>NC_072895.1:90000000-95000000 GCF_027943255.1 Anastrepha obliqua
ACAGACAGAATATCAAGTAAAGTTTAATTAAACCCTCTTGCAATAAAGTTTAACAAAATCAAAAACCTCTTAATTTCGGGCCAAAGAAATTATTACAAAGTAATTGGGACTACAAAATTACATAGATACCCAAAATTTCAGCATCCCGCAAATCCCGAATCCCAGTCATAAAAAGAGCCTCCTGAGAACAGAGAACCAAAAACATAATCGCTTACCCGAGTTGGTTTGTGATAGGTTTTCAAATAGTGGTCGCCTACGGGCGAGCAATACCAAACCAGCGACAGCATTTCGGTCAAATAAAAACTTATAAATAAGAAGCAATTGTCATGTGTTAGCTTTTATAGGGTCACATTGCACTGTGACCTTTAATATTTTCTATTGAGCTTCACCGCAAGCCTATAATTGGGAGCTTATAAGAAATTTGAGTACTTCGCCCGACTCTTTGCTCCATGCCACCAAAGCGTTTAGCGCCATCCGAACGCCATTCAGAGTCATGTGCGAGTCTTCACCTTGTGATAGCTACACATTCGGGTAAGAGATGTTCTGGTGATTTATCGCCAAGCTCGCAAAAGCGACAGACTCTACTAATTTTGGTTTCCTGAATTGATTGATCGGAGATAACAATGTTCCATGCATAGTAGACAGTGAGAGTTTGCATGTTTTCTCTATCTATTCGCCAATCTTAGTTTAGAAACCTACTTGATGCTCTTAAGCCATGTTTTGCCTGCCTCTGTTCAGTACTTTTCGTCTAATGGCGTATGAATTCCTTGTCTTCCTAATTGTTGATAACTTCCCTTGGGTGGGTCTTGGTAAGCTCGAATATGGTATGTTGCATTAACACTTGAGAACGGGTCGGTCGATTTGTCTCTGTTTTTGTTATATTCGTAATTCTGAAAACCCGTTGAGCTGCACTGGAATGGAGTTACTACTTATAATCGTAAAATGCAACACATATTCGGGATGTATTTCAAAATTGTAATACATATTTTTTTACAGTATTATCATAGCATAGATCAGCACAAACAGTAAAAATTTGCTATTCAGTCACGCCGACAATGCAAAGCTAGTCTTTCTATGTAAAATTTCTGCGTTGTTTTCTGGAAACAGGTTGAGCCAATATGTTTTACTGCGTGGGAGTGCACTACCCTAAAAATTCTAAAAGCCATATAGCTCGTTATGCAATATTTTACTATTTTCCAGGAAGAAAATATTTTGGATTGTCAATTCCAGAGAAAAGTACGCTTTGAACCCAACACCAGCAACAGTAATCATTTCGAGAAAAAAACATTTCAAAATAGCAAGACTAACAAAAATTCATTGAAAATCCCACTCTTCACATAATCGCATGTACTCGTCCTTATGTAGGTTGTGTGAAGGTGAACTCATATAAAGTGAAGGCAGTAAAAAGCAAAAAACAATTTACATGAACGTATTTTGTTTCTGCTTTTCGCATGAAGACTGACAAAGTCAACTGCCTACTGCTATGCGAAAGGATAAAGAAAACTGCGTTTAATGATATGGCGTTGATGAAACCAATTTTTTCTTAAAGCCTGGGTTCTAAATGGAAATGAAATTTCTCAGTTTTCGCAGGATTGCGATTCTAATCGCTTTTTTTTTATTTTGAAGTTACTCATCGCAGAGAAATATTTACAAAAAAAAAATAATTAAAACATAAATTTGTTCACCAACTAAAGATATTTCTGGCGGTTTTTTGGTACGAGAAATCTGAATCTCCTATTTACTTTTGCCAAAAACAACCGCCACGGGATGCATAGCCGCAAAAGCCATACAAACTTCTACATTTCAATGGCTTTATCGGCTAAAAAAGTTATACGAACTGATCTTGTGCGAGTTGTTCACTTTTTGTACTTCCTTCCTTAAGTTAAATGCAAGAAACGAAAATCTTAATTTTAATTAGTCTTCTACAAGCTGGCGCAAAATTAATCACCCTATCGGGGGATTTATAATTTAGCAAATAGAATGCAAATCTATCAACTAAAACTAAAAAAATGCGTGTGGATATATAATATATAATAAATATTATGTAAAATATTATACAGTCAGTCAAAAAAGTCTTAGTATAGTGATATTTTTACAATTTTCAAAATGTTTTTCTTACTTGATTTTTTGTTATATTAGTACAAAAATATAGCATTTAGCATAATAAAGGCCGTATAAATCGAAGTTTTGGACTTTGTCAGAAATTAAAAAAAAATCGTAAAATTTCCATCAGAATTTCAAATTTTTTTTAGAATTTTTAAAATTGTTTGTGGTATGCAATTTTATAACTCATTTAATTTAAGTGTAAAAACGAGAAAATCTGAAACTGCTGAAATTGTTTTAATTTTTCAAAACTTTTTTGCTGACGGTGTCTGCATTTTCTTTCCTTCAAGCGTTGAAACGCTATTTCGAAGGATATGAATGTGCGAAGTCGTGAGCAAAGAAAAACTATCAATAATATTTTCAGCGACTTTAAATTTGTGCTTTATTGCACTATAATTAAATGAGCTATAAAATTGCATAGCACAAAAATTAAAAAAAAATTAGAAATTCTGATAAGGAGCTTGAAATTTTTTTGAACACTTTAGAATTTTTTTTCCAGATGTATATTATAAGCTTGAAACTTTAAAATAAAAGTTGCTTTTGCTTAACTATGAACCATATTTTTAAACAAAATTAATATGAAAATCTTTTGCGAAAATTGTAAAAGATACTCACTAGTGCGGGTCGATTTAAAAATGTGAAATCTGTGAAAATCGTATTCTAGGGATTAAAATAAGAAACTTTGCCGAAGGAACCATATCTCTAAAACGAATTCTGATGTCCCCCAATTTGGGTCGAACGAAAAATCACACTTTGACCCATTTAGAGTGCTCCAATCGAGTCCAAATATATGACCGACCCCCACTAACTTTGGACGGCCGATCCACCCATTCCAGTGGCACACCCCCTGAAACTCCCCTGGGGGGTTCCCCATACAATCATTTCAAAATATCACCATTTTTGGCCTTTACATGAGAAAAGAAACTAAAAAGTTCGACCCAAATTGGGGGACATCAGAATTCGTTTTAGAGGTGTGGTTCCTTCGGCAAAGTTTCTTATTTTGTTCCCTAGAATATGATTTTCACAGAGCAATGGGCGATTTTTTGCCTCTCCACAAATCGGCCCGGCCTAATACTCACTGTACCTAAACTTTTTTGTCTCACTCTTTACATATAAGCTAAACTACCAGGTTACGGTGCTCGAACACCTTCTAAGTTCTTGCTCTGCGTTAGCTAGCACCAGATTTAAATGCTTAGGAGAATTACCATATGAGAAGTTGAAATGACTCTCGTGGTTAGAGCTTCAGAGTTTACTTAGATTCGCAAAAGAGGCAGATGTATTACAAGATGTCTACTACAAAGAAACGTTAATGTCTAGCTGTATCTGGTAACACTAAGGATCAATAGGTCTATGTGATGGCTTTCAGCCAGCCAGGTCAACCTAATTTAACCCAGCCCGGCTATGGTGGTTAATAAAACAATGATTGCGGACGAGAACAGTATTTATTTGTTGGCCCAGCTCCTCCTCCTATTTGTGGCGTTGATGTTGTTCCTCAAATGGAGGGACCTACAATTTCAAGCCGACTCCGAACAGCGGATGCTTTTATGAGGAGATTCGAACCAATATTTTCTCTGTGAATTCCGAATGGTAGTAACGGGTTTTTCGACGTAACAATGCAATTTAAAATAACAAAATTTATTTTATTATGCGATCCCCGCTAAAATATTTTGGACAAATATTGAGATTTACTTGAGCTGAACCGAATTGAAAAAACCGCAAAACATAAAATATTTATAAAATATTTAAATTTTTATTCCATACATTTTATTGTGTAAAAGCTATTTTTAAAATATTTTAAACATTTATTTCAAAATTGTATTGTTTTCAAATTATTTTATAAATAAATAAAAATATTTTAAACATTTCTTTTATGAATTTTATTCAAATAAAAATATTTATAAAATAATACACAAATTTCCTTAACAAATTTTATTCTATTAAAAATATTTTATAAATTATTAAAAATATTTTATAAATAATATTTTTAAATTTTAAATAAAAATATTTGAGACATTTTTTTTATATATATATTATTTTATTGCATTAAAAATATTTATAAAATGTTTTAAAAATTTATTTCACAAATTTTATTGTATTCAAATTATTCCATAAATAAATAAAAACATTTTAAACTTTTCTTTTCTTCTAAAAATATTTTATAAATAAATAAAAATATTTTAAACATTTCTCTTATTAATTTTATTCCATTAAAAAAATGTATGAAATATTTTTAAAATTTCTTTGAGCTGAACCGAATTGAAAAAACCTGCAAAACATAAAATATTTATAAAATGTTTCAAGCATTTCTTTCATAAATTTTATTGTATTAAAAACATTTCATAGATAATTAAAAATACTTTAAACATTTCTTTTATAAATTTCACCCTATTAAAAATACTTTATAAAAAAAATTAGTATTTAAAAACATTGCTTCCAAAAAATTACCTCATATCTCTTTGATCATCCCTTTCATGCTTAAAAATGTTTCAAAAATTTATCAACGGAATTTTCATTCCGTTGAGAGAGAGTAATGAGGTTTTTCGAAGTACTTGCGAATCAATGCAAGGCTCACATGATTTTAATATTTTTCGGAAATTGTTTGGGTTTTTTATGAAAAGTAGAGCACCTTTACACACTAACACACATACACACATACACACATACAAAACTGCCTATGAAATGTACGTGTAATGCATAAGACAATTGATTATATATATACGCGTGCCCACTTCTGTCTATCCAGACAGTCGTTATTAATGCCATTCAAATAAGAAGTTTAATATTCACAACAAAAGCAACAACAATACCCCTTAGAAATAAGTCAACTGAAGACCAATGCACAACTCGCAAGCAAACGTTTTCACTACTACATTTGCCAACTTTTGTAGGTAACTGACGGACATCGCCAGCTGTCGCACGCGGTTGTTGCGCTACTAACCTACATACACACACACAAATACACAGTCTGTCAAGTACCGGACGGACACGGTGTCTGCAAGAACTTTGTTTATAAAGCATTTGTTGTATCACTTCTTGTTCTTCTTTTCTATTCATAAATAATGCAGGCAAATCGTAGCATGAGTACGTAGCGCTGCAGCCAACAATAAGTTATCTGCAACTAAATAGCTGCAAAAATAAACTAAATAAAATTTGATTTGAATGAGATTTCATTTAAACTAGAATTAAAGTGTGGGGCAGTCATGTCCGTATATTTAAAATATTATGAAAAGGATGCTTGCAGGTGCTTTTCATCTTCTGGCATTCCAATGGAGTTAAAGAGTTTAACGTCAACAGCGTACATCAGACCTTAAGAGAACTTCAACATCTTCGGCGGATATTTTGTGTATAATAGAAATGAAAGGGTTTTGGGGGCGTCCATAAATTACGTGAGGTGTTTTTTTTTTAATTTTCTGTACCTCCCTCCCCCCCTGGTGAGATGTCGTGAGATTTTACTCTACCCCCAATCTCACGTGAGATTTTTCAAAATGTGGGTTTCTTATGTAAACGCGTTGGATTGTTATTGTAAAAAGAAAAAAAATTTGCTTCGTGCTTTTATTTACGACTAGTTAAGACTAGTAATCAATATTGCTGAGAGTTATAAGTGTAATAAAAAGTTAACAATAGAAGACTTAAATCGTAACTACTGCGATTAAAAAAAGAATATCTACTCTAATTCAGTCCATGGAGAATCATGCGCGGTTTCCAGAGAGACTATTGGGACCAACATGTCCATATGATTTTCAGTAAAATCATCTGCTCCTTCAACTTCGTTCTGATCTAGCCATTCTAAGCCGTTGACGCTTGCGCACAGTAACTCATTAGCTCGTCTTGTGACAATCCGTGAGGGTCGCACTTTGCGGAACATACGCGCTCTTGTGATAGATGCGAAGTAAATACCGCATGTACTGCAGCATCTTTTCTCTAAATCATCACGTATACTTGGGCAATAGAGATCATAAGGCGTGCTGATGAAGGCATTCAACGGTTGAATCGGTAGGCGTATTAGAAATGGAGCAAATGACTTTCCGTCATGTTCTTTAAAGTCCGGAATTGTCAAAAGTCCATCAACCTGAGTGATAGGGTATGGAGGTGGTAGAAAACGGTCGTGAAGAATCATATGCAGATCACTCCGGCGTGGGCTGCAGCACTTCTGGTCATCGCATTTCACAACCTAAAAAAAAATTAAAAACAATTTCCCTTTGTCACTCTTAATAACAATTTGTTGACATTCGCGCTCGTTAAAAAACTAAAAAAAAAATTAAATAGGCACGCATAAAAATTTGATATGAATCAACTGCAATGTACCTGGAGTAAATATTGGCTCTCTCTAACGTGCTCAGTGTACCAAACTTCTTTCATTACTATTCATGCGCGAGAATTTTTATAAAAAACACACAGTATTTTTCGGCTTAATTTAATTAATTAATCTAGATTTTTTTAAAGACGACCAGCGGAACGGGTGGGTTTTCGCTAGTTTGATATAAAACAAATATGGTGGTTTGACAGTAGTAATGTATAACGTCGAAGTATGAATGAAATTATTTTCTTTCAAACGAATTAGTGAATGATCTTAATCATACTACGATTATGCTTAATATTAAATCTTAAGCATGTACAATCTGGATAATGGACCAAAATAGTATAATTTTTTTTTTCTTTTAATCAGAAAAAAAATTTCGTGATATTTGCCGAGACCCCCCTCTCTCCTCCGTAAGATTAGATGAGATTTGACTCGACCCCCTCCCCCCTGAAACATCTCACGTAATTTATGGACGCCCCCTTTCTTCTGTTTTCTACGACTGATATCTCCAATGCGATATAAAATACTGCTTGGTTTGGCAGAGCTGATAGAGCAAATCTCTACCTGCCACTGTTTGATTTCTTCGCTCGCACCGACGTCCTCCCCATTTTATGCTCTAATGCTCAAACACACTCGCTTCTATCAACATCTGCCTAACAAAGCAGTTTCCGTGAACAGAGAGAGGTTTATTTATTTAATTATTTCCTGCCAAATTTCAACTTTTTCACTTGAACAACGCTAAAAGTGATTTACCCAGGCCAAAAGTCAAATCCTTTAATGAGAGTTTGTTGCTACTCGCAAATTTTCATAACTTCCATTTAATATTAATTTCAAACAAAAATCACGCAAGTTCATAGAAAAGTTTCCCAAGCATTCTTGGTATGTCTTAATTTTCTTTTTTTTTCAAATTTCCCCTTATTTATTATGCGACTTGCCCGTTTTAAATACCTACTATTCTGAACTGGCATTTAAAGTTAGACAAGATATACATACACACACTTGTGCTCACATAATTAAGTCTCCTTATCTCTTTGCAATATGCGCAATATTCTATTATTAATAAAAGGCTTCGGAGCTGGTGCTTTATATGAAAGAAAATTCTCAACATTGAATACGAAAAAAAAAAATTGTCAGAAAACAACCCGATTTTGGAGCGACTTCCTACTTGCACTTTATTGAACGAAAATGAAATGAGCTATAAAACTGCATACCTCAAAGATTCCTAGAAATTCTGATTAAAAAATTGGACATTCTTATGAAAATTTTTTGAATTTTATTAAATTCTTTCGAAAATTGTGCAAAATTTCAAACTTTAATTTAAGAGGTTTTTGTTATAAAATTAACCATATTTTTATAAAAACAAACAAAAAAAAATTTACACAAAAAATATTACGAATATTGGAAAAGCATAAAATCACTGAATTATGGGAGCACAAGTGTGCATATGTAGATGTGTAGACACGTTCCCTGACCCACGCAATCCACTCGCCGTAGTACTCTATTACTCATTACAAATTTGTTATCTGTAAGCACTTGAAGAGTTCGTGAAATTTTATCCATGTAAAGTGCTGCAAAGTTGAACAATACATGAAAACTTTCTGAAAAGTTCAACGGAGCTCTCTGCACTTCAAAGAAGAGCACATATTTTGGTATGAAAAACAAACAATTACATAGCGACTTGAATATACAAAAAACGAAAACAAGAAAATAGCAAAATTAATATGAAAAATATGAGTAAGTATGCGCTGGTGAGTGATTTTAGGTAGCTAAAAATTTGAAATGTTCATTCTTATATTTTTTTAATTTAAATTGGTTTTTCAAGTTAATTCTATTTTAAAGCTATATTTTATTTCAAAGCCTTGTTGAAATCTATTCAAGTTGCTCACTAATTTCTAATAGAGCTCTAGTTCAAATGAAGGATGGCTGGTTTCTGTCTAAAAATAAAGCCATAAGAAAGCCAGTTCAGATTGCTAGCATTACAATGCCCTTTATTTCATTCCAAATTATTCACTTTTATTCCAATGAATTGTAAAACGTAGACTCATGCAAATGGTGGCGTAAAGAATATATGGAGCGGCAGGAATCTACGAGTATAGAGTGACACACAAACTACTCTAAAGCCACCAGCGCGATTTCGCATCAAGTGATCTAGTGATCTGTAAAAATCTAAAGAATGATTTTAAAAAATTACACTAAAAAACTTGTACACAAATTTTGAACACAAAATATAATTTTTTCCCAAGAAAAAAAATTTTTAACCCATATTTTACCATAAAAACTTAGAAAAAATTACAAAAAAATCCAAAACCACCGAAGATATTTCACTTCAAAATACTTTATACCAAAATTTTCAGGACTGAATAAATTTCAAAATCATTATTTTTTGTTTTTTCTTTTTCCAAGATTATTTAAGCTAAGCTTTCACGCATTATGGATTTCTCAAGCTTTCAGTAATTAGAAAGCTTTAAAAAAGCACAAGGATGCTTCACAAAACCATAACGTAACCATAACTCACAAAACTTCCAAAAAAATGTAAACTCTCCCGTGTAAAATGGGTTTAACGAGCTTTTGGTCGTTAGAAAGCTTTAAAAAACATCAGAACTCTTCACAAAATCTTAACATAACCTCACATAGCTCACAAAAAGAAAAGAAAATTGAATCCTTCGCATATGAAATGGATTTATTAAATTTTTGGTCATTAGAAAGCTTTGAGAAAGGTACCCGAAAACTTTCCAAAGTTCTCACGCAAGCATAACTTATAAACTTTTCTGAATAAAAATACGAATTTTTTTGCAAATTTTGAAGCTTTCACGTATAAAACAGATTTCTGCACTTCGCGCAACCATAACTCACAAGATTTTGAAACAAAAAATTTAAAATTTTGAACTTTTCCGTGTAAAATGGGTTTATCGGGCTTTCAGTCGTTGGAAAGCTATAGAAAAGATCCCACATGCCAAAGATGCATCCCGCTTTTCTGTATATAAAGCTTTTCTGTATATATATATGATATTGCTTGAATCTTTTACAAATTTCTTCGGTCGTCAGGAAGCTTTAGAAAATGTACTAGAAAACTTCAAAAAATCTCAATGCAAACATAACTGAAAACTGTGCATATTAAAAATTTAAAATACATAAAATTTTCGGGAACTTTTAAAGCTTTCGTGGATAAAATAAATTTCTCGAAATTTTCATTATTGCCATTTTTCGATATTGTCGCGTAACAAAATTTGAAAGCTTTAATAAATAATTTATAAAATTAATTAGCTAAGTTACTGAAAAGCATCATAAAACTCAATTCACAAAAAAAAACTAATAAATAATAATAAGAATTACCTTTTAGAACCACAAAACTTTCACACAAAAATAAATAAAAATTAAATATTTAAAATTTGTCTTATAAAATGGATTTCTAGAGCTTTCACTCCTTATGAAGCATAACAAAAGATATTGGAAGGCTTGAAAGTCGTTTAAAGCAAACGTAACTTCCGAAGCTTTCACAATGAAACTTTTAATTTACTTATTGTTCAACTTTAAATTATCTAAACCTTTTGCAGCTTTCCTGTATAAAATGGATTTATAGAGTATAGATTCATAAGAAAGCTGCAGAAGAGGTTTGAGAAAACTTCAAAAAAAGCTTAGCACAAACCGAACTTATGGAGCTTTCACAAGAAAACTTATGAATTTATTCGAACCTTTTATTGCTTTCGCGTATAAAGTGGATTTCTAAAGCTTTCATTCTTTAGAAATATTCACAAAATATATTAGAAACCTGCAGAAGGCCTTAACTCAAACCGAACTCATAAAGCCTTCCAGTAAAAATTGTAAATTGTCTTAATATTTTAGAGCTTTCGGATATAAAATGGAATCCTAGAGCTTTCATTCAAAAGAAATGTTCGGGAAATATATTCAAAAGCTTGAGAAAAGCTTTACACAAACCGAACTTATCTGAATATTTTAGAGTTTTTGCGTATAAAATGGATTTCCAGAGCTTTTATTCATTAAAAACAATCGCAAAATGTATTAAAAAGCTTCATAAAAGCTTTACTCAAACCGAAAGCCTTTGAAGTAAAGATTGTAAATTATCTAAACATTTTAGAACTTTCCAATGTAAAAGGGCATTATTAAACTTTCGGTCATTATTTTCTTTTCCTCTCCTGCACTCAGCCAAGAAAATACTGATTTTTGCCAAGCCGCCTGTTGCTCTACCCACCCGCATAAGTGCATAAATAAAATCGGCGTGCTAGCAACCATTTCTATGTCTTTACCCATATTCATTGAGCTTCTAAATAAAATATCTCCACCTTTCAAGGCCACTCACAAATCCTCACAATTTATTTACCCTGTCCACAAAATCCTGCAATCTAGCGCAGCACTTCCTCAGGTGCAGTTGCCTTTTAGACGTTTGCAACACTCAAAAGTAATTGCCTGCCATGAAATACCGGAGTCAAAAATAACCTTGAAACAAATTTGCAGAAAGTGCAGCTAATACGGAAATGACGCCCACACACCATCAAAATAAGAGCAAAAAGCCAACCACGCAGCTCATGCGCCGAGCTGCCCAAGCGCAGCAAAGCAGGAAGTGCTGCACTTGCTTGGAATATTTGCGAAGCAAAGGGAATGAAAAGTTAAGCGGCTACTTTGCACCTGAGACGCGAATTCATTGGCATCGAACGAGTCGCAGTCGGCAAGGACGAGGCAGAATAGGCAAAACATCCAAAGCAGCCAAAGTATGCGAAAGTTGGTGGAGCGGCAAGAGTTGCAGGTGAAGTTATATGCCACTTGCGGCAGTGTCGCCGCTCATTTGAGCCATAAATCACGCCTAATGATTTAAAAACTTAAATTGAAATGCAACGCCGTGCGGGTGAAAGGTGCCACACGGTATGGATGGTGGCAAGTTTCAGTTGCACCTCGCAGTTGGCTGCGCGTTCAAGGTAGCTATATTTTCGAAAGCTTTTGAGGTTGTATTTGTGAGTGGGTTAATGCAACCACAACACATTTAAGCCAACAAAAGCAACCCCAAAACCAACACCAACAACAGCCAGTCAACCAACCAGCCAATAAGCTCCGGCTCCGCTAACAACTTTATGCAAAATATGCCAAACGTGCCGTGAATTTGCAAACTAGAAATTGCAGCTGTGGCTGCGGCAATAAAAACGTAGCCGCTGCTTGCCACTTGCTACTTGCCACAAACCATGCAAGCAACATAAAAAAAAGACATAAACTGCGCGTTGCAATGCCACAGCGCAAAGTGGTTTAAATGGCGCTGCAACGCCATAACTGTAACTGTATCTCTTGGTGCATCTATGCTGCCTGCTGTTGTTGCTGTTGTTGTGGTTGATGTAGTACAAAGTTTTACTGATATTGCCGTTGTTGTTTGTTTGCACACCACAAAATTTTACAGTTCTAAAAATAAATTCCACTTACTTCACGCGCTTATTGCTGTTGTTGCCCGGGTTTTAGTGGCATTCCACACACAAGCACACATACGGCGTGTAAGCTGACACATACGCATACATACGTATATGTGCCACATACAGCCTCCTCTCTTAGGAGATGCGATCATTTGGTGCGATTGTTTGGGCGTTTTGCTTTTCGGGATTTGTGTGGCACTTGAAATGCTTGCAGCATCGTTTTCTCTGTGAATTTTATGTTTGGTGCTTGCTGAAATTGTCACGAGTTGGGATATGACCTTGGAATTTCAAATAACTTGATATTTTTAGAGCCTTTGTAAACTTCCGCTTTTGATGCACTCAGCGGATTTTTAAAGCTTTTCGGAAGCTTTTGTTCATGTATATGTAGAAGTTGACCAGCGCAATATCTGAAGAATTCATAGCTTTGCGGAGGCACTGTGTATATTTTTAGAATATTTAATAATAATTTCTACTACATCGACCAGTACTTTAAGCTTTCACCTGAACTTAATAGGAATACGAAATTTATGAACACTCTATTATCAAAATTGTATAAGCTTTGGAAAATTGAGCTTTAGGAAAATTTCACACTTCACAGTCAAATAATAAAAAATTTCAATATCGATTATTTCAGAATATTTGAAAGCTTTTCCGTAATCTTTAAAAATACTTCCAAAGCTTTCGTAAATTAAATGAATTTTAATAGAAAAAGCTCTTCGATATTAATTATTTTGTTACTTTCAAACTCTTTCACAATTATTACATCTGAAAAGCTGTCACAGTGAAGGGAAATTGTTCTACTCATAGATCTTCTCAACTCTACATATTTCAAAAAGCCTTTTCGAGGTACTTAAATAAGCTTTAAAAGCATTTCCATCTGATTGCAACGAAGCTATTGTTGCAGCAAAAAAGCTCCTCAAATTTATAAGTTTTATACATCAAAGAAGAATTTAAGATTCTTACCGCAGTCTCCAAACAACCGTGTACAGTTTTCGCTTTAAAAGATATTTTGAGCTTTTTAAGATTTTCGGATTGATTGACGTTCACATTTTTTCATGAAGGTTTTATTTGGAATAATAATTACAAATCATACAGTTCCAACTGTTTTTTTTTTTTACAAAACGTTTGTCTTTAAAATCCACCATAAAACCTGGCGAGCTTTCACAATGAAAAATCCTATTGTATTTTAAAAAGCTTCCTAGTACTCATTATTTGTGAATTCTAAAAGATTTGTCGCAGTCTCATAACGAAACTGAAGAGATTTCGCTAGTAAAAAGATACTTTCTGAAGCACTTTTAAGCTTTTAAGCTAATTTTAATTAAACTCTCGGCCAAAAGCTAAAGTTCTTTGATTATTGCATTGAACTTTTTGTTTATGGGTTGTATAATAGTGGCGTATAATTAAAAATTCTTCCATTTAAATCTTCACTGGTTTTCGCTCCCTATCATAGTTTCTATTTTCGGGCTTTTGGATTTTAGCTTTTTATCTTTGACTTTAACAGCCGTAGTAAGAGGAATATCGAATATCGAGAGGCTTAATAAAAGCTGCTTTTCAATTCAACAACCAAAAACTTAGAAAGCTTTAAAGCTTTAAAAGCTTGCCGAAAGACAACTCGCATAGTACTCGCAATAGAAACTAAAAAATTATCTAAGCCTTTTACAGCATTCGGGTATACTTTCCTAAGATTTTCTTCATTCAAATATTGCTGCAAAATAAGCAAAATATCGCTAAATAGATGTTAAAGATTTTTTTTTTTAAATCCATTTCTTCTTCTTTTATCTTGGTAAAACAAACAGCTTTCAGTCTAAACACATTCCAAAATATTTTTGTTATTTTAAATTTGTTTTTTTTTATTTGTTGTACTATTTTTTTTTATTTATTTATTTTTTTTTTTATTTCTTGTTTTTGTGAGATTATTTGTGCTTCAGATTTCCAGTTTTGAGTTAAATTAGTATTGTTCCACAAATGGAAGAACCTACAATTTTAAGCCGACTCCCAACGGCAGATGATTTTTCATGAGCTCTTTCACGGCCGAGGCCTGTTTCTTATTCTGCTATCGTCAAGAGCTACTTTAGAGATATAACAATTGTGGCTTCTGTTACATATATCAGTATGGACGAACTGTGTTAATCGGGTAGTGTAACTTCGTTTGTCAGGCGAGAGTCTTACTGTCTATTCACCTACTGAGTAATAATAGTGAAAGAAAGCACAAGTTCGGGAGTCACCATAGTTGTGAAAACTAGTGGAAATCTTCACAGTCGGAAGTCATGAAATATTTTCTGGTTTGTCGCAATGAAAATTTAATATTTTTTATAAATTGTCGTTATTCCTATAAGAGGTTCGAAAGGTTGAGCAAAAAAAGTAAGAAAGTACTAATTTCGATTCTGCGCACATTTTAGTAAAATTTCCTTTGGGCAGGCTCTCTAATAAGTGTTGCAATAAGTGTTTGTTAGGTGCCTAGTTTAGGTGAGTTTCATTAAACGTTTATTGAAATGCTCGCATCTACCCAAAAATGTCTGCGGCCCTCCCTAAATTTTACGTGCGTCGAATTTTCTCTTCTGGTACAATTACAAAATATGACTGATTTTTTCATAATTTAAAACAAAGATTTCAAGAATTTTTTTTTTTTTTTTTTGTTTTGAGAACTATCTTCATATGCCAGGTAGGTGTGGTTGTTCACTAATTTGCCTTTCAACATTTTCCATAATAATCTATCTTTCAAAAGTGACGCCTAGAGGTCAGTAGTGAATAATTTTTAGATACTACATTTTTTTATGTCATATTTGACATTTGTCGAATAGACGATGTGCCATTTTATACGATAGAACAACGCGCTAAAACTATTAAACTTATCACGAAAATGATCTATATTTTAGAATAACAAATCGGGAAAGTTCGTAATTTTTTTGGTTGAGTTAATGATTCGAATGACTCGGCAATTCAAAGGTTAGAGGAAAAGTTTCAAGAAACTAGTTCTGCCGGGGTTAGAAAAAAGGCTGGCAAGTCAAAAACTATACGTTCTCTTGAGAGTATTGCTGCAGTAGCGCAAAGTGTGGCCGAAAAACCTTCAACATTAACATCTCAACGACGATCTGTTCGACAGATGGACTGTGGACTTTTAAATGATGTTATTTCTCACATATCATTGCTACGCGAAGATGTTGAATGAAAATTGAGAAACCTGAAAGAAAATTTGTTAAGATAGCATCTAGGCGCGTCTTTCGAAGGCCCTTCCTATAATTGGCGCTTACACACGTTTTGGGTGTTTCGCCGAGCTCTTCTTCACACTTGTGGCGCGTGTCTTGATGTTTTTTCACAAATGGAAGGACCTACAATTTTACGCTGACTCCGAAGGTTCTCATAACGAGATTTTTCATGGCAAAAATATACTTGGAGATTTGCCATTATCTGCCCTTAACTGAAGCGACCGCTTCCTTTTCTTTTTCTTTCATTTGGAGTTTCAAAACAGATTTAGGCAAACAAAAGTTTACCAGATGTGAATTAAGTCATGCATTAAATACCCGAAGAGCTCGAAAAATCGATGCGTGGCTTGTAAATTTAGTTTTAAGGCACTCGCCATAAGAAAAGTAAACATTTCGAATACCCACAGTACTTTTATATGTACATACAAAGTGGCGCAAAATTAATCAGCCTGCCAAAAGATTTATAATTTCTGCAAATTATCGTTCTACGCTAATCATATTTGACACTTGTGATCTGGTGAGCTGCAGTGCATATACAAACAGACAAGCAATAGAGTGCGCAAAGTTCAACCTAAAGATTTCCATCACTCAAACTGATTTTGTTTTATTTAGTACTAGCAAACCCCGCCCCCTTCGCTGGGCACACTAAAATAGAATAAATATGGTTTAGAAGAGAAAATATATGGTTTTCATATTATTTATTTCTTTATTCTTTATTCAATCGCTTTGGCATAAACAATATTTTTTGTTTTTCTATTTGTTTTTGAGTAAATATAAAATACAAATTGAAAATCAGGAAAAAGAAGATTGTTTTTAAATTTCAAATCAACGCAAATGAATAACTAAGAAACAACCGTCTTTTTCCTGATCATCCATGAATTTTTCGTTTCAATTTATATGTTTTATTAAGCATTGGAGCTTTTTTAACCATTATCCATTTATATTTTTCAAAAAAAAAAAAAACGAAAAAAATTGTTTTTTCCACGAACACATAATTTCATTCGGATTTCACATTAAATTCTCAAATTTCGTAAGAAATTATTCACTGTTCCAAAATCCACTCCAAAAAAATTCACAAACAATTTTTACATGTTGCACTTACGCTTTTTCCTTATGACATCCAAATCAGAAAGAAATATTGACACATTGTAACTCACACTGTCAATTTGACAGTTCAGTTCCGCCCCAAGCGTTAAAAAAGTAAGCGACATTATGGCTGGCTCAAAAGAACGCTGTACCCGTTGCCAGTGCTCCGAATTACAACCAAACTTTACGAAACCCATTTTCAATACTTACTTAACAATGTGCGTAAGTTTGGTTTAATTCGGTGCAAAGACACGGCGGGTCCACGTTTTGGCATATATTTCGAGACCCTAGTCATCAATAGGTATGAAAATTACCCCGTATTAAAGCACTTATCAACAGCTTTCATTTGATATCCATATTGTACAAACACATTCTAGGGTCCACGTTTTGGTCTCTATCTCGAGACCCTAGTCACGGAGCGGATGGAAATACTCTGAACTAAAGCATTCACCAACAGCTTCCATTTGATACCCATATTGTACATACACATCCGAAGGTTACCCGGGTCCACGTTTTGACCTATATCTCGAGACCCTATCTACCAATAGGTATCCATACTATACGGAAACCATCTTCAATACCTCCTTAACAATGTGTGTAAGTTTGGTTTAATTCGGTGCAAAGACACGGCGGGTCCACGTTTTGGCATATATTTCCAGACCCTAGTCATCAATAGGTATGAAAATTACCCCGTATTAAAGCACTTATCAACAGCTTTCATTTGATACCCATATTGTACATACACATCCGAAGGTTACCCGGGTCCACGTTTTGACCTATATCTCGAGACCCTATCTACCAATAGGTATCCATACTATACGGAAACCATCTTCAATACCTACTTAACAATGTGTGTAAGTTTGGTTTAATTCGGTGCAAAGACACGGCGGGTCCACGTTTTGGCATATATTTCGAGACCCTAGTCATCAATAGGTATGAAAATTATCCCGTATTAAAGCACTTATCAACAGCTTTCATTTGATATCCATATTGTACAAACACATTCTAGGGTCCACGTTTTGGTCTCTATCTCGAGACCCTAGTCACGGAGCGGATGGAAATACTCTGAACTAAAGCATTCACCAACAGCTTCCATTTGATACCCATATTGTACATACACATCCGAAGGTTACCCGGGTCCACGTTTTGACCTATATCGCGAGACCCTATCTACCAATAGGTATCCATACTATACGGAAACCATCTTCAATACCTCCTTAACAATGTGTGTAAGTTTGGTTTAATTCGGTTCAAAGACACGGCGGGTCCACGTTTTGGCATATATTTCCAGACCCTAGTCATTAATAGGTATGAAAATTACCCCGTATTAAAGCACTTATCAACAGCTTTCATTTGATACCCATATTGTACATACACAACCAAAGGTTACCCGGGTCCACGTTTTGACCTATATCTCGAGACCCCAGTCACGGAGCGGCATGAAAAATACTCTGTACTAAAGCATTCACCAACAGCTTCAATTTGATATCCATATTGTACAAACACATTCTAGGGTCCACGTTTTGGTCTCTATCTCGAGACCCTAGTCACGGAGCGGCATGAAAGATACTCTGGACTAAAGCATTCACCAACAGCTTCCATTTGATACCCATACTGTACATACACATCCGAAGGTTACCCGGGTCCACGTTTTGACCTATATCTCGAGCCCTATTTCCAAAATAAAATATGATCCATGTTACTCGTGGATGATGTAGCTTTCGAATGGTGAAAGAATTTTTAAAATCGGTCCAGTAGTTTTTGAGCCTATTCGTAACAAACAAACAAACAAAGTTTTCCTCTTTATAATATTAGTATAGAAAAAAGTTGTTCAAAAACAGGATTGCATGAAGAATTTTACGCCACCTTGCACAAATAGCAGCACATCCCAATAACTTTTTTGAAGTGAAAACATAAAATTCCACTACAATGAAAACTACTGTAAATATATTTCTCAAACTTTTAAGCTCAGTTGCGCGAAGCTTCAACTTTGTTACAATATCAAAGTTCTGCCTTTATCGCTTATGGTCCGTTATAAATAGTTAATACTATGAATGCCATGGTTGAAGTCGAGTTTATATTAAACAAAAAACAAATATTTTTTTCTATTTTTTATATCAGTTAAAAGTACTTTATCTATATTTCACGCTTAATTAATTTTTTGTTGTGTCTCTTTTTCTATTTGCAGGTAATGAGATAATAGAATGTGGCATTAACTATTCATTATGAGCATTTGAAATTATGTGAAAACGGAGAAAGTTTGTTTTGGTAAGGATATAAATTTCTAAAACAAAGATTTTGTGGGAAATAAATTAAATTAAATGCGCGAATTGTTTGTGAACAAAATCAGAAGTATGGCACGGCACTTTAAAATAATATAAAAAGATTAATAGTGGAGATAACTACCGCACGCGCATTGGTAAACAGCCGAGTGTTTCCTGTATTCAAAGCGTTTCACATGGACTGCGTTAAATAACTATGGCATAGGCACTTATTGACAACTTTTTTTGAAAATGTGCTTGTTTCTTAATTAATTTTACTATATTTTTTTAAGCTAATATAGTGCATTCTCCTCTAAAAACCCTATAAATATAGAGAAATTTCAAACTTTTCGCAAATTAAAGAAAATCTTCATTACGTTTCACATTTCTGAATAAGATTTTTTAGAAAAATTTGAGGAATGCAGTTTTATAGCCCATCTAATTTTGATAAAGTAGAGATTAAAGTAAAGTAATCAAGTTTCTTAAAAGCTGCTTTGATTTTTGATCAACTGAGGGCTTGAGGTACACCGCAATCTAAGCGAAGAGTTCTGGCAAATACTCATCAGCTACTAAAGCGATCCCGTTGATAATTACATCTGCTGAAACTGCACTGGTTTCAAGAACACTGAGCTGAGCCTGAGCAGCGGCAAGTTTACTGCGAAGAGCCAAACCATCTTGGAAGCTGCTCTCAACAGCAGTCACTCTTTTCTCCATGCCCGTCATCAACAGCTTCAAATTTGCCGTTTCAGCAGACAGCTCATCAGTCTTCTGCATTACCCTCTCTTCTGAAGTAACCACTACTGCAATCAATTGTTGGATGATTGAGCCTCTCATCTCTTCCATTTTCGTTTCCATGCCCGTCATCAACAGCTTCAAATTTGCCGTTTCAGCAGACAGCTCATCAGTCTTCTGCATTACCCTCTCTTCTGAAGTAACCACTACTGCAGTCAATTGTTGGATGATTGAGCCTCTCATCTCTTCCATTTTCGTTTCCATTCTCTCCAAAATAGATGATACTGGCGTGAGAGAAGTTTTCAGTGGGAATGCAGGTGTCATTGTTGGATTTTTTCTCGCTGATGACATATGTATGCACCTTTTCAAATATCCGTGACAAAAAAGAGTGGATAAAATCCTAGATATATCAGCAACTGGAACAACTGCGAGCATACGCAACGGTGGATCAATAACTCTTGGCAAATTACTCAAAAAAACACTAACACTTAACAGCACAAACAAAAACACGCCTTACGCAGCTGATTCCATTATTTGCTATGAAATAAGAAAAATTGTCAATATGAGTAAGTCCGCAGGCTTTACTTATTTAATACCGTGCATACATGTCATCTATGAGAGGCTGCCTAAACTTATAGTATAAACTTTCAGCGTGTAGAAAAAGGCATGATAAAGACTCTCAAATATAATAGCCCTTACTTATAATCGGTGATAAATGGCTCTAATTGCTCTAACTTGGACTTAAGCGTGCTCTGTCTTTATACTTTAGTATTTTAGTATAATTTAAAAAAGCAGTAAAATGAGACCACACAGAGTCACTGATCATCATGAAACGTAGAAATTAACTAAGCATAAAGAAGAAATATCAATATTTTAGCATCACGCGGGATGCAGTCCGCATGACGTACGGCTCATTTTTCTTTTGGCGCGGTGCCAAGAATGTTAGGAGATTGTTAAACGCCGAGAGCTCAAGGTGTCCAGCTGGAGAAAATAATGCATCAGTTCAAAGGATGATATTTATTTACTATATAAGAGGCTGTCTGAATTTATAGCGCTTTCAATATTCGGCTATCAATTAAATAAGGAGTTGTTGCTTCATCGAAGAGGTATCCAGTTCAAAAGGGGTATCGTCCTTTTTTTAAAATTTTTATCTTTCTGGTCGCGATGGCACCATCTGAAATTGAATAATCAGGTCGACCTGAAGCTAAACTTAAAATCAATTTTTTTCAAATTTATTTTAGGTTCACTACATGAACTACAAAAACGAGTTAAAATACGTTTCTAAATTCTTCATAACTACTCTCTCCGGATCTCTCTCTCTCTCTCTCTCTCTGGCTCCCTGAAACCATTTTATACTTCACACCAAAACATAGTTGCTCGACAACAATGGTAAAAATCAGGAATGATATGTAGAAACAAAATTGCGCGCATCAGAAAGTGCGTGACGTCACATTAGCTGGGTTGTGCAGTGTTGCCATCCATTTGCACTTCGCAATAAATTTAGTGCATTTTTATACCCATAATGCGAAAATTTTTAAGTTTGGAGTTTGTTTCTTTTTTTTTAATTTTAAGCTACGAAACTGCAAGTTAAAAAGAACTGTATTATTGAACAAACGAAGTTTAAAAAAAGTCACTCTGAGAAGATTTTAATGCTAATGAAAATTTGTTGATTCTTATAAAATTTGATACTTTGAAAGTGCAAATTTAATTTTTTGCTCTCTTTATGCCAGAATATTAAATCTTCTTCTCTCAACTCTTCTTAACATTGAAAACCTTGAAATACACTTTATTGCTTAGTATAGTCTCCGTGAACCTCAATTCAAGTGTTACCACGAGATACCAATTTATGAATTTCATTCCTGTAGTGAGAATCTGAAAAAATAGCAAAATACGCTGTTATGTTTTCATCATTTGGTGAAAAACGCTTTCAACGCATACATTTTTTTTTGGTCTGGTCACTAGTAGCAAATCTGGTGAATACGGTGGATTTTCCAGCAATTCGAACTTTCAATCATAGATTTTAGCCATTGTCAAAATGCTCTCACGATATCGTGTAGTGTCGTGATGAAAAAGGAATTCATATTGCGAGGTTATTGTCATAAACGGTTTAATCAAATTTGTGCTTCATATAACGAAAATCGAGCATCTGTCAAAAGTATTAATAAAGGGTGGTTCATTGGTTTGGTTATTTTCTCATCCCATCAAATGTTATGTAGACATGAATAGTTTGCAAGACAAACTCATTTTACGCTTGAGCAAAGTTTCCAAATATTATTTTAAACACTTATTTTCAAAATACATTCTGAGTTGCGGAAAGGCCGCAAATTTAAATTGAAATAAATTTCGGCTGAGATAATGCACCAAAGACGCCTTTACACATTAATTTTCATGTTCATCTGTTACGATCCCTCGAGAATATTTCTATTGTTGCCAAAAGTGTGCTAATGAACCTTGAGACGTAAACTCGACATGGGTGTCAGCAAGTCCTATGTCAGCCAAGCGGCCATATGTTTCGCAGAAGTCATCCAATTATCAGCCCTTTGCGCACCAAGTTCATTAAGCGTGAAATCAGTTAATGCGGTGAGATCAGCTGGCTTCCAAGCCGCGTTGATGTTACTCTTTGGGGTTGAATTTCATAGAGATCGCAAATTTTGTTGGCCCTCTAAGTGGCAATTGTCTGCAATTTGTCCACGTAAGCCAATAATTTCATGCAGTCTCACATGAAATAGTTGAGAGGCCTAAAGTTGCGCAATCCAGCTGGTCAGTGAATGTATAGAAAATTAAAAAAAAGGATTTAATTCATGCCACATGCATGAAAAAACTATCTGCCTTACAGAAATTATCAAATTCTAAACTATTATTTTGGCCAATACAATTCACATCCAACACCAGGGCAAACAGTAAAAGTGTAGGCGAAAATATTTTTCAAAACCATAAACAATTCTGTGGTACTAATAAATTCTTCGTCCATCAGGATGTAATAAATCTCGACTGTTAGCAAATGGAGAGAAGCATTTACTGGGGTGGTGAAAAAGTCAGCTACAGCTGATACCGCTAAAAATACAAACATTCATAAAAATAGACTAAAACGTGTATGCTTGTGTGCAATCGATTACATTTGCATGCATGTGTGCCCTAGTACAATTAATTTTCGCATTTAGGCATGAGCATGCGAATGAGCGTTCACTGGCTTTTATGTACCTTTTAGCGCAGTTCGACGGTACAATAAAGCATTAACTCACCACTATGGTTTGTTCGCCGGAAAATATTTATTTACTTCTTCCTATCCACTTCCTGTTCTAACTAACTCTTTACTAACTAACTTTACGCCTCTACCTACCCCTGTAGGCCTTTATTGCATTCTTTCTTTTGACTTTGAAAACTGGTTCATACATTTTCCTACAGACCTACTAATGTGACGCAGAGCACTAGAACTTTTGCCCAAAACGTGTTGAATGGCATTTGTTTGGTTGGATTTTGTTGTTATTTTGCTTTTATTTCAGTATATAGATTTAAAGTGTAGTCTGGATACTTAAACAAATGTGTTTTTGATGAATTTAATGGAAAATGTATATTCTGTGTAAAGTAAAGAGAAATAATCCCTTGAAAAGCTCGCTCAAAGAGGCTGTGAAACTTGGAAAAAATATATAGTTCATTCACCTTCAAGAACTTCAAATTTGAAGAAAAACTTAATACATTTTCATCAGTGTGTCTAACTTTTTAATAAGAATTTTTAGCAAAATTTGATGTATGCAGTTCTATAGTCCATTTAATTTTTCAAACTTTGTACAAGATAAGAGAATTTAATAAATTCTTCCCAAAATTTAAAATTAAAATTCAAAATTTTCTAAAACATTTGGTATGCAGTTTTATAACCTGTTAAATTTAAAATGCCTATTTCAAGCGGCTCGAAAATCGCGTTGGTTTCTAAAAATTTTACTTTTAACTGACGGTGCTTCGTGTTTTCTACCACATAAAAAATGTTGAGCATTCCTTATGTGGGGAAAATACACAAGATCGCCACAAGATGACCCACTTCAAACTTGCACCTTATTATATTAAATTTAGCAGGCTATAAAACTGCGACAAAATTTTTAGAAAATTTTTAAATTTAGTTTGTAATTTTGAGGAAAATTTGTCAACTTTTTATAAATCTTCTATGATACGAGGGGTGCCTTTTATATGTCGGGATTAGAGAACAAAAACAAATTTTAATCATCGGAAATCACTTTATTGTTTTTCAAAATACTCTCCATGAAGATCTATACACTTTTGCATGCGTTTGAACCAATTGTCGAAGCACGTTTGCCACTCTGAATGAGGTACCTCCAAAACATGCATTCTGGATGCCGCAACCACTTCTTCAGGTGTCGAAAAACGTTGACCTCTCAGTTTGTTTTTTACGTACGGGAATAAAAAGAAGTCATTCGGTGCCAAGTCAGGACTATACGGCGGATGACCCATTAATTCGATGTTTTGGGTGCTCAAAAATGCAGTTGTTTGAGCCGATGTGTGAGAGCTCGTTGTCCTGGTGAAGAGTGATCCGTCTTTGGCGATTGGTTTTCCTAATTTCTTGGAAGACAACTGGCAAACAAATGGTTGTGTACCACTCAGAATTTACTGTTCTGCGTTGTTCTAGTGGTACGGTTGCGACATATCCAGTTTTTCCGAAAAAACAGGCGACCATTTGCTTGGAAGTGCTTCGTGCGCGAACAACTTTTGTTGGATTTGGCTCATCTTGAACCACCCAAACAGTCGACTACTGTTTACTTTCAGGCTCATACGCGTAAATCCATGATTCATCACCTGTCACGATGTCATAGACGTGTTTCAAAGCCCCGCGATCGTATTTTTTGAGCATTTCCTTCGACCAATCGACACGAGCCTTTTTTTGAGCGATTGACAAATGTGTGGGATCCAACGCGAACAAATTTTTTTGACAGTCAAATGTTTATGCAATATTGAATGTATGCTGGTCCCACTAATGCCTAAGATTGTCTTAATCTCACGATAGGTGACATGACGATCTTGCAATATCAGTTCGCGCACAGCATCAATGGTTTTCGGAACAACAACTGATTTTGGACGACCTTCACGAAATTCGTCTTGGAGTGAACTACGACCACGATTGAATTCACCATACCATCGATAAGCACTGGTCCTTGATGGAGCTTCATCGCCAAGAAATGAATTAAGTTCATCCATGCAATGTTGCTGAGTTAATCCACGTCGAAAGTTGTAAAAAATAATCGCACGAAAATGTTCACGATTTAATTCCATTTTTGGACCGAGATGAATCTTTTAAGTTACTGTAAACAACACAAATAGCGCTGGTATTTCAAAACGTTCTGAGTACGTAAAAGCCAAAAAATGTCAAACTTTGGGATACAGCTGTCAGTTGCCAGATTGCAACACCAGGGTTGCCAAATCCCGAAATATAAAAGGCACCCCTCGTATATTTGGTATTAGTTTCAAAATGAAGTGATTTTTTTTTTTTAATTTATAAAAATAAAGAAACAAAACATGAAAAGTAGTCAAAACTGGGTAGTACAGTCAGTAGTAAAACTTTTTATGCCGGCGGTAGACAAAAAAAGTATCAGTTTTTTCGCGACAGCATCAAACGATAGAAAAAATTTTTTTCTTACAGCGGTCGCCCCTCGGCAGGCAATGGCAAGTATTTCTGCCATGAAAAAGCTTCTCATGAAAAACCATCTGCAGGCGGCTTAAAACTGAAGGCCCCTCCACTTGTGGAAAAACATCAAGACGCACACCAAAAATGAGAGGAGGAGCTGAAAAACTAGCCAGGAAATTGAGACCAAGCTCACAGGATACATTTTTCTTCAAACCCGTTAAAACAAAAGCGCAGAGTTTTTTGATAGGTCGATCGATCTCTAAAAATCACATTTATGATTTTAACTCACAGCCGAATCATATATTAGCTGGTCGAAGAGAAATATTTGGTTAAAAACTTGGTTTGATAGTTGGAGCTGGGGTTAAGCAACGAAGCGTGCTTGGGCTTACTAGTACGTTTTAATTTAACGCCCCATTTCAGGCACCACTCTGGCAGAATGTAAGCTTTTCAAACTTTTTCATTGTGCACGAAGTACAGACGGCTTGCAAGTCAAATTTCCTATGACAGCTTTGGCAGTTTTTGTTCTGTGTGACGAATATCTCTAGCGATATTCACTTGAGGAGCCTCAATTGTTTCTACATTACTTTTTTAATGCACTCACCAAAATGCTCTAACGAGGCCAAATCGTAACTGCGTGATGCCCGATTGGCAACGCAAAGACGTCTGATAGTAGAAATAAGGAACTTAAAGCAGGGTAATTTTGCTTGTTTAATAGACCAACTGATACGGTGGAACATCCTGAATACCTTCCGATCCCATGTTTTTAATTGCAGCCAACACAAAATCATCAATAACGTGTCACCTCTAAACAAGAAGGCTTTCTCAGCAGAATTCTCCAAAAATGGGGGAGCTCCGCAAAAATGTAAGCATTGTTACAGAGAGTTCTCTGTCTAATATCTTAAGGTATTTTACTACAGTTTTTGAATCGCGAAAATATAATAAATAAATAATACTCAAATGGTCAATTAATATTAGTGGTGATTTTATTACTGCAAACGAAATAAAAAAATATATAAGGTTGTCAAAAAAGTCTTGCGGTATTTTTATTGAATTTTCAATTGTTCATAAAATTGGTTATAATAATGCGATTTAAGTCAAATATGCGCCGTTTTGTTCGATGACGAGTTCCCAACGAGATGCCAACTTCATAATGCCCCTCTTATAGAAGCTCGCTTCCCTATTCTCAAAAAACTCGGAGAGCCAATTTTCACAGGACTCTCTTGTGGACAACTTCCGACTACCAAGCTCGTTCGCCATGGACAGAAATAGGTGGTAATCACTTGGTGCGAGATCCGGACTATACGGTGGATGCAAAAGAACCTCCCATCCGAGCTCCCGGAGCTTCTGGCGCGTCACCAAAGATGTGTGTGGCCTCGCGTTGTCTTGATGGAAGACAATTCGGCCTCTGTTGATCAAAGATGGCCTCTTCGGCATGAGTTCTGCATTCAAGCGGTCCAGTTGTTGGCAGTACAGGTCCGAATTGAGCGTTTGGCCATAGGGGAGCAGCTCATAGTGGATGATTCCCTGCCAATCCCACCAAACACACAGAAGAACCTTCCTGGCCGTCAATCCAGGCTTGGTCACCGTCTGGGCAGCTTCACCGCTTTTCGACCACGACCGTTTGCGCTTCACGTTATCGTAAGTGACCCACTTTTCATCGCCAGTCACCATCCGCTTCAAAAACGGGTCGATTTTGTTGCGATTCAGAAGCGATTCGCATGCATCCATACGCGCAAAAATGCTTTTTTGCGTCAAGTCGTGTGGCACCCATACATCGAGCTTCTTTTTGAATCCAAGCTTCTTCAAATGGTTTATAACGGTTTGATGACTCATGCCCAGCTCTTGGCCGATGCTACGGCTGCTACTATGCCGGTCTCTTTCGATCAATTCAGCGATTTTATCGCAATTTTCACCGACAGGCCTTCCGGACCGTGGCGCATCTTCGATCACCTATGCACCAGAACGAAAACGTTGAAACCATCGTTGTGCGGTGGAAATGGAAACTGTATCGGGTCCATAAACTGCACAAATTTTATTGGCAGAATGAGATGCATTTTTGCCTTTATCGTAGTAGTATTGTAAAATATGCCGTATTTTCTCTTCATTTTGCTCCATGTTTGCGACGCTATAACTCACGAACGACTAAAAGCAAACAACAATTAATCAAACACGTGTTAGCGCGTGAAAAGAGCTTTCCAAAAAGCTCTAGCGTGAACCGATGCGACGAATACAATTATAACTACGCGCTTGCAAAGACAAGCTTGCGGAAATACCGCAAAACTTTTTTGACAACCTTATATTTTTTTACAAAAAAAACGCGCATTTAAGGGCTTTTTGAAATAAAAACTTCGGGCATGAATGACGGTTTAAAAAAATGTAGCAAAAATCGAAACTTTTATAACCATAACCTTATTTTCCTCGTCGACTCAAAAAAAAATTATTTTTATTTCTAAACAATCGCTTTATAGACTTTCATATAAAAGCTGGTTTTTCCGAATTTTTCTTAGACCCGCTCTAACATACATACAAGCATAACATAACCCAAACAATAAACCTACCTGAGAGGTGGGCCGCCACACCAAGCAGCATTCGTATCATAGTTCACTATTTTTAGCATACATTGAGGCGCAGCCATGCATGGCAACAGTTAAACTCGGTGCGGAAATGTGTTTTCTGATAGCGTGCTGTGCAGGAAATGAGCATGAGCGTGAGTGCGAGCGCGTTTTGATCAGTTGTTATTGCAGTTTAATTGCAGGCAGGAAAATGGTAAGCGCAAATCGCAACCAAGGATAAGGAGGCTGATAATGAGTACAATAAATGAATCAGCACAAATCCGAGAAATATAAAAACGGAGAAGGAAAATCGAAAACTGTAGAGCAATGCATCTTTAACTTCATTTGTTACCTTACAGAACGGGATACTCTTTATCTAGATTTTTTTTATTTTACTTTTCCTATGAAATTTTTTCACTGCAACAATTGTTTTTACTCTCAACTTTTAAAGAGCCCAGTCGAAGTGCAAGTGATATTTGAAAAATTTTTACCAATGCCTACATTAGCCCACAAAACCGGGATGTGTGTGCACTGGCCATTTAAAGCTTTCTATAATAATATAATTCTATAAATGGAGGCTCATTTTGCCATCACTTTCTGGGGTTCAAACCTCCCCTTCCAAAGGCATAGAGGGAAATGAGATAGTGGACGAAACAGCTAAAGAATTCACGAAACTTCCAGGGGATCAAATAAATCATCATCAGAAACCCTGGAGCGCATTCTATGCTACTGTCTGGCTCTCTCGAAAATTAGACTAAGCTACCTGGGCGCTCGCAGCTGTGAAAGGCTGGAATCTATCCCTGAACTGGAGCTTCAGCGACTCCTAAAATTCGCGAAGCGCGCTGCAAATTTTCGCTAAAACAAAAAAACCAAAAAAAAGGAATCTAATCTGATACCGCTATAACCGAAATGGTCTCTGCGTGGCCAGTATAACCTAACCTAACCTAAGTTCATTTCTGCTAGTTTGAGTATGAATTTAGTGCATGTGCGAAATACGAGCGAAATCGAAGATCATGTCGCAGGAAATTACTACTTTTTGTTACATTTAATATGAAATTGTTATAAGGGGAAAATGCGCAAGATCGTTCGCTAAAAAAATTCTCAAAAATCAATGCAATTTTTGAGCTACTTAAAACTACCAATTTATTACACCAGAATTAAATAGACTACTATAAAACTGCATACTCTGATTTTTTTTTCTAATTCTAATTAAAAAATTTTAAACTATGAAGAAAATTTCTTAAGGGGGGAAACTGGTTTAGCAGACCGAAACTTTGGTGTTTTTCGTGAATTTGTTGAACAAGGAAGGAATAATCAGAAATTGTTTAAACTTGGAAAGTATTTGACTCATATTTTAAGTGCTTCTTCTTCCTATTTGGCGCGATAACCGCTTACGCGATTTTGGCCGAGTTTAACAAAACGCGCCAGTCGTTTCTTTCTCGTGCTAACCGGTGCCAATTCGACACACCAAGTGAAGCCAAGCCCTTCTCCACCTGATCTTCCCAACGCAGAGGAGGCCTTCCTCTTCCTCTGCTACCACCAGCTGGTACCGCATCGAATACTTTCAGAGCCGGAGCGTTTGTATCCATTCGGACGACATGATCCAGCCAACGTAGCCGCTGGATCTTTATTCGCTGCGCTATGTCTATGTCGTTGTAAAGCTCATACCGCTCATTGTTCCATCGCCTGCGATATTCGCCGTTGCCAACGTGCAAAAGTCTAAAAATCTTCCGCATAATCTTTCTCTCAAACACTTCAAGCGTCGCTTCATCGGATGTTGTCATCGTCCAAGCTTCTGCACCATACGTTAGGACGGGCATGATGAGAGCCTTGTAGAGTGTTAGTTTTGTTCGTCGAGAGAGGACTTTACTGCTCAGTTGCCTACCTAGTTCAAAGTAGCACTTGTTGGCAAGAGAGATTCTACTTTGTATTCCTAAGTACACTTTTAAATTTTTTCACGCCATTTTCACAGGAAATAGTGGCGTTAGAGCGTGCTGTCCATGGACGATCGCCATTCGAGTATCTTGCTGGTGGGCATTCCTGAAGTTGCAACTTTTCTCTTTTTTTTCGTTAACAGCACGTTTTCTAAGAATATGTACCGAATTGCCATAAAATAATATTGAAAATTGCATGTCTTTGAGGCGCTTGAATGCAGTGTCATTTTTTTCATACCATATTTTTCATCTACTTTGCCTAAAAAAATATTTTTATTTATTGTAATAATAATAATTTAATTTAATATAATCCAAGAAGTAGGTTCGTTTGAATTAGAATTAAACAAAGAATATTTCGAAAAAATTTCATAACGATTGGTAGATAACTTTAGAACTTTAGAACAAAAGCTGTTTCGAGAAAAACGCCGTTCTAACTACCGCGCGTTACGGTGCCGAACCAACGGGCGGTCATTTAAGCGCTCATAGAAACGGAAATAAGGCGAATTTCGCTTTAAAATTTTTACCACATATTCTTCATAAGTTACACTAACAATTTATGTAATAAAAAAAGTCGATTTCTTGATCATTCTAAACTGGTTTCCCCCTTTTTTAGATTACACAAAGTTTGAAATTTTTATTTATATATTTTCTTAGTATGTACGAGTATGTAGAATGAACTAAATGGGTTTTTTAATAAGAGGTGTTATTTTGATATTCAAAGAAAAATCATATTTTTTTAATTTAAATGATCGGATGTTTATTTCATTATAAAGAGGAAGGTATGCCGTTAAAAGTGAAAATAACATCAGGCAAATCAGCACCACTACCACGCTTACAGGACAACATCCTTTTCATGAAACTTTCCATAACCGAATTGCAAAGTGGCTGCTCTATGTCCCTAATAGCCTCACGAATTCCATCTTTCAGGTCTTGAATCGCCCCTGGGCTGTTGGTGTAGACCTTCTCTTTCACGTGACCCCAAAGAAAAAAGTCACCAGGTGTTAAATCACAAGATCTCGGTGAACAATTGTGATCCCCTCTTCGAGAGATAACAGGGTCCGGAAACTTTTCCCGTAAAAGATCAATGGCTTCGTTGCTTGTGTGGCACGCAGCGCCGTTGAAAATAAACGTTTTCCAGATCAATACCCTCAAATTCCGGCTATAAAAAATCGTTAATCATCCCTCCATAGCGCAATCCATTCACTTGTAACACCTATTATTGGGAAACCCTTTATATTTTCATTACAAAATTACTAAAACTCATTTATAAAGAAACAAGTTTTCAAAATTTCTCCATAAATACCTGTACTATGGTTATAACGCACTTTAAATGGTATATCCACCATCGATTAGTCCAGCAGTAGCTTCACAGCGCTGCTAATGCCTAACAATTAAAGGCGATGCCAACCGATGCTATGAACCGCAGATATAGTCGTGAGTGCGAATAAGTATGTATATGTACGTATGTACGTGCTTCGCCAACAATCAGTAGCAACAACCTCAATTATACCCAAATACATACATACACACGCAGACACACCGTGCGTCTGGATGCGGTTGTAACAACAATTGTCAGCAGAACACAAATGGCTGTTAGTTGGTTGGCTGCTGGGTGTCATGTGGCAAATGAAAATGAATGTAACGGTAACCACACTCACACATATGTATGCATTTGTGCCTGCCACAGGGTCAGTGAATACATACATATATTTGAAAATATGTCCAATGCCCTTTGGGTGTGAGTGTGTGTATGTTACATACCAATATTTGTGTGCGGCACGTGCAACACAGCTCTTATCAACAGACTTGTGCAGCAGATAATGCGTGGGGCAGAGATACATGCGCATTCACACACTCCAATCTCAATGTAGGAAATATAAATTTTCACAATAATCACATTGCTGCTGCTGACCACTGGATCCTCACTGTCTCGTTGGGTTGCCACATTGCTCGATTCCTCGTGTGGTTTTTGGTTTTGTGTGACTTGCATTCAACGCCAACTTGCTTGTTCTGCCTTTTGTTCATTGTTATCGCGCTGATGTTATTGTTGCTCTTGCATTTGCTGGCTGCCCTGCTTGTTGTTGTTGCATCGTAAAAACCCACTTTATATGCCATTCGAGTAGATAATGAATGGGTGGCGCACACGCAAAGCATTACAATAGTTCGTGCTCGTACGCAAGCGGTGAAAGGGAGCAACTTTAACAACAATAACAATAACAACAATAACAATAACAATAACATTAACAACAACAACAGCAGCAAATAAGAAGGTAGCAATAATAATTGGGACCCACAATTGCAGTTCAAACTCAATTCGCATGGCGACAACTGACCATATTCTGTATGTGTATATGCGCGTGTGTAGATGTATGTATATGTATTGAGCTATGTATGTTTATGCATTTTTAGGAAGAAGCATGCATGTGTTTGTGTGTGCGTGTTGCAAATGCAATTTTGCTCGGACAATTGCAATTGTCAAATGCAACAGATGTTAAGCGAAGGACAATGGCTGTGCTTTTTTGCAGTCAGCAGTGATTTTTAAAAGAACATTTAAATGACATTTTGCACAATGCCATTACTACTGTTTACATTTATAAGTATTCCATAGAGGCCTCGGTATAATATAAATGAGGCAGTGATTAGAGTTTTTGGCATGGACCGGAAATAATCGTTATTTAAGGAAAAAAGAGAATAGCCTTCAAACATCGTAGAACAATTCTGAAAACGAGATGCATATTTTTTGTTGCTCTTTATGATGCTTTTGGGTAATATCCACATAACTAAGAGAGTCCATAGAGGGAGTACTATCGCCACTTCTTTGGTTATGTGTGATTAGCAAAATCTGAATAAAACTTAATGGAGGTGGGTTAAAAAAGGTTGCGTACGCCGATGATGTGGTGTTAATGGCATCAGGACTGTGTCCCTATACGACAAGTGGGATCATTCAAAGGGCGCTAGGCGAGCTTAACTCTTGGGCTACAGGCTGTGCCTAAATTTAAACGCGCGAAAAACAGAACTCATGCTATTTACGACCAGATATTATATAAGGAACCAATTTTTACTCTACCAAATATTAACGGACAAACCCTCTTACTCTCAACCAGTGCAAAGTGCTTAGGGATAATTCTGGACTTCAGATTAAACATTCAAGAACGGGTAAAGAAAGCAGAAATCGCTTTGTATGCCTGCAAACGTATGCTAGGAACAAGGTGGGGTCTTCAACCCAAGTATACATTATGGTTGTCCAATTCTTCTATGGTTCGGTAGTCTGGAGGAAAGCTCTAAAGAGACATCTAACAACACCTAATTACTCGGCAGAATACAAAGATCAGCCTGTGCAATAACAGTCGGTGTAATCATATCATGTCCTAGGGGGCTCTAAACGCACTGACACACGTTATTCCGATAGATCTGCATATCAAGAAGATGGCAACCATGATTGTATTTAGGTTAAATGAAGCGGGTCGCTGGAAGGATAAAACTCATGGCCATGCCAGTCTATTACTGCGACAAGCCCAGTATACCTCGAAGAGGACTGACTACATCGTCGCGACGGTAACACTCGATAGAAATTTCGCCACTCTCTTAGCCATCGAATTTACTTGATATGGCTCGAGGACGACTCTGATGAGTACACAGCAAATAGAGTTCCAGAAATGTTCCGAGAGCTGGATGGGGAGTACTTTAGCGGCTATAATATCACTTTTGGGGAAAAAAATAATACTTGGAGTTTTCTGAATATAGTATTCCGGGAACTTCTTCATCTTGATAGATGGACTCCTCTGTTTTACAATATCCCTCTTTCGCTCTTCCATTGAGGATAGATGGATCGTGAAAAGTGTGGTAGTAATTGGAGATGTGAATGCCTAGTCCATCAACACGGATAGCTGGACAAAAATACCTATTAGAATCGTACCGTAACTAATGTTTGACCACCTTCTTAATGTGTTCCCTTTATTGCCTCACTACTACTTCTTCTTCTTTTGCTTCTTCTTCTTGATTGGCGTGATAACGGCATACGCGATTTTGGCCGAGTTTAACAAAGCGCACCAGTCGCTTCTTTCACATGCTAAATTGGGCACACCAAATGAAGTCAAGTCCTTCCCACCTAATCTTTTCCACCTTTTCATCTGCTACCACCAGCTGGTACCGCATCGAATACTTTCAGAGACGGAGAGTTTGTATCCATTCCGATGATATGCTGCGCTATGTCTACGTCGTCCTAAAGCTCATTGCTCCATCACCAACAATACTCGCCGTCACTATCGTACAAAGGTCCAAAAATCTTTGGCAGAATCGCCCCACTACTACCGGTGTATTTTGCTGCTAAAAATTTCCATATACACCGACACAAAAAAAGTCAAAGTCTTGCGGTATTTTTATTGAATTTTCAATTGTTCATAAAATTGGTTATAATAATGCGATTTAAGTCAAATATGCGACGTTTTGTTCGATGACGAGTTCCCAACGAGATGCCAACTTCATAATGCCCCTCTTATAGAAGCTCGCTTCCCTATTGTCAAAAAACTCGGAGAGCCAATTTTCACAGGACTCTCTTGTGGACAACTTCCGACTACCAAGCTCGTTCGCCATGGACAGAAATAGGTGGTAATCACTTGGTGCGAGATCCGGACTATACGGTGGATGCAAAAGAACCTCCCATCCGAGCTCCCAGATCTTCTGGCGCGTCACCAAAGATGTGTGTGGCCTGGCGTTGTCCTGATGGAAGACAATTCGGCCTCTGTTGATCAAAGATGGCCTCTTCTGCATGAGTGCTGCATTCAAGCGGTCCAGTTGTTGGCAGTACAGGTCCGAATTGAGCGTTTGGCCATAGGGGAGCAGCTCATAGTGGATGATTCCCCGCCAATCCCACCAAACACACAGAAGAACCTTCCTGGCCGTCAATCCAGGCTTGGCCACCGTCTGGGCAGCTTCACCGCTTTTCGACCACGACCGTTTGCGCTTCACGTTGTCGTAAGTGACCCACTTTTCATCGCCAGTCACCATCCGCTTCAAAAACGGGTCGATTTTGTTGCGATTCAGAAGCGATTCGCATGCATCCATACGGGCAAAAATGTTTTTTGGGTCAAGTCGTGTGGCACCCATACATCGAGCTTCTTTTTGAATCCAAGCTTCTTCAAATGGTTTATAACGGTTTGATGACTCATGCCCAGCTCTTGGCCGATGCTACGGCTGCTACTATGCCGGTTTCTTTCGATAAATTCAGCGATTTTATCGCAATTTTCGACGACAGGCCTTCGGGACCGTGAAGCATCTTCGATCACCTCTGCACCAGAACGAAAACGTTGAAACCATCGTTGTGCGGTGGAAATGGAAACTGTATCGGGTCCATAAACTGCACAAATTTTATTGGCAGCATGAGATGCATTTTTGCCTTTATCGTAGTAGTACTGTAAAATATGCCGTATTTTCTCTTTATTTTGCTCCATGTTTGCGACGCTATAACTCACGAACGACTAAAAGCAAACAACAATTAATCAAACACGTGTTAGCACGTGAAAAGAGCTTTCCAAAAAGCTCTTCGTGAACCGATGCGACGAATACAACTAGAACTACGCGCTTGCAAAGACAAGCTTACGGAAATACCGCAAGACTTTTTGGCCAACCTTATATTTTTTCCCTTAAAGGCTCCTAGCACTTTTCGTTGTATAATAATCTATTATTGAATATACAAATTTTCATTAATTAATTTTTAAATATTTAATACCACTTTTTTATTTAATCAAATTAGAAATGAGAAACATTCAAATGACCAACTCATTTCCTGGAATGAGATACAATCGCTTTGTGCTTCCACTGAAATTGTTACTTTAGTGAATTCTATAGTTTTTGGAATTGTGTATTTCATCACATTCTTACGTCATTCTAAAAATAGTAAATTTCGTGGAAATATGCAGCCTGCTTAATTAAAATGGCTTCTAAAACCGGTACAATAAATCGTAAAAGGCGACCTTCACATAGACGAACAAAGGCACACACTTCAACAAGTCAAATTACCTACATATGTGGGGACATAATTACCCAGCGGGGAAAACAACTAGTGCCCTGGTGATGTAGGTCTAGTAAATTTAGGAGTTCTGACTAGTTCGCATATCTTCGCTTTTCTATATGAGAACGAAACTGAAAGATGTATTGTAGATAGTGTAAATTTTTGCGCCGCAATCCTATTTGGCTAGTTTTGAATGTTCTGCATCTCTTTCTTGGCAGTAGTAAGCCAGCGTAAATATACCAAAAGTGATGCCTTGCATAGAAGAAACAAAACTGTGACCCAGACCGTGCTGCTGGTGCTGTGGCAGCTGTTAATGCTTAGGGTAAAGTATTGGCGTAGCATTTATGAGGTTCTTTGGTTTGATTCTTAGGACAGTAAGCAAGCCTATCAGGTGAAAAAATGCTTGAGAGTTGCACAAAAAGTACTTAGAAGAAAGAGAGAGTCTGGAATAAATGTGGTTTCCAATCAAATCTAGCCCGTAAGTGCTATATCAAGTAATGGGTAACACCTTTTCTTTTTGTTCACTCCTCTCGGTAGCATAGGGCCCCGACAAGACTTGTCTTGCGTTGGTTTCGTTAATCTATTTGATTTCTGACAGGGTAGGTGATTAGTCTACCGCTACCAGTCCTAAGTAGTGGGAATGCCCATCTGTCGTTGCTTAGGAACATCGGCTTCTTTACTGCCTGGAGCGACATCTGTGTTTCACATTTTTCTGCAAAAGGATCGCACAGCTGGTTCAGAACATCGCTAAATTTAACTCTGAGATGACAGGCTAAGGCACTTACGCTAGACTGCCGAGGCCGCCGTTGCCACCCAACTATACCAAACTAGAGGTCAGATTAATATGATTATTGGCAATATTTATTTCTTTATTTATTTTAATAATCTACAGTACAAATTACTTTACAGACTAGACAAAAATGTTAAGAAACACAAGCCAAATTTATGCAACATTAAGGCTTATCCACTCAAGTAGATCTGGCCAATTGACGACACCATTAACAACACTGAAAATAAACATAAATAAAAAGACTGTTCTTCTCTTTTCTAGAGATTCTGAATTAATTAACTTTAGCCGAGAATTATAAGATAGAACAGCCGACTCAAATCGTAGGGAACGTAATGCCTGCTTAAGAAATATTTTTTGGAGGCGCTCTATTCTATTAATCGAAAGTTGGTCGTGAGTGAGAACGAACAAGAGCCGTAAACAGCAGTTTATAGGTATATGGATCAGAAACTTCAGATTTATTGTGACAAATGAAGCCTAGAACGATTTTGAATGAATAAAAATTAATGTGACCACTGAAGGAAAATTTAAATATCGAATAAAACTCCAAAATCCTTAAACTCTGCACACTTTGTGGTATATTATTATAAATGGTGCAGGATGTGTTAGAAAGGAACTGACACCTCGAAAATGTTAAATGAAAATATTTTTTAATATTCAAAGACAGACGCGACCTCATGCGCCAATGATAAAGATTGTTAACGCCGAATTAAAGCTTCTAAGCATGCACTGAGTCTATAACACATGAGAAAATGTGCGAAGAACAATAAATTAGCAATTTTGAAAAATCCTTTAAACCTCAGATGTAGCTCAGCTACCAACCAGCCCATCGGTTAACAAGAAAATTATCTGGGTTCCAAAGCCAAAGAAAAACGCTACTTTAGCGACATCATATCGGCCAATCAGTTTGCTACTGACAATTGCAAAAATGTTCGAAAAGCAATTAATTGAACGCAAAAATCCTATTATGACTAGCACGCATTTGTTGGCTTAACCGTCAACCGGGAAAAAGAAATCAATCATAGTTGGCTCTGGTGATCGATATCTCATAAAGTATCGATCGAACAATTTAAAGTTTGTGCTTGTTGTCAAAGTGACATTTCAGACTAAAAAAATTATTTCCCTGTCTTTTATTTGGTCTATTCAGTTGTGAGTTACAGGGTGTTAATAATGGAAATCAGAAAAGGAAAAAAATCGGTACATTTTACTGGTGTTCTTTGGTAAAGGCGAAAATGCAAGTCATACCACTGAAATTGTGAATGATGTTTATGGTGCCGATACTGTAACTCGCATTAGCAGTTTCGTTGATTCTATTCAGGCATTTTTGATGTTGAAAAAAAGTTCGATAAAATCACAGAAATAATCGAAGTTGGCCGGCACGTTACTAGTCGTAGCATCGCGCAGAAGCCAAAAATCGATCGTAAAACAGTTTTAAGCCATTTGTGCAAAACTTTTACGTTAAAATAATGGATTTATTTTACTCCAAACTAATATTTTATCGAAACAAAAAATAAAACAAAATAACGAAATAAAAATATGACCTCTGGAAACTCTATAAAGTAAAAGGGAAACGCGTTTCGAGTGCTTAAAAAGAATTCCTTGCAAATCACTGCGTAAATTAAAGGTTTTTTTGAAACCAGAAATTAAGAACTGTTACTGGAATTGAAAAAGTATGTATTGGCGTGGATGTGCTTGGCCTGATAGGATGCTACTTTTGGCGATACAGTTAGTGTTAGTTTACTGGGAAAATTTTCGTATAACAAAGCAACGTTTGAATAGAAGTTTTTAAAATTGTCTGTGGAATATATTGGAAGTTGAGCAAAGACCAAGAATATCCGAATTTTTTTTCGATATTTAATATTTATTTAAATTTTCCGAACACTTCTTTTATTGTAAGTTTAATAATTATGAGAGAAAAATGTATCAGCGAAGCCAAGTGAATCATATAAAAAAATACTACAAAAATTTGTAAAGCGATAAGCCGAGTAAATTTTCAGTCATGATGAACACGAACTACAAAAATAAAAGGTTTAAAAAAGCCAAGCAGGTAGAGAAACTCGACTTATTGCAACGGACATGCAAATACTCACAGCAATAAAATTTACTCCGATCGATTTGAAAAAAACAACAAAAAACTATTGAAAAAAAAACAAAAGAGTAAATACAAACCTTGACATAATCTCATAATAATATAACAAAATTTAATTAACATAATAAATGTTAGCAACCTAAACATTCCTCATACTGTTAACATAAAAGTTTATTTACCTTTAAAATAAAGGGTGCTTAAGTTTCAAGGGCCGATGTTGAATGTGAACCACACCTAAACGTCAACGACACCGTTTTACTTCTTTCTTTGGGGTTATTTGAAAGAAAAGGCGTACGTCGATAAGCCAGCAACAATTCAAGAGCTAAAGGATGAGATAATTCGGCACATTAACGGCATAGAACCTCAATTATGCCTCAGCGTCGGCGAAAATTTGGACCATCGGATGGAGGTGTGCCGCCAATATTTTAATTTAGGCGTAATTGAACCATACCAGTGATATCTTAATAAAGAGAAATTACAATAATTTCCTAAAAAAAATGTATTTATTCAAAATCAATACCGGCCCTTGAAACTTAACCACCCTTTACTATCGCCACTGCTAATATATTAACATAACACAATTTAATTAACATAACAAATGTTAGCAACGCAATTACTGATCACTCTGTTAACATAAAATTTTATTTACCTTTAAAATACTATCACCACTGTTAACATAACATTTTCTGTTAGGCCAGCAGAACTCAACTCTCACTTGCATTCTGAAAGCCCATTTTCGCGCATTGACATAACAACAATTTCCACTTATCGCACCAGAAGCCGGCCACATGCGAGTGCTTTACAAATTGTCGAAATCGTACTAGTTCGGTAACAGAAATTGGTTTCACATTTTGCTCGCAGGTATACCACACACACCCTTCGTTATACGTATGTGTAGTGATGTTATGTAAATTTTCAACATTCCGCTGTCAAATGATATGCGTGTGCGTGACGAGAACATTGCCCACCTCAACTCACCCAACAGCCCAACTCTGCATGCCTGCCATTGTTCATCACCCCTTTAGCCAAATTTCTTACGTTAACTATGCGTTTCCGTTGATTCGAACTCAGTCTATCACCCCTGCGCTGTCGCTCGCTTCTTACCTCTAGCATTTTGCTCATTACAGCTCATTTGGCTTTTCGTTAAAAAACAAATACACCAACACGCCTCTCTCTGTAAATGTTTACGGTCATTATCCAACTGCCTTTTAGTTTTGTATTTCTTTCATTGATTTTTTGCCTTATTTACCTTTGACTCGGTTCTCATTTCGTGACTAATTTTTGCTGCCAGCAAAATGAGTGTCGTTGAACTTAGGCTTTGTTATAAATTAATTAACCGGAAAGTAACGAAGTGCGCATCCAATTCCGAAACCAACCGACTCGCTACCATATTATTGTGGCTATTTGCTCCCTCCTGTGGGTACTATTTTTATGTACCGCATAAACGCCGCTGTGCTTTTGCTTCATTTAACAATTATTTGTGTTTTGTTTTATGCTTTACTCAATTTGCGATTCTTCTTCTGCCCAGAAATTTCTTTGACTTCTTCGTCTACTTCACATCATCTCACTTTGATTGGCCGGCCGCCACAACAAAAAGCCGCAGTTGAAAATCAAAAGTCAAATAATTTTCAATACCCTCAGCAAAACCTTTTTTGTTTTATGTTGCGGCATGCACGAGAAGTGTTTACTTTTGGGGTAAAACTTTGTTGCTTTTTCACCATCTTTTTAATGAGAATTAATTGCGCCTGTGATTTTTTGGGTGATTGCTTTCGGTTCGGTTATTGTTGCAATTAGTCTTGTGGTTCGTAAAACACTATTGACCTTTTACTTGACCAAACTTTTTGTATTGCAACCTTCTGTTAGCGAATGTGAGTAATTTTTTTGTCTCTGAAATACAAAAGAATAGTAAGTTTTCAATATAACATACATACAAACATATGTATGTACATACACGTAAAATACGTAGTACTTAGCTTTCTTGGGTCTCACTTTTCTCCCGTCATACCTACGAAAACCATTTTTTCTAGAATACCAAACTTTATTTTATTTAACCAATAAAGTGACCAAAGAGCCATCCCTTACTATAAAGTGGACTTAAACTCAATTAACTTACTGCCTTGCTAAAATACATTTCCAGACCTAAAACTATGGCAAGACGTGAATAGAAATCCACTATTTTCAAGCAAGTAATACCGGTGGGTGGCCGCTGTAGCCGAATATGTAGGTGAATGACTACTATTCGGCAGTGCGTAAGCTCGAATCTTCATGCATGAAACACCAAATGATAGAAAAAGTTTTTTCAAACAGCAGTCGCCCCTGGGCGGGCTACGGCAAACACACGATGCCATGAAAAAGTTCCTCACAAAACTAACTGCCGTTCGGCGTCGGCTTAAAACTGTAGGAGTCTCCATTTGCGAAACAACATCAAGACACACACCACAAATAGAAGCAGGGACTTGAATAAATACCCAAAAAAAAACTGTATACCGTATATAAAACCGGTGGGCAAAACCAGCTGTTCTTTATTCACATCAGTACAAATTTATTCAACTTTGCTTTAATTCTCTTCAAATCTAACTACAAATAATGAAGGGCAAATCAATAGATCTGCAGATAATCGACCTAAAATTTTAACATTTATTTTGACAAACGAAAATATTTTATTGAAATGTTAGACTGAACTGGACAATTAAAGGTAAGTTGAAAATACGACCGGCGCACTTTTTTGAACTGGGCCAAAATTGCTTAAGTGTTTATCGTGCTAATCAAAAAGGAGTTGAGAAAACGCATGTTTTTTCTTCGAAAGAAATATAGACAGGAAAGTGGCATTTATTTTTATTCGCGAGAAGACGCAATAGTCGAAGGGGGCTTCTATAACTACGCTTGTTAGAAATGAAGACACAATTAAAAAAAAAAAATTTTTTTCAACGTAGTCTCTTTCTAGAAAGATACATTTCCCCCAAGCCCAACCCCCCGGCCATTTTTAACCCATCCTAAAAATAGGATTTGCTGAACTCTCCAAAATACGCCTCTGTCTCAGCAATGACTTCCTCGTTTGAACTAAATTTTTTCCCGCGAGCCATTTCTTCATGTTAGGGAACAAGAAAAGGTCGCAGTGAGCCAGATCGGGTGAATACGGGAAGTGCGGCGGGAATTTATTACGCAATTCATGCAATTTGGCTGCAACAACTCCGGTTGAATGTGCTGCTGCGTTATCGTCGTGAAACAGTACCTTCTTTTTCGCCAAATGCGGTCGTGTCTCATTCAATTTTTTGTGAAAGCGGTTCAAAGACTCACTGGAATACTGTCCAGTGATTGTTCCTCCCTTTTGTAAAAAATCCATCAGAATGACCTCTCCAGCTGGTGGAACTGTCTTCGCCTTCTTTGGAGCAGATTCAACGAGAGAAATCCATTGTTGCTTTGTTTCTGGTGTGTAATGATTAATTCAGGTTTGGTCAACGGTGACAACTCGACGCAAAAATTTCTTCGGATCTCGCTTAAATTGCTCTAACACTACTTCGAAGTTAACCGCCGCATACGCTTCTTGTCCTCCGTGACCAACCGCGGCACTAACGGGCCGACAATTTTTTCATCGCCAACTTATCATGCAAAATATTAATTGCCGTTCCGGTCGACACACCTATAGCTTTTGTTACTTCGCGCACTTTCGTTCGCCGATCAGCGAGAATCATGTCGTGAACTTTTTGAATGACCACATCTGCCGGGCGTCCTGGTAGCTCCTGTTCGCACACGTTTAAATTCGTTAAGCCAACATCTAACTGTGGATGCTTTTATCTCCTCACATTTTTCTCCATCCAAAACCAAAAAGCCAATTACTTAACGATACTGCTCTTTTTCCACCTTAGCGAAAATCATGAAACAGGTCTTACTGTCTTACTCGAATAGCTGCCAAATCCAAATTAACCTATCAGTGAGCCTGAAATTTGTTTTGCGGTCGTTTTATTGTTGAAAGTACACGATGGCGCTAACACTAACTTTTCTCAGGAACGCCCTCTATCATCAAACACGCGTACTAATTGAACCGCGCCCATATTTATAGTAAAATCTGGTAAATAATTAAAATATAAATTATCTATTTGAAAGCAAACATGGGAGAAGAAATTTTACCCACACTCAGTTGATGTATTATTTAAATAAGATGATAAATATTTGCAGCAAATGAACAGGTCAAGTGAAGCTTGTCATAAAATGTGGTTTGTGCCTTGATTTAAGCAATATATGAGACGAAATGGTTTCGAAAGGAAAAAAAGTATATGCTTAGGTTAAGAATATCAAAACGCTGTATTTAGGGTCCCAGAAATTTAAAACTGATAGCTTGACTTCTTTAATACTCTATAATATACAATCCATTTTATTAAATATCTATACGTAAATATAACAAATCATCTTCTATTATTTATAGAGCTGAAAAATCCAGCTCTACTTTTGTCCTTACTAATGACTCAAGAGGAGTCATAGGAAAAACCAAATATTTTTGGTCAGATTTTCATCGATTTTTGGAAAAAAAAATGGAAAAAATTGTTAAACATACAAACTATGAGATATTAAGATAAATTTTCAAATTCTTGTTTAACAGTTGATACAAAAAAACTTCAAAAATTCGAATTATATATTTTCGGCACGCTAAAATTTATGTGCAAATTTACTTTGTTGAAAAAAAAAATAGTGCCAATTAAAGTTGAAAGGAGTGAATCTAAAAATTATGTGAAACCATTTTTCTTAACCCGTAAAGAAAAAGTTGAAAATTAAAAAAAAAAAATCTGCTACTTTTTTATACTTTGTGAAATATTTTCGAATTCATAAACCAGAACTCTTTTTAAGTTCCTACAACAATATTTTCCGTCACTGAGTTGGCAAAAAGTGCAAAGTAATATACAAAAAACTGTTACTGAAATATCGAAAAAGTAAAATTTGCAGGAAAGGAAAATACTAAAATTTGAGAAATATGTAAGACCTGTGCAAAAACCAATTAAATTTTCAGGTTCAGCGCGCACCAGTCCACAAAAGGTGCATATATTTACCAAATCCATCCAAATTCCCAATTTGCCAATTTTTTATATGGAGCAGCAGCACTGTGCGACCGAAGCGATCTGTCTCTAGCTCTTGGCATTATATCTGATGGTGATTCGTGCTGGATTCACTTATATTTTATCAATATAGTTATATGTATTTTCGTTTAAATCCTTGAGGGAATTCAAAGTCAAACCCACACTGCCTGTCGCTATGAATAATGTCATTTCACTTCCCTGATTGCATTACCACTAACACTCAAAATGAAACTTCCACTACATAAGAGCAACAAATGTGCCACAAAAAAACTGCAATTTTGTATGCGAAAACACATTTGCAAGATTGCAATCACTCACTTTACAAACTATGCAATTCAATTGTATTTTACAGGTGACCAGTGAGCGCACATAGATGAGGCGTACAGGGCGTATGATTAATCTGCAAATCTGAAGTGAATTGTAGCAAATTGAGTTTTTGCGCCTACGACGATACCGGAGAGCAATGAGACTGGCAGGCAGAAGAAATATAGCCCGAAAGTGCGACTAAAAATAGCTTAAGGCAGTAAACAATTTTACGATATATGTATAGCAAAGAGTTCAAGAGCGCTGGTGGAATTAAAAAAAAAACACAAAAAAACAACTAATTTATAGCTGTGCGCTATACACTAACAAAAAAAGGCTGACAATTCAAACAAACAAATAAATAAAATCACAATTTGGAATGAAATGCTCTGGCAAACAAGGCGCCTTCTGATTAATGCGCCATTGCAATTAAGTATACGCCATGTAGTACCGAGCATGCCGAAAGTGCGCTCATAGTTATTAGTCATTTAGTGCGTGTGCGCTCCGTTGGGCGCGCAACATGTGTCAATCAGTTTGACATGTGGGTGTCCATGCTGCAGTTAATTTTGTACTAGCAATGAAGTAAATCAACAAAAATGTGCATATCCAAAGCAATCCAAGCAATGTTAGAGCGAAAAATTCTTGTTAAAAAAAACAATTTTCTTGACAAAAGGTTGCAGTAACCGGGCAGCGCTGGCAGCCAACCGCAACCTTTTAAATTAGCAGGGATTGCAGTACACAGCAATGCTGGTACTTTTCCGAATATAAAATACAAGAAGCGCAAGGCAATGAAAAAAAGCGGAAAAGGCCACGCATAAAACAAGCGACAACATTTCCGCCACCAACGCAAAAAGGGATGCCAAAGAAACAGAACAACAAAATGCACAGCACGAGAGAACAAAGTAAAAAAGTTGCACCCGTAAGCATGCAACATGCAATGGCAGGCACTCAGAACTAAGTCGGCGTGTGGCTAGTGCGCGCCAGCTTTTACGTCAGCGGCATAACTAACGCACAAAAAATCAACTGAAACATTTACTATAAAAACCAGAGTCATTTTCAATGCATCTTTAACAATGACAAACATGCACGCAATTGTAGTACGCAGTGGCAGCATTTCCTCAGGGAAACTCCCTTGCAACATTTGTCGGCATAAAGCAACGTGCTGTGTCGCGACCCTTTTGTATACATAAAAGAGGTCGGGAAGCAGAGATTTAAAAGAAGTGTAGAGCAATGAGAATTTTCTTATATTTTCAGTACGCCTTCATGTTAGCCTAGAAATGGAAGAACTTACAGTTTTATACTTTTTCGAGGCATACTTGTGCTAGAGGGTGACGAGAGTGCCGGGCGTTCAGTTTCTGAAATTTCATATTTCCAATTGTAGTAATACAGCTTAAGTAAAGTTACGTGGTTCCCATGTGAGGGCCCACTTGGACGAAAAAATTTAAATATCGTTCCTTTTAAGGATGAAACAGAGAAAGGCAGAAAATAAAAGATAGGGGAGAGGGATTTGGCAAGGACGAACACATATCGCTGATAAAATTCTTTAGATACGTAATATCTAAACCGGGTACATCCGTGGGTGTAGCAAAAAAGTGAGAGCCAATACCTCAACGCAAAGAGAGCGGGATAATTGAGTAGAAATGCTAAGATGATTCCATTTCATCCTCAAGATAGATGCTTCAAGTACCTAATGGCCAACGACCAAACATTATCATCATTATCTTGGCACTATAGTCCGGGTTGGACCATTTCCTCCTGTACAATACGCCTCCATTCTCCTCGACAGCCCGCTTTCACTACATGTTGTGAGATTTTCATCTTTCGTATATCGTCTTCTACGGCTTACAACCATCGCCTCATTGGCCGACCTCTCCTACTTGCTTCTTCAGGGTTTGCTTCAAATACTTTTTTTGTTGTTCTTTCGCTGCTCATTCTTAAAATATGTCCATATTACCGTAATCTTCGGGACTTTATAAACCGCGTTACATTTCCTCCCGCGATTAAGACACTGAGCTCGTGGTTATACTGTATATGGAATGTACCGGATTCTAATCGCATAGGGCCAAATAGTCTTCTAAGAGTTTCTCTTTCAAATCGCATCAGTAAATGCACGTCATTAACTTTAAGGACCCATATTTCACAACGATAGGTGGCAACCGGTCTCATCATAGTTTTGTACATCTAGAGAATTTATTCCTTTGATATCAATAAAGTCTTCATAAGCTTGATATGGCCAAAATATGCTCTGTTAGCTGCCTGAATACAGTCTTGTATTGGTAAGGTGGGATCCTTATTTATGCTGAGTACTAACTTCCAAACAGAACACCTAAAAACTTAATCAGCTGCAGCTTTGTTAACTTTAAAAGTCTATTTGAGCACATCTAATTTACCTGTGGATCTCAAGACTTTGGCCATTTTTGTATTTACCAGTTTCCCGGACGGACTTGAACTGCTGTGAGCTCCAGGTGTTAAGGACAGGCATCTTACCATAATGAAGCACTTCTTTTTTGAGTAGTTCGGGAGTAAACAAATAGGTTGATTTCCGTAGACAATTTTGGCACCTAAGACTTTCTTGAACAAGTTTAATCGAAAGAGGTTTAAGAGTTTCACAAGCCTTCCTACCGACAAACTCAGATAACCCACTGGCATCCTCATATGTCACTGCAAATTGCGCATTCATAAGCACAGGCTCGGGATATGGTCCACCGACTATTGTTGAGTCTTGGACCTATTTCGAACACCTTACTCTAGAATGAGATACTATAGCGGGAATAATGAATAGACATCTCGGCCTAGTATCGCCAGTAGGAAGACCCACACCCTTAACCCAATCTAGCTTCATTCTAAGACTATAAAGGAAACTGGGTTCGGATGTGGAACTGTGACGAGTAGAGCCCACAAAAGATCTTGGATTGAAGTGCAAACCTCTTTTTCATTCATTCGTTTATTCACAACTCAATTTTCTTCATCAGCATCATCACAATTTACACAAAAACAAAAGCAATGAGGGATCTTACGCCTTCTTCTAGTCCTTATCTTATGAAGCTTTTTGCAAACCAGGTTCTTTACAATTGACATGATGGCAATACTGGTACGCATTACAGACCCCGCTCTTGTAAAACTCGACTTCTTTGTAGAACTTCTGGGCTACAATTAACGCCGATCTCGAAACAGTGCCTACCAACTCCGTCGCAGATCTCTTGTATCTCTTCGAAACTACACCGTCAATTTAATCAGAATCCCGAGGCATAGTAGTGTTTCACGAAATCAGCATAACTGGGAGCGGAAATTAACTGAGAAATAGAACGTAATCATGTCAGCTCGCTGGATCTTCTGCAATTAGGGAACCAGAGTAAATACAATTAGTGGAGGACTACCCTAGACAACTGCAAAGTGTAGCGTTTCCGTTTGCCCGAAACTCAACGAATGACGCACAGAAAACCCATTGAGGCTCTCAAAAATTAATGTGCAAATTCTCATGGGAATATATTGTGCGGACTATTGCATCCATCGTAGTTCTGGACAATGATCTATGTAAGAAGTGTAGGGATAAAGAAGGAGTGGGGTCCATACAATACCTTCTGTACGCCGCGCTTCGAAAAAACGTACTTTGTGCATCTGGAGAACCACTTCTGGGAGGAACTCGAGAGTGTGGCCATATTCTCGTTATGAGGACTAATTGAATCATGAAAAAATCATACACACATTCTTCCTCAGCACTTTAACTCGCCTCTGCATCAAACACGTGGACTTTGCTTAAAAGCGGCCTATCCAACCCAACACTGCATTAAAAATTTCCAAATAAAAATACAATTTTTTTTTTAGGAATCAATTGCTCCAATCTTAGAGTTTCATCCCACTCAAATCAAAGACTCCAACTGCACACTGTACTCGTACGCCCGCATTGGGTTGAAGTTATTGCGCCCGTTAGCCACTTCCGTCATTCTCTCGCTACTAGTCGCTTTTCCCGCGCGACCATCTATTCTTAGTCACACTTCGGCCTCCATACAATGGCCACCGCTACACATCGGTGCTCAGGCGCGCTGTGTGCAAACACGTACGTGGCATGTTGCACGTGCCACGGCTACGAACATTTCTGCTGCTGTTGCAATTGAACTTACGTCAAAGTTGTTAGCTTAAAGGCGTTGTTTTAACGCTCTTAGCGAATTTCCATCAAAGAAAGTGCCGCTGTTGCAATCGAAGCTATAGCTGAAGTGGCGTAAAACATAGTTCTTCAACTTATATGACCCAGTTTCCAAATTTAGCCATGAGCTGAAAGTTCGATTTATTTGGAGTTTTATTTTTGCATTAAAAAAAATATTGCAAATTCGTAGCGCCCCAGTAAATTTTTCGCAAACAAGAAAACATTATAAATTGTGAAACCTGACCGATAGGCCAAAGCGAATTTTATTAAATAGTAATTTTAATAATATAGATACAACAATGCACTGACATCCGGTAAAATGTAAATGCTGCAGTAGTGGCAGCTGCAACTCATCTTATTGCTTCCCGAAAAGGCCTGACAGGTGATCGCAAAATTATTTCTCAAACAGATGAGGAGTGATTCACTGTGTAGATCTGATTTCGCCAGACTTAGATTATATATTTTTGAGTAGGACGCAATGAGAATAGATGAGCTACTTTCTCTTCTCCTCGACAAATTGATAAGTTTCTTAAGACTATTTGCAAAGTTTGCAGAGACCTTATTTTAGAATTCACAACTCGTCTCCAAAGCTACGTCGCAGTAGTTAAAAAAAAACATATATTAGTGGCACGTACACTTCTGTTAGGTGCTTGGGCCGAGCTCCTCCTTTTATTTGTGCCGTACGTCTCAATGTTGTTCCACAAATGGTGGGACCTTCACTTTTAAGCCGGCTCCGAACAACTATTAGAACCCACCTTTTCTACAATTTTGGTATTTCAGTCGCAGTAGCTACATTTGGGAATATCTGATGGCAATGTACCAGAAAGTAAATCGAGAATCTGTGGAGAATCACTAGTTTGAAAAGGAGTTCAGATTCAGTGACTTAAGCAATTTGTTTTGGCTGTAGATTCCTAAACAGATTCCAAATACTAATGTGATTTCAGTAGATTCCTAGACAGGAATGTAAAACAAAAGTTGATCAATTCCTGTCTAGGAATCTACTGAAATCACATTAGTATTTGGAATAGATGACGAAAAGACTGCAGTTGATTTCGACCTTTTCTGACCGCTTTGAAGGCTTTAACTAATTGAATTTCAACATCGAGACATGTAGAGATATTTTATGGTACTCTCTAGCCGCTAACAAAAAAAATACTCTAAGCACCAACGGATTCCAATAAAGAAGCTGAGCGTAAATTTTCTATTCCCCAGGCATCACAACAATTTTATGGCTTCAGCTCGCGATGTATGTACTAGGCCACATTGTGGGATTCAGACGAGCAAACAGTTTTGGATCAATATTTAATGTGAATGACGTAAGTCAATAAGAATGACGTAAAAATTGTTAATAGGCTGCGTTCGCAACTTTATCGGTTAAGTTTGTCTACTGCAATAGGATGCAGACTATGTATGGAGAAAGATGAAACATCTCAAAACTTTTTGCGTTTTCTTTTAGATTTTGTTTGTTTTATTCCTATTCCATCTTTTACCATAAGTAGTTTTATGTATTCTAAGAAAACTAAAGCTGGTCTTAACACTGTTCGAGAAGAGTCTCAAGAATTCTCAAAATCAATAATTTCTTGGTTTTTATTAGATAATTTGAAAGTGCTAAAAAATGGATGGTTCCATGTGTAGAAGTCCACGCAAGTGGGGAAAGTTACTGATCGCCATTCACTTGGGAGTGGCCAGGACGATTCTTCTACATATGGTTCAAGCAGCTCACAACGTCCGGGATTAGCCCACGTATCCTCTGGTTAGCTTCCGAACACCCGTTCGGGAGTGAGCTAAAGTGAGAAGGCGAAGCATCCCAGCATAGCTGGTTGTGCGCTGGGTTTGGGACCCGCCACTTAAAAAGCCCCCCCAATGAAAACAGCAACAAAGCCTCGGATGAGAACTTCCAACACTGATGACGACCCCTGCAAACGAAATAAGGAATACGATTTGAGGGCATGCACCTGGAATGTCCGGTCCCTTAATGGGAAAGGTGCCTCTGCCCGGCTGGTTGATGTCCTCGTGAGAGTAAAGGCTGACATCACTGCCATCCAAGAGATGCGATGGACGGGGCAAGGTAAGAAAAACATAGGACCTTGCGACGTCTACTACAGCTGCCATGTAAAGGAGCGCAAATTCGGTGTCGGATTTGTTGTGGGAGAGAGACTTCGTCGCCAAGTACTGTCGTTCACTCCGGTGGACGAGCGTCTCGCAACAATCCGCATCAAAGCGCGATTTTTCAACATCTCGCTAATTTGCGCCCACGCCCCGACGGAAGAGAAGGACGATGCGACCAAGGATTCTTTCTATGAGCGCTTGGAACGTTCCTATGAGCGCTGCCCCCGCCACGACATAAAAATCGTGCTTGGCGACTTCAACGCCAGGGTGGGCAAGGAGGGAATTTTTGGTCCCACAGTCGGAAAATTCAGCCTGCACAACGAAACATCCGGTAACGGACAGAGGCTGATCGACTTCGCCGGGGCCCGAAACATGGTAGTCTGTAGCACCAGATTCCAGCATAAGAAGATTCACCAAGCTACCTGGCTGTCTCCAGATCGAAAAACGCGAAACCAGATCGATCATGTTGTGATAGATGGAAGACACGCTTCTAGTGTATTAGATGTACGTACGATCCGAGGACCCAATATCGACTCGGATCATTACCTTGTTGCAGCCAAACTGCGCACACGCCTCTGTGCAGCAAAAAACGTACATCTACCTACGCAAAGAATGTTCGACATCGAAAAGCTGCAATCACAACAGACAGCCAGAAGATTCGCCACTCGACTCTCACTCCTGCTCTCGGAGAGCACTGCCCAACACACCGGCATGCGCGAGCAATGGAGCAACATTTCTCGTTCCCTACGTACCGCCGCCGAAGAAGAAATCGGATTTCGGCGAGCCCGAAAAAACAATTGGTACGACGAGGAATGTCATGCTGCCGCCGAAAGAAAAGATGCCGCCTATAGAGCCACGCTGCGATCGGGCGCAACGCGAGCCATGTGGGATCGCTACAGAGAGCTAAAAAAGGAAGAGAGACGTATTATCCGACAGAAGAAACGAGAGGCCGAAATACGTGAGTGCGAGGAGCTTGAGATGCTGGCCAATAGGAACAACGCCCGAAAATTTTACCAGAAAGTTCGGCGGCTTACAGAAGGTTTTAAGACCGGGGCGTTGTCCTGTAAGAACAAAGACGGCGATCTGGTGACTGACGTACAGAGCAATCTTAAATTATGGAGGGAACACTTCTCGAACCTGTTAAACGGTGACAGCTGCGCATGTCATAGAGAATGTGAAGATCCCGATACCCCAATCGTTGACGACGGAGTTGTCGTTCCGTTACCCGACCATGACGAGGTGAGAATAGCGATAACGCGGCTAAAGAACAACAAAGCCGCGGGCGCCGACGGACTGCCGGCTGAGCTATTCAAACATGGCGGCAAGGAGCTGGTAAGGTGCATGCATCAGCTCCTATGCAGAATATGGTCGGATGAAAGCATGCCTGCCGATTGGAATTTAAGTGTGCTCTGCCCAATCCATAAGAAGGGTGATCCTGCAATCTGTGCCAATTACCGCGGGATTAGTCTTCTAAATATCGCCTATAAGGTTCTAGCGAGCGTATTGTGTGAAAGGCTGAAGCCCACCATCAACCAACTGATTGGACCTTATCAGTGTGGCTTCAGACCTGGAAAGTCTACCATCGACCAACTATTCACAATACGCCAAATCTTGGAAAAGACCCATGAAAGGAGAATCGACACACACCATCTTTTCGTCGACTTCAAAGCTGCATTCGACAGTACGGAAAGGAGTTACCTGTATGCCGCTATGTCTGAATTTGGTATCCCCGCAAAACTAATACGGCTATGTAAGATGACGTTGCTCAACACCAGCAGCGCCGTCAGAATTGGGAAGGACCTCTCCGAGCCGTTTGATACCAAGCGAGGTTTCAGACAGGGTGACTCGCTGTCGTGTGACTTCTTTAACCTGATGTTGGAGAGCATCGTACGAGCCGCAGAACTTAATCGCTCAGGCACAATTTTTTATAAGAGCGTACAATTGCTGGCGTATGCCGATGATATTGACATCATCGGCCTTAACAACCGCGCTGTTAGTTCTGCTTTCTCCAAACTGGATAAAGAGGCAAAGCGAATGGGTTTGGTGGTGAACGAGGACAAAACGAAGTACCTCCTGTCTTCAAACAAACAGTCGGCGCACTCGCGTATCGGCACCCACGTCACTGTTGACAGTTATAATTTTGAGGTTGTAAAAGACTTCGTTTATTTAGGAACCAGCATTAACACCGATAACAATGTCAGCCTTGAAATCCAACGTAGAATCTCTCTTGCCAACAAGTGCTACTTTGGACTAAGTAGGCAATTGAGCAGTAAAGTCCTCTCTCGACGAACAAAATTAACACTCTACAAGACTCTCATCATGCCTGTCCTAACGTATGGCGCAGAAGCTTGGACGATGACAACATCCGATGAAGCGACGCTTGGAGTGTTCGAGAGAAAGATTCTGCGTAAGATTTTTGGACCTTTGCACGTTGGCAACGGCGAATATCGCAGACGATGGAACGATGAGCTGTATGAGCTTTACGACGACATAGACATAGCGCAGCGAATAAAGATCCAGCGGCTTCGTTGGCTGGGTCATGTCGTCCGAATGGATACAAACGCTCCGGCTTTGAAAGTATTCGATGCGGTACCAGCTGGTGGTAGCAGAGGAAGAGGAAGGCCTCCTCTGCGTTGGAAAGATCAGGTGGAGAAGGACTTGGCTTCACTTGGTGTGTCCAATTGGCGCCGGTTAGCACGAGAAAGAAACGACTGGCGCGCTTTGTTAATCTCGGCCAAAATCGCGTAAGCGGTTATCGCGCCAATTAAGAAGAAGAAGAAGAAAAAAAAATATTCTAGTTCACAGTTTCCTTCTTTTCGCATAATATTCAATATCGATCTTATACACTTCATTCATTTTTTTATTTTGTTTTTTCCCCCTCAGTCCAATTATGCTCAAAGGGGAAGCTCTTGTGATTTCGGAAGAAACCAAGTACTTGGGACTAAACATAGATAGGAAACTGACTTGGAAGTCAAACACCTTAGAAAGAGTCAGGAAAGCGAACCTAGCTTTTTATGCCTGTAAGAGAGCTTTAGGTAAGACCTGGGGAATTAAACCTAAGGTTGCTCATTGGCTTTACACTGCTGTCGTCAGACCCATTCTTCCTAATGAAAATCCCTTCTAGACTGGAATGGCTTGAAGAAGATCCAACACCCAACACACCCGTTAAGATCTACATGGCCGGATCCAAACTGGACACCGGTGTAGGATCAGGGTTATTTTGCGAAGAGCTGTCTATTAGTGAATCCTTTAAACTACCGGATCACTGTAGCGTTTTTCAAGCGGAAATAAACGCTATTCATGAAGCTTTAAAATGGTTAAAGATAAACAGAATATCATCAACGGATATCTGCATTCTATCAGACAGCCAAGCTGCCCTACGAGCCCTGGATGCATTCCAAACAACATCAAGGAGTGTCTTACGTTGTCACCAATCTCTTACTGAGATGGCCAAATAATATCGTATTATCTTATGATGTGTTCCGGGCCACAGAGATAAGCCAGGGACCTGTAGGGCTGACCAATTTGCAAGAGAAGGTACCTGTATGTATCCCAGAAACCCGTCATATTTCTTGTATTTTATGTGTTTATTTCCTTTTTCATTTTTATTGTTTGATTGCTATCCAACTTTGTAGTGGCTCCTTCTGTATAATATGTCTTATGCCCACTCCATCTTCAACTTTTATTGCCACATCATTCACTCATTCCATTCTTCGTTCGCTTCCTATGATATGAGCATGGCTCAGCTGTTCTCTTCTGTTGATCGCATTAAAATCAAGCCTGCCAATTGGAAAGAATTTTAGACAGCGCTAGATGCCGTAGCAATAATGGTATTTGTGCTGGGTGTGTGGGTGAACAGTAATGCATACACATATTTATGCATGTGTGTGTGGGTTCATGTCGCCTTGAAGGTAAATACATTTCTGTGTTTCTTTTGCTGCTATTAGTCAGTGGAGCGCATGTATCGTAAGCTATGTTTACACGTGTAACTGGATGCCCCTGTGATGGTAGGGGAGGCTGTTGGTGCAGCAGTAGCAGCAACTTATTCAACAAGTGCTATTTTTTGTTTAAGGAGATGCCTTTCTGCCTTTCAGATGTTTGTAACAGATTTCAAGGCAATTGATTTTTTTTTTTTCATTTTTTTTTTTTTTTTTGATTTTTTTTGTTACTTTCATACTCAGATATTTGAATTTATTGCTAGAATTTAATATTACGGAATGTGAAAAAGTTCTTATGTGCCATATTTCATGTAATTTAGACGCATTTTCTTTTTTTGGATTTTATAGATATTCTGATTCTAAGTTGTCTAACGTGGTAAATAATATTTATTCTTTTCATCCGTGAGTGAGTATCTGCGTGTGGGCACATGAGTTAGTTTAGGCTGCCCTCAAAAGATAACCATAAGGCAGTTGAATAAAGAAACACGGCATAACGGAGAAGAAAGTGCTAGTAGCAACCAGATAGAGGCCCATCCTATACTCAAACAATAGCTAATTCGAATAAAGAATACCAAAAAGCAATCATAATTTATAAATAATAGGACTATGAATAAGTTCGTGCGGTTTTTTTTCGAAATTTGAAACTTTATTGACGTAAAATGGTTACAAATTTAATATTCAAAGTATTGTCCATCGCTTACTACTACTTTTTCCCATCTTTCTGGCAATTCACGGATTCCCTTTGTGAAAAATTCGGTCGGTTTTGCCGCAATCCACGAATCGATCCATTTTTTGACTTCATCGTAATTACGGAAGTGCTGGTCAGCCAGGCCATGTTGCATCGATCGGAAGAGATAGTAATCGGATGGCGCAAGGTCTGGACTATACGGCGGGTGGGGTAGGACATCCCATTTGGGCGTTTCTAAGTATGTTTTGACCACTTGTGCAACATGTGGCCGAGCATTGTCATGTTGCAAAATAACTTTGTCGTGTCTATCGGCGTATTGCGGCCGTTTTTCTCGCAGTGCTCGGCTCAAACGCATCAATTGTCGTCGGTAGACATCCCCCGTAATCGTTTCATTCGGTTTCAGTAGCTCATAATACACAACACCCAGCTGGTCCCACCAGATACACAGCATAACCTTCAGGCCATGAATATTCTGCGCCGACGTCGATGTTGAAGCATGGCCAGGGTATCCATACGTTGCCCGACGTTTTGGATTGTCGTAATGGACCCACTTTTCATCGCCAGTCACAATTCGATGCAAAAAACCCTTTCTTTTGTGCCGTTGAAGCAGTTGTTCGCATGCCATAAAACGGCGTTCAACGTCTCTTGGCTTCAATTCATACGGCACCCAATGGCCTACCTTTCGGATCATTCCCATGGCTTTTAAACGTTTGGAAATGGTTGATTGATCAACTCCCAAAGTTTTTGCAACCTCTTCTTGCGTTTGAGCCGGATCTTGATCGAGCAATTCCTCCAATTCGGTATCCATGAACTTTGGCGGCGCACCCTCGCGTTCTTCGTCTTCCAAGCCAAAATCACCACTTTTAAAGCGTGCAAACCACTTCTGGCACGTTCGCTCAGCTAGAGCATGCTCACCATAAACTTCCACCAAGATACGATGACTTTCGGCTGCTTTTTTCTTCATATTAAAATAATGAAGAAGAATTCCCCGCAAAAACACATTATTTGGCACGAAATTCGACATTTTCAAGTGTGGTAAAAATATTGTTGTTTACGCTTCAAATAAAAAACTTATACTGACGTTTGTGCCTTACGACAGTAGCTCTCCAATGAATGTTTGGAAATGCGGATCGATGGAATAATAATCAAGTTACGCCATCTGTTGTAAAACCGCACGAACTTATTCATAGTCCTATTATTTCCCTAAGTCTCTTCATTTCATGCAATTTTAAACCATCATTTCAGCTAATGACTTTTTGTAATATAGATGTAAAAAATATTTTTATCTTAACCAAATGGGTTGGTGCATAACTACCATTCGGTTCAAAGCCTGCTTTGGGTACGAAAAATAGGCAAATAATAATAAAACTTGGCGGTCGTCTTGCGGCACGCAATGGAAAGGCTCCGAGTACATTTCGGCCATGAAAAAAAATCTTCATAAAAAACCATCTGCCTTTCAGAGGCGGCGTAAAACAGTAGATCCCTCCATTTGTGAAACAGCATCAAGACGCACACCACAAGCCCGGCCAAACAATCAATAAAGGGTTTAAGCGCCAATTTCCCGCCAATAAAAACCGTGCAAATGCAAGCTTTAAGATTTCTGCAAGTAGTAGAAACATTCCAGTTACTTTTTTATAACACTTCCACAAATTTTAATTCAAATTTCTAGAAAAATAGTTGGCATGCTGTTGTGTGGCTTAACAAATTGTATTACAATAACGTGTAAGTTTGAAGTTGGTGAAAAATTCCGTTGATTTTTTATACATTTTTTCCTTGACTTGCATTTGTTATATGGAGAAAATACGGAACACCATTAGTTGAAAAAATTATGAAAAATCAATGAGAATTTTAACTTACTCCAAACTCACAGTTTTTGCCTCAAAATTTAATATCTAAATTTTTAACTAAGATTCTGATAAAACCTTTTTTTAATTTTTATGAAAATATGTCGGATTTACATCTAAATCTTGTAAAACTATTGAAGCCTCAGTTAATAAGGATTTTGTTATAGAAAGAAGAAATAAATAATCAGAACTTTGAGGTGCTATAATTTTTTTGCGAGCTGTGTATAAATATCTCCATATTTTTTTACACTACCTCTCATGCCCAAAATAATTTAAATTTACTCCTCGAGTTTTCTAGTGATTCATTCCCATCCTTTTAATGAAAATTAAGGGGACCAGGTGGTCTAGAAATTTCAAAAAATCGATTTTTTGTTTTTACGATATTTCGAAAGTTTACCATAGTATCTTAAAAATATGCTGTGAAATTTTCATACGGAAATTCCCAATATTAGAGCTTCTACAGCCCATTAATTAGGCAGAGAGCGGTGCGCGCGCTCTTGTACCTCAAACTTTAAACTCATTTATCTCGAAACACCTTTTTTCGGCCTAGTGTTGTCAAACAAAAAAAACCATTCAATCGAATCTTCTGAATATGTTCATTATGTTCACCATTCATTTATTTCGTATTTTTTTATTAAAAAAGTAAAACCAATTTAGAGTGTCACATTCAAAACCGATTTGTCAATTTTTTTTCTAGTAACGGAACGTAGCCACAGGCATACTGACTAATAATTTTTTTGAGTTTTGTTTTTCAGATAAATAGAAAACCCAAATGGGCAACACCATCCAGGTCGAAATTTTCGGAAGGGTCATTTTTAAAATTATTAAAAAAAAAAATATTTTTTTTACTTACGAAATTAAAAGAAGTTAAATAAAAAGCCAAAAACATTTAAATATCGTTTTTCATTTTTTTATTGCAAAACAAAATTCCTGAAAATATCCTAAATTTTCGAGCTCAGCACCATCGGGACCCCTTAAGAGGCTTATAGCTCGCCTTGCTGTCAAAGCGAAGCGAACGCATTAAAAAATTTTCCTAGTGCTTTCAACAGTGAATTATCTGAGATTTAAATCTTTTGACTGAACCTGAGTCGATTCAGGCAAAAGAAGGAAACGACATTCATAATTAAATTTCATTGATTACCGCTATTTTTGTAGTAATCTATGACTACAAGACTGGATTTTATTAATCTTTTGAAAAGTACTACAATAAAAAAAATATAAAAAAAGTTTCAGTTCCGGTTCACGGTTCCAATAAGTTCAATTTTCAATGACTCCGCTACATAGATCCGACTTAATTTAAGCAGTGGCCTGGGTAAAGTTGATTTTTATTGCTTTGGACCAACGATTTCAAAAAACAATAATAAGAAAACTGCCTGCAGGGTTAAGTCGCACGATCTTGTTGGCCAATTTATGACACCTCAACAAGAAATAACCAAGCCCGAAACCGAAATATTCGTAATGAAGTTTTATTATTTTTTCCGGGTGCCGGTCAGTCGTTTGAAAAGTTCGTGAAAAAATAAAATCTACTTCATTGTTTGGCGTAAAAAATGTTAACTTTTCGGCACAGCCTCCTTTTACGCTTATACACTTCGTCCAACGCTGTTCTAGTTTGTCGATCCCTTCCGCATAATAGGATTTGCGCAAGTCTGAAAAATAGCCATTCGTTTCTACAATCATCTCCTCGTTCGAATAAAATCTTTTTTCCGCCAGCTATTTCTTCAAATTGGGGAAGAAATAGTAGTCCAAGGGAGCCAAGTCTGCAGATTAGAGGGGATGTGAAACGAGTTGGAACCCTATTGTCGTTAATTATGCCGATTTGACTGAAACATCTCTTTCATGGGATACAAGTTACTTAATATAACCTCGATAACCGCCATCAGTGCCATCTCTCTGACTTTGCACTGACTTTTCAAATGAACTACAAAGGTCGCCAACGTTAGTGATTTGGCAGCAGTGACTGTTTCACAAACAATAGATTTGACAGACGTCGCCAATCCAACGTGACCGCCTCAGCCTATCAGCCACCTCAGCCCGTCCCTATTGGAAACCCCTATATACTCATATACGCGTATGACGTTGATCTTTTTCAATCATTTGAAATTTATTAATAGCAGTTAGTTTAATTTAGACAATCTCTCACCACTTAATAGGGTTTCGGTCGTAAAATACCTCCATTGCGCCATTAATAAATCGATAAGCACCCTGTGGCCCACAAATATGGCACTTGATCATTTATTTTCTAAATAAACTGTTGCTCGTTTTGGTGGCTCACTGTCTGATGACGATTGCTGCCACGGACAGTTGATTCACTTCGAAAAAGAGACAGTGGACAGCTACAGCTTTGTGAATGCCAAAGTGTGTGTGTGTGCGTATTTTCGTTACTGCATTGCTTTGCTTTTTGCTGCTGCTCTTGTTGCTGTTGACTGACCATCATTTTCATTAGTGTGATTGCCGCACAGCTGTTGCCCCTTGATTGTTATAGCCAATTGTGGTGTCAGCAGCAACACGCAGCCAAACGGGAGTACTTGAAAGCCTTGTATGTTTGTGTGTAGATGTGCGTGCAGTGGATAAAAGTTTCACTCATACATATACTTGCTGTATGTACAAATACATATATACGAGTATGCGTACGTATGTATGTAAGCAGCACTTGCAACACATCAGTTGTTTGTCTTTTTAATCAACGCATGAAATGAAAAATGATTCGCTAAGTTTTTGCAATTTGCCGTTCAAATCGCACTTAAAGAGAGTGAACAAAAAATTCATAGCTTAATTTTGTGCTCGAGGTGCTACGAGGAGTGAACTCAACCTATCCCCACTATACGAGCGTTATTATTATTCGGTTTTTTCGAACTCCCTTTACAGTGTATCAAAATGAAGAGTAATGCTGTCAATTTAAAGCAACAAAACAAAAATATTTTTCTTGAACAAAGAAATTTATGTGCAATGGCATTATCCACCACAAGCTTAATTACGAGGGAAGCATCAAAATGAAATGAATTGCTAAGTGTACGCTTCAAGGAAAAAGACAGTGGTAAATTTACCATAAATGAAGGCATTCGACAAAGCTGCCTCTGTTCGTCGCTCTAGTTCATAACATTTCTGGATAGCGCCTTAAAACGTACAAAAACATAAGTTCCAGTAGGACCAACGGGAGCTAAATCACAAATTAAGTGACCTAAATTATACTGCTGATATTTGCTTTATGACTAACACATTAGTTGACTCCATGAAAACTTCGTCAACTGGAAATAAATGCACGTGCAGGCGATCTTCAAATAAATGTAGCAAAATCAAAGCTTATGAGAATACAAACAACAAACACATCCTCTCCTGAACTTATTACAAGCGAAAATGCGATTTGTTAAATAACTTTCAGAGCTGGCTTTACATTAGCCCAATAATTGGGTTGACAATTTTTCAGTACATTTTTGCGAGTTCGGGCACTTATTCGATTCCATGTTTCAACTTTTAAATCTTTTTGGATGAAATCTCTTTGAAAAAAGCGCAGAAAAACTCCCAGAGAAACATGAAAGTTCAAAGGCAAGGGAGAAAGGACACTATCCGCCGGCACTACTTGCTCTATCCTAATCTGTTTTTTCGCGTGTAGAAAAATGGAGAGAGGAATGTTGCTCTGGTGAGCTCCGAAGACCCCTTGAGGTAACGTTTGTCGCGTTTCATGTATGTAGGTACCAGCGCATTATGCGAGGTAGAAGCCTTGGAGGCTACATACGCCTAATGGTGAGAGCAACATGTGGTCACAAGCTGTGTGGACTAGTACTTGCTGACATTAAAGCCTGAGAAGGTATTAAGAAGGCACCACCCATAGCACGGATTACATCTAACCGAAGTTAAGTTTGGGTGGAGCCGTCATTGGCAAACGTAGCAGTAATAAACTTCAGGTGGAGGGTTAGGCTCGATGCCAGCTCTAATAAGAGAGCTTGTACAGAAGTCACGTGCTTGCAGGCCCATCTTCTGGGCGTGTCTGCTTACTAGGCAGCGCTCTGTTATTACTGGAATCAGTATGATGACGCTGTGCTAGCAGAAATTAGCATTGAGAGTCGGCCACAATTGTTTACGCCATCTTTCATTCGCTGCTCTTACAATTATTTCAAAGATAAGCAGATGTGTACAAGAGTATGCCTATATCATTGTCTATGTATTCATCGATCAATTTAGTGCCGAATTTTGCTAGTTCATCAGCCCTGCAGTTCCTCTCGAGGCCACAATGACCTGGAGTCCATATTACCCTTATGTGAAATGACTCAGCCATCTCGTTAAAAGATGTGCGGCATTTCATGGCTACCTTAAGGATTATCGATTGTTTTCGAAGGGACTTTATAGTCACCTGGCTATCAGCGAAATCGTAGATATCATCTCTATGGATCACATCACACTATACCAGCGTCACGGTTTTTATTATTCATGTAAGTTCAGCCTCAAAAATACTATAGTAGTCAGAAAGCCGAAAAGATGTCTCCAGATGTTCGAAATATAAACCTCCGCCAGCCCTACCCATGAGCTTCGAGCCATCTGTGTACACATGAATGAACCCGCCCTGTCTTGCATCGTCCCATTCCCACTCTTTTCTAGAGGATTGAGGAAATAGTGAACGTTGTGATGGCAATTGTAGGCGAGGGTGTGTAGGCCGCGCTGCTAGTGTTATATTTTGCCTCCATGCTTTCGATGGAGTGGTTGGCATTGTTCTGGTCTTAACCTTACATGTCAAAGGCTATCAATAACTTAGATCAAAGCGTCAAGCAGTCGGTAGGAATGTTAATCGTCTTAAATTGATGTCTTTGTCCGCATAAACCCCTGAACTTAAAAATTATGGTTATTTCTATACAGCAGCACTCTTAAGCAAATAAAATCTCTATTAAATGTATCTTTGGTATTCTAAATCTCTACGCAAGGAATCCGATCACGTTTGGTTATGACTGATAATTTTTTAGGTTAGGTTTATCTCAAAGGTTAAGGGACCGTTTTGAATGAAATTCAGTGCTTATAATAATGTTACGTAACTAAGTAATAACTTTTCGAATACTGACTACTAAGTCATCTAACGTGAACCAGTCACCTGGACCAATGACTAGATGTTGTTAAAAAAAAGTAGTCCAAAGAAGTCGAATCATGTAAACAGTCAGCAATCAGTTGGTACTTACATGAATTCCATTATTTTCCCTTACTCTCCATCAAATATATATTTTTTTCTCCTGTAACTATTTTAATATTGATTTTTTTGTACAAAAATTTTATTTCATATCTTTTTTACTCAACAGGTCGCCTCCTACGGCAAAGGAGTACTCATCACTGGCTGTGAAACTCCCATCGCTTGGTATTTGGCTAAGAAACTCGATGACTTAGGTTTCACTATTTATGCTGGCTTCAGTGTACCAATCGAGGAATCGGACGAGGCGAAAATCTTGAAGGAGGAAACTTCCGGCCGCTTGAAATTGTTGCATTTGGATGTGAGCTCTGAGAAATCGGTAAGCAAAATGCACACACAAGTGTGGAATAATATATTTACGAAAGGGAGATGAAGAAATAGGCAAATAAGGAAAGCAACTAAATGATTTATTAAGGAATTAACTTATCTTTTTTTAACAAATTATATGAGATTAAAGTCGCTATGAAATCTTCCTTATATTATATTCTTTACTCCACTATTTATATCCTATTTATATTTACATTATTTATTTCTTGGTAATGGAAGATTAGTAACAAGATTATTCTGAGGTGCGGATTCTGAGTCTCATGCATTTTACTTTTGGTTTTTCTGAGAAGAATGTTAGAAGCAAAATCGCATACTAAAATGTGTTTATATTTTGCAAAATTCTACAAAGACTCCAAACCAATATTAGCATTGACAGTAATCACTTGCTGCCTCATAACAAAACTTTTAAAATTGCATAAAGCTTTTAAATAATATTCGTATGTTTTCAGTAAATCTCAAGCGTAAAATTCCACAGTGCAAAGTATAAAATAAATCGAGCTTTCATGCTTAGGAAGCATTTGAATGTTAGTAAGAAATTTCACTGGGAAATTGTGTTCATTATTTTTCAATTATTTTACATAAAAGCACCAAAAGATGCGCAAAGCTAACACATTAAGCGTTGTAATATAAAGCTCTGAGCATTGGAGCCCGAAACCTCTTTCAATAAAAAAGCTTATAAGACTGAAACTTATTACTACCGCAGAGCAAAGAGAAGCTTTTACTAAAAAGTTTGGCCAAAAAGCTGCACAAAGCTTTTGAATAATACAGTGAGGAGCGATAAAAAGGCCACAATACTCCAATAAATAACAAATAAAAAATTAAATAAAAAAAAAATTGTTTTTTTAATAAACATATTAATAAAAAATTTTTTAAAATAAATTATATTTTAAATAAACATTTTTTTATTAAAAAATTTTTTTTTTTGAAGTGAAACTTCTTTTGTCTCGAAGGATGAAACGCTGTGAGGAGTAAAACCATAGCGTTTCATCGATATGTGACGCTACGCCAGCGCCATCTGTTAAAAGCGTGGCGTGGATGAAACGCTGTGAGGAGTAAAACTACGCTAAACTACGTAAAACTCACGCTATGCCAGCGCCATCTGTTAAAAGACTGGCGTGGCGTGTCGTCGTGAATGTAATGCGGTCGTTTATTATTGCATTCTTATCGAATGTAATTTGTAAATATGACATTTGATTGACGGCCGCCGTAGCCGAGTGGGTTGGTGCGTGATCACCATTCGGAATTCACAGAGAGGTCGTTGGTTCGAATCTCGGTGAAAGCAAAATTAATGAAAACATTTTTCTAATAGCGGTCGCCCCTCGGCAGGCAATGGCAAACCTCCGAGTGTATTTCTGCCATGAAAAAAATCTGCTCATAAACATATCATAAAACAAAATGAAATAAATGTATAAAAAAAAAAAAAAAAAAAAAAATTTTCTTGTGATTCGAACCAAGGATTTCGGATCGGAAGCCCACATTGCTAGCCGCTGGGCTATCGCGCTGTGCTGTCGCCGCAAAATAATGTATCATAAATCTGTTTACCATACCAAAGACCATACACTTTGCGAACGCATTTCGGTGGAAACAGTTGACAGTTATCCCAAACACAATATTATTAGTAACGCGAGACGCGTCATAGAGTGTGTGTGTAGTTTTGAGCAAATCTTACAAACATATTTTGTTTTGTTGATTGATTTCTGTTAAATATGGCATCAAATCAACAAAAACGGAAACCGAAAACAGGTGCTGAACGGCAACGTGAGTATTTGGAGCGTAAAAAATTAAGAGCTACTGTTGAACACCGTGACAGGGAATCCTCCGGTTGTACGATAAGTGATAATTTGTAGTACCAACAACAAGATGCGGAACTACCATTGATGCAGTATTTCATCGATACCTTGATAGATTAGAATGTAGATCATTTTTTACGTATTTCAGTTACCATAAAGCCCTTGTTTCATTTTTGGAAAACGAATCCAATAATGATAATGACAATGCCGAGAACCAAATGTAATTGAGTACAATAAATTCATTTCTTTTTATATTAAAATAAATAAATAATTCTGTTTAATAAAATTCCATTCCATGCTTTCCATGACTTCTGCATGCATTATATTGAAATAATAGTTAAAGTATTGATTTGTTGATAAAAGAAGTTTCACTTCAATCGTGCGGGTTCCGTGAACTACCACACACTTTCTTTTTTTTTAATTAAAAGAAATATTATATTTTATTTAAAAATTGTTATAAATTTTTTTTTTTTTTCAATTATTTCAATTTTATTTGAAATATAATTTTTTTTAATTACATTTTTTATTTAATTTAATTTTTTAATTTAATTTTTATTGGTTTTTTATTAGAGTATTGTGGCCTTGCTATTGCTCCTAACTGTAATCTTTAAAAGCTTTGTTCAACTTTTTTTTATTAAAATTATTATTTTTATTATTTTTATTTTTTAATTAAAAAAATTTTTAGAAAATACTTCAATAGTATCGTTCTAATTTCCAATATAACGGAAAATTTTCTATAAAAAAAGGCATTTTCATCCATATGATCTCTACAATGGACACAGCAACAAGTTTTCATTAGCATACCTGAGATTTCCTCGCCGCTGTGATATTAATCCAAAGCTATATACTTTATTATATTTTTTAGCTCCTTGTTTCACTTTCTTGGAAGCATAGGGCCTCTACATAGCTTTTCCATCTGATCCAGGCAGTTATTTTTGCAGTGTCCCACGTTATATTGGCTACTGCAAACTCACGAAGCGTTGATCTCATCCAAGTATTTTTTTGGGTAACCGCGACTTCTGCTTCCTTGCGGGTTCCATTCTAGCGGAACTCTTGTTACGCCTGCATGCGGCTTTTATAGAGTGCGGCCTACCCATCTCTATTTGCTTCCCTTGATTTGCGCAATTATAGACCCCTAGTTGATTATATACGTACCAAATAATTCTGAATACACTACAGCTTGAGCCAAGAAACAAACCATCTACCAATCATTAATGAAAAAGTGAGAATTACAATCCGATATGTAAAATCTCTTATCGAAAAAGTATCTCCACGAAGAATTGTTTTCATGGACACAGTTCAATTCAAGTACCAGTTAGTATCTCTCTAAGATATTCAGGTCAGATTTAAGATACTGTATACTTATTTGGTAGAGACTATGCTGTTAGTTCTCTACCATCCAATGAAACCCTTCTTTTCGCCAAGAAGTGTGAGCGATCTCAATAAATGAATACAGCAGGAAGCCCAATGGGCAAATTATCCAACTAATCTGCCCATAATTGATCTACCCCACACTTAGGCTTCCCAGACAGTCATTGGCGAAAAAGTAAGAATTCCATAGGGACTATCAAATTTCATATAGTTAAGAATGGGAATGAGAGATTGTCTACTTAAAAGCAACTTGAGAGCAAATTAGGAAAACTTAAATAGGCAAAGTTTTTGTGATTGTAATTCTAGAATTCAAAAGCAGTCACAAATACTCACAAGATATGGCTCGTTTGGAAAGAAACACCTCACATATTTCCCTTTTAAATCCAACCTCACATTTATTTCACTAACGGTTCAATTATCCTTTCAGCTACTCCAAGCCGCTGTCTATATTTCTGAACATTTACCCGATGGTGCTTACGGTTTATGGGCTGTGGTGCATTGCGCTCACTGGGTTGCCTTGGGCGAGTTGGAATGGATTCCATTCGGTGTTTTGCGCAAGTCGTTGGATTTGAATTTGTTGGGTGAGTAAAAGCGCACGGGATGCACAAACACAGAGTGACATCTGGCGTTTATCAGAACATAAATGTTAAAGCTTTAAGCTTCGCACAGAGCGACATCTGCTGTGTAAGTTCAAATTCATTATTAATTTAAAAAATTTCCGCACAGGTGCCGCCCGTTTGACCCAGATTATGTTGCCATTGATTCGCCGCTCGACTGGACGTGTTGTCTTCTTGACCTCAGGTGGGAAACGCATAGACATAGAGAGCTTTGAAATTAATATAAAATCAGGCTATCATCCTTATTTACTCAATATCAATTCATTTAATTATATTGCTTTTCTTGCATCCTCTGCCACACTCTACTAATTACAGGACTTAGCAAAATCCCCGCGCCCGTACGTGGCATTCAAAGCGCCACTCAAGCCGCTATTGAAAGCTTTGCTGGCTGTTTGCGTCAGGAGATGCGTCAACGTGGTGTCGATGTGTCAGTGGTGGCTGCCGGAGAATTTGCACCAGGCAACAGTTGGCTTAATGAAACGGAATTGCGCGAACAGGTGAGCAACAAGTGTTGAGGGAAAATAAATGTAACTTTTTTTCAAAACTCATGCGGCTGCACTAGCATTGTCTTAATTTACATTGTTATTGTGAGTAAGAGACCCTGAAACAGTCTGCACCTTTTTTCCTATGTTTTCCTTAGTTATCGTTAGTTTTTTTTTCTTTATAACGACAAAAACTACATGGCCACCGTAATTAAAGCTAATATAAACTTGGCAACTAACTGACAGCCATTAGGCGGTAGACCACATTAGCCTGGCTGCTCTCCACCACCTAGCACCAGTTGCCTTTACTTAACACCGTAATTGCATTTAAATCCTTGGCATGTCCAATTGCATAGTTTGTTTGGGTTTTATGGCGTTGGCGTGCATGTGGAGTTGCCACAATAGACCATCGTAAACAACAAAAGATTATGGCGCAGTAATGTGGGCGCATCTGTTGCAGGCGACTACTGCCTTCTAGAAGATGTTTCTGCAGGGTCACCAAAGGTTATTATAAGTGATATAAAGTTTCATAGCGCAGTCAAAACGGATGAAGGCAGAGGAAGTCATTGCAAAGATTAAGTGTCAAATTGGCTTGGCCAAGAGAACGGTTGACTTTTTCAGCTGGGCAAAAAAACTTAAATATAAGAGAAATTACAGCCAAATTTGTCTCGATACTGAAGTCGTTATGTCTCATAAATAAAAGAGATTATTGGTGTAAGTTTGCGCCTTTTTTATATAAAGTAATGCCAATTTTTAACGACAATTTTTCCCACTTTCCTGGTAACATTCCGGCACAAGGTCGGAAGCACTTTTAATAATTTTGCAGCCATCCACCAATCGACCCAATTTTTGATATCTTCATATGGTAATCAAGTGCACTCCGACAGATTGTTTGCTATGAACCGAAACAGGTGCTATCGGTAGGAGCAATGTCTGGTGAATACGGCCAGACAAGTAAGACTTTCTCCTTCAGTGTTTCCAAATAGGTTTCTGACCGGAGTCGCAATATGTGGATGACCATGAGCATGTAAAGGGTGATGCAAAATTTCAAAAAAAAAAAATGCAAAAATAATTTTCTTTTTGCATATTAGCAAACATTCCTATTATAAACGAAGCACGAATTCCTTAAAGTGGCTAACTTCGCAGTAGTGCATACCGTTAACCTAGTCCAATGTCTTGCTGAAGATTTCTGGCACTATCCCACGAATGGCTTGCTCGATATTCCCCTTAAAAACCCGAATCGTGAATTGATTGTTCGTACAGCATTAGTTCTTCATGGCACTCCATAAATAACGTCTAATAGGCTTAAATCGCAACTCCCAAGTGACCAATTGACGTTCACCGAGTCCACTGATATAACAGCGAGAGAACTTGGAGCTTAAAATATCGATTGTTGCATAGACTGTATGACATGGCGCGTCATCCTGCTGAAATCAAAGATCGTCCAAGTACTCAACTCCAATTTCCAGCCACAAACAATAATTTTTTTATGTAGCCGTAGCGCAAACAGAGTTGCTCGCAAAGATGAGGCAAGTTTTTGTCAAAAAATATTTAATATTTACGTTTAATGCGGATGTGGTGGCCCAGAACAATCAACAACAGAGAGCATTTGGACGAATTGTATGCAATTACCCATCCAGACTGAAATAAAGCTGAGGAAGTGGAGGCAGGTTGTTCATACTCGTCGAAAGGATCCCACAGAAATATGCAGGCAAGCACTCGATTCGAACCCGGCAGGCAATAGAAAAAAAGAACGCCCTAGGGGAAAGAACTCTCGAAAGAAAACTCAAGGCAGCAGTGAAATCTTTCAAAGAAGTCAAAGTCATCGCGAAGGATCGTGACCTTTGGAAGCGCTTTGTAGACGCAATATGTCCGATCAGAGAGGACAGGAATTAAGTTGTAGGGGGAGTGCTCACAGTTTGCAAAAATGACTTTTGTAGCAGCATTTTCAAAGAAAGATGGGCCAGTGATACCACCGCTGCAAAATACACACCAAATTGTCACTCTCTCTCTCTCAGCATCCATTGGCCATTGTGATTATGGACATGCGAGTTTTCCGATCTCCAGATGTGGCAGTTAAGATGGCCGCCGAGATGAAAACGCGTTTCGAAAAGTTTGATGAGGGAATGTTCTGCGAGTCGCTCCTCAACAACCTTACATTTAGGCTTCCTACCATTTAGATAGTGCATACCACAATGGAGGTTGCCATCAAACAAGCAGTAGGTTGGATACTCAATAGTGCAAAAACATTTAAGGAGATAAACAAAAAACTGCAAAGCGGCTAGCAAGGCTCAGGGCTCCTTGATGGAGTTTTTGAAATTCGTTAGCAAAAGCCCAATTTCCTTTCAAATACTAATCTAAATACTATGGTATCAAGCTTATATAGGTACCAGTGGGCACCACAAGAAAACAAAAAAATGGGCATCTTGTCAACTCAAGTCCTTTTCGGGAGCTTCTAAGGCTATCAAAGCCTCAAATATCTATTGCGCATATCCATGCGGTCCATTGGCTAGATCGGCCTTCCTTGATTAACTGTAATCGGTTGGAGGAAATGTGACACTCATGTTAATCCAGCGCTGAGAAAGAAGACTAATTTTTGATTTCGCGATGTTCTTGTGTTGTGTGGTTCGGAGGTGCTAAAGTGAGTTTCTAACAGTTCAAATTGAAATTGAAAATTTGAAAAGTCGAGCCAAGAAACACCGAGAAGTTTGGTAACTTGTAAAACTCTCAAGCTAAAAATCACATTATATTTAAAGCTCCGAAAAGTGACAGGGTAGATATTCAAAGAGAAAAGAAGCGAAGTAACAGAAGGAAAAAGATAGGATAGAAAAGAATAGGGACATAAAGCTGGCTAGACCTGTGAGAGTTTTCCAGATTCTTTGATAAATCTGAAAATATTCTCCAGTTTCAGAAAACGGTTTCCTCGATCTCATGACATCGGGAACCGAAATTCGCAGCCTTGCTCTAGTAAATGCAGAACACTCACAAAGAAAATGTTCACTGCTATGCTCCTCTTCTGAGCAAAACATGGAAATCGGGTCCTCAATGATTGCAATGGTGGTCATATGCAGACTTCATGGATTGTGTCATGGAATAGTACCGACCATCAACCGAACGTCTTTTCTTCATAGTTTTGGTAGAAAGTTTGACAGTTTTCTGTTCGGACTAGTCACAAAACACTTTGCAGTTCTGCAGCGTTCTAGACAGGACCATAAATTGCATACATAATCGCTGATCCAATTCATGATTCCTGCAGAACTAAATCCGGTATTGGTCCCTGTGGGGGAGAAACTGATCCACGGTTGGCCAATTCATCGGCAATTTAGTTTTCTTGAACATCGGAGTGTCCTGGAACCCATTTAAGCACAAGCCTGTTTTATCTTACGACTGAATTAAGCTTCTTCTTACATTCTGGAACAATTTTCGATGTTTGCTTCGCGTTCTCCAGGACCTTCAGTGCAGCCTGACTGTCACTGAAAACTCCAATCCATTTCTCGCTCCATCTCCTCTCAGTTAACCATTCTGCCATTTTCAGAATAGCAAAAATTTCCGTTTGTAAAAGAATTGCCATTCCCCCCTAACGTAGTAATACTTAATACCATCGTTTAAGTACCATCCGGCCCCTCAATCTATTTCATTCTTGGATCCATAGGCCAAGAAAATATCCGTCAAACGTCTTTGAATGCACTGTGGATTACTCCATTACGTGCCACTAAGCCACAGAGGCATAAGTGCTGATTGGTCCGATATATCGTATATCCACCAGGCCATAGTAGGTTTCAGACACCAGTTTTTGCAAAAGGCTCTACGGCATTGTTGAAAGATCCTCAATGCGCGATCCACCTTTCCCAAGTCAGTTTCATATCCAAGATTTCTCTTAGATATTTAACTTTCTCAGAGAGCCTGAATGTCACACCCTTCAATGCTGGGAGCCTGAATCCATCCAGTGACGGGTGTTTTAGTAGCACATTGTCCATTAGGCTTAACTTAACTTCGAGTCTCTAATACGTAGATATCTGGCATGTATCTTCTCCCCATAGTTGTTCTGCTTTCATGAGGCTAAGATTCAGACATGTGGGATCTCACTTCTTACCACGCCTGCGGAGCAATCAAACTTGGTTATTAGTCGTCTGCTGAATATTAGCATCAGAAGGCAGAATTTCTCATCATCAAATATCTTTGTAATTTCCCTCTCATTTCCTCTTGTCTTTCTCTATTTATTGGTACCAATCGAGACGTATTCGAGCTGACGCCCAAGTGTGCTCTTCATCCCAGTGACAATCACTTGACCTAAACTTAGCTTTGTTATGTCCTCAAAGTTTTATATTCATTTGCATTACCTTTTTATTACATTTTCAGGCTAAGGAAATGTGGGCTCAACTAACCTCCGAACAGAAGAAAACCTATGGCGAAGATTATTATGAAGCTGCCATGACTTCGTTGGAAAAGTACTCGAGAGAGGTAGGAGCAGCAAATTTTATATTGCAAATAAAAACAAAGAAAAAAATGTGTACAATATAATAAAAAAGTCACAGAGTTTGAGCTAATAAGTTTTCAAATTCTAAAAAATTAAATAAAAATCTTTCAAATATCACCTCATTTCAGACCGCTGATATTCAACCCTCCCTGCGCGTTTTGATTGATGCCGTTTCCCGCACCTTCCCCATGGCACGCTACACCCCGGTAACCGCAAGCGAAAAGATTCAAATTTTCATGGCCGAACACTTGCCTACCGCACTGTATGATATCATTTTCGCTGAACCCAAAAAGAAGGTGCGTCCACAGGGCGCATTCTAAAGTACGACAAGCGCACACACGCACACAAATGGCAGGGCAACTGACTAGGCAAATGGACTAAAGAATATGGCAGTATACATTACTAAAGGCGTTGAGAGTTCACTGCGCAAATTTGTATTGTTGTGATCATGAAAAAATAGAAATTTTCTTTAAAAATTAAAAAATTAAAATCCGTAAAATTTAAATAATAGACAACGAAAGGCAGACAGTCACAAATGCATAGACACAAAATTTTAATTTATATTATAGTTTTAACCATAGCATAAATAAATAGTTGTTGTACTAAACAGGCATTTATTTTTTGTACGCCTTCACATGAGTCTTGAATTTAGATTTTGTTTAATGTAAATTTCGAAATTTTCGTAACAATAGTTAGGGGAACACGCATTTAACAATTATCTTATGTTTATCTTTTGTTATTAATTTGTGTATGATAATTTTTTCAAAGTATTTTCTGTGTAAAAATGATTCTTCAACTCATGTCTCGTTTTGTGTAGATTTTAAGCTCTTATTCAATAAGCCAAATAATGATATAAATATTTGTTTTGAATTTGTGAAGTAAAAAATTTTAAAATTATCAATAAAAGTGAACACAAAAACAATCGAACGAAAAGTTGGTAAATACCATAGTTTATTAAACAATTCAATTACCTTTTCGGCGATCACAAATTGTCTCGCATTGAGCATAGCTTAACACAACCCTCGCTAATAATTTTTTATTACTAGTGCCTGAGCAGGCCAGTAGTCCATTTGAGTAGAATAGGAGAGGTTGAAGCGGTTGTCCACTATGGAACACACCCAGGTACATAGCCCATTGAGATGCCGCGTGAGCAATTTCTCATTTTTTTTATATATCCTTGTTCACTCTGCTCGGGATCATAGAGCCTCGAAAATACTCTTTTACGTACAGGGCTCTAGACTGTTATTTTTGCACCGTCCCATACGATGTTAATGTCTCCAAGTGATCTTTAGCTGAGCGCGACCTCTGCTTCCTTGCGCGTTCCAGTCCAGTTCTATTGTCGTGATGCTATCTGGTGGTTTCTAAGAGTGTGACCTATCCATGTTTCACTTCCGTACAACAATACTAACTTCACACATGAGTTGAATATTCACAATTTAATGCGCCTGGAGATTTGCGAACTCGCCCATACTGTAATCATTAGCCCGTACGCTTTTGCTTAGCCTGCGGTTGTTTAGTCTTCTTTTCCGCAGTCTGTCACAATAATGCAGCTGAAATAGCAGAAGCTTTTGACGAATTCCACCGGGCACCCGTCAACTGAGCTTGTCCTTATCTCCCCAAAACCCGTGAGAACTTTTTAAAATGTTTAGACAATTTCTTATTTCCACAACTCTGCTCTCTTAAAATTCATTAAAAAATTGTCTACCTAAAATGGTAAATCTACGTCTGGGTAATACAGAAGTTGTAAAATCGCCTCTTCCTCTTCCTCATCCAGACAGCTTCTGCGGAAGTCGTGCGTTTGCACGTCCATCCTCTGAGCGCGTCTGCCTATTTCATTTATTTAATTATTTTATTTATTTTCCGTTCATTTAGGCCGTGACAGACTTTCGGTCAGTCACTTTGCCGTTATGTCGACTATTTCAGAAAAAAATCGAGTAAATTTCGCTTAAAATGACGTCGCAATGATTTGATCAAAATTTTTCAATTGGCGCCAAAATGTATTTCTGTAAGCATTCATCGACAAAATCTGGAACAGTGAGAGTATTGATATGCCCACCGACAAGGACTGTGTGAAATTGAATCAACATTACTTTGAGGCAACATAGAGCAAAGTTAGCAGGAAACCCAAAAGGTGTATATAGAAATTTTAATACTGATAAATAACTTATTTTTTTTTAATGAATGCTTTTTTAAGAAACCACTTCTGTAATTAATCCAACAGTGTTCCAAAATCAAAAAGCACACAAACTTTTTGAGTGGCCTAGTATACATGAAACAATAGTTAAATGTGATGTAAGATGTCTAATTTTCACCCTGCGTCGGCCATCTTGAGATATTTAATAAAAGCGTGATGTCCGCTTGGAAAAGCTACTTTTTATTTCAGAGCGAATTCTAAAGAAAAGTGCGCAGAAGTATAAAAATAAAAACAGTTGCTAAAAAGTTAGAAGGCAATGTCGTTTTTGTCATATGATTCACTTAGAAAAATAATTGACCCATCCAAAGCAACGACTTCATAAATATGGAACGACTGAAAGTGGATAAATTAAAGTCCCATGTCAGTCAAATACTTTCTGAGGAGCAAATTCAAAATTTGAACACCCCTCTAAAGCAATTCATTCGGCTTGGGTCGATATGGCGCTGGTGATATCCAAATTTCGTACTGTGGCCAGAAAGTAAGGTGAATTTATTTATCAAACTTCGCGGGAATAAAATCTCGCTCTAGTTATTTTTTTCATGAGTTGGCAGCACTGTTAATAACATCTGGGCCAACTTTCATGTAAATGCCATTATCGTAATATATTTACGCTTGTGTTTACCAAACGACCAAGAGTGCATTTTCCGATTTTTACAATGTCTGATTTGATTGAGCAGAGAAGTGCCATCAAATTTTGTTTGCGGAATGAAATTTCGGCTGCGGAAACGTTTAGCATGTGGCAGAAGGCATTTGGTGATTCGACCATGTCGTAGAAAAATGTTTATAAGTGGTACAAAGACTTCAAAGAGGGTCGAGAACGTGTTGATGACTTGGAGCGCTCCGGAAGACCATCGACAACAACAGACGCCCAACACGTCAATAAAGTGAAGGTGGTAGTGCTCAAAAATCGTCGGTTGGCTGGTAAAGACCTTACTGATATGATCGGAATATCAGAAGGATCTGTGAAAACCATTTTGAAAGACCATTGGGGCCTAAGAAAAGTCAAATCTCGTTTGGTACCGAAAACTCTTAATTTCTTGGAAAAAAGTCGTCGCGTTGATGTGTGTGAAACAATGCTTTCAGACTATCAGGGCAAGCTCAAATGCATCATTACGGGAGATGAGACTTGAATTTATGCTTACGACCCTGAAACAACCGACCAATCAAGCGAATATCGTGCTAAAGGCGAGGCCAAACCGAAAAGAGCACGTCAAAGTCGTTCAAAAATAAAGGTCATGATGACAGTTTTTTTCGATTTTCGTGGTGTGGTGCACTATGAATTCCTTCCACCTGGCCGAACTATTAATAAGGAATATTATTTGAGCGTTATGCGTCATTTACGTGAAGGAATTCGTCTAAAAAGACCAGAATTATGGGCCAACAACTCTTGGTTTTTGCATCACGATAATGCACCGTCTCACACTGCACTCGTTCTTCTTGACCATTTCGCCAAAAATTCCACGCATATCGTTCCGCAACCACCGTATTCGCCTGATTTGGCTCCGAGTGACTTCTGGCTATTCCCAAAATTCAAGAGAACACTCCGGGGAACGCGTTTCGAGTCGAGTGAGGAGATAAAAGCTGAATCGAAGAAGGTGCTGATGGCTATACCGGAAATGGACTATTTGGCATGTTTCGGGGATTGGAAAAATCGTTGGCATAAGTGTATTGCATCGAGAGGGGATTATTTTGAAGGGGATGAAATTGATTTACAAAAATAAATAAAGATTTTTCATTTTACAACCAAATTCACTTTACTTTTTGCCCACAGTATAAATTAACTTAAGTCTTCTCTAAATGAAAAAAATTTCTTTTTTGTGAGAAACTTCTAGTTTAAATTAATATTTATATCTCTTGTAGGGAGGACACTTTTATTTAGGGCTAACAGACATTCCCTGATAACCAGAATTTCAGCTTGAAATACACCACAGTAATCCGGTAGCCGGAATGAGATGTTGGCATTCATTTCCTCAGAGTGACGGCCTCCGCCTACTCGTTCATTTAGCTTGGAACCATCAGTATAGATACTGATTTTGCTTCTATTGTCCATTACTCCATTGTCTCAATCTTCTCACGTTGGGAAAAATCATCGCTGCCGTGGGCGTAGTCTTTAGTGCCCCGCTTATGAAGAGACTAGCATCCCTTTGAATACTTTCTAAGCGTTTTACTGCTGTTCTTTTCTCAAGAAGAAACTAAGAAACCGTATGTCATGATGGGCCCTACCACTACAGTGTACTCTATTTAGGGTTAGGCCCCATTTTGCCCCCACATTTCTTTTGCATGTATAGAGTGCTGTGGCTGCTTTTTTTACTCTATCAGTAATCATTTGTTTCCACGAAAGCTTCCTATATAATACTAGTCCTAGGTAGCTTGCTTCTTCCCCAATTGACAGTGTGATTCCCTCAAGGATAGGGGGGTTTAGAACAGGTTATTTGTTTGATTATTTCTTTAAAAACGACTTTCCATTGCCATTTGATAAAAATGCCCACCCTGGCCGTCGCGGAACTAAACAACATTTTTAGGTAAATAATCCTAAAGGATTTTTTGTTCATATTTTGACCGAAATTTGTAAATTCAAGCTTCAAGCGAGAAGAGTAGTATAGACAAACTACATGTCTTTATTGGAGCTAGAAACAATTTCTCTATTTCCCTCGCAAAAAAAAATATATTAAAAAGTTTGATTAACAAATTTTTATTGTAAGAATAGTAACATAAGCCAGGTACAGGTCAATATTAGAGGTAAAAACGAACTCTATTTCCTTCTGAAATAACAAAAATAGTTAAAAAGTTTGATTAACAAATTTTTATTGTTGTAAACAACTTAAATTCGACTTTAAACCGATTGCCTGTCGAGGAGTGACCGCTATTGCAAAAACAAAAATTGTATCAATTGGTGTTTTGTACCTGAAGTTAAGAACCTGTGCACTTCCGAAAGACACTCACACACCAACCGGTTTGACTGTGGCAGCCTCCACCGCGGTCGCTCCTCGGCAGACAGTGGCAAATCTTATAGTGTTGTCGAGAAAAGCTCCTTATAAAAAACCGTTCAGAGGCGGCGTTAAGCTACAGGGGCATCAAAAGGACTCCCCATCAACCACAATTAATGGTTTTTAGGAAAAAATATTAGTAAAAAAAGAAATGATCTATGAAAGCCCAAAATCGCGATATTCTCAAAATGTTGATCACCTTTAATACTCGACTACGTAACTTTTTCGATATGGAAATCGTAAAAAATGTCAGCCAAGTCAAAAAAAAAGAAACAGTTATTATAGCCAAATCAAAAACTTCTCCATCAATTTTGGTCCAAATCTCTTCGCATTGTAAAAGAAACTCCCACGAATGTGAGGTGAAAAACTACTCGCTCAAATTTATATTTTTTTATTATTTCATTATTTATTTATTCAAGAAATGCGGCTGTATCTGTAAGACTTTTAAGTATTTTATAATACATCGCTGTTAGAAATTAGAAAATTTGAAATCAGTTATTTTTATACAATTTTTTTTTATATGCATTTATTAGTAATTCGCCGAAATCCTAACTAGCTAACATTTGCTAAAAGCTGCTTGCATTAATAAAATCTTATAAATATTCAATATACGACTGCATGTTGAAAGCTGCTCAGAGTTCATCGCCAGTTTGCATGTATTAAAAGTTGTGCAAATATTTTGAAAGTAAAAATGTCTCATTCTTGTTTTTCTTTTTCATTACCAGGGGATTACTAAATGGGTTACTTAGATATTTAATTTTATTTTATTGTACTTTATTTTATTTTTATCCTGCTTTCGGGAATTTTTAATAACTGCACATGACATTGTTGGCAAAGGACCAAATTAAATGCAAACTAAATCCAAGGAAGACGAAAATCAGCAAGCATTTTAAACTGGCAGTAAACACTAAACTCTATGGTTTTACTGGGCGTATGAGCGACATTAGAAATATGTAAAAGGGAAGAAGGGTCTGCATACCCAGCTAAAAGGATTAAATAAGCTGATGCTTTTTTATGCGTCTATGTAAGATGGTATACATAAATGTGTGTATGGACTGATTATATGCGACTGTAAGAGAATAAGAAGAAGAAGAGACTAATTCCATTACCATTTTGCTTACTGAAAATTTTTTAATTCACGGAAGAAAGTCTTAAGCAGGTATTTTTTTGCAATTTTTTTTACTAAAATGTGTCTCATAGAATACTCAAAATAAGGTTTTTCCTACTTAAAAATCGTTTTCTTTTAAGAAAATCTGCTATAGAGCATAAAACGACTAGGTGAAATCAAAAAATTTTTTCTTGATACTCCTCTCTCTTACACAGCTAGAAATGCAAAAATGTATTTCATCCACTACAGTTTTACTACAATACATATATAAAAACCATACAATAATAACAAAATACAACAACAAAAAGCGCCCTTCAGTGTGAATGATATTATCCTGAAAGCTTTATACTCAGACCTAATAAAAATTTCCTACTAGGTCACCCAAACCAAGAGAAATGAAAATCGACAGCAATAACGATGAGATATTGGCACATTTCAGGAGACGCGAATTTTTTTTTTTTTGTTTTTTTTTTTATTTAAAACTTTATTTTGTATTCTGTCTATACTTACAGTTCTTAGAAGACATTTTACAAATATTTGGTTACATTTAAGAGTGGCTTCGATTTTAGTATTAAAGGAATATTTCCAGTGGAATATCCTTTCTAATAAATATAATAATAAATAAATAAATTCAATATTTTATAGATGGCTCTTGGACGAGCTGAATTGGTGTTTTTCTTTTCAACCTTAAAAAGACACATGATGGTGACATGAGGGTAGAGGCCAGCTCATTTGGGTGCGATTGAAGTCGATTTCGGTATTTACTGGTTACATTTTGTATTTCCTCTTTTATTGAAGGGATGTCTAAGTCCAGATGAATTTGGGCATTTGTCACGTACCACGGAGCGTTGACTAGGGTGCGTAGAGTCTTGGACTGGAAACGCTGCAGGATTTCCAAGTTTGAATTTGACGCAGTACCCCACAGTTGGATTCCGTAAGTCCAGACTGGTTTTATCACAGATTCGAAGAGGATAAGTTGTCCATTGAGAGGGTGGATTTGCGGTTTAGCAGCCAGTACATATTACGAAATATTAAACCTAGAGCTTTCCTTTTTGTAAAGATATGCGTTTTCCACGTAAGCCGTTTATCCAAATGAATGCCTAGATATTTAGCACTATCACATTGCGGAATTGGAATACGGCTTAAGTTGATTTGTGGGCAGGTGGTTCTTTTTGTGGTAAAGGTTACGTTTTGGGATTTATGTTCGTTTACTTTCAACCGCCAGCTCCGGGGCCATTTGGAGATTTTATTTATGCTTATTTGGAGCATATAAGAGGCTTCCACGGGATCCACTGCTGTCGCCATAATAGCGGTGTCATTGGCAAAAGTGCCAGTTAGTACACCTTTTGTGGTTGGCAGATCGTGTGTAAAAATTAAGTACAGGATTGGACCTAATATACTGCCTTGTGGGACCCCAGGTTTAATTTGTTGGAAATTGGAAATTTCATTTTCGTAATTTACGTAGAACATTCGTTGGTTTAGATAAGATTTAATGAGCAAATAGGCATTTAGTGATAATTTCCTTTTTATTTTAAAGAGTAGGCCTTGGTGCCACACTCGGTCGAAGGCTTGTGATATGTCTAGGAAAACTGCTGAACAGATTTGTTTTCGGTCGAGCGCTGCTTGTATTTTTTCGACAAGTCTATGGACTTGCCCAATTGTCGAATGCTCATTCCTGAAACCAAACTGATGTTTCGGAATTATTTGTTCGCGTTCGATAAAAACCATTAAACGTTTAAGGAAGATCTTTTCAAAAACTTTTGACAGTATAGGTAGAAGACTGATAGGGTGATAGGATTTCACTTCATCGCCTGGTTTTCCCGTCTTGAGCACCATTTTAATTTCTGCTACTTTCCATTGAGCTGGGAAAATGTTCCTGGTTAAGCACGCATTAAACAAATGGGTAATGAAATTATAGGGTTCAGGAGGTAGTTTTTTGAGAATTTCGGCCGTGATGCGATTATATCCTGGTGCCTTGTGATCTTTTAGCTTTTTAATAGTGCTAACTATTTCACTTTTGGTGAACTTCTTCATCGGTAGCTCCATTTGGTAGGGTTCGTTTAAAAAGGCAGCAACAGTGCTGTCAAAACAAAGATCAGCTTCAGTATCGTTTGGTGTAAAAATATCTTTTAGATATTTAGAAAAAAGCTCAGATTTCTCGATCGCGGTTTTCGCCCATGAACCATCTTTTTTACGAAGTGGAGGACGGTGCTCTTTTGTGGTACTTACTTTTTTGCTGACTTTCCACAGGGAATAATTGGTGAGGTGTGTTGGTTCCAAAGCCCATAGAAACTGCCTCATTTCTTTATCGTGTTGCTCTTTCAATAATAATTTTATTTCTTTTGATAATGTATTAAAACGGCTTTTATATTCAGGAAATCGTGTTTGTTGCCATATTTTTCTTGCCTGGCGTTTCTCTTTCAGTTTGTTTCTTAGGAAGATACCGATGCTTGAATTTCTTTGTGTACGAATATGAGGACTCACATGAGTGCTGGATGACCACGCTGCATCCTGGATGCATTTTGTAAGATATTCGATAGCCTCGATTATATCTTCCTCGTTTTTAAGAGCAACTTTTATGCCAAGTGTCGACGTCAAAATGGTTTTAAATTGAGTCCAATTTGTACGGCTGTTGGTAAGTTGGCAGTTTTGGGGCCTATTTTCGAGTTTATCATTTATTGTGATTATCACTGGCGAATGGTCAGAAGAAAGATCCAGGCAGGATTTACAGGTTATCTGCAGATACGATAGACCTTTGATGACACAAAAATCAACAAGGTCTGGAATCTTTTTTGGGTCTGAAGGCCAATAAGTTGGCTCTCCCGTTGAGAAAACTTTCAAGTTCATTGATGTCGTTGCGTTGTACAATTCGCGTCCCTTTGTTGTCGTAAGCCGAGAACCCCATAGTGTATTTTTTGCATTATAGTCACCTCCTGCTATAAAGCGTGCTCCCAGGGTTTTAAAAAACTTAACATATTCTTTATTTTTAATTTTGTGTTTAGGTGGACTGTATATTGCAGAAATAAGTAATGCACCAATTGAGTCTTGTACTATGACATTTGTTGCTTGATTTTCTTCTGTTCTAGAATGTGTAGATTCATAGTGCTTGATAGATTTCTTTATAAGAATAGCAGAGCCTCCGTGGGCAGATCCATCAGGATGCATTGTGTGATAGAAGCTGTAGAAGGGAATATTGAAAAAACTCTTTTTCGTGAAATGGGTTTCTGATACTAAGAAGATGTCTATATCGTGTTTTTGCAAGAAAATTTTTAACTCATTTGAGTGTTGTGACAGCCCATTTGCATTCCACGCGAATGTGATAATAGTTGTTTCATTTATACTGATTGCGATAGGGGTACGTAATCTGCAGAAATCAGCTGTACTATTTACTTTAGAGTAAGCGCACAAGGAATTTAGAGGAATATCCGACAAATTATTAAACGACATAAAAAATTCTGAATATTTTTCGTTAGAAGGCATTTCTTAAAAAAATTTCGTTTGTCAGTTTGGTGCTTAGTGAAGTAAAGTTATAAATAGAGATAATTCCAAGGATGACAGATTACCAGATTTGGACATCCAAAGAAAAGTTGTGAGAGTAACTTCAGCTGTCATGTCACCCAGGACTCGCCAGCAAAATTCTTCCCGCACGCTCCTCCAATCAGTCGATATTAAGGCGGCAACGAAGTAGCATAAAAGGAAGTTCTATTAATCTCAGTTTTTTTTCGTAAACGAACGCTTTCGTGGCCCTGCTAATGTCAGTCCATCAGCTGATTCCTGCCAAGTCGCTAAAATCCATTTAATGGTTTGATGCTGACCAAACTTCTGCATTCTGTACATCGTTGATCTCCTTGTGCAGCATATGGATCTCTTTTCACTGATTTTTGTGTACCTTCGTCTGCTGCTGATTCCCGCATGCCTACTGCTGTCACTAAAACTAAACACCAACAACTTTTTAAAAGCCGTTATATGTACTAGGTTGTATAATCCATAGCTCATTTTAAGCTCGAATACAGGGTTGGCCATATTAAACTGACCCATGTGATTATTAAAAAAATATGGAAAAAGAAACATTTTTTTGTGTTTCATTGTGAAAAACATTTAATTTAGTTCAAGGAGATTCGTTTACATCACTTTTTGAATATGATATCGCGCAAGTGGTCGCCCTTAGCACGTATTTGGATATGTACAGGGTTGGCCATATTAAACTGACCCATGTGATTATTAAAAAAAATATGGAAAAAGAAACATTTTTTTGTGTTTCGTTGTGAAAAACATTTAATTTATTTCAAGGAGATTCGTTTACATCACTTTTTGAATATGATATCGCGCAAGTGGTTGCCCTTAGCTCGTATAGCGTAATGTGCCCGTTTTTCGGCGTTTTCCATAGTTTTGGCCAGCGTCTCGGCCGATATGGCGGCTATTTCCCGTCGGATATTGGCCTTAAGTGCGCCTAGTGTCTTTGGCTTGTTGACGTAAACCTTAGATTTCAAATTACAGTAAAAAGTTATAAGGTTACTCAATGGGTCAGTTTAATATGGCCAACCCTGTATACATAACTGGTTTGGAATCCAAATCTCAGTGAAATGAAATTGAAAGGGTACAACGAAATTTTATTTGTTTCTTCATCTTTTTAAATTTGATATCTCTTGCCAATAGACGCACCGTTCGGTATATGGTATTTTTTTATGATATTATTTGTAGTTTAATCGATTATCCTGACAAAAACAATCAAATCAAATTACTCTATACAATTTTAATGGCAAAGCTTGCTATATCAGCAGCTGTAGGAAAGAAGTGATAACCAAGATGCTTAAATCTTAGTCCCGCCAGAGCAGGGCAGCTAAGTATGATAGAAGTGCTCAGATGATTCCACTTCATCCTCCACACAGCTGAAGCAAAAAGAACTCGAAGTAATTCCAAGTCCCACGGCATGCATACGTCGCGATATGCCTCATCAGGGCACCCACGAAGTATGAGAGCTGACGTTTTGTCATTCTCAGAATATCCCTCAAACGCCTCCCATTCACAAGTGGTCAAAGGGAGTTTGCAGCCTCCAAGAGTACAGAGCAGGGAGTCCGATTCGCTCCTTTCGCGGGGAAACTACCTCACAAGTCTCTTGGCCGCCGAGCTCGTCCGCTTCGCAGTTTTCCGCAATGTCGCTATGACACAGATTAGCCTCATGTCAAAGAATTCGGATGGAATCGAAAGTGAAACTAGGCATTCTGTGACCAGTTTCGAGTACACCATAATTGAGCCCAGAGCCCTACTTGCCGCTTGGCTGTGGGAGTAAATATTTACTTTCTTAACAATTATTACTGTTAAGAAAGTGGAGCACACTGAAATTTTCGGTAACCTGTGTTTGAGTCTGATGGGGAGCTCTTCGCAGAATAGTCCTCCACCAACCCTTCCATGCAGCTTCGAGTCATCAATTGTTGCAACCGGTACGCTCCTCACTTAATGGAATATGGGTAGAGAAAGTTTGGGTTGGACTCTCTTTGGCTCTAGGAGTCACTTTTGAAAGACCCTTTGTATGTATACAGGGTGAACGATAACTCCAACTTCACACTGCTTGTAAAATAGCTCATGACATCAATGTCAGAATTGTTCTAATGACAGTTCATTTTTTTTTTTTGTAAGTCATCAAAAGCATTTGCGTCTCAGTATTGTTGAATTTTTTTTCTGTAATGGAATTACAACGTAATAGTGTGATTGCATTATATTTGGCTGGAAAATCACAACCAGCCATTGTTCGTGAGCTCAGTCACCTCAAAATGAATGAAATGTTTGTGTATCGCACTATAAAATGTTACAATGATACCGGTAGCATTGCAAAACGCTATGGAGGTGGTCCAAAAAAAGCCGCAACAACGCCAGAAATGGTTCGGAAAGTGAAGGCTCGATTTCAACGAAATCCACGTCGAAGTGGAAGAAAAATGGCCAAAGAACTGAAAATATCGCAAGACAGCATTCGACGCATATTGAAAAATGAGCTCAAGGTCAAGGCTTACAAGTTCCAAAAAGCATACGATCTTTCACCCCAGCAAAAAAAAGTTCGGTGCGAAAGAGCAAAGGAGCTGTTGCGTGGGAAATTTCCTAACATTGTGTTTTCTGATGAAAAAAATTCCCCAATAGAGCAGTTCATAACCACTCAAAACGATCGTGTTTACTTAACCGAACGCTCATACGAGAATTTGAGCCTACGTATGGCCACTCGAAGCAATTTCCTATCGCAAGTAATGGTTTGGGCCACAGTGACCGCTGATGGACGCTCTCCAATCGTTTTTATCGAACCTGGTGTCAAAGTGAATGCGACTAATTATCGGGAAAATGTTTTAGCAGCTGCTTTAGAGCCGTTGACATGCAAACATTTCGGTCATAGACCATGGACGTTCCAACAGGACTCGGCACCGTCTCATAAACCTCGTGTGAACCAAAAATGGTTAAAAAATCATGTTCCACACTTCATTTCGTCCACACAATGGCTTTCGAATTCGCTAAACGCAAATCCGACGGACTCTTTCATCTGGTCTATTTTGGAGAGCAAGGTGAGGACTAAAATATATGCCAGTATGGATGCGCTGAAAAAAGCGATTATACGAGAATGGGCCAAAATACCTCAAGATCACATCCGTGCAGCATGCAACTCATTTTTTGACCGTTTGAAGGCTATAGCCAAGGCAAACGGTGGTCATATCGAGCTAAAGTGAATATATGTAAAAATTGTAATAATTTTTGAACAATTTTGTCTTTGAAATCAATAAAAACTAATTTCACACAAAAAAGTTATGGTGTTTGAATAGGTAACACTTCATATGGTTCACTCTGTATATACATACATTGACTTATTATTTTACGGACACAGTTCGGATGCTAATCAGACAATCAACATCGACTCATTTAATGCAATTTGCAAAGCACTTTTGCCACTCAGAAGTGAATACCTTCAAAACGAGATGTTTAAGGGCTTCAACAGCTCCTTCAGGCATTGACAAACGTTCGGTTCAGGAACAAAAAGCAAACATTTGGTGCCAAATAAGGGCTAAAAGGCAGATGATCTCTGAAGTGCTCGACAACTCTCTGGAGTAGGTCAAGAGTTGGCTAGTAGGCGCTGCAAGAGAAATGCTTTGACCAGTAGCCAGAATCGAGGTTACGATAAACAAGTTTCTGAAACGCTATATAGGGGCCAGGGGTATAAGTCTAATCATCTAAGAGATCTTATACAAATTTTTCAAAATCACGCATAGGTCGTGTTCTTTAGTTTTATCGCCTAACATCTTGTTGTGGTTTTACTTCTTTTTCGAAATTATTTAAATCAATAAGTACTGCGACCAACTGAGCAAGTCCGAATTTAAATAAATTTCTTCATTATTATATTTGAGAACTTTGGGCATATGGCCTGCATTATGTGGTAAAGTTTTTGATTTTAGTTTTTTCTCAGGATTGGAAAAACCATTTTCGATCTTCCGCAAAAATAATGGATTCATAATCTACATTTTACAATCAGTTCAAATGGATCTTCGAGTTTTCATATTTTCATGCCAAAAAACTCGATACCCTTCTTGATGCCTAAAACTGACTTACCTATTAAATATAAGTTGAATAAAGGCAAAAATAAAAGTAAATATCAAAATAATAAATCAAAAAACAAAAATAAACATAAACCATAAAGTTCTTAAATTTCTTAAACTTCTGTATCATGATTTTCTTAACTATACGCCACACGCATATTTTCATAAGTCTTCTTTTTTATTATCCCTTTTCCTGTCACTTTTAATACCTTCACAAACTTTTTACCTATTCAAAATTCTAGTAAAAAACCAGCATCTACCAGAGAGAAGCAAAAACTTTCGCGATTTGGAGTAAAAGCTAAAAAATGTGCTATGTATACAACGGTGTACTTTACACACACACACACACACATACAATCAACTGCAATAACATTTTTGGTACATTCGCTTTGTGGTGGCGCGCAAACTACACTCAGTTGCATTAAACAATTTGTTGAATTTTTCATGTTGCGCCAAATGCTGACGGCAATGTTGCATGAGCTACTTGTATATTTGGGAAAACGAAGGAGAAAAATATGACAGCGATTATCTGCATGGAGAGTAAATTTGGATGATACATGGAGCGTAGGTGGGGGTATATGACTTATCCCAGCAAAGAGATTTGGAATCGCTTCAAATGGCCGGTTAAGTTAGTCAAATGGCAGGTTAGGATAAATGGCTGCCCTTGCGAGGGGCCCACTTGAACAAATGTTCAAAATTCGTGCGTTGTGATACCACACCCGGAAGGGAGAAGAAAGGGAAGAAGGAGCCTTGGGATTAGAGGATGACGATGACATTCGTAATTAGTCGCTTCAAGCAACTGAAGCAACTTCACCAGATGTGTAACATTTAAACCCGCAATATCCGCGGGTGTAGCGAACAAGTGAGAACCCAGATGTCTAAATCTTTGCTCGACGAGTGTAGGGAAGCTGAGAAGAAGGTGCTGAGATGATTCCACTTCGTCTTTCAGACAACTTCTGGGCTTCAGGCAGTCCCAAGTCTCACCGCATGAAGGTAAGGATACCCACCAAAATCGAGAGCTGCAGCTTTATCAGTCTTAGAAATTCCCTCGAGCGCACATGATTTACCCGTGGCCAAAAAGATGTCGCGACTTTGCACGTTCGCGCACTAGCCCAGCACTCGCTGAGTTGACGCGAAGCTCATCTTTCCAAGAGCAAACCACTTGTCTCTCATCTGATATGGAAGTATTCGAATGCAATCGACACATCATTAAACAATACATTTTTGGTATTTGCTAGTTTTTCTTCAGTTAGTGATCCCAAATCATCTCTTCTAAGTTCCACCCTACCAATAAATTTCAGCTTAATTCCGTTCACGAGGATGAAACATCTCAGTGAGACTTTCTTATAAAATCAGGGTTCACAACTATCGACGAGGTTCCCATTAAAATTATCTAGGTAAACTTCTAAGGCAAAATCAATCACTGCTGCATCACGACTTTCACATTACGTCGGTTCCTAAATCAAAAAATAAGATAAATAAGGACAAAACTCCCTATTACTAAGCTTAACATCATCACCATCATCAAGTTTCCTTGAATCCCTAGCGGGACACCTGTGCGCCAATTACACCTATACGCCATCTCGTCCGAATACTTTCCCTTGGCCTCCCAGGCGCTCTTCCTCTCACTGTGGGTGGATTCCATTCCTTTGCCTTCTTCGCTATGTTACCATCTTCTTTGCGCAAAGTGTGACCAATTCACTTCAATTTTCTAAAATATTCCAAATAAAATATTTGTCATCATTTTGCCATTTCATATCCCAATTATTTTTTAAAAAATTGTAATGTTTTAAAAATGTATTGTTTTCTACGATGTTCTTCATCGAAGGCATATTTGACTAGCAGCATCTCTTAAAAATTCAGTTCTTACTCAAGAAATGTTCAATTACCAGCTATTTAATCATATTTAAACGAATTTAACGATTCTTATGTATTGTACAACAACAAATGGGGCATACAATTGGACAACAAGCGTGAAGTGTTTAACTACAAACTCGTTTTCGTATTAGGGTGGTCCAAAACATTTTTCTCCACTTTCTCCACAAAGTATTCTGAAAAAACATGTCATGATTGTTATGCGAAATCGAAGTAATTTTTTTTTTTTGAAAAACTATATTTTTGTTTGGACAAAAAATTTTGCTAAAAATGTTTACGATTTTTCTACCAAGTGGAAATAAATTTTTTATCTGTAAAGTCACTTCTTTAAAACCTTGACAGTGTTAAATATGACAGCGAACTCGTTTTGGCATTAGGGTGGGCCAAAACATTATTTTTTTCTCCACAAAATTTACGGTTTACGGTTACGATTTTTATACGAAGTCAAAGTAAATTTTGTTTTGAAAAACCATATTTTTCTTAGCAAAACTGTTCACGATTTTTTACCGAAATAATCGAAATAAATTTTTTTTTGCTACTTTCAAACTTTGAAAATGTTAAATTTTTCTGATTTCTTCCGTTTTTTTAGTTCACATGGAAGAAAAGCGCATAACAATTGCAACTTTATTAAATTTTTTTTACAGACAGCAACTAGGAGCTTTACGAGTATCTTTCACGAGATTGAGGAGCTATTGCGATGCGGCGTTCTACGAATCCGCTTGTCAAGCGAATTTTATGACATATTTTAACTGAAAAAAATTTTTTTCTACTTTCAAATATATTTTGTTGGATTGGCATTTGGCAAAATTTTTAATTTTTATTTAATATAAAACACAAATTAGTAAAAATTAAAAAAAATTAATTAAAATTAATTAAATTAAAAATTAAATCTTAATTTAAATTTTTATTTATATTTAAATCTTTTTTTAATTAGAATTTTTTTTTTAATTCTAGTTAAATTTAATTTTAATTTTAATTTTTTTTAGTTTAATTAACTTTTTTCATTTTCCCCACATCAGCTCTTTTTTTAATTCTAATTAAATTTAATAATTTTTTTTTTTAATTTTAATCACACTTTTTTCATTTTCCTACATCAGCTTTATTTTAATTTTATTTTTTTTTTAATATTCATTAAATTTTGTTTTTTATTTTCCCTACACCAGCTTTTTTTAATTTTAATTAAATTTAATTAATTTTTCTTTTAATTTAAATTAATTTTTTTTTCATTTTCCCTACATCAGCTCTTAAATAAAAGATGATTTTTCCAAACTTTTTCTCACCCACCCCAATGCACAATTGAAGTGAACTAAAACACTTACATTTCGATATCAATATGTATGCACAACAGTGTATTCTTCTTTTGAATTAAATTTTTTCAATTTCTAAGCATTCTATATTTCCTTCTCTCTAAGTCATTTATGATCTCCTTTTCTTCAATCATTCAAACAAGACATTATTCACTTGCTTCTCTGGACCAGGTCCCTTCATGCTTTCTGTATTCGCTTATTTGCAAGGCATTGCTCATTCAATTGATTCGATTTCAAAGTATAGTACTATTTTCCATTTGCTTCTTTTCCATTCCACAAGGACATGCCTTTGTTGAAGTAACATCTTTCGAAAGTAAAAAAGAGAAACTACTATAAAACTCTTAATATTTGTTTCATTTCCACATTCACTGTTTTGATAATTGCATTTTTTGCTGGGTTAGAATCCACTAGAAAAGCGGACGTAAAAATTTGGCTGCTGCAAGTTGGGTGTTGCCACAAAAATCAAACTAACTTTTAAACTCAAAAATGCCACTGGCTTTTCATCTGCACCGCACTACTCTTTGCAGTTCGTGGCACTCGCCATAATTTTTCGCTGCAACATAATCTCCTTGTTGCTGTCAGTCGCAATTCATAGTGCTGTCAACATTTTGTCAACAGGCAGAGAAATAAATGGTTTCTAGTTTTCGACTGTCACTTACACATGCACATAAATAGACATAAATATAGTGCGATGCTATTGACGCATATATCTTTGGTCGAGCTTCCCCCATAATTTGCTGTGTGCTTTTACACGTCGTCTTACAGTTTTATACCGCCTTGAGTCCCCAAATGGCTTTTTATTCCCCACTGAGAGGTGAAAAGTATTAGAAAAATATCTACATCTTAATAAAAAATTATATCAGACGAGTAAATGTAAACATACAAAAAATGCGATCACTTACATTTGCAGTGAAGTTTTCCAATTAAAATACGCCTTTAATTCATCGCTTCTTTAGATTTCTCGCTGCTGTTTTTTTATGTATTTTTTTTTTATTTGCGTCTCGAAATTCTCGCATTTGAAAAACAACTTGTTTGAGTTCCACTACAAACTTCGCAACAAAGCACCAATTCATTTTCTCGAAGAGATCAACTTAGATCAAATACTTCTTTTTTTAAGTTTCTGAAAACACAGAATTTACGATATTTACAACAAGGGGAAGTATATTTTTTTTTTGGAAAACCAAATGTGTCTTTGGAGAAAATATTTTGAAACAAATTGCTCAATTTTTATACGAAGACGGAGTAATTTAAAAACAACATTTAAAAAAATATATATTATTGTAAAAAAAAATACCTCATTTAGTCGAAGTAGAAGTACATTTTTTTCTGTTTCTTTGGATAAAATATTTTGAAAAAAAAATCAAAATTTTTTTCGAATTCGAAGCAAATTATTTTTTCTGAAAAAGTAAATTTTTTTTTTTGAAAAAAAAAAAAATAGTTTAGAAACAAACTTCACAATAGCTACACTAAATCAAGATACACTTTTTTTTTGAAAAAACCGCGTTTTTTAAACCTTGAAAAGGTTAAGCCTTTTGAATTGCTTCCATTTCTTAGTTCACTTGAAAGAAAAGCTCATAAGGATTGAAAGTGTATTCGATTGTTTTGGTTTCAGACAGGGATTGGGAGCTTTATCTTTCACGCCATTGAGGAATTTCCTCAAAAGCGGATCTCCCAGCGCTGCTTAGATTCGCCAAAAGCGCTGACATCCTACATGATGTCTACTTTAGATATTCATAGAGGTCGGTCTCCATCTGGTATCGCTAGGGACCAAAAGGTCTATGCGTGGCTTGTTGCCAACCAGGCTAACCTAACCTAACCTAAATATGTCAGTACCGTTATTTAACAGGCATCCCTCTTATGGTGCATATATACACCTTCTTATATGTGCATGTGTGTGGGCATATAGAACTACCATCGCAGAGACATCAGCGCATAACACATAACAGCGCTTCGTTCAAATGGGCTGCTTGCCACATGCCACATACCGATATCGGAGAGGTAACTACCATCAACAACCACAGCAGCATTTAGCTGACAGCTCCTGCTTTGCTGCTGATAATCAGTTGCTGCGCTCTCAAAACACGTTAATGGCACACAGCAGATGGAGAATTTGCGGTACACTTAGCTACGAGTGAATTTTGGTCTATGCGCCGACAGATTTTTATGGTCATTTTGACAAAATGCTAACAAAATCTAATTCACAAAAAAAAGTATCTAGGAAAAAATAAAAAAATAGCCAAACTCAATTTTATAGGTTTTATTAATACATATTAAGTATAAGACTTATGGTATTGAAAGTAGGTTTAGTTTAGCTTCATAAAAACTTTTACGTTGGTGGCACAAAGAGGGGGGTGGGTGGTCCTTCTCAAACTCTTATTAAAATTTTTAAAGAATAATTGCTTTTTGGTCCTCTAAAGACTTCAAGTATTTTTTTGGAGTTTCTTGAAGTAAGTGACAAAAACGACACTTTTATGTGAGACCTGATGGGTTAAAATATTCTAAAAAAATATTTCCCTTATTATTTTACTACATACATCTTAACTTTTCATTTCACTCAGGCATATACATATTTTAACCACTTTTTCACATTTTTGAAAACAAGGTCACATGGAATACTTTAGTAGATCGCAAAAATAATTCCAGCTAACTTTTGCAAATCGATCGAATCTTTTATAACTCGATATGTACACTTTCACAAATTATTAACTAAGTCGGGGCTGCTTTCGATTTTGCACCGTGTTACAACTTTAAAATCACCACTAAAATAGAGTAGACTAAAAATAAAAATAATGTTGATAAAATTTTATAATTTTTTGTAAAAAAATGCTGAAAACAATTCAGAAAATTTTGTGATTTTTTGTAAAAAAAATATAGAAACAATTTATAAAATTGTAATGCAAGATTGTACATTTTGTTTTTATAGTAGCGACTTCAAACTCGACTATCGACTATAAAAACTCGACTATCGAAATAAATTGACCAAAAAGGACAAAAAGAAAATTCTAAAAAATTGTAATAAAATTTTGAAAATTCGGGAAATAACTTTGGGTTTTTCTTAAACTTGCTGCTTTAAAATAAAATTTGCTAAACTTTGCATATCCCAAGAAAAACTATCTTAGTAATATTTTGAAAATTTTGAAGAAAGTTTTTTTTATAGTGGCGACTTGAAACTTGAGTCATTAAAATAAAAGTGACTAAAAATATTTCGCTCAAAACAACATTCTAAAAAACTCTTATTAAAATCTTAAACATGTTGATGAAATGTTTTACTTTTTTTATCGTTTTAAAGTTTTTTTAAGTTTTATAGGGACTTGAAACTTACATTATATATAAAAATTGACTAAAAATTGCATACCAAAAAAAAAAAAAAAATGGGGAAAATTTTAGTGAATGTTTTATGTAGAAAAATTCTAAGTTTTATAAACAAAAATCCAAGAAAAAAAAACAAAAATCCAAAAAAAATTTATTAAAATTTTGAATATTTTGGTGAATGTTTGCAAGCTTTTTCTTGTAGTGGCGACATTAAATTTGACTAACTAAACATTTTGATGAAAATTTCTAAAGCAAATGTTCTTAAATTTTGAAAGTTTTAAAGAAAACCTGTAATTTGTTTCATTGTAGGAAATCCAGGAAAATAAAATTAAAAAAAAATTTGAATATTTTGAATATTTTTGTGAGTTTAAATTTTTCGTTTAAAATAAAACGGACTAAAATTTTTTTTATCTCAAAAATAAAATTGTAAACAAAACAAATTTTGAAAATTTTAAAGAAAACTTGTAATTTTTTTCATTGTAGTGACAAAAAACAAATCCAAAAGAAAAATTCAAGAAAAAAACAAAAATCCAAAAAAAATTTATTAAAATTTTGAAAATTTTGGTGAAGGGAATATGTTTTTGTTTGTAGTGACGACGTCAAAAATCAAACTGACTAAACAGTGCATATCCCAAAAATAAAATTGTAAATGAAATTTTAGTAAACTTTTGAAAATTTTGATCAAAGTGTTTAAATTTTGTTTTTATGGTAGTGACTTCAAACCTGCATCTTTAATTAATTAATAAAAACTTAAAAGAAGTTATTTAAAATTTAAAATTAAATAATCAATATTAAAAAATTAAAATTAAAAAATATAATTACGTACCTCAAAAAACTCTTAATAAAATTTTCAGAATTCGAATGCAACTTTTGCATTATTTTATCGTAGAGACGTAAAATTTATTAACAAGTGCAAACCCCACAAGAGAAAACAGAAAACATGCACCTTTAATTAATTAATAAAAAATTATTTAAAATTTAAATTAAATAATAAAAATAAAAAAATAAATTACATACCTCAAAAAAATCGTATTAAAATTTTCAGAATTCGAATGCAAATTTTTCATTTTTTCATCGCACACCACACAAGAGAAAACAAAAAACATATAAAAATTTGATAAATTTTAAGAAAATATTTAAAATTGTAAGGAAATTTGAAATTTTATTCTTTTTACTTCCTACAATTTAATCCCTTTGTACTATTTCTGTTATTATAGAATTTTTTTGAAAAAACTAAATTATGTATGGGATTCTCAAACTGCATTCAATTTAGTTTCACGCTTGCGCACACACACACACACACACAAATAAGTGTGGTTTAAACATAGTAATTTATTGCCCTCTAAGCGGTGCGATCCCTCGTTCTGTCTTCCCTTTTGGCACTCCATGCGACTGCATTTGCGGTATTTGGAGCATGAAAATGCTGATTATGTCGACTCTCATACGAATGTTTTGACACAAGTTTTAATGCAAAATACCACACACATACAAACACACGAACACAAGGTAAGCATACACATGCACTCGTATGCATAATCGTTTGCCAATTCAGCAATATTGGTTGAATTTGTGAAATTGTGGCATTCACAATGCCTCACAATTAATTGCAACACAAAGCACACACAGCCGCATGCGACTAGCATATTTAAGTCAGTATCTGCCAGTATTTTTAATATTATAAAAACATTTGGCGATATACACCTATGTATACACCTACACACTCGTATGTCAATTTCTATGTGTGATTTTGAATATTTGCCGGAAGCCACCAATCAAGTCTAAATGATGCAATGGTAAATCTCAAATTAAATTTGCCATTCCGCACCACAGTCGGTTAAGCTAAATTTTCCTGCGGCGAGAACTAAAGTTTATGTGAAAGCAATTTAAGCGATGCATTCAAATATGAGCAGTAAATTTGCTTTTAAAATGAATATAATTTAAGCATTTACTCTAATTACCTTCCAGAATATGGGTTGGGTTAGGTGAAATTGGATGGGCCTGCAGTAGAAGGTAAATCACAAACAGATATTCGGGCGAAATTTACTGTGCGGGAACGATACTAAAAATCTGATTCAATGGAAAAAAATCTAATTGGGAAAAACAGTTTTAACTCAAGCAGATTGGAGAAATGAAGTATAAACTCAATAGATACGATGACGTGCACTTAATTAGCAAGGCATAATTTTGGCTAATCTTCATTTTTTTGTCAATTTTCAATAATTTTGTAGAAAAAATGCATCATTTTACAATAAATATCATAAGAATCTAAAACTTCGAACAAGATTGTTTAAAATTCTATAAATTTCCATCAAAAGTACAAACCTTTAATCACAATTTTAGCAAAAATGTGAGTATGCGCTTTGCAAGGTGTGGCCATCAGTAACTGGGGTAACAAAATAGAGAGAGTAACTTTGGCTGTTAAGTTACATTTGAAAGGGTGAGAGGCCAAAGAAATGGAAAAAACACTTTGTAAAGTGAGGTTAGTTGTGTACAATCCGACTTCAAATCACTCGTTGTGGGCAGGAGCTGCGTTGTGCGCTGGGTTTGGGACAAGCCACTTAAAAATCCTTCCCAATGAAAAGATATGCAAAGCCTCGGATGCGACCTCCCTGTACTGATGACGTAAGGTTCTGGCGAGCGTATTGTGTGAAAGGCTGAAGCCCACCGTCAACCAACTGATTGGACCTTATCAGTGTGGCTTTAGACCTGGAAAGTCTACCATCGACCAAATATTCACAATATGCCTAATCTTGGAAAAGACCTATGAAAGGAAAATCGACACACACCATCTTTTCGTCGACTTCAAAGCTGCATTCGACAGTACGGAAAGGAGTTACTTGTGTGCCGCGATGTCTGAATTTGGTATCCCCGCAAAACTTATACGGCTTTGCAAGATGACGTTGCTCAACACCAGCAGCGCCGTCAGAATTGGGAAGGACCTCCCCGAGCCGTTTGATACCAAACGAGATTTCAGACAAGGTGACTCGCTGTCGTGTGACTTCATTAACCTGATGTTGGAGAGCATCGCACGAGCCGCAGAACTTAATCGCTCAGGCACAATATTTTATAAGAGCGTACAATTGTTGGCGTACGCCGATGATATCAACATCATCGGCCTTAACAACCGCGCTGTTAGTTCTGCCTTCTCCAAACTGGATAAAGAGGCAAAGCGAATGGGTCTGGTGGTGAACGAGGACAAAACGAAGTACCTCCTGTCTTCAAACAAACAGTCGGCGCACTTGCGTGTCGGAACTCACGTCACTGTAGACAATTATAATTTCGAGGTTGAAAAAAACTTCGTGTATTTAGGAACCAGCATTAACACCGAAAACAATGTCAGCCTCGAAATCCAACGCAGAATCTCTCTTGGCAACAAGTGCTACTTTGGACTAAGTAGGCAACTGAGCAGACAAGCCCTGTCTCGACGAACAAAACTAACATTCTACATTCTATCGCAGGCGAGAGAAGTATGAGCTGTATGAGCTTTACGACGACATAGACATAGTGCAGCGAATAAAGATCGAGCGGCTACGCTGGCTGGGTCATGTCGTCCGAATGGATACAAACGCTCCGGCTCTGGAAGTATTTGGGTTCACTTGGTGTGTCCAACTGGCGCCAGTTAGCACGAGAAAGAAACGACTGACGCGCTTTGTTAAGCTCGGCCAAAATCGCGTAAGCGGAGTGCACTGCCACCTCTGATGTAATTTATTGTTTTTGAACGTTAGCTTATTGGGCTCTTTCAGAAAGGTTTCTAATGAAAATGAGTACTTCCACGACCTTTTTTTCATATTACGAACAGATTTGCAGTCACACCACCTATAGGAATAAGTCTTCGCGTTGCGAGAGCTGCGTATTCGCAGAGAATATGTTTTAGTGCTTCATAACATAGCTGGCAAAACCGAAAGATACTTGATTCCACTAATACTCGCTTGCTCAAGTAATCACGAAGACCACAGTGGCTCGTAAGTAGTCCGTGAGAGTCTTAACACCTCTTTATACAGATTTTTAGAGCTTATTTGATGCTTCTCTAGAAGTAAGAATAAATTGTTTTGCCTCTGACCTGGACTCGCCACCTATTGTCGTATGAGTTCGATGTTCTGCCAATCGTTGACAATTTTTTTATGTGCGCTTTGGTGAGCCCGCAGAAGGGTTCTGGTCGGTGGCAAAAAACTGCAGATCTCTCCATTTGTGGAAAAGCATTAAAAATGCATACCAAAATTAGTTGGAAGATCTCGGACACCAGGGTGCGTGCGGTATTTCAGGACAACTTGAGAGTAAAACTAATTAGCTTTTATTTTGAGGAAAATTTATTGAAAATTCACGATTTTTTTAAACAAGATCAATTTATTATGTATCTATATAAAACCACTCGATCAAATTTCCACTAGCTGCAATAACCTCCTTGATCTGGGTTCGGAAACTATTTCTTGTCCAAATTAAATGTTTCTTGTTCATATTGACCATGACGGTAGTAATAGCAGCAGAGAAGAAAAGGTGTCAAGAGGATGCTTATTGGTTTCACGCTCGGCTACATTACATGCATAGTAATCCAGGAGATTAAGGTCTCAGGAGTTAGGTATCCATAATTTCGGTGTTATGTGGTCATGCAAATTTTCAGCCATCCAATCTTGTGTCGCCGTTGCTTTGTTGCGAAGAAGCAGTGTCTTTCTGAAAGATGTATGCGGTGACGTCCCATGTACACTATCAATCCAGGGTTCCACTACTGGTTTCCCTAGAACCTCGATATATCCGGCAAAATTCACTCCTTGAGTAAAATAAGTTTGGTGGTATGACATGTGCTTGGTTGCTCACAACATCTAAAATCATAACAGTCAACTAAAAGCTGCGTGTGCATGGCAACAATAACATGTGCAGGATTGAAATATAGCTGCATTTCTCAAGAGCCCTTATCGATTTTGAAGAGTCCTCATCAATTATCGCTTGCACTTCTTTAATAAATTCAGCAGATCGAACAGTCGAAACGGTTCTTGTATTTTTTTTTTGTTTTACATCAGATTCTGCATCGCCATCTGATGCTTCCATTTAACGTCGGACCTTAAGAACAAAGGGGCGCACTTAACAAAACTAGAGATTTATAAAGGAGTGTGATTTGCACACATAGCGTCGAAAACTGCATGTCTCTTCATTTCTTGGCTTAAGTTGTAGGACTCTTATCTGAAAAAAGCAAAAAGAACAATTATGGTTTCGGGAAGTTAAAGCCACATATACTCGTGTCATCAAATTCCATATGAAGCCTGCATATATAACCCAAAAATTTCAATTCTCACCTAATTTATATTGCCTCATTCACTCACTCACTCTTAAATTCTATCTAGACGCTTACCAAATTTGTTTTTCCGCTTACTTGCTCTACCAAATATAAACAACCATTTTCCCACAAGAATTAATATTCACACTTCACTGCCCTTCACTCCTCTCTATTACACAGTACTTAACAGCGAATACCACCATTTAATAAGCAGGTGTGATGCTCTGCTGGCGGCTACTTGTCAGACGGGACACGTGTGATTCCTGCATTCGAAATGTATCGCCATAGACAAATTATGTATACGTCGCACATATCGTATCATCTCTATATGTGAGCATACAGCTTTATTTATGAGTACATATGTAGATCTACAGGTATGTAGGTATGTAGCGGTGCGCCACTGCAGTCAGCCACTATGTTGCATACCCATCAAAGTAGAATTAATTAAGCAACTCACTAAAGTGACGACAGGTTATCGGCTGCACGTGGAACTCGGTAATCCAGGAAACTCAGTTTGCATACGCATGTAAATGTCTATGTGTGAGTGCATGCTTGCTGCTGTTTGCGGTTGATGGCACGCGCATTATGTACGGCATTGTTGTGATGCGATGCGAATTTTGCCGTCATTATAATTATTGCCAGGACAAATGCGTACCACTCAGGTTCAACCTGAGTGGGTGATGATTAAAGTGCAACTCAATTGTCATAGCGCAAAGTGGCAAGCTGTGCGCTGGTTGAGGTTTATGGCACAGATCATCATTAGTCCGCTGGATGTACATATGTACAAGGTGGCACAAAATTAATCATCCAATTTGAATTTTCTTTAAAAAAATATGATGGATGCTCTGTGAATTCGAGATTCACACGTAAAAGAGATTTTTAATGGTGAGTTGTAATAAATTTTAATTGACTTCATTATTAATATTAATTTATGGGGAAAGAAATATATTAATTTTGCATACAATTTTTGCGCAAATGGCTTAAAGCTGATTTAAGATCGAGCCCTGAAGCTAAAGGGCGATACTACGTCTGCTAAGATGTCGATTATTTCTGTGATTTTATCGACATTTTCGACACTATTGACATTTTCTTTAACATCCAAAATGCCTCAACGGAATCGACGGAACCAAAAGACCTGTCTTTCATTATCGCCTTTATCAAAGAACAACTGTAAATGTACCGAATGTACCAAGTACCGATATGCACCATTTTTAATACCCCGTAACTGATTGGAAAAAAAAAACAAAATCAGCAAAATAATTATTTTAGTGTGAAAAACCATGTTGACAACGAGCATAAACCTTTCATTATTTGATAGATACTTTACGAGATATCGATCACTACAGCCATCTACCGAGAAAATCATGCATTTTAAGATTATGTACCAGAGCAATGTAATTTAGCGAATTTTCTTTATTTGTTCACCTATTATTTGACGCCCTACAACCCATAACCGGCTTCGCCAAACAAACGTTACACTAAAAATTACAAATTTTTTTAAGTTCTCTTTTATAGAATACTAGCGTACCCTCGCCCGCTTCGCTAGACGATAAATTCAATGATTTGCTAAAAGAGAATAAAATTAATACGAAACAAAGCAAATTCTTTGATACAATTTCATTCGAACTTTATTGTAACACTTTTTGGTAGACAACGTTTTTGGTTTTTTCATCTTTCGCGTGAATAATGACGATGGTTTGCCAACTCGTGAGCAAGCTACATACAATTGTCCATGAGAAAAAATTGGGTATTCTAAATTAATACCGCACATTTGTAGAGACTGTCCTTGCGCCTTATTAATTCTCATAGCGAAGGCAAGGCGAATAGGGAACTGCAAACGTTTGAAATCGAATGGTAAATCCGCCGGAATCAGTGGAATTCAGGGTATCAAAATGTCTTCTCCTTTGTACTTCCCTTTCAAAATTGTTGCTTCGATAACGTTACCCATTAGCTTCTTCACAGCGAGTCTGGTACCGTTGCAAAGTCGGGGTACATTACTATTGCGCAGCATAATAATCGGTGCTCCAATTTTTAATCGTAAATTATGAGGAGGTAAGCCTGGCAAATCGAGTGAGTTTAAGAATTCAGTTGGATAATTTACGACCTCATCTTGATCAGTAATAGTGTCCATTGACTTATACGCAACTATGTCACCAGGTATTTGATCTAAAATAGCTGAATTTATATCATTGACGTCCTTATTTTTCCCAGCTAAAATTGCTCTTTCGCTGAGTCAATCATGGTTTTTGTAATGTTGAACTATGTTTGGAAATACACTCTGTATCAATGCCTCTTTAGACCGTGCAAAAGTGCAGAAATTGTTAGGCAATGTTATCATTCCTGTTGTTTTTGAAAAAAGGTTTATTTTTTTTGGTTAAAAAGTGTTTTTTGAAGTTTTGAAAAACACTTCGCTCTAACAAATTTCTTCTCAGTTAATTGCTGAAAATTAAATATTTTGAAAAAACTATTTTTTTTTTAATTTAACGTTTTTGAGAAAATTTTGTTCTTGAAAAAATTTCATACTTTTGTAAAAGTTTAAACTGATTTGTTAAAAAAGATTTTTTTCCGCTTTGAAAAACACCCCCTCGAAAAAATGTATTCTCTATTAATAGTGGAATATGAAATGCTTTGAAAACACCATTTTTTTTTTTTAATTTTGTTTGGTTTTCAGAAAATTTTGTTTTGAAAAAATTTCATACCCTTGAAAAAGTTTTATTTTATTTTATTTGTTTAAAATTTTTGAAATTTTTTTTTTTGTAATTTTAGAAAAACACCTCTTCGAAGAAATTTCTTTTATCTTTTTGAGGAAAATTTGGTTTTGAAAAAATTTCATGCTTTCGAAATTTTTTTATTTTACTTTATTTCTTCAAAATTTTTGAAAACAATTTTTTTTATAATTTTCGAAAAACACCCCTTTGAAAAAATGTTTTCTATGTGTCATAGTGGTATTCCATTAACTTTTAGGATTATAGTCAAATACTTAAAAATATCTACGCTTTCACAATTAGCAACAATAAACAAATTTCCTCAAAACCAAAAAATTTACTTTTTTTCTAAAAAAATTCTAAACAAACAACGTAATAAATTTAGAATTTTGTGTTCACGAAAAAACAGTATTGTTTTTATTGTATTAACTGAAAACCAAAATGTTGCAAAAAATCAAAACAAAACTAAATTATTTTTTTGTGTTCATTTGGTCCATATGTTCCATAAAAAGTTGATATGGTAAATAATATGCAGGGTCTGATACACGCAAATTTCCATTGACCATTATAGTGACAAAATTATCGATCACCAATTCCAACAGGATTTCAAAATCAGAGTTGGAATGAGTTGTTGTGTGGTGTACTTCTGAAAAAATGAGAAATAAACAAAATAAATCTAAAAATTCGAATTCTAACTTTATCTTGTGTATGTTCTTATTACCTTTGAATTTTTCCAAGAATTTTTTTTATCATTTCGCGTTTCTTTCCTTTTTCATTCGATTCCAACATTTGTTCATAGCCGAAAACATCGTTTGCAAACGCATTCATTTCCATATACAATTGGTCAAAGAACGCATTGCTCAATTGAATTGAAACATTATTTTCATAAATACTTAGGACCTTAACTAATGCACCTTGGTACATACCTAACGCAGATATTCATCGCGACCTTGACATCGATACTATTAATGAAACAATACAAAGCGCTAGCAAAAGACACATAAATAGACTATTAACGCATACAAATCCTATGATGAGAAGACTACCAAATAAAGAAAAATCTACCCAAAGTCGGCTTAACCGTCAAACACCAACAGATCTTGCAAAATCCTTGTAATCAATTGTCAACTAATCGTATATGTCATTGTTTGTTAACCACTTGTTTTTAAATAATATGTATATATTTCTCCTAAATGAGCTTGGGGGCATTAGCCCTTCAATATCACTCTCATTCCATCTTTTTGTAAATCAAATTACTTATTGTCTAACGACAGGTGTAATATTTTATGGAAGAAATAAAAAAAAAAAAAATTTAATTCGAATCATTTGAAATTTCTGTATGCAATTACGAAAAATTCAAAAAAAGTTGTACACATAAAATGAATGTCGATTCGAAACTTACTTTAATCTAAGAATCGAGCAAGTGTTGTTTTGTACAATATTTTGATTTTTTCTTTTTTTTATATGAAGACAATATTTAAAAGAAATTTTTTTTTTGCTAAAAACCTTCCCCTAGTGGATCCCTATAATATGAAAAAAGAACGAATAAAATTGGCCTCGTATCGGCCCAAAAAAATGCGTACAAATGAACATCATTTCATTTTTATATATATAGACTAGCTTTAACCCGCGGCCCCGCTCGCGTAGGAGTAGTTTTGAGGGATTTAGGATATGTACTATATAAAAGAATTACAAACAATAATTTCATAGAAAATAATTTTTTATTAATAACCATAATATTACAATACTGGCTTTATTATTTTCCAAAATATTCTCCTTTGAAGTAAATAAACTTCCGCATTCACTTAAACTAGTTTTCAAAGCACTCAGAAGTGGATACCTTCAAAACGAGCTGTTTAAACGCAGCAACAGCTTCTTCAGGCGTTGAAAAGCGTTGAATTCGTATTTTACAGAATTTTTTTTTAATGTTCACAAACAAAAGGAAATCATAAGGTGCCAAATAAGAGCTTAAGGCCGGATGACCCATTAATTCGATCCTTTGCTTGCTCAAAAACTCCCTTATGTGAGTCGATTGGGAGAGCTCGCATTGCCTTAATGAAGGATGATTAAGACTTCCTGCAAATGAATAGCTGTGTACCACCCAGAATTGACAGTTTTAAGTTTTTCACAACATGACCAAATTTTCCGAAAGCCAGCCGAACATTTATTTAGAAGTGATTCTACCGTGAACAACTTTTATTGGGCTAAGCACCGCACCGCAACTGAATTTCTTCATTATTTCCGTACGTAAACCGACACGTGCTACTCTTGTCTATAAGCCCATTAACCTACCGATCTCCTCCTGTTTGTCAGAGGGATCTACAATTTTATGACGAATCCAAATTGCAGATTGTTTTTTTATGAGGAGCTTTTCCAAATACATTGGGAAATTTACTATTGCCTGCTGAGGGGCGACCGCTAACGAAAAAACGTGTTCAGTCATTTGGTGTTTCGTGCCGGGATTTTAATCACGGCCACTTCCGAATTACATATAGTCACGCATCAACAGATTCGACTACGACGACAGACATTTAACTATGCTTAACTATTAGTTTTTAAAAAAGTGAGAGTTCAGAATTGCCTAGGAAAACATATGGAGAACATCCGCCATCGAGAACTCGAAGGTAATACCGACCCCCGATTTCTTTTTATGAAAACCATATAAATCCCGATTTCAAACTTCGAGCAAATTAAAAAACAAAAATTCAAGTACTTTCCATTAAATATCAAAGCATTTGATCTAATTTAAAAAAAATCGAGTTCGTAGTATTATTGCCAATTATATTTTGGTATGATAAAGAGGAAGTTTGAAAAGGCTCACACATTGCGATGGTTTCGTTTTTTTTTTTTCTTCTGACACTTTCCGGCATTTGCTCCTAAAACCAATGCTCGAAATTTTTTTATAAATATCTGAATGAAAGCTTCTGAGTCTTCACCAGTTTCAGTGATTGCCCAGCTCATATTAACGAACAAAAAGATTTTGCTGTATGCTTAGTGGGGATGGCAGAAAATCATACACTATGAGCTTATCCCAGCGCACCAAGAACTTTAATCTTACCCCTATTTTCAGCAGCTGATTAGATTGAAGTTCGCGATCGAGCAAAAGTGATCAGAATTAACGAATAGGAAGGGTGTTGTATTTCATCAAGTCAACGCTCGTGTGTGTAAATCTGTAACGATGTGTCAGAAGCACCGAGAACTCGGATGGTAAGTATTAATATACTTACATCGACGATATAGTTCAGTCCTCGCACCAAACGATTAACATCTTTTCAGGCATTTGAAAAATATTCTTAAAGGTATGAAACTGGCCCCAAAATAGGCGTATTAAATTGAGTTGCTCAGGTTTTTACTAGGAGAAACGAGAACTTCCGCGTAATTGAAAGTTGCTTCCAAAATGGACAAATGCCAATAAAACTGTGCATCCTTACGAGGTTGATTTCATCGTTGGAGTAAGGCGAAAAACGCTCCAAATTTCTTACCTTGTTCCCGAGATGAGCTTCGCTTATAAAAGATAAACATATGACACTTGTAAGCAGCAATACACGCAGCAACCTGTTGAAAAAGTATTTTGTTAGCTCAAGCGCTGCTTGCGCAAGTGAAAAACTCCACATACTTTCTGAATAAAACTTACACCATCGAGTGATGAACTGTTTTTTATTATTTTTGATCTCTTGCGTGCAAAAAAAAAAAAAATTACCACAAATAAAATACACAACAAAAGCATAGTTCGGTGATTTTTTCTAGATTCGCCTGCACAATTTTCGTTCAAAAAGAAAAAAAACAAAGTCACATAAAATAATATTTTTTCTACTCCACCCTTTCAGTTAAACTGTAATTTCTGAATCGGAATTCGTAAGCAAATACACTCCCTGCATGCGATATTCTCTCCGCAGCTCCATTTCTGTTGCATGGCCGCGAGAAAATTGGGAATAAAAAAATGCTCAATGGTGCTAAAGCTCACGCAAGGCAATGGGAAATCGTACATAATATTATTTAATTTTTAAACAAATGCCTGTACGCCCAACTGCAGCGAATTGCGCAGAACAGAACAGAGAGGAAGCGCAGTTGTAAAGCGGTAATGTAATGCTGGCCATATGAAAAAGTTGAATTTAAAAGCCCAACATTTCACTTTCGCAGCTGTGCAAAAACAAACTCAAATAGAAAACACAAACGAAAAAAATCGCGACAATGATAGTCAAATAATGACTTAACAACAAAAAAAATAAAGAAAAATTGCACTTAACTTCTATTTGAATCAGCTGCCATCAGAAGCTATAAGCAACTCGGTGCACCATGGGCCAGAAGCCGCTCAAATGGGGCGAAAATATTAACGAATTGGTCGATTTTTTTAAACTTCACATAGCGAAGGCCACTGATTACGAATCTGAAGTTAATTTTTCAAAGTACAAAATAGCGCCAGGATTTATAAAAAATAATAACACGTTTTTAATTAAACTTCTTATAGGACGCTATCTGTCCATAGCTGGATGAAAGACTTATTTCGGTTAGTGGAAGCAGCGCTTCCAGTTAAACGCTGATGAGTTGCTTTACTTCAAATATTTATTCATATATAAGGTGGCGCAAAATCAATCACCTTATAGGAAGTTTTATAATATTTGACATTTGGGAACTAGACAGCTGCAGTATACAAACAGACAAGCAATGGAGGGCTTAAAATTTAAAGTACTCAAATTACTCAAAAAGCAATCATACAATCATTTTTTTGCTTTTAATTAATTAAAATTTTTTTTTATTTAGTAAAAAAGTTATTCAAACATAAAATTGGATGCTGAGTTTTGCGCACCTTGCATTTAAAGAAAAAGCTCCATGCTAAACAACAAAGTATCGGCATGCTGTGACCGCAAATAATATTTTTTATGCTGCATTCTAAAATTACGGCAGATCTTTTGTTCGTTAAATATTAGCGCTTGGAACGCAATTTATAAAAATTGAAAAACTTTAAATTAAAAAGAGTTTTAAGAAAAAATTAAAAACATTTAATAAAAATTATTAATTTTTTTCTTTATTTCAAAAATTGTTTATAAAAATTACAAACAAAAATTTAAAAAAAGGTCAGCAAATGAGTTCTGCAAACTCCACGTGGCGGACCCTAAGGAATTACATTGAGAACTGCGGGCGTTACCACACAAGCAAAACTGACTTCAGGCTGACTTGAAACCTGCGAACGCGCCAACAATGGGAAGTCTTATCGTCCTTTCACTAATATTGAAGACACTTGACACCACACTACTCTCACTATTCACGAAACACCCGACCCCTGCTACACATGGACATGGCTTCCGCAGACTGCACAGTATCCCACAGCACTCACCGCCATAAACACAGCTCAAAACAAAGACGGATAAAGAAAGAAGTGTCGCAGGGAGGTCTGATTTCACTCTTGTTTTCAAATTTCTATACCTCGGAGCTTCCTCAACCACCAGAGGGAGTTTGACTGATCTCCAAAGCTGGCGATTGTTCGATAATGGGGTCCATTGATGACTTGTGCTGCAAAGTGAACGTTTATCCCGCCAGCAGCACCTTCACAATGAGGCTTCCTTGCTTCCTGTTAAGGAGCATCGTAGTGTCATCAGCATCACCGCTGCAGGCATTTACTAAAATTAGAGCCACCTCCCAGGCGAGTCCGGACACATTTCCTCGACTACACCGACGAGATCCAGAAGCAAACTTGACTGCAAATACTGGATCGGACAGTATACAGGCAGACATTAAACGACACAATCATCGGGTGACTCTCACCACCTTCCTAAACTCCCGACCCCTAATGCCATTATCGGCGTCCAACCACCACCTATTGCAGAGGAAGAGCCTTAGTTGGCTCAGCTTGGCTCAATTACGGGCTGGATATCGTAGTAGGTTAAACTCCCGCTTACCCATAATGGACTCCAACATACTTAATATACATATGCCAGTCATGTGAAGGTACTACGCACGATACTATCCATCTATTCACATGGCCTCTCAAGTCAATTCACATAACGCCCATCTCCCTCTGGACCCAACCGGTCGAAACAGCATGTTCCCTGAACCTACCGTTCGATGAGTTAAACGATGACGATCGGTGGCTATTGGCACTGGTATAGCTTAATGGACTGCTACAATAAATCAAATCTATAGCATTTTGGATGCGAGCCTAAAAAGTTGTATAAAGTCGCATAAACTCCTCGGATTGCATACTCTGAGGAATACAATGTTCTTAAAGTCATTTTACAATAGTGGTTAATGGATGTTGATGGTTACTTAGTAGAACGGCAAGCGCTAAGGATGGTGGTGAGGGTTATAAATTTCATTTCACTTCTAGTCCACTTCGAGATCTTCTTCACAGTCTAGTCCATTTAACCAATTTCAGGGCGTGATCGCTGAACTTTCGCCACTTTTGGGTGGCTTCTGGCCCATAGTGCGCGGCCACGTACCGTAAGTGCTTACACCAGCTATCAGCCAATAGAGTTGCATAAAAAATGTATACTGAAACATACACCAAGGTGTACCTGTTAAGTTGGAATGCAAGGTGTGCACAACGTAAAACAACAACGTATGCGCCTGCAAGTATGCAGTAACTTGTTGTGAAATAAAAATAAAATATGTAACACTTTTAGACAGGCGAGGAACGCGCGGTGGGCCCACGAAGGGCAAAACAAATGCGCCACTTGCTCTCCACGGATGTGCATGCGAGGTTAAACAAAATAGGATAATAAATTTCAATTCCGCCAATACATAACTGCTAGCAAGGATAGTGGGAATGTTAAATGGGAAATTGCGAAAAATTTGCATCAGTGTGAAAATGGTATTGATGCAGCAGGGCCGGTAAATGCGAAATGCATCCGCACAGGAGCCAGAAATTGAGGTAGGAGTAAATGATGCGCGCCTGATACAAAGGATTTTAAAATTGGCAGGATGGCAACCGCATCCCAAAGGTGGAACAGTGTGAGTGAGAGGGAAGAAGCGGGAAGGAGAGAAAGGCAGTTGTTGTAGGAAAATAAGCGCGAAGGTGCATGTCTGCGCGTTTGACGAAGCGTAGAAAATTGAAATCACATTTATTAAGCGAAATTCCAACAGCGCAACGGGGAAAATCTTGTCAAACGTTGTTTGTGGATGTTGTAAGCTGGCCAGTGCAGCTTAGCTAGTTTGCTGTTTGCTTTGCAATTTTCTTTTTTATTCGAATTTTCGTTTGCTTTCGCTGCTAATACCCTTGGATAGTTTGAAAAGCGGATTAGTTGGAGGTTTGTCAAATATATTTTTTGTATGAAAAAAAAACTAAAAAAAAAAATAAAATACAATGAATTCCAACGCTGCATTTGCACTTAAAAATTTCGCAGCTTTGTAAAGTGAAAAAGTCTAATTAAATGTAGGCTCATAGAAGCTGCTTTAACTCGTTTGAGAAAATCAGCTTAAAAATTTGGTAATGAAACTAATCGAATATTTCTTCTTACCTCGCGAGGGCTCTCAGTATAAGCTGGCTGAAAACGCTTTTGAATGCAATTGGAAATACAAGCACACACAAGCTTTAATGAGAAAGTTGAAAATGTATTAAGTCGAAAAAGTCAGGAGGGCCTTATAGAGACTACAACGAACTGTGGCCATCTGTTGCACCGGAGCTTCCCCGACTACTTCAGGCCTAGCATTAGATGCTATGGTTAGTCCACCACGCCTTGATAGCCATCTGCAGGCCGAAACACAATGAGAATTGGTACGGCCCCTGTCCGGCATTGGACAACAGAGTAGGCATGGACTTCGATTCAACGATCTTCTCCATGCCATCAGGAGTCGTACTTGAAAAGAGATGCGGTGTGGTGATGCCAGAGGCTCAATTGTGTTCAAACCATGAAAATGAGCCCGGCAAATACTGTTGTCTTCGTATTTTCAGGGATATCTCCAAGACCGTGCATGGTTCCGTCGCTGGCGTCTACGTGGAGTCCAGCGGGACAAAACTACACTTTGCCCCTGGAAAGTACGCATCTGTGTGTCACCTCAAGGGTAGTTGTGTCCTGTAAATTCAGGCTGAACTGATGCTAACACGGTTCCAGGGACACATGGGTATCGCGGGTAAGAAGACCTCTGACTAGGATGGACACTGAGGCCAACTTCTTTTGCCCGGAATCCGTTCTGCCACTCTCTTCTGCAGCCATCAAAGCCACGGTTAGCAAACGGGTTATTTCAAACCACAAACGAGCCTGACAGTCTGAGAGAGGAAGCAGATGGACAAAACTGATGTTACCTGTCACGTCCGACCGACTGCCGCAGATTCTCCTCTCATTGCGCAGAAGGGACTGTAGGCAGCTGGACTGATGATGGGCCACTTTCTTTGAGCAACGCACATGGAAAAGGTAGACTTTCACACAGTGCACTCTGCCCAGCAAGTGGAGAGTGCCCCGCTTTTACTCGAATCAGACTTGAGGTATTTTCGGAGCGACTTTGGCTTAGTTAGCATTACAAATTACTCTCTCAAATGTTCTGTTTCGAGTCCGCGCAGGTGGCCTCGGATGCGCAAAGAAATACGCAGAATGTTAGGATTACTCGATTTAGATCAAAGATGCGCATACTAATATTCACCAATTTTGCCCATCCTGACGGCAATTTCATAATTCCGCTATGAAAGAAGTTCTCGCGTTTATAGGCTTAAACCTTGCCAGCTCACTTTTATACACCTTGAGATCAATTTTTTATTTTTGAAAAACCTGAAAAAATTATAATCATTTGGTGCCAAGGCTGGCACTTCCCATCTAAGCTCTCAGTGCGGCCGATGCGCCGTTAAAGATGTGCACGAAACCTTGATGGCACGCAATACCCTTCCTATTCGTCAGTTCTTGCCAATTCTTCACGATTTCCCGCTTTAAGCTGGTCTGTTGTCAACAGCAGAGGTTGAAATTGATTGTTTGGTGTGACAGCATACAGAAAAACTTTGTTAACCCTTAATTCTAGCTTTTCAATCATTTTGGCTGACTTACCGCGTATTATCCGCTTTCCTTTTTAGCTCTTATTCTTGTGTATGACCAATCTTCAATTTCAGAAAAACATCGCAAACGTGAATTCGGTCCAAAAGTTTCTTTTGCGCTAACTCGTGTGACACCCACATATCGAGCTGTTCTTTAAACCATCCTTCAGACTAATCTTCAGTTTTTGTGCAATAGAATAAGTGCTCACATCTGGTCCGATTCAACGATTTTTCTGATATTTTCGACCATTGACGTAGCACAATGACGTGTTTCGGACAGATCTATGTTAAGGAGCACTTCCTCCTATTTGTGGTGTGCGCCTTGATGTTGTTCCACAAATGGAAGGTCCTACAGTTTTAATCCGACTCCGAACGGCAGATATTTTTATGAGGAGCTTTTTCATGGCAGAAATACACTCGGAGGTTTGCCTGTGTCTGACGAGAGGCGACCGCTATTAGAAAAAGCTACAACTTGGTGCCTCATGCATGGAGATTCGCAGCTGCGGACTTATGAATGCGGCCGCCAACCTCGATAACATTCGTCTTGGTAATACCTATATAGTCTTATTCTTTTGTTGCCTTTTCTGGTGTCCTCCAAGGCAGTGTCCTTGTTACTATTGGTCCTTTTCATTAATGATAATTCCTCCTGTTTTTTCAAGTATAATTTTAGTGAATTAAAAGACCAACGGGTATATTTTGACTCCAAGCTCATCTTCACGACTCACATAAATTCTATTGTTTCTAATCGTTCGCAATGTTAGCCTTTATTCGATGAAATAATTTTCGGTTTCTTTTCCTTATACTCTCAAACTCTTGTCCTAATTTCGGTCCAGATGAGAATATGCGGTAGTCATTCGGAGATCGTTTCATGCAGTCTACATTAATAGATTAGAGTCTACATTAATAGATTAGAACCAAAGACCATAGATAGATTAGAACCATAGAACCAAAAAAAATTATGATTTTTTAACTAAAAAAATGTATACAAATTTTTTCTTAAGAACAATTTTTTGATGCAATCGAACCGCTAAGTGTAAGGGAACTCCACGCAATAGAAAGATTCGTGCACTTTAACCAGGAACGCAACTCTCACAACAGAAGCATGGCTATGCTTACTGATATCCAGGCAGCAGTCAAGGCTCTCAACTCTTTCCAAGTTATATCAGAACTGGTGCTGAAATGTTTTGATGAGCTGAATATCTCAGGTACGAAATGGTACGATATATTGTGGTCTAGGAAAGTGGTTCCTTGTAGTCTTTCTTCCTATGTAGGAAGTAGAAAATACAAAGAAGATCATACTGGAGCAATCTGTACGGTATTCGCTTCAATCAAAATCATGCCGTCTCATGAGATGTCGGCATCTGCTAGTTCGCGTAACATCGACGTTCTCAAAGTATGTTTTGGTCGACCGCGACTTCTACTCCCTTGCGGGTTCCAGTCCAGTGCCATTCTCGTGATGCTATCTGGCAGTTTTCTCAACGTGTGACCTATCCATCGGCACTTTCTGGGTTTGATTTCCCTAAGAATGGGCTCCTCATTCGTTAATCTCCACAGTTCGTCGTTACTGATGGTGTTTGGCCCGAATATTCTGCAAATGATGCGGAGGCATTTGTTGACGAAAGATTTAACCTAAACCGACTTAAAGATTGTATAGAACGAAATAATAGTCATTTTAAAATCAGAAACAGAAATCCTACATAACAAGGAATTGTAGCTTAAATTATCGTCTTACAAAACTGGAAACATACTTGAAAGACGTGCAGGTTATGAAAAGAGGAAGATGAAACTGTCGATCAAGTGTTGGCATCGTGTCCAGCACTGAGGCATAAGCGAGACAAGCACCTGGGAAAACATCGTTACCGAATGAGGAAAAATAATAAAATAGGACAAATACTAAAATTTATTGCGGATGTTTGGCTCAGCGAAATAGTCTGGCTCCATTTTGCGGTATAATAGATCGTTCACGGCGCAGTGCTAAATTCTCTCATAATAATCTATATATTAATACGGAGAGCAAAATTTTGTCGTACCTTTTTTTAGTATTTATAATCAGAGAAAAAATTTGAAACATATGTATACCCTATACTTTTGTGAGTTGAAGGCAGTGATAACAATAAAACAACAAATTCAAGTATTGCCGTTATTAATTTGTTGATATTTCCACTTCAATTATAAGTCACCTTCAGAAACTCTTGGCTGTGCCTGGTTGAAAATTTTTCCCTTTTTGTATTAGGAGAGTTATGCCCTTTTTTGGACCTCTAGTATATTACAGAGAATCTCCTCACCCGCTTATCATTCGTTGTTCATGAAAAAATTACTGTCACATTTTGAAATATATAACTTTTGGGCTAAGGAGAATTGAATAATAAATTATTTTTTTTTAGATATAGGATTTGTTTGAATATCAATTAATACGGCGATTTTTGAAAATATTTCAACTTTGGTAAATGTCAAAGGAAGAATATTCGAGAACTTCGAATTTTAACATTTCATGCGCAAAAACTGGCAGTAACCAAATTGTAGATGGGAGAAGAAAAATCAGCAAAATCGCTGTTGTTCTTAATTTTTATAAAATTATAGCTCATTGTGCTCAAATACAGCCACAAATGCACAGGCATTAACGTTTCAGAATCCGCAAAAAGTGAGAAATATATTTATATCGCCCAATTACAACTGAATTATTTTGAAGAAATTTGCCGATTTTGTCCTTGCTCGCTTCTTTAACCATAAACCACTTCTTTTCCGCAGAAAACTTTAGCAGGTTGGTTTTCTATATTTTAATAATAAGCCACTATCACTGATTCCCAAGCTATCCACTTCTAAATTAAAAAAAAAAGTTTTCTTTCTTCTTAAAATTTTCTCACTTCGATCAAATCATCATCATCATCATTTAATGCTATAGCTCCGTGTGAGCTTTGGCCTGCTACACAAAATGTCTCTATTTGCGCCGATCCTTGGTTGATTTCTTTCAGTTGTTGACCTTGAGTTTCCCTGTGTCATCTTCTAGTTCATCAATCCATCTTGATCTTGGTCTGCCTTTTACTTTCATTAGAAATGTTTTAGCGTCAGTTATTTTTCGTTGAGCTCTCGTCGGGTCCATTCTTATGGCATGGCCTAGTCTTTCAGCTTTGATGAATCGTACATTTTCCCTGTCCAGTCAATGGTTCCTTCTTATACGCTACTCGCCGTTGTCTTGGACTGCACCATGTCTCCGATCCGTAGCTTAGAACTGGTCGGATTATAGATTTATACAGCGAAATTTTGCAAGGTCTGTACAGCAGTTTAGATTTAAAAAGTTTATTATTATTATTATTATTAGAAGGCCATTACGCACTGCGGCCAGAGCTGATCTATTGTGAAAGGCCTATTTTGTAACCCTAGAGTTTTAGGCTTTTTAGGAATTTTAGCACAGTTTTGGGTTTGTTGTTCCAAAGATTGCATGGAGATACTACGATACCACCAAGGTGGTGGAGTCTTTGTCTGCCCAACGCAGGACATTCACAAAGCACATGTTCTGAGCTTTCTATGCCCATTTCGCAAAAGCGGCAGACATTGGTCTCGGATAGACCAATATTATTTAGATGGTACCTCAGGCTGCAGTGACCTGTAAGGTATCCGGTTAAAAGACGCAGGTCTACTCTGTTTAGTGAGAGAAGTTTGTCAGATATTCCTTTGTTGGGACTTAGGAATAGTTTGGCTTGACGCTGACCGGCACAGTTTAGCCAGTGTGCGGCAAGTTTTCTTTCCTCCCATTTCCTAAGGAATTCATTAATGTGGCCTTTTGTCAGTCCACAGAAAGGCTCAGGACCAGTAAGTTGCATAACTGCTCCTTGTTTTGCAAGGTCGTCAGCCATTTCATTTCCCTCATGTCCTTCATGTCCCGGAATCCAACATAGTGTTACTGTGTTGAGGTTTCCTAACGTGTTTAGGAGGTTTATTCAATCGTTTACCAATTTAGAGGTGATGGTTGTTGACAGAAGGGCTTTTAAAGCCGCTTGGCTATCTGAAAGTATGTAGATGTGAGTACCTCTCATTTTCCTTCTAAGGTATTCTCTCACACATATTTCAATGGCATGTATTTCTGCCTGGAATATTGTTGGGTAGGATCCCAGCGGAATCGATTTTTTGAATTTGGGCCCATTGATTCCTGCCCCTGTTCTACCATTTTCCAATTTGGACCCATCAGTAAACCATAGCTGGGAGCCAGGTTTGAAAGTGATAGAGTTAGTTCTCCAGTCTGTTCGTTCATTGATTATAACTTGGAAGTTCCTGAAGAGTATTGGTTTGGGTGATAGTATATCATCCCTATGAAGAATGGGACTATGTAGGAAGTCTTCTAAAATCTTTAAATGTCCTTTCATATCCCCACTTTTAAGTTCAGATATACCTTTTAGTCTTAAGGCACTCGAGCGAGCTTCCCTTTCAATTAGAATTGGAAGCGGTGGTATGTTCAGGAGCACACCCAATGCATCCGTGGGACATGTTTTCATAGCCCCTGTAATACCAACACATATCAGGCGATGCAGTTGGTTTAATTCGTTTGCTGCCTTTCTTTGCTTGACCTTGGGCCACCATGCTAAGGATGCATAAGTGACTATGGGTTTTACAACTGTGGTGAATGTCCAGAAGGTCATTCTAGGGCTTAGTCCCCATGTCTTACCAAAAAGCCTTGTACAGGCAAAGAATGCACTTGTGGCTTTTGAAGTAACTCTCTCAATATGGGAGTTCCACGTAAGCGTTTTGTCAAGACTAACGCCAAGATAGTTCGCTTCTGTCGAGAGTTCAAGTGTTGTTCTATTAAGGGTCGGACATTTGAGATTTATGTTCCTTCTCCTAGTAAATGGTACAAGTGTTGTTTTGGATGGGTTGATGGAGAGCCCTTTTTCCGTGCACCATTTGTTTATTATTGTAAGGGCTTGCTGCATGCGATCCGAAATGGTTTCCTCATGCCAGCCTAATACATAAACTACTAGGTCATCAGCGTAACCCTGAGTGTGAAATCCTAGGTTATTCAGTTTGTGGAGAAGTTCATCTATGACTAGAGTCCACAGAAGAGGAGAGAGTACGCCACCTTGAGGGCAACCTCTTGTGGCTTTAATAGATTTGATTGTTCCTCCTAGTTCGGTGCTGATCGTCCTAGATTTCAGCATGAATATTATCCATCTAGTGATGGGTTCAGGTACCTCCTTTAGATATAGGGCATTATAGATTGCCTCATAGGAGGTGTTATCAAAAGCTCCTGATATGTCAATAAATGCATATAGAGCTATCTGTTTGGACTCAATAGCCTTTTCAATAACTGTTACCAGGCTGTGTATTGCAGTCTCAGTGGATTTTCCCTGTTGATAGGCAAATTGAAGTCGATGCAGTGGGAATTTAGCTAGATTGTATTCCCTAATATACTGATCAACTATCTTTTCCATTGTTTTGAGGAAAAATGAGCTGAGAGTAATTGGTCTGTATGATTTAGGCAATTGTTCGGGTTTTCCCCCTACCTTTGGAATAAATACGACCTTAACCTCAGCCCATTTTGTAGGCAAATATCCTAGCAGTAAGCTTGCTTTGTATAGTCTGGTCAAATTAGGGATAATATGGTGTGCACCCTTCTGTAAAAGACAGGGGAATATCCCATCAGGAGATTTGTATGGGCTGAATGTTGATATCGCCCATTGTACCCGCTTTTCATGGAATAGCTTGTTTGCTAGTTTTAAGTTCTCAGCACCCGCAGATGTAGTAGTTTCTGCCGGTACAGAGATCTCGTCTAGCACAAGTGATCCAGGGAAGTGAGTGTCCAGCAGAAGTTTACTGGTTTCCTCTGGATTCCTTGTGTAGCTTCCGTCTGGCTTTTTCAGGGTACTAATGCCGTTTGAGTGATCTTTTAGTAAGGCTTTTTGGATACGAATAGCATCCGGAAGACTACAAATCTTTTCACAGTGATTCCTCCAAGTAGCCCTTTTAGATTTCCTCAATTCTTTATTGTAGTTGGTTAGGGCTGTTGAGTAGGGTTCCATAGGGTTCTTGTTTCTTTACGCAGGTTGGAAAGTGTACTATTCCACCAAGGAACATTTCTTTGTGGCTTTTGCACTTTTACTGGGCAACTTTCGTGAAATGCAGATATTATGTTTGAATGTAGTTCGTTCGATTCGAACTCAAGCTCAGATATAAGCTGAATGTGACGCTTAGAGCAGTTAACACTTTGTTCTAAATAGAAGTGAAAGTAGTCCCAGTTAATTTTTCTGGGGTTTCTGTAAATTGTCATTTGTGGTTTGGTTGCACCTATATCGAATATAATATGTCTGTGATCCGACATAGATGTTTCCTCTGACACATGCCAATTTGGGATTTAGGACAAAACATTATGGCTAGAGAGAGTGATGTCAAGGACTTCACCTCTGATTGCATTTAAAAAGTTTAATAATACGTTGCTTGTATCTCGTCTTTGCAAATATTTTTTAGTTTGGTCGTTTCTAACATCGTTCTTATATTCCAGGTTGCGAATCGTGTCCTTCATTTCATGCCAAAGTTCGTCAACTGTATCAAGCTCCGGCTTTTATTCTTATTCATTGAGGTTGCAATAATGTTGCTGCGCTCTGGCAAGCCGTAAAGCAAAAAACGATTGAAATTGAAATCACTAAACGTAAGTGGAATTGGCTTGACCACTCCTTACGCAGATCAAACAACGACATCACCATCAATGTAGTTGAGTGGAACCCGCAGGGCAGGCGCCGCAGAGGAAGATCGCCAAACACATGGAAACGGATGAGAGAGATGGTGAATACGAATAAAACATGGAACGAGAATAGTTTACTGGCGCAAAATCGAGACCAGTGGAAACAATTTGTTGAGGCACTATGTTCCATATAAGAACAAAAGGATCAAATATCATATATGTATATCCTCTCATCGATTGTGATGCTCATTGCGTTGTCGTGGCTTAGTTTAAACTCCAAATACTTGAAAGTTTTCACCGCTTCAAATTCTATGCCCTGATTTTTATTGTACCAGGTAGCACAACATTTTTTCTGAACATCAACATATATTTTGATTTTTCCTCGTTAATCCTTAATCCAATTTTACCGGTTGCCTTTTGTATATCACAGAAAGTATTTGATAATGCATTAAAATCAAAACCGCGCAGAATATCCGAAACTAGCAACAGAGCGGCAAAAGAGTTTAAGGGCTGTAGTATTACAGCAATTACATATTGAGTAACACGAAAAAGCCCATATTCTTTCATTTGGGCCTTTCAAGTCTACCTCTCCCCTTAGGCGATATTTTAGAAGAAATTTGGATTGGTCTACCTTCGCTCGATAACGCATCCCAAAGCATCGAACAGAGCTAAAGATACTTACTCACATTTATTCCACTCCCTTTCCGATGACTCATAAAAGAAAGATTTAAAATGTTTGCTTTACTAAATGTGACAATTATTTATTTTAATTTAGACTTTTTATCCATAATCATTAGGTGTAATATTTTTTTGTTTTGTTTTTGTTTTTTTTTTCACTACGCATGTTTTCTGCTTTTGTTTTACGTTTGTGAATTTAAATTCAATGTATTTCTTGTGTGTGATCTCTCTCCTGTTGTTTTACGTTTGTAATATTTATCTTAATTAAAATTTAATCGTAATTACATTTAGTGCTTTTTTCTGCTTAGTAATTATCATAAAATAATTCTATACTTTTAATTAGTACATAAGTTATGCGTGGTTTCGATAGGTTTGGGCATAGTCATTTATTTAAATATACGTACATTTATTATTGTTGTTATTGGTTTGTGTTGTTCTAATCCTTTATCCCACACAATGGTAATTTGAATTGATTTCATTGTGATAAATGGAACTATTTTTTGTTCAGTTGGTGAATTGCATATGTTGGATGAGGGTTTACATTTTTTATTGCTAAATATTATAATTTAAATTTTTTATATTTTTGTGTTTTTATGTTGTTTTTTTTGTTTCTTATTCGGACACGTATTTTCCTAATGTAGTTTTTATGTTTTTATTATAACTTATTCCCCATTGTATGTTTCGCTTTGCTCATGTTTGCGTTTTTAATGGGCATCGCATTGCGAATATGTGAATCTCTGTTAGAGATGGCAATACCGAAATCCGTACAAATCTTAGTTTTTCTCAATTCTCGACAATCCCGAATTAGTTTATCCCGAAATAATCTGATACCGAAATGAGATAATCCCGAAAATATAAAATCTTATTCATAGGTTTACCACCACTATTTCGTAGTATTTTTCAGGTGATGACAGTCCCGTAATTAGTTAATCCCGAAACTAACTAATCCCGACAATATAAAAACTTGTTCCCAAATTTACCACTAACAAAGTTTCTCCATTTGTTAATAATTTTCAAGTGTTGACAATCCCAAAATTAGCCGATCCCGAAATAAGTTAATCTAGAAAAAATAAAATCTTATTCCGAAGGTTACCACCAACAAAATTTCTCCAATTCTCAGTAATTTTCAAGTGTTGACAATCCCAAAATTAACTAACCCCGAAAGCAGATAATTTTGCCAGAAGGTCACTAGCATCCAGCATTACACTACATTACATAGCGCATAAAATAAATATGCCTATGTGCTCAAGTGCTTCCAATTCAAGGGATTGCTGGATTTTGTCTGTATTTTAATGCTTTTGTGCTCAATCTCAAAGAAAGTGAAAAAATTTAAGAAGAATAGGATGCAAATACAAGTGTTAAAAAGTTCCGGAAAATTATTTTGCTGAATTTATTGAAAATCTTTTTTCGCGAATTTGAGAAAATTTTAATTACAAATGCAAACTCGCCAAATTATTTTATAATTAAATTTTTATGGTTAAATTTCAACGGCCGATGTTGAATGTGAACCATACAAAAAAACTTGGCGCTTATCTGCATTTTATTCGACATTTTTCAATTTTAAACTAACTCAATTTGAACCATGGAAAGGTACACTATCAAGCAACGCGTTAAAGTTATTCAGGCTTATTATGAAAACGGGCGTTCAAATCAAAATGCATACCGCGCACTTCGTGAAGAAAATCATCTTCAGTGATGAGGCACATTTTCACCTCAGTGGATTCGTCAATAAGCAGAATTACCGCATTTGGGCGAATGATAATCCAAAACCGAATGATGCTGAGAAACCAATGCACCCACAAAGAGTGACTGTTTGGTACGGTTTATGGGCCGGCGGCATCATTGGGCCGTATTTTTTCCAATAGTGTGCGCTTTCGTGAGATGAAAACGAACCTTTTATGGCCCGAATTGGAAGATATGGATGTGGACGATATGTGATTTCAACAGGACGGTGCCACTTGTCACACAGCTAACGAAACAATGTCTCTTTTGCGCGAAAAATTTGATGGCCGAATAATCTCACGTCGCGGCGATGTCAATTGGGCGCCAAGATCATGTGATTTGACACCGTTGGACTTCTTTCTTTGGGGTTATTTGAAAGAAAAGGTGTACGTCAATAAGCCAGCAACAATTCAAGAGCTAACGGATGAGATAATTCGGCACATTAACGGCATAGAACCTCAATTATGCCTCAGCGTCATCGAAAATTTGGACCATCGGATGGAGATGTGCCGCCGAGGCCGCGGCGGTCATTTGGCCGATATTTTGTTCCGCACGTAGTTGAGCTATACCAATATTATCATAATAAAGAGAAATGATAATAATTTTCGAAAAAAAATTGTATTTTATTCAAAATCAACACCGGCCCTTGAAACTTAACCACCTTTTATATTTATAAACATTTTGCCATTTTGCCGTGTACGTTAGTGAGCAGTATACAGAAAACGCAACCAGCCACTTCAGTTCAAACTCACAGGTTAAATTTATCTTCAAGTCAAATAGCAAAAAATCTCACGAAATATATATTATCCACCCGAAGGGCAATATTTTGTTCTAAAATTTACTCGATAGGTGGCGCCGGGGTCGAGATATCTCTAAAAATCGCATTTGTGGTCCTATCTGGTTCATGGTCCTATCTGAAACATAAATGAGTCTATTAGCTGCTGAAAAGGAAATATTTTGCTCCAAATTTTACGCGATAGGTGGCGCCGGGGTCGAGATATCTTTAAAAATCTTACTTATAATGCAATTTGGCTCAAACTCAATGCGAATATTAGCTAGAGGAAGTGAAATATTTTATCTTAAATTTGATTGAGCCACTGCGAAACGTGATCGGCTTTACTATTTTTAAGTAAAATAGTTTTTTTTTGGATTTACAGATTTATTAATTAAAATCACTGGTCCAGTTTCGGCACTATATTAAATATGATACGAAATGGATATTGAAATATTTGAAATTCTCATAAAAAAAGAGCTTAAAAGTTACTTTACATCGTGGTACCGAAGTTGCTAATAATCGTTTTTACCTGCAATTAACTCAATTTCATTGAAGTTTTAAAGAAGATGAGAACTTGGAATTAGTCCCGAAATTTCGGAGTCAAATTAAAAGTAGTCAATATTCGTTTTTACTTACAAATTAACTCAATTTTATTGAAGTTTTGCTGAAAGTGATTAAATAAAAATTAGGGATCAGTCCCGCATTTTGGGTCTAATTATTACTACATATTCCTGACACTGAAGATGGAAATTATCTGCAAATTAACTCAATTTCATAAAACATTTACAAAATTTAAAGAAATGAGTAATCGGGATCAGTTCGGAAATTTCGGGATTAAATTAAGAGCATCTATTACCGACACCGAAGTTGATAATAATCGCTTTTACTAGCAAATTAACTCCATTTCATTGTAGTTTAAATAAAAAATCCGGGATCAGACCCGCAAATTCCGGACTAAATTATTAACACAGATTCCTGACACCGAAGTTGCACATTACCGGCGAATCATTAAAGTTTTACTAAATATAGAGAAATAAGAACTCGGGATCAATCCGGAAATTTCAGGATTTAATTAAAAATATCTATTATCGACACTGAAGTTGCTAACAACCATTTTTACCCGCAAGTTAACTCAATTTCATTGTAGTTTTACTAAACGTGATTAAATAAAAGTTCGGGATCATTCCCGAAAGTTCGGGATTAAATAATATAATTTCGGGATTAAATATATATATTAATTAATAATAACTGCTTTTACCAGCGTCCCTGTGGCCGTTATTAAATTTTAATGTGTTTCGTTCTCTCAATTAAAACCATTTTCTCTCCGTTTTTCATTATGTCGTTGGTTGCAGAATTTGTTTACCTTAAACTCCATAGAAACGTATTTGAGCGCTGCTTCTGCAACTCATTAAGATTTTCAATTTAATTTTTATTGCAAAATGCAAATATGCGTTACTGATTTCACTTGCAGTGGATGCAAATTGTATGTATTACTCTGCAATCTTTATTAATTTAAAAATTATTGTGTGCGTATCCGATTAAAAGTGTACTTTACCATTCAAATAATTTTTTTTATTTATATTGACAGTAATGTGCAATTTTGTGTGTGTGTGTGTTGATATAAAAATAACATTGCAAACAATGTGTTAATTTTTTTTATTTAACTATATTTTAGCTAAGAGTGAAATATGTATAAAATATGCCACTAAAATATATGAAATTCAATATCTACCTAAAGAAAATGCAAAAATACACTTAGGTGCTGTTATCTATGTAAAATTACTAAACTATTAAACCATTTAAATTTTATTAATTTTATAATTATTACGCTGTTAATATTTACTTGTTTTGTTGTTCTTAATGGCAGCTTTCTGGGTGTTATTTGTTGCGCCTACGATTTGTGTTAATATTTCTTTAATTTCATATTTTTTACATAGTCATAAATTTCAAAATTCATTTTTAGACACATACCCATACATTTATTTCAAACAAATCCACTTAGTACTTATGAGGGTTAACTCAGCGAAAGCTAAACACAGTATTTCTTCCAAACAATGCCAACTCTTTAAACGGGTAAAAGCTTCTAAAAAGCGCATATCGGCATATTTAACTGAGTCCCTTACAGTCCCGAAACATTTTCTGGGTTGAGACATTACTTCGTAACTCTGGCCTTGCATTAGTGCATTTTAGTAGGTTTTCACAAAAATCCCGAAATCAATTTTATTACAACAGGATTATATAAAATATATCCCATAATAAAAGTTTCTAGTTACCCAAGCAATTGATTGATGAATGAACCAGTGACTTACTAAAACTTCGATAAATCCTAAAAAACCTAACACTTAAACGTTTTTAATACAGTGCAGAAAATGTGAACTTTTTGTTTAACACACATGAGAATCCCGTTATCTGAGCTCAATTATATGGGAATCCACATTTTTCACTTCAAAAATGTCCCTTGCAAAGTTATACTTCAATATCTTTGAAGACTTTCGATTTACTCATGTGCGAGAAGCACTGCAGCACATCGAAATCAAACCGCATTCAACCTCCTTTCATTGGTAATGGACATTGATGCCACAAACAAGTAAAGTTATTTAATCCGAGATAAATTAATTTAAATACCTCCAACCTCAACCCACTCACAGAGAAATATCGTATTTACGCAACTGAGTAACCAGAATGCGCTTCAGACCAAACAAACAACTTTTGACAGCTATTCCAAAAACTAATTAATTTGCCACACTTACGCGCACAAGGGATGTGAAGCCATGTGGCCATAATTCATAAGCTACGAGCATTGGCATGGTAAATAAATATTTAATTTTGCAATGAGTTAAATTACTTTGTGCTCCATGTCCTTGAAATCGCGCCACGTGTCGAGTGTGGTAATGAAAATGAGTTTGCAGTTGGACAGCCAATCGCAAAGTATGAATTTGATATGAGTAAAGAAATGAGAAGTTTTATATTCAGTATATATAGTATTCAGAAATCAAGCTAATACCAACAGAAGTATAACTGATTGTTTTCTCTTTCCGTCCTTTTCCTTGCAATATTTCTTTTTAATTATTATTCCTTGGCTTGATTTTCTGAAGCTTAAAGAAGCTGCATGTTTCTAATCTCAGTCACTACATTTTTGTGTTATTTCTATATATGTATTTACTTTGTGTATTGGAGTAATTTTTCAAATAATAATCTAAAATCGAAATTTTAATTTAGTCCCGAAAAGCTCTAAGTAAATTTCATTTTTAGACACATTCTCATACACACACATATGTACATATTTCAATAATCACAATTCCAATAATCGCAAATCAATTTTATTTCTAATAATCGCAAATCGGGGTATTAAACCGAGTCCACTCTGACATTGTTTAGTGCATTCTACATAGTAAACTCCCACAAAAATCGTGAAGTAACCGAAGCACTGTAATAGCGGGATTAGAGAAGATTTATTTTCCCAAGGCTACCAAGCTTTCTAAGAAATAAAAGTTTCTAGAGAACGAATAATTAATTTTACTTCTTTAATGAAAATACCCACTTCCTACTAAATCTTAAACAGTGCTGTTAAGCTTCTCCTCAAAGAAAACTTTCAATTTGTGTTACAGTTTTATTAAGGGGGTCTTTACTACACTAGAATGTAGAATTTCGAAAAAAGTCTAGATACTTTTTTCTGCATATTTTCAAAGTTTAAACCTTTAGGAATATGTCATTAAGAGGATTTTTTAAAATTTCTATTATTTCATGAGTTATTGCCTTTTGGTGGCATGGCATCGTTTCCTATTCGTCTTGTCTGAAAACTTTGAACGCGTTTTTCTCGAAACTACATTCACATCAAAACATTTGACATGATATCTCTAGTTCTACCGAACCGACTCACTTGAATTTTGGTCTGAGTCATCTCAATACATATCTCTAACGTACAAACTATTATTTTAACAAAATAAACATTTTTTACTATTTTTAAAAAATTCATAAATGTCCAGAAAAGTAGGAAAAAATATTTTTTTGCTATTTTTAAAAAATTCGGAAATGTCCAAAAATATAGGAAAAAATGTACTATTTTTTCGGACAGCCGTAATTTAAGAAAAACAAAGTCTTTTCCACTTTTTCTTAGTTAGTACGTTAGTGGCATTCATCTAAATTAAAAATCTTTTACATTTTTTGTTTCAGATCATTTGAAAGCTTGCAATCATGACAAGTTTAGCGCCCCATTTTTTTGGACCCCCCACTTCAACAGCTTATAAAATTTTCAGTTTTCAATTTTTTGCCCTGTTTTATGTATTGTTAAAAGATTAATAAATGTCTGGTAAAAAATGGATAGTAAGTATTTTCCGTTTGTCATTTATAGCACCGGCAAAAACATCTCAAATTCGTGCCTCTACCCTTGAATACCCCCTTAACTGATCTTAAAGGCTGTAGGCTACACGACAAACCATGTAAGCCACACATGAGCAGCCAAAAATTATAGCATCACTTACATATGACGATCAGCCTACTGAAAATCCATAAAACGCACGACCAGTTGAAAATTTCCATTATCTCAAGAGCAGATTGGGAGCTATTAGGTACCATGCATATGGGATACTCGAAGGTAAAGCATTTGGTGATGCTATCCCAACCGATTTAAGCTGACAGACAACCCCTACTGCCCACACTGCTTGAACACAATCGAAGATGCGGAGCATGTTATCATCCAAAGTGACCATTTTTGAGACGAGCCTCAAACACTGGAAGTGTTACTTGCACTCCCGTTGCAAGTAAACAATCTGATACCAGCCATGAATGTATCAATCAATAACTGGGGTGCTGTGCAAACATATTCAGCAAAAAAATGCAGCGCCTCCTTTATGTGGGGTGGGCAACTGAAGCGTAGAAACTCTTGAGTAAGGAGTCAATAACTGTTTGACTCAAGACGATATCAGGCGGGAACAAATCGGTACTAACAAATTTGATATCGCATTCTACCGATGCTCCTTTCGCTTCAAAAAGCGGAGCAATTGAGACTATCGATGACATAAAACTTCCGTGTGTCAAAAGGAGTGGGCGCAGGAACCACTTGTAGTCTTGTAGTTTGTGTCTATAAACGCGGCACAGATAGAGACATAAGAAGTCGAGCCTATAGCAGGAAGCTGGCTAGAAATATGCTGGACTCAGACGTTCTGGACCCTCCCGAAGTAATACAGAAAGTAGTTCCGAGATGGGAGTATCCCCAGAATGGATGGTCACACCACTTAACACAGTAGACGACGGTCGCTGTAAGCGCAAAGGCATTTTGAACCCTACCTTACCCACAAAAAAAAATAAAATAGATAAAGCATGCATAGAATGTACCCAGCATGCAATTAATCACGATTTAAATATCTGGGTATTTTATTCTTTACTTCGTCGAGGGGGTTTGTTGCGCAGGGAATCAGCGATTTACTATGACTCCTGGAACCACGCATCTTGAATTATACTACATACAGTCTGCGCCAACATATCTTCACATTACCATATCTTCATATCAATAATAAAAATCAGTGCTATGGTCTATCTAAAATCACATTTGGTCATTATAGTTAATCTAACCAGTTGTACAAAAATACAAGTAAAAACACTCTTCTTCTTCCTATTTTTTGACAGGCATCCTTTGTGTTAATTCGAGAGGCAGTCAAGTGAGTGATGGTGTGAGGGTTTGGTCTTTTTGATTCAGCGTATTGACGTGATTGGAATGTCCAATTAGAATTTTTACGGTAGCATTAAAAATAATAGAAAAATATGCAAAATAATATCTTTGACTTGGATATAACAAGATTTTTAATATACCTATCTGAATTTTTACGTCATATTTTAGACTTTTTGATACGATTTGCTATGAAATTTAATCATTCTTTATGCAACCATGTTCCATGAAAGAGCGTTTTGAAATCAGCTGAACTCAGTTGTGGGCATTTTTTGGCAACCAGCTGAGAGGCAACCAGCTTATGGGTCTGTACAATGACCTAACCTAACTTAACAGTGGCATTAATGCTCTCATTCTCTTTTTTTCGTGTGTGTTCTCGCCTGACTATGTGCTAGCTAAAGACTCAGCTTTTCAGAAAAATTGAGCTGCCATTTACGTCTCCATATCTTTCACACTCTTGGCAATAAAAGGGAACAATTCTATGTACCATCTGGCATCGCTGTTGATCAGTCAGCCAAACCACACCTAACATCATGTAAGGGGGGGATTCATGTTTTTATTTATGGGCCACATTCCCGCTAATGCGCTAAATATGATATTAGAAATTTTGACCAAGAAAATTGTTCATCAATACCACCATTTTGAAGTAACCGAGTCTCTTCGTCGTATTCGTTTTTCACTAAGGCAAAATGTAAAGCAAAATTAAGCAAAGAATTGTATAAGCAACTTAATTATATTCTAATACGAAACTATTCATAATTACGTACTTCCATACCAATATAAGAAACCTGCTAAACACCGCGCCGTTTCCAGCACTAATCATAAAAAAAGCTAAGCACGAAATAAGTCACTTGTGTTGCTCTGTGTTTCACATGTCCAATATTTAGTTTAGTGCTTACGTGTTTACGAATTTACGTTTCACATTCGTTTTTCATTTTACCGCATACCATACACATATTTTTTTTTTTACTTCTTTGTTTCTTCGCTTACTTCTTTCCATGCAGCATACATTTTCAACCATAATTTGCAACCTTAACTTTTAGTTTACATCGATTTCTATGCGTTTATTTGCCTTTTAATCTAAATATTTCGACTACAAGCTTTCTTCTACTTGTTAGACTCTGCATCATTTTATGCGACTGTCAATTTTGACACTAACTTTTACATTTTGTGACTTACACATATACTTAGGTATGGCTATTATTCTTATGCTTCATTTTTCATCTTACTTCACCGTTTTGTATATTCCGTCTTTGTTTTTTTTGTTTTTGTTTTTGGTTAATTCCTGTTTTACGTTTTCCTTTAACATTTACGTTACGTTAACTTTCGTTTACAGACATCTAACTTAAGTCATACGCTAACAATTACTTTGTTGGCAAACATTTTTCTGTTACTCTCCTCTCACTTAAGCTTAGAGCACAAGCGCAACTGTACGACTGGCGGCTGTTACATGCGTGTTACACACACATACAGGGTATCTCTAAAAGTGGTTAAATTTTCTTTGCTATTCCTATTGCTATTTTGTATATTCATTTAAGTTTTGAACAATCCTATACGTTCGAATGCGTACCTATAGAGTCATTTAAATTTTCGTTTTCAATTTTAAATATTTTGTGTAAGTACTTAAGTTCAGTTTAAGTTTGTTATGTACGCTTATTGCTTTCTCTTTGCAATAAAATATTTTTTCGGTTTTTTATTTTAATATGTAATTATTTTTTAGGGTTATTTTCGTTTCAATTGTTACCTGTTAGAATCTAATTGCCACTGGGTTGCATGGGATGTATTTAAGTGTAATTGTAAATTTGTAAAATTCATGTCACGTAACTATTTGATTATGCGTGTAATTTATGTACTACAAATTACATTATGATTCCTCGATTATTTGGTTTGCGTTTTTTCACTTGTTGCTTCTATTTCTCCTGCCATTTTTTTTTTTTACTTGATTTCAACTCTTTTTTCAATTCGTTTTCTTCGACGCGGTTGCGTTACTTACTGTGTAAACATTTAACATTAAAACAGTTGTATTACGTCGCTTACGTTTCTGCATCAAATTTGCGTTATTACTACCAGCTTTTTATTTTGCGTGATTTGAGTGATACGAGTAACATTTGAGTGAGAATGCTGCATTATTGAATGAGAAACATATACTTTGAGTGTATGTGTGTAGTACACATACATGCATATGTCCTTAATTCTGTGCCTAAGATGAATGTATGGAAGTGCAATTTGAGTGAATTTACGAAAAAAAGTTGACTAAGTATATAATTTTTGAAGGTACCACAAATTGTGAAGTAAATGAGTGCGTTTGTGAGTAAATTTACAAAGAAAAATGTTACTTGAGTGTGTAATTTGAGAAAGCACCACAAATTGTGAAGTAAATGAGTGAGTTTGTGAGTGAATTTGCAAAGAAAAAAGTTACTGAAGTGCGTAATTTGAGAAAGTTCAACAAATTATGCAGTAAATGAGTGAATTTACAAAGAAAAAAGTTGCTGGAGTCCATAATTTGAGAAAGCACCACAAATAGCGAAGTAAATGAGTACGTTTGTGAGTGAATTTACAAAGAGTGGATTCCACAAATAGCGCCCTTCTGAGGGAATTTACAACAAAAAAGAAAATTATTTTTCCATTTGAGATAGTTGCACAAAATGTGAAGGAAAATGATGCGTTTGTGAGAGAGTTTAAAAAACAAAATAAATGGCAAACGACTTACTTAATTTGAGATAGTTTTGAAAGAAACTGATATTTCAATGAGTCAAAGTTAATATGGCAAAAAAATAAATTTTTTTTTTTTATAATAATAACAAATTTATATATAGCGCGCAGATATTACATATATGGCGAATTTCTCAATGAATTGATTAAAAAGCTATTCAAAACAGAGTTATTTAATGACGGAGGATGAAAGACTCACCTAAGAATTAATTTAATGAAGTGAAAATAAGTGAAAATAGAAAAAATATTTGGAGATTAACGGTGAATGGCATAGAATGAGAAAAAAACAATAAACAAATAAGTGAAATACTTCAGTAATTTCAATAAAAGAGATTCTCAAACACTGAGTTTTTTATATTTTGTGCAATACCGTAAGTGAATAAATATTATTATAACTGATAGAGATTGAGTTGCTTTGACACATAGTCTGCTACATAACATAAACGCATCATTAATTTAATTGAGTGAAAATTACATTTCTGAGTAAAGAAAGAATATATTTTAAGAGTATGAAAGATGAGTGGCTTTCAATAAAAGATACCAGCAAATAATACAAATTTTATCGAGTGAACGACTCAAATGCTGAGTGGCTTTATAACCCACTAATAATTTTATAATGTCACGATTGAAAACATAATATTGTTGAGTGATGGCGAGCTAATGGCATTAAAATAGAAAGAATCTACTACCAAATAGTACAAGTTTAATTGTGTGAAAGTCCCAAATACTGAGTGATTTTATAACTTTCTAATAATTTGTAACAACATGAGTGAAAAAACCACACATGTCGGGGCGATGGATGGTGAGTCACTCTCTTTATAAAATAAGAAAAAATATACCAGCAAATAATACAAACGGAATTTAGTGAACGACTCAAATATTGAGTGACTTTATAATTTCACAAGTGATGTTTTTTTAATGTGGGTGACTTTGTTGTATGCGCGAAAATTACAGGGAATCTATCAAATAACATAAATACTTCAGTAATTTAATTAAATGAGCAACTCAAATACTGAGTGATTTTAAGACGTTTTCATTACTTGAGTGAAAGCATAATATTGTTAGGTAATAAAAGGTAAGTGTGATTGGCAATCAATCTAGTGCCACGTAATAAAAAAAATAATTGAGCGAACAACTCAAATACTGAGTGACTACCTAACAAACCAATGATAGTGTTTTAAGAAACTGGTTTTTATATGAGTGAATGTTAAAAAGAATCTGGTATCAAATAACAGTAAGTATTTCTAAGCAAGTTTTTATTTGAGTGAAAACTCAAATACTGAGTGATTGCATAACTGAATTATCTTGTATAGCATGAGTGAACAACTCAAATTCTGAGTGACTTTTTAACGGGCCAATGATCGTGTTTTAAGAGTGGTTTTTGTATGAGTTGGTTTTTGTATGAGTGAAACTTAGAAAGAATCTAGTATCAAAAAACAGAAAAACATATTTGAGTTAAAACTCAAATACTGAATAACTTCATAACTGAGTGTTCTTTTATAGTATGAGTGAAAAATAAAATATTTGGGGTGATGAAGCCTGAGTGACTTTACATATGAAAAGATCTAACACCAAATGATAGAGAAATTAAATTGAGTCAACTACTCAATCATGGATTGCCTACATAACTTACCGATGACCTCTTTTTAAGGAGAGTTTTTTATATGAGTGAGAATTAGAAAGAATATGATATGAAATAAAAGAAAGTGTTTAGTTATTGAATTGACTGAACCACTCAAATACTGAGTGATTTCGCAGCTAAAGGAATTTCTAACACAGTAAATGAGAAGTCAAATATTCTCGAGTAATAGAGAACAAATGACTTTGAATTAGAATGAGTTTTCTCTCAAATGATCAAAATACTGCAGTAATTTAATGGAGTGAACAACTCAAATACTGAGTGACTTCTTGATATACTAATGATTTCTTGAAAATCAGGGTAAAAATAAAATATGATTACATAAACAAGGTTGGATGCTATTTAATGAAAGGAAATTTATTTCCAAAGGACATACATTTTATACTTTAGTTATTAAATTGAGTGAAAAACTCAGATACTGAGTGATTTCAAAGCTTATTATATTGTTTAATTATACATATGAGTGAATGATAAAATATTATTATTTTGAATTGAATTTGCAAATGCTTCTTTAATTGAATTGAGTGAAAAACTCAACCGCTAAGTAAGTTTCGTAACTAATTAATGATTTCTTTGGTATAAGCAATTTTTGGAGTGAAAATTATTAACAAATACTTTAATAACTGCATTGAGTGAAAACTAAATTAATGAGTATTTTCACATCTTACAAACGATTTGGTTTCAATATAAGCAATTTTTTAATAAGAATTGAATTTATTAATCATCCAGTACCAGAAATTACAAATACTTCAGCAATTTAGTGAAGTGAAAAATTCAAATGCTAATAATTTTCAAATTTATAAATTACGTTTTTTAAAAATATCAATGGAAATATGTAATCTTTTCAACTGAGAGGGAACGAGTGATTTTAAAAGAGAAGCTTTTTTAACCAAATAATACAAAAGATATATTTTCGTGAATATTAAACACTTTGAGTGATTTTAGAGTGGGTCATACAATGGCAACCCACTCAGATTTCTTCATCAAATGCATATTCTGACAATAATAACAATACGTAATAACAATACATAAGATTGAGTAATTTTAGTAACTAAATACGCATAATTTCAAAAATTGGTTGGAGTGAGTTAAAGTCCTTTGTGCGTGAGAACATGCATAGTTTTATGAGTGAGTGCCTTGTAGTGAGTAGATATATGAGTGGAAAATGATATTGAGGCATGAGTAATATTTACAATGCTTGAGTAGTGCTTATTTGTATATTAGAGTGAGTTTTTGAGTTATATTGTGGAAAAAAGCTAAAATGTCAGTGCTATTTACTTTTTATCTGCTGCATTTAGCATCTGCATGTAAACTCTCTTTCACTTGCCTTTTAAAATTAACTCGTTAGCAAGCTTTGTATTTCCTTTTTAAATTTCATTTTCATTTTGACTGCCAGCGCGAGTGTTTTTCGAGTGTTTCTATGTTTTCTATGCGCACTCTTCTTTAGCAATAAAATCTTTTCTCGTTTCTATGTATGTGTGTATAGTTTTGCAAAATTGTATATCTATATGTGTTTTTTTCTTCGTTCGGCTGATATTCTTCCAGCGGCAATTGGCCCGATTCCATACAAACACCAAACTAAAACTAATTTCAATTTTTTATTGTAGTACCTTCGCATACACATAAGCCGTACGTTAACTGTCAATTACATACAATACATATTGATTTACCGTTATCAATTCATCAGCCACAATAAAAGCTGCAACCGTTCGCCTTCCTCTACCATGCCGTTCGTACACTTAACCCTTCTCCTTGCAGATGCTCTCCAAATTTCAAGTTATACTACTGAAAATCGGTAGTCAAATATCGTTCGTTTTGTTATTATTGTTGCCACCAGCTGTCATCGTCTTTTGCTGATTATTATTGTGTGTGTTTGCTGTTGCCGCCGCGTGTGTCTCGACGATGGTCACCACATCGACGGAGGTCATTTGTGCCTCCATTGCCGCTATGCGTTGTGCTGCTGCTGCTGCCGCTACTGCCGCCGCCGCTACACTTTGCACTTGTTCGATTGTCTTGTTTGTTGTAATAGTCTGTTGTTGTTGTTGCTGAGATGTCAGTACACCTCCAATATTTACTGTAGTTGTGTTTGCTGTTATAGTTGTTGTTGTATTTGTGTTTGTTGTAATTGTTGTTGTTGTTTGCGCTACATCCATATTCAATTGTCGACTGATCTCCATATCAATGGCCTCCGCATCTTCCGGATAACGTTCGGAGCAGAAAATGGCGCCCTCGCGTAACAGCTTTAACAGGTTAATTCGGTCCTCAGCGTTTCGCTTTGCACACAATGGTCTGCATTTGAGAGGGATGAGAGAAGCGAAAAATTAGATAAGATTAGAAAAGTACGACAAGCGAGCGAAAGCGTGCTGCGATGAGTAATTGCATAAGAAATACAAGTACGAGTGAATAAGTGTCTCAGGACCCTTACCATCAGTAATGGCTGAAATTTTGGAAGGTGCACTGGCTACACTCAGTAGTTGGGCTGCCAGTTGCGGTCTCAGAGTAAACTCTGCCAAATCGGGGTTGATGCTATTCACCAGGAAATATAAACCTCCACCTTTTAAGCTTCCAAGCCTAAACAACCAGTGTCTTACACTCGCATTGGAAGTCAAGAATCTTGGTGTAATACTAGACCCCAAGCTCTACTGGAAGCTGCGCATAGAAAATCGAGTTAAGAAGGCCAGTATAGCCTTATACGCCTTTACATCTATTTTCGGCAATGGGGTCTTAAGCCACGTGTCGTACTTTGGATGTACAACTTAGTGATTCTGCCAATTTTGACATATGGCTGCCTAGTTTGGTGAGTAGCTCTTCAGAAGGGCTACAACACCACTAAACTAGAGAGAGTGCAAAGAACTGCATGTGTGCGCATCACTGGTGCTTGTAGAACATGTCCCACTGCTGTGCTCAACTTTTATTCTGCACTTACTTCCTGTGGAGCTGCAAGCTAAATCCACTGCTGCTCAGAGCGCTATTAGGTTAAAGGAGATTTGTCCTTGGAGACAATTTCCCGTACGACATAGTAGCATCTTGAAGCAGATCTCCACTCCCTTCTCTGATCTTCGCACTGATCTCTCCATCCGCAAACTGGGTTTTGAGATTGGAAGGAGGGGAGAGTCGGCACGGTACCTTCGGCTTCACTGACGGATCCAAGATTAAATCTGGAGTGGGAGCGGGAGTTTTCTCTAAGTCAGCCAGCATTTCGGTCTTCTTTAAACTGCCGGAAACGAGCAGCGTTTTTCACGCAGAGGTCTTCGCGATCATGCAAGCATGCAAAATGCTTCTGGATCGCTGTTGGGAGGGAGACATTAATATTTTTTCCGATAGTCAAGCTGCGATCAAGGCCCTGTCGTCGCCGTATTGCAGTTCTCTTCAGGTGAACTCCTGTAAGGAGGAACTCAAACGTCTCGAACGTTTAGGAAACATTTCCCTTACCTGGGTTGCTGGGCACAGGAATATAGAGGGAAATGTAATTGCCGATAAGCTTGCCAGGAAGGGGTCGACAGAACCGGTTTCAGCCTCAATACAATATAAACGGAACACTTAAGGTTATGGGAATCCACCGCCATTCAATTTCCAAACGCATTGCGGTGTTCACTGATCACTGGACTTCCGTACAACCCCTATTGCAGAAGCAGTGGGGATCCAGCAAAGAATGAGACTGTTGAGAGAGACTGTCTGTGCAAATTCGGATCTAGCAGCTAGGCGCCTAAGATTCCTTAGCGTACCATTTGGAGATGGCCTGAGAAAATTCTCCAGCCTGCAACCCTTTTATCTCCTTCACTACATCAACAGCACTGGATGGCTGTATATTAGGGCGGGTCGATTTAAAAATCGCTCATTGCTCTGTAAAAATCATATTCTAGGTATCAAAATAAGAAACTTTGCCGAAGGAACCATACCTCTAAAACGAATTCTGATGTCCCCCAATTTGGGGGATGTCCCATTTTTGGCCTTTACATGAAAAAATCAGCTAAATGGCTATGTTTTTTCTTTATTTTTATTTATTTATAATAATATTTATTATTTATTTATAATATCTATTTTATTTCTTAAGAAATTTATTTAGTCAGAACATATGTAAATGAAAAAATTAATTTAAGTGAGTTATAGAAAAGAAACTAAAAAGTTCGACCCAAATTGGGGGACATCAGAATTCTTTTAGAGGTATGGTTCCTTCGGCAAAGTTTCTTATTTTGATCCCTAGAATATGATTTTCACAGAGCAATGGGCGATTTTTTGCCTCCCCACAAATCGACCCGCCTACTGTATATGGTTTCTCTAACCTAAATTTTTCGCAGGTAGTGGTCCACTCTTGCCATCTTTACCTACCTACCCACCTAAATAAGTGTGCAGGTATTTGAGCAGCGAAATATCTGCTTCTCTCACAGTCGCACATAAAAAAGTGAGTATTTCAGATAGTGCAGCAACAGGGTTCTTAAAACTCTACAAATGAGTATGAATTTCTTTTTTTATATTCAATCCACTTATTTTACACTCGTTTACTCAATGTTGTGGAGTTGAATGGGCAAGCTGGAGTATGAAATGAATGAGTGAATGAGTGAGTATACAATCAGAAATTTACGCAATGCAACAACAAAGAAGGTATTGGGTTACATATGTATTTTTATTCGTATATAATATAATTGTGCATTACTAGTGCTGCCAGATTGTTTTTTTTTCTTGTGAAGCCAATAAATTAAAAAAGTGATATCTAAAACGAAAAGAATTTTTTGAAAATAAAGACATTTAAATATTATTGTACATAAATTACAAAACCTATTCAGTGAAAATAAAATAGCATAAACATAAATGGAATTCAGTTTCGTTAAGGAAGTCAGTTTCATTACTACATACATTATATTTGTATTTATATAATAGGGTGTTCTGCCGAACACGTCTTCCTATTAGTGGTGCGCGACTTAATGTTTTCCACAAAAGTGGGGACCTACTGTTTTACGTCGCCTTCGAATAGTAGATAGTTTTTTGGTTTTTATGCGAAACTTTTTCATGGAAGAAATACACTCGGAGGTTTGCTATTGTCAGTCGAGTAGCGATTGCCCTTAAAAAAAACTCTTTCTTTCAATTGCCGTTTCATGCTCACGCTGGGTTTAGAGCTTGCGCACTTCTGAATGGTAGTCACGCACCAACGGTGATTATTTCTCGTAAATTGCTTCGATAATTTTTTTATACATTTGCAATCAGAAGCCTTACTTTTTTAAGAAACTTTTTGTTCTTACAATACCAAAGATGGCTGAAATTCTAATGCATTCATTATTTTGCTTTATTCAAATTTATTTGGGGAAATATTCCTTCAACATTTCCTGCGGTCACTGAATTCAAAGTTTAGCTGAAACCATTAGTTTCAAAAAAAGGGCACTTTTCACCTCTAACACGCCCTTTATTGTATTAAAAATTTCAGTGTCAGAATTTATTTTTAGACTAGGAAAGCTGTGATGTGATGTAATTCGCGCCATTCTTTTTCATCTGCCAATAATTATTCATTAATTCTTCCATTGATCATATACATTATCGAATGAAGAATGCTCGACATCGAAAAACTGCACTCGCAACAGGCAGCCAAAATATTCGCCTCTCAACCCCCACCCCTGCTCTCAGAGCGTACTGCCCAACAAGTCGGCATGCACGAACGATAGAGCACCATTTCTCGTTCTTTACGTACCGCCGCCGAAGAAGAAATCGGATTTCGGCGAGCCCCAAAAAACAGTTGGTACGACGAGGAAGGTCATGCTGCCGCCGAAAGAAAAGATGCTGCTTATAGAGCCACACTGCGATCGGGCGAAACGCGAGCCATGTGCGATCGTTACCGGGAGCTGAAAAAAAAATAAGCGTATTATCCAAATGAAAAAACGAGAGGCTGAATTTCGTGAAATTGCAGGCCAATAGGAAAAATGCCCGAGAGTTCTACCAGAAAGTTCGGCGGCTTACAGAAGATTTCAAGGCCGTAGCGTTTTCCTGAAGGAACAGAGGCGTCCATCTGGTGACTGACATCCAGGGCATACATAAATTATGGAGGGAACACTTCTCGAACCTGTTAAATAGTGATTTCTACGCGTGTGACAGAGAATTTGAAGATCGCGATATCCCAATCATTGACGACGGTATTGTCATTCCGCTACCCGACCATGACGAGGTGAGAATAGCGATAACGCGGCAAAAGAACAACAAAGCCGCGGGCGCCGACAGACTGCCGTTACAAAAACTTTCAAGAACATTTTTAATAAAAAATTTTATCATTTTTTCTTTTTGAACGATCCACATTTTTAATTAAAAAAATTTTTCAAAATTTAAAAAAAAATTTATTTTTAAAAAATTAAAATTTAACAATTTTTTTTTTTTAATTTAAAAATTTTGAAAATTGAAAAACAAAAGCTGAAAATTTAGAAATTTCTTTTTTCTTAATTTAAAAATTAAAAAAAATTTGAAATTTTGTTTTTAAAATTTTGATTTCTTTTTTTTACTTTTGAAATTAAAAAATTAAAATTTTTTTTTTTATTTAAAAGTTTAAAAATTTTTTTTTTTGTAATAAATTTTCTGAAAACATTTTCTTTTTACTTTTTTCAAAAATTTTGATATTTGTAAAAAAGTAATTCGAACAAGTTTTTTGGTAGAAAATCTTTTGGAATTTGGTTTACAATTTTATTCGAAAACTCGGCATTTGTGATTTTTGTAAAAAGCCATTTAACATTTTTGGTAAAACATTTGTTTTTCAAAGCTCGTTATTTTTAATTTTTTTTTAAATTAAGATCAAATGAAATTTTCAGTTTTTCTTTTAAAATGGTATTAAAGTATATAAAGGATGGTTAAATTTCAAGGGCCGATGTTAAATGTAAACCATCCGTAAACGTCAAGGTCTTTCTGAATTTAATTTGACAATTTTCAATTTCAGACTAACTCAATTTGAATTATGGAAAGGCATACAATCGAGCAATGCGTTAAAGTTGTTCAAGCTTATTATGAAAACGGGCGTTCAAATCAAAATGCATATCGCACACTTCGTGATTTTTTCGGTCAATTTAATCAACCAAATGTGCGTATAATCGGGAATATTGTGCAAAAGTTTGAGCAAACCGGGTATGTAAGAGATGTGAAAATACCAGTGCATACTCGTAGAGCTCGTACTGCAGAAAATATTGCTGCTGTTGGCGATAGTGTGGTTGAAGAGCCGTCCACCTCAACTCGTCGTCGTACCCAACAATTGCACCTCTCACGCTCGTCGTTGATGAACATAATGCATAAAGACTTGCATTTACACGCTTACAAGATGCAATTGACTCAAGAACTAAAGCCTCTTGACCATTTCAAGCGTCGTCAATGGTCAGAATGGTGGCAGGAAATGGCAACAGTGAATGACCAATTTTCGAAAAAAATCATCTTCAGTGATGAGGGACATTTTCACCTCAGTGGATTCGTCAATAAGCAGAATTGCCGCATTTGGACGAATGATAATCCAAGAGTGATTGCCGAAAAACCAATGAGTAACTGGGCCGACGGCATTATTAGGCCATATTTTTTTCAAAAATGAGGCCGGTCAGGCAGTTACTGTGAATAGTGTACGCTTTCGTGAGATGATAACGAACTTTTTATGGCCCGAATTGGAAGATATGGATGTGGACGATATGTGGTTTCAACAGGACGATGCCACTTGTCACACAGCTAACGAAACTATGGCTCTTTTGCGCGAAAAATTTGATGGCCGAATAATCTCACGTCGCGGCGATGTCAATTGGCGGCGAAGATCATGTGATTCGGCACCGTTGGACTTCTTTCTTTGGAGTTATTTAAAAGAAAAAATGTGCGTCGATAAGCCAGCAACAATTCAAGAGCTAACGGATGAGATAATTCGACACATTAACGGCATAGAACCTGAATTATGCCTCAGCGTCATCGAAAATTTGGAGCATCGGATGGAGATGTGCTGCCGAGGCCGCGGCGGCCATTTCACCAATATTTTGTTTCATACGTAATTGAACCATACCAGTAATATCATAATAAAGTGAAATGACAATTATTTTCTAAAAAAATTATATTCTATTCAAAATCAATACCGGCCCCTGAAACTTAACCACCCTTTATATAAAAAAGTTTATTCAAAAACGAAATTGGATAATTAATTTTGCGCCTCAATTCATAGAAGTTTTTTGTGAATAAATTATATTGCCAGTTCATGTGAGGTACCCGACTTTTTAATTTGTTTGGTTTTTTTTTATAATAAACACCGCCTTTCCGAAACACAGAATCCCTTTAATGTCAATAAAAATTCCACAACTCAGTTATTATCAGCTTTAAAAAACACCAACCGACAGACCTTCTTTCTACCTGCTTTATCCTCCCAACCACAACAAGTAATTAAGGACAACAAAACACGCTTTTGATCAGTTAAAAGCGTTTACTTTGCATAAAGGAAAATTACATCAACTTGAAACCACACAGTTTAATCAAAAAGTAGCACAACAGCAAGCAGATAAGTAAATGAAGGTAAATAAATATTTAAAGAGATGTCTGCATTATTCCTGTGTGCGTAGGTATATGAGCCAACACACATATGCAAATAGGAATGCGCGTGAAAGCAACCGCCGCAAAAAACCATTAATTCAACGGTGTTTTTGAATTTAACAGCGTACAAAAACGCGCAAATGGTCTTGAGTTATACAATACATATGCACTTTCATAAATGTATGTATGTATATGAGAAGTAGTCTGTATTTGTCTAGCCAGACGCACTCCTGCCACGTTACGCTTTATGCGCTGGTTCACTTGTGTGTGTTTGTGTGTAGATGGCTGCGTGGTTTGCATGCAGATGACGTTTTCATTATTCAAACCGCACACAAGCGTGTACTTGTACATACGTGTATACGTATATATATGTGCGCGCATAAAATATTGTACAAATGCATATATGCATGTAAAACAAAAATATTGCTTCGTTAGAGACATGACCAACGAGCCTGTGGGACTGAAGCTCGAGGCATTGGAACTACCTTGAAAGTGACAGCTGACCATCAGCTCAGGCGCCATCACAAATGATGGGCTGCAAGGAGGCTGTATGCTCGGACTTGAATGACTGTACGGTTTTACAGTAAAAAACAGCTATGATACCTATACATACATATATGTATATATTACATGTGCATATATACAATAGAAAACTTTAGCCTAAAGGCACACTGGCGAGGGGATGGTAGCATGCGCTGGCGTTGAAATGCGTTTAATTGCATATTTGCATACAAACATAGACACACATACATGAGAAAACCCTTGAAGGAAGAATCTAAGCTTCTGAGTAAGCATTTCAGTTCAAGAACTAGGACTTGAATATACTAGTTCGAGAGCGACTAGTATGGTACTAGTTGCAAAATTACTAATTAGATGCGTTTACAAAGCAAATATTATTGTAAAAAAAAATTTACTCCAAATAAAAGTCTGTCTGATGTTCTGAAGATGAGGGTACACAATGAGGAAATACATTTTGTTGGGATCCATGTTTTGAGTGATGAATGTTAGAGCTCCAACTTATCATTGCTCTACTGATCGTCCTTGCAGTCAATTGGAAGTGAAACTTTCAAATATTTAGCAAATTTTAATAGGACTATGAATAAGTTCCTTGCGGTTTTACAACAGATGGCGTAACTTGATTATTATTCCATCGATCCACATTTCCAAACATTCATTGGAGAGCTACTGTCGTAAGGCACAAACGTCAGTATAAGTTTTTTATTTGAAGCGTAAACAACAATATTTTTACCACACTTGAAAATGTCGAATTTCGTGCCAAATAATGTGTTTTTGCGGGGAATTCTTCTTCATTATTTTAATATGAAGAAAAAAGCAGCCGAAAGTCATCGTATCTTGGTGGAAGTTTATGGTGAGCATGCTCTAGCTGAGCGAACGTGCCAGAAGTGGTTTGCACGCTTTAAAAGTGGTGATTTTGGCTTGGAAGACGAAGAACGCGAGGGTGCGCCGCCAAAGTTCATGGATACCGAATTGGAGGAATTGCTCGATCAAGATCCGGCTCAAACGCAAGAAGAGGTTGCAAAAACTTTGGGAGTTGATCAATCAACCATTTTCAAACGTTTAAAAGCCATGGGAATGATCCGAAAGGTAGGCCATTGGGTGCCGTATGAATTGAAGCCAAGAGACGTTGAACGCCGTTTTATGGCGTATGGCGAACAACTGCTTCAACGGCACAAAAGAAAGAGTTTTTTGCATCGAATTGTGACTGGCGATGAAAAGTGGGTCCATTACGACAATCCAAAACGTCGGGCAACGTATGGATACCCTGGCCATGCTTCAACATCGACGTCGGCGCAGAATATTCATGGCCTGAAGGTTATGCTGTGTATCTGGTGGGACCAGCTGGGTGTTGTGTATTATGAGCTACTGAAACCGAATGAAACGATTTCGGGGGATGTCTACCGACGACAATTGATGCGTTTGAGCCGAGCACTGCGAGAAAAACGGCCGCAATACGCCGATAGACACGACAAAGTTATTTTGCAACATGACAATGCTCGGTCACATGTTGCACAAGTGGTCAAAACATACTTAGAAACGCTCAAATGGGATGTCCTAACCCACCCGCCGTATAGTCCAGACCTTGCGCCATCCGATTACTATCTCTTCCGATCGATGCAACATGGCCTGGCTGACCAGCACTTCCTTAATTACGATGAAGTCAAAAAATGGATCGATTCGTGGATTGCGGCAAAACCGACCGAATTTTTCACAAAGGGAATCCGTGAATTGCCAGAAAGATGGGAAAAAGTAATATAGTAGCAAGCGATGGACAATACTTTGAATATTAAATTTGTAACCATTTTACGTCAATAAAGTTTCAAATTTCGAAAAAAAACCGCACGAACTTATCCATAGTCCTATTAAAAGAGTAAATAAAATTAATTAATAGAATTTGAATTTAAAGTCTTATTTCAGGTAAAGTAAAATTAAAAAAAAAAATTGAGAAATAAAAATTATAGCAAACGAAAAAATTGTATGTAATATTTTAATTCATAAATAAATATTTTTGAATTTTTAATTAATCACTTTTTATTTATTTTTACTTTTACTTTATTTACTTGTCCAATCATCCACATATTAAAAATTCAATTTATCATTACTTTAATGAGGTAACAAATATAAGATAACAGAACATTTAAATAAAAAACCAAATGAAATTGAAAAGCGGATCTTTAACTTTATATAATATATAAAATCAACTTTTTTAGTTTTACATTTTCAATATAAATTTTAAATTTATATTTCATGAGAGGTAAACTTTAGAAAAATAAAATCATTTCGATAAGTAAATAAATCAATTTCGATTTACTTTTTCAGCTCGTCCAAAACTGGAGATTTTCGGCACAATATGAACTAGTCTTTTTTGGGTCAACTATGAACTAGTTCGGTAAGTGGTATAATTTGGCGGTATATTCCGTGTAGTATCCCTAACGAATAGCGGAACTTTAATTTTACATTGATGTTTAATAATTTTGTTTTTTATTTAAGTTCTTAATATAAATTTTCAGACGAAAAATTTTTAAAATTAAAATTATAGCAATTCTAAGAAAACATTTAGCGAAAACAATAATGTACTAATATTTTGATGCATAAGTAAATCAATTTTCATTTGCTTTTTCAGCTTGTCCAAAACTGGTGATTTTCGTCACAAAATTGAGCAGTATTTTTTGGGTAAATTAAGAACTAGCTCGGTAAGTGGTATAATTTGGCGGTATATTCCGTGTAGTATCCCTAACTAATAGCGTAGCTTTAATTTTAAATATTAAATATTTTTTTTAATATTAAACTTTTCAATTTATATTTCATGAGCCGTAAAATCAAAGTCAATCAAGTCGAAGAACACATTTAGAGAAAACGTCCAAAACTACTGATTTTTAATACAAATTGGACTGGTATTTTTTTGGGTCTATTATGAGCTAACTAATATAATTTTGATGTATATACTGCGTAGTTTGCTAACTAGTAGCCCTAAAAGATTTGGGCGATGGAAACTAATACATACAAAAACTTTTTACTAAGGCTTTCAACATTTTTTTTATAGAAGCAAAATAGAACACACGGCTCGGCTCTTCGTCTCACACTCACAAATTTTATATATATGAAGGAGTGAAACCAATAATGACAGACTCAAAACACATAATTGGTTTGTGCAGCCTAAATTTTTTAAGTCACTGATATGTCAGAAACTGACCAGAGTAGGTTAGGTTAGGTTTTTATGGCAGTCGGTTTAGAATAGCCAACTCACTTAGATCATACAGATCTGTTGAGGTACCACTGTGTACCACGGGAACCTCTGTGTTTATTCATCATGGAACCATTTAGACGCTCTTATGAAACGTAGGATAGTTTTTATTCCAAATCGGATATTCCAAACAACCTTGGTCTACTCCTAATTAAGGTTGAACAATTACGAAGGAAGTGTTCTGCTGTTTCTTCCTCTTCCGCTCTCTATACTCCCTCGTCTTCTGTAGTATTCATGAGAAATCTAGCAGAAGTCTAGCAGAGTACCTACCTAACAGCCATTGACCAGTGACACAAGCCACGATCTTCGAGATGTTCTCTCTTGAGCGGTTGAGCAATTCTTCTGACCTTTTCTTACCTATTTGCGGGCAAATTAGCCAGGTTGTAAGACACGTGTTTTTTTTTCTACATTACCTATTGGCCTCCTGGAGAATATTATTTTTTAGCCTTAATTTACAACTTGAAACATAGGAATTCCAATATTGGCGCTGTTTTCTAGCAGTGAAATATTGAGTACAAATCTTCTGGCTGGCTCATCAGCCTCGCAATATCTCCATTTTTCTTCAATATCTCTATGTCCCGGAACCCATATAAGACTGGCCTTAAAGACGATGCTAATATCATTTAGAGCTGCTAGGCATTCCTAAGCAACCTTTGATCTTAGTATAACTGCCTCCATTGATCTGATGCCCGCCGACTATCCGAGAAGGTAGCGTAGTTTTTGCTACGGCGTTTGTCTTAAGGTACACAGTCAACCTCTTTATGCCTAAGACTTCTGCCTGGTAGACGCTACAGTAGTTCGAAAAACGTGTAGATAATTTTGTTCTAATTCCCTTGAAAAAACTTCATAGCTTACTTTATTTTCTAGCTTGGATACATCCGTGTAAAAATTTATTTCGCCTCTTCTCCATGGTCTTGAGTTTGCCACTCTCTTCTCCTGTCACTGTTCTTGTAGTTATTTTAGTGGTGCAGAGGCGAGGTAGTTCGATAACTGCTATGATGAAGGATTCATTGGCTGGCAAATGACATTTTTCAGGGCACTCCCATTGAAAATATTCAAGGCGAACTACTTTCTTCTGTTGCAAAGCCAACTGGTAGTAAGCAAGTTCAGAGCTAGTAGGTTTGACTGCCGGGTATTTACCAGCAAACATACACACACATGCATGGGTGTATGCGGCTTAGTAAGTCACACAAGCATTCGGTGTTTCTGCTATGCACACACAATGCCACGTACGAGTGCATTTCTATGCGAAAAACGTTTCCATTTATCACACTTTATTAAATCATTTGAAGCTGCTAGCTTTTGTTGCATGCAACACATATCCTTTCTGAACGCCTAGTTTCTCTGCTTTCCAGTGGCAGCAGCCAGGGTAACATGCTCCATAATTCAATTGCCTGTTTCGAGTCGTATTTTTCATTGCCACGTCTGCTGAATTTCAATCGCCTGCTCACCAACTGCGAACGAACACACGCTAACCACCAGGTTTTTACTCAGCACCCAGCGTGCAAGTCAACCAAATAGGCTCGCTTGGTTTTTTATGGCCTCCAACTATCTCGCACACCTTGTGCACCCTTTCAGCTCTGTAGAAATCTCATCAACTACTTTTTCAGGCTGCCACTTTTCCGGCTGCTCACTTTGACTACCTTCTTCCATCTCTGGCAACTATTTTTCGTTAGCAATATTTTCTGTCTCTTTTTTTTTTAATGAAATCACCATCCATTTTGCGGTATGAATAAACTATGTATATCGCCCCGGTATAGTTTGACACAGCAAAGGAAATTTAAAATGCCTGTTCATGTCCTGCCCGTTCGCTCGTTTGTCAAAAATTTGATAAATTATTGCTCGCTGCAGTAAAAACATGTACTATGCGAACAGGGCACAAAAGGAAATTCGTTAATGGTTCGCTGGTACGGCGCCTATTAAATATTACCAGCCGCTATTGGCAAAATCGAATTAAGAGTACAGCATACCATATTCTGGGAAAATAGTTTAATGTAAAAAAGCCTAGTTGAACAATTTCCTTTTTGAATTTTAAATGCGAACTTAAGGTTTTGTATTGATTTAAGTTTTCCCAGAGTGCAGCAGTGAAAAAATGCTTCACTAGTTAAGTGCGCAAACAAATGGAATTTTTTAGTAGCTAAAAGTTTTGCAAAAAAAACAAACTTAAAAATGTGTTAATGAACTGCCCGTTAATTAATTAAACCGCTTTGCAAGCGTGTTGCGAAATAGTTTGGTTGAGTTAGAAGGTCTGCTTATAAAAAATAGTTACCCCAGTGGCTACAAAAGTCCATTTCACGTTTTTATAACAGCTTGGAAGTAGATATGTGAGACAACAATATGGTACGAAATGAGGCTGCGGATCACCACTGCATCGAAGTCAGTCGCTCTTAGGTCCTCAGTTCCATATACCTACCGACGCTCTTTTCAAAGTCTTGTATAAGCTTAGTCACCCATTTCTCGACTTATTGATTCGATGCCGTCAACCGAGGCAGGGCCTATTTTGCAACCATCCCTTTTGGCCTCTTAGACTGACCACGTCCAACTAGAACAAACTACCGCCAAAGTGCTGCGGTAGTTTGTTCTAGTTTGTTCTTTCGGGACGCCCAGGAAAACTCCTGGTACATCATATAAATCTATGAGGCGCTACCATTATCCACCATCCATGAAGCGCCCGATGGAGGGCCAGGAACTCCACAGGGACGAATAAGACGGAACCTAATTCCCAAAATTTTGAATGTCTCCTTCGATAGTTTGCTCTTCTTCTCGACTCATATAATCCTACGACAAAAAAATGTTGCTGGCGATATTTAAAGCAATTGGACCGTCGGTAATAAATTAATCTGCTCCCGTCTTTTGGCGTGATACTAATGATTCACAGTGGACAAAACCGCAGACCTGTCAAATACTAGCTGTCAAAAGACAAATCAGGACAGTCATGGGATTTCTCCTGATGTCATCCTCGCGGCCCACAGAAGGCAGAACCGCGGGCGCGGAACAAAATAAAATCCTCAATAAGCGAGTTCTGCTTGGCAGCTATGGCAGGAATCGCCACTGGTGGCATTTAAACCACCTCCCAGGCGAGTCGAGAGCCATCTCTTCGACTACATCGATGAGATCCAGAACCAAACACGTCCACAATGACTAGATCGGACAGTATATAGACAGGCATTAAACGATATTCATTAGGAGACTCTAACCAACTTCCTGAACACCCGGCCCTTGAACGCTGTTATCGGAATGCAACCACCACCCATTACAACCGAAGAGCTTCAACTGTCTCTTGACATCCGCGTGACTTTGGCTCAATTATAGTCTGGATATTGTAGTAAGTTAAACTTCTACTGCTTTCCCTACCCACCCAGTCATTGAAGTAGCCCGACATGATTTTTATGCTATGGTGGAGCAGTCTCAATTATGGTTTGGATATTGTAGCAAGTTAAACTCCTGAAAGTTATCTGACTGTGGGACTAAAAATGCCTTCTCTACCCACCCTGTCATTGAAGTAGCCGGTCGGATTTTTATGTTATGGTGGGGTAGTGCTCAAAAGTATGTTGTAAGCATCCACTTTTGGTCGCATTGTTTTTTTCTTTCCGCAGAGGGTGTACGCAAATGAACTCATGCACCAAAGTAAACGAAAGTATTGTACTTGTCAGCGAAGTCTCTTTTCCACCACGAATCCGACACTGATGATCTCAATTCAGTATAGAATACCAGTATCAAATGTATTAAATTGAGCTGGTATCATTTATCTCCTTCACCTTCGGCAATTAGGTCATAACATAGATGGCACAAGGCGAACAGCTCCAGAATCACCAAACTTCTATGGCCTGAATGTAAATGTTTTAGAAAGGCCCAGGAATGACAGTGGGCGGTTCACCATTGGCCTGACTAGACATCAGCATATTACCTCCAGTCTCAGAAGACTCATGATTACTGCAGAAGATCTAGTGGTTAAAAGGAACAGAAGGCAGTTAGGCCCCTTCGTATAGATGTGCAGCTTTATTGAGGACACTAAGAGCTTATCTGGAGTTGCCTGCATATATTTTTCTGCAAAATTGCCCAACCACAACAAACGCAGCATTATTTATTTTATCAAGTACGTTGGTTGGTTTTTTAATGGGCTTCTGCAGGCTAGGGCGTTATATGTGGCGGCACTCAGGTGTTACGTAGACGTTGAGTCTCTTGCCTACCATCTTAAGCTAACCAAACCTGACCACAATTGAAAAATTTTGGAATTCCTCATGTAACTTTACTAATGGCGTTTTTTTTTATTTCTTTTTAATTTTAGTAAACTTACAACAAATTTATGTAAGCCAAGCAGTGGAATAAGAGAGTCACTGTTATGCGGCATACTCGCATTTGTTTAAACAAAAATAAAAAAAATGCATGCAAATGTACAACAAAAGTAAGTGTCTTGAAAGCTCTATGTAAAAGTACTACAAAAAAAAATGTATATATTATATATAAGTACAGTAGGTGCATATAGTATGTGGAAGCTCATATAACATAAGTTAGATAGAAAGAAAGAAAGCACATCGAGACAAAGATGTTGGGGGGGATAACCACCACATCTGGGCCTCTCCCCCTAACCTGCCTGAATCCTTCAATTGCTCCATGAAGTCCTTGCCCGTTATATCCACCAAAGAATTGGGATCCATATTCGACAAAGAATCCAAGTCCGGATCACTCAAAACCGACACATTGCACAGGTTGTTCTGTAGTTGTCCGACCAATTGTTTGATACGCGCCGTCTCAGCCGCAGCATCGGTGGTATCGCCAGGCTGCTCAACACCACCACCACCACCAACGCCTACACCATTGCCACCACCACCAACAATGCCGCTATTGCTGCCACGATGACTGGTAATAGTAACATAGTGAGTGGGCTGCAAAGAAAAGGAAATGGGAAAAAAGTTAGATGACATTGAAAAATATGGAAATTTGGATTAAATTTGTGTTTTCAAAGAGCTAAAGTATGGTGGATAAAGTATATATTTAGATTTTATAAAATAAAGTACCAAAATATGTATGTATGTAGGCTAATAAGTTTGCGCAGTATACTTTAAATTACATCAATTTGTTTATATTTTAAGGCAAATCACTCTCGAAATGTTTTTTTTTTACATAAAGTTACAAAATAGCAAGGTCTACAGACAAAAAATGCTAGAAAAGCATAAAACTATTTTTGAAACTGGAAAAATAAAAAAAATATTCAAACGACTGTGTGGCCAAGTGGGACGTGGTCTGCCGATTCCTCTACCAGTTTGATGAAATGGATTCCAGCGTGGCGCTTGTTTAACGACATTGCCGTCATTTTTCCTTAGCCAAGTGTGGCCAATATATTGTGATTTCCTTTTTTGATTTCCAATGCAACATCCACCTGGTTAATTTGCGCCAACAACTCGGCGTTAGTTATTGTCCGGGGCCAGAAAATTTACAAAATCCGACGAAGGCAGTGATTTATGAACGTTTGCAGGCGCTTCGTGACATTCGCAGCTATGTTCCAGGTGGTGCAATCATATAAAAGAACGAATTTGACGTTCGAGTTGAAGATGCGCAGCTTGGCGGAAAGGCCGATACTGTTGTTTTGCTGCCATGGAGCGAGGATGCCGAAAGATGATTTAGCTTTGCTAATTCTATGGGCGATATCCACCTCAGAGCCACCATCCGCGGTGATCATGCAGCCAAGGTAACCGAATTTGTCAACGGTTTCGAACTGTTGTGCACCCACTATCAGTGGTTCCGATATGGTGTCATTGGCGTTTTCGTTTTTCCGACGTTGACTTTGAGGCCGCTTGGTTTCAACTTCTCCTGCATGGCTTATATCAACAATTGAGGTCACGCAGCTTGTATGAATAAAGTGAACGAATCTTGATCCAGCAAATTAAGCTCAGAGAGCGGGCAGAGGACTTGAACATTGCTACATTGTCCTCAATTAGTTAATAATTAGGGTTTGCGTGGTATTGCTGTAAAGTTATTCCCAAAAATCCTGAATTTCATGCAAAAAAAGAGACTATGATTTCCAACACAACATTCTTCCAACCCAACGAAGCCTGGGTTTATGAGTACGACACACAATCCAGGCAACAAGCGAGTGAGTGGAGAGCTCCGAATTAACCAAGACCAAAGAAACCGCGTCGTTTTGAGTAAAAAAAACGATGTTCACTATTTTCATGTATTATAGTAAAACTACATTTTACACCACGAATTTTCGCCAGAATGTCAAGCAGTTAATAGGGACTATTATTTGGGCATTATGAGACATTTACGTCAAGCAATTAGCCAAAAAAGAAAGCATTTGTGGGAAAACAACTTGTGAATTTTGCACCATAATAACGCACCCTGGCACAGTGCCATTTTTGCCATTTTTTGTCTATAAACGAAACGAATACCAAAGAAGTAAAATTTAGACACTTGCGCTTTTTGGCAAAAAAGTGTGCTAAGTTTATTTGAAAAGGCAAAAATATGGACAGTTCTACCTTTCTATTAATTTTATTTTATCATACTTGAATTCGCAAAGCAACATTTCATGGGTATATTTAGATTTTTGACTACGTAAGAGTAAAATTCATTAAGAACAGTTTTGCATCTCAAAACATGAGCGAAGTGATCGAGAAAATCTGCCAGACACGTAGTGTTTTTTAGCACTACTTTCAGAATGTTCTTATAAGGGCTTGCTCATATCCGCACGAAAGAGCGGAATTTTGTCTGACAGTGTAATAAGTAATTTTTTAAAACTTACTATCTGTCTGTTATTGTCTTCGAATATAAATGAACATTAATATTCATACTCATACTCATACTCATACTCATACTCATACTCATACTCATACTCATACATATGCTTATACTCGTACTTATACTCATATTCAAATTCATATTCATATTCATATTCATATTCATATTCATATTCATATTCTTATTCATATTCATATTCATATTCATATTCATATTCATATTCATATTCATATTCATATTCATATTCATATTCATATTCATATTCATATTCATATTCATATTCATATTCATATTCATATTCATATTAATATTCATATTCATATTCATATTCATATTCATATTCATATTCATATTCATGTTCATATTCATATCCATATTCATATTCATATTCATACTCATATTCATATTCATATTCATATTCATATTCATATTAATACTCATATTCATACTCATACCCATCCTCATAATCATAATCATACTCATATTCATATTCATACTCATATACATATTCATATTCACACTCATCCTAATGTGCATATTCATACCCATCCACGTAATTATAATCATATTCATATTCAAACTCATACTCAAACTCATACTTAAACTCATATATATAGACTATCTCTTAATTAAATAATAAATAAATATAAATGTTTTAATGCCGAAAAATTTTCAGCGTTTTGAATTTGTATTTTGACTTATTTTAAGCACCCGGTTTTGGTTGTATTTGATATGGCACTGCAGGCACTTCCCTATTTGTTCGTATTTCATTCCTCTAGCCTTATTATTTTATCTATGTACTCATAGACAATTTTTTTACGCCCACTGAAAATTTTATTTTTGGCCAACTTTATTAAAACATTTTTTGTTTTAGTTTTACTTTGTTATTCCTTCTTTTGGAAAAGCACAACAAGCACAACAAAATTGCACCAACTTCCTGCCATGTATTTGCTCGTTTTGCCAAGGCAGCAGTTTGTCATGACTTGTCATTTATATTTATGAGCTTTGGAGTTTGAATTATTGAGAAGAGCGTATATTACAGTAATTCTTGTATGCGAGTGTGAGAATGCGAAGAGAAAATTTTTGCTGACCTATGGAAGGAAGGACGTGCGAATGTATGTTTGTATGCGGAACAATTGTAAAATTAGTTTGTCATTGTACGAGTAGAGTTTGCGAAGGTCTGCGGATTTATGTGCACAGTTTGAAAATAAAAAATTTCATAGCACAAAAACATTTCTTACCCGTTGGTCGAGCACTTGGAGTTGTGACAGTAATGAAAGCGCAAGTTTTTCAGATTTTTAGTATATCTTCAAATAATTTTCTCAATTATGAAAGCAATTTTTCCAAAACTTTCGCAATTTTTTAGCTAAGTAAGACTTATAATCTCTAAATACTTCTATGTGGGTAATAAAAATGTGGAAAATTTCTTCAAAGGGCATCACGCAAAAACAAATTCCGCGACTATAACATTTTTACACCGTTGGAAAGGCTATGAATTGTAGAAAGCAAATAGCTTGTGTGTAACGCTCATTTTAACTTGGTGTTCCCACCTGTTTAAATTAAAGAAAACTAATTTATCAGAGAATATATGCACAAACATAACAGCAGAGGTCTCTAGGCATATATTTAAAACAGAATTAAAGAATTAAAGTAATATAGAATTTAAAAAAAAGTTAGCGTTTCCATCTGAATTTTATTGCAAAATTAGCAATTTATGCCATATTTCACTTAAATATTATATTATACTTGTTTAAACAAGCTTTAATAAAAAATATTTTAGCTGGTGTTGCCAATTATTTTTTGAAAATGAACTTATTTATTACAAAAATGTGTTAATAGAAAAAAAATTTGAATATACATATATAACAACATAAAGGCAAATAATTTTAAGCCAATAATATTTTTAAAAGGCGTTGCCATATAATTAAAACACAAAATTAATTAACGGCAAAAATTCATCACGGTGAACAGATGCAACTTGCTTAAATAAGCCTTAATAAAAAAAATATTTTGAGCTGGATTTGCCACCTTTTTATTTTGGAAATTGAGATATTCAATACAAAATATTATTAATTGTTAAAAAATACCAATTCTTATATCAATGAAAATTAAAAGATATTTTACTCGTAATCCAATAATATTTTTAAAGGGCCATCTAATTTCAAAGAGTAAATTTAGTTAATAACAAAATTTAATCAGAGGTATTTAATGAAATGTGTTGAAACAAGCTTTAATAAAAATTATATTTAGAACTGGAGTTGCCACCTATTTTTTGGAAATTGAGATATTCAATACAAAAGTATATTAATTGTTAAAATGTTATAAGCTTGCTTAAATAAACCTTGATAAAAGAAATATTTAGAGCTGGAGTTGCTGCCTATTTTTTTGGAAATTTTGTTATTTAATAAACAAGTTTATTAATTGTTAACAAATATATTTTCATAGATCAATGAAAATGAAAAGATTCAAAAATTTAATAGTATTTTTAAAGAGCGTTGCCATCTAATTTCGAAGAAAAAATTTAGTTAATAACAAAATTGAATTAGAAGTCTGAAATCAAACACGTATAAACAAGCTTTACTAAAAAAAATTGAACAGGAGTTGCCACCTGTTTGTTGGAGATTAAGATTTATTACAAAAGTTAATTTGTTAAATTGTTAAAAAATATATATTCACATATCAATGAAAATGAAAAGATAGTTCTAATCCAATAATATTTTCAAAAAGCGTTGCCATCTAGTTTTGAACAAAAAATTTAATCAAAACAAAATAGAAGTATTAAATGAAATTTGTTTAAACAAGCTTTAATAAGAAAAATATTTTGAAATGGTGTTGACACCTATTTTTTATAGAAAAATTGTATTCCATAAACTTTTTTTTTAATTCAAAAATGTTTAGAGACTGGGAAATGGGTATTAAAAGAAATATGTTCGAAAAAAATAAGAAAATTTTAATTAAAATTATATGCGCATGGTGTTGCCACCTAGCTCTTAAAACGCAAATGCTAAATAAGAACTGATGGATAAGTAATGAGATGTGGGTATTACGCAAATTGTGATTGAAAATATTTTAATTAAAGACATTTTTTGAACAGCGGTGCCACTTACTTTTTAATTCAAATAATAATATAATATAAACTATGTACTTTAGGGCAAGTAAATTTTATTTTCGACATCGACAGATTCTGCATAAAATTATAAGAAAAAAAATCTGCTTCAAGCCACCACAATTTATAAGATTATTATTTATGAATGTTATTTATTTTTTTAATATACAATACAAATTTGTACTTGGTACGAAGAATTTATTTCCGATGCGAGTATCTATTTTTCATTTTCCCTCTATTTTCGTGCTGGTTAAAGTTAGCTTCTTTTAAAATTTGGCCTGGGGAGCTACTTTAAAGCTATGCACTTTAAAGCTATGCACTTTAAAGCTATGCACTAATTGCACTTGTTTTCTTAGAATCCTATGTAGACTCTAAATGTGCCAGGAACAATGTCGAAAAAATCACTCTACACAAATTGGTCTGTCCTAATGTACATACATTAATCCAAAAGGAAATCAATTATAAAAATTTCAACAAACAATTTCAAAACCATAAGAAAAAGAATATGTTTACTCTCCTTTCCAAATATTTCATGTCGTGAAATGAAATATTTTATTCATAGACAAGGGCAGCAGAGGGCGCTAACTAATTTAATATAAAAAAAGGTTCTTTTACATGGCAGAAATACATTCGGAGATTTCGTTATTAACTGTCGAAGAGCGGCCACTATTACAAATCAGAAATTTCTATCAAAAATTTGTTTCTATCAACTGGTGTTTCGTGCCCAAAGTTTCGAATCTGTGCACTTCCTAATAGCAGTCACGCATCAACCCATTCGGTACGGCGGCCAAGGTATTATAATGGTCACTTGCTTGAATAAATTTCTTCCTTTTTCCTTCTTTCTTCACTTCTGAACGCTGCTCTAATAACTTTCTCTTCTCATCACTGTTCCTATTCTTTCTTCCTTTTCTATCTGGAGTCTCTGTCCACTGACTTATCAATGCATGATTTCTACAGTCATTTTTAACTGTATGCATGTGGCTCCATCCTCTCCTATAGCAGCAGCCATTTTACCTAATCTATCCTATTCTAAAATAATAATCATCTTCAATCTTGATCTCTATACCTAACAGCTTTTTCGCACCTGCAAATAATTTTCTTAACTTTCAACGCCTTTGGCTGCACTTAAAAACAATGCGTGACTCAGCGACTTCTGTCAACAGCGTCTTTTCATGTTTTAATACCCACAGCTGTTTGTTTTAGCCTACGCTAATCAACTCAAGCATATGTAAACCCACTCATCGGTGCTTATTCTTCATATTTTTCTAGACACTTTCCAGCTCTTTAAGTGAACAAAATCTCCTCCAACCAGCAAAAATTACTTAACGCAATTTTCTTAACTGAGTTAAAAGTCTAACCAAGCATTAACTAAGAAAATGTCCTAACAATGCAATGCAGCAGAAAAAGGAAGAGAGGGCGAAAGAGGCAGCGAACGATGCTTGACAGCAGCAACCCGGATTAAGTGTAATAAAACTGTTGGTATTGTCAATGAAAATTAGCACACTTGAGATGCTTCAGCAAAGCCAAGTCTTAATCGTATTCCATGGCAGAAGTACGAATTATCGATATGTAAGTGAGATAAAATCTGTGAGTGCATGCACTTATATGCGTGCGAACTTTTGTAGGCAAGTAAATGTATGTGTAAGTAGACTCCTCTTAGCTCATTCGTTCGCGTCTTGAGTAGCTTTTGATCCGGCGCGGCTGTGCGCGTTTTTATCTGCCGGCCAAATAACAAAAGGGAAAATGAAAAAATAAGAAAAAAGGCGCAGTAACGTTAAAAATTATTTTAATTACTGAAAGTATTTTTCATGCTTTTGTCTGGTTACTTTTTGCCTTTCTCTTTATTGCTTTTTTGCTTTATAATTTGTCTGTCGTATTTTATTAATGAAGTTTGTATGTAATTTTATGGAAGTTGCCGAAAAGCCTTCAAATGCTAATAACTTCAGGCGAAACCTGAGGATTTTTTTTCTGGTTTATTAATTTTTTATTATGAAAAGTTTGCAACTGCATGGCTGCTGCAAACTATTTACTTTGGACATGAATAACTATGTGGCAATTGAGTAAAGTTTTGGACTGTTCAAAGTGAAACTTGGTAATAAAGTAAAATTAAGTAATTTAAAAATTATTGCAAAAGGGGCTTAGTGGGTGCAAATAACGGGTTTTTCAGTAGAGTAGTGCTACTTTTTAGGACTCACATCGATAATTTTTCTTTATTAACCATTTTTTCGCACATGTTTTAAAAGAAATGATGGAATTTTTAATATGGATGCTCTGGCCTTAAACTATTCAATTGGCAATACCAAAAAACAGCAATAACAACCGATTAAGGTGCAAGCTATCAAGAAAAGTGATCTCTCGTATGCCATTTGCAAAATCTACTACTTTAGTAGAAACTTCCTTACCTCTTCTCAGGACGAAACCGCATATGAGATCTGTTCGCGTTCTCACGAGAGTCAGTTCTACGTTACCGGAGCGACACGGATTGATATCCGGCCATACTTAAACGGGAAGTGTTTATGCTGCTACTAAAAAAACAACGAGTTTTCTCCAATATAAAGGTGACTTTTCAACTCGCTCGGTGCGTGCATTCGATTTTCGAATGAAGTGGCGTAAGTATTTGATTAAAGTTGTAGTTGTAAAATCGTAGTTGTAAAGTTTTAGTTGTAGTTTTAATTTTCTACTTTTTAGTAGCCCGTAAGCATTTAGGTTACGTACTTTTATTTTGAGTGCCCAAGGCGGAATTAACACACTACCAAGAGTTCCTGAGGGCGAAATACTCGCAAGTAAATAAAACAAAGAAATAACCGCAAAATTATTTTTTTTCTTTTTTGTCCGGTCATGAGCTCACAAAATAAAAATATGAAAACTTAGTTTTAACTTTATTTAAGGAGAATCATTCTGCACAAATAATAAAGATAAGCAAACCTTATTCTAAGGCACTAAAAATTAAATAAGGCGCTTTGCTTTTGCGCACCACAAATGCATTTGAAAAAAGTAAAAAAATGTTGTATATCCTAAGGAGCGCAGGGAACTATTTGCTGTTTGCTATTTTAGTTTCTATAGAATTTTACGTTCTTTTTGAGCAGGTTTTGTCTGAGAGGGACCCTAATGAAATTTTTCCAGCAATAAATTCTTGGAACAATTTAACCCTCTAACGACATTACAAATACATTGTTTTTCAAGTTCTATAACGAAGGATTAAAAGAAACAAAGCACAAGCTAATGGGTCAAAATATTCTAGAGAAATTTTGCGCGTCAAACTCTGCTAAATGCGATGTTTAGTTACTTTCTATAAGTTGGGTTTTTGAGTGTAACTTTTTTACGAATCTAAGACATTAAATTCAATTAATTTCAATAGAGGACATCTCAGAAACAAATACAAATATTTTTTGCACATCAAAATAGCTTTACAAGGGAAAGAGTTTTACTTTCAGATACTGTCACGACCCTTAAAACCAATTTTTTATTTAAATTTTTTTTTTTAATTTTTAACTTTTTAAAATTTAAAAATGTTGTTTTGCTTTAATTTAAAAAGTTTAAAAATTTTGTTTTTTTCATAATTTAAAAATTATTTTTGCTTTTTAATTTCAGGTTTTCTTTTTGTCAATTTTAAATAGAGGACATTCCAGAAATAAATGCGCATCAAAATGGCTTTACTTTCAAGTACTGTAACGACATTTAAAAAAACTCTTTTTAACTTTTAAAGCCTTTTGTTTTTAATTCTTTGCTTTAGTTGTAAAACCTTTTTTTTTAATTACATTTTTTTTTTGTCAATTTTAAACTTTTTTATCTCGAAACAATATTTCTTTTTATTTATTTATTTATTTCTTTATTTCTTTATTTATTTATTTACTTATTTAACCTTACAGACTGCAAATAATACAAAAAAAAAACATAATTAAAGAACATAAAAAAAATATATTTTCTTTAAAGATTTATTTTTCAGTACCAAGGCAAGATTTTTTAAATACAATTTTTATTTAATTTGCTTAATTTTATTTAGTTATGTTTTTTTGTATTTTTTTAATTTTTACAATTTTCTTATTTTTGAATATTTAAATTTTTTTATTTTTTAAGTTTTTTAAATTTTTTTATTTCATTTATTTCTTTTTAATTTTTTTTCTTACTTTTTATTTTTATTTATTTATTCAACTCTTTTTTTAACTTTATTATTTATCACAAAACTGTTTCATTTTCATTCTTTATTTATTTAATTAACCTTACAGACTACAAATAATACAAAATATTGTATTTAAAAAATCTTTGCTTGGTATAGAAAAGTCAACCGTTAAAGAAAATATATTTTTAAAATTTTTTGATTTGTTTGATTTCCTTTATTTTTTTATTTTTTTTAATTTGAAAATATTTTTGTTTTTAAATTTTTCAATTTTCTTACTTTTTAATTTTAGAATTTATTTATTTTTTTTTTTTTAGTTAGAAAATATTTCTTATTTTTTGAATTTTTCAATTTTTTAATTTTAGAATTTTTTTATTTTTTTTTTTTGAGAATACTTTTTATTTTTTTAATTTTTTCAATTTTGTTATTTTCGAATTTTTAAATTTCAGAATTTTTTATTTTTAAAGTTTTTTAAATTGTTTTATTTTATTTATTTATTTTTTAATTTTTTTTGTTACTTTTTATTTTTATTTATTTATTCAACTCTTTTTTTAACTTTATTTTTTTATCACAAATCTGTTTCATTTTCATTCTTTATTTATTTATTTAACCTTACAGACTACAAATAATACAAATAAAATTAAATAGAATAAAAAATCTTTGCTTGGTATTGAAAAGTCAACCGTTAAAAAAAATATATTTTTAAAATTTTTTAATTTTTTTTGATTTTCTTTATTTTTTTAATTTGAAAATATTTTTGTTTTTAACTTTTTTAATTTTCTTACTTTTTAATTTTAAATTTTTTTTTATTTTTAGTTAGAAAATATTTTTATTTTTTTAATTTTTCAATTTTCTTATTTTTTATTTTTTTAATTTTTCAATTTTTTTATTTTTTAATTTTAGAAGTTTTATATTTTTTATTTTTTTTTTAATTTTTTCACTCGTTTTTTAGTTTTTTTATTTGCTTGATTGGTTTAAGGGTGACCCCGCATCGGAGTGCCACATAGACCGCAAGGTGGGTCCGTTGTGTTGCCCTAGAGCTCATTATGTTATATGATTTCCCCACCTAACCGAGATTTTTATTGTAGATTTTGGTCAAAGATATTAACTCGTTTCGAGAATTTAATGAGAGATTCGATTTTCAGGTCCGAGAGTACTGAAAGATTGTCAATTGTTGGAGAACCTAGAAGAGCGAGTCGACTTCTGGCTAGGCCGGGACAACTGCACAGCAAATGCCTGCTCGATACTTCCTCATCTTCGTCCTCGCAGTATCTGCACAGGTCGTTTTGAGGAACCCCGAGCCGACGTGCGTGAGTGCCCCAAAGGCAGTGGCCGGTGATAAGAGATATTATATGCCTTAGTGTTTCGGAAGACTTATAAGAGTTTTTGTCTGTTTCAGATTGTAGGATGGCCAGATTTGTATGGTCGTAACGCAAGTAGTTTCCACGCGCCACCTCCGATCAGCAATGCTGTGAAATTCTCGATCAGTGATCATTTGACATGTTGAGAGCGGAATGTGGATTGTAGGTAAGTTACTAACATTTGATTGTGCAGCTCCAGCTCTTGCGAACGCATCAGCTTTGCAGTTACCCTCGAATCCACTGTGACCCGGTATCCAGATAACTTGGACAGAATTCTGAACACTTATTTCGTTAAGAGATAAGAGACAGGATCGAACCACATCTAAGTGGGTAGAAGAGGAGCTGAGTGCTCGAACGGCCGCTGGACTGTCAGTTTTATATTATTTGCTTTATTTATTTATTTTTTAATTTGAAAATATTTTTTATTTTTATCATTCTTTTAAATTTTTGTAATTTTTTTAATTTTTTTCAGTTTATTTTTTTTTTTTGTCTCAAAACTGTTTCATTCTCATTTTTATATTTTTATTTAACTTTACAAACTAACATAATACAAAATATTTAAAAAATCTGGTCTTAGTAGCGAAAAGTCAATTTTTAAATGAATTTTTTGTTTACTTTATTTTGTTCATTAATTTTTGTTTGTTTTTTAAATTTTTAATTAATTTTGATTTTTTAAATTTTTGTAATTTTTTACAACATAACATAACATCATACAAAATATTTAAAAAATCTGGCCTTAGTAGAGAAAAGTCAATTTTTAAAGAAATTTTTTGTTCTCTTTATTTTGTTCTTTAATTTTTGTTTATTTTTTAAATTTTTAATTAATTTTTATTTTTTTAATTTTTGAATTTCTTTTATTTTATTAAATTATTTTTTAATTTTTCAATATCTGTTTTTTTCATTTTTTGGTTTTTGTTATTTGGCTTTGTCTTTTAAGCCAGAAACTCTCTTAAGAAACTCTCTGAAAAGGTTAGTCAGTTTGGCGAAATAATGTTGAGGGTTTCTGGTTTTATCTCACTAGAGATCGTTCGTTAAATCGTTAGTTTCATCACAAAACATAGGTAATAATGTCTCCGTGCTCTCAGTAGCATTAAAACATAAATTTATAATAAAGCCAAAAATTGCAAATTTACGCTAAAATTCAAAATATTTCGGGTTTTTGGTTTAACGTAAGGTCATTGCATTTCAGAGATATGAGACTGCCTTTTTGCAACATTTGTGTGCGCAAAATAGCTGCTAGTATCAAAATAGTAACTGGCTAAAAAGAAATCAGCCGATGGTCTACCCTACACTTCTCTTATAATCCTCTCTATATTCCCATTTCTTTGTCTAGTTTTAAATGAAAATTGTTATTGGAAATTTTTCCGAAACTGCTTTATTTCCTTGCCTTTTTGTGTGCCATAAGTTTTTGCTAAAAAATCTTGCTTTTAAAAATTTAATAAACAAAAAACTTGTTGAAGCCAAACTGTTGCTGAATTCCTAAAGCGAAACGCAAAGTGCTAAGCTACCAAGCGACTTTGGCTACAATGAAAAAACGAGTGAAAGTGGCACAAGCAAACTACTTCACAGAATAATTTTAGCTTTCGCAAGTGTGTTACCAGCGGCATTTCGGCATTTCTTCTCAGCCAGACTTGTCCACGCAACTATGCAAATGACAGAAGTGAGGATGACAAAAACTTCTGCACGACAGTCCTAAAATAGACGCACAGCTACTTATACTCGCATATAAAGCAGAAGTTAGTTTTCGCTTCGAATGCTAACTTATTTTGACAGCCACTCACAACTGTCAAAATATATCTAAGTGAAAGCGAAAATATAGTGGCTGCGTTGCTGACAGTGGAAATGCCAGAAATATTAGAAGGCATAAATAAAAAATCAGCAATGTTGGAAGGGGGAAAAACAGACATTTAGAGATGAGGGAAGCGTATAGAAAGAGGAAAACTTCTTCATAGTTACAAGAAAATGAAAGTTGTTGTTGTTTACTCAACTTAAGATTGGGTTTGTAGGAGTAGTAAATGCAGAAAAAGAACTGCAAAGAAGAAGTGGTAAACTAAAAAAATGGGCATAGTAGTGCTAAATATTCGGTTCGAGGATATGCGAGGATATGCGTAAAAAATAGAAATTAAAAAAATACTAAACTAAAAGGAAATTAAAGAAAAGTGTTTAACAATAAAAAAAATAAGCCTTCATCCTTAAAAATAGGCACAGAATTATACCCGCAGGAGCAGTGTCAAATTTTTGCCTGCAACTATGCAGAAAAACACTGAAAAACACCTAAAGGTATGCAAAAAAATATGGGGAAATTCCTAAGCTGTAAAATTGCCGTTGCTAATGGTAATAAAAAGCACCGATTGACAAAGAGAAAGATAAGCAAAGATTGATACGCATTCGCATTGCTGCAAAACGCCTAAAAACCTGTAGCAAAGGCAACAAAAATACGAAACGGAAATTGGCAAAAAGCAGTTGGAGAAAAATAATTGCGCTCAAGAGCTGAACTAAGTAGTGCCTAAAGGTATGCTGAAAATAAAAGTAAGCAAGGAAGTAAAAAAACTAGCAAGGGAATGGCAATTCAAAAGGCTTAAACTGATCAAAAAGTAACTACTTGGCAAATATCATTGCCGAGAGAAAAAAACTTCTAAGCCTCCACAGAAATCTTACAAAAAACGGAACTAAAATTTGTTTCAATCTGAAATGTTTTCAACAGAGCTTGATAACGCCTCAAAGTATGCTACGTTGCAAAGGCAAGATAAAAAAATATACGAAAGAGTTAACAAATGTAGAGAGGCGCATGAGGATTACATTTTGTATGAAATATGAGCAAATAGCGACCATTTGAGACGAAGCTTTGGACACTGACTTGCTGGTATTCTTATTAATTCATGGTGGGCTAATTATAATGAAGTGTGGGCGATGGGGCAGTTTGCTTTATGAGCACTCATTAATTTGATTCGGATTTGATATTCAGACTTCAGATAGAACTTGGGACAGGTATCAGCATCCTCGACTTTTACTTTTTACCTATTGGATTTGAATTAAAAATTAAAAGTTTATAATTAAAAAATTAAAAAACAAGTTTGAAATAAATCAGGTAATAATTAAAGTATTTGCTTGCTAAGCGTTTATGTGCCACTGGGGACAATCTCACACCTTTCACAGCTCCTTTTGAGCCATTGAATATTAAGGAAAACGATTCTACCGAAAATCCTAGCACAGACTACGTTCAATGACTACCGGCACCCTTCTAGCAGACGGATTCTGCAGTTGTAGGGTTAGAATCTAAATATATTTAAAACTCCAATTATGACAGCGGCCGCCGTATCTGAATGGGTTGGTGCGTGACTACCATTCGGGAGTGCGTAGGCTTGAATCACCGTGCATGAAATACCAATAGCGGTCGCCCCACGACAGGCAAGGACAAGTCTCCGAGTGTATTTCTGCCATGAAAAATCTAGTCAAGAAAATGGCTTAAAACTGTAAGTCTTCCCATTTGTGGAACAGCATCAAGACGCACACCAAGGAGAAGGAAGAAAAGCTCGGCCAAACACCAAACAGAAGTGTTTGTGGACACTTTTTATTTTTTATTTTTTTTTAATATGTCAGCAGAGTGATTCTTGCAACTCCGGGCGTTTTGTACGTCAGCCCAAGCACCTACGAAAATCGACAGATTGGTTGAAAAGTTCAAAACGGAGGAGCTCACCGGCACCGATTACTTTCAGTCGAGAGGACAACGCAGCTAAAAGTGACTGCAAGTAACCCCTTACGATTAGCTGAAATTTCAAAGTATGCCTCTAAACCAGGCTGCCCCCGCACTACCAACTCACTCGAATTCTCACAGGGTGGCATTCGTACAATTAAACTCGGTAGGCATTAAGAGCAGGCTTGGCTTCGATTTTTCATTCAAACGTTCAACAAATAAGCCATGAAAACTGATGCGATCAAGTAATAAGACAGATAACGCCTAAAAATATGCACGAAATTAAGTAAATACATTCACATAAGAAACGTTAACCAAAAAATAAGTGAACGAAATCTTTCGAAATTCTGAAAAAAGCTGAAGTATACTACACCACACTCTGCGGAAATATTTTATGAAGCCAACTAATTGGAAAAATATGGAAAAGCAAAGTCATCGACTTTGCAAGTCCAATACCTAAGCAAAACTACACTCAAGTCATTAAATAAATAATATATTATTCAAAGGTGAATAGCAAACGAAAAACAAAATTTGAATGTAAAAATTTCAGGCCAGTCATTAATAAAAGCCAAATTTTTAAAAACAAAGTTTAAGTGCCTAAAGGTATGTTACAAATTAAAGCATTATGTAACTTTAGAGAACAAAATTTGTGTAAAAAACTTTGCAGCTAGTCAAACATCAAACCCAAAAACGCAAAAACTTAAAGCGCCTAAAATTATGCTGTGAATCAAAGCACTACATAACTTGCGGAGGGATGCAATACACGAAATAATAATGGAAAGTCCAATAAAACACATACGCATACTCAGACATCGTAAGCTGGCGCAAATCTGGTAATGCGCCTACAATTATGCTATAAATAAGAATAGTAGAGCGAATTAGGCAAGCAAAACTCACAGCATCAAATACGCTTGAATAGCAGGGAATAGCAAAGGACATAAAGTAGCTCAAGCAAGCAAACAAACATAAGATGCCAGAGCGCCTATAAGTATGTATTAAGCAAATTTAAAATCAAGCTGTGAGACATTAGTAGAAAATGCAAGAAGAAGCATGGTGAGCGTGTAAGTGTATTTACATTTACAGTTAACAAACCTAAGCCGCTTATAAAGCAGTTCTCAACACAACGCAGAAGTAGTAGTAAGTAAGAGAGATGACGGCACCTCAGTAATTGGAAAGTTTCCAATCGAAAAAACAAAAAACATCTTTTGCTTGCACTCAAGAAGAAGCATAACACAGTTGCACACACAAGCTTACGTAAATTAAAAAATAATAAAAATTAACAACAACAACAACATATAACTTACACCTACATAAATACCGACATGAAAACCTGAACTTCAACTCAAAGAGGAAATGTGTCAGGAAATGCCGGTTTGGCAATGTTTATATACAGAAGAAATATGGCGGAAAATAAGCAAAGTGAAAAAAGTGACAGAGCGCGCCATCTACCGGCGCAGCCTTGGCTGACAGTCAGGAAATTGAAGCCGACAAAAAGCGGTAAGGACATTAAGATGAAAATGAAGAAAGCGGAAGGTAATGTCTTATGGCAGCACACATACACACACGAGTATAGTCGTGCATACAGCTATGGTCATTAAAACAGGTACGCTGCCTCGATTTTCTTGTGCTGAGGTATTAAAAAATGCTATAACATACTTTGAAGCGATGAAAAAAAAAACTGTATGTGGAAATGTTGCTGGGCGAAATGTCAGATGTCCTAAAAGGCAAGAGCTCTCCACGCGGTTCACAAAAACAAACAGCCAAGCACTGTGGCGGCAACATAATGATTTGGAAATGCTTCCCTTGTATGAAGCAGAACCTATTCACCTCATAATCATTGAAATGGACAAATTCATTTAGAGGGACATACTTCGAGAAGTGATGTTACGCTTTGCTCAGAAAAATATGCCACTTCGGTGGCTTTATATGCAAGATAATGACCCAAAACACTCTCCAATATTAGATTAAATTAGATTAGATTAAATTAGATTCTGTATGAGGTCTACTCTTTGACCGCATGGCCTTTTGTGCCCCTTACTCATTACAGTACCTCATCCAGACTAAGCTCCCTTATTAATTTTAGAATAGAGTTGGGTTGGATTGAGCGCATGTGGCCTTCCCCGGCTGCAATTGGCCGAGATCGCTCAACCTTCTCCGGGTTATAGCGCTGCATTCCAGAAGTAGGTACATTGGAGTCTTCTGAGACTGGTCGTAGAAACAAGAGACAAGAGTCCAAAGACGAAATCCTGGTCATGTGCAGATGACTTCGCAGTCTGCAGTGCCTGTGAGAATGACCGTGAGCATTCTCAATTTATCCTTGGGGAGGGTTATGAGTTTTTCAAGCCTCTTTTGGTTGTACCCTCCCAGTAGGGATTTCGCTTGGCATAGCTTCATAGTTTGGTACCAGCAAACCTCCCTTGCTCCTAGATCTACACTCCTAAACTTCTCCTTAATGGTGTGTTGTCCGGCTTGGGTCGTATGAACGGCGAGACCGCAGCCTCTCCACCAATGCGTCCGCTAATTCGTTCCCAGTTATACCCCCGTGTTTAGGTACCCAAATTAGTCGGTTACAATTGTGCATTCCTAGTCGATTAAGTTTCTCGATACACTCAAGGACCAGTGAGGAATTGATCTTCTAACTGCCACTCAGAATGGCACTTTGCTCATTCCCGACATTCCTGTCTAAGTTGATCTCTGCACATAGACAAATGGCATACATCTTCGCTTGGAAGATGCTTGGTAAACTGTTCTTCGGCACAGAGTGCTTAGTTCTGGAACCATAAATTCCAACACCTTTGCATTCGGGGGTCTTCGAGCCATCTGTGTATCAGTTCATTGCACACTCCTACAGTTTCTTTTCAGCTCTCTTGCAGTCAACTCCAGTTAACTTATTGTGCAGCTAAATTCTGAACTTTTTTTCGAATTTCATCAGCTTAGTGATATTATCTCTGGGTAGCTGGGTAAGTGGGCTCTGCAGCCTTAGCACTTCCATGTCTTTAAATGGCATCACTTTTCCTACCCCAAAGCCTTCCCTGGTAATATTCAGCAGCATGCGCTTGGTTGATTGTTGAATAACTATATAGAGCGGTGTCAGCCAAGCATCACCTCCACCGCAGCTGTAGGGCAGGTCAGCAGCTCCTCAATGTTAGTACTGAATCTTTTTTCCAAAATAATGTTAAATTTGTGGATTGGTCACGCCAGTTACCCGGCCTAAACCCCATTGAGAACCTTGGGGGAGATTTAAAGAAGCGATTTGGGAAAAGGATTTATGGCAAAATATCAAAGAACTATGGCATTCCATTCGGAAACCTGCCGTAGGATTGTTAATTCTATGCTAAATCGAATACAAAAAGTCATTGACAATAATGGCGGACCCATGGATTATTGATTAAACTTCGATAATTTAAACAGCATTTTTAATAAAGCCATTCGTTTTTTTGTATCGTAACTTCTGATCGTACCTATTTTCTATTTCGAACCTATTTTAATGACCACATGAATATTTCCTTTCTGTTCATATTGGCACTACTTTAAGTTTTAACAGATACTTGAATTATCCTTTACATTTTTTATATTAGTCTATGAAGCAAAAGCCACATACAATTGAATATCTGTTATTAACTTAAAAATCTTGCATTTTCCTTATGAATGTGGAGGGTACCTATTCTAATGCCCCTAGCTGTATATGTAGGTCCACATATGCACAACTATACGAGCATATAAGTAAGTAAGTATGCTCGTAACTTTTATTACAAACTTTATTGCCAAAGCAAACAGGTTAAACAACAGCATACCAACGCACACGCCCAAGCTGAAATGAAAAGCAGCTTGAGGGTGATTTGCTACTTGCAACACTCTACAGCTTCTGCAGATGCCATATGTGCACGCAAATAAGAGGTTGTAAAAGTTGCGAGTTATAAGAAAATTGCGCAATAAGAAAAGACGAAGGCAAGCACAAGTTGGTACACACACACGTACACACTTATTTGTATATTCACATGCATGCGAGTATATTCGGCATGAGCATATTTGCTCACATTCTTCCGTCCCCCGGCTTTGCACTCCCTAATGATTTTTGGTTGCTTGCACGTACGACTTTATAATTGAATTTTTTAAACTCATTTAATGCAATATTTGACATTTACAAGCAAACACAATTTAACATCTCCCAGCAGTGAATAAATTAGGTCGAGTAAAAAGTGGGACTGCGAAACTAAAATAGTTAGGATTATTCGATTTAGATCAAATAGGCGTTGTTCGATATCCTTTGTAAATTTGGAAGGCAGTCGTATAATTCGGCGTTCGAAGGAAGCTTCGTTCCTACTGGTAAAAAGAATAACTGTATCGCTTTCGACGCTATTTAATTTTATAATATAAATATAGTTTTTCTAGTGTTTATAAAGTTCATAAGGACTCAGGGCCAGATAATTTCTTCAACGATGTTTTCTCATATAAAAGGGTCATTTGAAAAGTCCGCTCAAAAATAAAAGCTACTTAATTGTTTGGGTCAAACCTTTTTTATTTTTCGACAAAGTCTCCTTTTTGGCTTATATACTTTATTCAACGCTGTTCTAGTTTGTTGATCCCTTCCGCGTAATAGTATTTGTCCAAGTCTGAAAAATAGACATTCGCCTCCTCCATGAAATCACCTCCTCCTTCGAGTCAAATCCTTTTCCCGCCAAACCAACCAAACCAAACTGGTGAACTTCTGTAAAGAGGAGATCAAATCACTTGAATGTGCAATAAAATTTCTCTGATATGGGTTCCAGGAAATAGAAACATGGAGTGAAATGAAATTGATGATGAGCTTGCCAGGAAGGGGTCGGTTGAATTGAGTATCCAATAATTGTTGTTAGAGGAGAACTACAAAACTTATTTCTCAGGAAAGCCCAGATAAGCTGGAGCTCCATTTCTTCATGTGCCATTTCGAAAACTCTGTGGGCCCAGTACAATAGACGCAGGGTTCAGAAAGTCCTGGGTACTCCACGCCATTCAATTTCCTAAGTCGCAGATGTGCTTACCGGACGATCGGCTCACACGCGGAAAAGCAAATTTTACAATTTAATCCCCATTGCAGAGGTTGTGGGGACCTTGCAGAAAAGAAGACTGCTGTGCCTTTCTCTTAAATGTTCGGGCTTGGCAGCGAGACGATTAAGGTCACTCCTTTCTTCGACCACCTGGAACAGTGCGCCAACCTTAATCCCATCAATCTTCAGCATTATATCAATAGCGCTGGCTTGCTGTGGATATCTGCCTGTTGGAGGTCTCTTAATGGTATCAAAACGGTGCTTTAGTGCTACTTGAGGAGTGCCAGAGTTGTACTTCAAACCATTCCATCTACATGTCTACCTACGTATGAACTCAATTTTTATAAAATAATATCCTCTGAAATACATTTTACACTTCTGGCGCATGGATTTTAAAACACATTTAACTATTCTGAAATACATTCTGTGCCCTTTTGATAAAGCAACTTAAGTCGACTTATCATTTTTCTCTGTCAGCCATTAAATTGCCTACTTTTCTCGAAATATTTGAACAATCCATCATTTATAGCCTTAGCTGAAGTAACCATCAAATTAAAAGTTTAATAAAATATAAAAATTTTCTATGGCAACTCAAAATATTTTGGCCTGCACAAAGCCACTCAAAGTCACATAAATGGTTTTGTTAAATATTCACACGTTTTTTAACTTCTAATAAATATATTTCTTGCACTTTGAGGTACACTTGTGGCCACATAAATAAGTCACTTGTACTTTTTACAACATTCGCTACATTTTCTATGCTACATTTTTTCGTTAATTTTGTATAAAAACATAAGAGGTGTGTTCAAAAAGTATCGCGAATTTTGAATTTTCGCAGGTTACGTATATTCGAATTTCGATTTTTTTGTGGCGATATGTTCGTACTCATGTCTCTCATGTTTCGAATCGTCTTCGAGTTTTACCTATTCAAAAAGATGGATCAAAAAACCTGTACCAAATTTTGTGTGAAAAACGAAATTAAGTGCGCGGATGCATTCCGAATGTTGACTGTCATACGGAGAAGCTACTTTGGACCAACGCAACGTTTATCGGTGGTACAAAATGTTCTCAGAAGGCCGAGAAGATGTGAACGACGAAAAGCGTGCCGGACGCCCGAGCACTTCAAAAACAGACGAAAAACTTGATGAAGTGAAGAAAATGGCATTGGCCAATCGTCGAATCACCGTTAGAGAAGTTGCTGAGGAGCTAGACATATCAATAGGCTCGTGCCATTCGATTTTTTTTCAATGATTTGGGCATGGGAAGGGTCGCCGCAAAATTCGTACGAAAACTGCTCAATTTCGACCAAAAGCAGCATCGCATGAACATTGCTAATGAGATGTTGGACTCTGTCCGCGACGACCCAAATTTGCTCCACAGAGGTGACGAATCGCGGATTTATGGTTATGACGTGGAAACCAAGGCTCAATCATCTCAATGGAAGCTGTCGCACGAATCAAGACCGAAAAAAGCGCGCCAAGTTCGGTCGAATGTAAAAGTTTTGCTTACCATTATCTTCAATTGCAGGGGCGTTGTGCATCATGAGTTCTTACCGCAGGTTAAAACAGTCAATAAAAAATATTACCTGCAAATTATGCGCAATTTGCGCTAAGCACTCCGCCAGAAACGCCCGGATTTGTGGAAGAACAAAAATTGTCTTCTGCATCACGATAACGCCCCTGCTCACACATCGTTGCTTGTGCGCGACTTTTTGGCCAAAAACAACACACTAATGATGCCACAACCACCGTATTCCCCATATCTGGCCCCCTGTGACTTTTTCTTGTTTCCGAAACTGAAGAGGCCCATGAAAGGACGACGCTACGCTACGATTGACGAGATACAGACGGCTGAACAAGATAAAAAAATGATTTTTTAAAGTGCTTCGAAGATTGGAAGAAACGTTGGCACAAGTGCATAATATCCAATGGGGATTACTTTGAAGAGGACAAAATAGATATTAATGAATAAATAAATACTTTTTGAAAAACACAAAATTCTCGATACTTTTTAAACGCACCTCGTACTTCATTGTCTAACAAAAACCTTATAAATCAAAATTTTCCGTTTTGTACACAATTCAAAAAAAATTAACAAATTTCAAGAAATTATGATCACTATGGTAAAATTTTTAAGCAGAATTTTTAGAAAATTTCTGAATATGTAGTTTTATAGTCCATTAAATTTTAGTATAATAAAGTGAAAGTTAGAAGTCGCGTTGATTTTTGACAATTTTTTGTTTTTTTATTGTTAAGAATTTTCTGCCATATAAAGCAGAAAATGTTTCGCATCAAAAATTAACAAAAAACATTAAGCATAAAAATTAAAATACAAGTTGTAAAAAAATTAAGTGACTTAATTATGTGGTCACGAGTGCACATTCAACGCTTTCCTAAGTAATATTGGCTTTACTCCAGTTATGTTTCGCAGTTCACCCGAATAAGACCAGTTCGTTTCTAGTGGATTTCAATACCTTACAGTCCATTCGTCCAACTGCACACAAGTCTGAATGTATGTATTTGCTACATTTGTTTGTTTACTTGTTTTTCGTTCGAAACCTCAGGCACTACATATCCGCTTGTACTTTTGAGGCTTACACAGGAAGTATCTATGTTTGCGCTGAAGTATATTTTTCTCAGTATTGTCTCACACTGCTTTTCACTTTTTACGCAAAATGTTAGCGATGTTTGTGTAAACCATAACATCATTGAAGATATAATAATTAAATTAATGCATAGATGCTTTTGTTGTTTGTTTTTGAAGAAGCTCACCTGAACTTGTCATACTTCATTAAGAATAAATAAAAGTAAATTCAAAAATTACAGCGGAAAGCAATTCTTGGAAAAAGATATTGTAGAGTAGCTGCATAAGAAAAGATTCGTACTAAAAAATTTAAGTAAAAGTAATGCTGAGGAAGTTTAAGTCTACACACAAAAAATTAATTATATTGAAACGTTCAAAATTTAAAAATAAGGAATTGTTTTAAGTTCTGCGATTATTCGCACTCCAATTGGCTCTACCGGCTTTAAGGTAAATTTAGTGACAGAGTTTTTCAAAGCATATTTTTTATTACCCCTAAAATATTTACAGCAACGTTGCTTTGGCTACGATATTCCCCGAAAAGCCATGTGTATGCTTCTTAGGGTAAATACGGTCCAAGCCACTAAGCGCCAGTAAGGTAGCGCTAGAGTCGAGATATATCTGAATATATTGGGTTGTTCGGAAAGTAATTTCGTTTTTTTTTGGTGAAAATAAAAGACGATCTTCGAATAATGAATAAATATTTAATTAAATAATATATTGGCCATTCTGATCCAATACCTTTTGCCATCTTTCTGGTAGTAACATTGATTAAACGTTCATATAATTTTTGGTCTTTGCTGCAAAAAAACTGCTCCAGGTGATTTTTGACATGTTCATTTGAGGTAAAGGTTTTACCGTCCAAAAAATTTTGCGCTGACCGAAACAAATAAAAACCCGAAATGGCCAGGTCTGAAGAATATGGACCCACCATTGGCAGTACATCCCATCCAAGCTGTAAAAGCTTTTGGGGAGTGAACAAACTTGTACGAGGTCTTGCATTCAGTTTGTCCAGCTGATGACATTAGTCTTCCGAATTAATTGTTGTGTTATCTGGTGAAAATTCAAAACAGAGCGACTCCTTTAAAATCCCACCAAACAGACAGCATCATCTTTTTTTGATGGATATCGGCATTTGAAATGCTTTGAGCCAGTTCATCTTTTCTGCTCCATGTTGCGTTTGACATTGTTATACCTATACAGCCCATTTTTCGTCTCCAGTAATGGTGCGCATCAAAAACGGATAATTTTCGTGGTGCGAAGCACAGACGTCAACGCAACGACACAAATTTCTCTCCGTGTGGTTAATTTCTTTCTGGCTTAAACAGCATTTTTACCTTTTTTATAGTAAAAAAGTAAAATATGACGAAAAGACTGCTTATTGCCCTCCATATTTAAAAGGGCACCGACCAAAAACTACTGCGTAAAATCAATTGAACTTATTCACACACAAGCCTAGCTATATCGGCTGTCAAAACATACATATAATGACAATGCGACTTAAGTGTGAAGTTAGCTGTGCAAAAATACAATTAAATTCTCTGTCGGAAAAAAACGAAATTACCTTCCGAACAACCCAGTAGTGTAACTCAGTTCATATTCCAAATATTGTGGTACTCCTTCAACGAAGGCATGAGTTATTAGCTTTAAAATGTAAAACTATCCATATACCGTCTCATATTAATACAGGGAGCACGGGTTAGGTTAGGATAAATAGCTGCCCTTGCGAGGGGCGCCACTTGAACAAATATTCAAAAATTGTCCGTCGAGATACAGGGAGAAGAAAACAGAACGGAAGGAACCAGACACGAAGAAGGGGCTTTGGATTAGAGGATGACGACTAACAGTGGTGATATACGTTCCCATCAACCGCTGGAAGCTATTAATGAATTTCAACAGATGTGTGGCATTTAAACCTGTCACATCCGTAGGTGTGGCGAAAAAGTGAAAGCCCAGATATTTAAAACTTTGCCCGACGAGAGCATGGGAGTTGAGATGAAGATGCTGAGATGATTCCACCTCGCCTTCTAGACAGCTTCAGCAGAATGGACTTGAAGCTATACCAACCCTCACCTCACCTCAGGATAACTCTCAAAGACACCTAACGGACAATGTCCGATACGGTTACCTACCAAATTCAAGAGCTGCGCCTTTGTTAGCCTTAAAAGTTCCCTTCAGCGCCCCGGATCTTCCCATGCCCTACCTCCAAATATAGCACCCGCACACTCCTCCCTTCAGGAAATATTAATAGAGAAAGTTTCACTCGGACCTACCGAGGGTATACAACAATCCTGCACCATGGGGATGAACTCCAAATTTTTAAGAGTACTAGAGTATCCGTATTCTCAATCTGATTGCAGCGCGTACAGGTGCAGTTTTTCTACAGATGCCGCATTCAACATAGCGTTGAACGCTAGAGTAGGAGTGGTCGGAAGCGCCCCAATGATTCGAATGAGAGCAGACCTTTGCATCCTCTCCAGTTTCTTCACTGATGTCATCCTTTCCAGCGAGTTGCACCAGTCAAGTACTCCGTACAATAAAATTGGCTTTATAATTGGGTTATAAAGGCAAAGCGAAACTTTAGGCGAGAGCCTCCATCTTTTTCCGATAGTGCAAAGGCAACTGTTGCCATCCTAATTCTCTCCTCAATGTTGGGATCCCAAGTACAGGACCCCATGGGGTACAAAAGACTATGAGGTCGAAGTGCAAAGAGCATTTTGAATAACTTTTTTCCAGGCCATTTTGTTTCTCGCATAGGATATTTTGATGAGCCAGCGAGATTGCCTAGTCTTACGCCCCCACACTACTTTTTGTTGAGTCACTTAAAGATTTGGCTACTTGAGGAAATAAACTGCAAGCCATTCAGCGCCCAAAAACTACATTGGTTGAAAAATTTAGAACTAACGCCGGAATACTTGGCGAAGGTTATTCAAAATGCCACAAAACTAACCCAAATTCGCTATAACTCTAGTGGTGGCCAGATATCTCATATTTCAGATATTGAAATTAAAGGTCTTTCAACAATGACGCCTAGATGTCGGTAGTGAACCATTCCTAGACGGTGCAATTTTTGTATGCCATCTTTGAAATTTGTCAAGTAGACAGATGCACAATCTTATGCGATAGAAAAACGCGCTAAAGTAATTGAAACTTATTGTGAAAACTGTCGATTGTACAATTCGTGATTTTCAATTCGAAGGTTCGAGAAAAAATAAGAAAAAGTTTCAGTTCAGCTCACGTCACTCGTTTCGTGAAGTTTGGCAGGCGAACTCTCTCCCTGAAAGGTGCACATCACAGATTCATAGCTGATAATGAATTTATTATCAGAATTGTAAATCCGTGGCATCATCATCATCATCAATTTCTTTTGTCCCTAGTGGAATATAGAGCCTCAAGTTTCAGTTGTATAACCATTTTCATACAAACACAAATTTTGCATCTCCAAATCCGACGTGTACACTGCGATAGCAGGTGGGTACTACTTGGAGACTGTACTCCTCCCTGGTTTAAATTCATGTTTTTACACCTGTAGCTCGAAAAATGTGGAGTGCATCCATAAATTGCAAGTCTAAGGAAGATCTGTTGAGCTCCGCGTATAGGATGACCAGATATTCAATAGCGTGAGCCCACTTCTAACCTGAAGAACAGACGCGTTTTGTAACCGCTCGCTCCGAGACAGATGCCGCGAACTTCGGAAGGTCTTTAAATTGTATATGTCAAAGTAGACCCCCCCAAACTTCGCCTCTCATTAGACCTGACCATGCCTCTCTCGCGATTGGATACCTTGTCGTTGTTATTAATATGGGAGTATAAGCATTCACCTTACATGTACAGAGAATACTGCTGGTATGACAGTCCTCGGTCGGATATCAATCGTAGGAATTACAAATAACGATAGCTGCGAATTTTGCAATGAACTAGAAGAGAGGGAAACGCTAGAACACCTTCTATGTTACTGCCCTGCATTAGCTAGAACCCGAATGGAATGTTTAGGAGCTCTACAATATGCGAAGTTAGAATGCCTCCCGGGGTTAGAGCTCCAGCGTTTACTTAGATTCGCAAAAGACGCAGACATATTACAAGATGTCTACTAAACAGAAACGTAAAGGTCTAGCTCCGTCTGGTAACACTAAGGATCAATAGATCTATTTGATGGCTTTCAGCCAGCCAGGCCAATCTAACCTAACCTAACCTAACATAACTTGTCCAATGCTTATTCGGTGGCCGCATCTATAACAATTAAGAATCCGTTTGGATTTTATTTTTGAGAGCAGCAAGAGGGTTGGAATCATGCACGCCAGGACACGCTCGTTTTTTTTGACCAACTACTTTGACTGCGCATAATTTTGTCAATTTTAATTTTTTTGTTTTTGGGTTAGTCTTTAATGTAATAATTATTAATCAATGAACAAATGTTAAAAAAATGGATAAAAAAATGTTTTTTGTTTCCTTTGTACAGCGCTTAAAAACCGGGCGAAATTCATACCTCCACACTAGAATACCCCCTTAAGGGTAGATTAGTTATTTCGTCTAGAAATTATAACGGAAGCAGACGTCCGTTTTTTTTTTAAACATTACAGAATTTACTACGTAGTATTTCACTTAGATGCAACAGACTTATTACGAGTTTATACAAAACGAAGTAATGAATTTTAAAGCGAGTGCATAAAGTCAAGCACTGCAATGGGAGTGGGAAATTGCAGAAAGTGTGAATACAAAATTTAAATAGCGAAATTTCAGAATCCCGAAATTCCGGGACCTAGAAAGATCGTTGCTTTTAGGCACCAAAAATCCCACGATTAGTTTATATGAAACCCGAGCCCCCTTTTAATCTTCTCAAGTAAAATGTGGGGCAGATTTATAATAAAATCTTTCTACAAGAATCTTATCGCTTTTTTTTTTTGCTGCAAATACAACTTTATTCTGAAAAAATGGTTACAAGTGAATCAGTGAAAGTACAAGTGAATCACTAAAGTATTGCCGATCGCTGGTTTCTACCTTTTCCATCTTCCTGGTAGACTTCGTTTACTGTCGCGGTAAAACTATTCATCTTTTGAAGCTAGCCACGGATCAAGCCATTTTTTGAATATGAATGGAACTGCTGGTCAGCTAGACCATGTGCCATCGATCGGAACAGGTGATAATCGGATGGCGCTATATCTGAGGAATATGGCGGGTGGAGTACGATTTCCCATTTCAGTGCCTCCAGGTAGGTTTTAACGGGTTTGGCAACGTGAGACCAGCGTTGTCATGCTGTAGAATCACTTTTTCATGCCTCTCCGCGTATTGCGGCCGCTTCTCGCGCAGTACTCAGCTCGATCGCATCAATTGAAGTCAATACCGATCCCCAGTGATGGTTTGTTTCGCTCGGTTTTAACAGTTTATAATAAATAACACCAACTTGGTCCCACCAACTACATAGCATACCTACGCAGCGTGAATATTCGACCGAGGCGACGACGTAGAAGCACGACCGGGTGGTCTCCGTGACTTTATTTGCTTTGGATTGCTGTAATGAAGCCATTTTTCCATTTTTCATCACCCGTCGCGATGCGATGAAGAAAACCCTTTCTTTTTTTGCCGCTGGAGCAGTTGTTCACAGGCGAAAAAACGACGTTCAACATCCCTTGGCTTTAACTCATTGGGTTCCTTATGTCTCCTGTTTCTGAATAATTTCCAAAGCATGCAATCGCTTGGGAGTGGATTGGCAAGTAACTCCTAATACTGAAGCAAGCTCTTCTTGCGTTTGACATGGATCCTCATTCAGCAATGCGTCCAATTCAGCGCCTTTGAAGGTTTTTGGCCTTCCTTCACGCGGACGGTCGTCAACATTAAAATCAAGATCTTTGAAGCGACGGAACCAAGCTCGTCACGTTGTTTCACCTAAAGCAGCATCTCCATAAACTTTTTGTAGCTCTCGATGCGCTTCAGCCGCCGTTTTTTTTCGAATGATTTCGATTATTCGGCACAAAATCAGACATTTTCACAAAACCAAAAGTATATGATACCAAAACAAAATCACTAATGTATTGAAGCAATTTGCTTACCACATGTCTAAGCTTGGTTTATGATGCTTAGGTTATGTTAAAATCGACTAGCACACACTGCTGGCGGCTTCTATTGACAAACAGCGGGATCTTAGTTGCGCACCAATAATATTTTCTCTTGTTGCCGTGCATAAAAACATTAGACATTTTCCCAGTATTCAGAAAAGTTATGATCCTTTATGAGTACCGAAAATATCCCGAAATTCTGCGACCAAAAACTAACTTTAATATTGGTATCCCTAGCATATGAAACGTGTCGGAGGGCAATTGCCGCCATGTAAGCAAAATGAGAAATCGAGTTTTTAATTACATTCAAGAAACCAAACGAACAAAAAGGGATATGAAAAAAATTTGAGGAATAAAATATTAGCTAAGCAAAATTAAACTAAGCGGCTGCAATGGCGAATGATATTGAAATGTTGAGTGGAAACCTTGAGAGGGAAAGCATGAGCTGGCATCGAGCTGAAGGCGGAAGTAAGCAATGAACGGAATGTAAAACGAAGATGAATATAGAAGCAACCGGGCACTGAATGGGGCTTAAGGAAGAGTGTTAAAATAGATTAAAAAAGCAATTTGTAGATAGAAAAAAAGTCGATTAATGCAAATAAAAATGGATGCGAAATCGATACTAGAAATGGGAAAATAAAAGAAAACTTGAGTATTTTTTGTTGTGGTTATATCTCAAATTAAGAAAACAAAGTGGAAATTCAATACTTGCATACTACTGTGAGCAACGAATGATAAAAAAGGTCTGTTTTCTAAAGCAATCGTTTCTCAACAGGTAATGGCAGGCATTCGCGTGTATTTCTGCGTTGAAAAAGAGCTTATTTTAAAAAGCGCAGGAGGAGGAGGAGGAGGCTGCAATTTGGACCGGTATTTTTATTATAGTTCTAGTTCTAATATATGGTAAAATACTCAGAGATCAACTATGATACATACCTAGAGGACACCCTGTTGATGCTTTCTGACAAAACAAGAGAAGCAGAAAACTAACGTGGAAGCCCAACTTTGAAGGATAGATTAGAAAGATAGCCGTCGCCTAGTATGCATGCAGAGGCACCTTTGGCAATATATGTGGACTCTTGCTTCAAGTTTTGTGTTGTGGTAGAGTAGTATAAAGTCAACTCTATGATATGGGGGCAGACGTCAGCTAAAGAGGACAACGTCAGCTAAAAAGCTGGATAGAGTACAGATGTTGCCCTCATTGGAATCTACTAGTGCTCTAGCGCTTAGCGTAATGCTAAATATGATACCTGTAGACAGAGTAGGCAAAACTGCCCGTCCACGTGCCGCAATCTAACTGAGAGGTTCGGGCTACAAGCTGGTCCTCACTTACAGGCATTCAAGAATCCTCAGCACACACCCGTGCCCCTTAAGCACACACTCCTGATGACTGACCAATGTACGCGCTCGCTCACACAGACACATTTCCTTACAGCATTTGGAGGCAAGTGAACCTGTTCCCAGGTGGCTCGAAATTCGATAGAACAGCTGGTGAAGTAATATTCTGGAAGGAACTTCCGCCAATCTTAAGTTCAGACAACCGGACCACTGCAATGTATTCTGAGCGGAGGTAGCCGTAAACAAATGAGCAACAGATTTGCTGCTCCCTTTTTTAACAAGTATTAGTGAAGCAAACATTTACTCCGACAGCCAAACGGCAAGTAGGGCCCTTTTTGCTCGACGATAGTGCGCTCAAGATTTAACGGCGAATGCATGGGTTTCCTTCAGATGGCATCTTAATTCTTTGATATTAGACGCATAGACCTATTCTCAGAGCCATTACAAGAATGTGCAGCGCGCATAAACTAGCTGGGCAGGGGACCCAAGAGATGCTTTCCCCGCTAAATGCTAGAAATCGGTTCACACAGATAGTCAAGGATCTGTGGTTTGCTCCTGGAAAGGTGGGTTTCGCATGAGCTCAGCAAGTGCTGAGCAAATACATAAGCTTGCAAGGCCGCGAAAAACCTTTTCGTCACGGATGGAATGGAAGCGCTGGAGGGAGCTAAGTTCTTCTAAGTTTAACAAAGCCTCAGTTCTAAAATTTGATCGGTGCGCTTACTGGACACTGTTCCGAACATATATGCATATGCATGTTACGAAACTCGGCATCAGTTCCGAGTTCTTTTTGCGGCAGGATGAGATAGAATCATCTCAGCATACTTTACTTAGCTGTCCTGCTCTCTCGTGGCATTTTGGCTCTCCCTTCTTTTACTACGCCAACAGATATGGAAAGTCGAGATATTAGCCACCTGATAAATTTCATGGGTAGAAATGAATAGGTTAACTCAACCGTTATAAATTATCCTTGTGGAAGAGGAAGAAGAAGAAAAAGTTGAGCACTTCCTTTGCAATTCTCCAGTCTTAGCTAAAATCAGAGCAAGTTGCCTAGGTAAATATATTTTTCAATTCTCTTACAGAACAGTCTGGCGTGGAGATGGGACCAATCCTGCACTTCATATGAACCACAAAATGGTTCCATGAAGAAAAATAAATGAGGTTCCCGTGTCGCACAGTCGTATCACAATGGACCTGTAAGATTTAAGAGAATTGGTCATACAGACTGACTACAATCGTAACCTAACCTAATCTATCATTCTGTCCTCATTTCCTCTATATTTGCTCTGCACTGTTCTTTCCCCTAGTTTTCTCTCTAAAATGGTATCGCAATGGACGAATTTGATTCCACGCTTACAATGAGCAAATTATTCGACATAAAGCTCACTTTCACACTTTCTCTTTTAAATGAGAAGACTCCAAGCTTCTGAGGGGTCACTGCCTGTTAGTAGCCGCGTAATCTCAGTTTGGGTCTTGCAATAACGAAAAAATATTTCTGATACTTTTTACTTGCGAATCATCAGGCCAACATTATGCAGTCCATTCATGCGTCCAATTCAGATTTGATCCCTTCAACTTTGATCTAATTACTTCTTTAGCCAACTTACTCAACTAGGACTCCGTTTACCTCAGCACGCAGTATATTGAGGCATGCGAAAGAGGATGGATTACAAGGTTTTGACATCCAACGCAAAATCGTTAGAGTCACTTCGGCTACCACGTCATCGGGCACTTGACAGCAGAATTCTATCCGGTCATTTCACACGTATTCACGCACTCGTCCCATCAGTCATTTTTCAGACGGCACCGAAGTAATGTAGGCAGTGGCTGCGTTGATTTTTCATGCATGACAAACACACTCCCAGTTTTTGCGGACCTCTCTTGCACACAAACAGCTGTCATCTCTCCGATTACATCAGCAAATCAGTTGATCCCTTCAAAATCGCTGAGGGCCCGTTAACGGTCTAATGTTGGCCACATCTCTGTATTCTGTACATCGTGGAGACATATGGCATATCTTTGCTTCCCACTTCTAAACTGATTGCACTGTTCCAATGTTCTTATGCTCTCTAACAGACTTGAGGGAATAGGGAAAACTCGGTCCGCTTGCGGTGCCCTATTTTCCATTTCCACCAAACCACTTTTCTGTTTCTAGTCCTTTTTTCAGCATCTCATCAATCTTTTATACCAGTTTAACTTCAGATGGTGGAAAACTATTTAGTTTCTCTACTTTGTTACTTTAATTCAAAGAGATCCAAAAGTTTGTGCTTGCTTCAAGACAGAACTTCCTTGCCGCTAGAGGAATTTCTGTCAGTGCTACTTTTATGACCGTCCTAAGCTTTGGCTACTAGAGGGAAACAACTTATGCGACAAACTCAGTTCACCTCGGGGAGAACTGATTTTATCATGCCAGCGGTGACATTCAACGGAAATTTTGCCAGCTACTTTCCATATCGGGAGGAATGGAAGAAGGGACTTTTACTAAGCAACTTCGACACTACACAGTCTGCACAAATGGTTTAGAACTTGATTGTGGTGTTAGAGCTGGTATACAGGGTGAACGATATGAAGTGTTACCTATTCAAAACACCATAACTTTTTTGTGTGAAATTAGTTTTTATTGATTTCAAAGACAAAATTGTTCAAAAATGATTACAATTCCGCCTTGCTCTCCAAAATGGACCAGATGGAATAGTCCATCGGATTTGCGTCTGGCGAATTCGACAGCCATTGTGTGGACGAAATGAAGTGTGAAACATGATTTTTTAACCATTTTTGGTTCACACAAGCTTTATGAGACGGTGCCGAGTTCTGCTGGAACGTCCATGGTCTACGACCGAAATGTTTGCGTGCCCACGGCTCTAAAGCAGCTTCTAAAATATTTTCCTGACAAAAAGTCGCATTCACTTTGATACCAGGATCGATAAAAACGATTGGAGAGCGTCCATTAGCGGTCACTGCGGCTCAAACCATTACTTGCGTTGGGAAATTGCTTCGAGTGGCCATACGTAAGCTCAAATTCTCGTATGAGCGTTCGGTCAAGTAAACTCAATCGTTTTGAGTATTTATGAACTGCTCAATTGGGAAATTTTTTTCATCAGAAAACACAATGTTAGGAAATTCGCCACGTTCGCAACAACTCCTTTGCTCTTTCGCACCGAACTTTTTTTTGCTGGGGTTAAAGATAATGTGCTTTTTGGAACTTGTAAGCCTTGACCTGGAGCTCATTTTTCAATATGCGTCGAATGCTGTCTTGCGATATTTTCAATTCTTTGGCCATTTTTCTTCCACTTCGACGTGGATTTCGTTCAAGTCGAGCCTTCACTTTCCGAACCATTTCGGGCATTGTTGCGGTTTTTTTGGTCCACCTCCATAGTGTTTGGCAATGATACCAGTATTATTGTAACGTTTTATAGTTCGATACACAAACATTTTATTCACTTTGAGGTGACTGAGCTCACGAACAATGGCTGGTTGTGATTTTCCAGCCAAATATAACGCAATCACACTATTACGTTTGAATTCCATCACAGAAAAAAAAATTCAACAAAACTGAGACGCAAATGCTTTCGATGGCTTATAAACAATATATTGAACTGTCATTAGAACAAATTTGACGTTGATGTCATCAGTTGTTTTACAGATACAAGCAGAGTGAGGTTGGTAACACTTCATATCGTTCACCCTGTATATTCTCTTCGATTCAGTATTGAAAAATCTGTTCGCCTTAGGTTGCAAACACAGTGCGCGCTGTGACGAAGACGAAGATGAAGACGAAACGCAAGCAATCAGCTTCAAACGCTGCTGTACTGAATTTGAAGACGAATCGCTTGCTAGTTACCGTGGTTTTTGTTTGTTGGTTCTGTCAATGCTTTGGCAAGTTAATTAAGTTAAGACAGTCGATAAACAAGTAATTAAATGAGAAGTAATAATCAATAAAAGGCATAAAACTAAATATATTTTTAATTATTTTTTACCTTAACGTCACAATTAGCCTTTCAGCACATATAATTGGGGTTTTATTAAAATTAGTCCAAATTTTAATAATAAGTGGCTCAATTTTAATTAGAATATAATCAAACGTGCTAATTGTCATTCTGGTATATTCCACAAATTTCTTTTCATCGTGGCGCAGCTCATCATACAAATGATGAAATTCAACAAATGCTTCTCTTCCCAAATTTATAGGGTGTACTTTTTTATTTACTTTTAAACGTTTTAATTTAAAATATATTATAAGCTCTGCTTAATCAGCAGGTCATCATCTGATGAGGAATCCATTCTGGCAATAGAGGAAGCTTGTAAGTTACTTATTACAGACTTATATTTCCGATACAATACGCAATTCTTTCAGATAACTTAGCTGCAATCCCAGCACTGGACTCAGTTACAATAAGCACTAAACTGGTGGAACAAAGCAGGAATAGTCTTACCACTTTGCGTGTAAACCTTACATAAAGTTAACGTAATCTGTGTCCCGGGACAACGGAACATTGAAGAAAACGAAAAAGCGAACGAGAGACAAGAGGGGGATCTGCCATGAATAAAATTCTTTCAGAATCCGTATTCACACAACTGAGTGCAATTAAGAATGCAGTTTCCTAAAAATATCTATAAATCGCAGAATGCAGATGAAGGGACCAGACAACTTGCAAAGTTAGCATGGCCCACCTTCAAACAAAAATAAAAGTCGATACTGCCAAATATGAAACGAGGGGATGTCAGCAGGATCACGGTGTTGATAACTGACTTTCGGTATGTTGGGGACGAAGCATCCAAAATGGGCCCCTGTTCGAGAGTCTCGACCAACTGTCTGCCTTAGACGTCAACAACATAATAGGGTTCCTGAATCGCACAGACAGGATATAGTCATGCTGTAGGTAACTGTTAAGCAAGTTGGTAACGAGGATGTGGCAACAAAATGATGCGGATGGCCTAGTTGGATTCCGGATGAATCACCACTTTAACCAATCAACCAACCAAGATTTGATATTAATTTAGTTACGTCCAGTAAAACTAAATTCTAGAAGAGCCGAAGATGTTCATATCAGTACTCTTTTCTTCGGTAAAAAATGATCGCTACTCCCTTTTCTCTAATAATAAAAGTAATAATAAATTCTGAAAGATTCTAAGGAGCTATTCAACCATCAGCTTGCCAGAGAATTAGTAAGAGAAACTCACTGCATTGTGTCTTGTTAGCTCTCCCCTTTTTTTGGGCTCCTGCTGCTGAGTATTGAATGGAACCAGAATTTTAACTAACAAAATCTTTTTTAATTAATTTTTCTTTAAACAAAACCATAAATGCCAAAAAAGCACTGCAGTACTAAACTCAATGAATATTTCACTAAATTTACACACACATTTACATATCCCTACATTTTCCAATACAAAATACTAATATCCAAAACATCGTGTTACTAAAGTTGCTAAATATTCATACACTGTCAGTATTTTTTCCTGAGAAAACAAAAAACAAAAACTATTTCTCCCAACCTCCCACAACTTCTGGCCGCTCACCGCTTGCTGAACTTTCGAAATGCCTGCATACAAATGAATGTCAAAGCAGGCAATAAAGTTGGATTTAATGCAGTGCAACACTTTTACTCATTGTTGTTTGTGTAGAAAAAATATTTCCGAAAAACATGAAAGCAAGCATGTTAATTGCACCAGGCAAAAACGTTATCAAAAACAATGTAAACAAACTTTTGCAACGAATGTATACTAGCCAACGAACACCGATTGCTATAATAGCAGCTGTTTCCTAAAAATATGCAATACGTAGCATACGAAAAAAAATTAAATGGACGACTCAACTTGTTTTTAGTTACATGACACTTTATGCATTAGACTAAGGACAGATATGGGAATGGGCGGATGTAGCTGAGCAAATTTGCTAAATATGGCTACTAGATTTTGGGCAAAAAGAAGAGCTGCTTCATCAAAGGGGATTTTAGGTGTGCAAAAACAAACCTTGCTGCGCTATTTTCGTCAAAGCAACAAAATCCATTAAATTTTCTTTTTTTTGGAAAATAAAATTCTACAGTTACATGATTTTTAGAAAATTTCAAACCAGCTTTACTTCATTTTAATACAAGGCGGTGCAATATTTATCATCAATTTTGTTTTGGAATAACTTTTTTACTCCCTAAAAGAAATTATTTTGAGTGATGAAAGTCTTTGTTTGACTTTTAAGGGGTTAAGAGGTTTCGTGGGTTTAAAAAATCTATTTTTTTTTTGGCTTATTAATTTCTACAACATCTCAAGAGTATTATCCTAAATTTTCAAGTCGATCCGAATAATAGTTTCGGAGATACCGCCTTTGGAAGATGTACGCTCCAAGCCACTTTTATTGTTACTTAAAACTTTAAACGCGTTTTTCTCGGAACCGTGTTTTCAAAGTCGGTTGTCAAATGTTCTCGAAAACTACTCAACCAATCTTGATAAAATTTTACACATGTGTTCGAGATACAATTTACTCGTGCTGGGACGAAGGATTTGTTTTTTTTTTTCAATTACAACTATTTAAAAAAAAACAAAATCTCAAGCAAATTTTACCCAAATTTTCATTTTTTTGGAAAAATGTCTGCCAAAATTCCAATTTTTACTTTTTTTTCTTTCCTTCGTTCAAGCACGAGTTTATGGTCTTAACTAAAATACTTATTTTTGTTTTTTCATTTTCGATGATCCTGTCAGGAGTTATGCTGGCAACGCGGGCGCACCTTTTTTTCGAGGAGTCACGGGAAATGACGTCAGAATGGAGGAGTTTCAATTTTTTTTTTTTGGGAAATTTCAGAAATTATTCTTTAAATATGTATCTATAAGACAGAAAAAAGTTTGAATTAAATAAATAATTTTTTACATAGAAAAAAAAAATATTGAAAAAAGGCCCTTTTTTACCTGACGAAACCCATGTAACCCCTTTAGCACTCCATTGCTTGTTTGTTTGTGTGCTGCAGCTGTTCATTTCACATGTGTCAAATGTGATTGACGAGCGAAACCATTTGCAAAAGTTATTAATCTTCTGATTGGGAGATTAGTTTTGCGCAATTTTTTTTTTTTTTTTTGTACTTTTGCCTTGGAAGTGTGTGCCAGATTCAAAAGCAGAAAATACAGATTACACAGGCGTTTATAGTTGAGATGTGAAGGAGAATTATCTGCAGTATCTCTACATCGAATATAATAAAGTCCCATAAACTGCGTCAAATACCCATACCACAGAGACTTACTGACGAATTTTCACTATTTATTTGTTTTTTATTTAATTTTAATAAATTTTTTAAGAAAATGTAGTTTATTCCCCTACAAAAACCAAATAAATCAAAGTTTTAACCTTTGTGCAAGCTAACAAAAAAAATTAGCAAAATTTCATTAAAATTTTTTTTTATTTTTCTTTTTCTTCTTCTTTTTCTTCTTCTTCTTCTTCTTCTTCTCTTTCTTCTTAGCATTACAGTCCTTGGTGCACCATTGCTGCATTCACAACCTTGCGCCATTTGTCTCTATCTAAGCTACCTCCTTCCACCGCCGCACCTTAAAGGTCCACTTCGACGTCTTCGAGCCATGTCTTTCTGGGGCGTCCTCTACCTTTCGAGTTGTTTGTTCTCTCCTTGGACATTCTAAACACGTGTCCGAGCCATCTTATCCTCTGAGACTTTATAAATCATATCACAGTTCCGTTTTTTGCTAATAATTCCAGCTCATGGTTCTCTAATTCGATAAGCACCCTCTAGCAGTCTTACAGGTGCATATATATTTTTCTTTCAAATAGCGTTAGCTGATTAATGTCAGTAGTTTTGTATATCCCTAACTTTTGGTCACGAGATAATAAATTAGACTTAAGTATCTTCAAATTAGAAAAGTAAAACTTATTTGCTGCTAAAATTCTATCATTTGTTGTCAATGATGTATCCTTATTGGCTGATATTTTGATACCCAGATAGGTAAATTCTTGTACACCCTCGAATGCATAGTTTCCAATCATACCTCAAACCGGAGCTAGATTGGACCATAGGCTTCGTTTTCTCCGAGTTCATTCATTAAAATTTTAGACTCTTTAATTAGAATCATTCCAGGTTTGCAGTTGTATAGCTCTCTGTGAACGAATTAACGAATATGCAGAAATCCTTATAGATTACTATTACAATGCGGATTTCGTAGAGGAAAATCAACAATCGACCAATGTTTTGTTCTTAGCCAAACCATCACGAATATAGATATTCACGGCCTCTTCGTTGATTTCCAACAAGCTGGATAAGATAGGACAAAGATAGAATTCACCGTATATTGCTTACAGCACGTCGCCCTATACGAAGTCAACGAAGGTACCTTATTATTAAAAAATAACAAATTCGGTATAACTCGAAACTAAACGATCTTACTCAGAGCGGGACTTCAGTGCGCATAAACTGACTAGGTAATGCTACTCGTGGGCCTGCTGGATGGACCATGAAGAGAGCCATGACAGGAAAGCTAATGAAGTGAAGGCCGAAGGCAGACCGAGGAACCGATGTTATGTAAAAAAAATGGATTGGTAAAAAATTATTTTGTTCAAAACTAAATTTTTTCCCCTTAATAGCTGAGAAGATTTCCAAAAGGACGTAGTAAACGAGCAGGCATTCGAGTGCTGTAGTAGATGCAAGAGTAGAATTTTGCACTGATTTTTTATTGGTTCGCTGTATGCATGAACATAACTCGAAAATTTGTGGGTATCCCACTATAAAACTGGCTGTAATCCAAACTATAAGTAAAAAAAAGTTCCAAGGAGCACCAGGAGATTTAGTGGCTCCAAACACTCAGGCCAAAAAGCCCATTGTATTTAAAGCTATGGAAAGGGGGTGGATAGTCAAGGAGGGAAGAAAAAAAGTATTAGAGAAAGAGATAGGAAAGAATAGAGGCAGAGATAGTGATAGTTAGTCCTGTGAGGATTTTCCAGATTCTTTGGCAAATCTGTTTAGAGAATGAATATTTCTTATTCTCATAACATCCGAACCCAAAACTCGTAGCCGTGCTCTTGCAAAGGCAGGACACTCAACTGATACCAATGGTGGTCATATGCTGACCCCATGGGTTGTGTCCTGTAATGATACCAACCATGTTTCCTTCTAATTTTTAGTAGAAAGTTTGACAGTTTTCTGTTCGACCTTGTCACAAATATCTTTGCAGTTCTGCAGTGTTCATGATTCCTGTGGAACTGATTCCGATTATTGGCTCTGGCCCCTGTGGGGGCACCGCTGATCCACGGTTGGCCAATTCGTCGGCGATTTCGTTCCCTTGAACACCGGAATGTCCTGGAGCCCATATAAGTGCAAGCCTGTTTTGTCTTGCGACAGAATTGAGCTTCTTTTTACATTCTCGAACAATCTTTAAGGTTTACTTCGCATTCTCTAGGGCCTTCAGTGCAGCCTGACTGTCACTGAAAACTCCAATCTGTTTCCCCCTCCATCTCCTCTCGATTATCCATTCAGCTACTTGTTGTGTCAGTTGCCATTTCCCCCATAGCATAGTGATAGTTACTACTATCGTTTAAGTACCATCCGGCTTCAGACCCCATTTCATTCTTGGACTCAACGGTAAAGAAAATATCCGTCAAACCTCCCTGCATGCATTCTGGATTGCTTCATTGTTCACGCAATGGAAATCTGACATAAAATTTCGTTCCAAATGAAACTGTGGGTATCAAGTCGTCTTTAAGTGCCAAAAACAGTGGTTACTGCTCAGATAGCAACTTAAAGATTTGTCTGTATCCCGAAGTTCCGTCTTCTTGCCAGAAACCATATTTATGGAGTCTACACATTGCTTTTATTGCTTCCTGTTGTATCTTAAGATCCAGGGGGAGCAAATCAAGCATTGCATTTAGGGCATCACCAGAGGTTGTACTCATGGCACCCGTGATGCATAAACATACACTTCTTTGCAGCCTGTATAGTTCCCGGATTGTGGACTTAACCATGCTCCGTCGCCACCAGACCACAGAAGCGTAAGTGATGATTGCTGTGTATATCCATAGGACCACAGCAGGTTTCAGACCCTAGGTTTTACCAAAGGCTCTACGGCATTGCTAAAAAATTCTGAATGCGCGATTCACCTTCAGTGAAACGTGTGTCTCCCAAGTCAGCTTATTATCCAAGATTACGCCTAGATATTTAACTTCATCGGAAAGACCAAGTGGCACACCTTTCAGTGTTGGAAGAGTGAGTCCATCCAATTTCCGTTTTCTCGTAAACAAGAGCATGGTTCTTTTTTTCGGATTAACTTAAAGACCTTGTCTCATGCACCAGTCATCGATTTATCAAGAATCCTCTGCACTTTCGTGCAAAGTCTCCTTAAGGATTTATCCGATGTCAGCACAAAGATATCGTCCGCATATGCTTGGACATGAACACCGAGTTCCTGCATCTCCGCTAGTAGAGAGTCTACGACGAAGCACCACAGCAGCGGAGAAAGAACACCCCCTTGGGGACATCCTTGCTTGGCCCTGACTGTGATTAGTTCGTCACTGCTCTCACCAGCGGTTAACAGCCACTCAGAGAGCATGGATTATATCCATTTTACAATGGTTTGATTAACTCCGTGTCGTTCGGCAGAAGCACATATCGAGCCGAAAGTGGCATTATTAAAAGCTCCCTCAATGTCCACGAACACGCCCATTGTGTATTCGTCAGCTTCCATGCTTTCCAGCCATGCTTTCAATCTTGCTAACAAAATCGTATCGATTCACATGATTTTCCACTCTGGTTAGCGTGTTGATTTCTACTAAGTGGACTTAACTATGAAGAAAATAAATATGAAATAAGACACAAATTGTTTAAAGTTAGTTTTATAAGTACATTTTAAGTATATTTTTTTAGGAAACAACTTTGTGAGTACGGGCCATAATCAAGGCTATAAATAAAATCGAAAATTACTGAATCTGTTTTTTAATTATAAACAAAATAAATGAAAATAAGCAAAATAAAAGAAAATTCGGCGTCACTTCTTTCACTTAAAATGTCTAAGTACAATCTCGGGTCAATCGTTGACCCGAACTCCAGATGAAATATGATAAGTAGGAAGAAAAGGGAAGCAGTAGGGGGAATCTAACTTTCCTGTGCATTAGATAAATGGTGGCACTTCGATCTGCAGAACTACTCTTCACTATACTTAATCTGGTTTCAATTCTCTAATGAATTCCATGAAAGCAATGAGTTGTAGAGGAACATAAGTGTACTTTCCTTGGCCACACTGCAGGGAACTGATTTCCTTGTCTCTTCGAGCTGGCGTAGTATTCGAACAGCTGATGCGTTGGTGTATCTAAGATTGATATTTAAGACTAAGTTAAGTTATTCGACCATATCTCAAGCCTGTGTAAATGGGCATTGCAGTAGATCGTTCTTTGAAGAAGAAGGCCGTCTAATCTAAACCTCTGTCAATCTCTATGCTATCAAACCTAAGAAAGTATATTTCTAGAAATGCAAATTAAATTCCGTAAAGTATAAAAATCATATTATTTCATTCTGAAAGGCGGCTAGAAGGTTAATTCAAAGGTTACACTTTTTTATAGCTTTCAGAATTCAGTGATTGCCACTAAAATAACTTGAATACCTTGGCCTGCTATTTGAGTCCGTCATTTGGCTCACTAGCTTCAAAGTTTTATATCCTTCACACTCATTTCTTCAACTCAGATTTCTTGCTTTCCATCTATAAGCTCCACAACACACCTGATTTTTTAATTGCATGTCCATTTCGACCTTTGCCGACATTCACCCTACGTTAAGATAAAAATGTAGTAAAAATTTGCAAAGCAAATGTAATTAAACTCATCGCCTAATAATAAGCGACATTTTCATAAGCATTACTTCGAGCACCAAATTTGAGAATGCAATGCACTTGAAATGCTTTTAATCCACTTCAGTGAGCTCAGCTCACCACTGGGTCACTACTCACTACGAATACAAGCCTGGAAATCGCAAATAAATCAACAAATTTCGAAGCAAACAAACAAAGTTGGAACCCAACTCTCAGTGGCAGCGTCCATATAAATGCTTGCTCGTATACCTTAAGTAAAGCGACGAGAGCGGGAAGTACTACACAAAATGAAAGGTAAAAGTTAAGGATAAGACAACTGCAAATGATGCCATTAAACATTTTGGCAAATTAAAATGAAATTTGAGATCGGAACGATAAGTGGCAGGCCAAGTTAGATAACAAAAAATGTGAAAACTAAAAGTTCTGAGAAACTATTAAGGGGGAAAGCAGTTCTACTCACAAGGGAAGCCGATGCGCGCACAAAAGCTTTAAGGATGAATGGAAGTGCCAGAAGGTCATGAAAGGAAGTGAGTCAAGTTTATGCCATTGAATGCGATCCAAAATAGACAAGCATTCAAGCGCTTAAAAGTATGCAACAGCAAAGTGCTTGGTTTCATTTTCATGCTCCCTACTTTTTATAGTTATGAACTTTTAGCATAAAAGTACTTAAAAATTGTGTGCAAGTGGCAAGAAAATAGTGAATCGGTACTTAGGTAAGTTATGGAATGGATACCAACAAAATGGGCTAGAAATACAAATTACTATAATGTGAAGTGATAACGGGGGTATAAAGCGCAATGCAAAGGAATGAGTGCTGGTGTATAAAAAAGTGCAAAACTGACAGTCTAAAGCTGTTGCAATAAATGAATAAAAAGGAGGGAGGAAAAATTTAAGTGAAAGAGACAAAAATTCTGAAGCGTATGAATACGCATAGATATGCACTACAAAGTGAAGTGGCAATAAAAACTGAGAAGAATATTTAGGAAAAGCAAAAATGACAAAATTGGAAATTTGCAAATACAAATTGCGAAAAAAAAAATATTTGAATATTTATGAAATCAGCAAAAAAATGTTTTTCACTAACGCTGAAACAAATGCGCGATTTTTTTTTTTTATGCTGAGCAAATGCACAGCTCCGTCAGCTAGAAGGTAGGTAGGTTAGATGACAAGAGTACCCCAGGTCCACTACAAGTAGCACTTACGTGCCGTTTTGATACCATAATGTGGACCACTATATGCGAAAAATTTAGGGAAGACAAATCATCTACAGTCATCTAATGCTGTTCATGTAGTGGAGGAGAGAAAAGAGATCCAGGCTGGAGAAATTTCTTAGGCCATCTCCAAAGGGCACGCTAAGGAATCTCAAGCGCCTAGCCGCCGGATACGGACACTTGCACAGACAGTCTCTCTCAACAGTCTCTCTCAACAGTCTCTTACTCTGCAGGATCCCCACAGCTTCTGCAATAGGGGTTGTACGGAAGTCCAAGCTTCTCCGCATGAGTTCCGCCAGTCAGCCAGGGACCAGTCAGCTCGAAAAAGTTATAAAAATTTAACGGGATTTTTTATCAACTTCAAACTTGTATGTTCAAAATTGTTGTATGAAGTTGTGCTGAAGAGTTGGTCGAATTTTTCCAATTTTTCTATTAAGTCTGTAACTTCGATTTATATGGTGTTTTTTTTACACAGAGAGCTATACTTTTATATTGGGTATGGGAATAATATTTCCCTTTCGACGGTTGGTCACCCTTCCGCGATGAAAGGGGTTAAGTAAGGTCAATGAACCAAGGAGTTATGCCATCTCAGGTTCAACTATGTTGGATAGGTCTTTGGAGAGACTCCGAAAACTAATATGCAACCAATTTCCAAGTCAAGGTGTGCTTGGAATCCTGCCGAGGACTGAATGGTGCAGGGAATCAAATACCTGGCCCCCTTCGAGAATAACTGTAGCCTTACCACGGTATAGAGCGCTGCCGCGGAGGACACCATTATTTCCCCTTTACATTCGTAGGTTGTGGAACTTGACGCACGTCAGGCAAAACATCCTTAAGAACCAGATGATGTTGACTAAGAACTGAAGGTGTCGCTGCTGATACTATTTTTGTGTTCGCTCTAGTAATATACTGGTGATTTGATAGTGCATACTGGTGGTCTTGATCGCAGTAGTTTACATTCGTTTGAAGCGTAAAGGTCTTTTTTTATCTGACGTCAAAAATATCTACGTTCGTCCCGAAAAAACAGCCCTTGCGGGAAGTCCTGCTGCATTATTACCTTTTAAAGGAAAGTGTAGCTGAAACGTGGCGTATATTGACCAATATTTGCAGTAATTAGGCCCCATTAAAGACAACCTGTAAAGAGTAGTTTCGCCGCTTTCCAAACTGGCAATTTTAACGTGAGTAATAAAGATCGCGAAGGAGCAACGAAAAAATTCGAAAATACTCAACTACTACAATTATTGGATGAAGACGCATGTCGAACCCTTGATGATGTGTCTAAATATTTGGATGTTGACAGATCAAGCGTCGGTAAACGTTTGCACGCAATGGGAACGGTACAGAAAGCTGGTAACTGGGTGCCACATCAATTGGAAAAGGAGAGGAATGTCGAAGACGTCTGGTGATGCGTGAGATGCTTCTTGAATGGCAGAAGAGAAAAGGTGTATCGTATCATCTCTGGCGATGAAAATGGATCTAATATGATAACCCTAAGCGTCGAAAATGTTTGAGCCTGCCAAGTGAAGCAGATCCGCAAAAAAATATTCCTGCTTCCAAGGTTATGTTGTGCATCTGGTGGGATCAGAAAGGTGGTATCTATTATGAACTCCTTAAACCATCTGAAACCATCACTGGTGATCGGTACCGACTGCAGCTAATGTGTTTGAATCGAGCTCTCAAAGAAAAGCGACCGGAATGGGGCGGTCGACATGACAAGCCGATTTTGTTGCATGACAACGCCCGGCCAGACGTGGCTAAATCGGTCCAGAAATATTTAGAGGGACTATACCGGGAAATTTTGCCCTACCTGCCGCATTCCCCAGACATTGCACCTTTGGAGTACCATCTGTTCTGGTCAATGCAGTCAGCCCTTATTGGAGAGCGGTTCGCAAACTGGCTCAATGAAAGGCTCAAGTCAAAAGAACTCGATTTTTTCGTCAGAGGAATCCGCATGCTGACTGAAAGATGAAGTAAAGTTGCAGCTTCCAATGGCATATACTTCACATAATTTCATGTGTTATTTCAGAGTTCGTAACTTTGGCTAAGAAAGGACGAAAACTTATTCCCATACCCAATAAAAAAATAAAGGAACATTCAAGAACAAAAAAAATCATCAAAACTGGTCAAAATGTTGATGATGATTCTATATTTTGTTGGGTGCTGACTGGCTGTTTAATTAATTCTTTTTTAATGTTTAGCCTCTTTTATTACAAAATATAAATGAATTAAAAAATTGGGTTGAATTTTTTATTCAACATCTTCTTCTCCAACAACTCTTATTCTTCTGCAAAGGTCTTCAACTCCATCAAATTAAAAATTAAATTAGTTTGCATTTCTATTCATCATTCTTGACACGGTACTTTAATTTGTACTTTGGGGCATAACTCCTACTCTCTGCCTCCTAGCAGCGCTTACAAACGCGAGAGCAGGGCAACAGTGCGTCTAAGTTGTATCTGAAGGAAGATGTGCATCAAGACCTCTGTGACCAATCTGCTGAACCCCACAGCGAGGCTAGCATTGGCTCAGAGCGAGAAAACGAACTTCTTTAACATATTTAAAGTAGAGGTTAGGATAGGTACTAAGGGCTACACCAAGGTCTTCGGTGGCGTTCCAAGGCCCAGAGGAGGGTTTCTCGTAAAATTAGTCTATAAGGAGGACAAGTTCCGCCACCAGAATAGAGGTGAATAGACTCTTCATTTCTGCAAAAAAGTGGTTAAGACCCGGGCAAAAGTGTACTAGGAGGATGTCTTAGAAGGCGTGGTGCAGTACTGTCTTCCTGTCTGTCCTCCAGCCCATAAGGCAAGAAGCCACCCAGCAGTGGCTAAAAAACCATATTTTTGGGTTCATATCCACAGAAGATTGGCCATCTGAAAGTCCAGATCTGAATCCATTGCTTACACAGTTTGTGGCCATAATTGGAAAGCATGGCATGTTGAAGACCACACAGAAATTTGGAAAGTCTCAAACAATCTTTGGTTCGAGCAGCGACGTAAATTTCCACGGAAACCTTGCGTGCCGCAACAGCTGAATGGCCTTATCGTTTGAAGGCTTGTGTGGTGACCATTTCGAATGAAAAATTAAATTTTGTTTTAATATTATACAGGGTCCGCCATATAACTTTACGGAATTAAAAATGCTATAAAAAAGAAACTACTCAATATTTTTCCAAACTGTTTTTTTTTTATTTTGAAGTACAATCCTTCCGGTTAATGATGGAACACAATTTCATTAATATGGCTGCCTCAGCTAGCCATACACCATCAGATACGATCGGTCCAATTTTTCAACACATTTTCGATTGTATGCGGCTGTATTTCAGCTATGACATCGCGTATGTTGAGAACGACGGTGAACTGATGTTCCTGGTGATTCACGAACACTCTCGGCCACAGCAGCAATATTTTCGGGTGTACGCACGGTTTTTGGTCGGTCACGCGTTGGTTTGTCAATAAGCAACCCAGTTTCTCTTACTTTTTTCGCAAAGTAACGCACATACGCTTCATTCGGTGCTTTTCTTCTTCCCATTGCCGTACGTAATTTTCGTACACATTCTGCAACATTACCATGATTTTCAAAGTAATGTCGCAATATTTCCCAGCGTTCTTTGAGCGTAAACACAACCATTTTCGTTCAGCGGAAGAATAAAACTAACTTTCTGTCAAATCAGATGACAGCTAAGTGTTACCATTCTTCAAATAATACCTAGTTCAAATCCGTAACAATAGATGGCGGGCCCTTTATGATTAAATCAAACTAACTTCATTAAAAAAGTATTATAATTTCAAATCTATAACGGACTGAACTTGTAACAGAACTTATGGCAAGAGTAAGTATATTAATATAAGAATAATTAATATTTTTTTTTTTAATTTGAATGCTCCTTTTTTATTCATATAGTGCTTTAAAAATATATCCCTGCACTTGACTTAAGATTTTTTTTTTTTATTTCTCAATATATTTTCCTGCATTGGCAGTATTTTTTCTCTCACTTACATCAATCCAATGTTCGCCTGGGAATACCGCAATCAATTCCGTATTTTCATCGAGCGTACGAAAATATTCCTCATCATCGATTTCAGTGCCATCGGAATCCAAATGTATGGTTGGCAGCTGGTCATCGACATGCTCAAATTTTTCAGCCACTTTCGAGCGCAACTCCTCAAGCGTGCCAGCGACTACGGCCTTTTTGATATTGCGCGTGACATCCTTGATCTGAAAGTTTGAAAATAAATACCAATTAAAAATAAATACTCGGAACATTTAAATGCAATAAAAGTGTTAAAAACCGTTAGTTGTTTAACCGGATTTTCACGCCAGAAAACAAATAATGGCAGCCTTGAAACCCGACAAGGAGCCGCTTTTGCCAACAAGTGCTACTTGGGACTGAACATCGGGTTTGGTCTTGTGTGCCGTAAAAATATCGATTTGATATCCATAGATAGTCAAGAAACGGGAAGCAAGGCAAAGTGAAAAGGAAACACTGAATTTGCGATCATCAGGTCAAGATTTGTAAGAAAAAGTTTAACTGATAGGCGATGCTAAATTCAAGTTATTAGTAGATTTCGTATTATTATTTATAATTCAAGCGTACATCCTTTGTTGTGTTTCCTCTTTCAATTTTTAATGAGGAGAAAATGGCAGAAATAAATTCGAAGATTTGTCACTGCCTGGCGAGAGGTGACAGCTATTGGAAAACACTTTTCCTTCATTTGATGTTTCATGCCCACAGTGGATCTCCAACCCGGCTACTATCGACCAGTAGTCACCCGTAAACCATTCGACTATGGCGAGGTTAGATAGAGAATCTTATTATAGTCCGATTTAACAGGGGAGCCTGCTTTGGAGGCTTCAAAAAAATCGATTTTTTTAGTTTACATAAATGTCTTCCCAAACTATCCAAGAATGTGTCCTCAAAATTTCAGAAGCAAATTCAAAATATTTTCGGAGTTACAGAAGAAATTGTGAGCAAGCGTCGAGCAGGTATACGAGCGGCCGGATCGCTCGAAGTGCGATTTCTCGGTTTTTTTATTTTTAGATTTTTCCTAATTGGCAGGAAAGATAGGGGAAAAAATTAAACGTCCTATCGAAATGAGATTACATTGATTGTATTCGGAATTAAATTCTCTTCTAGTTGAACCTAAAAACCTTAAGAAAGTTGTGATTAACCCACTTTTTAAACAATCTAAAGTGAATTTGTTTTTCCAAGAAAATGATTTTTTTTTTTAATTAGAGAAAAATTTCTGAATTTCTCACTTTTTGTTTAATGTTCTTGGTTTAACTAGAAGCTATACTATACAAAAATAAAAATTTTTTTGGGTTTTTGGTTTCAGATGCAAATTGCGACCTGCATCTTTCCCGCCGCACGACACATGCACACTCGAGGCGCCTCGGCAAAATGCTTGTACCAGGCATAACATGAAATATATTTTAATGAGAAAATTTGAGAAGACTGTTGAAATATATAACAATAAAACCTGAAAGTTTCGTTTCAATCGAATATTTCTTTCTTTCCCAAAAAAATCCACGAAAAAATCGATTTTTTGAAGCCTCTAAAGCAGGCTCCCCACTTAACTTATATTCAAAATATAGTATATATTGGTAATAGGAAGAAGAATACCTTAAAGAAACGGTTATTCGCCAGGTGATGACTATATGATGGGAGGGGATACTCGAGCTGACACCACTTCACATAGTTATTCAGCAAACAGGTAAGCGCACCCGGTTTAATATGAGTAGGGAGCAGTTTTGATAAGGGAAAAGTGATCTCATCCAAGGGCATGAAACCGTTGCCTGCAACTCGTACTTGCCCAGCTACTCAAGGATGATATCACTAACTAAACTTATTAAATTAGAGAAGAAGTTCAAGATCGAACTGGACGACAAAGTATACGGGAATTCACCTCCAAGATTATACTCTACAAGGAATGATGCTCTTGGACGAGATAAACCCTAGTCATTCGGGTACATAGAACTGGCTGTCATGGGATTGTCAGCATTCTGCCATCAGGCCAGTCCGGCGATGCCTCCTGATGTCTCCCCTACAACGCCTTCATAATGAGGCTTCCATGCTCCCGGTGAAGGAGCACAGTAAAATGATCAGCAAGCAATTTTTGCTTAGGAGTTATCGTAGGAATTAGCCCTGTTGACATTTGTTACAGCCGGAGCCACCTCCCAGGTGAGTCAGGGAGCATTTTTTGGACTAAACTGACAGGATCTAGGACCAAACACGACTGCAACTTCTGTATCTTAGAGTATGTATTGGATGGGCAATTAAGTAATTGCGGATTTCACTCATCGCTGGCCTCAGTTGAATTTTTAGGTTTTTAGACATAGTACAAATGTAAAACACATTTTGTTATTTGGTAGTTGGCAATTCAGCTGTCAATCAGTAAAAAACGTTTTTTGATCAATTGCGCAGTTTTCGTTTGGTGGTCGTTGAAAAATGGAAAATCAAAAGGAACATTTTCGACATATATTTTGCTTTTTTATTTCCGCAAAGGGAAAACTGCATCGCAAGCTCATTAAAAGTTATGTGCTGTTTATGGTGACGATGCCTTAAAAAACGGTAGTGTCAAAATTGGTTTGCCAAATTTCGTTCTGGTGATTTTTTTTACACAAAGGTAGTTCTCATCCGAGGCTTTGTAATTCTTTTCATTGGGGGGGGATTTTAAGTGGTCCCAAACCCAGCGCACAACCAGCTATCCTGGGATGTTTCACCTTCTTACTTTAGCTCACGGGTGTACGGAAGCTACCCAGAGGATACGTGGGCTAATCCCGGACGTTGTGAGCTATTTGAACCATACGCAGAAGAATCGTCCTGGCCACTTCCAAGTGAATGGTGATCAGTAACTTTCCCCACTTGCGTGGAAGAAGATTTTTCACTCAAAGGTGAAGAACGCTTTGGTCGCCCAGTTTAAGTTAAAGTCAAAGCAATAATCGATTCGGATCGTCACAGTACAACACGGGAGATTGCAGAGAAGCTTCATGTATCACTACACGCATTGAAAATCACTTAAAGCAACTTCGCTATGTTCAAAAGCTCGATACATGGGCTCCTCACGAACTGAAAGAAACGCATTAAAAAAAAATTAAAAATAAATAATTGGCGCGTACACTTCTGTTAGGTGTTTGGCCGAGCTCCTCCTCCTATTTGTGGTGTGCGTCTTGATGTTGTTCCACAAATGGAGGACCTACAGTTTCAAGCCGACTCCGAACGGCAGATATTTTTATGAGGAGCTTTTTCATGGCAGAAATACACTCGGAGGTTTGCCATTGCCTGCCGAGGGGCGACCGCTATTAGAAACATGTTTTTATTAATTTTGCTTTCACCGAGATTCGAACCGACATTCTCTCTGTGAATTCCGAATGGTAATCACGCACCAACCCATTCGGCTACGGCGGCCGCGACGCATTTAACGCAACGCATTAAGAGCTGTGATTTGCTAAAGAAACGTAATAAAAATGATCCATTTTTAAAACGACCGATAACTAGCAATGAAAAATGGGTTGTTTACGAAAAGATCAAGCGGAAATAATCGTGGAGCAGACCAGGTGAACCAACTCGAATAACATTAAAAGCTGATACTCATCAAAAGAAGGTTTTGTTATCAGTTTGTGGGATTACAAAGGAATTGTCTAGTTTGAACTCTTACCACCCAACTAAAGGACCAATTCTGATGCCTACATTAAATAACTAACGAAATTAAATAATGCAGTTGAAGAAAAGCGGCCCGGATTGACAAATCGAAAAGGTATTGTATTCCATCATGACAATGCAAGGCCACACACATCTTTGGCTACTCGGCAAAACTTATTGGAGCTTGGTTGCCATATCCACCATATAGTCCTGACCTTGCACCATCTGATTACTTTTTGTTTCGATTTTTACAAAACCCCTTGAATGGTAACAATTTCAATAATGATGATGATGTCAAATCGTACCTGATTCAGTTTTTTGCTAATAAAAACCAGAAGTTTTATGAACGTACGATTACGATGCTGCCTGAACATCCTTCATCCTGCAAAGGGTCATTGATCAAAATGGGCAATACATTACAGAATAAAGTTATTTGGTTCAATGAAAAAATTGTCTTTGATTTTCTTTTCATTTTTCTAAAAAAAATCCGCAAGTACTTAGTTGCCAACCCAATAGATAGAGATTAAGCGATATTCGTCGAGAGACTCTCAACACCTTCCTAAACTCTCTAGGTATCCCGCAGGATATTAACCACCTATTCACAAGGCCTCTTAAACTCACTCACCTAACACCCCTCTCCCTTTGGACCCAACCCGTGCAAACACCACACGATGTTTACCGATAGATGAGATATACGATAGATGAGATATACGATGACGTTCGGTAACTACACCGTTCTGGTGTACCCTACACTGGCGCATTCACGCTCAGCCCAACCGAGCTTCATCTGCTCTTGTTGAGGCAGCAGGACTTAAATGGGGTTCTGTGTTGAGTAGTGGGCACAGAAAACCATGGACTCGAACGGCATACCTCATTTTGATTCGGTCACTCATTCACTCATTCACTCATAGCCAAAACGTCATGGAAAAATCATACCAGGCTTGATTAAAAACCCATTATGTCATGGCATCAGCAGTAGCTGCTTCAGCGCTAGAAAGTGGAATTATTTCACTCAACAACTCCCCTTATTACAAATCACCAGATTACTTAGCGCAAGTGATATCTATTGAAAACTATTGAAAAAAATCAATTGCCGTAAGTGCAAATAGTCTCTTGTGTAAATAGAAAGTAAGAGAATTAGATAGATAATCATCATTCTTTCCTTCGAACTATATTTTTTTTGCTACATTTCGAAATTTTCCAACTCCAACAACGCCCCTGCATTACTAAAAGCTAAAACTGCAAAAAAAATACCAAAAATTCCGAAAGATATTTCACTTACACTTTAGCATCTTCATTTCATGCACTCGCCTTATATATTTTTTTTGTTCATTCCTCTTTTGCGATGCCATCTCCTACTCAGCTCGGTCTCACTTGCATTCCTTGCCAAATAAGCAAATTCAAATACAGATTTCTCTTGTTTGATTTCCACTTATCTAAACACAAAAGGGACACTAAATTTGCTGAACCGTCTACTGGCATGCAAAAAGTGCAGAAAAATCGCATTCCTCATCCCCTAAGAGAGCAAAAAATGTAAGCCAAAGTGAGCTTGAAATTTCTTAACCTCATTATATTTTACTTAAATTTCGCTTTCATCTTCCGAAGGTCCATAGAGGAAAGTAACGGTAGTATTTAGTTGTTTGCACCCTAAAAAATTAATTATCCCTTCTTTCTAGTCTTACTAAAGTGGCGAGTTTGCGGCGTTAATTATTGCTTCAGGTGGTGGTTGGGTTTTTTTTTCTTTAATGCAAGCAATCTGAAAGGAATGGCGATTGTTTAATTACTTTTTGAGTGCGGTTGACTTGGAGCCAAGAAGTGTGTAGAAAAAATGTGCAAAGCTAGGTATTGTGCGATCGCTTAAAGCTTACAAGAACAAGAAAAGGAAATGAAAAGACATATTATTTTATTAAATTGTTGAAGAGCTTTGTAACATATATATTTCAAAGAGGTGGATATTTTAGTGGTTTGCGTCTGAATTTTTGTTTTTCATGGAGTCAACCTTTTGCAGTTTCATTCATATTGCCTCAAGGAAGGAGTGAGCGGGGCAACATATGGAGACAAGGTATGGCAAAAATGTTTACGGTTGGCTCAAAGTTTGATGGGGGAGCATTCTACAAGGAGCCCCACATCAAGCTCAAATTTAGGTTTCTGTACCACTGTAGTGTTTTCCAAGCGGAGGCGGCCGCAATTAAGAAAGCAGTGGATTGATTGCTTATTTCTGTAAAGGACATAAATATTTACTCCAATAGCCATACAGCAATTAGGGCCCTAGACACATTGTTCGTGCGTGAGAAATTTGTCGGGGTATATCTCGACTGCATCCGAATACTTCGAATTTAGGCTCATTTGGGTTCGCCATCATAGTGACATAGAGACAAACTGCTGGGGTGATGTGCGGACCAGACAGGCGATCTTGGAGACAGTTTCACCGTGCATTTAAAAAATTGGGTTTCCCTTGAGAACATGAAGGAATTTTCAAAAAGGTTCAACTAACGCAAATCTTTATATTTTTTGGAATATTTTGGTGTAAGGCTTAGGAGATAAACAATTTTGTAGTTCTGGTAAGAAAACAGCAACATTTTTGTTGAGGCATCCAAATATATTTATATACAAGTACACATACATATGCATTTATTGAAAAATATAAATTCGGAAAATGCGTGAAATTTAGCTTAATCTTTAATTTAAATTAATGAAATAATTTTAATATTAATCTAATTTATAATATTAATTTATATTAATAATTAATAAAAATTACAAATATATAAAAAAAACATAGGTATAAATATAAAAAAATAAAAATTAAAACAAAATAAATATAAAAATTAAATAAATATAATAGAAAACTATAAAAGGAAAATGAAAAAACGAATAAACTAAAAATTAAATAATAAAAGATATAAAAAATATAAATTTAAAAAAAATATTTGGTGGGAATATCGCGACATTTTCATTGAGGCACCTAAATATGCATATAAAGCGTGGTTAAACTTCAAGGGCCAATGTTGAGCGTGAACCACACTTAAGCGTCAAGTTGTTTTCTGTATTTTATTCGACATTTTTCAATTTCAGAAAGATACGCAATCGAGCAACGCGTTAAAGTTATTCAGGCTTATTATGAAAACGGGCGTTCAAATCAAAATGCATATCGCGCACTTCGTGATTTTTTCGGTCAATTTAATCGTCCAAATGTGCGTACAATCCGGAAACTTGTGCAAAAATTTTAGCAAACCGGGTCTGTAGGAGATGTGAAAACACCAGTGCATGCTCGTAGAGCTCGAACTGCAGAAAATATTGCTGCTGTTCGCGATAGTGTGGTTGAAGAGCCGTCCACCTCAACTCGTCGTCGTGCCCAACAATTGCACCTCTCACGCTCGTCGTTGATGAACATAAGCATAAAGACTTGCATTTACACGCTTGTCACACAATGGCTCTTTTGCGCGAAATATTTGATGGCCGAATAACCTCACGTCGCGGCGATGTCAATTGGTCGCCAAGATCAAGTGATTTGACACCGTTGGACTTCTTTCTTTGGGGTTATTTGAAAGAAAAGATGTATGTCGATAAGCCAGCAACAATTCAAGAGCTGAAGGATGAGATAATTCGGCACATTAACGGCATAGAACCTCAATTATGCCTTAGCGTCATCGAAAAGTTGGACCATCGGATGGTAATGTGCCGCCGAGGCCGCAGCAGCCATTTGGCCGATATTTTGTTCCATGCATAATTGAGCCATACCAATATTATCATAATAAAGAGAAATGACAATAATTTTCTGAAAAAATTGTATTCTATTCAAAATCAACACCGGCCTTTGAAACTTAACCACCCTTTATATTCGTACATACATTCATATAATAGGACTATGAATAAGTTCGTGCGGTTTTACAACAGATGGCGTAACTTGATTATTATTCCATCGATCCACATTTCCAAACATTCATTGGAGAGCTACTGTCGTAAGGCACAAACGTCAGTATAAGTTTTTTATTTGAAGCGTAAACAACAATATTTTTACCACACTTGAAAATGTCGAATTTCGTGCCAAATAATGTGTTTTTGCGGGGAATTCTTCTTCATTATTTTAATATGAAGAAAAAAGCAGCCGAAAGCCATCGTATCTTGGTGGAAGTTTATGGTGAGCATGCTCTAGCTGAGCGAACGTGCCAGAAGTGGTTTGCACGCTTTAAAAGTGGTGATTTTGGCTTGGAAGACGAAGAACGCGAGGGTGCGCCGCCAAAGTTCATGGATACCGAATTGGAGGAATTGCTCGATCAAGATCCGGCTCAAACGCAAGAAGAGGTTGCAAAAACTTTGGGAGTTGATCAATCAACCATTTCCAAACGTTTAAAAGCCATGGGAATGATCCGAAAGGTAGGCCATTGGGTGCCGTATGAATTGCAGCCAAGAGACGTTGAACGCCGTTTTATGGCATGCGAACAACTGCTTCAACGGCACAAAAGAAAGGGTTTTTTGCATCGAATTGTGACTGGCGATGAAAAGTGGGTCCATTACGACAATCCAAAACGTCGGGCAACGTTTGGATACCCTGGCCATGCTTCAACATCGACGTCGGCGCAGAATATTCATGGCCTGAAGGTTATGCTGTGTATCTGGTGGGACCAGCTGGGTGTTGTGTATTATGAGCTACTGAAACCGAATGAAACGATTACGGGGGATGTCTACCGACGACAATTGATGCGTTTGAGCCGAGCACTGCGAGAAAAACGGCCGCAATACGCCGATAGACACGACAAAGTTATTTTGCAACATGACAATGCTCGGCCACATGTTGCACAAGTGGTCAAAACATACTTAGAAACGCTCAAATGGGATGTCCTACCCCACCCGCCGTATAGTCCAGACCTTGCGCCATCCGATTACTATCTCTTCCGATTCTATTAATAGGACTATGTTTAAGTTCGTGCGGTTTTTTTTTCGAAATTTGAAACTTTATTGACGTAAAATGGTTACAAATTTAATATTCAAAGTATTGTCCATCGCTTACTACTACTTTTTCCCATCTTTCTGGCAATTCACGGATTCCCTTTGTGAAAAATTCGGTCGGTTTTGCCGCAATCCACGAATCGATCCATTTTTTGACTTCATCGTAATTACGGAAGTGCTGGTCAGCCAGGCCATGTTGCATCGATCGGAAGAGATAGTAATCGGATGGCGCAAGGTCTGGACTATACAGCGGGTGGGGTAGGACATCCCATTTGAGCGTTTCTAAGTATGTTTTGACCACTTGTGCAACATGTGGCCGAGCATTGTCATGTTGCAAAATAACTTTGTCGTGTCTATCGGCGTATTGCGGCCGTTTTTCTCGCAGTGCTCGGCTCAAACGCATCAATTGTCGTCGGTAGACATCCCCCGTAATCGTTTCATTCGGTTTCAGTAGCTCATAATACACAACACCCAGCTGGTCCCACCAGATACACAGCATAACCTTCAGGCCATGAATATTCTGCGCCGACGTCGATGTTGAAGCATGGCCAGGGTATCCATACGTTGCCCGACGTTTTGGATTGTCGTAATGGACCCACTTTTCATCGCCAGTCACAATTCGATGCAAAAAACCCTTTCTTTTGTGCCGTTGAAGCAGTTGTTCGCATGCCATAAAACGGCGTTCAACGTCTCTTGGCTTCAATTCATACGGCACCCAATGGCCTACCTTTCGGATCATTCCCATGGCTTTTAAACGTTTGGAAATGGTTGATTGATCAACTCCCAAAGTTTTTGCAACCTCTTCTTGCGTTTGAGCCGGATCTTGATCGAGCAATTCCTCCAATTCGGTATCCATGAACTTTGGCGGCGCACCCTCGCGTTCTTCGTCTTCCAAGCCAAAATCACCACTTTTAAAGCGTGCAAACCACTTCTGGCACGTTCGCTCAGCTAGAGCATGCTCACCATAAACTTCCACCAAGATACGATGACTTTCGGCTGCTTTTTTCTTCATATTAAAATAATGAAGAAGAATTCCCCGCAAAAACACATTATTTGGCACGAAATTCGACATTTTCAAGTGTGGTAAAAATATTGTTGTTTACGCTTCAAATAAAAAACTTATACTGACGTTTGTGCCTTACGACAGTAGCTCTCCAATGAATGTTTGGAAATGTGGATCGATGGAATAATAATCAAGTTACGCCATCTGTTGTAAAACCGCACGAACTTAAACATAGTATTGCGCCCAAATATAAATTTCGATAAGGCGTGAAATTTAGCTAAATTTTTAATTTAAATTAATGAAATAATTTTAGTATTTATCTAAAATATTTTAAATAATCTCCACATTCTTTAATAAAAACTAAAAGATTTTAAAAACATTAAAAAGTTAATTAAAAAAAATATAAAACTAAAAATAAAAATAAAAATAAAAATAAAAGTGAAAATAAACGGAAAAATAGAAATAGGAATAAACAAAAATTAAATAACAGCAAAAAACAATATAAATAAAAAATAAATAAAATAAAACTGAAATAAAGAATAAACATAAACAAAACCGAAAAATAAAAATTTTATTCCCCTTTGAATCCACACTTGAAGCACAACACTGAAGCAAAATTTGCTAATTGAACGTCAGCAGTCGACATGCCAATGCTGCGCTCAGAGCCTAAAGTATGCAGCCTTATTCATAGTGCGCCATTTATTGAGTATCCACGTTGCCGCCCTTGTCCGCGCTAACACCTTGTGGCATAACAATTAATCAAACTGCCTATAAGAGCCTTAATATGAAGTGGTGGTAGGAAATTTATCGCCTGAGGTTGGATCAAAAGGGCATGGAGCTGCAGATACAAACCTATACTAATGATGGAATGTAATATACATGTGTACGTATGTATGTGTCTGTGCACTTTTGGCAGAAATTACTTATTTGATCTTAGCCATTTTTGAGTTTAGGTCAATAAATACTAACCCTTCATATACAAACCTAATATTTTTAACAAACTTTTATTTAAAATGGACTATTTTAGCTGCGGCGAGATTGATTAGGATTTGATTAGTATAGTTATTGCACTTAAAATCAGCAATTAAGTGAGTGGCAGTTAGAAAACTCAAAATCGACTTAGGTTTTTTTTTAACAAAAGTCCACAGATGCGTGCATATGTATAGGTAGGTACGTTGCAGGCATACTAAACCCGATTTACTACCGGTAAACAAGAGCTCTGACGCAAACTTACAAACAAATGCATCAATATCACGAGCAAGCGCCTACAAGTATGCAGCATAAAGTAAATAAAGCATGATTTATCCAAAAGTGCAAGGAGAAATACGAAAGGTAATTGAGAAAGGGAAGAAAAAAATTAGGCAAGGGAAATCAAAAAAGAGAAATTGGATCAGAAGAGGATTGTGAGGTGAAGAGGGAGGGCATGAATGAACTTTAACGGAGGAAAGCATAGTGAAAAGAACCAAATGGATAATGAAAACAACAGAGTGGTTGGTAAAATGGGTAGAAGAAGTGTTTGAAAGTGGACAGGAAATCAAAACAGAAAGTAGTCAGAACAAAGGAGCATTGTGAAGTTAGAAATTAGGGGGAGAATTAACTGTAAGAAAGGGTGAGAAGAAAAGAGGTGAGAAAAGAACTGAATCGAATGGTAATACAACGGAGAGGTTGGTTAAATTTATAGATGAAGAGCACTGCACAGCAAGGATAACCAGCGTAGCTACATAACTTGCAAGCTGAGAGGTGTTTATGGGGCTTGGAAAGGAAAATATTGAAGCTTTTCAAGATATCATTCAGACGCATGCAATTTTAGGAGTACTAAAAGTGTACTAAATTCAACAAATATGTTTATATGTTTGTATGATGTTGCTACTGGCGACTTTTTCTCTGAATCTGTATCCATATACATACATACATACAGCCGATGGAAAATACTTAAAAACAATGCATTGGCAACCCTACAGGCGCATGTTTTACCGAGTATGGAGGCGAAACAGTACTTTTTACGCTTGAATATATTTGCTGTATTCGCGTTCATTTATCTATTTCTCTTAAAAGGTTCGCATGGATTTATTTTTCATAGTTTCGCTAATTTCTATACAACCGGCGGAATATTTTGGACGATTTTAAATTATGTATTTATCTTATTCCAATATCATTGCGTTTACGAGGAGTGCCATTTTCGTGCCTTTTCATTTCGTTTACAGTATACTTTGCTACATTCTGCATTACGACAGTTATAAACTATGAACAAAGTAAATAGTTTGAAACTAGCCCCAAAACGAGTAGTTCGAAACTAGTTCAGAAATAGCTCGTTCGGAACTAGTGTCAAAATGTGTAGTTTGAAACTAGTCTCAAAACGTTTATCTGGAGAACTAATCCATGATAGGATTCTTGGCAAAAATGCATATGCAACTGCCTCCAGCGCATGCAAGCAGTGCTACGAAATAAGCATTGAGAAAAAAAGCAAAGTTAACACGAGCACTTAAAAACAAAACAATTCTAAACTTTCTGAAATTTAAAACTGTCCAAAAACACAAAACAAATTTAAAGTCAACGTTCCCTATAACTTTTTCTGGCGGTCTTATTTGTTCTTTTTTTTTTTGCAAACATTCGCGCATATAAATGATTTCATTGCTTCAGTGAGTACTAACTCAGCAGCGTTAACAACAATAAAGCTAAAGCAATAGCAACAACATCTGTGTGGCTTAAACAACCCACACATGTTGCATGTAGCAGACCGAGAGGCGCCAGCAGATATATTTATCCAACGACGCGGTAAACATTCGAAATAGTAATTTCGACACTGAAACAGTCAAAACAAACAAGTCGAATAAAAACATACTCGCTACCCATACAGACACACTCACACATTAGATAAAACCATAATTGCTTTTACTGGTATTGCTGACGCTTTAGCTGTCATTGATGTTGCCGCAAATGTCAATAGTTTGCCTGCTAAGCTCCTCTCATCAAGGGCACAGCATGAAAATTCGGAGAGGCTGATTAGTGTGAGTAAACGAGTAGAAATGCTTTGGCATACCACTTCCACTGCTATGCTAGTACATCTATTGTCTGTAATTACATTGCGGTTGTGTCTGTGCGTTGCTGCAAAGGTCAACTACGCATAGCAAAGCCCACACATACACATAATAATAACTCATTAAGCGCTTAAATTAAGATAGATAATGTTAGGCACGCAAGTGGAGCAGAGGCACGTAATCATTTGATGGATTGTGATTTTTTATAGCATTGAAATGGTAAAACAGAAAATGTGAAATTGAACTGGGGATTTTGTATCTAGTTAGATTAGGGGTGGTGGTGAGGTTAGGTAAGGAAATCTTTTTCCGAGGATTATTTCTGTAAAACATTTTAAACCTCCATCGACCTTAAAAACTTAATATTTTTCTAATTTTTTTTTAAAGAAGGGTAAAAATTACAAATATGGCTAAGAAATAATGGTTTAAAATGTTTCACAAAAGAATACGTCACTAAATTTTAATAAAGACACTTGAAAGCCATACTAACCACAAATGCAGTTTTACATGAGTTTTTTTTATATTTTAGATCAACCAGAAGTAAAATTAGAGAAACTTCTAAGCACTATGTAAAAAAATGTTGTCGTTTAGAGGCTAAACGGCAGCTGGTCCAATGTTCTACAGCTCTTTTTCCTTTCTTCTTGATTGTTATACCGTATTTCTTATCTTATCTTTTTTCAGTTCTTGCAGTGTTGTCAGAAATTTAATTAAAAAAGGTGCGTACAGTTGCTTGAATAGCTTGAACCAATCCATGGCACTTTCTTTTCATCTCGAAATGCAGTTTCTAGAATCCATCATAATCGCAGAATATCCAATCAGTTAAATGCTGTGAATGGTGCAGCAAAATAATTTGCCTTTATCAATTCAAATTTTGAGCGATGATACTGAAAAAGCTATTGGTTTTTTGGTGATCTCTCAGCTTGTTTGCTGCTTTTCGTACCGGAATGACTCGGGTTCTCCCCAACCAAGGCTGCCGGCTCAGCACACTAAGTCTGTCTAGTGCGCTTAACCGCACCCCTCGTTTATCGACACTGGAGTATCTTCATGCAGCAAGACTGCTCCCAACACTTTTCCTTCGGAGAGGAGTTAGGTTCGGTTAGGTTGGAATGGTTGCCTAAGAATGGGCACACTTGAACGAAAATAAACGGATTCGTCCTTTGTGATCCATTGTGAAGGAGGTAAGGGGACAGATAAAACCTATGGGTTGAAAGAAAAGGGCGGGGAGAGGTGACGGCGGGATAGTTCGGAGGATGAGTTTAGAGTGTGTGAATTATGAACGATGACTGTGCTGCGTTTGCGTCAACCGCTTTGTGCTGCTTATGAAATTCATAAGATTTGTAATATCAACGCCAGCTATATGAGTAGGCGTATCAAAGAAGTAAGAGCCAAGATGCCTAGATCTTAGCCCTGCCAGAGCAGGGCAGCCAATGAAAAGGTGAAGAGATGATTCCACCTCATTCTCCATACATCCGACGAAAAACGACTCGAGGTAATTCCGAGGTAAGTCTCACAGCATGCATTCCTTACGCATAGCGTCCTGTGAGAAAACTCACGGAATTCGAGAGCTGAGATTTTGTCATCCTCAGAAGCTCGCCCGAGTGCCTCCGATCCAAACGTGGTCAAAAGGATTTCGCGAGTTGGCGCGAAGCTCATCTTTCCAGGAGCAGAACGCAGGTAGTCAGGGGGATCCCAATTCTCTCCCTTCGTGGGAAAATTACCTCACATGTCCCTTGTCTGGCCAGCTCATCTGCCTCCCAGTTTCCCGCAATGTCGCTGTGACCAGAAACCCAGATGAGGTTTATGTCAAAAAATTGGGACGCAGTCGAAAGTGAGGCCATGAGGCCAAGCATTCCCTGACCAGTTTCGAATGCACCATCACTGACGGGAAGGTCCTTATTGCCGCGTGGCTGTCGGAGTAAATGTTTACTCTCTTGACTATTAGTACGCATGTGCGACTACCTCTGCCTGGAACACACTCTAGTGATCCAGTAACCCGAATTTGAGTGTGATGGGGAGCTCCTCGCAAACAACTCCTCCGCAAACCTTTCCTTCGAACTTCGATCCATCCGTGAGCAAGTGTACCAGGCCCTGTTCCCAAGTGTAGCCCCCCAGTAGAGAGTGGAGAAAGTTCCGGGTGGACTAGGCTAGGGTATACATTGAACCGTTGACAATGGGAATGAACTCAAAGTTTCTAAAGATAATTGAGTGCCCATAAATGAGGTTGAGCCTATAGACCATACGCCGGCAATTCTGCCTGCGATGTTTACGGGTACCACATTTAACATTGCGTTCAGCGCCAGAGTAGGAGTCGTTCGAAGCGCCGTACTGATTCCAATGAGTGCCGATCTCTGAACTCTCTTCTTCTTCTCTAGTGAGTTCCACCACACTAAAGCTCCATATAACAAGATAGGCTTTACAATAGTATTATATAGCCAGGAAACCACTCTAGGCGAAAGGATCCATCTTTTGCCGATTGCGTCCTTGCACTCATACAAGGCGATTGTTGCCTTCTTCACTCTTTCCTCAATATTGGGCTTCCATGTGAGCTTACTGTCAAGGATAATACCTAAGTACTTCACCATGTCAGAAAGCATCAACGGAGCGCCACACATGTAGCCGCATGTTGCTCCCGTCATGTAGCGTCATTAGCACTCACAGCTTGTACCTTGCGTAATGCGCTGGTGCAGCCATCTATCACCACAAATAGAACCTCTACAGTTCCTCGGAGCTCACCCGAGCTACATTTCGCCACAGGTTGAGGTCTAAGATGAGTGCGATTTCTTCATACAAAAAATTAACAGTATAGTGGCATACTCATACTCCATGATTCCACTTTCTTCCTCAGTTGACCACTTCTTAAAATAGCAAAATATTTCAGTACTAAAAGTAGGTTTGTATTTGCAGCTTGTCACTTAGTAGCACCAGGCACATTTTTAAATTAAGAAAAATTCCAATTTAATTCACCATAAAGCCAAATACTTACATTGAAGACGTAATATAAAAACTTTCGGTTTTCAAATGTGTGAGCCTCTTGTACTAACATCAAAACTCACAAATGTTTACAAAGTAAATTCATGTGGTGAAAAGCCACAAAGAAATTGTAAGCACACAGGGTTGTATGGCCAACCAGGCGTATGAGTAATTGAAATGTCATAAAAAGAGCATTCGCCTAAACGTTGGCCTATAAAAATATTTATGTACAATTTTACGATGAAGGTAAAATATTTGCAAAATTTGAAAATAAAAGCAAATAATATCGAATACACGTAATCCACAGAGTTTATTTCGAGCAAAGTAATTTAAGTGCATAATGGATGCTCATATATGTATGTACTTGTATGTGTGCGTACAGGTATGTAAGCTATTGCAAGGAGTGCCAGAACGCATGGTACTTACTTTAATTTTTAGTCAAACATACCATGAAAAGAGTTACGATTCCAACGAAGGTAGCTGACAGCTGCGAACATAAAAATTCGGACAATAAACTCGCTTTTGAAGGATGATGAGCTCTAGCAGGCATAAAATTTAGTGTTTAACCTACTTTTTTTGCCAATAACACAAAACGTGTGCATCTTTAAATCGTTAAGAACTCATACTCAACAAAGAGTGCGTAGTTGAGCAATTGGTGTGAAGGTAAAAACGCACTGGATGTTGAAAAATTGCCGAGTGTCAAATTTATATCCTACGAGGGCAAGTATACACGATCCGGGAAAAACATAAATCCGAGACCATGATTTTCCAAATCCGCTGTGCGATATTTCATGAAGAATTACAGGCTCGGGCACTACAAGAGTAACCAATTAAAAAGGCCATAAATTTAGTTCGGAAAATTACTTTTATTCAGTTCAATGTAAAAAGTGTGTAAAGATAATACAAAATTAAGAATCGATTTACTTTTGCTCGATATGACCACCTTTTGCCATGACTATGGCCCTGAAATGGTCCAGAAACGAATAGCAAACTGCCCAAATGTGAGTTGCAGGTATTTTTACCCACTCGAAGGCAATGGCTTCTTTCAGCGCCTCGGGACTAGTGAATCTTTTAGTTCGGACCTTGCTCTCCAAAATGGTCCAAAGAGAATAATTCATCGGGTTAGCATCTGGTGAATTTGAGAGCCATTGTGTGGACGTTATGAAGTTTGGGACGTTGTTGTTGTTTTTCAGCCATTCTTGGTTCACTCAAGTTTTGTGAGACAGTGCCGAGTCCTGTTGAAACATCTATGCTCTGCCACCGAAATGTTTGTCTGCATATGACTTCAAAGCAACCTCCAGAATACTTACCTGTATAAAATTACATATTCCCAGAACCTGGCAACCGGAGATTAAATTTAATATTATCACGAAATTCCGGGATCCCGAAATTACTTCAAAAATATCCTGTTATCCTGACATTTAAATATGAAATCATTTTAAGATTCTGGTAACCCGAAATTAAATTTAATATTATCCCGAAATTTTGGGATCCCGAATTTACATTAAAAATATTCCGGGATCCTGACATTAAAATGTAGAATTAATGCCCAAATTCTGGCAACTGGAGATTAAGTTTAATATTATCCCGAAATTTCGGGATCCCGAAATTGCATCAAAAATATTCCGGGATCCCAAAATTAAAATATATAATTCTTCCCAAATTTGGCAACGTGAGATTAAATTTAAAATTATCACGAAATTTTGGGATCCCGAACTTACATCAAAAATATTTCAAAATTATGGAATCAAAAATTACCCTACAACATTAGACTACTAGACATATGTTTTATATTACGGCGTTGTGTAGCTGACCCTACCCTTGTACTCGAAGTTTTTTTTTATTCACACCACCAGAAACTGGAAATAATTTTAATAAAAATATATTTAAGCATTTACAAGTAAATGATGCGCATACATTATAAGAAAAGTCATTGTTGTATGTTACTGTTTTTGTAATTGAAAATCTATATACATTTTATAGTATATAAAAAAAATTCCAAATAACGTGTGTAACACCCTCTCGAAATAATCGCCAATATATTGGGTTGGGAAAAAAGAAATGTCGTATTTGTGATCGAAATTTGACGCTTTATTTAAAGTACTTAGAATTATCCGATTCAAGTCAAATATGCCCCGTTTTGTTCGCAAACTTGTTGCCATTTAGAAGGCAACTTCATTATCCCCCTTTATAAAACCCCCGTCCTTATTTGCAAAAAACTCAGACAACCAGTTTTCGCAAGCCTCTTTTGAGGCCAACTTGGTATCACCAAGGGCGTTTTGCATGGACCGGAAGAGATGATAGTCACTTGGTGGCAGGTCCAGACTATATGGTGGGTGCGATAGGACATCCCATCCGAGCTCCCGTAGCTTCTGGTGGATCATCAAAGATGTGTGAGGACGAGCGTTGTCGTGGTGGAACTCAAGACCATTCCTATTGACCAATTCAATCGCCTGCTTCAAACGGTCAAGTTGCTCACAGTAGAGGACCGAATTAAGGATCTGGCCATAGTTGAGCAGCTCATAGTGGATAATTCCCTTCCAATCCCACCAAACACACAGCAAAACCTTCCTGGCGGTCAATCCGGGCTTGGCGATGGTTTGGGCCGGCTCGCCGCTTCTCGACCACGATCTTTTTCGCTTGGTGTTGTCGTACGTGATCCACTTTTTATCGCCAGTCAGCATCCGCTTCAAAAATGGGTCAAGTTCGTTCTGTTTTAGCAGAGAATCGCAAGCGTTGATTCGGTCCAAGAGATTTTTTTGCGTCAACACGTGTGACACCCAAACATCCCGCTTTTTTTTGGAATCCAATCTTCTGCAAAGGGTTCCAAACGGTTTTGTGGTCTACACCTAGTTCCTGACTAATCAAGCGAATGCTCACATGCCGGTATCTTTGTATAATTTCAACGATTTTATCAGTCTCTACGACGATTGGCCTACCAGTACGGGGTGCATCTTCGACATCTACTACACCAGAACGAAATCGATCGAACCAACGCTGTGCTGTGCGAATCGTTACAGTATCAGGCCCATTAACTCCACAAATTTTTGCCGCCGCCTTCGTTGCATTTTTGCCTCTAATGTAGTAAAAACGTAAAATATGACGAATTTCTTGCTTCTTCTTGTTCCAACTTTGACGCGCAATAACTTAAGACTGAAACGTACGATCACAACACTGTCAAAGAGACACTTCTAGTACAGATTGTCATCTTCAAATCGCCGTTTAGTGTGACCCGATGCAATAAGTACAACGCAAGATATGTTTAAATGTCGCGCTCAATTGACAAAATACGACATTACTTTTTCCCCAACCCAATACTCGTATAAAAATAAAATATTTGCCGCTTCCCGCCTGGAGTTAGTCTATTACAACATACTAAACAATCATTCCTGGTTCCAGAATGTGTGAAGTGTCGGTGGTTATTGAGCCTGCCCTCTTTATTTAGGATCTGCCCTCCTTGCAGGGGAATCTCGAAATATGCTGATTTGACGAATCCAAAATTGTTGGTTGACCAATTACCAACAATCTTACAGACTTCAAATATGATAATGGTTTTTCATTATTTCTTTTACCGTAACATAAGGTTTGGCACATAGAGACAGCGATGCCACTGAGACCACGAAATGTGTCCGTTGGTACCGTAACACAAACACATACATACCGGTGTATAAGCTTAAATCCGCTGTTTTTTAGTAAAAAAAAAAACATTTTTTTTATAGAAAGCAAAAAAATAATTTATTCAAAGTATTTGCCTTCGCTAGCTATACATTTTTCCCATCTCTCGGGCAATTTGTGTATACCACGCCAAAAGAATTCTTCATCTTTCGAGGCGAACCACTCGTCAAGCCATTTCCGGACGTTTCGTACGAATCGAAGTGCTGTTCGGCGAGCGCGTGACCCATCGATGAAAACAGATGATAGTCCGAAGGGGCCAGGTCTGGTGAATAAGCGGGATGAGGTAGCACCTCCCAATTGATTGTCTCCAAGTAGTTTTGGACCATTCTTGACGTGTGCGATGGGGCGTTGTCGTGGAGGAAAATCAGCTTTTCATGTCTTTGTTCATAACGAGGCCTTTTTCACGCAAAGCACGGCGCAATTTGATGAGTTGTTGGTGGTAGCGATGAGAATTAACAGTTTCACCAGGTTTCAACAGCTCATAGTAAACGACACCCTGCTGATCCCACCAAACGCACAGCATCGTCTTGCGTCCAAAGCGATTAGGTCTTGATGAAGAAGTTGATGGTTGGCCGGGATCGGCCCATGATTTTTTCCGTTTAGGATTCTCAAAGTATATCCACTTTTCATCGCTAGTCACCACAAGATGCAGGAACGACTTTCTTTTATGCCTAGCCAGCAAGATTTCGCATGTGTTTTGGCGTCGCTCCATCTGTCTATCGTTCAATTCATGGGGTACCCATTTTCCGACTTTTTGGACCTTTCCCATGCACGTAAACGCATGGAAATGGCTGGTTGAGTGACACCTAACTGCTCGGCAAGCATTTTTTGCGATTGGGTATCGCCCTCATCCAAAAGAGCCTGCAATTCATGGTCCTCAACTTTTCTGGGCCGATTTTCACGCTTCTTGTCACTCAAGTCAAAATGGCCGACTTTGAACCGACGAAACCAGTCTCTGCAAGTTGTTTCCGATAATGCACTGTCACCATAGGCCTCCACAAGCATTCGATGCGATTCGGCAGCCGATTTCTTCAAATTAAAGCAAAAAAGTAGAGCTTCCCGCATATGCTCTTTTTTTGGCACAAAATTAGACATGATTACGCAAGGAAAAAATTGTGTTGCTGTATGAAATCACTGATGATGTGCAGTGATTGATGTAAACAGGTGTCGAACCCATGCAAAAAAAAATATGGCATTTCTATGGTAACTTGATATGCTCACTAACGCCATCTACGAGCAATCAGCGGATTTAAGCTTATACACCTGTAAAAAAAATTACATTCGTAATTCGTAAACAAAAAAAAAGAAGTTATTACTATTAGTTTTTGTTCTCTGAAAATTATTTGAATTGTCCCCATAGCGGAGCCGTCGAGTTTGAAGACAAATTCCACGGCAGTCGGTTCTGCATAACCGGAACGACAAGAATTTATATCCGGGCAAGGACGGTCACTTCAGCAGCTTTCCCCGTATATGTATGGGGAATGTTTATACTGCTACAATAACAACAAGAACAAGTTTTAGATTTCTCCGCTGCCAAGTGATAAAATGCAAAGGATTAAAAAGAATTATATGCATACAAACATACAAACAGCTACTTCAACAAAGCCTCAACCCAACGAGTTGGAGCTGGATCAAGTCCTGAAGGAAGTAAATTAAAACGGAATTGCAGAAAGAAAATTTCCAAATTTGATTAGGTCAATCAAAGCTTAAAAATTTCGATACAACTTCTGTGGAATATCTAATGTTGCAATTAATTTGCAGTATTTGCAAGTTTTTGTAAGAATTTATTTCACCTCCAAACTAAGCGAAAAAAAAACAATTTTTTATAAATAAGTATTTTTTGTAATAGGTACTTGGCAGCACTGACAATTGTGACCATACAAATTACCTAAAAATGCTCACATAAAAATGAAGCGCAGAAGAAATTTTAATACCTTTGGTGTTCACATTTTTCCGCACGCAACTGCATCTACGGACAAAAAGTTTGAAGAAATAAACTATATTACAATTTATGTTTGGCGCCAGACTAGGCAAAATTGAAAAATCCTGGTTCGGAGTAGAGAAAAACGAATACAATATTCACTAACTTTTACGATCCCAAGGGCATAGAGTTCATTCCACCAAGCAAAACAAACCTTGAATGCATAATTCCATGTTGGGAGCACAATTTTCGCATATTACCGTGAATAAAAATTAATAAAAATGTTTAGCACCTGCAAGCTATTTCGGCATGAAATATTCCATCTGTACAACAGGCATCAGAATAAAAGTTAAGCCTTAAACAGGCAATGATGACCATAAAATTTCCGAACACACAAGTTAAGCTTAAACGGCTTAGCAACAGCGGCAGAACAGCTGTGTAAGCATCGCATTCGTATGCCGAAGCGATGAGGCAGCCATTAAAAAGTAATGAACATTTCGATTATGGGGAAATGTTAGACTTCTCTGCTTTTAATGTTTTTTTTTTATTGATTTTTCTCAACAACAAAGTCAAAAGAGCAAATAAAAACAAGGTATTTCAAGTGCAAGTTTTTAGTTATATTTTTAGTAGTAATCATCTCTTTTAATTAAATCACTTAATTTTTTTTACTATTGGTTATATTTTTTATGCTAAATTTTTTTCTTTACTATTTTTTAAAAACATATTTAAAACCATATAAATCGAAATTCCAAGACTTTTAACAGCCTGTAAATTCACACCAAATTAACACCATCTTTTATGTCGGTATGTAAACGCTGAATAACTTTGTCATTTAGCAACCCATCGACTTCAACATATGTACATGTTTTCGATACGTAAATTCAGTACAATTCAGCCATGCATCGCTTTACACCGAAATAGTGACGCTTTACTTCGGAAATAGTCATTCTATTGTTCTAACTCAACGCGCATATCGCAAAAAGTATTTTAGGCACCGTCTGATAATACTATTCGTCGTTTGGTGTCGAATTTTTTTGAGTCCGGGACATTAGAAGATCGTCAACATGCCGTTCATCAACGACCAAGACGTTCCAGTGAACTTGTTGAAGCAGTGAGGGTGGGCGTTGCCCAGGAGCCAACAGTGTCGTATCGTCGTCGCGCTCAGCATTTTGGCGTCGGTGTAACCACAACGCGGCGCATTTTAAAGGGTGATTTAAATTTGTTTCCGTATAAAGTGCAATTGACTCAAAGAATATTGCCGACAGACCATTTACGTCGCTTGGAATACAGCCAAACAGTCGCTCAAATGGTTGAAACTGAACCCAATTTTTGGAAGCAAATTTTAATGACTGACGAGGCACATTTTAACCTCTCTGACAGCGTGAATAAACAAAATTGCCGCATTTGGGGAACTGAGAATCCACACGATATCCCTGAAGCGCCATTGCATGACGGGAAAGTAACTTTTTAGGCCGGCATTTGCGCCAAAACCATCCTTGGGCCACATTTTTACCGAGAAAACGAAGCGGTCGATGGAAACCGATACCGATGGATGTTGGCTCATTATGTCTGTCCGCAAACGCGTGGGAAAGGTTTAGACGGTTACTGGTTTCAACAAGACGGTGCGCCATGCCACACTGCGAATGCAACAATTGAATTTCTGCAACGAAAATTCCCGGGACGTCTAGTGTCAAAAAGATCACCTCGTCCCCTTAGTATTAAAATAGCCTATACATTTTTTGATGTTTTGAGAAAATGAATTTCAAACTTTTTGTCGAAAGTAGCTCTCACTCAAATTTCGTTGTGTCTGTAAATATTTCTTATTTTTGACTGACGTTTTGACGCACTTTGTGGAACTAGAATTTGACCAAATTTTGACCACATATAAAATCGACGATGGAGAATCCAAAAATTCAATAAAAAAATAATAGCCTATGAGCACATAGGCTATTGTTATACTAAGGTGACGACCTGATTTAACCCCCCCGGACTTTTTTTAGTGGGGTTATCTGAAAAGTAAGGCTTACGCCAATAAGCCGCAGACTATTGACCAGCTTAAGGCAAACATTCGTGCCGAAATCGACGCTACAAAACCCGAAATGCTTGACAAGGTGATGACAAACGCAGAAAAAAGATCGCTGTTTGTGATTGCTAATAAAGGTGGCCATTTGATTGATATTGTATTCAAAAAATAGTTTTAACAAATTGCAAATAACCAAATCAAACAAAAATACCTCACTTATACAAATCAGTTATTTTTTTTTTTCAAAGTTATTCAAAGTTTTCATACCGACATAAAAGATGGGGCACCTCGTACAAAATTTACAAAAGAAAGAAAAGAAAGCACGAAGTGCGTGCATTCGCTAATCCCCGCCCGGTGTGGCAGTCCAAGCAAATTCGCATGACAACAAAAATATGGATTTTTAACTCCAATGTAAAGGCGGTTCTTCTTCATGCCTGTGAAATATTGTGTCTCTGAGTGGAAATTGAACAAAAGCTTTAAGCATTTACGCGCTGCCTAATGCGCATTCTACAAAATCAGTAAACGGAAATGGAGCTGGATTAGCATTGCCGAAAAGGCGGCACTGAAAGCAGCAAAAAAGCACTGAAATGGAGCAGCGTAGGAGACGCGGACTTAGAGGTACTTGACGACGTCTATGCACCGTCTTTGCACGGGACGAAACCCTAACTTGGCAGCAAGTGAAAACTAAAACCTGGAGGCGTACAGAATGGAAAAATTATACTTTGGCTCTATGCTCCGGTTTTACATACATTACTGAAACGACTCGGATTTATATTCGGCAAGAGACTGCTACTCCATCAGCATTCTCCGTTTATGTATGAATATTTGTGCTACCACAACAATAACAACATCATGATGATGATGATACGATGTTCAGCATTTGCGTTCATGTAAAAGGCTTCCGAGCATGAAAAAAATTTAGCACAAAAAATATTGCAAATATTCTAAAATGATGAAGGGACTTATTCATGTGAGCACAAGTGTATATGCAGTAGAGGGTACATAATTGTTTGAGATTGAATGATATGTTCCGAAGGTCACTCGTCTTCTCGCGTGTAGATGTCAATTCGTTTAGTAAAATTTTCGACGAGATTTATTCCTTTTTATTTTTTTTATTTAATAGGAATAGTTTGGGCACTTTGTCGCTGAATTGTAACTTTCAAATCCTCAGTTGTCGTTGATTTATTCACATAAACTTTTTCTTTGAGATGATCACCCTTAAAATAGTCTAACGGCATTAAATTGAGCAATCTGAGCGAGGAAATTGCTGCAGAATATTTTAAAATTGTACTTCCCGGAAATTTCCTTTGTTCCACCTTTTTGTTGAAACCACAGACCACCAGTACCACCATTTTGTTGAAACCACACATCAACAGTATTTTCGAAGCAAAATCGCTCATTGCAATGCAAAACACCAGACCGCAGTACCCGTTTCCACGACTTCGTTCAGTTATATGTAACCGGAACGATCCGGATTTATAAGTATATACAGCCAAGCACTGTCCCTTTACCACCATTCCCCGTCAATGTATGAATAATGTTTATGCTGCTACAACAACAACAACTATACTATCAGACTCCAATCGTTTCCACGACTTTCAGTTCTGCGTAACCAGAACTACTCGGATTTAAATATGTCGGACCAAGAACTGTCCCTTTAGCAGCATTGCCAGTAAATGTGAAAGCAATGTTTATGCTGTTACAACAACAACAATAACAACACCCAGGATCCAGTAGACGGGGTGGGTCCCCATACGATAGAACAAACTTCTTTTCGCTACCCAGTCTAGTGCACAGATGTCTTGTACCGAGCCAGCCGACTCAAATTGTCGATTGACTGTTTAAGTCACGGATCTGTAAGACGATTGCAAAAGCCAAAAATATTCAAAATTTAGCGAAATTTAAAATTTTCACTGTTACACCATTTGCTTAGTATCGACTAGTTTAATTTTTTTTTACATTATTCGCGTGTGAAATCGAACTTACTTCGGTAAATTGTAGATTTTTTACTTAAAAGCCAAAAAGAAACCACAAATTTAAACACCCCGTATATTATTGGCAGCAGGCATATTGCAAATAGTGAAATAATATCCTCTACAACCTCCGCATGTGCAAAAATAATCGCCACGTGGCAAGCATAGACAAAAGATGTACACCCGCCTGGAAGTTATTTATACTTCTCACACAAGCCGCATACGAAAAAACATGTTGTTTTTCTGCCTTCAAACAAATATGAACTCTTACTTGTGCCTTTGCGCAATTCTTAGGAAAGAATGTTCATTATAAATAATCTCATCATTAATTTATTTACTTGCATCATTGCAAACATATAAGTCGAGCGGCTGCTTTGCAAATAAAGATAATTATTTGGTTTGTGTAATAATATTATGGCATACAGACATGAACATCAAACTCAATTTTCTTCGTGTTGTAAATGTGTATAAGTACATATAGGTGTGCATAATAGAATTCTAGCAGCAAGTAGAATAACAAATTAGCCCAAAGCGCCTACGCCGGCGTACGGGTGGTATGAGTGATGTGGAATTGAGTAAACAATTATCTGGCAGAGAGTATTCAGTGTGTGCGTATGTGTGTGTGTGTGTGTGATTTAAAAGGCGTTCTGAGAAAACAAGTATTAGAAATCAAAGTCAGAGGTGAAACCGAATTCGTGCCTTTTGTTCAAGGTAGGCACGCTCAGCCAACATGCACACCACCTTAAGGGGTTAAGGGTAGTCAGAATTTTCCATTTAACCCCCATTGGAGAAGCTGTGTGGACCTTTCAGAGAAGGAGACAAGGAGTCTGTTGAGCACTTTCTCTACAACTGTCCAGGTTTGGCAGCTAGACGACTAAGATCACTGGGAGTTCCTTTCTTCGACAGCCTGGGGCATTGCGCCAGCCCAAACCCAATCAATCTTCTTCATTATATCAACAGCTCTGGCTGGCTGTAGATATCTGCCTGTTTCACTGGAAAATGTACCTAAAAGGGTCAAATTCTAAGTTAGGTACCAAATAGTTTTTTTTGTTGGAGGTCTCATAATGGAATCAAAGCGGCGCTTCAGTGATACTTGAGGAGTTGCAGACTGGCTCTTCAACTATGTCATCTACCTACCTACCTAAGCCATATATCCCAATGTTACGTTAATTTTTTTGCGCTTTTCTTCGAAAGACACAAAAAATGGGTATTATTTGTCGAGCTGGAGGGTTAAAATGTCCCACAACAATGTTTCGGACATGTCATGTTAAATATAAGAATCACTTAGTTTCTGCCATATGCATCCGCAAGTAGTGGAATTTCGACTCGCAACTCGCCGTTATTTCTTATTCCTTTACTTGAAAATATTACCAGAGCCCTGTAATTTTGGAAAACGATTGATTTTGTAGCACAGTGTAATTACTATTTTTACTTTTTGCCTATTGGACTTTGAGCTTAACACTATATTTTTTTTCTTAGCGTCGTCTCAACTTCAGTTTCTTCGCTCTCCAGAGGAAACTCCTTTGGACTATTTTAAGGAAATTCTCACCGAAATTAGATATATTCATTTGGGAAAAAAGAAATCCATTATTTTCTCGGTAGACGGCTGTAGCTATCGATATCTCGTAAAGTGTCAATCAAACATTTTAAAGTTTAAAGTAGAATTTGCAAAACACGGAGAAGGGTCGACCGGTGAAGGTAAACTCCGGACACAAACCGTGACAACAACGCGCACTACTCCCGCACAAACGCAGCGATTCCAGGACCGCACCAACGGCACAAATTACCGCAAGGCAATATTAATAAATCCGACGCCGGAATGGTTAGCAATTTATAGTGCGCACAAGCGCTAGCCAGGAAACGAAAATAAGCGCCAAAAAGTAGGCACCAAAAAAACCCCAAAAACATTGGGACCAAATCACGGCACCAAGGAAATATAACGCCAAAAAGTAGGCACCAAAAATATATTTCCTACAAGTTTGCACCAACATACAAGCGCCAAAAAGTAGGCAGTGTTATTTCTCACTAGAAATTAGCAACCACTAGAAAAACTCAGGAAAAATAGCCTAAAGTGTATCTAAGATATATATAAGCTACAGCTCTCTCTCTCTCCTTTTCCTCTACGTTATATCGTTTTTCTCTCTCGCGGAACGAAAATGCCCATTAAGTCTATTAAATTTTGATAACTAATTTCAAGTAGCTCAAAAATCATGTCGATTTTTTTAAATTTTCTTCTTTTCTTTTTGCTCCCGCTCGGTGCATTTTCTTCAGATAAAAAAATTTCGATCATTCGGTATATGGATAAAAAGGCAATGACTGCCAGCAAATCAAAAACAAATCTTTAAAAATTACCTTATTTTTTAAGCCTCTTCATTCAAAATTCAACCGACTAAAGACTGTACCCAGCACATTAATATATTTTTTGTTTCTTCTCGTAATTTGCGGGAAGTTTACTTCCATTCGAAAAAAACTTCTGCTGAGACTAATGGGATGCTTTTAAATGCTTAAGGTTAGCCTGTCGTCTTTTTTATTGGCGCGAATTTAACCGAATTTAACAAAATGCGCCACTTGTTTTTTTTCGTGCTAACCTGTGCCAAATTGGCACACCAAATGGAGCCAAGTCCTGGTCCATCCGATCTTTCTAACACAAAGAAGACCTCCCTTTTCCTCTCCTACCATCAGCTATTGTCGAATTGAATACTCTTAGAGCCGGAGCATTTGTATCCAATCGGACGACATAAACTCTCGAGCTGAGCTGCTGCATCTTTATTCGCTCCACTATGTCCATGTCGCCTTAAATCCCATACAGCTCATTGCTCTATCGCCTGCGAATCTTACGGTCGTCAGCGTGCAAAGGTCCTAAAATCTTCCGCAGAATCTTTCTCTCAAACACACCAAGTGACGCCGCATCGGATGTTGTCTTCGTTGAAGCGCCATACAATAGGTCGGGTCTGATGAGAGCATCATAAAGTGTTATTTTTGTTCGTCGAGAGAGACTTTACTACTCAACTGCCTACTTAGTCCATGGCAAGAGAAATTCTCCGTTGCATTGCAAGGCTGTCATAGTTATCGGTGTTAAAGCTGGTTCCTAGATAAACATCTAAATAAAAGTCTCTTACTACTTTCAAATCATAATTGTCAACAGTGACGTGGGTGCCGAAACGCGAGTGTGCCGACTGTTTGTTATGCTGACAAGAGGAATTTCAACTTGTCCTCTTTCACCATCAGACTCACTCGCCTTGCTTCTTTATACGGCTTAGAAAAGACAGAACTAACAGCGAGCTTGCAAAATATGAGATAAAACGCTAAGGCTATGCCAAGACCGCTGGATTAACGAAACACGCGGTAGATGGAGGGCTAGGCTTATTAAAGACGTCCCCACATGAAACAGCAGGAAGTACGGTGGAGTCAATTTTTAAACAACCAAAATGCTTTCGGGGAACGGGTATTTGCAGAAATACATGTTCAAAATAGGGAAATGCGAACATTGGGAACAAAAACGTCGAACGCTGGAGAATGCAGTCGGTCACGTAACCACTGAAAATATAATCAACAAGTTGCTAAGTAGCGAGGATTCGTGGGAGATCGTCAGTGGTTTCGCGGAAAGAATTCTCCGGATAAAAAAGCGGGACTTGGACGCAGGCACCTAGGTATAGACCTTTGAGATGAGTAAGGTGGAACGCCACTCTGAAGGAATACAAAAGCGGTTCCAGGCTACAAAGGAGGGGGAGTTTTTAGTCTCCGGACATACCATTGCTGCGAAGGCAGCTATGATGATGCATTAGGCAATTTCCACCCCCTTACCCCTTACCCGCAAAACAAAAAAAAAACAAAAAAAAAAACAGCGCACTTGCTAAGGCCGATGCTGCCAATATCATCGGCATATACCCACAATTGTACGTTCCTGTAATAGATTGTGCCCGAGCGATTAAGTTCTGCGACTCCCGCAATCTTTTCAAGCATCCGGTTAAAATGTTTCTAGAAATGCAAAGCGGTGGCACACAGAAAATTATCAAGCATACACAATTCTAGGGACTACTCGATGAAGACTCGTGCAAAAAAGTAATTCACAGAAACATTGGCTGTTGCTCAAAAATATATTTTAAAACGTCTTAAAGCCATGAAAACTATGCAAAACCAAGGACAATGGATATCGTCCGGGTTAAAGGTAGTAGATTTCAAAAATCAGTTCTCTACTAAGAACTACTTCAAAGTCATATGTAAATTCAAAGACATATCTAACAGATGATAAAATATTCAAACACTAAAGCAATACGAAGCGCTGAACATTACAGAAAACACCCGGATGACGACCAAACGCAACCGTCGATTTTACGTTACCAGAACGACCCGGATTTATATCCGTCCAAGGACGGTCACTCCAGCAACATTCTCCATGCATGTATGAGAAATGTTTATGCTAATGTAACGACAACAGCGACCCACCAGAATGTCTACAGCACCAAGTTTCTGCTCTGCTTTTGATGGAATCCACTCGGTGTAATGTAACTGATGAGCTATTAAAATCATGTGAAGCTATCAAAATGAGCCGGTTTTTGAATGACATTCATGGGTTTGAGTAGAGCACTGAAGTAAAAATGGGTGCAGTGTTAAAAAGGAAGGGACAAAGTTATGTCCCAAAATGATAACGCTCGACCTCATTTAAAAAAAGGGGCGAAGACATGCTTAGAAGCACTAAAATGGGCGTTCTTCCCTTGTACGCCATACTCTCAAGACGTCGCACCTTATGAATATCATTCGCTCCAATAAATAACACATGCGCTGACTCAATATTCATCATCATAGAGGGAAGACAAAAATGTATTAATGCATGAATCACTTCAAAAGGTGAGGAGGTCTTTCGTTGTGAAATTCGTGAGCTAACTGGAAGATGGTTGGGAACAACAAACAGCATTTCGAAACGTAAATGTGTAATATTTTTTTTTAATAACGCTTAAATTTCAGATGTGCATCAACACTTAATTTTATTCTCTTTTTTTATAGAAAAAATATCACTGCAACAATTTCTTTTGGAACTTCTTTAAGCGTCACGTTTTTCGCCATTTTTACGACTTACTTCTTCCTTGCACGCACATAATTTGACTGTTTTCCTATCTTATTCGTGCATGTTTGAAAAAAAAAACTATTCCAAAGCAAATGTAAGCAAAACTCTTTGCACGTGGGCGGTTTTAGCTACCCACCCGCACACATTCATATTCTTTCGTATACTTTCTCCATTTCTCCATTTTTCATATTTTCTGTAATCCACCGAATATTTTCGCTGACATTTGACTTTCAACGCATTGCCAAAATATATATCATATCTTGAAGAAAAAACAAATCTTCCTCTATTGGCATTGTAAACAACTGTGAGTGAATTTATGCGTGAGTGGTTGCTGAAAATGGATGTGCACACTGCAATGATTGCCGTGCCATAGTCTCAGCACTCGGTATTTCGAAAATTTGAAACATTTATGCGCATTTAGGGAGCTTTCGTGAGTGGAAGTTAAGGAAACAACTCAGCAAATAAAAATAAAAAAAAATCTGAACATATGAAGACATAAGGAAAAGAAATGTATAAGCAATGTGAAAAGTAGTATCTTTAAAGTGCAGTGTGTTATTTTATCAATGTAATATATGTACAAGTATGTGGCGACGCTTCAATTGATTTACAAAAGAAGCGTAAAATACGAGCACGACTCGCTAGAACAGTTTTTTGCCCTGATACGCTGTAAGTAATTGAATATAACTTAAAGAGTTATGAAAATTCCAGACGTTAGTGAGCATAGTCTCGAATATTAATAAAAAAATAAGAAAACAATCAAAATAAGGAAAATAAGAAAGGTTTTTTTTTTAAATCTTGAAAAAGTAAAATTTGTTCTGCTTTGAAATAAAATTTGAGCGTTAGCGAATATTACTGAAAAAATTAAAAAAAAAAATCAAAACGAGGAAAAATTTTTTTTTTTTCTAATCTTGAAAAAATAAAAAAAAGGAAAATATTTTTTTTTTAATTTGAGCAATTTTTTTTTTAATTCTGAATAAAAGAAAAAATTTAAAATTTTGAACAAGAAAAACTTTTTTTTTAGTTTTGAAAGAAAAAAAATTTTTTTTTTAACTTTTTTTTTTGTTTTAAACTTTAGACAAAAAAATTTTTTTCTTATAATAACAAAGATAATACTAATATAATAATAAAGACAAAAATAAATTTTGAAGAAGAAAAACTGTTTTTGTTTTTGTTTTAATTTTGAACAAAAAAAAATTTTTTTTAAGTTCTGAAAAACAAATTTTGTTTAGTTTCTTGAGACAAACAACATTTATTTTGAAAGGAAAAGTTACAAAGTTTTTTGTTAAAGATTAAATACAAATTAAAAAAAAAAAAATTTTCAAATTTAAAAAAAAAATTCTTTCGTTATTTCTTTTTTTTATTTTTTTTGGTTTGTTTCAAATTTTTAAGAAAACTTTTGTTTTAATTTTTAATAAAACAAACTTTGTAACTTTTCCATACAATATGAATTGCGTTTTTTCTCAAACAAAATTCATGAAAATGTTAAAAAGAGCCGAAGATATTTCACTTTATAAAACTAAAAATTACTTAACAAATTCTGTTTCTGTTTCGAAACAATTTTTTGAACAAATTTTTTTTTTAACTTTGAACAAAGATTTTTTTTTTTATTTTGAACAAAAAATTTTTTTTGAAATTTCAAACAACCAAAAAATTTTTTTTGAACAAAAATTTTTTTTTTAATTTTTTTGCAAAAAAACACAACATAAATTTTGTAAGGAAAAGTCACAAAGTTGTTTTTTTAAAGATTAATGCAAAATTTAATGCAAAATTTAAAAAAATTTTTGTTTTTTATTCAAAATTGAAAAAAAAGTTGTTTTTGCTCAAAATTTACAACATTTTTCTTTTGTTATTTCTTTTTTTTAATTTTTTATTTTTATTTAAAATTTTTAACAAAAAATTTTTTTTTTTCAAAATTAAAAAAAATGTTGTTTTTGCTCAAAATTTACAACATTTTTCATTTGTTATTTCTTCTTTTTAATTTTTTATTTTTTTTTTAAATTTTTAACAAAGCACAATTTTTTTTTTTAATTTTTAACAAAATAACTTTGTAACTTTTCCATACAATATGAATTGTTTTTTTTTTCTCAAGCAAAATTAAAACACAAAATTCATGAAAATGTTAAAAAGAAGCATATATTTTTCACTTTGAGAAACTCAACATTACTAAATTTATTTCCAACTTTTTTCAGTTTACTTCTATTTATTTGATGCAGACCGATGTACATAGTAATGAAAGGGACAAGCAATGGGGCGCGTAAAAAGCAAAATAAAGACTTCCATCATTTAAATTCTCTTTTTTCGTTTATTTAATAAAAAAGTAATTCAAAAACAAAACTGGATGTTTAATATTGCGCCACCTGTTATCAACCCCACAATACACCTTGAAAATATGCGACATAGTCCAAAGTAACTGGATGACTTAAAATGGCACCACCTTTTATATGGCATCGTCAAGAAAAACTGCAATGTGAAGTTATTCATTTGCTCAACGTTCCTTGCCAAACTGTTTACGAAGGAATTTAGCAGCTCAATTAACTAGGTCTTAAAGCTGGTCATACGGAACCTAGACAACAAGCCGCTGTTCACCCACCAAGGAACCACCAGATAAACAAAACGAGAGTCCAGCGAAACTCGAGGATTTTAATGAGAAAAATGTTAACCCTCCGTTGGACACCTTATTTAAAATCTTCAGTTGGGCACCCGAGTCTATCCGTTTTTCGTCCTGTTCGAGGATCCTTTTTAAAAGGTTATATCCATAAATCGATAGAGAATTAAATTTTAGGAAGCTACCGGGAAGCTCAAGTCGTTAGCTATAATAGAAATATGTTAAATTCACGTCCAAGGTGAAAAAAATCTGGCCAGAAACGGAGGGTTTAAGTATTTGTTTTTGTCGTTGTTGTTGTTGTTGCTGTAGCAGTCCATCAAAACCTGCCAGTAAGCTGTAGTCACCACTCATAATCGCCTATCTCATCCAACGGTAGACCCAGAAAACATGCTGTTTCGACCGGTTGGGTCCCAAGGGAGAGGGATGTTAGGTGAGAGTGGGAGTGGGAGTGGGAGTGTGGGAGAACTAGCCCTGTATAGAGCGCTGAACCTCAAATAGCTAAGGCGTTAAATAACGGCTAGTTTGAAGTCGATTTTTGTTGATAATAATTAAAGTGTTAAATGTCCGTCGATTTTTGTTGCTCGAAGAAACAAATATTTTCTCAGCAACTTAGCTGTTAACCTGCAAACCTGCAAATAAAAACACTAAAAAGCGAAGTTGTAGTAGTAATTTCAACTCCCCATAAATTTAAAATTAATTATATAATATTAATCAATTTTTCATGAACGGCGTACGAGCACTCCTAACCCCCAGTTATTATACGACCGGCTATCTGAACCCTTGGCGATAAACACAATTCTTCACTACGAACTTATCTGCAAACAAATTTATTGCCACTGTCAACTATAAAACTTTTTATCTCGCTCTGCTCCTTTCTCACAATTCCATCTACTTTTGTGGCCATCTCTACCGCTCACCGCACGTGTACCGTTTTCCCCTTCAATAAAATTTAATTTTAAATTCACTTGTCTTGCATGCCACTGTAATTCCGGATGATAAAAAATGTGCGCTGCCAACGAAATACAAGTATGCATATGTATGTGTGTATGTGCATACATACATGAGTAAGTATGTCCATTCTAGGAAACAAAATATTTATGTTCTTGCATGCGACGAGCCAACAAGAACAACAGTAACAAATACATGCTTGGCATCGCTTAAACTTTGGTATTTCCAACATAGCTGGCGGCTTGCGCTGACATTCCATCCTTTGCTGTTTACTCTCAGTCGCATACTCGTATTTTGCTATGTTAATAGCTGCATTGGTGCACTGAGTTAGCCGTGCCGAAATATGCCGGAAAAGTGCAGATAATTTTTGGCAAAAACCATGGGGGGATTAAGGCTTAAAGCGGAAAAAGTTCTTGCATTTAAAAACAAAAAAAACAAAGTTCCATGAATTAAAATATTAAAGCTGGATTAAGTAAATGTTGAGCTTTTGGAAATGTATACAAGCTCGTGTGCTGTTGAGGATGATGAAATGCTATGCATATACGTATATGTATGTTGTTGCTATATTCATCAAGGAGCTCCTAATAAGGAATACCGTAATTTAAACTTTTAACTGAATTTTGTATTATATTAAACCTTCTCAGCGTTCTAATTACATGCCAAAGAAGTATTAACTCATGTTGAATTAGCCTTATTTTCATAACCGAGCACTCAAGTGGGCGAGGGTATTACAACTTAGTTCACTAACATAACGGTTATTTGTAGCAACTTGGAGGAATTGAGATAAATAATGAACTTAGATATATAAATATTAGGCCGGGTCGATTTGTGGGGAGGCAAAAAAATCGCCCATTGCTCTGTGAAAATCATATTCTAGGGATCAAAATAAGAAACTTTACCGAAGGAACCATACCTCTAAAACGAATTCTGATGTCCCCCAATTTGGGTTGAACTTTTTAGTTTCTTTTCTATAACTCACTTAAATTAATTTTTTCATTTACATATGTTCTGACTAAATAAATTTCTTAAGAGAAAAAAAGATATTATTATAAATAAATAAAAATAAAGAAAAAACATAGCCATTTAGCTGATTTTTTCATGTAAAGGCCAAAAATGGTGATATTTTGAAATTGGGGGACATCAGAATTCGTTCCTTCGGCAAAGTTTCTTATTTTGATCCCTAGAATACGATTCTCACATAGCAATGAGCGATTTTTAAATCGACCCGCCCTAATAAATATGCATATGAAAATGTCTACAATGACGAGAGGAATACACTTAACTTTACACATCTGCTGTTGATGTTGTAGTGGTTTAGTCACCGATTGTCATCGTCTAACTCATATAACGGTAGGCCCAGGAAACGGGCTATTCCGACGGGTTGTGGCCAGAGGAAGAGGGGTGCTAGGTGAGTGGATTTCAGAGGGCATATGAATAGGTGGTTAGTGCTCGTATTGGGCCACTGATTGGATAAGTAGAAGTTTAACCGACTACAATATTCAGACCATAATGGAGCCAAAGTTACGCGGAAGCTGAAGCTCTCCGTCTTCAAGAGATGGTGGTTGATCTTAGGAATCTCGTAAGAGTCTCCTGATGCATGTCCTTTAACATCTGGCTATATACGTCCGGTACAATAATTGCAGTTGTGTTTTGTCGTGGATCTCATCAATGTAGTTCTCGCCTGGAAAATGGCTCAGGTTCTAGCAAATGTCTGTAGGGGTGATTCCTGCGGTAACACGCAAGCAAGAATTGATTGCTGAACACTTTACTGTGCTCCTTAAACGGGAGCATGGAAGACTCGTTGTCAAGGTGTTGTAGGGGGGTCATCAGGAGCCATTCCGTAGCTGTCCTGGTTACAGTATTTCGACATGTCTCGAACTTTGTTTACTACGTATCACTGGTGCCAGGCGATGAGACGGGCGTAGCATACCATAATTCGGAAGCGAACGGCCCACTGATTTAAATGTGACCAGCAACATTTCTTTGTCTTTGGCCCAAGTGTTGTCGGCTGGTGATTCGAGGGCCTTGTTGTGGATCGTAGTGGCAATTGCGCTTGTATGCGCTAAGCAGTAGAGCAAACTATCGAAGGTGACATCCAGAACTTTGGGATTGTTAACGGTCTGCATTAGTGTGTCATCGACCTTCACCTTTAAATGCAGTTTGACCTCCTTCGTCCAGGTGGCAATGAGAAACGCCGTGGATTTAGTGGGGGACAGCTGAATATTCCTCGCAGTAAAAAGCAAGAAAGACTGGCGAAATAAACGTTCACTGAGAAGTTTAAAAGCAAGGGTGAAAGGACACAACTCTGCGGCACACTTTCCTTTGTCCTCTTCTGCTTTGAGCTGTGGTCTCGAGAGATGACGGTCGATTGCGAGCAGTGCAAAGAGTTCGCTGACCACAACTTCAGTCCCGACGGTTGAATGTCATTTAGTAGCGTGGAATGGCTGACTGCATCGAAAGCCTTCGAAGAGTTTAACGCTACCAAGACAGTCTTCTTGCAGGTGCGGTTTTGGTTAAGCGCACGGTTATTCTGAGTGCTGTGCTGGTACTGTGCCCTGTTATTGTGTAGCTGGGGGACTGATTTTTGAGTACGAGTAACAGAGCCTTATGGGTGTTCACTATTGAGGAAAGGAGAGTTAACTGACGTTAAGACCCACCTTGGTTGGCGGGTTTCCGAGATTTGAATAGTGGGACCACTCGCCCAGCTTTCCACTTGTAAGTAATTATGAGAGTGGACAAGAACAGTTGAGTACCCATGTGAGGCAGTCAACTAGCTTTGGTACACTGTAATAAAAGTTCTGTAGTCTGTCTGTAGGCAGTACACAAAGGATTAGGAACTACGACTTTGCCCCGACTTTGGCAATTTACTGCAAGTCAAGACAAACATGTGTAAGCGGGGGGTGAGATTCAGTGCGCTAGATAGGGCTACTTTACTAAGGCGGCAACCTTTGGTCGAGAAAAACGTCCGAGTCATTCCGGTACGTGGATTCGGCTGCCATGGGAATGCAGAATTCAAAATTTGGTTTGCCCATTATTTCGGTATTGAACTCGAAATTAATTCGACTTATTTAGTTTGCTTTTCTGCAATGATTCGTGTGAAAGAAAAATACTAATAAATTTTGTATCCATACCCATGGGTAATATTTTATCAAAAAATAAGCAAAAGGCAAATAGGTTTAAAATTTGCTTTTTTTAATTATTTTAAGTGTTTTCATATTAAATATTAAATATTTTTTCAAATATTTTTAGCTCTGCGACTATTAAGCGTTTTTAAAATTAGATAAGAAAATATTTTATTTTTGTCTAAAAATAAAAAAAAGTGCGTGTAGCGTATTACACAAAACAGAAGTGAAACTCTCAACGCAGACAAAGAAAGAGGGAGAGACTCGAGAGAGAATGAGAGAGAGAGAGAGAAAGAATATATATCTAAATAAATTCACAACATTTGCAGAGAATACAAATAGACAAAATTTACAAAAAACGGAGAAGGGTCGACCGGTGTAGGTAAGCGCCGGACACAAAACGTGGCAACAACGAGCATTACTCTGAGCGTTTATCACCCGCACAAACGCAGCGATTCCAGGACCGCAGCAACGGGACAAATTACCGCAAGGCAATACCAATAAATACGACGCCGAAATGGATAGAACTTTATAGTACACACAAGCAGCAGCCATGAAACGGAAATAAGCGCCAAAAAGTAGGCACCAAAAAAACGCCAAAAAAATTGGGGCCAAAAAACGCCGCAAACAGTAGGCACCAAAAATATATTTCGTACAAGTTTGCACCAACAAACAAGCGCCAAAAGGTAAGCAGTGTTATTTCTCACTAGAAACTAGCAACCATAAGGAAAACCCCAGGAAAAATAGACTAAAGTGTATCTAAGATATATATAGGGTATAGCTCTCTCTCTCCTTTTCCTCTACGTCATATCGTTTATCTCTCTCGCCGAACGAAAATGCCCAAAACGTTGCATGGCCTTGAAATTTTAATCTCCATTCTTGCTCGTCCATCGACGCCTAAGAAGTTTCACTTCAAAAATGTTTTTTGTTTAATACTTAATAGATTTGTCCTGGTTTTAAAACATTTCATGCGCGTATTATTATTTCTTAAAATTTCACCAAAATTATGAGGGCATTAATAGCCTTCGAGAGCCATATCTCCCTTTAGTGACGCCACACACAGCGATTTCCACTTATTTATTTCTGAAGCATGTCCCAAGATATTTGCACAAAATCGAGTCATTACCGAGATTTTGTTACTTTCTGTTGAATTTTCTTTATCATTTCCATGGCCAAGCAAAGCCATTTTAAACGCTTTTGAAATGAGCAGGTTGTAAATATATTTTCAAAGAAACCTATTCTTAGAATTCACTGTTCTTCCATATTCTTGTACAGCAGCTTACTGAATGTAAGAATAGTTTTTAATAAAAACAAACACAAATAATCCTCCATTATTTGTTCTGTCAGCCACTTATTACTGCTTCTTTCTTCTTCTTGGAATTTAATAAAGAAAATATTAAAAATATTATGAGCTGCTAAAGAATTTTGAGCAGCCAACTGCTGTGCAATGAAAAAGTCACAAAAGAGTTCGCATACCATTCACTATCTCAAAGGAAATGTGTCCTTTACGTTTTGTTTTTCTGTGTTTTTTTGCGCAAAATCACACCATGATTTCGCATTAAAGGACCAATCAATTGTGCATGACTTGAGACATATCGGTATTCAAGCCAAAAGTTTGCTGACATTTACCCAAAGATTGTAAAACCCGCAGCAAGTACAGCAAAACGACAAAACGACTGGAGTGCCCGCTATGCATAGCAAAAACTTCTAATCATTCCAACACAAAGCGACGAAACTACATTGAGCTCGTGCAGGCTGGCAGAGAGAGAGAAGCAAGAGGAGGCGGAGAGAGAGAAGCAAGTGGCAAGAAGTAATTGGCCTAAAGAAAGAAATGAGAGAGAGTATTTAGCTAAAAGAAATGCGGGTGGCAGACACAAATGGGAGGACATACTTGGCACTTATTTGATTGTAAAAATCGAGATAAAATGGAGGAACGCACGGGATTGAAAATAAAATAAAGTAGAAAATGCAGACAAAAAAGAAAGAACTTCAAGTAGCTATTGAAACTGAAAAATGTTCGGCCAGACATACCGTCGATAGTTCTGCTGTAAGTGAAAACTCTCAGTTATATGCGAATACGAGGGGTGATCAAACAGTTCACTTTCCACGCAGGTTGCAGATGAGATGGCACTTAAGTTGAGTGAGTTAATATTATATAATTGGTATAGCTATTTTTTCTTTTATTTTCGGTTTTGTATATTCAAGTTGTTGTTAAATTTATTCTTAACCTCAATATTGTGTCTTAACTATGACTGGTCGTTGAGTCACAATAACATAAAGAGATTGAAAGGCAGTTCTGGACTCGTTCCCACGGCCGCCGGTTCTTCTTTAACGGAACGACCAGAATGCATAGCCGGCCATGGACTGTCACTCTATGTAAGAGGAATGCTTATGCTGCTACAACAACAACAACAACAACAACAACAACAATACCATTGGATCAGACTACGTTGCGCAATTTCAAAAATGGCCGCAATTATGAACAGAGCTAAATGAATGGAGGACAAGATTTCAGTTCCAATGGGATACCTGCGCGATTCCATGTCAAATGCTTTGAAGTAAAGCGAACAAGTTTAAAAAAACTAATAATTTTGAGAAATATTCGTTAGAAATTTTTGAGAAATATTTTCTGTTTAATTTTTTTTGTTAGATTTTTTTTAAGATTTTCAGATGTGTTATAAACTTTCGGCAATTTTTTTTTGTTGTGGAATGTTTGAAAAACATATATAAAATATAAATATTTAATGTTGATTAAAAAAGTACTTTTGTTTGTAAAAAATTTTAAAGGAGTTTTTTTTAATCATTTTCGTTAAAAATTTTTTTTTAATTTTGTTTGTTAAAAATTTTTGGGGAACATTTCTTTACTTTTGTTTGTTTAAACATTTTAAAGAATTGATCTTTTTTGTTAAAATTTTTGGGATATATTTTCTATTGAATTTTGTTTGTTAGAAACTATATATTTTTAAGATTCTAAGATTTGTTATTTATAAATTCTTGGGTATTTTTTTTGTAATTTTTTAAAAACATATATAAAATATACAGCTGTCCACAAAATAATAGGAGTGCCGACATGAAAAATGTTCAAAGTTCATTTTTTTAGAATAAAATGGTTTTATTTCAAAACTTTTAGCGTAACATTAATCACGTGAGCTATATACATCTATTCGTAGTTAAAACATTTCAATTAAACGTATACATAAACTTAAAATTTAATTCAGGTAAAGATATATAAAAAATTGCTTCCACATAAAAATAGGAGTTATTTGTATAATACTTAGTTTCTCTAAACTTTTAACACTAAATGGTCTTAAAGCTCTTCAAAACTATTTAAAGACATTAATACTTCGTAGTATATCCTCGATTTATTAACACTGCTTCGCACGTTCGTGGCATTGAGTCGATGAGATCCTGAAAACGCTTAATTGGGATTCCTTCCCATGCCTCTTTTACCACCTTCCGTAAATCTTTCGAATTGGTGGGTTTTTGTTGATCAACACATTTTTTAATATCGGTCCATAGATTTTCTATTAGGTTGAGGTCGGGAGACTGAGCAGGCCAGCGCATAAGCTCAATCCCATTGATTCTGAACCATTCTTTCGCTGACTTACTCGTGTGCTTAGGATCATTATCCTGTTGAAATATCCATTTTAGTGGCATATTCCATGTGGCATGGGGTATCATAAATTCTTCTAATATCCTCACATAAACCTTTTGATCCATAATGCCTTCGATTAAATATATTGGACCTACGGCGCCATACGAAAAACTACCCCATACCATGACCTTAGCGCCACCATGCTTCACTGTTTTTGTTGTGAATCGAGGATTATATTCCATATTGGGTGGGCGTCGAACATACTTTCTGGAGCCTGAACTGCCAAACAACTCGATTTTACTTTAATCTGACCACAAAATATTTCGCCATTTACTAGCCGGCCAAGATTTATGCTCCTGTGCAAACTCTATACGGGCTTGCACATGCTTCTTTCTTAGAAGGGGCACTTTCCGGGGACTTCTGGCGTATAAATTATGATTGACCAAATGTCTGCGTACAGTTTCAGCACTAACTGGTAAATCAAAATCGTCGCGTATTTTCCTTGCGGAAATAAATGGGTTACCTTTCCAGGTGCGTATGATGTTGCGATCGTCCGTAGAGGAAAGTTTTTGTTTTCGCCCGCGTTTTCAGCTTTTGTTTTATAATACAAGGCGTTTGCTATCATTTGTACAGAACATCGAAGTATATTTTGAATTTCCTGATAAGTTTTTCCGCTGTTCTTGAGACTTTTGATTAAAGCTCGCTTCTCTTCCGTACAATGCTTTCCTCTACCCACTAAGACAAAATAAATCAACCCAAATATTATATTAACAATAATTCTTCGAAATTACTAGTAACCTTCTTACTTTTCGATTTTTGTAAATAGGTTTACTAGTTTATCGATATTTTAAGAAACAAAGTTCGCGCTCCTATTATTTTGTGTAGCGCAATAACAACCTTCTACAACAAAATGTATTACAGTTTTAAAATAGGGAAAGCAATAATAAATTTCGATTCACATTTCAATACAAGTCACTTGCGTTAGCGATAAAAAAAATTGTGCACTCAGTTATATTTTTCATATCGGCACTCCTATTTTTTTGTGGACAGCTGTAAATATTTAACATTGATATAAAAAGTAATTGCGTTTGTAAAAAAATTTTAGGAATATTTTTTTGTTTTTAATTTTTTTTTAATTGTTTTTTTAATTTTTTTAATTTTGTTTGTCAAAAATTTTAGGAAAACTTTTTTTTTACTTTTGTTTGTTGAATATTAATGGGAAATATTTTTTTTTACTATTGTTAAAAACTGACGGGATTTGTTTTGGGAACATAACGGGTGGGCCATATAGCGTTTGCTTTTTGAACCACTTATTTTTTTGAGAATGGTAACACAAATGACATGTCAAATGTGTTTATAATTTACTTAAAGGTTTGACATATACGAAATGGGACGCTATACGCTTGAACAAAATTGGGAAATATTGAAAACCTATTTCAAAGTGGTGAATCTTCTTCTTCTTTACTGATTTTCATATCGGTGGCTACGTCAATAAGCAAAATTGTTGGATTTGGGGCTCAGAAAATCTACACGTTACTGTAGAGAAGCAAATGCATCCACAACGAGCCACTGTTTGGTACGGTTTTTGGTCTGGCGGCATCATCGGGCCATTTTTTTTCACAAATGAGCGAGGAGTCGCGGTTACAGGAAATGGCGAGCGTCACCGTGACATGCTCAACGAGTTGTTTCCAAAAATTGAAGAGGATGACATGGACGACATTTGGTTTCAACTGGACGGTGCAACTTGTCACACTGCCAAAGTTACACTCGATTTTTTGGCTACCGTTTTTGAAAACCGAATAATCAGCCAAAATTCCGATATGAATTGGCCGCCTCGGAGCTATGATTTAAGCCCGTTGGACTATTTTTTGTGAGGAGCCGTTAAGGACAAATGCTATGCGAACCATCCAGAGACGATTGATGCTTTAAAACACGAAATCGAAGTTACCATTCATGAAATTGGAGACCAAACAATCGAAAATGTGCTTAAAAATTGGGTTGATCGAATGGCCTACTGTAAAGCCAGTCGTGGCAGTCATTTGAACGATATTATTTTTCATTCATAAATGACAATGTTCAATCTTCAAATTAAAAAAAAAGTTTGAAAAAATATTGATTAGTTTTTTTTATAGCCGATTCAAAAAGCAAATTTTACATGACCCACCCTTTATTTACTTTTGTTTGTTAACAATTTTTGAATTCCTTAAAAAAATGTGGAAAACATTTTCCTTTTAATTTGGTGTGTTAAAAATTTATGGGACATATTCTTTTTTTTTTTTTGTGAAAAACTTGCGGGAAAATTTTTTTTGTTGCTTTTGAAAAAAATTATAAAATATAAATATTTAATGTTAAATTAAAAAGGAAATTTTTATTGTTAAAAATTTTTAAGAAAACTTGTTTCAATGTTTTTTGTTAAAAATTTTAGTGGAGCATTTTGTTTCATAATTTCCTGTTTTTGAAATTTGTTTGTTGAAACTTTTTGAGGAACCTTGTTTTTAATTTTGTTTATTAAAAATTTATGGGGAAACTTTCTTTTAAATATTGTTTGTTCAAAACATTTGAAAATTTTTTTATTTTTGTTTTTGTAATTAAAAAAATGCCTACATGTAATCAATGTTGAGTTCAATGCAGAGTTTGTTAAAATGAAATATCTTCAATTCTTTCTTCAATTTTGTAAGACTTTTCTTGAAATAAAATACACCACAAACGAAATGTTTTCTAATGTAATATTATATATTTTTTTTTTTAATTTTGGCGAAAAGAATTTCTTTCGTTACTCCTTTCAGATTTTTTTCTTATTTTTTCCTTAATAGCTCACACTATTCTCAATAATCTCTGAAAGTGGGATACCCATAACTTTTCGAGTTAAATGACTTACTTGTTAGCTGATTGGCACTATACAATCCTTTTCCTCCACGTACTTTTTGAACTCCTCTCCTACATTGTGAATCAATTCTAGTTATAACCAATTTTCAATGCTCACTCATCGCTATTATTTGCTAAGCACTCAGAAATTCCTTCATGCAAGCGAAACAGTGTATCGCCAAACAGATTACACAAACTCTACACTCCGAGGTGATGATTAGTTGGCAACAAAAGTTGACAGATAAAACAAAAACAACCAAAAAGAGGAAAAACAACAACAAAAAAGATAAAAAGCGAAAAAACCAAGACTCAGTGAGGTTGCGACTGTCAACAAGTAAAGGTCTTTGTACGTAAGCGAACAAAGAGTAATTTTTTACGCTTGAGATGCATATTGTATGTATATATGTATGAATGAATGAAAATAAGAAAGTCTAAGGTACATTAAAAAAGTGTCACTAAGCAGAGAAATAAAGAGTGTTTCGAAAAGAAAAACGTAATGAACACGTTGCAGTGTGGTTGTGGGAATAATTTCACAAGTCAATGTCAAGGACGTGACGGCAAGTGCTGACTGACAGCTGCACATAAAAAAATAAACACAGAAAAAAAAATATATAAGTATGTGTATATTTTTATATCTAAAATATGTATATATTCATGTCTAAAATAATTTTGAACTTATTGAAACTGCAAAGTTAGAGGTAGCAGTTGCAGCCACAGCCGCAGCCGCTGTCGCAGTCGCAATTGCCTTGATGTCGTGTTGTGGAAGGACACTCAGACACTTATTCGTGAATTCAAGCCAATATTAGGGTTATCAATAATCGTTATAAATATATTAATTATTAAAAATAAGCTATAAATTAGTGTGGGAATTTAGTGGTATTTTTGCTGATGTTTCGAATCTTCGGGATTTAACTATAACATAAAGTTTTATTAAATTCAGCGACCAAAATCTGTGATACAAATATCAGGTCAGTCCATAAGTCGGGCGTATTTTACCCATAATTTCACATTTGTACGATGTTTGCATACAAAAAATTATTCGCGGAATATAACGGAACTATTGATATTTTCTTTGATATATTGTGTATTCAACAAGTGATTTTAATCGCGGATAGAAGCACGTGTTCTTAAAAAATAAATTGGAATCTTCGAACGCGCATAAGAGGCATATTTTGTATTTTTTTTTATAAAAGTGGTAAAAATGCTACAGCTGCTGCTGCAGAAATAAACACTGCTCACGGAGAGGATACCGTGAGTGTAAGGACTGCGCAAAAGTGGGTTTCAATATTCCGAAGTGGTAACTATGACGTGGAGGATGCCCCGCGCGCTGGTCGTCATGAAGTCTTTAGCTCCGACGCCTTGCTCGAACTCGTGGAAGCTAAGCCAAATTTAATAGTCGATATGATAGCTCAAAGCTGGGAAAATGGGTTCCGCATAGACTTTCCGTCGCCAACCTTCAGCAGAGAGTGAATGTGTGTTCTCAGCTGCTGCAACGGCTTGAAATTAAATTAAAGTTTTTGAATCGTATCCTTACTGGTGATAAAAAATAGGTCCTTTACAATAATCCTGTTCGCAAGCGCCAATGTTTAGATAAAGATGAAACACCAGAACCGACCCCTAGAGATGGCCTTCACCCCAAGAAGATTCTCCTGTCTATTTGGTGGGATATGGCCGATATTGTTTATTATGAACTTCTGGAACCAAACCAGACGATAACTGCTGATTATTATTCCCATGAGCTATCAAACCTGAATGAGGCACTTAACAAAAATCGACCGTCTTTAGTGAATAGACCGCAAGACCTCATACCGCAAAGCAAACATTGGGCAAGCTGAACGAGCTCGGATGGGAGCTAATGCCGCTTCCACCATACTCCGGATATTACACCTTGTGACTATCACCTTTTCCGTGGACTTCAGTCCCATATGAGTAACAAGAACTACTCCTCAAAAGAATATAAAAAGGGATATCGAAGCGCATTTTGGCTACAATGGCAAAAAAAATTTTGAGCAGGGAATTAAAAATTTGCCTAAACGTTGAGGAGACATTTTAAATAATGAAGGAAAATATATTATTGATTAATACTTTAAACATCTTTTTTATTAATTTTAAAACCACCTTTAAAAAGTGCTCGAACTTATGATCTGGAAAGTATTTAATGTTGAATGGAGAGCAAATTTTGTTGATAAAAAATTTGTGGGAAACACTTTTCTTTTATTTATTACTATTATATTATTTTTTTTTATTAAAAATTTTATGGAATTTTTTTCCAATTTTATTCGTTAAAAATTTTTGGAAAAACTTTTCTATTTTAAAAAATTTGTATTCTAATTAATTATTTCTTAAAAATTTGTGGGAATTTTTCTTGTTTTACATTTGTTAAAAACTTTCAAGAAAATTTGTTTATTGTTTTTGAAAAATTTTTAGGAAATTTTTTTTTTTTTTTGTTAAAAATGTGTGGGAAAACTTTTTTTTAATTTTGTATGCTAAAAATTTATAGGAATTCTTTTCCACTCTTGTTAAAAACTTGCGTAAAAAACTTTTGTTATTTTAGAAAAAAAAGATATTTTTATATTAATTTTTTTGTTGAAATTTTTTAGGAAAACCTGTTTTTTTAATTTTGTTTGTTAAAAATTTGTTGGAACTTTATTTGCTCTTGTTAAAAACTTGCGCAAAAACCTTTTGTTATTTTTGAAAAAAAAAATTATAAAATATAGATATTAAATGTTGAATTAAAAAGAAATTTTGTTTGAAAAAATTGTATCATTTGATTAAAACTCATCACTTGAGTGCCAAAAAAGTGAATATTTTTTATAGAAATTTCGCGTTTTTTTATTTTTTGCTAACCTTAGTATTATCCTGCAATTTAATAGCGAAAAAAATTAACAAATCCTCACGAGCTATGATTCTTTAATTTGCATCACTACCCCAAAAAGATGGCTCTCAACAACATACATAAAAATATTTTCTTCTTTCAAGTTACTCACTCAAAGTTGCTGTAGCACGCGCAGACGGCAGAATACAATATCCTTTCACTGTCAAGGCTGTCTAATGGAAATTTACAAGCGCACATATCGCTGTCATCACTTTTTGCCTGTTCTTCTTTGGCATGTTTATTTAACAATTTCCCCAACCTCGTCCGTCCGTCCGTCTGCCTCAACTTACCACTTGCTTTGAACTTTTAAGTCTGTGCACCCACTTCGGTAAGTTTACAGCATAAAATTACAGTTGATCTTAATGAAATGCGACCACTGTGACAGTTATTTGAACGCAGTCTGGCGAAAGAAGGACGCACCGGCAATAGCAAAACGCATACATACATACATGAGTATGAGTGTGTATACTACTTTCATGTGTAGATATATAAGCTATCAGTTACCTGTTTGACACGTGCATACATATACATATGTACATATTGACATCTCTCTTATGCCAATATATTTATATAGCCTGACAGCGCATAGCTTTGCATAATTTATTTTTTGCTTAATGGACTTCAAGCAAAAGCACACATACATGTGCACATATATGTACATAGATACACACAATATTGTACATGGTATTTATGTTTGACAAATTGCTATTAAAATTACACAAAACGCGCCATTCACTTGGGCTTCGCGCGTCCACCTCCTAGGTGCCGCAGTGCGTATGAGTAACGGAGATAGCTTTGCCGGAAATTTAATTTGTAAATAATACATAAATTCCACAAATTTAACACCGCAGTCACAGCGTCTCACGTTGGCTCGTATTTTGTCGCGTCTGAGCCACATGAACAGATTTATACTATTTTTGTGTTCACTGAATTTCAATTGAATATACCTTTTTGACTAGCGGCGAAGCGCTAAATAGAATTAATATGCATTTTGGCAGTTTAGCCTAGTAAATTAATTACCGTGAAAGTTAAGTTACTGGATTAGGTATTATGAAAGCGGTTAAATGGTAATTTGGTACGCTAAGCAAACGGGGATAATAAACAAATCTAATTGGTGCGTTATGCAATTAGTGGGGCATGCCTAATGTAGGCTTGGTTCGTAATTTCAGCGCAATTTGAATAAAATATGAATGCCGGAAGATGAAAGAGATTATTTGCGAAGCATCAAAAGCACCAAATTGAACTTGAATGCAGAAACTATGTATGTATTTGCTGTTGCAAACTATGAGTTGCTTAGTTTATTATAGAACACCGAATTTCGGGATATTCTTTTTTATAAGCAAACTAATGAAATCTTATATATAAAAAATATTACGAAAAACTTCTTCTTCTTAATTGGCGCTATAACCGCTTACGCGATTTTGGCCGAGTTTAACAAAGCGCGCCAGTCGTTTCTTTCTCGTGCTAACCGGCGCCAGTTGGACACACCAAGTGAAGCCAAGTCATTCTCCACCTGATCCAACGTGCAAAGGTCCAAAAATCTTACGCAGAATCTTTCTCTCGAACACTCTAAGTGTCGCTTCATCGGATGTTGCCATCGTCCAAGCTTCTGCGCCATACGAAAAACGGGCCATTACGAAAAACTAGAACCACTTAATATTATACTTTTTAAACTTTTCTGTTTTCTCATTAAATTCTGGCGACTCGCGAGATTTGCCTGCTACAAAGTATTTGGGTTAGCCGAACGTAAAAGCTATTTAAAGAAAATATGCCGGCATGTCTCAGCATCGTCAAGACAATGTCGCCGATTTATTTCAGTGCGTAGACCTAACTGGTGCATGTGAAAGACCAGTCAATCGATTGTAATCGATTAATGCATGAGCTGAGTTCCATGTCGTATGTTTTTCATTTCAAAATGTTTGCAAGCACAAGTTCCACAAAATATTCCATTTTATGAGTCGATCATTTATGTTTTCATGAAACTAACTTTGAGGAGAAGGAAAACAAGCGCGTTCGTCTATAAATGACTGAGAGCAATACGAAGCATCTGACGTCATAAAATATAACTAAACAGGCAGTGTATTCGCATGTGGTGTCCACTTCATTCTCATAGAGGTTTAAATGTAAATCAGCATTAACAACAATAGAAACCTGAACCTCTAGAAGATCACCAACTTGTCAACAATCACCTAAGCAATGTTTTTGTAGCCCCTTACCGTGCTTTAACGAGTCTGACTCGTGATGAAAATTGCTGACTCGTGAATAGATCATCGGGCCAAACGTAAATGTCGCGAGCCGAGGTCTTATACAGATAGTCGGATCAAACATAAACATAACGAACCTTAGTCGTGATTGAATGTTAGTTTCTATCTGTACGCCACCAGAATTAGTCACGAGTCTCAAAATTGCTGTAACATCATCTCGCGCATCAGTCTGATCTGTTTACCACGCGTTGACGCTAACACTTGGACCCGAGTTTCGTCGAACTAAATGGCACGGCAAGGGGTTAAGATAGGTTCTCCAATTTATTAATTTAATGCGTTATCTGTGGTAGCATTAGAAACAAGATAAAGTTTCCCCTGCGTTGAAAAAATCCAATGTATTTCAATGTTATACCGCATTTTCGGGATTGCCACTAGCATAAGATTTCTCTAAACTCTAAGAACGAAATGCGAATATATCAAATAACTATTAGTTCTAGGATTCAGTGACGTTTCGGATCTAGTACCACATTTCCATGAAATTTTCTTAAATTTAATAACCAAACTGTGAATATCAATATTAGTGATTATTAGAGATCGAATTCTTATGCAAGTGCCTATTTTGTTTAACATCACATGAAGTTCGCACCTAGGCAGAAACTCATCATAATAAAATATTCAATTTGCATAAAAATCCGATCTCTAGTGATTATTATCTATAAGTATAGAGTGCTTGTAGTGTAGTCCCGTCTTTCGGGATTAGTTCTTCCATAAAATTTTTCTTAATTAAAAAGAATCGCATGTGCGAAATCAATATATAATATTAGAGTGGGGACTCAGTGATATTTTTCATGTAGTCCCGAATTTTCGGGATTGATCGGGGTTCAAAAAATGTTGTTAAATTCAATAACCAAAACGAGTGACGTCAATATTAGCGATAATTAAATAGTGTTTTTAATGTAGTCCCGAATTTTCGGGACTGGTTGTTTCATAAAATTCTTCTAAATTAAAAAAACATCATATGTGAAATCAATATCATATATTGGACCCCGAACTCAGTTGTAGTTTTAACCCTATTCCGAATTGTCGGGATTGGTTCTTTTATAAAATGTGCTTAAGTTCAATGTATAGTATCAGTATAAGCGGTAATTTTCAGTCCAAGGATTTAACGGAATTTTTTATGCAACCCGAATTTTCGGAATTGGTACTTTTAAAAATTTACGTAACTTGAAAAACCTAGGTTTGTGAAAGCAATATCGTAAATACTTGAAAAGCGTTTCGCCATAAACGCCCAAGAGTGTTGTACCCGTGAAAGCATTCAAGTTTTACGCCACTTCATTGCGGAATCCACTGTCCGCTTATATGTATAATAACACACAAACACAATCAACTTAAGCGACCACTGTACTTGGATGCGCCCATAAAAACAGTTAAAGCATTACTGTTTACATAAATTCACCAACTTGTCGCAATTTTATTTTCATTTACCGTGCACGTGTCTGCCCTTGACACCCTGCTTTACGTGACCTTCATTAAAAATTTCATTTTCAATATCTAGCGGTTTATTGAAGCACAAAAAGGTCTGATAAAAATAAATTGTCGCCAACAAGTTAGTGTCAGCCAACACCAGATAAGGCTGCAAAGGAAATGAGAAAATAAGAAAGTAATTCTTTGAAATCTCAGAACTGTAGTAAAGTATGTACATGGGAAATGCATTAGAAATTTGGGAAAAATTCAAGCGAAATAGAAGTGCATTTTGCAGTAATAGGAAGGGCAACTAAGCCGGATCTACTGGCACAAAATGCATACTTCCCATGCATTACCACCCTGTGGCCCTATGTTCCACACTGGAACTCTAGGAATTTATGATGATGATTACCACCTAAAACTCAGCATCTTTCTAATCAAGAAAAATCTCTCGAAAGAACGCAGCTTAATTTTTTGACCAACATTTTTTTTTCAAACATTTCTGTGGTGACAGCCATTTCAAATAGATGAAAAAAGTGCATTTCGAGTGGTCATTAAGCATTATTTTTGACGTGACCACAAAAACCAAACATAAACTTTAAAAGTAATATTGAAATTTTGCGAAGGCTCCACATTATCCATTGAAACCAGGCTCCAGTAGTTTACTCACTCTTACTATCAAAGTGACACTGAACGTTCTGGTCGCCCAGTTGAGATATGCACATCGGATGCGTACTAGAGCATCTACATTATGAATTTGAGCCTAAGATGATTCAGGCTTATTATAGCAATTATTTCGGTCTGATCTGCGAAAAACACAGCTACCTACAAACTGGATAGTAACAAACATAATCGTTTGGCAGCTTCGAGGAAGGGTGTGGAGATCAATCGCAATCCCAGCGAACTTTTCTACGATTTGAAAGGTCAGGTTAGGTTAGCGTGATTGCCACTCTTCATTAGCGCGTAGAGGGGCCCACTTAGGTCTGGAGGCCCCTGCTGATACCACTGGTTTGGACTCAAGCACCTTATCTATAGTGAAACCACTTCGCCTCTCTAGTAAACCTTGAAATATTGAGAAGGACTGCGAATTCTACATCTACCCGACATCCCAAAAAGTAAGAGCTGCATTCTGGTAAGAGTAGGACAAAAGCAGAGGAAGAGTTCAACGCTCTGCACCTCCTCCTAGTTTCTGCAGCTGCAGAAGAAGTCATTAGAGTGAAGCACATACATTTCCTTAAGTGTTCCCATTAGACAGTTCCCGGTGATGATACTAATCCTGCACTGATTGAAAGACGGCCTAAATAAATAAGTACTGCTGTCACTCATTCTAAGCCAAACCTGTCTAGTTACCTCACGAATAGATGCTGTGGTCCATCTAATGTTAAACCGATCTGATCTAGAGCTTGCGTGATTATAAAGGCATGCCCACATACTTGGCAGAATTGATTAACTCAAGATCAGTTTCCCTAACAAACCAGCAGGAATGACACCACTTTCGTGGTGCACCTCTTATTTAAAAGAGCTCTGCATTTGACTGCTACGGTTGATCTATTTTGGCACTATCGAAGAGATATTCACATTACAACAAGTCCTGGAGAAGACCCAAGAGAAGCAAATCGACACCCAAGACCTTTTCGCCGAATTCAAAGCATTCGACAGTAGGATAAAGGATCACCTGTATGTCGCCATATCTGAATTCGGCATTCCCGCAAGGCTCATCCGGCTTTGCAGATTGGCCCTAACAAACACCGGCACTGAGAATTAGCAAAGATCTTTTTGAGCCATTTGAAACGAAGCGGGTCAGACAAGGCGATTTCTTATTATGAGACTTTTTCAATTTGATAATGGAGAAAATTATTCGCGCCGTCAACATCGACATCTCCGGCACAATTTTCTACAAAAGTGTCATGCTGCTCCCTTATGCTGATGACATCGACATTGTTGACATCAGTTAGCGGGTAGTCAATGCAACTTTCTCCGGCCTTAAAAAGGAATCTCGTCGAGTGCGTCTTGCGGTAAACGAGTCCCCTTGTATCAACAACCAAAAAGTCATCGCTTATTGGACAGTAGGATGCGATTAGCAATTGCGAGTTCGGCATATTCAACGGCTTTTCCTACCTAGGATTCAGCATTAACACCAAGAACAACGTCAGCTAAGAGATCCAGCGAAAAATAATTCTTACAAACAGGTGCTACATTGGGCTGGGTTGGCAATTGAAAAAAATAGCCCTCTCGAGACGTACGAAAAAACGCTCTATCAATCACTCCTCCTCCCGGTCTTACTTTATAACGCTGAGTCCTGGACATTGACGAAGACCGATGGGCGATTATTTGGAGTTTTCGAGAAAAAAATTCTTCGCAAGACCTATGGTTCACTTTGAGTGAATAATGCATACCGAATGAGATGGAATCACGAGCTGTACGCTGACATCGAAATAGTGAAGCGGCTTCAACGGCTGCGCTGGCTAAGTCACTTTAAACGCATGGACAATAGCGCTCCAGCAAAGAAGGTGGTGCTCTTTTCGAAATATACTGGTGAAACTTGCAAAAAAAGATGTCCTCTTCTACGAAGGAAAATCAAGTCCACGACGACCTGACCGCCCAGTTAGAAACATTAACTGGCGTCAACGCGCGCAATGCGGAGACGATTGGCGCACCATTTTGGTAGCGGCCAAGACCGACCATCGGTTGAAGTTGCCATCTGAGTAGGTAAGTAAGTTATTTGGCACTGTAGAGATTTTATAGCAGCTTGACTGTCAGAGAAGATAGTCATCGGTTGTGTCGCAAAGCACAACTCACTAACTCATAGCCGCGCGTATTAATCTTAGATGAAAACTTAGTTAAAACAATTTGCCAGAGAACAAGGAATAAATCGAGACCTGAACGTACCAAGGTGAGTTTATCGTTCCATAAGGATATGTAAATTTTATTATTATGTATTATTTTATGGAATTCACTTTGATTATCTTGAGAAGAGTAAAACGATCCCCAACCAATATTCAGTATAGCTGTTGAATCAATTCAACGATGATGGCAGCATTTGGAGAGTAAAAAGTTTGCTTTTATTGTGGCAGTATAAATACTCCCTTTACATGTACTGGGAATGCTACTGAAGTGACAGTCCCTGTCCGGGTATGTATCCGAATCGTTGAGGTAGCGTAAAACTGACTGTCAGAGTTCTTTTCCTGTAACATTACTCCGCGGAACACAATAATTTTGCAGTCCCACTAGCAATTAAGTTATGAAGTTCGCCCTAATCCAGCATATTTTCCTACCAGATATGACTTTTTTACTGTTTTGAGATATGGGAAGAGGATTTGGCGATGAGAAGCTTGGACCGAATAAATTGATTTCAGTGAAACAAATGCCTCTTTCGAGGCCCTCGATTTGATAGCGTATTGCTTGGAACGCATCGAGTAGTCAAAGAAACGTTAGATGAATAGTGAAGTCGCTGAAACCAAATGGATTTAGCTACATTTAACACCGTTAAAAGAACGCTTCACATGCCTTCGGAACACTTTTGGGTCGTGTGCTGTTTGAAGTTGTAGGAAAAACCCACAACTTTAAGCTGACTACGCACGCCAGATTATTCCTACGAGAAGTTTTTTCAGGGCAAAAATGTACTTCAAGATTTCGCGAAGGGTGGCCGCTATTAGAAAAAGTTTAGAAATTTAGATATTATATTGAAAATATATCACTTTTTAGCAAACTATATCTTTGCTTATTTCAATTTGTGAGGACTTATTGAACCAACCTCGTATCTACATCTACATTCATAATTAAATTCCATGTCAACTTAAAAGCAACAAGAAAACTCGATTACTTTTTACACCTTTCCTCCTACAGCTCAGTGGTTTTGATTATCAGCGTGACCCTTGGGGTCAAAAATTGATATACAGATACAGTAAAATGTATTTTCATTTTGTTTTTACGTTTCTACCTCAAACGCAGAATTCGCCTCTCGCCTTTGTCTGCAAAATATTAAATATTTAGTGGGTAAATAAGTGCGTAGGTGTTGAAGAAGAGCAGACACGCGTGCAAAGAAGAACAGACAACAGCTCCTCTGACATGACAACAAACACAATGGCCATGACAGTGGCTGTGTCAGTGATTGTGTCGAGACCAATGACAAAGAGTGCATAGGTGAAAACATTGATTACTTATTGTGACAGCACTGACATTAACATTGGGAAATTTGCGAAACACTGGAAATTTCCGTACTATTCTCAAATACATACTCTCACATACATACCAACACCAATACATTCACTTTGGATATGCTTAACGCATAATGTGTGACGGGAAAGTGTTTCTACTCAGGGCAGTATTTCGTAGAAGACAGCTGCAGGAAAACAATTTTCAAAAGAATGTTGAAAGAAATAAGATATTTTTGAAGTGAAAACTTCTTTAGAATCGTTGGGAGTGATTTGAGAAAAAGTGAAATGAAAAAAGCGAAACTCTTGGCTACGAATATTACATATAAACGTAGCGACGAACTAAATAACTTTTAGGCCAGCGCCGACAGCATGGCGCGATAGCCGAGCGGCTAGCAATGTGAGCTTCCGATCCAAAATTCTTGGTTCGAATCACAAGAAAAAAAATTTTTTTATACAGTTATTTTATTTTATTTTATGATATGTTTATGAGGAGCTTTTTTTCATGGCAGAAATACACTCGGTGTTTTGCCATTGCCTGCTGAGGGGTGAGCGCTATTCGAAAAATAGTTTTCCTTAATTTTGGTGTTTTCACCGAGATTCGAACTGACGTTCTCTCTGTGAATTCTGAATAGTAGTCACGCACCAACCCATTCGGCTACGGCGTTTGTTTAATTTTACTGATGCAAAAATGAGGAAAAATATATGAATAAAGTTTGCTTACTGTTTACACATTTTCCAAAGGTGACGGAGAACCAAAAAAAAAAGTCGATTTTCAAACAAATACGAGTGCATATGTGTAATTGTGTTAGAGTTTCGGTCACGCCCCAGCAAAACCTGCGGCATATGTGTTTGTAACATTCAAAAAAATGTAATTGTGTTAGAGTTTCGGTCACCCAGGTTTTGCTGGGGACGCTCATAATAGCAACCGCGTGTGTATTTTTATATTCGTAAATATTTTCATTTTTAAATATTTACCACAATTATGCCGAAAAATAATACAGAAAAGTGTCGTGAGTATCGACAGAAAAAAAATCAATAAATAGCATCACGGAATTCATTCACGAAAATTTAATAAAGTATACACCAGAAGTATCGCGGATACTTAGAAAAGATTACAATAAAGTTCCAATGATTTTAAGTGGTGATTTTAACGTAAATTTTGCATTGGACACAGCGGTTCCTTTAATTGACGTTCTCAATACAACATTCAATTTAAAAATGTGTAACAATCGCACTGAATCGACAACACGATCAAAAACAACCATTGACGCGGTATTTCAAAGATATGTTGACAACATCGAAACCAAAGCATTTGTATCATATTTTATCTATCATAAGCCACTCGTATCATTTGTTGAAATTGAAAACATTGAGGATGAATAATAATAAAATGAAGAAAATAAAATATGAACTTTATAGCAATATTATAAGGAACCTATAATTATCCCGCTCCTAATGTTGCTTTCGTCTTATTCTCTCCAGTTTGTTTTACGGAAGGTTTCACTTCTATCGCGTCTAACCGTTAGACAGGTATTTTTTTTAAATAAATATTAAATTCAAAAAGCTGATAATTTGATTTTTATTTATTTCAATACTTATTTATTTTACTTATTTGAAAGTTTCAGTTCCTTAGCAGATTTGGCCACCATGGAATATGGCTTTTATACTTGCAAAATACGATTGAAATTCTTTTGCTGGTATTCATAAGAATTTGAAGCCGAACCATACAACTTTCGGGTAGTGGCATATCCTTCCAATCGTACATAAAAAAGTAAATGGATATGTATAAATCTGACCTTTTACTATAAATATAAATCATACCCTTCAAAATACCCTTAAGTCAGTGGTGGAGTCGTCTTCGTCTCAGCATTACAAACTCGTCTTACGTACACCCTCAACAAAGCAATGATAGGTCCACATTTTTACCAGTTTTAATTACACTGTGGTACAAAAAAAAAAGTTGCAAAAAAACTTTGGATCGGACATGATGAGGGTTGTAGCTTATGAAAAACTGAAAATAATGGTATAGTTGAAATTTCCAATACACCCCCAAAATCTCATTTTATGGCCATAAAACCGTTTTTCAGTAGGTTGATATGAACAATCACTCCTAACTTCGCCAATTTCCATCCGATTTCGAATTTGCTTTTTTAGTTCGAAAGAACAAAAACAAGCCTTTTTGACAGTGTGTTAACATTTTTTCTGAAATGACAACTGACGAGACTGTAGACGGAAGTATTTGGAATTTTTTTATTTTTTCTCTATTTTTTCGACTTTGACATAATTTTTACGATATTATCCGATATTGAGGATTTTTTTTAGTACACTACTGTTATAGTAAATTTAATTTTGCGTCAAATGAGCTATATTTGACTGTAATTGAATTAAAATTAGTAGAGTTGTGCGAGTTGTGCGAGTTTTAAGATTTTTTTTTTTTTTTTTTTACTAATTTGGAATGTTGGTATAGCTTACGCTAGATGGGAATAAGGACGTGTTTTGATGCGTTATTATAGATACGTAATATTTATTGGAGTATATATGAATACATAAGAGTACACTGTACTGCATACAACAGAACTGGTTAGAACTTACGAAAATATCTGACATATTATAGCACATTTTTTTCAATAGAAATATGGAAAAGCTCCCAAGTGTGCCAAAGTTCACACTGTACATTGGTTAACAAAAGAAGTTTGTTATTATAATTTAACCTTATTAAAACGTTAAAGTTTTATTGTTTGTTTCATTGAAATTCAAAAGATATAAATCAAAACGTTGCCAGAAAAGTCAAATTTCTCAATATTCTCCGATGATACGGCATCATCAGCCTTATCATAAACCAGATGATTGTTATTTTTGTAAAACGGACGTAAACGGTCATCATTATAAAACTCGAAAGCACATAAAGTATGCTGATGTTGCAACTGTTAAGAACCCCGTAGTCTTGGACGATATGATTGACTCAACTGCAGGTCATGAACTGAAGGAAGTTCAACTCATTGCTGATGATGATCAAACTGATAACAATAAACCTGATGATGAAGAGTACTTTCCGTCTGGTTCTAAGTTTTCAGAACGAGACATTGTATCGAATTCAGATTTTCAGGATCTTTCTCGTGATTTACATACTTCTATCGGGAAGACAATCTGAAACGCTCGGTTCTCGATTTAAACAATGGAATTTAGTTGACGACGACTTCAGATGAATGATGATGATCGAATTTCTTACAGAGAAGTATTCAAAACTGATGAAGAAATGACAAATGTACCGTACCATACTAAACTCCAAAGGGCCGTTTCCAATGCATTTTTAAGTTTGGAACCAGTGCCGTTGTGTACTGCACCGTACCATACCGTACAGTGCTGCACTGCACAATACTCCAATAAATATTATGCGTTTAAATTGACACTTGTTATTATTTTCATGCTTCGAAACGCATACCAAATCTCGTAGTAAAAAAAGAAAAAATCTTAAAACCCACACAACTCTATTAATTTTAATTCAATTACAGTCAAATATAGCTCATTCGACGCAAAATTAAATTTACTATAACAGTAGTGTACTAAAAAAAATCCTCAATATCGGATAATATCGTAAAAATTATGTCAAAGTTGAAAAAATAGAGAAAAAATAAAAAAATTCCAAATACTTCCGTCTACAGTCTCGTCAGTTGTCATTTCAGAAAAAATGTTAACACACTGTCAAAAAGGCTTGTTTTTGTTCTTTCGAACTAAAAAAGCAAATTCGAAATCGGATGGAAATTGGCGAAGTTAGGAGTGATTGTTCATATCAACCTACTGAAAAACGGTTTTATGGCCATAAAATGAGATTTTGGGGGTGTATTGGAAATTTCAACTATACCATTATTTTCAGTTTTTCATAAGCTACAACCCTCACCATGTCCGATCCAAAGTTTTTTTGCAACTTTTTTTTTTGTACCACAGTGTTATCTTTCTTTTATCTCTCGAATTTTCATAAATTTTTTATACAATCTAAAAGAAAAAATAAAGGGTTTTCCAATAACGGGTGTTATTTTGGAATAGATTGCGCTATCGAGAGTTGATGAACGATTTTTTATGGCCGGAATTGGATGGTATTGATCTGGAAAACGTTTGTTTTCAACAAGAGGGCGCTGCGTGCCATACAAGCAACAAAACCATTGGTCTTTTACGAGAAAAGTTTCCGGACCGTGTTATCTCTTGAAGAGGTAATCACAATTGGCCACCGAGATCTTGTGACTTAACCCATCTTCGGCCGCTACAAGAATTCGACATAATTTTTCCATTTCCTTTTTAGTCAGTGCTTATAAGACCATAATCAAGAAAAATTAAAAAAAAAAAAATTCTGACCATCGGTGTTTTAGATATGGACTGGTCGAAAAATCGACCGCTGGCCAAAAACCGTCAAATATATTAAAAAAAATATAACATTTATGAAAAAAATTTAGCACACGAAGTCAATTTATTTCATTTTATTTCAAATACAAATATTGTTTTGTTGCTTTATTGATAGAAAAGTCAGCTTACAAATTTTTATGCTAATAATCAAAATATTTAGTATGTAAATGAATTTTTTGCAAGTAAAAATAGTATGTCTCTTGCAAAATTTACACAGCCGAAATTTGTTTTCAATGCTTCTCATGACGTCGTGTACCCTTTCATTGATCCGAGGAAGGTTCGATGGACCTTCATCTCCATGTTCGTTTTCATACTCGTCCTCGTCCTTGTCGTAATTCAATAATTCTGTTGTGACTTTGGAACAAAAATCAATTTGAGACAGTGGTTTTATATTTTCAATTTTTGCCATCATACAATACAATGAAGTTTCCATGCATTGACCATTGCGTTACCAAGAGCATTTGTCCATATTGGCCACCACCATTTTTTACCTCTCATAAATATTCTATAATTTGCCACCGCATTATCATGGAGATCCACGCCACCCATGCTATGATTATACTCTTGAATAACTTTTGGCTGCGGGATAGTGATAGTTTGTTTTTTCTTCCGACAATATCTTTTAGTGCTAATAATTGGATTGACTGTGGAGTTATTAGTTATAACATTGACTACAGCATTATCATTCCACCGAACAGTCAATATTTCTTGCTGATGATCAAGTAGTTGGTTAAATGTTCCTCGTATTTCTTTTTTTAAATTTCTCAAAGGAGAATCGCCCATTCTATTTTCGCGTATAGTACCAGTTTACTATTGTAAAAATCTTAGCGGAATGCCAACATTCCACCGCTGCATCCCTTTTAGGATAGTTCCGCCCTAGTTCGATATTAGACGAATGAGAACTAGTTCGATTTGTAGGTATTTTCTAATAGTCCCGTACCATCCAATATAGGACAGGTTCGATTTTGGAGGTAAGGTACTAGTGCTGAACTAGAATTTTGATTCACTAGTAGTGATTTTCCCTGCAGGGGTAGTACCTTTCCTATACCACAAAGATACTCACTTCCATCTCTTTCTATAAGAAAAAAATATTGCTAGATTTTGTTCTATCCTACATGGCAGTTCCTGGCCAGCGGTCGATTTCTCGACCACTAAAGTTTACGTCCATGAAACAGTAAAAATTATTGCAATATCGATATGTTACTTTTTTGATTCTCTTAATTTCATCTTTTCTCTTTACAAGAAATTAGTAACAATTATTTGTTTTTTTGTTTTTCATTATTTTTTCATCTGCACAAAAAACACGTAAAAATAGTGATAATTTCATTATTTTACAAGAATCTGCCCTGAACCTTTTTTTCTTAAAAAATTATGCTCTAGAAATTAACTAAATTCCAAATTTAAAACTTGTGAAAACTGATCAATAAATTTACATTTAGTTTCTGAGATATTGGAGTCCGAAGTTGGTGGTCGAAAAATCGACCAGCTGCCGAAAATGGGTTAAAACCGTGTGACTTTTTTCTTTGGGGCCACGTGAAAGAGAAGGTCTACACCAACAGTCCAGGGTCGATTCAAGGCCTCAAAGATGGTATTCGTAAGGCTATCGAGGACACAGGGCAGCCACTTTGCAATTCAATTATGGAAAATTTCATGAGAAGGATATTGTCCTGCGTGCGTGGCCGTGGTGGTCATTTGCCTCTATTAACGGCATACCTTCTTCTTTATAATAAAATAAACATCCGATCATTAATATTAACAAGTAGCATTTTTCTTGGAATATCAAAATAACACCTCTTATTGGAAAACCTTTTAGAGATCCAAATTTTATCCGGTTTTATTGAAAAATTCGAAAAATTTCTCAAACTGGAAAGTGGAATTGTTATTGTTAGTTGTTAATAAAAAATAATAAAATGCAAGTTCGAAGTTGCTTAAAATACCGTTAATTTTATGTAATATTTTTCCTTGACGGTGTTGCGCATTTTCTCCTAATAAAAATTAAATGAAAATAAGCGAAGTATGGAAGATAGGCATTTTTCCATTTCCGTAGACCAAACGAAATGCAATTGTCCTCGACTGTCGGCAAGCTCTTGATTGGAACCTCCAAGGAAGCCGCAAGAGGGGCCAACCTAACCCTACATGGAGAATATCGCAACAAAATGAAAGTGGAACGCACTAAAAATGCTAGCCTAAAACAGGATCAGGTGGAAATACTTTATTGAGGGCCTATGCCCCAATGGGGTATAAAGGAAATGATGATGATTTCGGGTCCATTTAATTATTAATTAATATTAATTAATTAAAATTAAAAAAGGACATATCTTCCTGAGTAGTTCTCATGGCAGCTAGAAAAAAATGGTTTTATTGATAATCTTAATCTATTATAATAAAATTAGGTATTTTTAGTGACAATATTTATTACTGTTTAACTCTGTTTATTCTTCAAGGATTTTACTGACCACTTAAGCAATTGTGTTAGGTGACTTCAACAATTTCTTCGGAGCATATTTTTTTCCTTGCTCACTACTCTCGGGAGCATAGGGCCTCAACAAGACTTGTCTTGCGTTGGTTTCGTTAATTATTTGATTTATGACAGAGTAGGTGATTAGCCTACCGCTTCGGAGCATCTATGACTACTTTATTTTTATCTTAAGCGCAAAGATAAATTATTTTGTAAAATTTTTTCTTTCCGCCGTTTTGATAAGGTAGAAAGTAATACACCCAGTTTTGGTATATGGTACAAATATGTCCCGTAGGCCGTAAAGGATTAATCTCTGCGTCCTCTCTGTTTCGCTTCTGATTGCATTTTGAATGAGCCAATGGTATTTTCAGTACCGCTACACGTGCAACGCGTAGCTAGCTTACTTACGTACATAGGTATGTAAGAACAACGACGTTAAGCAAGCCCCTACCCTGCAAGGAAAACTCAAAGTAGTGACGACAAATGCTGCTTCAGGAATAGGACCAATTAGGAGCAATTTTGCTGATCCTCTTGCGAAACGCGACAACTGTGCGCAGAGTTTAACGCAGAAAAAGTTTTAAAGCAGAAAATTATAAGGTTTTACATTAAGATTTTTCTAGCTTTAAATGAAATGAAGCAAAAAGTTTAAGTATGAGACATCATTAGCGGAATACAATTTCGAGTAAATAGCCACCCGAAATGGCATATCTTAAAGGACCACTTTGCTATTTTGGTCTTCGGTTTATTAAGAAATTCATAGTAGAATTCTTTGACAAATATTAAACCGTTATTTGCTCACTGTTATGATTATTTTTTGCAAAACAAGAAAGATTTATCTATTAAGCAGCTAGAGAGCTAAAATAAATAAACATAAAAGACTTTTAAATCGTCGACCCAGTTATATTTGGTGTTATGTTTTTAATCTTAAATTTTTAAACTTAAATCTTCTATCTTTTATCTTTAATCTTCAATCTTTAATATTTAATCTTTATTCTTTAATCTTTAATCTTAAGTCTTAAATCTTAAATCTTAAATCCTAAATCTTAAATCATAAATCATAAATCATAAATCATAAATCATAAATCATAAATCATAAATCATAAATCATAAATCATAAATCATAAATCATAAATCATAAATCATAAATCATAAATCATAAATCATAAATCATAAATCATAAATCATAAATCATAAATCATAAATCATAAATCATAAATCATAAATCATAAATCATAAATCATAAATCATAAATCATAAATCATAAATCATAAATCATAAATCATAAATCATAAATCATAAATCATAAATCATAAATCATAAATCATAAATCATATATCATAAATCATACATCATACATCATAAATCATAAATCTTAAATTTTAAATTTTAAATTTTAAATTTTAAATCTTTAATCTTAAATCTTAAATCTTAAATCTTTAATCCTAAATCATAAATCTTAAATCTTTAATCCTAAATCCTAAATCATAAATCATAACTTATAAATCATAAATCATAAAAAATTATTAATATTAAAAATAAGTAATAAAACAAAGAAAAAAATTGTAAATTTGCTGGCCTCTTCCAAGTATCGAACATGGCAAATCTGTCGACCATTGCGTCAGCAGCAGCAGCGCTCTCTTAATTCTCATTTGTATAATTCACGTTTAGCACTGGTTTGCACCTAACGAAAAATTAGTGCAGAGCATACTAGTTCACATTTGACTAATTTAGTACTACTTCCGAACTATCACAAAAGTAATGCAGCGGCGGGCAATTGAAACTTCCCAGGACTCTGCTATATACAGGGTGGGCCATATTGCGTTTGCTTTTTGAACCACCTATTTTTTTGAGAATGGTAACACAAATGACATGTCAAATGTGTTCGTAATTTACTTAAAGGTTTGACATTTACGAAATGGGACGCTATACGCTTGAACAAAATTGGGAAATATTGAAAGCCTATTTCCGAAGTGGTGAGTCTTCTTCTTCTTTTCTGATTTTCACATCGGTGGCTACGTCAATAAGCAAAATTGTTGGATTTGGCGCTCAGAAAATCCACACGTTAGCGCTACTGTGACATACTAAACGAGTTTTTGTTTCCAAAAATTGAAGAGGATGACATGGACGACATTTGGTTCCAACAGGACGGTACAACTTGTCACATTGCCAAAATTACACTCGAACTTTTGGCTACCGTTTCTGAAAACCCAATAATCAGCCGAAATTCCGATATCAATTAGCCGCCTCGGAGCTGTGATTTAAGCCCGTTGGACTATGTTTTGTGGGGAGCCGTTAAGGACAAATGCTATGCGAACCATCCAGAGACGATTGATGCTTTAAAACACGAAATCGAAGTTGCCACTCATGAGATTGCAGCCCAAACAATCGAAAATGTGCTTAAAAATTGGGTTGATCGAATGGCCTACTGTAAAGCCAGTCGTGGCAGTCATTTGAACGATATTATTTTTCATTCATAAATGACAATGTTGAATCTTCAAAATAAAAAAAACAAGTTTGACAAAATATTGATTAGTTTTTTTTATGGCCGATTCAAAAAGCAAATTTTACATGGCCCACCCTATATACATAAGTAAATGTCAACTGTTGCTTGTGTGAAAATGAGAAGGAAGGCGAATTAGTCAAAGTGACAAATTTGTAGTTCGGTGCTAGTTGATTTCCCGTCGGGGTAGCGGAACAACTTCACCACACACGTGCGCCAACATAAACACGCGGATGATTGCTCTTTGTTGGCATTTGCATTTGCAAGCAATATGGCTTGGTATTTTGCCCTTTTGCATGAGGGCACGGCGCCTCACATTTTGCTTTTTGCCCACAACTAATGTTATTGTTTGCTTTCTCCACTCCACACTTCTTTTTTTCTCCTCCTCAACTCTCTTTTGTTTTTGTTTTCAACTATTGTTGGGCTGTTGTTTAGTTTGCTTTTAACTCGCTCCATCGGGCGCTACCTTTTTGTGCGGTCGTGTTGCTCTTCAGCGCTTGGTCTTTTTGTAGACCTTTTCATTTTGCAAGCACCCATACAAACACAAAAGCACACTCGCATAGAGTCAAGGAAGCGCACACTCACTTTAGCCGTCTTTAGAAATGCAAATTGCTCTCGCACAAAAAAAAAAGGCAAAAATGCAATGCAGGGTACACAGAAAGCTGTTGGTATGTTGCTGTTATGTATGTTTTTCATTCGTTTGCCTTTATTGTTGTTTTGTTTGATGTTGATATCTCGTCTGGGTGCTCACTCTTTTTGAATTTTTGTTGCCGGCGAAAGTCGAGTTCAGGGCCAATACTCGTCTATGTGCATAGAATATGGCAAAAATTTACGACAGCACTGAAAAAGCTCGCGCTCCTTTCGAATAACATGACTAGTCGCCCAACAATGGGTGAATTTTCAAATTTAATTTCATTTTCCACACGTCGTACATCCGTCAAAGAAGAAACAGCACTAGAGCGAAAAAATTTGCCAGTCAACACAGCTTCTTCCACATTTTGCAGAAAACGCAAATGCAAACTAATTTCGAATGTTGCCTCTACTTACCACTCATACATACATACATACAAAGTCTTCTACTACTTTAGCTACTTTTTCTGCAATTCCCACAAATTGCCTTTCTTAATAATTTATTCATTGCCCGCTACTCTCTGCTCTACATTTGTGGCTTATTTCTTTCTAGTCTCTTCTGCATTATTTGCGGATCTTTAGTACCATTTGCGGTTGTGTTGTGGTTTCTTGATGTTTCTCAGTAAATTATTATGCCGCAATGTGCCACCTAGTTTTTCCGCTTCTTCCTCTTCACTTCACCGAACATGCCGTCGTACTGTTAGCCGGTATAGTTGCGCGCTTCTAAGCCTAACGGTACAAATGAAAAATACAATTTTAATGCTGGCAAATAATTTACGAGTCAAATTTTGTATTTTTAACAAAGGAAACCACTTACAAATATCCATCTTGCGTTTGAAATTTAATTTAATGCGGTTATAAATAAAAGGCTCGTAAACATTTTTTCAATGAATCTTTGCTTTATTGGACAGAGTTAATCTTGTCACTGTACATGGAGTTCAAATAACTTCCACGGCTGGCTTTACTGTAGCCCATTGAATCTTCTTTCAACCCAATTTTTCAGTACACTTTTGCGAGTTTGGACACTTATTGCACTGATGGCAATTTCACCTCCCCGCGCGACATTCAACCAGCAGCTCTTGGTCCCTCACACAGTCTGTTCCGTGTGTCAGAGCAGTGTATCTCGGAACCTAGCATATGGCAAGTGCAACTCTTGCAAAGTCTGGTGCCGCTAAGGAGATGCTCTGGCCTGCACACCTTACGAGATTGGATACGTCACTACGTTGTCCCCTGCTATATAGCGCTGCATCCGCAATTGGCCAATGTGACGCGGCCGACTACTACCATCAGGCCACAACAACAACAGCAGCATGCACAGTAGAGCCACCATTAACAAGCCCACGCGATCTTCACTCCCTGAACCGCGACTCTCATTCGGAGGAGTTTTAAGCTCCTACAACTGAATTGCAACAGACTCTCGAATAAGATTGAAGAGATAATCGACTTCATGAGTCGACATGAAATCTTAATAGCTGCGGTCCAAGAGACAAATTACCAGAGAGTGCTACAATGTGCACCGTAAAGATTGGAAGCGAGATAATGGTAGTGACCTTGCGTTCATAATCCACCACATTATGCAGCATCGACTCATTGATGAAGGCATCGACCGCAGGGACAGCTACTTGGGATGTCCAGGAATGGCTGTCCGGTCAGACGATCCCAAGTTCGTTTAATATTAACATACCGCTGCTTTCCGTCTTATCAGAAATGAAAACCATTTGATTGTAGGTGACATCAATGCTCACCTCGATCTCTGGCATTCAGGCCTGCCAAATGACCGTAGAAAACAGCTTTTGACAGAGCAGATAGACGATTCGACATTCAGCTCAATGAACTGCGATGCCCCCAGTTCAGTCGCTTTTACGTAACCGCAAAGACCGGGACTTACTATATTATATATCCGGCCAAGGACTGTCACTCCAGCTGCATTCCCCGTGCATGTATGGGAAATGCTTTTGCTGCTACAAAACAACGACGCCCCCACCAAAATAGTGGGTAACTACAGCAGCTCGCCTCAGCTAACAATTCCTATCGCTGGTCTGACCTGATGATATCTCTGGCACCAGACCATTTACCCATTATCTTTTCGATTAGAGACCTGCTGACTTTGTTTCCTTGAATCACCCACCCTACTTTATGAAACCTAATTCGCCGCTCTTCCAATCCTCACGGATGTGCGCATAAGCGAACGCGCATTCCGCAGGGCGATCACCGCTTCATCTGGAATGAAACGATTGCGGAAATTTGTCCCTATTCCCTAGCCGAACCATATGTCTAGCAGACGAGCGTGACTACCTACGAAAGGCCGATCCCGGGGTTCCCCGAATAAGGGATCTCATTTTGGAGACTCGGCAACTGGTTACCCGACATAAGCGAACCAAATAGGTGGAGCACTTAAAGAGCTGCTGCTCCACCTCTCTAGTCCATAGTAAGGTCCCTGTCGACAAGATGATAATCACCTTTGATATTTGTACTTCGTGGAAATGCGCAAGCTTCTTTAGCGGGCAATTCATTTTGCATCATCAGGTTTATAAGCCCAAACGTTGTGCCACCAGACAGCTGCCCAAACTGCCAAACAACAGTGCGCCACTTACTTTCTCCAGCGACGGGGTGGTCATCAACAAAACGAAAAATTCAAAGCCATTTCCGCCGACGGAATTAGTATATTGATTTTGAAAAACCTGGGTCCATTGTGTGTAGGATATCTCACAAAGGTTCTCAATCTATCAAAGCAGAGATAAACCTAGAAACACGGTAGCCAACGGGAGTCCTATCGCGCGATAACTCTCTTTTCCCAACACTAAAGGCACTTGAGGCACTCCTACTCCTACTCCTACTCTACACCAAACATCTGACTCCAGCTACACATCAAACAAATAAAAGGTAACGGTCGGTGGCAATGTATAGTCAAAAGACAAGGGCTCCTTAAGAGTTTTAATTACATTATTAAAAATAATTTGTTTAACCCCCAGCAGCGAAAGAAATATCGAGCAATATTTAGCAAGCAAGAGATGTGACTGGTTGGAAAAAGGGCTCCCTCATAAATAATTTTCATGGAATTGCAGCGCCTAAGCGGGACTACCTCAGGAGATATTTACAAACATTGATAAATACAGTCGCATACATACATAGATATATATTAAGTAAGTATAATATGCAGAAAAACTAACTTGGCAAATTTGTATTTGAATTTATGCACGTCCAATCTCAGCCATTCATTCAGCAAACGATGCCCTCGCCAAACATCAATCTCGTAATGGGAAGCACATGTTCACAAAAGCGCTCAAATACAATTCTTGCACAGCCTGCATGCACAAATATTTGCTTAAATGATACATTTAAGTATGGAAGCATAAGTAGATTTGCGTGTGCGTAGTAGATTTGCATCTGTATGCTGTGGCAGCGTGTTTGCTATCAACGCCACAAAATGCGCGCTGCCATTCCATTCCGTTAACATTTATTTTCATTAGCATTATGCCATCGTCGACGCAAGTATGTATTTATAAATGCGCATACCAAATACTCATACATGCAGACATTGTAAGGGGAAGGCATACAAAGACATTTGCGTTTACATATGAGAGCTTAATGCAAGTGAATTAGACCCTTAGGGCAGGCACACAAACGTACATACCTATGTACAGTTGACGGGGAAATCATTGTTGCGCTGCAATGCCATAAGGCAAACTAAGGGCAACGACAAATTGAGTGACTGCCGGAGAGGAAATAAGCTGGCATGTCTACACATAAGTATGCTGAGCACACACTTCCATGCAAAAGCACAATAGCCTCATTTAATGGCAAATAAATGCATTACGGCGCGGTCCCGTGGTCGTCTGTTAAACGTGGGATAATGACTGCGCTGAGGGTCGGGTCATGGAGCGTGATGCAAAGTGGGAGTTCAGAGAGTAATTGCAAGAACATTTAGTACGGGGAAGCGTAACAATGGATGAAGTAGCAGCTAAACAATGCGAAATGAAGAATTAGAAACGATTATAGACAGAAAAAAATGGTAGTACGATTAAATTAAGCAAATATGTTGTGCTCTCGAAAGTATTTTTTGAATATACCTAGTATATGTATATTCCCAAATAAAGGGTGATCAGATTGGAGACACTTTTTCCAACAACGTTTAAAAATCGTAAATTGTAGTAAGAAAATCGACGCTCTGTGAAAAGTGTTCATCGCGCGCTCAGACCAACTTATGGTGCTCAGCGATGACACCCACTTTTGGCTTAACGGCTACGTTCATAACCAAAATTGCCACACTTGGGTTGAAGATCAACCCGCAGCCATTCAAGAACAGCCATTACATCCATTGAGAACAACCGTTTGGGGCGCCCTATGGGCTGGAGGAATCTCTCTCTACCTTTCCCTCTCACTCTCTCCCTCTCTCTCTTCCTCTCTCTCTCTCCCTCCCTCCCTCTCTCTCTCTCTCCCTCTCTCTCTGCTTCTCTCTCTCCCTTTCTCTTTACCTCTCTCTCTCTCCCTCCCTCTCTCTCTCTCTTAGCTTCACAATCTGTGGTGGGCCATAGCTTCATCAACAATCCTCCTCCATTCAGTCTCACTCTTGACCCATTTCTCCAACTACGAATGGTTCATCGCTTTTAAGTCTGCGACGATAAAAAATTATTCCATCTCAAAAATAATGGATCGATAAAAATGGACTTTTATATTAAAAAGTGCTAACTAAAAGAACCAACACGAATACCTACAAAATAACTAAACAAACGTGGCCCAATTACAACAAATCCAGAACTGATGTGTTGTTCAGAAAGCCACGAGCAGTCATATTCAGAATCACCTTAACAATAAGCGGCCACTGGTCTTTGAGAGACCATACCAGGAAGTTTAGGTGACCGTACAACAATAGATGTAGAAACTCCAATAAAGAAGAATCCAACGAAACAGTATTTCACTATCTGTGTGAGTGCCCAAATGTGGGTACTGTACAACATAAAATCAGTGGGGAATTCTCGATGGTTAACTTGAAAGTAGGGGCAGGCTAATCACCTACGCTGTCAAAAATAAAAACAGATTAACGAAACCAACACAAGACTAAGTCTTGTCGAGCCCCTATACTCCCTAGAGGAGTGAAAAACGAAAAAAAAACAAAAAAGACTTAAAAGAAATTGCAGAAGGATAATAGACGACATAGACAGATGCATAGTCAAATCACCATGGTTCGACTAATAAAAACCAGTGCTTCTACAAGTGGCGCATCAAAATGGTAATACTGGTTGGCGTTTAGGCTGTCTAGCTGAACCAGTATTGCTCCCGCTCTTATTTTACGAATGGCTTTTATTTTGGCTTCAGCATCGCTAGGCTTTATTTTGCTATGGAAGTTTCTAGGAACATCCGCGTAGCTGTGTTCCTCTGCGGGCCTAATTAGAGGTGCTGTTAATAGAGTCTTGCATTAACGGTTTTTTCTCTTTTCCCGTATTTGCTGCTTTATGGCCAGTCTTCGGACTCGCTTCAGCAACACTTCTAATTCGCCTTCTTTTTTCGCCAACAATTTACCATTGACCATCTTCGCCATTTATGTTTGGGTGTTGTGGGTCAGTGTTGAGAGCTGGAGAACTTGTGGTCACACGTTTCGCCTGGTATGAGCTAGGTGTGGCCGCAATGTTAGCTCATATAACTTCGGTTACACTTTTTGTGGCACTATTTTTTGTTTCTTTCTCTGCCGTCATCCAGTTCCGTCGGTAGCTGTCAATTACGTCGAGCATTTCTTCCAATTCCGATACACCATCTATTATGTCCATGCTGATGTCTGCTTTAGTAGTAACACATTTCGTAAGTGATTCTTCTTCGTTTTGGAGAACTGTCATAGTACGACAGTAGTCCGGTTTGTGTAGTGGTGGCACACTGTGTTGACTGCTTCGGTGTTTCAATTTGGGTTTCTACTACCGTTTTTCTAAGCCTCGCTTCGGAAGCCTACTTGGCCTCTTTTGATGGTTAAGGCATGCTCAATACCGGAGATCGCAGTACTCTGCTGCTCCTTTTAGCCACGCTTCTCTTATCGGCGTTTTCTGTATCCGTTTTTTGTTGCTGCTGCTGTTGTTTTTATTGTTGTTTATTTTCAATTTTTGTATTTTTGGATCTTCGCTTCGAGCTACCATCGCCGTACATTGCACAGTTATCTTAAAAGTAATTCCCATGGTTATCTATGCAAGTGCAAGGAGGCCACGCGGGAGTTGACACGATTCCTTATGGGAACTTGTGTTCAGAGATAGAATCAGGCAATAGTCAAGAGTTGTCTCAACTGAACATGTACCTCCAACTTAATGGTGACGAAGCATCGAACGTACTTGAAAGCCTTCCAGGATTTTAACGAGACGGAGGCGATTGTAGCATTAACCTATCAGCCATTTCGGTGAGGTGTTCCACTCCTGTACTGGGGTGATAGAATACTACATTCACTAGCCCAGAGACTATTTAATCCGAATAATTTTTCCAGTACAGTAGGTTCTGTTTTTATGCGGCTTTTTTTATGCGGTTTTGAAATAGTGCGGTTTTTTTTTTAAATTACAAAATGCATGTCGACCTATCGGGAATTGTACATATAAACAAGATTCTAAACCAGCTAAGCAAAAACTCATCACAGATTCATGCGATCTATGGAACGTATCTATAGTTATAATATGGGACTAGTGCCCTTTTTTATGCGTTTTTTACATTATTTCAGATTTATGCGGTTTTAGCATTTGAAACGTATCTATAGTTTTACTATAGAACTAGTAGCTTTTTTATGCTGTTTTTTTATGCTGTTTCTTGTAGAACGTATCTACCGCATAAAAACAGAACCTATTGTATACCATAATCAGGATCGAGACCAGAAAATCCGGCAGGAGAGGAAGGGACTTCGCTGATCTTACTGGTCTCGAACCTGATGAGCTTTACATCCCTACCGCTGAAGGTACCAAGCATATAAGATGCCTTTTCAGCAAAGGCCCTTCCTCTTCTGTCGGATTTTAGTCGCCTCTTACGACAGGCATGCCTTACCGCGGGTATATTCTTTTTTCCTTACCCGCTGGGGGAAAATATACCAATTATAAATATATACAATAAATAAACTTATGCTAAATGTATTAAACTAGGCCGTCGAAACAATATTTTTGTCGATTATAAATTTGTACAAATTTTTGTTATCGATTAATTTTAAATTTTATTTATTATGAAATTATTATTTTTTATTGTTATCGATTTATTTTTTATGATCGACTTTTTTTGTCGATTTATCATCTTTTATAGATTTTTTGTCGATTATTTGAAATAGGTTTTATGATCTTAGATTTGTATAGAATATTTAATAGGTAATATGTTAAAGTGTCGCCTGAGTGACCCAGCCCAGACTCAATTAGTACAAAAACAAAATAAAAAAACTTTCCAGTAAAATCCATGAGTTGTGTGCATTTATTTTACTGTTTCCCATGGAATTGTATATAAATGGCCTTCAAAACAATAAGAATTTAAATGATCTATCAAAAAAATCGGCAGTAAAAAATGTTATTATTTTGATAAAAATATTACATATCGATAAAAAAATAATCGATAGTAAAATTAATCGATAATAAAAGCATAATCAGAAAAGTCGACAGTAAATAATATTTCGATAAAAACATTACGTATCGATAATACAAATAGTCGATAGCAAAAGTAATCGATAATAAAAGTATTATCAAAAAAATCGACAGTAAATAATATTTTGATAAAAATATTACATGTCGATAAAAAAAAGTAATCGATAGCAAAAGAAATCGATAATAAAAGTATTACAAAAAATCGATAGTAAATAGTATTTCTATAAAAACATTAGGTATCGATAATAAACATAAGCGATAGCACAAGTAATCGGTAATAAAAGTGTTATCAAAAATTCAAAAGTAAATAATATTTCGATAAAAACAACATATATCGATAATAAAAATAATCGAGAGCATAATTAATCGATAATAAAAGTGTTAAAAAAATTAAATTCTATAATCGAATAAAATATCGATTTTTGGACATGATATACGATTTACTAAAACAAGTATTTGGTACAGAGCTCAGTGTAAATTCACGATTCCATAATTGCACTCACACATTTACTCACAGCATTCAAATGTGCATACTTCAAATGGAAATGAAATCATTATTTAAGCTGAATTGATGTACTCAAATGGCAAGGACAAAAGAAAATAAATTACGCCCTACTGCTAATTAAACAAATGAATGCTCTCTCCCTCATAGAGTAGAGACCCTAATAGAATCCATTGTACCAAGGAATAAGCATTGCGTAAATTTTATGGTAATTTCGATTGTTTTTTTTTTTCTCAGGGCAAATTGAATGTATTTCATATGTGAATATCATACACAAATTTATAATATATGTATATGTAATGTATATGTATGGGTAAATATTAACTAAGCACGAATTTCACGCTTGCCTGCCAGCATTTCACTGACTACAAATTTGGGTATTGATACAGCGTATACACACACATACATACATTTAATTAATTGCATTTACCAGTAGAAGGATATCTCATGAATGGTAAATTAGTACAGTAAAACCTCATTTCTGTGTTATTATGCAAATACTATACGCGTATATGGGTAAATATAAAGTAACTAAGTAAATATACAGGGAGATGACGTATTGACTGTGTTGAAAAATAAAAAAGGTTTACCCCAAACAACTAAGTCATTTTTATTTTTGTAAAAGATACCCTAAAACACACACATCAGATGGACCCACCCATAAAAAAATTCTCGAAAAATTAAGTTAAAGAAGTGATAAAAAAAATTAAAAAAAGAAGCCCCCTGGATATTACCTCATAACAGGAGAAGTACTGAAACAACTCTCCAGAAGAACGTTTCACTTTCCTTACGTGCATATAAAATTCTATTATATTATCTGGTTTTGTTCCACCTCAATGGAAAGCAGCTCAAGTAAAACTGATCCTCAAATCAGGAAAAAGGGCTGAACAAGTCGAATCCCATCGGCCCATCCACCTATTGCCTTTTCCCTGTAAAGTAATGGAATCCCTTTTCCTCAAAAGAATGATGCCTGTAATTGAAGGCCGATATATAATCCGAAATCTCCAATTCAGTTTCAGGAAAAAGCATAGTACCATCGCACAAGTCTATAGACTCATAAACAGCATTCACGAAGCATTTAAAGAAAATAATATTGCATAGCGGCTTTTCTTAATATATCTCAAGCGTTTGACCGCGTTTGGCATGATGGCTTACTCTATAAAATAAAAGGCACTCTTCTTATAAATTATTACATATTTATTAAGTCCTACCTGGAAAATCGATATTTCTTTGTCAAACAAGGCGACGAACAGGCTGATCTACGTGAACGTCCTATACTTGCTATACGCATAAGATCAACCAGCTTCTGAAGAAGCAATAATCGGAACGTTCGCGGATGGCACTGCCGTACTCACAATTGACTCCCATCCCCCTGAGGCCTCCTAAAAACTACAGCAAAGACTTGATAAAATAGCTCATTGGTTGAAAGATTGGCCAAACGAGACAAAATCTTCCCAAGTCACTTTCACACTAATTCGATAAATTTGCTCACCAGTTAAGCTCAATAATATAATAATGCCCCAAACCAACGTCACAAAATATCTCGGTATGCATGTTGATAGCAAAGTTACATGGAAACCCCATATTTCCGCCAAACGGAAGACTATAGAAATAAAGCTCAGAAGTCTATGTTGGTTACTACATCGAAATTCTCACGTTTCCCTCGAAAGTAAGCTCTCACTTTACTCAAAGATTCCAGTCGAAAGCTCTCATAATGAAAGTATATTAAAATAAAATTTTGCTATTTTATTAAATGCACAAAATGATAAGTGTTGACAAAAGATCTTTTATAACTGATTAACAGTTACGAAATTTGACAACAAATGCACACACTCCGAGAGAGTACAAAAATGTAACTGGTTTTTACACTCCAAAAAATAATATAGTAAATAGCTGAAATTTTTACATCTTTCGAATCAGAATATTAGAGCTGGTGCTATTATACTGGCCGGCACTGTGAGTATAAGAAGTAAATTGCAAAAAAATGTAATTCTTTTGAGATTTTTTTTTTAATTTTTATTAATATACCTTGGAAAATTTTTTCCAAAGTTTGTTTGTTAAAAATTTTCAGGAAAAAAGTTAATATATATTTTTTATTTTTATAAATATATAATAATAAATAAATATATGTGTATAAATTGAAAGAAAAAAAAGTAGAAAACAATTCAGTTATTTCGAGACTTATTTTTCTTTAATTTTTATAAATATACTTATTTTGTATGTTAAAAATTTTTAGAAACAATTGATTTTCTTCTTAAAATTTGTATTTTTTTTTTTAATTTTTATAAATATACGTTGTAAAACTTTTTTTTAGTTTTGTTTATTAAAAATACTTTTTTTGTAATTTTTGAAATATATTCATTTATGAGATATTTTCAAAGCATGAGGTATGAGTATAAGCAGTGAATTGAAAAAAATAAATAAAAAGTGGTAATCATTTTGAAATTTATTTTTTTTTAATTTTTATAAACGTACTTTGAAAGATTTTTTTTTTAATTTAGTTTGTTAAAAATTTTAAGGAACCATTGCTTTTCTTTCTAAAATTTTTTATATATGTTTTAAATAAACATTAGAATCTTTTTTTTTATTTTTTTGTTAAAAATTTTTTTTTGTTAAAAATTTTTAGAATAATTTTTTTTTTTTGTTATTTTTGGTCAAAGTTATAAGATATATATATTCAATGCTGAACATTTTTATGTGTACTTATGCGTTTTTTTAAGTTAAATTTTTTTCCCTAGTTTTTGTTTTTTGTTTTGATAAAGTATACTTAAAAAATATTTAAAAAAAGTATATTTTTTATTGAAAATTTTTGGGAACAAATTTTTTGTATTGCTTGAAAAACCCCCACCAATCCATCAGACCTTTTCCTTATTTTTTTTTTGTTAATAGCTGTGGCTATGCTAAATATCATAGTATGTTTCCCATAACTTTTCCAGTTATATTCAAATACGTACAGCAAAGCAGAAAAATCTACACTTACGTGGAACCTCTCGTTAGATGAATAGCAGGTTTGGATGCCATTTCAGCAGATGCAGCGAATCAGTGAGAGCCACAAAGCCTAAACTTTAATCTCGCGAAATTAGATAAACTGAAAAGAAGGTATTCAGAAGATTCCATTTCATCCTCCAAGCAGCTGCCACAAACGAAAGTCGTAGTAAGGTCATTTCTCGCCGCATGAATGTCTAATGGGCAGCGCATACTTAAATACAAAACAATAATCGAAGCCCGCAACTTTACTATGCTTCGGTTGATGTTGTAGCAATACAAATAGCGAAGCCTGCCTTGCAGAAGTAGGAGCAACAGGTAGTCAAGGGACACCAATCATTTCTTTGCATGGGCAAATCACCTCATATATAGCCAGTTTATCAGCCAGCTAATCAGTCATATAGTTTCGTGAAATATTCCCCTGACTTGATAGTCATAGTCAATCGACCTCGAATGTAAACAAACCCTCTTTGAGTTAACTCAACTTTCTCAAACTTAAAAGAGTTTAAACTAAAGTTGAGCGTTCCGTAGAAATAGACTATTATATGTGATATGACCTTCAACACTGAACAAATAAACACCGCGACTGTTTTTAAATCCCAAGATTGGGAATTTTAATGAGATACCCTATATTATGAAAGCTAATTAATGAAGATCTTCTTCACTACAAACTAGAACATCCTTCATATAGATTTTCGATATTATCGCACAGATTTTCTATACAACTTTTGCCAGCGGCTGTCACGTGGCTCTGCAAAGTTCTTAACAATAAACTGAGAAAATGTGTTGTATTGCATATTCGAATGGCATAAATATTCATAAATATTTGAGTACAGTTTTCCATATATGAACTAAAAACAATTTGCAAATCTACTCCAAAACTTTTTGCAAATAAGCTGTAAATATTTTTTGCCATTGCTTGTGAAACTTCTTCCTCTGATTGGAGTAGTAGTAGTGGTCGTGGTTAGTAGTAGTAGTGGTAGAATTGTTTTGTCTCTGTAGTAATGGCACTTGTGTTCGAAAGCAAGTGCTTTTGAACAAACTGCTCTATGCATACAACTTATTACCACTCAGACAGTAAATTATTTATTCCATTTACAAATGCAAAGTCTGAAATATTTTACAATGCATCACTTTGCGCCATCACCCAGTCGCACCTCTGCATTCAGACCTGCGATTGCCACAAGTCCGCACAGATGCAACTGTGCAAATGCAATTCAAGAAACTTTTCATAGTTATAAAATTTGAAATAACCACTACGGGCATAAAAACTGCTGCGTAATGAATATTACTCTGATTGAAATTTTGTAAATGAAGTTGCAGTATGCAAAGCGATGGAGTAATGAAATACTGGAACAATCCACAAATTGCAATGTTATGCGCTTGAATAATTCATATCGCATTTTTGTAAATTATTTTTTGGGTTTGTAGAAACAAACACTCCGACATTTAGACCCAGCTTGTCTAAAGCTTGTCTACTTTTAAATTATGCGCATTCGGAGAAAGTGAAAAAAATATTAAATTTCTCATCTGCGTGAAATACCTGGTTTGAACCAATGTTGTAGAATTTCAAGAGCAATATTTGTGTAACTGTTTCTACATGAAATCGCTCCTGTAAGTAATGGCGATCATTCTGAACCCAAAATTATTAAAATCGGTTCATTTTTGACTAAGTTATGGACATTTAAAAAAAAAATTTCTTATATAATTAAAAAAAAATCGAGTTTGAGCCGAAAAACAAAATTGCCGATAACTCTTGAAAAAAATTTTTTCGGGCGAACAAAAAAATACGTGTCTCATTATTTTGACCAGAGAGCAACATATTTAAGTTACGTCGAAATCGAAGAACATGACCCGAATAGCCCGGTTGAATTGAAATGGAAAGCATCACTACGAATTCCCAAAATTGCTACCTGTGTCGGTAATCGCATTTGTCAGGATGCCTTTGAAAAGGATTTGCTCGATCTCAACTACTGATTTTTTAGACAAGCCAAGAGATCGTACTCGTACGACAGTCGGTTCTACGTTACCGGAACGACCCGCATTTATATCCGGCCAAGCACTGTCACTCCAGCAGCATTCCCCGTACACATATGAGGAATGTTTATGTTTCTAGAACAACAACAAGCTAAGAGACTATTCGGACTCTACTTATATAAACCGCTATCCAGAACTTTGCCTGAAAAAAATTTCAGGTAACTCATTCCCTGACACGCCCTTGCGTCCAGGTACCTAAGTAAAGATAACTTTTTTGTTGACAAGTTATGAAGACAATGGCAATGCCAAATTATAAAATATGATTTGTAACATCATCAGAGTAGTTTAACTATCACTAGACAGTGAACAATTCTACCTAGTCATCTATTCTCCCTTCCTTTACGCTTGGGAAGTAGTAAAGTACCTCCCTAGAGAATCGAAAAAATATTTGACGATATGCTGCCCAGCGATACTCCCCTATAACTGCTTAATTAACATAATCAGTGCCTTCTCAGCGCATTATTCAGTCTGTTACTTAGCTGACATTTAATTTCAGTCGAGAATAGATTTATTGTAACAACTACAGCAGTTTCTTTTGCCTTGTGGCCCAATAAATTTTGCACTGCAGTAACTAAAGTCTTACTTACTTTTCCTGCATCTCTTTTGTGGCACCCCTTAAGGGGGAAATAGTTAGTAAGGAATAATTCGAGCGTGAATAATAAATCGAATTAAGCGGATGGATGAGGAATTGTTATGGAAGAGAAAGTAATAAAAGACCAGTGTCACCCTGTGGATATTGACGGTCTAAAGAGATTTGAATTTTAAAGTTTTTATACTCTGTATTTATGTGGAATTCCTACCTCCAGTGTATTTTTTTTTACTTAATCCTGTTACAGTTAATTAGTAGCTTACTTAAATTATCTAATAAGAAAATATAAATTTTTTAAACTCTCCATACAAACACTTGGCATCAATAATGATAAGATTCTTTCTGGTATATGTGCGATCTACAGGAGGAGCCAAGTTGTGAGTGAGTCGCTACGACTCGCCGGAAAAAATTTACAAAATAACTGCGAGATGCCATCTATTTGAAAAGTTAAATTCACGTAAATTAATAAGTTAAGACTAATAAATTACAGTAAAGGTATTATATAAAATAGGAAAGAAAAGCAAAATTGGGAAAAATTATTTCCAAAAATATTTGGAGGGAGTTGCCACCTGTTTGAAAAATAAAGAAAATGCAAATTAAAAAAATAGAAAAATACTAAAACAAAAGAAAATACACATTTGAAAATAGTTAATAAAGGAGTTGCCACCTACTTAAAAAGTTAAGTTCACGTAAATTTATAAGTTAAATCAAATAAATTAAAGTAAAGGTATCAAATAAAATAGGAAAGAAAAGCAAAATTAGGAAAAATTATTTCCAAAAATATTTTGGGGGCAGTTGCCACCTGTTTGGAAAGTGAAATACAAATTAATTATCAAATTAAGTGAAACCGGAGTACCTTACGTGTTTACTAAAATTGTTTTGAGAATAGTTAATAAAGGAGTTGCCACCTACTTAAAAAGTTAAATTCGCGTAAACTAATAAGTTAAAGCAAATGAATTACAGTAAAGGTATCAAACAAAATAGAAAAGAAAAATTAGGAAAAATTAGGAAAAATTATTTCCCAAAATATATAGGAGGAAGTTGCCACCTGTTTGAAAGATGAAATACAAATTAATTATCAAATTAAGTGAAATCGCAGGATCTTACGTATTTACTAAAAATTATTTGAAAAATAGTTAATAAAGGTGTTGTCACCTATTCAAAATTTAGGCACATTTCCTTTTGAAATGTAACTGGAAAATGGTCAGAAAAGGAGGTGTTTCATAATAAATAAACAGACATACACTCGCTAAGTGCACCTGAAAACCGAAAAAGCCTATTTTAACCAGCAGTTAACTTAAATTAAAATCAGTAAAGCATAACTGAAAAATTTTGGTAATAGAAAATTATCCATTACAAGTCCTCAACAGATAGGTTCATTTAACTAACAACGCTAAGTGCTACTGTAAAGTAGAAACATTTATTTTAACCAGCAGTTAACTCGACATCTGACATAAATTTAAATCAGCAAAGACAACTCGAAGATTTTCAAAGGTATTTCATTTTGAAAGCCCCCAACCGGCACATTCACTTAACTAAAAACGCTATATTGCGCTATAAAGTAGAAAAATAGATCCTAACCCGCAGTTAGCTCGGCAGCTGACATGAATTTAAATCAATATAGACAACTGGAAGATTTTCCAAACAGGAGGTACTTCATTATAAGATCCCAACAGAGATACTTACTGAGCTAAACACGGTAACTGCTGCGGTAAAGTAGAAATATAGATGGTAACCAGCAGTTAACTTTTATTTAAATCAGTAAAGGGCAGCTGAAGGATTAAAAAAAATAGAAGTTTTTCGTCATAAGCCCCCAGCAGTCAGCCTCACATACCTGCGTGCGCTAACCGATGCTGAAAACTGTAAAAAGAGATCTTAACTTAAACTTAACCAGCGGTTAACTCATGGCTCATAACAACATCTAATTTCAAATATTGTCAGTAAATGACAACTGAAAGATTCTCAGAAAAGAATGTAATTCATAATTTATAATAAATGAGATAGACTCAATCACAAACATACACAAACGGTAAAGCTAGAACTGCATACGAAGCTAAATAAGCTGACAAGTCTTAAAGCTGAAGAAAGCGCTGGAACACTTGATATGAAGATGTAGCTTACGTCTTCTCACCAATAATCGAGGCTCCTAACTAGCAGTTAACTCACCCAATAGCAACGCTTAAATTTAAATCAATAAATGACAACCGCAACTCCATAAAAAGCCTCCAATACACCAACTCACACACAAAAAGAGAGAAAAGGAGACGGAAGTTTTGGAACTAAGAAAAGAAGAAAATATTTTCATGTGCAGAAGTGCGGTAAGAAATGAAATGAAATCTTTGAACAGAGGAAATGAGAAAGCTGCCCACAAAACATTGCTTGCCGCAGGCAGCCAGGCATACAAAAACTTATAAGTGTATACGGGAAAGAAAGGACGCATAAAATGAAGGGAGTCGCGCTTTAGAAAGTTAATTGTGTCAAACTGCGAGCCCAGAAATGTGGCATGAGATCGAACAAGGGTGGCTTACAGCAAAGTTTATAAAACTACATTTTGAAAATGTGAAAAGGGCTAAATAAACAAACTGAGAAAACTTTGATAGCCTTTGGCATTCAATTAAGGAACAACAATAACAATAATATGGCTGATCCTGGCTGATGACGACAATGATGACAAATTACGACAGTATGAGCAACAATGCTTTATTGCAATGAAGCCAATATGAAAAAATATACACAATTACAACAACAAAACTACAATAACAATCAATTCAAAACAGAAACAAACTAATCTCAGCGGCGAGTGACGCAAATGCCAAGGCGTGCGGTCTAATAAGCTTTGCTTGAATAAGCCAAGCCAAGTGAACGGAAGAAACGATTTTCGCACATAATGACAAAAGTGCAAAATTTGTTGCTGTTTATGTCTGCAATGCAACAAAATCAGCTTAATTTTAATTAGTTTTCTATTAGTAGCAGGGGTGATAAAAACCAAAATTGTGTTGCGGATAGATTTTTCCACTTTTTTTGCTGTTTTTTTTCTTTATTGTTTTTTGTTTGGGCGTTTGTTATTCTACCGATACGGCTTATGGGAGACATTATTAGTGTAAGTATGGGTGTGTGTGTGTAGATATGTGTGCTTGCTTGTGTTGACATCTAAAGCAAATTGACAATAACAACAAGGAATTCCATTAAATTACATTTTATAGACCAGTTTATCGGAGCTGTTGGTTTAGGGAGAAGGTAAAATTGTCAGCGAAAAACGGAGCGGAAGCAACGCTAAGTGCTGTTGAAAGCAATTCAATTATAACGTGCATACACACAACAACAATAGCAATGGGACGGAAAACAGCTGGCAGCAGCAGGCAATAAACAGAGCATCAACAAGAAATATAAATTAAAGCAAAACAACTGATATGGGTATTGTTGTTCTTATTGTTGGGATAATGCAGGCACACACTAAGCGGGTGCGCGCATTTGCAGTAGGAAATGCGACTTGAATGGCAGTTGAAGCACAAGAGGCAAAAGAAAAAAGAGCACACACAAAAAACAAACACCAGGACAATGAAAGCAAAACCCTGTTTTGCTAATATTATCTTTTTTTGTTTTTGTTTTTTGCTTTTACTATTCACATAGGTAGCTAACGAACAAGTCAATCAGCGGCAAGTTGTCGGTGAAAAAAAATTTACGCGAAAAAGTGAATTTGATAGCATTGCGCGCACAAAGTGATTTCGAAACTGCCTGATTGGCGCAACTTTGTATGTAGGAGGCAATAAAAGAGAAATTTCTTTCTGAAATAAAGACATTGTTTCAACGCTACGCGTGCACGAAGCGGGCGAATAATTGCTATACTACGAATATACCGTTCCACAGCCATTACACATGCGCACTTAATCCGTCTGAACGTGTTGACAGTCACTCATACGCCCCGCACAGACTTCTAACAAAGACAAAGTTGTATATAGTAGGAAAGGAGTTTTATATGTTCGTTAATGCAATGGAAAGAGAAAAAGGAAATTTACTAACAAGATAGTGAGCTAATTCGCAGTTTGAAGACAGCTTCAAAGCGTCATCCAAAGGTCAGAATGGTCTCAGTGATCAGAGTGGTGGAGTGATGACTTGGAAGAATTCTCAATTGACGCTGTTTTCGTTTACATGGTTGGACGCGGAAAATGTATGTAAGAGTTAATTTCGTTTTTGTGTATAACAAATTTTTTTAGTAAAATTTCGCTTTATGTAAATATGGAAGTTCACATTTCTGGCATTTAAATGGATTTTTTGGGCTTAGTTTATTAAGAGACCTATAGTAGAATTTCATGACAAATATTTTTGTGATATATTTTCAGCCATTTTCACTCTCTGTTAGAGTATTTTTTTCCTCTCTCCCAAAATAAAGACAAAACAGGCGAACTATTAAAGAGTTAAAGGGTTAGAATTTTCCAGAAAACTGTTTCAAGTTATGTTTTCGTATAATTTGACCGCGAAACACGTAAGTTACTATGAAATTTCACCTCCCCTCTAGAACAAATTCATTCGTAAACCTTCAAATCGCCGAGAAATGTATATTTTTCCTAAATTTCGAGAAGCCTGGTATTTTGAAAAAAAGATTTTTTTTGTTGTTGTTTTTTATCAGCATAAACACTCCTCATGCAAAAATTCGGAATGCTGCTGGTGTGGCAGTCCTTGGCCGGTTATAAGTCCGGGTCATTCCGGTAACGTAGAACCAACTACCGTAGGAACAAATTAACTTCATCGTTTTACGCAGTTGTGGTGTAGAGAGCAGACTGCATTATCAGCGACAAACTCGCGAAAAGGCTAAGAGCATCCTCAACCCTCTTTTATAAAAGCCCCGTACATTGGAAGAAGCGATGAAAATTCATGGGTCCAGACTTGTTTGACAATCTGAGTGATACAGCTAAGTTGAGTATGCAGCAAATACTAATGCAACAACCTCAACTTATTGTTTCGAACAGGAGATTAGCATATGATCCATAAAGTAAAAGTATCTTTTGGCCTTAAAGAATTGCCTACTACCACTTATAGAACAGCTATTTTCGTTAATACAAAACTAAAATCTTTAAAATCAATCTCTTGCTTCAGCTCACATAAGTCATTTGGCAAAAAAATTTTAAAAAATTTGGTTCTGTTGTCCCCTAGAATACCCTTCAACACGCAGTTTCCAAGTTTCAAAATTTCGGAAAATATCAGTTCGGAAAAAGATGAAACTTGTTTCACTTTTTTAAAGAAAAAAAATTAAATTTTATAGAAAAAAGTCAAAAAAAAAGTGAGGCATTTTCTTAGTGCCCAGAAAAACGCAAGCCAATCGATCCATGGTTTTATGAGTTATCGCATAAGCTAATAGCATAAAACACCGCTTTTGGAAAATCACATTGAAAAATATTCGTGATTGCGTTCGGAATCGGCGACCCTCGAATACTCAAATTGATGCTTACTCTGGCACACCCTTTCCAAGGATACTAACATGCTATATTCGGAAAAAGCAAAAAAATATTTTTTTCTTCAAACATTCTGAGTTGAAGTCCTTCGTAAAGTATGAAATCAATTATTTAACTTGTTTTTTGAGTAAGGTGAGTGTGTAAAATGGTTGAACTGCCGGTCTGATACTCCTAAAGTAGCACTAAAGCTCTATTTTGATACTATTATGAGACCTCCAACAGGCAGATATCTACAGCCATCCAGAATTGTTGATATAATGGAGGAGATTGATTGGGTTTAGGTTGACGCACTGTCACAGGCTGTCGAGGAAAAGTGCGCAAAGTGACCTTAGTCGTCTAGATGTCAAACCCGGACATTTACAGAGAAAATGCTCTACAGTACTCTCCTTCTCTGAAAGGTCCCCACAGCTTCTACAAAGGGGGTTAAATGGTAACCCTAGCTTTTCTCTGTGTATGCCGATCGTCCAGTGACCGGTAAACACAGCTACGAGTTCGGAAATTGAATGGTGGGAGTAGAAAGGAATTTCTGAGTCTTTCGTATGTATATGGTATTGGGGCCAAATGGCTTTCGAAATAGCACATGAAGAAATGTAGCTCCATCGTTTCTGCGCTTTCCTGAGAAATAATTTGTGTTCCCCTTTAACAACTATCAGAAGGATACCGATGACCGGGTAGGAGTTTTCTGAGGCCAATTCAGTCCCCTTCCTGGCAAGCTCATCAGTAATTAATTTTCCTCTATGTTCCTATGTCCTGTTTTGAGTACACTGAAACCATTTTTATTAAGAAGGATTTCATCTGTCACCCAAACATTATTATTTCATAAAATACCTTAATTTGTAAATGATTTTTGATAGGTGGCAACCCTACTCTAAATATTTACATTTAAGCGTTTTTGGACAGCATCAGTTTGCCAGCAATACATATTACTAGACAATTTCAATTTTCAAAATAAGTGGCAACCCTGTTAAAAGTATATGTATGTAACTTGCGCAAACAGCGTTCGTTTGGCATAAATAATGTGGTACAATTGCTCAACTGTCTTCTTTAAAACATTTACATTTTTTAGATAGGCGGTAACTCTGCTTAAGCGTAATAGAATAGAGTGTTTTTAAATACTTCTCTTTGAATGCTCGTATTGATATACTGCAATGAACTGATTTTATATTTTTAAAGCCGGCAACTTTACGCAAAAATATCTTTATATTAAGGTTTTCTCAAACGATTTTAATACTTATTAATTTGCAACCTTATCCAATTATTTTAAATTTGTATTTATGTGGGTGGCAACCTTAGTTATTAAGTATAGTTTTAGAATTGGGTGTTCTTAAATGCCTTCTTCTGGTAAACGTATTACAACATTTCAGCCAACTTATTTTAATTTATTCGCTATATGGCATCCCTATGCAGAAATATATCTAAAATGAAGCATTCTCAAATAGCTTTTATTTCACATGAGTAATGTATTCCATTCATACCACTTAACTATCTTCTTTAATGAATGTAAATTATTTTAGATAGACGGCAACCCTATTTAGACATATTTATAGTATTCCACAAAGTGTGCTTAAATACGTTTCTTTTGAAACCCGAATTGTAAAAATTTATTTAATTTTTTAATTTTTAAATAGGTGGCAACCTTACTTTGAAACATGTTTAAAATAAATCTTTCTCAAACACATTCATTCCACATCAGTTACGTAATCTATTCATATCACGTAACCATCCGCTTTAATTAATAGGTGGCAACCCTACCCAAAAATATGTTCTTCAAACTTTTTTCATTTTATACAATTATTGTAAAGAATGGAAACCGAATCGAACTGTCTGCGCCATTTTTCGAAACATATCAAATCCAGCGAGTCAAAAGTCTATTTTGAACTCAATTAGCTTAATTCTGTTTTGGCCTCCTTTTAGAAATCATAAGTATGATTTCATATACATACCTGTATGTCCATATGTGATGATACAATACATCCCTCGAATTCATGCTGATCTATAAGTAATTTAGAGGAGATCGAGTGAAGAGGCCATAGTTTGAAATCTTTTAAAGGTAAACGTTGGGTACTTCCCTCCTACCTCAATATATTTTACAGATCGAGACCGAGACAAGAGCACATCGTTTCAAATCAATTCGAAGTGAGTTCGCTTGCATGATATGCATTGTCTAACTGCTGCCAGTCTTTCCGAGCACCCCCAGGATCTCCCTCTCATTTTGATGATGGTATCGTTTTCATGATCTTTTTTATTTCGCCATTAATTAATTACTAAGTAATAGAAGTGAAGCTGCTACTTCTGTTTAAAAACGAAATCAGAACAAACTATGTTGCTATAAATTATAAACTATATCAAATTCGAGTGAAGGATGAAATTTGATTTCAAATGAAGTATCAAAACTTTCGCTTGAACTTTTATACTGCAACAAATGTTTTCACAGACCAACATTTTCAATTAAATAAATCACTTACACAGGCAAACAAGCAAAACGCAGATTTTACTTTTAAAACTATTTAATAGGCTGCAGCATTCAAATTAAATAAAAACCTTTGAGTGAAATGTGCAACTTTAACGTCGAGAGCTAAAACAAGAATTACAAAAAATCACTCCGGTAAAAATGGATTTAATTACTTATACGCCACGGCAAATGAAGCTGTCAATACGCTTATGAACAGGATTACACCACGTCATGCAATAAAATTCATTGATTTTTATAAGGCATAAATACCATAGCAATTAAAAGAAATAAACAAAGTTTCAGCGCTGATATCAATTCAATTATAATTAACGCTTTTAAAGTCTACACACAAGCATGCACACATAGAGAAAATGTGCGATTGAATTGCTACGGATATATTTGAGAAAAAAATTTTAATTATATGCCAATAAAGTTTAAAAAACACATATTTTTGCTGACGCTTTCACTGCATTAAATGAACTTGTGGCGATTACCATTACCGCTGCCGTTGGACTGCATCACCCGCAAATAAAAGCTGGCATTCTCTTTAGCAAAAAAAAAGCTTAATTAATTTGATTAACTCTAACATCAAACGTGCCACGCTACACTTTTACTTTGATTGGTTGAGGGTAAAATATTTTCTGGATAGTTGAGTGCAGCCTCGAGTTGCTGCACAAAATGTTGAAGGTGAAAATTTAATTGAAAGAAAATATTTATTTTTACTCTGTCATAAAGGGTAAAAGTACTTAAAAGAGAAGCGTTAGGAGGGAGGGTACGAAGGAGAATATTTTCGGCAAGTTAGCAGAAGAGATGTTGGGTTAGTTGTGTACTAAAGCAAAGAGAATCTCATTTATAAATTTACAGTTAATTGCTTTTCAAAAGGAATAAATCGTTGGATATTTTCGCAGATTGTAAAATGCGAAGAGAAAAGCAATTTTACGATAGAAAGGTCAGTTGATAAGCAGGAAATACGGTTGGATTTTAAAGCCCCTAATGCCTTCAAATTTCGACTAAGTAAAAAGGATTCGTTCTTTCAAATTTCAAATGAACTAACTTTAATTATTTTACACTCATCAGAAATATCTCAAGCAAACCAATGTCTGCGATTCTGACTTGAATCAACAATTCCATATGATTTTTCCTATTTTATTTTTGTTTTTATTTTCTATTCAAAAGTGGTTAGGTAACTAATCTTTAAAGTGGGGTATGAAATTTTAAAATTCAGAAAGAAACAAAAATTTAGGCAGAACGCCTCTGAAATTTTAAAATTCAGAAAGGAACAAAAATTAGGTAGGACGCCTCTTTTCACATCCATAATAACCAACAAATGTGGAAAGTTATACTAAAATTGGAATAAAAAGTTACTCTGACGTCGGTAAATCTATAATAGAGAGCACTCACTTTCCCTTTGCTTAGTGTTTTTTCTAAGGAGACGCATTTATTGTTGTTCTTGTTGTTGTAGCAGCATAAACATACAGGTACAGGGAAAGCTGCTGGCGTGAACGGTAACGTAGAACCGACTGTCGTGGGAAAGTCTAAAGACCAACAGCACGCGGTGTTCCCAAGTGGTCCCCCATCCAAGTACTACCCTAGCCCGACGCTGCTTAATTTTGATAGTCGGGCGAGAGCCGATGTTTTACAGCGAAGTATGTTCGTTGGAGAAACGGTTAAACATGCAGCATCACGAGGAAAATTTTCTTTCATTTTCGTGGCTTGTATTATGAAGCAACCGCCCCATAAAACCATATTTGGTGTTTATGTATATATATATATATATATATTATATTTATATTGTATAGTATATACTAAATAACGTTTTGAATTATCATTAAATGGCTGATAAAATATAGTTTTAATATATTTAAATTCTTTTTCAAAAAAGTCGTAATGGAAAAATGGAGCAAATACACAACACCTTCAAGGAAATAAATTATAAAAAATTTGTATATGTATGTATATAATTTTATTTATTTATTAATAATGAAATATAATTATAAATAACTATATTACAAAAAGAGGCTCTAGCTACTAAGACTATCGGCGTTATATGTATATAAATTTCACTTTAATGTATGTAAATTTAATAAGCTGCAAAACTGCATATGAAAAATCTCTCTAGAAATTATACTAAAAAATCGAGGAATCGAAGCTCTTCGTCTGCGATGGGTAGTGGTTGGACTCCGAGGATGGAATTCGGTGTTCCCAAGCGGTCACCCATCCAAGTACTGCCCTAGCCCGACGCTGCTTAATTTCGCTGATCGGGCAAGAACCGACGTTTTCAGCGAAGAGTAATCGTTGGAGAAACGGTTAAACACGCAGCGTCGCGAGGAATATTTTTTCGTCTTATCATGTCTTGTCTCATGAAGCAACCCACAAGACAATATTTGGTATATATGCGGAATACTATATTTATAATTATATTGTACATACATATAAGTATGTGCTACAAATCGTTTTTAGAGATCATTAAATGGCTGATAAAATATAATTTTACCATATTTAAATCCTTTTACAAAAATCGTAATAAAAAATGATGCGCATTAATTAAATGGAGCAAACCACCACACCTTCAAGGAAAAAATTATAAAAAATCAGCTGAATTTTTTTAGCAACTTTAGACTTGCACTTTATTATACTAAAATTTAATAAGCTACAAAACTGCATATATGGTAAAAAATCTACTACTAAAAAATCGAGGAATCGAAACTCTTCTTCTTAGATGGGTAGTGATTGGACTCCGATACCATCATTCTGGGATTGGGAGCTAGTTGGTGGTAGTTGTGTTCGATTCTGAATCTCGTCATTATTGTTGTTGTTGTACCAGTATAAAAAAATGAAATACATGTACGGGGAGTGCTGCTGGAATAACAGTCCTTGGCCGGATATAAATCCAGGTCGTTCCGGTAACGTAAAACAGTACGTCCTGGAAACGGCAGAATCGCAGACATTGGCTTGTTTGATATATTTCTACTGACTGTGAAATTAATTAAAATTGGCTAAATATTTTGCTCAGGTGAATTTCGAACGAACGAATCCTTTTTATTCATTTGAAGGTATATAAAACCGTAAGAACGAGTTGAAGAGCTGTTTCTTGACTCGTCTGAGAGGTGGCTCAACCTCCAGCAAATGCCTGCAAGTGTGGTTGCTGCAGTAGCAGCCTAGCAGAAATTGTTGCCGACAGTCGTACTATGCTACTTAAAAGGAAGCGTAATAGCCTCGTTGTAGAGATGTTGTAGGGGAGATATCAGAAGGCATCCCGTTACTATCCTGATGGCAGTATTCTCAGAAGTCTGAAGCATAGTCCACAGCGAATCACTAGTACTATACAAAGAGAAAACAGATTTGATTTTGATTTGAATTTTTGGTTTGCCTATTTCAATATTTTAAACGAAAATATTTTCTTTTCCTGCCCTATTTTCCCCAGTTGCCACTTTTATTTTAATTTTTCAAATTTTTCGAATCTTTGCAATCCTTTATTTATAAACATACTTTCATGACTGCAAATTTAATTTTTCACACAATTTGTGCCAGCAAAAGCAATATCAATATCCTCAAGAAATTCCGCTTTGTCATTTAGCGTCCTAACACTACATTAACAATACTATCTTTTGAATGTTTTTGTTTTTTGTCTCTTTTTTTTTTGCTTCCTTGGCACATTTCCCGTAACCTTTTGGCACTTGTCTGGCATTTTGTGAAACGAAATTCTGAATATTTCCTTTTCTACTGGCATTTTTTGTTTATTATTTGCCAATTTTCAGCATACACCTACTCTTTAGACGCATATCAATACGTTTACGCCTCCAAGCCAACTGCTTCCAATCTATCAGCATGCACCTATACCAGTAAACGATACATAGATAGGGTTGTGAGTAGAAGAATTTGTGCACAATGATGATAAGACAAAATCAACTGATGCATAATGATTTGAAAGTAGACAGTGGAGGCAACGTAAATCAATAGCGCACTCAATGGGTAGACTATTATTTTAAGTACCAAAAATGTGAGCATTTCTACGAAGAAATGAAGTTTTAAGCACTTGTGATGAGGATAGAGCTGAGTATGAAGTGTAGGTAGAAAATGTAATAAATTTGGTTTATATTTTTAGGCGTAAAGTGACTAGATTTTAGTTGAACATAGGCTAGGTTAGGTTAGGTTACCCAGGTTGCTTGTAGACACTTGGTGGCCCTAAGGCCCATTGCTACGCATGCATTTGATTTCCAACCCTTAACTAAGTTGCTTAAGCCACTTAGATCTTTTTAGGAAGGTATCTGATCCCTCCGGTGAGAAATTCTACAAATTTCCCAGGTCTTCGAAGAAATATTCGCCATGGTATTTGGCACGGCTTCTTTAAAGTGCAGGACATTCACATAGGAGGTGTTGTACGGACTCAATTTCTTCTTCATCTCCACAACTTCTGCAGAAGTCGTTATGAGGTACGCCCATTCTACTGGCTAGAATGCTAATAGTGTAGTGACCCGTTATAACACCTGTGAGGACGCTGGTAGTTGATCTATTGAATCCAAACAGACATTTTGTCCTTTTCAGATTTCATTTTGGCCTGAGCGCTTTGGGGACACTACAATCGTAGCATACAGTTCGTTTAGAGGAAAGCTTATGTCCTCTACCACTCGCAAAAGATCAAGCTCAAGATCCTTGCCTTAATCGCTGTTTAATTATCAGCAAAAACGATAAAGTTTGCCGAAGGTAAGTCCATTAGTCTTATCGTTTCTGTCGCTCTGCCTATAGCGTAGGTCTGAGCTCGAAAAACGCTAAACCGGTTTGGAAGTCTTACAAATGAATTTAAGGCACTTCCGATCCAGTGCCATTGTCCATCTTTGAGCCGTCAGTACAAATATGCTAGTCACTATCGTCTAATTTCACGCTGGTCTGCCAATCCTTTCTGTGGGGTATTTGTACATGATTCCCGTACTTTTGCAGCCACTAATAGGAGAGCATCAACTGGAGGATTATTGGTTTGAGCAGGATGGCGTAGCAACATGCGCGGCGGTTTATGCATTTATTCAAAACAATGAGCGCTTGATGGTTTATTTCCAAAAACGGCGATTTCAACTGGGTCGCCTTAGTCGCCTGATTTGGAAGCGCTAGACTTTCCCTAGTAGAGCCGCTTAAAAGGTAAGTTATGCATTAATAAACATCCGTACTCGACACTCGGAAGACTACTACTTAAGAAGAAATCGGCGTTACATCCCCGGATATGCCTCAAAATGTTTAAAAAAAAAATGTGAAAGAATATTGTTTGCAGCCGTTGGCCAATAAATTTTATTATTTAGAATAAAGTTTTAACTGGGGAAAATCGAAGTTGATGCATTTTACACTAAACTATTCATTAATTTATGCTCGATTTATCTCACGTCGAGATGGATAGGCATGACTAAACCAAATTCTCTCAACATTATGAGCCTTTTACTACACATATACAGGGTGCGTGCGGTATTTGAAAGAAAAACTAACCTGAGAGTAAAACTAATTAGCTTTTATTTCGAAAAAAAATTTTAAATGAATTTATTTTCCTTTTGCTAAGCAATCAGAAGCATTAGAAGGCTTTTTGTATGTTGGGTTTCGTACTTTTCAGATTCACTGACTTTTTGCGAAAAAAATTTTGAGGACATAATTTTGGTGGCCTCAATGAAATAGTAAAAAATTCAAATCAGGAAAAACAATGTTTAATCTCGAAAAATGTTTTATTGTTTTAATAAACCTAAAGTGCTGATAAAATTTTTTGAAAAATTACTTTTTTACATAAACTCTTTGAAATAGTAAAAAAACAAAATAAAAAAATATTGTTTTAAAAAAAATTTTGAAAAATTGAATAATCGAATTAAATTAAAAAAAATTTGCCCCCGAAAAATTGTATATTGTTTTTATAAAGCTAAGTGTTAATATTTAATGAAAAGAAAAGAAAAAAGAAATTTTGAAAAATTACCTTTTAAACAAGCTATGAAATAATAAAAAATCAAAACTATAAAAAAATGTTTACTCCCGAAAAATGTTTTATTATTTTAATAAAGCTAAATGTTAATATTTAATAAAAAGGATCGGAGAAAAAAGTTTTTGGAAAAGTAAATAAAGTTGAAAACTTAAAATTAAATAATATTTTTTTTTAATCTCGAAAAATATTTTATTGTTTTAATAAAGCTAAATGTTAATATTTAATGAAAAACTGAGAAAACAGTTTTGAGAAATTTAATAAAATTGAAAAATTAAATAATAAAATAAAATTTTTTACTTCCGAAAAATATTTTTTTTTAATAAAGCTAAATGTTAATATTTAATAAAAACATCTGATAAAAAATTTTGAAAAATTGCCTTTTTAAACAAGCTATGAAATAATAAAATATATAAAAAAAAAACAAAAAAACTATTTACGTTCGATAAATATTTTATTAAAACAATAAAGCTAAATGTTAATATTTATTAAAACAACTGAGAAAAAAATTTTCAAAACTTAAATAAAAAAAAAATTACTCCCGAAAAGTAGGGTATTATTTTAATAAAGCAAAATCTTAATATTTAATAAAAAGCTGAGAAAAAAATTTGAGAAACTACCTTTTTACACAAAGTCTATGAAATGGTAAACAAATTAAATAAAAAAAAATATTTTTCTCTTTTCAAAAATATTTTATTGTTTTAATAAAGCTAAATGTTAATATTTAAAAACAAAAACTAAGAAAATTTTTTTTTTGAAGTTTTGATATTTTTTTCCCTTTGAAATATGTAGTAAAAAATCAGTTTCAAAATAAATCAATTTTTCTTCTCACGAAGAATGTAATATTGCTTCAATAAAGCTAAAGCTTAAAGAACTGAAAATTATTGTTTTAATTACTTATTTACCTCCCTAAGCGCGAGTGCTATTGTACATTCGCTCCAGATAAGCCATAAAATTATAAAATTCAATTACTAAAACGCACCAGCTCAGACAACACTGAACGCAAGCTTTTTATACATAAAAATCAAATAAAAAATTTAAATAAATTAAGACCAATTCATCACTCAACATTAAAAATGCAATATTATTAATTTTCCACCATAAAAACAAATTCTATTCTATACATTTCAGTTTAAAAATTTCAACTCCGAAACACTCGCATCATTCAATTACGCGAACACAAGTGAAAAAATAATAAAAATTGTTGTTGATGTTCAATAATTTAGCAGCCATCAATCATTGATGCTGATGTCAATTTCATGTTGTTAAAGTCGAAAACAAACAAAAACGACGCCTTACTGTAACACGTTTACAAGCTAACTTTCAACTTATGATTGTGTGCTTACACGCCCATTACCGGCAAACACGAGCTACCAGACACGCACTCATGCAACACTTCAGCACTCTCGCACGCACACACAGGCACAAGCGGTCGTATTTTAGAAAGTAATAAACAAGCATTTTGCAAACGCTTTCAATTTGATTGCCTGCCAAGCCTCGATTATTGCAGTCATTTTGGCAGTGGCATGCCGTGACAAGCAAGAGCGAAAGCACTAACACACAGATACAAATGTACATACACATGCACGTGGTGAAACGATCTTACGGGATGGATTAATTTCTAATAAAGTGTTTTCGAGATGGTGCAAAATGTATGTATTAGTGAGTGTGTTTGTGTGTGTAGTTGCGGTAGTGTCGGAAAGTAGGCGTGAATAACTTTGGAGGTGCAGCAGTCAGCTCAAGTAGCTATAAATTATTTTTCCTGGCAGACGTTTTTATTTTTTATTTTATTTTTTCAATATAGTATTCTTCGTTCATTTGAGTAATTTTTATTATGCGCAGCAGTCGCTATTTATTTTGGCTCACCATTTTCTGTCTCAGAGTTCCTTTATTGGTTTATTTGCTTGCCGCTTTTTCTGATGCTCTTTCTTTCTCTGACTTCTTTGCCTTTATTTTTTTTTTAATAAAGAATTATTATTGTTTTATTAATTAATTATTAGTTATGAGTAAGTCGCATTTTGGTTATTTTATAAGTCCCTAGAATATAAGTATGTCGAATATTAAAAAAAAATGCCCGGGCGTATGCGTAACTTATGTATATACCAACTGCTTGCTCACATGTTGTCTTCGGGCCTGCACGCTTTCCACCACCATTTCGTACACTTTATGAGAACCGAATAAATTTGGCATTTAAATTTCATGAAAAAAGTACTAATTCAAAAGCGCCATTAGTGAGTAGGTAGTAATTATTTTTATTTTATTTTTTTCTAATTAAGGGTCGCGCGGCGCAATCATCTCCTTGGCTGGCTATTGACCTTCTCATTTTAGCTGCCGATTACACAGTGGGTCAAGGGGTATAGAAAACCTAATAATTGAGTTTTCGCTGATATATGAAAGTTTCGCTAATAAGCTAAGGCTCAGAGAACACGAAGACCAGTTTGGAGTGCTGGCTCTACGCAAAGAGGGGGCGGTGTTTTCTTTAGCTAATTGCAGTCTGTAGTTTTTCGGTCTCAAGTCAAAAGCTTCAAAAAAGTACTTTTGACTACAATTGAATCAGAGGCGGTCGAGGAAGCTTCTGAAGCAAACAAAATAGCTACAGTCAATAGTGAATGGTGTCTTAACCAGGATTGGGCATAATACACTAAATAATTCTTGAAATAGGCGGAAAGTTAACCACAGAAAAACTGAAGACTTGGTGATAATTAAAGCTTTGAAAAATTGGTGATAATGCAATTTAGTAGTAGTGCAAAAGGCCTATGCTCATTGGAATTCATACGATAAAACTCATCCAGTGCTGATTTGGTGGTACTTGAGGCATTCAAGTGGTGTCATCTCAACATTTACTATCGAGTATCCTGTGGTATAGTATGAAGAAATCTACAACAAAAACTAATTTGATATTTTGTTTACTAGCAGATTTAGATTTTCAAATTTTTTCAAGTTGTGTAACTTTTGACGAATTCCTGCGGTTTGAGCTGAAGTCGCTCATAATATCCAAAGTGTGCTTGCTTATTTCAAAGACAGAGCAGGAAAGAAAGTAAAGGAAGAAACTTAGGTTCTACAGTTCGTTAATTTAGCTTCCTCAAAGTAGTAGATTAAGTGCCAGCGTAAAAGCAGCGACTGAATGAAAACGAAAAGCCATATTGGTCATGGTGTTCATGTAACAGAAAGTATATTTTCAGTGTTTCCCACATGAATATCATTGGCAAAGGCAAAATAAAATCTGATCGTTACTTTCTAGCGTGAGCGAGGCAGGCGCAAGATGCGTAGAACGCCTGCCAGGGCAATGAAATTTGGATATCGAAAATTTATAATTGAAGCTCACTCCCTCTCCTACTGTCGAAAAACGCTTAAAAAAAGTACCCAAAGTAGCTCACATTAAGACACTCTACATTCCACCGTTTCAATAAATATTTAAAAAAAAATTACGACGCAGCAGCAGAAAGAAAGTAATAACTGCAGAGTTACTCTACGGCAGTTACTCTACGGCAATAGAAAAAAAAGGAGTTAGCCGAAGAAGGTTAAGTAAGGCTACATTAGGGTGGATACTCTTCCAACCGATGTGTGTGGAAGCACACCTAAGCCAGCTGTCTCATTGTAATACTCGTACCACTTTAGATGGAGCTCTAACACAACGCTTCCTTTACCTGGCTTAGATTTGCTAATCATTCAAAGAGGTAATTATTTCTAAAATAGTTCTTGCAGAGAAATGTAATAACAGGAGTTGCTGTTCTTGTCGTAACAGCATAAACATTTCTTGTAAATATTAGATGAATGTTACTGGAGTAACAGTGCTTAGCCGAATATACATAAATCCGAGTCTTTCCGCTAACGCGGAACCGAATGTCGTGGGAGCCTAGCAGAAGTTCTTCTCGCCTCTGCAGGCGCAATAAGAGGCAGTGTCCATTAGCTTTTGCAAAGTTTCAATAATACAAGGTGAAGTCCAAAATAAACAAGACTGAGCTAAAATATAAACAACTGAAGTTTTTTTATTCAAAATAGTCCCATCTGGCCTCGATACATAGCCTTACGCGATCTAAAAGCTTTTCGAAAGAGTCTTTCAGGTCATTGACATGAATGTCTTTCATAATGTCGGTATAAGCCCTTTGAATGGCCTCTATGGACGCAAAATGTTTTCCTTTTATAGCCAAATGCAATTTTCTGAACAGTTAGAAGTCGCAGGGAGCCATATTAGGCGAATACGGTGAGTGATTGATGGTTAAAATGCGATTTCTAGTCAAAAAATCAGTCAAAAGAGTGGATCGATGAGATGGTGCATTATCATGCAATAAGCGCCAGCTTCCTCTTTCGCGGTATTCACGGCAAATTCGACGAATGCATTGCGCTTCAAAACGCCAAGATAGAAAATTGCATTGACGGTTTTGTCCGTTGGCACGAACTCCTTGTGGACTATTCCCTTGGAATCGTAAAAACAAATAAGCACCGACTTGATTTTTGACTTCTCCAAATGCGATTTTTTGGGTGGTGACTTGTCTGGGGCCTTCCATTCGGCACTTTGACGCTTAGTGCTTAGTTTCAGATTCATATTGGAAGCACCACGTTTTATCACCAGTTAAAATGTTGCAAGGGAAGTTTTTGTCTTTTCTCGCCTCTTCAATGGGTTCTTTCGAACGTTGAATTCTGAGCAATTTTTGGTCCTCAGTTCACCTGTACGGAATGAAACGTTCACAGACCTGTCGTAAGCCCAAATGATCACTTCAAATGCGATAAAACGATGTTCTGAAGATATTCAATTCCGATTCCATGAATTTCAACGATGATTTCTGTTCATTTTTGATAAATTTACGAACAATTTCGATGGAGTTTTTGGTGATTACTGATTTTGGACGGCCCGCATGTTCATTGTCATTTATGTCCTCACAACCATCCCTGAAACGTGTAAGCCACTCATGAACTCTGGCACGATATAGACAATCATCGCCATAAACTTTTCTCATTAATTCAAATTTTTCGGTAAACGTTTTACCGATTTTAAAACAAAACTTGATATTAGCTCTTTGTTCGACACTCATTTTTGCACCGGTGACACAGGCATACCGACACTTTAGATGCAATATCATCGCTTCCACTGAACCGAATGTCACCAAGCTTTCACTGGAAGTCAGCAAGCGATCAAACTTCCAATGCATTAACTCATTAAAAAGATGGCGCCATCAAAAACACTTTTATGATGCCAGTCTTTTTTATTTTGGACTTCACCTTGTATGTCAAATTCTACTTAGCAGCTGAAAGATGAAATGCTATAGGTCTACTACAGTTTTTAAGACGAAGTGTTACTGCAAAAGAAACCACAAATTTGAAAGACCCTGTTAAGGAGGATTAGATAAGTTTAAAACGTTCCAAGTTTTTAAGAAAAAAATCGGCGTAACACTTTCATCTTTCCAGCCACTGAAGTTGCACCAACCATTACTAAGAAAGAAAATAAATTTCGGTTATTGAGTTCTAATAAAACTCTAAGTAATATTTTTTCCCGGTTGGTGGGTAGCTGCCACTTAGAAGTACGTAGGCTCGAATCTACGTACATGAAACACCAAAATGGTAGAAAAAGTTTTTTCTAATAGCGATCGCTCCTCGGCAGGCAATAAAAAACATTTGCCATTCGCCGTCGGCTTAGAACTCTATTTGCGGAACAACAACAAAAAGGAGGAGCTCGGCCAAACACCCAAAAAGAATATAAGCGCCAATTATAAAGTATGGTTAAATTTCAAGGGCCGGTGTTGATTTTGAATAAAATACAATTTTTTTTAGGAAATTATTGTCATTTCTCTTTATTATGATAATATTGGTATAGCTCAATTACGTATGCAACAAAATATCGGCCAAATGGTCGCCGCGGCCTCGGTGGCACACCTCCAACCAATGGTCCAAATTTTCGATGACGCTGAGACATAATTGAGGTTCTATGCCGTTAATGTGCAGAATTATCTCATGCTTTAGCTCTTGAATTGTTGCTGGCTTATCGACGTACACCTTTTGTTTCAAATAACCCAATGAAGTCCAATGATGTCGTTGACGTTTAGGTGTGGTTCACATTCAACATCGGCCCTTTAAATTTAACCACCCTTTATATAAGAACCCTTAAGCTTCCTAGACTTAATAACCAGTGTCTTACACTTTCATCGGAAGTCAAGTATCTTGGTGTAATACTTGACCCCAAGCTCCACTGGAAGCTGCACATAGAAAATCGAGTTAAGAAGGCTAATATAGCCTTCTATGCCTGTAAATCTATGTTCGGCAAGAAATGGGGCCTCAAGCCACGTGTCGTACTCTGGATGTACAACTTAGTGGTTCTGCCAATTTTGACATACGGTTGCCTAGTTTGGTGGTTAGCTCTTCAGAAGGGCTACAACTTCACTAAATTAGAGAGAGTGCAAAGAACTGCATGTGTGGGCATCACTGGTGCCTGCAGAACATGTCCCACCGCTGCGCTCAACGTTATACTCCACTTAATTCCTGTGGATCTGCAAGTTAAATCCATTGCTGCTCAGAGTGCTATCAGACTGAGGGAGTTTGGCCTCTGGAGACAACTCCCTGTTAGGCATAGCAGCATCTTGAAGCAGATCTCCCCTTCCTTCTCTGATACTCGCACCGACCTCTCCATCCGCAAACTGTGCTTTGAGGGTTGTGCTAGGGCTATCTTTCCGAGCAGGCAAGATTGGAAAGAGGGGAGAGTTGTTGCGGATATAGATGCCTCTGTTTTCACTGACGGATCCAAAATGGAGTCTGGAGTGGGAGCGGGGGTCTACTCCAAATCAGCCAACATCTCGGTCTCCCATAAACTGCCGGAGACAAGCAGCGTCTTTCAAGCAGAGGTCTTCGCGATCCTGCAGGCATGCAAAATGCTTCGGGATCGCTGTTGGGAGGGAGACATAAAAATTTTTTCCGATAGCCAAGCTGCAATCAAGGCACTGTCGTCGCCACATTGCAGCTCTCTTCTCGTAAACGTAAGGAGGAACTTAAACGCCTCGAGCGGGCAGGAAACATCTCCCTCATCTGGGTTCCTGGGCACAGGAATATAGAGGGAAATGAAATTGCCGATGAGCTTGCCAGGAAGGGGGCGGCAGAACCGAGTCCAGCTGCCCTCTTCTCAGACATCGGTATCCCCTTGGCCGTCGTTAAAGGGAAACTACACAACTTCTTTCTAAGAAAAGCGCAAGACAGATGGAAGTCTGTCTCATCGTGTGCCATTTCAAAAGCACTATGGCCTCAATACGACTTAAACAGAACGCTTAAGGTGACGGGAACCCCCCGCCATTCAATTTCCAAACTCATCGCGGTGATCACTGGCCACTGGGTGATCGGCACTCACGCGGAGAAGCTTGGAATTCCGTACAACCCCCATTGCAGAAGCTGTGGGGATCCTACAGAGAAAGAGACTGTGGTACACTTTCTCTGCAGATGTCCGGCTTTGGCGGCTAGGCGCTTGAGATTCCTCAGCGTTCCCTTTGGGGATGACTTGACGAAATTCTCCAGCCTAGATCCCTTTTCTCTCCTCCGCTACATCAACAGCACTGGATGGCTGTAGACGGTCTTATCTCCTCCCTTAATCCTTTCACAGGTAGTGGTCCACTCTATGGTATCAAAACGGCACGTAAGTGCTACTTGTAGCGTACCTGGGGTACTCTTGCCATCTTACCTACCTACCTACCTTATATAAGAATATTTTTTTTAGAAAGATTTTCACAACAAAATCTAAGCTTTACAACAGCCATATAGAGATTGGAGATTAAAAGTAAATCCCAGGGTATAATTTCGTGATATTTTACTTTTATCTCCAGAGAGCAAACAATTTTAAAATTGCAAAAATTACTGCCCGATGCGAATTAATTAAATATTTTTTTACAGCGTTGGAGAGCCTGTGGGATCGTAGATGACTTGCGTGTACCACTCAATTTAGCAGGGTGTTGCCACTTGTTCGTATTAATATAAAAGTAATTTATTTAAAAATATACATAAATTCACAGCCTTGATACCAGAGCAATATTTTTAAGAAAATTAAATTGAAAAGAAAAAAAAATTTTTTAGCGTTGCCACCTAAATTTTATTGTAATAATGGCATGATAAACAAATTTCATTTGAATACTACAATATACGTTTTATAGGAAATTTGTTTAAATAAGCTTCATAAAATAACTATTTTTACGTGGTGCTGCCACATGATTTTTTTTTTGCAAAAATAGCGACTTATGACACATTTCTTTTGAAGACTAAAATCTGCTTAGATATCAGACGAAAGATATTCAAATGAGCTTTAATAAAAAATATTTTTGCTGTTGTTGCCACCTAATTTGAAATTTTTCAAAAATCACATTATATGAAAACCCCATTAGCTCCCTAAAAATACGGTTGCTTTAACACTTTTTTCTAAACGTTTGTTAAATAATGCATTCACAATTTACAATTACACTTAAAATGTTCGAAAAAAGTTATTCCCCGTAAAATTTCACTCGCGATCTACTCAGCCAAAACCTGCATTTTGTCTATGCGTTTCCACTTTAATTTTCATTTGCGTAATTATATATTTATTGTTCTACTCTTTTTCACTTACTCGCTTTATTTATTTCTTTTTTCTCCTAAAATTGTCTGCACCCCCCCCACTGTAACAGTTGCGCGCCTAAAACTACACCACCTAGTTCTTCACTTAGCATTGCGCTGCGCCGCGTATTTGAAGTGCCACATTTGCAATTCACGAACCAACCGCTCCACCGCGGCAGTTATTCAATTCTCATTCGAGCATAAAATTTTAATCATCAACAAAAACGAAAAAACAACAAAACACTTAACAAGCAGCTAAAACAAAAAGCAGCTGGACCAAGGTTGGCCTACCCTCCCACAAGCAATACCCTACAGCTTTCAGCATGCGCGTTTTTTATATTCAATATACATAATTTGTATTCCATTTCAATTAAAATTTATTTCGAATTCTTCGAAGAGCAAAAAATAAAAATATAAAATTATAATAAAGCAAAATTGTATGAAAACAGGCATGACTAAGTGGCTCAGCCTGCATAGATTGTGGTTATGATTTATTTATACCCATGTATGTGTAGGTATGCATCACAGTATAGGTATATTATGGTATATAACGGAGCGCATAAAAGTATGCTTCAATAGGGGAGGAAATCGCCAACACAGCAACAATTACAGCTTTACTTCCACTTAACTGTTTTATTATGCGCCTTTCATATATTTTTTTTTTTCTTTTTTTTAACATTTTTTGTTCTTCAACATTTTTTATTTCTTTGTTTTTTGATTTTTTTTGTCAGGCGTTTCCCTTTGTGCGCTTGCAGCTCAAATTTCATGAGCACTCTAAAAATAATTGTATGCTTCAGATAAATAAGGATCAATAAAACGAATAACGTGAAATGAAATTTCTTGAACAAGAATTATGGATATTTGATAGCTCCTGCAGAGCAATGAAGAAGAGGATTCGAATTGACTATAGACGTGATTATTCCTGATGCGTGAGTGGAAGTTACATATTTATGGACTTACAGGACTTATTTGGCTTACGGAATGCATTCCCTTTTTATGTGATTTATTCCAATAACTGTTTTCGTAATAAGATAAGCACATTGCGGCTTGAATCCCACTTATTCCCTTAGTGTATATACAATTATCGTGAAAAAATCAACAAAAATTATATTTTTAGAAAATCATATTTCTATGTAACATTTTTGTGTTTTTTTTTCTAAAGCTTTTTCAAAATTTTTTCGAAAAAAATTTTTTGTTCTTGCTTTTTTTACAGTTAATTTGTATACTATAGCATCAAAAATTATTAAAATTATATTTTTAGAAAATGTTGTTGTTGTTGTAGCAGTACCTTTGCCCTGTCAGCGTAGCGTAATAACCGGTCATCTTCGTCTAGCTCATCTAACGATAGGCCCAGAAAACTAGCTGTTTCGACGGGTTGGGTCCAGAGGGAGAGGAGTGTTAGATGAGTTGGTTTTAGGGGGAATGTGAAAAGGTGGTTAGTGTCGTGCGGGGTGCCTTCACATGCTGGACATAAGTTTGGTATGTCGGGGTCGATTCTGAATAAGTAGGAGTTTAACCTGCTACAGCATCCAGAACGTAATTGTTCCAAGGTTACGCGGGACTCTATGGGGAAGTTGGAGCTCTTCGTCTGCGATTGGTGGTGGTTGGACTCCGATAACAGCATTCGGGGATCGGGAGCTTAAGAAGGTGGCAAGAGTCTCTCGATGAATGTCGTTTATTGGCTGTCTGTACACTGTCCGATCCAGTAGCTGTCTGTTTGTTTTGTCTAGGATCTCGTCCGCGTAGTTGAGGAAATGCCTCCTGATGTTTGGGAGGAGGTTTTGGCAGGTCTGAAGCTTCGTCCACTGCGAATCACTAGTTCCAGGCGACCAGACAGGCGCAGCATAGTTTAGAACCGGTCGGCCTATTGCTTTAAAAGTCGACAGCAACATTTACTTGTCTTTGCCTCAAGTGCTGCCGGCAAGCGACTTGAGAACCTGGTTGCGATTCTGTACTTTAGTTGCAATAGCGGTTGTATGCGCTGAGAAGCAGAGCAAGCTGTCAAAGGCAACTCCCAATATTCTGGGGTTGTTAACCGTCGGAATTTGTGTATCATCGACTTTCACTTTGAGTTGTAGCTTGACCTCCTTTGTCCAGGGTGGTTTGTGGTGAAAAGGGTCGCCGTGGATGTAGTGGGGGAGAGTTGTGAATTCCTCGCAGTGAAGAAGCGATAAAGGCTGGCGAGGTAGTCGTTTACCTTGGAACATAGGCCATCAATGTCATTGCCCGACGCCATTATCGTGCAGTCGTCGGCTTATGAGACCAAGGAGACTCCCTCTGGTGGCTGGGGGAGTTTCGAAATATAGCAATTGAAAAGCAAGGGTGAAAGGACACCACCTTGCGGTACACTTTGCTTTATTTTCCTCTGTTTAGATGTTTGGTCTCGAAATATCACCAACGAATGACGACCACTCAGGTAGTTCGCGGTCCACCTCTTCAGCCCTGGCGGGAGGAGGGAGCGACTGTAAAATGTCATCTAGTAGCGTGGCGTGGCTGACTATATCGAACGCCTTTTTTAGATCCAAACGCTACTAGGACAGTCCTCTCGAAGGGGCGGTTTTGGTTGAGGCCTCGGTTTACCTGGGTTTTAATGACGGTGACTGCCGTGGTGGTGCTATGCACTTTTCGGAAACCATGCTGGTGTGAGGCTGGGATCAGGTGTTTCGTAGGAGTGGGAGTAGAAGGCCCTCAAGAGTCTTCACTACTGGGGAAAGGAGAGTTATAGGGCGATAGGACTCCCCTTGGTTGGTCCACTTATTATGTGAGATATTACTATTCATGGTCAGATATTCTACCTCCAATAGACCCAGCTTTTTCAACATCACCATTTTTAGAAAATCATATTTCCAGGTAACATTTTTTTTTGTTCTTTTTTTCTGGAAAGCGTTTTTTTAATTTTTTCCAACAAAAACATGTGTATCTCGTTTTTTTTTTAATTTAATAGTATATACGCGTGAAATACTCATCCGAAATTCATATTTTTCAAAAGTATTTCCATGCGCTTTTCAATGTTTTATGCGGCGTAGCAGTTAATAGAAATTTAGTTGGTTTAAAAACAACTATAAAACTTGAAAAAAGAGAAATTTTCCTAGCAGCTTGAATAATTGTATACTTTTCCACGACATACAAATATATCATTAAGTGGAAAATATTTCAAACCCCACTTTTGAAAACGCTGCTTTAAAGACAATTTACATAGTTTTCTGTTTAACCATCCAAAATCACCCCAGAAATCACTTTTTCCTCTATCTTAATTCTTCATGTAAACTGGTGGTATCACAAATCTTGTGTGATAATGGTAAAATTGGGTACTAAAGGATAGTTTTAACTCAACAACAAGAAAATACACGTTTCATGGAACTATACATCATTGCGCACTTTTTTCACTATTTTTCCATTTTTCGGCTCTAAAAAAATGTTTAAGGGGGGGATAAGGGATAAACGCTAAAAAAAAACACTTTTTTCATGAATTTATTGTAGCGAAACGGTTCAAGTCAGTTTATTAAAAGTTGTTGCATATTATAAAGTAACATTTCAAGAATATTTGATAAAATTTTCATGTAAAAATATTGCAAAATGAGCGAATGAGAGCACATTTACGTAGACGTCTTTTCAAAAATACATTTGGCAGTAGTCAGCATATCTCAGCGTAGAATCATCTGAAATCAAAAAAAATCGAATAATTTAGTTAAAGTATGAGTTAAACTTCCCCCCAACGTTTATTTTGACGATTTATTTTCATTTTCAGCCATTTGGTAGTCGTTTGAAGTAAAATTTGTACGTGTAAAACCACCTTAATATAAAAAAAATGGCGAAAAAAAACGTTGGGAGGAGGTTTTTTATATGTAAAATATGTGTGCAAAATTTCAAAAGGATCGGTTGAGTAGTTTTCAAATGTCAATGACTACGCACTTTAAAAAAAAAGGTTCGAGAAAACCGCGTTTAAAGTTTGTAACGGACTACGCGCGCAACTGCTGCGTCTCGGCAGATGTTTGAGGCGGCTCGGCTCTATGCTCTATAACTTAAAAAGTTTTGCTCGGATTGACTTAAAATTTTAACACGGTATTTTTGAAATGTTTTACTATTGTACAATAACATGCAAAAAAAAAATCGATTTTTATCCCTTACCCCCCTTAAATTGTGTAAGCTTTTAGCCAACTTAATGATTTGGGTATCAGATAATTTTTGCCAGCTAAAAATTATAAAAAAAATTACGAGAAATCACAAAAGATATATACTTTTATAAAAAACTAATGAACATTAAAAAACAAGAATTAGACCAAATGTTGCTGTGCTATCATTTTGTTGCGTGCTTAGACTCTCATTTGCCAATATTTCTCCTTTAGAAGCCGAGCGGCGAGTGGCACTACTACAAGCCAGTAACATCAGTAATGCTTGAAAACTCGTTAAAATATTCAAATTTCACAGCTTTAAATTTATTTATTTAATTTAATTCAATTAATAGTCTAAAAAATACAGTATTTCTTACAGACTATGAAAACAGATTAATGCTAAATCATTAATCAAAGTAAAATTAAACTTATAATTAACTAGCTTCAACTGTAATGAGTAAAAGAAAAAGATAAAATTTCTTATAACTTAAAGAGGAGGATTATTCATTTTAGTAAGACAAGAAATACAAAGTTTCTTACAGACTACATAGAACTAAGAGAATTTATATATATATAGAAGTAATTAACAAAATTAAAGCTTAGGAAACTAATATAAATTAACAAAATATACTTGGTAATTATTTAGAATTCTTACAAAGGAAGAAATTTTGAAAAATTGGGTATTAAATACATATTTCGCCCTGGAAAAGTCTAGATCCAAAAGGGAGGCGAGATAGTTAATGTCAGACAGCGTTCTAACAAGAGGCGCTTTGGAACTATATAATGTCCTCCTAACGCCAACATGAAAAATTTTGACACGGCGAAAGTTCCTGCAAGGAACATTAAAATGTATTCTTTCTAGAAAAGACGGGCAGTCAATTAGTCCATTAACGAGATCGAAGATAAAAGAAACTGCCTGAAACGTACCTCTGTCACTTAATGGACAGAGACTAATCAAACGACAGCGTGAGACGTATGACAGTTTGGGGTCTGAGAAAATGAGTGAATGAAGCGCGAAACGCACAAAAATTTTTTGAACCCTCTCCTCTCGATTTATATGAACTGCATGATAAGGTCTCCAAATAAAAGAGGCATAATCTAATTTGGACCGCACAAACGCAGAGTATAAAATCTTAAGAGTATATGGATCAGTGAAGTGCGATGAGTGACGTCTAACAAATGCGAGCATAGCAAGAGAATTGGAAACGGCATAATTTAGGTGCGTGATAAAATTAAGCTTTGAATCATAGAAAACCCCTAAATCTTGTATCACATCAGACGAAGCAAGATATGTATGATTGATATGATAAGAGGTGTTGAGGGGGTTTTGAAGCTTAGAAAATGTGATTTTATGACATTTTTCAATATTAAGAAATAGAGGATTAATAAGGCACCAGGAAAATAAATTATTCAACTCAGACTTTAGGGCGGCTGAATCACTAGAATTTCTTATTTTAGCGTACACTTTTAGATCATCAGCATAGAGAAGAAAATTAGCGAAGGAAAAACACGAATGAATATCATTAATAAACAAAATAAATAACAAAGGTCCTAGAATATTACCCTGAGGTACACCAGAGGTGGCAGTGTAGTGTTTCGAAGAAACACCATCGATAACTACAGTGCAGCATCTCTTTATTAAATAGGACCGAATCCAATCAAGGAAAGTTGAATGAAAGCCGAGACAAGCCAATTTAGTTACTAAAATTGTATGGGAGATTTTATCAAAGGCTTTAGAAAAATCCGTGTATATCGCGTCAGTTTGGAAACCATTCTGAAAGCCTGCGTGGCAATCATCAGAAAAAACGGATAAGTTAGATAACGTAGATCTTGCAGCTACAAAACCATGCTGACGTGGACTAATTAGACCTTTAACACTAAAATATAACTTGTCTTTAACAACGCATTCAAAGAGTTTAGATACAGCAGATAATTTGGAAATTGGTCTGTAATTTACAATATCGCTTTTATTACCGCTTTTGAAAATAGGAGTGACCGAAGTCAGCTTCCAATCATCGATAAATATTCCTTCGGCCAAGGATTTGTTAAAAATTAGTTTAAGAGGTTGAACCAAAGAGCGACAATTTTTAAACAAAGTTACAGAAAGCCCGTCTACATCCGAATGGGCCGAGTTTTTAGTCTTTAACAATCACTCAATGACATCATCATCTGATAGAACAAGCGAAGAAGACACTTTACCCAAGAAATTATGGCGGATGGCTGCCAAATGTTCTTCCTGAATATCTTCATCAGACACGAAGTTAGATGAAAAGAAATCAGCAATTCCATTGAATTCTGTGTGTAGTTTGAATGTCCATAGTTTCCACAAAGAAGCTCATTAAATTTTCCACTTAAATCTACCCTCAACTGTACAGCAGCTTCGCCTTTTTTATCTACACATAGAAGGTGTCGCAACTACCTTTATTCTTTATATAAATTAAACTGAAGTAGACATATTTTTGCACACATAACAACTAGCAAAATAAATTAGGCCAACACGTGCCAATCTCTCGAACAGCCTACTCTTCTCATCGCCCCCACCCATTATACGTGAGAATATTAAGGCCATTGAAAAATACTTGGAAATTGAAATTGAATAAAAAATTACAAACACCACACAGGCACAGCACAAGTAACAACAAAAACAGCACGCAAATAATAGGTAATGAACTTCTGCTTTGAGTTTCGGAAATAATTATCCGTGTTTTGTTTAAAGTCACACATTTTTGCAGGAAAATATAAGCTAAGGAAAGAAATTTCTTGTGCACACCAAAGGTCGAAATTCAAATTAAGGATCAAAAATAAATTAAAACGGAAAATGTGTACGGTAACTTATGTATATTGAAATTTTATCAAACCAATTTCCTCAATACACACTAACGAAATTAACCTTTACACATTTTGCACTTAGACTTATTGATTAATGTTTCAGTTTGATTCTGTGCTTTGTTGCATTAAAAGGTGTATAGTAGAAAAAATGATGTATGAAAAATATTTTTGTGGCACATTTTAATTAGTTATATCTCTCTTTTAAGAGTATTTTTTGCCCTTTCCCAAAACAAAAAAAAATGGTTCAGAAAGTCAAGAAGCAACTTGAACGAAATCCCCGACCTCCGACGAAGTGCCAATCAAATGGCGAAAGAACTGAAAATATCTGACCGTAGCATTCGTCGCATATTGCAAAATGATCGCAAAGTCAATCCTTACAAGATCCAAAAGGCGCATGATCTCACACCAAAGCAGCAACAAGTCAGACTTGAGAGAGCGAAGGAGTTGGTTCGCTTGGCCAAAAGCGGTCAATTTCCGAACATTGTGTTTTTTGACGAGAAAAATTGTAAATTTGCAATTTGTAAACTCCTAAAACGATATTGTTTATTTGACCGATCGTTCATACGAGAATTTGATTTATCGATAGGCCACCAATAGGCGGCAACCGCCACAGGTAATGACTTGGGCCGCTGTAATCGCAGATGGGCGCTCCCCAATCGTTTTCATCGAGTCTGGCGTCAAGGTAAATGCGAAATATTATCGGCAAAGTATTCTGGAAGTTACTTTGAAGTCGTGGACAGACAAACATTTCGGTGGTAGAGCATGGATGTTTCAACAAGACGCGGCACCGTCTCACAAAGTTCGAGTGAACCAAGAATGGAAAAAAAAGACGTTCCCAACTTTATAACGTTCACACAATTGCTCTCAAATTCACCAGACGCGAAACCGATGGATTATTCTCTTTGGGTCATTTTAGATAGCAAGTTCCGAACTAAAAGATTCGCCAGTCTTGAGGCGCTGAAAAAGGCCTTTGACCGCAAATGAACCAAAATACCTGCAAGTCACATTCGGGCAACTTCCGATTCGTTTCTGGACCGTTTCAAGGCCATATTCAAGGCAAAACGGGGTCATATCGAGCAAAAGTAAATAGAGTTTTAATTTTTTATTATTTTCACAGATTTTTTTCTGTTGAATTGAACAAAAGTAATTTTCCCAACTAAATTTATGGTCTTTTTATTGGTTACACTTCGAGTGCCGGACCCTGTATACATTTAAAATGTAAGTATCACATCATTTAGTCACTTAGGAACTTAGTCATTTTTTTTTTGTTGTTTTGTATTGTGCAGCGTAATTAATACATAAATTATTGAAGACAATTTTGGAAAAAATATATAATAAAACCAAAATCAAAAAAAATTGTAAACCTTCCCCAAGAATCGAGCCTGTCATATAAGTACAACAACACCAGAAATCGGAGGAAAAATACAGGATGCCGTATTTGAAATTCGTCAAGTGACTGAAAGAGGTTTAGTAGAAGCCCTAAGCATCTGCAGTGTATTTCTTGAATAAAGTATTGGGTTTCAGAAAGCTGTGTGCATTCCCTCTCAATGGCACAAAAACACATTCGAGTGCGACTTTCTCAACAACATTTAGAGCGTTTTCGAAAAGATAAAGTGGATTTTATGCATCGACTAATCACTATGGATGAGACTTGGGTCCATCACCATGATCCTAAATCAAAACAAAAGGCTAAAGAGTGGTGTGAAACTGGTTGTTCGGCTCCGAAATGAGTTCGTGGACAGAAATCGGCCAAGAAGGTTTTAGCATCAGTTTTTTCGGATACGCAAGGAGTTTTGCTTGTAGATTACTTGCAAACTTGTAAAACTATAAGTTCTGAATATTATTGCAACCTTTTAGACCAGCTGAAGGAAAAATTCCGTGAAAAAGATAATTTTTCGTCAGGACAATGCACCTTGTCCCAATAGCATTTTGATAATGACTAAAATTCATGCATTAAAGATCGAATTGCTGGAAAACCCACCGTATTCACCAGATTTGGGCCTTAGCGGCTTCTATCTGCTCATAGCCTTTGTCTTGGCGATATTGACCTCCAGTCCGACAGTGCGCGTCAGCGGGTCTAGTCTGTCCGCCTTCGCTTGCATGCCAGTAAATTTGTGAAAGAGGGGTCAGATGTCATCGGCGAAGTCCAGATCGTCATGATGTCTGGTGAAACTCCATACGTTGCCTGCCTGTTTCGTGCAGGGTCAATTGGCCCGTAACGGTGTCTAGGACGATGACGAATAAAAGGGACAACAACCTTGCCTCACGCCTGCGTTGGTGATGAATGGGTCGCTGAAGTTGCCATTGTGGAGCATTACCAGTTCGGAGTTCTCGTAAAAAGCTCTGATGAGATGAATTATTTTAGCAGGAACACCCTTGCTACTCAGCGCCAGTCATATTGAGTCTCGTTTGATTCTGCCGAATACGTTCTTAAAGTCAGCGAACCGCATGTAAAGCGGAGAACGCCACTCAACTGATTGTTCTGCTATGATGCGAGGAGTGTTGGCTTGGTCAACACTGCTTCGATGAGGGCGAAATCGAGCTTGTTCGTCCCTTAAGGAGTGTTCAGTATTTTGGAGTCTGTCTTGTATAATCGTGGCTAGAATTTTGTAGATGGCATTGCGCAGGGTTATTGCTCACCAGCTGTTGCAGTCATGCAAATCGCCTTTCTTGGGCAGCTTCACGGTGATGCCTTTTGTCCAGCCCTGAGGCAGCTTTTCATTGTCATAGACGGCAGCGATGCGAGGATGCAGAATTTCCGCTGAAACTTGCGAATCGGCGATCGAAGTTTTGGCTGTGTGCCATCTTCGCCTGCGGCTTTGTTGAACTTCAGCTTCTTGATTACATCCTTGATCTCCGCTAGACTAGAGCAAGATGTTGTTATTTTACTGCTGGTTGTTATGCTGCGCACTTTGAAGCAAGATTCACTGCTAAGAGCGATATTGCTAATTGCTTCAAAGTGTTCTTTACATCTACGGATCTGGTCATCATTGGAGGTCAGTAAAGCACCATTCAGATCTCTGATTGGCTGATTATTACTACTTTGCTGGTTGGTCAGGCGTGCAATTGTGCGGTGCAGCTATCTCAAATTGCTTGCTCCTGTTGCCGCTTCGGTATAACTGGCAAGATCTTCAATGAACTTTCTCTTATCGTTTCTGGCCGATTTCTTTACTTACTTCGCAACCTCTTTGTATGCTTACCGAAGTGAGCCATCGCTGATGAGCTGCCTTTTGAGTTCATTTCGGCGCTGAATGATGGTGGCTTTTAGTGTGCCGATTTTCTCTTGAGCGACTTGCCTGAGCGTGGCATTTGTCAGTTCCCAATCTTTGTTGTTCGGATTAGTGAACAGCTTCTCGCAAAGACGCTTGTCATTTCTTTTCTGGTCGCAAGATAGCGTAGCAGCTGTACGTTGTGTACGTACAAAATACAATTAAAAAAAAAGGTTCTGAAAGGTATTTTGCATTCAAATGCACTTTTTTCACTAACTTCGCCTTATTATCATAATCTGTATTTTTTAACCCTCCAGCTTTATCAGATTGTATTTTTAAGCAAATTATGTTTTTGAAATTATGACTCAATCTCAAAAAAAATCCTCAATTATTTTTCTGCCACTTCCAACCGGCCATCAAGAGTTACATACAGCTGTTGTCAGCTAATTAGAAACGCTCCCTTTTGATAAACGCTTGATGAGCATAATATTAAACTGTTTAACTTTACCGTTATTTTTTCTCTTAAAATCATTTGCATTGCTTTTGTTGCTCTATTTACTACCCAATGCGCCTAGTTTTCTAGTTGTGAAATTGAAGTACCGTTAATATTATCCAACGCAGTGCATGGGTTACTTAGTTCAAGGTAAATAAACTGAGACGACTAATTAGAAACAGTTGTTCAATGGAAGCATATTCGGCAAGTTGTGTTATTTTAATAGTAATATAATCGACTTTTTGGTGTGTATATATTTTAAATTGGTTGTTTAAAAGCAAATAAAATATTGGTCTTCAAGATGTGTAATGGGAAAAAGCAGCAGCTGTACACCTGCCCTGCGCAGCTCCATTTTTGACCTTCGTAAAGCTGGAAAGTCGTACAGTGAAATTTCTAAACAAGTCAAATGCCCCAAAAAAATGGTTTTTAACGCCTTAAAGCATATCCAACTTTTTAAGACTGTTGACAATGTTCCATGTAAGAAAAGGCCCCGGAAAACTTCAGCAGAAATTGACCGCAAGATAGCAATCATCTCCAAAAGAGACCCAAAAAAGACTTTCACTGACATCCAACGGGAAATTCAGGATCAATATAATTTCGAAATATCCAAGAGGACAATTGTTCGGCGTCTGGTCGAATCTGGACTGCATGGCAGAGCAGCACACAAGAAGCCCCTTCTAACCAAGATACAAAGGAGACGGCGAGTAGTCTTTGCGAGATCCCATTGGTCATGGACTCCAAATCAATGGAAATATATCGTTTGGAGCGATGAAACCAAGATAAATCGCATAGGCCCAGATGGTAGAAGGTATGTTCGACGGCCAATCAACCAAGAATTCAATCCTCGCTACGTTTCGCGGGTAGTGAAGCATTGTGGAGGATCAATCATGGTGTGGGGATGTTTCTGGTGGAATGGTGTTGGCCCAATCCATAGGATTGATGGAATTTTAAATAAGGAGAAATACGTCGATGTACTAAAAAATGTAATGTTGCCGTGGGTTTAGGAAAATTTGCCTGTTATATGGAAATTTCAACAGGATAATGATCCCAAGCACACGGCAAAGTTGACGAAACAGTTTTTCGACAAAAATTCCATCAATGTTTTGGAATGGCCATCATCCAGTCCGGGCTTAAACCCAATAGAGCATCTCTAGGGTGACGTTAAAAAAGCCGTGAGTGCCAAAAATATCCCAAATATGGATGTCCTTTTTGCCGAAGTAAAAACGGCATGCCAAGCAATACCTGTGGCGCGCTGTCAGAATCTCATTACATCAATGCGCAATCGATGTGAGGCAGTGTTGAAGCAAAAGGGTTATGGAACCAAATACTAACATAATCTTTATGTTGATCTGATAATACATTACTGTTTCTAATTAGTTGCCCTATCCAAATCGTGCATTTCACATGCTTTAAAAAAATATATATATATTTAATAAAGAATTGCGATTAAATTGTTTTCCACTAGTTTTTAAGTTTATCATATGTTTAAATAAAATTGGCAAAAAGTTATGAAAATACATGTTTAAAAGGAAAATGGAAAATTTATTTTGAAATGAGTGTCGTTTCTAATTAGCTGTCAACAACTGTACATACATACATATCAGATTTTTTAGGACCACCAAAGGTCAACGATATCTTCAGAAATCCCCGCCAGCAGAGTCCTTGGTATTTTTAAAACTGCACTACCTATTCTCAAATATTTGCGCACATTGTTCCATTTCATAACAACGTTTCGACATAAAATGTACGTAAGTTAAAATAATTAGTGACCTGAACGCCTGCGGCTAAGTGTCATGTAAACATGCATAGCTTGTCCACATACTTCTCCATTTCACAAATTCCCACTCCCGCTACTCTCCCGTTACCAACTGGTTCATCACTTACGTTTACTCTTTCATACCCACTCTCTTCCTTCCGCTGTCTTTTATTTCACACACAACTTTTGTTTTTCCTCACGTACTTACACTCTTCCCTTTGCTCTTCCAATGAGCGCTCATACCAAAAAAAAAAAAAAAAGAAAAAAACAGCTCATACATTGTCCCAGGCAGTACTCGTACTAACGACCACTGTCATTTCCGTTATTTCCTTCCCTTGCTAAAGCTTCCTTTGGAGAGTAAATAAAACCGCACACACACACACGCTTACACATATAGTCGTACATATTTCGCACAAACAGATAAAAATAACGTAAAAGAATTGAAATAAAGTATACTTAAAAGGGGCGCAAACAAAGCGAACCAAACTAAAAAGTAAACAAACCATTAAAATATTGTATGAAAAGTATTCGTTCGTAGAAGGAGCAGATAGTGTACTTGTAGTTGAAGTAGCGGCCCACTCACAGTGGCAGACAAACTGGCAGGCAATAAAGTGCAATTCTAGTTGACAGCGACAGTTGGTCAACGTCAGCCAGCAGCAACGTCATGCCGATTGCGTCTTTGTTAGCGTCGTTTTCGTTGGGCGTCGACTTTCTTATCAGCTCTGCAACAACAAAGCGATAGACAATTATGAGAGACTTGAATGAATAACAGCAGCAATTATGGCAATAACAGTGAATAAAGCTAGAACAAAGGCAACGCTCTTGAGTCGTTATGATTATTGTGTTGAAGAGTTGCCAGTTGGTTTGAGACTTGATGGCGGCATTTCGAAGCGAAATTTAGGAGTGTAAATGCTGTTATGACGAATTTCGAAAGTGGCCAGAAATAACTTAAAGATTTTGGAAAACCAAAGTAATGGATAGTCATAGATTAATTTAAACTCATAAAATTGCAAGTTTATTTTTATTTATACCATATTTATTGAAATGAATGTGTCAGGAAATCTACATTTATAAATTTATTTTCATTATTTCGGTAATTTAGGTAAATTATTAACATAGTGAATTATATTATTTGAAAAGCAAATTTAAATTCAAATGCATGAAAAATTATTAAGTTACTGAAGAGAAAAGAAAAATTATTTTTAATACAGGAGATAGTATAAGTTGATATTAAAAATATTTCCATTAAATACAGGGTGGGCCATATAGCGTTTGCTTTTTGAACCACCTATTTTTTTGAGAATAGTAACACAAATAACATGTTAAGTGTGTTCATAATTTACTTAAAGGTTTGACATTTACGAAATGGGACGCTATACGCTTGAACAAAATTGGGAAATATTGAAAAAGTATCTCCAAAGTGGTGAGTCTTCTTCTTCTTTTCTGATTTTCATATCGGTGGCTACGTCAATAAGCAAAATTGTTGGATTTGGCGCTCAGAAAATCCACACGTTACTGTAGAGAAGCAAATGCATCCACAACGAGCCACTGTTTGGTGCGGTTTTTGGTCTGGCGGCATCATCGGCCATTTTTTCTTTTCGAAAATGAGCGAGGAGCCGCGGTTACAGTAAATGGCGGGCGTTACCGTGACATGCTCAACGAGTTGTTTCCAAAAATTGAAGAGGATGACATGGACGACATTTGGTTTCAACAGGACGGTGCAACTTGTCACACTGCCAAAGTTACACTCGAACTTTCGGCTAGCGTTTTTGAAAACCGAATAATCAGCCGAAATTCCGATATCAATTGGCCGCCTCGGAGCTGTGATTTAAGCCCGTTGGACTACTTTTTGTGGGGAGCCGTTAAGGACAAATGCTATGCGAACCATCCAGAGACGATTGATGCTTTAAAACACCAAATCGAAGTTGGCATTCATGAAATTGGAGCCCAAACAATCGAAAATGTGCTTAAAAATTGGGTTGATCGAATGGCCTACTGTAAAGCCAGTCGTGGCAGTCATTTGAACGATATTATTTTTCATTCATAAATGACAATGGTGAATCTTCAAAATAAAAAAAAAGTTTGGAAAAATATTGATTAGTTTTTATTTATAGCCAATTCAAAAAGCGAATTTTACATGGCACACCCTATATTTTAGATAAATTATTATCATATTAAATTATATTATTTAAAAAACATATTTAAATACAAATGCATGAAAAATTTTTAAATTATTAAAGAGAAAAGTAGAATTACTTTTTATAGAGGCGAAATTATAATTTCATATTAAACATATAATAATTCAGAATTAAAAGATTTCTAAAAGATAAAGAAAGTAGAACCAAAGCTGGGATAAATTACTTTCATAATTAATTTCAATTCATTTATTCGTAAATATTTACCAAATTTTCTAAATTTTATAATTGTAAAAATTATGCTATGCACATGACCCGACTTTTAGTATTAAATTATAAACATTAGTTTATAAGTAGTTATAAACATTAAAATTTATCACAGTTATTTAAACACATTTTTTCTCACAAAAAAACGGCAGTGAAACGAACCTAACGCCCAAAAGACGCATTCTAGACTTTGCTGCTGAAAACAAACTTTATTAAAGATATGCCAAAAACATGGTCCTTTAGACCTCTAAAGTGTTTCTTTTTCTTTAAGGCTCTTATTTTAATGTTGCCGATCACTTTGTTGTTGTAATATACATTTAATAAGCAAATTTGAAATGCATTAAAAACTACCATTCAAGTATTTGTAGCTTAATAAACAAATTGTAAGTTCTTTTCTCAAATTAAAATTTTGATCAAGAAAAAATTTGTTGCACCATTTCATTTTTTCTACACAAAACTTTTTTTTTCTTGTTCACTCCACTCGCGAGCATAATACTCAAGACAATACTCAGTTTTACGTTGATTTCATGGCAAGTAATGCGCTGAGTAATGCGGGAGTAAGGATTGGAAGGATAAGGTTTTTGGGGTTGAGGAATGATTTTTTTGTTTTTTTTTTTAGAAACTGGAAACTAGGAAAGTAGGTAAGTTTGGAAAAGTGCGCGGGACCGTGCTTGACGTGGAATTCAAACCCACAACCTCTGGGATGGCAGGCTAGTGCTAGACTACCCAGGCCTACAGAAAAACTATTTTTCGAAAATTTTATGCTTCTATAATTTTTGTATGGCGGCCGCCGTAGCCATTAGCGGTCTCCCCTCGCCAGGCGAGTGTATTTCTGCCATGAAAAAGCGCCTCATAAAAAATATTTATCTGCCGTTCGAAGTCGGCTTTAAACTGTACGTCCCTCCGTTTGTGGAACAATATCAAGACGCACACAACAAATAGGAGAAGAAGCTCGGCCAAACACCCAAAAAAGGTGTACGCGCGAATTATATATAATTTTTGTATTAATTTATTGTAAATTTAAAATATTTATGGGAAATGTATGGGAAATCCCCGAGTTTGTTTGAAAATGAAATCCACGCATTTATTTTATTATTCCTTTTCATAGGAAAGGCGCAAGGAGATCTTCTGCAATCATTTGATTTTTCAATTTTCTGCAGAAAAACAATTTTTCAAAAAATTTCCACCTTTCAAGCTTTCATAACTTTTGTATTTGTTAAATTAAAATAATTTGATATCTTATAAACGACTTTGTTGAAAACCGCTAATTTTCTTTGCAAAAGGCAGACAAAACTAATTTTTTACAAATCAATTAAAATCATAATTTTTTAAGTATAATTTTTACACAAATCATAAATAAATTTTTTTCCGACTTTAGTTCAAATTTTTTTTAATTTCTTTATTATTTACATTTTATCATCAAATGCATCATATGCAAGAAATTAACTAAAAAAAGAAAATTTCTACCGAGTTTGATTTGGAAAATGCCTTTAATCACAAAATTCAATCACATGGCAGCACCACCAGCAACAACTCTCACTCTGTTTGACCACTGTAAGTAACAGATTTTCTTATAACAGTTTTACTCTTCACTTAAAATTTTGCTTCTCTTAAATTAGATATTTAAGAGCACTTCAGGACCAAACTAAAAACAAAAAACTGGTTGCGCCAAAAAAGAAGCTTCACCCAGTTTTCAGTTGGCCAAAAGTAAAAAGTATGTGCAACCAAAAATAGAGCAAAAACAACAGAGGCGACTGAGGACAACATCTAGTGAACACATCAAAAATTGGTGAGACGCCCAAAAATAGACACGAAGTCATGTACATACATATTGGTGTTGAAATATTTGAATTTAATTTTTTTTATTTGCCAAAATCTTTTGCGAAGATTACATTTGCATACGTATAATATTTATATATGTACTATTTTCTAGATATCAGCATGGAGAAAAATATTTTGATTGAAACCATTTTGGCAGTTCTTATTTTGAACAACTTCTAGCTTGTTTTTTAATTATTTTTTTATTTATAATTTAAATATTTTATTTTATATGCTTTGGAAACAATAACGAATATACTTTTTTTACATTTTTTATTCTCTTCTCAAAAAGTTATTTCTAATACCGGTTGTCCACCGGCTAGAATTGGCAAACTTCCGATTGTATTTCAGCTATAAAAAATAATTCTCATAAAAACACCGGAGTCATACAATTGTAGGATTCTCTATTTTTAAGAGAATGTCAAGGTGCATGCCACAAATTGAAGAAGTTTGGCCAGAGCCCTAACAAGGCAGATAATTACGAAAATTCAAAGAATTCTAAATTTAATATTTTTGAATGTTAATAGATTTTTTTGCAGAAAATATTTATGTTTAATTTTTTTTTACATTTAGAAATCATTGTTACATCGTTTAAAAAAAGTTAAATAATTTTAAGTTATATCTTTTTCAACATAAAATAAAACTATTTTTTAAAGAAAAAAAAATATTTTTTTTAAATATATTTTTAAAGCAAAAAATATATTTTTGATTTTTTTATAAATATATTTTTAAAGGAAAAAAAAGGTATAAAGCAAAAAAAATACTTTTTAAAGCAAAAGCTTATTTTTTTTAATTATTTATATAAAGATGCTTAAAATGATAAATGTGCATAAATATTGAAAATGTACTGAGGTAATATTAGCTATAAAATAAAACAAACTATGCTTCGAAAATTATGCTGTAAAACCTTTTAGTGCGGAAGAAAAAAAATTTTAAACCGGAAAATGTTGATTTATTTAGTTTTATTAATTTTTAAAAAACTTTACCATATATATTATTTTATTATTTGTTTAATAGCATTAAAGCAAAAAAAGTTTAAAATTACTTTATGTATAAATATATTTGGCAATATTTATTATAGCTTTAATTTTCAGATTTATTATTGTTTTTTGTTTTTTTTTTTTTTTTTGTTCTGTTCTTAAAAAAGCTATTGCGTTTAAACGCTTTGGATGTAGGCTTTGTGGCCTTTGTTATAGCAAATATTTGGCTTTTGATTTTTTTAAATTTTGTTTTTGTCTAATTTAAATAACAGCAAACACTGCACATCTTTTTAGAAGTACAATTATCTATAACAAATACGTAATCAGCTATATTAAAACTCTAAATCTTTAACTCTAAATCTTGCTCTTCTTGTAGCAATGAAATAAAATTTTAAAATTTTAAAATTTCATTAAATTTTTTGTTTTGAATAATATAAAATTCTATCTGTTAGGTTTTTAATACCCAGTGAAACCCTCTTCGCAGCACTTCAGTTTATATGACTTGATTAATTTAACGCACCAAACAAAATCGAAGCTGATTTGGTTTTATTAGTTCCCAATAAAATCAACTCCGACTTAGTTTCGAATTTGGCATAACTTACCTTAAATGGTTTTTTGTTGTCTGCATCCATTTTCGCTGTTTTGCTATTTATTGTTTGTGTTGTTATTTTGTATATCTTTTCTGCTGACGCTTACTAAGCGCACTAGTTGCAATTTCACACTTGTTGTAATTGTTTTTTTTTTTTTGTTTTTTTTTTTTCGTACACCTTTTTATTGCGTTGTTATGATTGCTTTTCTTTATTTTTTATTATTCTTATTGTTCTATTCTGTTTTTTCATTCAATCCTCATTGTTTATTATGTGCAATACAATCACAGTTTTGTTTTTGTTATGCATTCACTCACTATACTATATTGTTTTTCTTTATTCTACTACTGCTGCATCTTCTTCTTCTTCGAGAAACTGGAGCGCACGTTGTTCGCACGCGAATGCACTCGACGCGTCTCGACTGCGCCCCAAAAGCACCAGTGAGTGAAAACAAAGTAAAAAAAAACGCAAACAACAACACAGCACGCCAGTCAGTTGTTTGTATTGTATATGAAATATAAACTATAATCAGAATATCGCTGTCAACGACTTCTGCGACCTGCACTAAATACCCGCACACGTTGGCTACACCAGTGCCTATCAAACTGCGCGCATTTGTAAGAGATAAAGAAAATCGCTACAGTCAGTTATTTTGTTGTATTTATTTATTTGTTTAGTTTAGCTAAAATATTTATTTTCTAACTTTTTCACTCCACTACTTAATTCGCCAAAGTTGATATTTTGGCAGTCAATTCACTGCATCCAGCAGCGAGTTACGTTGCTAGCGTCTTTTGTGTATCTTTTCTATTTGACGTTTTCGTTTTATTCCACTGTTGATGTTTCTCACGCATCAACTCAAAAACATACAGTTGTAAGCACCGCCGGCGAATGACAGCGCTGCTACTGCTGATATGCCGTTTTATACACTCTGCTCGCGTCGTGTACTGGTCTGGCTCAATCGCGAAGCTACACAAAAGCACCAGATCTTTACTGTTGCGTTATATTGGCTAGCAGACAGCAGCACCCCAACGAGATGGCATTTATAAGTATAAAAAAACTTTTTTAGCGTTGTATGGTTTGCATGGATGGAGTAGCAGATAACAGAGTGAGCAGCAAAAGAGCGCTAAGGCTCTCATCATAATTATTTGGCTGCAACTCATGCTCTCAACACTACGCTCTTAACATGCACATGCTCATGCGCTAATGTACCCTACTCGCTGCAAATGCATGCGCTCATGTCCTCCCCATACTCGTTTGTCTTCGCCGTTTTTACAATTACGCTGCTCAACGTCATCGCCGTCTTAATTGGTGCTCCTTGATGCTGACATAGTATAGCTCGTTGGTTGCACCGTTCTTTTGTCTTTACGTTTGTTCGTCAGGTGTTTCTGTCTTTCGCTCGTCTTTTCACCAGCCCATCCACTCCATCATTCATCCGTTCAACGTGTGTCCTTTGTCGTTGCTGTTCGTCTGTTAAAGTTCTTAATACGCTTACACCACAACTATTGTTGTATTCTAATTCTTCTTCTGCTTCTTTTGTATAAATGCTTTTGTTGTGCATAGGATTTAGATTTTAATGCATGCGTAGAGATACCATGTATGTATGTTCGTATAAATGGATGGAAGTAATGTGGGTGTGGTCGGTGGCTTTGCTGGGTTTTAGCGGTAGGGATGGTAGGGGAAGAGAATTGGTTAGAATTAAAATTATACTAGTTGCAAGAGTGACCAGATTTACTGAAAACTATTCACTGATAAACTAAACAAAAATAACTATGTATGTAAACTTAAACTTTTTTATTGAAATTTGGTGAAAATCTGTCGAACATTTTAAATTTTGTGCAGAGCTGGGGTTTTGTTTTAGAATGAACTGAATTAGTATTAAAAGTTAAAGAGAATTACAAAAAACAAAAGAAAAGTAAAACTGGTCCAAAAAGCCCGCATCAATTATTTTGTTCATGGGTGTATATTCGCTATTATATATTGGTAGACAATTATGTGCGTAAGTGTTTATAATTTTGCTTTTTCCATTTGCAAAAACTTAATTTTGCGTCACCTTGTACATAGAGTAGGGTGATTCAAAGGAATTCAATTTTATTAGAGAGTGAAACCCGGACTTATATAAAATAGCTAACTTTCTCATAGTTTTTGCAGACAAAGTCCTTCACTGCTGCCCTATTTTGAGTTTGATCTCGAAATTCGGAAAGTAATTCACTTAATGGCACCTCGAATTGTGGTGGGCAGGCATTCCGGATATCGTAGTAGGTTAAACTGTTACTGATCCAGAATAGACCCCGACATACTCAATATATGTCCAGAATGTGAAGGCACACCGCACGACACTCACCGCCTTTTCACACGACCTCTCAAACCCACTCACCTAACAATCCTCTCCATCTGGATCCAACACGTTGAAAAAGCACGCTTGCTGGGCCTACGGTAAATACGTTAGACGATGACGATCGTTGTAGTCACCACCGCACTGGCAGAGCTAAATAAACTGCTACAGCAAAAAATATGGCTGAGCGACTTCATCGATTCTGGTAACAGCTTTCTTACACAGTTCCACTGTAAACGCATGTTGTTGCTGTTCTAATAGCTTAAACCGTCACAGAGCAAGAGCTTGACAACCCAGTGGTCCCCTAGAGCACCGCTTTTCGACGAGCGTGAGCTATATGCTGTTTTCCACTTTGCGAAACGATTTTCTTCTTACCTGCCTGACTCACCCTCAGCATTCTTTGTCGTACTTTTTCTGTCTATCTCTGCCTTTTTAGAAGTGGTTATTTTTCCTGTAGCATACGGGTTTATAAGATCGGTAGAATATATTTCTCAATTTAGCTCCTTAGTTATTTTTTTAGGTTTCTTTTCGGAACTTCTTAGTCAAAACTACATTCAGTATCCCTCAACTAATATAGCTTTTACTTTTATTTGATGGTTAGACCTTAGGACTTTTTCCAATTCTGTTCTACTTATAGAACCACGCATAACTGAGTTTGACACTATGAATTGTCAATTTTTTTTATAAGCCTTGATAAAAAAATTGTGTTAAGTTTGTTTTTTATACTCACCCATATTTCCTCTTGACCAAAAACGGAAAAGGGGTAGATTCAATCGAGCAGACATTCACGATACTCAGATAAGTTCATCTCGGATTTCTCGTGTGCGTCTTGATGGTGTTCCACAAATCGGGGGACCTGTTTGATGCCGTCTTATACCGAAAACTGATTTTTTTTTATCCTCCTTCATGGCATAAAGGATTACATGGCCTGCCGGGAGGTAGCCGTTACTGGAAAGAAACCTTTTCTGTCATTTGGTATACAAGTAGTATATACACACAATGGATTTCGAGCCCAGGCTATGGATATTAGGCCCACGAACATAAAGAAAATTTAAAAGCTTGAATTTAGCTTTCCATCATTTATAGAATTTTCTACTTCATTACAAAATCTTTTACGCTTTTCCGCAGTTGTTTAACCCAAGTCTATTAGCAGAAATTGCGCCACAGAGACTTGCTTTATTCGTATACCCTAGCCTTAAAGTACTCGTAGGAGCGATGAAAAGAAGATATTTTTAAAGAATATCCCGTTCTTTCAGTCTCTCTCCCACCAACAATCCAACATTTAAATTGGCGCAATGTTGTCCCACATCGTAAGGTACAATTATTTTAAGGGGGGTAGTCAGAATTTTCAAAAAATTAATTTTTTTTTGCATTTTCTTAAAGTATAATATCTTACAAATATTGAGTACAAATTTGAAGTGAATCCGACAAATACTTTTCGAATTGTTGAACAATTAACAAAGGGCAGTCGGGCGCTCCGGAGCGTTCGAGAGCAAGCAACAAAACTTTAAATGCGTTTTTCTCAAAACGATGTTTTTTGAACTGGTGATCACTGTAACTTAAAAACCGCTTCGGTAGATTGCAATAAAATTTATACTGCTTTTGAAAAACATAAAAAACTCGTGCCTGATCGAAGGATTTTTTTTTCAAAAATTTCGATTTTTTTTAACCATTAATTGTCCGTTTTTCTCTCGAAAATCTGAAAAATATTTCCTTAGGTCACCATTTTGTTAGTTTTGAAAGAAAAAAGCTTGGCGCAATATTATCTATTAATAAAACTATATTAATTTCTCTTGTCCGATTGACTTTAGATGCCTTTCCAAGGATTTCTGATGATCAGAAATGGGCACTTCTGGAGAAACGGGCTCCACACAAACAGCGATAACTTTTACAATTATTAATTTTTTTTTTTGAAATTTTGCTAAAGACAAGTCGAAACATGATGGATGAATGCTATGTTTTTATTTTTGTAAAATAAAGCAATTGGCTAGCAAACAAAATTATTGAAATTCATCATTTTTCGCGCCTCTGACTACCCCGAACCCCTTAAGCCAGAACTCCATATCAAGCGTTTCAGGCGCTATGATGACATGACGAAAAATGTATTATAAAAAGGCGATCCCTACGTTCGGCCAGAAAAATGTCTCTCGAAATTGCCGTGAAAACATACTTTAGGCTCAGGGGTATAGGGCATACTTTTTTCTTTTATGGTGGTACGGTCTAACGTGCATCTATGTGAGTGATATCAAAAATCATTTATTAAAAATTCTGGCAACCTTCTCACAAGCCCAAACCTGTAGTAATCAGTTAGCCATGTTTATGAAAAAGCACGCTCACGCCTGCCTCGAATGGCATTTATGTTTGCAAGTATTTATACACACACACATTTATATATATATGTAGTTGTTTATGTAAGAGATGTTGTAAGTATGTAGTTGTAGTTGTGTGCTGGAATGTTAACTTCATTGAACCCAATGTCTATCTGACTGTCTGCCAGCAATGAAAATAGCTACACGAGCTATAAAAAGCAGCAGCTACCAGAAGCGCGACCGCAAAACATGGCGGCGTCGGTAAAAGCAACAAAGTTGATAGCAACACCAACCACAATAGAATCTAAAATAACAATAACAAAATATACATTTAGTAGGCGCTCTATCAGCCAGCAAAGGCTCATTGAAAGTACATAATATAGTATACTTATGGGCGCATGCAGCTGCACCATAGCAAAAATGCAAGCAAAATATCAACGAGCTTGCAGCCAAAGCAATTACGTGGACAATAATAGCAATAACAACAACGACAACAACAACAAAAAGCAAGACACTACAGTTAGCTAGAACAATAATGGCAATAAAAACAGCAAAAACAAAACGTGGCACGTAACAATAGCACAGAGCTTAAGGGCCAGACACAAAAATAAATAAAAAACTGCTAGCGCCATGAAAAAATGTGTGCATGTAAATCCGCCTAAAAGTATGTGTAAGTTATGTATTTGGAGGCATTTTCACGACGTTGGCAATAAAAATAAATGCGCCAAGCCGCAAAAAGAGAGTGAGCGATCTGGGTGCCGGCAGCAGCGGAGGAGCTACAAACACCACGCATATATTAATGGTCACTGAGTGTTGGCAGAGAGAGAGAGACAGCGAGGGAGAGTGACAGGGAGAGGGTGTGGAAAATGGGTAGAAGTCAGCCACAGACATTGCTGCTGCTGAAGGCAATGTATAGGTGCAAGCGTAGGTCACAATGAACCCGCAAGCACTCACCCACTCACTCACACGCCACTTAAGCTCTATGGCCAAGACAAAATACTGAATTGGTTCGGAGAAGAAAGAATTCTTTTTTTGGAACTTATTATTTGGAATGTGCATGGAAAATTAATGCCATTAAATTGCTTAAATTTTAATGCATTATAAAGTTTGAAAAAAAGTGGAGCAATGGCGCGAAGAGAAAGGCCTCGGGTGTGGACAGGATGTTGGTTAGCACATTTACCACCAAACTCTTTTAGGATTTGGGATTTACATATGCATATACAAACATACATTAGTTGCTGTGCTCTACACTTTTCTATGCTTTTCTATGCATTTTTGTGCTATTGTCTGCTACGCGCCGTAAACTAGGTTGCATATTCTGCCGTATACACTCCACACTATTACACCGCGCGCATGCTATGACAATTGCTCTCACACAATCACACAATCGCACAGTCAAAACTGCTGTTTAGTATAATTTTTTTCCGCATCTCTTTCTTCACTTTCAATTTCTCGCCTTTCGTCTTCGCTTCCTTCTCGAAATCAGCATGCATGAATGGATGAATGAACGGCGGCAGCTGCCCGTTACCTCGACCCGAACTCGAACACACGGATACACTGGCGCTCCGCAAGGTGGATAGAGAGCTCTTCAGTTGAATGGCAGCATCCGGCTAGTAAATATCGTTGTGGTTATGTGGTAGTTGTATACGAGTATGTATGTATGTATGTGCTCGTATTGCGAACATTGCTTACTTGCTGTTCTATGCCTGAATGGGTTCGAGCTCATTGACTTGGTGGTTAGGTTGATGAGTGTGCTGATGAGCTGGTTGCAATGAGCACCTACAGCGGATAAGAAGAAGGAAATGCAAAGGGCGAAGAAATCGTGTCACGCTCGCAGCGCATATTGGACAGTGATGAGACGGAATGCGAGATGAGCACATCAAATGAATGTCAGCACAGTTTTTTAACCTGCTTTTACACGTTTGTCGCCCCCTTTATGGGGCAGCGCAAATAGTTAGGCGAATAAGAATTCAAAAGGGGGTGAAGCAACTGTGCAATTTAATGAGCTTTGGGAAAATGACACTGATAATTCGCGTTCCATTTTCTTAATTAATGTATTAAATGAGAATATTTTTACACGATAATAAATTGTATTTGTGTCATAGCAATTTCTAGCTTCAGCAATTTCGTTCATAAAACTCTTCATTCCTGTCATAATTGATGCGATTAAGAAGAAGAAGTCACATAAGTCTCTCATCTCGCCTGTCGTATTACATGGCACAGAAGCCTAGACGGTGACAGTGCCCGATGAGATAACCCTTGAAGTATTCGATAGAAGGATTCTGTGGAAGATTTTTCACGCTGGCGAGGTCAGACGATGAAGCTTTACGGCGATAAAGTTATAGCACTTCGAATAAAGATCAAGAAGTTCCACTGGCCAGCTGTGAAAGTATGCGACGAGGTACTTGCCCGTGGTAGCAAAGGAAGAGAAAAGGCTACTTTGGGTGGTAAAGGCCAAATGAAGAGGATCTTGGTTTCACTTGGGGCGGCCAACTGACAACGGTCGGCACGAAGAAGAAACGACCAGAACAGAGAGCAGAGGGCAGAGAGCAGAGATAGAGATAGAGATAGAGATAGAGATAGAGATAGAGATAGAGATAGAGATAGAGATAGAGATAGAGATAGAGATAGAGATAGAGATAGAGATAGAGATAGAGATAGAGATAGAGATAGAGATAGAGATAGAGATAGAGATAGAGATAGAGATAGAGATAGAGATAGAGATAGAGATAGAGATAGAGATAGAGATAGAGATAGAGATAGAGATAGAGATAGAGATAGAGATAGAGATAGAGATAGAGATAGAGATAGAGATAGAGATAGAGATAGAGATAGAGATAGAGATAGAGATAGAGATAGAGATAGAGATAGAGATAGAGATAGAGATAGAGATAGAGATAGAGATAGAGATAGAGATAGAGATAGAGATAGAGATAGAGATAGAGATAGAGATAGAGATAGAGATAGAGATAGAGATAGAGATAGAGATAGAGATAGAGATAGAGATAGAGATAGAGATAGAGATAGAGATAGAGATAGAGATAGAGATAGAGATAGAGATAGAGATAGAGATAGAGATAGAGATAGAGATAGAGATAGAGATAGAGATAGAGATAGAGATAGAGATAGAGATAGAGATAGAGATAGAGATAGAGATAGAGATAGAGATAGAGATAGAGATAGAGATAGAGATAGAGATAGAGATAGAGATAGAGATAGAGATAGAGATAGAGATAGAGATAGAGATAGAGATAGAGATAGAGATAGAGATAGAGATAGAGATAGAGATAGAGATAGAGATAGAGATAGAGATAGAGATAGAGATAGAGATAGAGATAGAGATAGAGATAGAGATAGAGATAGAGATAGAGATAGAGATAGAGATAGAGATAGAGATAGAGATAGAGATAGAGATAGAGATAGAGATAGAGATAGAGATAGAGATAGAGATAGAGATAGAGATAGAGATAGAGATAGAGATAGAGATAGAGATAGAGATAGAGATAGAGATAGAGATAGAGATAGAGATAGAGATAGGATAGAGGTAACGCCCTTTGCCGCGTCTGATCACACCGAAATTCCCGACTCAGATGTACCGACGCCAATCACAGACGGAGCATGCCCAACATATCAATGGCGCGACGGCATCAATTGAATATTTCTGACTTTTTTATCCTCCCCTCCCAAAAAAAACAATAGAAAAAAGAAATAGAGATAGAGATGCGCTTAAAAAAGCTATACAGGCTAGCAGATTGTTATGAGGACCCTTAAGAATCTAAGAACACCACAGCCAACGCGCCCAGCACTTTTGCGAGTAGTGATTTCCACATTATTCCGATATCAAATGGCGTCAACCCCACGGCTGATGCAATGAGTAATTGCGATTGGCATCGCAGAAGTCACCACGCACGAAGTGATTTCCACAGTACAGCACATTGCTGATAACAAAGCTCCGGGCTTAGATGTCTTCCCAAATGTAGCTGTAGAAGCAGCATTTAAATCAAGACCATTGGATTTTGCTAAATTGTACAACAACGAAGGCATTTTTCCAAAAGTGTGGAAGAAACAGAGGTTGGTACTGGGTCAAACCGGGAAACCGCCGGACCATTCATCATCTTACCGTCCACTGTGTATGCTAGATACACTCGTCAGAGTACTAGAACGCAGCAGAATGCAAGAGTTTCTAGAGAAGCCAGCAGGGTTTCCCCAAACCAGTACGGCTTTAGAAAAGGCCCTTCAACCTTGGACGCAATTCAAACTGTAATCCAAGCCACTAGCGGCAGGCAAAGGAAAGGTGACACGAAGAAATACTGCGCTGTTGTTACCTTAGACATAAAAATGCGTTCAACTCCGCAAGCTGGCCCCAGATTATGAGTGCACTGAGAGAATTCGCAGAGCCGATAGATCTGCAAAAAATCATATCAAGCTACTTTGAAAACAGGCTCTTGCTTTATGATACTGACAACGGAATAGGCACATGTAAAGTAACTGGCGGTGTTCCACAAGGCTCGGTGCTTGACCCAACACTTTGGAATGCTATGTATGACGGTATCCTCAAGCTTGAGCTTCGTGAAGATGCTACCCTCATTAGTACGTTACGGTAGCTGACCATAGAGTCGCAGCCATATATCAATTATGTATCAGTACTCCCAGGTACTCATTGTCTCGAAAATGACTTTTAATCATCATTTACAGTCAGTCGGTGTGAACACCCGTAAGAATAAAAAATGCCTAGTATTGGCAACCCTCCCGCAAGTATGCGGAAACTCCTATTAACAGTGACGAGCTCAGTGATTCTGTACGCAGCACTAATCTGAGCAAACACGAAGCCATCGCACCTCCAATACATACGAGCCACCTACAGTCCTTTGGAGCCTTGAGAGTAGCCGGTGCCTAGCGCACTGTCTCAAATGACGCTATCCATTTAATAACGGCAGTGGTGCCTATCGACCTTCTCGCAATTGAGATGAATAGGTTACATCACACCATTGGACAGAGACCGTCGAGCGTGGCTAAGAATGACCGCGAACATTTGAAGCATGGCTGATACGATGAGAGTAATCCAAGAAAAGTAGGTGGGCCTTTGAACTGATTCCAAACATTACAAAATGGATTGAGCAATAACACGGAGAAATCGAGTTTTGTATCAGACAGTTGCTTACTGGACTCGCTTGCTTCAAAGCATCCCCACACAGGTTCTATCTTGAGAACGACCCGTACTGCCCCTCGACAACGATGCGATGGTGTTTTTTTTTTATTTTTTTGCGATAAAACAACTTCTAATAGAAACCAATCGCAATTCGGAAGCTCCCTGAAACTAGAGAGTCCCACATTTGTTGGAAAACATCAAGATACCTACCATAAATTAGACGAGCAACTAATTTCAAGAATCTATGCGTAAGTATGCCATCTTTTTTTCAAACAAAGCTAAGACATTTGAAAGAAATAGCGAAAATATTTGAATTTTAGCCAATTTACAGTCCTATAAATATTAAAACTTTTTTCTTGCATGAACAGCTTACGAGGTCGGTTCAATAGATACACGTATTTGATGTCTGTCATCGTGCCTGAGGGAAGTTGCGAGGAAATAAAAGCAAAGTTGGATGCTGTCTATGGGGACGCTTCGGAATCTATGACCACAATTAGATATTGGTTCAACGAATGCAAACGTGGAGGAACACCAGGACGCCACTACAAAAAGTCCACGAAATGATCGACGAACGAAAGTGCGCGAAATAACAGAAGCCATAGGTGTGTCGGCCGGAACGGCAATTAATATTTTACATGATAAGTTGGCGATGAAAACATTCTCGTCCCGATTGCTCACAAGCAACAACAAGCGGGTGCGTCTGTTAACTTCGAAGCAGTGTTTGGAGCAGTTTAAGCGAAATACGAAGGAATATTTTCATCGAATTGTCAGCGTTGCTGAAATCTGGATTCATCATTGCACACCAGAAACTAAGCAGTAATCAAAACAATGGATTTCTCCCGGTGAGTCTGCTCCAAAGAATGCTGAGACAGTCCCATCAGCCGGAAAGGTCATGGCGACGATTTTTTGGGATGCGAACGGCGTCACCCTCATTGATCTCTTAGGAAGAACGATGACTGGATAATACTACAGTGAATTACTGGACCGCTTTTACAAAAAATTTAAGGAAACGCAGCCGCATTTGGCGAAAAAGAAGGTGCTCTTTCACACCGATAACGCACCAGCACTTTCATCCGGAGTTGTCGCCGTCAAACTGTATGAATTGCGTTATGAATCGCTGCCCAGTATTTGACCGAGCTGACTCGCTACCATTTTTTCTTGTTCCCTAACATGGAAAATGGCTCACGAGAAAAAAAATTAGTTCAAACAAGGAAGTCATTGCCGAGACAGAGATGTATTTTGGAGAGTTCGACAAATCCTATTTTTTGAAGGGGTTAAAAAAATGACCGGAGCGTTGGGAAAAGTGTATCTTTCTAAATGGGGTCTTTATTTCTAACACAGGTACTCATTAAACCCCCCTCGTATTACAAGGGCGAGGTTACTGTACCACATATATGACGATTGGAAGGCTCGAAGTCACATAAATCAAGTGTACGATCGACACGTGTTGACAAATCGATTTGGAAGAAGGGAACAAAATATTGGGTATGTGAAACAGTTTCCGCTCTCGTAAAAGAGGTGTCGCTGCTAATACTATTTTTGTGTTCGCTCTAGTAATATACTGGTGATTTGAAGGTATATATGTATGTGAGGTCTTGATGGCAGTAGCTGAAATTCGTTTGAAGCGTAAAGATCTTTTTTTAATCTGACGTCAAAAATGTCTACGTTTGTCTCGAAAAAACAGCATTTGCGGGAAGTCCTGCTTCTTTATTATCTTTTAACGAAAAGCGCAGCTGAAACGTGTTGTAAAGGGTTTTTCAATTGGCGCAGGTCGATTTTGGCGCCCTGTGGCAGCCATTTTGTTTTGATGACATCTGTCAAATCTTTTGTTTATTATTCAGTTGTTTATGCCAAATCATCGTGGCAAGTTACACGATTGAGCAGCACGTTCAAATGATAAAACTTTATTATCAAAATGAGTGTTCATTAAGGGGGAGGTAAGGGATAAACGCTAAAAAAAAACACTTTTTTCATGAATTTATTGTAGCGAAACGGTTCAAGTCAGTTTATTAAAAGTTGTTGCATATTATAAAGGAACATTTCAAGAATATTTGATAAAATTTTCATGTAAAAATATTGCAAAATGAGCGAATGAGAGCACATTTACGTAGACGTATTTTCAAAAATACATTTTGCAGTAGTCAGCATATCTCAGCGTAGAATCATCTGAAATCAAAAAAATCGAATAATTTAGTTAAAGTATGAGTTAAACTTCCCCCCAACGTTTATTTTGACGATTTATTTTCATTTTCAGCCATTTGGTAGTCGTTTGAAGTAAAAAGTGATTTTTGACGAAAAAATGCCGCCATTTTGTAGGTGTAAAACCACCTTAATATAAAAAAAAAAATGGCAAAAAAAAAACGTTGGGAGGAGGTTTTTTATATGTAAAATATGTGTGCAAAATTTCAAAAGGATCGGTTGAGTAGTTTTCAAATGCCAATGACTACGCACTTTAAAAAAAAAGGTTCGAGAAAACCGCGTTTACGTTTGTAACGGACTACGCGCGCAACTGCTGCGTCTCGGCAGATGTTTGAGGCGGCTCGGCTTTATGCTCTATAACTTAAAAAGTTTTGCTCAGATTGACTTAAAATTTTAACACGGTATTTTTGAAATGTTTTACTACAATAACATGCAAAAAAAAAAATCGATTTTTATCCCTTACCCCCCCCCCCCCCCCCCCCCCCCCCTTAACGCAAACGTTGCGCGCATTGCGCCCATTTTTCGGTAGACGTGGTGGCCCTTCAAAGTCGACTCTTCAACGTTTGGTGGACAAATTTGAGACGACCGGGTCAGTAAACAATCAGCCAACACCCGTACGTTCAACCAACGCAAGATTAGCCGAGAACATTGCCGCGGACCGTGAAAGTGTACAGCAGAACCCGAAGCAGTCTATTCCTCGCCGTGAACAAGAACTTGGCCTTTCGCAGACTTCAACTTGGCGAATTTTGCGTCGGGACTTGGGCCTACATCCGTACAAGATCCAACTGACCCAGGAGCTCAAAGTTGATGCCCATAGACAACGCCGTTTGTTCGCTGACTGGGCTTCGAATCGAAAAATCATCTTTAGTGACGAGGCGCATTTTTGGATGAATGGCTGTGTTAACAAACAAAATTGCCATATATGGGACGATCCACCAGGTGATAATGCATCCTCAAAAAGTTACCGTTTGGTGTGGATTTTGGGCCGGCGACGTCATTGGTCCGTACTTTTTTGAAAACGACGTTGGTGAGGCGGTCACCGTCAACAGCGAGCGCTACACAACGACGATAACCAATTTCTTATGGCCCATATTGAATCATATGGACCTGGACGACATGTGGTTCCAGCAGGACGGCGCTACGTGCCACACAGCAAACGCCACTATTGACATTCTGCATCTCTACCCGCCCTTATTGAAAAACCCTTTATATTGATCTATATTTACGGCAACCTGTAAATAGTGGTTTCTGCGCTTCCAAAATGACAAGTTCGTTGTGAGTGATAAAGATCACAAAGGAGCACCGATTCGAAGAAACTGAACTACAACAATTATTGGATGAAGACGCTTGTCGAACCCTTGATGATATGTCTAAAGAGTTGGATGTTGACAGATCAAGCGTCGGTAAACGTTTGCACGCAATGGGAATGGTACAGAAAGCAGGTAACTTGGTGCCAGATCAATTGAAGGAGAGGGATATCGAGTGACATTTGGTGAAGTGTGAGATGCTTCTTGAACGGCAGAAAAAAAGGCGATGAAAAATGGTTCTAATATGATAACCTTTCTAAAATATTCGAGCCTGCAAGGTAAACCAGATCCATCGACAGCGAAAACAAATCTTCATGCTTCAAAGGTTATGTTGTGCATCTGGTGGGATCAGAAGTGTGTCATCTATTATGAACTCCTTAAACCATCTCAAAACGTCGCTGGCGAACATTACCGACTGCAGCTAATGCGTTTGAAACGAGCTCTCAAAGAAAAGCGGCCGGAATGGGACGGTAGACATGACAAACTGATTTTGCTGCATGACAACGCCAGGTCACACGTTGCTTAATCGGTCCAGAAATATTTATAGGGACCAAATTGGAAAATCTTGGATCAGATACGACGGAGTAGGTCGGTGTCCTTTAGAAATGTGTTAATATTTTTATGTTATCTTCAGTGGCATCTTTTAAAAGTTGAAGAGGATCTCTGTTGCTGAAGTGGTGATGACTTTGAGAAGCAAGTTCTGGACAGGATACCAGTAGGTGATGCACTCTGGCTGTAGTTTGGCAGAAGGGGCTGATGTAGGATATACTACCCTGCAATAGGGGCCGTATGTATGTCGTAATGTGATTGGTGGGTACCGATGATGGATAGGCACGTTTTGTACGTTTGGAGTTAATGTTCGAATAATGGTGTTTATAATACGACAATTCACGAAGTAACTTTGTTTGTCTTTGTTCATGAATAAGTCGATATATGTCACTTGGTAGGATGACTTCGGATGTGACTGTTGATGTAACGGAAATGTCCTTGGCAATTGTATCTGTCAGTGTGTTACCCTGGATGCCGGAGTGCCCAGGTATCCACATAAATTTGATGCTGCTCCGATGGGAAATCAGTATGTTTTTAATACAGTCGATGATTTTGTTTCACTTCTTGTGATTTTGGATGCCTTGGAAACAGGAAAAACTGTCGGAGTAAATTATGTGTTTATCCTTGCTTTTGGCGCAGTATTGAACGGCTTGTATCATAATATAGCGATTGCTTCAGCGGTAAAAATCGAGCGGAATGAAAATAGGAGGTCGTACGGGATAACTTCCTGCTTTTCCTTTACCACTGCTTAAGAAGTGTGGGATCTTTTTGACACGTCAGTAAAAACTGATTGCCACCCGTTAAATTTATAGTCTGCGATTGATTCGGAGAATTTGGCCCTAAAAACGGCGTTTGGAGTATTATCTTTCCTTAGAGAAACTCGGTCGTTGATAAAGGATTTTTTGCTAATCGCCCATCGATTTAGAGGGCAGTTCCGCATGTTTAGCATGGGTTGCAGATTGAAAGTCTTTGCCAATAAGAAGGTTGAGGCTTAGAGTAAACTTTGAATAGAGCCTGAATATTTTGTCCTCCATTTTGTCGTATAGAGACAGAAGGCCCGATTCAGCAAGAATAGCCTTTATGGGCGACGTCGGAAATGCGCGTATGGATCTGCGCACTGCGGCGTGGTAGGGGGCAGCAAGCATTTTTAGATTTTGTTTGGCATGTAATCCATAAACTGCTAGACCGTAATTGATGGTTGATAGGATGAGGGCTTACTTCACGTGAATTGGTAGAGCTGAGATAATTATTACTAACCGGGACGTAAAAAAATTTTTTTGTGATTAAAATCAACCATTATTTTCTTAAATCACAGTAAATTTATTTAAGTTCGCTTAAAACATTTTTTTTTTGTTTGTTTTTGTATCACCCCATAAATTCTCAGCATATTTACAAAATGCAGCCACTATATTTTTACAAAGAATGCAAAAAACCACGTAAACCACTTTTAATGAGTTTTTTCTTTGTAATGCGTATGACATTAAATGGCGTAATTATTTTTTTTTTTTCTTTTGTGTGAATACAATTCTGCAGTTCCTCTCATTTCATTCACCCCAAGCATAAGTCAATTGCGCACAGCTCATAAACGTTGAACTCGACAAACGAATTACACAAAGAGCTGTGTATGTATTTGTGAATTTGTATGCATTGAGACAAAGCAAATAAAGAGTAACTAAAGCGACGAGGAATATCGAAAAATACGAAAAACACCTTAATTAAAATGAAATGTTTGAAAACAAAGAGGGAATTAAAAGAAAACAAAAATGTAATAGCAAACAGAGGATGACAGAAAGTAAATGCAAACGAAACTCTGGCACATATTCGCTTAAGCGCATATCTGTTTTTAAGCATTTTGATGTGGAGAAACGAAAAAACATGCATAAAAATGCATTTAAGTTAAATAAGAGCCCGCCAATACCAGCCGAATCATCAACCACTTGGTGAGCAACCAGTAGCACCAGCCCAATCTACCGCAATGCTGTTGATAGAGGTATTTCACATTTGCATGTCCTAGGCAATAGGCCACTGCCTTCGCGGTATTATAATGAGAATTGCAAAATACATATATATACGGCGGCAATCGCCACCTCTGCATTACATTTTGACCGTCTTCCACCAGTGCCTTCAGAAACAGCTAAATACATAACACTGCGTTACAAAAACGAACTTTTTTTCTGTCCTATGAACCAAATATAATTTTTCGGAAAGGGGAGAAAAAATAAAAATACACGTGTATCGGCGATTTTCATGTACACGTCAGAATTTTTTTTTTTTATTTATTAAATATAGAGCTCGTAGTCCGCCTGTGTGAAAAACTTTGGATCAATTTTTAACCCTTTTTCCGTGATCCAATCGCGCTGAATTTCTACAGGCAGACTCGTGGAAATGTTTTTATTATGTAAAATTAAAAAAAAAATTTTATCAATTCTCAGATTTTCTTGAATTTTTTTTTTTTCTAAAAAAAAAAATTTTTTTCAAAATTTTCGGCATAACTTGAAGGGACTCCAACTTATTAAACTTTAATTTATTGTTTCATACAACACACTCTGTGCCGTTTGTGTGTTTGTACCAGTTCCGGAAGTTCCGATCATCTGACAGTTGCGCTACTAGGAGACGTATACTTTGACAATTGTTTTAAGTTCTGTTGCGCGAAAACGTCTTTCTGTATATTTCATCTTACGAAAAATGCAGTGCCCGACTCGAAATAACTTTTGTTACGTTTTTGGCTTATTTGCACCAAGTAAAAATTTTTAAAATATTACGAAAACATGGGTTAAATCGTTTCAGAAAATATTCAAGACTGCTTATGTTCCTTACTTGTGGTATACTCCGGAAGTCGTGTGCGACTATTGCTATAGAAATTTATGCAAGTTTACTGATGAAAGGTCAACAATAAAGTACTCTGTACCAACAATTTGGCTACCACGTACGAAGCACTGCTACTTCTGCGTAACTTTTACTCAAACTAAAGGGTACCAATACTTTCGCCGCAACAAAATTCGCTACGCTAATGTAGAATCGGTTATTCCAGCGGTTCTGTACTCACCAGAAGAACGTATAGCGGCTTCAATGGAGATTTTTGATGATGTTCCCGAATTAAGGGATGGAGAACCAACAGTAGCACCAACAATGCTATCAACATTTCTTGCGGGGAACCAGAAGTATCGGAATTTGTACCAACGCCCAGTGAACTTGGGACTGCAGCGCCGCATTTAGTAACGCAAGTCGACTTCAATGACCTTGTACGAGAAGGAAATTTGTCAAAGAGAACAGTCGAACTCTTTGCATCACGCTTTAAGCAGTGGAATATAGTGGCGGCTGATTTTAAAATAACAGCCGCTCGTGATCGACGTAGCAGTATTCCATATGACGAATTTTTTAAATTGCACGAAGATCGGGAAAAAAACCTGGCATATTGTTGTGATATTGATTCGATGTTTGAAAAAATTGGTTACCCTCATATTATAGAGGAGTGGCGACTTTTCATCGATGCATCGGTCAACAGCCTTAAAGTAGTGCTGCTTCATATCGGTAACAAACATCCAGCTTCCCGATCGCATATGCCACCAACCTCAAAGAAACATACGAAGGCATGGAATTAATATTACAGCTGATAAACTAACAAGAGCATAATTGGAAAATATGCTGCGATCTAAAAGTGGTCGGATTACTCATGGGTGTTAAACGTGGATTTCCAACCCACCAGTCCTTTTTGTGTACATGGGAAGGTCGCAAAAGAAATCAGCATTACACTGAATTTAAGTGGAAGCCGCGAGCTTGCTACAAAGTAGGCGTAGAAAGTATAGAAAATCTACCATTAGTGCAGCCGTCTCAAATTATTTTGCCATCACTACACATTAAGCTCGGTGTCGTATCAAATTTTGTTAAAAAACTGGATCGTGAGGGCGAGGCGATTGCAAGTTTGAGTAATATTTTTCCGAAACTGAGCGGCGCAAAGATTCATGCAGGTATTTTTTTTACGAAGGCTTTTAGTAATAGGTCTATGAATAAGTTCGTGCGGTTTTTTTCGAAATTTGAATTTCGGATCATTCCCATGGCTTTTAAACGTTTGGAAATGGTTGATTGATCAACTCCCAAAGTTTTTGCAACCTCTTCTTGCGTTTGAGCCGGATCTTGATCGAGCAATTCCTCCAATTCGGTATCCATGAACTTTGGCGGCGCGGCCAAAATCACCACTTTTAAAGCGTGCAAACCACTTCTGGCACGTTCGCTCAGCTAGAGCATGCTCACCATAAACTTCCACCAAGATACGATGACTTTCGGCTGCTTTTTTCTTCATATTAAAGAATTCCCCGCAAAAACACATTATTTGGCACGAAATTCGACATTTTCAAGTGTGGTAAAAATATTGTTGTTTACGCTTCAAATAAAAAACTTATACTGACGTTTGTGCCTTACGACAGTAGCTCTCCAATGAATGTTTGGAAATGTGGATCGATGGAATAATAATCAAGTTACGCCATCTGTTGTAAAACCGCACGAACTTATTTTTTTAATGATGTGTATAATTTAAGGCGTTTTCAGTGGTCCGCAGATAAAAAAATAGTTGCAAGTTATGAATTTTCATCAAAATGCTATCGAACAACGTGCATGGAAAGGCACAGTTGCCGTTATTGAACAGTTTCTTGACAACAAACGAGCTGAGAATTATAAAAATATTGTTGCAGAAATGATTTCGGCATATGGCGAAATGGACATATCAATGTCGCTAAAGATCCATTTCTTTCACAATCATTTAGATTGTTTCCCTGGTGATTTAGGAGCTTGTAGCGGTGAACATGGCGAAAGGTTCCATCAGGACATTGCGGATATTGAAAAGCGCTTTAAAGGACAAGACATTACGCATATGCTTGGCGAATACTGTTGGTCTATTTCTCGCGATACTGACACAAATGCTTGCAAACGCAAAAATAAAAGGCCTAAGTTTCTTTAAAAGCATTAAAATTTTTAATGTAACAATTTTTAATTTTAATATAATAAAATTAATTAAAAAATTCGGGGTTTTATATCTCTATTGTAATGCGGAGTGAAATACCTTTCTTTTGATACCCACATCGGCATATCTCATGCAATTTTTGTTTTTAATTTCGAACAGGTGGCAACCCTGTGAAATATTGTCAGTGGCAACACCTAGGTGAAAAGTCTAGAAATGTGATACACTATCTGTGTGCCCAATTTCATTCAAATCCGTTAAGCTAATCCTGAGATCGTGTGGCTGTACAGATATGCATACAAGAATTGCTCGTTTAAAGTTATAAAATACAAAAAAAAATTGTGACGTGTACATGAAAATCGCCGATACACGTGTATTTTTATTTTTTATCCCCTTTCCGAAAAAGTATATTTGGTTCATAGGACAGAATGTGTGTAACGCGGTGTATATTTTCTCTGAGAATGCAATAACAGTGAAATGTATTTTTTCTCTTTAGCTTAGCGTCTTAAGTCATTCGCAAAAGATTTTTATTAAGAAAAGTTTAAATAAGAAAAATTTAAATTTGTTAAAATGGGAAAACGGCCCTCACTTGAAAAAAGGGAAGACGTTATTCGTCATTATAAAGAGGGTAAAAGCCAACGAAAAATTGCAGAAATTGTTGCTATTAGTTCCTCAACTGTCCAGCACATTATAGAAAGGTTTCGCCACGAAAACAGGAAAGAAGATAAGGGCAGATCTGCGCCAAATAAAATATTTAATGATGTAGATAAGAGGTGGTTTGTTCGCAAAGTTAAAGAAAACCCCGATTTAAGCGCTCCAAAATTAACGAACAAAGTCGAAAAACACTTAGGGAAGATCTGTAACCCTGAAACTGTTCGTAGAGTTTTGCGCGAAGAAAATTTTCATGGAAGGACTGCCCGAAATAAGCCGTTGATTAATGCTCGTAATAGAAAACAAAGAATAGAGTTTTGCCGACAGCATTTGAACAAAGACATTTCGTTCTGGAAGTCCGTTGTTTTTGCGGGTGAAAGCAAATTTAACCTTTTCAGGTCTGATGGGAAGTCCTGCGTTTGGAGAAAACCAACCACGTAATTTGCGCTCTACAGTTAAACACGGCGGGGGCAGTATGATGGTATTGGGTTTGCATGTCCTATTCAGGTGTCGGAAATTTGACATTTATCGAAGGAAACATGAATAAAGAGATGTATCTGGATTTGCTTAAAGATAATTTAGTACAAAGTGTGTATAAAATGGGCATTAGGGGCTCATTAGACATTATACATTAGACATTAGACAAGCATAAGTCTGGTATTGTAAAAACTTGGCTTATCTGGAACTGCCCCCATGTAGTACAGACACCTACATAGAGTCCGGATCTCAACATTATTGAGAATTTGTGCTCAGTGCTGGAAAATAAAATAAGAAAACATAATATGCTTCTGATCTGAAACGGGCACTACAGGAAGAATGGGATAAAATTAGTTCCGATTATACAGCAAAACTTGTAGAATCTCTGAATTCTCGATGAAAAGCTGTTCTGAATCTGTATCCCCCACTAAGTAAAGGGTGTTTTTTTAGAGGTTAGGTTTTCAAGTTGGCACTACTTTTTTCGTAGACGGTCTTTTTGACAGCTGTCACTTGATTTATGCTCAGTTTGGTTTGCCATTTCATAATGAATAGACTTACACCTGAACAACGTTTGCAAATCGTGCAAATTTATTACGAAAATAATGGTTCGGTTCGCGCGGTTCGAAAATAATGGTTTTTGTTCAGCGATGAAACTCACATTTGCAGTGAACATAATCCACAAGCCATTGCTGAGACGCCGTTACATCCTCAAAAAGTCACTGTTTGGTGTGCTCTATGGGCAGAGGGAATCATTGGTCCATATTTCTTTAAAAATTAAGCCGGCCATAATGTTACAGTCAATGGAGAGCGCTATAGAGCCATGATTAATGACTTTTTCGTGCCTGAATTGGACGATGTTGATGTGGACGACCTTTGGTTCCAACAAGACGGCGCTACATGCCATACAGCCAACGCAACAATCGATTTGTTGAAGGAAACTTTTGGTGAGCGCATTATCTCGCGCCGTGGACCTGTGGCGTAGCCTCCAAGATCGTGCGATATAACACCGCTGGACTATTTCTTGTGGGGCTATGTGAAGTCGCTTGTCTACGCAGATAAGCCCGAGACGATTGACGTCTTGGAAGAGAATATTCGGCGCGTTATTGCTGACATACGGCCCCAATTGCTGCAAAAAGTGGTCGAAAATTGGGCCTCTCGGCTGGAATTTATTCGAGCCAGCCGCGGCGGCCACTTGCCCGAAATCATTTTTAAAACATAATGGCAAACCCTTATCTTTATAATAAAGCTAAATTCTTGGCCATAATATTAAATTATATACGTTTTATTTCATCTTGAAAACCTAACCTCTAAAAAAAACACCCTTTATAAGCAGTAATCATGAAATCGAAATATTAATTTGTTTATGTTTTTTGAATACTTTTAATTTAGTGCATCATTTAAGCTGTGACCTCAAAACATTAACTGCATTATTTTAATTTGTCATATCTTTCTTATAAAGAAACATTTTTTGTTATTTTTTGTTATTAAATAAAACATGTTATTTAAAAATAAAAAAAATAAAAGATTTTTTTCTGTAATGGACATACCATAAAATATATTTGATATTTTAATAATTTTTTTGACTGCATCAAATAAGCTGTGAGCCACTGTACATATTACATCGAGGTGTAAAAGCAATCGAAAGCCTTAGTCAATGTGGGGCTTTAACGCCACTAAAATCACCTCAAGTCCGACGGTTTATCCTACAGGGATAACGATTTGGTAATTACGTCTGGAGGCCGTCGTGAACAATAAGCTCAAACGTCAGTCATATTCGTCTGCTGTTCATCTTGCTGTATTTTATCAATATGGCAGTTGTCTCTCCTTTGCCAATGTTGCCAAGATCCACAATAATTTGTGTTGCGAAAGCATGTACCGCCCTCCACTGTTCAGCCGACTCAAGTTTTTGTGGGATCAGGTTATCGGGCGTCAGAAACACACCAGTTTTGCTTGCTAGGTCATCGCGTTCCTTAGCGAACCTGATGCAGTAACAGGCCACATGTTCGACCGTCTACTCTTCGTCCAAACATTCTGGACAATAATGACTATCAGCCAAATCTAGGCGATGCAGTTATTTTTGGGAGCATCCGTGTTCGCTTAATAGCTGCGTCAGGAAGAAATCAACGTCTCCGTATTTTCTACAGATCCACTTGTTAATCCGAGGGATCAACCTATGCATCCATCGGCTTTTTAATTCGGCTAATTAATAATTGCTTGTTTGAGTTCCTATGTCGGCTTCATACCTTGCGAGCAGTACAACCTCTTCTGTACATTTGCGCGGATGTTTAAAAACATTTTTCTAGTTATGACGCAGACTGCATCGTCCGACATTGTAGGCACATGCGGTCCTCAACGCACTTGTTCTACTGACCTGCAGTACTTCTTTAAGGCACTTAAGGGTGCTTTTTGGCCCAGCCCAGATTGGGAAGGCATGTAGGACTACCATGATGCCCCATAGATTTCCGATAGAACTCAAATCGAGACTACAAGCTGGCCATTGCAGAAGAGAGGTGCAGTATTCTCTAAACCAATCCAATGATTTGTCCTGCTGGAAGACGCTATCATCGCCCTTTTTTCCGTTAAAGTATTTAATAATACATTTTTTGTTGTTGTTGTAACAGTGCATTATGCCCTGCCAGGTTGGTGTAGTCACCGATTGTCATCGTCTAACCCATCTAACGTTAGGCCCATGAAACGAGCTGTTTCGACGGGTTGGATCCAGATGGAGAGTGATGTCAGATGAGTGGGTTCGAAAAGGTTTGGGGAGGCATGTGCATAGGGGGTTGGTATCGTGCGAGGTACCTTCACATGATGGCTGTGTATTCAATATGTCGGGGTCCAGTTTAGATAAGTGGGAGTTTAACCTGCTGTAATATTCAAGCCGTTTTTGAGCTAAGATTACCCGGGTATATGAAGCAGCTGAAGCTCTTCGTGGTTGTTGGACCCCGATAACAACATTCGGGGGTCAGGAGCTTAAGAAGGTGGTGAGAGACTCCCGATGAATGTCGTTTTAAGCAGAATTTTGGAAAATGGGCGGGGTCACACCCCATGCATGCATTCCGATAACTAAAATATGCGCGGGTACATGAAGTTCGATCCAAACAGAATTCGGCACTTCCTTACTTCTTTCACTACAAATCAGATTTAAATTGTCTTTGACTTTTTTCCTTTTTCGAAAACATTTACTTCTTCTTCTTGATTGGTGCGATAGCCCTTACGCGATTTTGGCCGAGCCTTACAAAGCGCGCCTGTCGTTTGTTTCTCGTGCTAACTCTCTGATAATACGTCTCTCTTACTTTTTTAGCTCCCGGTCACGATCCCACATGCTACCGTTGCGTCCGATCGCAGCGTAGCTCTATAGGCAAAATCCCTTTTTGGTTTTTTCGGACTCGCGAAATCCAATTTCTTCTTCTACGGCGGTACGTTAACAACGACAAATGTTGCTCCCTTGCTCGTGCATTGCGGCTTCTTGTCAGTACTCTCTGAGAGCAGGAGTGAGAGTCAATAGCGAATCTTCTGGCTGTCGATTGCGTTTGCAGCTTTTCGATGTTGAACATTCTTTGCGTAGTAAGATGTAGGTATGTTTTTTGCTGCGCTGAGACGTGTGCGTAATTTGGCTGCAGTCGATATTGGGTCTTCGGATCGTACGTACATCGAAAAGCGTGTCTTCCATCTATCACAACATGATGGATCTGGCTTCGCGTTTTCGTTCAAGAGATAGCCAGGTAGCTTGGTGTATCTTCTTATGCTGAAATCTGGTGCTGGAGACTGCCACGTTTTGAGCCCAGCGAATTCAGGATACTTGGTTAAATCCGGAAGTTATGAGCTGCTTGAACCATATGCAGAATAATCATCCTGGTCACTTCCAAGTGAATGGCAATCAGTGACTTTCCCAGCTTGCGTGGACTTCTACTCATGGAACCAGCCTCCTCAAAACAATTGCTTGCCGATGGGAAAATTCCATCTGCAGCTTTTATATTGACCTCTTTGGAACGCACCTTTTATAAAGCCGAAATCCGCGCGGATATGCAACCAGGTGGAATGCAAACGCACACAAAGCCAAAAGCAAGTCGAAAGGGTTGCTACAACACTAAGCCCTCAGACGAGCCATCACAAAGGAGTCGCTAAAAATAGAAAGCGTGTAAAAAATCGCTGAAAAAGTAGCGGAACCGCAAACAACTTAATCACGCTTGAATTAAAAATGATTTGGGAGGAAAAAGTTAACGAAATGCAACAATGCGGTTTGCATGGCACAGAGAATGAGTTCAAGTCTGTTTGAGCCTACCAGCTTGCCAACCGCAACACCTTGGCCGCCTTTTTTAGCCCAACGCCACGAAAATAGATGAAAAGCGTGAAAAGCGTAAAAAGAATTAACAAAACATTCCTCAAAGCAGTGCAAAGTCACCACACCGTGACGTTGGCATTGCAGCACTGTTGCATGCTGTTGCACAAACTGGTGCGTAGAATACCAATGAAAGGTTAAATAAATGAAGCATGGCTCACTCGCATGTACACACGCACACGCACGAGTATGCCAAATGTGCCTGTAAAGAAACGTTCGTGGCAGCATGCATAAATCTAGGTCAAATTATGCTGGGCCATAGCCTCATAGAAGGGCACAGCTGTATGCAGAGAGTAAGGCAAGAGCTGTGCAAACGAGCATTGACATGATGCGTTGCATATTTTCAGGCTATTTGCATGACAGGCAGACGAGTTGGTTGTGCGTAAGCAACGCGTGTGACTTGCATGCTTGTATACCTCGCCATAGACAAATACGATATTGTAATGAATAATAAAGTTATGCGAGGAATTACAAAAACATTTGTATGTATGTATGTAGCTATGTGTGCTATGTATTACATGACTGCATATTTGTTGCATCTGCATTCTCGTGTAACTAGGACATGTGCCAATAATGCAATTTTCATCAAGCTGCTGATACAAAACAAAATCATATGCGGCAGCAACAACATTTTTTTAAACAAAAATAACTACAAAAACGTGCATACATGCATTTGTCGTGCCTAGCCTTAATTGTACGCCCGCCTGATGACGTCACAACATGTCGACAATTGCTGCAATTGACGTTTCAAAAGCAGCAAAAATACAAACGGAAAATAGTTCACTCACTTCTGCACTACCTCCAGGTACGTGCCTGCTCTTTAACGCTTTCTGCATGTGGACTCATACTCTTTAACGATAATTATTTGGTATTTTGCTCAACCTACTCTAACTCTTTTTGTCATGAAAATTCTGTTCAACATTAAAAACAACAGTGCATTTTTACTCTTTACTGCATTCTCAAAGTGCCACTCTCTTTGTCTGTTGTTATTGCATATTTAAAGTAGTGTTGCCACATTCAAGATTCACTTTCTTAATTTGAGATTTGCACAACAAATGAAATACAGGGTGGCTGATGAAAGCCGCTACCAAAAAAAAATTGAATAACTTTTTTTCTTTTTAAGTTATCTGTTCCATTTTTGTTTTAATTTGCAGATTGATCTTTAAAATTTATTAAAATGGATAACTGGGATACGCAAACAAGAATTTGGATAGTCCGCCGCTATCACGCACTGGAATCCGTAGTTTTGGTACAGAGAGAGTACAGGCGGATGTTTGGCGGCGATCCCCCGAGCAGATGGACCATAATGAGACTGGTGAATAATTTTGCTGAGCAAGGAACAGTCGCAAGAAGGCCTTATCATCGAAACAGACCAGTTCGGACGGAGGAAACGATCGCTGCTGTAGCTGCAGCTATACAAAGCAATCCAAGGGTTTCAACAAGAAGCTTATCTGCTCAACTTGGTGTCAGCCGACAGTCTTTGCAAACAATAATGCACAAAGATTTAGACTTATTTCCCTACAAAATTCAAATGGTTAACAAACTGAATGCAGCAGACTTGCCGATTCGCTTGGAATTTCGCCAGAAGATCCTGCAAATGGTGGAAGAAGACCAAAACAGGTTAAACTGCCTTTTCATGTCTGATGAGGCCCATTTCGATTTAAACGGCAATGTGAACAAACAAAATTGTCGAATATAGAGTACTTCTAACCCACAGATACTCCACGAGACGGAATTGCATCCTCTTCGCGTGACAGTGTGGTGTGCGGTTTCTTCACGCTGTATTGTCGGGCCTTATTTTTTTGAAGAAAATGGTCACACCGTTACGGTTACTGGAGACCGTTATTTGAAAATGCTGAAAGAATTTTTCTTTCCAGAACTACGCCGAAAGAGAATTCCTCTCAACTCTGTGTGGTTTCAACAAGATGGGGCAACGTCTCACATAGCCCAGACTGTTATGACAGAGTTGCGACGAAAATTTCCCAATAAACTGATTTCAAGAAACTCCGAATTTCGTTGGCCCCCCAGGTCGCCCGACCTTACTGCACCTGACTTTTTCTTGTGGGGTTTATGTAAACAAGAAGTTTATAAAACAAAGCCAACAAATTTGGATGAACTAAAACAATCCATTCGGGCAACAATTGCGGCTATTCCTGTCGCAACTCTCAAAGCAGCAATGAACAACTTTTTACTAAGATGCCGCACTTGTGTCAACGAGCATGGGGGGCATTTAAATTCAATTATTTTTAAAACTAGTTAAGCTACATTTAATAAAATTTAATGACCTTCAACTTGAAAAAAAAAATGAATTCCATACACTAAAAAAAGAGTTATTTGAGTTTCTTAATGTAGCAAAATTCATCAGCCCCCTGTACATATAACTTCACTGAAATACTTAAGACTTAAGATTTATTCAGAAGGTAAAACATCACATTGGCATTCTGCTCGAAGTCACTGTCAATCCGGGTGAAAAAATTCAGAAGGTATGGCCAACATCAGGCCCTTAACTGGCACATTTGTATTCCGCATATTCTGAACAAACCTTTTCAATGACTTGAGCATTGGCTGTGTTAATTTTTTGCGTACATCACCAACGCAATCCTCATTTTTTCGTAAACAAACCGCGTCATGACCCCAGTTGCAAAAGAAGAAAATAAGCCGTTTATTTCTTGGAACTTCAAGATAATTCTGTTCTGTTTTTTGCTGCATAGTAGTCCTACTCAAGGGCTACGACGCCAGTGCTAACTCAGGCTAGTGTCGTTCAAAACTTTCCCGTAAACGCAAACAAAAATGAGTGAGAAGTACGTGAAGCGTTTTGAAGCGGTATCGCATTCGAAAGGGCCGAATTTATCGTACACCGCGGCTGAAAAAGTATTTTAAAAATCACAAAAATGTTGATGACCTTTCCGAACGCGGCTTGACGCGAGTGACGACAAAAAAGCAGGATAAAGTGATCGTCCCACTTTTTAAGTGGGACCCTTCTTTGTAACGACGCCCGGCACGATCAGTTCTTGCTAAAAAGGGAATAGATGTGAGTATCAACACCATCGAACGTCGACTAAAGGAGGCGAACATATCTTATGGTCCCACATTATCAAAACCACTGCTCTCAGAAAAACACATTGAGAAACAACAAAACAGGAAAATGGCGTCACGGTATTGGGCTGGACTTTGCTGTCCCCAGACGCCAACCCCATTGAAAATGTGTGAAGAATTATGAAAACGCATCTTGCCGGAAGGCCAGTCCGTGATATAAAGCAACTCGTGCGTCAATTCGTCTGTGCGTCGCAAAATCTAATCCTGTTTGTTGACGAGCTACGCAGAAAATCTGGTTCAAAGCATGAAGAAGATGCTAGGTTATACTCGTCAAAGATGAGTAATTGCGACTCGTAGTTTTGCAAAAAAAATTTTAAATATATATATTTTATGCTTCATGAATAATGGCGGTTTCTTTTTTCTGACACAGACTGTATGTTAACCCATGAACTGATTCTGTCGAATTCGCTGAGAGCCGGTTAGCGGCCTGTAGCGGAATTCACGAACTTTTAATGATTCGACAATTGTTATTTTTGTTTAAGTATGTGTTTTGTACATTACACTAATGATTGTGCTATTCACGAACTTATGTTAACTAGCACTAAACAGCCGTCTGGTTCTTCTTATTCAAACTGATTGAGAGAGTGGCATCTTTGTCAAATTAAATATCAAAATGAGCAAATAAGGCGAAGAAGAATAACAAAAAGACAAATAGCCAAGCAATAAATTAACTATTTATTTGAAATTAATATTTACTCAATACTTTTGATATACTTATATATAATGCTTTAGGATATCATCGCCACAGACAAGCTTTCGATCAAATTCTCTTGCTGTTTACCACTCCACTTGGAGTCATAGGAAGCCTCACGGTTAATTACATCTGTTACGCGATGTATGCTACGGCTAACGGACGACTGGCTCATGGATAATCCCATTGCTCAACCACAGGCAGTGCAGCTAAAACCTTGTATTATTGAGGCAGAATTTGACAGAATTTAGAATAAAACTTGAAGGTTACAAGATTTACCTATTTTTCCATCGAAATCGCTGTTTTTCTGGAACCTCGAAGTGTGACTGTCAAGCTGAGAAATTAGGACCTCAGGCAAGTCTGGAGTTAACAGGAATAGTTTTTGGAACTCTCCTGCAGTCAAATGGTAAGCATTGTCCACATCTCGAAGTTCAGTATTTTCATCGAACGTACTAATATTATACCAACTTTATAGTTATAATAGCCTACAGAATCACTGCCTGACGGTCTTATTTCAATGTCCATCCAATGCCATCCATCTGAAGTTAATCCAACTTATTTGAGGTATTTGAACGTTAGTCAAAATATACACACTTACTATTCAGCACCCAAACATTGTTGAAATCCAATTTTCCCAAATTCCTTAGTCCACTCTTCAATTTTCTCTTGGGTAAAAATTTTTTGGGCAAGTACTTAGCAGCGAGCTTATCCCAGAACGCTGAACAACAATCCTATGAAATATTTCGTATGCTTCCTTTTGATACTCCGCGCAGTCCACCGATCGTCTTGTATTCAGCTGAGAAACCAAGCGCATATAAGGCATTCGCGATACTTCGTCTAAAGTGATGCATTTTTCCCTTACGTTGGTTCAGTTTTTGCAATGGGCGTGACTTCCTTACATAAAAAGGCAAAATAATACCAAAAATTCCAAAATATTCCACCAAAGCAATTTCTATGAAGAAAACCCCTTCAAAACAGTATTGACAGCTGATTGTCAATGCTGCACGTAATCTGCAGATTAATTTTGTGGATTTATTGCTAATTACTGTATATGTGAACGTACTTTCAAGAGAGAGTACACTGTATATTCCAAAGCAAACAGTTAGTCTGATGTATTGAGCTAAATTTTAATCGGAATTAAATCGTTATTATGGCATTAATTGCAAAAAGTATCAAACGTAAAAACATGTGACACGAAATGTTGGCTATATGAAAATATCCTTCTCTCCTTTTATTTAACTTTTTTAAGCTTTTCCAGCGCATTAGCAACACTCATTACTTTTCTCATACTTGAATATTTATTCATAAATATTTATTATCCCATTCAAATGTAATTAAAAACGTCATGTAAATCTCGAAACTAATTAAATACTTATGCCAACAGCAGATCTCACTCTCGCCCAGGTTACTCATGTAAACTTTATGGCTAATATCCGCTGTTAGCGAACTGCAAAGGGAACTGTACTTTCAAAATGCACCTCCATCTTTCTGAGTCTCTCTATGCACTCTTCCGCTCACACACTTGCACTTATTTTCTTTCTAGCAAAATTACTCTTTAGACCAGTGCATGATGCTGCATAATAACTGTGCCAATAACATACCTGTAGTCTGTTAATTTACAGTCGTCCGACAGCAACTTGAAATTTGGCTCATCGTGAGGCCAGTGGTCCCTAACATGATTCTGCCCGCATCATAACCCTCGCATTCGTCGCGTTGCCATTCACTTTCTAACACCCTAACACGCTCATTTCGGATTTTCGTATTTACACAGTGGTAAGCGCCCGCTGATAGAAATCAAACACCCTACGACAGCTCGTAAGTTGGGTCATTGAACCGAGTAGCTGCCAATGCACTGCATGGATGTTTGCACTTCTCGAATGCAGGCATTGCCGTATGCTATGCACACACTGTTGTTGCTTTTTATATAGTTTGTTTTGATTTTTTTATTTTTATTTTATTCTTATAAATGCCACTACAACAGCTTTTAATGCCGCTTTCCTTTTTTTTATTGCTGGTATTTTCAATGCTTTTCATACTTTTATTTACACAAAGCCCTCAGTACGCTCAATAGCAAGGAAGCAAATGTAAATTTGTGTTAGTATGTGTGTGTGTGTCCGTGTGAAATGGTGTCACACTGACATTTTGTTGTCACCTCTGGCAGTGTCACGTTTTTGTACTTACATATATTTTGGGGAGATGGCGAGCGGGTGGGGTGGGCTGGGCTACGAGTATGCATTCGATTGCAGACGGGTTAAAAGGTTCATTGGTTCATGGCGCTTTTGTGTTTTGTAGATATGTAGAGATTTTGAAATTAATTTCGTTTTGACACACAATCGAATTATTGCACAATACGGACTTAAAAGTATTTACAAACATATTCAGTGTTATATATTAGGGCGATCCGATTTGTTGATGGTTTTAAAGACTTCAACAAATCGAGTTTAACGAGGCTATTAGAGAAACCATGCATCAGAAATTGAAACAACCATAAATACCTAATATCACTGCATTGGACAATAGATCACTTTGGTCGCAGTGCACAGATGTTTAAAAATAATAACACCACTGCAAAAACAGTGGCAGTCATTTGACTGATCATATAAGAGTCACTGTTGATGGAAATATCCGGCAATGCTCAAAGCAAGGTGCCTAACACATTCTTAATGTCAATCTGAAAAAGTTGAAGGAGACGTTTGCATATATGTGACGTTGCCTCTTCTTCTGACTTATAGACTTTATCGACAATGTCAAAACGAAAGTATAGCTTACCGCTCACTCTAATGCTTCCTTGTAGTCAACGATGAAGTGAATATTCAATTCTTATAACAAATCATATTTTTTGTAATTTTTAGTTACAATTTCCTGATCAAACTTGATGTAAATAGCCACACCAAAGAAATGAAAACTGAACAATTATATTTTTTCGCTTTTTTTTGTAATGTTTCTTGAATAATCTGAATGATCTGAAAATTTTAATTTTCAATAATTTTGCATGGCACTGAAGAGTCATAAAGAGGTCAAATAATTATATCAATTTTCAATGCTGATATAATCACTCTTGCATATTCAATTTTTTTGAATGTAAAAAAAAAGAGTCGTATGGTCTGTGGTTGTTATAGCAGTTCACCAGGCCCTTCCAGTGCGGTGTAGTCACCGATCGTCATCCTCTAACCCATCTAACGTTAGGCCCATGAAACGTGCTGTTGTGACAGGTTGGATCCAGAGGGAGAGTGGTGTTAGGTGAGTGGATTTAAGAGAGCAGGTGAGTAGGTGGTTAGTTTCGGGCAGTGTACCTTCATATGCCGGACATATATTGACTTTGTCGGTATAGCAAATTAACGCGGGTGTCATGAGACAGCTCAAGCTCTTCGTCTACAATGGCTGGTGGTTGGAGACCGAAAACTGCCCTCGAGTGTTGGGAGTTTGGGTAAGATGGTAAGATGTTTGGTTCTGGATTTCGTCGGTGTAGTTGAAGAAATGCCTCCTGACTTTCCTGGAGGGGGTCTCAAGCTCTAGCAGACGCCTGCAGATGGGATTCCTGCAGTAAAACCCTAACAGGAGTTGCGTGCTGAGAATTTTGTTGTGCTGTTTGACCGGGAGCAGGGAAGCCTCTTTGTGAAGGTGATGCGGGGGAGGCATCCCGTAAATGGTAACTGTGCTGATAGCAGTTTTTTGACAGGTCTGAAACTTTGTCCAGTGCGAATCTCTAGCACCAGGCGACCTGACAGGCGCAGCGTAATTTAGAACTGGCCGGCCAATTGCTTTAAATATCCCCAACAACATGTCTTTGCCTTTGTCCCAAGTACTGCCGGCTAGCAATTTGAGGCGCTTGTTGCTGTTTAGGACTTTAGTAGCAATTGCGGCTTTGTGCGCAGAGAAGGAGAGCAAACTATCAAAGGTAACTCCCAAAATTGTGGGGTTGTTTACAAGCGGAATTGGTGTTTCGTCGACTTTAACCTTGAGCTGTAGTTCGACCTTGGCAACCAGTTCTACGTAACCGGAATGCCTTGGAGGTTTTTCCGATCAAGGGCTGCCGCTCTCTTTTCTACCATGTGGACCACTCCCTATGTGTCTTAAGGCCTGAGCAGGTCTTAAGATGGCACCACCCGTTGCAATTGTTGCACCTAACCGAGGTGGACTTCAGGTGGAGCCGTTTGTGACAGATGTAACAGTAGAATACTTCTAGTCCAGGATTGGGTTCGATACCAGCCTTGAAGAAAATTAAATTTTGAGCAGACTTGCTGCGTAGAATTGCTCCTGTAACAATAGATTAGGGATGAGATACGATACACTAAACTTGGACGGCAGCCCTTGGTCGGAAAAAGTCCAATTCATCCGGCAACGGAAAATCGGCTACAATGGAAATGTTCGCGGATCGGTCTTCTCCTTCGAATATACTTATGTATACTCTGAAAGTAGTACTTCATTCGATTTTGCTTCAAGTACCTACTCTATTCGTGCGATTTATTGATTTCTCGTCATAAGCATCTGGCAATTCTTGTATCTTGCCAGTAGATGTAACACTCGTCTCATGGCACGGCTCGACGAGCTCTATCAATGGCAGCTTTCATTGAGCGATATTAATTGGAACAATTGGGGAACATCCTCAAAGGCCTGTCGGTGGTCTGTCAGATGCAAAAGTTGTTGGTCACCTTAGATTTATAGCACAATATAGGCCACTTCTATTCGCCACTACTCTGTTCGACTAACTTAACCAAAAAATTGCTTGTGAAAGCACGATGGAAAGAATAATGAGATCGCACCTATCAGGTACCGTTACTTTGCTCTCAGCAAATTTGACAATGAGTCACGTCGTATTAGAACCAGTATTTAGTTTCGGAGTTTTAGTTCTTTCTTCATGACATTTTTCTAGCCTGTTCTAGTTAAAATGTAATGTTTATAATTTTGTGAAATATATATTTTTTAAAAATTAGTTCAATAATTCACTCAGTTTTATTTAGCTTTACTTTTTTTAACATCTGGTCGCATTGCCCGTGATTGCAGTGGTTGTTGGTGTTCTTCTGCTTTCAGCAGTCAAATCTCTCTCTCGCTAGTGCAGTGTTGCCTAGCTTTGGATATAAAAACGCACTAAAATGCCCATTTAAAGAAAATGAAATACCAAATTTTAATTGAATTACTTGAAGAACTTTGTATGCGTGACAAATTGTCTTTAAAATGTGTTTTTTTTTAAATAAATGTGTTATACATAGTTATGTACAATTTAATTATGAGTTTTTTGTTAAGAGAACGACTTTTATGCTATATTTCAGGTTATATAACAAGATAAGGTACTCTTTTTGTAAAAATTTCGTTATTGTTGCTTTCTATTTTATGGTATTTTGTTGCTTATTTTTACTATGAATTCACCCGTCCTATGTCCCACTAAGGATTGAGGACCGGAAGACACGATTACACCTCTGTGGTTTTAATTCGCATTCAGTAAATTCAAACGCTTTTTAAAATGCGTAAAAAGGTTGTCAACGTTAAAAAGCGTTGAGAGAAGAAGATTTAATATTCTTGTGAAAAAAAATTAAATTCGCACTTTCAAAATATCAAATTTTATAAGAATGAACAAATTTTCTTTAGCATTAAAATCTTCGCAGAGTGACTCTTTTTAAACTTCTTTTGTTTAATAATAGAGTTTTTCTTTTTAACTTACAGTTTCTGTAGCTTAAAATTAAAAAGAAAAGAAACAAACACCAAATTTTAAAAATTTCGCATTTTGGGTATAAAAAAGCACTAAATTTATTGCCAATAGTTAATGGATGGCAACACTGCACAACTCAGCTAATGCGACGTCACGCCCTCTCTGATGGGCGCTATCTTGTTTCTATCATTCTTGGTAACGTGGTTTCAACTGCTGCTCGCTCCGATTACTGTTGGTCACCTTAGATTTACCTGTATGGCACCATATGCACGAGTACATATCACTTGAAGGTTAAAACTTATTGTTGAATTCTTGTCATTATGCCTTAAATAATGATAATAATTTTTATTTTTATTCTTTTTTTATTTTATGTAAACATTTTTATACAATCATATGTATATTACATTTTTCAGTTTCCTTACATTTTTTTCGTATTTTTTCATATCAAGCATTTTGAACCCATTTAATTTCTTCAGAAGCCTTGGTCAATTTTTTCTAAATTCTACTATAAAGTTTGTATTCAATAGTACTTTTATTTTACAAATTTAAAGTATCGCTTTTATACATTTTGGACAGTTCCAAGTTAATTGAGATTTATTTCGTATACATTTTTTAGGACTGCAGCTCATTTTTAAAATACAAAATAGACATTTTGATTAATATACATATAATTCAGTGTGAGAGGCTAAATATCTTCTATCCCAGCTAAATACTGAATACTACTTCAGGAACAATGCACGTATATATGTATGTATATAGTTTTATTTTTTTTTTTTATTTTTTTTAAGACTCTGCCTTCTAAAACATATGCGCAGAAATATTCCAAATTTTGGCTTGCATTCAAAAATGTCTCCACTTACAAAATACTACACGAGTTCTTCTCTCGAAATGGATTCACCTTTTGGCTAACAAACCCATTCAGCAGACAATCATCGCTCCCGTGCTCCAGCACATACTTAATCATCAGCTGACAGGCCTGTGACACCTGTATACGCGGTACATCCGCTTCGCGTCGCAGCTGTTCGTTAATGCTGCGCTGCTGTTGTAGATTAGCAGCCATAATATCCAGTACGGCAGTCTCTGCGAGCCCTATGTTGCTGATGCTAAGGGGAAAGTGAGTTGAAGCGCTTGAAAATGTGTGTGCACGTGTGTATGTGTTCGAAAATCACTTGTAGAGCGGAGAGCGTGTGTAAGGCAAGGGATATAGATGTAGGCTATGTGTGTGTACGTGCACGTTGGCTTGACTATTTGTCACCTATGTAAAGCAACAACTGCTCTTGGCTTGGGAGTTGGGGTGGCAGGTTAATGGGTTTTACAGCCGTAGAGTATGCTACACTTTTCGGCACTGATATGTAGATTTGGCACTAATTTGACATTTTATCTGAAAATAAAGTTTGTATAGTTTATTAATTAACACTCTGTGCATTTTTTACAGTTAACTCACGAGCACAATATTACACTGAAATTTGAAGCTCTTGACTGCTGGTTTAGTTATGCTCGCAGATAAGAAATTCGTAAAAGAAAAATCGATATAACGTAATACTATTCGAAGGTAGATGGTGCTGCAAGAATGTTCAATTTTCTATAACGTAGCTAAGTTTCTTTTCATTTACGCTTTCCATTTTATTTTATCTCTTTTGTTTCTGTTTTAATACATATTTGTTTATATTATTTTTTATAACATTCTAATTTAATTTATTTTATTTTTCAATCTATTTTTTATTTAGCAAGATATTAGTAGAATAATATCATGAACTGAATTTTAATAGTACAACAAAGTTTATATTTAGGATATAAATAATAATGTATACATGAGTATCTGTAAAACAAGTGGAAACAATAACAAGAAAATACGATTTTATTTATGGTTAGGTTAGACTATTATTTAATATGTTTTAATTTTATTAAATTATTTTGGGAAAAAAGAAGTTCATTATTTTCTCTCTTAAAATATCGATCAAGCAATATAAAGTTTATGTTCGTTGTCAAGGTAACATTTCACACTAAAAAAATTATTTTACTGTTTTTGTTTGTTCCATTCAGTTGTGAGTAACAGGGTGTTAACAATGGAAGTTAACAAAGAGAAAATTCGGTAAATTTACAGTTTTCCTTTGATAAAGGCGTAAGTGCAAGACAAACCCAAGACGAATTGAGTTCCCACGACAGTCGGTTCTACGTTACCGGACCGACCCGGATTTATATCCGACCAAGGACTGTCATTTCAGCAGCATTATCCATATATGTATGTATGGGGAATGTTTATGCAGCTATAACAACAACAACAACGAATTAAGTACCCTTCTCTCTATCATTCTTGAGCTCGGCCGCTGAAATTGAGAATGGTGTCGAGACTACAAAAGCCCAAGAATGTTACAGAAAGTACTTAATTCACCTTCGTAACAGCCAAGTGCGTGCAATTTTGGTTTCATTCATTTCCGTTCAAGCATTTTTGATGTTAAGGTGTTAGGGGTAGTCAGAGGCCCGAAAAAATTATGATTTGCAATAATTTTTTTTTGCTAGTCAGTTGCTTTATTTTACGAAAATAAAAACGTAGCATAAACACATCATGTTTCGACTTGACTTTAGCAAAATTTCAACAAAAAACTTTATAAATGTAAAAGTTATCGCTGTTTGTGAGGATCCCGTTTCTCCAAAAGTCCCTTGCGCTGATCATCACAAGTCCTTGGAGATTCATTTAAAATCAATCGGACAAGAGTTAGTTATTAATAGTTTTATTAATACATAATCTTGTGCCTGATCGAAGCTTTTTTCAAAATTAACAATATGGCGGTCTCAGGAAATATTTTTCAGATTTTCGAGTAAAAAACCGAGAATTGATTGTTAAAAAAAATCGGATTTTTTGAAAAAAAAAATCGAAGTTTAAAAAAAATCGAAATTTTTGAAAAAAATATCCTTCGATCAGGCACCAGTTATATGTTTTTCAAAAGCGGTATAAATTTTATTGAAATTTACCAAGCGGTTTTTAAGTTACAGTGATCACCAGTTCAAAAAACATCGTTTTGAGAAAAACGCATTTAAAGTTTTACTACTTGCTCTCGAGCGCCCGAGCGCCCTTGTTAATTATTGAATAATTCGAAAAGTGTTTCTCGAATTCACTTCAAATTTTCACACACTATTTTTGAGATATTATACTTTAAGAAGGAAATGTTGATATTGTCACAGAAATACATGAAGTGGACCGGCATCTTAGTAGTTGTAGCATCGCTCAAACGCAAAGATCGAAAAGAAAACAGTTTTAAATCATTCGCGCAAATATTTTTAACTATTTTTACGCAAAAATAACGGATTTGTTTTTTGTTGAAGCTAATATTAGATTTAGTCTTATTTTAATTTGTATTATTTCCTCTGAATGATCTGGCATTCTTATTACCATCGAGAATTTTCTGTCATTCTATTCACAATTGTCTATTTACCTATTGAGAATGAACGTTTGTAGTCATCCGTCATTTGCAGGCGTGTGTGAGGTTAAAATCGGCAAGTTCTTTCATTTGGTTTATTTCTCAGCGTTGTGATTCCGAAAAATCTGTGAACAAAAATGGCTTTATCTGTACCAAAAGCTCCAGGAGTTGCGCAAATGATGAAGGAGGGCGCCCGGGTAATAAAAAATTTCACATAAATATACAATTTCATTCAATTCCATAGCTTTAAAACGGATTGCTTGAAAAAGCAGCGTGCGGCTTCTTTAACACAGCTGCGCCTAATTATTAGTCACCATAGCGTGTGATCAATTTGCCCATATTATTGAATGAATCGCAATATTTTATAGCACAACAATTTTCTAACGTATTTTTATAATTTAAATAGATGTACAGTGGTCTGGAGGAAGCTGTCTACCGAAACATCACTGCCTGTAAAGAATTTGCGCAGACGATGCGTTCCGCTTACGGCCCTAATGGCATGAATAAGATGGTCATTAATCACATTGACAAACAATTTGTAACAAGTGATGCTGGAACTATCATGCAGGAATTGGATGTGGAGCATCCTGCTGCTAAACTGATGGTTATGGGCAGCCAAATGCAGGACGCCGAGGTGGGTGACGGTACCAATTTCGTAGTTATCTTTGCGGGCGCACTACTCGAAGCTGCCGAGGAGTTGCTACGCCTAGGCATCACAACATCTGAAATTGCCGATGGTTATGAGAAAGCTTTGGAAAAAGCCTTAGAAATTCTTCCCAAACTGGTTTGTCATGAAATTAAAGACTATCGCGATGTGGGCAAAGTCTCAGAATGCCTTAAAGCAACAATTATGTCAAAACAATATGGACAGGAAGAATTTCTAACCGAATTAGTAGCGCGCGCCTGTGTTGCTATACTTCCCGACCAAGGTACCTTTAATGTGGATAACATTCGTGTTTGCAAAATTCTGGGCAGTGGTCTAAACAGATCCGAAGTCGTGCATGGCATGGTGTTCAAACGATTTGTTGAAGGTGATGTCACATTTGCAGAGAAAGCCAAGGTAGCTGTGTTCTCATGCCCTATTGATATCATACAGACAGAAACCAAAGGCACAGTATTGATCAAGTCTGCTGATGAGTTAATGAACTTTTCTGCTGGCGAAGAGAATTTACTTGAGTCTCAAATTAAAGCCCTTGCCGATGCTGGTATTAAGGTAGTCGTATGTGGAGGTAAAGTAGGTGACATGGCCTTGCATTTTCTCAATAAATACAATTTGATGGCTGTGCGTTTGAACTCCAAATTCGATATCCGTCGTCTGAGTCGCACAGTCAACGCCACTGTGTTACCTCGCATCACAACACCTACCAACGAAGAGTTGGGCTACTGCGATAAGGTGTGTGTTGAAGAGTTAGGTGGCACAACTGTTGTGGTTTTTAGGTAAGCAAATATTAAATAGAAAATATTTAAAAACTTGCAACAATATAGCTTTAATGCATTTTTTAGGAACGAGAGCAAAGATGCGCGTATTTCTACCATTGTCATACGTGGTGCCACAGACAACTTCATGGATGACATTGAGCGTGCTGTGGACGATGGTGTAAATAACTTCAAATGCTTGACACGTGACGGTCGTTATGTGCCCGGTGCTGGTGCCACCGAAATCGAGTTGGCTTCCGAACTGGCTGTCTACGCCGATACCTTACCCGGTTTGGAACAGTATGCTGTACGTAAATTCGCCACTGCTTTGGAAGTATTCCCTAAGGCTTTAGCAGAAAACTCTGGCGTTAATGGTACTGATGTTGTGAATGCCCTGTATCTAGCACACAAAAAATCGAGTGGAAAGAATATTGGTTTCAATATTGAGACTGAGAAAGCTGATACCATCGATGTAGCAAAATCGCAAATCTACGATCTATTCCAAGCAAAATATTGGGGATTGAAATACGCTGTAGGTGCGGCCACAACAATTCTGAAAGTCGATCAAATTATTATGGCAAAGCGTGCTGGTGGACCAAAGCCAAGGCAAAATGCGGGCAGCGATGACGAAAGTTAGATTGTAAGCGAAGGCAGCGATGCTGGAGTATATTTGCATTAATTTCTTATGTATTACCATTTCTCATATTAAAAAGTAATTTACTAAGTTATCTGCTACTTACTCACATTGGAAATTACGTTTACAACTTTCTGGGCAAAACAAAAACGAAGTTTCGCATTCTAATTAAAATTTTTAACTGTACTTTCTTAAACACTATAAATCAACGTTGTGAAACGTAGAAACGAACGAAAATTAGTTTCAAAGTTTGCAACAACTTGAGACTACATAATAAACTAATACAGAAAAAATTAAATAATTTAGTTTTAATAATAAAAAAAAAAATACCAGTCTAACGGTTAGACGCGATAGAAGTGAAACCTTCCGTAAAACAAACTGAGAGAGAATGAGACGAAAGCAGCATTAGGAGCGGGATAATTATAGGTTCATTATAATATTGCTATAAAGTTCATATTTTATTTTCTTCATTTTATTATTATTCATCCTCAATGTTTTCAATTTCAACAAATGATACGAGTGGCTTATGATAGCTAAAATATGATACAAATGCTTTGGTTTCGATGTTGTCAACATATCTTTGAAATACCGCGTCAATGGTTGTTTTTGATCGTGTTGTCGATTCAGTGCGATTGTTACACATTTTTAAATTGAATGTTGTATTGAGAACGTCAATTAAAGGAACCGCTGTGTCCAATGCAAAATTTACGTTAAAATCGCCACTTAAAATCATTGGAACTTTATCGCAATCTTTTCTAAGTATCCGCGATACTTCTGGTGTATACTTTATTAAATTTTCGTGAATGAATTCCGTGATGCTATTTATTGATTTTTTTTTCTGTCGATACTCACGACACTTTTCTGTATTATTTTTCGGCATAATTGCGGTAAATATTTAAAAATGAAAATATTTACGAATATAAAAATACACACGCGGTTGCTATTATGAGCGTCCCCAGCAAAACCTGCGTGACCGAAACTCTAACACAATTACATTTTTTTGAATGTTACAAACACATATGCACGCAGGTTTTGCTGGGGCGTGACCGAAACTCTAACACAATTACACATATGCACTCGTATTTGTTCGAAAATCGACTTTTTTTTTGGTTCTCCGTCACCTTTGGAAAATGTGTAAACAGTAAGCAAACTTTATTCATATATTTTCCCTCATTTTTGCATCAGTAAAATTAAACAAACGCCGTAGCCGAATGGGTTGGTGCGTGACTACTATTCAGAATTCACAGAGAGAACGTCAGTTCGAATCTCGGTGAAAACACCAAAATTAAGGAAAACTATTTTTCTAATAGCGCTCACCCCTCAGCAGGGGTATTTCTGCCATGAAAAAAAGCTCCTCATAAACATATCATAAAATAAAATAAAATAACTGTATAAAAAATTTTTTTTTCTTGTAATTCGAACCAAGAATTTTGGATCGGAAGCTCACATTGTTAGCCGCTCGGCTATCGTGCCATGCTGTCGGCGCTGGCTAAAAGTTATTTAGTTCGTCGCTACGTTTATATGTAATATTCGTAGCCAAGAGTGTCGCTTTTTTCGTTTCACTTTTTCTCAAATCCCTCCCAACGATTCTAAAGAAGTTTTCACTTCAAAAACATAGCCATTTAGGTGATTTTTTCATGTAAAGGCCAAAAATGGTGATATTTTGAAATTGGGGGACATCAGAATTCGTTTTAGAGGTATGGTTCCTTCGGCAAAGTTTCTTATTTTGATCCCTAGAATACGATTTTCATAGAGCAATGAGCGATTTTTAAATCGACCCGCCCTACTGTACATGCAATGCTGTGCCTAGGAATGTGCGCTGTGCCTATGAATGCGCGCTGGATTTCTTGAGAAATTTTACCGTATGTTTTGCTGTGGCGAGGCACATATGTACATACACACAACATATATACATATATCCGCATATATACATACATATATAAATTCACAAATTTAAATTTGCTTATGCCATCCTTCTGTGTGCCTGGTAATGAAGCATTTTCTATACATACATATATATACGTATATCTTTTTTCTTCTTCTTTTTGGTGTCGCTTTTTCGTTTCATCGAGTCTCAAATCACTCCCAACGATTCTAAAGAAGTTTTCACTTCAAAACGCCAAGTATTAAGTTGAAACAATATTTGAAATGCAGTGTAATCCACTTCAAAAATATTCGGGTGATATGTTCCAGACACATATCCTCGTGGTGCCTAAAGATATTTATCTACAAACTGCAATGCTCGGTTTCATGTGACAGTGAAAAAAGTGTAATGGATCCTTCCTGAACTAATTTTTTGACGCAAAGCAGCTTTGCAAGTTGTTGCATTAACGTGCACTTTCATGGACCTTGCAATGCCTCAAGGATATTACATAGCTTTATTAGCGCATATATTTTTTTAACTAATAAATTTTGGGTTTCCCTTATACTTACCAGATATTTTTACTTTACAATAATTACCGGTTTCCTTAATATTATAGCAGTTTAATTTTCAAAGCGAGTTCCGCTATTGAAAGTGATAGCATAATTAATAATCGATAGTCGTCTGAATCGATTACTCTCGTTGAGTGCATTTATTTTCGTTTTAAAGTTCACTCAAACAGTTAATGTAGAATAATTTGCAATATTTGCTCAATACAAACCATTGCGATATAATATGGTGCCTGCTATACATTCAATATTTATTGGGATCACGACTCCTATTAATTTCAAAATATTTAGGTATGAATATCGATCCATCAATATTTCACCCAGCATAGACGAGGTAAATTCGCCGTCGGGAGCGCTCAAACATATACGGCAACGTACGATAATAGTTGGCACTTCGAGTGATTCAAGAGAGACCGACGATAAATTCTGCAGTGTGCGAGGGCTCTATGAGGGGTTCCTTTTCAATGTAGAGTTGTATCTGATTTCACAACACTGTATCGCATTTTGATCAAACAGTTTGTCTATAGGCCTCTTCTGTTCGCCAAGCGTTTGCGTGTGGCGAATAGATGAAGCAACTGGTAAAGGGATTTTTTAAAAAGAGATGTTATTTTGATAAATGATCGGATGGTGATTTCATTATAAAGGGGAAGGTATGCCGTTAATAGTGGAAAATAACATCAGGCGAATAACCACCACGACCACGCTTACAGGACAATATCCTTTTCCATAACCGAATTGCAAAATGGCTGCCTTATGTCCTCGATAGCCTCACGAATTCCATCTTTGAGGTCTTGAATCGACCCTGGGCTGTTGGCGTAGACCTTCTCTTTCACGTGGCCCCAAAGAAAAAAGTCACAAGGGGTTAAATCACAAGATCTCGGTGGTCGATTGTGATCACCTCTTCGAGAGATAACACGGTCCGGAAACTTTTCCCCTATAAGATCAATGGTTTCGTTGCTTGTGTGGCACATAGCGCCGTCTTGTTGAAAATAAAGGTTGACCAGAGCAATACCATCCAATTCCGGCCATAAAAAATCGTTAATCAGCTCTCGATAGCACAACCAATTCCAAAATAACACCTGTTATTGGAAACCCCTTTATAAATAAACATATCTTGGCAGCGCTACCTAAAAGTACATTTGTTTGTAAAATAGTGATTTATACCAGTTTTATGAGGTATAACCATACTCGTTGTCCGCGAATCTTCCTTGATAACTTTGTTGTTGCCTTCACATGCCAATTTCAAGTGAGCCGAGAAAAAGTTGTTTCTAATAGCGGTCGCCCCTTGGCAGGCAATGGCAAATCTCCGAGTGTATTTCGGTCATGAAAGAGCTCCTCATAAAAAAATATCTGCCGTTCGGAGTCGGCTTAAAACTGTAGATCCCTCCATTTTGTGGAACAACATCAAGACGCACACCACAAATAGGAGGAGTAGCTCGGTCAAATACCCAAAAAAGGTGTACGCGACAATTATATATACATATATATTGTAGGGATGATAGAGTACAAGGTTGCACCTTCCGAATTCACTGTGTCGTCAGGCTCCATGAATAAACAAACAAAAGGAAGAGGAATTACTTGTTTGTGAAGAGGAAGAGTAGGCGAAAGCAATAGAAACTACCACTCATAAGATGTTGCTGCCGACTTTTAAAGCAATAGGCCGACCGGTTCTAAACTATGCTGCGCCTGTCTGGTCGCCTGGAACCAGTGATTCGCAGCGGACGAAGCTTCAGACCTGCCAAAACACTATTTTAAGGACCGTGACAGGATGTCTTCTGATGTCACCTATACAACATCTACATAATGAGGCCCAAATGCTGCCTGTTAAGGAGCATAACAAATTGCTCAGTAAGCAGTTTCTGCTAGGTTGTTACCGCAAGCCTCACCCATGCAGACACCTGCTCGAGCCTGAGCCACCTCCCAGACACATCAGGAGGCATTTCCTCAACAACGCGGACGAGATCTCAGACAAAAAAAAAACAGAGAGTTACTCGATCGAACAGTGTACAGACATGCCATAAACGACATTCATCGGGAGACTCTCACCACCTTCTTAAGCTCCCGACACCCGAATGCCGTTATCGGAGTCCAACCACCACCAATCGCAGACGAAGAGCTCCAACTTCCCCGAGAGTCTCGCATAACCTTGGCACAATTACTTTCTGGATACTGTAGCTGGTTAAACTCCTACTTATCCAGAATCGACCCCGACATACTAAACGTAAGTATGTCCAGCATGTAAAGGTACCCCGCACGACACTAACCACCTTTTCATATGCCTTATTAAACCCACTCATCTCACACTCCTCTCCCTCTGGACTTAACCCGTCGAAACAGGTAGTTTCCTGGGCCTACCGTTAGATGAGCTAGACGAAGACGACCGGTGATTACGCTACACTGACAGGGCAAAGGTACTGGTAAAACAATAACAACAACCACACATAAGAAATTATACAAACACACATACATTCGCGCCACGGTGTCATCCATTTGTGCTTTCACAATTTAACATGCGGCACTTCGTTTTCATAAGTTTGTTTAGTTTAAATAACACAAATCAAGCCAAGCCAAGCCATTCACTGATTTTTTTACAAACATGTAATTTCTCCTCTTTTTATTTGTTTTGGAAAGTGGGCTGACGTCAGACTTCTCAAAATCGCGAAAAATAAAGTAACTGTTTGTGAAAGACCCCACCTTCAGTATTCGATTCACCATGAATAGTAAGAATTATGCAATTCGCCTTGTGTAATTTGCTTTAATTGGGCATTAATTACAATTATTTTGCTCTCTTTCTCGAGAACTTAACTAATAAATTATTTAAATTTTTTCAGAGCGACAAAGAAAAACAAATGTCAAAATTAACTAACTTTTATACTTATTACCTTAAAGGCCTCTCTGCCTTTTATTTAACACTTCTTTATAGTTTTTCCCCATAAAAAACTCTTCGCCCTACCATAAAAAATAAGAAATTCCTTTTTTATGGGTTCCTCTATGTAACACATCTAAATTTTATTTGAATCCAAGCAAACTATTATTCATTGTTGTTTGTAGTGAATGTGGTGTTGTTCTTGTTGCTATTGGAACTTCATTTAGTTATGTTACGAATTCCATCATGTTCAACGGTTCAATATTAAGCAATTACAAGAAAGTGTTTGTTTTTGGTTTAATTTGTTGTTCGAATAAATATTGCGTTAATAATTTTTATATGTTTGATTTTGCTTTTCCGGGAAAAAACAATTCGAAGAAAAAATGTAATTGTACTCTTTTTAAGAAGAAGCTGAAATTTAAATTATTTAAACATACATTCAATTGTATGTATACATGCATAAGTTTCATATATATGTGTAGAATTATGTCGCATATTATTTATATTATTATTTTTGTTTGTGTAGTGCGAAAGAATGTGCTCTACATTTAATTTAATTTTAAATAAATTTGTTAGTAGTAGTTATATTTTTGGTGGTATTTTTATCTTTTAAAGTATTTAATTTTTTGTATGCCATTTTTCAGCTATTACAAATTGTTTGTTTTCATTTTTGTTTCGTTCATTCATTTTAAGTTTTCAAACAAGTGATACTAGAAAGAATTATCACTTTTGTATTTTATGTAACGCATAAATGGGTTTTTCACCCCACAATATATTTTTTATATATCCTTTGGTCATCTTATAAATATTTGTAAGTTAAAATAAAATATTTTTTTAATATTTATAGTTTTATACGCATCAATTCATATTGTAAGTATTTTGATAAAGTTTTAACTCTAAGATATATAATATATATTTTGAATTTTCTTTTAAAACGAACGACATTAATGACGTTTAAAGGGATTTCCTTGTATTGTTCTGATCCATGGCAACAAATGTCACTGCAGTTTGACAGATGCCACCAAAGCCGATACTTTCGATAATGCTTGCCTCCTTTGACAATAACTTTACTATGTATTTTCTGAGTACGAGCTATAACTTTTTTTACTTGCCTTTTCATTCATTTTGTATGATTTAAAAAACTCACCATAACAGTTTTTACCGTTCAATTAGAACAAATAGTTCCAAGCGAATAACCAAAGACACACGGTATTTTTGTAGGTTTACAACTATAGAAAATAAAATTAAAATATCTACCTATAATAGTAATTTTTGTCACATTTTGCATGACTTCATGTAAAAAAAAATTTTGACACATTTTCCACAACTTTTTTGTTGAGTAGAAGACTTTTCCAGTATAAATCGCAAAAAAAATATGTGTATTAATATTAGTCATTTCGTTGCTTTCGAAAAATTGTTCATCTAATCATATACAAACTCACCCCATTGTTATCGATTGACAAATATCGATCGTGTCATTAATTTCGCAAGGGACATATCTAAGTAATGGAAACTGTTAAGCTAAATACACACCAGGCAACCGTTGCAGCAACACGGCCATGTTGAAGCAACCGTTGCCTCGTGTGTAGCTGTGTTGCCAATTGATTTTCGTGTTGCTGCAACCGTTGCCTAAAATATCAAATAAATTTGATTTTTGGGATAGGTTGCTGCAATCGTTGCTTCGTGTGTATCATTTTTTACTGCTTTTACTCGTTCAGTTCGTTGAAAACAAGCGAAGAAGAAGGTTCGTGCGGAGTAAAATAAAGTGAAAAAGGAAAAAATGGCAATTGAAAATAATAAAATTATGTTAATTTTATTAACGAATATAAAAATTTGAGAGAGCTGTGTGATATAAGTAGTGAAAAATATAAAAATAAAAATTTTAGAAAAAAAAGCATTCGAACAATTAAAAAATTAATACAATAAAATTGATAAAAATTTCAAGTCCGCAAAAGCGTTTCCTGTTGCAAGATACCGCAAAGTTATTGCCAGTCTAATTTCTGCTGATATTGCCTCTCTCATTACGGTATCTTGTTTTGTTATTTTGGCCTTTACGAAGTCCAACAATTTTCTAAACAGGGCTTCGTCCATCCTCATGTAATTTTTATAGTCCGCTGGCTCATTTTCCTTCAGTTCTTTCAGCAGGCTCTCGTTCGAAAATTCGATTTTTTTAAAAGCCAATTTTTGGACCAAATTTTCTTTCTCTTCTTTTGTTGCATCTCTTCTTCCTCATTTTCGTACAAAAGTTCGTCAATTATAATAAGAAAAGTAATTTTACGTATTTCGTCGATCATTTAAAAAACGTAAAATTATCTTCCGCTTCTACCTTTCCTGCACCACAATTATACACAATACTGAGATTGAAGCAACGGTCGCAACGTGTTTCTTAAACAAAGGCAACACGTTGCTTCAGGGGTTGCCTCGTGTGTATCTAGCTTTAAAGATAGTTTGGCTGAAATTAATCGCCAATTTGAGGTTACGTATCGGCAGAGTTTCCAGCTGCGCGGCAAAATTTTATTTTTTGATTATAAGCATTTTATATGGAAGAAATATTTGCATGGTTGGCAACAAAATAAGGGAGTCACTAAACACATACACAAACGATTATATTTACAACACATAATGTTATAAAAATATATATATATCAATTTTTCGTTTTGTTTTTTGTTAACTTAATGTTTCATTGCCTAAAAAATATCACAATTGCGCGTATTCTCCTCCTACTTAACTATGCGATGACATGAAAATAAAAAGCCTAAGGATGGTATTCTTGGAGGGATACGATTTTCGCAACACCAGTTAACCGTTACATATATGTTGAATAACTATACGTGTTTAAATGGAAGAAGTATAAATTAGAAACAAAGCCTTACCGGAAATCCTTACAAATCTAAGACAAGAAAGGGCAAGGAAATTTATTTATGCGAATTTTAGCTTAAATTTTTAACCCATATTATCAATTATACACTTATGGAATTTGGTGTTGAATATCTTTAAGCGCATCTTTATTATTAATATATTCTATATAAAGCCTCAACTAAAATCTGTACCTTCAACAGGTCTATAACAGACACATCAATGCTCGCATGACAAACTTATTTAAAAAAAAAAATCGATTACTGCAAAAGACTACCCCTGCTGTTTAATATATTTATTTCCACTTGTTATATTTCACCTTGCGCGAATTAGGCACAGCACTGTCAATTCTTCAATTTACTCGCCATCCCACTATACACTGCCATCCATTCTAAAACGGTTTCAGCTCATGCTACTTCATACGGCCACAAGTATACATCGGAAATCCGCTTCAAAAGCGCCCTAACTACGTTTTGCCGTTCGCATTATGCACTAATATTCGTTTTTCGTGTAATATTTATTATTGTATATAATGTTTAATTAATTTGTTTAATAAAATGCTTTGATATTTGTTTTTATAATATACTTAACAATAGATAAGTTTGAATAAAGCATCCGCTAACGGTTAAGCTTGTTAAACATTTTGCTAATAATGCAATAATATATACGCTGGAATACTATTTATTTGTTGTTTAAATATCATAACTGTATTTATTATTGCAATGCTTTTCCGATTACTTTCTTCATTTAGTTTGCGTGCATAATACGGATTTATATGTATGTAGCTACATAGGTGTGCTAATATTCTGTTTAGCTCGCCTTTTGTCGTAAATTATTTATTTGCTTGGATATTCGCTTTTTGGTTGAGTTGTTTTTTAATCGATAACTAATCGCTATATATCGATAATAAATTGCTTTAATTTATAGTACGCAACTACAAAGAGCGCAACTACAATTTTTAACTTGAACTAAAAAAATTTGTTCATATTTGTATTTCCCACTTTGTCTAACTTTCGTATATTTATATACTATTTGTTGCTAAGTGCCTCCGTGATTTTAAGTTTTGCTTATCTTCTTTTAGTTAAAGTTGTAATAAAATATTTCTTTTGTTCACCCAACTTCTTCGTTTCGAGTATCGGTCATCTCACTCATCGTAATCCTCACGCGCTTAAACTACCGTTCACACTATATGTGCGTGTATGTGAGCGCACCCTGACTAACCGTCTTTTAATTCCTTTTGGAGGGTTTACTAAAGTATTTTCTTGATCATCAATTACAACAATTATTAATTTTTGGAGTTGAAATAAATATTTTAAATTTGTTTTGTTGGTAGTGGTTTTGCCAATAAGGAGGTTTTCTTTATTTGGAATAATTTCGTTCAAAAAAGTATAAGTATTATTTATGCAGTATTTTATAAATTATGTGATTTACATAGCTATGTATTATATATGTATATAAAGTGTAATTGTGTTTTTGTTTTTAGTTTTTGTAAATATGCACGAATGGCATTTTTTCGCCACAAGTCTGTCTTCTTGTGTAGATGTGTTTAATACAGGAAAGTAGTGAGTCACTTTGGCGTAATACGGTTTTTGGAAATCTATGAGTTCGTTACATGGTTTTATTATAACTTATTATGGTGGTTTTGTTAAGTGGTGGTCTTTAATTCGCTAGTCTATAGGTTTTTTTTACTGCCACACTTGGTTCGAACGCATCATCATATTCAGTTTTTGTTTCCAAATAGTAGGTAAATATATATGTCTGTATATAATATGTACGGATGTGTTGTATATAATTCATCATCAAATGCTAACGTGCATATCATATCTGAGAGTGTATAAGTAGATATATATGTATGTATTTATTTGCTTTAACTATTTCGTTTGCATTTTAATATGTGCACTTAATTGTCCCACAGTACTTGAGATATTGTTCAAATTCAAATCGTACGCGTTCGTTACCCCATCGTTCACCATTTCGCAAAATCCCTGCTCACAATCGCAGTTAGTTTGGTATCTTTTTTTGTCTGCTAGCCGGATTTCCACTGCATACACATCCATACACACTTACGAAACTGTAACCATTAAACTGCCAAAAGAAAACTCCAAACTCGCCAAATTTCCTCTGCTTTTGCACACTACTCGCACCTCAATATTGGCAACGACGACTGGCTTTTTAGGTGTGCATGTTAGTTGTTGTTGTAAACAGTTTAAAGTACGGTGCAGGAGGACTTCTCACGGAAAGGATTAACCTTTTGGCTGGAGAAACCAGTCAATAGGTAATCCTCCTGCTCGTGCTCTGTGATGTATTTGATCATCTGAGCACAGGACTCGGAGACGGGTTGACGAACGATGGCCGCCTCGCGGCGCAACTGATCGACGACAATACGTTGTTGTTGCAGTGAGGATGACATTACGTCCATAACGGCTGTCTCGGATAGGCCTATGGTTGAAAATTTGCACAATAGATGCCGTTGGTAAAGAAATTGCAATTTTTTCTAGGTTGCTAGGTGGGTATACGAGTAAGTATTGCAAATTTTAAACGTTAACGTTTTGCAAGTGCATAAAGGGCTTGTTGAATGTGTGAAGGTGTTGTTGAATGGTGATATAGATGGTAATGGTTGTGTTGGTGGCAATATGGAGGACTAACTAAAATTTAATTTTATTATTTTAAGTTTTAGATTTGGATGTGGAGAGTTGTTAATTTTTCTTGAAAAGCTGCTGCAAATATGTTCAAAAGAAAGAAAAAATGCAAAATACATTTGTAGATACGCAATGACGAAATATTTTTTTTTTTTCATATTTGTTTAATTTTTTAGAGTTTTTTAGTAGTAACATTTAATGCACAATTCAGACAGCTTTACATAGAAAGAGGCGGGAATATTACGAGAAGCAAATTGTTTTAGACGGAAGGTACAGACACACTTGCAAAACAGTTGTCAGTATACACAGATAAAAACATTTTTAAGTAACGGGTGATCAATTAAGAGGAGTTTTTTTCATTTGCGTTTTTTTTACAGATCGCGCGCGAGTTGTGGCAAACTGTCATCGTGGATTTGTTGAACAGCGTTTGGCATTTCATCATGGAAAGACTCACACCGCAACAACGTCTACAAATTGTTCAACTGTATTATGAAAATCAGCGTTCTGTGACAAATGTTTTTCGGGCGCTTAGACCGCATTATGGTCAACATAATCGGCCTGCCTTAAACACTATTCGACATACCATCAACAAATTTGAATCCGAATATTCATTGGTGGATAATTCTCGACCGAATAGACCACGTCCAGCAAGAAGCATTGAGAATATAGCGGCAGTAGCAGAGAGTGTACGTGAAAACCGCGATGAATCGATTCGGCACCGTTCTCAGCAACTTGAACTGTCGTATGGAACAACTTTGTCAATTTTACGGAAGGATCTTCATTTAAAAGCATACAAAATACAGCTCGTACAAGAACTAAAGCCAAATGACCTTCCTGCACCTTCCTGGGCTCTTGAAAAGATTGAAGAAGATCCGCTGTTTTCGAGCAAAATTTTGTTCAGCGATGAGGCGCATTTCTGGCTCAATGGTTACGTCAATAAGCAAAATTGCCGTATTTGGGATGAAGAGCAACCAGAACAGGTTCAAGAGCTACCTTTACACCTAGAGAAAACAACGGTCTGGTGTGGTTTATGGGCTGGTGGAATCATCGGTCCATATTTTTTCAAAAATGATAATGGCCGCAACGTAACTGTGAATGGTGCTCGCTACCGTACCATGATATCGGACTTTTTGCTACCTGAAATTGAATCTAATGATCTCTACGACATTTGGTTTCAACAAGACGGAGCCACTTGCCATACAGCTCGTGAAACAATGACTTTATTGAGAAGTCATTTCGGAGAGCAGCTGATTTCACGTTTAGGACCTGTGAGTTGGCCACCAAGATCTTGTGATATCACACCTTTGGACTATTTTCTTTGGGGATTCGTGAAGTCCAAGGTCTATGCTGATAAACCAGCTACGATTGAAGCTCTGGAAGCCAACATTACGCGTGTTATTCACGACATACCAGTCGAAATCCTCGAACGAGTGATTGAAAATTGGACCTTCAGAATGGACCACCTTAAGCGTAGTTGCGGCCAACATTTGAATGAAGTCATATTCAAAAAGTAAATGTCAAAGAATGTCCTTTCAAATGATAAATAAAGGTTTTAAAAATTTTTTTTTTTTTTAACTATTGAAAAAAGCACCTCATGATTGATCACCCTTTACATATGAAGGAATCATATTAATTCAAAGGAAGTATACGAGAGAAATATTTGTCTATGTATGTATGTCACTGTTAGTAAGTAAAACATTTTTAAATTACATTCGCACTAATAGTGATTTGCCGGAATTTTAACAGATTTTTTTGTATGCGTGCGTACATACACATGTACATATGTATGTTTTAGGTAATCGTGTTGGAGGGGCAGCCGTGGTACGATATACCTGTATGATCTTACTCTCACTGCGGCGGCATTTGGTATTTTTTTTAACTTTTTTGTGAACGCTGAATAACCAAATGTGCAAAAAGAATCTATTAAAAATCCAGCTTTATCACTCTTAATCATGCAATTTTAAACCAAAAATTAATAATTGTGTTCGCGTGTATGTTGCCAGGTTTAATGTTGTACATAAGTTCGAGTTTTGCTCAGCCTAAGTTTTATTTACAATGAATGCAATATGAATAATTTTTTTTTCATACAAATTTAGTCGTTCAAATGTATACATAAGTTAGTGTTCATACTTTTAAGTTAGTATATCTAGACAATCAGTACTTTAAAATGAGCGCATAAGCTTTTTAAACAAAGAAATTGTTTGAATGGAATTTTAATTTCGTTTCTTCAAGCATGTTATGGTAACCACAGCGAGAACTTATTTCCATACATGGTGCACTGTTTGAATTTCACTTTTAGTTAGGCGCGCAACTATCACTAGCATGCGGCAGCAGGATTCACTGCACCCGGTATAAGAAAATCAGATTATCTTCTGCCGGAAATGCCAACGAAATTAAATATAATGTACAATTATACAAGTCATGCATATAAAATATGCAAATACATAGAACGTTTAAGAAAGAGCACTTAATTAATATATAAAATTAATTAGTTATATTATTTTTGTTAACATCTTTGAAAATTAAGAACTTAGTAATGTTGCAATCATAGACCATTGCCACCAGTAAAAAAACATGCTGTTTACTCTCCTTTGATTAAATCGATTAATCATTAATTTTTAAGCATGTTACCCTTAGAAAGGGGGCGTAGCATCCATGACGGTAGAGGTCAATAGCAAGGATAAGAAAATCACCAATTCCATAATGAATTCCAAATTAGCGTGCCTATTTATTGCAAAAAAAAGGCGTTTATTACAATTTTTAATACAAATGGACATCTAATGATTTTTTCTTGTGCTACCATTGCCGAACTATGTATTCCAAAATTTTCGCTGTTCGCAAATACAAAAATCATGCGCTCATTTTTTTATACACTATTTCACAACACGGTAAATGCTAGAAGCTATACAGAAACAGTTAAAATATATTAATATAGGTTAGTAGTTTACCAGCGCCTTTGTGGAAAATAATATGACTTCCTTCTTTTTAATGAATGATATCAACGTGAATAAAAATTGAAACGATACACACCCTAGAAACTTTTGCCTTTGACAGCAATTTTCATTAATTTCAGCCTTTTTATGTATTTGGCATTTTGTTTTGCTCGCAGAAAAGGAAAACAGCTAAGCAATTTAATAGAATGCCCATTATAGTCTGAAATATGAATGTTAGAAAGAAATAGCTAATACATACGTTTGCAATGACAATTTTGAGCCAGAATAGCCAACTGTTTTAAAATGTTTCCAATTTGATTTTTCGAGACAAATTTTAGTCAAAATTAATTTATTGATGTCCATGCAAAGTAATTTTATTTCAATATTAGATAAATATGATGGAGCCCGAATTAAAGTTATGAAAGCTTTAAAACTCAGTTGGCCTTGACTCAGCATAACTTATCATAATTTGATATAATTTTAGACATTGGTAAAAATTATTCATTTCAAAAACGCTAAAAAAACACTTTTTTCATGAATTTATTGTAGCGAAACGGTTCAAGTCAGTTTATTAAAAGTTGTTGCATATTATAAAGTAACATTTCAAGGATATTTGATAAAATTTTCATGTAAAAATATTGCAAAATGAGCGAATGAGAGCACATTTACGTAGACGTCTTTTCAAAAATACATTTTGCAGTAGTCAGCATATCTCAGCGTAGAATCATCTGAAATCAAAAAAATCGAAAAATTTAGTTAAAGTATGAGTTAAACTTCCTCCCAACGTTTATTTTGACGATTTATTTTCATTTTCAGCCATTTGGTAGTCGTTTGAAGTAAAAAGTGATTTTTGACGAAAAAATGCCGCCATTTTGTAGGTGTAAAACCACCTTAATATAAAAAAAAAATGGCGAAAAAAAAAACGTTGGGAGGAGGCTTTTTATATGTAAAATATGTGTGCAAAATTTCAAAAGGATCGGTTCAGTAGTTTTCAAATGCCAATGACTACGCACTTAAAAAAAAAAGGTTCGAGAAAACCGCGTTTAAAGTTTGTAACGGACTACGCGCGCAACTGCTGCGTCTCGGCAGATGTTTGAGGCGGCTCGGCTTTATGCTCAATAACTTAAAAAGTTTTGCTCGGATTGACTTAAAATTTTAACACGATATTTTTGAAATGTTTTACTACAATAACATGCAAAAAAAAAAAATCGATTTTTATCCCTTACCCGCCCCTTAAACGCGTTTGAAGAAATATTCTTCAGTTTCTTCAGCGAATTCTCCTTAATGGCCTCTATCGACTCAAAGCGGCGTCCGCGGCGTAGCAATTTAAGTTTTGGGAAAAGGCAAAAGTCACAGGGGGCCAAATCCGGTGAATACGGTAGTTGTTCGATGATATTTGTCGAGTTTTGGGTAAAAAAAGTGTGCACAATATGAGCCTTGTGAAACGGAGTGTTATCATGGTGCAAAGTCCATTAGTTTTCTTTCCACAAATTGGGCCGCTTCCGACGCACATTCTCTCTCAAACGTTGCACAACTTGCTAATACTATTCTTTATTTACCGTAGAACCATTTGGAACGAATTCCGAGTGCACAACACCATGATAATCAAAGAAAACGAGTAGCATGACTTGCATCATATGGATATCCCCGTTCAGCCGCCTGTTGACTGGTTTGCATGTCAAACTCATATACCCACGACTCATCATTTGCTATGATGCGCTGGATAAACGGTGGGTCCGAACTCAATTGCTCAAGCATGTCTTCAGCCACCTTCTTCCGATGAATTTGAAGAAATTCAACTCTCTTGGAACGAGTCGATCAGCCGCGCGTTTCATGGCCAATTGAACCTGTAAAATGTTGCGAATTGATTCAGGAGATACGCTAAGGTCACGAGCTACCTCCCTCAAACTTAAATGATGATTTTCCAACACCATTTCGTTGACTTTGTCGATGGTTGGTTGTGTATCACCTATATTTTTCGCAATATACATACTCCGGTCCCTGCATTCGTAGCTACACCATCTCTTGATGGCGAATTTATTTATTTTTCTCTAATTGTACTTACTTCGTTCTTCACAATTTGCTTTGTAGCTAATTACCAGCTTGTAAATAAGAAGAATTTAAGTTGCCGATGCTCACAACTTTAATAGAAGTTGTAATTCTGGGTCTAAGTCCCTTAAATTGGGTTATTAAATTTTAACTAACCCTTAGCACAGCTCGATAAAACAGGTTTTCCAAAAATACTAAGTTACGTTTAGTTACGCAAATTAAGTCTGGACTCACTTTTCTGAACTTTTGCGTGCATTCTACAAATTACACGTTTTACTTAAATTACATTTATAATACGTTCACATATAAGTAGATGATCTACTTTTTTGCGCTTAACTCAAAATCCGTAATTAATCTAAGATAATAACGATACTTTTGACATACAACCCTGTGTTTTTTGAGTTATCGATTATATTATTACGAATGTAAGGAGAAACATCAAAATAAAAACTAAATGAAATGTATGCCGGCAAAGAAAACAGGGCTGTAAACATAATTCTAATAAATTTTTTTGTTAAATATTATTAATTATGGATTCATTTTATAGAAAAAAGCGTGTGTCGACAAACGTTTTGTCCTCTTATTACTTATTATAACATGTAATATAGAATACCCCATGCGAATGCAGCTATAATTTTTTGCAACCTCAGTAAACGTCGCATACGGATTTCCTCTAACTGTTTATTATAAATAATTTCTATGAAGAAAAACCTCTCAAAGCAGTATTGACAGCTGATTATCAATTTTGCAGGTAATCTACCATATGTGAACGGGCAGATTAATTTGGTGGATTTATAGGTGATTAACGTGATTGTGAACGTATTATAATAATGTAATTCTACACCATCCAAAACTTTTTTCTCTTTTAAAATTGTGAATGGTTCATAAACATTAAATTTTAGAGGGTGGTTTGCTCAGCTGTTTTAACACCCTCTTGTTACTATCGTATTCCAAAACAAATGGCACCAGCTTTCATGGGCATATTCATGCAAATAGCAAAATCTATTTTAATTAAAGGGAATGAAATTGACACGTTATATTAATCAATTGTGGCAGCGCCACCGAGACACCGATGAAAATTGGTATATGTACTTGTTTTTTGTGGTACTTCGCGTTGTGTTTGTCTTCATTCCGCAGCAGGGCTATATACATCCCGATGAGTTTTTTCAATCAGTGGAAGTGATGACTGGTGAGTTATAAAACATTTCACCCACTTTTTGGCTAACATCTACATATTTATTAGGCGATCATTTTCGGCTGGAGCATGTACGCACCTGGGAGTTCAACAACACAATGCCGGTGCGCAGCATAGCACTGCAATTTTTTCTACTACGTGTTCCATGGAGTTTCTTAGAATTTGTTGCTATGTACATGCGCCACTATTTGGGCATAGAACTATTGCAAAGCTATACTTATTTGGTATTTCCGCGCCTCATAATGTGTGCATTATCCTTTATCAACGATTGGGGCATGTATCGTATATGTCGTTTGTACAGCCTTCACTATGAAATTCGACTTTTAGCCCTCAGCAGCTCTTGGGTAATGTTAGTTTTTGGTACACGCACATTTTCCAATACGATTGAATTGGCTTTATGTTCCTTGCTGCTCACACTTGTCGCCGAATGTATGATCAAAACGAATACTATTGTCTATAAAAAAGAAATACTGGAAGACCGTTATGATAAGGCGAAATCTATAAGCGAACGCGTCAAGATGTGGCGCTTATGCAAAGCTTTGCCAGCGCATAACTACACTCATACTCTGCTTGTGGCCAGCATTTGCGTAGCAGGTGTTTTTAACAGACCAACATTTCTGTTCTATGGAGCGCCAGCGGTATTCTATTGGATGTTGCGCGGTATGGGCACGAAAACCATTACGTTCCGGGACTTCAATCTACGTATGTTACTGTTCTGTATGAGCGCCTTACCAGCGTTCATCCTTTTCATAGTTTGCGATTCTTTTTATTACAAATACCTAACTGTTGGGGAGCTACAAATGTTGCAGTTGAGCATTAATAACTTTGTCAGCACACCTTGGAATTTCATTAAGTATAATTTGGATTCGAAAAATACTGCCCAGCATGGTTTACATCCGAAATACATACACGTTTTGGTCAACATACCGATGCTTTACAATGTGCTTGGTGTAGTGGCGCTTGTATCTTTCGCGCATCTATTAATTCGTTTCTTTCGCGCCGAATATCAAGGTTTACCGCGCGCGCAAAGTATTATCAGCTTAATGTCCAGCGCTATATTTGTGCCACTCTTCTTTTTATCGCTTATCAATCACCAGGAGGCACGCTTTCTTCTACCGCTGCTTTTTCCAATTGTTCTACTGCATGCACCTAAACTGTATCATGGGCTTTGTCCAACCTACCCTTTCAAAAAAGAACATCCTTTGCTACGTAAAATCTATCATACAGTTCTATCTACACAAGTGTCGACCAAACCGTTGATGAAAACCTGGTACATGTGCAACATTGGACTTACCATCTTCTTTGGATTCATCCACCAAGCAGGCGTATTTCCACTAACGCAACATTTCGAGGGCGTAATGCAAACGAAGTCGCCCGCTCAGCATATACATCTCATTACTTCGCACGTTTACAGCGTGCCGCTGACTTTTGTAAATGTGCCCAACTCACAAGTGTTGCATATGATGCGCGAAACTGGACAACGCTATCGGCGTCACAAAGATTTCTACATATACGAATATGGAGGCCTCAATATGCCACAGCTTCTGGACAAAGTCAAGCTCATATTTACACAATGCGAAATGAAGTATACCACAAAGCAGCAGAAATATCGTTTATATTTGGCATTGCCCACCGCTTTGAGTGATCATATGGCTGCGGAATTGAAGCTGGTTGGCGCAAATACGTATATGCGTCCGCAATTAGTGCGCGTTTTCTACCCGCATTTGTCGACAGAAGCGCTGCCACGTTCGAGCGCGTGGCATAGTCCTTCGGCGTCTTTACATTCCAAATTAAGCTATGACTATGTCAGTGACCTGCTTCTATCATTTGTGCGCGAGTTCGGCTTGGCGCTCTATGAGATACAACCGCAACACAAAATTCAGACAGAGAAGTTGCATACTCGGAAGGTGTCGAGGCGTAGTGCATAGGTGCTCCGGGTACTACACTAACATTAGAATACATAATTTTAACTACGCTTTTTATTTATGAACACAATGCTTCTCATTCTAGTCATAGGTTACCTTCGTATGTAAATATGAATGTAGTGCGTTTTGGACTTGGCATTCCACTTTTGATAAGTGTTTCTAAAGTATTTTTTCTTAAGCAATAAAATACACTTTATGCTAAAACTATTTGTGATTAAAAGGGTTAATTTTGCCTCCGACGGAGCTGAATAAGTTGGTGCGTGACTACTGTTCGGGAGTGCGTAGGCTCGAATCTACGTGCATGAACATCAAATAAGAGGTTTGTTCATGTAAAAATTATCCTGTAACTTAATTCCCAAGAATACTATGAATAAGTTCGTGCGGTTTTTTTCGAAATTTGAAACTTTATTGACGTAAAATGGTTACAAATTTAATATTCAAAGTATTGTCCATCGCTTACTACTACTTTTTCCCATCTTTCTGGCAATTCATGGATTCCCTTTGTGAAAAATTCGGTCGGTTTTGCCGCAATCCACGAATCGATCCATTTTTTGACTTCATCGTAATTACGGAAGTGCTGGTCAGCCAGGCCATGTTGCATCGATCGGAAGAGATAGTAATCGGATGGCGCAAGGTCTGGACTATACGGCGGGACATCCCATTTGAGCGTTTCTAAGTATGTTTTGACCACTTGTGCAACATGTGGCCGAGCATTGTCATGTTGCAAAATAACTTTGTCGTGTCTATCGGCGTATTGCGGCCGTTTTTCTCGCAGTGCTCGGCTCAAACGCATCAATTGTCGTCGGTAGACATCCCCCGTAATCGTTTCATTCGGTTTCAGTAGCTCATAATACACAACACCCAGCTGGTCCCACCAGATACACAGCATAACCTTCAGGCCATGAATATTCTGCGCCGACGTCGATGTTGAAGCATGGCCAGGGTATCCATACGTTGCCCGACGTTTTGGATTGTCGTAATGGACCCACTTTTCACCGCCAGTCACAATTCGATGCAAAAACCCCTTTCTTTTGTGCCGTTGAAGCAGTTGTTCGCATGCCATAAAACGGCGTTCAACGTCTCTTGGCTTCAATTCATACGGCACCCAATGGCCTACCTTTCGGATCATTCCCATGGCTTTTAAACGTTTGGAAATGGTTGATTGATCAACTCCCAAAGTTTTTGCAACCTCTTCTTGCGTTTGAGCCGGATCTTGATCGAGCAATTCCTCCAATTCGGTATCCATGAACTTTGGCGGCGCACCCTCGCGTTCTTCGTCTTCCAAGCCAAAATCACCACTTTTAAAGCGTGCAAACCACTTCTGGCACGTTCGCTCAGCTAGAGCATGCTCACCATAAACTTCCACCAAGATACGATGACTTTCGGCTGCTTTTTTCTTCATATTAAAATAATGAAGAAGAATTCCCCGCAAAAACACATTATTTGGCACGAAATTCGACATTTTCAAGTGTGGTAAAAATATTGTTGTTTACGCTTCAAATAAAAAACTTATACTGACGTTTGTGCCTTACGACAGTAGCTCTCCAATGAATGTTTGGAAATGTGGATCGATGGAATAATAATCAAGTTACGCCATCTGTTGTAAAACCGCACGAACTTATTCATAGTCCTATAATATACAGTTAAAATGTTCAAAAAATCGAAAAAAAAAATTTTTTTTCTTAATGGTCGTATGTATTTTTAAGAATACACAAAAAAAATTTATAGTTACACGCAAATTTAAAAAGGCGTTTCAGAGTGCTTGAATGTACAAGGCCGGAGCGGAAGCGCGTTTTTCTCAAAATGGTGTTTTAAAAGTCTGTGACCAAAATCGAAAACGGCTGAACCGATTAGTCTCAAATTTTAACACGAGCTTCTTAAATATATTTTTTGGTAATTAATCGAAGATTTTTTCTCACCCATATATAAATATTTTTTTTTATAAAAAATCGATTTTTGTTTTGTCAAAAAAATTTATTTTGCTTATTCCTTCGATTAATTACTAGATTTAACATTACTTCAACGAAATTTGTTTAGTTTTTTAAATTCAGAGGATTCAGTTCAGAGATATAGGGGTCGCCGCAAAACGTCTTTTTTGAGAGGAGCTCCCGAACATCAGCTGTAGCTCCTTTCCAAATAAATGTTTTTACTTATACTTAGTCTTAAAATACAGTTAAAAGATAACATAATATGTGTACAAATTTTTAGATAAATAAATTTAAGGGTTTTCTCAGAAAAATTCTGGAAAATCCCCTTTCGTTCGGCCTTCTAACTGTGTATAACCCCTTAAAAAAAGTACATGAAGGCAAAACAAGTAACAACTTGCAAGTTTTACAAACAGCTGATTAAATTGCTGGCAGGACAAATCGCAAAAATTAAAAAAAAATTTCAGTTGAGCTACTTCGTATTAAAATAAAAAATTAAGCAAATAAAATGCAAAATAACGAGCTTTGGCATAACATGAATTTGTTTGGTCGGCAATAATTTGATCCATTTCATCATCGCTGTCAGATGAAGAACATCCATTAGCAATTGCAATTAGCAAGTGTTAACCCTTAACGGCCGAGAGATTTTTTTGTAATACTCGCCCATGAGACGACGGAAAATTAGGTAAAACGTCTTTGAGGATGAAAACTTGAAACTGAACATTTAAACTGATTTATTTAGATATGAATTCAATATATTTACTTGATTTATAATTTTATATGATCAACGAACCAGGGATGTACAAAGTTGCACTATTTGTTAAAGAAAACTGCAGCGATGGTAAATAAATGAAATGAAAACTGAATTCTTTTTATGCCCCCATATTGGGGCCTTTCGTTTTCTATGGCATAAGTACTATGTTACCGTAGCGGGACCTTTTGGCCGTTAAGGGTTAATTCGTGCTTATTTTTCCTTTGCAGTCAGCTGTTTTTCTCACTTGCGAATACTTACAAGTAAAAATTTTCCAGTCAAAACTTGTAGCTTCCCCTCAAAATTAAATGTCATTTTGTTCTCTCACTTGCCCCTACTTTGCAAGTGTTTTTTGGGTACATGAAAACCAAATCGTGATAATTTCTAACAATAGTTACAAACTACATATTTGCTTCATGAACAGATCTAATAGAAATATTTTTTTCTAAGAGCGGTCGCCCCTCGGCAGGCAACGACAAAGCTCCGAGTGTATTTCTGCTATGAAAAAGCTACTCATGAAAACCATTTGCCGTTCGGAGTCGGCTTAAAACTGTAGGTCCCTCCATTTGTGGAACAACATCAGGACGCATATCACAAATACGAGTAGGAGTTTGGCCCTATTAGTGTACGCGTCAATTATTTATTTATTTTTTTTTTTGCTGATTAGTGTAAAAAACTTTTTGAAGTAAAACTTCTTAGGCGTCGATGGACGAGCGAGAATGGAGAGTAAAATTTCAAAGTTCCTACTGCTTGGGGCGTTTTTTGGTCCTAATTTTTTGGTGCCTACTTTTTTGGCGTTTATTTCCGTTTCCTGGCTAGTGCTTGTGCATATATAGTACTATCCACTATAAAGTACTATCCACTCCGGCGTCGGATTTATTGGTATTGCCTTGCGGTAATTTGTACCGTTGCTACGGTCCTGGAGTAGTGTGCATTGTTGCCACGGCTTGTGTCCGGCGCTTACCTACACCGGCCGACCCTTCTCCGTTTTTTGTAAATTTTGTCTATTTGTATTCTCTGCAAACGTTGTGAATTTATTTATATATATTTTTTTCTCTCTCTCTCTCTCTCTCATTCTCTCTCGGGTCTCTCCCTCTTTCTTTGTCTGCCTGGAAAGTTTCAATTCTGTTATGTGTACTACGCTACATGCGCTTTTTTCTAACTGTAAAAACTTCAGATAAAGAGTCTTCAATTGGGTTCTACAAATGATGCTGACTGTATATCGCTCAATAAATTTCATATTTAGAAACAATGTCCGATTAATTGAAGACTGTCCGTATTGGGTTCCTATTTCCTAACAGTGTGAGTGCATATTTTTTTTTCCTAACAACACTATGTCCTGGTGAGTTGACTGTGCGCTGGTGAGTTCTGTTCGCTACATCCGTGGGTATACTAAACTGGAACACCGAAATTATATTTTATCAAGCACTCACAGCATAGCTGTATTCCACGTACTACTAGTCCTGTCTAGTGAAACCCACGTACTACTACAATAACAACAAAAACACTGTCACAAACAAGTTATATTTAATTTCTTTAATTATGTGAATATCGGATAAGAAATTCAATAAATCAAATTTTATGAAACGATGCATACGAATATACAATATTTGCACTTATTACTAATGCAAGTCTTTTAACTTTCGTACAAATCAATGATTGTTTAAAAAATAGTAAATGGCAAAGAAAATAGATCACAATATAAGAGATATTGCTGTTTAAAGTATTTACGAAAAAAAAAAATACTTTTCAATAATAGTTTCAAAATAATACTTTTAAAAAATAATTTAAATCATTTAAACGACAAGCAGCAAAAATTGAGTACAAAATTACTGAATAATGAAAATTTCCCACTATTTGTATAAATTAGAGTTGGATAGACGTACAGTAGATTGCATGCTTGCTAATAATCAGAATATTATACATTAACAATCTCGAATTAATTAATCCCAGTTGCGTTTAGCAATTATTCCCTGCTGCACCTGAGTCATTCGCAGATACTTGCTTCAACTGATCAATAATTTCTGTGGTGACAAAAAATGCTAATTTAATAAACACCGCATGAAATTTCTTCATTACTTACCGGAGATTTGTAAACTAGCCGAATTATGCAAATAAAAATCGCACGCTTTCTGTGTTTCCGCAGATTTTTGACGCTTAAACATCACTGTGCGCAAACTCTCATCTGCAAGCAAATTAATAAATAAATATTTATTTAAACACATTTTTTTGTAAGAAAGATTTTAGTAAACTTTTACTCACTTCGACGCACACTACTGCCTCTGTGCCTCTGTTTCAGCGCCTGTTGCCAATCACTGCCAGACACTGTATTCAACCTTCGATTTCCCTCACCTTCATTCAGTAGTTTTGAGTAATTGCCACGCATTGAGTCGCTTACAGCACGTCTACGCGGGGTGCATATTTCGGATTCATTGCGATACAATATGCTACAAACACTTGGCTCTATGGTCTCGAGTATAAGCTGCGGCTCATTTAAATCGATTGCTTGCGTTTCGGTCACAGTTAGCTTATTAAGGTTTTCCTCCGATTTCTTTCTTGCTTGATTTGATGTCTTCTCGAGCGCATCTACGAACTTGCGCATGATAGCACGCAAAATCTTGAAACGTTTCAATATGCGTCTAGTGTCCACTTGATCGGCGCATACCAAAATTGCGCGGCATTCGTGCAACATCATAGTGAATTTTTGAAAGTATTCTAGCCGTTTACAATTTGTTTGTTGAAGTTCTATTTTGTTTGTGGGATACTGAAAATATTGCAGTAGAAATTCACCCATTTGCACCATATCTTCTAGTTTAGGTTTGTTGAATTGTTTCTCTGTTTGAGCAATGCAAGCGTTAAGCATTTCGTAAAAGCTTCTGGTGATTGGCTGTGCATCTATAATTTCATAAATAACAGATTTCAATTTGGTCATTTCTTCGTAAAAGTGCTGCTCTAAGATTTCAGAATGCATATCGGCACCATTGCTAGCTTGCAATGATGGTATAATGCATGCGTCGAGTGCCTCTAAGGAGGCCATACAACTACGCACCAATGTCTTTACTGAAATGTGAAGATGATAAAATTACATATTGAAATATTAAATGTTGATATAACAAAAGTACATTACATTTGGGTGTAGGCGATTCATTGGCAGCAAAGAGACCTATTTGCGCCAATCGATCCAAGTTTACATCAAAATCCGCTATAAACTCATCTAGCTCAACATCATCACTACCACATTGTCGCATCTTCGCGCGTAGTTTATCTAACGAAAACTTTTCTAAATCCGCGAAGCAAATAAAAATTAAACGCAAAATTGTTTCATCAACGTACTGGTGCAATTGGTTCAACGAATCTCCCAGTGCGATAGCCTTCAGCCTACGATTACATTGGTTGGATCGTGCTTGTTGTAAATTTACACAACATTCCTGCTGAAATGTAGTACTGTCACGTAGTGCCTGAAAAAGCGTCGTGAATGTTTTAAAAGCTACGAAAAGAATGGAAAACTTTACCTTTTGGCACAATGCACTCAGCGCTGTTTTATCCTCGAAAAACGCCACGTTAGCCAAAGCAAGTGTATGAGCGACCATCGAGCGTACCACACGATGTATTTCATTGCTGGAATCAAGTGCCTAAAAAATTCACAAACACAATAGTAATGCATTATTTTGCAGATTTAGTTTGCTTTTTATGTATTTTAATTTAGTCTTTCACTTACATATTTAAGTTCGTCCAGTGAGTGCGGATCGAACTCAGGATCATCTTGGTATGTACTGAACGAACTCACTTGATCCATTGCCATTTCTAATAAGGCTATAAAACCATAGCCCGACAACGCTTGTTCGGATGTTTTATAAATGGCAGCTACTCTCAAATTACTTACGGCGATTTCCAATCTATCCAAGCACCATATAATCCGATCTATGAAGTGCTTACGGGAAGACTGTGTGGCATGAAGATGTCATTAATGTACAACAAAATTTTGATAACTTCATACGTACCAGAATTGGTTTGCAAGCTGTTTCCTCTGCACGTATAACGCGTTCCAAATATTTTGTGCACAAGCAGACTTGTGTCAGACACAGAAAAGTAGTGTCAACATTTTCATTTCCTTCCAGTTCGTCAACTTCGTCCGTGATATACTTGTGCAGACGGTTGGCGAATTCGTAAAAATCACCACAAAAATTCTAAAAACCACTATAACTGTATTAAATAAACCAATTTGAGTTCTTCTTACATTTAACCAATCAATGCGGTAATTCGTGTCCCTACATCCTAGAGCTATTACTTTACGGCATCTTGAAAGTTGGGATTTAAGCACCTGCACTCCACTCGTTGCCATTTTGCTTGTTTCACAGATCAGATGTAAAAAACCAAATTTTGTTTCCGAAACTAAATTTTTGCACAACGTTCTGTTTAAATTTTTAAACTGAGTTCATTCTTCTTCTTTTTAAAACGAAGCTTCACAAACCAACAATCGTTGTAAAGGACTGTTCACATAGGCGTTTTATTGATGACAAGTTGTATGCGAAAAAAACTGCTTATTTTGTTTACAAAATGCGAATTTTAGTTTAACAGGAAATTGGTAACATTCGAATGCTCGTAGCATTCAAAAAGCTTTATAATATTAATTCAATTACATATTACATTAATACAAATCGTAAACAACTACAATTTCACATTCATACTTTAGCATGTAAACATACTTTAGTTTGTACGAAAAAAAAACAACCAAACAAAAAAAATTTTACTTTCCTGCCACAGCATCTTCCGCATAAAAACGCAAAAAAAAACTGCATTTTGAGTCTTTATATTAATTTGTGCTTTCATAATTTAAGGAGTCCCGGTGGTCTTTTAAAAATAAACGATTTTTTTTGATATTTCGAAAGTATAGGTTTTTAAGAATATACTGTAAAATTTTTGGAAGGATATTCCCAGTATTTTCGATTCTACAGCCGTTTTAGCAGGTAGAGTGAGATTCGTCACGGGGCCACTCTCAAAAATATAAACTCAATTATCTCGCCCATACTATAATCATATTATTATTTCAATTATTTCGTATTTTTTTGATTAAAAAGATAAAAAATTCGATTTTTAGGGTGTCAAATTCAAAACCGCGCCATTTTGTCATTTTTTTATTTTAGTACGGGACATAGCTACATTCATACTGATTAATCTTTTTTTTTGGGTTTCGGGTGTCAGATAAATAGAGGAGTTAAAATGGACAACATAAGTCCAATCTTTCGGATGGGTCAACTTCAGCGCCAGTTTTAAAATTATTAAAATTTGAAAAAAAAATTTTTTTGTATGTAAAATAAATTAAACAAAAAGCCTAAAAAGTAAAAATATTCCTGAAAATACCCTAAATTTTCGAGCTCTAGACCAATGGGACCCCTCAACACACGGCACTTCGTTCTCATATGTTTGATTTGTTTAAATCTTCCAAATCACAAAACTACAAAGCTATTCACTGAATTTTCACAAACACATTATTTTTGCTACTTTTGTTTGTTCTGTTCGTTTTTTTTTTCTTTTGCGAACTTAGCTGACATCAGATAGTTAAGCAGAAAATAGTTAACCAGAAAATTTGTGTTGTTTATTTCCATCAATTTCCTCCTTAGAACGTTTTAAGTAAAATAATAGCTCGGCATGAATGTTTGAAAAGTTTCTATGTAATAAATGTCGCTACATCGGTAAGTATATGTCCTAACTCTAATATTATGCATTATATCAGTGATGTACACAGTTTGTGTTCGATTCAAAATGCACTCCCCAATATAAAATAAATTTCTTTATCACCAAAGATGTGATTGAACTTAATTATTGATTTTTTTTAAATCCGTCCGCTATTTGCAAGCACCCCTGCGATAGTTTTCCTTTGTTTTGAAAGATTCAGCTGTTTTACCTCCATCGCAACAGTGGGGCATGTGTACATTGCTCTCATCAATATAGTTTTGATAGAAGCTTGGCATCTTGTAGACACTTTATTCCATTTGCTTGTTGCGGATATCTCCATATCTTACAATATTTTGAATTGTATGTAGCGAACCGTTTTGGCTTTACTACCAATCCTCTATAGCCAGAATTGAACAAGTGCAAAGTGTATTCCTTAAGGCTATTCTATCCTTCCAGAATTTCCTTTCACCATATATGACCACTTTCACCACTTCCTTCTACTTTTTATTAAACAATTAGAAAGTCGAAGATTGGATTTGTTGCTGTCCATTATATAAACTATGTTTTTCTCAACTTAACTGTATATTGTAATTTTACCAAACTTTTTGTTAGTGATGGTTTTCGCCTTCGTTTAAATTTAATCACTTAAATCGTCGCTTAAACATACCCAATTTGTGCAAACCACAACCCATATAAATTTTGCGTTTTGCGGCATTTAAGCGTTTAGATGAATACCCATATTTTTTTTTTTTTGCTTAAAATTTAATATTGAATCCATTGTGAATACACAGCCTTGTATTAATGTGGAAGTTAAGTGTTTTGACAGTTTTAAATTTGCCGTAACATTTTGACAACCAATTTATCGTTTATTTTCGCCGACATTCGACATTTTTCGTTCGGCCATGTCAGTTGTGAAGCTTTTTAATTTTTTGGTTGATACAATAGTGATTTCTGCAGCAGCTTTTTCGAAACCTACTCAAAATTACTATTTTGTTGAATATTTTACAACTGCTTTACAAATGCAAAAAGCCTAGTAGTGAAATTAAAGTGTTAAGTGCAGTAAAAGTCAAAATATAGAACAATTTTGCCAACCATATACAAGCAGTAAAGTCTTTCCAAGTGTGCGTACAGTAGAGAAGAGGAAAAATGAGTTCAACTGCTAGCCGCAAAGAAACGGAAAGGACCAAATTGATACAGGAAAAATGCCAAACTCTGCTGACTCAGATGCTTCGCGATGAGGACAACAAATATTGCGTTGATTGTGATGCAAAAGGTAAAAAAGAAAGTGTAAAAATCTTAAAATGGGCTGAGGCAAAAAAAAAAAAATGAAAATGTAACGAGTAATAAACACGCAAAACCACCAAACCCCCAGATTCGCAATTCAATGCTTGCTCCTTGAGCGTATTTGAAAGAATAAAGGGGTAACGGATTATATTCAACTGGAAACATCAGCACCGAGAATGGGGACTTGATGGTAGTTCCAAAATATGCATTTGTAAAATTCTTGATGTGTGGTGTTCCCTCCACCAAAAGCTGATCGTCGAACAGTTGAAGCAATATTTTATCGTCAAAGGTCCCTACCACAGTAAATAGTTGTATAATAAAAACAAAAATTATCTTAAAATGATATACGTGATCGTCAAACTCTGGGCGGAATTTACATTGTGATTGAATAATCCAACGCTACATGTACATACGCGTACCAAATAGTTGCAATATTTAACTTCTCACACCGTCTAACACACATATTTAGGCAACTGTCACTGATATTTATTGCGTTTCTGGATCAACGCTTTCAAGATACGTGTCTATGGATTCCCTTCATACATATTTGATTTATTTATTTTTGTCTGTCATTAATTTATTATCAGAGTTTTCTTTGATACGACGTTGCCTGTTGCTTGTGGATAGTAATTTCGGTGTTTTTGAGCAATGTTTCTGTGCGGCTTCACAACTTTTACTTCTCTATAACTTACTATATTTAACTTAGATAATTGTTAAAAATCAATAGACACAGAAAAGCAGGCACCATGGTAAGCCATAGATTTGAGAGCTAAAGGCAAACACATGCTTGAATGTGATGTTGATATGTGTTACGAACAAAGGACTTTTAAAATTTACATCTTTGGGGAAATTTCTACCATTATTCCTTCCCTTTTTCGCAAATCGTACCGAAACAATTTTTAAAAATATTGTTGAGTCACTAGTTAAATTGCGGTTTTACAAAGTGAAGATCACAAGTTAGCGAGAGCGAGAGAATATCATATCTCTGATAAAATAAAAAACAAAAAAAAAATGCTGCTCTAACCACGCAAGCAATTTGTTGTTGCCAGGCAGTGTCACATTGATAAATGATAAGCAACATGTGTTTACAAACAAGATTGTTATATTCAATATACATATGAATGTATGTATGTACATATTTTTTTAATTAATTCCTTGTTCTGCAGGACCGCGCTGGGCGTCTTGGAATCTTGGAGTGTTCTTGTGTATACGATGTGCAGGCATTCATCGTAATCTTGGCGTACACATATCACGCGTCAAATCGGTCAATTTAGACACCTGGACGCCAGAGCAGGTAATTTCATTGCAACAGATGGGAAATTCACGTGCGCGTGCCGTTTACGAAGCACAATTGCCAGATGGTTTCCGCCGACCGCAGACCGATACTGCATTAGAGTCATTTATTCGAGCTAAATATGAGCATAAAAAGTATTTGGCACGAGAATGGGTACCACCATCACCGCCAAAAGTAGACTGGGCAAAGGAAATTGATGAAGAGTTAGAACGGCAGAAACGCAAGAAAAAAGCAGCACAGGCTTGTACTTCAATGGGGCTAAGTGTGATGAGCGCTGTTGGTGCGGGGGGTGACAAAAAGAGCATTACATCATCTACTTCAGTCTCGAAATCTACGCCACTGCCCGCGCCGTTGCCGAAACCGAAGGCTGGACAAGCTGGCAGTTGCAGTCCGAAAACTCAACGCATTTCGACGAATTCCACGAGTGGCGAATGCAATCAGAGTAGTGATTTGCTCGGCCTTTCTTCGCCGACTAAGCCAGTGCAGAATAGTGTGGGTAATAGCGCAGCACAAGATTTGCAAAATGATAGCTTCACTAGTTTTCTTAGTGCAACTCCAACTACTGCAACGCAAACTACTGAACACAGTAGATCCGCAGAATCCAATGGGCAAAGTTCTACGCAAAACTCGCTCGCTAAGGACGAAGAGGATTTCTTTAATCAGGGATCGCTTACTGGCGGTGACAAAGACAAGTCAGGGAAGCTAACTAAGGATAGCATATTAGCATTATACGGCACTGCTCCAACCAGTACTGTTGCCTCACACAATCCGCATGGCGCCCAAATGCCTTTTGGTCAACCTCAACCGATGTTTGCTGCTACTGGCGCTTACTCGGGCGGCATGGCTCCCGGCTACATGGGCGCAGGAGGGGTGCCACATCCACAGCAGCCCCAGTTCATGACGCCGCCAAATTCCACGAGTATGTATAATGCGCCCGTCATGACTGCGCCCACTGCGTTTAGCACACCAGGTATGCATATGGGTGTTGCGGGTGCTACTGGTGGTTTCGGTGCACAGTTTCCGGGCACGACCAGTACCGGCATCTATACACAACAACATATGGCAGGTCTGGGCAATATGCTTGCTAATAGTGGACACCCAACGGGTAATTTAAATCTTATGCAAACAAACCAGAGTCTGTTAAGTGGATTGCCAATGATGGGAGTGGGTGCAACGTCAACAACCATGGTGCAGCAGCCACCAATGGGCATGAGTATACCAATGGGTAGTATGCCTATGTCAGCCGCGTTTCAAGCGGTACCCACAGCAGCGGCCGGTGCTGCATCCACTAATACACATGGCCTAAACCAGCAATTCAGCAACTTAAATATCGGTAATGTGTGGCAGTGAGCAGATGACGAACTGCGGGTTAGTGAAGAGTAGCGCCTGCATCAGATGCCGTCAGAACTCAACTTGCCTTGTTCAATGCGTCGTCGACGTAAGCGACCTCAACGCTGCGTTTTCGTTTTACGTGAATATTGAAATAAAAAAGAAGCTTAATATTTTCAAATGATAAAAGCATATTTATTGTTCCTTTATGCTTCTTTAAAAAATAATCAATATTAGTATTTAGAAAAGCATATTTGAAATTTCACCACTAGATCGTGTGCTTAATTTCCTTTTAATTCCAAAAGCACAGCATTTTTTCCTTACTGACGCAAAATTATATCACGAACGAAACGAAAACGCCGCCAATTTGGGTTACGTTGGAAGGATGCAACGCGTCATTTACATATATATGTTGGCTGGAATCAGTAGCGATAAATAATATATGCATTCATTACTATTATTTGTACTTTAGCGACGTTTATATTTTTTCTTGGTTAATAATATAATAGAAAAACATATATGCATGTATATGTATAGATTCATCCAAAGCAGGGATGAATCCTCTTAATAGACATAAGATTTTTGCCGGTTTACTTTGTTGAAGAATGTACTGTGAGCGATTAAGGTGAAATAGGCAAGTTTTGCGGTTAGATAAGATCTCGTTTGTTAGATATTTCGAAAACTGCGGCTTGTCGCGGTTAGCGATTCTTAGTTTATTTGCAAACATGTTCACATGATTTATTGTATGTGTTTTTGTTTTTCATCAACATGTAAAAATTTCAGTGTATAATAATGTTATACTAAACATACCAAAAGTATTTGTCTATATAACATAAAGTCCCATGTCTGGCGGTCGAAATTCATGTTAAAATGAAAAAGTTGATAAATCAATGAGTGGGGACAATTCATTTAGCACTAAAAAAAAAATTACAATGCAATATACAGTTATCATATTTTTACGCACCGAAATGGTCAATACATAAAAGAAAAGGGGAGGTTTTGAACACAGATTCATACGGCTGGCAAATGTGTTACTGTTTACAATCCACAATAAGCTGTATTATTTATGTAAATCGTAATAAAAATAAAATAAAAACAGACAACATAAATAAAAATTAATATAAATATGTCGATTAAAGCTGAGAATCAATGTGAATGGAGTAGGAAATAATTCCTTCCAAAGTAAAATTTAAATTTAAACACATGAGCATCAAATGTTAAAGGACACTAATTATTAAAATTTAATTTTTCATATTTCTTTAAATACACAACCATAATTGTAGTTTTATTACGAAGTTTAATTGAACCTATGGATATCAATAAATAAAACTTAAAAAAAATTGTAAATGGTTTTATTATTATTATTTATAGTATATTGAGGCGTTGCAATATTTTATGTAGAGTTGTTAAAATAAACAAAAAAAAATTGTTCAATTAATTTACAGAATACAATTGGCTGTATGACGTGCATTGTACGAGCAATGGCTCTAGTTTCGAAGAAGTTTTGTAGCTTTTCTAGCCGCAAAATATTTACCCACATAAAATTGTAAACCATAATTTCTTTAAAGCATATTAATTTTGATAACTTTCCTATTTTTAATCGTGCCAGCACTCATCGACGTAAACGCAGGCCCCTGTCAGCTGTTACGATCAAACCAATGAGAGCCCCATGTCAATAAAAAATTACCACCCTTCCATTCCGTAGTATCAAATATTTTATCGTAGGATTTTGGAAATTTCCATATAATCGTGGCAGCTGATTGCTCTCTCGCCACACAGTGTTGCCAAACAGTACATTTCGAAATCATTCGCAAAATATACTTAGAAAAGTTTAAATTTTTATTAAAATAACTGAACATACATTCGTATGTTTACATTTGATTACTGATTTTGACGTGATGCTTGGACCAAACGCAACAACAATTACATGTAGGGTTTTACTTATATGTGGTTGCTGTCACCTATAATAAATACATATACATACACAAATGGAATTAGATACCATTGTGAACTGGTCAATATAGACAGCTGATGCCAAGGCGAATTTATTACAGGTGTGGGCAACCACATATACTACGTAAAACATACATGTATTTGTTGTGGCCTTTGGTGTAGGCATCACGTCAAAATCAGCTGTGTGTTTTCAGGGTTATTTGCTTGTGAAATACAAATAAAGTAATTCAACCTTCGCTTTTAAATTGCTTAGTACTTCCGATTAATTTATTAAATTGTGAGCCTGAGCAAATTGTTTGGTGCTATGTATGCAGTTTAAATAAACAAAGAAATTTTGTCGATTAATTTACAGAATACAAATGGCTGTACATCGTATATTGTACGAGCAATGGCTGTAGTTTCGAAGAAGATTTGTAGCTTTTCTAGCCGCAAAATATTTACCCACATAAAGTCTTAAACCATAATTTCTCTAAAGCATATCAATTTTGATAACTCTCATATTTTTAATTCGCAAGTGACATTTTATGCGCTCAGCTCTATTTACTTTCATCCATACACAACTGGAATTAAATACCATTGTGAACTGGTCAATATAGACAGCTGATGCGAACACACAAATAACAGCACTACGCAATATTTGTTAAGTAATTGAAAGTAATGTCGTGTCCATATTTAATGTGCAAATACAAAGAAAAACAAAAATACATATCGCAAAAATAAAAAGTCTTAAAAGCATTATTTTGCGTTAATGCCGAATTTAGTGTACGACAAAGAACAGATAACAATTTACTAGAAATTATTTAACACAATGTCTGTAGTAAACAAGTTAAAGGACGGAAAAGATGTAAATTCCGAACCGGAGGATGCGGCCTCAAAGCACTTACTGGGTGCAACTCAGCAGCTGGATGCTGAGAAAGAGAAGCATGTGCCTACCGAATCAGCAACAGAAAAGGGCAATGAGCGGGAACTAACTACCAAGGAAGCATATTTTGCCAGTCTCAACGAATGGGTTAGTTATTCTATCTGTTGCTATCACTTATTGATTTATCGTTGTTGATGTACCATATTTCTTATCATTTTCCTTTCAGGTGAAACATGCTAATATCTCACAGAATGCAATGGCGCTTTTCCCTTGGTATTTAATTAATAGCTATCCGCAAATATTCCAAAATCAACAAGGTATACCATACGGCGGTCTTGGTAGCGCCATACCACCTGTAAATGCGCAAATGCCCGGTAGTGGTGTAGGCAATTTGAACGCAGCCGACGCCAATGGACTTGGAGGACGTGGAAGAGTTATATTTCAGTATCGTATAATGAGCGATCAAATGCAAGCTGAGCTCATTCAACGCACAGGCGGTTATGAGTATGTTATTGCACCCTTCTGGAAGCGTGTAGTTGCAGAGATAATCGATATGTTGATATTGCTGGTGCTGAAAATCGTGATCACATTTACTATAATGAATTTATTTGATTTGGACTTGGGTTTCGATATTGATAAGGAAGTACTGCGAAAAGCCCTTGAAGATGATGATTACGCCAGCTTTCTGGGGGTATCTATGGATTTTCTAGCATTTTCTTCAGACCTTCTAATGCTTGAACTGTTAACGAAAATAATAGTTTGTTTCTATGAGGCCATATGGACAGCGGCTTATAATGGCGCTACACCAGGAAAAGCGGCAATGAATTTAAGCATACAGTACGTGGAAGCAGTTTATCCTTTGCAACCACCAGTGGATGTACAGGCACAGCTTCCGCCATTAGCACGCCGATTTCAAGGTTTCCAAGCTCAACGTGTGCCAGTTACTGCACTGCTTTTCCCAGCTGAAGTGCCAACATTCCAACGCGCTTTCTTGCGTGCCGTATCGAAGAACTTGATAATGACCCTATTTTTCCCAATGTGCTTTATTATTATTTTCTTCAAAAATAATCGTACGGCCTATGATATAGTCACCAAGACGATAGTAGTGGAGTCAAATCCAAATCCTGTACTACGACGCCCACCTCCGCAACAATGAACAACATCCTCAATTTTGTTAATTCCATAGGGTTTGGTTTTTTTGTTTGAGGTGTTATCGATGTTTTTATTGATTGTTCTTTACATCTATTTATTTCCATATCCTTTCAAATGTAAAAACAGAGTTTGAGTAAATAAAATTTTCTTATATGTAACTTGTATTATGTTAACAAATGCCGTTTTTATTAATTATTAAAAGAATAATTCTAGTGATGCGCATTTATTTCACATTTACATTTTTCAGAGTTTGTGCGACAATATTTCCTTTGCCAGGCACGTGAAGTGCAGCGCCTTTATAACAAGCAACCAGCTGATCATTGGTTCTCAAATCTGGCGCACATGTTTCGAATACTTTCTTTTTTGGATTAAGTTGTGCGTCTGGTTGGCGCGGGTAGCCTTCGCAATGTACAAGGTCACCAGGCACTGCCCCTGCGGGTGGGCTAAGTACTTCAACTTTATCCGCTGTTGAAGCACACATAACCATGGCTTCAGAAGTTACCCCACGCATTTTTGCCGGTTTAAGATTGCACAGGACAATGACTAAACGGTTTTGCATTTCTTCTAAAGGCACAAACTTAACCAAACCAGAGACAACTGTACGTGGCTGCGCTTCTCCACAGTCAATTTTTTCCAAATATAAACTATCTGCATCCGGATGACGACCTATTTCAATAATTCTGCCAACCCTCATATCAAGCCTACCAGCATCTACCGGAAGTTCGGTGGCGACATTTGCACTGGCAACGGGCTTTTCTTTTTTTGGTTTTTTCTCCTTTGCCGCTGTTTGCTTTTGGTCTACGCGGCTAGTTTCCGGACATTTATCCTTAGGGATTTTGACTTTCGGCTCAGCGTTTAGATTAGCATCGACCTCCGTGCAAAGCCCGCGTGAATTGGGCAATGGGATTTGCTTTTTACTATGACTTAGCTCCAGCGCTATGAGCTGCTGCTTGGCCGTTTCAACTTGTTGCTTTAACACAACGTTTTCTTCACGTAATTGTTGTTTTTTTTGTGCAAGTAATTCTCTGCGCATCACCGCCAACTGTAAGTTTGTATAAATAGTATTTGACGATATAAATATTTCCCATTACAGTGAAATACTTACTTCAGAAGCAATGGAAGAAATGATCTCCCCATTACGTTTGTTGTTCGCTATAATTTCCTCAAGTGAAGACATCCTCAAATGCTGGGCTGGACGTTGAAGTGAAAACACCAAATTTCTAGCTGCTCCAAAAGCGAAAATGCGGTTTAATGACATTGTTAAACTATTGTGAATTAAAACTACTGCCGTATGATCGTACTGGGAAAAATTATTATTCTTGTGCGCATGTATTGTGCAATAATTTGGGAATAAATTAATTTGAAATACGTTTCTTATGTAATATAAAATCAATATAAATGATTACATTTAAATCAATATGCAAATATAAATCAGGGGACTACTTTCAATTTTCATAAGCAGTTTTACAAAGACTAGAATCTTTATAGAATTTTTAATTAGATTCTGGCACCCCAATTTTTAAAAGTTTGTAGGGTGTTTACGTGAAGCGATTTTACGGGGAACTTTTAGTTGAAAACATTAATCGCCAGCAAGAATGATAGAGTGACAGATGGCACCTTCCGAAATCGCTGTGTCATTAAATTCATGAATAAATAAACAAAATGAAAGGGGAATTACCTATTTGTGAAGAGGAAGATTAAGGGGTTATACGCAGTTATGACTTTCAAAAAAATCGATTTTTTTTATTGCATTTTTGTAATGTACATATATTCAAAAGCATACGCACGAAATTTGAAGTAGATCTAAGCAATACTTTCGGAGTTATACCTAAATATGTAGAGATGGCTCGGCACGTTTTAAGGTAGGTATTGAAACTTTAAACGTGTTTTTTTTCAAAACGGCATTTTTCAAGTCGGTGTACACGATATCTCGAAAACGGCTTGTTTGATCGGTCAACCGTTTTAACTCAATCTTTAAAGATACATTTTCTAGTAATTAATCGTTCCTTTTGTAAATCTGATACTTATTTTCCATTTTATAATCAATTTACGGCCAAATTTTAACGTAAAAATCGAAATCATTTCTTTTAAAAGCTGCCATTTTGTGAAAATTCACTATTTTGATTAGCCGAATGATTAATTACTAGATAATCTAATATATTAACAAAATTTGTTTAGTTTTTTGATTTCAGATAATCCAATCCTGAGTTACGATGTACACCGTAAATCGTCTTTTTTTAAAGGAGGTTCCAGAAATCGCCTGCAGCGCGCTCTATAATCAACATTTTCATAAATAAAAAATTTTGTTACGTTCTTGAAGGATGCTTTTATAACCGCCAAAAATTTTCAAATTAAAATATTCTGAAGTTTCTTCAGGATAAATCCTTGACAACCCGTCTTTTATTTGCTTCATAACTGCGTATAACCCCGGTATAAGCGGTAGCCAAAGATGATTTAAAAGTACTAAAGTCGTTTTCATTAGTTTGTTTACTTTAAAAGTCACAAATCTTCAAATTGCAATATTAACTAACCATTCATGGAATTTTTAAAACCTTGGACAAACATAGTTTCTCCTGCTTTTGTTTGTTTTGTATTTTTATAACTCAGCTGACGTCAGCTGGCTATCAAAATCGCGAAAAATATAGTACCGGTTTTCGGAAGACGCCACCTTTAGTATCTTGTATAAGGTGTGTAAAATCCAAGGCGAATCTATTAAAGGTGTTGTTGGTAAATCAGCTCATTTGTTTTTTTTTCTTTCGCCTTTTAATGAATGCGCCTTGGTAAAATCCCTTCATGTTAACACGTTATTGTTAGTAAGGCGAATCAATAGACGGTGAACAAATTATAGGAGCATTGTTTTTTTGGCGATTTGTTGATTAGAATTTCAAATTGTCTTGCTCTTTGTTAGTGTATAGTATTTGTTTATATTCTCAATGAAATTATGACACTCAAATTGTAAAAACAATATACATGTAAATGTTTGTTGTTGCTCAACCGAAAGCACCTTGTTTGAGTTCGCCTTGATTCATAGATTCGCCTTACTTATAACAATCAAAATTAGTTAAGATGACTATCATTATGAAATTAAATTGGTTAAGGCTCGCATCGATTCGTTTGTATTTTTCAATTATTTCCTGCAAAAACTCTGACTAAATAAATAAATACCTAGTATCGAATGGTAGAAATTATTATTCACGTATATTCACGCATATATATATTATATTCAGTGCAATAAAGGTGCAATGTAAAGTAATTGCAAGTGCTGTGGACAAAAATTGTGCTGTGAATTCAAGTCTGAGCCTTGACGGTGCCTCCGATCATTGGAACAAAGGAAATATTTAGTGCGTTCGAAGGATAAAGAAACATAAAAGTTCGTTTTGAGTTTGATGATTAATTGCCTATTATTAAGTAGTTAATTGTGATTGTAGTAAAAATTGTGCGCCAAACGAGCTGAAAGCTCCTTGGAAAAAGTGGGAAAATGCGTAAGCACACTAGCACCTGTTGTTTTTATTTGATTTTTAATTATTTTCTGTTATTGTTTTGTGCGCCTGCTGTGTTCGCATTAACACAATTTAATTTTGTCTCATTTATTCACTTACATTTTGCATGCCTAGTATATTGCCAAAATGGAGGGAAACCACCTCCTTGTTAACACTGCAAATAGATTAACAAAATAGAAAATTCATAGCGAATGCTGATATGCACCCACACAAATATAGGATTGCTCATTTATCACTGTCACTTGGTATTTCGTCATTTGGTCAACCTGTCGAAGGTCCTTCAACTTAATAATTTCACGTGTATTACATATTCCATTTCACAACCACTACCCGGCAAAAAAGCGGTTTTGTTGTGTTTTCTGAATTAATTTGCATGCGTCATTTACTATGAGCATGATGCCTCGCCACTTCATGCGTCTTGCCAATGCACCATTAACGTTTATTTAGTTATTTATTAGCAAAAGCTTAAATTACCTGTTTTGCATTCTTTACCAAATTCGAAGTGCCTACAAAATACAAACAACAAAGTATCTGCTTAGAAAAGTAAATATTTCGAATACAGTGTTGAGAAAAGAAACACTAGTAGAGTTCACTAATCTGAAAGCTGGTAATAACGAACTACATTCTCAAGGCGGACGGTTATATGAATTGGAGTGTGTCTGGGGTATTTTGTTGTTACTAACAGTTAGTAACATTTGTTGTTACAATTATTGTCATGTTTATGTCACTAAACACATACACTCTTACACTTATACGCTTTTATAAAACAAATACTCAAATGGACACCTCTAAAACCTCATACATTCATACACTCTACACACTTATACATACATACAGTGGTGGTCACGATTTTAGCACACTATACACAACCTTGACACCGTCCCACTTTCCTCTTTGTTTTTCGACTAATTCACTACGAATATTTTTCTCTGGGTGTTACCGATTAATAATACAATCCCATATTAAAATTGTTTTTTTGTACTAATTAGACGAAAACTGTATTCAAATATTTATGTACTAAACCTGAATTATCGCTTAAAACTAAAAAATTCTTTTGTAATATTTTACCAAAAAATGCAACTATGCCTTAACTGTAAACGCCGTTGAATTGACCGAAGCGTGCTTTAAAAGTCCAGTTGCTTACGGAAATTCAGACGCGTACGAGGCGCGACAATATATAAAAACCTCACTTCTATTTTCACGCAATTTGTTAAACTTTGTTAATTTCATAAACATTAAATACATATACTTATAAAATACTTATAAAATATTTCATGAACAAGAAATAAAATACAGTGAACTTAAAGTGTTGTTTGTTATAATTTCGGAAGCCTCGTATTTTGAGCCATTGTTGCTTTTGCCTGCAACACTGGGTGTTGTTTACAATTAAAATAACAAGAACCGTTATAATCCGTAGCATTTGTTTTGCAATTTTTTTCTTAAAATTCAGTTGAGTGCAAGAGCTGCTTGTTTGAGCTGGACACGAAGTTAGCACATATCAATAAATAATTCCTCCCACTAAATTTTTTTTAAGTATTTGAACATTATGGTAAGTTTTTATATTTTAGCTGTTATGTTGATTGTAATTAATGTGAAAAAAAAATATGTTAGACATGGCGAAAGGTTCTTGGTGCTCCGAAGCGCAGCGGGAAGTAATTCAACGTATGAATTCTTTTGGGAGCTCTGTGTCTGAGATATCCCGACTTCTAAGGTGTTCACGCAAAATGATTTATAATGCTCTTGCTCATATTAAGCGCCATAAGACATTTAAGAAGGTAAAACAACGCTCACGACGCCGAAAGACAACAGCTAGGGAGGATTTACTAATATACAAAGCCTCGCGAACAAACCCTTTTAAGAGTTCTAATGCCATAAAATCGCAAGTTTTATCGGAATATGGAATAAATGTTTCTTCCAAAACCATTAGAAGGCGTTTAAATGAAAACGGGTTGCGTGGGTGCATAGCTCAACACAAACCTTTGGTGTCAAAAAAAAAAATTTCGAGGCCAGGCTGAACTTTGCAAGTGAACATATCCCTAAACCAATAAATTTCTGGAAAAATATTTTCTGGAGCGATGAATCGAAGTTCTGTCGTCTCGGATCTGATGGGAAACAACATGTTTGGAGACCGCAAAATAAGGAACATGATCCTCGCTACACATTAAAAACGGTGAAGCATGGTGGTGGAAGCGTCATGGTTTGGGCATCATTTTCCTGGCGAGGTGTTGGACCCATACACAAAATAGATTCGCGTATGGATCAATATGTTTACAAAAACATACTAACTGATGTCATGATTCCTTATGCGGAAGAAAATATGCCCTTAATATTGCGTTTCATGCATCACAATGATCCTAAGCACACTTCACGATTGGTGAAGAGTTGCTTAGAGGATCACAAAATTAGTGTTTTGAAGTGGCCAGCTCAATCACCGGATCTCAATCCGATTGAGAATTTATGGAATGATGTCGAGAAGCATATTCGAGCCGTGAAACCGAGGAATTTGAACGATTTGTGGTCGGAGATTAAGACTGGTTGGTATGGAATACCCCAGACGAGATGTGCTGCCCTAGTGGAAAGTCTACCACGCCGATGCGATGTTGTTCTCAAGAGTGGTGGATATCCAACTAAATATTAAGTTTTTCTTTCACTAATGTGTTGTTCTTTGAAAATAAATGAGAAATATCAATATGTGTGCTAAATTCGTGTCCTCCATTATTATAGGGTGCTTGTATTTAAACCAGTTTTAATAAGTAAGGAGAAAAAAACAAGGTTCTGATTATAAGGCCTCTCTTTCTCCTTTCTACAAAGACCCGCCAGGGATAAATATTGCCGCTAGATTATTTGAATATAAGCAATAAACGCAAAATGAATGTTACTGCATTATAGTGTGCTAAAATCGTGACCACCACTGTATGTATGTACACAAATTCTTATAAACAAATCACTAATTCACATAGCACTAATTTGTATAGAATTATTTGAAAATGTGGCCGAGTATGATACACTGTTTTGAGATGATACCAAATATATTTCAACCAACGGACGAGCCAAATGAATCACAATCCAATAATTCAAGGATGGCGGATGGTGTGCCGTTGCTGCGTTCGAATTCATTGTCATTGGAAAACAACAGCAACAACGTCTCAACACGAAGAGCGGACAGACAAACTTGTAGGCACTATTTTTTAGTTTTGTCTAATAAATACAAAACCATTAACTTAAATTTACTGTATGTTACAATCCACTTTTAGCTAAATAATTTAAATTTGGAAACAAATACGAGTACGAGTATACTTATTAACTTTTGTATTGCAACTTTTTACACTTATTTATTTTATATTTTCATATTAAATAATCGAGTTTGGTGGAATATAATTTCTTTGAAAAAAAAATAATAATATTAAAAAGTAGAACTATTTACAATATTTTATTTCAAATACAATTTAATAATTTCAGCTACTATGAACTCGCCAACCAGCGACTCGACCGAAGTGGAAGAACTTAGCAGCCATCATGCCTTAGATATTGTCAAGGGACATTTTATAAGAGATTTCGATTTGAGGGACGTACACATTCATGACATATTCAACAAATATGAGCAAAAATATATAAACGCTGTGAGTGACCAAAACACATTTATTTTGCACAATTCTTTAATACATTTTTTACTGTAGGGTATTTATCGCGATGAACAGATTTCGCAAAATGAGATCCTGGCGATTTATCGGGAGGAACAGGTTTCCCGCCTATTTGCCGTGCTACGACACAAGGAACCCTCAAAAATATGCAAATTTATGGATGCTTTGCTCCTTGACTATAATTGGCTGGTGAATAATTTCGGCAATGTGAACGAAGTCGGCAATGTGAACAAAGTCGGCTATAGCCGTTATGTCGATTTAGTATACTCTCTGCACTCTAAAGTTCACCTTAAATATGATGACTACAATGTACATCGCTCAATGCCGGTAAGAATATTTTGTGTGATTAAAAAAAGTAAATATTTCAACTAATTAATATTCGTTCTTTAGTTTAGAAAATTACGCAATGCACTACTAACTATGCCGCCTGTCGGTCGTGTAGTATTAGCTAGTGATTTTGGTTGTGGCAAGAAGTGGTTGGCAATTGATGCGTGCACCGATTATGATGTTGCAAAAGCTATGGATTTCCAAATTTATTGGGTCGATATGAGTCAATGTACGAGTTTACTAGAAGATTTACGCATGCTACGTTATTTGAAATTATTGGTAACTGAATCGGTGCGTTCTCCGTCACCAGCTAGTTATGGTTCATTGGATCACGCTGAAAATACGCACGTATACAAAAATTCTATAGCTGAAGTGAGCGTGGAATTGAAAAAGCAATTGAATAGGCAGTGTCTTGTCGTCTTGGTAAATGTACAGAATACGCATGCGTTGAAGGCATTTGATTTGCCATGCAAATTACTGGTTATTACGCGTAGTAAAAAGGTTAGCGACTCATTTGCAAGGAAACGTAGCATAACGGTGCGTTTAAATAGTGGTCTTACGCGTGAGGAACTCTACATACTCTTCGAAAAGTATTTGAAGGACCAAGATTTTAAAGAAGAAGATGTAGAATTAATATTTGCTCACAGCAATGGACATCCATATCTATTAAGTTTAATTGCGCAGAGTTTGAGTCAAAACATGAATAATTGGCAGAGTTGGATCGATAAGTTGCGCGAATCGGAGTGAGTAGAAAAAGGGGATATTTTAACAAACAAATTTCTTAGTTCAATAATTTTATGACTGGTACTGACGGTAAATGAGAATTTGACTGTTGCCGAATCCAAATTTGCTTGCGCGTATCATATATGGATTCCCACTGTGGACATTAAATAGATGCAACTCTTCTACTGGATAAGCAATGACAAACCTCTGACTACAAAAAGTTTGTTATAAAAGAGTGCAGTTCGATGTCCGGAACGAATCAATGCCCGGTAGCTGGTATGATTGGCCAAATACTTTAATCACTTTAAGAAACTTTTACCAAACATTTTGAAGATTGCTGTATGCCGTTACAATAACAAAAAACAACAACAACAGCAGGCACATCAGATTCAATAATAAACACAAGACCCTGAATTGATTTGAATAAAAAAGAGGTTTGCACTTCGACGTTCGGATCTTTGGTGCCCTTTATTTTTCCCAATAACTCATCAAGAACCAGTTCCTTCAATGAACCTAGAATGGCGCTGGGTTGGGTTGAGCAAATTTGCCTCAAGGCCGCGATGTTTACTTCTTCTTACGATGGTATCGTATTAGAAAAGCCGGTGTAGTGATTCTGGACATAAGTGGCAGAATTGACACGAGTCATTGGACTATAACCCGAGCCTGTGCAGATTTCTGCCATGACCAGTGAAAATGCCAGTAAGCATTCTTAGTTTGTGCTTCGAGGGTTTTATGGGATGTTTAAATCACTTTTTATTATATCCTCCCCTCGCCACTTAGTTTGGCGACAGCTTAAGTCTCAAGGACCAGTGAAGACTTAACCTCAGCAGCATTCCCCGTATGTAAGTATGGGGAATGTTTATGCTGCCACAACTACAACAACAACTTAACCTCAAAGGATGGTAATCATGATACCATTTTTCATTTGCCAAAACTGTCCCTAGCTATGCTTAATACGGTATGCCTTGGCTGACTGCTGAATAATTATATGCATCGGTATCAGCTCGAGCAGCACCTACATCCTAGCTGTGGGATAATGCGCTAAAACCTAACTAAGTGCCTAAACCTAACCATACTGTCGCTAGGACGGTTCTCGACTCTCATTCAACCGCTTTCGTAAGTTATTACTGATTATTATTATTATTATTATTATTGAAAAAGGATAATATAATTATGCCTTAACAATCTAGAGAAAGCGTTAGCAACTAAGGCCATCAGCTTCTTAAAATTAATTTATTTCTACTATGTGTACAAATAAGACTTATGTATATATATATCACACTTCAAAATAAATGTTTAGTTTAGTTATAAATCTTATAAATTCTTTTATGTTGGTGTGTGTTACATTTGAGAGCAATTCCCTTATATTGGGGTTGGCCATAGATTAGCGTATTGTTTCAAGCGCTAGGCATCCTTCGATTATATGTGGTATTGTTAAGTTCGCATCGTAGCAAAAATAGCAGAGTGGTGGTTGGACGTTTTGGAAGAGATGTTGTTGGGTTAGCCTGGTGTGTCCTAGACGGAAGCGGGTGTAAATAATCTGTTGCCTTCTTGTTATATTTGTTGGTAGTGTTGTTGGCTGACGAGTTGGGTTTATCTGCTTGTAGTAATGAGTATATTCAGACCATTGGGTAATTTCATTTCTTAGGCAGTTTTTGTAAGCCAGTTTTTTAATGTCCTTTTTGTTGATGGTATTGATGAGTTTAACTGGGGATTTCGTAGCTAATTTGGCAGCAGAGTCGGCAAGTGTATTGCCTTGTATTCCGATGTGGCCTGGAACCCATAATAGCTTGATTTTTTCGGTGTATTTAATAAGAATGTCTCTTATCTGTGATATTGTTGGGTCGGCAAAATTAGCATTTAAGATTGCTTCGATTGCTCCTAAGGAGTCGCTGCATATAAGGTATCGGTGTTTATGTTTTGCGGCATATCGGCAGGCAAAGAGGATTGCTGTTGCTTCTGCTGAAAAGACTGATGAGTACCATGGTAGTACTGCAGATAGAATTGTTGAGGTATCGTCCACTACGCTACACCCAATGATATTACTGTTTTTGGATCCGTCTGTATATAGGGCTCTCCAGTTTACATGTGAGTTGCGTATATTTAGAAAGGATTGTAAATATACTGATATAGGTGTAGTTTCTTTTTTGTATTTCGTTAGGTCGAGCATGATAGAGTTTTTTCCAGAGTCCAAGGAGGTGCACGAAGTGGGAGTGTTGGTAATGGAGTAATTGATATATCTTCCTCTTTTACCAATTCTATAAGTTTCTGCAGAGTAGAAGTTCTCCTCGTATTACGTTTTCTTTTTAATCTTTTTTTCAAAATAGCTTGAACTGGGGATCCTTCGTTATATGCCAACTTAAAGATCATCCCTGTATTGATGTAAACTATCCGACCCTTTAGTGTTGGGAGTCCAGCTTCTGTTAATATATTTATGATGGGGGTGGTACGAAATGCTCCAATGGCCAGTCTTGCTGCTGTATGGTAGATTGATGATAATTTTGATAAATTTCTTTTTGATGTTAGGGAAAATATTGGAAGGCCGTAATCTATTTTAGCTAATATTGTCGCTTTTATAATTCGCACAAGTGTGTTGGAATTGCTCTCCAATTTTATATTGCTTAAAGATTTTATTACATTCAATCTGCTTTGAAGTGAGTTGTGCAGATATGTGATGTGACCATTCCAGGTGTACTTATTATTAAACACTAAGCCTAGTATTTTAAGACTATTTACATTAGTAATATTGTTATTATTTATACATATGTTTATTTCTTGACAATTTTGTTTGTAGCAAATGTGTAGATGTTTAGATTTATTAGCAGATATAATTGTTCCGCTGGCATTACACCAATTAGAAATTTTTTGGAGTAAAGTGTTTGTTTGGAATAAGAAATTATCGATATTCCGAACAGTAGCAAATACGTAAAGGTCATCCGCGTAAATAACGTGGTTGAAAAACTTGTGTTCTTTTATAAGACAGCTTAGTCGGTCGAATGCTATGAGAAATAGGACTACAGAAAGGGGTGACCCCTGGGGGATGCCATTTTCGATTGGCCACTGCTCAGATATCTTATTGCCGACTTTGACACAAATTTTTCGATTTTGTAAGTAGTGGCGTATATAGTTAATAATTTTTGGGCCGACTTTCCAGTTTATTAGCTGTTCTATTATTGTATGTAAGCTAACACGATCGAAGGCCTTTTCCATATCTAACGAAAGTATTGAAAAATGATTCTTGCAGGAGATGGAGTTAGATATCTGTTCGTCGAGTGCTAGTAAAGCATCTATTGTGCCACATCCTGGTTTGAAGGCGGTTTGATGGTTTGAAAATAGTTTTTTTGTTGTTGCAAACCACATTAGTCTTCGTGCTATCATTTTCTCCATGACTTTTGATAAACAAGGTATAAGTGATATGGGGCGGTATCCCTCAATGGTATTTTTTGGCTTGTTAGGCTTAGAGATTGGAATAATTAAACTGGTTTTCCATTGTTGAGGGATTATGCTCGTTGTGAAAATTATATTGTAAAGGCTGCATAGTTTAGATTTTCCTATAAGCGGTAAGTTTTTGATGAGAGGGTAAGAGATGTTATCTAAGCCTGGGGTTTTGTCTTTAAGTGTCGAAATGCAAGCATTGAGTTCCAGTGGAGAAAAAGGGGCTTCTAATTGCATTGCTATCTTATCAGCTATATAGCCAGTGTTGACGGGGTTGGTATAAAGATTTTTTTTGTGGACAAATTCGTTGGAGAAAGTTCGGTTTTTAGAAAGTTCTGACCACATTTTGACGAAGAAACGTCCGATTTCTTCATTAGAGGATGCGGAGGAGTTTTCGGATGTTTGTATGACATGTATTCTGTTCGAAGGGAAGTTACCGTGTAGGATATTAACCTTCTTCCAAAGAGTACTTGATGGGGTTTGGTGATTTATATCTCTGGTAAATTCTACGAAGCGTTCCCTTTTCGAAATTTTGGCTTCTCTTTTGAATTTGGCATTTGCCTTTTTGTATTCTAAAATATTTTCTTTTGTGGGGTTGCGCTTTGCAGTTTTCCAGAGATAAACTTTTTCGCGTCTGAGAGAGGATAAATTTTCATTCCACCAGTAAGTAACCCGACTGTGATAGTTTGGTGTACGAGTGGGAATTGATGCGTTCGCGCAAAGTTTAATTTTCCTTGTTAGGATTGCTGTTGATTGGTTGCTGTTGTTTCTGTTTAGTGTAAGATTGTCAAAGTGATAATCTATGAGGGTCTGGTAGGTGGTCCAATCTGCTAGCTCTAAGTTGTAGCGTTTGGTATTATCTGTGTGTGGCAGAGTGTTGTGATTAAATAAGTTCAGTGAAATTGGGTAGTGGTCGCTGCCGTAAGGCTCATCAAAGATTTTCCATGTAGCAGCGATGTTGAGGGGAGGATTGCAGATGCTAAGGTCTATGTGGGTGTGTGTGGATCTTGTTGAAAAATGTGTTGGGGATTTGTCGTTAAGTAAAATCAAATTACTGTTTTGAATGAAGTTAGTTATTATTCTGCCTTTTTTGTTAAAGTTCGGGGAGCCCCAAAGCGGACTCCAGGCGTTTAAATCGCCCAAAAGCAAGGATGGGGTATTTGAGTTTGGAAAAAGATGCTGTAAATCAATTTCTGTGAGGCTATCTGTCGGCGATATGTAAGTACTAATTACTGTGAAATGGATATTAGATTTAATTTTAACTGAGATCGATAAAATATTGGTGTTCGTGTTTATTACAGTGTGTTCTAATGTGTTATTTATAAGCAGAGCAACTCCTCTTTTTGCTACAGAGTTTGGTTCTATATCGTTGTTTGTGTAGATAGAGAAATTTTTCGGTATTCTGTTTGATGGTGGGTTTGAGTGAAGGTGGGTTTCTTGCAGAGCGATTATATCGTATTTATTTTCTTTTATGAGTAAAGTGAGCTCATTATAATTATTCAGATAACCATTAAGATTCCATTGCAGAATCTTAAGTACCATGATAAGCAAACTGAGTGAAGTTTAGAATCTCTACTAGCGAAAAACTGGTTTTCGGTAGTAAGAGTTCTTTTTATTGTTCCATGTCGGCAGGTGAATTAGAGCCATAGTGATTGGGAGTTAGAGAGGAATATGAGTAATTATTGGGAAGCGTTATGTTATCAGTATTGTGTAGTTGTGGCGTGCTATTAATTATTTGAGACAAAAATGTTTGTACATTGGGAATAGTGAGATTGTTGCTGTCTGATAAAGAGAGGTTCATAGAGTTGCTATTTATTGTTGAGTTTATTGTTTGTTGGCTTGTGGGTGAACTAAGCATGTGGTTTTGAGTAGTTAAATGGTTTTCTATAGTATTTGTGTAGTTTGAGTTGTTAGAGAGAGGAATAGTATTGTTGGGTAAAGGACAATGATTTGGTGAGTTATCTTGGTTAACTGTATTCTGTGTTTCTATTATAGAGTTTTCTTGTTGAGTAGTGGATGGATTAAAAGTGGCTCTTTGAGTGGTTTCTGTGCTTTCAGTAGTATGGGAGGGATTTGGTATGTTGGGTATAGTCGGCAGGTTATTGTTGTTGTTGTTTTGAGTATATGTTTTCTGTTCTTTTGGTTTTGTTACCTTTTTTTGAATTGCTTCTTCTAGATTTTCCCGTGGGGAAATATATTCTTTTTGATTATGATTAACTGCTTCAGTGGCTTCGCGAAAAGAGCACTTGTTTAATGTTTTGTAGGTAAGTATATCTTTCCTCTTTTGTAATGTTGGACATTTGATGTTGTTGGATCTATGCTGTTGCTTACAATTAATGCACTCAACTTTTGTACATGGTGAGGGGTCGTGAAATGTAGAGGAACACACGTTGCATTTATTTTCAGATTTACAATATTTTAATGTATGACCTAAAGTATAGCAATTTTTGCATTGCATTGGGGATGGGATATAGGGCTCCACCTTTACTTTCAGCCAAGCTACATTGACTTCGACAGGAAGTTCGTATGCGTTAAAAGTAATAATATGCAAGGGAGTATTTATGACTTTACCGTCTTTAAATTTAGTAATTTTTTTGCATTCTGTGGCTCCTTGGTTTTGTAGACCTTCAACGATTTCATTTTCTGTTAAGGTGGATAGAAAAGTAGAGTAAATCACACCTTTTATAGTATTGAGTGTGGGGTGAAGGCTCACTGAAATATCACATAAATTTGATAATTTGGTAGCTTTAAGAAATTTTGTGGTTTGTTGATTATTTTTTGTTAATATGAGGAGATCTCCATCTCTAGTAAATGAAATTGAGTTTGGCTGCTCTGTAGTGATTGACTCTAGGGCCTTTTGTAGTAAAAATATATTAAATGTTTTTAGTGGTTTCGTGTTGTCTTTGTTTTTCACAATAATAAATTTTGGGCAAATTGTTGGGTTGACGTTTAATGGTTTGTTGTTTTTCTTGAGGTAAGGAAAGTCACGTGTATTGTTAAGGTTAAGGTTTTTACGTTTAGGTGGGGGCTCTTCCCCGAGAATTGCAAAGTAATTATGATCCCTCCCTCCTCGCTCTGAGGACATGGTGGATACTTTTTTTATTCACACTGCGTTTACTTATATAGTTAAGTTTCACGTGTTGGGTGTAAAATTAAACGAATGAAAATTAGAATAGCACTATACAACAACACAAAATTTGATCGCTTTGCTAGTATAGAGACACAGTAAGAAGATGTGAACTGGTAGACAGTCAATTACTCACTGTACACATGTTTGTATACATGTCGCATTAACTGAGTTCCACAATTTCGTTATTACTGATTGTCAAGGTGTACATCCATCTTATGATTATTGGGCTACATCCCCAGAATTTTCCTGCTAGACGTTTGCACATCATCAGCGACTTTACTGCTTTGGACAAGGTTGTCTCAGCGTGCCGTTTCCAGTTTAGCTTCGCTGTTGATTTCGATTTAAGATGATGATCGCCGTATTTGAGAGGTTTATTTTAACACCTACCCCAGCACATCTTCCCTTCGTCATGTTCATCTCTTTGTTTGGGACGAAAATTTTATCGAACAATGGGTTTGCGTTATAAGAAGTGATGGTTGCCGGCGATGTAATCTGCCCGCTTCTCCGCTTTTTGATGATGATTTGCTGGAGAATATTTCCCGGTTTTTCGCTTAGATGCGGTCGCAAGCTCTGTCCTGCATGTTTGTATTCCTGCTCGGCTACAGATGCGGTTACAGGCTGACTGTGTCTTTGCTTTCGTTCTGGGTACTTCAGAGCCATTGTCCTGCCAGTGAGGGAGCTATTTCAGGAGTTGCGCCCTCGTCTATGTAGCGCAGGTACCATTTTATTCACGCATCGTTCAGCCCAGCTCTAGAATAAGCTGTTGGGATGTCCAGGTAGTGGCAAAGTTGGGGGTTTGCCGCTCCTCCGTCTACTCTTCCCTTTGTCGGAGTAGGAAGACTCCTCGCTCTACGAGTGTTAGAGACCGTGCTCGCTACCGGGAATGGAATTCTGTCTGATTAGTGACTATTCCGACGAGTATCAGATGCATTTTTTCGACGATTTACGGCACCTAGCATGTTACGATGGCGATCTGGAGGCACATCATGAGTTCGAATTGATCGATCAGTGGTTTGCTCGATTGCTGATGGCAGTTGTGTCACTTTCTTTTCTTTAAGTGATGAACCAGTAGTGGCTCAACCTCGACATACTCAATATATGTCCGAGATGTGAAGGCACTATGAACGACACTAATTACCTAACCGCCGTGTCGTTTTAAAACCACTCACCTAACCCTAGCCCTGTTTGACTCACCCCATCGAAACAGCATGAGTTTTGGGCCTATCGTTAGATGAGATAGACGATGACGACTGACGACCGACGACTACACCGTACCGGCAGGGCTTGATAAACTGTCACAACAACAACAACAAGATCACTGGATCATCATCCTCGAAGCATGCCGAATAAACAGCGACACATACTCTTCCGGGAGGCCAGCGATGTGGTATTTTCCGAATCTACTATCGGATCCCTTGTTGTTGTTTTCTTTTGTTGTGGTTTGTTTTGCTGATTCTATTGAGCGATAGTTCCATTCAGCGCTTCGATCTGTTTTCAATTTCCACTAACTTTCTGCAACACGTCAAGGTGCTTGCCCAACAGTGGAACAAAAAAAAACAAATATGTTCGCTCCCGGAATATTCGGTTGTACTTTTCCTTAACGTCCCGGATGTACATATATCCGGCTAAGGACTGTCACACCAGTAGCATCCCTCACACAAGTATGGGGACAGTTTATGCTGCTACACCAACAACAATATCTCAATTGTATCTGTTTTTCTACAGTTCACTCCACTTACACATTGAATTTTCATCTACTTAACCTTGATTCATTTGATTTTCCTTTGCAGTCTTGTTGACGAGAAATTCAGTGCAGCCATTGAAAAAAGTCTTGACAGCTTAGAACCGGAATTAAGAAGAGCATTCTTGAAGATATTTAAGTGTTTTCCGCATGCAATTTTTGTGCCAAAAAGGGTAAGAAATATTTCCTATTACAGTACAAATTTTATAAAAACATAATTTTTAATAATGTACTGTGTTTTCGCCCCGCTTTAGGTAATCGCGGCGATTTGGCCTGGTCATAAGTGTGAAAAAGATTTGGAAAAGTTACATCGTCACGGTTTTTTGGAAAAGTCCACCTCAGAAGTTGGTGATATCGTCTATAAGCTACCCTTTATATATGGCAAAATTAAAGAAAGAGATGAAGTGACCGACGAAGATATGGCGCATATGCACAAAAAGTTGCTTACATATTATCAGTGAGTCGAATAGCCAAATGTAATTTCATCCATTTATTTTATAAATCAATATCTTTTATTTTTTTTTGTAACTGTAGCTTCGTCGAGGATTTGGAGGCGCGCAAAGAAGTTTTGCCCTTCCAACGTGACATACATGATTTCTATTTTTTCCTTTGCATCGGCTATCATCTTGAAAAATCTGGACTGACCCACTATTTCAAACAAATCTATTTGGATTATGGTTTCCTAGAGCAAAAAATGCGCACCGTTGAACTGCTCAACACAATTGTCGACTTGGAAACTTTTCGACGTTATATTGGTAAATAGTTAATTTGTGTTGTCTTTCTAGTTTATAGAAAAAACTACATTTTTTAACAATATTAAACCATCTGCATTAATTAACTCACAGCCCCAGATTCGGAGCGTCGTAAAGTATTTCGTGCCATACGTGAATTTTTACCAAACATCGAAAAGACATTGCAAGAATCAAATGATGCTACACTCTTGCAATGCGCGCTCATGGAGGGTGGCTCGGTGGGCAATGAAGCGCGCAAACAGGCGGCTGCATTTCCATATTACACGTGGTTTGAACAGTAGTAAGCAATTTTTGTCCATACGAACTATTTTGAAATTACCACTGAAAATTTAAACCATTTTAATTTTACTCTCCCTGCATAGTGGCTGCTTCCATGAACGTCATAATATTATTTCGCTACCCAGTACTCCCAAAAAAGTTATACTGCTCGATCATGAACGCTCTACGATTGTATTGGAAGAAAGCAATAATATTTTATTGGTCAACACTTCATTGAAATGGAATACTTATTCCGTCAAATTAAAGGATCCAGTACTAGTTAAAACGACTGTCGTTGATGCTCGTTTCTTTAGGGAGAACAACTACGACATTTTACTGGCCTTGTGTAGTACCGGCGATATGAAATTTTGGTGTATACCGGGTGACTGCAGTATGGATCGGCGAAGGGTGAGTGTATAAAGTATTCTTATAGCTACGATAAGACTTTCAGGTTAGGTTATATGGTTGTCCGTAACAGAGTCTCTTGTGAAACCATCACAAGGGGAAATGTGGGGGAAAAATAGGAAAGACACACACGCTTCCTAGGGGTGTTTGAAAAAAAAAAATCAAACGATGATTCCTGTCGTCGTGTAAACCAGGTTCTTGTTCTTGTTGTTGTTGTAGTAGCATACTACACCCTGTCAGTGCGATGTAGTTACCGGTCGTCCTCGTCTAGGTAGACCCAAGAAGCTTGCTGGTTGGGTCCAGAGGGAGAGGGGCGTTGGGTGAGTATGTTTGATGGGGCATGTTAAAAGGTGGTTAGTATCGTGCGATGTTCCTTCACATGCTGGACATATGTTGGATGTAAACTAGTCCTGTCTAGTGCACCGTACCTGTAAATCCAGGTTGTTGTTGTTGTTGTCGTAGCAGCATAAAAATTCCACATGCATATACGAGGAATACTGCTGACAGTTCTTGGCTGTATATAAAACTGAGTCGGTCCGGCTACGTAGAACCGACTGTCGTGGGAACGTGCAAATCCAGGTCGTTTCGGTGGCTTAGAACTGCCTGTCATATACACCAACTGGATCGGTACTGTGAAATATGCGATATTTGTGAAATTCTTTAGGTGTGCAGTATCTAAATCTGCTATATCCACAGGCGTACTAAAAAATTAGAGCTAAGATGTCTAAATATTAGCCCCGCTGGTGGAGGACAGCTGAGTAAAAGGTGCTGAAATGATGCCACTTCATCTTCCAGACAGCTGTTGCAAAAAAGGCTCGAAGTAATACCAAGTCTCATCTCTTCCCTTTGACTCAACCCGTCGAAACAGCATGATTATGGGGCTTACTGTTAGATGAGATAGAAGATGTTACAACAACAACAACAACATCTGATCAACGATAATAGATTACTATGATGAAAAAACAAATTGTGAGGGGAATTTCGGCTGCCACATAACGGGGGTGATTCATGTATTCGCGCACTCGTCCATTCTGCCGTTGTTCAGACGGCAACGAAGTGATATTGTGTAAATTTTTGTTTGTGTATCACCAACGCATTTTTAACTTTTACGTCAGCCCATCTGCTGAGAACCGGCTAACGGTCTGATATTGGCCACACCAATAAAAATCTTTTCACCATAACATCTGGTGACTTTGCAAGTTGGGATACTTGCCCAGAGCTTGCTGAGTTGACAAGAATTCCACCCAGATCACTGGTAGTCAAGTGAATCCCAATTCTCTAATTTCGCGAGGAAAGTGCGATAAGCTTTTACTTATGGTATTATTAAATTCATCCTATCTAAAACATATTTCGCTCTGTACTCATATTGATATTTACCTTATTCTTTTCTTATTTCTTCCTACAGTCTGATTCATTTTCGCGTCCACAGGAAAAAGTAATCGAGTGCAGTAACATCACTGCGCGTGCCTACCTCTTCAAACCTATTAATGCCTTCGAGCTGTCTTGTGGTGAGAAGGGCAAAGAACCCAATTTGTATTTGGCACATAAGAATGGTGAAATCAGTCATATCCAATGGAATAGCGATAGTAAAACATTCTATTCCGCATCATTTCCAGCTTTGAAGACAGAAATGCAAACCATTTCAATTGTACGCCTCGTCTTTGGCCGATACTATGTAGTTGGCAACACAAAGGGCGAAATACGCATTTTCGACGGCAGAGACTATTCGCAACAACGCGGTCTTGAACCATTCACCCATTTCATCGAATCTATCCAACTATCGCGCAACGAACAACTATTAGTTTGTCGCAGTTGCATTGTGCGTTTCACCAGCAGTTCTATAAACGAAGTTGGTCATGTGGAGTATCTGCTGCAACAAACCGAATTTATTGCTGACGGTCAGTGTAAGGTAATCAATTGTGCTAAGTTGTTGCACATCAAAGGGCGTAAACAACTCGTTTTGGGCACAAACAGTGGTCTGATTATCTTTGATATTGAAATGGGCAAGAAAGTGCTAACAACAAATGTCAACGAAGATATCATTTGCGTTGATGTACATCCGCTGGATAATGCCAAGTACAAATATATGGTGGCTTGCGGTTCGCGTAAGCGCAAGCTCTTGAATTTATTTGCATTAAGCGTCAGTGATGGCACTGGCACGTTGCTCGGCTGGTCACATCGTGCAGCACCAACACAACTGAGGGGATATGATGCATATCGCGATATGATAGACTTTCAGATGGCGCCAGATGTTTGGTTGAAGGGTGGCAAATTGTTTGCAGTGCAATACGAGCATGAAGAGACGACCTTATTGGCAGTGGACTCGCAAAATCAGGTGTGTGCGCATAGCTTAAGATATACAATCCAATTTTAATTTCTATCAATTTACAGTTACATAAAATCGATACCGACGGTCATAAAGTATTAAAGCAGTGGCCCTACACCATCACCGCCATTACTTTGTGCGGTAAGAAGGCAATCACGGGCTTAGCGAATGGCGATTTATTTGATTTGAGTACACGTGAACAGCTTCACACTTCGGCCTTTAAGAATCAATCGATTGATTTCTTACAGCTGCTCGATGAGGACACGCTGATTGCGGCAAGTGAGTTTGAGTTAGTGATTTACACAGATCTTGGTTGTGGTCAATATAACCAATTTGTATTGACATATGGTAAAATTAAGCGGTGCTTTCGCCTAGCGGCTGGGCGAATGGTAATTGTTTTTGAAAGCTGTGTATTTTGGGTATGCGGAGTATGCATTTAGAAGTGGAAAATTGGATTTTTGTAAAATTTGTATTTACAGATTTTAGACGAGTCCGCCCATTTAATACACAAATATGAGCCGATAACCAAGACTACGATTGGTGGCTGTGATTTACAAAATAAGCAACTATTTGTTGTCACGGAAAACTATAGAATCGAGGTGAGTGAAAACTGGGACATATGAACAAACAAAATTCTACTATAAACGCATAAAAGAGAATGAAGTTAAAGGAAAAAAATATGTAATAGTTACTTGCCAAAGAGAAGTTTAAAAGGACGCCATACAAAAATTTCGACGCATATTTGCGTCATCTCAGAAAAGAGCTGGGGGATAAGAATTATTTGTGTAATTGATTGCGTCTAGGATTACGTTTTTTAAATGTCAAATGAACCAATCTTGAATTGCAATTACAGAATTTCGGAAAAATTCAAATTTGAATTACATCGGGTGTTCTTTAAAGAGCTTGTGAACTTAAAATGATAATACAAAACCGAATTATTTTAGTTTTGCCATAAATTCTGTGACAAATTATAAAATACCTATGGCGAGAACAAATTCGAAGAAAAAAGTTCCGTTATTTTTGCTTGTGTTCGCATGCATTGTCTACTTTTAAATTATACTCAGTTTGGTGGCAAACCTCGCTTGTTAACAATGGAGTGGGGAGCTAAGGAAATTCGCATTGTGGTGATTGCCTTACAAAATGTTGGTTAAAGTGCAAGTGACATTTACGAATTGCTGAAAAAACTAAATATTTCGAGAATGTTTGTTTCCCGCACGATCAATCGTTTTTCCCAAACGTCTGAAGTGACAGACAGGAAAAGAAGTGATCATCCTCGCGCGTAGCCGTTCGCAGAATTCGCAGAAATCCCCTTAGAGAGAAAAAAATCCTGTCCAGGATATAAAAGTATCGACCGGATCCATGTCTAGACTAATTAGAGATGATCTCCACATGAAAGCCTTCCGTCGCTCAACTGGCCATCTTTTGACAACGCGCTTGAAGAAGATTAGACTTGACAGATGCAAATAGCTTCCTCGATGGTTCTTCCATGAAAATATTCTTTGCATAGATGAGCAAATTTTCATTGTTGAAGAAGTTCTTAATTAGCAAAGCGACTAAATCTATACTAAAACTTCAAAAGACGCAAAAAATGTTGTTCCAAGAGTTCAGCGTGGTCACCACCCAGCCTCCGTAAGGTTTGGTGGGGAGTGTCTTGTAAAGGCGTCACATCTCTTCATTTCTGCAAAAAATTGTTAAGATCGGTCCAAAAATGTACCAGGAGAATGTCTTAGAAGGCGTGGTAAAGTAGTTGAGCAGTACTCTCTTCAATGGAGAGCATTGAATCTTTTAGTAAGATTCTGCTCCAGCCCATAAGGCAAAACTAACAGTGCCTAAAAACAATATTCCTGGCTTCATAGCTGCAGAAGATTGACCGTCTGGAAGTCGAGATCTGAATCCATTGGACTACAGTTTGTGGTCAGAATTGGAGAACATGACATGTCGAAGACCTCACAGAAATTTGGAGAGTCTTAAACAATCAGCGACGTCAATATCCATGGAAGCCGTGCGTGCCGCAATAGCTGAACGGCCTAATCGTTTGAAGGCTTGTATAAAGGCAAATGGTGACAATTTCGAAATTTGAATTTTTTTTTAATATTTACATGATTAAATAAAACTAGCTTCATTAAAAAAGTATTATAATTTCATATCTATAACGGACTTAACTTGTAACAGAATTTATTGCAGGTATATAATTCTTATCGCCGAGCTCTGCCTCAAAAACGGTAGGAGCACACTTAAGTTATCTACAATGGAATAAACGGCTTTGTGGAAAGAATAATAGGTATTTGTTTTTTTTTTGACTAAGCGTAATGGTACATCCACTTTTTACTGCCATATCATTTGAAATAATTATTTACGCTCTTGATTTTACAAAATGTACAAAATATTTTCTTTCTTAAATTTTTAGGGCACTAAGTAAAATAAATTACTTTAAAAATTTTTTTAGAGCAGTTGGTTCCACCTACTTATTTTGTACATATTTTAAAAAATTTTCTAATCTTCTGTCTATTTTCCAGAATTTTTTTTTATGTTTCGTTGCATGACTGGTGAAAATTTTGGTTGTAAAATTCTTGGGCGCAGTATTCAGCGGTTGGATTCTTTGGCGAAGTCTTAAGCTTTGTGTAGCTCACTCTACTGCGTTTATCTTCTTTAACTTTCTCTAAAGCCGATGGCATGCTCAGCTTTAGATGATCAGTATGATTTTTAAATCTATTTTTATCAAAATATAATATAATCAATGCGCTCGTATATACAAACTTAAGTTAAATGTGCACCTGTTTTTGTCTGCCTCGCTAACTTTGGTATTAAACGTGAAACTTACAAGGCCTGCGCAAAACTATACTAATACTAATTGGTTACTAATCAAATGGCGCTGCGTTAAAGGCTTTCAAAAATACAGTGTACTTTCTTTTAAGCGGACTCCTAAGGACTGAAAAATTTGTCTCTTTGGGATTTGTCCGCTTATGAGAAAAGTCTCAAAAAAGTTAAAATAATTTGTGAGTGATCTTTAATATTTAATCAGTTTTATTTCCAAAACCAGTCATAAATATTTGTCAAAATAAACAGAATTTGTAAACAGTCGACAAATGTAAAACAAATTTTGTTATGCAGGCATTCAAATTCATTTAAAAAAGTCAGAAATTTTAGTTTCGCGAGTTTTTCCTTTAATTTCAATACCCTGGTGGTATATATGAAGATCATTAAGCAATTCAACGCCTTTGCGGTCGCTGTGATATAAAGAAAGAGTATTTTGTCATCTCGTTGCTAAATAAGCCTTTTTATAAGCAGTAAATTAGTTGTCAGTCTCATTTTCTATTTCATCAGAGTTGACCAGCGAGTGTTGTCACTTCAGTATTGATATTTTTTGTTTCTTCATCATTTATGAAGAACTGATTACCTAAATTAATATAGTTTCGACGTCAACTTGAATTGGTTTCTGAACTAGATTAATAATGTTGGTGAACTGAGCAACTGCCGATTGTGGAAGCTCATCCTCGGCATAATAGTCCACGCTTTTTGAATGAAATAAACAACACATAACAAATTTATTGACTTTGATAACTCCAAGGCAGATATGATGATGGAACTAATGAAACTAATGAAACTAACTAAACTATGATAGAACTAAAAAATCTTTGGTGCGGGAAAAAAGTGTTCGCGTCCTGTTTAGGAGACTCAAAAGAGAAAACTTTAAAAAATCCCTAAGGATGTCTCTAAAAAAATGTCCGCTTATGGGAGGAGTCCGTTTAAGAGAGGTGTCCGTTAGGAGAGAGTACCCTGTATAACACATTATACCAACGAGAGAGATAGAGAGAGAGAGAGAGAAAAAAAAACGTAAGCTTTCTGGAGTCCCCAGTCTCAGCAAATTTGAAATAAGAGGCGTTACGGAATGGCGAATAGATAAAGCAACTGATATAAATAAAAATATCTGGGCAGCGCTGTAATAGAGCTGCCTAAAATTAAATTTGTTTGTAAAACAGTGAGTTATACCAGTTTATTGAGGTATAACCATATTCGTTAGCGGCGAATCTTGTTCGATAACTTTGTTTTTGCTTTCACATGGAAATTTTTCGTCAAATTAATTAAGCAGAGAAGTGGCGAATAGAAGAGCTCAAAAATTATACTGACACACAAACCAATGTAATAGTTACTTAACTGTCTATACTCCAATTAAACGAATGACAACTGTCACATTGACACAGCCAATAGCGATTATACAATAGCATTTAAAGCTACCAACTTTTTCCTCAAATAAGTTACAACGAAGAGAATATTTAATAACGTCATACTGGTCAAATCACTAATAATTTTTTTAAATTATTATTTTTTTAATAATTTTTTTACTCATAATTCTTTTACTAATAATTTTTGTTTTTAATAATTTTTTTACTAATAATTTTTTTTTTATAATTTCATTTTTAATAATTTTTTTTTTAATAATTGCTTTTTAAATAATTAGTTTTTAATCATTTTTTTTTTTACTAAGTGAAAAAACTGATTTTTTTTTAACTTTCATTACCTGTTATTTTGTGTACTACAGCTGTCTAATTCACAAGTGTCAAATATGATTTGCGAAAATGATTAATTTTGCGCCACCCTATATATACATATGACAGCTCGTCATTTGTCACATTTTTTCTGTCCGTTTGTTCATAACTTAATATTGTCGGGCGTCTTCTTTATACACGATGAGGAAAATAAGTTTTTTATTTTTCTGAGCTTAAAAGACAATTTTCTCGTAGGTCTGCCAACGGCCAAAGCCAAAAACATAATATCTTCACCCTACCCTAATGTACACCTGTGCTCAAAATAATAGCAGCCCGACGAACTACCAAGTTTTACCCATTTTTTTAAATTTTTTATAAAAGTATAGTGCATTCTAAAATAAAAATCACTCACAGCTCTAAACGTCTTACAAAATGTACAAAAGTTTTACAAATTTAAAAAAATGCCAACAAAATTTTCAAATTTTTGAAGAAGAAAATGCTCAATGCTCAAAAATCAACGAGGCTATAAAAATGCATATCCAGAATTCTTAGAATTCTTCTACAAATTTAAAACAGAAAGTTTAAAATTTTGATAACCATGTTTTTTGAATTTGTTAAATTTTTGTGAATTTTGTAAAAAAGTTTGCGCCTTTGGTTTTTGTTATAAAATGCACTTTATTTTTATAAAAGAAAAAAATTATACATACAAAATTAAAATGTGGTAGTTCATCGCGCTCCTATTATGTTGAACGCAGGTGTATGTATGTACTACGTTATGTACGTATAGACTTAAGACTATAAAACTTTAACACTTCGCTGTGGTATCTAAATTCTGCTTAACTGTAACTCTATTAAATAATTCAACCATCTGCAAAACCATTACATATATTTGCCGTTAGTGGCAAAATGCGGCAGCCTTTGAATCAGTGTTCCGTTAAGCGTTGTCATGGCACTCCATTCTAATGGTAGGTCCAAGAAATTCATGTTTCCACGTATCCAACACGGAAAGGTTATCACGGAAGAAGTTATTCAATTATTTGTTCGCTGGTGATTTTGGCACACTTTGTTTTTTAGTCAGAAGTGACTTTTGGGCGAGACGTCGTGCGTTCAAACCGGCATCGTGAAGTCTTTGACTCATGGCGCCAATTTAAATGCCAAGGTTTTCAATGAATTTCCACACAATGCCATCAGCTGTTTTGCAAAAATCTTGTCAACAAATGCGTTTTATTTTTAGATTGTTGTTTTCTTAAGAGACTCGAATATTTCATGATTTTCAAAAAATCTCTCAGGTCAGTCTTATTCTGAACCTCACTTTTCCACCCGAATAATAAATGTTTTGCGCAATAAATTAAATTTTAATAAATTTCGTTACACTAATTGCCAAGAAAATGAAATCAACGACAATAACAAATTGCACATATCCGCACGTATGTATGTATGTACACGTATTAACATATGCAAACAAAGTGGATGTCATACTGAATCCCACACCTGTCGGGCATTTCAATGCGCCCAACTTTATATAAATGAAGCACGCACACTGTCTACGATTTGTTTTTGTTGTTCAAATGTTACGCACACTAATTTTTTAAATTCTTAAATGTACTCATTACTTATTTGGAATCAAATTTACATATTCCTTCTACATACATATTTTATTTACACTTTTTATAGTCTTAAAATTTTAATAAGTTTTATTCTTCACTTTTATTTTATTTTATTTTATTTTTTTCCAGGTTTTCGATCTTGCCAAGTCTCTGGGACCCAAGGAGCCGAAGATAAGGAGATTCGGCAGTACCAGTGTCTCTTCCAAGGTAAAAGTCAGCTGCATAGCTGTGTCGCGCGATGCCAGCCTAGTTGCTGTTGCTTGCTATGAAGGCGACGAAAATGACGAAAATGATGTACGAATTGAGGTAAATTGAAATGCATAAAAGTTGTTTATTTATAAAGCGCCATATATTTTAATATTTTGCGTAGGTTTTCGAATGCCAGCTGGCCGCGAATTGCATTGAGTCACTCTACGATCTGCGAGGTCATCACCGTCGCATCAAAGATATGCGTTTTTCACCCAACGCTCATGTGCTGGTCAGCTGTGCCGAGCAAATGTGCTGGTGGAGCATGCAAATGGCAGCATACAAGCTAAACAATACGCTGAAAGAGCGAGAAATCTCACGTCGGAAGAAGAATAATCTACGCTTCTTCTCAGCGGACAGCGACTCAACAGACAGCGAAGAAGATGAAACGGTAGATGCGAGTCATATTCGTGCACCCAAATGTATTTTCGAAGAAGTTTCAATGCTGCCACGTAAAGATACACGTCCGGCAGCAGATGTCACACCAGTTGGTGGTATTTCTAATATAACCATTAGCAATGCAGACGATGCGGTTTGGAAGACGAAATGTGGGCCCGTCACACATCGCGAATTGCTATCGTGTATCAAATTCAATGGCAGTGAAGCGCAACAGTTCTTTTCCAATGAATCGTTTACTCAATTTCAAACCATTGACAATGGTGGTGGTTACTATGTATTGACGTTGCGCGATTTTAATATCCCACAGGAAATACCTCTGCCATCGCCACTCGCTAAAAACTTTCCTGTGACTGTAGCGTACAAGACAGAGTTGAGTATAGATGAAGCAGAATATGGTGAGGGTGGTGTAGATGTTGTTGCCTGACCGGGCGAAAGGAGAATGCGTATGCGAAAGGGACGTACGAAAAAAGGCTCTGGCAGAAAAAGAACGCTAGAGTATGAGCCTGCAGTGATTCGCTACCGACTTGTATACTTTTTAATCTATTTTTGTATATTTCACTTTGATCTCGTTGGATGCGATTGTTGAGAGAGGGGAGCATTTGGATAGAGGTAGGGAAAGAGAGAGAGAAGAGAGCAGAAAGAGAGGGGTAGAGAGGGGTAGAGAGAGAGAGAGATAGAGAAGAAAGCGAGAGAGCAACAAAGAAAGAAAGTGTTGATCAGAATATAAAGTCGTGAAGTAGAATTGGGTGAAAATAGACAAAGGGAAGCTATTTAGGGAAATATAATGAATTCTGAATAAAATAGGAAAAAAAAAATTATTATATCAAAATTGTTAAGCTAAATACCATCGAAGGAATTTTCAGTATGGAGAGAGAGCGAAAAAAGATAATCTAGAACAAATGAAAAAATTATGTCAAAACTAACAACTATGTATTTTTACATAAATTAAGTTAGAAAAAAAAATTTAGCTAATAAGTGCTAAAGTATTACAAACAATTATTTAAACATTTAATTACCAACTTTATATTATAGGTAAAGTTAAAAGACAACGATTTGGTGCCAAATAGAAAATTACTTAGCTCTCTATTTGTGCAATTCTCTATTAAAAAAAGGTGTTAGTTTTTGACAAGAGATAGCCGAAACTTGAAAAAAATTATGAGATTAAATTATTTCTGATTAATACTTAAAAGCAATAGTTTATATCTATTGGTAAATGATGTGCTTGTTTTTCTAACATTTTTAAATCCCGCATTTGTTGTGAGAAACATAAAACTGCCACAACGCAGCATTTAATTTTAACTCTCCAGTACTGTGGTCAGTGTGAAATTTTTAATTGTTTCTGATAAAACAATTTTTTTTGCTGTAAAATGTTTACTTTATTTTACACATGATATCAAATAACTTGGAAAGTTTTTAATATGTTGTTAGAACAATACAATAAAATAACACTTTAGTAAGAAATTTCTAAAAAAAAATCATAATTATAATTAAAAATTTATATAATTGCGAATTATAGCAAATTATTATGAAAAAAATTAGTTTGTGTGTCTCACAGATTGGGCCACAGTGCTTAAAAGTTAAAACAACAAAATAAACTGTTAACTGTAGTTTATGAGTGATATTTATATACGTATACAACCTTGAATTTTTCGAGGCTTTAGACTTTTTATACATATTTGTTTTTTGTATGACAACTTCGTATATAAAATCGTTTGTATTAAGTTTAACGTGGAAAATTGTAAAATGAGGTATATATAATATATACATATACAGTAATGGACAGAAAAGTTGCATTCAAAAAAAAAAAAAAATAAAAATAAAAAATCTATTAAAATAATAATAGAACTTATCTGTTTATATGCAAAAAGTTTGCATGCGATAAAATCATGTACACACATGTACATTAGACAATAGCCGATTATAGAATTTTTCCCATTTGTAAGCTCATCACTTGATTACCCTCACCTCTCACCCAAGTTAAATTAAAGACCAAACCAGGGCTTGTTCGAGCTTCAATCACAACCGCAGTGTTGCATGACTTGTGAAAGTATCACGTTCGATGTAAAATTCTGGCAACATTATCAAAAGCATCACGTTCGAAGTGGGTTTCCCCTACCTAGGGCTGCCGTCGCAATAAATTTGCCCTGCCTAGTGCTCTGAACCTAATTCCTCGTCTATCGTCACAGGAGCAGCTCTATGTAACAAGGTTGCTCCCAACACTTCTTTTCAGGGCTCACAATAATCTTAATCCTGGACCCGAAGTTTATTTCTGTTTCTCAACTTCTATTAGATGTAATTAATGCAACGAATGGTGGCATTCTAATATCTGCTCAGACTTTAAGATCCAAAAGGAATGGGTCCCATAGTTATATGCTGCTCTCGCCATCAGATGCCTTTAGCCGCTATGGTCCTTACTTCGCACAATGCGTCGGAGCTTCTGTAACACACCTCAATCGGAACCCTCAGGGCTCCTCAGAGCTCACCAAAGCATCATCACTTTCTCTATGTTTCAATATGTTTCAAAGTGTAAGTCTGTCCGGTCAGATAATGTCGAGCTCGAAATATTAATGTCTATATACCGCTTGTTACTTGCTGCCCGGCGGGATATCATTCTGAGATTGGTGTGCTTATCAGAGGTGAAAACCAATTGGTAGCTTGTGATCTTTTCCAAACTTGCCAAACGTTCATAGGGGGCACGTTTTGGCAGACCAGTTAGATGATGACGTCTCCACCAGCATAGTGGGTAACTGCAGCGACTTACGTAAACGCTTTTAATGGCATGTGCGAATTGCAAATAATCGGCCCTACATATTCGAAAAATGCTTCTTTTAACACAATTTGAAATTTTTAAATTTTTTCAACCGACTATGCTATTTTTCTGTCCATAGCTGTATATTTGTTGTACTGGAATGTCAAAAGAATAAATTATCTTGTTTCCAATTACTAACATTTTTATTTTGAAAATTTTGTTAAATATTTTTTAAAGACCAACAACTATTGTATTGTCAAATTATAAAAATAGTTCGTGCAAACTCTTTAAATACTCACTGTATAAAGTGTTTGTATTTTATTTCTAATTGGACACATGATTAAAGTAATTCTATTAGAGATATGTCTATTTGTATAATCAGTTACAATATTTTTATAAATACAATAAAAAAAAAAAAAAAAAAATATAAGCGACTCTTGAGTCGAATTTAAAAAAAGAACAGCTGTTTAACGCAAAACAGTACAATAACTCTTCAAAAATTAATTTTAGCAGATGAAGATTTGGTAGTCTAAACGGCAACCATCTTTGTTAAGCGTAGCTATAGTAGCGCTTGATCAGCCAAAAACTTTTCACATGGTCGGTCACCTAGTGTACTAGAAGGTTTTGAGATTTTTTCCCATGCACCAAGACTGAAGCGGTGATATCCGAATTACTTAAGTGGCACTTGGAAAAAAATATAAAAGATGGAGTTAGCTCGTGAAAATTTTTGTGCGATGATTTATTACGATATTTGGCGTGGATTATCGAGACATGAGGGCATTGGTCAACTTACTTCGGCTTTTGACGTTGAATCACAACACTTAGCTAACGTGAAGCGCTGCTACTGCGAGTTCCAACGTAGCCGTCGATTCTTGCGTAATGAATTTTAAAAAGGGCGTTTAAAAATGCCTGTTGTGCCAGAATCAAATGATGCTGTGCGTCAATTGATAACGCAAGCTCATCATGTGGCATATTGCAAGAAAGAGGGTTTCTTGGGCATTAGTGGAATTGGCATTCATTGAATATTGCATGAACATTTGGTCGGCAAGAACAGCTGTTCTCGTTGGATGCAGCATAATTTGGCAATTTCCCAAAACGGCACTGTTGTTGTTGTTGTAGCAGTATCTTCGCCCAGTCAGTGTAGTGTAATTACCGGTCGTCTTCGTCTAGCTCATCTAACGGTAGGCCCAGGAAACTGGCAGTTTCGGCGGGTTGGGTCCAGAGGGAGAGAGGTGTTAGATGAGTGGGTTTGATGGGGCATGTGAAGAGGTGGTTAGTGTCGTGCGGGGTACCTTCACATGCTGGACATATGTTTAGTATGTCGGGGTCGATTCTGGATAGGTAGGAGTTTAACCTGCTACAGTATCCAGAACGTAATTGTGCCAAGATTACGCGGGACTCTCGGGGAAGCTTTTACCCCAAAAAGGCACTTATGTTGATTTGTGTAAAGAAATGTTGAAGAAATTCAGTCGCAGTGCGTCCATGATCTCTTAACAGAGGACGAATCTTGGATCTATGCATAAGCGCCGGAAGCAAAACTCCAAGTTTTTAAGTTTAATCCAAAAAAAGTTGTTTGCAGAAGAAGCATCTCACAACAAATGTTCGCCTGTTTTTTTCGGCCCATTTGCCATCTTGCAACTGCACCACTTGGGAAACATAAAATAGTCAATTCCAAGTGGTGAGCGACCATTTGTTTACAAGCTTTCGGAGAATTAAGGAAAACCAACCGCCGAAGACGAATCATCCTTCACCAAGGCAATGCGAACTCTTACGTATCGACTCATACAAGAGAGTATTTGAGCACTAGCAAGATCGAATTAAACGCCTTACAGCCCTGATTTGGCATCTAATGATTTATTTTTATTCCCGAACAGCAAAATTAAAATGCGAGGAAAACGTTTTTTAACGTCTAAAGAAGCAGTAGAACCATTTAAATTGCTCGTTTTGGAGGTATGCATTTTTGAGTGGCAAAAGTACTTTAAAAATTGGTTCAAGGGAAAACACAAGTATATTGACTTCTAAGGAGAATATTTTGAAAAACAACAAAACCATTTTCATTATTATTTTACTGTGTTTCATTATTGGGCGCATACTTAAGAAATACAAAAATGCAAATTGACAACGCGATTAGTATTGCCATTCCTAAAGTTTTAATATCAAAACAGAATTCAATATTTTTAAGGACTCGAATAACTTTGAAGATGTTTTTCGCAACATAAATCTAGCCAAGATTACTTCGGAAAATTTTTCCAGAAAGACTAAATTAAATTTTACTATCCTATACTAAACTTTAATCCCAATCTGTAAAGAAATAAAGAAAAAATAGAAATGTATTGTATTTACGAATGTTAATATTTCCATTCAATCTCAGTTTTTGCCGACCTCTGTCGTAAACAAACCGTTATCACATCCCCTGTTGCATCAGCAAATCAGCTGATTCCTTCAAACTCGCTGAGAGCCAGTTAAGGATCTCATGTTGACCACACCTCTGCGTTCTGTACATCGTGTTTTGAGTGAGAGATGAAAGAGAAAGTTTTTGAGTTTAATGTAAACAATAAAAACTGAAGATTGAAAATATAATAGAAAGAAAACAGTTGTTTGTAAATAAAAATATGTAAATACATAAATCTCTAAAATTACGTATTTTCAATAACAGATTCTGCCAAATTCATCGAGAATCGAGTAGCGGGTATCGTTATATGCGCAAGCTGGACAATGGTATTGAATATGAATATAGTTATTCTTCTTCTTAATTGGCGGAATAACCGCTTACGCGATTTTGGCTGAGTTTAACAAAGCGCGCCAGTCGTTTCTTTCTCGTGCTAACCGGCGCCAGTTGGACACACCAAGTAAAGCCAAGTCCTTCTCCACCTGATCTTTCCAGCGCAGAGGAGGCCTTCTCCTCTACTACCACCTCTTCCTCTGCTACCACCAGCTGGTGCCGCATTGAATTCTTTCAAAGCCGGAGCTTTTGTATCCGTTCGGACGACATGACCCAACCAACGTAGCCGCTGGATCTTTATTCGCTGCGCTATGTCTATGCCGTCGTAAAGCTCATACAGCTCATCGTTCCATCGTCTGCGATATTCGCCGTTGCCAACGTGCAAAGGCCAAAAAATCTTACGCAGAATCTTTCTCTCGAACACTCCAAGCGTCGCTTTATCAGATGTAGTCATCGTCCAAGCTTCTGCGCCATACGTTAGGACGGGCATGATGAGAGCCTTGTAGAGTATTCGTTTTGTTCGTCGGGAGAGGACTTTACTTCTCAGTGGCCTACTTAGTCCAAAGTAGCATTTGTTGGCAACAGAGATTCCACGTTGGATTTCAAGGCTGACATTGTTATCGGTGTTAATGCTGGTTCCTAAATTTACGAAGTCTTATAGTCTCTAAATATAGTTGGTGATGAATATTTTGATAGTTTCGAAATATGTAAAACAAGGATATAAAAATGTTCTCGTAACCACTTCAACTAAAAATTCCAAATTTTTTGAAATTCCAAATTTCGAAAAAAATGGACCTTTTAAAAGTATTTCCGAAAACTGCTCAATTGCTCCAATTGATTTTATTCCAAAATTTACCTTTTTTTATTATTACCCAAATAAAACTTGTAGGTCGTTTTTTGTAATATTTTATTATATCTTAATCAATTATAATTTTTCCGGTACATGTCTAAATGCATAATATTTATTTAAACTAAAAACGCAAGCTAATATTAAAGCCTTCAGTAAAATTGTTAAAGTCTCAGCGTGCCCACAAAAAATAGGTATTAGCTTAATAAGCAATTCATTCAAACTTGTGTTTAAAAACGCAAGAGGCACTGTCAAAAGAACAAAGAATACTTCAAACTTAAAAAAATTGGAAAAATGCAAGGCGATAGGGTTTGTTGGGTAGGTAAAAATAAACATCAGAAATGAATTCTTCGGCCTCAAAAAGAGTATCTTACCATAAAAAGAAATATTTTAACGAATTTTATAAAATTTTTCCTGTATACAGTTCTTTTGGGTTTCGTTATGGGTGGTATAAATGTTCACTAACTTTCAGCTTCATTGAATACGATGTATCCTACATAAAAATTTAAACTTCTAATATTTTTTTTGCTACTGTCCGTACTTTTGCTACTTGCCCGTACTTATCCCGAAACTGTGAACCATTCAAAAAAATATTTATAAGAATTGGAAAAACATTTCATCTGAAATTTAAAAGCCTAGGCGTTTAGTGGAATCAATTTATTGCATATCTGTACTTCGACTTGCTCTAAAAGTTTTACGAATTTACTTAATCCATTTTTTCCTATTACTAAATATTTAATATTTCTTTCTTATGACTATAAAATTGAATCGAAAAACTTGTTTACGAAATGTATTCATGTTTGTATAGAAAAAAATCGTCGATTAAACGCGCGAACTAAAAATGAACGCATTATCGTGCATACAGTGACGGCAAATAAATTGTAATGGGGAGCAGATCGGAAATCCGGGCCGCCAACTTTAACGCAAATGCTGATGATTCATATAGATTGGATTTGGTGAATCAACATCCTCGAATACCATATCTTCTTCGGCAGTCCAGCGAACACTGCGCACGCTGCCGTACCTGAAGGAGACGAGCGAAAGATTATTAGAAGAGGAGATGTTAGAAGGGGAAAATTCAAAGTTCATTGAGAATGTTTTTTTGTTTTTGTTTTCGTTTTAGTTATTGTTGGCGCGAGAACAGCATTTTGGCGGCGTGCGGCAATGTATGTAATATAGAATGTGGTAAAGAGATGAGTGTGTAAATATTTAGAAAAGTTTAATTTAGTTTCAGTTTATTTTATTTGCTTTAATAACGTGGCCTGAACCTGTTCATCATGCCGGGTGGTGGTGGTGGTGGCGGAGCGGTGCGTGGCGGTGTACGACGCGCGCTGAAAGAGTCATGAGAAGAAGGTGAATTAAAATTTTCACATTTAAAATATGTTAAATATGAATAACACATAAAAATATGTAGTAAATTAGAGAGTTTTTAGAAAACAGTGGTGCATATCCTATTGAAATATTATGACGTAGTGGCAAGGATTATATGTAGATTATCAGATTTGGCCATTCGCTAGGCTGAAAGACAAAAATGTGAGAGCAAAGTTGGATGCCACGTCATCGGCAGCTGTCATGTCACTCGTGACGTCAGACAATCAGCTGATTCTTTCAAATTCGCTGATAACCGGTTAACGCTCTGACATTGGCCACACCGGTCGGCAGCTGTCATGTCACTCGTGACGTCAGCCAATCAGCTGATTCGTTCAAATTCGCTGATAACCGGTTAACGCTCTGACGTTGGCCACAAATATTTTCACCATAAACTAGTGTGAGAGGCCAAGATGCAGTCGATAACGAATCGTCATGATTCGTGAGAGATGCTCTTTGTTAATGTTCGCTTAGTTTCTTCTTTATTCCGCAAGCTCGAATTTCTGGTTTCGGGTTTCACTGTCAACTGAACTCCCTCGTTGAAATACAGAACAGAGGAATTCCACGTCAAGTGATCCAAGTATTTTGGATAATTTCTAAGCGTCTATCACAACTCTGCGCTCACTAACGTTTGCGCGCACAAAACAAAAATGCAGACATATAAGGTTGTCAAAAAAGTCTTGCGGTATTTTTATTGAATTTTCAATTGTTCATAAAATTGGTTATAATAATGCGATTTAAGTCAAATATGCGCCGTTTTGTTCGATGACGAGTTCCCAACGAGATGCCAACTTCATAATGCCCCTCTTATAGAAGCTCGCTTCCCTATTGTCAAAAAACTCGGAGAGCCAATTTTCACAGGACTCTCTTGTGGACAGCTTCCGACTACCAAGCTCGTTCGCCATGGACAGAAATAGGTGGTAATCACTTGGTGCGAGATCCGGACTATACGGTGGATGCAAAAGAACCTCCCATCCGAGCTCCCGGAGCTTCTGGCGCGTCACCAAAGATGTGTGTGGCCTGGCGGTGTCCTGATGGAAGACAATTCGGCCTCTGTTGATCAAAGATGGCCTCTTCTGCATGAGTGCTGCATTCAAGCGGTCCAGTTGTTGGCAGTACAGGTCCGAATTGAGCGTTTGGCCATAGGGGAGCAGCTCATAGTGGATGATTCCCTGCCAATCCCACCAAACACACAGAAGAACCTTCCTGGCCGTCAATCCAGGCTTGGCCACCGTCTGGGCAGCTTCACCGCTTTTCGACCACGACCGTTTGCGCTTCACGTTGTCGTAAGTGACCCACTTTTCCTCGCAGTCACCATCCGCTTCAAAAACGGGTCGATTTTGTTGCGATTCAGAAGCGATTCGCATGCATCCATACGGGCAAAAATGTTTTTTTGCGTCAAGTCGTGTGGCACCCATACATCGAGCTTCTTTTTGAATCCAAGCTTCTTCAAATGGCTTATAACGGTTTGATGACTCATGCCCAGCTCTTGGCCGATGCTACGGCTGCTACTATGCCGGTCTCTTTCGATCAATTCAGCGATTTTATCGCAATTTTCGACGACAGGCCTTCCGGACCGTGGCGCATCTTCGATCACCTCTGCACCAGAACGAAAACGTTGAAACCATTGTTGTGCGGTGGAAATGGAAACTGTATCGGGTCCATAAACTGCACACATTTTATTGGCAGCATGAGATGCATTTTTGCCTTTATCGTAGTAGTACTGTAAAATATGCCGTATTTTCTCTTTATTTTGCTTCATTTTTCCGACGCTATAACTCACGAACGACTAAAAGCAAACAACAATTAATCAAACACGTGTTAGTACGTGAAAAGAGCTTTCCAAAAAGCTCTAGCTTGAACCGATGCGACTAATACAACTAGAACTACGCGCTTGCAAAGACAAGCTTGCGGAAATACCGCAAGACTTTTTGGCCAACCTTATATTTTAACTACGCTTTAAAAGCTGTAAGACTTGAATATTAGTCGCTTGAGGAATTGTGAGAGCAATGTTGGAAGAGTTAGCAAGAAACTCCGGGAAGAGCGAAATGCTAATATATAATGAACGGCAGTCAGGCTATACTCAAAGACTTGTCATCCGTTGAGGTGGAGTCCTTACTGGTCCTTGAACGAAATATGATACATAGAGAAAGCCTTTTAGGAGCGCATAATCCGTATCCGGCTGACATAGGTTCCAGGTCCCAGGCGACGAAGCAGTGGATGCATTGGCTAGTGAGGTTGCAGTCTCGACATGAGCCCAACATACCATCAAGGAAGTGCTTAGAAGCGAAGATCTTAGGCTACGAAATGCAAGCTGGTACCAAATTAATGGGCTATGCCAGTCTAAGTCTTTATTGGAAGGGTATGAGCAAAAGAGATTTAAACATTTTAAAAGCCTCCCTAAGAACAAACTGAGAATTAATGCATTCACATTCTTACAGGTCGGCGACCAATTTCTAGCAATTCCAATACGCGTGCTTTTTGAACGCGGTGCCACAACGAGGAGGAGCAGAAGACTTCTTAGCCTGATATGGTTAGAAAAGAGGCACTTAAGCTCAACCCAGCTGAGCTCCTTCCTAGTTTTATTGAGGGAATTGGGCTTGGATGAGGTATCGTGCTAAGTAGAGCACTCAAAAGATCTTGAGGTCGAAGTGCAAGCCTCCGCTTTGATTGATACATTCATTCATTACTATTACCATAAGACGAGGGAGTTAAACTCGTGCTCTACTGCTTTAAAGCTCCGAAATATTCGTAATTCGCTTTTACCGAAAACTTGACCCTAAAACTCACCTCCGGAACTTTCACCAAAGTACATTTGAAGTAAAGAGGATGTGTCAACTGAAGGTCAAACTCTTAAATTTTATCTCTAGTAAATGTCAGAAATGAACTAAAATTAATACTTACGCAGCCACAGCGGCAGAGTCTTGCGCCGGCGCACCATAAGTCTCGCTCTCTTCGATCTCAAAATCTTCGGTACCGCTGCGTTGGCTATAAAAAAACGTTGAGAAAAAGAATTATTAACAAAATTCATAGCAACCCACTAATTGTTTAGCGATCAAGGGAGTCAACAGCGGGCAGGTAGAAAGAGAGAGAGAGAGAGAGAGATGTGTTGTCGGTGCTGTGTGTGTGTAAAAAATTGCATTGACAAAGGTGGGCAGGTTCGCAAGTGAAGACCACGGGAGAAGAATGGCACAAGTCCATTTGAAATAATTTTGAGAAAACTGAAAGTTGTATGGCTTATTTTTTCTAGTGAATATTAACAGGAACACTAATTTTTTTGCCATAATCGAATAGTCACTAGAATAAATGCATGTACATATACTCGTAAATAATAATATTCTTCTACCGACAAGGTTAAGAATGTAATTTCGATGAGCTTGTGGCTTCCACCATTCTTTCCATGTAGTCCTCCAATAGTTTTTTACTAAATAAGAAATACGATTATATACTTGGAATTGATATATTTGGACATTCTTAGGCTGACAGGTTTGTTTCTGGCTAACATGTTTGCTTGTTTCGTGCAGTTTTAAAATTACCAACAACAGCTACTCACAGCCTCTTATGGCGCGAATTACCGGCACGCATTAAATTGGCGACGGCGCGAGTTGTCAATGTCACGCGATGGCGCAGACGCGTCGGTGTACGTGGCATTGGTCTGGCTTGCTGTGCATCGGGATGGGCCTGCAAGACGGGCGTCATGGAGCGACGAGAGGAGCGTTCATATTTCTCACGGTCGGAGCGACGTCTTACACGTTCGGAGAGCGAGAGAGGTTGTAAGTAGTTAGTGGTTGGTAATTAAAATAAATTGGCTTATAATCATAGAGAAAATAAGGTCGACTTTAGTTATGTCTTCACTCAATTCTCAAGTGCACTTTATTTCTATTATGTTTATGAGCCGTTATTTTTATTATTTTTAAGTAGTCCAATCATTTTTTCTGATACATATTTTGCCAATTTACGTTCAACTTAGTTCACCGACTTACAATTTCGGTTTATTGCGTCCGGTACTGTGTGTGTACGCCGGTTGCTCTCGCTGCTCGCGTCGTACGCCAGCGCGTGACTCGGAACGTGTAGCGACACTACTGCTGGCTGTCGGCGCTGGTTGCCAATTGTCCTCTGCTTCCAAATCAAATTCTTCTGTGCCTTGTTTGCGACTGTGCATGAAGAGCACAAATGTATCGAGAGAGAGAGGAAGGGAGAGAGAAAGAGACAATTAGCTTATACTAGAAGGAATCGAGAATGATAAATTACAAATCACGACATCTGTGAGAGTATTCCTGGCTGTGACGTAGTTAGATTATACTAGAAGGACCTCGAGAATGATAAATTATAAGATCTCGACATCCGTGAGAGAGTAGAGAAAGCTGTGACGTAACAATTTAATAGACAAGAAGGAGAATGGTATTGCGAAAATTCGCTCAAGAATAACAATTAAAATGAAAAATAATACAACAATAAAATGAATACAAATATTCAATTAATATACCCTATGATCGGAAAGTACCGGGACTGTTTAAATAAAACAAAACAGAGTTAAATTTCAGGCAAATTTATTTTATCTCCTTCAAAATATGACCCGTCTGAAGCAACACACATGTGCCAACGTTTAACCCAGTCCTCCATGCACCCCTGGTAGGCCGACGAAGGGATGGCCTCCAGTTCATTCGTCGTATTACCTTTGATCTCCTCTATCGACTGAAGTCTCCTTTCACAAAGTGGTAACTTCAGCTTGGGAAACAAAAAGAAGTCGCACGGAGCCATATCAGGTGAATACGGTGCTTGCACAATGGTATTTACTTGGTGTTTGGTCACAGCACAATTTGGGCTCGGTGCAATGGCGCGTTATCATCATGCAAAATCCAAGAATTGTTTGCCCACATTTCCGGTCATTTGCAACGTGCAACATCTATCAAACGCTTCAGAACGGATAAATAATATTATTTATTGACTACCTGGCCCGATGGAAAGGTACTAATGGTGCACTACGCCTTGGAAATCGAAGAAACGGTCTTCCCGGTCAGCCCGGTACTTTTTGATCATAGGGTATCAGCAAAATATCTACTAATGTCGAATTTACTGAGAGTAGGATAGCGGATACCGCCATCTTTCGTATTCTATACTATCTATCCTAGAGTAATAAAAAAAAAACAGGAAATAGTGGAAGATCTAATTATCACCCTTATGACTGTCTTGGCATACAGTGTCTTGTTTGTTGGTGGTAAAAGACATTACGTTCCATAATTCTTCCATCAAGTGTTTGACTGTGGAATCAAGTTCGGGTAAATAATACCCGCTAGGCTTCCTGTTTTCGCAAGTTGGACACCTGCATATTTTTGGGTTTGCTTTGGGCAGCGCTTGATGAACGGAGAAATGAGAACTCACTGATAGGCTCTCACTGGATATGCTGCTTTTTAGGCGAATAGTAATGAACTACTGGACTATTTGCCCATAGGCTATCGGTATTCCCATTCTAAGGTTAGTCTCCATTACATTTCTAAATTCATACTCACAGTTGGGGCCTCGTCTTAGCTCCTCGCTGTTGTTGTTGTTGTTGCTGCTGTGCACTACTGCTCCCCGTGTACATTCTAGGCTGACTGGCTTCACGTTCCATGGAAGTGGCTCGACTTGCGCTAGACGAACCCCAGTTATCTTCAGCATCTGTGCCTGTGCGGCGCCTAAAATGAATTATTTAATTATTTATTTAAATCTATTTATACAATAAATGAAATATTCTACAAATACAATACAACTCGCAGCGCTGGCGGTGGAGGCCTTCGACTGTGCTTTGCAACTTATGTGAAGAAATTTATGAATTGCTTTAAGCGATTGTGTCGAATTCGTCTGAGCAGATCAATCTCTTACAAAAACGGTGGGATTTCTTAGCATCTCATTGGGATTGACGTATTCCTAAATCTCTTGTCGATGTGTCCCTATTGATGGGCAGATAGGATGTGTCTAGGCGTTGCAGTTTCCGCCCAGAACGGACAAGTGTTGCTAAAGGATCGTTTTAATAGATGGGTGGGCATGTGTTATAATTGTATGCCCAAGCCGCAGACGAGTTAAGGGTATTAGCGCACGGAGCGGTATGTTTGGATCGTAGATTGGCCTCATGGGTTATAATTGAATGGCCAAGCCGCAGACCAGTAAAGGGTCTTAGCGCACGGAGCGGTATGTTTGGATTGTAGACTGGCCTCTTTCTTTTCTTTAAATGTAATAAAAACTCTAAAAATATGGGAGGTTCCAGACATTGACACAATTTCATTCACGGATAATTGATCAATAGAGGTTCTTATTCAATTCAAATGCATAAGATCATTACTCACAATTGCCGACTACGGGCAGGTGTGCTAGTCGCTGCACTATCACGTGGTCTGCTTATTTCGCGCTCACGATCGCGGCTGCGCATATCACGTTGCTCTCGTCTCGGTGGTGGTGACTCTTCAGTGGCTATGTCCAACGTCTCCTCAGTGGCTGTGCGACGGCTGTAAGAAGATATGCACAAAAGATTTACAGTATTCCTTTTACTAAACTCTTTTTTTTCAAGAAGACTCACAGTGGCGGTCGACTAGCGCCACTGGTACTACGCTGCTCACGTGCAGCCGAACTGGTGGTACGTTCTCTGCGCCGACTGCGGCTGTCCGAGCGCTCCGCAGCGCGTACTTGCGCACGACGCAAACGATTCAAGCGACGCTGTATGGTGATGAGATTAAGTCCAATGGGTGTACCAATCGACCAGAGCAATAGCGTAATGAAGATGAAGAACCATAGCGCGTTTATATAGTCCACAATGTTTCGACAGAGGAAAATACGATTCGCGTCGAAGATGTCGAAGAATGGACGGCATTTGGCAGTGGTGTCGCCTAGTTGCGAGGACATTGTGGCTTTGCTGTTTGTCAGGTAGGCTTTCAATCTGCAATTGAATCCATGTTTCGATTAAAAATTATTATACACAGGCTACAATGTTGCACAGACCTTTCCGTATAGACGCGTGTTTGATTGCTACAAATTTCGCCCGCTGTCTTCTCGAGATAACCCTGCACGTTGCGTAAGTGATTGAGTGTCTGATTTACCTGCTTGGCCCAGGGATCTCGTTGCAATTCTAAAGCGGTTAGATGGTAGAGTATTTCATTTTGTAGCTGTTCGAGTGGCTGTAGAATGGATGCCTGTAAACGTTTCGAACGACTGCCGAGCGTGGTCATGCGCGACGAAGTGGCTACATCTTGAATCTGGGAGAATAGTGAAATGAGTGTACGACGGATGCAGTAGTATATAAATTGGTGACCTATGGGCTCTGCATAAAGTTAGTTCAAGACTTTTTCCAAAGAAATTTTTACATATTTTTGATAGAGACAGTACCAATGACAACTTGATATTATTAAATGTTTTAGTCTAAAAGACGACGAGTGAACTTATATTAGAAAAACTTTATTTAAGCTTTTCAAAACTCACGAGCTCGTGGGGTTAATGCTGAGGCTTTTAGTAATATTTATTTCAGCGCTCTTCGTTTCAAAGGCTCACTCAAGTTTGCAGTCTACCTTTTACTAATTGAGGCTGTAGTAGGTGTTTGCTTTGGGACGAGTTGCTCGCTATGTAATGTGCGATTCTACAGAGATGAACCTTAAGTTGGGTCACTTAGAATACCATAAAAAAGTATTAAATAATTGTGATTTGAGTCCCGTCACCTAAACTTGCCGAATCTTTAATGAAGGATCCTCCTTTAAGACTATTCCAACTTTAAGGCAGACATCACCTCCTCAAGAGTGACGAGATGGATAAGAAGAAATAACCCATTGGAACTTTCATTTTATGCTCTAAAGAAAACGCGTTTTCAATTTATTATTTGTGGTGATAGAAAGGCTTCATCGCCAAGTACTGTCATTCAGTTCAGTGGACGAGCGCCTTAGGTAATCGGTATCAAACTTCAACTTAGATGATCAAATTGGAGGTACTTCTTCAATAGGGGCTTTTTGACAGATCACGCGTTACTACTGTCAAATCAAATACATTACTTTTTTCAGTATTCATTGATATTTCATCATGGAAAGTCTTGCGCCTTTAAAACGTTTACAAATCTTACAATTGTATTACGAAAATCGACGCTCTGTGAAAAGTGTTCATCGCATGCACGCGGCCTATGGGCTGAAGGAATCATCGGCCCATATTTCTTCAAAGACGAGGCTGGCACCAATGTAACAGTGAATGGCGAACGCTATCGTGCCATGATAAACAACTTTTTGATGCCGGAAATTGAGATCCGTTATCTCTACAATATTTGGTTCCAAGGTTCCAACAAGACCGCGCCACTTGCAATACAGCCCATAAAAAATGGATTTACTGCCTCGTCGTTTCAGTGAGCACTTTATCTTTTGTCTCGTACCAGTAGATTGGCCATCCATATCGTGTGATATCACACCTTTGGACTTTTATTTGTGGAGACATGTAAAGTCTAAATGCTTTGTGGATCGATTGAGGAATTGGAAACCAACATTACTAAAGTTATTCACGAGATACCGACCGAAGCCCTCCAGCGAGTCCTTCAAGACTAGTGTTTACGGATGGCCGAGTTACGGCCAACACTTGAAAGGGACTATTTTTAAAATTAAGTCTCATGAATGGTTCTACACAAAAATAATAAAGAATGGCCAATCAGTTTGAATTTTCGTTGTTTTGTTTCAATTTAAAATCTGATACTTCTAAATTGATCACCCTTTATATAGCTGGTTTATTTGCTTCAACACCACAATGAAAGGAAGATCGAAGCCACTTGAAAAGTATGCATTCTATATATGAGGAAGAGATCCTCGGACAAAGCCGCGGAAAAAAAAATTTTCGCTTCTCAATGTCGGATCAGCTTGGAATTACTCGAATTACTCACTACTACATATATAAGTACATTGTATCATATGGCAGTAGCAGATTTCAGCATTAGAGAAATTTTTTGAGGTAAGTTGAAGAATTACTAATGATGCTCATGATGCTGGTGTTATTTACATGAGTTAGAGAATACCTCAGCGCGAAATTCATAGTTAGGACTTTAATTCCCCTCGGAGTTTACCGAATGCCACCAATCGAGTAGGATTTCGGTTCCATATTTTTACATGCCGCAAGCGATGAAGTAAAATGGCAGTAGTGCTGCTACATTTTTTTAGCCTCGTAGCGGCAAGTGTTTCACTGAGTCAATAAGCCAGTTTCGGGCCATTGACAGGAATTTAACGTTTCTCAGTCCATTTTGTGGCGAATTTAGCGAATTAATTTGGTTTATACCTTTACGAAATCAAATCAAAGTAACTCAAGAAGTAAAGGACATTTTGATTATTTGCAGCGCCGAAAAATCTGTGAATGGGTTCTGCGAAAGTTCCAAGAAAACACTGAAGTGAACTAAATTTAATCTTCAGCTATGTGGCTCATTTTTGGCGGAATCGCTTAGTCAATGAGCAGATAACACAGCGCCCACATTTGCTCTAAAATAGTCCATCGCATCCATGAAACGTTACCGTGTTGAGTTGATTTGATGCTGAATGTGTAATTGTTCTGTATTTCCAATGTGATGAAAAGATTGTCGTGTTATGGTGAACGGAATGCGCTAATGGACCTTATTGGTGTACTCTTTTTTGTACGGTCAAGAAGGAGCCACATGCCAGACAGCTAGTCAAACAACGGATATATTGAGGGCGAATCATGTAATCTCGAAAAACAGTCCGCTTGAACGATCGCCTGGCTCGTGAGATTTAACGTCGGTGACGTTAAAACAACTTGACATGTACCACCTCTTCGTCGATTTCAAAGCACGGATAGAAATCACCTCTATGCCGCTATATCTGAGTTTGGTATACCCACAAAACTAATATGGCTGGTGCAAGATGTCGATGCGCGCTACCACAAGCGTAGTCAGAGTTGGAAGTAACCTCTCCCAGATGTTCGATACCAAGTGAGGTTTCATACAAGGTGACTCTCTATCTTGTGACTTTTTCAACCTCTTGCTGGAAAAAATCTTTCGCGCTGCCGGGCTGAACCGCACTGGTACTATCTTTGGCGCTTTGTATGCTTGGCATACTCCAGTTTAAAGAGAGGGGCAAGCAATGTGGGTCTTGCGGTGATTGGGGGTAAAACAAAGAACCTGCTGTCAACACACAGGGAGTCTTCGCGTCTGGGACAATATGTCAGTGTTGAAAACCAACAATTCGAAGTTGTGAACGTCTTTGTCTATCTTGGGACCAGTATTAACAACAGAAATGACGTCAGCCTGGAGATCAAACGGAGAATAACTCTTGCCGACAGATGTTACTTTGGACTCAGTAGGCAATTGACAAATAGAGCTCTCTCTCGAAGGACTAAACTGACACTCTACAAAACGCTCATCACTCCCGTCCTAATATATGGCGCAGAAACATGGACGATGTCAACAGCGGAAGAAAAAGTTTTATGAGCCTTCGAAAGAAAAATTCTACGTAAGATCTTTGGCCCCCTCCGCGTTAGTCAGAAGTACCGCGTACGGTGAAACAGCGAGTTGTATGAGCTATATAGGGACATGGACATAGTTAAGCGTGTAAAAATACGGCGGCTACTTTGGCTTAGCCATGACACGCGTATGAAAGAAGATGCTCCAGCAAGGCGAATTTACCATACGGTACCCCAAAAAGGAAGACGTGGAAGAGGAAGACCACATATCCGTTGTAAAGGTCAAGTGCTGCAGGACCTGTCTTCACTCGAGATTTCCAACTGGCACCAATGAGCGCAGGACAGAAACAGCTGGCGCGCCATTTTGGATTCGGCCGAACCGACACGCGGTTGTAGCGCCACATGAGTAAGTAAGTGAGTTTTTTTGTGGAGTTCTATTTAATCATTGATTTACGCTAGACAGCCAACAGCGCGAGAAGCACTCAAAAATAATAATTTGGGCCTGTATGTGTGGAAATGTGATAAGAATTTGGTTTCAAATAAGCCATTGTTAACCGCGTGCTCGTGACCGCCGTTTGAGCGGCACGAACTCTATACGTATATGGGTACCTCGCTGTCGATCGCTGAATGCGAAAGGGTTTAAGAGTAGCTACTATTTGATAGGGCCCGGGTTCGAAGCACACTGTGTGTTTGAAACACAATAACATTTATTCTAATGGTGGTTGCCTAACGGCTGGTAATGGCAGGCGGCCGAGTGTATTTTTGCCAAATCTCCTCATAAAAAACCATCCGCTGTTCGGAGGCGGTGTAAAACTGTAAGTCCCTCCAGTCCCAACATAAAGACACACATCACAAAATGGAGGAGGAGCTCAGCTAAATACTCAAGAAGGATGTACGCGCTAATTATGGGTGCGCAGGGATCTTAGCTCGGTATCTCATTTATTCTCGCTTTCATATAGATTAAAAATTGTTATGTCCCAATTGAAGCCCCTTTTATGTGCTGCAATGTCTACATTTCGTATTCTTGCATTAGATAATTCTTACATTAGCTGATTGCGAAAAAGTTTATATCGTATAATTTCTATAAGTATGTATTTATGTGTGTAACACTTTTATTATGTTGTGGGACCGAGTTCAAAAAAAAAAAAAAAAAAAAAAAGTAAACACTACAGCCGCCAGGTTATGTATTCCAATTTTTTTTCCTTTAACTCATACGTCATCACATTTATATAATAGATTACAAGAAATTGGGTTAAGGCGAATTTGATCACTTCTTCATCTCCCTCTCACTTTAGAGCCAAACTCAATTATTCGTTAGCTTAATTAACTACATACAACAGCTAACTACTTTTATTGCTTGAACTTTTCGGTAAATACGTTCATCTACTCCCTAAATCTTTTCGAATTGCATTAAAAAATCTATGCAGTACAAATATGCACTCGGAATACTCGGAATTGCCCGGAGTTCCATCCGCCCACTTTGCTTACCTGCAGTGCCACCCTTTGCATTTGATCGATGAACGTAGCCAAATCCTTCTCGGGCGTCGGTGCACCAATGCTCACCCGGTATGTGGTCAGATTGAAGGATGAAGTGTGTAGCATATTCTCCAGTATATTCTGTATGGTCTGCGTCAGCGAGAGCATAGTACGTTCGGATACGGTGATTGCATCAATAGCTGTGGTCACTTTTGGGAATTGCTTTAAATCGGCAATTTGTGTGGTATTAACGAATGCATCCAGTTGGAAGACATTGTACGATGCTTGGTTTTGTTCACAACCTCTGCTCCCGAGTGTTGGTTTTGTGCGCGTGTGTGTGGGTATGGGTGTATATATTGTAGCCACACATATAAATTAACAACACACACACATCCACAACGCCGAAGGACGAACACACATTACACAAAAAGAATGCGTTGCCATGAAGAACGTGATTTGAGGTTAAACAGCCAATGAATGGTGTTAGGCTCAGCATTGAAAGGCCAAGATGAGTTTGTGTGAGTGCGTGTGTTATAGAGGCGTGTTGATTTAAAGATTATTTCGAGTATTGCCGTCGTAAAGCGAGACGTAAGGAGGTGATTGGAGGGTCGTAGATAGACAATAAGTGGTAAAGAAATTTGATAGTATAACGTTTTGTTGCTCTTGTATGATCGAGTACATAGTTTTTCAATTCAGAGGATGGGGTGTTGAGCAAGGGCTGGGTACACTAGTTTGGTTTGAGTGTTGTGCGGCTGGTTAAACAGCGGTTATGCGGTGGAGTAGGGTAAAAGTGAATATTTATTGACGAAAAACGTGCAGAGGGGACAATTGAGCTTCGCATAAGCCCAGAAGTAGTCGGACACTTCAATTGAAGCTCTTAAAGTTATTAAGGGGCTACGTGGAATGTTTTGTTTATGCATGTTCACATACTACTTCTAAACTGTGCTCGGATTTTCAACTATGTTTTTCTTGGGCACAGGTGCTAATAGTTGATCCGACTTAATTCGGGCCTTCCAAATTCAACGGCGTCATCCGTTTTATCAGCCTTGCTCCAGTTTTCGAAATAATGGTACTTGAAAATTTGCTTAAATTTTGACTTTTTTGTTGATTATTTGTTTGATTATTTCAGATCTGAAGTTTACGCCTGGTAATATTTTTTTAATATCTGAAATTAGACGAGAACGAAAAAGAACCGTGTGTTGTTTTAGTTGCTTTATAGCACTGCCGATGCCGATGACTATGGTTTAGAGCTGAGAATGGCAGGTTGGTTAAAGTGGTTATTTACAGCTTGCCTATATCTAGTCTGTGCGGATCAGGAACCTTATTAGGTTGTTGACATCTAAGCCAGACAGTTGTTCGAGACTCTCGAACCGCACTTTGCCCAGGGTTGACATTCTATCTTTCCATAGGGCAGCACATTCACAGAGAAAATGGAAGATTGTTTCCTTTTTCTGCGGTTGTTTACAACTGTGACAGTATGTGTTGTGGGGGATGCCTAGTTTGGTTGCTTGTTCCCCGACAGGCCAAAAAAGCCCGTTATGACCGCCGTGAGTCTCCAGGCGTCCCATCGTTTCATCTTTGTCAATGTTGACGATTGCGTGAGGCTGTAGATGGGCCAAAACGTCCTGCTAATTTTGCATTTCGTCTAGTCTCCACATCTACAATCCGCGATTCAGAGGTATTTTAAGGAAATTATATTATTGACTGCACCTAGTGGTGTGCACACCGATTCTGCAAGAGCGTGGCAAAAGATTGGCAGACGTGTGGTTTACACGCTAGCGGCATCATCGGTCCTTATTTCTTTCGAATTGAGGAAGGAGGTTTCAACAAGATGGCGCAATTTGCCATATAACGCGCTTAAAAACCGATTTATTGCAATATTCAAGACACCATTGATGCCATACGACCAGATTTATTGGAAAAATAGTCAAAAATTGGATTGATTGAATGGACAATGTAACCCCTATCTACGGCGGATATATGCCGGATATCATACTCAAAAAATAAATGCCATGCAATAATCTTCTTCTTCTTCTTAATTGGCGCAATGCCCGCTTACGCGATTTTGGCCGAGTTTAAAATAAGAGAGACTTGGGGCGTGTTGTGAATATCTGATCGATTGTAGATTTTCCACTTTGGTTGATGATGGGCTTCGACCTTTCACACAGTACGCTCGCTAGAACCTTATAGGCGATATTTAGCAGGCTAATCCTGCAATAATTGGCACAGATTGCAGGATCACCTTTTCTATGGAGTGGACAGAGCGCGTCTAATTTCCAGTCGGCAGGTATGCTTTCATCCGACCGCATTTTGACTAGAAACTGATACTCGCACCTTACCAGCTCCTCGCCGCGCTGTTTGAATAATTCAGGCGGCAGTCCGTTGCCTCCGGTGGCTTTCTCATCTCGTCGTGGTCGGAAAGCGGAATGTTAGTTCCGTCGTCAACGATTGGGGTATCGGAATCTTCACATTCTCTGTGACATGCGCTGCTGTCATTATTTAACAGGTTCGAAAAGTATTCCCTCCCATAATTTAAGTACGCTCTGAATGCCAGTCACCAGATCGCCGAAATTGCCATGAACTTATCCACCAGATTATACAATAATAAAAAAAAAAATTATTCCAACAATATTTTTGTTTTGTATTATCAGATCGCACCATTTAATTTTCATATTCGGCCATTCTCTTAGGCAAATTTGAGCAATTTATCAAGTACCATTAGTTCGAAAATTGGAGCCGATCTGGCAAAACGGGGAACGTCATTGAATTTAGAAGGTCCGAATTAAGTCAGATCAACTATTAGAACCGTTTTCGAAATTTTGAGCATGTACAGTTTCATTGGATAAGGGGCGTACTGAGCGCTTAAATGATATTAAAAAAGAAAGGGCCAGTATAATTCATGAACAAGTTTTGGTTTTAACATATTAAGGTTATAGTTTTGTAACTCCAAATTAATGGTTGGTACAGACCAACTTACTCTTCCTCAGCAGGCAATAAAATACATTAACTTAGCAATTGGTGTAAAGGTCTACAGATATAAATTGTATTTGTGCATGTGGGAAAGGAAGGTCTTCCTGTTATTTCTTATACTGAGTCCATTCTATTTTCCGTGCAGGGTTCTACAACATTATCCAGTAGTTTCTGGTTTCTTATTTTAAAGGCCTCCAAGAGTTTATTTGCAGAAAATAAGTGCAAATTTTTTTGCAACCAAAACAATTTTTATTGGGAAGTTGAAGTTCGTTATGAGCCACGTCACAGCATTACAGATTTATCTTCGAAATCTCTCAGTTTTCTACTTGAAACCATTCAAAATATTTTAAAGATTTCTGTACTTAACAGATATGTGTCGATTTTGTTACTGTCCTAGGTCGTTATATTTTCGAAATACTCCAGCGACTTATTTTTCTTCGAAGCACCCAGGAACATTTCGCTGTACTCCATATTAAAATCTGTCCATATAAACGGGTCGCAAGATGCTAATTTTTTGTTTTTTGCAAAATTTTTCGAGAAGAATAAAAATTAGAAGCTGTGGGCAATTGGGAGATGCTCGGGTTCTACTCGAAAACCTTGCAACAACTGAGATGCTTGGCCAATTTTGGCACGAATGGACAAGGAAAGCGAAGGCGCATGGGAAGACAATAGAATGACGAAGTACAAAGGAATTAACGGTATTTGTAGGTTCAGGTGCAAAGTCGTCATTTGATATGCAAAAGAGATACAACTTTTCCAAAATGGGAATCTATTAAAGACATTTTGAAACTCCGACAAGACTTGAGACAAATTGAGAGCAATCTGTTGCAGAAGAACTCATTGCATCAGCTATATATCAGCCAAAGTAGGCATCTTAGACTTGAGGTTATTATAAAAAACTTCTGTCGGATAGGTAAAATAGTTTAAGTTGAGAAGAAAGTCAATGCTTTGGTTATACAAAGGTTCTTTCTATATTTGTTTAGCTAAACTAATTAAAGTTCGTGTTTGATAGTTGTAGATTTCTTATACATATTTATACTCACGCGCACTTTTGCCTAAGGGTTTTAAAATGCATTTAGGGAGATTAGACCGATATTTTCTTTACCGATGGGTCCAAGAATGAAAAAGGGTCTGAAGCCGGATGGTCATTAAAGGATAGTAATAAGTATCATTATTCTGTGGGGGAAATGGCAATTGTTTTCCAAACAGAAAATGTTGCTCTTCTCAAAATAGCCGAATGGATAATCGAGAGGAGATGGAGCGGAAAATGGATTGGAGCTTACAGCGACAGTCAGGCTGCACTGAAGGCCCTGGAGAACGCGAAGCAAACCTCAAAGATTGTTCAAGAATGAAAGAGGAAGCCTAATTATATTGCAAGACAGAACAGGCTTGTACTTATATGGATTCCAGGACACCCCAGTGTTTAAGGAAACGAAATTGCCGATGAATTGGCCAACCGTGGATCAGCGGTTCTCCCACAAGGGCCAGAGCCTATAATCGGAATCAGTTCCACACGAATCATGAATTGGATCAGCGATTATGCAGGCAATCTACATAAAGAGCGATGGCCCGGTCTCGTACGCTGCAGAACTGCAAAGTGTTTTGTGACAAGTCCGAACAGAAAAGTGTCAAACTTTTTACTAAAACGTAGAAGGAAAGACGTTCGGTTGATGGTCGGTATTATTACAGGACACAACCCATGGGGCCAGCATATGACCACCATTGGAATCATTGAGGACCCAATGTGCCTGTCTTGCTTGGAGGAGGCGGATAGCACTGAGCACTTGCTCTGTGAGTGTCCTGTCTTTGCTAGAGCAAGACTGCGAGTTTTGGGTTACGATGTCGTGAGAATAAGTAATATTCGTTCTCTAAAACTGGAGGATACAGGGTTTGATTGAAAAGTAATGAGCCCTTCCGCGCGGAGCGTCTGCCAAGCGTTCAACTGAATCGGCAAGTGGGTGAAAATGATCGTTGGACCTTCCCCTTTCTCTAAAAATCGGTCCCAGTTCGCTGGCAACAGCGGTTCAGTCAATATCGCTCCGCGCGTGAAAGGTGTTTTAAAAGTGTGTTAGGATTTTGCAGTGGCGAAAATGCAGCGACTTTTGGAGTAACGTTACTCGATCAAATTTTGTGTAAAGCTAAACAAAACGAGTACCGAAACCATTGGGCTACTCAAGGAGGCTTACGGGGACCACTCTCTGTCCAGTGCCCAGGTAAAACGGTGACACAAGTCGTTCAAGGAAGACCGGGAGGACGTCGAAGACGAACAGCGATCTGGAAGGCCTTCGACGACGCAAACAGACGAAGATGTGAATCGGGGGCAAAGATGGGGGCTCTGGTGCTTCCCCACCCTCCCTACAGCCTAGACCTGTCCCCTCCGGACTTCTTCTTGTTCCCGCGTCTGAAAAGAAAGCTGAAGGGGAGGCGTTTCGACTCCGTCGAGGCGATCCAAAAAGTTGTGACAGCCGAATTGAACGCGATTCCGGCAAATGAGTTTAAAAAATGTTTCCTGCAGTGGAAGGACCGCTACCAGCGGTGTATTGACGCTCAAGTGCCCTATTTTGAAGAATGTTAGTTGTATAAGCCAAAAGGTTTAATAAAACTGCTTAAAAAAAATAAGGCTCATTACTTTTCAATCAAACCCTGCATTTATAGATTCACCAAAGAATGTGGAAAATTCTCACAGGACTAACTATTATTCTTTATTCTTTCCTATCTCTTTCTCTGATATTTTTCCTCTTTCCTCCTTGTCGATCTAGTTTTCCTCAAAGACCCCGTGGGAAAAGAAGCAGTAAAAAGAATTCGCAGAAGCACTTCTCTGGGATGTGAAGGGTCTCATCATCTGCATAATGTTCTTAAACGGGGACAGCTCATAGAAAGAGTTATTTTTTATATGTAGCTTGCGTTCTCTGCTTAAACCATTGCCCACTCAATTCTCGTGAAGGAGCACTGAGAGCTTTCTGTGTGTAGTGATGTTGAAGTGTGTATTGCATTTACTTAGGAGCTGTTCTGTAACACCTTAAAGAGGCCTTAACAAATTTGCTTCTGGGCAGCGCTATAGGTGTGCACAGGGAATAACATAATTTTCTAACTTAGTTTACGAGTAGTTCATTTTGCCTAATCAGGTATTAACATAACGCTTACGCAAGCCGCTACAGCGTTATACGGAGCCTCATAGTGGAGAAGGAGTAGACTACGTTCATCAATAAATAAGTATACTTTCACAGGTTCTTATAGCAATATTAAAAAATAGCCTCCATACGAAGGAGCTGAAATTTACGTCGTTTTACTGTGCGAAGTGGAACGCTGGCATCGAATAGGTACACATTTACATACATATAAACGAGTGAGGCCAGCAGATCGGTGAATAAAAAAGAAGCACGTACAGTATCAAGCTAATTGGATTTATGGCATTGCTGCGTAACAGTATTTTCCCAGCTTTACCAATACGAATGGCGAGTTAGAGCCATGTTTGGGCGAGCTGCGATAAGTGTACGTTGTATGCATAACAACTAAACCTGATAATATAAGGGAAGGAATGGAATAAGGTGGGTAGGAGGTTAAGAAGTAACTAGGCAGTATTGTTCACTGGCGCTACAAAACTACTTATATAAGTATATATTATGTAAGCGGATATGGCTTCATTAGAGTACGGAAAAAAGTAGCACCAAATTTTTTCAATATTCAGTAGTGTCTGTCGCTTATTCATACCTGAGCGCCGTTGCGAGGCTAACGTTTACAATGGAACGATTCACACCCTCTGGTCGTAGCAGTTCGCCGATGATGCCCGTCTGCGGTTCATGCGCGTACACATAACCAGGTTTATCGAATAACTTACCCAGCAAATGATAGGTGGCTGTATCTGTCACATCCGTTGCACTGTTACCCCAATTACCAGCAGTACCAATAGTGCCGCCATTTCCAGCAGCCACCTCATCAAATAGCGAACGACAAAGAAAAACTTCCGTATTCCCGCCAATGGCCAGTGTTAGGACACCATAGAAGGTTATACCAATACTGCCCAAACAGATAATCAGTACGGACATTAGCAGCACAACACCAGCCTTGACGTTCGACTCGCAGAGGAAGCAACAGTAGGACATGAGACCGAAAAGCAGCACCCAAACGATGACTAGAGCAGCCACCCAACCTGCTGTCCAGTAGGAGTTTGACCAACTCTGCAATTCGGCATAGCTGGGTTCGAGTGCAGGCCAAACGCCTTGTAGGCGTTCGAGCAGCGCATTTATAGTTGAGGTGAGCATTTGCGCGTTGGCTTTGGTGCGATGACGTATGCTTTCTAGCTGTTCGAGGGTGTCTGTGGAGGTAAAAAAAAGTGAAAATGGTTGTTAGTATGCGTGTAGTAGTGTATGTGTGTTTGTAGATTGCATAAGTCGCTGGAGACTGAATATCTCGGAATAGTAAATTATTGGATAACGTAAATTGCTTACAAACATGCGAGGTACCTAATCAGCCATTTCGGCAGCTGTTTACTGCTTGGTCAGCGTAAATTAAGCATAAAATTCGCTTGCAGCTGCCAATTAAGTGAGGTTAAATTGTATGTATGCTCTGTCATGAGAAGTGGAGAGTTCATGGAATGTGGAATTTTCGTAATATCAGTAAATATTGAATTATTGAGATTTTTTTTTATTTCTTGAAACCAAATACAGCTAAAATTCGCTATGCTTCAGGCCAAGCCGCGTTCATTAAAAGTGATGGCACTATACCAACAACAACGTTTTGTACATTAGAAATGGCATGACGAAAGAAAGTAGAAAAGGAAAAGACGAACTAAGTAACCGATATAAAGTTGGAGCTAGAAGCATACGACGATGGTGCGAGTGCAAGCCGAGGGCTTTTCGGTATTCCATTTTATGCTGATATCCGGATGTACACGGCGGTAAGAAAAGGCAGCAAAAAAAAAAAAAAAATCGGTCTACCGATACCACCACTTCAGACCAAATGAAGAAAATATAAGCAAGTTTAGGGCTGATGCTTTTTCTTTCCTTGTTCACTCCTCTCGGGAGCTTAGGGCCTCGACAAGACTCTTCCATCGTACACTGTTCTGAGCTGTTGTTTTTGCACCGACTCATGAGATGTCGGCATCTGCTAGTTCCCGGAGCATCGATCGTCTCAAAGTGTTTTTAGGTCGACCGCGATCTCTGCTCCCTTGTGGGTTCCAATCCAGTGCCATTCTTGTGATGCTATCTGGTGGTTCCTCTTTAATGTCTACAGTGCGTCGTGCCAGATGCTGTTTGGCCAGAATATTCTGCAGATGATGCGGAGGCATTTGTTGATGAAGGATTATAGCCTCTGTGTGATGGTGTTAGAGACCAGCCATATTTCACTTCCGTACAACAATACGGACTTCACGCATGAGCCGAATATTCGTAGCTTAGTGCGCCTGGAGATTTGCGAACTCGCCCATACTGTATGCCTTAGCCCGAACGCCGCCCTTGCTTTGTTTCGCCTACAGTTGACATCTTCATCTGCTCCACCAACCGTCGTGATAGTGCAGCCTAGGTAGCAGAAGCTTTCGACGAATTCCACTGGGCATCCGTCAATTAATATCTGCCTTGTGTTACTGTGGTTAACTCTCATAGCCTTGGTCTTGGCGATGTTGACCTCCAGTCCGACAGTGCGTGCCAGCGCGACTAGTTTGTCTGCCTTCGTTTGCATGTCAGAGAGTTTGTGAGAGAGGAGGCAGATGTCATCGTCCAAGTCCCTCAAGATGTCTGGTGAAACTCCATATGATGCCTTTTTTGTGCAGGGTCAGTTGGCTAATGACGTCAACAAGGACGATGGTGAAGAGAAGGAGCGACAGGGGACAACCTTGCCTTACGCCAGCGCTAGCTGCTGTGTAACTTCGATTAAATTGTGAAATTCTCAGTGATCATACGAAATAATGTACAGGGGGGTAGAAATAAACTCCGAATATTGAATTTAAGAATTCAATTAATATATTTTTTTACACGTTTCTTGGTAAATATAATGGACATTCACAAGAAAATTATTTAATAAAACCACCGTCAGCTGTAATCACTTTTTTTAGCTGGGATCTGTGCCGCTTCTGTGACCATTACAGTCACCACTTTTGTGGTGATGCCGTCTAGAACCGTTTGCGCTAACCTTTGCTTCAATTATGCGCCACAAGTAATAATCAAGTGTACTGCTGTGTGGACTTGAAGGTGGCAAGATATCAGGTGACCAGTGATATGTAAGTTTGTTTTGAAGACAAGCCTGAGTCTTCCTTGTTCTCGAAGCAGATGAGTTGCCCGCCTGATACATATTCGTTTACACATATTCTTTTTTTGTAGCGAAGCCACTCTGTTATCTTTTTCGGGCTATTTCGCCGCGAGCCTATCTCAGCATCACAGCTCTCATATTCCACTCTCGACTCATCGTTGCACTAGCGCCTATTAGCGCCCTCTACTCTCAATCAGAACATAGTAAATTTAAATATATGTACTTCCCTCTATCATTAGTTTGAGCCTACCTCCACTGCGAAAGGCATCTTAAATGCTTTCCGTAATCACCTCGACGGCCCTGCCTAGACAAAGTGTGCTTATAAGCTTTAAATTGGTTCTTAACATCAGCCAACAACTTCTCGGCAGGCTCATCAGCTGAAAGATCTCTAGACCCCTATTAAATGTTAGGTAATATAGTTGCTTGGGGTTCATGCGCTTACTGCTAAAATTCGCAACAGGCTCATGAATTACATTAAATGAAAGACCTGTTGGGCAGTGACGCTGTGTACACTGCCTGGTAATTTGTAAGATTGTTTGTAAGACTTTATGGAGTTTATAGAAAATATTGCTATTGAAAGTTCAAAGGCCATTACTCTAGTCTCTGAGCCAGAAGATTCTTAATTTAATATAATAAAGCTTTTGATTTAACCTCACGATAACCGATCAAAAAGTGGATAGTCTTTGGCCCGAAATGATCTGAATGGCATTTATTTCATCTTGGAAAAAATGTATCAGTACAATATAAAGAATACCCACTGAAATATCTACCGCCTTAGCAGAAAGACTAAAATCTGATGGAGGAAGCGGAAGAAAAAAGTCTACAGGCGGAAATCTCCGTTTGTAGTAAATCACTTACGCTTGCGTTAAGAAGAAGCAGAGAAGAACTTATCAGACAAAGGACTTCCAGCAACGGTAAGAGTTAGCTTTTATGGTTCCAGAAGATGCGATAATAAAGCTGGATGTAAATGGAAAATCGCAGAAAGGGAAGAACGTTTGTGTTATCGCGAATTTCCGGAATATTTGAACCCCACCGCTATAAAGCAGGTCCAAAGCATTTTCTTTTAAGTAGTTAGGATATGCTCCGAATATGAATCTAATCGCACTATAAATATGGTTGTTCAAAATATTTCCACCACAGACACATTAAGTAGAATTAAGCAAACTTCCGAATTTGCAAACCTTCCTAAGTTATAATACCTTTCTGAACTAGTGTACTCGGGTATACAAATCTCCTAGACCATAACCCATCGATTATGCCGAACTTGAAAAACTCATATACATATCTCTATATCTTTTAAAATAAAGTCACAAGCTTTACTGACAGAGTCCATCCTCTTATATATGCCGCTTCCATTTGGTTCTAAGCCCGAGAAACACATCTACGGGAGGCCAGGCAGGTTTATAGGGTGAGTGCTTTGCGAGTAGACAATGCTTAGCGGACACTTTCGGAGCACGCAATTTGCGTGGTTGCGGAAAAATCCCACTGGATATCCGAGCTCGTGAATTAAACCGTCTCTATCGTAGCCAGGGTGCAAAACCAACAAGGGACCAAAAGTTTGAAAAGCGAATTGCGTCACTTAACGAATGGCAGCGAAAGTGACCGTTGAACATACGAACTTATCCCTAATTTTGCTACGTGGTTACGACAAAGACACGGAGAAAAGGATTACTTCCTCTCTCACATGCTGAGCGGACACGGCTGCTTCTTGGATTATCTGCATAGGTTTGGTCTCTCGGCTTCACTACTGTCCAACCAGCACAGAGAAGTTCGATGATGCGCGACACGTACTCTTCTACTGTCCAAGATTCGCAAAAGAACGTGGGGTATTAGCCACGATCCTTGGAAGACAGCCAAGTGAGACATATTTAACTGGCGCCATTGCTGGGATGCTACATGCAAGTTTGTCAAACAAGTATTGCGTACGCTACGCAAGCAGGGCGAAGAAAGGCGAACAATAGAGCTGTTTCAGTAGCGGCAGCCAGAGCAAAATAATATCAATGCCCAGGGCCGCATCTGATCACACCGAACTACCCGCGACAAGTGCTGAATTGAACATGAAACACAGTTTTCCAGAGGAGGTCGACTCAGGCGTACGCAGATAAGACGACGGAATGCACACTTTCGAAGTTCCATCTGCTTCATAACGAAAGTAATCGAGACTATCAGCGACGTATAACCTCCACACGTCATAGGTAGAGAGCTTGGACGCAGATTTCTTTTGTAGTTGATAACCACCCTCGATGTAGTCCAAATTGGGAGGAATTCAGCCGAAGAGGGGAGGCCTATTTTAGTGGGAGCATACCCATAATATCATTGGCGCGACGGCATCAGTCGATATGTTTCTGATAATAATAATAATAATAATAACTTTGCGCAGAATTCTTCGATTTGTAAAGATCTCTTTATATCGAAACTAGCCGCTCGTGTAATGTTTTTCTTTACATAAATTGCATAAGTTTACAAAAAGGGCGTCTTTATGAGGGTAAAAGGGATAAAAAATCATAAAATTAATTTTCAAACTCCAATAAATCAAAAATACTCAAGAGTTTGAGTATTATTTTCTTCCTTTACGATTTTGAAGTTTTCACTACCACTCTGCATTACGGGGGAACGCCACTGTGAACATTCAAAAAAATCGATGTTTTTTTTTGCATAAATTGTTAGTATAACTATTTACTTAAGAAAATGTGGTAAACATTTTTTTTGCCTTGGCTATCGTGGGACGTGGCCGACTTTCAAAATTTTGAAAATAACTATTTTTTTTTGCCTGTTGAAAATCAAAAAAATGGTGAAAAACAGGCATCGAAATTCAAATCACCACCATTTTTTCAAAAAAAAAAAAAAAAAAAAACGGCTACGTACAACGATAGCCACTATTGTGTAGATTAATACAATTTTTGGATTTTTGATTCCAGATGATTATTCATTGCTGTATCGCTGCCACCAGATACGTCAGTGTTGTTTTTACTCGTTACGTTTATTTACATAAATTTGTCAATTTTCAATATTTTGTAATAAAAATTTACATCAACATAGTTTAGTACATATATAATAAATTGCCTTTTGTGCGACCCTCGAATAATCATTCCTACTTACAAAAAAAATTCCCAAAAATCGACTATTTTTTGACCCCCCACAGTGGCGTCCCTCCTTAATAAAATCCATCAATTCTATTTTTCTACTATAAAATAAAACAAATATTTTTTCGAAAAATAGCTATTTCCATGCATGCTTCACGTGTGCTCTCTGTTTTCTAAATTTGCTTATCTGTTATTATGCTGCTCACTACGCAAGCGAGCTTTGAGCGGAAGGCAAAAGGAGTGTACCTGTATACGCATACGTACGGCTTTCTTATTCAGACATGCTGATGTACTTACATACATATGTACATATATATATATAAATATATCCCTGTATAAACGATTAATGTTTATCCCCCGTGTATCGGCGTAATCGTTTCTTAAGCCTACAGCTGCACTTACCAATCAAATGGAGCAAAAAAATGATTCACTACTCACAATTCCGTTCATAAGCTGTGTCGTGCTTAACTTGTTGCGGGAAATTACTGAAAATTGAACGTGACACACCAACTTCAGATGTCAAATTCTTGACAGTCGCACCAAATTCAATTTCGCCCAAATAGCGCATACGAAAGATTGTCTGGTCCTCTTGCAGCTGACATATTACCGGGGAATAAAGCAAAGGAGTTATCAGGAAAATACATACACAAGTAAAGAAAGTGAAATACAAGAGCATAGCTCAAAATAGCTTTCATAACTTTACAAAATAAAGTGAAATAAAAAGAAAAAAAATACAAAAGTGTGAAGCGCAAACGTGAAATGAAAATTTCATTTGTCAAATGCCAAATGCCAGCGGAGCCACTACTCAAAGCATTGCACAGCTGCGCGGCAGACTAAACCAGGCAGCAAAAGAAAAAAATATTGTACATATGTATGTACATATGTATATTAAAGTAAAAAAAAAAACGCACAAATAAACGTCAAACGTCGCTGCTGCTTGTAATGCTACAAAAATACAAATAAAAATTCAACAAAAGCAACAACATATCTAACTACAATCAAAAACATTCGGCTAACCAACCGTCTTGAGTGCATCAATAATGCCATTCTCTTCAAAACTTCGTATCCGCAACGTGTCGCAGAGCGGCCGGTCGCGGTAAGTACACTGGCGCTGCAACACGGACAATTGTATTTGTAGCTCCTCCATGCGTGCGGCGGCTTCTTGTGAGATTTTCAGCGCCCGCCCCACTGTCTCCTGCAGCATAAGTACACGGTATATCAATTCGGCGTTGGCTAGAGAGAAAAGTAGAAAGAAAAAGTATGAATAAAAGTAGCAAGAAACAGGAAGAAGCAATGAACAATTTTCGCTGTGAACGAAGAAAAGAAAAAAGTTAGCCTCTGAAAACTTCTGAGAGTCACAATAAAAGTTAAAATAAGCCCCATATATATAATATGTAAGTATTAATACTGCACATATACAAGTATACCCTGGTAATGCTAGTTTGAAAAAATGTATTCGAACAAGTCATAACTTGTTCGAGCTTATAATGCGCGCAATAAAATGCCACAAAAAATACAGATAAGATTTTAAAATAAATATTTTTCTAGTTTATGTTACTTGTAGTACACACATTATTGTACTGGGAGTATCCCTTTTATTATGACAAATCATGTCCAGTTTAGAATTTAATACATAATAGGAATGTGTTCTCGAGTGCTTGTAAATTTATAATAGTACAAGTAGCACAGATTTACGTAGTTCGCAGAGATGTGTAGTTGATGTCACTGATGTGGTGCTGTGTGGTGTAAAAAGCGAATATTCGTACACAGAAAGAAAACTTTTATATATATAAAATAAACATTTCTGCATTATCAATGTTACATTTCGCCAAAAATGTGGTATTAACATTGAAAATATTCAAAACAAGAGATTTCACTGTTATGTTAACATTGCCATGTTCTTTAACATTCCCATGTTCCTTAACACAGTTAACATTTCTCGTGCTCAAATTACATGCAGTTTAACAGCAGTTAGCAATCATGTTCGTGCGTGCAAAGAATTTTAGAAATTGCATACAAATTGTTTTATAGACGTTTTAAAGTGGAAATAGTGAAAGCTTTTGATATAAACAATTCAAGCAGTTAAGTTTATATCGAAATAAAAGCGAAATGAGTGACAACTGCTTATTAATTGGCGAAAATGTTTTGGTGGTTGTGGATGACGTTAGGCAGCTTATCATTATAATTTCAGTGGCTAAGTGTGTAAATTAAGAGCAGGTATGAAACGATTTCTTTTTATAATAAATGCTTGGCTGTAATATTTTTAAAGCTATTCGGTTGGGGAATAGGTTCGTAGCGTTTTTACCAAAGACTTTCATTTAAACAAAAAACAATAATTATATCAATAAGTTAATCAATGTTGCTGCTGGTTTTTGTTTACAACCTCTTCCCACCTCTCGACCAATTTGTTGATGCCGTTCTGTCAAAAAGCGCCTGGTCTGCAAAGAAGTTGTTGAGCCAGTTTTTGGGGACCTCTTTGCTATCGAAGGTAACGCCCTTCATATGCTTTGACAGGGCGCAGAAAAGATAGTAAATGGTTTGCGCAAGGTCCGGAGAATGCAGCGGATGCTGAAGGACCTTCCATTCGAACTCTTGGAGTGCGGCTTTGACGATTTGTGTAACATTGGGCCTGGCGTTGTCGTGAAGGAGTATGGCTTGACCATTTCATTTTATTCACGATCATTCACGCGGTGTAGCTGTGCAATGTAGAGCTCCTTGTTAACTGTGGCATTTTTTTCGAGCATTTCCCAGTGCACCATGCTCTCCCAGTCCCACAAAAACATATCATGATCTTCTTTGGATGAAGATCCGATTTGACTGTCAGCTTTGGCGTATCTCCTGGAGCCATCCACTCCTTTCTTTGCTACATATTGATGTATAGGCACCATTTCTCATCTTGCGTGGCAATTCGGTACAAAAAACACTGTCTATGATCGCGTGTTGCTCAATAATTTTTGTTTTTTCGTTGACCTCGGGAGCCACCCAGGCTCACCTGTATATCTCTTTTGAATCCATCCCATTGATAGCGTATCTTCAACTCTTCCTCCCTGCTAAGTTCATTAAAAAACCTCACAGCTTGGACTTCACACCTAGTGAACGGCGATCACACTTACTAGATGCATGACAGTTTTTGGCTTTTATTCGTCGGAACAGCTTCTACACAAGTCATTGTGCGGAGTTCCTCGTTATTCTATAGAGTCGAGTAAGATGTAAAATCTTTTCAACTCTCTCTGTGGCCAGAATTTGCACTCCATAATATGTAGACAATGAAGGTACAAGCTCGGTGGCAGGGTCCACCAAATTCACCAAAAAAAAAAGTGGCTTAATTTGGGAAACTTTCTTGAGCATCAAAATATCACTCTGTGGCAGCCAAGTGAACTCTATAAGTGTAGATCATCTATTCTTAAAGTAAATTAATCCCAATAAGAGTTTAAAAGCCCCATTTAAACAAAAAATTTTGTGTGCCAGGGATTTGATAAACATCTCATGAGCTTCTTTGGTTTCTGATGATTGATGACCTTCGGAGGTTTTTCGTAAAAATGAGTATAAAATATATATATAGCGAGGCGTTTTTAATGTGTTTCGGTTACTTTACTTTCACTACCCTACAGGACTATTTTTGTAAATCCACCGCCTACTCCGTATCCTAGCATCTACTATATGCCACACTAACTGCTTGTGCGTTGTGCTTTACCATCCCCACTGTACATATACAAATTATTCTTTCCAACATGATTTTCCAACAATTTCACCTTACCCAGGCTGATGGTCGCCAATGAATCATATGCCAGCTCAATGCCAGTGTGTGCTGAAATTTCCGCTTGGATTGGCTCCCCAAGGAGAACATCGACGTCTGAACAGTAGAAAACATGCAAGCCAGCAATGCAGGATTGTCCAAGTACAATCAAGTCCAATGGGCCAGACAGTTAGTGGGTTTGGTCGGACGAATGGCCGCCAGCAGCATAATGGACAAAAATCAAATAAATTATATGAGTGAACAGAGAGGCAGTGGAAAAACCGTAGCGGGATGGGTAAAATATGAATTATAACTTTGACTGTAAAGTTAGAAAAAAAAAAATTGCATGTAATACACGTGTGTACATCCTACATACATACACACATTTGTAGGCAAATGAAATCACAGACTCACTTACTCGCGTACGCATACTGACCTTCCAAATCTTTGACAACTTTTTCAACAGCTACATGAAAGCCATTATCCAACTTATGTTTGATTTGTAGGTGTGTGTCTTTGAGAAATACTTCCATGTCGTGCACAGTCGACTTGACCATTTCGGGTGTCATTTCAACGTTGGTGGCTAGACGGCTGTTCGCATAAAATATGCAAAAATCACTCAACCTGAACAATGAGAACGAGAAGGAAAAGAAATGTGAGTAGAAAATTGGAATATGTTTCAAAATGTCACAACAATTTGACAGTCCATGACCGCTGCATACTCACGCCAAGAGAATAAATGTTATCCAAAGTGACACTACAGACGCACTCTTTCGACAATTCAACGCCTGTTGCAGCGATTCGTCGTGTATGTTGACAGGTGCATTACGTATGAATTCGGCCTCATCCTGGTCGGCGCGTCGTCCGCAACACCAAGCGCAGGTAGAGATGAGCGGCACAAGCGCCAGTATGGCAAAGATGCTCATGATGACTATGAAACCGGACTCGATTTTGATCGCCTGCAAGAGGAGAGGGTAGATAGAGTAGTAGGCAGAAGTTGAGAAGGGACAAACGAACAAAAGGAGTGGAGCAATGAAAAGTGTTGTGTGCGAAAAAAAGGTTGATTTATTGGAAACTACTGAGATGTATGTGACGCAATGAAAAATGTTTTGGGAAAGGTTTTCAATAAGAGAGGCAAGCATTTTTTTTCAAATGGGGATACTATTTTTTGCGATAAATTTACTTACTATGGAGTGTAGGGATAACTTTTTTACACTTAAAATATTTTTCAACTTAAATTTTCTTCGATGCAGTGCTCACTTATTTACATGGATTTAATATTTTGTGATTTTTAGTACTTACATCTTTTGTAAAATCGACAAGCGTAAGGTTCGAATGCAAAAACTGACGCACCAAATCTGAGAACAGATATAAAGATAAATGCTAATCAGCAGCGAAAAAGTGCAAAGTACTTTAAATAGTCTAATCAATAAAACATATATAAATATATATGCAAACTAGGCTCATCACACGTAATAAACATCACCAAAATAATTAGTGTCTCACCCAGTGCAAGTTCGAGAAAATCATATCGTACAACATCTTCGATAATGTTTTTCAAGCTCTTAAGTCTAGCTACGTCTTCTATGAAAACTTCTAAATTTTCAACATTTGTGCACATGCTCGTATACTTATAATATACATATTAATGTTCTATATATATATATGAAACATTTTATCATATTACTTTTCATTACTCATTGCAGTCTCTCTATTTACCGATACGATATTCAAAGAATAGCTCACTCATCATCACATCACACAAACTTTGTGGTAGGAGTGACTAAATGAGCTTGCCTTAATATTACACCACATTAAACCATATCACACTACATTCATAAAACCAAACGATCATCATATGACATCCTCTCAGAGAATATCTATCACATCTAATTGCGTTACTCTCTGACCATTTCATACGACACCTTATCGCATGATATGTTATCACATCATATTGTTGTATAGCACATGACATCTCAATACTCAACATCATATAGAATCATATCACCTCAAACTAGAGGTGGTTTTTTGCTAGGTATCACGTCACAACAAATCATATCACTTAGCAATTATCAAATCGCATGATCATCACACATCATCCTATCAGGTATTATCTAATACCAATATAAGTACATCTAAAGTGATGAACATTACACATCCTCTGACTACATTTAATCAGTCATCACACCTTTTAATATGACATCATGTTACATGACATGTTATCACGTGATATCATATCACATAACATATTATAACAATATCAATTTGTGTTACCTCGAAAAACATCAATCCTCTATTTTCATGGCAGGAATCAAACCGCAACAAATCGGGTCTTACTAATACATTTAACTACATTACTTACATAACAAATCAGTCATAAAAGTGTAGACATTACACATCTTCTGACTACATTTATTAAATTACTCAAATCACATCGCAACCTAGACGCTTCATCATCATATAGTCATCACACCTTTTAATATGATATCATATCGTATGAGAAGTTATCACGTGATATCATATCACATCACATGATATAACACATTATCAAATTGTGTTACATCGCATATCATCAATCCTATACTTTCGTAATAGGTATCAAATCGCAACTAGTCATGTCTTACAACTGCCTTAAAATTACATGAACATCACATAATTTCGTATCAAGTGATATTTAATACATCTTATTACATTAATATTATCATATTACATTGCATCTCGGAACACAAGTTTTATTACAACATCAGCATCACGCTTCTCCATATGGCAATATATCACAAGATCATGTCATGTCATCATATCATGCCAGCGAAACACTAAATCTTTATATAAAGATTGTATGTTTTATTGCAACTTAATTGCCAATAGTAAGCCCGCTAAATGACTATAGCATGGCAAGGTAAAACCTATATAAGTAGTATTATACATCCCATAAACTCATCACTTTATTGCTTTACTGGGGAAAACTTTTGGTGTCCGAATAATCTCATGGAACTGGTGGTCGTCTATGCCATGTGATTTTATTCCTTTTGATCATTTATTATTATTTATGACAAGTCTTGGAAAAAGATTCTATATCTCTATAGCAGATGCATCAATTCTTTATCTTTTTGGGAATCTTGAGCGTTCTTCTCACTTCATTTTAGTCTCAAATTGGTCCATAACTTGTGAGCCTGCAACAAGCAAGCGGCGCGACCAAGCATAGCGAAAGTGGAGCGAATGTGACGCAGAGGTGGTCTTTCCTGCAACCTGCACTCGGAGACAAGACAAGAGCGCGATATTTTCAGTACAACTAAGTTTACTGCGCTTCAGGTAGTTTGGAACTGTGCATTTTGGTAAAAAGTGTTTTTTGCTTGCCGAAAGGAAGGTGTATACCTACTTACGTTGGGACGGGCATGATGACGACCTTGTAGAGTCTTAGTTTTGTTCGTCGAGAGAGGACTTTACTACTCAGTTGCCTACTTAGTCCAAAGTAGCACTTGTTGGCAAGAGAGATTCTTTATTGGATTTAATGCTGGTTCGCAAATACACGAAGTCTTTTACAACCTCAAAATTATAACTGTCAACAGTCACGTGGGTGCCGATACGCGAGTGCGCTGACTGTTTGTTTGAAGGCAGGAGGTATAATACTTCCTTTTGTCCTCGTTCACCACCAGACCCATTTGCTTTGTTTCTTTATTCAGTTTGGAAAAGGCAGAAAGTGTGGCTGTTAAGGCCGATGTCGCGTTTATGCCTTAGCGAAAGATTTACGTTAACTTCGAAATTGAAAGAGAAGCCCAGCCCATTAATTAAAAAGCTTTGCAGTACCCAATTTGATTCGATGGCGACCTTAGGACTAACCCCATGTCATATCGGTTAGCAAGAAAAAGGCTTGTTCACATCGAGAATGTGCTTTGAAAGATTAGATGGTGCGAAAATGGATCAAGTTAGACACCATTCGATTCTGTTTTTAAAGGAAGCCAAGGCCAACCTAATGGGAGTGGATGATAGTGAAAGAATTCAGTTTAGAAAATGTGAACGAATCATTCCTGCAGTGTGGTCTTCTCCATACCTATGCTATGTTGGGTATACAATAAATTTGGAATGTGTGCTTCTCTTGACAAAAAATATTTATGATTGCTTAACGACAAAAAAACAGGTGATATGTACTACTAATGACGCCGAGTTTTGGGTTGCAATTTAATCAAATTTCATGTTTCTATCAGTGCTTTAAGGCTTACATATGCATAAGTATTTATATCCGATAATTACACGGATAAAATCGAAAACTATCATTAAAATCCAAAATATCTCTCTGGGAATAGGAAAACTGACAAACAAATCGAAAATGTTGCCACATTGAAATCGAATGAATCGATAAAATTGGATTCTATAAGAAATTCCCATCAAATGATAGCGATCAAAACGGTATCGGGGTGGGTTCGGAATTGATAAAAAATTAGCATAGGAAATTTCTGCAAACCGAGCCCAGAAAGTGTGTATCAACAAACCAAAATTGTTGCCATATTGAAATCGAGAAAATCGAAAAGATCGGATTTTATGAAAGAGCTTTTGGTTTGACTTTTACGGAAGATATGTACCATATACGAGATCAAAGAAATTCACATCTGAAAATGTACCCAGCAAACACAGTTTTCACATTTTCTCGGATGGCTCCAGGACCGAGCACGACTCCAGCTCTGGTGTCTACGTGGCATCCATCGGGACAAAACTACACTTCGCTCTTGGAGTGCACGCATCTGTGTTTCAAGCAGAGGTGTAAGCTATTCAAGAAGCAATGAACTCTGTTGTGGAAAAGAAGGTGGAGAGGCAGATCTGTATATGTCTGCAGCGACAGCAAAGCTGTCCTCATGCCCTTAGACAGCATTCCAACAACTTCAAGGCTAGTTGAGTCCTCTAAATCCAGGCTGAACTATGTGGGTAGACATAATATATTGATGCTAATATGGGTCTCAGGACACGTGGGTATCGCTGTAATGACACCTCTTACTCTTTAGCTAGATAGGGCTCTGACGCCAACTTCTTTGGTCCGGAGCCAGTTCTGCCACTCCTTTCTGTAGCCATTAAAGCGGTTAGCAAACGCATTACTTCATCCCACAAGTGAGCTTGGTAGGCTGAGAGAGGCTGCAGATGGTCAATACTGATGTTACCTGTCATGTCCAACCGACTGTCGCAGATCCTTTTGTCATTAAGCAGAGAGAACTGCATGCAGCTGGTTGGACTGATGACGGGCCACTTTCTGTGGGCGAAGTACATGGGAAAAGTAGACATCTTAGAGAGTGTCTTTGGCACTGATGTGTTAAGAAGCGATCACCTTGGCTCCTTGGCACCACAAGATCTATTCAGGGAACTCAAGTGCTGTACACTGGACTTAATGTTGTCTGAGTGCTGTACTTGCTAGTTGTCCCGCCAAAAGAAAAAATCATATCGGAATAATCGGGATCGGTTGCGGGATTGATGAAAAATGAACACAGGAAATTCCTTAAAGTGCACTAAATTCTACTTCAAGGGTGCAATGACCAATACGTTTCAGTTACACTTTGATGGCGGTCTGTATGTAATATTCTTCGTACATAGCCACAACCACATGCCCCAGAAACAATAAATGGTCTTCCCCAAAGTCCATAATTTGGTAATAAAATGCCGTAACTGTACATCGAAAATTTATTGGCTAGCACAAATGGGTGAGCAAATGGATATAAGTGGACATGGAAATCGAAAATATAAATACGTAAATAAATAAACAAATTGACGTACACACGTAAGAGTTAGCCGCTTAACTACCGCAAATATTTTACTATCACCTATTCACGACTGCACACCATTTGGGCTTGCGTGTCGAAAATTCAACAGCTCGTTTTCGCTCTATATGCTGCCTCACCTCCTTTCCATTGAATCATTGATAGCCAGCGTATGTATGTATAAGTGTGTATGTATGTACATACGAGTAAGTTTCAGCACCTAACACATGGCAGCCGCGTATGAGTGCACTTAACTGGCGTCACTAAATTCTGAAATTAGACACGACTGTGCCGTTAAAATGTCCAATTGACTGTCTAGGATAATATATTTTAGACGCGGCTTAATTCACTTTGTATGCACTTATATGTGTATGTAAGTGGACTAGGTATGCGCCGTGTTTGTGTGTGAGTGTTTGCAATATTGTCTGTTGGGCAGTGAGCTCGTTAGCGGGTGGCCATTGTCGGTTGGTGCTGAACATGAAACATGAATACGAGTATCAGTACTATGCATGTCTATTTATATGTCAGTATGTGTACTTAAGTTTTTGATGGCCTGATGGGTGATTTACAGGCAGCTGACTGACCGGTTTTGTAAAACGCAACGTGTATACCTACATTTGATGATTCGCTTTTCGTGTCAAATAGTTTTTTGTTTGTGTTAGTTTATAGGTGGTTTTGGAAAATATTTGATGTTGAAAATACTGGGCTTTCAGTTTGCACAAGGAAATTGAAATGAAAATATATTATGATTCCAAAGCTGGATTATTATTTGAACTACTTAGATTTCGTTTATTTAATGGCGAACGATTCCACTAGAAGAAATTCATATACTGCGCCGAAGTGTGAAGCGGTTAAACTACAGAAAGAATTCAGTAGCTGAATAAAATGTTAGAGACATGCATACGATAGTCAATCATTTATTGGGAGAAGATAGTCTGGTTTTCTTAATAGTAGAAAAGCAAGTCCCATACATCAAAAATAGTGGAATGAAGGTTAAACAAAACCTTGGTATAAGAATCGAAATGCACCATTTTTGTTTTACAAAAGGTCATATTTTGGCGGCCGCCGTAGCCGAATGGGTTGATGCGTTACTACCATTCGGAGTCAAGAGTGAACGTTGGTTCAAATCTCGAATTTGGTGAAACACCAAAATTAAGAAAAACATTTTTCTAATAGCGGTTGCCCTTCAGCAGGCAATGACAAACCTTTGAGTGCATTTCTGCCATGAAAAACCTCATCATAAAAACTATTTGCCATTCGGAGTGGGCTTGAAACTGTAGGCCCCTCCATTTGTGGAACAACATCAATACGGGCACGCCACAAATAGGAGGAGGAGCTCGGCCAAACACCCAAAAAGGGTGTACGCGCAAAATCAATTCTCTTCTAAGGAAAGCGAAAACACAACTCGAAAAACAGGTCGGGAAAAAAGTAACTAAGCTTTGAGGTTTTTCAAATAAAATTCAGTAAATTTTTGCGGGGAACTAAAATTTTTAAAATTTTAACAAATGTGAGTTCAAAAAAGTGGTTTCATTAAATAACTTGAAAATCAAGAGATCAAAGATTTGACTTCATATTGACTTATATTGTTTATTTCAAATGTCTAAAGTGTCGCAAAATTCGGGAGAGTACATTGTGCTTAACTTCCGCCAGAAGAAATGGGCTAGCAATTGGCAATGTGAGGAGGTTTATAATAATTTTCAATATTTTTCCGATGATTACCAAGAATGGGAAAACTTACAGGATTATTGCATGGCAGATGACGATAAAGGAGGTCCCATAGAGGCGAATAGTGAAAACTGCATTTTCTGAAATCGAATCCAGTTCTTGCCACGAATTCGTTTTATGTTTTGTATTGACTTAAAATAGGCAACTCACAGTTATAACACTGCTTGATAAAATACAAAACAAAAAAAATATATATGTATATAATATATATGATTGCGATATAACATCTATGAATGTGGTAAAACTGCAGAATAGTAGAGTACCTGCAGTTTTGCTTCTAAACGACATAATTTTGTTTTTAAGGTAGATTGAAGCTTTGCCAATTTGGTCTCAAGTTTTAGTTTGACATTTATGACGTAAAACGCATACTTTTTTTTAAATGTCGTAAATTGCAAAATTTTTCGAAGTTCAAAAATCAGGTTCGACAGAGTATAACTGCAACTTTATTTTACAACAATTTTTTTACTTTTTGCAGATCAAGCAGAAACGATGCAGACCGTGGACTCCCTTTTTTCATTGTACTTTGATTTTTTATATACTAATTTTTGTAAAGAAAAAATTGAAATAATTTTTTTATAAAGTTTAAGTACTAATAAACAATGTATAATATATTTTTTTTATATTTATTTCTATTGTTATCCCTTCTACAAAGAGTTTTTCTTTTAGCGCATTTTTGGCGCTGCTGGATGTATGTAACCCTAAATGAGGACCAAATTAGAAAACTTCAATACATTATAAAAAAATTAAGACGTTTAGGGACAAAACTGCAGGGGCTTTAAGGTGGTGAAAAGTTTAGATCCATTGTGCCACCATGAGCTTCCTCTTCGAAACATCCAGTATTTCTGTTCCTGACTTCATCCCGCGCTTTTCATCTGTCTTTGTTTCTTAATTTTGACTGGTTTGCCTACATATACTGAAACCTGCTTTTACTCAAAGCGGGATATTTTTAGAGGATCTGAAAAATCGCACCTTTCAATCTCTATTGTTCTTGCAAATTCTGTTTATTCTGATAATCCTGTGGAAAAAATTCCATTCTGGTAATGTTGGCATCGACGATGCTCCTCGATCACTGAGATAGATATCGCAAAATAAAGGAACTGATCAAGTCATATTCACAGTAGAGGACAACAGATGTAGTAGAAACATGAAAGATTTGCTAAAAATATCCACTTTTACCTAAAAAACCTTGAATATATAAAAAAAATGGATTTTGTGATTAGTCATAAAGTCAATGAATTTTATTCAAAATCAGTAATAATCGAAAACATAGTTGAAATTCACGAAATCGGAGTTGAATATTTCGGACTTTGACTAAGCGTCAAAGTCCAGAATGGAAGGCCCCAGACGAGCCTTCCAAATCCACAAATCAAGTCGATGCTTATTTGTTTTTACGATTCCAAGGGGATTGTCCACAAGGAGTTCGTGCCGACGGGCAATGCAATTTTCTCTCTTGTCCGCGCCGGTAGAGGCCATCCAAAAGGCTTGTACCGACTTCCTGAAGGATGATCTGAAACACTCTTTCGAAAAGCTTTTACATCACGCAAAACAACGTATTGAGGCCAGAGAGGAGTAATTTGAATAAATAAACTTGAAGGTATCACAACAAAGCTCCTGTCGTTTCTATTTTAGCTCTCTCTTCTTCTTAATTGGCGCGATAACCGCTTACGGGTTATTTTGGCCGAGTTTAAGCGAGTTTAAGCGTGCCAGTCGTTTCTTTCTCGTGCTAACCGGCGCCAATTGGACACACCAAGTGAAGCCAAGTCCTTCTCCACCTGATCTTTCCAACGCAGAGGAGGCCTTCCTCTCCTCTGCTACTACCGGCTTGTACCGCATCGAATGCTTTCAGAGCCGGCGCGTTTGTATTCATTCAGACGACATGACCCAGCCAACGTAACCGCTGGATCTTTATTCGCTGCGCTATGTCTATGTCGCCGTTAAGCTCATACAGCTCATCGTTCCATCGCTTGCGATATTCGCCATTGCCAACGTGCAAAGGTCCAAAAATCTTGCGCAGAATCTTTCTCTCAAACACTTCAAGCGTCGCTTCATCGGATGTTGTCACCGTCCACGCTTCTGCGTCATACGTTAGACGGTATGATAGTGTTAGGAGGATGGTTTCATATGTAGAAGTACACGCAAGAGGGGAAAGTTACTGATCGCCGGAAGTGGCCAGGATGATTCTTCTACATATGGTTCAAGCAGCTCACAACTTTCGGGATTAGCCCAAGTGGCTTCTGGGTAGCTTCCGAACACCCCTTCGGGAGTGAGCCAACGCGAGAAGGCGAATCATCTCAGGATAGCTGGTTGTGCGCGGCGTTTGGGACCTGTCACTTAAAAATTTTGATTTATTTTATGTAGAGTTTTTTTTTCAACACAGTTTTACTACTTTTATTTCTCAAATAATGGTATTAGGTATTTAGGACTTAACTCTGGCAAGAATTATGTAAGCAAAATTGGTGGGCGAACGTTGGATGACGGTCTAGTCTCTTATGGGGCCTTGCAAGCGAATAACTCTAAGCTTTTGCGCAAAGTTCTCAGCAAGTTAGGATCGATTTTGAGTTATTGAAGACGAAGATTGACTTCAGGTACATCCTCGCCAATATACAGCACACAAAAACGGGACCGCGAACAATACTCGCAAGCAAACCAGTCTCGTGAGATTTTCGAAGAGATTTGCTTACAGCGAAATCAGTGGTTACTTCATTTTTTCATTCAAAACTCCCATCACTCCACTGAAGTGTAATATTGATTAACAGTTAATTTTTCCAGCAAGAGCAAAATTCCAGGATTAAAACGATCTTTGATTAAGAAATAATTTTATATTTAGACGACGCTATACAAATTCTTAATGCTCACAAAGAATTTGTATCAATTTTATTCAGCACTAATGGATTCATCATGCCATAAAATATATATTTCACGGTTCCGCATTCACTGATATTTTTAATATTTTTGCATATATATTTACATTCACTTAAAAACAGACGCACATACATATTTACACGCACATTAAACCCAACATAATAGTGCTTATTCACTTCCCATCCAACACCTTTACACGCATTTTCTCACCATCAATATACTCGTACCTCTGTTATTTCTCTCTCACACACACACATGCGTATACCCATGCGCCCACACACTTACCTAGTGGCAGTTCCGCTGGTGTGATAAGCGACAAAAATTCACTGACATAGGTGAAGGCGACAGGACCCGGCGTTATATCCATGCCCGGTATGCTATATGTAAAATATGTAGATGTTGCTGGTGTTGTTGTTGTTGCAGATGGCAGTGTTAAGTTGCTGTGTATGTTATTGTTAAAGTTATGAAGATCCATGTTGGCTGGAAAGCTGCGATGGCAGCAATGCGGCAGGAGAGTGTGGTGGGTAGTGAAATTTTGTTGGAGCACACTTTGAGTTCTTGTGCTCCACTCGATACCGTTGGAATTATTCAAGTGACCGAGTTGTTAAAATTGTATGTTTTATTTTTGGCAATTGTTGTATTTGTAGCATGAATTGTTATTTTTTCCGACAATGCATAGGCATACATACGAATGTATGTATGTATTTTTAACTGTTATTAATATATGCTTACGAGTTTATTTTCCACTGCCTCATTCATGTCGTCTCATGCTGTACTATCTCCTCCACCGATGGCTGTTTCTCACCACGTCTTTATGAATTTATTTGTATGCGTGAATGTCGCTTAAGTGCTCGTATGACGATCTGTATGGACGAAAGGATAAAGTAAATTGAATTTGACTGGACACGTTGTGAATAAAATAAACGTTAAGTGAAGCTCGTATGAAGAATTATGCATGAGGAGGAGAGTGAGTGCGTGTGTGTGTGTATGAGTGTGTACAGTCAGGTCTCGTGAGTCAGGTTAGGATGGCTGCTGTCGTGCTGGGTGGATGATTGAGTAAGCAAGAAAAAAGAGGAAATTTTATTGGATATGATTATGAAAGGTGCGATTTTGTACAGTAATGCTTCAATGTTCATGAATGTTTAGATGCTTGAGTGACTTGGGAAGTGTTGCTACTAAGCTGAGTATTTTCGTTGAATAACTGAAGACTTAAGTACTTAAGTTGATTCGTTCTATTATACACTTGCACCCATATAATTATAGCCGCTTTATATTTTCACAATATTTTTCATTCATTTTTTATAAAAACATAGTTTATTATATACAGGACCCGGCACTCGAAGTGTAATCAATTAAAAAGGCCATAAATTTAGGTTGGAAAATTACTTTTATTCAATTCAAAGTAAAAAATGTGTGAAAATAATACAAAATTAAGAATAAATTTCCTTTTGCACGATATTACCCTTTTTTGCCTAGACTATGGCCTTGAAACGGTCCAGAAACGAATCGCAAGCTGCCCGAATGTGACTTGCAGGTATTTTGGCCCACTCGCAAAGAATGGCTTTTTTCAGCGCCTCAAGACTGGTGAATCTTTTAGTTGGAACTTTGCTCTCCAAAATGGCCCAAAAAGAATAATCCATCGAATTCGCGTCTGGTGAATTGGAGAACCATTGTGTGGACGTTATGAAGTTTGGAGCGTTGTTGTTTATCCATTCTTGGTTCACTCGAGCTTTGTGAGATAGTGCCGAGTCCTGCTCAAAACGTTCATGGTCTGCCACCGAAATGTTTGTCGGCCCACGGTTTCAAAACAAACTCCAAAATACTTTGCCGATAATATTTCGCATTTACCTTGACGCAAGGCTCGATGAAAACGATTGGAGAGCGCCCATCGGCGATTACAGCGGCCCAAGCCATTACCTGTGGCGGTTGCGCCTTCTGGTGGCCTATCGATGACTCAAATTCTCGTATGAACGATCGGTCAAATAAACCATATCGTTTTGGGAGTTTACGAATGGCTTAGTTTGAAAAATTGTCTCGTCAGAAAACACAATGTTCGGAAATTGACCGCCTGTGGCCAACCAAAGCAACTCCTTCGCTCTCTCAAGTGTGACTTGTTGCTGCTTTTGCTGTTTTGGTGTGAGATCATACGCGTTTCGGATCTTGTAAGGCTTGACTTAGAGATCATTTTCATTATGCGGCGGATGCTATCAGCAGATATTTTCAGTTCTTTCGCCATTTGATTGGCACTTCGTCGAGGGTCGGGGATTTCGCTCAAGTCGTTTCTTTATTTTTGAACCATTTCATGTGACGTTGCAGTCCTTTGATGACCACCTCCATGATGTTTGGCGATGCTACCAGTATCATTGTAACGAGTAATGGTGCGATAAACAAAATTTTTTTTTACTTTAAAATACTCGAGCTCACGAACAATCGCTGGTTGTGATTTTCCATCCAAATATAATGCAATCACTTGCGTTTGAAATCCATTACTGATTTTCTTTTTTCGCGTTTAAACAATACTCTGGACTGTCATATAGTCAACTAACAGACAGCTGATACCTGATGCAACTTCTAAGGCTAACAAAGCCGCACCTCTCGAATTTGGTAGGTATCCTTACTGGACATTTTCCGTTAGGTGTCCATGCGGTGAGACTTGGGATTGCTTCAAGTGCTCTCTGAGGAAGCTGCTTGAAGGACCAGGTGGAATCATGTCAATACCTTCTTCTCAGCTGCTTTGCTCTCGTCGGGCAAAGTTTAGACAACCGGGCTTTAGAGCTTTAGTAGAATAAATCGATTATATCGGAGTGCACTCACTCCGGTTCGTTTGGTTGCTATCTTCCAGAGAATACAGGTTGGTAGTTGTGAGCTACAAAATAATCGACTTTCCTTAATCCCTTCTGAATGAGAATTAAAAAAGAAAGTGAGTGACTATCTGCTCACAAAATTATTCTTCGAAGGGCGACTAGTATTGAATGAAATGAAACACTTTCTTTAGAATCGAATTTTCAAGTCAAGAGCTAATACGCTATGCACCCTTAAACCCAGTTGCGTTGGCCACGAACAAAGTACCTAAAAATATGCAACATCTGCAGTAAGGCACTAGCATACTTTCAGCTGATAGAAAATTGCCAAACTCATATTGCATATTTTAGGCGTTTTTTGGCACAATTTTTGAGGTGAAAATTTTGTGAATTTCTGCATTGCGTTTAATACAGAACTTAATTAACATATTAGCATATGGCATATTTCTGAAAACGCGTATTCCTGATAATTTTGTTCGCCCAAAAAATGGCTGCATACTATCAAATTGACGCACATTTCACAGAGTATTTTTTCAGCAAAATAATAGAAATATATTCGATGATAAAAATGCATAATTTAGTTATATCTCAATTTATTCCCATTTTTATTGTAAGGATTTTGTCAAATTTGCATCAAATTCATACAATTCTCGGATTTACTGTGCTGCCATAAATTAGCGACAATGATGGCCGACAAATTTATGAAATTTATGCTATTTTATATTATTTATTTTATAAAAATGCATATGAATACTCACATTTCAAATGACCCGGAAAATGATTGAACGAATGTGTGGAAGCCTTGAAATGTGATACCAAGTGAGCTATTATGTAGCCAGCGTTTATGACTGTTCATGAGGCCAGTTCACTGAGCAGCTCGTACATTCATGTTAAAAACATTTGTTTGTATGCACGTAGGCTTGCTGATTAGTATTTTTTTTTATTTATTGTTGTTGTGCATATTTATAGCAGACGTTTATTTGTAAATATTTCACAAATGTTTTGTGTGCAAATGCAATCACACGTAAAATTGATTTCCGTATAGTCGGGGGGACTTGGTAAATTCACTACTCTTTATTCGATACAGGCAAAAATATTCAAATGAATTAGGGTCGCACCCAAATATGTACACACATGCATACATATATACTTATACAGTACACATCAACTATTAAAACTGAATATTATAAGCGAGAAAATGTGAGCAATCATTTACAGGGTCCGGCACTCGAAGTGTAACCAACTTCAAGCCGCACGCGTAGCTGATGCACGGGTATCAGCTGGGTTTATTTAAGCGACCGTTCTCACGAGTGGCCACCAGGAGGCGACAACCGCCACAGGTTGCTGTAACCGCCGATGGGCGCTCTCCAATCGTTTTCATCGAGCCTGGCGTCAAGGTAAATGCGAAATATTATCAGGAAAGTAGTTTGGAAGTTGCTTTGAAGTCGTGGGCAGGTAAACATATCGTTGGCAGACCATGGACGTTTCAACAGGTCTTGGCACAGTATCACAAAGCTCGAGTGAACTCGAGAATGGCTAAATAAACAACAACGTTCCAAACTTAATAACGTCCACACAATGAATTATTTCCCTTGAGGAGCCATTTTGGAGAGCAAAGTCCGAACTAAAAGATTCACCACTCTCGAGGCGTTGAAAAAAGCCATTGTTTGCGAGTAGGCCAAACTACCTGCAAGTCATATTCGGGCAGCTTACGATTCGTTTCTAGACCGTCTCAAGGCCATAGTCAGGTGGTCATATAAAGCAAAAGTAAATGGATTCTTGATTTTGTATTATTTTCACACATTTTTTACTTTGAATTGAATAAAAATAATTTTCCAAACTAAAGTAATGACCTTTTTAATAGGTTACACTTCGAGTGACGGACCCAGTAGTAAAAAAAAAAAATTGTATAGTGGCAGCGTGGAAATCAATAACATTACAAATTTGACTTAAAAAATTTAAATTATTAGCTGAGCGCTTAAAGCTGTGCATTAATTGAAAAAAAGATGATATTTATATGACTAGAACAAAATTTTATATGCCACCTTGAGCAAAAATATTCCGGAGCAACCGCCAGGTGGCACTATAAGTGAACTGATTTGAGTTCTGTGTTTTTTTTTCGTTAGGTTGCCACATCTATAATTAACATTCCTGCCAAAATTTTATTGTCACTGCTTCACATTTGTAAAAGTTACGCCATCTTGAAGATTTACTCACTGTACGTGTTTTTGATTTTTTAGAGTTTTAAAAATGAATTTCATTTCCTTTTCAGTCAAAAAAGAAAGCGATGCTCATGGTTTATATGGCCCACAACGATATTGCATACCACAAGGTTTTGTCAGAAGGTCAGACAGTTAATAAGACTATTATATGGGTGAAGCAATTCGCCAAGAAATAAAGGATTTGTGGGAAAAAAACTCGTGGGTTTTGCACCATAATCACACACCGTCGCACCGGGTCATTTGTATTCGTAAATTTTTTACCAATAATAAAACGAATACCACGCAGCAGCCATCGAATTCATAATAATAATAATTCCCTGCGATTTTTTTCTCTTTCATCGAGTGAAAAAACCACTACCGGGAACGCGTTTTAACAGCCCAGCGGAAGTAATGGAAAAATGGAAGACGCCACTGATGGCTATACCGCAAATAGAGTAGAAATTTTTCGAGAGCTGCATCAAACGATGGTACGTTGCAGTTGATGGGGAGTACTTTTACGCAGATAATATCACTTTTGAGGATTAAACTTGCATTTTGAACTTTCTGAATATATTCCGGGAGCTTTTTGATCAAGGTGGTACATATAAAATATTTCACGGTGATCTGAGCTCGAACATTTATGGTATTTTCAGGACTTTTTTACAATAAAAAAATATGAAAAACGATATTTAAATTTTTTAGGCCTTTTATTTAACTTCTTTTACATACAAAAATTAAAAAACAAAATTGGGAACTGTTTTTATTAATTTTAATAATTTAAAAAATGACGCTGAACAATGGAAAAACAGTTTTAATTGTGGCAATTTATATTTCACCGAATCAATCAATAAATAGCATCACGGAATTCATTCACGAAAATTTAATAAAGTATACACCAGAAGTATCGCGGATACTTAGAAAAGATTACGATAAAGTTCCAAAGATTTTAAGTGGCGATTTTAACGTAAATTTTTCATTGGACACAGCGGTTCCTTTAATTGACTTTCTCAATACAACATTCAATTTAAAAATGTGTAACAATCGCACTGAATCGACAACACGATCAAAAACAACAATTGACGCGGTATTTCAAAGATATGTTGACAACATCGAAACCAAAGCATTTGTATCATATTTTAGTATTATGAGCCACTCGTATCATTTGTTGAAATTGAAAACATTGAGGATGAATAATAATAAAATGAAATATGAACTTTATAGCAATATTATAATGAACCTATAATTTTCCCGCTCCTAATGCTGCTTTCGTCTCATTCTCTCTCAGTTTGTTTTACGGAAGGTTTCCCTTTTATCGCGTCTAACCGTTAGACTGGTATTTTTTTTTTATTTTGCTCTCTTTTTATTCAATTTTTGATTTTTATTTTACTCTCTTATTTTTTAAATCTACATACAAAGTGGCCCAAATTAATCATCCAGTTTTGTTTTCCTTGATTACTAAATAAAAAAAATTAAGGATCCTGAGTGATGGAAACTTTTCATTTGCTCGTTACGCCCTGCATTGCTGGTCTCCTTGTATACTGCAGCTGCCTATTTATTTTATATTAATTATTTATTATGTATTCATCAACTAAAGTACAACTCAGATAGATTCGTTATTAGTTCCCATTTGCAAAAAAGTTATAAAACTTTTGATAGGATGATGTTGAAGATGCACCTCGTCCAAGTAGGATCACGGTCAATAATGTCGATAAAATCACAGAAATAATCGATGTTGACCAACATTTTAGTAGTCGTAGCATCACCCAGGAGCTAAAGATCGACCATCAAAGAGTTTTAATCATTTGCGCAAAAAATTTACGCAAAAATAATGGATTTCTTTTTCCCCAAACAAATATTATTTTAAAGTTTTTCTTAGCTTACCGTTTCATTTGAAAACATTTTCCTCAAATTACACGGTGCTACAAAATAAAAAAATCGAAAGAACTCTTCAAGTGATATAGTGCACGTTTTAGGTCAAGACCAGTACAACACAAAACTGTGTTTAGAAAATTCAAAACACCCTCAAATTTTTTATTTATTGTTAAAAAACGATTTATGGTGCTTTTAATGAAGTAAAAATACATAACTAACCCATTTTTCAACCGATTTTTTATTTTAATTTGGTCCTGGGAAGGGGAGTGTATGTGCCTTATGAATGTATATAATTCTATGATTGAACGATTGACGTTCAAAAGAAATTTTCAATAATGAGCTCTGATTTGTGGAATTTTTCCACGTTTTTTTTCAATGCGATGCAATTTTTTAGCCACTACTCTCCAACGGGCACTACAAATATATACATATTTTTAAACTCCAATAAAATGTGCTCGAAATAAGCTATTTTTGATCTTCATACATTGAAAACTGTAAAAGTTACGATTAAAAAAAAAGTTTTTTTTCCACATTTTTCAAAATCCAGCTGAACCGAGACTGCAAGAGAATACCGCATGACCGATAGTGCTTTCCTGCTCATTGTGGCTAATTTTGAAAAACAGCAATAAGTTTACATAACTATGAATACATCTAACATATCAAAACTCATTAGAACCCAAGCTTACCTAATCCAAGCTGACCAACGGAAGCTTGCATGACACAGCAGAGCCATTTGCAATTTGCTGTACAATTTAAAGAGTGTGAAAAATCATCCCTCTTGAATGATCAATACCTATTAAATCTTAGCATAAGTACATCTAACCTAACCTAACCTTACCTAAGTGTATTAAGTAAACATAAATCAGAATTTTTTAACAGTATTTCATGTTCAAATTAGCCACTCTTGTAGTACATGGAAAAAACTCCGCTCAGGTTGCGTTTGATTCGTTCAGGTTAATGAAGTTTGGTTAGGTTGGTTTTAGTTACGAATTTCCTGTAAGATTATGTTATTTTGTGTTATGCTAGGTAAAGATACGTTACGTTTATTTGTAGACGTTCTGAATCGAGTGCACATAGAAGTACAATTCAATCGGTTCAATTGTGTTACTTAGGGTTCTATTTAGTGAAGTGAGATTAGGACAAGTTATTCAAGGTTACTTCGAGTTTGGATAGGTTGGCATTGCAAACTAATCAAAATGACTTCCCTTTGCAATGCAGAAAAGCAGCACGATGGGTTCGATTGTCTCACATTGTGTACTGTTGGATTGATTTGGATAACATTAGGTTAGGTGAGGTTTAATTAGGTAATACGAGGGGTGCCTTTTATATGTCGGGATTTGGCAACCCTGGTGTTGCAATCTGGCAACTGACAGCTGTATCGCAAAGTTTGACATATTTTGGCTTTTACGTACTCAGAACGTTTTGAAATACCAGCGCTATTTGTGTTGTTTACAGTAACTTAAAAGATTCATCTCGGTCGAAAAATGGAATTAAATCGTGAACATTTTCGTGCGATTATTTTTTACATCTTTCGACGTGGATTAACTCAGCAACATTGCATGGATGAACTTAATTCATTTTTTGGCGATGAAGCTCCATCAAGTACCAGTGTTTATCGATGGTATGGTGATTTCAATCGTGGTCGTAGTTCACTCCAAGACGAATTTCGTGAAGGTCGTGCAAAATCAGTTGTTGTTCCGAAAACCATTGATGCTGTGCGCGAACTGATATTGCAAGATCGTCATGTGACCTATCGTGAGATTAAGACAATCTTAGGCATTAGTGGGACCAGCATACATTCAATATTGCATAAACATTTGACTGTCAAAAAAATTTGTTCGCGTTGGATCCCACACAATTTGACAATCGCTCAAAAAAAGGCTCGTGTCTATTAGTCGAAGGAAATGCTCAAAACACGTCTATGACATCGTGACAGGTGATGAATCATGGACTTACGCGTATGAGCCCGAAACTAAACAGCAGTCGACTGTATGGGTGTTTCAAGATGAGCCAAATCCAACAAAAGTTGTTCGCGCACGAAGCACTTCCAAGCAAATGGTCGCCTGTTTTTTCGGAATAACTAGACATGTCGCAACCGTACGAGTACCACTAGAACAACGCAGAACAGTAAATTTTGAGGGGTACACAACCATTTGTTTGCCAGTTGTCTTCCAAGAAATTAGGAAAACCAATCGCCAAAGACGGATCACTCTTCACCAGGACAATACGAGCTCTCACACATCGGCTCAAACAACTGCATTTTTGAGCACCCAAAACATCGAATTAATGGGTCATCCGCCATATAGTCCTGACTTGACACCGAATGACTTCTTTTTATTCCGCTACGTAAAAAACAAACTGAGAGCTCAAGGTTTTTCGACACCTGAAGAAGCGGTTGCGGCATTCAGAATGCATGTTTTGGAGGTACCTCATTCAGAGTGGCAAAAGTGCTTCGACAATTGGTTCAAACGCATGCAAAAGTGTATAGATCTTCATGGAGAATATTTTGAAAAACATTAAAGTGATTTTCTATGATTAAAATTTGTTTTTGTTCTCTAATCCCGACATATAAAAGGCACCCCTCCGGGTAAGTCAGAAAATTGCCGAAGAGAGTTAGCAAATTGCGTTACTTTTTGCATTATTTTTTTTTTTGACGTTATAATATTCTTCTACGCTCTCTGTTCAACTCGAGAATGTTCTGCTTTTATTTTATTTCTACAAAAACATTCTTCACCACGAAAAAGTTCTTATCAATTTTGATGAAATAATGCCTGCTAGATTCGGCATGGACACAAGTATGAGTAAATATACTTACTTACACGTATTTCGCGAATAATAACGGAGAACCGCATTAAATTTGCAAATATGAAAGTAGTGAACAAAACTTTCAGTTTACTGATTTTTGTATTTTACAAAAAAATTCGTTACTTCGACACATTTTGATCGATTTTTGAAATTAAATGCTTTTTACATTCGGAATAGACAGCTATAAGACTTTCTACTAATATATAAACCTTTCATTTCAATATTATCGACAACATCTCGTTAATCTCGCAAAAATTGGAAAAATTGACTACAATTTAAGCTTTGTGTGGAAAAATCAGTGTTTATTTTTGGTTAGCGTGAAAAATAGCAGACATACGTTAGAAGGACTAACATTTACCTCAACAAAACTGTTTCAAGACTGGAAATCGGATAAAATGCAGACGAGCTACGATTTTTTAAGTGTCGGAAAACACCCAAAATTGGGGTTTTATCGCTAAATAAAAAAATTGAGGGTGTTAACATTTTTTTGAACACGGTTCCCAAGATCTGCAGTGCTCATCATGTCACTTCAAAAGTTCTGATTCACTGTAGCACCGTGTTATTACTGAAATATTTTTTGTTTTTATTTTTTGTTTGTTTTCTAATTGTGTACATTTTATCAATATTTTGTTCAAACAAAATCTTGTATTTCATCTACTGCACTAATTGTAGCAATTGATGTGCGCCGCCTATTCTTCGTTTTGGCGCACACTGCTATTGCTGCCATCATCCTTGAAATTCGCCTTGAATTAGTTTCTGCTCATTTCTTCTACTAATTTCATTACTCGTACATTGTTTTTGGCGTCTTTAGCTACCACTTTTACTTTCAAGTTTGGTGCTTTGGCTTGCTTGTCTTGCAATGCAATTTTTTCGGCTACTGAAGTGGAAATCGTAATTTCACACACATTGCCCTCCTATCAAATTTACCCGCTTGTTTCTCTTGCACTCAGTGTTCGTTTGCTTTTGCCTTGCAGAAGGTAACGACTTTCACTTTCGCCTGCATACAAACTTGAATGTTGCCTCTTATATGCAAATATTTGCATGCTTATGTATGTGTATGTGCATACATAGCTGCACACTTATACATGCGTGCAAGTGTAAAGGCAAATGTGCGTTTGTTTGTGGCATAGCCACTTTTTCCTTGTCTTATTTTTCTAGCTAATTTCCAGCGCCGCCGCTGGGAAGCCATATGAGCGTCGAATGTAGTGCGCCAAGCCAGCCACGCTGTTTGCAGTCTTAAGCACACACTAAGCATTTACATACACACATACACTACTCAAGTTTACACAAATGTATACATTTACGTACTTTAGTGTGCTTACTTTTTCGTTCGAGTTTTTCACTCTTTCCTTTACGTTCTAGTGTCTGTGTCTTTGGGCAACAAAGACTAAAACCAAAAAAAAAATAAAATAAAATAAAAAATAAAATAAAAAAATAGCACAAACCAATAAATAGTATTTTTACGCTCGTAAGTGGGTCATTAAAATTTCATTGAAATGGTGCGCGCACACAATCCCACACACTTACTGGTTTAGCCATATTCGTGCGCATGTGTGTGCATTTTCGCCTCACTGTGTGTTCACTGCGCCTAACAAAATCGCAATGCACGAGTGCATATTTCAAGGCGCTGAAGACTGCTGTGTATGCTCAGTGGTTAAATTTTTGATTTTAGTTTTTTGTTGTAGTTGCTCTGTTTTTTTTTTGTTTTGTTCAAGGAGATTCTCGTACATGCCAAATGGAGCCATTAAAGAAGTCTAAGTGCCTTGGAAGGATGCAATTTGTAAGCTAAGTGCAGTCATTTAGATTTTCCTTCGGAAACCAAAAGAATAAGGAATTAAGTAAAATAAATGGGTAATGTGATGTGAGTGATTCAGATTCTCGTTGATTTTTTTGTTTAAAGAAAATATGCCTTGTTCTTATCTGCACAATAAACTTAGGTTTAGTGACAGTTTGGAAGTTTTGAATAAATTTAATATTTTGTGTAATCTTTGCCTGTTATTCAATTGAAAAAAAAAATGGATGGTGTGACCACTGTAGAATTCAGCCATTAAACAATTGATAGATTTTTTTATTTTCTAAAAATGTGCTTAGCTTGAAGAAACAGGTTATAAAATAAAAATGTTGCAGGAAGAGCTTTAGAACTTAGACGTATTTTTTCTTTTATTTATTTAAGAAATAAGGCTGCATCTGTAAGACTTGAAAGTCTCTTTTTATATATAAAAAAGTTTAAAGTTAATCAAATCTGTTAAAAAAATTAAAAAAAAATTAAATACTCTCTTAAATTATTGCAAATTCCGGTTTTGAAATGCACTTTGCAAATAAATACAGATTTAAATGGTTTTCGACTTTAAAGTTTCAGATCTAAGATTGTTTCTAAAGGAGCTCTCAGCGGCCTCAATCGACATTTTCATATACCGTTATGACAAAAACCGCAGCAGATTTGACGAAACAGAGGATGGCATAAAATTAAGTCAAAATAAAGCCCTCGAGCCCTTTTACTTCATCAAATATGATTAGCATACAATGCCATTTGCACAGATTATGAATATTCTTTTACTTTTCCTTACATTTTAAGTTTTCTTGCATCGATCTTTTTCGACATACCGTACATTTATTTATCCAATATGTACACGATAAAGTGTTCTTCAGTGCGTGTAAATTTAGCTGCTGTCTTATTTAGTTACGAATGAAAGAATTATCCCTTTAAATAAAAAAGTGTATTTAACATCCATCTACTCTATATCAACGCTGCTAATGCCCGTTGGAGCAATCACCTTTTTGCCAAATAAGCAGGTAAACTTGGCCAGAATACAACCACGGCCGTACAATTCCGCTACTGAGCCTAAGGAGACAGGATATGAGAAGTACAATGGGGGACTAACAGGCATACAAATAGACTGGGGGTACCACATAATGACTAAACCGTGAAACCCACGAGAGTACATGCATTGTTCTATACAGAAAAAGACTTTCCACGCTCGGATTCCCCTTTCTTGACTGCATTGAAGAGGTCTCTCAAATAGAGTTGCCGAAATAAACGAAATTCATTAAATTCCCAAGTTGGTTCAAAGAAGACCCAGGAGGGTAAAGGACGAGTTTCGGTGGTATGACTATTCAAGCCTAAGTGTGTCGGATGACAGCCACTCAACCTAACCTAACATCCATTTATTTATTATTAATTATATGGTAGAAGAGCATCTTAATCAATATTGATGCTATTTTTGTGAGTTAAGTTGTTGCTATCCGCTCACACCAGTTCGGTTTCCGAAAACAATATTCAACCGTGCAACAGATTCATAGAGTAGTAAACAAAATTACAGAGGACTTCGACAAGAACAAATATTGCATTGCAGTGTATTTGGACATCGAGAAAGCTTTTGACCGAGTATGGCACAAAGGAATTCTACAGGGTAGGCCATGTAAAATTTGCTTTTTGAATCGGCTATAAAAAAAAAACTAATCAATATTTTTTCAAACTTTTTTTTTTATTTTGAACATTGAACATTGTCATTTATGAATGAAAAATTATGTCGTTCAAATGACTGCCACGACTGGCTTTACAGTAGGCCATTCGATAAACCCAATTTTTAAGCACATTTTCGATTGTTTGGGGTCCAATTTCATGAATGGCAACTTCAATTTCGTGTTTTAAAGCATCAATCGTCTCTGAATGGTTCGCATAGCATTTTTCCTTAACGGCTCCCCACAACAAATAGTCCAACGGGTTTAAATCACAGCTCCGAGGCGGCCAATTGATATCGGAATTTCGGCTGATTATTCGGTTTTCAAAAACGGTAGCCAAAAGTACGAGTGTAACTTTGGCAGTGTGACAAGTTGCACCGTCCTGTTGAAATCAAATGTCGTCCATGTCATCCTCTTCAATTTTTGGAAACAACTCGTTTAGCATGTCACGGTAACGCTTACCATTTACTGTAACTGCGGCTTCTCGCTCATTTTCGAAAAAATATGGCCCGATGATGCCGCCAGACCAAAAACCGCAACAAACAGTGACTCGTTGTGGATGTATTTGCTTCTTTACAGTAACGCGTGGATTTTCTGAGCCCCAAATCCGACAATTTTGCTTATTGACGTAGCCACCGATGTGAAAATCAGAAAAGAAGAAGAAGACTCACCACTTTGGAAATACTTTTTCAAAATTTCCCAATTTTGTTCAAGCGTATAGCGTCCCATTTCGTAAATGTTAAACCTTTAAGTAAATTATGAACATATTTGACATGTCATTTGTGTTACCTTTCTCAAAAAAATAGGTGGTTCAAAAAGCAAACGCTATATGGCCACCCTGTATATAAGCTAAAAAACATTATACCACTTAACATATTTAATATCCTTAAAAGCTACATGACTGATGACTGACACTTCATAAAATACGACGATGAGTGCTCTGAAATCTTGACGGTGACAGCTGGAGTACCTCAAGGAAGCGTACTGGGCTCCATACTATACTTAGCATACACATCAGATATACCAGCGATACCTACTCGAGGATCAATGATAGCTACATTTGCAGACGACGCAGTTTTAATGTCAGCTGATAACAATGAAGAAGCAGGAACAAAAACACTGAAAGATACGCCATCAGCTACAACACAATGGTTTGAAAAATTGGGCGTAGAGAAAATCTGCATGACATCCAATCCAAATTACTGGAGAAGACATAAAAATACACTAAAGTGTAAAATATTTAGGCATAACGATTGAGTTAAAACTCACATGTTAAAAAACACATACTGAACAGAGAGACGAGATCAAAAACAAACTACGACAACTCTACTGACTACTAGGAAAACAATCAACCCTAAGCTTATTTAATAAATAAATGATATACAAATCAAGAATTAGAACGACATGGACTAGAAACTTGGCGGACTGCCAGTAAATCATACCTACAAATCATACAAAGAAGTCCATCTAAGATGCTAAGGACAATCACCAACGCAAATTGATACATAAGAAATAATGATATTTATCGCGTCATCGGCATAGACACTTTCACTGAAACAGTAAAAAGAAGCAGCAGTAGGCATATCTTGCGACTATTAGAGCACAAAAACTATGAAATGACTCTGATACCGAAAATGGAACTTCAACCAGAAGGCTAGAGCGCAAAACACCCACAGATCTTGTTCGTAATGTAATATAAAAGGGAAGGGACATTTTAATTCCAAACCCTAACACCAATTACTTATTGTTATTAACGGGTGATCAATTAAGAGGAGTTTTTTTCATTTGTGTTTTTTTTACAGATCGCGCGCGAGTTGTGGCAAACTGTCATTGTGGATTTGTTGAACAGCGTTTGGCATTTCATCATGGAAAGACTCACACCGCAACAACGTCTACAAATTGTTCAACTGTATTATGAAAATCAGCGTTCTGTGACAAATGTTTTTCGTGCGCTTAGACCGCATTATGGTCAACATAATCGGCCTGCCTTAAACACTATTCGACATACCATCAACAAATTTGAATCCGAATATTCATTGGTGGATAATTCTCGACCGAATAGACCACGTCCAGCAAGAAGCATTGAGAATATAGCGGCAGTGGCAGAGAGTGTACGTGAAAACCGCGATGAATCGATTCGGCACCGTTCTCAGCAACTTGGACTGTCGTATGGAACAACTTTGTCTATTTTACGGAAGGATCTTCATTTAAAAGCATACAAAATACAGCTCGTACAAGAACTAAAGCCAAATGACCTTCCTGCACGTCACCGTTTTGCTGATTGGGCTCTTGAAAAGATTGAAGAAGATCCGCTGTTTTCGAGCAAAATTTTGTTCAGCGATGAGGCGCATTTCTGGCTCAATGGTTACGTCAATAAGCAAAATTGCCGTATTTGGGATGAAGAGCAACCAGAACAGGTTCAAGAGCTACCTTTACACCCAGAGAAAACAACGGTCTGGTGTGGGTTAAGGGCTGGTGGAATCATCGGTCCATATTTTTTCAAAAATGATGATGGCCGCAACGAAACTGTGAATGGTGCTCGCTACCGTACCATGATATCGGACTTTTTGCTACCTGAAATTGAATCTAATGATCTCTACGACATTTGGTTTCAACAAGACGGAGCCACTTGCCATACAGCTCGTGAAACAATGACTTTATTGAGAAGTCATTTCGGAGAGCAGCTGATTTCACGTTTAGGACCTGTGAGTTGGCCACCAAGATCTTGTGATATCACACCTTTGGACTTTTTTCTTTGGGGATTCGTGAAATCCAAGGTCTATGCTGATAAACCAGTTACGATTGAAGCTCTGGAAGCCAACATTACGCGTGTTATTCACGACATACCAGTCGAAATGCTCGAACGAGTGATTGAAAATTGGACCTTCAGAATGGACCACCTTAAGCGTAGTTGCGGCCAACATTTGAATGAAGTCATATTCAAAAAGTAAATGTCAAAGAATGTCCTTTCAAATGATAAATAAAGGTTTTGAGCATAATTTACATTTTTGTTTTTTTTTAACTATTGAAAAAAGCACCTCATGATTGATCACCCGTTATTAACAGATTGTAATTTATAATGGGGAAAAAATTGTGGCAAAATAGTCCCGAAAATTCGGGAACCGTAAAAATTAAAAACAAAAGTGCATCTCTGGCAGACAACTATAGAGCATTGCATTATCTATTATAAATGACTAATTTGTCTAGCTCCCCACTGCGTATAAGTAACATTTGTTTTAACACTTCTAGGCAAATGATTTGAAATGTACAGAAATTAGTACCTAAATCATGAATTTTTATGTGCAATTTTTCTTACGAATGCGCAGGTAGTCGAGCATATCTTACTCAGAAAACACTGTAATAATTTTGAACGTTCCAAGGCAACTGAGACAATTAAATTACCAACTATTGGCACTTGAAGGTGAGGAATAATTTATCGGTTCTCTTAGTTAAACTCACTTTATTAGTTAGTAGATAATGAGTAGGACCATAATAGTATTAACTATTAAAGGAAATACAAAAAGTAATGTTTTAAAAAGAAAATTTGTATATTTAGTAATTTTTATCAATTAATTTTTGTTTAATTAAATAAACCACTCTTTGGAAGACGTATAATATTTCTAATTTTTTGGACAAATACTAATTCCGACTACCAATAGTATGAAAAAATACTTGCTAGAAAAAAATTTATTTGCCAAGCGACCGGCTTTCTGTAGGCGTCGGCAAAGTTAAGTTAGGTAAGACAGTTTGCTTGTTTGACACAAAATACTCGGTGGCTCTAAGGTCCATTGCGATACCTGCATTGGTTTTTCTTCGCCTAAGTAAGTTGCCTTAACCAGTTAGACCTTTTTAAGAAGGTAACTAATCCCTCCAGTGAGACATTTTACAAACTTCCCAGGTCCTCAAAGAAATAATCGCCAAGATATTTGGCACTACTTCTTTGAAGTGCACAACATTCACAGAGCAGGTTTTGTTCCGACTTAATATCTTCTTCATCTCTGCAGCTCTTGCAGAAGTCATTGTGAGGTACACCCATTCTACTGGCTAAGGAGCCAATAGTGCAGTGACCCTTTATAACACCTGCGAGGACGCTGGAAGTTGATATGTTGAATCCAAGCAGACATTTTGTCCTTTTTAGATTCAGTTTTGGACAGAACGTTTTGAAGACCAACTGCAGGGTAGTAGTCCGAGATCATCTTTCATTGATTTCCGCGATTATGCTCAGTTCAATCGTTTAGATAAATGCTTATGGCCTCGGCAAACTTCTTAGTGTATTTCTGATTTTTGTTTTTTGAATTTTCTCATAAAAACTATCTGCCGATCAGAACTAGGATAAAACTGCAAGTGCCTCTACGGGAAAGACAACAAATTTCGTTTTGTTAAGGGGCCGACCTTATGCAGGCCCTGTCAAACTTCTGAGTATATTTCTGATATGAAAATTTTTGCATAAAAACTATTTGCCGATCAGAAGTAGGATAAAACTGCCTCTACGTGAAAGACAACATCAAGAGATAACTAAAAATTCGAAGACGAATTCGGCCAGACATGCAATAAAGTGTGTACAGTTTTTCCTATTACACCTGGTTCCCATATTATCAAAATTTCCCATAGTATTGTAGATACTCTTGCAAAGGCATTCACACTGACTAGGGACGCTTTTTCTATACGATTCTGAACGTCATTTTCTTAAGTTCTCCGCAAGTTCTACTGGACTAGAACTTATTTCTTCTACAAATTCTATATTATTGTTCTGACCATTTATGCTGATTATCATGCTGGAAAGCCATTTTGAGGGATTGTTTGTCCGAAATGTAATCAAATTTGGAATAGCTATCATGCGATGAGGACCACTACTGAGGTCAGAGCGTCATCGGAATGAATGCCGTGATCAAGTCTTGGTCTTTAATATACATTCGTACTTGAACCAATCCAAACCAAAAGTACAATGATTTTAACTAAGCAAAATTTTTTTAGAATATCTTAAAGCAAGCGCCACCTAGCGAGCCAATTTTTTCTTTCAAAAATTAATCGACTTCAACTGGATTGAATATTAACCGACTGCTTCGAATATAACCTAAATGAGACCATAGATGGGATTTTTGGAAATCAATTAACACCAGCGTCACCTGGAGAGCATTATTTTTGGAACAATTAGTAGCCTATATCCTGTTGAGAAAATATCTCTATAGGATTTTTTCTTAAAAGTACATATTTCCTTTCACCTTTCCAAAATTTATTTTTGAATATGAACTGAAGCGGACTAGATATAGGATTTTTAGTTATATGTAGGAGACAGCGACATCTAGCGGGTAATATTTTTAGAACGAAAAGTAGCCTATAACCTGCAGAGAAAATATCTCTACCTATGGGTGAAAGTCTTGTCGAAGTCGGTTTCACCGTTCCGGAGGTTAACGTTTACAAAGGGACATACATTTTTTAGCAATGGTTTCAAGTTACGTTGCACTCTATATATCATCCTGAATTTGAACCAAAATACATTATAATGCATTTTTCAAAATATTTCGAAACGGGCGCTACAAAGTAGGCCAATTTTCTTTATGTAAGTAAAGTATTTTTTTCACTAAACAATATTTCTTTTGAATATGAGCCGAATGTGATCATAAAGCGGATTTTTAGAAATATGTAGAGGCCAGCGACATCTAAAGAATAATAATATTATTAATATTATTAATAATTATTATTATTAATATCAGCTGTAGTGATCAATATCTCGTACAGTATCGATCTCGTTGCCAAGGTGACATTTCACACTAAAAAAATTCTTTTGTTATTTTCTGTTCGTTCCACTCAGTTATGAGTTACAGGAGTTACAGAAGAATGAAAGTCAACTAAGAGAGAACTCGGTGCCTTTCACAGTTTTTCTTTGATAAAGGCGAAAATGCAAGTCAGGCCGCTGAAATTGTGAATGGAGTTAATGGTGCCTATACTGTAACAATTTTAGTTTCTTCGATTCCGGTTGGGCATTTTTGATGTTAAAGATGCCGAGGTGCACAGACAGGCCCGTCGTCGGAAATGCCGATAAAATCACAGAAATAATTGAAGTTGACCGGCATTTAAATAGTCGTAGCATCGCCCGGGAGCTAAAGATCGACCATAAAGTAACCTTAAATCGCTTGCGTAAAAATTTGACGCAAAAATAATGGAATTATTTTCCCCAAATTAATATTTTAAGAACAAGGGTTAGCCTATAACCGGCTTAAAAAGTATCTCCACTTCTAAGACAAAGTTTTTTCAAAGTCTGCTCAACCATTTCTGTGATTAGCGCTTACAAGTAGACAAACAAACAACTTATTACATTCTTCTTTGCTCCCTACATCATCATCAATATTTTTTTTTTTAGAAAACATTTCCATGTCGAGACACGTCGATTCCACATTAGATTGGTGAAACACCATTTCGAACTAAATTCCTCATCCGTAAAGGCCTCCTTTGGGGTGGTATGAGATGTCTGCTTAAATATTTTTTTTTTCATATTTTCGACACTTTTTGTTTACTATTTTTCAATAAAGTGTCATTATAATTTTTTCATAAAAACATAATATTTTTATTTTTTTTATTATTTTTGCACCTTTGCGAATTTACTCAGCTTCATGCGCAGTTTTCTGCTCGTTAATTTTCCTGCTCTATAGTTTGCTTTTGCTATTTGAAATATTTATAAGTACAGCTTTCAATCAATTCACTCACTGTTGAGATTTATTTTTAGTTTTCTCTGCACATTCACTAGCTATCTCACTTTATGGCAGTTGTCACGATAGCAGTACGTGTTGCTCAATGTATTGACGTATCGGTCAGGTCATTTTCACAGATTTTCAGCGGCTTATGTAACGCAAGCGTCAGCAAAGAAATAAAATCGATTTAGCAAATGTAGAAATATTTCTATGAATTTTTTGCTATTTTCAACGAATTATTTTTTATTTTCAAATAAGTACTTTGTTTTTCTATTTCTTGAATTTTTTTGCAAATTTTTGTATTTTTACTTGCGAAAGCTAAAAATAGTTTTTAAACATATTTCGTAAAGGCGGTGGTAGTCTTCATTATTGATTGTTATTTTATGTAGCTTAAATAGTTTTCACTCATAAACTTCTAAATTTCTTTAACGTTCAGGCACTTTTGTGGTTTTCTTAAATTCCGTTAACTCTCCGTCAATCCTCGTTTTAGTGCCTTACAATTTAAACTTTCAATTCTAAACTGTTTTTCTCTTTTTTTATTTTCCACACATGCAATTTTCCGCGCTTTCACCAGACTTACGTTCTAAGCCATCAGAAGACACACCGCAACTGAAAGAGAATCTAATTTTTGCAACAAAAAATCACTAGTGAAAACATAGAAATTCTTTTCTTTCTTTGGAATTGAAAAATAATCGCTTCTGCTGGAAGCCAGAAAGCGTGGAATAGTGAATTTTGAAAAAGTGTGTTGAGTTGATGTAAAATAATTCCATTGAAGCCGGCAAATTCCAAGCGCGAAACGTGGCGTGTTTATTTATTTACCTTTACCCTTCCATCGAAGCGTGGAGCCAAAAGAAATTTGATAAAACACCGGCTAGCAAATATAAACAAAGCTAGGAAATTGAAAAAGAGGCATTTGAAAGTTGATCATACGCAAAAATCGCAGTATAGAAAGTAAGCGCCTAAAAGATGCAATAGACGTCGGCAGGTTATTTATGTCTGAGTGGCGTGTTGACAGCGAGCAGCAGTTACTACAAGCATTTTGGCGCACATGTTTTAGTGATGCAACTTGTGAGTTTATTGCTTCATACGCAATTTTTACAAACCTCCATCTGAGATTTAAAGAATTGTGTGCATTTTTCGAACTAAAAAAAAAGTAAAAAATAGAATTTAATACTTTTTAGTTAGTTTTGTAGGATGTGGCGGCCAGACTTATGCTCAGGTGCGGCGTAGCGTTGTGCTGGTTCATCATAAATAAGAAACTAAGAATGGTTAATTGCTACTACAAAAGTACAGTGTCTTCTGCAGTTGTGCGCCCAACATTTATTCAGGTTTTGAACATTTTTCTGAACATCTGAGCCATAGACAGTGAAGCTCGGAGGGCTGTTGGAGTAAATGTTTACCTCTCTGACAGTAGTTAAACAAGTACAGTCTGTGCCAGAAGAAAATAAGCGGTTCTTTTCTTGTTACTTCAAGATATATTTCGTTCTGTTTTTTGCTGCGTAATAGTCTTACTCAAGGGCTACGACGACAGTGCTAACTCAGGTTAGTGTCGTTCGAAACTTTTCCCGTAAACGCAACCAAACAAAAATGAATGAGAAATACGCGAAGCCTTTTGAGGCGGTACTTTCAGCTCCGAAAGAGATTAAAAAATCAAAAAAGTTTGTTGTGATGTGGAATCAGAGGTATAAAGTGTACATAAATGTTGATGACTTCTACGAGCGCGGCTTGAAGCGAGTGACGACAAAAAAGCAGAATTACGTGATCGTCCAACTTTTTAAGCGGGACCCTTTTTTGCGAATTCGTCAAGCACGCACAGTTCTTGCTAAAAAGAGAATATATGTGAGTATCAACACTATCGAACGCCGACTGAAGGAGGTGAACATATCCTACCGTCCCACATCATCAAAACCACTGCTCTCAGAAAAAAACCTAGAGAAAAGCAAGGCTTGGGTTACCGAAAACAGGGAACGCGATTGGAGTAAGGATGTTTTCTCGGATGAAGCAACTTTCTGGGCTAAGGTTCCATTAAAGCGAGCTTGGCCCACGAGCCATGCTAAAATCATACAGCGCACTGTTAAACACCCGGTGAATGTGAATGCTTCGGGTTGCTTTTCCGAGCGCGGTTTCGGATGTTTGGAACTATTCACCCAAAATTTGAATGCCGAAAATATGGTCGAAATTTACAATCGAGGACTTTTGAAGCCGGCGAAAAAGTTATATCCAGGAAGAAACCGTGATTGAGTCTTGCAAGAGGATAATGACCCAAATCACCAAAGTCGACTCTGTAAGGCGTCTTGGAAACAAGAAAATGGCGTCACAGTAGTGGCTTGGCCTTCCTAGTTCCCAGACGCCAACCCCATTAAAAATGCGTGGGGAATTATGAAAACGCATCCTGCCGAAAAGCCAGTCCACGATTTAAAGCAACTCGTACGTTAAGTGGGCAAAATCTGGTCCTCTTTGTCGACGAGCTATGCAGAAAGGCTGGTTCCAAGAGTGCCGAGAAGATGCCAGGCTATACTCGACAACGATAGAGACTACACGGCTTATTGAGTAATTGCGACTCGTAGTTTTGCAAAAAAAAAATTTAAATATTACTTCATGAATAATCGCGGTTCCGTTTTTCTGACGCAGACTGTAAATAACCAAATAACTGCTTCTTGAATTGTGGCTATTTCCGCTTGGAAAACAGCACAGTGATTCGTTAGCTTGATGGCGAGCTCCCCGCAAAATACTCCTCCACCAATCTTTCCCTTCAACTACGAGAAATCCGTGAACTATGAGCAATCCGTTGACTTGTCTCAAATGCTGCACGCCTTCCTCATTTCGATTGAGGGAATATAGATGGAAAATGAATCCAGCGAGGATGTGCGCTGATCAGTCAGTATGGGATGGGGATACTAAATTTGACTTCATGTTCTTTCTTCATTTAATATCAATATTTCGAAATCGGCTGGATCCGAGTCAAGTTGCGAGCATGCGAACAGATTAAGAGATGTTATCGCCGCCTAGGGATAGGGCACACACAAGCAAACTGCATGGGCACTGATAGAAGGGATACGTGCATCAGGTGCGGGAAACCAAATGTAACCAATTGCATTCACTGCGTAGACGCGAAACGAGACCGCAATGATCACCTGCCAGAGTCGAGGAGATGCCCTCTAGCTATGAAGTGGTGAGAGCACTCCAGGCAAATATTCATAGAAGTATAACAAACGATTTAGCTCGATGCCGTCATCATCAGCGAGCAATATGGACGTATCGCCAAGGGAACCGGGTTCGAGGATGAAACAGGAACAGCCCCACTCTGGTTATCAAGTTACAGTGCGATCGCCGTCACACAGCATTCACAACACTTCACAGCTTCACTTTAACAGCTTACGACGGATAGATATAAAGGCACTACCAGATAGGTTTCGAATATCTGCAAAGGATTCTCCAGAGCTACCTGAGTGAGCGTGAATTGATGTACGATACACCAGATGGCCAGGAAATAAAAGCGGTAGCGTCTGGCGCAGCCCAAAGATCTTCTCTCGGCCTCGATCTCAGGAACCTGATCTGTGACGAGATCTTGAGCATAAATAAAGAAACGCAGAAAATCTAGATTTACATTTTAATTCCCATTGAAGAAGTCCCTAAACTTTCAGAAAAGGAGACTGTGGAGCACTATTCCTCTAAATGCCCGGGATTGGCAGCTGGATGACTAAGGTCGCTGGGTGTTAAGTCACAGTGCACCAACCTAAATTTCATCAACCTTCTCCATTACATCAACAGCTCTGGTCGGCTGTAGATATCTGCCTGTTGGAGGTCTCATAATGGTATCAAAACGGCGCTTCAGTGCTACTTGGGGAGTGCCAGACTGACACTTCTACCATTTCACCTACTTTCCTACCCTGCTGAGTGAAAGTAGCTTATCAGAAGTTCTTCGGTAAGGCGTTTGGAATTGTTTCGCTTGTCGCTGGCCGATAGAACTTTGCCAGGGTTCATCGAATTTATTATTCTTCTACTTTCTTAGAAAAAAGTATGAATGATAATGCTTCTTTGTGCTTAGCTTGTTTTCGCTTATTCCTCATCTTCCGCTCCGAGCGCCACCTAGAAATTCATTTTTTGTTTTATGAAAAAGTTTTTGTTTTCACTTGGTCCATAAATGCTTTGAATATTAATTGAAACGGACTACTAAGAGAAGTTTTAAAAATATGTTGATGTCAGCGACACCTGTAGGGTAGTAAATTCTAATAAGAGAGTATCCTCTAACTTGTTGCTTCTTTGCTTCAATAGTAGTTAAGGCTTTCGCCTCATTTGAAAGGGTGTTTTTTTGGGGTATTTCATTAAAAGCGTGCAAAACGGAGACGGAAAAAGATTTTTTTATTTTTGTTTTCAGTATTTTATTTTTGATCCATTGTTAAAATTTTTTTTTTTGGCCATACGAGGTTCGTTCAAAAAGTTGTCAGCCTTCAAAAAATGGTCATTCTAAAATGGTATGATGCTGGCGACACGGATTCCGGGAGTGACAGGTATCTGAAATCAAAGATAAAAATCGTGTGAGCTACGATCTTAAAAAAAAAAGAAAATTTGACAAAATGGCGGACGTTCACAGATGAAAAACCGTCTTCAGACCCTTTCTGTTGACTTTAAGGGTCCAAAGAAAATATCATACTTAAAAACTTTTTTCCCGAATGATCGTAGCTCACACGATCACGACATCAATTCTACGTCATTTAAATTTTATTTCATCAAATACGGTTCAGTAAAACCGGCTATATCTGTTTCCATTGTCCATAAGAAGACCATTTTTTGAAGGCTCACAACTTTTTGAACAAACCTCGTACGGCCAAAAAAAAGTTTTTATTTTTTAACAACGGATCAAAAAATAAAATACTGGATACAAAAAGAAAATGTTTCCGTTTTACACGCTTTTATATCTTGTTAGATATACTACGTGCTGATATTTTTCAACGCATCTTATTTTCAATATTCGTTATTATATTTTCTTCGCACATTTTTCACCTTTTAACTCTTGCCTTTTATTTTTATTTTCTTAGTTTTTTAGTTATTACTAGTCTGACTTGAGTTCAGCTGCTTTCAACGCAATGTAATCGAGAACTTATATCCCTGCTATGCACCTGCCAAAGTCTCGTCTAGGTTAATGGACCAATGCGCTGGAATTTGTAAGTTTGTGATTCAATTGTGTATTGTTGTTGCGGCAAAGCGGCTTATTTACGTTTCACTAAATCCAACATTAAACGGTATTTACTTTACAATAGCTGCGAGCTTTGACAATGGACTAACTGGCACTGCGTGCAAAAGCAGAATTGAGGAGACTCTTGAGAAATTATTTCTTCTGTTGAAGTTTGAAGTTTGACTCACTGCAGAGTTGAACTGGTCATAAGTAATAACTGAAACTGTTGACCAGAATTAAGCGCATTGACATCAGATGCACTCTAACTCGACTTGTGAACGCAGGCGTGGGAGTATATTTTACAAAATACTTGCAATATATTGTTTTATTTGAAGCGAAAATTTTTGTTGTTCTAATTTTTTACATTTTTTTTACTTTTCCTTACTGCTTGGAAAGTACCAGACGTGGATATATTGTCTTGGATAAAAGGAAAGAAGCTGAAGGTTTGAGGTGTCGCATGCCCAAATTTAGCTTTCCTTTACTTATTTCATTCAATTTTTAACTTAATTTTGATTAATTACCAATAAAAATATACTTCATCCAGTAACAAGAGCCATATAAGACAAGGTTTCATAGTTTGTACCAAATTCAGAAAAATTCATAAAATGCTCATCAAAATTTCCAACTTTTTATCACAATTTTTGTAGATCTCTATGGTTTTGAAATAGTGAAAGAATTTAAGTAAAGGGTGTTTTTTTAAGAGGTTAGGTTTTCAAGATGAAATAAACAAAATATATAATTTAATGTTATGGCCAAGAATTTAGCTTTATTATAAAGATAAGGGTTTGCCATTATGTTTTAAAAATGATTTCGGGCAAGTGGCCGCCGCGGCTGGCTCGAATAAATTCCAGCCGAGAGGCCCAATTTTCGACCACTTTTTGCAGCAATTGGGGCCGTATGTCAGCAATAACGCGCCGAATATTATCTTCCAAGACGTCAATCGTCTCGGGCTTATCTGCGTAGACAAGCGACTTCACATAGCCCCACAAGAAATAGTCCAGCGGTGTTATATCGCACGATCTTGGAGGCCACGCCACAGGTCCACGGCGCGAGATAATGCGCTCACCAAAAGTTTCCTTCAATAAATCGATTGTTGCGTTGGCTGTATGGCATGTAGCGCCGTCTTGTTGGAACCAAAGGTCGTCCACATCAACATCGTCCAATTCAGGCACGAAAAAGTCATTAATCATGGCTCTATAGCGCTCTCCATTGACTGTAACATTATGGCCGGCTTCATTTTTAAAGAAATATGGACCAATGATTCCCTCTGCCCATAGAGCACACCAAACAGTGACTTTTTGACATGACAAGACAAGACAACAAAATTTTTGCAGATATTGCTCACAGAATCCATATGAGCAACCGCTGTTATTTTTATTGGGCCAATTACCTGAAGAGCTGCTTTCTAGAAAGGGGAAGGAAGATTTCACTGTACCACTCAGTTATTAATCCTACCTTGCCATACTCACTCAGAAATGCGGTTAAACAGAGAGATCTCCTGATCTTTGATGCTAACATGAGTCTCGGGGCACGTGGATATCGCGGGCAATGAGACCTCCGACCCTTTATCTAGGATGGGCTCTGAAGCTCTGGGCTCTTCTTCAGTCCGGAGCCCGTTCTGCCACTCTCTTCTGCAGTCATAAAAGAGACGGTTAGTAAACAGGTTACTTCAACTCACAAGCGAGCTTTGCAGGCTGGTAGCGGCTGCAAATGGACAAAACTGATGTTACCTGTCATGTCCAACCGAATGTCGCAGATCCTCCTGCCATTAAGCAGAAGGGGCTGATGACGGGCCACTTTCTATTGGCAAAGCACGTGGAAAAGGTAGGCATCTCAGAGAGTGCACTCTGCCCAGCATATGGAGAGGAGTATGAGATGACGGACCACTTTCTGTGCATCTGCCCCGTCTTAGCTCAAATGAGGCTTGAAATTTTTGATACTGATGGGCTAAGAAACGACTACCTTGGCTCCTTGGCACTACAAGATCTACTTAAATTTCTTCGGAGAACGAGTAGATTTAGAGACAATTACTAAAAAAGGGAACCCAAGTGCTGTACAATGCACTGAATGTTGTCTGCTTGCTGTACTTGCTAGTTGGCCCCGACAAAAAAAATAAGAGGAAGAAGAAAAAGAAGCAGCTGCCATATCTTCAACTCTACCATTGCATAAAGCTCACTTTGAAGCTTTGTATCTAAAAATACTCCGAATACATTATTCGAAGGAGCCGAAACAGGAAAAAAATGCTTAAAAAATTTGCCACTAGTGATCAAATTCACTGTTTTCAATAAGATGCAGAAACCAAGCGCTAAACTGCCAAAAAAAGCTAAACGTGTAGGAAACATGTGACTTACCGCGCTACCAAACCTTTAAAGCACGATTATGACCTGTCTTGGCATCAGAATCGAATTTCACATACAAATGTCGATCACTCTCCGTATCTGCTGAAGTGGCACCGTGCGTCTTTCACCTTTTGTGAAAAATGCGTTTATTGCAAAATGGAAGCGCAATTAATGGTCTTTAAATTTATAAATTGATTCATTGCAATTTAGGAAATTTAAACTTTCAGCACTTTTACCAGCACTATTTCACTCACATTAGGGCATCCCATCCTCCATCAGCTAGAATGCAGCAAACTAAATATTTTCCATCAATAATTAAAACCATTTTATATGCTAATCTAACTAATTGCAACCATCTGTGGCATTGTTCGTATTCACCACTGATTTATTTGTGATTAATTACTCACTTTTCATATGCAAATAATTTAATTAAGCGTAAAAACGCACGATTATCAAATGCAAAGGCCAGCATAACTAGAAGACAACCAAACGTTGTGGCATTTGGCGGATCTAATTAGGATGTGTTGTTGTAACACAAAGCGTAAGTTACCAGTTATATTATATAATCGAATTTGATTTAAAATGCTGATAGGGCGAAATGAGACCCAAAATCAAAGCCAAAAATTGAAAATATTTCAAACGCAAATTGGCATTTATTTAAATACATCTGCCTTAAAATTAATAACTACAGGAATTATAAAATGCCGCATTTGAAGTAAATTGCGGTGGATATGGAAATAATTTTACATTAAATAATTTTCATTTTGCTGTCTTTTGTAGTGAATTCTATTGATTGCTGCCACTTAATGAAGTTTTTCTTGTCCTCAACTCTAAATCAAAGCCATGTCATTCAGCTGGGTTGAATGAAGTTTTATGGATTTGTAGCCACGTTTGCTTTTTGAGTAATCGAATGTGGCCATTATAAAATTAGTGGTCAACTAATTACTTCAGTGAAGTCCATAGCTGTCTTCGCAACTCTATCGCATTTGAAGTCTTTATCGACAGATTCTATTTTGTAAGAGTTCTGGGTTACCAAACCAAATAAATACTGCCTTTAGACTAAGGCATTAAATCCTTAAGAATTTTAAAGATGAATAAATTTCGGGATTCAAAAATGACAATCCCGAAGTACCGAAAAATTTCAGGATTTGCAGTTCACTTCGTCTTACCTGAAAATTTGGATTGTTTTGGATGCTTGTTGTACATAACTGTAATAACATAAAATATCATATCCAAAATTTTTCGGGATTTATTCTATTTTCTAAAAATTTTATGGTTAACAAACCCAATATATACTATTATACGTATAGACTAAAACATTAAACCCTAAATATTTTTTCCTGAAACATAAATTTCGGGCCTGAAAAATAACAATCCCGAAGTGCCGAAAGTTTTTGGAAATTTTGTAATTCACTTCGTCCTACCTGAAAATTTGGGTTCTCATAGAGGCTTAATATGTATAACAATTTTTTAAGAATTTCCAGGCATTAAATCCTTAAAATTATTGAAGATCTAGACATTTCGGGATTCAAAAATGACAGTTCCAAAGTCCCAAAGTTCTAAAACTTTCTAAGTTATCAAACCAAATACATAGTGCTTATAGACCATGGCATTAAATCCTAAATATTTTCCCTGAAACATTAATTTCGGGACTTAAAAATGACAATCCCGAAATGTTCGGAATTTGTGATTTACTTCGTCCTACCTGAAAATGTGGGTTCTCGTAGAGGCTTAATATGTATAACAATTTGTTAAGAATTTCCAGGCATTAAATCCTTAAAATTATTGAAGATCTAGACATTTCGGGATTCAAAAATGACAGTCCCAAAGTTCTAAAAATTTCTAAGTTACCAAACCAAATGCAAAGTACTTATAAACCATGGCATTAAAACCTAAATATTTTCCCTGAAACATAAATTTCGGGTCTAAAAAATGACAATCCCGAAGTACCAAAAATTTTCGGAATTTGTGATTCACTTCGTCCTACCTGAACATTTGGGTTGTCATAGATGCTTAATGCGCAAAACTGTTTAAATATCATATTCGAAATTTTTCGGAATTTATTCGATTTTTAAGGAATTTTTAGGTTATTAAATATTTTCTCCTTAAACATAAATTTCGGGACACTTCGTCCTACTTCAAAATTTGGATTGCCTTGGTAGATTGGATTGGATTGGATGGCATTGTCTGGATGGAAGCCTAGATTTTTCGGGGTCTCAAATGTTCCTTTACTCACCAAAAAATTCAAACTTTCGTGGATGCTTACTGCGTATGCTTGTTGAAGTGGGATACTCGAATAATCTTTGCAAAGTGGGTCTAATAAGATTTTAGGAGGTTTAAGCCAGAAATATCAGTACGAGAAATGAGGCATAGCAGTCCCGAGATTTGATATCCTTGATTTCGGTATCAGATATGAACAACGGCTATAGTTATAATGATTTGTTTATAGAAGCGAGAGGTACTGCATTCGAAATAGAACGCCATACGCTAAGCAGCTGGCGATCGCTGAGGTTTGACGTTTGCATACTCACTTCACTTTAATTAGTAGTGATTTTTGTTCAGTGTACTTGCGAAAAGGTTTCATAATTTGTAGGTAAATATTTCTGTATTTGGTTTGGAATCCAATTTATCCAATAATTCAAATAGAATTGAAAGAGTACAACGAAACTTTATTAGATTTACTCTGCAACCTCTTCCTTTCTCTGATTCACTATCACCCGGCAGGACTCGGTGCATGCTAATAAGACGTACACTTCAGTCTTTGACGTTTATTTTTGATGTTATTCGTGGTTGTGTTGATTGTCTCAAAGTTCTTGAATATCATGTTAAATCATACTACTAAAATTGTACCCTTATTACGAGGACTCTTACTGAGTTACATAGTATCTATAGACTACACAACCCAGATTTTGCTATGGCAAAGTTTCTTTTCTATACAAATATTACGTTGCACTAAAATTATTATATTTTCAACTTTTCTAGAAATATTAATTTCTCGATATCATATTTGGATTCTGCTTTCCCCAAGTTCCAGTTTAATTTCAGTTTTTAGCAGTCAGTTTTTAGTTCCTGCAAAATAAAACATTTTGAATTTTAAATTTATTCAAGTTTCAGAATTTTTATTCAACATGCGGCTCCTCACAATTATATATGAAAAATAACATCATTCAAATGCCCACCAGTTCCACAGCACGTCTACAGATAAAATCCGCCCAACAGTTGATTCATAAATACCTAATTGTTGAGAACGTCGAGCTATCGATGCTGAAGTTTGTTAAGCAAAACTTTGCGCCACAGCAGCAATCTTCTCAACAGAACGTCCAGCTTTTGGTGTGCCAGTTCTTTCTCTATCCTCGACAGAACCAGGTTTTTTTTTTTTAATTTATTCACCAGCCTTGAATTTTTTGACTCATTCGGATGATTATTTGCACAAAAAAAATTGGGTGTAATTTTACGATATTTTGCTCTTAAAGATCGTCCATTTTCATAATAAGACTCAGTAATTTCAACGCGTTGTTTTATCGCGTAGAATTTAACATCTGCCTACTTTATAAATGTCAAAGATGGCATACAAAAAAGTATTGTCCACGAAATATTTACTACGGACATCTCTGCGCCACTTTTGAAATACCCTTTACAAAGTTATCGGACGCGGTCTGCATACATACACAAAAACTAATATGTAGCTGCCGTGAGTGCAAGTCAGATTTCATTTTTGGGTCATATCCTAACATTGTTTCCTCCAGCCCTTTCACATTTTCCATACTCTGCGTGTAATTGGCACACGTTTTCGCTTGATTGCAGGTGCGATTAAGATTTACTTATTTTGCCAAATCGTTTTTTATTTTTATGCTTGTTTTTAATCTTTTCTTATTTATTTTTTATAATTTTTTCTTTTTACTTCTTCTGGTGTTTAATTTTATTTTATGATTATTTTTATTACCTTTTATTGAGTTGCTAAATAACAAAGCCACTCTGTTAATATCCATTCAGCGTCTACTGCCTGCGCTCAAAGTTCCTCATACGCACTGGTGGTTTCTGCATTCAATAGTTAAGTCAGTGCAAAAAGCTTTTGTAACTACAACTGCAGTTAGCGAGCAAGCAAGGAACGCACCACAACAAGTAAAAACTTAAAACCCCACAAAAGCAACAAATAGTCAAAAAAAAAAACAGCAACAAAATTTGCAAATGAAATGCACCACGCTGTGCAATGCGCGAACGCGATACATAAAATAAAAAAACGTGACGATGGGGCCCTTTTGTACATATTAATCTTTTCTTCTGCCTTCTGCCCACATCTTCGCTCATTCTATATTATTTACCTTTGCTCGCTTTTAATGTATCCATTTTTATGTGGGTAACTGGTAAACGCATTTCTTCTTATAGAATTTCAATATATCCATAAAGATAGGCGGCAATGGATTATTATCGTAAAAGCGCATACACACCACTCCCAAGCCCTCTTCCGTTGGTACTCCAGTATAATTGTGCAATTTTCTGGCTTGCTGCACTGATTCCCCATTGATGTACTATGGCAGCCACTCGTTCGCATACAATTTCACTTGGCTTAGTTGTGCATCTGGTGAGCAGCGCTCACTATATTTTCTGCAAGGTGGCAACATCATTTTGCCACGCTGTTTATTAAGCCATTCAGCAGGTATTAAGTACATTTATGATACGTGTAAAAATACAAATATGGCAAATAAAGCTGACATGGAGCATACAAAATGATGCGAATGGAATTGTAAAAGTGAATAGGTGCGCTGATAGGATATAGAATTGAGAGCATATTAAAATTTAAGGAGCATTGAAAGAGCACTAAAGAACTGAAAGTGAACAACGGCAAACGAGCAATATTAACTTGATATTGAATAACAAAAATCATAATATGACAGCATTTTCCAATCGCAGGTTATTATTTGTATTTTCATTAACCACCATTTTTTTTATTTAAAAAAAATATAACATCGGGGTTATTTTCCTCACCAGGGCATCATTTCTGGCAATTCTTCTTCCTAAAAGCCATAAGACTAATGACATTTGCGCTTAGTTGTTTTCGTCAGCAATTTCGTTTAGTCTTTATCAATTAAATTTTTCCAAAAGCAAAAAAAGAACATAAAATCCATGTAAAATTTAAACTTTCTGCTTTTGTTGCTAAATTAGTTTTCTAGTTAGCAACACTTTGTTGTCGTCCATAAATCCTGTAGAGCAATTAAACGCGCTACGTGATAAAGTTGACCAAATCCGAAATGCAGGCAAACTAAGGCAAATAAAAGCACATCTAAGCCATTATAGCCTAACATGCTGGCTACAGTGTTCTACTTCGTTCTTTGAATGGGTACTGCGGAAAAAGTTTTTTTTATAAAGTAATGTGACAGACCTTTACAGGGCACTGGACGGTAGGGGATCATGCAGCCAGACGTAACCTTCCTTCCAATCTCAGCTGCAGAAGCTGTCAGGTTTAGCCAGAAGAAGACTTCGCTCGATAGGCCTTTTCTACAGCAAAGTAATGAAATGTTAGATATAGAGATAAAAAATTTACTGTTCTACTTGGATCTCACGAAATGGATCTGAAAAAAGAGACATCACACGATAACAGTTGTTGTAAAACGGCGTTAGTCGCTAATTAGGATTATTTCAGTAGAAATACTCAACTACTTTAACAACAACAAAGTGACAGCACTGTAGTGGTATTTTTCGATTTTCTATTGGTAAACTCCAGCTGATGTGAATTTTTGGATTTGGCTTCTGAATGTAAAATTTTGGTTTCTTTTGCGTTAGTAATAAAGATAAAAATAATTTTTTTCATCAAAGTAATTAATGTTTTTTTCTAAATTTCAATTAGAAAAAATTCTTCTGAATATTGATGATTTTTTCATATTAGACAAATGACGCATAAAAACATGTAATATAAAATAATAAAAAATCAAATCGAAAAGTAATTATTCTCAAGGATTTTGTTATGTTCGTGTGGACTTTCTTGCACTATATAAATTCCTTTATGGAAAAATCAGCACCTCGTGCTAATAACAAGGCGCAATGCAACTCGAATCTTGCATCAGGATGTCGGACATTATGTACAGGTATGTTCGACACAGCAGGAAAGCTGATAGACTGTTGAAGCCTCGACTGGTCGCAGCCATAGATAACGCGGAGGACTACCCACAAAGCAGCACGACTTTAGACGCGGAAATTCCACAATTAGTGCAATTGAAACTGTCATAAGCAGCGCAGCACAAGCACAATAGGGCAGTATTCAATCCAGAAGTGTAGTCCTCCTTGTTACTTTAGATGCAAGGAACACTTTCAATAGCGTAAGATGCGCAGAAATATGATATTTATCACCTTAGAGCTAAGATTCGCTAAAAGTTCCTGCATACCTACAGCACATAGTGAGGAGCTACTTGCGAGACCGCAAACTCGTGTATCAAACCCCAGAGGGTTCTCAATGTATAGACGTCCCATCCAGATCGGCAATTCTCGACCGCGTCTTATGAAACATTTATTATGACGAGATATTCAATATAGAAATGCCCGATAGTATCTTTCTAATAGTCTACACAGACGATATCGCCACAGTCATCACAACTCGAAGCCCCGAAGAAGCTCGTAGAAAACTTAACCAAGTCATAATATGAATTCAAATGTCGCTAGATTCACATGTAATCAAGAAGCAAATCCCACTAGAAGTTAGAATACTAACCACGTAAAAGGTCCTAAAGTACCTAGGCATAAAACTGGATCCAATACTACCTTTCTGGGTTCAAATAAAGTATGCAGCAGAGAAAGCCGCTAAGATAACATCCCTACTCCCTAGATTAATGGCAATTACTTGCCCCCCCAAAGGAAACGGAAAATAGTGTTGGCTAGCATGCTCTCCGTTCTTTTATATGTGTGGGTAAATGCACCAAAGACAAATCACCGGTATAAGCTCCCAGTATCTGTACAACGAATGACAGCTCTAAGAGTTGTGTCTGCCTAATGCCATATTTAAGGCCTAGCTGTTCAACTGACAAGCGGTTCAAAACCGGTTGACTTACTAGGCTTCGAAAAGAAAAAGTTTGGGCATTAAAGAACGAGGGGATGGAAGAAAGAATAGCAAACCTGCAGAGCGCGAAATAAAAGACGAAACGCTAAACTATGGCAAGACCGGTGAAGAAACGAAACACGTCGCAGATGGACGGCTAGGCTAATAAAAGACGTCGCTACATGGTACATTAAGAAATTCGGTGAAGTAAACTTGTATACAACCCAAATGCTTTTGGAGTACGAGTATTTCCAGAAATAACTGTAAACAATAGGAAGAAGCGAACTTCCTATATGCGTATACGGTAAAGCAGCGGACGACCACGCTGAACACATCTTTTTCCAATGTACGAGTTGGGAACAAGAACATCGAACATAGGAGAATCCTGCTGGTCCCATAACCCCTGAAAATGTAATCGACAAAATGCTAAGTAGCGAGGAAACGTGGGAAATCATTACTGATCTCGCAGAATATATATATATATATATATATATATTATATTTATATATTTGGCGCGTACACCCTTTTTGGGAGTTTGGCCGAGCTGCTCCGCCTATTTGTGGCGTGCGTCTTGATGTTTTTCCACAAATGAAGGGACCTACAGTTTCAAGCCGACTCCGAACGGATTAGAAAAAAACTTTTTCTTCATTTTGGTGTTTTCACCGAGATTCGAACCCACGCGCTCTCTAAATTCCGAATGGTAGTCACGCACCAACCCATTCGGCTATTGCGGTCGCAGGAAATATACCCCGTACGAAAAAGCGAGACCTGGAAGCAGTCACATAAGCGTAGATATTGTAATGAGAAAGATGGACTGAAAGCGAAGGCGGTCTCAGGGTGGACGACGGTTCCCAACGAGGGAGAGTTTTTTAGTCACATAACATACCACTGGCTGCATTGATGACGCCTTAGGCATTTTAAGTCTGCTGGAGGTTACTTTTCTCCCATCTGACGCGCCTCCTGGTGGCGGATAGGGCAAAGCTCGGTAGATATGCAGGGTAGGTGGGAAATAAAATACCACCCGCGGACCAAAAACAAGCAAACATCTGCTTAGAGGTGTAGGTAGTATTTCTATCACTAAGCTAGGACAGGTGGGCTAGCAACCTGCTTGTCTGACATTTTCCATGCTAACGAATCGTCAATTTCACTGCCTCGGATAACAAAATTAAACAGATCAGGTGAATTCTCCACCGCAAATGGAGGGGTAAACCTGCAGGCAGTAAGCATGAGTCGGGAGCCGGACAGGTTGATGTGGATGCGAATGGATGGAACAAAATAAGCGAACGCAAGTCGATTAAAGAACAAATCTCGAGTAAAGCAAATCGTAATGTTCCACAAGTCAGACCGCCGCCAGAGCAGTATGGCAATATGCAGAAGACTGCCTAACGAGCCGTTTGCAACAACAATGCCTGCGATGGCGAACGCGAAACCCGGTCGCTATTTAATATTTCCAAAATGTTGGTTGACATCACTGTTGAGCAGCCTATAAAATATCTGAAGGGTGACATCCTCATTACTGAGGAAGGACACCTTTTTCGGTGGAAAGAGAATTTCTGGGCAGTACTCAAAAACGTATTTGATCCCTCTACTGACCAGTCCGCAGTTTTGACACTAAATAGGAGTTAAAGGATCGCATATATACGAGTATTTATATATGTAAATCAGTATTGTTATTTTTTCTTTGCAGCACTAAATCTTGAATGTACTCTTCGCAATATGGCAATATTTGGCCATATACAACTTAGAACGTGAAGTCTTGCTATGATATTTATTGCATTAAAAATGATAGCATATCAGAACTCAGAATGTGCAGGGACAGATCGCATATGCATTAAAAATACTCGTACTTTCCCCAAATGCTAAACACATCATTACAAACAAGTGAATTTTTGAGCATTCAATTCATAGAATTGAAGAGCTATTTGTCGATCAGCCCTTTTGTTACTGGCATCCAATCTTTTGTCCTTACTGTAGTCAATAGCAAATTGCGGAGTCAACATTTTTCGACGCCTGAAGAAGCGGTTGAAGCGCTCAAATGCCGTGCTTTGGAGTTATCTCAAAAAATGGGGAAAGACTGCTGCGAAAATTTACTCAGGCGCACATAATTTATATTAATCATTACGGACAACAAATATACTAATATTATTTTCAGATATATATTTTTTTCTATTCTATCTCCAATTGTAAGTAGAAATCCTCGTATACCACAGTGCGACAGTAAAAGTTGTCCAGAAAAAAGTAAAAAAAAAACAAAATACGGCGGCCGCCAGAATTCATAGAGAGAACGTAGGCTCAAATATCGGCGAAACATTAAGGTTAGGCTAGGTTTGGCAGCCGCATCGCACATGGAGACAACGATGCCACTTAGACCACGAAATGGGTCCGTTGTGAGCCACGGGGGCTGGGCTACATTTCCCTCTGCATATTGAACCATCCTGAGCTTTTGAGCAATTTCACTGGTGTTAACGCTAATCCATCTTTGATTTGCAGAACTCATTAGTGCGTCCTTAATGAGAAGCTTACAAGTTGCGAGAGTTATCTCCATAAAATTACTTTTGTCCTATATACAGGTACCTTCTCTTGCAAGGTGGTCTGCCCTACAGTTCCTTGGTATATCTCTGTGGCCTGGAACCCAGCATAATATTATACGATCTTGCTTGGCCATCTCATTTAGATATTGGCGACAACATAAGAGGCTCGTAGAGCAGCTTGGCTGTCCGAGAGAATGCAGATATCCATTGATGATATCCTGTTTATCTTTAACCATTTTAAGGCTCCATGAATAACGTTTATTTCCGCTTGAAAAACACAACAGTGATCCGGTAGTTTAAAGGATTCACTAAAAGAAAGCTCTTCGCAAAATAACCCTGATCCTACACCGGTGTCCATTTTGGATCCGTCCGTGTAGATCTTAACGGGTGTGTTGGGTGTTGGATCTTCTTCAAGCCATTCCAGTCTAGAAGGGATTTTCATTAGGAAATTCCTTTCGAAGCAGAGAATGGGAAGGTGATAATCACAGTCACTGGGTATATCTGTGTAGGAGTTTAAGATAGTTGAATGGCCATGTGTGACACTCTTCCATTGTGGGCTCGCTTTGAGCGTTAAAGCGGAGTAGGCCGCTGAGTATTTGCAGAAGAGATCTAGTGGTGGCAGATGTAGCATGATGTCCAAAGCCATGGATGGCGTGGTTTTCATGACGCCACATATTTCTAATTCCGCTGATCTCTGCACCTTATTCAGTAAATTAGAATAGGTTTTTTTCTGCATAGCACACCACCAGACAACATTTCCATATAGAAGAATGGGTCTGACGACAGCAGTGTAAAGCCAATGAGCAACCTTAGGTTTAATCCCCCAGGTATTACCTAAAGCTCTTTTACAGGCATAAAAAGCTAGGTTCGCTTTCCTAACTCTTTCTAAGATGTTTGACTTCCAAGTCAGTTTTCTATCTATGTTTAGTTCCAGGTACTTGGTTTCTTCCGAAGTCACAAGAGCTTTCACCTTGAGCATAATTGGACTTAGCTGAGGGATTTTGTGTTTCCTAGTGAACAATATGAGTTGTGTTTTGACTGGGTTGACTCCTCGACCACACTTTTCTGCCCACCTAGAAAGTAAGCGAAACACCAAAATTAAAGAAAAACATTTTTCTAATAGCGGTCGCCCCTCGGCAGGCAATGGCAAACCTCCGAGTGTATTTCTGCCTTGAAAAAGGTCCTCATAAAAATATCTGCCGTTTGGAGTAGGCTTAAAACTTTAGGTGCCTCCATTTGTGGAACAACATCAAGACGCACACGACAAATAGGAGCAGGAGCTCGGTCAAACACCCAAAAAGGGTGTACGCGCCAATTATATCCATATATAATGCAGCATACTCAGTTTTTCATTTTCTCATGAATTTAATTTTTGAAAGGACTTCAAAAAATGTTTTTAAATACTTTTAATCACTCCATGATAAGACGTAAAACGTAAGATAATACAATCAGCTATTAATAAAAATTACTGCTTACTTTTCGTCAAGACAAAAATATAACACAATAATGTCCACGGAAAGACTTATCCGAAAATATCCTTGAAATTTCCTAATAAACTACAATATTATGGAAAAAATGTATTAAAGCTATTTATTTGTTTGCTACAAACCTCAACTTCGTTCTTTTTGTTGATTTATAAAAACTTAATGTAAGAAAAAAATAATTTAACTTTCCTCCTATGAAGTAAAGTATACGCAGCGGATACCTCTGCTAATATTTTCCCATGTGAAACTTTAAAACCCTTTAACAAATAAAACGTATAATTAAATGAGAAACTGAGTATGCAGTATCAGTAAATTAAATCCATAGTTTCACGTGAGTATAAAAATTTTCTTGCTTAACAAAAAAATTAGATATTTGTCGCGCGCTGTAAACAGCCTTAGCCCAAAGCTTAGTACACTCTCAAGAAATCTCAACAAGCGACCTCTACGTAGGACCTTCATTTCTAAAATGAAATATTTTTAAGTCCCAACAATATCCAGTTTGATGCACAGTACTTCGTTTTATTAATTTTCTTCGCTTTCATCACAAATTTTGATATGCCAACATGCATCCCTGCATTCTACTTGTACAAGCTTGCAGCTGCTTTTGATGGGAAGCTAGGCAAGCAAGTTGGCTTATCAGCTCGCTTTGCCATTTCACTCACTTAGTTGACCATTCACACTTTGTGCGATGGTGAGAAGATTCCAGCAGCTGCACCTCAAAACTTAGCACGCTTGGTGTCATCCATAGAGGCCCAGTTTGCTTCATTGTTATTCATAAATTTAATTAGTGCAAAATCTTACCAGTTTTACCCGATTGCTCAAACATTCCCAATAGCAACACCTTTTCAGAAGCCTACTTATGCGTTAGAGGAGCTGAAGTTGCTCTTGCCCTTCCCCTTTCTCTCGTTTTAGCTGTTGATTTCTTCCTGTGCCGCTACTCGTCAATGTTAGCGCTCACTTTTACTTTTTAAAAAGCCTTGTGAGAGGAGAAGACTCAAATGTGGGTCTATTTTGTCCATCCACCTCGTTTCCCCGTTGAGTAGTTGGTTCACTGCATTCTCTTTGCTCAACTTAAGCCATAAATTACGAAAATTTCCTACCGAACAAACAAAAGTTTTTGAAGGGCTCTTTTTAGTTAGTTTATCTCCATACCAACTCGCAGATGCTTGTACTTCGACTACTTACTGCAGTTGCATTCGGTTGATGTTGTTGTTATTGTTGGTTTTTTTTGGCTGTTAGCCCAATTCATCAATTTTTGTTGTTGGTGTTGTTTGACATGTTCTTGTTCCGCCTTGTTTTCGCATCTTGCTTGGTTCTCTTTCCTTTTCTTCTTCTGCTTTTTAGTGCAGTTGTGGTCTTGCCTTCTTCATTTCGATTCCATAAGACACGGTTTGTTGATGTTGTAAGCAGCCGCTGGCCAACCAAAATACTAACCAAAGTTGCCAGACTTTGTCATAACGGAACGTGACTGTTAGCGACTCGGGGCATAGATGGATGGCCGTACAGAAGACGCGCTGACTCGAAATGATGTACGTTGCTATTACTGGCTGGTAGTGATGCCGTGCGCTGAAGTGGTGGCGAAGGATGGAGTGTGGTTTAAAATTTTATCCGTAAAATGCTGTTTACGTTTAGTTTAATTGCATGTCTGCGGGATAGTTCGCTTAAACAGCTACATGGCTTGTTTTGTGGAATTTAGTAATTATGATTTAGGTGTAGATTGCAACTAAAAGTTTGTCTGAAGCTGACGAGAAAATATGGCTTTGGGTGGAATAGCAAAAAAGATAGACTAAGTTATAGCGGTACGATTCATTTCTCTTCAGGGCTGACTAAAAGAACAAATTGATTTTTTTGGATTAAACCATTTATTTCAGTGAGAAAAATAATGTGCAGATGTTATCCCAGATGATAAATACGATGTTGGAAACTTGTTGATTGAATTTCGCAACTAAGATCTTTATAGACAAGGGCTCGGAATGAACTCAAAGTTGGACCTAAGTATCTACTTGACATATTTTGTACCGTAACTCATTCTGTTTTTCGTTTGGTGGGCAAAGTGAAATAAAAGGTTCGAGCTTATAAGATTTATGTTGTAAGCTAATTTTATTTAAATAATTTTTTTTTTTTAAATAAAAGGTGCAGTAAACTGAGTAAGATCAAATAGGAATGCGCTTGAGAGCTTTCCACTTTGTACTTATTTACGGAAAGGAAAGTTTTAAGGGATTGAACCATTATCTCTACGTATTGAATTATAAAGGGTTTTTCAATTAGCGCGGGTCGATTTTGGCGCCTTGTGGCAGCCATTTTGTTTTGGTGACATCTGTCAAATCTTTTGTTTATTGTTCAGTTGTTTATGCCAAATCATCATGGCAAGTTACACGATTGAACAGCAAATAAGCAATAAGCAAACAAAGCCACTCTGTTAATATCCATTCAGCGTCTACTGCCTGCGCTCAAAGTTCCTCATACGCACTGGTGGTTTCTGCATTCAATAGTTAAGTCAGTGCAAAAAGCTTTTGAAACTACAACTGCAGTTAGCGAGCAAGCAAGGAACGCACCACAACAAGTAAAAACTCAAAAACCCAAAAAAGCAACAAATAGTCAACGAAAAAAAAAACAAAAAAAACAACAACAAAATTTGCTAATGAAATGCACCACGCTGTGCAATGCGCGAACGCGATACATAAAATAAAAAAACGTGACGATGGGGCCCTTTTGTACATATTAATCTTTTCTTCTGCCTTCTGCCCACATCTTCGCTCATTCTATAATATATTATTGTATTTACTTTTGCTCGCTTTTAATGCATCCTTTTTTATGTGGTTAACTGGTAAACGCATTTCTTCTTATAGAATTTCAATATATCCATAAAGATAGGCGGCAATGGATTATTATCGTAAAAGCGCATACACACCACTCCCACTTCACTCCCAGTACCAACAGCACGTTCAAATGATAAAACTTTATTATAAAAATGAGTGTTCATTAACGCAAACGTTCATTTTTCGGTAGACGTGGTGGCCCTTCGTGCATTTTGCTTCACTTTCATAACCCTCTGTACATAGGTAGTTGCCAAAAGAATGATTGTAATATTTACTATATCAAGCATCCCACGCTTTTAACTCTAATTTGAATTACTCTATTTGTATCTTAATTTTTGTTATAATTCTGTTCTGAGGTAGTTGACTATGACTGATCGTTCGATTTGCTATTACTTCATTATACGTCCCTTTGTCATTAAAATTTATTTTCTACTTTTTAGTTCGATTAGCAATAAAAGCGTGTTTTTTAGTTTTTTTTAAACTATTTTTTATAATATTTGGACGACGTACAATAGTTTTCCCATCTGGTCCCATCCTATTTATTTTGTTTTCGTCAGTCCAAAGTACGTTTTTCCAAAACTGAATAGATTTGTCTTTGTGGGATTTTGCAAAGGCAAGTCGGTGTTTGATATGTCTTTTTGAGAGGAGTGGTTTTTTTCTGCTTATGCGGCCAAAGAGTTGGGCTTCGTTAAGTCGCCTTCCTACAAGCTTTCTGGACACCTGTAGATCAGATTCTAGGTTTATTTCAAGCATTATTTGCCGTGCCGACTTAAAAGGATCTGCTTTGCTCTTGCGTATTATGACTCTATCCATATTAACAACAGTTTTTCGCGGCTTTGGTTTTCTTTCCGGTTTTTTGCTTAGATAGGATGAATCTTTCTTGACTAAATTAAGAGCTTTAAGAGCCATTTTCCGAGAGCACATCATCATTTCAGATATTTCTGCATAGCTTTTTCCGTTTTGACTCATACGGTGTATATGTAAGAGGTCTTTTCTTCGGCGTTCAATGTTTTCCACGTTCCATTTTTAGTAATTACTTTAAAATTTTATTTAAGAAACAAAAAATTGTACTAAAAATGGCCGAAACAATATTAAAGTTTTACTCTCCATTGCATAAGTTAAAATGTGCTATTTTTGTGTCCACTTCAAAACAGCAATAAGCATAAATAAAATAGAGCGCAAAAAATTCCTTCGAAAAAAACGCATAAATGTAAGCTTGTTGTTGTTGAGGTGATTGAACATTTCTGAGCTGAAAATGCTCCTAATTAGTGACCAGCACAGTTTTACTACCACTATCTCGTGTGAAGATGATGTTGTTATTGTTTTTTGTTTTTTTTTTTGTTTCCAAGTCAGATCCATTTAGTGAGGCCCAAGTATAGCAGCAAACCCTTTATCTCTATGTCTGAGATTTCTTTAATTTGCTGTAAGAAAGGCTTACCGAAGGATCGGAGTCGTGCCCTGGCTAGTCCCGGACATTCACATAAATAGTGGAACAGACTTTCCTTCGCCCCTTCCTCTTGACAGCTTCTACAGATAGGATTGAAGGGTAGATTGAGTCTAGCTGTATGATCCCCTACTTTCCAATGTCCTGTAAGGGTTGCAGTGATACTTGAAATGTTTGGCCGAGAACATCCTAGCAGGTCATTCGTCCTTTGGATTTTGTTGTGATACATTTAGGTATTTGCTTCCATCTTCTTTCGGCTAAAGCATGATAGTGGGAAGCAATGGATGCTTTTAGTGTGTTCAGTGGGGTGGAGATTGCCACCGCCTCTGCTTGCCCCGTGTGTTCCTATGACCGGGAACCCATATCAGGGTAATTTCAAGCCAATGGCTGAGCAGTTTCAGCTCCTCTCTACACTGTAGGACCAGTTTGGATGAAATGTAGTTGGAGTCTAAGGCCTTAATAGCTGCTTGACTGTCTGAGAAGATAGCTACTCTTGCACCAACTTCCTTAAAAATGTAAGCTTGATAACGGTAATAAATGTAAACAAACAAATTTATTTGATCAAAGCAGAGTTCGTACTAAAAACTTAACTTAACATATAAGGTCCACATTTGTGCTATTTATCTGTCCATGGCTGTATATTTCGCGCTTACACCCTTTTTGGGTGTTTCGCCGATTTTCTCCTCCTATTTGTGGCGAGCGTCTTGATGCTGTTCTACAAATCGAGAGACCTACAATTTTAAGCACTTTTTCTTGGCAGAAATACACTCGGAGGTTTACCATTGCGTACCGACTACTATTAAAAAAAACTTTTTCTGCAGTTTGGTCTTTCGCGGAGAATCGATCCTACGTAATCCGAACGGTAGTCACACACCAACCCATTTGGTTACGGTGGCCGCCAAGGCCACAAATATTTGCCATTAGTCTCTTGTAAAATTTCTTTTCAGAGTCATCGAAAAAATGATTTTAAATTTTATGTGATTAAGGTCGCAAAGAAATATTGACCCCTACATCCCTCCTTGGTTGCGGGCATGCACAGTGTTATTATGCTGCTGCACTTCAGTTCAATTCCTATTATGGTTCCATATTTCTACTGCAAATTCACAGCATAAAATTAGCAACATTTTATACAAGCAGCACCCTTTATGTATGTAGTGAAATGTATTTATCGCAACCAAATTATTTGCTTCTGATTAATGACCTATAAAAGCTCAATAAAAGTAGCTTCTGTGACTTGCGGCAAGAAGCATGAGAAATTGCAATTTTAGCATGAAAGTAAATCAATGTAATAGCACATAAGTGCATAAGTATATACCTATGTATGCGCACTCTTGTATGTATGTGTGCGTGCTTATGCGAGAAAATGCACCTGCGGCTGTAAGTTTACAAAGTCACTGCGACATGAGTTCTTGTCACATTGCCGGAGTACTAAACGTCAGAAAAACGTGTTTTACTGCACTGTAAAAAAAAATACGCATAATTAAATAGTGCATGAAAAGGAGAGTAAAGAGAGGGATGAAAAAAGGAAGGAGAGAAAAGGGTGGAAGTTGAAGCGAGGACTTAGGGCTTTAAAATACAAGTAACTGGTGGTAGAACTTACAAAAAAAAAAAAGAACCATCGCAGTGGGATGTGGGACACGACGTAGCTGTAATGCTGATGAATATAATTTACCACAAATGACAGTAAATACTTTTGCAGTAGTAAATGTCAAGCGTAAGTGGAATTAAGACTACAAAAGTAAGCAGAGTAAGAAAAGGAAGCAGCAGCTTAGCTCCTGCGCTGGCAGTTTTCCGAACTTTTTATTGTACAAATGACTTTGATGTGCGCAAAAATTTAAAGGAAAAACTATGTGGGTGCAAATTGCGGCAAAGGAAAGAAAACTAATGGGATGGGACGGAAGTTCAAAAAGGAACTCATGAGGTTTCGACATTCATATGTAAACTTGTAAATTAACAATAGAACTGGAGAAAAACGAAAGCAGTACAACTTTTTACATATGGAGAAGCACAATTTCCTATTAAATGGCGAGTTTAAATGTAAAGAGTTTTAAATGATGGTGAATATAAAGTTTCAAAGCATTTGAGAAAGTTAAACTTAATGTAAGGGAGGAAGGCGAAAAATGTTTTTTCAATGAAGGCCATAATAATAGTGAAGAAGTGTGAAGTGGTTTAAGGTGTATTTTTGGAAGCAAGTATTTTGAGAGGAAGTATGCATTCACTGCAAATTTGCATTCACGGCCCATCAGCGTGACTTCTTTCATGCTGAAAACTCTCGGACGTCTGGTGGAATTGCGCATACGTCAGAACTTGCTGAGGGCTCACCCTTTTGTCGCCATTTTAATATGTCTATCAAAGTGGGAAATTCTGCGAATCGGCATTGCAAAACCTGCTTGCTAGGGTAGAGCTGGCCATCGATAGGAGAGACTACCCTATGGGTATCTTTTTAGACATAGAGGAGGCGTTTGATAATGCCACTTTTGATAGTGCAGAGCCCGCCATCTATCGTTACGGATTTGAACTAGGTATTATTTGAAGAATGGTAACACTTAGCTGTCATCTGATTTGACAGAAAATTAGTTTTATTCTTCCGCTGAACGAAAATGGTTGTGTATACGCTAAAAGAACGCGACCACCCAATGCGTTTTCGCTTCGCTTCATGGGCTTGGGATCGACTTGAAGAAGATGAAGACTTTTACCGAAAAATCATCATTTCGGATGAAGCTCATTTCCATCTCGGCGAGTATGTTAACAAGCAAAATTGCCGCATTTGGGGCTCAGAAAACCCGCACGCACTCGAAGAAAAGCCGATGCATTCACAACGTGTCACTGTTTGGTGCGGATTTTGGTTGAGAGGCATCATTGGTCCATTTTTCTTCGAAAATGAGCGAGGAGTGGCCGTAACCGTCAATGGAGAGCGTTACCGGGCTATGTTGAACGAGTTTTTGTTCCGAGAAATTGAAGAGGAGGATATTGGTGGCATTTGGTTCCAACAAGATGGCGCTACTTGCCACACAGCGAATGCTACGATCAATCTTTTGCGCACTGTTTTCGAAAATCGCATTATCAGCCGAAATTCAGATATCGTCTGGCCGCCTCGGAGCTGGGATTTGACGCAGTTGGATTATTATCTTTGAGGTGGCGTCAAAGACCAGTGTTATGCCAACAAACCAGAAACAATTGATGCACTGAAGACCAACATACGCGATATCATAGCTGAAATACAGCCGCATACAATCGAAAATGTGTTGAAAAATTAGACCGACCGTATGGGATGGTGCATGGCTAGTCGAGGCAGCCATATGAATGAAGTTGTGTTCCATCGTTAACCGGAAGGATTGCACTTCAAAATAAAAAAAACAGTTTGGAAAAATATTGAGTAGTTTCTTTTTTATAGCATTTTTAATTCCGTAAAGTTATATGGCGGACCCTTTATGTTCAGCTCTGCTCGTGGGCACGGCGTAGAAAGGGTGGGTGCTAGTGAATTCGATCCATTCCATGCTGGCAGAAAAAATCGTCACGGTGCGAAGAGATGAAGATTTGCTGGTATGATCCGGGGTGGTGTGCTGTTTCCATTGCTTACCTGCTTACTTACCACCTTAAATGATGCTGGAATCTACTCACAAGCATGTCCGGACGACGTTCCCTGTTTGCTAACAGGCTCTTCGCTTATGAACATCAGTAGGAAAGTGCAGTAAACTCTGGATATGATTGGCACTTGGTGCTGTGCGAATGGGCTGTCGGCAAACCCCACCAAGACGGGTATTGGAGCATTCCATGGTTCGTACGGGACAGATCGTACGAATTTTTACAGTTTGCAACCTTAATTATAGACAAACCATAACTTTTTAAAACGAGTTATTTAGTGCACTAATACTGTGTGGTAGTTTTCTAAACGAAACCTATAAACGTGCTTTAAAATATTCGCATATCTTTGCAGAATCAAAAAAAAATTATATGTTCGTACGGGACAGCTCCAGTCTACCACTACTCTGAGTTATAGTGAATTAAGTGAAATTTCAGCGAAACTAATAATATTAACAAGAAAACGAAAATGAAATTTGATTGTGATTGTATTAGAGTTTATTAACACAACAAAAACATTTAAAACATATTTAGTTTAAATGACTTATAGTGTAAAAATGAAAATGTTCGTACGGGACGCGTACGAAATTCAGCTCTTAAATTTTGATTTTAACGTTCTCTAAAGGGAAAATTTGATGCTGTTGTTATCTTAAGCATGGCTTTTACATGTAACTTCGCGCTTATTTGCTAATATTTCGTGAAATATGGATATTCCGGGTATAGACTTGGACGATTCCCAGGGACGAACATCCCGAATTTTGTCAGCTATTTCGGATGCAGAAATATAAAAAATGGATGTTGAAGGAACTAATGTGGCAGCAACTTTTGCGAAATCATTCGCGTTTTGGATTACAGTATTGCTTCCTTGGCTACGGGCTTTTTGATTAACAAGTCCTTTTATATTGCCACCGACTCCGTCTACAACTCCCTTACTATGGGAAGTGGCAAAATACTTCCATTCAAATTGTTTGCTATATCTTTCAGAGAGATATACTAATAACGAGACCATATAACGATTTTTGAATTCAGAAGAAGGACCATCACTCCATATAACTTCTTTAATTCTTTCGCCATGATCTGCTGCAAAAATTTTATCATACAAATATGTCACGAAGGCGAATATACTGTCTTTATCTTTTTGCTTTGTATCAGAGCATATCACAAAAGTTTTACATTGTGCCATGAAAAATGAAGCAGCGGTAAAAAGAGCAACTTTCCCTGCTCCATAAAGCTGACTGCACCTGGTTTTGATATGCGCAAGAATAGGACATAGCAAAATCAATTTGAAGTATTCTTGCATGTTCATTATTTTTATCGCTTTGGAATGCTTGTGCTTGTACTCTTTTTATATTTATGTGATAAATGACATATGGTAAGTCGGATATAAGGTTTTCGTGTAACTCTCCACAACTAATTTCTTCTGTCTTCAGTTTTGCTTGTTGATCGTCTCCTTTTTTCCATTGCTTATAAATTATATTTTTTTCTGGGTCATAAGATATTACTATTTTACTTCCATTTTTACATGTATCGCACACATTTCTCCAACAGCTTGAATCAAGGGCCGTATCACAGAGAATGTTGCTCCAGTAGGAGCTATTGTAGCTTATTTTCAAACACTTCAATTTTAGAATAAAATTCTCGTTAATCAGACATTTGCACTGTTCTGATGGCGTGTCTTTTAATAAGAAAACATTTTTCGGTCGTAGTGCACAAAATCTAGAAAACTCTATTTTTATGTTCGGAAAATCTTCCTTAAATATATAAAAAGCTTCTTTTAAAAATAAGGTGAGGTAGTGCTTTTGTAATGTAAGTTTTTACCGTTAGTCCAACAGACCATTGTGTCGTTCATGCCCGGGCATGTATGAACAATGTCTGGACGAAAGTAAAAATCTTTCACCATTTTGGTGGTTTCGTCATCTTTAATTGGTTCATTTATAGATTTATTCCTAACGTTATCAATACTAAGTCCAAGTTTTTTTGCCACACCCGCTACAAAAGCCTTTTTTTTAGTGGGTGAACTGGGTAGACTTCGCATACATTTCTGTACAGCCTTAGCATACGTTTGCTTACATTTGTATGGAAAACATTCAGATTCGCAATCACCAACAATATTTGAACCAGCCTACCTGTCTTGGGTTTGGATCAACTTTTTGGCTCTTTGGACTCTCTTTTTTTCTTTTTCGTACTTCTTCCTCTTCTGTATTTCTTCCTGGGTCATGGCTTCAGTTTTCTTTTCCTTCACTGTTTCACTCTTTCTTTTTCGTTGTTTTTGAAATCTGGACTTTTTTTCGTTTCTCGTCTCTCCATTTTTTATAACGTGACACGCTATGGTTGTTATTATTTTCACTAATTTTCTCCATTTTTTAGTTAAAAGAAAAACTTATATGCCGTGTTCGTACGGGACAAAATTTACTGACTGAATATTGAACTTATTTGCGATGCAAACTGAAATCAATGCTTCACAAGTAAAAAGAGCACCAGTAGTTTGCTTTAAATGTAAAGTAATCGAAACAAATAAGTTACTCGGATGAGCACAAAAATAACTGTACAGTGTTAAATGCGTTCGTACGGGACATCATCGAACCATTTTTTTAAAAGAGCATATCCGCGTTGTTCATAAATAAACTTTTTTTTTAATATTACGTTTCAAAACGTAAAATTTTGTTCTTTTAACACCAATTATCAGTTTCACGCTATATGTCACACATAATGAGAACTAAGCGCTTAAACTTGACCAAATTTCGATAGAAGAAAATAAAATTTTTGTGAGTTGTTTTTGTTGTAAAAAAAGATACTTCAAACTGAGGTCAAGTAAAAGGTCGATGTTTATAATGAAGATTGATATATTTTAAATACATTAACACTAATATAATCATCCGGAAATGCAATTTGTTCGGCGGTCGAAATTTACCATTTTCCATGGAATGCTCCTATTGCCCTCTACACCAGAAGGAGGAATATTGATGGACTCGTTCTGCCTAAGCTAAAAGAAGTCACAATCCAGCTATCCAAAGAAAGCAAATATCTTGGAGTAATCCTCGATAGGAAACTTCTTTTGGGTGACCTTGGGAAACGGTGGGTCTTTCTCCTAGTCAGATCTTATGGATCTACATGGCTATGATAAGACATATTACCACCATTGCATCAGTGGTCTGGATGAGTAGACTCTCTCTTGTGGGAGTCAGGAGGATCTTATTGAGACTACAACGTACTGTGGCCATCTGTTGCACTGGAGCTTTTCCGACTACTTCAGGCCCGGCCTTAGATGCTCTGGTTAGTCTACCACCACTTGATGCTTTCATCCAAGGAGAGGCGTTGAAGGCCATCTGCATCTGCTGAAACACAATGGGAAATGGTACGGTTCTTGTCCGGTATTGGAAAACAGCCTAGGCATGGACTTCGATCCAAGGATCTACTCAGATTTTTTCGAAAGTCGAGAAGATTTAAAGAAAATTAAAAAGTGAACCCGAGTGCTGTACAATGGACTTAATTGTGTTTGAGTGCTGTACTTGCTAATCTGTCCCGACAAAACAATCACTGTCAATTTGAAGTAGAAAAACGCAGGAGTATGATATGGAGCAAAGTTTAAGGAGAGTCAATAGTCTTAGCATTGTTTTCTTGAACCCATTCGTAGAACAAAAGTAATATCTTTCACGTGCAATACATTTTTCTTAACCTCTTCTATACACCTATGTTCACAACCTCTAAGCTTTAACTGAGAGTGCACAGAGTTCACGAGACAAGGCCTTCACGTCAATCCGTAAAAAACTACCTTAGTCTTATTAACGAGAAAAAGGAAATTGGATGGACTTAGTTTTCGAGCACTGAAACGTGTGACACTCAGTTTCTCTGTGAAAGTTATATATCTGGGAGTAATCTTAGATAAGAAACTGACTTGGGAAACACATGTTTCGCTGAAGTTCGATCACGCATTGAGGATCTTTCAACAATGCCGTAGAACCTTTGACAAAATCTGAAGCCTGATACCTGCTGTGGTCTGGTGGATATACACAGCACTTATCAGACCAATCATCACGTACGCTTCTGTGGTTTGGTGGCGTCGGAGCATAGTTAAGTCCACACTTCGGAACTATACAGGGTGCAAAGAAGTGTATGTTTATGCATTACGCGTGCAATGAATACAACCTTTAGTGTTGCCCTAATGCAAGATACAACAGGAAGCAATAATAGCCATGTATAGGCTCCATAACTATGGTTTCCGATCATTTATATAAGGTTGTCAAAAAAGTCTTGCGGTATTTTCGCAAGCTTGTCTTTGCAAACGCGTAGTTCTAGTTGTATTCGTCGCATCGGTTCACGCTAGAGCTTTTTGAAAAACTCTTTTCACGTGCTAACACGTGTTTGATTAATTGTTGTTTGCTTTTAGTCGTTCGTGAGTTATAGCGTCGCAAATATGGAGCAAAATAAAGAGAAAATACGGCATATTTTACAGTACTACTACGATAAAGGCAAAAATGCATCTCATGCTGCCAATAAAATTTGTGCAGTTTATGGACCCGATACAGTTTCCATTTCCACCGCACAACGATGGTTTCAACGTTTTCGTTCTGGTGCAGAGGTGATCGAAGATGCGCCACGGTCCGGAAGGCCTGTCGTCAAAAATTGCGATGAAATCGCTGAATTGATCGAAAGAGACCGGCATAGTAGCAGCCGTAGCATCGGCCAAGAGCTGGGCATGAGTCATCAAACCGTTATAAACCATTTGAAGAAGCTTGGATTGAAAAAGAAGCTCGATGTATGGGTGCCACACGACTTGACGCAAAAAAACATTTTTGCCCGTATGGATGCATGCGAATCGCTTCTGAATCGCAACAAAATCGACCCGTTTTTGAAGCGGATGGTGACTGGCGATGAAAAGTGGGTCACTTACGACAACGTGAAGCGCAAGCGGTCGTGGTCGAAAAGCGGTGAAGCTGCCCAGACGGTGGCCAAGCCTGGATTGACGGCCAGGAAGGTTCTTCTGTGTGTTTGGTGGGATTGGCAGGGAATCATCCACTATGAGCTGCTCCCGTATGGCCAAACGCTCAATTCGGACCTGTACTGCCAACAACTGGCACGTTTGAATGCAGCACTCATGCAGAAGAGGCCATCTTTGATCAACAGAGGCCGAATTGTCTTCCATCAGGACAACGCCAGGCCACACACATCTTTGGTGACGCGCCAGAAGTTCCGGGAGCTCGGATGGGAGGTTCTTTTGCATCCACCGTATAGTCCGGATCTCGCACCAAGTGATTACCACCTATTTCTGTCCATGGCGTACGAGCTTGGTAGTCGGAAGTTGTCCCCAAGAGGGTCCTGTGAAAATTGGCTCTCCGAGTTTTTTGACAACAGGGAAGCGAGGGGCATTATGAAGTTGGCATCTCGTTGGGAACTCGTCATCAAACAAAACGGCGCATATTTGACTTAAATCGCATTATTATAACCAATTTTATGAACAATTGAAAATTCAATAAAAATACCGCAAGACTTTTTTGACAACCTTATATTAAAAAATAGCATTTTTCTTTGAATATCAAAATAACACCTCTTATTGGAAAACCCTTTATTTTTACTTCATTCTCAAGTTATTAACTTTTTTTTCATGGTTACTCATTATCGACTGATATTAAATAAATAACTTCAAAATTAATTGCGTATTTTTGTATGTTTCATTTAATGATCGCTACGTTCAAAGGGTTAAATTTAGCTGGTTTCATGCTCTATTTAACTACCCTTCAAATAGTGCCTCGTATGATATTCAGCCATTAGCACAGTCCAGAATCAACCGCAAAGTGCAAAGCCTCGCAGCGCAACAACAAAAGGCACCTAGTATGGGGCATATCTTGCAATTCGAAAAAAGAACAAAAAAAAGATATTTAACAAAATTTTCTCCCACTTCAGCTGAAAGCGTCTGCAGCTAATGTTTTTAAGTAAAATAATAATTAGTTTTTAAAATTATTAAAATAATATATCATTAATTAATTATTCACGTTCTCGAAATAATAACTTTCTATTATTCTTATTAGTCTTGTATCATCAAGAAAGCAGTAAAAAAATATTCGAGAGCTGATATTAAAACACCTACACTAGTTCCGAATTGGGTTGTATAGTACGAAATTTCCCCGAAAGGAGAGTTCTTATGCCACTCACGTACTTTCCTTAAAGTTTTATCACAATTGCCTTGAAAGCAGTGCGGCACAAGTCACACAGAAATATGCACTATGAATTTCATGTGCATGAGCATATAGAAATGTACAAAATGCATATAAGCAAATATATAAAGGAATTAGAAATTGGTTTTAACTATATGGAAATCTTTACGCTGCGAAACTAACAAGAGAACGTGGCGGCTTTAGAGAGCATAGTTCAACAAAAACGGCAGTTAGAATTACAAATATTATCACAATAACAAATGTGTTGTCAAAACAGAGCGAGCAATACGTTTAGGAGAAGAAGTGAGAAGGTGCAATTGTTTGAAAGAGCTTATCGAGAGTAAGACTGACATAGCTGTAAATGAACACTGCTTACCAACAGAAGAGGCTGCATACACAAATGGGCATATGTAGTGCATACAAAGAGCGTATACATATTTGAATTTAAATGTGCAAATCTGTGCACAACTATTGAAAGCCTAAATGCAGAAATGCCAAAACGTGCTGAATGAATTTGGTTTTTGTTTTTGATTTTTATTTTGTAGTGTGGGCAGTGTTCCTGCCGTTGCTCTAGTAAGTAGTTTTAGTATTTTTATGTGTCTCAGTACAATTAGTTTTCAGAAGAGCGGCACATTTTTTTTTTGTACAAATGGGATAGATGTTTAAAAGAATATTTAATTTTTATTTATTTATTCATTTGCATATTTAAGGCCTTATATTCAGAACATCAGTAAAAATTGTTTTAGGGAAAGAAAAATCAAAATCGATGGATATTGAGATTTGACTAAATTCGAAAATACTCCTTTGATTTTGACGATTTCTCAGTTTTAAATGGGAGATTTAGTAATTAATTTATATAATTTTTGTAAATATTTTTAGCTTGGATTTCCTATGAGACCTATGATTTCAATCGCCGAGCAAGCTTGACGACAACGTCGTCAAAGAGGCGCTGCAGTGGGACTCCTGCCAATAGATAGGACCTAATGTAAGCAGACCACGAAGTGCCTGGCGCCTTTCAATGTTGGCTGAATACGACCTAGAATGAACTTAGAGCCCTTGCACAAAACCGTAGTCAATAATGAAGACCCCCTACGTCGCAACTTGGTGCTAGAGTATCTTATGTATATATACCTTATACATTTACACCTTTTCTTTTTTAATTGATTTTTACTCCTTTTTTTACTTAATGTAGCGCTTACATCTTTTGTTTGGAGCTCTTCCTGCAATTTGTGGGGAGTGTCTTGATATTTTTCTATAAAGTGGATGGGGCTTCATTTTTAGGCTGCCACAAAAAAAAAAATAAATAAATAAAATAAAAAAATAAAAATGAGACAAAAAAAAAAAACAAAAATTAAAGTCTAAGTTTTAAGTGTGCATGTTTTTTTGCCTGGCTCTGTAATTAAAGTAAAGTTTTAGTCGAATCGCCCTCAAGAGGAGCTTTTTATGGCAGCTATACCATATTGAAATTTGTTAAGAAACACCGCCTTCAAGCCTTCAAAATCAAATACATCCAAAAACAAAAAAAGAAATTCAAAAAGAAAAAAAAAAGAAAATTTAAATGAGACAAAAAAATTAAAAAGTCTTAGTTTTAAGTGTACATGATTTTTTGCCCGGCGCTGTAAGTATTAAAAAGTTTTAGTATCCGAATAACGAAGCTTAACTTGTTTACAAAAACTAGGTAACAATTGCAAAGCAGTTTGCATCAGCTTATCACTTTTACGTGTGCAAACCAAATTACAAAGTGCTGTAAGCAAGCGCGTGTGAGTGTTTCTGTTTGTGTGTGTTTGTTTGTAAACCAAACAAAGGCACGTAAGATATGGCACAGTGCACACTTCTATTTTACATTTGAAAAAGCACAAAAAACAATCGAATGCTACTGATTTCTATGCCTTTCATTTGGAGTATATCGAAACAATGGCGCTGGTGAAGCGCAAAATTGCCGAAAATTCCGGAATGAAACAGAAAATGATGTGTAGCGAATTAGGTTTGACTATTGGAAAATCGTGAATAAAAATATTTGTAATGCACAAAAATGTTAGCTCGATAGGTGTAATTTGAATGAAGGTCAAAAAATCTGCTGCTCTGGTGCCATGTGATTTCTGATTATTTTCAAAAATTAAAAAAAAAAAAAATTATAGGAAAAGTTAATGAATTAATGATGAACTTAAGAAGCTGCAAAAACAGGGCTTTGAGGAATGTTTTCAATAGTAGACTTACAGATAAAAATATGTATTAAAATTGATGGTAATTATGTGATAAAAAATAATGAAGATTAAAATTAAAAAATAAAATAAAAAAAAATAAAATAAAATCAAATTAAAATAAAATAAAAATAAACTAAAAATAAAATAAAAATAAAATAAAATAAAATAAAATAAAATAAAATAAAATAAAATAAAATAAAATAAAATAAAATAAAATAAAATAAAATAAAATAAAATAAAATAAAATAAAATAAGTAGTAGGAGTAATAAAATGGTCTCAGACAGATATCCTTAGGATTGAAACGCTGGTACGCATCACTTTTACAAAGTTCCAAAGCCATTACCGTCAAAGCGCTGTGGAAAGAATATCGCTTCCTCGAAACGTTGGTGGGAGAGGAATCATTAATATAGCGCGTCTACACTTTTCGCAAACTTTAAAGCTACATACATATTCTCTAAGCAGCGAGTCTCATCTATTTAAAGCTATCACTATGGCAGATAATGGCTTCACCCCGCTAATTCTGATGGAGCAGGATTTCCCAGTACTTGAGGGGGTTAAATCCCCAGCAGAAATGATCGCAGCATGGAAGGCAAAAACAATACACGATGCCCATGCCCATGATCTCGAAATGGAATGGATAGACGCACAATCATCCAATTTATGGTTGAAAAGAGGAAAGCTATTTTCTGAAACAGAAGGTTTCGCAATCGCTATCCAAGACCGAGTTATCCCAACAAGGAATTTCCGAAGGTCGATACATGGCGAGTCAATAGAAGATAGGTGCCGAAGGTGCGGCATTTACAGTGAAACAATCGACCATTTAATTGCTGGATGTAGCATACTGGCCTCCCGTGAATATGCTATGAGACATAACAATATAGCAAAGATCCGCCACCAACAACTTGCGATAAAACACGGTCTCTTACAAGAAGAAGTCTTGTATCTTAAATATCAACCGAAGGCAATATTGGAATATGTAAATTTTAAACTGTACTGGGAAAGATTCATTTCCACAGATCAAACCGCAGCTGCCAACAAACCTGACATCATCTTGTTCGTCAAGATAAATAAAACAATCGAGGTAATCGATATAGCGGTGCCCCTTAATCGCAACATCCAAAGCACATACTCCACCAAAGTATCGAAGTATGCAGCTTTGGCCATAGAACTGAAACGGATGTACAAAGTGAGGGAAGTGAATATAATTCCAATATTTATATCGTCCACTGGATTAGTGCCTAAGCATCAGAATACAAGCCCTTGAAAATTTTATCCGGGATGTATGATCTCCGGCAATAGCCGAGATAGATTAAGGTCAAATAAAATAAAATAAAATAAAATAAAATAAAATAAAATAAAATAAAATAAAATAAAATAAAATAAAATAAAATAAAATAAAATAAAATAAAATAAAATAAAATAAAATAAAATAAAATAAAATAAAATAAAATAAAATAAAATAAAATAAAATAAAATAAAATAAAATAAAATAAAACAAAATAAAATAAATTAAAATAAAACAAAATAAAATAAATTAAAATAAAATAAAATAAAATAAAATAAAATAAAATAAAATAAATAAAGTGGGGAGCTTTCAATCCGTTTTCCCATCGGACGCGTCCCCAGGTGGCGGATAGGGGAACGCTCTGTAGATATACAGGGTAGGCGGGAAATAAAATACTGCTCGCGGACCAAAAACTGGAAATCTAAACCCGGCAGCGACTGAACCAGATTGGGCGGCTCTCCGGTCGGCGTCTGTACTTCAGGTAAGAAGCGGCTGTTAACCCACCTGCCAGCAGATATAAAATGGAACCATTATAAAAAATGAGAAGAATAAATCAAGCCTCGGATAACCTTAATCTTAATTCTAATCACACATTTCTGGAATGTGGTCCAGCTCGGCCCCAGACTGATCATACTCCAGATACAAACAACTACTCTGGGGATAATAGACAAGTCGTTTTGCAGCCGGGAACTGATTGGCAAGCATCGCATGCAGCGACCAGCCCAGTTGTAGCACCTAGATAGCGTAAAAAATGGACATCAGAAATTGACGAATTCTTATTACGCACATACCTACAAATCACTAAATTAGAAACACACAGAACCCTTTTCCGAAAACGTTTACGTGAAAAGTTTGTAGAAAAATCTCCGCAAATGAACGTGTCAGAGCAAAACTTGTCTGCTCAATTAAGAGTAATACGCAGACATGATTACATCACAGAAGCAAGAAGGGAAGAAATTACCCAGGAAGTGGCGAGAGAGCTCAGTAGCAACTATGGAGCCCCAGCAAGCCCTGTGCAACCAAACAACACACCACAGGATGGTAGTACGGATGCAGAGAACGACAATGTAGAGTCAATAGATTTTGAAAGCGCATATAATAGTTTTCAAGAAAATTATGCGAAATATAGGGGAATGCCTGTGATGAGTTTGCCGCACTTGCCGAAACTAAACACCTCTAGAAAACTCGGAAAATTTGTTGACTATTACAACGCTGTTGTATTACCGGAAACACTGAACGAAGAGATTAGTCTCGAAGAACGTATAATAGTCATATACTGCGTTGCTAAAACTATATCTGAAATAAAATAAAATAAAATAAAATAAAATAAAATAAAATAAAATAAATAAAAATGTATTCTGTTTTCAATTAAATTTACTGCAGTTTTTTTTAGTCCCCCCGTATATAACGAGTCCACTTTAATATTACTTTTACTTTTTTTTTCCGCCTTATGCACAATACCACAGCGAAGAAAACTTGTCAAAAATCAACGTGAATTTTGAGGTGCTTGGAGCTTATATTTTGTTGTAATTATTGAGCTAGAAAACTGCATTCCCTGAATCTTTGTTTTTAAATTCTGTCTAAAAAGTTAGAAATTTTTCTGAGAATTTGGCGAAAAGTTTTTTTAAGAAAATTTTTTCATTAATTTCGCGCAAAGTTTGAAACTTTCCGTGATATAGTTTTTATAAAAGCTTGAACTTTGTTTTTATAAAAATTAAGGAAAAGTACAAAAAAAAAAAATGTAAATAGATAGCCAATACTTGTCAGATATAGCGTATACTAACTTTCTGCGTTGACTGTACTTATAGGTCTACAGGCGCAAGTGTAGTAATGTTTTGAGAATGTTTGTTAAAAAGAATTTATGCGTCAAGCTTAGAGTCGCCACAGATGAGCTCTATTAAAAAGTTCTGGCAATGTACTCAGAAAATTCATTTTATCGCTTCAAAGTACGCCACATCAACGGCAACGCACTAGCGCAACTGCATGCCAGCGTTTGATACAGCTCTCGAAGCATTTCTGGAGCTCTCTTTTCGGTATAGCCATCAGTGCTGCCTACGATTTTTCCACTTATGTTTCCAGGAATAATACATTTGATGAATGTTGGGTCGTATACGACCTTGGAAATCATGTCTGTGGCGATATTCCCTTTTTTGCATGAAATTCAACTTTTTTGGGACCAACTTTGCAGCAACTCTGGCGCAAAACCAAATCATTAACTACAATGCGCTGAGCGGATCCATAAGCAATGCTTAAGCTCGCTGCCAGTTCTCTGATGGTCAAATTGAGCTTCTTGATCAACTTTACTTTAATTTTAGTGATGCTTTCATCACGATGAACTCACGATCTTTTTTGAAGCGTCCATGCCCTCGTTTCTTTTCTTTAAAGAATCATTACTGAAACAGGTTCCCAACATTTTTAAGGTTTTCACGCCATTCAATCCATTTTGAACGTAAAATTTAATACAACTTGGTTGTTTCAATTTCTAATTCATTTTTGAAACTATAAAGAATCAAAGCACGTGCATAGGTAGATTTACTCAAGAGGGCGTAACTTGTACAAATGTCCAGCAATGGCGATTCAATTTTGGAAGGAATGTTAAATTCTTAGGAGTAATCCTAGATAGTAAGCTTTTCTGGAAGAAGCACGTCGAGCAGAAGGTCTCTCGAACACTAAAAGTCTTCTGGCAGTGTAAGAGAACCTTTGGCAAGACGTGGGGTCTAAGACCGGCGATAGTACACTGGCTGTACATAACCCTGATTAGACCCATTATTAACATACATACGCCTCTGTAGTATGGTGAAAGGCTACAATGGTTAATTCCAGAGCAGCACCTCTAAAGAGGCTACAGAGAAGTGTGTGCTTGGGTTTCACAGGTGCCATGAGTACGACTTCTGCTGATGTCCTGAATGCCATTCTGAACTTGCAACCTCTAGATCTTCAAATTTGAAAGGAAGCGAAGAGCTCAAGTTAAACGGAGTCTGGGAAATGAAGAAAGCACTGGCCACTGTCAGATATACCACCAGTTGTCGGAGTGGTGCACACTGCTCTCGATGCCAGTGGACAATCGGGTGCCTGTCGTTAGCTTCGGTAGCAAGTGTGATATTTTGATCCCACATAGAGATCAATGGTTAAGTTCAGAGAACCTATTAACGGGATATCAGCACACTTTCTATGCCGACGGATCCAAAACCAGTGATGGTAGCGGATCTGGAAGGTACTTAGACGAAGACACTAAATACTGCTATGCCACAGGATAGATAGCCACGGTATTCCTTACGGAAGTCTATGTGGCATACTGGCTAATTGAGAAAAAGTGGCGTGATAGCAGTATTGGAATTTGTAGTGACAGTCAAGCTGCACTGAAAGCACTTGCTAATCCACGCTGCTCTTCGAAGTTAGTCGGTGAATGTAAGACAAAATTATACAGTGTTGCAAAACACACCAAAGTTAGTCTAATTTGGGTGCCTGGACATTGGGGTATTATAGTGAACGAGTTAACTGATAAACTGACTAATGAAGGCTCTGCAAGTATGCCACTAGGCGCTGAACCCTTTCAAGGTGTCAATTCCGCATCGATTCAACTATGGATTGACGATTTCATGAGGTCTACCCATAGAGGACGTTGGTCTGGGTTGAACTTGTGCAGAGTAGTTAAGTGCTTTGTGAAAGAATCAAACAGGAAAGCACCGACCTTTCTCCTAAAACTCAGCAGAAAGGACCAGAGCACTGGTGGATGTAATCACAGGGCACAACGCCTGTGGTCAGTATATGACTGCCATGGGGGTCGTCGACAGCCTGATATGCCTATTCTGACGAAAATCAGGATATTGGGTTGCGATATACTGAGTATGGATAAAGTTCATACTCTTCCTGTTCCGGATCTCTTAAGATTTATCAATAAATCCAAGAGATTTGAGGAAGCGTGATCTTTTTTTTTTTTTTTTTTTTTTTTTATCTGCCCTTTATTTATTACAGTCTGTTATATATTAACAATATGTAATTTTTGTGCAATTAGGGTCTATTATGTTCTTTCACCAATGTAAGAAGAATCTGTTTTATTATTATTGTTTTTTGTGATTACACTGTAAATCTTATAGTTAGATCAGTCGGTGTGTGTCGCTTTAATCTTCGTTTGATATTTTCTGCCGGTGCTATTTTACGCATTTCTTCGTTTTGGTGGACTGACAGTCGCTGTATATGCTTAGTGCTACATTTTGTGATTGTTTCTTGGATAGTGTCTACGTTTAAGTCACGATATATGGCTTCATTGGAAATAAACCAACCAGCATTTGTTATATTTCGTAATATTTTGGATTGTGTTCGCTGTATGAGCTGAATATTTGTGTTTTGGCCGTTCCCCATATTTCTATTCCGTATTTCCAGATAGGAGTAATAATTGTTTTGTATATAGTCACATTATTATACAGTGATAGTTTTGATGCTCGTCCGATTAGCCAACTTAATTGCCGGTACTTATTCTTGATTTGATTTCTTTTGTTAATGATATCCTGCTTCCCTGTTAGTTTTTCGTCAATAGTTATTCCAAGATATTTTGCTGCTGGGCAGATTTTTATTTTGTTGTTTTTTAAGGTTAGATTATATTTGGATGTCTTTTTGTTTGTATATATATATTAACTTGTATAGTTTTGTCTTTATTAACTTCTATACCCCATTCGTCAAACCAATTTACTGTATTGTTTATTAATTTTTGAAGTGTAAAAGTCACCAATTTTTCTTCATTGTTTGATGCCATTAATACAGTATCATCCGCGAACGTTGCTATCATTGTATTATCTGTTGTCGGAGTTGGCACATCTGCGGTGTATATTAGATATAAGAGAGGACCTAATACACTGCCTTGCGGTACTCCAGCTGTCATTGGTAGAATATCGGAATATTCGTCTTCATATCTTATATAAAATTTTCGATCAGTTATGTAGCTCTTCAAAAGTTCAAAGTAGTTTTGTGGAAAGATTCGTTTGAGCTTATGCAAAAGTCCTTTATGCCAAACTTTATCAAAGGCTTTTGCAATGTCTAGGTATACAGCTACACAAAATTTTTTGTCATTCATATCGTTAAGTATTTTGTTAGTAATCCTGTGGATTTGTTGGACCGTTGAGTGTTGCCGTCTAAATCCGAATTGATGGCTTGGTATCACTTTTTTTGCTGTCAAAATTGATTCTAGTCGGTCGAACAATATTTTTTCAAACACTTTTGAAAGAATTGGCAATAGGCTGATGGGTCGATATGAGGCAGTTTTGGTGGCATCTTTTCCTGGTTTGGGTATGGCGGTAATTTGAGCAATTTTCCATAGTCGTGAGAAGTATTTAGTCTCTAACATGCAATTGAATATATTTCTTATGAATTGCAATGCTATTTCAGGTAACTCTTTTAAAATTTTTCCATTTGTTAAATCGTATCCTGGAGCTTTTTCATCGCTTAGCTGTCTTATTTGATTTTTAATTTCGCTTATGGTGGTCTTTCTTGTTTTGATTTGCGGAACGTTTATTATGTTTTCAGATTATCAGCGTGATCTCAGATTAATTTTTCCGTCTTATCACCTACATTTTATCTTTCCTATCTCTCTATTCTTTCTACTGAAATCTATCTAGGTGTAGTACAATGGTCTTCTGACTGAGTGCTTGGACTTGTCCAACCACTCACAAATCTAATCTAATCTAACCACAGATGAGGCAATCTAGCAAAAAAAAGTACTAAAATCAGTTGAATTATGGCGCCACCTGACGGCTGTTTCCATAACTTTTTGGTCAAGGTGGTATAGTTCATAAGCTATCCTTTGAAGGTTCAGCAAAGTGGACGCCAGGGACGAGGAGAGGATGTCTTACTGCAGTGAACTAACCAAGTGAAGTTTGGGACTTGATTTTTGTCCTGTTTTCTGCTTTTGGTGGTGGCATTCCTGGATCGCTATTCAATGCTCTCCAAAGCCTAACATTTAAGTATGTAAATCCAATAAGAGAATATCTGTGCTATGAATAATATTTTTTATTTTCACTCTGTCAGACGACACACGTTTTAGGTTCTGATAGATAGCAAACACGTGCAAACTACCAGCTTTGCCCGCCTTATTTTCTTGTTTACCACTGTACATACAATAACAAAGTATTTATTAGAACTAAAAATCAGCATGAATACCAAAAAGATTAACACTCAGCAACTGGTAAGTTAAATACCAACACGAAGCACAGTGTTTCCATTGTTGTTTGTAGTTGTAATATTTGTAATTGTTATTACAAAGTATTTGGCTTGTTTCTGTGTTCTTGTGCTACTGACAGTGCTTTTGTTCTGAGCTGTATATTGGCAAACAGCTTACCTAGCTAGTGACTAGCTTGGGGCATTAACAGCATACATACACACATACATATGTATGTATGTAGCAGGAACACGAGCCACACTGAAGGATTTATAGTGCTAGTAAAGTGACAAAAACATAAGCGCTTGCAAAAACTTTGCATGCCACTAAAGAGGAAACTGTGAGGAGCTGAAAGGAAGGAGCGCATGAAAGTGCAAACACTTGCATAATCCCCAACGCACGCATTCATATACACATTTGCACTTCATGGATGTATGTTTGTACGTGTGTGTGTGTGTGCATGTGCACATATATTTATGTATTTTACTCCTCTAAATCACATGACTGTTCGGTGTGCTGAGCACGAGCTCCCACAGGTTTTCACAGCTTCTTGCCACTATCCAACTGCTGCTGTTAACTATTGTTATAAGCGCTGGGCTTGTTGCTGTATTGGCACGCATATTCCATATGTATGTATAGAAACCTGTGCATGCGTGTAATTTCTCAAATATCAAATAGTAGTAGTAGTTGAAGCAGATAATTTGCACAGCACGTATACGCCCTGTGGTACACAAAACCAAACAATCTTTTGGTTGACTACAGATATGCGAAGCCTTAAATTTATGAGCATAAATAAACTACTATGTTCAACAAGAAAAAAATAACAATAACAATCAAGGCTAAATGGCAAAAATGCATGTGCGCAATCACAACAGCACAATTTTAAATAAAAACAGTCATCAAGCAGCTGTTTGCCAGCAACAAATTCTTCGGTAGTGCATATTTACACCGTTATATAGATTAGGTTGGCTCAAAAAAATTTCTTTTTTCTTGATACTGCACCCCAACCTGGTGCTATACCAAAAAAATTAATTATGTACACTTTAAATTTCTTTGTTTTTTTAATTTAGGCTTTCAGAGACTTTCAGCTATTAGTCCATAGATGTCGCTCGGAGTATTCGTAAACCTTCCCAAATGTCTTGTTTTTTTCATCTGTAATCTGTCAATAATGTTTAGTTCATTGTTTGTTACGTTTCATACAACAATGCATTTTTTTCGCTCTTAAAAATGTCGAATTTCGTGCCTTCAAACTACGATTTGCGGACATCGTTGATTTTCTGTTATCAATTGAAGAAAAATGCTTCTCAAGCTCATCAAATGCTTATAGAAGCTTATGGTGGACATGCTCTAAGTAGAGGTGATTTTAGCATGGAGAAGGAGGACCGTGGCCGGCCATCGAAAAAGTTCTGAAAAATTTTTGAAATGCTGCTCTCCCGGTTCAAAAGGAAGTCCTTTTTGCATCGAATTGTTACGGGTAATGAAAAATGGGTATACGAGTATTTTTCAAATTTCAAGCGTTAACGATCGTATCGTCCACCCGGCCACAAGCCAAACACAACGGCCAAACCAAATCGCTTCGCCCGCAAGGCAATGCTGTGTGTTTTCTGGGATCAGCGTGATATGATTTGGTACGAGCTATTAAAACCAGGTAAAACAGTTCACGGTGCACGCTACCAACGACAATTGGCCGATTTGAACAGCGCCATACACCGAAAACGCCCAGAATATGCCGATTGGCATCACAAAGTAATTTTTCTTGATGACAATGCACCGCCACATCGAACAAGAGCGACGCAGGAATTGGTGGAGACGTACAATTGGGAACCGCTGCTGCATGCGGCTTACTCACCAGACTTGGCGCCTTCCGATTATTATTTGTTTGCATCGATGGGCCACGCACTTTCCGAGCAGCCAAAGACGGCCAATTTGTTTGGCGCTGCATCCACAAATTGCCTGAGAGATGGGAAAAATGTATCGCTGGCGATGACTATTATTTTTAAGATTACATTTGTAACCCTTTTTTGTTAATAATCGTTTCAAATTTCATAGGTATATATGTGGTAATGTTTCCCTGTGCCGCTAACGCTTTGCAAATTTGCGCGGAATTCACTTGGGAAAAAATGCCCTTTTCATTAAATTCGGTATATAATGCTTACAGATCGATATTAGTTAATCCCCTCTTTTAGTTTCCCTTCACAAAGGCCCAAAATTTATTTTATTTCTTTGATTCAAAGAGAACAGTTAACGATTTCCTGTTTGTGGCGAGCGTCTTGATGTTGTTCCACAAATGGAGGGACCTACAGTTTCAAGCCCACTCCGAACGGCAGATAGTTTCATGAGGAGCTTTTTCATGGCAGAAATACACTCGGAGGTTTGCCCTTACCTGCCGGTGACCGCTATTAGAAAAATGTTTTTCTTAACTTTGGTGTTTCACCGAGATTCGAACCGACGTTCTCTCTGTGAATTTCGAATGGTAGTCACGCACCAAGCCACTCGGCTAATTACTAAATAGAAAAATAAAAGAGTAGGTGACTTATTTTTTTGTCATAAAGCAAATTTAGGTGGTTGAATCTAGAAAACAAAAAGTTGGTTTTTATGCCATTTGACTGTTTATTCTACGCATTAAAACAAAAAACTGTCATCTAAAGCGTTTTGTTATTTTGAGGAAAGGCGTGCATTGGTAGTAAGACGGTTGAGTCCCTATGCTCATGAGCAGAGTGAACAGGAGAAAAACTAAAAAAAAAATATAAAAAAAGAAATTGGCTTACTTATAGCTCTTTATTAGTACCATAATTGGTGCCAAATTGTATTTAGGAAATTTTTCTTTTTCAAGATAATAATGAAAATCCAAAGCATTCTCACGGGGGGAAAAACGTTAGTGATTTTCGCCGTCAACAATACTAAGGCAGTTATCATAGGTGGGCACTTTGCAGTAACAGTAAAAATGCAGTAAATATAATATTTTACTGATATTGCAATTTAATTTTCATTACCAGTAAACTTTTACTGATTACTGAAAAAAATTTGCAGTAAAAATATTTTTTTACTGATTACTGAAAAAAATTGCAGTAAAAATATTTTTTTACTGATTACTGAAAAAAAATTGCAGTAAAAATATTTTTTTACTGATTACTGAAAAAAATTGCAGTAAAAATATTTTTTTACTGATTACTGAAAAAAATTGCAGTAAAAATATTTTTTTACTGATTACTGAAAAAAAAATTGCAGTAAAAATATTTTTTTACTGATTACTGAAAAAAATTGCAGTAAAAATATTTTTTTACTGATTACTGAAAAAAATTGCAGTTTTTGCCTTTTGGACCGATTTACAATTCCAGCGAATGAAAACAACCGTTCTACAGGTGCAGATGACGGTAATGGGGTATTATATTTTAAAAATAATAGCCTGATATTTATTTAGGCAACTTGTTGTTTCTTCTCGTTCGGCCAGGTATAAGAGCGTTTCTTGAAGATAATTTTCCGAGTCAGTGCAACCACATTGTATGCTAATATCTATTTAAGTAAATATAGTATGCATAAAACAAATATTTAATTGAAAAGCAAGTGTAAAAAGTTTACCATTACTTTCATCCCCGAAGTCAAACAATGTTTTTTGAGGTGGTTGAGGTAGAATACGAGTTTTGGCACAGGCTACTTTTCCATACTTGACCACTCTTTCTATGTTGTATAGATATGTGTAGCGTGCAATAAATATTTATTGGCCGGTTTTTTTCTTTGCATATTCATCCAATTCTTTTGTTTGGATTGTACGACAGTTACAGTTAGGGGGTTATTATTTTGTTATTTAGGAAAATAAGAGAAACCAAAAAAGAAAGAATTATTGAGTACATAAATGATTGAATTTCGTGATGAGAGTGTATTACATTTTGACTTCCCATAAACAGTAAATATTATACTGATAATGCAAATCAAATTACATTATCAGTAATTTTACTGCAATTTTTTTCAGTAATCAGTAAAAAATATTTTTACTGCAATTTTTTTCAGTAATCAGTAAAAAAATATTTTTACTGCAATTTTTTTCAGTAATCAGTAAAAAAATATTTTTACTGCAATTTTTTTTCAATAATCAGTAAAAAAATATTTTTACTGCAATTTTTTTCAGTAATCAGTAAAAAAATATTTTTACTGCAATTTTTTTCAGTAATCAGTAAAAAAATATTTTTACTGCAAATTTTTTTCAGTAATCAGTAAAAGTTTACTGGTAATGCAAATTAAACTTCATTATCAGTAAAATTTTACTGATTACTGCTTTTTGTAATGCAGTAAATTTATAATGCAGTGTGCCCACCTATGGCAGTTATCACACTGCACAGGGCTGCTATAGCTACGGATGATAATTACACTTCACTTCGAATGAGCCAATCCTGCGAAATCAGGAATACAACATTAACAGATGAGAAAATTCGAAGATGGCCTGATATGGCTGTTCGCGGCAATTATCGCAAAAACTTGTTAGGTCCTCATATCAACCAAAAGTTTCCACACTTATGGCTTACCAACAAGTCGATATATTGGATATGGGAATAAGTTTGTGGCCTCGTAAGAGAGGTGTCGCTGCTGATACTAATTTTTGTGTTCGCTCTAGTAATATACTAGTGATGTGAGGTCTCGATGGCAGTAGTTGAAATTCGTTTGAAACGTAAAGATCTTTTCGTCCCGGAAAAACAGCATTTGCGGGAAGTAGTGCTTCATTATTACCTTTTAAAGAAAAGTGCAGCTGAAACGTATCGTATATTGTCCAATATCTATGGTAATCAGACTCCAATAAATGCAACCTGTAAATAGTGGTTTGACGCTTCCAAAGTGGCAATTTCGACGTGAGTAATAAAGATTGCAAAAGAGCACCGAAAAATGTCGAAAAGACGCATGTCGAACCCTTAAAGATATGTCTAAAGAGTTTGATGTTGACAGATCAACCGTCGCTAAAAATTGCCGGAGTGAGACTTTAGACCCCAAACTAGGTGGATTCGCCATGCTGACAAACTCAATGTGTCTGAAGCTCCACAATAACATTGCGAAAATAGTTCATCAAAAACTGACGCAGATATACAATTTCAATCAAATCAAAATACCGTACTTGAGATATATCGAAGAACCTGTTCAAGAAGACTCCAACTGCTTTCTGTATTATGAATTAGTTAAAATTTTCAAAAAATCGATTTTTTTCTTAATGCGCAAATTTGAAAAGGCGTTTCAGAGTGCTTGAAAATACTTTTCAAACTTTAAGATCCAATGAGTCCGCCGGACCATAAACCGCACCAAACAGTCACACGTTGAGGATAGAGAGGCTTTTCACCAATAACTCTTGGATTTTCTGAGCCCCAGATCCAACAATTTTGCTTTTTGACGAAGCCACCGAGGCGGAAATGGGCCTCATCACTCAAGATGATTTTTCGATGGAATTCCGGATCATTTTCATCCATTTGAACGACCCAATCAGCAAAGACACGACGGTGTTGATGATCGCCCGGTTTGAGCTCTTGTATTAGCTGGACTTTATAGGACTTAAGACCCAAATCTTTATGCAAAATACTGTGTAATGACGTTTGTGGAATGCCTAATTCCAAAGAACGACGAGGAATGGACAAACCTGGGTTTTCTTCTTTCGGCTACAACAGCAATATTTTCGGCTGTTCTTGAGCGACGTGAACGGGTTTTATTTTCCACATCACTAACTTGTCCCAAGAGCTCGAATTTTTTCACCAATTTCTGTAGTGCGGTCCGACAAGGTGATTCACGATGACCCAAAAATGTTTGAGTTTTACGAACCGTCTCTGCCAAATTTTCAGCATTATTATGGTGCATTTTAATAATTTCATGCGTTGTTAAAGCGAATCGTTCCATTTTTATTAATGGCGTAGTTTCTACTTGTCGAATATCAAGAAATGTCAGCTTCAAAAGTGGCATCTACCGAAATAGCGGCTATTCAAAATAACACTTTTTATTGGAAAACCCTTTATTTTTTAGTAATTAATCCAAAATTTTTATAAACAATTTAAGGCCGAAATTTTGGTCAAAAATCGATTTTTTTTTTGAGAAACCGCCATTTTGTCAAAATAATTTATTTTGTTTATTCCTTCGATAAATTACTAGAGTTAAAATTACTTTAACGAGATTTGTTTGGTTTTTTAATTTCAGAGGATCCGGATCAGAGATATAGTGGTCACCGCAAAACGTCTTTTTTGAGAGAAGCTCCCGGAGATCAGCTGTAGCTCCTTTCCAAATAAATCGCTTTTTTTCGCACTTCTAACTGTACAGGCAATGGTAAACCTTCGAGTGTATTTCTGTCATGCAAAAGCTCCTCATAAAAATATCTGCCGTTCGGAGTCGGCTTGAAACTGTAGGTCCTTCCATTTGTGGAACAACATCAAGACGCACACCACAAATAGGAGGAGGAGCTCGGCCAAACACCCAGAAAGAGTGTGCGCGCCAATTATATATATATACATATAACTGTATAGTACATAACCCCTTAACGAATGCAAGGAGAGACCAAAATAGGACAGACATATTTTTGATTGATAAATCTAATAAAATTGTTTATATATTTTTCCTTAACAAGAATATACAAAAAACATATGCAGAAAAGGTATGCGAATATTTTGATCTAAACACCGATGTCAAATGCTAGTGGAAGCTAAGAAAGGTCTACATATTACCAATTATCATATCAGCGCATGGAATCGTGCACTGTAACTCATTTGCCGTCCCCAAATACTTGAACTACTTTTCTTTTTCTTCTTGATTGCCACAATACTTAAACAATTTTTACTGAGTTTAACAAAGCGCAGTCGTTTCTTTCTGGGCACCAGTTGGACACACAAGTGAAGCCAAGTTCTTCTCCGCCTATTCTTTCCAACGCAGAGGAGGCCTAGGAGGCCAAGGAGGCGAATACTTTATTGCATCGAATAAATAACACTATAGAAGGTTATAAGTTTTCTCAGAAGGCCGTGAAAACGCTTTGTAATCTGTCTATAAATCAACAACAACTTAAAGTTAATGCAAGTGAATATATTTTTTAAATATATGCCATTTAGGGAAGTGAAAATTAAAGGATTGAATTTAAGGTTTTTCAAAAATTAGCGGTGTAAGTGGCGCGTCTTAATATACAATGAGGTAAAAAATATTTTGCACTATAGAAAGGCAACTTTGTGCGTTTAAAAAAATTTAAAAAAAAATAAAAAATAAAATAAAATTTGTTCACTCCACCCTAATATATACCTAAATTCATATGAGAGGTAGAAGCTAAACGTTTCCGAATAGCAAGCACCTTAGGGATTTGCAATTCGCATGACTTAACCCTTTATTTCTTCTCTTATTTTTTGTTCTGGTTATTTGTTTTTTTTTTTGGAACAAAGTAAAGATATTTGCAGAATGTGAGCATTACTTGCAATATCTGTGCTTTGATTGGGGTGGAGGGAGAAGCAAGTGAAGCAAGAAGAGAAGTGAAGTGATGTGAAATTTTAAATAAATATTCATACAAGTGTTGCAAATTAACATATATAGAGTATAAATAAATAAATAAATAAATAAAATAAATAAATTTATAAATTCAATGCATCACTCTTCAAAAAAAAAAAAAAAAATAGTAATATTTTTTATCCAAATTTTAAAATTTATTGCATTTTAAAAATGAAAAAATAAACAATATATCGAAAAATTATTTAGATTTACGTGGGCTGAAACGATTTCGAAATTTTCGTAAAAAATTTACTCGAAAAATATTTATTTCGAACCATCTCAAAAAATCGAAGAGTTTGAGTTTAATGGGTCTGCTTAAACAGATTTGAAAATTGTATTAACAGATTCTAAATAAACAGATTTTCGGTGCTATTTTTTACCTTTTTCTGGAAGATAATTTGTGTTTTTTTTAATACAAACATATATACAATATAAAATATAATATAAATATAAACTGCAACTAATTAGACATAAACTAGCGAGCAGTACAACTTTAGTAACATAAAGAGAATTTCGTGAAGAGATTTTTATAGTCCTTTTCTTAAGTTAATAGCCATCATGCCAGCTCATGTGATTTGATTCGATGGAGTTGGGTTAGGCCTGAAGTGTTGAGGAGTTTGTTAGCTCCCTTATTCATGTGCCTTTGAAGTCTGAGGGGGTGGGCTTCTGCTTGTTTTTTAACTTCTCCAGCGACTGTAGGGATCTTGAGGTCACGATGATTATCTTTATTGCGAACGAACCAAGGCGAGTTGAGAATAGCTCCAAGGTTTATTTTGGAGTCGTTGAAGTATATTTATACAGGGCGGCCCAAATAAGACCTACTACTACTACGCAGCAGGCCCATAGTTTGTCTAGCAGTATGCGCAGTTGCTCCATCTTGTTGAAACCACAAATTATGATACTGCTCCGTCATTGGCCGCAAAAAGTTTTCAATCAATATTCTGTAAGAAGCTCCTGAAATCGATTCCGGCATTTCATTCTCATTTTCGAACAAATATGAACCGATAATTCTAGTGGCCATAACACTGCACCAAACAGTACATTTAGATGGGTGCAACTGATGCTGGTGTGTTGCCCTTGGATTTTCAGAGCCCCACAATCTACAGTTTTGTACGATATGAAGTGTTACCAACTTCCCAGACGCTTTCGAATTCGCCAGACGCAAATTCGATGGACTATTCCATCTGGCCCATTTTGGAGAGCAAGGGGCAAGAGGACTAAAAAATATGCCAGTAGGGATGCGCTGAAGAAAGCCATTATACCGGAATGGGCCAAAATGCCTCAACATCACATTCGTGCAGCATGCAACCCATTTTTTGACCGTTTGAAGGCTATAGTCAAGGCAAAAGGTGGTCATATCGAGATAAAGTGAATAAATGTTAAAATTGTAACAATCACCGGATCACAGAATAAGACTTTTTAGTACCCATTCCTCCATGGAAATCAAATTGCGTTTGTCTCATTGCTTCGCATTTGTCCTAAATTCTATTGTGTAGAACTTTAAGAAATATTTTTAGGGCGTAACCAGTCTAAATTCACTGCAGTGCTTAGCATTGATTTTTTTGGAAAGGCCGATGATGAGCGTGGACTTCAGGTAGGCTGTTTCATGATTGAAAGTTTTACTAGGAGTTCTAAATTTTCGTCATCCACAAGTTTCAGATAGAATATTCTGATCAAACTTGGTTTTAGTTGATTTCGTATTTACGTAGCATTTTCTATGCCATTTTGCAGCTGTTTAGTTCACAGGTGTCAAATATGAGCGCCCTACGAGTCCATTTGCAAAAATAATAAATCTTCCGATAGGGCGATATCCCACTGTGTCGCATTAAGAAGCTGTTTCTAATAAAAGTGATTATTTCCATGAGTGCCAAGAGCCACGTCTCTCAATAAATTTATCAAAAGGTACTTTTATTAGAAAGTCGCAAATCCGCTTGCCCAAATGCTCACATATTCTCCGTAAGCTATCCAATAAATACATACACAAATAAATTAAATCTAAAATAACTTTTTTAGTGAATTTTTAAAAATATTTTTATACTTTTTTCATCACAAAATTCTCAATTAATGCTTTATTATAATTAATATTTGATTCGCCAACGAATTACTTATGGCGAAAGTAAAATTGAATTTTATAGCATCTAATTTGTATTTGTTAATTTTTTTTAAATCAGATTATAAAAGTACGATTATGCTAATTAAACTTGTTTTGAATTTTAAATGCAGATAAAAACTTCAAGTGCATAATTGCCTATTATGTATGCATGTATGTATACGTGAGTGTTGATATAAATGCACATGAATTATATTTTTTTGCGGTGCTGCTAACGATTAGAAAAAGTAAAAAAAAACGGTTGTTGATTTTGATTTTGTTGGAGGATGGTTCCATGTGTAGAAGTCCACGCAAGTAGGGAAAGTTACTGATCCCCATTCACTTGGGAATGGCCAGGACGATTCTTCTGCATATGGTTCAAGCAGCTCACAACGGGCGGGATTAGCCCACGTATCCTCTGGGTAGCTTCCGAACACCCGTTCGGGAGTGAGCTAACGTGAGAAGGCGAAACATTCTAGGATAGCTGGTTGTGCGTTGGGTTTGGGACCCGCCACTTAAAAATCCCCCCCAATGAAAAATTTAAAAAAGCCTCGGATGAGACCTCCCTATACTGATGACGACCCCTGCAAACGAACTAAGGACTATGATTTGAGGGCATGCACCTCGAATGTCCGGTCCCTTAATGGGAAAGGTGCCTCTGCCCGGCTGGTTGATGTCCTCGTGAGAGTAAAGGCTGACATCACTGCCATCCAAGAGATGCGATGGACGGGGCAAGGAAAGAAAACCATAGGACCTTGCGACGTCTACTACAGCTGCCATGTAAAGGAGCGCAAATTCGGTGTCGGATTTGTTGTGGGAGAGAGACTTCGTCGCCAAGTACTGTCGTTCACTCCGGTGGACGAGCGTCTCGCAACAATCCGCATCAAAGCCCGTTTTTTTAACATATCGCTAATTTGCGCCCATGCCCCGATGGAAGAGAAGGACGATGCGACCAAAGATTCCTTCTATGAGCGCCTGGAACGTTCCTATGAGCGCTGCCCCCGCCACGACATAAAAATCGTGCTTGGCGACTTTAACACCAGGGTGGGCAAGGTGGGAATTTTTGGTCCCACAGTCGGAAAATTCAGCCTGCACAACGAAACATCCGGTAACGGACAGAGGCTGATCGACTTCGCCGGGGCCCGAAATATGGTAGTCTGCAGCACCAGATTCCAGCATAAGAAGATTCACCAAGCCACCTGGCTGTCTCCTGATCGAAAAACACGAAACCAGATCGATCATGTTGTGATAGATGGAAGACACGCTTCTAGTGTATTAGATGTACGTACGATCCGAGGATCCAACATTGACTCGGATCACTACCTTGTTGCAGCCAAACTGCGCACACGCCTCTGTGCAGCAAAAAACGTGCATCTACCTACGCAAAGAATGTTCGACATCGAAAAGCCGCAATCACAACAGACAGCCAGAAGATTCGCCACTCGACTCTCACTCCTGCTCTCAGAGAGTACTGCCCAACAAACCGGCATGCACGAACAATGGAGCAACATTTCTCTTTCTCTACGTACCGCCGCCGAAGAAGAAATCGGATTCCGGCGAGTCCGAAAAAACAATTGGTACGACGAGGAATGTCATGCTGCCGCAGAAAGAAAGGATGCCGCCTATAGAGCCACGCTGCGATCGGGCGCAACGCGAGCCATGTGGGATCGCTACAGAGAGCTGAAAAAGGAAGAGAGACGTATTATCCGACAGAAGAAACGAGAGGCCGAAATACGTGAGTGCAAAGAGCTTGAGATGCTGGCCAACAGGAACAACGCCCGAAAATTCTACTAGAAAGTTCGGCGGCTTACAGAAGGTTTTAAGACCGCGGCGTTTTCCTGTTAGAACAAAGACGGCGAACTGGTGACTGACGTACAGAGCAATCTTAAATTATGGATGGAACACTTCTCGAACCTATTAAACAATGACAGCTGCGCATGTCGGCGAGAGAGTGAAGATCCCGATACCCTAATCGTTGACGACGGAATTGTCGTTCCGCTACCCGATCATGACGAGGTGAGAATAGCGATAAAGCGGCTAAAGAACAATAAAGCCGCGGGCGCCGACGGACTGCCGGGTGAGCTATTCAAACATGGCGGCGAGGAGCTGGTAAGGTGCATGCATCAGCTCCTATGCAAAATATGGTCGGATGAAAGCATGCCTGCCGATTGGAATTTAAGTGTGCTCTCCCCAATCCATAAGAAGGGGGATCCTGCAATCTGTGCCAATTACCGCGGGATAAGTCTTCTAAATATCGCTTATAAGGTTCTAGCGAGCGTATTGTGTGAAAGACAGAAGCCCACCGTCAACCAACTGATTGGACCTTATCAGTGTGGCTTCAGACCTGGAAAGTCCACCATCGATCAAATATTCACAATACGCCAAATCTTGGAAAAGACCCATGAAAGGAGAATCGACGCACACCATCTTTTCGTCGACTTCAAAGCTGCATTCGACAGTACGGAAAGGAGTTACCTGTATGCCGCGATGTCTGAATTTGCTATCCCCGCAAAACTAATACGGCTATGCAAGATGACGTTGCTCAACAACAGCAGCGCCGTCAGAATTGGGAAGGACCTCTCCGAGCCGTTTGATACCAAACGAGGTTTCAGACAGGGTGACTCGCTGTCGTGTGACTTCTTTAACCTGATGTTGGCATCGTACGAGCCGCAGAACTTAATCGCTCAGGCACAATTTTTTATAAGAGCGTACAATTGCTGGCGTATGCCGATGATATTGACATCATCGGCCTTAACAACCGCGCTGTTAGTTCTGCCTTCTCCAAACTGGATAAAGAGGCAAAACGAATGGGTCTGGTGGTGAACGAGGACAAAACGAAGTACCTCCTGTCTTCAAATAAACAGTCGGCGCACTCGCGTATCGGCACCCACGTCACTGTTGACAGCGTTGACACGTCACTAGTAGCGTGGAATGGCTGACTGTGTCGAAAGCCCTCTTCAGCTCCAACGCTACTAGGACAGTTCTCTCGCACGGATGGTTTTGGTTAAGCTCGCGGTTTATCTGGGCGTTTATGACGGAGAGAGATGTTTCGTAAAGAGTGGAAGTAGGTACGTAGGTAGGTGGGGTGGTTGTCATAAAGACACACTTAGACCTTTCGCAGGTCCATTGTGATACCACTGGAGCTTATCCTTACTCTACGTGTTCCTTTTAAGAGTGGGAGTAGGAGGGCTCCAAGTGTCTTCACTACTGTGGAAAGGACAGTTATCGGGAGATAAGATTCTTCTTGGTGGCCAAGGACAGATTGAACACTCTTGTGAGAAATCCTACTCCCAAAGGTCCCAGGTGCTTCAGCATCAGCGTGTTCAGTCCGTCAGTGCCAATGGCTTTAGATGATTTTGCTTTACTGATGGAACAAGTCGAGTAAGCACGCGTCCTATGTCTTGTTGGTGGTGTAAAATTTTTGCGACTTGATTCGTGAGACACGTTAAGGTCACGAGTTACCTCTCTCAAACTTAAATGATGGTTTTCCAGCACCATTTCCTTGACTTTGCCGACGTTGAAGACTTTGATGGGCGTCCAGATCGAGGCAAATTTTCCACGATTTTTCGAGCTTCTGCAAAAGCCTTATACCACTCGTAGACCCGTGTTTTTGATAATTCACACTTGCCATGGCAACATTTTCAACGATTCGGCGCACGAAATCCCGTCCGAAACACAAAATTTAAGACAAATTCATTGTTCGATAGTTTTATCCATAGTGAAAATGGCAGACCACACCTGCGGTTGACTGATATAATTAAATGCCAAAAACAAGCTAATTGACAGATCACGCTCTAACTCTGCGACACTATAGAGGACAGTTGTACCAACATTCCAAAAAAAAAAAACAAATTGAGACATTTGTGACAGAATGACTAAGCACAGTGGGAGTAATTGGAACTACCGACGGTGTATAGCCTTCATGGAGGAAGAGGAGTCTGCCTGTAGGAGAGATACCTATTGTGTCTTCGGACATAAACGCGGCTCTACCAAGAAGTTATACCATTGGTGTGACGGCACCTGTGAGATGTTTCTGACATTTCGATTTAAACTGCCTTCCAAAAGAAAAACAAAAATCATACATACATACATACGTACACACATACATAGTCACATTCTCCATACATATTTATATTTACCTATTTACACCGCACTAACGATTTTTAGTTTTTTGCCCACGTTTTTTGCCTAGATTTTTTAGGTATATTTTAGGTGGTATTGCATTTCATTTATTTAATTAAACTTTTTACGCTATTTCAAATATTTGCATATGCCATTTTTTGCCAACCTTTTTTTGGCACTTCCAAAGTATGATCGTATTTATATTACAATAGATTTGTTTGTTTGTTGTCGCATTAAAATCAACGCATAGTTTTGCTGAATATATTTTGAACTATTTATTTACTATGCAAATCCCAAATGGCAAGCGCATAAAGAAACACAAATACACAAACACGCAGACGGTAATTCAAACTGTCACACACATTCACAAAAAAACAGAGCAGCAAAATGCAAAGCATCGGCACTTAATTAGATTTGAGTGGAGTTTAAAGTGCAAGTTTTTTGATACTTATGCAAATACCTATGCAAATATATGTACACGAACAATTAAGTAAGCATATGCACACACACCCACACGCCTATAGACAGATGCATATTTGTATAAAAGAAATACATAATTTTTCATTCACACAACCATTTAGGCTAAGCGCTCGTTAATCCAATTTTTTAACGTTTATAGTAATGAAAATTTATGGTAGGAGCTGGAGTTTGTGGCTTGAAAAAAAGAAATAAAATGTATATACATAAACATTCATTAATTAAATGAATTAAAATATACTAAATCGCTTATCAGTTTAAACAATTGATGTGGCTTTTGATATTGGCAATAAATGTGTGTACTTAGGCATAGTTAAAAACACACATACACACATAGTATGTGTGAGAAACTTTGTTTTTTCAAAGCGAGTAAAGAAAATGTAACATATGTATGTATATTGGGTTGGAGGGAAAGTTCTGTCGTATTTTAAATAAGCAGTTAATTTTTCTTGTATATAAAAAATGCTAGGCTTGTCAGTCACTGGAATTTTTTTTTGTGTTTTTTGTCCTCTGCCTAATATGAAAGGAGTACTTTTTTGCCGTTCAACATTTACTTGTGATATTTAAAGGGGAAAACATGTCAGTGATAAAGTGCATTTATAACAACGAATTATGCATGAATTGCAAAAAAGTGTATAGTTACTTCACCAAACGCTACAGCAGCGACAAGCGATTGGCTTCACAGGTTTACCTGATCACGATAAGCTAAATATTTAGAGAACCATAGCTAAGGCTTTAAACTTTCATAACTCGTAGTTGAAAATAAGAGAACCACACAAACAAAAGTGCAAAATGTTGCTGAGAGTGAGAGCAGTGTGTCATCAGCTACAGATCAGCAGGTGAGAGAAGAGAATATAACGCAATGAAGCCGATAACCAACGGAAGAAGCGTAGCTGCATTCATCAGGTACCTGAAAAGTTACTGAGAATTGATCACAATATGTCTGACAAATCTCCGAGCAGATGCGCTGAATCGAGTGATATGCTCAACCCGTTTCATAGACGGACAAGAATCGCGCACTCACCAGAGACAAAACAATTACTCACTCCGGAGCAACAGCGTGCCAACAAACAACAATAAAAGCTTACAACTCCAGGCAGAGTGAACAGCGATACACACCACCAAAAGGAATACGTGAGTGCGCAAGCGGCGAAGAAATAATCCGGCGAGGATCCGCCATATGTGATGGGAGAGCGACTGAGCGAGTTTATCAGTATGATGGAGGTGCAGAGACATATAAATATGCCCATGAGAGACCTGGTGAGCAGCATTAGACAGCAATAGCCATATACAGTCAGGCAAAGCCAACCACTATGTGCACCAATATAAGGACACAAACAGAAGTAGCTGAGAATGCTATCAACAGGCATCCAAAGAGAACCAGCACAGCTCCTGATAGTGAGCGAGAGGCGCAGCAAACGTTCGGCAGCGTCCATTTTGAATTGTTAAAACTACCAATAGACGCGAAATCCAATTAGCAACAACCCTTTGCGAACCAATCAAAAAATATGGAGAGGGCTGTTATAAGTAAACAAAGTGCGGTGACTACACGCATGAATGCACCTACAGGAAGCCATCTAATCACGCGAAAGGTGGACTAAAGTCGTTAAGCGTAAGCCCAAAATTAGTCAGAGTAAACCAACAAAATCAGATGCATCAGTATTGAGGAAAGTCGGCGAAGTCTCGTACGCGGAAATATTAAAAAGGATACAATTGCAACCTGAGCCTTAGTTAATGCGTAAAAGACATCCGTAGGATAGCAAAAAACGAACTCGTATTTGAGTTAAAACGGCAAGCCGATCCGGCCACCGGCTGTTCTCGGCGAAAGCACTTTGGTCCGCTCCTTAACTCAAGAAACTTCCATCCAAATAAAGGACATCGATGAGGTTACTTCCAAAGAGAAAATCTTAGTCTATCTGACGAAAAGTTCACCCTATCTGCAATTCGATCAATGTGCACAGCGTATGGAGGCACGATTATTCTGCCATCACCGTTCGCACAAAAGTTGCTAAGCTTGTCCGAAATTCGAATTGGTTGAGTTTACTGCCGGTTAAGAGAGAAAGTAGTTGTAACAATGTGCTACAAATGCCACGATTTTGGTCATGTGAAGAAGCAGGGGCTCAATACGATTATGGCGCATTAGCGATTGCTATACCCACAGGGCAAGAATCATTGCCACTGAAAAATGACGAATTAGCACGAGATTTTCTAAACGACAGAATGGATGGAAAATAAAAAGTTTTGATGAAATAGCCTTCGATGACACCGAGATAGCGTTTACGGTGGAAACTGCAGCGAAGGAGCTAAAGTCGGCAATATCTAGGGTGTGTGACACTGCGAGTAAGAGAGCGCAAAGCATGCAAGCATCGGTTGCACGTAAAAATTTGAAAAAGAGATTGTAAATGTTCACACTTATCAAAGATAGTTAGCAAATTTCATTCCGGGGGTCTGAGCCTCCAAGAAAGTTATCGATCTGGACGACCATCCCAGATCTATAGTGATATTTTACGATCTACGTAGGAAAATAATCCACATTTAACAAGTCGAAAAAATACAGAAGAGTTTTGCATTCATCATACAACTGTTGGAGATCACATTAAATCTCTTGGGTTTGTGTGGAAGCAAAGTGTTTGGTTAGGTTGGTCAGGTTGCTTTTCTAAGGCAAGACACTCGGTGGCCCCAAGGTTTATTGTGATACCTGCATTGGTTTTCCCTTCCCCTAACTAAGTTGCTTAAACCAGTTAGAGCTTTTTAGGAAGTTAATTCGTCCCTCCAATGAGTTGCAAATTTCCCAGGTCTTTAAAGAAATAATCGCTAAGATATTAGGCACGGCTTCTTTGATGTGCAGGACATTCACAGAGATGGTGTTGTACCGACTCAATTTCTTCTTCATATCCAAAGCTTCTGCAAAAGTCGTGAAGAGGTATACCCATTATACTGGTTAGAGTGCCAATAGTGCAGTAACCCGTTATAATATCTGTGAGAATTTGAGAATTTTGTTCTTTTAAGTTTCAGTTTTGCCAGAGCGCTTTGGATACCCTATAGTTAGTAGTCAGAGACCAACTTCTATTGGTTTCCGTGATTACGCTCAGGTTAATTGCAGTGTATAACTCGTTTGGAGGATTATTTATGTCCTCTACCACTCGCTGAAGGTCCAGCTCAGAGCCTATCCTTACACACTCGTCCGCTCTTTCATTTTCCTCCACTCCAGACTGGCCGGGAACTCAACAAAGTGTGGTGTTGTGTTGTTGAATGAGCGGGCGTTCTTGGGTTTCACATGCATTAACGTAAAAGAATTTTTCTGATCGCATAAGAATTTGGTCATCACATCTGATTTGACACAATTTGGAGATGTTTTTGGACAAGCAAATTATTGGAATGAAAAGTGAGTTCTTTACGAGAAGATTAAGAAAAAAAACCTGACTGCAACCAGGAACATGAATATTACTAAAACCAAGTATCCATCAACGAAAAGTACTATGTTGTTTGTGGTGAGATGGGAAAGGTCCAGTGTACTACGAGTTGCTGAAACAGGGAAAAACCATCAACGCGGATCTGTACTGCAAGACTTCGCTCTTTCGGTAAGCCTTTCCTACAGCAAATTAATGAAATAAACATTGAAATAAAAAATTTGCTGCTACACTTGGATCTCTCGAAATGGATCTGACTCAAACAAAACAACAACAACAAGACAATACACGAGAAGAGTAGTAGTAAAACGGCGGTAGTCGATAATTAGGATTATTTCAGTAGAAATACTGAACCACTTCAACAACAATAACAGTTCGATACAAAATTTCATGAGCTGCTTATGTGTGTGTAAAATATACTGCTATAGTTGAGACGCAGATCAGTATTCAATCCGGCAGCTTGTAACCTTATTTTAATAAAAAAATAGAAAAAGAAGAAATAGAAAAAGTTTTCGCCGAAAAGTCGCGCCTTGACAGGCAATGGCAGGCCTTCGCTAGTATTTTGCCATGAAAAAGCTCCTTATAAAAACCATGTAAGCCAACATTAGGTTAAAGGTTCATCCTTTTGTGGAAAATATCAAGATGCAAACCACAAATAGGAGGAGGAGCTCGGCCAAAATCAAAAACAACGGGTGGAAGCGCCAATTATATATTTTAATGACATTGTTTTATCAAAAACGTGTTTTTTAAATTTAAGCAAACCATTTATGACAAATTTTTTTATCACAAGTATTAGCCGCGACCAGCTAACAATTTTTTTTGTTAATGTTTGTTACCAAATTTTTTTTTTCGGTGCAGAAAAACTGGCAAATGTGAAAATCTGGCTAGATTTTGAATTTTACATTTTTACATCTACAGTTATGAGTTCTCTTTCTCAAATTTTTACGAACCCAAGTAGCATTTAACGAGTGAAATTTGTATGTGTGTGCGTATAACATTTCACTTGTTGCGCTAAATGGAATTTTTTACTTTCTATAAAACTTTTTAAATTTGTTTCGTTTTGGCGCCTTTTTTTCTTCTCACCACTTTGCCACTTTTGCATTAAGCCTCTAGCAATTTTCGATGCTTTTCGGCACTTTTTTTTTAAACAGAAAAAACAAGTTTTTTTGATTTGCTCCGCTGGCCATTTACCTTTAATACAAAATTATTAACACTTTTCCTGCCACTGCCTGCCCATGAGGCAGCAAATTTCTTCTTAAACTTGCCCACACTATTTCTCATTCCACCTAATTTTTTTCGTGTTTTTTGTGCAACACAACTCACCACCCCCATCTACTGCATCGCTGAAGGTACTGCCTTCGTTATTAAGTTTGCGTAAAATACAAAACTTTTGCTGGCATCCAATTTGCACAGGCATAAGAAATTTCCAAACATTTTTTTCTACGCCAACACTTTTCCTATAGGCAACTATACGCGTGCGCTTTTGTTGCTTTTGTATTCAGCTTAATTTTATTTCCGTAAAAGTTTTGATTACTTATACAATGCGAGGGAAATGGTTGAAAAGAAAACTTAACTAAATGTTAATTTTTTTCCACGGAATTTACCCCCTTCTCCTTTTGCTTACAACTCAATCGGCTTGGAAGCGCTGCGAGCAAAACCACTTGCTGCTTTATGCTACTATTTGTTGTTTCTTAATTTTTTGTTCGTTTTTGGTCTCACTGTTCATTGTTCTGTTTGCTATTTTGTTTTTGTAATTGTTCGCCGAGACCTTTAATGCAAGTTTTTGTTTTCCATCAACACTTATAACTTTTCTCAATTCCTCTCCTCGTATTTTTTTGCACTCTCATTAAGGCATTTCATTTACTCGATTCTAAAAAGGGTGAAGCAAAGAGATATAATCCACCTGATTAAGAAAGTATGAAGCTATGTAAAAAAATGTCTGTAATACTTCATTTCAACTCTGTTGCTGTTATTAACATAACATTAAACTGTAATTTCTGCTAATCAGATTTCGTGGTTAATTTGTTGGGTGTAACGAAATAATAAAAGCTTCTTTCTACCTTTGCTTCGAAAAATTAATGCAAAAATCGAATTCATAATTGAGATTGAAAAAGTCAAGTAATTATTTTTTCTTTGAGTTCAGTTCATTAGTTAGATCAATTTTGCTCATTTCTGTATAAATTATTTTCTTATCTGCTCCTGCTTTGCTTCGTAATGTCTGTTACACTATTTGCTTGCTAGCCGATGGGGTTGGGTCGATGATGGTGCATATAATTATTCACAAAATTAATTTTGGGTAAAGGATTTGAGGTAAAATGGTCAAGGATATTCAAGTAAGTTCTAGAATAATAACTTTAAATGACATTTTCGCGGTGTTTTACCACAGATTAAAAATTAAAAAAAAATGTTGGATTGTGTGCACTGTCACCTCTCATTCGATACCCATATTTCTATGTTTGATATAATATCGAACTTATACGATTTTTTTCAAACCCCTGGCCTTACTGAATCGTTCTGCGAAAAAACTAAAAACACAAATCTAGTACAATTAAGCTCCAATTTTGCGCGCATATCGACTTTCTCAGGTGTGACAAAAATAGTTCAATTTGATAGCACGGTGTGAGCTTTCAAGTAAGTATTCCATATATCATTCATATCCGTGTTTAAGAATATTTTTATGCTACCTAAAAAAAAGTACTTCTATAGTTTTAGTTTCTAAAGGTGCTCTCCAGCGTTAAAACCTGTTTGAAAGCCGTTCGTAGGTCGTAAATTCCCTACGGAGCAGTAATAGCGAATAGTTTATCATTGCTCCATCAGTGTGCTCCTCCAAAGGTAAAACATCCTAACAACATTCAGTAAAATTTGGAGCTCTATTTTCAGTGAAAACTGAAGGGAAGCCAGATAATGGGTTGATGCGTGACTACTATTCCGAGGTGGGTAGGTTTGAATCTCCGTGCAGGAAACACCAAAATGATAGAAAAGGTTTTTTTCTAATAGCAGTTGTCCCTCGGCAGGCAATGGCACGCCCTCGAGTGTATTTCTGTCATGGAGAGCTCCTCATAAGAAATATCGGCTATTTGGAGTCGGCTAGAAATTGTAGGTCGCTCCATTTGTGGAACAACATCAAGACGCACGCCACGATGAGGAGAAAGAGCTGCGGTCCACAATAAAAAATAGTGCAAAATATTGTAAAAATTTTGATTTTATATTTTTTATTTATTTATTTTTTTAGTTTTTTATGAATATATTGCTCACCCTGCAGCAAAAACCATATAACTCAAAGTTTCAATATAAAAAAATTTTAAAATAAAGGATTTTCCAGTAACAGGTGTTGTTTTGAATAGCCCGCTATTTCGGTAGATGCCACTTTTGAAGCTGTCATTTCTTGATATTTGACAAGTAGAAACTACGCCATTAATAAAAATGGAACGATACGCGCTTAAACAACGCTTGAAATTATTAAAATGCACCATAAAAATGCTTAAAACTTGGCAGAGACGGTTCGTAAAACTCGAACATATTTGGGTCATCGTGAAGCACCTTGTCGGACCGCACTACAGAAATTGGTGAAAAAAATTCGAGCTGTTGGAACAAGTTAGCGATGTGAAGAATAAAACCCGTCCACGTCGTTCAAGAATAGCCGAAAATATTGCTGTTGTAGCCGAAAGTATTGAAGAAAACCCTGGTTTGTTCATTTGTCCATTCCTCGTCGTTCTTTCGAATTAGGCATTCCACAAACGTCATTACACCGTACTTTGGATAAAGATTTGGATCTTATGGCTTATAAAGTCCAGTTAACACAAGAACTCAAGCCGGCCGATCATTAACAACGTCGTGTCTTTGCTGATTGGGTCGTTAAAATGCGTGAAAATGATCCGGAATTCCATCGAAAAGTCATCTTGAGTAATGAGGCGAATTTCCACCTCGGTGGCTTCGTTAACAAGCAAAATTGTCGGATCTGGGGCTCAGAAAATACAAGATTATTGTTGAGAATTCTCTCTATCATCAACGTGTGACTGTTTGGTGCGGTTTATGGTCCGGCGGAGTCATGGGACCTTACTTTTTCGAAAATGAAGCTGGAGCAACAGTAACGGTGAATGGATTGCGATATGGCCGGAATTGGATGGTATTGATCTAGACAACGTTAATTTTCAACAAGACGGCGCTACGTGTCTCACAAGCAACGAAACCATTGATCTTTTACGAGCACAACACCTCTTATTGGAAAACCCTATTAAAAAAAATTCTAACAAAATTGTATGCTTTTTAGTCATAATTTTTAGACAAATTTTCAGTATGCAGTTTTGATGCTCACTCAATTTTCGAAGAATATTTTGTCAGTATAAAGTAGCTAAAAATTTGAATTAATTTATTTTTTTTTTAAATCAAATATAGTTCATTCAAAACTCACGATTTAAATTTTTGTAAGCAATTTAAAAATATTAAAAAAAAATGTTCAACAAAATTTTAAACTTTTAGACTTTTAGTCACAATTTTTCTAAAGGTTTTTAGAAATTTTTGAAAAATGTACGCAGTTTCGTAGCTCATTGAATTTTCAAAGAATATTTCGCGAGCCAAAAGTAATTAAAATTTGCATTAATTTTTGGTATTTTTTGTCTTTTTTTTATGTATACCATTCCTTCAATGTAACAAATCCTCTTGATTTTTTTGTACGGTACAAATGCCCAAGCAAAAGACAGAAAAGTAAAGTTGTCAAAAATATGTCAATTTCTATGGCATTTCAAACTTCACTTTATTTTACAAAAATTTGATGAGCTATGAAACTGCATACTCGAAATTTGTCTGAAAGAGTTTTAATTTTTTTTAGTTTTTTTTACAAGGTTAGAAATATTAAGTTATATGGGTTTTGTTGTAGTATAAGCTTTATTATTGTAAAAATATATAAATAATTTAACTTACTTAATTACCTATTTGACCTGATCAAGGATCTCAACCCGTTAACCAATTAAGGCCGGCTGCAACAAGTATCGCCAGGCGTCTCTGATTTTCGCGTGCCTTCTCCAATTTGTTACACCAAGCGATGATAGGGTTCCCTCAACTTCGTCCTTCCATCACAGGTATGGTCTTTCCCTACGTCTTTGTCTTCTAACTTGCCATCCGAACACCTTCCTTGCTGGAGCTTCGGCATCCATACGCCCGACGTGGCCCAGCCCACGCAAGCGCTGAATATTTTTGCGCTTAACTATGTTCCCATCGTCGTGGAGCTAATATATCTCGTGGTTTATTCGGCGGTAGTATTTATAGCCAACAGGAAGGGAACCGAAGATTCTCCGAAGTATCTTTTTCTGGAATATTCCTCGATTACCCCAAGAGCGACTGTGCTACAACCCATGCTTCAGTGCCATAGAGTACCATGGGTTAGATTTTGAGTTAATTTTGTCGGGCGAGAGAGAGTCATAGTCACTCTGGTCTCAGCTACACATTTGCTTACTGTAGCACCTATTAGCAAGCGTTAGTCATCGATTTATCTCCAGGCTGACATCGTTTATTGTTGTGACGGTGGAGCCCAGTTATATAAATTCCTTGACAATTTCAAAGGTATAGTTGCCCGCTGAAATGCTGAATACAAAACGCGGCGAACCTATTCAAATGGACAGCATATTATTTATCTTGCGTTATTAACCACCAGACCCACTCTAGTTGACTCTCTTTCGATAGCGGAAAATACTGCGGCACCGTCTCGCTGACAGTGTCCTATGAAGTCAATATAATCCTCAGTATGTGCAAAGAGCTGGACACTTTTGGTGAAAAAACTGTCATTTCGATGAACACGGGCTCTGCGCGGTACCCCTTCCACGATGAAGTTAAAGAGGAAGCGGATCGCCTTGTCTAACACCTCGCTCGGTATTGAAAGCTTCGGTGAAGGGGGTATACAAATCAAAGTAGGACACAAGAATCTGACAATGAACAATTCACAAATCCCGATAGACACAAATTCAAGATACCTTGGAATGACTGTTGATTCCAAGCTTCTCTGGAAAGAACATATCACGCTGAAAAGAAATGACGTAAAAAACAGATTGCAACAATTATATTGGCCACTTGGCAGGCGCTCGAAACTGTCATTGCTGAATAAAACACTTACAGTTATTCGTACACCCTGCGTAGTAGGGCGGGTCGATTTAAAAATCGCTCATTGCTCTGTGAAAATCGTATTCTAGGGATCAAAATAAGAAACTTTGTCGAAGGAACCATACCTCTAAAACGAATTCTGATGTCCCCCAATTTGGGTCGAACGAAAAATCCCACTTTGACCCATTTAGAGTGCTCCAATCGAGTCCAAATGTATGACCAACCCCCACTAACTTTGGACGGCCGATCCACCCATGCCAGTGGCACACCCCCTGGAACTTCCCTGGGGAGTTCCCCATACATTCAGAATTCGTTTTAGAGGTATGGTTCCCTCGCAAAGTTTCTTATTTTGATCCCTAAAATATGATTTTCACAGAGCAATGGGCGATTTTTTTGCCTCCCCACAAATCGACCCAGCCTACTGCGTAGTGTGTAAAATTTTAGCTTTGCGCAAAATATTTGCTGTAACAATATATTTTTTTTAGGTCAGTGTAAGAATGGTAAATTCCTGATGAATGGCCGCTAACAAAACTACCGTTATTTCAACTCACACTGAGGGATTTTAAGGCAAGTAGCAAAATGCTGCAAAGCATTTATTCGTACACTTTCGGTTCATGACAGTGTTGCTACAAAAGTAACAGTAAAAATCGTTCGTGATTTTTACTAATAGTACTGAAAACGAAATAATAAAGGTTTTTTTTTTTAGTTTTTCTCGCTGATTCAATTTCAGTTGCGCGTAATATCTCGATTGCAAGTGGCAAAATGGAACGAAGTGCGGATTGACCATTAGAAATGCATAAAATTGTTATTAAATTGTACATGGAAAACAAGTCCCTGCGCGAAATCGACAAAAAATTGGCACATCGCATTATACGGTGCAAAGTGTTATTGCTAATTACGTTAATACTGGTAAATTGGAAGCTAATCACCACCAAGCCGGAAGGCGAAAAATATTGACTTCATGTGCGGAAACGCAACATACACGTAGTAGCGTCAGTCGCGCAAAATCCCAAAATAACCTCCTCGATACTATGCCGAAATATTCTACAGTTTTTGCATAAAAAAGTAAGCCCATGCAGTACGTAATTTTCTGCAAAACGCTGGTTATCGTAGCAGAGTGGAACGCGGCAAGCGGCAAGCCCTAAATTTCAGATATTAACTGAAAGAAGAGATTGAAGTTCGCCAAACGCTTTATAAATCAGCCAGATTATTTTAGCGAAAACGTCATATTCAGTGATGAGTCGAAATTTATTGTTTAAAGTGCTATAAGTCTGGCAAAAAAAAAAAAAACAGAACATAGGTAATGAAAAAAATCGTATTCTTATCGTTAAGCATGGAGGAGGAAATGCAATGGTTTGGGGGTGCATAGTTACATCTGGAGTAGGAAAAATGGTTTTAATTCATGATAAAATGGGCAAACATTTGTATTTAAACATTTTGAAGAATAGTTTGCATGACAGTGCCGCTAAGCTTGGACTGAATGCTAGAGGGTTCTTGTTCCAACAAGACAATGACCCAAAACTCTCATCTTTTCTCGTGTAAGAATGACTTATTTACCACTGTAAGCAGCTTAAATATTCACCTCAATCACCGGATCTGAACCCAATTGAGCATCTCTTAGAAAGGAGAATCGGAAAGCACAAAATAACATCAAAGGCGTCATTAAAGACAGCTTTAAGTGTTGAGTGGGAGAAAATTGCACCTAATGAAACCAAGGTATTGATAAAAAGTATGCAATGACGTTTGGAAGCAGTTATTAAAGCTAAAGGCGGACCAACAAAGTACTAAATACTCGTTTTGTTTATTATTTTTTTTAATAAAATATTCCTTATACGAGGTGGCGCAAAAGTAACCATGCGATGTTTTTTGGCTGTAATTTAAAAAAAAAAAATGAAAAACTTTGATTCTTCTTGCGGATTATTTTTATTTGGTCTTTTAATTTTTTTCCTACATCAAGTCGAGAATATGATGTCATGTAAATGGCCGCCGCCACAGTTAATTGCCATTTGAGCCCTTTTTATGGCATTTCCCATCACTTTGGCCAAAACTTCCGGCGATAGGTCCTCACATTCTTGACGGATATTGTCTTTAAGAGCTGCAAGAGTCTGAGGCTTGTTGACATAAACCCGCGACTTCAAAAAGCCCCACAAAAAGAAGTCTGGAGCGGTCAAATTAGGCGGTAGTGCGGGCCAGTGCAAATCGCCAAAACGTGAGATTAGGCGCCCGGGAAATGCATCCTTCAGCATATCGGTTGTGGCACGTGCAGTGTGTGCCGTTGCACCGTCCTCTTGGAACCACATGTTTTCCAATCCCAATTCATCAAGTTGCGGCAAAAAAAACTCGTTGATCATTGCTCTGTAGCGCTCACCATTCACAGTAATCGTTTGGCCTGCGACGTCTTCGAAGAAAAAAGGTCCGATGACTCCTCCAGCGAAAACAGCACACCTGCAGCACAGTGACTTTGAGCGGGTGTAATGGCTCTTCGTGGGTTACACGCAGATTTTCAGTGCCCCAGAAGCGTAAATTTTGCTTATTTACGTACCCGCTAAGATGGAAATGGGCCTCATCACTCATGATTATCTTTGATGAAAAATCATCTTCCTCTTGGTGGTGATTAAGGATGGCTTGAGCGTATGTTAGACGCGATTGGCGGTCAGCAGCTAACAGCTAATGCACCGTCTGGACTTTGTACGGAAACATCTTCAAATCTTGTACCAAAATTCACTGTAAAGACCGTCGACTGATACCCATTTGCGTGGCACGTCGTCTGGTCGATGTCGACGGCGCTTCCATGACATCCTCGGCTACAGCAGCAATATTCTCTGCAGAACGGCTACTCCGGGGTCTGCCACGCCTGGCAGCATCTCGTGTTGTGCCAGTCTCTTCGAGGCGAGCGGCTAAACGTCGCAGTGTTTCACTAGTAGGCGTTGGACGGCGAGGAAATCTGCGACGAAATTCACGTTGTGCCAAAGTCACCAACCGATTATTGGTCAAATAAATAGTCAGCAATATTCCGCGTTCTGGAGCAGTGTAGCGTAACATTGTTTAGTAACGTGTATTTCGCATGTGTTTACTACACAAATGTCAAAACAGAACTGACATTAGGGGCCAATCGCAAAATTTATAGCATTTTCTGATAGGAGGATTACTTTAGCGCCACCTGTTATGGCTATGCACGAATAATATTTTTGCATAAAATTGTGTCTTAAGTACTCTAATTCCAGAAATGAAATTGAGAGTTTTTGTTCCTCAAATATTGAATAAATATGTTATTCTTTACGAATATATCAAAATTTTGTTCGTGTGTATACATCGTGCTAAGTATCAGGTGTATCTGTTTATAAACTAAACTAAACCACTGTATGTATAAAACTATGATTGTGCCAATATGGGCACCCGGCATAGAAATCTGGGAAACTGCAAGTAAAAGTAACATTAACATTATTCAACGACTACAATCGAAAATACTCAGAACTATAACCAATTCTTCTTCTTCTTCTTAATTGGCGCGATAACCGCTTACGCGATTTTGGCGAGTTTAACAAAGCGCGCCAGTCGTTTCTTTCTCGTGCTAACCGGCGCCAATTGGACACACCAAGTGAAGCCAAGTCCTTCTCCACCTGATCTTTCCAACGCAGAGGAGGCCTTCCTCTTCCTTTGCTACCACCAGCTGGTACCGCATCGAATACTTTCAAAGCCAGAGCGTTTGTATCCATTCGGACGACATGACCCAGCCAACGAAGCCGCTGGATCTTTATTCGCTGCGCTATGTCTATGTCGTCGTAAAGCTCATACAGCTCATCGTTCCATCGTCTGCGACATTCGCCGTTGCACACGTGCAAAGGTCCAAAAATCTTACGCAGAATCTTTCTCTCGAACACTCAAAGCGACGCTTCATCGGATCTTGTCATCGTCCAAGCATGATGAGAGTCTTGTAGAGTGTTAGTTTTGTTCGTCGAAAGAGGACTTTACTGCTCAGTTGCCTACTTAGTCCAAAGTAGCACTTGTTGGCAAGAGAGATTCTACGTTGGATTTCAAGGCTGACATTGTTATCGGTGTTAATGCTGGTTCCTAAATAAACGAAGTCCTTTACAACCTCGAATTTATAACTGTCTACAGTGACGTAGGTGCCGATACACTAGTGCGCCAACTGTTTGTTTGAAGACAGGAGGCACTTCGTTTTGTCCTCGTTCACCACCAAAACCATTCGCTTTGCCTCTTTATCCAGTTTGGAGAAGGCAGAACTAACAGCGCGGATGTTAAGGCCGATGATGTCAATATCATCGGCATACGCCAGCAATTGTACGCTCTTATAAAATATTGTGCCTGAGCGATTAAGTTCTGCGGCTCGTACGATGCTCTCCAACATCAGGTTAAAGAAGTCACACGAGTCACCCTGTCTGAATCCTCGTTTGGTATCAAACGGCTCGGAGAGGTCCTTCCCAATTCTGACGGCGCTGCTGGTATTGAGCAACGTCATCTTACATAGCCGTATTAGTTTTGCGGGGATACCGAATTCAGACATAGCGGCATAGAGGTAACTCCTTTCCGTACTGTCGAATGCAGCTTTGAAGTCGACGAAAAGATGGTGTGAGTCGATTCTCCTTTCATGGGTCTTTTCCAAGATTTGGCGTATTGTGAATATTTGGTCGATGGTAGACTTTCCAGGTCTGAAGCCACACTGATAAGGTCCAATCCATCTATAACCAATTCACCTTTTGTTTTTTTGGTATGCGGACCTTGGAGGTGGAATCTTCTAAAGATACGTATGAACCGACTCATACGTATGCCCGATTCATATGCGACCCCGGCTCTTTTGAACTGAGTTTCGTAGTGCCTGCGGACTAAACAACCCCAACGCCTCGCTGTTCTGCTTTTTCCCCTCGGTATTACCAGTTAAGATATTCCTTCGAGGAGGCAGGATGTGTTTATTCACTCATTTGCTTGCGTTCGTTGTCATCATGTCTCAGTCTTCGCATAATTGTTGAGGCTACGCCACAACCATAGTTCCACGTTTCTTTAGATTCGAGCATATATTGTACTAAGCTAGTAGCTGTCATGCTCTCGGCGATATTTAAGCGCCACATGCTTCGTTCCCCATCAAATCTAGAGCATTCTAACAGGGCACGCTCAGCGTTTCATGTTTTTCTTGGCAGTATAGGCAGAATTGGGAGTCTGTGTGATTGTATTTGTACAAATACTGCCTAAAACAGCCATGTCCTATTGAAAACTGTGTCAGAATGAAGGTAACGTATCCATATGTTCTCCAGATCCATTTCTGTACGTCGGGGATCATAGTGAAAGTGGTTCTTCTCTACCCACTATCGTTCCATTTGGTCTGCCAGTTTTGCAGAGCGGAATCATCGATCCTCTGTAGGGCGTCCCTCACTGAGGCTTTGTCACCAGATACCCACGCGTGTTTTGCATGCTGGTGTTTTTGTTTCCTGCATTTTACCTTTGTATCGAGGGGGATTCTGGCTGCTATTACCCCTGCTGCTTCGTCAAATATGGTCCTATAGCCTCTAATGATTCTAACATTGCACAATCTGTACACCCGTTTACTCTGTCTCAAAAAGCTGGAATATTTCAATACATCGCCCCATACTTCCACAGCGTAAAACAGGATCGAGTTGCATACGCTTGCTAACAATGCTCTCATTTGTTGCCTTGGTCCACCCACAACCAATGCAACCCATGCACGTTAGGACATCTCAAATGAAGATATCCACAGCGACCTCAACATCGATACAGCAGCAGAAATCATCCGCAAATCATATTGTTCGTTTAATGAACCATATGAATACTGACATGCGACAACTTCCATCAGCGGAAAGGGCAAACTCCATGCGGCTCAAACGACCAACCCCAACTCAGCTGATAACTAGAATAATTTAAAGCTATGTAATGTAAATGTAATATTTATAATGATTAATGTTATGAAATATGAAATTAATAAAGGAGGAAAAAAATTCCTTTTTGCGCAGCCTGAGGAGCTGAAGGCAGCGTCGTACCTTTGGGGCTATGCAGTAGGGGATGCAAGTTGCGGTGCTCAGTGAATTGACGGCTCTTAGTTAATTTCACCGAATCGGTTGCTCAACTGGCACCATTTTGGAGGTTTATTAAAATATTTTTATTCATCAACAACTCTTTCTTCTTACTTTCTTAGAGAAAAAATTCATCGCAATATTTACCGGCTACCAGTAGGTGACAGTATTTGCTCGGTCTAATAACTTTTTAACATAAGTAATATGTGCCCACGCCCATTTATGTATAGGAAAAGTATATTCTCCTTTCCTTTCATCCGCTTTTAGCAAATAGTTTACTCCCCTTGAATTTAAACTCAATAAATTCTCTTCTCGTCATGGCAGCTCTTTGCGCGCTTTCACTTGGGTATTTTCTCGACTGTCTATAGAATTTTTCGATTAGCATAATGGTTAGGTGGGCATGTGTGTGTATGGTAGTTATACATATTTACTATGGTTGTCTATTCCCATTACAGACACGCTGTCTATGTCCAGCACACAAGGAGTGGTTTGCATAGCAGCAGCAGAGCAACTTCAATAGCCAGCAACATATGCACACATACATCTACACCAGCTCATGCATGCATGCAACCCGAATTGTATATACAATTTTGTATTTTTATTTTATTTATTATATTTTGCTTGTTGGCATGCACATTTTTTATTGCAAATACCTATGTCAACAACAATAATGTGTGGCAATTTGCGTGCCATGGTAATAAATTTCCAATAGTTCAACATTCTTAGTTTTATTGATGAAGAGTACAGAAGCTGTCCAAACGAAAAAGGGTCTTAAGCTTTTACTGGCTGCTGCTATGTTATTAGCTTTGCTTTTAAGTGTTTTTCAATTTTGCTTAAAAAAGAAAATTTTGTGTGGATTATTTCCAAATAACAGCCACTGGTTGCCACTTGAAGCCAGTAACTATTATTATTCCTGCAATTTATTTTTTCTCCTGTTTCCTGTAACTTTTTTCTTTACTTTGTATTCGAGCACTTGGCCGCCTACGCCACTAAGCTGCTGGATAGAGCATTAAAAATTCTTTGGCTCAGCGGCAGTGTGTTGTTACTGCGTTGTTGTGGCCATAAAAAATGCATTGATTTTCTAAGCGTTTTATTTTATTTTTTGTATTTTTAGAAGGGAAAAAAATTTCGTACAGTTCAGGATATGCATGCAACGCCAACCCGAAAGTAAAAGCAAATAAACTAAGTACCAAATTTTATTTCTAAAATATAATATATAAAAAAATATAAAAATACTCGTGCCACATAGAAAGCGTAGTGGGAAATGTGAACAATAAAATAACAGAAAAATATGAGTATTTCAGCAAGTCATCTCCATATGTTGCCATTTTTCACAATAATATACACATATACTTAGTCCTGCCATAAGTTCTGTTACAAGTTAAGTCCGTTATAGGTATGGAAGTATGATACTTTTTTAAAGAAGTTAGCTTCATTTAATCATGTAAATATTTTCAAAATAAGTTCTAAGTTTTTGGTGAAAATACAACTTTATTCTGAAAAAATGGTTACAAGTGAATCATTGAAAGCATTGCCCATTGCTGTTAGTAGATGCTTTCCATTTCAATTCAACCGGGCTATTCGGGTCATGTTCTTCGATTTCGATGTAACTTAAATATGTTATTCTCTGGTCAAAATAATGAGACACGTATTTTTTTGTTCGCCCGAAAAAAAATTTTTTCAAGAGTTATCGGCAATTTTGTTTTTCGGCTCAAACTCGATTTTTTTTATTTACATAAGAAAAGTTTTTTTTTAAATGCCCATAACTTAGGGAAAAAGTTATAAAAAAAAATACCCTTTTTGAAATATTGAATTTCGAAAAACTTTCAATTTTTTTTCTTTTTTGCTAAATACAAAATTTTCAACTACTTTTTTGTAATTGTTGCTCGTATAAGCAATGACGATCATTTTGAACCCAGAACTATTAAAATCGGTTCATTTTTGACTGAGTTATAGGAATTAAAAAAAAAAAATTTCGAAAAACAAAATTGACGATAACTCTTGGAAAACCATTTTTTCGGGCGAACAAAAAAATACGTGTCTCATTATTTTGACTAGAGAGCAACATATTTGAGTTACATCGAAATCGAAGAACATGGGTCGGCTGAATTGAAATGGAAAGCATCAGTAGCCGTTTTCCCATATTTCTGGTAGATCTCGTATATCGTCGCAGTAGAACTGTTCATATTTTGGGGCTGTCCACGGATCAAGCCATTTTTTGATGTCTTCATATGAATGGAACTGCGGGTCAGCTAGTCCATGTGCCATCGATCGGAACAGGTGACCATCGGACGGCGCAATATCTGGAGAATATGGCGGGTGGGGTATGATTTCCCATTTCAGCGTTGTCATTTCCCGAGCGTTGTCATGCTGTAGAATGACTTTTTGCCTCTACGCGTATTGCGGCCGCTTCTCGCGCAGTACTCGGCTCAATCGCATCAATTGAAATCGATACCGATCCCCAGTGATGGTTTCGCTTGGTTTTAACAGTTTATAATAAATAACACCAACTTGGTCCCACCAAATAAATAGCATAACCTTCGCAGCGTGAATATTCGGCCGAGGCGACGACGTAGAAGCATGACCGGGAGGGGTTCATGACTTTATTTTCTTTGGATTGCTGTAATGAATCCATTTCTCAATTTTTCATCACCCGTCACGATGCGATGAAGACAACCTTTCCTTTGTTGCCGCTGGAGCAGTTGTTCACAGGCGAAAAAGAAAAAACGACGTTCAACATCTCTTGGTTTTAACTCATGAAGAGCCCAAGTCCCCATTTTCTGAATCAATCCCAAAGCATGCAATTGCTTGGAAATGGATTGGCGGGTAACTTTTAATAATGAAGCAAGCTCTTCTTGCGTTTGACATGGATCTTCATTGAGCAATGCCTCGAATTTAGCGTCTTCCAAGATTTTTGGCTTTTGTCCTTCCTTCACGCGGACGGTCTTCAGCATTAAAATCACCGTCTTTGAAGTGACGGAACCAATCTCGGCACATTGTTTCACTTAAAGCAGCATCTCCATAAATTTTTTGTAGCTCTCGAAGTGCTTCAGTCGCCGTTTTTTTCGAATGAAAGAGGAAAATCAACACTTCTCCCAAATGACGATTATTCGGCACAAAATCAGACATTTTCACAAAACCAAAAGTATATGATACCAAAACAAAATCACTAATTTGTCGAAGCAGTTTGTTTAGCATATGTCTAAGTTTGGTTTATGCCGTATAGGTTATGTTAGAATCGAGTAGCGCACACTGTTGGCGGCAACTATTGACAACAGCGAGAACTTTTCATTCGAACTGGTCACAATTTGCATTTGCACAAGCCTTCAAACGATTAGGCCATTCAGCTATTGCGGCATGCACGGTTTCCATGGATATTGACGTCACTATTCGAACCAAAGTTTGTTTGAGACTCTCCAAATTTCTGTGAAGTCTTCGACAGGCCATGATCTTCAATTCTGACCACAAACTGTAGTCAGATCTGGTCTTCCAGACAGCCAATCTTCTGCGGCTATGAACCCAGGAATATTGGTTTTTAGTCAGTGCTGGGTGGTTTTTGTCTTATGGGCGGAATCTTGCTAGACGATCGAACGCTCTCCATTGAAGAAAGTACTACTCAACTGCTTCACCACGCCTTCTAAGACATTATCCTGGTACATTTTCGCACCGATCTTAACAATTTTTTTCAGAAATGAAGAGATGTGACGCTTTTACAAGACACTCCCCACCAAACCATTACGGAGGCTGGTTGGTGGCCACGCTGAACCCTTGGCAAAACATTTTTTGCGTCTTTAGAAGTTTTGGCATACATTTTGTCGTTTTGCTTATTAAAAACTTTTTCAACAGTAAAAATTTTCTTATCTGTGAAGAGAATATTTTTATGGCCGTATAAGCGCTTACCACCGAAGAAGCTGCTTGCATCTGTCGATACTAATTTTCTTCAAGCGCGTTGTCAAAAGATGACCAGTTGAGCGACAGACGGCTTTCATGTGGAGATCATCTCTAATTAGTCTTAACAGTGATCTAGTCGATACATTCATTTCCCTCGACATGATTTTCTGCTCTCTGCGAATTTATTTCGAACGGCTTTTGTGGCTGCACTGGTTCGAAGCACGGGAGGACGACTACTTATTTTCCTATCTGTCACTTGAGACATTTAGGGAAAACGATTGATCTTGCGAGAAACAAACATGCTCAAAATATTAAGTTTTTTCAGCAATTCGTTAATCCCGCACCACAATTTTGTAATACAATCCAGCAATGCGATTTTCCGTAGCTTCCCACTCCATTGTTAACAAGCGAGGTTTGCCACGAATCTGATATAATTTATGAGTTGACAGTGCAATATAGTGCGGCAAGAAGGCTGAGCACTCTATGTAAGTGGTCAAATAAGAACTACGGTCACGACAAAATCCTGGCTGGCACTTCGGAGCTTCCCGGATTGGTGGACTTTCACTCCCGCTTACACTTGCCATCGAAACGTTCACGACCCTCCTACCCTCAAGAGAAGAGTGGGAACGGGATGATATAAGACAGGCGAGTCTATCCATATATACACAGATGGTTCAACGCTCGAGAGCAAAATGGGCGGAGGTGTATACCCCGAGCATCTGAGGATCTCCTTCCGTTTTCAGCTCCCCGACTACTGTAGTGTCTTTCAGGCTGAACTGATGACTAAAATGACACCAACATTTTCACTGACAGCCAGGCGTCGACAATATCCAAGGTGGCCAATGAAATACCGCGCATCTCACAGATGGCTGAGTCATTTCACTTAAGGATAATATGAGTTCCTGGCCACCGAAACATTGAGGGTAACTGCACAGCCGATGAACTAGCGAGACTTGGCACTAAGTTGACCGATGAGTACATGGACAATGAGGCATACCCTTATAAACATGAAAGCTACTCATCCTTGAAGAAATCGTAAGGAAAGCAAACGAAAGATGGCGTAATGAAGTCACCTGCAAAATCGCCCGTCAGAATCTCTGCTAAGCCAAAATAGCGCACTGATTTCAGTCATAACGGGGCACTGCTTAATAGGTAGTTACGATGGGTGTGCAAGCACATGACTTCTGTGGAAGTTGTCTTGATGAGGAAGAGGAAGATATATTCTTTCACCTTCTGTGCCATTGTCCTGCTTTAGCCAGACGTAGATTTACCATTTCAGGTAGAGAATTTTTTAAATTTTTGAAAAGCACACACTGGTCTTATGAGAAATAGGGAAATCTCCCCGGAACTTTTTTCTTCGAATTTAAAGCGAGATGAAGATCCCCCAAAAATATATTTTTTATCGATTTTTAACTCCAAATTTCCGGGAATAATGGGCGCTTTTGGTCTCCAGAATCGTATTCAGCGAACAAAATTACCTGAGAAACCAAGAAAAAAGAAAGAGTGAGTTGGATGTCTAATTTTATGGCCTGTGTAGTTACTTGCATCCGATTTAACAGCAAACTCTCGGATTTTATTACTCATACGCCCCGGTATCTTTGCTGCTCACAATTTTAGGTCTCCAATCATTATTTGTTGTTGCCGTAGTCGAATGGCTTGGTGCATGACTACCATTCGGGAGTGCGTAGTTTTCTCCGTACATGAAACAGCAAAACTATAGAAGAAGTTTTCTTCTAATAGGAGGCAAACCGCCGAGTGCTTCTCAGCCATGAAAAAGCTCTTCATAAAAGACCATTTCCCGTTCGGAGTCGGTTTGAAACTGTAGGCCCCTACAAACACGTAACAGAAGTGTACGCGCCAATAATTTATTTATTTTTTAATCTTTATTTGCCTTTCATCACATAAAATTTTCAAAAGTTTTAATTACACAAAAATACGAGCTCTTTTTTCGATTTTATTAGCTGACTATGGTTTGGATTTTACTTTTCCATTATTCATTAGAGCTGAAAGTCTTCTCATACTTTTATGTGAGTTTTAGCTTCCGACTTCACTCCATTCTCCATTGCTTTGCGGTTAAAGTTTAAATTTTAACTGACAGAAAATGCACCAAGTATCCCTTGAGTATGACATTATTGCCTTATCATAGACAGAATTTACCATTTAGTTGAGAAAATTTAGTTAAGTTCGCTTATTTCAAAGCCTGAAAGCTAAAGTGAATGCCTTTTGGTTGTGATACTTTCCACTTGAAAAACGTGGTTTCTAAGCATCAAAATTTAATTTGAGCTTACTGATAAATATTTTAATGCCACTAATATTTTCATGCAAAAGGAAAGTTCGTGTCAGAAAGTTTTCAGCTTAATTGTGAAAAATGAAAAACTAAATTTTTTTTATTTTGGTTTTGATTTAGTTTAAAAGAGACATCAAAGGCTAAATAAAAGCACTGCAAAGCATTTAAGTGCCTGAAAGAATTATTGAGACCGCAAACTTTTATTGATTTTTTAATTTAAAATAAAGTAAAGTTGTGATGCCATAAAGTGTTGCCATTTTAGATGTTCTTTTAGCAAAAGTTAGGTTAGCTTAGGTCAACCTGGCTGGCTGAAAGCCATCACACAGACTTATTGGTCCTTAGTGGTACCAGATGGAGTTGTACTTTTGCGTTTCTTTATAGTAGACTTCTTTTAGTAAGCCTGCGTCTTTTGCGCATCTAAGTAAGCCCTGAAGCTCAAATCCAGAGAGACGTTATTAATTCTCATTTTTAGAGCTCCCTAGCATTTCATTCAGGTTCTAGCTAATTTAGGGCAAGAACATAGAAGGTTTTCTAGAGTTTCTCTCTCTCTTTCAGTGTATTGCAACATCTGCAGTTGTCGTTTTTTGCGGTTCCTATCTATATGCAAGTGTCGCTAGCAATCAGTGCCAACGTTTTGAGATGAAGTTTCATATGAGTTTATTGCCTCTATCGCCCCCTGACTATCAATGTTTATATTTAATTTGGAGTTGTTTGATGTCTTCGCGAATGCTATTTTTGCAACCTTTCCTACAGCAAAGACTTCTGCTTGTGTGTGATCATCAATGTGACCACAACATCGCTTTATTTTGTGTGAAAACTGTGAAACTCAATGCATAATTTTTGAAGTGAAACTTCTTAGGCGTCGATAGACTAGCGAGAATGGAGAGTAAAATTTCAAGGCCAAGCAACGATTTGGGCATTTTCGTTCCGCGAGAGAGAAAAAAGATATAACGTAGAGGAAAAGAGAGAGAGAGAGCTATATCTTATATATATTTTAGATACACTTTAGACTATTTTTCCTGAGTTTTTTCTTGTGGTTGCTAATTTCAAGTGAGAAATAACACTGCCTACTTTTTGGCGCTTGTTTGTTGGTGCAAACTTGTTTCCTGGCTAGTGCTTGTGCGTATTATAAAGTGCTATCCATTCCGGCATCAGATTTATTGGTATTGCCATGCGGTAATTTCTGCCGTTGCTGCGGTCCTGGAATCGCTGTGTTTGTGCGGGTGATTGCCACGCTTTGTGTCCGGCTCTTATCTGCTCCGGTGGACCCTTCTCCATATTTTGATTTGTCTGAAAGTCTAGACATTAATGGAGTAGCTGTTTGGTTAGGAAAAAATACCTTTAGAGAAATCCATATTTATCCAAGCGGTAATTAAATCTCTTGGTGGGGTTGTCAATAGTTCCAGGTTTGCTCGGAAATGCCGGGTATCTCTTAACGAGACAGTGGAATATTTCCGCATCGATTTTATATGGATGCCAGGCCATAGTTACATACCAGGGAATCGTAAGGCAGACAAATTATCGAACTTTTTTACTGCTGCCCATTTCTCTATCGAGTTCATCATTTGCTTTAGCCGGTTACCTGGCGTGGTGACGACGCCGAGGACATTTGCGAGCTCGGAGCGCTCTTCGTAAAACTTTACGCAGGTCGCTTATAGTTATATGTGGAATTAGAGCGATTTTTTGATCTAAGGAGGAATATAAGTCATCGCATTGGTTCTTGTACGGTTGAAAGATGTTGGATAGATGCTTTGAAAATGTCATAACTTTATCCATATCACTTCTCGCCCAAATATCATTTGCATTTTTCGCTGGCGGAACGTGACAGTTTTTATTTAATTCTGTGCATTTCGACACATTGACTTCATCGTGTTTGTCGATTCTCTTTTCATGGGTCTTTTCCAAGATCTGGGGTATTGTGAATATATTCGTCGATGGTAGACTTTCCAGGTCTAAAGTCACACTGATAAGGTCCAATCAGGCACAGATTGCAGGACCGCCCTTCTTATGGATTGGGCAGAGCATACTTAAATTCGAATCGGCAGGCATGCTTTCATCCGACCATATTTTGCATAGGAGCTGATGCATGCACCTTACCAGCTCCTCGCCGCCATGTTTGAATAGCTCAGCCGGCAGTCCGTCAGCGCCCGCGGCTTTACTGTTCTTTAGCCGCGTCTCGCTATTTTCACCTCGTTATGGTCGGATAGCGGAACGACAATTCCGTCGTCAACGATTAGGGTATCGGGATCTTCACATTCTCGGTGACATGCGCAGCTGTCACTGTTTAACAGTTTCGAGAAGTGTTCCCTCCATAATTTAAGATTGCTCGGTACGTCAGTCACTAGATTGCCGTCTTTGTTCTTACAGGAAAACGCCCCGGTCTTGAAACCTTCTGTAAGCTGCCGAACTTTCTGGTAGAACTTTCGGGCGTTGTTCCTATTGGCCAGCTTCTCAAGCTCCTTACACTCACGTATTTCGGCCACTCGTTTCTTCTTTCGGATCATACGTCTCTCTTCCTTTTTCAGCTCTCTGCATCGATCCCACATGGCGTTGCGCCCGATCGCCAAATCCAGCGCACAACCAGCTATCCTGGAATGCTTCGCCTTCTCACGTTAGCTCACTCCCGAACGGGGGTTCAGAAGCTACCCAGAGGATACGTCACACGTTGTGAGCTGCTTTAACCATATGCAGAAGAATCGTCCCGGCCACTCCCAATTGAATGACGATCAGTAACTTTTCCTACTTGCGTGGACTTCTACATATGGAACTATCCTCCAGTTCTAATGGACTTTTACTTCAAATTTTGGAAGGATGTTTTTTATACATTCCTTCATCGGATAACTCTAGCTCGAAACTATCACTTTTTATTTAGTATTTAAAAAAAAAAAAAATTGAAATTGTTGAAAAAATATGCAAACAAATTTATTTTTTTCAAACAACCGCCGTATTGTGAAAAAAAAAATTTATTTCGAACAGCCGCCATATTGTGAAAAAACTATATTAGTTTAGCTTATCTAAGGCTCATTCGATAGCGGCATCTATAATAATTAAGAATCTGTTTGGTTTTTAGTTTTCAGATCACCAGGAGGGTTGGAATCGTTCACGCCCCGTCACCCTCTTTTTTTTTGGCCTCCTACTTTGACTGGGCATAATTTTGTCAATCTTAATTTTTTTTTTGTTAGTTTTTAATGTAATAATGATAATAGTAATGTAATTATGATAAAATTAATAATAATAATCAATAAGCAATGGATATAAAAATGGATGGTAAACATGTTTTGTTTCCTTTGTACAGCGCTTCAAAAGCCCGGCGAAATTCATGCCTCTACACTAGAATATCCCCTCAACAAAAAGTAGCAGATAAACTGCCACTGTGGTATCACAAGGGATCGGCAGTGGTCTAAGTGAGTTGGTTTAAAAACCGACTGCCACTTCTACCTACCTACCGAGTCCTTCTGCTAACTTCATATAAGGAATTCCCATTTTATTGTTCTTAAAGAATTCAGCTTTAAAGAGTTTCACTATTGCGTACTTATATATGCACTTATATTTACTATATACTTCATACGCAGGTTTCTCTGTTGTTGCTAATGTAATGCATCAGTGTCAAATTCTCAGTGAGTATCCATTAAATATTTAAGCACAATAAGAATAACAAAAGAATGATGAAGATATGTATTCGAAAAACTGAGGAAAGACTGCAGAAAAATGAGTGGAAAGGTGAACTAAACAATGCACAATGAATTTTAAATTTGTCTGCCGAAAATGTGCACATGCGAGTGTGTGTGTGTTCAAACATACAGACTTTAATACTTCAGTAAATACTTTTACGCAGCCGCATAAAAAGCAAAAGCGCACAAAACGTAAGGTATTGTGATTAAATTTTGTGTATATTGAGAAAGTTGCATTTACGAGTAGTTCAGTGAAAATTATGTAAAGAATTGGTATCCATTAGTGAAATTCAAACATTTTTAGAAGAAAAAAATTTTAGTGTCTCGTTTTACCACCAACCAAAAGTAAGATGATGCACTTCTCATGTAACTTTGTTGCTGAGTCTCAAAATTTAGGTAGGTAGGTTGAAGTGCTCCCCAAGTAGCACTGAAGCGCCGTTTTGATACCATTATGAGACCTCCAACAGGTTTATATCTACAGCCAGCCAGAGCTGTTTAAATAATGGAGAAGATTGATGGGAATTAGGTTGGCGCACTGCCCCAAGCTGTCGAAGAAAGGAGCTCCCAGTGATCTTAGTCGCCTAGCTGCCAAATCCGGACATTTACAGAGAAAGTGCTCTACAGTCTCCTTTTCTGAAAGGTCCCCACATCTTCTGCAATGGGGGTTATATGGTAACCCTAGCTATTGACATCATCGGCCTTAACATCCGCACTGTTAGTTCTGCCTTCTCCAAACTGGATAAAGAGGCAAAGTGAATGGGTCTGGTGGTGAACGAGGACAAAACGAAGTACCTCCTGTCTTCAAACAAACAGTTGGCGTACTCGCGTATCGGCACCCACGTCACTGTAGACAGTTATAATTTTGAGGTTGTAAGAGACTTCGTGTATTTAGGAACCAGCATTAATACCGATAACAATGTCAGCATTGAAATCCAACGTAGAATCTCTGTTGCCAACAAGTGCTACTTTGGACTAAGTATGCAACTGAGCAGTAAAGTCCTCTCTCGACGAACAAAACTAACAGTCTACAAGACTCTCATCATGTCCGTCCTAACGTATGGTGCAGAAGCGTGGACGATGACTACATCTAATGAAGCGACGCTTGGAGTGTTTGAGAGAAAGATTATGCGAAAGATTTTTGGACCCTTGCACGTTGGCAGCGGCGAATATCGCAGGTGAAGGAACGATGAGCTGTATGAGCTTTACGACGACATAGACATAGTGCAGCGAATAAAGATCCAGCGGCAACGTTGGCTGGGTTATGTCGTCCGAATGGATACAAACGCTCCGGCTTTGAAAGTATTCGATGCGGTACCAGCTGGTGGTAGTAGAGGAAGAGGAAGGCCTCCTCTGCGTTGGAAAGATCAGGTAGAGAAGGACTTGGCTTCACTTGGTGTGTCCAATTGGCGGCGGTTAGCACGAGAAAGAAACGACTGGTGCGTTTTGTTAAATTCGGTCAAAATCGCGTAAGCGGTTATCGCGCCAATTAAGAAGAAGAAGAAGAACGTGCATCGTCTGCAAGGCTTCGACGACCACATTTAAGTTTAGCAACCCATCTTGCCTCAGAACTAATTGAAGACGAAAAATCCTTATAGAATTTCAAAATGCGTTCATAAATTTCTGTTGCTTTTAAGGGGGTGGTAGGGTTTAGCGCTAAAAAAACACTTTTTTTTGAATTTTTTATAGAAATATGGCTTAAGATACTTTAATAAAATCAGTTGCATGTTATTGTACATCTTTTCAATAAGTTTTTAAAAAATATTAATAATAAAATATTGACAAATAAGCCCATGACAGAGTTTTTTTGGAGATATGTTTTTCGAGAGGTGCTCTGCGGTGCCAATCGGCATTCGTCGTAGAATCATCTGAAACTAAAAAAGTCGAATTTTGCAGTTAAAGTATGACGTAATGCTCCCCCCCCCCCCATTAATAAAATTTTTTTTTTTTCATTTTTGTAATATAGTTTTGGTGGCAAAAAAACGTAAAACGAGCATTTTTGGCGAAAAATTTCGCATTTTTGTAAGTGAAAAATAACCTTAAAAAAAAAAATTAAAAAAAAACAGTGTGGGGGGGGGGGGGGGAGGTATTTTTGATTAAGAAGTCGTTTCGGGAAAAACGCGTTTGAAAAAATGACTCTGAAAATTATCGATGCTCCGCATTCGAGGTAGAGTGCCTACAAAGGCTATAACTTTGAGAGTTCTGCTCCGATCATTAAAATTTTGACACAACATTCTTGAAATGATTTACTATAAGATGAGTGAAGAAAAAAATTTCGATTTTGTGACCCTAACCCCACAACCCCCCCTCCCCCCCCCCCCCCCCCCCCCCCCCCTTAAACGTACCAAAAATAAAAATTCAATCACCGCACGATACCTGATTTTTTCATTGCAGAAAATACTGTGACATGTCGGCACTAATCACTTGTAATCAAAAAATGAATTGATAGATTGAAATGAAGTTTCACATTCGTTCATATGAAGAGTATACCACCTCTCTTATCGAACTGCAAATCTTATTGAACAATTTGGCATGTAATTTGTTCCTTCGAAAACCAACCAACGATATAAAAAAGTGGATTCTATGCTGACCTTGAAAAAGTTTAATTTTATTCGTATTAATGAAACATCGAACGCAAAATTCAATAATATTTAGTTGTTGTTGTTGTTGTAGCAGCATAAACATTTCCCGTGCATATACGTGGAATGCTGCTGAAGTGACAGTCCTTGGCCGGATATAAATCCGGGTCGTTCCGGTTACGTAGAACCGACTGTCGTGGGGACGAATAATATTTAGTCTTACGAGGTGTGCCTTTTATATTTCGGGATTAGGCAACCCTGGTGTTGCAATCTGGCAACTGACAGCTGTATCGCAAAGTTTGACATTTTTTGGCTTTTACGTACTCAGAACGTTTTGAAATACCAGCGCTATTTGTGTTGTTTACAGTAACTTAATAGATTCATCTCGGTCCAAAAATGGAATTAAATCGTGAACGTTTTCGTGCGATTATTTTTTACAACTTTCGACATGGATTAACTCAGCAACATTGCATGGATGAACTTAATTCATTTTTTTGCGATGAAGCTCCATCAAGGACCAGTGTTTATCGATGGTATAGTGAATTAAATCGTGGTCGTAGTTCACTCCAAGACGAATTTCGTGAAGGTCGTCCAAAATCAGTTGTTGTTCCGAAAACCATTGATGCTGTGCGCGAACTGATATTGCAAGATCGTCATGTGACCTATCGTGAGATTGAGGCAATCTTACGCATTAGTGGGACCAGAATACATTCAATATTGCATAAACATTTGACTGTCAAAAAAATTTGTTCGTGTTGGATCAATTTGTCAATCCCTCAAAAAAAGGCTCGTGTCGATTGGTCGAAGGAAATGCTCAAAAAATACGATCGCGGGGCTCCGAAACACGTCTGTGACATCGTGACAGGTGATGAATCATGGATTTATGCGTATGAGCCCGAAAGTAAACAGCAGTCGACTGTATGGGTGTTTCAAGATGAGCCAAATCCAACAAAAGTTGTTCGCGCACGAAGCACTTCCAAGCAAATGGTCGCCTGTTTTTTCGGAAAAACTCGACATGTCGCAACTGTACCACTAGAATAACGCAGAACAGTAAATTCTGAGTGGTACACAACCATTTGTTTGCCAGTTGTCTTCCAAGAAATTAGAAAAACCAATCGCCAAAGACGGATCACTCTTCACCAGGACAATGCGAGCTTTCACACATCGGCTCAAACAACTGCATTTTTGAGCACCCAAAACATCGAATTAATGGGTCATCCCCCGTATAGTCCTGACTTGGCACCGAATGACTTCTTTTTATTCCCGTACGTAAAAAACAAACTGAGAGGTCAACGTTTTTCGACACCTGAAGAAGCGGTTGCGGCATTCAGAATGCTTTGGAGGTACCTCATTCAGAGTGGCAAAAGTGCTTCGACAATTGGTTCAAACGCATGCAAAAGTGTATAGATCTTCATGGAGAATATTTTGAAAAACAATAAAGTGATTTTCGATGATTAAAATTTGTTTTTGTTCTCTAATCCCGACATATAAAAGGCACCCCTCGTATATTTTACTTGTTTTGCTCGATTAATAAACTATCCAGATATTAGACATTTTTTATGATGTTTGGTTTTTTAAGTTGGCACATTGCTGGACATTTATAAAAGTTTCCCTAGAGGCGAGACGTCGGTTTCTGAGTACGACATGCAATCTAGACCTGAAGCGAATGAGTAAGACGTGTTTCGTGATTTTCGCTAAAGTGGAAAAAGAGCAGCATCGTTCGGTAATTCGCTTTTTGTTTTTGGATGGGGAAAATGCGAGGAGATAAAAGCAAAGTTCGGTGCTTTCTAAAGAGACGCTTCGCCATCTATGACCATAGTTAGATATTGGTTGAAAGAATTTAAATGTGGGCGAACATTCGTTTTTGATGAGGTGCGACCAGGACGACCGGCAGACGTGGTTACCGAGGAAATCATTCAAAAAGTCCACGACATGATTCTCGCTGATCGACGACAAACGAAAGAGCGCGAAGTAACAAAGGCCATAGATGTGTCGATCAGAACGGCAATTAATATTTTACATGACAATTTGGCGATAAAAAATTGGGTGCCGCGATTGCTCAATTTAAGTGAGATCCGCAGGAATTTTTGTAATGAGCAGTCACCCTTAATGAAACCTCGATTCATCATTACATACCAGAAACTAAGCAGCAATCAAAGCATTGAATTTTTTTGCTTCAAAGAAGGCGAAGATAGTCCCATCGGCTGGAAAGTTCATGGCGACGATTTTTTGAGATGCGAACGGCGTCGTCCTCATGAATTCTTTAGAAAAGGGAGGAACAATCACTAGACAGTATTGCAGTGAGTTTTTGGACCGCTTGCACAAAAAATTGAAGGAGACACGGCCGCATTTGGCAAAAAAGAAGGTGTGGTTTCACCACGATAACGCACCAGCTGGTTCATCCGGAGTTATCGCTGCCAAACTAAATAAATTGCGTTTAGAATTGCTGCCGCATGCTTCGCTCTTACTCCCTACAACTTTTTCTTGTTTCCTCACTTGAAGAAATGGCTCGCAGGAAAAAAATTTTATTAAAACGAGGAAATCCTCGCTGGGACAGATGCCTATTTGGGAGAGATCGACAAATCCTATGTTTTTGGCAGGAGTAAAAAATGGCCCAAGCGTTGGGAGAAGAGTATCTTTCTAAAAGGGGACTATGTTGAGAAAAAAAATTGAAAAAATGATGTCTTCATTTCGAACACGGGTACTTATTGAACCGTCCTCGTGTGTATATATTTTCGATTTGAGATAAATACTTAAATTAATTGGAGGTAACATTTTATTACCGGCAACTGTGTTATCGTCCAGCTCTGCATGCACCGAGGCACAATTTGGGGAGACAAAAAAGTCTGACTCAAAAAATTATTTCCAAAAATGGTTAGTTAATTAAAAAATATATCATACTTCAAAGTTTATGTTTTCTTATTTTGAAAATATTTTCTGTGGAAGGGGCTTTTGTACATTTACTAATTGTCATAGTTGGTTCCAAAAAAATTGTACATAAAAAATTTTTTCGGAGGCAATTCAAAGTGCAGTTTTTCTTGATTAGAAAATTGCTACCCTCACAATTTCAACACAAGCATCTCAGTAAGAGGGAGTGAATGTGTGTGTGCATGGGAATGTAAATAGCTGACAACAATGACTTTCACAAATTCACTTTTCTGCGTGACTCCAGTGACTCCAGCTATGCAAAATTTGCATACGAAATGGGTCCTTGCTAGCATATTGACAGGGGCAAGCAATTTGCTATGCATGTATGTGTCTTTGCACCCCATATGCACGCACAGTGGACATCCAGATATGTGTGTGTAGCAGTTTGTTATGATATTGCAACGTACGTGACTTTTGCGTTATTTGCGCTAAAAAAATTTGTTGCCTTACTTCGGCTATTTTTTGGTGCTTATGAAAAAGTGAGAATAACGGAGTCACAAAAACAAGTTCTACGTTGTACGCTGGCATGCTGAAGGCAAAAAGGCTTTGTAAATTTGTTTGTTGTTTGCTTTGTTGTTGCTGCTAGTTGTTTGTGATGTTGGCTGCAGCAGTAAGAGGAGCAGCAGTTAAAGCCACATTGCCATGACCAAAAATGCAACTGAAGTTCAAAATAAGTTGTAGCATTGCAACTGCTGCTTAGCCTTTCACCCTTTGCCCTCATCGCTTTGGTAGCCTTTCGCTACGCAAATGTCACTGCCTTTGCGGTTGCGGTTGGCTGCTTGCCATCGAATGTCAAGTTTCATGGCTGACATTTATGTTGGTGTGGTGTGCGTGTGTGTGTATGGGTCTATGCACGTTTTGGGTTGTTCCTGGTCTACTACGGTAGACTGACGTATACTGAGGTAGACCAGCGCAGTTAGTGGCGTTGGTGTTGCTGTTGTGGCTAACAACAAAGGGAGTCATAATAAGGGGTGTTGGTCATGCCGCGGCGCAGTGACTGCATCACTTTTCAATTGTCATTGCCCTGATGCCTTTCCGCTGTTATTTTCTATCAACCAATTATCTGCCTCGTTATTGGGCTACCGTGACTGCCTCTTGGTTAAATTAAAATTTTGTTTTTCTGCACAGCCGTAAGTGGATACTCCAGCAGGGCAAAATGTTTCTGTATAGTTTTAATTGCTCCTACTGCACTTATACGTTTGTTTCTCCTGTTGATGCATACCGCAAAAGCGCGTGCTTCGTAGAAAGTCTCAGGGAACCAAGCTTGTGAAGAGCTCGATATTTTGGATATGGGCCGACCATAAATAAATAAAAATAAAAAACTATTTGGTACTTAACTTGGATTTTGACATACACTTTCAGGTACATTTTCCATTCCGGAGTGAATGGAGAAAATATCCAGTTGCTTTTAAGGAACTCCACACTATGCTAAAGAATCCCAGATATACAAGGGGGTTGAGTATTCATTTCGAGGACCTTATGCCACTCAATCACTACAGCTGGAAAAAAATGCGAGCTCCTCTACCGCAGACGAGAGAGTTTGTGCATGACAAACATTTATTTCGTCTGAGCTTGGATGTTAAATATAGAAATAAAAAGCAAAGGCAGGCAACGGATAACCCGTGAATGTGTATAGCCATTAAAACATTTCTCTTAAGAAACCATCTTCCGTTGGGATGCGTTATAAAGCTGTATGGAGATATCCATTTTGTGGCAAAACACGCCCCACAAATTGGGGAGCAGCTCGACCAAACACTCAATAAAAATGAGTGAGCGCTAATTATATAAAAAGTCTGGCATCCAGATGTTGTTATCAAATTCGCCTTTAATAACACTAAAAAAAAACGGAGGAGCCAGAATCGATTTTTGACTTTCTAAGCACTTTAAGTTGACCAATTGTAAAGGGGATAGAATCTGAAGATTTTACTGATCCTAGTATAAGTTGCAGAGACACATTTTGTGCATGTTCTGTCCTGTCGATTAAACATTTATGGTATGGTCTTCAAATAAAGGCGACGTATTCCAACCTGGAGCGAACAAATACAGTAAGAAACAATTTTAGAGTATAAGGGTCCGTAAAATTTGAGCTGTTCCGTCGTACAAAGCCTAAGACAGAATATGATTTTGATAAAGTGAAACTAATGTGGATATTAAATGAAGAACGACTGTCCAAAACTGCGCCTAAATCTTTACATTCATTGACAGATTGATGTACAATATTGGATATGCTGTAAGAAGTATGAAAGGCAATAGGGATTTTGGAAAATGTGACAAGATAGCAATTTTTGATATTTAAAGAAACAAATAAATGTAAAAAATTGCATTATTCAAACGTATAAAATGAGCGCGTCTACAGGCTGTCATACGAGAATTTAAATTTTCAACGACTCGCTCACACGTTATCGCATTGAGTTCAGCAATATCGATCCGAATGTTGTGTTTCAGCTCTGAAATCGTTGTTTTTTGTGAAGTTTTTTTGAAGAGTACAACTGATATGAATAAGCCATAAACGTATGAATGCCTGCTTTGGTGGGAAGTTTTCGGAAGGGCTATAATAACACTAAACTGGGGAGGGTGCAAAGACTGCATGCATTGGCATCACCGGAGCATGTAAAACTTGTCCCAGTGCTGCCCTGAATGTCCTTTTGCACTTACTTCCCATCGACTTTTACGTTACTTCCATCGCAGCCTCTGGAGGCAATCTCTCAAGGGACATAGTAGCATTTTCGGGCAGTTAACACCGTATTTCTCCGAACTTCGAACAGTTCTCTCTATCCGCAAACTGGAATTTGAGGGTCGCGTTAGATCAATCTTTCCAAATAGGCAGGATCGGATCGAGGGGAAAATCTGCACCGAAGCTTGCACCTCTGTCTTCACTGACGGTTCCAAGATGGAATCGGGAGTCGGGGCAGGAGTTTTCTCTAAATCAGTCAATTTACCTATTTCCTTCAAACTGCCGAATACTGCTAATACTTTTCAAGCAAAAGTCGTTGCGATCCTGGAGGCATGCAAAATGCTTATGGAGCGCGGGAGTGAGCGAGCGAGGAAGATATCAACCTTTTCTCCGATAGTCAAGCCGCGATCAAGGCTCTGACGAGCCATGGTGCAGAACGAAATTAGTAAATACCTGTATGGAGAAGATCAAATCTCTTGGGTGTGCAGGTAACATTTTTCTGATCTGGGTTCCAGGACATAGGAACATAGAGGAAAATGAATTGCTGATGAGCTTGCCAGAAAGGCGACTGAATTGGCCTCAGAAACCTCTTACCCGGTCATCGCTATCCCTCTGACAGTTGTTAAAGAGGAACTGCACACATTATTTCTCAGGAAAGCGCAGAAAGGATGGAGCTCCATTTCTTCATGTGCCATTTCGAAAACCCTTTGGCCCCAATACAATATGCGGAGGACTCAGAAAGTCTTTGGCCTCCTCGCCATTTAATCTCCAAACTCGTTGCGGTGTTTACTGGTCACTGGACGATCGGCACACATGCTGAAAAGCTAGGGTTATCAATTAACCCCATTGCAGAAGTTGTGCGGATCTTTCAGAGAAGGAGACTCTTGACCACTTTCTCTGTAAATGTCCGGGTTTGGCAGCTAGACGAGTAAGTTCACTGGGAGTTCCTTTCTACGACAGCCTTGGGGCATTGCGCCAACCTAAATCCAATCAATCTTCTCCATTATATCAACAGCTCTGGCTGCCTGTGGATATCTGCCTGTTTCACTGGAAAATGTTCCTGAAAGTGTCAAATTCTCAGTTAGGTACCAAATAGCTCGTTTTTGTTGGAGATCTCATAATGGAATCAAAACGGCACTTCAGTGCTATTTGAGGAGTTCCAAACTGGCACTTCAACTATTTTACATACCTACTTACCTAAGCCATATATCCCAATGTTATGTTAATTTTTTTGCGCTTTTCTTCGAAAGTCACAAAAAAGGGACATTAATTGTCGAGCTGGACGGTTAAAATGTGCCAAAAATATGTTTCCCGTTACCTTTTACGTAGAATAGCGGGATATGTCATGCATATTAAATGTAAGAATCACATAGTTTCTGCCATATGAATCCGCATGTTGTGGAATTTTGACCGTTTCTACAAAAAATTCTGACCCGCATATCGCCGATATGGGCATATTTTGTATTCTCTCTACTCGAAAGTATTACCAGAACCTTGTTATTTTGAAAAAAGTTTGATTTTGTAGCACAGTGTAACTGCTATATTTACTTTTTTTCTTGCTGGATTTTGGGCCTAGAGCTTTTTGTTTTTTTTTTTTCTTAGCGGCATCTCAGTTTTCGCTAGTGGCTTAAAATTCCTCTTTGCTCTGCAAAGAGAACGCCTTTGGACTATTTTAAGGAAATTCTTTACCGAAATTATATTAATTTGGGGGGAAAAATCCTTAATTTCCTCGGTAGACGGCTTTAGTTATCGATATATCGTAAGGTATCGATCAAACAATTTCAAGTTTTTGCTCGTGGTCAAGCTGACATTTCCCATTAAAAAAATTCTTTTGGAGAAAATTGGGTACATTTTATTGGAAAGATAGGTCGCTGAAATTGTGTATGGTGTTTATGGTGCCGCTTTACAACGTCTAAGTAGACGTACAGCTTGTGGTTCCATCGTATTCGATATGCATCATTCAAGAAAATCGTACCATAGATCTTGCGAAAAAGAAGATGCTCTGCTCGAAATGCACTGGTGGAACTCCCAAAAAAGGACGTCCTCATCTACGTTGGAAAGACCAAGTCGACGGCAACCTGACCGCCCTTGGTGTTTCTAACTGGCGTCAGCGCGCGCAATGCAGAGTCGACTGGCGTAACATTTTGGTAGCGGCCAAGACTGACCATCGGTTATAGTTATCAGCTAAGTAAGTAAGTTTATGGTGCCGGTACTGTAATAGCTAACTACGCGCAGTTTTGGTTTCGTCGATTCCGTTGAGGCATTTTTGATGTTAAAGAAAATGTCGACAGTGTCAATAAATTCACAGATAATCGAAGTTGACTGGCATGTTAGTAGTCGTAGCATTACTCAGATACTAAAGATCGACCATGGAACAGTTTTAAACTAAAAATTATGGGTTTTTCCCGAAGCTAATATTGTAATGAATTTGAAGCCTTTCTGGCGTTTCATTAGCTCCACCAAATTTTGCTCCTGAATTCCAACTAATGTCTTCTACAATGGTCATTCTGCGAATTCTGCCTCTGCCTCGGCTAACCTTTTCGAAGGAGTATTTCTGTGAATATTTTGTCAGTGACCTGAATTGCACTTTAGCGGGTCATTCTTGCCCTAGTGAATCTGCGCTAAAACTGATGCCATTAACCATCTCCACTGAGGAGGTAATTAAAGGTATTGGTGATCGTAGTTGAGTTCTCAGTTAGTCTCTGGCCTCATGTATTTTTTCTGATGATTGGAAACAAACTTCTGTAACGCCTATCTTTGAAAGGGGCAATAGAAACCATGTCCGCAATTATTGGCCGATCTCAAAGCTATCTTCAGTTTCCAAATTATATATATGTATTTGGTCTGTAAGGTTCTTGTAACCGTCGACTTATATAAATAAAGAAGTAAAACATAAGTAATACATTTTTTTACAAACATTTTACTGCCGTGCTTTTGTTCGTTTTTTAGTGCTTGTTTAAGTTTCTCCAAATTTTTTAAATTTTGTAGCTGGTGGTCTGGAAGCATTTCATACTCATTCAATTTCTTTTTTCAATAATAAGCATCAGACTGTTTTTAGGTTTTTTTTGGTGGTAATCTTCTTATGTTGACCACTTTGGTGTAACTATGTTAGCAGCTTATTTTTTAAAGATTTCACGTAAATTTCTTACTTCACTAAATCTTCTTTTTTTTGTTTGGCTGTTGTGTTATATGTTTCCTTCTTATTTACCTAAATCGATTTGCACTGCACCTAGTTTTATAAATTTACTTTATTTATATTTTATTTCTCCTTTTTTCTCCTTGCCAACCTGCTCTGCTACCTACGAAAAAGCTTCGTATTCCTTTCCTCTTTTTGTGTTTGGCCCCTGCCAGAGCATTCGCCATGCCTCTTCTTGTAAGTGTACTTTGAAGCATACTTTTAGCAGAAACTATTTTGCACAATTTTCATTTAATTGAAATACAAAAATAATTCTGTTGTTGAAACAATTTAATTGAGAAATGAGTCGGCAGCAATTGCTTTGTTTGTGGCACCTGAGTGGTGCCCAGTTGGGTTTAGTTTGGCCGAGTTGAGTTGAATGGAAGGTCAGCTACTTAGGAGGTAGGAAGAAAATTCGAAATTTGAATTTATGTTACTAAATTATGTATATATGTAATAGTTATAACCTTGCCTGTTTTATGTAGGCCAGGGGTTTGGCTTGCAATTAGTTTGCTACATGTTGAATATTTTGTTTACAGATGGTTGGTGCTGCCGATTTGAGACGCAAGAACGATGCACTAAGAGTCTGGGTGTCAGTATATACTCCTATTAAAAAAAAAATATACTCCTATTAGGTATGTAGTAAAATAAAAAAATAGTTTTGGTTTTATTATTTTTCACATTATATGTTTATGCAGTAACGAACGAACAACAACCTTCGTACTAAAAGCGCAAGCGCAGTGGACTACGGATGCAGAAGGTATGTAAAGGCTGGTTAAATTTTAAGGGCCAATGCTGAATGTGAACCACACCTAAACGTCAACGGCACCGTTGGACTTCTTTCTTTGGAGTTATTTGAAAGAAAAGTTGTATGTCGATAAGCCAGCAACAATTCAAGAGGTAAAGGATGAGATAATTCGGCACATTAACGGCATAGAACCTCAATTATGCCTAAGCGTCATCGAAAATTTGGATCATCGGATGGAGGTGTGCCGCCGAGGCCGCGGCCGTCATTTGGCCGATATTTTGTCCTATGCGTAATTCAACCATGCCAATATTATTATAATAAAGAGAAATGACAATAATTTCTTAAAAAAATTGTATTTTATTCAAAATCAACACCGGCCCTTAAAACTTAACCACCATTTATAAGAGAAATAAGCTTAGATGGAAAATTATTATTTTATTCTTCTTTTTCTTTATCTTTTGTTATAGGAAAACAGGCATTCTGTACACAACAATTAGGTTACATATGTGTACATTAAGGTTTACATACATACAGTACATTGATACATTTTGAAATACATTTTATTATTTAGGAATATAGCACATAAATTGTTGTACAATTCTGTACAATATAAAGAATACATTTCTTATCATTGATGTGATTGATTTCCCTCTGAGGTAGATATCTAACTTTCTGCCCATCGTTTTGGTGGTCTTCCTGGTCGCCTTCTTTTTTCGGGTATCCTATCTCGAGCTATTTTTATTTTTACCGATTGCTAGGGGCTCGTGTCACATGTCCGTTCCATGCTCGTTTTCTGCCTCTTATGAATTTTACAATGTCGGTCAACCCTTTCTGTGTTTTTATCTCCTCGTTTCTTACAGGGTTTGATTGAAAAGTAATGAGCCTTATTTTTTCTAAGCAGTTTTATTAAACCTTTTGGCTTATGCAACTAATATTCTTCAAAATAGGACCCTTGAGCGTCAATACACCGCTGTTAGCGGTCCTTCCACTGCAGGAAACATTTTTTAAACTCATCCGCCGTAATCGCGTTCAATTCGGCTGTCACAGTTTTTTGGATCGATGGAGTCGAAACGCCTCCCTTTCAGCTTTCTTTTCAGGCGCGGGAACAAGAAGAAGTCCGGAGGGGGCAGGTCTGGGCTGTAGGGAGGGTGGGGAGGCACAGGAACCCCCATCTTGGCCAATGCAGAGGTGAAGAGGAAAGCGGTGTGCGCTGGCGCATTGTCGTGATGAAGGGTCCAATTGTTGACGAGGTCGGGCCAAACCCGGGCGACGTGGTTATTCAGCCGAAGGAGCACTTCTTTGTAAAATGCTGCGTTTACAGATGATCAGCATGGTTTTGACCTTGGATTTCGACATGCGTTTCCCGGTCTTCCTTGAACGACTTGTGCCACCGTTTTACCTGGGCACTGGACAGAGATTGGTCCCCGTAATCCTCCTTGAGTAGCCCAATAGTTTCGGTACTCGTTTTGTTTACCTTTACGCAAAATTTGATCGAGTAACGTTGCTTCAACGATCGCTGCATTTTCGCCACTGCAAAATCCTAACACACTTTTAAAACAGCTTTCACGCGCGGGGCGATGTTGACTGCACCGCTGTTGCCAGCGAACTGGGACCGGTTTCTAGTAAAAGGGGAAGGTCCAACGACCATTTTCTCCCACCAGCCGATTCGGTTGATCGCTTGGCAGACGCTCCGCGCGGGAAGGCTCATTACTTCTCAATCAAACCCTATATATTATATGATTTAGTCCCGTTTTTCTAGCTATGACCCTAAAGGCATGCATTTCGGTAGCCCGCCGCAATTGTTTAGTTTTCGTGTCTTCCCCACGAACTTTTGCTCCTTAAGTCAATATCGACCTTACAATTGTTTTGTAGATTCGTGTTTTATTTTCTAATGTTCATATACTTGTTTTTCCACACTATTTCTCGCAGGCACCCTGATATCCGTGCACCGTTTGCGCATACCTCTCGCACCTCTGTTATTATATTTCGATTGCTGGCTACATCTACATCCAAATATTTAAATTGCATTACTTGTTCTTTTATATGGCGGTCAATCTCCAGCTTGCATCTTTTAGGTTCTTTTGATATTACTAAAGATTTAGTTTCTTCAGCTCATCTTCGCAATCAGCTACCAAAACAGCGTCGTCTGTGTAACATATAATTCATATTTTTTCTTTGTTAATTTTGTACCCGACCAATTGGCTTACCTCTGAGATAATTTTGCCATAATAAGATTGAAAAGTAGTGGACTTAAGGAGTCACTTTGCCGTATTCCGGTAGCGCAATTTATACTTTTGGTATACACATTTACCATAATTTTTGTTGAGCACGTGGTATTGAGATCGCTGATGACTTATTGTTGATGCCAGTTGGACACACCATGTGAATCAGCCTGATCTTTCCAACGCAGAGGGAAGCTTTCTAGTTTTTGTTTGCCCTATGTTTATTATGTTATCAGGTTTAATGTTACGATGAGATTTTGTCAACATCAGAAGCTCGCCCGAGCGCCTCCGATCTAAATGTGGCCAGAAGGATTCCGCGACCTTACAAGTTTGTGTACTTGCCCAACGCTCGCTGAATTGGCGTGAAACCCATCTTCCCAGGAGCAGACCGCAGGTAGTCAAGAGGATCCCAATTCTCTCCCTTCGTGGGGAAATCGCCTCAGATGTCCCTTGTCCGGCCAGCTCATCCCCCTCATAGCTTCCCGCAATGTCGTTGTGACCAGGAACACAGGTGAGCCTTATGTCAAAAAATTCGCATGCAATCGAAAGTGAAGCCAGACATTCCCTTACAAGTTTCGAGTTCACCATAATTGCTGCTTGGCTATCGGAGTACATTTTTACTTTCTTAACAGTTATTACGCATGTGAGTAGCCTTCAGCTGCTTCTTGGAGTGCGGCTACCTCTGCTTGGAACACACTGCAGTGGACCGGTAACCTGAATTTTAGTCTAATGGAGGCAAAATACAGCTTTGCCAAAGTTTTCTTCCAACTTCGATCCATCCGTGAACAAGTTCACCAGTCCCTGTCTCCAAGTGTAGCCCACCGTCCACTCTTCCCTTGTTGGAGAAAGTGTCGGTTGGACTAAGCGAGGGTATACATTGATGCGTCGACAGGGGGATGAATTGAAAGTTTCATAGGATGCTTGAGTGTCAAAAAGTGAGGTTGAGCCTATAGCCCGAACCCCTCAGTCTGATTACGGTACGTGCAGCGGCACTTCTGCCTACTATGTCTACAGGTACCACATTTAACATTGCGTTGAGCGCTAAAGTAGTTCGTAGTTCAAAGCGCTCCACTGATTCCAATGAGTGCAGTCCTTAAAAACTTTTGCTGCTTCTTCACCAATGTCTTTTCTCACTACTGAGTTCCACCAGACTATTACTCCATATAATGAAATTGGTTTTATAATGGTTTTATATATCCAAAAAACAACTCGAGGCGAAAGGCCCCACCTTTTGCCAACTGCGCCCTTGCATCCATAAAAGGCGATTGCTGCCTTCCTTACTCACCTTATAGATCATTGAAATTTGGTAAAATAAAGTGCAAGTCTCAAATAGTTGAAACATCGCATAAAAAAAAAACAAAAACAAGAATCATTCTTAAATTAGGTAGAAGAAGAAGATGAAGACATTTAAAATGACAAAGTATGATAATTGGGAGAAGCTTGAAGAAGCAAATGGTGAATAAACACAGTATAAATTCCACATTTTTATTACTTTTCTTTTCTGCAGCGAAAAAGCACGCGTTTCCTGCTCCACCTGGTAATTACTACGTTTATGGTGTTGCCAGTTATTTAATTGAATTACCTGCAATTTTTCACCGCAACTAATTACCAAGTCACTGCCAGCAATTACTATCAACACTCAGCATACAGCGAGCATGCAGTAACATTATTACTATCGCCAGCCACAACAGTGAAGCTCCTCCACGAATGTTAACTGCTTACAGAGGGAAGAGCGCAAGTGGGGATATGCGCTGCAGTGGTCAGTTGCCAATTCGAGAAATGCCAAATGCACCGTAGTTGTCTTTTTTTTAACATTGCGGCCATTAGTAACCATTGCATTTTCAGCTGCTTGCCTTCGTCGTTGCTGTTTATGCCTTATGACGACTTATTGCGCGGCAAAAAAAATTGCTGCTGACTACCTCAATAGCTTTTCGCGTGCAGAAGTAAATAGAAAACGACAACAAAACGCCGTTTCACCGGAAATGTATAGCTGTTTACCTCTGTCCACTCATTAATCCATATATGCCACCCCCAAACTCAGCATTAAATTTGCCAATTGCTGTATAATGTTGCGACAGTCTTGGCGCTTACATTTATATTTATTTTTAATGTCATTGCTTTTAGTGGCTGTTGAAAATTTATTGCTTCAATTAATTGCAATTTTATGGGGGTGTGTATGCGCAACTGCTTTGAATATTTTTTTAATTTTTTAACTACTCTAATTTTTATTGCAAATGGTAATTATTTGCAGATACCACCACTCTGACAATCATAACTTTTGAAAGTATGTTTATAAAAATTATTTTATGGAGTTTTGAGTACTGCGGTTAAATTTGTTAAAGCTTTTGCTAATGTAACTTTTAAGCGGGCACACTTTTCGTTTATTTAATTGCAAGCATGAACATTGTACGCTCCTTCTCTAAGTAATCAACTCATGGATTGTGTGAATGAATGATTTAAAGGGGGCCAAAAAAATTTTGCTATTTGTTTCATCTCTCTGCTGACCTAAAACGACAATGTAATAATAAGTAAAATACAACTTAAAAATACGATGCGCTTTGACTAGTCACTTAGGGTTTACTGAACATCCGTAATTCATATATTTTGTTTTACGTTTGACAAAGGGTGAGTATTGCGATAGCACACATTAATTATTATTATTTTACGGTTTTCATACTTGCTACATAGCTCATAGATTGCCCTATAAACTTCAACAAGTTTAGTTCTGAATGTGGTAAATATACAGTAGTGGACATGAAAATGTTGACACTTGAGAAATTCAACTTTTTTGATGTTTTGCTGTTATTTCTCAAACGAAAACATTTTGTATGTGGAAATCAGTTGAAATCTATAGTTGTACATTGGCGGGCATTAATATGTTAACGATTGAAAAAGTTACAGTTTCTGATGGTTTTCTGTCATTCTCAAATGAAAACCATTTTTATCTGGAAATTAGTAAAAATAAATAATTGTACAGTAGCGGACATGAATATGTCAGCACCTGAAAAAATCACATTTTCTTGTGCTTGTGTGTTATTTCTTAAAAGTTCAAATTTTTAATGTTTGTTTATTATTTTCCAAACGAGAACATTTCTAGAAAGAACATAGTTAAAATATATAATTGAACAGTGAAGGGCATTAATATGTTAACTACTAAATAAATTAAAGTTTTTTATGTTTTTCTGTTATTAATAGAAATAAAACAATTTTTTATGAGTAAATTGTGAAAATAAATAATTATACAGTGCCAGACATAAAAATTGTAACATGGAAAAGATTTTTTTATATATTTATTTTTTTATATAGATATTTTAGATATTTTTTTACAATGTTATATGGAAAATAATGTAACTAGTGTAACTTCAGATATAATATATAATTTTTGCAGTGGCAGACATGAAAACGTTGCCACATGAAAAAAACAGATTTTTTAATGTTTCCCTCTTATTTTTCAAAGTAGAACATTTTTTAAAAGAAAATAGTCAAAATATAGAATTATACAGTGGCGGGCATTAATATGTTAACTACTAAAAAATATCACAGGGTCTGGTATTTTTGGGTTATTTTATTAACAACAATTTTTTTGAATAGAAATCAGTTAAAGTACATATAAAATTATACAGTTGCGGGCATAAATATGCGTAGACTAGAATAAACCACATTTTATGATGTTTTTCTGTTATTAATCAAATTAAAACAATTTTTTATGAGCAAATTTGTGAAAATAAATAATTATACAGTGGCAGACATGAAAATGTTAACACATTCAAAAATCACCTTTTCTTGTTTTTATGTTATTTCTTTAATTAAAAAATTTGTTTTATATAATATATTATAAAGAAAATAGTGAAACTAATGAAACTTCAGTTAAAGTATAATATACACATAATTTTACAGTGGCAGACAAGAAAACGTTGACATCTGAAAAAATCAGATTTTCGAATGTTTGCCTATTATTTTTCAAACTAGAACATTTTTTAAAAGAAAATAGTCAAAATATAGAATTATACAGTGGCGGGCATTAATATATTAACTACTGAAAAAAATCACAGACTCTGATGTTTTTCTGTTATTTTTTAAACCACTATAGAAATCAGTTAAAATATATTATTATACAGTTGTGGTCATATATATATGTACACCTGAAAAATCACATATGATGTTTTTCAGTTATTTCTCAAGTGAATAAAAACTTTATAAGCAAACTAGGGGAAATAGATAATAATACAGTGATGGACATGAAAATATATACACCTGAAAAAATTACATGTACTTGTGTTTTTACGTTGCATCTTAAACGAAACAACATTTCTTAGTAGAAATTACTAGCAGCGGTCGTAAAAAATAACACTTGAAAAAATTATACATTCTGATGTTTTGCTGTTATTTTGCAAATGAAAAATTTTATAAGAATATAAGTGAAAATATACGCATACGTATAAATAAAAATTTAAGCACTTAAGAAATTCATATTTTTTGTAGTTTTTCTGCTATTTTTGAAACGAATTTTTTATATATATATAATTGGCGCGTACACCCTTTTTGGGTGTTTGGCCGAGCTCCTCCTCCTATTTGTGGTGTGCGTGTTGATGTTGTTCCACTAATGGAGGGACCTACAGTTTCAAGCCGACTCCGAACGGCAGATATTTTTATGAGGAGGTTTTTCATGGCATAAATACACACGGAGGTTTGCCATTGCCTGCCGAGGGGCGACCGCTATTAGAAAAATGTTTTTATTAATTTTGGTTTCACCGAGGTTCGAACCAACGTTCTCTCTGTGAATTCTGAATGGTAATCACGCACCAACCTATTCGGCTACGGCGGCCGCCGTAACACCTGAGAAAATCATACCATATATTCTGATGTTGGTGTTCATCGTCATATATTTGGTTTCGATTATTCATTTTAAGGGAATATTTATGTCTAAAATTAAGTTGAATCATAAATCAGAAATCAAAAATTTGCTATGGCTTCTAATCGACATCGAATCGAATCCAACTGTATTGCATAATAAGCGGATGGTTGACAATTTTTAAACTGTAATTTCTTTTTATTTACCAGGGTCATATTTAGGAAGTACTTTTTATGATATTAAAAGTTGCAACCTAAAGTATCTCTCCAAACAATAGAGATAACTAACTGATTGCAGAATATTACTCCAAAGAAACTGAGCGAATATGCAGTTCTAGACAATTCGTTTTCATTTTAACTTCAGAACTTTCGCAGCACCTGATAATCCTTTCCATATACTCGGATTGCCTTTTTTTCGCATATTTTTCCCTTATACAGCAAATAACTTTTTTAATAGCAAAGTGTGTTTTATTGCTGATGGCTTCAATGGCTTCCTACTGCCAAAACAAATATACAACACTGCTCATTGGGGATCAACCATATTCAACGGGGCTGTCAAAATGCCTGTTTACAACGTGAGTGCCGCCTAATACCGCCCGCCCACAAGGATTAAGCCGCAAGTCACGAATAACGAATGCATTTTTCACATTGTCTTTTAATTTTTTAAAACATTCCCTCAGCGGGCGCTCGGAGGCATAGCAAAAGTGCGGTGAAACAACGAAAGCTGTGTGAGGAAATAAATGTGTTTCCATTTGTTGCATAGCAATGTGGAAAGAAACACGATGCCATGCATGCCATGCGCGCTGTGGTGGTCGCATGCGTGTCGTCAAAAAGGATATGTCAACAGCTACAGCAACTAAATATAAATAAGCAGCGTAGTAAAAATAGCGGAAGCTACCGACAGCAGCAGAGATGCAGTTGCGGCAGCAACATGTGGCATGCAACATGTAATGTACTAAAAGCAATGTGTGCAATGTGCAATAAGTCATACATGAGTATTAGGGATGGCAAATTTTCGTTTTTTACAGGGCCGGGATTTTCAGCGTCCCGTTATTACAGTCCCCAGATATCGGGATTAGGCGAAGGATTTAGACATTTATTATTTTGCAACAACTTAACACGAAAAAAATTGCGCCAATATTGTTTGAGCAGCTTTCCGGCCATATGAGGAGAAGCGAAAAAAATGGTTTTATTTAAAGTAGCAATTATTTTATTAAAAATAAAAAAATTAAAAGAATTTTTAATTTATGCTCATTTGGTAAAAAAATAATAAAATAACTTATGGCAGTCTTCTGTATTTCCACTACGAAAATTTTGTAAATGCAGAAAGATTTTTAAAAGTTCCGTCTGGCTGTAAAAGCGATTTTTCTGTCTCATTTCATATGCTTCCAAAAAAATTACAAATTCTGAAAAATCCCGACCTCCCGTGATTGTTGGCAAATAATCCCGCAATCCCGAGATTGATGACCCTAATGAGTACATAGGTGTGCATAGAACCGCGTGAACAATGCGACATATTGCATGCCATATACATATGTACGTGTGCATGTGTCGCCAAAGCTTTATTGCAAATCAGGGGTTGGGGTGGAGTGAGCTCACATTTACGACATGCCCACAAATTAAAACAATAAAAATGAAAATCCTTAAAAAAATGCTAAAATTCACACGCGAATGCGCAATGCCAAGCGCTTTACCTATACTAACAGCAACAACAACAACAACACTAGTTTTGCGCGCGAACTCATCCTTTCGTCCTTCATCCACTTCCATTGGGACTCTTATCCATAATAGTTGCTTTGTAAATATTGTTGTTGTTGTTATGCTGACGAGCGGACATGCTGAACGGCTGATTGCCGCGTTACCATTTCGTCTTTGCCTTTTATATCTTTACCACACATTTATTGCTTCGTCGCCTTGGCGTCGCGTAAATTTCTTCCTCAGTCAAAATGCCAAGGCCGCATATGTATCTGTTTTGGCTGTATTTTTATTTTTCTTTCGACTGACTTTGTGCTGCTTGATGACTTTTTTACGAAAATGTCGTTTACTACACCCAAACAAACAAACGCATGCAGGTATATGTATGTGTACGTTCATGCGTGCTCACCCACTTTTCATTATCCATCAGAAAAGTCTCACTCACGAAATTGAAATGTCATAAAATTTGCTTTACTGTCATAGTGAGAATATGACTGCTGATGTGAGCTCTGTAGATAACAGGCTGATTTACTGCTGTCATTCAGCAGTTCGCATGCGAGAAATTATTTGAAGGCAGAGGGGAGAATAAAGAAAAGAAAACATTTGGTTTAACGGTAGTCAGAAATCAGCTTGGTTATCGCCGATCTTTTTACATTGAAAATATTTTTCGAATGGTATTTTAGTTTATTAATTTTTTTCTTCATACTTACCTTCATTGGCATTAGAGAGTTCAGCTTTATGGTACTCAAAGTTACATGAGATCTGCTGGAAGTTTTCCTCTTAACCGAACCGAAATATGTAAGTTTTAAAGATGCCCATAAGTTAAGTGCCAACAAAGAAATGAATGCCAACATTCGTCCTCCAAATCAAACTTTCCAAAAGCAAATAATATGAGTCATAAAAAAACCGAAGCATGTCTTCTTTAGAGAAAATTCTAATGGAGCTTGGGACACTGGTTGTTAGAGGCTGGAAAACTGTTACCGAGGCTCGAGATGCATGAAAACGAATCGCGATGATGATGAAGATATCTTCTAGCGATGTGGCTAAAGAAGAGGAACTAGCCAGTCAATGGTCCAGAGGTGCAGGTAAGCAAATACCCCAGAAATGCGGAAGAACCAAAGTGCGGTAGAGGTTGGCGAGATGTAGAAAAAACCAGGGCCTGAAAACTGTAAAGTATGATGGGTGCAAAAATGTTTGCGCTGACATTTTCATCCATGACTACTTTTTTTGTGTTTTTAATGTTCCTAATTTTTTTATAAAAATGTATATAGTTCCTTTCACAACAAATATCAAAAAAATCAAAGCTTCAAACTTTGTAAAAGTTGAATAAAAATTCAACAAATTTTCATCAAAATTTCAAACCTTTTAATTGGCATTTAAAAAGTAAAATAAAATTAAATTACCTAAATTCTGCACGTAGTTTTACAGCCCATAAAATTTTGGTGCAATGAAATGCAAGTTGTGAATTACTTCAAACCTTTTATTGATTTTTAATAATTTTCTTCCTGACCGTGTTGTGCATTTTCTCCGTATAAAGAAAAGTCGTACATTCATGTTTAGCAGAGGCGTTGAACGTGACTTGTCACAAGCCAACCTAATCAAAGAAGCAGAAGCAGCTACAGAGCCCCTGAGACTAAGGGAAGTGAAACTACTATGAAAATCATTGATTATGACATGGACTATTCATTAGTGGCTCTAGAATTCGCAGTAAATTAGATTAAATCTGTCATCATCTTTGATAAAAATTATAAAATATTGCTTTCTGTTAGAGGGGAGCGGTATAATACTATATTTACAGAAAGCTTGAGGGCATCCATCTTCACGGAGGTGGTGTAGGTGCGAAAATGTATTGAGAACGAAATTCCTTTTTGTCTGAAGGATGCGGCATCTAAAAGGCTTGCAAAATCAGCGTTACATTGGAGCTATAAAAAGCACTAAATACTCTTAGTGCAAGTGAAAGTTTGGTCAAAGTTTTCTTTGAGAACTAGTGGAGAGAGGTTACTGACTTAGCGCTTCATAGTGCGCCGTAACATTCATATTAACGAGAGGGTCTAGCACGACTCAATCTTCAGTATCTGAGTGACGGAAAACACTCATACACCTATGAGTTCCAACAAGTGGAGTATCTCTGAACACTGATTAAGCTTGGCAAATTACAAATGCAAGGATTTACAACCTTGCAGTGCCTTTTGGCGAATTTGTGGTATTCCTATTGCATTCAACGTTCATTCATAAACGACCTTCAGTAATCATTAAAAAGCACATACAGGATCTGTCTCCACTAATCGTTGCTGCCACAGAGCTGTTTACATAACCAGTCCGGGATTGGATACCACATTTTTTGCCGTAGCTGTAATATCTCAGGACATTAATCTTCTTGATTATAGGAGCACTTTTCGTGGTCTCAATTGTTCTTGAAAGAAACCACTCAGGGTGAGCTGATAACAAAGTAAGAACTGTTGAGCACTTGAGCAACTGAGGCAAGCAAAAACTTTTGCGTATACCTCAAGCCAGAATGAAAGTCAAATGCAGGATGAGCCGAATCAAAAATAGTACTAGTTACCTAACTGGTCCCAATTGATTGTGTTGCTCGCTGTGTCGTAGAGTTCCTTCTGTGAATGCTGAATCTGAATAAACCAAAGTATATCCATCGACAAGGAATCGATCAGGAATTCAGTCAGTGAATCTTTATTAAAAAGTCTTCCAGTGCTATGTAGTCACTGATCGTCATTGTCTACCTCATCTAATGGTAGGCTCAAGCAACGTGCTGTTGCGACAGGTTGGGTCCAGGGGGGGTGGGAGGTAAAACGGTGTTAGGTGAGTGGGCTTAACAGGGCATGTGAATAGGTGGTGGTTAGTGCCGGAAATATTATATAAGTATGTATATTGAGTGTGCCGGGGTCGATTCAGGATAAGTAGAAGTTAAAGCTGCTACAACTAATTGACCGAAGTAACGTGGGTCCGTTAGGTGTCCATGCGGTAAGACTTGGGATTGCTTTAAGTCCTTCCTGCAGAAACTATCTTGAGGACAAGGTGGAATCATGCCCTTGTTCTCGTCAGCTGCCATCATCCTCTAATCTGAAGACTCCCTCTTCCTTCCCTTCTCCTTTCTCCTTTCCCCTGTATGGCATCATAACGGACGAATTTTGAATATTTTTCCAAGTGGGCCCCAAGCTAGGGCAGCCATTTAACCTAACCTAACCTAATCTAACATGGGTCTCACGAAGCCCTTTGTCTGCAATGGGTGGTGGCTAGACTCCGATAACGGCATTGGGGAATCGAAAGTTTACGAAGGTGGGTGTGAAGTAATAATGGTTGGATACAAAGGGTTTTTTAGTTCGTAATGCGTCTATGAAATTTCTGTGCAAACTCATATAATAATAGTTTTAAATAATAAAGGTATGCGAAATTTAATAAATAATATAGTAAATATTCTCAAACTAATTTTCTGAGATTTTTTTATTTTAATAAGCTTCGAAATAATTATAGGACAGTGAAGTGGTGATATGTTTTGACAACTTATTTGTTTCTTGATTAATTTAGTATATTGTTTTTTTTTTTAAATACAGTCCATGTCCTACAAAAACCATATACATCTAAGTTTCAAACTTTGGAACAATTTAAAATAAACTCAAAATAAAAATTTCAATCTTTTTAAGCAGAATTATCAAACAGACGTAGCTAAAGCAGACATAGAACACCGAATCGTTAAAGCAAAGGACGCCTTCGCGATTTTAAATAAAGTTTGAACTTCGAAGCAGCTGATAAGAAAAACTAAACTTCGTCCTTTTCAAAACTAACATCAAATACATCCTGTTCTATGGCTCTGAAACATGGTTAGTATCTGGCGAAGTAACAAACAAAATTCAAACGTTTTCGAACCATTGCCTTCGCCGAAGCCTCCGTATCGGGTGGCACGAAAACTGAATCCCAAATGCATATCTACTGCAAGAAAGAAAATGGCGCTGGATAGGGCATACTCTAGGCAACCCAGCGCACGAAGCCAGCGAAGCCAGAGTTTCTTTGGACTGGAATTCATAGGTGGCACGAGGACATCGAAGGGGGCTCAAGGCGACGTAGCTACATTTGAGGCCGTGATCGCATAGGCGAAAACATGACCTGGACATAGGTAGGCAAAAGGCAAAAGCTGAAAAACGAAATCAATATAAATCATTTATGCTGCTTGTTTTCTATTTTCCTGAGAATGCCAACTGCTTTGACCTCTTTATTCCTTTCGCATCGCTGTGTCACCTTATTTATGTGTACAAAATATTTTTGGCTTTTTTATTTCGCCTCATTCTACACTTATTCATCAACCTATAAGCGTGTAACTCGCTGCCGTTTTATGACTTCGCCCTTCACCAACTATTGCTATTTGACATTTTTTAAAACAACTTGCAATCTTTCCTTTCACTATCTCGTTACTAATTTCATTTTTAACCTCTCCTTTTATTACCATCTTTTATATACTACATTTACTTTCTTATGTTTTCGTCTTCAACTTTCAGTATTGAATTTCATGTTTATTACGATGGATATCCACTTTATGTTTATTGCTTTACTACGAGCCCATAAAAGTCTGTTTGCGGGTTGGCAGACATTTGAGGATTGTAAAATTTCAAGTAGCTGCTTAATGCGCCCTCGCTATGTACGTATGTCTTATTTCGTGGTGAGTTCCGGCGTACGTATGCCTGTATTTGTAGATTGAGGTATTAAGTGGAATTTGGTAATATAGCAGAAAAGTAAATTTAATTATTGTTATTTGCTGGGTGTTAATATGAGGCCACCGATTAGTGTATCTGATATAAAAAATGTTATAAAAAGTTTTACCGAGCACGAAAGTGGATGGATATTTATTAGCACTTGCAAGTAACATAAAAAATTATTGACACTTGTGCCTGATAACTAAATACTTGTTTAGATTGAAATGATTAATTCATTCCTGTTGTTGGTATCGCATTTATGACTCATTTTGTAGGGGCAAGTGTAGTGATCTGATTGGTTTCGGGTGCGCATTTGGAGATCTTACAGGGTCGCATTCTGTTACCTGCTTCTGTTATATACTAATACAACTCAAAGCAACTAATATTTTAATTGCCTTGAGCTAATAGTTTCCACAAAGAAGATATTGCGAGATTACTTTTCCCCCAGAACCTTACTTTGACGGCGCTGACTCCGCTGTAAAAGTTTCAGAATACGAAGCGAGTGAGTGGTGTGAATAATCGTGGCTCTCATTGCCATCATACTTTTATTTAAATTAATATCTCGGCTGAGTGTGGTCAAAGGTACAGCTGGGTTACTAACTTCTAAATACATAACTGGCGGGACTTAAATTTTACATAGAATTTCACTGGATACTAAGCAAATTTCTAAGAAGGCAGGGTAGTCTTAAAATTTTCCACAGGACTAGTCATGCAAAGTATTGAATTGTTCAAGTGATGTGTAACAAATTAATGAACAAATTTGCGATTTTAGTTTCTTACAGCTGTATTCTTTAGAATTAAATAGTAATCTGTAAAAAATGTAAAAAAATAAAGAAAAGTTTGTATACTAAATTTAAAAAATATTAAATTTATTTCTAAACAAAATAAAAAAATAATCAAATACAATTAAAAAATGTGGGTGCACTAAATTTAAAAAGGATTTAAATATTTACAAAAACATGAAAAAATAAAAATTAAAAAAATATAAAAAATATTAAAATGAAAAAATAAAACAAAATGTGGGTGCACTAAATTTAATAAATACTTATATCTAAAAAATTAAAAAAGAAATTAAAAACAGGCGGATGTACTAAATTAGTAAATTTTAGATATTATATAATAAATAAATAAGTAATAAATAATATAAAAACATTTAATTTTCAACCAAATTAAATAATTAAATTAAATAAATTTGAACCAAAAATAAAAAAAAGGCAAGAATAAAAAGATTTGCGTGTACAAAAATTAGTAAACATTTATACAAAATTAAAAAAAAAAACATAAAAAACAAAATGTGGATGTATTAAATTAAAAAAAAAAATACTGACACTAAAAAACTGAAAATACTAATCTATCAATAAATAAATAAATAATAAGAAATTTAATAAATATTAATTTCTTAAGCTCAAAGAAAAATTAACTAAATTTAAAAAGTATTTAAATATCTAAAAACAAGAATCACAAAAACAAAAATTATAAAATTATGGGTGCACTATATTTAATAAATAAATAAATAATAAATAATAGAAAAATATTTATTTCTAAAAAAATGGCGAAAACGAAAAAAATATGTAAAATACACTTCTTCCTCTCTTCTCACCGCTTACACGATTTTGGCCGAGTTTAACAAAGCGCGCCAGTCGTTTCTTTCTCGTGCTAACCGGGACCAGTTGGACACACCAAGTGAAGCCAAGTCCTCCTCCACCTGATCTTTTCAACGCAAAGGAGGCCTTCCTCTTCCTCTGCTACCACCAACTCGTCCCGCATCAAATACTTTCAGACCCGGAGTGTTTGTATCCATTCGGACGACATGACCCAGCCAGCGTAGCCGCTGGATGTTTATTCGCTGCGCTATGTCTATGTCGTTCCCTCCATTTGTGGAACAACATCAAGATGCACACCACAAATAGGAAGAGGAGCTCGGCCAAACACCCAAAGATGGTGTACGCGCCAATAAATATATATAAATATATGTCTATGTCGTCGTAAAGCTCATACAGCTCATCGTTCCATCGCCTGCGATATTCGACGTTGCCAATGTGCAAAGGTACAAAAATCTTGCGGAGAATCTTTCTCTCAAACACTCCAAGCATCGCTTCATCGGATGTTGTCATCGCCTACGCTTCTGCGTCATACGTTAGGACAGGCATGATTAGAGCCCTGTAGAGTGTTAGTTTTGTTCGTTGAGAGAGGACTTTACTACTTGAGAGAGGACTTTACTACTCAATTGCCACTTGTTGGCAAGAGAGATTCTACGTTGGTTTTCAAGGCTGATATTGTTATCGGTGCTAATGCTGGTTCCTAAATAAACGAGGTCTCTTACAACTTCGAAATTATTATATAACTGTCAACAGTGACGTGGGTGTCGATACGCGAGTGTTTGATGACAGGGACAGTTACCTCGTTTTGTCCTCGTTCATCACCAGACCCTTTCGCTTTGCCTCTTTATCCAGTTTGGAGAAGGCCGAACTAAAAGCGCGATTGTTAAGGCCAATGATGTCGATACCATCATCCAATAGTTCTCAAGAAAAAGCCAAACTAAAAAAAAAATATAATAAATAATAATTCTTATAAAAAATATTTATTTCTAAAACAAAAATTAAAAACAAAAAATGGAAAAAATGTGTTAAATATTTATAGCTAAAAAAAGTTAAACAGAACACGTGTGCACTAACTTTAATATTTTATTTTGGGTTTCAACGTTAGTGGGCTTAAGCCTTTGAGGTTATATGCCAAAATGTTTATCTACAAGAAAACGTAAGGGGTTAAGAGTAGTCAGAGGCCCGAAAAAATGATGATTTGCAATAATGTTTTTTGCTAGTCACTTGTTTTATTTTATACAAATAAAAACATAGCATTAATCCATCATATTTCGACTTGTCTCTAGCAAAATTAAAAAAAAAAAAAATTAATAATTGTAAGAATTATCGCTGTTTGTGTGGAGCCCGTTTCTCCAGAAGTCTCATGTGGTGATCATCACAAGTCCTTCGAGATTCATTTACAAATCAATCAAAATTAGTTTTATGAATAGATAGTCTGGTGCGTGATCAAAGCTTTTTTTTTTAATATTAACAATATGTTGGCCTCAGGAAATATTTTTCAGATTTTCGAGAAAAAAGCCGACAATTAATTGTTTCAAAAAAATCGAAATTTTTCAAAAACAAAATCCTTCTATCAGGCACGATGTTTTTATGTTTTTCAAAAGCAGTATAAATTTATTTAAAATCTAGCAAGCGGTTTTTAAGTTAAAGTGACCACCTTTAATGTTTGCTATCGATATCCGGTGCGCCCAAGCACCCTTTGTTAATTGTTGAATAACTCGAAAAGTATCTGTCGGATTTACTTCTAATTTTCGCACAATATTTTTAAGATATTTACTTTAAGAGAATGCAAAAAAATATTTTTTTTTAATTCTGACTACGCCTAACCCCTTAAGTCTTTGAACGAGGTTATATGCCAAAATGTTTGCAGCAGACAGTTTACCTACAAGAAAACTTAAGTCGCGCTCCAGCAGATTTTCCCACGTGGTTAGCAGCTTGCATGACATCTTGTAAATGTATATTGTATTGTATGTATATAAATGTGCTTCATCTTATATTTCCTTCTACACCTAGTTTATCTCCTTACTTACTAAGTTGTTTACATGAGCACTTGAACCGCTCCAGCAGCTTACGTATCTATCGATACATGTTACCCTTACGCACATCTGACGTGTCATGCTCGCATATTACTACTTTTCTTTTTGTCAATATGTTGTACTGTTGTTGTACTCAACTACATATTTGTCAATATAAATGTGTGTGTATATGCATGCACATATACATATTTAATTTAATCGTGTGTGCTTTGGCACTTGACATTTAATATTTGACTCGTAAGCTTTGCCGTCGTCGTCATCGCTTTTAATGACATTGTGGGGTATAAATACATTGCGCAATCGTAACAGCAACAATACTTAGCTGTAAACACTATAAAATGTTGTGTACTCGCGGAAATGTTGCTATGTATGAGTGCTTCGTACACCTCAATTTACAGCTGCTTATTTTTATTATGAATCCGCCGTCCGTCGCCCATCATCACAATTTGTTGGGGCTACGATATTTCTCTAGAGCAAATGCCGTCATCATTTGTTCCACTCAAATAGTTTTGAAAGCGTCATGCTTGATGAAAAAATTTCACTTAAAGGCGCCCTCGTTGTGTAAATGTACACATACATACATGTACATATGTATATTTGTGCGCTTTTGCTCTTACAATGCTTTTGCTGACATAATGGCAAATCTGCTTACCTTTTCACATCATTTGCCACCTCAGCCTTTCAGCTGTGGGGTCGCCCATCGATTTGTAAATATTTTGTAATTTTTTCTAAGCTCTCTTGAGGTGTTGTTTTTTACCTGCTTTAATAGCCAAGTGTGAAGGAAAATCTCTGCATGATCAAAAAAAATATAACAAAGTTTTGGTAGTTTAAATGAAAGAAGGGATGAAAATAGCAAGCATTTGAAAGCTGAAACTGTGTGCTTCACAACTTTAAAAATCGTTTAAGATGAAAAAGCACTAAATATTTTCCCAAAGAACCGTGCGAAAATAGTAATAATTAAATCAATAGCCCATAAGTATTTGTAAAACAAAAACCATTCATTTCTATTAAAATCAATTTAGAATTATTTTTTATTTTTATTTCAATTTACAATAATTATTACAATATTAAACAGAGTAGTAGTACTCCTCTAGCATAGGATCCGTTGATGCCTCCTTGGAGGTACTAGCATCTACAGTAGGCGGCCCCTCTTTGACGGCGGCCACATCTTTGCGGTAAATGCGCAGATTAACTCTACTGAAGCCGTAATTTACTAGCGCTCGTGCCTTTTCCCAGTGTCGCCAAGGGTTCAGTGCTGATTCTCACCACAATCTACCTAAAAGCGCCTTCTGGTCTATCAACTTTCCCTATCCTCCAATTGTTCATCAGAAGATTCGGGTTGCAAATTTTAAACATCTGCAAGATGGATGCTTCATCGGCGGGCTTACTGGGAATTCAGGCTCGAGCTCTTGGCTGGGACGGGATGTTTTTAAAGTTTACTGCCTTGAGTTTTGCGCCTGGATATACCTTTTCCAACCTTTTCTATAGCCACTTTATACAGTTTGGCCTATCTTTCGACCTTATAGGTGACTAATTTGACGCAGACTTGATACCAGGCCGCGCCGCGACAAGGCGAAGGAGGGCCAGGATGCTCGTCCAATACGCTGAAGAGGCCGTTGGTCGAAGCAACCTCAATCCACCTCTACTGATTCCTAGAAACACCATAGCTCTCCTTCGTTCTATTGACGACAGCTAACATCTCGCCGTCACCTTTAACCACTGTGCTTTATGATAGCCCTCTTGCTTGGCGACTTTATGCCTTTTAGCCGCATATTGACCATCAAAGGACATCAGCCATTTAGAGCCCTTCTCGGATAAGGAGTTCTCGTCTACTGTGGTACATCTGTGTAAAATGCTTCGTTATGTAGGCCAGCTTAGAAGGACACAAGTGTTTGACAAAACGTCCGGTTTCACAGCTTAAAGATTGAGCATTGGGAAGCTCAAATTGGAGGAGTTGCCTTCTTACGGTTTTTTAAGAGATCTGGATTCTGTGTTATTTTTTGTATTGTTGATTTCATGTTTTGCACCCACGAATGTGAAGCAAGGGACGTTCCACTCGCACAGAGGCTTCTGTGTGCAAGTCAGGCTGAATAACTCAGAAGGTCGCCAGATATTCTGTATACTCCGTTTGTCACTGGACTATTTCAAATACTGCTTCCCCAGCCAGGTTGAACCTCGGCACGAGTCATATGACCCCTTATTCCAGCCTAGGGAAGAAAGAGAGGGGAAAAGGAGAAACTAGGATAGGGAAGGAAATAGGGAATGGGGTGACTACCTCTTAGCTTCAGGACTCATGTAGATGGGAGCCAACATTCTTTGCCTCTACTAGGTCTCTGCACTACGACGACGCACACTGGGGATTTAGCGGAAGAAAGTCAAATTTACAACATACCACCTACGCAATGTTTAATGGTATTTCTAAATTCCAGAATAGAACCAACAATAAAATCAAAAAGAAATACTAAACTCCGACTTACAGTTTTTTTTTATAGATATGTCAAAAGTATAATTTTTTTATAGTATTGAACTGACTAAGAAAAAACTTCAAAACCCAAGGTTTTTTCCTTTTGCTTGAGCCAACTTCCAATTTTTTATTTTTCATTTAGGGTACGATATTTTTATATATTTTAGCCGGAAGAACAAAGGCTGTGAAGCGTTTGATTATCTATTTATAATTAATCTTACGAAAAAAAAAAATCATATTCCTTCATATTCTTGGATCTGCAAGTTGAGCTACATTTACCTACGGTCAGAAACTAGTATCAACGTGTTGCTTAATAGCGTCACTTTCAGTTTTAATCAATTGCAGGTGCCACCAGGCGCCAATGATTATTTTTTGGCAATGATAATAACTAAACGCTTTCTAGTGTGTGCATAATGATAACGAAAACTTTTAATTTTGTTTTGACATTTTGAGGGTAATTCAGAATTATGAACTTACATGTATCCTGTGCATAAATATTTGCTGGCTTATATTAATAAAAAAAAAAAAGAAAATTAAAATTTATGAATTTTAAAAAACATTATTTTTTAAAATTTAAAAAAAAAATAGTTTTTAAACATGTTCTTTTCATACACAAATATATACAACTTAGTTAGTAGTAAAAATGTAAATATTTTTTGGGATGTATACTTTTTTCCGCATCTCTGTACAAAAATCCCCAGTGTGCGACGTGTGTAGACCATATATCCTCCAAGCTACTCTTCCTATTTGTGGTGTGAGTCTTGATGTTGTTCCACAAATGGAGGGACCTACAGTTTCCAACCGACTTCGAACGGCAGATATTTTTTATGAAGAGCTTTTTCATGGCAAACATACACTCGGAGGTTTGCCATTGTCTGCCGAGGGGCGACCGCTATTAGGAAAACGTTTTCTTTATTTTGGTGTTTCACCGAGATTCGAACCTACGTTCTCTCTCTGAATTCCGAATGGTAGTCACACACCAACTCATTTGGCTACGACAGCCGTCATAGCTTCGTCAAAAAGTTGTCTGCATTAAATTCTAGTCATGGCTTCATCACTCCATTTTTGTGCGTTAATTTTCTTAAGATCTGATTCGACGTCATCTAACTATATTTTTCGTGGGCGCCCTATTTTTCCGCCTCCAATGGGTGTTAAATAAAATACTTCCTAGCATGTCGTTCTTTCGACCAGCGCAGTACGAGCCCAATTCATCTAATACCTTGGGATTTGATAAAACGTATTACAGTTTGTCTTTCAAGAATTTCTTCGATTTCATTGTTGTAGCGAATGTGGTAGGTGTCGTCTATTGTTGTAACTATTTTAAATAATAAATGAATGAATAAATGAAAAAAAAAATCTATAAATGGAATTACGGTCACTCAATTCACATCGTTTAATATTTGAGCGTAGGAGGGTTAATACTTAGCATATAATGAGTGTTGTTGGTGTAAGTCTGAGATCTTTCTAAAGTCTGAAATCTTTCTATTAATCCAATTTCCATGATGTCTAGTATACTTTCAAAGCAACTCACACCCACGTCTAGCCAGTTTTAACGCATTTCGAAGTTTTCCTTAAGTTTCAAGATTTTTCTAATCAATATATCTTTCCTTTTACAAGCAAATACATCGCACAATTTCTTTGTCAACTACCTACCACACACAAGCAACTGATTACTGCTGTCACTCAAACTAGTACGTAAATGCACTTGAAGGAGAAAATAAAAAAAGAGAAAAGAATTTGCACGAGTATAAGGCGGGAAGCGGGGTAATAGACAGATTAGAAATACAAGCTTGTGAACAACAAAAAACTGTCAAAACCAATGTAGTGCGCAAAGCGGAAGAAAGCTCCATGATAAACGACAACCGACACGGGCTCTGACAAGCCGAGAGTAAATAGATAGGAAAATAAGAAGAGCAATTTAATGATCGATTTTGCTGAGAAATGCGATGAAAACATGCAATATCAAGTGGGGGGCGCGAGCAAATAATGGGGGAAAGAGGAATTTCGTGAAGAAAAGAAGTGTGGGGAAAAGGCTTAGAAAGCTGTTAAAGGTGTGAAAGTGAGTTGAAGTGAAGTGAGTTGTGGTGGCGCATAACTATTGCGAAGCTGCATCAGGTGCGTGTGTTTCCACGCAGGCAAATCGGTCTTGAAGAACATACGTGAATGCATATTTATAAATGGACGATTATGTGTCTTTTGCGTGTTTGTGTTTGTATGTGTTCACATCTTCAAACGGTGGCAAATGCGAAATCATCGATGACGCCACTTTATGCAAGACATGCTCTCGCTTAAATGCTGCTCACTTTGCTGTCGCTGGTTGATAGGTAGGCGATAGTGGTAGGTAGGCGTTGTTGTTTGTTATTTTCCTCTGCTCGAGTCTAATACATAAAATGCATTGTTTGGCATTGTGTTAGCATTGTCGTCAGCATTAAAGCACTCAGGGTCCATTTGGCAGCACACAAACGAGTGTGTGCATGTGCGTTTCAAGCGAAGCAGAAGCCAACAGATCAACCCATTCTCCACACACATATGCACATACGTAAATATATGCAGAGCCAGGTATGCTCTCATACACATTGCAAACTAATTCCCTGTACTGCTGCGCTTTGTGCACGCTCCTCTGCTTCATCTTATGCTGCTTCTGCTAAGGCTCGCCTGCTATTCCACTCCATTGTCGTCATTGTTATGTCGCGTAAAGTGAACAGCGCAAATCCATTGTGGCTGACTGCTGTGGGATAAATACAGAGTTACATGCAAGTATATTTAATTACATACCTAAGTATCCGCACACACACACACACACACATATGCATGTCTATTCAAATACTTATGCATACCTGCATACATTCGCCTGTTGAGGTGTTCATTTGGAAGGATTAAATGTTGAGCTTTATAAAGTGACAATTTCGTCGCATCATAAGTGCGATGAAGTAACATCACATTCGCTACTAAGGATTCTCTTAGCAGCACACATCCGGCCCAAGTGTGCGCAGTTGATAAAATTCATATGTAGATGTGCGATGTCTGTTTAATGGCTTAGCGACATAATAACTGTCAACTGAATGCGATATCGTCTGTCATATTTCCTCTTATCATGTCCTGTGTGATTGGAAGTTTGATTGGCAGGTTGTCTATTTAACGGGCGTCAGTATAGCAGTTGTCATTGACATTGGCGTTGCTGTTTCACGTGCCACGGGCCAGATATTTGGTTGGTAGCGATGGGTGGGCGCTAGTTTTGCAAAATTATTGTCAAAAAATTATTAGATCTTAAAAATTCCGCGAACGATTAGTTAAGGGCTTAGGGGTAGTTAGAATTTTAAAAAAACTTGATTTTTGTTTTTTGCATTTCCTTTAACTATAATATCTTAAAAATATTATGTGAAAATTTGAAGTGAATTCAACAAATACTTTTCGAGTTATTCAAAACCGCTTGGTAGATTTTGTTAACTGAAACGTTACTGCTTTAAAAAACATAAAAACTCGTGCCTGATCGAAGGATTTTTTTCCCCAAAAATTTCGATTTTTTTTTAAATAACGGATAAAATTCAAACTGCTTTAAAAAGCATGAAAATCATCACAGCAGAGATGCTAACAGTGGACCCTAAAACATCAGCACGAACTCTGTTCCCCTCCATTTCCAAATAGGTGTTCTCATTTCAGAGTAAGCAAATTAATTGCAGAAGACCTTTCACGTAGAGCCCTTATGGACTTTGAGAAGGCTTTCGATAGGCTGCAACATAAAATCATCTGGGACGCCCTTAAGCGACGGGGAGTCGCAGATAAAATCTCTAGTATTATTCAAGCCCAATACTGAAAATTCAAATGCTGAGTGCTACACAATGATACCCTTCCCGAACCTATTGAATCTGTGGCTGGTTTCAAACAAGGGTGTTTACTATCTCCTCCACTATTTTTAATAGTCATTGACGACGTTCTAAACAGCGCTCTCGATACCAGCTCAGGCAGAAGAGTTCTCTGAAATCCTATCAGTATGGAGCATTTAGACTACCTTGGCTACTCTGATGACATCGTGCTCTCATCACGGAATGGCGCATACATGCAGAGCAAACTAAATGACCTATGTTTCCAAGCCAAAAACGTTGGACAACATTAAAGCATTTATATGTGAGATACCGGCCGAAACATTGGAAAGAGTACGCCAAAATTGGACTAAGCGGATGGACCATTTGAAGCGCAGTCGCGGTGAACATTTGCATGAAATTATCTTCAAACATTAAATTATATGGACTGTACTATCGATTTAAATAAAAATGTCATGCATTTTTCTGAATTTTACGTGTGTTTTCTTGAAAAACTTTCCTATAGCTCTTAAAAAAATCACCCTTTATATATATATAATATATAATTGGCGCGTACACCCTTTTTGGGTGTTTGGTCGAGCTCCCCCTTCTGTTTGTGGAGTGCATCTTGATGTTGTTCCACAAATGATGTGGCAATGAGGGGCGACCGCTATAAGAAAAGATTTTTTCCTAATTTTGGTGTTTCCCCAAGATTCGAACCTACGTTATCTCTGTGAATTCCGAATGGTAGTCACGCACCCACCCATTAGTCTACGGCGGCCGCCATATGAACTGAACTATTTTCTTCTGAAAACTAGTGCTTGCAATTTGGGTTTTTGTTTAGAGAAAAAAATAAAAATAAATATTATAATAATAATAATAGGACTATGAATAAGTTCGTGCGGTTTTTTTTTCGAAATTTGAAACTTTATTGACGTAAAATGGTTACAAATTTAATATTCAAAGTATTGTCCATCGCTTGCTACTACTTTTTCCCATCTTTCTAGCAATTCACGGATTCCCTTTGTGAAAAATTCGGTCGGTTTTGCCGCAATCCACGAATCGATCCATTTTTTGACTTCATCGTAATTACGGAAGTGCTGGTCAGCCAGGCCATGTTGCATCGATCGGAAGAGATAGTAATCGGATGGCGCAAGGTTTGGACTATACGGCGGGTGGGGTAGGACATCCCATTTGAGCGTTTCTAAGTATGTTTTGACCACTTGTGCAACATGTGGCCGAGCATTGTCATGTTGCAAAATAACTTTGTCGTGTCTATCGGCGTATTGCGGCCGTTTTTCTCGCAGTGCTCGGCTCAAACGCATCAATTGTCGTCGGTAGACATCCCCCGTAATCGTTTCATTCGGTTTCAGTAGCTCATAATACACAACACCCAGCTGGTCCCACCAGATACACAGCATAACCTTCAGGCCATGAATATTCTGCGCCGACGTCGATGTTGAAGCATGGCCAGGGTATCCATACGTTGCCCGACGTTTTGGATTGTCGTAATGGACCCACTTTTCATCGCCAGTCACAATTCGATGCAAAAAACCCTTTCTTTTGTGCCGTTGAAGCAGTTGTTCGCATGCCATAAAACGGCGTTCAACGTCTCTTGGCTTCAATTCATACGGCACCCAATGGCCTACCTTTCGGATCATTCCCATGGCTTTTAAACGTTTGGAAATGGTTGATTGATCAACTCCCAAAGTTTTTGCAACCTCTTCTTGCGTTTGAGCCGGATCTTGATCGAGCAATTCCTCCAATTCGGTATCCATGAACTTTGGCGGCGCACCCTCGCGTTCTTCGTCTTCCAAGCCAAAATCACCACTTTTAAAGCGTGCAAACCACTTCTGGCACGTTCGCTCAGCTAGAGCATGCTCACCATAAACTTCCACCAAGATACGATGACTTTCGGCTGCTTTTTTCTTCATATTAAAAAATTCCCCGCAAAAACACATTATTTGGCACGAAATTCGACATTTTCAAGTGTGGTGAAAATATTGTTGTTTACGCTTCAAATAAAAAACTTATACTGACGTTTGTGCCTTACGACAGTAGCTCTCCAATGAATGTTTGGAAATGTGGATCGATGGAATAATAATCAAGTTACGCCATCTGTTGTAAAACCGCACGAACTTATTCATAGTCCTATTAATAATAAAAGAGAATTGAACGCGAGTTGGAGCCTCTTTAAATTAGCAAAACATTATTCCAAAATGTGCTATAAAACTGCATACACAAACGAAATTTTTCTTTCAATTCTGATTAAAAAAAGTTTGAAATTTGAAGAAAATTCAGTAAATTTTTTTTAATTTTGTACAAAGTTGAAATTTGAGTTACATGGATTTTGTGGTAGAAGGAACAAAAAAGGAAAAACAAAAATTTAAATAAAAATAAATAGTCAAAGCTTTGCAGCCTGTACGGTATTATTGCAAATATTATATAAGGTGGCGCAAAATTAATCATCCAATTCTTAGAACTTTCTAGAACAAAGTTGAAATTTGAGTTACATGGATTTTGTGGTAGAAGGAACAAAAAAGGAAAAACAAAAATTTAAATAAAAATAAATAGTCAAAGCTTTGCAGCCTGTACGGTATTATTGCAAATATTATATAAGGTGGCGCAAAATTAATCATCCAATTCTTAGAACTTTTTTACTAAACAAAAAAAAAATACTTGTTTAACTTTTTTACTTACCAAAAAAAATTTTTGAGGTGAAGTAAATACAAAAAAAAAAAACTAAAAATGATTTTAAGTGATGGAAATCTTTATATTGACCTTTGCGCGCTCCACTGCTTGCACTCTACTGCAGTTGTCTAGTTTACAACTCTCAAATAGGGTGGAGCAAGATGGGGTGATTAATTTTGTGTATTAAATAAGTAATAAATTATAGTATATTTATGTATGGGGGCGTTCATAAATTACGTGAGATGTTTAAGGGGGGAGGGGGTCGAGTCAAATCTCATCTAATCTTACGCTGGAGAGAGGGGGGTCTCGGAAAATATCACGGCATTTTTTTTCTGATTGAAACAAAAAAAATTATACTATTTTGGTCCATTACCCAGATTGTACATGCTTAAGATTTAATCTTAAGCGTAATCGTAGTATGATTAAGATCATTCACTAATTCGTTCGAAACAAAATAATTTCATTCATACTTCGACGTTATATGTACATTACTAGTGTCAAACCACCACATTTGTTTTATACCAAATAGCTCAATTTAATCTGAATTTACGGTACAGTGTAGCCCGTCGTTTGTTTTCGCGCCACTATCAGCCGAACGCGCGACTGAATGAACAAGAGCGTACGAGCTGAGTGGCAGCGACACATGGACAGGTTCCAACCTTCTTTGTTTATTCTTGTAAATGTTTTACTCGACTCAGTTCATGCTCTTACTAATTTAAAGTGAGTTATCAAGATTTTTATAACGCATACGTCAAAAGATACGTCTATAAGGCGAAGAAGTCCTGCCACGACGATGTGATAAAATTATGAAATACCGCGAAACAAAAATTCCCGAAGAAATAAGAGTTAATACATCACATTAAACATGAGATTGAACGGCTTCTCAGGGAATCCACTGAGAGAAAAGTTCGGTCTACTTTAGCATTCCTTCAAAAGGTAGGTTAAATATATATTTTTTTAAGAAAATACTTTTTTTTATATAAAGTTTATTGTTACAATTAATAGCATAAAAAAAACTGAGACAGTGAAATTCTTGATAAAATATGCTAAAATCATAACTACAAAATATTAGCGCGGTCATTTCCTTCACTGTTTTCACATAATTCAAAATCAGCTTCGTGTGATCAGCGATGATGTGGAAGAAGCTATGTCGAACACTACACCATCTAACGTACGTCCCACTCCAGCACAAGATACTATGAAGAAACAGATTGCTAAGCTGCATATGGAGCTTAACCTAAGGGCTGCAGCGCACGCACGTTTTCTGCCACCTCCATACCCTATCACTCAGGTTGATGGACGTTTGACAATTTCGGACTTTAAAGAACATGATGAAAAGTCATTCGCTTCATTTCGAATACGCCTACCGATTCAACCGTTGAATGTCTTCATCAGCACGCCTTATGATCTCTATTGCCCAAGTATACGTGATAATTTAGAGAAAAGATGCTGCAGTACTTCGCATCTATCACAAGAGCTGCAGAGCACAGGCGAGCAGCTCACATTGCACCAGCTAAGCAAGCGCATATGTTCTGCAAAGTGCGACCCTCTCGGATTGTCACAAGACGAGCTAATGAGTTACTGTGCACAAGCGTCAACGGCTTACAGTGGCTAGATCAGAACGAAGTTGAAGGAGCAGATGATTTTACTGAAAATCATATGGACATATTGGTCCCAATAGTCTCTCTTGAAACCGCGCATGATTCTCCATGGACTGAATTAGAGTAGATATTATTTTTTTAATCGCAGTAGTTACGATTTAAGTCTTCTATTGTTAAATTTTTATTACACTTATAACTCTCAGCAATATTGATTACTAGTCTTAACTAATTGTAAATAAAAGCACGAAGCAAATTTTTTTTTCTCTTTTTACAATAACAATCCAACGCGTTTACATAAGAAACCCACATTTTGAAAAATCTCACGTGAGATTGGGGGATGGGGGAGAGGGTTGAATAAAATCTCACGACATCTCACCAGAGGGGAGGGAGGTATAGAAAATTAAAAAAAACACCTCACGTAATTTATGGACGCCCCCTATTTTCCAGGTGTTGCATTACATTCTGAACATTAATTAGTATTTGAATGAGAAATATACTCAAATATCATGGACCAAATTCCTTTTCTGATTAAAAAATGTTTAAAAAAATAAAATATTATTCATTTAAAATTCCGACAGCAACTCTCGCCTCGCAAGGTCGCAGAAAACACCTTTCCTTCGTATAAGCGGCCTCACTAAAATCGCTTTCACACATTATTAAACCAATCATTGCCATGGTTTTATTGCTTATCGACTCATTAACCTTGTAATTAAGAGCGAAAATGAAAGAGAAAAATAGCTGCATGGGTGGGAAGTAAATAAGTGTGAGCTCGTACACACATATATATTATTCAGCACACATTCATGTATACTTTCATATAAATATAAATATATATTTGCCGTTGTCGAGTTCACTATCACAGGCATAACCAACCAGCTGGTGGCAGAAAAGGTATTTTCGTATTATTTTTGCAGCGCAATCAAGATGAAGAAAATCGAAGGCTGAGACTCGTAAGTCGGTGTTGTGGTGCCTTGCAGCTTTCACCTTTAGATTGGAATTTATTAAAAACCATGAAGTGCATCAGTTAAGACTGCTCCATGAGGCGGGATAATCGCTAAGGTCATGAAAATTACGCTAACAGTTGTGGGTAAGAAAAATGTTGAGCATAACTGCGCTTCTAGCTACTATTTGTATGTATGGAAGGTTGTAGTTATAGCAGTTAAGGAGTAATTGAAAATCATTAGAGTTTTTCGGAAAAGGGAGTGAGTCGTATCGCTCGTGATTCCGCCTATAATAATTCGCATTGTAAGTAATCGGTTTTATTAAATTTGAATCGACTGCTCACTATCTCCATCTTTTTGGTAGACGCGATAATCCCTCAGGGGATTTTTGTCGAGTTTAACAAAGCACGCCAGTCGTTTCTTTCCCGTGTCAACCGGCGCCAGTTGGATAGAGAAGGTCTTTCTCTTCCTCTGCTACCACCAGCTGGTACCGCATCGAACACTTTAAGAGCCGGAGCATTTGTATGCCAGCGTAGCCGCTGGATCTTTATTCCCTGGGCTTTTTCTACGTCGTAAAGCTCATAGTTTCATCGTCTGTGATACTCGCTACCACCAACGTGCAAAGGTCATAAAATATTCCGCAGCATCTTTCTCTCAAACACTCCAAGGGACGCTTCATCCAACATCCGAACCACCATCATCTTTCACATTTCTTCGCCATACGTTAAGACGGGCATGATGAGAGTCTTGTAGACTGTGTAGACTTTGTTTGTCGAGAGAAGATTTTTCTTCCCGAGAGGTCCTTCTCAATTCTGACAGCGCTGCAAGTATTGAGCAACGTTATTTCGCATAGCCGTATTAGGGCATACCAAATTTACAAATCGCGCCAATTTATACACCCTTTTTGTGCTGTCGAATGCAGCTTCAAAAGACTTGGCGTATTGTGAATATCTCGTCGATTGTGGATTTTCCAAGTTTCATGATGAGAAGTCCACGCAAGTGGGGAAAGTGCCTGATCTCCATTCACTTGGGAGTGGCCAGGTCGATTGTTCAGCATACGGTCCAGGCAGCCCACAACTTCCAGGCTTTGCCCAAGTATTCTCTGGGTAGCTTCCGAAAAGCGTTTGAGTGCCAGTTAATGTAGGAAGGCGAAGCAACCCGGGATATCTAGTTGTGCGCATTCACAGATGAAATGGAAAATCGTTCCCTTTCTCTCCGGTTGTTTACAACTGTGACAGTGCGTGTTGTGAGGGATACTCGTTTTTGGTAGCTTGTTCCCCGGCATACCAAAGTCGTTTCATGCAGTGTTTGGAACTCCCCTGAACTGCTAACATTTAATCTAGTTCTCAAAATAATCACGGAACTCTATTTTCGGTATAGCCATCAGATTCGTCTTCGAGTTTTTCAGTAATGTTTCCAGTAATAATGTGTTCGATGTATCTTGGGTCGGATTCAGCCTTAGAAATCATGCATTTGGCGATATTAACGCGGTTCCTATTTTGTATGAAATTCAGATCTTTTGGGACGCGCATTGCAGCAACACGGCACAAGTTCAAATAATTAACGTCCGGAACATAGCCATAAGAACAGTTCCAGTGATGTTCAAGTCCTCTGACGTTAATTTGCGGTTGTTGATAAACTTTTCTTTCACTTTATTGATGTGCTCATCAGTTTTTGATGTCAACGGCCTGGTATTATATTCATTGTCCTCGATGTACTCCCGATATCTTCTGAATCGTGCACGCCATTCATATGTTTTCAAACGTTTTCTTTAGAGTGTTGACACCTCATCATTTTTTCAACATTTCTAAAGTTTTCGTATCACTGAATCCGTTTTTAACGCGTCATCTTGCGGTTGTTCCGGGAACTTTGTGATGAAAGTGGTTTGTCTTGAATATAAGCTAAATCGGATAAATAAATACGGTATTTAGGGATATCTCAACAACAGCGTCTTCTATAGGAAATTCCTGCGATTCTCTTGGGATAAATTTATCCTGTGGAGTTGATTGGCTGACTATTTTTTCAGTTTATACAAAATAATATCTAAATTATGTGTATATAAAATATGTATGCATACGATTTTGCATACAGTTTTATTACAGATTTAATAACGTACAACGTAACTCATACGCCCAGTCGCACATATTTCGTGATTTCATCTTTAAATTACGCATACGACCGCGAAAAGACTTTCTCACATCTTGACGCCGTCGAAATGAGTTAATTTACATCAGACAACTGCGCTTCAGGGTCATCTCCCACAAAGTGCCAGACACGAAAGGGTGGCAGACAGCTGAGTCAGTAAGCAAGACATGCAGTTAGACAGTTGCGTAGCTGGAGAAGGCACATGCCAGGCACATGTCGAAAAGCAGCGCATACATAACACTTTGTAGAAATAATCACACACATACAAGTAGACACCTGGTCTCACACATGTACTATGTAAGTATGTAGCTTGGCTAAACGCGTGGGAGTTCGTCGGCTCACCAAAAGCGTAATTAACCTCTTTGTCTGATGGATGATTGATGGCACTCGGTGGAAAGGGTTAAACCTGTGCATATAATGAAGTCTGTTTTATTTAAATGCAGTAAGAGTTAAAATCTTCTATTTGCTATTTTAAAGTTAAGGATTATAAGCTGAAGTAAAGTCGAAGATTTTTGTTAAAGAATTAAGTAAAACCAAAAAAAAAAAAATAAAAATAGCAAGCACAAAGAAAGTAATGAAGAAGAAGTAGGTAAGAAAATAGGCGGATGAATTAATGAACAAATAATTGGCGCATATATTTGTGTTAGGTGTTTAGCCGAGCTTCACCTCTAACTGTGTTGCGCGTTTTGATGCTGTTCCTCAAATGGAGGTGGTAGATATACTCGAAGAGGAGTTTTTTCATGGCAAAAAAGGGTTAAAAAGTAAATACTCATAACTCTGCTGGTTACTGAAATTTCGTTGAAACATTAAAAAATATGCTTGCCTTAGAGCAAGAAACAAAAAATAGCTAAAAATATTTAATTATTAATTTCATGTCAAGGTATAATTTGGCCAACATCAGTCATAATCATCAATAACAATGAAAATTGCGATTTGGGGTGGAAAAAGTACATTGTTTTTGAGTAAAATTTTTCCGTAAATGGTTTAAACTTATTTATGGACGATCTTCAGCTCCTGGGTGATGGTATGACTACTAACAAGTCGGACAACTTTGTTTATTTTTGTGATTTTACCGCAATTTACGACCACGGTCCTACTTGGGCGAGGTGCATCTTTAAACATGAAAAATGCCTGAACGAAATTGACGAAGCCAAAACTCCAGGTAATCCGCAGTTGCAGTATCGGCACCATATACAGGGTTGGCCCTATTAAACTGACCCATGTGATTATTAAAAAAATATGGAAAAAGAAACATTTTTTTGTGTTTCATTATGAAAAACATTTAATTTAGTTCAAGGAGATTCGTTTACATCACTTTTTGAATATGATATCGCGCAAGTGGTCGCCCTTAGCACGTATTTGGATATGTACAGGGTTGGCCATCTTAAACTGACCCATGTGATTATTAAAAAAATATGGAAAAAGAAACATTTTTTTGTGTTTCATTGTGAAAAACATTTAATTTAGTTCAAGGAGATTCGTTTACATCACTTTTTGAATATGATATCGCGCAAGTGGTCGCCCTTAGCTCGTATAGCGTAATGTGCCCGTTTTTCGGCGTTTTCCATAGTTTTGGCCAGCGTCTCGGCCGATATGGCGGCTATTTCCCGTCGGATATTGGCCTTAAGTGCGCCTAGTGTCTTTGGCTTGTTGACGTAAACCTTAGATTTCAAATTACAGTAAAAAGTTATAGGGTTACTCAATGGGTCAGTTTAATATGGCCAACCCTGTACATCATTTGCATTTTCGCCTTTACCAAAGTAAATCTGTAAAATCTAGCGAATATTCTCTTTGTTGAGTTCCACACTAACAACTGAATGGAATAAACAAAAAACAACAAAAGATTTTTTTTAGTGTGAAATACAGCCTTGACAACCAGCACAAACTTGAAATTATTTGATCGATACTTTATTACAGCCGTCTACCGAGAAAATAATGGATTTCTTTATCCCCAAACTAATATATTGCAATTTGAAGAGAAAATACTTTCATATGTCAAGAGCTCCGAACTGAAGATAAAATCATGCGTTTTATTAAAAAATTAATCAGTTTATTGTTCGTAAGTGCATATTTAACAACGAAATCTATATAAGCCTTACACGATCTTGTTAGCAAGATTGAAGCCGGGCTGGAAGCTGACGAATACACAATGGGCGTGTTCATGGACGTTGAGGGGGCTTTTGATAATCCCACTTTCGGCTCGATATGTTCTTCTGCCGAATGACACGGAGTTAATCAAATGATTGTAAAATGGATATATTCCATGCTCTCTGAGAGGCTGTTAACCGCTGGTGGAGGCAGTGACGAACTAATCACAGTCAGGGCCAAGCAAGGATGGAGGAGGTGTTCTTTCTCCGCGGCTGTGGTGCTTCGTCATAGACTCTCTACTAGCGGAGATGCAGGAACTCGGTGTTCATGTCCAAGCATATGCGGATGATGTCTGTGCACTAACATTGGATAAATCCGATGGGGGAGGCTTTACACGAAAGGGCATAGGGTTCTTGCCAAAATCGATGACTGGGGCATGAGACAAGGTCTTTCCGTTAGCCCGAACAAAGCAACCATAGTCCTGTTTTCGAGAAAACGGAACTGGATGGACTCAGTCTTCCAACACTGAAAGGTGTGACACTTAGTCATTCCGATGAAGTTAAATATCTAGGAGTAATCTTGGATAAGAAGCTGACTTGGGAACTGAAGGTGCATCGCGCATTGAGGATTTTTCAGCAATGCCGTAGAGCCTTTGGTAAAACCTGGGGTCTGAAACCTGCTGTGGTCCTATGGATATACACAGTACTTATCAGACCAATCATCACTTACGCTTTTGTGTTCAGGTGGCGACGAAGCATGGTTAAGTCCACAATCCGGGAACTATACAGGCTACAAAGAAGTGTGTGTTTATCAATCACTGGTGCCATGAGTACAACCTCTGGTGATGCCCTAAATGCTATGCTGCTATCTGAGCAGTATCCACTGCTTTTGGCACTTAAAGACGACCTGATACTCACAGTTTTATTTGGAGGGAAATTTGATGTCATTGCGTGAGCAATGGAGCAATCCAGAATGCATTCAGGGTGATTTGACGGATATTTTCTTTACCGATGGGTCTAAGAATGAAATAGGGTCTGGAGCCGGATGGTACTTAAACGATAGTAATAAGTATCACTATGCTATGGGGGGAATGGCAACTGTTTTCCAAACAGAAGTTTTTGCCATCCTGAAAGTAGCCTAATGGATAATCGAGAGGAGATGGAGCGGGAAACAGATTGGAGTTTTCAGTGACAGTCAGGCTGCACTGAAGGCCCTGGAGAGTAATGGATAGTTATGAAGATACTTACTTTTTTAAACCCGAAGTAGTTGTCAAAACAGTTGTGATTTCAAAGGGGTCAGGTGGTGGTGCATCTTTTTTTTTTAATATCTGGACTCTATCAGCGGTAGAGATACCTACCAGGTGAGCGTTTAAGTGAATTTATCACTTATTATTCAGGCTTTATGATTTTTTTTTTTCACAATTTCCAAATATGAGGGGTGTGGCCATTCAACGCTGAATGAGTGACGTTGCTATAAAAATTGTAAAATAAGATCGCGCATTTTCATTATTTATTTAAACTTTTTTTTAAATGCACTTTGCACTAGCTCACTTCAAAACCGTTCTTCATCCAATAAATATTTACCTTTGAACTATTCCAACTTATTTGATTTATTTCGCACCCAACTCTATTCTGGCCATACTCAGCTCAAAAGCCTGTGGCAGACCTGCCTCACTTGGCAGAATACGTGCTACGTGTTAACATGAGTATGCATTTAACTTTCAAATAATTTATCCCTTTCTCTGCACGTTAATCCTGTTATTTTTCTGTATTTTCCACGCACACAAACATACAAACGCACACGCACACAGCTTCTCCACGAACGATTTAGATCGTCAATCAATCGATTCAGTTGCTTAACCTTTAGTGGGTTAACCGCACACATACAAAATACCTTTACGAGGTTATGCGTGTGTGTGTGTGTATGTGAGTGGGCACGTGTGCATTTGCACGCGCCGGGGTGGCTAGTTGACTGAACTGCTATTCCACATAAGAACCTGTTAGCCAAGGGCAAAGCCGGTCAACCGTTGCATGTGAAAGCACAGATCTTCGTGCCACCATTCGTGGAACATTTGTTCATAATCTCAACTTTTCATTCTTCTTATCTCACTCTTCCTCTCTACGCTTTGCCTTCGTCGCACCATCTACATTATTGCAATTGATTGCTGTCGTTGCTCATTTCCGGCGGCTGCTATGTTGATTGTTGCACCTTTGTTGCTTGCTGCTTGTTGCTCCTTACTGTTAATATTAAATACACTTACTTGCCTGTGTGTGCACGAATATGTTTGTTTTTGGGTTGCTGGGGTTGCTGCGGCAAGTGGGCCGCTCCTTTCGCCGCTGTTGCCCGTCCGCGTCCACTTTGTGCGCCTTTTGCCTTCCACATTTTCTTGTTTACATTGTATGTCCGGTTGGAAACTTGTTTGTGTGGCTTTCTTGCTGCGACTTGCTTCATTTGCTGCTGTTGCCTGTTGTCTGTTCTTCAGTCTGCTGGATGCCGGTCTTCGCTTGAGCAGCACTATTTGCTGGCATAATATTTATGCACATGTATGTGTTTGTTGATTTTGTAGTGTGTTTGCATCATTGTTCGTATTTGTATTTGTATTACTGGTGTGCTTGCAAGCGGTTTAGCGTTACTGTTTGATCAAATTTAGGGAAAATTTGTTCTGGGCAAATTTTGTAGATATTTGTAGTTTGTGAGTTTTCATTTCCTTTATATTTTGACTTGATGTTCGCCATCAAACTTTGCGCTGGCAATGAAGTACTTTTATTTGAATTTCCGAAATTGCAATATTTTAGTTTGGGGAGAACAGCTGAAGAGGTGATGAGGCACTGGTATTTCATGCAGAGGCAGAGTTGAATTTGCTAACAGTCATCGCACCACTTAAGAGTGCCAAAAGCATCGTTGGGCCATACTTCTTGAAAAGCAGAGAAAGGTGAGTTGATACTTTTCCATTGTAAAGTCGATGAGCTAGCCAGGAAAGTGATAAAAGTACCATTGGGATACCTACAGCCACGAGCAAAATAAAAATCAAAAACAACATTTTCCATGAGGCCAATAAGTCATGGAGGGATGAAGGTACGTGCCCAACAGCCAGCCTACTACGGCCGCAAATAGACAAGAAGAAGACGTTGGAACTGCTTAGCCTCACAAGCGATGATATCTCGAAGGTTGTGGCGGGTATAACCGGCTATTGGTTATTTGGCAGACATTTCTTGAGACTAGGAGTTTTCTGCAATGAATATTTCAGAAGTTGTAGAGATGAGGAAGGTAGGAGTTGAGCACTCCCTTTGCAATTGTCCAGTCATAGCTAAAATCAGAGCAGGTTATCTGGGTAAATATTTTTTGAGTTCTCTTATTGAAGTGTCTGGTGTGGGAATGGGATCAATCCTCCGCTTCATAAGAGTCACAAAATGGTTCCATAAAGAAAAGTAAATGAGGGCCCTGTGTAGCACAGTGGTATCACAACGGCCCTGTAAGGTCTAAGTGCGTTGGTCATACAGAGCGACTACCACCAGAACCTAACCTAACATACCTTTCCTATTGACTGCGAGTTTTGTTTCCAAAGCACTACCGTGTTAAGGTTTTTTGGTGCCCTAAAGAGAAATTCTTTTTGGTGCCCCTCCAAAGCTTCATATAAAAAATTAATGAAACTGCACGATGTTCACGACCCTCCTACCTTCAAGGGATGCGTGCAAACGGGGCGATGTAAGTCAGGGCAAGTCCATCCATATATGCACAGATGGCTCAAAGCTTCAAGGAAGGATGGACGGAGGTGTATATTCTGAACATCTGGGGATCTGCTTCAGATTTCGGCGTCTTGACTACTGTAGCTGTAATTAAAAACCGTGACACTGGTAACCAGGAGGCGATAACATATCTCACAACCATTTAAAAAATTGTTTAGAATAAAATTGTTTGTACTAAAAAAAGTATTTGAAAAGAAAACTTTTTGTGGGCATTTTTGAACCCTTCATATTTCTGTCTTGTTTTTCTTTTTTGTTTTTTAATAACACTATTCATTAACATTTCATCATGGAAAGACTTACGCCCAAACAACGTTTACAAATTGTCCAATTGTACAGGGTGGGCCATACAGCGTATGCTTTTTAAGCCACCTATTTTTTTCGGAATGGTAACACAAATGACATGTCAAATGTGTTCATAATTTACTTAAAGGTTTGACATTTACGAAATGGGACGCTATACGCTTGAACAAAATTGCGAAATATTGAAAACCTATTTCCAAAGTGGTGAGTCTTCTTCTTATTTTCTGATTTTCACATCGGTGGCTACGTCAATGTGCTTAAAAATTGGGTTGATCGAATGGCCTACTGTAAAGCCAGTCGTGGCAGTCATTTGAACGATATTATTTTTCATTCTTAAATGACAATGTTCAGTCTTCAAAATAAAAAAAAAATGGTAATTAGTTTTTTTTTATAGCCGATTCAAAAAGCAAATTTTACATGGCCCACCCTATATTACGTAAATCGACGTCCTGTGAAAAGTGTTAATTGCGCGCTCAGGCCAATTTAATGGCTACGTCAATAAGCAAAATTGCCCGAGCAACCCGAAACCATTTAAGAACAGCCATTACATCTTTTGAAAACAATTGTTTGTTGTGACCAATGCGCTGGAGGACCCATCGGCCCATATTTCTTCAAAGGCGAGGTTAGCGCCAATGTAACAGCGAATAACGTGCGCTAGGGCGCCATGATAAACCACTTTTTGATGCCGAAAATGGAAGTCTGTGATATTCTGAACATTTTGTTCCACCAAGATGGCGCTACTTGCCATAGAGCCCGTGAACCAATTGATTTACAGCGTTGCCGTTTCGGTGAGAAATTTACCTATTTCTCGTCTCGGACCAGTTGATTAGCTATCAAGATCGTTTGATATTACACCTTTGGACTTTTATTTGTGTGGGTATGTAAACTATAAATGCTTTGTAAATAAACCAGTTTCGATTGAGGCATTGAAAGCCTAAGTTATTCTCGAGATACCAACCGAAGTCCTCGAGCGAGTCATTCAAAATTGGTGTTGACGGATGGCCAAATTACGGCGCAGTTGCGGCCTACATTTGAAAGGGAATAACTTTAAAAAATAAAAGTTATGAATTGTTCTACACAAAAATAATAAAACATTTCCCAATCAATTTGAATTTTCGTTGTTTTATTTCAATTTAAAAAATTTCGTTAACAGATGACGTTCCATCCCGAATGATTGGTGGTATTTTTCTTTTTATGACGAGTAACTTTCTTTTGTTTTATTTTTATTTTTGTCGGGACAACTAGTAAGTACAGCACTCAGACAACATTAAGTCTATTGAACTGCAAAGGGGAACCTTTTAATTTTCTTTAAACCTACCCGACCTCCCAAGAAATCTAAGTAGATCTTGTGGTGTCAAGGAGCCAAGGTGGTCGCTTCTTAACACATCAGAGCTAAAGACTTCAATCCTGGTTCGAGCGAAGGCGGGGCAGACGCAAAGAAAATAGTCCGCCACCTCATCCCCATCTCCATATGTTGAGCAGAGTGTAGAGTTTGAGATGTCTACCTTTTCCATGTACTCCGCTCGTGGAAAGTGGCCCTTCATCAATCCCTTCTGGTTAAGGACAGGGGATCTGCGATAGTCGGTCGGACATGACAGGTAACATCAGTTTAGTCCATCTGAATCCTCTCTCAGCCTGCTAAGCTCGCTTGTGCGTTAGAGTAACCCGCCGTGGCTTTTATGGCTGCAGAAGGCAGTGGCAGAATGGGCTCCGAGCCAAAGAACAGTTAGGGTCAGAGCCCATCCCAGCTATAGAGCCAGAGGTCTCGTTATCCGCGATACCAACGTATACCGGGACCTATGTTAGCATCAAGATAATATGTCTACTGACATGGTTTAGCTCGGATTTACATGACTCAATTACCCCTGAAGTGGTTGGAGGGCTATCTAAGGCCGTGAGCGTGGCTTGGATGTCACTACAGACACATATAGATCTGCCTCTCCATTTGTTTTCCACAACAAAGTTTATGGCTTCTTGAACAACATGCACTTCCGCTTTAAGCACAGATGCGTATATTCCAAGAGCAAAATGTAGTTTTGTCCCAATGGATTCCACGGAAACACCAGAGCTGGGACCATGCTCGGGCCTGGATCCATCTGGGAAAATCTGAAAAACAGTGTTTGCCAGGCTCATTTTCTTCTTCTAGCAGCACCACACGACTCTTGATGCCATGAGTTAAGGGGCATAGAGAGAATCGGTGGATCGAAGTCCATGCCTACTCTGTTGTCCAATGCCGGACAGGGACCGTACCAATTCCCATTGTATTTGAGTCTACAGATGGCCCTCAAGGTCTCCTCTTGGATGAAAGTCGGAAAAGCTCCGGAGCAACAGCTGGCCACAATGGAGTGTAATCTTGATAAGGTCCTCCTTACTTCCACGAGGGAGAGTCTACTCTTCCAGACCACTGATACATAGGTGACAATAGGTCTTATCATAGCTGTGTAGATCCATAGGATCTTTCTAGGAGAAAGACCCAACATTTTCTCGAACACATCCTTGCACTGGCAGATGGTCGTCAGTGCTTTGGATGTATTGGTTTTAACGTGCGACTTCCAAAGGGGTTTGCTCTTAAGAAGAACTCCAAGATATTTGATTTCTTTAGATAGCTAGATTGTGATTCCTTTTAGTATAAGCAGAATGAGTCCATCAAGCTTCCTCCTTCTGGTAAAGAGGACAATAGCCCATTTGAACAGTGCCAAGTGTCAATCATGTGTCCATACCATAAGATGTTGATAAGCGAAGGGCCTGTTACCAAACGGGCTACCTCGTCCACATATGCTTGTGTTTAGGTTCCATGTGTATGATTTAAGGTGGGGAGTAGAGAATCGATCACCGTGAATCAGAACAATGAATACAGCACACCACCTTGGGGGCAGCCTCTATTAACTTCGGATAAAACCAACAGATCTTTCTTTGCTCGCACCGTGACACTTCTTTGGGCTAGCATCGAATGAAATCAATTCACTAGCGTTCGGTATACGCCATGCTAGTAACTTACCCACCGCATTAAATTAAATTTTCATAAATTTATGCTGTCTTTCCGGTTGAGTTTTTGTGGTGATATTTGGCAGAATAATACACCGAGTTGATTCAAAATTATTTATTTATTATATATAATTGGTGCTTACACCCTTTGTGGGTGTTTGGCAGAACTCTTCATACGATTTGTCGTGTGCGGTTTTGATGTGTTGCAACTAATGGAGGAACCTACAATTTTAGCCGACTCCGAATTACAGTGCAGCTTTTTCATAACAGAAATACGCTCGGAGGTTTGAAATTGCCTACCCGGGAAATTAGTATTTATAATTTTGGTAAGTCACACATTGGTGCTAATTGCAAAAACAAACTTGCTTTCCGAACATTCCTTTTCTCAAATTTTTGGGACTCTATTCTTATCTGAAAAAAAAATGCTAAAAGACGCTCTCAAAGCGAACAAAAAATGTGAGCGATATGTGAGTTGAATTAGAAGGCATTTCTAATGGGGATTTAGTAGAATAGGGTACTTGTTTTCATACCCGATAATTTGGACTCGAACCTTTCTCAATTTGAACTAAGACCATTAGTTGGCAAGTCAGAAAAATAGTACACTGGGTTGTGGTCAGACGACGCTTCTTATGTTGATCATTTATGGAGAACCATGAAAAAGGTAAATACTCGTATAATACGTGAGTTAAGAAAAGAATTACTATAAATAATTTAAAATTCATTCGAAATAGAAATTTGTTTTTGCTACACGCACAGATTTGCAAGTGGTCATAAGGATTTGCATTATATGAAAACCCTTTTCCTCGGCATCCATTTCCGATATTTATTTTTAAAGCGCCAAATGCGCACTAACCTTCACACAAATTTTGCTTCCATATATTTGCATTTTAAATGTGCGCACCGAAAATAGTTTACCCCGTTTCAGTAATTCTCACGCATCCATACGAAAGCCTGGCCTTGAAAGGGGTTCGCTCTACATGCAAATCAAGCAGCAAAGACAGGGAACTTATGGCTTTCGAAAAATAGCAAGGAAATATCAAAATAAAAATGTATAAATACAAGCGTGAACCGCGAGTTTCCCTATTTGCAGCGAGCAATCGGTGAAAAGAAGCTTTCACAAATTATTTGCATAAGATTATGGCATAGGAAAATTTGCTTGCCAAAGTGCCAAAAAGTATGCAATACAAAATAAAATTGCAGCAATTGTTGGGAAATTGCAGCGATGGAGGAGAGTGAAGCTTTCAGCTGAGAAAGTTTGATATTTAAACGGCACTCGCAGTTGGCCATCACAACCGGGAAGAGATGGAGATTTAGAAGTGTTGGAGCAAAGGAAAGAGGGAGAGGAGTTTGGAGGGAAAATGGGTGGTCATGCAAGTGAAAATAGAGGATTTAAATGCAAAAGATATTTGAAAAAGAAAAAACGCGAGCTATGGAGGAAAAAGTTTAGCAGACAAAATCAGTATGGAGAGGTGTGAGAAAAGAAAACCGAAAGGGTTGTCGAAAGGAGGCGTGTTGCGGAAAATAGTGCGATATGAGCAGCAGTGACACTTGTGTTGGCAAGTTTCGCGCAAAACTCGACCGAAAACAAAATTAATGCAATAAAAATGAATAAATTATGGAAGCCTTGGAGCATGTGTGTGTGTGTGTGTACATTTTCGTGTTTATGTGCTAGGAAATGTATGAAAATAAGAGTGTAGAGTTACGCAAAAAATTAGTAAATATAAATTGCAAATGAAGTAAAGAAACAAATTTAAAATAAAATATTTTGCTTGTTTTAAATGAATAAAAATAGCAACAAAACAGACTAATAAAAGTAATATCTGCAAGTAATATTTATTTTGCCCTCCATATTCGCCTTATCATGCAAACTATACTAAAACTAGATTTAAAAAAACCAGCATCAGAATGAAAAAAAGTAGCAAAACCAAATAAAGAAGGCAAAATCATTCAAAAGGGTTACAAAGCAAATCGCCTTGGTTAGTGTGAGTTTTTGCTTGGAAGCGTGAATTGTAAAAGCCTTTTACTCAGAAGCATAAAATCAAGTTATGCTAATAAGCGGATGAAGCAAACCCGATGGAGTGGCAAGCAAAAGGCCACTTTGTCCGATACAGCCGCAAAGAGCAACTGCTGCGTTTCCTCCAAAGCTTTTGAAGCATATTGCTTTTATTGTATTATTTCTTATTATAATATTTACTGTATTATTTCTTATTTCCCACAACCCTTTATTCGATATGCGATTCTTATTATTATACATTACTTGAGAGTGGAAGTGGGAATAGTACCTGACAGCAAGTGACCTACCACAAAAAAAAAACAACATCAAGTCGGCTCAGATTGTTTGCCATAACTGAAGAAAAGACGGCTCTACGGTCTTTATAATTTTTTTAGTGTTTATTTTTCAAATAACTAATTTAAATATTTAAATGTAAAGATGTTCCTAATAAAATATTGGGTACGGTAATAAGTTTCCGCCCTCGTAAAAGAAGTGTCACTGCTGATACTATTTTTGTGTAATATACTGGTGACTTGAAGATGTATATGTGAGGTCTCGATCGCAGTAGTTGACATTCGTTTGAAGCGTAAATATCCTATTTTATCTGACGTCCAAAATGTCTACGTTCATCAAGAAAAAAAACCTTTCCGGGAAGTCAGGCTACATTATTACCTTTTAAAGACAAGTGCAGCTGAAGCGTGTCTTATATTCATCAATATTTACGACAATCACGCTCCATTAAATATAACTTGCAAAGAGTGATTTCGATGCTTCCAAAGTGGCGACTTCAACGTGAGTGATAAATAAATATCCCAATCTAGTGGGATCAGAAGGGTGTCATCTATTATCAACTCCTAAAACCATCTGAAACCATCACTGGCGATTGTTACCGACTGCAGCTAATACGTTTGAATAGAGCTCTCAAAGAAAAGCGGCCGGAATGCGACTGTAGACATGACAAACTGATTTTGCTGCATGACAACGCCAGACCTCACGTTCGGCCAAATCGGTCCAGAAATATTTAGAGGGACTGAATTGGGAAATCTTGCCCCACCCGCCGTATTCCCCAAACATTGCACGTTCGGTTTAGCATCTGTTCCGATCAATGCAGTCAGCCTTTATTGGAGAGCGGTTCACTTCTTACGAGCGCATCGCGAACTGGCTCAATGAATGAATGAAGTCAAAAGAACTCGAATTTATTCGTCAGAGGAATCCATATGCTGCCTGAAAGAAGGAGTAAAGTTGTAGCTTCCAATGGCACATACCTCACATAGTTTCATGTATTATTTAATTGTTTAAACATTTCGTAACTTTTGTTAAGAAAGTACAGAAACTTATTCCCATACCCAGTATTTTCCAGGAAATAACTATATATCATATCATTCAAAGCGCTGGCGAGGGGGCTTCAAAAATAGATAATCGTGTGGGATAATGCCTCTCCCCAGCTGCATTCATAGAAATAAACTTGCAGGATTTCATACTTTTAGACTACTGAAGCTTTTTTCAGCCTGATTAACAAGCAGGGTTGTAAGATTGGTGAGCTTCGTGTACCTAACTCAAAGAATTTATTCCTATAGTCCCTTAAGCAGCACGGCATCAAATTGCATGTAGAGATGAGAAAATAGTACATTCCACAATGTGAATGGCCCGAGCTTGGAAGATTGCTTCAGATTTTTGAGTGGCAACCACTTTTTTGAATACAAGAATAATTTAAGTGTATCGCTAAATGATTTGTTTGGATTTCCTATTAGGCATATATGCACTAAGCATATTAGTGGACCTCGATGGCCACCACGTAAATTCTTTTTTTTTTATAATTTAGCATGCATTGTTCTATTGTTGTTATTGCCAGAGGAGTAGTGAGTAGCAAAATAACAAGATTACAATCAGACAGAACGAATTTTATATCTTTGCTTTGTCTGCTTTTCCCGCGTATTCCGCTAAGTGGATACCTTCCATTTTTTTTTAATTTCTTCTTTTAAAAATTTGATGAGTACTAGTACTAGTACTCAAAGAATTGATTTATGTAAAGTGTTGGCAATCATTAGAAAATTTTAAATAAAATAACCAACCAATCAAGTCCTTTTTGATATTTGTTGCGGTTTGAAAAATAATTGCCTGATTTTCTATCACATTTTGACTTATAGACACATCTGTTTTACAATCTAATGCAATTTATGTTGAGAAGAACCTTCCACAGGAGATAGGCTACAAAAAGCCTGGTGCTAATCGGAGCATTCAATGCATTTTTATTATATTTTATTTATTTATTTACAATTGAATTTGATGTTTGTAATATTATTATTTTTGAAGTGAACCTTCTTAGGCGTCGATGGACGAGCGAGAATGGAGACGTTTTGAGCATTTTCGTTCCGCGAGAGGGGAAAAATATATAATGTAGAGGAAAAGAAGAGAGAGAGAGAGCTATACCTTATATATATATTAGATACACTTTAGGCTAGTTTTCCTGAGTTTTTCCTTGTGCTAATTTCTAGTGAGAAATAACACTGCCTACTTTTTGGCGCTTGTTTGTTGGTGCAAACTTGTAGGAAATATATTTTTGGTGCCTACTTTTTGGGGCGTTTTTTGGTCAAAATTTGTTTGGCGTTTTTTTTTTGGAGCACACTTTTTGGAGCTTATTTCCGTTTCCTGGCTAGTGCTTGTGCGTACTATAATTCCGGCGTCGGATTTATTGGTATTGCTTTGCGGAAATTTGTGCCATTGCTGCGGTCCTGGAATCGCTGCGTTTGAGCGGGTGATAAACGCTCGGAGTAGTGCGCGTTGTTGCCACGGTTTGTGTCTGGCGTTTACCTACACCGGTCGACCCTTCTCCGTTTTTTGTAAGTTTTGTCTATTTGTATTCTCTGCAAATGTTGTGAATTTATCTAGATATGTATTCTTTCTCTCTCTCTCTCTCTCTCATTCTCTCTCGGGCCCCTCCCTCTTTCTTTGTCTGCCTTGAAAGTTTCACGTCTGTTATATGTACTACGCTACACGCACTTTTTATTTACTTATTTTTTTTTTATTTATTTTATTTTTCTTGATTTTAATACATATATTCCTTTTATTTAAATTAATATTTTATTTTATTTTTGTACTTTATTTAATTAAGTTTGTTTTTATTTACCTTTTATATTTCCTGACTTCTCGGTGCGTACACCCTTTTTGGGTGTTTGGCCGAGCTCCTCCTCCTATTTGTGGTGTGCGTCTTGATGTTGTTCCACAAATGGAGGGACCTACAGTTTCAAGCCGACTCCGAACAGCAGATATTTTTATGAGGGGCTTTTTATTTTCTATTCTTCTTCTTTTTAATTGACGCGATAACCGCTTACGCGATTTTGGCCGAGTTTCTCTTGCTAACCGGCGCCAATTGGACACACCAAGTGAAGCCAAGTCCTTCTCCACCTGATCTTTCTAACGCAGAGGAGGCCTTCCTCTTCCTCTGCTACCACCAGCTGGTACCGCATCAAATACTTTCAAAGCCGAAGCGTTTGTGTCCATTCGGACGACATGACCCAGCCAACGAAGCCGTTTGATCTTTATTCGCTGCGCTATGTCTATGTTGTCGTAAAGCTCATACAGCTCATCGTTCCATCGTCTGCGATATTCGCCGTTGCCAACGTGCAAAGGTCCAAAAATCTTACGCAGAATCTTTCTCTCGAACACTCCAAGCGTCGCTTCATCGGATGTTGTCATCGTCCAAGCTTCTGCGCCATACGTTAGGACGGGCATGATGAGAGTCTTGTAGAGTGTTAGTTTTGTTCGTCGAGAGATGACTTTTTGTTCGACGAGAGAGGACTTTATTTTCTATTAAGGTATCTTATTTTAGATTTTTTATTTGTTTAATTTAGTTTTGTTTTATTTCATTTTAGTTCTTTTAATTTATATATTTATTTTTTCGTTTTTACTACAGTTTATTTTCTTTGTATTTTATAAAGGTTTAAATTTTTACTTCCTTTTTTTTAATTTATTTAATTTAGTTTGATTATATTTACGTTTTATATTTCCTTTTTTTTTAACAATTTTTTCCACTTTACACTAGTTTTTTGAACAAATCTCTTCCGCATTTTTTTACTTTATTTAACTAAAGTTTGTATGATCTTTAGTATTTTTTATTCTTCTGTATTTATTATACTTTTTTATTGTATTTTTTGTAATCTGTTTATTTTATTCCACTTAGTTTTTATTTTATTTCTTCGATTCCGGTTTCTCTTTCATTTAATTCTTTTTAAATTTTGTAATGAAGTTTATAGATGCAATTTAATTAAATATTTTTTTTATTTTAATATTTTATTCTTACGTTAAGTTGATTTTATTTTAATTAATTTTGATCTATTTTGTTAATTTTAATATTTGACTTAAGTTTCCAATTATTTTATTTTATTTTATATTATTTTAAATAGTTTTTTAACGTTATTTATATTTAGCTCCTTTTAATTTTCTATATTGTTTTTGTTTATTTACTTCTAAGGCATCTTATTTTAAATTTTTTATTTATTTAGTGTAATTTTTTTTATTTTATTTTAGTTCATTTAATTTATATTTTTATTGTTTTCGCATCTTTACGTAAGTTTATTTTTTATATTTTATTATTTTTTTTGTTTGTTTTTAATTTGTTTTTTATTTATTTTAGTTTTGTCCATTTTTAATTAAATAATTTATTTATTGTTTTTCATTTTTTCTTAATTTTATTTGATAGTATTTGTTTTGGATTTCCTTTATTTGTTTAAACTAATTTTATTTTTTTTTATTTGGTTTGTCTTTTATTTATTTCGAAAATTTTATTTTGCTCTATACTTTTGTTGTGTAGCATTTTAGTTCATTTTTTTATTTAATTTTGTTTTTTTTTTGAGTTTTCTCTCTTTTAAGGTTTTTATTCTTATTCCATGTTTGTTATATTTTTTACTCTATTCTATGGAGGAATCACTGTGAAAAGATTTGTAGTCTTCCGGATGCTATTCGTATCAAAAAAGCCCTACTAAAAGATCACCGAAACGGCATTAGTACCCTGAAAAAGCCAGACGGAAGCTACACAAGGAATCCAGAGAAAACCAGTCAACTTCTGTTGGACACTCACTTCCCTGGATCACTTGTGCTAGACGAGATCTCTGTACCGGCAGAAACTACTACATCTGCGGGTGCTGAGAACTTAAAACTAGCAAACAGGCTATTCCATGGTACAATGGGCGATATCAACATTCAGCCCATACAAATCCCCTGGTCCTGATGGGATATTCCACTGTCTTTTACAGCAGGGTGCACACCATATTATCCCTAATTTGACCAGATTATACAAAGCAAGCTTACTGCTAGGATATTTGCCTACAAAATGGGCTGAGGTTAAGGTCGTATTTATTCCAAAGGTAGGGAAAAAACCCGAACAATTGCCTAAATTATACAGACCAATTAGTCTCAGCTCATTTTTCCTCAAAACAATGGAAAAGATAGTTGATCAGTATATTAGGGAAAACAATCTAGCTAAATTCCCACTGCATCGACTTCAATTTGCCTATCAACAGGGAAAATCCACTGAGACTGCAATACACAGCCTGGTAACAGTTATTGAAAAGGCTATTGAGTCCAAACAGATAGCTCTATGTGCATTTATTGACATATCAGGAGCTTTTGATAACACCTCCTATGAGGCAATCTATAATGCCCTATATCTAAAGGAGGTACCTGAACCCATCACTAGATGGATTATATTCATGCTGAAATCTAGGACGATCAGCACCGAACTAGGAGGAACAATCAAATCTATTAAAGCCACAAGAGATCGCCCTCAAGGCGGCGTACTTTCTCCTCTTCTGTGGACTGTAGTCATAGATAAACTTCTCCACAAAGTGAATAACCTAGGATTTCATACTCAGGGTTACGCTGATGACCTAGTAGTTTATGTATTAGGCTGGCATGAGGAAACCATTTCGGATCGCATGCAGCAAGCCCTAACAATAATAAACAAATGGTGCACGGAAAAAGGGCTCTCCATCAACCCATCCAAAACAACACTTCTACCGTTTACTAGGAGAAGGAACATAATTCTCAAATGTCCGACCCTTAATAGAACAACACTTGAACTCTCGACAGAAGCGAACTATATTGGCGTTAGTCTTGACAAAACGCTCACGTGGAATTCCCATATTGAGAGAGTTACTTCAAAAGCCACAAGGGCATTCTTTGCCTGTACAAGGCTTTTTGGTAAGACATGGGGACTAAGCCCCAGAATGACCTTCTGGACATTCACCACAGTTGTAAAACCCATAGTCACTTATGCATCCTTAGCATGGTGGCCCAAGGTCAAGCAAAGAAAGGCGGCAAACGAATTAGGCAAACTGCATCGCCTGGTATGTGTTGGTATTACAGGGGCTATGAAAACGTGTCCCACGGATGCATTGGGTGTGCTCCTGAACATACCACCGCTTCCAATTCTAATTGAAAGGGAAACTCGCTCGAGTGCCTTAAGACCAAAAGGTATATCTGAACTTAAAAGTGGGGATATGAAAGGACATTTAAAGATCTAGAAGACTTCCTACATAGTCCCATTCTTCATAGGGATAATATACTATCACTCAAACTAATACTCTTCAGGAACTTCCAAGTTATAATCAATGAACGAACAGACTGGAGAACTAACTCTATCACTTTCAAACCTAGCTCCCAGCTATGGTTTACTGATGGGTCCAAATTGGAAAATGGTAGAACAGGGGCAGGAATCAATGGCCCCAAATTCAAAAAATCGATTCCGATGGGATCCTACCCAACAATATTCCAGGCAGAAATACATGCCATTGAAATATGTGTGAGAGAATGCCTTAGAAGGAAAATGAGAGGTACTCACATCTACATACTTTCAGATAGCCATGCGGCTCTAAAAGCCCTTCTATCAACAACTATCACCTCTAAATTGGTAAATAATTTCCTAAACCTTTAAAATACGTTAGGAAACCTCAACATAGTAACACTATGTTGGATTCCGGGACATGTAGGTCATGAGGGAAATGAAATGGCTTGCAAAACAAGGAGTAAATATGCAGCTTACTGGTCCTGAGCCTTTCTGTGGACTAACAAAAGGCCACATTAATGAATTCCTTAGGAAATGGGAAGAAAGACAACTTGCCGCACACTGGCTAAACTGTGCCGGTCAGCGTCAAGCCAAACTATTCCTAAGTCCCAACGAAGGAATATCTGACAAACTTCTCTCACTAAACAGAGTAGATCTGCGCCTTTTAACCGGATACCTTACAGGTCACTGCAGCCTGAGGTACCATCTAAACAATATTGGTCTATCCGAGACCAATGTCTGCCGCTTTTGCGAAATGGGCATAGAAAGCTCAGAATATGTGCTTTGTGAATGTCCAGCGTTGGGCAGACAAAGACTTCACCACCTTGGTGGTATCGTAGTATCTCCATGCAATCTTCGGAACAACAAACCTAAAACTGTGCTAAAATTTCTAAAAAGCCTAAAAGTCTAGGGTTACAAAATAGGCCTTTCACAATAGATCAGCTCTGGTCGCAGTGCGTAATGGCCTTCTAATAATAATAATAATACTCTATTCTATTAAAATTTTTCTGTATTATATTTACTTTATCTTGTTAATAATGTTTTCATGTATTTAATATAATTTAATTTTTTAATCTTTTATTGATTTTGAAAATTTGTTTGCTCAAAATTTTTTTATTTTAAATCATTTTATTTTATTAATTTTTAATCATTGCACTGTTTTTTTTTTTAATTTTTTTAAATTTGATGTAGTTTTGCTTTCTACTAAACATTTTTTGTTTTTTATTTTGTATTTCTTGTATTTAAATTTGTCAACTTTTTTTAATTTGTGTTTCTTTATTGTATTTATTGTAGTTTTGTTAATTTTCCTTTCATGTTTTTTTATTATGTGTTTTCCTCTTTTATAATGTACTTTATTTGTTGCTTTAAGCTTTTACATTTTTTTTTACTTTATTTTTTACTTTTACTTTTAATTTTATTCAATTTAACTGTTTTGTTTTGGTTTTGTTAAAATTTGGCGTATGTGTCTTTATTCTTTTCAATTTATGATTTTATTTGTTAATTTTTTAAATTAAGTGTATGTTATTTTGTTGTCTGTAATTTTTTTTACTTTATTTATTTAAACTTTATTTGGTCGCAGTGCTAAAGGGCCATACCTTAACCCTTTACTACCATTAGCCATTAAACTTTATTTCGTTTTTTTAGGTCTTATTTTTTGTTTACATTTTTATTTTAATTTTTTTATTTATTTTGTTTTAATTTATTCTTAATCTATTAATCTATTTAATCTTATTTAGTTTTCTTTGTATCTTTAGTTTTTGTTATGTTCTGTTTTATTTTTATTATCTATTTCATATTTTCTTCTAATTGACTTAAATATTTATTCTTTATTTTATTTATTTAATTTGGCAGCGTTTGAGTCGATTTTATTTGTGTTCTTTCCTTTCATTTCAATACATTTTTTCCTTAATTTTCTGTTGTATTCTAGATTATTTGTTTCATTTGGTTTCATTTGTTTTCATTTTATTTAAGCTTAAAATTTTTTTAAAATTAATTTTATATATTTTTTTTTATTTTACTTTTTTTACTTACATTAATTAATTTAATTTGTTTCTTTCCTTTCTCTTAAACGCATTTTATCTCATCCATTCAGTACACGCTTCCGTTTCCTTTGACTTACATTTTATCGTCTTATTTTACTCTACTTTTCTTTACTTTACGTAAACGTATTTGTTACTTCTTAATTCTCTCCTTATAAAATTAGTTGCCTTACTTTCTGCCTTACAATCTTTATCCACAAACTATTATGCTAAGTAAGTTGTTTGACATTGCTACTTATTGGCATAGGCCTTGATGGTACTGTCATTAATCACACACTGCACGCACGTTTACTTTTCCCTGCGTTCCACTCACATTTGTTCCACCGCAGCTCTTATCTACATCTCCGTATCCTCCATATTTTTATGAACGTCAAAGTGCATTACATCACTCTGCTATCACTATCAGGGGTATGGGTTGTAAACATGCGAGTGCCTCCCTGTTCTTTGACTGAGTTCCTCAGCTACACTCAAACCGCCCCCTTCGCCATAACTAAGGTGTCCTTACACCCGCCTCTTCTTCATTACAATAATTTGAAATACTTTTGCTGCTCTTTGCCATTGAAATTTCCTTCTTGATTGCGACACACCCCTTACACATACAGTCACAAGCATTCGCTTTTGAATTTATTTTTCAGGGTCAAATTCTTTTCAAATTTTCCATCAATTGCTGTTGCGCGTCGCTAATGCTGCAGCGAGATATGAACTTGATTTTATATAAACTGACTCAAGAGCATAAGCTGAAGTACATATATACATACATATGCATAAGTTCGTGCCTTTATAGGTGTGCGGATCTGTTACGCTGCTTACTAGTCACTATGCTGCTATAGGTCACTATGCCTGGGGAAGGAATTAGGAGCTACTTCCTAAGCCACGCGTGTCTGTTGGAAAGCAACGCACGTGCCATTTTCCAAATGCTCTAAAACGTGTTTTTCTGTAGTAATTCTATGAAATTTCCTTTAACTAATTTCTAGTACTTTATTTTTTTTTTACGATTTCGAGCCGTTTCTCATGCCATTTTTATTTATAATTTTTTTTATATTTTTTACGCTTCTGCCCTTCTTTGCCGTTTGTGCCACTTATTTTCTTTACAAATACATATTTAAATTTCTGTCCAAGTAATATTTTTTCAAATCACATTATTTGCTTTTCACTTTTCCTAATCACCTTGCAGTTGCCGACACTTTTGTTTGTGACAAATGATTTTTCAATCAAAGCAGTAAATTTTAATGCTATATTAGTAAGTGGCATCAAGGCGCCAGTGTCTCCTTAGTAGAATGACATTGACCGACTGGCGGTGGAGGCAGCTTTGAAAGTCAATGGAAGAATAATTGTACGGCTTAAATAGCTAAATTAGGTTTTGATAAATATAGTATTTGAAAATAACAAAGAATATATTCGTAGACCACCAGGTGTGGACAACAGGGCGTATGAATAACATTAAATTTAATTCTTATTATTTTTTCTGGCTTCATGTAACTTAAATTTAATTTGTATGGTAGAATATGATAGAAGTCGATATTTAACATTTTCCTAATAGCGGTCGCCCCTCGGCAGGCAATGGCAAACCTCCGAGTGTATTTCTGCCATGAAAAAGCTCCTCATAAAAATATCTGTCGTTTGGAGTCGACTTGAAAGTGTAGGTCCCTCCATTTGTGGAACAACATCAAGACGCACACCACAAATAGGAGGAGAAGCTCAGAAAAATACCCAAAAAGGGTGTACGCGCCAATTACATATATATATATATATATATATATATATATACTCAATTTACTCTTTTGAATACTCGTCCTCCAATAAGATCGCCTAGTCTGTGTACTGCGCAGAATATTATTGCCCATGAATCCAGAATTGAGGTCTACATAGAGCAGCAGTGTTTGTCATCATCGAAGTCACACAATACTCAGACTGAAGACAAAGGCTATAGTGGCTGCCAAAATGTTTATCTTCTTCTTTGTATGCCTGCATGATAATGGAACTCAGAGGTGTAAACATTATTAATATCTTAGATACAAGTCCTCAAAAGATCTTCTTATACAAGTAATGCTCTCACAAGTAGACCTCTCAAATTCACACCACGAAAACGATGCTTGGCAGCTGAATAATTAGCTCAACTCCAGGGGCTGAAACTCACCCCGTCAAGGCAACGGAAGGCTGTCCGCAAGAAGATGTTTTGCCACCACTTTCGTGGTCATTGGTTGCGGATGACCTTCTTCTAAATCTACAGGAGACAGGCTTTCATGCCATTGAATATGCTGACTATCTTACGGTCATTGTTTCAGGCAAATTTGGATGTACAATTTTCAACATCATGAGCCAAGCGCTGATCCTATATCAGATTGGTGTCGGGATGAAGGATTATCTATTAATCTTAGTAAGAAAATCAATGCTCCTTCTACAAAAAAATGTAAGTTAGTCCTAGGTACAATAATTATAGGGTTTTCTTTTTTTTTTGTTTTTTTGTTTACGAAGGGGGAATCTTTCATAGATACCGTCAACTTAGACGGCATGCACGATTCATACTGCTTGCTAAGGGTACACCTCATACGGGACCATGCACAGTCAGTAATTTTCATACTGTCTGGACTTGCAAAACAGTACACCTACGTACTAAACCCTTGAACTCCGTCTCCTCCACCACTCTCCCTGCGGAACTGCTTAAACGTATAGTAGGTTGTATCTCCAAAACTCCGATTTAGCCATGGCCGCAAATCGGGAATCAGTTTATAGGTCCATCGCCCTTTACTGGAGGTATTCCATCGGTCTTGCCACCTTGTTAGTGACACAAGCCGCTCTTCTTCTCTCACCGCTTTTTTATTTATTTCGGCATCCGCTGCACATCTGTCATAGACTCGCTTCATTTCACTCGCGAGAATATCCGCTGGTATCATACCAGCTATAACAAACGCCGCGTCATCCGATATTGTTCTGTAGCCACAACATGCCCTTAGGGCACTTAGCCTATATACGGACAATAGCTTCCCTTTGTTATCCTTCAGTTCCGCCGCATATGCCCAAACTGGGGCTGCATCCAGGAGGACTGAAGTGGCAACATTTGCAAGCAACTTCCTTCTAGTTGACTTAGGACCACCTATGTTAGGTAGGATCCTTGAGAGTGCCGCTTGTATGTTAGCGGTTTTCTCTAATTATAGGGGTTATCTTAGAACTTCCGTGCATGAAACACCAAAGTGATAGAAAAAGTTTTTTCCAATAGCGGTCGGAACTCGACAGGCAATGGAAAGCTTCCGAGAGTATTTTTGCCATGAAAAAGTTTGTCATAAAAATAAACATCCGCTGTTTGGATCTGGATCATTTCAATCCGCCGAGAGTGAAAGACCTGGTACGGATTCCATATAACAGCTGCATATTTCAAAGAAATACGAGCTGATGCCATACGAAGTGATTTCATAGTCAGCGCATATTGAAGAATTTCAGTGTTGCTTTTTATAAACCAAAACGTAGTATCCTAGTCTACATGAGAGGAAAAATATAGTTTGCTTTCGAAAATGAATCGCAAGAATACATCGAAGCTAAGGGTGCATTTGCTAAGCTAAAATGCATTTGGTGTAAGAAAAAGCTTAGCACAAAAACGTAATTACGATCAAACTGCAGTCGTTTGTGAGCAGATACCTGCGTACAATTTTGCAAACAGCGAAGAACTTATGAAGCGCAGTAAGCAAAAACCCATCAGTATTGATATTAGAAAAAAAAGTGGAAATAACTGGGACAAAGCCTCTCGAATTTCGAGGATTATCTTTGTAGGATGGCATTAAAGTGCAACCCTCAAGGCACACGTGGTCGAGGAAGACCCAAAGGCGCTCGGCTCAGATCTATCCAATCAGGATACCAATGACAATGCCAATGCTCTGACATGGAACCAACTGAAAATTTTAGTGAAAAATCGGCAGGAATGGAGATATTTTATAGTGATTATAATAAAAATAATATTACATAGAACATAATTTCATAATCCTTAAATTTATTTTTCTTAAGTAAATAACACCCCTTGTGGAATAAGCGAAAATTTTAGCTTGTGAACTTGATGAGTAGGATACCACATAGCATTTTGGAGCATTAAGGCTAGAATGATTTGCGGCTACACCAACTGCTTAATGCATCAAGAGTACTTTGTAGAAAGTGAGAGTCTGTAAAACCTTTTACTAAACGAAATAGTTTGACAACATCAGCGAAGACTTGTCTCTAAGACGTGGAGTTAAGCTATTAATGAGTAGGAATTAGAAAGATGTGAGTCTCTTGCGGAATACCTGGTGTTGCATTAGCTGTAATTTTTGATCATGTCAACTCGATATTATATACTATACATTTTCTGTTAATCAAAAGACTTCTAAAGAATTTATTATGAGGCAGCAGAAATGCCAAAGTGTTCAAATTTATTTAAGAGGTAATTAAGGTCAACCTTTTCGAAAGGTTCCCAGAAGGCAGTACAAATAACACGAAGTTGGGCATTTTGCTCCACTACGGAAGAGACAATTTTACTCATCAGTTACCAATTATCAAGCAGAGTTCTCTGGGTGAAATCCATGCTGATAGCCACTGATAACAGATGTGGCATGCCGGTATAGATTCTCATTTATAATAAAGTTAAAGATATTTTTTTGTTTCATAATAGCTCGATTATTGCAAATGCAGCTTCTGACTTGAGGTTTGGTTCATAAAACATAACTTGCAGCAATCCAAGAATCGGCAATAGGCTTTGACAAAGAATATAATAGATTTTGCCACATTCTTCGTAAAATGAATAAGGAATATTGCAGAAAAGCCCTTGGTTTGATAAGGTACGCTTGCCTTAAGATTTCAAATGGCAAGTTCCACTTCAAAACAAAATTAAAGTTTTTTTTGAATAAGGATTAAAAACCGAGGGATTTTGAAAAGTCATACGTTTTTTTTTATAAATTTATTACTTCTGTAACCTTTTGCTAGCTGTAGCAAAATATGACATATGTTCGTGGCCTACGTGCAGAGGAATGAAGAACTATTTTGGGCATAAGGAAATATTTAAACTGTTACACAAATTAATATCCTTCTTCCTCTCCCCCTTTCAACAACCTCACATGGCTTACCTCAACCCAAGCTGCCTAAAAATGCATCTAGGATTAGATGTGCATATACATAAGAATATATGCACACGCACTGATTGATATGTATGTATATGTGTGTAAATTAAAGGCATACACTACGGTGGCTGACCGCAAGGCTGGAAAGTGCGCAAAACTTGATTATTAAAACCACTTAAAGGTGCTAGAGTTACAAAAAAAAATTCTTATATAAATCAACAATCGATTAAACAGTGATTAATTGCGCCTAAAAGCTAACTAAGTGTATGGGTAATAAAACTTGAAGAGGGTCGAATGTTGGAGGACAGGGCGTATAAGGAATAGTGCTGTTATTAAATTTAATGTGAAATAAATTTGAAATAAAATTTAGTTATATTACATACATTTACAAATACACATAACTGGAAATATAAATCCAACATATATGTGAAAATTGTAGCTGAGAATACAATGTTTTGAAGTTTTAAGTTTCTTGCAAATTATCGCTGTTCTTATTATATTAATAGACATATCGCTCATATGATGCAAAGGTGTCATAATTCAAAAGTTTTTTTTGTTTTGTATAAATACGTAGTAATTAGCACCAACTCCTCATTTATGGTATGTAAAAAAAATTAGAACGATATTTATTAACAGTAACTCATTAAATGAAAATGTGTATTTGCGTTTTCTTAGGAAGGGAGAGTGAGGTGAAAATTTGGAAGTCTTTTTACTCGACATTTTGGTGTCTTGATTTATAACGGCCACGCAGCAAATGATCGATATGCAGGCATATAAATATATATATAGTTGGCCCGTACACTCTTTTTGGGTGTTTGGCCGAGCTCTTCCTCCTATTTGTTGCATGGATCTGGATGTTTTTCCATGTCTAGAAGGACCCACAGTTTTAAGTCGACTCCGATCGGCAGGTATTTTTATGAGGAGCTTTTCCATGGCAGAAATACACTCGAAGGTTTGCCATTGCCTGCCGAGGGGCGACCGCTATTAGGAAAGTCCTTTTCTTCATTTTAGTCTTTCACCGAGATTCGAACCTACGTTTTCTCTGTGAATTCTGAATGGTAGTCACGCATCAACCAAAAAATTCTTCGAAACAACAAATCGCTAGTCCGATCTTAAAGTTTCGTATACCGTTGGAAAGCTTATAGGTCGTATATGGTTTGTATGTAAGTCATTTTCGCAGGGCGTTACCACCTGGTTCTTATTAAGTAAAGAGTAATTTATTAAGAAATAGACATAATTATTACAGCAAATATTCTTACAGCAAAATGTATAACAAAATAAAATTATTTTAAAGCGTTGCCACCTGAAATGTCTTTCGAATATTGCAATTTACGACACATTTCCGTTGAATATCACAATTTAGGTGTCAAATGAAAGGTGTTTAAACAAGTTTTACGCAAAAATATTTGTAGCTGGTGTTGCCACTTGTTTTTTGGAAATCAAGAAATTGATTGCAAATATATATTAATTCCAAAAGGTTATATACTCGTATGTACTGGCACCGATATCAAATAAAATCCAAATAAAATTTTAAATGGCGTTGCCATCTAGTTGTTAAACATTTTAAATAATAACAAAATAGAATTACATTATGTATAGAAAATATCGGTAATAAATAAAATATGTTCCAAAAAATGAAAAGGTCGTTCATAAAAATTGTTTGCGTATGGCGTTGCCACCTAACAAAAACAGTACATAACAGTGGAGATGAATTAAGGATTAATTTGGGGGATCACAAATTATGGTTTGGACCGTTTTGAATAAAAATTACTTTCTGAATGGCGTTGCCATTTTTATTTTTTATTCAAAAGGTGTTAAAATTGCTAGTAGGCCTATTTACTTTCTGATGCATCATTAAACGAAAATAGGAACTTTAAATTTTAAATGGCGTTGCCATCTAGTTGTTAAACATTTTAAATAATAACAAAATAGAATTACATTATGTATAGAAAATAACAGTAATAAATAAAATATGTTCCAAAAAATGAAAAGGTCGTTCATAAAAATTGTTTGCGTATGGCGTTGCCACCTAACAAAAACAGTACATAACAGTGGAGATGAATTAAGGATTAATTTGGGGGATCACAAATTATGGTTTGGACCGTTTTGAATAAAAATTACTTTCTGAATGGAGTTGCCATTTTTATTTTTTATTCAAAAGGTGTTAAAATTGCTAGTAGGCCTATTTACTTTCTGATGCATCATTAAACGAAAATAGGAACTTACGGCTTTTCAAATGACCAACACATATCAATGGCGAAAATTAGCCTTTAGTATTAGGGTGTTAATAATTGAAATTAAAAATAAGGAGGATCGGAACTTATTTAGAGATTAAAGCTTCACTTTCTTTTTGTTTTTTAATACAAATTTTCATAGAATTTGTTTTAATATTTAAATTAAATTGAATCAAATTAAGGTTTTATCCTATATATCATAGAATGAAACAAAAACTTTTTTTTTAGAAAACATTTATTTAGAAAATTATTTTTTTCATTAAAAAGTTTTTTTAGAATAATTTATTAAACGAAAAAAAAAATAAATAAATAATTAGAAAGAACTTTAAAGACAATTTTTTAAGCAATACAAATTAGTTCACAGTTCAAAAATACCAACGAATACCAAGGTGACATATTAGGAATGCATTTAGATCGACGCCTTACTTGGAAATCCCATATTAAGGCCAAACAAGAGCAGCTTAAAAATAAAACCAAGCGAATGCACTGGCTGCTTGGTCGCAAATCTCAGCTTAGTTTAGAAAACAAAATAAGACTATATAAAGCTATTTTAAATCCTGTATGGACCTACGGTATACAGCTGTGGGCAACTGCTAGCAAATCGAATATAGAAATCCTGCAACGCTACCGATCAAAAACTTTGCGTGCTCTTGTTAACGTCCCTTGGTTTGTCACAAATGAGGCAATACACAAGGACTTGGATATCCCATTTGGAAAGAGTGAAATTCCAAACTTTTCTAACAGATATCTTGCACGGCTGTCAAACCATGTAAATACGAATGCTAAATGCTTATTAGACTCAAGTAATGAAACAATACGACTGAAGCGTAATCATATCTTAGACTTGCCATTTCTCTAATTTTGCTGAATTAAATTATTTATTCAACACTAAATAAAAAACAAAATACGTAAGTTCCTATATAAAGATAAGCAACTCATTAGTACAAATGAAATTTAATACATTTAAGATATACGATTTGAACAAATATCGTAATTTTATATGTAGTTTTGCATTTGTGTAAAACTACCGCTGCTATTAGATTATAAGACCTAACTTGCTGAATATCATTGTATTAAGATAGATTGCAAATCAAATATTTACACAAAAAAAAAAAAAAATAGTTCAAAAATATATACATTTTATTTTTAAAAAATTTAATAATTAAATATTTAATAATTAATCAAATTTAATTTGAAAATACAAAAAACAAATATTAGGAATTAGTAACTTAAATTAGAAATAAGACACTCGAAATTCGTTTATAGTAGAATGCTTCAGGCACTTGTTTTGCTTAACCCATTCCATCCCATTGTACTCGCTTGAGTACAGAAAAAGCATATTTTTCGAAACGACGTCAAAAGCCAACGCTTACAAATTTTTAAATGTACTCGCCACTTTATAATACAGAGCAATGTCGAAAAGGAATACACATGTTTCTCCTTCTTTTTTTTGAGTCCCGTTATCCGTTATTCACTTGTCTTTGCGTGCACCTTTGCTATTTTTCTTCTTTTCATGGTTTAGTTTGCAATAAGCTCTCTGTTTGACAAAATCTAAGTTATCACGGAAAAAGTTCAGCGTTGTAATATTCATAATACATATTAATTTGTATCTTTATACCAAAAAAACGAAAAAAGTTGTGGAAAAGTGCATTTCGGTAGGTTTAAATTCTAGTGTACTCGCATGGGTACAGTGGGAACATTCATATATATTTTGTGTGCATATTTCATGTAGATTTGGTAATGGATGTAAAAAAATTTTACGGAAAGACGTTTCATAAACTTTCTGCGGCCACCGACTATATTGAATCAAGCGACCGTAGTCACTTCGACTTCGCTATTATACCGCCAAATACCCGCTGTGACACAGATGAGGAGGACATTGAAGAGGATAATATATTGCGTGATGATATTCCAACCTTGGAATCGTATTTTTCGATTCTTCTTTACGTCATATGACCTTCTTAGAGTTTTGAAAGAACAAGGATTTAAGGCTACTGGGACTGTTCGTGAACGGCGGACCAAAAAATGTCCTCTGAAAACGAACAAAGAACTACAAAAGAAGCAACGGTCTCCCCGTTTGATTTTACGTAAGTTTATCATAATGATTTATTTGAATAGTTGTTTTGTATCAAATTTTGTAGGTTTTCTGACTCAGGAATACTTTTTGTGACGTGGAATGACAATAGCGTTGTGACAGTGGGAACAAACTTTGATAGAATTGAACCTTTACATACCGTCAAACGATGGTCAAGACAAGAGAGGCGCAAGGTGAATGCCCATCAGCCGAAGTTGATAGCGGAATACAACTCAGGAATGCGAGGAGTTGACCTCCACGACCAAGCTTTGAATACTTACAATATAAAATTTAGAGGAAAGAAATGGTGGTGGCCTCTTTTCACCACAATGATAAGCTCGTGCGTAGTAAACGCATGGAAGCTTTATAAAATGGCAAGTAAAAGTCAATGCGACTTGTTGCAATACCAACGTGAAATTGTGCGATTTTATTTACGCAATTATAATATCCGGGACATATCTTCAAAACGATCGACAACGGCATCAATAGCTGGTTCCTCATATAACCATTTTCCCGAAAGGATATCGAATCAGCTGAGGTGCAGGGAGTGTCACCAAAGAATTCGATGGATTTCCGAGTTATGCAATGTAGCCCTTTGCGTGGAGAGACAATGTTTCAAAAACTTCCATACTGTTAACCGAACTAATAACCAAGGAAGTCTTTGAAAGTGTCTTTTTATTTAATACTCCATATTTTCATATACAAGCAATGTATATACATATTATCCCATTGTACTTGATTGGGTACAGCCCAAAAAATGCATTTCTTTGATTTTTTTTCGTGTTTTTCTTTTTTAAGGAGCTTAATTACACTATTTCAATAAACGTTTTATAAACGCATTTAAAAAAAAATTGTTTTATATAAGGTTGGGATTTAATAGGTTAATAAAAATAATTAAACATTTTTTTTGATTTTGAAATTAAACAAGATTTAATTATTTAAATTACATTTATTCGTCTAATTAGAAAAAATTCTAAAAATTTTTTTTTTGAATATTTAAAAAATAAAACGTTAAAAAATTTTTTTTTCTTAAAATTAAATTTTTTCTTAAACTTTGTGTTTCTTAAAATTTTGAGACTTCGATTCGTTTAATAAGAAAAAATTGTTAAAATTTTTTTTTTTGATTTATCTTATATATAAAATAAAGTCAACTTTTTGTGTGTGTTCGCTAACCGGCCATGTCTTTGCACCGAATTAAACTAAACTTACGCACATTGTTAAGTAGGTATTGAAGATGGTTTACGTATAGTTTGGATGCCTATTGGTGGATAGGGTTCGAGATATAGGTCAAAACGTGAACCCGGGTAACCTTCGGATGTGTATATACATTATGGGTATCAAATGGAAGCTGTTGGTGAATGCTTTAGTACAGAGTATTTTCCATGCCGCTACGTGACTAGGGCCTCGAGATAGAGACCAACACGTGGACCCTAGAATGTGTTTGTACAATATGGATATCAATTGGAAGCTGTTGGTGAATGCTTTAGTACAGAGTATTTTTTATGCCGCTCCCTGACTAGGGTCTCGAGATATAGGTCAAAACGTGGACCCAGGTAACCTTCGGATGTGTATGTACAATATGGGTATCAAATGGAAGCTGTTGGTGAATGCTTTAGTTCAGAGTATTTTTCATGCCGCTCCGTGACTAGGGTCTCGAGATAGAGACCAAAACGTGGAGCACAGAATGTGTTTGTACAATATGGATATCAAATCGAAGCTGTTGGTGAATGCTTTAGTTCAGAGTATTTTTCATGCTGCTCCGTGACTGGGGTCTCGATATATAGGTCAAAACGTGGACCCAGGTAACCTTCGGATGTGTATGTACAATATGGGTATCAAATGGAAGCTGTTGGTGAATGCTTTAGTTCAGAGTATTTTTCATGCCGCTCCGTGACTAGGGTCTTGAGATAGAGACCAAAACGTGGAGCACAGAATGTGTTTGTACAATATGGATATCAAATCGAAGCTGTTGGTGAATGCTTTAGTTCAGAGTATTTTTCATGCCGCTCCGTGACTGGGGTCTCAAGATAGAGACCAAAACGTGGTATTGAATAAAGAAATAAATAATATGAGAATAAAGAAATAAATAATATGAAAACCATATCTTTTCTGTTCTAAACCATATGTATTCTATTTTAGTGTGCCCAGTGAAGCGGGCCGGGTTTGCTAGTTATTTATAAAAATTTAAAAAATAAAATTTAAAAACAGTTTTTTATAAAATTAAATTTTTTCTTTAACTTTTTTCTTCTTAAAATTTTTTTTCTTTTGTTTTCTTAATTTTTTTTTAATGAAATTAACTTTAAAAAACTTGTTAATTAGTTTTTTCTAAAAAAAATTTCTACATAAATGTAAGAAAAAATTTTTTTCTTAAAACTTTTTTTCTTAAACATTTTTTTCTTCTAAATTTTTAGACTTAGACTATTAACTTAGAAAAAATCTTAATTAATTTTTTTCTAAAAAAAATTCGAAATTAAACATTTTATTAAACATATCTAAAAAATTAAATTAACTTAAAGAGAAGAGTCTTAGTTAATTTTTTCTAAAAAAAAAATGTCTACATATTTTTTTCTAAATAAATGCATTTCTAATTTCTATGATATTATGGGGAAGAGTAGCTTAATTTAATTTAATTTAAAATAACAAAAAAATTTACGATTACCTTATTAAAGAAAAAGAGTAACTCTGAGCTTCTTATTTTCAATTGTTAAATTATTAATCTCCAACAATTTTTTTTGTTATGTATTTTGTTAAATTTTTTGAAATAAAATCTATGTAATATATGTATATGGTTTTGGGTTCTGAACTAATTTGTATTACTTAAGAAATTATTTTTTTAATACAGTTTTTTTTGGTTTTAATAAATTTTTCGTAAACAAATTTTCTTTTAAAAGCATTTGTAAAAAGTTAAATTAAATTAAAAAAAGTTTCTCCAAATAGATTTTTTCTAAGAATTGTGTTTAACATTTTTTTAGTAAATTTTTCTAATGAAAAATGGTTAGAAAGTGTTTTGGATTTTTTAACCTAAAAATATTTTCTTTTTGTTTAAATTTAAGCATTTTCCAAAAATAAAGCTTTATTATTTTAACTAATTATTTTCTTTATTTTAAGAACTGGAATCAGTGTGTATAGAAAGTCTGTTATATCCTTGAAAATTGAGAAAATTTCAACTAAAACCTGAAATGGTTTGCACTTCCATTGCACAAATTAATTATTCTAAAAGTACTTATAATAATTTTATACGCAAGGGAAGTCGTGGACGCAAAAGCTAGTGTGCAACAAATTTTGATTAACAAATAAATTTCAAATAAAAATGTTGTATATTACCTACATCTTCAAATAAATGTAGTTGAGAATACAAATTTTATTTTATTATAATTTTTTTTTTTAATTTTATTAATATTATTTACACATTCAATGGAACACTGAATTCTTTTCGGTTATACGAAAAAAGTGTTATACGCTATATTAGAAGGCCAAGTAATACTCCTCAGGCTAAGGACGAGTAAAAATCTTGTAACATTTTTTAGTTCTGAAAAGAGAGAAATATAACTGAAAATAATTTTTCTTTGAAATTCTAAGCCTCTTATGAATTATAATATGTAGATTTATAACCCTAAGAGTATTACTAAATTAAGCAGCACCGCTCTACTGCAACCCACGCGCTCTTAAAATAAACACATTCAATTTCAAGTACGTATGTATGTGTGCGTAAATAGAAGGTAGGTAGTGACCGCTGAAACAAACGAAGCTGACACCTAATGGGCTAACTAAATATTCCATATCAAATACGCAATATCGAGGTATAACCGCTGAGGACTTCGCTGTACTTGTGTATCTTGCGAATTCCCGGACATACACACTAACCCACATACATACACCTACCCGCCCATTGGTTTGTTAGCATAGCTGGAAGCATGTGTGTGTGTACTTTCGCAAGCATACATTTTTGTTTAAATTGATATGGCATTACTCGCTTCCCACCAAACCACATTGTTATGTGTGAAATACCAGTGACCACATGCCGACCGCGGCCCGAACGATGAGTAAGCAGCAGCTCAGGCTTTGATCACCGCAACCAGGGGATAATTAAACGCTTTAGGTTATCTCCAATGGTGTAGTATCTAAGCGTTGATTTTGCACTCGAACAACTACACACATACATATATATACACCTACTTACGCGTATGCATTCACTTATGTGTACTGCCGCCCCCACAGTTATTAGCGAGTCTTGCGGTTATTTGTTCATTGCATGCGGTTGGTAATGCGCGATACTTGGATATCAAATGTTACTGTAAATTTACATGACTGTGATTATTTACCTTGATTTATTTTTTGGTGGAGGGACTAAGGAGTTGCGGGAAAATTGGGCTAGGGGGGTCGATGAGAATTTTTAAAGTAAAGTTAGTTTTACGCTGTGCCGGTAAGCACTAGCGAGCGCCGAACTAAATTACATACAGAATTATTTGATGGTTAAGCTTTTAAGCTGAGAGACCGCACACTGTAATGTTTACTTAGGGGTAAGCCATACTAATAATAATAAAAATATTTAGTGTCTAAGAAACGTTTTCCAGTTGGTTCTTTAGCGGAAAAATTAAAGAAAACATTTTTTAAAATTATTTTTCAATAATTGATGCAAGCCTACTCTGTTTGTTTTGCTACTCTTACGAATACATTTGGATTCTAATAAACCACAAGATAACAATTTTCTGCACCTGCTGTAATGTTTGCAGGCAAACTATATTTAAAGGGGTATTCTAGTGTAGAGGCATGTATTTGATGTGTTTTGGCGGGTGCTGTAAATAAAAAACGAAAAATATTTTTACCACTCATTTTTTTACCAGACATTTATTAGTCTTTTAACAATACATAAAGAGGTAGAAAAATTAGAGACTGAAAATGACGTATTCTTAAATGCCTAAAATTTGAAAATAACGGGTGATCAATTAAGAGGAGTTTTTTTCATTTGCGTTTTTTTTACAGATCGCGCGCGAGTTGTGGCAAACTGTCATCGTGGATTTGTTGAACAGCGTTTGGCATTTCATCATGGAAAGACTCACACCGCAACAACGTCTACAAATTGTTCAACTGTATTATGAAAATCAGCGTTCTGTGACAAATGTTTTTCGTGCGCTTAGACCGCATTATGGTCAACATAATCGGCCTGCCTTAAACACTATTCGACATACCATCAACAAATTTGAATCCGAATATTCATTGGTGGATAATTCTCGACCGAATAGACCACGTCCAGCAAGAAGCATTGAGAATATAGCGGCAGTAGCAGAGAGTGTACGTGAAAACCGCGATGAATCGATTCGGCACCGTTCTCAGCAACTTGGACTGTCGTATGGAACAACTTGGTCAATTTTACGGAAGGATCTTCATTTAAAAGCATACAAAATACAGCTCGTACAAGAACTAAAGCCAAATGACCTTCCTGCACGTCACCGTTTTGCTGATTGGGCTCTTGAAAAGATTGAAGAAGATCCGCTGTTTTCGAGCAAAATTTTGTTCAGCGATGAGGCGCATTTCTGGCTCAATGGTTACGTCAATAAGCAAAATTGCCGTATTTGGGATGAAGAGCAAACAGAACAGATTCAAGAGCTACCTTTACACCCAGAGAAAACAACGGTCTGGTGTGGTTTATGGGCTGGTGGAATCATCGGTCCATATTTTTTCAAAAATGATGATGGCCGCAACGTAACTGTGAATGGTGCTCGCTACCGTACCATGATATCGGACTTTTTGCTACCTGAAATTGAATCTAATGATCTCTACGACATTTGGTTTCAACAAGACGGAGCCACTTGCCATACAGCTCGTGAAACAATGACTTTATTGAGAAGTCATTTCGGAGAGCAGCTGATTCCACGTTTAGGACCTGTGAGTTGGCCACCAAGATCTTGTGATATCACACCTTTGGACTTTTTTCTTTGGGGATTCGTGAAGTCCAAGGTCTATGCTGATAAACCAGCTACGATTGAAGCTCTGGAAGCCAACATTACGCGTGTTATTCACGACATACTAGTCGAAATGCTCGAACGAGTGATTGAAAATTGGACCTTCAGAATGGACCACCTTAAGCGTAGTTGCGGCCAACATTTGAATGAAGTCATATTCAAAAAGTAAATGTCAAAGAATGTCCTTTCAAATGATAAATAAAGGTTTTGAACATAATTTACATTTTTGTTTTTTTTTAACTATTGAAAAAAGCACCTCATGATTGATCACCCGTTATGACAAAAAGAAGTTAGCTTTGTTCAAAATTCAGCACTAGAATACTCCCTTAAGGGGACAGATACCTGTAAACGGCCATATTTTCCCTAATTTTCATTAAAATTAATTAAAATTAAGAAGTCAATATATTTTTTTCAAAATTGGCATACAGTTTATTTATACATTAAAATAATACAATTTTTTTGTTGTATTTTAATTATATAAAATGGCGGATGTACACTCAATTCTTCCAGGAAGGTCGCACCGGGGTTTCTTAATCGGTGGGCATTGTAGCATCAGCGTCAGTGACCTGAATACAAAAAATCAAAAGTTTTTTTTTGTTTATTAATGTCATAATCTCTATATGAATTAAACAAAAATGGAAAAAAATCAAAGTTTCAGAGCGATCGGTCAATAACTTTTCGAGTTATCGTCGAAATAATATAGTTTTGAGAAAAACGCGCCTAAAGTCGGCAACGCTCGAACACAAAGAATGGAGTGGTCACGGTTGACGATCTATAATATAAGAAATACTTCAATTTACGTTATAAAAATTTTTGACATAATCTTAAAGGATTATATTGTGACTATTTTATGAAAAAAACATTTTTTTTTGTAATTTTACAGGTATCTGCCCCTTAAAAAAATAAAATAACATTTTTCCAAAAATATTTTTTCTTTAATGAATATTATCATACACGTTTTTTTTTAATTATTAAATTAAATTTAATAAGGCATATCTCCTATTCAATAAAAATTAAAGAAAAACAAATTTTATAGAAAAAATTATTTACAATTTTTTTTTTCATTGAACCTAAAACTCTTTTCGAAAAAAAAAAAAATAATATAATTAAGCTAAAATAAACTACTCTAATATAAAATGAGTTCTTCAAAAAATATTTTTTTACGTCTTGGGCTCATGCAAATTTATTTATTGTGTTATTCTTATGAATACATTTGAAATCTGATATCTGAAGTCTGGTGGTGTTTTACGGCAAAATAGAATTAAAATAAATTATAATAATAAAATAAAGGATTTTTGAAGAAATTAAATCTTTTTAATAAAATGTATCATACATTTTTTTTTAAATTTGAAATTAAATTAAGCAAATCTTCTATATAATAATATTACGAAAAACGTTATTTAGAAAACATTTTTTTTTTAATATTTTTTTTTCGAAATTTTCGAAAATAAAAAATTAAAGTAAATAAACCACTCTTATTAATAAAATAATTTATTTAAAAAAAATTTTGTAGAAAAAATTTATTTAGAAAAATTAGTTTTTGAACTAAAAATAACATATTTTTGTATACATTTAAACCTTTTTGAAAAACAAAATTTTTTTATATATATTTGTTTTTAATTTAAAGGAAATGAAGTCGCTGATAGTTTAGCTAAAGAAGCGGCAAACATGTTTCTAATTGATTCTGAGCTTTTTTGTGAACTTGCAATAACGAACTTCCAAGAGAGTGGGAGGAGAAGAAATTTTATCGGTCTGCGACAAGCGAAACAATTCTTAAGGGCTGACAGAGGAGTTTCTGAGATTGACAATCATATTTTGGAACATATACGAATTTGTAGAGCGTTAGAAGCTTTTCGAATTTCGGGGGAAACTGGGCAATTACGCAAGCAAAATTGAAGGCATTTCTTAAAATATTGTACACATGTGAGGCTAAGAAGGAAATACTATGAGGCTTCAATATTTGTGGAGCAAGAGTGGGGACCATTATTTTCCTCCGGCACTATGAGTAGACGTGATTTTACAGAGATTCGACAAAAGAAATAAGAGAAGTCAACGTTTGCAAATATACAAATTAGCTTCAGTTTCAACAGTTTGGAACAAATTTATTGAAAATAGTAAAAATTGCTTCAAACTGGGAGCTTATATTACCGTAGATAAGTAACTTTTTCCACCGAAAGCCCGATGCACATTTACCCAGTGTATGCCAAAAAAATACCAGTCTAACGGTTAGACGTGATAGAAGTGAAACCTTCCGTAAAACAAACTGAGAGAGAATGAGACGAAAGCAGCATTAGGAGCGGGATAATTTTAGGTTCGTTATAATATTGCTATAAAGTTCATTTTTATTTTCTTCATTTTATTATTATTCATCCTCAATGTTTTCAATTTCAACAAATGATACGAGTGGCTTATGATAGCTAAAATATGATACAAATGCTTTGGTTTCGATGTTGTTTTTGATCGTGTTGTCGATTCAGTGCGATTGTTACACATTTTTAAATTGAATGTTGTATTGAGAAAGTCAATTAAAGGAGCCGCTGTGTCCAATGCAAGATTTACGTTAAAATCGCCACTTAAAATCATTGGAACTTTATTGTAATCTTTTCTAAGTATCCGCGATACTTCTGGTGTATACTTTATTAAATTTTCGTGAATGAATTCCGTGATGCTATTTATTGATTGATTCGGTGAAATATAAATTGCCACCAGTGATGGTAAAGGGTTTTTTGAAAAATCCCTACACAGCCCAAAAAAATTCCCTACTTTTCCCTACGCTTAAAACAAATTTTCCCTACGAAATTCCCTACATTTTTTTCTCCTGTGTTTACACTATAATGAGGCAATTGCAACGTCAAAATTGAATTGTTTGCTTAAGATTTTTTAAAAATTCCGTACAGAGCTTCTGCAGTGCAATCAGTTCTTATTGGAATTAGGTCCAACAGCTTAACCACAAGCCGCTCGCTTTCCTCGTCGAAAAATCGGCGTGCTTCTGTAAATCAGACTTGCCACAGCTCAAAACTTTGTCGCACGCAGTGCATTTGCATTTGAATGGATCGGTAGCCGCAGCTTCAAACTAGCCATTAAAATTTCGTCGTCAAGCCACTAGTTATTGAACTTTTGTTTCCGATACTTGCATTGTTTTTCCTGGTGTTCCTCCGAAGAGTCAGTCGAAGAGCTCATTTCTGTAAAATATATGCATTTTAAATATAAAAAAAGCTAAAACTAAAATAATTGCAAATTTACTTCAAAAGTGAAAAGCTCAAGAAAACGTGGGACAACTAACAATTTTCGCGCGAAGAAAAAATCACGTTAGCGTTAACGAAGAAGAAAAAGGCAATGTTGCTGTATTAACACTTTTAATAGTATGCTGCCATAAGGAAAAGAAGTCTGGCATGAAATCTTACTGCGGATTTTTATTTAAATGAACTTTTTTAATTTTACCCCGCTATTTTAAAATTTTTTCTGTCCTTCTTGAAAATTCCCTACATTTACAGAATTTAAAAAAGTCTTTCCTTCTTTTCCCTACACCCCCATTTTTCGACAAAAATCCCTACGTGTAGGGAATTTTCCCTACATTTATCATCACTGATTGCCACAATTAAAACTGTTTTTCCATTGCTCAATCTGGTTTCGCATGCACATATTTCTCCCACTTTAGAGAGCTGAACAGACAGTGATTCTAGTTGCTGTGCATTCAGATCTATCTGTGGAGTTACAATACGAGCACCGTCATTTTGATTGTGGTATATTGCAACACCGCCTTCAATTGCGATAAATATTTAAAAATGAAAATATTTACGAATATAAAAATACGGACGCAATACAGCACACGCGGTTGCTATTATGAGCGTCGTAACGCGTACATATATTACACAGACGTACTAACATAGACACAAACATTCGTAGGACGCTCGGTCTAAGCAAGTATTAGGTAGTGTAGTATAGGTAAACATAATGCCTTCTCGCTCACCGTGGCTCCGTAATACGCAGGCGCGCACACATACGTACTAGCATACATTCAAACATACATACGTATGACGCTTGAACTAAACACCAAAGCAAGTAATAGGCAGTGTAGTATACATACTACAATACTCACTATACTAGCGTGGCTCAGCAGTACGCAGCCACACACATACCAATACGTATATCAACATATAACGCTTCGCAGAGTGTCGCTTTTTCGTTTCATCGAGTCTCAAATCACTCCCAACGATTTTAAAGAAGTTTTCACCTCAATAAACCCTATAAATTTGGCTTACAATTTAGGCAGGTGTCTGATGTAGAGACGAAGTATGTGGTAAATTGCTTTCTGTATTTAGGAAAAGACGAGGCTCGAAATGCATTAAGCATCCTAAGCGAATTTGTCGTAATGAAACTTCTTGAACCATATACCATGAAGAAGTAGTTTTACAAGTATTCCTTTGGCGTTAAAATTAAATCTCTAAATATATTTCGTTGCTTGAAACAATACGCGCAAACACGAGGAAATCAAGTCTTTTTCAATATTTCAGATTTAGCCGAAATATTGTAATTAGCTGGATATAGTACGAAATCACAAGAGAGAATATCTCTTCCTTCAGAATTTCAGACTTCAAGGCAAAAAACACACACTAAACTGAAATACCAACTATAAGTGGTATGTTTTATGTAAGCAAATAGTGTCAAATAGGATATTGCAATAATAATAAGCCTTCAAATATATATAATACTCCCAACACATGCAAAAGAAAAGTGTTGAAATTGTGACCGAGAAACTGTAAACAGTTAAGAGTTTTGTTTTTTGACAATGTCTGTAAATCCATTTACCTATTACAATTAATAAGGTCAACTTTTTCTGGTTGTTTTTTTTTTAAGAGTGAATAAGAAGAAAATTAAGAAAAAGCCGTCGCCTTCGGCAGGCAGTGGCAAACCTCAGAGTGTATCATATTTCTGCCATGAAAGAGCTCCTCATAAAAATATCTGCCGTACGGAGTTGGCTTGAAACTGTAGGTCCCTCCATTTGTAGAACAGCATCAAGACGCACCCCACAAATAGGAGGACGAGCTCGGCCAAACACCTAAAAAGGTTGTACGCGCCAATTATATATTTTATATATATGTATAAATATATGAATAAGGACTGGAAGTCACAATAATAATATTTTTTGACTGGTTTTGGTAGAATTAGGTATAGTGTTAAACAAAATTTGTTTCTCTGAGACCATCATCTGCCGACTTGTCTTATTTTTGGATATGTGAATACTTTATCTTAATCTGGTATCTTGAAAGGTCTAGAGTCCTTATTTGTACTTTTATGAGTCCCAAGATTTCGGCATATTCTAATGAATTCCCGAAATTTCGGGACTCGAAAAACTGAAAAAATGTTAATATTTCTACACATATGCGCAAATTACAAATGCCGGATTTTCGGGACTCATAAAAGTTAGTGTAAAAATTTTAAGTAAAAATTAAATTTTTTTTAATTCCAAACATGTGCGTAAATACGAAACATTTTAATATTGTAAAATCCCGAAATTTCGGGACAAACAAAAACTAAGAAAAATGTAATCTCATGTGCGCTAATACGAAATAAAGGTTGTCAAAAAAGTCTTGCGGTATTTTTATTGAATTTTCAATTGTTCATAAAATTGGTTATAATAATGAGATTTAAGTCAAATATGCGCCGTTTTGTTCGATGACGAGTTCCCAACGAGATGCCAACTTCATAATGCCCCTCTTATAGAAGCTCGCTTCCCTATTGTCAAAAAACTCGGAGAGCCAATTTTCACAGGACTCTCTTGAGGACCACTTCCGACTACCAAGCTCGTTCGCCATGGACAGAAATAGGTGGTAATCACATGGTGCGAGATCCGGACTATACGGTGGATGCAAAAGAACCTCCCATCCGAGCTCCCGGAGCTTCTGGCGCGTCACCAAAGATGTGTGTGGCCTGAGGTTGTCCTGATGGAAGACAATTCGGCCTCTGTTGATCAAAGATGGCCTCTTCTGCATGAGTGCTGCATTCAAGCGGTCCAGTTGTTGGCAGTACAGGTCCGAATTGAGCGTTTGGCCATAGGGGAGCAGCTCATAGTGGATGATTCCCTGCCAATCCCACCAAACACACAGAAGAACCTTCCTGGCCATCAATCCAGGCTTGGCCACCGTCTGGGCAGCTTCACCGCTTTTCGACCACGACCGTTTGCGCTTCACGTTGTCGTAAGTGACCCACTTTTCATCGCCAGTCACCATCCGCTTCAAAAACGGGTCGATTTTGTTGCGATTCAGAAGCGATTCGCATGCATCCATACGGGCAAAAATGTTTTTTTGCGTCAAGTCGTGTGGCACCCATACATCGAGCGTCTTTTTGAATCCAAGCTTCTTCAAATGGTTTATAACGGTTTGATGACTCATGCCCAGCTCTTGGCCGATGCTACGGCTGCTACTATGCCGGTCTCTTTCGATCAATTCAGCGATTTTATCGCAATTTTCGACGACAGACCTTCCGGACCGTGGCGCATCTTCGATCACCTCTGCACCAGAACCAAAACGTTGAAACCATCGTTGTGCGGTGGAAATGGAAACTGTATCGGGTCCATAAACTGCAAAAATTTTATTGGCAGCATGAGATGCATTTTTGCCTTTATCGTAGTAGTACTGTAAAATGTGCCGTATTTTCTCTTTATTTTGCTCCATGTTTGCGACGCTATAACTCACGAACGACTAAAAGCAAACAACAATTAATCAAACACGTGTTAGCACGTGAAAAGAGCTTTCCAAAAAGCTCTAGCGTGAACCGATGCGACGAATACAACTAGAACTACGCGCTTGCAAAGACAAGCTTGCGAAAATACCGCAAGACTTTTTTGACAACCTTTATTTTAATAAAATCCCGAAATTGCGGTAGTCATAAAAACTAAAAAAAATATTATTTCAACACATGTGCGCAAATACGAAATATTTCATTAAAATACCGAAATTTCGGGACTTATAAAAATTAATATTACTATAGTTGTGCGCTAATACGAAATATTTTAACAAAATCCCGATATTTCGGGGCTCATTACAAAATTCCGGGATCAAAAGTTACCGATAATGGTATATTATCACTAGTGCGTACACATTCGTTCACCTCAATTTGCAAGTTACTGTACATATGCACATACATTTATGTAAGTTATTAGAAAATTGCTAGAAATGTAGCGTTCCATGTATGTACATACAAGTATAGGCATCTCTTAAGTGGACTAATAAAATTATTGTGTGAACAGAATGTCACTCTCAGCACCTAGTAGCCTGCCGACAGCTTTATATACTCAGATATATTCACGCAAAAATTGATGGCATTTTAGGTATTGGTTGGGTTTTTCCATTTAGTATTAACTCTTGAGTTTTCTTACAGGTTTCAGATGATCTATTTTAATGAACAACATTAACAGCAATTCATAATTTGGTTTGTTTCAGATGATCTATTTTAATGAACAACATTAACAGCAATTCATAATTTGGTTTGCTCATGAAGGCATATTTATTTTCAATCACAATTAGCACAGAAAAATTTCCTCATATTTGAAAAAAGTTTAACAACAAGGGGGTTTCTAGAATTATTTGTGTGAGGTGCTATAATTTGATTTCACAAAATTCGAGTTTCATGGAAGATAAGGGCATGTCACCAAAATACTATAGATTTTTAGAGATTATAATTAAATGATGACTAATCATTATCTTTATTTATTATTATCATTTTTTCTTATTAACAAGTGAGTTTGAAACGATAATAATACGAATGCTACAGGTACAAAAAATCACATGTGAGTACAAGCGGACTAATCAAACACTTTCCAGCATGAAATAAGCACTGTTGTTTTCCTTCAGTTAAGTGAGTTAATTTAACTTGGACAAACTGCTTTTAAATATCTCTCTCGGAGGCCAAAAATACCTATTTATAATATTTCCAATTCATACCCAACTAAACAATTTTTCAGCGCACTAGAAACTCGTTTGCCTCCAATAAATATTTGTACTTTTTTGCTATTCTACTTCGTATTCGCAGCGCAGCCTTGTCCATCCGTAGTTGGCTGGCCTACTTACATATCTAATTTCATTTACTAAACTAATGTGTTTTGCACTTTTACCATCTCACTGTATGCTCGGAAGCTGTGGCTTTCAATTTTCAATAACGCAGCATCTTTCCCTCAGCTTTGTTATCACACAATGGCATTGACCATCTTTAGTAATTTGCTGACAATTTTCTCCAACTTTTTGCCTGTATTTTGAAAGATTTTCATACTTTCACAATTTTACATTTCTTCGCACTTTTCCCATCAAACTTTATATTGAGTTTTCCACACAGTTTTCCATAAATTTTTACCTAACTGCCATTCTAATACACAAAGTGTGCGTAAATTTAATTTTAAAACTCATTTCATTACGCTCACACACCCGTTAGACATACCAGCACTGACATATGTACATAACTGTACACATATATATAAGCATAGAAATATTAAGTAAAAAATTCCATACACCTGTTGACCAGATTTCAAATTTGCTTGGCTACTACTGTAGAATGCGAAGTGCCAACAGCTGGTCGTAGCTGTCGCCATTTACAATTTACATGCCAGGCCAAGTCGTCACATCTTCATCAGTTGAGGTAATATTTGGACGGAGATTAGCTTTTTATGGCCCTTTATGACGACCTCTACGGCACCGGAAAATAGCTACAAATTAGATTAGTTTACAAGAAATGACAATTTCAAAGGCTATGTGTTGCAGAGTGGAGTGAATAAAGATAGAAAAATTCAAAAGAGATGCTTAAACTGCTTTCTTAAGCAGCATCTGAGGAATATTTTTGCTTAGAATGATACAAATTCGAAACACTTGCATTAGCTCATATGCAGGAATGCCGTTGATCGCCCTGAAGGTGCGGCAGATTTGGGTGTGTCTGAGTGGCATGTGCCATAAAATCAAAGTGTTATGACTCAGGAAATTAGTTCTTTATAAGAGAAAAGAAAATTTCAATGCAATGGAATTTCAACATAATTTGGGTAATCAAATTTGTTTTTCTTTTGATAGGCGGCTAGCATTGCCACGTGTGTTTGTGCGTTACGTACAGGTACTAAAGTAGATGGTGGGTTCAATGCTGATTGAAGATGTTAAAAAGTTTTTGTTTTCACACCAATCAATGCCAAATTTCCGAGATAAAAGACGCTCATTCCAAATCAGGAGATACACTTGGGTTAAAGGTCTTTCAACAAACAAATTTACAAATTTTAAAATAAACAAATTTTAGGCTACTTTTTTCTCCAACAAGGCGCGGGAAATGCCTGCGTGTTTCGGATCTGGTATTTTAATCAGAAAAGTAGGAATTGTACCACCTTGTTTCATTAACTGCGGAAGATTCGGCTCTTTAAGTATTCAAAGGCTTCACTTATTGTACCTTTGTGTTTTTGTGAGGCTGTGGGTTAAGATCCATATGCGAAATTCGCCCCAATTCGTGCTGAGAGATTTTTAATTCCTGTCATGGAATCGATCATTCCATTGGCACGAAAACATTGATCAAAATTTTTTTGGAAAACTTTCTACTTTTTTAAGGCTAAGTGTTTGCAAAAATCGATAAATCAAAAATATAATATTTATCATACCTCAATGGATTTGCACGAATGTGCCTGTGTTTGCAATAAAAGTTGCTATTCATAATACAAAGTTTTCACTGTTTATTTATTATTTATTTTATTTTCTTTATTTTATAATTTTTTAAATTTTTTTTATCGATGTATAAAAATATGGATTTTCACGCATGCGCCTATTTTTTACCTGTTTTTGCAATGATAGCAGCCCCATAAGGCAAAATTTTTATTGTTTATTTAAGCTTTATCTAGTTTTTATTTAATTTTTTTCCTTATAAAAATATGGTTTTTATTATAACAAAGGCTACACAATTTAATGCTCCAAACTTTGTATAAAATTTGCAAAAAACCAAAAAAAAAATCTTATCAAAATTTCCTGCATTTTAGTCAGAATTTCTAGAAGAATCTATGATGTTTTGTAGCTCATTAAAATTTATTGTAATAATGCGCCTTCTTACAGTCGCTTAAAATTTGAGCTGATTTTTGAAATTTTTTTTGTTGACGCGCTGTGCATTTTCCCTTAAATAAGAAATGCCTGCATTTTTATAATTGTAAAAAATCACTACGAGTTTTGAGCGACTTCAGATTTATACTTTATTGTATTAAAATTCACTATCAAACTATGACTCACAATTTTTCTAAACATTTTAATTAAAAGTTTTGAAATTTCTTATAAAAGTTTGTGGATTTTCTATTTCTTTTTAATTTGGAACTTTGTGTTATATGGTTTTTATGAGAGAACCAAACAGTTTTTTTTTTAATTAAATAAAAAACAAATAAATTGTCAAAACTTTAGAATAAGCCCCAATGCTTATTTAACCCAGTATGGAATGAGAAAGAAATTTGTTTGGTTGAGCTTCAAGTCAAAAAAAAGCCGAAACAAAAAAATATATAACAAAATAAAATGTTTTGTTGAGTAAAATTAACAAAAAATACAAGAACACAAAAAAAAAAATGTTCTGGTGTAGAAAAGTAGTGCAGTTGCCATATTCGTCTACATTATTTGACTTAAAAAAGTATTTGGGGTTTACCATGCATAATAAAAAACGTTTCTTACAATTTTTATTTCATTGTCGAAAAAAGGGCTGAACTTTCAAAACATGATTAATTTTTGCCAAGTATCCTAATCCCTTAAAGATTCCATATAACTTAAAAAAAGGGAACAAACTTCCTTGAAAGATGGAAAGTTTATTGTTTTACATTCGCCATAGAATTAATTCATGACCCAGGAAAACTATACTGCTGTTGGAAATTTGTTAGGGTAAACTTTCTAGTGGGTAGCTTAGAAAATATGTAGATTTCAACCTGCTTTGTTCCTCGCTGGAGCTGAAAAAATTATTTAGAAATACCTCTAACACTTCTGCAATCCCAAAAACTACCTATGACGGTTCATATTACTTCCTAATGAGGCTAATTAATAATAAATAACTTTTTTGATACCACTTCAGGAAACAGAGACAAAGGCTTTTCCAATAAGAGGTATTATTTTGATATTGAACGGATGTTTATTTCATTATAAAGAGGAAAGTGTCCTGGTAATAGTGGAAAATAACATCAGGTAAATGACCACCACGACCACGCTTACAGTACAATATCCTTTCCATGAAATTTTCCATAACCGAATTGCAAAATAGCTGCCTTATGTCCTCGATAGCCTCACGAATTCCATATTTGAAGTCTTGAATCGACCCTGGGCTGTTGGCGTAGACTTTTTCTTTCGCGTTGCCCCAAAGAAAAAAGTCACAAGGTGTTAAATCACAAGATCTCGGTGACCAATTGTGATCACCTCTTCGAGGGTTAACACGGTCCGGAAACTTTTCCCGTAAAATATCAATGGTTTTGTTACTTGTGTGGCACGTAGCGCCGTCTTGTTGAAAATAAACGTTGTCCAGATCACAACCATCCCATTCCAGCCGTAAATATCGTCAATCATCTCTCGATAGCGCAAACCTATTCAAAATAATACCTGTTATTGGAAAACCCTTTATGTGAATTTTCAATCTTTGATAAATGGTTTTGATTTGAGGTTGCAACCCCAAGGTCTTTTCAGCTTTCTACTCATCACAGTACCTAATGTAAGCCCAGTTCTTTTATTTAAGGGGGTGGTAGGGTTTAGCGCCAAAAACAAAAATACTTTTTTTTTGAATTTTTTTCAGAAATATGGATTAAGATACTTTAATAAAATCAGTTGCATGTTATTGTACATCTTTTCAATAAGTTTAAAAAACAAATATATTAATAATAAAATATTGACAAATAAGCCCATGACAGAGTTTTTTTGGGGATATGTTTTTCGAGAAGTGCTCTGCGGTGCCAATCGGCATTCGTCGTAGAATCATCTGAAACTAAGAAAGTCGAATTTTTCAGTTAAAGTATGACGTAATGCTCCCCCCCCCACATGAATAAAATTTTTTTTTTTCATTTTTGTATAATAGTTTTGGTGGCAAAAAAACGTAAAACGAGCATTTTTGGCGAAAAATTTCGCCATATTTGTAAGTGAAAAACAACCTTAAAAAAAAAATAAAAAAATAAACAGTGTGGGGGGGAGGTATTTTTGATTTAGAAAACGTGTGCCGAATTTGAAAAGAATGGGTTGAATAGTTTCGGAGTTGTGATTGGCACCGACTTTTAAGAAGTCGTTTCGGGAAAAACGCGTTTGAAAAAATGACTCTGAAAAATTATCTATGCTCTGCATTCGAGGTAGAGTGTCTACAAAGGCTATAACTTTGAGAGTTCTGCTCCGATCCACTTAAAATTTTGACACAACATTCTTGAAATGATTTACTATAAGATGAGTGAAGAAAAAAAATTTCGATTTTGTGACCCTACCCCCCCTTAACTTAAGATAGAGCTGGGTTAGGCTGAGCGCATAAGCCTTCCTTCTGGCTTCAATTGGCCGATATGCCTCAACCTTCTCCACGGTATAGCGCCGCATTGAAGGAGAAGGTGTATAGGGGTCTCCAGGGATTGGTCGCAGAAACGATAAGAGTCAGTAGACTATATCTCAAACCTGTGCAGATGACTCCGCAATCTGCCCGTGAGCATACTCTATTTATCCTTAGGTAGGGTTATGAGTTTCCCAAACCTCTTTTGATTATACGTCTCCTGTAAGGATTTCGCCTGGCGTAGCCCGATAATTTGATACCAGGCAGCCTCCTTTAAGCTTGGCTCTTCACTCTTAAGTTTCTCCGTGATGGAGCAAGAGAGGGCTTGGGTCTTATTGGTAACGAGACCGCAGCCTCTCTAGCCAACGAGTCCGTTATTTCGGTCTCAGATATACCCCTGTTTCCTGGGACCCAAATTAGTAGGATGCGATTGTGTATCCCTTAGAAATTCAGTTTCTCGATAAACTCAAGGACCAGTGAGTGCTAGGATGATAGTGCCTAGAGTGCCGCTCGACTTTCTGTCTAAATTTACCTCTGAACACATGGTCAGATGGCACAGATCTCCACTTGGAAGATGCTTGAAAAACAACCCATTGGCACGGAATGCTCTGTTTTAGTGACATATATTCCAGCGCCTCTTCAAGCCATCTGTATCCCAGTGCATGGTACGCTCTTAGGGTTTCCTTGTAAGTGCAGGTGTATTTCAGCGTACTTTTCCCTCCAGTTCAATTTCGAACTTCTTAAAATATTATTATAAGAAGAATTTCCTCGGTCCAGGCAAGAAAAAGATTCACCCGTTAAATCTACCCGTATGTTACGTTAGGTTACGGTTGTTGAAACTCTCCGTAATGGTGTAGAAGGGGCCTATTTAGGCCATTGAGATTGGACTCAGTAAATATTTATAAATGAGATCTTCTAGCACTTAGTTATGCTCCAACTATTCCTCCTATCGAACACGGTTTTGCGCAAAGGCTCTAAGTTCTTTCTAGGTCATATTCGATGAGCTCCTTTCAGCCTCAGTTGAACGGCGTCAGTTGGTTTGAGGTCCTCCTTCCTTGGAGGGAACTGCAACGCCACTTTCTCAGGGTAGGACCGCTCCAAAGCAATTTACTTCTGTGGATTTCAGTCGCCACTTTCGATTGATTAGCCATCCTCAGTAAGTTGGTGTTAGATTTAGTTCGAGGCCAGAAAAATGATCCTTTAGAGACGCCTTGTGATCATTGGCGCATGCGTTAAAAATTCTTAGTTTGGTGTGCGTAATTTTGTTTTTATTTTGCCAGAAAAGTGCAAGACTGCTTGGCGTTATTAGTTCTGATTTCAACGTCAATCTCACTTACTCTATCTGCAGCGATCATATATCCCAAGTAGACAAATTTATCGACGTTTTCAAAAACTTGCGATCCCACTTATAAAGAACCCACTCTTAAAGATGAGAACCTGATTAAGTTAAACGCTTTTGTCTTTCCTACGTCGATCCGGTCACCCCTCGGCAGGCAATGGAAAAGCCCAAGTGTATTTCCGTCCTTCGGAGTCGGTTTGAAACTGTAGGTCTCTCCATTTGCGGACAGACAACATCAAGATGCACGCCACAAATAGGAGGCCAAATACCCCAAAAAGGTATGTATATATATATATCTACGTTGATTTTAAGTCCCGTTGTTTGCATACTCCAGCATTAACTGAGTCGTCGATTTGAGATCGCATGCTCCTTACGACGACAACAGACAAATGTCGTCTGCGTATGCTAAATAGTTTAAGAATGTATTGCTGCAAGCTCCCCTTCTAATTCTCAATGTGGTGAAACCACTTCGACTCTCTAAAATACAGTGGAATGCTGCCGATTCCATGTGTGCTAGATATCCAAAGAAGAGCTTAGACAGCGATATGGCGTTTTGGCAAGAGCGGGACAGTGGCAGAGAGTGTGTTCAACACTCTCCATTTCCTACTCGATTCTGCAGCTGTGATAGAAGTCCACGTACTAGTAGAAGGCCTGTCTAGATTGCTGAGGGATCTACTTTTAGCGATGTTGAAAACCAAGTGTGGCATATTTTTATTGACGTCACAAAAAGTAAAAAGAAACTCACTAACTTTCTTGAAAATTTACAAGTGCTGCTGGACTGCTATTATAAAATGGTATGTAACATCTTATTTACATTTCCTCAACTCACATTTTTGATTTTGCCCAAAAAAATAGAGGTGCAGTTAGTGACGAACAAGTAGAACTCTTTCACCAAGATGTTGCTGCATTCGAGGGAGATGCGTTATCAAGGCAGATGCGAGCCTATAAGCTTGCAGGTTAGTGCTGGATCCCTATGAGAAATACCCTTGAATTCCAGTACAAGAGGAAAGCCTGCAAGCTGAACCAATAAAAATATTACCATTTCATTCAAAATATCAAATAAATTCGAAAAGAGTATTTTAGTTTGTAGGAAAATCGTGATCGTCGACTTATCTTTTTATCTGTGAACCGAGATGTGGTAGAAAATTTTATTTACGTGATTTTAGATAATATCAAAAGTTGGTAATTTGTGGAGAGTGGAGTGCAATCATCCGTTATAAAATTTGATAAAAGTGCTCTTTTGTACATAAATTAGTATCGACAAAGTGAACTGGATTTTAGAACCTTAATTAGATTTTATTTTCTCGTTCTATTTTCCTTATTTACTCTGTTTCCTTCGAAAATTAAATAAATGCATGTAAACGAATTTACACGTTAACTTAAATTTCCTTAAACCACTGAACATTTCCTTCGCTCCGACTAATAATTTTTTTGATTTTGTTTTGTGTCTTTCCGGTCAACATTTTTTCCATTAACATTTACATTTGCCTTTCCGTTGCTATGCCGTTCGCACTTACCGAGTTAGAGTCCTTTCCGTTGCTCTTAGTTTTCATTTGACTGCTTGAGATGGTAGTTGTGCAATTGCAGCGCCGCTACGACAACAGTGGCAACAAACATGTGAGGCACCACCAGCCTTGAGTTGATGGGATGCAGCACTTGAGTACGACTTTATTGCGACCAAATGTGCTGGTATGCTACAACATAGCATTTAAGTGGTCGGTTGCGATTTCAAGTTCCCTTGCAGGCGTATTTGATAACGAGATGGACGCGTTGCCAGAGTAGAGGTTGAGCGGCGGCGCAATAATGTAGGCATTTTTTCCACTGTTAGATGGCATCTCTAGCCAGACTGATGCAATAAATTTGATATGCTTTTTCTTCGTGATCTTTTTACTTTTTGTTTTGGTTCTTCTTGACTCGCCTCCTCGCGGTGCTTTCTGTATGACAACTTTTTGCTACTTTTTGCATGCCTTTTTCTTCATTCAGCATTGGCCAAATTAAAATTGCATACACTTTGCTTAAAAGGCAGGAAGCAGCAATGGGAAATTATTGCTTGCACATTCAATTTTTCAATAGTGCGGTCTGGTTTCCGCTCGAGCTGGTGGTTTCCCCGACAGTCTTCGTTGTCCCTTTGCTGTTCGCACCGCACTTTTGTGTACGTACTCAGTGGCTTCCGTTCGCAATGGCAATTCATTTATACCAATTTTACACGAATTTGATCATTAATGCAATTTTAGTTATTACAATTTCTCCGACATATTTTCAACTTACTTATTTTAGTTTTCTTTGAATTTTATTTTCCGTATACCTCTAACGTCATTCGGTTTGGTCATTGTAGGTGTGCCTTACTCTGTGCTTTTCTCTATGTGGTGGTGTTGGTGTTCAGGCTATTCTCTTTCTTACTTCTTGGGCCAGCACTTTCTATATTGTTTTCTTTTTGCTTTTAGCTCAGCCTAGCACTTGCGATTTAAGCGACAAAATTTCGTATTTGAATGTGGGAGGTTTATGGTGGTTTTATTTTTATATTTTTTACTTCATCATCGTTATTTGAAATTTTTTTAATTAAAAATGAAATGCCAAATTTTTAATCATCAGAAAAAATCCGTGATACCCAAATTTTAAAATGGCTGCCTGGGCACGGTTATATTGCAGAAAATTGTTAAACTGTTGAGCCTGCTAGACATAAAACCAGTGAGCTGGTTTAGACGCGCTATGAGAGGTAAAATAGTTTAAATTCTTTTACTAATACTTAATCTGGAGAGCCATATGCGGTAAAGGGTTAAGATCGAATCACTTTAACATTTTGCTCAGATATAACTGATTGCCCAAGTATGAGGTTACCGTGTGATACATTTTTTTAGGCTTAGCAGCACTAAGGGTTATTTTCAGTTAACGTTTTCTCCAAAAAGGGCGGTCCGACCAAGATCAACAGCAAATAGTTGCTCACTAAGGATGAACCAGCTTCCCTTAGAAAACATGTCTATTTTCTAACTACCGAAAGCGATAATCTTGTTTATTAGAATTATCCGCAGGAGCGAAAATAAGTTCCATCTGAAAATATGATTTTTATATAAAAATGCTTACATTTATCAAGGTATTCTACCATCCAATAGGCGAACCGAAAAACCTTCAAATAATTCTGTACGTTTGTAGACATTTAAACGACCAATTTTAGTTCTCAAAGTCAAAAATATCCATGGTTCATAGATGCCTAGTAAACAATATAAAGATTTTTTTAAAACCAACTAAAATAAACTAAAACTATTTGTGCTTCAAACGCTCCTTTAGATCTTTAAAATAATTGAATCATCTCTCAAACTCTTAGTTACAGATTTTTCGCTCCTTGAGCCTAACTTTAAATTATTTTAAATAAATTGGTTTTTTAGTACGTAACTGGGTTAAGATAGTAGTTTTTCGTGTCATGTAAGACATTGTGGATTCAAAAATAATAATTGTAAGCAACGAACAAAAAAGTAATAAATATATTTTCCACTACCTGCGATTTTCTTTAGATACCTACTAAAGTAGTAGCTATAAGAGCTTTCGATTGTGTTCGCACATTTCCGACCTGCCCGGGCGTATGAGCAACGAGTACCTGCACACTTGTACCAACGAGTACCTGCATACTTGCTTTGATTATTTTGATTTTTTTATCAGCCCATTTTCAGTTTTACTAATTATTCAAACATAGTGCTAACAAAAAAATGTACACTTTTTATTTAGCTTCTCAAACTGTTCAAAAGCTCTAAAAATTCCGAACAAACATTCGAGTAGTTGAGCAATGCATGAGTTCCGTGTGAGTATGCAGAGCTGTGATGTTGGTGGAAGAAGAATTTATCTACCAACCAAAAGTCTATGTTTAGGGCAAAAACTAACTCTGACCGCCAAAATAGATGAATGTTCAATTTCCGTTAGGCGGTTTGCTTATTTTACTTACCCTTTACGCTTTCGGGTACGCTACAAGTAAGGCTGAGTGAAAAATAGGCATGTAAATATAAAAAATAAAAAACACAAAAACAATGGAGCTACGGAAGAAATTTAAGGGGCCTGTGACTACAACTGACCACAATGACTTCATAGCACCACAAAGAATTATCATTTGAATTTCCCGTTGCATATTGGCTGGAATGCCATTTTGGATTGATCCAGTTGAAACACTTCAAACTGGCAGAAAGTATTGCGAAGGATTAAGGGAAGTGCACAGGCAAGAAAAATCGTACCAAAGTGTGTTGGGAAGAGGGAAAGTGCAAAAAATGTGCAGTGTTGTTGGCAGCAAGCGCGCAAAAATAGGGGAATGTTGTGCTGGTAGTAGTGGAAATCCTAAAGCCGTTTAAGTTGGCGATTAGGAATGCGATGTGGGTTTGGCATGTACAGCTGGCGTTGGTATGTGGCGAACTGCTAAAGTTGAAGGCTCACTGAATAGCACTAGTAACTGGCACTGGCGTTGCTGTTAGCTAAGGCGTTGTCCTATTCCCGCAGATGCCACAATGAATCATGTCAGGGGCAGTTGGTGGGAAATCCGTTTACTGCTTGTATTTACTATTATTATTCAAATCCTGCCAAAGCAACAGACTGTCGAGCTGATATACGGCACGTAAACCAACTCAATGCACACCTACACATTTTTATATAGTATAGTAATTTCCGTTAACCCAGTCATCTTAAAAAAATACAAAAAAAAAAAAAAAACAAAATGATACTACGGCTCTTGTATGCTGAGGCTGAGTCTTAGTTTTTTGCACGAACGATTTTGCTGTCACACCACAATCATCCATGCTTATTATTGCTGTTTTCCACTACCAGCGGCACAGTTTGCGGAATTTTAGCAATTCAATGCGATTGTAGAGGTTCAGCGGCTCAGCAGCTCTGCATTAGCAATATTATGGTGCAACAGCGCACTGGAGAATTCAGTGATTTAGCCGCTCCTATTGTCGACAATCGCGAATAATCGCTGACAGCAAATGTTATTCAAATCCTTCTGTGTATGACTTCCTTATGCATGTATATGTGTGTATATGCAATTTGACTGACTCGAGTGACTAAAGCGAAGAGCAGTAATTCAAATTCATTAGATATTTAGGCAGTTATCCTGTCAGTTACATGGGTAGGGATTTCTTCGAATTGATTTTGTTATATTGAGGTTTTTATGCAAAAGGAAATAAAATTCAGGAATTTTAACTATTTAACAAAACTATTCCTATTGTAAGCACAAACATACATATTTATTTATACTCTAAATGGAAGAAAATGCCTTCGAGACAGTATTACTTGTTTTACATGTTTTTTTAGTTTTTCCAAGCTTAGCGACAGAGTGTTGCCACCTATTTGCAATTCAAGAAGAGTTTTTTTATTAAACAATAGGTATCCATTTCATGGCCTAGTTAAAAAAGCATAGACTTATGACCATTTTAACCAAAAATAATTTTCTTGGTTGCGTTACCACCTAATTTCTATTACAAAAATAAGAACTTGTAAAAAAGTTCAAGAAAATATTAAAGTGCCGGTGTCAGACAAAAAAACAGTTAAAAACTCCGATTTCAAAAAAATATTTCTGAATGGCGTTGCCACCTTTTTTTGGAAAAAATGGAAATTAATTAGAAATCTAAATCACATGTTGCAATGTGATAAACAAATAAAATTTGCTTAAACATTATATTTTTTAGTGGCGTTGCCACATAACTTTCATGGAAAAGTAGGAATATATTAAAATCTGAAATAAATATTGAAATATATATTGCTGCTTTTGAATAAGAAAATAATTTTGAGTAGCGTTGATACTTTGTTTTTGGAAAAATGGAGATTCACAACAGCACCAAATTTCCTAAAGGGTTTTCCAATATGAGGTGGTATTTTGATAATGAAAGAAAAATGCCATTATAAAGAAGAAGGTATGCCGTTAATAGTGGAAAATAACATGAGGCAAATGACCACCACGACCACGCTTACAGGACAATATCCTTTTCATGAAATTTTCCATAACAGAATTGCAAAGTGCTGCCCTATGGCCTCGATACCTTAAAACTTCACGAATTCCATCTTTGAGGCCGCGGATATTGGCGTAGACCTTCTCTTTCACGTGGCGCCAAAGAAAATAGTCACAAGGTGTTAAATCACATGATCTCGGTGGCCAATTGTGATAACCTATTCGAGAGATAACACAGCCTGGAAACTTTTCCCGTAAAAGATCAAGGGTTTCGTTGCTTGTGAGACACGTAGCGTCTTGTTGAAAATAATCGATGTCCAGATCAATACCATCGAATTCATAAAAAATCGTTAAACATCTGTCGATAGCGCAATCCTATTCATAATAACACCTGTTATTGGAAAACCCTTTATTAGAATGTGAGCATCAACGGAATCTGCCTGAGAGGTAGAAATATATTACAAAACTAATTTAAATAAAGAGTTATGGAACTGCAACCAAAGGCTTTTTTTTAACTTAACTTAGCTGAAACATTTTTTTTGAACAGCCTTGCCACCTAATTTTTTTGAAAATTAAAAAATTAGTAAAAACACTAAATTACATATTAGAATGTGTGTATTAAAAGAAAATGGTTTAAGAGAGCTTCAGCCTGCAAATATTTTCGACTGTCATTGCCACCTTTGTAATAGAAATATAAAAATTAATTATAAAACTGAATAAGATATTACAGTATTTGAGTTCGAAGCAAAGTTAAAAAAAAATATTTTTGAGTAGCGTTGCCACTCAATTTTTGTTTTGGGAAAATGAAAATGAATAACAACATTGAGAGTGTGAATATTATATGTAACTTGTTTACCAAAGCTTGAATTAAAAATAGTTTTTAATGGCGTTGCCACAAAATTTTTAATAGAAAAATGGAAATTGATGTAAAAACTGTATTAAGTATGAAAACATGGGCTTACGAAAATCATTTTTAAAAATAAATTAAAAAAAAAATATTTTCGGGTAGCCCTGCCACCTATTTTGTATTGTAAAATTTTAAATTAATTGCAACACTAAGTTACATATAAATGCAGGTATCAAACCAAAGCGGTTTAAGAGAGCTTCAGTCTGCAAATATTTTCGATTGGCACTGCCATCTGTTAAATGAAATAATTAAAATTGATTTGAAGACAGAATTACATAGATATTAAAATGTGTGGGTTCGATAAGAAGCTAAAAAATATATATTTTTGAATAGCGTGGCCACATAATTTTTAATGGGGAAATGGAAATTGATTACTAAATTGAATTAAGTATTAGAGAAAATTTAAATTAAAAAAAAAATACATTAATAAATTAGATATTAAAATGTGGTATGGCACGCAAGGTGTTAGGAAAGTTTATATGGAAAAAGATTTTTGACTGGTATTCCTAAGTTTAAAAGTTAAAGATCATTACAAAACTGAATTAGATATTAAAATGTGGATATGTGACGAGAACTAAAAAAAAAACGGAAACTGAAAGCGTTGCCACCTAATTTCATTTTGGACATATATGAATTAATTACACTAAAGATAGGTAGGTATTAAATGAAATTTATTTACATAAAGAAGCTTAAACTCAAAATATTTTTTAATGGCGTTGTCACAATTTTACTGGAAAAATAAACATTGAATACCAAATGAATTGAGTATGAGAATACGAAGTTACTAAAAATGGCTTTTAACTACGCAAATGAAAAAAATGTGAGGAGAGTTCCTACCTATTTTTTTTTTTTGGAAAATCAGAAATTAATTACAACACTAAAGTACGTATTCGAATGAGGACACAAAACAAACAAACATTTTGTATGACGTTGTTCTCTTAATTTTTCTGGGAAAACATAAATTAATTTTAACACTAAATGACATAAATATAGGTTATCAGGTGATAAAGAATGCTTTAATTGAAATATATTTCTTTATATGCATATGAATTTTTAATGCGAAAATATAATGAAACCGAATAAAAAAATCAAAACCAAAATTAAATAATCTAAAAATATTTTTTATGGGGTTAGAGGTAGTCACAAAATTTTCAACAAATAGGATTTTGTATTAAAAGTATTGTGGGAAATTTGAAGTAAATCTGACAAATACTTTTCGAGTTATTCAACAATTAACAAAGGGCGCTCGGGCGCTCCGTAAACCAAAACTGTAAATGCGTTTTTTTCAAAACTATGTTTTTCGAACTGGTGACTTAAAAACCGCTTGGTAGATTTCAATAAAATAAATACTGCGTTTGTAAAACATAAAAAACTGGGGCCTGATCGAAGGATTTTTTTTCAATAATTTCGGTTTTTTTTAACAATTAATTGTCGGTTTGTTTCTCGAAAATCTGAAAAATATTTTCTAAGCCATACTGTTAATTTTGAAAAAAATTTTCGATCATTTACAAGATTATTAATAAAACTAATTTCTCTTGCCCGATTGATTTTTAGATGAATCTCCAAGAACTTGTGATGATCACCGTAAGGGACTTGTGGAGAAACGGGTTCCACACAAACAGCGATAACTTTTACAATTATAAATTTTTTTTTTGTTAAAGTCATGATGTATTAATGCTTAGTTTTCATTTTTGTAAAATAAAGCAATTGACCAGGAAAAAAAATTATTGAAATCATCATTTTTTCAGGTCTCTGGGTTAGGGGTAGACCCCTTAATGGCAATACTACTGAAGTTCTAATGAAAAATATTACTGAACTAAAAATTAGAATACGAGTATCAACCATATGCGCAAAAGTAAAAAGAAAGCGGCAATTAAAAAATATGTTGGCCCATTTCATGAACGATGAACTTCTTCAACTTTTTAAACTTAAACTCAATACCCACCAGTTGATTTGGAGTATGCACCTTAATACACCCTATGTACCGATACCTCCATATACCGAAGTCTGTTTCATCACAGTGGGAGATACTAACAGAGAATGTGTAAAATGCAGTGCTAAATTGAATTCCACCGAATTACGAAACAAACAAATAATCTTCTGAATATGACACCAAGTCAAAGCATCGTCGCACACATGCCTTCCTAATTCCAAATAGAAGTTGTTGTTGTGTCAGCAGTGTGAACGAATTTAATTGGCGGAATACAAACGAATTTGCAAAAAAAAAAAACCGATATATGTAGCTACCAGCTCTAACAGATTCCCTTCACAGGCAACACATAAACACATGCACGCATACATATGTACATGAGTGAGAGTACATGAACAAAAAGCTTTTCGCACACACAAACACACACCTAGTTTACCAGGAGCATGTGGTGAAAAGACCAGCCGTTTCCTTGTAGCCAACGGGTGTTCAAATACAATGAATAAATGCACGGGCGACTATGTACAAACACATATACATTACCATACGTATAAAGAGCGTGAATGCACGACAAATAATAGGACTGGACACAAATAAGCCACGCCGGACAATACGTAGAATAAGCCATGCATCAGAGCACAATGAGTGCGTATGTGTACGTGTTTTGTATGGGAGTTATACGATAGTAGTAGTGAATTTACAAGATAGTCCAACTAAGGTGGCAGTAGCAGCACAATACTAGAGCAATGAATACAAGGCAGAGAGCTCAGCTGGCAGATGGCTCAGAATGTAGGTGTGAATGTGTAGTGGAGTGTTAGTCTGCAATCTCGTTCGATAGTGCATTTCATTTGTTGGTGTAGCCTTGTATACACCTGTGGTTCTTTAATTTCATTTGTTTCTTTTGTCCAGCCATATGACAGGCAGTGCCAGGTATCAACGTAAAAGAAAATCAAAATTTACAGCTTATTTTTGCTAAATGTATGCAAGATTAACAGGGGACAGGCTATTCTTTAATAATGCCACTCAGAGGTCATAAATATTGAAGAAGACAATTTTAAACCTACCACTGCTTCATGTTTAGCTATTCACATAAGCTTCAAAGGAGTGAATATCCAACAAATAGAAGCACTGGATAAAAATCCAACAACTCCACTGGCTAGGTTGTATTATAAGAATAGATACAAATGGTGCAACCCTTAAAGTATTATTCATTTATTTTTGTTTATTTCTTCCAATTAAAAATTAGCCAACAAAAACAAATGTTCGTCCAGACAAATAGAGATACTTTAAAAAATAATATAAAAATAGTCTTAATCCGTAAAAAAATATATAACAGAACAAACTAAATTAAATTATTTATAGGCATAACTAAAAAGTTTACTAAAAGAGTGTTTCGTTTTTTGCAGATGAGGAGGTTTAAAACGTCTAATGCATAATCAAAGTTGCAGTCACAGCAACAGAATGTCGTGAGACTGAAAACTCCCTCTGATATGAACCGTCGCCCACCCTGGAACCACTTTCGCATTACTTCAGAGTGGCGTTCCATCCTCCTCATTACAAGGGTATGCGTGTGTGCCAGAATCCAGGTCTGGGTTTTTTATCGAGGGTATTTTTTCCGCGAAACCACTGATAATTTCCCACGTTTCTTCGCTGATTCGCATTTTGTCGATTACATTTTCAGTGGTTATGTGACCGACTGGATCTTCCAACGCTTGGCGTTCTTGTTCCCAACGCATGCAATGGAAAATTATGTGTTCAGCGCTATCTTCAGCTGCATCAGCATAAATGCATATGGAGTGTTCGCACTTCCCTAATGAAAGATAGAAAAAGCAAAGCCATTCCTAATAGATATGCAAATATCAGATCAGTCCATAAGTTCGTGCGTATTTTATCCATAATTTTGGTTGTGATAGACGGAAGACACGCTTCTAGTATATTAGATGTACGTACGATCCGTGGACACAATATCGACTCGGATCATATCCTTATTGCAGCAAAAATATGCACATGTACGTGCAGCAGAAAACATACATCTACCTATGCAAAGAATGTTCGACATCGAAGCGTTGCAATCTCAACAGACAGCCAGAAGATTCGCCACTCGACTCTCACTCCTGCTCTCAGAGAGTACTGCCCAACAAACCGGCATGCACGAGCAATGGAGCAACATTTCTCGCGCTCTACGTACCGTCGCCGAAGAAGCAATTGGATTTCAGCGAACCAGAAAAATCAATTGGTATAGCTGCAATCGGGTGCAACGCGACCGATGTGAGATCGCTATCGGGAGCTAAAAAAGGAAGAAAGAGGTATTATCAGAAAGAAGAAATTAAAGGCCGAAATACTTGAGTGCGAGGAGCTTGCCCGAAAATTTTACCACAAATTTCGGCGGCTTACAGAAGGCTTCAAGACCGAAGCGTTTTCCTGTAAGGATAAAGACGACGGAAAGGCTGGCAGAAATACACTTGGAGGTTTGTCATTGCCTGCTGAGGGGCGATCGCTATTAGAAAAAAATCTTTATTCATTTAGGTGTTTCATAGAGATTCGATCCTACGTCTTCCAAATGGTAGTCCCGCATCAATTCGTTCGGCTACGGCGGCCACCAAATATTATAACAAGATATATTTTTCAAATAGGATGGATCTGCTGGTTGATGTTATGGTCGAAACATGGCGTAACAAAGTGCATGGTGATTTTTTTTAATATTTACAAATTAGACCTCCCATAAATTTTGAAAAAATGCAACAAAATTTCCATCTAAATTTGTAGTTTTCTAATCTGACTTGTCGTCGTTTATATAATCCAAGGGCAGACCAAGTAAACGAACTGGGAGGGCCAAAGAGAAGATAGATAGAGGAGATAGGTTAAAAAAATGCAACCAATTTCTACTAAAATTTTAAAATTCTTAATTTGAACTTTTAGAAAATTTTTGGCTCATGAAATTTTATTAAAACAGATTTTAAATGTTTAAAAAATCGAGTCGATTTTTAAAAATTGTTTTTTTCTTACTCACGTTTTTGGCATTTTATTCCAGATGAAAAATTGTTTTGTGAAAAAAATGCATAAAAAAAGACGTTTTGCTGGAAATAATAACAAAAATTAACGCCAATATTTATGAATTGCACTTATTGTAGGAAAAAAATTGCATGAGCCATTAGCAAAAGCAAAAAATCAAAAAAAAAAAAAAAAAAAAATCAGTAAATATATATGAAAAGTTACTAAAAAAAAGAAGAAAGAAGAAAAATGGTTTTCGGCATTTAAAGGCGCTCTATGATGGTAACATGGATTACAATGGGACAATTTTCCATTAGGTCAAATGTATGATTTAATGCCCTTTGAAAAATTCCTCCTAGAAAATCCTTGAAATTTCCGAATAAATTATTATGAAAAAAATATCTATGTTAATATCTTGTTTATATGTAGTAATAAGTACCTCAACTGCGTTCTTATAAAAATATAAAAAAAAATCAGTTGAACTCTGCTCTTTTGAAATTAAGTATACGCAATGGCTGCCTCTGCTTGCGTTACTCCTATGGAATTTTCAAGTTTTTGAAAAATTAAATTGAAGAAGAAGTGAAAAACTGAGTATGCATCATTCTTTCTTGCAGCAAATTTCTCCTGAATTAAAAAAAAGTTGCATTTTGTTGCACGTTGTTTTTGTTGTTTTTAAATTTTTGTCATCATAGAAGATGCAAAATTAATGGAATATCGAACATCAATACTTTCATTTGTAGAACAACATCAAGACGTACACCCAAATTAGAAGGAGTAGCTCGACTGAACACCTAATAAAGGGTGTAGGCGCCAATTATATGTATATACCTGAGCAAATAAAGCAACGTACAATCCTCAAGTGAATGGTGAAAATAGACTAATGTTTCTTAAAATAATAAATTAATTTAAAATAAACTATGCAAATTTCTAAATACCCATATTTATTCTTCAAGCTAAGCGGTCTGACCCAAATCCATCAGCTGTCCGACTGACACCAAGAAAACTTCACAATCGCTCCCGACCTATGCCAACTTCTTTAAGCTCACTACCCAAAAAGGCACACAATTTCACATAAACGCATACAAGTGTACACATGCGAGTGCATGCGTGTGTACCCACACCTATTTGTTGGCCAATGTATTGGTGTCTATGCTTATCAGCGAGATTTTCGACAGCTACGCTTATCACTTGTTGGCTACCACGTGTCGCCAGTTCAACAATAACGAAATTTTCGGCAACGGTGTTGGAAAAACAAAACAAATAACAAAAACAACAGACGCTCACCTAGCCCAGCGCCGCAGCGCTTACGCTCTCTGTTACTCTCTATTTAACTAAAACTGTTATACGTGCACGTAAAGCGCGTGCGTCAAGAGTGTTTCATTTCCATAACGTTCCATGATTATAGTACGCGCCAAATTCATTCATAAAATTGTTTGCTACTATCAGCCCAGGCTAACAGTATGAAATGGGCTAACAAGCCGAAAGGGCCCTAAGATATGCGCGCGACTGCGGACTGGTGTAAACGTATTTGTGCGTGTATGTGTGTATGGTGCGTTGATTTTCGAAACGAAATAGTTGTAGAAGCTTGTCAGCCCGAGCAGCTATCGCTTTGACATTGCGGCGAGCAGTCTACGGTTATCCTTTCGGCGGTGCAGTACGTAAGCGCGGATTTCGCGTTCTGGTTTGAAGTTGCGCTTTTCGCTGGCGAACAAAAGTTGTTCTATTGAGCAGACAAATTTCAATCAAATATAAATAAAAAAAAAAATTTGCAAAGTTTTATAAAGTTGAGCGCAAAATTTTACGAGCCAAGTTCAAGTGTGGCAAAAAAAAAAATATTTTTTCGCAACTCAGCTGTAGCTGAAATACTTGTTGTTGTACCAAGTGCGGCTTGAGTAAGTTTCGGTGCGGTAAGCTTTTTTTGTTTTTTAAAACCCAACTGCCTACAACGCTTGGGAAATTTTATTCTCGCTGTCGTTGATTTTGCTGCATGACGCTGTTAAAGTGGCAGTTCAATAGCAGAGGGGTATTGCGTAGAGGGGCATTGAATTGATGAAATTGTAGTAATAGTGCGTGTATATTAGTGTATCGTATGTACTCACATACACTTACATGAGCATGCCGATAATTGCGCTTACAAACAAACCAATGTGAAAAGTTACAACTCATAAGCGCGGAAGTTCGTCGGTTCGTTGGTGTGGCCTGCCAAGCACTTTGTAAGTTCAACTCAACTGAGGATACAACTTCACCAGTCGCCAATTCACAACTAGTTTTCGCTATTTGAGCTAATAGTTTACCAACTTTCACGTCCACACGCACACACACTTACATACATACCAACGTAAGTATACAGTTGTTTGGAAAAGCCTTTGCATATTTGTGCTGTACGAGTGCGAGTGCCTGTGATAGTTTGTGCGTGCTGCTGTTGTGGTAAATATCCAACACTCGACTGGCATTGTGCAAACAAAAGAGTTTCAATCAACTACACACCAACTCGCAGGGGCACGAAGCGATTGTGGGTTAAGGTCTAGAAGCTTGGCTTTTGTGCGACGCCAGCCATTCCTCCACAGTAAATAGCAAAAGTAATATTTAGAGCAGGTGCTTTGTGAAAAAGAAAGTGTTAATGTGTGAAAAGTTTTAATAAAAGTAAAATATTTCAAAATTATAGAGAAGAAAAAAATAATAATATTCTGTGTATCTGTTTATGTGTGGCCATGATACTTCTGGGAGTTCATAGGTCATAGGGAGCGCTGCAAAAAGTTTGTGCGATATTTGATATACTCATACATATACATACACCCTTATATCTGGGTAAACTGGTAAAACTTCTCCAAATAGCTGCAGGCATATTGAACAGCATCGTCGCAAAGGAATGTCCTGAAAGGTAAGAGGCTTTAGTGAATATTGTGGAAATGTATTTTATTAAGAGAGAAACTTCTATACATTTTTGTACATACACTGCGTTAAAAAACTATAACTGAGGAACTTATTGACGAGTTTTCACAATTTACGCATTTAACTTTCATAACCTTTTTCGCATTTAACTTTCATAACCTTTATATGAAAATATGGTTCATTTTACTACGAAAACCATGTAAACCCAATTTTCAAACTTTGTAAAAAAAAATTAAATGAATTTTCACAAAAGTTTCACACATTTAATAGAAATTTTGAATTTATTTTCGGGCATGCAGATTTATATTTCATTGAGTTTTGATGTAATAAAATGCAAATTTCAAGTTGCTCAAAAATCGCGCTGATTTTTGAGACTTTTCTTCAGCTGACGAGGTTTGGTGTTTTCTTTCATATAAAAAAAAAAGTTCGTTCATTATTAATGAAATTCTTAAGAACTGGGGGGCATTTTCGTTGTGCTCATCAACATATTGTGCTACACTTGATTGTTAAATATGGGCTCGCTTATGCTCCGCTAACCAACTAAAACTTTCTTCTTTCTACTCTAGCAGGTCATTCGATGTTTTCTTGACTTCTTCAAATAAATAAAAAATAAACTAAAAAATTAAATAAACAAATATTTTGGAGCATACTCATTGCTTTCAACTGTGCCATAAGTTGTATAGCTCATGGGACAAATGAAAGAAGATCTTGAAGCTAATAAATTCTAAGGAAGAACGCATATCCTACTTCTCAGCAGTACTGATGGATTTGCAGAAATTGTTGCTACCATCCTCTTCGCACACCATAATTTCTTATTTTAGTACAGTACAAGGTGGCGCAAAACTAATCATCTAATTCTGTTTTTGAATAACTATTTTTTTAAATAAAAAATTATTGCGAGTGATGGAAATCTTTAGTTTGGCCAATATGATTAACGTACGACGCCACTTGCAAAAATTCTAAATCTTCCGAAAAGATGATTAATTTTGTGCCACCTTGCACATACGTGTTTTAATTTATAATTACACCGTTGAAAAATTCGAAAAGGTTTTATCATAAAAAATGATTTTGAGTGATCGAAATATTTATTTCCACCTTTACGCACTCCGTTGACTATCTGTTTGTTTAAGGCAGCTGTCTAGTTCACAAGTGTGAGATGTCACTGACGTACGGTGCCATTTACAAAAATTATAAACCCTCCGATAGGGTGATTAATTTTGCGCCATTTGACTTATTAATATTCTTGTTGTTTACAATGTGGGTATTGGGTAATTTACGACACGATTTTTGATTGATCAACCCTCAATTTAATTCCTTTGCTTAGCCTGATTTTTTTTGCTTTGTGGAGGGCATTTTTATGCAAACTCCGGTTTGAAATTCGAAAATTTGCAAAATATCTTCGCACGACTTTTCATTCTTCACTTTTATAAATAAATATACATTTTTTGAGCTGCATCTAAGAAAAAATAGTAAAACTTCCTATATTTCGTGCGGCGTGAATTATTTTGAAAAAATGTGTAAATCGTGCAATTATCGGCACTTTCGCTATCGCGATGGATATTTACGACAAAGTTAGATATATTACAATGATCTTCAATTCAGTGATAGCTGGAGTAATGAATTTTCCGTAAATAAAAAAAAATGTCGTAGATTTGCTATGTGGACAAAATATGGTCAGATTCCAAGGGTTATTATAAATTATTATAAAAATTATTAAATTATTTATATTAATTAAATTATGAAAAATCGACGCGAATTTTTAGCTACTTTAAACGCTCACTTTATTTAACTAAAGCTGTAAAACTGCGTATCAAAAACTTTTTAAAAAATTCTCATTAAAAAAAGGCGGAATTGGGATAAGAAGTTTGTGAAATTATTTAAAGTTTTGTGAAATTATTCAAATTTTGAAAACAGCATTTAAATGTGTTTTGTTAGACCCTGAATTACACAAATATAAAAAAAGGATGGTTCAAAAAATTAGCAAATAAAAGTAGTGAAAACTGGTCAAAGTACTGTTATTTTGTCGTGGGCTGTATGTGTTTCCTTATTTCCCGAAATATCTTGGGAAATATCTTAAAAATTAAACAAAATTTTTTGCGGTGGCAGGGATATATTTGAAAGGGCAAATACTTATTGCTATTACTCAAATGGGTTGTAGCCAAAAAATTCCTTTTTAAAATCCACACGGCCAATTGCTTCACATACGCCTCTTTATGCGTCTAACCAATCCTATATTTATCGCTAAGTTTATTTTAATACTTTTTTTTTCTTAATTTCAATAATAAGTGCTTACTTACACATTTAAATTTATATAATAACTGTTCTAAATTATTAGTTTTAAGTTTTCATTGCATGAAAATAATTGATTTTGAATTATGTTGGTTGGAAGTTACCAGATGATGTTTTGATAGAGGCCAAGAAATTTTACAAATACAGCCTCATTTAATAAGTAAATAAATAAATAAAAAATAAATAACTGAATAAATAAATAAATGATTAAATAAAAAAATAAGTGAATAAATAGAAAGTAAATAAATAATAAATAAATATATAAATGAATAAATCAATAAAAAAAGTAATTGAATAAATAAGTAAATAAATCAAAAATGAATAAATGAATAAATAAATATGTAAATGAAAAAAATCAAAAAAAATTTAAATTAATAAATAAATGATTAAATAAAGAAATAAATAAATTAATAAATAAAAAAATATATAAGAAAAAATTAGGAATTAAATAAATAAATACGTAAATGAGTAAATAAATAAATAAGTGAATAAATAAAAAGTAAATAAATAAATAAAAAGATTAATTAGTAAATAATTAAAAAAGTAAATAAATAGTAAATAAATATATAAATGAATATATCAATCAAAAAAGTAAATGAATAAATAAGTAAATAAATCAAAAATAAATAAATGAATAAATAAATATATAAATGAAAAAATCAATAAAAATGTAAATTAATAAATAAATAAATAAGTAAAAAATTAATAAATAAATAAATGATTAAATTAAGAAAAAAACAAATAAGAAAAAAATTAAGAATTAAATAAATAAATGCATAAATGACTCAATAAATAAATAAGTGAATAAATAAATAAATGATTATGAGAGAAAGTATTGTTTCAGGCTCGAACTGAAGGCTGCTAAGTGTTCATTTAGTGAATTGAAATATTTGTGAGAATAGTCAGTTGAGATTGGCTGAAAATATGGATATTCTCGTTTGGTTAGGCTGCTTCCAAAACTAAAAAAAAATATATGTATATATAAATGTAGTGTTTTTATACTATAGAAGTATAATATTTTAATTCAAATTCTTCTTATTAATTTTGATAGTTTAGTGTTCTCACTCCGCAAGCAAAAAGTAGTATCAGTTTGGGATGGATTCTTCTCTAGACTTTGTTGTCCAGAAAAAGAATTGGATATACCACAATTTTTTATATTATATACTTTTACATTTTATGCGCTTAATTTTTTTAATTTGCATAAATTTTGTATAAAACTATATTTCTATATTACTGTATTTTCTATATTGGTGACCGCCATAGTCGAATGAGTTGGTGCATTACCACCATTCGGAAGCCCACAGGTTCAGTATCTCAGGCACGAAACACCAAATGATAAAAAAAAATTTTCTTAGTAACGGTCGCCCATCAGCGGGCAATGAAAAAGCTCCATCTGCTATTTGAAGGCAGCATAAACCCAGATGCGAAACAGAAATGGGAGGAGAAGCTCCAAAAAAAAGGTGTACGCGCCAATTATGTACCAATTATGTATACCTATAGATATATATTCCATTCTACAAGAAATATGTGAATACGAGTTAAATATTTTGTATTTATGTCCTATAATTTAAAATACTTTATCTTTTGAAATTCGCAACTCATTAAATTTTCACTACAATTTTTAACATTTTAATCAGAATTAAAAAAAAAACTGGTACGTAGTTTTATAGCTCATAAAATTTTAGTACAATACAGTGAAAGTTTGAAGCGGCTCAAAATTTTCGATGATTTGTCATATTTTTTCTCCTTAGGTGCAATACTCACAGGGAGATAAATTATGCATTACTTGCGAGAATCACAAAAGTGATGTTTTGTGATCAAAGTCATCAATACAAAGATGGTGCAAAATTAATCAACCTATTACCAGATTTATAATTGCATCGTCCGTCAGTCGTATTTGACACTTGGGAACTAGACTAGACCCTGCGGCTACAAGCAGGCAATCAAGGGAGTGCGTTAAGGTCAAAATGAAGAATTTCATCTCCGTAAATGATTTCTTATTTTTTTTTAGTGAAAATGTTATTCAAATACAAATTTGAATGATTAATTTTGCGCCACTTTGAACACATAAATTCAAGTATCAAATTTATGACACTTGTAAAAACAGTCAACAAATTTGTATAAAAATCAGTTAAATAAAAATTATTATATTTTGTTTTAGTGTGTGAGGTAGGTTTCAAAATGCCTTCGCACTTACAGCGACAATCGTTTCGAGTGGTGAGGCCACTAAAACAATCCCTCCTCCTCTTCTGGGGAGACTCTCTTCCCGGGACTACTTTCTGCATTACTTCAGGAGGGTCCAAAACGACGTCCATGAAACGGACCAGTTCCATTTACCCTCGTGTGGGACCACTATGCTTGTAGCCAGCTTTCATGCTATAAGCTCAACTTCTTATGTCTCTGCTTGCGAGGCTTCGCTTTGTTGTACTGCGTCGAGGTCTACCATTTGTCATCAAAATAAATATTTTTATCACTCAAAATGGGTTTTTGTTTGATTTCGTGAAAAAAATATTCAAACACCAAATCGAACGATTACACGTTATCATAAATTTTTTGCATGTCGGCCACTTCTTATCAATGTTTGTCCTTAGTCTTACAAAAGTGTACGTTTTTATTTATAAGAAAAATATATCTGCAAACTCTATGGGGAAAAAAGTTGTATGCTACTCCAAGCCGTTGCACACCTCGGGCTTGTTTTTTCGATACTCTCTGAAAGTGGCATAACAGATCCATCACTTTAGAAGTTGGAGGGCTAATCTGTTAAGTTAAAAAAAATATTCACGCGGTATTCCATTAAAATTGTTGCATATATTTGATGGCCGCAATGTAAGAATCTTGCGATTTTGCATGCGCTTTCATCCCAAGTATGAGACAACTTTGACCACCCTCTAAAAAATATTCCAGACGTAAGCTTTCCACATAAATTTGAAGCTCATATTGGGCATACTCGTATGCATGCATAGATAGCCGAAAAATATATCCCTACGTATGTATGTACGCAGGTATAAATATTTCTCTGAAAATGTAAAATGATGAAAAGTATATATGTGTACGTGTGTGTGTTTGTGCAAGTTTAATATCTTTGAATGCGCTTAAAATAAAATAAATGCAAATTTTGTATAATCTAAAAGGCAGATAAAAGAAATATTATTATTTATTTCCTTTTTTTGCATCATTGTGCTAAAGACTTTGAAACTGAAAAAAGGGCAAATGGCTGAGCTTTGCGGAATGCTCTGATACATAAAACTGAATGGAAGAGCGAATGCAAAAGCAGTTTAAATATAAATAAAAAATAGATAGAGTAGAAAGCAGAAGGCTAGAGGTTAAAATATTGCAGGGGAAAAAATGAAGAGAAATGAAATATGCTTGAAAGGGTTGCTTTGCGTTACAAAAAGTAGCACAAACCAATTTTTTTTTTGAAAGAGGATGGAAAAATTTTGCATTTCATAGATGCGGCTGCTGAATGCAAATGCAGCTGGTAATCTATATGGCCAAAGTTGTATGTATGGGTGAGTATTACTAATAAAAAATAAATAAATAATGTCACTGTGCAGGAATGTTAAATGAAAAATTGAATGAAAAAAAGTGAAATAAACTACATATTTTGAAATGAAATGAATCGCTTAGTGCTTGCTTTCAGGCAGAAAAGTTCGTATATTTTCGGGTATGCATTATTGGTGTGCATACATACAAGCATATATGTATACACAGATAAGGGGCATGACATTTCAATATAAAGTGGCATTTTAATTAAATATTAGAGAAAAAAAAGCTAATAACTAAAAGTAATGAGGGGAGTAAGAATTTGCGCGTATGCCCTGCATATTATAACTTTTATGTATCTTTTCTGAATGTTCCTCATGCCACTTACACCACGTCAGTCTCCGCTGTGTAGCTCCGAGAAATGAGCTGAAGATTTTAGAGGGTGAAGGGATATAATAACTTCCTCGCTATTTTTTGCATGCCATCATTAAACAGAGCACGAATTTTTGTATTTTTGAAATCATTGAAATTGAAAAACTTGTACTTTTACGTTTTCTTTAAAATGGAATGTTCTGACAGGCGTTTCTTTCTCGTTTCTCTGAAAGTGGCAAAACACACCCGTATCTATATAAGGTGGAGGGTTAATCTGCTCAGAATATAATATCCACGCGGGATCCCAATGTAAAAATCTTGTGATTTTGCATACGGGGACCCCTAGCATATCCAAGGATACATTTCAAATTAAATTCAATTGAAATTTTTTGTAATTTTTTCTTCAGAACAATTTCGATTTAAGACTTTCTTTCATATCTTATGTCTTTCTTCTTTCATTTGATGCCTACTCGGTTGCGTAAACTTGAAACATTTTTTAAGTGAAAAAAAGCTGAAGAATGGTAAAAATCGAATTTCTGGGAATTTTCAAGTGGCGTGAATTTTGTGTGTATAGAGCAATATTTAGACTTAATTTAAGTGCCTGGCCATCATATTCTTAAACAAGTTCACCGATGACCTAGCCAGGAAAGCTTCCTTCATGACCAAATCCATGGAATGAGTCCTAGCTCCAATAGGATTGCTTCTATAAAAAGGAGCATTTATCTCCATGATCTTCAGTAATTGGGTCATACATACTTTCAGCGACAAAAGCAAATGTACACCACATATTTATAAGTTTTGATTATTTATTTATTTATTTAATAATTTCAATTACTCTTTTATAAAACTAAAGTTCATACTATAGCAAAGTTTAGAATTTTTTATAAAATTTAAAAAAATCCGGAAAATTTTCTTAAATATGTCAAACTTTGAATTAACATAGGTAGATACCTATGAAATGAGATTTTCAGATATTTGTCCATAGATGTCGCTAGGCGTATTTTTAAACCTTCCCAAAAGTCTTGTTTTTTCGTCCGTCATCTGCCAACAATATTCAGTTCATTGTTTGATACGTTTCATACAACAATGCATTTTTGTCGCTCTTAAAAATGTCGAATTTCGTGCCTTCAAACTACGATTTGCGGACATCTTTGATTTTCTGTTATAAATTGAAGAAAAGCGCTTCTCAAGCTCACCAAATCCTTATGGTGGGCATCCTCTAAGTAGAGCACAGTTGCTTCAGGTGGTTTGAAAAAATCCGAAGTGTTGATTTTAGCGTGGAGCACGAGGACCTTGGCCGGCCACCGAAAAAGTTTGAGGACGCCGAATTGCAAGCATTGTAGGTTGAAGATGATGTTCAAACGCAAGAAATGATGGCAGAGCAGTTGGGAGTGACCCAAAAAACCATTTCTAAACGTTTGAAAGACATGGGCATGATTTTAAAGGTCGGAAGATGGGTGCCGCATGAACTGACTGAAAGGCAGCAAGAGAACCGAAAAACCACTTATGAAACGCTGCTGTCCCGGTTCAAAAGGAAGTCTTTTTTGCATCGAATCGTTACGGGTGATGAAAAATGGGTGTATTTCTCCAACCCCAAGCGTAAACGACCGTATGGTCCACCCGGCCACAAGCCAAAAACAACGGCCAAACCAAATCATTTCGGCCGCAAGGCAATGCTGTGTGTTTTCTGCGATCAGCCTGGTATGATTTGGAACGAGCTATTAAAACCAGGTGAAACAGTTGACGATGCACGCTAACAACGACAATTGGCCGATTTGAACAGCGCTATACACCGAAAACGCCCAGAATATGCCGGTCGGCGTCACAAAGTAATTTTTCTTGATGACAATGCATCGCCACGTCGACCCGGGAATTCGTGGAGACGTACGATTGGGAGCCGCTGATGCATGTAGTTTCCTCACCAGACTTGGCACCTTCCGATTATCATTTGTTTGCATCGATGGGCCACGCACTTTCCGAGCAGCGCTTCAATTCTCACAAAGAAGCCAGAAAAAAATGGCTCGATGATTGACTTGCGGCCAAAGACCGCCAGTTTTTTTTAGCGCGGCATCCACAAATTGCCTGAGAGATGGGAAAAGTGTGTCGCTTGCGATGGCTATTATTTTGAAGATGAAATTTGTAACCATTTTTTGTTCATAAACGTTTGAAATTGAAAAAAAGTCTCAGTAGATACCTATGAACTACCGTAGAATTTCTAGAAAAATTTCAGCTATGCAGTTTTATAGATAATTAAATATTGATGTAATAAACTGCAAGTTTCAAGTTATTGAAAAATCGCAGTGATTTTTTACAATTCCTTCTGCTAACGACACTGGGTATTTTCTTCCATATCAAAAAAAAAAAAAAAAAAAAAAAATGTCGAGTAGGCGTTAAAGGGAGAAAATGTACAGAACCGAAAAAAATCTTAAAAATTAGTTTTCTTTTTGATCTACTCGAAACGTGTTTTTCACTTTGTCAAATTTTTTCTAAAATTTTGAGTAAAAAGCTTGAAAATTTATTTAAACTATTTAACTTTTTAAATTTGATTTAATTACAAATATTATACAAAGCCGAAACTTTGATTTATATAGTTTTTATTGTATTCTGAACTATTAACAAAATAAATGAAATTAAAAAGTCAATAAAAAAGTCTTCTTTGGAGGTTTACTGTATACGGCATACGGCATCCAGCTACGAAATTATCAAACTGAGATGGCTTGAATATAACATATAGATAACGTCCGATTTATTAGTGAACCCAAATCCTAAAGTTACGAGGCTCGTCACAGTTTTCACTGGGCTGCGATTACAAGATGTTGCTAATAGTTTAATAATTTACTGCAGAAACTTCAGGCATGAGTGAGATGGCTAGGCTCAAAATTATAAATACATTTGCGGTTTATTGTACATCTTGGTGGAATCTATTCGCATGTTCATCAGTTAGTGTTCTGGAAAGAAATCGAGGTGGATATCATGAAAATGTAACTTAAGGGACATTTTTATTCTCACTTTGTGGCAATTATCTTAAATTTTTGCAGAATTTGGTTCTCACGAAAGAGTAACTTTGCAAAATTTATCCCTTAATATAGAAAATTTCTTTAGAGTTTTCAAATTTAGTTTTGCCATTGTTAATGCTTCTAAGTGCTATTTTTTGAATAGGATTCAAGAAATTAATACATTATGGAGATACCTAAAAAACTGTAGAGTATTAAATTTCGGTTGATGTTAATGGGTTTAACCATTTAAACCACATATATTTATGTAGGGATTTGAACGGAAATCGTCAAGGATATGCGAGGATAACGACATTCAAGTACATTTATGGTGTGCTTTACCACAGAATAGCTGCAAAGAAAAATTGGTTTTTCATTTCATATCCATATTTCAGTGCCCTATGATATTTATGTTGGAGCCATAATCCCTACTTAAAATGTAAGGTCGTTCACAAGAAAGCGTGGCGTTCTGTTGGAAAGGAAACACAATTTATATATTAATTTATAAGATGTAGACATATATCGGCTTATAAAGATTTTCTTATGTGTGATAAAAAACATCAAACTATAAAACACGTCAATACATATAAGGATGATCTTTAACTTGTATTTATCCGGAAGAAGTGACTGTAGGGGCATGAAATTTGAATTGGTCATAGTGCATGTAACAATTCACCAAGCACATTTTTGTTAAAAGGTTTGAAAAAAGTTTTTAATTTTGTGAGCACTGTCATCTTTAAATTGGTACCAATATTCCCGTACCTTGTATAATTTTCAATTTAAACTTCTACCTTTGTTGAATTTTTTAGGTTCTTCAAAAAAATTTAAACATGAAAAAACTGAAAATGCAAATTTTTTACATTTGAGCTCTAGTTTCTTACGTATCAAATTCCTCATGTGTGACAAAAATAGTTCAATTTTGTAGCACGGTGTTATAGGGAAACCTTGTTGACCCTCTACAAAAGTATTCTTCATGTATGCAATTTACTTAAAAAGCGATGGTCCGGTCCAGCACGCTGCAGAACTGCATAGTGTTTTGTGACAAACCTGAACAGAAACCTGTCGAACTTTCTGCTAAAACTTGGAAGAAAAGACGTTTGTTTGAAGGACAGTATTATTACAGGACATAATCCATGGGGTCAGCATATGACCACCATTGGAATCATTGAGGACCCGATTTGCCTGTGTTGCTTAGAGGAGGCGGATAGCACAGAGCATTTTCTTTGTGAGTGTCTTGAATTTGCTAGAGTAAGACTACTAGTTTCGGGTTCCGATGTCGTGGGAATGAGTAATATTCTGGATTTGGATTATATTTATGGATTTACCAAAGAATCTAGAAAATTCTAACAGGTCCAGCTACCTATATTTCTCTTTTCTATCCTATCTTTTTCCTTCTGTTACTTCTCTCCTTTCCTCCTTGACTGTCTACCCTTTCACTTTAAAGAGCTTTAAATACAATTGGCTTTTTAGCTTGAGTGTTTTAGGAGTTACCAAATTCCTCGGTGCTTCATTGTTCGACTTTTCAAGTTTTCATTTCAATTTATTCCTTGTTGAATCAGTTATCAACTGCAACCAGCAGTTTCTGGTAGCTTCTTAGACAGCAACACTGATCGTTCTGAAAAACACAACTGTGGTTAAGTAGGTATTCTCACTTGTTGTTGTTGTAGCAGCATAAACATTCCCCACACATATACGAGGAATGCTGCTGAAGTGCTCCCTTGGCCGGATATAAGTACGGATTATTCCGGTTACGTAGGACCGACTTTCATGCGAACGAAGGTTGCCGGTTCTCCCTTGTCGTTGCAACTAAAGTCGGAAAAAATGAGGCCATAGAGTTCTTCTCCGAAACTTCTTCTTCTTGTTTTTTCTCATGTGATTTACCTCATTCCTTTTTTTGGAATTACTTTCAAGGTTGGCGAAATATTATAATCTGAATGTCATCTCCTCAGCTTTTGCGTTTCTGTGAGATTCTTCTTTCAGAAGTTTAAATCAATCTGCTGCAGGTTTCTCACAAGGTATACTTACCTCTGGGTTAGGTAGGTGGGGTGGCTGTCGCAATGACACACTTAGACCTTTCATAGATCCATTGTAATACCACTGAAACTTATCCTTACCCTATGGGTTCCTTTTCAAATTATCCGGTAGCTTTAATAAACGAGCAAAGCTTCGTTAGTTTTAGATACGCTATGCCCGCTGGGTTATTCGCTATCTAAAACACGATCTGTCTTCGTTCTCGATGCACCCATTATTGCTTACTGCTTGAAACTGCCTGAAAAATTATAATTTATTTCAGTATTCGTAAAATAATTCCATCGAAGGATACTTTGAGCTTTTCCGTTCTGATAAATTGGAAAGTTATTCCCCTAATACTCACACATACATATGCACATATACACACATCAATAAGTGTTTGAAGCGCTGAAAGCGTAATGAAAGCCTATTTTGCCAACTCAATTTATGAGTACGAAATGCTTATTTGCGCAATTTTGATTTGTGTGAATTTTTCTAATTTTTTAGTCCACGCGTTTTTTGCTTAACAAAGGCAAATTTGGTCAAACGGTTCTGTTAAAATAAGATAAAATGTTCAGCGTAATACGTTTGATTCTTCTAAAGTGAAATTCGACCAAACAAATTTTAGTAATCAATACGAGTATAATTAAACCTCCTGTTGCACAAAAAAAGAAAAGACAATTGGATTATTTTACAGAGATTTTCTGCACATTCAATATAAAAATTATTTAATTTTTTGCTGGTACAGTTTTTAGCAACTAACATTTTTTATTTGACTTAAAATATTTGTTGTCAATTGACTTTATACGGGCTTTAGTTAAATTGCTTTGCCAATGAAAACATTTTGCTTTTTTTTATATATTCTTTATGGGAATATTTAATTTGCTTTTTTCAGTTTGTTTGGCAACCTACATGAACTATGTTGAGGAAATTTTTATATAAAAAATTAAAAAAAAATATGCAATTAAATTGGATATTAATATAATCGTGTGAACAATACGTAAATTTTAAGCCGAATTTCTTCACATTTTTTGTAGATTCATAAAACTGACTTTTTAATAAACGTCCATGGACGTTAAAAATCTCACACAAACGATAATTTTTACGCACAATATTTAGCATACAAAATCCACGATTTGAATGGCAGAGAGCCTGAGTTTTCTTAGCGAAAAATTGGCTTTCCAACGCATATGCTTTGATCAAAGAAAGATCTTTAATGCAAGCTGATTTAAATGAATGGTTAGTTCTTCTTCTTCTTAATTGGCGCGATAACCGCTTACTCGATTTTGGCCGAGTTTAACAAAGCGCGCCAGTCGTTTCTTTCTCGTGCTAACCGGCGCCTTCCTCTTCCTCTGCTACCACCAGCTGGTACCGCATCGAATACTTTCAAAGCCGAAGCGTTTGTATCCATTCGGACGACATGACCCAGCCAACGTAGCCGCTGGATCTTTATTCGCTGCGCTATGTCTATGTCGTCGTAAAGCTCATACAGCTCATCGTTCCATCGTCTGCGATATTCGCCGTTACCAACGTGCAAAGGTCCAAAAATCTTACGCAGAATCTTTCTCTCGAACACTCCAAGCGTCGCTTCATCGGATGTTGTCATCGTCCAAGCTTCTGCGCTATACGTTAGGACGCGTATGATGAGAGTCTTGTAGAGTGTTAGTTTTGTTCGTCGAGAGAGGACTTTACTACTCAATTGCCTACTTAGTCCAAAGTAGCACTTGTTGGCAACAGAGATTCTACGTTGGATTTCAAGACTGACATTGTTATCGGTGTTAATGCTGGTTCCTAAATAAACGAAGTCTATTACAACCTCGAAATTATAACTGTCTACAGTGACGTGGGTGCCGATACGCGAGTGCGCCGACTGTTTGTTTGAAGACAGGAGGTACTTCTATTTGTCCTCGTTCACCACCAAACCCATTCGCTTTGCCTCTTTATCCAGTTTGGAGAAGGCAGAACTAACAGCGCGGTTGTTAAGACCGATGATATCGATATCATCGGCATACGCCAACAATTGTACGCTCTTATAAAATATTGTGCCTGAGGGATTAAGTTCTGCGGCTCGTACGATGCTCTCCAACATCAGGTTAAAGAAGTCACACGACAGCGAGTCACCCTGTCTGAAACCTCGTTTGGTATCAAACGGCTCGGAGAGGTCCTTCCCAATTCTTACGGCGCTGCTGGTGTTAAGCAACGTCATCATGCAAAGCCGTATTAGTTTTTTGGGGATACCAAATTCTGACAGGTAACTCCTCTTCGTACTGTCGAATGCAGCTTTGAAGTCGACGAAAAGATGATGTGTGTCGATTCTCCTTTCATGGGTCTTTTCCAAGATTTGGCGTATTGAGAATATTTGGTCGATGGTAGACTTTCCAGGTCTAAAGCCACACTGATAAGGTCCAATCGGTTGGTTGACGGTGGGCTTCAGCTTTTCACACAATACGCTCGCTAGAACCTTATAAGCGATATTTAGAAGACTTATCCCGCGGTAATTGGCACAGATTGCAGGATCCTCCTTCTTATGGATTGGGGAGAGCACACTTAAATTCCAATCGGCACGCATGCTTTCATCCGACCATATTTTGCATAGGAGCTAATGCATGCACCTTACCAGCTCCTCGCCGCCATGTTTGAGTAGCTCAGCCGGCAGTCCGTCGGCGCCCACGGCTTTACTGTTCTTTAGCCGCGTCTCGCTATTTTCACCCCGTTATGGTCGGGTACTGGAACGAAAATACCGTCGTCGTCGATTGGGGTATCGGGATCTTCACATTCTCTGTGACATGCGCAGCTGTCACTGTTTAACAGGTTCGAGAAGTGTTCCCTCCATAATTTAAGATTACTCTGGATGTCAGTCACCAGATTACCGTCTTTGTTTTTACAGGAAAGCGCCCCGGTCTTAAAACCTTCTGTAAGCCGCCGAACTTTCTGATAGAATTTTCGGGCGTTGTTCCTGTTGACCAGCATCTCAAGCTATCGCACTCACGTATTTCGACCTCTCGTTTCTTCTGTCGGATAATACGTCTCTCTTCCTTTTTCAGCTCTCTGCATCGATCCCACATGGCTCGCGTTGCGCCCGATCGCAGCGTAGCTCTATAGGCGGCATCCTTTCTTTCTACGGCAGCATGACATTCCTCGTCGTACCAATTGTTTTTTCGGGCTCGCCGGAATCCGATTTCTTCTTCGGCGGCGGTACGTAGGGAACGAGAAATGTTGCTCCATTGCTCGCGCATGCCGGTTTGTTGGGCAGTGCTCTCCGAGAGCAGGAGTGAGAGTCGAGTGGCGAATCTTCTGGCTGTCTGTTATGATTGCAGCTTTTCGAAGTCGAACATTCTTTGCGTATGTAGATGTACGTTTTTTGCTGCACAGAGGCGTGTGCGCAGTTTGGCTGCAACAAGGTAATGATCCGAGTCAATGTTGGGTCCTCGGATCGTACGTACATCTAATACACTAGAAGCGTGTCTTCCATCTATCACAACATGATCGATCTGGTTTCGCGTTTTCCGATCAGGGGACAGCCAGGTAGCTTGGTGGATTTTTTTATGCTGGAATGTTTCATGTTTCCATGTTTCGGGCCCCGGCGAAGTCGATCAGCCTCTGTCCGTTACCGGATGTTTCGTTGTGCAGGCTGAATTTTCCGACTGTGGGACCAAAAACTCCCTCCTTGCCCACCCTGGCGTTGAAGTCGCCAAGCACGATTTTTATGTCGTGGCGGGGGCAGCGCTCATAGGAATGTTCCAAGCGCTCATAGAAGGAATCTTTGGTCGCATCGTCCTTCTCTTCCGTCGGGGCGTGGGCGCAAATTAGCGATATGTTAAAAAAACGGGCTTTGATGCGGATTATTGCGAGACGCTCGTCTACCGGAGTGAACGACAGTACTTAGCGACGAAGTCTCTCTTCCACAACGAATCCGACACCGAATTTGCGCTCATTTACATTTACACTCCCAGATTTTTATTTTTTATATCGTTTTTTTTTTTTGGTTTTTTTAAATTGTTTAGAATACATTCAGTAAACTTTTTTCGAGTTGTATTCAAATACGTACAGCAAATCAATGAAAAATACCGAGCATAGTCCAAGCCACTTTTATATAATTAAAAATTAGAAAACAAAAAGTGTGGTGGAGTGTTTTTCTAAAACACCAACAAAATTTTTGCAATCATACTTTTTTCGAAAAAAAGAGATAGTTTTTTCGCACACAATTTTTTTAAATTATAAAATGACAAAAAATATGTATGTTTTCAAAAAAATGCATGTATTCTAAAAATACAATTTTTTTTTCAAAAAATTAAAAATAATAACAAAATGTTAAAAAAGAATTTCAGATATTTCAAAAAGATAATTTTATCACAAACCATTTTTCTTAAAATAAAATTAAAAAACAATTTATAAATAACAATAACAATTCATAATAAAAATATAAGTTTTTTACAACTCATTTTTTAAAGATACAACTAAAAAAATAGTTTATAAATTGTTAAAAAGTACTTCAGATACTACAAAAGTATTATTTTTTCCACAAACGATTTTTACAATACAAAATTAAACAAATAAAAAATATTAAAAAGAGCTACTGATATTTCAAAACTATAAAATGTTAAATAAAATATAAATTAAGAATTTTTTTTCACACACAATTTTTTTAGTATAAAATTAAAACAACAAAACATAAAAAGATAAAAGAACTTCTGACATATCAAAAATATAATTTTTTTTATAAACAATTTTTTTAAGTATAAAATTAAAAAAAGAATTTATAAAATGTTGAAACAAACTTCAGGTACTTAAAAAATATTGTTTTATCCACACTCGATTTTTTAGTATAAAATTAAAAACAAATTTCAAAAATATAATTTTATCCACAAATAAAATTTTTTAGTACAAAATTAAAAAAGAAATGCAGACATTTAAAAAATAATACAAAATTAAAAAAAAAATGTTATCCACAAACAATATTTAATGCAAAATTAAAGAAAATTTAGAAAATGTTATAAAGAACTTCAGATATAAGAACTGCAAGTATTTGAAAAATAATTTTTTTTTCACAAAATATTTTTAAAAGCACAAAATTAAAAAAACAATATTAAATGTTACAAAGAAATGCAGATATTTCGAAAATATAACACTTTTCAAAGAGTTTCTTTTAAGTTCGAAATTAAAAAAAATGCAGGTATCTCATAAATTACATTTTTTTCACACACAAGTTTTTTTGAGTATAAAATATAAAAACATTTAGAACTAAAAGAACTTTATTGTAAACAACTTCAGATATTTCGAAAATACAATTTGTTTCCAAAAATTCTTTTTTAAGTACGAAAAAAAATCTATTATTAAAAAAACTGTAGATATTTAAAAAATATTTGTTTTTCCACAAAAAAAATTTTTATGTACAAAATTAAAAAAAATGTATAAAATGTTAAGAAAATCGTATTAAAGTTAAAGAAATTATGAAATTTTAAAAAGAAAATTTTACTTAGAAAAAAATATACAATACTTTAAAATAAATAAATAATAAAATAAATTTAAATTAATTAAACTTAATTTAATATAATAAATATTGTATTTAAATATTAAATAAATATGAATATTTAAATTTAAATTTAATTTAATTAATTTATAAAATATTAAAAAGAACCGGAGATATTTCAAAAATATAATTTTTAATTAAATTAAAAAAGTAGTGTAGAATATTCTAAAATATCTATTAAAAATATCTTTAGGTATTTCACATGAAGAAACTCTAAAATATTATTCTGAAGATTGAATAAATTTCAAAATTATTCAATGTTTTCTAAACACTTTTCAGTTTACTTTTTTCTCATTGCCTACAAATAAACTAATTTTTAGAAGAATTTACAACAACGTTCAAAATTCTTGGATCACTTGATATGAAATGGCTCCGGTCGCTTTTCTGTTTCATAAATGTTGTTGTACAGGAAACCTGAGCTGAAAGTTAAATAAATTATATACTTCACGAAAATATTGCTTAAATATCAATATATTTTACCGAAATTTTGTGTAATTTTGCTGTCGAAGCTTCAGATATGGCAATTTCATTCGTGTTTCATGAATAAGTAAATAAAAACGAAATAAATTAATGTGATTTATGAATGTGTGTATGTTTGTACTCGTATGCACATGTGCCCATAGCTCGTTCGCTTTCGCTATACACTAGATAATGTAACCCACACTTACACATGCACAACATATCCTGCATGCATAAGAACTCCTGACCTTAAGTTCACTCAAACTTTACGTCTAAATTCCCCCTTAAGCTTTGTGAATTTCCATGGTAAATGAAAATTTGGCTGGAAATATTTTGCTCTATACATCCGACCGCAAAAAAGAATTTACACAATAAACGCCCATCAAAGCTTTGCCAGCCAGATATTAACCATCCTGTTAATCGTTTTCTTCTGCTATAAATTTTTTAGTAGCCGTTTATGAAGCAATAGCAGGCGAGCATTTAACTACAGTTTGTCAAGTTTTTATGAGTGTAAAGCATTTTGTCTTGATTGCCGTTTAATTGAATGCCTATGGCTAAAAATGTTAAAATTTTTCAAGCGAAAAAATTTAATTTGAAAAGTGACATTGGCTGCACGCACCAAATGCTTTAACGCACACACACGCACATGCATACAGGCTACCACAATATTTGTGCATACTTATGGACTATTTATATACATGTGCTTGTATATATGCGTATGTCGGTGTGCAGTCTGCTAGGCTGGGGCTTCCATGGTTGGGACGCATTGAAGTTAATGGAAAACCAATCAAGTTTAACATAGTAGAAAGCAACTGCTGCAACAACAAAATCAATTGTTATTGTGTAAAGTGGCGTTGAGGGAACAGCAATAAAAGTTACCAAGGTGGCAATAAAGTAGGTATCCGGCGCGTTCATAGAAAGTAGAGAGACAAAGGTGGAGAAGAAGTAGAAGAAGGAATTAAGCAGCCGCACTCGTGCGGGCAAAATCAATTTATAGAGCACTTGTAAGTATGTTTGGTATTGGGGAAGTACCCAGTTGGAAAATTTTTAAGCCATCGCCAGCGACATATTTTTCCCATCTCTCAGGCAATTTGCGGATGCCGCGCCAAAAAAATTGGCCGTCTTTGGCCGCAAACCAATCGTCGAGCCAAATTTTTACTTCTTCGTGAGAATTGAAGCGCTGCTCGGAAAGTGCGTGGCCCATCGATGCAAACAAATGATAATCGGAAGGCGCTAAGGCGTACGTCTCCACCGATTCCCGGGTCGCTCTTGTTCGATGTGGCGGTGCATTGTTATCAAGAAAAATTACTTTGTGACGCCAATCGTCATATTCTGGGCATTTTCAGTATATAGCGCTGTTCAAATCGGCCAATTGTCGTGCACCATTAACTGCTTCACCTGGTTTTAATAGCTCGTACCAAATCATACCACGCTGATCCCAGAAAATACACAGCATTGCCTTGCGGCCGAAGCAATTTGGTTGGGCCGTTGTTTTTGGCTTGTGGTCGGCCGGACCATACGATCGTTTACGCTTGGGATTGGAGAAATACACCCATTTTTCATCACCCGTAACGATTCGATGTAAAAAAGACATCCTTTTGAACCGGAAGAGCAGCATTTCACAAATTTTTCAGAACTTTTTCGGTGGCCGGCCAAGGTCCTCGTGCTCCACGCTAAAATCACCACTTTGGAATTTTTCAAACCACCTGAAGCATCTGTGCTCTACTTAGAACATGTCCGCCATAAGAATTTAGTGAGCTTGAGAAGCGTTTTTCTTCAATTGATAACAGAAAATCAACCATGTCCGCAAATCGTCGTTTGACTGCATGAAATTCGACATTTTTAAGAGCGACAAAAATGCATTGTTGTATGAAACGTAACAAACAATGAACTGAATATTGTTGACAGATGACAGACAAAACAAAAAACAAGAAATTTGAGAAGGTTTAGAAATACTCCTAGCGACATCTATGGACTAATAGCTGAAAGTCTCATTTCTTAGTATGAAAATACATAAACTTCTATCGATTCAAGCCTTACTGGCATTTTCCACACATTGCAAACTACTTTCCTTACGATTCCAAGGCTCTCTTATGCAGTCCGTTTAATAACTACACGCACCACAGATACTTATGAACAAGTTTCACAATTTATTGTATCTTTTTCTTATTTATTTTCATCAAAATTTCAAACTTTTTAGTTAAGTTTGTTTAGAAATATTTAAAATTTTTATGAAAATATAGTTCATTCTCTTACAAAGATCATATAAATCCTCCGGTTTTCATCGAAATATCAAACTTTTAAGTCAAAATTTTTAAAAACCTTTCGATCTTTATGAAAATATAGTTAATTTTTTTACGATAATCACAAGAGTTCATTCTTCTACAAAAACCATATACAGGGTGGTTAAGTTTTAAGGGCCGGTGTTGATTTTGAATAAAATACAATTTTTAAAAAAATTACTGTCATTTTTCTTTATTATGATAATACTGGTATGAATTAATTTCGTATGAAACAAAATATTGACCAAATAACCACCGCGTCGTCGGCGGCACACCTCCATCCGATGGTCCAAATTTTTGATGTCGCTGAGGCATAATTGAGATTCTATGCCGTTAATGTGCCGAATTATCTCATCTTTTAGCTCTTGACTTGTTGCTGGCTTACAATTCTTTCAAATAACCCCAAAGAAAGAAGTCTAACGGTGTCAAATCACATGATCTTGGCAGCCAATTCACATCGCCGCGACGTGAGATTATTCGGGTATCAAATCTTTCGCGCAAAAAAGCCATTGTTTCGTTAGCTGTGTGACAAGTGACACCGTCCTGTTAAAACCACATATCGTCCACATCCATATCTTCCAATTCGGGCCATAAAAAGTTCGTTATTATTTCACGATAGCGAACACTATTCACAGTAACTGCCTGACCGGACTCATTTTGGAAAAAATACGGCCCAATGATGCCGCCGGCTCATAAACCGCACCAAACAGTCACTCTTTGTGGGTGCATTGGTTTTTCGGCAATCACTCTTGGCTTATCATTCGCTCAACTGCGGCAATTCTGCTTATTGACGAATCCACTGAGGTGAAAATGTGCCTCCTCACTGAAATCACGAAGTGCGCGATATGCTAAGTCTGAATAACTTTAACGCGTTGCTCGATTGTGTATCTCTCCGTAGTTCAAATTGAGTTCGTCTGAGATTGAAAAATGTCAAATGAAATTCAGAAAAAACGTGACGTTTAGGTGTGGTTTTCATTCAACATCGGCCCTTGAAATTTAATCACCCCTCAAATCCACCATTTTTCATTCAAATTTAAAACCATTTTTTGAACATTTTCAGCAATATTCTACCTTTGTGAAAATATATAATAACTAATTTTTCTAAAATAATTTGTTCATTCTTCTACAATAATCATATAAGTCCACCGTTTCTCATTAGAATTTGAAATCTTTTAGTCAAAGTTTTTAGAAATATTGCAATCTTTATGAAAATATAGTTTTTTTTCGACAATAACTCATAAAGTCATTCTTCTATAAAAAACACATTAATCAGCAATGATATTTTTCATCAGGATTTTTTAGAAACATTTCGAGTATGCGAAGTTGTAGCCCATTGAATTTCGGCAAAATAAAATGCAAGTTTCAAGTAGCACAAAAATCCCGCTGGCTTTAACGATTTTACGACTCTCTTTTCTTACGGTTTTACGTAGTTTTTTCATATAAAAAAAAATTCGGGCATTTGTTTTCAATCCATCAATCGAATGTGACCCAATCAACCGGACGACAGTTATTTTACTTATATCTACAATTTCCTCCTAGGTATGCGCCACTATTTCCTTCATTTTTTACCCGCCCGTTTGCTATCCCTCTCGCTTTCTCTTTTGTGGTTTTACTTTGTTGGTTTTGTTTTTGTTTTTCTGCTATCCATGCAGCATTTTTACGAGCTTTACTTTGTAGTGAAACACCAAAGATTTAACGCATTTTTATGGTTGAACTAAAAATTTTCTTTCTACTTTTAATGCTGCTCTTGCCGTTGAATATATGTAGAATTTTAACATCCATAATGATCTACATAAATTCACACATACTTTCGCGTTCACCACATACAATGTAGAAGAGTTTTAATCATTTAATTGATGAATGTTGTAGGAGAGCCGAGGATGTGAGAGTGCGATTACATACATTTGAGGGCATATACCGACATCGCTATATGTTTGCTATGGTGTTGTTGTAGATGAGAGCACCCAACAGCTGTGGTTAGAAATTCGGGCAAATAACTAGCATTCACATAATATATATTTTTATGAATAGTACGAAGTACGAAAGCGCGCAAAGCTGTTACCTTCTGCTATTTTGTTGCTCATACGCCCCTCCAACGCATTAGATTTGCTCATGACCTTTTTTCGTTTTTATGTCTTGCTTTGTGTATTCCTTTTTCTTTAATTTTAATTTGCAAAATTGACCGCTACAAATGAATTTAAAAGAAATGAAATATGGTGAACGTTTGAATACATTTTAATATCCTTTGGGGCTTATAGCGCAAAAGGCATGAGATTTCGCAGCAGTGCTTGGTAATTATTGACAAAAGTTACTAAGAGCAATTGATAGTGGCAAAGTACAGAATGAGAGAGCAACATGGATGAATAGCATCGCTCAATAAACCAGTGTACCGGAAAATAAATTAAAAAAACATTTTCTCCAATCATTAATTCTGTATTTAAGTAAGGAGAACTCTGTTTGAATGAGTTGTACTTAAGTCTTGTACAAAATGTTTCAAATTTGATAGCCAAAATAAGCGAAATATAAAAAAATGTTAACAATCTTACAGTTTTTGGCCATTTCATTCGTTTTTTTGGCATATTCTTGCCAACAATTTTGTTATAGGATTTGACTTTTTGGTTAATCGAAGTCTTCCGAAATTCTTTAAGGCGACCCGTTGGCCCAGAAAATTCCAAAAATTGATCTTTTGTTTTACCGATCTTTCGAAAGTATAGTATGTTAAGAATATGTGGAAATTTCCAATATTATAGCTTTCACAGCCCATTAACTAGGTAGACAGTCGTCAACTTCAGGCCATTTGTAAAATTATTAAAAGTAAAAAAAAAAATAATATTTTTGTGTGTAAAAGAAGTTAAATAAGAGGCGTAAAAAACTTAAATATCATATTTCATTTTTTTATTTAAAAAAAATCCTGAAAATACCATAAATTTTCGAGCTCTAGACCACCGTGACCCCCTAAGCCTGAAAGCAAATATTTTTATGCTAGATAGCGAACTGATTCCAAAGCAATAGATAATTCATATATACGTACACACGTAAAGCGTTTTTTAGTAAGAGCGCTTCAACTTTTTTTTTGAATAAAACACAAACGGTTTGACTTTTTTAACTATTTTTTTTTATTATCGAGTTTGAACATATACATTTAAGTATGAAATTCGAAAAAATCTAGATCATTTTCGAGTTGATCTTCAGCCCAATTTACGAATCTACGTCGCTTCAAATGGTCAAACGGCCTCAGTTCTTGTGTCAGCTTGATCTTGTACGGATGTAGGCCAAGATCTTTTCGCAAAATTCGCCACAATGACGACACAGAAAGGCCCAATTGTTGAGAACGTCGTGTGAGCGACACATTTGCGTCTTCTTGAACTGAAGCCCTGGCGGCAGCAATATTTTCAACACTTCGTGCACTTCTTGCTCTCACTGGCACCGGAACATTATGTAGCGAAAACGTAGATACAAATTTTTTCACTAGACGGTCGATTGTCGAACGGGATGGCTTGTTAAATGGACCGTAAAATGGCCGTAATGCTCTTAAAGTAGCAGCAACAGAACGATTATTTTCATAAAAAATTTGCACGATTTGCAATCATTGCTCAAGTGTGTAGCGTTCCATGATGAAATGTATACTAATAAAGTTTAAAAATGACAAGCGAAAAATAAAAAATATTGCGTCGTTCGCCCTCCCTATTGGAAAAAAGTTGAAGCGCACCTATTGAAAAACGCGTTATGATATAAAATAGTTTGCGGCGGTTGTTGTTGTTTTTTCATCAAAATTTCAAACTTTTCAATCAAAATTTTTGGAAGCAGCATATCTCGATTTTTATGAAAATATAGTTAATTTTTCTATAAAAATTATATAAATCAACAAATTTCTACTATAGTCATTAACTTTTTTCTCTCTTGCACGGGAAACCACATCTCCCCAGAGGAACCCTAAAAGAACCGACTGGTTTCTGTTTAATAGGGTTTTCAATAATAAATTCAACAGACAAACTTTTTCCTACTCATCTATTGATCAACTGGACAAGCAGGTGGAACACTTGCAGCGATTCTATAAGACGGCCTTTAAAGTGGCTTGTCCAGCAGCGTTTAGCAAGAAAGACTTTCTTCCCTGGTAGAGCAAGACGCTGACTGACTTGAAAAAGAAGGATTCAGCATTCAGTCGATCAGCCTAATATTATAATATTTTGTTTGTTACTCAGTCACTGATACCAAATGGCACGGCTTTGCTATTAGAAAGAGCCTTTGTTAGTTAAAACCTTGTAAAGCTTAAGATAATGGGTTAGATAAATAATCAATCAACACTCGTTTCAAAGAAACACCTGAACAATGCCACCTTTGAGAGTGTGCAGTAAAACCCGAGGTAATCAATTAATAGTCGCGTGGAAGAACTTAACCTTTAATACTGCAATCGTTCAAGATATCACTTACCTAGAACATCAAAATTGATTACCTGAGACAAAGTAGTTTGTTCACAGACTGCATTTCGGAGCTTTCGCAAAAGAATCACAATTTTCATTGAAAACTAATCTTTAGCAACGAGGCATATTTTTATTTGAACAACTATATTAAGAAGAAAAAATGGCATATGTTGTGTGACTTGAACTTGCTGTTGGTGCATCAGGCGGCACCACTTTTGGCCATGCACCAAAAGTTAATATACTATTCGGTGTGGAGTTTTTGACGGCAGTGACTCATTGAACACAAAATTTAACTAAAATAAATAAATAATTTCACATTATGGGGTCCACGAGGATACGGAAACAAAATGGTGCGAAAGCTCCAATAGTATTCTGGATAAATCCCTACTTCAATCAACCACCCAGGGAGCCCATATAAGCAAAAAAAAAATATTCATAAAAAATATCTATAAAAAATGAGTATTTGACGAGACTACTGCCTTAAAGTTATTTTCTTTCATTTTCGTTTTTCTTAGAAGGCTGATATTTTTCTAAAGACAAAAAAATAACTTCAAACTGCAGAAAATAAATTGTTTACGATATTTTTGACACAATTTATGGGAACACTAAAATAATATGGGTTTTTGCATCTCAAATAAAGCGGAAAAATGCTACGCTTCTTTTGGTTCACAGATTCACAAGTTAGGCAAGTTTTATATGTTTCTTGAAATAAATTTTCATCGATACTTAATTTGAGGTGAGTAAGTTTCTCTAGCAATTTATTCATTATTTTCCCGCCACTTCATGTATGAGCTTTTCCACTCTTCAGTTAGTTGTTTCATAAAATTGAACCTACTACCGGACCTCTGTGCTTGATTGTATTTGTGTTTGACACAGCAGATCTCCGAAAAGGATTTTTCCCGAAATAGCTTCGATATTTCATTTTGAAGTTGTAGTAATGTAATTTATTTTCTTAAGAGACATCAATGCTGTTTTGTATCACTTTCCTTCTTGCCGATCACTGCCTCGTCTTGACTAAAACAAATATTGGATTCCACGTTACTAGAATTAGCTCCAGAATATCTGGCCGTAATTAGCAGAATATCGGCACCGTAAACAGCGTTCACAATTTCAGTGGCCTGGCTTGCATTTACGCTTTTATCAAAGGAAAACTGTAAAATTCACCGAATTTTCTCTTTGTGGACTTCCATTGTTAAGAACCTGTAACTCACTCTGAATAGAACAAACAAAAAAAAAAACAGTAGATGAATTTTTTCGTGTAAAATGTCACCTCGATAACGAGCATAAACTTTAGTCGATACTTTACGAAATATCGATAACTAAACCCATCTACCGAGAAAATAAGGGATTTCTTTTAGCCCAAAATATATTTCAACAACTCGCCAGGTGTTAGCTATTCCTATGACATTTTCAATGAATTTCAATAATAAACTCAACATAGATATAAATGCACTGCCTTTGGAAATATGAACCACACTATTTGCGAGTATGAGTACTTCACAAACAAGTACATACATACATATGTGCATAGTTCTTTAGAAAAATGTCCGCTGCAGGCAGATGAGGGAATAATTTATTTGTGAATGTTTGCGAGTCGGAAAAATGCTTGAACAATTTAATGAATTTATGTCCAATATCAAATATGCCAAAGGCAAACAAAAGCAGATAAATTTTACAAATGCAAAACATACACATATGCACGAGTATGTATGTTTATGTGTATACAAATCCCCGTTGTAGTATTACATAGATCACATTGCCATCTGCTCATATAAGTGACCAAGTTTTATTGCTCTTGATAGCTTTAAAAACTATGTCTATTTAATATTTAAAAGGTGTTTTTTTTAATAAAAAACAAAATCAAATGTAGCCTTTCAGGCAAAGTGAATTCAGGTCGAGAAATCTTGCTCTACACAACGAGGAATGCGGGCATAGGCATGCTGAGCTTAACTTTGATATTTCAATATTTTACTCTAATACTCGTTGAAGCCTTAAGGGGACCCGGTGATCTAGAAATTTCAAAAAATTGATTTTTTGTTTTTTCAATATTTCGAAAGTATAGTATCTTAGGAATATTCTGTGAAATTTTCAAGCGGAAATTCCCAAATTCCGCGCGCTCCTGTACTGCAAACCTTAAACTTATTTATCTCGAAACGATTTTTTTAGGCCTGGTGTTGTCATATTCATATTCAATCAATTATTATTTTAATTATTTTGTATTTTTTTTTATTAAAAAAGTGAAAAAAACCCCATTTTTAGAGTGTCAAATTCAAAACCGCGCCATTTTGTAACTTTTTTATATATCTTTATTCTAATACGAAACATAGCTACAGTCATAGCGATTCCGATAAATAGCAGAGTTAAAATGGACAACACCGTCCAGGTCCAATTTTTCAGGAGGCTTAACTTCAGCGCCATTTTTAAAATTATTAAAATTAAAAAAAAAGCAAAAAAAATTTCATTTGTATGTAAAAGAAGTTAAATAAAAAGCCTAAAAAGTTTAAATATCGTTTTTAATTTTTTTATTGCAAAAAAAAATTGCTAAAAATACCCTTAAGTTTCAAACTCTAGGCCACTGGGACTCCTTAAGTAAATAAGTTTAATTAAAGAAATAAATACTCTGAGTGTATTAAATTTAGCATATCAGCCTATCACTGCGAAAAATTCAAGCTGCACAGCTAAGAGCTCTGTTAAGTTTCAGAAATATCAAGCATTGCCAGCTAATCGAATTAATTTTAATAGTTGTTTTTTGTTTACATTTGCAATTTGCTTCTCAGAGGGCTATTTGTATTTTTAAAATGAAGTCAGGCCGATTTGTTTCTTGTACTAATTTACTCTCAAATAGTAGGAATATTTACTACGTCTTTTACAGGAAAATTGTAATTACCATGAAAATAGAGAAAAAATACTTCTCTGTGTGTTACAGCACACAACTTATGCAACGAGTCTTCTCTTTTTTTATAGTTACTATACATCCAACTGCGCCTAAAAATATACCGTAATAACATTTACAAGTGTATTTGCAGTACCGGCACCACAGTGAACATGGGAGCTTCTATTAGACTAGCAAAACTAAGCTCAGCGGAAGGGCTCGTAGCCAGTGCTGCTTTTATGTATCTATATAATAAAATGTGTTTGTTATATAAATTATAAATAATGAAAGATTTATAAGTAAGCTAATTCAGTTGTGAAAGGGGCTTTTTATATATCAGAGAATTCGAATTCGGACATTTACCTAAGTATGCCGCTTATAGGGAGTTAAGTGTAAACTGCCGCTAAGGATCGAACGAAATAGAGCTGATTAGCATTTTACAGGTATTTCAGATCTATTGGCTTTATTAATATCATAATTAGTATTCACATTCGATATTTAACTCAAGTTAAGCGAAAACTCTAGTTAAAGTAAGCTGAAATATTGAATAGGCTATAAGATTCAGGAACTATTTGAACAGATAAAATATTGAATGCATAAAATTTTAGACAGAGCAAATGGATGTACTTTTCTATTCATCAGTTACTGCTCGTGAGAGTGCGCTTGCACTCAAAATAAAATTAACTATTATAATTAATAAAAAAAAAAGAAATTAAAATATATTCAGGGGTTAGGGCTAGTCAGGGGCCCGACAAAAATAATGATTTGAATAATTTTTTTTTCTTAGTCAATTGCTTTATTTTACAAAACTAGAAACATAGCATTACGACTTGACTTTAGCAAAATTTCAAAAACAAGAAAAGAAAAATTCATAATTGTAAAAGTTATTGCTGTTTTTGTGGAGCCTCTCCAGAAGTCCCTTGCGGTGATCATCAGATTCATCTTAAGTCAATCGAACAAGAAAAATTAGTTTTATTAATAGATAATCTTGTGCCTGATCGAAGCTTTTGGTTTTTTCGCGGCCTCAGGAAAGCAGCATATTTTTCAGCTTTTCGAGAAAAAACCGACAATTAAATGTTTAAAAAAATCGAAATTTTTGAAAAAAAATCTTTCGTTCAGGCACTAGTTTTTTATGTTTTTCAAAAGCCATATACATTTTATTGAAATCCACCAAGCGGTTTTTAAGTTACAGTGACCACCAGTTCAAAAACAATAGTTTTGAGAAAAACGCTTTTAAAATTTTGCGAACGCTCCTTTGCGCCCGAGCGCTCTTTGTTAATGGTTAAATAACTCGAAAAGCATTTATCGGATTCACTTCAAATTTTCACACAATATTTTTAAGATATTATACTTTAAGAAAATGCAAAAAAAAATTTTTTTGTGAAAGTTCGGACTACCCTCAACCTCTTAAATAACGCACTTGAAAAGAAAATGCAAAGACTATATTTAAATGAAGTTATTATCATAGTGGTTTCACCAGTTTAATTGGTTTCCACACATTGCAAGTTGGGTGGCAACAACATACAACAATATTTCTTAACTACAGCGTTCTTTTTTTACTGCGTTTGAGAAAAAATTGCTGCTATGTAATTAGATTTTGCAATTTATTTTAATTCTTCTATTAAAAATTAGATGGCAACGCTGCTTGAAAATAATAGTTTTCAGTTTTAAGCCCTTTGGATTTGATATCCTAAAACAGTTTTAAATAAGTGTTTTAGTTTATCAATAAAAATTAGGTAGCAAAGCTACTCAAAAGCATTTTTTACTGAAATATTCTTAAGAGGTCCTTGCATCATATTGCACATACATTAGGGTGGTCCAAAAAAAAATTTGTATGCTGCCGCCCCCCAAAATAGTAAAGAATGAAAAATAAAAAGACCCGTATTTTTTTTTTTTTTTAATCAGACCATATTTAATGGTGCCGCCGGGGCTTTGAAATATCCCATGTATTTTGCATGGGAAAAAAATACTTTTTCGTAGATTTCATGTAAAAACCTGGAAAATGAATATATGGATAAGTTCGTGCGGTTTTACAACAGATGGCGTAACTTGATTATTATTCCATCGATCCACATTTCCAAACATTCATTGGAGAGTTACTGTCGTAAGGCACAAACGTCAGTATAAGTTTTTTATTTGAAGCGTAAACAACAATATTTTTACCACACTTGAAAATGTCGAATTTCGTGCCAAATAATGTGTTTTTGCGGGGAATTCTTCTTCATTATTTTAATATGAAGAAAAAAGCAGCCGAAAGTCATCGTATCTTGGTGGAAGTTTATGGTGAGCATGCTCTAGCTGAGCGAACGTGCCAGAAGTGGTTTGCACGCTTTAAAAGTGGTGATTTTGGCCGCGCCGCCAAAGTTCATGGATACCGAATTGGAAGAATTGCTCGATCAAGATCCGGCTCAAACGCAAGAAGAGGTTGCAAAAACTTTGGGAGTTGATCAATCAACCATTTCCAAACGTTTAAAAGCCATGGGAATGATCCGAAATTCAAATTTCGAAAAAAAACCGCACGAACTTATTCATATTATTTTAACCGGATACCTCAGTTTCTCTTCATAATTGGTCAGGGAATAACAACCAATTATGAAATAATTAATTTTTTTTGTATTAACTATTTTCATAAAAGTAATATAAAATATTGTTTTTCGATTTTTTCTTAGATTTTCGTTTTATGGGGGCTTTTTGGGGTTCTATAAAAAATAGTTAATACAAAAAAATTAATTATTTCATAATTGGTTGTTATTCCCTGACCAATTATGAAGAGAAACTGAGGTATCCGGTTAAAATATATTCATTTTCCAGGTTTTTACATGAAATCTACGAAAAAGTATTTTTTTCCCATGCAAAATACATGGAATATTTCAAAGCCCCGGCGGCACCATTAAATATGGTCTGATTAAAAAAAAAAAAAAATACGGGTCTTTTTATTTTTCATTCTTTACCATTATGGGGGGCGGCAGCATAAAAATTTTAATATAAATTTTTTCCCATGCATTTTTGGACCACCCTAACATACATATTACTATTTAACTCAGTTTTGCAACTTATTTAAATTTTGTCAATTAAAATAAAGTGGCAACGATGCCCAAACAATTTCTTATTATTAAACACATTTTTTTAATAAACTTAATTTGCTATTAAATAAAATTTTTAACAAAAATTTACTTTCACAAAAAATTTTATCTGCGTGGCAACACTACTCAAAAGGTTTTGTGTTATTAAAGTTTTTTTAACACCTTTCAATTGATACACATATTTTGATATTAAATACAATATTGTTATTAGTTCACATATTGCAAATAAAATGTTCATAGGTGGCAACGATACCAAAAAAAAATTACATTTTATATTAATTATTTCTTAAGAATAGTTGGTTTGCATAATGAATTTGCTATTTATTTAAATTTTGCATACAATTTATATATTTCATACATTTTTTATCTATGTGGCAACGCTTTTTTACTAACATTTTCTTAAGTATCTTTCTTCTGATGTGTACATTTTGTTGTTTACTCCAATTTTGCAATTAATATCTATTAAAAAAAATATTGTCTGTATGGCAACGCTACCCAAAATCCGTTTTGTTATTCAAATTTCTTCGTTTAAGAAAAAAAGATTGTCTGTATTACAGTGGGGAATCACTCGAATTTACAGCGGTCGTTAAAACGAAATCAACATCACTTAAAGATTGGCACGCCCCTATTTGGGCACTTAAACTAAAAAGATGACAAGAAAAAAATTCTTGAAATAAACGCAAATACGAAAGCAAACTTTACTACATATTTTGAACAAAGTTGTCTTAAGAACTTTTTGTTTGCTAAACATATTTTTGTATTCAACTCAATTTTGTAGTTAATTTTTATTTTTCGAAAAAAATTAAGTGGCAACGTAACCCCAACAAATAGCTGCTTAAGTTTTTCTTAACAATCTGTTGGATAAGGATATTTTGCTATTTAATTAAATTTTATAATTAATGCCTCAATTTACATAAAACTTAATCTAAGTGGGCTATACAAAATCAGTGTTTTATTAAAGCTTTATTTTTCTATTTAATTAAATTTTTAATTTAATTATTGTAATATTTTTCCATAAATATTACCTAAGTGGGAATGCTACTCAAAAACAGTTTTATAAAAGTTTTCTTAAGTATCTTTTGTTTGGAGCACATAATTCGCTATTTAAATAAATTTTTAATTAATTCTTACTTCACAATTAAAAATTATGTGGGAGCACTTTTCAAGAATTTTTGTTGATTAAAGTAAGTATTTTAAAACTTGTCACTTGATAAAAGTACCACATTTTTCCATTTAACTTGGTGGCGTAACTATTTAATATCAGGTCAGTCCATAAGTTCGTGCGTTTTTTAAAGGTGGGTTAAAATTAATAAAAAAGATGTTTAAAGTATTTATTAATCAATAATATATCTTCCTTCATTATTTACAATGTCTTCCCAACGTTTACGCAAATTTTTAATTCCTTGCTCAAAAAATGTGTTGTCCTTGGAGCCAAAATACGCTTCGATATCCCTTTTTATAGCTTCTTTTGAGGAGTAGTTCTTGTTACTCACATGGGAAGTCCACGGAAAAGGTGATAATCACAAGGTGCAATAACCGGAGAGTATTGTGATGCGGCGGCGGCCGTTCGTCGGTGCGAATCCCGGCGAAACACCAAAATTAAGAAAAACATTTTTCTAATAGCCGTCGCCCCTCGGCAGGCAATCGCAAACCTCCGAGTGTATTTCTGCCATAAAAAAGCTCCTCATAAAAATATCTGCCATTCGGAGTCGGCTTAAAACTGTAGGTCCCTTCATTAGTGGAACAACATCAAGACGCACGCCACAAATAGGAGGATATAATAAGGAGGAAATAACTCCAAAAAGGGTGTACGCGCCAATTATATATTATATATATATATATATATATATTGTGGATGCGGCATTAGCTCTCATCCGAACTCGTTCAACTTGCCTAATGTTTGTCTTGCGGTATGAGGCCTTGCGTTGTCGTGGTGAAACACAACTTTGCGTCTATATTCACTAAAGACGGTCGATTTTTTTAAGTGCCTCATTCAGGTTTGATAGCTGATGGGAATAATAATCCGCAGTTATCGTCTGGTTTGGTTCCAGAAGTTCATAATAAACAATACCGGCCATATCCCACCAAATAGACAGGATAATCTTCTTGGGGTGAAGGCCATCTCTAGGCGTTGGTTTTGGTGTTCCATCTTTATCGAACCATTGGCGTTTGCGAACAGGATTATTGCGAAGAACCCATTTTTCATCACCAGTAACGATACGGTTCAAAAAACTTTCATTTCCAAGCCGTTTCAGCAGCTGAGAACACACATTCCCTCTCTGCTGAAGGTTGGCGATGAAAAGTCTATGCGGAAACCATTTTCCCCGCTTTGAAACCTTTCCCAACTGAACTAGGTGCCCTTGAACTGTTCCATGCGATGAATTTAAACTCTGAGCTATCATATCGACTGTGAAATTTGGCTCAACTTCCACAAGTTCGAGCAAGGCGTCGGAGTTAAAGACTTCAGGATGACCAGCGCGCGGGGTCCTTACACTCAACGTATCCTCTCCGTGAACAGTGTTTATTTCTGCAGCAGCAGTTGTTGCATTTTTACCACATTTATAAAGAAAATACAAAATATGCCTCTTATACGCGTTCGAAGATTCCATTTTATTTTTTAACGACACGTGCTTCTATCCGCGATTAAAATCACTTGTTGAATGCACAATATATCATAAAAAATATAAATATTTCCGTTATACTCCTCGAATAATTTTTTGTATGCAAAAATCGTACAAAGTTAAATTATGGGTAAAATACGCACGAACTTATGGACTTACCTGATATATGCCCATTAAATTTATGTGGCAATGCCTTTTCAGGATATATTAGGGTTAAAGCATTCTTAAGAACCTGTCATTTGATAACATTTTTGAAGCCTTTTTGTTGATATCTACGGCTTACTATTAAAGGGTTTTCCAATACGACGTGTTATTTTGATATTCAAAGAATGGTTTCGTTGCTCATGTGACATGTAGCGCCGTCCTGTTGAAAATACACGTTGTCCAGATCAATACCATCCAGGTTAGGTTAGGTTAAGTTAAATGGCGGCCCTAACTTAGGACACACTTGGAAAAGTATGGCCAATACCATCCGATTCCGGTCATAAAAAATCGTTAGTCGTCTCTCGGTAGTGCAATCCATTCACCGTAACTGTGGCTCCAGCTTCACTTTTAAAAGAGTAAGGTCCAATAACTCCGCCGGACCATAAACCGCATCAAACAGTTACACGTTGAGGATAGAGGGCTTTTCAACAATCCGACAATTTTGCTTGTTGACGAAGCCACCGAGCTGGAAATGGGCCTCATTACTCAAGATGATTTTTCGATGGAATTCCGGTTAATTTTCATGCATTTCAACGACCCAATCAGCAAAGACACGACGTTGTTGATGATCGGCCAGCTTGAGGTCTTGCGTTAACTGGACTTTATAAGCCTTAAGACCCAAATCTTTATGCAAAATACTGTGTAATGGCGTTTGTGGAATGCCTAATTCCAAAGAACGACGAGAAATGGACAAACCTGGCTTTTCTTTAACACTTTCCTCTACAGCAAAAATGTTTTCGGCTATTCTTGAGGGACGTGCACGGGCTTTATTCTTCACATCACTAACTTGTCCCAACAGCTCGAATTTTTACACCAATGTATTGTGGTCCGCCAAGGTGTTTCACGATGCCCCAAACATTTTCGAGTTTTACGAACCGTCTTGTTTAAGCGTGTATCGTTCCATTTTTATTATTGGCGTAGATTCTACTTGTCAAATATCAAAAAATGACAGCTTCAAAAATGACATCTGTTATTGGAAAACCTTTAGTTGAACTATTTTATGAGTCTTTATTTTCGCAATGGAAATTTGATGGCAACGCTATCAAAAAATCCCTTCGAATTAAAAGCCTGTGAACTCTATGCTATAATATTTATTTCGGACTTATGATAAACTACTATTTTTGAATCACAAATAGGTGACGGCTCTCTGCTAAAAAAAGTGTTCCCTGTTGTTTTTTTAGAGGTTAGGTTTTCAAGTGGGCACTACTTTTTTCGTAGATGGTCTTTTTGACAGCTGTCACTTGATTTATGCTCAGTTTGGTTTGCCATTTCATAATGAATAGACTTACACCTGAACAACGTTTGCAAATCGTGCAAATTTATTACGAAAATAATGGTTCGGTTCGCGCGGTTCGAAAATAATGGTTTTTGTTCAGCGATGAAGCTCACTTTTGGTTGAATGGGTATGTCAATAAGCAAAATTGTCGCATTTGGAGTGAACATAATCCGCAAGCCATTGCTGAGACGCCGTTACATCCTCAAAAAGTCACTGTTTGGTGTGCTCTGTGGGCAGAGGGAATCATTGGTCCATATTTCTTTAAAAATGAAGCCGTCCATAATGTTACAGTCAATGGAAAGCGCTATAGAGCCATGATTAATGACTTTTTTGTGCCTGAATTGGACGATGTTGATGTGGACGACCTTTGGTTCCAACAAGACGGCGCTACATGCCATACAGCCAACGCAACAATCGATTTATTGAAGGAAACTTTTGGTGAGCGCATTATCTCGCGCCGTGGACCTGTGACGTGGCCTCCAAGATCGTGCGATATAACACCGCTGGACTATTTCTTGTGGGGCTATGTGAAGTCGCTTGTCTACGCAGATAAGCTCGAGACGATTGACGTCTTGGAAGAGAATATTCGGCGCGTTATTGCTGACATACGGCCACAATTGCTGCAAAAAGTGGTCGAAAATTGGGCCTCTCGGCTGGAATTTATTCGAGCCAGCCGCGGCGACCACTTGCCCGAAATCATTTCTAAAACATAATGGCAAACCCTTATCTTTATAATAAAGCTAAATTCTTGGCCATAACATTAAATTATATACGTTTTATTTCATCTTGAAAACCTAACCTCTAAAAAAACACCCTTTACAACAAATAACCTCTCAAATAAAGTGATAAATAAAGTAATAAATTACTAAAGTAAGTGATAAAGTAATAATGTTTAACATTTTTATAGAGATATGCAGGTGGCTGTGATAGTAAATGTGTATATCAGTACATTACTATTAAAATATGTTCGTTTCAGTATCCCATTAAGAGTAGCCAAAAATAGATGCTGCTTTGATTTCCTTCAACGCCTCGATTACTCAACTAACACAAATAAATAATTATTAATTATAATGTGCATTTATTATAACACACTTCCACTTGCACGCGCATTTGTATGTATGCGCATATATTTCATAAAAGTATTCATAAATAAACGTAACTTCATAGGTACACACAAGTGTGGGTACTTAAGGAATAATTAAGTTGGTTATAACATAAAGATAATGGCTGTGCAACCACACCATACAAACCTACGCACACATTTAGCTAGCCGCAAGAACATACTCATATAAGAGTAAACCGTCAGACAAGCAGGCCAAAGGGCGTTGGCAAACGCATGCTAAGTATATAAGGATACACTGTGTATATATGTACACATATACATATACATAGTAGGAATATATAAACGAAACAGAGGTCATGACAGGGATAAATGATTACAAGTGCAAGCAACGATGTGCTATGTCGTAGGCAAAGGAAAAAAATAATGCCTGTGGTGAGTTGCATTGGTGTGTTTTCAAGTGAGTACGTAAGTGTTTGTATATACGCATAAGTATGTAGGTGTGTGCGCGTGAAGGTTAGTAAGCCAAGTGAGTTGTCGTTAAGTGGAAATAATTAATGTCCTTGTTAACGCAATTTAACATCGAAAAGTGAGATGGAGAACAAAACATAAAAAAATGTGTTAAAGTGAAATAAAAAACGTGTACACAACAGAAATGGGAGCAAACGATGGGATGTAGATTAAAGCACTAAAGAGCAAAGAAAAAAACACACGTACATGCATGCATACAGGAAAGTGAAAAAATAATAATTAAGTTAAAAAAATAATTTAATAAAAAAATAATAAAATAATAGGAAAATAAAATTTTAAAAATTTAAAATTGAAATGTATGGAAAGCGTATATTTTGCAAGTTGCTTTGTTATATAACCAATTTCGTGTTAAAATTTAATTTATCCTCTCATATAAGAGATTTGTTCAAGAAAAAGTCACTAATTAAGGAAAAAGGTAGATTTCCCCAAAACATATTTATTTACTTATCAATATCTTTCTAGTCCTTTCAAAGTAATCCACCATTCAGATATGCATAATAAAGTTACTTATGCTAGAGCCAATTCTCAAAGTACTTCTGATGTGCGTTTTTTCGAATGTTCTTTAGCTCTTCCATAGCAATGCGAACTTTATCCCCACAGCCATCGCAAATAGCCATTTGCTTCAGATGTTTTCAGTTGAGGGCGAAACAATCTGAAACAATCTGGCTTATTGCAGGTGCTTGTTTCGCCCTCAAATCGTGTAATACTCTAATTAATGTTTATCTATGATATTGTGTGTAGTGTCATTGATTGTCCAGATCTACTGGAGCAGATAAGCATCAATAAAGAGAAATATTGGTAAAGGTTTCCATTGCACGTTACAATGTTTTTTTTTTGCTATATTTATACCTAAGCTTAAAATAAGTTACTTTTAAGACTTTCAGTATTATTTTTAAGTCATTTTGTAGCTCTAATCTGTAAAGTTTTGCAACCATAGATTTTATAATGAAATGAAATGGAAAAGTAAATTCAAATAAGTTAGATCAAAATAAAAAAAAATTATAGAAAATAATACCTATAAATTGTCAATAATAATAAAAAAATACGCGAATATTTTTTTGGATTTCGTTTACTATTTGTAATTATTTCATGATTAGTTTTCGTTTTCTTCAATTTATAATCGATTACACCGTGCAATAGTATGCTAAAAATATTAATAGATTTTATATGGCATCATTTTTATTATTAGGCTACTGCGCACTGTGACCAAAAGAGGTCTATAGTGCAAAGCCTACTAAGGTACCCTAAATTTCAAGACTTTTTAAAAGTCGTTGGAGTTCGTTGTTCCATAATTTATATGGTCGCACGTCAATACCACCGAAGAGGTTTAGAGTTTTTCTGCATAGTGCAGGACATTCACAAATAATGTGTTCTAAAATTGCAATGCCCATTTCACAAAATGGACGGATGATGATCTCAGAGAAATCAAATTTTTTTAAGTGATATCTCAGGCTACAGTGGCCTGTAAATTAATCAGTTAAAAGTCTTAAGTCTGCTCTGCTGAACGAAAGTATATTATTGGAAATTCCTCTGTCCGGCGCTAGAAATTGTTTCGCTTATCGCAGACCGATAGACATTTGTCAGTGTTTAACGAATTTCTACACCTTCCACTTTCTGAGAAATTCAGTAATATGGCCCTTTGCAAGTTCACAGATCAATTGGGATCAATTAGAGGCATGTTTGCCACTTTTTAGCCAGACTATCAGCCATTTCAAGGAACCCAACTTAATAATACTGTGTTGAAGTTCCCTAACGTTTTCAGAAGGTTCATGCAATCATTTACCATTTTTGAGGCCATTAAAGTTGATAGAAGGGCTTTCAAAGCTGCCCGACTATATGAAAATATTCAAATGTGGGTTCTTCTTATTTTTGTGTGAAGACATTTCCTCACACAGATTTCTGCCTAGAAGATTGTTGGGTAAAACCTATGCTCATAAATCTCCTTTTCAAAGGATTTTTCAAATACTAATATTAAAAAAGAATAGTTTTAAATACTTACACTCACTCTGTGATACCACACGACGAAGGATATAGATGTATACAGCTATCAAAAAAATTATTTATTTTTACCAGTAAAATAAAGTTCTTAAAAAAAGGTATCTTTAATCATCCTGAAGTTTTTGTTTAATGAATTATTTTGAAGAAATTGTATGTTTAAGGTATGTAGGTAGTAGAACATGTCTCTGGCTAATTTATAAAAATTACAAAAAAAAAATAATAATAATAATTGATCATTCATCCTACGAAATAAAGTATACGACAAAGTAAAAAAAAGTTTTTAATACCAGGATACATTCCAGGTATCCAAATTATTTTTTTGTTGTGAGTTTAGGTAGGTAGGAAGGTGAAATGGTTGAAGTGTCGGTCTGGCACTGCTCAAGTAGCCCTGAAGCGCCGTTTTGATATGTGAGCATACGTAGTCAAAAATATTTTCCCTGAAATGTAGGCCTTTGAAACTTTAATTGTTCTGTAAAAACTTAAATTGATGAGAAGATTAAAAATTGCATGGAAAATATTTTCTGAATAACAAAAAAAATTGATTTTTATCGTGCGGTGTTATCAATACTCAGGTTATGAAAAAATATAATATGCTTATATTATTATTATTATTATTATTAAAAAAAGTTCTTCAATCTTTTCGATTACTGATTAAAATCTGAATTTAAGAGCTCTGACTCGAAATGTTTTGTGGTTTTTTTGAGCGGTGCGCAAAGAATGCGATTATTAAGAAAGTGTAATAATATTTGTATGGAATTGCTTAATTTTTAAAGTTAGAGTGTGGAAATTTCAGAGATACGTAAGTTGGCATTTAAACTTATTGTATTTTTATGCAATAAATCAGTGAAAAAATTATGGTCCTCGGAAATTCATTCCTATGCGCAATATCGAAATTCACTCAGGCCACGACAGGCACGCACAGCTTGCGTGCATATAGTATAAATACATAAATGTGACATACCTATGATACATATTTATACCACAGTTTTTTTTTTAAATTATTACCTTTTTTGGTCTTCTCTTGCATTATTGCATTTTTCCTCCTTCCAAAGCCGTTCATTACTCGACCTGCATATCCTGGTGGATGCTGCGTGTGCTACTCGTATACCCATAAGTTTATTCCGCTATATCTCTGCTACCTCCCTCATAATGCTGCACAAACTTAACTGTTCGTGATCGCGTGCACTGCTTTTGAATATCTTACCATTTGTGAGTGCTCTCAAGCGCATTATAATGACACGTGCCGTAAAGCGGAGCATTTTGCTACTCTGCTAAACGTGTTGTTGCTCTGGGGCGCGTGTTGTCTGTGGCGCTTGTAGTTACTAAATATCTACTACTTTTATTATGAAGTGGTAAATAGCGCGTATAATTTATTTATTCACCTATACACGGTTGGTAGGAAAGTCGCTCTGGTTACTTGAGGATGTGGTTATTTTGGTAATTTCTGGTTAATTTGGTTATATGGGCATGATGCCCCAATTTTAAATGCTGTCCAGATATTCGGATTAAAAATTATTAAAAACAAAAAGAGGTTGTCTGCAAAGTCGGTTTACCGGCAATAGTTTAACGTAACAACGCCATAAGAAAATACTGATGGAATGGTTGAATTTTTCAAAACAAATTTTTAATTTTATTTGTTTGATAGATATTTTGTATGGATCTAGAGGAGGAGGTAAACGGAATCGCAATGGAATTGATCTAGTTACATTTACACAAACGTGAAAAATGACGAAACATTTATCAAATTCATGAAAGATATGTTCAATTTCGATTGTGCATCAGACGTTAATAAGTCAACAACACTAAGAGGCAACATCATCGATTTGCCTTTTTCAAGACACTTTACATTTGAAACACTCCCTTTCATTTCTTACTTTTCCTATCATCGTCCTATTCTCAACAGAGAAATGGTTCATTACCATGCACATAGGAAGAAGGCATATGCAAATACAAATATGTGAATTTATATACATATGCGCATATACATACTTACAAACGCTCACTCAAGTAGGAGAGAGCCAGATGTCGAACGTTGCCGAATGCGGGGGCCGATTGTGCCTCTTTGTCGTTCGTTCCGCGCTCTCGCTTGCAGTTCTAGCAAGGTAACGCCACATGAGCAAGATAACGACGCATGAGCAAGATAACGACGCATTTTTTGGTGCGTGCAGCCGCCTACATCGAATTATAAGACGTTATCACGTCAAAAAATGTATATATTTATTGCTTACATTTTATTTTATTTTATTTGTTTAAGAAATATATATTTTTTATTGTACATACAATTTTTTTAGATTTAAATTCAGGGGTCCGCTTTTTTCCGTTTTTAGTTAAAGGGTATGCGAGTTAGAAAAAATCATCAAAAATAAAGAAGTAAATAATCAAATGCCTACTTGATAAGGTTTTGAATTAACGTTTTTTCACAAATGTCGTAAGAGACCTGTCACATCATGACAACAACAACTCTTAAAATTATTAATAAATGCATGAATTGATAGTATGAAATTATATTTATGAGGTGTGCCCACAAATTATTCATCAATTTCTATTTTATCAGGTATAATACAGTTCCTTCAGCTTTTTTTGCAATCCTGGAGCAGTTCTGATATACACTTTTTGGTATGTCCTTGGACTCTCTCAGCGATTTGGTTTTTATCTCCTCAATTGTCGCAAAACGCCGTACTTTCATGGGCCGCTTCAATCTTGACAACAGGAAAAACTCGCAGGGAGCCAAATCAGGTGAATATGGTGGCTGAGACATATTAATGGTGTTGTTTTTGGCCAAATAATCTCTTACAAGCAAAGTTGAGTGAGCAGGCGCATTGTCATGATGTAAGAGCCATGCATTTTTTTCTACAACTCCGGGCGTTTTTTTCGTATTGCTTCACGTTAATGGCGCATAACTTCAAGGTGATACTCCTTATTAATCAAACGACCTTGTGGTAAGAACTTCCAATGCACTATGCCATGGTAATCGAAGAAAAGAGTGAGAAAAACCTTGGCATGTAATCGAACTTAGCGTGCTTTTTTTGATCTTGGCGCTTCTAGACTCTTCGATTGGGAAGATTTGGCTTTGGTTTCGATGTCATAACCATATAGCCTTAATTCGTCCCCAGTTATGACCCTTTTAAGCAAATCTGTATCATCATTGACGTCATTAAACAATTCCTTAGCGATTCTCATTTGACGTTGCTTTTGGTAGAAATTCAGCAATTTCGCAACGTACTTCGCTGCCATGCGCTTCATGCCGTAATTATCCGAAAATATTGCATGGCATGAGCCAACCGATACGCCGACATCCTCATCAACTTCTGTAATTGTGATTCGCCGATTTTTCATAACAATTTTCCTCACTTTTATAACATTTTTATCGGTTGTTGATGTGCTGGGGCGTCCAGAACTATCGCCGTCATTCACATCTTCTCGACCTTCTGCGCAAAGCTTGTGGCATTTTTTTTTAATTTTTGATTCACAGAACTCTCTGTGTATGCCACTGCCAACATTTCAAGTGATTTTGAGCGCTTAATTCCATTTTTTACACAAAATTTGATGCAACTTCTGTGATCCATTTTTTTCGAAAGCAGAAAATCGCCGTGCATTTATCTTCGAGTCGAGTGTACCAACATAAATATATAATAATAATCGAAAATCGAGTGTACGTAGCCCGCGAAATCCATCTTATCTTTTGAACAGACCTCATGTATCGTAACTATTTACAAAACTCATTCACTGATAGTTTAAAATTATAGTTAGATAGTAAAAGCTAGTACGTCTTTTTAGCTATTTAAAAAGGTATAATATTTGAATTAAAATAATAACCCGTAGCGATATTTTGTGTTCAACTAGTGGTGGGTAAAAATTCATAAGCAGGAAAAAATCGGAAAAAAATTTGAATACAACAAAAAACTTAATAATTTAAAGTTTTTTATTCATTACACTTCGTTCTCGACATGGCTGAATCTATTTCTTACACAAACTCTCCTTCTTTTACTTACATTTTTTTCGACTGCTTAAAGTCTGTCAGGTACTAAACAGGTAGTATTTGGAAGCAATGTTTTGTTATACTGGTCACCCTGCTGAGCCTATTCAATTACACTATTCTTAGAATATTATATAATATAGCTAAATTTAACCAAAATTATCTACATAGCAATGTCCTTAAATATCTAGGATGACTTTCCCGCAAACCCTGTAGATAAACACATCCACAAATGTGAAAATGCTTAACGTCATCAGATTTCTGGTTAGTCCTTAGTATGTACATAATCACAAACAGATACTAAGTGAAATAATGATATGTTTGCTAACACCAGCGCAGGTGCTTTGCTACTATGCTACAGATTTATGTACCCAGTTGGAAAACAGCTCATATATGGCAATAGCCAAAATAATGCCATTGTAGATGATAAGTCGCTGATAGCTCAGCACTCTCTAAAAAGTTGAAAAAAATGGCATTTCGTGCATTGCAACAATCGGTAGATGAGGTTATGCCAAACTTCCCTGACGCTATATTTCAGCACTGCATGCACATAAATAAGGTAACTTACATATTTCAATTTTAAATCTAAAACTTATTTCTAAGATGAGTATATTTAAAAGATCGAAGAGAGAAAAAAGTTAAATAATTAATAATAATATGAAAAACTTAAGATAATGCGCAAAGAACTCAAGACCCAGAAATTAGTACTTATGAATTGGTAAAATGTTTCCGAACTCATTTCTATAACGTTTAAGCGGCTATCGCGTCAATTAAGAAGAGCAGAGTTTCTAGTGTTTTTCAACTTTAATGACAGATTGTGTCAAAGACTAAAAATGAAAATAAAGAACTGACATTCAGATAATGCTTACTTAAAGCTACGATGATTTGGTAGACTTGGAGCGATGTAGTCTTTGCCTGAGATACTGAGGCTTATCTGGTATCAATACCAGTGATCAAAAAGTACCAGGAAGGTGATGTTGACTGTTTTCTTCGATTGCCAAGGCGTACGGCACCATGAGTACCTTCCATCGGGCCAGACATTCAATAAAGAATATTATTTATCCGTTTTGAAGCGCTTGAGAGGTGCTTTACGTCACAAACGGGGGGAAATGTGGGCAAAAAATTCTTGGATTTTGCATGAATGGGAACATTTTTTTTTTTTGAAAATAACAAAATGGCGGAATTTTGAAAAAAATGTATGTTTTTCGGATGGAAATCAGACTGTAATGTAGAAAGTTAGGGCTGAAAAGAAACGAAAGTAGCACCTGCCAGGATGACAAGCCTACAGAATAATAATCAGTTTAACTTTTTCGTTTAAGATGTCTTGAAAAGCGAAATTCCTGTTTACAAGCCACCTATCTTTTTTTTAAGACGTTTACTATGGTGCCACACTACTACAAAAAAATATGTAAAAAAAAAAAATGTTTTTGTAAACTATTTGATGTCAGTAATAACATACTACAAAAGCAAAACGATCGCATATTATTTTCTTAAAAAAAAAAAAAATGCCTAAGAATGAGTATTTGACCAGACTACCTTATACCTTACCGGTACTTTCTGATCATAGGGTATATATGTATTTGTGCAACATAGTAAGGCATCTCAGAAAAATCGATGGCTTAAATATTAAAAAAAAATTATTTGAGAATTGCCAAAAAAGAAAGGTGCTTGGATAATATATAGAAAAAAATGGCCTACACTCGATATTCCAATGTGGTTTTAGAAAGAAATATTCATACGAAACTGCAGTAGACTATTTAATATAAGAATGAAAAAGGCAAACTAAAATTATGACTATAAAGTGCCTTTCAAAAGTGATGCCTAAATGTCAGTAGTCAATAATTCCTAGATGGTACCTTTTTTTAAGAGTTATCTTTGCCTTTTGTCAAGTAGACAGATTTACAATTTTAGAGATAGAACAACCCGTTACAATTTCTGAAAGTTGTTTTTAAAATGGTCAACCTTTAAGAACAACATATTGCAAAGTACGTGAATTTTTCGTTGAAAATATTCTTCCGAATGAGTTCAAAATTTAAACATTAGTGCAACAAATTCAAGAAACTGGGTTTGTAGAGGATAGAAAAAGGACTGGCAGATAAAAAATTGGACGTTCTTGTGATAATATGGCTATTAAAGGGTAAATTCTTGCTGAATAACCATCAGCTTCGATTTCTCGTCTTTCTCATTTATTAGGTATTAAAGAATCGACATGTGGCCGCCGTAGCCGAGTGGGTTGGTGCGTGACTACCATTCGGAATTCACACAGAGAACATTGGTTCGAATCTCGGTGAAAACACCAAAATTAAGAAAAACATTTTTCTAATAGCGGTCGCCCCTCAGCAGGCAATGGCAAACCTCCGAGTGTATTTCTGCCATGAAAAAGCTCCTCATAAAAATATCTGCCGTTCAGAGTCGGCTTGAGACTGTAGGTGCCACCGTTGTCACATATACTTTTTGAGAGTCGTATATTGAATAGAAACATTGAAACCTGAAAGAATCTTAATTTTTACTTGTTTTCTTTTCAAACAACATTTAGGTGCATCTCTTGAAATGCTCTTTATTTTTAGACTTTAAAAGTGCTTTTGAAATAATAGAAAGAGATATACTTTTACAGAAATTAAAAATCTAGGGAATAAGGGATAAGTATTAGCGGCAGGCAAATCACTTACTCTGTCAAAAATCAAATAGATTAACGTAACTAACGCAAGCCAAATGTCTTGTGGAGGCCCTATGCTCACGAGAGGAGTCAACAAGGGAAAAAAACAAAACAGAGATAATGTATTTAAATGGTTCAAGAGATCAAGAGATCACAAAATTTGGACAATTTTTTGGTATTTTTTTCTTACCACTCTAAAAATAAAAAAAAAACTTATTTCGAAAGTCTTTAGCTAACATATGTATGTTTTCTTATTTCTTATAAAATCAACTTTGAAAAAATAAACTAAAACATAAGTATTTCAACGTATAGTGGGGGTATAGTGGGGTCCGCATGGCCCCCGCAATGTACGTAGCTCCGCTCTGGTAAAAGCTTCAGCGCCGAACGTCCGACACCCGCCGCGTGTCGCGACGTAATGAGATTACTCAAAATGGCAGCCGCGTACTATGCGTAGTTTTTAAGAAATTCAAAAAAATAAAGCGCGTGGGGTCTGCGCGGCCCCCACGATACCAGTTAAGGGTTAAAATTCTATTTGATATAATTCAATTTATTTGGTCAGTGACCCTCAACAATATCAAGAAGATGGTCATGATTTCCAATGACGCAAATTTGGGTTCTTTTTCTGACGTTGTCAAATCGCGCGCGCAAGGAGGTCAGTCGGAATTGCCGCTTTTGGAGATGAGCTGCCGTATGAACATTGCCTTCAGGCCTTTTGTGGGAACCAATAACCCTTCAACTTGTTTCCTCAATGAATGGTCACAAAAGTTCATTGAGTATGGACTCATATCGGTCACCATTGTGTTAAATTACGGCCTTCACCATACAAAAAAAAAAAACTAAAAATTGCACGAAAATGTTCGTAGCGCACATACCAAACTTGACGGGCATACAGCGGCTGTTCATGAACGAGTCAGGATTTTCAGGGCCTCAGAACTGAACAGTTTGTTTATATACTCCTACAGTGGTGCGCAGCCTGATCTAAGGTATTCGTAGAGTTATTTGTGAAATACAATGTGATGATTTCTGCACGTATTGCGCTCCATGGTTAAAATGCTATTGAAACAACTGCCGCCAACAAGCAGATCCATTTGGTTACAAAAATATTTATACTCATACCGCGGCAAAATGATAGTGCATCAATATTTGGACTAGTTTTCGATATTTTTTTGAACTTTAGTTATATTTGTATAAAAGTATAGCTCTAAGAGTCAATATGGAAAGGGGAAGGTAGCCCAGCCCCTGCGGCTAACAACGGACCCATTTCGTGGTCTAAGTGGCATCGTTGCCTCTATGTGCGATGCGACTGCCAAACCTATAGCTCTAACAGAAACCATAAGAATACATTTTCAAAGCTTATATAAGATTAAAAAAAAATCCACAAAGTTTTCGTCCTAATTTCAAGTAAATCAATTTATAAAAATTTAATTTTAAAATTTTATGCAAAAATTAAAAAAGTTCCGCAGCTTTTCCTCCCATTCCTCTTAACTCCATTTTATTAGTATTTCAAGAAAAATTTTTGGTGTGTCGTTTCATAGCCTAATAAATTTTATCAAAGAAAGTAGGAAGCTGCTAAAAGATCACTTTAAATGTGTATCCTTTTGAGCCCTAATGGTGTCTTCTCGTTTAAAAAAGATATCGTGCATTTTTATATAGAGAAAATTGTAATACAATTTTACTAAAAGCTCAACCAATTTCAGTTTAGCTACTTCCACTAATTTATTATGCATTACTTTCAAGAAATTTACTAGTTTTTTGGCCGATAGCAGAGGAATAAACATGACGCTGCAATTTCTACAGGACAGTCTGAACGATATGTCATATTGAATGCCGTAAGTCGCCGAAAGAAGCGAAGAAGCATTGCAATTCGATACAGTTTGGAAGGGAAAACGCTGCTGAAGAGAAAATAACATCAAATTAGTATGTGCGACAACGGTATCCCTGACTGAGTGTTTGGACTTGTCCAACCCCCACAAATCTAAAAATGTAAATATGAGCGACATGTCATGCTGAGCATCTTATATCCCAGAGAAGCATGGGATTATTATTATCAGCAGCCAGGAAAATAGTTAAAAACTCCAAACTCATCCTACACAATGCCTGCAGCTCATATGACGTCATTGGTCGGTTTCCAACTGGGTAGCCAGTTTTGTGTCCCAGGCGTCAGTGTGCATGTATTTGCTTTTCACACGTGACTGTAGCAAAATTTAGTAAACATTTTTTGTTTTTCCATTTTTGATGGTACTTTTGGGTACTTTTGCCATTTTACTACAGGCAATTAATATTACCAGACATGTAATGAATGGAGGAGTAACTGGTATGTGGGCGTGTATGTATGTATTTACGTAATAGCAGCTGAAACAGAAGCCTTGGAACTATTTTAAGTACCAAGTACGAGGGTTGGCAGAGTACCTGTAGAATACCCAGAAATAGATATACTACATTGGTGGGCTAAAGTTCTTGCCGATCGATATGTGGAGAAAGTGGTGTAAGCGGAGCAGAAAGGTAAGGTAAAGTTCGTAATGCGTCCTACCTACATATATGATACATACTTATATTGACCTATAGGCAAAGTAAAAATCCCTCACAGTTTTTGCGAGATGTCTTTAGTGCGTCATATCGTACGCTTTACACATCACTGTGCACATCACTTTTGGCCATGCTCTATGGAAATTGGCAGATGGAATTATGCATCAAAAAAAGTTTTTTGACAGTTTTGTGTTTGGTGAAGCGAGCCAGAATGTTCCAAAATTAATGTAAAAAAGACGAAATTCGAAACATTCACCAGTATCATTACGCCCGAGGAGGAAAGCCGATGCATGTGGCAAAAAAAATGTATAGTATTTATTGACTCAAAAGAGCTTCGAATGCAGTAGTAAGAGTGATTATAATGCCTTTTTTTTCTGGTGGCATGAACGCTAAAGAGGAGGCACGCACTGGTAATCCAATCGTTGAAAATGTTGATAAAATCACGATAACGTGAAGGCGGACAAGCGTAGAAGCACTTACATCATTGCCAAAGTAAAGTAAAGGGTGTTTGTTTTAGAGGTTAGGTTTTCAAGTTGGCACTACTTTTTTCGTAGATGGTCTTTTTGAAAGCTGTCACTTGATTTATGCTCAGTTTGGTTTGCCATTTCATAATGAATAGACTTACACCTGAAAAACGTTTGCAAATCGTGCAAATTTATTACTAAAATAATGGTTCGGTTCGCGCGACGCATCGAAGAAAATTTTGTTCAGCGATGAAGCTCACTTTTGGTTGAATGGGTATGTCAATAAGCAAAATTGTCGCATTTGGAGTGAACATAATCCACAAGCCATTGCTGACACGCCGTTACATCCTCAAAAGTCACTGTTTGGTGTGCTCTATAGGCAGAGGGAATCATTGGTCCATATTTCTTTAAAAATGAAGCCGGCCATAATGTTACAGTCAATGGAGAGCGCTATAGAGCCATGATTAATGACTTTTTCGTGCCTGAATTGGACGATGTTGATGTGGACGACCTTTGGTTCCAACAAGACGGCGCTACATGCCATACAGCCAACGCAACAATCGATTTATTGAAGGAAACTTTTGGTGAGCGCATTATCTCTCGCCGTGGACCTGTGGCGTGGCCTCCAAGATCGTGCAATATAACACCGCTGGACTGTTTCTTGTGGGGCTATGTGAAGTCGCTTGTCTACTCAGATAAGCCCGAGACGATTGACGTCTTGGAAGAGAATATTCGGCGCGTTATTGCTGATATACGGCCCCAATTGCTGCAAGAAGTGGTCGAAAATTGTGCCTCTCGGCTGGAATTTATTCGAGCCAGCCGCGGCGGCCACTTGCCCGAAATCATTTTTAAAACATAATGGCGAACCCTTATCTTTATAATACGGCTAAATTAAAATAAAAATACTATAATATATAGGGGCTCTACTAAGACTAAGCAACAGGCAGAGTAGTATTTTTGAATAAAGGCTCCACGTATAATTAAAAATTTGAATCAATTAGTGTGTGCGCTTTTTATGTTTGGAAAAAAACACTAGCTTTAGAGCAGTGGTCGCCAACCTTTCCAATATGTTGAGCTACTTTCAAGATTTTGAAATAAACAGCGAGCTACTTGCAAAGCCAACAGTTATATTTAACATACAAAACATGCATTTATTTTACTAATATACGTTCTATATATAATAAACTTAAGACTTATAGTGCTTATACTTATGCATAACTACATCCATGTTCACACCTATCAATCGTAACAAAATTTTTTGCAGTCATAATGGCAAATCACAAGCGACTTAAAAAAACAACAAAACAGTAATAGTACATTATTATATAAATAAAATATGGGCAGATAAAAAGAGCGTATTTAATGAGAAGGTTGACATTCTGACTCATCGATAATTTTTTTAATATTTGCAGTATAATTTGATACAGTCATTCGAATACAGTTATCCAAATGTATATCTGTAAGCCGATTGCGGTATTTAATTTTAATAAATTTCGTATTGGAAAAAGAAGATTCGCATAAATAAGTTGAACTGAATAACGCTTTCACTTTCAACGCAACACGACATAAAACTGAATACTTATCTTTACTTACTAAAGTCCATATACATTTTGTATTTGAACCTAAAGATTTTAAAGTCAAGTCACTTTGAAAAGCAATCAGTTCCATTTCTGTCACAGCAATGTCTTCGCCAAAGTTGTTCATAACACAAGTTGCAAACTGTTGTATATCAATGTCCATGAAGGGTGAAACAACAAATTGCGTCACGAAAGCAATTTTGCTGAAATCCTTGAAACGATTTTTGAAGTTTTCCTTCAAGTTAGAAACTATTTCCATATGATATTTACTGTCATAGACTCTAATATTATAGATTTTTGGATATATTTTCGGAAAGAATAGGAAAATGCTTAGTATCGCGGTTTTTTAGGTTTTGTTCCCAAAATTCAAGTTTTGTAATAAATGCATTTATATCAGAAATCATTTCCGCTAATTCTTTATCCCTGCCTTGAAGCTGCAAGTTAAGCTCATTTCATTTCTCTGTAATGCCCACAAGAAAACCAAAATCTCTTAGCCAAGTCGAATTTTCCAGTTTAGGAATCGGTTCATCGCGTTCTTTGAAAAATTGGAGTATACCAGGCAGGACATCATTGAAGCGTTTGAGCACTCGTCCTCTGCTTAACCATCGCACTTCAGAGTGAAGAAGTAGCTCTCCGTATTGACAGTCAATTTCATCAGCCAAGGTTTTTAATAATCTTCTTTGTAACGCTTGAGCTCTAATCTTGTTCACAATTTTCACCACCAGTTCCATAACGTTTAGAAAATTTCCACATAATGCTTGCTGATGTATAATACAGTGGTAACTATGAAATTGTGGAAAACTTTCATCCTTATGACTTAGCGCCACGAGCCCCTTATCACAACCCACCATAGCTGGAGCACTGTCAGTTGTCAGGCCTACCATTTTTGATATTGGAATTTTCTCAGAAGAGATGAGATTTTTTAAATGAGAAAACAGCGCTAACCCAGTAGTATGTCCTTTGAGTGGAATAAACTTCAAAAGATCTTCTTTAATTGTAAAATCACTAAAAGCCATCCTGATAAAGCCAAAAAATTCTCGAACACGCTAATCGGTTCCAGCCGATCCTAGAACGGAGAAGCGACTTCGCGTCGTGTTTGTCGGCGCGAAATCGCTTACCGCAGTGTTGCCGCTGTATATCTATTTATTATGAAAATTTCTGAAATTTGCTAATACTGGTATGATTTTCAGACTTTTGGATCTTTTGCAACGTGAGCAGCGCGAGCTACCAGAATTGCCTTTGCGAGCTACCGGTAGCTCGCGATCGACGGGTTGGCGACCACTGCTTTAGAGACAATCCAAGTAAGCATCTGTCGCGTATACGCAGTGTAGGCCGTAGAGACGGAATAGGCGAGTGTAACGTGTCAGTTTCGATTTTTGGCTGATTTGCCTAATAACGAGGAATGTTGGATTTTATGATTAAATTTAAAATTATACGAAAATGATAAATTTTTAAGGTTTTCAGCCATTTCATTATAAAAATTTATAAAGGTGAAAAGTGTTTGTGTCTATTCTCTATTTTCTAAATTTGTTTGACTCTTAAATGACTTAAGGTATTTCTTATATTCCCTTATTCCGTCACGTGGACGCGCCAAACGCTGCTTGCTTCGAGTTTGAGAAATTTCATAGTAAATTATATATTGGCGTATAAAATATTGAGTGGTTGCAAATTTAAAGGAGCTCAAAAGTAATATTTTTTGTACAAATGCGTTTTTTTTTTAATGGTTAGTCAAAAAGAGAAAACCAAATATGAGCTTGCTAAAGGATTTTGTTTGTATTTTTTGTTAAAAAGTTAAAAGTAGTTTGGAAATTTTTTTTTGGGAATCATCAAATTCAGATAATTTTAGTTTTTTCTATTATGTTAAAGTAAAAGCTGGGCATTTTTTCTTTTCCCGTTCTCCTAACTTTTTATTGAAATTGATTGAATTTTGATGCATTACATTACCCGCGGTGTAATATATATATATATTGAAAAAAACCAAATATACCGCAATTTGATACTAGTAAATAAAAAAGAAAATTAAAAAAAAGGAAATTAGAAAACACATTTTATTTTATATTTTAAAACTAATTATTAAAAAATGTACAAATTAAAGAGTTAAAAAACAAAAAAGAAACTTTAACTTTAGACTTTTGCGAGTTCTTTTTTCTAATTTTTTTATTTATTTACAGTGCAAAAATTTCAAAATTAAAAATTGAAAATCTACAAAACGAAATTTTACCAGAAACATTTTCAAATTTTCTTTTAAAATTTTTTTATTATTCTCAACTTAAGGATAAACTAATTAAAACATTAAAATTTAAGAATTGTTTAATTAAAATTAAATTAAAAACTAAAGATTTTTAAGAATTGCTCTGCCAAAAATTTTTCCAATTTTCTTTTTTACTTAAAATTAAGAAAACAATTATTTAAAGGTTTAAAAGTTACAAAAAAAAAATTCTTCCACACATATTTGGGATTTTATTTTTGAATTTTTTCAAAATATTTAAACACTTTAGAATTACAAAAGAAAATTTGTATCAAAAAACTTATTGAATATTTGTTCATCTCTTTAAGTTTATTTTGTACTTTCTTATTTACTTAAAATTTGAAAATATTTCGAATGTTGTTTTTAATTTTTTTTTTATTTATTTAATATTTAAAAATTAATTAATGAAAAAGTTAAAAATTCAAAAGTTTTGGAAATATGGTAACCAAAAAGTATTTCGAATTTTCTTTTTAATTTTTTTTAGTTATTTAAAATTTAGAAAACAATTAATTAAAATCTTAAAAACGAAAAATTCTACAAAATATTAAAAATTTTAAAATTAGTTAATTCAAAATTTTAAATTTTAAATATTTCACCGAATTTTACCGATTTTTTTCAAATTTTGTAATATATAAAATTTAAAAATGAATTAACTAAAGATTAAAAAATGTAAAAAATTTTAAAAGCTTTAAAAAATTTTTTACCAAAAAGGATTTCCAGATTCTTTTTACTATTTATCAAAAATTATATTTTATAATTATTTGAGTTATCATCAGAAATAAATAAATAATAAAAATATTTGCTCAAAAGAAATCAAAATCCTTACGCTGGAACCTTTCTCGGACGGCCGTATCTGCCAAAGATATTAAACCTTGTTTTTATTCTAAAGAAGTGACGTTACTATTGATTTCTCTATTAATTTTAAAACACTATTAAGCACACTTAGCGTTGGGTTAAAAAAAAAAATAATAAAAAAATAATGGCATTTGAAAATTCAGCGAATGTGCACTTAGTTGATGATAGCAGCTTCCTGGTCTGGTTCCCGTTAATTAACAGGCAAAATTAATCTTCTCGGCCTTTGTTCCTTCCTGGTAAGGTAACGAGCTCGTTATTTTTACGCAGCCTTATAATTTTCATGCTTTTCGTGCTGCTGGTTTATGTTGATTTCCAATATTTCCGTATTCGATATATCGCATGAGATGGACTCTCTAAGTCTTTTTTAATCAAAATTCCAAAAGTGCCAGGAAGACCTTTTGAATTTCAATAGAGGTGTTAGTTTGGCCTAACGGTATTTTATATAGAATATCATCCACTAACTCTTAGGCAATTATTAACATTCCATTAAAAAAAACTCGGCGCTTAAGCTACCACTAACAAAATTAATGCACCGCAGACGTGGTGACCCACAAAATACTGCTCGGCTATCAGCTCGACTACATTGAACACAACTTCAGTCAACATTTATGTGCTTACGTACATGGTATACCATATAGAGTATTTAGTATGTACGAGTATGCGTAAGTAGCAATGCAATGCGGCCTTCACAAATGATGATAAACGATTTGCCTGATGGCAATATATTATTTTATGCTGTCATAATTTTACACAAATTTATGGAAAACATAATTCAAAATTGCCTGCTAACTATTTATGCACCACCGAAATGTTTTTATACAGTTGCACTCGCACACTAACACACTCATATACACGAGAATGTGTGTTTTGTTTACTTAATGTGGGCATGTCATTTAATGCAGCTACTTGGTGAATCGCGGAAACTACTATAACAGTACATAGAGATAATAAATACATGCAAGAGAACTAAAGCTAATATAACAGTGTGGGCACCAATAATAGAGCAACACTGTACTGAACAACAATAATAACCCTCTTGGCTGCAGTGGCAAGTGCTGCCTGCACAGAAAACTCGAACTAGTGACATGTATTTCTGGTTCAGAACTAGTGACGAAAGGGTTATCTGCAAAGCATACCTGTTAGAGACTGTTTAAGGACTGGCAACATCAAATTGGAAAAGCAGATTCAAATAATCTAATAGTTCTAATAATTTTTAAGAAATTAGACCAAATTTGGTTAAAAAGTTGCTCATGAGGCGGTTGAGGGCATGAAATTAAATTTGTGCTTTCTGATACTACTGCGGGGGAAAAAGGAACAAAAACAGGAAAAGAGAAAATAAAAGGGATTGAGAGTTATGAATATTTATATTATATTGTAGCCATGGCATTCATTAATGACTATTATGAGTTTTTGATTGACTTTTTATAATTTCTTACTTGAAGTCGAGAAGAGGCGACTTGTTTTTTTGAATTCAAAAAATGCATTTGCCTGTGTCTTATTTAATTTTTGCATACATTTTAAGTATTTAATATACAATTTAAACAGCAGTAAGCAATAAATGGAATCATTGAAGAAAAAAGTGAATGAAAAATTGTTTTTTCCTGTGCCTAAAATCGAACCTAAGAGCTTTTCAGTACGCTAATGCTCTGAACTAACAACTATTGCGTCAGGACACCAGTCAAAGCTATTAAAAACGAATTTGAATTCGTAGACAAATAATACTGTGCAACACCAAAATTATATAAAAATATTCTGCCCAAAAATCATGGTATAAGAGCCTAAAGAAGAAAGACTTTAGCACTATTTTGAAAACTTTTGCAGAGATGTGAGAAAAAATTTGATGAAAAAAATGTTTACTTTATTTGAGATTGCAATACTAATTTGTAATGTCCTTCTTTTCTATTTGCGCTAAAGAGGTCAAAAGGACACAAGGTACTAAAGGTAAAGGGTTAATCTTTTTCAAACAACATTATCCTTTAAGCATTCCACAAACAATTTTTGAATATATTTTGTTATAACTTCAAAAAGCACTTAGTATTACTTGGCTCTTTTTTCACATTTCCTTGGTGGCATCTTTTGTGGTTTGAAAAAAAAAAAACAGAAAATGGCCATACTTGTCACAATTAAATGTTTTCCAAAACTGGTGAAATTAGTGATACTGAGGGTACTATTACTCAACTGTCCCATTTAGCAATACTTTTGAACAATCATCATCATAATTGTTGACGCGAAGATGCGGGTTGATTCTTGGCCTTCCTCATTAATTTCAGACGTCCTCCGGTTTTTCAGTTCAAAGATCCTAGTTTCGTCATTAACTGTATCAAATCAGGTTTTCCTCAGGCGACCACTTTTATAAGGCCCATATAAGTTACTATTGTATCTCTGTTTTGCAATTTCGTTTGGGTCCATCCGCTGAGCTTGGCCAGTCCACTTAATATGCTGAAGCTTGATGTAGCCGGCGATTTGGAAGTCATTTAGCTCACCTAGGCCTTCATCATTGTAACGTAGGCGATGGTTGAAGTGATCTATCCGCACCGGTCCAAGAATGTGGCGTAGAGTTTTTCACTCAAATATGAAAAAGCTTTTCTTCATCCATTTTATTCATCTCCCAGGTTTCAGAAGTACAGCAACGCAAAGCCTAATTATTGTTTCAGCTTCGTTTGCTTAGGAAGAAACGAAGAGCGTAGTGCCTTGTATAGCGAATAGAAGACGATATGTTGTCTTGCCCATCTGGAGTATTGCACTTGCTTCTTGCTTGGCTATGGTGTCCGCAGTGATGATAGATTCAAGATATTTGAACGATGGCTTGCACTCATAAGTGTACTATCGATCGATATGGCAGATTTACTTTCATTTGGAACTTTTCGAGTGCCCACAAATTTGATTCTTGATTCCTTTACGTGGAAGCCCACGTTTCTGGCTACCTTCACAAGTTTTAGAAAATCCTTTTTCCAAGATGCTGTGCTCCTGCATACTAAATCGATGTCATTCGCGAATGCTGGAATTTGCGATGATTTTACCATCATAATGACGCTTAGTCATATACCAAACATCCGCGTAATTTTCCTCAGAGGAAAGGACGAATAATATTAAGGCAAATGGATCACCTGGCTTAACCCGCGTGATAGTGACGTTGTTGTTAAAAGAGTTTTACGCGGTTTTCGCTATTTGAAAGTGTCATTTCTACCATTCGTACAAGCTTAGAAGGAATATTAAAATCATAAAGTAGGTTAAAAAATTTTTGTTTGTTAACAGAATGAAATGCTTGCTTGAAATTTATAAATAGATGGCATACAGGAACCTCGCATTGGTTGAGTTTTTCCATTATTTCCTTCCAATTAAATATCTGGTGAACTGTTGACCTTCCTTTCACGAAACCTGCTTGATATGGCCAATCATGTCGCACAGATACACTCTAAACCTTTCATTTAGCAGAAAGGCAAAGATTTTGTAGGCAACGCATAAAATAGAAATCCCGCGGTAGTAATACCGCCTTTCGTATGTAGTGGGATAATGACCACTTCGTGCCAGTCTGTAAACATTTCTTCTCTGCACCAGATGATTTATATTAGGGTATGAAGAACATTCTGTACCCCTTGTCCTCCTTCTTTGAGTAATTATGGGCTTATGCCATCGATTCCAAATACTTTGTAATTCTTTGTTCTTAATTGCATGGTAAGTTTCATCCAAAGTTGGTTCAGGTGTTAAGTCGCCAATTGTACTGACTTAGTAGAGATGTGACACTATTGGTGATGTTGCTTGGATATTAAAAATATCATGAAAAATAGTCAGACTAGATTTTTAGAACGTCTCCTTTAGGTTGAAAGATATTTTCATCGAGATCCCTGCAGGTGCATATAGAGAAATTTTAATTTGAAAGAATTTTTTACTGAATTTTCCTGCAGTGTTTTTACACTGTAGTTTTGAACTGTCGTACTCGCAATTCGGCTCGCAGCTGAAGAAGTAGAAGACAAACTTTTTTTCAGCCGATGTCCTTTACCAATTAATTAACTCGTCATAATAGATAAGTTCAATATTGGACTAGTTCAATTTATGACAAAAATCACCAGTTGTGGACCAGTTGCAAAAGGTTATAAAATTGCTAAATGGAAGTTTCAAAAATATTTTAACTCTGAATATAAATTTTACGCAAAAGTTTTTCTTAGTTTTACATTTTTTGTTTAATTTAAAGGAATTTACTTGTAAATTTACATAATTTACATAATTTAAAATTTTATTTACTCTGAAGCTTTTAATGAACTAGTTCATAATAGACATGTCCAATATTGGACTAGTCCAATTTATGCCAAAAATTACCAGTTGTGGGCCAGTTGCAAAAGCATATAAAAATTGCTAAATGGAAATTTCAAAAATATTTCAGCTCTGAATTTAAACCTTCCACAAAAGTTTTTCTTCGTTTAATTTTTTTGTTTAATTTAAAGGAATTTTCTAGTAAAATTTTATTTACATATCTTCAAATTTTATTTATTTTGCAACTTAATGAAATTAGATTCTAAGTATTTCTATTTCTATTAAACAACAATAGAAATAACAAAAATAATAGTCAAATATTTGTTTTGCATACATCTCTTATCACTTTGTAACTGGTACATTAATAGTCACTTTTGGACTACTACGACTTTCTCCATCCAATACCAGTTCATGAACTAGAATGTTTGCTTGTAGTAGTAGTTTGACTTTTCACTGCTAGGTGTGGATGTATGCATGTAGAGGGTAGTAGTGTGCGTGTGCTCAAAGCGACAATAGGCGCCTAATTTGCATTCAAGCGCGACCCCATTATCATTAGCAGCAGAGACTGGAAATTGGCTGGGAAAATGTGTTGGAATTGTAGTGTAAGTTTCGTAAGGGTATGTTTGTACAAATGTTGTTGTGTTTATTTATTATAGGCGCGAGACCTACTTTTGCGCATAGCGGAAGGGCAACAAGCTAGTTAGTTGGCAATAACTGAATAAATATTTTTTTTAAACTTACATAAGTGGCTTTGTGTGTAGTTTGTGTAACTATTTAAGTATGTTTGTATGTATATATATTAGGCCGGGTCGATTTGTGGGGAGGCAAAAAAATCGCCCATTGCTCTGTGAAAATCATATTTTAGGGCTCAAAAAAAGAAACTTTGCCGAAGGAACCATATCTCTAAAACGAATTCTGATGTCCCCCAATTTGGGTCGAACTTTTTAGTTTCTTTTCTCATGTAAAGGCCAAAAAATAGTGATATTTTGAAATGATTGCATGGGGAACCCCCCAGGGGAGTTCCAGGGGGTGTGCCACTGGCATGGATGGATCGGCCGTCCAAAGTCAGTGGGTGTCGGTCATACATTTGGACTCAATTGGAGCACTCTAAATGGGTCAAAGTGGGATTTTCTTATTTTGATCCCTAGAATACGATTTTCACAGAGCAATGAGCGATTTTTATATCGTTCCGCCTTAATATATTGTATATAACTGTATGTATAGGGGACGGAGAATTACTAACAAAGGAAAGTTAGATCATTTAAACTGCTACTCCGCGAAGAGGACATGATATTAAAATATTTCATAGAAATATAAGTAAAATTTAGGCAAACGACAATCTGTTTAAATGAAGTTACTAATTATGCAAAATGTTGTAACTGAGGGAAAGCATAAAAATTTACAAAAAATATGTTCTAATTTTACCAGTCCACTAGCGATGCACTGCTCACACTTAGTCAGGATTCTTGACAAGTGGCTGCTGTTAAGTTTTTCATGCAGCTTTTGACGTATAAATCAAGTCTTGTTCTGAAGCATTTATGTGAGTGACTTATCCAACAAGCAAACTTACAACATGAGTTCCATTCAACAGAATAAATTTGAGTTAATTTGTTAGCGGCTTGAGTTGGTTTTATTAGTCCATAGGGCGCTGGAATTTTAATGTAGTCTCCTGGGGTGGGCGCTAGCCTATAATCGGAGAGTTTTAATGTATTTAAGCAGTTCGTCGGTATTTTTGTTCCACATCACAGATGGATTCAGAGTCACACCATTTAAGTATTTAAGTTTTCTAGTCTTGAGTTTTGCGAGAGCACCTAGCATCAGAAATGCTCAGATTTAACATTCCGAAGAATTATGCCTGTTCGTTTCATACTTATCCTTACGCTCGTCCAATCAGTCGTTATTCAGACGGCAACGAAGTAACATGACCTATGACTGCGTTGATTTTCTTTTATATCACCAACACAATCTCACTTTTTTCGACTTTTTTTAAACAAATCGTAGTCGCATCCCCAGTTATGCCAGCATATCAACTGATTCCTTCCGGCTAACGGTCCAATGTTGATCACACTTTTTGAATTCTCTTCGCCGTGCAGACGTTTGTTTCTACTAGTCCCAGTTTCCTGAAGTGAAACAGGACCGGTTGTCTATCCACGTCGCATATTGAGCTCATAGGAATCTTATGTGATGGCATACAAAGTATGCTATCCGAAAATTTTGACCTTTAGAAGGTTTCCGAGAAAGTTAATCGAAATTAGTACCAATTAAGTTAATCGAAGAGCACTAGGAAAAGCGACTCAGCAGTTTAAGATTGAATCTTGCAAATTTAAAGTTTATCCGGAAGCTCTTTGTATTCCATTTGTGCTCGATTTGTAGGCATGGATGAAGCGTGAAGACGAAACAACAATCCAATGTGAACAGTCCTTTATAACCAACCGCTGATTAGCTCAAAGCTTCAAGTTGTGTTATAAAATTATGGCACCTGATTTTTGAAAGGATTTATAAAAATAGATTATTTGAAGAATGGAACAGGTTCATACTACGCAAATCAAAGAAGTAAGTGATGGGCAGTAATCAGAGCAAAGTGATGAGACACATTGCAAGTAAAGAAGATCATACTGGTACAACCTACCGGGGGATTAACGCAACCAAAATTAAATGGCAAGTAGCTTTAACCTAAACTGATTTAAATACTATATGAAATGAAATAAGAATTATTTTTAATTCATCATTAGGCATTCTAATCTTTCAAATCCATGGAAGGGGTACAACAGATACGCATTTCAAGCCGCAGGGCTAAATCCTCTAATGATAATAATAAACTGCAAGTTTTATTTCATCAAGTCAACGCTTCCGCATCCATAGCTAATGTTGCGCAGTCTCACATACCCTTGAAATTTTTGAAATTGAAATTTGAATAGGTCGAGCCAAGGTGCTCCAAGAGATTTCGTGGCTCTTAAAACACTTAGCCTAAAAAGCGCATTGTATTTAGAGCTCTGGAAAGAGGGTAGATAGTCAAGAAGGAAAAAAAAATATCAGAGAAAGGGATAGGAAAGAATACAGACAGAGACAATGGTAATTAGTCCTGTGAGAATTTTCCAGATTCTTTGGCAAATCTGTAAATATCCTACAGTTTTAGAGCACGAATATTATTCATTCTCATGACATCGAAACTCATCGGAGCTTGAGTACTCGCCTTAGGTACTGCTTCAGTTTTCTTCGCCTTCTGTCTTATACCTGTACTTTCCTGATTTGAAGTCTTTTCACCTGAACTTTCCTGATTTGCACCACGTTTAGCCGTTATCAAACACTTACTCGATCAACTTACTCGGTTACTAGATCCATGTGAGTATATTGAGAGATTGTTCGCCATCTCCACATCCTCCACAACTTGTTCAGTTGTTTCGGATCGTTTCGACGTCGGCGTATCCCTCTCACCCACTCGCCTCTCCATTGACATAGCTAATGTGCCATTTTTCACCACTATTAGTGCGAACCCTGAGTGTCAGTTCCGGTCATACGGGGATATGGCGTTCGGGCCTGCACATCCGATGCCCTAGCGCCGATTGCTCGACGGGATGATTTCCGAAAAGTGGGTTACCTTTTTTCACCTCCACATTACAAGAAAAAAATTCATTGCATACCTCTTGCCAGGTCGTTGGTACGGTAATATCCGCGTAGTTGGATGGCCAGCAACTTTGCCGTTCCGCAGATGGGTGGATACCCAATTCCTATATGGAGCTGCCCTCTTAGTTCGTGGTAGTTTAATCTCCATAACATGGGGTTAAATCAACTTAGGATGAAAGTATTATCGTCATATGGTAAAAGCAGTAAAGCCGTCTGAATACTCAGGCACATTTGTTTACAGAATAATTAATTTTTAAAGTATATAGCTGTGCGCTTTATAAAAAAGGAGAAAGAAGTGGGTTAAGATTTTTTTTTTGTCGGGCCAACTAGTAGACGTTAATTAAATCCATTGTACTACAATTGGATTCCCTTTTAATTTTCCTAAAATCTATCAGATCTCCGAAGAAATCTGAGTAGATCTTGTGATGATGTGCCAAGATGGTCGCTTCTTAACACATTAGTGCCAAAAACCTCTAACCTGATTCGAGCGAAGGCGGGGCAGACGCACAGGAAGTGGTCCGCCGTCTCATCCTTCTCTTCACATGCTGGGCAGAGCACACTGTCTGAGATGCCCAACCTTTCCATGTGCTTCGCCTACAGAAAGTGGCCCGCCATCAGTCCAACCAGCCGTCTGCACTCCACTCTGCTTAATGACAGAAGGGTTTGCGACAGTCGATCGGACATGACAGGTAACATGGGCAAAAGAAGTTGGCCTCAGAACCCATCTTAGCTAAGGAGTCAAACGTCTCGTTACCCACGATACCTACGTGTCCCGGGACTCATGTTAGCATCAGACTATTATGTCTGCCGACATAGTTCAGCCTGGATTTACAGAACTCGACCACACGTGATGTGGTGAGGGGGCTGTTTAAGGCTATAAGCGCAGCTTGGCTGTCGCTGCGGACACATATATGTAGATCTGGCTCTCCATCGGTTTCCCATAACAATATTCATCGCTTCATACCGGGTTAAGATAGTTTCGAGCATATTTAGCAAAATTTTATAGGGAATATTTTTGTAGAATTAGCTGCCATTAGCTGCCTAAAAATAGCGTAATTTTAATCATCCTTTGGAGAAATTTGAAAATGTATGTATTTGTAAGCTCACTGGAGCTGTAAAATGTTCTGCAACATAATTTCTCGGAAAATTTTATTTGGGGTCTTCTCAGACAAAATGTGCAAAGAAATAATATAAAGGGCTACAGAAACTAAAATAGCAAAAATTTAGTTTTCTAGCCGCTCTTAAAATATGCAACACGCTCTACACTTTCTTTCATAGACATTGACGTTGAGAATGTACAAAGCTGCTATTGGCTGCCGGTAACTCTATTTTTCGATGGTAGACTTTCCAGGTCTAAAGCCACACTGACAAGGTCCAATCAGTTGGTGGATGGTGGGCTTCAGCCTTTCTTACAATACGCTCGCTAGAGCCTTATAGGCGATATTTAGAAGACAAGTCCTTCTCCACCTGATCTTTCCAACGCAGAGCAGGATTTTCTCGTGTAAACAGCTCATCTTAATTAAGAGAGGCTAGAAAAATGCCATGAAGAAAGAACAAAAACTCCGAGTTTAGAGAACAAAAAAGTGACTAAATTAATTTACGAAAATGGTAATCTGGTCGCACTGATCACTAATAGTACCAGTGTGACGTCACAAAAATCAGCAGGTATTTGCTCAAAGCAAAGTAGTGGGACCAAGATTGGTGTTGCTTTATTTTCCTCTTTATCGTGACCGTAATGCATCTACAGGAAGCGCGTTAAAAGAGTTGGAAACCAGACTGCATATTTAAATAATTTTTGTTTTAATATAAAAGAACAAAAAAATCAATGAGTCGCAGATATGCAATTAAAGAATAAGTAAATGCTCGTTGTGCAATTAAATTTAAAAAAAATATTACATTAAAAAACTAGAGCTTTTTGCAATTCAAAGGAAATTTAACTCACTTATCTTAAATGCGCAATAAAGTGTTGGCCCAATTAAGCAAATATTATTGCATTACATTTAAAGGAATTATAATTTTGCAAAAAAGAGAAAAATTGAAATTTAAATAAAAATAGCCATGCAATGCAAAATAATTTTTCCCACCAACAACAACAACGTTTAATTGGCGCGCAAAACTGCAGCAAACGTTTTGTAGGAAATTGTGAATTGAAAATAAAATGAGCGCTTGATGTAACTGTAATTGTATTTTATTTACAGATGTTTGTATTGCATGTGCATACGTAAGTAATATCTGTTTGCATAGCGGCTATTTTAACAGTTGTCGCTGTTGTTGTAATTATTATGTGCGAATTGCTTGGTGAGCAAATTAAATTCGTGTTAAATGGAAATCGAAATTAAAAATGGAATGTGTGGCTGCGTATTTCGTACAACAAACGCACTCACACACACACACACACGGCTGCATAATTTGTGTAATTCTTTAACGCGCTTAATTTTTTATTTATTTAAGCGAAATTTTTTATATTTATTTAAATTTGTTTGGCCAACACGCAGAAAATGACAGCATATGTGAGAACGTACACAGCTACGCATGTATGAGTGGCTCAAGTTGCATAAGTATTCGCATTTTATGGTGCTGCTTTGCGGCTTCGCGTATGCTACCAAAAGCGCATGAATCGGCCAGCGTGCGCTCCACTTGAGCGATTTTGTCATCAGGAATATTTCAGCGCTGGTATTTGACTGTGGGCGTGCGGTATTTATATATGCGCATGAAAGTTATGAATACGCACACACATACATGCAAGCGTACACTTTTCCTGCCATGCAAAGCCATGCAGCCATACACACATACAAACAAACGCGTTTGCATGTGTCAGTGGTACTTTTTGTTGCGCTGGTATTTCCGCATGGCATTTGTGGCAAGCGACAAAGATGAATGTCGCACGAATGTTACTGGCATTGCTGTTGCTGTGGCATGGCCCCACAGTGCCACATACAACAATGCAACGCGATAAAGTGCGAGCTAGAAAAAGGAATACATATAAAAGCAAACTATCATAGCAGAAATAAAGTGCGACAAAAATGAAAGTGCAGCGAAAAATTTGCGCCTGGGAAATTTTAAAGCAAACGCTATTTTTTAGTTGTGCGGTCTTTTTTTTGTTTTCGTTTGTAATTGTCTGCAAATAAACAGCACGCCGAGCTACTCTTCTGACATTTGCAGTGAAAATTTGCAACCACGAAAATGTAAAATAAAAATTCGGTGACCTTTTAAATGCCCTGAAAAGCGAAGTGCAAAAAAAAAAAAATTAAAAAAAAATCTTTGAAATGGAGGTAATCAAAAGCGACAAACTTTTAAAAAAATAGTGCGAATAAAAACTGCGCGCATTTTAGTTTTGAAGTCAGTGGCTCATGTCAGTAACCGCCAGCCAGAATTTTTTTTGGTGCATATTTGTAGGCGTAACGTGGCCTGGCTCGCTGAGAAATGAGAGCTTTCAAAGCGTGAAGTGAGAGCGGGAACAGCAAAAGTTATGAAAAAGTGGCTTAGATAAAGCATTGCACATGTGGTATTTAGATGTGTTAGCGCGTATGTTTGTATGTGTGAAATTGTATAATTGGCGAGTATGTTGACAGTTTGGCCAATTGCGCTTAGACCAAATAAGTTGTCCACCCTTCGAGCATGCAGTTGTCATGACAGCTTGCGTGTAAGCATTTACCTTGCGAAAGACAGCAAACACATAGCCGCAAAGGCGTTTTAACTGAGACTGATAAGGCAAAAAGGCAAATGTGGATGCAACTAAAAACGCCCAGACACTTGGTTAGAAGAAATTTTGAGAGCAATGAAAAAAGACACTTAAAAGTGGGAGTTTTTTAATTTTTAATTAGATCGCTGGGCAATTGTATGGGCTCACAATTGAGTTTGACTTACCGCTATTGAAAAGTATTGATTACTAACAAAAAATATTAGGGTGAGCAAAAGCTGCCCATACATTATTTTAAAACTTTGAAGAGCCGCTTGTCTCAAAGCATTTGCTGAGCTTTCCAAAAGCGTGAAATTACCGAACAACTAGCGTTTGAGGAATATCAAGTTGAGCAAAGAATCTGCGACTACTGGTTGTTGTTTTTTTTTTTGTTGTTACATCATAAGCATCACCTGTAAGTGTTTGGAGAATGCTGCTGAAGTGGCAGTCCTTGGCTGGATGTAAATACGTGTTACTCCGGTAACGTAGAACCGACTGTCGTGGGTGCTGATTTTTGTATGGGCTTCAATATTTACGGAAGCTGTTCAACCCAGCTCTGGCCTATCAACTAAAAACCATTATGAGACGCCGTTTCTTCAGCTTCCACCTGGTATTTTTGTTTTGTCGCTTCGGTTGTTTTAAAGCCTTGGCGCTAAAAAGGCACAAATGTACAAAAAATTATATTTTATTCGTAATTTTAAAAGAAATTGTTTAATGCGAAAAATAATATGAAAGAGCAACTAAGTGGTGTATTCCATGAATATATAAAACAATCTCAATAACTGAAAAAAGTTTTACAAAAGTTATAAATAAAAAATAGTTTCACTCTTATAATTAAAACGAGCCAAAAAGTACGCTAATATATGAAATATTGAAAAATTATCAAGAAATTTTAAAGTATGATTTCGATTTACCTTTATTTGATCAAAAAATTATTTTTTGTTTACCGTAATAACTAAAAGTAGTCAAAAAATATGCGTGATGCTTCGCTATTACAGAAAATAGTAAGAAATTTTGGAAAATCATAAACAAATCGAATTTTTCTTGAATATTTGGGAATGTATTGTATTTAATTGCTTTTCAATTTAGATGAATAAAAAAGTTTTTGCTCTTCCACAAGTTATTTGTACCGAATTCTCCACATACTGACATAACATATACAGGGTGGTCTATATAGAGATTCCCTTAAAAAAACTAGAAATTAACAATACCATTTTTTTAATAAATTGTCCGCATAACGTCGTCTCTTCACGGCTCCCCACAAAAAAGTACAGCGAGATCGAATCTCAGCTCCGAGGGGCCAAATTGATACCACCGAGACAGCTGACAACACTGAGCTTGGAGCGTAAAAGAACGATTGTGCCATAAGCTATGTGGCATGGCGCGACATCCTGTTAGAACCAACGCTTGTCCAATTTTCTATCTTCAATTTCCGGCCATAAAAATCATTTATCGTAACTCTGCAGTGCTGAGCGTTGACTGAAATAGTGTTCACAGCAGATTTTTCAAAGAGAAATTGGAGGTGGAATATATTATATTAATAGGTTCTGCTACCTCCGATGCACAATAACAACAAATGGTGGAGCAAAGGAAGATGCCAAAAATTGGTTTAGTAAGGCCAGAGCAGCGTATGGATGACTTAATCCTGCATGTCCAGAATACTTTTGCCAAACAAAATAGTTGGTTTACAAAATTAAAAAAAACTGGGTTAAAGTGCCTGCATAGGTTAGGTTAGATAATAATCCCATTTGGGCGCTATGACCTAATTTAATTACCCGTATGTTTCTTAAACCTTTATTTACCTCCAACAGGCAAATATCTAAAGCCAGCCAGAGCTGTAGATATAATGGAGGAGATTGATTGGATTTAGGTTGGCGCACTGCCCCAGGCTGTCGAAGAAAGGAGCGCCGTGTGGTGACCTTAGCCGTCTAGCTGCCAAACCCGGACATTTACAGAGAAAGTGCTGAACAGTCTCTTTCTCTGAAAGGTCTCCACAGCTTCTGCAATGGGGGGCGGTTAAATTTTAACCCTAGCTTTTCCGCGTATATGCCGATTGCCCAGTGACCGGTAAACACAGCTACGAGTTTGGAAATTGAATGGCGAGGAGTCCAAAGGAGTTCTTCGTATACTGTACTGGGGCCAAAGGGCTGTCGAAATAGCGCATGAAGAAATGGAGGTCCATCTTTTCTGCGCTTTCCTGAGAAATAAGTTATGCAGTTCCCCTTTAACAACTGCCAGGCGGATGCCGATAACTGGGTAGGAGGTCTCTGAGTCCAATTCAGTCCCCTTCCTGGCAAGCTCATCAGCAATTTCATTTCCCTCTATGTTCCTATGCCCTGGAGCCCAGATCAGAGAAATGTCACCTGCACACCCAAGATATTTGATCTCCTCCTTACAGGAGTTTACTAGTTTCGTTCTGCACCGTTCAGAGCCGTGAACGCGACTTGACTATAGGAGAAAATGTTAATATCTCCCTCGATCCCGTGTTCCCTAAGTATTTTACGTACCTCAAGGATCGCAAAGACTTCTGCTTGTAAAACACTAGCAGTATTCGGCAGTTTAAAGGAGATAGATAAATTGACTGATTGACTGAAAACCCCTGCCCCGACTCCCGATTCCATCTTGAAACCGTCAGTGAAGACAGAGGTGAAAGCTTCGGTGCAGATTTTGCCCTCGATCCAGTCTTGCCTATTTGGAAAGATTGATCTAGCACGATCCCCAAACTCTAGATTTTTTATTGCAAGTTGGTTATTTCAAGCCAGACTCGTGCTAGTGGTAGTCACCAGGTAAAACACAATCATCATAGCTTATTAAAGCCTGAACAAAGTCAACTATGTTTTAAGTTTATAGCAATTTACTCAAAGATGGCGCTCATTTCACGTGATGAGGAAGAATGTGTATGGTATTTTTTTCGCTTTTTCGTAAAAATTTTCATCTAGGCCTCAATACTCTCATCATACTATTTTTACATTAACTTGCTCTCTTGTTTCTCTAAAACTTTACAATTGATTTTTAAACAACTTACCCGAGAGTAAGAGACTTAAAAGTCTGCATATAACGCAATCCCAGTGCAATTCAATATGTAGCGGCTCGAGTTTCATCGAGTTTTCTAAAATATATAGACGATTTTAGCTTCACATTTTATTAATAAAAAACCGAATAAGAGAGTTGGGACTTGTTAAAAATTCAAAATACATAAAACTTAAAGGGCTTTTTCCCAACCCCTTTTTTATTCTTTTTTTTGTATTATATTGGGTAGTCGGAAAAGTCGTATTTCCGTTCGTATTTTGTCAATAGATGTCGTTGGAGTCTTCTATCTCCAGTGCTACCAATCACATTGTGTCATATAATATGGTGTGAGAAAGTTGACATTTTAAACTTCATTTAAGGGGGGACCCTCATTTAGACGGTCGAAAAATGCATCATTTTTGGGAATTTTTTTCTCAGGTAAAATAACTTCAAACGTTTTGTAATTCATAAAGTACTTTAATAAATGTCTTGACTGTCTACAAAAATTTTCGGAGAAGAAAAAAAACATTTTAAGTATGGAAATATACACCTCGTCCATGGCACCTCATTCTATCTGTGTACATTCTAGCGCTCTGAATTTTTTTCTGAAATAAAAAAACCAAATTTTTTTTAAAACTTTAGGATAATACCTTCGATGTGACATTTTGATTAAAAAAAAAAATGTCGAAATTGATATTTTTTACCTAGTTTTATGTTAAAAGTGATTTTTCATGCATAAAAATTGACTTTAAAATTACAAAAAAATATGAAAATCTTTTTTTTTAAAAAACACTTAATGTCACATTGAAAACAATTTAATTATCTTTAAAATGAGCTATTGTAAAGCCTGATTGGTTCAATACAGCGTTCTCAATTGTGTACACAAAATCGAAAAATGATGTTTCGAGAAAAACGCGTTTAAAGTTTTGGATACAGGCGATCAGGCCACCCGTCGCGTCCTGTTAAAAATTTTGTCACTCCTTCAAAAATACAGATATCGACTTGAAATTTTGAAAGTATATTCTTAAATAGTTGTAGAATAGATTAAAATTATTTCCAAAAAATCGATTTTTTTGACCCGATAAATGAGGGTCCCCCCTTAACCAAAAAAAAATTAAATTCGGAGAAGTTAAAAAAAGTTATAGCTGTTCAAAAATTAGTGAAAATAATGAAGATATTCGCTATATTTTGAAATTTTTGTATAAAAAAGGGAAGAATGCCACGCAAGCCACCAATGACATTTGTGAAGTTTACGGAGACGATGCTGTATCAGTTCGTGTAGCACAAAAATGGTTCGCTCGCTTCCGTTCTGGAAATTTCGATGTGAAAGAAGCACCTCTCTCCGGTCGACCTATTGACCAAGACCGTCACATAAGCTGCCATGACATCGCCAAGGCACTAAAAATTCATCATCAAAGGCTGGTTACAAAAAGAAGCTCGATGTTTGGGTACCACATGAATTGTCTGTGAAAAATTTGATGGTCGGAATTAACATCTGCGATTCTTTGCTGAAACGAAATGAAATCGAACCATTTCTGAAGCGAATGGTAACAGGAGACGAAAAGTGGATCAAATACGACAATAATGTGCGAAAAAGATCATGGTGCAAGGGTGGTGAAGCTCAACAAATGGTCGCAAAGCCAGGATTGACGCCTCTAAAGGTTATGCTGTGTGTTTGGTGGGATTGGAAAGGAATCATCCACTATGAGCTGCTGCAGCCTGCTCGAACGATTGATTCTACACTTTACTATCAACAACTGATTAGATTGAAACAAGCAATCGAAAAAAACGGCCAGAACTGATCAGCAGAAACGGCGTCGTCTTCCATCAGGACAACGCTAGGCCACACACATCTTTGCTGACTCGGCAAAAACTGGGAGAGCTTGGCTGGGAAGTTTTGATGTATCCACCATATAGCCCTGACCTTGCCGGACTACCATTTGTTTCGGTCAATGCAGAACTCCCTTAATGGAGTAAAGTTGGCTTCAAGAAAAGCCTGTGAAAATTACTTGTCGCAGTTTTTTGCCGAGAAACCACAAAAGTTTTACACTGATGGAATAATGTCTCTAGAAGAAAAATGGCAAAAGGTGGTTGACCAAAATGGTACATATTTGGTTTAATAAATTTCATTAGAAATATAAAAAAAAATTAGTTGAAGTTTAATTAGAAATACGAAAAGACTTTTTCGATTACCCAATATGATAATATTGTATAATATTATTATTATTATGAAAAGATTGAGTAAGTAATAGTAAAATATGCCTTTTGTCTCACTCAGGCATCAGTGCTGAGTACAACCTAAACGGTTGGCGGGTTTACTTTATACCTCACAGAACTAAGAGATTAGTTAGGCGATGATTCAAGCTACAATGCCCTCTTAGGCTTTCTGTGATGATTCGCAAACTATTCTTATTGCATTCTATACAATCTTTAAAACAATTTAGGATAAAGCAGCCTAGTATTGACTCTGATTGCGTTAAACTCTCCGGTGTTCTTTGCCTTTCCTCTGCTTCCTGAATGAAAGAGGAGAAGTTACCCTTTCCTATGCCACAAGGCGGCTCTGGTATTTGTAAATTTTTTTTAATTTCTTTTGTGTTTGTTTTTTTTTTTTTTGGTTTTTGTAAAATCGCAGCTTTGCGTTTTGGGCTGCTCACTCGTGGTCAGTAAACAAAAATCCTGCGCAACGGCCACTGCTAATGCTGCATCGACCGTCGCGCACTGACACATATCCATAATGGATTTTATATGCAAGTAAAGGGTCTTTCAAAAGTCGCGCGTAGATGTCATAGCTTTGGTTATGTCAAGAATTATTTATTTTGACTCATTTCGAAGAAGGTTTAAGAAACAAAAAGTTAATTACAATAAAGTTTATGGTCAAATATGAAATTATATTTATATATGGATTCGGTGGAAGGCAAGCAAAACATGTGTAAGAGATTTTTTAGTGTTGGTGACATACTGGATTCTCGCATACGATACAATAGAAACTAGTTTTTCGACGAAACTTTTCGCCTCTTTGTAGACAAAGACGACAATCTCTCTTCGCTGTGAGCGTATCGGCTACGGTTGGTTGGTTGGCTGACTACAATATTCCCAGGGATAGTAATTGGAGTGCTGAAAAATGTTTCCATAGCCAGATGAGTGGTGAAATAATTATTCAAAATATCGGCTAGATTATTCATACGAGTTTCGATGTTTGCAAAGACCAATAGGATCGATAAAGTCGTCAAAAAATTTCGCCTCGTCTCACTTTTTCTGAGCTCATCCAATACTTGCAAATACAAAATGCAATTATGATAAACCAATATTTAGACGTATTCTGAAAGACTCGTCGATAAAAGGCTAAATATGTCCAGTTAAAGATCTCGATGATATATTGCTGATTACCGACGCAGAACAACTGCTTCGCTGGAAACAACATTTCTTTTCTGTGCTAAACAATGTAATCAATACGCCTGATCCACCTGCTAATGACATCGCCGTTGATATAAACTCGCTTATTAAAATTACACTGTCTTGCCTAGCAGAGGCCACTGCAGCAATCAAACAACTTCCAAACGGAAAAGCTCCAGGGATTGACGGTATACCGGCCGAGTTTTACAAGTGCGGCGCATCATTGTTCGCTAAAATTTTACACCCGCTAATCACAGCTATATGGGAAGAAGAATCTTTTCCAGAAGAGTGGAAGGATGGCATCATTGTGAAGCTAGCAAAAAAAGGCGACCTCAATAATTGGAGAGGCATCTGTGTACTGCCCGCAATTTTTAAGATAGTAGCCAGAATTATACTGAACTGAGATCACATTGAAGCAACTATCAGCTCTTGTCAGGCAGGCTTCCATACCGGCTCTTCATGCGATGACCAAATCAACACACTACACATCATCGTTGAACAATCAGTTGAATTTAAATCAAAATTACACCTTTTGTTCATTGGCTTCGAAAAGGCCTTTGACAGCGTCGGCGGCGAATGCATATGGCCAGCTCTACGGAGAAAGTGTATCCCCGAAAAACTGGTAGCTCTTATTAAGGAAAGCTATCGCGGCACAAATTGCCGGGTGCTCCACAAAGGTGAGTTGTTAGAGCCTTTTCAAGTTGAGAGTGCAGTGTGGTAAGGGTGTATTGTCTCCCTAATTCGTTTTTCTTTTGGTTATCGAAAATATCATGGCCTCTTCCTGTTGGTGATCGATGTGGCATTTAGTGGAAGCTTGTTAACAGCATGTTGAGATACCTGGCCTATCCCAATGACATCTGCTTACTGTCCCCCAAGCTTTCTGATCTTAAGGCTATGGCAACGCTTGGGTAAAGCAACTTCATGCGACTGGACTTAATATCAACGTCAATAAAACTGAAACATTGTATCTCAACAGTACCACCTCTGACGCAAGTGGAGGCTGTGACATAAATGTTCAACAAAGAGTATGGAAAGCGACGTCTGGTATTCTCGCGCCTGTATGGCAGAACAGCCATACCAAACTGAAAATATTCAAGGCATGTGTTAATTCTGTGTTGCTATATGGGTGCATAACTTGGAAGGTTACAGTGATTTGTAACTGTCACGCCTTCAAATTTTCATCAGCCGCTGCCTTCGACGCATACCAAGAATTTTCTGGCTCCGTAATATAAACAACTCCGAGTTTGTTAGGATTACCCATCAGGTCGAGATTGTCTGTGAAGTGTAGAGTAGGAAATGACAATGGATTGGTCACACACTACGAAAAGACGGCATCAACTGGCTAAACAAGCGTTAAGGTGGAACTCGTTCCAACAAGCAGGACGTTCATTTGGAAAACCTCGTAAAACTTGGCGAAGATCAACCGAATCCGAAATGGCAACTCTTGGCTTATCATGGAGCGAACTGCGCAAAACAGTACTCGGTAGCGATCAGGAATGTATGACGCCCTATGCTCCACAAAGGAGAAAGACCCTTTATATACGTACATGGCTGCGTATACATATATTTATATAAGCAAATACGTTGCTACAAATACATTCATGTAAACAAAAATTTTACAAAAATTCGGCAACATTTCATTAAAGTTTTTTTTATTCTTATTTCCTTTTCTGCCAGACTACTTTTTTATCGCTACTGGCACAGGAGACAGGCGATATTTTCACGTACAAAAGTGAAAAACAAAAGCCAAGCGCCAAAAAATTGCAAAACATTGCGAAACAGAAAAAGCAGTGCTGGAATTAAGCTGTGTGTAGAGCGTAAAGAAATTTTTTCTTTTGGCCGAAATTTTTTCAATGACGAAAGTTTAAAATTTTTTTCCACTTTTTTTTTGCTAAATATTTTTTGTTAGTCTTTATTTTGCGCTTCGCTTGTCACTCTTTTTATGTGTATGTAAGTATGTGTGTACGACTTTTTGCCTTGTTTTTACTCTCGACTTGTGATCGTCCAGTTTACAGTTAATTTGATTATTTTGGCAGACACCATAAGCGCCAAGTAGCACAAAGATATAAATAAAATAAATAAAAATAAGCAGTTAAAACAAAGGAGCGCAAATATTTTTTTTATTTTTTTCCTCTCATTCTTTTGTCGCACAAAGCATTATAAAAAGTATGATAATGGTCAGTGAGCACTTGGCAACTTTTCGACGTTTGCGCCGAGTTGAAGGTCACACACATACGCACACACATACTACCTGCTAAGCTACATAATAAATAGGGTAACGCTGAAGTGACATGAATTTTTCCAAGCCATTGAGAACACTACGTATACTCACTAAGTTGGTTACATATATTCAGGTTTGTGTGTGTGTGTGTGTGTGTGTGTATGTACGTGTTCGTCTAGTTGTGGCTTTATTGCTTGCACTGGAAAATTGGCGATTGAACAGACGGTTGAGCAGTGAACGTTATACTTGAATGTTTATTTGGTCATTTGGTCAGTTGGGCGCACTGCTATAAAACAAAAAAAAAAAAACGTTTATGGCATCTATACATAGACACATACATATATATGTACCCTGCAGAGAAAAATACGGAAATAATACCTGTGCGGTTTTCAGTTCAAATAGTTCCTTTTTTCTATGTTAGCGGTAAAATACCAGTTCATAGCAGCAAAAAAACAGATATCTTGATATGTTGCCAAAATAACCAGCTTTAAAGCAGTCGAAATATAAAACAAATCATTCATTTAATTTTCAGAAAATTGGCTCCTTGACACCAAAGACTACTCAGATTTCTTCGGAGGCCAAGTAGATTTAAAGAAAATTTCAAAGGGAACCCGAGTGCAGTACATTGTGTCTGAGTGCTGTACCTGCTAGTCTGCCCCGACAAAAAAAAAATATATTTTTTTTATTTAATATTATATTTTATGTGGCCGTTTGCTGGGAACATTTTTCATCATAACCTTTATTTGGAAAAACCGCTATTTATTTAATTAAAGTGCGTTTCTTATTTGCATTTTTGCTTCACCAGCGCTCTTAAGCATTATTAGAGGTTCTGCCGCAAAATACAAGGTAGCGCAAAATTAATCCCCCCATCAGAAGATTTATGCTGGGTATGGGAATAAGATTTCGACCTCGTAAACGAGGTGCTGCTGCTGATATTGTTTTCCTGTTAGTAATATACTGGTGACTTGAAGGTGTATATGTGAGACCGCAATTGCACTAGCTGACATTCGTTTGAAGCGTAAAGATCCTTTTTTCTCTGTCGTCAAAAATGTCTACGTTCGTCCCGAAAAGACAGCATTTGCGGGAAGTCAGGCTACATTGTTACCTTTTAAAGAAAAGTGCAGCTGAAACGTGTCGTATATTGATTCCTTGATACCAAATTACAACAGCTATTGGATACAGACGCACGTCGAACACTTGATGATATGTCTAAAAAGTTGGATGTTGACAGATCAACCGTCGGTATACGTTTGCATGCGACGGGGATGATTCAGAAAGCAGGTAACTGGGTGCCACATCAATTGAAGAAGAGGGATATCAAGAGACGTTTGATGACGTGTGAGATGCGTCTTGAACGGCAGATAGAAAAGATTTTCTGCATCGCGTCGTCCCTGGCGATGAAAAATGGACTTATAATGATAACCCAAAGCGTCGAAAATGTAGTGGAGTCTGTTAGGTGCACCTGGTCCATCGACAGCGAAAACAAAATATTCATGCTTCAAAGGTTATGCTGTGCATTTGATGGGAGCAGAAGGGTGTCATCTATTACGAGCTCCTTAAACCATCTGAAATCATCACTGGCGATCGTTAGCGACTGCAGCTAATGCATTTGAATAGAGCTCTCAACGAAAAGCCAGCGGAATGGGACGGTAGACATGACAAACTGATTTTGCTACATGACAACGCCTGACCACACGTTCGGCCAAATCGGTCCAGAAATATTTGGAAATCTTCCCCCACTCGCTGTATTCCCCAGGCAATGCCCCTTCGGATTACCATGTGTTTCGATCAATCCAGTCAACCATTATTGGGGAGCGGTTCACTACTTACGAGAGCATCGCAAACTGGTTCAGTGGATGGATCAAGTCAAAAGAACTCAAATTTTTCGTCAGAGGAATTCATATGATGCCTGAAAGATGAAGTAAAGTTGTAGCTTCCAATGTCACATACTTCACATAATATTACTTATTCTTTAATTGTTAAATAATTTGTGACTTTGGCTAAGAAAGGACGGAAACTTTTTCCCATACATTAATTTTTACAAGTGACGTCGTACGTGCGTGAAGGTCAAATTTGATTAGATTAGATTAACAGATTAGGGGTGGGACAAGTCCAAGCACTCAGTCAAAAAAAGATTGTACCACACCCTTATAGATTACAGTGGAAGGATTAAAAGAGACAATATGGATGGTAAGACAGAAAAATTGGTTTGAGTTCACCCGCAAATATTTTCGATTCATTGATGAGTCTTAATATAAGAGTCCGGAAGAGGAGCACACTTTATCAATACTCAATACATCGTACCCCAGTAGCCGAGGTCTGATTCTAGAAAACTCCGAATTGCAACAGAGAAAATGCTTTGGAATTTCCTCATTCTCACGGTAGTATAGGCATATTGGGTCGCTAATGACTCTTATGGCAGCCATATGCTGGCCACAGGCGTTGTGCCTGGTGATTACACCGACCCACTACTCTCACGTTCTTTCTACTAAGTTTTAGGAGAAAAGTCGCTAGTTTCCGGTTTGGATCTTTCACAAAGCACTTGGCTACTCTGCAGGAGCCCGACTTATACCGACCTTCTATAGGCAGACCTCGAGAAGCGTCAATCCATAGTTAAATGGATGCAGAATAGACACTTAGAAAGGGTTCAGGGCCTATTGGTATGCTTGTAGAGCTTTCGTTAGCCGATTCATCAGCTAACTCGTTCCCTGTAATACCACAATTTCCAGGCTCTTAAATAAGACAAACTTGCAGTACTTGTGTATTTTGCAGCACTGTTCAGTTTTGTCTTACATTCACCGACTAATTTCGAAGATGCAGCTTGAATATGCGTTAAGGTCAAAATAAAGATTTCCATCACTCGAAATCATTTTTGTTATATAGTAAAAATTAAAAAAAAAAAAAAAATGAATGATTAATTTTGCGCCACCTTGTACTTTAATTAAAATACATATCGACATTATACATTAAATGGACCGTAAAATGGCCGTAATGCTCTTAAAGTAGCAGCAACAGAACGATTATTTTCATAAAAAATTTGCACGATTTGCAATCGTTGCTCAAGTGTGTAGCGTTCCATGATGAAATGTATACTAATGAAGTTTACAAATGACAAGCGAAAAATAAAAAATATTGCGTCGTTCGCCCTTCCTATCGGAAAAAGTTGAAGCGCACCTATTGAATAACCCTATACTTTACACTGTGCAATTTTTATGTGATCGAAATTAATGCACTACGATGGTTTTCTGGTAAAACCTTTTCATTCATTTCCATTCATCTTAATTAAAACTTCCGTAAAGTTCAGAGGAAACCAATACTTATTTTGAGCTAGAAATATAAGCTCTGTGATGTTGCTTCAACATTTGCCCTTTGCCCTTACTTTTGGGAAAAATTGTTCCGGACATCTTTGAATATACAAAGTTTGTTCATGCGAAATAGAAAGTAAGCCCTAAAATGCTGCTCGCGTCGGTCTGTGTTTGATGTGTCAATTTAAGATTTTGTTTCTAAATGAGCGTTGACCGATATGTGGAGGTGAATTTTCATTTTCTTAGCTGACTAAGGACTATCTGTATTTGGACTCGAACGGTTCACATAATCGAGCTTTGAAGAGAAGTGAGAAGATCCTTTGACATGCGCTATTTTCTTATACTTGAGCAACAGACTACAATATCACAGACTTTCTATGGGAAACTGAATTGATTATACTATTGTAATATACCTTTGCTTTTTTTCTTTCTTTTCAATTCCCAAGTCTTATAAAACTGCTACTCAATTTTTCTGCAACTTTTAACTCATAATTTCGCAGCCAGCTTTGAAGCAAACTTCAAACAAAACTTCTAGTCTTCTTGTACATAACCAATGCAATGCATTGAAGCGTCCAGAGACGAGTCTTTTTTCCTCTTAACTAAAAAAAAAAAATTAAAAAATTATTAATAAATTAATTTACAGTCAAATGATAATTTTACTACAGCATTATTCTACTTAATGACGAACTGGTATATATTTTCTTCCATTAAATACCAGTACCTGAACTTAAATATTTCCATACTACAAGTTTGGAATTTTCCCTGCCGGGTATTTGCACATGGAAAGGTATATGTGTGTGTAAACATATACCTACTAATATAGCAATTTGTCACAAGTAGCCTCAAACTGTCCGTTCAGTTTTGCTGCTGACACTCAACAAATGGATGACGAGCGTATAATGGGTCTGACGACAGTTGCTTTAGGAATATTGAAGTGCTTTTTTAAAGTTCAAAGGATTTTAAGGAAAAAGAAATTGAATTGTAGTAAAATTGTGCAAAATCACAACAAAACCAAAAATTCAGAAAGCATATTTCAAAGGCTTTAAAAAGGAATTGTTGAATAGAAGCAGTTGCTTCATTCCAGTACATTTGGTCACAGATATTTTGTTTTCCGTAGACTGTCATCGCTTTGCCTCCGTGAAGTTTTCTGTAAGCTATTCATGGCTCAATTTGCTAGAAATTTCCTCTGTTCTGCTCCACAATTTTATTCGTCTATTTCTGATACGGCGGCCGCCGTAGCCGAGTGGGTTGGTGCGTGATCACCATTCGGAATTCACTGAGAGGTCGTTGGTTCGAATCTCGGTGAAAGCAAAATTAATAAAAACCTTTTTCTAATAGCAGTGGCCCCTCGGCAGGCAATGGCAAACCTCCGAGTGTATTTCTGCCATGAAAAAGCTCCTCATAAAAATATCTGCCGTTCGGAGTCGGCTTGAAACTGTAGGTCCCTCCATTTGTGGAACAACACCAAGACGCACACCACAAATAAGAGGAGGAGCTCGGCCAAACACCTAACAGAAGTGTACGCGCCAATTATTTTTTTTTTTTTTTATTTCTGATACTACTCCTCCATCGGAATTTGGGCTTACATATCGACCCATCTGCGTCCATTTCGATCCGTGCAGATTACTATAAGTTTTACCCTACTCAATTTGCTAGAAATTTCCTCTCCTCTATTCCGATATATTATTTGTCAATTTCTGGTCCTCCCGCTCGATTCGCTAATATTCCTATACTGCTTTTCCACCGAAAGTTAGGTTAATATATCGGTGCTTTTTTAGTTCAGACCTTCACATCTATTGCTTATATATACCGTTGAGAGCCTTTGCCCCAAAATTATGTCAGCCGAATACATTTTATTATAGCATGAGCAATGATTTTCGGCATTTTTTTGGCTCCCTCTTCATATAGTGAACTGATGCCGACATCGATATGAAGGTAATAAATAAATAATAATTAGCGTTAAACATTTTTTGGGTATTTCGCCGAATTCCTCCTCCTATTTGTGGTGTGCGTCTTGAAGTTTTTCCACAAATAGAGGAACTTACAGTTTTATGTCGCCTACGAACGGCAGAAGGTTTTTTTATGAGGGTTTTTTCACAGCAGAAATACACTCGGAGGCTTGCCATTCCTTGCCGTGGGATGAGTGGTATTAGAGAAACATTTCTCTATCATTTAGTCTTGCATGCAAAGATTGTCATTAGAAGGGAACTTAGTTCTTTAGCCATTGGTTGGTTGGTTGGTAGCAGCGTCACATAAAGTCGCGAGTGTGGCTAAGACATTGGTGAAATGTTCAAAAGTTTTAATGCAAAGTTAGTTGCTTTTTTAGTAATATTAGGTGAAAAAGTAAGTTTTAAGATATTTACGCTTTATTTAGATGATGGAATTAATTCAAATATATCATAGTTGCCCATTATTAAGGAGTATTTCTATAATTCCGCCACTAAATAAGTCCTCAATTAGTTCATTCTCATAATCCTCTCTTGAGGTCAGTTTTGCACTACTAAAAAAGCACTGCAAATATTTGAAAATATAATAATAGTTTGGAGCCAAGTATGGATTATAAGGCGAGTACAATTGAAGATCCCTCCTTAACTCATGAATCTCATGGCGCGAATTAAAATTTTGAATAATAATGGTTCTTTATTTTTACACAGGCAACCACCTTCAGGTTGTGATAGAATCTTAAGACTATTATTCTTATTATTAGAAGGCCATTACGTACTGCGACCAGAGCTGATCTATTGTGAAAGGTATATTTTTGTAACCCTAGAGTTTTAAGCTTTTTACAAATTTTAGCACAATTTTGGGTTTGTTGTTCCATAGATTGCATGGAGATACTACGATACCAACAAGGTAATGAAGTCTCTGTCTGCCCAACGCAGGACATTCACAAAGCACATGTTCTGAGCTTTCTATGTCCATTTCGCAAAAGCGGCAGACATTGGTCTCAGATAGACCAATATTATTTAGATGATACCTCAGGTTGCAGTGACTTGTAAGATATGCTGTTAAAATACGCAGATCTACTCTGCTTAGTGAGAGAAGCTTGTCAGATATTCCTTTGTTGGGACTTAGGAATAGTTTGGCTTGACGCTGACCGGCACAGTTTAGCCAGTGTGTAGCAAGTTTTCTTTCTTCCCATTCTTAAGACTAACAACTTGTTTTATATTCCACTCTACAGTTCGATTCAAAATCGGTTGGCCTTGAAGCGCAAATATGCAACTAAGCAGATGTTGCCTTTGGGTATTCAACCGAACCTGAAACCGTGTCTGCCATGCAGTAACGTAAACAAAGCGATAATGTTTCTTCTTCTTCTTAGCATCACAGTCTTTGCTGAACCATTGCTTCATTCACAATCTTTCGCCACCCGTCTCTACCTAAGGCTACTTCCTCCCAACGCCGCACGTTCAGCTTTGCAAGGCTATCTTCAACCTTTTCGAGCCATCTCTTTCTGGGCCGTGTTCTTCTTCGGCCTCCAACAGGGCGCAATTCAAATGCCTTTCGATTTGTTTTCTTCTTGGGCATTCTGAACACGTGTCCAAGACAACATATTTTTGTGATTTTATAAATCTTATCACAGTTTCGTGCTTTGCTAAAAATTCCAGCTCATGATTTTATCTTATTCGATCAGTAGCATCCTGCAGTCTTATTGGTTCATAAATTTTTCGTAAAATGTTTCTTTCGAAGGCCATTAGCTGACTAATTTTAGTAGTTTTTAGTATCCATAGTTCGCAACCATAGCTAAGCATATCTAGAACTTTAGGTCGCGAGATAATAATTTTGACTTGCTGCTAAAACTCTGCCACTAATTATCGATGACATATCCTGATTGGCTGATATTTGATACCCAAATAGATAAATGCTTGCAACCCTGGAATGCATAGTCTCCGATCTGCCTTAAACCGGAGCTGGGCCGGACTAAAAACTTCGTTTTTCTGTATTAATTCTTAGCCCAGTAGTTCGCATTATTTTTTCTAGTTTTTTAAACGCACTCTGTAATTCATTCCTTCTTTTCGCCATGATAAGTTTATAATCCACATACATACAAAGTTGGAACGGCTTCTTGTATGTATATAGTCCCATTTGGATTTAGTTTGGTAGATGCTGCGTGCAGGAGCAGATTGAAGTCACTGTTGACAAAGTGTCTCCCTATTTAACTCCAGATATAATGGGAAATGATTCAGAACTCATCCACTCTCCTTGCACAATGATCTTCGGGTATTTATAAGCGTCATAAGGGCTAATTGAGCTGGGGTTCAGGTAGTCAGAATTTTCAAAAAATTGAATTGTTTTTACACTTTCTTAAAGTATAATATCTTAAAAATATTGTGTGATAACTTGAAGTGAATCCGACAAATAATTTTTGAGTTATTCAATAATTAACAAATGGCGCTCGGGCGCTCCAGAGCAGATAGCAAAACTTTAAATGCGTTTATCTCAAAACTATGTTTCTTGAACTGATGATCACTGTAACTTAAAAACCGCTTGGTAGATTTCAATAAAATTTATACTGCTTTTGAAAAACATAAAAAACTAATGCCTCATAGACGGAGCCGCCGTAGCCGAATGGGTTGGTGCGTGATTACCATTCGGAATTCACAGAGAGGTCGTTGGTTCGAATCTCGGTGAAAGCAAAATTAATAAAAACATTTTTCTAATAGCGGTCGCCCCCTTGGCAGGCAATGGCAAACATCCGAGTGTATTTCTGCCATGAAAAAGCTCCTCATAAAAAAAAATATCTGCCGTTCGGACTCGGCTTGAAACTGTAGGTCCCTCCATTTGTGGAACTACATCAACACGCACACCACAAATAGGAGGAGGAGCTCGGCCAAGCACCTAACAGAAATGTACGCGCCAATTATTTATTTTTTTTTTCATAGACGGATTTTTTTTTCAAAAATTTCTATTTCTTCTAAACAATTAATTCTCGACTTTTTTCTCGAAAATCTCAAAAATATTTCCTGAAGCCACCATACAATTATTGTTAATTTAAAAAAAAAGTTTCGATCCGGCACAAGATTATCTCTTAATAAAAATAATTTCACTTGTCCGATTGATTTTAGATAATTCTCCGAGGACTTGTGATGATCACCGCAAGGGATTTCTGGAGAAACGGGCTCCACACAAACAGCGATAACTTTTACAAATATTATTTTTTTTTTAATTTTGCTAAAGTCAAGTCGAAACATGAAGTATTAATGCAATGTTTTTAGTTTTATAAAATTAATCAATTGACTAGCAAAAAAAATTGGGAAAATCATCATTTTTTCCGGTCTCTAACTACCCCTAACCCCTGAATCCAAAGCGAAAATGTTACTGCATGGGAGCTCTAAAATTTATAATTATTTATTTTTATTGTTGAATAGTTATATGATGTAACTCCTGTCGTTAAAAGTGTATGAGGCCTAACGTTGTAGTATATAAATGGAATTATTAGTCAATTCAGACCACTTCTCAATCAGTCGTCTGCTTCAATCTGTTCATTTCTTACACAAAGGAGTACGAACTGAGATTTCGGTCCTATGAAATCAGCTTCAGCCGATAAAGCTAGCGGTACAACAACCTTTCGTAATTAAATATAAAATTGATTTACGACCAATCACTCCAAGTATCCCAAACTTTTTTTGTTAAGATGTAAATTCGACTGGCAATCTTCATATTGCATCCTTCTAAGCTTGATTCACTTTGGACACTGTGTCCGATCTAAGGTACTTTTTCTTTTGAAATGTAAGACATTGTCATCCTATATAGTGGAATATGTGAATCCCTTACGAAAGTACGTTGGCATCCTCTTTCCGCAAGTAATCTCAACGTAGCTGTTAATCTTAGATCAAGGCTTATATCGGTAATTATACTCTGCAGAACTTCTATTTTTTATGCTGCAGTACAAAACAAAACTGCAAAACGATGCCGCACGTTAATGTTGAGAAGACAGCTTTAAATCGCGGTGGCGCGAACACAGAAGGTGTGACTTTCAGCCATTTTGAAAGTATCAGGTGATCTGTTGACGTAACCAAGCCAGCTCAATTTACACCAATTCTCACACTTGTCCTGTAAGTCCTCGTTTAGATGACAACGAAGTAACATGAGCGCGCACAATTTCAGTTCTTTCGTAAACAAACCGCTGTTATAACTCAGTATACATCAGCAAATCAACTGTTACTGTCAAAATTGCTGAGAGCCGGTTAACAGTCAGATGTTAGCTACAACTTTGCATTTTGTACATTGTGGACGTAACAGAGGATGTGACAGCGGTTCGCTTACGACAGAGGTGGGGAAAAACTGAGATTCTGTTGTTGATGCCCGAAGATATCAACACAGCTACAGATTATGTGACTACGTTGGCATCTGAAGAGTATAAGAATAGGTGGGAAATGAGCGGGCAGAGTTCCGCCGCCGAATCGCCTATACCACGTCATAGTTACTTTTACAATTATCCTTCGTAAGGCCAAATTATGCTTGGCTTTGTATATACATTTACACAATTATTACTACTACTACTACTACTATTACTACTACACCTACACCTACAAGCTCTGGAATACCCTAGCATTGGTCTCTTTGAAGACGTTCCTCCGATTGCTCATGACTTTTCCAGTTGTTATCAAATATATCAAATATGTAGGTAGGTGAAATAGTTTAAGTACCAGTCTGGCATTCCCCAAGTAGTACTAAAGCACCGTTTTGATACCATTATGAGACTTCCAACAGGCAGATATCTTCAGCTAGCCTGAGCTGTTGATATAATGGAGAGGATTGATGGGATTTCGGTTGGCGCACTGCTCCAGGCTGTCAAAGAAAGGAACACCCAGTGATCTTAATCGTTTAGCTGCCAAGCCTGGACATTGATAGAGAAAGTGCTCAACAGTCTCCTTCTCTGAAAAGTGGCTTTTCCGGTTATCAGATATATTAAATATTAAATCAGCGGAAAAGTCTCATATTTTAACGCAAATAGGCAATTCAAAATTCAATTCAAATTTCTGTTGACTGACAATCTGATGTTTTGGACTAAACTTCGAATCTCATTGCAATCGAGTGAATTTCATTACACCTCAAACTCTTTAATGCGATTTGCAATTTTTGCAAAATAATTTTGCCGTTTTGGTTAAATTTGAATTTAGTTTTTTCCTTCTCTTGTGGAGTAACAAAAACTTGTCAAGTAAATTTATGAAAATATAAAGCATTTGACAATGTTTGTGAGCCATTCACCAAAATATAAGTGAATTTTTCTATTCCCAAAAGCACAGCTAAATAACGAACCGAAATTGAAGAAATTATAAATTCCTACTGTGTTTTTGAAACTGCCGGGGACAGGCATTTGCTGAAGTGTGAACAAAGTTAGAAGGCAAAGTTAGAAAACTCCAGCGCACCACTTGCTTGCGCCATAGATATACCCAGTCCGCTGATATTTGATTGCATATTCCAATTTTCATTTCACCAACTTTTTTTCCGCCCTCTCCATAACTTCCTACCGCAATTCACTACCACAGCTCGGTTCCTTTTTAGTGCTTGCGCCACTCTAATTACAAATTTTATATCCCAGCGCTCTAACCCCAATTTATTATGCACAAAAATCGATGAAATTATCGCAAAAAAAACACACACACAAGAATAAAGCAAATAATAATGTTCAACAGTAGCGCCAGGCTGCTTAGCCAAATTTCGCACAACCATGGCAATACATTACTACTAGTGTATGTGCTGTGTGTGTGCGTGTGTGCGTGAGCGTGTAATGATTTCTGTCTTTTGCTAGGCTTTAACTCCCCAGTCGGCTAAATGATGACCGCATTTATCACAGTCCCATTAGACGACCTGGCACTGACAGTCGAACATCAGCAGGCTCGTAAGCGTCAGCTGTATGCTGCTCGGCTTATGCCGCTTCTGCTCGCCCCACAATAAGGTCTGTCAACACCAAAAATTTCAAACATTTCAGCAGTAGTTTCCACTCTAGGCTCCAGTCAGTCTCAGGGCGGCTGAAATTTTTTGGTTGCATTGCTATAGTTTTTTGCTTTGCTGCCAGCTACAGTTGAAGAGATAATAGGCAAAAGGAGTACAAAACCAAAAAGAAAAAAACAAAAAGTGTTACTCAACTGGCTGGCGTTGCCATGTTTTTTGATTCATTTTTGCAATTTCCATTGAGGCAATTAAGTCTTTGTTACCCAATGGTTTCGGGTACTAATGGGCATAATGGCCGTCGTACGCTTCTTACACTGACACAGCAGCTACAGCGGCAGCGAGACGGCTCAGTAGGCTGGCAAACAACTTGGCTGCAGCTTTAACTTTTCCTATGTGCTTGTGTGAATTTGTGAATGCTTTTTGTCTTTATTGGCTGCTAAGTGTTTCATTTCCCAAAGGAAATTAGAAATTCGCTTCGCTTGCAATACCAACAATTTTCGTCTTTCACAACGCAGTAATGCCAAGGAAAGAGCAAACTGGCGAGCTCCATAATTCACTTGCCAACGTATTTGGACATTCACAGCTACACTTGCACACATACATACACGTGCACAATTGCAATTCGTTCTATGCAAGTATGTGTGATCAGTGAAATTTTACCTTTTGTTTGCCAAAAATTTTAACCGGTCCGCTTTTCTCTTTCATGACCTACATGAATGAGGCAGTTCAGCTTTCATTGCGCAAGTGAAGTTTACCCACTTTCATATGTGGCAGAAAAACCATCTCTACGCTTATTCCCACATATTCCCCGGGGTTATTGCATTGAGCTCTAAATTAACTCTAACGAATTGGTTTTCTACCTTCACTATTGCATTTATTCGATGAGTTCATGAGGTTTCCATTTCGAAGGTCAATCGATGGGTTGGATATTTATGGTTAGGAATTAGGTAGATATGTACATATGTACATGATTCTATGAGAAAGTTTTTAAGGAAAAATTTTTCAGGGAAAGTGTTAGCTAGAAAATCTGGAAATTTTATGAATTTTATGCCTTCAAGTCAAAGCTGACGTTTTCTCGCACATCAGATTGTTGTGGACATGAAAATAGAATAAAATGAAAACTAATAAAATAAAAAAATGAAAAATAAAATAAAATCAAATAAAATAATAAAAAAATTAAAAAAATAATAAAATAAAATAAAAAAAAAATAAAATAAAAAAAAATTAAATAATAAAATAAAAAAAATAAATAAATAAAAAAATAAAATAAAATAAAATAAAATAAAATAAAATAAAATAAAATAAAATAAAATAAAATAAAATAAAATAAAATAAAATAAAATAAAATAAAATAAAATAAAATAAAATAAAATAAAATAAAAAAAAAATAAAATAAAAAATAAAATAAAATAAAATAAAATAAAATAAAATAAAATAAAATAAAATAAAATAAAATAAAATAAAATAAAATAAAATAAAATAAAATAAAATAAAATAAAATAAAATAAAATAAAATAAAACAAAATTAAATAAAATAAAATAAAATAAAATAAAATAAAATAAAATAAAATAAAATAAAATAAAATAAAATAAAATAAAATAAAATAAAATAAAATAAAATAAAATAAAATAAAATAAAATAAAATAAAATAAAATAAAATAAAATAAAATAAAATAAAATAAAATAAAATAAAATAAAATAAAATAAAATAAAATAAAATAACAGTTTATATAATATTTACCTTTTCAAACTCATCTATTTGTACTTTCCTTTTATCACTTTTTGAATTTCCTTCTCACCTCAAACTCAACTCAACACTGAAAAATACTCATAGTGAAAAGAGTTCATAGGTGTGGCGAACATTAGACCGTTAGGCTCTCAGTGAATTTAAAAGAATCAGCTGATGGGCTGACGGATGTGGGGTCATGACATAGTAATATACGTGAAAAATCAACACAGCCTTTGCTCAAGTTACATCGAACAACAACGACGCACTTGGACGAGTGTCTGAATGCGTGTGAAATAAACGGGCATAATCCAGTTAACGAATCACCAGTGACGTGACAGCGGAATTTACTTGCTCAATTTTGCTTTTCACCACAGTTGCAGGCCAAACTTCATGGTGAAAAGAATTGAGAAGGTGTGGGTAATAACAGACATTATTCGACTCTAAGCGAATTTTACAGAATCGGCTGAGGGGCTCACGTAGCGCTTTGCTTACGAAAAAACTTTGACTGTGTGAATGATGTACGAAAAAAAAAGAACATAACGAACTGATTGGATGAGAGTGTGAATATGTGTGAAATTATCGTGCAGATTTCGGCAGGCATATCCCCCGTGACGTGGCAGCTAAAGTTCACCTCACAATTTTGTTTTGCACCATAGTTATTGGCAAAACCAGGTAAATTTATCATCCTTGGCCAAACCTGGTAATCTATCGTCGTTGTAAAATACCCTAAGCTACCATCTGCCCTAAGGCTGGTAACTGACACCGTATTTGGATTTTCCAACTTTTTAATCTGCCCCATAGAGAGTATTTTACTCACGTGGGATTTGAATTTATCCAGTTTCACGAGTCGTTTCTTATTTCTTAAGATGGGCCAATTCTTTTTCCAGGTGAAACACACGACAATCAGTTTATGATCTAAATAAAAAATTCCTTTAAATAAAACTACACTTTTTTAACAAAAAAGGACTTACTTCGTTTGCGTAGAAGATTCAGCCAGACGATGTTCCATTTCGGGCTGATTACATCCATGCAAAATTTCGATAGGCATCGGAAGAGCATCAGTAGCAACTTAGCCCTCTTCTCATCTCGCCCGATCTCGAAATCCGTTGCCAGAAAGTGGTACACGCAAAACTTATTCGCACGGTTTCAATGAAGTACCGCAAAATTTTACGCAATTTTTTCCCCATTTACTCTTTTGGAAAATGAATTAACTTAAGCCCTTTTTTGGTGCACATTTTGTGACGTAGTAAAAACAGTATTTCCTGCTAACTCTTGTTGTGAAAGTTTTCACTTCCATTTTCTATTTTTCTTTAGAATTTGCTCTGAAATATAAAGTGCCCTTTCCAGGTGGGCATCAAGGATTTGCTATGTAGCTCATGATGGCTGACAAAAGGTGAAAATTAGACGTCTTGTAAACCCTTTAAGTATTGCTTCATGGGAAGCGCAATAAATTATAATACGATCGTTTTCGAAAATTTTTGTCTGTTTGCTCTAACCGCTAGTCTCTGGAAGTAATGAAACGAGCTTGACAGATATCACTGATGTAGTAAATTAAAGAATTAAATAAGTGGAATAAAGATTTTGTATACTAAATTATTGTAGAATTTTTTTGCCTATTCTACTTTGAGAATGCTAAAAAAGTTTAAGTAAGACAATTTTTTCTCCCTTTGTGTGTATGTGCCCGCTCCAAATGGATAAACCGAATTTGACAGGTTTTTTATTGACATATAGTAAAATAAGTAAAGCAGGCTATGGGCTACTTTTTATTCGACAAATATTACGCTGCAATAGGCACTGGTGTCAAAAAAATTATGAAAGTTTTATTTATGGTCTGACTTAGGCCATTTAATAATTAAGTGGCAGACATTTTGTGCCAAATACAAACACTAATTTAAAAGCTAAGAACAACTTAAGCAACTGCGTTTGCTACAGAGAGAATGCAATACAAGATGTGTGTATGTAAGTATCGGTTAACATCATGAACGTCGTCCAGCAACATCAGTAAACGGCGAAAACATCGGAAAAGTAAAGGAAATTGTGCTTGAAAATCGCTCAAAACGCAAAATCGGTTACCGCTGAATATTATTTAGACGTTTTAAAGCGTTTGCGCGAGAACATTCGTCTTAAAAGGAAGGAATTGTGGGACAACAAGTCATGGTTCTTGCATCACGATAATGCACCAGCTCACACATCACGTCTTGTTCGCGATTATTTGAACACAAATAATGTTAATATCGTTCCGCAAGCACCGTATTCGCCTGATATGGCTCCATGTGCCTTTTTCCTGTTTCCCAAGCTCGAGTTTCCGCTCCGTGGAAAACATTTTGAGACAATTGAAGTCATAAAAGAGAATTCGAAGAACACACTCGAGCTTGACTTGTTGACAGTAGCACAGAAAACAAACTATGTGACATATCACGCTGAAATTTTCCATGTAAGCTTATAACAGTCCTACCAAAAAATAAAAAAATTATTTTTGCCATATGCCATCCGCGGACCGTTTTAATGATACCGTCTCGTTCATATTTGAGCAGAAGATATGTGAAGTTGGAATTGATACTAGCAGAAGACAGTTAACAGAAGAAAGTATGAATGAAATAACATAAGATTAACAGAGGTGAGTGTATGTGAGAAATGTAGGTCTTAACATTAGGAAATCTATGTATGCAAATAATTTGTGTTCTACAGAGTGAATGTGAGTGTTGCACAGAATGTTAGTGGAGTTAATAATAACTAAATGAGAGTTAACAAAACGTTTAAGCATAGGTGGGATCATAATGTAGCAATGATCAAAACATATATTCGAGCTGAAGGCCTTGGCTGTCAACTTCGATTATTTCTGTGATTTGATCGACATTTGCTTTGCCTGAACGAAATCCACGAAACCAAAATTGCACGAAATTAGCATTTACAGTATCGGTACCAAGAACACTAGGCCGGGTCGATTGGTGGGGAGGCAAAAAAATCGGCCATTGCTCTGTGAAAATCATATTCTAGGGATCAAAATAAGAAACTTTGCCGAAGAAACCATACCTCTAAGACGAATTCTGATGTCTCCCAATTTGGGTCGAACTTTTTAGTTTCTTTTCTCATGTAAAGGCCAAAAATGATATTTTGAAATGATTGTATGGGGAATCCCCCAGGGGAGTTCCAGGGGGTGTGCCACTGGCATGGGTGGATCGGCCGTCCAAAGTTAGTGGGGGTCGGTCATACATTTGGACTCGATTGGAGCACTCTAAATGGGTCAAAGTGGGATTTTTCGTTCGACCCAAATTGGGGGACATCAGAATTCGTCTTAGAGGTATGGTTCCTTCAGCAAAGTTTCTTATTTTGATCCCTAGAATACGATTTTCACAAAGCAATGAGCGATTTTTAAATCGACCCGCCCTAAAATGTTATCTTGGAAACGAGCATAAACTTTAAATTGTTTAATCGATACTTTACGAGCTCGCGGTCTCTACAACCATCTACCGAGAAAATAACGGATTTTCTTTTTTTCCATCCTAATATAGGATGGGCCATGTAAAATTTGCTTTTTGAATCTTTATAGCCGATTCAAAAAGCAAACTAATCAATATTTTTTCAAATTTTTTTTATTTTAAAGATTGAATATGGTCATTTATGAATGAAAAATAATATCGTTCAAATGACTGCCACGACTGGCTTTACAGTAGGCCATTCGATCAACCTAATTTTTAAGCACATTTTCGATTGTTTGGGCTCCAATTTCATGAATGGCAACTTCAATTTCGTGTTTTATAGCATCAATCGTCTCTGGATGGTTCGAATAGCATTTGTCCTTAACGGCTCCCCACAAAAAATAGTCCAACGGGCTTAAATCACAGCTCCGAGGCGGCTAATTGATATCGGAATTTCGGCTGATTATTCGGTTTTCAAAAACGGTAGCCAAAAGTTCGAGTGGGACTTTGGCAGTGTGACAAGTTGCACCGTCCTGTTGAAACCAAATGTCGTCGATGTCATCCTCTTCGCTCGCCATTTACTGTAACCGCGGCTTCTCGCTCATTTTCGAAAAAAAAATGGCCGATGATGCCGCCAGACCAAAAACCGCACCAAACAGTGACTCCTTGTGGATGCATTTTCTTCACTACAGTAACGTGTGGATTTTCTGAGCCCCAAATCCGACAATTTTGGTTATTGACGTAGCCACCGATGTGAAAATCAGAAAAGAAGAAGAAGGCTCACCACTTTGGAAATAGGTTTTCAATATTTCCCAATTTTGTTCAAGCGTATAGCGTCCCATTTCGTAAATGTCAAACCTTTTAGTAAATTATGAACACATTTGACATGTCATTTGTTTTGCCATTCTCAAAAAAATAGGTGGTTCAAGAGGCAAACGTTATATGGCCCACCCTGTATATGCCCTAGCTGGAGTTTCGAAAAATAGTGTTTTTGGTCCGTTTATCTGAAATTCGGATATTCTTTATGGTACGGATAAGAAAAAATGCTATCCCACAAATTGACTCTCTAGGAAGCGCTCGTATAGCAATATTGCGAAAAAAAATATTTTTTCATTTATTTTGCTTTAAATTTTCAATGTAGGTTTTACAGGTTTCCTTTAGCTCGAATTTTTTTTATATGGAGAAAATGTACAACAAGACAACGTAAAAAAAATTGTCAAAAGTCAACGCTATTCTTAAGCCAATTAGAACTTCAATTTTGTTATTTACATTTTATTCTATCGGGTATTTTTTTAAGAGTTTGAGAACTTAAAACGATAATTTTTGTTTTCCTTAATTACTCCTTTTGGAAGCATAGGGCCTCGACAAGACTTTTATATCGAACACGGTTCTGTGCTGTTGCTTTTGCACCGACTCATGAGATGTCGGTATCTGCTAGTTCGCGCAACATTGACCTTCTCCAAGTATTTTTTGGTCGACCGCGACCTCTACACCCTTGCGGGTTCCAGTCCAGTGCCATTCTCGTGATGCTATCTGGTGGTTTTCAGAATGTGGGACCTATTCATCGCAACTTTCTACGTTTGATTTGCCTAAGGATGGGTTCGTTAATCTCTACAGTGCTTCGTTCCTGATGGTGTTTGGCCACAATATTCTACAGATGATGCAGGCCCATTTGTTAATGAAGTATTGTAGCCTCTTCGTTTCCATACAACAATGCGGACTTCACGCTTCAGCTGAATATGCGTAGTTTAGTGCGCCTGGAAATTTCTGAACTCCCTCATACAATATGCATTCGCCCGAATGCCGCCCTTGCTTTGTTTAGCCTGCTTTTGATATATTCATCTACTCCACCATCTGATGTGATGAGGCAGCTGAGGTAGCAGAAGCTTTCGACGCATCCCACCGGGTATCCGCCAACCAATATCTGCCTTGCGTTATTGTGCTTAACTCTGATGGTATTGGCGATGTTAACTACCTACTGTCCGCCTCTGCTTGCATATCAGTGAGTTTGTGAGAGAGGAGGCATCGGCGAAGTCCAGGTCCTCAAGATGTGTGGCTAAGAGAAGGGGCGACATGGGACAAGCTTGCTTTACGCCTACTTTGGTAGTGAATAGCTCGCTGATATCGCCTTTGTGAAGCACTGCCAGTGCGGAGTTCTCGTAGAGGCCTTTGATGAGGCGGATTATCTTGGCGGGAATGCATTTTTCTTTTATTATAGACTTGCCAATCAAACAGAAATGTCAACCCAGTTTGGCATTCTCAGCTATCTAATCTTAGTTATCGATATCGGCAGTTCTCAAGCAGTTCTCAGGCTTACACCGAGTCAGCCGGTCATTTAATAAACCTGGTAAGTATTGCAGAGACTAAAGCAGGCTAATGAAACGAAAAGTTCAAGATGTGTCTAACTAGCAAATCAAATATTAAAGAAAATGGCAACCATGATTTGGCTATAAAGTTTTAAACGAATATTACATAGCTGGAATGGCCGGTAAGGCTACGGTCCATGGCGCACCTAATTACGACTTTTTCGATTCATTCAGCCGAAAATTTTGCGTTCAGTGTCTCAGCGGCTATAGTTGTTCTCGGATCTCTTACAGGTTAGCAACTTGTTTTAAATAGGAAACTGAGAGTGATATCTTCAAGAACCTAACTTAAATAATATACAAGGAGTGTACGATTCCAACAAATTTTTTCATTCAATAGTAAATACAAGAAATTTTAAAGTCACTGCCGGAAAAGCCTGCTTGGTTACTGTTTTCTTCTTACTTTTTACTTTCACCTTTGAGACTCACAAGCACACTTCGATACAAAATTAAGCAACCACGTCGAGCAGAACACAAACGTCAGCAAAAGGTTGGCATGAAACTGTCGGAAATTGCGATAAAAGCAATAAAATCTGACGTAGACAGTTGGGCTGTTAATAAAAATTTTATGACATTTGCGGCAAAAGGTTCATATTGGCTCAATATCAATTAAAAACGTTGAAATGGTATCAATTAATAACATCAATGCCATTGTCCCATAAATTGTAAGATTCTCATATATCACAAAAAGAGTTCAAATTTTATTGCTATCCATTTGCCCACACTCAATAAAAAATTTATCTTGCATATTTCAAAGAACAATTAAAACCATGCACACACTCCATGCCCCTTAAGTCAGACCCACCCCAGTCTTTGAGTTTTAAGCTCATATTTTATATTACTCTCCACTCTGTGCTTTTTACTGTTAATATGTATAATCTCTTATTTTTTTCATCATTTGTCGTTCGTAAAATCCAGAGCCTTAGTATTTAATGTTTAATACTCACTCACTGTTTGCTCTTCGCTGTTAACTGCGCACTCTGTACTCAACATACGAGTATTTGTGTCAGGCATGTGCATGTGAGTATGTATGTACTCCACCCAGTAGATCGCCTTAGGCTTGCATTCTTTTCAACCGCTTCTTTTTTATTTTCATCGTTGTAATCGAGAAATTTAATTGATTTTTCGTGGAAGCAGAGACAATACCTACTAATAAAAATATCGATTAAAAAAACAAATAGAGAAGGAAAAAATTATAATAATAAAGTTGGTAAAAATCAACCTTAAACATGGGTTAAAGCCAATGTTCGAATTACCAGCCTGTGGGCTTTTAGCTACTCGCATACTGCTGTATGAGCACAGTGCGGGAAATTCACTTAGCCCCATGTGATTTTATACAAAAATTGGGTTAATGGTTGGTTGGTTGGCTTAAGTGGTGATTTGTCCAGCATCCAACCTTTGCTTCTGCACCATTTGGTTGTCACATCCTCGTTACTTGTTTACCAGTTATTAACAGCATGACTATAACCAGTCTGTGCGGTTCAGGAACCTTATCAGGTTGTTGACATCTAAGCCTGGCAGTTGTTCAAGACTCTCGAACAGCGGTTTGCACAGGGTTAACATTCTGTCCTTCCATAGGGCAGGGCATTTAGAGAGGAAGTGAAATATTGCTTCCTTTTTCTCCGATTGTTTACAACTGTGACAATATGTGTTGTGAGGGAACCATTTTGGCTGCTTGTTCTCCCACATATCAAAAGCCAGTTATGACTGCCGTTAGTCCCCAGGCGTCCCGCTCTTTCATGTTTATCAATGTCGACGATTGCTTAAGGTTGTAGGTGGGCCATAACGTTCTGCTATATTAGTTTTGCATTTCGTCTGGTCTCTCCATCTACAATCCACAATTTGGAGGTATTTTAGGGAAATTGCATTTTTCACTGCACCTAATGGTGTGAATACTGATTCTGCAAGAGCGTTATTCAAGGCTGATCCACTTCTTGCCAGTTGATCTGCTTTTTCAATACCTTCAATGCTCCCAACCCTTCTGGGCAAAATTTCTACTGAATGTTACCGTCGGGACGATGTAGTCAGTCCTCTTCGAGGTATACTGGGCTTGTCACAGTAATAGGCTGGCATGGCTATGAGCTTTTTCCTTCCAGCGACCCGCTTCATTAAACCTAAACGCACTCATTGTTGCCATCTTCTTGATATGTAGTTATACCGGAACGACGTAAATCAGTGCGATAAGAGCCTCCCTAGGATATGGTCTGATTGCACCGAATGTTATTGCACAGGCTGATAGTATTTAAAAAAAAAGTGTTCAAAAAACATGTTTGAAATGGCGTAATAGAGGAAATAGAGCATTAAAGTATTTTAATAGTTTTTTGTTTTTTTTTTTTTATTTTATAATTTTTGTTTTTTATGTGCGTCAGGCAAGCTTTTACTATTTGAAATTTAAGCAAAACATATGAAATCCCCGAAAATATTGCTCAAGTTTTCTTTTATGCCCACATCATAAAACAATCGGAATGGATACAAAATATTCCAAATGCGGAGATGAGCCAATTTTGGTGTGTACATATGTCTGTCCGTCTATTCGTCCGTGCGTATGATATCTTGAGCAACATCCTTATATTAGTTTGAAGGAAATGGTTTAAAAGTGTTTATGCCGATCTTTAGCTCCTGGACAATGCTATGACTATTAATACGCCGGCCAACTTAGATTATTTCTGTCCCTTTATCGACATTTTCGACATTATCGACATTTGCTTTAAAATCAAAGATGCCTGCATGGAATCGACGAAACCAAAATTGAGCGTAATTAGCGGCTACCGTATCGGCACAGAACGACGGCTGTTATTTTTGATTCCTAATTTACAGGGTGGCGCACGAATCGTGCAACAAAAACAAAACGTAATAACTTTTTTTCTAATCAATGTATTTAACTTTTTGTTTTTTTATTGTATAGATAATTCAATTTTATTTTATGTAACTAATTAGTTTTGAAAATAATAGAACGTAAATGACCTCCATGCTCATTCACGCATATGCAACACCTGATGAGAAAATTGTTCATTGCGCACTGAAGGGTTGAAGTCGGGATCGCCTCAATTATTGTTGTGATGGACTGCTTCAATTCAGTCAAATTACTTGGTTTTGCTTTATCCACCTCTTGTTTGAGATAACCCCATAAAAAAAAATCTGGTGCAGTAAGGTCAGGTGACCTTGGGGGCCAGCGGAAAGTGGAATTTCTGGATATCAATTTACTTCTAAATTTTCGTTGGAGCTCCTCCATAACCGGTCTGGCTATATGTGCAGTTGCTCCATCTTGCTGGAACCAAATGCTGTTAAAAGGGATACGTCTTCGCCGCAGTTCTGGATAAAAAAACTCCTTCAACATGTTTAAATAACGGTCCCCATTTACAGTCGCTGTTACACCGTTTTCTTCGAAGAAGTATGGCCCGACAATGCACCTTGATGAAACTGCGCACCACACTGTGACTCGTTCTGGGTGCAGTTCCATCTCATGGAGTATTTGCGGATTTGATTGACTCCATATACGGCAATTTTGCTTGTTTACATTGCCGTTTAGATCAAAATGGGCCTCATCAGACATAAACAAGCAATTTATGAAGTTGTTGTCTTCTTCGGCCATTTCAATAATTTTTTGGCAAAATTCCAGGCGAATAGGCAAATCCAGAGGGTTTAATTTGCTTGTGATTTGAACTTTGTACGGAAACAAGTTTAAGTCATCATGAACTATCCGCTGCAATGACCGTCTGCTAACTCCAATTTGCGCCGACAAGTTACGAGTCGAAACTCTTGGATTTGCCTGAATTGACGATGCTACAGCCGCGATTGTGGCTTCGACCCGAACATGGGGATCTCGATGGTACGGTCTGCGTGCGATGCTTCCAGATTCAGCAAACATGTTCACCAGCCTCATAATGGTCCATCTACTCGGGGGAGTGCCGCCAAACTCCCGCCTAAATTCCCTTTGGACGGAAATGATGGACTGCAAAGCATGGTGCCGCTGCACTATCCAAATCCTCTTTTCGGTATCCCAAGCCTCCATTTTTTGTAAATCTAAATACTAATCTGCAAAATAAAAAAAAAAGCCGATTACTCACACAGAAAAAAAGTTATTACGTTTTGTTTTTGTAGCACGATTCGTGCGCCACCTTGTATTTAAGCAAAACATATGAAATCCCAGAAAACATTGCTCAAGTTTTCTTTTATGCCCACATCATAAAACAATCGGAATGGATACAAAATATTCTAAATGCGGAGATGAGCCAATTTTGGTGTGTGCATATGTCTGTCCGTCCATTCGTCCGTGCGCATGATGTCTTGAGCAAAATCTTTATATTTGATTGAAGGAAAATAAATCCATTTTTTTGTCTAACATTTTTGCGCAAATGGCTTAAAAGTGTTTTATGTCGATCTTTAGCTCTTGGGCAATGCTATGACTATTAATACGCTGGCCAACTTAGATTATTTCTGTGCCTTTATTAACATTTTCGACATTTGCTTTAATATCAAAGATGCCTTAATGGAATCGACGAAATCAAAATTGCCCGTAATTAGCTGTTACCGTATCGGCACAGAACGACGGCTGTTATGACATAGAAAAATCACATTTTTATTAAAGTATTTTTGATTTCTAAATCATTTGAATGAAAAAAAAAAAAATTAAAACAAGCAATGTAAATAAGAGTGTGAGACTAAATGGTATCCAATATAAAGATACTAGAAGTGGCTCTGCCTTAGCATGAATTTTATCTAGTGCTTATCAAAGTAGATTGACGCATACTACTTTGCAACTTGCCTAAAATAACATAAACGGATGCTCACAAAAAAATAAAAAAAATAATAATAATTCAAAATATCACTGAACACAAAAATTGTCCTATGAACTGTAAAAAAAGTAAACTGTAAAAACTGGAGTGTAAAGTAAAATTGACATGTGTCGTAAATGCGGCTATGTAAATTTCGCTCACTGTACTACGAGTAGCCCCCTCAGTACGCTCTCCATCTCTTCTACGCTGTTGGCTGCTGCTTGCATTGTTACTTTTTTCATCTCCTTTTTTGTATTGTATTTGCCACTGTTTTTTCTTCTCCTTGACAAAGCCATGTCTGAAACTTTTTCTCCGGCATCTTTTTCTGCACCAATTTTTGTGGCGGCTAAAAGTTTTCCATTCAATACATGCAAATAAATTGTAAATTTTTTTTTTTTCATGCAATAATATTGCCTGTGCTTGTTTTTATCACAAATTTAATACTCAATTAAAATTGTGGTGTACGGAAAAAACTTCAAGTATTGTCTTTCATAATCGAGTAGCGGGGTTGAGTAATGGAAATTTCGTATCAATTTGGTGACTGCACGAAGATTAATTGCGAAAAAAAGCACGACAGCGGCATATGTATAGTATTTTACTCACAAATTGGCGGTGCGTATTCGGGGTGTTCTCATTGAATTTTTATTTGTTGCTTTTAGGTTTTTATGACGCTGAAAATTGGCGATAGAATAAAATTTTATTAAAAAAATTTTATAAAAAATTTTATAACTTGGAATTTTTTTAAGCTTATTTAGGCTGTTGTTAAAAAAAAAATGAAATGTCGTTTCTAAAAATACATGCAATTAAATGTTCAGTGGCTTTAACGCAAAAAAGCTTTTCGCGCATAACCAGGCAACCAGCACCAGCTCGTACTGTACTAAAGTACTAATAGGTTAAATTAAGTTAGCCAGATTGCTTGTCTAAGACTTGGTGGCCCTAAGAGCTCAATTTATTCCTCATCTCCACAACTCCTGCAGAAGTCATTGTGAGCTACACCCGTTCTACTGGCTAGAGTGCTAATAGTGCAGTGACTCGTTTTAACACCTGTGAGGATGCTGGTAGTTGATCCGCTAAATCCAAGCAGATATGTAAATTGTCCTTTTAAGATTCTGTTTTGGTCAGATCCCTTTGAAGACCCCCCAGTTAGTAGTCAGGAACCAACTTCTATTGGTTTCTGCGATCACGCTCAATTCAATCGCAGTATACAGTTCGTTTTGAGGAATGCTTAGGTCTTCCAAAACTTGCTTAAGATCAAACTCAGAGCATTTCCCAATGCACTCATCCGCTCTTTCATTTCCCGCCCCTCCAGAGTGGACGGAGACCCAACAAAATGTGGTGTTGGTTTATTGGATATGCGAGAGGCAGCTGCTGTATTCTTTACCACATCTTGAGTCAATGCGCACTGAGGCCAGTGCCTTGATCCCTGCTTGACTATCAACAAAAATGGTAAGGTTTGGCGGAGGTAAGTCCATTAGTGTTATCGTTTGTGCTGCTTTGTCTATAGCGTAGATCTCAGCTTGGAAGATGCTACACCGGCTTGGGAGTCTAAAGAAGCAATTCGAGTATAATTGGCGATCCAGCGCCATTGTCCTTCTTTGAGCTGACAGTACAAAAATGGTGACTCCTATTATTTGACTCAGGTCTGCCAATCCTTTCTTAAAGTACTAATACTGGAGTTAGAAGCGCTCTGGGTAATGCGCAAAAAGGTGCTTACTGATTTGAGTACGCCGCGATAGACATTACAACTGTATCCGTTGTAGGCAAAACAGTTGCAGTTTACTTAAAGGCCAAACTTGAATTAGGTACTCTAAAAACTTCTAAGATAAATACGAGTTAATTCCTGCAATACCGATAAGTGCTCATTAACTCTATTGGATCCTTTGCAAGGTGAGTGGCAACATTTGCAATAAAGGGAAAGTGATCTAATTCACTGGAAGGTGGAGATGTTTTAGCTAGAATATTCCACCCACATTGAATTAAAGCTTCCAGATTACTGTACTTTATTTCAGGCAGATGTAACTACCGAGAACGAGGCTTTTACTTGCTTTTTCAGGATTGTTCAGGGAGTCAGCATTTATTTCAATAGCCAGTTCATAGCGATAATGCAGTCGTTTATATGGCTGATGAGTGCCAAGATATGCATAGGGTGGCTGATTAAAGCTGCTTAATTGAAAATTAAAGAAAAATAGAAAAATCCTTTGGAAAGTTCTGATATTTTTTTATTGTAATAAGGAGTGTAGTCATTGAGTTTTATAGTCCACAAAAAACTTACAGTGTAATGATTTATTCTTATTGGAGCGGGTGAGAACGGTTTAGGTCTCGTATGCTTCGATACATGCAACATTGACTGAATTTAATTAAATTTTAAACTTTCAAATTATCACTGAATGAATTACATATATAATATTATATAAGTTTAACATAACATAACATAACAAACATAACATAACATAACATAACATAACATAACATAACATAACATAACATAACATAACATAACAAACATAACATAACATAACATAACATAACATAACATAACATAACATAACATAACATAACATAACATAACATAACATAACATAACATAACATAACATAACATAACATAACATAACATAACATAACATAACATAACATAACATAACATAACATAACATAACATAACATAACATAACATAACATAACATAACATAACATAACATAACATAACATAACATAACATAACATAACATAACATAACATAACATAACATAACATAACATAACATAACATAACATAACATAACATAACATAACATAACATAACATAACATAACATAACATAACATAACATAACATAACATAACATAACATAACATAACATAACATAACATAACATAACATAACATAACATAACATAACATAACATAACATAACATAACATAACATAACATAACATAACATAACATAACATAACATAACATAACATAACATAACATAACATAACATAACATAACATAACATAACATAACATAACATAACATAACATAACATAACATAACATAACATAACATAACATAACATAACATAACATAACATAACATAACATAACATAACATAACATAACATAACATAACATAACATAACATAACATAACATAATACAGCAAAACAACATAACATAACATAACATAACATAACATAACATAACATAACATAACATAACATAACATAACATAACATTACATAATATAACATAATACAGCAAAACATAACATAATATAACCGGCCGCCGTAGCCGAACGGGTTGGTGCGTGACTACCATTCGGAAGACGAAAATGACAAAATGAAGAAAAAGATGTTTCTTCAGAAAAACCATTTGAATTACACCTAGGCATTGTATCCGCCAAATTTTCTGAATGGTGAGCTCAGTTTCTTCTTTCAATGCAGGAATTATGCTGTGATTATGGACAAATACTTTTATTTGAGATAATGAAGCAACGTTTGTGCAAAAATGCCGAAATATGATGCAAAAATAATCCACTCAGACGCGCTACTTAGAATAGGGATGTGACAGCCATTTGCTCGAAATTATTCGTGCCCTGCATCCAAAATGTCATTAAATACCAATAAAAGACAAAAAAATCAAAACCTCTTTTCAACGCATTACTGGAAAAAAATTCTACAACTTTATCACAACTAAACCCTGCATTTTTCTCAAAACTCTGATAGCCCTTTTGTGAATGGACCACAAATATGACTCAAACAAATGCTTCCTGATTTACTGGAAAGCTTTTAAGGTAAAAAAAAAAAATGTTAGTAATCATTTATCATTTAAACCACATTTTTAAATTTTTTTAAGATCCTACCTACTACCTATTTATTGCATTTTTCATCGACTGCAAATATTTTTTTCCTTTCAAGATATGCAACACAATGCGCTATTTTCCAGCAATTAAATAATACCTTTGTGGAAATGCGGTATACAATAGAAATAGAGCAACTTCCGGCACACGTTAATCTGACAGTAAACCAGCAATGCGTTCATAGTCGCTATTATTTTCCCAAAAAATTTACATGTGGAGTTCGAAAAGAATGCAACAATAGCAAAATTGCACAAAAAGGGTATAGAAAATGAAAAACGGAATACGCGCAATGTTGCTACATATTTGCATACATAACATAAATATATACGAGTATATGGAGGTTCGTTTGTTTTTGACTAAATTGGCTGCTGCCTTTGCTGACATTGTATTGCACGGAAAAAATGCTTATGGTGGAAGTGCAGACTGCATGCAATTAGTTTACACACAGCCAGCAGAAAGGTGGCACTCACAAGCACATACGAGTATGTATTGTGTATGTGTGAGTACGTATTTTTGTAAACTATCATAGTATACCTCAGAGGCAATGTCTACATTCATATATATCTGTATGTATATATTTGCATAAAATTTCAGAAGCTAATATGCCCTCTCACCTCAGCACAAGCGCAAACACACATCCAATACGCATGCACATAAATCCCCTGTCTGGGCACACCCCGCTGTAAACGTATATTAATGTATACATTTATGTATATGTAAATATATAAATATATGTAAATATACACCCCGTGACAAAATGATATCACTTTTTTTCTTTAGAATTTTCTCCATTTAAAATATGCGCGATATTTTTTTATATGGCGAAAATGCGCAACACCGTAAGAGGAAACAAATTGAAAAAATGAATGGCATTTTTTATCAACTTCAAATTTGCACTTTGTTAAAATAAAATTTAATAAGCTACAAACTGCATACCAGAAATCTTTCTGGAAATCCAAAAAAAAAAAAAAATGCGTGAGATGAAAAGTTTGTAAAATTTTTTAATTACAATTTTTGCACAAAATGATTATTGATTTTTGTTAGACAATGAGCTCAATTTTTTTTGCAAAAATAAAGGAAACTCACAAAAAAAAGTGCGTGTAGCGTAGCACGCATAACAGAAGTGAAACTTTCAAGCCAGACAAAAAAAGAGGAAGAGATCCGAGAGAGAATGAGAGAGAGAGAGAGAGATCCGAGAGAGAATAAGAGAGAGCGAGAGAGAGAGAAAGAATATATAGCTATATAAATTCAAAACATTTGCAGAGAATACAAAGAGACAAAATTTACAAAAAAACGGAGAAGGGTCGACCGGTGTAGGTAAACGCCAGACACAAACCGTGGCAACAACGCGCACTACTTCGAGCGTTTATCACCCGCACAAACGCAGCGTTTCCAGGACCGCAGTAACGGCACAAATTACTATAAGGCAATACCAATAAATCCGACGTCGGAATGGATAGCACTTTATAGTACGTACAAGCACTAGCCAGGAAACGGAAATAAGCGCCAAAAAGAAAGCACCGAAAAAAAGCTCCAAAAAACGCCCTAAACAGTAGGCACCAAGCAAATATAACGCCAAAAAATAGGCAGCAAAAATATCCTACAAGTTTGCCCCAACAAACAAGCGCCAAAAAGTAGACAGTGTTATTTCTCACCAGAAATTAGCAACCACAAGGGTAGGAAGGTAGGTAACATGGCAAGAGTGCCACAGGCACACTTCAAGTAGGACTTACGTGCCGTTTTGATACCATAATGTGGAGCATTACCTGTGCAAAGAAAAATTATTGGGAAGAGAAAACCTTCTACAGCCATCCAGTGGGGTTGATGTAGTGGAGGAGAGAAAAGGGATCTAGGCTGGAGAATTTCTTCAAGTCATCCCCAAAGGGCGCGCTAAGGAATCTCAAGCGCCTAGCCGCCAGAGCCGGACCTTTGCAGAGAAAATGTTCACCAGTCTCTTTCTCTGTAGGAACCCCGCAGCTTCTGCAATAGGGGTTGTACGGAATTCCAAGCTTCTCCGCCTAAAATGTATCTCAGATGCATAAGGTATAGCTCTCTCTCTCTTCTTTTCCTCTCGGTTATACCTTTTTTCTTTCTCGCGGAACGAAAATGCCCAAAACGTTGCGTTGAAATTCTACTCTCCATCCTCGCTCGTCCATCGACGCCTAAGAAGTTTCACTTAAAAAAAAAATTGTTAAAACTCTTGATGTGCTATTATTTTGTCGCATGGTGTACACTTGTACATACATTGTGTGCAGCAAAGTTGGTTTGTTTGTTAGCCAACTCGGTTTTGCATTTGGGGATTTTTATACCACAACGCGGCATCCGCGCATTATACGCATCACATTGCTGAATGAATTTTTACTCCTTCCGTTCGCATAATTTCGAAACAACTTTGCGGCGAGCGCAAGTAGGGAACATAAGGCGAGCTTATGTGTGTCGAATGAAAACACCAGCGTGCGCCGCTGAGTTGTAATTTTAGTTGTGGCGCCAGCTTTTAGACGCTTAATTTTAAGCGCATCATTTTATGAAAAATCCCACTTTATTCGTTTTCTTTATCCTCTTTTTTGGTATTGTTGTTGACTCTTTTCCCATTCTATGCATTCTATGTGTCTACTATGCGCCTTGTGCGTGCAAACATGACTCGCGTGACAAAAAGTAAATAAATAAACCCCACTGCATACACCATTGTGGGCAATTTAGAGTAGCGTTGAGAGTTTTGCAACTTCCGCGATTATATCTTTTATATGCACACAGCTATGAGGTGCATTTGTATGTGTGGCATGTGTCGGCTATGAACTCCGGGTGTGCTTTGTTTACACATTCCATGCTGCTGCTCTCAAACTTAAACTCACTCAGTTACTTCGTTTTCTATCGTTCTCGACAAAGTAAACTTTATGTTTGTTTTACTTGAATTTCGTTCAAACAAACGGATACTCAAATGGTAGCTTTCTCATGCTTATATGCCTTTACTCCTTTCGTGATCTCTCAGCTTGCATTTTGAATGCACTAATGTGCATACGTAGATGTTGTTCTCATCTGCATATTCATATGCTTATGCCACTTATTTGTATTCTCATTTGCATAAGCCAGTCGAACTCGTCACTTTTTTCAACTCAAACTGTTAATGAAGAGAAATATTTTCTCGTTTAATGTGGCTCATGAAAATCAGCAGTGTTCAGGTTGGGTACATACTTTGTTTGTTGTTGTTGTTTACTGCTTTTGTTTAATGGTTATTGTTGATATTATGGCTCAATTTCACTTCTTCTAAACCAAACGGCGTTAGGAGCTGAGTAGTAATAGTAGAAAAAGAGTGTAAAAGAGTAGTAGTCCATACTTTTGGTGAGACTTGCAACCAGTTCAGGAAGTTTTTCTATTCTTAATTGATCTGTTTGCTGAGTAAGACGCGATTTAGTGCTGATCCTATTTATTTGTGTTTTCCGCGGAATTAATTTTCAATTATCTGGAACCTGCTGATCTATTGGTGCAGCTGTGACCTGAGCATTACTTGTGAGACGATTGCTCATCTAGTTTTAACTTTAATAAAATAAATAAACAAGGCAATAAACAGACAATAGCAAAATAAGCAAAAAAAAAAATGTAAATAAAAAAAAAAATAATAAATAAATAATTGGTGCGTACACTTCTGTTGGGTGTTTGGCCGAGCTCCTCCTCCTATTTGTGGTGTGCGTCTTGATGTTGTTCTACAAATGGAGGGACCTACAGTTTCAAGCCGACTCCGAACGGCAGATATTTTTATGGGGAGCTTTTTCATGACAGAAATACACTCGGAGGTTTGCCATTGCCTGTCGAGGGGCGACCGCTATTAGAAAATTGTTTTTTTTTTATTAATTTTGCTTTCACCGAGATTCGAACCAACGACCTCTCTGTGAATCCCGAATGGTAATCACGCATAAACCCATTCGGCTACGGCGGCCGCTAACAACAAAAAATGTAAACCACACTAAAAAACACAACAAAAATAGTTCCACCCCTGTTAAAACTCCTCTCACACCAGCATTTCCTACATTTGAGAGGATGGAGAAAAAACTGGAAGAGGAGAAAGACTCAATTACCAATGCTGCATGAAGGTGTTTTATCCGACTTAAGGGGGGAGCCTGGTTTATTAGGTCAAAAAAATCAATTCTTTTTTTTTCGTTTTAAGCGATTCCTAATATATTTCGTAATATTCACACAAAGTTACAAAGTTTCCGTAGATACAAAGCCAAAGGTAGGCGAGCGTTAGGTAGTTACGCTGTGACCGGACAACTACAATATATTACAAACTTTATCTTCTTTTCTCGACTTTCATTTTTACGATTTCTTTGAATTGGTGTACATGAATGAAAAAAAAACTAATGAACCTTTTGAAATGAATCATAGCTTGTTCCCTTCAGTATTAAATTCTCTTCTATTTGAACTAAAAAAATAGATAAAAAACAATTTTTCAAGACTTTTATACCAAGTTGAAGTGCATTTTTTTTATAGAAAGGCATTTTTTTCTTTAAAACCTCCAAAAAGTTGAAATTTTGGAATTTCTCTCAGTTTTCTTAGTTCATCTAGAATAAAAAATCATGATAATTAGAAATCCATTTGAATTTTTTGATAATAATTTTTTAGATAATAATTACGAGCTGTATCTTGTACGCCAGTTGGAAACTCCATCGTTGCAGCGCTCTACTAATTTCTATGTTAAACATTTTTTCAACTTATTTTAACCAGTACAAAAATTTTTTATACTTTTTAAATGTTCATTAAAAGATAGAAAAACATTTGCAGTGCTAAATTAATTTTTTCCTTAAAAAAATCGCGAAGAGATGCAATTTTTAGACCTCATAAACCAGGCTCCCCCCTTAATGCAGGAGTGAGACAAGTTGGCGTTCTGTCGCTACTCTTGTTTCTAATCGTAATTGTAATCGATGATATGCCTGGAAAAAGCATCCTCTGCCACCCAAACTGTATGGAACATCTAGATGATGACATTGCCTGACTATCATAAAAACGCGGGATCAAGAAACGTAAACTAGACGATGTGGCTACCTATGCAGATTGCGCCGAGTTGCGTATTAACATTGAAAAGACGAGGTCTATGGCCATTAGTGCCACTCGACTTGGCATATTTATAGTGTACGGGCAACTCATGGAAAGTGTAAACAAATTTGGGTTCTTAGGTCACCCCTGATGACGGCGCTAATACTGACATTGAGTACAGAATAACGAAAACCAGATCATTCTTCCAAGAACAAATCTAAGGACTTTCGAATCGAATGTCAAGTCTATACTGCTGTATGGCTACGAAACGTGGTCCGCAGGGGTTTCAATAACAAGAAAGCTCCAAACTTTTACAACCTGTTGTTTGAGAGCTTTATTGCACATATGGTGGTCAGATAACTGGATTTCTATTGACGAGCTCCTTACTCGAAGTGAACATAGGTCGGTTGATATGGAAATACGCGAACGAAAGTGAAAATGAATAGGCCATACAATCCATAAACCTGGAACTGACATCAGCAGATTATCCATGGACTGGAATCTGCAGGGCTCCGGCCGAAGAGACCGGCGAAAGGAACATGGAGGCGTAGCCTCTGTGACGAAAACACTACATCTCGCGACTTGCTCACCAGCCGGCGCGGTAGCAAATAATAATGGTACCGGTAATGAAAAGATCAGAAGAGAGAATTATGGCCATGTAACCAAAAAAAAAAAATAATAAACTGAGAAACAGTTGGAATGACTGGCAACTAAACAAGAAACAAAAAACATCCAACCAGTGTGGCGACATACGCACATTCTTTTGTTTGCGCTACAATTTGTACGAGCATCTAAGCGCGCTGTTTATGTAATAGCTTGCGAAATATTTGCGTATAAAATCAATTATAATATTTTATCGTTTGTAAGCAATTGTTGAAATTTTAGCTTTGGATTCCTTTTCCCAGCCTAATGTGGGGGTTTTTTGATATGTGTTTCTTTTTAAGAAGTGTTCCATCATTGCAATGCCACTAAAGATTATCTTTAATAAATCACTTGTAGCCAGAATCTTTGCTGATAATTGAAAAGTGGCCGCAGTTACTCCAATAGTTAAAAGTGGCTATAAGAATGATGTGCGTAATTAAAGGGCAATTTCAAAGCTATCCAGTATTTCCAAATTAGTCGAAGTCTAATTTCTCCCAATCCGCATGGTTTTGTAACCGATAGTTGCACTGATTCCAACTTGACTGTTTGCACTGAATATTGTATTGAATCATCGTCCGGATTTTAAGTTGATTCCATTTACATTGATTTCTCCAAGGACTTTGACACTTTGTTGTCTTTGGACTTTTTTTTTGGCTTTAACTCGGTTTTTCTTCTGTGGTTAAAATCTAATCTAAGTAAAAGGAGTTGTCTTGTTACAATTGAGGGAGAAGCTTCTGCCTCCTTCATTGCCACTTTTGGGATACCTCAAGCAGTGCTTTGACCACCTACTTTCCATTTTATTCATAAATGATATCACGGTTCACTTATAATTTTTTTACTCCAAATTTTCCTCCTTGCACGAATCTCAAATCAAAAAATGTTTTCTAAAGAAATCATAACTCTTAAAAATAATGCCTTATTAAGGAAGACATTTTCGTGTAAGATTAAGTAAAGATACACACATACACATATTTCTATAAGAAGGATGCCATACGCACATTTAAGAAGCCACCAAGTCCAACTGTACATTAAAATTTCAACGTAATATTCATGTCGCGTGTAGCTGGTTACAAATATTTCACAAGGTGGCGCAAGTTTTCTTTTCTGACTAGTTTTTTTTTATGGAATAAGCAAAATATTTCCAGTGATTGAAATCTTATTTGATCTTTACGCGTTCCATTGTTTTCCTGTTTGTGTATTGCAGTTGTTTACTTCACAAATGTCAACTCTCAGATTAAGAGAAAGCGGTCTTCTCAGAATGGACCAGAGAGGACACTCTTCAATTTTAGAAAGATTCTCCTTTATTCCTGGTACAACGGATTTCTGTAAGACTAAGGCTATCAACTTAAATAAATCCTTCGTCACAGTATATCCTTCCAAAGTGGAATGGGATAACGCGTTTATTGTTAGCGGAAATGATTTAAATATCTATACAGATGTTATATACAACAGAGTAGGTGGAGGGTTTTTGTTTTTTTTGGTAGGTGAGGTAGGGTTCAAAATGCCTTCGCCTTCGCACTTACAGCGACCGTCGTCTACTGCGCCGTGTGGTGTAGCCACTACGACGATCCCTCCTCTCCTTCTGGGGAGCCACCCTTCCCGGAACTGCTTTCTATATTACTTCGGGAGGGCCCAGAACGGCATCCATAAAAGACCAATTCTATTCACCCACGTCTGGGTCCACCATATTTGTAGCCAGCTTTCATGCTATAGGCTCGTCTTCTTGTGTCTCTATCTGTGCGGCTTCGCTTTGTTGCACTGTGTCGAGGTCAATCTTTGTCTTTCGTAGTACGTTCTCGATGTGTTTCTTTACCGCGTTCCAGTTGTCCCCGCGTTCGAGAATTTTGCTGATTATATTGCTCGGTGCGATGTCGCCGATGTCTGCTTCCTCAGTGCATTTCTTTCTGCGAGCCATCTGTCACAACTAATAAACGTGTGTTCAGCGTCATCGCTCGGTGCTTCGCAGTATATGCACTTGGAATCGGTTACCTTGCCCATTCGGTATAGATAACTCCGGAAGTATCCGTGGCCCGAGAGGAACTGAGTTAAGAAGTAGTTCACTTCTCCGAAGTTCCTTTGGACCCATTTGTCAAATGATGGAATAAGTTTCGCCGTCCATCTGCCACTCGGTTCAGTGTCCCATCGGCTTTGCCACCGCAGCATGGTTTGGCGTCTCCGTTCTGGGAAGCTAGTGATGAGGTATTTTTTCTTGGAGTCCCACGCATCCATTCGTTCCCGGAACATGAGGTCGATGGGTATCTGACCGCTGATCACGAAAATTGCAGCGCCAGAGACAGTGCGGTAGACTGAGGCAACTCTGAGTGCCGCTGTTCGTTGCACAGCCTCCAGTGCTTTGCGCTTGGCTTTGCAATTTAGCACAATTCCCCATACTTCGTTGCCGTACAGTAGAACTGAGCTTGTGGCCGCCATAATTAGCTTTCTTTTACTCTGTGTTGGCCCACCGATGTTTGCCATTCATCTACTTAGCATATCCGTGACCTTTGCTGCTTTGGTAGCCGCATGCCGTATCTGGGCCCAGAAAGTAAGTCTGCAGTAGGTGGAGGGTTTACTCCAATAAACTCGAAGTTAGTCATTCATTTCAATGATGGGGTAATTGCAGTGTATTTCAGGCGGAAGTCGCTGCCATAAACGGTAATAAAAACTAAAGTAATATATTATTCACAAATGAAGTCTTCATATACTCGGACAGGCAAGCAGTAATAAAAGCGCTAGAATCTAAAACACTCTCGTCAAAAACAATCATCGAATGTTTTAAACTTCTAAATGACGCATCTAAATACTACAAAGTACATCTTATTTGGGTGACAAGCCACTGCCAGGCAGATAAACTTGCTCCAATCGGTGCAACGCTTGCCCTCCAAGTGGATAAGACACTGAAACTTATGCATATAGCCACTTGTAAACTACTTATAGATTGGGAAACCATCAATAAGGTAATTACGAACTAAGTAGACAGACATGGCGGAAACGAAACAGCGGTCGATCAAAAAGCTCTTTAAGGTTGGACAGAGAAGCTATAAGAAATATGAAAGGGGTATTAACTGGTCATCGTTTAATAGGCAGCTACGCTAGAATGTTAGAACTCCCGTACTTCAATTTCTGTAAAAGCTGTCTTAACACAGAAGAAGAGGAAACAGTCTGACACATTTTATGTGAGTGTGAAGCCTTTGCTAAAAGAGGCTCCGGACTCTTGATACGGCATTTTTAATTGATGTAGCGGACATAGCGCATCTAAAACTAACGAAGCTTTGCTCAATTACTAAAGCCTCCGGATGGTTTGGAAAGGAACCCATAGGATAAGGATAAGTTCCAGTGGTATCAAAATTGGCCTACGAAAGGTCAAATGTGTCATTGCGACAGTCACCCTACCTAACTCCCTAAATGGTGAACAGGAAGCATTTATATTTTTATAGGCTTTAACCCCATCCGAATAATTTAGACAAAAATTTGAGAAAGTTTTCACTTCGAAGTAGCTTTTTTACAAGAGTGAAAGATACGTAGATACGATCCAAATAAGTCTCTCGTCGCACCAATAAATCTGAACCTCACTACGAAGACAACGTCTATGCTGATGAAGAGACCTGGATTTATCTATGAGGCGAAGGACTGCCATTCCAGCAGCATTCTCCCAAATAGTTTTGGCACATTTTCAATACTACCACCACAATAATAAAAACCGTAAGTTACTGGAATCTGCCATTACATATAATATATTTTTAAATATTTGTGTTTTTTCAAGCTAATTTTTTATCATTTGAAGATTATCTCTTCTAAAAATTAATGACCGTATGTAGCTATCATTTACAAAACATTTAGGTTACCTGCATTTTATGACTTTTATTTTCTCTTTTTTATTTTCTGTTTTTTATTTTCTATATTCTGTTTTCTATTTTCCATTTTTTCTTTATTTCCTTTATCTTTGGAACTTTGCAGTTAAATCCTACATTTTATGGTTTCGCTTTAAGGCACCCAGTTTAGCATAATTCAAGCCGATTAAAAAAAAACCTGTTTATGGTCATAATCGCAAATATTAAAATAAAATAATCTAATGCTTTGTTGTAGTTGCATGAAAAAATGTTACTCACTTAGGTTAACCGAAAGCAGTTTGAAGCGGCGAGTGTGGTTGGTAATTCGGTCAGGTGTTCCCTTGACTAGCTTCACCGGCAAATGAAGCGCACCCCAATTAAATTTTAAATTAATAACATTAAAAATGCGGAGTTAAAACAACAAAGTTGCAACAGCGCTGGACGCGAATGAAGCACAAATATTTTTGTAGATATGTGTACTAGGGTGGTCCAAAAAAAATTTGTATGCTGCCGCCCCCCAAAATAGTAAAGAATGAAAAATAAAAATACCCGTATTTTTTTTTTTTTAATCAGACCATATTTAATGGTGCCGCCGGGGCTTTGAAATATCCCATGTATTTTGCATGGGAAAAAAATACTTTTTCGTAGATTTCATGTAAAAACCTGGAAAATGAATATATTTTAACCGGATAACTCAGTTTCTCTTCATAATTGGTCAGGGAATAACAACCAATTATGAAATAATTAATTTTTTTTGTATTAACTATTTTCATAAAAGTAATATAAAATATTGTTTTTCGATTTTTTCTTAGATTTTCGTTTTATGGGGGCTTTTTGGGGTTCTATAAAAAATAGTTAATACAAAAAAATTAATTATTTCATAATTGGTTGTTATTCCCTGACCAATTATGAAGAGAAACTGAGGTATCCGGTTAAAATATATTCATTTTCCAGGTTTTTACATGAAATCTACGAAAAAGTATTTTTTTCCCATGCAAAATACATGGGATATTTCAAAGCCCCGGCGGCACCATTAAATATGGTCTGATTAAAAAAAAAAAAATACGGGTCTTTTTATTTTTCATTCTTTACCATTATGGGGGGCGGCAGCATAAAAATTTTAATATAAATTTTTTCCCATGCATTTTTGGACCACCCTAATGTGTACAGTGTTGAGCAAAATGAAGGCAGATGCAAATATTTTCTGAAATATATTTAAGTTATAGGGAAATCCACTGAAAACATTAAGAGCCATTTCTTATGACAGTTCAAGGTATTCAAGGTACATATATTAATATACGGAATATTTATATACGATCCAGTTTTTTTGCGCTGAAGAGGCAAAAGTATCGGATTTAAAATTGAAATAAAACGACGAAAATTCAAATTGATTAGTATATTTTAATTCTTTTTGTGTAAAACCATTCCTTTATTTTTCAAAGATATTCCCTTTCAAGTGTTGGCCGCAACTGCGCCGTATTTCGGCCATCCGTATACAGCAATTTTGAATGACTCGTTGGAGGACTTCGATCGATATCTCATGAACAACTCTAGTAATATGGGCTTCCAATGCCTCAATCGAAACTGGTTTATCCACAAAGCATTTAGACTTTACATATCCCCACAAATAAAAGTCCAAAGGTGTGATATCATACGATCTTGATGGCTAATCCACTGGTCCGAGATGAGAAATAAATTGCTCACCGAAACGACGATGCAGTAAATCCATTGTTTCAGGGGTTGTATAAGAAGTAGCGCCGTCTCGTTGGAACCAAATGTTGCGGAGATCACGGACTTCAGTTTCCGGCATCAAAAAGTCGTTTATCATGGCGCGGTGGCGTTCGCCATTCACTGTTATATTAGCGCCAGCCTCGTCTTTGATGAAATAGGGGAAATAAGCAAACAAGTTTTGTTGGATATAGTCCAAACATCCCAGAATGGTTTCATATGTAGAAGTCCACGCAAGTGGGGAAAGTTACTGATCGACATTCGCGTGGGAGTGGCCAGGACGATTCTTCTGCATATGGTTCAAGCAGCTCACAACGTCCGGGATTAGCCCATGTATCCTCTGGGTAGCTTCCGAACACCCATTCGGAAGTGAGCTAACGTGAGAAGACGAGGCGACTCGGAATAACTGGCTGTGCGTAGGGCTTGGGACTCATCACAAAAAAACTCCCTGAATGAAAAGTCGAAAACAGCCTCGAACAAGGGACTCCTATAAGGATAACGACACCCGAAAATGAAAAATGGACAACGATCTAAGAAAATACATATGCCTGGAACGTAAGAACACACAACACGGTCTATGTTCCACTACCCAAAAAGTCTTCCGACGACATCTACTACAGCTACCATGCGACGAAGCACAAATTTGAAGTTAGCTTTGCTGTTGGACAAAAAAATTGCCACCTAGTCACCCCTTTCACACAGGTGCATGAACGTCTAGCGTACCTCTGAAATAGAGCCTGATTTGCATGCACGTCCCTATGAACGAGAAGGACTACGAAACCGAAGACAGCTTCACAGTTAGAAATTTTAGTCTCTACGACAAAACCACCAACAACGGTAAGAGGTTTCAACAACTTCGACTGAAGCCCATCGTCAAAGAACTGTTTTGACCATATCAGTGAGGCCTGTTATGTTTACTATTGACCAGATCTTAACGATACGCCGAATCCTGGCAAAACCTCATAAACGACAAATCGAGACACACCACCTTTTCGCCGATTTCAAAGCTTCTTTCGATAGCAGAAACAGGAACGGCCTCTATGCCGCTATGTCTGACTTTGGTATCCTCGCAAAAGTTATACGGTTGGTAAAACGACGTTCAGTGCTACGGTAAGCTCTTTCTGGATCGGGGAGAACCTTTCCGAGCCGTTCGATACCAAACGAGATTTCAGACAAGGCGATTCCCTTTCGTGTGATTTCTTTAGTCTCCTACATGTTACTGTTGGCAACAGTGAATTTAAAGTGGTGAAGGACTTTGTTTATCTAGAAACCAATGTTAACTGCCAGAATGACGTCAGCCTGGAGATTAAGCTAAGGATAATTCTTGTCAAAAGGTATTATTAAAAAATTAAAATGACGCTGTACAAAAGCCTTATCATTCCCGTCCTTGTTAAGGGTTTTCCAATAACAGGTGTTATTTTGAATAGTCCACTATTTTGGTAGATGCCACTTTTGTAGCTATCATTTTTTGATATTTGACAAGTACAAACTACGCCAATAATAAAAATGAAACGATACACGCTTAAACAATGCACTGAAATTATTAAAATTCACTATGAAAATGGTGAAAATTTGGTAGAGACGGACTCGAACATTTTTGGGTCATCGTGAAGCACCTTGTCGGACCGAATACAGAAATTGGTAAAAAAATATGAGCTGTTGGGACAAGTTATGTGATGTGAAGAATAAAACCCGTGCACGTCGCTCAAGAACAGCCGAAAATATTGCTGCTGTAGCCGAAAATGTTGAAGAAAACATAGGTTTGTCCATTCCTCGTCGTTCTCTGGAATTAGGCATTCCACAAACGTCATTACACAGTATTTTGCACAAAGATTTGGGTCTTAAGGCTTATAAAGTCCAGTTAACACAAGGACTCAAGTCGGCCAATCATCAACAACGTCGTGTCTTTGCTGATTGGGTCGTTTAAATGCATGAAAATGATCCGGAATTCCATCGAAAAATCATCTTGAGTAATGAGGCCCATTTCCACCTCGGTGGCTTCGTCAACAAGCAAAATTGTTGAATTGTTGGATTGTTGAAAAGCCTCTCTACCCTGAACGTGTGACTGTTTGCTGCGGTTTATGGTCCGGCGTAGTCATTGGACCTTACTTTTTTGAAAATGACACTGGAGCAACAGTTGTGGTGAATGGATTGCGCTATCGAGAGATGACTAACGATTTTTTATGGCTGAAATTGGATGGTATTGATCTGGACAACGTTTATTTTCAACAAGACGGCGCTACGTGCGACACAAGCAACGAAACCAATTATGTGTCGCAGAAGCTTGGACGTTTACGACAACTGACGAGAGAGTATTGGGAGCGTTCGAGAGAAAAATTCTCCGTAAAATGTTTGGGGAGATCAAGTGAGGCGTAACCTGGTACCACTCAGTGTCACCAACTGGCATCAGCAAGCATACTGCTGTAGTGTCACCTAAGTAAGTAAGTAAATCATTCGGGGCGCGTATTTTGAAAAACTCCTAATTTCGTTTTCTAAATTTTTTTATGTGAACAAATTTCATTATTGCTGCTAATTACTTCTCGAATTTTTTATTTCATGCTCAGAAACTTTCAAACTATGGGAATGAGTAAGCGCAAAATTTCAGTTGATTTCTTTAAAATACTTTTCAAAAAGTTTTGTAATAAGGCAGAATATATTTAGCTGCAGGGAAAGTGCTGCTTAGATTGCGCACAATACTGTAGTTAGGTATATTTAAATAGTCTTACCACATACAAAACCGTTTTCACACACAAGAAGCGCTGTTTTGGAGATGAGATAAGCCAGGTTAATCCACAAACATAAATAATTTAAAAAGGCCCAGTCACAACCACTTCACAGCTCCTTTGCATGTTCGCATATTTAAAACAATTCATTTCCTTGTTTCGCTTATTCTTTTATTTTTACTCGTATTTTATTGTTTTTGTCTTATTTTTTTACCTTTTCTTTTGTTTTTACTTTTGCTGTTCTATTAAAAAACATTTCTCCTGTTGCATATAAATTCTTTTATTTGCTTATCTTTTGCTCAGTTATTTTGATGCGTGTTTTTCCCTTTACATTTTTATAATTAATTAAAATGCATTTGAGTGAGAGGGCTCGCGAAAATATGATAATAATTCCAGTCCACAATGCTCACCAACGGTATTTGCCTTGTGGGAGCGAAGTCAAGCCACGCGAGGGGTGGGTGTGTGCGTTGTGCATTATCGCATACAGCGTGTTTCGAAAGGGGCGCAAAATGAAAAGCATTTCAAGTGCTTCGCACACAACAAATAACAAATACAAAGTTTTTCCCATATTGTTGCCGTGTTTATGCATTTTTTTCTTGAATGTGTTTTCTTGGTTATTATTGTTTTAATATAGTGACTGCTCTCGTCATTTGGTTGCTTTTATTCTTCTTCGTGCTGCAAATGCTTTCTCGCTATGTAGTCTCAATTAAAATTAAAATATATTTCACGCCTCTTGTAAGCTCTTCATTTACAGTTTTGTGTTGTTTTACGCTATTCTTCTTCGTTTTTTCTTATTTCCGTGGTGTATTTCCAATGGTCACTTGACGTAGTAGTTTATTGCCGCGAAAAGCTGGAACAGTTGGTTTTCAGCTGATTTCTGAATTAAAAAATTATATGAAAATTTCAAAATTTTCATGAATTTTTTCTACTTTTAGCTAGTAGTAACTACTGTCTTTCGTTTTTATCGCGAGAAAGAATTAAGCAAATGAGGAGGGGGTTAAATTGAATTCGGTGTTTAAAGGGATTTTTCTAGGAATTTTGCTTGGCTATAAACAGATCGCTACAAATATGAGAAGGAACTCGGCCAAACACCCAAAAATGGTGCAATTTTATATATATAAACAGAGCTCTAGTTTTTTTATTCAACTTCAATACAATAAAAAATTTATATCCAAATACAAGTGTCAGTAAATCTTCGGAGCTGCCGCAAAAATCAGGGGACAGATTAACCTGAAACAACAAAATCCATTTGCTAAAGGTTGGTGCTTCCCCGGCCAGCTTTGTTATAATTTTTAAACTTTTCGCAGCACTTGGTAGCCAAGAATCCCATTTTCCGTAAAAAAGTAGGTTAATTTGTTGTTTTATACAGTAGTAATTTATTTATTTTTTTTAATAATCCGCAGTACGAAATGTCTTATAGACTCGACCAAAAAGTAGAGAAAAACAAGCCACATTTAGCAATAAAAAAAAAATATATATATGGGGCATTCTTTCTCAACGGGAGACCCCTATCTGTCCAAAAATGTTTTTGACCTAGAGAGTTCTAATAGGGCTTAAAATTTAGCTCTTTTTATCTACTTTTCAATACAGAGTGGCCAAAACCGAAATTCAAGATGGCTCATTTAATATGGCTAAAAATGTAATCAAAATTCATTAAATTCATTCTAATAACCTATACCAAAAAAATTCATTTCAACGGAAAGAGTTGTACGAGGTCTCAAAATTTAGCTAAAAAGTTTACTTTAAAATACAAAATGAAAAATTTTAAAATCCAAGATGGCGGCCACAACATGGCGGCTAATTTTTTAAAACTACTCAAATCCACTTAAACCCCTGAGTAACGAGTTTCATGCGAATTCATGAGTTTTTTCAAAAATCCGTCCGCCATATTGGATCCGCCATTTTGAAATTTGGAAATCTAACACTAGATTTGTAATCAGCGACCCAAAAAACCCCCGAGTAATATTATATATTTTAAGTGGATTTGAGTAGTTTTAAAAAATTAGCCGCCATGTTGTGGCCGCCATCTTGGATTTTAAAATTTTTCATTTTGTATTTTAAAGTAAACTTTTTAGCTAAATTTTGAGACCTCGTACAACTCTTTCCGTTGAAATGAATTTTTTTGGTATAGGTTATTAGAATGAATTTAATGAATTTCGATTACATTTTTAGCCATATTAAATGAGCCATCTTGAATTTCGTTTTTGGCCACTCTGTATTGAAAAGTAGATAAAAAGAGCTAAATTTTAAGCCCTATTAGAACTCTCTAGGTCAAAAACATTTTTGGACAGATAGGGGTCTCCCGTTGAGAAAGAATGCCCCATATATAATTTTCACGTACACCCTCTTTGGGTGTTCGGCCGAGCTCCTCCTCCTATTTGTGGTGTGCGTCTTGATGTTGTTTCACAAATGGAGGGACCTACAGTTTCATGCCGACTCCGAACGGCAGATATTTTTTATGAAGAGCTTTTTCATGGCAGAAATACACTCGGAGGTTTGTCATTGCCTGCCGAGGGGCGACCGCTATGTTTTTTCTGATTTTGGGGTTTCACCGAGATTCGAACCGACGTTCTCTGTGTATTCCGAATGGTAGTCACACACCAACCCATTCGGCTACGGCGGCCGCTTTTATGTTTTATACTAAAATATAAAAGAAAAAAATTGTGAAATTGTTAAAAAGGAGGGAAGCCATTTATTTAAAAAAAACATTCGATACCAAATTTTTTTTTTCCCAGTTCTTTTTCCAAAACTTTTTTTTTAATTGATCTTTGTGTTTCCCATAATTCTTTTCCCACAAATTTTGAACAAAAAAAGGTTTTTTCTTATAAATTGTGAACAAAAAAAATTATTTTTTTGAAATTTTTTAATTTTGTTTTTCAAATTTTTTTAAATTTTTTTCCTAAATTTTTTTCTCCAATATTTTTTTTTCTAAATTTTGTTTTATTAAATGATCTTTGTTTGTGGTTTTTTTGTCTCACAAATGACAAATCTTTTCCCCAAATTTTAATAAAAAAAAATATCTTTCCAGAAACTGTTATTAATGTCATGTTTTATACTAAAATACAGGGTCCGCCATATAACTTTACGGAATTAATGCTATAAAAAAGAAACTACTCAATATTTTTCCAAACAGTTGTTTTTATTTTGAAGTACAATCCTTCCGGTTAATGATGGAATACAACTTCAGCCTTGGCTAGCCGTGCACCATCCCATACGATCGGTCCAATTTTTCAACACAGCTATGACATCGCGTATGTTGACCTTCAGTGCATCAATTGTTGCTGGTTTGTTGGCATAACACTGGTCTTTGACGGCACCCCAAAGATAAAAATCCAACGGCGTCAAATCGCAGCTCCGAGGCGGCCAAACGATATCAGAATTTCGGCTGATAATGCGATCTTCGAATACAGTGCGCAAAAGATTGATCGTAGCATTCGCTGTGTTGCAAGTAGCGCCATCTTGTTGGAACCAAATGCCACCAATATCCTCCTGTTCAATTTCTCGGATCTAAAATTCGTTCAGCGGAAGAATAAAACTAATTTTCTGTCAAATCAGATGACAGCTAAGTGTTACCATTCTTCAAATAATACCTAGTTCAAATCCGTAACGATAGATGGCGGGCCCTGTATAAACACAAGATTACGAAATTGCTAAAAAGTTATTAGTTTTTAAAAAAATTCCACAACAAAATTTTCTACATGGAATAAGTCTCATAATTAAAATTTTAAATATTAAAATTTGTTTACAATATTTTTCCAGTTTATTTCTTATTATACTTCAGCTTATAAATAAACGGATTTTCAGTAATATGGTAGACCACGTCCACTTGTATCACTTGACATGGATTCGCTTATATGTACTAGGAACATTTCACACGGCGGCTGTGTAGCAAAGTCCCCTTTTTTTATTTCAAAGGCAAATTTTCTATACTTTAGTTGATTTTCCTCAACCACTGTACAACTGCTGCATGATCACCCTTTCCTCCCAATCCTTCCCTTAAACCCCATTACAATTCACTCTTTGCTCCGTTGACTTCTGCTTTTGACTTTAATTTACTGGAGCCAGTTATTTCGTGACTGTTTTAATATGGTCAGCAGGTTGGCTACTTATGGACATTTTTTTTAAATTTCTCTTTGTCTGTCGTGCAGTGAATTAAAAGTAAGCATCGTAAGCACCAACATAGCCGCATCTTTTTTATTTTGCATATGGCGCTGAGGCGCATCGACTGTGGCGTCATGAATATTTTACATGTTTGCCATGCAAAGTTATGCACTTCCTTTCTTCTTTTCGTATACATTTTTAAAACTACTTCTTTTAATCGGACCATAGAGTATTGGATTTTGCTCCTTTTATAGCTTCTGCATCAGCTGCAGTACCAAGTTTTGTGAATATGACAATGTAATGCTAATTTGCTGATTTTTAAAGTATTATTTTTTTCTCAGAGTTTTGAAATTTCATGTTAATAATTTCGCATTGCTTTTATGTCTGATCGCACTTTACGTTTACTCTGTTTCTTAGACATTTTTGTTGGCTTTAATTGTCAATTGCAAGTGACTATCGTTCGATCTCAAAATTGAAGTCTAAACTGGATGTGAAACAACGACTAATGGAAGTAGTTCTTTTTTTTCTTGAATATCAGTTGCTCCATACCAGTTAATGGCAATACTTCGATTATTCTTCTGTCTGAGGAATTTTATCATAAAAACTGTCTCCCCTTCGGAGATGGCATAGAACTGCATAATTCTTGCTCACAAGCATTGCCTACATAGAAGCCATAGAATTAAAAATGTAAAGAAACTTAATGCGATTGTTCTTTTAAGTCACTTTTTTATGTATCCATCTTTTATTATAGTATTACCAATGCAATTTTCAAACTTTCTGCCAGCAACATTTTGTTTATTACTCAACGGCCATTTCTCGTATTTTTTTTGCGTTTCCTCTTTCCGCTTTGCAAATGCTCACGTTCCCGGCAATGAAATGGCAAACTACTTAGCAAGCATTCTAATTAAAGACTGGACTTTGCATGAAAAAAGGGATACAGCTTCGAAATTTACTAAAATTGAGCCTTGGGGCTGTATGTGATAGAAAAAAATATTCTTCTATTGTTTTTATATATTAATTTTTAAAAGTTTTTAATTGAAGTTGCTTTCATTTAGTTTGAAACAAAGCGAATATACATATATTCAAGCTGATAGTAATAGCGTAAAACCCAAATTTACTCGTATTTTATTTTTGCTTTTGGCTTTCAGATTGTCAAAGCAAACTGATTATTTCTAAGGCAGATGAGTTCGGTTTGACAAAAATAATTTATTTTCAGGGCATTGCTGGTGATTGGATTGAAAAATACAAATTAAAATGTAACTGAACCTCTAATTTTGACAATTTTCAATTTGAAATTAATAAAAAAAATACAATTCTGTTGATATCAACTTGAGTGGATTAATCTTAGTATCACAGAAAATAAAATTTGAAGTATGAAAGTTTAAGAAAAAATTTTTTTAAGGGTGAGAATTTTTTTTGTAAATAATAAAATACTTTTTAAACTTTCATTTATCAATTTTTATATGCCTTTATAACTAGTCCAAAAGTGGTTACTTTTGCCACAAATGGGTCTAGTCCATTATTGGACTAGCCTACCATGAATTAGCTCATTAACTGGTAAAATACAACTGCAAATGTCAGCCTATCTGAAGCTTCGTAGGACATCACCACGTTAAAGATAACAATTGCATAAAAAAGATCAGGTGTTACAAATAATAAAATACTTTTTAAACTTTTAGTTATCAAATTTTATATGATTTTACAGCTAATCCAAAACTGGTGACTTTTGCTGCAAATTGGACTAGTTAATTTTGGTCTAGTCCATTTTGGACTAGTCTATTATGAACTAATTCATTAAGTGGCATAATGCTGATACAGATAGGCTGACAATTGACATTTCGTAGAACATCGCCACCTTAAAAGTACCAGTTAAAGGCATTGAGAAAATATAGAAAATTAACTTCTTGATTCAGAACTAACAGGTTTCTCGGACGGGTTACTTCTTGAATGCCCCGCGATCATTTCAGATTTCGTCCACACCCTCACCCTCGCCACTGTTGGTCATCCTATTCACGTGCAGCTATGCATTTATTTCCGCTGCTGCAGTAGCTTAAGTAATTTTTGTACAAGCGGCTTTGTGCAGTTTGCAATTTTTTCTTTTGATTTTCCATCGCGACTGTTGTAACGCTCATTGCCACTCGTATTGTCATAGCATTTGTAAGAAATATGCATGTATGTGTGTAGTTGTAGTGGTGAGAATTATAAATTGTAAAAGTCTGAAGTAATGATTTTTATGAATTTTTGCCGCCTATTTACATGCAACCGTCCAACCAACTGCCTTGCCATTTTTGTTGCTGCTGCTCTATATATTTTCTGGCTGCTTCATCTGCTTGTTCGCATTTCTTCTGATTTGCGAATGTATGTACTTGTAAGTGTCCCGTTTTTTTTATGTCCTTGTCAGGCTCAGCTGTTGCACTCTACTTGCCACTACTATATTTTATTACAATGCGTTATTGTTGTTTTTGTATTTATTATAATTTTTTCTTACACTCAACCATTATAATTCTTTCTTTTTCTTTTCGTTTTTTTCCTCTTTCTTCTTCTGTTTTCCATTATGTGAATCGCTGTCATTTTCGTTTATCAATTATTTTTGTCCGTTGGTGGGCCTTGGACGCTATTTCATTACTATTCGTAATTTGGGTGCATCCTTAAGCATTTTTCTCTCTTTCCTCATTCGCTTTCCTGTTCCATTTCCATGCTTCCATTTCTTGTTCGTTTTGATTTTTTTTGTGTGTGCTTTTTACTCACTTTTCATTGTCGCCTTATTGTGCCATTGCATTGTTCAGCTGTTGAGCTGTTCACTTCGCCTTTTGTCTGTTTCACTCCTGTGGTTCTCGGGCGCATATTTTCTTCACTCAACAATTTTCATTTACATTTGCTGCTTTTTTGCCATTCACTTTTTACCGTTTGCAATTTCATTTCAATTTTAATTTCAGTTTCATTACCATTTTCAATTGTTGCGTAATTGTCTTGATTTTTTCTTAACTTTTTTCTATTTCATTTGCCGTTCTTTAAGTTTTAAATTTGGACTTAAGATTTAAGGCAAATGTTATTCAACATTTGGGTATTTCATGGGCTTTTCATTTAAGTCATGCCGTCAAACTAGCATTGCAAAGAGAGCGAAAGAGGCCTAGTATGAAAAAGTGTACCGAGCATCGAAAAGAGTCACCGGGAATTTTCTAGAGACTGAAAATTAATCAATTATTTAAGTATACTAAAACCTTGGAAAAACGAAGTACCTCCTGTCTTCAAACAAACAGTCGGTGCACTCGCGTATCGGCACCCACGTCACTGTTGACAGTTATAATTTCGAGGTTGTAAAGGACTTCGTATATTTAGGAACCAGCATTAACACCGATAACAATGTCAGCGTGGAAATCCAACGTAGAATCTCTCTTGCCAACAAGTGCTACTTTGGACTAAGTTGGCAATTGAGTAGTAAAGTCCACTCTCGACAAACAAAACTAACACTCTACAAGACTCTCATCATGTCCGTCCTAACGTATGGCGCAGAAGCTTGGACGATGACAACATCCGATGAAGCGACGCTTGGAGTGTTCGAGAGAAAGATTCTGCGTAAGATTTTTGGACCTTTGCACGTTGGCAACGGCGAATATCGCAGGCGAAGGAATGATGAGCTGTATGAGCTTTACGACGACATAGACATAGCCCAGCGAATAAAGATCCAGCGGCAACGTTGGCTGGGTCATGTCGTCCGAATGGATACAAACGCTCCGGCCTTGAAAGTATTCGATGCGGTACCGCTGGTGGTAGCAGAGGAAGAGGAAGGCCTCCTCTGCGTTGGATAGATCAGGTGGAGAAGGACTTGGCTTCACTTGGTGTGTCCAACTGGCGCCGGTTAACACGAGATAGAAACGACTGGCCCGCTTTGTTAAACTCGGCCAAAATCGCGTAAGCGGTTATAGCGCCAATTAAGAAGAAGAAGAAAACCTTGGATGGGCCAATACTAATGGCGCAATAGTCTAGTAGGCTGTCCCAGGAAAGTACTCCCATCACTTTATAATCTAAAGAAGAGTTATCAATATAACGCAAATAAAAGTTAATCTAAAGTTAACATGGCCAAATTGTTAAACAACGTACTTAATGTCAATGGACAGATGTATAAAATAAAGGAGAACAAAAAAAAAAAACAAAAAAAACAAAGTTGACATGATCTTTCCTCTTCAATGTGTGGATCTATAATACCCACTACTCCTTACATTACCTCGCCAAGATCTCAGCTCTTTAGAAGCTCTAGAAAAGTATTCGATGGTAGTGAACGTAAGTGTCTTACATTCAAGCTTGATGAGCCTATATACTTCTGACTGCTCCTGGAGGTAGCGTTACTCTCTAATTATATGTGTATTCTTAAATTTAAATATTCAAACAATAGAATAAACATCAGTATTCGAGTTATGCGGCCATAAGTTTAGTATGTGTGAGATGACTACTTACTCAACGGATTCCAGTTCAAATACTTGTCAATATTTTCCTGTCTGATATTTTATTCCTATGAAATCCACATCCAGAAAGTTTATTACCTAATATTATCCCGTAGTTTGGTCCAAGTGCAGTTGCCTTAATAGTCTCTCTGCTTTCCTGAGCCATTCTTTCATCACGCCTTGTCCCACACCGAGCAATATTGAGGCCTTTTCTTGTTTTCCTCCAAACTCTGTCTCTGGTCTGCCCTTCCAAGCTATCTGTTCGAACTGGCATTCAGAGCATCCAGATATCGACCTCAGCAATTTCGAGTTAACTGGACATCTTAGTAGTATCAATGTGGAATCGGAAGCAATCACAGATTACTCTACGTCGAGGTGGAGCTTCCTTCTGTGTATAATCTTTCAGTTTCCTTTCAGAATCAGCTAAACTGATGGTAGGTTTTTCTAATAGCGGTCGCCGCTCGGCAGGCCATGGTAAGCTTCCGAGTGTATTTCTACCATGAAGAATCTCCTTAGAAAGGCTATTTTGCCATTTGGAGTCGGTTTGAAACTGTAGGTCCCTCCATTTGTGGAAAAACATTAAGGCGCACACCACAAATAGGAGCAGGAGCTCGGCCATACACTTAGGAGAAGTATACGCGGCAATTATTTATTTTCATTTTATTTATAAATAAAAAAATTTTTAGTAAAGTACTTTGACGTGGAATCGCTCAATCGGACTGCAAATGCCGTTTCTGCAAATAATGCTATTCTAGCGCCTCCTAGCGGCTAATTTTTTTGCGATGTTTTCCCATTCCATATCAGTACTTTAATATTTACTTGCCATATCCATCAAATATAACCAATAAGTTATTTTTCCAAATATCCCGACCACAGCGCCATCTGTTAAGTTCCTTTGAGACTTGAGCTTTGCTGAAAATGAAAAAGTTGGTGTGAAATCGCCAAAAAAAATTTGTTCCGGATAAACAAATATGAAAGGGACCTCACAAACGCGATGTAAAAAAAAATTAATAACAGCTCGTAAGAATCTTTGAAAGCCAATTTAGTACATAGAAAAGGTGCTCAGAGACATAATCGGATTATTCTACATTAACGCTCTCAAAACAACGAATTTCTTTACTAAGCGAGAAGAGGATAACAAAGGGTGATCAATTTAAAGGTATCGGATTTTAAGTTGAAATAAAAACACAAAAAATCAAATTGATTGAATTCTTGTAATCTCTGTGTAGAACTATTCATGACATTTATTTTTTAAAGATAATTCCTTTCAAATATTGGCCGCAGCTGCGCCGTAATTTGGTCATACGTAAACACCAATTTTGTATGACTTGCTGGAGGACTTCAGTTGGTATTTCGTAATATTGTCTTGCAATGCTGCAATTGGAGTGGGTATATCTACAAAGCATTAAGACTTCATATACCCCACAAATAAAAGTCTAAAGTTGCGAATTACAGAATCTTGGTAGCTAATTCACTAGTCCGAGACGAAAGATAAAGTGCTCACCGAAATGACGACGCACTAAATCCATTGTTTCAATGGATGTATGGCAAGTAGCGCGGGGTTGTTGGAACCTTGGAATCAAATGTTATGGAGATCACGAGCTTCAATTTCCGACATGAAAAAGTCGTTTATCATGCCACTATAGCGTTCGCCATTCACTGTTGTTACTTGTATTGTTACCCAAAACTTTAAACGCGTTTTTCTCGGAACCGTGTTCTCAAAGTGGGTTGTCAAATGTTCTCGAAAACTATTCAACTGATCTTGATGAAATTTTACACAGGTATTCGGGATACAATTTACTCGTGCTTGGACGAAGGATTGTTTTTTTTTTCAATTACAACTATTTAAAAAAAAACAAAATGTCAAGCCAATTTGACCGAAATTTTCATTTTTTTAGAAAAATGTCTGCTAAAATTCCAATTTTTACTTTTTTTTCTTTCCTTCGTTCAAGCACGAGTTTATGGTCTTAACTAAAACACTTGGTTTTGTATTCTCATTTTCGATGATCCTGTCAGGAGTAATACTGACAACGCGGACGCACCTTTTTTTCGAGGGGTCGCGGGAAATGACGTCACGATGGAAGAGTTTTAATTTTTTTTTTTTTTTGAAAATTTCAGAAATTATTCTTAAAATATGTATCTATAAGACAGAAAGAAGTTTTAATTAAATAAATAATTTTTTACGTAGAAAAAAAAAATATTTAAAATTAGCCTTTTTTAACTGACGAAACCCATGTAACCCCTTAAACTAAAAACGTAGGACGATTATGTACATCATAAGTTGGCTTGAGCGCGCGATGAACACTTTTCACAGAGCGTCGATTTTCATAATACAAGTCACCCTTCATATTGGATTCGATTAATATAGGCCAGGAGATCGAAAAAGGAGATCAAAGACCTCAGGCATGGCTGTCTATTATACTTAAGGCATACAAAGAAAAACGTAGAAAGAGAAGGGGAAATTATTGGGTTGGCAACTAAGTAATTGCAAATGCTTTTTAGAAAATCAAAGACAATTTTTCCATGAACTAAATAACTTTATTCTGTAATGTATTACCCATTTTATTCAATGACCTTTTGCCATCTTTCAGGCAGCGTCATAATCCTACGTTCCTAAAACTTCTGCTAGCAGTTAGCAAAAAATTGAATGAGGAACGCTTTAACATCATCATCATTATTGAAACTCTTACCATTCAAGGAGTTTTGTAAAGATCGAAACAAAAATTAATCAGATGGTGCAAGGTCAGGACTCTTTGGTGGATGTGACAAATCATCCCAACCAAAGTGGCCAAAGATGTATGTTGCTTTGCATTGTCATAATGGAATACAATACCTTTTCGATTTGTTAATTCGGGCCGCTTTTCTTCAACTGCATTACTTAATTTCGTTAGTTGCACAATGTAAACATCAGAATTGATCTTTCGGTTGCGTGGTAAGAGTTCAAAGTAGACAATTCCTTTGTAATCGCACCAAATTGATAACAAAACCTTCCTTTGATGAATATCAACTTTTGATGTTGTTTAAGTTGGTTCACCTGCCCGCATTTACTTATAGTTGCCAACCCAATACAAAATTAATGATTACTCAAGCTTTTTCAGCTCCGTGATGAATCTGAAACTTTGTCTAAAAATATAGAAAGCAGCTGATTCCTTCTCAATACAACTAATTCAAAAATGCGCGCTATTTGCCTGACATGAATGTGAGTGTCGTGTACCTCTGAGATTTCTTGTGTTCAAAGAAAACAAATTCGGGCGCCTTTTCTAAAGAATAGAACCTAACAAGCAATAACAATATGCGCTGCACAATTTCTCATGGCTAGCTTCATTTGCGTGGCCCTTTTAAATTGATTGACTTTTTTAATAAAACGCATTCGCTTCATTCGCTTCACCATCCCATCAAGCACAACTCATTCATCAAGTACTTCTCATTACTACGTACACTCGACACTTATCCTCGGCTCAACGTAAATTACCTTAGGAAGCTGTATGACAAGTTCAACTGTCAAGCCAATTCCCCAAAGTGATGCAGAGACTGCTACGCTTCAGTCTGGCAGTTTTTGCTTAAGCATCAGCATTTTGTTAGACGCCATCATTATTGCCTTTATTTGGGGCTTGATGTATTTGCTGCGTCTACAAAATCGCAAAAGCAAAGCTCAAAACAAACAATTTTTTCTTCTACGTGATGTGAACATGTTTAAATATTCATGTGTGTGTGCGTGTAGATGTGTGTGTTGCGATTTGTGCTAGCGGCGCTAAAGTGACGCCATGGGAACTGTCGCGCATTTAAGTGCTGCGTTGTCGCAGGCAATTCCACTTGTACGCGTATGAGTGTACCACCACTATGCCACTTGAGTGGCCACTCAGCGCATAAGTAATATGTACATATGTAATATGTAAGTATGTATGTACATACCTACACATTTTTGTGAATTGTTGAGGTGCCTGGCGCTGTGTGCTGCAAGTTTCACTTTTATTCTGGCATTTGGTTTGATTGTGAAAAAGAAATTCGTTTTATTTTGTAAAAATGTTTTTGCTTGTGCCAACTAAGCAGCGATTTGTTGGTTTTTCTTCTTTTATTCTGGAATTATTTAGGTTTTTGTGGTTGGCTGTGCTCCTGCAGTTGATGAATCGGTCTCTGCGCTCGACATATATTTGTCCAATTATTGTCAATGCGATTTTGTTAGAAAGTTTTACAAGTGTTTCTTGAGAGTGAAAGCGAAATTTCCGGTTCTTTTTGATGAAAAGAAATAAAGTAGAAGAAAAAGTGGAAGGAAAGCGACATATGTATGTGTGTATATAGCATTATGTTGACAGAAATATTCGATATGATAGCATTGCATGCGAGGGTTACCTCTTGTACTTTGCGTCTTTGCAACACCACTTGCTATGAGCTTCATATTCGATATTTGTTTATAAAATTTTAGTATTTTCTGTAGTAAAGTTATCCAGTCTGTGTCAGAAGAAAAGAACCGTTTTTTTTCTTGTAACTTTCAGATATATTCCGATCTGCTTTTTGTTGCGAAATAGTCCCACTCAAGGGCTACGACGCCAGTGCTAAATCAGGTTAGTGTCATTCGAAACTTTGCCGTAAACGCAACCAAACAAAAAAGAGTGAGGAATTCTCGAAGCGTTTTGAGGCGGTATTTTGATGCACGCACTGGAAAGGGCCAAAACCATCTTACGCCGCGGCTGCAAAAGTGCTTAAAAAATCAAAAAAGTTTGTTGTGATGTGGAATCAGCGATAAAGTGTAAAAAATGTTAATGACTTTTCCGAGCGCATCTTGAAGCGAGTGACGACAAAAAACAGAATAAAGTGATCGTCCAACTTTTTAAGCGGGACCCTTCTTTGTGACTACGTCGATCACGGCCGGTTCTTGCTAAAAAGGGAATAGATATGAGTATCAAAACCATCGAACGTCGCCTGAAGGATGCGAACATATCCTGCCGTCCCACATCATCAAAACCAATGCTCTCAGAAAAATACATTGAGAAACACCAACACAAGAAAATGGTGTCACAGTACATATTGGACTGGCCTTCCCAGTCCCCAGAAGTCAGCCTCATTGAAAATGTGAGGGGAATTATGAAAACGCATCTTGCCGGAAGTAAAGTCCATGATTCAAAGCAACTCGTGCGTAAAGTTCGCAAAATCTAGTCCTGTTTGTCGACGAGCTACGCAGAAAAGCTGGTTCAAAGCATAAAGAAGATGCTAGGCTAAACTCGACAACGATGAGTAATTGCGACTCGTAGTTTTGTACATAAAAAAAAAAAATAAATAATTGGCACGTACACTTCTGTTAGGTGCTTGGCCGAGCTCCTCCTCCTATTTGTGGTGTGCGCCTTGGTGTTGTTCCACAAATGGAGGGACCTACAGTTTCAAGCCGACTCCGAACGGCAGATATTTTTATGAGGAGCTTTTTCATGGCAGAAATACACTCGGAGGCTTGCCATTGCCCTGCCGAGGGGCGACCGCTATTAGAAAAATGTTTTTATTAATTTTGCTTTCACCGAGATTCGGACCAACGACCTGGCTGTGAATTCCGAATGGTAATCACGCACCAGCCCATTCGGCAACGGTGGCCGCAAAAAAATTTGAATATATACCTTTTATACTTCATCATCACGGTTCCTTTTTTCCGACACAGACTGCGAATCACGTTTTCACTTACGAGCTGTTCATGTTTACTCTTGACGTCTAAGCGCCACACCTTTTTTTTTTTTTTTTTTTTCGTGTTTTGGCGGTCGTTACTACGTGCGTTTGATTCCACTAAAACATCCCTCCCGCTCTCTTGCATTTTTTTCCCACCCCCGAGACTGCTTACGCATTGTTTCGAGGTAGAGGTCCAAGACGGCGTCCTAAGACGGACTTATACACTTACTCACCCAGCGATCAAGGTTACCTGCTTCCCAAAACACATGCCTAAGTCGCTTCAACATAAGTTTCGATTTCATGCCTCTTTTTTGGGATAATATCCTCAACATGATTTGCGACGGCAATCCGTTTTTCTTCGCCTAACATCACTTCCACGATTATTTCTACATACACCGATAGTTGTTCTCTCTGTGTTCCATCTCTTGTATTTGAAGAAGTGTTCAGTATCGCCATAAATACAATTTGGTAGGTTGAACTTTCCCATTTGCTACAAATACTTGCGAAAGAACCCATAACCGTACAAGAACTATGTGAGGTAGTAGTTAACCTCACCCTGCTTTCTTTCTACCCACTTTTCTAAATCGGGTATTAGTCTTGCAGTCCATCTGCCGTACCGTTCAGAGTTCCTTCTTGCCTGCCGAAGTGTGAGCGTTTGAATGTTAATGTCGAAGAAGCATGGTCCTGAAATCCCTTAGATTTTTGCCTGCCAACACAGTTCGAGCTCTTTTGCTCAAAGTTCTATAGGGATGGTTTCGCTGATAACTAAAACCGCTGCTCCTTATGAAACAGCCACTCGGAGAGCGTAGGGGCGTTGCACCGATTGCAAAGTTTTTCGCCAGCATTTCACCCTTAGCGAATCTGCCCATATTTCGCATCCATATAGAAGAATTGAGTTTGTCGTGTCCATGAAAAGTTTTCGCTTACTCTGAGTGGGATCTCCAATGTTTGCCATGAGCATCCTTCACATGCCGCTTACTTTGACAGCTGTTGTGGTAGCATGATTTATGTGCGCCCAGTAAGTTAATCTTGCGTTTAGTTGCACTCCTACTTGACCACTCTTTTTGCCAATAAAGTGGCACCGAGTACTTGCATATCTACATCGAATGGGATACGTCTGTTGGTTAAGAGGATTAGCCCTGTTTTCTCTGTGGCCAGTTTTAATCCGTGGTTTTCTAGCCACGCCAGTACTCGAATTATCACATGTTTTAACTTCCTTTCGACTTCGTCAGTGTTTAAAGCAGTTATTTCGGCTGCAAAGTCGTCTGCGTATCCAACTAGATGCCCATTCTGAGGCATATCTATTCGAAGAATTCCATTATAGCTTATATTCCAAAGTTCAGGTCCGAGTATTAATCCTTGGGTCGCACCTGCTGTTATGTGCTTTGTCTTGCATGTTTCGCGGGTTTCGTATAAGAATACGCGATTGCTTAGACAGATAATAATTAGATAATTTTCAATAAAATTTTGTCTTTAAGGTTTCAATTAGGTCGCAACATCCTAAACAGTTGAGAGCTTTTCTTATGTCCAGTGTCGCTAGTAATTCTAAACGCTTGGCGTATCGCTTGCCTGAGCTATTACGTTTTAGATAGCTCCAAACTGTGAAATGCTGGTACAGCGAGTTCCACGGTGGCTGTCGATCCTTTCTGGATGAATTTCGTGAATTTTGACGGTCTTCACGGATGTTATGTCCGAAGCAATCGATGCGAGGCGTCAACTGATAACGCAAAATCGTCATGTAACATATGACGAGATATAGGCATCCTTATGTATGAGTTGGACCAGCATACATTCAATATTGCATGAACATTTGGCCGTCAAGAAGCACTCGAGTAGATTGCTGCAACTACAAAAACGATGAAGAAATTCAACAGCGGTAGTTCAAAGCACCTCTACGACTTCGTAACTGGTGAAAAATTTGGAACCTATATGCATATATGAGCAGAAAACGAAACAGCAATCGACAGTGTGGACGTTCGAAGACGAGCCTAATCCAATAGAAGTAGTTCACGGAAGAAGCATCCCAAAGCAAATGGTCGCCTGTCTTTTCGGAAAATCTTGTCTCTGTCGCAACTGCACCAGTAAAAAACCTTAGAACATTGAGAGTGATACAACCATTTGTTTGCTTCAAGTTTTCGAGGAAACAAAGAAAACCTGAGGCCAGGTTAGGTTGGAATAAGCACACTTGGTCAAAGCTAAAGAGAGAGCGGGGAGAGGTGGTGATGAGATGGTTCGGAGGATGGGTTTAGAGTGTGTGGATTATGAACGATGACTGTGCTGCGCTTGCGCCAACAGCTTTGTGCTGCTGATGAAATTCATCAGATTTTTAATGTCAACGCCAGCTGTATCAGCAGGCGTAACAAAGGAGTAAGAATCGAGATGCCTAGATCTTAATCCCGTCAGAGCAGGGCAGCTAAGGAGAAGGTGCTGAGATGATTCCTGCTCATCCTCCATACATCCGACGCAAAAAGGACTCGAGATAATTCCAAGTCTCACTGCATGCATTCCTCGCGCATGGTATCCTGTGAGAAAACCCACGAGATTCGAGAGCTGATTTTTTCTCAACCTCAGAAGTTCGCCCGAGCGGCACCGATCCACACATGGCCTGAAGGATTTCGCTACCTTACAAGTTTGTGCACTTGTCCAACGCTCGTTGAGTTGGCGCGAAGCCCATCTTTGTAGGAGCAGACCGCAGGCAGTCAGGGGGATCCCAATTCACTCCCTTCGCGGGGAAATCACCCCCAATGTGCTCTGTCTGGTCAACTCTTCCGCCTCGCAGTTTCCCGCAATGTTGCTGTGACCAGGTACCCATATGAGGCATATGTCAAAGAATTCGCACCCAGTCGAAAGTGAGGGCAGGCATTCCCTGACCTGTTTCGAACGCACCGTCTTTGACCCGAGGGTCCTTATTGACGCCTGGATGCCGGAGTAAATACATATTTACTTTCTTGACTGTTAGTACGCATGTGAGTAGCCAATCAGCTGTCTCCTTAATTGCGGCTACCTCTGCCTGGTACACACTGCAGAGGTCCTATAACCTGATTCTGAGTCTGATGACAAGCTTCTCGTAAAAAACTCCTCCGCCAACTTCGCCTTCCAAGTTCGATCCATCCGTGAATAAGTTCACCAGGCCCTGTCTCCAAGTGCAACCCCCCGTCCACTCTTCCCTTGATGGAATAAGAGTAGAGAATTATACAGAGTATCCACAAATTTTCCTCTAACAATTAGTGCCACGTCATCCGCGTAGGTAATTACCCCGCAGCCCCCCCTCGCCACCTTGCGGAGTGCCCCTCCTCACCTGCCAGCGGATGGAGATGCCGCCCCACTCTGCCGCGACTATTCTGTCGCTAGGCATTCTGTAGATAAATCTTATAAGGTAGGTTCCGATCCCCAGTTTACCCGAGACCTAGTAATTGCCTCCAGGAGGGCGTTATTAAAGGCCCCCTCAATGTCGAGGAAGGCGCCCATCGCAAACTCCTTTCCAAAAACAGACTCCTCAATCTCTTTCACAATTATACAGGGCAGATTTCACCAATCTATCCTTACAATAAGCATGTTGGGTATGCGACAACCGACCCCGAGGAAAGAAAGATAAAAGACTGATTGGCCTGAAGTCCTTAGGGGAGATGTGCAAACTCTTGCCTGCCTTCGGTATAAAGGCAACCCTCACGGCCCTCCATGATCTTGGTATATATCCCCTGGCTATGCAGCTTGATACTTAATGATTTCTTTTTGTTCCCGAAGAGCTAAAATAAAATGTGAGGTTAACGTTTTTCAACGCCTGAAGAAGATGTTGAAGGCATTGAACAACTCGTTTTTAAGGCATCCACTTCTGAGTTGATTTTTCATTTTTATTATATGTATTATATTAATAACAGAATTTGTCGCTTGACGCCGTTCTATTTCTCGTATGCCCTTGTTATGTCATAACCAGAAATACTCTCACGGATGTGGTAATTTATTTATTTAAACTATCATCTTCGTTTTTGTATTTCCAGAGACTCTAAGCGCATTTAACCGATAAAAGGTATTTTATGCCATAGTTCATCCGGGCCACCAGTTCTAATTTACCTTACCTAGCATCTGCCCTAATAAAAAAAATATTTTTTTTTTCTAAAACTCAGGAAACCCCAGGAACTTCAGGAAATAGTACACTTTTTTACGGGTTCCTGTTGTACACTGAACACATCTCAGTTTGCTTAGCCACCATTCTTTCGTCTCCCAACGCGCCTTGTCCGCGTTTAAAAGCTTCTCGCTCTTTACCATACTTTAATAATGGTTTTTTTCTACTTTGTGCACATAAATTTTGCTGAAAGGACTTCACTTTTGACTTTTAAGCTAACTACTACAGTACTTCGTTGCAACGGATGTTAGCGGGATACATTTAAAATCATTATCCATGTCGCCTGCACTGACCTGACTCATCTTAGCTCAACGAGGCTAAGCCTGATGCTTACCAACAGCAGCAGCAGCAGCAAAAGTTGTCGTTATCGCGCTCATCATCGCGTTGGCAAGGGCTTTACTGTCACTGTATTCCACGGCTGACATGCATGAAAATGCCATTAATACCCGCCGAGTCACATCCACCGCGTTGGCACCGCCCGCTCACCCGTTTTGGTCCTTCCGCCTGCCGTTTGCATTTCATTACGCTTAAACAAGTAGTTGTAAATTGTCGCGATAGTTTGTGTTGACGAACAGCTCGTCTCGAGTTCTAAGTAAACATGATAGGCACACATACACATGCGCACATGCATCTATACTCAGTCGAGCGTGTCCTTGTCAGCTAGTTTGTTATGCAAACATTGTTGTTTTGGGTTCGACGGGGAACGGGATTATAAAATGCAACGCGGATGCGCATACGATTTAATTGTTTCATGCTTCAGCCAACTGTAATGAGAATTTTTGTATGAATAGCGAATAGGGTTAGGCGGCTGGGATGTAATGGGAATGGGAGGTGAAAGTAGTTTGTAATTATAGCTTAATATTAAAACGAGTGTCAGGCGGGTGTTTATTGATTTCAGAGACTTGGAAGAGATTAGAGTGTTAGGAGAGTGTGAAAAAGTGTGGGGAAGTGTTAGGAAAGTGGAGAGATTTTTTGAATTTTAAAGTGATTTGATGTATAAAACGTTTTTGGTATCGGTTGGGGTTGGTAATAGTGGCTGTTGCATTGCACAGGTTGCAGAGAAGTATGACTTAGGTCACGCGACCTAGTGTATAAGACGGAGGCTCCGTCCTTTTGCAACGTTTTCTTAGAGAAACTCTGAAAGTGAAGTTTTCTGGAAATTTCGAAAGTCTGGATGGACTAAAGATTTAAACAATTTTGTTTTAAATGACAAGAACGGAATAAAGCCAGCGATAAAGCTCGACATTCTCAACCTTCTCTTCAACTCTGCAGCTGTGCCAAAATCCAATTTAGAGAACGCTCATTCGTTTACCGCGCGATCGCAGTACTTAATGGGCTGTAAAGGTATTAAAACCCCATTATTTGAGGAACATTCAGACGAGAGATTCGGAACCTTTTTCGTTGTACTCTCACTTAGTCCAAGCGGAACTCTCTCCACCAGGCGTGGACCGGGGGCAACTCGTGGGGACAGGGCCTGGTTAACCTGTTTACGGATGGCTCGAAGTTGGACGGTACGGTTGAAGGAGGAGTATTCCGCAAAGAGCTCCCCATCAAACTCAAATTCAGGTTACCGGATCACTGCACTCTGTTCCAAGCAGAGGTGGCTGCAATCAAAGAAGCAGCTGACTGGCTACTTACTTGCGTAATAACTGTTAAGAAGGTAAATATTTCGCCCGATAGCTAAGCAACAATTAGGGTCCTAGGCTCTATTATGATGCACTCGAAACTGGTCAGGGAATGCCTAGTCCCACTTTCGATTGCATCAGAATTCTTCGACATAAGAATAATCTGGGTATCTGGTCATAGTGACGACGAACTGGCAAGACAACCAGATTGCAGGCATTCAACTAGATTGCAGGCTTACGTTCTGGGCCCAGTTACGGTACACGGCTACTAGAGTAGCGAAGGTCTCGCGAATTCTGAGCAGACCATTGACGAGCATCGGTGGACCAACACAGAGCAAAAACCGAGCAAGAGTCGCTGGTTATAGCGGCCACAATCTCAATTATCCTGTACGGCAGCGAAGTATGGGGAATTGTGCTGAACTACAAAGCCAAGCGCAAAGCACTGGAGGCAGGTTATGCAGCGCACAATGGCACTCAGAGTTGCCTCAGCCTTCCGCACTGTCTCTGGCGCAGCAGTCATTGTGATCTGTGCGGAGATATCCGTCGACCTCGTAGCTCGGGAACTAATGGATGCGTGGGACTCCAAGAAAAAACACGTAATCACTAGTATTGTGGAACGGAGATGACAAGCTACGCAGCGGTGTCAAAGCCGATGGAACACTGAATCGAGTGCAGATGAACGGCGAAGTTGATTCCTACTGTAAGCAAATAGACTCAAAGGAGCTATGGCGAACTGGGCTATTTGATGACTCAGTTCCTCTCGAGCCACGAATATTTCCGGAAATACCTATACCGCATGGGTAAGGTAAGTGACCCCAGGTGCATATATTGCGAAGCACCGAGCGATGACACCGAACACTTCTTCTTATTAATTGCCGCGATAACCGCTTACGCGATTTAGGCCGAGTTTAACAAAGCGCATCAGTCGTTTCTTTCTCGTGCTAAGCGGCGCCAGTTGGACACACCAAGTGAACCCAAGTCCTTCTCCACCTGAGCTTGCCAACGCAAAGGAGGCCTTCCTCTTCCTCTGCTACCAGCTGGTACCGCATCGAATACTTTCAGAGCCATACGGCTTGACCCATCCAACGCAGCCGCTGGATCTTTATTCGTTGCGTTATATCTATGTCGTCGTAAAGCTCATACAGATCATTGTTCCATTGCCTGCGATATTCGCCGTTGCCAACGTGCAAAGGTCCAAAAATCTCGCGCAGAATCTCTCTTTCAAACACTTCAAGTGACGCCTCATCGGATATTGTCATCGTCCGCCGTACGTTAGGACGGGCATGATGAGAGCTTTGTAGAGTGTTAGTCTTGTTCGTCGAGAGACGACTTTACTACTCAATTGCCTACTAAATCCAAAGGAGCACTTGTTGGCAAGAGAAATTATTTGTTGGATTTCCACGCTGACATTGTTATCGGTGTTAATGCTGGTTCCTAAATAAACGAAGTCCTTTACAACCTCGCGATCATAACTCTCAAAAGTGATGTGGGTGCCGATACGCGAGTGCGCCGACTATTTGTTTGATGACAGGAGATACTTCGTTTTGTCCTCGTTCATCACCAGACCCATTTGAGACGCCAAATACACGTTTCTTAATAGCGACAGATGGTTCGTGGAGAGAGATGCTCTGAGGGTCAGATTGGCGATGCCACGCCAGGACTGGACGTCGATCTGGGCGCTCTCGAGGCAATGCAGAAAGTAGTCGCAGGAAGGGAGTCTCACCAGAAGAGAAGGAGGGATTGTTTTAGCGGCCACACTACTCGACGCAGTAGGTTACGGTCGCTGTAAGTGCGAAGGCGTTTTGAACCCAACCTCACTGACCAAAAAAAGAGGTTGTCTGTAAAGTCGGTTTATTGACGATAGTTTAACGTGACAACGTCATAAGAAAATATTGATGGAATGGTTGCAATTTTCAAAAAAAAAAATTTAATTTTATTTGTTTGATAGATATTTTATATGGATATAGAGGAGGAGGTAAATCGAATTGCAAAGGAATAGGTCAAGTTACATTTACACAAACGTGCAAAATTACGAAACATTTATCAAATTCATGAAAGATATCTTCAATTTCGATTGTGCATCAGACGTTAATAAGTCAACAACACTAAGAGGCACCATCATCGATTTGCCTTTTTCAAGGCACTTTACACTCGAAACACTCCCTTTCATTTCCTACTTTTTCTATCATCGTCCTATTCTCAACAGAGAAATGGTTCATTACCATGCACACAGGAAGAAGGCATATGCAAATACAAGTATGTGAATTTATATACCTACATATGCGCACATACATACATATATATGCCCACTCAAGTAGGACAGAGCCAAATGTCGAACGTTGCCGAACGCGGGGGCCGATTGTGCTCTTTGTCGTTCGTTCCGCGCTCTCGCTTGCAGTTCAAGCACATTAGCTTACATTTGCTTGCGTACGGAATAGATTCGTACATTTGATATGTCCATATGACTTTTATGCATCTTTACATATAGATTTGTTCTTTTTGAAAATTGCGCGAAATTGTATATGTATATGCATGTTTATATACATAGATTAGTATACAACATATCTTATAAGGTATGTGGTAAATATTACCATACATTTTTTCCTTCATATAAGTTAAGGCAGCTACCTGACTGCAATACGCTAGCAATGCGTATCAGATGACACATGCGCAGCAGCGTTAGTATATAACCGCCGCTGCACCGTGTGAACCGCTATGTCAGCAAATTAAGGCAGCTACCTGACTGCGATTCGCTAGCAATGCGTATCAGATGACACATGCGCAGCAGCGTTAGTATATAACCGCCGCTGCACCGTGTGAACCGCTATGTCAGCAATATGTTAGATTAAGAATTAGCTTAGCTTAAGCATAAGAATAAATTGTCAATACACTCTTAGTTCTGGACTGAAGAAAACCTCAACGTATTTTCACTTGCTGCAAAACAGGAGTAAGTATGGAAAAGGGGCCAAGTGGTTGGCCCCCAACTTTAATTTTTTGGTGCTCCCTGAAGGGAGCACCTTAACTGGCGCCCGAGCAGGGACCCCTCTTTTTTTTTCAAAAAGATGGGGTACCTAACAAGGATCTCCGCAAAGGAATCCTTGTAGTGTAAAGGATCCGCAAAGGAATCCTTGTGGTGTAAAGGAAGTGGCAAAAAGTGAAAGTGAAAAAGTGAGTGCGCCGTGTTATAAAAAAATGTGAAGAAATAAAATAAAATGAATGGAAAATAAAATTAAATCTTATAAAATAAAATAAATCAAATTATAGTTAAAACCAAATTGAAATTAGACAGGAAACTAAAATTGGGATCCTAGCTAAAGTAAATTTTTTAATGTAAATTAACAAAAAATAAATTAAGTTCAAATGAAATTAAATTTAAAATAAATTAAAAAATGAAATTAAAGTAAAATAAACTAAAATAAAATATAATGATATGAAATAAAAAGTAAATATAAATTTAAAATTAGAATTGAATAGAATTAAACAAATAAAGTAAATATAACTGAAATTAAAACTATGGTAAAAATAAAAGGAAACAACTCGAGTGAAAATTAAACAATAATAGAAGATAACTAAATGGAAATTAAAACTGAATTTGAAATAAATTCAAATTAAATCAAATTAAGTGTTAAACAAAAAAACTCTCGACGATTCACGGCGCAAAACGAAAAATCACGAACACTTGAAAATGCCCTTCCGCAATGTGAAGCCGCACTTGTGCAAAATAACAGCCGCAATGCGGGCTTCACAAAGGATTTCCCTGTTTAATAAGGGAATATCCGGCAAAATGGAGCGGAGTGCGACGATAATTTTGTGAGGTGCAGTGAAGGGTGAATGCTTGGTGAAAGTAGGTTTCTTTCTCTTTCGAATAAAAAAAATAATTATAAAATAAATATAAAACTCGAAGTATATTGCTCAGCGATTCACCACCTACGGGGGGACCCTCCTGGCAATTTACTTACGAGGATGAAAGGAAACTGCTAAAATTTGTGAATTAAATAAAAGAAAATATTACTTATAACTGCACGACTGCGATAAATAAATGTAAAACTCGGAGTATATTGCTCAGCGATTCACCACCTACGGGGGGACCCTCCTGGCAATTTACTCACGAGGACGAAAGGAAAATTGCTAAATTTGTCAATGAAATAAAACAAATAAATAAATATACAACTCGGAGTAATATTGCTCAGCGATTCACCACCCACGGGGGGACCCTCCTGGCAATTTACTCACGAGGTTAAAAGAAAATAAATAAAGTATTACTTGTTACTGCACCACAGCGATTTTTCGTCTGCACTCGGTGGCATTAGAATTGCCACAGGAGGCCGTATGCCTACGCCTACTAGGACGGACTCCTGCGACTATAATGTCGATCGGTTACAGTCTTGTGTGCCCGCAATAGTAGTCATGCTACACCTTCCACATTGGAGATTGCAATGGGGCCAAGCTGGGTGAAGCAAGCTGTGCCTTAGTAGGTTGTCTGCAATCTGATTGCGGGTGACTAAAAAGGATAACATAGCCCTTCCGTGACCTAATAATAAAAAAAAAAAAAAAAAAAAAAAAAACAAAAAACAAAAAACAAAACATAAGACTTTGCTTTCCTAAAAAAAAAAAAAAAAAAAAAAAAAAAAAAAAAAAAAAAATTTTATTCATTAACAAGAATATTAAACAATTAAAAAAATAGTTTATTCTCATCTATAGGAGAGAGAGAAGAAAACAAAGGGAAAACCAAAACGGAGGAAAGAACCGAAAGAATCCGAATGGAAAAAATCCTGTAAGGAAGCAAAGTCGATATTAAGCAAAAAACAATTCCGTGCCGTGCCGTGCCGATAAAACAGAAAAAAATAAATAAATTTATCATTCTTTTTTCTATTGTACTGTGCCTTAAGGTTTAGGTAAAGAATTAAAAAATGGAGGACCTGAAGAAGTCAATTACTGAATTAAATGGGGCGGTTAACGCTATCCTCGATCAACTAAAAAATTTCCATAATCGATTAGGAGCATTGGAGGGCTCAAATGGCGAATTGGGGCGGTCGATCTCGCTCATAGAGCAAAAACTGGCAGAGAAGATATTTGACTTTACCCAATTGAGTCCTGCCGAAGAAGTAAGGCCCACGGTTATTGCTAGGGCTCCGATGACGGAGGAAGAGCTTAGAGAAATAGGCAGACTCCCCGACTGTGTAAAGGAAATTCAAGTTTTTGAGGGGAACCCCTCACAATACATTTCCTGGCTCAACAATGTAGAGTCAATTCTTAGAGATTATGAGACAATTAAAGGAAAACCATTGTATAGGTCAATAGTGCAGCATATAAGGCAAAAAATTAGGGGTAGGGCCGATGCCGCCCTGGTGTCACACAATATTTTCAATAACGATTGGTTGGAGGTAAAAAGAGTGCTGTCACTTCATTACGCTGACAAGAGGGATATCCGAACCCTCGAACATCAATTAAACCAATTGACGCAAAAGGGTTCGAAACTTGACGAGTTTTATGCAACTGTTAACCATCAGTTGTCACTCATAGTCAATAAAATTAAAACGGACGAGTACTCTGAGGAAACAGTAAATGTCCTAATAGGAACTTATAGGAATCGGGCGTTGGACGTATTTATTCGTGGCCTGAATCCTGAACTCTCGAAGATGTTAATTATACAAAAGCCGCGATCGTTGCCAGAGGCATACTCAGCCTGCCTCGATATACAAAATTTGACAATGAGGAATACCCTTATCCACGCTAACACCTTTAATAAGGTAGTGGTTCCAAGGAATGCCATGTCCGCTTCAAATCAGCGACCCCCAATTCCACCCAGGACACGTTTTTATAACAATTGGGCAAACAAACCATTTGGCTCGGGTCATTTCCAGGTGAATAATAATAACATGCAATGGAGAGCTGGCGGAGTCAATAACTCAGAAAATCCGGTAGTTAAAATGGAAGTGGATGGCACGGTTCAGACACGACAGGCCAATTATATGAACCGCCCGAGGAAATGGAATGCTGATAAAAGGGGACCATCTTCGTCAGCCGGGGGACTGCCCAAACAACAGAAGCTTTTCAACTTAGAAGCAAGCCTTGAAGGGGCTCAATGTGAGGAAAAACTCGCACAACACGATGAGACCGAGGAAAATTTTTTAACGGAGGGTCTTCCTGCTTATTTCATATAGGTGAGAAGACGGAAATCCTGTCAAGTGTGCCATATTTTACGTATGTGGCCACGAATAATAAGCAACTTAACTTCCTAATAGACACAGGCTCCAACATGAACTATATAAAAGAAAATCTGCAAACCAACACCAAACTAATCGAATCGCCTTTTAATGTCCAAACAGTAGCAGGACCACTGACAATAAATAAAGCAGTAAGAGCGAAATTATTTAAGTGTGTGGGAAACGAGGACATACTGACCTTCTATGTACTCCCAGGCCTCGAGTCATTTGACGGCATTATTGGGGACGATACCCTGAAACAACTTGGCGCAGTCATAGACAGGAAAAATCATATTTTAACTATTAGGCCGGGGATAAAAATAACGCTTAGGAATAAGGTAGTAAACAGTCTCCACCTATTGCGGACAACGGACATACCGGACAACGCAATCGAATTAGTAAACTCCTTGCTTGAAAAATACTCTGAACTATTTGAGCCCTTAAGCGACAATATTAGTGCAAAGACTTCAGTTAAGGCCGAGATAAACACCTCAACTAATGACCCCATTTACACAAAGAGTTACCCCTATCCTATCAATATGAGAAGTGAAGTGGAAAAACAAGTAGCCGAATTATTGGCGGAAGGCATTATCCGCCCTTCCAAAAGCCCCTATAATTCCCCAATATGGGTTGTCCCTAAAAAACCAAAACCCAATGGTGAAAAGCAATATAGGATGGTAGTGGACTTTAAGAGATTAAATGCAGTGACAATCTCAGATGCCTATCCAATTCCGGACATTAACGCAACATTGGCGAATTTAGGAAATGCGAAGTTCTTCACCACAATTGATTTAACATCGGGTTTTCATCAAATCCTGATGAAGGAATCCGATATACAAAAAACAGCTTTCTCGACCATGAACGGGAAATACGAGTTTTTGCGACTTCCCTTTGGGCTGAAAAATGCCCTAGCAATTTTTCAACGTATGATCGACGACGTACTAAAAGAATTTATTGGAAAGATATGTTACGTTTATATTGACGACATCGTCGTATTTGGGAAAGACCTTAAGGAGCATGTCAAAAATGTCGCCAAGGTATTTGAGAGATTAAATGAATCTAATTTACGAGTAAATTTGGAAAAAACGAAGTTCGTAAAAACCGAGGTCGAGTTTCTAGGTTACATTATCACTTCTGAGGGAATTCGCCCGGATCAATCCAAAGTCAAAGCAATTATCGACCTACCACCTCCAGAATCCTTGAAGGAATTAAAGAGTTTCTTAGGTATGACTTCATATTACCGCAAATTCATTAAAGACTATGCCAAACTAGCCAAGCCACTTACCAACCTAACCCGTGGAGAAAATGCACAGGTAAAAGCGAATCAGTCAAGCAAAGTTTTAATAACACTAGATAATCCGGCTTTAAGAGCTTTTAATAGTCTGAAGGAACTCCTCACCTCGTCTGAAGTTCTTGCATTTCCCGATTTCGAGAAACCATTCAATTTAACGACAGACGCGTCAGAATATGCCATAGGAGCCGTCCTCTCTCAAGGGGAACACGGCAAGGATAGGCCAATTGCCTACATTTCCCGATCCCTTAATAAATGCGAGGAAAATTACGCCACCAACGAAAAAGAAATGTTGGCTATTGTATGGGCGCTGGATAACTTGCGCTCATACCTGTATGGGGCTATGAAGATTCGAATCTTTACAGACCATCAGCCCCTTACCTTCGCTCTTGGGAATAGGAACCATAACGCGAAACTAAAACGGTGGAAATCTCGCATAGAGGAATATAACCACGAATTGATTTACACTCCGGGTAAATCAAATTACGTGGCTGACGCCTTGTCAAGAATACGAGGACAAATCAACCACACGACTGCTACAAATTACCCTCAGGACGATTCTACAACTGAAACTGCTAGCGAGGGAAATGGTAGCCTTAGAATCGATAGTGTTGGCGATTCTTCCACCGTTACAGCAAGCGAAGCAGGCACCATCCATAGTGCAGATCAGGATGCATCAGACCTCATCCCTCATGTAGAAGCTCCAATCAATGTATTTAGGAATCAAATAATTCTCAGGGAAGGAGGTGATTTGATATGCACAGAAAATCCCTATCCAGGGTATACCAGGCACTACGTAACTCTTCCAAATTTGAACAGCAATACACTCACCGAAGTGCTGAAAGAACGCTTAAATCCATCGGTAATCAATGGAATAAAAATTCCAGAGTCTCGAATACAATTGCTCCAAGACCTATACTTACGAAATTTTTTATATTACAAAATAAGGCTAACACAAAGAATAGTTGAGGATGTAGCAAACGACGATAGAGTGGTAAGCATCATAGAAGGGGAACATAGTAGAGCTCATAGGAATGCCAAGGAAATGAGGGAACAAATCCTGGAAAATTATTACTTCCCAAAAATGGCGAGCTTACTACGAGCACACGTTACTAGGTGTCAAATCTGCTCATTAAATAAATACGACAGGCATCCACCAGTCCCACCGTTAAAAGAGACTCCAGTGCCGAAGTTTCCTTGCGAAATAATTCACGTAGATATCTTTGAGTTACAGGGCGAGAAATTCCTTTCATGCATAGACAAATTCAGTAAATTCGCTAAGTTTTTCCATATCAAAGACCGTTCGGCTATCACTCTTCGTACCAAATTTGCGAAATTACTTCATTACTTCACAGCTCCAAGGATGGTGGTAACCGACAACGAAAGAGGATTCATGAGTCCGGTGGTGACCAATTATATCAAGGGGCTAGGTATAACCGTTTACCAGACGCCTATTCAGAGAAGTGAAGTAAACGGGCAAGTAGAAAAGCTGCACTCAACGATCCTCGAAATATACCGCTGTCTGCGACAGGAATTAAAAAATGTTAACCCAAAGGAATTGCTGTATATTGCAGTAGATCGGTATAACACCACAATTCATTCTGTCACTAAGCGAAAACCTAGTGACATATTCTTCAATCGGTCTGCTAGAATTAATTATCAGGGCTTTACTGACTTTAGGAAAAGGATTCACAGAGAGATACGAGCACAAATTAAGAAAAACCAAGAGCAGCGAAATCTCAGACTGAACAGAAACAGGAAAACACCCAAGAAATATGGAGTAGGGGATAAGGTGTACATAAGGGATAAACAGATAAAAGGGAAACAAAAACCCTTGTATAAAAAAGCAACCGTGAGTAAGGATAATAGAGTTACTATACAAACAAGCGAGGGGCGAAAGATTCACAAATGCCAATTAAAGACCAAAGGATAAGAATTTTTCATTCTTTTTACGGGGGGAGGCACAGTACAAAGAAAAACAGCTCTCTTCCAATCCATAAAATTGGTGGATATTCTTTGAATATCGGGGTTCGACTCCTCATGAGGAAGAGTGAATGAGTGAAAAATATATATAAAAAAAAAAAAAAAAAAAAAAAAAAAATATACATATATATATACAATATATAAAAATGGCACTTTAAAAGGCACATAAAAATTAAAAATACAAATATTTTTTGGCACGTTGAAATAAAAAATAAATACAATAAGAATAACTCTCTCAACCCATAAAATTGGTGGATATTCTTCGAATATCGGGGTTCGACTCCTCATGGGAAACGATGAAATTAATAGAGAGCATTTAAGAAAAAAAGAATGGCACTCAAAAAAAAAAAAAAAAAAAAAAAAAAAAAAAAAAAATTACAAATATTTTTTGCCACGTTGACGTAAAAAATAAATGCAATACAAATAACTTTCTCAACCCATAAAATTGGTGGATATTCCTTGAATATCGGGGTTCGACTCCTCATGGGAATGATGAAATTTATAGACAGCATTTAAGAAAAAGAATGGCACTTTAAAGAAGAAAAAATTATAATTAAAAATTTTTTTTTTTTTTTTTTGAATATTAAAATAAGAATTAATACACAAAATTTTAAAGTAAAACTAAAATTTAAAAGAAAAATAGAACATTTTAAAATTGCCTAGAAGTTTAAAACACTACAATAGTTTTAGAAGAAGTTATTAAGAATATCTTTAAACTTTAAATTTCATTGCAAGATAGGTTAATGTTAATTTGAAAGTAAAACTAAAATCTAAAAGGAAAATAGAACATATTAAAATTGCCTAGAAGTTTAATGCACTACAATAGTTTTAGAACAAATTGTTATAAGAATATCTTTAAACTTGAAATTTCATTGCAAGATAGGTTAATGCTAATCCCCGCCTCAATCGGATTCAGCATTTTTCAATATGAATCCCCAATTGTTACGGTGGAGCACGGTAGCGGCTATGTCATCAGCGGCCATTTTAAATTAATCCACGCTATTGACCTAAAATACTTCGACACCGTGTTGGCAGAATTAACAAGTCTGTCCAAGAAGAGGATCGGAAAAGAAGCAACCAAATCACTCATCGACTTCCAATTAAACCAAACACGTCTGCGCCTCATTGAATTGACAGGTGAAAAAACTAGAAAAACACGATCCATCAATTGGATTGGATCCGCATGGAAATGGATTGCGGGATCCCCTGATGCCGCAGATTGGGATTATATCGTTAAAAACCAAAACGAATTGATGACGAATGACAATAACCAATACGTCATAAACAAAAAGTTATTTAATGCGACGCAAGAAGTAATCCAGATGACAAACGACATGGTAGAATACACGAACGCCCTTGGCAGAAATATTAATGCAGAAGGTTGGGGCGCAATTATATTCAATAAGGTTCTACTTCTAAAGGAGCAAGTATCAGAAATCGTACGTGCAGCTCAGATGGCGAAATCCGGAATTGTTGATACAAACCTATTGGATAGAGAGGAAATAGAAAGAATACTTTTCGAAGAGAATGCCTTACCATATCAGAACCTGGTTGAAGCCGCAGAATACGCAAGCCCATCCTTTTACTCCAACGGCACCCTTCTTCTATATGTACTTTCGGTGCCAAAAGTCAAACCTGAACAATACCGACTTCTGTTAGCTAGACCTACAGCATTGGATGGCAGGCGCGTAGTTCTTGAGTACAGAAAAGTCCTTATCAACCGAGATGAAACTTATGGCGTGACGACAAACTGTTTCTCCATTAACAATTCCACCATCTGTGACAGAAGTTCAATAGAAAAACTACCAGAGAATAGTTGTTTGCCAAGGTTGATCAAAGGAGGCAATGCCCGTTGCCAGTTCGAGCCCGATAAGGGCACTACTATAGAACTCCTCGAGGAAAATACAATATTCTTGACTAATTTTCAAGGAATAGTGTGGGGCAAAAACCAAACGGCAACGCTAAACGGCACCTTCCTCATTCGCATTAATAACGAGACGGTGCATGTGGGCAATCAAACATTTTCGAGCACGATTGCTAGAACTTCACAAGTACTACCATCTGTTTTGTCAAATGTCACAAATGATGGCTTAAAGGTTAGCTTATCCTACATTCATGGACTTAGTCTGGACAACATAAATCAACTTAAGAAGCTTTCCTGGAATTTTCACCTCTCTTGGGCAACGGACGGAATTGTCCTTATAATTTTAGCATCAGCCTGCTATATGATCTGGCGGAAAATCACCTCAGGAGTAGATATACCCAGAATTGTTAGTGTGGCTGAAATTCATCAATTTCCTGCTTCCTCCGCCACAACTGAAGCCCCCCGGCTACAACGCTGTCATCTGCGGGACGCAGATCTTTAAAGGGGGAGGAGTTAAGGCAGCTACCTGACTGCAATACGCTAGCAATGCGTATCAGATGACACATGCGCAGCAGCGTTAGTATATAACCGCCGCTGCACCGTGTGAACCGCTATGTCAGCAATATGTTAGATTAAGAATTAGCTTAGCTTAAGCATAAGAATAAATTGTCAAGACACTCTTAGTTCTGGACTGAAGAAAACCTCAACGTATTTTCACTTGCTGCAAAACAGGAGTAAGTATGGAAAAGGGGCCAAGTGGTTGGCCCCCAACTTTAATTTTTTGGTGCTCCCTGAAGGGAGCACCTTAACTTATATAATAAAAAAATTAATAATAATAACATTAAAACAATAGGTATTATTAACAAACTTGGTTTTATTTTTAGTTCTTCAAGTAAATCAAATTAATAATAATCAATAAGAAGGCATATGCAAATACAAATACGTGAATTTATACAGTGAAATTCCCCATTACGGACAGTCCTTATAACCGGACAGATCCAATAACCGGACAAATTTTGGGCACACAGGTTTTTCATTCATTTTTTCATACAAATATCATCCTAATAAACGGACACTCTAATAACCGGGCGCGGACAAAGGATTTCAAACCATTTCCATAAAAAAAATTCTCATAAACGGACAAAATTCAAAAATATCACAAGCAAGCTTTATTGTTCATTATAAAAATGAAATAGGTGATTCCCCTTTTAACATGTATGCACACATTCAAGCCCTGTGTTTTAAATTAAGAGTCGTTTTCCATTCAGTTTGTTAAGTCAGTTGTATGCGAATGGTTGCGTTCAAAGTTCGTAATAATATAGCGCCGAAAAAAAGGTACTTTTTATTAAAGAAAAAATGGAAATTGTATTCGAAAAAGATAAATTATCAGTACGTGGAATTGCAAAAAGGTATAGTGAGCCCAAAGTATAGTGAGCCTAAAAATTGAATTGTAGGTACACGTTTCTTTTGCTTTGAAAGGTTCAATATTGGCAAAACACAAGCTGCTGAAATCAATAAAAATAAAGAAAAAATTCGTTCTAAATGGGAGTCTGGAGTTAATGTTCATCAAAAGCGAAGCTTTCTTAAAGAAGGCGGCTCTGAAATAGACAAGATGTGTTTTAATTGGTTCGCTAAGGCTAGAAGTCAAAACATTCCGATTTCTGGTCCCATTTTGAAAGCAAAGGCAATGGAAATTGCAGGCAAACTGGGTGTACCTAATTTTAATGCTTCAGATGGATGGTTAAACAAATGGCGAATAAGGAATAATGTTGCTTTTAAATGCGTATCTGGTGAAGTTGCAGATGTAAACCCGGATGGTGTCGAACAGTTTAGTTCAAAACTGCCATCTCTGTTGACCGGTTACAAGCCCCAAGACATTTACAACGCAGACGAAAGTGGGCTTTTTTTTCGTGCCTTACCTGACAAAACCCTCGCTCTTAAATCCGAAAAATGCGTGGGCGGTACACTATCAAAGGAAAGACTCACAATTTTGTTCTGTGTTAACATGGCTGGAGATAAGGAGCTGCTTTTGGTTATAGGTAAAGCAGCCCGTCCTCGATCTTTTAAGCATGTTCCAATCGTAAAACTGCCAGTGGATTGGAAATCTAATAAAAAAGCATGGATGACTCAAGAAGTAATGAGGGAATGGCTGCAGCGGTTCAATCGAAGAATGAAAGCCCAGAATCGAAAAATTATTTTTAGATAACGCGGCCTCTCACCCAAAGGAATTAAACTTAACCAATATAAAAATTATTTTCTTGCCGCCAAATACAACGGCAGTTAGCCAACCCCTTGATCAAGGTATAATCCAAAATTTTAAAACTTTGTATAGAAGCTTAGTTTTAAAACACTTGCTATCTAAAATTGACAATACAAGTTCAGCCTCAGAGCTTTCAAAATCGATTAATGTACTAGAAGCTGTGTATTTCATCAAAGCATCTTGGGATAAAGTGGAAGCCACAACCGTCCGAAATTGCTTCCGTAAAGCAGGATTTTTGGAAACTTATGAGGATCTTCCAGATTTTGATTCTGAAGATGATATTCCACTGGCAATCTATACTAGGCTTCAGGAAGGACTAGACTTGGCAAATGATTTGGAAGGTTTTCTCCAAATGGATCAAAATGTTTTCACTGAGGACAACAATATAGAAATTCAATTTGACCAACAAGATGATACTATGGACATAAGTGATTCAGAAGATGAATTTTCAGAAGAAATATGTGAGCCTATAACATCATATGATAAGGCTTTAAAACTTGTTGCGGGCTTGAAACAATTTGCAAAAAATGACTATGTAGCTTTCCAGCACATTAAAAATATCGAGAGTCACTTTGAAAATGAGCATTTTAAATTAAAGCAATCAATGTTTAAGCAATCTAGCATTACCGAATTTTTCCAATCAAACTAGTATTGAAATGTAAAGACTTGTACAATGTACTTAAAAGATATATGTACATATATGTATTTATATGTAATACTAAAGTATGCAAATATTGTTTACTTCCAAAAATTTCTTAAATAAACTATGTACAATACAATTTATATGTGTGGTATATATTTTGTGACTTCATCCCTTATAAGCGGACATCTCCCATAGCCGGACAAAAACACTGCGACGGTGAGTGTCCGGTTATAAGGAATTTCACTGTATATGTACATATGCGCATGTACATACATATTGTATATACGCTCACTCAAGTAGGAGAGAGCAAGATGTCGAACGTTGCCGTTCATTTGCTTTGTTTGCTTTGTCGTTCGTTCCGCGCTTTCGCTTGCAGTTCATTCAAGGTAACGGCAATGAGCAAGGTAACGACACATTTTTTCGTGCGTGCAGCCTGTTAAATCGAATTATAAGACGTTATCACGTCAAAAAATAAAAAAAAATGTGTATTCACCTACATCTTAACAATGTGGAGATGTTCTGTATAAAGGCCGTTCACTATATCTGGGCAAGACTGTAACTATAAATTCAAAATTGCAGGTGTAGGGGCTCAGCTGTAAAAAAGGAAAGCTTGGTCGAAGAAAAGCTATGCGGCCGTCATTTTCGCTTATATTATTCCACAGAAACAAGAAACCACACTGCTTGTGGCATTCACAAAGAATACCCTCGTTAGAATTTTGATTAATTCATTGTCTTGCTAAAAAAATCACAAAATATTTTTTTTTCCGCTGCTATAGATACGTAATCTAGTAAGCGCGCATCTCAATACCACTCAAGAAGGAAAAAAGCATTGGCCCAAGAAAACTTCAAAAAAAAAAAAAAAATCCATACGCAATGGAAAATATCCAAAAATTACTACAAACTATGTAGCGATTGAGTGACGCTGACATTCTTGTTAGTGGCTGATGACTTCCCCGCACTCGGCAACAGCTGGAAAAAAGGCGATAGAAAAGCGTATAACTAATACAAAAATAACAATATTTGCATGTAATAGCGCAGAATAGTTAGCCAACAACACCAAGTGGATGCAGAAATCGGTGAATAATAGAGCGCGCCATTTTATTACAGAGCGCGAAATACGCCAACCCTACGGAATCTTTGCATATTCATAGCCAGCGAGCTGATTGCGCCCACTTTACTCCTACTTAATGGCATCTAATATCCAACTAACTTACTGACGCCGCTTGGACTGGCCACATTTTTTACATTAAAAACGCCTACAGCTGTATGTCATAGACGCCGCCATTCTGCATTCTCCCGCATAGACCATCATTAGTGTATGACGTCGTCGGCAACGCTGTTAATCATTTGTCACATCAACGACATCAGAAACTAAGCAGCAAGCAAAATTCAGTCGACCACTCGACACTTCCGCTCAGTCGCATCGACACATTGCGTGGTAAGCAGCAAATTAACTGGCCGACCAAGCCGACCAAGTAAACCAGCTAAAGCAAAATTAGTCGCGCTAGAAGGCAACAACCTAGCCATAAATAGATTGGAATGTCGGGCACGGTTTGTTGTATGGACGAGTACAAACTGAGCAAGCTTGAGGGGTTTTGTTCAATATTGTCCCATTTGCTTGGTAATTGAAAGGCACGAGTTGGTCGCATAGTTCGCCCCTCTCTACTTGAATTCCAATTTACCAGCAACGCGTTGGAGTGCTGGGCCATTAGAGCTTAGTTGAATGGCATGTAATTGAGGAAAAGCTGAATGCGGTGCCCGCTAGCCAAGGTATTCATTTAACAGTTTGTTTAGACAGCGGAGGTAGTGTAAACATTATTCGCTCCCTGTGTTGCAGTCTTTGATTTGTGGCTGTCTTGTTTGGCCACAACAACGATGGTGCCATTTCAACGCATTTCACAGTGCTCTGTTGGTCATTGGATATCTCTCAGCGTCCTAGAGGCAGAAGTGAGGCCAGTGAATGAAAAACTATAAATGTGCATAGATCTATCGGCGAAAGATCTAAAATAGGAGTGAAGCACATTCAGTTTTGATGAGTTCAATTGTCATCTGAAATAGAGAAAGTACTCCACAAAACAAAAAATACGCCAAAAGCATAATGAAAAAATGTACATGTATACGCTTTTTATATCCTATTCTTTCTAATTTATTGGCATTTATTCACACATTTATTTCCGTATTTCAAAAATAGCTGATACCACCAAGCGACAAATATTAACTTTTTTATTCAGAAAATAATTCATATGCTCGTGAAACTATAGACTTTATGCAATAATGATAGAAACAAGATTGTCTCCATCAGAGAGTGCGTGACGTCACGTTTGCCAAGCTGTGCAGTGTTACCAACCATTTGCTCTTGAAAGTAAATTTAGTGCTTTTTTATACCCAAAATGCGAAAATTTTTAAGTTTGGTGTTTGTTTCTTCTTTTTAATTTAAAGCTACCGAAACTATAAGTTAAAAAAGAAATTTTATTATTAAACAAAAGAGTGCTAAAAAGGTCACTCTGAGAAAATTTTAGTGTTAATGAATATTTATTGGTTCTTATAAAATTTGATATTTTAAAAGTGTAAATTTATTTTTTTTTGCTCCTTTTAAGGTTTTGCAAGAATATTAAATGTCCTTTAAAACCTTTTTACACATTTTAAACAGCGTTTGAATTTACAGAATGCGAATTAAAACCATAGAGGTGTAATCGTTTCTTCCAGTCCTAAATCCTTAGTGGGACATAGGGCATCAAGAGGTGTATTCATAGTAAAAATAAGCTACAAAATACCAGAAAATACTAAAACAACCATAAGGACACTTTTACTAAAAGAGTTCCTTACAATATATATATATATATCCAATTGGCGCGTACACCCTGTTTGGGTGTTTAGCCCAGCTCCTCCTCCTATTTATGGTGTGCGTCTTGATGTTGCTCCACAAATGGAGGAACCTACAGTTTTAAGCCGACTCCAAACGGCAGATATTTTTATGAGGAGCTTTTTCATGGCAGAAATACACTCGGAGATTTGCCATTGACTGCCGAGGGGCGACCGCTATTAGAAAAATGTTTTCCTTAATTTTGGTGTTTCACCGAGATTCAAACCGACGTTCTCTCTGTGAATTGCGAATGGTAGTCACGCACCAACCCATTCGGCTACGGCGGCCGCCAATACGTTCACATATAAGCAGATGATCTACTTCTTCGTGCTTAACTCCCAATCCGTAATTAAAAAGTGAGATTACCTATACAAAATTTCTCTCCCAAAATCTGAAATTATAAAATAATCCTAGATAATAACCATACTTTTATCTTGCTACATAACCTCAAATATAGCAAAAAAGTCGTTCTCTTAACAAAGGAGTTTCTATTAACAAAAAACTCATAAATTAAGTTGTACATAACCATAACACATTTATTAAAAAAACATGCACATTTGAAAGACAATTTGTCACGCCTACAAAGTTCTTCAACTAATTCAATAAAAAATTGGTATTTTATTTTTTTTAAATGGGCATTTTAGTGCGTTTTTATATCCAAAGCTAGGCAACACTGTAGTAGCGAGAGAGAGATTTGACTGCTTAAAGCAGAAGAGCACCAACAACAACAATAATCACAGGAAATGCGACCAGATGTTAAAAAAGTAAAGCTAAATAAAACTGAATGAATTATGGAACTAATTTTTAAAAAAATATATATATAATATTATATTTTCAAAATTATAAACATTACATTTTAATTAGAACAGGCTAGAAAAATGTCATGAAGAAAGGACTAAAACTCCGAGACCAAATAACAAGAAAAAAATCAAGTTACGAAAGTGGTAATCTGGTCATACTGGTGTTAAAACGACGTAACTCATTGTCAAATTCGCTGAGAGCAAAGTAATGGTACCACGATAGGCGCCATCTCATTACTTTTCCATCATGGATTTTATGCATATAAAAAAGCTATTTACCCGGCTTTTGATTTTCTGATAAACTTAATTTTTTAAAGGACTTTAAAGTTAATAAAATAATCAAGTTTTCAATAAATACTTTAAGATGCTTACACTCACTCTATGACATGAATAGCAACACCAAACGAGAGAAAAAGTATCCAGCTCGTAAATATTTTTTCTACTTTTCGTGGGGGCAAGTGCAGACATTTTAATATCATCCATTCTTCTTCCTCTTAATTGACGCTATAACCGCTTACGCGATTTTGGCCGAGTTTAACAAAGCGCGAAAGTCGTTTCTTTCTCGTGTTAACCGGTGCCAGTTGGACACACCAAGTGAGGCCAAGTCCTTCTCCACCTGATCTTTTTAACGCAGAGGAGGCCTTCCTCTTCCTCTGCTACCACCAGCTGGTACCGCATCGAATACTTTCAAAGCCGGAACGTTTGTATCCGAATCCTGTGAATACGGGGATTTGAATAAATTTTCTTGAAAGAAATTCAACTCTCTTGGAACGAGTCGAGCAGCCACGCATCTCATGCCCAATTGATGGTGTAAAATGTTGCGAATTGATTCGTGAGACACGCTAAGGTCACGAGTTACCTGCCTCAAACTTAAATGGTGGTTTTCCAGCACCATTTTCTTAACTTTGTCGACGACTTTGTTTTCATCAATTGAAGACGTTGATCGACGACCAGACCGGGGCAAATTTTTCACGACTTCTCGACCCTCTGCAAAAGTTTTATACCCCTTGCAGACCCGTGTTTTTGATAAAGCACACTCGCCATAGGCTTTCTGCAACATTTTCAACGATTCGGCACACGAAATTCCGTTCAAACATACAAAATTTAAGGCAAATTCATTGTTCGATATTTTTATCCATAGTGAAAATCGCAGACCACACCTGCGGTTGACTGATATAATTAAATGCCAAAAACAAGCTAATTGACAGATGACGCTCAAACTCTGTGACACTATAGAGGCCAGTTTTGCCAACATTCCGGCAAAAAGAAAAAAGACATATTTGCAACGCGCGCTTTTAAAATGAATAATTCCCGATATTTTTTGACTGAATGTATAAGCGAGTTCCCGAGAGTTCTGGCTATGGGATTCGCTCCGACTCGCATCAAGCAAAGGTAGGCTGGTGGGTAGGTAGAAGTGGCAGTCGGTCTTTAAGCCAACTCTCTTAGGCTGTTGTTGATCTTTTGTGAGTAACAGAAGTAGCTCAGGAGATAGCCCATGAAATTGGCTATTCTTAAGGTCATCCGTATCATTCACGAACGTTGTGCCAAAGTATCTACACTTAGGGGCATGCCTCACAGGACAGTAACAAAGAAGATGTGTGACAGACTTTTCCTCCTCGTCATTCTTGCAGCTTCTGAAATGAGGCACGTTCAATCATTGAACCTATCGACCTAGGAGACAGTAGACTGTGATCAGAGCAACTAACATAGAGACATTTTTCCTTGATCGATCAAGTAGCGTCTTTGAGCGTCTGATGTGGCCAAATTCTTTTTATAGCGCTGCGACTATCAATCCATCGCGTGTTAGCTGAAGTGACAATGCTCCTGGTACCACGCAGTTTATAGGTTGCGAGGGGTATGCCTACAATCTGCATACCAAGAGGGAGGCGAGTGATAGAGCCTAAATAGACGGGATCGATCTTTCACAGGCCGCTGGGCATATAAGTTGATTCCCAAACTAGATGAATGGATAAACAGAAGACATGGTGAAATACATTTCTATCTAATCCAACTTCTTAGCGGACATGTTGGCTTTCTAGCATACCTACACGGGTTTAATCTAGCAGATAATTCGACTTCGAATGCCAGAGCGAAAATGAGAGTGCACAACACTCAACTTTTCACTGCGCAAGATTTTACGAAGAGCGTTCCGAGCTCGCAAATGTCGAGGACATCGGACGTCATCACCACGTCACTCGAAAGAGAAATGGGATGCAGTGAAAAAGTTCGCTAATTTGTTAGCCCTCCGCTTCCCTGGTATGTCACTATGCCCTGGCATCCATATCAATTGGTTTCGGAAAAAATCCGCCATCTCTTTAAGGCATGCCCGGCATTTAGGAGAAATGCTGGAATTATTGACAACCCAACCAAGAGATGGAAGCGCCACTTAGCTTACAGAATAAAGAGAGAAAGAATATAGATTTCTCTAAAGGTAGTCACATTTTTGCCTCACGAGGCAGTTACCTCATTAATGGCTCTAGTACTAAATAACCGATTATAATACGGTTCATCCAACCAATAGTCAACAGGATTTATTGGAACCAGACCGAGTGTTATGACCGAGTATCCAACACCTCAATCGCGCTCTTGATTAGTTATGGCAAGCCGAACAGCAATTTTATCTGCATTTTGTTTACTAACAAAGTGTAAGGGAGCTGAGAAGGAAGGAGTATTCAGAGCATCAGAGGGGCTGGCTTTTCGTAGTATTGTCGAGAACTGTTCACCAGATTATAGTCCCGTAAAGGAGGATAAGTCTGATGAGTCAGTGAATATTATTCGGAGAAACCCCTCACCTGCGTTCTATGGCATTTTTGTATGAAAACAGAGCTACAGTAGCTTTTTTTAGCCGGTCCTTTACATTCATGTTCCAGTTTAGTTTCTTGTCGAGAACTACACCCAAAATGTCATCTTATCTCCCACTGCTAGCCGTACACCATTCGATGATGAGTTCCTTTATTATATTTCCTCGAGAGCAACATTACTCTGGTTTTCTGAGGGTTTACACTCAAACCGCCATTTAAGATACCACTGTATAACAGACTGAATGGAAGGGTTCGCCCCAAAGCTTCGTACAACGCAAGTGATGGATGCCTTAAAACTTAGTGGAGGATTTAAAAAATTGTATCGATAAGAAAACTAATAAATTTGAGTAGAATTTTTATTCTTGCTTCAAATACTTACTTAAGTGAGAAATATTTTTTGCATAAGAAATGATGCGAAAGTATTTTTTTTTCCAAATACCTTAGTTTGATTTTTAAAGAGTCTGACTGTGGGTTATTTTTCCATTTAATATTAATAATAAAGTATATACTTCTAACTCAGAAAGGTGTTTTCAATAAAAAAGATGTAAAAAGTTCTCCTATTTTTCGTAAACTTTGGTTAAACAAATTAAAAATTTTTCTAATAACTTTTATATAAATCCTGAAGTACTAGCAGATATTTTAACTGTGTAAATTTTTTTCTCTAGAATTTTGATTTAATTTTAAAATCTTCATTATGAGGTTTTTCTGTTTAGCTACATGTGAGAAAATTCTCTTCTTTTAAAATAAATATCTTATGACAGCACTGCTTTATTTCAACCTAACTCTCTCTCTCCCTCTTTTACATAATTATGCCACTCAGCGCACAATTATGCTCACATCTCTCTTCCTCTTCTGATAAATGAATCATATAGTCACACAAATATGTTCCCCCTAAAAACAACACACACTTTCTTACTTATTCTCTCTTTATCTCTCCTACTTATACTCTCGCATCTCTTCTTCATATTTCTTAATTTACTCCATTACTAGATGACCTTTCTATAATGATATTATCTAAACCAATCTATTTTTCTTTGTTACACAACAACAATAATTTACATTTTGACTCTCACTATTAGTTTTTAATATAATAAATATGAGCTTATGAACTTAGTTGTAAGAATTATGTAGCCTTAGAAGTGGAAAATAGCACGAGAAGAGAGTTTTAACAAAATGCAGGTGAGCACCTGCATAGTTGAATCTATTCTCTTAAAATATGGTAAAATAACATTAGTTTGGATTACTGCGTTCATGCTTTTTATGTAAAATAGCACTATCTCAATTGTTCGTGCTTTTCGCTAACTTAGTGCAGAGGAACAATAGCACCAAATGCAATGATAGAGAACGCAATGCGATTATGGCGCCATTTTACAAAACAAAGGAATTTAGTTTTCTCTCTCTCCCAAACACCAACTATTACATTTGATGCAAAAAAGAGATCAACGCTACAAAGACAATACAGCATACAAAACAAGAAGAGCAACACTAACAACTCTGCGCATAATACTTAAATAAGAAAAGAAAAACAATTAAAGCACCAAATGTACAGTTAAGTATTCACATACTGTCGTTTTTGTTTTTGTGTTTGGTTTCTGTTTTATTGCTTGTTGTGTGTTAAGGCATAGCAACACAATAGCCGCAAATAAAGCGTAACAAATCAAATCCCTCGCTCAAAGTCCGGCCAGCAACAAGCCAGCCACTCGACGTGATTCGCCTCGTAGCCATTACATGTAAAGAGAAGGATGGGGAAGTTTTGTTAATATATTTGTTTGCTTGGGGCGCACTTTGGAATAAGCAAACAAAGCATTTATTGTGCCACAAAGTGATATTTAAGCAAATGGGCCCAGCGAGAGAGAGAGTGAGATGGAGTGAAATAGTAGAGGGCGTAAGTGCATAAATAAAAGTTTATTTGCGCTCCAAAGCAAAGCAATTTTTTTATCTTCAAATATTAGCAGCATGTGCCCCAAATTGCGAGTGGCGCTGACTGTGGTAGTGCCCAGTGCTCATTTGCTATTGTCAGTTAAAGTTTGCCCACTCATTTATCTCGCTCATCACCATTGCTGGAATTGTTGTGGGTGTATGTAGGAAGTACTTAAATGCCGTATTTATTAATATCTTTTGTATGTTTTCTAAGGACACCAGTTGAGTGTTGGTGTAGAGGATATATAGAGTGCAAGGTAAGTGTGGGAAGGCGTTTAGTGCGGAAGTCCGAAAAATAATTTGCGTAATAATAATGGAAATGCCAGCACAATAGTTTGGTCTAAGCGTTGGATGTGAATCACAGTTGACAGTTAATAAATTAAGAGAAATGTCGCATAAGGATTACAACGGAAAGCTGCATTAAATGTTATTAGCATAAATAATTAAGCCCGAAAGTGATGCGTGCCCTTAAATGGATTAGGTGTACTTTAGAACGGATTTGAAAGAGATTAGTAATTAAGAGAAAAAGAAGAAATAATCTTAAATCGAGTCTTACATGGGGTGCTCCATCTATAACTGGCGCCTGAGCTTGAACAGCTTTGAACAGCTTTGACTGTTATTGCGCGATATGCTTCTCATGGAGTTTTAGAAGCGTCTACTCATTACAATTTTAACCACGTGGTGCTACACAGGCCCAGAGTGCGCAGAAATCGGAAAATTTTATTTTCAAAACCAGTTCTCGAATTTCAATGCAAGCCGATATCGGTCCACGTTCACAGAATTTTTTCAATTAATCGAAGAAGCCCAATTGAATGGCCATTCTGCTGAACGGCGGAAGATCTTACTGAAGTTAATATGACATCTGCGGATCATCTCTAAAAAAGATGCTCTGGACAGGCTTTCTCGCTCTCTCGGCCTGATTGCGTCAGAGTTTTTCGGTAAGAGAGACTCGAAGGTCAATACAATTGAAGAAATTGACCTCATTGCACCATAAATACTTCAAAATATTATGAAAAAGGCAAAAAAAAAAAAATAAAATGCAAAAATAAATAAATATATACTAAACTGGCGCGTACACTTCTGTTAGGTGTTTGGCCGAGCTACTCCTCCTATTTGTGGCGTGCGTCTTAATGTTGTTCCACAAAAGGACCTACAGTTTCCAGCCGACTCCGAAGGGCAAATGGTTTTTATGAGGAGCTTTTTCATGGCAGAAAGACACTCTGAGGTTTGCCATTGCCTGTCGAGGGGCGACCGTTATTAGTAAACAAAAATTTCTATCATTCGGTGTTTCATAAACGGAGATCAGAGCCCTCGAACTTCCGAATGGTAGTCACGCACCAACCCATTCAGCTAAGGCGGTCGCCAAAAAAATAGTTAATATCGCATCGTTGCTGTATAAACTCAGTGACCCAATAAATTGAATCAAAGAAAAAATGAACAAAAAAAATTTCCCTGAGGTAATCGAAATCGATGCATTTTTCACTAAGTTATTTATAGGTATTTGTCTAATCTGAATTAAACACCCTGTATGTGTAAACGTATAGCTAAAAGTACACCATGCCGATATTGAGCAAAAAGAGACTACTTTTTTATAACCTAAAAATACCTTCGTAAATCAAATGCCCTTGGCATGACCAAGCAAGTTCGCTTTCTCTGGGCGCCAAGTCATTCACTATTAACAAAATGAGATTGTTGATAAACTCACAAAGAAAATAGCATCGACTTTGTGGTGTAGTAAAAGGGTTTGAGCATTCCAGAGTACTATTAGGACCTTAAAGCCTACACCTTTAAGCGATTCATCACCTGGAAACTTAGCTGGCATCTACAGATTCTGCAAGGTAAACCACAAAACTGTAAGGCTAATATTGGAGAAGTGCCCTACACTAAAGTACCAACGCAAAAGAATCCTGAGTGGTCAGCTCATAATGAGCCGCACGTAGATTCCACGCTTGGTGGATTGAAAACAAAAAATTTTTAGAATATTCTTCAGCCTCAAAGAATATTCTCTTGAATGGCGCATAACAGAAATATCAGAGTGTTCGCAGTGAACTCCTGTTTGATAGACTATTGGCAAACCTATCTCGGCAAAGCGCCGAAGGTTGTCAAGGACGGTCTGCATTATAGCCACTGAAACGATCAGTGGATTATATGCCAAAGAAGCTGCTCTTCAGAATGCCCAAAGGCTAAAGGAAATTGAAAAAGAACTTTCTAGGAAGAGCGGACGGTTGGACATGGACGTATTCTATATTTCTGAGAACGCTGAGTTCTTAGGAACTACCGATAAATCGGTTTATATCTGACTTACAATATTATCGATATAGGAACAAAGTAGCAGATGCATTGGCAGAGAGGCGTTGCAGTCTCTTCCCTATAGACGCCGAGCCCTTCTTTCCTATGGGACAGCACACCATTAAAAAGAAGCTTAAGAGTAAACAGCTAAGGCTAAGAAAAGTTAGCTGGCATCTAAATATGGAGCTATGCCAAGTGAAAGTCCTTACTGAGGGAGTACAATCGAAAGAGGTTTAGGAAACTCATAACCCTCCCTTTCAGGCTTTCGCACAGGCCATTGCAGATTGCGTAGTCATCTGCACAGGATGGCCCACAGACTTTTGTGGTTTCTATGGGCAGATCCCAGAGGTTCCACTACAAGGGGAGTTACACACTAAGGGCAGTTGCAGCCAGAAGAAAGACATATAGACTAACTCAGCTCTATCTTAAGTGTAAAAAGGTTTTGTTTATTTTTTGAAGTAGTTGGAGCTGGCTGTCCTAGCGCTATCCGATAAAATGCGAAAACAGTGTTTGTCGAGCTCATTGTCAGAGTTTGACAGCGATTGGGCCTTTGGCAGCACCACAATGTATCTCATTTCAAGTACGACTCTTGATTCCATGAGTCAAAGACCACGGAGAGGATCGTTGGATCGAAATCCATGCCTTCTCTGTTGTCCAATGCCGGTCTGGAGCCGTACCAATTGCCATTGAGTTTCAGCCTGCAGATGGCCTTCAAGGCATATCCTTTGAAGGATGAAAGCATTGAGTGGTGTCAGGAGGCTGTGAGTGTTTTGAATGTCTTTGTTTCAACGTGTGACTTCGTGGTGATCAGCAGAGGGCGCAAAAGACTATGAGGCAGAAGTGAAAATCTTAAATCTATCTAACTATCTAACGATCCCACTCAGCAGAATCTTTAAAACATTGTTTCTCACTAGGGAGTTGGAGGAACTCACAGTGAATCAATTTAAATATTCGCCTGCACATTCTCACCGACGACTTCACGAGAAACTGTGGGTTGGGTGCGGAAATATTTTTAGTGGATCTTCATATCGAGAGATATTTCCAACTACCACTCATAGCGAGTATTTTTTAAATCAGTTTGTTTTTAATTTTTGTAGAAACTTGTCAAAAAGTTCTACCGTTCAGATGACTTGGGCTTAACATTGCTAACTTTTCAGATAAGCAAGACAGTTGTAAAATATCTTAGCTTTGTTTTAATGATATCTAGCTTCGTACAGTAGTGAAGAGAGCACACCACGGGCTTATCTTGTGCGTACAGTGTTACCTTGCTTTCAGTGTTGGGGCATCGTCACATTAATGGTAATGAAATGGATGGCTCGGCCCTAAATATCTTCGACTTAGAAGAGGTTCTTGTGGCTTTCAGTTTTTTCAGCTGGTAAATCTCTCAAAATGCCTACTTACAAACGGAAGGGTCAACAATCTTGCTGAAACTGCAATAGCCTATCGCTTTTCTATTGCGCCAGACGAGCTGCGATCCTCATGTGAGGCAAGCAAATTGCGGCAAAAGTCATCGTTATCGAATACAAACTGCACACATTGAACTGGATGATTAATCCTAGAACTCTTTTACTCCTTAAATATCAAAGTCAATTATATAAAGCTATGTTTTATCTGATTCAGATTTATATATAATAGGGCGGGTCGATTTAAGAATCGCTCATTGCTCTGTGAAAATCGTATTCTAGGGATCAAAATAAGAAACTTTGCCGAAGGAACCATACCTCTAAAACGAATTCTGATGTCAACCAATTTGGGTCGAACTTTTGGGTAGGGGCAAATTTTGAAAAATCCCACTTTGACCCATTTAGAGTGCTCCAATCGAGTCCAAATGTATGACCGACCCCCACTAACTTATAATAATATCTATTTTTTCTCTTAAGAAATTTATTTAGTCAGAACATATGTAAATGAACAAATTAATTTAAGTGAGTTATAGAAAAGAAACTAAAAAGTTCGACCCAAATTGGGGGACATCAGAATTCGTTTTAGAGGTATGGTTCCTTCGGCAAAGTTTCTTATTTTGATCCCTAGAATATGATTTTCACAGAGCAATGGGCGATTTTTTTGCCTCCCCACAAATCGACCCGGCCTAATAATAAATATATTATATATAATTGGTGCTTACATACTTGACATCTTTTACTAGAAATTCGGTCGAGCTCTCCTTCTAGTTTGTGGTGCGTGTCTTAAAGTTTTTACACAAATAGAGGCTCGTACAGTTTTATGGCGCCTTCGAACAGGAAATGAATTTTTAAAAGGAACTTTTTCATACCAGATATACAATAGGAGGCTTGCCATTGCCTCCCGAGGAGTGACAGTTATTAGAAAAAACTTTTTCTATTAATTGGTGTTTCGTGGCCGAGGTTTCGGGCAGGTGTATAACCGAATAGTTATCACGCACCAACTCAATCGGATACGGCAGCCGCTTCGATTTAGATTTACTACATTGAAATGTGGGTATAGCTCCTCAAATTAACAAAGAAAAACTTCACGGTCTGCCACTCTCGTTCTCTGAATGATCGCTAAGTTCTCATCGTAAATCAAAAGCTCCGACTTATACAGAGAATCGTTACAACCAATTGCTGTTGATGCTGAAGTGGCTACACTGAGTTAAATATACCTGCAGTAACTTTAGAATTATCATCGAATTAGCTTGAAGTCTATTGATCAACAGAAGTGAAAGTTTTATATGAAAAAGGATGCAATGACGTGATAAAAGACCCTTTCGAATTCCGCAATGCCAAATATTATAGCATATTAACCCAACCAAAGCCAGTTACCTACTGCATTTCATACTTGAAATTTCTTATCTTAAAGCATAACTAATTTCAAAGCATTGGCAGGGAGAACTTTAGAAGCACAAGTTGCAGGATTAAGAAATGTTCTGCTAGTGTCTTAAGAAATATTTAGAAAACAAACATTTTATGCAACAACAAAAACAAAATTAAGTGTTGAACGGAAATGTATGACACTACAGAAAGAAAATCTCCTCTAACCGCTTTTAACAGTTAAGTGCTTATGAGGATTATTGATTCCAACTTCACTTTTATTACTGAGCAATTTACTATTAAATAATAAATAAAAAAAAGCAATTTTTATGGCTGTTCATGACATAGAGAGCTTAACTTATTCTGACTTCATAAAATCTATGCATCACTTCGTTCATCATTGAAGCCAATCAAAAAAAGAAACTATAAATCCAAATATGAGAAAGTAATAAATATTTCGGGCAATCAAAAGAGTGCAGTAGAGGAGAGTCATAAAAATTCAGCAATGATGATTGAGTGGCGTGTAAGAGCGGTAATGAACTCATATTTTGTAAATTTATATATACAAAGCTCACCCTGTAGGGAATTTCAGTGATGCCGAACTCGTGTGATGCCGACTGTAATGAATTTGCAGCCAAGTCTAGAAATTTCTTTCATAGCTTTCCTTATATTTTTCTATAGAAATATTTGAAATGGTGAAATGTTTTGGGGTTGCGCTTAAGGGGGGACCCTCATTTATCGGGTCAAAAAAATCGATTTTTTGGAAATAATTTTAATCTATTCTGCAACTATTTAAGAATATACTTTCAAAATTTCAAGTCGATATCTGTATTTTTGAAGGAGTGACAAAATTTTTAACAGGACGCGACGGGTGGCCTGATCGCCTGTATCCAAAACTTTAAACGCGTTTTTCTCGAAACATCATTTTTCGATTTTGTGTACACAATTGAGAACGCTGTATTGAACCAATCAGGCTTTACAATAGCTCATTTTAAAGATAATTAAATTGTTTTCAATGTGACATTAAGTGTTTTTAAAAAAAAAAAAGATTTTCATATTTTTTTGTAATTTTAAAGTCAATTTTTATGCATGAAAAATCACTTTTAACATAAAACTGGGTAAAAAATATCAATTTCGACATTTTTTTTTTATTACAAAATGTCACATCGAAGGTATTATCCTAAAGTTTTAAAAAAAATTTGGTTTTTTTATTTCAGAAAAAAATTCAGAGCGCTAGAATGTACACAGATAGAATGAGGTGCCATGGACGAGGTGTATATTTCCGTACTTAAAATGTTTTTTTTCTTCTCCGAAAATTTTTGTAGACAGTCAAAACATTTATTAAAGTACTTTATGAATTACAAAACGTTTGAAGTTATTTTACCTGAGAAAAAAATTCCCAAAAATGATGCATTTTTCGACCGTCTAAATGAGGGTCCCCCCTTAATTTAAAATAAATTAAAAATATTTATGTAGGTAATAGAACTTATTGAACCCATTTTAATAATTTGATGTTAATTTTCAAACATTTCTTTTAAGTTAAATTTTCGGCTTTTGTTTTGTATCTTATACTATTGGCAATAGTCGTACTTGATGGCTGTTCTTGTAATGCAAAAAATAAGTTTTTAAAGGATGCAGAAAGAATTGTATCTTAGTAGTGAAGCAAGCAGTTGAAGCCAAAAGTTTGCAAAAATTAGTCTAACAAGAACTAAGTTAAGTTGTAACAGTGAGTAGAAAAAAAAAATGCGGCAGGCAAAGTAGCGCAAAGCACAAAAGTATGAATGTCGCAAATAAACAAAAAAAAAAACAATATGCAACGGAAGAACTTTAATGCACTTTAATGCACTCAACAAAAGTATTTCCGACTGCCTTAGTTGTACACCAGCACTTAATGTCTCAGAGCTTTAAATATATTTATGTAAATGTATGTGTATAGGATTTTGTTGCACTTGTACTACACTATCGCTTGCTGGCAAATAGAACTTTTGCTTAAAACATTTTTTCTATAATACATGAACCGATTGATAGACAATTTTTCCAGAAAATACCGCTAGACATCACAAAGTTCACACGGGTTGGTGGTCTTTGCATGTACACCAAAGCGCGAAAATCACTCAACCCTGACCTAACCTCTCTCTGTCTCTCTGTCTCTTTCTCTCTCCGGTAAGTTGCTTGCTCCACTGAAACTCATGCAACGCTTACTCTTCTCAATTTGCTCTTCATTTGCAGCTGTCTATAAAGTTAACGGAAGTGCTCGAACTTTGCTAGTGTAAGACAGTACAACAATACCACACTAACAGACACTTTCATTTACAACAAAGAAATCATTCGAAAATCCGCTTTGAAAGGCAGCACAAAAGCCGCGCCGTGAAGTAAAAGTGTTAAAGTTGACTAATGCACACACACACACAAACTAGCATAACTTATAGTGCACACCTCATGAAATATGTGAAGGATTGTGGCGGTTGAGAAAATATCAAAGTTTTTTGTATTAGAAAAAGTATTTGTTAAAAGCTTAAGGGCGTATTTGTGTTCAACAGCTTAGCACTTTTTGTAAGCGCCTTTTCGTTTTTTGTTTTTGTTTGCTTAGAGACTTATGGGGCTTGTTAAGCCATAGCACAATAATTGAATTTTATTTTGACAACTCAAATCGCGTTCGGTAAAATAACTGAATAATAAAATACCACGACGAGGTAAAGTAAAATGCTAGGCTTTTTTTGTTACTTTTTTTTTTGTTTTTGTTAAATTAAAGAAACGAAGACGAAATGCGCAGTCATAAAATACATCGGGGAACGCAGTCTGAGGTGAAGTATGTTTATGTAGCGCAGAAAATTGTTTGCGAGTTCTGAAATTTATTTGCTTCTGACTTAATTCTAATATTTTTTTTATGAAAGTACATATATTTTTATTATTTTTATTAAAAAAAAAAAATTTGAATTTTTCTCAAAATTTCAACGTTTTTGATTTTTGCAAAAAAAAAAAATTTAACAATAATTTTGGTAAGCATCTTCGTTTTAATTTTTTTTGTAAAAAGTTTATTGCTAAAATTTCGACATTTCTGATTTCTTTTAATTATGCTCAAATAAAAAAACTTTTCTTTAAACTTTCTCAAATCTTGGCCTTTTGGTTTTTGTAAAAAAAAAAATAGTTTTTTTTTGTTGGTTTTGGTAAAAAAAAAAATAGTTTTTTTTTTAATTTTACAATATTAAATTTTGTTTGAAATTTTCTTAAATTTTGGCCTTTTTGGTTTTTGTAAAAAAAATATATATTTTTTTTAGTTTCACAATATTATATTTTGTTTGAAATTTTCTGAAATTTTGGGATTTTTGGTTTCTGTAAAACAAAAATTAAATTTTTTTAAATTTTACAAGCATTTATTTTTCTTTTTTTTCTGAAATGTTCGCCTTTTTGGTTTTTGTAAAATAAAAATATAAGATTTTTTGTTATTTTAGTACTTAATTTTGTTTTAAAGTTTCTCAAATTTCGACATTTTAGTTTTTGTAAAACAAAAATTTTAATTTTTTTTTAATTTTGTTCTAGTTTTTCTCAAAATTTCAAAGTTTTTGATTTTTGTAAAAAGCTTTAACAATAATTTTGGTAAACATGTTCGTTTTAACTTTTTTTCTAATTCAGAAATTGTTGAATTATTTAATTTAAAGAAATATTTCGCTCGAAATTTGCAAAAAATTTTCAGATGCATTTAAAATGGTTTAAAATGTACGTTTAGCGTTAATAAAAAAACTCGATTTTTTCCCAAAGGCGTGTACATTTTTTTGTAGATAAGTTGTTCTTAAATTTTGCGATTTATTTCTATACGTCAAAGAACATGCAGCGACAGCTTAATCTTTTATGGAAACTTTGCAGAGCCTAAAACACGATCTGCTACTCATCAATATAATAAGGAATATTATATACAAAAAGAAAGACACATTTCAAAAGATCTACGGATATATGCGTCAAATTACTTAGCCGACAAACACGTGAACGATTGGCCCGCCTATCTACACTACCACAAATTAAATAGGTTCTGGGAAGTAAACCAATTTTCCCATGCAAGGAACCTCTATGGAGACCCCTCTAACTTCGAGTAGCACAACGCACCAATTCTCTCCGAAAGCACTACAGACAAGTTTCTTTCATCCCCAGAATGAACGACTTGAACAAAAAAAATTTTTTTTTAATTACTTTTTAAAGTGGAATACATCGAAAACGGCTAACTTTTGGATATCATGCCAAATAACCAATCAGAATAAGCAGAAATGAATTTAATAATAATGCCTCTATGTATCTAGGACGACTTTCCCGGTAATCCTGTCTGTGAGCAGCGGCCATTACATATTCCATGCCGCCCACGCCCCATTAAAGCTGAAATTACGGAAATTTCTGGTAAACAAAATACACATAAAAGTAATGTATACGTGCAGAAACAATTGTGCGTGTCCGAAGGCAGACTGAAAGCGGCAAATATTTTATTCGCTGAGTTTTTGATTTTTTGCGCCAGTGTGTGGAAAATTTAGCCCACAATTTTTGCACACCCAAAAATGGGTGTGTAGATGTGCAAATTGCTATACATTTATATGCATGTGGGCCGTAAGCGCTTTAGTTTACTCGCACAGCTTCATGTATATGTATGTGTGCATATCTGCACTAAAACACACACTGTAACTAAATTTAGTGCATATTTTCGGGCGTTCGCAAGTGATTTAAGCCATTGCCGGCAGCTGAGTGAGTGAAAATGTTAGCGTAAATTTGCTAATATAACCACACACGCACACACTCACACTCGCTTAGTAGTCAGCCAATATTAGTGAGGCGACACGCTTTCATCCACATGCTCATTAACATTTATATTCATTTTTGTGAGCGCATGCATATTTAAGTACATAAGCTTGTTAGATGGATTGTGTTTGTTTGGCAGTGTGAGTGTTGGCCACCGTTTGTTTACGCCGAAAAAGTTAATCACATCAGTTTGTGGCAAGATAGTTTGGGTAAAGTATTATAAATAGAAAAACTGAAAAAGACAGAGTAGCGAAAACTCATTTGAATAAACTCATTTGGCTCATTGAGCGCTTGGGCAACAATAAAGAGGATAATGTTGGTAGGGATGGGATTATTAAATGCAAAAAAGGACCGTATGTAATATGTGGAAAAATATAAATGTGTACATAGATTGGGAACATTCGAAATTAGCAATTTTTATTCAAATTTAGGATGAATGGAATTTAAAAGTTATTATAAAAAATATTAATTCAGTTGGCAAAGCACAGTCATTTTTACTTTAAGCAACTCCTATAACACAAAAGCATTACGAATATTTGATCATTTTATATATAGGGTTTTTCAGTAAGAGCGCTTCAACTTTTGAACTTTTTTGAATAAAACACAAACGGTTTGACTTTTTTAACTAATTTTTTTTTATTATCGAGTTTGAACATATACATATAAGTATGAAATTCGATTTCTTTTGCATGACCACCGCGTGCACGTTTTACGAAGTCCAATCGTTGAACCCAATTTTCGACCACTCTTTTGCATAAATCGGCCGAAATTCCAGCAATTTCGCATTCAATATTGGCTCTGAGCTCACAAACCGTCGCCGGCTTGTTACTGTAGACCAATGACTTCACATAACCCCAAAACGGGACGGCTTGTTAAATGGACCGTAAAATGGCTGTAATGCTGTTAAAGTAGCAGCAACAGAACGATTATTTTCATAAAAAATTTGCACGATTTGCAATCGTTGCTCAGGTGTGTAGCGTTCCATGATGAAATGTATACTAATGAAGTTTACAAATGACAAGCGAAAAATAAAAAATATTGCGTCGTTCGCCCTCCCTATCGGAAAAAAGTTGAAGCGCACCTATTGAATAACCCTGTACTTAGTATTGCCGCCGTAGATGAAAGGGCTGGTGTGTGACTACTATTCGGAATTCAGTGAGAACGTAGGTTGAAATCTCGGTGAAACACCAAAATGAACAAAAAGTTTTATCTAATAGCGCTCGGCCCTCGGCAGGCAATGGCAAATCTCCGAGTGTATTTCTGCCATGAAAAAGTTCCTCATAAAAATATCTGCCGTTCGGAGTAGGCTTGAAACTGTAGGCCCCTCCAGTTGTGGAATAACATATAGACGCACACGACGAATAGGAGGAGGAGCTCGGCCAAACACCCAGTACGCACCAATTATATGTACATATATACATATTGCCATAAATTTTATGACGAATATTACAAAGGTTCCGTTATTTTTGCTAGTAATCGTCCTCGAGTGCTTCGAATCAGTGCCGCCTCAAAAGCCGTTCGACAAAGAATTCGCAGAATTCTCCTTAAAAACTTGCATATTTTGTATGTCTTTAGGCACTGCATTCCTGGCCTTATGGGTTAGGCTTAGGCCTTTATGCACTGCGACTAGATTGAACTATTGTGTACTTAGTGTATCGAGAAATCGAATCAACTGCTTAGGAGGGATCATTTGTAAGTCTTCTTCCTCTAGTAGTTACGAACCCAAGACTCTGTGTGATTAAGGCCGTTTGTGCCATTCTAGTATTCTTTGGTTTTTGTTTGGGTCCATGTTTTGCTTTCCTGTTTTAGGTTGTTTTTGTTAAACTCAAAAAATGGAGTTGGTGCAATAAATGGCCCTTCCACCCCTTTTTTGGCATAAGAGTCTGCCTTCTCGTTTCCTTCGTATGCTACATATTCTGGTACCCAAATCAAGGAAACTTTATTGCGAGTCGGCAGTTTGTTAAGTGCTTGTGGCACTCTATAAGACTTTTTAATTGAACGTAAAGGTATTTAAAGCTTGGAGAACTGATTAACTATCCGAAAGTGTTTTAAATTTTAATTTGTCGAACCCTCTTTTGGATACGATTTCAGCTGTTTCGATTATGGCGGAAAGCTTCGAAATTGTGGTATCTGTGATCAGCGCTAAAGCTTAGTGTGCTCAAGACCCTACTATTCCTGCTTCTACGCTCTGGAGCGTTTTATATCCATTTTTATACCATTTGTGCGAGTCATCAGCGCAAAAAGCAAAAACGGTTTGTTGTAGATAGTAAAGTTTTGGTTGCATTAGCTATCAACTCGGCAGGCTTCGATTGTGTCAGCGTTTATTTAAAGCCCAAATTTTGTTGCATATTCAGCCATCAGATCAATTTGCTTTTCGTATGACTAAAAATGTTGCTTAGCAGGCAAAAATTCATCGACTCTTTCCGTTAAGCGCCACGAGTTGCCTCTCTTTTCCTTGTTGGCTTTCAGCAAAACAATATCTAAGACGATGTTAAAAAGTAGTGGAGATAGAATGTAACCTTGCCCTACCTCGCATTTAACCATTAGTTTTTCACCAAGCTATTTTTCGTGGAGAATGCGGTAGGTTGCCTGTATATAAAGTGCTTTGACAAGTGATATAAATTTTTTTGGAGTACTCTTGCACGCCAGTGCTTTCCAGATGGCGTCGTGTTTAAGAGTATCAAAAGCCCTTTCGGAATTTATAAATACCTATTGAGCAGATAACGAGCGGTTTTGTCCAAAAGCCAATGCCATTAAACTCAGGTTGGTCCGCTGGTTTGCCTGAGTGCGAAAAGGGAAACCCTCAGCAGTGGTATATTCTTCAAACTCTTCCAGGTGCTTTTCGCAAAATCCGTAGCGAAAAAGTGAGAGCCCAGATGTCTAAGTCTTTGCCAGACGAGAGCAGGGCAGCTGAGAAGAAGGTGTTGAGATGATTCCACCTCGTCCTCCAGACAGTTTCTGCAGAACGGACTTGAGGCAATCCCAAGTCTCACGGCATGAACACCAAACGGACAATGTCCGGTAAGGATGCCCACCAAATTCGAGAGCTGAGGCTTTGTTAGCCTTAGGAGTTCCCTTGAGCGTCCCCGATCTACCCGTGGCCAGAAGGATCTCGCGACCTTGCACGTTTGCGCACTAGCCCAGCGCTCGCTGAGTTGACTCGAGGCCCATCTTTCCAGGAGCAGACCACAGGTTCTCAATTTTCTCATTTCGCGACGAAACCATCTTCAAAGTTCCCTGTCTAGCCAGCTCATCAGCCCAACAGTTTCCCTCTATGCCGCTGTGCCCGGGAACCCAAATGAGCCTGATGACGAAGTATTTGGATGCAATCGAGAGAGAAGCCAGACATTCCCCGACCAATCTCGAACGCACAAACAGCGAGCCCAAGGCCTTAAATTGCCGACTGGCTATCGGAGTAAATATTTACTTCCTTAACGGTAATTAACGAATTAAGCAACCAGTCCACCGCTTCCTTAATTGCGGATACCTCCGCTTGGAAAACACTACAGTGGTCCGGGAGCCTAAATTTAAGTTTGATGGGAGGCTCCTTACAGAATACACCCCCACCAACCCTTCCGTCCAATTTCGAGCCATCTGTGAACATGTTTGCCTCGCCTTGTCGCCAAATGTTGCACCCCGCCCACTCATGCCTTGAGGGAATGTGAGTAGAGAAAGGTCCGCTCGGATCTAGCGTGGGTGTACAGTAGTCCAGCACCATGGGGATGAACTCAAATTTTTAAGAATGCTAGAGTGTCCGTAACTTAAGTCTAGCCTATGGCCCGAACACCTTAATCTGATTGCGGCGCGTGCAGCGGTCGTTTTTCCTACAATGCCCACGGACGCCACATTCAGCATAGCGTTAAGTAGAGTAGGAGTGGTACGGAGCGCCCCACTAATTCCAATGAGGGCAACCCTTTGCACCCTCTCCAGCTTAATAACTGATGCCATCCTTTCTAGCGAGTTCCACCAGACAAGGACTCCGTATAGCAAGATTGGTTTTATAATCGTGTTATAAAGCCAAAAAGTGACTTTAGGCGAGAGGCCCCATCTTTTGCCGATAGCGCCCCTGAAACCATACAAGGCGACTGTTGCCTTCCTGATTCTCTCCTCAATGTTTGGCCTCCACGTAAGACCTCTGTCAAGGTTGAGGCCTAGGTACTTCACCTTGTCAGAGAGCATCAACGGAGCGCCCGCTATTGAGGGAAGAAACACTCTTGGTATTTTGTATTTCCTCGTAAATAAGTCGAGCTCCGTCTTCAGAGGATTTATCGATAGGCCGCAATTTGCAGTCCAATTTATAACTAGATTCAGATAACCCTGCATCAGTTCCATCAGAGTATCTAGAAACTTGCCTCTGACAATAAGTGCCACGTCATCCGCGTAGGCAATCACCTTACAGTCCCTCCACTCCAGCTCCTCCAGGAAACCGTTAAGTGCGGCAATCCAGAGTAGTGGCCTTGCGGAGTGCCTCTGTTCACTTGCCGGCGGAGAGAGGTGTCACCCCATTCTGCCACGACCGTTCTATCGCTAAGCATCGTGTGGATAAGCCTTATGAGTTCGGTTCCGACTCCTATTTTACCTAGCGACCTGGTGATTACCTCCGGGAGGACATTATTAAAAGCCCCCTCAATGTCGAGGAAGGCACCTACAGTGAACTCCTTCTGGTGGAAGGACACCTCGATGTCCTTAACAGTTGTATGCAAAGCAGACTCTACCGATCTGCCTTTACAGTAAGCATGTTGAGCGTACGATAAACGCCCCCGAGGAATTTCACTCCTTATGTGCAGATCAATCAGCCTCTCCAGGGTTTTTAGCAGGACCGAGGAGAGACTGATTGGTCTGAAATCCTTAGGGGATACATGTGAAATCTTACCTGCCTTGGGTATGAAAGTAACTCTCACAGCCCTCCAAGATCTAGGTATGTAGCCCCTATCTGTGCAGCTCGCGTATATAGGAAGAAGCCAATGGCATGATACCTCAGCAGATTTCTGCAGTTGAGCCGGTATAATGCCATCGGGCCCAGGTGGCTTGAAGGGCTTGAAAGAGTCAATCGCACAAGCCAGGCGTCGCTTGTTCAGCCAGCGGTGGTGGGTGCGTGAAGTGCTATGCATCCTATCCCTTAGTGACAGTCAAGCTCTTCTAAAGGTCTTAGAGATCGCTCGCACCACTTTAAACATAGTTTAGGTATGTAAGTTGAGGCTAAACTTTATTGCAAGGGACAATGTGGTGTTTAAGACAGTTCCTTGGAGTTTTGAATTGTACCGGAGCCAATATGGCAGGCGCCCACTATAGTAATTTATGTACGTCTAACGGTTCACTTATCTGGGCAGTGTGATAGCGCATAATGGCGGTGCAGATGCTGACGTAGACTCTTGCATTAGTAAAGCTCGCGCAGCCATCTTCAAGGTGAAAATAATCTGGGATTTCAATTTTATATTCCGAAACACCAAACTAAGAACCTTCAACTTAAGTATCAAATTAGCCCTTCTGTGCGCCTCAGCGATACGGAAAGACACTGACGCGATCTACAGTAAATTGCTAGTTTTTATTAGCAAATACCTACGCATAATCTACCGAATTTTCTGACCAAATTCCATTTCAAATGAAGATCTCTATGCGCTCACAAACCGTAATTCCATAAACTCAGAAATCAAAAGGAAAAAAACTGAAGCGGAAATGGCCATTCCATATAAATATAAATTAATTATATGCGTTTTTCACAGTGTTTTTTTTTTGACACGCGGTGCTGCGCTTAAATGAGAGAATTAGTACTTAGCGAGGTAATAACCGTCGGCCTTTATTTTCCAAATTCAACTTACTTAATAAAGACCTTAATTCCTAAGCATAAGCTAGCCCTAAGCTCCAAAGACGCTGGTCTTGCACTTTACTGTAAGGAATCGTGTTTCGTCGCGAGACATAGCTCGCAACATTTATGTGCATCGACGTTTCCATTGCCAACTGTTATTTTTTGCTAAGTTGGTCACTCATGTTAATTTATACATCAAGATTCTCAGCAATAACTCTCTGGCTTCTGACTGACTTAGACGTTGGATCGGATATATTGAGAATGGACGAACTACATTCCCTTTCCCGCGACACACTGCTAAGCTTCATAAAGAGTCTAAGCAATTTGCTGAGAAGTAATGCATCTCCATCTCATCTGTGCCTTTCCTTTAAAATTGTATTTCTTGGCCTTAAGTGCAGTACGCCATGCTGCCTGAGGGCTTAGGAAAATTTTAGGTCAACCACAATTCCATTCCATTCTGGTGTTTACTAATAATAATTAGAGGCTGCTGTATAAATTTCGATACGAGTTGCAACTATTTTGGTAGAGAAAAATTACCACTTCTAAAAGATTTCCCCACTAAAAGACAGAGTAAACCAATTAGCTATAAACGCATATTTCACAAATTCCCTATTAGTTGTAATCATCCACTGAACACAGCTGAAAATATGTAACCATTAAGGCCACACTTCTAACAAATTGGATTGCAATACAGTTGCTAAGCCATTTGCGGCCAACCGACTGACTGCCGATTTATGCAGTTGAGTTGGAGATTATTTCCTCACTGGAATATCACATTTTGAACTGTTCATTTGTTTTGATTTTGAATCCAATTTGTATTTGTTTTTCACTTGCTGCCTTGATGTTTGCTGTTGCTGCTATTAATTGTATGGGATTAAGCTACACACACATGTGTATGTTGGTGTGAGTACGTACGTATGTGTATGTTTTCATGACAGCACTTTTGATTGTATGTTTTTCTATCTGTTTGCTTGATGTTTGGCTACATTTTATGTGTCTGGTGGCCTAATCGAAAATGGCAACCAAAGCAAATTATGTAGAAGTTGCAAAAAACCGGCGTCAAAGTGGGAAAGCGCAAACTTTGTAAGAATTGAATTGCAGGAAAGAGTAGAGTGTACGAGTACAGCTAAGTGTAACTGAATGAATGGCATACTGCTTAGACAGCAGTGAACAAAATTAATGTAACAACACTTAATGCTGCAAGTGGTAATCCTGCAGGGAAATTCACTAGTAACAAATTGAGTTGCTTCTTTGCGAATTTGGAACCCTGACTGGTTGAAGCGCCTTTTATTTTCCATATATTTGTAGGCTGAAAAGTGAACTAAATACTCCTACGATGATGTTGTAGAAAGTGTCAGTTAATCCCCACTGCATACCTTTTTCAAAAGGTACTCGAGTCTACTAGTAAATTAGGCATAAGTCTAGAAGAGTCTCCTCGTCATAGCCTGTGCCAGAGCATAGCCGATTCTTTGCGTTTATTTTTCTGAGGTTTTGAACCTGTCACACTCTGCAAATAGATGCCGCTACTCGCAACTTCAGCAGCGTTGTGATACACAGTTGTTCAATTCGCACTAGTTATGAACCAGTTCTGAACTCCTTTCACGAGTGTGTGATTTTCCCTGCAGGCAGCTGTAAATATGTGTACGCGTATGCCTTGAGATATAATCAAAAGCTCTCTTCTCCTGTAGCTTTTGATTATCTCTGATGTACAGTTAAATGCGAAAAGTAAGTGAAGGAGTGTGGGCAAAAATAAAAAGATTAAGAAATAGCAAGTAAAACGACTTTCTTGCTGTTGGCGTTTTGTGGCGAAGCGCAGACTTAATGAAATTTGTGCTAGTGTATGTGCATGTTGTAAAGTTCGTTTGTATGTGTGTTTATTTGTGCGCTTCACCGACATTAATTGGAGTAAGCAAGTGGCATTCTATAGAAGTACATAGCATATTGGCTTTGTATCTAAAGGCTGTGAGTGCGATGCCAACTTCTATTCAGAATTAGACAAGTCGCTTTTTCTATTATAACAAAAATAACAAGTTGCTATTGCGCCGACTGGTATGCCCATAGTGCCTTCACAATTGTTTCAAAATATTTTCGGTTTTCAGCCTTTGTCTTGAGTTGAGACCACGCCACTTTTAGCCGCTTGCGCTGATTTCACCACTAGGACTGTTTCTCGGGGTCATCCACTGCTGCGCATCCAATCGAGGGCTATTCTACTGATTTCGGAAGCCAGGCTTCCGAGCAATGTAGAAACAAGATAGGAGAAATTTGTACTAATAGATGAGACTCAAAATAATGGGTGTCTGGATAGTAAAGAGTAGAGGGGAAGTAAGCTAACCGGTGATTTTTTAGCTATTATCTTTTTAAACAGTTGGTTCAAACAGTTGACGCACGTTTCGTGTTTTATTTCACTGTCAAACATCTTCAGTTTGGTCTATAATTTTACCATGAATCGTCTTACAAGCGAACAACGCTTGCAAATCATTAAATTTTATTATAAAAATGCGTGTTCTGTTCAGGGATGGTAAATGTCCTGCATGTAGGGATTTTCGTCGAAAAATGTGGGTGTAGGGGAAAGAAGGACAGATTTTTTTAAATTCTGTAAATGTAGGGAATTTTCAAGAAGGACGGATAAAATTTTAGAAAAGCGGGAAAAATTAAAAAAGTTCATTTAAAATAAAAATCCGCAGTAAGATTTCATGTCAGACTTTTGAACTGCGGCAAGTCTGCACGCCGAAACAAAAATGCACCAAAAAATATGAAGGCAATAAAAAAGTCACTTAAAATAACAGTTTTTTTTAAGAAAAAGCTGAGTAAACCATATGGTTCCAGAAATTTCGAAATAAGACTTAGCATGTTTTTCGCTGTGCATAATGTCGCGCTGCAAGTGGTGGACCACTTAATCCCGCTCTTAAAAGAAATCGTGCCGGATTCGGAAATAATAAAAAACTGTGAGCTCGGAAGAAAGAAGTGCACCAGCGTAGTAAAAAATGTATTGGCAAAAGAGCAAAAAGACAATTTAGTTAGTACAAAAATTAAAAGTAAACAAATTTTCCATAATGATCTATGAAAGCATAGACATCGGACTCAATAAGCATATGTGTCTCCTGGTGAGTTTTTCGATGAGGAAAGCGAGCGGGTTGTGGTTAAGCTGCTGGATCTAATTCCAATAAGAACTGATTGCTCTGTACGGAATTTTTAAAGAATCAATTTTATCTCTTGGAATTTCATTCAACAACATAATTGGTAATCAAAGTAGATTTATTTTATAACATTTAAGGTATGTGCAGCGATGGTGCCAGTGTAATGGCAGCATAGTTCCTTTGCATGAAGATTAATTAGGGACATACCAAATGCTATAGTTGTAAAATGCCTATGCCATTCTGCAGCAATTATTACAAGTAAGGCTTGTTTAACGCTATCCAGAGGACCCACAGTGTGGCCGATTCCCAAAAAGCTGGCCAAAAGTCGAAAAAAAAGTTTCTAGATAGAGTTTTTTTTGTCTTTGGGTTGGCTACATTAATGCCTTAAGTAGTGAAAACCGTTCATAGCAACGTCCTGCACCCTAAGTATCCTCTGTATTTTCAGTCGCAACGTGGCCTTCGTTTGAGCATCGTATTACTGTCGATGAATAGTGAAAGTTGTACACATTTGAAAGATTTTGTAATGGAGTAAATTGAACAAAACCAAATGGAATCATCTTCGGAAGATTAGTAAAATTCGAGAAATCTTTAGTATATTACATATCAATACCTCCACACAAAATTTTTAGCTGCAACAATACGTAGAGACATTTTTTGCAATTTTTTTTATAAAATTTGAGTTTTCAAACTGTATAGTAATACAACGCCGTCATATGCTGCTTTGAAACCTATTAAAGGTTACTTAAAAAAGTAATGGTTACTGAATAAAACAAGATTCAGCTGCTACCACTTGCTACCAAATTCGTAATCAGCGACCCCGACAACCCCTGAGTAAGAAATTTTGAATCAATTACTTAATTTTTTGAGTTTTGGCCAGCTTTTCGGGAATCGGCCGCACTGTGGGACCTGAGTATCTTTTGCGGCAAACCGGTTCGTACGTTTCGAGAAGTTCCAAAAGATGCGCGCAATTAGAAGCTCTACAGGAAATGATAACGAGAAGAAAAAGAAAATCCTTCGGACTTATGCAACCAGGTGGCTCTCTCATCACAAATGCGTCGAAAGTGTATTACAAAATTAGGGTGTGTTATTGGCATTTTTCAACCAAGCTGTCACGCAGGACAAATTGAAATCAACAGAGGCGATTTTATTTGAGCTCAACAACCAGTGCAATAAGATTTATTTATTTTTCCTCAAGTATGTACTCAATTACTTCAATACTCTAAACGCACTTTTTCAGTTGAAAGCACCTTTAATACAGGTATTCCAACGAGAATCGATCAAAATATTTTTAGGCTTAGGTAAAAATTTTATTAAAAAGTCTGAGCTTAACATTACTTGTGCTGTTACATCGCCACATACTTCTATAGTATGTGTGGATGTCAAAGTTTGCCTTGTTTTAAATAGAACTGAATGTAATGAAAAAGTATAATTTTTAGTCTTTTTTGAATTACTCTTTATATATGTGTTTATAATATAATAAATATGTATATTTATATATATTTAAAATAAAATTTATTTTTATTATAAAGTATCAAAACAGCACCAAGTCCAAAACTTAAGCAAATAATTCAATTTTGACGTTGCAAGTGCCTCATTGTAGTGTAAACACAGGAAAAAACAAATGTAGGGAATTTTGTCGGGAAACTTTTTTGTAAGCATAGGGAAAAGTAGGGAATTTTTTTGGGCTGTGTAGGGATTTTTTAAAAAATCATATACCATCACTGGTTCTGTTAAGAAAGTTTATCGCGCGCATCTTCCATTTTATGGTCAGTTTAATTGACCCACTGAAGCCGCTATTCGAGCTATTATGACTAAATTTAGAACCAAATTTACATTATTGGACATCAAACCACCAACACGCTTACGTAGAGTGCGAACTGAAGAAAATATCGCAGCTGTATCGGCCAGTGTTAATGATGGCCATCAATTATCGATTCGTTGCCGTTCGCAGCAATTGGGCCTCTGTTACTCAACAACGTGGAAAATTTTGCGAAAGGATTTAGGTGTGAAACCTTTCAAAATATAACTGGTGCAAGAATTGAAGCCGAACGACCTACCGCAACGCAGAATTTTTGGTGAATTGGCTCTTGGAAAGTTGGCCGAATATCCACTTTTTTATCGAAAAACTGTGTTCAGCAACGAAGCTCATTTTTGGATCAATGGGCACGTAAATAAGCAGAATTGTCGATTTTGGAGTGAAGATCAGCCAGAAGAATTGCAAGAGCTACCAATGTATCCAGAAAAGGTCACAGTTTGGTGCGGTTTATGGGCTGTAGGTATCATTGGACCATACTTCTTCAAAGATGCTGCGAATCGTAACGTAACTGTGATTGGTGAGCGCTACCGTGAAATGATATCCAACTTTTTTTTTGCCCAAAATGCAAGAGCTTGACTTGCATGACATGTGCTGTGTGTGTGTTCAGCAAGACGGTGCCACATGCCACACAGCCCGCGTAACAATGGACTTGTTGAGAGGCGAGTTCGGTGAACATTTTATTTCACGTTCGGGACCTGTCAATTGGCCACCCAGATCGTGCGATATAACGCCTGTAGATTATTTTTTGTGTGGCTATGTTAAAGCTCATGTCTATTCAGACAAGCCTGCTTCAATTAACGCATTGGAAGACAAAATTATACCAAAATTCGACTTAGCTAATGGACCATTTGAAGCACAGTCGCGGTCAACATGAAATGAAATAATCTTCATTAAATTATATGGACTGTACTATCGATTTAAATACAAATTTCATGCATTTTTCTGAATTTTTTTTTGAAAAACTTTCTTAGAGCTCTTAAAAAATCACCCTATATAAACCAACTGTCATTCATAAAACTGTAAGCTCAACTTTTTATAAAGCAAGTGAATCATGACGAATGCTACCAATTGAAGATGAAGCTCGGCCCAAAACTGCTAAGCTTACTTTCGCTTCACTATTACTAGTGTTGGCGTAATAGGATCTTCTTTTTGGCTGCCGGCAACCAACGGCTGATTGCTATGCCAGCAATTTCCCATTTCGCCGCTCCTCGCCTGCTCAAATTAAAACTGGCGCAGTTCACTTAAATTTTGGCTTAAATGTCTACACTTGGTGGGCTTTCAAATTATCATAGCTGCTAGGCTTAACCGGGTTGTTGTACTTGCATGTTGTGCTTTTTCGGTTGTGGCATTTTGCTGTCACTTTTTCTGTCCTTCTCTCTGCTCCACTATCCGTTTGCTCCTCCCAAGTGTTGATTGCCAAGCAACATTTTCACACAAATTCACATACGCGAATGTACAGGAAAAAGTATGTATGAGTGTGTTGGTGTAATGCCACACATTCACATTTGCAGCGTGTATTTAATTCCCGCACACTTAGTACTCTTCCTCTTCCGCTTCCATGGCATGTCGCGCCATGTTGGCTGCTCATGACCGGCTACTGGCAGCCTACTGATTTTTGCTTTCAATTTTGTGCTTTCCTTCTTAGCGGCTCTTCTTAGTTTTTGTATCTGCTGCATAACCACATGCGGATTCTCCTTTCTGCTGTCTTTATTTCGTTTTTGTTTTTAGTTTTTTGTTCTTTTTTTTGGTGTTTTTGCTGTCCGCTTGTCTTGGTCGTTAACCAGCAAACTGCTGCGTTTGTTGTGTGTCACTCGGTGATTTTCCGCTGTAAAAGTGATTATACATTTAAGTTAAGTTTTTGTTTGTGAAAATACTCGTACATGCGTTAACTTTAACTTAAAACAAAAAAAAAAAAAAAAAAAAACAAAGCAGAGAAGTGCGGATTTGCCGGAAAGGTCTAATAAAATCTGTTTGTGATGTGTAATGCTTTTTCTTTGCCTTTGCAGATGGTCGCTCATTTTTCTTAGTGAATTACTTGGTTATTCGGAATGCCTGAGAGGCTGTAGGGACTTTAAAGGATAACACTCAGATTAGTATTTTCAAGGCAGTTAACTATAGGTTGCCAATAAATATTTTTGGTGGAATTTTTTGTATCCATTTTTGGTGTTTCTCTTGCGCCCTTTCACAACGGAGCTGCATAAAGACTTATGAAGTTACTTAATCTTGATAGTAAATATCGCCTACTATCACATGGCCAACTTACGCGCGCCCAAGATCTTATAACACTACCTCGCTACGCACAACTTGTTGTTTTTGTTGTTGTGGCAGCTAACTAAACTCTGTCTGTGCGATGTAATCATCTGCCGTCTTCATTTATCTCATCTAACGGGAGACCCAGGAAACGTGCTGTTTCGAAAGGTTGGGTCCAGAGGGAGAGTGGTGCTAGGTGAGTAGGTTTGATAGGACATATGAATACAGTACCTGACCATTGAATTACATATTTATGGCTTTGAGAGCGAATAAATAGCAAACGGCTTTAAATCATTTAAAAAAGTTTACACATTAGTTTTTATTAAAAGCTTCTTGATATTATTGAACTAAAACTATTTATTTTAAACTAATATTTCGTGGCTCCTCCCCTGGCTGTTAAGACGGCCGCAATTCGTTGAGGCGTACTGGCTACGGACTGTGTTATCTTCATCTTAAGATTTTGGTCATTATACCACATATCTTCGATGTTTTCCTTAAGCTGTTGTATTGTGGTATTATTCCGCTGGCGGCCGCCGTAGCCGAATGGGTTGGTGCGTGATTACCATTCGAAATTCACAGAGAGGTCGTTGGTTCGAATTTCGGTGAAAGCAAAATTAATAAAACCATTTTTCTAATAGCGGTCGCTCCTCGGCAGGCAATGGCAAACCTCCGAGTGTATTTCTGCCATGAAAAAGCTCCTCATAAAAATATCTGTCGTTCGGAGTCGGCTTGAAACTGTAGGTCCCTCCATTTGTGGAACAACATCAAACGCACAACACAAATAGGAGGAGGAGCTCGGCCAAACACCTAACGGAAGTGTACGCGCCAATTATTTATTTTTTATACTGCCGATTTGAGGTAGGCCCAACAATTTTCGATGGGGTTAAGGTCCGGTGAATTGCCAGACCATGGCAAAACCATTATTTCCATTGAATTCAGACAATTCATGGTCATCCTGGATGTATGACATGGTGCTCCATCTTGCATAAAGGTGTATGCGTCCCTCGGACACTTTAGGGTTTCTAAATAGCACCTCCTTTTCCAGCCCCTACACGTACTGGACAGAGCACATTGTTTCCTCAACAAAATGTAGCGGACCTGGTCCCTCTGAGGTTATACAGACCCAAACCATAACACTGACGGGTGTTTGACTCTTAGAAGCACACAATCTTTAGAATATCGTTCTCCGGGTTTTCTGCCAACAAAATTTGCTGTTTTTGTGACCACTTCCAATCGGCATTCTTCGCTGAAGATTATCTTTTAGAAGAAAAACACAGCGACAAAAAAGTGTGAGTATTCACATCTTCTTACTACTGCTATTTGACAAAGGGAAACAATTTTTTTTTTAAACTTGCTTTTTTCCAATACTCCGCGTCGAAGGCTCTGTGAAGTTGTGCCCAAAGTTTCCGCCGATTCCGCATACAGGGTGTTAGTTTTTGCTTTTTTGCTGGTCATCTGCAAAAAAGTCCATTTTCGTATAAGCGTCGTCGTAACGTTCTTTCAGAAATATTTACTCCAGATTCCTGAACCTCTCTTAAAATCATCCGACTTGAAGCATTTCTGTTGCAGAGAACTGTTTGCATGACTTTGTGATCCTGCCTGGTTGCGGTGATGCGTTCTCGGCGACAATTTTGGCGATTGTTTGAAGTTACCCCTAAAACGTTGTTGGTATTTTTCAACTTTTTGACAACATTTGCCACAGATGCCTTGGATATTCGAACGGTATGTCTGTATAGCTCAAGTCCAATGTCAAAGCGGACTTTCGGCCCATTTTCTAAAAAAAAAATGGTTAAACTGAAAAAAAGGATAACCCACGTGACAAAACAAGCAAAACAACTGATCCTTTTCCAATCGTAGCAGGCCAATTGACTGGAAATTCTTAAAACCATCTAAGAACAGGTTAAAAACCCCTTAATATCCTTTTTATTTGGGAAAGCTCAAATTAGATTGAAAATTTTACCTGATATTTGAAGTTTTCAGAAAAAATGCCATCGGTCATAATTCAATGGCCAGGTACTGTAGATGGTTAGTGTCATACGGTGTGCTTTACAATAGCCACAACGAAATAGGGCCAAAATTTCGCGGGTCTCACGAGGTAGCTGAAGCACGTCTTCTGCAGTAGGTGGTGACTGGACTCCGATAACGGCATTCGGAGGTCGGGAGTTTAGAAAGATGTTAAGGGTCTCCCGAAGATTGGAGTTTAATTTTGGCCTGTATACTGTCTGGACCAGTAGTTTTAATTGTAGTTTGTCCTGGATTTCGTCAGTGTAGTTAGAGAGATGCCTCCTGACGTGCTTGGGAGGTGGCTAAGGTTCAATCAAATGTCTGGAAGGAAAGCACCCTAGAAAAACTGCTTGCTGAACATTTTAATGTGCTCCTCAAGAGGAAGCATTAATGCCTCATTGTGTAGGTGTTGCAGGGAGTACATCAGAAGACACCCCGTGGCTGTCCTGATGCACTTTTTGCTTTCAGATGCTCATTGACAATTTTGGTAGTTTATAAAATTTCCGGAATACTTAGTACTTTGTATTTGTAGTCGTATATATGTTTCGAGGACACCCCAGTATTAAGACTTCGGCTTTGAGTTAGTTAGCTCAAGCTGCACCTTTAAAAGTGAACTGATAAGTCTTTTTGCTGCTCTGTTGCACGTTGCTTGAAGGAGATTCAGTAGTCTTCTCATTGTTGTATTTCCTGCTAAGTCAGTTTTTAAACGCCACCAGCGGTAAGTGTTGGGGGTTTACCACCACTCCACTAGCGGCCATTATTACTCTTTACCCATAGTAGGAAAATCAAAAAGCGTGCTTTATCACACAATATAAGACTTCAATCGCACCCAAACCCCTTAATTACAGAAATTACCACCAATCCGATTTCCTTTAACAGATTAAAAAGAAAGTCAACCATAGATCTCATGTGCTGAAAAGTAAAAATTGAGGAATGGTTGACCCACTAGTTGTTTGACTCGTAGAAGATCTTAGTCTCAAGAACAAATATTGTTGAATGTTACTAAACAGATCGCAATTTCTGTTTTACGTTGTTCACTCGTCTCAGGAGCATATGGCAAGACTCGTCCAACGTACACGGTTCTGTGCTGTTGTTTTTGCACCGTCCCATGAGATGTCGGTATCTGCTAGTTCGCGCATCATCGACCTTCTCTAAGTGGTTTTTGGTCGACCGCGACCTCTGCTCACGTGCGGGTTGCAGTCCAGTACCATTCTTGTGATGCTATCTGGTGGATTTCTGAATGTGGGACCTACCCATCGCCACTTTCTGTGCATGGTTTGCTTAGGGATGGGTTTCTCGTTCGTTAATCTCCACAGTGCGTCGCTACTGATGGTGTTTGGCCAGACTATTCTGCAAATGATGCGGAGGCATTTGTTAACGAAAGATTGTAGCCTCTGTGTGATGGTGTTAGAGGCCATGTTTCGCTTCCGTACAACAATATGGACTTCACGCATGAGCCGAATATTCGTAGTTTACTGCGCAATTTAATAAATGCATAATATAAAAAAAAAAACTATAGACCATCTGGCTCTTTATTCCTCCCTGGAACCATAGAAAATAAGAATATTCTGATTTTACTGCGGCTTTTTTACACAGGCTTTTTTACCTTACCAAAACAAGAGCAAAGCTGCCTGGTGATAGTTGGCCAATGCATGAGGTATACGTCAGCAAAAAAAAGTAAGTGTATGTTTTATTTTTAGAAAAGCTAGCGTTCTGTGTACAGATATCGAAAAGCTGCACGTTTTTGTCAATATTTATTACCTCTTTTTGTTGCATCTCTGTCTCTCTCTATAACCCGCTGAGTATTTATCTCTCTCTCTCTGTAAGACATATAGTTTTTCTGTAATTCTATTAGTTAATTTTTTGCTGTCCCTGCTTCTTATTTCTTAGCCGGTTTGTGTCACATGTCCCTGAATTTAATTCCATTTGTCTCTTTCTTTCTTCTTCTGTCTATGTATATGCCTATGTCTACGTCTCATTCTGTATCTACATGTGTTTGTAGCGCTTTTCTATTGTTGGTTTAGGTTTCGTAAAGTTTTTTTTTTGGGTGGAGAAATGGAAGCATCAAAAACCTATTACCGAAGCCGTGGTGTGGAACTTAAAGCCAACTAAACCGCCCTTCTCGTCGACGGTATGTCCTCCCGGAACCTCACAGTTAAGTAGTACATTGGGAGGCCAATGTGAGTATATTATTACTCAATCATCTATTATTGTCGTTCTGTCTGAGTCCGATTTTTTGCAATATATTGCGTTAACGAGTTTTTGCTACAGATCTACAAGCATTTTCTGTGCATTCAAGGATGTTTATGATATATGCGGCCATTGCACTAGTCGCCTTCTCGTTTTTTGCTTTTTTGCACATAAATGGGATAAGATTTTTCTCGGTTATGGTTTTACTAAACGCTCTCTCAAGCATATTTTGCTCATTAATGAACCCCGGGCAAGGATTGTTGTCGTTATATAGATGGAACCTATGGTGGTATGCTTTGAAGCAGACGTTAGGTTTGGAATTAGTTTGACCGACCTCTCTCGGATTGCTTCTATTCTGTAGTTGTTAGCAGTCTTTCTTCTGTCTTAACTGCTCTCTATGGTCTCTGCCTAATGGTATTACAAATGCGACGAGTTCGATTAGCACCATTCCTGTAATTTATGTCTATGCCTATGTCTATCTCTATGCTTGCTCCTATTGTTATGTCTATGGATATTTGTAAGTCTTACCCTATGTCCAACCTATGTTTATGTCTATATTTGTTTTCTTTGCTATGCCTCTTATGCCCATGTCTGCGACTATTTCTAAAATGTCTCTGTCCACGTCTAAATCATTTATGTCTATTAAGTATATTTTTTTTCGACTTGCCATTTCCCAGGAAGCGTCGAAAGCATTGTAACTTTCAGTGAGGGAATTTAACCCGAACTAAAACCTCTTATTGTCGAAACAGTTGCTTCTCCAGGAAACTTGCCATACTCTCTGGCTCCTCACGCCAGACCGGGCAAAAAGGGTCGTTTTCCAAATTAAAGCGATGTAGGTACTATTTAAAGCATCCGTGACCGCTCAGCAGTTGCGTCACGTAGAAGTCAACTTTCCCGTGCTACCTTCGATAGCATTTCGTTAAATTTGGTATCAGTTTGTGCGTCCAACGATCATTTCTGAAATATCTCAGGGTGCTCCTACTCTCTGATGGTTCGCTGCCTCATTTGCCCAGCGCTGCGTGTGTTATCATGGATGAGGTGACAATTGAAGGAAGCTGTCGGTTTTTTTAACGAGGTTCTCTTATATTTAGCATAAGTCTTGAAAGCGCACTGTGCACTAGCTGCACTTTTTTGCCTATTGCCTCACAATGATCTTTGAACGTTACTCTTGAATCAAAGATGCCTCCTCGGTACTTCAAGTACGGCTGAGATCATATGGAGTGCTCGCCTACCGTAATCATGATCTCTTCACGCGTCTTTCTTTTGTTTAGCAAGACTACTTCCGTCCAGTTCCAGTTTCGCAGCTATCAACCATTTTCGTATACGCGAAATTGCGTAATTGCATATGGCGGTCAGTGGATCGAGATGTTTATCTACTATCACCATGTCTACTATGTCTATAGCTATGTTTATGGCCATGTATGTGTGAGCCATTTCCTTAGTAGGTTTGCATTTTGGTGCGTGCAATTAAATGTATTTCACAACATTAATATTTTCTTTTTAATGCCACCTAACCATCGTCTAATAAAAGTTTTCATATGCAAACCCTTGCATTTATTAACCTAAATTCACTGTTCGCGCGGTGTATGTTTTTTAAATTTTCATCACTTTACAAAAGTACCCACAACGCACAGTGTGACTTTTTTCACTTTTAGAATGCCAAAATTAATAACAGCCAAACCAATGGAGCAATTCATTTCAAATTTTGCAGTGTGGTTGCAGATACCTAAATCTGATTTGAGAATAAAAATGGGCGTGATACGCCCCATTTTTCTCCTTGCCCACATATAAGGTAAAATTTCGCATAATCATATTTTCTACTTTAAAAGCATTTTCCATTGCCAATTTAAATACAAATTGTTTAGATTTCTTAACTTTAGCTCAGAGGCTTATGACTAATATTTAAAAGATTTCATTCAGCCCCTGGATACCTTGATACCTTTATACTATTGTACATTATACTGCTCAATGAAGGAGATAATCACAAATTGTTTCAATGATAAATATGTCACTAATCTTTATTTTATTAATAGTAAGCCAATAAACAGTTTCTAAAGATTAAACATAACAAAACATAAACACTTATTCGAAAGCAATAATTCATAATACTTCTTTCTGGGCCAGCAATGCAATTACATCTTGAGGCAAAGTCCCGCGCTTGGTTTTCAATGGCTTACGTAAGCTGCAAATGTAGGGATCGGATGATATTAGAAGCCTATGCAATAAATCCTCATTGGTTTGAGTTCATGAATTTTTCATTGTATACCATTTGCGATAATTTCTGACATCTTTGTTTCTCGATTCTTGCGCTTCTTCGGAAAGCTGACCAATAGGAACCATGCATAACGATATTATATGTCTTGAATGGAACAGTATTTTATGCAGACTGACTGGCATATTGTACCACTCATATTCCCTCAAATAAAGATCGCGTGTGTCTCTCACGTATACCTCAAAGGCCTCAGCATTTATCTGAAATTCACACCCTAAGCAAGACAATATGGTGAAAAGCCTTTTTAAGAGACATAAGTTAATGCCTGTAATGTCTGCAGTAACTTCTGCATTACTAAAAAAACGTCGTGCTGTGTTTCCGTCATTTGTATTGCCAGATTTCTCTTTTGGCATATCAATTAAAAGCCCAGTTTCGTTTCTTGGTCTGGCGATAAACTTTTGTTGCGCTCTTTCAAAAGTCGACATTTTTTCAACACAGTACCTCTTGACGCTGAAGATAAACACAGCTCTTTAAATAATATTGCGGAATTTCTCTTACCTTTTGATCTAAGTCCCATTTCTGCCGCCATTAACACTTGTTCGCTATTTCATACTGCTAAAAGACTCTTTGCTTTTCTTTTCTTTGTGCGAAGAGAAGAATCGGAAAACGCCACATGTGGTCTACCTACATTGGATCTAATAGAGGATGAAGTTGATGGCCCAACATCAAGACGGTATTTTCCAAAGTCTTCACTCTTGGAAAACCAACTATAATTACGGGCCTTAACTCGGCAAGACCCCTTCCACTTTGAAGAAAATTGGTAACACAGTTTTTTTATACGCTCTCCTAGCTTTTTAGTATCCACGTCTCATCCGATCACCGCAAAAATTTTCTCTAACACCGCATCACGACGCGTTTCTTTTGAGTTCGTCAACCAAATTTCAAAAAGTTCTATCCGAGGAATCGCCATGAAAACTTCTTTTAAAGCTGTGGTAGCAAATTGTAGCAAAATTTTATTCCAGTATCTGAAACACAGAATCCTAAAGGTCATTTCGCTGTTAAAGAATGGACGGAACTCGATGGACCAATATAAGTTTTTCTCAGTAAATTATCAAAAATAATATTAAGCTATGGCTGTTTTAGTGATATTTTACTGAGCGGATTTGTATCGATAGTAAAAACTTTATAATCCTCTTACTTACCCCTGAAGTACAAAATTGTTGAAATTTAATCAGCAAATACTCAATTTTATGAAATTGATACTTATTCGTATTATATGTTTTTAAAAAAATTCACAGCGATGTTCGGATAATAAATAAAAAATATTCAATTGACGCACCGGCTTGTGTTTGTTAACGGTTATCTTTCTTAAAACTATTGTTTTGATAAATTCTGAGTACACTGTCGTAAAATTTGGTCATTTGTACACAACATACTGAAAGAAAATCATTTTCGCAGAACTTTTTTTTTTTAATTTTGGCATCGTAAAACGATAAAAAGTCACAGTGTGCAACGCATGCACCACGTCGTATGAGTGATCCCATGTGCAATATTTCCGGCAGTAAAAGGGTCAAGTGCTAAATTCGAAGACATTAAAATGCTCGTGCAGAATGCAAACGTAATAGTAAATATGTGAAACAAATAAAAACGACATTACCCTCTAAGCCGCACATGTTGTTATATGCAGAGGCTATAAAAATTTATTATGACGCAAAAAATACACATAAACATACAGATATGTCTGCTTTATTTTATTTGCAAAGAGAATAGGTTTGATTTTTATATTACCTTCAGGTGCTTTCATGTCAGCTAATCAGATTTTATGTCTGCGCATAAATAAAATAAAAGTTTTTGTAGGGAAAGGATGCTGGATGTGTATGGAAAACCAAATTAAGCTGTTAGCAGAATTTAAGTTTTCACAGCGGCTGTCGTAATCGATTGCTATAGTGCGTGGTTTATGAGCTAATAGTCTGAAGGTCAAATGAGTATTATATGAAAATGGCATAAACTTTCCAAAGGCTGAAAAAGTTATGGCATGCACAAACCGGGCAATGGCAAAGTTACGAGTACCGTTTTTTTTGTTTTGATGAAAAGGTCACCTCATAAAACTCAGCCGCCATTGGTGGAGGGACCAAATTTAAATCCCCCACACCACAAATTCGATGAAAATGTCGGCTTAGGTGTGTATGTATTGCATTACTATACCGCTATACTCTTTTTACCAGTAAGTTCACCACACTCACATTCACACAAAAGCTTCTGCTTATTCACTCATCTATATTTATTTAATTCTGACCCTAATCAATTGTGTAACTACAACTTTTTGATATATTTCGGCTTATCTGACTATAAGGGTTGTAAGAAAATTTGATCATAAAAAAGGCTTTCAACTAAAACTTGCTTTAATCCCCCAATATTTTTTACCTTTTGTGTTTTTAAATGACATTCCTAAAAAGTGAATAACAAATAAAAATGAATAGTGAGTATGACTTGCTCGTTTCACTGTATTGTCAAAAATTTAATGTAAATTTAACTGATGTGGCATTTATGGGGAAAAACAACATAGCCACACTGTAAGAGGTAATAAACCAATAAATAAATAGAAAGTTATCAAATTAGAAAATAACCACCAACGGCTATGAGCAACAAAATCAATTAAGCAAAATTAAGAAAACACATAACGGAACGTCCACATAAGCAATAAGCTCCCAACTCCAAAAAAAGTATTATGCGCCTACACGAACTACAAGGTGAAGTCCAAAATAAGCAAAAAGCTGGCGTCATAAAAATGTTTTCTTGATGGCGCCATCTTCCTAATGAATTAGTGCGATGGAAATTACATCCCCAGCTGACTTCGAGTGAAAGCTTGGTGACATTCGATTTAGTGGAAGCGAAGTTATTGCATCTAAAGTGTCAGTATGCTTGTGTCATCGGTGCAAAAATGAGTTGCGAACAAAGAGCTAATATCAAATTGTGTTTTAAAATCGGTTAAACGTTTGCCGAAACATTTGAATTGATGAAAAAAGTTTATGGCTATGATTGTATATCTCGTGCCAGAGTTCATAAGTGGTCCACACGTTTCACAGATGGTTGTGAGAACATAAATGACAATAAACAGACGGGCCGCCCAAAATCAGTAATTAGCAAAAACTCCATCGAAATTGTTCGTAAATGTATCAAAAATGAATCGAAATCATCGTTCAAATTCATGAAATCGGAGTTGGATATCTCCAAAACATCAGTTTATCGCATTTTAACTGCTCATTTGGGCTTACGAAAGGTTTGTGCACGTTCAAAAATCAAGTCGATGCTAATTTGTTTTTACGAATCTAAGGGAATTGTCCACAAAGAGTTCGTCCCAATGGGCCAAGTCATCAATGCAATTTTCTATTTTGGTGTTTTGAAGCGTCGAATACCGCGAAGGAGGAAGCTGGTGCTTATTGCATGATAATGCACCATCCCATCGATCCACTCTTGTGGCTGATTTTTTGACTAGAAATTGCATTTGAACCATCAACCACTCACCGTTTTCACCTGATGTGGCACCCTGTGACTTCTACCTATTCGGAAAATTGCATTTGGCCTTGAAAGAAATCGTTTTGTGTCTGTAGAGGCTATCCAAAAGGCTTGTACCAACATCCTGAAGGACATTCCGGTCAATGACCTGAAACATTCTTTCGAAAATCTTTTAGATCGCGTAGAAAAGTGAATCGAGGCCAGAGGGGACTATTTGGAATAAATAAACTCAAAGTTGTCAGAACAAAACTCCTGTCGGTTCTATTTTAGCTCAGTCTTGTTTATTTTTTTTTGACTTCACCTTGTGTGTATAATCGAGCTATTAGGGAGAGGGACACTAAATGATATGGAATTTGAAGCCAGTTGGCGAAAACTCACCTGCAAATTAAATTAAATTTTTAGTGGAGGTAGTAGTCCACAAAAAAGCTCTTTAGCTGGTGCTACTCCACAAAGTTACAGCGCTACTGTTATTAATTTAGGTATACTACTGCTGAAGCACAAAAATATCTCTTTTAAAAACAATTTGCTTTTTAACTGTGTTAGTTGCAGCTTCCAAGAAGAATACTTCCTCTTATTATTATTTTTGTTATTTTTATTTTTATTTTTATTGCATCCCAATAAAGGAGTGATTAACATTAATTGGCAACAGCTTTGCTGCAAGCCAATAATTTATAACAGGTACAAAATATTACAATTAAATATATACAGTAGGTTCTGTTTTTATGCGGTAGATACGTTCCGCAAGAAACAGCATAAAGAAAAAACAGCATAAAAAAAGCTACTAGTTCTATAGTAAAACTATAGATACGTTTCAAATGCTAAAACCGCATAAATCTGAAATAATCGCATAAAAAAGGGCACTAGTCCCATATTATTACTATAGATACGTTCCATAGACCGCATGAATCTGAAATAATTAAATAAAATCGCATAAACAAAATATTGTATCTTTGAAAATTATATCTTTATATATCTTCCATACTTGTAGGGTTAGCATTTCTGATGAAATCTGTGATGAGTTTTTGCTTAGCTGGTTTAGAATCTTGTTTATATGTACAATTCCCCATAGGTCGACATGCATTTTGTAATTTAAAAAAAAACCGCACTATTTCAAAACCGCATAAAAAAAAGCCGCATAAAAACAGAACCTACTGTATGTAAATATTATACAAAATAGTTAACAAATTCACTAACAAGAAAAACGTTTACTGTAAAAAGTTTCGGACTATAGACAAGAATTGAGTAAAGCTGCTTTCTGCATGTCGAAAATTAAATATTCTGGGAGTTGAAGAGTTTTCACGTTGTCTGCTAAGTCTTTATGCACTAGTCCGTGGGCTGAGATGATAATTGGTAGTATGTGCACCTTCCCTAGCTTCCACTGGCGTTTGACATCAATGCCTAAGTCAGAATATTTGGATATTTTTTCTGCATATGTTTTTTGCATGTTTCTGTTTAGAGGAACAGCAGTATCAACTATATAACCAGTCGCTTGAGATTTATCAATAAGGAAAATATCTGGTCTATTGTGGTCTCTTGTGGCATTTGTTAAAATTGTTCGGTCGTAATATAGAAGGTAGTTGGAGTCTTCTTGAACAGGTTCTGGGGTGTATCTGAAGTACGGCATTTTGCTTGGATTGAAGTTGTACATCTGCGTCAGTTTAAGATGGATTAATTGCGCCATGTCCTTGTGTCGCCTCAGGTACATAGAGTATGCCAGTGTGGTGCATCCCGCTAGCACGTGGTCTAATGTCTCACTCCGACTATAGCATCTTCGACATCTGTCTGCAGCGGCATTTGGATCTCGCATTACATATTTAATGTAATTTGTAGTTGGATCACACCATCTTGTATGGCGAAAATGGTATCCTCCGTTTCGGCAAATATCGACCTGTTGCTAAGCCATAAGTGCGACAATTTTTAGTCGACATGTGGGCTCAGCAAGTCTTTTCGATATTCCCCGTGGACAGTCATTTCAGACCATCTTTGGATTTTTTCATCTATTCTGGTTGCGTTCCTGTTTTCGTAGGCTTGATTCATCCAAAGTGGGGTGTAGTTATCCTCCGCAGCAATTGCAGCCTTTTGCATATCGGATTGTGAGCACTTATGTTGGAAGTATGCTCTTATGTTTAAGATAAGTTTGTCATGCAGTGCTCCAACATCAATCTGTCCCCTGCCGGCCGCTTTTCTAGATAACATCATTCGAACGACAGAGTTTTTTGGATGACGTGATTTGTATTTAGTCATAATTGTGCGTATTATTCGTTGTAGATTTTCTATTTCAGTAGATGACCGTTTTACAATTCCGAAACTATACGATACCACCGGGACGGAAAATGAATTAATAGCGTGGATTGGGTTTTTGCCATTGTAAGGTTATTTTACCTTTATATAACACATCCGGGAACAAAGGAAACGCACGTTTAAACTGCTCGGTTGCTTTATTTCAACTAACTGTACATATTAAAACTAAGAATAACGCCTGAACCAAAATGTTCATGGCCAACTATGATTCTTACAAATCATGGCCTGCTATGATTCTTACAATCATTGTTTGCTGTAATTCTTATAATCATGGGTTGCTATGATTCTTACAATTCTCCCTCTCAACCCAGTTATTTTATAAATTACATTTTTCAAAATTTTCCGTATTTTAATATTTTCATTACCACAAAACTGTAATAATAATATTGCTACTTTTGAGTACATTTTAATTACATTGTAAGCTTTAGCAATTTACACCCATTTTTATGTTTCAATTTCTTTAAAAATTTAGTCATTATATCTGCTGCATTTGCATCAGAATTTACAAAATGTACCTCGATTTCGCCCTTTTCAAACAACTCACGGACGTAATGAAATCTTAAATCTATGTGTTTACTGCGCTTGTGCACCATCGGGTTCTTCAGCAAAAATTGTGCACTTTGATTATCGCAATGCATGTTCGTAGGTTCATTTACGTATCCGTCATACCCCATTTCATGCAACAACGCTCGAAGAAAAACAACATCTTTTGCGCCTTGACATAGAGCTATATATTCTGCCTCCATTGTACTGAGGGCAACGATAGACTGCTTTTTTGATTCCCAAGAAACCAGACCATCAGACATGAATACTACGTAACCGCTGTATGATTTGCGATCAGATACGTCACCAGCCCAGTCGGAATCTGTGTAGCAAACCAAATTTTCGCCTGTAGATGAATAAGTAATTTTCGCTGCTGAACTCTGCTTCAAATATCGTAACACGTGCTTCGCGGCTTTAAAATGTTCTTCATGTGGATGATTATTAAATTGTGATAATTTAGATACAACATGGGCGATATCTGGCCTAGATATTACCGCCAGGTACATCAACCCTCCGATTAAACTTTGGTATCGCATCGCGTCAATATCTTTACACTGCTTCTCACACTTCTTGAGTACCGTGCCATCAACCCAAGGTGTAGTTGCCGACTTGCATGAGTCCATTCCCCATGTTTTAAGAAGTTGATTCACATAATTTTCTTGATGAATTGATATTGTGCCAGTAGATGCATCTCTCTCTATTTCCATACCCAAATAAAACGATACCGGCCCTTTATCTACAGCTTCAAAAAACTCATTTAGCTGCTTTAAAATAATTTTCGTCTGCCCTGCATTAGAGCAAGCTAACAGCATATCATCCACGTACAAACCAATAAGACACATGGAACTATACTCCCTCTTAAAATATACACAACTATCCGCTTGACATCTTTTGAAGCCCATAGTCGTGAGGATTTCGGAGATCTTTTTGTTCCACTCGCGGCCTGCCTGTTTACGACCGTAGATGGGTTTAATTAATTTGCACACCTTGTTGGGGTATCTTGAACTTTCAAACGCTAATGGTTGTACCATGAAGACGTCTTCGTTTAAATCACCATTTAAATAAGCTGATACTACATCGACATGATTAACCACCAGTTGGTACTTCGCTGCTAAAGTCAACAACAATCGAATGGTCGAATGTCGTACAACAGGTGCGTAAGTCTCGAAGTAATCAATATTGCGCCTTTGGGAGCACCCCTGAGCTACCAATCTCGCTTTGTACTTTTCGATACGACCACATGGTTTTCGCTTCTTGGTGAACACCCACCTACAACCAATGACGTTTTTATGTTTTGGTCGGTCCACCAACACCCACGTATTATTTTTAATAAGCGAATCGAACTCTATTTGCATAGCTTCCTCCCAATATTCACGTTCTGGCGAAGACAAAGCTTCTTCTACAGTTTCAGGACTCTCAGCAATGTAATTTAAAACCTCTACCTCATTATACCGTCTTTTTGGTCTACCAACAGTACCTGTTCGTAATAATTTTGGTCTTCCTCGACCTCTTTTTCGCGTAACTACCGGGTCGTTTTCTTCATCTAAAGAATACCCCTCATCATCATCATCGCCATTGTCTTCGAGTTGCTCTTCAACAACACTTTCATTCTGAATCTCACCGCACTTGCCATCATCCGATGGAGATGACTCTTTTATTTCATGGTAGAAAGGTACTTCTTCACTAACGTCTTCTTGTATTAAAATTGGTTCAAAAGACGATTCGAAAAATATACAATCACGAGCTATAACAATGCTTCGCTTGTTTTGATTATAAAGTCTATAACCTTTAGCACTTCCGGCATAGCCAACAAATTTTAGTTTAGTGCCTTTTGTATCGAATTTGCCACCCTTATATGGCCCTTTCTTTAAAGCCACCACGTCACAGCCAAAAATTTTAAAATGTGACACTGAAGGTTTCCTTTTATACCACACTTGATAAGGAGTTAAGTTTTTCAACACTTTAGTTATTGTTCTATTTCTCAAGTACACCGATGTATTAATGGCTTCTCCCCACAAGTATTGAGGCAATGTCGAACTTTCGAGTAAACAACGCGCCATTTCCACTAATGTTCTGTTCGCTCTCTCAGCCACGCCATTTTGTTGAGGCGAATAGCTAACTGAAGTTTGGTGAACAATACCCCTTTCACTAAAATATCGCTTAAACATCATATTGGCAAACTCTTTACCATTATCACTTCTCACAGTTTTTATTTTTCGGCCTATCTGTGTCTCCGCAGTCACAGCAAAATGTTTAAATGCATCAAAAGCATCAGATTTATTTTTCAAAAAATACACTGTCATATAACGGGAGAAATCATCAATAAATGTAATGAAATATGACGCTCCCCCCAACGATTTAACCCGCATGGGACCACAAAGATCTGTATGAATCAAGTCCAGCACGTTTTCCGATAATACCCTACCATATGCATTGTAAGGCAAGCTACGAATTTTGCAAACAGCACAAGTTACACACTGATAGTTATGAACGCCACTTATATTCAAACCTCGTACCAGATTTTTGTTTGACAGGATTCGCAAATCGTTTATATTTACATGTCCGAATCTTTTATGCCACTTTTCTAACATTTTGTTTTCAATTAAGGCATTTAACTTTTCAACCGGTTTTCTAATTGTCATTTTAACAACAAATACACCACCGACTAACTTTGCTTTTAACATGCTTTCTCCTTCTTTTGTTTCCATTAATGCGTAATTTTCCGAAAATTTTATTGAATGACCGTATTCTATGGCTTTGCCAATTGAGAAAAAATTTGATTTTAGTTCAGGAACATACCACACATTATGTAAAATTATGTTCATAAATTCCGTTTTTAAGCTCACCGTACCTATACCTTTCGCATAAATTGTTTTTCCCGTTGCAAGCACTATTTCTTGCCTTCTGGGCTCAATTGAGTTGAAAAAACTTTGTTCCATACACATGTGCGAACTAGCACCACTGTCCAAAATCCACATGTCACTATCATTTTTTCGCTCTTCAAACAAACAACATGCCTTTTCATTTCTTTTTTCTTTAGGCATTGGCACTTTACATTGGGCACGTATATGTCCCTTTTTGCCACATTTAAAACACACAATTTTTTGTCGACTTTTGGACACCTTTTCATCAGGAGTTGAACACTTTTCATTTTTGGCGTATTTCGCTTTCCAAAATTTTTGACACCAACGCATCGAATTTCGGCAAGGTATCCCGGCTTTCAATAGCCACTACAAAACTTTCCATCTCATCAGGGAGACTACAGAGAAGCAAAATTGAGATGAAATCGTCTGGCACCACAATTCCTATTTCTCTAAGATCCTCAACAATTGAACGAAACTCATTTACACGCGCTGCGAACTTGTCTTGCATGGAAATTTTGAAGTGTATTAACTTTTTAAATAGAGCAACCTTACGCGCGGCACTATCTGTGCAATAAATTGAATTTAGGACCCGCCACGCTTCCTTTGAAGTTGCACAACTTTTTACGTGTATTAATTCGCTAGATTTTACGCACAATGTAATTGTTGCCAATGCTTTCTGGTCACTTTTTACCCAGAGAGCCCTTGCAATCTCTTCGTCCGGCTTTTCGCCAACCACATATTCCCACAAATCTAATGTTACTAACAGGCTTTTTACCTGTACCGACCACGTCGCGTAATTGTCCTGGGAAAGTTTTTCAATATTTGCGATTGCACTCATTTTTCCGTATCAACGCGATACCCAAAAACGAAACAAAATCAATTGCCCACGTGATCTGGGCCCATAACCAATGTAAGGTTATTTTACCTTTATATAACACATCCGGGAACAAAGGAAACGCACGTTTAAACTGCTCGGTTGCTTTATTTCAACTAACTGTACATATTAAAACTAAGAATAACGCCTGAACCAAAATGTTCATGGCCAACTATGATTCTTACAAATCATGGCCTGCTATGATTCTTACAATCATTGTTTGCTGTAATTCTTATAATCATGGGTTGCTATGATTCTTACAGCCATTAAGTTGGGTTTTACAGATAGCGTGAAGGCGCATTTTAAATTCTGCTATTAGAGATTTCCTCACTTGCATCGCATTTATGCTGCTGTTTCTAGACTGTCCATGTTTTAATACAAACCCATGTCCCGTCTCATTCAGGATGTGACTTAAGGGGTTCATGCTGAGAACAAACCAGAGCGGACTCAACGAATCACCTTGAAAGATGCCATTTCGAATGTTTATTTCGGTTGTGTATTGAGAGCTTTCAGGGCCAGGTATTTTTATTCTGCGTTGCATAACTTTTTCTAGATAGAGTATGATATTGGGATTGAAGTTGTAAATACGAAGTACTTCAGTAAGCCAGGAGTGTGGAAACGAATCGAATGCTTTCATCCAGTCAATATAAGCTGCATAGAGGTTTCTGCTCTTCTGTTTAGATTGCCCAAGGACAACTTGATCTACAATCAGTTGCTCTTTACAACCTTGTGATGCGCGTATACATCCTTTCTGCTCTTCTGCAATCAGGTTATGTGTTTCGATATGCTCATAAATGATGTTAATTATATACGACGTGAGTATTTTGTAAATAACTGGCAGACAGGTGATGGGCCTGAATTTTGAAGGGTCGTTGATTTCATCACATTTTGGAATCATATATGTCGTACCAAGCGTTGCAAAATTTGGCAATTCTTCTTCGCCGGTTATTATCTTGGTGAAGAGGGCTGCAAGTTTGTCGTGTATACATGTGAGCTTTTTGATCCAGTAAGCATGCAAGTTGTCGCAGCCTGGAGTTTTCCAATTGTGGAGCCATCGAGCAACTTTCGCAACCTCTTCAGGTGTTACGGCTGAGAAACCGAGTATTGGAATACTAGAGTGCTTTTCCTTCACTTCTGCTACCCAGCTTGCCGAGGTGTTGCATTGCTGAGGTTTGGGCCAAATAGACGACCAGTATGATCTAAATTCATCCTCTGATGCCTGTCGCGTCTGCTTTTGAACGTTCGTGGTTTTTTTTATTGTAATTGTTGCAAAAATAGCTTTTGATTGCTTTCAAACATACGATTATGTTGCTTGCGTTTCATAGACATGTTATATTTTTCTCTTCTGGTGATTAGCGTTCTTAATTTTTGCTTGGGCGTATCGAGCGTACGCTTGGGCATTTCTTCATTATTTTCGAACTTCGAGTGAGTATTAAAGTTTTCACATATTTTGAGGACTTGCCATTTCAATCGTCCGGAGGTGTTCTACCAATGCTGTTATTTTTCCTATTTTTCGGCGGTGCTCTTCAATGTTCTTATCAAATCTTTTCAACCACTTCGGTTTATTACTCTTGCCAGTTGATCTGGAGTGTTTTGGCTTCTGATTGTGTTGATTGTTCTCAAAATGTTTGTTAGCGATTATTTCAGATATAGTTTTAGTATATGACTATTATTAGTTCTTCGATACTGATCTCTTCGTTCAGTGTTTCCGGTAATACAACAGCGTTGTAGTAGTGAACTAATTTTCCGAGTTTTCTAGAGGTGTTTAGTTTCGGCAAGTGCGGCAGACTCATCACAGGCATTCCCCTATATTTCGCATAATTTTCTTGAAAACTACTATATGCGCTTTCAAAATCTATTGACTCTGCATTGTCGTTAACGGGCTCAATAATTAAAGGGGTATTCTGTTCGTTCTCTGCATCCATACTACCATCCTGTGGTGTGTTGTTTGGTTGCACAGGCCTTGCTGGGGCTCCAGAGTTGCTACTGAGCTCTCTCGCCACTTACTGAGTAATTTCTTCCCTTCTTGCTTCTGTGATGTAATCATGTCTGAGTATTGCTCTTAATTGATCAGACAAATTTTGCTCTGACGCGTTCGTTTGCGGATATTTTTCTACAAACTTTTCACGTAAACGTTTTCGGTAAAGGGTTCTGTGTGTTTCTAATTCAGTGATCCGTAGGTATGTGCGTAATAAGGATTCGTTATTTTCTGATGCCCATTTTTTACGCTGTCTAGTTGCTACAACTGGGCTGGTCGCTGCATGCGATGCTTGCGAATCAGTTCCCGGCTACAAAAAGTCTTGTCTATTATCCCCAGAGTAGTTGTTTGTATCTGGAGTATGATCAGTCTGGGGCCGAGTTGGACCACATTCCAGAAATGTGTGATTAGAATTAAGATTAAGGTTATCCGAGGCTTGATTTATTCTTCTCATTTTTTATAATGGTTCCATTTTATACCTGCTGGCAGGTGGGTTAACAGCCGCTTCGCTGCCGGGCTTAGATTTCCAGTTTTTGGTCCGCGAGCGGTATTTTATTTCCCGCCTACCCTGTATATCTACAGAGCGTTCCCCTATCCTCCACCTGGGGACGTGTCCAATGGGAGAACGGATTGAAAACTCCCCACTTTATTTATTTTATTTTATTTTTATTTTTGTTTCATTTCATTTCACATTATTTTAGTTTATTTGATTTTATTTATTATTTATGATTTATTTATTATAATTATACCTTTTAAATCAACGGTTACCCGTAGCAAGCTTGAATCGTTCGAAAATTACCGTATTTACTACCTCTAGGGCGTATACGCAACTTCTAGTATCCTCTTTGGAGGTAATCGCATTTGCTTAACGAAGATGAAATGCCGCTGTCTACATTAAAGCAAATACTTGCTAAAGCTGGCGAAAATGTTCAGTTGTGTGCGCTTACATGGCACGTTGTTAAGTTTTAATCACCTTTGTGCAGCGGAAACGGCGAGCTTTATTATTGCTGTGGCGCCTCCTTGTGGTGTTGGGAAAGTGCTGTGGAGGCACGTGTAAGTAGGAAAGCGAAGGCAAAAGCCCATAGGCCCCGTATATGCGCTGATACTTAAGTGTATGAGTGAAACCATATATGCAGGGAATTGTAAATGTGCGCGTAGTTGTGTATATTGCCTACGCTCGGTGTGCTTGCCATCATTACACGCTTTTTAATTTCTCAACCATCGTATGCGTTTAACATTAAAGAGCTCATTTACTTGCGCTTGTTTGCGGCGCGGTCGTTGATTCTTTGGTTGCCTTCGCAGCCGGTCACTTACATACACACACATACACACGTATGTATGCATAAATTTAACTCTTTGGCTATCGTTTGCCTGTCTTATGTGCCAATCAGACATTTTATATGAGGTTAATGTACCGGCCTTTGGGCGTTGTTTTGCATGCGCGCACGCATTCATAAATGTTTATACAACTGGTACAGCGGGAATAGTAAATAATGTATGGGTACGTATGATCCTTTTCACATAAATATTTATATAGTGGGACGATGGCAGTGTACGCTTAATTTTTGTTTAAAATTATTCGTGCATATATCTGAAAATAGTACTACTGTAAAATTTTACGTGGCGTATTTCCTGTCTTATTTACAAAGGAATGGGTCATGCTTTTGAAAAGGTGGCATATCAAAATTTTAATTCTAAAGCAACAAATGAAAGCCATGAAACTGCGCATATACTTTTTAAATAACGCAATTTACTTCCATCACCAAGAGGTGCTAGTCGCAACAGGCTACTGAATTTCCAAGCTGTGATATTAATTTATTTTCGGACTTATTGGCATAGCAAATTACTTTAATTTTTTAAATTATATTAAAAATTTCATTCCTCATCCACCTTACTTGGTTACTTATCAAGCTGTTTATGCCTCGTCTCGTTTCCGTTTTTAATTGCGAAACCGGTAAATAAATGCAAAACATGCGTTGGATATGCCAACTCAAGAGCCGAATGAGCACCAACAAATGTTGCAACATAAATACTGCATTTTTGTTTTAGAAACAGCAAAAGTAGGTAATTTTGGAAAAGTGCGAGGACGGTGCTTTGCGTGGGATAAACAAACGATATCCTTATGAAAATCAAGATATGAACTAATGCATCGCACGCAACTTTTTACAATTGTATTTTGCAGTGTATTTAAAACGCCATAGAACCAAAGAGAGTATTTCATGCACAGGCCGCTAATCACAGGCTCGAATCTCCGTGGATGAAAAACCGACTCATAGAAAATGTTGGCTCAGTATCAGCTCGGCAGGAAATGGCGAATGCTCGAATATTTCTGCCATGAAAAAAAGCTCATCACAAAAAGCCAACATCGGCTGTTGAGGTGGCACAAAGCATTGAAAGCCGAAAAATGTGAGACTTGCCTTTCGGCGCATCCAATAAATACCCATCTCACCTCCGTTTACCTCTCACCGCGGGACAACCCTGAAGTATCACTTCATTTACTCGTGCATTTGTTATGCAGAGAAAATGCGTAACACCGTCGTGGAAAAAAATGATCAAAAATCAACGTGAATTTAAGCCACTTCACACTCGAAAGTTAAAAGTCTAGAAATAAGTTCCCCAAAACTTTTCAATACCACCTTGATCAATAAGTTCTCGGAATATATTAAGAAAATTCAAAATATAAGTTTACGCCGCAAAAGAGATATTAACTCTCCATCCACTGCTATGATCTTATACCACCGCTAAATCCAGCTGTCAAAACTCCATTTTTGTTAAAGCCATCAGAGCCGTCTTCGGTTTTTTCATCATTTTCTTTCGGCTGTTGAAACACGTTATCCAGTTTTTTGTAGATTTACTCAAGAAAAAATCATTAGAATGGTGGTATGATGAAATAAAATAAAATAAAGGTTTTATTGAAAAAATGATTATCGATTGCTAATTTAGCAATAGGACCCTTCGCTATAGATGGCGGATCTTAATGTCATACATTTGAGTGACAAATTCGCATAAATGGGTCTAAATTTCGTTAAAGGAGGGGTTATTTTGATCTCCAGCGCAGAAAGCGCTTGTAATTTGTTACCATAGACCAGAAGATTCAATTTTTGCGACAGAAAGTAGTTGGGTGGCATCAAGTTATCGATAACAATGGCCACCGCTGCACGAGATGACAAAGCTCTTATTCCAATAATCTGATACCTCACCTTCTTGCTTCTGATATCATCCTATTTATATCGTCTCATCTCATTTCATCTCATCTCATCTCATCTCATCTCATCTTATTTCATCTCATCATCTCATCTCATCTCATCTCATCTCATCTCATCTCATCTCATCTCATCTCATCTCATCTCATCTCATCTCATCTCATCTCATCTCATCTCATCTCATCTCATCTCATCTCATCTCATCTCATCTCATCTCATCTCATCTCATCTCATCTCATCTCATCTCATCTCATCTCATCTCATCTCATCTCATCTCACCTCATCTCATCTCATCTCATCTCATCTCATCTCATCTCATCTCATCTCATCTCATCTCATCTCATCTCATCTCATCTCATCTTATCTCATCTCATCTCATCTCATCTCATCTCATCTCATCTCATCTCATCTCATCTCATCTCATCTCATCTCATCTCATCTCATCTCATCTCATCTCATCTCATCTCATCTCATCTCATCTCATCTCATCTCATCTCATCTCATCTCATCTCATCTCATCTCATCTCATCTCATCTCATCTCATCTCATCTCATCTCATCTCATCTCATCTCATCTCATCTCATCTCATCTCAACTCATCTCATCTCATCTCATCTCATCTCATCTCATCTCATCTCATTTCGTCTCATCTCAAATAATCATTCCTTGGCAAAATGCCAAGTGGCGTCGTGCTATTGAGCTTGTGGGATCGATACCATTCATCCTAGGCCAGAAAGGGTTTGTGATGTTGGAGATCATAGATAGTGAGATCACCTGCTTTCGTAGCTTTGGAAAAATTCAGCACTACCAAAAATGCATACCAAACTGTGAGTTTTTCGGAGTCTTCGATGAATCTGATTTGTATTTTCTTTGCTATCCAGTGATTTGGGTTGTTTATAAAGCCATCCAAACAGAAAGGAGCCTCCTAAAATCAGCATTGGTTTTGATAATAAATTGTATGTTTGTATAATAAAAGCATAAACGTGGATTTACTTGCATATAAAATACGCTCAAAAATTAAAATATTTATATGCGTGCACACGCAAACATATTTGGACATATACATTCGTACACGTGTTTTGCACGCCGTTTGAAATTCTATCGCACTTCCGGTAGCCATAAAGCAAAATGCTGATTTCCCAGCAACGTGCGACTTAACAAGTATAAAGGCTGTGTGCGTGCGCGAATGCGTGAAGCGCCTGAAGTGGGTGCACACACTTTAATACTCAGGGCGTGGGAATATATCCGTGTGCGTATTTTAATGCACCAAAACATTTCTTTTCCCTCTCCTTCAAAACTGTGGCTGCTGTATTTAGCTATTATTGTTGTTGGACTTGTTTGAACTTTTAGTTTTTTTATTCTGTTTCCTTTGGCTTAACTTTTTGTTCACTGACATGGCTGTGCTACCCTGTTAACAATGACGCTGAGCTAAAAATAATTCAATTACAAGACAGCAAGGAACCTAATTCTGCGCGATAGGAGGGCCACTCTCACATAATAGAAGAAAGCAAGAAGAAAGAGGCATAATAAAAAGAGCATCTCTCGAATTATTTGCGCTGATTTCTAACGTCATTCAGCAGTGCTCGAACAAAACCGACACCATTGTATTGAATAACTTCCGCTGCACTCTTTTTCATTGAAATACTTGAATATTTAAGTGAGATACTTTGAGTGGAATGTGCGTGAATGGCAGCATCTCTGCATGTCATTAGGAAATACAAAAGGTGTGTAGCACTAAAGAAGTTTGAATGATAAATTGCATCTTTCTTTAAAATAATTTTGAATGTGTGGCCAATAAAGATATACAATTAATTCGTTGATTAGATGCGCCTTGAGCTTGAATTCTAAGAAACTGTATAGGATTTTTCACCTGAGATCACTTGAGGTTCAATAGTAATTTGATAGGTTTTTGTAGGAAATACAGCGTGGATCAACTGAAGTGTAAATAGAATTGTACTTATAGTAAATGCTCACAGAGTGGCATATGGCATATCCTCAATAAAGATGCAGATCTATGTACACAGCTGGTAATGAACAGTCGCTCAAATTCTGCAGTTGAGGGTAATATATTAAATACCTGATGGTATGCGGATGAGCCAGCAAGAAGAGAGCAACCAGAATTGCGCAAAAGTCAGTGTTTAATGCACAAACATGGCCAGAGGACAAGCTTCTTCTGTAGCTTTTTCCACCGCAACTGCAGTAATGAGTAGAAGGCAAAGGGAAAATTTCTAATTTGAAAATTATCCAATAAATTAATTTTAATTCCTGAAAGATCAGGGTACGGCAAACACATAGTAAATGTTTTGTTACGAAAGTACCAGAAAAACGTTAGCTAAAACATCGTGGTATTCCGTTTAAACAATATAGTTTAAGGGGTTAGTGGTAGCCAGAGGGCCGAAAAATGATGATTTTCTATAATTTTTTTTGCTAGTCAATTGCGCTATTTGACAAAACTAAAAACATAGCATTAATGGATCATGTTTCGACTTGACTTTAGTAAAATATCAAGGAAACAAAATTAATAATTGTAAAAGTTATCGCAGTTTGTGTTATCGCGGGTTTTCTCCTGCGGTGATCATCATTGCAGATTCATCTAAAATCAAATGAACAACAGAAATTAGTTTTATTAAGAGATAAACTTGATCCTTATAGAAACTTTTTTTCAAAATTCACAATATGGTGGCCTCAGGAAATACTTTTTAGATATTCGAGAAAAACAACGAGAATTAGCTGTTTAAAAAAATCGAAATTTTTGAGAAAAACCCTTCGATCAGGCAGGAGTTTTTTATCTTATTCAAAACCAGTAAAAATTTCATTGAAATCTAAAAAGCGGTTTTTGAGTTACAGTTATCACCAGTTCAAAAACATAGTTTTGAGAAAAACGCATTTAAAGTTTTTTTATCTGCTTCGGAGCGCCCGAGCGCCCTTTATTAATTCTTGAATAACTCGAAAAGTATTTGTCGGATTCACTTCATATTTTCACACAATATTTTAAAGATATTATACTTTAAGAAAATGCAAAACAAAATAAAATTTTTGGAAAATTCTGAGTACCCCTAACCCCTTAAATATAACACTTAGTGAAAAGAGAAAGTCAAGTCTGTCAAAGTTTATGTTAAGGGTTACAGTTAGCCTCTTGGCTATGTTATAAAGTTACTGTGTGGAAGAAGCATTTTTTAAGTAATATTTTGAAGAAGTTTTTCAAAAAATAAAAGCATTTAATTTTTGGAATGAAATTTGCACTCAAACGGATCCACATATAAGAGTAAGGATGAGTTTGAAATTTTAAAACTCTTACGGAAAATTTATACTTAAGAACATTTTGTGTTCTGTGTTCGGAATTCCAATTCGAATTCTTGCCAGAAGACCGAATAGAAAATACCAAAAAAACTTCTGGGTGCTGCGCAATGTTTGAGGAAATAGCTTTTTTTGAAAAATACCTGATTTGTGGACCGCTTTAATTCACTTGCCCGCATTTCTTTGTGATCGAACTGGCCATTAAATACAGCTGATTTGGCTTCAGCTAACCTTTTTCTGTTTCCAAACTCAAACTACTTCTTCGAAGCTTCCTTTTCCAGTCGTTAGAATGTATGGTATAAATATTTATAAGAAAGTTCGCAGCGAGTACTGAAGTTGATTAAACCAAAATGTTTTTAAAAAATATTTGGATGAATGAAATATTCATGTCGGAAGGGGCCTTCTTGTAAAGCGATACAATAAATTTCATTCATTTAATATTTTTCGATACGGTTTTTTTTTGAATATTCGAAAGTGTTTTCTCTATAGTCTGCCGGATTTTTGATATTTTTATTAAACAATTTTGAAAACATAATGAAAATGTGGCATTTCTGACGCACAACGCATACTTTTTTAAAATGTCGTAAGTTGGAAAATTTTTCGAAATTCAAACATCCGGCTCGACAGACTATAACTGAAAGTTAATTTTAGAAGAATTTTTAACTTTGTACAGATCCATCATCATTTCAGGGAGAAATGATGCGAACCGTTGAACAAGTTTTTTTCATTGTACTTTGCGTCATGTGATTTTTTATATACCAATTTTTGTAAAGAAAAATTAAAATACATTTTTTTATAAAGTTTAAGTGTAGCAAACAAGTGTAACATTTTTTTGTATTATTTCTATTGTTATCCCTTCTAAAAGCAGTTTTTCTTTTAGCGCACTTTTGGCGCTGCTGGACGCATGTAACTCTATTAAACTGGAGTGGAGTTGGCCCACGATTCGAAACTAGGCATATAAAACTATTTGGAGTGAGGCACCATCGTCTAGCGCGGAATGAATGAACTAAATAATTACGCTAAAATTCAAGGTTTTATACAGGATTAGCATGGACTAATGTTTTCCAATTAAAGTTCCCAAAACAAATACGTCTAAAAGGTTGCATTAAACGATCTTACAGGCCATAATTCAGGTCCGCTCCTTACTATACATTTATGGATACACATTCGGTCAAAAAAATATTGGGAATTCTTCATTTAAAAAGCGGGCGTTACACAAACGTATACTTTTTTTTAGCTGGAATGATGATCCAACTGGCCTCTATAGTGTAGCAGAGTTTAAGTGTCCTCTGTCAATTAGCTTGTTTTTGGCATTTAATTATATCAGTCAACCGCATTTATGCTCAGCAATTTTCACTATGGATAAAAATACCAAACAAAGAATTTGTTTTAAATTTTATGTCACGAAAGGGATTTCGCGTGCCTAAGCGTTGGAAATGTTGCAGAAAGCCTATGGCAAGTGTGGTTTATCAAAAACAGGGGTCTACGAGTGGTATAAGGCTTTTACAGAGGGTCGAGAAGTCGTGGAAGATTTGCCCCGATCTGGTCGCCCGTCAACGTCTTGAATGGATGAATACGTCTTCAAGGAAATGGTGCTGGAAAACCATCATTTAAGTTTGAAGAAGGTAGCTTCTGACTTTAGTGTGCTCCACAAATCAATTCGCACATTTTACACCATCAACTGGGCATGAGACGCGTGGTTGCTCGACTCGTTCCAAGAGAGTTGAATTTCTTTCAAGACATTCATTGGAAGAAGGTGGCCGAAGGCCGGCTTGGGCAAGTGAATTCAGATGCAACGTTTATCCAGCGCAACATAACAGGTGATGAGACGTGGGTATATAAGTTTGACATGCAAACTACTCAACATGCGGCTGAATGGCACTATCCACATGAGCCGAAACCCAATAAACCACGTCAAAGTCGATCAAAAGTGAAAAATTGCCACTCCGCGTACGCTGCTTTAGGTCGATAGAGGCCATTAAGGAGAATTCGCTTAAAAGGTGCTTTGATGGCTGGACTAATCGTTGGCATATTTGTATTGCTTAGAATGGAGCCTTTGAAGGCTTTTGATGATTAAACAATTATTTTGCGTTTTACTGAACAATTCCCTCTACTTTTTTGACAGAATGTACTTCATCACGAGGCAAACCAATTAGAAAAACTGTACATAAAATGCATAATTCTGCGTTGTGAGATTAATCAATCTGAAATTATTTTTCGAATGGTGAATAAAATACTTGAGCAGCAACTTAAAACTTTTATTGTTGGCTTGTATGTTTATTATTCCTGATAGTTCGTGGTAATCTCTGTTTATAAAGCTGATTACATATAATTTTCTTCGAATTCAACATAGGGTATTTCGCACAACATTTAACAACTATAAAAAGAATATTGAAGTGGAAAATCAGTAACAAAAATGTGCAAGCAGCAAAAGATCTGACGGGCGCCGTAGCCGAATTGGTTGGTGTGTGACTACAATTCGTCCCCAAATCTTCGGGTATGAAACACCAAATAATAGAAGAAGTTTTTTCTAATAGCAGTTATTACTAGGCAGACAATACCAAGCCTTCTTATGTACTTCTGCCGTGAAAAAGTCTTTCATAAAATACCATCTGCCATTCGGAGGAGATGTAATGTAGTGGATCACTCGATTTTTAGGGAATACATCAAGAAGCATGCCACAAAATTGAGAAGGAGCTCGATCAAACAACCAATTATACCTATATATATGCAACAAAGGACATGAAATCAAATAAATACTCGCATCTCCAAAACGATTACTTTGCGCACCCACGTTTTTTGCTTATTTTAGCCTATAAAATTAACCTCCGGAATGCTGCGAGCAATAGCTGACTCCACAAGATGCAACCTTAAATGAAACGAAGAGATACGAGGGGTTTGCGAAATCACCGACGTAGTAAAATGGATCCACAAGAGAAGACAGTAATGGAACCACCATGTGAAAAGAATTGAAGACAATCGGTTGACAAGGATTGTAATGAAAAGTTCTCCAGGAAGACCATCAAAGCGTTGGCACGAGGGTTAGATGAGTGGATCCCGATTCGAGTGGTGCAATAGTTAAATTTTTATTAAAAAAAAAAAAACAATAAAATATTGGAGTTTTGTTTCGTTAAAAAAAGCAATAAAGGTGAAGAAGAAAAAATATTTAACAACATTTTTTTTTAATACTCTGTAAACGAGCAGACCTATCGCTGACTTAATAAAGTGGGTAAAAAATTTACCTACCGGATCACAAGAAAAGTAATTGCGATTTGACCTTGAATAAATCCAAATCCAGCTTCAAATTATTATAAAAACGGCTCGCTTTTAACTTTTCTGTGCCACAATAATGTCTACAAGTATCAGGAATTTCAAACGTTGCGCTTCATTATTTCGTTTCCTCTTGCCGCTCACTAAGCAGGTTGTTTTGCTAATTTGCTTTTGCTTTCTATTTCCATTTATTTATTTTTTTTTCCATTTCCGTTTTTTGAAGCACCAAATCCTCCCTCTTTTATTTTAATGTTTTTAGCGTTTTTTTTTGGCATTATTTCTTCTGCTTTCTTAACTCACTTTTTGCATCACTAAAATTACGCTTTAATGAACTCGTGCAGCTTTTTACTGTAGCTTCTTTTCTTCTTTTAAGATTTCTTCTCTATAGCTTTAACTGCAATCCACTGCACACTTTTTTTGTAAGTATTTTTATTGCTTGATGTTGAAATAATGCTGAGTTATACAACTGGTGAGTTGTGAATTCTTGCGCTTTTTTTTTTTTGCCACTCAACCTTGAAGCAATATTTCAATGAAGCTGTGTTTATTAGAATTTCATTAGTTCTTTGAAGCCTATTTTACCTAGATAATTCGGCCACGTCATTGAAGGGAGAGAAACTTGCAGCCGATTATTTTAAAAGTATTTTGAATGATAAAATGAACAGATGTTGAAAAATTAAAATATAGGCAGCCATACTATTTAGTTTTTATATAAAGAAATATTTTTTTTACAATAGCCCAATGTAAGATAGGGGTTTGCTATAATAAAAATGTTGCTTATGAAATTCATAGTATACTAGAAATTCGCCTAGGTTAGGCGAGAGGAGATATTCCCCAACAAAAAGAATGTCTGCTGATTGCCACGGAAAGCTTTCCCTAACTATATTCTTACAGGTTCTGGAACCATATCGTTCTATTAATGGTCTATGGATAAGTTCGTGCGGTTTTACAACAGATGGCGTAACTTGATTATTATTCCATCGATCCACATTTTCAAACATTCATTGGAGAGCTACTGTCGTAAGGCACAAACGTCAGTATAAGTTTTTTATTTGAAGCGTAAACAACAATATTTTTACCACACTTGAAAATGTCGAATTTCGTGCCAAATAATGTGTTTTTGCGGGGAATTCTTCTTCATTATTTTAATATGAAGAAAAAAGCAGCCGAAAGTCATCGTATCTTGGTGGAAGTTTATGGTGAGCATGCTCTAGCTGAGCGAACGTGCCAGAAGTGGTTTGCACGCTTTAAAAGTGGTGATTTTGGCCGCGCCGCCAAAGTTCATGGATACCGAATTGGAGGAATTGCTCGATCAAGATCCGGCTCAAACGCAAGAAGAGGTTGCAAAAACTTTGGGAGTTGATCAATCAACCATTTCCAAACGTTTAAAAGCCATGGGAATGATCCGAAATTCAAATTTCGAAAAAAAACCGCACGAACTTATTCATAGAAAACATGCAAACATACGTATAACAGTGCTCGAGTATTCCACTAATTTTCAGTAACACTCGTCTTTGGTAGCTTTAGTTAATCCGATGTTTTGAAGAGCGATTTTTCCAACAAGGTTTTTTCGGCAAATTACGCATGACCATTGTCAACCTACAATAAGTACATATTTTTTCACTATTCCTTCACATTTCAAATGGTTTTGCCCAAAAATGTTAAAGATTGCACAATCTATTTGAGTTTTCGTTCTTTTATTTCAGTTTAAAGTTTGATACCTCGAAATTGATTGTCCTTTATTAAAAAAAAAATATTAGATACCGCTTGTCAACAGCGGGAAGATTAATACTCTCTACGACTTCAATCACGGTGCTCTCTTCGGACCAAAAACAAAAAACAAAACACAAACAAAAGACTTCCAACTCTTCAGTTGTTCAACTACTGGCCAATAATTATCGATTAAAATTACCAAAAGTCAAGAAGCCAAAGAATAGAATAAAGTTAATACCAGGTCCTGTAGAAACCAGTCGTGGCCCAAAATCCAAGATGGCGCAAAATTAATTAATAACCTTTTCACTTTCCATAAGAAATCTTAATTTTAACCCTTGCACGCTCAATCTGTTTGTATGCTGCAGCTCTCTGATTCGCAAGTGTCAAATATTGTATATATAATTATGGTAATTAATTTTGCGCCACCCTGTAATTAAATGCAGTACATGAAAACTGACCAAGGAATGATAAATTTGGAATTACGAATATAGGTTAGGTTAGGTTAGCCTGGTTGGCAACAAGCCACGCATAGACCTTTTGGCCCCTAGCGATACCAGAATTATGAATATAAATATGATATAATTTTGGAGATTTTGAGTCTTCTTGTACAAATCGCTATATATGCAACTTTATCAAAACAATTCTTAAGACATAATAATATTTTCATATCCTGCCTGGGTGTCCTTTTCGCAAGTTATGATGCCAAGCTTTATTCTAATATGTCATACTATGTCATGCTTCATGACTACATTCTTGATGTCACTTTATGCCATACTATGTTATGTTATATCAAGCTATTCTGATATGTCACACTATGCCATACCATGTCAGGATATGTCAAGCTTTATTCTAATATGTCACACTATGCCGTACTATGTCATGTTACATCTCGCTATAATCTGATATGTCACGCTATGTCATACTATGTCATGTTATGTCAAGCTTTATTCAAATGTGTCACACTATGCTATACTATGTCATATTATGTCAAGCTATATTCTGATATGTCACACTATGTCATACTATGTCATGTTATAATCTGATATGTCGCTCTATGTTATGCTATGCAATCCCTTAAGCTATTATATCTTTATAAGTCACACTATGTCTTACCTTGTCTTATTATGCTATACCATGTCACAAATGCACATAAGCATAAGTTGAGTTTTACCAGATACATCTAACATTACATTTCATATATTTTCACTCAAATCTTTTCCACCTGCTTTTGTTATTTTTCGAATTCTAAAACTGGTTTCTCCAGGCTCCTTACAAAATTCGCTGAATTTGTGACGCAAATTTTACCGCACAATCACAACTTTTATAGTGTCAATTCATTTCGCCTTTTTTCTTTTGTGTTACCTCACATAATCAACTTTTATGTAACCAGTTACTTGGGGTCTTATTGGCATTGAAAGTTTTAACATCCTTTCTAATGCGATTGCCTGAAAAAAAAGTTCCCCCTCTCTTTCCCCACTTCAAGGCTAAACGTCGGCAATATCACTTTCTTCCGGGAAACAGCTTCCTTTTCCACATTCAGGGCCTGATTTTATTAGCTCGCTAAATAAAATTACCCAACTAATTTGCTGTGAGCGCAAATATAATGCCAAATGACGTTGCGTATACGCAGTGTCGACTGCCTGTTTAGATTGTGAGCAGGTGGTAGGAAACGAAACAGTTTAAGTTAAACATCAACAAAATTATCCAAGACAAAGTGTTTTAAGTTAAATGCCTTTTTGATGCTGCCACCGTTGTATGCCCCACAATGCACCTTAATGTGCTTCAAAAGGATGGTGTTGTTGCTCTTCTTTTTGATGCCTTTCCTTTTTTATTGTTACTGCCCTTGTAATCACTGCGACATGCAGCTGTTTGTCAACACCTCAAAAACAGAGTAAGGAGCAAAGTGAGGAAAAAGAAATTTTATATGTATAGATACACGCTCGTAGCGAAAAAGCGTGAAAAAGCCAAAGCTTAAAATGAGACTTAAAAGAGTGAAACTGTCACTTAAGTGTGATAAAGTGGACGGTGTGAAGAGTGAAATGTGCAGTATATAAAAATCACAGCGCGTCAGTGAAAAGTTAACATTCTTGGCGTGTAATCATTTGCTGAGCTTTTTCCACTTTTGAAGGCAAAAAAAAGTGTACATTTTTTGCTGCTGCTCGTTAGCATTAATGCGATGGCAATGTGAAACAAACAGCAAAAAACAACAAAAAGTAGAACAATAAAAAGTGGCACACAAAAGACAAAAAAAAAAAGATGTGAAATACTTAAAGTTGTAATTAACTGCTGAGAGGGCACTGGAGACGCAGCGAGATCGCAGAACTTGTCAGCGGGAAAGGGGTGTGATGAGTGTGATATACTGGCCATCTTTAAGTGTTGGAAAGCACGCGTAAAAAAGGATATGCCGAGCGACTGATGATGTGCATGAGTGGATGAGTGGATGAGCGGGTGAGTAAATAAGCAAAATTTGTTGACAAAAGCAAAAGCGTGAGAAACTTTAGAAATGGTGAAGGGTGTAAGTGAAAAGCAAACGCTAAACAGAGTGAAGTACTTGAGGAACAAGCGAATGGGAGTGATAGTTTTTGGAGGTGGCAGAATGAGTAGTAAATATTGTATAAAAATTAAAAAGTAGGAATGAGTGCTTGAGTAAACGCGAGATCTTTTTACATGAAATTTTAAGTGTGCAAGAACTGTTGTCAAATCAGATATCAATTCATTTAAGGCTGTAAAGTTTCAATGTGGAGAAGCCATTTGAGATATGAAAATTAAATAAAAATTACATCACACAAAATGAGAGTATTTCGCTACAGAGACTTAGAGATATAAAGAAATACTGCTGGTGAATTTTAAATTGTATAGCTGTGCGACATAGACATACCCTCACAGCCTTGGAGCCTACTTATTTCTGATAAATTTATGAGAATAGCAAACAAAAGCTGGAGTAATGAATCCAATTGCAGAATCGTCTGACAATTGTGGCCGGCTGTCAATGCATACCCAGTAGATGGGCATTTCCATTTCTGGAACCCCATTTTCGGTATAGCCGTCTTCGGTATTTCCGTTACTTCCTTTCCACGGTTAAAACGCGTTCCTCGTAGTGGGTTTTGAAAATGAAATCAATTCAATGGCTCTTGAACGGTATTCGTTTCGTGCTTGGTCAAATATTCACGGATAAAGATAGCACTGTGTGACGATGCGTCATCATGGTGCAAAATTCATGAGATGTTTTCCCATAAATCCTCTCATTTAGGTGAATTGCTTCACGTACCGAAACAATGAACATTATTAACTGTATGACCTTCTGGCAAAAATTCGTGACGTACAATACTGTTGTAGTCCATAAAACCCATGAGCAACGCTCATCGCTTCTTTTTTGACCGAAAACGACTTGGTTCATTCGAAGCTCTCTACTTACTCGTATGATATCTCTATTGCATAGACCCACGTCTCGTTTTCAGTAGTGATGCTTTTGATGAATGTTGGACCAGATTCAGCCTTGATAATCATGTCTTTGGTGATATGAATGCGAGTCATCAGCTAGGAATGTTCAAGTCCTCTACCAGCTCTCTGATGATTGCGGTTATTGCCGAACTTCTCTTTCATGATCTCTGCTGAAGTGCTTATGCCACTTATAAAAGGCACTTTTCTTTAGACAATCATTACCGAAACAGTTTTTCAATATTTCTAAGGTTTTGTCACCATTTTTAACGCAAAATTTAATAGACAACTCTACTCAGTTGACTTAGAGCGTCACCTTGCGATTGTTCCGGAAACTTTTTGATGCTTATAAGTTTGAGTTCAAGCTCACAAAGTTACTATATTTTTACACCGTATCTTAATATAGGAAGAAGGCACATGCCACCTGCTTATTGTTATTGTAAATAAATAAATAAATGCTGCCTTTTTCTTCATGTTTCCTTTTTTTTTTAAGAATAAAACTTTGACTGCGTGCTATTCTCAAGTCATAGGGGATGATCAATTTTCCTTCAATTCCCAATGATATAAGCGAAAGTAATAAAATCGCTGCAATAGTCTCCCCTCTATGAAAACTATTAATTGCACGAAAGTTTAAACTCTGGAAATGTGAAAACACATCAACATACATACCTACGTATGTACTCTTTTACGAGATCTATTGCAATAAGTACGGTAATAACTACGTAGACAAGTGTGTTGTGCGATAAACTGCGCCCTGTAATCATTAAAAAATTGTGCACTAACCTCATTAAAACAAACAAGTGCGTTGGCTCTTTGAAAGAAAAAAATTTAAAAGAAGTTACTCCGGCAATTAATGAGTTAAAAATTCTGAAGAAAATATATAAGTATACACTTTTTTATAACCGCCTGTAAAAGGGTATGTAACACAACTTCAAAAATACTTCATCGCTACTGCAAAATGCGTAGCAGTTATTAGGATAAATTGCAACATTTCTCTTAAGGATTACAGGCAGTAAAAATCCACTTTTACGTTTTATTGTTTTTAAAATCTCCTCGCTCATTTCTTCATTCAGCTTCACTTAAGATGTCGAACTGCTCCTTGTCCGTTTGCAAGAGCAGTAAAAAATAAGCGCACTAATGATGCAACTGCCTCTATCGACTCTACTGCCTCTATGGCCCCCACTGCCGCCACTGCCGATAATGACGATTAAAAATATGCTAATGCTGATTAATCGTAACTTTATTAAAACTCATAATTTACATTACTGGCATTGCGATTATAAAAATGCGATGAGGTTAAAAGTTAAATGCGAAGGATGCTGATGGGTGAATAACACACAAATTCATACATAAATGAGAGAATGAGTGGAGAAGAAAAATTAAAACAGCGAAGCGAAAGAGACATGAAAGTGACGCGTTCTTTCTCCTCTCTACCTTCTACCCTTTACTACACTCTAATCCACTTATGTCACTCCTTCCCGCTTCTTTGAAATACTCTTAACACAAATAATGAGAATAAAGTTTGTTAAGTCCATTGAAGTCAGGTGTTCATTGGCGCATAACAACAGCCACACGCTAATGACATTTTCAAAATAATTGCTTGGCTTTCAGTTGTTGGCCAACCGAAGAGGTAATCCGACTAATAAAGCTCATTAAAGCAATGTAGCGGTGATTAGAAGAAAAGTATGAAAAATTGCTAGTTTAGAGTAATAAATGTTGTTAGATCAGCGTGGAAGGTGCAAGTCTGGCTAAAGTTGGGAAGTGATGTAGATTTGTCGGTTATGAACTCTTTGTTTTTGATATATGACATAGTGGCTACTAATGATGCAAAAGAGAAAAAAAAACAGTCATCAAATTCAAACTGATAAATGGAAATCGATATTTGCGAGCTGAAGCGGAAAAATTACAGTTGGTGGGAAATGATTTAGGTGGTTCCGTTAGGATGGGTAAGAGTAAACTAAGTTGGACTCTTTTCCTCTTCTAATCTTAGCGAGCAGATATTATTTTCCGATATGAAAATGTAGTAAAGTTAATATAATTTAAGTTTGGTTGTACTAAATAAGGTTAAGTTAAGTAAGTATTAAGTTAAATAAGGCTAAACTAAGTTGTTTCTGTTGAAGCTACGTCAGACGAGGAAGGATATGCTAAGTTAAGGTATCTTAGACTTGCTGGATTAGATGAAGAGACGTTTACCGATGCTAGCCAGGGTTGGCAGAAATTATATTAGATTATGTTAAGTTGAATTGAGTTAAGTTAAGTTAAGTTAAGTTAAATTAAGTTAAGTTAAGTTTAGTTAAGTTAGGTTAAGCTAAGCACTGTAGTATATTACTTCTCTGTTGTTGTTAATTTTTTTGTATGCACTTATTTATGTAGAAATTCCTAATTCAATTGCTTTACCGTACTTACAACAAAAAACAAAACAACAAAAAACTTTTTGGCTGTCAGGGTTGTTATTGATTTATAATAAAATTTGTACTTTTGTGTCCCCCTTTTTATATACTTACGTGCACTTCGTTCTATTTATTATTAATTTACTCTAAATTTCGCTACTTCACCCCAAAATTGAAAACAAGTTTTATACAGGGTGGCGCACGAATCGTGCTACAAAAACAAAACGTAATAACTTTTTTTCTAATCAATGTATTTAACTTTTTGTTTTTTTATTGTATAGATAATTCAATTTTATTTTATGTAACTAATTAGTTTTGAAAATAATAGAACGTAAATGACCTCCATGCTCATTCACGCATATGCGACACCTGATGAGAAAATTGTTCATTGCGCACTGAAGGGTTGAAGTCGAGATCGCCTCAATTATTGTTGTGATGGACTGCTTCAATTCAGTCAAATTACTTGATTTTGCTTTATACACCTCTTGTTTGAGATAACCCCATAAAAAAAAATCTGGTGCAGTGAGGTCAGGTGACCTTGGGGGCCAGCGGAAAGTGGAATTTCTGGATATCAATTTATTTCTAAATTTTCGTTGGAGCTCCTCCATAACCGGTCTGGCTATATGTGCAGTTGCTCCATCTTGCTGGAACCAAATGCTGTTAAAAGGGATACGTCTTCGCCGCAGTTCTGGATAAAAAAAACTCCTTCAACATGTTTAAATAACGGTCCCCATTTACAGTCGCTGTTACACCGTTTTCTTCGAAGAAGTATGGCCCGACAATGCACCTTGATGAAACTGCGCACCACACTGTGACTCGTTCTGGGTGCAATTCCATCTCATGGAGTATTTGCGGATTTGATTGACTCCATATACGGCAATTTTGCTTGTTTACATTGCCGTTTAGATCAAAATGGGCCTCATCAGACATAAACAAGCAATTTATGAAGTTGTTGTCTTCTTCGGCCATTTCAATAATTTTTTGGCAAAATTCCAGGCGAATAGGCAAATCCAGAGGGTTTAATTTGCTTGTGATTTGAACTTTGTACGGAAACAAGTTTAAGTCATCATGAACTTTCCGCTGCAATGGCCGTCTGCTAACTCCAATTTGCGCCGACAAGTTACGAGTCGAAACTCTTGGATTTGCCTGAATTGACGATGCTACAGCCGCGATTGTGGCTTCGACCCGAACATGGGGATCTCGATGGTACCGTCTGCGTGCAATGCTTCCAGATTCAGCAAAATGTTCACCAGCCTCATAATGGTCCATCTGCTCGGGGGAGTGCCGCCAAACTCCCGCCTAAATTCCCTTTGGACGGAAATGATGGACTGCAAAGCATGGTACCGCTGCACTATCCAAATCCTCTTTTCGATATCCCAAGCCTCCATTTTTTGTAAATCTAAATACTAATCTGCAAAATAAAAAAAAAGCCGATTACTCACACAAAAAAAAAGGTATTACGTTTTGTTTTTGTAGCACGATTCGTGCGCCACCCTGTACAATAAATGGTTCACCCATCGACAGTAGTCTGTATATGTTACGCATACGACCCGTTGCACCGAATGCAAGCGCAACAATCTATCATTTTTCAGAATTTTCCCTCCACTCACATGTACAACTCAGTCATATATGCACTGGTATGAGTGTGTTTGCAGCTTGAAGTACTATGCAATGTGTGTGTATATGTAAGTTTGCTATGTTCATGCACTCACCAACAATTGAATGAGTTTGAAAGTGCTCAACACTTCAGCGCATGAATGACTGGCTTGAGTGATTGAATATGAACTACACGCTATAGAAAACACATACATAAAAACACATATTTGCCCTAACAAGCATTTACACAAATCATACGCTTTTGAACTTGCCTTTGTAGGGGTTGTGTTTGCCTGTGTTGCAATTTGTTGGCATCCACGGTCAATTTGACGCGAGTTTAGCCTTGCGATAGTATATAAAGTGCGAAAAAAGTAAAAAGCACAAATAAAAGTGGCGTGAAACGCAAATATTTCAGGCTCTGTATGTAAACCGGAGCAAATGTAAAAGTAACTGTAAAATAAAAAATGTACAATTTTGTTCGAAAATAACTCGGTTAAGTAAAAAATTCACTCTAGTCAAGCGTGCACTTTACGCGTGATTGGGCATTAGTTGGAAACTTGTTGTAGTCAAGGGATGGCTATGAAGAAAAAAAAAAGCAAATAAATATAGAAATATTATCAGAAACTCTACAAAGCTATGCTTGTAAAGACCACAAAGTTCGACATCAATAATACTTGTGGAAGAAACATTTTTACGAAAATTGTGTGGCAAATAAGTCATAATAGAAATAGAGCAACAAGGTATGGTTGTGTATATCATTTGAGTCGGGTACGCTCGCATTGGCGGCGAGGTGTTTGTGCTCGACGCATGAACCGTTCACATGGATTTCTATGTTGCCCAATTAATGGAACAACATTCTTTCACCAGCGACAGTCATTCAATCGATGAAGTGATAGCCACGTACATGGAAAGATCCATCAATGCTCAGCGCAACATGTTTGTTACATTTTTCAAGCTTATCTAGAAGTTTGGACCTAAAAGATTTGTATACGTCCAATCTGGAATCATACCCAAACATTTTATCTATACCAACTGATTAGCAAATAGCTATACTGATTACTCTAATGTTGATAAAATTTTTAGTCAAGGCCAATAATAAGACCTCATGGATGCAAATACTTGTCAAGAGTTATTGAGACTCAAACTATCGTATTTTTTGTTTGTTTTAGTCTCACATTATACGCAGTACAACCTGACATATTGCGGACCTTGCTACTTATCTACTTATTTACTACTTCCACTCTTCTAACAGTGAAGCATACGACCTCGGCAATCCCCCTAAAAATCTTACTCGGTCGTTAGCTTATCTGCATATTATATTCCATGAATACCCATCGTCGTCGTCGGCGCCACTCTTGTTTTTAACTATACTATCCGGGTACGAAAATGGATTGTCTAATGACAATGATGGCCTTTGCACTGATCTGTAGCTGCTGCTCGTTATTTTGGTTTTGTCAATGTTTATCATAAGGCCAGCACAATTATTTGCTTAATATCTCTAAATCATTGTGCATGTTTCTGGATTCGTGACTTATTATGGGACATATTGTGGGCCTTACTAGGCTTAGTAAAAAACTAAAAATTAAAAAAAAAACCTCTTCATAGCTGTTAACATAAATCGAAAATGAAACTAAGGCAAAATCACAAAGCCCTTGTGCAAATATTCTCTAAGATCATAGAAATGATATTTAATGTCTGTAGTTAATTTCATGTATTCTCGTGACAATTCAGAGTTTCTTTGGCCACTTTGAAAATTATTTTAGCGCATTCTAAGTACAATTTATTTAAGGGAAATCTTTACCTGCCAAACAATGGCGGGTGGCCAAACTGCACTAAATGAGAATGGAAGGTTTAGGATAGACTTACGACTTTCAAGAGATTTAATATTTTCGACCAATAGACGAGCAGGATATGAGGGTATGCATTCGTAAAAGTGTAAAGGGCACATATGAATTTAATTAGAATTTTCTGAACCCGTTTAGTCCTATTGGCGACGTGTTTGTTATTATTAAAAAGTTATTTAGCACTGCGACCGAAATATTCCGTTGTAACTCCTTAATGAGCTCTGAACCCAACTGACTGAACAAAATTTTGTATTTGTCCTATTTTATTGTGTTTTATTTCCTCCTCTCGTAAAATATTCTCTATTCCTTATCCGGCTTATGCATCAGTGCTGGGCACAATCTAAGTACATACATGTTTGGTGGTTTTATCCTCCGCCTCATAAAACCTACAACCTAAAGATACGACAGCTTAACTAGACTACCCCAAACTTAACACTTTGAGCGCCAACGGGGTTTTAGCAAAATGTCCAAAAACAATGTTTTATTTAAAGGATATTTAAGAATATAAATATTTTTATTTATTTTGATTCATTTTTGCGCAAAATAAACAGATAAATGTATTCATCGGTGACCTGTGCAAACCTGTGAGAGTATTAAATAAAATTTTACTCAACTTCAATTTAATATAAAATTAACAGGTTTACAGAAACTTTTTCGACGAATCCACGATGCTCTGAAACTTTTGGAAAATACTAGTTATGCAATATAGTCAATTATTGTAGTAGTTTGTATGAAACTAACTAAGGAAAAGACGATTCCAATTTCCTACAGTTGACTTTTTCGACAAACTTTGACGAGAAATATCAAATTCGTCCTATTTGATCCCATTGCAGAGGAAAGAAGAATGACGAAACTAATCGGACGGAATTAAGAGAGGGAGTCTGTGGATGATGATGTTAGGGTTGCATCAACCACTTCGTGTTGTTAATGAAGTTCATCAGGTTGTTAATATCAGCAGGTGGACCAAAGAAATAAAATTGATTTTGCTCGTCGCAGGGTTTGGTGGGAATTAATTAAGTAATTGCAGTTTTATTCCTATTCATGAAAATGTTGTTGCCATTATTAGCCGCTTAGAACGCTTGATGCTTGGAAGAAGCGCTAGAGTTTGAGTGCAATATTTAATGCAAAAGCAAACTCTTAGTTGAATAATGTTGAAGTTGATGCTGGAGCACAACATGAGCGCACCTAAGAGTAAGAGTTAGACAGCAGTTTCAAGCCTCTGCTACCTTATATATATATACTAGCTGACGCGGCGAACTTTGTTCCGCCCTGGAGGCAATAAAAAGCAGATTTTTGATTTTATTAAGTTAATGGTTTTATTAATCAAGTATTTTAATGAAGATTCAATAGATTGCACTCTTCAGTTAAGCACCTTGTGATAAACGACATTTTTTGTTTTATTATCAGGTGCAAGAACAAACAACGAAGATGGTTTTCCGACCCGTGAACATTACACATATAATTGACCATGTGAGAAACATTGATTTTCTAGATTCAGACCACAAACTTTCAAGGATTGGCCTTGTGATTTGTTAATGGTCATGGCGAATGCAAGACGGATCGGAAATACAAGTCTTTTAAACTCAAACGGAAGATCGGTTGCGATCACCGGGATCCTCGGAATGAGAACTTCTTCACCTTCGAATTTTCCTTTGAGTATCGTCGCGTAAATCACATTGTTCATCAATTTATTTACCACCAAACGCGTACCGTTGCAAAGTTTTGGTGGGCTTATGTTTCGAAGCATGATTACTACGGAGCCAACTTTTAGGTGTAAATTGTGCGGTGGTAAGCCAGGCATATCCAAGGAGTTTAAAAATTCAATTGGATAGTTGGTGGCTTCATCTTCATTTGTTATACAGTCAATGGATTTGAGTGAATGCATTGTTCCAATGATATCATTTTGAACTATGTAGTTTAGGTCATCTACATCTTTATTCTTAGCAGCTAAAATTGCTCGCTCACTCAACCATTTATTATCTTTGTAGTTATTAATTATGTTTGGGAATACTTTATTGATAAGTTTATCTTTCCATGGGACAAAGTTACAGAAATTCTGAGGGAATGAAATCAATCCGCTCGATTCGTCGACAGGTACTCGACCATTATCGATAGTCAGTAATTGCTCAGAGAAATCTTCAGTAGATGTATCATTAAGTAATACAACTCTCATGTTTGTTGTCAGCTGAAGTTTTTTCACATAGCGCCATAGATTCGATGATTTGAGGCAAGCGTTTATTTCGTCAGCAGCCGTTGATCTTGGAATTACTGGCAGTGTTTGGCGAAAGTCGCCAGACAGTAAAATCATTGCGCCTCCAAAATCTCGAGTAATTTGTATATCTTTCAATGTTTTGGAGTTGAGTATCTCCAAAATATTTTAACTGATTATTTGGGCTTACGAAAGGTCTGTGCACGCTTCATTCCACACAAATTATATGAGGAGCAAAAATCGCTCAGAATTCAACATTCGAATGAAGTCAAGAGGCGAGAAAAGACGACAACTTCCTTTACAACATTTTAACTGGTGACTGATTTCCAACACGAACCTGAAACTAAGCGTCAACGTGCCAAATGAAAGGCCCCAGACGAGCCACCACGCAAAAAATTGCGTTTGAAGAAGTCAAAAATCAAGTCGATGCTCATTTGCTTTTCCGATTCCAAGGGAATTGTCCACAAAGAGTTCGTGCCAATGGGCCCAGCCGTCAATGCAATTTTCTATCTTGGCGTTTTGAAGCGTTTTTTGCATCGCATTCGTCGAATATGCTCTGAATACCGCGAAAGAGGATGCTGGCGCTTATTGCATGATAATGCACCATCCCATCGATCCACTCTTGTGACTGATTTTTTGACCAGAAATCGCATTTTAGCCATCAATCGCTCACCGTATACGCCTTATGTGGCCCCTGTGGCTTCTATGTATTCGAAAAATTGCATTCGGCCATGAAAGGAAAACGTTTTGCTTCCGTAGAGGCCATTCAAAAGGCTTGTACCGACATCCTGAAGGACATTTCCCCCTAGGGAGACCAGAGGGGACTATTTTGAGTAAATAAACTCGAAGTTATCAGAACAAAACTCCTGTCGTTTCTATTTTAACTCAGTCTTGTTTATTTATGACTTCACTTGGTATATAGATTAGATGCTATAAAATAAAATTTATTAAGTTAAAATTAAGTTGTGGAAAATTTAATATTAAAATTTAAGTTGTGGAAAAGTATGCTGGGTAAATATATTTGTGACTAAAAATAACGTTACCATTGACAAATTTACTACACTCAGCTGTGTGGTAATAGGATTTACTTCGTAATGCTTGGCACACACAATGTTCACAGAAGTATCATTCATAATAAAAGTAATGAAAATATTCCAAACACAATAAAATAGATGAGGGTGGCGGAGAACGAGAGAGAGATGCATAAAAGCAAAAATATGGAAACATTAAAACATGAAGTAAAAGTATCAAAAACCATACTGTGCAAAAGCAACCAACAAGCAAAAATAATACAGTACGGCAAATAAAATCAAATAAATGAGCTTTGTTTTCAGCCAGCAACCAAGCTACGCCATTGCACAGCAACGGTCGGCGAGAAACACGCGCCTACCCTCAACAGTAACTTCCATTGAATGCGGTTACTTGCCTTCTGCTTACATGGCTCCTATGGCACGCAAAGTGGTGTTTAACCCAAACCTTGCCCCAAGCTACTTTTTTTAGCATAGTCAATATTAGAGCTTCTGCCTGTTTATCTTACGCCCATTCAAGCACTTCACCCCTCCCTGCACTGTGAGATAACTGGCCGCTTAACATAATATTTATTGGACCCCATTTTGCGGTGCAATAATATAGCAATTTGTTGCAAGCAGCTTGAGTTACAGCACAATGTTGCAACATGATTGCGCCATACACACAAGTGAATGCCTTTATGAGCCTAGGTTCCACAGGCATAATACGGCAATTTTACTATTCATATGCACACAAACATATTCACAGGCATATGCAAAATGATAGCAATAATCGGCGTGCATGCCAGCGAATGCTGCCACTGCTGCTGGTGTGCAGGCTTTGAGCAAAATGTAAAAGAAATCGAATCGAAATGGAAAATCTAAAAATGCTAGAAAATCGCAAAGAGAAAAGTGAAATTCGAAAAATCGCCGAGGGAAATTGCTTGGAAAATCACATTTCTATTGCATGTGCAAAGCATTAGTGAAAAGAAATGAATCGTAAAAAAGTGGAAGTAAAAAAAAATTAAAAAACTCCAAACAAAATTTCGACTTCTGTTTTACATTTAAGCTTTTTCGCCATTAGTGGCCCCATTTTAATGAATTGTTTGCTGCTAAGATTTACTGGAGCTTAGGTTAAGCTAGAAACTTTGAGTAAGAGAGGCATAACTGCCTTTTATGAATGTCGGAGATATTATTCAACATTATCCATCTCTGCCTCATATCTAAAGTTGCGTTAGAGGCCGTTTTAGCGGAGGTCTCTTCATTTGTTCTGCGTTGTCAATGGAATATATGGATGTATGAATGGTACGAACAAAAAAGTTGATGGGTACGCAGTTAGGGCCCATTAAATTTTAATATAAAATGGAGCTAATTTGAAATGACTCTAAATTTTGGTTGGTTTTTGATAATTGTTTTCACTGGCGGCATTGCCGTTGTTGTTTTCATACATACATATATATATATATATATATATATATATATCATTTATTTATTATTATATATATTGTTTTTAAATCTGATTAGAAGTTTGAAATGTTGACGAAAACTTTTCTAATTTTTCTAATTTTTGTGTAAAGTGTGAAATTTAAATTTGTAAGCTTTTTGTTAGAGAATAAGACACACCTTTTTATAAAAAACTATAATTATCTAAAACAAAAGAAAAATAGCCTAAATTAGTCTAAATATGGAGCTATCGTATTTTCCTTCGCTATCCTCTCTCAATCTGCTATTTTACCTTTGCCTGCATTTTTCTTTTACTTTACCAAACTCTACTTACTCCTAGCTTTTTCTGCCATTTTCTACCACATGTCCTTATCTTAATTTCCTTCACAATTTCCATCAACATTATTTTATGGCACTCAAATAGATTCACTTGAGTTATCACACAAAACACTTTCTGGTAAATGTTGGCCATCAGTACCAGCTTCGTTCCACCTGCGCTTCAAATTGCTTTGAAATTTGTGCAATTCTTCTTTTCAGATAACTAAATATTTTGCTTGAAGAATAAGCACCAACGAATTTCACTCAATTACCATAGAAATATTCTAATCTCACTTCTAACATTCTACGAGTGTCTTATTTCCTTTTCTCACTCTCTCTCTCTCTATTATTTACAGGTGAGTGGAACATTAATTTGGACATTTGCCCGTGACTGCCATTTGCTTGGATTTTTATGTAAATACACAAATTGCTGCAGTAAGTAATTTTTGGTATTTTTGCAATTTATGATTTCTGCAAATATCAAATCAAAAGTCACTGCTTGTTTGGCTCTGAATTGAACTGTGATTGCACTGCTGTAGAAATTTATTACTACTGAATATCCATTGCATAGTTAGTAAATTGTGTTATCGCTTAAAAATATAGAGATAAAGAGCCTTTCAATTCTCAATTTGCTCTTTAATGGTGTTATGTTTTGACAGCTGTCCAAGTACGATAGTGTATCCTAAAAGGATAAAGAGAGAAGTGCGCTGTGGTTGTGAAAGAGGAAGTGGCACGCGCCATGCAGCAGCTGCCAAAAGAAGGATTTCGGTGTTGCTTTGAACAATTAAATAATCGTATGGTGTATTTTAGGCAGGGAGGAGGAGTCGGTAGTAGGTAAAATTGTATGAAACAAATAAACCGTAAGATAATTTTCGCTTCATATAAAACTTGTCCGAACTAAAAGTTTGACCTAACTAAACTTTATCATAGGGTTAAAAAAGAATAGCGCTGCATTTAGATATTTCAAGATAAATTTCTCCCAGCGTTTCGGCAGCTAAATTTAAAGCGGGAATTTGTTTGGTGTTACAAATCAAAAAACTTCTCAATGATTTTGAGTGCAGCAAATATTTGACAGCTCTTGCTTGGAATTATTTTCAAATGGTAGCAACTGAGTGCTCCGTCCATAAGAAAAACGTAAACTAGAAAATTGTAATTGACATGAAAAAACGACTGGCGCACTTTGTTAAACTAGGCCAAAATCACTTAAGCGGTAAATTTAAAAAAAAAATATACGTGAAAATTTTTTTTTTTAATTTTTTCAAACTTATTGTTTTGGAAAAGTTGATAATACTAATAAGCGAAAATTTTGGGATAAAATGTGATGAATTTTACAAAAATTTTAAAATTTAAATTTTAGTTTTTACTTAATTTTTTAATTTTTTTTTTCTTGGAAAACCCCTCCGATACCAACTTATGCAAAAATGAAGAATTTTTATTGTGATAAAAAAATGTAGAGTTGAAATATCTTTCTTAATTTGTTGAAGTTTTCTTTTTTGGGAACAGCCAACAATACAAGCATAAGCGGAAGATGTGGAAAAAATTAAAAATTACAAAAAATTTGGGAGTTAAAACTTTTTTTCTTATTTTTTGCAAAATCGTTTAAAAATTTTTTCTTAATTGTTTAAAATTAATTTTTTTGGAAAAAGCCGACAACACCAATGGGCGAAAAATTTGGAAACAAATTTGATAGATAAGAAGAAATTGGTACTTTCAATTTAATTGTTTTTTTTTTTTTATTTAAAAAAAAAAATTTTAAACTTCAAGACCAAATGCATCGTAAATTTTGGAAAAATAAAGATCTTTTTGTAATAAATTTAAAAAAAATTAGAGTCGAAATTATTTTCATAATGTTGTGTAATTATCGTGATTAGAAAAGTACAGAAATACAAAGGTAATCGAAAAATTTGGAAATAATTTTATAAATTGAAAAAAAAACTTGGAAGTTAAAATTTGTTTTCCTAAATTTTTCATGTGTTAGTTTTAAAATTTTTCTTAATTTTTTTTAATTTCGTTTTTTCGGAAAAGCCCATAATACAAACGTAAGCGAAAGAATTGGCAAAAATTTAAGATTTCAAAAAAATTTAGAATTCCAGATATTTTTTTTCGTATTTTTTTCAAATATATATTTTTTTGTATTTTGGAAAACTTCAACTATACGAACGAAGCAAACAATTAAAAAAATATTTATTTTCGTGGTAAACAAAAAAAATTAAGAGATTTTAAGCGAAAAATTAAAAAAATTTATAAATTAGAATAAAAAAAAATTGGAAGTTCAAATTTGCTTTCTTCTCTTGGCCAAATTTATTTTTTTGAAAAAGCCTACAACACCAACTTATGCGAACAATATGAGAAATTAAGATTCTTTTTAGATAAATTAAAAAAAAAAGATTAATTGCTCTTAAATTCGATTACCAAAATTTCCGTTCAGAACATGTTAAGGAATGGATTTTGTTTGTTTTGAACCTAATCTGGATGGGCTCGTTTTTGTCTATACATCCCCAACTTTTCATTGTGGACTAAGAATATCGATTTGGATTAGGGTCAAAAATCCGTTTAGAAAAATGTCTTTAAAGTATTTCCAACTTTTATTTTTAAATATTTGAAAAAATTTAATGAAAAAAATTATAACCTGCTTTTTCTGGGCCCCATAAAAATAAAGTTTGGGACTCTAGAAAGTTGAAAGATACAGAACAAAAATGTTTATTTTTTATTAAATATTTTTTTGTATAAGTAAAAAAATAAATAAGCACTTTTTTCATTATTTTTTCTTAAAAAAAAAAAACTCGTTTTATTTCTTAAATTTCTGAAGTTTCTTAAGATATTTCAAATTTTTTTTTAAATTATTGCTGTGAATTCGGGAAATAGTTGCAAGCCATTGGTAAAAAATCTTTGTAGTAAAAAGTCTTTAAGTTATTTCAACATTTTAGTTTTTGAATATTTGAAAAAATTTAACAAATATAGTATTTGTAATTAAAAAAATTTATTCTGGACCACATGTAAATGAAGTTTGAGACTTTACAAAGTTGAAAGATATAAAAAAATGTTAAACAAATATTTTTTTTTTCATTAAATAAATAATTTTGTATATAATTATTTTTCTTATTAAGAAAAATTAACAATTTAGTTTAATTAATTTTCTTTATTAAAACAATTTTAAATCCCAAACTGCCTTCATTCAGTTCCAAATTAAAGCGAAATTCCACGCAAACTTCTCAAGCTCGTCACATTTTCCCCTTTAAGTTGTTGGCACAATGTGAAACTCATACTTACGTCCCCTATTTTATTACAGCGGCTTTCCATAGCAGCTCTACAGTACCATGGGAGTACAACACTCGCACATACGAATAATGGCAAAAAGTGCGAACCAAGAAAGAGATGGGAACTGTGTAAAAGTTGTGATGCTGTTATATCATATAGAAAGAAATGTAGGTGTGCGTACCGGTTGGGTATCACTTTGCCATCAGCGGAGTGCTTATTTGCATATCTGATTTAGTTGCCACTTTTTTCGGTTTAACTGCTATCCTTTGTGGTTTTTGTGTTAACTCCTGGTGCCAGACATACACTATGGATCAAATGAAGGCAATAACATTTTCAGTCAACCCAAAAGCTAATAACTTTTTTATTTTTAAATTATATTATACTATGAAAATGCTTTGTTATACGAATAAATTGTAAGGGTAAATATTTAGCTCATTGGCTGTAAATAGAAATGATACCGAGATAAGTGATACCGAGAATTCTTAAAAAATAATGAAGCCTTCGTTTTCAATAGTTATACAATTTTGTATCATATAATCTTTGGTTTTGACCCACTGTGTATTTTGTAAAACCAACATATATTCATAACAAGTGACCTCGAAAATCCTTAAAAAGTGACTAAATTTTGGTTGTTGTTTTGGTTTGGGGATTGTCAACGATTTTTGGGCCTATAATGTTTGGTTTTGACCCACTGTGCATTTTGTTACACCCACTTATATCCATTTAATGTAAGTCCAGGCACCCTTGAAAAGAACTCAATCTTTTGTTTTAATAATTATAGGATTTTTGAGTATATAATGTTTGGTTTCGGCCCACTGTGAATTTTCCAAAATCCATTTTTATTCTTAACAAATAACCCGAAAAATTCCTAAAAAGAAATGAAATCGTTGTTTTTGATAATTCTACTATTTTTGTGCACAAACTGTTGAGTTTCGACCTACTGTGTTTTTTGTAAAACCAGCTTGTATTAATAAATGGTCCCGAGAATTCTTCAAAAACAAACAATCCTTTGAGTTTAATAATTATACGTTTTTTATCGTATAATAATTGGTTTCGACCCACTGTGCGTTTTGTAAAACTTACTTAAATTCATAATAAACGGCCCCGAGAATCCTTAACAAATTATGAATTTTATATTTTTAAAATTCTACTATTTTTGCGCACAAACTGTTGAGTTTCGACCTACTGTGTATTTTGTACAGCTTGTATGTAAAACCAGCTTGTATTAATAAGTGATCCGGAGAATTCTTCAAAAATAAACAAACTTTGCGTTTAATAATTATACGTTTTTTATCGTACAATAATTGGTTTCGACCCACTGTGTGTTTCGTAAAACTTACCTAAATTCATAATAAGTGACCCCGAGAATCCTTAAAAAATGATGAATTTTATGTTTTCAATAATTCTACTATATTTGTGCACAAACTGTAAAGTTTCGACCCACTGTGTATTCTATAAAACCAACTCAGATTCATAACAAGTGAACCGAAAATCTTTAAAAAGGCACGTAATTTTGTTTTTAATAAATATACGATTTTTGAACTCATAAGATTTGGTTTCAACCCACTGTGTATTTTGCAAGAGTTACTTAAATTCATAATGAGTGACCCCGACAACGCTTAAAAAGCAATCAAATCTTTGTTTTTAATAATTCCACGATTTTTGTGCACAAATTGTATAGTTTCGACCTACTGTTAATTTTGTAACAAATGACCCAGAGAATCCTTAAAAAATTATACAATTTTTGTTTGTAATAATTCCACTGTGTAAACTAAAAAGAGGTGATGAAATTTTTGGTTTTTATAATTATACGATTTTTCAGCACATAATGTTTGGTTTTGACCCTGCGTTTTATTAGTAAAGGTTTAACCCAAAAAAAAAATGTTAAGGAAGCCGAAATTAAACTGAACTTTTGTGGCGAAAGCCGAAGTTGAAGTTCGGTCATTCTCTAGTAACTTTTGCCCTACGATTTTATTTACAATCTGCATGTTTTCAGCCCAATGTGCATTGCTTTTATTTCTTAAGTGGTATTCATATGTGTAATGTAATTTCTGAGGGCAAAGGTACATTATTTTTTTTAAATTTAATTTAATTTTTATTGTAAAAGTAACAATGTAAAACTTTAAAGCTTTTTATAATATTTTGTACAGATTTCTTAACATATTTTCTTTCTTAAAATGGTCAAATGCATACTTGCATTTGAAACTTAGTGTACTTCTCTGACTGTAGTTTTCATAAACGGCCATTTACAGTGCACTTTGCCTTGTGCTTGGCTCTCCTATTGCATATTTGCATCTTCCCATATATAATATTTGCATGTATAGGTGTACTTGCATATTGATATGCTCTTGCCTACCAGAGTACAAGTAACTAATACATACACATTTGCACGGTGTGTGGTAGCTGCCTTCACTGAACTCGTCTTTGCGCTTACCCCAGCTGCTGCCGCCAACATTTACTACCAGTTGTCTGCGACGCAAGCGAAAAATGTGCTTGTATTGTTATTGCTGTTGTAGCCGCACGCACGTGTGTATTTTCACATGTGACAACGTTGCTCAACATATCAGTAATATTCATAATAATATAATAAAAATAAAAATAAAAATTGCAGTCGGTTAACTGAAGGATTCAACGGCTTGCTAGTTGAGTGGCACGTTCTTGTGCAAAACCGATAAATTTCACTAACACCAGCAGATGCAAATGTGCAACAATATCCATTTATATGAATGTTTCTATATGTGTATGTAGAGGTCTATGTAAGTATATGCATATGTAAGTTCGTACGCTGGCACAACTCTCAAGTATTTTCATGCACGGGTTGTTCGCTGTGGTCGCGCACTGGGTATTGGATGTGATCTGGTACTTGATTGCGTGCTAAATATTTTTATACTTTTTATAACTTTAAAGGGCTTAACAAGTTTTTCTTAGTATCGGTGACGGGCAATGTCAAGCCACTGAGTAAAGTTCTGGGATGAAGCAATTTCTTATAGAAAACAGCTATTAAGGATCATCTACATTTCGCTTTAGCGTATAATTTGATAATATTATGGTGGTTATTTTTAATACTAAATATCATTTTGACATTAAAAAAATACAGATATTTGCCCAAAAATAATTATTGCGTACAGCGTTGAAACATTGAAAATTTTAGAGCAAGGATCTGTAGGATTATATGCGAACTGATGATAATTGCTTGCCCGGCTGGGTTAAGCATTTAGGTAAAGGATTTTCCTTTAATAATAATAATTCTGTATAAAACACAAGTTTAAGTGCGAGATTAGAAATCGCCAAAGCGAGCAATTTATCAGCGCTAATTCTTTCAAGCAAATTTTCTGTCACTCTTCTGTCCATATCGACTATCATTCGATATTTTTCTTAAGGTGTGCTTCACAATTGGCCCCTCCGATTGCCAAGAGAACTCTTCGTAAGAACTTCCTATCCCTAAAGTAAATAAATAATTGACGCGTACATTTTTGTTAGGTGTTTGGCCGAGGTCCTTCTTCTAATTGTGGTGTACGACTTAATATTGCTTTACAAATGGAAAGACCTACAGTTTTGATCCGACTTCGAACAGCAAATGGTTTTCTTATAAGGAGCTTTTTCATGGCAGAAATATACTCGGAGATTTGCCACTGCCTGCCGAAGAGCGGCCGCTATTAGAATCAACTTTTTTCATTTTGCATCATTTTGTTGTTTCATGTACGGCGATTCGAACCTACGCACTTCCGATCGGCGTCCGCCATAGCGGAGTGGATTGATGCGTGACTATCCTTCGGAAGTATTTCAAATCTCTAGACCAGCTTAAGCAACACAACTTTGTCCGTAGGCACCTCCCGCGTTGTTGGTGTGCTAATATAAATCAAATTATTTTGTGTAACTAACTTTATAAGAAGGAGTCCAACACACGAGCCATAAAACACATGACCGAGTTAACAGTTCGATTAGATTATTTACCGAAATTACAAATTACAAAAAAAGCTTTGGCTAATATATTTTTTTTTTTGAGGTTATCTTCATAACCCGCACCAATCTGACTTTGGTTTGACACTATGCTCCGCAACGGAGACGAAGGAATGTTGATAATGATGATGAATCTCACTTCGGGTGTGGATTGTGTGCAGAAAAAATGTTTATTAGAATGACCCCAAACAAAAAAATAATTTAACTGTTTTTAAAATACAACTGTATTTTATGTTGTCCTATTAATCCTTTAAACAGCAAAGTGCTGAAGCAAAATTTTTCCATCCGTCCTGCCATTAGCAAACGTTTCAGTTTCCAACATAGTTCAGGTTTCTAAATTTTTAATGCGAGTTGCCTTCTCCAGGAATACGCTGGCCGTTCTTCCGTTTGATGGGGACACTTAAGTAAGCTACAACTTACAATTTGCGATTTTAGGTAAAAGAATGTAGGTATCTATGGAATGAGACTTTCAGCTATTAGTCCATAGATGTCGCTAGGAATATTTTTAAACCTTCCCAAATGTCTTGTTTTTTTCGTCTGTCATCTGTCGACAATATTCAGTTCATTGTTTGCTACGTTTCATACAACAATGCATTTTTGTCGCTCTTAAAAATGTCGAATTTCGTGCCTTCAATCTACGATTTGCGGACATCGTTGATTTTCTGTTATCATTTGAAGAAAAACGCTTCTCTCTTTTTTGCATCGAATCGTTACGGATGATGAAAAATGGGTGTATTTCTCCAATCCCAAGCGTAAACGATCGTATGGTCCGCCCGCCCACAAGCCAAAAACAACGGCCAAACCAAATCGCTTCGGCCGCAAGGCAATGCTGTGTGTTTTCTGCGATCAGCGTGATATGATTTGGTACGAACTATTAAAATCAGGTGAAGCAGTTGATGGTGCACGACAATTGGCCGATTTGAACAGCGCTATACACTGAAAACGCCCAGAATATGACGATTGGCGCCACAAAGTAATTTTTCTTGATGACAATGCACAGCCCATCGAGAAGAGCGACCCTGGAATTGGTCGAGACGTACGATTGGGAACCGCTGGTGCATGCGGCTTACTCACCAGACTTGGCGCCTTTCGATTATCATTTGTTTGCATAGATGGACCACGCATTTTCCGGGCAGCACTTCAATTCTCACGAAGAAGCAAAAAAAAAATGGCTCTATGATTGGTTTGCGGCCAAAAACAACTAATTTTTTTGGCGCGGCATCCACAAATTGCCTGAGAGATGGGAAAAGTGTGTCGCTAGTGATGGTTATTATTTTGAAGATTAAATTTGTAACCATGTTTTGTTAATAAACGGTTGAAATGGAAAAAAGTCTCATTTCATAGGTATCTACCAAATATTAAAAATGGAGTTTAATTAAAAGTGAAAATTAAAAAAAATATTCAAAATCCAGTTAATAGTACATTATTTTTTTATTTAAGATTTCGTAGGTCAAATATTAAAAGAAGTTATTGTATAAAGATGTTTTTTAATAAAAAAAAAAAACAAAAATAAATTGTTTTTAAGTTTTAACAATTTTTTAAATTTGGGGTCCTTATTAAAAATAGTTAAATTTGTTTTTAATAACGCTTGTGGTATACTTTTTTTTTGGGCATTTGTTAAGTGATATTGTTTAAAAGGAATATCGATCTGTAAATATTTTATACCAAATTTGCCGAAAAGTGAATTTTTTCCATGCGAATTCAATGAGGATTTTTAAAGCGTTGGCAGCAAAGGTAGGTTAAGTTAGATTGAAGCGCTTGTCCTGTGGGACACACTCAGGCTCATAGCCCATTGTGATGCCGTGTGGGGAGCTTTCCCTAATTCTCCTAAAACCAGTGTGTGATTTTCAAAAATTTAAGAATATCTATTATTTCTGCAAAATTGAGATCTCTCAATTCGTTGAAAAATTGTGCGCCTAGAATAGTAAATATCCGTCTGGATAGAGCAGGACAATGACACAGAAGGGGCAAGATTGTCTCTTCCTCTTCCTTCCTCTTCTACAGAAGTCATGTGCTTGCACACTCATCCTTTAGGCGTGCCTACCTTTAGGCAGTGCCTCGTTATGGCTGAAATCAGTGTGCTAAGATTGTGTTTATTTTGGCTTAGCAGAGATTCTGTGCATTTAGCATTAAGAGTCGGGCACAGTTGACGGGTGATTTTATAGGTGGCTTCATTACGCCATCTTTCGTTTGCTTCCCTTACGATTTCTTCAAGGATGAGTAGCTTACATGTTTGTAAGAGTATGCCTATGTCATTGTCTATGTACTCATCGGTCAATTTGGTGCAGAGTTTCGGTAGTGCATCAGCTCTGCGGTTACCCTAAATGTCGTGATGGCCAGGAACAGCAAAGGTACCAATAAACAAAATTAAAAATGTCAAAAGATTTTTTGATCTTAGAACAAATTCAAGGGGTATAATAAAAAAAAAGAATTTTTTTTGTCATCCGACCGTCGTTACTTAAATAATTTACTTATATTTATACATTTTAGTTCATGGGTTAAGTACTGTTAATGGAAATTTTGCATACTGATTATGACAGGCTGATATTACTGTCGAATATATTTTCCTCAGGGCTCATGCATGCGCCAATACCATTTTAGGTTAGTTCAGGTTAAAGAAGCTCTACACAATGGACACACTCAAGCTCATTATAAAGATTTTAGTGTGTAATTCCTTCGTGTTCCAAACAAGAGTTTGATTACCCCAAATTCTCCCATTAGATTTCGAACCAATGTGAATCATCACTATAATTTTCCAAAATTCTATTGGCAACTAAGTAATTGCGGATTTTTTTATAGAAAATCAAAGACAATTTTTCCATTGAACTACATAACTTTATTCTGTGATGTTTTGCCCATTTTGATTAATGACCTTTTGTCATCTTTGAGGCAGCATCATAATCCCACGTTCATAAAACTTCTGGTTTTTATTAGCAACAAACTGAATCAGGTACGCTTAACATCATCATCGTTATTGAAACTTTTACTATTCAAGGAGTTCTGTAAAGACCGAAACAAAAAGTAATCAGTTGGTGCAAGGTCAGTGCTATATGGTGGGTGTGGCAAAACATCACCACCAAGCTCCAATAATTTTTTCGGAGTGGCCAAAGATGTGTGTTGCCTTGCATTGTCATGATGAAATACAATACTTTTCCGATTTGTCAATTCGGGCCACTTTTCTTCAACTGTATTGTTTAATTTCATTAGTTGTTCAATGTAGATATCAGAACTGATCGTTTGATTGGGTGGTAAGAGTTCAAAGTAGACAATTCCCTTGTAATCCCACCAAACTCATAAAAAAAAACTTCTTTCGATGAATATCAGCTTTTGATGTTGTTTGAGTTGGTTCACCTGGCCTGCTCCTCGATCTTTTCCGCTTCATATCGTTGCAAGCAACCCATTTTTCATTTTCAATAGTTTTAAAAATGGTTAATTTTCATAACTTGTTAATAACTTGTTATGAGCTTGCGATGCGGTTTTCCCTTTGCGAAAATAAAAAAGCAAAATATGACAGAAATGTTCCTTTGGATTTCCCATTTTTCAACGAACGCCAAACGAAAACTACGCAACTGATTAAAAAACTTTTTTTACTGCTGAATTGCCGACTATCAAATAACAAAATGTGTTTTATATTTGTACTACGTCTGCAAATCTAAAAATTCAACTGAAGTCATCTATGAGTGAAATCCGCAATAACTTAGTTGCCAACCCAAAAGTTCCGAGCGCCTTTGAGTGCACGTAAATTTTTTGTTATATGAAGAAAATGAGCAACACCTTATTAAATTTTTTTTTTAAATCAACTAAAATCTTGAACGACTTCAAACATCTTGATTATTGCACTTTAAATTATTGCATAAATTGTCTTGTTTAAAAAATTAAAAGCTGCAAGTTTTGGTAAAAAATCTTCCAGATTTTTTTAAATCTTGTGCAAAACATAAAACCTTGATTTATATGGTATTTGTTCTAGGATGAACTATGTTTTTATACAAAGTGAATGAAAACTAAAAAATAAATCAAAAGTAGTCAAAACCGATAACAAAAACAAGTCGTTTCTAAACGATTTTTCAATAAGGGCGGGTAGATGTTGCTGCGTGGCACGTAGCGCCGTCCTGCTGGAACCACATGTCGTCTAGGTCCATATTGTTCAATATGGGCCATAAGAAATTGGTTATCATCGTTGTGTAGCGCTCGCTGTTGACGGTGACCGCCTCACCAACGTCGTTTTCAAAAAAGTGCGGACCAATGACGCCGCCGGCCCAAAATCCACACCAAACGGTAACTTTTTGAGGATGCATTATCACCTGGTGGACCTCGTGTGGATTGCTGTCGTCCCATATACGGCAATTTTGTTTGTTAACACAGCCATTCATCCAAAAATGCGCCTCGTCACTAAAGATGATTTTTTCGCCCAAAACTGGGGTTCTCTTCCAAACGATTCGAAGCCTAGTCAGCGAACAAACGGCGTTGTCTATGGTCATCAACTTTGAACTTCTGGGTCAGTTGGATCTTGTACGGGTGTAGACCCATGCCCCGACGCAAAATTCGCCATGTTGAAGTCTGCGAAAGGCCAAGTTCTTGTGCACGGCGAGGAATAGACTGCGTTCTGCTGTACACTTTCACGGACCGCGGCAATGTTCTCGGCTGATCTTGCGTTCCTTGAACGTACGGGTGTTGGCTGATTGCTTACTGACCCGGTCGTCTCAAATTTGGCCACCAAACGTTGAAGAGTCGACTTTGAAGGGCCACCACGTCTACCGAAAAATGGGCGCAATGCGCGCAACGTTTGCGTTAATGAACACTCATTTTGATAATAAAGTTTTCTAGTTTGAACGTGCTGTTCAATCGTGTAACTTGCCATGATGATTTGGCATAAACAACTGAATAATAAACAAAAGATTTGACAGATGTCACCAAAATAAAATGGCTGTCACAGAGCGCCAAAATCGCCCCACGCCAATTGAAAAACCCTTTAATTCCCCGGGTGTGTATGATTTGTGCCTGTGCAAGCACAACTTGGCGGCTCCAATTTTTTATTTTTTTGACGTATTTCCATTCATGTAGCCAATTCATGTTTTTAACACGTGCCTAATCAGATCATGAATATTACCATTAAGTATGAGTATAAACTTTAGCATAAAAATTACCTTATAACCTGCTCAGAAAGACAGACAGATAGTGAAAGATTCCTCTAATTCGGTTTATCCAATTTGTAATGCATTCTGAATTATGTATTGTATATAAAATCGGTATCCTATTAGAATAAAGTCGGGTGTTGTGAGCATCATTTAACCTTGATATTAATTTCTACCAAAATAAACTGAATGAAAAAGCGATATTTTTTTCTATCTAACAGATAGTGAATTATCTTTACATTTTATTGCAAACTATACCCTAATATAATCATTTTCATCTGATAATATAGAAAAACTGAAACCACCTGAAAAGTTCATGTAAAGAAAAATGGTGGGTTATGTGGCCCAGGGTATTCACGTAAAGTGAGCCATTATATAAAATCACCAAAAGCAATTGTAAGAGTTAATAGTAAGTCAATGCATATATTTAATATATATATTTTTTTTATTTTAATTAATGACCTTCTTGGTTGATTATTTGAAAAAAAAAAAATGATTAACCTTAGGTAAATATAAGCCCACATTCTGTATAGCAGATGGTGGAAATTTGTGTTTCTCATACTCTTGCTCAATTAAATCGAAAAACATCTTTGCATTTTCTTTTGTGAAACCCATTGCTCTATTAAAATCAGGAGCCTGTGCAGGAATCCATGCAAACAACCTTTCCATGCAAATTGCTGAAGAACCGAAAAATTGTTTGGCACTTTGGCAATTTCGTCAATTGAAACGCCAGGGAAAGAATATCGTATTCTGTGAGGCCGCAAAGTCTTGATTCCACTTCTAATGTATATTTTACAAAGTAGTTTTCTGTGGTTTCGTCCAGTATTGGCTTACGTCTAAGTGGGGTTTTTAAAAGCAGACTAGGGGATGCATTACTTCTTGCCATTCTTTGCAATGTAAAACGTGGCACATCAAAAGTCTTTGATGCAAAAAGAGTGCCCATCTCCTCATTCCTAACAGCTGCAATGGCTTTTTTCATGATGCCGAGGTCCCATTTCCTTATTTCTCCATTTTTTGCATATCTAAATATGCATAATTGGAAAATATTAAGGGCGTAATGTGGGTTACTAATTCACAATACCCGACGCTGACTAGCCCACATTAGTTACTGTACCGCTTACAAGAAAAAAGTATTACAAACTTTTGTTGAAATAATTTAAAAAGAATTTCTTACTACATTAAAACATGCAGAATAGTTCAACAATTCTATCTGCACTTTCACACTCTAAAAATAATCACTTGCTAAAAAATACCTGTAATATTACACGCCACTGAAAAACAAATCGACTGCACTTCACAAAATATTTTGATCAACTGCTCATCAGTAAAGAGTCCAATTCAAAAGCGAGTAGCGTAGAACATCGGCTATATGAATTTTGAAGTTCATAAGCAATCTCTCTAGTGCATGTTCGTTATTATGAAAAATACTACTGTAGGAAAAAAGTAAGGAGAATAATCCCCTCTCGATGAAATACACTTATGCCAACGATTTTTCCAATCCCCGAAACATGCCAAATAGTCCATTTCCGGTATAGCCATCAGCACCTTCTTCGATTTAGCTTTTATATCCTCAATAAACTCAAAACGCGTTTCCCGGAGTGGTCTCTTGAGTTTTTGGATTAGACAGAAGTCACACGGAGCCAAATCAGGCGAATACGGTGGTTGCGGAGCGATATGCGTGGAATTTTTGGCGAAATGGTAACGAAGAACGAGTGCAGTGTGAGACGGTGCATTATCGTGATGCAAAAACCAAGAGTTGTTGGCCCATAATTCAGGTCTTTTTAGACGAATTGCTTCACGTAAGCGACGCATAACGCATAACGGCCAGGTGGAAGGAATTCACAGTGCACCACACCACGAAAATCGAAAAAAACTGTCATCATGACCTTTATTTTTGAACGACTTTGACGTGCTCTTTTCGGTCTGGCCTCGCCTTTAGCACGATATTCGCTTGATTGGTCGGTTGTTTCAGGGTCGTAAGCATAAATCCAAGTCTCATCTCCCGTAATGATGCATTTGAGCTTGTCCTGATAGTCTAAAAGCATTCTTTCACACACATCAACGCGACGACTTTTTCCAAGAAATTGACAGTTTTCGGTACCAAACGAGATTTGACTTTTCGTAGGCCCAAATGGTCTTTCAAAATGGTTTTCACAGATCCTTCTGATATTCCGATCATATCAGTAAGGTCTTTAACAGTCAACCGACGATTTTTGAGCACTAACTCCTTCACTTTATTGACGTGTTGGTCATCTGTTGACGTCGATGGTCGTCCGGAGCGCTCCAAGTTATCAACACGTTCTCGACCCTCTTTGAAGTCTTTGTACCACTATAAACATTTTTCTGCGACATGGTCGAATCACCAAATACCTTCGGCAACATGCTAAACGTTTCCGCAGCCGAAATTTCATTCCGCAAACAAAATTTGATGGCACTTCTCTGCTCAATCAAATCAGACATTGTAAAAATCGAAAAATGCACTCTTGGTCGTTTGGTAAACACAAGCGTAAATATATTACTGATAATGACATTCACATGAAAGTTGGCCCAGATGTTAATAACAGTGCTGCCAACTCATGAAAAAAATAACTAGAGCGAAATTTTAATCCCGCGAAGTTTGACAAATAAATTCACCTTACTTTTTGCCCACAGTAGTACAGACGTTGACCACATTACCCGAATAGCCCACAATACCCGATCTTACTCTATTATTTTTCAACAAAATATTATATCATATATATTCAACTGAAACTACTATAGTTCTATAGTTTAACTTGCTTTGACTGATAAGGTCAGACTATAATATTACACTTCATACTCAATTTAGTAAATTTCTGAGCAGAAAATTTTGTTGTGCACTTAACAATTTAACTTTCTTAGATTGTTGTAAGTACACAACAATTTTTACTCGACCCACCCATAGAGTTTGAGTTTTTTTTCGGTTTTTGGTTTCATTTCAAAACACAATAAAAAGATGCCATTTTAGCATCAATGAACTTTGCCTTTATTTCTATTTTCACAAATAAAATAAACAACACAAATATCTGCGTCTATTATAGCCACAAATAATAATTGTATAACCATTACTTCTGTGATTTTACGTGCCTTTCAATTACTGTTGCAAAAATAAAACCAAATTTTCAAACCACTGCAAGACAGCTAAAAACAACAGAAAACCAACAACCAGACAATTGTGCAAATTTTCTTAACCAAAGCAATTGGAATTGCAATCGAATTGAGTTTACAGAGCAAATTTCTTTCACCGAATTCAAGTACAAAACCGCCAAAAATTTCCAAAGCGGAAACAAGGAAAACTCAGTGCATAAAGTAAAAAAGAGTATATACAACTTTGTATCACTGTTTGCGCAATCAGCACAGCAGCACTCTAACAAATCACTGTAGTGCCCGTCACGAAATTCGTTGGTGTAGTTGATTCCGACATTCGATTTATTTCCTCTTCCTTAGCATCGCTGCGTGGAAGGACGCCAGTATTGCAGGAATGAAAATATCGAAGCCAGCCACTATGGGATGTACTGGTTTTCTGTATGTGTGTTTTAAAATATATACATACATATACACATACAAACAGGCAAGGACATACCATTCGCCGGTATTGCGTTTTTGCTTGAAAAAATACTTTAAGGCAGCTCGCATTTCTTTGCTATCGGCATGTGAGGGGAAATTGCGAGTTTCTGCAATAAGTGAAAATATATTCGGTTAAGATTTTTTGCAATAATTTAAAGGACTGCACAGTGTCAGCAAATTAAAGAAAGTGGTCAAAACTGAAAACTTCAATTCATAAATTTACTGCTTAATTTGTTGTAGGCGCTCATCATGCCCATCCTTACGCATGTCGCAGAAACTTGGACGATGAAAATATCCGATGAGGCGTCACCTGGAGTGTTTGGGAGAAAGATTCTGCGGAAGATTTTTGAACCTTTGCACGATAGTGACGGCGAATATTGCAGGCAATGGAACGATGAATTGCATGAATAAAGATTTAACGGATTTATTGGCTCCGCCATGTCGTCCTCTTGAATGCCAACGCTCCAGTTTTGAGAGTATTCGATGCGTTACCAGCTGATGATAGCAGAAGAAGAGGAAGGCCTCCTTTGTGTTGGGAAGATCAAGTGGAGTGGAACTTGGCTTCACTTGGTGTGTCCAACTGATGTCGGTTAGCTCGAGAAAACAACGACTGGGGCGCTTTGTTAAACTCGGCCAAAATTGCGCAAGCGGTTATTGTGCCAATCAAGAAGAGGAGGCAGAATTAGTTGTAGTTGTGATTTTAGAGTTGTTATAGGTTATTTTTTGGGGTTGAATTATTTCTTGGATGGTTTGGCCTTCTTGATTCGCTACTTGTCAGAAAACGGCTTTCTATGTAAATGCGTGAAACAAATATAACTCGTAGAACAATATTTTCCAGATTGTCTTTAGTTTTCAGAGCTGTGCTGTTGCTGCATTCCTGCAGTCATGGAGTGATATCGCGGATCAGTAGGAGTAATCTAGTGAAGATCGTGAAAGAGCGCATTGGGAGCAGGATCTGAAAAGTACATACATATCATTTCTTGGAAATACTAGTGACCTGTTCTGGTACATATGACATCATTGCTGATCAGCCTAATAAAACTAACCTAACTTAATGTCCAGTGTATGAACGGGTGGATACCAAAAGTGGTTTCAATTCAAAAGCGTTAGTTTTTTTAGAAAGTTTTTGTTCATCATAGTTGATAAAAAAAATCTTGGAAAATTGAAAATATCAAAATAATATAAAAGTCTTTCATTGGCGACCAGAGTACAGTCGAGTGCGTTGGTGAGTGAGTAGTGAATGAGTAAGTAGTCGAATAAGTTGGTGAGTGACTACCAGCCAAAAGTGCACAGGTTCGAATCTTCGGACACCAATTGAAAGAAAAAACTGTTTTCTCTAATTTTTTGGCAGAGCATGACAAGCATAAAAATCATCTGCGGCATAAAACTAAACGCTCCTCCATTTGTCGAAAACATCAAGACGCACAACATAAACGGGAGTAGAAGCTCAAGCAAACTGTGAGCATCAACAGATATTGATAGGGCTTGACTATTATTTATTTTTTTGTTTTCAACTGTTTTTTTTATACAACTGTAGTATATTTATTATATCCAACAACAGAACTAATATTAACGAAAGTTTCAAACTTTGTATCAAATGTGTAAAAAATCGGTAAGCTCTTATCAAAACTTCATACTTTTTACTCAGAATTTCCAGAAAAATTTCGGGTATGAAGTTTTATAGATCATTGAGTTTTAGAAAGTGGTTCAAAAACTACATTGATTTTTGACAATTTTTTCTGCTAACGGTGTTGGGTGTTTTCTTCCATATAAAAATTGTGGAGTAGGCGTTAAATGCAGAAAATTTCAAGACCGCCACCAAAACGAAATTTCCAAAAATCAATGTGATTTTTGATTTACTTGAAACTTTCGCTTTTTTATTTCAAAATTCAATGATTTATAAAATTCTCAGCTTTGAACTTTTTATGAAAACTTACCGAATTTTTAGAAATTTTTCAGAAAGTTTGAAACTTTGCTTTATATGAGTTTTGTTTGCGTATGAATTGTATTTTTATAAAAAAATAATTAAAGTGGCGGAATAAGTAAATAATAAGTCAAAACTTACCAGTATGTTGTGTATACTTTCTTTTGATGTTAACTTTAAGTATCCTTTTAAAACATGTGCAAATTGTCTTTGAAATTTGTATTCTTCAACATCTTTGAAAATTCAATAAATAAAAATTTTAATTCTTTATAAAGGGTGGTGTTGATTTTAAATAAAGTACAATTTTTTAAAGAAATTATTGTCATTTCTCTTTACTATGATACTATTGGTATGGCTCAATTATGTATAGAACAAAATATCGGCCAAACGGTCACCGCGGTCTCGGCGGCACACCTCCATCCGATGATCCAAATTTTCGATGACGCTGAGGCATAATTGAGGTTCTATGCCGTTAATGTGATGAATTATCTCATCCTTTAGCTCTTGAATTGTTGCTGGCTTATCGACGTACACCTTTTCTTTCAAATAACCCCAAAGAAAGAAGTCCAACGGTGTCAACTCACATGATTTTGGCGGCTAATTGACATCGCCGCGACGTGAGATTATTCAGCCATCAAATTTTTCGCGCAAAAGAGCCATTGTTTCGTCAGCTGTGTGACAAGTGGCACCGTTCAGTTGAAACCACATATCGTCCGCATCCATATCTTCCAATTCGGGCCATAAAAAGTTCATTATCATCTCACGAGAGCGAACACTATTCACAGTAACCGCATGACCGGTCTCATTTTGGAAAAAATACGGCCCAATGATGCCGCCGACCCATAAACCGCACCAAACATTCACTCTTTGTGGGTGCATTGGTTTTTTGGCAATCACTCTTGGATTATCATTCGCCCAAATGCGGCAATTCTGCTTATTGACGAATCCACTGAGGTGAAAATGTGCCTCATCACTGAAGATGATTTTCTTTGATATGCATTTTGATTTCAACGCCCGTTTTCATAATAAGCCTGAATAATTTTAACGCGTTGCTCAATTGTGTATCTTTCCATTATTCAAATCGAGTTAGTCTGAAATTGAAAAATGTCAGAAGAAATGCAGAAAAAACTTGACGTTTAGGTGTGGTTCACATTCAACACCCTGGAAATTTAACCGCCCTTTATTTATTCTCTTAAAAAATTCAATTTTTTATTTTTTAGTATTCTTGAATATTTTCAGTAAATAACTACATATTAATTTGGTGTGTACTTGTAATTATACTTTTTAATATAAGAAAAGTGTCCTTTGGAATTTCTTAAAATACAGTTAAAAAATAACAAGATCAATAAAAAAGTTTTCTCAGAAAAAATTCTGGAAAATTCGTTTTTTTTCGGCCTTCTAACTGTATAAACCTAAGTAATTACAAACAATACTATACCTTTTTCAGTTTCTTCGATTTAATTTATTTATTTATGTAAAATTAGCTCACAACATAAATCTTATAAGCTATTTGATTTAGGAGCTATAGCAGCTAGTCCTTAAGCTTGATAATTTCATACACATTTCCATTATTAAATTTAGATAAATTTTATTTTATTTCCTATGATGAAGATTGGTTCTTTTAAGGAAGTTCATTATTAGGGCTACTGATTCAACAGAAGGGACTGAGAGGAGTGATACCATCTTAGATACTTTCCTTATACTTGCCTCACTTTTTATTCTCATTCCCAAAAGTTGTATAGTTTGACTCCTTTCTCACAGTTCGCATCTGAAAGTACGTTCGAAGTTTCACTTCAATCTGCTTAATATTTTGCTCTATCATTCTTGCGAGGATGGGATATTCAACAAGTATATGGACTATTCTGGCCATATACGTTTGGTTGTGGCATTTGGCATTTCCATCTCTTGGATTCATATTCGCGGTACTTTTCGGTTACGATGATAAGCTTGCAAGTGACAAGTGAAAGACCGGTGAAAGGGGAATGAAAGTGAAATTTATTGCATACTCATGTGCTGCCCATTAGTTAGCATGTTGCTGTGTTACAGTTTGCTACAGATTTAGAGCTGATTGTGACAGAGTTCAATGCCTTTAAACTGGTTGGACTACCTCTAAATATGCCTTCAAATATGCTGCTCCCGTTTTTATATGTGTTTACCACATTGGGTCGAATATAAGAAACAGCTCCCTCTGCTGCCACCAATTTCGCTTGAAAGAGGCCTGCACTGATGAATCCATTCATAGATTAAACACCACCTCAATCTCTCTTCACCAGTTTGGAGTCATCCTTATAGAATCGGTCCGCCTAACTCCTCCTTACTTCTCATCACAACCTTGACTACGCACTACCCTAACAACACAGAGATTTTCAGCAGCATCCGCATGCATTTGTCGTCGTCCTAGTGTCTTAAAGCAAATTCGCATATTTTTAATATATTCCTCTCTCGTTTATGACACCAAATTGGACTAAGCTCAGTGGCACTCGAATTTTTGTTGATCCCATTTAACATGGAATATCCCATATGGCAATTTATGTACGCGTAGCAAAAAAATGCGCACAACTACTATTCAGCTATTCCTTTCACCAACCAAGTAAATTTCTGGAAACTGGAAACGAAGCAACACAATACATAAATTATACTTTCTCAGGCCCCTCGCCACTCAACCTGTTCTTGTCTTCCCATCCCTGTGCTTTCATTTGCGAATCTCTCCCTGCCGCAGCCTATCAAATTACATAGTTACATCCGTTGCTTTACCCTTTTGTTGTAAATGGACCCTGACTTTTCGTACTACCCACAAAAAAACACAATGAATTTAGCAAAAATTAAATAAACCACAAAAATTTGTATTTTGATTGTGCATTGAATTTACACCAAATTTGTGGTTAGGCAGCAATATGGTTGGGTTGGTGACTGACTGACTTCGTCGCCGCCTGAACGACTGAATTGCTTGACTAAAGAACTGACTGTCTGAATGCGTGAATGGTTGGGTCTGCCCGCAAGCTGTGCTGCAGATAAGAATGGGTTTTGTGTGCGCGCTGTGCCATTTATTGTATACGAGTATTTATGTATTTGGGATGCAAATTTCGGGATTCTACCGAAATCTCGTAATATCCTTACTATAGAGGGGCGAGCTGTGTCAGCGCTGCCGGCTTGTTGCTGTCTAAAGATGTTTGTGTTAGGGAAGTAAATTTCGGGGTCCCGAGATTACGTGACTACGGGTATTTAATTTCCATACTGCAGATGACTGGGTTCTGCGTGTTTTGTTGTTGCGTGTTATTAAAAGTGTGATGGACGTTTATTGCGGGATCCCGTATTATGGAAACCGATAATGCAGGGACTAGTTGATATGAGTCCCGTAATAAGTTATTAATTTTTTCTAGGTAAAATGGGGCAAAAATGTGTAAGAACTCTGATAGCTAAGCTCGAGAAAAGGTAGAATGAATCCTAGGATAATTTGTTAATTTTTATTCTAAAATATGGAAAATACTTGAAAGGAAGTGTTACTCTAGTCTTATTTTCTCCTTTCGAAATGCAAGCAAATATTACTCATGAGTGAAAAATTGTCAATTTGAGAAACTAAACTACCTTTCCTTGTAAGCGGAACCTTTCGGATTTGGATTATGTTTAGGAGACTCAACTTTAAGAACTGTTTAGAAATAAATAAATAAATATTTATTTATTTTTCTTTGTTGGGACAAGTACAGCACTCCATTGTGCTACACCCGGATTCCCTTTTAATTTTCTTCAAATGTACCCGACCTCTCACATACCCATCCAAAACACTTTTCAAGACTCTTTTTTCATTCCTATTGAAAACTTTGGAGAGGGTGATAGAATTTCACTTAAGCCTAACTATAGATAGAAATCTTATCTCTCCGTCACAACATGCCTACACGAAAGGGAAGTCGGTAGAGACAGCTCTACATAACCTTATTTACACGGCAGAGAGTTCACTGTACAAACAGGAATTTACTTTAGATGCTTTCCTTGATATTGAAGGGACCTTAGCAGCACTCACTGATCTTAGGGTAGAACCGGTCTTCGTAGGCTTCATTGGCAAAATGCTAAATACCAGAATCATTGAAGCGGAACTAGGAGAATCGGTACTTGAGATTGGTAAGTAGAGCTACACCGCAAGGTGGAGTCCTCTCACCGTTTTTATGGAACGCAGTTGTAAACAAACTACTTGTTAATACTGGAACCGGTGGGCTGTAAGGTGATAGCTTACGCCGATGACGTTGTTATTGCTGCCTCTGGTAAGTTTGTATCTACATTAAGAGACCTAATACAAAATGCTCTAGATATACTTTCTAGGTGGACAGAAAAGTATAGTCTAGGAGTCAACCCAGACAAAACACAACTCAAATTGTTCACTAGGAAACACAGAATCCCTCAGCTAAGTAAAATTATGCTCAAAGTGGAAGCTCTTGAGATTTCGGAAGAAACCAAGTACTTGGGACTAAACGTAGATAGGAAACTGACTTGAAAGTCAATCATCTTAGAAAGAGTCAGGAAAGCGAACCTAGCTTTTTATGCCTGTAAGAGAGCTTTAGGTAAGACCTGGCGAATTAAACCTAAGGTTGCTCATTGGCTTTACACTGCTGTCGTCAGACCCATTCTTCTATAAGGAAATACTGTCTTGTGGTGTGCTGTGCAGAAAAAAAAACTATTCTAATTTATTGAATAAGGTGCAGAGATCAGCGGAACTAGCAATATGTGGCGTCATGAAAACCATGCCATCCATGGCTTTGGATATCATACTACATCTGCCACCCCTAGATCTCTTCTGCAAATACTCAGCGGCCTGCTCTGCTTTAAGGCTCAAAGCGAGCTCTCAATGGAGAACTGACACACATGGGCATTCGACCATTTTAGACTCCTACATGGATATACCCAGTGACTGTGATTATCACCCTCCCATTCTTTGCTTCGAAAGGAGTTTCCTAATGAAAATCCCTTCTAGACTGGAATGGCTTGAAGAAGATCCAACACCCAACACACCCGTTAAGATCTACTCGGACGGATCCAAAATGGACACCGGTGTAGGATCAGGGTTATTTTGCGAAGAGCTTTCAATTACTGAATCCTTTAAACAACCGAATCACTGTAGTGTTTTTCAAGTGGAAATAAACGCTTTTCATGAAGCCTTAAAATGGTTCAAGATAAACAGAATATCATCAACGGATATCTGCATTCTCTCGGACAGCCAAGCTGCTCTACGAGCCCTGGATGCATTCCAAGCAACATCAAGGAGTGTCTTATGTTGTCGCCAATCTCTAAATGAGATGGCCAAGCAATATCGTATAATCTTATGCTGGGTCCCAGGCCACAGAGGTACCAGGGAACTGTAGGGCAGACCAATTTGCAAGAGAAGGTACCTGTATGCCAGACATAAGTAATTTTATGGAGATACCTCTCGCAACTTGTAAGCTTCTCATTAAGGACGCACTAATCAATTCTGCAAATCAAAGATGGAAATTGTTAGGCAAACATGGCCAAGGCTAATCTCACGTCTGTCGAAGAGTATTTTAAAACTGAGTAGACTTCAAATCAGGACCTTAGTAGGGGCCCTCACAGGACATTGTCTCATAGGAAATCATGCAAGGACATTAGGCGTTTACACGCATGATTTCTGTCGTAGCTGCAGAAATGAGGACGAATTGGAAACAATTCAACACCTTTTTTGCACATGCCCGGCTCTAGCCAGAAGCAGGAACCGATTTTTAAAATCCTACTTCTTAACGAATATAGATAATCTATACACTTTAGATATAAATAACCTTTTACGCTTTGTCAAAAGCTCAGGATGGTTCAATATATAGAGGGAAATGTAGCTCAGCCCCCTCGGCTCACAACGGACCCATTTCGTGCTCTAAGTGGCATCGTTGTCTCTATGTGCGACGCGGCTGTCAAACTTAACCTAACCTACCCGACCTCCAAAGAAATCTGAGTAGATCTTGTGGTGCCAAGGAGCCAAGGTGGTCGCTTCTCAACACATCAGTACCAAAGACCTCAAGCCTGATTCGAGCGAAGGCAGGGCAGATGCACAGAAATTGGTCCGCCGTCTCATCTTCCTCTTCACAAGCTGAGCAGAATACACTGTCTGAGATGCCCACCTTTTCCATGTACTTCGCCCACAGAAAGTGGCCCGTCATCAGTCGAACCAGCTGCCTGCAGTCCTCTGTGCTTAATGACAGGAGGATTTGCGGCAATAGGTCGGACATGACAGTAGTCCATCTGCAGCCTCTCTCAGCCTGCCAAGCTCGCTTGTGGGTTATAGTAACCCGTTTACTAACCGTTGCATTGATAGCTGCAGAAGGGAGTGACAGAGGTCTCGTTACTCACGATATTCACGTGTCCTGGGACTTATGTTAGCATCAGGGTATTATGTATACCGACATTGCTCAGCAAAGTGCACTTTTTCAAATTTACCAATCTTTTCTTTTTCTAAACAGAAAACCAATCTCTCATTCCTCAAACCCAAAAACTTATCCTTTCCATCCTTACTCCCATCAATAGTCAGCGTATTATTTGCATTGTGGTTGCTAAAACAAGTAAAAAACAAAGAAAAACACACAGTTACACATTGCATCAGTGGTGCTAGCAAGAGAAAGCGGGCAACCGCGGTAATAGCGCAGACACACCAAATATAGCGAGGTCCTCAACCATTTGTGCGATCCTTCTGGCAAAAAAATGTGAAACACAGATGGCGCTCCTAGCAGTAAGAAGGCATTGTTCCTAAGCAACGTCAAGTGGGCATTCCCACTACTTAGGACTGGTAGCGGCAGGCTAATCACCTACCCTGGCAGAAATCTAAATAGATTAACGAACCAACGCAAGACTGAGTCTTGTCGAGGCCCTATGCTACCGAGAGGAGTGAACAAGGATACAAACAGGTTGGTCCAGAGAAGACTCAGGAGTGTAAAGGAGGAGCTGCAGTGGTATAATAATGGGACTATTCAGGCCAAAGAGAGTCGGTTAAGTGGCTGTAATCTAACCGGACCTAACATAGCATAAATGACTTTTCTATTTTTGTAATAAGTTTTGACTTCTGTTACGCTATCCATTTTTTTAATTAATAAAAAGTCTGAAAAAATAACTTTTTAAAATTTTTCCTTTGTTTTCGATCTCTAAATATCCATTTAAAAGTGCAAAAAAAATGCCGAGCGTTTTTTGTTATGCCATAGAATAGGTAATAAAAATAGAGAAATGACACGTGACAAAAATTAAAAAAATACTGTTTAAGTGGAATAAGAAACACCGTAATGAGTGAACTTATAAACTATTTTCTTTTTTTAATAATATATGAAGTATGTTTAAGCAATTGCTCCTTGTTTTTTACTGAATATAAAAAAGTGGCAACACGGGACCAGTCCCAAAATGTCGGGGTCAACTCCGTTTATAATAAAATTATTTAAATATATCACCATCGCTATTATTGACACTCCCACTATCCTTCTCTTCAACATCTGCTTGTTTTCTCGTGCGACATTCTTCTTGCAGTTCATTACCCTTTTGTCGGTTTATGCGGTTTTGCTGTAATTTGCATTAGTTTTGCTCCCTCAGCTGTTCATGAAAAACTATTGCTTATGTATATATTATTCTTTTATATGCACCATACGCAAGTTGTGTTAAAATAGTGTTTATTTGTAGCGGCGCTGTTGTGTTTTGTAGTCCTACGCGTTGTTCAAAAATCTTTATACATCATTTCCTATTCGTCACCCATCCATTTACTTGTTGTCCCACTCTATTTTCCACAGCTGCAATGCTTTAAAAGCACTTGCATTCACTCCATCCCTTCCTACTGTAATATTTCGTTATTCGCCTGGCCCGAGCTGACTGTTACTTCTTTAGCATGTTGCTATTTGCCTTTCCGGCTTCAATTTCCACGAAATAAATTTTGCTTGCTTTTTGCTTAATCCTTTGCATGTTTTTCATGCCTTGTACATTCTCATGCTTTTTCTTCACTATCACTTCAAATTTTTGGGTTTTGGTTTTCTTCCTCAACTTGAATATTGTCGCTTTATGTCAATAGCATTGTCGTCGTTCGCTTTGCTCTTCACTTATGTTGTATGTGCTGGTGTAGTTGATTTGCAGTTGCCTTCAGCTACATTCTTTTGTAGAATATCAACCTTTCTCGCATCGTTTCGAATTTAAAAATTTTCTTGTTCCATTGTCTTGCGAAGAAGTTTTTTTGGCTACTGACTGCCATTCGTCAAATTGCGCCTGCTATTCAGGATATGCCATGTTGCTAAGCTGTTTTTTTAGTGCCGTGTGTAGCATTGTATGCCTCCAATCGCCCAATCGCAGTTTGTGTGCTGGCATGTTTAGTCAGACATCTGCGTTGCTGTGGCTTAATACCACTTGCAGTTGTTTAATTAAACATTTCGTAAAATCAATTTTTCAATTTCGCTCTGGGACTGTTTACATTACTACGTCTCAACCTATCACTTACCCAGCCCTTTTATTTCCCTTAGCCTTACAATTTTCCTCTCTCCTTCTATCGCTTTTCTTAACTTTAACTCTAACACTTTCCCTCTCTTCCACTACCATTCTCTCAGCACACCATCTTATTTCAGTGTTTTTTCTATCCTTTCTTATCCATTTTTCAATTTCCCTTCCCCATAATTTCCATCGAAATTATTTTAATGAAATCAAATCTTCACTTGAGTTATCACACAAAACACTTTCAGCTAAATGTTGGCCATCAGCTCCAACTTCGTTCCACCTGCGCTTCAAATTGCTTTGAAATTTGTGTAATTCTTCTTTTCAGATAACTAAATATTTTGCTTCAAGAATAAGCACCAAAGAATTTCACTCAATTACCATAGAAATATTCTAATCTCACTTCTAACGTTCCATGTTATTTCCTTTCCTCACTCTTTCCCTCTCTCTCTCTATTATTTACAGGTGAGTGCAACATTAATTTGGACATTCTTCCTTTTTTACAGCATTTGCCCGTGACTGCCATTTGCTTGGATTTTTATGTAAATATACAAATTGCTGCAGTAAGTAATTTTTGGTATTTTTGCAATTTATGATTTCTGTAAATATCAAATCAAAAGTCACTGCTTGTTTGGCACTGAATTGAATTGTGATTGCATTGCAGTAGAAATTTACACCTGCTGAATATGAATTGGAATATATTAAATTGCATTTCCCTTTGAAATACCGAAAATTGATAATTTAAAACATGTGCTCGTAGAAATGTTTGCATTAAAAAAATTAGACTTCAAATAGAGAATACACATTTTCTGCACGCCATGCAGAGCGTGAGGGAGAGAATTTATCTGAGAAAGCAAGCACGAACTTCTGTGGGCACCAGGTCATTGTAGTGTGAAGGCTAACGAAATAGCTGATTAATTGGTTTATATAAAAGAAAAAAGTCAATTAAGTAAGAGTTCATTTCATATTTACTTTTATGCTCTTCATATTATAATCATCTGGTTATGCTATGCTCCAAAGGCATGAAATTGCATGAAATTGGCTTTCTCATGTGAAATCTACTTAAAAATTACCTTCACTAAATTTTAAGAGCGAATTTCCGCATTTGTAAGCAGTTCAGTCTCAATCACGATGCAGAGAATACTAAGGTCACACCTATCGTGGTACTGTTGCTTTGCTCTCAGCGAATTTGATAATCGCCATTTCCTCGCTCTCTATCTCTATGCTCGATTAACTTGACGAAAAATTTGAATGCGAAAGCAACAAGAAAGTCATCGAGTAAGATTCGCGGCTAGCGAGTATGGCTATAGTTCATTAAGCCGCACTGTCGCACTGTTCATTTGCTTTATCTATTCGCCACTTGCTAAGTCTTGGCGAAAAAAGGAGGTCTAATATCAGCTGATTTTCATGACTTCGCACTAGTGCAATAGGTGATCAGTGTGACCACATTAACATTTTTGTAACTTGATTTGGCATGTTTGTTTGTTCTTTAGACTCAGAGCTTTAGTTCTGTCTTCCTGAAGAACACTTTTGTGCTATATTTGAGGTTATGTAGCAAGATAAGGCACTCCTTTTTCAAAAAGATCTTTTTGGTTTCTTCAGTTTTATCTGGAATTTTTGTTTGTTTATTTTTAGAATGAATGCTTAAGGCTTAGAGTCTTAGATTAAATCGAATTCAGTAAATTCAAGGGCTTTTTAAAATTTTGCTTTTTTACAGATTATTATTCTTTATAGTTTTAGGCGTATTTCTATGGAAGTGGATTGAAAAAATTCTCCATAGATACAAACTTGTGGTAGAAAATGTAACCGCCCGATGAGAATTTGATGCGTACAGGTAGCTATCCTTCATTTGAGGCAGCTGGCCGTTACTTTCGGAGCCTTTCAGACTATCGGTTCTTTTATTATTTTAAAGTGGTATATAACCATCTATAAAACATCAGGAAGGCATACAATATGAAGCTGGAATTAGAGATTGGACGTGAGTTAACAAAATAAATTAAACAATTCATTTTAAGTACTTGCTTTAAATGCGCGCGACCTTGAGCGAAATGCTCTTGAAAATTTAAACTCATTTTTCTCGAGACTGCTTTTTCCGGCACGGTCTGCATGATACCACATACAGTTTTTAATACTTTTTGATAGAAACAGTAGATATTGGGGTTAAGTGCGCATAAAAGACGGATTTCATTAGAAATAAAGATTTTTCATTTCACAACCAAATTCACCTTACTTTTTGCCCACAGGTAAAAAAAGAAAATATTAATCCTGGCAATCCTAATAAGGATAATGGAAAACTTTTATCAAATTATTGCATTGTCATCGCTCCTTGATAGGTGTGCAAAATTCCAAGTCGATCAGATTTTTAGAAGCCAGTGAAAATTAAGCTCAAAGATTCCGTTACATACATACATACATACATACATATATACATACAACCCGACCTAATAAAAGTGTGTTAAAAAAATCACGCGAAGAAGCTACTTCTACTGGTTAAATAGATTATGTAGCCCATTCTATTGAGCAAATACATAGATATCATAGGCCTTATCGGTAACGCAGAGGCATGGTAAAACAAATAACCTTCTCTACCTCAAAGGTAGCACAGATTGTGGCAGCGCAACCAGGAACCCGTGTTATCTTTGAGGTACAGAAGGTCATCAGTTGTATCATGCCGAACTAGCGAGACTAGGCACCAGACTGAATCACGTGTGCATAGGCAATGGCGTAGGCATATTTTTATAGACATGTAAGCTACTTATTTTTGAGAATTTGAAAGAATTGTAAGCGAATGAAATATAGAGTAACAAATCAACCTGCAAAGACTTCCGATTATTGTGGCCGACCCTCAATGCTAAATGCACAGAATTTCTACTAAGACAAAATAAGAATAGTCTTAGCGCACTGATTTCAGTCATAAGCAGGCACTGCCTAAAGGGACTAACACATTACTTCTGCAGAAGCTGTCTAACTGAGGAAAGGGAAGAGGACGAGACGGTTTTGCACTTTCCATGCCACTGTATTCCTCTATCCAAACGCTGGTTTACCATTTTAGGTATGCAATTTTTCAATGAGTTAAAGAATCTCAGCTCGGTGGAAATCAGGGAACTTTTAACGTTTCTGAATGGTTCACATTCTTTTTAGGATAGATAAGGAAAGTTCACGCGACATCACAATGACCTATGAGAAAGAGTGTGGATAACTGCTACAGATTAACCTAACCCCCGTTTAGCTCAGGCTTGACTTAGCAGGGCATTTTTGTGTCACACGATAATGGAATAATAACAACATCAACAGCAATAATAGCAACAAAGTGAAACAGTATAAAAATAGGCTCAGAATTTGCGCAACAATTTTTTCTTGGAATTCAGGTTCGTTTCGGTGTACCTCATCTCGCCCGAAATAAGAGGAATAATAAATCAAAGATCAAAAAAGGTACCCAGTGACCACAACACCAATTCTAGAATTAAGGTACTAATTAACCAACACCCGTATTTCTATTAAGGCCCTCACCTCATTTGAAATGGTGTTCTTAGATTGTTTCTTGAAAATCGTGTAAAACGGAAACGAAAAAAGATTTTTTAATTTTGTGGCTAGTATTTTATTTTTTGATCCATTGTTAAAAAATGAAAATTTTTTTTTAGCCATACCTGGTTCATTCAAAATTTGGCAGCCTTCAAAAACTGGTCTTCCAAAATAAGTATGTTGCTGGCCACACTTATTCCGTAAATCAAAAAGGTAAAAAGGTGCGTGTTCAGTATAAATGTCGTTATCGTGTCAACTACGATTTAAAAAAAAAATTCACAAAATGGCGGACCTTCACAGATAAAAAACCCGTTATTTGACCCTTTTTTGGCTTTAAGGTTTTTTAGGATTTTTTTTAAGAAAATAAAATGCGATCGTTTTGATTAGTATAAGTATGTTATTATTGACATCAAATAGTATACAAAAACTGAAAAAATACTAAATTTTTTTTCTGAATGATCGTAGTTCGCACGTCATTTAATTTTTATTTAATCAAAATCGGTTCAGTAGACCCGGCTACATCTGTGTCCATTGTCCATGTGAAGACCCATTTTTAAAGACTGATAACTTTTTGAACGAACCTCGTTTGAACAAAAGACAACATTTTTATTTTTTTATAATAGATCAGAAAATAAAATACTTAAAAAAAAAATAAGAAATCCTTATTCGTTTTTGTTTTACACACTTTTAAAGGAACACACAAAAAACATCATTTCAAATGAGGCGAGGACGTTAGTACCGGAACAAAATTAATAATACACTCTTCTGCTTCTGCTTCGGCTTCGACTTCAGAATTTAGATTCATGAATTTTAACATTTTGTTAGGCAGCTAAGCATGGGTTAATCATAAGCTCTTAGCTGATGTTTTTCCACATTTTCCATTTCGATTCAAATTTGTTTTCAAAGCGCTTTTTTCATTAAAATTGAGCTTCCGGTCACTCACAGCCTATCCTTTGCCTTTCACCTTTACTTAAACGGTTGCCATAAACATGTTTACTTGCCTCGTGCAACAAATTTCAATAAAGCCAGGTTCATCAAAATTCATCAAAGCCTTGGTGCTGGGCACCTTGACCGTCAAAATAAGAAAAAGTGATGGAAATACGGCAACACATGAACAGGCCCAATGGCAAACTAACCAAAATAATAAATATTAAAAACATACTTACACCTAAAAGTATATATTTCGCCACAGGGAAGGAAAAAACAATAACAAACAAAGTACGAAGCTTGTGTCGCAGCAGATACAGGTGAAATGTGATACCGTTGCTGAGCTGCTGCTTTTTATGATTTTGTTATTATTGCGCAGTGATTACAGTGCCGACTAGCTGCACGCTAGAACTCAAGCTTTTGATGGCACCTAGCTGCGGACACTACTCGAGGGTGAGAGCAGGCAGCGGTAATGAAAGCAGCGCATGCCAAAGGCAGCTGAACGTGTAAACAGTAATAACGGTAATCGCAACAATACCGCGGGTATTTTTTCTTGTGGTTGACAGCAATGAACAGAAGAGTAAGAGATAACTAGGAGCGGAGTAAGCAGCAAAGATAGGTGGGTAGTGCAGCAGGAAGAAGGGTAACAGCAGTAATAAGAATAATGAAAACAGCAGCGAACGAGTGAGCTAACGCAAGTCAAGCTGCAGGTGCTGTAAAAGCTGGCGCTGTTTATTTTGCTGTTGTCGTTGTTGTTTGTGGTTGTGATGCGGCTGCTGACAAAGTCACGTTGTTGCTGCAAGCGGAAACTGAACTGAAAAGCAAGTAAACGGGAAAATTATACTAGCAAAATATTTTGCATGCTAGTGAGTGTGTGTATGTGTATGAGAGCGTGCGTGTTTTGTAACAGCAGTGGGTAAATGCCCGCCAGGCTATTGCATAGTAGGATTTTGTTTTCACCACAGTTACCCTTGTTTATGTTCCTTGGTTTTTTTTTTTTTAGATGCTTTTTGCTTTTGTTGCAAACGCAACACATGACGTTGAGCCTGTTGCAAGCCTTTCGCCTGCGGGTGCTATTTACATGCAACTAACCAACTACGAACTATCTGCTGTTTGCTCTCGGGCCGACCTCCTGCTGTGGCTGTTTCTTTCAAAACAACTCGTTAAACTGCCGTTAAATAAATAACAAGTAAAGTAAGTAACACCAACAACAAGCGACCCAACTGTAATGGGCAGATATGTTTGTTCCTTGCAGCAAATAAAAACAAAAAACATGCAGAAATGTTGTGGCTTAGACAACAGGGCGCTTATTTAACCCTAGTCCTTTGCCACATAGTTGCCGCAACACCTGCAACCTCAACAGCTCAGCTGTGCCAGCGACGGCGACAGTTGCGTACAGTTGCCATAAAGCCCACTTTGAGAAGAGGGCGCAGGGGAAGGAGCTCACGCACTGCGTAAGCCTTTGTAGGGAAATATTTAATTCAAGCAACAAAAGAAATAACAACAAATTGAGCTCAACCTGTATAATGAAATATAAAAGACTATTTCCTTTTGAAAAATAATTTTATGTTTTTTTTTATGGTGGGCTGCTCAAATATAGATGAATACGCTGTCCGTGGCTTCGCTTGTGTAAAAATGAAAAACTTAAAGTATTTGTAAGTGTTAAGCGCCTAATAATTATACTTTTCGAAAGGGACAGGCAACTATTTACATTGCTAGTTGACATTTTTATTTTATGTAGCGCATACTTTATATAAAAAGAGGATTTCAATACTTTTTGAATTAAAAAATAAGTGCCAACGCCATATAAAATATACATTTCAGTTTAAATGTTCTTAATCATAATTTGCGTGATACTCACATGCTTAAATTATTTGTTTCCTTACATACCATTTGCACCTTAACAAATAGGTGGCAACGCCTTACACAAATTATTTGAATTAAAGTTTTGTTCACTCTTGCAAAGAAGTTTAGTTCGATATCTTAGCCACTAATTAATTTTTTTTTATTAAATTTTTTTTTAAGCTAGATGATAACGCCCTTTAGACATATTATTGGACTACAGCTATATTTACGTTGATGTTCGCATACAATTTATTTTTGTACAATTAATATGATTCAGAGCATATGTTTATAATAAAGTTAATATGTTTGTAATAAATCTCTTTATTTACAAAAAAATAACTCCGTGGCAGCTCGAACTAAAAATATATTTTTATTAAAACGCTTAAGCCTTTTGCATTTGATATATATATCCTAATATTCAACTGAAATGTGTCATAAATTGATATTTGTGCAATAAAATTAAGGTGGCACCGCTCTCAGGTATTTTTGATTTTTGGAAATAGATTTTCCTTATAAATACAATATATAGAATGCATGCTACAATGCTTATGTCTATTTTTTAATAAATCGAACATTGAATAGGTGGCAACTTCCGCCTAAAAATAATTTTTTATTAAAGCTCGTTTAAAAACTTTTCAATTGATACGTATATCTAGATGCTCAATGAAATTCAGGTGGCAACACTATCACACAAATTTTTTGGGTATAGTTTTTTTGTAATTATTTTGTCTGTTTTTTAATAAACTGAATATTAACTAAGTGGCAATAACCGGCTAAAAAAAATTTTTTATTAAAGTTCCTCTAAAAACTTTTCAATTGATATGTATGTTCCATTGAAATATGTGATAAATTAATGTTTTTTAATAAAATGTAGGTGGCAACACTATCAAAAAAAGGTGTGTGTATAGTTGTTTTGGAAATATTTTTTCTGATATGCGTGCTATGCCAATTTTTTAATAAGTTAAATATTAAATAGGTGGCAACACCAGCTAAAAATATTTTTTTCACTAAAAGTAGTTTAAGCAATCTTAATATGTATTTTTTAATGTTCAATTGAAATTTGTAATAAATTTAAAGTTTTTTCAAAAAAATTCTGGTGGCAACCTTAACAACAAAATTCTTCTGAGTGGAATTTTCTTAAACATATTTTTTCTGATATCAGTTCTATAATGCTTTTAAATTTAATAATGTGAACATGAACTAGGTGGCAACACCAGCTAAAATAATTTGTATAATAAATCTAATTGAAACAACTTTTCTACTGGAATGTATTTATCACACATTTATATTTTTCCAATAAAGAGCAAGCCACAACATTATTAAAAAAAACTGTTTTGTGTATAGAATTTTCTTAAAAATATTTCCCTTCATATCCATGCCTTCAACATCAGCTAAAAATACTTTGTTATTAAATTTGAGCGATAAATTGCATTTTTTGAAAAAAATCTCAGTTGGCAACGGTATCAAATTTTTTCATTTTTGGGAATATATTTTTTTGATAAATATTTGCCCTGTTATCCCTGCCCTCATGCCATAATATTACATGACTTGTTTTCTAATATAATCAGATGCCAATACCCAGCTAACAGCTTAGAGCGACACAAACCACCCACGACCTACATACAGCGCACGCTCGATAGCGTGAACTAATTCAAACCAAAGCAGTTCACGTTAACAAAAGTGTTCACGTTTTGGAATGCTCAAAAAGACTAAGTAAATATATTTTTTCACATTTAAATTCACATTTTATGCTTGTTTTCGTTACATATTAATTGAAAATTAAGTCATACGATGGTTTTATTTAAAAAAACCAGTCATCTTTTTTTATATCATCTGTTTTTCTAAAAGCACAGCTTTCTCCCTTAACCGTCTTAGCACACTCATATCATTTTGATCGACGTCTTCATGACCAGCCCATATTAACGCCTTGTTAAAAATTTCAACTGCTTCAATGGGCTTAATTTTCTCCAGTTGCTCTGATACGCTATTATCATCGGATTCGTCCCCTTGTTAATGATCATCATCTGCATTGCCTTCCTCAATATCTTCGTTCCATTCATGAATGGTTGGTAACGTGAACTCAATCTGAAATTTTTAATAAAAAAAAGTTTTTTCAATAACCCACATACATATCTGCGAACACGAACGAACCTCAGGATTTAAACTACTAAGGAGATCGACGGTGTTGGTCATCAAGGTGCGAAGTTCAGCTTCCCATTTTTCTTTTAAAACCGCCAACGGAACATTATCTTCGGGATCATCATTGTTTACCGCAAAATTTAAAATACTGTTCCAGCACTTAGCTAATGTTGCTTCACCAACACGAAACCAAAAGATTTACAGCTGTTTTAAGTTAATTTTTTTGAACGACTCGAGCAAATCAGACTTTGTCGCTGCTATTGAAGCTAGAAGGCTGCTTCTGTAATGCAACTTAGTGATTTTTATTGCATTCTAATCCATCGGTTGAATGAGGAGAATAACGTTTGGTGGCATAAACATTGCGGAAATTTGCCCATTCTCCGTTGTCAGTTCAGCTTCATTTGGGTGAGAAGGAGGAGAACTTTAATTGGTAAGGCTTTCTCCTTTAAAACCGATGTAACCTTAAAAAACAACCAGTTAACCTTAAAAATCGGACAGAACTTAAAAGGAATATTCACCTGTGGAACAAATGACTCATGAAACCATTGCTTGAAAATAGCCGACGTCATCCAGGCGGATTTCGAGCTCTTATAGTCGGTGGGACACTGAAAGTTTTTAAAGCAGCGTGGATTCTTCGCTTTTCTAATTACCAAAAACTTACGCTTGTGGGATTCAATAGCGTTTGAACAGCATAAAAACGTGATTCGCTGCTTATCGGACTTTACCCCTGGGGCGCTCTTCTCCAAACTTGACGCGTACGTTTTCTCTGGCCAAAGTCTCCAGAATAACCCCGACTCATCAGCATTATATACTGATCGTGGCACAACTCCAATTCGGCCATTTTAGCTTTAAGTTTTTCTTTAAACGGATCCACTAGCTGAGGTTGCGAATACAGTTTTTCGCCTGATATTTCAAGAAGACGAATACCGTACCTCTTCTTGAATCCTTAGAGCCATCCATCACTAGCGAAGAAGTTTGCTTCATTTTCTTTAAATTTTGCATGCAGTGTTTCAGCCTTTTCTTTCAACATTAGAGCACTTACTGGCCAGTTTTTATCTCGCATTCGGATAAACCAACGATAAAGAGCTCTCTCCATTTTGGGCAACTCTGAAGAACGCAGTGTTTTTCTATTTCCATTTTAAAATCACTTACTTTTTCGCTTTAATGTTACAAATTGTTGATTTAGCAATATATTTCTTTGCTAAAATCGTCACAGATGAGTCTTCATTCAAATAATTGTAACCTTTATTGTTCATATTATAGAGCTTTTTGGGTTTGTTCACGTTTTAGAGTAGTCAATGCACAAAAATGTCTGTTCACGTTTTGGGGTGTTCACGCTTTAGAGCGTTCACGTTATCGAGCGTGCGCTGTATATGCTTTCAAATGGTGTAAAAGTTGTTAAATTGGCGCAGCAGTTACTGACAGTTACACTTTCGCAAAACTTCTCTAAAACGGAAAAGAAAAACGGAAAAACGGAAAAGAAAAAATAAATGTATTTGAATATTTTTGCATGTTTCACTCTTTGATCTATTGCTAAAAAGATTAATTTTTATTTTTTGTCATACGAGGTTCGTTCAAAAATTTGTCAGCCTTCAAAACAAAAAAAAGTCACTGGCGACACGGATTCCGGGTCCCACAGGTGTCTGACATCGTGTGAACTACGATCTGAAAAAACAAAAACTAACAAAATGGCGGACGTTTAAATATGCAAAACGGTTTTTGACATTTTATTAACTTTAAAGGTCAATTCTACGTCATTTAAATTTTATTTCATCAAAATCGGTTCTGTAAAAACGGCTATATCTGTGTCCATTGTCCATGTGAATAACATTTTTTAAAGGCTGACAACTTTTTGAACGAACTTCGTATGGCCGAAAAAAAATTTTTATTTTTTAACAATATATCCTTTGGCCTCTACGCCATTCAATTTCCAAACTCGTAGCGGTGTTTACCGGTCACTGGACGATCGGCACACATGCGTAAAAGCTCGGGTTACCATATAACCTCCATTGCAGAAGCTGTGGTGACCTTTCAGAGAAAGAGACTGAAGAGCAATTTCTCTGTAAATGTCCGGGTTTAGCAGTTAGACGATTAAGGTAAGGGGACCTCTTTTCTTCGACACCCGGAGACCGTTCGCCAGCCTAAGTCCAAACAATCTCCTCCATTTCATTAAAAGCTCTGGCTGGCTGTAGATATCTGCCTGTTGAAGGTCTCATAGTGGCATCCAAACGGCGATTTACTGCTACTTGATGAGTGCCAGACTGGCACTTCAACCATTTCACCTACCTACGTACAATGTACCATAACATAAAATACTGAAAACAAAAATAAAAAATATATTTTCGTTTCCATTTTACACACCTTTAAAGAAACATCGAAAAAAGTCATTTTAAATAAGGCGAGGGCCTTAAAACTTTATAGAAAGGTATTTGTTGCAATGCGTTTTCAAGTTTGAATCAATTAATTAATTCGTTAAAAACTTATTGTAATAAAGTGTTAGGTTGAAGAGGTTGAAAACTCTTGCTCATTTTCAATTATTTCCTTACTCTCCGTTGGACACTTCTTTTGAAACCTTCGGCTGGGCACCCGGATCTGGCATTTTTTCACCCTTTCAAGAAAATTAAATTTTAGGAAGCTACCTGGAAGCTCAAGTCGTTAGTTATAACAGAACTATATTAAATGAATGTCCAAAGTCAAAAAAGCCCGTCTGACCAGAGCCGAGTGCCCATTTTTATGCACGACGGATTCGCGGCTTTTATTTTTTATACAGAAGAAAACGTCTAAGACCGTCAGCAAAGAAAACTGTCAAAAATCAACGCTATTTTTGAGCCACTTTAAACCTCAAATTTATCATACCCAAATTTCATGTGGTATAAAACTGCATACTCGAAGTTTTTTCTTAAATTATCATTTAAAAACATGAAGTTTTTTCTAAAATTTGTTGAATTTTTTTTTTTTAATTTGCTCACAGTTTGAAACTTAGATTTATTTATCTTTTTTGGGAAAATGAACTATATTTGCACACGAAAAATATTAAAATTAAATGAAAAATAAATAAATTGTAAAAAGTTGTACATATACAGGAACTCTCTGCCATAATTATTTAGTGCTGCGCATAGAAAAATACTTCTAACAACGGGTGTAGGAAAAAAGTCCCACAATCACCTTGATTATCAGCTCATTTTACCATCGCAAAAGTCCATTGCTGCTTGATACTGTCGCCATTATGTGACTGTACTTACATTGTTGTTACCTTTTTGTTTTTGTTGGCGTTCATTGTCAACATTGCTTACACTCCACAGTATTTGTTATCATTATAACAATTCAAGTTTTTGTTCAGCATTTCCAGTTGGCTGGATGGTTTTCAGTTTAGTGCTTGTCACTGACTGCCATTCCAAATGCACTTCCGTACGCTGCTTAACCTACCGAAATAGCAGCAACAATAATGGCAAAATAATCATCACACGCATAGAACTGCACTCAAATTTACGCTTACACTTCACTCCCCGATTCCTTACTTCTAAGCGCAACTGCAGCAACTTCCTCTTGCTCTTCACACAGTCTCGTTTCCGAAAGTGCTTTCACAAAATTTGTACAATAAAAAAGCAGTTAAAAATGAAATGCATTAGACCATACCACGCAGGAGTAGCAAGAAGTAGTAGTAAAACTGTAAAAGTCCAAAAATGCAAAAGTTTGAAGTGTTGTGTGTGAAGGTCAGCGAGCAGCAGTAGACGAAGTGTCGCGTCATTTTCATTTTATCCCACTTTTGGCTGGTCTCAGCATAAACTAGCAGAAGAGAAGTTGACATCTTGACACTGGTTTGTTGTTTGCTCCGACAAGCTGTGAAAGTTAGTTTTTCAAGTACACGAACAACAATAAAATCAGAATAAATGCAACCAAAGCTATAACAGTAATGAAAAGATAATAGAAAATAAAATGAAAGTTCAACAGTTGAGAAAAATATGGTAAAAATGGTAATGCCAGTGAACAAAGAAAATAGTAGAAAGCGAATAGCAAACAAGAATATTATTATAAATACAAAAAAAAAAGTACTCAAATACGCATGCCTTGCCATACTCTACAAAAAATAAACATAAAAATAAGCAAATAATGCAGCAAGGCACAAACAAAAATTCAGTGGCATACTCTTTCTGAACAAAGCAAAAAATAAAAAAAAGCAAGTGAAAAAAAAAGTTAAATAAAAAATCGTAAAAATCCAATCTCCTTTCAGCAATGCCATTCTCTCCACTACAATGCCAGTCTGCGCAAGGAATTCGAGAGTGAAATTGCAAGTGGAAAAGTATTGAAAATATCTAAAATCCTATTTGTTGGCAACTTTCACTGTACGCCACGGAAATGGAATTTTCATGTTGATGTCAAAGAATTTACTTTCCTCTTCATGCAAAGTAGTGACTTTATAAGTACAAGTATTTGTGTGTGGGTATTTACTTTTTTTTTGCTAACTTGGTATATTTTTGTTATAAATAATGCGTTCATAAACTATGAGAGCATGCACGTATGCGTGATAAATGGGTCACAAGGACAGCTGGAAATAAAATAAATGAAAATATCAAAAATATACAAACGCAAAAGATGGCTTACCAATTCTGCACTATTACGAAAAAATAATTTCTTATTTTGTCTGTAGTTTGAACCTTGAAGAGAGGGTTGCAGGAGTGTTGAGGGAGTGTTAGCTGAGTATCGGAATGAGTTCACTCGCAGCTTTCCTTGTTTGAGCTTGAGCTGAGGTGAGGAGAGGCCTGGCTACTTTTGGTGTGGCTGGCTACCTTTTATTAAGCTTATCCAGCTTTGTGGCTCGGCCGACGCTTGAAAAGTTTAGATGATTCCAAAAATAGGCACACATCGAATCGAACTCTTTCCTACAAAACCAAATCTTTGCGAGCGGCTTTCGAGCCAGAAGGCAGAATGAATAATTCATTGCCTAAATATCTTCTAGTAGGAGCGACTACAGAATCGGCGAAGTAAATGTGAGATGAAGGAACTTCAAAATAAAACTATTGGGTATGTGCACGAAAAATATGAATATTTGTACACATCTTGAGATATTGGAAATAGATATACCAAAGATGCTCGCAGATATGTATTATATATCAAAAAGTTCCGGAAACATATTAAAAATTTTCCAAAAACAAAAGTTTATTTTTCAAAAGTGATATTATCGCCTTCAAAGTACTTCTCATCTACTGCAGCGCATTTATGCCAGCCCACTCCATTTCGTCCAACTCTCGAAACATTTCTTGAGCTCTATTTTCGGTATAGCCAACAGAGCCATCTTCGATTTTTCCATTACTTCCTTTCGGCTGTTTAAACGCATTCCCTGCAGTGGTTGACTCTATCAAGCAGAAAAAAATTGAAAAAGCCAAATCAGGTGAATTCGATGGCTGTTGGATTGATATCATTTCATCTTCCTTTGGCGAATTGCTTCACATAAACGTGTTATAACTCTCAAGTCATAACTGTTTGACCTTCTGGGAAGAATTTTCGGTGTACATTTCCGTTGTAGTCAATAAAAATCACTTTGTTTTTTCCTAAACCCGACGTGGCTTTTTTAGTCCTGGTTCATTCAGAGCTCTCAGCTCTGGAAATCATGTATTTGGCGATATCAACGCGATCCCTTTTTTTGCATGGCATTTAGGTCACTTAGGACCAGCTTTGCAGCAAAACTACGTAAGCTTAAATCATTGACCGAAACGAAACCATAAGCAAAGCTCAAGTCCTCTGCCAGCTCTCTGATGGTTAATTTGTGGTTACTGATCAAATTTCCTTTCACTTCATTGATGCTTTCTTCAGATTTCGAAGGCCTACCACTACATGCGCGGTACTCAATAGACGTGAGAGCACCTCTGAAGCGTTCATGCCGCTCGTAAATGGCTGTTATCTTTGGAGTATCATGACTAAAATATTTTCCCAAAATTTCTAAAGTTTTAGTATGTACTTATGAATTCAAAGGCACTAAAACCTTAAACGCAAAGATTAATGCAAACTCGTTGTGGCTCGAAAACACGTTCAGAGGTAGATTTACTCAACATAGCGTAACTTTTACAAATGCCGAGTAATGCCGATAAGATTTTAGCAGAAATGTTAATCACAGAGATAGCAATCTAACAAAAAAAAAAAACAGAGCTTAGGTAGGTAGGTAGGTTAGATGGGAGAGTATGCCAGGTGCACTTCAAGTAGCACTTACCAGCCGTTTTGATACCATAATGTGGACCACTAAATGCGAAAAAAAAATTTAGAGAAGAGAAAACCGTCTACAGTCATCCAGTGCTGTTGATGTAGTGGACGAGAGAAAAGGGATATAGAATGCAGAGTTTCTTCAAGCCATCCCAAAAGGCTTGCTAAGGAATCTCAAGCGCCTAGCCGCCAGAGCTGGCCATTTGCTCAACTGTCTCTTTCCCTGCAGGATCCCCACAGCTTCTGCAATAGCGGTTGTACGGAATTCCAAACTTCTCCGCATGAGTACCGATCACCCAGTGACCAGTGAACACCGTAATGAGTTTGGAAATTGAATGGCGGGGGATTCCCATCACCTTAAGCGTGCCAGAGCTTAAATCATTTAACTTCAAGCGTCATGTGACGGTTGTTCCGCGAACTTTTTACTATGTAATATATATAACACCCTTTTTAGGTGTTTGGCCGAGCTCCTCCTCCTATTTGTGGTGTGCGTCTTGATGTTGTTCCACAAATTTTAGGCCGACTCCGAACGGCAGATATTTTTATGAGGAGCTTTTTCATGGCAGAAATACACTCGGAGGTTTGCTATTGCCTGCCGAGGGGCCACTGCTATTAGAAAAATGTTTTCCTTAATTTTGGTGTTTCACCGAGATTCGAACCTACGTTCTCTCTCTGAATTTCGAATGGTAGTCACGCACCAACCCATTCAGCTATAGCGGCCGAATCAGTGGTAGAGCATTCGACTGCGAACTTTTTACTTGAGGTGGTATATTTCGCAGTTGACCTGCTGCGGCCGTGAATTTGGGCTTCGTTGTTATTTCTATGTAGATAAGTTCGGATCATATAAAAACAGTTATGAGCGATTTGTGTAGGTTGAGAATGTCAGCATCATCTAAGCCTTTAGAGGCAAGTCAAAAGTTGGCGGTTCAGCTTATTGCACCACAAATAACCTACTCTGGGCTTGTGAATAGCAAACATGACTCTATTTCGTATCCAAAAATTGATGTTGTGTTCATTAATAGAGCTGCTTAACGAATTATTTATAAAAAAACACTAAGTATTATCAGCAATTTTGAGGGCTATTGAACCGTTAAATAAGGTATTATTATTTACCTTTAGTATTATTTATATTTATTATTAAAATTGAATGCAGTGTGCGTACGAGCTACCAGTGAAGTGAAAAATTATGACTATGATAATACCCCTTTTTGCCTAACTAATATCGGTGGTTGCTTAATTACGAGCACGAGACATTAATATTCAACCCAACCTTCCCCATTTGGCTTGCATTTTGTTGCGTTTCATCGCAAGTCTAACTTTTATCTTGAACCGAGGACAAGATTTATCAATGATATTAATAGTGTGCCATAGAACAGTCAGATGTTTGTTGAGATGTTCCAGTTTCCAATTAACCGCATCATTATACCAGCAGCGACCACCTTGGCTCCTTGGCACCACAAGAACTACTCAGATTTCTTCGGAGGTCGAGTAAATTTAAAGAAAATAAAAAAAGGAATCCGAGTGCAGTACAATGGATTTAATTGTGTCTGCGTACTGTACTTCCTAGTCTGTCCCGACAAGAAACAAAAAAAAAAAAGTACCAGCAGTCATTTCAACATATACAAGTACAATCAAAGAAGAAGGCATTAGTTAAAATGGAAGGTAGCAAGTCAATTGAAGACGATCAGCGCAACGGCCTAATAAGGCTATGCTCTCAGATTTTATTACAATAGTTGAACAATTTTCTCTCAGAGTTGAATATTTGAAGAAGAAATAAATCTCTAAAATGGTTGGAATATCATCCTGGCCTGCGGACGATGTGTGTTGAGAACACACACACTTCTTCAGGAGTAATACCGCGTTGAGTATAGAAGTGAGTTTTTGTATATGCGAGTGGAAAATCTTAAACAGATCGGAAACAAATCTAAAACAGATTGGAAACTGATTTCCCACTCACAGATTCAAAAACTCACTGCTATGCCCAACGCGTTACTGTTGAGATGAGTCTGCATCCAAAAAAGGTTCAGCGCAACCTAAAAATTTCAAGGCGTCATAATTAGCTGAAAAAGTAATAGGTGTTTTGGGAAGCATCCACCGAAGCAAATGATAGTCGGAAGAATAAACGTCTGAAAAGTAGGGCAGGTAAAGCAAAATATTTCATTTCACTGTATTTTTTATTTGTATTTTATTTTTATCTCATTTTTATTTTAATTTAATAGTCTACACCAGAAATTATCTTACAGACTAGACAAAAATGTAAAGAAAAACAAGCCAAATTTGGAAATTAAAATACGATATTAGCAAGCAATACAAATACAGCAAATTAAGCAAGTAAGTTTAAAATTTTTAAGTAAAACGGAATCAAGCAGGCTGGAAGTGGATAATGAATTATAGTTCCAAAGTGCGCGCGAAAATCGCAAATTTTGTCTTAAATTTTTCCGCAATAAAAAGGGCAAACATTGCGCAGACTTCTTTGTAGCACATTAAAACTTATCCGCTGAAGTAGAACTGGGCAGTTGACGATGCCTTTAACAACACTGAAAATGAGCGAAAGTGAAAGGACTGCCCTTCTATTTTCTAGAGATTCTATATGAATAAGCGTTCGCCGAGAATTATACAATAGAACAGGAGCCTAAGGCAAAGCGAATGGGTCTGGTGGTGAACGAGGACAAAACAAAGTACCTCCTGTCTTCAACCAAACAGTCGGCGCACTCGCGTATCGGCACCCACGTCACTGTTGACAGTTATGATTTTGAAGTTGTGAAAGACTTCGTTTGTTTAGGAGGTAGCATCAGTAGAATCGCACTTGTCAACAAGCGCTACTTTGGCCTAAGCAGGCAAATGAGTAGTAAAGTCATCTCTCGACGAACGAAACTAACACTCTACAAGGCTCTCATCATGCCCATCCAAACGTATGGCGCAGAAGCGTGGACGATGACAACATCTGATGCAGTAAGGCTTGGAGTATTCGAGAGAAAAACTTTGCGCACGGTTTTTGGATCTTTGCAGGTTGACAACGGCGAATGTCGCAGGCGATGGAGCGGTGAGCTGCATGAGCTTTACGACGGCACAGACATAGCGCAGCGAATAAAGATCCAACGGCTACACTGGCTGGGTTATATCTTCCGAATGGATGCAAACGCTCCGGCTCTGAAAGTATTCGATGCGGTACCAGCTGGTGGTAGCAGAGGAAGAGGAAGGCCTCCTCTGCGTTGGAAAGATCAGGTGGAGAAGGACTTGGCTTCACTTGGTGTGTTCTACTGGCGCCGGTTAGCACGAGAAAGAAACGACTGACGCGCTTTGTTAGACTCGGCGAAAATCGCGTAAGCTGTTACCGTGCCAATTAAGAAGAAGAAGAAGAGCCTAAAATTGTGGGGAGCGTAATGCCTGCCTAAAACAAAATTTTAGAACACGCTTAATTCTATTAATCGAAAGTTCAAGGCCGTTAAGTCTCCAAGTATATCTTACTATTATTAATAGACTTCTGCGAACTGCGACCAAAAGAGATCGTTTGTGCAAATCCTGCTGGGTGAGGTACTCTATGTATTAACGCCTTTTAGGAGTTTTTCCACATTCTGTGGTTTATTGTTTCACAATTTGTATGGATGCACCGAAGTACCACAAAGGTGTTGTAGTTTTTTTCTGTAAAGTGCAGTGCATTCCCAAAGATTGTGTTCTGAATTTTCAGTGTCCATTCCATATTAGCTTTCAAAGAGACCATTTTTTTTAAAGTGATATCTCAGGCTACAGTGGCTCGTAAAGTAACCAGTTCAAAGCCTTAATTCTGCTCTTTACAGGGAAAGTAGCTTATTGGGAACTCCTCTGTCTGACGTTAGGAATTGTTTCGCTTGTCGCCGGTGCCAACGAAATTCTTCTCCTCCAATTTTCTGAGAAATTCATTAATGTGGCCTTCTGTAAGTCCACAGAAGGACTTAGGACCAATTACAGGCCTGTTTGCCACTTTTTAGCTAAATGATCAGACATTTCGTTTTCTTCATATCCCACATGTCCACGAAAGGAAGCAATTAAGTAAATACTGTGTTGAAGTTTCTCAACTTTTTAAGAAGACATTTCAGGTAGCCATTTAAAAAGTATATCTTCATATAGACCGAACGCTGTGTTACCTGAGGCTAACTTTTTTGGATCGTTCTTAATACCATTGCACTTTTCCTTTTTCGTGTTCTAAAGAATCTCTGCAACCATGTTCCTTCAACTAAACTCGATGTGTTTCCACCCAATGTAATTTCACTGTATTTCAAGCGGAGGTGTATGCTGTTCAAGAAGCAATGAATGTGGAAAACGGATGGAGAGACAGATCTGTATGTGTCTACAGCGGCCGCAAGGCTACGCTCATGGCCTTAGACAGCCCTCCAACCACTTCAAGGGTAGTTGAGTACTGCAAATCCAGATTGAACTATGTTAGTAGGCATAATAGCCTGATACTAACATGATTTACGGGACACACGGGTATGGGTGGTAACGAGATCTCTGACTCCTTGGGACGGGCTCTGAGGCCAACTCCTTTAGCTCGGAGCCCGTAATGCCACTCCCTTCTGCAGCCATCAGAGCCACGGTTAGCAAACGGGTTACTCTAACCCACAAGCGAGCTTGGCAGGCTGAGAGAGGCTGCAGCTGGACAAAACTAATATTATCTGTCATCTTCGACCGACTATCGTAGATCCCCTAAAACTGATCAGAAGGGACTGTAGGCAGCTGGTTGGGCTGATGACGGGCCACTTTTCTGTGGGCGAAGCAGATGGAATAGGTAGGCATCTCATACAGTAAACTCCGCCCAGCTTGTGAAGAGGAGGATGAGACGGCGGACCACTTTCTGTGCGTCTGCCCCGCCTTCGTTCGAATCAGGCTTGAGGTCTTTGGCCCTGATGTGTTAAGAAGCGACAACCGTGGCTCCTTGGCATCACCAGATTTCTTCGGAGGCCGAGTAGATTTACAGAAAATTAAAAAGTGAACTCGAGTGCAGTAGAATGAACTTAATGTTGTCTGAGTGCTGTACTGACGGACTAGTCCCTACAAAAAATGAATGAAAAAAAGCAAAAAAAAATCATGGAACTTCACGCCTAAGCGGCCCTTTGTTCATCCTTATGGAGTGGGGCAATCACCGAAACCAAGCCCAGCCTAACTTAATTCAACCGCCAGTATGCTCCTCAAGTCCACTCCCATTCAAGATCGAATCTGTCTACTCCAATCAAAACTTAACCAACTTTCCTATGCTCTCCTCTTTCTAATCCTCATAAAAAAAATAAAAAAATAAATAATTGGCGTGTACACTTCTGTTGGGTGTTTGGCCGAGCTCCTCCTCCTATTTGTGGTGTGGGTCTTGATGTTGTTCCACAAATGGATGGACCTACAGTTTCAAGCCGACTCCGAATGGCAGATATTTTTATGAGGAGCTTTTTCATGGCAGAAATACACTCGGAGGTTTGCCATTGCCTGCCGAGGGGCGACCGCTTTTAGAAAAATGTTTTTATTAATTTTGCTTTCACCGAGATTCGAACCAACGACCTCTTTTGAATTCCGATTACCATTCGCACTAACCCATTCATACTATTTCAAATATTTCAATAGAAAGAGAAACTTAAAACTGATTTGAAAATTCGATCTAGCAGTCACCTGCCAAAAACAAAAACCAAAAAAAACAAAAAACAAAGAAAAGCTCCCTTTTTCCAAAGGTAAAATTCGTTTCATAAAGCAAATTCCTTTAAAACCAGTTACCGCTTAATCTTGTCTCCTAAAATAACACTCGTCTGCTTAAGAAAACAAGCTCTTATCTAACAATTTTCGCAGGCATTGCTTTTGACACCGCAAAGTATGCTCACGTTTTTCCAACTTTGTATGGGCATTTCTTCTACATATTTCCTTTTGAACTTCAATTCTCATAGTTCAAATTCTGCAAGCATATTCGAGTGTAGCTTAGATACGTTCAAACAAACGACCAATTATTGAGCGTTTAAAAATTGTGTGAACAAAAACCAAAAACCAACAAAACAAAACGTCCAGCAAAATAAAAAATAAACAAAAGTACACAAAAGAGATCTAACGTTGAGTGAAAATACGGAAGCAGCAAAATGTGTTTCCTTCCTATAAACAGAAGTTGTTTGCAATATGAGAAGAATGCTGAAAAGCAAATAAAAATGAAAGCATACAAATAGGCGCAATATGTAGTGGGCAAAATGACGAAGGAATGCGAAATAGTGAATGCAATCGGGTTGGTGGAGAAATAACACGTACAGAGAAAAAATCTGTAGCGAAAAGGTTGGAGGAAGTAAATACAAAAGCACACACATACATGCAGACTTATATGTATAGAGTCGCTTGTTTGATTTTCACAGCCTAGCAATCAAAGAGCTTTCAAATAGTTAAACGGCCTAAGGGGTTAAATGGATACCGCTTTACATGGAATACTATTGTGGAGCTCACACATACATGCGTAATATGTACATATTTATTACTTTATTCTTTCTGCTTTTTCAAATACATTTTTCATGGGGAAAAACAGAGAACAGCGACGAAAATAAAGGCAGCACTTGCAGGCAAAAATAAAAGAAAGGAAGAAAAAAGAATTCATGAATGCAGGAACAAGCACGTATGTACATACATATATAGCTGCGTACGAGCTTATGAACATACATCTGCGTGGTTTATAGGAAGTGCAGCTGACTGATTTTTTTGTTGCCAATATTTGAAATGCTGCTCGGTTGTTGTGGCGTATTTCACAAATTAAGAGACTTGCTCACACGCGATGCTGTATGTGCATACATTAGGGTCCGCCACTACTCATAAGAAAAGAAAGTACGTTTTCTCAGCTGAGCTATAAAATTAATTTTATTTTAAGATTTTCACCAAAATATTTTTGAAAAATACGGGCGGGCCATATAGCGTTTGCTTTTTGAACCACCTATTTTTTTAGAATGGTAACACAAATGACATGTCAAAAGTGTTCATAATTTACTTGACATTTACGAAATGGGACGCTATACGCTTGAACAAAATTGGGAAATATTGAAAACCGATTTCCAAAGTGGTGAGTCTTCTTCTTCTTCCGCGGTTACAGTAAGTGGCGAGTGTTACCGTGAATGCTCAACGAGTTTTTATTTCCAAAAATTGAAGAGGATGTCAAGGACGACATTTGGTTTCGACAGGACGGTGCAACTTGTCACACTGCCAAAGTTGCATCCGAACTTTTGGCTACCGTTTTTGAATTCCGATATCAATTGGCCGCCTAGGAGCTGTGATTTAAGCCCGTTGGGCTATTTTTTGTGGGGAGCCGTTAAGGACAAATGCTATGCGAACCATCCAGAGACGATTGATGCTTTAAAACAAGAAAGCGAAGTTACCATTCATCAAACAATCGAAAATGTGCTTAAAAATTGGGTTGATCGAATGGCCTACTGTGAAGTCAGCCGTGGCAGTCATTTGAACGATATTATTTTTTATTCATAAATGACAAAGTTCAATCCTCAAAATAAAAAAAAAGTTTGAAAAATATTGATTGGTTTTTTTATAGCCGATTCAAAAAGCAAATTTTACATGGCCCACCCTATATTAGGATTTATGTGAGCTGAAGCGATATGAACAAACTATAAAAATCAAGTTCTTTTTTTCATAAAACTAGTTTAGAAAAATGAATTTTTAATACTGAATGAAAATTAAAAACAAATAAAAATGTTTAATTATTTTATCAAAGAAATCAACAGAATGGAGGTCAACTGATATTTGCAAAACAAAGTTCGATACGGGAATGGATAAGTTTTCCAGGAAATAAAAAAGAAGCGAAAGTACCTTCCCAAAGCTCCCATAAGACTTTTAATCTGTAGTGACTTGAATGGTTTATTGAAGTTTTTCTTTCTTTCAGCCGCAGAAGGCGAATTCGTTGGTGCGTGACTAGCATTTGAGAGTACGTAGGTTCGAAACCCCGTGCATGAACATTAAATAAAAGAAAAATTTTTTTCTAATAGCGGTCGCTACTGGGCAAGCAATGGCATACCTCCGACTGTAGTTCTGCCATGAAAAAACTGCTCATCAAAAATATCTGCCGTTCGGAATCGGCTTGAAACTGTTTTTTTTCTTTTCTTTGTTCACTCCACACGGGAGTATGGCGCCTCGACAAGACTTATCTTGCGTTGGTTGCATTAATCTCTTTTGATTTCTGGCTGGGTAGGAGATTAGCCTGCCGCTACCAGTCCTAAGTGGTGGAAATGCCCACATGTAGTTGCTTAGGAACAACGTCTTCTTACTAGTTACTTGGAGCGCCATCTGTGTTTCACATTTTTCTGGCAGAAGGATCGCACAGATGGTTGAAATTAAATTAAAACAGGGTAGCGTTTCGGGGCCCATTCTTTACCTAATTTTTCCATGTGGTTTGCTTACCGAAAAACATTTAAACAGAATCTATGAGTGGACCGTTACTTCACACATAAAATTAAATGAAACAAAGTCCGTTCATATTGGCTTCATGTACAATAAAAATTGATGTATTCCACTATATACAGGGTCCAGAACTTAAAATGTAATCAATTAAAAGCGCCATAAATTTAGTTTGGAAAATTACTTTTATTTAGTTCAAAGTAAAAAATGTGCGAAAATTATACGAAATTAATCAATGACTATAGCCTTAAGATGGTCCAGAAATGAATGGAAACCTGCCCGAATGTGACTTGCAGGTATTTTAGCCCACTCGCCGACAATGGCTTTTCTCAGCGTCCCGATACTGATGAATCTTTTAGTTCGAATCTTGCTCACCAAAATGGCCTCAAGAGAATAATTCATTGGATTCGCGTCTGGTAAATTTGAGAGCCATTGTGTGGACGTTGTTGTTTTTTGGCCATTCTTGGTACACTCCAGCTTTGTGAGACAGTGCCGGGTCCTGTTGAAATGTCCATGGTCTGCTAATGTCCACGTCTGTAACATCCAGAGTACTTCTCCGATGATATTTTGCATTTACCTTGGCGCCAGGCGCGATCAAAATAATTGGAGGGCGTCCATCTGCGGTTACAGCGGTCCAAACCATTACCTATGGCGGATGCTGCCTCCTGGTGACCAATCGATGACTCAAATTCTCATATTAATGACCGGTCACATAAACCCTATCGTTTTGGGAGTTTACGAATTGCTCAATGTGAAAACTTGTCTCGTCAGAAAGCTCAGTGTTCGGAAATTGACCACTTTCAGCCAAGCGAATCAACTCTTTCGCTCTCTCAAGTCTGACTTGTTGCTGCTTTGGTGTGAGATCATGCGGCTTTCGGATTCTGTAAGACCTGACTTTGAGATCATTTTTCAGTACGCGACGGATGCTACGATCAGATATTTTCAGTTCTTTCGCCATTTCATTGGCACTTCGTCGGGGGTTGGGGATTTCGTTCAAGTCACTACTTCACTTTTGAACAGTTTCACGTGACGTTGCAGTCTTTTGATGATCACCTCCATGACGTTTCGCGATGCTACCAGAATCATTGTAACGAGTAATAGTGCAATAAGGAAACACTTTATTTACTTTAAGGTGCTCGAGCTCACGAACAATCGTCTGATTTTCCAGCCAATTACACTATTCCGTTGGACGTCCATTCGTTATTTTCTTTTTTCACGTTTACCCTACAAAAAATGCTTCTAAACTATACTCTGGGCTGTAATTTAGCCAACTAACAGACGGCGGACGCCCGTGCATCAGCTGCGCGAGCGGTCCGAGTACCATTAAAGGGCCGTTTTGATACCATTATGAGACCTCCAACAGGAAGATATCTACAGCCAGTCAGCGCTCTTGATATAATGGAGAAGATTTATGGGCTTATGGATAATCCATCCGCTTTATCCACTTGCAATAAAATACTTCTCTACAGGCAAATGCTTAAACCAATTTGAACGTATGGGATCCAAGTGTAGAGTTACTCAAGCCCCAGCAACATATTTCAAATCCAAGGCTTCCAGAATAAAATCTTGCGACACACAATTAACGTGCCCTGGTATGTGCGCATTAGCGACCTTGAACGCTATCTCAGCATGGAACCAGTTGCCGTCGTAATTAGAAAAAATTCCCTATCTCATATGAATGGCTATCTCATCATATCAACAGCGAAACCTCAGCCCTCGGCGACCAATACAAAAGGCTTGAAAGGTTGAAACGCAAAAAGCCCCACCACCTCATGCACTAATCAACTGCGTTGCAAGTCTGTTGCAAAGTATCATCATCTTAATTGTATTATTATACGAAAACCAAGGAAAGTTATTATCAACGAGTTGCAGCCTAATGGAATAAAAAATCATCTCCAATTGCCACTGCAGCTCCTTATGAACCTCCGTCTGCCCAATGACTTTTCTCCTTTCTTCTCGTTCAAGCGCTCCTGCTCCCAGTTTCTGACCTCTTGTTAGATTGGCTAGAAGGCCCATTGCTACTTTGGCTGTTCTTTGTACTTTGGGTCTTCCTTGGCTTCGTCCGCGTGTCACATTCATTTCAGGTAATCCCTTCTGCATTCTATCCGCTCCCATGCACCTCACGTGCTCTTTATCTGATCTTTTAAGACTTAATAATACACAGAATATTTTTTATTTAACTGCATACAAAAGCTTGCGGAACAATTGCGGACAATTTTGTATTTCTTTAACGAAACTCTACAACTGCTGTTTTTCGGTCCTTTAAGGCACCATTCTGGTCTAGATACGTGAAAATTGAAGGCGTTGAAAATTGAAGAAAAACAATCGGTATCAATTGCAAATTGTTTTTCCTCATTAGATCAATTCTTTATTTACAAAAAAAAAAAAAATATATATATATATATATATATATATATATATATATATATATGGGGCGTTCCACGTCAACCGGACCAAAGCTCTGTCCAAAATTCTATGGAATGAAAATAATCATAAAAAAATAATCTTCAAGACGGCGAAGTAATATTGCAGTGTGATTTTTCTGAAAACTATGCTTATGTTGCGCAGGATGCTGTGCAAGGATTTCATTATAATAATGATCAATGCACAGTACATCCTGAAGTTTTCTATTACAAGGAAGGGAATGAAATGAAGCACCGCAGTATTGTATTACTGTTAGACTGTACAACGCATGATACTGCAGCAGTTTACATATTACAGCAGACAGTAATACCGGAAATAAAGAAAGTATGCCCAAATGTCAAAAAAATATACTATTTTACTGACGGGACTAAACAGCACTACAAAAATCGGTACCAAATAATAAATTTAATAAACCACGAAAAAGATTTTAATGTAAAGGCTGAGTGGCATTTCCATGCAACTGCTCATGGGAAAGGAGCATGCGATGGCGTTGGCGCAGTTTTAAAAAGAGAAGCAACGCGTGCCAGCTTACAACGTAAACCTCAAGACGCCATTTTGAATGCCAAAGCTCTTTTTGATTGGACAAAAGAGCACATTAAATCGATTCAATTTTTTATTTATTCAAAACAGCAACATGAAAAAATGAAACGTTCGCTAAACAAGAGATTTTCCGCGGCACCTTCTGTAACTAAAATCCAATCAGCACATTGTTTTATAGTTACACCACATAATAAACTCAACGTTTATAGGTACTCGAATGACCATGAACCGCTCGCCATTGTCCAATATTAATCAGCCGTTTTGAAATATAAAACCATTTAAAGAGAGTTACTATCAATCAGCCCTTTTCAGAGCTAATAAATTAATTAAAACACCAAAAAATAAATCATCAATCAGCCCTTTTTAGGGCTATAAAACAACATTGATTTGACATATTGGATCCGCCATTTTGAATTTGAAAAACTGATATCGGATTCGTCATTAGCGACCTCGAAAACCCCCGAGTAACAAATTTTAAGCAAATTAAAAAAAATTTCGAAAATATCCGCCATATTGGATCCGCCATTTTGAATTTTGAAAAACTGACATCGGATTCGTCATCAGCGACCCCGAAAACCCCCAAGTGATGAGTTTCAAGCGAATCCAAAAAAATTTTCGAAAAATGTCCGCCATATTGGATCCGCCATTTTGAATTTTGAAAGACTGACATCGGATTCGTCATCAGCGACCCCGAAAACCCCCAAGTGATGAGTTTCAAGCGAATCCAAAAAAATTTTCGAAAAATGTCCGCCATATTGGATCCGCCATTTTGAATTTTGAAAATCTGATTTCAGATTCGTAATCAGCGACCCCAAAAACATTCAAATATATCATGAGTCATCATTTTTGAACCTATTTTTAAAAGTAATTGATAGATATATTTGCAAATTTTGGAATTTAGTGTCTTTGAGGTGACACAGTAATGACGCCATTTTGAATTTTCAAATTTGCCACTTTGCAATTGAAAGGGCATGAGTTTACGAGTATTTTGACATATTATATGATTATTTTCATCCCATAGAATTTTGGACAGAGCTTTGGTCCGGTTGACGTGGAACGTCCCATATATATATGTTTTTTTTTTTTCAATGACAATAATGAAAAAAATTGCTTCTCTTGACGTAACGCATGCCCGTGGTGTAACTAATTGGGCTTCTCAAGTCCGTCGGAAAAAAAAACTCGGTCGATTATTCATCAGGAGATATGTCGCTATGGTGGGTGGCAGATTTACAAAAAAAGAGGACTTTTTTCCCGTTGTCGCTCTTCAAAAAAAAATAGAAAAATTGATTATAAAATTATAATTCTGCCACCCGCGAGAGCCACAAATTTACTTAATAACAAATTAAAAATTCAAATCAATCGGTTCAGTACTTTTTGAGAAGCTAACAACGGCTACTCGGGAAAAAACGTTTCGAGAAAAACACGGTTAACTCGCTTATACCTGGGCGTCGTACTCCAAACCGGTCTCGCTTTAAAGGACTGTAACGTCTAAACTACAACGAATTTCAATAAAAAAATTTGAAAGCATATTTTAGAAAGTATAAACTATCATAACATGAAAAAAAATCTATTTTTTCGAAATTCTAGACCACAAAGGTGCCTTCACCCGACGTTCGTCGCCACTGGGTAAAAAATACCACAGAAGTAATAAAACCACTTCTAACTTTTTTTCTACAAAATATCAAGACCATCCACTTCAAGTACCTTTCTGCATAGAAACAAAAGACGCGATCCCTACGGAAAATCAATATTTAATTAAATTAATATATGTACACCTATATAAAGGGTACACCATTTCAAGGGCCGGTGTTGAATGTAAACCACACCTAAACGTCAAGTTTACTTCTGCATTTCATTTAACATTTTTCAATTTCAGACTAACTCAATTTGAACCATGGAAAGATATATAATCGAGCAACGCGTTAAAACTATTCAGGCTTATTATGAAAACGGGCGTTCAAATCAAAATGCATATCAAAGAAAATCATCTTCAGTGATGAGGCACATTTTCACCTCAGTGGATTCGTCAATAAGCAGAATTGCCGCATTTGGGCGAATGATAATCCAAGAGTGATTGCCGAAAAACCAATGCACCCACAAAGAGTGACTGTTTGGTGCGGTTTATGGGCCGGCGGCATCATTGGGCCGTATTTTTTCCAAACGGTGCCACTTCTCATACAGTTAACGAAACAATGGCTCTCTTGCACGAAAAATTTGATGCCCGAGTAATCTCACGTCGCGGCGATGTCAATTGGCCGCCGAGATCATGTGATTTGACACCGTTGGACTTCTTTCTTCGGGGTTATTTGAAAGAAAAGGTGTATATCGATAAGCCAGCAACAATTCAAGAGCTAAAAAATGAGATAATTCGGCACATTAATGGCATAGAACTTCAATTATGCCTCAGCGTCATCAAAAATTTGGACCATCGAATGGAGGTGTGCCGCCGAGGCTGCGGCGGCCATTTGGCCTATATTTTGTAATTGAGCCATACCAATATTATCATAATAAAGAGAACATATAGTAATTTCTTAAAAAACTTGTATTTTATTCTTTGTTGACGATTGGAAATTTACTTCCGTTACACCTATATTTAAGAGTGGAAATAAAAACGATGTTAGCAATTACAGACCGATTTCGAAGCTTTCGTCTGTCTCAAAACTTTTTGAGATAACAGTGAATGATAAGTTATATTTTGCTGTCAAAGGCCCAATATCTACCAACCAGCATGGTTTCGTTGCAAGTCGCTCCACTGTCACTAATTTATCTATTTTCAATGGTTACTGCATTTCAGCCTTCCAGAACAGATCCCAAGTTGATACAATTTATACAGACTTCTCTAAAGCGTTTGACAAAATATCGCACCGAATACTCTTGTCGAAGCTTGCATCATTGGGTATACACTCCACGTTTTTGTCGTGGATCAAATCATATTTGTCCAACAGGCACTGCGTTGTAGCCGTTGATAATACGACATCCCGTGCATTTATTGCGTCCTCTGGTGTCCCACAGGGAAGTATTTTAGGACCCCTTCTCTTCATACTTTTTATTAACGATATTGGTTCTTGCTTTTCGTTTGCAGAACACTTGTTGTATGCTGATGATCTAAAAATATTTGCGGTGATTAACAGTCTTAGTGACTCTGAAAAGTTGCAAGCTGACTTGCACAATGTTCGGAACTGGTGCTATTTAAACCGTTTGTCACTAAATATTAGCAAATGCTTTCACGTAAAATATGCTAAATCAAACAATGCTTTGCATACTTCGTATAGTATTGCTGGCTTCCCTTTGCAATCCGTTGAGGAAATTAAAGACTTAGGCGTTATTTTCGACTCTAAGCTGAATTTCACCAGCCATGTTAACCACGTCATAAGACGATCATATGCGATGCTAGCATTCGTACGCCGAAATTGTTCTGCATTTACTAACCCATACACTCTCAAAACATTGTATTGTGCTTTTGTTAGATCAAGATTAGAGTATGCCGCTATTATTTGGAGACCGTACCAAATAGGTCTGTCTAATCGGATTGAGAGAGTTCAGAAAGCCTTTCTTCGTTTTGCGCTCCGATCTTTAAATTTTTCTGAACCTGTACCATCGTACCGCTCTCGATGTTTATTGATTGACTTAAAACCTCTTGATAGCAGACGATCTATTCTATCGTGCTCATTTATTATTCGTATCATTTCCGGATCTATTGATTGTCCTTCCCTTTTAAGTAAAATTCAATTTAATATACCCAATATGAGGCTCCGACAGTACGAAACCTTTAAAATTGGCTTCTCGAGAACCAACTATGGGGTGAATGCTCCGATTCCTAGGGCATGTGCAGATTTAAATATGTTTTTCAATTCTTCCGGTGCTGATTTTACATGGCCGTATGGGATCTTAGTCAATCATCTTAAATCGTTCTTTTCTTAGTAACTACTAAACTATTGTACATTAGCTTAATTTAGTCTGTAAGAATGTATTCATTTAAAGACAATAAATAAATAAATAAATAAATAAATAAATAAAATCAACACCGGCCCTTGAATCTTAGCCACCCTTTATTATTTGGTAGATTTTACCCGGTTGAGACCGTTTGTGTTTATATTCACCTAGCGACAAACCGCTGGGTAAATAATGACAAAGCTAAGTTTCTTTTAGGAAATACTTCAGACTTTTATAAAAGTTATAATATGTTACCACTGAGAGCAAAACAAGCCAATTAGAGCAGCATGAGTACAATCAGAAATATATATTTTTATTTTCAGTAGATTTCGCTGTTTCTAAATCCTTCACTTTGAAGACTCCAAAATGCAAGTAATTATCAGACAATTGTAGTATATTTTTAAAACTAGTAAATTTGAGGAATCGCCGATACTTTTTTCTTTTAAATTCAAGCCTGAACTTTTCTCTATTTTGAGCGCAATCGCAACACTGTACCTCGCAGCCCTTGCCATTACTTGACTTTACCGCACTTTGGCAGCTTTCATCCTGCTTTCCTTTGTTTGCCATTGCCAATCTCGTTAGGGTAAGCCTGCATTCCCTATGGGTACTTTATTGATATACATATACATTAGGCCGGGTCGATTTGTGGGGAGGCAAAAAAATCGCCCATTGCTCTGTGAAAATCATATTCTAGGGATCAAAAGAAGAAACTTTGCCGAAGGAACCATACCTCTAAAACGAATTCTGATGTCCCCCAATTTGGGTCGAACTTTTTAGTTTCTTTTCTCATTTAAAGGCCAAAAATGGTGATATTTTGAAAGGATTGTACGGGAACCCCTCAGGGGAGTTCCAGGGGGTGTGCCACTGGCATGGGTGGATCGGCCGTCCAAAGTTATTGGGGGTCGGTCATACATTTGGACTCGATTGGAGCACTCTAAATGGGTCAAAGTGGGATTTTTCGTTCGACCCAAATTGGGGGACATCAGAATTCGTTTTAGAGGTATGGTTCCTTCGGTAAAGTTTCTAATTTTGATCCCTAGAATACGATTTTCACAGAGCAATGAGCGATTTTTAAATCGACCTGCCCTAATATACATATTTATCTATGTATTTATGTATTTGTATGCTTCCGCAATTTACATTTGTATTGTTGAGGCTTCTACCCACGCCGTGAAATGGTTAACGGAAGAAAGTGCGAATGAAATTCTAGGCAAACTTTCCTATTGTTTTAACTGAAAAAGTCACACCCGCTTTGAAAAATAGAATTTAGTCTCTAAGGTATTCAAGTGAACGCTTGATTTCCCCAACGAATATTTGATTTGCGTTTTTTTCTATTTATTAGAATGAAAATCAATAAAAGCATGCAAAGAGATTTTCAAATATTTTTTTACGTCCCTTCTGTGCCCACGCCAAAACCAGCTATTGAATATTTTTACTCACTTCAAATATTGTGAAATAAATAAATCATTGAAATTTTAATTTTCAGCTCTTTACGCGCAATTGGTGCTTTGGTGACCCTGCCATACAGCCAAGGCCCCCTCAATTTCATTGGTATTCAGTAGTACGACGAGCAGCCGCTCTCAGACTAGAACAATAAATGGCATTGCCTTGAATTGCCATAAAGCGCTTGGTATTATCAAACGACGAGACAGCCACTTAGTAATCCATACCAACACATGAGACAATGGAACAAAGGAAAAAACAAAAACCAAAAAAAAAAAACAGCCACACAATGCTTAGTCACGTACCGCAGCTAAAGTGCATAAGTATTTGGCATTAGTTGTTGCCAACAAAAGGCTTACCCGCCGCTTAATCTTACAAAAACGAAAAAATAAAAACAGAAAAACGAAAGCCAGCTGATATCCTTTAGAATTAGTTGTACTTATATATTTGTGTACATACACACATACACATTTTTGCCCTAATACATGCACACAAACGCTCAGAAGCCATGACAAGCGGATGTGTAATCAATTGTATTTGGCCAGGCATTTTTCATAGTTTTCGTTTACTTTTCATTGTAACTGGTTGCATTTTTTATTGTTGTTTTTATGCCGCCCCATGTATTACAGTGCGTTTCATAACTATGGCACAGGAAATTATGGACAAGTTTTGGATGTTTATTTGATTTCTTATTTAGTTTTTGTAATTATTTATAGAAATACAGCTCATACTACTATAAAAACCTGCAAACTTTGTGAAAATTAAAAAGAAATTCAACAAATTTCCTTCGAAACTTTCAAATTTTTTTTCTTAGAAAAACTTCGAGTAAGCAGAATTAGCGGCCGCCGTAGCCGAATGGGTTGGTGCGTGATTACCATACGGAATTCACAGAGAGGTCGTTGGTTCGAATCTCGGTGAAAGCAAAATTAATACAAAAAAAAAAAAACATTTTTCTAATAGCGGTCGCTCCTCGGCAGGCAATGGCAAACCTATGAGTGTATTTCTGCCATGAAACAGCTCCTCATAAAAAATATCTGCCGTTCGGAGTCGGCTTGAAACTGTAGGTCCCTCCATTTGTGGAACAACATCAAGACGCACACCACAAATAGGAGGAGGAGCTCGGCCAAACATCTAACAGAAGTGTACGCGCCAATTATTTATTTATTTTATTAAGCAGAATTATACCAGTAGTATATTGAATTTAGATCTAACAAAGTGCTAATTTCAAGGCGTTCAAAACTCGCGTTGATTTTTGACAATTTTTTATTTGCCAGCGATATTTTGCATTTTCTCCATATACTCGTTTTGCACGGAGAAAATGCGAAACATCGTCAGAAAAAATTCTGTCAAAAATTTAAGCGACTTCAAACTTACACTTTATTTCCTGGGCTATAAAACTACGTACCGTATTTTTTTACGTTCAATTGAAAATTTTGAAACTGCACTGTGCGGCCAGTCGGCAGCTAGTGCAATCCTAAGACTTCCTAATCTATTTCATCTTAAAAACAGCTATCTTACAGGGCATGTAAGAATTTTGGGTTCAATCCTGAACTCTCCGTGCCTGACAGTCTGTGACAAGATGGGGTTAAAGCAGGACGCACAAGTGTGGTTTACTAATGGATCCAAAATGGCAGACGGCCATGTCGATGCTGGAAGTGTCGGACCACACTTCAAGAAAGCAATGGCAATAGGAAATATTACTTCCAGTTTTCAGGCGGAGGGCCACACTTTAAAGCTAAGTTAAGGGGGTAAACCGGTGTAGGAGGCCAAAACTTTGGTGTTTTTCGAGAATTTTTTGAACAAGGAAGGAATAATCAGAAATTGTTTTAGGTTAGGAGATATTTTATTTATATTTTTAGGTACACTTTTAAATTTTTTTGAAGCTATTTCCGCGGGAGATCGTGGCGATAGAGCGTGCTGTCCATGGACGATCGCCACCCGAGTGTCTTGCTCGTGGGAATTCCTGAAGTTTTTCTCTGAAATCAACAGCAATTTTTTTTTTATTAACAACATATTTCCTAAGAATATGAACCTAATTGTGGTAAAAAAAATATTGAAAATTGCATGCTTTTGAGGCGCTTGAACACAAAGTAGTTTTTTTATACAATAGTTTTTCATCCATTTTGCTTAAAAAACCATATTTTAAATAATAATATAATCCCAGAATTAGGTTCATATAGATTAGAATTGAATAAAGAAAAAAACCCGAAAATTTTTAGATCGATTGGTCGATAACTTTTTAAGCTAGAATGCCCACGAGTTGAAAAAAATTCGTTTCGAGAAAAACGCGTTTGAAATAAAGTTATACCAACGATTTATGCAATAAACGAGTTTTTGATGGATCTAAACCGGTTTCCCCCCTTAAGCAGCTCTCAAATTGCAGATAGTTTCTCATAGTTTCTCATTTCAATCACGGTTGATCTCGAAACTCCAGCATCAAGAAATCTTGTTACTTTGATGTGGGTACCGAGACATGAGGGGCACGAAGGGAATGAAATTGCGGACACTTTAGCGACACTCCCTTAATTAGTCCTAAACCTTTCTGCAAAGTCCAGGGTCCGGCATTCGAAGTCTAACCAATTAGAAATGAAGTTTGGAAAATTACTTTTATTCAATTCAAAGTACAAAATGTGTGAAAATAATACAAAATGAAGAATCAATTTACTTTTGCTCGATACGACCACCTCTTGCCTTGACTATGGCCTTGAGATGGTCCAGAAATGAATCACAACCTGCCCGAATGTGACTTGCAGGTATTTTGGCCTACTCGCGGACAATGGCTTTTTTCAGTGGTGCCGAGTCCTATTGAAACGTCCATGGTCTGCCACCGAAATGTTTGTCTGCCTACGGCTTCAAAGCAACCCCCAGAATACTTTCCCGATAATATTTCGCATTTCCGTTAACGCCAGGCTCAATAAAAACGATTGGGGAGCGCCCATCTGCGGTTACAGCGGCCCAAACCATTACCTGTGGCGGATGCTACCTCCTGGTGGCCAATGGATTACTCAAATTCTCGTATGAACGGTGTGCCATTGTGGGAGTTTACGAATTGCGCAATTTGAAAAATTTTCTCGTCAGAAAACACAATGTTCGGAAATTGACCGATTTCGGCCAAGCGAATCAACTCCTTCGCTTTCTCAAGTCTGACTTGTTGCTGCTTTGGTGTGAGATAATGCACCTTTTAGATCTTGTAAGGCCTGACTTTGAGATCATTTTTCAGTATGCGGCGGATGCTACAGTCAGATATTTTCATTTCTTTCGCCATGTGATTGGCATTTCGTCGGGTCGGGGATTTCGCTCAAGTCGCTTCTTCACTTTTTGAAACATTTCACGCGACGTTGCAGTCTTTTGATGACCACCTCAAATACGTGGAGTGCCGGACCCAAATCGGCATGGGCAATCACAAAAACTCCTTGATTCAAAACGTATAAGGTAACCTTAACCTCAGCAGAAAAAACATACAACTTTACCCTGAACCACATGAAAAACTGGTGTGGTAGAACATGATTCTAGTAGACTTTTTGTAAAGAGGGATAAGAAACAACAGAACATGTTCTAGACCCCTGCCGCTGTCCAGCAGTGAGACGACACTGACTGAACTACCTGATAAGCTGAGTTATAGATCTAGACCTCCTGGTGGAAATTATGCCGACAGCAGTTTTAGGATTTATTAATAGCCTAAAATTGTTTGAGTAGCCTAGGTCGCAGTGCAGTCCCTTTCTAGTCTTCAAATCGACTTAATTTGTCTGTATTACTATTTTCGTATTTGGAGTAGATTTTTTGCTAAATTACTTTATTTGCAATGCAGACAAGTGACTAAACATTGAACAAATGTGCGTTACTTTCAAACCATCTACTACTTATAGCCTTTCCAATGGTGTAAAAATTTATAAAATTAGGGAAATCGTTTTATTGAGTGATATATTATTTTTTATTATTTTTTCTCCTTTAACTCCTATTGGAGCAAAAATCATGAGTGATATAATCGAGTAGAATACTAGGGATCAGCAGTTGGGTAAAGAATTCATTGAGGCAGCAGGTAGAAATACTTCACATAAACCTTTATATTTTAATATTTTTTATTGGGGTATAAGCCAATAGGAGTAGGAATCGGTGCTACAAAAAACAAAATAGCCTGATAAATAATAGACCACTAGTGTTAATAAATATGCAATATAGTATAGATGTATCAAATAGCCAGTACAGAACAGCTCCTTTAAACACCAGTTCAAGACCGGCTCAGTATTTCCGCGAAAATTTAAATTTTTTTTTTCAAATTTAGCTGACGGACGAATGGAGCTCTATTATGATTTTAAATATTTTTTTTTTTTTGCTGAACAGTTTAGCTATTTTACAAAAATAAAAACATTTCTTTAATACACCATGTTTCGACTTGATTTTAGCACAATTAAAAAAAACCTAATAATTGTAAAAGTTATCGCTGTTTGTGTGGAGTCCGTTTCTCCAGAAGTCTCTTGCGGTGATCATCACAAATCCTTGGAGATTCATCTAAAATCAATCGGACAAGAGAAATTAGTTTTATTAATAGATAATCTTGTGCCTGATCGAAGCTTTTTTCAAAATTAACAACATGGCGGCCTGAGGATATGTTTTCCAGTTTTGCGAGAAAAAAAACGGGCAATTAGTTATTTAAAAAAAATCAAAATCTTTCAAAAAAATCCTTCGATCAGCCACGGCTTTTCATATTTTTCAAAAGCAGCATAAATTTTATTGAAATCTAACAAGTGGCTTTTAAGTTACAGTTATCACCTATTCAAAAAACAAAGTTTTGAGAAAAACGCATTTAAAGTTTTGTGAACGCTCCGTAGCGCCCGAGCGCCCTTTGTTAATTGTTGAATAACTCGAAAAGTTTTGTCGGATTCACTTCAAATTCACAACAAAATTCGCACAATATTTTTAAGATACTAACCTTTGAAATACTAACCTTTCTGCTAAATGGTGTACCGAATGCGGCCTAAATGCGAATCCAGCAAAGACAGATCTTGATCTCTTCAATAGGAAACAACAATCTCCTCCACTGCAAACAATAACTTTAAAAGGGGAATCATTACTTCTATCAGATTCAGCTAAATATCTGGGAGTAATTCTAGATAGGAAGTTGAGTTGGAAATTGAACATTGAAAAGAGATGTAAAAAAGCTTTAATAGCTCTTTATACTTGCAAGAAAGCTATAGGCAAAACCTGGGGTTTTTCAACTCGGATCATTTACTGGATATATACCTAGATCATCAAACCGATACTCTTCTACGGTGTGGTTGTATGGTGAACAGCACTCGAAAAACGGTGTAGAGTAGCCACAATTGATCGAGTTCAAAGAACAGCCTGCCTCCTGATAACAGGATGCTTAAGTACAACACATACTAAGGCTCTAAATATGTTGCTTCACTTCCCTATCGATCTGGCTGGCAAAGCAATTGCAGCGAAAGCAGCGACACGCATGAATGCTATATCGAAATGGAATCAGTATCTTGGCCATTTGGCCATACTGAACAGGAACACTGTTATCTCTTCCGACATAGACTATCATGTAAGTCTTCCATCACCACCCTTGCTATTCTCCTGTTCACTCCCAACTAGGGAAGAATGGAAGACAAATCTTACCGAAATCGATGGCCCTCTGATTATATATACAGGTTAGGGCGGGTCTATTTAAAAATCGCTCATTGCTCTGTGAAAATCGTATTCTAGGGATCAAAATAAGAAACTTTGCCGGAGGAACCATACCTCTAAAACGAATTCTGATGTCCCCCAATTTGGGTCGAACGAAAAATCCCACTTTGACCCATTTAGAGTGCTCCAATCGAGTCCAAATGTATGACCGACCCCCACTAACTTTGGACGGCCGATCCACCCATGCCAGTGGCACACCCCCTGCAACTCCCCTGGGGGGTTCCTTGTACAATCATTTCAAAATATCACCATTTTTGGCTTTTAAATGAGAAAAGAACTGTAGCGTATTCCAAGCGGAAGTATGCGCTATCTGATATGCCACGAAAACTCTACTAGAAAAGAGAATATCACTAGAGGATATCCGCTTTTTCACTGACAGTCAAGCGGCCGTTCGAGCACTCAGCTCCTCTTATACCCACTCAGATGTGGTTCGATCCTGCCTCTTATCTCTTAACGAGATAAGTGTTCAGAATTCTGTCCAAGTTATCTGGATACCTGGTCACAGTGGATTCGAAGGTAACTGCAAAGCTAATGAGCTCGCGAGAGCTGGAGCTGCGCTATCAAATATTAGTAACTTACCCACAATCCACATTCCGCTCTCAACATGTAAAATGCTCATTGATGGAGAATTTCACAGCATTGCTGATCGGAGGTGGCGAGTGGAAACTACTTGCGTTACGACCAGACAAATCTGGCCATCCTACAATCTGAAACAGACAAAAACCCTTATAAGTCTTTCGAAACACGAACTAAGACATATAACATCTCTTATCACCGGCCACTGCCTTTTGGGCACTCACGCACGTCGGCTCGTGGTTCCTCAAAACGGCCTGTGCAGATACTGCGAGGACGAAGATGAGGAAGTATCGAGCAGACATTTGCTGTGCAGTTGTCCCGGTCTAGCCAGAAGTCGACTCGCTCTTCTAGGCTCTCCAACAATTAACAATCTTTCAGTACTCTCGGACCTGAAAATCGAATCTCTCATTAAATTCTCGAAACGAATTAATATCTTTGAACAAAATCTATAATAAAAATCTCGGTTAGTTGGAAAAATCATACAATATAATGAGCTCTAAGGCAACACAATAGACCTAACTTGCGGTCTATGTGGCACTCCGATGCGGGTCACCCTTAAACCAAACCAACCTTTGAGAAAATGTAAAAAAAAAATCCCCCTAACCCGTTAAAGTAAGTAAAAAGTGGATGTAAGCAAAAACTTTTTTTTATAAATTTTCAGCGTCGAATGTCTCGAAAATTGCTAAGTTTTGGACTTCATTTCTTATAAACAAATAAATCAAAAGTGACTTCAATAATAATATTCTTAAGTATCTGTATGACTTTCTCGGCCACCCTCTATGTATATTTGCATATATTTGAAACTGCGTTTCCTGAGCTCTGGTTAATTATGAATCAACCAAAAAGATATTTAATTTTTATGGAATAATTGTTTTTAAATTGATAATCAATTAAACATTTTAAATGTCACTTGAAAGGAAAAATAAAATTAATCAACGATAATTATTATTTAATTCGATTTTTTTCGGCTACCACAAATCGCTGCCAATTATCAATTTGCAAATGCGGCAATGTCACAAAAAGCGCCAGTAGCGTCAAAAGAGTTAACGAAAAATCTGATAAAATTGTGTAAATATTTAAGGTAAATTGCGACAGAAAATTAAATTACGCCGCCACGCACAGTTATGATAGTTGTTCGCTGTTAATGGTTGTTGTTGTTGTCATGTGTATTTCAAGTCTTCATCACTGACATGCAACAGTTGCGATAATATGCCACATAGCATAACTTGCTGGCGTACATACACACATACAAACATACTTACACACATACGTACATGTCGCATATACATACTTACACACATACATACATACATACATACACGTCACTCATACTCGCAGCACGTACCAAGAAAACTTCGAAATTGAAGGTGTGCGTGATTTCGTTTCATTTATGCGAGTAACCTTTCGGCAGTGCGCCGTTAGGGGTGCGCTTAAATTATTTTAGCGTAGTTTTAGTACGTTGATTGAAGAGAATATGCTGCAGCAAGTCGTATTTTTTCCTCTAATAATTTACTTTCTCCATTCGTTCTTCACCCTTCATCCTCGCTGTTCATCAACCAGCCAATATAGCTACGCTAGCATAAAACTTTATACGCCATTTTTTATTATTTTTCATAACTACTCATATAAAGTTACTTACATATTTACAAAACACATATTCCCTCATTGTCCATGTATGTGTGTGTGTGTGTGTTTGCAGAATTTAATTTGAGCTATTGCCACCGGCACTCACAAAACAACTTAAAGTTTACAATTTGCGTGTATATAATATGTGCATGTATGTGCATTTATATGTATGTAGAAGAGTATGTGTCTATGCATTTTGCATGTATGAGTGAGTGATGTGCTATGTATGCGCGTTCATTGACTTTGCTCAGCACTTTCTATGCACTCTGTCTGACGCTTTGACTATAATCTGGTTTTTTTCTCGTCTTAGTTTTTCAATTTGTTTATTTAGCTTTGTTGTTATTTTTCTTGCATACCTTAATGACAGATACGTGTAACTGAATGCGATGCATAACACAATAAAAAACAACTTTTCAAAATTAAAAAAGTTAACGCAAAGTATCCTTAAAATTGTATCAGATTTGCTGATGCTACGGTGATGTGTTTGGCCAAATTACGCGACTGAAAGATTTTTATTTAAGATTCAGCTTTAGTTGTAGTATTAATTAGCTTCAGTTTTTTCTAGAGTATTAGTTATAGCTTTAATTTAGTTTCAGTTTTAATAAAATTTTTAGTTTAGATTTTTTTCAGTTTTTTTCGCAATAGTTGAGGTTTTTTTTAGTTATGGTTCTAGTTTTATATATATTTTTAGATAGTTTTAAGTTTCCATTTCAATGTAAAATGTGATGTATTGATGGTCGCTCCCATTGTAATGTTCCAGGACTCTCCAGTCTTTAGTAAAGGCGACTATGCTTTCCTATGCTAGGGTTATGTCGGGTGTGGTGCCTTCGCAGCCTGGCTTTCGGTACGTAGTCGTTCCTGTGTTGAGCACCACTAAACCTAGTCTGGCTGGCATGTCCAGCACTCGTCTACCTCTTGAATTCGTTGGCGCCGAACCCCATTCGGTGGCTTTTAAGTTGAAGTCTCCCGCTATGATCAATCGTCCCTCTAAACTAACGGCTTTGTTTTCTATGCCTTCCAGTTTCCGGGTGAATTAATCGACACTGTTGTTCGGTGGAGGATAAGAGCTCACAATTTTGAATTGGCTGTTTTGCACGTAAACGAAACCATCGCCTGAACCTTTCGCGGTTACTGCGAGGCAGCCAAATGGCGGCGGTTCCCGGCTCGTCTTCGATCCAAGCTTTCTCGGATTGAGCATATTGTTCGCTTATCAATACTGCTGGAACTCCTTTTCCCAGGACCATATGCTCCAGTAGCGGGTCTGCATTTTTACTCCTGCGCATGTTTGCTTGGAGTATAATCATGTTTTGGCATGTTCTTTTGTCATCGGATATTTGCCCGAGCCTGGCATATGCTTTGTCTCGCTGCGATTGGCATCAGTGCATAGGCAGCACTTCAGCTCTTTGGTGTACTCTTTAATTTTGTGCCCAGCTTCTCCGCATCGGATGCGTATACCTTTTCCGCTGCTGTCTGGCACTTTGCAGTTTGATTAAAGATGTCCGACATCGAAGTACCGGCAGCACCGCTTCAGAGATGTGCTTACTCTCATCCTTGCACTAACCCATCCGATTTTGATTTTGTTTTGCTTGAGCAGCTTTTCTGCACTTTCAATAGCGAGAGTAACATAAGCCCGTACTTGTTGTCGTTGATTCGGTTTTGTGATCGTAACATCGATGTTTTCGCTAGTGCCGGCTAGCATTTTTTTCACAGCAACATCAACTTCCTTCTTCTCCGTGACAGCATCCAGGTCTCTGATCTTTACAGTTCAAGTTGGTCTGAGGGTTGTAATGGAACCGACCGCTTTTACGGTTTTCTCTAATTGTTTCAAAAACTCAGCGCTAACTGTTTTCCTCTTTTCTAATTCAAGTAAAAGAGCGCCAGTTTTGGTTCTTCTTGTGCCTTTCACCGATGTGGTTTCGTCTGGCATGGTCTTTTCTCGGATGTTTTTAAGGATTTCAGCATGACTGTGGCCCTCTACCTGCTTTACCAACACAGGCTAAGATTTTGGTTTGGTACTCGCTCATTCTTCTTTTGATTCTCTTTAGTCTTCTTTGCTCCATCGTTACCTTTTGGCGCGGTATTGGGCTTAGATTTTTGCCGGCAAGTGATAAGCTATTTCTCAGGCTCTCGAGTTCTTAGTTTCTTCGAAGAGTCGGGTGCGCCAGGACTTGGTGCATTTCTTTTTGCGGCTGAAGAAGTGCTCTCCTGGAAAACACCTGTTTTTCGAACTGTTGCGGGGTTGTCACCTCCGATTTCTTTCGTTAATGTGTTCGACAAGAGACGCCCTTTGCCGGTTTTCTCACCTCGAACCCAACCTTTTCTGCACTTTTTCATGACGCCGAATAGTTCATCTAGCTCTGAGACTCCGGTCTTTATTTCTGTGGATGTATTTCTACTCTTTAATAGAACTGCTTTCATTTTCCTAAGCACTCTCAAATATTTCTCTACGGTTTCCTCTTCTTCAGCTCGCATTTTGAGAATAAGCTCTTGTCGCGGGGATTCAGTTTTTTCTCTTTCTGTGCCTGCATCATTTGCAGTTACAGGGACTTGTATCGACGCATTGGGCGCAATTGCAATATCTTCAGCCTCTTTTGACGTTACTATTACATCTAATTCTTAAGGCGTTATTTTAACTCCTTCATTTGCCGTCTTTGATTTCTCTATGGTTGGCATTAAGCCGCTCGTAAGAGGCGTATTCGCTTTTTGCGGTGACGAGCGAAGCAATCGTGGTTTCCGTACGAATGGACTCTGCACTAGATCTCCATCTTTAGTGACCTTCTGCTGTTTCTCTTCTTTTTGTCTTTTTTACTTATTTTGTGGAGGATATTATCCGAAAAAAGCGTAAAATGGAAACTTATGTTGAATAGCGTTGACCATAGGTTTCTCAAAACAGGCGACCCTGGACACAGGGTGAGTAAGTAAGTGTCCTTCATAGGACGCCGTCTTGGCCCTCTACCGTGAAGCAATGTGGAACCAGCCCCGGGGTGGAGGGAAAAATCCAAGAGAAGAGGAGGGATATTTTTGGTAGAATCGCCACACACGTAGTAACGACGGTTACTATATGGTGCGATGGCATTTTTAACCCAACCTTACCGGAATGCGGCTCATCAACACGAACAAGTATGTCATGTGCGGCAACGTGTTAAAAAGGCAGGTCTAGCTCGAAATATATCAGGTCAGTCTATAAGTTCGTGCGTATTTTACCCATAATTTCACTTGCGTTCGATTTTTGCATGCAAAAAGTTTTTCGCGGAATATAACGGAACTATTTATATTTTCTTTGATATGTTGTGCATTCAACAAGTGATTTTAATGGCGGATAGAAGCACGTGTTGTTAAAACATAAAATGAAATCTTCGAACGCGTATAAGAGGCATATTTTGTATTTTTTCTATAAAAGTGGTAAAAATGCAACAACTGCCGCTGCAGAAATAAACACTGTTCACGGAGAGGATACTGTGAGTGTAAGGACTGCGCAAAAGTGGTTTTTAAAATTCCGAAGTGGTAACTGCGACTTGGCGTATGCCCCGTGCGCTGGTCGTCCTGAAGTCTTTAACTCCGATGCCTTGCTCGAACTCGTGGAAGCTGAGTAAAATTTGACAGTCGATATGATAGCTCAGAAGTTAAATTCATCGGATGGAACAGTTCACAGGCACGTGGTTCAGTTGGGAACGAATTCAAAGCTGGGAAAATGGGTTCCGCATAGACTCTCCATCGCCAACCTTCAGCAGAGAGTGAATGTGTGTTCTCAGCTGCTGCAACGGCTTGAAAATGAAAGCTTTTTAAACCGTATCGTTACTGGTGATGAAAAATGGTTCCTTTACAATAATCCTGTTCGCAAACGCCAATGGTTAGATAAAGATGAAACACCAGAACCGACCCCTAGAGATGGCTTTTACGCCAAGAAGATTCTCCTGTCTATTTTGTGGGATATGACCGGTATTGTTTATTATGAACTTCTGGAACCAAACCAGACGACAACTGCTGATTATTGTTCCCATCAGCTGTCAAACCTGAATGAGGCACTTAAAAGAAATCGACCGTCTTTAGTAAATAGACGCAAAGTTTTGTTTCACCACGACAACGCAAGACCTCATACCGCAAGGCAAACATTAGGCAAGCTGAACGAGTTCGGATGGGAGCTAATGCCGCATCCACCATTCTCTTCAGATATCACACCTTGTGCTTATCACCTTTTCCGTGGACTTCAATCCCATATGAGTAGTTCACTCCTCAAAAGAAGCTATAAAAAGGGACATCGAAGCGTGTTTTGGGCAGGGCATTAAAAATTTGCCTAAAAGTTGGGAAGGCATTGTAAATAATGAAGGAAAATATATTATTGATTAATAAATACTTCAAACATCTTTTTTATTAATTTTAAAACCACCTTTAAAAAACGCACGAACTTATGGACTGACCTGATATATTATTTGAGTTGCCTTCTATGTCGGGATATTTGTTTATGCTCATTTTATTACCATAAAATATATTCGAGTAAAATATAGAACAATGTTTGATTATCTACTAACTATGCAAGTTCGTTATCATACCAAAAGTGCAAATTAGTATCCGAGTGGCTTTTCTGATAATTTTTCGAAAAATCAAAATGTGCTCTGTGTTTACTGAAATCGAGGAGGTGTAATCTATTCTAAGCTGCTGAAAGCAAACGAAACCAAAACCGGGAATCAGTATCGAATACAACTTATCCGTTTCAGCAGCTAAAAGAAAGCTTACTTGCGCTTTGATAATCCACGTGTTGTAAAGGTCCTCAAAATATGTTGCAGAAGAAGGACATGGATTGTCCCAGACTATACATTATTTTCGTCAGATATCGCACTTTCCGAATTTTAGCCTTTTTGAACTGTGCCGGAGGATTTTGTTGACCACCGCGTCCATAATTTTAGCACCGGCTCAATGGGCGACATTTCGACGTAAAAGATATTTTGTGATTTTCCATTCCAGTTTAAAAATTTTTGCACTTCAAAGATTAACACAAAACAAAGTGTTATGTTTTCAAGAAGAGAAGAAGAAATTTATGAACAGGAATGGACAGTATTTGGAATAAAAGTTCTGCACATGTTTCCTCGAAACAAATGCTTTCAAAGGTTCTAAAATTGAACTCGAAAAAGACAGTAAGTTCCTTTTTCCTTTGTTCACAAACTTTCTCACTCAAGCCGCAGTTCGTAAACTGATAAACAAAAATTTGTTCAACTATACGGCCGAGTTAAAACACAGTGCACAATATTCGTGATTATTTTTTTAAACACTCACACTCACCTGCGAGCACAAGTGGAAAATTTCAATCTTTTATCTAACTCTCACTGCTTCGCTCGCTTTCTTTTATGTCACTTGCAAACGCTTTGCTCATTTATCCTGTATATGTCCCTTGTGTCATTTGCCTGTCTGCATGTGCCACAATACCGTTGGTTGCTATTTTTAGTAGCGCAACAATTGAGAAGTCTCCCTATTTCCATATGTATGAGCGCAATAAAACGCTGTCGTGTTGCATGATGCGCTTTGCATGCGAACTGGCGGCGACAGCAGCGTTGGCGGCACTTAAATAAGCTGTGTGGCAGGCAAGTGCATGACATACTCGACTCGTGTGGCATAAATGAAAGGGAACTCAACTGGTTTGCATATACATACTCGGTTGTATGCATTCGTATATGGGCGCACGTACCACTTCCTTTGCTTGTGGCAATCAACTTTCCTTATTACTACCCTAGTAACATGCATTGCGTTGCTTGTTGTCTGGTATAACTTTATAATTTTTCTCAAATTGCTACACATGCTTCCTCAAGTGTTGTACTAACTAGTAACTGCGCGAGATGTGCGTTTGTGTGTGTATGTGTCAGTTTTGAATATGTTTTTGTCTGATTTTATTAATTAAAAACTTTTAAATTTATTCATAAAGCTTTTACAATTTCAAAATACGAGCACTAAATATTTTACTTCATTGCTTCTTTGCTTGTGTCTTTTCTTCTCGTGCTTTTTTGTAGTTACATTGTGTGCCTGTGCGTATACGTAACATGTGTTGCCTGTTGCTTGGCAGTGCCAGCAGACTTCTACATACTTTTCGATGCGGAACGTGTGTATGAGTGTGTGTATGTATGTATGTTGTGGTGCTGTAATGAAGAAACAAACAAGTTTATTGCCTGTGGTTACATGTAAAATAAGGAAAGTAATTACAAAAATAACAAAATAATAACAAATTTCGACTAAACTAAGGGCTATCTGGCAACGTACAAGTACATGGAAGCAGTGCAAGCAATTGGACTCTGAAATAAATATTAAGTTTTAAGACACTTTGTACTGTGACGTAAGCACAATTCATATTACAATTTATTACGGACTGGCAGCTAAATTCTTTTGTGCGTTTTGCGTTTTAAAACGGAGGCTACGATAGAAAAATCTGTATTTGTTTATGCGATTAATTACACTATACGCTCTAGTCGCAGGCTTAACACTGTACACTCTAGTCGTAAGCTTTACTTAAGTTACGTAAGACGAGTCGAGAACCGCCACCATTTGGCTGCCTAAGGGCACAAATTTCGCAGTAACCGTGAGAGGATCAGGCGATGGTTTCGTTTACGTTCAAAATAGCCAATTCACAGTGGTGAGCTCGTATCCTACACCGAACGACAATGTCGATGAATTCACCCGGAAACTAGAAAGCATAGTTTTGAGGGACGATTAATCATAGCGGGAGACTTCAACTCAAAAACAACCGAATAGGGCTCGGCGCCAACGAATGCATGAGGTAGATGAGTGTTGGACTAATTCAAGACAAATACGAGCGAGGAGGAGGGATAATTCAAAAAAAACTTAAGTTAGGTAAGAACTTCATCATCACCATCGTTTGGCGCTACAGCTCTGTCTGAACATTGGCCTGCTGAACAAAATGTCTCCATTTGAGCCGATCTTTAGTTGATTACTTCCAGTCTTTTACCTTGAGATTTCTCATGTCATTCTCCAGTTAGTCAAGCCATCTTGATCTTGGTCTGCCTTTTGCTTTCGCTATAATTATTTTTCGTGAAGCTCTCGTTGGGTCATTTTTTGGGTCATTCTCGTGCCATGACCTAGCCATCTGATTCTTGGTGGTTTAATGCAGCGAAAAACATTCTCTCCTTTTATTAGTTGGCCCAGTTCATAGTTCCATCTTATGCCCTACTCAGGGTTGTTATTCTTGACTGCTTCGAAGATTTTTCTCAAAAATTTTCTTGTCCTTTTCACTAAATGTTCACGACTCTGATCTGAAGCACAAAACTAGTCAGACTACAGATTTATGCATACGCAAAAGCTTAAGGATGTTTAGTCCAGTCGTCAAATTAACTCATGTCAAATAAATAATCATAAGCAATTCTTTATATTTAATGTTTTTCTGCGCAGTTTCATTGAGCTTGGTAAACTCTCACAACAAAAAGATGTACCTACAAACAAAAATATCCAAAAATACTCTCTTATATCATAGTTTTTCCTGCAAAAATTTGCTGTTTTTGGAGTCTTAAATGGCCAAGTTTTCATTCTGCGCGAGTACACTGGAAGGAGTCCAAAAAATTACTCCAAAAATACTACAATAAATCCAATGAGTTCGATGCGCTTTAGGAGCTCTTCTGGAGTTATATTTAAACATTTTTAGGAGAGTTTTTGGAGTCTCATTTAACCCCTTTTCTTCTTTTTCAATGCTTTTTTGTGGGCTTTCATAATACTTTTACTTTTGTTTTTATTTTTTCTTTAACATTTCAATTTTACATTTAAATTTAAATTTTTTTTACTTAAAAAAGGCCACTGAACGGCTTACAGATCCACCTTAAACGTTTCATATAAAGCTCGCTTAGCAAGATGCTGCAGAGAATTCATATCAAGGGCATTAACACGCTTGACACTCCAATGGTCTTCAAGAAACTATATATTTTTTGAAAATTAAAAAAAAGCACTCCTAAAAAAAGGTAAAAATAAGAATTCTTTCGGATTCTAATTTCGAAGTATTCTCGGACTAGTGCCAGGACTTAAATATTAATTATCTTCCAAACACTCGAAAAAATTTGATGAATATTGTTTTCCAAGGCATTTACGGTCCCAATAATTTCGGTATGTCGTTATTGAAATAGCGAATTGTTCTCTGCTTGGCTAGCCGAGAATTATTAGGGTGAATGCCACAAAGAGTAAGAATTAAAATGTATTGGCGCCAATAGTAAAGTGTTTTTGCTAAAATTGTTACCTGCCACCTTTAGAAATGGAAAATTTCCTTGAAATTAAATTTTGAATAAAAATTCCAACATATCCTTCAAATTCACTTTTATTGGCATACACAAGCAAGGACTTTGCCGCTGGTGTCCACAGATAGCCAAAGTCCTCTGTTTTAACTGAATTACTAAATTAAGTTTATTGTTCATAAGTGTGTTCATCAGCTAACACTAACACCTACAAATAAACTCATACACTTACTTAAAACATAACATGAACACACTAATACACTTGCACCACTTAACATGCCACTTAAGTTTCATTGTTCACACACGAGTGCGCTCGAGAGCTTAAAGATGCAAAGGAATACAGATAAGGGGCGAAAGAGAGATATCGATAAGTCACAGCTGGTAATAGAGAGTGAGTAAACGATATAGCTGCTGCTTGCCGACCACACGCCGCCTGTGGCTATCTTCATCAAACTCACATAATAACGCAACCACTCGCTCTAGCCACAGAACAACGTTCAAGCGTCGCAACGAAGCCATTGCTTACAAAATGTCCCTTGTGGTCATTGTCATCTCATTTTTTTATGTATAAGTAATATATTCTAGTTAGTATGTAAGGATTTTATTTCTTCCACTCACGCTGGTCATTGTTGTTATTGTATTCGTGTTTTTTATGTAAGTGCTTAACTATCGCTTTGCCTCGTCTTAGCTGGGTATTCAGTCTCAATAACCACCTTCGCTTGTGCATAATGGCATTTTTATGCATATGCGACTGGTTTGATAAGTATGCATATGAATATGTGGCCAGAAGACACAGTCACATATGTATGTATACGAGCATATTATAGAGATATACATTTTTTTCGATTATTATTATGTCGGGTTTCAGTATGTCGGAACTGCAAATCCCGAAATCCTGGGTGTAGTGCCAGGATTTAGGTATTTATTATTATATTTCACAAAAACATAAATCGAAAAAATTGCACCAATATTATTTTCTAATGGATTTTACAGGCCCGTTAATTTCGGCAGATCGTTTTTACAATCCAGACTAGTCACGCGATTTAGGTATTGATAATATTGCAAAAATTTAACTCGAAAAAATTGCATCAATATTGTTTAAGATCAATTTTTTACGATTCCAATTTTCGGAATGTTAGTACTACATTCCCGAATTATCGGGACTAGTACCGAGATTTAGATATTCATTAGTTTGCAAAAACACGAAAAAATTGCATCAATAATGTTTTCTAAGGGGTTTTATGGTCCCGAAAATTTCGCGATGTCGTTATTACAATACCGAAATCTGGGGAATAGTCACGCGCTTTAGGTATTGATTATTTTGCCAAAACTGAACTCGAAAAAAATTATATATGTATATATATAAATGGCACGTACACCCTTTTTGGGTGTTTGGCCGAGCTCCTCCTCCTATTTGTGATATGCGTCTTGATGTTGTTCCACAAATGGAGGGACCTACAGTTTCAAGCCGACTCCGAACGGCAGATATTTTTATGAGGAGCTTTTTCATGACAGAAATACACTCGGAGAATTGCCATTGCCTGCCGAGGGGCGACCGCTATTAAAAAAAAACTTTTTATTAATTTTGGTGTTTCACCAAGATTCGAACCTACATTCCCCCTGTGAATTCCGAATGGTAGTCACGAACCAACCCATTCGGCTATGGCGGCCGCCTCGACAAAAATTGCATCAGTATTATTTCACATCAATTTTATACGATCCCGGTGTTTTCAGGACGTCCGTATTATAACCCTGATTCATTATTTTTCAGTAACTCAACTCGAAAAAATTGCATCAATATTGTTTGAGATCAGTTTTTACCATTTCGGTGTTTCCGGGATGTGGTGATTACAATCCCTAAATCTTGGGAAAAGTCCCGCAATTTAGGTATTCAAAATATTGCACCAACTGAACTCGAAAAAAATTGCATCAATATTGTTTAAGATAATTTTTTTACGATTCTGGTATTTCCTGAATGTTAGTACTACAATCCCGAAAGCTCGGGACTAGTAAAAAGTTGTAAAAGTTGAAAATTCTTTGATTTACAAAACACTCGAAAAAGCATCAATAATGCTTTGTAAAGGATTTCATGGTCCCGAACATTTCGGGACGTCAGTATTACAACCCCGAAGTATCGGTACTAATTTCGAGATTTAGATTTCCACTATTTTGTAAAAGCTCGAAAAAATGCAATGAATATTGTTTTTAACGGACTTTACCATCCTGATGGTTTCGGGATTTCTTTACTAAAAAACGGAGGAAGGGTCCTCTGATTCCGCTTTGTGCCGGATCCAACTTATGCAATATGCTTTGAAATTGAAATGATTCAGCCAGAATTTAATTATACTTTTTATATGTGTACACACCTGAAATGGATTGCTGTTCACTCATATGTATTATTTTAATATTATTTGATACAATACGAATATTTATATTGCAGTCATTTGAAGAGTTGAACAATTGAAACAAAAATCATAGCTAATTTCTACCACCAAAATATCGTAAGCTTTTCTATGTTGATTTTTGTTTTATTTGCTAAGAAACCCGAAATTTTTGGGTCATCAAAACTACCGAGACCCCGGATTTTCGGGATTGTTATTCCTAAAACAAGCACAAAAAACTCAGCAGCTTTCTATCACCAAAGTTTTGTTAGCTCAAAGTGCTTTTCAATGCTACTTTTATTTCACAAAATTAATTTTTCTGACTCGATTTCAAATCGTAAGAAATTGCATATCCCGAAAATTCCAGTGCTGTTGGTAAATATTCCCGTATTTTTTGGAGCTTAAAACAAACGCGATCGCGGGACTAACATCCCTGCTATACCCATACACACACACGCCTGAATATAAACATGCACTCAAAAGAAGATAACTACCGTAACCTGTTCGTATGTCTGCATAAAAGCAGGCGAGTAGTTTAGTATTTGCCTTGCAGCATCGTACGTTTCTAGGTATACTTACACACAAGCAGCATTTAAAAGCCATTAGTGTCCTCTCGCCATTAACCCTATATATAATATGTCTCACTTACAGTTATATGTGCACACATACGCATACTACAAAGGCATGCAGCAGCTGTAGCTGGGCACTCGAGCTGGGATCAGCTGTGAAACAAGCACACATCCACACGTTCACACATAATCGTTACTAAGGCAATAACTGCAATAAAAAAATGCTACTATTAGATTTGCATGGACTCGTGCATAGGCATTAGGCAGCGTACGTGTGTGACTGCTTTTGTTTTGCATGCGTTGGCAATGAGCGAATCTCATAGCATTATAGTGGCAATACTATTGAGTACGAGTACTATTTCTTATTGTATCTTGGAACAACCATCTCCGGTATGAATATTTACAACAATAGAAAGGTACCGAGTATCAGCAAATATGATTGGGAAGATTGTTAGAAATTTTATGTAAGCATTACAGACTCCTTTGAATGGGTAATCAAAACATTTTTACTGATATGCAACGCATTTAATGGAATTAAGTGCGTACGTACAAAAACAACGCATCTGAGTGAGCATAAATTCAATAAAAATCAATGTGAAATGAATAACTTTAAAACTGGAAAAGATGTGAAATTGATTTTCAGAGCATTAACTGGAAATGTGTGTGACTGATTTCGAGTAGGCTGGGAAAATAAAAAGTATTTAGATACGGCCTGCACCTAAGAGATAAAAAAAGGTAATAGAACTAGAAATATCTAGAACACAAGGAGTTTTTCTTAATTGTACGAAGTTTGTTGACTTCGCCTGACATGGTTGGAACATAGAACATAGAAATGTAAACGAATTTCACAAATGTTGGCTACTAAGCAAACCAAAATCCAGCGGCTATCGAAATGAGGACAAAACTATTAGTTGTTTTCTTCAGTTCTTCAAATTACATTTTCTAATATTTTCAAGAGTGGTTCCCTTTATAATACATAAGTGCTGATAAACCTTCAAGCCTCAAATGCCAAATATTTTTTTAGCTTACATGAGTGTTTTAGTATTCACTAAGAATGCCATTTATTGCCATGATTAAAAATTCCGGTCCCTTTGAAAGTACCCTCTTTCAAGATGGTAGAATGACTTTGTGAATTTGTGTATCAGGCGGCAACAAGGCCCATTTGAAGTACGAAGGTGTATAAGGCGTACATAACCATCTGACGCCACCAAGTTTCCAGTGCCGTAGTGGTAAGTTGTCGTCGTGAAGTATGAGTAACGCTCGACTGTGAGGTTTGGCGCAAGTGTCGTCAAGGGACGACCCTTGCCAGTAGTTCCTTAGCATAGGCTGCAGATCAGCGACGCCAAAATCGTTGTTAAAATGATCCAAACTGGGTATATTTTTATGTTCTACGAAACAAGGCGACACAATGAAGCATCAAGTAAAAAGTGTCCAGCAGTAAGAGCTCCAAAACCCTTCGAGTCTGACGAAAGAGGCAAAAGTGAACGGGAGTTTAGTATTGCTTCTATTTCAGCTCAGCTTTTCAAACGTTAACTTCGTGTTTGTCAACGTACGCTTTTTACATCTACTTCCCAGAGGCCGTCGAAATGAGGTCACCTGGGAGGTATAATGAAAATTAATGAGGTCAGATGAACAAATTCATGGCATCATCCCAAAATATATCGCATGGCATCTTTCGATGCATTTAAAACTGTCTTCCTTGATAAGTCTTGGACTATCTCAATATGAACTGCTTTGGTCAACAAACAAACGAAAATGACCAGCTAAGACTCTTACGGTCGCTTTCCACTGTTCCGCAAGTATGTGTTAATGCGCGCACAAAAGTCAAGCAGTATATAGAGAGGCCATAAATGACGGTCACCGCAAATCCCACTCCACTTGCCTGAACTCTCACGCTCGAAATGCAGTTATTAACGTTCGACCACCTATTACAGCTCTACAGCAGATGAATACGTACTGGCTCGTGAGAGCTAAGTTATCCTGGCATAATTATTATTATTAATTTCAGAAAGATGTGAATTGGACAATTTTAATGACCTTGGCCCAACGACAGTGGCTATGTATACTGATGGCTCAAAATCAAATAAGATCAGTTCAAAGAAATTTTATTTATTTTGATCACTGAACTCGTGTCTCGATGCTGTAAATAAAAAAAAACTATATTATTTAACGTAAGATTTTATTTTAAAGTGAATAAGAGATAATGACGAGATGGAAAAAATGCAAATGTTCATGGAGTAGCTGTTTTATATGGTAGGACTCAGAACAATGCATGCGTTGAATCTCTTGCACAACTACAAACAATGTTTATGGTAGAATTTATATTTTCATTTCCTAATATTTTCTATTTGAGCCACGAGATGCAGTGCCGTGATTAGCGGTAGGATAAACATCCAGTTGAATCATACAGTTGAATCAGTTGCTCATTTTTTCAGTCTCCTCAATGATTTCGTCCGCCCATTTTCTCTCTATCATTGTGAGAGAATACTTAAACTCCTCCACCTCTTGCCATGCATATATTTCTTTTTGCTGCTAGAGATACTTCCTATTATTCGCAGTAAAAAATTTTGCATTTAGCCACTATAGAAACTAACATTAAGAACTCTCTGTAACATCGAGTCTGTCAGAATTTTGTAATCATTGACTTAATAAAAAACACGAAATGAATTGGAAGTCTCTTTCAGTATTTACAGAACAGAAATCCATTTAAGCTAATACCATTTCCACATCCACAATTTTCACTTCGTCTATTTCTATACTTAAATTTTTTATTATCCGGTATTGGGAGCTGCTGAAAAAAGCCAAGCTCAACAATTTCCCTTCGATTAATGACTATTTTACAAGCCACAGGGGCATATACTTCCGGCTGAGAGACGCTCGCTAAATCTTTCCTTACATAGAAAGAAATAAACATTAAATAAAATCAGACATATTTGCACTTTGTTGTTTATTGTTTAAGGGACGAATTTCATTGAACTGTCGTTAAATTTAAATTAAATATTGAAGCTCCTTCTCCTTGTCTCCTCTCTCTTTACTGCTGCTAACAAACATTTTATTGCTTTTGTGTGTTGACGATAAAATTTTGCGTTATATTTTGTGTATTAAAGATACTTTTTTAGGCTCCATGCTTGCGCAATACTCATCGGCAATCATTATCACATAAATTTCTTTTATTTATTTCTCTTTTTTTGAAGGCATCGTTTTTGATTTCATTTAATGGTATTAAGACTATTCACAGCTTCCCACAGGCAGCGAGTGAGGATATCGCCAAATACGCACAATACGTTCATATATAAAGCATAATTGGGAAAGTTGCATATGTATGTGTAAATATATATGTTTTTACATACATATACACACACATAAAAAAGGCGATGTTTTTCAAGGCGTATGTGGGTATCTAAGTCCATTCATATATTCACATTTTGGAAATAAAATAAAAAGCAGCGTTTGGGTTCTCGTTAATAAGCGAATTTTGTGAGTCGCACATGTGTTATCTTCGCACATGACATACATATGTACGTAGCTACCCTGTAGTCAAACGTACTAGTTCTGTACGACCTTAGTATCAATTTGTTTTTGCAATTGATGTAGTTAGCCCCCTATCTTTTTTCAATGCATGGAATGCATATTTTCAGTTTATGCGTCAATGTCATATCAGTTAACGAAATAGTCAGCCTGTGCATCAATTCCATAACTAAATGAATGAAATATAACTTAATGAACTCGTCCGGTCTAATAATGGACTAGTCCCATTTGGGTCGAAAATCACCAATTGTGGACTAATTGAAAAGATTTATAAAAGCTGATAAAGTTAGAATGGACTAGTCCGATGTATGTCCGAAAATCACTAGTTTTCGACTAGTTGGAAAAATATATGAAAGCTGGCAAAATTTAAAAAATATGTAATTATGAAATAAAATATTAAAAATCTCTCTTCCTATATTAAAAAAAAAAATCCTTCATATACACCTATTTCAAATTTTTATTTATACTGAAACTATTTTATTTATTTATTTATTAGAATTAATATATAATACTAAAACTAATACAAGAACGAATACTAGCTGCCAGGGCCTACAACTCGATATTGAAACTAAATGGAAGTACTAATGAAAGGAACTCCAAATGAAAACTAAAATATTAAAAATGTTTATTCTTATATTAAAATTAAAAACAAAAATCAAAATTTTTATTTATTCTGAAACTAAATGAATGTAACTCTAAATAAAACTTTTAGAAATTAATATTCAAAACCTTAACAACAATAAAAACAACACAATTTCTCTATTGCTGGTGCGGTTATTGAATATAATCTGATATCGGACGATATTTTAGTCCAATTTTTTTAATAATAATTTAACTTAATTTTATAAGTAGCATGTAATAAATCTTTGAAGTTCAGTAGACTCAATAAATCAATTAATATTTTTTTTGCGCATTGGTACAATTCTGGTCCCTTTCGAACTAGTATGATTTTTCTCTTCAAATGGGAGTTCATGAATCATAACGTCTGCTGAGTAGTTTGACTTTTCCCTGCAGCGCATTTAGTATGTACATTTAATTCACACTAATACAATCACAAATACATTGATACATTTATGCCCTCATAATACGATTTGTGCACAATTGACGCCTTAAAAAGAAGAGTAAGAAAAACAAATATAAAAATGTCATAAAATTTCATAAATCGTTATTAGCTGAACGCGGATTTAATGCCAATGACTTTGATGTATCGCTATTTGGCTTTTAGTTGACTCATACTTTGCTAAATTATGGGAAAATAATAAGATTTCAGAGTGCTGCAGCATAGACCGTAGGCAATTTATTCAAAATATATTGAACTTCGATAAATAAAAGCATTTTTAAGACTAAACTGATTGTGTTAAATCGATAGTTTATTCACTCGTATTAAATCTTTTAAAGCGACAAACATTCACCTTGAAGCACGCACTTAAAGCAGCAAACAATGCCTGAGGTTTATGAGCTGTGCGCAGAAAATAATTTTGGAATTTTCATAGGAATTTCACTTATCCCACTAGGTTTCATGGATACCTACTCTTAAAGATGAGAGGCTCACTTGGATGATAATTCTAAATTCATTCTTTGTGCATATCAAACCAGAATGGGTACAAAAAGACCGAATTTTTTTTATTTTATTTTTCAACTTAAGTCTGATAATTTTAAAATTATAGCCTAGGCAAGAGCTATGGTTGCTATGGTCTTAGGCTTAAGTAAGTAATATTTCAGGGTCTAATGTAGGGGTCCATAAACTGACTATTAAAGGCTTTCTTTGGGAAAGATATGAGTTGGGGTATTTTTTTCACTTCCCGGCTAGTCTTTCCTATTCGCAGACTACCGATCAGTACTTAGGCGTTATGATTGACCCGCGCGTGACTTTCAGTGAGCACGCGGTAAAAGTCAGTCAGGCGCCGTAGTTATAAATGTTCTAACATGGCTGCTGCCAAACATTTCGGGAGCCCAAGATGCAAGAAGTAGATTTCTTTCTTATGTGACAGACTCCATCCTCCGAACCCATTTTGTCCCTTTGGTTCTTTGCGAGTAGCCTGTGCTTACCGGACAGTATCGGATGATGCAATTTGCGTGATTGCGGAAAAGTTCCACTGCATATCCGAGCACGTGAACTAAACCGTCTCTATCCAAGTCTCAAGGGACAAAACCTACAAGGGACCAAAAGTTGGCACAACGAATAGCGTCACTTGACGAATGGCAGCGAAGATGGCATCATTCTTCTCATACCACTCATTTTGAATCAATGACGTGGAAACTATACAGAACACCCTTCGTCGATAATGTTGCGATTATCAAAATCCTAGTCAGCCAATATCACAAAATCACTGGTTGGAGAGCAGCTCCAAATCGATAGAAATTTAAGTACATTTAATACTAAAATAAAGCAATCTTATTAATTTATTTTATGGTCTAATTAAAATTTTCCAAATAAAGTGTTTGCTTTTTATAATATTACTAGTAAGGCCTTTCACGTTTGTCTACGATTCAATCTGACATGAAATCAATGGAAAAGTATGATTTTTAAAAATATGTCAACTACATCGACATCCATGTAGGAAATTTAGGAATAAAATACTTTTCTCATATACATTTTTTTTTGTCACTCCTCTCGATCATAGGGCGTCGACAAGGCTCTTCCATTGTACACGGTTCTGTGCTATTGTTTTTGCACCGCCTTATGAGATTTCGGCATCTGCTAGTTCGCGCAACATCGACCTTCTTCAAGTGTTTTTTGGTCGACCGTGGCCTTTGCTCCTTTGCAGATTCCAGTCCAGTGCCATTCTTGTGATGCTATCTGGTGGTTTTCTCAATATGTGACCTATCCATCGCCATTTTCTGCGTTTGATTTGCCTAAGGATGGGTTCCGCGTTCGTTAATCTCCACAGTGCCTCGTTGCTGTGGTGTTCGGCCAGAATATTCTGCAGATGATGCGGAGGCATTTGTTGATGAAGAATTATAGCCTCTGTGTGATGGTGTTAGAGACCGCACATGTTTCGCATGAGCCGAATATTCTTAGTTTAGTGCGCCTGGAGATTTGCCAACTCCCTCATACTGTACCTGTATACATTCACCCAAATGCCGACATTGCTTTGTTTAGCCTGCAATTGATATCTTCATCTGCTCCACCATCTGCCTCGATGATGCAGCCGAGGTAGCAGAAGCATTCGACAAAATCATAAATAACTAATAATTATTTATTTTGAACTTGAGCCAAAGCGAACTCTAAATACGGAGATTCCTACGATTTTCTTCTAACTGATTTGAAGATGAAGTTATGCTATGAGTTTGAACTCAAACGGTAGACAACTTTTTCAGTTTTGCAAAAAAGGTAAAGGCTCATACGCGGAAAATGATTAAATTTGGATACATAAGATTTGCATGAAACAGCGTTAACTATTACCCACATATCAGTTCCCCTATAAGCTCCCATAAGTTGCCTCATACTACCATGGACTTAAATACTTAGCGTTGACTTACCGTTGCGTCAGTGATGACACTAATATCGTTACCAATCGTGAGTACAAATAACATTGGTTAATTAATAGTTATCCTGACACTAGCAACAACTAGCATCGCTCTTACAGCAACTACATCGCTCTAATCTGGATTTTAGTGACTATTTCCTTATATTCTGTCAAAAGAGTACCGGAAATTGTTCAGTACAATTCAAAATAATTGTTTAATCATCAAAATTTATTTTGTCGCCTTCAAAATAGGCTCCATTCGAGGCAATCCACATATGCCAAAGATTAGTCCAATCATCAAAGCACTTTTAAAACGCGTTTGAAGAAATCTTCTTCAGCTCCTTCAGCGAATTCTCCTCAATGGCCTCTGTCAACTCAAAGCGGCGTCCGCGGAGTGGCAATTTAAGTTTGGGGAACAGGAAAAAGTGGCAGGGGGCTAAATCCGGTGAATACGGTGGTTGTTCGATGATATTATATTTGTCGAGTTTTTGGTCGAAAAAGTGCTCACAATAAGAACCTTATGAGATGGTGCGTCATCATGATGCAAGATCCATGAGTTTTCTTTCCACAAATTCCTCCAATGTAACAGTGAATGGCGAATGCTCTCGCGCCTTGTCATCTCCACAACACTTGGTTCCTACAAGACGGTGCTAATTGCCATACAGTTCGTGAAGCAATGGATTTACTGCGTCGCCATTTGGGTGAGCAATTTATCTCCCATCTCGGACCAGTGGATGGGCCATCAAGATTCGATGATATCACATCTTTGGGCTTTTATTTGTGGAGGTATGTAAAGTCTAAATGCTTTGTGGATAAATCAGCTTGGATGGAGGCAATGGAGGCCCATATTACTAAAGTGATTCATGAGATGCCGACCGAACTACTCCAGCGAGTCATTCAAGATTACGGATGGGAAGGGAATTATCTTTAAAAAATAAATGTCATGAATGGTTCTACACAAAAATAATAAAGAATGACCCATCAATTTCAATTTTCGTGATTTTATTTCTATTCAAAATCCGATACTATAAATTTATCACCCTTTATATGTGTATATTAAAGCAACTCTTCCGAAAATGCAAGAGCACTTTCCCTACTTTCGTTGACTTGAAACTCACAAAAGCGGTTGAATGGGGCAGCACATCCTTATATTTATAGAGACTTAACTGCCGTGGTGAAAACAATTTCAGAAAAACCAAGCGATGAGTCAAAATCAAATTCTAATCATTTTTTCTTTTCATACGCTTTAATTTTTTTGTTCGTTCCATTGCACTGTAGGACAAATGACTACTTTTGCTGTGCAAAATTAATTACAGCTAGAAAATCATGATGTTCAAACCAAAACTAGTCAGCAATTCACTAGTAAGATTAAATCTTGAAAATGTAATGATGGAATTTAACCCATTAACGGCCATAAATTGAAATTAACCCTTTTGCAACAATTAATGTAAACGTGACAATTCATTTATTTTTTTTAATTATAGAAAACATTATGAATTACTTAAATCTAATTCATTTTATAAATTTTAAATTAGATTTGATATCTTCACTTTCATTAATTTCGTCGTCTTGGTTTTTAAGGTTAAGGGGTAACACCACTGTAGAAATTTCAAAAAATTGATTTTTTTTTTATAAGCTCAAAAAATTCTTTGAACCTTTTAAAATACAGAACAAAAAGTTTTATAATATACGTTACCGAAGTTTATTTCATAAATATTTGAAGCTTTTAACCAAGCGTTAGTGACTGCTACCTAACGACTTCTCCAAATTTCTCAAAATTTGTTATTTTTTTTCGTAGCGTATTGCGATGTACTACTCTTTTGAAAAATAATTTTCAAGAAGGAAAGCTAAAGCCTTATCTGCAGAAAGTTGAATTAGTAGTTTGAGTACACATCTTCCGCATTTTAATGGCCTTGTTGGGCTTCCATACCTTCTTTCAGTAGTGCAGCCAAATCGTTATTCCCTTGCTTACGAGTCGATGTTGCTGCTGCACGAACAAGAAGATTAGTATCAGCTTTCTGAGTTCTTTGTTAAATTCTAATTTTCGCTAAATGGCACACGCGGACGACTAACAAAGATTGATCTGTGGCATTTTTTCCACTTTTGCGTTAATTTTACAGTAAAAAAAATATATTTTTTGCATTAAATCCTTCTTCATTTCAACCGAAATAATATTGCCTTAATTTTTTCAAGAACATGGTGAAAAACGGCATTAAATTTTTCTTTTTGTGAAAGTTCTTTTCGCCATAATTCAAACAAATCGTTTATTTTATACCGAGGACGCCTAAAGAAAAGTGGAATTACTCTTAAAACGCAAAAAATCGCAACTTCAAATAAATTGTCAATAACTCACTAAATAACATTCAATTTATTTTTTCTAATTTGAAAGAGGTCAAATGGGGTCAAAATTTTATAGGTCTTCCAGAAAGACAATGTGGAAGATAACTTGTATCACTTCAAGGTTATGTAGGCTTATAGGTTATTTACAAATATAGCAACATAAATATGAAGCGTTTTAATTAAATATATGTATATACTTACATGTTTCTTTATTTTCCATTTTACACACGAGAAACGTGGACTCAAAGTTCAATCAGTACAATGAAATTTATACGAAAAATTACGTCAATTGACTTTGACGCGCGCCTGTGTAACGGTATTTTTTATTAACTGAAAATAAAATCTACGTACCTTTGTTTCGAAGTATTTCTAATTACAAAACAATAACAACAAAAGCAAAACGGCACTTTCATTCTTATCACTTTTGCCCAGCAAAAACGGTCATTTGACCTAATGTGCATTGTGATTTGGATTTACTTATTTTTTCATAAAATTTTTGTTTTACTATTTCGTTTAGAATGTTGAAGTCCTTTTATTTCCTTTTATTCGCGACGAGTCTAAGTCAAATTCAATTTTGTTTTTTTGTTCTATTGTGACTTGGATATGTTTTACTTTTCATTGAAACATTTTTTATTTTTATATTTCGTTTTGTTTTTTTACTATTCATTAGAATATTGAACGTGCTTTTCATTTCCTTTTATGTGCCCTTATACAGGTATGCACCTTAGTGGGCGCGTCTATTTTTAAGTATAGTATTTCTCATTTTTATGAATAAAATATATGAAAAAAGCTAAAAATATTTACTTATTTATGGGAGCAATCTTATACAAAAACTCAAAGTTGCAGAGTCTTATTACCGCATCAACAATTCAGTGTGAAAATTTCAATTTGCAGAATTGTTTGCCACATATTTCTGCAACAAGCGCCAGCACACAGCTGAGAATGAGTAGAATAGGTAGTGCAGTGAAGCAGCTGAAACGTGAGCTTTTCCACAATAGGGAAATGTAAACACAAGCAACAATGAAATATTAGGAAATGTAATAGCATTAAAAGAAAACAAAATATCGCACACACCTGTCGATAAAAAAAACAAGCAGCAGCAGCAGAAAGCTGATTCCGGCAACACTTTACCTGTCCACACATATAAAGGGTGGTTAAGTTTCAAGGGCCGCTGTTGATTTTCAACAAAATACATTTGTTTTACGAAATTATTGTAATTTCTCTTTATTGTGATAATATTGGCATGGCTCAATTTCGTACGGAACAATATAAAATATCGGCCAAATGGCCGCCGCAACCTCGGCGGCACACCTCCATCCGATGGTCTAAATTTTCGATGACGCTGAGGCATACTTGAGGTTCTATGCCGTTAATGTGCAATTATCTCATCCTTTAGCTCTTGAATTGTTGCTGGCTTATCGACGTACACCTTTTCTTTCAAATAACCCCGAAGACAGAAGTCCAACGGTGTCGTTGACGTTTAAATGAAATTTAACCACCCTTTATGATATAACAGAAAATCAAACACCCACACATACAAGCGTATACATATGTATGTATATATGCACATACAAATATGAATGCCCCATACAGAAGAGTTGCAGTTGTAGCCAATTCCAAAATACTTGAACTTCAATGAAACAAACAAATTTTCAACACATGAAACGTTAGGAAAATAACAAAAATTGTATAAAATTGCATGCAACTAACAATAAAATAACAATAAGCGCCACAAAAGCTAAATGTTAAGCAAAAATTGCAATTTTTCAACTACAGCACAACTTTTTGTTTGAAATTTTAATAACAATAAGCTAACTGTTGTTGCTAAAATGTTTTGGTATGTTTTACATGCATTAAATTTAAATTCGAAAACTGTGAAAGTTTTCTGAACTCCGCACACCGGGTGGTCTAAAGGCAAGAATGTTTTTAAAAGTGAATTAAAAATGAAAAAAAACAAAGGCCAGCCGCACTATGTGGGCATATTTGAAGGGAAACTTCTTAACTTCTGGATTAAATTTAAATATTTTAATGAGGATTGAAATGATTTTTTATAAAATTACATGCATTAATAGTGGATAATATTATTATTCATGTATTTCTGAAATTTGTACATTAGTCGGTGCTTCAATAGCCTGTACATTTTGAATTGATGGTACAATAGGAGCAGTGGACACAATCGGTTAGTGGTAACTGAAATAGGATATATAGCTTAGAAATGATACTTCCAGCTATTAGTCCACAGATGTCGCTAGGCGTATTTTTAAACCTTCCCAAATTTCTTGTTTTTTTCGTCCGTCATCTGTCAACAATATTCAGTTCATTGTTTGTTACGTTTCATACAACAATGCATTTTTGTCGCTCTTAGAAATGTCGAATTTCGTGCCTTCAAACTACGATTTGCGGACATCGTTGATTTTCTGTTATCAATTGAAGAAAAACGCTTCTCAAGCTCATCAAATGCTTATAGAAGCTTATGGGGGGCATGCTCTAAGTAGAGCACAGTGCTTCAGGTGGTTTGAAAAATTTCGAAGTGGTGATTTTAGCGTGGAGAACGAGGGCCTTGGCCGGCCACCGAAAAAGTTTGAGGACGCCGAATTGCAAGCATTGTTGCATGAAGATGATGGTCAAATGCAAGAAATGATGGCAGAGCAGTTGGGAGTGACCCAAAAAACCACTTCCAAACGTTTGAAAGACATGGGCATGATTTTAAAGGTCGGAAGATGGGTGCCGCATGAACTAACTGAAAGGCAGCAAGAGAACCGAAAACCCACTTGTGAAATGCTGCTCTCTCGGTTCAAAAGAAAGTCTTTTTTGCATCGAATCGTTAAGGGTGATGAAAAATGGGTGTCATCTCAAGCGTAAACGATCGTATGGTCCGCCCGGCCACAAGCCAGAAACAACGTCCAAACCAAATTGCTTTGACCGCAAAGCAATGCTGAGCGTTTTCTGGGATCAGCGTGGTATGATTTGGTACGAGCTGTTAAAACCAGGTGAAACAGTTGACGGTGCACGGTACCAACGACAATTGGCCGATTGTAATAGCGCTATACACCGAAAACGCCCAGAATATGCCAATCGGCGTCACAAAGTAATTTTTCTTGATGACAATGCACCGCCACAACGAACAAGAGCGACCCGGAAATTGGTGGAGACGTACGATTGGGAACCGCTGATACATGCAGCTTACTCGCCAGACTTGGCGCCTTCCGATTATCATTTGTTTGCATCGATGAGCCACGCACTTTCCGAGCAGCGCTTCAATTCTCACGAAGAAGCCAAAAAAATGGTTCGATGATTGGTTTGAGGAGCCGCAGTAGAACAGCTAGGTCCGTCTGTATGGCAACCATATGAAGTTGTGCCTGGTACTCCCGATATATGCTCGCTTATTTTGGCTGCGGCAATTATCCGTTCCTCCATATGATTCAATGAAACCGCATCATACGCACCACCACCCGTTTTCGTCATGCTTTTCATGCGCTGGGTAAGCTTGCGTTTTGCATTGTACTTGTAGTCAGTCCATACCTAGGGGGGTATTACAAGAATTTATTACCACAATTGAAAAATGTTTAAAAGCAATGGTAAGTGTTAAAACAAACTTTCTGCCATCCTTGTGTTGGCTTCATGGGAGGTCCATTACTATTTAACAATTCCGTTAGCTTATCCCATAGCTGCGCTCTCTAAGCTATTTTTAGCTAATGAATCGTGCTTTTCCATATATTCTACCATTAGTTGAGCAGCGTTTGTTTGTTGAGATCTATGCAAATAATTATATTATATAAAACTTAGAATTAAAAAAAAAAAATTAAATTTGTAACTTACATTTTGAAGAAATAAAAAAAAAATAAAAAATACAATAATTGGCGCGTACACTTCTGTTAGGTGTTTGGCCGAGCTCCTCCTCCTATTTGTGGTGTGCGTCTTGATGTTGTTCCACAAATGGAGGGACCTACAGTTTTAAGCCGACTCCGAACGGCAGATATTTTTATGAGGAGCTTTTTCATGGCAGAAATACACTCGGAGGTTTGCCATTGCCTGCCGAGGGGCGACCGCTATTAGAAAAATGTTTTTATTAATTTTGCTTTCACCGAGATTCGAACCAACGACCTCTCTGTGAATTCCGAATGGTGATCACGCACCAACCCATTCGGCTACAGCTGGGAAAATGAAAACCGATATCAAAAGTGGTGTCGAGCTGTATCTATCGAACGTTCGATATAACGCTACGACATTTTTTGTCAGAGAGAGCAAAAACGATAATCGAGGTATCGAGGTATCGAATTACAGAAAGCCACCCTGCTGTTTTACTAACGACTACAAAGCACCGCACAAAGCGGAGAAAGAGAAAAGTTTGTATGCCGTAGGCTTATACATTTCGTGACGGTTTTTCATAACGCTAGCTCGTGTGCCACGGCCTTGAAATTATACTCTGACGCGCGTAAGGAAGTTTCACTTCAAAATTAATAATAATTAAATATGGAAATGGCCAAACTGTTTTTGTACTTCTATTCAGACACTTTAAAAAAATTCGACATTGTCGCTCAGTGTACAGGTAAGACTGCGCGGTATGGCTGTTTATACAAGAGAGCGATGTTGAATATTGGAGCAACTTTCTATATTATCACAAAAAATTAAATTTGCCTTTAACCTAAGTTACCATTAATATTTTCTTTAAGGGTCTATAAAGGACTAGTAGAAACACAACACGGTCCGATCTTGTAAACTCGTGCAACGAAATATTTTTTAAAATCTGATGAGAAAAAGACTATTTGATAAGATTATATCAAATCCTTTTGATAACAATAGTAATAATACAGGGTCCAGCACTCGAAGTGAAACCAACTTCAGACCCCTCGCACCTCAGCTGTCGAGACTAAACGCGAAAAAAGAAAATCAGTAATGGATGCCCAACCGGCATCACAACCAGCGATTGTTCGAGAGCTCGAGCACCTTAAAGTAAATAAAGTGTTTCTTTATTGCACCCTCACTCGTTACCATGATACTGGTAGCATCGCGAAACGCCATGGAGGGGACCATCAAAAGACTGCAACGTAACGTGAAACTATTCAAAAAGTGAAGTAGCGACTTGAACGAAATCCCCGACCACCGACGAAGTGCCAATCAAATGGCGAAAGAACTGAAAATATCTGACCGTAACATCCACCGCAGACTGAAAAATGATCTCAAGGTCAGGCCATACAAGATCCAAAAGGCGCATGATCTCACATCAAAGCAGCAACAAGTCAGACTCGAGAGAGCGGAGTAGTTGGCTCGCTTGGCCGACACCGGTCAATTTCTGAACATTGTGTTTTCTAACGAGAAAATTTTTCGAATTGAGCAATTCGTAAACTCCCAAAACGTTGGGGCTTACTTGACCGATTGTTTATACGAGATTTTGAGTCATCGATTGGCCACCAGCACTGCGTAAGTCAAAGGTCGCACAAATTCATAGCTTGAATTTTAGTTCACAAATAATCGGCAATTATGGCTTTGTAGTGGCTACTACTGATCGAATTGGCATTTTCAGCAGTATTTTCGAAAAAAATGGGTCAACGCTGCCAAAACTTCAAACTCCAATTTTTCGTGTTGCAGTTTTTCCGCACTCCAGATGTGATTTTTGGATTTAGCTGCTAAGATGAAATTGTGCCTCATCAGAAAATAGCATTTAACGAGTAAATTGAATGTCCAGTAAGGGCTGCTTTAAGTCCCAACTGATTTGATTTAGCAGAACCTTAGAAATGAATAATTTAAAAAAAAAATTTCTTCAGACTAATTTTTTAAATACTTTAGTTGTCGAAAGCGCTGGAGAGTTGATTTTAATGAATTGGGTTTTACCATCTCGGCCAACGGCGCCACACGCTCGTCCGCCATGGTTGAGTAATCGTCAACTTGTTTAAAAAAACTGCGGAGGTAGTTGCGGAAATCGATATTTGTACAAAGTTTTAATATTCTCTGTCCATAAAAATGTTGCTATGCAATACTTTGAAAAAGCAAGAAGAAGCATAGTTGTCGCCAGCTTTAAATAAACTTTGAAAATATTCTTTTACTTTATTTATCGCCTTCATTTATTTACCCTTTCTCAAAACATTTCATTTACCGCTCACTCTCCGTTTCAAGGACGAGTTCATTGTTTTTCTAAGCATCCTTGTGTGTCGTCGGTCCGGTGCACAAAAATTGCGAAGTGCTGACCGTAGCAATGCACAACGAAAGCAAGTTTTGCTAACGGACAGAAAAGGAAGGACACGAAAGGAAAGAAGTTTGCTTTAAGTTGATGGAAACTTTTTGCTTTTATTTTTATTTGCTTTTTTTATTTTTGTATAGGAACTGACGCAAAGGCGAAGTAAAGTAAGATAGCAGCGAGCAAAAAATGCGTTATTTTAATTCAACTAAGAAAATTACTCTCACACCAATTTTTTTTTTTGTTTCGGGAAATGGTGACTGTTTTGGTGTTATCGCGTTTTTTGATAAATTTATTAACACACAGCTAACATTTGGTTGCAGTTTGTATCAGCGTATGGTGCATAGGGGGGAGATGTCCCTGAATAGGTTGGGTTGTAGCGATTACCCACTATGCGACATATTTAGGCTTATATTTAATTGGTCCAAAGCAGTAGAAGATTTGTGGTGAGATATTCCAACTCATTAAAGAATTTTCTACCTAAAGTGGAGAGCCTTCATTCGCATAGAGCAGGTGAGTGGTATAAAAGGTTCAGAATCGTTTCGTCTTCATCTTAGCGGCTACGGCGAAAGTCATATGTCTGCGTGCCTAGCTTCTGGGCGTGTCTGCCTATTAGTTCCGTTGGTACCGTTATAATGGAAATCAATTTATGTTTATTTTATCTCAGCAAAGATTTTGTGCATTTAGCATTAAGAGTCGGCCACAAATGTCGGGTATTTCCGTAGACGGGTTCGATATGCCACCTTGCATTTGCTTGTCTTACAAATTTCTCAAAAATAGTTAGTTCGCCTATCTGTAAGGGTCTACCTATGTTATTATCTGTGCACTCAGTGGGCAGTTTGGTGTTGAGTTTTACTAGTTCTTCGAGTCTATTCCATATCGCAGTGGCCATGTTACATTTGAGCGAAATGCCTCAGGCATCCCATTATTAAGATTAAGAGATGTACGGTGTTCCATTACTACCGTGGAGGCTGTCAAGTGTCTTGTGAGAGATTTTAACGCCTGGTTGTCAGTGAAAATATAAATATCAGCATCAGGCGCTGCATCACAATTCAGCCTGAACAACAAAGCACTAGTCCGTAAAAAAGATCTTCAGATGTTTGAAATATACAACTGCCCTTACTTTCCCATAGAACTTTGAGTCATCTGTGTATTCATGGATGGATTTGCTCTGCTCTTTAATGCCTTATTCCCATTCCCACCCTTCCCTTAAGGGTAGTAAGCGCAACAGGCCGGCAAAAATTTGATTGACACTTAAAACCAAGAACCAGACTACAATTTTCGTAAGACTTTCGAGTTGCTGAATCCAAATCTGCAACAGAATTGCCCCATCAAGCCAGGTTTGCGAGATAGGCAGGTTTAACAGTAAAAATAGGTTTCCAAAGAAATGGTTGTGCTTCAAGATACTGTGACTTAAAAAAAAATATAGTTGACTGTGTTAAAAATTAAAAAAAGGAAATATTTAGCGCGTTCACTTCTGTAAGGTGTTTGGCCGAGCTCCTCCTCCTATTTGTGGTGTACGTATTGATGTTGTTCCTGGTGCGTGACTACCATTCGCAATTCACAGAAAGAACGTCGTTTCGAATCTCGATGAAACACCAAAATTAAGAAAAAAAATTGTCTAATAGCGGTCGCCCCTCAGCAGGCAATGGCAAACCTCCGAGTGTATTTCTGCCATGAAAATGCTCCTCATAAAAATATCTGCCGTTCGGAGTCGGCTTGAAACTGTAGGTCCCTCCATTTGTGGAACAACATCAAGACGCACACCACACATAGGAGGAGAAGCTCGGCCAAACACCCAAAAAGGGTGTACGCGCCAATTATATATATATACTCATATTTTGATGTTGTTCCCCAAATAGAGTAACCTATAGTTTTATGTCCCCTCTGAATGGCATTTACTTTATTAAGAGAAGCTTTTTCGTGGCAGAAATACAATCGGAGGTTTGTCATTGCCTACCAAGGGGCATCATTTGCTGTTTCATGCACGGAGATTCGAACTTACGCACTCTTGAATGGCAGTTACGCACCAATCCATTCAGCTACGGTGGCCGCATTTATATAGCTGAGATCACGCCTTTTTTTTTTTGTTTGAAACTATATTTTTTTATATTTCCATTCTGCTGACCTGGTCCAATGATGTAAACAGTTTTCGATGAGACTTCAAAAATAAATTCTCACAATTCAAAAATACGTTTTTAAGAGCGAAAACTTCACAAATCTCAATGCTACATTTTTGACGCTTAAAAATTACAGCCGCAATGAAGAAAGAATGTTTGAAAAAATGAATGGCGACAATGGGTCCTATGCGCTTATATATGGAACTAACCTCACAATATCATGAATGGAATGCCTTTACCCCAATGAAAAAAATGTAATAGATTTCACTTCACAATCGCTTTCTATGGTCGCCTTCAATAGGCATTCTTCTGAAAGTCATCGTCCTCTTAATGTATTCTTTAAGGTAGTAGTCTGGTAACTTATTTTGAAAATTTCGAATTTCGGTTTTTTACATATTTTGAAAGTGCGAAATATTGGTAATATACTGTACAAATTTTAGACCGAAATTCGAAATATTGACGAAATTATAGCACATACATGAGAGCGGCTCGTACTTGCGCGCGCTGAGCCGCTAAAACTTTAAACGCGTTTTTCTCAAAACAACGTTTTTCCGGATGGCCGTCGTGAAAACAAATTTTCTATCTACGGATTGAGCTGAAATTTAGATATGTTTTTCTACACATCAATAGTTCTGGCGGGTAGTAGATTTAATTTATTTCGTCAATAACTTTCCATTTTTTAGTCCGATTTCCACTTTAAAAAAGGCAATTTTCTTACGAAGTCCGCCATTTTGTTATTTTTCGTCAAAATCATTTGATCTTACTACCCGCCAGAACGACAAGCACACTGATCAATAAGCAATTTGTTTTTTCTGTTTCAGATGACCACAAGTGACGAAATCACGCCGGCCAGCCACTGTACCTCTTTTTTTGCCGCTTGCTGCAGTGTACAAAAATAGTATCAAAACATTAAAAAAAAAAAAATTTTTTTTATACACCTTCTGATACCTTTAATAACATATCAGAAAATCAAACCGATTGAATTTTATTTTCCCTTCCAAAAAATGTCCCAAACATGGCCTCAAAAAACGTGTAAGTTACCAGACTACTGCCTTAAATCTGATATACATTCTGTCGAAAAAGTATCTGGAATTGTTCATTTAAAAAAAGCGCGTTACACATATGACTACATTTTTTTGCTGGAATGTTGGTACAACTGTCCTCTATAGTGTCGCAGAGTTTGATTGTCATCTGTCATGTGTAATCTTGTTTTTGGCACTTAATGTGGACCCTTAATGATATCAGTCAACTGCCGGTGTGCTCTGCGATTTTCACTCTGGATAAAAATATCGAAATATCGTGTCTCATAAATCAATTCTCACATTTTACATCGACTCGTTCCAAGAGAGTTGAATTTCTTTCAAAATATTCATCGGAAGAAGGTGGCTGAAGGCCCGCTTGAGCCAGTGAATTCGGACCCAACCGTAACCAAATTCCAACGCATCATAACAGGTGATAAGTTGTGGGTATATGAGTTTGACATGCAAACCAGTCAACAGGCGGCTGAATGGCGGCATCAACATGAGCCGAAACCCAATAAACCTCGTCGAAATCGGTCAAAAGTGAAAGTCATGCTACTCGTTTTCTTTAATTATCATGGTGTTGTGCACTCGGAATTCGTCCCAAAGGGTTCTACGACAAATAAAGAATATTATTTGGAAGTTGTGCGACGTTTGAGAGAAAATGTGCTTAGGAAACAGCCTAATTTGTGGAAAGAAAACTCATGGTTCTTGCACCAGGATAACACACCGTCTCACAAGGCTCATATTGTAAACACTTTTTCGACCAAAAAACCGAAAAATATCCTCGAACAACAAACGTATTCACCGGATTTAGCCCCCTGTGACTTTTTCCTTTTGCAAAACTTAAATTGCCACGCCGCGTGCTTTAGGTCGATAGAGGCCATTAAGGAGAATTCGCTGAAGGATCTGAAGAAGATCTCTTCAAACGTTTCAAAAGGTGTTTTGATGGCTCGACTAATCGTTGGCATATGTGAACTGCTTCACGTAAAACCTATTTTGAAGGCAACAAAATAAATGTTGATGGTTAAACAGTTGTTTTGCGTTTTATTGAAAAATTCACGCTATTTTTGTGACAGAATTTATAATACATTTCTTTTATTTTGTATAAAAAAGTAATCAATATAGAGAAATTTTAATCTAATTCTAATTAAATTAAAGGTTTGAATGATTCTATTTACTAAAAACAAAAAATAAAAAAATTAAAACTAACATTTATTTTATTAAAAGAGGAACGAAGGTCATTAAATGCTTCTTCGCACATAATTTTTTTTCTTTTATGTAATATAATTACCTGGTCTTCGTGAGAGCTTTCTTTTTTTTTAGCAAAGATTCGGTTTTTGAATTCGAAATGCTACGAAAAATAATCCTTCTAGGGATACCATGAGAAGCTTCTCTTTTAATAAATCCATTTGGATTTTCTATTTTGGATAATTCTGCTGTGAGTTGTGATGTACACCGTTTTCGAGAAACCTGTGGAGTTTCACTGTCCCACGCTCAATTTTCAATATTTTGCAATGAAAGCTTGCGAAAAAATTTTGGAAATAAATATTGCTAAATGCATATGCAATGCGGAAATTTGCTGAAAATAAAAAAAAAAATTCTTAAATGCCTCTTTGCACCGAACTAATTTAATTTGGCGGCCGTCATAGTCGAATGAGCTTGTGCGTGACTATCAATCGGAAGCCATGAAAAATCTCCTCATAAAATATATCTGCCGCTCGGAATCGGCTTAAAATTGTAGGTCCGCCTCCAATTGTGGAAAACCACAAGACTCACACCATAAATAGGAGCAGCAGCTCAGCCAAGCAACCAATTAAGGATGTACAATAGCGTTTCTGAAGCTTTAAGTCTCTAGTTTGGAAATCCTTGGAAAAAGTTTATCAAATTTATCGTGTATCGCTTTGCCTTCGATGGTCGATTACTGATGTCCGTATACCGGGTGAACGATATTTTCAAAACATCATAACTTTTTTGTGTGAAATTAATTTTTATTGATTCCAAAAACAAAATTGTTCAGAAATAATTACAATTTTAACATATATTCAGTTTAGCTCGATATGACCACCGTTTGCCTTGACTATAGCCTTCAAACGGTCAAAAGTTAGTTGCATGCTGCACGAATGTGTTCTTGAGATATTTTGCCCATTCTCGTATAATCGCTTTCTTCAGCGCATCCATACTGGCATATTTTTTAGTCCTCTTGCCCCTGGCTCTCCAAAATGGACCAGATGGAATAGTGCATCGGATTTGCGTCTGGCGAATTCGAAAGCCATTGTGTGGACGAAATGAAGTGTGGAACGTGATTTTTGAACCATTCTTTGTTCACACGAGCTTTATGTCCTTGGCCTACCACCGAAATGTTTGCGTGTCCACGGCTCTCAGCTTCTAAAACATTTCCCCGATAATAAGTCGCATTCACTTTGACACCAGGCTCGAGAAAAACGATTGGAGAGCGTCCATCAGCGGTCACTGCGGCCCAAACCATTACTTGCGATGGGAAATTGCTTCGAGTGGCCATACGTAAGATCAAAATCTCGTATGAGCGTTCGGTCAAGTAAACACGATCGTTTTGAGTGTTTATGAACTGCTAAATTGGCTACGTTCGTGCAAGCGCAACAACTCCTTTGCTCTTTCGCACCGAACTTTTTTTTGCTGGAGTGGCATATCGTGTGCTTTTCGGAACTTGTAAACCTTGACCTTGAGCTCATTTTTCAATATGCGTCGAATCCTGTCTTGCGATATTTTCAGTTCTTTGGCCATTTTTCTTCCACTTCGACTCGTTCAACTCGAGCCTTCATTTTCCGAACCATTTCTGGGGTTGTTGCAGTTTTTTTTGGTCCACCTTCATAGCGTTTTGCAATGCTACCAGTATCATTGTAACGTTTTATAATGCGATACACAAACATTTTATTCACTTTGAGGTGACTGAGCTCACGAACAATGGCTGGTTGTGATTTCCCAGCCAAATATAACGCAATCACACTATTACGTTTGAATTCCATGACAGAAAAAAAAAGAGGTTGTCTGTTTTAGGAAGGTTTAGGAAGGTTCTCATCCACTATGAGCCGCTCCCCTATGGCCAAACGCTCAATTCGGACCTGTACTGCCAACAACTGGACCGCTTGAATGCAGCACTCATGCAGAAGAGGCCATCTTTGATCAACAGAGGCGAATTGTCTTCCATCAGGACAACGCCAGGCCACACACATCTTTGGTGACGCGCCAGAAGCTCCGGGAGCTCGGATGGGAGGTTCTTTTGCATCCACCGCATAGTCCGGATCTCGCACCAAGTGATTGCCACCTATTTCTGTCCATGGCGAACGAGCTTGGTAGTCGGAAGTTGTCCACAAGAGAGTCCTGTGAAAATTGGCTCTCCGAGTTTTTTGACAATAGGGAAGCGAGCTTCTATAAGAGGGGCATTATGAAGTTGGCATCTCGTTGGGAACTCGTGATCGAACAAAACGGCGCATATTTGACTTAAATCGCATTATTATAACCAATTTTATGAACAATTGAAAATTCAATAAAAATACCGCAAGACTTTTTTGACAAGCTTTAAATTCAATTTCGAGTGTGTATCAGACGTTAATAAGTCAACAACACTAAGAGGCACCATCCTCGATTTGGCTTTTTCAAGACACATTACACTCGAAACACCTCCTTTCATTTCCTACTTTTTCTATCATCGTCCTATTCTCAACAGAGATATGGTTCATTACCATGCACACAGGAAGGAGGAATATACAAATACAATTATGTGAATTTATATACACATGTGCATATACATACATATATATGCTCACTCAAGTAGGAGAGAGCCAGATGTCGAACGTTGCCGAACGCGGGGGCCGATTGTGCCTCTATGTCGTTCGTTCCGCGCACTCGCTTGCAGTTCAAGCAATGTAACGGCCATTGAGCAAGATAACGACACATTTTTTCGTGCGTGCAGCCGGCTAAATCGAATTATAAGACGTTATCACGTCAAAAATTCAACAAAACAATATATTGAACTGCCATCAGAACAATTTTGACGTTGATATCATGAGCTGGTTTACAGATACAAGCAGTGTGAAGTTGGTTGGTCATATCGTTCACCCGTAGAGCATTGAAAAGTGGTTTCAAAAACTTGAGTGAACTCTCTTCACGATCATCGCTCTTAAGAAATTTTGTTTTCGATTTTGGGTATAAATTTGAAAAAGCAAAATGAATAAAGCTTTTGATGGTTTGTTGGCAATCAAATGCTAAATTACAAATATTAATACAACGGAACAATGTTTGGTATGCCTCTTAGAGTTCAATATGTCCATAAAAACACAAAAAAGTTTTACTTTCTGCCAACCAAGTCGTGCTTTTGTTTAATTCGCTCGATTATTATTATTTTTTTTAACTAAAGTATCTCATATTTTGTCATAATCACTATTGAAATTGAAGCACAAGACTTTTCTCTGCTGTTTCCCTTTTATATTGCAGTGTTAAAATTTTTGAAAAAAGAAACACACAATTTTTTCTAAATAAAAGAATAATTTTTCAAATGAATTTTTTCCACTAGTTTCAAGGTTTTCCAATAAAAAAAAATGAATTGAAAAATATCTATGAATATTTTATTTATAGCCTAATGAAATTAAAACGCTAGATGGCCTACCTTGTGTTCACTTACTGCTATTCTCAAACTACACTGCGCCTAAAAGCACGCAATTTTATGGCACGCATTGTTAATAAACAGCGCTGATTTCGCAACAAAAAGTATTGTTGTATAAAAATTATTACTTTTTGACGGCCAAAAGTGAAAGCGACCGGGCGACCGAGAAATGTTATTGTTGCAATATTTTTAATTTAAAAATACCTACACATGTAAAATGCGAAATGTAAATTTTTAATGGCGAAAACCAAAAATGCCAGCATAATTTTACTAAATTCTATAGCAAAATTTGTAACGTAATGGGAATTGAACAGCAAAAACTAAAATATTTATCTAATTCAGAAAAGCCTGATTACGCATTCAAATTTAATGATAGGCAAGCAATAAACCGAAAATTGTAGCAATAAAAGCCGAAAAGTAATTATTGCGTGCAACGGAATGTTAATAAATAAAGTAATAATTATAGTAATTAAATTTAGTACGCGCTCAATGTGGGAAAGTTCAAATAGGCCAAAAATTATAGGCCAGTTAACATAAATAAACACACTAGACATTAAATAAATAAATTTGCGTTCTGCTCAAGCGAAGGTAGCAGAGGTATTAGAGTGCGCGTACTCATAGTTGTCAATCTGTGCGGCGTAGGTATGGACGATAGATTGATTTATATCAAGCCTCAAAACAATTTTGAACCCATATATGGTATCCTTCATACTGTACATACAGGTGTAGCTGTAGTAGTGAGTATAATTTAGGACTTAAATTTATTGACTCGCTGTAGCAGAAAATATCTTAACCTACACGAATCTGAAATCCTTAAGTACAATGGATCAATGGGTCCGAGTGTATTGGAAATTTCCGCTCAACCACAACTCCATTCCATCCGAGCCCGTGAAAAACATGACACCTTCTGGATTAGCTTCATCAAAGTTAGTCAGCTTTCATTCCTGTTGAGTAACCATTGATGGGCATTGCTACCCTTTGGTCGAACCCAGTTTCGTATTTCACGATAGGCCCCAAATGTGGCAGCAAATGACACCATAGGAAGGCTTTGGCTAACCTCGGAGCATATTTCCGCAATGAAAACGGCGAGGTCAAATTACAGGGCACTTCATTTGAGGAGCAATCACTCGCAATCCAAATTAGAGGAAAAAACCGATAACATCTCAGCAGCTTTAGGGTGTTTAATTTTGTTTAGACGGCGTTTAGATCGGATAACTCGCTGTATGCATATATCGTAGGATTTATACCGGAGATCTTCTTGGACAACACCACGGAAAAGACCCTTAGAAATATTAAACTCCCTCGTAAGAATCTTCATTCTGTAGGCAAAGCACATGGAAAGGTTGGGCATCTCAGACAGTGTACTCTGCCCAGCTTTTGAAGAGGAGGATGAGACGGCGAACCACTTCCTGTGTGTCTGTCCCGCCTTCGCTCGAATCAGGTATGAGGTCTTTGGCACTGATGTGTTAAGAAGCGACCATCTTGGCTCCTTGGCACCACAAGATCTACTCAGATTTCTTCGGAGATCGGGTAGATTTAAAGAAAATTAAAAGGGAATCCAAGTGTAGTACAATGGACTTAATTAATGTCTGAGTGCTGCACTTGCTAGTTGTCCCGACAAAACAAACAAAAAAAAAAGAGGTTGTCTGCAAAGTCGATTTACTGACGATAGTTTAACGTGATAACGTCATAAGAAAATACTGATTGAATGGTTGCATTTTTCAAGAGAAAATTTTAATTTTATTTGTTTGATACATATTTTGTATGGATATAGAGAATGAGTTAACATTAACATAATATATACTTTAACATAACATAACATAATATAACATAACATAACATAACATGACATAACACAACACAACACAACACAACATAACACAACACAACACAACATAACATAACATAACATAACATAACATAACATAACATAACATAACATAACATAACATAACATAACATAACATAACATAACATAACATAACATAACATAACAAATTACCCCGTATTAAAGCACTTATCAACAGCTTTCATTTGATACCCATATTGTACATACACAACCAAAGGTTACCCGGGTCCACGTTTTGACCTATATCTCGAGACCCCAGTCACGGAGCGGCATGAAAAATACTCTATACTAAAGCATTCACCAACAGCTTCCATTTGATACCCATATTGTGCATACACATCCGAAGGTTACCCGGGTCAACGTTTTGACCTATATCTCGAGACCCTATCTACCAATAGGTATTCAAACTATACGGAAATCATCTTCAATACCTACTTAACAATGTGTGTAAGTTTGGTTTAATTCGGTTCAAAGACACGGCGGGTCCACGTTTTGGCATATATTTCGAGACCCTAGTCATCAATAGGTATGAAAATTACCCCGTATTAAAGCACTTATCAACAGCTTTCATTTGATATCCATATTGTACAAACACATTCTAGGGTCCACGTTTTGGTCTCTATCTCGAGACCCTAGTCATGGAGCGGATGGAAATACTCTGAACTAAAGCATTCACCAACAGCTTCCATTTGATACCCATATTGTACATACACATCCGAAGGTTACCCGGGTCCACGTTTTGACCTATATCTCGAGACCCTATCTACCAATAGGTATCCAAACTATACGGAAACCATCTTCAATACCTCCTTAACAATGTGTGTAAGTTTGGTTTAATTCGGTGCAAAGACACGGCGGGTCCACGTTTTGGCATATATTTCCAGACCCTAGTCATCAATAGGTATGAAAATTACCCCGTATTAAAGCACTTATCAACAGCTTTCATTTGATACCCATATTGTACATACACAACCGAAGGTTACCCGGGTCCACGTTTTGACCTATATCTCGAGACCCCAGTCACGGAGCGGCATGAAAAATACTCTGTACTAAAGCATTCACCAACAGCTTTCATTTGATACCCATATTGTACATACACGTCCGAAGGTTACCCGGGTCCACGTTTTGACCTATATCTCGAGACCCTATCTACCAATAGGTATTCAAACTATACGGAAATCATCTTCAATACCTACTTAACAATGTGTGTAAGTTTGGTTTAATTCGGTTCAAAGACACGGCGGGTCCACATTTTGGCATATATTTCGAGACCCTAGTCATCAATAGGTATGAAAATTACCCCGTATTAAAGCACTTATCAACAGCTTTCATTTGATATCCATATTGTACAAACACATTCTAGGGTCCACGTTTTGGTCTCTATCTCGAGACCCTAGTCACGGAGCGGATGGAAATACTCTGAACTAAAGCATTCACCAACAGCTTCCATTGGATACCCATATTGTACATACACATCCGAAGGTTACCCGGGTCCACGTTTTGACCTATATCTCGAGACCCTATCTACCAATAGGTATCCAAACTATACGGAAACCATCTTCAATACCTCCTTAACAATGTGTGTAAGTTTGGTTTAATTCGGTGCAAAGACACGGCGGGTCCACGTTATGGCATATATTTCCAGACCCTAGTCATCAATAGGTATGAAAATTACCCCGTATTAAAGCACTTATCAACAGCTTTCATTTGATACCCATATCGTACATACACATCCGAAGGTTACCCGGGTCCACGTTTTGACCTATATCTCGGGCTCTATTTCCAAAATAAAATATAATCCATGTTACTCGTGATGTAGCTTTCGAATGGTGAAAGAATTTTTAAAATCGGTCCAGTAGTTTTTGAGCCTATTCATTACAACCAAACAAACAAAGTTTTCCTCTTTATAATATTAGTATAGACAACATATCTTATAAGGTATATGGTAAATATTATATTACCATACATTTTTTCCTTCATATATAATAAAAAAATTAATAATAATAACATTAAAACAACAGGTATTATTAACAAACTTGGTTTTATTTTAAATTCTTCAAGTAAATCAAATTAATAATAATCAATAAGAAGGCATATGCAAATACAAATACGTGAATTTAAATATGTACATATGCGCATATACATACATATATACGCTCACTTAAGTAGGGGAGAGCAAGATGTCGAACGTTGCCGTTCGTTTGCTTTGTTTGCTTTGCCGTTCCTTCCGCGCTTTCGCTTGCAGTTCATTCAATGCAATGAGCAAGGTAACACTAATATGAGCAAGGTAACACTAATGAGCAAGGTAACACTAAAGAGCAAGGTAACACTAATATGAGCAAGGTAACACTAATATGAGCAAGGTAACACTAATGAGCAAGGTAACACTAAAGAGCAAGGTAACACTAATATGAGCAAGGTAACACTAATATGAGCAAGGTAACACTAATGAGCAAGGTAACACTAAAGAGCAAGGTAACACTAATATGAGCAAGGTAACACTAATATGAGCAAGGTAACACTAATGAGCAAGGTAACACTAAAGAGCAAGGTAACACTAATGAGCAAGGTAACTACATATGAGCAAGGTAACGACACATTTTTTCGTGCGTGCAGCCTGTTAAATCGAATTATAAGACGTTATCACGTCAAAAAAAAAACGAATCTTCATTGATTTCGAAGGCTCTTTGTCAATGGTCGCTTCCACTTGTTGAATAAATTCTGCAGATCGGACAGTTTATAAATTGTCCATGTGTTTTTTGCATTTTGCAACAGATTCTGCATTACCGTCGCCACTTGAAGCTTTCAACTCACAGCAAACCTTATAAACGAATGACGGGCGCAGTTACGAAAAATAAAGATTCCCAAGTAAGTTTGATTTGTTGTGATAACTGCATGACTCTTGAGTTAAGTTGTAGTCCTCCAAGTCTTATCTGAAAAAGAGGAAACAGAAAATTAATGGGTTTGGGAATTTATAGCCACGCATATACGAGTCCTCAACTAGTATATGCGCCCTGCTTAAGGGGCGTGCTTCTTGATTGGCGCGATAACTACTTAGACAATTTTTGGCCGAGTTCAACCAAACCCCGCCGGTCGCTTCTTTCTAGTGCTAACCGGCGTCATTGGGAAACTCCAAAAGAAGCCAAGTCTTTCTCTATCTGATCTTTCGAACGCAGAGGACACTCTTCCCTTCCTCTGCTATGATCACCTGGTTCCGCATCGAATACTTTCAAAGCCTTTCTTTCTCTCAAATAATCCAAGCTTCACTTCATCGGATGTTGCCCTCGTCCACGCTTCTGTGACATACGTTAGGACGGGCATGATGAGAGCCTTGTAGAGTGTTAGTTTTGTTCGTCGAGAGAGGACTTTACTGCTCAGTTGCCTACTTAGTCCAAAGTAGTACTTGTTGGCAAGAGAGATTCTACGTTGGATTTCAAGGCTGACATTGTCATCGGTGTTAATGCTGGTTCCTAAATAAACGAAGTCTTTTACAACCTCGAAATCATAACTGTCAACAGTGACGTGGGTGCCGATACGCGAGTGCGCCGACTGTTTGTTTGAAGACAGGAGGTATTTCGTTTTGTCCTTGGCGAATGGGTCTGGCCGTGGAAGACCCATTGGCTTTGCTTCTTTATCTAGTTTGGCAAAGGCAGAACTAATAACGCGGTTATCAAGGCCGATCATCAGCATACGCCAGCAATTGTACGCTCTTATAAAAAATTATGCCAGAGCGATTAAGTTTTGCGGCTCGCACGATCTTTTTCAACATGAGGCTAAAAAAATCACTCGACAGCGAGTCACCTTGTTGTGTATCAAACGGTTCGGAGAGGTCCTCCCAATTCTAACAGCGCTGCTAGTGTTGAGCAACGTCATCTTGCATAGCGGTATTAGTTTTGCGGGGATACCAAATTCAGACATCGCGTACCTTTTCGTACTGTCGAATGCAGCTTTGAAGTCGACGAAAAGATGGTGTGTTTCGATTCTCCTTTCATAGGTATTTTCCAAGATTTGGCGTATTCTGAATATTTGGTCAATGGTAGACTATCCAGGTCTAAAGCCACACTGATAAGGTCCAATCAGTTGGTTGACAGTGGGCTTCAGTCTTTCACACAATACGCGCTCTAGTACCTTAAGCGCTATACTTAGAAGACTAGTCGCGCGGTAATAGGCACAGACTGCAGTCCTTCCTAGACAGTAACAGATTGAAGTTTGCAGTTTTTCGTATAATTTTGGCAGTTTTATACGAGGTTGAGTGTGGCAATATCGACTGCATTTCCAGAGTTGATTCCTCATTTAGTTCCGTTTTCAGAAAGGAGCGTGATGGGCTTATTTCTGACGTGCTTAATCTCGACAAGCAAATACCTGCCTTAGCGAGCCCTGCGGCTCTCTCATTTCCTTCTTTCCTTCTATTCCTGTGTGTCCTGGTATCCAGTGACCAGCCCATTTCTACAGACTTCATCCATTTTGGATCTATGTTGTTGAAAATATTTTATTTATTTATTTATTTATTTATTGTCTTTGAATGGATACATTCTTACAGACTATATTAAGCTAATGTACAATAGTTTAGTAGTATACTATGAAAAGAACGATTTAAGATGATTGACTAAGATGCCATACGGCCATGTAAAATCAGCACCAGAAGAATTGAAAAACATATTTAAATCTGCACATGTCCTAGGAATCGGAGCATTCACCCCATAGTTGGTTCTCGAGAAGCCAATTTTAAAGGTTTCATACTGTCGGAGCCTCATATTGGGTATATTAAATTGAATTTTACTTAAAAGGGAAGGACAATCAATAGATCCAGAAATGATACGAATAATAAATGAGCACGATAGAATAGATCGTCTGCTATCAAGTGGTTTTAAGTCAATTAATAAACATCGAGAGCGGTACGATGGTACAGGTTCAGAAAAGTTTAAAGATCGGAGCGCAAAACGAAGAAAGACTTTCTGAACTCTCTCAATCCGATTAGACAGACCTATTTGGTACGGTCTCCAAATAATAGCGGCATACTCTAATCTTGATCTAACAAAAGCACAATACAATGTTTTGAGAGTGTATGGGTTAGTAAATGCAGAACAATTTCGGCGTACGAATGCTAGCATCGCATATGATCGTCTTATGACGTGGTTAACATGGCTGGTGAAATTCAGCTTAGAGTCGAAAATAATGCCTAAGTCTTTAATTTCCTCAACGGATTGCAAAGGTAAGCCAGCAATATTATACGAGGTATGCAAAGTATTGTTTGATTTAGCATATTTTACGTGAAAGCATTTGCTAATATTTAGTGACAAACGGTTTAAATAGCACCAGTTCCGAACATTGTGCAAGTCAGCTTGCAACTTTTCAGAGTCACTAAGACTGTTAATCACCGCAAATATTTTTAGATCATCTGCATACAACAAGTGTTCTGCAAACGAAAAGCAAGAACCAATATCGTTAATAAAAAGTATAAAGAGGAGGGGTCCTAGAATACTTCCCTGTGGGACACCAGAGGACGCAATAAATGCACGGGATGTCGTATTATCAACGGCTACAACGCAGTTCCTGTTGGACAAATATGATTTGATCCACGACAAAAACGTGGAGTGTATACCCAATGATGCAAGCTTCGACAAGAGTATTCGGTGCGATACTTTGTCAAACGCTTTAGAGAAGTCTGTATAAATTGCATCAACTTGAGATCTGTTCTGGAAGGCTGAAATGCAGTAATCATTGAAAATAGACAAGTTAGTGACAGTGGAGCGACTTGCAACGAAACCATGCTGGTTGGTAGATATTAGGCCTTTGACAGCAAAATATAACTTATCATTCACTGTTATCTCAAAAAGTTTTGAGACAGACGAAAGCTTCGAAATCGGTCTGTAGTTGCTAACATCGTTTTTATTTCCACTCTTAAATATAGGCGTAACGGAAGTAAATTTCCAGTCGTCAACAAAGATACCAGAGGACAACGATTTATTGAATATAATTGTGAGAGGCTCAGCGAGACACAAGCAATTCTTCAGCAAAATGCCCGAAAGGCCATCCGAGTCAGTTTTCGTTGTAGACTTAAGCTTCATAATACCCTTGACGACGTCAGTAACAGATAGGCACAAAGTGCCAAAATTGAGAGGTGAAAAACTATTAGAGGGTAAACTAGAATCGGAGTCTAAGTCGGGTTCAAAATTAGAGCAGAAAAAGTCAGCAAATAAATTGGCAGATTCTATGGCAGAATTTGCATATTTGCCATTATAAAAACATTGTTTGGCACCATTGAGCAAGACTTTTTTGATTTGATGAATTGCCAAAAGGCCTTCGAATCCGAAATAATAGTGTTTTCGAAATTCAAGATGTAATTTCTATATAAGAACTTGTTCAAACAGTTAAACTCTTTTAAATGGCATTGAAATTTTGAGAAGTGCATTGGGTCTCCAGACCTTTTATACAGTTTAGAAAATTTGTTTTTTAGATTCTTTAGATGCCTAAGCCGTTTGGTATGCCAAGGTGAGTTATATACTTTCTTATGATAAACAGGAATGTGCTTCAGACACAGCTCAGAAACCTTAGTCTTAAAAAAATGAAAACAGGAGGTAACATCATTGTCGTGGAAGGCATTATCCCAGTCAATATTTAATAAAATTTCGTTTAAAATTGAGAAGTCGCATAAGTTGTAGTTGAATTTGATGTTAGGCTCATCGGATACCTCAGAAAACTCATAAAATTCCAACTCAAGAGAGAGAGGAACATGATGTTTATCAGTTAAAGATATGGGAGCAATGCCTTCCGATAACGTGTAGTTGATGTTATTTGAAATGAACACTAGATCTAGGATTCTATTAAGGCTATTATAAAAACCATTAATTTGTGATAAATCAATGCTTAAAAAGCTATCAATAACATGAATTTCGGCTGAAGAATTTACATTAGAAGCCATAAAAGCTGCCGAGTTTCTAAGTGGGGACCAATTCAGACGACATAAATTAAAATCACCAAGGACACAAAGATGACTGTCACCAGCTATGCTTGATGCTAATGACACAACATTATCAGCATGTGCGAAATATAAACAATCCGGACTATTCGGCGGAATGTAGGATGCACACACATAAACTGATCCAGATGAGCCATAAACACGTACACAAAGCTGATCAATGAGTGTGTCAGAATTGGTAAGTGTAACCAATGATGCCCGAAATTTTCTCCGAACAGCAATGAGAACACCACCTCCTCTGGAACATCCAGATTTGACAGGGTCACGGTCTTTACGGAAAACATCGTACAAATTGAGATCAAAAATTTCGCAATCGAAGAAATTTTCATTCAGCCAAGATTCGACGAATACAAAAATATCAAAATCTAAGAAAGAACTTTTCATATATACTGTGGAACATTTAGTCCGAAGTCCAGATATATTTTGAAAATAAAGTTTTAATAACTTATTACTAGCGATGGAGTTAGCTGCAGAAGTAGTTCTTCTAAAAGTGGCTAAATTTTCTTGTCTGTAGGCTCTTCCCTTTGAAAAAATTTAAAAGGACGGACCTTAACATCAGCAGGCCAAACCGACGGTTTGAGAATTTGATCATATAATGATGGTGGAACCCCTAGCTTAAAATTAATTTTTTTTAAACTATGGATATCAGTATCCTTTTTTACAAGTTTGAAACATAAGATAAGATTTCTATCAATGTTAGAATTCTTAGCAACATAGGTGATAATATTGTCCTCAGTAACAGATGGTTTAAAGGACGCTAGATGTAACCACTTATTCGTAGCTACTACATCTAACTCGGTTGTCGCATTAAGACCAAAAACGACATTCCGAGATCTTTTACTATTTAAACGCCTACGCCCTTGGATAGTTGTCCACGTATTTTGATTATTTGTACTATCATGTAGTAACTTCCTCAGTCGACATGTGTGAAGCAGCAGCATCAGCAAAGAGAATGGGCGCAGTCGACGTGTTGATGCTAGCAGCGGCAGCAGTAGCAAAGCTGATAGAAGCAGTGGGAGCAGAAGTCGGCGTTGTTATGCTAGGTGATGATCTTCTCAGAGGCTCTGCCGGTATTTTAGCCTCTCTTGACATAGCAGCAGCAGCTTGAGTATTCGAGCGGTTCGAAACAATAGGAGCAGCAGTAGCATTGCCCGAACTCAAGGTGGGAGAAGAATGAGGAAGATGGGAAGTGACGACAGATGAAAAAAGAGCGGAATCCGTTGTATGCGACGATGGCAGGCGAGTAGCTGCACTAAGTTTTTTTGTGCGTATGTTATCATTACTTGATTTGTCTAATGATGATTTAACAATGCTATGTAGGTCTTTGACCTCCGCAGAGAGAAGCGCAATCGCTTCATCTTTTTTGATGAGACTTTGTTGTAAAACGATAACAGCTTCAAACAAAGTATCCATTTTTTTCTGCAGGTTTAAGTTATCACCATGCAAGGTGGATAGCAAATTTAAAAAGCGGGAATTCTCAGCACGAAGGGAATCAATCGAAACACACATAGATTCCAAAGAAAAGTCCTGTTTTTTGCTGTCATCAGATGTAGTTGCAGTAGGCTTCACAATAGTAGGCGATTTTGTACTCAAAGAAGTTGGCTTAGCGGTGGTCGCAAATTCTACTGGATGCACATTCTCCACAGCAGCAGATGGGGGAGGTGAGCGGATTGAATTCCGACGAGCAGTAGTGCAGAGTTTACAGAAAAAATTCTTATTTTCACTAAGCATGAACTCCAAGTCTGATGGAAGTATGTCAACACACACGGTGTGGAAGAAATTATTGCACTTCGCACATTGAACTTTTGGTTGCGCGCGGTCAACCTTATTACCACACACACACGGCATTATTCAACTTTTTGGATTAAACGAATTAGAAAGAGTCACTGTCTCGGAAGATTAAATTTGCACCTTTGCAAATTAATTATAATAAACTTTTATTTACACTGTCTTAAATGGTTGTTTAATAGCATTTGCATTATTACAATTATAGCAAAAAAAAATGAAATAAAACGGAGTGAATAAAAACACGTCTAACACCATTGGCTGCTAATTTCACTGGTCAATTTTGTCACTATGCGAGTTAGTGCAGGGAACACGGAACTTTAATAGCCACTTTTCCATCAATAAAAATGTTTGTCCGATTATCAACAGGTGTTAATTCTAGAGCCAGTTCAGCAAGGATTTCAGCTTCAAATTGACTACAGTAATTAGGTAATCTGAAAGACTTTTGGGGATCAAATTGCGAACGAAAGGCAGTCGCTCCTACTCCTTCTGCTATATAAACCCATCTGTAAATCGTGTGAATGGTAAGAAGTTTCTAAACCTTGCTGCCATCCATTTTGCTTTATAACGACGCTAGGCTTTTTGCCAAATTTAACTTATGGTTTGATCTTCCGTCTGAATCCAGAATGTTGCTGTGACCAGAAAGCTTCTGTTAGAATTGTCCTGAGATATTCAGTCTTAGATCAGATCTTTTGGCTGAGTATCTTACTACTAGTTTGATTGGATGCCAGTTGAGAATTCTTTCTATTGCCGCTGTTGAAGTTATGCTGATAGCGCCGGTTAAACGTATTCCTGCAATCCTTTGCACGCTTTCCAATCTTTTGACATACTTGTAAGTCACTTTCACCTCAAGGTGGTGTCTGCTCCCCTCTCATCTGGATTTTAGCGCTAAACTCGCTATTGCTGATCCTGGAGAGAGGGGGTTGCCACGTCACTGCATACGCAGATGACCTAGCAATTGCTGTTAAAGGCAGATATCCTAACACCCTCATGGACATTCTGTGCTCTAACATGGCCACAGTTAGGACCTGGACTGAGAATAGGGGACTCACTATAAATCCCGCAAAACTGAAATAATTCTCTTCACAAAGAAACATAGGCTTCCTATAATCTCACCGCTGGGACTCAGGAATCATATTAGATAGGAAACTCACATGGAAACCTAATATTGAGAAAAGAGTAAAAAAGGCCAACGTTGCATTATATACTTGCAAAACAGCGGTCGGTAGTAAATGGGAGTTAACACCTCGCGTTACTCAATCTTATTATATGGAATACTTGTATGGTTGTCATCTACTCTAAAGGCGACTTACGCTAAAATCATGAGTAAGGTCCAAAGAACAGCTCTTTTATGCATCTCTGGCGCTTTGAGGACTACCCCAAACAAAGCGCTAGAAGTACTAATCAATTTGCGTGCACTAAATCTCGTAGAAAAACACGTGGCCGCCGCCTCGGCGCTTAGACTCCAAAGTATGGCGCTATGGAAAGAACGCCGGTTTGGCCACGCCTGTATTTTGCACACTCTGAACAGTCACAAGCAAAAAATAGACTATTCTACTTCTAGACTTATCTTCGACAAGCTCTTCAAGACAAGTATACCGTCAAGAAGGGAGTGGCAGACAACAAGGCCATGGAGAAGAGGGGAATTAAATTTTTATACAGATGGTTCCAAGCTAGACGATAAGGTTGGTTATGGAGTTTTTTCGAAGGAATTAGGACTGAAACTATCCGTTCGACTACCAGACTACTGCAGCGTCTATCAGGCAGAGGTTCTAGCCATAAGAGAATTGGCCACATACCTAAATATGAATGCCGTAACAAAAACGATTATAAATATATGCTTGGATAGCCAAGCGGACATTAAATCAATGAATGCGGCTTTACTAAGATCAAAGGTTGCACAGGAATGCCGAGCAGCCCTCAATGATATTAGCGTCGTATTCAAGGTCAGCCTTATTTCAGTTCTGGGGCACAGAGATATTGAGGGAAACTGTAAAGCTGATGAGCTAGCCAGAAAGCTACTCTTCAACTGCTCAGAGATAAAAGTGCCATTGGAATACCTTTGGCCACGAGTAAACTAATAATAAAAAACAAAATTATCCAAAAGGCCAATAGGTCATGAGAAGATGAAGATATATGCGTAACAGCCAGGCTACTATGGCCGCAAATAAACAAGAAAAGGACAAAGGAATTGCTTAGCCTCTCAAGAGAAGATATCTCGAAGGTCATGGCTTGTGTCACCGGCCACTGGCTATTCGGAAGGCATTCCTTGAGACTAGGAGTATTCTCCCATGAATATTGCAGAAGCTGTAGAGCAGATTGTCTAGGTAAACACTTTTTCAAGTCTCTTACAGAACTATCTGGCGCGGGGATTAGACCAATCCTGCGCTTCATAAGAGCCTCAAAATGGTTTCATGAAAGTAAATAAACAAGGTTCCCGTGTCGCACAATGGTATCATAACGGACCTGTGAGGTCTAGGTGAGTTGGTCATACGGACCGACTACCACCGTAACCTAACCTAACCTAAGTCACATTATCATTTGGGAATAGTGCACTAAATAATAAGTTATTTTATCTACCACTAAAAAATTAGTGATAGTGCAATTTAGTGGTAGTGCAAAATGCCCAACCCTGTTTATCACACACCGTACACCACACTCGTGAACCATAGAACATTATTGGCCTACTGACCGCCATGTATATCCAACGTGTGAGTCGAGGAGATAAGTCCCAAGTCTTACCAATCATTCCTCTGCATGCATTAGAGGCTTTCTTTGCTCTTTGTTCCATATTAATCTGCCTGACAGTTTGTTTTTGGTGTCAGATCTACTCCTCCAATTCTCAGAGGTGTGCATGTAAAGAGTACTAAGCCTATTTTATCTGGATATACTTCCAGTTCGACCTGCCATCCACTTGCAGATTTCTGTATTCGCACTTGTGAGTATTTTACTGGTCGTTTGTGGATACCTACTTGAGATGATAATGACCAAGTCATCAGCATATGCCGTCAGTTTTGATCCGCTATTCCCAAGTTTAAGTTCGAGTCCACTAGTTGTATGAAAAAAAATACCTATCAGCCGATCAGAGATGGCATAAAACTGAAGGTCCCTCAATTTGGAGGACAACATCAAGACACATACCACAAATTGGAAGAGAAATATGGTCTTCGACTCTAGTAAAGTAAAAGTAAAAGACCAACTTGCAAGAGAAGGTATACTATGCCAGACATAAGAAATTTTATGGAGACACCTCTCGCAATTTGTAAGCTTCGCATTAAGGACGCACCAATCAGTTCTGCAAATCAAAGATAGATTAGTGTTAACACCTGTGAAATTGCTAGGCAAACATGACCAAGGCTAGACTTACGTCTGTACAAGGGTATTATAAAACTGAGTAGACTTCAAATCAGGACCTTAGTAGGGGCCATCACAGGACATTATCTCATGCAAGGAGATTAGGCGTTTACGCGCATGATTTCTGTCGTAGTTGCAGAAATGAGGAGGAGTTGGAAACAATTCAACACCTTTTTTGCACATGACCGTCTTTAGCCAGAAGCAGGAACTGATTTTTAAAATCCTACTTCTTAACGAGTATAGATAATCTATATCAATAACCTTTTACGCTTTGTCCAAAGCTCAGGATGGTTCAATATGGAGAGGGAAATGTAGCCCAGCCCCCGCGTCACACAATGAGCCCATTTCGTGGTCTAAGTGGCATCGTTGTCTCTATGTGCGACGCGGCTGCCAAACCTAACCTCACCTAGTAAAGAATATACGCTCCAATCATGCCATAGACGCACCTTTTCCCTTCAATATTCAATGCTTAAACCTTTAGTCAGCCAAAAATATATTTACCCAATTACCAAAAAATAATTCCATTATGGTAAACATCAGTTTATATGCCCGCGTGTATGTCGCATTCACGCCTTTGCTGCTTGCGTTTGGTGCCATTAGTTCTCTCCCAGAGACCAAATAAAAACAAAACGTCTGATAATTAAATGTATGGAATTAATTTATCTGCGCTGGGATTATGAGTGCAAATGATAATTGTCAAAACAAAAGTTAAAATAACAGCTTTAGATTATTCCTAACAGCGATAACGGCACATAACGCATATATACGTGCAAACACATACAAAGAAACACAAATTTGGATTTGAATAAATAAATATAGATTTGTATTTTAGTATAAGCAGCCTTCACTGTGGCAATGAATTTGGCTCTACCGTGAATGGGGTTTGCGTATGTGATTATTCAGCAAAAATGTTGTATGCAAATATGTGTTAGTGCGTGCTGGAGAGTATTTATTCATATGTGTGCTCGTGGGCTGCGTTAGTATTTGCTACCCAACAAACAAAATTTACTGAAGTCGGCAAGAGTTAGAGAGAATATTTATTATAAAAATTTTCTAATTGCTGGATAAAGTTTGAAATCTATATTTAACTGGTTTCCGTCAGACTTTACTTTTATAAAACAACAACAAAAGACATAAAAAACAGAAAAAAAAGTTAAAACTGGTCAAAATATCGAGTGGCTATACATTTTTTGCGAGCTGTACTTATTTATCTGTAAACCTCTTAGATCAACGATAATTTCGAAGACTTTGATGACCGAAATTTCCAAATTCTCTTACATGAATTTCTACTTGCATTAATTTGAAAATTATCAAATTTGGGTCAGGCGAACCGTTATTTGACTACAGTCTGTGTCAGAAAAAAAGAACCGGTTTTTTCTTTTAACTCCAAGATATATTTCGTTCTGCTTTTTGCTGCGTAATAGTACCACTCAAGGGGTACGACGCCAAAACCATTGAAAATGTGTGGGGATTTATGAAAACGCATCTTTCCGGAAAGCCAGTCCCCGATTTAAAGCAACTCGCATGACAAGTTCACAAAATCTGGTCCTCTTTGTCGACGAGCTACGAAGAAAAGCCGGTTTAAAGCATGCGGAGAAGATGCCCGGCTATACTTGACAAGGATGGAGACTACACGGCTTATTGAGTAATTGTGACTCATAGTTTTGTGCATACTTTCATGTAAAATTTTTTAAATATACATCTGTTATACTTCATGAATAATTGCGGTTCCTTTGTTCTGACACAGACTGTATATCTAGAAAACTATACTCGAAAATCCGAAAACTGCAACAAAAAAAAATAAAGTGAAACATGTAATTAATTTCATCAAATTTTATTAATCATTTGTAAGCCACCGTAGCCGAATGATGTTGTTGCGTGAATTCCGAGAGAGAACATTGGCTTGAATCTCGGTGAAACACCAAAATTAAGAAAAATATTTTTCTAATAGCGGTCGCCCCTCGGCAGGCAATGGCAAACCTCCGAGTGTATTTCTGCCATGAAAAAGCTTCTCATAAAAATATCTGCCGTTCGAAGTCGGCTTGAAACTGTAGGTCCCTCCATTTGAGGAACAACAACCAGACGCACACCAATAGGAGGAGAAGGTCGGCCAAACACCCAAAAAGGGTGTACGCGCCAATTATATATATTTATATATGTTTATAAGCCAGTGCTAACTATGTGGCATTTGAAAAATATTCCATAAAAATATTGTAATAGGACTATGAATAAGTTCGTGCGGTTTTTTTCGAAATTTGAAACTTTATTGACGTAAAATGGTTACAAATTTAATATTCAAAGTATTGTCCATCGCTTACTACTCCTTTTTCCCATCTTTCTGGCAATTCACGGATTCCCTTTGTGAAAAATTCGGTCGGTTTTGCCGCAATCCACGAATCGATCCATTTTTTGACTTCATCGTAATTACGGAAGTGCTGGTCAGCCAGGCCATGTTGCATCGATCGGAAGAGATAGTAATCGGATGGCGCAAGGTCTGGACTATACGGCGGGTGGGGTAGGACATCCCATTTGAGCGTTTCTAAGTATGTTTTGACCACTTGTGCAACATGTGGCCGAGCATTGTCATGTTGCAAAATAACTTTGTCGTGTCTATCGGCGTATTGCGGCCGTTTTTCTCGCAGTGCTCGGCTCAAACGCATCAATTGTCGTCGGTAGACATCCCCCGTAATCGTTTCATTCGGTTTCAGTAGCTCATAATACACAACACCCAGCTGGTCCCACCAGATACACAGCATAACCTTCAGGCCATGAATATTCTGCGCCGACGTCGATGTTGAAGCATGGCCAGGGTATCCATACGTTGCCCGACGTTTTGGATTGTCGTAATGGACCCACTTTTCATCGCCAGTCACAATTCGATGCAAAAAACCCTTTCTTTTGTGCCGTTGAAGCAGTTGTTCGCATGCCATAAAACGGCGTTCAACGTCTCTTGGCTTCAATTCATACGGCACCCAATGGCCTACCTTTCGGATCATTCCCATGGCTTTTAAACGTTTGGAAATGGTTGATTGATCAACTCCCAAAGTTTTTGCAACCTCTTCTTGCGTTTGAGCCGGATCTTGATCGAGCAATTCCTCCAATTCGGTATCCATGAACTTTGGCGGCGCACCCTCGCGTTCTTCGTCTTCCAAGCCAAAATCACCACTTTTAAAGCGTGCAAACCACTTCTGGCACGTTCGCTCAGCTAGAGCATGCTCACCATAAACTTCCACCAAGATACGATGACTTTCGGCTGCTTTTTTCTTCATATTAAAAAATTCCCCGCAAAAACACATTATTTGGCACGAAATTCGACATTTTCAAGTGTGGTAAAAATATTGTTGTTTACGCTTCAAATAAAAAACTTATACTGACGTTTGTGCCTTACGACAGTAGCTCTCCAATGAATGTTTGGAAATGTGGATCGATGGAATAATAATCAAGTTACGCCATCGTTTGTAAAACCGCACGAACTTATCGATAGACCTATTAGTTTTTTAAATCAGCTATTCGAGTACTAAGTGCAAAAACAACACAACTTCCAATGCTGTTTTAATGCCCAATGCCTTGGGTAGTTCGATGCTTTCTTTGTCACAAAATTTTACATAGTGACTGTGTTAATAAAATTTAAATCTGAAAAAATTGATTTTTCATACATATTTTTCCCACACGAAAATGATTTGTTGTAAATTGACAAAGAGAAAAAGTATAAAATCGATTAAAATCATCCAAACCTCTTCAATTATTATGAAAACTTTTTGAGAAAACTGCCTTCTACTTCGGTCTACATTTTTGTTCTTCTAGGTATTTTTTTTTTAGTTTTTATTGCTATTCATTTAGTTTTATTAAAATGCAGCTCCATACAAATGTATACCCCTTCAGGTGTCAACAATGAAGTATTTTTCCAAGTCACCATAGCAGTGGTAATGCGCTCAGAGGCGCTCGAGTGAGCGAACCCTTGCTCAGTGGTGGCAATAGTAATGAGAAAGTTCAAAGCAAAACACAAAAAAAAAAACAAAAAAAAGAACAAATTAAAATTGCAATAATAAATATTACATGAGACACAAACAATGCTAACAACATAGCGGATCTCATCAAGTGCAAGCACTTTAAAGCAACAAAAATGCAAAAAGAGAAAAAATTTACAGAAAGCAACAATCAACTTAGCAGCTGTGGCACCAACAATAACAATAATTTAATAGTACTTGTAGAAGCAGCGAAATGCCAGTCACGTTGACGCTGTGCACTCATGGGAAAGCAAAGCAAATAATTTCGCAGAACAAAAGCGAAATAAGAGGCCGCTGCTCCAAGTTGGAGTGGATGGCAGTGTGAGACCGTTGTTTAGCAGCCAACGTGACTCTAAAAGCAACGAGTGTAATTCTCACAGCTGTCTGCTTATTCTGCACCTTACACCCTTTGCCGTGTAATTGCCAGGAAGGATGCCATTTTCATTAACGACGGTTGTTGCCATAGCTGCAGGCGCGATTATTGCCGTTTTTTTGCACGTAGTTCTAATTTTGTATGTCAAATCGCTAACAATTAAATTTATTAACATATGAGCGTGTTGCTTGCATACAGACGCATAAAAGTAGGCTACACAAAAGTTATAAAGGAAAAAGATGAATGCGCAAAATGGCAAGAAATACTGAAAAAGGTCCGAAAATTTTCTTCTATTTGATTTTCTAAAGAAAATGAAAAAAAGATATTTAAATATGGGAAGCAGGAAATGGGATGTAGAAAATAGAAAGTAGCAAATGAGAAAAGTTAAGTGAGAAAATGGGATTGAAACTTAAAACAAAAATTCATAAACGCATACATACATATACCTTTCAGAATAAACGCTAAGCTGCTGATATTTTTTTGCTTCGAGGAATACATATACATATCACCATCTTAGAGAGAAAAATTGCTAAGTCCAGTTTTAATTATTTTAAAGAAATATTAAACTCTCAAAGCTGCGGAAATATTAAACTTCTGAAGCATTTTCTAAAAGTATTTATTTTTTACATGTCTCATCCAACAACGAATTGATTTTTACGATATTGATGAAAAGTGTTTGTACTCTTGGAGACATACCACATTTTCGGTGCCCATTTCGGACTCAGCAACGTTGCTTATCACTGAGTGTAAACGGTTAGGAATGAAAGCGGCACTAAAGTTTGATATTTTAGGATATGAAGACTTTTTTTAATTTTCTTACTTCTTGTATTTTAATAGAAATGTTTTTAGAAAAAGTGGACTTGGCAACCTTTGACTCTAAGCTAACGATATAGACATGTTAATATACAAACTAACTCATAGACCTTACATAATTAAAAAAAAAACATCAAGGTCTGTTAAAAACAAAAAATCGAGAAATTTTTTAAAATTTCACGGGCCACTACTAAAGTTCGAATTTTTTTTATTTATTATAGGTACAATATATTTTTATATTTTTTATGTTTTTCTTTTTTTGTTTTTGTATATTTTATTTATTTTTTAATATTATTTTTTTTGTTTTTTTCATTTTTATTATTTTTTTATATATTTTTTTTGTGTATATTTTTCTTGCTTTTTATATAATATATATATATTAAAAAAATTGTTTTTTTTCTTGTTGGCACACAACACGTTACATAATTTAAAAAAACATCAAGGTGTGTTAAAAACAAAAAATTGAGAAATTTATAAAATTTCATGGCCTACTACTAAAATTCCAAACTTTTTTTTGTTTATGTATTTTTATTTTTTGTTTTTTGCTTTTGCATTTTTATTTTTTTTGTGTTTGTATTTTTATTTTTTCCGTTTGTATTTTTAATTTTTTTATATATATGTTTTTTATTTTTTTTTTTTAATTTTTTTGTTTATGTATTGGTTGGTACACATGTCGAGATTATCCGCCATATCCCATTTTTATTTTGTTATTATTTTTTTAGATAGATACGTGGGCGTGCTGCAGTGTGCTGGGCCATTTTTTACTCTCGAAAACATCAGTGCTTTTGGCCCAAAAAACTGTAATTATCTTCAGCCACCTTTTTCATCGGTCTTGGCCCATCGTGACCTTTTTAGTATTGTGTCCAAAACTGAAAAGTTTGATGCCAGGTGACTATACCCGAAGTGCTGCGAGAGGTGCAAATATACTCATGAATGGGTATTATATACGGGGTCAAGAAGGCAAGATGTATGTAGAGAAATAAATAAATATTTTGGCAGAAGAATTCAAGCTGAGAAGTACACAGCCTCTTAAGACTTTATCCCCAAAAACTTCTACGAAAAAGTACTGCTTGCTGAAAAAAATTATTGAAAAGTTTAAAAAAATTATACAAAATTGCCTTAATATGAGTTGCCGAATAAAATTTTTTATCTATTTTTCCCCCCAAAAATTTTAAAATAAATTTCTGGTAAATAGCCGAAGTTCGAAAAAAATTTTAAATCACTCATAAATTCAATAACCGTTATTTTAAAAGGAGGAGGATGATTTTTTAAAACAGGATTAGCCTTTAAAAAATCATCCTCCTCTTAAAGCGATCTTTTAATTGCCATCATCGGCGGAATAAAAGAAAGAAAAAATAGAATACGTACAAAACAGAGATAAAGAACAAAATCTAAAAATAAATGCACTTATGCTCCTTAAAATTGTTATGAAATAAAAATTCGCATAAAAAAAAGGAAATGCTAAAAATCGTGCAACTCTCAAAGGACCCAATTAATCATAAATTATTTGTTGATTTCTTTTTCTCATTTGGTAATCCGCTTTAAATTTTTCTATTATCTGTGAATTTTTCGCTTTATTTTTTCTATTTATAACTTTTATTCCCATTTATTTATTGTTTATTTGGCCTTTGGGTGGCTCAGCTTTGCATATTAATGCCTTTGCTTTTTATGCCCTTCAGCAGCCTAACTCAAAAACGGGAATAAAAATAAAAAGAAAATTTTAGAAATATGAAAAAATATAAATCAATTGCTTTTGTGCCGCATCTGAGCCGAAACCCACACTGCACCTGTTGAGCCGTTTGCCGCAGTAATTTGTATTTTTTTATTGGCGTCTCTTATTTTCTTTGTTTTCCTTGCTCATTTGTTATGCTGCAGAATTATTTTCCATGCAAATCGACTACCTCAGTGTGCCGCTGTGTGATACAAAACAAAATGAGTGCATACCCAGCAGAAAAATTCGGAAGTAATGATAAGTTGGAGATTTTTCAACAAATGCAAAAGAAACGTTTTCCACTTGATTAGATTTGGGTGAGACAAATTTTGAACAAGAAAATAAAATGTTGGGCCAAGCTGATTTTTTTTTAAATATATTTTATTTAACCAATCAAAGCATAAAAAAACACATTTATAAAAATGTTAAAAACACTCAACTCAACTCTACTCCAACATTCTCAAGTTTAAATACCTCTCAAAATGATAAAAAAAATTGTTTAATGTGCTCAGTTTACTTTTTACTATACTCAAGCCGGCAAATAAAAATAAATCAAATTTCAGAAAAATCGACGAAAATGTGCTGCCTTTATTCGAAGGCCTTACAACCAACTAACTCCCGGAAAGAGTAGAGGCAGAAAGTAATTCTCAAATTTTCTATTCGTTCCCTGAATTTCGAAATTCCCTTGCCATCGTTTACTCTTACATCACGACTTAAGTTAATAAATCTTTAAAACTCTCTTAAAAACCGTAGGCCCTCATTTCCACTAACTAATGTCCAGAATGTTATACAAGAAATCGTTGACCGCCCTTATCTCTAAGAAAGGTCTAGTTGTAATTCTTCGAGAGGCAGTCCACGAATCTGCTATCGCTTTTATTGGGCCAATGTCCAAACTAAGTTTACAATCAGAAATCAGAGTGGAAAAGCATGTGAAACAGCCTTGCACGATCTCATTAACAAGAATGAAGCCAGGCTGGAGGCTGACGAGTACACAATGGGCGTGTTCGTGGACATTGAGGGGCTTTTGATAATGCCACTTTTTACTCAATACGATCCTCTGACGAACGCCACTGAATTAATCAAACCATTGTTAAGTGGATACATTCCATGCTCTCTGAGAGCCGGTTAATTGCTGGTGAGATCAGTTATGAACAAATTACCGTTAGGACCAAGCAAGGATGCCTCCAATAGGGTGTTCTATCTCCGCTGTTGTTGCGCTGCTTCGTCGTAGACTCTCTGCTAACAGAGATGCAGAAACTCGGTTTTCATGTCCAAGCATAAGCGGACGATGTCTGTGCGTTAACATCGAATAAATCACGAAGAAGGCTTTGCATGAAAGTGCAGAGAATTCTTTACAAATCCGAGGACTGGTGCAGCCAAGGTTTTTTTTTTTTACCCGAAGGGGGAATCTTACATAAATACTGTCAACATAGACATCATGCACGATTCATGCTGCTCGCTAAAGGTGCACCTCCTTCGGGACATCACGCACACTCAGTATTACCTACTATAACTGGACTTACGAAATAGTACACCTACGTACTAAGCCCTTACTCCGACCTCTTTAGCGTTAGTTTGCTCTGCGGTAACACTATTTAAGCATTACATCGCAGAGCTAAACCTCCCAGTATAGATCTTCATATATTTTTCTGTCTCTGTCTACCATTCATTGCTTGTTTGTCTTCTTTGTTTACTGCGTTCACATTCTTTTCTCCACAGTTCTCTCAGCTTGGCCCACACCAACTTGTTGCTGGGTCTCATTTCTTCGATCGATGTTCGTTCAGATGCGTATCTCGGGCAGGAGAAGAAGATATGTTCCGCGTTCTCACTACCGTTGCCGCAAAACGGGCAGTCTGCTGCGTCCTCGTGGCCGAGTCTTTGAAAATACACAGTAGTACAACCTGCAGCGTTGCCTTAAATGCTATGCTTGATTTGCTTCCCTCGGACACAACAGGAAGCAATGTGCAGACTCCATAAATATACGAAGACGGAACTTCGGCACAGAGAAATTTTTAAGATGCCATCTGAGCAGTTTTCATTGTTGTTGGCACCTAAGGACGACCTGATACCCACAGTTTCATTTGGAAGGAAATTTGTTGTCGGATTTCTATCGCATGAGCAATGAAGTAATAATCCAGAGTGCATTCAAAGAGGTTTGTTGGATATTTTCTTTACCGATGGTGCAAAGAAGGATATAAGCTCAGGAGCCAGATGGTACTTAAACAACAGTAATAAATATCATTACGGTGTGAAAGGCATGGAGAAATCCAAACGGAAATATTTGACATTCTAAAAGTAGCCGAGAGGATAATCGAGAGGATATGGAGCGGGAAACAGGTTGGAGTTTTCAGTGACAGTCAGGCTGCACTAAAGGCTCTGGAGAAGGCAAAGCAATCGTCAAAAATTATTCAAGAAGCTTATTCTCTTGCAAGACGGAAGAAGCTTGTACTTATATGGGTTCCAGGAATAAGTTTGCTTTTTACGTACTGCAATGAAAAGAAGTCATTCGATGCCAAGTCAGGACTATATGGCGGATGACCCATTAATTCGATGTTTTGGGTGCTCAAAAATGCAGTTGTTTGAGCCGATGTGTGAGAGCTCGTATTGTCCTGGTGAAGAGTGATCCGTCTTTGGCGATTGGTTTTCCTAATTTCTTGGAAGACAACTGGCAAACAAATGGTTTTGTACCACTCAGAATTTACTGTTCTGCGTTGTTCTAGTGGTACTAGTACGGTTGCGACATGTCCAGTTTTTCCGAAAAAACAAACGACCATTTGCTTGAAAGTGCTTCATAGACGTGTTTCGAAGCCCCGCGATCGTATTTTTTGAGCATTTCCTTCGACCAAGCCTTTTTTTTAGCGATTGACAAATTGTGTGGGATCCAACGCGAACAAATTTTTTTGACAGTCAAATGTTTATGCAATATTGAATGTATGCTGGTCCCACTAATGCCTAAGATTGTCTTAATCTCACCATAGGTCACATGACGGTCTTGTAATATCAGTTCGCGCACAGCATCAATGGTTTTCGGAACAACAACTGATTTTGGACGATCTTCACGAAATTCGTCTTGGAGTGAACTACGACCACGATTGAATTCACCATACCATCGATAAACACTGGTCCTTGATGGAGCTTTATCGCCAAAAAATGAATTAAGTTCATCCATGCAATGTTGCTGAGTTAATCCACGTCGAAAGTTGTAAAAAATAATCGCACGAAAATGTTCACGATTTAATTCCATTTTTGGAACGAGATGAATTTTTTAAGTTGCTGTAAACAACCAAATAGCGGTGGTATTTCAAAAAAAACCAAAAAATGTCAAACTTTGCGATACAGCAGTCTGTTGCCAGATTGCAACACCAGGGTTGCCAAATCCTGCCAAATTAAAGGGCACCCCTCGTATACTCTTCGGATTGAAGAGAATATTAAGGCTAGTCCTAAGGCCTTTTGGCGATTTGTTAAATCTAAAAAGTCAAGCGCTGGAGTCCCTTCTGCGGTTCGTTTTAATGACCAATCAGCGTCTACTCCTGTGGACGTAGCCAATTTGTTTGCCGATTTTTTCAAATCTAATTTCACTAGTGATGATACGTACTCGTTTTCTCTTTGTCATGGTAGTCCATCTTCATCTTTGAATTTTGGCTTTTTAAACCTGCTTCCTCTGGACACTGAGAATGGGATTTTGGGTTTAAAACCTTCTCCGCAGACTAATAAGGATGGGCTATCTCCCTAATTTTTCTTAAAAACTGCCCGGCTATTGTCATTCCTCTCAAATTAGTTTTTAATAAATCTCGATATTCGGGAGTTTTTATCAACGAATGGAAAATCACAACTATCACCCCTACTTACAAGAGTGGCAAAAACAATGATGTGTGCAACTATGGGCCGATTTCGAACATTTCTATTATTTCTAAACTTTTCGAAGGAATTGTAAAAGAAAAAATGCACTTTGCAACTAAGAGCTTAATCTCGCCCGATCAGCATGGATTTATCTCGGGTAGGTCTACAATTTCAAACCTGGCTGCTTTTGGTGAATACTGCTTTGGAACTTTTGCTGAAGGTTTTCAAGTCGATTGTGTTTACACGGACTTTTCTAAAGCATTTGATAGAGTTTCTCTTACAATTCTAAAGGGTGATTTTTTAAGAGCTATAGGAAAGTTTTTCAAAAACAGTCACGTAAAATTCAGAAAGTGGCATGAATTTTTTTTATTTAAATCGCTAGTACAGTCCACATAATTTAATGTTTGAAGATTATTTCTTGCAAATGTTGACCGCGACTGCGCTTCAAATGATCCATCTGCTTAGTCCAATTTTGGCATACTCTTTGCAATGTTTCGGCCGGGATCTCATATATAAATGCTGTAATGTTGTCTTCCAATGCGTTAATTCAAACAGGCTGGTCTGAATAGATATGAGCTTTAACATAGCCCCACAAAAAATAATTTAAAGGCGTTATATCGCACGATCTGAGTGGCCAATTGACAAATCCCGAACGTGAGATAAAATGTTCACCGAACTCGCCTCTCAACAAGTCCATTGTTACGTGTGCTGTGTGGCATGTGGCACCGTCTTGCTGAAACCACATGTCATGTAATGTAAGTTAAGCTCATGCATTTTGGGCAAAAAAAAAAGTAGGATATCATCTCACGGTAGCGCTCACCATTCACAGTTACGTTACGATTCGCAGCATCTTGGAAGAAGTACGGCCCAATGATACCTACAGCCCATAAACCGCACCAAACTGTGACCTTTTCTGGATACATTGGTAGCTCTTGCAATTTTTCAGGCTGATCTTCACTCCAAAATCGACAATTCTGCTTACTTACGTACCCATTGATCCAAAAATGAGCTTCGTCGCTGAACACAGTTTTTCGATAAAAAAGTGGATATTCGGCCAACTTTCCAAGAGCCCATTCACCAAAATTTCTGCGTTGCGATAGGTCGTTCGGCTTCAACCAGCTGTATTTTGAAAGGCTTCACACCTAGGTCCTTTCGCAAAATTTTCCACGTGGTTGAGTAACAGAGGCCCAATTGCTGCGAACGGCGACGAAACGATAATTGATGGTCATCATTAACACTGGCCGAAACGTTGTGCGTTTGTAAGACGATTCATTGTTAAATTATAGACCAAACTGAAGATGTTTGACAGTGAAACAAAACACAAAACTTGCGTCAGCTGTTTAAACCAACTGTTTAAAAAGATAATAGCTTAAAAATCACCCGTTATAATTGAATCATGGGTAGTAAATTCTGAATAGGTAGGCGTTTAGTCTGCTTCTGTATCCAGAACGTAGTCACACGACAGTAAGGTACGGTGCACTAGACAGGGCTAGTTTACTGCGGCAGTCATTCACCTTCTCTGAAACTTCATTGGGTATCAAACGGTTTGGAGAGGTCCTTCGCAATTCTGCTGCTGGTATTGAACCACTTCATTATGCCACGTTTAGTGCGACTTGTTTAGTGTAATCAAATACTGTGATTTCCCTGTATATGCAAAATTTTTGCAGCTGTATGCTAATTGTCCCTTGGCTCCATTGATGCTTGCTTTTAACAATTTAAATTCGGATTTAAAAGGCGGGCTTCGACAATCGGTTAATTTTTAATCCAGATAAATCTGAGTAATGAGCGTCTTAATATTTTTCCACCAACGGTAGGGCCTACAATTTTAAGCCGACTCCAAATGGCAGGTTTTTTTGGTGAGAAGCTTTTTCATGGCAGAAATACTCTCGTAGTTTTGTCACTACCTGTCGAGTAGCGACCCCCTTAGAAAAAACTTTTTTAAATATTTGCTGTTTCATGACCGCGATTTCGCACCATTCTATAGTACTTGCGAACGGTAGTCAGGCACCAACCTAATTGGCTACAGCGCGCTGCAGCGGTCGCTAACATTTTAACCAGCAAAAATTTGACTGCTTCTAGCTAAAATGTATTTATGATATTAGCGAAGTTATGAATATTTTGAACTCAGCTAACAAATGCCGCTGAATCTGGGTATTGGAAAACATAATTATTAATAAGTTAATGCATTTATTTAAAATTAAAATCCAGACGAGCCAAAGGTCTTAGTTACTCGAGCTTCTATGTTGTAGGTAGGCGATTTATCGCTTAATTCCTGTATTATAAATAAATAAATAAAATCCAGAATTATTATTAGCGCATGCTTTATCTAAAATTCTGCTCACCACATCATTTCAGTCAAATGCTGAGCGCTACAGAGCTTTGATTATTCACTATTTATGGGCTGCAATAGAAAACAAGAGGCTGTTTGAGTGGCGCATCACCCCAAACACGTACTCGCCTCAAACCCTCTTAGCTACAGCCAGGCAGACAAATAAGGTAAGAAAAAAGTTACAATTGAAAGTACGTTCAATTTTATACTCACACACACACACACATCCTAGCACTCCTATGCAATAAATATAAATTTTTTTTTGTACTCGTATAGCGAAAAATCAAATAAATTGAAAACCATTACGAAATTTTCCAGCTACCACAAAATTGAATTCACTTCAATTCGACTGACATTTCAAATGGAATTATTGCTGTTTCTCAATTTATATTTTATTTACTGCATTACTTTTATTCATAGCGCTGTTTTTTTGCCACTCATTTCAAGGCACGTCACAGTTTTCGTGTTAATCGCATCAAATTTGTGCTGATTGGATTTATGTAGGTTATGGCAGATGTGTGTGTGTGTGTGTATGCATTTGAGGGAATCACGAAGCGAGTGTTTTCCTTTTTGCTGTTTTGCTTTTGTTTTTCTTTTTTTCTTTTTGCTTACCGTGAAGGCACTGAGTTCTGCCTGGTAAGGCCACCATTACTAAGTCGATGGAATTCTGATTTTATTAACCCCCAGTTGCGCTCATAGTAAGCAGTTTAATACCAAAAAGGTGGGAAATAAGAGAAAATTCGAAAGTGGCGCGAATTGAGAGTCCAAGTGTGACTAGAAAGGGTTAGACGAAAAGAAAGAGAAAAAAAGACTCATTCTCAGTTGTGCAATTACTTCCGCGAGCAAAATAATTAATGGTTATCATCATCAAATCATTTTGTCCAGAACGGACCGTAGGGCTTTGGGTTTCCGTTACAGAACTATTTCCATGTAAAGCCAAATTCTGCACCTCCAGGCGGACTTTCCATATTTCTGTGAGTATCACTTGGAGACAGTACTCCTCGCGGGCCTGAATCCAAAAAATTCAAAATTTGGAGTACATCCATAAATTACAAGCCTAAGGTAGATTACGTGAGCTCCATGGAGAAGATGACCAGATACACCATAACATGAGGCCGCTTCTAACCTGAAGAACATACGGCGTTTTGCAGCCGCTCGCTCCGAGAAGTGGATTGAGAACTTCCGGCGGCCTTTAAATTATATTATATATGTCAAAGTAGTCCCCCTCGAAGCTTCCCCTCTCGTTAGCCCTGACCATGTCTTCCACGCGGATGACACGCCTCGTTGTAGTTGTTGTAGCAGCAATAGTAAATCTTGTCAGTGTAATGTAAATCACTGGTCGTCTTCGTCTAACTCATCTAAAGGTAGGCCCAGGAAACCTGCTGCTCCGACAGGTTGGGTCCAGAGGGAACGGGGTGTTAGATGATTGGGTTTGATGGGGCATGTGAAAAGGTGGTTAGTGTCGTGCGGGGTACCTTCACATGCCGGACATATGTATGTATGTTTAGTATGTCGCGGTCGATTTTGGATAGGTAAGATAAACTCCTACCTTGCTACAGTATCGAGAACGTAATTGTGCCAAGGTTCCGAGGTCTCACTGGAGCTCTTCATATTCTGTGGGTGGAGGTTGGACTCCAATTACGGCATTCCTTGGTCGGGAGTTTAAAAAGGTGGTAAGGGCCTCCCGATGAATGTCGTTTATTGTTTGTCTAAACACTGTCTGGTCCAGTAGTTTTCCGTTCGTTTTGTCCTAGATCTCTTCGGCGTAATTGAGGAGGTGTCTCCTGACTCAGCCTGTTTGCTAAGCTCCTTTACAGGTATCATCTGCGTCTCGTTGTGAAGTTGTTAAGAGGTGAAATCAGAAGGTAACCCGTCACCGTTCGAATTGCAGTGCTTTGGCAAGTCTGCAGCTTTATCCACTGCGTGTCACTAGTTCCAGGCCACCTGACAAGCGCAGCGTAGTTTAGAACCGGCCGGTCAATTGCCTTAAATGTCGATAGCAACATTTCTTTGTCTTTGCCCCAAGTGCTGCCGGCAAACGATTTGAGGACTTTGAGGCGATTTTGGACTTTAGTGGCAATTGCGGTTGTGTGCGTCGAGAAGGAGAGCAAACTGTCAAAGGTTATACCCAAAATTTTGGAATTGTTCACAGTCGGAATTGGTGTGTCATCGACTTTTACTTTGAGTTGCGGTTTGACCTCCTTTGCACAGGTGGTAAAGAGAGTCGCCGTGGACTTTCCTCTACCCTTGTCTTCAGCTATGGTTTTTCAGATTACCAGGGTGTACCAAGAGGAGATTAGAGTTGGAATTGAGGTTATAGAATACTGATAGCTGCTTCTCCAGATTTCTAAAACCACCTTACTTCCCTTTTTGTTTAATGGTTATACCCTAAGCAACTATGGTATAGCGGGCAGACATGGAGTTCGGTGAAGTTCCTCTCTACGAAGACCAGATTTTCGATGGATTTAATTTAAACAAAAAACAGAAAAAGTACTCCTGATTTTTGCCATAGACTTCTTCGAATTATCTGCTAAATGTTAAATTTGTATAGGCAGCCTACAGTGAAGGTTTTCCGTTCATTTCTTTTGAAGCCTTCTGCCTGAAGCAAGATTTTAAAGCCTAGTATTGAGAGTTCTACTTTTCATCAACTTTATTCTATAGCTTTCTGCTACCCCGTGCAGAGTTTCTTGGGCATGCCAGAGTTTCATTTGATTCCTTTGAAATCCACACTAGCCGAATACAATTCTTTGCGTAATTGAATTTTTTCACGCCACAAAATTTATTCACTTCACTTTTTGCTGCGTCTGCTGTCAATCACTATCCCTTTCACCAATTCTCCTCAATAGCAAAGGCGAACTGCTTCTCTAGCTATCTCCGCTAGCCACAGCTTTTGACTTCCTTTGTTCACCCAACTGTGAAATTAGGACTTTGTAACAGTTCGCTCGCATCTACGAAAATGCCGCTGAATAGGCCTACGCTATAAGTAATTATAATTTATGCCTCTGAATTTTACAAATAAAATCATATTCAGCAATAAATACAGTGATGATAGCCATAATAGGATAATAACGATGGCAACAGCAAGAATATTTAGAATCTGCATGCATCCTTCTATAGGCACTTTAACCTTTTAGCGGCGCTGTGAACTCTAAAAAACGATAAGAGAAAATGTGAACTACTCATTAAGGTTGGTTGATGTGCTCAACTCAAATCTGTGGTGATAGCTGACAATAAGGCGAACATTTTTAAAGCATTGATTCTTCAGCTGTTTCGGTAACCAAGTCGACTATCGCAAACAAGACGACGAAAATTTTGGTGCGGTTACCTCTGGCGAGAAAACAAGCATTAGAGGTTTCAATTCAAATGCTGAAATTACATTATCAAAAAGATATTACGCATTTGGCTTATGATTTATCGCATGGAGATGAGGTAATAAGCCCTCAAACAATGGATCGGTGTTTATTCCGAGATGTGGACAATCTTTTCCATTTGTCTGCAGAGAAGTACCAAAAACTGTTCCTGTTAATGCTTGGTTAAGACTTGGCTGAAGATCTAATTTTTCTTTATAGGCAACTTTGAGATTTCAGAGAAGCAGCTATTTCGACAAAAAAAACAGGTAAACTTGTAACTTTATCTAACTCAATTCTAAATTCTGCCTTTAATTGCTAGACTTAAGCTGCATTGTAATTTTTGGCAAATGGATGTTCTTAACGATCCGTACGTGAGCTGTAAAAAATATCCATGATCCAGTTGTTCGTCAGCCAGTCCATTCTTGGCGCAAAAGCGAGGTTTCCTATGGAAGAGAATGCTGCAAGCGAAATTGTTGTAATTTTTGTTGTTTTCACTTTTTGCAAATAACTCTAAATTTGTAAAGATTTATTTTCCTGCTGGTTGACACATTATAGTTCCGATGATATTGACATAATCAGCCTTAAAAATCGCGCTGTTAGTTCCTTATTTTCTAAACTGGATAAAGAAGTAAAGCGAATGGGACTGGTGATAAACGAAGACAAAACGAAGTACCTCCTGTCATCAAACAAACAGTCGGCGCACTTGCGTATCGGCATCCACGCCGCTGGTGACAGTTTAGGGCTTACACAAGACTTCGTTTATTTAGGAACCAACTCTTCCTTGCCAACAAATACTACTTTGAACTAAAGAGGCAATGAATAATAAAGTCCGCTGTCGACGAACAAAAAAAACAACGCTTTATAAGGCTCCCATCATGCCGGTTCTAACGTATGGCGCAGAAGCTTGAACGATGGAACTATTCGATGAGGCGTTCCTTTGAGTTTGAGTCTGAAAAAAGATTCCGCTGAAGATTTTTGGACCTTTGCACGTTGGCGACGGCGGGTATCGCAGGTGATGGAACGATGAGCTGCATGAGCTATACGACGGCATATAAATAGTGCAGCAAATAAAAATCCAACCTCTTCGTCGGCTGGGTCATGTCGTCCGGCCAGGGCCGTAGAGAGCATATCCGGGCCCCGGGGGAAAATTGCAAATGCGGGCCCTTTCCATTTATGTCTAATTCATATAAATACGTATAATCTCGAGTCCGGGCCTTTCTGAAAACTTCGGGCACGGGGTAAAAAGTCCCCCATGATGACTCTCAAAGTATGCGATGCGGTACCAGCTGGTGGTAGCAGAGGTAGAGAAAGTCATTCTCTGCGTTAGAAAGATCAGATGGAAGGACTTGATTTCACTTGGTGTGTCCTACTGGTACCGATTAGAACGAACGACTGACGCGCTTTATTAATCTCGACCAAAATCGCTTAAGCGCTTATCGCGCCAATTAAGAAGAAGAGAAATAGGTCATTAGTAAACAATACGAAAAACAAGTTGCCAAAAATAATTCAAGTAAAAAGTTAGACATAATATAACCAGCATAGACTGTTTGTAAGTGATCGCTGAGCTATGTTTTCACAAGAGTTGATACCAAAGTAGTAAAATTACAAAAGTGCTTAAATTTTAAGATTAAAAGTTTATGGTTCACAGATCAAATGCTTTGAATTGATCAAATAAAATAAGAAAAGCCTCATAATTTGTGTAAATATTGAGTCTAATAGGCGGAGAGGAGCTCGGCCAAATACCCAAAAAAGGGTGTAGGCGCCAAATGTATATACATATATATATTTTTTTTCTTAGGCGATCTCTTCTTTTCACTCTTCTCGCTAGCAGCGAATCTTGCTCGATAACTTTGTTGTTGCGTTCACATGCAAATTTTTCGTCCAGTTAGCCGAGCAGAGAGATGACATGCTGAGAAGTGACGAATAGAAGAAGCCTAGAGAATGTTAGATTAAGCAATTTGTGGTGTGCTATCATCAGTGTCTCTTACCTTCACTACAACAAAAATCTTATATGGCGAATTAATACTCGACTTGTGTTGCTCTGCTATCATCAGTGTCTCTTACCTTCACTACAACAAAAATCTTATATGGCGAATTAATACTCGACTTGTGTTGCTCTGTCGTTAAGGCAAAGCAGAGAACGTTAATGATGCAACGTTCCTTGTAATAAAATATAAATTGAATAAAATTTCATTTGCCACAGGAACAAACAAATGCATATTCAAATGTCTTGCCAAATGCCGTCGGCAATTTGATTTCGTACAGAAGCCAAAAACTGTGCCAATGAACTTATACAGAATTCACTGTACTCAGCTCTGTTAAGAACTTCCCACCTGTCGAGCTGGGCGAGGTGACAAAGCCTTCGCGTAGCTAATGAGACTTCTCTATATCATTAACGTTCTCTGGGCAAAGTACGAGTATGTACGAAAGAGTGGTGAGCAGGACAATAATTATTTCAAAGATGTAGAAGCGCTCAGAGAGCATACCGTTACATCTTGGTTTTGTCTTCTCAATCTCGAGTAGTGGAATTTGGCACACAGCGAAAATATATTGAAATAGCGACTTATTTGAAAATTTTTTTTCAAAATTCTAATAGAAATAATTAATATTTACAATTTTTTTTTTTAATAAATTTAAAAAAATTTCATTTTGTTTTAAAAAGTTTAATGGTATTAAATATAATTGATAAATATGATTAACGCAGTGTGGAAATAAACATTTTGAAGTTTTGTACAATAGAAAAAAAATTCTCTAATCGATTGAGTCATTTTTAAATACTGCCAGTTTAAAAATGAATTGTAGATTCTTTTAACACATTTTGCCTCTTAGACACGCCTCTTTTGCAAGTTTGTGCAATTTATATCGCAAAAACCCTTCCAGGCGAGATCAGCTTCCAAATGTAAGAAACCTTTAGGAAATCGGCACAATCTTTGCACATTTATAAACGTACATATGTATACTTTGGTACTTTATTTTGCAAGAAGTGGAGATTAGGGTGCGAATACCGTTTAATTTTATATTTGTAGGCCATTTCATTATTTCTTACAAACTAATTGGACTCCCATTCACCGCGTCATTCATCAGGTTTCAATTGTGGCAAACCTTTGCGGGTACACTGGCCAACACCACAACTCGAATTCTTTGCCTTTCTATTAATGGAAATTGATTAGGTAGGATTGAAATATAATACATATTTACATAACCTTTTTACAAACCGAGTATGTACAAATTTTTTTTATAAAATAACCTCAGCTCTTTTGGTTTTACCCAGCGCATATTTGAAAATCTCATATAAATAAAGGGTAAAGCATAAAATCCACGTGTGCAATATCCCAATTTCGATTTCTCGTATAAAAATAAAATTCACTGTATTTGCTAATGCTGAAAAAATCAACATCGAAGATGAAGCCCATTTTCATTTAAACACGAACAAAAATGAGAAAACAAAACTTTCATATTTGGGTATTTTAACATTCACGGCAAATTGTTGAGAAGCCTTAACTCTCGCTCTTGCTATTGCCCTTTTTAAAGCATTGGAGAAACCAAATTACTGTGTAGACAACTCAAAAGTAGATTATGAATGAATAAATTAGTAACAATTAAAGCTTTGAAAGATGGAATTTCATTCAACTTTCAAACTGCATTGCAAGAATCCAAAATTTCCAGAGAAATTATTAAACAGAAATGTAGGCAACTTTGTTTATTTTTATTATTTTAAAAATAGTGCTTCTGTATAAAAACACCTTTATTTTTTTTAATTTATGTTTAAAATTTTTGTTCAAAAAATTTTTTTTAGCTTTAAACAAACTTTAAAACCAATTTTCTTAATTATTTTTTTACCTTAAACAACATTTTTTTTAAACAATTTTTTTTTAATTTTTCTTTAAAATTAATTTTTGCTTAAAGAAAATGTATGAACTTTTAACAAACTTTATAACAAATTTTCCTAATATATTTTTTTAACTTTTAACAAATATTCTTTAACTAAAACAAAATTCTTTTTTAAACAATTTTTTTTTTCATTTTTGGTTAATACAAATTTTTAAACTTTTAACAACCTTAAAAAAAATTTTCTAATTTTGTAAACTTTATAACAAATTTTCCTAATATATTTTTTTTAACTTTTAACAGATATTGTTTAACTAATATAAAACAAAATTCTTTTCTAAACAATTTTTTTTTCATTTTTGGTTAGTAAAAATGTTTAAACTTTTAACAACCTTAAAAAAAATTTCTTCTCTCTCTATTCTTCACACTGACCTCTCCATCCGCAAATTGTGCATTGGGGGTTGCACTAGGGCAATCTTTCCGAGCAGGTAAGATTGGAAAGAGGGGAGAGTCGATACGGACATAGATACCTCTGTTTTCACTGAGGGATCCAAGATGGAGTCTGGAGTGGGAGCGGGGGTTTGCTCTAAATCAGCCATCATTTCGGTCTTCTTTAAACTGCCGCAAAAAAGCAGCGTTTTTCAAGCAGAGGTCTTCGCGATCCTGCAGGCATGCAAAATGCTTCGGGATCGCTGTTGGAAGGGTGACATTAATATTTTTTCCGATAGTCAAGCTGCGGTGAGCTCCTGTAAGGAGGAACTCAAACGTCTCGAATGTGCAGGAAACATTTCCCTTATCTGGGTTCCTGGGCACAGGAACATAGAGCGAAAGGAAATTACCGATGAGCTTGCCAGGAAGGGGTCGACAGAACCGGTTTCAGCTGTCCCCTTCTCAGATATCGGTGTCCCCTTGACCGTTGTAAAAGGTCTTTCTAAAAAAAGCGCAAGATAGACTGGTGCTATTTCGAAAACACTATGGCCTCAATCCGATAGAAACAGAACGCTTAAGATGCTGGGAGTCCCCGCCATTCAATTTTCAAACTCATTGCGGTGCTCACTGGTCACTGAGTGCTCGGAACTCATGCGGAGAAACTTGGAATTCCGTACAACCCCTATTGCAGAAGCTGTGGAGATCCTGCAGAGAAAGAGACTGTGGAACACTTTCTGAAAGAGACTTTCTCTGCAAATGTCCGGCTCTGGCGGCTAGGCGCTTGAGATTCCTTAGCGTGCCCTATGGGGATGACTTGAAGAAACTCTCCAGCCTAGATTCCTTTTCTCTCCTCTACTACATCAACAACACTCGGTGGCTGTAGACGGTTTTTCTCTTGCCTAAATCTTTTCACAGGTAGTGGTGGTCCACATTATGGTATCAAAACGGCACGTAAGTGCTACTTGAAGTGTACCTGGGGTACTCTTGCCATCTTACCCACCTACCTAATTGATAAATATGATTAAACATTTTCTTAATATTTTGTTTTTTAAGTTTTAACAAAATTTTTAAACAATTTTTTTTCATTTAATTAAGAAAACAATCAAATACATAAAAAAACAACACTAACAAATTTTTTCCAGCTATTTTCTAAAAAAATCTTTAAGAAATTGTTTTTCATAATTTCTTATTTATTGACCTTCTGCAATCAAATACACAAAAACAAGGAACAACTCACAAAAAATTTTTTTTTAAATTTAATTTAAAAAAAATATATTAAAAAAAAATTGTTTTTAAGAAAAATTTTTTACAATTTATTTTAATTTTTATACATATATTTAATTTTTGCTCTGAAATGTATAAACGCAACGAATTTAACTCAGGGTGTCGAAATTGTAGAGCACGCAGACGACATCGCGATAGTAGTGAAAGCAAAAACAACAAGAGTGTTTGCCAAAAGTAGCAGCACAACAATATCTGAGATGAATAATTGGCTACAGACCTACAATTAGCTGATCACAAAACCGAGGTAGTGCTTTTAAGTAGCAGGAAGAATTGAGAGGGTTCCACCATGGTGGATTCCATGCCATTTAATCCGGAGCACACATTGAATCCAGAGCACCATTAACTTGGTGTCATCATTGATCACAAATTTTGCTTCAAAGAGCATCTCAGGCAGAGCATACAAAATATGTAACCAGCTCACAAGAATAAAGCCGAACATTGGCAGAAAGCCGAACATTGGCAGTCAAAGCCGCACAAAACGTGTACTACTTGCATCAGTAGCAGCAAGCCGATACTGCTGTATGCAGCTCCGATATGGACAGATGCAGCGCGGAATGAAACATATCTCAAAGAATTGGAAACGGTAGATCGTTTAGCCAATCTCAGGGTATGTAGAGCATTTCACGCAGTCTCCGATGAAGCAACCACGGTTCTGGTAGGAAGGCTCCGTATAGACCTTGAAGCCAAAGCGTCCATGATGTGATACAAGCAAAGGAAAGGTGGAGCGACAATACCCCCATGAGAGTATGTTGGTTGCAACGTAGTGAAATCACCGAGGAGAATAGCCCAGAGTAATAACATCGGTGGAACTCAAAGCGAAGAGGTAGATGGGCAAAACATCTGATCCCTGCTTTAGAGAATACTTAAATAAATGCAATCATGTAAATTACCCATTCTGTCAGTTCTGTAAGGACAAAATAGAGAACCCTGAACTTGTAAATACAGAGTGTGTTACACTTTCAAGTCTAAGAAATAGGATTGAGCAGTAACTAAATTGCACAATGAGCGCTAACGAAGAAGTTCGACAAATGCTTTCCTCGGCTGAGAAGTGAAACATAGGAAACGAATTTGTGAAGATAATAATGCTGATACTCCGACAAGATGAGCCACGTCTGAGAAACAGCTGAGGGGACGAAACTTTCAAATAGTCTGTCTTACGGTGGAGTTTCTTAACTGACGGCCCCGGAAGAAATAGCAGTATTCAGAAGAGGAGAGGGTGATTTTAGTCCGTAGTCGCTCAGCTGCAGTAGGGGCGAACGAATGGGGTATACTTATACTTATACTTATACTTATACTTATACTTATACTTATACTTATACTTATACTTATACTTATACTTATACTTATACTTATACTTATACTTATACTTATACTTATACTTATACTTATACTTATACTTATACTTATACTTATACTTATACTTATACTTATACTTATACTTATACTTATACTTATACTTATACTTATACTTATACTTATACTTATACTTATACTTATACTTATACTTATACTTATACTTATACTTATACTTATACTTATACTTATACTTATACTTATACTTATACTTATACTTATACTTATACTTATACTTATACTTATACTTATACTTATACTTATACTTATACTTATACTTATACTTATACTTATACTTATACTTATACTTATACTTATACTTATACTTATACTTATACTTATACTTATACTTATACTTATACTTATACTTATACTTATACTTATACTTATACTTATACTTATACTTATACTTATACTTATACTTATACTTATACTTATACTTATACTTATACTTATACTTATACTTATACTTATACTTATACTTATACTTATACTTATACTTATACTTATACTTATACTTATACTTATACTTATACTTATACTTATACTTATACTTATACTTATACTTATACTTATACTTATACTTATACTTATACTTATACTTATACTTATACTTATACTTATACTTATACTTATACTTATACTTATACTTATACTTATACTTATACTTATACTTATACTTATACTTATACTTATACTTATACTTATACTTATACTTATACTTATACTTATACTTATACTTATACTTATACTTATACTTATACTTATACTTATACTTATACTTATACTTATACTTATACTTATACTTATACTTATACTTATACTTATACTTATACTTATACTTATACTTATATGGGCTGCAAATAATTTTTTTACCACTCAGTTTTTCTCGAATTTTAAAATCAGTATCTCGATTATGAAGTACCCTGTACTATATATAAATTTACAAAAATTTTCCAAGCCCAAAGTTACTTATAACTACGCAAGAAACCCATTTAGAATGCACAACGCAAAAATGTCTATGACCCTTGGCTTTTATGGTGTAAATGAAAAGAACACAGGCACCCAACCAAATGAGGATATAATTTGATAAACCGAATGCATCTGTTGACCTAATCGCAAAATCTAAACAATAGATTACATATATTAATGTAGGCAAGCATACAAACATACAAATGGCTTGAAGCAAATTTTACGAAACCTCAATTTGATGGCAGAGAAATTCCTCAGCTCTCCTCTACTCGTATACATTTTTTGTGTTAATGAAGTGGCACAGCTGTTGAGGGTCATATAAAACGTACGAGTTATGCTGATGTGAAAACGCTCTTACATCTACACTATGACATACATAAGTATATGTGTGTGTGTGTGTATGTGTATACGAATGTCTACAATTATGTAAATGAAGATGTTGAACATAGCCTGAGGCTTTTAGCTCGAAATCGCCTGTAATTTCAATAAGAAAATTCCTGAAAAAGAGCAACGGAAGGAATACATGAACCTAGCAGGCAGGATCTTGCTGGCAAAGTGCTTAACAAGCTTCGGTAATTGGAAAAGTGATTGTGAGTAGTGGCAAATTTAGAATTTCCTAACGATGCATGCTTAGCTGGATTAAAGGAAGGAGGCGTACACAAATTTATTAGTAAATTATAATAGAAAACATGAGAAAATGTAAATTGTATGTCCAATCAAAAAACTTACAACGTATGAACGGGTGGCTAGTGAAATGCACTACCTAAAGCAGATAATGTAAAAACTTTGTTCCCGAGCAAACAAACAATTCCATGTAGCACTTTTTTTATTTACAGATTACTATTTAGGTTTAACAAAAAGATTTGTACTCTACTATCACGCACTGGCGTCGATAATTTCCTTTCAAATAGAATTTTGGTGAATTTGGTGAATTTTTCGTTTGGAGACTGCACGTTAGGCGTTCGAGCAGACGAATCATAATATAAGTAGGCTGATAGACTCTTTTAACAATGGTGTAATGACTGTTAAAAGGCACTACCACTACCACACAGAAAACAACTGCTGTTATTGATTACTGATATTTCAAGTAATGCAAGTGCCTTGGTGAATTTCATACATTTTTCTGGAGGCTAGAGTATGCTAGAAATACAATTATAATTTTTTATAAATAATACATAATTTTGAAAAAAAGAAATAAAAAATTTTAAGATTTATTCAACGGTGAAAACTTCGGTACTGAGCAAGGCATATTAAACAGGAGGTAACAGTAGCGTAAAAATAACAAACAGCAATGTATTCTTTTTTTTCATTTTCTTGGGGTCTCTCTATTTAAATTTATAAACAACGTTTGAGCGTTTAGAGTCTTTTAAAGAAAATTTGATAATTTGAAAAAGAATTATTAATAGAAGAAAAATCAAATTAGCTTGTCTATATGCCTTGGTAAAGAAATTCTTTCAACTGAAATACCTTCGGTTTTTCCTAAGTTTTTTTTAATTTTTATTTTTTGAGACAAAAGGAAAATGCTTCAGAAAAGACAAATTGTTGAAAATTTGTGTGAAAAAATGTCGTATGTGATTTTTGAAATACACTTATCCTCAGATTTGTTCCTCCATTTTTCACTATGTAACAGCTAAATGCCTAGACAGGCGCTGGCGTTAATCGGGATTAACTACTTAATTCGGAATTATCTCAGAAATTAAGTGCAACTAATGCGGATTCACAGCCAAAGCGCGATTAACGCTGCTGTCTGTATAGGCTATAAGACTATGCTCAGTAATCTCTGAATGTTTCGAGTTATATTCAAATGCATGGCGAAAGGATTTTTTAGAGGTGTGTTCTTTAAGGGGGAAGCCTGCTTTAGAGGCTTCTAAAAATTTTGCATAAATGTCTTCCCAAAGTATCCAAGAATGTGTCCTCAAAATTTCAGAAGCAAATTCAAAATATTTTTGCAGTTACAGAAGAAATTGTTAGCAAGCGTCGAGCAGGCATGCGAGCGGATTTTTTATATACAAAAACTTTGACGCGCGATTTCTCGGTATTTTATTTTTACGATTTTTCCTAAATGGCGGGAGAGATAGGGAAAAAGTTAAACTTCCTACGGAAACGAGATAACATTGATTGTATTCGGAATTAAATTCTCTTCAAGTTGAACCTAAAAAACCATAAGAAAGTTATGACTAACTCACTTTTTAAACAATCTAAAGTGAATTTGTTTTTTCAAAAAATATAATTTTTTTAATTAACAAAAAATTGGCGAATTTCTCACTTTTTGTTTAATTTTCTTGGTTTAACTAGAAGCTATTCTGTACTAAAATAAAAAATTTTTTGGGTTTTTGGTTTCAGATGAAAATTGCGACCTGCATCTTTCCCGCCGCACGACACATGCACACTCGAAGCGCCTCGGCAAAATGCTTGTACCAGGCATAATATGACATGTATTTTAATAAAAAAAATTTGAGAAGACTCCTAAATATATAACAATAACACCTGAAAGTTTCATTTTAATCGAATATTTCTTTCCTTCCCAAAAAAATCCACGAAAAAATCGATTTTTTTAAGCCTCTAAAGCAGGCTTCCGCCTTAACAGACCGTTATTCGGCTCTGAGCGAATTCGACAGAATCAGCTTATTGGCTGACGTCACGTGGAATGTGTTTAGAAAAAAACTGAGATTGTATTGGTGATATATGAAAAACAAAACGAATTACACTTTGTTGCCGCCTTGGACGAGTGTGTGAATATGTGTAAAATTATTGTGCAAATTTTCTCTGGCGATAAGATTGGTTAAGTGATATGCGAAAAAAAAATCAAAAAATCAGTTTTCGTTCATGCCGTTTCTTTGCTTCAGTCGTAATTCAGAGACTGATTGGGCAAATGTGCGAATACATGTGAAATCATGATGGAAAGAATAATGAGATGGCGCCTATCGTGGTACCTTTACTTTGCTCTCAACAAATTTGACAATGAGTGACGTCATATTAGACCAGTATGGCTAGATTACAATTTTCGTAACTTTATTTAGCTTTTTTTTTTTGCTATTTAGTCTCGGAGTTTTAGTTCTTTCTTCATGACATTTTTCTAACCTGTTAAAATGTTATGTTTATAATTTTGTAAAATATACATTTTTTAATAATTAGTTAAATAATTTTTTTATTTAGCTTTACTTTTGTTTAACATCTGGTGGCATTGCCCGCGATTGCAGGTATTGTTGGTGTTCTTCCGCTTTCGGCAGTCAAATCTCCCTCTCGCTACTGCAGTGTTGCCTAGCTTTGGATATAAAAACGCACTAAAATGCCCATTTAAAGAAAATAAAACACCAAATTAATATTGAATCACTTAAAGAACTTTGTATGCGTGACAAATTGTCTTTAGAATGTGCGTTTTTTTTTTAATAAATCTGTTATACTTATGTACAATTTAATTTATGAGTTTTTTCTTTGTTAAGCGAGACTATTTTGTTAAGGGAACGACTTTTTTGCTATATTTGAAGTTATGTAACTAGATAAGGTACTCTTTCTGTAAAAATGTCAGCATGGTTTCTTTAGTATTTTCTGGTATTTTGTGGTTTAGTTTTACAACGAATACACCTCTTGATGCCCTATGTCCCACTAAGGATTGATGGCCGGAAGAAACGATTACACCTCTATGGTTTCAATCCGCATTCAGTAAATTCAAACGCCTTTTAAAAAGCGTAGAACGTTTTCAATCTTAAGAAGAGTTGAGAGAGGGGCATTTAATTCTTGCATAACCTTAAAAGGAGCAAAAAATTAAATTCACACTTTCAAAATGTCAAATTTTATAAGAACCAACAAATTTTTATTAGCACAATAATCTTCTCACAGTGACCTTATTTAACCTTCTTTTGTTTAATAATACAGTTTTTTTTTAACTTACAGTTTCTCTTGTTTGTATCATTCTTGATTTGAAATGATCGTGCCAAATTCGGCTACCGACTCCCTCAAGTCACGTTGCAGCCAAAGTTCACCTCACCCCTTTCTTTTCACCATAGTTAAAGACAAACCTTGTAAATCTATCACCCTTGCAGAGAATTCTCGGTGGAGAGAGGGTGGGGCCAACATCAGACCGTTAACCGGCTCTCTGCGATTTTGAAGGAGTCAGTGATTTTGATTTTCTCACGTAACAGGGAATTTGCCTATGTTTGTTGTTTAGGACAAAACTAAGATTGCGTTGGCGATATAAAGATACCGTCTGAACAGTGACTGAATCAAAGAGCCCAAGAATAGATTAGAAGTGAGCGAGCTGCCGAATGCCTTTTGATGTAGCAGCCGAAGTTGCTCTCATAATTTTGCTTCGTAAGGACCAAGCCTTGCAATCTATCATCCCTACAGTGAAGCAGTGAAAAATCAGTGCAAAATACTGTCCTTAAAATTGAAATGGTCTCGTTATCACAGCTAATTACGTGCAGTTTTGGTTTCGTCAATTACGTTCAGGAATTTTAGATATTAAAGAAAATATCGATAAAATCACAGAAATAATCTAAGTTGATCCACGTAGTAGAAGTCGTAGCATCGCTCAGGAGCTATAAATAGAAAATTTACGCAAAAATAATGAATTTGTTTTTCCCCAAACTAATATTTAGTAAATTTTCTCAAATACGCTGTCTGGCCTTAGGGTATTGTGGTCCTAGTCAACATTAACTAATCCAATAAAGTAAAATTAACCCAACGAACTGTAAGATTCTGCTGTTGCTTTTATCTAAAGAGCGCGCCAAATTTCCCTTCCAACCTTAAACAACAGCATAAACAACAACTATTTTCTGACTTATCTTTCACTTTTCTCGTTTGCCTTCTGCCTCGTTCTCGCCAGATTTATCAATTTTAATTTGAAATCAGCTTTCGCAAAGTATTCCAAAGGATTTTATCCGATTGACTTCACGGACTTGGCTTTGACTTTGAAGTTGGCTAGCAAGCGAAACGTGCCGGCATGCAAATCAACGAGAAGATACAACAACATTTTTCTCCCTTCTTTATGTGCGAGTGCTTGTGAGTGCCTAAGCATCTTTGCGTCATTCTTGTGGCCTATTCGCAGGCATTTGTGGTTGGTTTATTTCGGTTTTCGCCTATCTTGAAAGGGTAAACTAAATTTGTGAGCTAAAAAATGTTTGCAAATAAAAGTGCCAAAAATAAGGGATGATAAATGGAGGTAAGAAGCGATTTAGAAGAGATTTAAATTTCACTTTTATTGGATTGAATTAAAGCTAGACAAATCGTCGTGTACTTATAGATGATGCTTTTATAAGTGTAAAAGACTTTTCAAATTGACGTAAAGCACTTTTAGAAAAATATTATATTTTAGTAGGGTATGTGAGTATTTGAGAAGGGATGGAAGTTTTCAATTCGTTGAATGCAACAATTTATTTATTTACGCTCAAGTAACACCAAGGATTAAGGGGACAGATACCTGTAAAATTTCGTCAAAAAAAAAATTTTTTTCATAAAATGTTAATGTAATCCTTTAAGAATATGTCAAAAAATGTTAGAACATAAATTAAAGTATTTCTTATATTACAGATTGTCAACCGTGACGACTCTATTCTTGGCGTTCGAGCGTTGGGGGAGGTAAAGTTACGTTGCCGACTTTAGACGCGTTTTTCTCAAAGCTATATTATATTTTTCGAATTGGCGTACACGATAACTCGAAAAGTTATTGACTGATCTCCTTGAAATTTTGCACACGTCTTTTTAATGATATTACTTTCTATGTGAATTTACAATTTGGAAAATTTTTTGAAAAAATAATTTTTTCGAAGCAAAAATAGTAGGAAAATTCGCCCCAAAATTCATATTTTTTTTTTCAAAGCATTTTATTCCGTAAATTTTTTCATATTTTTGTAATTTATATAGATAGAAACTATGACATTAATAAACAAAAAAATGTTCGTTTTTTGTATTCAGGTCACTGACGCCGATGCTACAATGCCCGCCGATTGAGAAGCCCCGCTGCGCCCTTCTTGATTAAAATAGAAAAAAATTGTATACTATTTTAATGTATAAAAAAACTGTATGCCAATTTTGAAAAAAATATATTGACCTCTTCATTTTAAATAATTTTAATGAAAATCAAGGAAAATATGGCCGTTACAGGTATCTGCCCCCTTAATAACTGAACTGAGTAAGAAGAAGAATGAGCTATAGGTATCTGAATTATAGTAGACAGATATGAATGCGATTTATAGTACCACAAATACGATTATTTATATACAGTGGCTCACAGCTTATTTGATGCAGCCAAAAAAAATATTAAGTTATCAAATATATTTTCTGGTATTTCCATTACAGAAAAAAAATCTTTTGTTAAATAACATGTTAAATAACATGTTTTTTTAATAACAAAAAATAGCAAAAATTTTTTCTTCATACGAAAGATATGGCAAATTAAAATAATTCAGTTACCGTTTTGAGGCCACAGCTTAAATGATGCATTAAATCAAACGTATTCAAAAAACATAAGCAAATTAATATTTCGTTTTCATGATTACGGCTAATACTTAGTGGGGTATCCCTTTTGATTCACAACAGCTTTTAATCGGGAATTCATAGATTGTACAAGTTCTGCTGTATAATCGGAATACATTTTATCCCATTCTTCCTATAGTGCCCGTTTCAGATCAGAAGCATTAGAAATATTGTGGTTTCTTATTTTATTTTCCAGCACTGACCACAAATTCTCAATAACGTTGAGGTCTGGACTCTGTGCAGGTGTCTGTACTACATGGAGCAGTTGGCGATAAGCCAAGTTTTTACAATACCAGACCTATGCTTGGGATTGTTGCCTTGGTAGAACCTAAACGAATCCCCAATGCCCATTTTATCCGCACTTTGCACTAAATTATAAGGTTGTCAAAAAAGTCTTGCGGTATTTCCGCAAGCTTGTCTTTGCAAGCGCGTAGTTCTAGTTGTATTCGTCGCATCGGTTCACGCTAGAGCTTTTTCGAAAGCTCTTTTCACGTGCTAACACGTGTTTGATTAATTGTTGTTTGCTTTCGTGAGTTATAGCGTCGCAACATGGAGCAAAATAAAGAGAAAATACGGCATATTTTACAGTACTACTACGATAAAGGCAAAAGTGCATCTCATGCTGCCAATAAAATTTGTGCAGTTTATGGACCCGATACAGTTTCCATTTCCACCGCACAATGATGGTTTCAACGTTTTCGTTCTGGTGCAGAGGTGATCGAAGATGCGCCACGGTCCGGAAGGCCCGTCGTCGAAAATTGCGATAAAATCGCTGAATTGATCGAAAGAGACCGGGATGGTAGCAGCCGTAGCATCGGCCAAGAGCTGGGCATGAGTCATCAAACCGTTATAAACCATTTGAAGAAGCTTGGATTCAAAAAGAAGCTCGATGTATGGGTGCCACACGACTTGACGCAAAAAACACTTTTGCCCGTATGGATGCACGCGAATCGCTTCTGAATCGCAACAAAATCGACCCGTTTTTGAAGCGGATGGTGACTGGCGATGAAAAGTGGGTCACTTACGAATACGTGAAGCGCAAACGGTCGTGGTTTAAAAGCGGTGAAGCTGCCCAGACGGTGGCCAAGCCTGGATTGACGGCCAGGAAGGTTCTTCTGTGTATTTGGTGGGATTGGCAGGGAATCATCCACTATGAGCTGCTCCCCTATGGCCAAACGCTCAATTCGGACCTGTACTGCCAACAACTGGACCGCTTGAATGCAGCACTCATGCAGAGGCCATCTTTGATCAACAGAGGCCGAATTGTCTTCCATGACGACAACGCCAGGCCACACACATCTTTGGTGACGCGCCAGAAGCTACGGGAGTTCGGATGGGAGGTTCTTTTGCATCCACCGCATAGTCCGGATCTCGCACCAAGTGATTACCACCTATTTCTGTCCATGGCGAACGAGCTTGGTAGTCGGAAGTTGTCCACAAGAGAGTCCTGTGAAAATTGGCTCTCCGAGTTTTTTGACAATAGGGAAGCGAGCTTCTATAAGAGGGGCATTATGAAGTTGGCATCTCGTTGGGAACTCGTCATCGAACAAAACGGCGCATATTTGAATTAAATCGCATTATTATAACCAATTTTATGAACAATTGGAAATTCAACAAGACTTTTTTGACAACCTTATATCTTTTAGCAGATCCAAATACATCTCTTTATTCATGTTTCCTTCGATAGATGTTAAATTTCCGACGCCTGAATATGACTATACTATAACATTCCTCCTCCTCGGCTGATTTCCACCCTGCATTTTTCTTCTTCTAGCATTTCTTCAAGGTGGAGCCGCGTTTATGTCTACTGACACAACAGGTTCCTGCGTCCAGGTTCCGCTCCTGTGGGCGTATGGCGATTTTACGCCATCGATAGTATTCACTCCTCCCACTGGCTTCGAGAGCGGTTGTGGGGGGAATGAAACATCGGAGAAAATGCAATAGTCTGACACTCACAAACTATTGTCTTGTCTTCAGTTCGGTACAGTTGTGAGTGTTTGGCTCAAGCGTCTGTGTCTGTCGTCGGTTTGACTAAAACAGTTCATATCCACTGTCCACCTGCTAGCAAAGGTACCAAAAACTTTGTAATCAACGAATAGGCTTTATATTTATAAGGTAGTTTCGTTTTTTTTTCCTTCCTTTTCTCCTAAGAACTGTCGAATTATGACTTAGCTTATCTTAATAGTATTGAATACTTAGTCTATCTTTCTGCGTCTACTGCTGCTGCCGCTGTTTTTGCTGCAGTAGCAACTGCTGCTGTCGTTTCTGGGCTTTCCTTTCCCAGTCAATGCGGTTGCGCCTCGTCACGACTGTAGCCGCGAACGTTTTTGCGGCGTCCCATTTAGTGATGGTCGAGCACATATCCTGCACGAATCTTGCGTGGGATAGCGTGTATTCGAATGCCTTCGCCAGCATTGCTCGTTCTTCACTGAAACGTCTGCAGTGAAAGGCCACATGTTCTGGGCTCTCGACTGTATTCGAGCAACTCGAGCAAAAAAAGCTGTCGGCCAGCTGGAAACGGTGTAGATATTCAAGGAAGCAGCCGTGTCCGGTGAGTATCTGAGTTAGGTAGTAGTCAAGAAAGGCCTGTTACTACCCACATTGAAAGGGGTAACACTGCAACCGTTTTATGAGGTTAAATACTTAGAAGAAGCACGTCGAGCAGAAGGTCTCTCGAACACTAAAAGTCTTCTGGCAGTATAAGAGAACCTTTGGCAAGACATGGGGTCTAAGACCGGCGATAGTACACTGGCTGTACATCACCCTAATTAGACCCATTATTACATACGCCTCTGTTGTATGGTGTAAAGCCACAATGGTTAATTCCAGAGTAAAACCCTTAAACAGGCTACAGAGAAGGGTGTGCTTGGGTATCACAGGTGACATGAGTGCGATATCTGGTGATGCCTTTAATGCCATTCTTAAGGGGGGAAGCTGGTCTAGAGCGCAAAAAATGGGCATATTTTATGAATTTATTTTGACTCAACAAAGGAATCAATCGAAAATCTGTGAAATAGGTTTAATAATATAGCTTTCATGGTACAAATACAAAATTTTTCGTCTGAATTAATTTCAAAATGGCCGCTGTCCAGCAGTTCTCCTAAGGCGCCTTTTTTTCTAGTGGGTCCATTGCCGAAGACGTAAACTCCTTAATTTTTGTCCTGGATCAAAAAATAAAATTCTTTTAGTTTCTATATAACAACAGAAAGAGACGTACGTAGGATTTTTTCGATATTTTGTTTTTTCGCGAAATGGTGCACGTTTGAACAAAAAGTTACAATTTTCACTATAAAGAACGACATAAAATTGTTGATTAAAAAAAACTATGTAATATAAATAAAAAATCCTACGTACGTCTCCGGAGAAAGGTATTTCGAATGTATTGTCAAAATTTCGTAAGAATCGGTAAAGATTTGTTCGAGTTATGTCTTCGGCCAGTTTAAAAAAAGTGATTTCGAGAAAAACGCGTTTAAAGTTGTAAATAGTGTTCGGGGCATACCTGCGAGGCACTGCCGTCGAATGAAAAATTTGGGCATTTAGAAATTTTTGCTGGCATCGCTCATTTGGTATATTATTTCTAAGACCCTAAAGCACCTTTTAAGACAAAAAAAATTTTTTCGATTTTTTCAAAATTCTAGACCAGCTTCCCCCCTTAACTTGCAACCCCTAGATGTTCAAATTCAAAAGGAAGCAATGAAGGCGGCGTACAGGCTCAAGTTAAACGGAGTCTGGGGAAATGAAGTAAGCACTGGCCACTGTCAGATATACCACCAGTTGTCGGAGCGGTGGACACTGTTCTCGATGCCAGTGGACAATCGGGTGCTTGTCGTTAGCTTCGGTAGGAAGTATGATGTTCTGATCCCAGATAGAGATCCATGGTTAAGTCCAGAGAACCTATTAACGAGATATCAGCACAATTTCTACATCGAAGGATCCAAAACCAGTGATGGTTCGGATCTGGATGGTACTTAGACAAAGACACTAAGTACTCCTTTGCCACAGAACAGATGGCCACAGTACTCTCTACGGAAGTCTATGCCATCTGGAACGTGGCATGCTGGCTAGTAATTGAGAAAAAGTAGCGGGGCAACAGTATTGGTCTGCATATGGCTACCTTGGGGGTCGTAGACAGCCCGATATGCCTATCCTGTCTTGAGAATGACGACACTGCAGAGCATTTGCTATGTAGCTGTCCTGGATTTTCCAGAATCAGGTTCAGGATATTGGGTTATTCATACTCTTCCTCTTCCGGATCTCTTAAAATTCATAAATGAATCCAAGATATTTGTGGAAGAGTGACCTCAAACTAATTTATCCGTCTTACCATCCACTTTTTATCTTTCCTATCTCTTTCTTATATCTTTCCACTGAAATATATCCGGGTGTAGTACAACGGTCTCCTGAGTGAGTGCTTGGACTTATCCAAACCCCCACAAATCTAATCTTATCTAATGTCTTAAGACGCTAAGCTAAACAGAAAAAAATACATTTCACCGTTAATGTATTCTCAGAGAAAATATAAAATGCACTGCATCAAATAAGCTGTGAGCATATTTTGATGAGAAAACTATTTGTTTCTATATTTTTTCAGCAAGCTTTGTTTTTGTTATTGTTCTTTCTGCAGTGGTAAACAGTACCTGTGTACATATCTCATTACAAGTTGTATATATTTTTTTTTATTTATTTCCTTTTTTTTTAAGTATTACCTGCATCAAATAAGCTGTGAGTCACTGTATATAATTGGTGCTTATACACTTTATGGTGTGTTTGGTCGAACTTCTCTTGCTATTTGGAGTAACGATCTTGATTTTTTCCACAAGTGGAGAGACCTAGAAATTGTATGCCGTCTCCGAACGACAGATGGCTCTTACAAGAGACTTTTTTGTGACACAAATGCTTCCGATGGCTTGTTATTGCCTGCTAAGGAGCGGTCGCCATTAGAAAAGAAAATGTTTTCTTTCATTTGGTGTTTCAAACCCGTGTACTTCTACAAAGTAGTTATGCATCAACTCATTCGGGTATGGCGAATCTAAATTTTAATGGTGGTTTCGGTAAATCACCTGATTTGTGTTTTTTTTCTTTCGCCGTATCCATGTGGCTGTCAGACCAGAATAAAACAAGGCGGATTCATTTTTATGCCTTCTACTTTGCGAGTACTTTTTTTTGGCAATCAAACGTACAAAACATTGTTGTTGCTGTAGTGCTATGACCTTGAATGAATGCGCCTTGATTTGAACCAAGGCTTATTCCACGAGCTAGAAATCACAAACCAGTCGAACTCTCTCATACCAGACTATTACGCCAAAAAAGTCATTTAACAAAAATTGGCTCTTTGTAATCCATGTATTCGGTATTTTTTTAGCCCCACGAGAACCAACGATATCGATAACTATGGTTTGACAGCCGAGAATGACAAACTGTATAGACATTTCTGTTTAGTAAGATTTGGCAAGTCATTATGAATCGTTTATCGCCAAAACAATGCTTCCAAATTGTAGAAATTTACTATGAAAAATCTTTTCGCAAAGTCCATAGAGCAACGTGTGAAAGAAGACTGTGAAATGTCGATTCGCCGTTGTGCTACTTCTGCTACGTGGAAAATGTAACCTAAGGGTCTCGGCTTACGTGGCTATGAAATATAGCTCGCGCAATAATTGAAGCCAAATAAAGCAAAACCATCGTTTTCGTCGAACTTTTATTGGTTGGTCTCATTTAGATTAATTTTTCAGATTTATTGGAAAAGCAATCGAAAATTGGACTGTTCAAATGGACCATGTAACTCGTTGCCGCGGTGGACTTATGCCGAATATCATATCCAAAAAATAAATGCCATGAAATTATCTACCAGATTATAATAAAAAATGCATTACAACAATATTTCGGTTTTGTATTAACATTTCAAGCTGTCAAACTCGGTCGATACCATTTTTTTGACAGCCTAATATCATTTGAGTTAAAAGTGTCCGTAGATATGGAAATATTTTAAAATATTAAAAAAATGCATTATTATTTTATTTATTAATAATTAAAATTATTTAAAAAAAATTTAAATTAGCTTCAGTTTACTAGTAATTTTATTTTTATTTTCATGTGTATGTGAAAATGCTTACTTCTTAAAGAAAATTAAATACGCGCTAAACTTACTCAAATTAAATGCATTCTCTTATAAAACAGTTTTAGTAATTTTTTGTTTTTGTTTTTGTTTTTATTCGCTCAAGGCGTTTGAACATTTAATATTTTATTCAAATATCTACTTCATTTCAAAGTATGTTCGACATTACCTCTGAATCTATGCTATGCAGTGATCAACGATTCCCCACATAACCAGATTTGCGTTTACCTCATTTCTTTCAAGATTTCTGCGTACAAGAGTTAGCCGACTCTCCTCAATACTAGTGCGTCTGATTTTGGGCTTACGCTTAACGACTTTAGTCCACACTTCGAGTTATTGGGTGGCTTCCTCACATACGAGTATAAGCGTATTCATGCGCACAGTCACCGCGCTTGGTTTAATAATAACAGCCTCCTCCACACCTTTTGATTGGTTGGCATATGGTTGTTGCTGATTGGATTTCGCGTCTATCGGTAGTTTTGACAATTCTAAATGGGCTCTCCTTACCCTATGCTGCGCCTCTCGCCCACTATCTGGAGCTGTACGGGTTCTTTGTGTGCCTGTTGATAACATTCGCAGCTACTTTTATTTGTGTGCTTTTATTGGTGCACACAGTGGGTGTCTTTGCCTTACTGTACATGGCTACTGCTCTCTGATACTGCTTATCAATCGCACTCACCAGGCCTCTCAGGGACATATTTAGTTTATGTCTCTGCACCTCCGTCATACTGATGAGCTCTCTCAGTCGCTCCCCCATCATATAGAGCGGATCCTCGCCGGGTTATTGTTTCGCCGCTTGCACCCACACGCATTCCTTTTGCTGTTGTGTATCGCTGTTCACTCTGTCTGGTGTTGTGAACTGTTGTTACTGCTTGTCGCTCTTGCTCCGGATTGGGTAATTGTTTTCTCACTGGTGCGTGAGCGATTCTTGTCCGTCTATAAAACGGGTTGAGCACATCGCTCGGTTCAGCGCATCTGCTCGGAGATTTATCAGACATATTGCTGAATAACTTTGAATAACTTTGCAGGTGCCAGATGTCATACAGCTGCGCTTGTTCCCTTGTTACGTTGTTTTTTATTTTGCTTTTCTCTCACCTACTGATCTGTGGCTGATGACACACAGCTAGGTGAATAGTTGCACTGAGGATAATGTGAAAACAAAACATACTGCTCTCACTCTCACCAACAGTTTGCACTTTTGTTTATATGGTTCTCTTATTTTGAACCTCCAGTTATTAAAGTTGATAGCCTTAGCTATGGTTTTCTAAATAATTAGCTTATTGTGATCAGGTAAACCTGTCAAGCTAATCACCCGTCGCTGCTGCAGCGTTTGGGGACGTACCTATGCACTTTTAGCCGCTTTGTGTACATTCGCCTTTACCTGGCTGCTTTCGCAAATGTGTTTCGAAAATTAAGAGTTCCACTTATGTAAATATACTGAGAAAAACGAAACCCATAAATCAGACGTAAGTTATAGAATACTTTTACAGCTGAGCTAATTTAGCTTAATATTAAAATGGCAAACAGAATCATTGAGCTTGACATTCAATGTAAATTTTAAGTAGTCTAATTAAAAGCTTTGAACTGCAGGCTGGTTTGAAAATGTGAACTTTTGGCCTTTGGAATACATTTACGATATGCGTAAGTAAATGTGACACTCGCATTCAAAGTATACATATGTATGTAAGTATATTTGGCATATGCCGTAAATGTACGCAGAAAAACACTTTTATAAAATGTCATACGTAAATAAATCTGTGGTGATTAAGAAGAATAGCTTCATACGAAAATGATTGCTTTGAGGTTTCTGCAACTTTGACTTATTTTTATAATAATTTGTTTTGTTAAAACTTATTTGACTGTAAATATTTCTTATACTGTAAAATAATAATTGAATAATTAAAATATTAGGTGACCAACAAGATTTGATACCTATTTCTCTCATTTTTCCCCTAACTCGACTTGAGCTTCTCTTATATGAGCGCAGGAATATTGACCAACTCAACAACATCTGCAGTTAAATTAATTGCTAAATAAATTTTTATGTCATTTAACTTCTCAATAATCTCAATCTCTTATCACTTAACTACTCCTTTAGACTCTCAGATCTACGCTATATACATACAAAGCAGCAAAAACAATAAACATTTTGTTGGGTCCCCGCCCACTCTGAAGTGGGGGAAATGAAAGAGCGGATGAGTGCACTAGGAAAGGCTCTAAGCTTAACCTTCAGGGAGTAGTAGAGAACATCAGCATTCCACTGAAGGAATTAAACACTGCGCTTAACCTGAGCGTAAGCGCGGAACCCAATAGAAGCTGATCTCTAACTACTAAGTGCATGGTCTCCAAAGCGCTCTGGCCAAAATTGAATCTTAAAAGGACAAAATGTCTATTTGGATTCAACAGATCAACTAATAGCGTCCTCACAGGACTTATAATGGGTCATTGTACTAGAATGGGTGTACCTCACTAGGACTAGGATGAACTACCTTTATCTCTGTCTCTTTTTCTGATACTTTTTCTCCTTCCCACCTTGACTATCTACCCTTTCGAGAGCTCTAAATACAATGGGCTTTTTTTAGCCTGAGGTGCTTCTTGGTTTGATCTATTCAAATTTCATCTCACAATGACACAATGAGGTGTGTGAATATGAGTGAAATGAGCGGGAGGATTTCTGCTGCTGAGTACCCGGTGACGTACTAGCCCAAGTTTCTCGCAAAATTTTGTTTCTCACCACAGTAGATTTTCCAAACTTGATTATATATCATCCTTGCTTTAGAAGCGCCTCCTGATTATTGAGAGAGACTGGTGACCTTCACTAAAAGGCTTCAGTTGACAGTTGTTTTGTGGGGGTTTTTTTTAAAAGCTTTTGAAAAACTCTCCTTGCCCTTAATATTGCATGACATGTTACAATCCAAGAAAATACGCGCGGTATATTACCTTTTGGCTGCGACTTGGATGAGTAAAATTGTTCTATGGCGATGACAGGATGCACTAATAAAAATTTACATTACTATTTCTTATGCGAAAAAGTAAAGATCGCTTCTTTATTGGATTCCAAACCCCTATTTAAAATGTATTCAAACTTTCGAACTACAAAATGTCTTATAAAAGCTGGTTAAGTTTCAAGGGCCGGTGTTGATTTTCAACAAAATTCATTTGTTTTACAAAATTATTGTCATTTCTCTTTACTATGATAATATTGGTATGGCTCAATTAGGTATAGAATAAAATATTGGCCAAATGACCGCCGCGGTCTCGGCGGCACACCTCCACCCGATGGCCCAAATTTTCGATGACGATGAGGCATAATTGAGATTCTATGACGTTAATGTGCCGAATTATCTTATCCGTTAGCCCCTGAATTGTTGCTGACTTATCGATGTACACATTTTCTTTCAAATAACCTCAAAGAAAGAAGTCCAACGGTGTTAAATCACATGATCTTGGCGGCCAATTGACATCGCCGTGACGTGAGATTATTTCGCCATCAAATGTTTCGCGCAAAAGGCCATTGTTTCGTTAGCTGTGTGACAAGTGGCACCGCTCTGTTGAAACCACATATGCTCCACATCCATATCTTCCAATTCGGGCCATAAAAAGTTCGATATCATTTTACGATAGCAAACACTATTCACAGTAACTGCCTGACTGGTCTCGTTCTGGAAAAAATACGGCCCAATGATGCCACCGGCCCATAAACCGCACCAAACAGTCACTCTTTGTGGGTGCATTGGTTTTTTGGCAATCACTCTTGGATTATCATTCGCCCAAATGCGGCAATTCTGCTTATTGACGAATCCATTGAGGTGAAAATGTGCCTCATCACTGAAGATGATTTTCTTCGATATGATTTTTGATTTGAACGCCCGTTTTCATAAATAACTTGAACGCGTTGCTCGATTGTGTTTCCATGGTTCAAATTGAGTTAGTCTGAAATTGAAAAGGTCAAATGAAATGCAGAAAAAGATTGATGTTTAGGTGTTGTTCACATTTAACATCGGCCCTTGAAATTTAACCACCCTTTATTAAAATTCAAAAACTAGCAAGAAATCCATTTGTAGTACTAGTTGTCGAACTAGAAGACGAGAGTTTGTAGTACTAGAAAACGAAATTTGAGTCGGTACATCAGCTCCTCTGTGAAGGCCCTACACTTTAAAGAAGCCGTGCCAAATACCTTGGCATTATTTCTTCGAAGGCCTAGGAAATTAGCAAAATGTCTCACTGGAGGGATTAGTTACCAAGTGGTTTAAGAAACTTAATTAGGGGATGGAAGTCAAATGCAGGTATCATAATGGACTTTACGGTCTTATACAAGCAACGTGGGTAACAAAACCTATCTCCTCAATAAACAATTTCCCAATAAAGATGTCTTTTATGCGCAATCATGGGCAAAACAATAGAGGTGGAATATTTAGCTCAGGTTTAGCTAGTTTTTTGCTGTTTATTTAATTTGTATAAGTTTTTTGTATTTGTTTTTAAGTTCAACTCAGGGTAAATAAAACACCATTAAGAGTTTCTTCAAACTTTTTGCAAAAGTTTAAAAATTGTACAAATTTTCCCCAGAATAACAAACTTTTTAATGGGAATTATTAGTACAATTCTTGGTATGCAGTTTTTTAGCTCATTAAATTTTTATGCAATGAAGTGAACATTTCAAGCGACTAGAAAACACTGTTGCTTTTTGAATTTTTGAAATCTGTTTTCTGACAATGTCACGCATTTTCTCCATATAAAATGCGTTCAAAAATATTTTTATATGGAGCAAAATGGCCAACAACTACATTTATACATATATAAAATTCGTTTATACCTTTCATTGACTGTCGGGCCAATCCCCTCGTCCAATTTGTGGTATGCAACTTCAAGCTTTTTCACAAATGGAGGGGCGCCTACAATCTTATGCAGCCGGTCGTTTGTGCGGTTTTTTGTGAACAAAAGATAGTTTTGCGAAAGAAAACCGAAGATGTGCGAAATTGAAATAAAATCCAGTGCAATCGTAAATTGTGCAGTACATGAAGTAAAACCCATGGCGGCCGCCGTAGCCGAATGGATTGGTGCGTGACTACCATTCGGATTTCACAGTGAAACACAAAAATTAAGAAAAACATTTTTCTAATAGCTGTCACCTCTCGGCAGGCAATGGCAAACCTCCGAGTGTATTTCTGTCATGAAAAAGCTCCTCATAAAAATATCTGCCGTTCGGAGTCGGCTTGAAACTGTAGGTCCCTACATTTGTGGAACAACATCAAGACGCAAACCACAAATAGGAGGAGAAGCTCGGTCAAACACCCAAAAAGGGTGTACGTGCCAATTATATAGAGGTTGGCCAAAAAGTCTTGCGGTATTTTTATTGAATTTTCAATTGTTCATAAAATTGGTTATAATAATCCGATTTAAGTCAAATATGCGCCGTTTTGTTCGATGACGAGTTCCCAACGAGATGCCAACTTCATAATGCCCCTCTTATAGAAGCTCGCTTCCCTATTGTCAAAAAACTCGAAGAGCCAATTTTCACAGGACTCTCTTGTGGACAACTTCTGACTACCAAGCTCGTTCGCCATGGACAGAAATAGGTGGTAATCACTTGGTGCGAGATCCGGACTATACGGTGGATGCAAAAGAACCTCCCATCCGAGCTCCCGGAGCTTCTGGCGCGTCACCAAAGATGTGTGTGGCCTGGCGTTGTCCTGATGGAAGACAATTGGGCCTCTGTTGATCAAAGATGGCCTCTTCTGCATGAGTGCTGCATTCAGGAGGTCCAGTTGTTGGCAGTACAGGTCCGAATTGAGCGTTTGCCCATAGGGGAGCAGCTCATAGTGGATGATTCCCTGCCAATCCCACCAAACACACAGAAGAACCTTCCTGGCCGTCAATCCAGGCTTGGCCACCGTCTGGGCAGCTTCACCGCTTTTCGACCACGACCGTTTGCGCTTCACGTTGTCGTAAGTGACCAACTTTTCATCGCCAGTCACCATCCGCTTCAAAAACGGGTCGATTTTGTTGCGCTTCAGAAGCGATTCGCATGCATCCATACGGGCAAAAAGGTTGTTTTGCGTCAAGTCGTGTGGCACCCATACATCGAGCTTCTTTTTTAATCCCAGCTTCTTCAAATGGTTTATAACGGTTTGATGACTCATGCCCAGCTCTTGGCCGATGCTACGGCTGCTACTATGCCGGTCTCTTTCGATCAGTTCAGCGATTTTATCGCAATTTTTAACGACAGACCTTCCGGACCGTGGCGCATCTTCGATCACCTCTGCACCAGAACGAAGAGGTTGAAACCATCGTTGTGCGGTGGAAATGGAAACTGTATCGGGTCCATAAACTGCACAAATTTTATTGGCAGCATGAGAAGCATTTTTGCCTTTATCGTAGTAGTACTGTAAAATATGCCGTATGTTCTCTTTATTTTGCTCCATGTTTGCGACGCTATAACTCACGAACGACTAAAAGCAAACAACAATTAATCAAACACGTGTTAGCACGTGAAAGGAGCTTTCCAAAAAGCTCTAGCGTGAACCGATGCGACGAATACAACTAGAACTACGCGCTTGCAAAGACAAACTTGCGGAAATACCGCAAGACTTTTTTGGCCAACCTATATATATGTATTTATGAAATGAAACCCTTAAATTTTCATTTTTATATGACTTTCCCGTTACTCTACAATTAATGCCACAATTCTTCTTATTTTCTTACAGTTGCTTATGAATGCATGATCTACCGTCTCATATTTTGAGCTGGGAATGTATTTTACAATACTGAAGTTGAAGGTAAGTGACAAAAAATTAAGCAATCGATTTGTAAAGGTTTTCATTACTAAAGAAAAACCTAAATTTGTATTTATCAAGTAAAGCTGAAGTTGAAGGAGGTCTTGCTTGTTTTTACGCCTCGGCGTATTTTTATGCAAGCAGCAGCAGACTTGATTGAGCTACAACTGCGATTCTTTTTGTTTTTTTTACTTCATATGAAATCTCAACCAGATATTTTGAATTGGGTTGTCCATATTCGACGGACCCATGTGTTTTTTTTTTTTAATCAAAGGGTCCATTCCAATCGACGAGGCTTGTCCGCAGGCAACAATCTTTGCGTCAATTGAATCTTATACGGGAATAAATGCGGATAATTCGTTGTATAGTGGTCCGAGCAATGCCCAACTGTTGAGAACGGCGATTTTGGGATGTCCTTGGCGAAATTTATGTCTCATGACTAGGGAACTCTGCTTCGGCAAAAGCTTTCAACTCAGTAACATCATCGCCATCATCATCACTTTTTGGTACTACAGCTTTTTGTGAGCTTTTGTGAGCTTTGGCCTGCAGCTCGCGGAACCTTAATACGATCACTTGCAACTTTTTTCCAATTCCTTATACATTCACCTGCAAGACTTATTTACTGAGGAAGATTGTTGACTTTGCCTGAAAGGTAATAAGATGTAAGTTTATTTTGTGGAAATGTCTGGAGTTATTTCTCAGATAGAGATTCATATACCTACTATTATTCTTGTCTAATGAGATACTGAGACTTGAAAATTCTTGTATTAAGGATCTTTCCGCATTTATTGAGAAGTGTGAAAACCTTTTGGGTATAGCATTACTGGGGTATAAAATATTGTGTTGGGAATAAGTTCATAGCATTTTTTTATATTTTATTTCAATTTACAACGATTTGTGTGCTGTTTGACAAAGAGTAAGAATTCATTCGATAAAGCTCTTTCTGCTCTACAAAACTATGTTATTTGTATTGTTGAGTTATATAATTTTTTATTAGTTTTGAGGCTTAGAAATGGAATACACAAGAGGCAAAAATCAAAATTTTCGACACATGCGCTTCCTTGCTTTTTATCGAGGTCAAAAAGCTGCCGTAGCGGCGCGAGACATTTACGACGTGTATGGAGAAGGTGTCATAGGCGAGTCCGTGCTATATCCGTGTCTGTGATTTGCAAAGTTCAAAAATGTCCAGTTTGACGTCGATGACAAGTCCCGCAGCGGAAGACCTTCTGAATTTGATGAAGGACGTCTTAAATCACTTTTGAAGTACAACGGTAGCCAAACCAGTCTTGAATAGGCGGAAAAAATAAACTTCGATCATAAAGTGATTCTTAGTCACCTTCATTCAATGGCATTTACCGAAAAATTGGGAGCCTGGGTGCCTCACGAGGTCAACGAAAACATCAAACAAAGTCGCCTTCAAATTGCTTCTCAGCATCTCGGCCGCCATCGAGCAACACGCGGTCATAAACAGCGCTTTTTGTACCGAATTGTCCCGGGAGATGAGAAATTGTGCCCATACATCAATATGAGGCAAAGAAAGGTGTAGGTGGCTCCAGGAGATGCGTCAAAGCCGTGAGTTAACCTGGCTCTTCATCCAAAGAAGATCATTATATGTGTTTGGTAGAACTGGAAGGTATGTTTGGTGGAATGATATGTGTTTGGTGGAACCTCGGTCAACGAGGAGCTCTACATTGCCCGGCTACACCACGTGAATGAGGTTATTCAACTGAATAGACCTGATCAAACGACAACGCCAGGCTCCATATTGCACAAGTCGTCAAAGCCGCACTCCAAGAGCTCGAATGGGAGGTTCTTCAGCATCCGGAACTTGTTCCGACCGATTACCATCTTTTCTGCTCCCTGTCAAACCATATGAAGCGCGTTACCTTCGATATCAAAGAGGTCCTCAAAAACTGGCTCATCAACTTCTTTGACATCAGACCGGGCGATTTTTGGCGGAGCGTCATCAACGAATTGGTCGAGAGGTGGGAAGAGGTTGTAGGCAGGAACGACGAATATATAATTGACTAGCAAACCCGGCCCCCTTCGCTGGGCACACTAAAATATAATAGATATGGTTTAGAACAGAAAATATATGATTTTCATATTATTTATTTCTTTATTCTTTATTCAAGCGCTTTGGCATAAACAATATTTTTTGTTTTTCTATTTGTTTTTGAGTAAATATAAAATATAAATTGAAAATCAGGAAAAAAGAAGATTGTTTTTAAATTTCAAATCAACGCATATGAATAAACAATCGTCTTTTTTCCTGATCATCCATGAATTTTTCGTTTCAATTTATATGTTTTATTAAGCATTGGAGCTTTTTTAACCATTATCCATTTATATTTTTCAAAAAAAAAAAACGAAAAAAAATTGTTTTTCCAAGAACACATAATTCGGATTTCACATTAAATTCTCAAATTTCGTAAGAAATTATTCACTGTTCCAAAATCCACTCCAAAAAAATTCACAAACAATTTTTACATGTTGCACTTACGTTTTTTCCTTATGGAATCCAAATCAGAAAGAAATATTGACACATTGTAACTCACACTGTCAATTTGACAGTTCAGTTCCGCCCCAAGCGTTAAAAAAGTAAGCGACATTATGGCTGGTTCAAAAGAACGCTGTACCCGTTGCCAGTGCTCCGAATTACAACCAAACTTTACGAAACCCATTTTCAATACTTACTTAACAATGTGCGTAAGTTTGGTTTAATTCGGTGCAAAGACACGGCGGGTCCACGATTTGGCATATATTTCGAGACCTAGTCATCAATAGGTATGAAAATTACCCCGTATTAAAGCACTTATCAACAGCTTTCATTTGATACCCATATTGTACATACACAACCAAAGGTTACCCGGGTCCACGTTTTGACCTATATCTCGAGACCCCAGTCACGGAGCGGCATGAAAAATACTCTGTACTAAAGCATTCACCAACAGCTTCAATTTGATATCCATATTGTACAAACACATTCTAGGGTCCACGTTTTGGTCTCTATCTCGAGACCTTAGTCACGGAGCGGATGGAAATACTCTGAACTAAAGCATTCACCAACAGCTTCCATTTGATACCCATATTGTACATACACATCCGAAGGTTACCCGGGTCCACGTTTTGACCTATATCTCGAGACCCTATCTACCAATAGTTATCCAAACTATACGGAAACCATCGTCAATACCTCCTTAACAATGTGTGTAAGTTGGGTTTAATTCGGTGCAAAGACACGGCGGGTCCACGTTTTGGCATATATTTCGAGACCCTAGTCATCAATAGGTATGAAAATTACCCCGTATTAAAGCACTTATCAACAGCTTTCATTTGATACCCATATTGTACATACACAACCAAAGGTTACCCGGGTCCACGTGTTGACCTATATCTCGAGACCCTAGTCACGGAGCGGCATGAAAAATACTCTGTACTAAAGCATTCACCAACAGCTTCAATTTGATATCCATATTGTACAAACACATTCTAGGGTCCACGTTTTGGTCTCTATCTCGAGACCCTAGTCACGGAGCGGCATGAAAAATACTCTGGACTAAAGCATTCACCAACAGCTTCCATTTGATACCCATATTGTACATACACATCCAAAGTTACCCGGGTCCACGTTTTGACCTATATCTCGAGCCTTATTTCCAAAATAAAATATAATCCATGTTACTCGTGGGTGATGTAGCTTTCGAATGGTGAAAGAATTTTAAAATCGGTCCAGTAGTTTTTGAGCCTATTCATTACAACCAAACAAACAAACAAACAAACAAACAAACAAACAAACAAAGTTTTCCTCTTTATAATATTAGTATAGATTAGCTTATTCATATAATTATTGTTTTCTGTTTAAATAAAAGTCTTCGCTAACAACGCTACGAATTTACCTCTTAAGTTTGAGCATTCAGCTCTCTATCACTCTGAGTATTAATTTTGTCACAAATGATGAATTGAAGTTTTCTTAGTAGACAAACCAAATACAAGGTGGCGCAAAATTAATCACGGAAATAGCAAAAACAGACAGCTGGAATATACAAAAAGGCAAGCAATGGAGCGCGCAAATGTCAAAATACAGATTTTCATCACTCAAGAACATGTTTTTTTTTTATTTAGAAAAAAAATTATACGAAAACAAAATTGGATGATTAATTTTGCGCCACCTTGCACGTGGTAATTTCAATTAAAAATAATGAGAAAAGTTATGACTTTTTTTTATTTGGTAAAAAAATGATTCAAAAATCAAAATTGGATGATTAACTTTGCGCCACCTTGCACGTGGTTATTTCAATTAAAAATAATGAGAAAAATTAGGATTTTTTCTATTATTTAGCAAAAAATTATTAAAAACAAAATTGGATGATTAATTTTGCGCCACCTTGCATGTGGTAATTTCAATTAAAAATAATGAGAAAAATTATAATCCTTTTTTTTAATAATTTAGTAAAGAAATGATTAAAAAAAAAATTGGATGATTAATTTTGCGCCACCTTGCACGTGGTTACTTCAATTAAAAATAATGAGAAAAATTATGATTGTTTTTATTATTTAGTAAAAAAATTATTAAAAAAAATTGGATGATTAATTTTGCGCCACCTTGCACGTGGTTATTTCAATTAGAAATAATGAGAAAAGTTATGACTTTTTTTTATTTGGTAAAAAAATGATTCAAAAACCAAATCGGATGATTAATTTTGCGCCACCTTGCACGTGGTTATTTCAATTAAAAATAAAGAGAAAAATTATGATTTTTTTATTATTGAGCACAAAATTATTAAAAAACAAATTGGATGATTAATTTTGCGCTATCTTGTACGTAGTTGTTTCAATTAAAAATAATGAGAAAAGTTATGACTTTTTTTTTATTTAGTAAAAAAATGATTCAAAAACTAAATTGGGTGATTAATTTTGCGCCACCTTGCACGTGGTTATTTCAATTCAAAATAATGAGAAAAATTATGATTTTTTTTATTATTGAGCACAAAATTATTAAAAAACAAATTGGATGATTAATTTTGCGCTACCTTGTACGTGGTTGTTTCAATTAAAAATAATGAGAAAAATTATGACTTTTCTTTTATTTAGTAAAAAAAATGATTCAAAAACAAACTTGGGTGATTAATTTTGCGCCACCTTGCACGTGGTTATTTCAATTGAAAATAATGAGAAAAATTATGATTTTTTTTTATTATTTAGTAAAAAAATTATTACAAAAAAAACTGGATGATTAATTTTGCGCCACCTTGCACATGGTTGTTTCAATTATAAATAATTAAAATTTAATTTAAATAAATAACTATTTTCATTTATAAAAGCCTTCATCTAATAAAAGCCACATTGTATCGAAAATTGATATCAGCAAAAGCCTCAAATATACTTTTGTAGTTTACCCTGTTACGAGTTTCACGTTAATTACGTTTAATACCACAGTTTAGTTTGGCATTTAGCATACGATAAAGCAATTAATCCCATTTATAATTGTAAAAACTAGCTAAAAGCTAAACACCATAAATAAACGGAAAAACAACTGATTGACCACAAACGGACTGATATGCAGACAATAACTGGAGGCGGATAAATGATTTGCAAAATGCCTATGTTTCAATTAGTTTTTGTAGTCATTTTGTGACGGTTAATTTTGTGTTTTTCTAAATTCTATGCAAATTGCCGAACAGCAGAGCTGCATTGGTGGCATATGCCAAATGAGAGTTAATCGATCGTTCATGGTATTTAAAATTGCATGCGCAATACTACATAAATACTTATGCACTGGTATGTATGTATGTGTATGTAGATCTGTACCGGCAAAATAAAATGTATTGCCAAAGAAAGCAGCATCATTTTTAAATTTGCCAAACCGACCCGAATGTATACAATTGAATTGCAATTATACATTGATCAAATTGTGTGGGAAATACCGCAGCTGTCAAAAACACAAGCGCATATGTTTGGGTGCATGCAATTTGCCTAAAAATATGCACCGAATTACTAATTCAAAATAGACCGCAAATGCCGCAAATGGACGAATGAAAGGCTGTGTGAATGAAAATTGCAAATGCAGCGAAAAAGTGAAAAAACAGTCAATTGACAAATAAAAATAAAATTACAAATAAAAAAAAAATCAAGTAAAAAACCAAAAAAAAAAAATGTAAAAACTATACAAAATTATTTTTATGGCATTTAACTGTCGCTTATGGTGAATAAGGATGCCCTGGAAATTGCAAATAAAAAATGTTGTCTCCGAAAAGATGATATTAAAAAGTAATAGTTGCAAAACGTAGATGATTTTCACTCAAAAAAAAATTAGAATATTGAAATACACAGAAACTTAAGAAGAAAACATAACGACAACAATAATCTGGATATATTTTGTAAGTAGTTATGAATTTTGCTATCAATGAAAGGTGTCCTCTTCAAGATGAAAAATATAGAAGGTAGTTGCACTGATTGGTTTTGGGCGCCATGTAAGCCATTTAAGCGGTTAGGAGTTGTTGTTGTTGTTGAAGTGGTTGAGAATTTCCACCGAAATAATCCTAATTAGTGACCAGCACCGTTTTACTACCACCGTCCTCGTATAATGATGTATTTTTTTTTTTTCGTTCTAAGTCAAATCTATTTAATGAGGTCCAAGTAAAGCAGCAAATCTTTTATCTCGATGTCTGGGATCTCCTTAAATTGCTGTAAGAAAGGCTTGCCGAAGGAGCGTAGTCGTGCTCTAGATAGCCCCCATAAGTAGTGGAAAAGTTCCTTCCGCTTGATAGCTTCTGCAGATGGGATTGAAGGGGAGGTTGAGTCTGGCTGCATGCTCTCCTACTTTCCAATGACCTGTAAGGGTTGTAGTGATGCGTGAGATATTTAGTCGAGAACATTCTAACAGGTGATTCGTCCTTTGTATTTTGTATGATGGCCATGTGGTTTTTGTTGTAATACATGTAGTTAGTTGCTTCCATCTCCATTCAGCGAAAGCATGATAGTGTGAAGCAATGGATGCTTTTATTGCGCTCAGTGGGGTGGAGACTGACACCACCTCTGCTATTTCTAGTGTCGAACCTTTTCTTGCTAGCTCAGCCGCTATCTCATTATTCCGTATGTTTCTGTGACGGGGAACCAATATCAGAGTGATTTCAAGCCAATGACTAAGCATTTCTAGCTCCTCTCTACACTGTAAGACTAGTTTGGATGAAATGGATTTGGAATTCAAGGCCTTTATAGCTGCTTGACTGTCTGAGAAGATAGCTAGTCTTGCGCCAACTTCCTTGTAGAGTTTTAATGATTTGCATGCTTCTCTGATCGCTAACAGTTCTGCCTGGAACACGCTGACATAGTCAGGAAGACGAATTGACTGGGATAGGTTGAGCGGCTCCGAATGGAAGCCAGCTCCCACACCACAGTTCATCTTAGAACCGTCGGTATAGATTTCGATATTGTATCTTCCAATCACCTTCCCTTTGCTCCATTCGGCTCTCGGTGGAAAACGTACCGTAAAGTCTTTCTTGAAGTTTAGGTCGGAGACTGTGTAGTCTGATCTATTTTTGAGCAGCAAGGGTCCCTGTAGGAGGATCTTACTGTGACCGTACGACCTTGTTGTCCAGCCACTTATGTCTCTGAGTCTCACCGCGCTGCAAGTAGCTATTGTTTTAATGTGTAAATCTAATGGTAGCAGATGAGTTAGTACATTGAGCGCTTCAGTAGGACTGGTGTTAAGCGCTACTGTAGTTAAGATACACGCTTTTCTTTGTATCTTGTTCAGCTTGGTTTTATTGTATTTCTTTTCTGTTGCAGGCCACAAAAGTAGTGCCGCATATGTTAGTATTGGCCTTACAATGGCTGTAAAAGACCAATTGGATAGTTTTGGTTGGAGACCCCATTTTTTCCCCAACATTCTCTTACACGTGTAAAGTGCTCGCTGAGACGCATGTCTATGCCTAACATATTAAGAGCCTCGATTATGGATCTTGTGCTAACATTTTTGAACGCCCCCTCTATGTCGAGAAAAGCGACTAGTGAGTATTGTTTGTATTCTATGCTCCTCTCAATCGCACTTACAACTTCATGAAGAGCTGTCTCTGTGGATTTTCCTTTGAGGTAGGCATGTTGAGATGGTGAAATCGTTGTGTCTGTAATCTTCTCCCTGAGATATATATCCAACAATCGCTCGAGAGTTTTGAGAATAAAAGAGGATAAGCTGATGGGTCTGAAATCTTTCGCTGTATCATAACCGCGCCTACCAGCTTTAGGCATGAAAATCACCTTAACCCTCCTCCAACTTTTTGACGTGATAACGTCTTATAATTCGATTTAACAGGCTGCACGCACGAAAAAAGTGTCGTTACCTTGCTCATTAGTGTTACCTTGCTTATTTGTCGTTACCTTGCTCATTTGTCGTTACCTTGCTCATTTGTAGTTACCTTGCTCATTGCCGTTACCTTGAATGAACTGCAAGCGAAAGCGCGGAACGAACAAAGCAAACGAACGGCAACGTTCGACATCTTGCTCGCTCCTACTTAAGTGAGCGTATATATGTATGTATATACGCATATGTACATATATAAATTCACGTATTTGTATTTGCATATGCCTTCTTATTGATTATTATTAATTTGATTTACTTGAAGAATTTAAAATAAAACCAAGTTTGTTAATAATACCTGTTGTCTTAATGTTATTATTATTAATTTTTTTATTATATATGAAGGAAAAAATATATGGTATATTAATATTTACCACATACCTTGTAAGATATGTTGTATACTAATATATGTATATAAACATGCATATACATATACAATTTCGCGCAATTTTCAAAAAGAACAAATCTATATGTAAAGATGCATACAAGTCATATGGACATATCAAATATACGAATCTATTCCGTACGCAAGCAAATGTAAGCTAATGTGCTTGATCTGCAAGCGAGAGCGCGGAACGAACGACAAAGAGCACAATCGGCCCCCGCGTTCGGCAACGTTCGACATCTGGCTCTGTCCTACTTCAGTGAGCATATATATGTATGTATATGCGCATATGTAGGTATATAAATTTACATACTTGTATTTGCATATGCCTTCTTCCTGTGTGCATGGTAATGAACCATTTCTCTGTTGAGAATAGGACGATGATAGAAAAAGTAGGAAATGAAAGGGAGTGTTTTGAGTGTAAAGTGTCTTGAAAAAGGCAAAGGGATGATGGTGCCTCTTAGTGTTGTTGACTTATTAACGTCTGATGCACAATCGAAATTGAACATATCTTTCATGAATTTAATAAATGTTTCGTCATTTTTCACGTTTGTGTAAATGTAACTTGATCAATTCCATTACGATTCCATTTACCTCCTCCTCTATATCCATTCAAAATATCTATCAAACAAATAAAATTAAAATTTTGTTTTGAAAATTGCAACCATTCAATCAGTATTTTCTTATGACGTTGCCACGTTAAACTATCGTCAGTAAACCGACTTTACAGACAACCTCTTTTTTTGGAATATACCCTAGCATAAGGCTTTTTCTGAAAAAGACCTCCAGCCAAGGAATCATCGTTTCTCGAGTGTTCCACAGCATGGCTGGGAATATCCCATCTGGACTGGCTGCTTTATATGGTTCAAAGTTTTTCATCGCCAATAATATTCTATCTTGGGATACGATGTGATTGATTGTTATGGATGTCAGTTTGGATTTTTGAATACTGTTGCTATTGTTCTCAATATATTCTGTGTTGCCTAAAAAATGCATATTTATAAGATATTCTAGTGTGTCGGCCGAGGATTTTAGAGGTTAGGAGTAGTCAGATGCCCGAAAAAATTCTCAATAATCTTTGTCTATAATATCATTAATTGTAATATCGATTGTAAGGAGTTATTAAGCCAATTTCAAAGCCATATTTTTTTTTTAATAGTCTAAGAATTAATCGTTTATTCAACATTTATAATAATTGCATTTAGTGCGTCGGCGCGATGGTGTAACAATTATTGTAACATCATTAACATTAATGATAATATTGTAAGATTTAAGCTTTATCTGTCTAAAATATTTAATTAAGTAAATTGGTCGGTAAGAACATTTTCTGTAGACTGAAGTAAATAAATAAATAAATAGATGGAATATGCATTTTTGAAACATTTGACACTTTTTCGTTTGATTGATATAATATCAATATTTTTTATTCAAATTAGAAATATGTAGTATTCAGTCAAACAAAAGTTGACTGATGGCAGTGTCCGCCCAAGAAAGTGCTGCGAAATATTAGATTTCTTAGGTTGGGAAAAAAGCAATCCATTATTTTTGCGTAACATTTGTGTGATTTTATTGACATTTTCGAGATTTTCGACATTTTTTTATATATCAAAAATGCCTGAACAGAATCAACGAAACCATAATTGCACCCAATTACCGGCTACAGTATCGCCATCATAAGCACCATTCACAATTTTAGCGACCTGGCATGCATTTTCACCTTTATTAAGAGAAACTCTACCGAATTTTCTATTTGTCAACTTCCATTGTTTACACCCTATAACTCACTACAGAATGTAACAAACAAAAAACAGTAAAAGAATTTTGTTAGTGCGAAATGTCACGTTGACAACGAGCATGAACTTTAAATTGTTTGATGGATACTTTACGAGATATCGATCACTGTAGCCATTTACTGAGAAAATCATGACTTCCGTTTTCGTCTTCTTCCGCTTTTTACATATACCTATATAACTTATTTATCTTACACCCTTTTTGGGTGTTTGGCCTCCTTTTATTTGTGGCGTGCGTCTTGATGGTTCAACTTTCAGACGTTGGGACTGCCTCTCTCTCTCTCTAACTGAGTTAGTCGAGCTAAGTCTTAGCCAAGCTTGTTTTCTTTTTTTTGTGTTTTTTTCCTTGTTCACTCCTCTCGGGAGCATAGCGCCTCAACAAGACTCTTGTCTTGCGTTGGTTTCGTTAATTTATTTGATTTTTGACAGCAGGGGGAATGCCCATCTGTCGTTGCTTAGGGACAACGCCTTCTTACTGCTAGGAGCGCCATCTGTGTGTCACATTTTTCTGCCAGAAGGATTGCACAGATGGTTGAGGATTTCGCTAAATGGGGTGTGCCTGCGCTAGTACCGCGATTGCCCGCTTCCTCTTGCTGGTGCCACTGATGCGATGTGTAACTGCGTGTTTTTTTTCCTTTGCCTGTTTTAGCAGCCAGTTTGCAAGTAATGCGCTGACTTTTTGTGCGGTAGTAAGGATGGCAAGGATAAGTTTTTGGGTTTTGAGGAATGAGTTTTTTCTTTTTGTTGTTTTAAAACAGGGAAAGTAGGTAAATTTTAAGTGGGGCTCGAACCCACAACCTCTAGTATGGCAGGCTAGTGCACTTACGCTAGACTAGCAGGCCGCTCAGCCTAGCCTAACGTAATCTAAATAGAATATTAATTTTTATTTTTGCCGATAAAAATTTGCCCTACATGAACTTACTGGAAAAAAGTTTAAGCGCAAATTAAATATTTTCCGTTTTGACTTATAGTTGATTTTTGATTATGTAAGCTGAATTTTGAGCTTTGGTGTTTTAAAAGATTTATAGTAGAATTTTATGTGAAATATTTTTGCGGTACATTTTAGTCCTTTACGGAGTATTTCTCTGTTATGAGTATTCCTCACCACGAGAACTTGTTTTTCTTCCTATCGGAATCTTATATTCGGGACCTTGTTAGCTTTTTTTTTTTGATGTTTTTTTTTTTGTTTTTGTGTTGTATTGCTTATCGTAATGAAAGAAACATTAATACAAAATAGTTGTTTACAAACAAAATAACATTTGCTTAATTTAATATAAAAACAGCAACTTCTCTACCATCCGTTGACAGTTAATTTATATCAAACAGCCATCAGTTGATTCTAAAACTAATTCCGATTAAGTGATGCAATTGCGACTGCAATTAAACTCTAGCTTTGAGTGGCATTCGAAAAAAACGTCGCAGACGGAAAATGTCGCAAACAACCTCATTAGCGTTAGCTCATTAAAATCGTATTGTCCAATTTCAGTGCGCGCTTTTGACCGGCCAGTTTCGCATTTCCGCTCATTCTATGATGCCCCGCGTACCTCCCGCCAAACACATTGAAATGTGGTGTGCGTGCAAAAGCAATCAAATGCATTTCGAAATGTAAATCCTGACTGAAAAAGTGGTTTACAAAAGGAAAATCTAGCCGTGGCTGCAACAAATCACTAAAACAGAAACCAACAAAAACACCAACAAAAACACCAACAAAAAAGCAAAACAAATACACCAAATGATTGTAGTTCGTATCTAAATAGATTGTAAGCCACTTTCACACCCACACGCACGCACAAAAGGGTACACGAACATTAATTTCGCAATGCGGTTGTGTGTAATTGAGCTGAATTCTTTGCTTTTTAGGCGTTCAGCATTCGAAACGACCAACTAAATGAAATGAAATGCGCTTTTAGGCGCAATTAGAGCACTCAGCCCCACCTACAGTTAAGTTTATTCGCATTTTCAACACTCGCACATATGGAAGTGCGTATGTAAGTTTTTCGCGGAGGCTATGCGCTTAGCCGGCTAATGTGGTATTAAAATAATTGCATAAGCCGCGTTCATATTTCCATTCATTATTATTTCATATTAATTTCCATTGTGGTTGCATTAGAGGGACGAGTGAAGCTCAGCAGCGGATTAATGCGAATGTGTGTGTGTGTATGTGGGTGGGCGAATATTAATGTAGCTAAAGGCTGAATCAGCTAAATGCGCAAAAGTATTTGCGGTAAATAACTAAGGCTGATGGGAATGTTAGCATACGGCGACCACCTATTTGCATATGTGCTTCATTCTATTCAAAAAGTACAGCGAATTGAACAGTAAAATAAAATTCATTAATAACTAAAACATTTACTATTCACTCAAATCTATTGCAAGGCCTTCGAAGTAGGCCGCTTCAGAAATAATTCACTTATGCCAAGGAGTAATACAAAAATCAAATGGCTCAATGCTATGTAAATACTTAGGATAGGCGGGGGACTAATAATAGACAGTATTTTTTCTAGCAGCGATCGCTCCAAAACGGCCAAGAGTATTTCTGCAATAAAAACGCTTTTAATAAAAAATCATCTGCCGTTGAGAGTCGGCGCAAAACTGTCCCTCCATTTGTGGAACAACGTCAAGACGCAAACCATAAATACGAGGAAAAGCTCGCCCAAATAACCAATAAAGGATGTAAGTGCTAATTATTCCTATATATTAGGGGGACCGCAAAATAAAGTATGTTTTTTTATCGTAATTACAAAGGAACCTGAGCGCTTTCCGAAAAGGTGAAAGAACTGTTAAATTATTTACTTGAGCGAAATACTAACTTTAAATTATACTATGTAAATAATAATTTGATGGAGAATATTTTAGCCCACTAGCTCCCTTATAATAGGATCGTTTTGACTCTTTTTTGGAGAAGTTTGAAAAACAATGCATTTGCATGGGTGCTAGAGGCCCGCCATGTTCTATAAAATTATTCTTTGAAAAATTTCATGATGGGTCTACTGGGTTGCCCATATTCGACGAACCAATGTGTTTTGTTTTTTAAATTAAAAAAAAAAACCCAATTTTTTTTTGATGTTGACGATAATATTCATTTTATTTGGTTCAAATAGATTTGTTGACATCACTTTTTGAATATGATATCTCAAATGGCCGCCTTGAGCCTGTACGGCGTATTGTGCCCGTTTTGCAGCATTTTCCATAGTTTTAGTTAACATTTCGGCTAGAATAGCGGCTATTTCCTCACGGATGTTGTTCTTGAGCTCTTCTATGGTCTTTGGCTTATTAATATAAACCTTTGATTTTAAATATCCCCACAAGAAGAAGTCAGGTGGCGTTAAATCGGGCGAACGCGGTGGCCAGTCAAAATAGCTATGTTTCGACATCAAACGGCGAGGAAACAATTTCTTCAAAAAATCGATTGTGGTGCGAGCTGTGTGTGGTGGAGCGCCGTCTTGTTGAAACCAGAACTGCCTCATACGCTTTTATATGACGAATAATTGGCATCACAAAAGTGGTTATCATATCGCGATAATGCTTCTGATTGACGGTAACAACTTGATTTTCGAAGAACGTCGCACCAAACGGTAACTTTTTCGTCGTAAAGCGGTACCTGTTGAATTTCTTGAGGATTTTCAGTAGCGTTCAGTGCTTGTTTACCCTCCTAGTCAATAAGATATGAGCCTCATAGGACATGATGATTTTATTCTTCTTCTTCTTATTTTGACTTCTTTTGTTGAATGTAAATTTCAACAATTTGGGAGCGCTTGCGTGGCGTGTACTGTTCCATAGTAAAAATCTGCTTGGACTGACGCTTCTAACGCGGTATGTCATTAAGCGATCTGACGTCTCTGTCAAGAGATACAGGGTTACCAGATGGGTCCGTCGAATATGGGCAACCCTGCACTAAGACAAAATCATCATCTAAATGACGCAAAAGTCTACAGAAACTAAAAAAGCAAATAGTCTCACAGTTTCCTTAACTTGGTCAATACGATTATTATTCAGTGGAAATTTTTATTGAAATTTTGGTTAGAAATTCATTCACAATGAAGCCTTGTATACCAAATGTATCAATCTTTTTTCAACAAAATCTTACTTCTGCTTCCAAAGTACTCATAACATCACCAGCATCATATTGACGTTACAGTCCTGGGTGGACTGTCATTCTTCTCGACGGCCCGCTTTGGCTCTATGTTGTGAGATTCTCATCTTTCGTATATCGTCTTCTACGTCTTGAAACCATCGTCGCCTTGGCTGGCCTCTCCTTCTTGCTCCTTTATCCTTTCAGATTTGCTTCAAAAACTTTTTTGGTCACTCTTTCGCTGCTCATTCTTCGAAAACCCTTTGGCCCCAGTACAATAAACGAAGGACTCAGAAAGTAATTTGGACTCCTCGCCAGTCGATTCCCAAACTGTGTGTTTCCATTCAATTTCGTAGCTGTGTTACCGGTCACTGGACGCGTCCATACCATCGTAATCTTTATGACTTTATAATTTTTTCTTTCAAATCGCATCAGTAAATTCAGGTCTTTAACTTTAAGGACCCTTGTTTTACAACCGTAGGTGAGAACCGGTGAGGAAAAGTTCTCATAACATCCAGTTAATATTCTTTGTTTGTCGTCCGAAAGTTTTTGAATTTTTGGCTATACCTTTTAGGGACTTATTTAAATAATCAAATACTGGTACTTCTTTCACGGAATGTATTTTTGTATAATGACATATGTATAAGTACATACTAGTATAAAGAGTGGTTAAGTTTCAAGGGCCGGTGTTGATTTTGAATAAAACACAATTTTTTTAGGAAATTATTGTCATTTCTCTTTATTATGATAATATTGGTATGGCTCGATTACGTATGGAATAAAATATCTGCCAAATCGTCTCGGCGGCACACCTCCATCCGATGGTCTAAATTTTCGATGACGCTGAGGCATAATTGAGGTTCTATGCCGTTAATATGCCGAATTACCTCATCCTTTAGCTCTTGAATTGTTGCTGGCTTACCGACGTACACCTCTTCTTTCAAATAACCTCAAAGAAAGAAGTCAAACGGTGTCATTGATGTTTAGGTGTGGTTCACATTCAACATCGGCCCTTGAAATTTAACCACCCTTTATACGTAAGTTTCCTATTTCGTTAATATTAAGCTAACATTTTTTTTTTTAAATCGTTTGGAAAATCTCATTTGTATTAATAAATAATTAATCACATAAGAGATCTGTCAATAAAGACGCTCGAATTTAAATATAAATAAAACAAAAATCGCACCAAAGTATGACTCTTGCTGATACATAGTTTCTTCTTGAATGGCAGGTGTATTTTCAGTACCCCAAACGTGGCAATCTTCCTCATTGACATATGCGCAAAAATCACCCTATGCGCGAAATGTATTTCTTGCAGAACAACCTTTTTCATGAAGCGAATTTTACGAATTGCTCAACTGAGTATCACTTCCAGGCTAAGCTTGTGAAAGTGTATTGTGCCAATTGTCTGTACAGAAATAATCGTATTATAAATAATTGCACAAGATTGCATTACGCTTGAATCATTCATATTTCTAACTTTTTTTTGTGGAAGATATGTTTAAGGAAAACTTGAATAACTCAGCCAAGCCTTGACGATTTGGGGCGTACTCTTCAGTTGCTTGTACTATTAGCCTTCTACTCCTGTAAATCTATTTTCGGTAAAAAATGGGAACTCAAGCCATAGGTCGTGCTGTGGATGTACAAGGCAGTGGTTTTACCAATTTTAACGTATGGATGCCTGCTTTGGTGGGAAGTTTTCGGAAGGGCTATAATAACACTAAACTGGGGAGGGTGCAAAAGACTGCATGCATTGGCATCAACGGAGCATGTGAAACTTGCCCCAGTGCTGCCCTGAATGTCCTTTTGTACTTACTTTCCTCCGACTTTTCCGATATTTCCATCGCAGCTCAAATGCAATCAGGCGCCTGGAGGTAATCTCTCAAGGGGATGGTAGCATTTTCGGGCAGTTAACACCGTATTTCTCCGAACTTCGAACAGTTCTCTCTATCCGCAAACTGGAGTTTGAGGGTCGTGTTATTGCAATCTTTTCAAACAGGCAGGATTGGATCGAGGGGGAAGTCTGCACCGAAGCTTGCACCTCTGTCTTCACCAACGGTTCCAAGATGGAATCGGGAGTCGGAGCAGGGGTTTTCTCTAAATCAGCCAATTTATCTATCTCCTTTAAACTGCTAGTGTTTTTCAAGCAGAAGTCTTCGCGCTCCTGCAGGCATGCAAAATGCTTAGTGTACGCGTGAGCGAGGAAGATATTAACATTTTCTCCGATAGACAAGCCGCGATCAAGGCTCGGACGATGCTATGGTGCAGAAAGAAAATAGTAAACTCCTGTAAGGAGGAGATCAAGTCTGTTTGGTGTGCAGGTAACATTTCTCTGATCTGAGCTCCAGGACATAGGAGCATAGAGGGAAATGAATATGCTGATGAGCTTGCCAGAAAGGTGTAAAGTACTGGCAGGATCGCCATGTAAAGTGATGCAGGATCTTCAAAGTAAAGGAGCTATTAACTTATGGAAGAGCTTTAGGGCAAACCTGCCGACTGAAGATTCCTTAGAGAATAAAAGATTTTTTTTTGAGTTAGGGCAAACAACTGCCTTCCAACTATCAGGACTGAGCTGACTGAGCTGCTTGAGCTGACTGAGCTGCCTTCTGATAGAATGGCTTTATTTTTATACTTTCTTTTTGCCTTGTCATCAATAAAATATACATAATTACAATTAAACATTGTTGCAAGTAAAAATCAATAACAAAGTTGTAAACACTTAAAATACTATACAAATGAAATTATTCAGGGTTAGTTTACTTTACAGTGAGTTATGGCTTTGCTTTGGAGTGGGGTATCATGTGACAAAAAGTGTATTTGGTGTGTGCCATGTGTTTACTTATGTTTCGGGTTTCAAAGAAAAGGGCAAAGAGTTTATGTCATTGAAATTGAAAAGAATTATGTCATTAAAGTGGAGTAAATTGAAATGAAAAGAATTATGTCATTGAAATTGAAGAGTAGAGTGAATTGAAGTGGTTTACATAATTTGAGTTTGAGTATTAGGAATATTTGGAAGTGAAGTGGAGGTACTCTACACCCCTATGGTTAAGATTGAAAATTACTGTGCTAAGAAATTTGTTTAAATTTTGCAAGTACAGTGGTTTTCAATAAAAATAATTTTATGACTTTAAAAGTTTCTTAGTATATCTAAATCTATTTTTTAATTCTATGTTTTATAGTACATTTTTCTTAAATTTATTTAATATGATAATATTTTAGGTGATTTTGTATTTCTTAAGGGTATTATTATGATATTCCTTAAGCTTATTGTCAATTTGTAATACAGAATTGACTCCTTTACGCTCTACTATGAGATAAGGGCCATGATATGGACTTTGCTGTTTTCTTCTAGTTTCTAGTTTTACAAATACCCAGTCACCTACTTTTAGTTCTGATGTGTTACTGTTCTTGTCATATAGTTCTTTTCTCTTTTGTTCTGTTAGTTTTATCAGTTCTTGTGCCCTAAGAAGTGACTCTTGTAGTCTAAGTTTCATCTCATTTGCGTAATTGTTTAAGTTATATACTGGTTGATTGTCCTCGATTATGTCAGTTGGTAAGCGTGGAAGTTTTCCGTATATTAACTCGTATGGTGAAAATTCCGTCTCTATGTTCGGTGTGGTATTAAAAGCAAATGCAAAATAAGGTAGCCATTGGTCCCATTCGTGATTTTCAACGAAATGTAACAGAAATTCATTTAGGACTCTGTGACTCCTTTCAACTGTTATTGTCTGATGGTGATAGGGTGCTGAAAAGGTCTGCTTTATATTTAGTATTTCGCATATATTTTTCATTAATTCATTTGCAAACTCTGTACCTCGATCAGATTTTAATGTTTTAAAAAGTCCGTATTTTAGTATTACCTGTTCTACTAGTGTCTTTGCGATAGAAATTGCTTCTTTAGTTTTCATTGGGAATAGGATTACGTATTTTGTCAGTTCGCATTGTACCGTTAAAATATATCGGAAACCATTTGATATAATCAATGGTCCTACTGTATCTATGCTTAAATTTTCAAAGCTTGTACTAGGTGTGTCCGTTATTGTCATTTTTTCTTTTATGTACTTTGTCTGTTTGTTTCGAGTACATTCTTTACAACTGTTTATATATCGCTTTATCATTTTTCTCATGTTCTTCCATATGTATTTTTGTTTTAATTTTAAGATAGTTTTTCTTATACCCAGATGTCCTCCTAGTGCTGAATTATGATACTCAGAGATTAATTTTTTTTTAATTTCTTCGTCATTAATTTGTTTTGGGGCTTTATATAAAATTATTCTTAAGGGTCTTAATTTTTGTTCTAATCTTTCACTTTGTAACTTGTTGAATGCATTCTTAAAATCTTCAATATTCATTTCTTTTAATAAATTATCTTTTGCTAGCGCTAGCTTTTCTATATTTCTTTTAGTCGCTATTGATGATAGTTTCGCCCATGATTGAAACGTATTTCAGAGGCTCCTCACTATATCGGACTATTATATCCCCTTTTTTATTTATCTGTATTTCGGATCCTTTCATTCTTTCTTCGTATACGAATTTTAATCTTTTTATATTTCTTATATCAGCTATGGACGTACATTCCCAAATGTGAAGTTGGCCTGACCTCGAATGAGAGTTGTAGTTCTCCGTGTCTACCCTGGCGTTTTTTTTTGGCAGACATTCCCCTTGTTATTACAAACATTTTATTATTGTCATCACAATTCGTTGGTATCATTTTTTTTAGTATGTCTGAGTCTATCTTTATTCGTGATAATGCATCGGCATTTGTGTTCATTTTGCCTTGCTTGTAGACTATTTCGAAATCATAGTCTGACAAATCAAGTCTAATCCTAATCTAAGTCTAATCTACACTTTTTTTTATTTTCATTAAGGTGCACGAATATTCAATTTTATGTTTATTTAACTGAATGCAAAAAGTCACATTTGTTCTTATGCCTGTTTTGTACTTAAATATTTGTTAATGATAAAAATTGTAAATTAAATGTTAATATATTTAAATGCATTAGCGAAAAATCTCTATTCAACAATATTTATCATAGCATGTGTGAACAGTTTGATGCGCGTCGTTAATAATATTGAGAATTATTTCACTTTAATTAGCCGCCTAATCACATAAAAATAGTTAATTGTTACCTAATAACAACTTCATACTTTTAATTACATTATTTTATGCATTAATCAGCAAATAATCAGTCATAAACAAAATTGGGATATTCACAATCCAAAATATATATATATATGTATATGTAGTTATATAAAGTACAATGTATGCTGTATGATAGTTAGTTTTTCAATATTAGTTTATTGCAAGAAGTGGCATTTTTTATTTTAAATTACTTTAGCTTTTTGTTACTGTTGTTTTGAACTTCGCATGTAGCGCACTGTGCATTTATACAGCCTTGTAGACTCTGACGGACTTCACGTCGTTGAGGGTGAGAGTAGTCACTAGCTCGGAGTTTGTGAATTCAAGAATAATGGTCGATGGTTTGTCACCCTTCTGTTCTTGCACCAATTTGTTGCCATCCAGAGTGAAGACGCTCTTCACTTTGCGACCATCAAGTGTCTCTTCATCGAATTCCTTGCCCAGCTTGAAGTTGACCGTAGTTGTCTTGAAGGTTGAGGTAGTGGTGAAAGAGTAATTATCACCATCCTTCTTCAGTTCAACGGTGGGGCTGATACTGTTACCCATTTTGCGTAGAACCATACCGACAACCAATTCCTTCATGTATTCGTCGAAGTTTTCACTCTTTTCTAATTTGTATTTCTTTCCTTCCCAGACAGCCATTTTTTTACTAATGATTTATTTTTAGGATCGTCCGCAGGATCGCCATGTAAAGTAATGTTGAATCGTTATGTAAAGTAAGGCAGGATCATCAAAGTAAAGGAGCTATTAACTTATGGAAGAGCTTTAGGGCAAACCTGCCGACTAAAGATTCCTTAGAGAATAAAAGATTTTTTTTTGAGTTAGAGCAAACAACTGCCTTCCAACTATCAGGACTGAGCTGACTGAGCTGCTTGAGCTGACTGAGCTGCCTTCTGATAGAATGGCTTTATTTTTATACTTTCTTTTTGCCTTGTCATCAATAAAATATACATAATTACAATTAAACATTGTTGCAAGTAAAAATCAATAACAAAGTTGTAAACACTTAAAATACTATACAAATGAAATTATTCAGGGTTAGTTTACTTTACAGTGAGTTATGGCTTTGCTTTGGAGTGGGGTATCATGTGACAAAAAGTGTATTTGGTGTGTGCCATGTGTTTACTTATGTTTCGGGTTTCAAAGAAAAGGGCAAAGAGTTTATGTCATTGAAATTGAAAAGAATTATGTCATTAAAGTGGAGTAAATTGAAATGAAAAGAATTATGTCATTGAAATTGAAGAGTAGAGTGAATTGAAGTGGTTTACATAATTTGAGTTTGAGTATTAGGAATATTTGGAAGTGAAGTGGAGGTACTCTACAAAGGGAACAAAATTGGCTTCAGACACCTCCTACCCGGTTATCGACATCTCCCTGACAGTTGTCAAAGAGGAACTGCAAAAATTATTTTTCAGGAAAGCGCAGAGGAAATTGAGCTCCATTTTTTCATGTGGTATTTCGAAAACCCTTTGGCCCCAATACAATAAACGAAGGGCTGAGAAAGTAATTTGGACTCCTCGCCAGTCGATTCCCAAACTGTGTGTTTCCATTCAATTTCGTAGCTGTGTTTACCGGTCACTGGACGATCAGCAAAAACGCGGAAAAGTTAAGGTTACCATTTAACTCCCATTGCAGAAGCTGTGGAGACCTTTCAGAGAAGGAGACTGTTGAGCACTTTCTCTGTAAATGTCCGGGTTTGGCAGCTAGATGACTGATGTCACTGGGTGCTCCTTTCTTTGACAGCCTGGGGAAGTGCGCCGGCCTTAATCCCATCAATCTTCTCCATTATATAATATCAACAACTCAAGCTGGTTGTAGATATCTGCGTGTTGGAGGTCTCATAATGGTTTCAAAAAGGCGCTTTAGTGCTACTTGAGGAGTGCCAGAGTGGTACTTCAACTATTTCACTTACCTACCTACACTTCAGTTAGGTGTTTGGCCCAGGTCCTCCTCTTATTTGTGGTGTGCGTCTTGGCCATTGCCTCCCGAGGGGCGACCACTAGAAAGAAAGAAAATTTCTATTATTTGATGAACAAAGATTCGAACCTACGATTTCGAACGACCGATTTAGACTTCTGATATTTGACTGAACAGACATTTCTACATTCTTTTTATCTTTAGAAAAATTTAGATATTTACACTCCAAATATTTTTTTGTAGTAATAATAATACATTTTTTAACAAATAACAAATTTCTCAGTCCCGGCTTAAAAGTCGCAACTTTTTTTATGCAAACGGAAATCTTCAGATGATGCCTGCCAATCGATACGTGGCTTACTACTTATATTTCAGGCCCAAGAAAAGGAAATAAAACATTGGAGGTTGAAAATGATGTTATTGTTTATTAAAATATTCTCCTTGATAATAAATGAACTTTTGCTTTCATTTGAACCCATTTTCGAAGCACTCTGTGCAGTCGCGTTTTCAGTACAGTTTTAAATTGTGGTTTAACCAACTCAAACACAGCTTTTTTTACCACAAAGTGACCTTGCGATATCTTATTGATGCTCGTCATACTAAAGGCCAAAGACGCCTCAATCCCACAGAATGTGACATGGTTATCTTGCTCAATCATCTCTCGCACAGCATTGTGATTTTCTGGCAGAAGAAGTGATTTTTTACGACCGTTCTGAAATTCGTTGGTAAGCGAACAGTACAAAATTCATTGTAGCAGTTTTTTACGAAGCGGATGTGGAAAGTGCGGATGTGCTTGTGCGTGACTTGCATTCGGTTGCAACGAGTTCGACCCCTTAGGAGACGGAAAATATGAAATGACAAAAAATACATTTTTTTGATAATAGGCGTCGCTCTTCAGTAGGCAATGACAAACATCTGAGGGTATATCTGTCATAAAAAACCATCTGCCGTTCGGAGTCATCTTAAAGTGGAAACTAATTACATTGACCGTGAGCAGGCTTTTTTAATACCTTTGGTTAAAGTTGCTTAGGAACAACGCTTCCTTACTGCTTGGAGCGCCATCTGTGTTTCACATTTTTCTGCCAGAAGGATCGCACAGATGGTTGAGGGTTTCGCTAATTTGGTGTATCTGCGCTATTTCCGCAGTTTCCCGCTTCCTCTTGCTGGCGCCACTGCTGCAGTGTGTAATTATGTGATTTTCTTTGTATTTTGCTTCTTTTAGCAGCCACAATGCAAATAATGCGCTGACTGAGTAAGGATGGAAAGAATAAGTTTTGGGTTTGAGGAATCATCATTTTTTTTTGTTTTTAGAAACAGGGAAAGTTGGTAAATTCTGTAAAAGTGCGAGGACCGTGCCTTACTTGTTACGTGGGATTCGAGCCCACAACCTCTGGAATGGCAGGATAGTGCACTTACGCTAGACTACCGAGGCCGCTGGTTCTACTTCGTTCTACCTAAGTAATTCCACCTTATCCAATGTAACCTAACCTCATTTAATCGTTTTTCCTGCGCTTACTAGATCGAACTTATCACCTACGCAAGCCTATCCTCATCTCCATTATCCTAATCTAACTTATCCTAAATTGAAAAACTTTTCACATACCCTAAAATTCTTCGACACAGAATATTTCTCAGAGCTCTATTAAGGGGTTACATACATTCAGCAGCGGCAAAAATGCGCTAAAAGAAAAACTGTATTTTAGAAAGGATAGCAACAGAAATAAATATTAAAAAAATGTTTATATTGTTTATTAGTACTTAAACATTATTAAAAAATTGTTATACTTAAATGTCATACTTTAATTATTTTTATACAATTTTTTAATAAAAATATCAAAAGTCCGGCTTGCCAGACTGTAGAGAAAACTCTTTCGAATATTTAAAAATCAATCGCATCAAAAACATATTAAAAACTGTTTGAGTTATCATGCAGACCTTACCGGAAAAAGTAGTTTCAAGAAAAAACGAGTTTAACCTTCAGCCATAAACGACGGACAACTACCTGTGGGCACCAAACTCTCGTCGGGCAGTTACATTTTCTACCATAACTTTGTACCTATGTACGCCTAAAACTATAAAGAATAATAAACTGTAAAAAAATCGATTTTTTGAAAATTCTGGACGTATGTAACCCCTTAAATATTGCTTACCAAATTTATTACTGTCTAGCAACTCTTTCTTAATCTTCCCACTTGCAGCCATGAAAAATGAGAAGAAAATTTAAAAAACCTTTCTCAATTATTTCAATAATTATTTCCCATGAATTACCAAAGATCAGCAGTCCAATTGACTTTAATTAAAGTTTTCCAGCAATAACTCGCACTAAGTGCACTATAAAATAATTAAGCATATTTTTCATCAACATATTTTCCATCATTAATTCCTTTGGCTCGCGTGTGATTCATCCGCTTCCGATTCGGTCCCATTCAAACCACTTAATTGCGTACTTGTCGCCATTCGGAATCATATCATGAGCTGCCAACTTAAATATAATGGATACTTGCACACATACACACATACATACCTTTACACAAGAATGTCTGTTTGTTTGTAATTCGATAAAGTTTTAATGAGTTCGTTTGTCGTAATTAACATTTACAGAAAATCAGCGCATGGCGTAAAAAAATAAATGAAAAAATATGAATTTGGAGGAAATTCTCAATATTCAGCCTCATTGCATAAATAAAATCATCGCAGTTGTACGTGCATGTGTGCGTGTGTGTGGGTGTTGTATATATTTGCGAATACAATTATGAAAGTATTTGTGAGTGAGCGCGCGAGAAATGCACACATACATATACATGCGTGTAATTTCAAAAACAAATAAGTGGGTAGATGATTGTGAGCTGCTGGCAAGTGCTGCAGCTGCTTTACTACCAATGATTTACTTGCACGAGTAGTTTTCTGCCAGCAGGTGTCCCAGTTGGAAATGTTAGGAATGCCAGTTAAGATTTCAGTTCCCTCAGAGAATGAATTGAATATGAAAATTATTGGCAATAGAACGACGTCGCTTAATAAGGTGGAAAGAGTCAAAAGGTCTGCCCTCATTAGAATTAGTGGGACGCTACGACCCCCTACTACTTTAGGTCTCCCTGCGATGGTAGTATGGAAGGAAATGGAAGTGTGGTGCCCGTGCACATAAAGGCTCTGCAAGCACACCACTTGGCCCTGAATCCTTCCTCGGGGTCAGTTCTGAATCGATCCAACTAAGCACTGTCGACTTCATGAGGTCTACTCATAGAAGGCGTTGGTCTGAGTTGGGCTCCTGCAGAGTAGCTAAGTGATTTGTGAGAGAACCAACAGAAAATTAGCGATCTTTCCTCTAAAACTTGGCCGAAAGGACCTGAGAATACTGGTAGGGAGAATACAGGCCACAACACCTGTGATCAGCATATGGCTACCATGGAAATCATTGACGATCCAATATGCCTGTCTTGTCGTCAAAATAAGGACACGACAGAGCATTTTCTCTGTTGCTGTCTGACGTCCTCTAGAATCAGACTTAAGCTGTTGGGGTGCGATGCTCTAAGCATGGATAAAGTTCACACTCTTCCTCTTCCGGATCTCTTAAGATTCGTCAATGATTTATCATCACCAATTTATCAGTCTTACCATCCATACTGTATTTATCCCGTCTCTCTATCCCTTCCACTGTAATCTATCCGGGTGTAGTCTTCCTGGTCTGGACTTGTCCAACCCCCATAAATCTATTCTAATCTAAAACATCGCGTGTAAAACTACCGCTGTACGTGCTTCAGATTGAGAGTCTAGGACTTCAACCTAGTTCCCAGTTAGAGACATTCCAGTATCACTAGAAACCTTGAGTTCATACTCGTAGTGACTGACAATGCACAACCTTGCTCGGTGCGATCAGGAAATTCGCTATTCAAATTCCCGCAAGAGAAGAGTGAGTAAATTGTAGCATTTGGAGGTAGAATCTGCTGAACCTGTTCACGAATGTCTCGAAATTGAATGGAGGGCTTGGTCGAGAACTATTCTCCTATCAGCTTTAGATCAAACTCAAGTTCAGACCCCCGAACTACTTCAGTGCTCTCCAAGCGGAGGTAACCGCAATCGAAGAAACAGCTGATTGACTGTTCATTTGTTAGAGAAGTAAATATTTACCCCAACAGCAAAGCAGCTATTAGCACCCTCTGACCGATGATGGAGCACGAAATCGCGCTCTATAAATGCCTGGCTTCCTACTTTAATTTTAAAATTGAAAATTATTTCGATTTTTAGTTAATTTAGTTAACTGATCACAGAGGCATTACGGGAAACTGCTAGGCGTGTGAGCCAGTTAGACAAGAGATCAGTGAGATGATTTTCCCTTGAAACGAAAGAGGTAAGATCCACTTTACTATCAGTAGTCTGAACTTGGAAAGCAGAACTTCGCGCCAGCTCAGCGAGCGCAGGGAAAGACATCAATTTGCAAGGTTGCATGATCTTTCTGCCAACGGATAGATTGGAGGTGATAGAGGCGACTTCTGTGGGTAATAAAGTCACAGCTGTCGAATTTTGTAGGTGTTCATACCAGACATTTTATATGGAATGCAGATCCAAAATGGATGAATTCTGCGGAAATGGGCAGCTCACTATTTACAGGATACCAGGATATAAAGGAATAAAAGGAAATGAAAGAGCCGATTAGCTCGCTAAGGCAGGTATCCGCTTGCCAAGATTGAACACGTCAGACATACTCGTACAAGTACCCATCACTTTCCTTTCTGAAAACGGAATTAAATCAAGAATTTACTCTGAAAATGCAGTCGATATGGAAACAATTAATCACGTAAAAAACTACCAGGACTTAGAATACCGAAACTGCAAACTTTATTTTATTTCTGTCTAGGAAAAACTGCCAAATATTGATTGGATTACTGATGGAATACTGTCTATCCCCGCATCATGCAACCAAAATGGGATTAGCCCAGAACGACATATGCAACGAAGCGAATGCTAAAGGTAGTTTGGAACACCTATTTAGCCACTGCCCTGCTCTCTGTAAGCTTCGAAAAATGTACGCAAGATCAACATATCTTTCATCCTTGAAGGATAAGGCTGACAAAAGGCAGAACGGCTTCTTAAAACTCGTGCATTATGAATTATATAAAATGATATCTTCGACTCCAAATACATAGCACTGGCAACTCAATGGACCCGAGAGGTCTAAGTAAGATATTTTTACAGATCAGCCAGCACTACCTAACCTAACCTAGGACAGTGTCCGGTAGGTATGCTTGCTGGGAGACTCGGCAATTACTTGGGGTTCTTTTCGCAGGAGTTGTCTGTTGGACTAAGTACATCTCAGCTCTTTCTTCATTTCACAAAATGGTATACTTATAGATAAAATTCCATCACATTCAGCTATAAAAATTAAAGTAAATCCACCACTTCTGTATTCAATATTAATCCCAGCAATTGATTCATTCTGATCCCATTCTGCAAAATTAAAAAGTTAGTATTCCGCTCTCGCTGTGCTGAGACTTAGGTTTCTTGGCTCTCAGTTCTTTGTTATGTCTGCGGATATCGCCAGCCCAGATCTTAACTACCTGATGAATTTCAGCTGTAGCTTGAAGCGCTTAACACAAGCGTACTTATTCATTACTCGGTCAAAGACGCTCGGATTTCATGCCAAAAAATTATTTCTGAACTTTACTTTCAAGTGAGTTCTCCACATGCGTAAGCTTGTAAGAAATTACAAAAATAAATTTATGCTTAAAAACTTTGACTCAGACATTTCGCAAGAATTTCCTACACGCACGCATTCAATCCCTTGAAAACCTATGTGTCTATGTTAAAACTCTTATATATGAGAAATATATGACAACTCAGTGTTGGTACAAATACACGTATTTACATATACTTATACATAGATAAGTATAAATTATATACCATATGAATTTCTGCGGCAGGTGTACTCGTAGTCAGATACACAGCCATCTTGCTTCATCCAAAAAAGCAAGTCGAGTCAGTATATGTGAGGAGAGAGTAAGTGCATGAATATCTTTTACAGCTTTGGTGCTGCAGAATACCAGATACCCTCGAAGAGTTGCTTTACGCTGCTTTTACGCTACTAATTCAAGCAGATTGCGAACAAAGAAAGTGAAATGAGATGGCGCAAATAGCATCTCACATGAAGCTTAAAGATTATCCTCTACGCCATTTTTTTCTGGCTCATTAAAAACAACTCATTACTCAGCTGAAAATCTGCAAGGCTCGAACGAGTGAACTGTGATACAAATAATTGCCACAATCCACAATTTCACGCATCGATTGAATAAGAATTTTGTACTGTTTAGTCAGCCGATTCGTTATCGCTTCTACGTATGGGCCTTAAAGCAGCCTGCTAAATGTCGAAAAAGAGGTCACATTGTATATATCCAGAGGGTTACTGGAACTAATCATTATACTCATTTATCATAATTTTTTCCTCTAACTTTGGAGGAGCATAGGGCCGAGGAGAAACATCTGAACCGAGTTTAATTTTTTGCTAACTCCTTTATCTCCAGCCATGATTTTCCAGCATTCTCTGCCTCCTTCAAAACAGTGCGATGGCATGACGTTTTAGGTCTTCCCCTTTTCTGGCTGGACTGGGGATTCCAGTCAAGTGCGTAGCAACAGATTTCCCCGGGAAGGTTCCGTAAAGTGTGCCCATCCAACCCCATTTACGTCGTTTTATTATTGTAGCGATGGCTCAATGTTACAGAGTTGATACAATGACGAGTTGATTATAGTGTTGGACCACCAAATTTTGAGAATGCGACGCAGTCCTCTATTTATAAAGGCTCGTAACTAGTCTGTTAGGCTGACGCTATATAGCAATGGCTCACAACCATATAAGATAACTGAGAGGACATTGGATTTCTATAAGTTCAATTCTGTCTTCAACTGGTTGAGTTTCAGATGTTTCGAAAGCTCCAGTGCTTTTTGCTAATCTGGATTCTATGTCTTTCTTTGCACCACCATTTATCGTAATATCACTTCCAAGGTATTGAAAGGATTCGATAAGCTCAATTTTCTCTCCTTCAATAACAAAATTTGAGGGTATATGGGGATTTATTTTCCTTGCCTTTGTCTTTTAAATGTTTGTTACATATATATTAGATATATATTTTTTTTTCTTGCATATCAGTGCGTTTCGTTGAGAGTACACATATGTCATCAGCATAATCGAAATCTTCGAGATGCTCCGAGAAAGCCCATTGGATGCCGTGGAGTTTGCCTTGCCTGACACCTGCGTTGCTTTTGAATGGCTCTGCTAAGCAGACGTTGTGTAGCACTCTATAGTTAAAATTTTGGCAATGGTCTTTAATCGAAGCAATAAGCTGTGGTCGAATTTTTACGACAGGTGCAAGTGCTTTCCCGATGCAATTGCGTTGGATGCTGTCGAAGACCGTACGGAAGTCAATAAAATCCATTTGTAGAGGAGTTTGCCACTCATTTATTTGCTCAATTATAATCCCCAGAGTATTGACTTGGAACGATCGGTTCTAAATCCCGCTTGCTGTTTGCGGATGGATGCATCTAGTGTTTGACTGATGCAGTAGGGGACTACTTTTAACAACATATTTGATGGAATTGATAGTAGCGTAATACCTCTGTAGTTCGAGCACAAGCTTAGATCGCCTTTCTTTGATATTTGTATTATTATGCTTTCCATCCAATAGTTAGGAAGTTTTAAGATAGCATCGAAAACAGGCTTTAAAACCCTTGGCAGTGGTGTCCGAAGAAGATTTTAATACTTCTGGTGGAATACCATCACCAATGGCTAGATAAGATCGGTAATCGATCAAAACATGTGAATTCGAGGAAGTAAGAAATAGAGTTGTCCAAATTAGTTCTAAATAAATATTCCAACATAATTATCAACAAACTCCACCCATCAGATAGCCCTCTGTTAAAGTGTATTTCAATTTCTTTAGGACAGGGTGAATCCAACGCTTAAAAAATTACACAAATGCTTCACGATTCCTGAAATATATAGTATATAAGGTTGTCAAAAAAGTCTTGCGGTATTTTTATCGAATTTTCAATCCTTCATAAAATTGGTTATAATAATGCGATTTAAGTCAAATATGCGCCGTTTTGTTCGATGACGAGTTCCCAACGAGATGCCAACTTCATAATGCCCCTCTTATAGAAGCTCGCTTCCCTATTGTCAAAAAACTCGGAGAGCCAATTTTCACAGGACTCTCTTAAGGACAACTTCCGACTACCAAGCTCGTTCGCCATGGACAGAAATAGGTGGTAATCACTTGGTGCGAAATCCGGACTATACGGTGGATGCAAAAGAACCTCCCATCCGAGCTCCCGGAGCTTCTAGCGCGTCACCAAAGATATGTGTGGCCTGGCGTTGTCCTGATGGAAGACAATTCGGCCTCTGTTGATCAAAGATTGCCTCTTCTGCATGAGTGCTGCATTCAAGCGGTCCAGTTGTTGGCAGTACAGGTCCGAATTGAGCGTTTGGCCATAGGGGAGCAGCTCATAGTGGATGATTCCCAGCCAATCCCACCAAACACACAGAAGAACCTTCCTGGCCGTCAATCCAGGCTTGGCCAACGTCTGGGCAGCTTCACCGCTTTTCGACCACGACCGTTTGCGCTTCACGTTGTCGTAAGTGACCCACTTTTCATCGCTAGTCACCATCCGCTTCAAAAACGGGTCGATTTTGTTGCGATTCAGAAGCGATTCGCATGCATCCATACGGGCAAAAATGTTTTTTTGCGTCAAGTCGTGTGGCACCCACACATCGAGCTTCTTTTTGAATCCAAGCTTCTTCAAATGGTTTATAACGGTTTGAAGACTCATGCCCAGCTCTTGGCCGATGCTACGTCTGCTACTATGCCGGTCTCTTTCGATCAATTCAGCGATTTTATCGCAATTTTCGACGACAGGCCTTCCGGACCGTGGCGCATCTTCGATCACCTCTGCACCAGAACGAAAACGTTGAAACCATCGTTGTGCGATGGAAATGGAAACTGTATCGCCATAAACTGCACAAATTTTATTGGCAGCATGAGATGCATTTTTGTAGAGTAGAGTAGTAGTACTGTAAAATATACCGTATTTTCTCTTTATTTTGCTCCATGTTTGCGACGCTATAACTCACGAACGACCAAAAGCAAACAACAATTAATCAAACACGTGTTAGCACGTGAAAAGAGCTTTCCAAAAAGCTCCAGCGTGAACCGATGTGACGAAAACAACTAGAACTACGCGCTTGCAAAGACAAGCTTGCGGAAATACCGCAAGACTTTTTGGCCAACCTTATATTTTGCGCATATTTAATTTTATTTTTTTTTGGGATAACAAAATTTCCAAAAATTTAACTAAGAAATCCATTTTTTTTTTTTTTAATTTTATTTATGTATTTTTTTAATTTTATTAAATAAAAAAAATTCAACGAAACAAAAATGTATTCAGAATTTCATAGCCCATCAAATTTTAGTATAACAAAGTGAAGGTTTGCCGGGCTCAAAAACCTCGTTGAGTTTTGACAATTTTTTTGCTAATGGCGTTGAGCGTTTTCTTCCATGTGAAAACATGTCGAGCATTCGTTATATGGGAAAATGCCCAAGACCACCAGCAAACAAAAAATTCCAAAAATCAAAGCGATTTGGAGCCGCTAGAAATTTGCAACGTATTACATGAAAATTCCATTGGATGTCAAACTGCGTACTGGAAAATTTTCTAGAAATTCTGATTAAAAAGTTGTAATTTTTTCTGGAACTGTATTAATCTTTTCCTCATATATTTTCACAAATTTTGAAGCATTTGCAACAAAATTCCATTGGCTGTCGAACTGCGTACTCGGAAATTTTCTAGAAATTCTGTTTAAAAAGCTTAACTTTTACCTGGAAATTTGTTGAACTTTTCTGTATATTTTCACAAATTTTGAAGTTATGACAACCAAATTCCATGGGCTGGCAAACTGTGGATCGGAATTTCTTTTTGTTTAGAAATTTTGATTACAATTTTTCACGTTTTTCTGGAAATTTGTTGAACTTTTCCTCATATTTGCACACATTTTGAAATTATCGCATCAAAGCTCCTTTGGCTGTCAAGTTATTGAAGTTATCACAAAAAAATACCATTCGCTGTCAAAGTTCGTGTTAAAAAGTTTTCTCGAAATTCTGATTAATACGCTTAAGCTTTTTCTTTAATTTTGTTGAACTTTTCCTCATTTATTTTCGCAAGTTTTGAAGTTATTACACCAAAATTCTTTTGGCTGTCAAACTGCGTACTGAAGAATTTTCTGGAAATTTTTATTAAAAGGTTTGAATATTTTTGGATTTTTGAATTTTTCTTCGTATTTGCACAAATTTTTAAATTTAGATTTGTATGGTTTTTGAAAGAGAATGAAATTAAGTAAGAAATAAATAAATAGGCAAAATTTGCCAATAAATCTTTGCATTAAGTTATTTAGCGCGCTGTATGTTCATGGAAGGATTTCCATTTCCGAGAACTCTACTTTTCTAAGAATTTAATCATAGCTTCTATAAGAAATATTTTGTTCATACAAATGCCTACTTTATCAGCATCTAGCTCATCCTTCTTGAAATCTCCATCGGGAAGTGGGCAGAAATCATCACTTTTGCCTGCAAGTGGATAGCAATCAGCTTTGAGTCTATACTTGCAACTCTCTACGTAGTTCAATTAAATTTTTTTTCTCATTTCCAGTTGTAGTAAACTTTAACAAAAACACATCATTTCAGTCACACCTGTCAACTAGCATAACAGTTAAGTCAAAGTAACGTGCAACAAATGCAATCAGCGTTCACAAGATGATAGCCATTGAACAGCACACAAAAGCAACAAGGAAGCAATTTTCGACATCAAAAGCATACACATCTAGCTGCAATATGAAAACTCCAGCTTGCGAAATATCTGTGCTCATTTATTAAACCAATACGCATCGATTGCTTCCCGCCCATCTGAATCTAACTACAACTGCCCAGTTGAAGTAATAGCCGCCTTGACATCTACACCGCCCACCTGCTTGTTTGAACGTCTGCCGCTTTTGCTCTATCCGTTCACACGCTTGCTCGTCCATTCGTCTGTCTGTCTGCCCAACTGCTTTCTCAGCTCCAGCCATTATTATGTGATTTCCACTTGTCGCTTCCTTTGTATTATGACGCGGCAATGCTTTTCAGCATATCAAACTTTGCTTCGTCCCATTCCGTATATGAGAACCTTTGAGCACTGCCCATTCGTACATAACCAACTTTTCATATCATACTTTCTGGTCTTTCATGAACCCTTACTTTCTTTCTTTTGTTTATCTACCGCTTTTCATTTTTCCGCATTCATTCATTTTCAACCCACACACTCGCTTTGTGCTTGGCTGGCTTTTGTTGACAATGCGTGCGACTGCATCATCTACATCCCAATTTCATTTGCTTTCGGTCAGCAGCCATCATGAATGGCATATAGGCTACCAGAAGCCAGACCAAGACACACGACACACGTCACACGTCACATGCCACACGTGCAACTTGGCCAATTTTGTCTTTACCCATTGTCCAATTGCCTTTTGTGAAATGCTCGTAATAGAATCTCCTACATCTTGCGCTTTCATCTGTCGTCTCTTCGCTTTTTTTTCTCCCACTGAATTTGTCACTTCCTGTATGTGATTTTTTCACTGCTGCCGTAGCTCATATGTCGCATGCTTCAGTGCTTTCATCAGCATACTGCTTGTGCCACATGTGTCATTTTGAATGCAACGCTGTCTTTCATTGCACTTTTATCGCCCGCGCCCAGGCGCATGTATGCTCGGCTGCCCGTTTGCCAGTCAGCAGCTTGCTTGCTGCACCTCAACTGCATCTTATGGAAATTGCCTTTGAATTGTCTCCTGTTTTCTGTACTCATTCAATTTTTGTGGTGTTCTTTATATTCTGTTGACGTAATAGTGGCCACAACTGCCACTACGCGCGCTCCAGTTCGCCGTTTCAATTGAACGGTTTCAACGATTCGCCAATTTCTGTGCTATATGTTTTTTTTTTTGTTTTCTTCTTCCTACCAATTTTCTTAATTTCATCTTTCCTTCCTTATTTTTTTACATGTCTCGCATAACTTGTCCCCCTTTCAATTATCTTTCTCTTTGCCAGCGTGTCTGAGTTTTACAGCTTCAATTAGTTTTGTTTTCAGCTGCTCTCTTCAGAGCAGCTTCTTGCATTTTCTTTAATGAACTCATTTATTTAGCATTTCAGATCGTCTTCTGTCTTCTGCATTTCACAGCTCTTGGAATTTAAAAAATTTAATTACAAATATACATAAATATTTTAGACATTCGTTGCACTGGCCACTACGAGCATTAATAAGTTTTGGATACTACACCAACTTCTGATTTTACTTAGGGCCTCTTTGCAAACATTTTGCGCCATAAATATTTTTAAAAAGGATTACTAAATATTTAGATTATAATTTAATTGCAAAAGGGATTACTAAATATTAATACAATAATTAAAAAAATGTATAAAATACTCGTTCATTGCAAAACCAAAAATTTTCACTTGTTTGTGCACAAATAGAATAAATATACGAAAATAACAAAATTTAATATTGCATCACACAATTTCTAATGTAGAAAAAATAAAAAACAAAAAGAATTGCTTTAGATATATTACTTTTTACATTATTTTCTAATATTACTTTTACTAAAGCTAGAAAAATATTTTGGATTTTGTGATAGTACGGCAAAATAATAGAAAATTACCTTAGTTATCGTATGCAAAAAGTTGTAGCTAGAAATAAAGCAGAAAATCTGGGCTCAAGAGAAATTCCCCGAAGTGTATACCACAGTGGTCTACATATACTAGATCACATTTTAGTTAGTATTTTCATTAATAATATTATGAAATGTAAGCAAAAAATTTAAAAACGAAAAAAAGCAAAATCAAATCTGTTTGGGTAAAACTAAATAATTTGGCGAAATTCATATATAAATACCTCGCACCATTTAAACACAAAAAAATTAACACCAACATTAATAAAATAAAGGGTGGTTTTTTAAGAGATATAGGAAAGTTTTTCAAAAACACACGTAAAATTCAGAAAAATGCATGAAATGTTTATTTAAGATTATTTGAAGATTATTTCATGCAAATGTTGACCGCGACTTTCCTAGAGTCCATTCACCAAAAATTCTGCGTTGCGGTAGGTCGTTCGGCTTCAATTCTTTCACCAGCTCTATTTTGAAAGGCTTCACACCTAAATCCTTTCGCAAAATTTTCCACGTTGTTGAGTAACAGAGGCCCAATTGCTGGGAACGGCGACGAATCGATAATTGATGGTCATCTTTAACACTGGCCGATACAGCTGCGATATTTTCTTCAGTTTGCACTATACGTAAATGTGGTGGTGGTTTGATGTCCAATAATGTAAATTTTGTTCTAAATTTAGTCACAATAGCTCGAATAGCCGCTTCAGTGGTTCGATTAAACTGACCATAAAATGGAAGAAGCACGCGATAACCTTTCTTAACAGAACACGTATTTTTATAATAAAATTCAATGATTTGCGAGCGTTGTTCGTTTGTAAGACGATTCGTGGTTAAATTATAGACCAAACTGAAGACGTTTGACAGTGAAACAAAACACGAAACGTGCGTCAGCTGTTTAAACCAATTGTTTGGATTTTCCCCTTTCCAGCTGTTTCAAACTAACTAGAAGTAAACCGGATTTATATAATGGGACAGGATCAGATAAATTGAGGGAAACGAGAGCATATTTAAGGGGTCGCTGGGGTCTAGAACTCAAAAATTTAAGGTGTTTTCAGGAATTTGTTTTTATATATTAATAAAAAACATGAAAAACGATATTTGAATTTTTTAGGCTTTTTATTTAACTTCTTTTAGATACAAAAATAAATTTTTTTTAATTTTTAAATTTGAAAACTGGCGCTGAATAGCGGTAAACCCTCCCGAAAAATTGAATTTGGGCGGTGTTGCCCATATTGGCTCTTCTATTTATCTGAACCACAAAAAACAAAAAAATGATTAATCAGTATGACTATAGCTATGCCCCGTACCAGAATAAACAAAAAAAAATTTACAAAATGGCGCGGTTTTGAATTTAACACTCCAAAAATTGGGTTTTTTCAGTTTTTTAATAAAAAAAATAGGAAGTAATTGAAATAAAAAAGTGATTATAAAGGGTGGTTAAATTTTAAGGGCGGATGTTGAATGTAAACCGCATCTAATTGTCAAGCTTTTTTCTGCATTTCATTCGACATTTTCCAGTCCCAGACTAGCTCAATTTGAACCATGGAAAGATACGGAATCCAGCAACGCATTAAAGTTATTCAGGCTTATTATGAAATGGTGGCAGGAAATGGCAACAGTGAATGACCAGTTTTCGAAGAAAATCATCTCAGTGATGAGGAACATTTTCACCTCAGTGGATTCGTCAATAAGCAGAATTGCCGCATTAGGGCGAATAATAATCCAAGAGTGATTGCCGAAAAACCAATGCATCCACCAAGAGTGACTGTTTGGTGCGGTTTATGGGCTGGCGGCATCATTCGGCCGTATTTTTTCCAAAATGAGGCCGGTCAGGCAGTTACTGTGAATAGTGCTCGCTATCGTGAGATGATAACGATCTTTTTATGGCCCGAATTTGAAGATATGGATGTGGACGATATGTGGTTTCAACAGGATGGTGCCAATTGTCACACAGCTAATGAAACAATGGCTCTTTTGCGCAAAAAATTTGATGGGCGAATAATCTCACGTCGCGGTGATGTCAATTGGCCGCCAAGGACATGTGATTTGACACCGTTGGACTTCTTTCTTTGGAATTGTTTGAAAGAAAAGGTGTACGTCGATAAGCCAGCAACAATTCAAGAGCTAAAGGATGAGATAATTCGGCACATTAACGGCATAGAACTTCAATTATGCCTCAGCGTCATCGAAAGTTTGGACCGTCGGATGGAGGTGTGCCGCCGAGGACGCGGCAGCCACTTGGCCAATATCTTGTTCTATGCGTAATTAAACCATACCAGTAGTGTCATAATAAAGAGAAATAACAATAATTTTTTAAAAGAATTGTATTTTATTCAAAATTAACACCGGCCCTGGAAACTTAACCACCCTTTAGTACGAACGATTGCCATTGATGTAGCGAAAAACATATTAAAATTTCAGACGATTCGTTTGAATAGTGTTTTTTTTTTTTTTTTGACAACATCAAACCGAAAAAAGTAATATAGTTTTGAAATAATTGAGTTTAAAGTTGTGAGAGTGGTCGCGTGACGAATCTGACTATACATGCTAAAACGGCTATAGAATCGAAAATACTTTGAATATCCTTCCAAAAATGTTACAGTATATTCTTAAAAGCCTATACTTTTGAAATATCAAGAAAAAATCCATTTTATAAAAATTCTAGAAATCCCTTAAGAAACATTTTTTGAGCTCGTTCAAGTCTGTGAGTAGAGAATTAGTGAAAAGGTCTCCAAATAAACGAGGCAAATTCTAATGTATAATAGATCGAACAAATGCAGTAAATAGTAACTTAAGAGTTTATGGGTCTGCAAATGAACTCTCCGTTAAATGCCCAAATTAAGAAAACGTTTTTTCTAATAGCGGTCGCCCTTCGGCAGGCAGTGGCGAACCTCTGAGTGTATTTCTGCCTTAAAAAAATCCCCATACATCTGCCGTTCGGAGTCTGCTTAAAGCTGTAGGCCCCTCCATTCATCAAAGACCCCACAAATAGGAGGAGGAGCTCGGAAACACACCCAAAAACGGGTGTAAGCTCCTATTACATATGGAAATGTCGAATTATTCCTTATTGTAAAACCTAGAATAGAGTACGGTTTGGATAGAATAAAGTCTATATGTTTATGAAATCAAAAACAACCCCTAAATCTTTGATTTCTTTAATCTCATCACCAAAGAAGTTATAACAAGTAGGTCCGTTGACCATTGATTAAACCATACAAGGTAAAATCATACCAGAAAGATCAAGAGTTCGCGCAAAAGTCGATGAAGTGGATACAGAAAGGAGGAAGGTCGCCTAAGAAATTAAAAACGGAAAAGTCGACGCCGATGTTTGTAGCTAAAAATGTCACTTGGGATAGTGGGAACATTTTTTCGGGGTCTACGAATTAAAGAATTAAAAGGTATTAGCCCTTAAAGAGTCTTGTATGGAGTAAGACCTCGACGTTATGAATTTGACAAACAGAGAATATTTGCAAACTAAAGAAATTGAAAAAAAATCTCATCAAATTTTCAAACTAATTAGAATTTTTGGAATAATTTTGAGTTTGATTTTAATGTTTGTTGTCTGAGTGTCTATATTTCCTCAGCCGTTTCTTTTAATACCACAGTTTTCTGCTGTTTTGGGGGTTGAGCTTGCAAGAGTGGTACTTCTTTTGGCCATTTTTTTGCATGAAGAATGAAAAGAGCAATCCCCGCAAATTTCAATCCTTGTATTTCTTCAATGTTGTTGAAGAATACTTTGTCGAAAGCTCGAAATCTTGCTCTCGGTAAACGCGAATCTAGTGCAAAAGAGAATCCTTTTTCCCCACTTCTCCACGACTACGGCATATATTGTTGTGTACTCTGTTTACCCTCGTCGCTTGCTTCCTTACCATCCAGTGCCTTATGAGAACCGCAACTAGTCTTGAGATGTTAGCTCAACCATATCCAAGTAGATGTTTGGACTTTATGCGTTATAGTCAGGGATTGGACATTGCACAGGTTAGAAAATCTTTCCATCTTCTACTTGCAACGCTCTTGAGACTTTATTTTCGCGTTAATCCGGCTGATTGACACTTCAGCTGGTTCCGTATCGATCGAATTAAAGAGAATCCTATATTAGCAAACTCATCTGCCTTCTCGTTACTCTCGATGTTCCAGTAGCTTGTAACCCCAAGAATTACAGCCCATTGAATTTTTGTATAACAAGGTTCAAATCTGAAGTGGCTCAAACATCGGCTTGATTTTTGACAATTTTTTACACATTTTTTTTCCTGGCGGTCTTGTGCATATTCTCTACAGTTATGCTGTTATATGAATGCAGATATTATGTAGCCATTCTCTTTCATTAACTACGTTAAATTTGCAACAGTTAACAAAATTAAATATTTTACAGCATCACTTTCGTTACTTAATAGCCACACCTCGTATACTGTTTGCAGCTATGACAACCGTTAAGGAATACCCTGTAGTTTACGTTTTCACAACATTTTATGGGTCTCACAGTACTTTTTTCCCCCTCAACAGATAACCTTAACCTTTGAAGCCAACTTCACCTCGAATGTTACTCATACGCAGTGTACTCGTATACGGTATTTAATAGCCCTGCTGAATGTTATGCATTTGTAGTAAGCGTTATCTCGCTTAATTTCCAAATTTCACGCTTTTCCCTCATTGTACACCATTCCTATGCAACTACTCCGGCACATAACGAGATGTAACGCAAATTTGTTCCCATTAAAATTTGCATCAATCGACAATTAACTTGACCGTAATTTGAAAGTGGATTTACTGCGGCCAAAGTAGCGACTCACCTGCTATTCTCAACTATTCATAACTAGGCCAGTGACTTCAGTGACAGTAATGCCTGTGCTTTTAGCCATCCACCTGGCCATTTTCTTTCCTCGCTCATTGACTTTTAGTGCGACTCATTCGTGGCAACAGCTTGTCTGCACTCTGTGTTTTTGTTTGCTCTGCACGCAGCAGCCACTTACTTACCTGTCTATCATTAAGGGCGCAAACAATTAACTGTAAATATCAGCTCTATTGTTGAAGCAAGTCAATTTCACAGGCACTCTTTGTTAGACAGACAATTCAGCAGCACTAGTGGGTCTGTAATTTGTGCTAATTTATTTTAAGATAAACCCACGCTTTTGTTGTTCTCTTTAATTTTTTACGGCCTACATTAAAGACTAGTGATGCTTTTGTATTCTATTTTTATAACTATTTTTCTTGTCTCACTTTGCTGGTTGATTATCCGAAATTAGCGCAAAAAAATTTTGAATTGTCTACTTTGGAGTAGCCACGAAAATTTATGCGAAAGTGAAAGTTACCAACACTCAGCTTCAACTTTTTTATGACATTGTTGACTTACATGTCATTCAGTTGAGCTGTCACAAATGTTTAAAGTACTACTACTAAAGTTTTAATACACTTACCACCAACTGCTTGCCGCCGTCACCCTGCACTACACCCCACTTCAACTCAATTAAAATTCATTTTGTGTACTCGGCTTTCGGGTTGTACTTGAGGCATTTTGTGTGCCAAATAGCGTGCACGTGGCTGCTCAGCATGCAAAGCATAAGTGTGTGTGAGTGAGTGTGCGAAGATGGGACGAACTCAGTTGAAGTGTTTACCTAATTTGTCTTGGCCATAAAGTCATTCAACAAACAAAACAAATATTTGCGCGTGGCCAACTTCACTTTTGCTTCGTTCTAGCCAACCTGTTTTTTCGTTTTTTTGTTTCTTTTTTAGCTGAATTTGCTTATTTGACTAGTGAATTGGAAATATTAATGCAATTATTTGTAATAATAGATGTTTCTCCCTAAAGTGCGAAGATGTGTAGCTTTTAGAAAATTGTACACAAAGCTTTTTAAACTCATCCCATGAAAGGTCATAATTCAAGGACACGCACATTTGCCATTTTCTGGCCAATTACTCTGGCCATTATTGCGAATTCGTGTTTCATTTCACTGCTTCTTCTCAGAGTGAACCAAAAATATGCTTGCGAAAATTTAGAAAACTTTTATGAATAGCGTTCAGGACTATGAGTTTAGCAGCAGGCAACAATAAAGATATTTCCATGGAGAAATATTATTCTTTTTATACGGAACTATTGTAGGTTCTGAGAAGCGTTATCGGAGATACAAAACTATTTCACATTTATTTGCATACTCGTTGTTGCTTTTTCCCATTCAAGCATTCTTGATACTGAAAGCTGAAATGAGCATTCTTAGGGCCATTTTCTCTACATACCTCTAACTTTACAGGTTTACCATCCTGGTGGTAATCGCATTTTCGTTATTTTCGTTTTATCAAGCGCTTTTTAGCCTGTCGAGCCAATCTTCTTCTTTTATATATAAAAATGAATGCTTGTCTGTATGTCCTCGATAAACTCAAAAACTACGGGACCGATTATTATAAAAATTAGTATATATATGTATTTTTCTACGGAGAAGGTTTGTAGAATATGCTTATTGCTGCCACTCGGCACCAGATGGCGCTGCAGAGTAGTAACTTCTGCCCCATTCAACCGATTTTTTCGAAATAAACAAAATCAATAAAATGGTTTAGAATGAATTGAATATTTGTGTACTGATTTTTCTTTAAAGCTATTTTTCTTAAATTTATTTTAGTTGTTGGTGTAGCAACGCGCGTCGGGTACAGCTCGTATATTTAAAAACCAACTGATATTCCTTTTATATAAATACAAAATACTCCCTATGCTGTGAGGTTTCTGTTTTGTGCTCGTATTTCTTGCGCTCGAATTAATTACTCGAATAAATTACTCGTGCGTTGCCATAGTTTCGTAATTAACCATATTTTGTTTAACGAATTGCTGAGAAAACGTCTCGGTTGGCAAAGCATATTCCATGATTTAAAAAAAGGTACTTTCACTGTCACTTTTTGGGCACCATATTGAATACTTCATAAGTAAGCATATTGTGACTTTTCATGCGATCCTTCGTATCCACATATCAAATGACAAAAAACAAAATTGCAAAATAAAAAAAAGCATTTATTCGTTGTAAACAGCAAAAAAATTTGAAGAATGTCTCTATAATTTTCACACCAACCTGCGCTTTAACTGAGATTCAAGGCCGTTGCGTTTTAACTGAAATTCAAAAAGATAAAAAGTACGTGCATATTTTCTTAATATTTTTGATAAATTTTTTAACCAAACGAGTTGAATAACCGATACAGAATTTACTAAAGTAAAATTGGATAAAAAAATTTAGATTGTAAAATTCCTTTTCTTTTTTGAGCGTTTGTTTTTTTAATTGTAAAATAAAAGAACAACAAAACAATTTCAATGTTAGCCCAGATTAATTCTTCGTCACATGTAATGCTTTTTTTCTTTTGTCGGGACAAACTAGCAAGTACAGCATTCAGACACCATTAAGTCCATTCTACTGCAATCGAATTCCCTTTTTCATTTTCTTTAAATCTACTCGACCTTCGAAGAAATCTGGGTAGATCTTGTAGTACCAAGAAGCCAAGTGATCTCATGCCTGATTCAAGCGAAGGACGGGCAAACGCACAGAAAGTACTCCGCCCTCTCATCCTCCTCCCCACATGCTGGGTAGAGTGCACTTTCTGAGATATCTACCTTTTCCATGTGCTTCGCGCATAGCAAGTGACCCGTCATCAGTCCAACCGTCTGCCTGCAGCTCAATGACAGGGAATCTGCGACAGAAGGTCGGACATTACAGGTACCATCAGTTTTGTCCATCTGCAGCCGCTCTTAGCCTGCCAAGCTGGCTTGTGGTTTGAAGCAACCCTGCGAAGCCAACGAGCTGGTCAGGCAGTGTGTGAGGTAGTGTGGCCACGAAAGGAAAGGATCGGTATTCCCTTGACAAGCTGCGCTCTACTTCTGGAAGGATAGGCTTTGCACCAACTCAACGAGCGCTGGGTAAGTACACGAATGTGTAAGGTCGCGAAATCTTTCAGGCCGCGTTTGGATCGGAGGCTTTCGATGAAATTTTCTGAGGATCACAAAATCTCAGCTCTCAAATTTTGTGGACATCTTCACGAGGCATGTTCGATGAAATTTTCTGAGGATCACAAAATCTCAGCTCTCAAATTTTGTGGACAGCTTCACGAGGCACGATCCGCGGGGTATACATGACGTGATACTCGGATACTTATTTCTTTTCTGCGCCTGCTGACATAGCAGGTCTTGATATTAAAAATTTGTTGAACTTCATCAGCAGCAAAAGCGGCTAACACAGCCTCATCTTCCTTTACTTCACCTCTTTTTCCCCCTCCTTGCAATGTTATCACAAAAGATGAACTAAACTTCTTTGTCCAAGTGGGACCACTTTCAGGGCAACCATTACAACCTCACCTAACCTGTGATTTAGTTTTTTAACGCAAAGGAGTTCAAATTGAGTATTTTCAATGTAATTTCTTACCAAAAAAGCAAAGTGAGCTTCGAAAAACACAACTTTGAAATAATAACGATGAAGTGAATTTGGCTCTTTCTGCAATTTTTTCATAAATCGACAAAAAAAAAAATAATAAGCTCAGTGAAGCATCTGAAAAGTGTATGAGGCCATATAGCGTTTGCTTTTTGAACCACCTATTTTTTTGAGAATGGTAACACAAATGACATGTCAAATGTGTTCATAATTTACTTAGAGGTTTGATATTTACGAAATGGGACGCTATACGCTTGAACAAAATTGGGAAGTATTGAAATCCTATTTCCAAAGTGGTGAGTCTTCTACTCAAACTGTGAGAAATTAAAAAAAAAAATTCCAAAAAAAAAGATTTGCATTCAAGACAGTTTGTGGATCAATTTGTTAATCGTTTTCGTGAAAGTGGATCGGCATCATCGGGCCATTTTTTTTTCGAAAATGAGCGAGGAGTCGCGGTTACAGTAAATGGCGAGCGTTACTGTGACATGCTCAACGAGTTTTTGTTTCCAAAAATTGAAGAGGATGACATGGACGACATTTGGTTTCAACAGGACGGTGCAACTTGTCACACTGCCAAAGTTACATTCGAACTTTTGGCTACCGTTTCTGAAAACCGAATAATCAGCCGAAATTCCGATATCAATTGGCCGCCTCGGAGCTGTGATTTAAGCCCGTTGGACTATTTTTCGTGAGAAGCCGTTAAGGACAAATGCTATGCGAACCATTCAGAGACGATTGATGCTTTAAAGCGCGAAATCGAAGTAGCCATTCATGAAACTGGAGCCCAAACACTCGAAAATGTGCTTAAAAATTGGGTTGATCGAATGGCCTACAGTAAAGCCAGTCGTGGCAGTCATTTGAACGATATTATTTTTCATTCATAAATTACAATGTTCAATCTTCAATATAAAAGAAAAGTTTTGAAAAAATATTGATTAGTTTTTTTATAGCCGATTCAAAAAGCAAATGTTATATGGCCCACCCTTTATGAGAACTTATCGGAGGGAAAAATAAATTCATTTGAACTGAACTTTTTGCCCTACCGTGGTAAGTTATATTATTTGTCCTTATTCACACAATCTTAGTATTGAAAGTAGTTTATAACCGTACTTTTACAACTATATTTTTGTCAACTCACTCTCAATTATCTTCAACCACTTCCATTAGCAGCGATTTACTAAAAATTTTATGCGGAACAATAATATGAATTTAACTACTAATGGACTTTAAAAGGCTATTTTCGTGAAATGTTGTAGAAAGTGTACATACTTACACGCGTAAATCTTTAATAGAGCAGAAAATTTCAATTTCAAAGCGCCTTAAAATATGCAATAAAAAAGTTGTGCATAAAAGAAAGGCTCTTAGGAAACTTTATTTGATTTCTGAATGGATGATTTGGTACAAGTGTTGCATGTTTTGCAACTGCATACACTTTTGTTGTTGTCGAATTACGGATAAGTTCCGCAAAACTAGCTGAAACGTAAATGAGTTAATCGAACATTTTTTATCAACTGCTGTGAGTGTCCATAAAAATGGCATCAGGTAAAAATGAAGCATAATAACCATTTCAACAAAATATGCAAGCACACATACATATGTGCGTATGTATTTATTAGGGCGGGTCGATTTAAAAATCGCTCATTGCTCTGTGAAAATCGTATTCTAGGGATCAAAATAAGAAACTTTGCCGAAGGAACCATACCTCTAAAACGAATTCTGATGTCCCCCAATTTGGGTCGAACTTTTGGGTAGGGGCAAATTTTGAAAAATCCCACTTTGACCCATTTAGAGTCCTCCAATCGAGTCCAAATGTATGACCGACCGCCACTAACTTTGGACGGCCGATCCACCCATGCCAGTGGCACAGCCCCTGGAACTCCCCTGAGGGGTTCCCCATACAATCATTTCAAAATATCACCATTTTTGGCCTTTACATGAAAAAATCAGCTAAATGGCTATGTTTTTTCTTTATTTCTTTTACCATCCTAGTATGATACTTCTCATCAATTTTATCTATCGTTAAAGTATCATCTTTTCTGCCATCGTATGAAAACGCTAACAAATTGGTATCATCTAACCGTTTGCATTGCATTCCAGTGATACCTTAATTTTTGAAATGGGCATTTCTTAAGAAGGCCCCTACCCAAAAGCTCGACCCAAATTGGGGGACATCAGAATTCGTTTTAGAGGTATGGTTCCTTCGGCAAAGTTTCTTATTTTGATCCCTAGAATACGATTTTCACAGAGCAATGAGCGATTTTTTTGCCTCCCCACAAATCGACCCGGCCTAGTATTTATACTACTACTGGGCGTAAGTAATACTCCTGTAGGCCATTTGCCTCGCCTGCAGCGCCGATAACGGCATTTTTGGCATTTTCTTATTTGCAGCTGCGTCAATAATTTCACGATTGGCGCATAGTAATGACGGTAAAGCAAGTGGAAAATAAAAAAGTCATTAAGTAGCGAATTTTTTTTGCCATTCACTCATACATCCTTTCCCTCTCTCTCTCTCTCTCTCTACGCCCTGCCGCGTCAGCTGCGCTTTCGCACTTTTTCCTATCGCAGCAGCTTGCAATATTCACATCAACTATACATGTACAAGTATACCTGGCAGCCTGTCTGCTTGTTTGTCGACAACGGTGACAGCCTCATCAATAGCTGCAGTCACAATGCCACTCAAAATGACTTGAATGCTGACACTCTGTCGATGCCTGCCGGTGGTATTGATATCGCCGCGAATTCTTTTCACCCAGCGAATCTATTGACTTTCGCACTTGTAATACATATCTATGTGTGTGTATGCACATATGTAAGTGTGTGTGCATGTGTATGTACATATACATAAGTGTCAACTGACTGTTTGCTTGCCTACGGAATGCCATGTAAATTCACTCAAGCAAAAATGTAATTTCCCTGGCGCCAGACTGTCAGCAAGAGTCACCTGCACCGGCATAAGAGTGTTGAGGGGAAAGGGTTGTAGAAATTTTAAATTATAAAACTGCATTGAAAAGCGTTACTGTGTAATGGAAGAAAGTGCTGAAAGCAGGCAGTTGTAGTACCAATAATTTTGTTTGTGCTTTTTATGTTACAACATGAATTTACCACTTACAGGCAAATGTGCGCCAATATGGCTGGGAAGAATCACACTTACGCGCGCATATGCAAGTGCTTACATAAGAAATGTTGTTGCTCCTTCGTATTTGCATGTACTCATATCGCAAACAGGAGTTGAGTGTATGAAATTGTCCCATATTTATTTACCTCTTTGTATAAATAAAGAATCGATGTACCTAAAAGCTCCTTTTCGCTTACTATCCTTTGACTCTTATACCTATGGCCCACTACTCATACATACTCAATACTCATACATACTCACCACTCATACATACTCACTACAATATTCTCAAATATTTCGTATTGTTATTGAATTGGTATTGATCCTTTGCGGATGTATGCATCATTTCCTGGCTGTGTTGACATAGTTTTGTATGTTGAATGCCGCATATTCTGTATGTTGCAAGTGCGTTGAATGTATGTATTTAATAAGATTTCATAAATATTTAGAGCATATGGAGTCCGAAAAAGTGGCATAAATATGCAGCTGCTTCATCAGTAAAAGCTGGAGCCCATGTGACGTTATACCAGGCCTGCGTGAAGGTACTAAGAGCAGATCGCAAAGATGCTACTGAATATATAGGGCCTTCCATCTATCGTTACGGATTTGAACTAGGTATTATTTGAAGAATGGTAACACTTAGCTGTCATCTGATTTGACAGAAAATTGGTTTTATTCTTCCGCTCAATGAAACTGGTTGTGTATACGCTCAAAGAATGCTGGGAAATATTGCGACATTACTTTGAAAATCATGGTAATGTTACAGAATGTGTACGAAAATTACGTACGGCAATGTGAAGAAGAAAAGTACCGAATGAAGCGTATGTGCGTTACTTTGCGAAAAAAGTAAGAGAAACTGGGTTACTTATTGACAAACCAACGCGTGACCGACCAAAAACCTTGCGTACACTCGAAAATATTGCTGCTGTGGCCGAGAGTGTTCGTGAATCACCAGGAACATCAGTTCAACAATTGGACATTTCGGAGACATCACTGAGACGAATTCTGCGTAAAGACCTTGGTATGGTACCGCACAAAGTCCAATTGGAATGAAGTTGTGTTCCATCATTAACCGGAAGGATTGTACATCAAAATAAAACAAACAGTTTGGAAAAATATTGAGTAGTTTCTTTTTTATACCATTTTTAATTCCGTAGAGTTATATGGCGGACCCTGTATTATAGTTTTCACCTTAGTGGTGCGGAATATATTTCAATATTTATTTTCACTTTGAGTAAATTAAGTCATAAATATGTGAATATAATTTTGTATGAAACAAACAAATGTAATTTTAGACAGCTCTATTGCAGCGCTATCTAGACATGTCTAATGTATATAATACCGGTGATTTCATATATAAACCACTTTGTACCAGTTGGCGATAAGAAGAGGTCCATTATTGTTATTTGGACACTATTTGGACAAGCAAAGTAAAAAAGTTGTTGAAAACCCGTCAGCGAATAGCTTTTTGCATATTGTGTTTTTTTAGAAAGGTATGTACAGGGTGCGTCATCTTTTATGTCGGTATGAAAACATTGAATAACTTTGATCAGGTGATCTGGAGGGACAGGTGGTGTCACCTCTTTTTGACACTAGACGTCCCGGGAATTTTCGTTACAGAAATTCAATTGTTGCATTCGCAGTGTGGCATGGCGCACCGTCTTGTTGAAAACAGTAACCGTCTAAACCTTTCTCACGCATTTGCGGCAGACATAATGAGCCAACATCCATCGACAGTTTCGTTTTCTCGGTGAAAATATGGCCCAATGATGGTTTTGGCGCAAATGCCGACCCAAACAGTTACTTTCCAGTCATGCAATGGTGTTTCATGGATCTCGTGTGGGTCCTCAGTTCCCCAAATGCGGCAATTTTCTTTATTCACGCTGCCAGATAAAAAACTAAATTAAAATGTGACTCTTCAGTCATTAAAATTTGCTTCCGAAAATTGGGTTCCGTGTCAACCATTTGAGCGACTGTTTGGCCGTACTCCAAGCGCCGTTTATGGTCTGTCGGCAATATTCTTTGTGTCAATTGCACTTTAGACGGAAACAAATTTAAATCATCCTTTAAAATGCGCCGCTTTGTGGCTTCACTGACGCCAAAATGCTGAGCGCAACGACGATACGACACTGTTGGCTCCTGGGCAACGCTCTCCCTCACTGCTTCAACAAGTTCATTGGCACGTCTTGATCATTGATGAACGGCATGTTGACGATCTCCTACTGTCCCGTGCTCACAAAAATTCTACACCAAACGACGAATAGTATTGTCAGACAGTGCCTGTTTGCGCGATACTGCTTGCGATATGCGCGTTGAGTTAGAACAATAGAACGACTATTATCGATGTATAGCGTCACTATTTCAGCGCGTTGTTTCGGTGTAAAGCGATCCATGGTTGAAATTCTAGTGAATTGACGTATCGAAAACATGTATGTTGAAGTCGATCGGTTGGTAAATTTCTTTTTTTTTTATAACTTACTTTATTTGCAATCTATCTACTATAAGACATTCAGCAAATTAGATCTTATAAGATAATGGCAGCGGTAGTTTTGCTTTTGTGCAAATCTACATAGAAATTACAACAGCTTGTTAACTTGTACAGTTCGTTCTTAAATTATTAAAATTCCTTGGTACTTCAAGATTGCTTAAATTCATTGTTTGTTAATATTATCACTTAAGATTAACTTACTTAATTTTACCTTAAAGTTTAAAGGTTGAGTAGTTTCATACTAGAGGAATGGCAAGTCTAAGATATGATTGATATGAAACCGTATAGTTTCATTGGTTGTGTCTAATAAACAAATAGCAGCTGGATTTATGTGATTAGATAATCGTTTCAGATATCTAGTACTATATTTTCGAATTTCATTCTTTATAAAAGGAATACCTAAGTCGTTATGAATAGATTCATTGGTAATAAACCAAGGGGCATTAACAAGGCTTCGTAATATTTTTGATTGGTAACGTTGCAAGATCTCCACATTGGAGTTGCTAGCAGTCCCCCATAGCTGGTTGGTAAATGACAAAGTTATTCAGCGTTTACAAACCGACATGTATATATTTGTTTACCTGCATATAAAATGAAACATGGTTAAGAGTTCATATACTTTAAATTATATATTTAAAAGAGAACTTTGAGGATAGCCTTTTAGATATTTCCAGCGAACCTTGAAGAAAGCACTTCAGAAGAGTCTTCTGATTTCTCTTTTCTCGCAACAGGGCAAGAGTACTACAATTAAAAGATTTACGTGATTTGGCGGACAAATTTAGTAGAAGAAATTCTGATTAGTAAGAAACTGATATGCCAAGAAACCAACAAAGTGCTCCAGGGTTGAAAATATTTCCAAAAAATCGTCACAGCATAGAGGAAAAGTGGGTTGTCTTTTTATAAATATGAGGATTAGTAAGCAAAACGCATATTGCTGATGACTGGTCTATTCAAACGCCTATTTTTTGTAAAATTATGAGCCGTAAAAGATTCTAATAAATACTGTTCTTTCTTCAATTCTCGGATAATGAAAGTATAATATCAAATTCAAATCGCTCGATTAAAATTCAAAAACTCAAAAAATTAGCTCCCAATATAAAATAGATATATAACCTTCATAGAATCTGCACCAAGAAAATTATAAAATTTCAAAATCACCCCTACCTCCGAAATGAAGCATTTCACCGCTTTAATTGTAAAACTTTAATAATTCAAGGGCGTAAAAGGAAATAGGATATGGGACAAGACTAATACTAAACCTAAGAAAATAATAAATCGTAAGAAAACAAAATCAAATAATATTTAATAGCTTGTATGTCCTCCGATATTTATTGTAACTGGTACTAATCGTCGTGGCATCGAATTTACGAGTGACTAAAGGACGACTTTTGCCCATTCCTATTCAAAAGCTTTTTCAAGGTTAGGCTAATAAAGTGAAAAATAGTAAACTCTATGTACTTCGCCGCCGTAGCCGAATGGGCTGGTACGTGACTACTATTCGGAATTCACAGAGAACATAGGTTCGAATATCGGTGACATACCAAAATGAAGGAAACGTTTTTTCTAACAGCGGTCAAACTTCCGAGTGTATTTGTGCCATGAAAAAGCTTCTCATAAAAAATATCTGCCGTTCAGAGTCGGCTTAAAACTGTAGATCCCTGCATTTGTGAAACATCATCAAGACGCACACCACAAATAGGAGGAGGAGCTCGGCCAAACACCCAAAAAGGGTATAACAAAGTTTACAAGGTTACAAGGTTTTGCCAAGTAATCGGCCACGGTTTCGGCTCGCACGTCATCAGGGACTTGGCAACAGAATTCTGCCTACTCATTTCCCACATATTCTCACAATCGTCCAGTCAGTCAGTGTTCATAGAGCAACAAAGCATGAGCAGTGAATGCGTTGATTTGCTCTTATATCTTCAGTTTTGCCATAAGCAAACCGGTGTCAGATTCTCTGTTACTTAAGCAGATCAGCTAATTCCTTCAAAATTGCTGAGAACCGGTTCCTGGTCTGATATTGGTCCCACCTTCTGAATTCTCTCCAGCGTGACCAAGCAGCGTAAGCGGGAATAAGAAGCAGAGAAAGCAAAATACTCGTATGAAAATTGTATGCTCTCTGGCGTACACTATATGTCTGTTGATTTGTTATTGTGCTGCTCACTTCTCTTTCGCATATACTCCGTCCTAACGTCAAAGCAGCGCATTCCAGGTATTTTCCAGTACTAATTTAATAGACCAACGTGCACGTCACTGGAAAGGGTCAACTTATCTGAAAATAACTTAAGGCATTAAAACTATCTCTAGACCAAACTAAATATATGAATGATTGGCCATATGCGGATATCTTTAACTAAATCGAACCTACCCACATACCGTGACTCAACTACACCGTAAACTAGTAGGTGCATCTTTCATTTATACTTATAACAGGTGGCGCTAAAGTAATCCTCCTATCAGAAAATGCTATAAATTTTGCGATTGGCCCCCCATGTCAATTCTGTTTTGACATTTGTGTAGTGAACATATGCGAAATACACGTTAATAAACAATGTAACGCTATACTGCTCCAGAACGCGGTATATTGCTGACTATTTATTTGACCAATAATCGGTCGGTGACTTTGGCACAACGTGAATTTCGTCGCAGATTTCCTCGCCGTCCAACGCCTACTGGTGAAACACTGCGACGTTTAGCTGCTCGCCTCGAAGAGACTGGCACAACACGAGATGCTGCCAGGCGTGGCAGACCCCGGAGTAGCCGTTCTGCACAGAATATTGCTGCTGTAGCCGAGGATGTCATGGAAGCGCCGTCGACATCGACCAGACGACGTGCCACGCAAATGGGTATCAGTCGACGGTCTTTACAGCGAATTTTGGTACAAGATTTGAAGATGAATCCGTACAAAGTCCAGACGGTGCATCAGCTGTTAGCTGCTGACCGCCAATCGCGTCTAACATACGCTCAAGCCATCCTTAATCACCACCAAGAGGAAGATGATTTTTCATGAAAAATAATCATGAGTGATGAGGCCCATTTCCGGTACGTAAATAACCAAAATTTACGCTTCTGGGGCACTGAAAATCCGCGTGTAACCCACGAAGAACCATTACACCTGCTCAAAGTCACTGTATGGTGTGCTGTTTTCGCTGGAGGAGTCATCGGGCCTTTTTTCTTCGAAGACGTCGCGGGCCAAACGGTTACTGTGAATGGTGAGCGCTACAGAGCAATGATCAACGAGTTCTTTTTGCCGCATTTTGATGAATTGGGATTGGAAAACATGTGGTTCCAACAGGACGGTGCAATGGCACACACAATGCACGTGCCACAACCGATATGCTGAAGGATGCATTTCCCGGGCTTTTTGAAGTCGCGGGTTTATGTCAACAAGCCTCAGACTCCTGCAGCTCTTAAAGACAATATCCGTCAAGAATGTGAGGACCTATCGCCGGAAGTTTTGGCCAAAGTGATGGAAAATGCCATAAAAGGGGCTCAAATGGTAATCAACTGTGGCGGCGGCCATTTACATGACATCATATTCTCGACTTGATGTAAAAAAATTAAAAGACCACATAAAAATAATCCACCAGAAGAATCAAAGTTTTTCATTTTTTTTTTAAATTACAGCCAAAAAGCATCGCAAGGTTACTTTTGCGCCACCTTATATTTGGGTCGACGCATTTCAAATCGATCAAGCGTACCCGGTCGAAAATTTGTTTTGCATTAAAAATTGTAGGAATTGCTTAATGGACTATTTTGGAATATACGCACAATTTTTTAGTCTTTGAAGTTGGTGTTTCCTAAAAATTTAATTTTTTTTTCCATGCATACATAAGCGAAATTTTAATTTTCTCCCCTAGCAACTTTTCATTTGAATAATTATAATAACTTCTTCAAGACTGCATAGATCTGATTTTTTTTTTTGTTTGTTTTTTAAGGCATTAGTTGACTTAATATAATTTCAGCTTAGGCATGCAAACAAATTTTCTTGGAAAATTTTCTTTTAAATAATTATTAATTTCAAAATTTCAACAAAAAATTTTTTCAACGTTGCCATATTTTTTTACCTTTTTCGATGTTGCCATATTTTATTTTCTTTTTTGAAAAGTTATGCAGAGTTGATGAACACTTTATTTGAATAATGAATGAAAAATAATTAATTCTTTTTTTCGTTCTTCTTAAATAGGTTAGGTTAGGTTAAATGGCTGCCCTAGCTAAAGAGCTCACTTGGACGAATGTTAGTAAATTCGTCCGTTGTGGTGCCATACATGGGAGAGGGGAAAGGAGATGGGAAGGAAGAAGGAGCCTTGGGATTGGATACGATGATGACCATACATTTTACGACGGCGCCGACGGGGGCTGATTTGCGTTCGTAGTTAGCCGTAACAAGCTACTAATGAACTTCACCAACTTTATGATATCTACACCGGCTATATCCGCAGGCGTAGCGAAAAAGTAAGAGCCCAGATATCTAAGTCTTTGCCAGACGAGAGCAGGGCAGCTGAGAAGAAGGTGTTGAGATGATTCCACCTCGTCCTCCAGACAGTTTCTTCAGAACGGACTTGAGGCAATCCCAAGTCTTACGGCGTGAACACCTAACGGACAGTGTCCGGTAAGGATGCCCACCAAATTTGAGAGCTGGGGTTTTGTTAGCCTTAGGAGTTCCCTTGAGCGTCCCCGATCTACCCGTGGCCAGAAGGATCTCGCGACCTTGCACGTTTGCGCAGTAGCCCAGCGCTCGCTGAGTTGACTCGAGGCCCATCTTTCCAGGAGCAGACCACAGCTTCTCAGGGGAACCCCAATTCTCTCATTTCGCGACGAAACCGTCTCCAAAGTTCCCTGTCTAGCCAGCTCATCAGCCCAGCAGTTTCCCTCTATGCCGCTGTGCCCGGGAACCCAAATGAGCCTGATGATGAAGTATTCGGATGCAATCGAGAGAGAAGCCAGACATTCTCCGACCAATCTCGAGCGCACAAACAGTGAGCCCAAGGCCCTAATTGCCGATTGGCTATCGGAGTAGATATTTACTTCCTAACGGTAATTACCGAATTGAGCAACCAGTCCACCGCTTCCTTAATTGCGGATACCTCCGCTCTTCTTAAATAACAAAGAATTCAGTTTATTCAAAGAACGAAAATAATTTTAATTGTTATTCGAATATCGAATTAAAATAAATTCAAGTATTATTCATCTTAAAATGGGCACTTGTTTTTCTTAAGTTGCAGTAGGCTACATAATTGTTTTCGAATTGCTTGGAGGAATTTGATATGATTGAAATTTATTAGCCTCCTTGGTAAATCCATAACTTCATTAAATGGATTACTCATTTTCAATATACGCATATTAGTAATATCAGCTAAAATATGTATTAGCAACGAGGTCGCAACCTCTCTAGCCTGTGCGTCCGCTACTTCGTTCCCAGTTATAGCCCAGAGTCGTGAGACCCAAATGAGCCGGGAGCGATTGTGCATTCTTAACAAATTCAATGTCTAGATACACTGAAAGGCCTCAACTCACATGATGACAGTGCCTTGAGTGTCTGTCTATCGTTCAGAATAGCAATTTCCTCATGCAAAAATTCTTATCTAAATTGATGTCTGCACAAAACAAGATTGCATACACCTCCGCTGGAAAAGACTTTTAAAACTACCCATCGACACAGAACGCTTTATTCTGGAGCAATATATTCCAGCTCCTATGCCCTCTGGTATCTAGGAGCCACACGTATACTAATACGGGGTATACTCTGGAGTTTCCTTTCAAGTGCAGATGTTCCTCAGTTTCCTATTTTGAATTTCTTCTCAAATTTATTGACTTTAGTGATTTCATCTTTGGGTAGCTAGGCAACTGGGAGCTGCAGACTCAACGATTCCATGTCCTTGGATGGTATCACTTTTTCTCTACCAACACCTTCCCCAGTAATATTCAGCAAAGTAGGTTTTTTTGGGTCCTTTTTATGCTGCAGCAGATTGCAGCCGCGTTAAAAAGAGTTTTTAAAAATAATTTAAATGGAAATATTTACATGGTGCAATACTTGGAAAATATTGACTCTAAGAAATCTTAATTGATCATTGAAGTTTAAATTGTTTTTCTCAAGGCCGGCTTCATTAAAATTTTATCTATCGACCACCTTTATGAAACTACATATTTTTATGTAGGTGGTTGTGTTTCACGTGATCCTTAGCCTTAAGGGGTTAGGGGTAGTCAGAGGCCCGAAAAAATTATGATTTTCACGAATTTTTTTTTGCTACTTAATTAATTTATTTAACAAAAATAAAAACATAGCATAAAAACATCATGTTTTAACTTGACTCCACCAAACTTTCAAAAAAAAAAAATTAATTGCAAAAGTTATCGCTGTTTGTGTGAAACCCGTTTCTCCAGAAGTCCCTTGCGGTGAACATCACAAGTCCTTGCAGATTCATCTAAAACCAATCGGACAAGAAAAATTAGTTTTATTAATAGATAATCTTGTGCCTGATCGAAGCTTTTTTTTCAAAATGAACAAAATGGCGGCCTCAGAAAATGTTTTCCAGATTTTAGAAAAAAAAACCAACAGTTAATTGTTAAAAAAAAATCGAAATTTTTGAAAAAAAAAAAATCCTTCGATCAGGCACAAGTTTTTTATGTTTTTCAAAAGCTGTATAAATTTTATTAAAATCTACGTAGCGGTTTTTAAGTTACAGTGTTCACCAGTTTGAAAAACATAGTTTTGAGAAAAACGCATGTAAAGTTTTGCTATCGGCTCCGGAGCGGCCGAGCTCCCTTTGTTAATTGTTGAATAACTTGAAAAGTATTCGTCGGATTCACTTCAAATTTTTACACAATATTTTTAAAACATTATACTTTAAGAAAATGCAAAAAAAAATCGATTTTTTGAAAATTCTGACTACCTCTAACCCCTTAAGTAAATCCTTCATTCCAGACAGTATCTAAAGTCCTTTCACAAACAAATTATAACCTCGATTTGAAAATGGCGAAACTGCATACCCAAACATACTGTTTTTTTTATTAGGTGCGCAACTAAGTTCTCGTTGTCAATAGATGCCGCGAGCAGTGTATGCTAATCGATTCTAACATAACCGAAACGTCATAAACCAAGCTTAGACATTGGTTAACAAACTGCTTTGGCACATTACTGATTTTGTTTTGGTTTTGTCAAAATGTCTGATTTTGTGCCGAAAAATCGTCTCTTGCGGGAAGTGTTGATTTTCCGCTTTCATTCGAAAAAAACGGCGGCTGAAGCATTGAGAGCTACAAAAAGTTTATGAAGATGCTGTTTTAAGTGAAACAACGTGCCGAGACTGGTTCGGTCACTTCAAAGAAAGGCCAAAAACCTTCGAAGACGCTGTATTGGAGGCATTGCTCAATGAGGATCCGTGTCAAACGCAAGAGGAGCTTGCTTCAGTATTAGGAGTTACCCGCCAATCCATTTCCAAGCGATTGCATGCTTTGGGAATGATTCAGAAACAGAGGACTTCGGTTCCTTATGAGTTAAAACCAAGGGATGTTAAACGTCGTTTTTTCGCCTGTGAACAACTGCTCCAGCGGCAAAAAAGAAAAAAAGGCAAAAGGTTTTCTTCATCGCATCGTGACGGGTGATAAAAAATGGATTCATCACAGCAATTCAAAGAAAAGAAAGTGATGGGGACTGCCCGGTCAAGCTTCTACTGAATATTCGCCTCGGCCGAATATTCCCGCTGCGAAGGTTATGCTATGTATTTGGTGGGACCAAGTTGGTGTTATTTATTATGAAATGCTATAATCAAGCGAAACCATCACTGGGGATCGGTATCGACTTTAATTGATGCGATTGAGCCGATCACTGCGCGAGAAGCGGCCCCAATACGCGGAGAGGCATGATCAAGTGATTCTACAGCATGACAACGCTCGGCCTCAAGTTGCCAAGCCCATTAAAACTTACCTGGAAACACTGAAATGGGAAATCCCCACCCATCATATTCTCCAGATATTTCGCCTTCCGATTATCACCTGTTCCGATCGATGGCACATGGTGTAGTTGACCGGCAGTTCCGTTCATATGAAGGCATCAAAAAATGGCTTGGTCCGTGGATAGCCTCAAAGATGAACAGTTTTACCGAGACGGAATACGAGATCTACCAGAAAGATGGGAGTAGGTAGTAGCCAGCGATGGGCAATAATTTCAATGATGCACTTGTAACCATTTTTTCAGAGTAAAGGCTTTTATTATATGTACAAACACTTCAACTTCTTCTGTTCGAGCTTCTGTTTCTATATTTTGGGAGATCCCGAATCATTTACAAAAACTGAATATGTATCAACTAGGAAATTATTGATTATTTGAGGAACATTTTCTATGGCTGTCTTTTCTCAAGAGTGCATCAAATCTGGAACTAATCGAATGATATCATGCTCAAAATAACTCAGTTACCGCCCTATGTGATTATCTTAAGAAATGCAAATAATGACTGAACGACTCAGCCGCCAACTGGTTGCGTCAGAACAATATCCATTTGGCACGAAATCTTAAAACAGCTGTGTTTCAGAAATAATTTAGTATGCAGTCACAGGTCTACCCTTTCGCAGCTCAGACAATTTCACCTTCAGATTAGCTTAGAAATATAGTTACTAAAATACTTTACGCTTCTGTTCAACATTTATTTTCAAACTGCATTCAAATTCAATATATTTTCTATTGAGTTCCAATTTGAAATTAAATCTTTCATTTACACTATAAATCCGCGGGTCATTCATGCATCCATCACTAGATGCCCACACTTTGACTCAGCTATTTACACATGCCACAGCTCGTTACGATTATATCTCGCTGTGGCTTGCCGCTATTGGTGCCATAATCCTGCACGGTGTCAAGTATCCAAAAGCCACGTCTCACACGTCCAAATGCGATACGCTTGCCATTCAACACCTGCAGCGGTTTGAAGCTAATGGAAAAGCTGAGAAAGCGGCGCTTACTGCCACGCACATAGCGGCTAGGGAACGAGAGCACACCCGCACCGCAGCCATGATCCAACACATTCGTGTCGTGTTCGATGTTGGGCGCCGTCAGTGTTTTGTTGTCAGTCAACGCCAGTTCGCCCTCCAACCACAGCGGCGGAAAGAGACGCGTAAAGCTCATTCGCTCACTATTCTCCGCAGTGCACATGCGCACAAATTCCAGTACCACTTCCGGGCAGGCCTCCGTAAAGAGCTGTATAACGATGCGACCCAACGGGCGTAGGCCCTTCACTTCAAGATCGAAGAAGACGCGCGGACGCAACAGGCGACGCAACATTGGCTCATCGCTAGATACAGTTAGATCCTGATAACGTTTTATCACATGCTGCGGAATGCCACAATGTATCACCACATCTTGGGTTGCATTTGTTGTGCGCTTAAGTGATGGACTACCATTGCCATGAAATGCGTCCGTTGATGTCAAGGGCTGAGTGCAGCGCCTACGATGAGACTTACTCATTTCGGCGGCGACACGATGAGGTTTTTGTGGCACACGCGTGTCATTGTTCCACTCCTTGCGGGTGATGCGATGCCAGAATGAGCGCAAAGGCATCGATAGGCGTGCATGCTGGTAAGCTGCGCGTTTCTCGGCAGACGATGGCTGCACTACTTCCACATCGTTCGCCAATTGCGTTTCCTTGGTATGAGCAGTACAGCCAGTGTTGCCATTGAAACCCCCACCACCCTTATATATCGATCCATTTGTGCAAGAATTCCTATTATAATCACCGCTTCCTTTATCGGATCCCATCTTGCGTTTGAACTTCTCGTGTATATCAACGCGTGATTCCACAGTGTGCCGCCCATCGCCAGCGTCGCCACATGTGCAGCAGCAACCAGTAGAGCCACATGAATTGCAGTCGTATAGCAGCATCGTCGATTTCTCGCGGCCACCAATCGAAAGCGCATCGCTTTTCATTAGTTTTATGCGCGATTTGGCCAGTCGGCGTGGTGATGTGGTTGAGGCAGTGGTCAAAGTAGTACCGGTGGCCGATGGTGCCATCGAGACTGGTGTATTGGTGAAGGTACGCGTATTACTGCTGCGCTGAATGGCTGTGCGTACCGAGTTCAACATCTCAGTGAATGTCATTTCACGTTGTGGTCGACTTGCAACACGGCTCGGCGGTTGGCTGTTCACCACACTCTTGGCATTTTTCACGCGCAACCGATGCGCCACATAATCCTTCTTGCGCTCACTGATGTTCAAGGAACGCATTCGACTCTTAAGTAAATTGATTCGCGCCAGGCTATGAGAAATGCTGGATGGAACATGCCGCAGTCGGCGCGCACCGCGCGTAGCTGGTTTTTTGAACGAACTAATGTTGATTAGTTTTTTTTACTGCGTTATGCGATGGGAAGAAGAAAATTTTACTTTTTTCCACCCGAAGGCCAAATATTCAACTAAAATTTAATAAATTTAAATTAATTTAATTTAGTTTCTGTGCACAGAAGTTAGGCCAAATTTCACGTTATGAAATTAAATTTTCTTTTCAATCAAATGAAAATGAAGGAAATACAGAAAATCCAAACTAGCGAGGTGACAGAAAAATAATTAAAAAAAAGTTTTGAATATTTGGGATTTTTGGTTTTGTTTGTTTTTCTTTTTGAATGACATTAAAATTACTTATTGGAGCATATGCGGGTTGTGTATCATGCAAAAAGCAGAGTTGTATTACAATTTATGTAAATATTTAAAAAATCGAATTGTTCTGACTCGGCGTACTTGGGTTGTTTGTCTGTTTTTTGTATTTCTTTGCTTTGTATTTCTTTTTTTGTTTTGTGAAATAAACATTTCTATATCACGAGATTATCTGCTAAAAATAGTGACTATTTTAGGTTGAAATAAAATTATTTAAATAATTTTTTCAATTAACAAGGAACGATGACTCTTTTAGCCTAAAATAAACAGGTTATTTTTTCAAAGACTCGTATGACAGGAAGTGGTTGGACCAAACTGTAGTGCGCGCAAAACTCGTGTGTGCGTCTATGCGACGCTGATGATGTGGTGCTGATGGCGTCAGGATACGATCAGTGGGATCATTTAAAGGGCATTAGGCGAGCATAATTCTTAGGCAACAGGCTGTGGCCTAAGTTTAAACCCGCGTAAAACAGAACTCATGCTATTTACGACCAGATATAAGGAACCAATTTTTACTCTACCAAATATTAACGGACAAACCCTCTCACTCTCAACCAGTGCAAAGTACTTAGGGATAATTTTGGACTCCAAAGTTAGCTGGAAATTAAACGTCGAATAACGGGTAAGGAAAGCAGAAATTGCTTTATATGCCTGCAAACGTATGCTTGGAAGAAGATGGAGTCTTCAACCTAAGCATACATTTTGGCTGTATAAGGCGGTTATACGACCAATTTTATCGCATGGTTCGGTAGTTTGGTGGAAAGCTCTAGGGAGAGATTACAATACCAAATTACTCGGCAGAGTACAAAGATCAGCCTGTGCAATAACGGTCGATGCAATCAGATCATGGCCTAGGGAGGTCATTAAGAAGGCGGCAACCATGAGTGCATTTAGATTAACATCATCCCAACAGTAACATTCAATAAGAATTTTGCCACTCTCTTTCCATCTAAGGAGGAATGGAATAAGTTACTCTCACTAAACAACTTCGACACTACAGTCTATACCAACGATTCTAAAATGGATTGCGGTGTTGGAGCTGGTATATATTCTCATAGACTTAAAAATTAAAAATCTGCGCGTCTCCCCAATGCCTGGAAGCCGGAAGTACTGGCAATTAGGGAAGCTTGTAGGCTACTAATCGCAGATTTTTCTTTTAAGGGTTATATCGCTATTCTCTCGGATAGCCAAGCTGCAATCCAGGCCTTTCCACCTTGAGCGAAACCATAATATTAGCTGGGTCCCAGGACATCGGAATATTGAAGGTAACGAAAAAGCAGATAAACTGGCAAGAGGAAGATCTGCCATGAATAACGCTCTTGCAGAATCGGTACTCACACCATTAGGTGCAGTCAAGAGTACAATTTCCCTAAAATACCTTCCGCGGATTGTAGATGTAGAGACCAGACGAAATGCAAAACTAGCAAAACGTTATGACCCACCTGCAACCTCAAACAATCGTCAATATTGTTAAACATGAAACGACGGGACGACGGGACGCCTGGAGACTAACGGCAGTCATAACTGGCTTTTGGTCTGTCGGAGAACAAGCAGCAAAAATGGGCATCCCTCACAACTCATACTGTCACAGTTGTAAACAACCGGAGAAAAAGGAAACGATCTTCCCCTTCCTCTGTGAATACCCTACTCTATGGAAGGACATAGTGCTAACTCTGGGTCAACCGCTGTTCGAGAGTCTTGAACAACTGCCTGGCTCAGATATCAACAATCTAATAAGGTTCTTAAACCGCACAGACTGGATCTAGTCATGCCGTAAATAACTGGTAAACAAGTTGGTAACGTGGGTGAGGCAACAAAATGTAGCGGAAGCGCTATTTGGATTCTGGAAGAATCACCACTCAAACCAAACAATCAACGCGCTACGAATTGAAATTGTGCAACATAAGTTTATTCGCTTTGCGCTCCAAACGATAAAATGTGAAGAGCCGCTCTCCTCATACAGTTTACGCTGTAAGTAAACATTTCTATAGGCACTTCAAAGCAGAAAAAAATAAACAGCCTCTTTGGTTTTTACCACGTGATTGGTGGGTCCATGAAATGTTCTGAACATCTTGGGCAGACTAATTTGGCCATATGGCCAGCAGATCTCTTCAAATTTTTTCAAAATCCTCTTTACCTCCTTGTGATCACAGCCATTTATCCTTCTCATGCACCTGAAATCACAGCACTTTTGGCGTATAATAATATCTCAAAAATATTAAATATAGATTTTCCATATCCAATATCTGTTTCTAAAGCTACGATTGGCACTCTGTATTGTTGGCATAAATACGATAAATCTCGAGTGGGGCTAAAATTTAGTTCAAAGATTATTCTAACTGTTACTAAATTTTAGGAAAAATCCCCCCCATTTATTTTATACATCTGTCCATTGACATTAAGTTTGTTGTTTAACAATTTGGTCAGAATTTATATACATCGCTTAATGGCCAGTGTCAAAAGCGATAAAATTAAAATAAAAGAAATAATATACAATTAAATAATATACAATAATACAATACAAGTTTCACTTTAAAAAAAAAATAATAATTGGCGCGTACACTTCTGTTAGGTGTTTGGCCGAGCTCCTCCTCCTATTTGTGGTGTGCGTCTTGATGTTGTTCCACAAATGGAGGGACCTACAGTTTCAAGTTTCACTTTACATGAATACATTTTACAACTATTTTAACTATTTTAAATAATTATATTTTTTTACATATTTATTGTTTTTCAGCATTTATCATACTAGGTCGCTTGGTCGGGTTCTCTTTAAACGCCTTTTTCCATTTCTTTCCCTTTCAAGCAGTTTGTTGATTTCTGCATTACTGTGTGTGTGTATTTTTTCAAAGTGCCTTGTTGTTATCTTTTTGATTTCTTCGTCTACTCTTGCTATTATATATTAAAAGTCCTGTGGATGTCATCATTTTTCGTGTACCTGTCAGACATGGTCAAAATTCGAAGAAACTTAGATTGCTGTCGTTGGATTTGGAGCAAACTAACCAATGAAGTTGTCGAAGTTTTTCTTTTATTTGTTTGACCTTTTGCTTTATGTGGTGATTCCAATTTAGTTTGGAGTCCAAGTGAATTCCCAGATATTTAGTAGTTGATTCTATTGTAATTGCTTTATCATTTATTTTAATTGGAACTGCGGTGTTTTGTTAGTAAATATAACCTGTACGGTTTTGTCTTCATTTATTTTTAGGCACCAGTTATCAAACCATTCCTTAACTGCGTTTGTGTATCGCTGCAGTTTTTCAGTAGCGATAATTAAGCTTTTGTCTGATGTTAATAGTATTGTATCGCCTACGAACGTAGCAATTGAAGAATTTGTTTCGTCAGGAGATGGTATATCTGCGGTGAATTAAACATAAAGTAGAGGGCCAAGAACGCTTCCTGGCGGAACTCCAGCAGTTATTTGATGAATACCTGAACATTGATTGTCATATTTAATATAGAAGCTTCGGTCGGTTAGATAGATTTTTATGATGAGATAGTAGTCAAAAGGTAGTATTATTTTTATTTTGTGGAGTAAGCCTTTATGCCACACTTTGTCAAACGCTTTAGCTACGTCCAAAAATACTGCCGCACAGTATCGATTTTTTTCAAGGTCTGATTGGATTTTATTTATTTATTATTGATTTTTTTTTTTTTTATGCGATTTCCAAAATATTAATATACTAGCTTTAACCTGCGACCCCGCTCGCGTAGGAGTAGTTTTGAGGGATTTAGGATATGTATATAAAAGAATTACAAACAATAATTTCATAGAAAATAATTTTTTATTCAGAAAAATAGCAAGAAAAATTATATTTATTAATTTTCTATCTCAAACCGTTTTTGAACTTTGCATTTGGGTCACAGTTGAGCAGCTTATGCGGATTATGAAGTCTAGAGTGTGCTATAAAGAGTGGGAAATAGGAAAAACTAAGATTTTTTAGATTAAATTTAAGCAAATATTCGATTATTAGTGATGAATGAGAGTGGTGGCGCGGCCTGGGTGCTGTGGGAAGGGAGTTCCATCATAAAAACATGCCTATAACCTTCATTGGGTGAAAATATGAATGTATAAAAATTTCTACGTCATTTGGTTTGTCGTTTCGTAGTGATGCGCGGACAACGTACAGAAATTCACCTTTATAGTATAGATTTTATTCAATTCAAGTTATCTCAATTCCAGAAGTTATAAGTCAAGAAGACCGAAAGGTTATTTCTACAAAAGAGATAACAGATGATAAGTATAGAGTTATTAATGACCAACATAAATGATGAAATCAAAATTTGTATTCTAGTCTCATTTTCCACCAAGAAACATATAAGCACACTTTTATTAAATTTTATACAAAAGTTAGAAAATTTCCACTAACTTTACATTACAATTCCATGGATTATAATTGCAGCTTCCTGAAAAAAATTTTAGTTTATTAAATTTTAGGTCAACAAGGTGCAAGTTTCAAGTTGCTAAAAATCGTGTTGATTTTTATAACTTTTTGCCATGGCACTCGCACCTTTTCTCTATATAAAAAGAGGTTGTCTGTAAAGTCGGTTTACTGACGATAGTTTAACGTAACAACGGCATAAGAGTTGCATGATGGAATGGTTGCAATTTTCAAAACAAAATTTTAATTTTATTTGTTTAATAGATATTTTGTATGGATATAGAGAAGGAGGTAAATGGAATCACAATGGAATAGGTCAAGTTACATTTACACAAACGTGAAAAATGACCAAACACTTATCAAATTCATGAAAGATATCTTCAATTTCGATTGTGCATTAGACGTTAATAAGTCAACAACACTAAGAGGCACCATTATAGATTTGCCTTTTTCAAGACACTTTGCACTCGAAACACTCCCTTTCATTTCCTACTTTTCCTATCATCTCCTATTCTCAACAGAGAAATAGTTCATTTCCATGCACAGAGGAAGAAGGCATATGCAAATACAAATATGTAAATTTATATACATATGCGCATTTACATACATATACCACTGTGGGCAAAAAGTAAGGGGAATTTATTTGTCAAACTTCGCGTAGTTTTTTCCTTCGAAAAAAAAAAAAGAAAAAATCGTTTAAAAAACCAAACCTGTGATAAATATACAAATATAATGATGTAGAATTAAGATTTATAGCATATTCTGTAAATTGTGCGATAACATAAATATTGTAACGTTTTCTACTTAACAAACTCTCTCTCTCTCTCTTCGCGGGATAAAAATTTCGCTTTAGTTATTTTTTTCATTAGTTGGCAGCACTGTTAATAACATCTGGGCCAACTTTCATGTGAATGTCATTATCAGTAATATATTTACGTTTGTGTTTACCAAACGACCAAGAGTGCATTTTTCGATTTTTACAATGTCTGATTTGATTGAGCAGAGAAGTGCCATCAAATTTTGTTTGCGGAGTGAAATTTCGACTGCGGAAACGTTTAGCATGCAGAAGGCATTTGGTGATTCGACCATGTCGCAGAAAAATGTTTATAAGTGGTACAAAGACTTCAAAGAGGGTCAAGAACGTGTTGATGACTTAGAGCGCTCCGGACGACCATCGACGTCAACAGATGACCAACACGTCAATAAAGTGAAGGAGTTAGTGCTCAAAAATTGTCGGTCGACTGTTAAAGACCTTACTGATATGATCGGAATATCAGAAGGATCTGTGAAAACCATTTTGAAAGACTATTTGGGCCTACGAAAAGTTAAATTTCTTGGAAAAAAGTCGTCGCGTTGATGTGTGTGAAACAATGCTTTCAGACTATGAGGACAAGCTCAAATGCATCATTACGGGAGATGAGACTTGGATTTAGGCTTACGACCCTGAAACAACCGACCAATTAATCGTTCAAAAATAATGGTAATGGTCATGATGACAGTTTTTTTCGATTTTCGTGGTGTGGTGCACTATGAACTCCTTCCATCTGGCCAAACTGTTAATAAGGAATATTATTTGAGCATTATGCGTCGTTTACGTGAAGCAATTCGTCTAAAAAGGCCAAAATTATGGGCCAACAACTCTTGGTTTTTGTATCACGATAATGCACCGTCTCACACTGCACTCGTTCTTCGAGACCATTTCGCCAAAAATTCCACGCATATCGTTCTGCAACCACCGTATTCGCCTGATTTGGCTCCGTGTGACTTCTGGCTATTCCCAAAACTCAAGAGACCACTCCGGGGAACGCGTTTCGAGTCGATTGAGGAGATAAAAGCTGAATCGAAGAAGGTGCTGATGGCTATACCGGAAATGGACTGTTTGGCATGTTTCGGGGATTGGAAAAATCGTTGGTATAAGTGTATTTCATCGAGAGGGGATTATTTTGAAGGGGATGAAATTGATTTACAAGAATAAATAAAGATTTTTCATTTTACAACCAAATTCACCTTACTTTTTGCCACAGTACATGCTCACTCAAGTAGCAGAGAGCCAGATGTCGAACGTTGCCGAATGCGGGGGCCGATTGTGCTCTTTGTCGTTTGTTCCGCGCTTTCGCTTGCAGTTCAAGCAAGGTAACGACGCATAAGCAAGATAACGACGATTGAGGAAGATAACGACACATTTTTTCGTGCGTGCAGTCGGCTAAATCGAATTATAAGACGATATCACGTCAAAAAATTTCGTCATTGACTGAATAAATTAAAGTACTTCTTTGATTGCTTATCATATTTTTGCTCAGTGGACATTCACAATATTCGACGTTGCATTGAGGATCTTCGGTGACTCGACTTTATAAGAAGGTAAAGAATAAGTGAAGTTAAAAGAGATCTATTCTCGCGAGACTTAGACTACGTCATTCAGGTACATACATGAGGTAGGAATCGGGGAATTGAAAAATGAACAGCCAGATATCATTAATGATTCTACTCGTTGCCTATTTTCGATGTTTCTGATAAGACTAACTTTATATCTGTTATTCACTCTCGAACGGGCTTACCAGAAAAACATCGTAGATGTACAAGTCTGCAAATATAACGTGTCGAGCTACGCACGTTACATAGGTGAGGGACTTATACCAAAATTCTTCAGAGCAGTGAATGCTGCCTTCATGCACTAAGTATGCTCTACGCTCTTACTTTACTATTAGATTGCAGTATTTCTTGCTCAAAGAATCAGCACCTTTTCTAATTTCAATGGCAATACAGTGGACGAATTAAAATTCACGTTCAAATGAGCTTTTACCTTTGAGTTTAACTAAGTAACCTAACCTAATCTACAGCTCTTACTAAAGTAGTTCAGATTGGGCCAGCAGAGACAAGCACACCGCTGATGAGATATATTAAACCACAAACATACTTTGTCTGTGAAAATTTTACGGGCGCATACGGTGACAATAAATCTGCAAAATCCATTCCGTTGTTATTCATTTTGTTTCTTTGCATTGACTACTCATTATTCTACTCCATTTCTTGGAAAATTTCGCTTGTTAACAATGGAATGGAGAGCTAAGGAAAATCGTTTTGCAGTGATTGCATGACAAAAGTGTGGTAAAAGTGCAAGTAATATTTACGAATTGCTAAAAAAATTTAATATTTCGAGAATCCACAATCACTCGTTTTTCCCAAACGTCTGAAGTGACAGACAGAAAAGAAGTGGTCGTCCTCACGTGATTCGAACCACTGCAGCCATAAGAGCCGTTCTAGAAAGAATTCCCCTTAGAAAGCAGAAAATCGTGTCCGGGGAAATCAATGTATCGATGTATCCATGTCAAAACTTATTTGAGATGATCTCCACATGAAAGCGTTTCATCGTTCAACTGGTCATCTTTTGACAACGCGCTTGAATAAAATTAGACACGACAGATGCAAGCAGCTTCTTCGGTGGTACACGGTCAACGGCCGTGAAGATATTCTGTTCACAGACAAGAAAATGTTCACTGTTCAAAAAGTTGTTAATAAGCAAAATGACAAAATCTAAACTAAAGCTTTTAGTAATGCAAAAAATGTTATTCCAAGGGTTCAGCGTGACCCCCATCCAATCTCCGTAATGGTTTGGTGGAGGAGTGGCTTGCAAAGGGGCACATCTATTTTACATCTATATTACATCTATTCATTTCTGCGCAAAAAGGGTTAAGACCGGAGTAAAAGTGTACCAGGGGAATGTCTTAGAAGGCGTGATGAAACAGTTGAGCAGTACTCTCTTCAATGGATAGCTTTGGATACAAGATTGCGTTTCACCCCATAAGGCAAAAACCACCCAACAGTAGAGAAAAAACAATATTCCTGGGTTCCTAGCCGATAACCCCAGAAGATTGGCCATTTGAAAGTACGGATTTGAATCCATTGGGCTACAGCTTGTGATCAGAATTGGAGAACATGGTCCGACGAAGACCTCACAAAAATTTGGAGAGTCTCAAACAATTTTTGGTTCGACCTCATTATCCATGGAAACCGTGCGTGCTGCAATAGCTGAATCGCCTAATCGTTTGAAGGTTTGCGCAAAAGCAACCGGTGACTATTTCGAATGAAAATTTAATTTTTTTTTAATATATACATGATTAAGTAAAACTAAATTGATTAAAAAATGTATTATAATTTCATATCTATAACAGAATTAATTTGTAACAGAACTTAACGCAGGACTAAGTATAAAAAATAGTAGCGGAATTCAACTTTTGAAAATTTGTTGTTCTTTTCATGCGAATCGATGTGTTGGATATTATTAACCTCGACAATACCACTAGCATACTTAACCGTGTTCGGCTTTTGTCCAAATTTTGAAATAAAGAAAATAATAACGGATGGTTAAGTTTCAAGGGCCGGTATTGATTTTGAATAAAATACGATTTTATTGTCATTTCTCTTTATTATGATAATATTAGTGTGGCTCAATTACGCATGGAACAAAATACAAAATATCGCCCAAATGGTCGCCACGGCCTCGGCGGCACACCTCCATCCGATGGTCCAAATTTTCGATGTCGCTGAGGCATAATTGAGGTTATCTGCCGTTAGTGTGCCGAATTATCTCATCTTTTAGCTCTTGAATTGTTGCGGGCTTGTCAACGTACATTTTTTCTTTCAAATAACCTCAAAGAAAGAAGTCCAACGGTGTCAAATCACATGATCTTGGCGGCCAATTGACATCGCCGCGACGTGAGATTATTCGGTCATCAAATTTTTCGCGCAAAAGAGCCATTGTTTCGTTAGCTGTGTGACAATTGGCATCGTCCTGTTAAAACCACATATCGCCCACATCCACATCTTCCAATTCGGGTCATAAAAAGTTCGTTATCATCTCACGATAGCGAGCACTATTCACAGTAACTGCCTGACCGGCCTCATTTTGGAAAAAATACGGCCCAATGATGCCGCCGTCCCATAAACCGCCCCAATCAGTCACTTTTTGTGGGTGCATTGGCTTTTCGGCAATCACTCTTGGATTATCATTCGCCTAAATGCGTCAATTCTGCTTATTGACGAATCCACTGAGGTGAAAGTGTGCCTCATCACTGAAAATGATTTTTTTCGAAAATTGGTCATTCACTGTTTCCATTTCCTGCCCCCATTCTGACTATTGACGACGTGTTGCTCAATTGTGTATTTTTCTACAGTTCAAATCGAATTAGTCTGAAATTGGAAAATGTGAAATGAAATGCAAAAAAAAAGCTCGACGTTTAGATGTAGTTCACTTTGAACATCGGCCCTCAAAATTTAACCACCCTTTATTTTTGTGTTTATAATCAGTATCGGCTTTTAAGTCTTTGTTGTTTTTGATCGTACCCAATGATAATGACTACTGCCTTTCAATACACAAGCGTTAAAAGAATATATTTTTAGGTCTCAAAAATCCTGGGATATTTAGCAATCCCGATATTTTCGGGATTTGTGATTTTTTATGAAGTCCGAAAATGCCCTTTTATGGCAACAAACTAACATTGAAAATCACATTGCTTCTAAATAGTTAAAAATTTACCTACTGTCTTTTGCTTTACGGGAATTATTAATTAAATTTTCACTTTAAGAGGCGCAGCTCCTCCAGACAATAAGTTTTTCAATCATTTTTTGCGAAATGCTGAGAGTATTAGATGAGAGATTAAATGAGTATAAATTTTTTTTTTTTTTTTTTGAAAGAAATAAGAAACAAAATGGCGGCGCTACAGCTGCTTAAACGTAGCTCCTTTAATTTGCCCTGTGGAATGTACAGCCTCTTGTGACGGGTGATCAATCATGAGGTGCTTTTTTCCATAGTTAAAAAAAAACAAAAATGTAAATTAAAAAAAAAACCTTTATTTATCATTTGAAAGGACATTCTTTGACATTTACTTTTTGAATATGACTTCATTCAAATGTTGGCCGCAACTACGCTTAAGGTGGTCCATTCTGAAGGTCCAATTTTCAATCATTCGACTGGTATGTCGTGAATAACACGCGTAATGTTGGCTTCCAGAGCTTCAATCGTAGCTGGTTTATCAGCATAGACCTTCGACTTCACGAATCCCCAAAGAAAAAAGTCCAAAGGTGTGATATCACAAGATCTTGGTGGCCAACTCACAGGTCCTAAACGTGAAATCAGCTGCTCTCCGAAATGACTTCTCAATAAAGTCATTGTTTCACGAGCTGTATGGCAACAGAACGCTGATTTTCATAATACAGTTGAACAATTTGTAGACGTTGTTGCGGTGTGAGTCTTTCCATGATGAAATGCCAAACGCTGTTCAACAAATCCACGATGACAGTTTGCCACAACTCGCACGCGATCTGTAAAAAAACGCAAATGAAAAAAACTCCTCTTAATTGATCACCCGTTATATACACATATCCTCCTATATAGAGCTCCTCCTCCTATTTGTGGTGTGCGTCTTGATGTTGTTCCACAAATGAAGGGACCTACAGTTTCAAGCCGACTCCGAACGGCAGATATTTTTATGAGGAGCTTTTTCATGGCAGAAATGCACTCGGAGGTTTGCCATTGCCTGCCGAGGGGCGACCGCTATTAGAAAAATGTTTTTATTAATTTTGCTTTCACCGAGATTCGAACCAATGACCTCTCAGTGAATTCCGAATGGTGATCACGCACCAACCCATTCGGCTACGGCGGCAGCCTCTTGTAATAAACTGAAATCAACCAGGCAAACATATTTCATTAAAGTAAGTTATTCCGCTTTGCACTGACTTATTTTTACAAAGACAAAAAAAAACAAGAATGAGGAGAAGGTGCCTTCTTAGGTATATCACTCTCTTTTTGGCTCAGTAATTACTAAAAAATAAAAATAAGTTAGAAATTTAGTTATTATAATTAAACTTAGACTAAAGGCAGATATGCATAATAACATAAATTTTAATAAAAAAAATACGAAATAAAATTTTGGTGATCCGATCAAACCATTTCCGATATCGGAGACGCGACATGAAAATCAATGAAAACCTTTCTATGATTACTGAGCGAAGTTGGTGTTGGCATATATTACTTTATTGGCTTATATGCTACCAGAATGCGTGTTCCTTGGTATGACTTCTGTTCAAGATTTATGATGGAAAGGAAGACAAGATTAACCAAAGCCATCCCTGTTACTTTACGGCACTATCTATGTGAAGGGATCAAACTTGAAGATCTCAGTTCCACGAGTATTAGAAACCTAATAAAATTAGTTTTGGGTACCGATTGGCTTTAGGGATAGAGATAAGTTTCACCCCTTCAAGAGGCTTACGGTCTAAGTCCTTTTTTTTAGGTACAGCCACACATCATCATCATCATCATCAAGCGTTCAACAATCTTGTGCAGTCCATTGTTTCCACAACTAAGGTTCTCCAGTGTGATCGATCCCCTTCTGCGCCTTACCATTTTCCGCAAGTCGGCTGTGACCACATCAATTCAGCGTTTGTCTTGTCTCGCTCGACCTCTCCGTGTATCTTATCCGATATGTTCCGTCATCTCGGCGAAAAGGAACATATACTTTCCGCAATATCTTTTTTTCAAACCTCAGTATTCTGTCGATGTCTGCTGTTTTAAGTACCCACACCTTGCTACTGTATGTTAGTATGGGGCGCACAAGCGCTTTGTAACTGTAAATTGGCAAATTTTGAACGTTTGATAGCAAACGAGATTTTAATGCTTTTATGTGTGCAGAGCCACACAACCCAAACTAAAATAAAATTTCATGTGTAGTTACGTTTGCATTTCCGCTCAGGTTTTCTACGACTGCTAGAGCTCGAGATCAACAAAAATTCTGCTTAAACGACGCCTATTCTCGTACGACGTTTTCCAGCGTACATCTGCATCTACATCCACAAATAAATTTAAAATTTTCGCAGCGAATGATGAGCATTAGTGTTTAGCATTTGAAATAATTTAAAAATTGTGCCAAACTTAGTCTCAAAATCTCGATATCTATATTTTCAGAAACAAATTATAATTATAATAGTTAAATTATCCAAACTTATATTATATAGTTTATCTGAGTGCATAGCAACTATTTTTATTATCATTGACTGAGGGGCATATAAATTTTAAAGCTTCGCATACTCACTTACTCGATGCCTATACAGCGTATACGCAAATTCAGTTTCATTCCAATTTATTAATTTACTTCTGGCCCATTTCACAAGCAGCGATGAGCCTTCAGGCACTTCATGTACGCCTAACTTTATAATTAATTACATAACGATGTCTGCTAAAGTTAACGCTGCACGCTACATCTCATGCCAACACATTCTGCCTATTTCATTAATGCTCGTATTTTTTGCCTGTTAAATAAAGTTAACGACATAACTAAGTAGTTATTTGCATTGACTAGGCGACTAATTAAATTTGTGTGTAACCCACGAAATAACAAACTATACAGCTTCAGCTAGCAAAGGTGAGACACTACAGGTAGCTCTACGGCGCGTATACGTAACATAATTCATTGAGTGGATGAGAAGCGAATGATGTGCGGCTGGAAAGAACTACAGCAGCTTGTTTCAAATATCTGGCCACTTGAATTAATAAAACGGCAGAAATGAGGGTACAATAAGTATATCTAACGTTATTTGAGGGAAATCAAGGGAGGGTGGGAGAGCGAGAGAGCCTAAGTGGATGGAGCGCCAATGAAGCGGCAACGCGTTTGAGCACCTCAAGTGTGAAGGAACAACTACTCACGTTGCCGTGAATATATATTAATGCGCTGTAAAGCATGACCTGCGGCAGAAGCTTTTGAAAAGTGAAACATGAAGAGTGAGGAATGAGAAGTAAAAACTGTGAATTGAGTGCTTGAAAAAAAGTCAAATGATAAACCTTTTCAAACCTCATTAATAACCAACCGTGTTCGGGCTTGTCACTAAGCAAAATTGCATGTGTACACATTTACCATATATGCATGTAGTATAAATACTTGTAAATCGTGTATGTGTGAAAGCAGTCATTTTCACACCTACAAGCCACGAAATTGCGTATACGTCCCGCCCAACAGCCAGCGGTGGATATGAATGTTACAAATTAATTTCATAAAATATTGTTTTTCTGCATAAATTTATCTTACACATTTCTGCAACTACAACTACGCCACTGCATATATATGTGTGTGTGTGGGTGTGCGTGAGGCTATGCTATGGGCGCATATAAGTACATTTGTAGCAAATTTGTACAATTTTTTACCAACCTCTGTGTATATTAATATAAATTGTTGCGCCACTGAAACATAAATTGTAGCTTACTTTTTTTTGTGGTGCGTGCACTCCTATACATATCTGTGCGTAAGCAATATTGTGCTTGTACACATGCAGATGTGCGCCTTTAGTCATAAATACCAACACATGTTGACAGCTCGTAATTTATTAAATATGTAGCCATTAAGCAGAATGATTGAGGTAATTAAATGTCATCCGACATGCAGGCATACTACTTGGCCCCAGGCGTATATATGTACACACAGGCCTTTGCATAAAAATATACGCACACACACACACATACACTCAGATGAGACTGTAGAGAGACTGTACTCATTATTCTGCTAATTAATATAAATACATACGTTTAACTGCGTGCATATGTTGCGCTCACTGCCTCTGTGTGTAAAAGACCAAAAGAGGTTGGTGTGTATGCGTTAAGCCTTGAGGCTTAATATAGACAAACTGGCTGCCGAAGAGTATTAGTGGCCAGCTGGCCATGCTTGATTGATAACTTTGTGATAGCTCTATAGAAGCAACGTACAAGTAATATACAGGGTGTGAAAGGAGGGGAAGTAAACTTTAGCGAAGTAAAGTACGTATTTAAGGTGGCGATTTTGGAGTTATGGCAAAGTATTGTTAATTTTAGCTCCCTTTTCAATTACATGGATTTATTACTTCTTCTTCACTTAAATATTTTCTTCTTGTTTGCTGATTTGTGAAATCGTTTGGCTTGAGTTCGAAGGCAGCCATCCGTTATCAGCTTTGCACAGAAAGTTTGTAAGAAACTGTCGACAGCAAAACACCTTCCCCAAGACTTTCATTTGCCATTTGAAATTCAATTTCCTATATAAAATATAATTGACTCATTTTTAATTGCCATGGTTGTTCATTCTTACGTAGAACTAACCCATGACCCATTTTTATGTATTGTCGTCAGGCGACCAAGGTAATTTACTGGCAATTCTGAAAAAAAAAACCCCGGAATTCATACCTCTAAAATGGATTTCGAGTCAGCTTACTTTAAGTTTTATGTATTAATTCCCAATAATTTTTGTTTTGTTAATCTTTTTGGAAGAAAATGTACATATATATCTGAATGTGGTTTTTGAATACTAGAAATTCTTTGTTTATATTCATTTTACTTAAATTCCTTTGCTAGAGAACATAGCAGCAACTGCGGCCTCCAGTTTTTCACATTAACCCAACTGCGGAGCCAACGCGCGAGTAGGGGTCTGTGGCCCACTTGCTAGAGATTTTTGCAATGCATCCTACAAAGGACAGTTTATTTACTCGTAGATATAGAGGGCACAACAACCAATATGATGGTATATTTAATTGTATATTGGATCTTCTAACTACACTGCTAGGATAGGTTTTTGTGGCAGTCGGCTTAAAGCAGCCAACTCCCTTAGATCAAGTAGGTCCGTTGTGGTACCACTGTGTAACAAGGGAACCTTACTGTTTAATTTCGTTGAACCATTTCGACTCTCTTATGAAGCGTATAGAATAGGTTTTATCCCAACACCGGATAGTTCCGTAGAATTAATATGGTATTTCCCTAAAAACATTGCTCTACTCCTATCTAGGGCTGCATAATTACAGAGGAAGTGATAAAGTGTCTCTTCCTCTTCCTCGTCTCTACAACTTCTACAGTATTCATGCGAAAATAGCTTAGAAGAGTGTCCACCTAATAGCCAATGTCAAGCTAGCACCTTTGAAATATTCTCTCTTGAGAGGTTAAACAACTCTCGCGATCCTTTCTTTCTATTTGTGGCCAAATTAGGCTGGTTGTAACACAAGTATGTATTTTCTTTTCTCCTTGACCTATTGGCCTCTTGGAGAATATTATTTTTTATCCTTAATTTGCAAGGTGCCTTAGGAATTCTAATATTGCTTCTGTTTTCAAGTTCTGGGTTGTCCATATTCGACGGACCCATGTGTATTTTTTTTTAAATCAAAGAAAAACACAATTTTTTTAATTTTGACGATAATAATCATTTTATTTGGTTCAAGTAGATTTGTTGACATCCCTTTTTGAATATGATATCTCTCAAATGGCCGCCTTGAGCCTGTACGGCGTATTGTGCCCGTTTTGCAGAATTTTCCATAGTTTCAGTTAACATTTCGGCTGGAATAACGGCTATTTCCTCACGGATGTTGTTCTTGAGCTCTTCTATGTTCTTTGGCTTATTAATATAAACCTTTGATTTTAAATATCCCCACAAGAGGAAGTCAGGTGGCGTTAAGTCGGGCGAACGCGGTGGCCAGTCAAAATCGCCATGTTTCGACATCAAACGACGAGGAAACAATTTTTTCAAAAAATCGATTATGGTGCGAGCTGTGTGTGGTGGAGCGCCGTCTTGTTGAAACCAGAACTGCCTCATACGCTTTCGACGAATAATTGGCATCACAAAAGTGGTTATCATATCGCGATAACGCTTCTGATTGACGGTAACAGCTTGACCATCTTCATTTTCGAAGAAAAACGGCCAAATAATCGTTTTCGCACTTACGCCGCACCATACAGTGACTTTTTCGTCGTAATGAGGTACCTCTTGAGTTTCGTGAGGATTTTCAGTGGCGTAAATACGGCAATTTTGCGTGTTTACCGTCCCATTCAATAAGAAATGAGCCTCATCGGAAATGATAATTTTGTTCTTCTTCTTCTTCTTTTGACTTCTTTTGTTGAATGTAAATTTTAACAATTTGGGAGCGTTCGCGTGGCGTATACTGTTCCATGGTAAAAATCTGCTTGGACTGACGCTTCCAACGCGGTATGTCATTAAGCGATCTGACGTCTCTGTCAAAAGATACAGGGCTGCCAGATGGGTCCGTCGAAAATGGGCAACTCTGTAATGAAATATTAGTGCCCTTTCTGGATAGCTCATCGGCCTTTCACTTTCCTTCAATGTCTCTATGTCCAGGAACCCATATAAGACTGATCTTAAAGATGGTGCTAATATCATTTGGAGCTGCCAAAACAAAATTTTATCAGCACTTCTCTTCTTTGAGTTTGCCACTCTCTTCTTGACGGGATGTTAGTCTTGAAGAGCCTGTCGAAGATGGGTTTAGGGAAAGAGTAGTCGATTTCTTGGCAAATTTTCCCTTTTCACTCGATATTTTCCCCATTCTTTTGCAGAACAACCTCCGAGTATTTTTCTGCCATGAAAAGGCTCTAAAATATAAAATGGTTCTATGAAGTGGTTGAATAGTTGCATCAGCGCCGAAAAAAATGAAAGTAATAAAAGCACGCTAAAAAACTGTGTGTGTTAACTAAATATTCGCTAATATTAGAAAGTATTAAAATTTCTAAATTCGTTTTGCATTTTTCGTTAAGCAAGGAAAACACCTTCAATAAATTACGAAAATTGACTGCGATTCCGATTTAATTAAAACAGATTTTCAAAAATATGTTTGCCTACCCATTCACGTTGATGAGACCTTCACTTAAATAGCACACTTCAGCGCACACATTTACATGTATGTGTACGTGTGGATGCACAAGGGCTTAATAAAAATATTCCCATCATCTATTTTCTTCGCAGTTCTTCGCATCGTTGCGACACAAGCTCACAACTTCTGCGATGTCAGTCAGTCTGTCAGCGACATGCTGAGCATTTCACTTCGCGTCACTTTATTTCACTGCACTTCGCTTCTCCGCGCTGTTAATTATATTCTGTGCTACCTGTTGCTTGCGCTTTTACTGCTTCACTGTCAACTTCAGCCAGTTGACAGCTTTTTGATTGAAGTTAATTAGAGTTCAGTAAAGCAGTAGAAAAGAAATAAAGAAGCTATAAAAAATCTCTCTAATTATATGCCGAAAATTGCAAGGAGTTGATGCGAAGGAATAGTACGAAATTACAGCAGCAAGAAATAATTGAATTATAATAAATTTGCAGTAATTACACAGTTTTCTAATGTAAGCGCGGAAGAGATACGAGGGTTGCTAATTGATTTTTTAAGAAGGTGTATATTAGAAAAACGCATTGTTATCGCAGACAACGAATAATTTTTCACCACGACCATGCAAGCTCTCACTCCAACTCATTTGCACTGGCTGACCTTGGATGCCAATTCTTTTCTTTCCTTTTGTGTTGGGTGAGGTAGGGTCTTGCCTTCGCAATTACAGCCGCCGCCGTCTACTGCGTCGAGGGGTGTGACCACTAAAGCTAGGGAGACACTGTGCCCGGAATTAATTTCTGCATTCGTTCGGAAGGGCCCAGAACCCATCCTTAAATAACCAATTCTATTCACCCACGCCTGAGTCCATCTTATATAAAAAAAAAATAAATAATTGGCGCGTACACTTCTGTTAGGTGTTTGGCCGAGCTCCTCCTCCTATTTGTGGTGTGCGTCTTGGTGTTGTTCCACAAATGGAGGGGCCTACAGTTTCAAGCCGATTCCGAACGGCAGATATTTTTATGAGGAGCTTTTTCATGGCAGAAATACACTCGGAGGTTTGCCATTGCCTGCCGAGGGGCGACCGCTATTAGAAAAATGTTTTTATTAATTTTGCTTTCACCGAGATTCGAACCAACGACCTCTCAGTGAATTCCGAATGGTGATCACGCACCAAACCATTCGGCTACGGCGGCCGCCTGTCCATCTTATATGTAGCCTGCTTTTATGCTATAGGCTCGCCTTCTTATATCTCTGTCTATCAGGCTTCGCTTTGTTGCACTCCGTCGAGGCCAATTTTTTTCCTAGTACATTCTCGATGTATTTCTTTACCGCGTTCCAGTTATCCTCGCGTTCGGGCATTTTGCTCGTTGGGCGGCACGATATCACCATCTCCTTCCGCAAGCCATTTATCACATCTAAAAAACCATGGTTGAGCGTCATCGCTCGGCCCTTCGCAGTAAATGTACTTGCCCATACAGTGTATGTATCTCCGGAAGTATTCGTGTGCGGAGAGGAGCTGAGTTAAGAAATGATTCACTTCACGAAGTTCTTTTGGACCCATTTGCCCCCTGATGGAATAAATTCCTAGTCCAACCGCCAATCAGTTGAGTGTTCCATGGGCTTTGTCACCGTTGCATGGGATTATCAGAGGATCACCACTTAGTCCAACCAATCAACCGACCCTCAAATCAAAGGTTTGGCATCTCCATTCTGCGACGCCAGTCATGACGTAATTCTTCCTCTCACGCAACCATTCGTTGCCGGGACATGAGGTAGACGGGGATCTCCCTGCTGATCGTAAGGACTGCAGTGCCAGAGACAGTGCGGTAGGCTAAGACAACTCCAAACCTGCGCTTGGGTTTGAAGTTTATCGAAACTCCCCGTTCTGGGTCAGGAGAATTAAATTTGTGGCCGCGTGCTGTCATAATTAGCGTACTCTGTGGTAGCCCATCGATGTTTTTCATTAGCATTGTTTAGCATTCCCGTAACCTTTGCTACTTTGGTGGTCGCATGCCATATCTGGGCCCAGAAAGTAAGGCTGCAGTCAACTTGAATACCTACGTATTTCACTACTTTTTGGATCGCTAAGGACGTGGCGCCTATTTGCATCTCAGGATGCATTAAGATGTATCACTTTACATATAAAATTTGTACTGAGAGAGAGACCCAGCACGACATGAAAACAGTTATGATTTATTGCTTCCTTGAAAATATTTTGGCTCAACAGAGGTTCATTTAAGAGCCAAATCATATCCCTGATATTAACGCTAGAAATCAAGCATGCTATGATAAATCTGAGATTTTCTTCAGCAAATTTCCTCATATGAATGAGGCAAGCTCAGTACATCTCGAAGAGGACTGACTACATCATCCCAACGCTGGCATTTAGCATGGATTTTGCCACCCCCCTTCCATCTCGGGAGGAATGGAATAATGGACTTTCACTAAACAACTGCAGCCCATATAGATGGCTCAAAAATGGATGGTGGTGTTGGAGCTGCCATACCCCATGATCAGAAATTACCGGGAATATTTAAATAACACAAAACAGAGTTAAATTTTAAGCAAATTTATTTTATCACCAGTCCTCCATGCACCCCTGGTAGGCCGACGAATGGATGGCCTTCAGCTCCCTTGTCGCATTCTCTTTCATCTCCTTTATAGACTGAAATCTCCTTCCACGAAGTATTAACTTCAACTTGGGAAACAAAAAGAAGTCACACCGAGCCATATCAGGTAAATGCGATGCTTGCACGCATCATGCAAAATCCAAGAATTATTTGCCCACATTTCCGGCCGCTTGCGACGTACAGCATCTCTCAAACGCTTCAAAACTGATAAATAATATTCGTCAATGACTGTCTGGCTCGATGTAAGGAACTCATAGCGCCCTACGCTTTGGCAATTGAAAGAAACAGTTCTCATTGACTAAGAATTGAAAAATCTATGCGGGGCATCGAAACATTGAAGGTAATGAAAAATCAGATGACTGGCAAGAGGGGGTCCTCCATGAACAAAGTTCTTCCAGAATTGGTATTCACACAACTGGGTGCCATCAAGAATACAATCTTTTCAAAATACCAGCAAATCACGGATTATAGATGGAGAGCCCAGATAACATACAAAGTCAACAGAACCTTATGGCCCACCCTAATCACAAACAATCGTCAACATGGACAAATATGGAACGAAGGGATGCCTGCAGACTCACGGCAGTGATAGTAAGCAGCCAGAATGGGTATCCCCTAAAATTTCTAATGTCATAGTTGTAATCAACCGGAAAATACGGAAACTAGCTTCGACTTCCTATGGAAGGCGAGAATGTTAACCTTTGGAACACCGCTTTTAGAAAGCCTCCTAGAGCTAGCTTAGAGACTCACCACTTAAACCAAACAACCAACCGATCCCCAAATGATAGCAAATTGTGCATTTATGAGAACTGAAGCTAAAAAATTATAGCGCAAGTTCCATTTTACAAATTTTGAAAAGTGATTTGTTTCCCGTTTATTAATACGATATTTTTTATGAAAACATAGTTCTAACAAAAACTATCTACAAAAAAAAATAGAGGTATATACACGAAAGTTTCAAACTTTATGCAAATCAAAAGAAAAATTCACATATTTTCGTCAACGCATAAAACTTTTTATTTAGGATTTTTAGCAAAAATTCGTGTAAGCAAAGTTATAGCCTATTGCATTTTGGTATAATAAAGGGCAAGTTTGAAGTGGCTCACATTAGCGCTAATTTTTAACAATTTCTTTTTCCTAATGTTTCAGGTCTTTTCTTCCACATAAAAAGAAGTCGAACTTTCGTTAAAACTTTACAAAATTGGAGAGAACTGATGTTACTTGTCATATCCGACCGACCGTCACAGTTCCCGTGTCATTAAGCAGAAGGGACTGTAGGCAGCTGATTGGACTGATGACGAGCCACTGTCTGTGAGCGAAGTACATGGAAAAGGTAGGCATCTCTGAAAGTGCATTCTTCCCAGTATGTGGAGACGTATGCCCGTCCTTCGCTTGAATCAGGCATGAGGTCATTGGCACTGATGTGTTAAGAAACGACCACCTTGGCTCCTTGGCACCACTAGATCTACTCAGATTTCTTCGGAGTATTCTTCGAGTAGATTTAAACAAAATTGAAAAGGGAACCTGAGTGGAGTACAATGGACTTAATTGCGTCTGAGTGCTATACTTGCTAGTCTATCCCGACAAAACAAAAAGAAATAAATGCTTTAGTAATCGAAAAAAAACACATTATTAGTTGAAAAAAAACATTGTTTTACGGTGGGAAGGGCCTTATTTAATTATGAATAAGACATATTAAAAGAAAACTAATCAAAAAGTTTTATATATTGTTTTTGTTTTGTTTGACGGAACCATATACTAAAACTAGTTGTAAACTATAGAAAATAGTTGAAAAGTGCAAAAATTACTATCCCACGAGAAAGATGAGTATATCGACTTCATGAAAACATCTTTTTTTCTGGTAAAATCATAGAACATTTTTTTTTTTTTGTTTAATCATAGAAAATTTTTGTTTTGCTTAATCATAGAACATTTTGTTTGCTTTTATTATTGCTTAATAAAGGTTGTCAAAAAAGTCTTGCGGTATTTCCGCAAGCTTGTCTTTGCAAGCGCGTAGTTCTAGTTGTATTCGTCGCATCGGTTCACGCTAGAGCTTTTTGGAAAGCTCTTTTCACGTGCTAACACGTATTTGATTAATTGTTGTTTGCTTTTAGTCGTTCGTGAGTTATAGCGTCGCAAACATGGAGCAAAATAAAGAGAACATACGGCATATTTTACAGTACTACTACGATAAAGGCAAAAATGCATCTCATGCTGCCAATAAAATTTGTGCAGTTTATGGACCCGATACAGTTTCCATTTCCACCGCACAACGATGGTTTCAATGTTTTCGTTCTGGTGCAGAGGTGATCGAAGATGAGTCACGGTCCGGAAGGCCTGTCGTCGAAAATTGCGATAAAATCGCTGAATTGATCGAAAGAGACCGCCATAGTAGCAGCCGTAGCATCGGCCAAGAGCTGGGCTTGAGTCATCAAACCGTTATAAACCATTTGAAGAAGCTTGGATTCAAAAAGAAGCTCGATGTATGGGTGCCACACGACTTGACGCAAAAAAAATTGTTGCCCCTATAGATGCATGCGAATCGCTTCTGAATCGCAACAAAATCGACCCCCCCCCGAGCACCGGGAGCTCGGATGGGAGGTTCTTTTGCATCCACCGTATAGTCCGGATCTCGCACCAAGTGATTACCACCTATTTCTTTCCATGGCGAACGAGCTTGGTAGTCGGAAGTTGTCCACAAGAGAGTCCTGTGAAAATTGGTTCTCCGAGTTTTTTGACAATAGGGAAGCGAGCTTCTATAAGAGGGGCATTATGAAGTTGGCATCTCGTTGGGAACTCGTCATCGAACAAAACGGCGCATATTTGACTTAGACCGCATTATTATAACCAATTTCATGAAGAATTGAAAATTCAATAAAATTACCGCAAGACTTTTTTGACAACCTTTATATACTTGATGGCTTAAAATAGTTCGAGTACGTGAAATACATGCATTCGTTTTTGTTACTTTTTTTCAAGTACGCTTAACCCTTAGGTGCTCAATGTCTTAGACAACCCCTAGTGAAATTTTCCAAAGAATCCTTTTGTAGAACATATTAACCCTTTAACACCCAGTTTAAGAGGGTTTTTGAACAATTTTTGAAAAGAATGGTGTTGAAACACAGAAATCCTTACTGGGATAACGCAACAGAGAAATTACCAGTGGGACAACGCAACACATTAGCGGTGCAGACACAGAACTACAGCAGTGCACTGAGTTCATTATACTTAGCGGTAGGTCAGTGTCGTCGTTCGATTAGATGTCCTGCTAATCAGGAGCCAATACAAAAGTGCGTACATAAAAAATGTAATTTCGGCACGACAAACATCACGCCACTAATCGTAGTAGCTGCTGCGAAAATTCACACCACCATACATCACCGTTTTGTTTTTCGTCTTCGTCAGCCACCATTCTGCGTCATCGCCTACCTACTGCTATTAGTGCTTAGACACAATTCATTCCTCGATTGACCGCTCAACGCACCTGATCGTTATAATTAATTGTAAAGATTTAATTCTATAAATTAAAATTAATAGAAATAAATTGTAATAAAGTTTCAAATATTCAGAGCTAGAAAAACGCTTCTAGCTCCAACAAATGGGTTACTTAGTCACATAACGGAGGGGTTCAACGGGTTAAAATGTTCTACAAAAACTTTATCATTGAATTTTACTAAAATCTTCTAAGACGCAATTTAAGAAAAATCAATATCTATACTGGGTTTACTATATTATGTAATATGGCTATTTTAATACACTGCAAAAAAAATTGTGACCCGTTAGACCAAAACTCAGTTGCGGTCTTACTATTCTACATGAGTACTTGCATTTGTAATTGGTTTAGTTTGCGACGGAAAATTGCTTAATTTTATAAGGGAGCTCCAAATCAGTTCAGCTCACGCAAATTTTAATATTTTTCGGAAGTATTTTCCAGGAAGAAAGTCTTAAAATATAATAAATTTTGTTAATTTGGTGAATAAACTGCAACTTCTTTTGGAGAGGCACCCTAATATACACACATACATATATTATATACATGTAAGTGTACTCGCATGCACTACGTAAAGCATATTTTTTTCATTTGAAAGGTATTTAAAAAGTGACGCTTAGATGTCAGTAGTGAATAATTCCTAGAGGGTATCTATTTTTGTGTCATCTTTGATAATTGTTTAGTAGACAAACACACAATTTTACATCATGGAACAGCGCGTTAATTAATTCAACTTATTATGAAAATGGTTCATTCCAAAATTTCTAATTTTTGTGGTTGAACCAATCATCCTAGTGAGTCGTCAAAGGTTGCTGAAGAGCTGATTCAAGAATAGAAAAAGAACCGGGAGTCTAAAAACTACTTCTGTTGAGAATATTGTTGCTGTCGCGCCAAGTGTTGCTGAACAACCTTGAACATCGATATCTTGGCATACTCAACAACTAGGCATTCGTGATTCAACTGTTTGACGGATTTTACTTGCTCAAGTTGTTCATTTAAATTATGTACCTACTTTTTCACATATACTCGTAATTGTTAAGCGCTGCATTTTGAATAAAAATTGTGAAAATTTAAATAATATACATTTTTACATATTTTATTTTAAAGCAACATCTACGCGCGTCTCTTGAAAGGCCCAGCATTCATGTGCAACTCATGCAAGGCAACATCTGGGCATGTTACCCCTTTCTAAATTTGGAAATGTCTTCCATAGTATGCAATACTATACAAGTAATTTAATATTTTCCCTCTATTCATTTCAATTAGAAATGCGCAACCGTAGATGTGCCAAGCAATTCGACATGTGCCATTTCATTGCACCTGTTCACACTCCCCCAGCGCTATGCATTCACAAATTTGCTTGTACTTCTATACAATTATTTAGATCAATGTGAAGAGGAGAGGAAATATTTTCAGCAGCAAATGCGCAATAAGTACCCATTTCACATTCCTTAAATTTCAACGTTTTTTTTTACTTCTGCCTGTTATTTTTTGAATCATTAATAAAAAAAAGGTTCGTACATACCTCATTTGTATATTCTTCAATTTCTATTTTTATTTTTTTTTAACTCACATCAATATTTTTGTGCACGAGGTTGATTGTAGCTTGTATGATTTTCTTTACGTATGGCTAATTAAATTTACACTCTTTTGTTACTCAATGTAATTATTTTTCCTTGTTAAGTGGCGCGTAAATTCGTGAGGGGAAAGTTACTTATGGTGGATCGCTGATTTAATTAAAGATTGTGCAAAAAGTTTACTGTATGGAAATAATGGATAATTATGGAAATATTACATTTTGAATATACAACTATAAAAATAAGATAAAAACATTCGCAGCTTCCTGTCACTTTACGCGCATCATAGTGGAAATTAACGAATTTTTGCGCATACTTATTAAAATATGAAATAAATGCAAGGAAGGTTTTGAGATGTAGTGTGACTATTTCAAGTCCGGTGATGACAATAAAGTTGCAATTTTTTAATCGCAATCGTGCTCAGAACGTTTTGTTAAACGAGTGGTAAGAAATAAAATGAAATAAGCATAAAATGACAATTTAAACTAAGAACAGGGTGACGACCTAATTACCTTACCTTGCTAACATTTCTTGACCATCCTTATGACACTGTCAATTACAAGCAAATGTGGCTGAAGTTAAAGAATATATCAGGTCAGTCAATAAGTTCGTGCGTATTTTACCCATAGTTTCACTTGTGTACGATTTTTGCATACAAAAAATTATTCGCTTAATATAACGGAACTATTTAGATTTTCTTTGATATATGTGACCTGGTCTACGAAAAGGTACCTTACATGCGAAAACAAGTTTTCGAGAAAACAGCAGTTAAAGTTAAAACTTCTAAAAAACCCTTGTAACTTTTTTAAATATTAATATTTTTCAATCCGGTTTGGCTTATTTTCTTCAGCATAGATCACAGTATTAATAAAATCACAGAAGCAGTGAAAAACATTTTTTTTATATATAAATAAATAAGAAAAAGTTAATGGAAATCGCAGAAATCGTCTTAAAAAATAAGTTAGCTTTTGTACCGACATCTATGCCAAAAAAAAACTTATACGACCCGGTGACAAAGATTTTTCGAAGTACTGAATACGATTCTGGTATCAAATTTGAAAAATTTTAAATGGCATATCCAAGATGGCGCTCCAAACATAGAAAAAATAATTTAAGTTTTCCAAATAGCAACAATAACTATAAATAAGTGACACATGTTTGTAAAGGTTTTTAAAGCCACTGACTACGAATATGATGTCAAATTGACAATTTTACAGTTGACAGCTGCGTTACGTCTCCTTATGCTACTTCGTGGCTTTTCTGTTACTACGTTTATGTAATCATTTATGTTAGTCTTTTGTTCACAAAATAGTGAAAAATGAGTGTTGACGAAGAGTTTAGTGCCGTTTACAGTAAATATTTTCCTAAAAACGATGAAGGCGATGATGTTAGTTCGAATAGCGATGATGATGGTGAACTATATTTGAAGAAGATTGATATGGAAAAAGCTTTCGTTGAGATAGATTTATCCACTGTGGATGAGGAGGAACAGAAGCTGGTAACCAAATTTCTCTCTAACACTTTAGTACTAACATATTTTGATTTTAAATAAAATCACTTCATATTCATATTCAGCGACCTCGTTTTTAAATATTTTAATTAAGTTTTGATGTTGAAATAATGTCACAATTCGTGACAAAAATTTTGACAAATCCTTAAAAACTATTCGAATCAACAAAAAAGTGAAAAATGATTTTTTGACACGTAAGGTACCTTTTCATAGACCAGGTCACATATTGTGCATTCAACAACTGATTTTAAACGCGGATAGAAGTTGCTAAAAAATAAAATGGAATCTTCGAACACGTATAAGAGGCATATTTTGCATTCTTTTTATAAAAGTGGGAAAAATGCAACAACTGCTGCTGCAGAAATAAACACTGTTCACAGAGAGAATACCGTGAATGTAAGGAGTACGTAAGGACTTTCAAAATTCCGAAGTGGTAATTGCGACGTGAAGGATGTCCCGCGCGCTGGTCGTCCTGAAGTCTTTAACTCCCACGCCTTGCTCGAACTCGTGGAAGCTGAGCCAAATTTCACAGTCGATATGATAGCTCAGAGGTTAAATTCATCGCATGGAACAGTTCACAGGCATCTGGTTCAGTTGGGAAAGGTTTCAAAGCGGGGAAATGGGTTCCGCATAGACTTTCCGTGCCAACCTTCAGCAGAGAGTGAATGTGTCTTCTCAGCTACTGCAACGGCGTGAAAATGAAAGTTTTTTGAACCGTATCATTACTGGTGATGAAAAATGGGTCCTTTACAATAATCCTGTTCGGAAACGTCAGTGGTTAGATAAAGATGAAAAACCAGAGCCGACCCCTAGAAATGGCCTTCACCCCAAGAAGATTCTCCTGTCTATTTTGTGGGATATGGCCGGTATTGTTTATTATGAACTTCTGGAACCAAACCAGACGACAACTGCTGATTATTGTTCCCATCAGCTATCAAACCTGAATGAAGCACTTAAAAGAAATCGACCGTCTTTAGTGAAGAGACGCAAAGTTTTGTTTCACCACAACCACGCAAGATTTCATATCGCAAGGCAAACATTAGGCAAGCTGAACGAGCGCGGATGGGAGCTAATGCCGCATCCACCATACTCTCCGGATATTGCGTCTTGTGATTATCACCTTTTTCGTGGACTTCAATCCCATATGAGTAACAAGAACTACTCCTCAAAAGAAGCTATAAAAAGGGATATCGAAGCGTATTTTGGCTCCAAGGACAAAAAATTTGTTGAGCACGGAATTAAAAATTTGTCTAAACGTTGGGAAGACATTGTAAATAATGAAAGAAAATATATTATGGATTATTTATTTATTCTATTTTATAAAGGTTTACATAACAATAAAATTATTATACAAACTGAAAGTAGTGCAGCGCTAGCATCGGAGGCTTTCGGATTATTATGGATTAATAAATACTTTAAGCATCGTTTTTATTAATTTTAAAACCACCTTTAAAAATCGCACGAACTTATGGACTGACCTGATATTTCACTTTTCATATTCGGCGGTAAGAATAATTAGCTCATATAATTTTGGTCAATCGCAAGCAGTCAGCCCTGGCCACACAATATCTAACTTTGTCTTTTGTATATTATCGATCTGCCTAAGGTGGTGAAGTCCAAGCATATTTAGATACACGCTGATGATTTTCAATTGCACGCACATAACATAGAGACTTAAACCTAGTCAACGAGTGGGCAAGCAACAATGATCTTGACTCCAAATAACACAAGTGGGCTGAAAAGCCCTGGGCCTAACAAATAAAATACGTTTTTTATCAAATTGGCATTATTCAGCAACGTAATATTCAACAAGAACAAAACACTTTAGTAGGAAGATTTATCTTTTGCCTCAAAATAGGCCTCAGTTTCAGCGAGAACCTCTTCGTTGCACAGAAATTTCTTACAGGCGAGCATTTTTTGTTAAGTCTACGTACAGCCAGTAGTCGCTGGAAGCCAAATCTGGCGAATCGGTTAAGGGGGTGGTAGGGTTTAGCGCTAAAAAAAATAACACTTTTTTTTTAATTTTTTACAGAAATATGGCTTAAGATACTTTAATAAAATCAGTTGCGTGTTATTGTACATCTTTTCAATAAGTTTTTAAAAAATATTAATAATAAAATATTGACAAATAAGCCCATGACAGAGTTTTTTTGGAGATATGTTTTTCGAGAGGTGCTCTGCGGTGCCAATCGGCATTCGTCGTAGAATCATCTGAAACTAAAAAAGTCGAATTTTTCAGTTAAAGTATGACGTAATGATGATTTGATTTAGAAAACGTGTGCCAAATTTGAAAAGAATCGGTTGAATAGTTTCGGAGTTGTGATTGGCACCGACTTTTAAGAAGTCGTTTCGGGAAAAACGCGTTTGAAAAAATGACTCTGAAAAATTATCGATGCTCCGCATTCGAGGTAGAGTGCCTACAAAGGCTATAACTTTGAGAGTTCTGCTCCGATCCACTTAAAATTTTGACACAACATTCTTGAAATGATTTACTATAAGATGAGTGAAGAAAAAAAATTTCGATTTTGTGACCCTACCCCCCGCCCCCCCCCCCCCCCCCTTAATGTGGGAGCAATTCGAAGTTCAACATATTTATTCTTGCCATTGTTTTGAATGACTTGTGACACGGTGCGTTGTATTGACGAAATAAAACAGTAAGCAAACGCGGCACCCACTCTAAACAGAGCTTTCTCATAGCCAGACGCTCATGCAGTATAAAGCCAAAACGTTCTTTTCATATCTTTACGATGTCAGCTAACTGACGCAATTTCACTTTTCGATCTTTCAAACGATTTTGCGGATGTTTTTGATGTTTTCTGGTGTTACCGCCTCATTTGGGCGTGCACTGCGTTGTGCATCATCAGTGTCTTTACGACCACGTGTGAAGTTAGCAAACCATCATTTTATTATTGTTTCTGTTAGAACAGAGTCACCATAACTCTTTTCAAGCCATTGTTTCACTTTAACGGCATTTTTTCCCACCAAGAAGCAGTGCAAAATTAAAACACGAAACTCTTTTTGATCCATTGTTTTGAAAATAACAAAAGTGTCGTCACGCTTAGCAAAATAACTCACGAACTAATGAATAGAACGTCATGCAATTTTAACAGCTGCCTTTTTAAGGTTAGTATTAACTGAAAAAGAGGTGATTGCAATAAACCTAGTGTTTTCCATGGTTTAGGCCCAGGACTTTTCAGCGCATGTGTTATTTCACTCAGATAAATATTTTAACCGGTATTTTCACTTTTTCGAAAAGCGCTCAGTTAGATAATGGAAAAATAAATTAAGGGTACCCGGTGGTCTAGAGCACGAAAATTTCACCTACTTTCACGATTTTTGTTTTGCCATTAAAAATTTAAAAAACGATGTTTCAACTTTTCGGACTTATTAGTACTTTTATTGAGCATACAAAAAAAATTTTTTTACTTTTGAAACAATATTTATTATTATAAAAATGCCGCTGAAGATGACCCTCTCGAAAAATCGAAGCCGGACGGCGTAGATGATTTCGAGACTTCTACTCATCTTAAGCATAAAATTCAAGAACATTCTTAATCAGAAAAAGTGCAGCTATGGTCGGAACTAGAACAAATCGAAAAAATGAAAAATTGACAAAATGGCGCACTTTTAAAAAAAAAGTTCGTAAAATCGGGTTTTTTTCACTAGGTTTTTTAGTTTAAAAAATAGGAAATTATTTAAATCAAATTATGATTCTAGTTCCGACGATAGCGATACATGTTGTGAACAACATCTCCAAATTTCAAGTGATTCGGTTTAATAGTTTTTTTGTTTTCATCTCCGCCGTGCCGAAAAAAGTAGTTTCGGGATAAATGAGTTTAAAATTGGAGGTACAGGAGCGCGCGGACCATTCTCTAGCTAGTTATTGGGCTGTAGAAGCTATAATACTGGGAGTTTGAGCATGAAAATCTCACAGTATATTCTTAAGATACTATGCTTTCGAAATATCGAAAAAATAAAAAATTGTTTTTTTTTTTTTAATTTCTATACCACCGGGTCCCCTTAAGCCCTAAAAGAATTCTACCTTAGCACGCTACTAGTTTTGCTAAATGGCTCTAGTACTTGCATTCTGAGTTGGAATCAATGCGCCCCAAAATGGTAGTTGAACTGTGTTATCCAAGGACTCTCTTCACACTTTTGATTAAACAAAACTTATCTTGTGCGAATGCCGAGACGCCTACCAAGCTGGACGCCTATCGCCATACAACAGAGTCACGCAGGCCTTCCTACCTGCCTCAAACGTGCACCAGATCCAATTCTAGATTACTTTATCAATCACATAGTCCAGTCAAAAGAGACGAAAAAAATAGCCAACTTCATAATTTTAGGAGGATGCGAGTTTATGGTTTTATTATGTAAAGCCCATCACTGTGAACTTAAATTTGAGTTTTCGGGGTCGGGGGTTGTGTCCCGCGGCCGCCATCTTGGAAATAAGGGTGCAACTAGTTTTTGCGATTATCTCGTGAATTTCGAAAGTTACGAAAATTTTGTAAAATACTTTTTTGTAGATAATAATATTATCTACAACTTTCATTCAAAACTTTTTTTTGTAATTATATTAAAATTAATAATAAAAAAGTTATAAACAAAATTACGCGAAAAATTAAGGGATCAATTGTTTTAAAGCGTAATAACTTCTTTTTTATAGATTTTATGGAAAATATACTTTAGAGCTTTTTTATAGAGCATTCTTTTGTGAACATTTTTGTCTATAAGTTTTTTCCGCTATCTTTATTTAGTCGTATGATTTTGAGCTGCTAAGCGGAGCAACCAACACATTAGCGAAGCGCGTACATGATTACACAGGCCGACAAAATTTAACCAACATTCAGACCCAGAAACCAGACTATATATTTCCGAAGATTTATGATGCGCTGAATCCAAATCTGGCCTCAGAATTGCTCTATCTGCTCTGGTTTTCGAGATATCCTAACCTAAAAGTGCAAAAAACTCCATTTTTGCCCATATTTGAGGTTATGTACCCTTGCAGATGTTTTCTTTTACCAAAATTAAAGGATGGCATCTTTAAACACAAGCCTTCTTTTTTCAAATGGCGTTTTGTCTGCTCAAATATCATTTTTTTTTCGCAGAGATATCGCATTTTGAAATTTTCATGTTTCGAAATTTTCCTACACCTGAAAATCGATTGAGATAACATAGACATGATATAGTCGATTACTAATTTTCTTGGGCTTGAGGGCCTGATATATATGGATTAATAGTATGTAAATTTGGAGTTTGTGGGTAAGCCTGCTTGCGGTTAAGTGGGTTAGCCTGCTCGCGGTATGATAGGGGTGGTTTCTAGGGGTTAGGGCTGTGTGTGACACACTTATGGTGTGAGACAAAATTTTAAGAAAAATAAGACTCAATTCAAGAAAATTAGTAATCGACTATATCATGTCTATGTTATCTTAATCGATTTTCAGGTGTAGGAAAATTTCGAAACATGAAAATTTCAAAATGCGATATCTCTGCGAAAAAAAATGATATTTGAGCAAACAAAACGCCATTTGAAAAAAGAAGGCTTGTGTTTAAAGATGCCATCCTTTAATTTTGGTAAAAGAAAACATCTGCAAGGGTACATAACCTCAAATATGGGCAAAAATGGAGTTTTTTGCACTTTTAGGTTAGGATATCTCGAAAACCAGAGCAGATAGAGCAATTCTGAGGCCAGATTTGGATTCAGCGCATCATAAACCTTCGGAAATATATAGTCTGGTTTCTGGGTCTGAATGTTGGTTAAATTTTGTCGGCCTGTGTAATCATGTACGCGCTTCGCTAATGTGTTGGTTGCTCCGCTTAGCAGCTCAAAATCATACGACTAAATAAAGATAGCGGAAAAAACTTATAGACAAAAATGTTCACAAAAGAATGCTCTATAAAAAAGCTCTAAAGTATATTTTCCATAAAATCTATAAAAAAGAAGTTATTACGCTTTAAAACAATTGATCCCTTAATTTTTCGCGTAATTTTGTTTATAACTTTTTTATTATTAATTTTAATATAATTACAAAAAAAAGTTTTGAATGAAAGTTGTAGATAATATTATTATCTACAAAAAAGTATTTTACAAAATTTTCGTAACTTTCGAAATTCACGAGATAATCGCAAAAACTAGTTGCACCCTTATTTCCAAGATGGCGGCCGCGGGACACAACCCCCGACCCCGAAAACTCAAATTTAAGTTCACAGTGATGGGCTTTACATAATAAAACCATAAACTCGCATCCTCCTAAAATTATGAAGTTAAATGCTCTTTTGACTGGACTAACAAGCACAGGCTTCAAACTAGTTATGTGCTTTAATCATCTGATAGAATTTTTGAGCTGCATTCCATTAAGCCAATTATATTGATTCAAATAAAAACTCATTCCCTCAGCATGAACTGAGACTATATATTAAACGATTTTGCTGCTCATAATCTGCATTTAGCTACATGCATGCTGCCTGAATGCCTCACTAATGCACTTCTTCATCATCGCCCACTCGTTAACTGAATTTTGAACTTGCAACTAAAATTGCCGCAAAATTTCTCAACAAGTCGAATGAGTTACGGCAATTGCTTCACAATCGGATTTCACTCAATGCCAGTACGGAGCAAATTATTTGAACGAGTTTGCAGTAGCGCATACACACACAGGCATCTCTACAAATGCATACATCAGTGTAATTGAGAATTTGAAAAATTCAAATACGTCGCCGAAGTTCAATTGCAATCAAACTTTCGCAGCCCTCACACACACCAACTTTGGCAATCCACGCACACATACAATACATACACATACAATCGCACATCTACATGTGTGTATAGCAGTTTATATGTTAATTTGCTTGTAGTCATAACTTCGCCACAGATTTAGTCCAAAATTGGCAGAGCTTTAATTCACTTGAATAACTTCATTGAACTTTGCCAATGAAAATCGTACACACGAAGCTTAGCAAAAGTAGAGGCAAAAGCAATCATGCGAAATTGCCTGTATGCGATTGGCGGCAACGCATCATATAGTTTTGGGCACACAACAAACTTTTACCTGCTGGAACTTTGGGCCATTTCGTTTGTGTGTGTGTGTGCAGGAGGTGTCTGTGCGGAAATATATTTGATTACAGCTCAAAATTGTATGCCGAGTATTGCTGTGTGAGAATCTTTCGTAAGAGGATTGCAAGTATGGAAGTTCAGCATTATTCACCTGCATTTTTTTCATGAAACGACTTTTTACACAGAGTATCTGCCATTTGGAGCTCTTGTGTAGTACGTAGGGTTTTCTATTTAAAGGACACTAAGAAGATGGATGCCACATGTTGGAAGAAAAGCTCGGCCAGGAATTTATGTATAGGCGGTTAATTTTGTATGTACGTTCCAATATCACATTCGGGTAACCTTTTTCATGTTTAATATGGTCGCCAAAGTGGTTTCGAAGTATGTGTCTTCTTTACTTTGTTTTTGGTTTCTGTAATCAGTTTCCTTCTAAAAAATGAAGCATTAGCCCAGGATCTCTAGTTCAATGGTAGAGTTGCTATCTTTAATTGCACGCTACAACTCCCAGACACATAGACATACCCTAATAGTTATGTCACAAGTCACTTGCTGAACGACAGACGCCGGCTACTAGCCTGTGCTCTGACGGCACTAGGTGAATTGTTTTTAGCTTCGGTGTTCAGCATCGGAACTTACCGACTTGGCAGGCCTTATTAGAAGCTATGCTACCGTTGGCATCGCTCTCAGAATGATATCACAGTTCCACGACGATGTTCCTGCGCTCCACCCCACGTTAAAGGATATTATACATATTTACATAAATTTCGTGGTCTACGCACATTCGACTTTCGATTATTATTTTTTATGTTGGTACCCAAGTGTCGAAGATTTGTTCACGGTTTTAGCAATGAAGCAGGTTTAGCTTGTTTGTGAAAGGCATAAAGAAAACAAGAGTTTTACGTTTTCGCCGATTTTCAGCTATAGAAAAAAATCGATCAAAGAAGTTGCATCGATTTTTTGTAAAAAATGGAATGCTCAAAACCACTTGAAATGTTGACAGTGGCATACAGTGGGAGCACTCTGAGCAAAAAAAAATGTTTACAAGTGGTACAAACTTTTCACAGAAGGTCGAGAAGATGTGAATGACGACACTCGCTCTGGATGCACCAGCACATCAACAACCGATGAAAATGTTAAGAGAGTGAAGAAAATTGTTATGGAGAATCGTCAAATCACAATTACAGAAGTTGTTGAGGATATCGGCGTATCGGTTGGCTCATGCCACGCAATCTTTTCGGATATTTTGGGCATGAAGCGTGTGGCTGCGAAGTTCGTTGCAAAATTCCTGAATTTTGACCAGCAGAAAATGTTGAAAGACGTCAACGATGATCCAGATTTGCTTAAAAGGGTCATAACTGGTGACGAATTATGAGTATATGGATAGGACATCGAAACCAACCCCCAATTGTCCCAATGGAAGAGTCCAGGAGAGAAGAAACCAAAAACAGCACGCCAAGTTCGATCAAATGTCAAGGTTTTGCTCACTGCTTTCTTAGATTACCATGGCGTAGTGCAGCAGAAGTTCTTACCACTAGGTCGCGTGATTAATATGGCGTATTACCTTGAAGTTATGCGCAGTTTGCCTAAAGCAATACGAAAAAAACGCCCGTAATTGCATGGCTTTTGCATCATGACAATGCATCTGCTCACTCATCGTTGCTTGTGAGAAAGTATTTGACCAAAAATAACACCGTTATCACGCCTCAGTGTAGAAGGTATTTGGTTTCGGAAGATACTTTTCCTGATTAGTTAAAAATGTGGGCAGTCGTCGAGTAGATGGCACACCGTTAAAGATGATGAGTGACAGTGTTGGCAGCATGGAGAGCTGGAACCATTGAAAACGTATGTATGTGTAGCGATTGTGTGCCCTAGTCGAAGGCGGACAAATGATTTGATATCGTTGCAACGACAATTTAATGGGTAGTTTGGTTTTATCCTGTTTGGATTATTTACGATATAATGGAGGGGAAGAGGATCCCCAAGTGACCATTTGTGCATTATAGTGTCTATGATATATAAATTTGTACACGTCTTTTTTCAAAATATAGTGGAAAGTTATAAGTGGTACTTTCCCAGCTAGTTTAGCCCGTTCGTCCGTTAAATTGTGCCCTTTTATGCCTGCATGGTTTGGAGCCCACATGGGTTTTATGCGATCGCTATTTTTTAATAATTTGCTCCGGATACAGAAGATGATGTGCGTCTTGTTCATTGTATTCTTTATCGGGTAAATGACTGATTTGCTATACGTGAAAATTACTGCTTTCGGTAGAGTTTTCAACGAATATAATACCATGAGGAATCGCTGCAACTTCGGCTGTATAAACGGAGGCATAGCTAGGGAGAAGGCCGGCTGTGATTGTTTCTCCTTTCGAGTTGGCAACTGCAAATTCTGGCGCAATCGATGCACAGTGCATTCATCGATTTGCGACGTTGCGTCTTACTTCTTTGAAGCTCCCCTACCTCTGCTTCACATAAAGCGCTGTTGTAGCAAAGAAATAGCTTAGGTATAAGTTTCTTCGTATTCGCCGGGAATCTCTCATCAATTGTGGGGAGGCCGGCTTCCGTCAGTAAAAAATTTTGTTGGTCATTTAGGATTAGCACGGATGCTGCTGCTTACAGCCGTGTAGTAAGCTGCGTAAAATAGTTTTAAGGAGGGCCTCTTATCAGTCGGCTTCAAAAAATCGATTTTTTTGTTTTACTGCAATCGATAGATATATTATAGAAGACTATGCCCTCAAAATTTTATAACGGAATTCAAAGTGATTTCGGAGTTAAAGGCCTGTGTACCGTCCATGTATACTGTCTACCTTCTGAAAACTTTGAAACACGTTTTCTCAAAACCATGTTTTTGAAAATGGCGTGTAAGATTTAAAAAAAACGACGAAAGTTATCGTTTGAAACTGATAATCTGTATAAAGATAATTAAAAGGCGCAACTAATTAACTAACAAAATACAAAAAAAAATCATTTTTTAATATTATTTAACCCGTTTTTCTGAAAAAAAGCGAAAAAAGCTCTTTGTTCAATAATTAATTGTGTGTTCATTTTCTTCATATTATTATACAAGAGTAGTCTATTATATGCGGGAAAGACTTCTAAATAAGACAATATTTTTCTTTTGTGTTTTAGGTGAAAATTACAACCGCAATCTTACACGCCGTTTTACTAGCGCGCAACGAGAAGCTGTGCGAGATCTCTCATATGCCCGCCATTTTGTTTTTTTATTTAGGTTAAAAATTGTTAATTACTCTTCAATCATGCTTTCAAATAAATGCAAAAGATTATTCCTGTGTGTCGCTTTTTTCGCCTCGAAAAAAAATTGAGCAAAAACACCTTTTTTTGAAGCCACTGATAAGAGACCCCCCTTAAGTTGTTTTTCGCACAGTTACCTTCGGGCTAATGTTCAACTTTTTCCTATATGGGAAGATAATCTTGTACCTCTTAGTAAAATTGAGTACGGGGCCCGATTGGTCACTCGTCTGGGTCATGCATACTGCATGGTGAACCCTATTTAGGATATTGAAGTGTTCAGTAAGATCTCTTGGTTCAAGTTTTACTTTCATATGAAAGAAGAGTGCTTGCATAGCCACTTCCTCTTGTATTGCTAAATGTAGCGATGGTAGATTTATCTATCATCCTATCTTCTACCTTCTATACCAGCAGTTGATGTAGTTCTGATAGCCCCTGTTAACGCAATGTCAGAAAACAAATAGAAAAACGAGAGATGGATAATTTGACCCAAATTTTATACTCAACTGATACCAATATCAAGTGGAATATTTTTTTTATTTATTTATTTATTTCCAACGTAAGTAATTAATGATCATTATTTTATAAAAATACTTGTTAAGGGTAGCAGTACGTATAGTGGAATATTATGAGGAAATCAATTTTCGCTACCATTCGAAAATATTTTTTAACCAACAAAAAACCTAAACAACCTTTCACCATAAAATTACAAATTTCCACACGCAATTTTCCACTAAATCGTTTAAATTACCGCAAAGTGTGCGTCTGTTTAAAATTCTCAAACTCAAAATGGATATCCTGCGAATCACCTTAGAGCTTGCGACACGTTTCATTCATCACCTTTTCAACAGCCACATGCCGCTTAAGCGCCATTATACCGCTAGCGCGCCTGTAACTATGCCATGCCTAGCATCTTAACAGCGCCACTCAGAGGCGTGCCTGTTTCCGCCAAATCATCTTCCAATTTGGCATGCGGGCTTGTAAAACGGCACACAAACTTAATCTCATATTAAATAAATTTACCAAAGTTTTAATTAAGCTGTTTGCGCGCATGTGTTCACGTGCAGAAGTACATAGTTAATGGTGCGTATATGTATGTGTGTGAGTGTGGGTGTGTGTCTACATAAAAGCACTCAGCGATTGTGATTTTAATATTCCCATGCATAACTTTTTCAACTCCGCATGTTTGGAGAGCTCGCTTTTAAGTACGAGTTTGTGTGTGTATGTGTGGGGAAGGGACATGTGTATGAAGTAGAGCTGAACTTTAGATATACTCAAAAAATTTTACGACTTCTTATGACTTTTTTTTTTTTTTGTTACTGGTAGATTCCACTCTTATTCTAAAATGTGCTCGCACCTGTTTTATTACGTAAATACTTAGACGTATCCTGCTGCGTGCTTCTTTCACATTTTTAGCCTTATGTATTTTTATTCGCGTGTGCTCATGAAAGTTGGTACGAAATTATAAGTTCATTTTAGTATTGATTGAAGATGCAGTCCCAACCACAACTTGTTAACTAATAAAAACTTCAGCGCGCTTTCTTTGAAAAAGTTTTGCGTTAGAAATATATAGTGAAAATAAAACGGGTTATATGAAAATTAAGCATAGGGCCTCGACAAGACTCTTCCGTCGTACACGGTTCTGGGTTATTATTGCTGCGCCGTTTCAAGTCATATCAGCATCTGCTAGTTCACGTAGCAGCGACCTTTGTCAAGTGATGTTTAGCTTACCGCCACCTCTGCTCTCTTGCGCATTTCCAGTCCAGTGCCATTCTCGTGGTGCTATCTGGTGGTTCTCTATGCGTGTGACCTATCCGTCGCCACTTTCTGAGTTTGATTTGCCATAAGATGGGCTTCTCATTCGTTGCTCTCCACAGCGCGTCATTGCTGATGGTGTTCAGCCAGAAAATTCTATAGATGAGGCATTTGTTGACGAAATATTGTAGCCTCTGTGTGATGGTGTTGTTGACAGCCATATTTCACTTCCGTACAAAAACGCTTACTTCAAACATGAGCTGAAAATTCGCATTTTAGTGCGCCTGAAGATTTGCGAATTCGCCCTTGCTTTGCTTAGCCTGCAGTTGACATCTTCATCTTCATCTGCTCTGCCGTCTGTCGTGCTAGTGCAGCCGACGTAGCAGAAGCCTTAGACAAATTCCACCGGACACTCGTCAACTACTATAGGTATTGCTTTATTGTGGTTGACTCTCATAAACTTGGTCTTGGCGATGTTGACCGCCGACCCGAAAGTGCGTGCCAATGTGGCTAGTTTGTCGGCCTTCGCTTGCCTGTCAGGGAGTTTGTGAGAGAAAAGATAGATGCCACCGAAGAGAAGAGATAGATTGGCTCATAACATCGTCGGAAGACGATGACGAAAAGAAGGAGGGGCAGAGCATAACCTTGCCTTCCGCTAGCGTTGGTAATGAATAGGTCGCTCATGTTGCCGCTGTAGAGCACTGCCAGTTCGGATTTCTCGTAAAGAGCTCCGATGAGGCGTATTATCTTAGTGGGATCTCCCTTTCTACCAGCCATATTGAGTCACGTTTGATTTTTCATACAATTTATTTATATGTTAAATGCAAACAGGCTCAGAAATACTGTTCTTGGAAAGTTGGGTTTCTCGTGAACTCAACGAGCGCTGCCAAGTACAAAAACTTGCAAGGCCACGACATCCTTCTAGCCACGTATGCTCCACGCACTCATTCTAGTGAGCTTCTAAGACTAACAAAGCCGTAGCTCTAGAATTATGTGAGTGTTCTTACCGGACATTGTCTGCGAAGCATACACACTGTGAGGCTCGCCAAACACCCCTAGCGGGGTTAATATTTAGCTCTCTTGGCTCTCAATTCTTTGTCGCACCTACTAATTTAGCTGGTCTGGCACGAAAGCCATTGTGGTTATGAATTTTATTAGTAGGTTGGATGAAGCGGTTAATACAATTGAAATTTAGTCATCGGAATATCATTCATAAATTCATAGCCACAATGGCTTGCGTGCATGCAGCCTCTGAATAATAGTGACGCACAAGCCCACTTGGCTTCTATGCCTAAAGAAATTATCGAAATATTGCATTTATTTATTAAGTAGACTCCTTCTAAATTAAGAAAAAAAAAATAAATGCTGCAAGCAAATTAAATTGATTTTTGCAATTGAAGAATTCGAAAAAATAATATTTCACTCGTTTTAATTACTCATACGTCATGTTGTCCACAAATCAAACTCTCACCTAACAGTACGAAAAAGCAAACGATACAACATAAATCCAATTAATATCAGCTACAGTTCCCACATAGTTACATATTTACAAATATCCAAGCATTCACTTGTAGATTACAAGAGCATCTATCGCTCACCTCTCCTCACTCCGCCAAACCTCACCACAACCGAGCTCAGCTAACCACATTTCACCTCACCGCACCAATTACCATCTCACACTACCCCACCTCAGCTAAACTCAGCTAGCATCAACTCATCTCACCACACCACAGCTCACCTCATTTCACTCTTGTGGAGTCACCGTACTTTTAATATTCTCGATAACTTACAGCTATCGGCTTCAATACTGTTTCCAAGCATTTAGCTTGCATTCAGCTATTGTTGTTATTGTAGCTCCATTTTTTCTAACTACTTCACTGGTTTTAGTCTCTATGCCTTACGCATCCGTCCGCATCAGTCCCTGGAACACGTGTCACCGTTTACTTTGCACGCCACTTCATTTTGCTTTCCCTTTTAATTTTTTTATTTCTAATTTTTTTCTTGTTGATTAAATTGTTGTTGTTTTTCGAAGCGTATCGTTACGACAAATCCGTTTCGATTATTATGCAAACAAGTAAATTGTAAGAAATCGATGCTTTTTCCTTGTCAACAACAAAATAAATTGTATTAACTAGAAGCAGAGCACACATGCATATATACTCATGTAATGACTACATCGTGCAACAGTAAAAGTTTTCCAGGAAAAATTTCATATGCATATGGAACATAGATTTGGTTGGTACTCAATTTCTTGTTTGCTCATCAATTTAATTTTTTAAAGTACTTTGGAGTTTCAAAGTACTAAAATTTTAAAGGACTAAGTTTTCAAAACAAGGTTTTAAGTGCTTACGCTCACTCTGTGGTATTAGTATGAATATAAAATGAAAGAGGATATATCCAGCCTAGAGACTAAGATTTTAAGCCAATATGTTTGCTTAATAATTTTCTTTCAATTATGGATAAATATCCTTGAAATTTCCTATGAATTATTTTGAAAAAAGTAGATTTCGTGCATATGAAACTTTTGCAGGGTAAGAAAAAAATTACTTTTTGTCGCACGGTGATGCATACACATACATACATATAGTATTATCTATGCGAAAAATGAAATTGTTACTAACAAAAACAAATTCAGCGTTTACTGAAAGCAACAGATAATCGTGTGACAGCAATAACAATAAACACTGCAACAAATTGCTATCTAACCGAATCGAGTTAAAGACGTCAACACCATTCACAATCAGTGGGTAATGAGGGAAAAGGTGCTGGTAATCCAATTGTATCCATATACACAAACAGTGGTGTGTGATTAAAAGAGAGGCTCTGTTAATAAATATTAACGAGGCGGAACAAATTTTTAATATTTTTCACATCTACCAAAATGGCTGTTTATGCACCGAATATAGTTTCAAATCCTATTAGAAAGGAGTGTTTCCAACGACTTTGTTCAGGTAAGTCAATAGCCTGAAATGTTGATAAAATCAGGGAAATCGTTTTATTCGATTGCATAGGAATTAAGATTAGGCAGAAAATTTCCAAGAACTATTTGCTGATGGATAATTTTAACTATGTATATTCGTAGAAATAAATCCAAAAATGTTGGGAACTCCTTTTAGAATAGAGAATAAAGATAAGAACTACAGGTAGGTAGGTAAAATGTTTGAACTACCACTCTGGCACTCCCCAAGTACCACTAAAGCGCCGTTTTGATACCGTTATGAGACTTCCAACCGGCAGATATCTACAGCCAGCCAGAGCTGTTCATATAATGGAGAAGATTGATGGGATTTAGGTTGGCTGACTGCCCCAGGCTGTCGAAGAAAGGAACATCCAGTGAGTCATCCAGCTGCCAAGCCCGGACATTTACAGAGAAAGTGCTCAACAGTTGAACAGTCTGAACGGTCCCCACAGCTTCTGCAATGGGGTTAAAGGGTAACTCAGCTTTTCCGCATGTGTGCCGAACGGCCAGTGACCGGTAAACAGAGCTTCGAGTTTGGAAATGGAATGGCGAGAAGTCCAAAGCACCACTTTTATCGCATGTTTTGAAGCTACACTTATTTGATTTAGTTATTGGGTTTATCCTTATATAAACCTTAAAAAATATTGGATTGATGGGAAGGGTCTGTCGCATTTTAAATAAGCTGGTAGTTCTTGTACATAAAAAAAATCAAATGGCTATTGAGCTATTCGGAACTTTTTTTTGTTTACTTCCTGCATAATATAAAAAGAGTCCTTTTTACCGTTCATTATTTACTTGTGTTATTTAAAGTGAAAAACATGTCAATGGATTAAGTGCATTTCGTATGAATACCAAAAAGGAAACAACGCATCGGTTGCATGTAAAAATTTAAGTGCAGTATTTGGCAAAGATATTGTAAATGTACTAGTCCAAGAGGGCTTAGCTAATTTCGTTCCGGTTTGAGTATCCAAGAAAATGATCGATCTGGACGACCATCCAAGATCGCTTATAATGTTCTATCCATGTCATAAAATAATTTACATTTAACAAGTCGAGAAATTGCAGAAGAGTTTGGCATTTATCGTACAACTGTTGGAGATCACATTAAATCTCTCGGGTTTGTATTGAGGCAAAGTGTTTGGGCTCCACCTGATTTAACGAAAAATAATTTCATGTAAGAATAAGCTGATCACATCTGATTGGACAAAATGTAGAGCTATTTATGGACAAGCTGATCACTGGATGTGGAAAGCGGATTATTTATGAGAATATCAAGAGGGAAAACATCGTACCGCAAACCAGGAACAGCATCAGCAACGGTTCCAAAACCCAGTTTCCATCCACGAATAGTACTGCTTTGTTTGTGGTGGGACAGGGAAAAACCATCAATGCAGATCTATACAGCAATCAGCTGGATAAATTGAATGCAGCTATCATAGAGAAAAGCCAGCATTAGCTTTCCGAAAAGAAAGACTGTTCCACCACGATAATGCTCGACCGCATACTGCAATGGTGACACAACAAAAACTGAATGCGCTAGGATGGGAAGTTGGTCATCCACCGTATTCATCTGATAATGCACCATCTGATTATTAACTGTTGAGATCACTGCAAAATTATCTAACGAAAAAAAATTCAAGTCTTTTGAAAGTGCTTCTAAGGCAGTTGCTGACTATTTTAACTCCAAGGACGAGAACTTCTACAAAACAGGAATTCACAGGTTACCTGAAAGATGGCAATTGTTCGACCCAAATTGGGGGACATCAGAATTCGTTTTAGAGGTATGGTTTCTTCGGCAAAGCTTCTTATTTTGATCCCTAGAATATGATTTTTACAGAGCAATGGGCGATTTTTTTGTCTCCCCACAAATCGACCCGGCCTAATATATATATTAAAAAAACCCCCCTTAAAAACGTGGAAAGTACAAATACAAGAAAATAAGCTTACGGCTTGTATTTATGAACAAAAGCCTTTTAAAACAACAAAACACAAAACAATAAAAGCATAACTTAAGAGAAGCTGCGATAATGAGCTTGGTTTTCATATTTTTTACAATAATATTTTATTTGTTTTCGCCCATTCATTGTCTTCCTCGCGCCCAACCGATAAGAGTGGCGCAGTCCGCATGACGAACAACTCCTTTTTGTTTTGACTCTGGGCCCGTAAAGATAGGAGAGTATTAAGCGCTGATTTCAAAAAATGCTTGGCCATAGAAAAAGTTATTCATTCATTCATTCAAATTCAGCTGAGTAAAAAGTTAGAGGTGCAGCATCGTCAGTCACTTATTGAGAAAGGTTAATATCGTTCTCTTCACGTTGAAAAGGGATTCCCCTGTATTAAAACTACTACAGTATTAGAACGCGGAGGGCGTCAAAAGCGGTCGATGTAGCCTTTACGCCCATTAGCTTTCCTGTCACGGCTTTCTTCTTGGCACAGCCAGCAGGCATACGGGTAACATGATCTAGCTATCTTATGTGCTGCGCTTTAATAAAAGCTGCACAGCTGTGTCGCTCTGAATGAGATCGTTTAGTTCGGAGTTGTACCGGATTTTGAAAACTTTTCCTTAAATTTTTTCTTTCCATACTAGCAATCAGCTTTAAAAGTCCATACCTCACATCCATACATAAAGATTGGTCGGATAAGGATCTTGTGCATAGCTTTGCGCCGAGAGTTTAACAAGTTAAGATGAGCATAAAACTACCGGAATGAAAGTTCAAATCTCGGCAGATCGATACTTCTGGTTCACTAAGATCGTAGTTTGTTTTACATGGGCTGGAAAAAGGCCTAAGGAGCATTGATACTCGAGCCAACTATAGCTAAAAGTAATGGACCAGAAATTAACCCCGCTATTAGTTTGTTTATAAATACTCGTATTATTTCTTGTGTCTTTAAATATACAAATTTGATGTAAGCTTGTTTGTTGTCTTAAAAGTTTTGAGGCACATACCCGCTTGAGTTTAAAATTTCTGAAAATAATTGCTGAGTAAAGAGAAATTTCGTTTATGTTTTTCATTTCATTTACTCCGATTATCCTTTAGATTTGGAAATTAACGCTGGCACAGTGAAAGCTAAGCAATAAAATAAAGCTGTGCTGTGCCCTTCGCTGTTAAGGTTTTTACAACAACAGCAAATGCACAGCAATTTAGAAACAGCAAGAGCTTTGCTATGGATTCTGTGATATATTTCATAACGAAAGCGGCTTAAAAATTAGAGACCAAATCGAACGCTCCGGGAATGGTAGATGTTTATACTTCTATCAAACCTCACTGTAAGGACGTCCTAAATTAAGGACGTGCTGATGTTTTCGATTTTTCGAAGAGCCAATTTTTTTTTTTTGTTTTTAACTTTTAAAATCACAAATTATCTACGATATTTTTATGGAAAAAGACATGCACTGTGTATACAAAGTTCTATTGTGACCAATGTTAGATAACTTTTTTGAGCTAAGTCAATATGGCGACGAACTGACACAATTTTGAAGGAGCTGCAAAGCGCTGTTTGGAAATCACAGTAGCCAGATGTCTGCGTTAAGCCCCACTGGCGTTGTTAATACCAAATCTGCCAAAGATTGCACTTACACGTTCCTAAATTGATACTTAGTTATCTTAGTAAATCTAGAAAACTACAAAGACACATAAGAGTCACATTTTCACACATTCAGCCTCTGCTGTAATCATTGTAGGCTAAGTACAAGGTGGCGCAAAGTTAATCACCCTATCGAAAGACAAATAATTTTTGAAAATGGTGTCGTATGTCAATCATATTCGACACTTGTGAATTAAACAGCTGGGGTATAGAAACAGATAAGCAATGGAGAACCTAAGGATCAAAATAAAGGTGTCTATCACCAAAAAAAAAAAAAAATGTTTTTTAATGTGTAAAAAAGTTCTTCAAAAACAAAAATGGATGATTCATTTTGCGCCACCATATATTATATATACAGTCTTCTTGGATGTAAGCTCCAAATTACAATATTCTATTAATATAAGCAACCCCACATGCACGCTCATAAAAGATATACCTCACTTGCCAAAACCGCTAAAGTGTTGAAAAACCGTTAATTACCAGCACCAACACCATAGTTCGAAAAACAACGGACCGAATACCCTACAGGCGATCAAAGGAAAACACGCAACCTCCAACATATACATCGGCAGCTACTTATTTCTTAATCATCTCGTTTTTTTCGTAGCCTTCTTAAATTTGAATAGCTTTAACACCTTCTCTCGCTTTTTCCCGCTACGCTCATCCACTCAACCGCTTTAAGCCTCACTTAACTTTCATGCATTTTATAGCTCTCGGCTGAGTGCGTGACTCCGCACTCCGTTCTCCATATTTTTTCTTCAGCCAAAGCTTGCCAACCATGTTCTATATTTTTTGTATTCTGTATTTTTTTATCTGCTGCTTTTCAGTTGCCTTATATTCCACCTGCATCACTATTATCTGAGCGCATTTTCGTACGCCTGGTGCTACGCTGCGTATACGCGACTTCAGCAGTTTACCGCACAACCGAAACAACCACAAACGCCATCTCTCCGTCAGTTTCCTTTAGCAGTCATTTATGCGCCGGAATTTTTGCCTACTAGCAATTATGCGCACAAAGTAAAAGGCACGTAGCACAAAAGGCCAAATGAGCAGCAAGCGATGTGAGTGAGTGTGTGTGTGTGTGTGGATATACGCTAAAATGAAGTTTGCCGTGCAGCTGGCATTACCATGAACGTAAAATAGGTACACACACATACATGTATACGCATGTATAATTACTGATGCGATAGTTGCCGAAAGCGTTACAACAGTACTTATATATAGGGGGCACATCTGTGTAGGTGTATGAGTTTTGTTTTTTTTTTCTACGAAGAGGAAGCATCGAAAACCTGTACCCCGTCAGACTTATGAAGCTTCAATACCCAAGTAAACCTCCCACAATCCGACAACCGATGCTCTCTTATGTTTATGTAATGTTACATATACTCATATGTGTGTATGTGTGCGTATATGTGTGATGATTTGCGCTAACTGCATTGTTTCGATTTTTAACTACTCTGCAAGTAAATTCACCTTACGCCGCGCCATTGGCAACGCTACTATCGATTACATGAAACTTATGCGCTCTTCAAATGCTCTTCATTTCCATGCAGTTCACCACTATTACTTTTAAAGCCAATGCGCGTGTTTTTCTCGCGTATCACTGTAGGCAACATTAGCAATTAGAGAATTATGCAACAACAATACACGTAATGAAAAGTAGCCCAAAAAAAGGAAAGAAGCAGGCTCACATTAAAGTTTTCGCATTCATTTTTGTTCATATCTGCTTCCAGTATGCGATTTTTTGGTTTCGTCCGTTTTTCAGGCATTCAGAAGAGATTTTCTTCAATTTTTTTGTTATTTTCAAATCTTAACTAGTAAAGCTAGTAAACTAAGTAATTTTTGTTTTTCTTAAAACATCATCTATTTCTTCTTAGCTTTCATCTTGGCTTCGAAAAGGAACTAGTAAAGGTTTTAAATTACACAGTCACAAAAATAGTCGAATACTGGCGAAAACCAGTAATTTTGGGGTCACAAAAAAATTGTATCAAAATATACTAAGGCAACACAAATATTTTGGCGGCCGCCGTAGCCGAATGGGTTGGTGCGTGATTACCATTCGGAATTCACAGAGAGAACGTTGGTTCGAATCTCGGTGAAACACCGAAATTAAGAAAAACATTTTTCTAATAGCGGTCGCCCCTCGGCAAGCAATGGCAAACCTCCGAGTGTATTCCTGCCATGAAAAAGCTCCTCATAAAAATATCTGGCGTTCGGAGTCGGCTTGAAACTGTCGGTCCCTCCATTTGTGGAACAACATCAAGACGCACACCACAAATAAGAGAAGGAGCTCGGCCAAATACCCAAAAAAAGGGTGTACGCGCCAATTATATATATATATAACACAAATATCTCATGTGCTTAAAAAAAAAGTGATTTGTTCTAGACAGAAATAAAAAAAAATCGTCTAAAAAGCTACTTATATTTGATTGTTAGACACACTCGGCATGCATTACTACGCTCCAGTTGTGTGAAGCAATGGCCAGAAATCGAGTTCCTTCAAACTATGTACAATAAATTAGATTTCACTTGCATTGTACACTTTGTATTCTTAGTCTAAACTAAGTTGATAATGTAAATCAGTAAATTGTATCAAAACTACATCTGCTTTCCTCATAACGGTACTTTTTGAAAATGATAAAAATTGAGATTTTCACTAACCACTGCAGTCGAATTGCTTCAAATTGATATGCACCGGCAATTCCAAGTAAAAAACGCCTTTTGGAAAATTATTGTGATTGAATCAACTTGTAATGAAATATGTGTATCCCAGTAACCGGTTGACTGGTACACATATCATTGTTAGTCCTACTAAAAAACTCTTTTCAACTGTCTGAAATCGAGCAATAACCAAGCACAGCTCTTATATATGCAGCTGCATTGCTAATTCAAGGCGGTCATAGAAGCCGAATGAAGGGTTACATGACTGCCATTTCGTAGTTCACGGATTCGAAACACCGGACATGAAACACTAAATGATAGAAAAAGTGTTTTTTATTAGCGGTCACTCCTTCACAGACAGTGGTGCACCTCCGAGTGTATTTCTGCCGAGAAAAAATGTCTCATAAAAAATTAGCTGCCACGTGGAGTCATCATTAAACTGTAGGTTTCCTTTCACAAATAACTGAAACCAAAAAAGGTGTAAGAGCACTAATTTTATATATACATATACATATATATAGACCTCATGCACCTTGTTTGTCTTCTGCTATTTATATACATATAAGTAAGTAGAGCTAACTCACACATGCAAAATTAAGCCCCCAATTTTCCTATTGAATAACTTTTTTACTAAGTTGGAATGACAAAATAATTTTGAATGTTGGAAACCTGTTTGTATACTGGAGCTATCCAGTTTGGTCTGTCCATACGCAAAAAGTATAAATCTTCGGATAGGGTGATTAATTTTATATCACCTTCATCATAGCTTCCCTGATAAATTCCACTAAGTCTTATAGAAGTGTAATCGCTTTTGCAAGCCATGGAGAGTAAACATAAAAAGACGAAATGTATATATTCATTTATATATAAACTGATTATGTACAACAAAATTTTGTAAAAAGAACTAGTGAATTTTTCATTGAATTGTATTTTTTTAAAAGCTTGAAAACCTGAAATGATAATACAAACCAGAAATATTCTTCGAATTAATAATTTTTTCTTACATATAATCTGGTAGATAATTTCATGACTTTTTTCAATATTTATTGAATTTCCGGCATATATTCGACACGGCTTCGAGTTATATGGTACAAGCGCTCAGTCCAATAAATCGATTGTTGGCAATTTGCGTTGTATTGCCTGAACCAAATACGAGTATTATCGATGCTTTGCTGATTAATTTGCAGAAACCAAAAATTTAGTCAACATGGCTCGTAGCGTTCACCATTGAAGGTGATGGCAACTTATTTTTCATTTCGAAAGAAATACGGACGAATGATGCCGCCAGTGAACTTTGTGGACAGATTTATTTGTTTCAAAGTAAATCTCCACAATTTGAAAGCGTTATTCTGGCGTTAAGCGATTCACAATGGAACAGAAACGTCAACACAAATTGTCATTCTCAGCTTTCAAATTGTTATCTATGATTTGTATCAACGATTCTCACGCAGATAAAAAAATTTGAGCCGTCATGGGACGCCTGGCAGATGTGAAACATCGTGTGTGTACAAGTAATATGCATAAAAGATAATATTATTACAGGAATTAAATATAGTCTAATGAAAAAATTAAGTATTACGATAACTTTATTTAATAAACATTTATTTACATGTGATATCAAAATTCGATATTAATATCAAGCCACAATTTAAATATTTTCATCCGTGACTTCAGTTATAGTTATATTCGATGTTTCCTCTGCCGGTATTACTGTGACGATTGGTCGATGATAACTAAAGTACGTTACAAAAGTATTGGATGAAATATTATCAAGATATCTCATAAATACAGCATCTATTGTTGTTCCATATTTGGTAGTAGATTCTCTTGGATTGTTGTTGATTTGCAATTGAAATTCTTTTTGAAGTGTGCTTTGAGTGCTGAAATTTTTTAAATTTTCAGGTGGCGCAAAATTAATCATCCAGTTTTGTATTTGAAAATTATTAAATAAAATTTAAAAAAAAATTTAATAAAAAAATGATTTTGAGTGATGGAATTTTTGAATTTTCAGGTGGCGCAAAATTAATCACCCAGATTTGTATTTGAAAATTATTAAATAAAATTAAAAAAATAATAAATAAAGAAATTATATTGAGTGATGACTTTTGACCTTTACGCCCGCCATTGCTTGTCTGTTTTTATACAGCAGCTCTACACTTCATAAATTTCAATTATGATTGACGTACTGCACTATTTGTAAAAAATATAAATAATCCGATAGCATGATTAATTTTGTGTCACTTTGTATGATAATCAAAATGTGTCTTTAAAATATGCCTTCCTCCATAGGCTTAAACTTTTTATTCAATTTCAACTTTTGCTCATTTTATTTGCACTTTTCATTTCGAATTAATAAAGCAATAAATTTGGCATTGCAAAATAGTTCCATTTGGTTTAAATAATTGAGTAATGAAACTTCTTTCTGCTGTGGCTCTGCTTTCTGTGACCTTTTGATATTTTTCAACTCAAACACTGACCTTCGTCATTTCTTCGCACAGAGAGCGCGCCTCAAAGGTGCCCACTCTAGCCAGCCTTCCAGTTTCCCATGAATTCTCTGTAGTCGAATTCCTATTATCTACATAGCAAATTACCGAACACATTCAAAAACACATAACGCACCAACATTTACTAAGCACTCACGAGCATCCAACTTGCCGCTCTTTAGCAAATCTACATTTGTCTCTCTAACATGGCACACATACTAATACACTTTAATCCACATCATTTGTGAGTTGTTCCTTTTAAATTGGCTTAGCGCTTCTCATACTACTACACATAAAATATATATATGTATACCTTAGTATAGCGTCCACGGCAATCGTCGCCACGCCAACGATTCGGTTTACAAGTGAGCCTATAGATGTTTCACATCAAAAAAAAAAGCCGATAAATCCTACAAATCAGATGTGTTGGAAAAAACTAATAACAGACCTGAAATAAATAAGACAACATCATATGAAAACGGAAGAAATCATACCTTAAAAAATTTACAATGTGAGCTGCTAGTACTGAAAGAGACCTCACCTATCTCCTAAAGTAGTTATTTGCGACTTCTGGAGCCAATTGCCTTTTTTAGAAAATATTCGAGTGGATTTTATGTGCTGACTCGTTTGTCGTTGCCTAAGATTGTTAAATACAATAGAAGCTTTGCTGAATCTGAAACAACTCAAAAATATTAAAAAATTTTACATTTCAAAGTGCATCAAAAATTTATCATCTAATAAACGTCAAATAAGGTAAAAATACGAATATAAACTTTAAACCTTTTGTCAAAAAATATGCATCGCAAAATATTTAAATCTCACTCAGTTTTGAAAGAAGCTTTACTCCTAAAACTGACTAGTTGTTGCTGCTGTGGTGTGAGCTGATGCGCCTTTGGATCTTGAAAGGCTCGACTTTGAGAACATTTTTCAGTACGTGGCGAATACTATGGTCAAATATTTTCAGTTCTTTCGCCATTTGATTGTCACTTTGTGGGGGGTCGGGGATTTCGCTCAAGTCGCTTCCTCACTTTTTGAACCATTTCACGCGACGTTGCAGTCTTTTGATGACCACCTCCATGACGTTTCGCGATGCTACTAGAGTCGATGTAACCAGAAATGGTACGATAAACAAAAACTTTATTTACTTTAATGTGCTCAAGCTCACGAACAATCGCTGGTTGTGAATTTCCAGCCAAATATAATGCAATCACACTATTACGTTTCAAATCTGTTACTGATTTTCTTTTTTCGCGTTTAATCTCGGCAAAATGCTTCAGCATGCTTGTAAACAATATTCTGGACTGTCATTTATACATAAATTCTGAACTTCCCTGGGAATAATTTAGGAAACTGAAGCGAATACTTCAATTAAAGTAGCCCGAATTGCAAAAAAATTGAGCCAGTGTTCCAACATGACAACGCCAAAAACCTGCAGATCGCTAATGAGCCAAAGGAAACTGAAAAGACTTTGCTATAAATACGTTTTAATTTTAATCATACATTGATTTGATCCTACTATCACTATCTCTTCACTCCTTTACCAGACCAAAATTCTTTTTGTGCCCCGCTTTTGAGAAATTTACATAGATTTTTTTTTTTTTTCATTCTTATGTGCCGCTCATCGACGATCTTTCTGTAGCTAAACCACAATGCTTCTTGATGTCAGTAACAAAAGATTAGTACTCTCCAATTGCTCATCACTTGAATGCACCATCATCACTTTCCCCACAACACTGAATAAAACTTCAGTACGAATTCCCCTTTATCAATACTTTAGCTACAATTAATTTCACACATAAACAAAAAAATCTCTCCCGTTCCCCTTTTTTACGACCTCACCTATTTCCCGTTCACCGCTGATCATTAACGCAGATCAAAGTGCCAGTGGGAAACAAAACTAATCTTTCAGCTTTTTCATTGCCATTCCACTTGAAATATTTCTTCGTATTGCCACTTTGTTCGGCACTAACCGCCCCTTGCCGTTTTTATCGTTTTTAGTTTTATTTCACTTTTATTTCCAATATCCCTCACTTGATTTCTCTTTTTCACGCATTTTTTACTTTTACTACTTTTTCCCCCATAGCATTTGTCCTTTTAATTTTATCGCTGGTTTACCGCAGAAAGGTTTGCGGTAGCATATTTTTTCTCAAACTTCTCTCCCTCTTGCGCTTTTTCCGTTTGTGGGAAATTCAATTACTGCTATGTAGGGGTACAAACGCAAAGCTTAAGTACAGTTCCTCCTGCATGTAAGTGAAAAAGATAGTAAATGAAGAAACTGTTATTGATTTATCATAGCTACGAAATGCTGAAAATAGTGTTATTACCTAGGGCGGGCAAGAAAAAATCTGGTATTGCATTAGAAAACGGAAAGCGCTCTCGGTATAATATTGCCAAATATTTAAAAATCTGTATTTTTGTCATATCTAAAATTTGGAATTTATGAGACCGAAATGAGTCCTACGGATATGTTATAAGGTAAATCAGTCTGAAGAAATGCAGAAATGCCAACAAGAGTTTTAATGAAACAATGACGAGTGGATGGGTGCTTTTGTTGGCATTTCCTCGTTTTTGATATACGCCTTTGGCTTGCATTTTCCATATTTGATGCAAGCCAAAGGCGTATATTAAGATCGTACATCTGCGGAATTAATGTAATATATAAAATTGTTTTTGTATTCTTTTGGATATAACGATATTTTCATACGAATTATTATGAAATATTCGGATAAAAAAAATATTAAGAAATGTATCTTAAACTATTTTTTTAAACACTATTCGATTAACAACTATTTATAGTAATAAATGATAATTTACTATTTATCATCATCATCATTATCAATAGCACCAGAGTCTTGGGGTGACCATTGCGTCCATGATTATTATTTTCTTTAAATAATAATAAATAAAATTCATAATACTATACTGAATATACAAATCTCAATGGTATTATGACTGGCGGCTTCACTTGAGTATAAAATGAAATACTTAATGTATTTAATACTCACAAATAAATTTCAACAGAGACTTTCGTCTAATGTAGATTCAAAAACTAGATGCTCATGATTTATATTATAAGACAATTCCAATGCCTTCTGAATTAAAATATATGTGGCAACGCTGTTCAAAAAGGACTTTTCAAATCATAATTTGCCTAGTAGGCACATCTTAATACTTAATTCATGTGTACTGTTATTGATTATTTTTTACTTAAGAATTAGGTAGCAACGCCATGCTCAAATAATTTTAATCAAAATTGTGTTCATTCTCTCCACCACATTTCGTTTGATATCCATATCCTATAATATTATGAGACAACTCCAATGCTTTCTGAATTAAAATATAGGTGGCAACGCCATTCAAAAACACTTTCAAATCATAATTTGCCTCGTAAGCACATCTTAATATCATACTTAATTCCTTTGTATTGCTATTTAATATTTTTGTCTTAATAATAAGGTGGCTACGCCATTCGCAAATAATTTTAATTAAAATTCTGTTCATTCTCTTCAACACATTTCATTTGATATCCATATCCTATTATAAGGCAACCCCAAGGCTTTTTGCATTAATAAATAGGTGGTAACGACACCCAAAAAAAATACCAGTCTAACGGTTAGACTTGATAGAAGTGAAACCTTCCGTAAAACAAACTGAGAGAGAATAAGACGAAAGCAGCATTAGGAGCAAGATAATTATAGGTTCATTATAATATTGCTATAAAGTTCATATTTTATTTTCTTCATTTTATCATTATTCATCCTCAATGTTTTCAATTTCAACAAATGATACGAGTGGCTTATGATAGATAAAATATGATACAAATGCTTTGGTTTCGATGTTGTCAAAAAAAATACCCAAACGGACCGAAGAAACAGACTTACAAATTTCTTCCATTTTCGTCTACTTGTATTCATATAAAAATTTATGTCTCTTCCCACCAAAGCTAAATGTATTAGTATATTTCTTCTTGTATTTATTCAAGGCTGAAATCCCGGCGATACTGCAATACCGGGCCAACCCGTGGCAGAGGTGGAGAGCAAGCCCCTAAAACACTCCGCCCATTTCCAAAAATTAGTTTAACATTTGTTGTCCTCCGATGGAGGATCTATCAGATGTTAAGCTGATAACCACACTACCTAGTCAATACATTTTAAATAATAAACCTAATAAACCTTTTGGGAATTACACGCTCACAAAAAAAAAATTAATGTACGAAATATTTATACCGATTCACTTAAACTGACTTTCAGTATCTAAACCAAAAATAGAAAAGCCAAAAAACTGTTTTCAATAAATAATCAGAAATGTCCTACAATGCAAATTTCAAAAAAAAAAAAATTGTATTTCTTGTGATTCGAACCAAGAATTTTGGATCGGAAGCTCACATTGCTAGCCGCTCGGCTATCGCGCCATACTGTCGGTGCTGGCCTAAAAGTTATTTAGTTCGTCGCTACGTTTATATGTTGTAATTCGTTTCACTTTTTCCCAAATCACTCCCAACGATTCTAAAGAAGTTTTCACTTCAAAAATTAATGTACGAAATATTTATACCGATTCACTTAAACTGACTTTCAGTATCTAAACCAAAAATAGAAAAGCCAAAAAACTGTTTTCAATAAATAATCAGAAATGTCCTACAATGCAAATTTCAAAAAACAAAATTCCATTTTCGTCTACATGTATTCATATAAAAATTTATGGCTCTTCCCACCAAAGCTAAATGTATTAGTATATTTTTTCTTGTATTTATTCAAAGCCGAAATCCCGGCGGTACTGCAATACCGGGTCAACCCGTGGCAGAGAAGGAGCAAGCCCCTAACACACTCCGCCCATTTCCAAAAATCAGTTTAACATTTGTTGTCCTCCGATGGAGGATCTATCAGATGTTAAGCTGATAACCACACTACCTAGTCAATACATTTTAAATAATAAACCTAATAAAACTTTTGAGAATTACACGCTCACAAAAATTATTTATATCAACATATAATATAACGCTTCGTAACTAAATAACTTTTAGGCCAGCGACGACAACATGGCGCGGTAGCCGAGCGACTAGCAATGTGAGCTTCCGATCCAAAATCCTTGGTTCGAATCACAAGAAAAAATGAAAGTTATTTTTATTTAGTTCGTCGCTACTTTTATATCAACATATAATATAACGCTTCGTAGCCAAGAAGGTCGCTTTTTCGTTTCACTTTTCCTCAAATCACTCCCAACGATTCTAAAGAAGTTTTCACTTCAAAAATACTTTCCAAATCATAATTTTCCTAATACGCATATCTTAATATTAAATTCATTGGTATTGTTATTTATTGTTTTTGTCTTAATAATAAGGTGGCTACGCCATTCGCAAATAATTTTAATTAAAATTCTGTTCATTCTCTTCAACACATTTCATTTGATATCCATATCCTATTATAAGGCAACCCCAAGGCTTTTTGAATTAATAAATAGGTGGCAACGACACCTAAAAAATACTTTCCAAATCATAATTTTCCTAATACGCATATCTTAATATTAAATTCATTGGTATTGTTATTTATTGTTTCCGGCTTAAGAATAAGGTGGCAACGCCATTCACAAATAATTTTAATTACAATTTTGTCATTCTCTTCAACACATTTCATTTGATCTCCATATCCTATTATTAGACAACTCCAATGTTTTCTGAACTAATGTATAGGTGGCAACGAGGCTCAACAAATACTTCCCTAATCATAATTTGCCTAATACGCATATCTTAATATTAAATTCGTTGGGATTGTTATTTATTATTTTCGTCTTAATAATAAGATGGTAATGCCATTCAAAAATAGTTTTAATTAAAATTTTGTTCATTCTCTTCAACACATTTTGTTTGATACCCATATCTTAACCTATAATTAAATTATGTCATTAATTTATTGTAATTTGTTATTTAAAATTAGATGGCAATGGCTTTTATATAATTAAAAAATATTGTGTTAAAACCACCTCCAATTTCGAAAAAATAGGTGGCAGCACCAGCTGAAAATATTTGGCCATTGAATCCTTTAGTTTGATATCTACGTATCCACACGCATATTTAATATCAAACTCCAATTTGTAATAAATTGCTGCTTTGCAATTAAATTCAGGTGGCAGCGCTATCAAAAAAAAAATAATTTTTGCAATAATTATTTTTTAATATTTTCCTTGTTAGCAATGCTGTAATGCTTATATCTATTTTTTTATAAATTACTTTAGTTTTTATAAATAAACAGGTGGCAACACTCTGCTAAAAGTATGTGACACACAAACCATCTAGTACCTGGCCCCTACATTACTCTTAATATTCAACTGAAATTTATAATAAACTGCTACTTGACAATAAAATTCAGGTGGCAGTGCTATCAAAAAAATAACAATTTTTTGAATTACTATAAATCGTCTTCAAAATATTTGTCTTGATACCAATGCTGTAATACTTACTTTTTCAATTAAATTTTTATTTTTATATACAAACAGGTGGCAACCCCCTGCTAAATGTATGTGGCACTCAAACTATCTACTATTTACTACTCATAGGCTTTCTTTTAGTATAAAAAATGTTAAAATTGCGCCAGTAATTTTTGAATGATGCTCTTTCCAAACAATTTGCTACGTTTTCATACCATAGAGATACACCCACATAGTGTTAACATATAACAAATGGGCTGGAAAGTCCCTAAATCATAGATGGCAATAGTTTTATTGCATTCCCCCCTCTTTCAGTTAGTATTAACCTTAAAAAGGCAACTGTTAAAATTTCATGATATTCTATTCATTAGTTCGTGGGTTATTATGCTAAGAGTGACGCTACTTTTATTACTTCATTATTTTCAAAACAATGGGTCAAAAACAATTTCGTAGTTTAATTTTACCCTACTTCTTGATGAGAAGAAATACCATTCAAAGTGGGAGCCGCGTTTGCTCCCTGTTGACCAGAACGCACCGTGTCACAAGTCAATCAAAATATTGACATAACTACATGAATTGAACTTCGAAATGCTCCCACATCCAACTTATTCGGCAGATGTGGCTGTTCGAAGACCTAAAAAAAAAAAATACTCGCCGGTAAGAAATTTCGCTCGAATGAAGAGATTATCGCTGAAACTGAGGCAAAAGATAAATCGTTCTACAAAAGTGGTATTGAAATATTAGAGCAGCGCTGGAATGATTGCGTTGTTCTTGGTGGAAACGTGTTTACTTGGTTAGGTCGCAGACTTTTCAGCCCATGTGTTTTGTTCGTGAGGAAAACTGTTCATATATATGACAAAGCAGCTTCAAATGTGTCCCTAAAATTAGTCGTAAATAAGACCAAAAAGAGTCCTATGTGTATCTAAAAATGGTCTTAACCGAGCAAAGTCAGCAAGTCAGGCGTCGCTCCGAAAAGAGTCGTTTATGAAGTCAATAACAGTCATATATCATATAACTCCTATTCAAGGTCATTTAAACGAGCTCATTATAAGAATAAACGCTCTGCGCTAGTACTGCAATGCGCCCACCACAAGCATGGAGTAGGCTCCTGATCATAGGAGCATGCGCGAAAACTGCGTAGCGCGCCCACTAGTAAAATTTTTAATAGAATTTTTTGTAGCAAGCAAATCCCCAGCATGTTATAAGTACTAGCTTTCATTGATATTCACCAAAGTAGCGAATAAAGTATAGGCTGCATAGTCTTTTTGCTAGACAACAAATAAAACCCTGCAATAAGTCGATACACAAGACACCAATTGCTAATACGCCTGGATCGATTCTCCATCATCAACTTCACGGCAGTCATAATAATAGGGTAATTTACCAAAAGTACAGCTACAGGATATAATCTACTTACTAAGAGAATGCATTTCTCATTCAAAGATTATCGATTTAATATAAAAATTGGTGTCAATATTATGCGAAAATGTGTAGGAGAAACAAAGTATACTTTTGAGCAAAATAACAAAAGCAGGACTTAAATTGTGCTTCCTTTGCAGGGCAATACGCCCGTTCATAAGTGGCAAGTTTCTGTCCTACACAAAAGTGCATGCGGGGCACTTAACTACCCTATTGGCCTATTCAAACCACTTTAAAAAAAGGCTATTATGAAAAAAAAATACTGTTGAAGAAAATTGTTGAAATTGCTGATGGAGAATTGGGGATGGCTATTACCTTTTTTCAGGGTACCAGCAAACTTTGGGTAAGAACTGATTCGTGTATTAAGCTCAAATGAGCGTTCATCGGAGAGGACGAATAAAATAATAAAAAATAAAAGTGATTGGCGGGTACACGTATGTTAGGTGTTCGAGCTCCTCCTCCTATTTGTCGTGTGAATCTTGATGTTGTTCCACAAATGGAGGGACTTAGATGCAAATGTTTTCTATGAGGAGCTTTTTTATGGCAGAAATACGAGGGGTGCCTTTCATATGTCGGGATTTGGCAACCCTGGTGTTGCAATCTGCCAACTGACAGCTGTATCGCAAAGTTTGACATTTTTTGGCTTTTACGTACTCAGAACGTTTTGAAATACCAGCGCTATTTGTGTTGTTTACGAGTACAGTAACTTAAAAGATTCATCTCGGTCCAAAAATGGAATTAAATCGTGAACATTTTTGTGCGATTAATATATTTTTTACAACTTTCGACGTGGATTAACTCAGCAGCATTGCATGGATGAACTTAATTCATTTTTTGGCGATGAAGCTCCATCAAGGACCAGTGTTTATCGGTGGTGTGGTGAATTCAATCGTGGTCGTAGTTCACTCCAAGACGAATTTCGTGAAGGTCGTCCAAAATCAGTTGTTGTTCCGAAAACCATTAATGCTGTGCGCGAACTGATATTGCAAGATCGTCATGTGACCTATCGTGAGATTGAGACAATCTTAGGCATTAGTGGGACCAGCATACACTCAATATTGCATAAACATTTGATTGTCAAAAAAATTTGTTCGCGTTGGATCCCACACAATTTGTCAATCGCTCAAAAAAAGGCTCGTGTCGATTGGTCGAAGGAAATGCTCAAAAAATACGATCGCGGGGCTTCGAAACACGTCTATGACATCGTGACAGGTGAAGAATCATGGATTTACGCGTATGAGCCCGAAAGTAAACAGCAGTCGACTGTATGGGTGTTTCAAGATGAGCCAAATCCAACAAAAGTTGTTCGCGCACGAAGCACTTCCAAGCAAATGGTCGCCTGCTATTTCGGAAAAACTGGACATGTCGCAACCGTACCACTAGAACAACGCAGAACAGTAAATTCTGAGCGGTACACAACCATTTGTTTGCCAGTTGTCTTCCAAGAAATTAGGAAAACCAATCGCCAAAGACGGATCACTCTTCACCAGGACACTGCGAACTCTCACACATCGGCTCAAACAATTGCATTTTTGAGCACTCAAAAAATCGAATTAATGGGTCATCCGCCATATACTTCTTTTTATTCCCGTACGTAAAAAACAAACTGAGAGGTCAACGTTTTTCGACACCTGAAGAAGCGGTTCCGGCATTCAGAATGCATGTTTTGGAGGTACCTCCGACATATAAAAGGCACCCCTCGTATACCCTCCTGCCGAGAGACGACCGCTATTAGAAAAAAAAATCTTTTTCTATCATATTATTTAATGTTTACGCACGGAGACGAGAACTTGCGCACTCCCGAATGGTAGTCACCCACTAACCCATTCCGCTACGGTGGTCATAAAAACTGTTCCTTCTCCATATTCCTTGAATTTTTTGACCTCGCCTCGTATGTATAAAGTAATGCTGACCCAACTTTGTGTTCGCGTAGGTACTGCATCGAAATTACAGGAATTTGTTTATTATATATTTTAAAAGTTTGAAAGTGTTTGATTTGTGTAAGGCTGATGTAGCCTCTGAGAACGGCCCAAAGCAAGCTTAACCACCGAAATTGATGATATCCTCCCTAGCGGAATCCAGCATACGCAGTTATGAGTATATCAACTCCCTCTGCTGAGTAGCTCCATTTCCTCTGCACCTCATTTCCTCCGCTCACAGAAATAGTAACACCTTCTAAATATTCAGAGCTAAATCACTGCTGGGAATCCTGATCAATACTGATAAATGCTAAACTAATTTATGCCACCACAGTTATCCTTGTACAACCACACCCACCGTCCGCTTGTGGCAAGCGCTTGATAGTAAATAAAAGTATAATTAGAATATTCGTGGATTTGTGTAGCAGCAAAGTGGCGAGAAAAGTGTAAGACAAAGTGCCTTCATTAGTTGATTTCCATTGAAGCCACGAACTATAAACTAATTTACATTTCAATTTGGTTTCCAACCGATTCACACGGCTAGTTGCCGCAAACATAGCTGCCATCGCCCCACAGTTTAATGGTGGAGAAGTGATGGTGCAAGTGAATCGAAAACTCGAACAGCGTAGTTACTGCCCTACATATTTCACGCGCTCTCCCGCCCCCATACATGCACACCTACATTCATGTATTTATGTATGCATGTACAAACTAATTTCACCGCAAATTTATTGCAAACTATAAGTAAAAAGCGAGAGAGAGAGAGAGAGAAAGAAAGAAAAGTGGGAAAGTGTTTTACCAAGTGTTGTTGATGCAGGAGAAGAATTAAAAAAGGGAAAATTGCGGTTAAGCATTTGAAATGAATGGCAAAGTACATAAATGAGGTAAGAATCGAGATGTATGTGGAGTGGTAAAAATGCAAGCAATTCTTTACATTTCAATTCGATTTCGTTCGATAGGAAACAATTCACTTCAAGCTGAGTTCACTTCGAGTTGTTTTTTGAAGTGACTTGAGAACTGCAACTCGATATTGGTAATCATTGTAAATTTTCCACATGAAGTTGCTGCAAACGTGAGCAAACAAATACACAGAAGCACCTAGCCACACTACACACACACAAATGCATGTAATTGCGTTGAATTCGATTTGCATAAACAAGGCATTAAAGGCTCTGGATGGGTGTGACTTGGTGCATATTGAAGAGAGATTATGTAGTGCAGGTGGTGGGTAAATGAATGGCAGTCTGCACAAATGTACACGCCAACAGATGAAGACATGAACTTACTTATACTTAAGACACATACATACACACTTATGTAACCGCTGGCTAATTACCAGATTCATATTACAGAAAATGACCTGGGCAATGCCCAAGCAACGCTCGCTGTGCAAATCGCTGTTTATACGTTGAGAAATATTGCAGGCATTGACCTGAAGCAGGAATTACATGCCATGCAATTTAGGCTTTGTTGCTTTCAGCCCTTTACTAAGCTAGCAAATATTATGCTAAGCAACGCATTCAAAGTCACAACGACATGAAAGTTTCGCTTGGAGTTCTAGTTCAAAACCAAAGTATGAAATATGGAATGTGAAATTTGACAGTTGAAATATGAAATATAAAAGATGAGGGATGAAGGATGAAGGATGAAATAAGAATTATGAAATACAGAATATAGAATATGAATAATGAAAAGGGGAAAGGTGAAAGGTTAAAGGTAAAATGTCAAATATAAAAACGAAAGATGAAATATGAAATATGAAATTTTTACTAAGAATTATTAAGTAAGAAGTATGAAAAATTAAATATGAAATTGGAGAAATGAAAATTGAAGTATGAAATTTTAAATTTGGAAACTGAAATATTAAGTAAGAAATATAAAAAGTTTTAAAAATGAAAGATGAAATTTGAGGGATCAAAAATGAAATATGAGGATAAAAAAAGGAAGATGAAATAATAATTGTGAAAAATAGAACATAAATGATGATAGTCCAAATATGAAGACAAAAAATGAATTTAGAATCATAAGACACGAAAAGTGAAATATGAAATAGGAGATTTGAAAAACAAAATATGAGATATGAATATAAATAATATGAAATTCGAATTACGAAATATAAAATATGAAATTTGGCGGATGACAGATGAAATATGAAGATGAAAAATTAAAAATGAGAAATAAAATAAGAATTATGAAATGTGGAAGATGAAAGGTCAAATATGAAGACGAAAGATGAAATATGAGATTTGAACTAAGAAATATGAAATGCGAAATTTGAAAGATGAAAGATGAAATGTGAAATTTGAAAGATGGAATATGAAATGCGAAATTTGAAAGGCGAAATATAAAATGTGAAAGATAGAAAATGAAATGCGAAATTTGAAAGGTGAAATATGAAATTCGAAAGATGGAATATGAAATGCGAAATTTGAAAGGCGAAATATGAAATGTGAAAGATAGAATATGAAATGCGAAATTTGAAAGGCGAAATATCAAATTTAAAAGATGGAATATGAAATGCGAAATTTGAAAAGTGAAATATGAAATTTGAAAGATGGGATATGAAATGCGAAATTTGAAAGGCGAAATATGAAATTTGAAGGATAGAAAATGAAATGCGAAATTTGAAAGGTGAAATATGAAATGTGAAAGGTGAAAAATGAAATATGAGATTGAAAATCGCAAAATGTTATTAGAGACATTAAATATGGAAAAATGTGAAATGAAACAAAAAACCAATTAAGATATAAGGTGAAAAATAAATGAAATATGAAATACGGAGCATGACATATAGAAAATGAATGATGAAATGTTAAAGGTCAAATATGAGGAGGACTAAAGATGAAATATGAAAATTTTAAGACAAATAATGGAATACAAAATATGGAATATGCAATAAAAAATATGAAATTCGTTAGTTGAGAGATGAAATATGAGAATGAAAGATAGAGCGCAATATACATCTTTTTTTAGATGAGAAAATAAATAAAAAATATGAAATATGGATGATTAAATGTGAATTATAGAATTTTTCCTTTCCTTGTTCACTCCTGTCGGGAGCATAGAGCCTCGACAAGACGCTTCCACCGTATACGATTCTGTGCTGTTGGTTTTGCACCGTCCCATGAGATGTTGACATCTGCTAATTCCTGCAATATCGACCTTCTCCAAGTGTTTTTTGGTCGACCGCGACCTCAGCTCTCTTGCGGATTCCAGTACAGTGCCGTTCTCGTGATGCTATCTGGTGGTTGGTTATAGAGTATGACTTTTCAATACTTCGGAGCTTTACGTCCCTAGGTCCTAAATTTTTCGTAAGATTTTATCTTGCTGTCCATGTACCTAGTCCCTACCATGCCATAACTGCCCCAATTGACGTTTCTGCATTACATAAAATATTATTTTCCACTGCAGAGAAACTTTTAAGTTGATTATCAGTCTGCGAAATACTCTAAACTGATATCGGTGCTCTCTGAATATATATTTTTTTCTATTATACTAAAAAAGTTTTCTACTCAAATTGAGCTCTTTCATCCATCGACGTAAGCAAGATAAGACTGGGTTACAATAAAAATGCGCACTGTTCAGTTGCTATGCAGAACCACTCACTAATTTTGCATATCGATTTCATTATTTTAAGCAGAGGTATTTGAAATATTTGTAATTTACCGTTATACAACAAAAAAAAACTGGTTCCACTTAATCACGCATATCTCCTCAATTCTTTGAGGAGAAAAATTTGTAGTAGAAAATATTTATATTCAGATGTTTATATATTGGCTTCTAAGGCGATTGGAAGATCTTAATTGCAAATGAAAGGTAATGAAATTTCTCCTAAATAGTGTATGAAATACAACTTGACAGGCCTAATAGCATCTGAAAAACGGATTAGTGATTGTTCTATTTGGAAAAGTTAAAAAAACTGAATCTTTAACTGAAAAATTATAATTAAAGCAGCGTGAGGTATGTTCTTTTAGAAAAGATCAACCTACTAATGAAGAAAACCGATGTACGAAAATTAAAGCCATGAGTCACAAATTTAAAATATCCAAGCCATTTTCCTCGCTTTTTAGTTGCCAAGAAGATAATATTAAAATAGTAATAAATTAAAAGCAAAAATCCGCACTACACTTTATCATAAAAAGTTAGGAAAATATCGTCGCTCAAAATATGCGATTTATTATTGCAGACCAAATATTTTCTGTAATAAAAACCAGGCACTTTTTCCCCTTCAATTGTGTACATTTATACAAATTTCTGCATTTACTCACAATATCCTAAATTGCATAAATTTCAATCCGATTACCGCTACACAATTCAGCTTTTAAAGTCAATGAGAGGATCTGATATCATTGTGGTCATGGCATGAAAGCCAGACATGCATTGCATTAACTAAATGTTGAATACCTTCTTCCCTAACGCATCCAGCCTCAATCAGCTTAGTTGTTTCGCTTTTTGCAGATGCTCACTGATCTTCATATTCAACTACTTCCTTCGTTGAAGTACAATAGACAAGTAGTTAATGGAATTGGCTTGGCCCTAATATTGCATACAAATGCAAATGGGTATTCACTAGTTGCACGTGCTTAGACACACATACACACACACACAGAATTTACCATGAAGCAGCAGGCAACACAAATCTTATTCTGTATTATCTATACTTTTCTGTTAAGTATTTTGAAATCTAGCCAGCCACATTCACTTAGCTTAGTGCGCGAATTTTGAGGCACTTGATATTGCGCTTTAATGGATTTTTTATTTAAAAATTTGATGGCGAACTTTTTTTTAATATTTTTTAATTCGTTATAATAAAAAAAATTCTTTGTTAAAAAATAAAATTCTTTTTATTTTTAAACTAAACTTTTTTAATTCCTCTATTAAATTGGGGAAAATGAAATAAATACTAAAAAATATTTAAAAAAAAAAGATATATAAACAAAAATTAAAAAAATTAAAAAATAATTTTAAAAATACATATTTTTTTTAATTAAAAATAATAGCAAACAATAAAAAAAAATATTTTAATAATAAAAAATATATATTTTTAAATTTATTTTTTTTTAATATTTTTTCAGTTCGTTATAGTAAAAAAAATTATTTTATAAAAAAATGAAATTGTAGTAATTTTTTTAATTCCTAATCCGAACTACACCCAGAACTGGAAATTTAAAATTCACAGTACCCATTTATATGTTATTTATTAAAATTCTGGCCGCTGCTTGGCTATCCATGACTCAACCCATATTTTGGTAGCCTCGTACGAGGAGAACCGCTGGTCCGCCAAATCGAGACTCATATGCCGGAACAAATGATAATCGGAGGGAGCTATGTCTGGACTATACGGCGGGTGGGGTAACACTTCCCAGCCAAGCGTTCCAAGGTATTTTTTGACAGGTTGAGCAACATGCGGCCGAGCGTTGTCATGTTGCAAAATAACCTTGTCGTGCCTTTTTACCGTTTCCGGCCGTTTTTCTTTCAATGCCCGGCTTAAACGCATCAATTGCAGTCGGTAACGATCCCTCGTGATTGTTTCGCCCGGTTGGAGCAGCTCAAAATATACGACGCCGACCTGATCCCACCAAATGCAGAGCATGATTTTCTTGCCGTGAATATTCTGCTTGGCCGTCGACGTTGATGCGTGGCCGGGCAAACCCCATGATTTTTTGCGTTTTGGGTTATCGTAGTGGATCCATTTTTCGTCGCCAGTCACCACCCGATGCAAAAAACCCTTCCGATTTTGTCGCTCGATTAGCAATTCGCACGTAAAAAATCGCCGTTCGACGTCGCGCAGCTTCAACTCGTACGGGACCCAATGTCCTTGCTTTTGGATCATTCCCATCGCTTTTGGACGCTTGCAAACGGTTAATTTATCAACGCCCAATGATTCAGCAAGCTCTTCTTGGGTTTGGCACGAGTCCTCGTTTACCAATTCCCCCAATTTCGCGACCTCGAACTTTTTGGGCTGGCCAACACGCTCCTTGTCTTCGGTGTGAAAATCACCACTTTTGAATCGTCGAAACCAGTACTCACATGTTGAAATCGACGGAGTATGGTCTGCGTAGGCCTCCTGCAGCAATTCACGGGCTTGGGCTGTATTTTTTTTCAAATTGAAGCAGAAAAGCAAAGCTTCGACATACTCGGAGCACGAAAACACTGCGTTGTTTATACTTCAGCGAAATGACAGATACTGATAAACAAAGCCTAGGGATGAGGCTTTGTCATGAATATATATTCAGTATTGCCAACGCGATAAAGTGATAAATAGCGCCATCTGTGTGTCACCTTTAAAACTAATTCAACCTCCTAATAGTATACTATTTTACTGCATAAAGCTAAGTAAGCTCAGTACAGTTGGCACTTAATACTATGCAAAAATGCACGCAATTATTTATATATATACCAAGAGGAGCTGAGCGGTAACATGAAATTATTCTTGAAGGAAAGATTGCATTCGTGCATTCCTAAGTAAGGTACTATACGAGTAAGCGTCGATTTTATTAAATTGTGAATTTTATTTTCAACTTTATTTGATATTTTTGTATTAAACTCAGTAAGTCTGTAATATACAGGGTGAACGATATGAAGTGTTACCTATTCAAAATACCATAAATTTTTTGTGTGAAATTAGTTTTTATTGATGTTAAAGACAAAATTGTTCAAAAATGATTACAATTTTAACATATAGCACTTGTTACGTTAAAGCGTAACAACTCAAAAAGAAAAGGAAAAGAGTAACCACTCAAAAATTTGTTATTTTAGCGCAACTACTAAACAAATAAGAATGAAACAACCGTTATATTGTTTTTAATGATATTTTCGTGCAATTACATATTTTTTCCCTTGTAATACTTATATTATTAATATTTACGGAAACAGTTTTTCGTCTCTACTGAAAATGTTCAGATTTTGAGTTGTTACGCTTTAACGTAACAAGTGCAATATATTCACTTTAGCTCGATATGACCACTTTTTGCCTTGATTATAGCCTTCAAACGGTCAAAAAAAGAGTTGCATGCTGCACGAATGTGATCTTGAGGTATTTTGGCCCATTCTCGCATAATCGCTTTTTTCAGCGCATCCATACTGACATATTTTTTAGTCCTCTTGCCCCTTGCTCTCCAAAATGGACCAGATGGATTAGTGCATCGGATTTGCGTCTGGCGAATTCGAAAGCCATTGTGTGGACGAAATGAAGTGCGGAACGCGATTTTTGAACCATTCTTTGTTCACACGAGCTTTATGAGCCGGTGCCGATTCCTGTTAGAACGTCTACGACCGAAATGTTTGCGTGTCCACGGCTCTAAAGCAGCTTCTAAAACATTTTCCCGATAATAAGTCGCATTCACTTTGACACCAGGCTTGATAAAAAGATTGGAGAGCGTCCATCATCGGTCACTGCGGCACAAACCATTACTTGCGATGGGAAATTGATTCGAGTGGCCATACGTAGGCTCAAATTCTCGTATGAGCGTTCGATCAAGTAAACACGATCGTTTTGAGTGTTTATGAACTGCTCAATTGGGAAATTTTTTTCATCAGAAAACGCAATGTTTGGAAATGCGCCACGTTCGTGCAAGCGCAAAAACTCCTTTGCTCTTTCGCACCGAACTTTTCTTTGCTGGGGTGAAAGATCGTGTGCTTTTTGGAACTTGTAAGCCTTGACCTTGAGCTCGTTTTTCAATATGCGTCGAATGCTGTCTTGCGATATTTTCAGTTCTTTGGCCATTTTTCTTCCACTTGGACTTGGATTTCGTTCAAGTCAAGCCTTCACTTTCCGAACCATTTCTGGCGTTGTTGCGGTTGTTTTTTGGGCCACCTCCATAGCGTTTTGCAATGCTACCAGTATCATTGTAACGTTTTATAGTGCGCTACGCAAACATTTTATTCACTTTGAGATGACTGAGCTCACGAACAATGGCTGGTTGAGATTTTCCAGCCAAATATAATTCAATTACACTATTACGTTTGAGTTCCATCACAGAAAAAAAAATTCAACAAAACTGAGACGCAAATGCTTTTGATGGCTTATAAACAATATATTGAACTGTCATTAGAACAATTTTGACGTTGATGTCATGAGCTGTTTTACAGATACAAGCAGTGTGAAGTTGGTAACACTTAATATCACCCTGTACTATAACTTGCGTAGCGTCGCTTGAAGCTCCTCAGCTTGTCAAGGAAATATTTTGATATCCACTAATCTAAAGAAATTAAGAAAAAATGTATTTTTCATGGTTTTCTTTCAACCCTTTGTTTTATTTGTCTAATATATTAGTAAAAAATCAATAGTAGAAAATTATTTTTTTTTCATTTACAAATAACACAAATATAAAAATAAAAAATATACAGTTTAAGTTACATGTTTTAAAAAATTCAAACGAGCAGCATTCGTTTTGCTTTTGCCTACTTTGGTGGATTTAAAAAGTTTACCATTACGAAATACTGGTAACAACTAGGTTGTTCAATAAGTTGTGCAGCTCGATAGGAAAAACAGAATTTTATGGTATGAAAAACACTTTAGTGTTGAAGTGAGAATTTGAAAGGACAGCAAAATACGCTTCCACATCTATTATGACCTCACTATTTGATGAAAAACACTTTCCACGCATGAATTTTTCAGATTTGGAAGCAGATAGAAGTCGTTAGTTGACAAATCTTGTGAATAACAATTCGAACTTCAGTTCATGGACTTTAGTCATTGTCACAATGCTCTTGTGGTACGGAGCATGGGGCTAATGAAAAATAAATATTTTCTTTTGCAAACTGGCTCTTTATGCGCGAATCATTTCCTTCAGCTGGTCTAAAAAATTGCATTATTATTGGGAATTTATTGTTTTACCAGTTTGTAAGTAATCCACAAATTCCTTTCGCATCGCAAAAACCTGCTGTTAACACCTTCTTGGCTGATTTCTGAACACGAACCCGTTTTGGAGCCGAGGAACTTGGTTCACAAATCACAACTTCTTGGAAGCCATTCCGTGTCACAATTTCTTGAAATAATCGAAAGGCCAAAATTTTCCCACAATAACTCAAAGGGTATCTTAGGGAAAACGTGGGGCTATGATAAGACCTATTATCACCTATGTATCAGGGATCTGGATGAGTAGACTCTCGCTCGTGGGAGTTAAGTGGACCTTATCGAGACTACAACGCACTCTGGCCATCTGTTGCACCGGGGCTTTTTCGACTATATTATATGCTCTGGTTGGTATACTACCACTTCATGTTTTCATCCAAGGAAAGGCATTGAAGGCATTGGACAACATAGAAGGCATTGACTTCGATCCAACGCTCCTCTCCATGCCCCTTGATTCCATGCCATCAAGAGTCGTACTTGAAAAGAGATACAGTGTAGTGCTGCCAGAGGCTCAATTGAGGTCAAACTCTGAAAATGAGCCCGGCGAACACTGTTTTCGCATTTTCAAGGATGGCTTCAAGACCGAGCATGCCTCCGCATCTGGGGTCTACGTGGAATCCACTGAGAAAAACTGCACTTTGCTCTTGCATATATGTGTCAAGCGGAGGTGTATGCTGTTCAATAAGCGAGGAGCTTTCTTCTGGTAAACAGATGGAGGGGCAGATCCATATGTGTCTGCAGTCACAGCCAAGCTGCGCTCATGGTTCTAGACAGACTCCAACCACTTCAAGGGTAGTAAATCCAGGCTGAACTATTTCGGTAGACATAATAGCCTGGTGGTGACATGGGTCACGGGACACGTGGATTTCTCGGGTAACGAGACCTTTAGCTAGGATGGGTTCTAAGGTCAATTTCTTTGGCCCGAAGTCCGTTCTGCCACTCCATTCTGCAGCTATCAAAGCCACTGGTGCAAATCCTCCTGTCATTAAGCGGAACAGACTGCAGATAGCTAATTGGACTGATGACGGGTCACTTTCTGTTGGTAAAGTACATGGAAAAGGTAGGCATTTCAGACAGTGTACTCTGCCCAGCCTGTGAAGAGGAGGACGAGACAGCGGACCACTTTCTTTGCATATACCCGGCCTTCGCTCGAATCAGGCTTGAGGTTCTTGGTACTGATGTGTTAAGAAACGACCACCCTGGCTCCTTGGCACCACAAGATCTACTCAGATTTCTTCGGAGGTCAGGTAGGTTTAAAGAAAATTAAAAGAGAATCAGAGTGCAGTACAATGGACTTAATTGTGTCTGAATGATGTACTTAAATGAATGATGTACTGATTAAAAAGAAAGAAAGTACTGCATTAACCCTCAAACTCATTCGTGACATTCTTACACCCTGCAACTTGAAGCGGCACTTGGACTCCTAGTTCTTTGAAAGTGAAAACTAAGTAAAAATTCCATTTTTTCTGAGGATTAAAATATTTTTCTTTTAATTATTGCAGTGCAACTACTCCAAAATTAGCAAAAAAATGTGATCACTTGTCGCGCGCTATCCAGCACAAATGGGATGAGTCACGTACAACGAAAAGTTTAAATACATAACTGCTCGTTAACTAGTTAGAAATTTATTAAAGAATTTATTATGACTGCCAACTTTAGCGCAGCGCGTGACTTTACTGGAGTTCATATAAAATAAGCGGCACTTACGAAATCAAGCAGCCAAAAGTGTAGAAGCACATACAAACAAAAAGGATACAACTAAAATGTAGACATTGTTAATACCAAATTAGGGAATAAGCATTTTAAAATATATTAAAATTATCGGTGCTTGCCCAAGCATTAACAGCAGACTGTGAAGGTTAGTCGGTAGTGGGTGTCGTATTCATTGCCCACTATGAATATTAAATATCTGATGCTGGAAAAAGTGTTTTGAAATGGCAAACTTCCATCAGCAGGTAATGGTCAACCTTCTGAATGAAATGGAATAATAAAACTGTACAGAAAAAAACAAATTTTCCGCTTTAAAATTTTCAAATAATTATTATTTTTTAATTAATTTTTTTAATTATGTTTTGACACCAAAAATACATTTTTCATAGTTTTTTATTAATTTTCCAAGTATTTATTGCATGCGGAAAGTTCCAATATTATAGCTTCTACAGCCTATTAACTAGGTAGAGAGCAGTCCGCGTGATCCTGTACCTTCAATTTTAAACTCCTTCTTCTCAAAACTATTTTTCCTGGCACGGTCTGTATGATAACTAATAAAGTTTTTAATAATTTTTTTTTTAATTCGAAAGTGTTTTCTCTATAGATTTGCATTTTGATTTATTCATTAAAAAATTGTATAAACATAATTAAAGAGCGACATTTGTGACTAAAACGCATAAATTTTTTTAAAATGCCGTAAATTGCAAAACTTTTCGAAATTCAAAAATCCGGCTCGATAGACTATAACTGCAACTTTATTTTATAAGAATTTTTGAAGTGAAACTTCCTAGGCATCGATGGACGACCGGGAATGGAGAGTAAAATTTCAAGGCCATGCAATGTTTTGGGCATTTTCGTTCCGCGAGAGAGAAAAAAGATAGAACGTAGAGGAAAAGGAGAGTGAGAGCTGCATCTTATAATCTTCTTACATACCCTAGATAAACTTTAGGCTATTTTTCCCGAGCTTTTCCTTGTGGCTGCTAATTTCTGTGGCTGCTATGTATTCGAAAAATTGTATTTGGCGATGAAACGAAAATGTTTTGGTTCCATAGACATCCTGAAGGACATTCCGGTCAATGACCTGAAACACTGTTTCGAAAAGCTTTTAGATCGCGCAAAACAGTGTATCGAGAACAGAGGGGACTATTTTGAATAAATAAACTCGAAGTTATCAGAACAAAGTTCTGGTCGTTTCTTTTTTAGCTCAGTCTTCTTTATTTTGGACTTCACCTTGTACACTTATATATAAATGGACGCACTCATTTATAAGTATAAAATTATTCATTTCGCCGACACATAAAGTTTTAATGAGTTTAAATTTTTTACAACGCCTAACAGTAGGCAACAAAGCACCATGAGCCAATACTGGCACGCTCTACCTCGTACTATGAATGCAATACGTCACGTAAATTGTCCGCTAGCAGCTACACGCGTTTGTGTAAGCGCGCCATTGTTATGGTCTCGTTAGTGGCCGGCCTTTATGAGCGTTTGTTGCGCCGTTAGTCACACAGCCACTGCCCACTTAGTCAACCACAGCGGAATGTCCATCAAATAGCGTCAATCTCTGCTTGGTGACTATGGAGCATCGCCAGTTACATACACAAATACCAACAAATTTGCAAATGAACATACGAGGCATGTAGGTATGTAGGTATGTTAATCACCAGAGGCAATGACTCAGCGCTGTTGCTCATGTCACAGTGTTGTCGCTAAACATATTTATAAACACACATTCATAAAATATACTAAATGTGTATGCATGGTTGTGTGCATGCTCTTTTTTTCTTCTTTTTATTAATGTGTCACAGATTTGCCCGCAGATAAATTTGGACAAGTTGATCACTGCGCCGTAGCGCTAAGACCAGACTTTGTCGAGAGGCTTAACTGAGGGAGTTGGTGCGTGAATTAGAATTGCAATAAAATACTGACAAAGACACTGCGAAAATAACTGAAAGTGATTATTTATTTCGAGGCTGCGCATTGTTGTGGGATTAAGGCTGAGATTTATAGTAGATGTAGAACTTGGCCTCCACATTTTTTCTATAGATGGCCGCCGTGGTAAGCGCACGGCGAAATGGACAGATTTAAAATAATTTACAATCTGCGTGAATTTGTGTTTCTTCACGAATTTATTCTGTGTCAAAGATTTCAGTTTTTGTTTAAAATTCTTTGTTTAAAATTTACAGGAAATTGTAATTTTCTGCTTCCAATCGAAGAAAACTGCAACTGGGACTGCTTAAATGCACAAAATTAATCAGCCTGTCTGTAGATTTATAATTATTGCCAATTTTGTCACACTGCAATCATATCTGACACATGGGTAAAGATCAAAATAAAGATTTCCTTCACTCAAAACCATTTTTTTCTTTTTGTTGCATTTAGTAAGAAAAGTTATATAAAAACAAAATTAAATGATTAATTTTGCACCACCTTGCACTTATGGTGAGACCGTAGTTATCGAAAACTCGTATCGCCATGCTTCGCTCATAGAAAGTGGCCCGTCATCAGTCCAACCAACTTCCTAGAATTCGTTCTGCTTAATGGCAGGAGAATCTGCGACAGTCGGTCAGAGATGAAAGGTAACATCATTTCTGTCCATCTGCAACCTCTCTCAGCCTGCCAGTCTCGCTTGTGGGTTAGAGTAACTCGTTTGGTAACCGTGGCTTTGATGGTTGCAGAAGTGAGTGGCAAACGGGCTTCGGACCAAAGAAGTTGGCTTATAGAGTCAGAGGTCTCATTACCCGCGATACCCACGTGTCCCGGGACTCATGTTAAAATCAGAATATTATGGCTACATACATAGTTCAGCCTGGATTTACAGGACTCAACTACCTTGAAGTGATTGGAGGGCTGCTTAAGGCCATGAGCGCAGCTTTGCTGTCGCTGCAGACACATATGGATCTGCCCCTCCATCTCTTTTTCACAACAAAGCTCATCGCTTCTTGAACCGCATACACCTCCGCTTGAAACACAGATGCATGCATTCCAAGAGCAAAGTTTAGTTTTTTCTCACTGGATTCCACGTAGACACCATAGCCGGAACCGTGTTTGGTCCTAGAGCCACCGTGAAAATGCGAAAACAGTGTTTGCCGGGCTTATTTTCAGAGTTTGACCTCAATTGAGCCTCTGGCAGCACTACACTGTACCTCTTTTGAAGTATGACTCCTGATGGTATGGAGTCAAGGGGCATGGAGAGGAACGTTGGAGAGAAGTCCGTGCCTTCTATGTTGTACAATGACTTCAATGCCTCTCCCTGAATGAAAACATCAAGTGGTGCTAGATCGACCAGAGCATCTAATGCCGGGAATGAAGTAGTTGGAAAAGTTCCGGTGCAACAGATGGCCACAGTGCGTTGTAGTCTCGATACGGTCCTCCTGATTCCCACGAGATCATTCGTTTCGATCATTTCCATATGCTTTGACTGATCAGTGGTTTCACTCTGGATATCGAGCAGTGCAAGTAGATCTATGCTCGCTCGAATTTTGGTCGTTGCTCAACTGTTGAATTGTTTGTTAGAATTTTCGAGCTTTTGAACAATTTGAGCAGCTAGGCAAAACTTGTCAATTTTATTGGGCGGCATTTCGTTAGCTTTTCAACCACGCTAGTGTTTAAAAGGAACAGAAAAAAAATTAAAATAATAAAAACAAGCATATCTCAAATTACCTGAAAAGCATCGTTATACTCGAACTCAAGCTCAAAAATTCTCTAATATTGAGCATTAAACAAGTGTGCAGGTGCTCGTAGCTCATACGCCCTGGCTGCTCGAAATAGGGTGAACAAAATAAAAACTTTATTAGGAAGTATTTTTCTGTCAGCTTCAGCTTCTGACATATGCCGCTCCTTTTTTACAGCTACAAAGGACTTAAGTATTTTCTTTTTAATAAAGGCTTCACCTTAGATAAAAAACAATTATCGTCCGGTACAAGAATTGTCTATTAAGTTGGTGGTTGATCTAACACCACTTGACAAACAACAAGGAAAGCGCCGGTACAGTCTGTGAAGAGCTCATGGCTTGTACTTCTACACTTTAAGCTGATTTTTCTTTATTCTTCCACAAAATTCGGCAAGGATTTGCCCGGAGATGCTGAACTGTTATAAGTTTAGTGAAGTGTAATTTTCAAAAAATTGAAAACGCCCTTGCATCTTAGAAACAATATAATCAAGGGCCTTGAAGATAAAAAAATATCTAAATTCGGCCCGAAAACCAAAGACTATTTTGTTTATTTTTTATATTATTTTTTATATATTTTTTGGAGTTTTTCTATAAAGATTAGTAAATATAGTAATAGAGCACAAATTTTAAGGTACTAAAAATGCCATTAATTTTTTTTTTCCTTAACAATATAGCTCATTTTCTCCATATAACAAATGGTCGAAATTTAAAAAGCAATAAAGAGGCATACCAAAAATTTTTTCAGATATTTTAATTAAAAACTGTGGAATCGTGATTTAGAAGTTGGAAAGTGTATATGGTTTTTGTCATACGATGGGCCATAATTTTATTAGAATTATAAAGAAATTTATAAATAAAAAATATTTTTTTCCTGGTCTGTACTTTTCTTGCCAATTTTGACGCAGTTTCACTCAGTTCGGTGCCTAGCGGACCGAAGACTTTAAAATTCATTATCTTCCAATCACAGTTTTTCAGGCAATTTTCAGGTCGGTTTCACTCATAGCTTGAACAAATCTTCACCGCTTAATTTAAAATTTGTGACTCACATTCACAATTTTACTTGCGCTTATGAATGGGTATCAATGGATTTTGTTAGACTTCATATTTTCTTATAAATATAATAATTGGTAACATAGTTTATTTATTACCATTTATTACATCCTCCTATTTTTTAAGCAGCCATCTTTGTAAAATTTAAAAACTGTTCTTCTATAGTTATTTATATCTTCTTCTTCTTCTTCTTAATTGGCGCGATAACCGCTTACGTGATTTTGGCCGAGTTTAGCAAAGCGCACCAGTCGTTTCTTTCTCGTATTGGACACACCAAGTGAAGCCAAGTCTTTCTCCATCTGATCTTTCCAACGCAGAGTAGGTCTTCCTCTTCCTCTGCTACCACCAGCTGGTACCAAATCGAATACTTTCAGAGCCGGAGCGTTTGTATCCAATTGGACGACATGACCCAGCCAACGTAGCCGCTGGATCTTTATTCGCTGCGCTATGTATTTGTCGTTATTCATATCCACAACAACAATAATGTATTATAAAAATAAATTTGGTTCATCGTAAATAAATTACAAGTGCAATTATACTGGGTGCGCGCCCTTCAAACACAATCCCTTTGCTAAAGAAAGGCTTTTCAGCTGCCATTTCCATTCATATTACTCTGGAAAATAGAGTCTACACAGTTTATTGGAATCATTATTCTGTTGAAAACAAAAACTCCCCAAAAATATTTGGTTTAGTACTAAAGTTTTTTCGCGAGCTGTATGTTAATTTTTATCTCCCCTTCAGTTGTCTGACCCCTTAAACACCAAAATCATGTCTTGAAATTGTAGTAAATTCTTAAAATTCCCATTAAATTTCTTCAAGTGTATGAATGCTTACGTCCATCAAGCCATCAATCAGAGCAATCAAAAAAATGCCCACAAAAACTCATCAATCTGTCTAGCCCAACTGTGTGTGGGTTTGCAAATAATATGTTTGTATATGTATATGGGTCCAGTGCTGGCCTATTTTGTTTTAATTTTTTGGGTCATTTTGTGTTGATATTCGTTTGTATTCAAGTTTTTAAACAAACACTTCTTCTATGCGCTTTAGCTGACAGATGTCTAAAGAGCTGACATATTTTTTATTATAAAAGGTTAAGTGCTGAGTGAATGGTATAGATGGCATAACCAACCAGCAGAAAACTTATTGGCTAGTAATCAAAAGGGCTCTATTTCTACCCTTATTTCGTACATGATAGTTAGAGAGAGAAAAAAAATCGCGGACAGCTTTTAGCACCAGTCATCAATGGCACTTCGATTTAAGTCAACTACCTTACGGAGGTGAGCTCAAACTAAAGAGAAGTGGAAACGTATTCTATGGATTAATATGAAATTCATAAGCGATTTTGTCTCTAATGAATGAATTTTTCAGAAATTCTTTAAGACACTCAATGATAGAATCATCTGAACTGAGCAGCGATTGTTGCTGATGATGTTGCTGAAACTTCTGATTAAGTGATAGTCTTTTGGACAGCTATTAATTATTGTTAAGATAAAGAAAGTTAAAGGCTGAATCGCGTAACAATGCTAGGTTTTTGCACCACATATCAGACAAGCTCTGCTCTTAGGAGCAAAAGAGACAGCTGTGTACTATTTCACACAAAATGTGAAGCGAAATATCGGCTTGAACGCCTTAATTGCCCATTAGGATGCTCGACAAACAAGGAGAAAATACTGAGTATGACTATCCATAGAATTGTTTCTTTTTGTAAAAGAAAAGGGATTTTTTTTTATATCGATTGATGAATTTTGAATGGTCCGCAAAGTCAGGTTTTTTTATGCGAAAGACGTTTTTTCCAAATTTAATATAAAATCGCTAAAAAACAATTTCGAACACTGGTTACTAAACACGAACGAAAGCTAATAACTATGAAAAACCATATCTCTGGTATTCACTTTGTCGAAGACACCGCTGCTCCTGAAGGTGTGAAGGTTTTTGTTTTTTAATTTTAAGAGTACAATTTTTCGAAATTTTTATTGCAAATACAATACGACTAGTTTATGGGAAATATTATGAATGCAGCGACTTCAGAATCTTGAGTGACCCAAGACCGATACCCAGCACTAGGTGGGAACCAACTTCCGAAGTGGTAGAAGATTTCTACCTAGTGCAAGGGTATACTACCCAAAGGGTCGTGTCAAGAGCCTTGTTCTGTGCACGGATGCGTGTGAGGTGTTCTGCTGGACTAAAGATAAATCCCGGAATCTCAACAAGAATGAACTTGCTGTTGTCGCAGTCTGGAATTCTTGCTATTACCTTTCCCAGCGTTTTTCTCATCTTTCGAATCATCGATAGCTTTCCAAAGATAGATGTTACTGTAGTCCTGTTGACCTTTGCACAATAGACCATCTTGTTTGTCGGTATGTATCTCTACCCTCATTGCCTTGGCTGCCACTCTCGCGAATGATGATGCGCCAGATGATGACAGAAGAGTCTAATTCGACATTTTAAGTCCTTAACCTTTTCCTTTTCAGGTTTATCTACCTCCTTGGGGGGTAAAAAAAGAGAAACAAAAGCGATGGAAACGCTGCTTATCTGCCCCGATTGGGTCGATGATACAGGCATTTCTTACTTCAGTCTAGCGACTCTCCTCTCCTTTGACTTTCTCCTGTTCCCGGTCGTTGGCATAGACCCCGTTTTGGCTCTGGAAGATTGTAACATTACAAAGAAATCATCAGTTCTGTCGCGCTTTCTCGTTGCCCGTTAATATTAGTGAAGTTAATGAAGCTAATGGAGTTTGAGTACTTGTCTAAGCTAATGCTTCGGCTTTCTGTGCCATCTGTCTTCTCCGTTTTATCTGCGTTTCGGATAGACCTGCATCTGCATTCGAATTCCCAGTAACTTCAGCTTATTTTCCGGTACTCTCATGATTCGCAGGCTTAACCGTTGTCAGTGACTTATTGGGTATCAGCGATCCCTCTGAGTCTATTGTGAGATATTCCGCCTTCTCCACATCCTCCACAGCTTGAGCAGTTGCTTCGGATGTCGCTCTCACTCATTCGGCTCTCCATTGGCATAGGCAATGTGCGACAGCTGGAACGCGGTAAAAAAGTACATCGAGAATGTACTACGAAAAGAAAGATAGACCTCGACAGAGCAACAAAGTGAAGCCGCACAAGTAGAGACACAAAAAGACGAGCCTAAAGCATGAAAGCAGGCTACAAATGTGGTGGACGTGAGTGAATAGAATTGGTCTTTTATGGATGCCGTTCTGGGCCTTCCCGAAATAATATAGAAAGTAGTCCCTGAAAGGGTGTCTCCCCAGAAGGAGAGGATGGATTCTTTTTGTGGCCACTTGACGCAGTAGACGAAGCCCGCAAAAGTGCGAAGGCATTTCGAACCCTACCTTACCCACCACAAAAAAATGTGCCATTTTTCACTGCTAGGTGTCAGTTCCGGTAATAAAAGGATGTAGAGTTCGGGCCTGCACATCCGATGCCTGAGCCTCTTATTGCTTGACGGGAGGATTTTCCAAAGATGGGTTACCTCGTGCAAATAAAGCAAGGACAAAGAAAGGGCATGACGGTATGTCGATCTTGGGAATAACAAGAGGGCGTTGGTACGGAACTCTCCGCATTGTGATCGAATGGCCATCAATTCCACCGTTCCGCGGATGGATGGTTAGTCAATCTCCATATGGAGCTTCCCTCTTAGCTCATGGTGAATTAGCCGCCATGAGATGGGGGTTAAACCACCACTTAAGCCTCCTCCCCGTGGCAATGAGACCAACTTGATGAGAATTACTGAACTCCTCTCAGCTTTCTTCCCATAAGATTGTGTGTAAAGTCATTCCTACACTTCCCTAACTTCAACTGATCCTAAGATTTTCGCTACTACAAAAATACATCTATTTGGGGATCCCGCTATTGTAGGACATAAATCAACATCAATTCATTACCGTAAAAATTAAGAAAACACAATTTTTGCGGCTTACTACCACGAATCTGTACACCCTTCCCAACCTGTTCACATCCTTGTTCTCTCTCTCTCCCGTCTTCCTTTTCTTATTTCACTTTTTTGACTCTCTTCTCTTTTTCTTCTTTCCCTTCCTTCTTTCTCTTCTCTTGCTTTTTATAAGCACTAATTTGCGCCCTTGTTTTCCTGCAATTTTTTGAGTTCATTTGCCTTTCGTGTTATCAATCCTTGATCGCTTTAATTTATCACCGCAGCTGTTCAGAAAGATGAGCGTTGAAAAAGTGACAATAAAAGAATGTAAAAAATTTCGCGGACAGAATCTGCCAATTATGCTGTACACTTTCGCAGCACTTTTTGTGGGCACTGCAAAGAGATTTGCTTGTTTTTTGGTGCTGCTGCTTTTGAGCTATCAAGTGTGCTTGTATAGGGTGTGCCAAGTAAAAGAATAATTTCCAAGTTTTAATTAAAAAAACAAGGATTTTTCTCTCATATGTTACAGAGGCATTATTTGCAAGCACAATGAGCCCATTCCATTTCACAGTAGCAAATACTGTCAACTCAATTTTTCAAAACTCTGTGGACGGTTTCCGGCGCTTTATCACGAGTAGCTTAGACAATATTCATCTTATGAAGGTGGCTGAATCATTTCGGGATCAGGCGAGTACATAGGTATTTAGTGACACTACAAAAAATATCCAAGTGGTTCAAACCGCAGCACCGATTTCAACAATTAACATCTCTAAAAAGGATGCTAAAACGAATATCAAGCTTAAAGCGCAAAAGATCGATCGTTGAGCGTCTTGCTATTACATAGTGCTGAGGTCAGACATTGCTCAAGATTAAATCTTTAGTTTCAGAACACAAAATTTGTGTATTCGTCACTTTGTAGCGCTCACCGCTGACCGAAATGTCCCAAGTAATATTTTTTGAAGCGATAATAGGCCACTGATGCCATCACTCCGAAATTCTGACCAAATTGTTACTCACTGCAAATGCTTTGGCTTTCGATAATCGTATCACTTGTTTACTGCGAGAATGTCATAATCCAACAAACTAAATCCTGTGTTATGAGTTACTCATATTTCTGTGTTATGAGTTACTTTTCGTAGATATCAGCATGCATTTTTTTGTATAAAAGCAGGAGTAAATGTTTGCATACTTATCTACATTTTTTTTTCTTTTGGCTTATGCCACTGTTGGCGTAAATGTGCAATATGTAGGTTCTTTGATAACTAGAGGCTTTAACTTCGTTTCTTAACATTGCCATGGAAACCAAAATACTTCTTGTAAAGGACGATCAATTTAGAGATGTCGATAAGTTGAAATAAATTCAAAATTCAAATTGAATGGAAATAAATTCAAAATTCAATAATAAATAAGAAAAAATCAAATAGATTCGAAATAAATTTAAAGCTTAATAAATGAATCTTTATTATTTTTTATCTTTTGAAGATAATCCCTTTCAAATGCGCCACAACTGCGCCGTAATTCGGCCACCCGCAAACACCAATTTTCCGAATGACTCGCTGGAGAACTTCAGCCGCTAACTCGTGAATAACTTAGGCTTCCAATGACTCAATCGAAGCTGATTTATCCACAAAGCATTTAGACTTTACATACCTCCACAAATAAAAGTCCAAACATGTGATATCACAGGATTTTAATGGACAATTCACTGGTCTGAGACGGGAGATAAATTGCTCACCCAAACGGCGACGCAGTAAATCCATTGTTCGACTGGCTGTATGGCAAGAAGCGCCGTCTTCTAGGAATAATCAAGTGTTGTGGAGAACACGGACTTCAATTTCCGATATCAAAAAGGCGCGATAGCGTTCACTATTCAATGTTTCATTGATGCCAGCCTCGTTAGGAAATATGAAGCGCTGATTCCTCCAGCGCATTGGCCGCACCAAACGGCATTGGCTGTTTTTGAATGGCTTCGGATTGCTCTTCAGCCCAAATATGGTAATTTTGCTTACTGACATAACCATTAAGCTAAAGATGGGTCTCATCGCTGATTATCGTAGCTTGGCCTGAGCGCATGGTGAACACAGTCTTCACAGAGCGTCAATTTTCGTAATACAGTTGCACGATTTCTAAACGTTGTAGAGGCATAAATCTTTTCAGGATGAAATATGAATTAGTACTGAAAAAAAAATGTATTTAATATAGCTTTTCAAATAATTTTCCAAATGCACAGCCACTGATTTCATTCCGGAAAATTTGTATATTGACAGCCAGTTAAGATTTTGAGGGGAGATGCGCTGTCTGTCAAAAATTTATAAAATGAAACCACTAAAATTCAGAATTTGGAACTATTTTCATCGAAATTTTAAAATTTTTATTCGATATTATAATATTAAAAAATTTATAAAATGGAACCACTATAATTCAAAATTTCAAACTAATTTCATCAAAATTTCGAAATTTTTATTAAGAATTTTTAGAAATTTTTTTAAAAGACTTATAAATGGAACCACTAAAATTCAAAATTTAGAGCTATTTTCATCAAAATTTCAAAATTTTTATTCGAAATTATTAAAAAATTTTTAGAAAATTTATAAAATGGAACCACTGGAAATCAAAACTTCAAACTATTTTCATCAAAATTTCAAAATTTTTATTAAGCATTTTTAGAAAATTTGTTTGAAAACTTATAAAATAGAACTACTAAAATTCAGAATTTCAAACTAATTTCATCAAAATTTTTAAATTTTTTTTAGAATTTTTAGAAATTTTTTTATAAAACTTATAAAATGAAACCACTAAAATCCGAATTTCGAGCTATTTTCATTAAAATTTCAAAATTTTTATTCGAAATTTTTAAAAACTGTTTTTGAAAATTTATAAAATGGAACCACTAAAACTCAAAATTTCAAACTATTTTCATCAAAGTTTCCAAATTCTTTTAAGAATTTTTAGAAATCTTTTTTGAAAACTTATAAAATGGAAACATAAAAATTAAGAATTTTTTGCTATTCTCATCAACATTTTAAAATTTTTAGAAAATGTATTAGAAACCTTATAAAATGGAACCACTAAACTTCAGAATTTCGAGCTATTTTCATCAAAATTTCAAAATTTTTATTCGAATTTTTTTAAAAATTTTTAGAAAATTTATGAAATGGAGCCACTAAAATTCAGAATTTTGATCTACTTTCATCGAAATTTCAAAATTTTTAATCGAAATTTTTAGAAAACTCATAAATGGAACCACTAAAATTCAGAATTTCGAGCTATTTTCATCAAGATTTCAAAATTTTCATTCAAAATTTTAAGAAAATATACTTATGAAATGAAAGCATTAAATTTTGGTCACATAAAGTGCAAGCTTCTATCGCATCTATTTTTGAAATTTTTTTTTTTCTTTTTTTGCTGGCGACCTCGTTCACTTTCACATATCTAAAAAAATAAAACATTCGTTATATGGAAGAAAATTCATAAACCATCAACAAAAAATTTATGAAAAATCAGCGCGAGTTTTAAGCCATTGTAAACTGGCACTTTATTGTGCCAAAATTTAATGAGCTATAAAACTTTTTCCAAAAGTTGTTCTAAAGATTCAGACTAAAAATTAAAATTTTTACTAAATTTTTTTTAAATTTTCTACAAGGCTTAAAACTTGAAGCTAGATGATATTATTGCAATATGAGCTATATTTTTATAAAAAAAATTCAGAAAAGTTAAATAAAAAATAAATTATTAGTCAAAATTTATATTGCAAAGTGCTGCTATTATTGCGGACGCAAGGGTATATCTATATTTCCAACACCCTGTATTTGCATGCCAACAAGTAACAGATGTATTTTCAGCTAACCATCTGTCATTGAACATGACTGCCTTTGCGTTTCCATTGCTTTTGTTTCTCTTTTATTTTACTATGCAAGCTGCGCAGCCAACTGGTTCATAACTAAACGGAACGCATGCTGGCTCACTTCCTGTTTGGTTTCCTCTCACTCAGTCGGCATTATGAACACTTTGCTCTTTTTACTCAATTTTTGCATTTCCAATTTATTCCGTTCAAATTTCAACTCTACTCCCTTCTACCCCCTTTCTTTCACACATTCTAGTTTGACAGTTGATCCAATGGAAAGAAAAAAAAGAGGAAAAACGCAAACATTTTCATTGCCAACTTTCACAGAACCAACAGCAGTGATGGCATCATGTTGCACATTGCATATTGCATGCTGCATATTGCGTTGACAAGACGAATGAGCATCAGTTCGCAAACTGACTAACTGCACCGACTGGCTGTCATGCATCGTTTTTGTTTTTGTTGCTTTTTTTGTTTAATGACAAAGCCGGAATCTGAGCGGGTAGTTAATGCTCTATGATGACAGGAAATTGTGTGAATTGTATTAGCCTCCAAGGGCGAAATATTTTGCCGCTCATGCAATCAGCCATTCAAATCTGTAGTGCTCGAGTGCTGATAAATAGTTGCAACATTTCGTGGCACTGACATGCTGCCCGACTGTCGGCTACAGCAGCGTTGTTGACGGCACTATTTTGACTTGATTATGGCGTAACAAATTGCCAACATTTTGCATACTTCCGCTTCAAACAAACAAACACACGAAAAGTGCAGCAAACTGCAGTTGACCGAAATGTGAGAGCGCGAATGAGTTGTTGAATTGTTGATTTGAGTGATTGAATGATTGAAAAAAGTGATGTTAAATTGGGAGCTTATGAAATTGATGAGATATTATGGTAAAGTGGAAAACTGTGTCTTCAGGGGCAGAGAAAGTTAAGAAAGCGGAGCGGAAATTAAGGAAGCGGAGTGAGAAAAAGCGTAAAAAAAGTGCATAGCCTTGGCTGGTTTACTCAAATATTTTCCAACAAATTCTAAGGCACTACGTAGGCGTTCTCTCACATGGCGAGTGACCTCTAAGACAGTGGAACACTGATTCTGTGGCATGGAATTTATTAGTTAGTTTCTGATCATTTTTGACCGCTACATTTTTTAATTTACTCGATTTTTCAAGATAAAGGGAATACATTTATTGTGGAAATTAAGTTTAAAAATAAGGAACATATTCTTAAATTTTTATTTAAAAATTGTAAAATGATTTCAAGCAGAGCAGAGCTAAAAATACAAATTTCAAAGAATGATAAAATAATAATAAAAAGCAAAAATTTATCCAGAAGCGTTAAAAAAGTCGTATATGGGATTTTTTTGTCCCTAAAGCCTCTGTTCATAGTCCGGTAGTAGTCTGCCATCATAAGATGATCCCAATGATAGTGATACAGATTGACAGAAACTTCATCTAAATGACGTTGAATATTTTAGACAAGGCGCACATAAATTGACTTTTTTTCAACCATACGCCATTTTGACAGTGACAGCCCTTTCATGCTGGAAATCTTGGCAGAAAGCATCTCCGCAGAATGAAATGAATTGATTTACGTTAAACAACGTTGGGAAATATTTCAAATTTATTTCCAGCGTCAAAGATGTGGAGACTTATCAGAGCTTTTATTGAGATCAAATCAAAATCATCTTTCCAGAAGAAGCCGATTATCATCTCGGTGACTATATTTATAAGCAGAACTGAGGACCGGAAACCCCGCTCGGTTTGTCTAAAAGCCAATTTCCTCAAGCTGTGAAATCTTTGGACGTATTTCAGAACGGTGGCATCATTAGCCGATTTTTCTACGAAAGTGCATCTGGAAACGCGTTTTCGGTCTACGGTGAGTTCTAGTCAAAGTCATGACAAACGATTTTTTGTGAGCGAAAATTAAGGACATGCACTTTGATGGTCTTTGGTTTCAACAGAGTAACGCAACTTATCAGATAGCACATCCAACAATAGAACTTAAGCGCACTCTGTTCGATTAACGTGTTATCAGTCATCTCAGCATTGTCAATTCGCCTCCGCGGAACTGCGATTTGGCGCCGAACATCTTTTTTGTCGGACGCCGTAAAAGACCGATGTTAAGCGAATGATACATCAACAATTGAAACCTCTCAGTCGAATATCGCAAAAGCCATTCGTGAATTATAGCACGAAACCGTCAGCAACGCCTAGGAAAACTAGATTAATAGGATGCGCTACTGTGAAGGCAGTCGAGGCAGTATGTAAGGCATGAAATCGTATTGTAAAGGGTTTTCCAATAACAGGTGTTATCTATCGCTATCGAGAGATGATTGACGATTTTTATGTCCGGAATTGGATGGTATTGATCTGGATAACGTTTATTTTCAACAAGATGGCGCTACGTGCCACACAAGCAACGAAACCATTGATCTTTTACGGGAAAAGTTTCCGGACTCGAAGAGGTGATCACAATTGGCCACAAAGATCTTGTGATTAAACACCTTGTGACTTTTTTCTTTGGAGCCACGTGAAAGAGAAGGTCTACGCCAACAGCCCAAGGTCGATTCAAAACCTCAAAGATGGAATTCGTGAGGCTATCGAGGACATAGGGATATCTAATAAAACTAACGTGAGCTAACGTGCAGCTTGACTTTGAAAAGTGGGCTAAATTTTATTTATTTATTTCATTTATTATTTTATTTATACATTCATTTCAAAGTCGCTGATGTGATACTGTAATGCTTAAGTACTCATTTCCCATTTAATAAGCATCCTCTTATATTATATATCCTGAGACAAATGAATTCATCAGATCAAGAAAGATTAGTGGGACTTTTAATTCCAAACAGCAAAACAAATCATTATCGTCCAAAATATTTTAAGCAACTAGGATGTATCGTAAAAGGAGACAGACCTCATCAATATATATATATATATATATATATATATAATTGGCGCGTACACCCTTTTTGGGTGTTTGGCCGAGCTCCTCCTCCTATTTGTGGTGTGCCTCTTGATGTTGTTCCACAAATGGAGGGACCTACAGTTTCAAGCCGACTCCGAACGGCAAATGGTTTTGTTTTATGAGGAGCTTTTTTATTGGCAAATACGAGTACACTCGGAGGTTTGCCATTGCCTGCCGAGGGGCGACCGCTATTAGAAAAATGTTGTACTTAATTTTGGTGTTTCACCGAGATTCGAATGGTAGTCACGCACCAACCCATTCGGCTACGGCGGCCGCCTCATCAATAAGTGGCTTATATTATATAAAAATCTATGGAATTTAAGCAGCATGCGGTACCAGGTCTCCAGGTTTTTTCAAAGACTTTGGTTCAGCAATGCTTGTAGTGCATACATTTTATATGTAACATCACTCAACTTTAAAAAATGTTCTGAGACGATTCATTTCCTCATACTGAGGCTAATTAATAATAAATATCTATTTGGTCGATCTCAGCCTCCCATTTATGGTAAGCAGCTTGATTTTGCTTCCCAAATTGACTGACTTACAGTTTCATGCCGCCACCGAACGGAAGATGGCTTTTATAAGGAGCTTTTCAATGGCTCTCAAGATTGGTGGAAGCTTTAATGGTTCAATAGTTGAGAAGAACATAAAAGCCAGAACCTGAAACTTCGATTTATACAGTTTTATATACACAAACTTATACACTTTTAACAACCTTACAAACTTTTTGGAATTTTGGCCAAACTCATCCTTTAATTGTGGTGTAAGTCTTGCTGTCTTTCCGCAAATGAATAGCCCTACAGTTTCACGCCACCTCCAAACGGTAGGTGGTTTTATTCTGAAAAGCTTTCCTCGTCTCAAAAAAGCACTCAAAAATTTGCCATTGTCTGCTAAAAGGCGGCCGCTATTACAAAAAACTTTTTCTATCAATTGTTTCGAACCTGTGCACTTCCGAATGGGAGCCACGCAACACTCCGTTCTGTTACGACGGCGGAGTGTTTTTGTTTTTTTGTTTGCCGGTAAAACTAGCAAGTCAGCACTCAACAAGCCCATTGTACTGCACCCCGATTCCCTTTTTAATTTTTTTTAAATCTACCCGGCCTCCGAATAAATCTGAGTAGATTTTGTCTAAGGTGATCGCTTCTTAATACATCAGTGCCAAAGTCCTCAAACCTGATTCGAGCGAAGGCGGGGCAGATGCACAGAAAGTGGTCCGCCATCTCATCCTCCTCTTTACAAGCTGGGCAGAGTGCACTGTCTGTGATGCTTAACTTTTCCATGTGCTTCGCCCATAGAAAGTGACCTGTCATCAGTACAACCAGGTGCCTACAGTTATTTCTACTCAATGACAGGGGATCTGCGACAGTCGGTCGGACATGACAGGTAACATCAGTTTTGTCTATCTGTAGCCTCTCTCAGCCTGCCAAGCTTGCTTGTGGGTTGAAATAACCCGTTTGCAATCCGTGACTTTGATAGCTGCAGAATGGAGTGGCGATACGGGCTTGAGGGAAAAGGAGTTGGCCTCAGAACTCATTCTAACTAAAGAGGCAAAGATCTCGTTACCCGCGATACCCACGTGTCCCAGTGTCCATTTTAGACCTAAGTCTACCGACATAGTTCAACCTGGATTTACAAAACTCAAATGCCTCATCCACCAATATGAAGTGGTAAGAAGGCTGTCTAAGATACATACATATGTTCATTACTTCTTGAGCAGCATACAACTCCACTTAAAATACCGACGCGTACATTCCAAGAGCAAAGTGTAGTGCGAAAACAGTGTTTGCCGGCGAAGTCATACTAAAGCCTATATCTTCAAGTGAAATGAAAAACAAAAAAACACGTGCCAAAACTTGTTTCACTAACTGTAGATAACCATAAACCATACTCTGTTTGCAATTCATTTCGAATCCAGTTTCGGCCACATCTGCCTTGAAATACGGCAAACTGCGCTCTGTTCGCACTGCTTAGTAATAGATAACTCACCCATAAATGTTCTTCACTCATAAAGCCTTAGCAACTGCCGGAGCATTTTAAGACATACTTTTTTCTATTTTTTTATGTTTTATAAATTTGTTTTTTATACTTTTTTCTACTTTCATTTAATTTTGCTACTACACTTCCACTTTAATCTATTTCTTTGTGCAGTCACTGTTTCTTCGAGTAAGTTTACCTCCTCAACGCTGCAGATTTGCTCAAATGTAAGTTGTTACTTCCATTTGCTATTTCTATTTAAATTTTTGGTTTCTGTTTTTCTCCACCTCCAATTCTTTTGGTTTTTTTTCTAATTCTCCATCATGTCTGCTTCTTCACTCAGCTTTTAATCAGCATAACAAGTTTATGCTGCCGCAGGTTTAACTTTGGCGAGGAATTCTCGCTTGCAGCCTCATCCATTCATTCCCTTTCTTCTTCGCTTTCTTGACGCTTATCACTTTGCAGCACATCAATTTGTCCTCTGATGCAAATTAATGCTAAGTACTACGACACCAAAAGGCCGAAGTGCCCGGTCCACTCGGTGACTGACTGGCTAGCTTTCCATCATAGCCTTCGTTCATACTGTACCATCCACCACCAACCTCATTTTCCTCGCCTTCCATTTCAATGCCTGTGCAGAGAAAACGTCATGTTTCTACATTTGTAATTCGTCTCTGAGATATCTGCGCGCATTTGCATTAAATTTGATATGCTTTCATTTCTCTACTTTTTTTCTTCTTATATTCTCTGGCTCAGATAACCAGAAGTCGCAACTAAGCTAATACGAGTTAGCATTAAGAAAAGAGATTGAAATTTAACAAAGCGATTTTGTATTTAAGTCCCATAAAAATTCACTAAAAAATTGTAGAAAAAGTGCTGATATTGCCTCAGGCATATGATACCTACAATGGTCGCCCTCTTTTCTCAATTTAAATCATTTGGACTTTTGGGTGTGGCACTTCTTGTTGAACAAAATTACGACCATAAAACAGTAGAAGATGGAACAATTTAAGCGACAAAAGATATGGAGTGAAACACTCGAAGAAGTCGTATTTATTTTTATTTTTTATTAATCAAATACACAATAACTTATTTTACAGTATTTGAGCTTAATTCTAAAATAAAGGGTTTTCCAATAAGATGTGTTATTTGATATTTTCCCGTAAAAGATCAATGGTTTCGTTGCTTGTGTTGCCGCCTTGTTGAAAATAAGCGTTGTCCAGATCAATACCATCCAACTCCGGCCATAAAAAATCGTTAATCATCTCTCGATAGCGCAATCCGATTCGATTGCTCCAGCTTCATTTTTTAAAAAGTAAGGTCCACTGACTCCGCTGGACCATAAACCGCACCAAACAGTCACACGTTGAGAATAGAGATGCTTTTCAACAATAACTCTTGGATCTTCTGAGCCCCAGATCCGATAATTTTACTTGTTGACGAAGCCACCGAGGTCGGAATGGACCTCATTACTCAAGATGATTTTTTGATGGAATTCCGGATAATTTTCATGCATTTCAACGACCCAATCAGCAAAGACACGACGTTGTTGATGATCGGCCGACTTCAGTTCTTATGTTAACTGGACTTTATAAGCCTTAAGACCCAAATCTTTATGCAAAATACTGTGTAATGACGTTAGTGGAATGCTTAATTCCAAAGAACGACGAGGAGTGGACAAATAGACAAACCTGGGTTTTCTTCAACACTTTCGGCTACAACAACAATATTTTCGGCTGTTCTTGAGCGGCGTGCACGGGTATTATTCTTCACATCACTAACTTCTCCCAACAGCTCGAATTTCTTCACCAATTTCTGTATTGCAGTCCGACAAGGTGCTTCACGATGCCCTAAAAATGTTCGAGTTTACGAGCCGTCTCTGCCAAATTTTCGCCATTTTTATAGTGAATTTTAATACTTTCCGTGCACTGTTTAAGCGTGTATCATTCCATTTTTGTTAATGGTGTAGTTTCTACTTGTCAAATATCAAAAAATGACAGCTTGAAAAGTGACATCTACCGAAATGGCAGGCTGTTCAAAAAAACACATGTTATTGGAAAATCCTTTGTTGAGAATAACATTAAAAATAATGGTGTTTTAGAGAAAAATATTTGACAAAGGGAAATAGCAGGCTGAAAAAGTGGAAGTTGGAGAAGAAGAACAAGCCGTTATTAGCAACTTAGTCAGCAAAATAATGTAGGACTTCGTTTTTAAAGCGCAATACTTCGAATGGTTTTGATCTTTTGTGGGAGAGCGTTTCAAAGACGAACAGCAAAAAATGGCAAATGTATTTTTTACTCAACAGGTTAACTGATCGGAATGATCTTGTGAATTGAATTCGTTCGGCAAGTTAATTGGGCTCACTAGAGTTACTGACCTTGCGAAGTAGCATTAGACATTTTATTTTTAATAAGTCATCAAATTTTATAAAAAATATTTTTAGGGCAAAAACTGATATGTGATCGCGATGCTTTACACAATACACATACCTATATGGCGATAATTGTTGTTGTAGAGCAAATTAAGTTTGCTAGAACAAAGACTATCACAATTGGCATGCAATTCACATCCAAATAATAAGGTTGGTAACAGAAACGTTTTAGGGAGAAGCAGTCGCATTTTCATTCTAGTAAAGTGCCGAATAGCCCATAATGAATGGAGCATACCACAGACTTTACCCGTTGCTCTGTAAATGTTGCTATTCTACGACAGAATTCTGTTGAAAATTAATCCTAGATTTCTGACAGGGTCACCAAATTTTATAACAATGTTGTGCAATTTCACTTCGCTGTACTCTTCGAGTTTTAAAGCCTTCTTTTAGCGATACACTGAGATTTACTTGTATTTAAAAATAATCCATTCTCATAGGCCTAAGTGAAGAACATTCAATATATGTGTATGTATAGGTATATTAGGCCGGGTGGATTTGTGGGGAGGCAAAAAATCGCCCATTGCTCTGTGAAAATCATATTCTACGGATCAAAATAAGAAACTTTGCCGAAGGAACCATACCTCTAAAACAATTCTGATGTCCCCCAATTTGGGTCGAACTTTTTAGTTCCTTTTCTCATGTAAAGGCCAAAAATGGTGATATTTTGAAATGATTGTATGAGGAACCCCCCAGGGGAGTTCCAGGGGGTGTGCCACTGGCATAAGTGGATCGGCCGTCCAAAGTTAGTGGCTGTCGGTTATATATTTGGACTCGACTGGAGCACTCTAAATGGGTCAAAGTGGGATTTTTCATTCGACCCAAATTGGGGGACATCAGAATTCGTTTTAGAGGTATGGTTCCTTCGGTAAAGTTTCTTATTTTGATCCCTAGAATACGATTTTCACAGAGCAATGAGCGATTTTTAAATCGACCCGCCCTAGTATGTATACACCTGCGCACACATAATCACTTCCTCTTTTTACAATATTCGCAATAATTTTCATGATTTCATGGTTTAACACAATTTTTTTTTTTTGGTTTTTTTTTTTTTGGTTTTGTTAGGAATTCTTTTGTACAAATACAGTTATTTATATATTAAAAATCTTATAAATCAAAATTCCAACCTTTGTCGAAAATTCACCAAAATTTAAATACTTAATTAAAAGAATGAGCATTCAAATTTCCTACTTTCTAGTATGTTCAATCAATTTTTAGGAAGCTTCTCAGTATGTAGTTTTATAGCCCATTCAGTTTTAATATAATAAGGCTAAGTTTGTAGTAGCTAAAAATATTGTTGATTTTTTTAATTTTTTTTTTTGTTTTTTTTTTATTTTGCATACGCTGTTGAGCATTTTCGTCCATAACAAAGACTTTACTCATGTCAACAAAGATGGCAAGACAACAGCAAAAAACCGTAGACTTTTAAATTTTCGTAAGAATTGGATAAATTATCAACATCAACAACTTCAAGAACCGCTTAAGTTGTCGCAGCATGTGATACGAGATAACATTTTCTGGTGTAAGCATCTAAATGAAATGGATTCAGAATTGGATTGATGTTCAACGAATTTATCAATTATACGCAGTGGCACAGCCTTTGCATACAGCTACTGTCCGACTTAAAGGCCAAACATACCAGAAAAGGCACTTGCAAGTGCATCACGCATATACAAATACTTAGACCAAAAAAGGGTTGAATCTACATAAAAGAAGAAATGCCGAATGAAGATATCTCAATGATTTTCAATCAAAGCTTATGTTAAATGCCAATAAATTCGGAAACATGCCAAAAATCTGCAGCCTCTGCATTCTGAACCAAGAAGAAAAAATGAAGCATTTTATTGAAAAGTCTCCTGTATTCGCTGAATTAACAGAAAAAGAAATTGAAAGCGTATTAAATGAAAAAAAAAACCGATGAAAATTGGAGAAACATTTTAGGTTATTTGTATTCAGCTTTCCGCTGCAGAAATTATCTGGAGGCGGAATTTAACTAATAGGTGATTTTACTTGTATTTACATAAGAAAAATGGCAGACGACAAATTGTCATGTCTCATGCGATTATATATTTCTTTAATATTATGAACAAAATGAATTGTAAAAATTTTGTGAACTTCTGAAAAATAAAAACCTATTACTACTACTAATATAACTTCAAATGCTTCTTGGTCCTACAAACCATCATACTCGCCGCGTTCAGCGTGCCACTAAATCAAAAGTTTGTTCACCTCAGAATTGGCCATAGACGACCGACTCATTCGCACCTCCTCAGAGATAAAAATAGACCAGTCTGCCAAATTTGTGGGCCCGTTGACATTTCAACTTCAATGCTTCGGTTTAAGTCAAATGAAAATAAAATATGCTATCATATGTCAGAACCACATACCACCGAATATTCTCCGCAAAACAGAAGATATGATATAGAAAATTATTCCAGGCAGTAAAATAATAATTGAATAAGTATTTCCCTCCTATGCCTTTCTTTTGAATTAATAATCTTATTATATTATTATATTTATTGCCTTAAAAATTTTATACTTATGTACAATGGAGTCAAAATTAATAATCTAATTTCATTTTTTAATAACTTTTTTACTAAATAAACAAAATTTGAAAAAAAATTTTGAGTGCTGAAAATCTTTAGTTTGACCTTTACGCGTTCCACTGCTTGTCTGTTTGTATACTGCAGCTGTCTATTAAACAACTGTCAAATATGACTGACGTGCAAAAGTTATAAATCTTCCGGATGGGGGATTAATTTTGTGCCACCTGGTATGTATAGTACAAAAATAAGTATAGGTTTTCATACTGGAAATGGGCAAAATTTTTTTTTTTTTGCACTTTTTCACTTATTTTAAATTAATAAATTTATTGGTTTGTTAGAGTTTTCATTGAGGGGGATTTTTATGAGGCGGATCCCAAACCCAGCGCACAACCTCCTGGAGGATGGTTTCATAAGTAGAAGTCCACGTAAGTAGGGAAAGTTACTGATCGTCATTCACTTGGGAGTGACCAGGACGATTCTTCTGCATATGGTTCAAGCAGGTCACAACTTCCGTGATTAGCCCAAGTATCCTCTGGGTAGCTCCCGAACACCCGTTCGAGAGTGAGCCAACGTGAGAAGGTGAAGCATTACACGATAGCTGGTTGTGCGCTGGGTTTGGGACCCGCCACATAAAACACAAACAATGCCTCGGATGAGAACTTCCTGTACAGATGCCGACCCCTGCAAGCGAACTAAGACTAACGATTTGAGAGCATGCACCTGAGATTTCCCGTCCCTTAATGAGGAAGATGCCTCTGCCCGGCTGGTTGATGTCCTCGGGAGAGTAAAGGCTGACATCACTGCTATTCAAGAGATGCGTTGGACTGGGCAAGGCAGGAAAATGGATTTGCTCTCGATGGCAGGCGATGGAACGATAAGCTGTATAAGCTTTTCGTTGGAAAGATCAGATGGAGGAGGACTTGGCTTCACTTGGTGTATCCAATTGGGGCCGGTTAGCACGAGAAAGAAACGACTGGCGCGCTTTGTTAAACTCGACCAAAATCGCGTAAGCGATTATCGCGCCAATTAAGAAGAAGAAATATTATTGCAAAAATATTATTGTATGTCGAAATAGACGAAATTTCGAGTATTTGAGCATTCACTACTTGTGGCACAGTTTCTACAGGAACCTTTCATTTCAAAGCATGTTCCTGAAACTAATTTTGAAGTCTCCATGCGTCATAACTACTGGGCGACATTTTGAACAACTTTGGGTCAGCTGCACATACGTATAAGTACATTCCGCCACATTCATAAACAAACGTAAATACATACAATACATACTGGCATACTGGCCTATATGGCAGAAAAGTAAAGCTATTGCCGGTAGATTAGCTACACAATTAAATAAAACTTTATTGTCATTAGCCCCAGCTAAATATGCTGTGGTCGCCAGAAAACCATTTCAGCGGAGTGCTTTTGATATTGAATCATGCAATAGTTTAATTGCGATTTGTTGGTGGATAAAGGCTGGTTTCGGCTGATTGATGATGTTAGTGAAAATTGTATAATATATCTTTTTCAGATCACAATAATGGCTATGATTTTATAATCGAAATGAAAAGCAAAAGTAAATAAAAATTTGAAACAAAAGTATTCTAAAAAAGAAAAAAAATGCTATAAATAATTGAATTTCTCTTTCAAGTGTTAATTGCGGTGTTTAAAAGTGGTATTCGTAATACTACTAATATCAATTTAACATCACCAATGTTTTTGTTTTTTAATAAAAATCTTTAATTTGAGATTTTACTAAAAGAAAAAATACTAACAAAATTTAATAAAACTGACCTGAAAAAGCCATTAACGAGGTATTACTGACACCTAATAGTATGACTTTCAATTAGTTTTACTCAATACCCCTTTTCACTGTCACACTTTGCAATTCATACGCTCTGGGCTAAACTGACTTGAAGTTCAAAACTAACATAAAATAAATAACTGAGCAATATGTAATATTATATTGCCTAATGATAATAGCTGACATTTAACGCCAAATGTGTGAGTGAATTTGACATGTGAAAATAAGAGAAATTTTGCAATTATTTTCATTTTGGCTATTTTCGAATTATTTTACGAACAAAAACAGTTCTTTTCATAATATATTAAATTACAATAAAAGCAATAAAACGAAAAAAAAATCCTATAAATGTTAAATGATTTAACTGTCTTTAAAATTTAATTTAATGCATCTCTTGCAAAAATTAGGTCATAGGTTTGCACTAATTTTCACATATTTTCATTTGCTGTCAAATGTATTTCGTTTTATTTATTGGGTTGTGCGGAAAGTAATTTCGTTTTTTTGTGGTGAAAATGAAAGGGGATCTTCGTACAATGAATAAATATTTAATTAAATTGGTCATACACAGTTGAATTCGATAAACTTAATCTCTCACCGACCTCACGTGTTGTTATTCACCGGTTTCCATCAATTAATGCCTTTATCGCGTCTTTATCAGCTTCACCCGGCCATCCAGAATGTGGCGCGTCTTCGACATCGAAATTGCCGGATCAAAATTTTGCAAACCAGCTCTGCTACTGGCGTGTTGCCAACACATCTTCTCCATACACATCGGTTAATTTCTTTCTGGTTTGAACAGCATTTTTACCTTTTCTATAGTAAAAAAGTAAAATATGACGAAAATGCTGCTTTTTGCTTTACACATTTAAAAGGGCACTGACCAAAAACTACTGCATAAAATCAATTAAACTTTTTCACACACAAGCCTTTCTATATCAGCTGTCAAAACATATAATGACAATGCGACTTACGTGTGAAGTTAGCTGTGAAAAAGTACAATTAAATCCTCTATCGAGAAAAAACGAAATTACTTTCCGAACAACCCAATATTTATTCAATGAATAGTAACTGAAATAGAACACAGTAATTCTTCAGATTCTCAAACTTCTAGAAATCGGATCATTCAAAGCATAATTTGTTCTTACCGAAAATCCAGAAAATGTCATGATTTCGTGAGCTTCGTTTGGGAAAATTGAAATTGAATTTCTCGAGTAACGGTTTAGGCACCAAATTGAAATTACAATAAAAGAAATTTTGACTAATTAAGAGTAATAACCATTAAGGCTTGTTACATATCAACATACAAATAAAGTAAAAAGGAAAAAATCAAAGCATTTCAATTACAACTCTTCAAGGAACAAATTTTATAGCATAAAAATATATTAAAATATTTAGAAGTTATATATGCATAGGTCAATCCTTTGCTTGTTGATGAATTATTAGGACCTATATAATATTTAAATACATATTGAGGAACTATTTACGTTCATATATTCAAGTAGTTATGAAATTGGTTTTTTTCCTATATTTACTTCTCCAGCTTCAATGCCTATGCTTGTTTTGAATGGCTTAACGCTAAAATGGACAATGCATATTAAAATTACACAGGCTACATATCAAGAGTGTAGAGTAACAGGAAGGAGCAGACCTATGTTAACATAGTTTTGTAACATCTGTGCGTTCTGTGAGCTAAAATACAAGTAAGAGCAGCCTACAAAATTATTCAATAAAAGGGAGAAACCCATATTTACTGTTGTAATTATAGTAAATAGCAGATTGTTGCTAGTACAACAGGGCTTATACAGAGTATAAATTCTTTTAAATGTGTTAACAGAGAATTGATTGTTTGAGGAACAAAACAAAGAATGATGATTGCCTTTCCGAATTACAGCACACAAAGTATCAGATCTTCAAAAAAGACGTAACTTTTCGAATCTCGCTGACAACGTGCACTCGATTTTCGACTTCTTTTTTAGTTAGTGAGTGCTTATGTGCTTATATGAAAGATCAGGTGGAGAAAAACTTGGCTTCACTTGGTGTGTTCAACTGGCGCCGGTTAGCACGAGAAAGAAACGACTAGCGCGCTTTGTTAAACTCGACCAAAATCGCGTAAGCGGTTATAGCGCCAATTAGCAAGAAGAAGAAGAATGAAGAAACTTTGGGTGTTTCTCTAAGAACTTGAGACCTTAAAATGATAATAAAAAAAACAAAATGCATTTTTTTATAATATTGTAGATAATTCAATGGTATTTATTTTTTTAACAAGATATCTCGGCATATGTCCGCCACGTCTACTAGTTGCATGATTCATTCAATCAGCGATCAGTCCAATTTTTTACCACTTTTAAATCGGGCTCGAATATTGCAATAAATCAATTGCTAAGCGTGCTGTATGGCAAATTGCGCCGTCTTGTTGGAACAAAATGTTTTTGTCGAAGTCGTTGATGTTTAGCTGATGACTTTTAGGACACAAAAATTCAGTCACGATTACTCGATAACGCTCGCCATTCACCGTAACGACAGCTTTTCCCTCATTTCGAAAGAAATCAAGACCTCAGCCATTTAGCATTTTTATTGCATATGCAAGTATTTTTTTAATATTTATTCACAACTTTGGGACTTAATTTGAAAACTAACTATTTTCTTCGGAAGCTAAGCCCTTTTCTCATCTCTGTGAGAGCGCGTTAACGGCTTCCCTATGGAACCCTTCATCTTGTGAGGTCGGGAACGTATCGACACACTATTTTCGATAGCTTCAACTGAATTGAAGATTATTACGTGCAATTCAATATGCATTAGAGTCATTCCATGTTAAGTGATCCAAATGCTTTGGACATTGTTGTCAATTTTTCTAAAAATTTGTTTATATTGCGGCTTGAGTAAAACAAGAAGTAAACTCACAAAATTTTTCAAAAAATTTAATAATTTTCAAATTCATTAAAGCTTGAAAATTATGGTATAAAATTCTTTGAAGTGAAATATCTTTGGCATTTTTTTTATAGAGATTACAGATTTCTTTTTTTTTAATTTTTTGGTATTTGATCCCAGCATATGAAAAAATTATTTGAAAAAAAAATGATTTTTTTTTTTTTTAATTTTTAAAAATTTTTGGTCATTTTTAAAACACGCGGTCATTCCGAGTTTTTATTTTTATTTAATTATTTTTTACTCAAATTTTTCTTTTTAATAACTTTGCCTATGCTCAGTAATTCCTGCATATTCATTCATTCAGGATGAAACTAGCATAATTTTTATAAATAATTTTATTATATTTAAATACGTACAGCGAATTGAACTACTCCAGCATCAAAGAAAAGTATGTATGTAGCTCATCGCAAGAACAACGAAATTTTTTACTGATTCGCTGTGAATGGCATTTTAAAGGATCCCCTTATAATACATGCAAGGATTGCTTGAATAGTTCAGCACAACAAAAAAAAAAAACACAATGATAGAAAATTCTAAGAAGCGTGTTTTTCGAAACTAATAAAAAGTTATCCCCATAAGCTTTTAAAAACAGATTATTTGATTTGCAGTATTGAAGGCAGTATGCAAGAGTTCTAATATAAAGTTGGATGTGTGACACGATGGCTTTTCACGGCAGTGCTCATTTGAAAAAAAAAAAAAAAATTATCGAATGATGCCCACGACAAAAATGAAGATTGATCATTGTCATTTATGAATGAAAAATAATATCGTTCAAATGACTGCCACGACTGGCTTTACAATAGGCCATTCGATCAACCCAATTTTTAAGCACATTTTCGATTGTTTGGGCTCCAACTTCATGAATGGCAACTTCGATTTCGTGTTTTAAAGCATCAATCGTCTCTGAATGGTTCGCATAGCATTTGTCCTTAACGGCTCCCCACAAAAAATAGTCCAACGGGCTTAAATCACAGCTCCGAGGCGGCCAATTGATATCGGATTTTCGGCTGATTATTCAGTTTTCAAAAACGGTAGCCAAAAGTTCGAGTGTAACTTTGGCAGTGCACCGTCCAGTTGAAACCAAATGTCGTCCATGTCATCCATGTCATCCTCTTCAATTTTTGGAAACAACTCGTTAAGCATGTCACGTTAACGCTCGCCATTAACTGTAACAGCGGCTCCTCGCTCATTTTCGTAAAAAAATGGCCCAATGATGCCGCCAGACCAAAAACCGCACCACACAGTGACTCGTTATGGATGAATTTGCTTCTCTACAGTAACGTGTGGATTTTTTGAGCCCCAAATACGACAATTTTGCTTATTGACGTAGCCACCGATGAGAAAATCAGAAAAGAAGAAGAAGACTCACCACTTTGGAAATAGGTTTTCAATATTTCCCAATTTAGTTCAAGCGTATAGCGTCCCATTTCGTAAACATCAAACCTTTAAGTAAAGTATGAACACATTTGACATGTCATTTGTGTTACCATTCTCAAAAAAATAGGTGGTTCAAAAAGCAAAGCAGGCCCACCCGTTATTATTAGAATACAGGTACATATGAATATATATTAATTATGTCCTTGAACAAATATTTTTTATATTTTTTACTTTATCTCTGGGTATTTGCAAGGTTTTTATAAAAAAAGTTTAAATGATTACATTTTTGCAGATCCAATGTGGCGTATATTTTTGGCATTTACGAAAAGAAATTAAAAGAGGAGATCACAAAGTATCGACCAAATTTGGCAAAAAAGGAATGAAAAAAAATTAAGTTCATTATTTTTTTTTTTAATTTTCGCAGTTTTCATGGTCCGTATAAGAAATTATTATTATTTTTTGAAGAAGGTTTAGGTATAAGTTTTGAACATTTGTAAAGGGAAATTAAAAGAGGAGATGAAAAGATGTCGAACAGCAAATATTTAATTTCAAATTTATGGAAAAGTGAATTTTTCATATCTAAAAATTGGAGCATAAGTTTAAATTGAGATAAAAATTTAACAAAATGTAATAATAATTATTAATTAATTACAAGTAATATTAAAAAAATAAATCAGACGTCAGTTTTTTTTTTTTTTTTTTGGTCATATAAAAAAGTTTGGTGGAAACCTGCGAAAAAAATCTTTTTTCGGACCATCCTACCGCGCACCGGCGGACATCCGTATGCGTGCACAGACAGATAGACATGGTTATATCGATGGCTATGATCAGAAAGTACCGGGAATATTTAAATAAAACAAAACAGAATTAAATTTCAGGCAAATTTATTCTATTTCCTTCAAAATATGACCCGCCTGAAGCAACACACATGTGCCAACGTTTAACCCAGTCCTCCATGCACCCATGGTAGGCCGACGAAGGGATGGCCTTCAGCTCCTTCGTCGCATTCCCTTTGATCTCATCCGCCGAAGAATCGAAGAAAACAATTTTCCTGGCCAGCCCGGTACTTTTTGATCATAGGTTATGTATGTATATACATACATACATGTCTGTATGGATTTATGTGAACAAAGTCATATTACCCATGTGCCTCGAATATAAAAATTGAAGAATTATAAAGAATTATACAAAACAAAAGGAATTAGAATTATACAAAAGTGCAGTGAGTCCACTGTAAGTCTAATGCACATAAAAATTATTTAAATTCATGAGCTACGGGTTGTAAATACATGCATATAAATATATGATTGTTTGTGCATGTGTATATATGTATGTGTTGTATGTATGTGGACGTTTAGTACATTTTATAGAAAAACTCCAAAAACAATGTCCAATAATTCATTTATTTGTATAAAATTCTTACTGTGAACTTGCTTATGTATGCCTGTGTGTATGTTAGGAATTTGGCTTGCGTTGTGCAACCCATGGCTTCTGGCGAGGGATTTATTACAACCAGAATGTTGCCAAAAATTTCAAATTATGCATTTTTGCGGCTGAATATTGGAAAATATCAAATAATCTTTACAGGAGCATAATAATAAACAACAATGCAATAAACATGACAAGGAACTGGCTGCATAACAGCAAATGCGCTACACAAAAAGCAATCCATACAAATAAGTTAAAGTTTATATTTTTTTTCTTGTTTTATAAAATTCTTACAGCATACTTATTTATTGGAGAATGGTGGCTGAACCCAAACAAAATACATTTCGTTAGGCGTCATGTGGCAGCATTTAACTTTTATTACGCAAATCCTAGGGACAAAAATGCCGATAATAATCTGAAAGAAAATTTGTATCTACTGATTAGAATGGCATTATTTTATTAATTCAATTATTTGCTAAAAATAATATATGAAACTAAAACTAATCGAGAGCGAGCACCGGCCACAGAGAACAGGGCCTGCAGCTACTAACTACTTAACTATATGAATAAGTTCATATCGACAATTTCCCAGTTTCATTGGGAACTTTATTCAAATGATCAGAAACTCAAGGAAGTCAACCCCAAAAATCTTCAGCCAGCAATTATTTTTGTCGTAAAAATATGTGTATCATATCTACATATGTTATATATGAATGTAATTAAAATTTTTACATATAAAGGGTGGTTAAGTTTTAAGGGCCGGTGTGGATTTTGAATAAAATATAATCTCAAAGAAAGAAGTCCAACGGTGTCAAATCACATGTCCTTGGCGGCCAATTAACATCGCCGCGACGTGAGATTATTCTGCCATCAAATTTTTCGCGCAAAAGAGCCATTGTTTCGTTAGCTGTGTGACAATTGGCACCGCCCTGTTGAAACCACATATCGTCCACATCCATATCTTCCAATTCGGGCCATAAAAAGTTCGATATCATCTCACGATAGCGAACACTATTCACAGTAACTGCCTGACCGGTCTCATTTTGGAAAAAATACGGCCCAATGATGCCGCCGGCCCATAAACCGCACCAAACAATCACTCTTTGTGGGTGCATTGGTTTTTCAGCAATCACTCTTCGATTATCATTCGCCCAAATGAGGCAATTCTGCTTATTGACGAATCCACTGAGGTGAAAATGTGCCTCATCACTGAAGATGATTTTCTTCGAAATTCGAACGCCCGTTTTCATAATAAGCCTGAATAACTTTAACGTGTTGCTCGATTGTGTGTCTTTCCATGGTTCAAATTGAGTTAGTCTGAAATTGGAAAATGTCAAATGAAGCAATATTGTAAGTTTAGCAAAGCTAGTGATCTCCAAACTGGTCCATTTGAAATAGAACTCCCTTTAACTAATTCTAATCGGATAAAGGTGAACTTCACGCTTAAGTGCTCTTTGCTGTTAACTGCTCTGTTCGCTCTCACAGCAGTCGACTTCTACTTGCATAGCAACTGCGAGCGTCGCGTATATTGTTCGATGTTAACTGCACTGGCTCTCACAGCAGCCGACTCACACTTGCATTGTAACTGCATGGGATTCTGTAGAGTCGTATGTGTATGATGTTCACTAGTTGGACAGCAGAGAGCATGTTCGGTTATGTATATGACCAACAGTGATTTCTGCTTAAGTCACATCATAGGAATAAGGCTTGATTTAGTAATTTTTTGTAGATGGCCTTATGGCCTTATGAACACTTATGAAAAATCCTCTCTTCATATGAATCCTATTTCACTTCGGCGACAAACAGAATTGTGATTAGATATCTTTCTTTTGAAGCAGTCATTCTGTACTAGCATTAATTTTCAGAACTCAAAACCAGACTACAATTTATCGAGAGATCTTGAGGTGTTGAATTCAAATCTGACAACACAATAAAGATATTCTGACTTAAAAGTGCAAAAAACATGAATTTTGCTATATAAGAAGTTATGTGACATCAGAAAATATTTGACTTTTAAAATTCGTAAAAATATCTCAAACTACAGCCTTTTCCTTTTTACGCCAATTTTAATATAAAAAAAAACAATTTATTAGCGGCTAATATGAATTTAGATTACATCAAACAACTTCTGAAAAGTTTAATCAGCATCTTGCCTTAAAATATACGTCTGATTGTGTAATCCTACCAACACCAAAATTCCACCTAAATAGCCAAACCTAGACAAGAGTAGCAACGTTGCTTATTTAACTATCAAACAAGTTGTCTTGCTCTGGTCTGATTTTCAAATTTTACATAAATGTTACCTAAATGTAAAAAAATGTTCTTATACTTTCGAGTCTACTTGTCCATTGCCTTTATTGAAGAACTTGTTGTTTTCCACTTTACAGGCAGTTGCCCCTGTTTACGTATGCAACTTTGTTATTAACAGTAAGATGCAGAAAATGCAAGACTCAATGCTGTTATTTAGGCTTGTCTGTCAGTCTACTTCCGAACTTCAAGTATACTAATAGTACTCTTCCTTCGTCAATTGTGGTGTTATTTCGTAGCAAAGAGTTTCAGACGAAGTCTCACCCATTATTAAATCCCATTCAATTCTTCATTGCCTTAAATATTACTTTTAATGAAGGTATCCGATTCTTAACGATACGCGTGAACAAAAACAATTAATATTAGCTCCTTCAAGTCGCTTATTGGTTGATATCCATTTCTCTTAAGAGGCGTTTCGCTATCAAATTTCGAACTGGTATTTACTCGACTATTATCTGTAGCGCTGCTCTTTAGTTTTTACCATCGTCGGTAGCGCGTTCACCTCGACCAACCAAAAACAAATTCATTATCTTATTTTTACTTACAAATATTTTTCATGTTTCTATATTTCCAGCCTGCCATTGGTACTGATTTATACACCAAAAACTAACATCCGGCAAATATATTTATTACAACAACAAAAAAATTGTTCTTTTCTTGAACTTTATTGCTTGCTACTATAAATTTATAGTTATCTGCTTACTGCCCACTGCTCACTGTACACACAACACTTATGCTATTTCTTTACTCCTTCTCATCTCTGCTTTCAGCAGCACTGCAATGGACCTAAAAGCCGGTGGACTACTCGTGCCGCCAACTGTTAAGAATTCAAGCTGTTCACATCCACGCTATAACAGTCACAATTTCATTATTCACATTGGCATTGCGGAGACCATCGAGGCGGTGCTCATCCTTATACTAACGCTGGGTGTGATTGGTGCCAATGCGCTGGTCATATTTGTAATAAACAACCGTCGCTATTCGCCGTACATACATCAGCAGGTGAGTGGTGGGGGATGAAATGCTTGAATGAAGATATTGGCAGAAAAATATTTAAGATAGCATTTTTGAGATGGGCGGGGAAGAATATTGGAAATAAAATGTGTACTTGTAAGAGATTTATGGGAGAAGGTGAATGGCATGAAGAATAAAATTTATCGATTGATATATAAGAGTAAAGGATGGTTTCTTTATATGTTATTTTACGAAAAACTCACATAACCCAAATATACTTGCATATATTTTCATCTTTTTATACATCTACATTTACTACAATAATAAATAAAGAATAATTTATTTATTTTCATTATACATATTTTTGAATATTTTTGAAGTTTTCATAAGTTTAGCATTTTCATAAGTTGGAATCATTTTCATAACTCACTAAATTAACCCTTTGGGTATAATTGGCGACTCAAACACGTATTGGCCAAATGGCGGATGACGAGTACGCAAGTTAGTTCAAAGCAAAACATAAGGAGTAAACTCGGACACAAAACACATTTCGACTAGCGAACCAATTTGAATGCATGGCGCCAGCAGCGCTGGCTCTATTACTATAGCAGTATTTACACTCGGCTAACGCTGTTAATTTCCCCATTGCTATGACGACAAAATGCTAGTTAGCTCCGCCTTCCTTGACGATGTTTTTTGCCTACTGTTTCTGGTGTTTGGAGGATTTGTGCTTATGGATATACGAATACATACCACTCCACGGTCTGCATCATTTATCTTTGAAATGTTGATGGGTCTGTAAAAAGTAAAATAATTGTTGTAAAATAAAGTTGTAGTTATAGTCTGCGGAGTCGGATTTTTGAATTTCGAAAAATTTTGCAATTTACGCATTTTAAAAACAATATGCGTTTTACGGCATAAATGTCACACTTTAATTATGTTAATAAAATTTGTTAATAAAAATGTCAAAAATCTGACTCAACGGAATATAGAGAAAACATTTTCGAATACTTAAGAAAACGGCATTAAAAAATATTGAAAACTGTTTGAGTTGTCATGCAGACCGTGCCGAAAAAAAATTTTCGAAAAAACAAGTTTAAACTTTCCGCCACAAACGAAGAACAGCTGTGCGCATCAAACTTTGGTCAGGCAGTTACATTTTCTACTATAACTTTGTATCCATGGGGAATTTTTACAATCGACTTCCACAGAAATACGCCTAAAACTATAAAGAATAAGAATCTGTAAAAAAAATCGATTTTTTGAAAATTCTGGACATATGTAACTTCTTAACATAATTTTTAAGTTAATTATTTATATATGAAGTATTTTTAATTAAATTTTTTTTTGTTTAAGTACAAAAACTATTTATATATGTTAATAAAAAAAAATATTTATTATTTAACCAGTTTGTATACTTCATTGAAATATCAAGAAACTGTTGACGAACCTTCTCGCACCAAGAGCAGGGCAGAAGAGTTAACATCACATCATTTATGAATAACATTACGACTCGGAACAGAGCAGAAGAGTCAGCACCAGGTCTTTTACCTTCTACTCAAATATGAACGAGACGTTATCAATAAAACGGTCCGCGGATGACATAAGGCAAAAATAATTTTTTTGTTTTTCGGTAGGACTGTTATAAGCTTATATGGAAAATTTCAGCGTGATATGTCACATAGTTTGTTTTCTGTGCTACTGTAAACAAGTCAAGCTCGAGTGTGTTCTTCGAATTTAACGATGGAATTCAAGTTGAACAAAGAATTTGTTTGAAGTTTTGTTATTCCAACAAAATTTCGGCTTCAGACGCCTTAAAAATGTTGCAAATATCAGATGACGAAGTTACTGAAGAAGTTTCCCGACTGAATAACTGTAAAAGTCCTGGATATTGATAGTAGAGTTGTGAAGGCTTTACCACATAATGCTATAAAGTTACTCACACAAATATATAATGATATCTTGAATGTAAATCATTACCCCACACCAGTGGCGGATCCAGGATTTCATAAAGGGGGGGGTCCGGGGTATTTTAGAAGGTAACTGTAACTGACGTTTCTGGACAAGCTTTAGCGAATTCTATCAATGATTACCTGATCGACATCGGCGTGGATTGCTCTTTTATGTATGGCCAAGGATATGACGGAGCTCCAGCAATGAGTGGCGAATTTCGCGGAGCACAGGCTTATTTGAAATCATTTTTCCCTCTTGCAATTTATGTGCATTGCGCTGCACATAGCTTCTGTTTAACAATTAATGCAGCTTGCGAAGTAACCAGTATTAAAAACGCGTTGGGAACTGTGGGATCAATTGAAGCATTTTTTCACTGGCCCAAGAGACAAAGCATCTTGAAGAACGAAATTGCCAAAATGACGAATAAAAGTGAAAAAAGTAGAAAAAAATTGAAGTCTATCTGTCCTACAAGATGGGCTCAATCTCATGAAGCTGTATCAACGTACGTCGAACTTCAACCGGCTGTTATTGAAGCGTTAGAAGAAATAAAAACATGGAAGGATCGAGATACTTCACGCACAGCATCTCAACTTTTGACCGCAATTTTCACAGTCGAATTTCAAATGTCCTGCCAAATAATGGAATCGATTAATTCCCTCGTTCTACCATTAAGTCGAGAATTGCAGTTGAAGAATCAAGATCTAGGAGAAGCAACAAAATTGGCTGATGATGCTTTGAATGATTTCAAGGAAAAGCGGGAAAACGTAGATTCATGCTTCCACATTGTTTATGAAAAAGTTTCTGAAATTTGTTCTAAATACGAAATTGAAATGAAAACGCCTCGTCGATGCCCAGGACAAAAATACCGTTGCAACATTGAAACGCAAACAGTTGAAGAATACTACAAAATCGCATTCTACATTCCACTTCTCGATACGTACATTTGTCATCTCCAGAGTCGGTTTCAAAAACACAAAACAGTCTTTCAAAGTTTCGGACAGCTGTTTCTCAAACAAGAATTTGATGAAAAAAATGCGCCGATCTTTACCTATTTTACGAAGAAGTATTGGATTGTTCCGAGAGTAATTTCATTTCAGAAGGCAAAATGTGGAGACAACGAATCCGCAATCAGAACATCGAAAATTCACTTGATGCATTATCGGTAAGTAACTCCTAATATAGAAAAAGCAATTTAACTGTGGATTTGAACAGAATAAGGTAAATAAATATTTCTATTGAGAATTTAAGCAGAAGCAATTTTTTCAGATCATGAATAATGAAACTTTCAAAAACGTCAACAAAATGTTGCGAATTTTGGCAGTGTTACCTGTGACAACAGCAACTCCAGAACGATCGTTTTCGACCTTAAGAAGGATAAAGGATTATCTGAGAAACACAATGGGACAGGAGCGTCTCAACGGTCTTGCATCTTTGAACATCCATCATCGCATTGATTTAACTGATGAGGAAATTCTCAGAAAGTTTTTTGAGAAGCCTCGAAAATTTAAAAGTGTTTAAAACCTCTTGTATATTGTTCATCATCTATCGATTTGTCAAAAAGATATTTAATAACACAGTCCTGCGAGGTACAGTTTCTAAAATGGCTATGGTGCTTCTTGAAGGTTTTTTTGTGTTAAAAACGAATCTGATCTTGAAAATGCTCCAGCACGTCAGGACTTTTGGCAATTTGTGGTTAAATAGTCAAGAAATGCCGATTTTGGACATCTTTATGAATTTTTTTTGAGTAAGGTAAATTTTTTTTTTATTTTCCACAACGGAATCGCAAAGTAATGCTCTGTAGCTTTAAAATCCATTTTTTAAAAGACTTCTAGGATGAATGAAAAAAAAGTTATACTATTTTGAATTTAAGACTTTTAGACATGCAAATTCATTTTCTTAACGCCCTCTTTAATGGCGCAACAGATTCTTAGAAAACTATGTATGTTCGACATTGGTGTCGATGATTACAAATCTGGTGTTAGTTTTTTAAAATTAAAAATGGCTGATCCAATATGGCGGACGATCTTTCGAAAATTTAATGTAATTCGCTTGAAACTTGTTATGCATGTCTAAAAGTCTTAAATTCAAAATAGTATAACTTTTTTTTCATTCATCCTAGAAGTCTTTTAAAAAATGGATTTTAAAGCTACAGAGTATTACTTTGCGATTCCGTTGTGGAAAATAAAAAAAAAAATTTACCTTACTCAAAAAAAATTCATAAAGATGTCCAAAATCGGCATTTCTTGACTATTTAACCACAAATTGCCAAAAGTCCTGACGTGCTGGAGCATTTTCAAGATCAAATTCGTTTTCAGCACAAAAAAAACTTCAAGAGACACTCGTAGCCGTTTTAGAAATTGGACAAAAATGAAATTACGCAGGCCTGTGTAATTATTCAAAATTTTGAAATGCGTCCGTCGTATTATAATTGTTTTTATTATAAAATAAATTAAAACTGGAAGAAAAATTTAATAAACTGCTAATGCATATAAAAAAATATTGTTTTTTTTAACTTGACTCATACAGAATTGAAACATAAAATTTTAGAGCATGATTCCAATGGGGGGGGTCCGGACCCGAAAACCCCCCCCGTGGATCCGCCACTGCCCCACACAGTGGAAGTGTGCTGTCGTAGTAATGGTCCCAAAACCAAACAAATCTGAAAATAACGTCAAGTCCTACCGCTCCATTAGTTTGCTCGTAACATTCTCGAAGATATTCGAAAGAATATTTTTGAAAAGAATGTTACCTGTAATTAAGGATCAAAATATCATTCCTGAACATCAGTTTGGGTTTAGGGGTGGGCATGGCACACAGAACAATGCCACAGAATTGTGAATGTTATTACAGATGCGATTGAAAGAAAAGAATACTGTTATGCAACCTTTCTTGACGTACAACAAGCATTCGACAGAGTTTGGCATATGGGACTACTCTTTAAAATTAAAAAACTTTTACCAGCGCATTTTTACTTAATGCTTAAATCTTATCTAAGCGACAGGCACTTTTATGTAAAGCACCAAGATGCGTCATCTGAAATATATAGTATCAACGCAGGTGTGCCCCAGGGTAGCGTTTTAGGCCCAGTCTTGTATACGATATTTACTTACGACATGCCGACAACAGAAAAGGTAGAAGTGGCGACTTTTGCTGATGATACAGCCTTTATCGCATCTAGTGAGTCCCCTGCAGAGGCCTCCTCCCTGCTACAAAATCACTTACACACTTTGGAAACTTGGCTCAATAAATGGAAAATTAATATTAATCATGAAAAGTCTATTCATGTTACATTTAAACTAAGAAGAGAACAATGTCCTCCAGTGTATTTAAATGGTCATCAAATTCCTACTAGCGACACAGTCAAGTACTTGGGAATGCATCTTGATCGACGCCTCACATGGAAAAATCATATCAAAGCTAAGCATCAACAGCTTAAAAATAAAACCAAAAGAATGTACTGGCTACTTGGTGGCAAATCTCAACTTAGTCTAGAAAACAAGGTTAGATTGTATAAAGCTATATTGAAGCCTATCTGGACCTACGGTATACAGCTTTGGCGAACTGCTAGTAAGCCCAATGTGGAGATTTTGCAACGCTACCAGTCAAAGACCTTACAAACACTTGTTAATGCACCTTGGTTTATCACAAACGAAGCCATACACATGGATCTAGGTATTCCATTTGTTAAGAGAGAAATCGTATATTCTAACAGATACATTGAACGATTGTCAAATCATGTAAACACAAATGCTATTTGCTTGTTGGACACAACCAATGAAATTAGACGATTTAAGCGCAATCATGTCTTATACTTGCCATTCCTTTAAATTTGTCAATTTAATAATAATAATAAAAAAAGAGCTGAATATGAAATTGTTAGTGTTCCAATAAATTTAAAATTCTAATATAAGTTATACATGAAGTAAGTTATACAATTTTCGAGTAAAAATTAAATCTAATAACATAAAATATGCATAAGAATTGTAAAAAGAAAAAATTCTATAGTTTTCTATGTAGTTTTGCACCAGTGTAAATACTATGCTGTCATTAGGTAATAAGATCTCTTTTGCTGAATATCTGTATTCTAAGATAGATTGCAAATAAAGTATTTCCATTTAAAAAAAAAAAGTGGAAGTCGTTTTTTATAGACTAATTTTTTATTTATTAATTTTATATGTTTTTTTATTTTTATTTCCATTGTTAAAAATTAGAAACTAACGAATAATTTGGATTCAATTCTGTGTAATACAAATAAAAGTAATAATGTTCTTTATAAAACTTGCAGAGAAGTGAGCTACTGCGTGAGATGGCAGTCTTTCTTTCCCTTTACCTGGGCCAATTCGGGCTAAGGTTTCGCTATTCACATGGTGGCGTAGTCGTTTCTGTTGATCGAAGTGGCAACTGGTGCGATGCCAAGGAGACGCTCGATATCAGTGTTGCGAACATACCAAAGTGCATTAACAGCGCATCGTAAAACTCTTTTTTAGAATCTTTGTATTGATTTTATAATATATTGGTAGGGCTTGAGCAGTTCCATAGCTGGACCTCATAGATCCAAATTGGTTTGTGCACCGGCTTATACAAGAGAATTTTATTGTATATTGTAACTGATTGGTTGCCTTTAAGACAGTACACATTTCTAAATCTCCTTTCTACCTCTTCTTTTGTCTTTTTAACGTAAGCATTTGATTTTGAAGCTTGGTATCTAATGTCATACCTAAGTATTTGGCCATGTTATAGTACAGGATTTGCACGCTATTTATGTGTAGTGATAAAAACTTGATATTCTTCTGTGCGAAGTCTATATGAACCGATTTTGCTTCGTTTAAAATTTTTATGAAAATTACCATGACAGCTGTTATGAAAAAATTGGAAAATATGGTATTGATGCAATTTCGAAGATTAAAATTAAGAAAAAAAAACTAATTTTATATAAAGTGTGAAACTTTGAGTTATATGGCTTTTATTGTACGAGTAATTTATCCTTTATTTTTATAAAAAATAAAAAAAGTATTACAAGCTTTGCAAAATGCCGCTATGCTACTATTTCGGTCACCTCTGTGTACGTGTTTTAGAAAAAAAAATTGAATATTTTATAGTGTTGTATAAAATGCGAAACTTTAAGCTTTTTTAGTAGCTTAACAATTTTTTTATACAAGAATTTAAATAAATAATAAAATAGACAAAACTTAGAAAATGTCGCTGTGCTATTATTGTAACCACCTCTGTGAAAAACTTTAAATGAATTGTTATATAAGAATTCAGATGACACAAGCAAGTATTTGTTTTGTTTCTGTGTTTTTTTCTGACTGTATCTCATCACGTTGAATGGCCCACCCTTCTATCCAGAATAGGTTACGATTCAGATATTTTGCTATGAATGTGAATTTCATGTTGTTCAAAATTCAACTGCATAAAAAAATAAATTAATAATAAGAATAATTAATAAGTAAACAAATTAAACAACCGGTAATGAAAAGGTCTGGTGTACAAAAGAAGAAGAAGGCAGCTCTTAAAAAAAATAACCAGCAAAGATCGATTTTTGCATTCTGAAAATCTTACTTCACATCTCCATTCAGCGACTTGGAAAAACCAAAAAAAGTATTGAGTTTCAAGCTAATGTGCTTAATTTTAAAAAAGTTCATCCGCCACATTGGTGTCGCAATTTTAACTTTCCACCTTTGGGCATTTGACATTTGAAAGGAATTTTTTCAACAGAAACTATTCATACATACAAAAATGATTCAATCAAAGCCTATTCCGAACAGTTGGGTGGCTCACTTAACGTGTAATAACACAGATATTTATTTATATACGAGGTGCCGCAAAGAGCAAAATTAATCATCGAATTATGAAACAAGAAACTTGATGAGTTATGTGAAAAAGTAATGTGCGAAGAAATAAATGTAAAAAACACATTTAATGACCTTTGACCCTTTAATAACATACATTTTTGACTTTTTTGATCGTTTTGTTCGCAAACTTGTTGCCATTTAGAAGGCAACTTCATTATCTCCCCTTTATAAAACTCCCTCTCCTTATTTGCAAAAAACTCAGGCAACCAGTTTTCGCAAGCCTCTTTTGAGGCCAACTTGGTATCACCAAGGGCGTTTTGCATGGACCGGAAGAGATGATAGTCACTTGGTGACAGGTCCGAACTATATGGTGGGTGCGATATGACATCCCATCAAAGCTCCCATAGCTTCTGGCCGGGTCATCAAAGATGTGTGAAGACGAGCGTTGTCCTGGTGGAACACAACACCAGTCCTATTGACCAATTCTGGCCGCTTCTGGTCAATCGCCTGCTTCAAACGATCAAGTTGCTTACAGTAGAGGACCGAATTAAGGGTCTGGCCATAGTTCAGTAGCTCGTCGTGGATAATTCCCTTCCAATCCCACCAAAAACTCAGCAAAACCTGGCGGTCAATCCGGGTTTGGCCATGGTTTGGGCCGGCTCGCCGCTTCTCGACCACGATCTTTTTCGCTTGGCGTTGTCGTACGTGATCCACTTTTCATCACCAGTCACCACCCGCTACAAAAATGGGTCAAGTTGGTTCCGTTTTAGCAGAGAATCGCAAGTGTTTATTCGGTCCAAGATATTTTTTTTCGTCAACACGTGCGGCACCCAAACATCCAGCTTTTTTGGAATCCAATATTCTGCAAATGGTTTTGTTGTCTACACCCAGTTCCTGACTAATCGAGCGAATGTTCACATACCGGTCTCTTTGGATAATTTCAACGATTTTATCAGTCTCTGCGACGATTGGCCTACCAGTACGAGGTGCATCTTCGACATCTACTACACCAGAACGAAATCGATCGAACGCTGTGCTGTGCGAATCGTTACAGTATCAGGCCCATAAACTTCACAAATTTTTGCCGTTGCCTTCGTTGCATTTTTACCTCTAAGGTAGTAAAAACGTAAAATATGACGAATTTCTTACTTGGTGGACTCCATCTTTGAGGCCCTATAACTTAAGACTGAAACTTACGATCACAACACTGTCAAAAAGACACTTGTACGAGGGGTGCCTTTTATATGTCGGGATTAGAAAACAAAAACAAATTTTAATCATCGAAAATCACTTTATTGTTTTTCAAAATATTCTCCATGAAGATCTATACACTTTTGCATGCGTCTGAAAAATTGTCGAAGCACTTTTGCCACTCTGAATGAGGCACCTCCAAAACATGCATTCTGAATGCCGCAACCGTTTCTTCAGGTGTCGAAAAACGTTGACCTCTCAGTTTGTTTTTTACGTACGGGAATAAAAAGAAGTATATGGCGGATGACCCATTAATTCGATTTTTTGAGTGCTCAAAAATGCAGTTGTTTGAGCCGATGTGTGAGAGCTCGCATTGTCCTGGTGAAGAGTGATCCGTCTTTGGCGATTGGTTTTCCTAATTTCTTGGAAGACAACTGGCAAACAAATGGTTGTGTACCACTCAGAATTTACTGTTCTGCGTTGTTGTAGGGGTACGGTTGCGACATGTCCAGTTTTTCCGAAAAAACAAACGACCATTTGCTTGGAAGTGCTTCGTGGGCGAACAACTTTAGTTGGATTTGGGTCATCTTGAAACACCCATACAGTCGACTGCTGTTTACTTTCGTGCTCATACGCGTAAATCCATGATTCATCACCTGTCACGATGCCATAGACGTGTTTCGAAGCCCCGCGATCGTATTTTTTGAGCATTTTCTTCGACCAATCGACACGAACCTTTTTTTGAGCGATTCACAAATTGTGTAGGATCCAACGCGAACAAATTTTTTTGACAGTCAAATGTTTATGCAATATTGAATGTATGCTGGTCCCACTAATGCCTAAGATTGACTCAATCTCACGATAGGTCACATGACGATCTTGCAATATCAGTTCGCGCACAGCATCAATGGTTTTTGGAACAACAACTGATTTTGGACGACCTTCACGAAATTCGTCTTGGAGTGAACTACGACCACGATTGAATTCACCACACCATCGATAAACACTAGTCCTTGATGGAGCTTCATCGCCAAAAAATTAATTAAGTTCATCCATGCAATGCTGCTGAGTTAATCCACGTCGAAAGTTGTAAAACATAATCGCACGAAAATGTTCACGATTTAATTCCATTTTTGGACCGAGATGAATCTTTTAAGTTACTGTACTCGTAAACAACACAAATAGCGCTGGTATTTCTGAGTACGTTCTGAGTACGTAAAAGCCAAAAAATGTCAAACTTTGCGATACAGCTGTCAGTTGCCAGATTGCAACACCAGGGTTGCCAAATCCCGACATATAAAAGGCACCCCTCGTAGTACAGATTGTCGTCTTTAAATCGCCGTTTAGTGTGACCCGATGCAATAAGTACAACGCAAGATATGTTTAAATGTCGCGCTCAATTGACAAAATACGACATTACTTTTTCCCCAACCCAATATTATTTTTCTTTTCCAGATTAGTTTTTTATACAAAATAAAAATAATTGTATATATAATATATCACAACAACACTTAGGGCCAGCCACGGAAACGTCCTTTAAAGCTACGTTTTTAAGAGTTTCTCATACCTCAGCACTGCGTCATTTCCTTATTCGTACACATTTTTAACTACATTCGTTTTCTTCTTCATTCTTTTCCTTTGCAGCCACGATATCTCCTCACCTCTTTGGCTTTAAATGACCTCACCATTGGACTGCTTATCACACCATTTGGACTATTGCCAGCGCTTTTCCATTGTTGGCCATACGGCGAGATATTTTGCCAAATACAGGTAAGCGTTGGCGTATGAGCGACATGAATTGCATTTGAAGAAAAAAATAAAATATTTACAGGATAAACTATGCAAGCTTACAAGTTTCTACTTGTTCTGTAAAGCAAAATATACAACCATACATATCTAGTTATTGGCATTGTACTATTTGTTGTTATTGCTCTTGCTTTTGCCGAACACGTGTAGCACAAATAAAGTGGACAACGTAGCCGTGGCAACAACACCAAAATGCTACAAACTTAGAGCCAACTTAAGTGGCTGATAATGCCAAACAAATATAACTAATGCGAGTTGAAGGCGAGGATCAGACAGGAAAACGAGGAGCCGGACGTAGAGGGCCTCAGCGTGTAGTGAGTCAGTGAAATTCCAAAAGTGCAACGTTGTGCAAAAATAGTTTCTCACTTTCTCTGCAAAATTTCGCAGCTGCCAAATTGCTCTAAATTCCTTGACAAAGAAAAATGAAGCGTAGTGTGGGATGTTTTGCGATTTATTTCTGTACATTGTTTTCTATTTGCTTCTTTTCTTAAGAAATCAGTGTAATCGATTTGCGAAAAGTTAAAGCAGATTTGCCGTTAGAATTTTCAGTTGTGAAAAATTAATACGAACGATCGTTTAGAAATTTATATTGTAATACATTTTTCAACAATTTTTCATTGCACTGGAAGACATTAAGTAGAGTGAGTTGAAAATGTGCGAAAAATAAAACTATTGAATGGATTTGCTTTTTAGTCAAAGCTTAATCTCATAACAGAAAGCAAATTACAACTTTTCAGCAAGTGCGGAAAAATTTATGTCTCGGTTAACTTAAAGCTCTAAGATATATGAATATCTGTGCAAAAAATGTTAAAGTAGGGGTGAAATTCAACTTAATTTTTCCGGCTCTTGCTTAGTGAGCGCAGTCATTATTTTACTGTGACTGCCTTTCTCCATCAGGAGTTTTAAAGGATTCAGTATGTCGTTTTCTTGTTCGAATTGTATGTAAACATTGCTTTGGCAATTTCATCTATAATTTCGTTTCTGGCAATGCCCTTATGTCCGGGTACCCAATAGATGTGTAACCGTCTGTCTGCGGCTAGAGAGACTAGCTATGGCTTCCCGAGTCCTAAGAACGTTTTTGGATAAAATTTCATATGAGTTTATTGCCTTTATTGCCGCTTGACTGTCAACGTATATATTTATTGTATGTTGGAGTTGCTCGATGTCCTTGCTAGTGCTATTTTTGTAGCCTTTTCCAACGCAAAGACTTCTGCTTGAAAAATACTGCAATGGCAAGAGAACTTAATTGGCTGCCTGATGTCTAGCTGTACGCAATAAATTCCTGCACCTACTCCGTTCATCATTTTCGAGCCATCGGTAAATATGTTAAGCGTATTGGGGCTAGGTTTCATACCTATTTTCCGCCCCTCTGCTTTCATTGCTGTTCGGAATCTCTTCACCCAATTGTATTTCGGAGTCATAGTCCGTATTTGTTTGATGACTCATACCTATTAAGCAATGTCCAAATATTTACAGCTAAATTCCCCCGTTGCGTTAAGTCTTGCGGCAAATCTAGCTGCTAAACCTTCTGCCGCAATGTCAATCGGTGGTAGGTTGAGTATTCTTTCAAGAGCGGCCATAGGAGTGGTTTTAATTGTCCCTGTCGTGCAAAGTGCAGCAAGACGTTTAATACTTTCCAGATGTGTTTTGTGAGTCCTTTTTTTCAATGCAGTCTACCACACTAGAGCACCATAGAGTATTATTGGCTTTAACACAGCTGAGTAGCACCAACACATTATTGAAGGAGATAGACCCCATGTAACTCCCAGTATTCTTTTACATGAATCTAGTACGCTACTGGCCTTTTTCTTCCTCTCCAATATATTGTGCTTCCATAATAGTTTGCTATCCAAAACTACTCCAAGGTACTTTGCCTGGTCTTTAAGAGTCAGTTTTAAGCCGTTTAGCTCCGGGGGTGCCAATTTGGGATCTTGTACCTCCTAGTGAAAAGTAGCATATCCGTTTTATCGGCGTTTATCCTCAAGCCTATCTGAGTTGCCCATTGAAGCGCTGTTGCGAGTGTACTTTCATTATGTCGCTCACGGTATCTATGGTAGGTGTTTGCCTGTTACTACTATGGCTATGTCATCTACATAAGAAATTAGCTTAGATGCCGTGCCTTCAAATTTTGTTAATAGCTCAGCTGCGAGTAACCAGAGAAGTGGCGATAGAATGCCACCTTGTGGTGTAACGTCACATGGTAGTTTAGTGAGTTTAGCTTCGTTCCATTCCGCACGTATTATTCTACAACCTAAAAGGTTCTTTATCCATGAAAAAAAGCGGCTTCTGTATTTTTTGTATCTACGCTCCTTAGAACGGCTGCTCTCGCCACATTGTTCAATGCACCAATATTGTCTAGAAATACTCCTAAAGCTGATTCCTTGTACTCTGGAGCTTTCTCTTTAACCAACACTAGTGAGTGTAACGCAGTCTCTGTGGATCTGCCTTTAGTATATGCGTGTTGTGTCTTAGACATAAAGTCTGACCTACTATTTTCTCTAACGTGGGCGTCGAAGATTTTCTCAAGCGTTTTCAGGAGGAATGAGGTTAATTGGCCTATATTCTTTTGAGAGTATCGGATTGTACCATGGCTAGAGGAAATTTGTAAAGCGGGTTTAAACTTAGGCCATATTCCAGGCAGCTGGAAACTAGTCAAGGTCGTCTTCATACCAAAAGTAGGTAGAAGAGGACATGAATCAGCGACAGACTTCAGGCCAATCAGTCTTTCGTCTTTCCTGTTAAAAACTTTTGAAAGACTTTTGGATACGCACCTCAGAAGCTCTTTGGAGAGCTCTGGTATATCAACTGCACAACACGCATACCTTAAAGGCAAATCTACGGAGACGGCGCTTCACGAGGTTAACGGAACAATAGAGGGCTCTCTAGAGAGCAAACATTATACCATGGCGGCATTCTTGGATATCGAAGGCGCCTTTAACAATGTTAGCACAGATGCCATCCAACGGGCGTTGATAGACCTGGAGGTGGACAGTTGCATTAGTAACTGGGTCATCTCCATGCTAGAAACCAGGATCATCAAAGCTAATGTGGGTAATATCAACATAACCAAGAAGGTCCACGGGGGCACTCCACAAGGGGGAGTATTATCTTTACTTCTTTGGCTATGTGTGATCAGCAAAATCTTAACAAAACTTGACGGAGGTGGGGTAAAAGTGGTGGCGTACACTGAAGATGTGGTGTTAATGGTGTCAGGACTGTGTCCAAATACGATCAGTGGGATCATCCAAAGGGCGTTAGGCGAGCTTAACTCTTGGGACACAGGATGTGGGCTAAGTTTAAACCCACGTAAAACAGAACTTATGCTTTTTACCACCAGATACAAGGTACCAATTTTTACCCTACCAAATATCAACGGACAAACTTTGTCTTTATCAACCAGTGCAAAGTACTTAGGGGTAATTTTGGACTCCAAACTTAGCTGGAAGTTAAACGTCGAAGAACGGGTAAGGAAAGCAGAAATTGCTTTATATGCCTGCAAACGTATGCTTGGAAGAAGTTGGGGTCTTCAACCTAAGCATACATTATGGCTGTATAAGACGGTTATACGACCTATTCTATCGTATGGTTCGATAGTTTGGTGGAAGGCTCTAGGGAGAGAGTACAATACCAAACTACTCGGCAGAATACAAAGATCAGCATGTGCAATAACGGTCGGTGCAATCAGATCATGTCCTAGAGAGGCTCTCAATGCACTGACATACGTTATTCCGATAGACCTACATATAAAGAAGACGGCAACCATGAGTGCATTTAGGTTAAATGAAGCGGGTCGCTGGAAAGGAAAAACTTATGGTCATGCTAGTCTATTATTGCGACAAACTGAGTTAACCTCGGTGAGGACTGACTACATCGTCCCAATGGTAACGTTCAATAGAAATTTGGCACACAAGAAACAATCTTCCATTTCCACTGTGAATGCCCTGCCCCATGGAAGGACAGAATGTTAACCCTGGGCAAACCGCTGTTCGAGAGTCTCGAGCAACTGTCTGGCGTAGACGTCAACAACCTAGTAAGGTTCCTAAGCCGCACAGACTGGATATAGTCCTGCTGCAAATAACTGTTAAACAATTTGGTAACGAGGATGTGGCAACAAAATGGTGCGGAAGCGCTAGTTGGGTTCTGGATAAATCACCACTCTAGCCAACCAACCAACCATCGGATTGTTCTTACCCGCTTTCAGTATAAACACAACTCTTGCTTCTCTCCAGATAACAGGTATTTAGTTAAGCCTCAGGCATCCTGTGTATATCGTTTTTATCCATGCTACCATCAGATTGACCATCCTTTAGAGCATGGCTGAAAAAATTCCGTCTAAACCCGGTGGTTTAAATGGGTCAAAAGTGCTTATTGCCCTCTCTAGTTTTTTCGTTGTAATAATGTCTTTCGAGATGCTTACTACATTATTTCTAACAGCCTCCTGACCTAAGGAGTCTGTCCATCCTGGAAAACGCGTACTGAGTGTAGAGATTCCTCACAACTGTCAATCCAGTCCCCGTTGGATTTACGTACTAAGTTAGACATAGTCGGGTGTTTTGATAACAGTTTCCTGAGCCTAGCCACTTCGCTTGTGTGATTTCCATACTGCCACAGAAATCTTTCTATGGCTCTCTCTTGGCTTTACACACCTCTTTCTTGTATGCCTGTCGTAGATCGTTATACTCTAGTCATTTGGCTTCAATTCTTGCGCGAACTGTACCTAATTCTTGGACGCATGTACACCAAAATCCTTACATACAACTTTCCACGTAGCTAAAGGATAAAATCCAACAAGTTGAGAATGACGACAAATCGAAATCTTGGTGTCTTTTTCAATACTTTGTTCCATAAACTTCGCGAAAAGTTTTTTTTTTGTTTTAAACACACAAATTTCTCCACAATTTCCCAAGCTGTATTGAAGAAAAATATCAACACAATTTGCCATTCTGAGCTATCCGACCATAGTTCTTGATATCAACAATTCTTATGTAGCTAACAAAACACCCGCTATTTCTACCACGAAAAAGAATTCAATAGTAATAATTTGCAATTTGATGTCTCATACAACTCTAAGAGGCACACTTTGTACCCTTTGTAGGAAACCCTCAAGTCGCATAGCATCAATTGAAGAAAAAGCGTGGCCTGAAGAACCGTAGACTGTTGCGCTTATGTATTATATTATATGTGTATGCATGTGTTGGCATGATATCTAATTAAGATTACTTAATTACCGCGCATTCATATTGAGTTGATATAAAGGTGAATTGCAGCTCTTAAGGAAATCCGTTATGAGATATTCACTATTCAATTTAATAGACTTAATTCAGGACAATTGAATTAAACCTGAGATCAAATGCATAAATGTATAACTTGCGCACTGTATACACCAACATACATGGTTAATATCTATTCAATTATGCTTTACCTTTTAGCTACTTTTGCATGTATTTATTGGACATAATAAGCATCAATTGTTAGGCAGCCGTCCCGGGAATTCAAACATTTGAATTAGGAAATTAAAGCTTGAGTGCCACAAGCAGCAAATCTATGCGAATTTTGCAGTAAATTTAATTTCTAAGCTGGTTAATTAGATGTAGAATACTTTATTATACCGTGCGACTGTAAAAGGTATCCAGGAAAAATTTTGCATGCGCCTGAAACTAAAGACTCTATCGGGTGTACAACTAATTAATTTCGTATTTGTTACTAACCTCATATCGCTTTATGTAGTCAATATTTTGACAGTGACAGCTATTCTATGTTAAAGTACGCCAAAAAACAAGTAAATTTGATATGTCATAGTGAATATTAGTAAGCACACAATTTTTTTTATTACAATCAAAATGTTCTTCAATTTAAAGAAAAGTGCAACAGAAGCACATCGTTTACTCTCAGAAGTTTATCCTGAATATGCTCCAGAGGTAAGAGTATGTCAGCAGTGGTTTGCACGATTTAAAAGTGGTGATTTTGACACAGAAGACAAAGAGCGATCAGGGCCATCAAAAAAGTTTCAAGACGAAGAATTGGAGGCATTACTCGATCAAGATCCATGCCAAACTCAAGAAGAGCTTGGAAAAAACATTGAAAGTCACTCAACAAGCCATTTCTAAACGTTTAAAAGCAACCGGATACATTCACAAACAAGGAAATTGGGTGCCACACTAATTGAAGCCGAGAGACGTTGAGAGACGATTTTGCATGTCTGAAATGCTGCTTAATCGCCACAAAAAGAAATCGTTTTTGCATCGTATTGTCACTGGCGATGAAAAGTAGATTCACTACGACAACCCAAAGCGTTAAAGATCATATATGAAGCCAGGCCAACCAGCCAAATCGACACCAAAGCCGAATATTCATGGTTTGAAGATAATGCTCTGTATTTGGTGGGAGCAAAAGGGCGTGCTGTACTATGAGCTGTTAAAATCGGGCCAGACGATCACGGGAGAGATATACAGGCAACAATTGATACGTTTGAAGCAAGCAATAGCCGAAAAACGGCCAAAATGGGCGACCAGACACGATTTTGGACGACCAGATGATTTTCCATCATGACAATGCTCGACCACATGTTGCAGTACTGGTCAAAAATTATTTGGAAAATGCCGGATGGGAAATTCTACCTCGCCCGCCTTATAGCCCAGACATTGCTCCTTGTGATTATCACTTGTTTCGGTCGATGCAGAATCACCTTTCTGGAATACGGCTAACCAATATGGAAGGTATTAGAAAATGGCTTGATGACTTTCTCGGCGCAAAAGATGAGAAGTTTTTTTGAGATGGAATCCATAAATAGCCTGAAAGATCGGAAAAAGTTGCCGCTTCCGATGGGCAATATTTTGAATAAAATTTTTTTCACTTCTATACTTAAATAAATAGTTTTGTTTAACAAAAAAATACGAAATTAATTAGTTGTACAGCCGATATATAGTAATGCTGCACACTTAGATTCATGTTTCCACATTTGTTAAAGGGCATTACAGTTTCAAAGAACTAAATTAAGAGAAAAAAATGTTTTCAATTCTTATACTTGCTCTATGACATAAAACAGATCCATATCCAGCTTTAAAAAAAAAAAAACATTGTTAAATTTTCGCCGTGACAAATACGAGTCTATTACAATATCCTGTTTTGGAAAATGTTGCCTAAATATCTTCAAAATTGTCTAACTAATTAATGTAAGAAAAAATGTATTATAAAAGTAAATATTAATATAATATTTTAATTTCCAAATTGAGGGCTATATGGTCTTACTTCGCTCTTTTAAATTGATTAAATTCTATCTCATCTCTCGTTTTCTGGTGTAGCCCAAGGAAATATATTGGCCCCACTGCTATTCATAATTTTTGGAAATGACATTTGCAGTTGCAACAATAACACCAATTTTCTTTTGCATACTGATGACTCACATACACACGCGGTGCTTGCAAGTACAGCAAACCATAATAAATACATAAACCTTCCATCTGACTTAGATAACATTGTTGCTTCGTGTAAAAGAAAAAAGTTAAATTTAAATAAAAGAAAGTGGATCTCATTTTAAATCTTGTGCTTTTATACCTATTATACTTCCTATCACAATGGTGGCTCTAGATTATCCAATCCAAATGAAATTATTGATCTTATTTTACTCAAGATTCTCTTTTCAAAGACACTTTCTGTACTTTATTTTATTCGACGTTTTATGTTGGTTCGGACTTTGTTGATCCAAACAATCTAAAGCTGTTATATACCTCTCTTGTCCGGTCGAAGCAGGAATATTCCGTCTTAATTTCGAGGTCATTTAATGCATTTCATATTAGTCGGCTTAATAGTGTCCAAAAAGCTTTTGTGTATTATATTTTACGTTCTTTAAATTTCACGGATCTAATTCCACCCAGTAAAGCTATACTACGGAGGACGTTATCAGATAAAGCAGCTTGTGTCCTTTTTTATTTTTTTTCCTGTGCGATTAGAATTTAATTTCGTATAAATAAGGGAAAACAAAAACCACAGCAACAACTTCAATACAATATTTGTTTGAAGTTCAAAAAGTGATTCAAATTATAATATTTCAACTAATAAGACGAAAAATCTTACTGGAGCTAAGAAAGTTGTTAACTGTGGGGCTTATATCGAGCACTGGCGAAGGAATATATATATCAACCATTACTTCAATGTCCAGTAGCAAAATGAAGGGGGAAGTCCATGTAAAATTAAAAATAAAACAATTTTTTTTCGATATTTCGAAAGTACAGTATCTTAAGAATATACTGTGAAATTTTGATGCGGAAATTCTTAATCTTATAGCGTCAATAGCCCACTAACTATGTAGAGAGCGGTCCGCGTGCTCCTGTACCTCCAGCTTTAAACTCATTTATCTCGAAACTGTATTTTTAAAAACTGCTCGTGCTGTAACTCAAAAAGTTATCTGCCGATTTATTTGAAGTTTGGTGAGGCTTTTCTGTATATTACTATCGGAAGGATAAATCTAAAATTTCAGATATTTCGCGTTGATAAATTACTTTTTGGGATTGAAACATGTCAACAAAATATCCCTAAATTCTGACTTTGTTTTCAAAGGCTTATTTTATAATTAATTTTATACTTGTTTTTTTTAATTTTATAGGTTAATCCTTTCCGTTAATATGTTATAAAAAAACCAATTTCATTTTCTTGATTCGGTTCGATAGATTAAGAGTAATAAATAGAGCAGTTTGGGACCTCGCGCCGTAGGCAGCCGACAAGAAATGATCCTAAGCCGCCATTTTGGAAAAACAATTAAAAAAAATTTTTTGTACTCTCGAAAGGTTAAATAAAGTTGTGTTAAAGCTTCAAAATAATGTAATTATTTTATCACCTTTAAAAATATGTTTAAAAAATGATTGATTTTGAGGCTTCTACATGGACTTCCCCCCTTAAGAATTAAAAGCAAACAAAAAATATAATTGCTATTATTAATTCTAAAAGTTGGTGTCAATAACCATTACAAAGAAGACAAGTGCGAATTTCGTTTCTCAAAAACTAGTTATTTTGATCATTACGTAGGATACAAATTTGGAATCTCTGGCCCACTCGCTGGAGAAATAATGTCAGCATACTATTAGCCTCACGAACGATATTTTTCTTTAGTGCTGAGATGGTTAATAAACTTGCGTAAAGAATTATGGGCGGAGAGTTTTAAAAATTTGTCCCTTCATTTTTAATTTATTTTTCAGTACCAAAATTTTAATTAGGATTTTCAGTATTAGTGGTATTTTTCGATACCCAAATTTTTTTATTTTATAGATTTTTTTATTGTATGTAATCCCAAGATACCGAGACTCGTCCCAGTAAAAAAACTTTCTTTTTATTAGGGAAGATAACACTTTGGTTGCTTTCACGCTAATACTAGCAATCATTATTGGTCCCGTGTAGGTAGGTAGGCTGGTGAAATGGTTTAATACGTTCAAGCCGGCGCGTACCACCGGTGGCTCGCACAAGATTGCTTCATGAGACGGCGTGTACCAGCGGTGGCCCGCACAAGATTGCTTCATGGGACGGCGTGTACCACCAATGGTACTTTATTAGACGGTACCTATGAGATGAGAAGCCATAAACGACTACCCTTATGAAAAAATTTCGTTTTATATAACCTGCAATCGCTTCCGATAGAGCGAAAAGATGTAAACGTTGCCGTCTGTGGGCGAAGACCATGAATAACAGCGCCGGCGGGAACGTGTTAAGTACCACTCTGGCACTCCCCAAGTAGCGCTATAGCGCCATTTTGATATCATTATGAGACCTCCAACAGGAAGATATCTATGGTCAGCCAGAGCTGTTGATATAATGAAGAAGATTCATGGGATTTAGGTTGACACACTGCCCCAGGCTGTCGAAGAAAGGAGCACCCAGTGACCTTAATCGTCTAGCTGCCAAACCCGGACATTTACAGAAAATGTGCTCAACTGTCTCCTTCCCTGAAAGGACCCCACAGCTTCTGCAATGTGAGTTAACTGGTAAGCCTAGCTTCTCCGCGTGTGTGGCAACCGTCCAGTGACCGGTAAACGTAGCTACGAGTTCGGAAATTGAATGGCGTGGAGTCCGCAGAACTTTTTACGTCCTGTGTCTATTGCACTGGTGCCAAAGGGTTTCGAAATAGAACACCAAGAAATGGAGCTTCATCTGTTTTTCGCTTTCCTGAGAAATACGTTGTGCAATGCTCATTTGACAATTGTTAGGGTGATACCTTGAACCCAGATGAAATGTTAGATTTGATCTCCTCCTTAGAGGAATTTGCTAGTTTGGTTCTGCACCAAGGCGTCGTCAGAGCGCCTTAATCGCGGCTTGGCTATCAGAAAAAATGTTCATGTCTCCATCGCTCCCACATTCCCTAAGCATTTTGCATGCCTGCAGGATCGCAGAGACTTCTGCCTGAAAAACATCGACAGTATTCGGCAGTCTAAAGGAGATAGGTTAATTGGCTGATTTAGCGAAAACTCCTGCTCAAACTACCGATTCAATCTTGGAGCCGTCAGTGAAGACAGAGGTGCGAGTTTCGGTGCAGATTTCCAACCCAATTCAATCCCGACTATTTGGAAAGACTGCCCTAGCACGACCCTCAAACTCTAGTTTGCGGATAGGGAGATATGTTCGAAGTTCGGAGAAATACGGTGCTAACTGCCCAAAAATGCTACCATATCCCTTGGAAGTTTGCCTACAGAGGCCAATCTCCTTTAACCTGGTTACACTTTGAGCTGCGATGCAAATAAAGTAAAAGTCGCTGATCCCGTGTTATGAATTGAAAAAATGTTTGCTTAAACCCAAAAAGAAAAAGTTTTTAAATCTTACTTGTTTAACCACCGAAACACACTACGCTGCATACGAATTTACAAAAGTGCACACTGAAAACGGAAAATTATATAGTGTGCATCAAAGTGAAATTTCTTTCCATTATATTTTTTACTTGAAAAAAAAGTATAACTATTTCCCCATTTATATTAACTAATCCCGAAAATTCCGAGAAACCGTGACTAACATCCCTAAATCGCACTGTTAACGCCCATGGTGTATAATTTAATATATAATACAATATATAATGCAAATTAACACAAACTCCAAACACATCTAACCCCACATACACGCAAGCATGTCGTACACGGCGTATGAGTAATCACAATTACATTTGCTTTTGTATGCCAGCCATTCTCCAGTGATTTGAAATTTAATTTCAATCGAATTAATCACCGAATTCCGCCTACCTTAGGTTATAATTAATTATTGCTTTTGAAGTGGAAGTTGTAAATTTATCAATGTGAGTTTGTTGCGCCTACAACAATTTTCAAAGTCAAAGTAGTTTGCTTTGCTGGGAAGGGAGTACCAGCAATTAAAACCAAACAAATGCAAATCTTAATTGCATACATAGAAGCATTAATACACAAACATATGCATGCATCCATATATGTGATGTAGATGTATGTATCTCCATTACAGCATTCTTCGCTTCGCAACTTGACTGCGTAAACAATACAAACTCATTTGAAACTTACACGCACACCCCCTGGGGCCTAAAACAATGCATTGGGCACTTACTTACACAAATGTATGTTTGTTACGTGCAATCAAGCGGGAATACACACCTGTTAACGTGCATGTAAATAGCAAAGAGTACAGGAAAAACAAAGTTGCGATAGAATAAAATCGAGTACTAAAAACCAAATGTTTTGCATTTAATGAAGCAATTTCGTGAAGGGAAACAAGCACATACATGCATGCATACATACGTAAATGTGTGCATACAAACTACAAAGCAGACAGAAACTTGTTTTATAGCACACACAGCTTGTAAGCAACTTTACTAACACTTCCAATTTAGTATTTCACATTTCGAATTCCGAATCACGCATTCCGCATTTGCCAAACAATGCATATTTTCTGCGTGGCTACATAAACAACACTTCGCCACAAAATTTTATTTTCGCACACATTTTACACCTGCTCGTATTACACGCTTACTTAGTTAATGTGCATATTTGTTTGGATTTCGCAGTAAAATTTTTAATTGCGCGCAGAGCTGAAATGTGAACTGAACGAGTGGAGTTTTGTTACAAATGTTTTAATGGCAAACGGAATGTGTAAATGGCGTTAAATTTACATGCGCCAGAAATGAAGCGATATCGAAGCAATGGCTACTAAAGGAATTCAAAGTGTAACCAGAGGAGATATACTGTATTTACAGTGTCTACGAAATTGTTCATAAAAACATGAAATTTGGAATTTTTTAATTAAATATTTTTAGTAGTCGAAATAATGGCTATCAAATTAATGCAAAGTGGAATGACAGAAGATTTACTGTATTTACAGTGACTTCGAAAACTGTTCATAAAAACATGAAATTTGGAATTTTTCAATTAAATAGTTTTGTATATCGAAGTAATGACTACTACAGCAATTCAAAGTGTGGCAACAAGAGTAACGCTATATATACAGTGACATCGAAAATTGTTCATAAAACGTTTACTTTAGATTTTTTAATAAAATATTTTTATATATCGAAGTAATGGCTACTACAGCAATTCAAAGTGTGGCGACAGGAGACATGCTATATATATAGTGACTTCGAAAACTGTTCATAAAAACATGAAATTTGGAATTTTTCAATTAAATAGTTTTGTATATCGAAGAAATGACTACTACAGCAATTCAAAGTGTGGCAACAAGAGTAACGCTATATATACAGTGACTTCGAAAATTGTTCATAAAACGTTTACTTTAGATTTTTTAATAAAATATTTTTATATATCGAAGTAATGGCTACTACAGCAATTCAAAGTGTGGCGACAGGAGACATGCTATATATATAGTGACTTCGAAAACCGTTCATAAAAATATGAATGTTTGAATTTTTTAATAAAATAGATTTACAGTTCGAAGTGATGGCTACTAAAGCAATTAATAGAGTAACGACAGGAGGTATACTGTATATACAGTGACTTCGAAAACTGTTCATAAAACGTCTCTTTCAGATTTTTTAATAAAATATTTTTATATATCGAAGTAATGTCTACTACAGCAATTCGAAGTGTGGCGACAGGAGATATGCTGCATATACAGTGCCACAAAAATCTTCATAAAAACATGAATTCTGAAATTTGTAATACCATAGCAAAGTAATGACTGCTAAAGCAACTGAAAGTACAAACATGATAGATATATAAAATATATACAGTTAGCTCCAAAAACTGTCCTTGCGAACATGAATTTATTACTTTTCTACAAAAGATATTGGCAAATCAAAGTGCCGCTTATCAAAGAAACTTCAGATACTGCTGTGGGCAAAACGTAAGGTGCATTTGGTTGTAAAATGAAAAAACCTTTATTTATTCTTGTAAATCAATTACATCCCCTTCAAAATAATCCCCTCTCTATGAAATACACTTATGCCAACGATTTTTCCAATCCCCGAAACATGCCAAATAGTCCATTTCCGGTATAGCCATCAGCACTTTCTTCGATTCAGCTTTTATCTCCTCAATCGACTCGAAACGCGTTCCCCGGAGTGGTCTCTTGAGTTTTGGGAGTAGCCAGAAGTCACACGGAGCCAAATCAGGCGAATACGGTGGTTGCGGAACGATATGCGTGGAATTTTTGGCGAAATGGTCGCGAAGAAAGAGTGCAGTGTGAGACGGTGCATTATCGTGAGCAAAAACCAAGAGTTGTTGTCCCATAATTCTGGTCTTTTTAGACGAATTGCTTCACGTAAACGACGCATAACGCTCAAATAATATTCCTTATTAACAGTTTGGCCAGGTGGAAGGAATTCATAGTGCACCACACCACGAAAATCGAAAAAAACTGTCATCATGACCTTTATTTTTGAACGACTTTTCGGTCTGGCCTCGCCTTTAGCACGATATTCGCTTTATTGGTCGGTTGTTTCAGGGTCGTAAGCATAAATCCAAGTCTCATCTCCCGTAATGATGCATTTGAGCTTGTCCTGATAGTCTGAAAGCATTGTTTCACACACATCAACCCGACGACTTTTTTCCAAGAAATTGAGAGTTTTCGGTACCAAACGAGAATTGACTTTTCGTAGTCCCAAATGGTCTTTCAAAATGGTTTTCACAGATCCTTCTGATATTCCGATCATATCAGTAAGGTCTTTAACAGTCAACCGACGATTTTTAAGCACTAACTCCTTCACTTTATTGACGTGTTGGTCATCTGTTGACGTCGATGGTCGTCCGGAGCGCTCCAAGTCATCAACACGTTCTCGACCCTCTTTGAAGTCTTTGTACCACTTATAAACATTTTTCTGCGACATGGTCGAATCACCAAATGCCTTCTGGAATATGCTAAACGTTTCCGCAGCCGAAATTTCATTCCGCAAACAAAATTTGATGGCACTTCTCTGCTCAATCAAATCAGACATTGTAAAAATCGAAAAATGCACTCTTGGTAAACACAAGCGTAAATATATTACTGATAATGGCATTCACATGAAAGTTGGCCGAGATGTTATTAACAGTGCTGCCAACTCATGAAAAAAATAACTAGAGCGAAGTTTTAATCCCGCGAAGTTTGACAAATAAATTCACCTTACATTTTGCCCACAGTAGTATATCAGCGATAATACGCTATGTACACAGTGGTTTCAAAACTGTTCGTGAAAACATTTCGCATTTTAGATTTTTTTGATAAAATAATCAAAGGTGATATCTTACCCATACAGTGATTTTAGAAACTATTCTCAAAACATGCATTTCATATATTTTTAATAAAATACATATAAATATAAAATAAATGAAAAATAAAATAAATATTATATATTTACAAAGTCAAATCTGTTACTTTAAACCTGAGTGTAAATATTTTTACAGTCCTATGATATTAACAATCGAAAATAATTTTGAACATATGGCATGTCACACCATTCTGTGCCACTAGCCGACCACTTTTCAAATATGTACCTAATAATGGACTTAAAAGATAGTTTTCATATCTACAATAGATGACTTAAAATAGCACTAAAAAAACTGCTCAGTGGTGTCAAGTCACAGACAGATCCATTACATTGTAAAACAGATAAAAAACAAAATTATGGCAAAAGGCAATCGGCAATCGGCAATCGGCAAAAAAAATGTATACGTGTTTCGGTGGCTTGCAGCTTTAGGCCTGATTTTATTTTCAGGGTAGGGTCAAAGCTCTAATCGTTTACACAATTTTATGGGAAATCAGTATAAGAGACTATGATTGCATATATGTATGTATTTATATATATATATATATATATATATAATTGGCACGTACACCTTTTGTGGGTGTTTGGCCGAGCTCCTCCTCCTATTTGTGGTGTGCGCCTTGATGTTGTTCCACAAATGGACCTATAGTTTTAAGCCGACTCCGAACGGCAGATATTTTTAAGAGGAGCTTTTTCATGGCACAAATACACTCGGAGGTTTGCCATTACCTGCCGAGGGGCGACCGCTATTAGAAAAACTTTTTTCTTCATTTTGGTTTCTCACCGAGATTCGAACCTACATTCTTTCTGTGAATTCCGAATGGTAGTCGCGCATCAACCCATTCGGCTACGGTAGCCGCATATGATTGCTTAGTCTATATTTTATATGAAATTTTACGCAAAATCGCTACACTTTGAAAACAATTTTTTCAATACACACCAACGAATTTGTACATACAATGAATTCTCTTAATTTTCAGGCTCTTCTGCGCGGTGCGCTGTCTCAACAAAGTGCTGTAATATTGGTCTGTATGGCTGTGGATCGATATATGTGTGCGTTGCATCCGCGAAAATACTACCAGCATTCCAGTAAAAAGGTAGGAGCAATATATATAATAAGATTTGCTCTATTTAAGTTAATTCTAATAATTTTAAATGCACACTAAAATTACATACCCACCCATTTCAAGTGGGATTTGCGCATACCTACTGAAACTCTAAAAACATACACTAACTGACCAAACAAATAAGGCACTTAGTTGTAGGGAACTTAAGTTAATGCATTAACAGTAAATCAATGTTTTTTACGCGTAAGTACTTATCAATATTTATTTGAGATGGCACCTGGCTGTAAGTAATTTATTTTATAAAATTTTTTCTTTATATCTTTATTGTCCACTTTTTTACTCTTACAGACTAAACATCAGTTAAAAAATGTGTAACAAATGTAATTTAAATTTAACCTAAAGCGACTTATTTCTAAGCTAAAGTTCAGATTTTGAGCATAACTATTGCATATGCGACTGCGGGTCTACGAGTAGTATAAGGCTTTTGCAGAGGGCCGAGAAGTTGTGGAAGATTTGCCCCGATCTGGTCGCCCATCTACGCCTTCAACGAATGAAAACGTTGACAAAGTCAAGGAAATGGTACTGTAAAACCATCATTTATGTTTAAGGGAGGTAGCTTGTGACTTTAGCGTGTCTCACGAATCAATTCGCAACATTCAACACCATCAATCGAGCATGAGACGCTAAGACGCGTGGCTGCTCGACTCGTTCCAAGAGAGCTGAATTTCTTTCAAAAAATTCATTGGAAGAAGGTGGCTGAGGATATTCTTGAACAAGTCACAAGTGAATTCGGACCCAACGTTTAACCAGCGCATCACAACAGGTGATGAGACGTGGGTATATGAGTTTGGCATGCAAACCACACGAGCCCAAACCCAAAAAACCACGTCAAAGTCGGTCAAAAGTGAAAGTCATGCTACTCGTTTCTTTGATTATCATGGTGTTGTGCACTCGGGATTCATTCCAAATGGTTCTACGGTAAATAAGGAATATTATTTGGAAGTTATGCGACGCTTGAGAGAGAATATGCGTAGGAAACTGCCCAATTAGTAAAAAGAAAACTGATGGATCTTACACCAAGGCTCATATTTTGAACACTTTTTTGACCAGAAACTCGACAAATATCATTGAAAACCACCGTCTTCACTGGATTTAGCCCCCTGTGACTTTTTCCTTTCCCTTTCGTCACTTTGAGTCGATAGAGGCCAAGGAGAATTCGCTGAAGGAACTGAAGAAAATCTCTTCAAACGCGTTTAAAAGGTGTTTTCATGACTGCTCGACTAATCGTTGGCATATATGTACTGCTTCGAATAGAGCCTATTTTGAAGGCGACAAAATAAATTTTGATTATTAAACAATTATTTTGCACTTTATGAAACAATTTTCTGTATTTCTTCGACAAAATGAAAAATCACCTTCTTGGAAAACGTTTTTATTAAATGGATAAAAACTTAGCAGTACTTGTGTTTTAAAAACTCGTTTGTTAAGGGGTAACACCACTGTAGAAATTTCAAAAAATTGATTTTTTTTTTATAAGCTTAAAAAATTCTTTGAACCTTTTAAAATATAGAACAAAAAGCTTTATACGTTAAATACTTTAAGCTTTTAACCAGGCGTTAGTGACTGCTACCTAACGACTTCTCCAAATTTCCAAACTTTAAACGCGTTTTTCTCAAAACACGTTTTCTGAAATTGGCACGCAGCATAACTCAAACAATTTTAAATATTTTTAATCAGGTTTTTCACTACGTGTGTATAATAACCTTCTTAAGAGAAGAGCGTAGGGGATTTTCGATAGATTAATTTAAACGATTGTTATAATTATTTAAGTGCCGTTTTTTTAGTCCAAAATAGAGTGTTTTCCTTCAAATGCTTGCTAATTCCACAAAAATAAATATTTTGTAAATCCCCTACGTGTTTCTCTAGCTATTCTTATCTAGATTAAGAAAAAACAAATTTCCTTGTTCCAGATTAAAATTTGCACCCTCTGTGCTGCGTGCCGCGGAGCTCTTTCAAGAGAAACCACATTACAAAAATGTCTCCAATACCGCCATATTGTAAAATTTTTCGATCAAACTTTGTAGTTTTGTATTTTAGTATATAAGTAATAACTTCCCAAATCAGAGTGATTGTTTCCCCTTTCCTTCTATACAAAAAAATTCTTTAAAAATCGTGTTTATTTTACGCGTGTACAGTGGTGTTACCCCTTAAGGGGTGATATACAGTTAGAAGGCCAAAAAAAAGCGAATTTTCCAGATTTTTTTCTGGGAAAACTTTTAAATTTATTGATCTAAAAATCTGTCCACATATTATGATATCTCTTAACTGTATTTTAAGACTTAGTATTAGCAAAAATATTTGTTTGGAAAGGAGCTACAGCTGATCTTCGGGAACTTCTCTGAAAAAAGGCGTTATGCGGTGACCACTATATCTCTGAACTGGATCCTCGGGAATTAAAAAAGCCAAGCAGATTTCGTTAAAACAATGTTAAATCTAGTAACTAATCGAAGAAATAAGCATACATGTTTTTGACAAAATGGCGATTCCTAAAAAAAAATCGATTTTTGACCAAAATTTCCGATTTCCACATATTTGCAAGTTGTTCTCTTTGCGTTTTGTCCGATGCTGTGTTTAAAAAAAATTCAAATTTCGACTGAATTTAAATTATATTATTTCAACCGTCCTTATATTTCTCTTTTTGTACACTTTTCCACTATCTGACCTCCTTCCTCTTAATTTTTTGAATTAATTTTTGTTTTAGTTTTCTTTCCATTTTGATTTTACTTGCCCTACTTGGCTTTTTGTCAACTTTTATATTAGCGTTAACTGAATGGAAGGACATAATCGGGTCGATGTTGTGTGTTGTAAGCAAAACACAGACGACGAGCGCTTTCACTTTCTCTCCAGCCGCGCTACTATGTTTTGCAGAATTACGTCATGAGCTCCAGTACTCGTTTGTTCTTTAAATACTTGACACCTTTTGTTCACTGTTCTTCTCATTTCCATATTATTTTATTCATTTATGCACTGCATATGCCACGATTTCATTTCTGATTTATTTATTATTTAAACATCTTTCCAAATCGTAAAGCTTTCCATTCGATTGAATCGATTCGTTTTCAGCACTTATGCCGCACTACAAACGAATCCATCTATCACGCAAGCATTCCACAACATATTTTTTTCCTACACTATTGACTTGTATCAGATTTTTTTTTTTAATATCCGCGCACTTAAAATTTTTCTTCGCTGCCGCTTTGCTCTTCTTCTACCGTTTAACGTAGGCACCCATTGTTTGGATTCAGCTTGTTTACCCATTTCTATTGTCCTTAATACGCAGCGTCTGCCCCACTTTCTGCGCTTTCTTATTTGTCGACGTTCACACGATTTGCTAGTCAATATCTGCTTCTAGCATCGTTCCACTCGCATGCTGCCTACTTTTCCGTATTTTGTTTCTCGTATCTTGTTTCTCATATCTGTTTCTTGCATCAGCTTCGCTAACGGCTCGCAACATTTGCCACGTGCTTTATCTTCATTTTGTTGGATTTTTTATGTGATATTTTGCAGCTTGTCGATTCGTCATCTTGTAGCCTCATTTCCAAGAGCGCGCACTTTATCTTTTCTCCAATATGTTTTTGTTGTTTATTTTTTGCATTTGTTTTTGTTTTGTTTTCGCATTATTGTGTTGATTTATTTGCCAGCTGCACACACTTGACTGCAGTTATTGTGCAATTAAAATATTAAAAAGCGAGAAATTTCTACGATAGGCGCTTATCTTGTTTTCCACTTACGAGCTGCTGTTAAAAACTTACACTTTTTTTTGTGCTTTACTCTTCAGATTACTTTCGCTTGGCGTGGTTTCTGCAGTCACTGCAAACTATTTTGTTTTCTCGCTTTTTTCACATCATTATCCTTTTACGACCATTGAGTATCTGCGTGTTCTTGCTGCGAAAAAGACTCTTACGCAACTTTTTAAGTATCTCAGCCATTGGTTATCACTTTTTTAGTGGTTGAATTGCACGTGCACGCTGTATAGCTGATAAGGCGCCAAAAAGTAGGCTTTAGTTAAGTGATTTTGTGTAATAATTTATTTTGAGACAGTTCGCACTGGCTGATTAGTGCTTTTGCTTGAAGAAAATCTGCTATATATGCTTTGAAAATTTAAGTATTTTATTGGGCAAATAAAAGGTTCTAACCATTTTTTGCTTAATGCAAATCGAAGTCAGTTTTGTAAATCCGCTTCTTATATTATAATAAAAACCTGGCTTATTGTTGGGATATTGATTCGATGTTTGAAAAAATTGGTTACCCTCATATTTCAGAGGAGTGGCGACTTTTCATCGATGCATCGGTCAACAGCCTTAAAGTAGTGCTACTTCATATCGGTAACAAACATCCAGCTGTCCCGATCGCATATGCCACCAACCTCAAAGAAACATACGAAGGCATGGAATTAATATTACAGCTGGTAAACTACCAAGAGCATAATTGGAAAATATGCTGCGATCTAAAAGTGGTCGGATTACTCATGGGTTTTAAGCGTGAATTTCCAACCCACCAGTGCTTTTTGTGTACATAGGAAGGTCGCAAAAGAGATCAGCATTACACTGAATTTAAGTGGAAGCCGCGAACATGCTACAAAGTAGGCGTAGAAAGTATAGAAAATCTACCATTAGTGCAGCCATCTCAAATCATTTTGCCATCAATACACATTAAGCTCGATGTCGTATCAAATTTTGTTAAAAAAACTGGATCGTGAGGGCGAGGCGATTGCAAGCTTGCGCAATATTTTCCCGAAACTGAGCGGCGCAAATATTCATGCAGGTATTTTTTTTACGAAGGTTTAGTAACTTTATTTTTTTAATGATGTGTATAATGTAAGGTGTTTTCAGTGGTCCGCAGATAAAAAAAATAGTTGCAAGTTATGAATTTTCATCAAAATTAAATGCTATCGAACAACGTGCATGGAAAGGCACAGTTGCCGTTATTGAGCAGTTTCTTGGCAACAAACGAGCTGACAATTATAAAAATATTGTTGCAGAAATTATTTCGGCATATGGCGAAATGGGCATATTAATGTCGCTAAAGATCCATTTCCTTCACAATCATTTAGATTGTTTCCCTGGTGATTTAGGAGCTTGTAGCGGTGAACATGGCGAAAGGTTCCATCAGGACATTGCGGCTATTGAAAAGCGCTTTAAAGGACAAGACATTACGCATATGCTTGGCGAATACGGTTGGTCTATTTGTCGCGATACTGACGAATATGCTTACAAGCGCAAAAATAAAAGGCCTAAGTTTCTTTAAAAGCATTACAATTTGTAATGTAACAATGTTTAATTTTAATATAATAAAATTAATAAAAAAAATCGGGGTTTTATATCTCTATTGTAATGCGGAGTGAAATACCTTTCTTTTGATACCCACATCGGCATATCTCATGCAATTTTTTTTTAATTTCGAACAGGTGGCAACCCTGTGAAACATTGTCAGTGGCAACACCTAGGTGAAAAGTCTAGAAATGTGATACACTATCTGTATGCCCAATTTCATTCAAATCCGTTAAGCTAATCCTGAGATCGTGTGGCTATACAGATATGCATACAGGAATTGCTCGTTTAAAGTTATAAAACACAAAAAAAAAACAAATTGTGACGTGTACATGAAAATCGCCGATACACGTGTATTTTTATTTTTTATCCCCTTCCCGAAAAAGAATATTTGGTTCATAGGACAGAATGTGTGTAACGCGGTGTTAGTATAGATCTCAAGCATCTCATTTCCACAGACTCACTTAAATTAGGTTGAAGCGGTTGTCCACTCTGGGGCACACTCAGGCTCATGGTGACGCCGCGTGGGGAACTAGCCCTTATCCCTCCTAAAACCAATGCGCACTTTTCAAAAATTTTGCAAGAGACAAAGCCGAGATCTTCCAATTCATTAAAAGACTGTCTACCCCAAAATGGAGAGCCTACGTCTGGATAGAGCCGGGCAGTGACACAGAAGGTGCGGGATCGTCTCTTCCCCTTCCTCGTCTAGACAACTTCTGCAGGAGTCATGTGTTTATACACTCATTCTCTGAGCGTGCCTACAGGCTCTCTTGAGGCCATTAAGAAAATTTATCAAATATTAGAAAATCTCCTAATATCAGCTGTGGAATATGTGGCGGATGCTGTAAAACCTCCCTTCCAATAATACGGAAGTTGTCACTCCCCATGAAGATGTAGAGAGTCTCACTTAAGTCGGCCTCCCAGAGCTACTGGTGTATAGTTAAAGACTCGAGTGACCTGGCGTTGACTTAAAAGATCCCAACACACTTTCATTAGCCAATTTCGGGAACATCTGGCAGAAAACCTGCTTGCTTCATTTATTGATAATTAAGGTCCGAATTAAGTTTGTGGCTTGACGAAGACAGCTTACAGTAGATTATTTTTACCTCACTAAACACACAGAAAATCTTTTCAGGCCATTAATCCGGTCTTGAATATGTTTTTGTTGTAATTGTAACAGCCCATACATATTCGGGGAAGGCTGCTGATGTGAAATTCCTTGGCCGGATATAAATCCGGGTCATTCAGGTTACACAGAGCCGACTGCCATGGAAGCGCGAAGATTCTGGAGATTATTTGGGATGGGTGCCGCGATTTTACCATGCCATTTTTAGGCTTTTGTTATCGAGTGTGACAAAATTTTGAATTCATCCCCATGGTGACTGATCAACTCAAACTTTCGCTGGGTGCGAGCACGATATTTTGCATTCATATCCCCTCAAGCGAATAGTCAGCAGGGTGCAACATTTGGCAAAGACTTTCACGGATGGCTCGAAATTTCATGGAAAAGTAAGTGGAGGATTATTCCGCAAGGAGATCCCCACAAAACTCAATTTCAAACTACCGAACCACTGCAGTGTCTTCCAAGGGTAGTTAGCCGAAATCAAAGAAGCCGTTGATGGATTGCTACTTATTTAACTTCTGCCAGAGAGGTAAACATTTACTCAGTGGCAATTAGACTGATTGCTGGTACACCCGAAATGAGTCACGGAGTGCCTTACTTCTCTCTGGACCGCATCCGAATACTTTAGTATTAGGCTCGTTTGAGCTGCTGATATAAGAAATATTAAGAGAATTTGATGGACGAATGAGTGGAGGAATGGACAGGGCAACCTCGAGTTTTCTAATGAAGTTAGAAGATTGAGGTTCTCTCAAAATCCTGGGGCATGAATTGGACCGATCCTGGATAGGTGGACTTGGCAAGTACTTTCTGGCTGCGGCTAAATGGAAGGCATTCGAGGGTCATTTCTGGTACTGCTTTGAATCCTTTTCGGATGGCACTGCTATCTGGAGGATGAGGTGAAATCATCTCAGTACCTTCTCCTCAGATGCCATGACCTGTTGAAATTAAGACACCTGGCTCTCACCTGTTTGCTACACCTGCGAATATAATGGGCTAAGATTTTACTACTCTGATAAATTTCGTCCCTCTTTTTCCCTTTTATTCTCACAGTGGTAAGAAAACGGACGTAATTTGTGTTTTCCTACAGGTGAGACCTTAAGTAGGTAGTCAACTAACCTAACCTAACCAAAGCAATCGCGTATGAAACCTTTCATGGCCCTACGGCTTTCCATATGTTAAACGTTTTGCAAAACTGGCACTTCTCTATGATGACCCAAGCACATTTCTATTATTACTCCGCCAAATAAAGCTTCCGAAATCAGTTTCAAATCTTCCAATTGAATATTTATATGTAAGACCGAGAGACGAGCCCAAAGCAAGCCGAATATATAAACCACTTAAATATAATAACCTAAAAATAAAGTTTCAGAACCAATAAAAATATTTTAACAACGCGAAAGCCAATAGTTGTATATCTACAACGAAAACCAACAACAATTCAATTCAAACAATTTCAGCTCCACCAGCCTTAGTTTGGCTGGTCTCAGTTTTATGCGTGCTTATGTAGCCTGCGGCAACTTTGTATTTTAGGGCGCACATATACACTTGAATACATGAATTTATGCATATAGATGTGGGCGCATATGTGCTCCAAGTTGCATTTGCCAGCTTGTAGTTCGGGCTTGTAGTTATATTATAATTTATGGCAATGGCGATACACCTACTTGCGATCGGCTGCTTGAGTGCGAGGCGGAAAATTTTTATGCGGAAATGCACCACAGAAATATATGAATCAATAGGAAGATGTGCGAGCAAGGCATAACTGTATAACGATATAAGTGTCTACATGTCGGCCAACAAATATACAAATTTACATTTCTTATTTATATTGAGGGTACTCCTATATGTGTGTATGTATGTATGTTGAAGATTGATAATTGCGACCCTGCTGGGAAAAGATGAATATCGCATTCAAGGCGAGTCGACTTCATAAACTTTTGAAAAAAAAATTTAATTTTTTTTTGTTTTGTTTTTGGATTTTCTTGTTTGCTACTCGTATTATATCACTTGGCTACTCAAAAACCTCAAAAAAGATATTGTAAGATGGCATATGCATAGATCCAATAAGCGACAAATTAGGCGGAATAACACATAAGGTGAGCCTGTACTCGTTTATTGCTCGCCTTCGTTGCAGGTTGCCTTCGCTCACGATCCTTTGTTGCACGCTATGCGTATATCGCCTAGTTTTTCACATCAGTTTGAATATGTCAAAACTCTATTAAGGCCCTCGCCTCATTTGAAATGATGTTTTTTTGGGTGTTTCTTTAAAAGTGTGTAAAACGGAAAAAACAAAAGAGTATTTTATTTTTTGATTCATTATTAAAAAATAAAAAATTTGTTGTGACCCTACAAGGTTCGCTCAAAAAGTTGTAAATTTAAAAAAAATGGTCTCCCAAAAGAAGGTAGGTCGATGGCGACACGGATTCCAGAACTCGCAGGTGTCTGAAATCAAATGTATGAATGTCGTTATCGAGTGAACTACGATATTAAAAAAATAATAAAATTTATCAAAATAACGGACGTATAAAGATGAAACACCGTTTTTGACCCTTTTTTGACTTTAAACAACCGAAAAGCATACTGAAAAATTATTTTCTGAATGATCGCAGTTCACGCGATTAAACTGTATTAAACATTAAAAAGTTTCCAAAATAATATTCGAAAAGGCATAATCAGCCATTGCGCCACTCAGACAGTTAAAGCTCAAGTAGAGAACTCAAACCGCTAATAAATAATCAAGTGCAACGATTTGCTTGCTATATAAACTTGATTATAATATTTTATGCTACTGGGGTCAGTATATATACCGAAGGCTCTAAAATCAACGATGAAGTGGGAGACGGTGTCTATTCAGGTACCTGATACCATTCCGCTTACCTGATCATTGCAGCGTATTCCAAGCTGAAGATTAAATAAGACCTTTTAGTGCTGAGTAAAGGTGCAACTACCGTCAGAAATATCTACATTTGTATGCTCTGAAATCGCTTCAATCATGGAAATACTATACGAAAACACTGGAAGAGTTCTATGAACAATTAAGGGTACTCGGAACAATTAAAGGTACTGGGCGGCTATTGTGAGTATGTGTATACTAGGGCGGGTCGATTTAAAAATCGCTCATTGCTCTGTGAAAATCGTATTCTAGGGATCAAAATAAGAAACTTTGCCGAAGGAACCATACCTCTAAAACGAATTCTGATGTCCCTCAATTTGGGTCGAACGAAAAATCGCACTTTGACCCATTTAGAGTGCTCCAATCGAGTCCAAATGTATGACCGACCCCCACTAACTTTGGACGACCGATCCACCCATGCCAGTGGCACACCCCCTGGAACTCTCCTGGGGGGTTCCCCATACAATCATTTCAAAGTATCACCATTTTTGGCGTTTACATGAGAAAAGAAACTAAAAAGTTCAACCCAAATTGGGGGACATCAGAATTCGTTTTAGAGGTATGGTTCCTTCGGCAAATTTTCTTATTTTGATCCCTAGAATATGATTTTCACAGAGCAATGGGCGACTTTTTTGCCTCCCCACAAAAGACACTAAAAGTTCGACTCAAATTGGGGGACATCAGAATTCGTTTTAGAGGTATGGTTCCTTCGGCAAAGTTTCTTGTTTTGATCCCTAGAATATGATTTTCACAGAGCAATGGGAGATTTTTTTACCTCCCCACAAATCGACCCGGCCTAGTGTATACTCAATCGTTCGTTATTGTCAGTTCTGTCGGTTCTGTCGGTTCTGTCGGTTCTGTCTGATATTCCACTTTGTGTTGCGTATCACTTTCTGCCATGGCATCTCCATTGGACATAGCAGACCTGCGTGCGAATTCCTTACGTCGAAACTGTCGGCGACAGCACATGTCGTATCCCACTTTTGTTTACTCTCGAACATGAGTTGGACAAGATTTTTCTCCTTCGGATAAGCAGCCTTCATTAAAAACAGCACGAAGCGTTTGTCGTTCGTTTCCGAACCGCGCGCAATGATACAAACTGTGCGTCCACTTTCTCGTTCTTCAGGGCAGTGTTTACCAAAAGGATCACTTTCGATTTTAAACCAGTGTAGGTATTCTTTGAAGCATCTATGACCAATAGGAAGCTGCGTTGTATCGTAATCAACTTCAATGTGTTTTATGTTTATTCACGCTATAACCTCAGTAATAAGTTTGAAAGTCCAGCGACCTCTTTCGGATTGTTCCTATCGTCGTTGCCATTCAGCAATTGTTTTTGCTCTTTCTTTCTGTTTTGCACACTCGACGGGCTATGAGAGGTGTCGCTATACAACAGTGCCATTTCACATATCACGTCATTCGATGCAGTTCGGTATGCACTAGCCACTTTCAATACACCCATTCTGTATGTTGATTAAACATCTTTAAGATTGGTTTTCTTCGTATGTGCCCAAATGGGCGCTGTGTACGGAATCACAGAGCTTGTCACTGTTGATAGGAGTTGCCATAGGCTTGATCGAGGACCGCCAATGTTGAGCGTTAGCCTCCACAGCGCACCAGTTATTCGTGTAGCTCTGTCACTTACTGCCTGTAGATCAGTGCTGTCCAAAATGAAAAATGTGAGTGTATAAGTGAGAACGAGAGAATGGGAGCAGCCCAGAGGGAAATTTAAACCAAAATAAATAAATATTGGATTGGAGTAGAAAATTTTTGTGGAAGGAATCGAAATGCCTTTTGATATTACATCTATAGCTTCCTTTGAACGACTTGTAACATAAAAGGCATTGCAAGTCGCCAAAGGCATTTTCTAGCATAAAAAAGTTCTCACAGGGCATTGTATTGCATACACTAAGCGTCGCGGACAAACTCGGTGTTTATTCGTTGCTGATTTGCTAACGACTGAACGATGGAGAGTAAGAATACGTGTGATCAATTGATGTATGGGATGGACAGCACTGCTGTAGATGCTACTTTAATGTATTCACGCGGTTCGATGTGCACTCCCAAGTATTTTATATACAGCTGAGACGTGATGCTGTGGTTACCAATCGTAAAAGTTAATTCCTCACAAATCCGGTGTGTGCTCAGAAGGAACAATTCGGTTTCGTGTTCCGCCAAATCGAGCATTGCCTTTCTCAGTCGTCGTTGCGCTCTTAAGATAGCTGCGTTGCACAATGTCACCACTGCTATATCATCTACGTATCCTATAAGCGTTGTTCCTTCTGGGGGATCAAGCTTCAGTATACGTCGCGTTCCATAGTATCGCGCCCGGCACCGACACTTATAGACCATCTCCAGTTATGTTATAGGGCTCCTCGCCAATGTCTCTATAACTCTATAACATTGAGGATATGCAAGGCGGATGAATTAGCTAGACACTGGGCACTACACTCCAAAACACTCAAGACAAAATAGATATGCCTATGCCCTTGGCAGCATTTAAGCTGCTAATAGATAGATACACCTTACATAAGTATTGTCAATAATTGCTGGAGACAGTTATGTGCCTGTGGCGTTGGTAGACAGACATGGTCATGGTTAGTAGACAGCCCACTTAACGGCGAAACAGGTTACTATCTAACCCAAATTCTCAGTGGACGTGGTGGCTTTCTTGCGTACCTCCGCCGCTTTCTTCTGGCTTGCCCTGAACGCCACAGCGAAGATGATAGTGCAGAACATGTGACTTTTCAAAATGTCGAAAATGTCTTCGTTGTCGTCCCCACACCAGATAACCTTGTAACGCAAATGCTGAACTCGAAAGAGAAATGGGAAGCAGTAAAACAGTTTGCAGTAAGGATAGTAATAAAACTCCGAAACTTAGAATGGGAGCGCAAAGCAAAGCAAATGGGACCGATATAGAACATCCAACAGATGCGTCACCCAAAGAAGCTATTTTGAAACAGATCTCCTGTGGAGGTGGCTATATTCACGAACGACAAGCTCAAACACATGAGTTATCGCCTCAAGATGAACCTAAACAGACGACAAGTCGATATCGAATAACGATATTGCAAATTTCCTAATCCCCATTGGTCACAAAGCCAAGACGACTATCGATAGCCTATAACTCCAATACGCAATTGGGAGAGGAATCTGTACGCAGGTATCTGGTGTTTGTAAAAGGCATACACACGGCTCCACCTTGATGAAATGCTTTTGGTAGACTCATGGAGAAATCAGCCGAGTGGGGTGGAATGTTATAGGGTTAATGGAAGCATGCCCCACATACCACTGGTGTGACGGCGCTTTTGATGATGTTTCTGATATTTTCAGCCTTAACCACCTCTGAACCAAAAAACCAGTCTACTTAAATTGAATAGGAAACTCTATTGGTAGGAGGAAGACATACCAGAAGAATTGGGTACCATATTTTGCATTTTGCAGAGGCTGTGAGGATGCAGCAGAGAAAGAAACAGTTGAACGCCTTCTATGTGGGTGCATGGCTCTGCGTAGAAGAAGGTTGCATTTGCTCGAAAACGCTTTCCTGGACAGCATCGCTGATGTTGCATATTTAAATTAGTTAGACTAACTAGACTTAAAAAGCCCCTAGGATGGTTTAAAGGGGACCAAGTGGAGTAAAGATGGGATAGTTCCGGTGGCATTACAAGGGGCCTCTATTTGGTCAAGGTGTGTTCTAAGACCTAACCTAGCCTAATTTGATTATATGGTTGCATTTTTTGGGGATTCTATTTCAAGTTAACACTCGCATACTTCGGTAATTACCGTTAAGGAAGTAAATATTTTCTCCGATAGCCAAGCAGCAATTAAGACCTTGCGCTCGTTATTTGTGCGTTCGAGATTAGTCGGAGAATGTCTGGCCTCTCTCTCGATTGCATGCGAATACTTCGATATCAGGCTCAATTGGATTCACGGTCACAGCGGCAAAGAGGGAAACTGCTGGGCTGATGAGCTGACTAAACAGGGAACTTTGCAGACGGTTTCATGGCAAAATGAGAGGATTGGGGCTCCCTTAAGAACCTGTGGTCTGCTCCTGACTGCAGATAGATCGGGGGCGCTCGAGAGAACTCCTAAGGCTAACAAAGCCCCAGCTCTCGAATTTGGTGGGTATTCTTACCGGATATTGTCCGTTAGGTGTCCATGCGGTGAGACTTGGGATTGCCTCAAGTCCGTTCTGCGGAAGCTGTCTTGAGGACGAGGTGGAATCATCTCAACACCCTCTCCTCAGCTGCCCTGCTCTCGTCTGGCAAAGATTTCGACATCTGGGCTCTCATTTTTTCACTACGCCTACGGATATAGCGGTTTTAAATATCACACATTTGGCGAAGTTCATCAGCAGCTTGTTGCGGCTAATTACGAATTTTGAATATTTGTCCAAATGGGCCCTAAGGTAGGGCAGCCATTTAACCTTTAGATAACGCAATATAGAAAAGAAAACACAACTAGAAACCAGTTAATTTCCCTACAGGTTGTATTTTATTATATTATGTATATAACGTCGCTATTCTGTACACTACCAGAGCTCCAGTTCTTAGTTTTCCTATTTACTTAGTTTATTTTTTCATTTCCGCCATCTCTTTTTCCTACGCCGACTCCTTGCAATATTTTCTGTTATCTTTATTTCATTTTTGCAAATATACTTTGGTCGTTACTTTTTCTGTTTTTTTTTTATTTCGCGAATACTCGTATATCGCATGGCAAGTATATATTTTAATAAATTGTTACATGGTACACTCGATTGGGTAAGTGATGTGTGTAGTAGTAACAGCTCACTACATCGTGCCAATATATGGGTGTGAATGTGCATGATGAATATGATTCTAGTTAAATTATAATTGAAGACATAGAGCCAAGGGCTGAATGTAGTTCGCAATAGAAGGAGATTTTGCTTTAAGAAAAATTAAAGATAGCTGAAAAATTTAATAACTTGTTGAAAATGATACCCAACTGGCATGAAAACAGGCATAAATAATAAAGCAAAAGAGAGTAAAATAAGTAATTAAAATATTTTCTTTATAATGAAGAAAGCCTCGAGAGCTCCAATGCGAAGCTCTTGACTGCCAAACATACCACTAAAATTAATAACAAATTAATTAAATAAAATAAAATGAATCAATTAATATGAACATTATTTTACAAGGTACACTAAATGTCTAGATTGAAAGAAAGCGAAATTCATATAAAATATATCCGGCATTAAAAACTAATACTCATAGTACAGCAATATGTTGCGACACTTATTTTTTATCTCTCTTTAATTTTAATAATTTTTTTACGAAAATATACCTCATGCTCCTACAAAAATCATACAGAACCAAGTTTCAAACTTCGTGCAAATTTACAAACAAATTTAAAAAATTTGCATAAAAACCCTACACTTTTAAGTAGAATTTTTGAAAATTTGAGAAGTTTTGAGAATTTTGAATTTCGAGTATGAAGAGTTTTGGTATAATAAAGTGCAAGTTCGAAGGATCTAAAAATGTAGCTGATTTTTTATAATTTTTTTATTTTTTGTTGCCGACGGTGTTGGGTATGAAAACATTTCGAGCATTCATTATAGGAGCAAAATGCGCAATGTTTCAAAAATCAAAGCGATTTTCGACGCACTTCGTGCCTACATTTCATTCTTCAAAATTCAAAGAGTATGGTGTACTGCGACAAGGAAACTGATATACTTAATGCCACTGGAAAGGAATCATCGTTTCGCTGCTCGGTGCATAACAGGAGTGATGAAAACTACTCCAATGGCGGCGCTGGAAATGATACTCAGCATGCAACTTATTGACCTTATGGCGGCAAATCTGGCAGCGAAATTCGCGGGGAGGTTAGTGGCTGCTGAAGTATTCACCTGTAGAACCTTTGGGCATAGCTCAATAGGAAAGTGGAGCTCAGGTTGCACAGACTACATGACTCCGTACTTTAATTCGGAAAGAAGGTTTCGTACTAAAATTGAAATGTAGGGATGGCACAAAGGCATGAAACCTGCCCGTAGAACTTATCACATCTACACAGACGGCTCTAAAATTTTGGAAGGAGTAGGAGCGGGCATTTACTGCTCAAAACTAGGTATTAGGTAGCCTATCAAGCTGCCAAGCCAGAGCAGTATTTTTACTGTGGGAAAAGCCGAGAGCTGGCCTAGCCTCAATAATTAATATATACGTGGACAGTTAAGCAAGTCCAAAAATTTTCAGCGGAGCAGGGAGGCCATAGAAAGGCTAGCAAATAGTAGGCTGCATATCTATTAGGTACCTGGACGCAAAAGCATCATGGGGAACGAAATAGTTGATGAGATAGCAAAAAGTGCTGTTAAACTACCATTTGAACAAGAGAACGACATACAAAAACCGCTATACACAGTATACAACGAAATGGCAAAAGTAACATGCAGAGCGAACGACGAAAAACTGGCTCAATCGGGCTTACGCTTTCACGAAAGGACTGCAGAGCTATTATAGGTATGCTGACAGGTCATCATTGCTAACACGGACAAATGCAGGAAATGCAGAGAGGATGTTGAGGAAGCCTTAGAGCACCTTCTGTGCGGTATGTTGTCCGGCATCAATAAAAACGCATTTAAAATGCCTGGGAGCCCCACTGTTTGAGGGTCTGACGGACGGGTCTGACGGTCAAAAGCGGATCTCCCAGCTCTGCTTAGATTCGCCAAAAGCATTGACATCTTGCATTATGTCTACTTTCAGTATTCATAAAGGTCGGCTTCCATCTGGTATCACTAGAGACCAAAAGGTCCATGCGTAGTTTAATGCCAACCAGGCTAACCTAACCTAACCTTTAAGTTCAAACTCTAAGTAAACATGGTGTGGTGGCCTGAAATCGTAGGAAGTAATAATAATTATCAAAAATTTGGTGTTACAATTTTTAAACTGTTATCAGTCCATATATTTCTCTGTTGGTGTATATTATATTTGCATATATATATTTTAAGCTACAAAATTATATTAAATATAAATGATTGTAAATATAATAATTAAAAAATTTTGCTCAAAATGATTTATGGTGGTTAGTGGACCTTAGATTTGTGGACCTTTGCCTTCCGATGACATAGACATAGCGCAGCGAATAGAGATCCAGCGGCTACGTTCCCTGGGTCATGTCGTCCGAATGGAAGCACAGGCCACAGCTCTGAAAGTATTCGATGCAGTATCAGCTGGTGGTAGCAGCAGAATAAGAAGGCCTCCTCTGCGTTGGAAAGATCTGATGAAAAAGAACTTGGTGTGTCTAATTGGCGTCGGTTAGCACGAGAGAGAAACGACTGGCGCGCTTTATCAAACTCAGCCAAAACCGCGTAGGTGATTATCAGGCCAATTAAAAAAAGAAGATTTATTTAATAATTTTATCTGATATGCATTATTGGGTATCAAAACATAAGCATTGAAACGTAAATCTAGCTTAAGGCTCAGACATGCATACATACATTTATAGACATGATTTTTATTACATGCTTCACTTGCCAGTTAAATGACAAAATTGCCTCATTATGTTTATATAAATTTTTTATTTCTGTCTGAGCGATTATTTTTGCTTCTTCCAATTTTTCTTATTTTTTCTTTATTTTTTTCTTTACTTGCCTACATAAAATACTTCGCGGCATTAGAGAACCGGAAAGAATTTTTCTAAAAATATATATGCGTATATGCATGGTGTAATATATATTTAAGTACCTACATTATATGTGCATATATAATTCGTATTCCCCAGTAATAAAAGCCATATTAATATATGTTTATTAGGGTGGTCCAAAAATTCAAGGGGTAAAAAATTTAAAATGTTAAACTCTCCCCTTCTTTATGATATTTTTAAATCTAAGCAACATAAATACCTTGTTTTGTTTTTTAAAGCACAAGTAATATTTGTGCACTTCCAAACTCATGAAGTTTTCTATATATTTTCTATAAAAAAAAATACTTTTTCGTACATATGATATATTCATACCTATAATCGTGGCAAAAAGTCAATATTGTTTTTGGGGGCCATACCAGACATAATTAGTAATGAAAATTTAATAAATAATTTGTAGGAAATTTTTAATTGATCAACGTAAAACATTTTTCTACAGAATCTTATGCCAAATTTAGGAAACAGTGTTTTTCTTTCAATATGAAATACATGGAAAACATTATAACATAAAAAATAATTTTTTCTACCAAAACAAACGTATATTTTTTCGATACCAAAATCTTCTAGGGGTGTGAGGCTTAACATATACGAAAAAAATACGAATATTTGGTTTGATCTAGAAAAATCCCAGACGTGTGAGGATTAATATTTAAAAGACACCGGAGGTCCTATTAGCCAATGTGAAAATTAAGTGGTTAGGGGTGGTCAAAGGCCCATAAAAATTATGATTTTCAATAATTTTTTTTTGTTTTTAGTCAATTGCTTTATTTTACAAAAATAAAAGCATCGCATTAATAAATCATATTTCGACTTCATTTTAGTAAAATTGGAAAAAAAAATAATTGTGAAAATGTTCACTGTTTGTGTGGAGTCCGTTTCTCCAGAGGTCTCTTCCGGTGATAATCACAAGCTCTTGGAGATTCATCTAAAATCAATCGGACAAGAGAAATTAGTTTTATTAATAGATAATCTTGTGCCTCATCGAAGCTTGTTTTTCAAAATTAACAATATGGCGACCCTAGGAAATATTTTTCAGATTTTCGAGAAAAAACTCGACAATTAATTGTTTAAAAAAAAATCGAAATTTTAGTATAATCGAAAATTCAGAATAAATTTTATTGAAATCTACCAAGCGGATTTTAAGTTACAGAGATCACCAGTTCAAAAACATAGTTTTGAGAAAAACGCATTTAAAGTTTTGCTATCGATTTATGTAGAGATATACGAATTATTTAATTACTTACACTGTGTTGTCTATTACTCGGCCATATAAAAGTTCTTCAGCCGTCATAGAATCTTCCAAAATATCGATTTGCTGCTGTTTTGTTATCAACCTCCTAGGTGAGAGCTAAATTGTATATACTTATAATAGACAGTGTGTTTATTTTCAATTGCGAATGTCATCTAAATGTATAATTTACCAAGAAATAAAAAAAAATACAAAATGCTTATATCTGTGGGCAAAAAGTAAGGTGAATTTGGTTGTAAAATGAAAACTCTTTATTTATTCTTGTAAACAAATTTTGTAAATCAATTTCATCCCCTTCAAAATAATCCCCTCTCGATGAAATACACTTATGCCAACGATTTTTCCAATCCCCGAAACATTCCAAATAGTCCATTTCCGGTATAGCCATCAGCACCTTCTTCGATTCAGCTTTTATCTCCTCAATCGACTCGAAACGCGTTCCCCGGAATGGTCTCTTGAGTTTTGGGAATAGCCAGAAGTCACACGGAGCCAAATCAGGCGAATACGGTGGTTGCGGAACGATATGCGTGGAATTTTTGGCGAAATGGTCACGAAGAACGGGTGCAGTGTAAGACGGTGCATTATCGTGATGCAAAAACCAAGAGTTTTTGGCCCATAATTCTGGACTTTTTAGACGATTTGCATCACGACGCATAACGCTCAAATAATATTCCTTATTAACAGTTTGGCCAGGTGGAAGGAATTCATAGTGCACCACACCACGAAAACCAAAAAAAACTGTCATCATGACCTTTATTTTTGAACGACTTTGACGTGCTCTTTTCGGTCTGGCCTCGCCTTTAGCACGATATTCGCTTGATTGGTCGGTTGTTTCAGGGTCGTAAGCATAAATCCAAGTCTCATCTCCCGTAATGATGCATTTGAGCTTGTGCTGATAGTCTGAAAGCATTGTTTCACACACATCAACGCGACGACTTTTTTCCAAGAAATTGAGAGTTTTCGGTACCAAACGAGATTTGACGTTTTGGTCTTTCAAAATGGTTTTCACAGATCCTCCTGATATTCCGATCATATCAGTAAGGTCTTTAACAGTCAACCGACGATTTTTAAGCACTAACTCCTTCACTTTATTGACGTGTTGGTCATCTGTTGACGTCGATGGTCGTCCGGAGCGCTCCAAGTCATCAACACGTTCTCGACCCTCTTTGAAGTCTTTGTACCACTTATAAACATTTTTCTGCGACATGGTCGAATCACCAAATGCCTTCTGCATGCTAAACGTTTCCGCAGCCGAAATTTCATTAAGCAAACAAAATTTGATGGCACTTCTCTGCTCAATCAAATCAGGCATTGTAAAAATCGAAAAATGCACTCTTGGTCGTTTGGTAAACACAAGTGTAAATATAATACTGATAATGACATTCACATGAAAAATGGCCCAGATGTTATTAACAGTGCTGCCAACTCATGAAAAAAATAACTAGAGCAATATTTTAATCCCGCGAACTTTGACAAACAAATTCACCTTACTTTTTGCCCACAGGTATCCCCTACAAATAAAAATAAAAAAACAAAAAAGCATTTTAACAATTATGATCTCCCTAATATACTTATATAAATATGTAACTATGTGTATCTATTTTAAACAACGCATTCGTTATGTATGATAAATGGATAAGCTTGTGGAAGATTTATTAAAAAATAAATAAATATAAGCCAAGAACCACAAAATAAAAGTAATTCCCCACAAAGATTAACGACCTTTACAGTGCAAAATTTGACTCTGAAAAACATTCACTCACATTCGTGTAAATAAATGCATGTGGCTTTGTAAATATTTTCACCACCATGGCCACAAATATTTGGCTTTATCTTGATATAGGTATGTGCCACATACATACATACATATGACTTCGTGCCCACACACACACACGTGCGCGTGCATTTGAGAAATTGTGACTGCAAGTGGAATAATATTTCATAAAATAATTCTGGCAACATATTTTCATATCAATTTATTTTTACCGGCAATTGTTAAACATTTTCTGTTGCTCCTGTTTCCACCAGCGACTTGTCGTCGTCATCTGCGGCAAACTCTTATCAAATTGCATTTCCAAATGCTACATGAACAGATTCTTTGATGCGTGTATGTGTGCGATTATACAAATGCACATACACACATAAATATATGTGATATCTATGTATGTATATACAAGTATATATATGTAGCATATATATGCACCTTTGTTTAGTACAGCAAAATCCTGCTCATCAAACCACAAATTTGTATGGCAAAGCCGAAAATTCGAGTTCAAATTTCACTGCGACGCTGACAAAAATCTACGTGTACTGGCACATGAAGCAGGCATGGCAGTGTAGCCAGCACGAGCAGCATATGACGGGTGGTTCGTTGAAGCGGCTGGGTGAAAGGTGAAGAGAAAACAAAAAATTTTGCAACTAGCAAATTTCAGTGCTTTAGTTTCTATATAAATTTATTAATTTATATATCAAATGCAATACCTTCGATTATATCAAAAATATAATACCTGATTTGATATATACACACTGGTTTTGTCGCTACGGAAAATTTAAGAAGCCACCCCTGTATATATAATATAAAGTCATGGGTCTGATATGTTTCCATAAATTCGCATATAGCATTAAAATAGTTACTCACTTTAACCATTTCTCATAAATTGTATGATATGAGCGCATCTGGATAATCTATATTATAAGAATTGGAAAAATATTGTTTTAGTTTACTAGCGAGATAAAGGTGGGGAATATGTTGCTGTATATTGGCAGGCAATGGCAAACCTCCGAGTGTATTTGTGCCATGAAAAAGCTCCTCATAAAAATATCTGCCGTTCGCAGTCGGCTTAAAACTGTAGGTCCCTCCATTTGTGGAACAATATCAAGACGCACGCCACAAACAGGAGGAGGAGCTCAGCCAAATAGGAGGAGGATCTCCGCGAATTTCATTCATTTGAGCTTTTTTGCAAATGATATGGAATGTGAATGGGGTAAGAAATTATTTAGTTATAAAGTGTCTTCAGTGCTACAATTGATCTCAGATTTGAATAAAAAAAATGCCAGGAAAACGAGTTTCAAAAAATATTATTCAGTTAGTGTATTTCAATCACTACAAAGGCAAATCAGCCAAAGAAATGACCGATATGTTCTCCCTCAAAATTAGAACTGTATATACCTTCTACTCAAATATGAACGAGACGTTATCAATAAAACGGTCCGCGGATGACATATGGCAAAAATAAATTTTTTGTTTTTTGGTAGGACTGTTATAAGCTTACATGGCAAATTTCAGCGTGATATGTCACATAGTTTGTTTTCTGTGCTACTGTAAACAACTCAAGCTCGAGTGTGTTCTTCGAATTTAACGATGGACATTCAAGTTGAACAAAGAATTTGTTTGAAATTTTGTTATTCCAACAAAATTTCGGCTTCAGACGCCTTAAAAATGTTGCAGACAACCTATGGGGACTCTGCTCTATCGCGTGCACGTGGTTTCCAGTGGTACAAATTGTTCAAAGAGGACCGTACATCAACCCAAAAAACCACGCCAAAGTCGCTCAAAAATTAAGGTTATGCTGACTGTTTTTTTCGATTACGAAGGTGTGGTGCACTCGAAGTTCCTTCCGCAAGGCCGATCGGTTAACGCTGAATATTATTTAGACGTTTTAAAGCGTTTGCGCGAGAACATTCGTCTTAAAAGGAAGGAATTGTGGGACAACAAGTCATGGTTCTTGCATCACGATAATGCACCAGCTCACACATCACGTCTTGTTCGCGATTATTTGAACAAAAATAATATTAATATCGTTCCGCAAGCACCGTATTCGCCTGATATGGCTCCATGTGACTTTTTCCTGTTTCCCAAGCTCAATGGAAGTCATAAAAGAGAATTCGAAGAACACACTCGAGCTTGACTTGTTTATAGTAGCACAGAAAACAAACTATGTGACATATCACGCTGAAATTTGCCATGTAAGCTTATAACAGTCCTACCAAAAAACAAAAAAATTATTTTTGCCATGTGTCATCCGCGGACCGTTTTATTGATACCGTCCCGTTCATATTTGAGCAGAAGTTATAATTGGCGCGTACGCCCTTTTTGGGTGTTTGTCCGAGCTCCTTCTCCTATTTGTGGTGTGCGTCTTGATGTTATTCCACAAATTGAGGGGCCTACAGCTTCAAACCGACTACGAACGGCAAATAGTTTTATGATGAGCTTTTTCATGGCAGAAATACAGGCGGAAGCTTGCCATTGTAAATACAATTTAAACTCAGCTTTTAAGTGCAAGTTGGTCAATTTTTATTTTTTACAACAGCAATTTTCTGACAATTTTCGACTTTTTTCATTTACATCCGCGTATATCCCTTAATTAACTTGAATCTGTTGAAAAGTGCTTAAATCAAAACGTTTAATGGAAAATCAACAAAAAACCATTAAATGATTTTACATAATGCACTTTATTTGTTAAATACATTACACACACATGCACACATATACACTTGCCCTCATACATATGCACATGTACACTATAAAAGCAAACAAAATTACTACCTCCAACGTAAAGCAAATAAATCATCACTGAAATAAAATATCTACAGAAAATTAACCGCCTTAAATCACAACTATCACCGAAAGCATTAACTGATTATGGTAATAATCCGTTTTGCTTTTATTATTGCAATTATTGTTGTTGTTGTTGTTGTTGTTTCTTTTTGTTGCTTCTATTTGGTACTCTGTTTAAATAACATTAACATATTTTGCGAACATTTTCCAACCAAATCCATTCAAGTGAACGCTCGTTGATTAAGAATAAATTTACATTTTATTAAAAACTTTTTATCAACGCTATTTAATCGGTAGTAGCTCCGTAAAGGGAGGGATATAAAAACATGGTAGCTATGAAATTTTCATGTGCGCAAAGTAAGCGTGGAAAGCTGACAAAGTACGCATTTTTTAGAACGCAATTCGATGCAATTCGACGCAATTCTTTTAAATATTAAGTACGCAACTAAGTTCTCGCTGTTTTTTTGATGAAAATCATTGAAATTATTGCCCATCGCTGGTTACTACTTTTTCCCATCTCGTACACTGTCGCGGTAAAATTGTTCATCTTTTGAGGCTATCCACGGATCAATCCATTTTTGATGTCTTCATATGAATGGAACTGCTGGTCAGCTAGACCATGTGCCATCGATCGGAACAGGTGATAATCAGACGGCGCAATATCTGGAAAATATGGCAGGTAGGGTAGGATTTCCCATTTCAGTGCTTCCAGGTAGGTATTAACGGGTTTTGCAGCGTGAGGCCGAGCATTGTCATGCTGTATAATCACTTTTTCATGCCTCTCCGTGTATTGCCGCCGCTTCTCGCGCAGTGCTTGGCTCAATCGCACCAATTGAAGTCGATACCGATCCCCAGTGATGGTTTCGCTTAGTTTTAACAGTTCATAATAAATAACACCAACTTGGTCCCACCAACCTTCGCAGCGTGAATATTCGGCCGAGGCGACGACGTAGAAGCATGACCGGGCGGTCTCCATGACTTTCGTTTCTTTGGATTGGTGTAATGAATCCATTTTTCATCACCCGTCACGATGCGACGAAGAAAACTCTTCCTGTTTTGCCGCAGTTGTTCACAGGCGAAAAAACGACGTTCAACATCCCTTGGTTTTAACTCATAAGGAACCCAAGTCCCCTGTTTCTCAATCATTTCCAAAGCATGCAATCGCTTGGAAGTGGATTGGCGGGAACTCCTAATACTGAAGCAAGCTCTTCTTGCGTTTGGCATGGATCTTCATTGAGCAATGCGTCCAATTCAGCGTCTTCGAAGGTTTTTGTCCTTCCTTCAGGCGGACGGTCGTCAACATTAAAATCACCGTCTTTGAAGCGACGGAACCAATCTCGGCACGTTGTTTCACTTAAAGCAGAATCTCCATAAGCTTTTTGTAGCTCTCGATGCGCTTCAGCCGCCATTTTTTTTCGAATGAAAGAGAAAAATCAACACTTCCCGCAAAAGGCGATTATTTGTCACAAAATCAGACATTAATGTGTCGAAACAGTTCGTTTACCATATTAAGCTTGGTTTATGACGTTTAGATTATGTTATAATCGACTAGCACACACTGCTGGCCGCATCTATTGACAAACTTAACAAGCGGGAACTTAGTTATGCACCTAATATATTTTTGAATGAATATGAAAATGTTATTATAACATTTTAAGAAATAACTCAGAATGTTAGGTTCAATAACTCTGGCTGTGGCTGAATCTCTATATTTTATAAAAATCCTAAAATATTTATTTATGTGTCCCAATAACTAAGCTCAGAATACACCGATTTGCACAAGACTTTTGGTGTTTTAAGGCAAATCCTTCCTGGAAGGTTTTTTTGACATAAATCGCATAAGCTCACAAGAGCTTGGCTTGGCTATAAGCCAAAATCTATTAAAAAGTCATGAAATTAATCCTCAAAGAGCAACAAATCAAAAATCGCTCAACCGACTGAAATACTATTTTCCACTATAAAACTGTGCAATATTTGCCACATCTCTGCATTAAACAAATTTATTAATTATTTTCTATTACCACAAAAATCATGAAGACAAATTGTAAAAAAAAAAATGTTTTACTTGTACAATTTTTTGTTTTTATTTAGAAAGCAAGTCATTTAATAAAAATCATCAATAAAATGTGAGCCAAATTTGATAAAGTTTTGAATTTACTATTGTATTTTTCACTAAGTATTATATTTCCTACTGAGCGGCCTCGGTAGTCGAGCGTAAGTGCACTGGCCTGCCATCCCAAAGGTTGTGGGTTCGAATCCCACGTAAGGCACTGTCCTTGCACTTTTCCAAACTTACCTACTTTCCTAGTTTCCGCAAAAAAAATACAAAAAATTAATTTCTCAACCCCAACAACCTTATCACTCCAATCCTTACTCCCGCACAAAAAGTCAGCGCATTGTGGCTGCTAAAACAAAGACAAACACACAGTTACACATTGCCTCAGTGGCGCCAGCAAGAGGAAGCGAGCAATCGCACAGTGCGGCCGATTCCCGAAAAGCTGGCCAAAACTCAAAAAATTAAGTAATTGATTCAAAATTTCTTACTCGGGGGTTGTCGGGGTCGCTGATTACGAATTTGATCTTAAAATTTTGAAAATCCACCCCCTTCCACCCCTATTGGCCACCCCCTCACGTGAAATAGCGTATATTCAAGAACATAATCAAGATGCATGTAAATTTAAATGTTTTCGGGGTCGCAAGGTAGCAAGTGGTAGCAGCTGAATCTTGTTTTATTCAGTAACCATTACTTTTTTGAGTAACCTTTAATAGGTTTCAAAGTAGCATATGACGGCGTTCTATTACTATACAGTTTGAAAACTCAAATTTTATAAAAAAAATTGCAAAAAATGTATCTACGTATTGCTGCAGGTAAAAATTTTTGTCGAGGTATTGATATGTACTAAAGATTTCTCGTATTTTACTAACCTTCCGAAGATGATTCCATTTGGTTTTGTTCAATTTACTCCATTACAAAATCTTTCAAATGTGTGCAACTTTCACTATTCATCGACAGTAATACGATGCTCAAACGAAGGCCACGTTGCGACTGAAAATACAGAGGATACTTAGGGTACAGGACGTTGCTATGAACGGTTTTCACTACTCAAGGCATTACTGTAGCCAACCCAAAGACAAAAAAACTCTATCTAGAAACTTTTTTTTCGACTTTTGGCCAGCTTTTTGGGAATCGGCCGCACTGTGAATCGCGGTAATAGCGCAGACACATCACTTTAGCGAAGTCCTCAACCATCTGTAGGATCCTTCTGCTAGAAAAATGTGAAACACAGATGGCGCTTCAAGCAATAAGAAGGCGTTGTCCTAAACAACGACAGGTGGGCATTCCCACTACTTAGGACTGATAGAGACAGGCTAATTACCTCCCTGCCAGAAATCAAAATAGATTAACGAAACCAAGGCAAGACTGGTCTAGGCCCTATGCTTCCGAGTGGAGTGAACAAGGAAAAACAAAACAAAAAAATTCCTAATTCACATCAATAAAGCAAAAAATGTCCGTTGCAGATATGAAATAATAATACTTTTTTTAATGGGCATAATTTTATTTAATCAGATAAGTAATAAAACATAAATTTTAAATTTTCATTCGAAATGGTCACCATTTGCTTTTTTACAAGCCTGCTCGAACCCAAGATTGTTTGAGACTCTCCAAATTTTTGAGAGATCTTCGTCGGGCCACGTTCTCCAATTCTGACCACAAACTGTAGTCCAATGGCTTCAGATCTGGACTTCCGAATTGGTCAATCTTTTGGGGCTATCGGCTATGAACCCAGGAAAATTGTTTTTTTCTCTACTGTTGGGTGGTTTTTGCCTTATGGGTTGAAACGGATTCTTGCTGGAAGATCCAACTTCTCTCTATTGAAGAGAGTACTGCTCAACTGCTGCACCACACCTTCTGAGGCATCTTCCTGGTACACATTTGCCGCGGTCTTAACCCCTTTTCCGCAGAAATGAAGAGATGTAACGCCTTTGCAAATAACTCCCCACCAAACCATTACGGAGGCTGGATGGTGGCCACGCTGACCGCTTAAAACCACATTTTTTGTGTCTTTAGAAATTTTAGCAAAGATTTTGTCGTTTTGCATATTAAAAACTTCTTGAACAGTGAACATTTTCTTATCTGTAGAAAGAATATTTTCATGGCTGTTGATCGCGTGCCACCGAAGAAGCTGCTTGCATCTGTCGAGTCTTATTTTCTTCAAGTGTGCTGTCAAAAGATGACCAGTTAAACGACGGAAGGTTTTTATTTGGAGATCATATCTAATTAGTCTTGACATGGATCTGGATTTTCTGTTTTCTAAGAGGATTTCCGCGAATTTTTTCTCGAACAACTTTTATGTTTGCACTGGTTCGAACAGAACGAGCACACGAATTTATCCTCGCCGTATTATTATTATTAGAAGGCCATTACCCACTGCGACCAGAGCTGATCTATTGTGAAAGGCCTATTTTGTAAACCTAGAGTTTTAGGCTTTTTAGAAATTTTAGCACAGTTTTGGGTTTGTTGTTCCAAAGATTGCATGGAGATACTACGATACCACCAAGGTGGTGAAGTCTTTGTCCGCCCAACGCAGGACATTCACAAAGCACATGTTCTGAGCTTTCTATGTCCATTTCGCAAAAGCGGCAGACATTGGTCTCGGATAGACCAATATTATTTAGATGGTACCTCAGGCTGCAGATCTACTCTTGTTAGTGAGAGAAATTTGCCAGATATTCCTTTGTATGCATTCCGCCGTATGTATTGTCAAATTTTTTTCACAGAATTTATGGCCAGACTAAGTATATATTATGCATATGTATATAATTGCCTACACCCTTTGTTGGATGTTTGGCCGAGCTCCTGCTGCTATTCCTGGTGTACGTATTGATATTTGCAACAAATGACGGCACCTACAGTTTTACACTGCCACCGAACAGCAGATGGTTTTTTAGAAGGAACTTTCTCATGGCAGAAATATACCCGGAGACTTGCCCTTGTCTGCCGAGGAGAGATTAATATTAAAAAATATTTGTTCTATCAGTTGGTGTTGTTAATTTGTTGCCTACTTATGGGCGAGAAAAATATCAATCTCGTATAAACTGAATTTTTTAGAGCTAAAAGTGGCGATGAAAGTTTAATTGTAATTAAAACTTGGAATAAATTGCATTTTAAATCCATTCTTTTATTTTATTTTCTTTTCGACTATTTTTCATTAAGCCAGAATATTCATTGTAATCAAAGCAAAACATCTAACTAGCACAGCTGAAAGATTTTCACTAGCAGTAATGTAATTTTTTAACATATCCAAACAACAACAAAAACTACAAACAAAAAGTGAATGGCATTAAAAATAGTTACACATAAAATTCCACCCAAAAAAAAAGCAACAGAAACTATAGTAAAAGTTAACAGCTCGGAACACTAATTTCATCGCCAGCTTGGTCATTAGCTGCCGAGATTGCAACTATTCAGCAAAGGGTTATACATTCGCACAAACAGCATTAGCTTTAATATACACGAGAATGCATTAGCGGGAGGGAAATGGGAAAAAGGCTGCAATTACGCATTGCTCCAATTACGCTAACGTTGATGTTGATGTTGATGCTTTAAGGCGTTGATTGTTGCATTAGCTGGCTGCGCTGATGCGCTAAAAATAATTAAGCATTTAAAGCAAACTTTTACATAGAGAAAAAAGCAAGCAAAAAAGGAAAATTGCAGAATTAATTATAAAATTTTAGTTCGGCTGAAAAATTGGTGCTTAATGCTTTGCTGCATGCCAAAATGAAGCGCTGCCAACAATTGAGTGAAATTATTATTGTATAAAATGCATAGTAAACTTATGAATTACGAATTTAAAAATAATTAGAGCACATAATTAGACATGGAAAAATCTGCGTCTGAAGAATTTGAGAGAATACCAAACTCATTCAACGCTTTGGAAATAAGAGCCTTACTGGGCTTAGAGAGCTCGGACATGCTCTGTGTAAACAATATCAGTATTATGGAGGATCCTCTTTGGAATATGGAAACAAATGCGCTCAAGGACATAGGATTAGGTGTTTGGCCGAGCTCCTCCTCCTTATTTGTGGTGTGCGTCTTGATGTCTTGCGGAATGCAATCAGAAGGACCTTCAGTTTTAAGCCGACTACGAACGGGAAATGGTTTTTATGAGGAGCTTTTTCGTGGCAGAAACATACTCTGGGAATTGCCATTTCCTTTTTCTATTATTTGATGTCCATGCGCGGAGATTCGAACCTACGCACTCCCGAACGGTAGTCACGGACCAACCCATTCGGCCACGGCAGGTGAATCAATTCTTTTTTCATAGCGTTACAACGCGGGTACGTCAAAGCTTCCTCCAAAGCGGTCTATCTTGAGATGTTGCTTCATAGTTATGTATTCTCAACTTCTTAAGATCGTGTTCCACTGCATCTGTCGAACAGTTCCTCGGTTTGCCTTGGCCTTCACGCCCATTAGCTTTCTTTTCAAAGCTTTCTTCACGGTACAGCCAGCAGTTATACGGATCACATGACCAAGCCATCTTATGGGCTGCGCTTTAATAAAACGTACAGCTGTCCTGTTCGGAGTGAGATCTGATTCTATAGCTACCAACATCCATTCTACTTGGGAAAAAAATCTTTCTTTTCTTTCCATGGTGGCAATCAGCGCGCAGTCAACAACTTTAAGAGTCCATACCTTACATCCCTACTTTAAGATTGGTCGGATAAGGGTCTTGTACATAGTTAACTTTGTAGCTTTAGACAAAAGTCGGCACTTGAACGAGTTAAGGTGGGCGTAATATGCTTTGTTGGTGGCGTTGATGCGATCCCTGACTGCGGAAGTTGAATTACCGCTACATGCGAACATAACTCCCAAATACTTAAAATGCTGCACTGTTTCAAATGTATAAGCCCCACATGAAAATTTTGCACCACCTGTGTAAGCCGCCTTGACATAAGCAAATATTTAGTTTTGCTCTCGTTTACAAACAGACCAATACAATTCGGAATGTTGCTAATTTTTAAGAAAATGTCTTAAGAGAATAGCGGTGCCATCTGCATAAGCACATATTTGGGTTGTTTTAGTTATCAAGGTAGCACCTTTGTTGACTCCCCTTACGACAAAGTGCAGCATCAAATTGTATGTGACTTTTTATAAGGTTTCACCTCAATAGAGAACGGCTCTGTGAGCTTCTCTTAAATGATCACTTTTGCTTGTGTATTTGTGAACGTTGCTCTAACGAGCCTTCATAGTTTGGCAGGTATTCGAAAAATAAGCAGTTGGTTGCTGGATTCTATCTCTGGATTCTAGCACTGTCGAAGGCTTGTTTGAAGTCAACGATCAGTCAGTGAACATCTAACCCGTATTCAAAGTGTTTTTCAAACATATGGTAAATCAATTACATCCTAAATAATGTCGAACACAAAGGTAAGCGAAAGAATATTTCATCTTCTTTGCAGAGATTTTAAGCTTATTAGCGCACAATGGGACAACTTAGCTGAGTATTTTAGTAAGTGAAAACTTCGAGCTAAAAACTACCTAGTTATCTCACTGAGAGCGGCAGTCGGGTGCCGTCAATACAATGCGAAATGGGGATAACAACACCCGAAGTAGTGAAGTGAGAAAAAATTATAAGTGAAAATGTTTGCTTATATTTCCATTGATCAATAGAATCCTGCCGCTGCCGCACTGTATTTTCACGCTCATAGCCTTAAGAATTCTTTGTAGCGCGGAAGTTCGCGCGCTTTTAAAGAGATTAACGATGAATGTTTTGACAAGCTTTTCATTTTTTATTGAATGTTTGGTATGTTGCCTTGAGGCCATCTCTATGAAACCCATTTTTTTTTAAGCAGAAACTACGAAACGATTTTAAATACCCATCTGCATCAACATCGTTTGGCGCTACAGCTCTATGTGAGAGCTGCACTACAAAGTGCACTCCTTTTATTAAATGGTCCAGTTATCCTGTTAATGTCTGCAACTCTGATGCGTAGCACAAACACAACACCTCTTCTGTTGGTCAACTCTGGCAGTTTTTGGTCAATCGCTTTACTCAAATAGTCCAGTTGCTGACAGTTGAGATCTGAATTTAGTGTTTGGCTATACGGAAGCAATTCATAATAAATGGTACCTTTCCGTGCCCACCATATACACAGTAGAACCCTTCTAGCCATTAGTCCCGGTTTAGAGCTTAGACCACTATCGCTTTCGCACAATACTTGCATTGTCGTATGAGACCCCAGTCACCATCTGCTTAAGAAATGGGTCGATTTTCATTCATTTCATTTGGCCATCGCTTTGCAGATGGAAATTCGATCCATCATGTTTTTTGATGTTAATTAATGTTGCACCCAAACATCGAGCTGTTTTTGAATACACCTTTGGTTTAAAACTGATTTAGCTGCTGGGCGATCTTTAGCCCCAGGGCGATGCTACGACTATTAATATGCCGGTCAACCTCATATATTTCTGTGATTTTACCGACATTTTCGACGTTATCGACACTTTTTTACGTCAGAAATACCTGAACGGACCAGTATCGGCACTATAAACGCCATTCACAATTTCAGTTTGTTAACAAACTGATTTATTTTGTTTTATTTTTGGCGAGTTTAATACAAAACCTTTCGCCAACGGGAGCTAATCTATCCTTATGGAAGGCACAAAAATTAAGGCCACCAACTGAATCTGAGGTACCAATTCATGACGATCAAAGCGCCTGGGCTCGGAAATAGCCAATGTGTTTGCTGAGCATTTATGGATGGTGTTTCAACCCAACCCCACAACTAATGGGTTTGAAGTACCTGCAACTCAAACCGATTTCACGAAATTTGGTAGTGAGTCTGCATCACCACTTGAATATAGTAACAATGGTCTACAAATTTCTGGACATTAGCTAAAGTCAATAATTTAGAACGAGATGAATCTTAAAAAAACTGCTGGGTATGCTCAGATATCTCCCAAAATGATAGTAGAGGCTCCAAACAGCGCTGTTAGTTTTCTGTTATATTAGAAGTTGGCCACTTTCCTTCTCAATGGAAAAAATCTACCATTATAATGATCCTAAAACCAGGAAGCCAAGGCAGCTTCATACAGACCTATAAGTTTGGTGACATCACTCCAAAAACTTTGAAAAGTTGCTAAAATGAAAACTGATGCCGCATCTGCATCAAAACAGCATTGTTCCAGCTCATCAATTCGGTTTTCGTGAGAAACACGGCACAATTGAGCCAGTCAATCGCATCAGGCCCGGAATAAGGAATGCTTTTGAACGACGGAAATATTACTTAACAATACTTCTTGATATTGCTCAAGCATTCGACAGAGAATGGCACGGGGGGCTTGTCTACAAAATCCAACGCACACTTCTAAAAAGCTCACACAAAATATTAGAATCTTATCTTACAAATCGGGTGTTTATGGTAAGATATAAAAACTACCTAACTAATAAAGTCGATATTAAAGCCAGCGTATCACAAGGCCCTGTACTGGGCCGCTTTTATATGTAATATACACGGCTGTCCTTTCCAAAAAACCAAATATTTACATCCACGTTTGCTGACGACTCTGCAATCCTTTGTCGCTCCGAGTGTCCAATAAGAGCGTCGTGTGAACTCAACAGCCATCTAAAATACATAGTAAAGTGGTGGGCAGACTGGCGCATCAAAGTGAATGAGCAAAAATGTAAGCATGTGACTGCGACAGCTCCTTCTAAACTCCACACTCATACCTCATTCTAAAGAAGTTACATACCTTGGTGTTCGTATGGACAGCTGCCTGGCATGGAAAAAGCGCATTGAGGCCAAAAGTGGACAGATAGATGGAGAAAAACGAAAGATCTTCATTGGCTAATTACAGAGCCTTGATCACAGAGTCCTTCTACTACAATATAATCATCAAGCCAATCTGGTTGTATGCGTCACAACTGTGGAGTATCGCAAGTGCCAGCAATATTGCAATATTATACAACGAAGGCAAACTAAAATATTAAGAATGGTTACTGGAGCGCCGTGATAACTAACCAATGAAACTATATAGCGAGACTTAAATGTCCCATTAGTGGCAGCAGAAATAGCAGTAATCCAACAAAACTATGATACTAGCAAAGGCTGAGACACCACCCAAACCCATTGGCTCGGTCGCTGTTGCATACCGGCAATTCGTCATGTCTCAGAAGAATTTTCCTTCCAAGCCTGTGATGCATATTCGAGGCCCCCATAACAACCTTAACCTTCTTCAAGAAGCTGTAGGTACGATAATTTAGGATAAGAGTCGAAACCTTATTGTTAGTATTAAGTTTAATGAATAGATTCAATAAATAATAATAACAGTATAAAAACAAAAAAAACACACAATATGTGGCGAGTGTATGACAAAATTGAATGAAAGCCACTTTCTGACTTAATCAAAAACTTTTATTTATTTACACACTTTTCAGTTCTGAAGATGACATGAGGTGGGAATATCGACAAGTGCATAAAAAGGACTACTGAGTGTTTGATTTCATTATTAAACCGACACAAAATACTCTGTGGGCAAAGAGTAAGGTGAATTTGGTTGTAAAATGAAAAATCTTTATTTATTCTTGTAAATCAATTTCATCCCCTTCAAAATAATCCCCTCTCGATGAAATACACTTATGCCAACGATTTTTCCAATCCCCTAAACATGCGAAATAGTCCATTTCCGGTTTCAGCTTTTATCTCCTCAATGGACTCGAAACGCGATCCCCGGAGTGGTCTCTTGAGTTTTGGAAATAGCCAGAAGTCACACGGAGCCAAATCAGGCGAATACGGTGGTTGCGGAACGATATGCGTGGAATTTTTGCGAAATGGTCACGAAGAACGAGTGCAGCGTGAGACGGTGCATTATCGTGATGCAAAAACCAGAGTTGTTGGCCCATAATTCTGGTTTTTTTAGACGAATTGCTTCACGTAACGACGCAAAACGCTCAAATAATATTCCTTATTAACAGTTTGGCCAGGTGGAAGGAATTCATAGTGCACCACACCACGAAAATCGAAAAAAACTGTCATCATGACCTTTATTTTTGAGCGACTTTGACGTGCTCTTTTCGGTCTGGCCTCGCCTTTAGCACGATATTCGCTTGATTGGTCGGTTGTTTCAGGGTCGTAAGCATAAATCCAAGTCTCATCTCCCGTACTGATGCATTTGAGCTTGTCCTGATAGTCTGAAAGCATTGTTTCACACACATCAACGCGACGACTTTTTTCCAAGAAATTGAGAGTTTTCGGTACCAAACGAGATTTGACTTTTCGTAGGCCCAAATGGTCTTTCAAAATGGTTTCCACAGATCCCAGAGTTACAAACAAAATTTTTGAAGACATCGATATCTCGACGTAGCCAAAGCTTTTGACACAGTATGACACGCAGGACTTCTACAAAAACTCTTGACTTATTTACCAACAGACTACTACGAACTAATGAAAAGTTATATAACTGGAAGACAATTTTATGTAAAATTCGAAGATAAGTATTCTGATATACTAACAATGGAAGCAGGTGTACTGCATGGTAGTGTCCTTGGGCCGCTTCTTTATCTTCTTTACACAGCTGATATCCCTACACCGACAACTAAGACTTCTCTAGTAGCAACATTTGCAGACGACACTGTCTTGTTAGCATCAGACAAAGATCCAAGAACGGCTGCTTATAAACTTCAGGAATTACTTGACAACACCACTCAATGGTTCGAGAAATGGGGAATCAAAATAAACGCAGATAAAACCGCCCACGTCACATACACTAACAAGAGAAAAAAACAATACAATCCAATATTCATAAAGAATAAACAAATCCACCACGACACAAAGGCAAAATACTTAGGTATGATTATAGACAATAAAGTTAACTGGAAGTTACACATTGGACAAAAACGACGCGAAATCAAGACTAGGTTTAAACAACTTCATTGGCTTTTGGGAAAAAATGCAACGCTCTCACTAGAAAATAAGGTACTAATATACAAAGTAATTATAACACCAATATGGAAATATGGTTCAGAGCTTTGGGGAACTGCGAGCAGAACAAATATAAAAATTATACAACAAACGCAAAATAAGATACTCCGTATAATATCAAAAGCAGAGTGGTATGTATATACTAAATGATAATATCCATCGAGAACTTAAAGTAAAAACAGTCCATGAAGAAATACGCAACAACAGCTTAAGACACACACCGACTACTAGAACATTCTAACAGGGAAATTCGGCCACTTCCATTAAAAGAGGAAACCGAGACGAAGACGAGGAGACTTAAGCGCAAACGACCAACTGACCTGCAGATGTAAATGGTGTCACAATTTTATGAATATATTTATTCATTAAATAATTAAAAAACGAGTTAATTTTTTGTTTTTTCTTAGATAAATGTATATAGTGGTATTGGCTTCTAAATACTGTTGAAACCCAAAAAAAAAAGACAAATTGTAAATATTTTAAGTTGAAATAGAAACAATAATAAAGGGTAAAAAAAAAAGAAAAAAAAAAAAACAGATCCTTCTGATATTCCGATCATATCAGTAAGGTCTTTAACAGTCAACCGACGATTTTGCAGCACTAACCCCTTCACTTTATTGACGTGTTGGTCATCTGTTGACGTCGATGGTCGTCCGGTGCGCTCCAAGTCATCAACACGTTCTCGACCCTCTTTGAAGTCTTTGTACCACTTGTAAACATTTTTCTACAACGTGGTCGAATTACCAAATGCCTTCTGCAACATGCTAAACGTTTCCGCAGCCGAAATTTCATTCCGCAAACAAAATTTGATGGCACTTCTCTGCTCAATCAAATCAGATATTGTAAAAATCGAAAAATGCACTCTTGGTCGTTTGGTAAACACAAGCGTAAATATATTACTGATAATGACATTCAGAAGAAAGTTGGCCCAGATGTTAGTAACAGTGCTGCTAACTCATGAAAAAACTAACTAGAGCGAAATTTTGATCCCGCGAAGTTTGACAAATAAATTCACCCTACTTTTTGCCCACATAAAAATCCACTGAATAAAAATATTTATTTTACAATATTTAAGGAAATTCCGGTTTCATAGGTATACACCTGCTAACATTACTTACATACATTTAATTATCGACAGCATTTATTTAGCTATGATTTCAAGTACTTTTTAAATGCCCTTCAGCGGTAGAATAAGTCTCAAATAACGATAATTATTGCCAATTGAAGTTGAAGTATTGCACATTGCACACAAACAGCCTGTGTGTGATGAGGATAAATATTTATTATTTTCTTTTAGCCTCAAGCGCATTTATAAGAGCAAGAGAAATTTTTCCTCTTAGTCAACATATCATTTCTGTCATAAATAGAAAATATCTCACATTCCTCACTCGAAGCTAAGTGAAAACTTTTCTATGAAACGAAACTTAATAAATTGCAGTAGATGGAATGGGAATGGGTGTGTGTATGTATGTATCATATTATGTATATCTGTATGGATTTGTGTTTGCCTAACTATAGATGACTTATCTCAACTAATTCCAAATAGCTTAATATAAAAGTTTTACAATGAAACCAGACGCATAATGCTGGCGGGTGCGAATGCGTAAAAAGTTTGACTCGAATGGCAGTTGGGTGACAGAATATTGTACGTAGCACACACTCATAAATATAGTTGTGTACACATACTTGTATAATAAAGAGATAGAAATACGGTCAAAATTGCGAAATATGTCCGCAGTCTCAATGGACTGGCATTTTGCTAAGGCAACCCATGGAGGAATGAAAAATTTTGAAAAATGGAAAGTGACGTTTAAGTTGAAATGAAGCGAAGCGCAAGGGAGTTGAGAGGATAGGTCAGTAAAAGCAGCAAAAAGTTGGGTAATAAAAAGTTTTAAAGGCAAACCATTTATTTAAGTGTGTGCGTGTGTGTGTGTCCACTTATATAAGTAGAGAATGCTAAGAGAGTAAGAACTATGTTGTACCTTTAAGTGGAAAATATTAGCTCTTATTAAAAATATAAAATTAATATATTTTTAGCTTGAATAAAGTTTGACTGTAACAAATTTCAACAACTGGAAGTACAAAAATAGAAAAATTTAATATTACATGGCGCAGTGGCGCATATTGTACTAATAACAGGTAGTCTGAAGGCGTTTGAGGGGTATAAAAATATTACACAAACTTTTTGCCATCTACAGAATAGTTTTGTGCTGATACTAAATAGGTATGCAGTCTTGGGTCTAGTATTAGACAACCAATAATGTACTGAATTTTTTGATAATAAATGAATTAAAAGTTCTGTGTTAGTAAATACATCAACATAAAAAAAGAAAATTAGCAAGAAAGCTTATTAGAAAAATTAACAAAAATATTTGGATGTTTGATGGTAGTAGCATCTTGGATATGCTGCGTGCAAGCTTTGCGAAATCGGCTGTACCTATGGGCTTTCGCACACGAACCAAATCATCGTTTTGACGTCCATTTGTGAAGATATTTTTTTGATGTCATGTTGCGTTTCGTCACTTTATTTCAAATAAATTATTGCAAAAGCGTTAATCATATTTGATGCTTGTCAACTAGAAATCTGCAGTATTAAGGCAGACAAGCCATGGGGCGCATAAAAGTCTAAGCAAAGATTGTTACAATACAAAATATATTTTTTTTTTATTTATTTAGTAAGTGATAAAATTCAAAAACAAAATTCTATGATTAATTTTGAGCCACAGCGTAATATAATATTTTGAAGTACCTTTCAGTAAAATTTTTAATATAAATAGTTTTCGATCACCTCTGAGCTATTAATTTTGTGCCACCTTTTAAAATAAAAATAAAATTTGTTTACTATAATATAAATGTTAAATTACATGTGCATTGCCGCGCGAGAAAAAAAAACCAAAAATCAACGCGATTTTTAAACACTTGAAACTTGCTCTTTAATGTACAAAAATTGAATGATCCATAAAACTAACCCGAAATTTTGATGAAAATTCGCCCATACTGTGATTCATATGATTTTTGTTGCGATATTTTATTTTTATAAAAAAAAGTAAAAGTGCAAAATAAATAAATAACACAGGCCTGCAAAATCTCGCTTTTTTACAGCTTCTAAAACAGCTATGGGTGTTTCCTGAAGGTTTTTTATGCTGAAAACGAATATGACCTTCAAAATGCTCGAGCACGTCAGCATTTTTGGCAATTTGAGGTTAAATAGTCAAAAAATGCAGATTTTGGCCATTTTTTTAATTTTTTTTTTTTGAGCAAGTTTTTTTTTAATTTTCCACAACAGCATCGCAAAGTACTACTCTTTAGCTTTAAGGTCCTTTTTTAAAATATTTTTACGATTAATATAAAAAAAGTTATTCTATTTTGAATTGCAGACTTTTAGATATGCAAATTCAACCTTTCTAACTCTCTAACGGCCCTGTAAAGGGCGAATTCAAAATAGTATAACTTTTTTATATTAATCGCAAAAATATTTTTAAAAATGGATTTTAAAGCTGAAAACTAGTACTTTGCGACGCCGTTATGGAAAATTCAAAAAAAAAATTTAAAAAAATGGCCAAAATCTGCATTTTTTGACTATTTAACCTCAAATTGCCAAAAATTCTGACGTGCTGGAGCATTTTCAAGATCATATTCGTTTTCAGCATAAAAAAACCTTCAAGAAACATATGGGTGTTTTAGAAACTGTGCCTCGCAGGACTGTGAAATATATCCGATACATTTTGGTACATAAACTTTATTTTTACTTAATTGCAAAATGTGAAAAATTGATGGGTGATATAACTTTTTAATAATTTTTTTCGTAATCAGGACACCAAATTACAAAGTAATTATATTAGTTAAAATTATCGAAAAAGTTTTTTGGTTGTTGGCCTGTGTAATTAGTCAAAACTCATCAATATGTGCCCTGTTTAGAAAGGAAAGCAGAACTATCGTAGGTAAACTGGCAGGCCACAATTTGTTAGCGGCACATGCATGCAAGATGGGAATTGCAAACAATGATAGCTGCAGATTTAGCAATAAACTAGAGGAGAGGGAAACTCTCGAACTCGTTCTATGTTCTTGTCCTGCATTAGCTAGAGCCCGAATGAAATGTTTAGGAGGTTAGAATGTCTCTAGGGGTTAGAGCTTCAGAGCTTACTTAGATTCGCAATAGACGCGAGCTTATTACAAGAAGCCTCCTACAAGTAAACGTTTGGGGTCAAACTCCATCTGGTACCAGTAAAGACCAATAGGTATATGTGATGGTTTTCAGCCAGCCAGGTCAACCTAACCTATCAATATGTGGTGTAGAATTTCTTTTGACGCTGACTGCAAGAGCTGCATTTCCATTTTTAAGTGCTTAAAAAACATCAAAACAAATAATGTGATATTGAAATTTGGAAGCATTCTCAGTAGCATCTCTGCACCACTTTTAGCGTTTTAAAGGGGCCTTAGCATCATAAACATTTAAATATATTTTATATTTACTACACAGAAGCTCTGTTGTTGATCCTTTTCAAAATTAAATTTTTTGATTGTCGTGTAAGAATTTATCCTACTTCCTCAATTTCAGTGATTTTCGCACAACTTGGTATTTTTTCCTCTTTTTCCACTTAACAAAAAGATATCATTAAAGTAGTTGCATAATTTACTGGATTTAACTATCGTAGCGGCGAAATAATATGAGAATTTTATGAAGTTTTTTCAGTGAGTCAATAAATACAAATTCTGAAAAAGGTGCATTATCGTATACGTATCTGATACAATTTTACAATACAATTTTTTAAGAAATTTTTCAGAAAATTGCTGTAGTTTTTTTAATGAAGCCGTTTTTCGAAGGCCTTGAAAAATATCGCTACTGAGAATGCTTCCAAATTTCAATGAGTTTGCGCTGTAAGCTGTAGTGAATAATTGAAGAGTGAAAGAAGTTGCGGTAGAATTAGCCGACGAACATTTCAGAAGTCTGTTTTATTCGGTAGAAGGCCTGCCAAAAAGCCACTTTTGAACTTAGAGAAGCGTAAAAAGTGTTTGAAATGAGTAACAAAGTGTACAATTTAGGTATTATACGACTTCATAAAGATAGTATCATATTATCTAATGAAGCCAACTTCAATTTACTTTAATCCGAAGGATGGCGTACATCAGACGAGTGCTGGTTGTAGAATATGCATAGAAGAAGCCGGTTGCTGCTGTTCATAAAGCATCCCACTTTTGATATACTATATGTATACAAATGCTACTAAGTGACAGTGCTTGAGCGGATCTAAGTTTGATTCATTCCAGTAGCGTAGAACCGACTGTCGGCAGAACATTTAAAGCATTAGTAAATGAAACCGCTTTTGGAAAGCTCACTAATTTCATCAATAGAAAAGTTATTTTCTCAAGCAGATTATATTATTTTTCAAGATGATCATGAGCTTTCAAGAAAAGAGAAAATTAAGGAGATTTGAATGGTTTCTCAAATATCGCTACTTTGGTAGCGGCGCAGAAGAGCTATTAAATTTTGAAAAAAAAAGAGTACTTTATTTTCAATATAGCCATTTTGAAATTTTTACGACCCCCTTTGGACTTCCAAGTACCTTATAAATATAAGTATATTATTTTCCAAACCAAAAAACCAAATAATCGAAAAACTGCTTGCATTTTGCTCATTTTTTTTAATGATGTTTTACTCAAACGCATCTGCCTTTTACAAAAATTATATCTGCTTTCTACAAAAACTATGTCATTATGTTCCCAAATTAAGCCTGCAATAAGCAAAGAACGCCAATAAAGGATCCTTTGAAAATGTCGGGCAAAGTCAGGAGGAAGGTACTATGGGCGCGTAACGAGATTATGTTTAGTTAGTTAGCATCTTTTGGAAGAAGTTTCAGCCAGATCAGACTATTTTTTGGGTTTGGCATTCATTTGAATCGAGTAAGTCGAATGATTCTCCTTTTCCATGACAACAACGCACCAGCTCACGCCTCAGCAGTTATGGACGTAAAGTAAATGGAAATAGGATTTTATCCTCGACCTGGAGTCGGTGCACATCCACTCTTTCCTCCAAACTGTTCTCCCTCGTATACCTAGGACTACTATTTGCTTCCCAATTTGGAAAAATGGCTGAAGAGAAAAAGATTTTATTCAAAGGTGGAGGGAATTGCCGAAACGAATGACCATTCTTCAAACTTGGACAAATCTTATTATTCGGAAGGCTTCAACAAACTAGAAGGATCCTAAAGAAGGTTTCTCCCAAAAAAATTAAGTAGCTTTTATTTTTTATTTAGAGTTTTTATCTTTCAAAAAGTAAAAAAAAAAAACTCTTCAGGGATTTTAATACCTCTCTTAAAAATTAATTAAATATTACCACTAAACTCCATACAAGATCGCTTTCGTTTGAGTTGTTCATATTTGTATATCCTCCACTGTATCTTCCTTCAATATGTGCGAACAGGTATTTTGAAATAGAAAGCTACTACTTTTTCCATCATCACAATAAATACCATGTAGTATAAGTAATGGAAATATTGCTTAACACACTTCCTTTGAGATAACTTCGAGGCATAAATACGAGTACGTCTAGCAAATTATTGAAGAATTAATTTAATTGCATAGTCAGCAGAAAGAAATATCGATTCAATTAACTTTACTGCTACTGCTTCTACTTTTGCTTCAACTTCAGATTTAACTTCATAGCTTTCGCTTCACAGCTTTGCTGCTGTTCTAATCAGATGTTGATATGTACATAAAAGAGTCCAAAGGTATTGAGTGACTATAATGAATGCTTGTATATACTTATGTGCGTATGCATGTACACATTCATACCTAGCAGGTGACAGTAATTGAAAGCGACACTTGACACAAAGCACTAACCAATGAAAGAAAACTTTTTCATCCGAATGTGGATATGAGGGTGCTGCTACAAAAACTGGAATGAATGGAAAATTGCAATAAAATAAAAAGTGGGGATGCGACTAACTATATTTCTATTAGTGGTATTTATTTGTTGGAAATTATTGAATTCATTATATGTAATATAATAATTTATAAAGTGGTAAATAATTGTAATAAAATGCTACTGGAAAGAAATAAGAGGTAACAAAAATTTTTTAATTTTTAAAAATTGCTCAAATAGCTGTATCTCAGCTAAAAAAGCTCGTACCGGAGTTTTAAAAAAAGAAACTACAAGTTTTTTTTCTTTTTTCTTTCATGACTACATTTTTTGACTAAGCCTCTGCATGGATCGAATAAGTAAACTGCTTATCCACTTTTATTTATTTTTTGTATACTTCGATGCGACCACTTTGCGCAGCTGTTATCGCATTTTAAGGCAAACAGTGTCCGAGTTTATGAAACAAAAAGAAAGTATTTTCTCTGAAAACTTAAAATTTTTCTTTTTCAAAAAGCAAAGTTTTCTCTGAAAATTAAAAAAAAAAAATTTTTTGCAAAGGAACTTTTTTATTTGAAAACTAAAAAAAAATTGTTTTGAAAAAGAAAATTCATAAAATTCCTGAATTGAGACAGAAACTTTTTTTGGAAAAAAAAAATTTCTCTGAAAATTTAAAAAAATTTCGTTTTTAAAAAAGAAAATTTTTCTTAGGAATCTAAAAAACAATTTTGTTTTTGAAAAAGGAAACTTTCCTCTGAAAACTTAAAAAAAAACTGGTTTTGGAAAAGAAACATTTTATTGGAAAACTAAAAACAAATTAGTTTTGAAAAAGCAAAGTCATGAAACAAAAACTCCTGATTTAAGAGAGAAACTTTGTTTTGGAAAAGAAAATTTTTATCTGAAAACTTAAAAAAAAATTGTTTTTAAAAATGAAAATTTTTCTTTGGAAATTGAAAACCAAAATTATTTTTGAAAAATAAAATTTTTCTCTGAAAACTTAAAAAAAAGTTGTTTTTGCAAAAGAAAATTCATAACTTTTTATTTGAAAACTGAACAAAATTTTTTTTGAAAAAGAAAATACAAAAAACAAAAATTCCTGAATTGAGAAAGAAACTTTGTTTTGGAAAAGAAAATTTTTCTCTGAAAACTTAAAAAAACATGTTTCTAAAAATGAAAATTTTCTTTGGAAATTGAAAACCAAAATTATTTTTGAAAAATAAAATTTTTCTCTGAAAATTTAAAAAAAGTTGTTTTTGAAAAAGAAAATTTTTATTTGAAAACTAAAAGCCAATTGTTTTTGAAAAAGAAAATTCATAAAACAAAAATTTCGGAATTGAGAGAGAAATTTTTATTTGAATTAGTTGTCAGATTTTTTTTTAAAGAAAATACATAAAACAAATATTCCTGAATTGGGAAGCAAACTTTTTGTTTGAAAAAGAAAAATTTTCTCTGAAAACATGAAAAAATTGCTTTTAAAAATAAAAATTTTTCTTTGGAAACTGAAAACCAAAATTATTTTTGAAAAAAAAATTTTTCCACTGAAAACTAACAAAAAAACTGTTTTTGATAAAGAAAATTTGTATTTGAAAACTAAAACTAATTGTTTTTGAAAAAGAAAATTCATAAAATAAAAAATTCTGAATTGAGAAAGAAAATTTATATATGAAAAGTTAAAAAAATTTGGTGTTTTCTTTGGAGACTAAACACCAAAATTGCTTTTGAAAAAGAAATTTTTTTCGAAAAACTTAAATAAAAATTTGTTTTTAAAAAAGAAATTTTTTCTCTTGAAACTCAAAAAAAATTTTCAAATTGAAAGATAAAAAATTAAAAAAAAAAAACGGGAACAGCTACAGCACACACAAGAAAACAATTATAGCCCTCTTTAGTGTTACCCAATGCGCACTACGGGCATCTTTTCATCAAAAGATCTCAAAACTAGAAACTTAAACCTTCAAATTTTTTTTTCTACTCACCTTCAATGACTTCTCGGTCATCTAGAAAACGGTTGGTTTAGATGGTTTACTAAAAATATGCGCTCCTTTCAACAAGTCATAAGCTTCAATAATGATTTTTTTTTTTAATTTCATCTGAAATTTCACAGCAATTCGCTCTTAGCCCAGTTTTCCAACTAAGTATACAAATTCACTGTGTTTTAGTATTTATAAATATATAATAATTTGTGTTTATAGATATTCTGAAAGTATGCCTATCATGCAAAAGTAAACTCATATTTTTTTACGGCCTACTACATTTTTCATGTTCAAAATGTTTTGAAAAGGTAGAAAAAATGGTTACAACAAATGTCGGAGCGAAATGAAAGACTAACACAAATGCAGTAAAAATACAAGAGATATATTTTCATAGAACATTTCAATCCATTAGCTTCCACCTAAAAGGTTTAGTTTGACCCCTAATTCGAGAAATCCCACGAAAACCAAATTTGGGAAGTCGCTAGGGGATTGAAATATTGTAGAAAATTATTTGCGAAAATTTTACTAGTTGTAAATTCGCTTGAGAAGCTAAATTGATGCCACTTAAAACACCTATGAGAGCAAGCATTCTCATTGTAATAATGGTCGAAATATCCGGATACAAATAATAGCAATAAATGAATTTAATTTGTTGTTTTATTGTTAAACTCGACTTGAGTTCACAAAATGAAAGTACAAAAACCAGAAACAAGCAATGAAACTGAAGCCATAACAGTATCACAAATTCAATTGAAAAATAAATTAAATCTGTAAAGATCAAGAGAACAATTGAATTTCTGAATAGCTAAACCTATTCCGAAATGAAACTCTGTAAAAATTTGCTTTTCAATATTAATTTCAATAAATACAAACATACATGTCTACATACCAATCTATTCAAAATTACACGCATTCATAAATCCACAGTATCCAATCTCTCCATTTCCATTAATCTTCAACCACACAAATCCCAAATGATTTATGCAACCGCTCAACAGGAACAAAGGTGAGTAGAAACAAAAGGACAACAAAAAAATTTCATCTAAATTATGCACATGCGGCACCACAAGATTTAAACATACACAAACAAAAATTTTGCAAATAGCAATTCGTAGGAAAATCTGCAAAAACCTACAAAATCTATAAATGCCGGTAAATAAACAGAGAAAATAAAAGCGATTTGCGTTAGAAACAAAAACTCAAACGCAAGCTTCGGAAGAAAGCAAAAACAATGAGATGAGTAATTGTGAAATGCAGGTGTCCTTGTTGGCATACACAAATACACGCAAGCTTGCTGTGATTACGCTGGTGTGCAGGTGTAATTGCGCTTATGGCTGCACGAACAAAGCAAGCGCTTCGAAATGTACGATATGTACGTGTGTATGTGTGGACATTTATGTATGTGAATGCGCAAATCCCACATGAAACGAGTAAACGAAAGTTGTCATAAAATATCTGCAGATAACGTTAAGGTGTTTGCTTCTTCTTTCTCTTCTTACTAAATATTTTCTTCATTAAATTTGGTTTTTCTATTTCTCTTTTCCATCGTTAGGGTTGCGTTGCCGTGCTGAGCTTAACATGGATCATCAGTCTGACGGTGTTTGGTTTTCTGGTGCTGCCAAAAGGTGAGAGAAAATTACAACAAAAGAGAATAGAGAAAAGTAAAAAAGAAAAAAAGAAAAAACAAAAAACAAATATATTTTTATTCGACAAAATTTGATATCTAAAGGATTTTGCGATTATCTGAAGACTCATAAAGCAGTAGTAAGTCTTTTCATATACACATATAAAGGGTGGTTAAATTTCAAGGGCCGGTGTTGATTTGGAATAAAATATAATTTTTATAGGAAATTATTATAATTTTTCTTTATTATGATAATACTGGTATACCTCAATTACGTGCAAAGCAAAATATCGGTCAAGTGGCCGTCGCGACTTCAGCAGCACACTTCCATCCGATGGTCCAAATTTTCGATGACGCTCAGGCATAATTGAGGTTCTATGCGGTTAATGTGCCGAATTATCTCATACTTTAGCTCCTGAATTGTTGCTGACTTATCGACGCACACCTTTTCTTTCAAATAATCCCAAAGAAAGAAGTCCAACTGTGTCAAATTGACATCGCCGCGCCGTGAGATTATTCGCCCATCAAATTTTTCGCGCAAAAGAACCATTGTTTCGTTAGCTGTGTGACAAGTGGCACCGTCCTGTTGAAACCACATACCATATCTTCCAATTCGGGCCATAAAAAGATCGTTATCATCTCACGATACCGAACACTATTCTCAGTAACTGCCTGACCGGCCTCATTTTGGAAAAAATACGGCCCAATGATGCCGCCGACCCATAAACCAAACCAAACAGTCACTCTTTGGCAATTCTGCTTATTGACGAATCCACTTAGGTGAAAATGTGCCTCATCACTGAAGATGATTTTCCTCGAAATTTGCCCGTTTTCATAATAAGCCTGAATAACTTTAACGCATTGCTCGATTGCGTGTCTTTCAATGATTCAAATTGAGTTAGTCTGAAATTGAAAAATGTCAAATGAAATGCAGAAAAACACTTGACGTTTAGGTGTGATTCACACCCTTTATTTGTATATTTTCTGACGTACACATGCATACTTATGTATAATAAGGGTCATGGGTCAACTTAGTCTCAATTATTTTGATTAGAGATAGTTTGGTCAAAATAATAATTATTTTTCTTAACTTAAGGGGTTATATACCTACAGTGAGAAGGCCGAAAAAAAGCGAATTTTCCAGAATTTTTCCTGAAAAAACTTTTACATTTATTGATCTTAAAATTTGGTCACATATTACGCTATCTTTTAACTATATTTTAAGACTTGGTATTAGTAAAAATATTTATTTGGAAAGGAGCTACAGCGGATCTCCAGGAGCTCCTCCCAAAAAAGATGAAATTAAGAAACCAAACAGATTTCGTTAAAGTAATATTAAATGTATCCATGTGTAAAAGTCACTTGAGAGTGGTCAGGACGATTCTTCTGCATTTGAACCATATGCTCACAATGTCCGGGATTAGCCCACGTATCCTTTGGGTAGCTCCCGAACACCCGTTCAGGTGTGAGCCAACGTGAGAAGGCGAAGCATTCCAGGATACCTGGTGGTGCGCTGGGTTTGGGACCCGCCGCATAAAACACAAACATAGCCTCGGATGAGAACTACCTTTCCTAATGACGACCCCTGCAAACGAAATAAGGAATATGATTTGAGGGCATGCCCTTGGAATGTCCGGTCTCTTAATGGGGAAGGTGCCTCTGCCCGGCTGCTTGAAGTGCTCGTGAGAGTAAAGGCTGGCATCACTGCCATTCAAGAAATGCGATGGACGGGGCAAGGCACGAAAAACATAGGACCTTGCGATGTCTACTACAGCTGCCATGTAAAGGAGCGCAAATTCGGTGTCGGATTTGTTGTGGGAGAGAGACTTCATCGCCAAGTACTGCCGTTCACTCCGGTAGACGAGCGTCTCGCAATAATCCACATCAAAGCGCGATTTTTTAACATCTCGCTAATTTGCGCCCACGTCCCGACGGAAGAGAAGGACGATGCGACCAAAGAATCCTTCTATGAGCGCTTGGAACGTTTCTATGAGCACTGCCCCCGCCACGACATAAAAATCGTGCTTGGGAACTTCAACGCCAAGAGGCAAAGAGGCAATTTTTGGTCCTACAGTCGGAAAATTCAGCCTGCATAACGAAACATCCGGTAAGGGACAGAGGCTGATCGACTTCGGCGGGGTCCGAAACATGGTAGTCTGCAGCACCAGACTCCAAGATACACCAAGCTACCTGGCTGTCTCCTGGTCGAAAAACGTGAAACCAGATCGATCATGTTGTGATAGATGGAAGACACGCTTCTAGTGTATTAGATGTACGTACGATCCGAGGACCCAACATTGACTCGGATCACTACCTTTTTGCAGCCAAACTGCGCACATATCTCTGTGCAGCAAAAAACGTGCATCTACCAACGCAAAGAATGTTCGACATCGAAAAGCTGCATTTACAACAGACAGCCAGAAGATTCGCCGCTCGACTCTCACTCCTGCTCTCAGAGAGCACTGCCCAACAAACCGGCATGCACGAACAATGGAGCAACATTTCTCGTTCCCTACGTACCGCCGCCGAAGAAGAAATCGGATTCCGGCGAGCACGAAAACACAGTTGGTAGGGGGCGCAACGCGAACCATGTGGGATCGCTATAGAGAGCTAAAAAAGGAAGAGAGACGTAAGTATTATCCGAAAGAAGAAACGAGAGGCCGAAATACGTGAGTGCGAGGTGCTTGAGATGCTGGCCAACAGGAACAACACCCGAAAATTCTACCAGAAAGTTCGGTGGCTTACAGAAGGTTTTAAGACCGGGGCGGTTTCCTGTAAAAACAACACATTTCAGAGAAATTAACTAAATTTCACAAGCTAATATCTTGGTAATCAACAGAAAATCTTCCAATCTAATCTTCGAAACCAAACACGCGCCGCACCGTGTAAGAGCTCTTTACAAAGCTGACAAAAATAATTTAAATTGAATTACATGATGCGAAATTCACTTCATTGGCTTATTTGAAGCCTTCTGCGAAAGCAGAATGTTAATTGCAAATTGTTAATATTTATAAATGAAATCTGCTCAAGAATCCCTAGACCAAAACCATTCATTTACACTCATACTCCACGCATTAATTTACTTATACATTATTTTTTTCCAATTTAGATATCTATGCAACATTTCAAAACCTCTAAGTTTTATCCAAAGCACACGGCTTTCAAAAAGCCTGCTCATTATCGCAATTGCTTCCCAATCTCGCACTTACAAAAGTAATCTCATTATTTCCTTTGCACTTTCCAGGCTATTACTTCAACAATACCGGCCTCATGGCCTGTGAACCGTTCTACAGCAAGCCCTCATATCGTATATTAGCCACCTGCGCACTCTACTTCCCCACCACCATGGTGCTAATGTACTGCTACGGCTCGAGTTTTCATATGAGCCGTTTCCGGTTAAATGATCCAACAATGCCACTAACAGCCGCGGCACATCATCCGCATCTCGGACATCCGCCGCACATGTTACACCAATCGATGCATGGCCATCATATGCATCATGGTGGTATTGGTGGTGGTGGTGTTGGCGGTGGTGTAAGTCATCATGGAGTACCGGCGGGGACCACAACGCTGCCAAATACGCCAGTAATGAATCTCAGCATGGCGATGAGTATGGGCCTAGGTATGGGGGGCATGAGTGGCATGGGCGGTGTGGGCGGCATGGGTGGCGGTAGCGGAGGTTTCGGTAGCGCTAGTGGTGGTGGTGGTGGTGTTGGTGGCAATGGCAATGGCGGTGGAGCAAGTGGAGGTGGTCCAACGAATAATGTCACAAAGAAGGTGAGTGGAAATTCGAGTGATTAGTAAGTTAAGCGAAGTGTGGAGAAGCTGAAGGATGTTGGCTGGTTCGATGTGTGTGTGAATGTGCGTACAAGCAGAGCTGCATTTTGTATAAATGTACAGTTCGTTAGTTGGTTAACTGACCGCAATTAAAACCTGTGCTCAAAGCAACAAAGCGTCCGATTCAGTGGCTAGGCGAATGTTTGTTAATTTGTCTGCCGTTTGTATGCATTCGCGTGTGCCGCATGTACAGGGTTGGCCATATTAAACTGACCCATGTGATTATTAAAAAAATATGGAAAAAGAAACATTTTTTTGTGTTTCATTGTGAAAAACATTTAATTTAGTTCAAGGAGATTCGTTTACATCACTTTTTGAATATAATATCGCGCAAGTGGTCGCCCTTAGCGCGTATTTGGATATGTACAGGGTTGGCCATATTAAACTGACCCATGTGATTATTAAAAAAATATGGAAAAAGAAACATTTTTTTGTGTTTCATTGTGAAAAACATTTAATTTAGTTCAAGGAGATTCGTTTACATCACTTTTTGAATATGATATCGCGCAAGTGGTCGCCCTTAGCTCGTATAGCGTAATGTGCCCGTTTTTCGGCGTTTTCCATAGTTTTGGCTAGCGTCTCGGCCGATATGGCGGCTATTTCCCGTCGGATATTGGCCTTAAGTGCGCCTAGTGTCTTTGGCTTGTTGACGTAAACCTTAGATTTCAAATTACAGTAAAAAGTTATAGGGTTACTCAATGGGTCAGTTTAATATGGCCAACCCTGTATATAGTCTACTTCTGGGCACTTCTACAAGCACTCGTTTAACTTGACGCTCACGCGTGTGCAGTATAAATTGTGGTAACCATTTCGAGAGTGCATAGCTAAGCGCACAGATACATAGAATTTGACTATAGATGAGTTGGTGTGCACTTGCATATGATTGTGTATGTGCATCTATATATGCGTGTATGTGTGTGTTGCTCGTTAGCAAGCTTTTTCACTTGCTAATTGAATGACCAACTTATGGACTCACAATTGCAACAAACAAATTCAGAGCTCGCAATCTTTTCTGGAGCTACCGTGGCTCCTATTGAACAGCTAATTTGCTGAGCCAGCTCTGCTTATCTACCTTCCTTTCTTCTTATTTGCTTTTGTAATTATAATGTCTTTTTCTTTTTTTTACTCTTTCTTTCTTTTTTGTTTTGCTTTCATTCTAATCGTTTCCTTTTCCTAGATTGTGCCCATACAGGAAAAGCATTCAGCCGGCAACACTTCACGCTCCATGGCTGCCATTTCGTTAGGTTTCATTGTTATGGTCACACCTTGGACGATACAGGAGATTGTCACTGCCTGCACGGGCTCGAAGGTGAGTGAAATTGATTAAATATTAATTGGCTGCGGCGGCAAGAGCAGCCAGCCAGCCGCACCACTATAATAAATTTTTGTATTTAATTAATTTTTCCATAATCCCATCCACACATGCACACTTAATGGATATACAAATAATTACATTTGTACTGATTTTTTTTGATTTGGTATCCCATTCGCTAGCTTCAGGTTTAATTATGAACTCACTATGAATAAATTAAGCATAAAATGTAATACAAAGAAACGAATATAATTAGTAAAATAAATATTTCGGAGTATTTTTCTTTTATGCTAACATATGGAACGGTATTAAATAGCATATTTATTTTCCCGTTAGTTGTCGCTGAAGCCGAGATATTAAAAAAAAAAAACTAAATTAAATAATTAAAATTTTTTTTTAAGATTTAAAAAATTTTTTTCCTACACTCATAGAATTAATCTTGGCAAAATTTTATTTAAAACAACAAATTTTTTTTTTATATAAAAATATTTTTTCCTAGACTTAATTCTATGGGTCTTAACAAAATGTTATTTAAAATTTTTTTTTTATTTAGAATTGTATACAAAGAACAGAAAATTTAATTTTAAAACCATTTTCTCCTAGACTCATAGAATAAGTCTGTACAAAATTGTATTTTAAACATTTTTTTATCATTTAAATTTAAAAACTTAATTCAAATATTAAAAAAAAAAATTAATTTATTATTTAAGTTTTATTTTAAAATATATATTTTAAGTAAATATATTTACAAATTTACAAATTTATACCCAATCACTATAGGGTGGCTGAATCATCCAATTTTGTTGTTGAATAACTTTTTTACTAAATAAAAAAAGTATTTTAAGTGAGGGAAATCTTTATTTTGATCTTCACGCTCTCCATTGCTTATCTGCTTGTAAATATACTGCGGCTGTTTAGTCCGGAAGGGTCAACTAAGACGTATGACGCCATTTGCAAAAATTATAAAGCTTCCTGTGGGGTGATTAATTTTGTGCCACCATATATACACAATTTATGAGATTTAAAAGAAAAACTTGTTCCCATCTAATAGACTTGAATAGTTACGAAAAGTTATACTCGTATACAGCCAATTCCGAACGCATCAAATCGATTTCAAATTAGCAGTCGTGCAATAGATAAAAATAAAAAAACATATAAAAAAATAAATAAATGGCGTGTTCACTTTTGTTAAGTATTTGGCCGAGGTGCTCCAATTTATGTTGTGCGTCTTTATCTTTTTCCTTAAACGGCAGATATTTTTTATGAGGAGCTTTTTCATGGCAGAAATACACTCGACGTTTGACATTGCCTGCCGAGGGTAAAATATACAAACAGACGATATGAAATTTCAATGCATATTATTTGTTGTAGATTAAAAGTGTAATAAAAGAATTCATATCATCATCCTCTAGACTTATTGTCAATTAAATCGAATGAATTATATCACCTCAGATGGGTTAGTCCCATTTTCCAATCTCACGCTTGACATGAATTACGAAATGTTGGGCCAAATATTGTTGTTGTTCTTTTGTTGAAGTGTTTGAGTATTTCTATTGAAATAATCCTAATTAGAGACTAGCATCGTTTTACTACCACTGTTCTTGTGTGATGTGTTGTTGTTTTTTTTTTCTTCTTTTTCTTGAGTCAGATCCGTTTCATGATATCCAGGTATAATAGCAGACTTTTTATCTCTATGTCTCAGATTGCATTAATTTGATGTGGTGCATCTCTTAACGAGGTGGCGGAATATTTTCCGCATACCAGGGAATTGTAAGGCAGACAAATTAGAGAGAGAGAGACACTACCACTCGCCGACCTCTTGATATGGATATTGAAGGTATACCCTTCTCAACACACAAACTGCGAGGCACAAATAGCATTAACACTTCGCCAATACGAGATGGAGTGGGTAGTGTGACATGTAATCGGTCAAGCAAACAGGATGTTGCTTTGATCACAAGCAAAGCTAGTCCGACATGCTTAAAAATTGGTTATTGCGGATGCTGCAAGATTAAGGAGGAGGAAGAGTATATCAGTCATCTTCTCTGTCTCTTTCCTGCGTGGCCTGCCGCTAAGTTTAGATATTTTCTCATAGTTTTTGATTGATACGAATGACTTTAGCGATATAAGCGTCAGCAAGTTCCATGGGTTTCCACTTAAAAAAAAGTGGTTTAACGAGGAGTAGCAGATAAACTGCTGCTACGGTATCACAATGGAGCGGCAACGGTCTAACTGAGTTGGTCTGAAGACGAAAGTCATTTCTACCGATCTATTTACCCACTACAGATGATAACTAAAATGTTTCTAAATATCTCGACTGCTGCACCATTTAGCCCTGAGCTTATAATTTATGTTGAGACCAGACTGGGATCCGAGAAACAAACTATTTTTTTTTTACGAGTAAATTCATGTAGTAAGATCTTTTGGGCGGTTTTTGAGCCATTCACAAGCACTGAAAACTGCAAAAATTTTATTTTTAAAGACTTCAAAAACTTAACTAAAACTAAGTTTAGAAAACGAATTGAATAAAGCCAACTCAGCACGCTAAATAGTCTTTGTTTGGTTAAGCGACTTTCACGTCATATCCTTTCCGCCAGTAAGTAGCGGGTAAGCAAGCAAGTTGCTTCTTTGTTTATCACATCATTCGCCGAGCAGATCGCTGCATCTAAGAAAAATTTTATGAATTGATAAATTTTATTTTTTTACTGCGTAAATCTCACAAGACATACCAAATGCATCAACATGAGGCATCATATTCTACCCCTATGAGCAAGACCCGTTACAAGAGTCCACAAGGCTTAATAAATTTATTTAAAAATGTCTTTAGCTGCATCACACCAGTGTACGCTAACAAAGCTTTGGAGCTATCAAACTCAAATATTGTAACTAAAGCCGTAAGCGAGCTCATCCAGCAGCTCAGGTAAAACTACCTCAATACTCGCTACCGCCACGTTCCCTAAGTTGAGCGCAGTTTCAAAACCGTACACGTTTGAGGAATATTTGTTCAATATTTGCTTATTTTTCCTTTTATTTTTCAAATTGAGGTTTTTTCTCCATTTCCCTGATTTTTCACCAAGTTTTGCTCAACATTTTTCATTTTTTTTTTTTCCTCATAATTTTCTATTTTATCGTTATTTCACTCACATTCCATCAAAAACCTTTAACCCCACTTTGTGCTGCACACAAATTTTTTTCTAAGCGCCTTAATGGGTTTATTGCTTGCTTTACTGCTAAAAGTGCACTCTACTTCTTTTGCTTTGTTTGTGTGCCGCTTTTTCAAATTCTCTCTTGTATATGGCTTTTGAGAAATATGTTCTTTTGCTCACCCACAGCTGCCCCCGTTTCTGGATTTTCTGGTAACTTGGACCGCTTTAAGCAACAGTTTGTGGAATCCTTTTATGTACTGGCTTCTTAATTCGGATTTTCGACGTTTGAGCAGACATTTGATGCCGAATAGGGTAAGTAAAAGCATTTGTATGGTCTGCACATACACACACACCATATTTGCAAATGGGAAATTAAAGCTAAAGTTGGAAAAATATGCTGCATTTTTATGTGTGCGCATTTAGCTCGAAAAATAGGAAGATGAGTTCAAATAATATGCGAAAATATGAAAAGCAATTAATAATTTAGAGAGTAGAAACGAAAATGAAACATTACAAATAAGGTTTGTAGAATCTCATAGTGCTTGGAAGCAATTAAATAACGAGGAGCTTGATTCAAATAAATAAATAAATTTGATTGATGATTTTTATTAATCGACACACCGTTTAACTAAAAGCAGAGAAAATGGAACACTTCAACTAAAATTAAAAAAAAGTGGACGACCAAAAAATTACCAGTGACTTCACGTACGGCGCAGAAATTAATTAATTAAAGCGAACCCTTATCTTGAAATTATTCGCTCATCAAAAGTTCGCCCCAAATAAAATACATATAAATAAAATAACAAAGGAAGTAAATAAAAATAAAATAAAATAAATTCAATGATGGTTGCGCAAAAAGTTATACGATAACTACTCCGCCTTATTGGATCCATTTAGCATTTATTAGCATTATTGGGTGATTAGTACGAGGATCGCTACTGCGTTCCTGCGATAGTACGTTAAGGGGTTACATACGTCTAGCAGCGCCAAAAATGCCCTAAGAACTGTTTTTGAAAGGGATAACACTAGAAATATATATAAAAATTGTTTATTAGTACTTAAACTTTATAAAAAATTTATTATAATTTTTTTTACAAAAAATAGTATATAAAAAATCACGTAATCCAAAGCACAATGAAAAAAGTTGATCCACGGTCTGCATCATTTCACCTTGAAATGTTGATGAATCTCTAACCCTTTCCAATATTTAAAAAAAAAACCGCATCAAAAAGCATTAAAAACTGTATCAGTTATCATACAGACCGTGCCGAAAAAAAAATTACATTTTCTACCATAACTTTATACCCATGAGGAATTTTTACAATCGACTTCCACAGAAATATGCCTAAAACTATAAAGAATAATAATCTGTAAAAAAATCGATATTTAGAAAATTCTGGACGTATGTAACCCCTTAAAGGAACAGCCCAAAGACTGTCTCAGCAGTATTTCCCTAACTTTTATAGGAAATGTTTATAATGTGGCAGCAAGGTGATACCATGCATTCAATTAGATTAGATTAGATTTGTGGGTGGTTGGACAAGTCCAAGCACTCAGTCAGGAGACCATTGTACTACACCCGGATATATTTCAGTGGAAAGATATAAGAAAGAGATAAGAAAGATAAAAAGTGGATGGTAAGACGGATAAATTAGGTTGAGATCACTCTTCCACAAATATCTTGGATTCATTGATGAATTTTAAGAGATCCGGAAGAGGAAGTGTATGAGCAACCCAATATCCGGAGTCTGATTCTAGAAAACGCAGAATAGCTACAGGAAAAATGCTTTGCAGTGTCGTCATTTTCAAGACAGGATAGGCATATCGAACTGTCTACGACCCCTATGGCAGCCATATGCTGACCACAGACGTTGTGCCCCGTGATTGCACCCACCAGTACTCTCAGGTCCTTTCTGCTGAGTTTTAGGAGAAAAGTCGTTATTTTCCTGTTTGGTTCTTTCACAAAGCACTTGGCTACTCTGCACGAGTTTAACTCAGATCAAGGTCCTCTATGGGCAGACCTCATGAAGTCATCAATCCCTAGTTGAATCAATGCAGAATTGACACCTAGAAAAGATTCAGGGCCTAGTGGCATACTTGCAGAGCCTTCATTAGCCAGTTTATCAGCTAATTCGATCACTGCAATTACACAATGTCCAGGCACCCAAATAAGACTAGCATTGTTGTGTTTTGCAACACTTTTCAGTTTTGTCTTACATTCACCGACTAACTTCGAGGAGCAGCGTGGGTTAGAAAGGGTAGCTTGACTGTCACTACAAATTCCAATACAGCTGCCCCGCCACTTTTTCTCAATTAGCCAGTACGCCACATTTAAGATGACATAGACTTCCATAAGGAATACCGTGCCAACTGTCCTGTGGCATAGGAGTACTTAGTGTCTTCGTCTAAGTACCATCACTGTTTTGGATCCGTCGGTGTAGAAAGTGTGCTGATATCCCATTAAGAGGTTCTCTGGACTTAACCATTGATCTCTATCTGGGATCAAAACATCATACTTCCTACCGAAGCTTTCTTCATTTCCCCAGACTCTGTTTAACTTGAGCCTATACGCCGCCTTCATTGCTTCCTTTCGAATTTGAAGATCTAGAGGTTGCAAGTTCAGAATGGCATTAAGGGCATCAGCAGATGTCGTACTCATGGCACCTGTGATACTCAAGCACACACTTCTCTTTAGTCTGTTTAGAGATTTTACTCTGGAATTAACCATTGTAGCCTTCCATCATATTACAGAGGCGTATGTAATAATGGGTCTAATCAGGGTGATATACATCCAAATATACATCCATTGTCAAAGGTTCTCTTACACTTAACACTTATACCATCCATACTCATATATTAAATTATAAGAATTTCCATTTCCTAACCTCTAGCGCCGTAACAAGTCAAAGGTGGCGCTTCACTACAACAATATTTTGCACTTATTGATTTGCTGGACATATTCGAGTATAACTCGAAAAGTTATGGGTATCCCCTTAAGAAATCACATACGACTGGTCAATGGCGGTTTGAATCTTTCTTTAAATCGATACTTGCACGCCGTATGGTAAGTTGCGCTGTCTTTATGGAACCAAATGTCGCGATGTATAGCTGATTAATTTTTAGAAACAAAAAATTCAGTCAGCTTGACTCAATAGCGCTCGTCATTCACCATAACAGCAGCTGATTTCTCACTTCAAAAGATATAAGGACCGATGATGCAGCCAGTACTCTATGAACTGCGCGAATATATTTATTTATTTTTTTTTTTTTTCCAAAGTAAATTTTCGTTGTTCTGGCGTTAAACGATTCATGGTGGCTTGCCAAACCACACTGAACAGAAATGGCATTCTTAGCCCTCAACGCTTAGTTATCGATATCGGTAGTTCTTATGCAGCTAAACAAAACACCCTTTCCTTAAAACAAAAAAAAATCTGTCAAAAGTTTTTGTGATCCTTTTAAACATTTAAAAAATTTTTTTTGTTAAAAATGTATGAGAATTTTTTTTAAGCATTTACTTATATAAGTTTAAAGTATTGACGGAATATACAAATGTATTTTTTGTATTATATAATACAAACAATTTTTCTGAAAACCTTGAAAAAAAAATGATTTATTCTAAAAACTAAAAAAAAAATCATAAAAATGTTAAAGGGAGCCGAAGGTATTTCTTTTAAAAAAACTATATACCAACATAAAATTAATTCAAATTCAATTCGAATTTGGATAAAACAAAACTTAAAAAAAATTAAAAAAAAACTTCTTTGTTTTTTTAGGTTTTTTTTTAATTTTTTGAAGTTTTTATCCAAATTTTAAGCTATACCTTGCTTTTATTGCATGAATTATAGTTAAATTTAAAAAAAATAGTGGCGTGTTTATAATTTTACAACGGGATGTAAGGGGCAATTATATGAGTCGATGATGATTGTTGGGATTAGAAATCGATTGTTTTGATAATTGGAGATGCGATATAAGCTCCCGACATTTATTTATCAGCATTGAATAAATCTTAAAATTATGAATTTGGAGAGTAAAAACTAAAAATTGTCTATATTAACATTATATACTCAATTTTAACTCCCAAAACAGTGGCGCTGTAGTCTTCATCATTTAGTATTTCAAACAAATACAAAGGCAAATCCTGTCACAATTCCAAAACACACATCAGATACCTTTGTAAACACAATGGGATTTCCGATCATTAAGGTAGTAAAATATTCATTTTTTATAGATATTTTTCGGAATTTTTTTTTTTTAGAAAATAAGATACGCTCGTTTTGATTTTATAGTATGTTATTATTGGCATCAAATAGTATGCAAAGCATTTTTTTTTTACTTATTTTTTTGTAGTAGTGTGGCACCAAAGTAAGCGTCTTAAAAAAAAGGTAGGTGGGTTGTCAAAAGGATTTTGTTTCTTCAGGACATCTGAAAGGAAAAAGTTAAACTGATTAGTATTAGAATTAGTATTAGTATTCATTTAGGCAGGTGGCACAATGGGAAAATTTTCGTAAAAAATAACAAAATGGCGGACTTTTGAAAAAAGGTATGTTTTTCAGACTGTAGTATAGAAAGTTAGGGCTGAAAAGAAACGAAAGTAGCAAAACGATCGCATTATATTTTCTAAAAACAAATTCCTAAAAAATACATATAAATACCTACTACCTTAAATGCGATTTTTTTTCTTTTTGCTAGCGTAGCTAAGAATTTTTTTGGGAAAATAACAGGCATACAAATAAAATAGTAAATGTAATTGATTCAAAATCCTTTTTTATTTGGACCAACCTGCATATGTTGGCCTTGACTTCAGCTTATTTATTTATTTGTTTTATTATTTATTTTTAATTTATTTGTTTTTATTTTTTTTAGTTATTTATTTACTTATTTATTTATTTGTTAGTTATGCATTTATTTGCTTATTTGTTTAGTCATTTTTTATTAATTTATTTCTTTATTTACTCATTCATTTAGTTATTTACTTATTTCTTTATTTATTTTTTAATTCATTAACATATTATTTTTGTAGTTATTTATTTATCTGGTTTTTAGTTATTCGTATGCTATTTGCTTATTTATTTAGTTATTTTTTTATTAATTTGTTTCTTTATTTATTCATTCATTTATTTACTTATTTATTTATTGGTTGGTTGGTTGGTTTAAGGGTGCCCCGCATCGGAGTGCCACATAGACCGCAAGTTGGGTCCGTTGTGTTGCCATAGAGCTCATTATATTGTATGATTTCCCCACCTAACCGGGATTTTTATTATAGATTTTGGTCAAAGATATTAATTCGTTTCGAGAATTTGATGAGAGATTCGATTTTCAGGTCCGAGAGTACTGAAAGATTGTCAATTGTTGGAGAGCCTAGAAGAGCGAGTCGACTTCTGGCTAGACCGGGACAACTGCACAGCAAATTCCTGCTCGATACTTCCTCATCTTCGTCCTCGCAGTATCTGCACAGGTCGTTTTGAAGAACCCCGAGCCGACGTGCGTGAGTGCCCAAAAGGCAGTGGCCGGTGATAAGAGATATTATATGCCTTAGTTCGTATTTCGAAAGACTTATAAGGGTTTTTGTCTGTTTCAGATGGTAGGATGGCCAGATTTGTATGGTCGTAACGCAAGTATATAGTTTCCACTCGCCACCTCCGATCAGCAATGCTGTGAAATTATCGATCAATGATCATTTTACATGTTGAGAGCGGAATGTGGATTGTGGGTAAGTTACTAATATTTGATTGCGCAGCTCCAGCTCTCGCGAGCTCATCAGCTTTGCAGTTACCTTCGAATCTACTGTGGTCCGGTATCCAGATAACTCGGACAGAATTCTGAACACTTATCTCGTTAAGAGATAAGAGACAGGATCGAACCACATCTGAGTGGGTATAAGAGGCGCTGAGTGCTCGAACGGCCGCTTGACTGTCAGTGAAAAAGCGGATATCCTCTAGTGATATTCTCTTTTCTAAGAGAGTTTTCGCAGCATACCAGATAGCGCATACTTCCGCTTGGAATACGCTACAGTAGTCGGGTAATCTAAATGATAGATTGATGTGAGGGGAATTGGAAAAGATTCCAAATCCCTCTTTGCCGTCTTGTTTTGAACCATCTGTATATATAATCAGAGAGCCGAATGGCCAAGATAATTACTTATTCCATTTCGATATAGCATTCATGCGTGTCGCTGCTTTCGCTGCAAACTCTTTGCCAGTCAAATCGATAGGCAACAAGTGACGTATTTAGAGCTATTTATTTATTTCTTTAATTATTTATTTATTGATTTATTTATTTATTTGTTATCTTACAGTTATTTATTTATTTACTTATATAGTATTAGTAGTATTCAGCATGGGATATAAATAAAAATAATAACATATTTCAATTTTAAATTTAAAGCTGTCCCTAAAATATGCTATGAAATGCACCACATAAATTCATCATCCTTCAGCCACTCAGAAGCTTAAATGCCTTTCTATCGTAACCCTTTACTGTTTTGCCTAAAAGGCGTCAAAAGACACAGCTATGAGGCAGCTAGAAGATTAATATGTGTCAAAGAAATTATCTTCATATTTCACGTAAATGCAAGCAACATATTTTCTACCTCAAATGTAAGATACCTGTGGTTTCAAATGTGTCGTTTTATGCCCTTCACTGCCTTAAGAAAAATGTAGATCTTTACTTTGAAAACGGCCTATGGCAGATAGTATTCCTTGATCTCTATTTCAATTTTCCGATATAAGAGCCTTATTATTTTCATTTCGTTCTTGTACTACATAGCCATCAATTAAGGTATTATTCTGTATTCACTCCGAAACTACTTAAATTAATTTGAGAACCGTACGTCATTGTCCCGCCTCTGATGGTAATTAACTAATTGTACTTGCATATATCGTATAAAATGTTGCAAATTGAAACAGCAATGATTCATCAGTATCAGTGTCATCATGCAACGAGAGATACGAACAGATTTATGTTAATAAATAAATGGTAATTTTAATAAATTATACTGGCTATTCAACTGCAGCCGACAGTTAATCCGGATAACAAAATTTGTAGGAAATTATTCAACAATCCAACAGCATTGACAAACTGATTTACCAACGATAATTTTTGGTGTCGTTGTTCGGCAATGTGTCGATAAAACCAGATTATAAATGCAAATGTATTCAAAATAATAATAAATTACATTCAACTGCGCAAAATTAACCAACAGCTGGCCTAGACAAAGGATAAGCAGAAGTTGGTGGGTTTAAAGGAGAGAGGGGGAGGAAATTAAATAATATATTTTGAAATTACGAAAATTTAAGTAAAATATATTTATATACTAGATAAATATGATTTATAAAAATATACAATAGCAGCCTACAAAAGGAGTAAAAGCAGCCCACAGTGCGCCAATGTGGGTGCTGCAAATTAAATATTTATCGCCATATTTACTTTGCCGTGAAAAGGCGCAATAAATCAAAGGGTTCCGCTATCATTAATAAACTCAAATCGAGCAGCGCTTAATTTATGCTTGATTGGGTTAGTGGATAAATAAATATGTGGGTGTATGGAGGCGGATATACAAGGGTGGAGCGAAAAGTTACCAAAATGAAGAAGTAGAAAACTGTGAAATTAAATAAGGGTCGAAATTAAATTAAAAAAAAATTATTTAAAATTAAAAATTAAAAACAAATTATTTCAAATTAAATTTTTGTAACTAAATTACTTAAATTGAATTAAAACAAATAATTTTTCTGTTTTTAATTTTTTTTTTAGTTTTGTAATATACAAAATTTGAAACTTTGAAATTAAAAAAAAATATTTCCAATTAAACATTTTTTTGACGTGATAACCTCTTATAATTCGATTTAATAGACTGCACGCACGAAAAAATGTGTCGTTACCTTGCTCATTAGTGTTACCTTGCCCATTGCCGTTACCTTGAATGAACTGCAAGCGAAAGCGCGGAGCGAACGAGAAAGCAAACGAACGGCAACGTTTGACATCTTGCTCTCTCCTACTTAAGTGAGCGTATATGTGTATGTATATGCGCATATGTACATATATAAAATCACGTATTTGTATTTGCATATACCTTCTTATTGATTATTATTCATTTGATTTACTTGAAGAATTTAAAATAAAACCAAGTTTGTTAATAATACCTGTTGTTTTAATGTTATTATTATTTTTTGACGTGATAACGTCTTATAATTCTATGTAGCCGGCTGCACGCACCAAAAAATGCGTCGTTATCTTGCTCATGCGTCGTTACCTTGCTTGAACAGCATGTTATGTTATGTTATGATATGTTTTGTTATGTTATGTTATGTTATGTTATGTTATGTTATGTTATGTTATGTTATGTTATGTTATGTTATGTTATGTTATGTTATGTTATGTTATGTTATGTTATGTTATGTTATGTTATGTTATGTTATGTTATGTTATGTTATGTTATGTTATGTTATGTTATGTTATGTTATGTTATGTTATGTTATGTTATGTTATGTTATGTTATGTTATGTTATGTTATGTTATGTTATGTTATGTTATGTTATGTTATGTTATGTTATGTTATGTTATGTTATGTTATGTTATGTTATGTTATGTTATGTTATGTTATGTTATGTTATGTTTTGTTATGTTATGTTATGTTGTGTTATGTTATGTTATGTTATGTTATGTTATGTTATGTTATGTTATGTTATGTTATGTTATGTTATGTTATGTTATGTTATGTTATGTTATGTTATGTTATGTTATGTTATGTTAAGTTATGTTATGTTATGTTATGTTATGTTATGTTATGTTATGTTATGTTATGTTATGTTATGTTATGTTAAAGTATATTATGTTATGTTAATGTTAACTCATTCTCTATATCCATACAAAATATCTATCGAACAAATAAAATTAAAATTTTCTTTTGTAAAATGCAACCATTCAATCAGTATTTATTGATATATTATATATTTTCTTATGACGTTGTCACGTTAAACTATCGTCAGTAAACCGACTTTACAGACAACCTCTTTTTGTTTTAATTCTTTTTAATTTTTTTTTTAATTTTGTACAAAATTTGAAACGTTGTTGAACTCGCTTGAGCGGTTAGCGCGCCAATTAAGAAGAAGAAGAAGTTCCATAATAACCCTGCTCAGCTGATATGGCTCCGTACGATTTTTTTCGTTCTCCAAAACTTCAATTACTTCTTCGAGACACGCGTTTTGAGCCGGTAGAAGTTGTGGAAGGAAATTTAAGCTAAGCATTGAAGTTGATTCCGGAATTGCGTTTGAAATAAAATTTGAAGATTGGGCTATTTGAGAGCAGAAGTTTATTATTTCGAAAAGAGCCTGCTTAGAAGATGACACAATAAGCTTGGATGAATAATAAATACTAGACTTATGGTTTATGGGTTTTATTGACAAATTTCTTATATTTTTTTAGCAAAAATACTCTAAGTTCATCAAAAGTTTTCTCTTTAAAATACACCAATAAGATGACTTGTGAGTCCGAAAAAACTGTTCAAGTACGACATCACCTTTCGAGCTAATTGTGGTGCCTTGATCTTCTAAGGAAGTGCTGCACCTACTTGTTGCACCGCATATACTTGTACTACGACACAACTTCTTGATGATAAAATTAATATTCATAAAAATACAGTTTTTTATTCCATACTTAAAATTAAAATTAATATTCATAAAAATACAGTTTTTTATTCCATACTTATTTCCGCTACCAAGATTCAAAAACCTGCGTGAGCACTCCCAAGTGGTATGAGCATTCTAGCTAAAATATTTAGCCAAAATAATCATGGTGGGGATTCTAAATGATTGTGGGTGATACTGCAATTATTTTTTCTATTAGTGTCCTCTTCAAACGAACATCTTCCAGCACAAGTTTTTCGCATATTTTTCAATTCATCATCTCCAACGGGGGGGCTAAGCGATGCTAGGCATCAACTGATTTTTCAGCTTGATGGAGAAATCCAAAACTACTTATAAATGATTGTTTCTCCTGAGCATCCCTTTCAAGAGTACCTAATGATATTTCTCTTTGCTTAGTGAAGAACTTAATAAAGACTCGAAACACAATTTTCATTTCTGTTTTCAATTTTCTTTCTGCTCGGTCAACGTCATTTTCCGATGGTGTTATGAACCGTATTTCCCGAATTTGATTCTTTGATTTGATTCTAATACACCTAGTATGTGCCAAGCAGTACTATGTAAATCAACTACCCCTTCACATCACCATGAACTATTTGACCTCCCCTCGTATGCTTGGGAAGCTTGTAACTAAACTAAGGTAGTAGTCAGTTATAAAGAAGGTGTGAGTGTGCGTGCCAGGCAAACAGACAAAGGACATAAAAGTGTGAAAGTGCGAAAGTGCAAAAGTCAAGGCATTCACTGTTAATTTAATGAATGCGCAATAGAAAACAATAAATTTTCGCTTACGCATCTTTCCCCACTACTTTGATTTTATATATTTTTGCAGAAACTTTGATTACACTGCTGAAAGCCATTCAGAATATTTATTGAGCTTTAACGTGTCGTAATTAAACCGTTCAAAGGGGTGCCAATATCAATGCAATCAGAGTTCAAATAAATAAACAAAGGCCAGATTGGCAGAGTTTAGTATTTCATGTAACTTATGACCACTAGCAACAAACAATCAAAGAAAGGTGAAATATTTTTAATTAGTAGTTATATAAAATAAATAAAGAGTGAACTTAAAATTATTGGCAAAGCATAATTTTAGTAAACTTGTGAGGAAATGAGAGATTTATTTATTTATTTAATTCTTGAAAACCTAGGAATGCAGTGTTTCCCACAGACTACGAAGAACTACATATTTGCTTGTTTTCCCCCTTTTTTTTTATATTCCCTTTTATTTATTAAATTACATTCTGCTATAAAAAATGGTTAAATTTTAAGGGCCGATGATGAATATAAACCACACCTAAACGTCAAGTTTTTTATGCATTTCAATTAACATTTTGCAATCCCAGACTAATTCAATTTAAACCAAGGAAAGATACACAATCGAGCAACGCGTTAAAGTTATTCAGGCTTATTATGAAAACGGGCGTTCAAATCAAAATGCATATCGCGCACTTCGTGAGCAAACCGGGTCTGTAGGAGATGTGAAAACACCAGTGCATGCTCGTTCATGCTTCGTACTGCAGAAAATATTGCTGCTATTCGCGATAGTGTGGTTAAACAGCCGTCCACCTCAACTCGGCGTCATGCCCAACAATTGCACCTCTCACGCTCGTCGTTGATGAACATTATGCATAAAGACTTGCATTTACACGCTTACAAGGTGCAATTGACTCAAGAACTAAAGCCTCTTGACCATTTCAAGTGTCGTCAATGGTCAGAATGGTGGCAGGAAATGGCAACAGTGAATGACCAATTTTCGAAGAAAGCATCTTCAGTGGTGAGGCACATTTTCACCTAAGTGGATTCGTCAATAAGCAGAATTTCCGCATTTGGGCGAATTATAATCCAAGAGTGATTGCCGAAAAACCAATGCACCCACAAAGAGTGACTGTTTGGTGCGGTTTATGGGCCGGCGGCATCATTGGGCCGTATTTTTTCCAAAATGAGGCCGGTCAGGCAGTTACTGTGAATAGTGTTCGCTATCGTGAGATGATATCGAACTTTTTATGGCCCGAATTGGAAGATATGGATGTGGACGATATGTGGTTTCAACAGGACGGTGCCACTTGTCACACAGGTAACGAAACAATGACTCTTTTGCGCGAAAAATTTGATGGCCGAATAAACTCACGTCGCGGCGATGTCAATTGGCCGCCAAGATCATGTAATTTAACACCGTTGGACTTCTTTCTTTGGGGTTATTTGAAAAAAAAAGGTGTACGTCGATAAGCCAGCAACAATTCAAGAGCTAAGGGATGAGAAAATTCGGCACATTAACGGCATAGAACCTCAATTATGCCTCAATGTCAACCCAAATTTGGACCATCGGATGGAGGTGTGCCGCCGAGGCTGCGACGGCCATTTGGCCGATATTTTTTTCCGCTCGTAATTAAGCCATACCAATGTTATCATAATAAAGAGAAATAACAATAATTTCTTACAAAAATTGTATTTTATTCAAAATCCACACCGGCTCTTGAAACTTAACCACCCTTTATATTAACAATATGTAATTTTTGTACAATTAAGGTCTATTATGTTCTTTCACAAATGTAAGAGGAATCTGTTTTTTGTTTTTGTTTTTGTAATGACTGTATTGTTTATTATTTTTTGAAGTGTGAAGGTCGCCTGTTTTTCGTCATTGTTTGATGCCATTAATACAGTATCATCTGCGAAAGTTGCTATCATTGCATTATGTGTTGTCGGAGTTGGCACATCTGCGGTGTATAATAGATATAAAAGAGGTCCTAGTACACTGCCTTTTGGTACTCCAGCTGTCATAGGTAGGATATGGGAATATTCGTCATCAAATTTAATTTTCGATCAGTTATGAAGCTCTTCAAAAGTTCATATGTAGTAGTTTTATGGAAAGATTCGTTTAAGCTTATGCAAAAGTCCTTTATACCAAACTTTATCAAAGGCTTTTGCAATGTTCAAGTATACTGCTACACAGTATTTTCTGTCATTCATATCGTTAAGTATTTTGTTGATAACCCTGTGGGTTTGTTGGACTGTTGAGTGTTGCCGTCTAAATCCTACTTGATGACTTGGTATGACTTTTTCAATATTTTCCCAAACACTTTTGAGAGTATTGGCAATGAGCTGATGGGCCGATATGAGGCAGTTTTGGCAACTTGTAATGTAATTTTTTTCATTCAAATAATGCAAATGTAACATTTCTTAAAGATTACAGGGAAAGATTATTAGAAAATACTTAGAGTTTGGTTAAACAATGCATTCAGTAATATTTTAAAATAATACTTTGAGAAAGAAAAATCCGGACCAATATGTTTTGAAAGCAAATTAAATTCTCTCATAGTTCAAGAAATCGGAGCATTGCAAGCTTAATTAATTTTAATCATCTGTTGGGAACCGCTGTAATGAATAGAACCCAGCACTGTGACTTTGCAATTTCTTTCGTTTTGTTGTCATTTACAGTCATTTACACTCAATGCATACTTATATTACATACATACACACATACCAATTAAGCGCTCTCATTTTAATCATTTTGCATATTACTCATATTCGTTTCTAATTTACTGTAACATCTTGTACATACATTTTTGCTATATAAGGTCCTACTCAACTTATGTACATTTCCATTAGAAAAAATACACTAGCGAAATAAAATGAATTCGAAGTCAAGACAAATCAGTCTTCCGACTCTTAACATCATCCCTAACCAGAAAATATCATGATTTCGTGTGCTTTGCAAAGGAAGATTGGAATTAATTTTTTTAAGAAACCGAGCGAAGTCAGTCACCTCTCTTAGCAAATCAAAAACGATAGTGAGGGTGAAATAGCCGTGCTGCTATCTAGTGATTTTCGGTTAATGAACAAGCACCAACTTTTATAGGATGGAATTGGTCAAATGAAATACCAAGAAAGCAAAGAACAAAAACTTTCTGGGCACAGAAATACCTTCTGCTCAAATATGAAGGAGACGGTATCAATAAAACGGTCCGCTGATGACATATGGCAAAAATAAATTTTTTATTTTTTGGTAGAACTGTTATAAGCTTACATGGCAAATTTCAGCGTGATATGTCACATAGTTTGTTTTCTGTGCTACTGTAAACAAGTCAAGCTCGAGTGTGTTCTTCGAATTTAACGATGGAAATTCAAAGAATTTGTTTGAAATTTTGTTATTCCAACAAAATTTCGGCTTCAGACGCCTTAAAAATGCTGCAGACAACCTATACCTATCGCGTGCACGTGTTTTTCAGTGGTATAAATCGTTCAAAGAGGGCCGTACATAGGTTGAAAACTTGCCTCATGAACGTCGTCCAGCAACATCAGTAAACGACGAAAACATCGGAAAAGTAAAGGAAATTGTGCTTGTAAATCGCACAAATCGCAAAATCGGTTAACGCTGAATATTATTTAGACGTTTTAAAGCGTTTGCGCGAGAACATTCGTCTTAAAAGGAAGGAATTGTGGGACAACAAGTCATGGTTCTTGCATCACGATAAAGTACCAGCTCACACATCGCGTCTTGTTCGCGATTATTTGAACAAAAATAATGTTGATATCGTTCCGCAAGCACCGTATTCGCCTGATTCGCTCAAGTTGCCGGTCCGGAGAAAAAATTTTGAGACAATTGAGAGTCATAAAATAGAATTCGAAGAAAACAAACTATGTGACATATCACGCTGAAATTTGCCATGTAAGCTTATAACAGTCCTACCAAAAAAAACAAAAAAATTATTTTTGCCATATGTCATCCGCGGACCGTTTTATTGATACCGCCTCCTTCATATTTGAGCGAAGGTATATGAAATGCTTAATATGGTATCCAACTAAAGACGACATATTCCAACATCGCATATTGCAGGTTTAGAGTATGTGGATCAAATAAGAGAGTGTATGAATTACTAGGTATGCCGTATGTTATTCTGGAAAGTTCTTAGTATTGTACATACAATCATTACTTTTTGCCTTAAGAGATTACTTTTTGTCTTAAAATGGGGAAAGTCGGGAATGGCGTATAACCCGAAGTTTTTAATACAATATACAGCATAAAAACAAGCTGCCGTAATGATGCCATTTTATGATGAAAAAATAAAAAGAAATGGAATACCATGGCATTTTGTAAGTTTTCATCCCGCCATTTAAATAAGAGTGCAAAAAAAGAAGAGTTTTTGATGCTACCTAACACCATATGATCCTCGTCCCATACAGTAGTCGTCTAAAGCTTATCGAACTCCCCACTCTTGCTGGTCGTAGAAATATGCTAGAAATAAAATTTAAGGTTAAGATACTTTAAAGATCGATTTTTAGTCTTTTTCTTCTAGCAGAGATTAAATTTGATATTCGCTCTTGAGCATTTTAGGCACTTCAGATCTCTTTTTTATGACCATTACAAGCAAATTAAGAACTTAATGAGCCATTTCGAACCCTTTGCCGAAATTGTAATTCTCACTCCAGCACTTTTGTTATGTCGGACCCGTTTTTTACCATCAAGAAAACGATGCACTTTTCGCTCAATAAATGACTAACGTTAATATATCTCTTGCTTTTTTATTCCGCTGAAGAATTTTTCTTTCCGTAGCTGCAAGTTTTTAGATTTCGATGCATAACAAGCTCCTGACTTTATTGGCCGAGCGCTAAAACAAAAATGAGTCGTATGTCAGGCGAACTACTCCCCTTGCATCGTGTCAGTTGGGTGGAAGAAAGATAACTGTTTGGTTTAATTAAAAATTAAGAAATGGTTTCGAGACGTCACAAAGCGTCATGCTTATCTATAAAGCTTGCAAGAAACGCTACAAAATATAAGTAATTTCTGCATCAAGTGGTAACTAGGTACAAAAATCGATCAGTTATGATTATCGTCAATGCAGGAAATCATATCGCTCGTTTGCAAGAGGCGCCAACTCAAAAATAAAAATGTTTCCGAAAAACTATGCCTCTTTTGACCCGATTATCCCTCTTTTAACTTTTTTTGCATACTGAAGTCATTCTTCATCGATTTGGTGACCGCCTATTTAAAATCTACAGGGTAAACGAAAAACAAAGCACCATAACTTTTTTGTGTGAAACTTCCATAGCGTTTTGCAATGCTCCTAGTATCATTGTAACGTTTTATAGTGCGATACACAAACATTTTATTCACTTTGAGGTGACTGAGCTCACGAACAATGGCTTGTTGTGATTTTCCAGCCAAATATAACGCAATCACACTATTATGTTTGAGTTCCATCACAGAAAAAAAAATCCAACAAAACTGAGATGCAAATGCTTTTGATGGCTTATAAACAATATATTGAACTGTCATTAGAACAATTTTGACGTTGATGTAATGAGCTGTTTTACAGATAAAAGCAGTGTAAAGTTGGTAACATTTCATGTCGTTCACCCTGTGTATTAAAAGGATCCTGAATATAAAAAATGTTCACAATGGACATCAAATTTAGAGCAAAGCAAACTGTGAAAAATGAGAATGCTGGAATATAGGAGCCTATGTCGTCCTTCTGACGAATGATGATGGTCCAGGGTTAACAAAAAAGTAAGACATATTTTCATCTGAGTGACTGGTAGGCAAAGGACTTCAACATTGCATATGAATCCATTCGAAACATTGTTGTTAGTGACTTAGGTTTGCGCCGTTTTGCTGCAAAGTTGATCCCAGGGAGCTGTATTTCATACAAATTAGGTACTTCCGAAAGGAAGTAATGAAAAATCTGATGGATATAACGAAAATAGAGTTCCAGCAATGTTTCGAGCGCTGTATCAAACGTTGTCATAAGTGCGGTGCAGTTGATGGAGAGTAATTTGAAGGCGATAATATCTCTTTTGAGGAATAAACTCGTATTTTAAATTTTCTACGGATTTTCGATCAAGATGGTATTTTAGAACTTTATTTTATACAAGTATATAACACCTTAGAACAACGGAGAAATATATTATTCTATATATATATGATTAAATTTCAAGGGCCGATGTTGATTGTGAACCACACTTAAACGTCAACTATACCGTTGGACTTCTTTCTTTGGGGTTATTTGAAAGAAAAGGTGTACGTCGATAAACCAGCAACAATTCAAGAGCTAAAGGATGATATAATTCGACACATTAACGGCATAGAACCTCAATTATGCCTCAGCGTCATCGAAAATTTGGACCATCGGATGGAGGTGTGCCGTCGAGGCCGCGGCGTCCATTTGGCCAATATTTTGTTTTACGCGTAATTGACCCATACCAATATTATCATAATAAAGAGAAATGACAATAATTTTCCAAAAAAATTGTCTTTTACTCAAAATGAAGACCGGCCCTTAAAACTTAGCCACCCTTTACATGTAATTAATTTTAATTATTAATAATAACTTATTGTAGAGATAAGACGCGAGTGACCAATGCTGGGCGGGAAATAACCAAATATTTTTAAGCATTACTCGAGGGGAAAATTCTCAATGATCACTGAGTGGGCATTGGAATAAGTGCATAAATGAAGGGTACGCCAATTAGTAAAAATCATCAATAAAATTTGAGCCAAGCCGTAGTTAAAAATGGTTACTTGCTAAAGTTTTGAATTTACGATTCTTCACTAATTAGATTTCCTAATATTTCCTAATTCACACCTTTGAAGCAATAATTTTTTATAGAAACTATTATGTAAATTATTTCAGAGACTAGTATGTTTTCTGATCTATCCATCGAGGTAAAATACTTAAACTGAAGAAGTAACCCGTGGGCGGATTGCTGACGCAACTAGTGAAATATAAAATTTCAAAAGATGGAAAAAATTCTATGACTAATACAAGAAACTTATAAATTTAAACATTTTTACTCATTATTCTCGACATGGCCTCCGCTATACCTGTACAAATTCTCATTATTTTCTTAAAATTACTTATAACGACGCTTAGATGTCGCCTGGTTTCATCCGTGCATAGTTTTTTTAGCCAACCATGGGAAGTAAAAAACTAAAAAGTGTTCAAATTAAAATTCGAAAGGGAAATGGCGTATCGATTTTCGCACATTTGTATACGATTTGATTAAACAAAGTGCAGTAATGCGCATGTCAAGCGTTTTCGCTACTTAAAAGTCACCTAAATTCACACTGGCGGTGCCATAAAATTTTAGCTATAGCATCTCCTTTTCAACGTGGCGTATAAGTAACATTTTGCAAACACAGGCAAGTAGCCCCATTCCATAAGGCGGTAAGTTCAGTGCAATTTTAACGCTCTTGCCTAATTCAGGACATTTTCCATTCACATAGCTGCTACAAGCGTCAGAAATGCGGATGTTACTGAAACTACTAGTTGCAACCTTTTATAACACTTTTCAATTGCCATATACTCGCATGAACCTAGCAACTTTACATATATCTACACACACGTATTTACATTCAACCTGCTTGTGTGCAACTACTATACCTCCATCTCGTTTAGACACCCTTTATATGTTTCACTTTGTTATCGTTACAGTGCTTTCCCACCGAGGACACGCCCGAACACAAATCACCCTGTTGTCACATCAATTCTGATTTCGAAATAACAACGTTACCACTGCCGCCGGAACCGCCCACCGGGCGCCCACCAAAAGGCAGCAATAGCGGCGAAGCAGCTGGCGATAACAACGGCAGCGAATGTGGCAATAGCTCTAGTGGAGGCGGCGGCAGCAGCAGGGGAGGAGGCAGCGGTGGTGGCGGCGGCATACGCGGCGGCTCAGTACTAGGTATTTGTGCGCGAGCACGCACTAACAGTCTCAGTCGTAGCGCGTCACAGCAAGCGCGTAAAAATCCAAATATCAGCTGCAGCAACAGCAGCCACGGTCATCATGGGCATAGCCATCATGTCGGCGGCGGTGGTGGTGGTGGTGTCGGTGGTGGTGGCTTGAGTTTCACTAGCGTACGGCCCGACATTGAGGGCCTCTCTGAAAAGTACTGGGGCGAAATACTCGAACGGACTGTCAGCTCGGGCAGTTTGCATGCGCTGACGAAAAGCTTTCCACACGCAGCGCCACATCACTACTATGCGCACCATCAACCGCCACATCAACAAGCGCTGCCGCCACACACAACGACAATGACAACGTCGTTTAGCAAACACAGCGAACTGAATCTCAACTTGGCGTTGGCCGAACATGAACGCCATGCGGCAGCATTGCACGACGCCAGCAACGGGGCTGGCGGTGCACTCAACGCCTATGAGCTAAGCAAATTCTCCAGCTCAGAGCCAAAATTGTGCGAGCATATCTACCATGATGCCAACTGTGCCAAAAATAAATCAGCCGCGCTAGCTGGCGGCCTAGGGGGAATGGGAGGGGTTGATGTCAAAATGTCAACTGGCGCAGCAGCGGCGTCGGCGACCGGACGCAGCATACCGGATATTTAGTACGCGGAGAATGTTATATTAGCAAACAGTCAAATGGCGCGCAACTGTGCACGCGGCGCCGCTTGTGCTGGGGTTATGGGGGGTGGAGGCGGTGTCACTGGTCGCGGCAATATTTTAACCACAGCGCGCGTTGCATGCCATAGTCCGCCTGCGCGCAGCATGTCTGTGTTAGTTGCCATGCCAATGGCCGAGTACCGGAAGTAGGCGGATGGCAGACGGGAAGACCAAAAAGGCGCGCAAAGACGGCAACGACAGTTACAACTGCCACAGTGACAGCGACAGCAACTGAGCAGGAAATGCAGCAGGCCAAAAATGAGGCACGAAATGAAATTGCGCGCCATCAATGCTAAATGGTAGAGGCCAAGGTGCAAAGTGGTAGTAGTGCAGCATGACAGCGGCTGGACGGAAGCGGCTTGTCCGAAAAGATTAAAGCAATCTAGTACTTAGTCTGGCGTCAATGCGGCGCCTGTAAGGCTGCTATGAAAATTTCAAAATTTTTGCAGGCCGCAAGTATGTAATTTGAATTTCACAAACGTTTGTGTGAGCATTCGCCGAGGTGACTGTGAGTGTATGTGTATGCGCGCGCGCTTAAGCACTATCAGTCACATGATAATACCCACTTTACGTAATTTCACACCATAACCGAAAGCGCAGCGCCTGGGACGCCATCCTGTTGACTTAATGCTCCGACGCACTAATGCTCATTAATTGTTTCTCGGATGACAGATAGCCGCAATTGTACTAAATATGGATTAAAGCGGAGGAAGTGTGGCAGCGAAAGAATGAATAGAGAATCACAAAATTAAAATGTTCTATGAAAAATTGCTCAAAGTTCACATTCATTGTAAATTTGTGTAATTTATTTTTAATGTTTTTTTTTTCTTGCGCGCCAAGTGAGTTGTATTTATCATGAATTAAGCCATAAATCTGCGGGAATACTTGTGTGTGTAAAAATGTGCTAAATTGCCTAAAATTGTATGTGACGTTGTAAGTGTGTAAGTCATATAAGTATAATCACTCTTAGTCTAATACTCTTCGGCTCTAAATCATTCTGCAGAATCTGTAAAAATAAATCGTATTGAAATAAGGCTAGAATAAGTGAATGTTTTCAAATACTCGTACATGAGTTAGTATGTAAAAATACAGTTGATGCTTTCCATTTCAATTCAACCGGGCTATTCGGGTCATGTTCTTCGATTTCGATGTAACTCAAATATGTTGCTCTCTGGTCAAAATAATGAGACACGTATTTTTTGTTCGCCCGAAAATTTTTTTTTTTCAAGATTTATCGGCAATTTTGTTCTTCGGCTCAAAATCGATTTTTTTTCAATATATAAGATTTTTTTGTTTTTAAATGCTCATAACTTAGTCAAAAATGAACCGATTTGAATCATTCTGGGTTCGAAATGATCGTCATTACTTACACGAATGACTTCATGCAAAAAAGTAGTTGAACATTTTTTATTTTCCAAAAAACAAAAAGTGCGAAAAAGGGTTTTACTCAAAAATTCATTACTCGAAAATAACTAATTTTAGCTACTGGGCATTCAGCTCAATTGAAGTTTGAGGCGTCCTCTTGATTTGGAAAAAATTGTAAAAAAAAAACAAAAATACACTTTTTGAAATATTGAATTTCGAAAAAATCTCAATTTTTTTTCTTTTTTGCTAAATAAAAAATTGTCAACTACTTTTTCGCAATTGTTTCTACATTATGTCGCTCCTGTAAGTAATGATGATCATTTTGAACCCAGAATTATTAAAATCGGTTCATTTTTGACTAAGTTATGGGCATTTAAAAAAAAAAAATTCTTATATATATATAATTAAAAAAAATCGATTTTGAGCGGAAAAACAAAATTGCCGATAACTCTTGAAAAAAATTTTTTTCTGGCGAACAAAAAAATACGGGTCTCATTATTTTGACCAGAGAGCAACATATCATCGAAATCGAAGAACATGACCCGAATAGCCCGGTTGAATTGAAATGGAAAGCATCAGTTATAATTATTCTAAGTGTAGTTAAATTGTATGTGTAGTTACCAAACACAAAATTACGATGCAAAAAACTGTAGGACAATTAATGATTGCTCTTGAGTCAAAAGACATTTTCAACCTTTAAATTTATTCGGAGAAACTTTAGAAATTTTCAAATTTTCCAATAACCAAACTCATGGCAATCCTAGATAAATCTAATGTGACTCCAATCGGTGTGGAAATTGAAACGTGAGCAGTTTTTTTTTAGAAATTCAGGAATAAACGTCTGTACAGGCATACTCGTATAACAGTAATTTGTGATGAATCATTAATTTTAAAATGAATTGAAACTCAAAAAAAAATTTTAAAACAAAAAAAAAATTAGTGTTAAGCTGATGGATATTTTGTGCACAAGGGGTCGTAATGGCAAACAAAAACTATATTTTTAAGCAAAAAAATTCATTTTTACACCAACAGACTGGAACAATTTTAAGACCAAACATATTTTACTAAGTGAAAATAATATCCAGTCGACCTACATCTACATACATACCGAAGGATGCCGATTTAGTGCGGTGATTGTTGACACCGGGATTTCGGAAATTCGGCATATAGGTGTTTATACTCGTTACTGGATGTAACTTTATGCATGCAGATATGTATATTTCGGGATTTCGTGAAATTTTTAATGCATTCCCGATATTTCGGGACTCGTCCCGAGATATTATTCAATGTATATGCTGATATTAGCACAAATCGCTTATCCCGATATTTCGGGATATTTTTATTGCTTTGCCAAACTTAGGATGGTTTATCCCGGTTTTTCGAGATATTTTTAACGTAACCCCAAAATCCCGAGATTCGACCCAAGATATTATTTAATGTAATATATATGGATAGCCTAGGAATTCTAATATTGGCATACATTTCTGATCCCGCAATTTCGGAATTTTTTATTGTGAAATCCCGAAATTTTTTCCAGCCAATATTAACGCTGATGGCAGATAATGTTAGTTCAATTAATCTGATCCCGCAATCCTAGTTTTCATCCCGACGAAACAACACATAACTTTTTTACATTCACAAAAAGTTCAACTAATTATTTGAGTTTTGCTAAAAACTAATATAGAAGCAATAAAAAAAGAGTTGCTGAAAATTGAGGTTCAATAAGTTTTGAATAATACTTATTTAATATAAAAAAAGCACGTGTACCTTAGTACACATAACAGAAGTGAAACTTTCAAGGCAGACAAAGAAAGAGGGAGAGACCCAAGAGAGAATTAGAGAGAGAGAGCGAGAAAAAGAATATATATCTAAATAAATTCACAACATTTGCAGAGAATACAAATAGACAAAATTTACAAAAAACGAAGAAGAGTCGATCAGTGTAGGTAAACGCCGGACACAAACCGTGGCAACAACGCGCACTACTCCGAGCGTTTATCACCCGCACAAACGCAACGATTCCAGGATCGCAGCAACGGCACAAATTACAGCTAGGCAATACCAATAAATCCGACGCCGGAATGGATATAGTACGCACAAGCACTAGCCAGGAAATGGAAATAAGCGCCGAAAAGTGTGCTCCGAAAAAAACGTCAAAAAATTGGGGCCAAAAAACGCCCCAAATAGTAGGCACCAAGGAAATATAAAGCCAAAAAGTAGGCACCAACAATATATTTCCTAGAAGTTTGCACCAACAAACAAGCGCCAAAAAGTAGGCAGTTTTATTTCTCACTAGAAATTAGCAACCACAAGGAAAAACTCAGAACAAATAGCCTCCTTCTCTCCTTTTCCTCTACGTTATATCTTTTTTCTCTCTCGCGGAACGAAAATACCCAAATCGTTGCATGACGTTGAAATTTTACTCTTCATTCTTGCTCGTCCATCGACGCCTAAGAAATTTCACTTCAAAAATAAATAAAAAACTGCTTAAAACACACATCGCATTAGTAAAATATTTCTTAAATCTTATTTACTTAACTTCAGGAACATCGATCAAATGGAAAAACTTCTCTTATTTCTGAAAATTTCTTTGTTTGTTCAGCTAACCAACATGAATCTAAGTATCAGAAGTTTATTGTTTATTGATTTCAAAATTTGCTTTAAAACAAAATATTTTCTTAAAAAACTGAAAATTCAAAAATTTGGACTAATATCAACTTATATTCATTAAGATTTTATTTCAAATCTTCAGCATTCCTTAGCTTGGAAATATTTAGAAATTCCAACACCTAATGCTGGTGTTCTCATGATGGAAGACTTACATGATAGTCTATGTCGGAAGAGGTAACAGTGTTCCTGTTCAGTATGGCCGAATGGCCAAGATACTTATTCCATTTCGATATAGCATTCATGCGTGTCGCTGCTTTCGCTGCAATCGCTTTGCCAGCCAGATCGATAGGGAACAAGTGAAGCAACGTATTTAGAGCCTTAGTAGGGGTTGTACTTAAGCATCCTGTTATCAGGAGGCAGGCTGTTCTTTGGACTCGATCAATTGTGGCTACTCTGCACCGTTTTTCGAGTGCTGTCCACCATACAACACACCCTTGGAGGAGCATCGGTTTGATGATCGCGGTATATATCCAATAAATGATCCGAGGTGAAAAACCCCAGGTTTTACCTATAGCTTTCTTACAAGTATAAAGAGCTATGAAAGCTTTTTTTACATCTGTTTTCAATGTTCAATTTCCAACTCAACTTCCTATCTAGAATTACTCCTAGATATTTAGCTGAATCTGATAGAAGTAATGATTCCCCTTTTAAAGTTAATGTTTGCAGTGGCGGAGATTGTTGTTTCCTATTGAAGAGAACTGTCTTTGCTGGATTCGCATTTAACCCGCATTTGGTGCACCATTTTGACAGAATATTGATTGAGCGTTGCATGAGCTCAGTGAGGATATTCAGGTGTTTGCCTGACACGCAGAGAGCAATATCATTTGCATAGGCTACAACCTTGCAGCCTGCTTTTTCGAGATTTCGAAGCAAACTGTTTACAGCGAGATTCCAGAGAAAGGGTGAAAGTACTCCACCTTGAGGAGTGCCTTTGACGGCGCACAGTGGTCAAGTAGCCCGACGTTTTGGCCAAAAATCCCAAAATCGAAAGTTACCGTTTGAGGTAAAGCTTCATATATTCGTCAACAGATGGCACTGGAGCATTAAAATCCAAAGGGACAGATGTTTACATTGAACAGATGTTCCGTGGTGAACGCTCAAAAGTGCCGTTTGTCGGGACTCGCGCGAGACAGTACGCATGCACGTTTTCGAGCGCCACACAAAAATAGTTGCAGATTCACCATTTTTCAACGAAAAAGGGCAAACTAAAATGGATGTTGTTCGGAAAGGTATGTACATTACGAAAATACTTTACTGTAACCATATTGCTGTATTTTTAGAGGCAATATTAATGACGCAGTACAAGCCTTTTTCCCCCTTTTTTTCAATTGCACTTCTTCTCGTAGATAATTATTTTTATTGCCACGAATTGCCACGGAGATATTTACGTTTCCTAGTGCAGAAAAGTATACAGATTTCGAATCCGTTTAGATCTTGCTCCCGCGCTATCCCCGTTCGTCAAAAATACGCTTTCTTTGCAGAAGGTCGCTCCCGAGCTTGAAGCGCGTGTTGGGGCATTTGAGCCGAGGGGGCGATCGAAACTGGTTTTATTTGTGTGTATGCCTGGGAAATGTTAGGAATGAATGTAATATATGCAGAGTGTTTATTTCTACTTTTATCTCAATTTCTATAGTGAATATTGTTATTAAAACAATAAGTAATTATTAATAAATGCAAAAGAGTGGTAAAAATCATGTTTTGATAATATTAAAAAATCATATAATAATAATAATAAAATAATTAATATAATAAGTATTTTTAAATGGTAATTAAATTATTATTTTAAAGTAATTTTTTTTTTTGAATAAGATTCAAGAAAAAAATTTTTTCATGGACAAGGAGGAAAATATTCGATGCCATCCATGATGTTTTTCTGTCAAAAAAATTTGATAATTTAATACAAATTATCTGTAATAAACTAGTGGACGACGCAACACCTTCATATGTTATCGAAGAAAAATCCAAAATGGCTTTGATAAAAGTTATTTCTGTTTTGAAAAAGAAATGGAAAAATGCTCGCAGTACGAAAAATCGTTTCCTGGAGAATAATAAAAGCTGGTTGGATGATTCAACGAGCGTAACGGTGAATAGTTTACATAAATTTACATTAATATAAATATATTTATATTAATTTATATAATATACATTAATGAAGTTTTCAGACAGCATCCTTGATGTGAACAATGACGAGGAGATATGAATAAATGTATGTTCTTCCTATTAAAATTTAAGTTCATTTCATAAATAAATGTATGATAGTCACTTTCAGTTCAAGTGTATTATTTTTCACGACATATTTTCCCCCCTTTTAATGTGGCATATTCTTTTGAAAATCGTACGTCTACTGTCGAAATCAAAGACTCCAAAAACCTTGGTAATGTGAACTTCAGTAAAAACTGAAAACTTTTCGCAAAAACTGTCCGCCATTTTGAATTTTGAAACTCTGATCTCATATTCACAATCAGCGACCCCAAAAACCTTGGTAATGTGAATTTTAGTAAAATCTGAACACTTTTCGCGAAAAATGTCCGCCATTATGGGTCCGCCATTTTGAATTTTGAAATTCTGATTTCATTTTTAGAATCAGCGACACAAAAAACCTTATATGTAAAAATTTCATCAAAATCGTACTATTTCTCTTTGACTTATTGTTTTCTGACCAAAACGTCGGGCTACTTGACCACTGTGCGGCGTACATTCTCATGCGGCTTAGCCTAAATTTTAATTCATTTCATTTTGCTTGGCATTACATTTTATTTTATTGTATATTATTTAATTTCATAGTTTTGTTTCTTTCTATTTAATGTATTTTTTATTATATTTCATTTTTTATTTTTTTATTTCACAATTTTGTCTTTTTTTGTCCTTTTTATTTATTTTATTTTATAAAATCCGTGTTTTCTTTTATATTATAATTTTTTTTATTTCATCTTATTTTCCTTTAATTTTGGTAATACTTCTTTATGGTTTTAATTTTACTTTAGTGTTTAATTTATTTTATTTTCTTTCTTATTTGTTTCTTATGCTTTAACTTATTACAGTTTATTTGGCTCCGCTTCTAATTTATAATTTTTTTTGTTTATCTTCACTTTTTTTTGTTTTAAGGTTTATTTAAATTTTTTTAAATGTGTTTAGTTTTTTATTTTATTTGGTTTTAATTTATTCTATTTTCTTTAATTTTTTATTTTACCTAACCCTAATTTATTAAATTTTGTTGCTTTTAGTTTTAATTTTACTTTTTGGTTTTTTTTTCTAGTTATTTCTTTGTGTTTTTTTTCATTTTATTTAATTTTACTTTTTTTGTTTTTTCTATTTTTACTTTTTTTATTTAATACTTTTTGTGATGGTGATGATATTTTACCATTGGTTTTAAATTTTTGTTAATTTACTTTATTCGATTACATTTCAAATTCTCATTCACTTTTTTATTTTCCAAAATTTTTCTCTATATTCCGTTCACTCCAAACAAAAATTGTTATGCTAAATTTCGGCTTAACATAAAAGTTCAAACTCTCGGGTCTAATTTCATTTGTTTAACTGACCGAGCTAAAAAAGTATCAAATATTTTGATACACTTTGTGCTTTTGCTATTACGACCTTTTGGCCACAACAAAAGTAAGCACTTTGTAAATAAAAAATAAAAAAATTAGTTCCCGGCGCAGAAGCCTATCTTGAAAAAGGCCAATCAAGAGAGAAAATTCAACCAAGCGCACACGCAATCGCAATTTCATTCTAATTAGGCAAATAAAGGAGAATTTCATTTACATTAAACTCATCAAATCAAAAGTAAAGCAAAGCAAAGAAATTCTAAACCACGTCAAAAGCAAGATTAATTAAATGGTGCGTATGAAGGCCAGGTAACCCACTTAATTAGTTTGCAAAAAATATGTCATGAGATAAAAAAACGAGATACAAGACCAAATAAACGAAAAAAGCATTAACCAAAAAGTCATTTAACAAAGATTATATACAACAAGTAAAAAATACTTAGGAAATTAAATAAAGTGAAGAAGAAGAATGCAAAAAAAATCATCAACAACCCAACGAAAAAACTCAAACCCACGCACACAAACACAACTCAATGTAATTGTAATTCTCGTGAGGCCTACGAATACACACAGCGAATTACGGAGTGTAGTAAAGGTAATGACTGATTTTTGGGCAAATTTAATCACGAAATTACTTTTGTTGATTTGATAAATGGATGGCAGTGTTTGGAGAAGTGAAAAAATTACTTTTTTTGATAATTTTAGGAGATAGCAAAATGAAAGGTTAAAGGCGCAGAATAAGGAAGAAAATCAAAGTAATCAAATCAAAACAACTGAAATGGTCAGATAGTCAAAAACGAAGCACTAAAGAGAACTTTCATATATGTATAAAAAATATATACAAATCTGTTTACTGAAACACAGCTCGATAAAGTGAATTTTAGTGTAAAAATGCAGCCAACAGGTTTCAAAAATATATGCATTTAATTGTTTTTTTTTTTTTTTTAATTTTAAGCGGATGAAGAGTTCAAAAGTTTATTCTTTTAAAATGTCGCGAAGAAACGGAATGATGTATTTTTATTTTGTTGTTATTATTGTTGTTATAGCACAATTACTAAATAGTAGTTAAATAAAAGAGCTGCGTAAGTGAATATTGTCATCGAGGTTAGTTTGCGTCAAATACAAATGGGTCCCTGTCGAGGTAGTATAAGGCCCTCGCCTGATTTCAAATTGTGTTTTTTGGGGGTTTCTTTAAAAGCGTGTAAAACGGAAATGAAAAAAGATTTTTTATTTTTCTCTTCAGTATTTTGACCCATTGTTAAAAAAAACAATTTTTTGTGGGCACACGAGGTTCGTTCAAAAACTTGTCAGCCTTCAAAAAGGGTATTTCAAAAATAGGTATGTCGCTGGCAACACGGACTCCGAGACTTACAGCGGTCTGAAAACAAAAAGACAAAAAGGTTATTATTATTTTATTCTTTAAGAAAAATTTTGTTAAAGAATGGCGGACGTTCACAGACGGAAAACCGTTTTTTGACTCGTTTTTTACTTTAATGATATAATTCACACGATAACGACATTAATTCTATGTCACTTAAATTTTATTTCATCAAAATCGGTACAGTAGAACCCACTATACCTGTGTCCATTGTCCATATGAAAACCATTTTTTGAACGCTGACAACTTTTTGAACAAACCTCGTATGGCCAAAAAAAAATTTAATTTAATTTTTAACAATGAATGAAAAAATAAAATACTGAGAACAAAAATAAAAAATCTGCTTTCATTTCCGTTTTACATGCTTTTAAAGCAACATCCAACAAAAGAACATTTCAAATGAGGCGAGGGCCTTAAAGGCAGTCATAAACAGGTGATTACCCTGTAACCAAAACACGACTAAATGGTTCTGAATTACGTATCTACGAGCTTGCTTTGCATCTTAACTAGTATTTTCGACACAACGATATCGAACAAAGTATTGATTGTAAGCCTAAGCATTATCATCGAACTGGTTAGCGAACTAGTCAGCCTATGTATCTGTAATGTACCAGTTAAAAAACTAATTGCCATCATATGATTGGTGGCCACGACGTAGCCAAGGATTCAAAACACGCTGTGTACACGAACCACCAAAATTATAGAAAATTATTGTTTTCAAATATCGGGAGCTTCTCCAAGTCTATTTCTGCCAAATATTAAAAAAATCACCCGCCGTTCGCAGTCGGGTTAAAGCTGTAGCTGTGTATTTGCCTTAAACGCTATCTATTTTCACTGAGGACTAACTGCAGCTTTCGCTTAAAAAATATTAAAATCGCATTTAAGTGAGCAACATTTCCTTGAAATTGCAGCTGTGGCATTGTGTGTTAGCTCACTTATGCTAGTCTAACAGAAAATGTTTCATTAACAGTGGTAGTCGATTAACAAATGTAAACATTTTGCTACAAGATGCTTTTAGGGGCAGCCAAGACTGTAATTATGCGGGCGAAATAGGCATCACTAATTATGTGTTTGAGGTACTTTGGTACAGAAAATGACTCGTTTCATTGCCTTTAGTATTTAAAGTAGTAAAAGGTCTTTCAAAAGATACGCCTAAATGTTGTTTTAAAATCAAATATGTAAAAATTTATATTCTTTCAGGTTTCATTATTTTTATTCAAAATATAGGCCGTAACCGTTATATGTAGAAAATTAAATGACTTAAATGTCCACCACAAGCAGATGTACAGGTTGATCAACAACACTTTGTGCTCTAGTTTTTGGTCTGCCAGTCATTTTTCTATACTTGACGAAACCAGTTTCGTGAAATTTTCGCACCAACCTTCGAACTGCCAACTCATTCGGGTGATTATTTCCACCAACAAAAGCACGAAATTTGCAATATGTTGTTCTTAAAGATCGACCCCTTTTATAATAAGTTTCAATAGCTTTAACACATTGCTCTGTGGTGTAAAATGTACTACTTGACAAATGTCAAAGACGACATACAGAAAAGGCGCCCTCTAGAAATTATTCACTACTAACATCTAAGCGTCCACCTTTTAAGCTGCCAAGGCTAAACAACCAGTGTCTTACACTCTCATCGGAAGTAAAGTATCTTGGTGTAATACTTGGCCCTAAGTACTATCTGCACATAGAAAATCGAATTGATAAGGCCAGTATAGCCTTCTACGTCTGTAAATCTATGTTCGGCAAAAAATGGGGTCTCAAGTCACGTGTCGTACTCTGGATGTACAACTTGAATTGAATTTGAAAAGGTCGAGCCAAGGAGCACCAGGAGATTTGGTGGCTCCTAAAACACTCAGGCTAAAGAGCCCATTGTATTTAAAGCTCTGGAAAGGGGTAGATAGTCAAGGAGGCAAGGAGAAAAGTATCTTTGGTAAATCTGTAAATATCCTCCAGTTTTAGATAACGAATATTACTCATTCTCATGACATCGGAACCCAATACTCGTAGCCTTGCTCTAGCAAAGGTAGGACACTCACAGAGAAAGTGCTCAGTGCTATCCGCCTCCTCCAAGCATGACAGGCATACCGGGTTCTCGGTGATTCCAATGGTGGTCATATGCTGACCCCATGGGTTGTGTCCTGTAATGATGCCGACCATCAACCGAATATCTTTCCTTCTAAGTTTTAGTAGAAAGTTTGACTGTTTTCTGTTCGGACTTATCACAAAACACTTTGCAGTTCTGCAGCGTTCTAGACCGGACCATCGTTCTTTATGTAGATTGCCTACATAAGCGCTGATCCAATTCATGATTTCTGCGGGACTGATTCCGATTACTGGCTCTGGCCCCTGTGGAAGCACCGCTGATCCACGGTTGGCCAATTCGTCGGCAATTTCGTTTCCTTGAACACCGGAGTGTCCCGGAACCCATATAAGTATAAGCCTGTTTTGTCTTGCGACAGAATTAAACTTCTTCTTACATTCTTGAACAATCTTTGAGGTTTGCTTCGCGTTCTCCAGGGCCTTCAATGCAGCCTGACTGTCACTGAAGACTCCAATCTGTTTCCCGCTCCATCTCCTCTCGATTATCCATTCGGCTACTTTTAGGATGGCAAAAACTTCTGTTTGGAAAACAGTTGCCATTCCCCCCATAGCATAGTGATACTTATTACTATCGTTTAGGTACCATCCGGCTCCAGACCCTGTACAACTTAGTAGTTCTGCCAATTTTGACATATGTTTGCCTAGTTTTGTGGGTAGCTCTTCAGAAGGCTAAAACACCGCTAAATTAGAGAGAGTGCAGAGAACTACATTAGCCATCACTGGAGAACTGTATTGGTCATGTCCCAGCACTGTCCTTAACGTTATTCTGCACTTACTTCCCGTGGATCTTCAAGTTAAATCCATTGCTGCTCAGAGCGCTATTGGGTTGAAGGAGATTCGTCTCTGGAGGCAACTTCCTGAAGGGCATGGTAGCATCTTGAAGCAGATCTCCCCTTCCTTCTCTGATCTCTGTCGTCGCCGTAATGCAACTCTCTTCTGGCAAGCTCCTGTAAGGAGGAACTCAAACTTCTCGAACGTACAGGAAACATTTCCCTTATCTGGGTTCCTGGGCACAGGAATATAGTGGGAAATGCTTCTTTGATTTGCCTTGCTTCTTTGATTCCCATGAAATTGTAGCGCCTGCCATCATACACAAATAACCGGAGTATGATTTTCGGTCATTGAGGTCGCCGCCCCACTCTGCGTCCATAAATCCACAGACTTCAGAGTTGTCAGCATAGTACCGAAGCTTGTAGTCAATGGTCTTGGCCAAGTAACATAGGACATGCTTTGTTCCTATTTCGTGTTCAACGTTCGGATTGATGTTGCGTTGCGTCAACTTGCTCACCGAATGTAAAATATTAGGTCGAGTTGTTACAGCCAAGTTCATTAACGTGCCAATGAGAGATTCATAGGACGTCGGATCGATTTACTTCTCAGTATTATCGCCACGTTTGATTTGGTACCCAACATCGAGGGGAGTTGATGCCGGCCTGTAGTCTGTCATTCCGCATTTCTTCAACAGATTGAGGATATACTGCCTATGACCAACAGTAATAGTGCCAGTATCGCCATCGCGCTCCACCTCCATACCCAGAAAATGACTTATGGGCCCCTTGTCGACAATATCAAACGTATTAGCTATCACACCTTTGGTTGTCGTCAGATCGTCTTGTGATGAGCATCCTAGAATGAGATCATCTACGTAATTCGCAATTAAGGCCAACTTGCCTGAGTTTCGCCTTTGGCGATGGTTCATTCTTGCAAGAAACGAAACCCATTTTCCTTAAAACGGAATCCAAGGTAGAGTCCCACTCCTTACGGGACCACGTGACTAGTGTACACTTTTCAATTGATCCCATACTTCTTTTGAAGTCTCTGCATGTTTAATATGACATACCTGGGACGATTTAATATTCAAGACCAACGCCTTTTCCTCTTTAGTGCTAAACTTCTTGTCGTCATTTGAAGGGACCAGAAGTCGCAGCTTCCATCATCCAATTTCTCAATTTGCAATTTCTCAGATTTTTTAGCAAAAATTTTTACAAAATTTCTCGTTATGTAGTTGTATATATATATATAATTGGCGCGTATACCCTTTTTTGGGTGTTTGGCCGAGCTCCTCCTCCTATTTGTGTTGTGCGTCTTGATATTGATCCACAAATGGAGGGACCTACAGTTTCAAGCCAACTCCGAACGGCAGATATTTTTATGAGGAGATTTTTCATGGCAGCAATACACTCGGAGGTTTGCCATTGCCTGCCGAGAGCCGACCGCTATTCGAAAAATGTTTTTATTAATTTTGGTTTCACCGAGATTTAAACCAACATTCTCTCTGTGAATTCTGAATGGTAATCACGCACCAGCCCATTCGGCTACGGCAGCCACCGTTGTATAGTCTCTTTAATTCTAGCGTAAAATGCAAGTTTTAAGTGGCTTGAAATTCTGCTTGTTTTTTGATAATTTTTTTCCTGACAGTATTTCGCAATTTCCTTATATAAAAATATATCTTACACACGTTATATGAATAAATGAAAAAAATTTAAGATAATTTTGAGTCACTTCAAACTTGCATTTTATTGTACTAAAGTTTAATGAGCTATGAATCTGCGCACCCAAATTTTTTGTAGAAATTCTAATCAGAAGTTTTGCACAAGGTTTGGAACTTGAACTTATGTGGGTTTTGTTAAAGAGCCTAATTTTATCTCTAATAATAATAAAATTAAAAATTAAAATAATGCAAAATAAAAACTAAATAAATCTAAAGTGAAAACTTCTAGGTGTGTGGCGCTCTTATAATTTTGCCTTTTTTCTTTACGTTCACTTAATAGCGAGCGCACGCTTTGAATGACCCGCGTTCACATCTCACGCAAGTTTGTCTGGAAACGCGGAAAATCCTACTTTCACTGTATATTTTGTTAGCTTTTCTACACAAACATAAAATCTTTGAAAAGTTTATGATAAATCTGCGATCACTTAAAAATATTAAACTTAACATTTAGGTATAAAAAATTAATTAAAAATTGCAAATACGAAAAAAACTTTATAATAGAGGAGTTGAGATATATTGTGAGAATTAACAATAAATGAAATATAAATAACAACAACAAAAATCGTAAAATCATGTATTCGTAAAACCTACCAGAGGTCACTTAGTGTCAGAAATATAATTAGCATATGTATGTATATACGAGTATAATAAACATAATTAAATGTGTGCATGTGTGTGGGGAAAACAACGTTTTTTATTAGTCGGTAATAAGCAAGTAACATTTAAATAGCATTACAAAAAAATTAGGTAAATCATATTTTAATAATTAAACAATTGCAGGCTAACTAAGAAACAACAACAACATTTATTAAAGAGAGAAAAGTAAATATTATACAATTAAAATAAAATATTAAGTGAATGAAATATCTCTATAAATTATTATGTGTGATTATAGTAAGGAGAATTAAAAAAAAAAGTTATGTAAAAACATGCATACATACATTCATATATAATATAATAAACGATTGTGAGTCACATTAGCCAATAAACACTACTTGTAAGTACATACATGCATGTATGCATAAGTAAATATACAAAAAAATACAACACTGAATAAAATAAAAAATTATAAATGTATGAAACCGCGTTTGTGCATTTTTTTATTTTTTTTATTGTTTTTTTTTTTTGTTTTGCATTCTACCAACAAACGCACGTAAGTACTTACATTTAAGCGAAGAATCGCAAGCAATTTAACCACCGCCTATTATTGATGTACGCCAAGCGAATATTCATCATACGCACTGTTGCACAACCATACATGGCGGTAGTGCCAGAGGCATTACTGAAATTCGTTTATGCCACTGAATGGCAGTGAATGACAGAAGGCCATTTACCATCATTACGGGCTTTAAAGGCATTTAGCGATAAAATGTCAACAAAAATGGTGTGAAAAAAATTGTAAATGATTTAAAAATAATTGAAAGGGCAACAATTGTGGGGATGAAATGAAGAACAACGAAAAATGAATGCTCGTAAATGTGAGAAATATGTATGTAAGTGCCTGCAGTGCAGCCAATGTGAGTAAATGCATAATAATAATCGGCCACCATAGTCTGGCTATTAAGTAGGCCATTCGACTATCCTTCACGCTTTCCATCAGCCAGTTGTTACGCCGCCAAGCTATCATTTCATCATGAAATTACTCATTTATTCATCAATTCACTTTTTACTGCTCGCAGGCTTGGTGGGCTCAGCCCACAGCGCAAGCAACATATGTTTTTGATAGCTTTCATGTGAAAAAGTTGTAAGAATACAATTAAGGCTTGAGAGAGCCAAGCAGGCGCTTATTAATTGGATTGTGTAAAAGCTTTTTGTGAAAATTAATTATTGTTATAAATTTCTTATCGAAAGTGTTCGATCAAAATGAGAAAAGTAAAATAAAATAAAAGCAAACAGAAAATGGAAAATAAATAAATGAAACAAAAAAAAATCAAAAAACGGCTGCCAAAAATCCTTTTGTTTACGTTTATTTTCCTACGAGTAGGTGCATTTTATTGCTTCCAAAAAAAAAAAAAAACTAAAAACAACCTTCACATCAGCATGGAGAAAATAATGTATGGAAAAGCAGGCAGGCTATTAAGTGCATGCTTATTAAAGGAACTCCATGGTCTTATAAATAAAATTTTCTGTTATAGAGTTTACTCAGATTATTATTGTTATTCCTGTAAGTATTCACACAGTTCTTCTTCTTGAATGGCGCGATAACCGCTTACGCGATTTACAAAGTTATGCACACAAAATTCGTTCACAAAAAAACGTCGCTGAGCTTCTTTAATCTATCTAAACTATGTCAAACTGTAGGGCCCGTCGAGTTTGCACAACTAAAATACTGCAAAAAAAATTATGCCTCATATGCATAAAGTGCAACAAAATATAACAAATTCATTGAAAAAAACATTTTTTTTATTGTAATCGCTCAACTCCTCAACGGCTCAACCAAATTTTATGGGACCTTTACTGACAGGTAATCTTAGTTTCTTAGCTGGCTATAGGCTACTTCTTATTTTGAAAATAATGCTCTCCAGGTGGCGCTGACGTCAAATTATTTTGAAAAATTTTACTAATTGGTCGCTTTAGCCAAGTTACTTCAAATTCAGATTATACGTTACTTATAAGAAGAAATATATTGGGGTGGGGAATAAGTTCACAGCGTTTCTATATTTTATTTCATTTTACAACGATTTGTGGGCTGTTTGGCAATGGGTAAGTATTCATTCGATAGAACTCTTTCTGCTCTACAAAACTATGTTAATTGTATTTTTGAGTTTTTTAATTTTTGTTTAGTTTTGAGGCTGAGAAATGATTCCATTTCCCTGGAGGCAAAAACCAACATTTTCGGCACCTGCTCTTCTTTGCTTTTCATCGAGGTCAAAAACCTGCCTAAGCAGTCCGGGACATTTCCGACGTGTATGGAAAAGGTGTTATAGGTGAATCTACAGCACGGAAATGGTTTTGCAAAGTTCAAAACGGGCGACTTTAACGTCGATGACACGTTCCACAGCGGAAGGCCTTTTGAATTCGATGAAGAGCGTCTCAAATCAGTTTAGAAGGTGAACGGGCACCAAACCAGTCGTGAATTGACGGAAAAAATAAACTGCGATCATCGAACAATTTTCAATCACCTTCATTCTATGGGATTTATCGAAAAATTGGGAACCTGGGTACCTCACGACCTCAACGAAAAAAACAAAGTAAGTCGTCTTCAAATGACTTCTCAACATCTCGCACACCATAGAGCAACGTAGGGTGATAAACACAACTTTTTGTATCGAATCGGCCCGGGAGATGAGAAATGGTACCCATACATCAATATGTGGGAAAGGAAGGAGTGGGTGGCTCCAGGAGATATGCAAAAGCCGAGAGTCAAGTCGGATCTTCATCCAAAGAAGACCATGATATGTGTTTGGTGGGACTGGGAGATATGTTTGGTGGAATGATATGTGTGGAATGAGGTTATTCGACTGAAAAGACCTGATTGACATGGGCAAACTATACTACTTCACGATAACGCCAGGCACCATGTTGCACAAGTCGTCAAAGCCGAACTCCAGAGTTTCTTCCGCAATGGGAGATCCTTCAGCATCCTCCGTAGCCTCTGAACTTTGCACCGACCGATTAGCATCTTTTCTACTTATTGTCAATACATATGAAGGGTGTTACCTTTGATAACAAAGAGCTCCTTAAAAACTAGCTCAATAACTTCTTTGACACCAGACCAGGCGATTATTGTGGAACGGCATCAACAAATTGGAAGAGAGGGGACAAAAAGTTGAAAACAGCAACGGCGAATATATAATTGATTAACTTATTGATATAATTACTATTTTTTGTTTAAATAAAAGTCTTCGGTAGAAACGCTACTAACTTATTCCTCAACCTGATTCTTGCTAAAACTTGACCCAACGACACGCGCGCGGATCGAAATGAATCCAAGCACTGGTGTGCCATTATTGAAGTCTTGAGAGAGCCCATTTGTTGTTCTTATGTTCTTTCGGGCTCCGAAGTAGTAGTAGGGTCTGTTACCTGGAGTTGTACCCATCTAAGATATCTTTTTTGTTTCGTCAAACTCAATTACCCTAAAATTCATTAAAATTTTGCTTTTCAATTGTTTTGTTAAATTCATAATCAAAAAGTTTAACTCTTCAAACGTTTACCAGCTCATACAGAAAAATTAAGCATTCCAAAGTCACTAAATTAAATCTTAGCTTGAGTCAAGGTGTCATAAACTTCAGAGCTTTTAAACTTTGCCACTATGGGACCCAGGTGCTTCTCATTATTATTAACTCACTTCAATGGCAAGCGAAAGGGACTGGGAACCTGGTCGGTTGTGGTCAGGTCAGAAATTATCAGTTTGTTAAGTATTTTCTGTTATGCAGGTCTCTAGTGATATTGAACCAACTTCTATGGGTTTTATGCCTGAAAATATCGATTCGTGGAAAATAACGATTTGATATGGTTTACCTTAAAACAAAAACCTTTTTGGTTTAGCCGAAATCCTTCTCAACATAAGCTTTAATTGTGAGGGTGGATTTTCGCAAATGTGTTTCATATGACGTGCGACCCAATCTAGTAATAGCCACTTCCGCAATATTCGAAGTACAGATATACTCGAACATTAGTGAACATTTACAGCATATCCAAGCAACGTAATAAACCCAGAATTCCTATTGCAGCCTAATAACATGCGGAAAATACACCATCTATGATCGAAAAGTAGCAGAAGCGGCTAGAAGAATCCTTCGAGATATTCGACGAAATGATCAAACCAGATATTATTAGTTGTACCACAGAGAAATTATCGAACTTTCCATTAAGTAATAGTAAAATGTAGCTGGAACCCGAAACTTTGCATATATAAATCATTTTCCTTAATGAACTGCCATTACCAGGTCGAAATGAAAACTTTTTCATTTTCGAAGAAGCGTCACACACTTAAACACATTCACAGCAGCATTTCGGCGATATCATACAAACTTGCGGGTGCAAGATAGCGCAAACTCAGCAAATAGGCCGCAAGGACCACCGTAAGCCGCAATCTTTCCCACAGGCGCATCCATCCTGTTATTAAATATTTCCACCGTTTAATATTTAAGGGAAGAGCGAAAATCTCCGATTAAATAGCAATAAGCTGCTTTTGTTGCTACTGTTGTTCTCTTTGTTGTTGCCGTTGTTGTTGCTTTTGGGCCATTGAATGGCGCTGCAACAATTTTCTGCCTGCTGCGTCAGTTGATTGCAACATCAGCCATTAGCCAACGCTGCCTTCAGCCGTCAACCCGTTTCAGGCAAGCGTACATGCGATGGCCAGTCAAGCGTGTAAATGACGCGAAAATGTGCACACTAAGTGGAAATGGTGGATATACAGGGTATTCGATAACTAATATTTCACATAATTATTTTTTTTGTAGCCACGCAAATAGAGTAGGTATTTGGACATGATTAAATATCAAAATTATGTAGTTTGATTAATTGAAAGTGCTCGTTAGTTGCCACCTGAAGAATTCGTGGATATTTTATTAAGATTTACAAAAACTTCTTCAAAACCTTCATACATTTTCTCTCATTTACAGTACTCTCCTTCAAAATCAACTCACACTTTCCAAGCTATTTTCATTGTTACATTTTCACAAAGATATATCGCAAAGAAATGCAAACCTACTCGACAGCCCATGATTGACCCCAAAGAATGTAATGAAGCTATGGAGGGACCCAGGCCAGATAAAGCAGTTATGGGGGCGCCCACTCTGAAGAAATATGTACTAAATTATCGTTCCGTTTTGCGAATCACTGCAGATATTTCTCGTCGAACTGGTGACAGTACTAAACAGGGTAATGTAAGATAATACCACTTGTTGCCGTCTCCTTGAAAGGATTTTATATTTACTCAGGCAACTGCTCTTAAACCACCTTACTCTGTCACACCTAATTCAGAGTCAGAAGACATGTGCTACAGATATCTTAACTACGTGGCAGAGCACTTTGCTTTTTATATGGTAAGTTTACTTTTTATATGGCTCGGTTATCGAGAAGGGTTCCCTCTTCTTTTGTAAGCCCAATAATGAAAACTCAGTAAAATAAAAGTAAAAATTGTCTTAATTTTTTCCAAAAAATATTTTACAAAATATTGTATTCTTATAATGAAAACTTAGTAAATTTGTAATAAACATGATCTTAGTGCTTGTCAACACATTCTTCTTGGAAGTCAATACACTGCTAAATCCGCTTGAAACAATTTTCAAAGCACGTTTGCCACTCAGATGTAGGCACCTCCAAACCGAGCAGCTTAAAGCCTTCAACAGCTTCTTCAGACGTTGATAAACCTAACTTTTTTTTCGATGTTCGGAAGCAAAAAGAAATCGCTAGATACCATATCAGGGTTGTAAGGCTGGGTCATCCGCCGATAAATCGATCTTTTGAGTGCTCAAAAACTCTCTTATGAGAGCCGATACGTGAAAGGTCGCAAAGCCTTGCTGAAAGAAAATTCGTCTTCGGCGATTGGTTTTCCTTAATTCTCCGAACATTTCTGGCAAATAAATGGTTATGTATCAGTCAGAATCGACTGTTTTAAATTTCTCTGCTAGTGCAGTTGTGACTTGGCCATTTTTTAGATCTGTATAGATCTAAAATTTGTCACTCGTTATGATTTCATAGATCGATAGTTCGCGTAGATCGGCATTCGAAAAGGATCTGCTCTGGTGTTTCGTGGCACAACCCACAAAAATGGTAGATGGTTGATTCTACTGATTCTAGTTTCCTGAAATGATAGCGAAGGCTACAATATCCCCTATAGTTCAACAAAGATTTAGGAAGGTACATCCAGATTTAAGAGCTCACTTGACATTCCTATAGAAGTTAAGATACATTGCTTTGCCCGCCTCTGTACTGGACTTTACATCCAGCAAGCTATGCACTCCGTGTGCTGCCAGTGGTATACAATTTCCTTTTTGTTGGCTTTGGTAAGCCCGTAGAACGATTCTGGTCTGTGGAATTTTCATGTAGCCTCTAATTGCGCACGACGGTCCAGCCTAACCGGATGATGTTCCTGGCTGCCAGGGTATTGAGGGCAGTGCAGCATTCTTCAACGAGTATGGATTTTTTTATGGATCTTCTGTAAAAATTCATAAGTAATACTTCAGCGTAGGCATTTTTTGCCGCAAAGGTAGAGACTAAGATAACCTGAATGGGAACTGTGAATATGAATTTTCTTTCAAAATCCAAAAACTGTTTTTAACAAGTGTTTAATAACTTATTTCAATAAAAATAAAAAGTAAAAACCCAACTTATCCATGAATAATAAAATAACTATGAGTTCGAAAAAAACTCGAATTTCGAAAAACTCCGTACGAAGTGTTTTTTTTATTTATTCAGGTGAAAATGATAATGCCAAAGAAAAAACGCGACCGTCAAAAAAATGTTGATACACTTCACAAGTTTTTTCTCAATTATTTTATTGTCTGCCTTTGCAGGAAGCAACATGACATTTATCCGGGAAAGTCTACGTATGCCATCCTTGCCCTCTTTATGCAACTGAGAACCTTTTCCAAATCGATATTCTGTACCAGGACTTCATTAAAGCTACGAGGGAGGTTCGAAAACCTCGTGTGAGGTCAAAGAGATGGCACTACTAGCACATATCGAGACTATGTTTAGTTGGTAGCATCTTTTGGAAGATCACACACCAAATTTCAGCCAGATCGGTTTATTGCTTTGGGTCTGGCATTCGTTTAAGTCGAGTGATTTTGCTTTTCTATCACAACAAAACACCAGCTCACGCCTCAGCAGTTGTGGTCGCAAAATTAATGGAAATAGGGTTTCACATCATCTGCCCTATTCTATAGAGATGGCTCTTTCATATCAATCGGACTTTATTTATTCCCCAATTTGAAAATTGCAGGATCATTCAAAATTCAAGAAATATAGAGTGTGCTTATTACACTCCGACGATCTAAAACTATACCATCCTTAAAAAATCCTTAAGATTGTGCAAATCTGCAGGTCGCCTTATTTTATAACTTCAGTTAACTAACAATCAAGCAAAGAAGGATGGTACGCTTTTCCCAATTCATTCCATTTTTCGTTATAAGAATGAGATTTCTTAAAGAAATAAATGAAGCGATTTCAGATTACAGTACTTAAGCTTGAGCCAAACTTCTTTCGTCCAAGTGGGCCCACTCTCTGGGCAACCATCACTACCTAACCTAACCTAACCTAAGCTTGAACACTTCACATGCATAACTATCATAAACATTTGGGTGGTTACACTAATTGCTATCAGTCTTCGCTCTTAGTAAAATATTTATAACATTTTCAGACTTACGTATTTCTTGTAGCTTCACGTACGCGGTTCCAGAGATTAGCAAATATTTTTATGGTAAGCGCCATTACCCATTCCTGAATATCTGCGCTCTAAATATATCAGATTTAGGTGCATTAGAAAAGAAAATTCACTTCAAATTATCAAACGTTTCATTTAAAGTGCGAAAGAGCGAACGCTTCAAAGGAATGTGAAATTTTTGAAGTACCCTGTAGCTGCTTCCTTTATAATTAGTTACTTAAATATATAACCTGCCATATAGATTTGAAAATACAATGTGTGGAAGTATATATATGTACTTATATACTCTTTACTTAATACTTATAAAAGCTTACTCGTATAAAAGAAATATGTAAGCCTAGAAGTCGCTCTGTCGGCTGCTGTTTTTCACTGTTACTTGCTTGACTTTTATTTTGCCAACTCACTGGCTGTTCGCAGTTCGATGAAGTTTTAATAAAAACTAATTGATTTGTATGCACTTTATTGCAGCTATTGTTGTTGTAACAGCTTACAGATACCTTCTTAGAGTGGTAAAACCATCAGTCGTCATCCAGGAAAGGAGATGTTTCTATTTCCATGAAAGATGAAACCAAAAAGAAGGGCTTGTGAGATAAGTGAGATAAGGTTTAAGAGGGCATGAGAAGAGGTGGTTAGTGTTATGCGAGGTACCTTCGCATCCTAGACATAATATATGTTGAGTATAGCGAAGTCAACTCTCGATAAGTAAAACAAAGAGCAACCCGCTGTAGTACTCAAAACGTAATTGCGTGGATTTTATGAGGCAGCTAATGCTCTTCATCTACAATGCACGATGATAGGACTCCGATAACAGCACCCACACAGTGTGTTCTCGTTAAATCTAGTGTAAGTTATGTCTATAAGCTGGCAGCATTTTATTGTTTCTTTATATCTCCCACATAGCGTCAGTATCTATACCATTCAAAAATAGTTCAAAAAAACTTACTAACCCTCAAACGACTTCGGGACATATACCTTCACAAATTTTCATAAATTGGTCCGATCACGTAGTGGTTTTTGTTTTTGTTGTAGCTGCATAAATATTCCCCATAAATGTACACGGTATGCTGCTGTATTGACAGATCTGGGCCGGATATAAATCCGGGACATTTTTGTTAGGCAGAACCGATTGTTGTGGGTACAAGATCAAGACCTGGTTAACCTTTTATTTTTATTATTATAGAAAATTATAGAAGTTTAGCAAATTTAAATAAATCTTCATTATTTCTTTACTATAAGTTTTTAAAAAATTGCAAACCTGAAAAAAATGCGAAATTTCTTTTTTACAAATCTCAGTTGAATAAACAAATAACCACAATTTCATGTTTTATGTTCAGATTTCTGGACTCACTGACCTCGCATGCAAAGTCAATTTACCAATTCCGAACTGACGAGTCAAATATGATGAATATTTTATCCAAATAATTACAGATTCGCTTGCAATTCGGGTGTAAATTTTTAAAACTTTTTTCGTCCATTTTGGCAATTTTACTATAAATATTGCTTTTAGATATGTATATGTATGTATATATAATTGGCGCGTACACCCTTTTTGGGTATTTGGACGAGCTCCTCCTCCTATTTATGGTGTGCGTCTTGATGTTGTTCCACAAATGGAGGGACCTACAGTTTCAAGCCGACTCCGAACGACAAATATTTTTATGAGGAGCTTTTTCATGGCAGAAATACACTCGGAGGTTTGCCATTGCCTGCCGAGGGGCGACCACTATTAGAAAAAACTTTTTCTTCACTTTGGTGTTTCACCGAGATTCGAACCTACGTTCTCTCTGTAAATTCCGGATGGTAGTCACGCACCAACCCATTCGGATACGATGGTCGGAAAAAACTCTTTCCTTATCTTCTTCTTGATTGCAGCTTCTGCATGTATCGTTGTACGGCCGCCCCCTCTTCCTGGCATGGTCTCACAAAGGACAGGGTCGCTTATTGTTGACGTAATTCTGAATATTTCTGCTCTTAGCTTTCTTAGCAACTCGTCAGTTCTGGATTTGTTTAAATTTGGGTACGTTTTTTTAGTTATTTTGCAGGGATCCACATTAATCCATCCGTCAAGGCCTGCTTCTGAAATATCGATGCGTCCTCCCTTTTGCGCACGCCTTGGAGACAGCCTATCACTACCGCTTCGGACTCAAAAGGGTGGTTAAATTTTAAGGGCCGATGTTGAATGTGAACCACACCTAAACGTTAAGCTTATTTCTGCACTTGATTTGACACTTTTCAATTACAGACTAATTCAATTTGAACCATAGAAAGCTGCATAATCGAGCAACGCGTTAAAGTTATTCAGTTTTATTATGAAAACGGGCGTTCAAATCAAAATGCATATCGCGCACTTCGTGATTCAGAGATGAGGGACATTTTCACCTCAGTGGATTTGTCAATAAGCAGAATTTCCGAATTTGGGCGAATGATAATCAAAGAGTGATTGCCGAAAAACCAATGCACCTACAAAGAGTGTCTGTTTGGTGCGGTTTATGGGCCGGCGGCATCATTGGGCCGTATTTTTTCCAAAATGAGACCGGTCAGGTAGTTACTTTGAATAGTTTTCGAACTTTTTATGGCCTAAATTGGAAGATATGAATGTGGACGATATGTGGTTTCAAAAGGACGGTGCCACTTGCCACACAGCTAACGAAACAATGGCTCTTTTGCACGAAACAATGGCTCGCGGCGATGTCAATTGGCCGCCAAGCTTATGTGATTTGACACCGTTGGTCTTCTTTCTTTGGGGTTATTTGAAAGAAAAGGTGTGCGTCGATAAGTCAGCAACAATTCAAGAGCTAAAGGATGAGATAATTCGGCACATTAACGGCATAGAACCTCAATTATGCCTCAGCGTCATCAAAAATTTGGACCATCGGATGGAGGTGTGCCGCCAAGGCCGCGGCGGCCATTCGGCCGATATTTAATTCCATACGTAATTGAGATTTTATTCCATAATAAAGAGAAATGATAATAATTTCTTAAAAAAATTGTAATATATTTTATTTAAACTCAACACCGGGCCTTAAAACTTAACCACGAACGAATAACGAATGCCTCCCGTCTTGCCCAAATCGGAGTGATGTCTGCCGCGCGCCCTAAAGCATTAAGTTCGTCTTTGCATTATCCGACGATTTTTGAATTAAATATGGATGGCTTTAAAGCTAAGGTGGCTGATTGACTATCTGAACAAATACATACTTCTGATTGTTGTTGTGGATGGTTACTATTTATCCCGCAAGCTTCCCTTATCACGAGAACTTCTGCTGAAAGATACTATTTCAATTCTCCAAGCGAAGCAACTTGGAAGCTTCGAGGTCTTTCGAATATGCACCGGCACCGACGCCGCTGTCCATCTTGGATTCGTCAGTATAAAGTGCAGTGTTTGACTATACGTGTTTGACCATAAGGGGTTACATGGGTTTCGTCGGGTAAAAAAAGGCCTATTTTCAATATTTTTATTTTCTATGTAGAAAATTATTTATTTAATTCAAACTTTTTTCTGTCTTATAGATTGCCAAAGCACGAGTAAATTGTATCTCGAACACCTGTGTAAGATTTCATCAAGATCGGTTGAGTAGTTTTCGAGAACATTTGACAACCGACTTTGAAGACACGGTTCCGAGAAAAGCGAGTTTAAAGTTTTGAGTAACAATAAAAGTGGCTTGGAGTGCACACCTTCCAAAGGCTGTATCTCCGTAACTATTATTCGGATCGACTTGAAAATTGAAGATAATATTCTTGAGATGTTGTAGAAATGAATAAGCCAGAAAAAATCGATTTTTTGAACCCACGAAACCCATGTAACCCCTTAAGTTCTATTCTAAAGTCTAGGGTAGCGGTAGTAAAAACGGTTGACTTGCTAGTAAGCGTTTGGCTGTCTAAAAGAACACAATGACTAAACATCCTAGCATTCCAAAAGCTATATTCTTTTATTCTGAAGGCAGTATTCGTTGCTGTTAGCCGTGCTTGTAAGTGTATTGGTAACAGGTAGAGCATGACATTAAGTGTCTCTGCTGGACACGATTTCTTAGCTCCAGTTATTCCTGCGCAGGCTGATCGATGTACGCCTCTTAGCCGTCTAACGTTATACTGTTTGTTTAATGCAGGCCACTATACTAATATTCCGCATGGCATAATCGGTCTTATTATGGCGGTATAATCCAAAGTGCGAATTTAAGCTTTAGGCCCCAGATTGAAAGAGTGATATCCATCCCGTTCATTCCGTGTTCAAGCGTACCGCAAGATAGTGAACAATAGAATTTCAAATTTAAGTATAGGTAAAAAAGCGGTTGCCTTTTTTCTTGAGACCCGCGTTAAATATAAGCAAACGTAGTAGTCATACTTAGAAATTCACTGTAGGCTCACTAGTGCGGAACGACTGGTTTTTCGCGCAGGGTAATCACAGACGGTGAAATAGAATTGCGCAGCACATCAAGTGGTTGCATCCTTTCAATTGAAATATGCACTTATATCATACATACATACGTACAACTACACTTCAGTATATATATAGGTATGTACAAATACATAGGTGTAAGGTAGCAGGTAAGTGCTCTCTTGTATGAGAAAAATTTGCGGATATTGCGTTTTTGATTGCACTTACGGTGAGTGCCACGAAACAATTGAATTTTAAGGATATTGTCCCGTAGGGAATCTGCTTCTGTGTTTTTATTTTACAAATTGCAGATATTTAAAGACAGAACTCTTTAATTTGTTAACGGTATTTACGTTTTATATTCGTTAAATTTTTCATTTATAATATAATATGGATGGTCTATGGATAAGTTCGTGCGGTTTTACAACAGATGGCGTAACTTGATTATTATTCCATCGATCCACATTTCCAAACATTCATTGGAGAGCTACTGTCGTAAGGCACAAACGTCAGTATAAGTTTTTTATTTGAAGCGTAAACAACAATATTTTTACCACACTTGAAAATGTCGAATTTCGTGCCAAATAATGTGCTTTTGCGGGGAATTCTTCTTCATTATTTTAATATGAAGAAAAAAGCAGCCGAAAGTCATCGTATCTTGGTGGAAGTTTATGGTGAGCATGCTCTAGCTGAGCGAACGTGCCAGAAGTGGTTTGCACGCTTTAAAAGTGGTGATTTTGGCCGCGCCGCCAAAGTTCATGGATACCGAATTGGAGGAATTGCTCGATCAAGATCCGGCTCAAACGCAAGAAGAGGTTGCAAAAACTTTGGGAGTTGATCAATCAACCATTTCCAAACGTTTAAAAGCCATGGGAATGATCCGAAATTCAAATTTCGAAAAAAAACCGCACGAACTTATTCATAGACCTATTAACTAGCTTATACCCGTGGGTTTCACCCCACATTTCTATCAAAAAGTATGCTATGTAAATAAAACAACTTTAGCTTTTTTAAGTCAGTTTAGGTATTATTTAAAACGATCGGATATACGACATTTTTTCTTATATTATTTTGAGTATAAATAAAAAGGTTTTTCGGTGCGCCAACTCTGGAGCAGGCTACATATAATTGGCCATGAGTTGGTTAGATTGCTAGACTGTTTACTTACCGATAAAGCTTTACCAATAAGAGAATGCATTCAATTCAGCAATACCTCTAAAGTTGATAAGATAAATTCTGTTCTATATCAAATGGTCTAACCCCCATTTTTCTCTAAGCTCATATTTTTCTAGGAGTACTAAATACTAACTTCATTAAACTGTTTACCAATTTTTGGTATTCTACCATAAATGCGTCCAGTGATATGCAGCATGAAAAATCCCATTTGTATAGGAGATGTCACGCCCTATTTCTAGCTATCACCAGTTTTCATGAAGGGGTTAGGTATTAACCTTATATAATCTCTTACCAAATTTCAGTTGTCTAGCCCAAATACTTCCGGAGATATGGACAATGAAAAATGGCATTTATATGGGAGGTGCTAAGCCCCCTTTATCGTTTTTCTCAGTTTTCTTGGAGGTATTAGGGATTAACCTCATATAACCCCTTACCAAATTTCATTGGCCTAGTCTAACGTAAATACTTCCAGAAATACGGACTGTTAAAAATTCCATATGTATGGGAGGTACCACGCCCCCTATATATATCAAAATATTTTTTAGCCCATGACCATCCCGGTAAGGTATCCAGTTAGTGATTCAAATTTGGTTACGATCGGTTTATCCGTTTAGGCGCAAGTCGATGTATATAAAAAAATCCAGCTGTATAAGAGGTGCCACGCCTCCTTTTTCGTTATACGCAGTTTTTCTGGATGTGGTAAGGATTAATTTCATATAACCCCTTACCAAATTTCAGTAGTCTAACGTAAATACTTCCAGAAATACGGACTGTTAAAAATTCCATTTGTATGGGAAGTGTCACGCCCCCTATATATATCAAAATATTTTTTGGCCCATGACCATCCCGGTAAGGTATCCAGTTCGTGTTTCAAATTTGGTTACGATCGGTTTATGAGTTTAGGACGCAAGTCGATCTATGTATATAAAAAATTCCAGTTGTATGGGAGGTGCCACGCCCCCTTTTTCGTTATACGCAGTTTTTCTGGATGTGGGAAGGATTAATGTCATATAACCCCTTACCAAATTTCAGTAGTCTAACGTAAATACTTCCAGAAATACGGACTGTTAAAAATTCCATATGTATGGGAGGTACCACGCCCCCTATATATATCAAAATATTTTTTAGCCCATGACCATCCCGGTAAGGTATCCAGTTCGTGTTTCAAATTTGGTTAAGATCGGTTTATGAGTTTAGGACGCAAGTCGATCTATGTATATAAAAAATTCCAGTTGTATGGGAGGTGCCACGCCCCCTTTTTCGTTATACGCAGTTTTTCTGGATGTGGGAAGGATTAATGTCATATAACCCCTTACCAAATTTCAGTAGTCTAACGTAAATACTTCCAGAAATACGGACTGTTAAAAATTCCATATGTATGGGAGGTACCACGCCCCCTATATATATCAAAATATTTTTTAGCCCATGACCATCCCGGTAAGGCATCCAGTTCGTGTTTCAAATTTGGTTACGATCGGTTTATGAGTTTAGGACGCAAGTCGATCTATGTATATAAAAAATTCCAGTTGTATGGGAGGTGCCACGCCCCCTATTCCGTTATACGCAGTTTTTCTGGATGTGGGAAGGATTAATGTCATATAACCCCTTACCAAATTTCGGTAGTCTAACGTAACTACTTCCAGAAATACGGACTGTTAAAAATTCCAGTTGTATGGGAGGTACCACGCCCCCTTTTTCGTTATACACAGTTTTTGTGGATGTGGTAAGGATTAATGTCATATAACCCCTTACCAAATTTCAGTGGTCTAACGTAAATACTTTCAGAAATGCGGACTGTTAAAAAATCCATTTGCATGGGAAGTGCCACGCCCCCTCTTTAGTTATACGCAGGTTTTGTGGATGTGGTAAGGATTAATGCCATATAACCCTTTACCAAATTTCAGTAGTCTAACGTAAATACTTCCAGAAATACGGACTGTTAAAAATTCCATATGTATGGGAGGTACCACGCCCCCTTTTTCGTTACACACAGTTTTTGTGTGACATTAATGTCATATAACCTCTTACCAAATTTCAGTGGTCTAACGTAAATACTTTCAGAAATACGGACTGTTAAAAACTCCATTTGTATGGGAGGTGCCACGCCCCCTATATATATCAAAATATTTTTTAGCCTATGACCATCCCGGTAAGGTATCCAGTTCGTGTTTCAAATTTGGTTACGATCGGTTTATGCGTTTAGGACGCAAGTCGATCTATGTATATAAAAAATTCCAGTTGTATGGGAGGTGCCACGTCCCCTTTTTCGTTATACACAGTTTTTCTGGATGTGGGAAGGATTAATGTCATATAACCCCTTACCAAATTTCGGTAGTCTAACGTAACTACTTCCAGAAATACGGACTGTTAAAAAATCCATTTGCATGGGAGGTGCCACGCCCCCTCTTTAGTTATACGCAGTTTTTGTGGATGTGGTAAGGATTAATGCCATATAACCCCTTACCAAATTTCAGTAGTCTAACGTAAATACTTTCAGAAATACGGACTGTTAAAAAATCCATTTGCATGGGAGGTGCCACGCCCCCTCTTTAGTTATACGCAGTTTTTGTGGATGTGGTAAGGATTAATGCCATATAACCCCTTACCAAATTTCAGTAGTCTAACGTAAATACTTCCAGAAATACGGACTGTTAAAAATTCCAGTTGTTTGGGAGGTACCACGCCCCCTTTTTCGTTATACACAGTTTTTCTGGATGTGGTAAGGATTAATGTCATATAACCCCTTACCAAATTTCAGTAGTCTAACGTAAATACTTCCAGAAATACGGACTGTTAAAAATTCCAGTTGTATGGGAGGTACCACGCCCCCTTTTTCGTTATACACAGTTTTTGTGGATGTGGTAAGGATTAATGTCATATAACCCCTTACCAAATTTCAGTGGTCTAACGTAAATACTTTCAGAAATGCGGACTGTTAAAAAATCCATTTGCATGGGAAGTGCCACGCCCCCTCTTTAGTTATACGCAGTTTTTGTGGATGTGGTAAGGATTAATGCCATATAACCCCTTACCAAATTTCAGTAGTCTAACGTAAATACTTCCAGAAATACGGACTGTTAAAAAATCCATTTGCATGGGAGGTGCCACGCCCCCTCTTTAGTTATACGCAGTTTTTGTGGATGTGGTAAGGATTAATGCCATATAACCCCTTACCAAATTTCAGTAGTCTAACGTAAATACTTTCAGAAATACGGACTGTTAAAAAATCCATTTGCATGGGAGGTGCCACGCCCCCTCTTTAGTTATACGCAGTTTTTGTGGATGTGGTAAGGATTAATGCCATATAACCCCTTACCAAATTTCAGTAGTCTAACGTAAATACTTCCAGAAATACGGACTGTTAAAAATTCCAGTTGTTTGGGAGGTACCACGCCCCCTTTTTCGTTATACACAGTTTTTCTGGATGTGGTAAGGATTAATGTCATATAACCCCTTACCAAATTTCAGTAGTCTAACGTAAATACTTCCAGAAATACGGACTGTTAAAAATTCCAGTTGTATGGGAGGTACCACGCCCCCTTTTTCGTTATACACAGTTTTTGTGGATGTGGTAAGGATTAATGTCATATAACCCCTTACCAAATTTCAGTGGTCTAACGTAAATACTTTCAGAAATACGGACTGTTAAAAACTCCATTTGTATGGGAGGTGCCACGCCCCCTATATACAGTAGGTTCTGTTTTTATGCGGTAGATACGTTCCGCAAGAAACAGCACAAAAAAAAACCGCATAAAAAAAGCTACTAGTTCTATAGTAAAACTATAGATACGTTTCAAATGCTAAAACCGCATAAATCTGAAATAATGTAATAAAATCGCATAAAAAAGGGCACTAGTCCCATATTATAACTATAGATACGTTCCATAGACCGCATGAATCTGAAATAATTAAATAAAATCGCATAAACAAAATATTGTATTTTTGAAAATTATATCTTTATTTAAGAAACGTCAGAATCGAAAAATAAATTTAAGTCAGAAATAGAATCAGACAATACCCACATGTTGCGCGTTCGTTTAGGATTTGGCGTAAAATCACTTTCGTCACTTTAGGAAATGTACACGTCTGATCTAGATAGTTATGCAGGCGATTCCATACTTGTAGGGTTAGCATTTCTGATGTAATCTGTGATGAGTTTTTGCTTAACTGGTTTAGAAATTGTACATATAATTCCCGATAGGTCGACATGCATTTTGTAATTTAAAAAAAAACCGCACTATTTCAAAACCGCATAAAAAAAAGCCGCATAAAAACAGAACCTACTGTATATCAAAATATTTTTTAGCCTATGACCATCCCGGTAAGGTATCCAGTTCGTGTTTCAAATTTGGTTACGATCGGTTTATGCGTTTAGGACGCAAGTCGATCTATAGATACATACATAATTTGAATTTTATATATGTCGGCGCATACCGAGTTTGTGTGTGTGAGGTTGTGGTTTTGCGCGTGTCGCCGCATGTCGAGTTTGTGTGCGTGTGGTTGTAGTTTTGGATATTTCACATTAATGACAATTTCATCATTATTGTGATATTGCATCAGCCTCTAATTGTGTTGAGATTGGTTGCTTGTATTTTGTCGCTTTAAGAAGTGCCGTTTTAGCGGGGCACCAGCGTTCTGACGCTGTCGCCGAGTGTGGTTCGATGGTAGGCACAAGGAAGAGAGTTCAGACGCAAGTCAGTAGAATTCTGAACTCGAGTGCGAACGAAACTCACTGCGCTGAGATGAACAAAAATATTAATGACCCGGCATCAGAAGTGGGATCTGGCCCTCTACCTTCAACAGTTGATGCATCTTGGAAAACCATAATGGAGTTGCAAAATAAAAATTTGATTTAACTGGTTCGGGCCATACAATCAACGGCATCAGGCAGTGCAGTGCAGAATAAATCAGTGCAACTACCCAAATTCAACCCAGACAAGTCGGGCGCCAACGCTTCATCGTGGTGTACTACCGTTGAAATTATTCTTCAAGAAAATGCATTAAAAGGCAGCGCGTTGGTCATGGCCTTGAGCTCAGCATTAGAGGGAAGCGCTTCGCAATGGCTTTCGCAAGTGTGTTACGCCGAAATCACCTGGGCCGAGTTTAAAGAACTGTTCATACAGCGCTTTGATACCGTAGAAACACCAGCCGCAATGTTTCTAAGTATGCTGTCGAATCGACCGACTGACGGCGAGTGTCTCGCAGTGCATGCAAGCCGCATGGTTACAGAACTGACGACGAAATGGCGCCAAATGGGAGTTGGAGAGATTGCTGTCTCTGTCACTCTTGCGTTGCTAGCAAGTTTCGATAATCGATTGCAGCGTTTAAGCTTCACGTCGAATGTTAACACAAGAAGCGATTTGCAGTCCGAATTAAAAGCGTTCACTTTTAATAAAAGGAAATCTGGCTTTATGGACCATCAATCCGAAACTTTTCCCAAATGGCAAAAACAATCACCGATAGAGTGTCACTTCTGCGGCAAATTGGGCCATAAAATGATTGACTGCCGACTCAAGAAACAACAAAATCATTTTTCAAGTGGTAATGAACGACGTGGTAGACAAGAAGGTCATCACCGTGAAACATCAAGCGTAACATGCTACAAGTGCGGAGAATTGGGTCACATATCTACCCAATGCCCAAAGAAGGAAGCTAATAGGAACAAGACATTCAACCAGGAAAAGCGAGTCGAGCAGTGCAGCGTTGCAGTACCAAAGGGATACATGGATCATAGAGGCCAAATTTTTGAAATCACCTTCGATTCTGGAGCAGAATGTTCGTTGATGAAAGAAAAGATAAGTATAAAATTCTCTGGCAAAAGATTCAATAATGTGGTTATGTTGAAAGGCATAGGCAGTGGTGGAATTTGTAGTACTGTACAGATATTAAGTAATGTAAAAATTGATGACAATTGCATTGAAATTCTGTTTTATATAATAAGTGATGATCACATGGAAAACAATATTGTCATTGGACGGGAAATACTAAATCAGGGTTTCGATATTGTTGTTTCATCAAACCAATTTAAAATCTCAAGAACCAAAATAATTAATTCATGTATGGGTGGTGAGCCGACCGATATTGATACAGAACTTGAGGGTCAAGACAAAATAAAACTGCATTCATTGTTGGCAAAGTATTCAAATTCTTTTATAAAAGGTATTCCAGGTACTAAAGTCAAGGTTGGTGAAATGAAAATTAGATTAATTGATCCAAGTAAAACAGTTCAAAGAAGGCCATATCGGTTAAGTCCATGCGAGCGAGATTTAGTAAGGGAAAAAATTAACGAATTGCTAAAATACAAAATAATTAGACCAAGCTGCTCACCTTACGCAAGCCCCATATTGTTGGTCAAGAAGAAAAATGGTTCAGATAGACTTTGTGTTGACTACAGAGAGCTAAATTCAAATACAGTCGCCGATAAATACCCGTTGCCACTTATACAGGATCAAATAAATAGACTTCAAGGAGTTAATTATTTTACGTGCTTAGATATGGCCAGCGGTTATTACCAAATTCCCTTACACACCGATTCTATTGAGTATACAGCATTTGTGACCCCAGATGGTCAATATGAATTTCTATCAATGCCGTTTGGGCTTAGAAACGCGCCTTCTGTGTTTCAACGTTTAATAATGCAAGCTCTAGGTGACTTAGCAAATTCGTATGTTATCGTCTATATGGACGATATAATGATAATTGCCTCAACAAAAGATCAAGCGCTAGAAAGATTAGAAATTGTTCTAAACACATTAACAGAAGCTGGATTTTCATTCAACATTACAAAGTGTTCTTTTTTGAAGACATCGGTTCAATATTTAGGCTACAATATTAGTGCTGGTGAAATTCGTCCAAACCCTCAGAAAATTGTAGCATTAACTGCTCTTCCGCCTCCACAGTCAATCACATCGCTAAGACAATTTATTGGCTTAGCATCTTATTTTCGACAATTTATTGGGGGATTTTCACAATTAATGAAGCCGCTGTATTTTTTAACTTCAGACAAAAGTAAATTCGTTTGGAAAACTGAACATGAGCAGATACGAAAAAAAGTTGTTTCTATTCTTACCGATAAACCAGTCCTTGTAATTTTTGACCCAAATCATCCAATTGAGTTGCATACAGATGCAAGTTGTGATGGCTACGGTGCAATTTTATTACACAAAATTATTAACAAACCCCACGTAATTGAGTACTATAGTAAAATTACTTCACCTGCAGAGTCAAGATACCACTCATATGAGTTGGAAACTTTAGCTGTTGTAAACTCCATTAAACATTTTCGACATTATCTGTTAGGCAGGAACTTTACTGTGTTTACTGATTGTAACTCGCTAAAGGCGTCAAGAAACAAACAAGACTTGACCCCCAGAGCACAGCGTTGGTGGGCTTACTTGCAGGCGTTTACGTTCGACATTCAATACAGAGAGGGGAAAAGAATGGCACATGTCGACTTTTTGTCAAGAAATCCTCTTTTACCAAAGCCTACTTGTGGAGTAGGGGTGATTGACGAGAAGAGAGTTAACTTGGCCGAAATTTCAAGCAACTGGCTCATTGCTGAACAGCGTCGAGACGCAGACATAGCCGAAATTGTGATTAAATTAAAAGATTTTTCTCTTGCTGAAGATATTGCGAAAACCTATGAACTAAGGGCAGAAGTTCTTTACCGAAAAATACAGAGGAATGGCAGAACACGTTGTTTACCAGTAGTGCCACGTGCCTTTAGATGGTCTGTTATCAACCAAGTTCATGAGTCGATAATGCATTTAGGTTGGGAGAAGACACTGGATAAAGTCTACGATTTTTATTGGTTTGACAATATGTCAAAATATGTCAGAAAATTTGTTGATAACTGTATCACTTGTAAAATATCCAAATCAACCTCAGGAAAAATACAAGCTGAATTGCATCCCATTCCTAAAGTCAATATTCCTTGGCACACTATCCACATCGATATAACCGGAAAACTAAGTGGCAAAAGTGACCAGAAGGAGTATGTAATTGTTCAAGTAGACGCGTTTACCAAGTATGTCTATCTTAGTCATAGCCTTAAATTAGACAGTGAGAGTTGCATAAAGGCTGTTCAATCTGCTGTTTCGTTGTTTGGAGTACCAAACCGAATAATAGCTGACCAGGGTAGGTGTTTTACGGGTGGAAAGTTTAGCCAATTCTGTTCAGATAAGAAAATAAACTTGCATTTGATTGCCACTGGTGCTAGCCGAGCTAATGGCCAAGTGGAACGAACAATGAGAACGTTGAAAAATATGCTGACTGCGGTTGAAACTGGAACTCAGTCTTGGCAAGATGTGTTGGGAGAGGTGCAGTTGGCAATCAATTGTACAACTAACCGCGTGACGAAGGCTAGTCCGTTAGAAATGTTATTGGGAAAGATAGCACGTCCATTAGGATTACTCCCACCTAGCGATATTGAAGATGAGGTTGATCTGTCAGATGTAAGAGCACAAGCCGAAAAGAATGTTTTAGCTACAGCAGCTTATGACAAAAACCGATTTAATAAAAATAAGGCAAAAGTAATTAGACACAAAGTTGGAGATTTTGTGCTACTTAAAAGCGAAGAAAGGCATCAAACCAAATTGAGTCCAAAGTTCAAGGGACCTTTTGAAATAATTGATGTGCTAGATGGTGACAGGTACAACTTAAGGTCTTTAACCAATAAACGAAATTACAAATATGCTCATGAAGATTTAAGAAGATTGCCGGAGGGGCAAGTGCCCGAAGAGCTGAATGTGTGTGATGATTATAATAATACTGTTGAGATTGATAACACGGTTGCAGCCTGTGAAGATAGGGAAAATGAAAATATTGCGAATCTTGAAGTCACTAAAGAGAGTGAAGTACACCAATAAGGGTGACAAATGATGTTGTACGGCTGGCCAAAGAAAAGGGCAGAGTACTTGATTATATGATAATGCAAGCACAAGTGCAAAACATACTAATGTTTGTTTTGATCATGGCGTGTGGGGCATTGATTGTATAACTGTAATGTTAAAAGAAGAGAATTAAATAATGTGAAAAGAAGAATGTTGTTAAAAATTACTTTAAAAAAAAAAAAAAAAAGTATAATAATAATAATGGTAACGCTAAAGTATTTGTAAGCAAACCTGAAAATATGTTGTATGAATTGAATTGAATTAAAATGAATTGTTAACATAATGAGTTTATACGAATTAGGAAAGGAAAACTGGCTTGTGTTTAAAAGTATTATATTATTTGTTTGTAATAAAAAAAAAAACAAAAAAGGAAAACGAAATGAAGATAGTTTAAATGTAAGCATTTCCTACACGAGGGCGTGTTAAAGTCAGGATGACCGTGTCGGCGCATACCGAGTTTGTGTGTGTGAGGTTGTGGTTTTGCGCGTGTCGCCGCATGTCGAGTTTGTGTGCGTGTGGTTGTAGTTTTGGATATTTCACATTAATGACAATTTCATCATTATTGTGATATTGCATCAGCCTCTAATTGTGTTGAGATTGGTTGCTTGTATTTTGTCGCTTTAAGAAGTGCCGTTTTAGCGGGGCACCAGCGTTCTGACGCTGTCGCCGAGTGTGGTTCGATGGTAGGCACAAGGAAGAGAGTTCAGACGCAAGTCAGTAGAATTCTGAACTCGAGAGCGAACGAAACTCACTGCGCTGAGATGAACAAAAATATTAGTGACCCGGCATATATATAGAAGATAGATAGTGTATGCTGCAATTTCTCCTCTCATCTATAAGTACCTATACCACAGGGTGACCAGGTAATTTAAGTAAAAAACAAAGATGTGAAGCATGAAATAGATTTTGACTTTATTTTCAAACTCGATTTAAGCCGTGATGTGTGGAATGTCATATCACTCAAATAGCCGAATAGGCTCACTTGACAGCTCTTTAAGCTGTCTTTCAAATTTTCGATGACTCGGTCCAATATGCGAGGCATTATTTCGGCAATAGCGTATCGAATGTTGGCTTCGAGCTCATGCAAAGTGGTTGGCTTGTTAGCGTAAACTATGGGCTTGATGTAGATCCAGAGAAAATAGTCGCAGCAGTCAATTAATAAATACTTGCCGTAAGATGAACCAGTCATCAAATTTACTTATACACTTCATCAATTTCTTGCGTTGCGCTGCTTGTATGGCATATACCGCCGTCTTACTGCAACCATATCTCAGATATATTGTTGCTGTCAAGCTCTGAATACAGAAAGTTGTTGAACATCGCTCTAAGTCGAGCATTATTGACGTTAATTGTATCTTTTTATTCATATCGTAATAAATATATAAGGCATCAGAGATGCCGCCAGGCCTTCATCAGCAAGATGCAGTCCTTCTTTCTGGATGCATTCATGCTTAGATGAACACTCAGAAACTATTCACTAACGACAAGTTTGCTTTTTAAAATATATAGCTGCTGAGCCAATAATGATGCTCGTTCGAGAAGATGATTTTTTAGCCAAATTCTGGTACCTCGTTTGTGGTCATCCGGCTTGAATTCTTGCACCTGCTCATTCTTATACGGGATGTAGACCATCTGTTTTGTGGTGAAACGATGTTTCTGTAACTTTTTGTTGTTATTGTAACAATGTCGTCGGCCTTGCGAACGCAAACGAACGCGAGTCTTCTTCGACACCGTCCGCTATGGTGGCTATGTTTTCTTGACTTCTCACCAATCTCAGCACCCAGTGGCTTAAGGTCCAAAAGATGGCTGAGGTTCACGTTGCGATGAGTTGTATGCGTACTGAAGCGAAGGTAACGGCCGACCAATGCGTCTCGTATTGATAATTGAGCCGGAATTACGATAATATTTTTTAATAAGGAGTAAATCAGTACACAATGAAATGGCAGACCTGAAACTGGATAGTCTTTCTTAGTTTTTGTGTATGGGAATACGAGTAAGTGTCCGTCCTTTCTTAGCCAAAGTTAAGAGTTATTTAAACAATTATAATACATGATTTTATTTGAAGTATGTGCCATTGGGAGCTACCACTTTACTCCACCTTTCAGGCAGCATTCGAATTCCCCTGACGAAAAATTAGAGTTCTTTTGACTTGATCCATTCACTCAGCCAGTTCGCGATGCTCTCGTAAGAAGGGAACTACTCTCCAATAAGGGCGGACTGCATTGATCGAACTGCATTGGTAATCCGAAGGTGCAATGTCTGGGGAATACGGCGGGTGGGGCAAGATTTCCCAATTCAGCCCCTCTAAATATTTCTGGATCGATTTAGCACCGTGTGGTCTAACGTTGTCATGCAGTAAAATCAGTTTATCAGATCTACCGTCCCAATCCGGTCGCTTTTCTGTAAGAGCTCGATTCAAACGCACTAACTGCAGTCGGTAACGATCACCAGTTATGGTTTCAGATGATTTAAGAAGTTCATAATAGATGACACCCTTCTGACTCCACCAGATGCACAACAGAAGCTTTGAAACATGAATACTTTATTGTCGATGGACTTGGTTCGCTTAGGGTTATCATAATAGATCCATTTTTCATCGCCATTGACGATGCGATGCAGAAAACCTTGTATTTTCTACCGTTCAAGAGGCATCTTACACGTCACCAAACATCTCTCGATATCCCTTCTCCTCTCCCGCAATTAATGTGGCACCCAGTTACCGGCTTTCTGAACCATTGCCATCGCGTGCAATCATTTATGATTTGTCAACATACAACTTTTTAGGCATATCATCAAGGGTTCGACATGCGTCTGCACCCAATAATTGTTGTAGTTGAGTATCTTCGAATTTTTTCCGTGCCCCTTCGCGAATTTCATCACTCACGTCGAAATTGCCACTTTGGAAGCGTCGAAACCACTCTTTATAAGTATTATTTGATGGAGCGTGATTACCGTAAATATTGATCCACATACGACACGTTTCACCTGCACTTTTCTTTAAAAGGTTCTAAATGAAGCTTGACTTCCCGCAAATGCAATGTTCGGAACGAACTTAGGCATTTTTCACGTCAGATAAAAAAGGATCTTTACGCTTCAAACGAATGTCAACTACTGCGATCGAAACCTCACACATACACCTTCAAATCTTCAGAGCGAACACAAAAATAATATCAGCAGCTGCACCTCTTTTACGAGGGCGGAAACTTATTGCCATACCGAATATTTGTCATTGCTATTTGATCAGTCTATTACTAGTAAAATCCAGCTGGGCTTGTTGCTCGAATTTTGTATGTTAGCTCGATTTTTTTCTATTGTCACGAATAAAGTATTTCTCCACTCTAGGCAATTATTTTATTTACAGCCGCGTGCATAACTCAGTGCATGACAATTTTTAATTTTTTTTTTTTTTTTTTGATTTTATACTATTTTTCGCGTTAACATTTTTTCTTTATAGTTTTCTAGTATTAATCATTCTGTGACAAATTAAAAAAAGTTTAGAAAAATTCCAAAAAAATTTCAGCTAAATTACAAGCTTTTAAGATTGAGAATTTATAAAATTTTTTGAGTTTAGAAAATTTTCGGGTGACAAGGCTCCTGTAATTTTAGTAAAATAGGTGTAAGTTTTAAGCGGCTAAAAAATATATTCGATTTTCTATAAATTTTTGTTTTTTTTTCTGACTACTTTTTGCGCTTTATTCCATATAAGTTGATCTTGGGGGCCAGTCGATGTCGCCTCTTTTTGACGCTAAACGTCCCGGGAATTTTCGTTGCAGAAATTCAATTCTTGAATTCGCAGTGTGGCATGGCGCACCGTCTTGCGACAGATAATGAGCCAACATCCATCGATATCGGTTCCCATCGACCGTTTCGTTTTCTCGGTAAAAATTCCGCAAATTCCGGCCCAAACAGTTATTTTCCCGTCATGCAATGGCGTTTCATAGATCTCGTGTGGGTTCTCAGTTCCCCAAATACGGCAATTTTGTTTATTCGCGCTGCCATAGAGGTTAAATGTGCCTCGTCAGTCATTAAAATTTGCTTCCAAAAATTGGGTTCAGTGTCAACCATTCGAGCGACTGTTTGGCCATATTCCAAGCGACGTTTATGGTCCGTCGGCAATATTCTTTGTGTCAATTGCACTTCATACGGAAACAAATTTAAATCATCCTTAAAAATGCGCCGCTTTGTGGCTTCACTGACGTCAAAATGCTGAGCTCACTGCTTCAACAAGTTCATTGGAACGTCTTGATCATTGATGAACGGCATGTTGTCGATCCCCTAATGTCCCGTGCTCACAAAAATTCGACACCAAACGACGAATAGTATTGTCAGACGGTACCTGTTTGCGTTGAGTTAGAACAATAGAACGACTATTTTCGATGTGTAGCGTCACTATTTCAGCGCGTTATTTCGGTGTAAAGCGATCCATGGTTGAAATTCTAGTGAATTGACGTATCGAAAACATGTATGTTGAAGTCGATCGGTTGGTAAATGACAAAGTTATTCATCGTTTACATACCAACATAAAAGATGGCGCACCTTGTATACATATACGATATGAAGTGTTACCTATTCAAAACACCATAACTTTTTTGTGTGTACTGGTATATTTCTTAGTCCTAACCTTGCTCTCCAAAATGGACCAGATGGAATAGTCCATCGAATTTGCGTCTGGCGAATTCGAAAGCCATTGTGTGGGTTGTATATATATATTCATATGTGTGTAATTATTATAAAAACAAAAACAAACATAAATCAGCAAAATTTCTGCTAAATTTTGTACTTTGGAATTCGAACAAATATTGGTATGCAGTTTTATAGCCCATTGACTTTTGGTACACAAAAATGCTAGTTTTTGGGGCATTGCGTTGATTGAAAAAAAAACAATGTTCTCATATTTCACTCTTTTATTCCTATATCAAACATAGGGCCTTAATTGTATGTTATATGAAAAACATTGCACAAGTCGTCACCAAAAAAATTTCACGATTCCTTAAAACTAGCATTTTATTGTACCAAAATTTAATGTGCTTTAAAACTGCACACTAAAAATTTTTCAAATTAAAAAGTTCGTAATGTAGATAAAAATTTCATGATATTTTTGTTTAATTGTTTTGTTTTTGTTTTGTAAAAGTCAGTTTGTAAAGTCAGTTTATATATGTGTTTGGCTAAACAATGATCAATGTTTAAAAACAAAATTACAAAAAAATTTCAGCACGAAAAACTAGTAAATATTAAGAAAAAGTCATCATGACTTCGGTTATGCTCGTAACTGTAGAAATAAATTTTATTCCCAAAATAAACTTTTTCGATTTTATTCGATCTAACTATGGCTTATTACTCGTATTAACCTTAGAATTGTACTTATTATATGAAAGAAACAAAAAAAACAACAAAAATACCTTAGCACTAATTTTTTGAGTTCAATTTCTCCAAATATTTTGCAATTTTTGTAATTTTTTCAATATATGTAATTTTTTCAAATAAATATATTAAAAAAATTAATTTAAACAAATAAAGGTAGCGCTATCTTTGCCCAATATACTTAAAAAAAAGCAACGGTATTTGCGGCTAGCTTAATTTATTTTTCACAAAAAATAAATATAAATATTTTAAATCACCTCCATTACATGCAATTAGCAGATATTTCCTTCAATAGCATAGCCGCAAATGCCAGAGTAAATTCTTAAACTACATAGAAATGTCACACAAATTGATGCCTGTTCAAATGGGCTTTCTATATTTCCTGCAGCGGCCCACTAACAAGCGACAAAGCCAACAGCCGTCCACTTAAATGCGGCTTCAAATGCAATTTTATGAGCACCCGCACATACTTGCCGTCAATGTCTAAACATTAAGGACTTACCCCATCCTGCCAGAAGGCCGACATCACAGCTACATGACTCACCATCGAGGCCGTAATAATATGCGCTTACTATTGTTTTTACTAATAAAAAGCAAAAAAGACAGTGAGCAGCAGAAAGGCACAGAGTTTCTTCACGACTTGCTCGCAAGCTGGATTTTTACCAGCGTACATATTTTACCCACAGCAGTCTAGTTGGAGAATTTTTATTTCATTATTTTTCTTTTATTATTTCTTTGCTTTCTTAACCTCTCACTCGCCTCTCACTTGCGTGCATTGTTATTGCTTTATTTGTGGCGCTGATGCACTTTCTCAAAACTTTTTGCACTTAATTTCGTTAAATTATTTTTTCATAACAAACTTTAAAAAAGAGAAGCGCGCAATTAGTCAGTGGAAACTAAACTTTAGCAAAACTATTTAAGATGAATAAATACAGAAGATAAGAAGTAGTTGCAATAGTGCGAGGCAGAAGGGAGTTTGGAAGCACACAATTTTATACAAAAAACGGCATAGAAGGCTCTTCTAGTGGACATGCCGTCTGAACTCATAGTTGATATGGTAGCATCAGCTTAGGACCGTTAATCGAATAACGTAATGCGTTGGACCTCTTTTTCCCGTAAAATTGCGCCTCACTGCGGTTAATGAAATTGCAGACGCTTCATTGTACTATCCCTTACTTTCCCGGAAGGAACAGCAACTGCGGTAGAGTCGATTTTAGGAATGACTTACCATAGTTTCATATCTTCTCAAATACATCAGCACCAGCTGATAGCTAATTGAAGATTATCTGTATATCTGATGAGACGTTAGCAGAAGGTAAATGATAGTCGGCCATTCTGTGCAATAACTAAAGACAGCGCAGAACTGATTTTAATGAAATTTTTGTGAGTCGTAGTTAGACACCATTTGGCTATTCCAGATTCGAAGCCTACAGTAGGCAGAAAACTTCTCATATAATAGAAAAAGCCTTTTATCTGATACTGGACGCTCCACGGCAGTTAACAGCGATTCCCCGAGTGCACTTCTGTCACTCTAAAGTTGTTCCCAAAAATAACTACCCATCAAGAGGCGGATTAAAAACACAAGCTTCTTCAAGATTCACGCCATAAATTGAAGTTGTAGCTCATTCTGAAAAAGAAATTTTTTTTTTATAATATGTACAAGGCGGCGCAAAATTAATCATCCCATTTTTTTTTTTTTGAATATCAATTTTAATAATTAAAAAAAACCAAAGGCGTACCGTCTACCAACCGCTTACACTTGTTACACTTGCCATTACAACATTCACGACCCTCCTACCCTCAAGGGAAGAGTGGCAACGAGACGATGTAAGGCAGGGCGAGTCCATCCATGTATTCACAGATGGCTCAAAGCTCGAGGGCAGGGTGAGTGGAGGTGTATATTCCGAGCATCTGCGGATCTCCTGCAGGCTTCCCGACTACTGTGGTGTCTTTCAAACTGAACTGATGGCTATAATGAAGCCCTGACACTGGTACAGTGTGATGCGATACCCGAAGATGATATCTACATTTTCACTGACAGTCAGGCGGCAATAAAATCCCTCACAAAGCAGTCGACAACCAGCAAGGTAGCCATGCAATGCCGCACACCTCTTAACGAGATGGATGAGTAATTTCACTTAAAGGTAACAAGGGTTCTTGGCCATTGGGATATTGAGGGTAACTGCAAGGTCGATAAACTAGTGAAACTTGACACCAAGTTGGCCGATGAGCACACAGACAATGACCTTACAGTCATGTAAGTAACTCATCTTTCAGGAAATTGTAAGAGCAGCGAATGAAAGATGGCGTAATAAAGCCACCTGCAGAATCGCCCGACAATTGTGGTCGACTCTCAGTGCTGAAAGCACAGAATCTCTTCTTCTTCTTAATTGGCGCGATAACCGCTTACGTGATTTTGGCCGAGTTGAACAAAGCGCGCTAGCCGTTTCTTTCTCGTGCTAACCAGCGTCAATTGGGCACACCAAGTGAAGCCAAGTCCTTCTCCACCCGATCTTTCCAACGGAGAGGAGAACTTCCTCTTCCTCTACTACCACCAGCTGGTACCGCATCGAATACTTTAAGAGCCGGAGCGTTTGTATCCATTCGGACGACATACCCCAGCCAACGCTGGATCTTTATTCGCTGCGCTATGTCTACGTCGTCGTAAAGCTCATACAGCTCATCTTTCCATCGCCTGCGATATTCGCCGTTGCCAACGTACAAAGGTCCAAAAATCTTTCGCAGAATCTTTCTCTCGAACACTCCAAGCGTCACTTCATCGGAAGTTGTCATCGTCCAAGCTTCTGCGCCATACGTTAGGACGGGCATGATGAGAGTCTTGTAGAGTGTTAGTCTTGTTCGTCGAGAGAGGACTTTACTACTCAATTGCCTACTTAGTCCAAAGTAGCACTTGTTGGCAAGAGAGATTCTACGTTGGATTTTAAGGCTGAATCTCTGCTAAGCTAAAATAAGCACAGTCTTAGCACACTGATTTCAGTTATATTGAAGCACTGCTCAATATGCAGGCACGCACCGGAGATGGGAGTGCAAACACATTACCCCTGCTTATCTAGATGAGGAAGAGACCATCTCGCCCTTACTGTGCCCTTGTCCTGCTCTTTCCAGATGTAGATTTGCTATTTTAGGTACACAATTTTTTTATGAATTGGAAGATCGTAGTTCAGGAAATCAAGAATCTTCTAATTTTCACAATGTGTGTGATGAACCTGAGTGTGTCACCGGACAACCACTTTAACCTAACCTAAATTTCCAAAACGCATACCTAATCTTGAATCGGTTGAATTTTAACGTGAAATTAAGTGGTATGGAAATGAGATACACATCCCCCAAATCTGAACGATGCGTTTGAATTCCATATACGTCCTAAAGAGAATCATTATAACATAAAAAAATTGTCTATAAACGTTGGGCATTATTCACAAAATATATCTTAATTTTAGAAATTTTCTCGAGATCAATTCATATGCCCAAGAAAGGCAACCTGAGTGACTGCGGCAACTGGCGAGGGATAACCCTACTTAACACCATCTACAAAATTGTAGTCGTGATCATACAAAGCAGGCTGAAAGATATCGAATACTCCTTAAGAGGCGAGCAAACAGGTTTTCGCCCTCGCCGAAGCTGTGTTGAGTACGCCAACGCACTTCGGGCAATCAGTTGAGTGGCGCTCCCCGTAGACTTTAAGAAGGCGTTCCACACTATCAAACGAGACGCAATATGGCTGATACTAAGTAGAAAGGGAGCCCCCACCAAAACAATCCGCTTCATCAAAGCCCTCTTCGTGAACTCCGAACTGGCAGTACTTCACAACGGCAACATCAGCGACCCATTCACAACCAAAGCTGGCCTAAGGCAAGGTTGTCTCCTGTCATCCATTCTCTTCGCCATCATCCTGGCGTTATGGGCCAATTGAACCTGCACAAAAGAGTCATCGCATGGAGTTTCACCAGACATCTGACCTGGACTTCACCGATGGCTTCTGCCTCCTCTCGCACAAGCTCACTGACATTCAAGCGAAGGTGGAGAGACTGGAGGTCAACATCGCCCAGACCAAGAGAACGAGAGTCAACCACAATAAAGCAATACCTATAATAGTTGCCGGCCGCCGTAGCCGAATGGGTTGGTGCGTGATTACCATTGGGAATTCACAGAGAGAACGTTGGTTCGAATCTCGGTGAAACCAAAATTAATAAAAACATTTTTCTAATAGCGGTCGGCCCTGGGCAGGCAATGGAAAACCTCCGAGTGTATTTCTGCCGTGAAAAAGCTCCTCACAAAAAAAATATCTGCCGTTCGGAGTCGGCTTGAAACTGTAGGTCCCTCCATTTGTGGAAGAACATCAAGACGCACACCACAAATAGGAGGAGGAGCTCGGCGAAACACCCAAAAAGGGTGTACGCGCAAATTATATATATATAATATAATAGTTGACGGGTGTCCGGTGGAATTTGTCGAAAGCTTCTGCACTATCACGACAGATGGCGGAGCAGCTGAAGATGTCAACTGCAGGCTAAACAAAGCAAGGTTGGTATTCGTGTGAATGCATACCGTATTGGATAGTTCGCAAATCTCCAGGCGCACTAAACTGCAAATATTCGGCACATGTGGAGATTAACGAAGGAGAAACCCATCCTTAGGCAAATCAAACGCAGAAAATGGTGATGGATAGGTCACACATTGAGGAAACCAACAGAATGGTCATCACAAGAATGTCACTGGACTAGAACCCGCAAGGGAGCAGAGGTCGCGGTCGACCAGAACACACTTGGAGAAGGTCGATGGGGCGCGAAGTAGCAGATGCCGACATCCCCTGGGACAGTACAAAAACAACAGCACAGAAACATGTGCGATGGGAGAGTCTTTTCGATGCCCTATGATCCCGATAGGAGTGAAAAAGAAAAAAAAAATTCATTTAATCCTTATATCTTGCAACACAACTATTAATTCAAATAAACAAAAATTAAAATTTAAAAAACATTTGCTCTTTCTGCTGAGCTGAGTTTTGAATCTATACGGCAATTGAATTCGGAAAAAAATTAAGTATGATAACACTGAATAACAACCCAAAAATATCTTGTTTGATGATTACATTTTCTAAAGCAGTTTTTCATGCTGATTACAAATCTGAAAACCGTTTTTCTCTATCACGTCAGGTTTTTAAGATATTAACATAAACATACATTTTTTAATCCCTTATTCATATAAAGCTGGGGCTCATGAAAAACTTCGTGAAGGCACTAGACAAAAACTCAGATGCTTTTCGGTACCTATGCAACAAGTTTCCAGAGTTGAGTTATGCGAAAGTAAAAGAAGGTGTATTCATAGGTCCACAAATAAGGAAGATCATAGCAGACAGTCACTTCGAAGATTTACTCAGCAGAACTGAAAAAAGCATGGTTGGCATTTAAGTCTGTTGTAGCCAATTTCCTTGGAAATAATAAATCTTCTGACTATATAAATATTGTGCAGAAGTGCATTAGTGCGTACAAGTTAATGGGTTGTAACATGTCCCTCAAGATTCATCTCCTCGACTCACATCTCGACTTCTTTCCAGAAAACCTGGGTTCTGTTAGTGATGAGCATGGTCCATCAGGACATCTCGGTGATGGAGTCACGCTATCAAAGTCGATGGAGTGCAGCAATGTTAGCCGACTATTGCTGGATGCTTCAGCGCAACATGCCAAATTGTCAGCACAAACGCAAGTCTACAGCCAAGAAATTCAAACCAAACTAACTTTTAATTTAAGGAACTTTACGTTATACCTATGTATTTTACAAGTGTATTATATCTTAAACTATGTGTATTTATGTTAAGTAGTACTCTATTCAGCGATATATGCTCTACTGTGACTTGCCTGCGAGTTGTTTGCTTTGATACAATATTAAACATATATAAATGGTCAATGCCAAATATCTCAACAACGGTGGGTGATAGAGACAAACGGTTTCTATATTTGTAATCAGCATGTCTTACTTGTCTTAAAACAAGTGTTGGTTTCTAAGATATTTTCCGAAAGTTTTTTTTTGTTGATCAGTGTAATTAGACCTAATGTTGTCTGATTTTCACAATTATACTACCTAAGTATGTACTATTATTTCTATATATATAATTTTGAAATATTTTCAAGGCACCTGCAAGTACATATTTTTGAACGACCCAACCCCCAAACCATTTTGCATACAAATTTTAGTGCAACCTTTATTAGAACTAATCTGATACCCGCCCATGCGCTTGTAGTAGTAACAATTTTTCAATTTGCGCGTTCCACTAACATTCCTCTTGAATTTCTTGTTCACTTTTTGCTCATTGTTTCAATCATTTTATTGCCTGTAATTTTTAACATTTTCGCCTACAACGGAAAAAATTTATTTATTCAACAAACGCTGCTACACTTGTAATTGTTTGCTATTGTTGCTATTATTTATTTGAACTTTTTTCGCACTCACAGCACCAAATAAGCAAAGCTTCTGCAAGACTAGTAGCTTTCTAAAATATACAGGTGCACTGACTTACAGCGTCACTGTGGCCGATTATGCCCGGGAATCACGAGCCATGGCCGCCTATCGGTTAGCGTTTGCATATTTTTGCTTGCATTTAAATTTTTTGCGTATGAGATTATAAAAATCATAGAAAACAGTTTATGCAAGAGCGAACGCCACAAAGTAGGCTATGAAAACTCTCTGCATGCGTTAGCTGTCATGAAAAAGAACTACTTATATAAAACTACCAGTCACTTGGGGGTGCCATAAAATTGTAGAGCCTTCCATTTACAAGCAAACTTACAAGAGACGTGCATACCACAAATTATTTAAGTATTGCGGCCCAAAACCTGTCAAGTTTGCTCGCACCGCACTGGCTGAAAATCATAACAATTGCTGCATTGTTTTCCATTTCCCGGCCTTTAACTATTCACCTTTTGTTTTCATTACCATTATTGTTTTGTTTACTTTCTTCTTGCCACTTGCCTTTGGCCTTAACGCCAGAGCCTGTCTGCATGTCTGAATGGTCTGTGAGTGATGTTTAGTAGCAGTGAGTGGTTGTGCTTTTTGCTTTCTTAGGGTAACTTGCTACGATTGTAGCTCAGCAAACACTCCCTAATGGCGCTATGGATATTGTTTTGCATGAAACTGTGTACATAAATGTGTGTGTGTGTTTGTGCTTCTGCCGGCAGCTACAGCTTCAACTTGTAGCTGCTCTCGTTCCCATCAAGCACGAATGCCTTTTTGACTCGCTTTGCTCAATTTAAGTTAGCCTGCAGCGCGGCTTTTATTTACTGCAGCTATTTATTCGTAAATTTTATGCATTGTTAGATTTCTGTTTGGTTTTTTTTTTTTCATCAGCTTTTATGAGCTCTGAGAAATAATTATTTTCGCTTAGAAATAAACTTCACACAAAATTGGTTATTTATTTATACCCATTGAAGATTTCATTTAGACGCCTGCTAAACAATAAGCAGACAACCTCTTAAGAAATTATTTCCACTCCATTAATTGAACAATGCTAACAACTACACACACACATACATAGCTAACTGTAAATACATAAATATTGTATTCTTCTGATGATATTTAGTCTAACGATTAATTGCTTTTAGACCTTTTGTTCTACGCTACTTATTTAGTTCAATGGCATGAACAGGAAACGGAAGCGATTTGGCGCACAAGTCAAGCGAATAAATGTAATTTAATGGATGGAATTAAATGGAATTTAATGCAGACAGATATGTAAGCAGCGCAAACAAAAGGTAAGTATTTGACACTGAATAAATTCAATCAATCTAAAATGAATAAATTTAATAAAAAAATTCGAGGTACTTCGCAAAATGTTTTCTTAATATAAATCTGATTTGATTTATCTCGCTTTAATCGCAAAAATGTGTAATCCATCCTTTAGCTTGCTGCTACGCTTATTCCATATAAAACTTAAGCTGAATAAATCAAAGTTAATTGTCATTAGTATCTATGCACAGGTTTTTCAAAAGCCTCGTAGCTCACACCTCACCTAAGCTAAAATCAGCCAGCAGGCGCAAAAATATTCCACCTTCACATGGCATGGCATGAAAGAGAGAGTTGTCAATGGACTGACAGGTGCGTGAAGCAGGAAAGGTTGAATTGAAAATTGAAATTTGAATAAGCCGAGCCAAGGAGCACCAAGATATTTAGTGGCACCTAAAATACTCAGGCTAAAAAGCCCATTGTATTCAGAGCCCTGGAAAGAGGGTTGATAGTCAAGGAAGTTAGGAGAAAAGTATCAGAGAAAGAGATAGGAAAGAATAGAGATAGAGACAAAGGTAGTTAGTCCTGTGAGAATTCTCCAGATTCTTTGGCAAATCTGTAAATATCCTCCAGTTTTAGAGAACGAATATTACTCATTCTCATGACATCGGAACCCAATACTCGTAACCTTGCTCTAGCAAAGGCAGGACACTCACAGAAAAAGTGCTCCATGCTATCCGCCTCCTCCAAGCAAGACGCGCACATCGGGTCCTCAATGATTCCAATGGTGGTCATATGCTGACCCCATGGGTTGTGTCCTGTAATGATGCCGACCATCAACCGAACGTCTTTCCTTCCAAGTTTTAGTAGAAAGTTTGACTGTTTTCTGTTCGGACTTGTCATAAAACACTTTGCAGTTCTGCAGCGTTCCAGACCGGACCATCGCTCTACATAATCACTGATCCAATTCTTGATTCCTACGGAACTGATTCCGAGTATTAGCTCTGGCCTTTGTAGGGGGACCGCTGATTTATGGTTGGCCAATTCATCGGCAATTTCGAACACCGGAGTGTCCTGGAACCTATATAAATACAAGCCTGTTCTGTCTTGCGACAGAATTAAGCTTCTTCTTACATTCTTAAATAATCTTTCAGGTTTATTTTGCATTCTCCAGGGCTTACAGTGCAGCCTGACTGTCACGAATGGTTGCTAGAGCGATTCAATGGTAAGTTGTTCCAGTATTTAAGAGATTATCACTGATTCTTCTAACTTGTTTATTAGTACCGTTCGCAAATCGGCATGTACATAGAGTTGTATGCCAGCAATTCGCAAGAGCGGTAGGTGAAATGGTTGAAGTACCAATCTGGTACTTCCCATGTAGCATTCCTTAAGTAGCTGTAGAAGAAAGAAGCACCCAGTGACCTTAATCGTCTAGCTGCCAAACCCGCACATTTGCAGAGAAAATGCTCTAGAGTCTCCTTCTCTGAAAGGTCCCCACAGCTTCTGCAATGGGAGTTAAATGGTAACCCTAGCTTTTTAGCGTGTGTACTGATCGACCAGAGACCGGTAAACACAGCTATGAGTTTGGAAATTGAATGGCGAGAAGTCCAAAGACTTTCTGAGTCCTTCGTATATAGTATTGGGGCAAAAGGATTTTCGAAATAGCACACTAAAAAATAGAGCTTCATCTGTTTTTGCGCTTTCCTGAGAAATAATTTGTACAATGCTCATTTGACAACTGTCAAGGGGATACCTATGAACGGGTAGTAGGTCCATGAGGTCGATTCAGTCCCCTTCTTGGCAAGCTCATCAGCAATTTCATTTCCCTCTATGTTCCTATGTTCTGGAATCCAGATCGGAGAAATGTTACATGTACACTCTAGAGACTTGATATCCTCCTTACAGGAATTCACTAGTTTGGTTCTAAACCAAGGCGTCGTTAGAGCGCCTTAATCGCGGCTTGACTATCGGAGAAAATGTTAATATCTCCCTCACTCCTATGTTCCCTAGGGATTTTGCATGCATGCAGGATCGCAGAGACTTCTGCCTGAAAAACATTGACAGTAAATTGGCTGATTTAGAGAAAACTTCTGCTCCGACTCCCAATCCCAAATTTGAGCTGTCAGTGAAGACAGAGGTGCAAGCTTCGGTGCAGATTTTCCCCTCGATCCAATCCTGCCTATTTGGAAAGATTGCCCTAGTTCGACCCTCAAACTCTAGTTTGCGGATAGAGAGATTTGTTCGAAGTTCGGAGAAATACGGTGTTAACTATCCGAAAATCATACCATGTCCCTTGAGAGATTGCCTCCCGAGGCCAACCTCCTTTAACCTGATTGCACTTTGAGCTGCGATGGAAATAACGGAAAAGTCGATGGAGGTAAGTGCAAAAAGACATTCAGGGCAGCACGGGGGCAAGTTTTACATGCTCCGGTGATGCCAATGTATGCAGTCCTTTGTACCCTACCCAGTTTAGTGCTATTATTAGGCCTTTCGAAAACTTCCCACTAAACCAGGCATCCATACGTTAAAATTGGTAAAACCACTGTGCTGTACATCCACAGCACGATCTATGGCTTGAGTCCCCATTTTTCCCCCCAATCCTAAAGTATTTGTTGATAAACATTTGAAGGCGTCTGCTAATGTGCACAGAGATGAGTTAAGTTTCTGTTTACTTTTTATAGGAGGACCAAATTTTCGCTGGTATAAAATTTTAAATTTTGTTCTTAGTGACTGGATATGAGAGCATCACAGTCAGATTAACTTAAACTTAGTTATAGTTTAGTTTAAAGAGAGAAATGATCGCCAGTTTAACACAAATAAACTATTTTGTTGCATACGGAAACAAATTTGCAGCCCTAATCGCCTGATCTTGGCGAAAAATCGAGTGCAATGAATGAACGGAGGTGCTCATGGAAAATCTCGAACTTCACTTCCCACACTCTCCATATCAACTCGCACCCCTTTTGGTCACCTTTTCATTATTCAGTCCCTTATTATTATCTGAAAGCGATTTTGCATATGAAGAGCATTAATTTCGCCATGGCAAAAACGCTCGTAACACATAAAGTATGAGCTTACTGGTGTAGTTATTAGAAGACACCTGTCGCATTAATTTTATATTTACAAATGCGCAACACAAATACTATTGTACAAAATGTCACACGCACACACACACACAGACTTGCCATTCGTGGTCGGCCTGCATATAATCGGAATGAGCAGTTTAATGGCCATTTTAAACGTCAGCTGACACCTTCAAATAATTATAAGCATACCTATATACATTTTCATTGTAAATACCGCACGCATGTGGCAAATGTTGTGGTCAACCTTTATTACTTTTCGTTCTTTTTTTTTTGGCTTTTTGTGACACACAAAAGAACACCAACAGCAAATGTATTTACCGCAATGAGAACAATAAATTTAAATGTCACAACTAATACGCAGATTACCATAAATATTACAATATGAATTCAAGCACATGTGAAAGCAGCTGTTCGGGGAAGCTGTTGGTGAAATAAAATGCACGGACAAAGGAAAACAGGTGAGCAAATAGCTGAGGGTGGCGTGAAAATGCGAAGGGTGTAATTTTCAGCAGCCATTGAGCAAGAGCGTATCGGACAGGCGGAAAATTCGGTTTTGTATGACAATTGAAATTCGCTACTTTACAAGCACATTTCGTGTTTTTTTTTGGCTTTTTTGTGGTCAAATGTTTTGTCATTTGCTGCTATTTAATTTCTAATTTTATATAAAAATTTTGCTTTTTTCACATTGGTTGACTTTTTCGTTTTATTTTATTTAAATAGTATTCAGATATTTGGTTAATTTAGTTGGCCGCGAATAAACTGTGGTCACCTATTCGTGTTGCAAGCACACAAACGCTTGTTAAATGCTGCATAGAATTAGGCATTGCTTTCCTGTTAGGCAGAGAAAAAAGATTTAACATCTGTCGGACAAATAAATAAATTAAAAATCATAAAAAAATTTCTAAAATATGTAATTGTTTTTAATACTTGAATTTGAATGAATTTGAAAATGTCGAGCCAAGGAGCACCAGGAGATTTGGTGGCTCCTAAAACACTCAGGCTCTGGAAAGGGGGTAGATAATCAAGGAGGGAAAGAGAAAAGTATCAGAGAAAGAGATAGGAAAGAATAGAGACAGAGATAGAGATAGTTAGTCGTTTGAGAATTTTCCAGATTCTTTGGCAAATCTGTAAATATCCTCCATCGGAACCCAATACTCGTAGCCTTGCTCTAGCAAAGGTAGGACACTCACAGAAAAGGTGCTCAGTGCTATCCGCCTCCTCCAAGCATGACAGGCATACCGGGTTCTCGATGATTCCAATGGTGGTCATATGCTGACCCCATGGGTTGTGTCCTGTAATGATGGCGACCATCAACCGAATACCTTTCCTTCTAAGTTTTAGTAGAAAGTTTGACAGTTTTCTGTTCGGACTTGTAACAAAACACTTTGCAATTCTGTAGCGTTCCAGACCGGATTTGTAGATTTTTTAATTTGATTTTGTAAAATTTTTAAAAATTAAAGCAGGCCTCCAGGCAGGATCGGCGTTAATATGAGAGTTGCCTTTTATGTTTTGCGCACCGTAAAATAATAATGAAAAAGGCTTTATTGTTTTTCAGAATATTTCATGAAGCCTCGCTCTCCGAGTGTCGTTATCGGAGTACAACCAACATTCATTGCAGATGAAGAATTTCGGACCCACATTACTCTGGCATAATTACGTTTTGAATATTTTAGATGGTTAAACTCCCACCTGTACAGAAACAACCCCGACATACTCAAATACAAGGAGAAGTCCAACATAAACAAGACTGAGCTAAAATAGAAACGACTGGAGCTTTGTTCTGATAACTTCGAGTTTATTTATTCAAAATAGTCTCCTCTGGCATCGGTACATTGTTTTCTGCGATCTAAAAGTTTTTGAAAGAGTGTTTCAGGTCACTGATAGGAATGTCCTACAGAATGTCGGTGCAAGCCTTTTGGATGACCTCTACGGACGCAAAACGTTTCCTCTCATGGCCAAATGCTATTTTCCGAATAGGTAGAAGTCACAGGGTGCCATATCAGGTGAACACGGTGAGTGGTTGATGGTTCAATCGCAATTTCTATACAAAAAATCAGTCACAAGAGTGGATCGATGAGATGGTGCATTATCCTACAATTAGCGCCAGCTCCCTCGTTCGAGTTATTCAGGGCGAATTCGCCGAATGCGATGCAACAAACGATTCAAAACGCCAAGATAGAAAATTGCATTGACGGTTTGGCCCGTTGGCATGAACTCCTTGTGGAAAATTCCCTTGGAATCGTAAAAACAAATGAGCATCGACTTGATTTTTGACTTCTCCAAACGCTATTTTTTAGGTGTTGGCTCGTCTGGGGCCTTCGATTCGACACTTTGACGCTTAGTTTCTGGTTCATGTTCGAAACACCACATTTCATCACCAGTTACAATGTTGTAAAGGAAGTTCTCGTCTTTTCGCGCCTCTTTAGTGAGGTCTTTCGAATGTTGAATTCTGAACAATTTGTGACCCTCACTTAACTTGTGTGGAATGAAACTTGCCCAAACCTTTCGTAAGCCCAAATGATCAATTAAAATGCGATAAATTGATGTTTTGGAGATATTCAACTCCGATTCCATGAATTTCAACGATGATTTCGATTCATTTTTGATACATTTACGAACAATTTCGATGGAGTTTTTGCTAATTACTGATTTTGGGCGGCCCGTCTGTTTATTGTCATTTATGGCGTCACAACAATCTCTGAAACGTATGAACCACTCAGGAGCTCTGGCACGAAATAGACAATTATCGCCATAAACTTTTTTCATCAACTCAAATATTTCGGTAAACATTTTACTGACTTTAAAACAAAATTTGATATTAGCTCTTTGCTCGAAACTCATTTTTGTACCGATGACACTGACATACTGAAACTTTAGACGCGATAACTTCGCTTCCACTGAACCGAATGTCACAAAACTTTCACTGAAAGTCAGCTAGGTATGTAACTTCCAACGCACTAACTCATTAAAAAGATGACGCCTTCACAAACACTTTTATGATGCCAGTGTTGTTTATTTTAGACTTCACCTAGTATGTCAGTGAGGGATATGAAGCCATCCCGCATGACTCTAACCATCTCTTCACATGCCCACTTAAGAGCACTTATCTAACATCTATCTCACTCTAGTCCCACACTCTGTTTTCTAGGCCTACCTTTAGATGAAATAGACGACGAAAGAATTAATTATACATATATATATTATTTATTGGATTGTTACACAAATGGAGGGGACTACAATTTTTCAAGCGACTCTGAACGCCAAATGGTTTTTTGTAAGGAGCTTTTTCAAGGCAGAAATATACTCGACCCTTCGAAGGATGATCGCTACTAGAAAAAACTTGTAAATCATTTGATGTTTCATGCCCGGAGATTCTAGTCCGTGCACTTCCTAATGTTAGTCGCGCACCAACCCACTAGACTTTGGCGGTCGCTTAAAAGAGTAAACTGCGGAACAAAAATTCATTTTCAATTGATTTTCACGACTAATTTTAGAGCAACCCGTTCTATCAGTCATTTATCAGCATTTTTTTTGGGATTTCTCGGTCTATATTTTGACCTACTAAAAACTATGCATGTAGAGTACTTTCCGAAGAGCAAGAAAACCTTTTTTCAAAAGTTTGACTTTCCTTAAAGCGCAGAAGCGGGCTTCAATTGTCATTACTGCTAGGAAACAGGCAGCAGAGGAACCGTTCACGGTCACTACCTCAGCACCAACAAAAAATTCAATAACCTTTTATGGAAACATTTCGAGGCAGGATAGAGGACTCTTAGCTAGAGTCCCTCTTACCTAGAGAGTGTAGAGATAGAGATGCTTTCCACAGAAAAATGTTTTCTAGTGAATGAAACCCTGCAAGTTTGAAGGAAAAAGGGGCAATGATACTATCGAATCGAAATCCAAGCCGTACAATGTTTTTTTTTTTATGTGTGAGGCTTCTACTGAATCTCCCATTGATTTGGGTGCCTCCTAATTTAACCTATTTAGAACGTCACTTGTCCAGAAAACCAAAAATGAATTTGATCACTGAAGGTAAATCACCTTTCGAAGTTTTGGCGAACAGAGCGCAGATTTCAATAGTAAATTTTAATAATTTCAACGCGTTTTTGGATCATGTAACACTTTTGAGTTAAATTTCAAGACTAAGCGATTATTCATGTCAAATTTAAAAGCTCAGGAGGATGGCTGTTATACACAGCCAAAGTTCATTTACGCATATTTAACCCTTTACGGCATATGAACCCTTATATGGAATTTCAGTTCTGATTCAATTTTATTTATTTGCATTTTATTAAGTATTATAAAATAATTCAAACAATTTTAAGCCGTCAAATATATATTTAGCAATACAAAATTATGCCGCCGTAGCTGAATGGGTTCGAATCTCCGTGGAATACCAGAATGAAAAAAATGCTTTCTTATAGCGGTCAGCTCTCGGCAGATCTCATGTATTTCTGCCATCAAAAAGCTCCTCATAAAAAATAAAAAAAAATAAAAAAAAATAAAAAAATTGAAAAATATCTGCAGTTCGAACTCGATAACAGAGTAAAACATAAGAACTTTTTGACAAAAAAAAATATTTTCATGAAGTCGATAAACTCATCTTTCTTGACGGATAATAGTTGTTCCGCTTTTCAACTGTTTTCTATACTCTGCAACTAGTTTTTATATATAAGTATGGCCCACATTTTAGAAGACTTCCGACACACTCCTATTCTTTACTGGGTGGATACATTATCTGCCAAACCCATTCTGTAAAGGAACCCATTCTGTACGGCTTGGAAAAATAATTGTGTCACTTTCTAACCCGGATCCCAGATATGGTACACTGATGGATCGAAATTAGAAGATGGTAGAACAGGGGCGGGAATCAAATGGCCTAAATTTAGAAAATCGATTCCAATGGGTCTCCACCCAGAAGTACATGTCATTGAGATATGTCTGAAGGAATGTCTCCTTAAACAAAAGAGGAACTCACATTTACATATCCTATGATCTGAAAGTACCGGGAATGTTGAAATAAAACAAAACAGAGATAAATTTCAGGCAAATTTATTTCATATCCTTTAAAGTATGACCCCCTGAAGCAACACACATGTGCCAACGTTTAACCCAGTCCTCCATGCACCCCTGGTAGGCCGACGAAGAGATGGCCTTCAGCTCCTTCGCCGCATTCTCTTTGATCGCCTTTATCGACTGAAATCTCCTTCAACTTAGGGAACAAAAAGAAGTCGCACGGGGTCAAGTAATCCAGCACAATTTGGGTTCGGTGCGATGGTGCGTTATCATCATGCAAAATCCAAGAATTGTTTGCCCACATTTCGGGCCGGCCAGGCAGACACTAATGATTCGATGGCGCTAAAAAGTGACAAGCGTGTGTCTTACAGTCTTACCAACATGAGAAAGAAATATGATCCGGCTCCCACGTGCGCGGTTCGTTTAAATTAAACCTTCCCGGTAGTTTCTGATCATAGGGTACATACTTTCAGATAGTCAGGCGGCTTTGAAAGCCCTTCTATCAACTAGAAATCACCTCAAAAATGGTACATGACTGCCTGAACCTTCTTTATATGCTAGGGAACTTCAACATATTATTACTGCTTGGGTTCCTGGACACGACGGGCACGAGGAAAACGAAATAGCGGACCAACTAGCAAGAAAAAAGAGCAAACATGCCCCTAATTGATCCTGAAACTTTCTGTGGACTTACAAAGAGCCACATCAACGAAATTCTCAGGAGGCGGGTGGTGGAAAGAAGTTCGTTGAACACTGGCGAAACTCTATCATTTAGCGACAAGCGAAACAATTCCTAACGCCGGACAGAAGAATTTCTGATAAGCTACTTTCACTTAGCAGAGTAGACTTAAGACTTTTAACTGGTTACTTCACAGGCCACTGTAGCCTGAGATATTAATTAAACAAAATTGGCCTCTCTGAGACCATCATCTGCCCTTTTTGTGAAATGGACACTAAAAATTCTTTGTAAAAGTCCTGCCCTAGACAGTGAACAGCTACAGCATCTTGGTGGTACTGTTGTATCTCCATATAAACTATGGAACAATAAACCCCAAAATGTGCTAAACTTTTGAAAAAGCCTCTTGGCAGGCTTTGCACAATAGATCTACTTTGGTCGCACGGCGCAGTAGCTTAATAATAATGGTCCCGTAACAAAAAACCAATACATAAAACTGTTTCATTATGTTTTTTTTTGTTTTTGGTATATCTTAGTGACATTTGACCGTCAATAATCTCTTTCAGGAAGTGGAATAAAATGGGAGGTACGATAATTTCATATGATTATGATATTGTAATAGCAATCTCTGGCAAACACCTTCCAACACTGTGGGATCTTCAACAAAGAACTCTCAACAGACTATCACTATAGTGCAAAAATCGAGGACTAGAAGTAAATCCGGAAAAAGCGGAACTGATACTGTTCAGCAGAAAACAAAAAACACCTGCTCTTCACCAAATACTTTTAGGGGGAAAACTCCTAAAGGTAACAGAAAACGCTAAATATCTAGGACTCGTACTGGATAGGGAGCTAAAGTGCGGGCTCACAATGGCAGACAGAGTACGCAAAGCTACAACGGTGCTATACTCCTGCGGAAGCCTCATTGGGAAAAAATGGGGTTTGAAATCCAGAATGATACACTGGCTGTACACAGCAGTAATTATACCAATTCTCTTCTACGACATTGCAATATGGTGGAATGTCCTTGAGAACGGCGAGAACTTTAAAAGAGTTGACAATGTCCAAAGACCTGCATCTGTTCTTATAACCGGTGCAATGTCAACCACATCATCGAAAGTACTGTAGGTGATATTAAGCTTCATTCCGGTAGACCTGCAGGCAAAGTGCATTGCGCGCAGTGTAGCAATACGGCTGAAGACTTTAAGTAAGTGGTCAAACACAGTCTATGGCCACGGTAAAACCCTGGATAGCACGTTGGGGCTTCCCGGACAGGTGGGCTATGCAGTCCCGCCTATACTTTTCACTACAACGCTCGTGACCCTCCTACCCTCGAGTGAAAAGTGGTAACAGGACATAGTAAGAAAGGACGAGTCCATCCATGTATACTAGGCCGGGTCGATTTGTGGGGAGGCAAAAAACCGCCCATTGCTCTGTGGAAATTGGAGGACATCAGAGTTCGTTTTAGAGGTAAGGTTCCGTCGGCAAAGTTTCTTATTTTGATCCCTAGAATACGATTTTCACAGAGCAATGAGCGATTTTTAAATCGACCCGCCCTAATGTATACACAGATGGCTCAAAGCTCGAGGGCAGGGTGGGCGGAGTTGTATATTCCGAGCGTCTGGGGATCTTCTTCAGGCTTCCCGACTTCTTTCAGGCTCAACTGGTGGCAACTGATATCAGTAATTACGGGGCACTGCCTTATCGGTAGGCACGCCCAGAGGATGGGTGTGCAAACACATGACTTCTGCAGAAGTTGTCGAGACGAGGAAAAGAAAGAGACGATCCCGCACCTTCTGTCTCACTGTCCTGCTCTATCCAAACGTAGGCTTTAATGAATTAGAAGATGTCGGCTCTGTCGAAAATAAGGATCTTACAAAACTTTTGAAGAGCACACATTGGTTTTAAGAAAGATAAGGGCTAGTTCCCCACGCGCGTCAACCGCGTCAACCGCGTCAACCTAACCTAACCTAATGATAATTAAATAAAGTTATTTCCACCGTGAAACATTTTTTCCAACGCTTACTAATTCATGCAATAAAGGGTTAATTAAATGATGGCAAATTTTAATAATTATAATTAAATTTTTAAATAAATTATTTTAAATTGAATAAAAATCTGTACAAATGTGACTACCTCCACTGCCATTTCGCACCTAAAAACAGACCACACGCTTTTCTGTGGCCGTTTACAGTTTCCACTTGAAGTCAATTAACCGTTAACGTACTTTTTCAAATTATTTTTATTCTTTTGAGTTGAGTTGAGCCCGCAGGGCAGGTGTGGGCAGCTTTGTAAAAAACATTAAAAATTGATAAAGTGTAATTTCATTTGACTATAATTAACAAAATCATTTTAAAATTATAAAATTGAAACAATGTATTATTATTGTAATTGACGCATATTTATTAAAATAAAATATCCGGATTTATATTATTCGCGCCCTTAAATACACCACAAAAACAATTACCACAAATTTTTTTATGAACAAAGTAAGCACTTCAAAATATTTGCAATTCCAACGATTATTTTATATTCATGAAATCAGGCATAATAAAAATATTTTCACAACACACTCACATACAAATTGTATTATTAAGTATTTTATTGAATTCGTTATATGACGGAAGTTGTGGCGGAAATGGCAAAGCAGCAACGGAAACATTGCAGGAAGCGGATATGAATGCGACGAAATGTGAAAGGCCACCAGCAACATATGCTTTGCATCACTTGCAAGCGCGTTTATGATCAATGCGTTGCCTAACATTAGGCGCAGAAGTAGTATGGCGGTAAGTTTTACTGCTGTTTCACAAAATCTTGCATGCCCAGTGGCATGATTGTATAAATTTTGTATTGTATTGTGTGTCGAACCCAATAGCAATCACTGCAATGGCAGCTCTGTGCATTTTGTTTTTGTGATTTCTAATGTAATCAAAAAACAAGAAAACAAAAAAATGCTTACAAATTATTGCACATTTTACGCCAAATCAACACGCGTCGGCAACCGCATAAAATTTTATTAGGCACAACCGCATATTGAATTATTACTGCATAACCAAGGCATGCATATGGGCGCGCATAAAAGAGACAATTAAGGCACAATAAATCCATGGCCAGCAATCAAACAGCTGCTGTCTAATTTAAGAGCGAGCGTATTAATAATGAACTGGCGCACACATACATACATCCTCGAGGGAAGTTTGTGCCAAATTTCTAATTCAAAGTGTGTCATGCGCCTTGATATAAACCTTTAAACTCGCGGTACACATTTTGGCAGAGAGGGGGAATCTTACATAGATACCGTCAACATAGACGGCATGCACGATTTATACTGATCGCTAAAGGTGGACCTCATTCGGGACCGCGCGCTGTCAGTATTACTAAAGGGTGTTTTTTTAGAGGTTAGGTTTTCAAGATGAAATAAAACGTATATAATTTAATGTTATGGCCAAGAATTTAGCTTTATTAAAAAGATAAGGGTTTGCCATTATGTTTTAAAAATGATTTCGGGCAAGTGGCCGCCGCGGCTGGCTCGAATAAATTCCAGCCGAGAGGCCCAATTTTCGACCACTTTTTGCAGCAATTGGGGCCGTATGTCAGCAATAACGCGCCGAATATTCTCTTCCAAGACGTCAATCGTCTCGGGGTTATCTGCGTAGACAAGCGACTTCACATAGCCCTACAAGAAATAGTCCAGCGGTGTTATATCGCACGACCTTGGAGGCCACGCCACAGGTCCACGGCGCGAGATAATGCGCTCACCAAAAGTTTCCTTCAATAAATCGATTGTTGCGTTGGCTGTATGGCATGTAGCGCCGTCTTGTTGGAACCAAAGGTCGTCCACATCAACATCGTCCAATTCAGGCACGAAAAAGTCATTAATCATGGCTCTATAGCGCTCTCCATTGACTGTAACATTATGGCCGGCTTCATTTTTAAAGAAATATGGACCAATGATTCCCTCTGCCCATAGAGCACACCAAACAGTGAATTTTTGAGGATGTAACGGCGTCTCAGCAATGGCTTGTGGATTATGTTCACTTCAAATGCGACAATTTTGCTTATTGACATACCCATTCAACCAAAAGTGAGCTTCATCGCTGAACAAAATTTTCTTGTGATGCGTCGCGCGAACCGAACCATTATTTTCGTAATAAATTTGCACGATTTGCAAACGTTGTTCAGGTGTAAGTCTATTCATTATGAAATGGCCATCCAAATTGAGCATAAATCAAGTGACAGCTGTCAAAAAGACCATCTACGAAAAAAGTAGTGCCAACTTGAAAACCTAACCTCTAAAAAAAACACCGTTTACTAAACTGGACTTGCGAAACAGTAGACCTACGTACTCCGACCTCTGTAGTTTTGATTTGCCCTGCGGTATCGCCGTTTAAGCATTACATCGCAGAGCCAAGTTGGCTAGTATGGCTCTTCATATATGTTTCTGTCTCTGTCTACCCTTCATTACTTGTTGGTCTTCTTTGTTTACTCCGCTCCCATTTTTTTTTTTTGTCCGCAGCTCCTATAACGCATTTGCGCACCATTCATTCTCTCATCTGGGCCCACACCAACTTCGATTGCAGCATGTGATTTACAATGTTGTCTGGGGTTATTCTTGCCTCTATCATTTCTTCAATGGACATTTTTTCAGATGTGTATCTCGGGTAGGAGAAGAAGACATGTTCCGCGTTCTCACTACCGTTGCCGCAGAACGAGCAGTCTGCTGCCTCCTCGTGGCCGAGTCTTTGAAGATACTCTCTATAGCATCCATGTCCCATCAGGAACTGTGTCAAGTAGTAATCCGTGTCACCATGTCTTCTTTCAACCCATGTTTGCACTCTTCTGATGAGTTTATGCGTTCACCTCCCTTTTGTCGATAGGTCCCAGTGATTTTGCCACTCATTTATGCTCCCCTGTCGTTCCTCCTTACACTCTTGCGTTAGTTGCCTGTTTAGACTTTTGGCTTTGTTGCGACTCTACCTAGTTCAGATGCCATTATATCTGGTGGTATGATACCCGACATGACAAACATTGCTTCATACGACACTGTCCTGAAAGCACAGGCAACTCTAAGGGCACTTAGCGTAAAAACTATTTCCGCCTTCTTCGGGTATGTTTTTTGCATCAGGACTTTCTCCCATATGATTGCTGCTTATAGTACATGAGTGTAAACTGGATAACTTTAGGAGCGCTCTTCTGCTCTGAGTGAGACCACCGATGTTGGCCATAATCCTTGACAGTGCCGCCGTCAGCATGGCTGCCTTTCCGCATGCTTTTTTAATGTATTCCTTGGAGCTTAGTCGAACATCGATCATATCACCCAAATATCTTAGTGCCGTTTGTATTGTGACGTTAAACTCAGTGTTTAGTGTTGGTCGTTTTTAACTTTTTTCTGCTCATAATAAGAATTGCTTCCTTTTTTTGTGTCCTGCTAGCTAGAGCCGTAAGTCAATTTCTAGCCTTTGTTGGTGCCTCGCTGAGGAATTATTTTGGCGACTATGGTCAACGCAATGTCGTCTGCGTATCCATTATTTTCACTTCTCTTGACATTGGGAGTTGCAGTACCCCATCCATCATATAGAACATTTCATGGGCTCAAGCCCAGTACAGATCTCTGCGCTGCTCCGCCCGTCACTGCATATCTCTTGGTACCTTCATCTGTATCGTATAGAAGTACTATTTCCAAAAGATAACTGCTTATAACCCGTACTAGGTATGCTGCCCTTTTTTCTCTTTCAGGTTATCCGAGCAAGGCGGTAGGGCACGATGTAAAGATATTGCAAAAGAAACAGATCGCCGAGAGGTAGATGGAGGCATGGGCTAATACCCACTCTTGCGACGTTATTAGAAAGAACCCATGGGGAAAGAAACTTCCACCGAACCCAATTTCCTTTACACCACGAAGTATTTCGAAAATACCTCAATATCTTCAGCCATGACAGTTCCGCAAACTGCCAAATCTGCACGGAGAGGGAAGAAGACGTTGAACACGTCTTGTGCCAATGCTTACGCGATGCGCCCAAAATCCTTGAGATATTAAACAGAGAAAATATAGATTTTTTACGGGAATCAAGTGATAACTGAAAGCGAATCTACGCGCATGTAAAATATTATTCATTATGATTTAAGGCGCGCGGAGCTTCATAAACGTAATAACTAGCAGCCTAAGAGCTAACCAGCCCCGTGAGGTAATACCTTCTTGGCAGTTCCGTGACGAGAGTGGTAGAGTGCGGAGATGTGTTTAGTATGTAAGTGTAGCTGTGGGCGTTTCTTCTTCACAGGTGTCATAAAAGAAAAAACGGCCTAAACAAAAAAAAAACACATAGTGTTCGAGAGCAGAGATGTCTTTTCTCTCGCTCCGCACAGAAATTTCCATGTTCCGGGCTTTTCTGACAATAATCTCTAATTTGCTCGAAAATTACACGGTGCAACACTGAAAATACACCTGATAAATTACACACTGTAGGTTGTTTATATGGTCGAATAATGCATAAAAATATTTTTGTTATATTTTTTGTACCCTCCAATTTTTATTTATTTATAAAAAACCGTTTTTTCAGACTTTGCACGGTAATCTACGGATATCTCAGTCATTTTTTCACCGATTTTCAATATTTTATATGTTTTGAAAAGGATATTGTCAGACCTTAGAAATGATGTACAACAAGTAATTATTCAAAGTAGTTAGTTGTGATTTTTATTTGATTAAACCTGGAGAAAGTGCTTTTTCTTATCATTTTTTTAATTTTAACAATTTTTTATTGCATAATTTTACAACAAAATTAAAGATGTTTGTTAATACTCTTTGAGTGCATTTATTAACGAAGAAATTAAAGTATTACTTTCAATAATCGGATAAAAATTGCGTAAACTACGCTAGTTTTCCGTAAATAGAAAAAAATGCCTTGAATATCTATCCATTTGTGGAACCATAGTTTTTGTCTTTAATGATTACTTACTTGGAAAAATCACTGCATTCTTTATGTATTGACAATAAATGTTTGACAATGACAATGTGTGTAATTTGTCAGGTGTATTTCGTTTTTTTTTTTTTTTGTAGCACAGTGTTATATCCAGCGGTATCGTGCTAGTGATGATACTAAGGATTTATATATAAAACAAAACATAAATAAAAAAAATTGTTTCGTTTTTCCATTTTCCGTTGATGCTCCCTCTGCTCTGCAAAAAGTGTTTAAAAGCACTTAAAACAATTATTTTGGATAATGCTGCCACTTAATTTTTGATATGAACACAGAAACCAATTACAGAATTGAATCCAAATATGGATATTGAACAAAACCTTAAAACAAATTTGTTTAGTGATGTTGCCACCTAATTTATAATAGATTACTAAAAGGTACTTAAAAAACTTTAGAACAATATTTTGAAATGGCGTTGCCACCTTCATTTTATTTGAGGAACAGAAGATTATGACGTAACTTTATATTCAAATAAAAAGTATTAATTTTATTTATTTTAAATCGAACAAAAGAGGATTAAACAACCTTTATAATTTTTTTTTTTTGTGTGATGATGCTACCTAATTTTTAATGTTCAAAAAGAAACCAGTTGCAGAACTAAATTCAAATATCAAACAGAAAGTTTTTAAAAGCACTTTAAAAAATGTGTTGCCACCAATTTGGAAATTAAATAATAGAAAACTAGAAATCAGTTACAAAATTGAATTAAATATTGGAATAAAGGTATCAGACGACAGGTATTTAAAACACTTTAAAAAAATGTTGTGAAGTGGCATTGCCACTTTAATTTTATTTTGAAAAATATGAGTTTATTATAAAACCTAACTGTATATTTAAATAAAATTTTATTTATTTTAAATTGAATGCAAGTGAATTAAACAAATTTATTAAACATTTTTTGAGTGATGATGCCACCTAATTTTTAATGCACAAACACAAACTAATTACAGAACTGAAGCAAATACAGATATTAAACGAAAAGCGTTTAAAAGCTCTTTTAAAAATATATTGAGTGACGTTGCCACTTAATTTTTAATAGAAAAATATAATTTAGTTACAAAATTTAATTAAATATTGGAATATGGTTATCAGACGAAAAGTGTGTATAAAAATTTAGAAAAATATTTCCAAGCGGCGTTGTCACCTTAATTTTCTTTGGAGAATATAAGCTTATTATGAAACCTAGCTTTATATTGAAATTAAAAATATCAATTATATTTTATTTTAAATCACACGAAAATGAATTAAACAACTTTTATAAAAATATTTTTTGAGGGCTGCTGTCACTTAATTTTTTATTGCACAAACAGAAAACAATTAGAAAACTGAAACAAAATACTTATATCAAACGAAAAGTATTTAAAAGCACTTTAAAAATATATATGTATATACAATAATAGAAAACTAGAAATCAGTTACAAATTAGAATTAAATATTTGAATATGATTATCAGTCGAAAAGTGCTTAAAAACTTTAGAATAACATTTTGAAGTGATGTTGCCACCTTGAATTTGATTTTGAAAGTTTATTTTTAAATACGAGTATTTGACCGAGCTTCTATGGTGCATAACTACTTTTCAGTAGGGCCCGGGTGATATTGCCACCTAAGTATTAATGGAAAAGTTCAACTTAGTTAAAGGTTTATGTATTAGAACTTTGGTATTAAAAGAAAAGTGTTTAAAACATATTGGATACATGCTTGGCCTGCCGGCATGCGGTCTTCCAGAATATCCAGTTCGTCGTTTTTCAATATTATGGGGGGGTCTCACAAGCCTATTCGAGCCCTTCGTCTGTGTTACTTATTGGTTGTTATGGTTGCCAATGGTACTCATGGCAGGAGAGTTCACGAAGGTTTCTAATGAGTCTCGATTAATATCGTTTATTGTCGTTTGATGCATACAGAAGAGGGCTCAGCCTTCATTACGTGTCCGTGGGAGTGATTTCGTGCGTGACAGTCCAAAGGAAGTTGCTTCTGTAAGTGGTATTCGTTTATAGCTAGAGGCATATCGTAATTGTCTTGTGATAATCTCAAACGTCGTCCATTCAATTTTAAGCCTTCGTCTCCCAGAAATTGTAGCAGCATAATTAAATACCGTTCGGCCAATTGCTTTGTATATTGCCAAGAACGTTTCTTTGTTTTTGCCCTAAAAGTTGCGACTACGGTTTGAAGACTTTGTTCCGGCTCTACACTATGGTTATATTCACAGTAAGATAAGTAGAAAAAAGGAAAAAAAATGTCGAAAGAAATCACTGAACTTTAGGATCTTTTATTGTCTGTATTGGTATTGCATCGACATGGATATCTAAGTCCAGTCTGACTTTCGCCTTGCTTTCCTAAGCCCGGTTTGACCTCATTTGACCAGTTGTTAAAAAAGTGGTCGTTCATTTCATAAAGCAGAGTGTAAGGAAGGCTGCTAACTGGGTTTCATCGACATGGATTTCTAAGTTCAGTTTGACCTCACCAACAGTTGCTAAAAAGAGTAGTCGTTCGTAAAGGAGAGTGAAAGGAAGACTGCTGGTAGTGGAAAACGAAAGTTCATGTTTCATCTTTCCTGTGTTGCATTACTAAAACTACTCACAGCAATCGATTTCCCGAAGCACACAAGGGTCTGTATTTTTTCTATGACTTTCCAAATACTTATTTTGTCCAGTGAATAGTTCTTTCCACCAGATTGTAACCTCATATGGTTATGGTTGAATTGATGACTGTTTTGGGAACGCCATAGAAGAGTTGATTGTGAACGTCTCCGGTCTTTCACGAAGGCCATTTTGTTTGTGTTGTCGGCTGCCAGAGCTTTCTTCATTCTATCCTTCACGTAATGCTTCCAACTTAGCTCTGAGTTAAAAGTTATTTATAAGTAGTTAGTCTCATATGAAAAATTTAGAGCACTCTAATTTTGGTTTAGAAAATTCAGGAATTTATTTTGTTTTCTGTTGAATTCATTCTTTCTTTTATTTCATTTTAAACTAGATTAATAAGCAACACTGTGGTGTTAACGAATCGAAGCAAAAATACAGTGATTAGAAAGAAAAGAAATCATAATACTTTAACCTTATCTTTTGTTCTGTTATTTTATATACGAAACCTATCTATTTGAATTTGAAGATGTTCGGTTATTTTTCTTTCATTCCGATTTATAGCGTATACGAAGCAACGTGATATCCTAAAGAAAAATACTAAATTAAATTAAATATAATAATTAAAGGTACAAAAACAGAGTGTTATTATTGATGAAGCAACGTGATTTCCTATATTTTCCTTGTGAAAAAATTAAGTCCATCTCAGGAACGTTAACTTCTAAGGAGGTAGACTTTGCAACCCAGCGCCGCTTTAAGTAGGGCACTAATTATGGGCAAGAATTTTCCTGAGATTAATATCGCTAAATGGCCAAAATACCGGGGGACGTTCTCTTTGCATTGTGAAATTTCAAGATTTCCTTATTTCACTTACAGCTCTTGACCACTTTTAAATTCTATGACACTATTCAAGTATTCACGTGTGCCTTTGTTGAGATTTGCGACTTTTTTCTGAAGAAAATTTGAAATATAAGTTATTACAGTTTGAGTTTTGAGAACTACATATAAAACAGTAATGATAGGCATTCGATGTTTGATCTTAAAGGATTATTTTCTGCTTTTGAATGGTAATAAGTTCCATTGAGACATTTTCTTAGATTTTTGACTGCCTGTTAATAATATATTGGCATTCAACTTCATAGTAGAGTTTGAATCTAAAATTTCGGATTGCCAAACGAAGAGCCATACCCAAGCATATGTGGCCGCAGTAGTAATCAAATCAGTCTTTATTTGCGAAATAAAAATTATATATCCGGCATGTGCTGTCAGCCGTTATGGTAAAGTAAATGTGAAAGAACAACACAATAATAAATGGGCAGATATAGAAATCAGACAGTGCATATTTTTATTTTTTGCTTTGTCTGCTGCTTATTTCCACTTAACCCCTTCGGACCTCACGTGCAGAATTATGCACATAATGTTTAAAGCCTTATAATATTTTTATTTTACTTTGTTGATAACACCTGGGACCTAATGCGCATAATTGTGCACATGCCGGAAAATTCGGAAAACTTAATAAATATGTATGATTTTTCACACATTTGTTTTTATGATGTCCTTCTTAATAATAATTAGTAAAACAATAATTTTATTATCCCTTAACAACAATTGAAGTCTGAAGGGGTTAATGGAGTTTACACACAGCGAACACACACCAACTAAATTTAAAAAAATCTTTTTTTTCAAAATTTTAATAGTAGAAGAAAATAATTAATTTACTTGACAGAGTGTTAGTAAACATTTCAGGCTTTATAGCAAAAAATAGTACTACAATCGGTTGCGCCATTTAGTTGCGCCAGTTAGTTATAGTTTCAAAGTAAATTTTATGATTTTTTAACATATTTTTCCTTATATCAGAAAAACCCTTTCAGAAGAAACTGCCTTCAAAATACAAAAAAAAACATATTTCGTCGCTTGATTTAAATTTAATTTTAGGTTTAGCATCCAGGATCCACTGCCAGTTTGCTTCACGCAAGCACAACACAACATTCGCTTTTTTTAGCGGGCAACTGAAAACATTCAAATTTGCCGTCATCGCAAAACGAAAACAAAAAACTATCCAATCATGACCGCAACTTGTCATTCTTGTTATGCCTGACAAAACCAACCGAAATGTCAAGCTGAAACGACATATTCTGTACGAAATCTATTTGTGTGTGTGCGTGTAAGCAAATGCAGTCACATTGACTGCAAAGTGCAACGCTGTCACTGCCCCTGCTACTCTATTCACATGTGGTTGCGCTTAAGTGCACAAAATGTCAATTGAAATTTGGTTAATTTGTCATCCATGAAGCGTGGCGTCTAGCTCGGCTTGCTTGGTTAGCGGTCAGTTGGGGGCTTATTGCCACGATTTCGTGGACACTAAATTCGTGTGATAGGCATTGGAGTGACAAAGTGGGGGACAATCAATACATATTCTGATAAGTAAAATAATTTGGTGCAATAATGTTTATAATTTTTATTCAGCGATGTGGTGCATTACAGCTTTGTTCACATCAGTGAATCGAGACACATGCAGGGTGGTCCCAATACTGGAGTGATATGAATGATTTGTTGCTGGTGAGTGTTTTTGGTTCAAAATTTTTGACTGTCAGCCAGTAGAATACCTTCGCGATATGAAATCAGTCGCTCTACTGTTAAAAAATAATGGCAAATTATTATAATCGGTCGCCGTAGCCGATTGGGTTGGTTGGTAGGTTACTACCATTCGGAGTATGTAGATTCGCGAAACTAAAAAAAACGTTTTTTTCTAATACCGGTCGCCTCTCGCCAGACAATAGCGAACCTCCGAGTGTCTTCCTGCTATGAAAAAGCTCTTCATAGAAAATATCTACATTCGAAGTCGGCTTAAAATTGTATGTCCATCCATTTGTGGAACAACATCAAGACGCAAGCCACAAATTGAAGGAGGAGCTAGGCCAAACACCCAAAAAGGATGTAATTGTAAAAAACAAACTTCCAAAGTTTGGGCTGCCTTCTGCCAATTGCCTTTAGCCATGTTTTGGATGAGCTGCATTTTTATATAGACAGAATGGTGAGAAACAATGTTGCGGCCTCTGCGGAAAACATTCAAAAATTCGAGTGGCCAAAGAATTAGAAGACAGAGACAACCTGTTTTCGATTGGTGGCTTTACCGGCCCAATTTTTACCGAAATGCTGCTGGATTTGGCATTTCAACAAACGGTAAATGCTGTGCTTCATAGGGATAAAAATCGATTTTTTTTTGCATGTTATTGTAGTAAAACATTTCAAAAATACCGTGTTAAAATTTTAAGTCAATCCGAGCAAAACTTATTAAGTTATAGAGCATAAAGCCGAGCCGCCTCAAACATCTGCCGAGACGCAGCAGTTGCGCGTTTTCATAACTTAAGGGGGTATTCTGGTCTAGAAAATTGAAAAAATCAATTTTTTTTTTTTGCATATTTTCAAAGCCTAGACTTTCAAAAATATGCTCTTAAAAGGATTTTTCAAAATTGGAATTATTTTCGAAGCTACAACTATTTTAGTGACGTGGCAGCTAAACTGGTTTGAGGGGACGGCCGTAACTTTAAACGCGTGTTTCTCAAAACTCCTTTTGCTGAGGTGGTTGACACGATATCTGAAGTTCTATTTGACCGATCCCTTTGAAATTTGGTGAGAATCTTTTTCATACATCTCTTTATCACTGGAGCCTTGGATTTTGAAAAATTTTAATTTGAAGTATTTTTAAAAAATTCGTAAAGGTCAAAAAACAGGGGTAAAAAAAATTTTTTTTTTTCAAGTAGGCGCCATTTTATGAATTTTTATTTTTTTTTTTCGGCCGAGGCTCAAGATGTAGCGACATCTTTACTAATTAAGAATTTTCTTTGTTTGTTCGATTTAGATCACTACAAGGGTTGGAATCATGTCAACCAGGGAGCACTGTTTGACTAGCAACCCCTACTTCACCGACCTGTCACTGGATGAATTTTTGACTTTTTTTTTTTTTTTAATTTTTTTTATATACCTTAAACATCAATAAATATTATATTATATTAAATGGATAGTAAAAATGTTTTTAATTTTTCTTTTATCCTAGTTTGAAAAATACCCAAAAAGTAGGGCTCTAGACCAGAATACCCCCTTAAAACTTTAAACACGGTTTTCTCGAACCTTTTTTTTTTAAGTGCGTAGTCATTGGCATTTGAAAACTACTCAACCGATCCTTTTGAAATTTTGCACACATATTTTACATATAAAAAACCTCCCCCCAACGTCTTTTTTTCGCCATTTTTTTTATATTTTTTACACCTACAAAATGGCGGCATTTTTTCGTCAAAAATCACTTTTTACTTCAAACGACTACCAAATGGCTGAAAATGAAATTAAATCGTCAAAATAAACGTTGGGGGGGAAGTTTAACTCATATTTTAACTAAATTATTCGATTTTTTTGATTTCAGATGATTCTACGCTGAGATATGCTGACTACTGCAAAATGTATTTTTGAAAAGACGTCTACGTAAATGTGCTCTCATTCGCTCATTTTGCAATATTTTTACATGAAAATTTTATCAAATATTCTTGAAATGTTACTTTATAATATGCAACAACCTTTAATAAACTGACTTGAACCGTTTCGCTACAATAAATTTATGAAAAAAGTATTTTTTTTTAGCGTTTATCCCTCACTATTTTCAGGCAGTCGATTAACTTCTGCCTCGTAATAATATAAAAATTTATTGTCTATCAGAAGCTGCATTCAAGACGGTCTCTAATGGTGACGAGAATGACTAACTTCCTCATCGATGGTTAAATACTTCACTAGCCATGAGCTGGCTACGCAGCGTACCCTTGTAGTGTTTAATCCATGCAAAGAGAGGAGGAAATGAGTATTTTTAGCTTACTGGAGGCTGCTCATGAGCAGATGGGCTTTCAGTCAATTCGGTGAGCGCTGGAAGAGAATATCGCTTTGAAGTGCTGCAAAGTACTTCCCGCCACGATTGGATTAAAGGCAATCTAGTGAGCCTATGGGACGAACAAAGCTTGTTGTGTGCGTAACTAGCAGTCGGTAAATCCCCTTTGAAATCCATTGGGAGCACAAAAACCAGGACAAGTTAGACAAGTTTTTTTATTATAACGATTGCCTGCCGTCAAGTAATGGCGAGTCTATTTCTGCCATAAAAAAGTTTCTCAAAAAATAATCTATCGCTTGAGTATCGGCAGCATAAAGCTGAGGGTCCGTCCTCCCGTTTGTGTAGCAACAATAAGGAGCACTGCCAAACTCCCAACAAAGGATGTACGCTCCAATTATATAAACATATGTATGATTATGTGACTGTTTGCTGATTTTCCTCTATGCTCTGACACAAGAAAGGATAACGTGAAAGAAGATTATTTTTTGAGCGCTTGATACTCATTTACGAGCCATGCTCTTGTCACGATATGAAAGGTGTGATGCACGCCTCAAATAGGTAGAGGACCTCAACCAAACATCCAAGAAAGGGTGTTAGAGCACATTTTATATATTAGGTTGGGGAATAAGTTCGTAGTGTTTCTACCGAAGACTTTTATTTAAACAAAAAACAATAACTCTATTAATAAGTGAATCAATTATATATTCGCCGTTGCTATTTCATCCTTTTTGCCACCTCTCGACCAATTTGTTGATGCCGTTCCGCCAAAAGTCGCCTGATCTGGTGTCAAAGAAATTGTTGAGTCTCTTTCTTATCGAAGGTAACGCCCTTCATATGGCTTAAAAGAGAACGGAAAAGATGGTAATAAGCGGTTGGTGCAAGGACCGGAGAATACGTAGGATGCTGAAGAACGTCCCATTCGAGCTCTTGGAGTGCGGCTTTGACGACTTGCGCAACATGAGGACTGGCGTTGTCGTGAAGGAGTATGGTTTGACCATGTCGATCAGGCCTTTTCAGTTGAATAACCTCATTCCCGTGGTGAAGCTGGGCAATGTAGAGTTCCTCGTTGACCGTGGTTCCACCAAACACCTATCATTCCACCAAACATACCTCCCAGTCCCACCAAACACATATCATGATCTTCTTTGGATGAAGATCCGACTTGTCTCTCGGCTTTGGCGTATCTCCTGGAGAATGGAGTGGTTCTTTGCTTCATATTGATGTATGAGCACCATTTCTCATCTCCCGTGACGATTCGGTACAAAAAGCGCTGTTTATGACCGCATGTCGCTCTATGGTGAGCGAGATGTTGAGAAGCCATTTGAAGTTGATTTACTTTGTTGTTTTCGTTGAACTCGTTAGGCACCCAGGCTCCCAATTTTTCAGTGAATCCCATTGAAGGAAAGTGATTGCGAATCGTATGATAATCGCAGTTGATTTTTTCATCAAAATGTCAATTCACGACTGGTTTCCCGACCGTTCTCCTTGATTTGAGACCTTCTTCACCGAATTCAGAGGGCGGTTCCGCTACGGGACGTTTCATCGATGTCAAAGTCGCCATTTTTGAACTTACCGAACCATTTCCGTTCTGTGGACTCACCTATGACACCACTGTAAAAGAATGAAAATTTTGATTTCTCGCGATCGGAGCTGTAGTTACTTTCGAATAATAAAATTAAGTATTTCTAAAGAGTGCACCAAATATTTAATAAACGGTGGAAAAGTTACTTGCCATTTTTATTCACCTACACAATGGAGGTGGCGGAAAAAATTATGTGTTGAGAGGGGCACAAAGGCTATGCGCTCAATAGCTGGGGCAATAACTGGCGATTGAGCCAGAAATACAAAGAAGGTGTGCACAAATTGAGATAAAATCATGGTAATGCACTTCAAGCCAAAATAGAAACTACTGGAATGAATAAAATACGAATATAGAGACATAAAAGAAAATCTTTGGAGCAAATGGCAAGTTAGGAAAATAACAAAAGCAATAGGCTTGAACTAAAACACAAAAATAAAATGATGTAAAAAATGTGCAGCGTAATGCAAACCTAAATCCAAAAGCTTGCCAAGCTTAGGCCAAAAATATTTCAACGCGCCCAGACAAGCGACGCCAAGTAGAGCGTGACACAAACATTTGATGTTAGATAAAAATAAAAGAAGAAAAAAGAAGCAAATTTTCAATAAAAGGGAAGCAGAAAAGCAAATGCACACATTTAGGCGTTGAATACCAGTAATTCACTGTTACTTTGGCGCTGGAAACACTTTTTACATTTGCTTTTTTGTTCTTCTTACAAAGCTTAAGTGCCGCACCGTGTTCCGTAGTGGTACGTTTGGCAATTTTGTCAAGAAACGAATTTTTGCATTCGCTTGCCTAACGGCAATGAAAACAAACACCGTAAGGGGAAAAATAAGATGCACAATGAAAAACAAAAAAAAAATACGCAAATATTGTTCGTACGCGACTGTTTGTGGATTTTCGCTTGCCTCTCTCTCTCTCTCTCGCTGTCTACAGTCACCATCACACAAGCGCCTGCAATGCCACCAAAATTTTGTTTTTGCATACACCAAATCTTCACTATAATATTTTCCAGTTCACAACCTATGCCTATTCACCGATTTGGATTTACGCCAATATCTTCGTTCACTTGCTATGCATTTGTGGGTCACACCTTAACCGATGAACGAAAAACATAAAACTACAAGCGCATTTAAATGTTTTGCCAGCAGTGGTAGCAACTGTGCACTGCGCTGTGAGGTGAATAGGTGGGCGAGCAAGAAGAAGCAGCGATAGCAGTAGGTTGGCTGGCTTAACACGTGTTGGCGCTTGTGCTGGGCGAGTATATAAATCGAGTGTGTACGCGCGCGTATTTTCGTACGCCGTGCAAGTAAAGATAAACTATGTAGAACGGCATTTAAGCTAGCGGATATAGTAGGAAGTATACTTGAGCGCCGCAACCAAAGTTAAGCGATTACCCACAACGGATGTGTGCTTACTGTAGAGTACACAAGAAAAAGTTTGTGGCAGAGCAGGCAGTGGCAATGGTGGCGTTGCCAACTATTCCAGCTCCTTGGAGGCTTATTTACAAAGTATGCACTGGGACAGCGAAAACAAATAACTGGGAAATAAAAGAGTAAGAAACCAGTGAAAATTAATAAAAATATAAAAGTAATAAAAAGAAAAAAAGGAAAGAAATAAGTATGAGCACAAATAACTGAGAAATAAGGGAATAAGAAACCAATGAATAAAAACATAAAAGTAATAAAGAGATAAAAAATAAGTAGTAGGTCTGGATTTGGCAACAATAATATGAGAAGTAGAAGTACATACAAAAATGCGTAAAGCAACTTCATCAGCCACACATGGAGGAGAAGCCACCTGCCGCAAAGCAACTTAAATTCCAATTGCTCCACTTGCTTGCCAAAGCCTTTGGCCGTAGTTGCTGAGGCACTTCGTGATGCTTTACTTACGGTTTGCGTGCGATGTGTGCCACCGACATTCTACATTGGTTGCATGTGCTAACGTTTGTTGGTTAGCTGTTACCTACTTCATGCCACATCGAATTTTCCTGCGGTTTCGCTGTGAAGTTTTTACGTTATATTTTTCTTTTTTGATTTATTTTTTGTATTTTACCATTTGCTAACTTTGCACCTGTTCGCTTATACAAATAAATTGACCAAATCGAAAATCTTTTTGTGGTGACGCTGGCTGTACGAAGTTTGGAGAGTTTATTGCCACAGCCTACCCTGGAAGAAATTTGCAAGTTGTGAGAATGCTTACTGAGCATAATTTATTCTTCCATTTGCCAGATATTTCAGTAGAACGGGCGAAGGATCGACAAAGCTCCTACTTATCTGGGACAAGACAATTATGTTTTTCCGACTGAGTTACTTGCTACTAGAACTATGCCTGATAGTAGGGTGACTAAAAAGCATATCCGCAGCTTACGCGTTTCGTACAAATCCGCGGGCCGCGAGGTGCCACTTATGGGTTTGAGTGCACATGAACTTACTTCCACGTGGGTGTGGGGTTGTCTCCAATTGTTCTAATATATTACATTCGTAAAAACGTCACAAGTCTTAGTTGGCAATGAAGTGACAGATATGTGCGCTGGCACAGGGACGACCCAGATATTTATCGGATCTTCATGGTTCTAAAACGATTGCTATTGAATGACTAAGGAGATCCCACCATATTGGACGTATACTACCAGGAAGGAGATCTACAATATAATGTTAAAGCAGTCTTAAACTTCCTTTACTGGTCAAATTAATAAGGAGATCCATAATCTCAAAGCACTCTCAAACTTTTTTATTGGTCCTTTCAAAGTAAATTAAGGCGTGGTACCTACATTTTTATCAGTGCAGATTGAGTAGCGCTAAGCAGAGAGAAACAAATGCACATAAGCGTTAACTCTGAATCCCTGGTCAGCATACCTCGAAGCACATAACCCAAATGTCATATTCTCAAGTTGTTCCGGTGAACGGTGAACGTTTTTAAGGTCGGAATTAGATGTCATTGAATTTTTTGTTTATTTTTGGAAGGTTTAAAAGCAAAGGAAATTTATGAACGAGTATTGGAAGTGTATAAGGTCTTTTTGCCATCAATTAGTACAGTAGAGGAATGGGTTGCTGAATTTAAAAATGATCGTACAAGCCTTGAAAACGATCCACATCAAGAACGTTTATAAACAGCAACAACACCAGAAATCGTAGAAAAAATACAGGAAATCGTATTGGAAAATTATCAAGTAACTGAAAGAGATTTAGTAGAGGCCGTAGGCATCCCATTGGGCAGTGAAAGCAATATTTTGACTCAAGTATTGGGTTTCAGAAAGCAGTGTGCACAATGGGTGCCGCATTAGGTAACAATGGCACAAAAACACATTCGAATGCGACTTTCTCAGCAACATTTAGAGCGCGATTTCGAAAAGCCAAAGTGGATTTTGTGCGTCGATTCATCACTCTAAACAAGAGGCTAAATAATGGGGTGACCCGGTTCTTCGGCTCCGAAATGAGTTCATATCCAGAAATCGGCCAATAAGGTGTTACCAACAGTTTCTGGGGATACGAAAGGAATTTTGTTTGTGAATTACTTGGAAGTTGGTAAAACAATAAATTCTGAGCATTATTGTAATCTTTTAAAGCAGATGAAGGGAAAAATTCGTGAAAAAAGGCCCAGTTTGCAAAATAAAAAATTCTTTTGCATCAGAACAATGCACCGTGTCACCAGAGCATTGGCTAAACCATGGCTAAAATCCATTAATTAAAGTTCGATTTGTTGGAGTATCCCATTCACCAGATTTAGCCCCTAGCAACTTCCGTCTGTTTACAGACCTAAAAAATGCTTGTGTGGAAAGTGTTTTTCATCACATGATGAGGTCACCACGGCTGTGGAAGCGTATTTTGCAGGTCCTTCAGATTTTCACTTCACGAATGGAGTTCATAAAGTGGTATCTTGCACTGATATTCAGGGAGACTATGCTGAATAATAAACTGTATTTTAAACCATAAAATTGTGTTTTTCTTATCGAACCGCAAAACTTATTGAGCAACCTAAGATGTTGACATATCAGAGTGGCCATTTAACGGAGCCATTATTAAGGAAAAGCTAAAAATTTCGATACGTTTTGTTATATGTATTTTAATTGTAGAAAATAAAGTTCTGTGGTCTTAATGGATCACCCTGTACAAAGAATATGCAATATTCCTTAAAGTGTATCGGTAAATACCTGGCAGTTGTGATAGAAGTAGGTCCGTATGCCACAATGGATCAATTCTGATCGCAGTGACTACAAAATTTAACTCTCAACTAAGATTAATCTGGGACGGCGCCTATAATATAAATTCCAGCCGCTCTAGAGCAACTTGATTTAAATATGCGAAGTTTCTTATCGCCAGACGTGTATAATAATATTATTTATATATTATATTTCAAGCGTTAGAATTTTCCACATGGGTCAGCATTAGTAAAGGCTGTTCAGATTTAGAGGTATCGGATTTTAAATTGAAATAAAACAACGAAAATTCAAATTTATTGGGAAATCTTTATTATTTTATGTAGAACCTTTCATGGCATTTATTTCTTAAAAATAATCTCTTTCAAATGTTGGCCGCAACTGAAAAACTGTAGTAATGTTGGCTTCCAAAGCCTCAATCGAAGCTGGTTTATCCACAAATAATTTAAACTTTAAATATCCCCACAAATAAAAGTCTAAAGGTGTGATATCACACGATCTTGGTGGCCAATCCACGTGTCCGAGACGAGAGATAAAGTTAAGAAAGGAAATGACGACGCAGCAAATCCATTGTTTCACGGGATGTATGGCAAGTAGTGCCATCTCGTTCGAACCAAATGTTGTGGAGATCACGAGCTTCAATTTCCAACATCAAAAAGTGGTCTATAAAGGCGGTTGTTTTCAATGGATGTAATGGCTGTCCAATCTGATCACCCGTTACTTAGGTGGGCACGCGAAAAGCTCCTTACATTCAATCTCCCACTTTTTCGAGCAGTTTTTTTATTCCACTAACTTTCACCATTCATTCGCTATGCCTGCGTTCGGGTAACTATTTATACATTTACGAATACATATCCACTTTTGTAAAAATTATTTCGCGGTATGATGCGGGTGACGTGAGTTTTTTATTGCTTCCTTTTCTGCTTCCTTGTTAATCTTACTTTTTTGGTTTTTTTTTTTTTTTTTTGATTTTGTTTTACCAACGCCATCAAGGTTTAAATTGAGTTCAACATTTTTTATTGCCGCTTTGGTGTGAAACTCGTTGTTGGCACACCGCAATGACAATTGCTACCAATCGCTAGCCAGAACATTTGCAGCTGGCTGCTGCGGTGATGTAGTGGTGGTGACTGTGGCGGCAGTGGTGACGCCATACCCAAATAATACTTTTCATCGCAGATAGCGAATTAATTTGTAACAGTGAAGTGTGTAGGAGGGCAGTTTGTGCCAGACGGATATTGTGAGGTTGTAGGCATGCAAGCAATTGGAATTAGTTTTATTTTTTGGTTTCGCAGAATTTACTATGTTGTTAAAGCAACTCTTAAAAAGTTTGGCTGCTGTAATCGATTAGAGACTAAAAATCTAAACTTGAGAGTAAACAATTTGCCACAGAATGCATGAGTTGGATTTCAACTAACTTTGATGTTACTGAAAGGAGGTAGTCTTGTGGTGTGATTTTGTATTGAGCAATGCTTTTGAAATTCTAAAAACGAGATTTTTTTACAAGCAGCACACCATCAATCATACTTTAGGAAGAAGAGGTCAAGAGTAGCAAATCTCATAAGTTTAGAGTGAATATCTTTGTGACTTTTTATGGAGGGTCTTACATTTTTCCTTCTCCGAAAGGTAAATTACTTTTTTTAAATCTTTGTAAGGCTATAAACATACTAGCGCCCTGCTGGTACTGAGCCTTTGAATATTTATCAATAGATATAATTTTGAACCACTGTAAATGGGAATTCGCTTCAAACTAAAGTGAGTTTTTTGTCCATATTTTTTCTTTTTATTATTTTTGACAGTTTTTAATAGCAAAAAAGTAAAGGCTCATGGCATGACATATCACCAATTTCTCACGTGTTTTATATTTTCTATACCTCTCAGCCATTGCTTCGAATGTTATTGGAGAATTATTATTTTCATATTTTTACATTTCATGTGCGGAAAGTTGATTGAGAGTTGAATTTTATAATTTGATGCTTTCTTGAATAAAGTAAAGCGAGAAGTGTTGTTGTTGTTGTAGCAGCAGTACCAAGTCGTGGCCAGGATGGTGTTCCTAAATATTGCCATCTCACTTTGAAAAAACGTGTTATTTTCGACGGGCTTGGAGCCATAGAGAGAGCCAGAGAGATAGAGAGAGAGGACGAGAGAGAAGTGTTAGGCGAGCAGGTTTAAGTCAGCAAACGAAGAGGCGATTAGTAGCGTGTAGGCTTCTTCACAGATGGAAATCAGAATTATTCTGCTAAAATGTTTGGTTCACAATTGATTCGGCTTTATGTGGGCCACTCGATGTTGTTGATGTCGTCTCCCAGTAAATGTCGTTGATAGCCGATTGTCGCTAGTCTATCGGGGCCAGCTATTGTAATATAAATGAATAGATGTCAAGTGATCCAAGTGTTTTGTTATACTGAGAGGAAAACTGGAAAAATTAAAAAAAAAATTAGTAACTTTGAAATTATAATGGTGAAATTTTTAGTCCAAAGTTTATTAAAAGTGAAATATCTTCGGTTAGATTTAAAATTTTTTAAGCTAAAATAAATACTAAAAAATATTTTGGAAAAAACTAAATTTTTTCGTTAATAACATTTTTTTTATGTCATTTGCGGCGAAAAATCGGACTGAGATAACTTAACATGGAATTACTCATATTTATAACTAAACTTCTTATTTTATTTTAGCTTAAGCAGGTGCCTTTTGATGTGTATTCTCTGGATTTATAAAAAAAGGTATTCTTGACTTAATATAAACTTGATAAGTCCAGAATAAATTTTCTATTCCTAACATAGAGAATTCTTCAAATTACGTAGCGAAGGGCTCATTGCATTTCTATTGTGCTCTTGATGAAATTTTGCATTCTTTATTTCCAACATTGGTTATAAAGGGTGATCAGATTGCGGGTACCTACTTTTTCCAAAAACTATTATTATTATTTTTTATAAGAATAATATAAAATATTACACTGACTTAAAAACAAAAAAAAGCGCACATTAAATATATATTTTCCCCCGTATTCATTGACATTTCATCATAGAAAGACTTACTTACGCCTCAACAACGTTTGCAAGTCGTGCTATTCTATTACGAAAATCAACGCTCTGTGAAAAGTGTTCATTCAGTGCGCTCTGACCAACTCAAGGTGTAAGGCGATGCGGCCAATTGTTAGCTTAATGGCTACGTCAATAAGCATTCAAGAACAGCCATTACATCCATTGAAAACAACCGTTTGGTGCAGCCTATGGGTGGAGGAATCATCAGCTCATATTTCTTCAAAGATGAGGCTGGCACCAGTGTAACAGTGAGTGGCGAACGCTACCGCGCCTTGATAAACCACTTTTTAATGCTGAAAATTGAAGCCCGTGATCTCCACAATATTTGGTTCCTACAAAACGGCCCTACTTGCAATAGAGCCCGTGAAACTATGAATTTACTGCGTCGTCGTTTCGCTGAACAATTTATCTCTCGTCTCGGACCAGTAGATTGGCCACCAGGATCGTGTGATATCACGCCTTTGGACTTTTATTTGTGGGGGTATGCAAAGTCTGTTTCCGCCCTATGCTCTTATTAAGAGCGGTATTGCTTCATATAACTACATAAATAATTTCATGTACAAACTATTTATTGTTAATTTGACAAGAGATATCAAGAAAAACAAAAAAAAAATGTAAAGTCTAAATGATTTGTGGATAAACCAGTTGAAATAGAGGCATTGGTAACCATCATTACTAAAGTTTTTCACGAGATACCGGCCGAAGTCCTCCTGTGAGTTATTCAAAATTGGTAATTACGGACTGCCGAATTACGGCGCAGTTGCGACCAACAATTGAAAAGGATTATCTTTAAAAAATAATAAAGATTGCCCAATCAATTTGAATTTTCGTTTTTTATTTCAATTTGAAATTCGATACCTCTAAATTGATTCTAAAAGGTAGAATCATTTGTTTTTGCACTTTGATTTTAATGGCTGAAGCCGAAAACTTATAAAGTGTCAGAATTTTCCTCCAGATTGTGTTCAATGTTTAGTGTCCAATGCATTAAACTATTGCGAATCCACACAAAACTTTCATTTGTGGTTACCGGTTTTCATTTTTTGCTTCCTGATTCTGCTTCTTCGATCTCGAAGTCACGCACGACCTGCTGAAAGCCACAAAGTGTTTAATAACTCAAGTGCAGGGTTACTTTGCATTTCTGTTTATTTTTTCTTTCTCTTACAAGAGGACTTGAAATGTGTAATCGGTTTTCTAGAAGTCTTGATCTTGATTTTGCAATGCCAGTTTCTCTATTTAAGTCACGCAACGAGTCTTATTATTTACCACATAAACCACCTATTTAATTTAGTTCTTAATTTATTGTTAAGTAATCCTGTAAATCTAGTAGGCAAGGTTATTAACATTGACTTAAATAAAAAAATAAAGAAATTTATTTCGCGTTTAACGGATTTATTTCTCTCAAGTCTCTCTGTTCTTAGCATAGATCTCAATAATAAGAGGTTTAGTGAGCCCACTGCTATGCCAGACGAGCATTAACCGGAAGAGCAGCATGCGCTTGCTGCTCGTTTCAAATTCTATGGTACCGTGGAAAAGCCTGGACAGCGTTATGCAGATTGGAAATCAACTCTAGAGATATATAATCTCCTCCAAAGCGTCGATCTTGAGTTTTTGCTTCGTAGTTACGTATTCCCAAATCCTCGAGATCGTATTCTCGTGTGTCTATCCATCGGTTCCTCCGTCTGCCTTTGGCCGTTACGCCCATCAGCTTTCCTGTCATTGCTTTCTTCAGCAGGCATGCGCTGCGCTTCAACAAAATGCACAGCTGTCTCGTTCTGAGTGAGATCGTTTAGTTCGGAGTTATACCTGATTCTTAGGTACCATCGTCCATTCTTGAAAAATCTTTCTTTTCTTTCCATGTTAGCAATCAGCGCGCAGTCAGCAACTTTAAGAGTCCATACCTCACATCCCTACGTTAAGATTGGTCGGAGAAAGGCCTTGGGCATAGTTAGCTTTGTAGCTTTAGCCCAGAGATGGCACTTGAACATGTTAAGGTGACGGCATGTTGCTGGCGGCGTTGATGCGATCCCTGTCTGTGGAAGTTGTTTTTTTTTATTTCTGACAGGCTAGGTGATTAGCCTGCCGCTAGCAGTCCTAAGTAGTGGGAATGCCCACCTGTCATTGCTTAGGAACAACGCTTTCTTACTGTTTGGAGCGCCATCGGTGTCTCAGATTTTTATGGCAGAAGGATCGCACAGATGGTTGAGGACTTCGCTAAATTTGGTGCGTCTGCGGTATTATTGCGATTGCCCGCTTCCTGTTGCTGGTGCCACTGATGCATTGTGTAACTGTTTTTTTTTTTTGTAGTTTGTTTTAGCAGCCACAATGCAAATAATGCGCAGACTATTGTGAGAGAGTAAGAATGGAAAGGATTTTTTTTATGAAATTGGAGGATTTTTTTTTTTATTTAGAAACAGGGAGTTGGTACATTTGAAATAGTGCGAGGACCGTACTTTACGTGGAATTCGAGCCCACAACCTCTGGGTTAGCAGGCTAGTGCACTTACGCTAGACTACCGAGGCCGATAATGCTGATGTTTTTGATGATTTTTGATGTTTATCTCTCTTAAAAGTGATACTGTGACGAAGATCGATGTAGATAAATAAAAAAAAAAAAAAACAAAGTAATAAGTCCAGTTTTGAGAGTAGAAGTGTGTCGTATGACAACCAATTATGAGTGTCTTACAGTGGATGCACTTTATAAGCTTTTCGTTACCCTTTCAAGCATCGTCGAATTGCAAATTTCTAGAAAATTTCTGAAAATAAATTTTATTTCTAAAAGTCATTGCCATTCGGTCTAAATAAATAGGTAGTTCAGTATCATTATTTTACCCTAAAATATAAACCCCTATTGCCATTTATTAAATACGAAAATTGGTAATATTTTACACTGAAAATACCATCAAAAATTTATGGCTCTAAAATAAACGAGAATTTCATGCTTTGTTCCTATTTCAAATAACACATGCTTTTGTGCGCTTTTTTATGACTTTGCCATTCAACTTCACATTATTAAATATTCACTTTTCTGGTTAACTTTTTTTCGCCCTTAGCTGAATGCTCTGCTAAATATAATAGACTATATATCAAACGATATTAGTATCTTTATTGCTGATTTTGTATTTGTACTAGCGCATGCAGACATGCACATAATTCTTTGGCAACAAGCAAATTAATAGACAATTTATCAAAAAAAAAAACACACACACACACAAAAAATTGTCATTGTATACAAAATGAAACATAAATCAAAAACTTAAAGAAGCATGGAAGGGAAAGCTGGGGGATGACTGGAGAACTTCCGGCTTACTAGTTATGTGCAGAGTGGAACATTTACATAGGAAACAAGGCAAATATATATTATTGATATTCAAAATTATGCTTGTAATGTGAATAGTAAATTTCGGTGCAGAGAGAAAAAGAGGAGAAAATGATAATATGGAATGTTGTGGAGAAAGTGAGTTTAGCAGCCGCAGCGAAAGTGATGGAAGCAAATTATTTAAAAAAAAAGCGAAACTGGGTAAATTCAAAAATAAATGCCAATTACAGTGAGATTTTATCAATGATCGAATAAAGCTCAGAGCATGCGACTGAAGAGGAAGCAATTGGATGCTCTTTAAAGGGTGATCAGTAGACAAGTTCCCTTTTAATAAGAAAGGATGTATTGAGAAATGAACAAACAAAAAATTTGTTTAGCATCATTTTTGGTGGCTGGGAGTTTGCTCTCATTGCAAGTAAAGCGCGGCGGTAGGGGGTACTCATAAAAGAGGCTGTTGCATATATTCTGTAACGGGCGTAAGACAAGTTTCGCCTAAAATATTTGTGCTGTGAGTTTTAGGGATTATCAAGCAGGTGGACAGTGAGCATTTTAGTCGACAAACGTTTTATTTACTTAAGAGAAATTTTTAGACTTTTCTTAAAAGCTGGGAAAATGACCTTTGAAGGAGTAGCTATGGGGATAAAATATTTTTAAAAATAAAAAATAAAAAATAAAATAAATATAAAATAAAAATAAAATTAAAAAAAATATTTTACAAAAATTATCTTCCTGAAATTCATGAGAGATATCAGATATTTTTTTTTATTTTAAATATTTTTAAAAAATATTTTTTTTTATATTTTTTTTGTTTATTTTAAAAAATGCAAAATATTTTGTAAACATTATCTTCGTGAAATTCTACTACAGAACATTGAACATGAATAAGAATTTTTCTCTCAGGAAATGATTTATAAAATATTTTTAAAAATAGATAGTTTTTATTTTAAATATTTAAATTATTTTATTTTATTTTAGTATTTATTTTAAATATTTTTAAAATATATTTTTTATTTTGTAATTTATTTTTATTTTTAAAACTGAAACATATTTTACAAAAATTATCTCCCAGAAATTCAATATCTCTCAGGGAGTGACTTATAAAATATTTTATAACATTTTTTCAAATATTTTTAAAAAATATTGTTTTTTATTATTTAATTTAAAAAATGAAAAATATTTTCCAAAAATTATCTTCGTAAAATTCTTCTTAGCGGCCTCACGTAAGTGCACTAGCCTGCCATCGCAGAGGTTGTGGGTTCGAGTCTCACATAAGGCACGGTCATCGCACTTTTCCAAAATTCTACTTTTTCCCTGTTTCTAAAATAAACAAAAACACAAACAAAAAAAAAATAAAAATAAAAAACTAATTCCTCAAACCTAACAACTTTCTATCCTTACTCTCGCACAATAGTCAGCGCATTATTTGCATTGTGGCTGCTAAACCAAGCAAAAACAACCAATTACACATTGCATCAGTGGCGCCAGCAAGAGGAAGCGGGCAAGCGCGGTAATAGCGCAGACACACCAAATTTAGCGAAGTCCTCAACCATCTGTGCGATCCTTCTGCCAGAGAAATGTGAAACACAGATGGCGCTCCAAACAGTAAAAAGGCGTTGTTGCTAAGCGACGACAGGTGGGCATTTCCAATACTTAGGACTGTTAGCGGCAGGCTAATCACCTACCCTGTCAGAAATCAAATAGATTAACGAAACCAACGCAAGACTGAGTCTTGTCGAGACCCTATGCTCCCGAGTGGAGTGAACAAGTAAAAAAATCTTCGTAAAATTCTACTACAGGGCATCGACAACAACAACAATATTTCTCTCAGGAAATGATTTATACAATTTTTTCTTGAGCAAAACTCCGTTGACTGAAAAAAAAAAAAAACAAAAGTGAGAAGTGCTGACTGAGACGCTGAGACGTGCTGAGACGTAACATTTTGTCAATTTGTTCTACAAAAATGGTATACTCATACTCTACTTTTAGAATTGGATAGCCGCTTTTTCTGTTGCAAGCAAAAAGAATGAAATGTTTAGTAATTTAAAAATAGGACAAAATTCTTAAGGAGAAGGTAAGCACATAAATTATGTTTAAAAGCGTTTTGGATAAATGCGACAGGGTATCCAACTGAAACTGAAATTTAGAAAAAATTTGAACTGTATCAAATAAGTTGTGAGTGACTGTATATAGTATTACATATAATCCTAATATAGATGACCAAAAACAATTTTTTTCTAAAGAAAATGAAAAATTATATACTGTTTCGTTTTTGTTTTTTTAATAAAGTATAGGGTTCCATTCTTAGGACACCTGTGAAGGAAAATTAAAAGCGAAAATTAAATAAAATGTATTTGTAAAAATTTGTAAAAAATGTGCGGAAAAGGGCATCTTTTCATAGGAGTGCAATGGTAATTTAAAAAAAAAAATGAGTGCCTCAAAAAATTTTTTTACGGAAAAGTGTATTTTTCTTATAGGAATTCAATTGTAATCTTTAAAATATTACAATAAAAAATTGGTGGCAAAAACTAAAAAAAAAAATTTAAGAGAATTGTATTTTCTGCTTAAGAATTCAATGGAAATTTTCAAAATAAAAATATTGGTGCCTCAAAAATTTTTTAAGGAAAAATGTATTTTTCCCTTTTTTTTCAAACTAAAAAATTGGTGCCTCAAATTAATTTTTTTGTGGAAAAGTGCATTTTTCTTTTGGGAATTCAATGTTCATCTTTAAAATAAAAAAAATTGGTGTCTAAAAATAAAAAAAAGTAAGAAAAGTGTGGTTTCTCCTTAGGAATTCAATAGTAATTTTCAAAATCAAAAAAATTGGTGCCTCAAAAACAAACAAAAGAATATCTTTTCCATAGGAATTCAATGGTAATTCTAAAAATAAAAAAAACAATGGATGCCTTAATTTTTTTTTCTTGTAAATGCATTTGTCTTATGGGAATCTCTAAAATAAATAAATTGCAGCTTAAAAAAAACAAAACAAATTTAAGGAAAAGTGTACTTTTCCATGTGAATTCAATGGAAAATTTCAAAAAAAAAATCAAAGGGTTCCTTAAACCTTTTTTTCTCCTGAAAAGTTCGTTTGTCTTATGGGAATTCAATGGTTATTTTTAAAATTAAGAACTGGAAAAATAAGAAATTTGCTTATATTTGGCCTAACCTGTATTTCGGCACTGTTTACCTCCTACTCATTTTTTTTGCTCCAAATACTCAAAACAACTCTTCGCAACAAGATGATTTCAAGAGACAAGAATTTGCGGTTAGAGTAATCGCCCGTGAATATGCAACAATAAAACGTTAACATCGTAACTTTCCGCAAAGACAGGATGGCGGACAGCAGTCACTTGAGGAATAAGTCGTGGCAGACAAACGTAGGCGAACAAGCATACCGACAGCTTACACTTGGCATCATAATAATTGTTGGTTTTTGCAACCAACAGGCAGCCACCCAGATAGGAGCTTGTGAACAAACCAGCGAACAGTAAAAAAACAAAAACAACCATCCCGCGTCACCGCAGCTAGTCAGCTGGCAAAGTGGCAGCAGCTACCAAAACTTTTGATGTGTACACACTTTGCAACAATAAATGTAAAATTTGCACATATATATGTATGTGTGTAAATGCACGTGTGTGTGTGTGCATATATTTCGCTCTGTGACTCCTCTGGTGCGCCTGCATAAATCCCTGTTTATTTATGTTGAATACTCAGCAAGCTTTTATTTTATTCTGTGCCACTTCAAAAATATGATAAATGATATTTTAGTGAGCGCATTTTCAGCCTCATTTGTTGGCCTTAAAAGTCGGTTGCAGGAAGTCACAACAACGAAAAGCGAGTGCGAGTACGAGTGATAAAGCGCGCGCAAGTTGGCGTAGATACAGGTCGGCAGTTCAGTAAACAATCGATTTTTCATTTTATAAAATATTCACAAGCAGCAATGCCGGAGTGAGTTGAGATGATATGTGAGATTTGTGGCTGTAAAAAAATGGGCGAAAATTAAGGACAAGGCTTACATGATTGAAGTACTGTTAAGTGGAGAAGAACACAAAAAATAAAAATAAAAAAAGATAAAAAAAGTAAAAAATACAAAAAATACAAAAAAGAAAACAAGATTTAATGTAAGTGAGTTGGAGAAAGAGATATGAGGTTAGTTTACTTCAATTGAATGGAATTTTGGAAATATGTTGTGTAATGATACCGAAAGCCAGAGACGTGCCTGGAAGCTGTATAAACAGCACTAGCTTAGAATTACTTGCGAGTATACGCGGGTTAGTGAGTAAAAGTTTGAGAGTTTGAGTATGAACGAGGAAATGGATTACACTTTTAGATGCATAGTGATCATGTTTGTGAGCCATATTTGTGGGCAATTACTGTGGTGGCTGATAAGTGTGTCATACGTGGGGAGCAGTACAGCAGTTAGCAAAAGTTGGTTAAATCTATGTTAAAAAATATATACCAGCTGCTTAAAAAACTAAACTATTTATAGATAATTGTGCGTACTTGTGAAGTCATATTTCTGAGAATGTTCTGAGCGTGGTATTCAAGTTCTTGAAATAGTAATAAATTTGGTTTTTTAGAAATGATTTCCAAACCAGCAAATACGCTTTGTTAGATGGCTACTTCATACAATATAAAGATTCACTTGGAATAACTAGAATTCTAAACTTGTCCTTTGTAGTATCATTGAAGGGAAATTAGAAGAGTAAAGATAATAAGCGCACATCATCGGCTTAACAACCCCGCTGTTAATTTAGCCTTTTTCAAACTGGATAAAGAGGCAAAGCGGATGGGTCTGATGGGGAACCAACAAACAGACTTACCTCCTGTGATCAAACAAATAGTCATCACACTGGCGTATCGGCACCAACGTCACTGTTGTCAGTTATGATTTCGAGGTTGTAAAAGAGTTCGCTTTTTAGGAACCAGCATTAACACCGATAACAATGTCAGCCTGGAAATCCAATGCAAAATCTCTCTTGCCAACAAGTGCTACTTTGGACTAAGTAGGCAAATGAGTAGTAAAGTCCTCTCTCGACGAACAAAACTAACACTCTATAAGGCTCACATCATGCCACGATTAGCGCAGAAGCTTGGACAATGATAATATCCGTTAACACGTCCCTTGGAGTGTTTGTGAGGGAGACTCTGCGGAAGATTTTTTGATCTTTGCTCGTTAGGTTACGGCAAGTCTAGTAGGCGATGGGACAATGAGCAGTATGAGTATTACGACGACATAGACATAGCGCCGCGAATACAGATCCAGCGGCTACGTTGGCTGGGTTATGCCTTCTGAGTGGATACAAACGCTCCGGATCTGAAAGCATTCGATCTGGTATCAGCTGATGGTAGCAGAGGAAGAGGAAGGCCCTTGTACGTTGGAATGATCAGGTGGGAAAAGACTTGACTTCACTTGGTGGGTCCAACTGGTGCCGGTTAGCACGAGAAACGAAAGCGACTGACGCGCTTGATTAAACTCGGGTAAAATCGCGGAAGCGGTTAGAAGAAGAATCAAGTCACTGTATGATGAGGCGTTACGAGGGAGGCAATTGCTTCGACCTGATAATGCAATTCCGCTGACGGTCAATATTTAGTCCAGGTATTGTCGAATGCGCATTGATACAAGAGAGAGCTAAGTGGTCTAAGTCTTAGTGAAAGTATAGCAGCTGAGGAATATATGACAAGATGATCTACCTCAGCCACTAGGCGATAACCGCAAAACTAGCACGAAATAAAACCAAGTCTCACCAAATGAATACCCATTAGACTTGAATGTCAGTTAGAATACCCACCACAATTGAGAGCTGTGCCTTTGGTTTAGGAATTCAATCGCTATCTTGCGATCTTCGCATGACCAGATGGATCTCGCGAGCTCGCAAGCATTTTCTTGTGCGTAATGGTAACTGAGGTGACGCGTAGATCACCTTTCCAGGAGTAGACCACAGGTAGCTAAGTGAATACGAAAATATGCATAATTTGTTTAAAAATAATAACTCCCCAGTGGAAATGAAATTAGAGACTCCTCAGCCAACACTGTACCGTATTTTGAAAGAGCCTTTAGGTTTTCGTAAGCATAATTTAAGAATTGTGCTACCTAAGCTGAGAGCTTGACCAAAAAATCAATTGATCAGTCCAGAGTTGCGCGGGAATTGCTGTCAAAAATGCAAAATATTTCGATGTGTTGTTCGCCGTACTCATCTGATTTGGCGCCTTGTGGCTTCACCTATACTCGAAATCCCATTTGACTATGAAAGGAAATCGTTTTGAATCCATTAAATAATTATTCAATAAAAAAAACATCATAAAAAAGACAGATAGCAAAGGACAAAGCTGTGTACTTAAGAAACAAAAGTTCATAATTGTCTTATCTTATGACACAAAAATAAGGTTCGGTAGAGGTGGAGACGCTAATTCCAGCAGCATACTTTCGCCAAAGATGGAAAGATGGCCTATTGTGATATCTCATATCCCCTTAAACCATTCAGTGCTCCTGATGAATTACGTCAGTAGCCTTAAGTAGATATCTGCCACCTGATTTATGTGTATATTTAATTGTTGCTTACACCCTTTGTTAGGTACTTGGCCGAGCTTCTCCTCCTTACCCCCCTCCCGCAACGTTTTTATATTTATGAAGGGACTTATAATATATAAATGAAGGTACTATATAAATGAAGGGACTTACAGTTTTAAGTCACCTCCGAACGGCAGATGATTTTTTTTTTTTTGTACGAGAGGATTTTCATGGCTCAAATACCAAAACCTTCGATGCCATTGTCTGGCGAGGTGAAGAACACTATTAGAAAAAAACTTGTTCCCTCATTTGGTGCCTCAAGCCCAAGCTTTTTAATCCAGCTCCTACCGAATAATAGTCACGCACCCACCTGCTACAGCCACATAAATTTAAGTGCCCAAAACCGGAGTCCCGAGATGCCGAAGATAGTTTCTGGACAGAGCAGGGCAGTAAAAGGAGTGACGGCAGACTTTTTCTTTCTTCTAATCGTTTTAATTTAGGATCTGTGGAGAGGCACGTCCAGAAAAATAATTCGTGCTTAGTTTTCAAGCAACATCAAGTCCGCACTTCGATGCCTGAAGAGATGTAATATCTTTTCAGTTCAATTTCGCCCAAGTCTGCCTTGAAATAAAACAAGTTGGCTTTTTCGCCCTCTTCACCAGCTTGTATACTAGAAAATTGTTTGAGGAGCAGTCTACAAGTGCTTTAATGGATATCAAGAAGAGTCTGTTTGGTCATACCTTGCCTGGCAAGCTCATCCACCACATAGTTTCTCTCGATGTTTTTATGAGCCGGAATCTACATGAGGGCGAGACAGAGGTTTTGTAGATATCGGTAATCGGGAAGAGACGCTTAAGCATGGACTTGGCAAGTGAACACCATCTCCTACGATGTCGTAAAACTTAGAGCCGTCCATGAAAATGGCGTAGTGTAGCCAAGTGGAGTTTACTAGAATATATTGGAAGAAAAATAGGTCTGCACTTTGATCTTAAGATCTTTTGTGACTTGTTGAAGTACAGAAGTTATTCTTCCACTCTTCCTGGGAAAATTAGTATTTTGATGATAAAATTACTCTCAGAGTACAGCGAGCTTTGCTGGTTAAGAGAAAGGTAAATATTTTTAGCATGTTTGAGTGTTCTAAAGCTTCTTGAAACCACTGAGATATTTCTTTCTAGCATAGGACAGCAAGAGCTCTTGAGATCTAAAGGCAGAATGTTTGAAATTGTGCATAGGACATTACACGGTTCTGGACTGCTGCTTTTGTGCCATCCCAAGTGTTGTCGACATCTGCTAGTTCGCAGGACATCGACCTTGGCCAAGTGATCTTTGGCCGACCGCGACCTTTGCTCCCTTGCGGATTCCAGTCCAGTGCCATTCTCGTGATGCTATCTGGTGGTTTTCTATGCGTGTGACCTATCCAACGCCACTTTCTGCATTTGATTTGCCATAGGATGGGCTCCAGATTCGTTGATCTCCACAGTGCATTGTTGCTGACGGTGTGCGGCCAGAATATTCTACAGATGATGCGGAGGCGTTTGTTAACGGGAGATTGTAGCCTCTGTGTGACGGTGTTGGAGACCAGCCATGTTTTTATAATTAAGATAATCGACTTTAGAAAATGTTTGCCCTCTTGTACATATTTCAAATTTTTCATTTAGTTAATGAAATTTGCTTTGGTAAATTGAGTGTCTCTAAAAAACAGAGAGAAAACAAAAAAACCCCAAAGTGACGTTCCTACAACTTTTTGCCATTTAACTACTTTCAAATCTGATAAATTCAAGTGACATAACATAAAAAAAATGAGTAAAAACTAATAAAACTACCAAAGCATCAGTTGTAGAAAACAAAAGTGTTGCCTAACACAAACTGACACTTAAAAAAAGAAATTTTCGTTCATGTAACTAAAATCATTCGCCTTGGAACCAATTTTTGTCGGCACTACGCCACAGATACATACATATCGCACACATTTGTTCACCCATATTGGTTTCATTTTTCATACACTCACGAACACATACTTCCGCACGCACACACACTCACACACCCATATATTTCAGTGACTTTAACAAATAGCCCCACCATGACAGGCCGTGTCGACAGGACATGCAAGGACAAAGCATGTCGCAGCCGCATAGAGGGCTCTGGGCAGACGCGTCGCATGCAATTCTCTAAGCAGCAAATGGGGCTGTAATGCGGTGGTGACCGATTGCCTTTTAGAGGCTCAGACAAAATTGCTGCGTGTTTTCGCTATGCTCGCATGTTCTTGTTCTCTTCCCTTTCCGCCTTTCTCAGCTACATACTCGTATTTTAGTTGGAGTTGCACTCTTTTGTTGTTTTGGCTGTAAAGTTTTTGATATGCGCTTTTTTTTTTGCTGTTCACTTGAATGTGCATTTAAGTGGCGCATAGCGTCAACGCATCCATCAATTTGTGCCGCCGCTTAAGTGCATTTTTCCAGCCACGCAAAGCAGTGTGGGCATACACACACAAATACACAAACTCACCTATTGCTATATGCATGTATGCGCGTATATGAATGCACTCTGGTTTATCCGTGTTGACAGCAGCTGATAAACCCACATCGACTTGGTAGTGGTGGTCTTGGCAAAGCGCATGCACCTGTGTGTATGTGTATGCGTGTTGTAACTATTCCATATTGCACTCTTTAGTATGTTTGTAGTCCATGGCAACATGTAACTACTTATGGCCTGTGAATTATCACTTCCTCAATGTGACTTTGCTGCGTGCTGTCGATAGTTTACATTGTTCCCCACTTACATCATCACTCTTCTCCTCCGCTTTTCCATTACTTCTTTTTACTTAATTTCTCTACTTCCTTGCCAATATTTTGACCCATGTCATCATGTCCTTCGCCTTTCGCACTCTTCTATGTGTGCCTGATGTGGCAGCTACTGCCTCCCCTTCACTTCATTGCGTTGCCTTGAAATGCCAATAAAAGCAAAAACAAAAAAGGGCAAAAAAATATATATATTGCATTTTTAGTTACTTGAGAGAGTTCTCTGCTGCAGCAACTTCCACTTTCACTCAATCTTCTGCAATATTGAAGCACTTTTCAATTTCCTCTTCTGTTTCACATTAAAAATATTACTCATGCACTTTGAAATTGTTTCGAGCTTTTGTTTCCTAGCAAAGATGTGTGCACATACAGGGTGTTCAACAATGATAACTCAGTACAACAATTTTATGTTTTTTGGTTGGCACCGAAAAGCGATTATATAATTTGAAAGCACATCTTGAGTGAGCTCTTTGTAGCACAAATTTATAGTCCAGCATTTCACTGAATCCGTGCCAAGTGATTCAAGGTTTTTGGGCATTGCCCTTAATTCGTTTAAAAATTTGTTTATTTGAAAGGCCTTCAAATTGGATTGTTATAGGTTTTTTGTAATATTTTAATAAATAAAATTTTTTTTTAGAATAAAATATATTTCTTAAGAAAATAATTTTGGAATCTAATTTTATTTGTTGTTAATAATGTTTGAGGCAAATTTTTTTTCATGCCGAATTTGAAAAATAACCCCCCTTCAAATTTTTTCTTCTTTTATATTAATGAGACAATAAGAAGTAGCTGAAAAAATAAGATAAAAAAAATTGGGTTGTTTTAATTTTTCTGAATTTTTTCTTTATTTTTTGTCAATTATTTTTTTTTTGTATTTAAGAAATATTTCCTCTTATATTTAGTTAAGATTACTTACAATAAGTAGTAAACTGGAAAAATAAAAAAACGATAAATTGGGGTTTTAAATTTGTTTATTTTTACTCTATTTTTTGTAAACAAACATTTAGAACTTTTTTTCTTTTGTTTTTTAAAATACTCCCTCAGCTTATTTTCGTTTTTTTTTATTAATATACTTCTCAAGAAAATGTTTGAGGAATTTTTTTTCCTGCCTTATTTGAAAAATACCCCACTCAGATTTGTTTTTTTTTTATATTAATGAGGCAATAAGAAGTAGCTGAAAAAAAAACAAATTGCGGTTTTCTTAAATATCTTATACTTTCTTCATTTTTTACCAATAATTTTTGACGAAAATGTTTTTCTTGTACTTAAGAAATATCCACCTCAGAGTTTTAACTAATTTTTTTATTTAGCAGAGACTACTTACAATTAAGAAGTAAGCTGAAAAAATAAGAAATTAATAAATTGGGGTTTTCTCAAATTTCTTTCTTTTTACTTAATTTTATGTAAAAAAAAATTTTGAAGAAAATTTTCAAGAAAATGTACAAAGATTTCAATTTTCAGAAAATTGTTTTCTTCTTTTTTTTAGATTTTGTTTTTTTTTTTTAGTTTTGTATTAATAGCTGATACTCCGTCCAATAAGAAGTAAACTAAAAACAAAACATATTTTCCAAAGTTTTCAAAAAAAGTTTCTAAATCGACTCGCAAAAGGAGACTAGAGGGTTAAAATATTTCTCAAAAATGATCTTCATGAAATTCTACTACAGACCATTGACAACAATGCTTGACCTAAATGATGGACACTTAAATATCCTCAGACGCTTTGAATTCATTCCCTCTGCGACTGATTGATGCGCGTGCTTCATCCCAGCAGAGCATTTTCCACTCACATTCCTTCAAGGGAAGAGTGCGTGGCGGGCAGTATTGGCATCTTAGCGTCGTACTGGCTCCTAACTTTTGTAATAACTGTCACGGAGGTTAATATAATATACTCCGCGGCAGCCAAGCGGCAATCAAGGCCCTGGGCTCGGTCGCATCGCAATTATTCGATATAAGGCTCATCTGGGTACATGGTCATAGCAGCATTGTGGGAAACTGCGAGGCGGATGAGCTGGCCAGACTGAGCAACTGTGAGGTAGTTTCACAGTGAAATGAGCGTATTGGTATCCCGTTGGTGGACATCTGCGATCTGCTCCTAGAGCGGTGAGCTTCGCGTCAATTTAGTGGGCGCTGGGCAATCACATAAACTTGTAAGATCGCGAAATCTTTCTGCCCACTAGTAGATCGGAAGCGCACGAGGGATCTCAAAATCTGAGCTCTCGAATTTCGTCGGACATTGGCCGCGAGGTATACATGCTGTGAGACTGGGCATTACTTCGCGTCCTTTTTACGTCAGTTGTATAGGGGATGAAGTGGAATAATCTGAGCATCGTTTCCTTAACTGCCTTGCTTTCGCGTGACTAAGATGTTAGTATCTTGGCTCTAATCTGTTTGTTGCGCCTGCTGATATAGCAGGCGTTGATATTAAAACCCTGATGAACTTCATCAGCAGTATGAAGCGGCTACCACCAACGTAACTCAGTCGTCATTCGGTCGTCATCAACAAATACACCTCCTTCAAGGAGTCCATTTTTTTAGTTAAAGGGGATGAAAATTAATAAAAATCATAAATGGAATTTAAACTAAGCTCTGACAATTAATAATGGCTACTTGATAAAATTTTACAATTTTTCACTAATTGTTGGGTATAACCGAAAGAAAAAAGCGCTAACTAAAATTACTTACTTACTTAGGTGGCCATAACAAACCGTTACCGAGTTACGGCCGACCTCACTAGCTCTCTCCAGACGCCTCTGCTCCGCGCGCGCCTTCTCCAATTCTGTACACTAAGCGAGCAAAGGGTTTCCTCCACCTGGTCTTTCCACCGGAGGAATGGTCTTCCATTTCGTCGGCTCCCTTGGACTTCGCCCTCGAACACCTTCCTTGCTGGAGCTTCTTCATCCATACGCACGACATGCCCTAGCCAACGCAGGCGTTGGATGGCGATGCGTTGAACTACGTCAATGTCGGCGTAGAGCTCATACAACTCGTGGTTCATTCTTGAACGGTAATCTTCGCCAACGCGCACAGGACCGAATATCTTACAAAGAACTTTTCTCTGGAACACCCCAAGAGCGCCTGCATCGCTTTGTGATACTACCCATGCCTCTGCGCTATAAAGCTACACGGGTATGATGAGCGTCTTGTAAAGTGTCAGTTTAGTCATGCGAGAGAGGGCTCGACTACTCAATTGCTTACTTAGCCCATAGTAACACCTATGAGCAAGAGTGATTCTCCGTTTGATCTCCAGGCTGATATCGTTCTTGCTGTTAACGGCGGAGCCAAGATAAATAAAATCTGGCACAACTCCGAAGGTATAGTTGTCCGCAATGTCCGTTCCTACACGCCGTGTGTTCCGCGTTGTAGACAGCATATACTTCGTTTTAACCTCGTTCACCGCCAGACCCACTCGTGACGATTCCTTTTCGATAGCAGAAAACGCAGCGGTGGCATCTCGCTTACAGCGGCCGATAATGTCAATGTCATCGGCGTACGCAAGGAGCTGGACACATTTGTAGAAAATAGTGTCATTACTATGAACACCTGCTTTTCGGAGCACCCCTTCCATCACGAAGTTGAAGTGGTTGCATGACAGTGGATCGCCTTGTCTGAAACCTCGAATGGTATTGAATGGCTCGGAGAGGTTATTTCCTACCTTGACGGAGCTGGTTGTGTTGCTCAACGTCATTCTGCAAAGCCGTATGAGCTTCGCTGGTATACCGAACTCAGACATGGTGGCGTACAGGCAATCCCTTATCGGGCTATCGAACGCAGCTTTATAGTCAACAAAGAAATGATGGGTGTCGACTTGCTTTTCATGGGTGTTTTCCAGGATTTGGCGTGAATGTGAAGATCTGGTCGATGGTGGACTGAAGCCGCACTGATAAGGCCCGATCAGTGTGTTGGCAAACTGCTTAAGTCTTCCACATAGGACGCTAGACAGGACCTTGTAAGCGATGGTTAGAAGACTGATGCCCTTGTAGTTGGTGCAGGTCGTCGGGTCACCCTTATTCAGTACAGGACAAAGAACACTGAGATTCCAATCGTGGCGCATGCTTTCTGCTAGCCATATTTTGCAGATGAACTGATGCATGCTCCCTATGAGCACATCGCCGCCAGTCTTGAACAATTCAGCGGGCAAGCTGTCAGCGTCAGCCGCTTTGTTACTCTTGAGCCGCTGAATGGCAACTCTGACTTCGTCATGACTAAGTGGTGGAACGTCCAAATTATCGTCAATTAATGGTATCGGGTTATCTTTAACTGGGGCGGAATTGTGTGCATCATCGCCAGCAAGTAAATTGCAGAAGTGTTCCCTCCATAACTAAACTAACTAAAATATCTTCCTTTATATTATTAATCTGACCTTCCCAAGATACATTCAGATATAAATTTTCATAACTTTTTTTTCTTGGTGGAAAAATTGTTAAGAATTAAAAGGTTTCGAATATACAAGATTTAAGATGCTTGCGCATTTGCATGTTGGTGCAACATTAAAAACAAAAAAAGATGCTCGGACGCCTCACAAACGAGTCACTCACTATCTACTGAATGACTTGACCAGAAGGAACAAGTAGAAATGAGTGGACCGACGTGCTGGCCAAAATCAAGTCTTACATCGATCAAGCTGCGGCACATGCAATGATACCGAGGGTGAATACCTTTTGGGATGCATTAATATTTTACGGAATGGAATATGCATAGTGTTTAGCGAAAGCTATACTAAGGACACTATAACCTAACGTAAACTGAATAAGCCTCGACAGCTTTCCATCTCACTGCATCCCGTCTTGCAGATCGCAGCTTCGGTTTTTGTCTCGGTTCTGCGTTTTTTCCTGAGTGTATCAAGACTTGGATCTAAGCATACCAATCCAGACAACTTTCCCGAGAAACCTGCCTATGGTCTATGGGAGATCAATTAGATTCAGTTGAGTTGTCCTGTGAACCCTGTTCCTTTGTGTTAGGAGCCTGTTCTTAATTTAATATACGCAGTATTGAGCGAACACAGAACGCTAAGCTGGCATGTCGACCAGTTAAGGAGTTGTACACCTTCCTTGATTACTCAGTAAATATAAAAAGCGTATTAGTTCCTATAGCGAGGAGTTCACGACTGAAAATAGTACTGAAGCTGGCTGGTTCGGGGGCAGTAAAATAAAATGCTTTGCTGCTTTAGGTTTAATTACAACGACCTTAATACCAGGTTCGGTAGTAATATCAATCTCTCGTCTTTGTGCACACCAATCTGTCGCTTTGAACATCACATTGTCTCGGCACTCACCCAACTCCAAGCTCATTCCATTTTCACCGAAGTTTAGCCTCAACTTACATTCCTCGACTAGTTTTGAAGAGGGGCGAGAGATTTCTAAGGAATTTAAACAGGCTTAAATGTCATTACCGAACCTGCTTTTAAAATCGTTGTAATTAACCCCTGGTGAATTAACGAATAGAGGTTCTTTGAAGAATCCAATAGGACCGGAGCCAATTTTAGAGTCAATCAGGACAGGATCAATTAGGAGCAATCGAGTAAATCAGAGATTTTATAAGCAAAGCTCAAGAGCGCTGTTGCTGCAGCACATCTGGAAAACAACCGAGTGTTTTCTGAAAAGGTCACACAGGATGGTAGCAAATTCCTTCTCAGACAGATAGGAAGTGAGCTATGATCCCTAGTGGAACTCATTATGGTGGAAAATATGAATTGTTGGAACGATATATGATCTCTATGTTGATCGGCGTCGGCGATCTACTGTGTACATCTTCATTGGCCGCGAAGATAGTACAGATTATTTTTTCTAACACTGTTCGCCCTTCGGCAGACCTAGATGGTATATTTTTGAGTCGGATGTATTGAGAATGAACGAGGTACATATTTTTCCCCCGAACAAACTGCTAAGATTCATAAACTAGTGTAAGAGAGAGAGAGCAGTGAATTCTCCTCACACCTGCCTTTTGTTATTCTTTAAATCCTCTCTCTAGACCTTAAGTGCAATGGGCAGTATTGCCTGAGTGTTTGGAAAATTCTGGCCTAACACAATGCCCTTGCATTCTATTCGAATCCCGATAACTGCTGCGTAAGTGCCAATTATTAGCTAATATTGTTGAAGCCTTTGAGCCTGCCTTGAACTTTTGTTAATTGTAATTTCCCCTTGTTCTTCTCTTCTTAAGATATTTGCGGTCTCTACTCGCTTTTCAGTTTGACCATGCAAATTATTGTTTCTTCACTTGAAGTGTCTCTAAACTCGAAAAGTAATTGTCCGACAAATGGCTCACATCCTGCTTCACCAAGTGTGTTTGTGCACGATGTCCCCCGCCTTCCGCTACTTGAAGCGCATCCTTTTCACGCAGAATTTCATTTAACTTTCTTTGTCGATTTCCTTCATTTTTCCATCCTTTCAAGTGTCATTTCTTGGTTTTCATCTTTCATTAGTGCGCTAACTCATTTACCACGCCGCAGTGCCTTGAATGCTTAATATTCGAGCTTCCAATATGGAACCCATACTTGGCTTACAGGTTGATGATAGTGTGAGTTATAAGACAGCCACCACGACAGCAACAATAAATCGAAAAAGTTGTGAGAGAAAATAGTAAACTTCTATTTGTCGTCTGCCAGGCACTAAGTACAGGGCAGCTCAAGAAAATACTCTTTGGTGGAGGACGTCATTTACCTACACACGCACGCACACACACAAATATAACACAATAGGTTGCTTACTTACCCAAATCGGGCAGTGGAAAGTAATTATGGCCATTGTTGACAAGTCGCACTTGCATGCAGCGCGGGTTGCTTACTGCTCAGCGGTCGCCAGAGGGTAGCGACAAATACATGTAGACCTGTCAAAAGCTACTGTTAGACAATTTTGACACATTCTTCCAATATATTTTTTTTTCTTGCTAGAACACTTCTGTGTTTTCTTTTAACATCTACTAGTACAGTAGTTTGAGACACGTTCAACTTGTCTTTGTAATATTTTTTTGCAACATTTGTCAGCTGTAAATGCTTCTTTACTCGATCTTACAAGTGCTGCAAGTATCGTTGTTGACCCAACGCTTCTCCCGTACATCATTCAGTGGTTAAGTTTGGTTGGTTTGAGTTGTTGTTTTGTTTGTATTCTTGCATTCTAGCGACAGGTTGTCAATAATGCGGGTAGGAAGCACATACCAACGAACTCTCACCACCCTGCGGCGAAAACTTCAACTCGTGAAAGGAATAGGTATTTCGTCAGTAGTGTGATACTATCTCAGCAGAGGCGAACTAGTTCGTTAGCAATTAGATCCATACCAATTAGAAAGCAGTATAAATGCTTTTTTTCGTGACAGACTAGCAAGTGCAGCACTCAGACACAATTAAGTCCCTTGTACTGATCTCGGGTTCCTTTTTTAATTTTCTTGAAATCTACCAACCTCCGAAGAAATCCGAGTAGATCTTTTGGTACCAAAGATTCAAAGTGGTCGCTTCTTAACACATCAGTGCCACAGACCTCAAGCCTGATTCGAGCGAAGCAAAAAGTAGTCCGCAGTCTCATCCTCCTCTCCACATGCTGGGCAAAGTGCACTGTCCGAGATGCCCGCCTTTTCCATGTGCCTTGACCATTGAAAGTGGCCCGTCATCAGCCCAACCAGCTGCCTACAGCCCCTTCTGCTTAGTGACGGGTAACATCAGTTTTGTCCCTCTGCAGCCTCTCTCAGCCTGCCAAGCTCACTTGTGGGTTGCAGTAACCCTTTTGCTAACCGTGACTTTCATGGCTGCAGAAGGGAGTGGCAGAACGGGTTCCGTGCCAAGAAAGTTGGCCTCAGAGCCCATTCTAGCTAAAAAGTTAGATATATCGTTACCCGCCACACCCACATGTCCCGGGATTCATATTAGCAACAAATACAGATCTGCATCTCTGTCTGTTTACCACAACCAAGTTCGTCGCTTCTTGAAGAGTATACACATCCGGTTGGAACTCAGATGCGTACATTCCAAGAGCAAAGTGTAGTTTTGTCCCGCTTGATTTCACGTAGATACCAGACCCGGAACCAGCTCTAGCCTAGCAACATGGTTCAAGGGACATGGCAAGGATCGTTAAATCGAAGTCCATGTCTAATCTGTTGTCCAATGCCGGACAGGGGCCGTATCAATTCCCATTGTGTTTCAGCTTGCAGATGGCCTTCAAGGCTTCTCCTTGGATGGAAACCTCAAGTGGTGTTAGACTAATCAGAGTGGATGTCTTTGTTTCAACGTGTGACTTCTAAAGGAGTCTACTATCGAGGTTAACTCCAAGATATTTGCTTCCTTTGGATAGCTGGGTTGTGACTCATTTTATCTTAGGCAGAACGAGTCCATCAAGCTTCATTCTTCTGGTGAGGAGGGCAATGGCAGTCTTGGTAGGGTTTGTTGATAACCCATTCACACAGCACCAAAAGTCATTCATATCCAGAGTTTTCTACAGATGTTCATAAGGGGAGTGCCTGTTACCAAACAGGCAACATCGTCCGCATATGCTTGTGTGTAGACTCCCGCATCATTTAAGGTGGTTAGCAGAGGATCGAGGCAGCCTCTATTAACCCCGGATGACACCAGCAGATCTTCCTCTCGCAACGTGACGTTTCTTTGTGCCAGCAGCGCCGTACCTACTAGCAGAGCTGCACCTACTATCAAAAGTGGCATTATCAAACGTCCCCTCTATATCCAAAAAGAGGCCCATAGCGTAGTCCCTCCTGTCGATAGCCAGCTCCCCTCTAGCAACAAGGTTTTGCAATGCCGACCAGCAGGATTTTCCATTTTAATAGGCATGCTGAAATGGAGACAGAGAATGATCCTTAAGCAACTCCTGACGTATGCGCAATTCCACAAGTCGTTCGAGACTTTTCAGCATGAAAGAAGTCATTCTGATGGGTTTAAAGCTTTTGGGGATGGTGTAGTCTTCCCTTCCAGCCTTAGGGAAGAAGGCGTGGCATATAAGCCACTACCGGGTATGCAGTGAAAATTTCCTTCAAGGTTGCAGTCACTGACTCTGTAACAGAATATATGCCATATCTGGTCCGGGCGACTTGTAGCCACCAAAAGATTTGATGGCAAATCGAATGGCGGTCTCATTCATTCATACTAGTCATGCCGAAAAGGTATAGCAGCTCTGACAACAGCCTCATTCAGTAAGGGCTGTTACCGGCGAATGTTTATCTGATTACCTGGAAAGTGGAATTCCATCACTTTGCCTCTCCGTGAAAGAGCCATCAGATTTTGTAAGTGACTACAGCTTTGCAGTTGGGTCCCTTTTTAGGACCCTAACCAATTTCGCCGTGTCACTTAGAGATACAATACCGCTGCAGCTTTCCCTATAAGAATTTACTTTTAGTGCTTTTACAAATTCTTAAGTGTTGTAATTCAAGTTTTCACCCTTCACTGGCTGTTTGACCGAGCTCCTCCTCCTATTTGTGGTGAGCGTCTTGTTGTTGTTCTACAAATGGAGGGTTTTTGTTTTAAGCCGACTCAGAACGGCAAATGGTTTTTTGATGAGAAACTTTTGCATGGAAGAGATACACTCGCAGGTTTAATATTGCCTTCCGAGAGGCGACCGCTATTAGGAAAAGCTTTTTCTATCATTTAATGTTTCAGCACGGAGATTCGAATCTATGCACTTCAGAATGGTAGTCACGCACCAACCCACTCGGATTTGCCGGCGGCTAAATAGCTGCTTCCACCTTTTTTTAAGGCACTTGCGAAAAAATGCATTTCTCAGGTCGTTAGAGGACTAAAATATTTTAAGAAAATATTTTGCGTAGAATTTCACTTGGGGTCTGCTCAGACAAAATCTGCATAAAAAGTTTAAATATGTACAAAAACTAAAATCACTTTTTATTCTTTCTTTCTATTTTTCTTGCTTTAAGACTTTTTACTGGCTATTGCGAAGTACTGTAGCACTAATCATAGAGCGGTAGCTCTTAATATCGCTTCCAGTAATCACCAACCTTGGAGCACACAACCTAAATGACATCATGTCAAGGAATTAAATGGATTGGTGAAGAGCTGTAGGTAGCATTGGAGGTTTTAATAAATAAACTGTGGTCGCAGTTAAAAAAAAAAAAAAAATAATAATTGGCGCGTACACTTCTGTTATGCGTTTGGCCGAGCTCCTCCTCCTATTTGTGGTGTGCGTCTTGATGTTGTTCCACAAATGGAGGGACCTACAGTTTCAAGCCGACTCCGAACGGCAGATATTTTTATGAGGAGCTTTTTCATGGCAGAAATACTTTCGGAGGTTTGCCATTGCCTACCGAGGGGCGACCGCTATTAAAAAATGTTTTTCTTAATTTTGGTGTTTTCACCGAGATTCGAACCAACGCTCTCTCTGTGAATTCCGAATGGTAACCACGCACCAACCCATTCGACTACGGCGGCCGCAGTTACTCCGTGATTTTATCTCTCCCCTAGAACTATTTAATCTAATTTTTAAAGTGATTTAAATACGCACTCGTTTGGCTATGGTGAACTTCTCTACAGGGTATCTACGAGTACGTACACAGTAACCCATTTGCTCCTTTTTTATTTTTTTAATATACTTTTACTGTTTTTTTGTATTTCTTATTATTCTACTTATCCTCTATCCTTTACAGCACAAAACATCAATAATATACAAATGTATATCCCATGAAGTTCCCGTAATTTGCTTTACTATTCTTCTTTCCTTTTTCTCTACTAGAGTTTGTGGTCTTCGCTTGCTCTGCTGTCATTTATATAAAATTGTATTCCAGTATTTTCGTTTGTATTGTCAATTGAATTGCCAGCAATCAATTGTTGTTTTGACGTGAATAAACCCAAATGAAATGAAATAAATTACTACACAAACGAAGGTGTATTATTATGTAAAGGAATTTTATTGCTCAGATGCTTAGTTACAGGTGTCACATTACAGATGTGAATTTTACCATGAATAAAATGAGTAAATACAAGTGTATGAGCGCTTGCTGGTAAGTGTTTTATGGAAGGTTAGGAAGATACTCTTCTTCAACTTGGGGCATTTGCTTTGAATTTTTTCTTATTTGGGAAAGACTACAACTTTAGAGTTTTGTTCACTCCAAGCACAGAGGAAGAGATGGGAAACATTTCAATGGGATTTGACATGTAATGTCCCCCGTTCGAGTCAACTGCAGAATCTTACGCGATTTTGGCAGGATTTAACAAAGCGTGCCAGTCGTATCTTTGTCAAGCTAACTGGTACCAGCTGGGCATGCCAAGTAAATCCGTAAATCCAAGTTCTTCTCCACCTGAGCTTTCCAACGCAGATAATGTCTTCCTCCTTCTATGCTACGATACGTTGGTAATCATCATTGTTTCCGAGAATATCCAGCAGGATATAGGGAACCTACGCGCCATCTCGTCCTATAACTGGTTAAGGGCTTCACCTGCTTACAGCTTAACCCGAGTTGCGCCGTCTCGCGATCCAGAGCCGGAGCGTTTGTATCTGTTCGAACGACATGACTAAGCCCACGAAATCGCTGGATCTTAATTCGCTGCGCTACATCTATGTCGTCGTAAAGCTCAAACAGCTCATTGTTCCATTGCTTACGATACTCGTCGTCACCCACGTGCAAAGGTCCAAAAATCTTCCGCATAATCTCTCTCTCAAACACTCCAAAGGACGCCTTATCGGATCATCGTCCCAGCTTCTCCGCCCTACATTAGGAGGAGCCTGATGGTAGCCGTATAAAGTGTTAGTTTTGTTCGTCGAGAGTGAACTTTACTACTTAGTCCAAAGTAGCACTTGTTGGCAGGAGAGGGATTCTTCATTTGGGAGTGGCCAGGACGATTCGTCTGCATACGGACCAACCAGCTCACAACTTTCGCGCTTCGCCCAAGTATCCTCTGGGTAGATTCCGCACATCCGTTTGCTAGCATTAGCGAGCTAATGTGAGAAGGCGAAGAAACCGAAGATGCGCTGGGTTTGGGATTCGACACGTAAAAATGCTCCCCCAATGAAAAAACAAGCAAAGCTTTGGATAAGGGTGCGATTTCAGTAAATAAATAGTTTAGACCGTGTTCCTCAAAGTATTCCGCTCGAACACTAACGCTAGGTTCAAGGAGATAGGCTGTGTAGAGCTGGATCCTCTGGGTCGATTACAATCACGGAGTATTTGATAGCTAGCATAAATTATTTTGTGAACTTTCAGGCACTTTTTTTATCCAAAAGAGAACAAAGAAGAGATGAAGTTGCCACCGAGGATGCCCCTCACACTCTATACTGAAGGCTTGCAGATGGTGTATATTCCGAGGAAGTTCGGTTGAAAAACTACACGAGCGCGCTCTGAGCAGACATTCTAGATATTTCCGAACCAATAAACCGGTTCACGAATAGAGACTAAGAAGTTTTGTATTCTGACAGCTAGCTAAGCAAAAGCAAAATAGGCATACGCTCGTCAGCTGGAGTGGAGTGGCCTTTTCGTTTAATTCAAAAAACACTTTTACAATTTTTATATTTTATACAATTTATTTTTTTTTTTATTGTACAATACATTATATTTTAGCGAGCAGAAATTTGACGGTCGTTCAAGATTGTAAAATAAGAAAACATTGTGGTCAAACTACTTTGAAATCCACATGGACAGTGGCAACCAACGTTACCTATCCTGACTACTGCGAAACGAAGACAGATTCCCTAAAAAAACTGAGAAAAACAATGTTCAGTATATTAACATTACTAGCTGCTCTATAACAGAACCTGGCGGCCGCCGTAGCCGAATGGGTTGGTGCGTGACTACCATTCGGAATTCACAGAGAGAACGTTGGTTCGAATCTCGGTGAAAACACCAAAATTAAGAAAAACATTTTTTAATAGCGGTCGCCCCTCAGTAGGCAATGGCAAACCTCCGAAAGTATTTCTACCATGAAAAAGCTCCTCATAAAAAAAATATCTGCCTTTCGGACTCGACTTGAAACTGAAGGTCCTTCCATTTGTGGAACAACATCAAGACGCACACCACAAATAGGAGGACGAGCTCGGCCAAACACCCAAAAAGGGTGTACGCCAATTATATACATCTATAAGCTTAAATCCGCTGTTTTTTAGTAAAAAAAAACCCATTTTTTTTTATAGAAAGCAAAAAAATACTTTATTCAAAGTATTTGCCCTCGCTAGCTATACATTTTTCCCATCTCTCGGGCAATTTGTGTATACCACGCCAAAAGAATTCTTCATCTTTCGAGGCGAACCACTCGTCAAGCCATTTCCGGACGTCTTCGTACGAATCGAAATGCTGTTCGGCGAGCGCGTGACCCATCGATGAAAACAGATGATAGTCCGAAGGGGCCAGGTCTGGTGAATAAGCGGGATGAGGTAGCACCTCCCAATTGATTGTCTCCAAGTAGTTTTGGACCATTCTTGACGTGTGCGATGGGGCGTTGTCGTGGAGGAAAATCAGCTTCTCATGTCTTTGTTCATAACGAGGCCTTTTTTCACACAAAGCACGGCGCAATTTGATGAGTTGTTGGTGGTAGCGATGAGAATTAACAGTTTCACCAGGTTTCAACAGCTCATAGTAAACGACACCCTGCTGATCCCACCAAACGCACAGCATCGTCTTGCGTCCAAAGCGATTAGGTCTTGATGAAGAAGTTGATGGTTGGCCGGGATCGACCCATGATTTTTTTCCTTTAGGATTCTCAAAGTATATCCACTTTTCATCGCTAGTCACCACAAGATGCAGGAACGACTTTCTTTTATGCCTAGCCAGCAAGATTTCGCATGTGTTTTGGCGTCGCTCCATCTGTCTATCGTTCAATTCATGGGTACCTATTTTCCGACTTTTTGGACCTTTCCCATGGCACGTAAACGCATGGAAATGGCTGGTTGAGTGACACCTAACTGCTCGGCAAGCATTTTTTGCGATTGGGTATCGTCCTCATCCAAAAGAGCCTGCAATTCATGGTCCTCAACTTTTCTGGGCCGATTTTCACGCTTCTTGTCACTCAAGTCAAAATGGCCGTCTTTGAACCGACGAAACCAGTCTCTGCAAGTTGTTTCCGATAATGCACTGTCACCATAGGCCTCCACAAGCATTGGATGCGATTCGGCAGCCGATTTCTTCAAATTAAAGCAAAAAAGTAGAGCTTCCCGCATATGCTCTTTTTTTGGCACAAAATTAGACATGATTACGCAAGGAAAAACTGTGTTGCTGTATGAAATCACTGATGATGTGCAGTGATTGATGTAAACAGGTGTTGAACCCATGCAAAAAAAAATATGGCATTTCTATGGTAACTTGATATGCTCACTAACGCCATCTACGAGCAATCAGCGGATTTAAGCTTATACACAGAGCCTGCCACAGCTGTTACCTTTAGGATTGCGAGGAAACTGAGCATTATTTTCGCTTGGTGGATATAGATTGCTTAAAGCAAATTAGCTAGGAAGGCATGCAGTACCCAAAAAAACAGACTTATCTCCTCAATGTTAAAAAACTGGGTCAGCAGATTTTCAAGTGCTTCTCTTGAAATGAATTTCGCACCAACAAAGATATTCGTCATAGACAGGAACAGGAAGGAACTACCTAATGTCAGGCCTGACCTATAAAGAGAATTCTTAGAACCTCTGAACCAAGCTCTCATAGCTTCTGGTGAATCACTATCGATATGTGTGTCCTGGCGTTGTTTTCAAGAAACGCGATTTCTCAATATGTGACGGCTTTATCATTATGTCACTCACTATATTTCTGTCTACACAAATTTCGCTCATATTAATGCACCATCTTGCACTAGAATTGCTTTTAATTAAAATCTATTTAACGCTTAAACCACTAACATTCGCTTATATTTGCGTTATCTTATAGAGAGCTAGGGAGGAAGCGAGAGGATAAACGAAAATTCGAATGCAAAGTTTTATCAGCGCAAATTTGCAATGCAAATGAATAACTATAACACAAAAAACACTTAGACACAAACGCAATTGCTTGTTTGCCAAACTTATGCACAGTTGAAGGCGCTCAACTGCGTTCAAGAGTTCATATTTTACTCATTAAAGTGTCAAAGCGAACCGCACAAATGCGGTTGATTGTAAAGCTGCTTGAAACTGTGGTGCTGTCTGTGGTTTATTGTTATTGTAATTGTTTGTTTTGCATGTTAGTTGTTTATATTATTCACGCATGTGTGTGTGCGTATGCAAAACCTCGTAGAACAACTTAATTATTTAGTACTTAAGTGCTGGCGAATGTGCAAAGTTTTATCGAAAGGTCAGTGTTAATGTGGGAGAAAGTCCATACATACTTACATACCAATGTAAATACAAGTATTATATGATTCGAACGAAAGTTGAGATTGTGTCCTTAAAAAGTTTTGCAAATTTTTTAGGTCAAGGTTAACATGAAAAGTGTGATGTGAAATATTTTTGTTTTTAAGTTTTTATGAGAATAATTTATTTGCTCGAGTATGCGCGCTGTAAAAGTACTGGAAATCCTTAATGCTATAATACGAATTTAAATTCATATGCGTTCAACGATTACAGTCTACTTTTGTTTTAAATATATTTTAGTTGTTGTTTTAACAATTAAATAAGTGGTTAATTTAGTTCAAAACTAACTATATTTTATATATTTGGCACCTTTTCGTTAAATCTCATAGTCATTAAGGGGCCAAACTTAAGAATTTATTAACGCTTGAAATCTTTGTGCCTAAGAAGCATAACTCCAAAATTAGGTGGTCGAATGCTTTGGTAAAATACTGCATTCTATTTTGAAAAAACGAAATCATGAAAGCTCGAAATAAAGAAATAGAAGTACATCAGATAAAATCAGTTTGATTTTACTACAGACATATTTTAAAAAGGTATGTCGCACATCCAAAAAAAAAGTAATTTACTAAATTTTGTGGTTAACAACTATGGCATGCTTGCAGTTCTAAAATAAAAAGCTTTTGTTTTGGGAATCCTTGTTTGAAGATGGATCCTATTACTCACTAGCTGGTGCCTGCCACTACATACCTATGTAGGAAGCATTAACTTCACTTATCGTTTGTGGGCTCTTAGAGAATACGAATCAGAATAATCTCAAAAGATTTATTGCTCATAATAGCTGGCCTATATCCCTTCGATTTGATAGCGCAGAAGATGTGTGAAGTGAGAACCATGAAGTGCAATTAAACCCATTTTTGTCTAAAGGTAGTTTAAAGACTAAACTGGAATTTAGTGTCACTGATGCTGAAGAGCCACGAGCGTCGAACGAAGTACAACATCTGGCTGCCGAAATGATGGAGCAACTCCTGACAGAGCGAGCAATCCAGGCGGAGACGCCAACGCCAAGAAAATGCAGGTAAACTGACGAAACCACACTTAAAAACTAACTTTTCTATGGTATGGAGAGGAACATGGTGAGTGAGGGCGTACATAACCGAAAGGGGTGGTTCTCTGCTGAAATGATTCTAACAGTGAATGGGAAAAAGTTCAACCTAATGCTCAAACACCAGTCAGAAGATTCGCCACTCAACTCTCACTCTTGCTTTCACGTACCGACGCTGAAGAAGAAATCGAATTTCGGCGATCCGAAAAAACAAAGCCGAGGGCGCCGACGGACGATGAAGATGCATACGATTTATTAAAAAAAAAAATATTGTAAAAAATTTTATTTTTATTTTTTTACAAAAATGTTTACAAGAGCCAAAGATTTCCCACTTCAAGTGGTTAGGTGTAGTCAGTGGCCCTATTTTAGAAAAATAAAACCATAGCATTAGAGAAAGAATATATATATATTGCCTGCCGAGGGGCGACTGCTATTAGAAAAATGTTTTTCTTAATTTTAGTGTTTCACCGTGATTCGAACCAACGTTCCCTCTGTGAATTCCGAATGGTAATCACGCACCAACCCATTCGGCTACGGCAGCCGCAAGAATATATATCTTAATAAATTCACAACATTTGCAGAGAATACAAATAGACAAAATTTACAAAAAACGCGGGTAAACTCTGGACACAAACAACAAACAAACAACGCGCACTACTCCGAGCGTTTGTAACCCGCACAAACGCAGCGATTCCAGAACCGCAGCAACAGCACAAATTACCAGTTAATTAGTTAGCACCAACAAACAAGCGCCAACAGGTAAGCAGTGTTATTTCTCACTAGAAATTAGCAACCACATGAAAAAACTGAGGAAAAATTGCCTAAAGTTTACCTAAGATATATATAAGGTATAGCTCTCTCTCCTCTTTTCCTCTACGTTATGTCTTTTTTCTCTCTCGCGGAACGAAAATGCCCAAAACATTGCATGGCCTTGAAATTTTACTCTCCATTCTCGCTCGTCCATCGACGCCTAAGAAGTTTCACTTCAAATCAAACTTTTCTGAAATCGGAGTCATTAACTGCAATTCTAAAACAATGAATTTTATAGATGTATGATAATTTTCCTAACTCTGGGCCTAAACGGAAGCTTTGAAATCCTTTCATGAATAATGGTGTCCTGTTGATGAAAAACTGAGGCATATATTGGGTAGTCGAAAAAGTCTTTTCGTATTTTGTCAATAGATGTCGTTGGAGTAATCTATCTGCAGTGCTACCAATCACATTGTGTCATATCATATGACGTTAGAAAGGTGACATTTTAAGCTTCATTTAACAAAAAAAAATTAAATTCGGAGAAGTTGAAAAAAAGTTATAGCTGTGCAAAAATGAGTGAAAATAATGAAGAAATTCGCTATATTTTGAAATTTTTGTATAAAAAACGGAAGAATGCCACGCAAGCCACCAATGAAATTTGTGAAGTTAAAGGAGACGATGCTGTATCAGTTCGTGTAGCACAACAATGGTTCGCTCGCTTCCGTTCTGGAAATTTCGATGTGAAAGATGCACCTCGCTCCGGTCGACCTATCGTTGAAAAAGTCGATGAAATTATGGAAAAGCTTGACCAGGACCATCACATAAGCTGTCATGACATCGCCAAGCCACTAAACATTCATCATCAAATGGTTTTGAACCATTTAAAAAAGGCTGGTTACAAAAAGAAGCTCGATGTTTGGATATCACATGAATTATCTGTGAAAAATTTAATGGACCGAATTAACATCTGCGACTTTTTGCTGAAACGAAATGAAATCGAACCATTTCTGAAGCGAATGGTAACAGGAGACGAAAAGTGGATCAAATACGACAATAATGTGCGAAAAAGATCAGGATTGACGCCTCTAAAGGTTATGCTGTGTGTTTGGTGGGATTGGAAAGGAATCATCCACTATGAGCTGCTCCAGCCTGATCGAACGATTGATTCCACACTTTACTGTCAACAACTGATGAGATTGAAGCAAGCAATCGAAAAAAATGGCCAGAACTGATCAGCAGAAAGGGCGTCGTCTTCCATAAGGACAACGCTAGGCCACACACATCTTTGATGACTCGGCGAAAACTGGGAGAGCTTGGCTGGGAAGTTTTGATGCATCTACCATATAGCCTTGACCTTGCACCATCGGACTACCATTTGTTTCGGTCAATGCAGAACTCCCTTAATGGAGTAAAGTTGGCTTCAAGAGAAGCCTGTGAAAATTACTTGTCGTAGTTTTTCGCCGAGAAACCATAAAAGTTTTACACTGATGGAATAATGTCTCTAGAAGAAAAGTGGCAAAAGGTGGTCGACCAAAATGGTATTTACATATTTGGTTTAATAAAGTTCATTATAAATATAAAAAAAATGAGTAAAAGTTTGATTAGAAATACGAAAAGACTTTTTCGACTACCCAATATTTCCTAAAATTAAGCTTTCATAATCCTCACACATCGATTTTCGCGCAATTGAAATTGTCCGCACTCTGCAGTATACATTTTTTCTTCTTACTTACAAAGAAAAAAATGCGACTGTGTTTTACATCCAGCTGCCAATTTTTATTCTCACGATTATTGCTGGTGAATTTATTTTTCTACGAACACCAAACTTTCAATGGATTCTTTCTGCAAGAAACTGCATTAGAAGATGGTAAGAATCAATTATTTAAAATAAAAAAAGGCTAAAAATTGAGTCGTACTCGTATTTCAATTATCCACAGACTGAAAACGCAGTAAATTAAAATGTAATTCCTGTGCGGTGATATTTTAGCAACTCAAGCCGCTTTCGAAATCCCACAGCGCGGCACAAAGGGGAGGCAAAGCAATGCGAAGCAGCACACCGAAGTTGATTGTGAGTTGGAAAGCTTTTAAATACTTTTCCACTACTAACTACAGAATCATGGCCAACATTTTAATACGAAGGCACAGCGGGCGAAGCTGCGAGCTGCGAGAGCTGAAGGCGTAGAAGAGCGCAGCAGCTAGTGAGAAAAGGAAGTAGTGTAAATGGAACAAGGATTATCGGAGAGCGAAGACGAGTAATGAACCTTGAAACATAAGCAAGAAAGGAGGTGGATATGAAGCAATGAAAGACACAGGAAATGTGAAAGGAACTAGAGTTCCTACGGAAACAAAGCTAGAGGAAAGAAAGTTCAGCAAAAGTGAACAAGAAGGAACAGTTGAAAAGTGGAGAAATTGTTGAAAAATTAACTGCACTAAGGAAAACACAGGCTACACGAACTTGGATTGTCTGTGCGCAGGCATTGTTGGCATGCAGTATGTGGTAAGTGGCAAATGTCAAGTGGCAGGACACCACCAACTAAGGCACATACCAGAAATCCCAGCATTCAAAAACTTGATTTAATTCAGGAATCAAATTCCTCATGAATGCTTTGCGTTGCGTTGCGTTGCGATGAGCTTTGTACTGTTTGCCGCTGTGCAGTGCGGCAGCGGCTTAATGAACAACTGAAAGTAATTTTCATGCAGAAACCCCTAAAAATATGCAAAACTTTTGTTGAGTTTCGAGTTGATTTAATTTTATGAACTTTGCGATTTACATCAGGCGATGATGAATAACTAACTAAGGGAAACTCAAAAGAAGCAGCGTCGAGGAGCGCCAGTTATACGAAAAGCAAGCGGCGAGGGAATGCGGAATCAGCATTAGCAGAGTGCTGACAAGCAAGTGAGCGGAGCAAGTAGGAGCAGGAAGTGGGAGAATATGAATTTGTAAGATGAAACAAAACCAGCACTGCAGCCAGTAAGTGTTTGTAGAGGTGTGACGATTTGCAGCAACTTTATTAAGTTGATGTTGGCTGAAAGAGGAAGCTTCCAGCGGGCAAATAACATGTGTCAAATTGTCAGTTGCAGAATGTGGAATGTTGACAGTACTTTAGAGTTAAGTGACAAGCAGCCAAGAAGACACTAGTACTGGCTACTTAGGATGGGCTGGAAGTGGAAGTTTATGCTGTGGAGAAGGGGACATCGTCTGGATTGTCAACGACAGAAGCAATCCCAGTATGATAGTTGTTACACAAACAACGAGAATAAAACAACAAAACACGCAGCAGCCAATTAAACCAGTTAAATGCAAAAAACAGATCCACAAAACCATGGCAATACAGCCAAATATAGAAAACCGAGACAAGTCAAAACAATGTCTAAAACAAAAAGTTATGCATAGAATCAACGCCGAAATAGCAAAAAACTACAGCACAAATCTGTCTCTCTCACAGACGACAAGCGTCGGCTAAAGCAAAATATAACAACAAAAGTATTAAAACTAAAAAGTACAATAAAATAAAATTTTAATCCAAAATTGTGGAGCGCGAGCAAACATTGCCGCATTTTAGGCGCCCACACGAGCAGAACGCCGCAAGTATCAAGCAACAACAATAAAGGTATGCAATAAAAGCAAACATTTGAAGTGGCGTAATGCCGTCTTACGAGGTTTTCTTGTCTGACGGATTTATTCAAATGGACAGACTGGTAGTCTGAGTGGCTGTGCGACCGTGGGACTGTCACACTTATCGCGCTCATCTCAGCCACGCGTACTGGTTTACTTAGTAAGTTACATGCATACTCAAGTTTCGACGAACAACGCTTGACCCCCGTCACAATTTGCTGTTGGCGCAAAAGTTTTAAATAAATATTCGTTGACAAGCTAACGACAAATGCAGACAACGAATAAGACTTAGACGGGAGCTGGCACGAAAGTGCAAGGGCGGGTCAAGAGGCACTGCCGAAAGGAGGTAATTCACATGAAAGGGCAGTGGAGGGTAGTTGATGAGCGTCGCTAGGCCGCAGAGTTTGTTATTGCTGTGAAATCTGGTGGAGTGCGAAAGAAATTTCGGATAATTTAGATGAACTGATAGAAACAACATTTACTGAGATGTTAGGCGGCAAGGCGCGAGGCTCATAGATAAGTTAAGGATCGCTGCTATAAATAGCTAGCCGAAATTTTAAAATATGCCAAAGTAAGAGTGTTTGAAGTAAAATCTGTTTTGTCGAAAATGACTTATGCTGCGCTCAACAACAATGTGACTGAATTACATACAAAGACAAAATTGGAAGAGGGTCCAACGAGGAATGAGAGAAATCAACAGAGACGGGGTTGCTATTAGAATGGGCGGCCAAGTTAAGTATCCTGGCTGCCAAGTTTAACTGGAGAAGGCATGAAGACACCACGTTGTCGCAAACAACGAAAACTCTCATAGTTTGCAAACGTGTAGAAAGAAAGTCCAAGTGTTGTAGCCGAAGAATCCTGAGATGTATGTACGACGGGGGTTCAATAAGTACCCGTGTTAGAAATGAAGATTTTTTTTTTATTTTTTAACATAGTCCCATTTCAGAAAGATAAACTTCTCCCAACGCTCCCACCATTTTTAACCCCTCCAAAAATAGGATTTGTCGAACTCTCCGAAATACGCCTCTGTCTCGGCGATGACTTCCTCGTTTGTACTACATGTTTTTACCGCGAGGTAACAAGAAAAAGTCGCAATTCATGCAGTTTGGCGGCGAAAACTCCGAATGAATGTGCTGGTGCGTTATCGTGGTGAAACAGCACCCTCCTTTTCGCCAAATGCGCCCGTGTCTCCTTCAATTTTTTGTGAAAGCAGTCCAATAATTCACTGTAGTATTGTCCAGTGATCGTTCTTCCTCTTTCTAAAAAAATCCATGAGGATGACGACGTTCGCATCCCAAACAATCGTTGGCATGACCTGTCTATCCGATGGGACTGTCTTTTGGAGCAGATTCACGGTGAAAAATTCATTGTTTCGATTGTTGCTTAGTTTCAGGCGTGTAATGATGAAGCCAGGTTTCATCGAAGGTGACAACTCGACGGGAAAATTCCTTCGGATCTCGCTTAAATTGCTCCAAACACTGCTTCGAAGATAACAGCCGCAACCGCTTGTTGCCCACCGTGAGCAATCGCGGCATCCATCGGGCCAAGAATTTTTTCATCGCCAATTTATCATGTAAAATATTAATTGCCGTTCCGGTCGACACACGTATGGCCTCTGTTATTTTGCGCACTTTCAATCTTCGATCAGCCGGAATCATTTCGTGGATTTTTTGACTTGGTAACCACATCTGCCAGGCGCCCTGGTCGCTCCTCATCAAAAACGGATATTCACCCACGTTTAAATTCGTTGAACCAATATCTAACTGTGGTCATAGATGGCGAAGCATCCTTATACTCGCCATCCAATTTTGCTTTTATCTTCTCGAATTTTTTCCCATCCAAAAACATCTTTTCGGATGCATTGGCTAGAGAGTCTGCGGCTTCATTATTAATAGACCCGAGCCATTCCTTACAATGGGACAACACTCCATTAAGGAGAAGCTTAGGTGTGGAGAGCTAAGACTAAGAACCGTGAGCTGGCACCAAACTATGGGGCTACGCCAGGCGAAGTCCTTACTGGGGGATGGCGTATATTCAAGGCAGGCTCAGGCTACTCATAACCCACCTTAAGGATAAACTGAGAATGCTCGCCATGCATTCTTACAGGTTACAACAGATTGCGTTATTATCTGCAGAGGATTGGAATATCGCTCACTGACTCCCGTCATTTCTGCGACTAGTAGACAAGACTCCAAAACACCTTATTTTGGAATGTGGTGTCAAAGCGCGATGGAAGTTAAGACATCTCCAGTACTCGGAAAGATACATACGCTCAGCTCGACCCAGCTCTATCTTACTTTTATTCACCCTTTGCCTTAAATAGCGTATGAGAGAGAGCCTCGTATCAGACACGTGACGACTTTTTCAAGCCAGAAGTGAAACCCCCGCACCAAATACGAGATTGACTTTTGACACGAGAAAAACTTTCATCAAAATTGGCACACACAGTCGCCGCTCGATTCATAAGGCAAGGGGTTAAGGAAATTGGGTTTGGATGAAGTACTGCGACGAGTAGAGGGCACAAAAGACCAAGTGGTCGAAGTGAAAACTTCAGTCATATCGACGAGTTTTAAAAATTTATTTTTTAATATTTGTAACTTAAAAAAAAAAATTTAAATAGTTAAATCTACAACAAATATGTTATAAATAAAAGTTTCAAACTTTGTACAAGGTTCATAACAATGCGAGAATTTTTCGTTAAAATATTAAACTTTTTAATCAGAATTAAAAAAAAAATTGGTAAAATTTAGCCCAACTTTATTGTTGACTCTACTTTCCACATAAAAAATGCACTTTGTATGGAAGAAAAGTCGTGCCAACTCAGCCTTCAGTGCAAACAAAAACTGTCAAAAATCAACGGTAGTCACTTGAAACCTGCACGTTGGTATATTAAAATTCAACAAAACTATAAAACTGCATACCAACTCCAATTTTCTCTGGGTGTAGTTTAAAGTAGGTCACATCTCTTAAGGTGGCAAGTGAAAAATTTACCTAAAAACACTCAAACTCATTGTTGTTGTTGTAGCAGTTCGGCATCGTCTAACTTATTTAAGGGGAGGCCCAGGAAACGTGCTGTTTCTAAGGTTGGGTCCAGTGTTAGGGGAGGGGGGTTAGATGACTGGGTTTAAGAGGACATGTGAAAAGGTGGTTAGTAACGCGCGGTGTATCTTCACTTGCCGAACATATTATATAATATATTGAGTATGTCGGAGTCTATTCTGGATAAGAAGGAGTTTAGCCTGCCACAATATCCAGATCGTAATTGAAAGTTGCGCGGATCTTACGAGGCAGCTGAAGCGCTCTTCGTCTGCAATACGCTGTGGGTGGATTCCGATAACGTCATTCGGTGATCGGGAGCTTAGAAAGGTGGTGAGAGTATCCCGTTGAAAGTCATTTAATGTCTGTCTGTATTTACTGTCCGGTCCAGTAGTTACAGTTGTATTTGGTCCTTGATCTCTTCAGTGTAGTTAGAGAGATGTCCCCTCACTCATCTGGAAGGTGACTCAGGTTATAGCAAATGTCTGCAGCGGGAGTCGCTAGCAGAAATGGCTTGCTGAACATTTTACTGTGCTCCTTGACCGGTTGCATGGAAGCCTCGTTGTGAAGATGTTGCAGGAAAGACATCAGAGGAAGCAACGCGTGGCTGTACTGACAACAGTATTTTGACTAGTTCTACATAGCACTGAGTATCTGCAGAAGAGATGTTTCACTGTTTCTTAAGTTCATAGAGAAGTTACAGCTGCGGCAAGAGAGAGTAGTGCACCAATCTCAGTCTGGTAGCGTAAACACTCAATGCTAGGTGGGTTAGGCGTGATATATCTTTATCCTTTCCATTTCTTAAATCTCTTCACATTCTTTTTTCATTTGATAGACATAGTCTGTGTTATGAAATTTTATAGAAGCAAAATAATTAATTAAATTTTTCGGCATTGCTCAATGAGGATCCATGTCAAACGCAAGAAGAGATTGCTTCAATATTAGGAGTTACGCGCTAATCCATTTCCAGCGGTTGCATGCTTTGGGAACGATTCAGGGCTCTTGGGTCCCTCATGAGTTAAAACTCAGAGATGTTGAATGTCGTTTTTCGCCTGTGAACAACTGCTCCAGCGGCAAAAATGGAAGGGTTTTCTGATCGCATCGTAACGGGTGATGAAAAATGGATTCATTACAGCAATCCAAAGAAAAGAAAGTCATGGGGACTGCCCGGTCGTGCTTCTACGCCGTCGCCTCGGCCGAATATTCACGCTGTGAAGGTTATACTATGTATTTGGTAGGACCAAGTTGGTGTTATTTATTATGAACTGTTAAAATCAATCGAAACCATTCCTGAAGGTCGGTACAACTTCAATTGATGCGATTGAGCCGAGCACTGCGCGAGAAGCGGCCGCAATACGCGGAGAGGCATGAAAAAGTTGCCAAACCCACATGGTCTAGCCGACCAGCAATTCCATTCATATGAAGACATCAAAAAATGGCTTGATCCGTGGATAGCTTCAAAATATGAACAGTTTTACCGCGACACTTGTAACCATTTTTTCAGAATAAAGTTGTATTTTCATCAAAAAAATAGCGAGAACATAGTTGGGCACCTAATACAAAGTTGGCTTTATATTGTTTTTGTTAGACAATCAACTATACTTTTATATAAAAAAATAAAAATTCAGCAAAAAGAAAATAGGAAAAATAGTCAAAATTGGTCGAAGTGTTCATTTTCATTTTACATTTGCCGCTCTGGCTGAAAAAAAAAATTTGTATTTCCCTTGGTATGCAAAAGCAGCCGATTTATTCAAGTGAGTTCATACATCTGATTCTTGTGGTGCCGGCATCTAAATATCTAACTCTCTAGCTGCCTAACTGCCACCACAAATAGGTGATAGGTTTCCAGGTTTGGCCATCCTAAACAAAATTCTAAGAGTAAATTTGAAGAAGAATTGTGCCCGTTCACTTCAAATGTAATTACACATTCGTCCAATCAGTTGTTGTTCAGGTGGCAGCGAAGTAGAAGGAGGGTAGACTGCGTTGAGATTTTTCGTATGTCATCAACACAATCTCAGTTTTTTGCAAACTGCTGCCCCAGTTACGTCAGCAAATCAGCTGATTCCTTCAAAATCGCTGAGAGTAGGTTAACGGTGTGATATTGGCCACATCTCTGCATTCTGTACATTGTGCGCCAGCTCCTCACATGGATTACCATGCGCCTCTTTGCACTTTGCTGTTTTGGCGTTTCCCACATTTTGGGTTACTAATATTTTGTTTCCGGCGAGCGCTTCCGTTGTTATGCCTACTTCACTTGAGCTGCGCTTTTCATTTTGTTACTGTTGTTGCTGTTGCCGACTGCGCTACGTTAACTTATACACCAAATGTTTGAATGACGAGTGTATTTTTTTGTTTATTTAGTTACTGGAATTTTTAAGTTTTTCTAATTTTGGTATTGCCCAACCGAGCGCCTTTGTACATATATGCAATGCGCTTTGTGTCCATCACCGCCATCACAGCCGCTAATGCGCATCGCATCGCTGCTACGCAACCCTCTTCTAAAGCACTTAAATGAGGAAACTTTAGTCTTAAATATTTATCATTACGTACGAAATAATTCACCTGTTTTCAGTTTGAAAGTATGCCAAAAATTTAAAAGCACTATCTGAAGAGAAAAGCGTAATATAACTGCAATAGATAATCGATAAAATGAATTGAACAATCGAGCACTAAGCCAATTCGAATACTTCATCGCCGAAGGAAGTTTGAATGTTTTATAAGTGTAGCCTACTTTTGGGCTTAAAACTTTTCAAAACTTTTTCCGTCAACAAGTTTCGAGCTTAGCCGGAGCCAATTCATTTTCATTTATTGATATTATTTGGCTGAGTTTGAATCGGCAATTTAAACTGGGGGGCAAACTCTTTCTGCCATGTAAAGTTTCGTATGATTGGCACGCGCCCGCAAGCATGCAACAGATAACAATTTGGATGTCTTACAAAGAGCACACATAATTTATGCCTCGAAACTTTTAGTGCCTCGTTTGCATGCGGCTGCTCTAATCGAGTTTATTGCCGCGTGATATACTGGTGGAGGATTTTTTTGTTTGATTTAGTATCTGATGCTTTCCATTTCAATTCAACCGGGCTATTCGGGTCATGTTCTCCGATTTCGATGTAACTGAAATATGTTGCTCTCTGGTCAAAATAATGAGGCACGTAAAATAAAAAATTTTCAACTACTTTTTTGCAACTATTTCTACATGAAATCGCTAGTGTAAGGAATGACGATCATTTTGAACCCAAAATTATTAGAATCGGTTCATTTTTGACTAAGTTATGGGCATTTAAAAAAAAAAATTTCTTATATTATTAAAAAACAATCGATTTTGAGCCGAAAAACAAAATTGTCGATAAAGCTTGAAAAAAATTTTTTTCGGGCGAACAAAAAAATACGTGCCTCATTATTTTGACCAGAGAGCAACATATTTCAGTTACACCGAAATCGGAGAACATGACCCGAATAGCCCGGTTGAATTGAAATGGAAAGCATCATCTATAATTTGCCCAATAGCCGATACTTCGACCTAGAAGATCTTTTGTGTTCTGTTAGATGTTTAAAAAAAAAACCTCATGCGGCTAGAGCCTTAAAGTAGATGCAGAAAAGGCGAACTAGATGGCACGAACATTTCATGATAGTCACATCAGAATCGAAAGCTATATTTTTGAACTCATATTCCGGCAGCGACCAAATCAAAATTATGAAGTCTTCATTGATATCAAAGGAACAAAATCTCTAGATGTAGAAATCTATAATAAGACGGGTTCTCATCTACGGCTATGAAACATGGGTCCTTAAAGTTAATGACGTAAATTCTCTAATGTGATTTGAAAGAAAAATATTCAGCCATGAGTTCAGTGATTTAATCGCGAGACGAAATGTAACGTGGTTTATAAAGACGCAAAGATTACAATGGTATTCAAAGTCCTAAGAATGAGCAGCGAAAGAGCGACCAAAACAGTTTTTGGAGCAAATGCTGAAGCAACAATAAGGAGAGGCTGACCAAGGAGAGGATGGTTGAAAGACGTAAAAGGCGACATACGAAAGATGAGAATCTCAAAACACACAGCCAAAGCGGGTTGTCGAGAAGAATGGAGGTGTATTGTAGAGGAGGCAATGGTCCATCCTGGATTGTAATGCCAATATGATGATGATGACATGTTTTAGTTGTAGTTAATACTAGTTCTATTGTCTGGCACTTTTACCATTAAATGTATTACATGAAATTCTATTCCACATCTATTATTCCTGCTTGAGTTTGGGAACTGCTTGAAAGCAAAATTCTTGCAGTAAATTTTCCGCCTGGCGAAAAAATTTCATTGCATTCTTGATTTTATTCGGATCCATTTGATCTCAAGGAAAGATATACAGTCTTGTCTTTGCCAAGACAATACAGTGGCTCAAGATATACTCTGTGGTTTCATCATCCCACAGACAGCGTCTATACCCAAGTCAGAGTCTACACTCTTTTTTTCATGGGCGTTGTGGCAGTGCGCTAGCTTCAAGTGGCCCTCTGGAAACCAGGATAATCCTGTTTTTCGTCAAATTCCGCTACTCATGGGACTACCGCCAAGTATTTCTACGTGGGGGCAAGTCGAATTAGTCGCCGTTGCCACGCCCAAGCCTTTCTAGCATCCTCCGCCACTTCATATGTAGTGTCAGCTATAACGTTGCTTGCCAATTTCCAATTTTCACTACTTTCCAGCATAATTTTAACGCGTGATTCGGGGGTGCAATTTTTTCCGAATATGCACCGAAGCGTTCATCTCGTGCTACCGAAACGCGGCATTCGAAAAACACTTAGTGCACATCTTCACTCTCCGCAATAGGCGCATACCAGCATCAAGTTCGTGTTTGAATTGATGCAGATAATACTGAAAGCATCCATGCCCAGTGAAGAACTGGGTTAAGTTGAAATCTACTTCACTTGAGTCAGTACTTCACGCCCGAAAACAACGATATATCCAACGGCTCTTTGTGGAGTTGTCTCTTCTTTGTTGGCCGACCTGCATGCTGGTTTCTCTTGCCGAAGAACGCCCGATTTTGCTTTCGAAAAGTGTTGCTGCCTCTTCTACCAATATATCGTTAGGATACATTCCTAATACTGCATCTTCCAGTACTGTTTTGAATGCGCTGCCTACCCTAAGCGCACATAGTCGATATGTTGACTTAAAACTCTGATTAAAAAGTTAGAAATATTCATGAAAATTTTATGCATTTTTCTGAATTTCGTACAAAACTTAGAGCTTTGATTCATATGGCTTTAGTTAAAGAATGAACGATATTTTTATTCAAAATAAGTAAAATTAATTTAAAAAATGTAATGCGAAAATTTATATTGGAAACAAAAGCGTGCATGATTTTTTTTTATTTCTCAACGGGTGTATACTTGTACAGATAATACCCTGACCCCTTTTTGTGCTTTAGGCATTTTGTTGTTAGCTTCACACTTAGTGATTGCAGGATGTCTGCCCAAGGTATGTTCTTGCTTATGCATATAAAAGGAGTATTATATATTTTCAAACTTTTTCCCCAATTTAATTTAAGTTTTCCTTTATTGGCACACAACTGTGCAATTCCGCTGCATTCAATCACGCTAAGCTCTCTGCCAGGTCGGATTTTTCGTATTGTCGTAGTGAGAAATTTTTGTTTTCAGTTAATTCGAAGGAGCAAAGCATTTTGTTGTACCATTCATTTGCTAAAAAGTTTATAGGCACAAGCGGTTGGTGCAACACTTAAGCTTTTATAATGTGCAAATATGTGCCATATTGCCATACATGACATTCCTTTTGGCCATAGTGACACTGCTCTACATTCTAATCCAACTATCTCTGATTTGCAAGGCATTTGAGCTTCATATTTTAAAAATATTTGTAAACCAACAGGCTTAGGCGTTTAGCAGCTGTTGCATGAAAGTATTTAATATCTGTTATAGTCCCTTTGTTTTGCACCAGCAAAATAAGCTCTCACAATAAATTCTAATACCCGTTGCTCCACATGTTACTCATACGCTCTGTAGCACTTATGCACACATCAAATATTATATGTTTGCAAATGTTGCCTTTAGTGTGTACGGAAGTAGTGTGTGTAGCCATTAATGGCAGTGTGTAGCACGTAATGGTAGCTTTCTAGGCATTTACTTTGCATTTAGCACAAGTTTTGCTTAACTCGCATGAAAAATAAATGCTTCCAAAGCGGCTGGGCGAACTGAGTAAATGGTTGCTGTTCTTTGAATGCTTGAGAGTGTAAAGATAACTGTATTTTTTTTTATTAAATTCCCAAACAAATTAAAACTGGATATGCAGCTCCTCATTCGAGCAAACTTCAAGTTAATCCTATTTAATTTTCCTTCAGAAATTTGAGCTACATAAAAGGGGTCTCAATAGAGGAGACGTAACAAATTAGGCTTTTTTCAATGAACCGACAATTTCGAAATTTCAATTATGCTTAAAAATGTTATTATGGTGAAGTTCGCGATTGCGTGAAATTTTTCATCCTTGAGTATTTTGTTTCACCCGCCTTGATAAACTTTTTACTTAGATTTTCCTCGATTTTCAACAACTCAATTTGTGAACGCAACGGCTATTATTGATTCTCCGTATATTAGGATTTATTGAAGTGTTCTGGGCGATTATTTGTGAAGCAGTTCACATTTCGACATCGGCAAGTATGAATTGTGTTGTTTCAAAATATTAAAAACTAATAAATGAAATTCTGAGGCAGTGACTAAACCCAATATTCGGTGGCCATAAGGATACTACCAGCCAGGCTATGCTTCCTGAACTGGATAATTTCGAATCAATGAACGAACTATTAAACATTTCTAGACCAGCAAGACAGCCCACAGAAAATATCGTTGGTTCAATTCAAAATAACTCAAATCAATTTATTTGCCCGCCCCAGCCGAACGGGTTGGTGCGTGACTACCATTCGGAATTCAGAGAGAACGTAGATTCGAATCTCGTTGAAAGACCGAATTCAAGAAAAAATTTTGTCTAATAGCGGTCGGCCCTCGGCAGGCAATGGCAAACCTCCGAATGTATTTCTGCCATGAAAGAGCTCCTCATAAAAAACATATCTGCGCAACTAAGTTTTCGCGGTTTTTTTTTTTTTGAAAATATAACTTTATTCGGACAAAATGGTTACAAGTGAATCATTGAAAGTATTGCCCATCGCTGGCTACTACTTTTTCCCATCTTTCTGGTAGATCTCGTATACCGTCGCGGTAAAACTGTTCATCTTTTGAGGCTATCCACGGGTCAAGCCATTTTTTGATGTCTTCATATGAATGGAACTGCTGGTCAGCCAGACCATGTGCCATCGATCGGAACAGGTGATAATCGGACGGCGCAATATCTGGAGAATATGGCGGGTGGGGTAGGATTTCCCGTTTCAGTGTTTCCAGGTAGGTTTTAACGGATTTGGCAACTTTAGACTGAGCGTTGTCATGCAGTAGAATCACTTTTTCATGCCTCTCCGTGTATTGCGGCCGCTTCTCGCGCAGTGCTCGGCTCAATCGCATCAATTGAAGTCGATACTGATCCCTACTGATGGTTTTGCTTAGTTTTAACAGTTCATAATAAATAACACCAACTTGGTCCCACCAAATACATAGCAGCGTGAATATTCGGCCGAGGCGAAGACGTAGAAGCATGACCGGGCAGTTCCCATGACTTTCTTTTCTTTGGATTGCTGTAATGAATCCATTTTTCATCACCCGTCACGATGCGATCAGAAAACCCCTCCTTTTTTGCCGCTGGAGCAGTTGTTCACAGGCGAAAAACGACATTCAACATCCCTGGGTTTTAACTCATAAGAGACCCAAGTCCCCTGTTTCTGAATCATTCCCAAAGCATGCATTCCCTTGGGAATGGATTGACAGGTAACTCCTAATAATGAAGCAAGCTTTTCTTGCGTTTGACATGGATCCTCATTGAGCAAAGCCTCCAATTCAGCGTCTTCGAAGAGTTTTGGCCTTCCTTCACACGGGCAGTCGTCAACATTAAAATCACCGTCTTTGAAGCGACGGAACCAATCTCGGCACGTTGTTTCACGTAAAGCAGCATCTCCATAAACTTTTTGTAGCTCTTGATGCGCTTCAGCCGCCATTTTTTTCGAATGAAAGAGAAAAATCAACACTTCCCGCAAATGACGATTATTCAGCACAAAATCAGACATTTTCACAAAACCAAAAGTATATGATACTAAAACAAAATCACGAATGTCTCAAAGCAGTTTGTTTACCATATGGCTAAGCTTCGTTTATGACGTTTAGGTTATATTAGAATCGACTAGCGCACACTGCTGGCGGCATCTATTGACAAACAGCGGGAACTTAGTTGCGCACTTAACATAATTTCTCCATTCGCTTCCTTAGATTTGAGTATTTCTTAAACCACTGTGAACAGTGAAGCCCCTTGCGTATTTTAAGGGCCGTAATTTTTTGCCTACCTTTAGAAAAGTTTTGAAGAAAACTCCCAATTTCTTAGAAATTCAGCTTTAAAAATTCAACGCATTCTTGGTTTAATGGAAAATTTAAAAATATTATTTTTTTTTTTTAATTATTGTTGCAGCCAAATAATAAACCACTATAAAACTTAAAAGCAAAGATTTTAATTAAAACAAAATTAATATTTCATGAGAATACTTTATGACAAAATACATTATATTACAATTACAGTATTACAATATTTCACTCGCATACCTGTGAATTAAATCCCTTAAAATTTAATGTAGGGAAATCTTTACGTCCACTTGTACATTCTCTTCACTTTCGTTTACCAACACATACATACGCACTCGCTTCTTCTTCTTCACTGTAACTCCAGTCGCTTACGACCCACCAACTCGTTTGGCTTCATAAATCCACTCACGCGCCATTTTACCAGCACCGACGTGTAGAGCATACCACAAGCAAGATGCATTAAAATCAAATGCCAACAACTAAAGTTACAACACACATGACACACATACATACACACTGACATTGTCACAAGTATTTATTGCTCATACCTTTCCATTCCGTCGGTGGGGAAACAAATATCAACACATAAAACGACGGAATGTTGGCAAGTGGCGACGAAAAATCAACGAAAATTCGTGCAACATTGCACTTGCCACATGCACGTACGGTTGAAGAATGCTGTTGCATGTTGCTGACATGTTGCAGGCAAGTGAGAAGGGAAATGGGTGTGAGTATCGATTTGTGGAATATGAAGAAAATATGTAAGTAAAAAGAAATTAAAAAAGAAAACTTTAAATAAAATAATATTTTTTTCTTTAATCATATAAAACTAAAAAAAATTAAACAAAAACACAAAAAAAATATAAAATGGAATAAAATAATGTAGAAAATAAAATAAAAAAATAAATAATGTGTAACAAAATAATACATAATAATAAATAAAATAAAATTAATTAAATAAATAAAGTAAAATAAAGTAAGGCAATAAAAAAATAGTAATTTAAAAAAGTTAAATGAAATAAAGTGAAATAATATGAGAGTCTCTTGAGAGTGCAAGAATAATATTAGCAAGGCAATACGGTCTCCACCCCGCGGAAAATCAACCCTTTTTTTTGGCGGTCAGGTTGGGTTAAAAATGCCTTCGCACCATATAGTAACCGTCGCTACTACGTGTGTGGTGACTCCACTAAAAATATCCCTCCTCCTCTCTTGGATTTTCCCCTCCACCCCGGGACTGCTTCCGCATTGCTTCGAGGTAGAGGGCCAAGACGGCGTCCTATGAAGAACACTTACTTACTCACCCTGCGTCCAGAGTCGCTTGCTTTGAGAAACCTATGCTCAATGCTCTTCAGCATAACTTTCCATTTCGCGCTTCTTTTTTCGGATAATATCCTCCACAAAATTTGCGACGGCATTCCATTTTTCTTCGTCTATCATCATTTTCTCGATAATTTCTTCAGTTGTAAACACACCAACCCTTGGCGCAATAGAGGAGGTGGTAAGCAGCACAGATTGCGCTCAAGGCAGACGCCACTACCCGACCTGCATTATCGTACTGGCTACACTTGATATAGGAAACGATGGATAGACATTATAAATGCACAACGAGAAAGGTTTCGAATAACTGCATACCTGCTAAGGATTCTGCAGAGCTACCTGAGCGAGCGTGAACTGCTGCAGGACACACCAGATGGTCACGAAACTAAAGCGGTAACTTCTGACTCAGCCCAAGGATCTATTCTCTGCTCAAATCTCTGGAATCTGAGGTACGATGAGATCTAGAGCATAGAAATGCCAGAAGACACATATCTAGTGGGATATGCAGACAACACCAGCCCGGTACGCCGAAAACGCGAGGAAGAAGCTGAACCAAGTTTTGATAAGGACGCAAATATGGTTTGAGGATCATGGCCCGGTAGTCGCCAATCATAGGTCCGAAGTCATCCTGATAACACGAGGTCACATACCGCTCGATGTCAGCATGCAACTAGGCGACACGTTCCTAGTGACTAAAAAAAAAAACGGTGAAATACTGGGGCATTCAACTCGATTGCAGGCTAACGTCCTGGGCCTAGATACGGCACGCGGCTACTAAAGTAGCGAATATCACAGAAATGCTGAGCAGACTATGGTGAACATCGGGAAACCAACCCAGATTAAAAGAAGGTTGATCATAGACCCCATAAACGCAATCCTTCTGTACGACAGCGAAATATGGTGAGTTGTGCTAAACTGCTAAAAAATGCAAAGCATTGGAGACTGTACAACGAACAGCGGCACTCAGCGCTGCTACAGCCTACCGCGCACTGTCTTAGGCGCAGTAGTGAGATACCAGTCGTACTCATGGCCCATGAACCAATGGATGTTTGGGACTCCAAGAACAAACACGTCATCCCTAGAGTAGCGGAACGGAGATCCCAACCATGCAGCGGTGGCAAAGCCGATAAGACACTGAATCGAGTGACAGATGGACGGCGAAGCTGATTCCTACAGTAGGTAAATGGTTTCAAAGGAACTTCGGGGAAGTGAGTTATTTCATGACTCAGTTCCTCGCGGGCCACGGATACTTTCGAAAATACCTATACCGCATGGACAAAGCAAGCGATCCCATGTGCATATGCTGCGACGTGCCGAATGATGACGCTAAACACACGCTTTTTTAGATGTGACAGAGGCTCGCGGAAAGAGATGCTCTGTGGAAGCAGATTGGCGACATCGCGCCGAGTAAGCTGGTACGCGGTAAAGAGTTAGATCAAGAATATGCTACGAAAAAAAAGATAGACCTCGACGCAATACACCAAAGCGTAGCCTCACAGACAGAGACATAAGATACGAGCGTATAGCATGAAGCTGGCTACAAATACGATGGACCCAGACGTGGGTGAATAGAAATGGTCCACGTCGAAGTGGACGTCGTTCTGGCCCCTCCCGAAGTAATGCAGAAAGTAGTCCCATGAAGAGTGTCTCCCCAGAAAGAGAGGAGGGATTGTTTTAATCGCCAGATCACACGATGCAATAGGCGACGGTCGCTATAGGTGCGAAGGCATTTTGAACCCTACCTCACACCCCAAAAACAAATTAAATAAAGTAACAAAAGTAAAAAAAAGATAAAATGTTTTGTAGCAAAAAATTAAATAAAATAAAGGAAAAAATTATAATAACGAGTCACCCTGCAGCGACTAAGATGGCTGGGTCATTTGGTCCGTATGGAAGGAACTGCTCCGTTGAAGAAGGTGTTTGATACGGTAATTGGCGGTCGACGGACAAGAGGACGTCCTCGTGTCCGGTAGAAGGATCAAATTGAAAATGACCTGGCTTCTCTTGGCTTAAGAAACTGGTGTGGAAGGAGAGACATCTGGGCGGAAAGGGATGACATCTGGGGAGACAGTATTGAGTAGGCTGTAATTTGGTAACGAGTTGTTACGGTCAATTAAGTAAGTAAGTAATTTTATTATTATTATTCACATGAGAACTAATTGTAAATAAATAATCCACTAACGTTAAGCCTAGGCTACTAGGGCTAAGTAATTAAGTAATATAAATATATAAAATAAAATGCAATGAAAGGAATAAGAAAATATAAAAAGTAAGATAAAATGAGTTAAGGGATACCTGTAAACGGCCTTATTTTCCCTGATTTTCATTAAAATTATCAGATCAGCTCATAAGTTCGTGCGTTTTTTAAAGGTGGCTTTAAAATTAATAAAAAAGATGGTTAAAGTATTTATTAATCAATAATATATTCTCCTTCATTATTTACAATGTCTTCCCAACGTTCAGACAAATTTTTAACTACCTGCTAAAAAAATTGTTTGTGCTTGGAGACAAAATATATATGCTTCGATATCCCTTTTTATAGCTTCTTTTGAGGAGTAGTTCTTGTTACTCATATGGGATTGAAGTCCACGGAAAAGATGATAATCACAAGGTGCAATATCGGGAGAGTATGGTGGATGCGGCATTAGCTCCCATCCGAGCTCGTTCAGCTTGCCTAATGTTTGCCTTGCGGTATGAGGTCTTGTGTTGTCGTGGTGAAACAAATCTTTGCATCTATTCACTAAAGACGGTCGATTTTTGTTAAGTGCCTCATTCAGGTTTGATGGCTGATGGGAATAATAATCAGCAGTTGTCACCTGGTTTGGTTCCAGAAGTTCATAATAAACAATACCCGCCATATCCCACCAAATATACAGGAGAATCTTCTTGGGGTGAAGCCCATCTCTAGGGATCGGTTCTGGTTTTTCATCTTTATCCAACCATTGGCGTTTGCTAACAGGATTATTGTAAAGGACCCATTTTTCATCACCAGTAACGATACGGTTCAAAAAACTTTCATTTTCAAGCCGTTGCAGCAGCTGAGAACACACATTCACTCTCTGCTAAAGGTTGGCGACGGAAAGTCTATGCAGAACCCATTTTCCCACTTTTGAAACCTTTCCTAACAGAACCAGATGCCTGTAAGCTGTTCCATGCGATAAATTTAACCTCTGAGCTATCATATCGACTGTCAAATTTGGCTCAGCTTCCACGAGTTCGAGCAAGGCGTCGGAGTTAAAGACTTTAGGACGACTAGCGCGCGGGGCATCCTCCACGTCGCAGTTACCACTTCGGAATTTTGAAAACCACTTTTGCGCAGTCCTTACACTCACGGTATCCTCTCCGTGAACAGCAGCAGTTGTTGCATTTTTACCACTTTCATAAAAACAGTACAAAATATGCCTCTTCGAAGATTCCATTTTATTTTTTAACAACACGTGCTTCTATCCGCGATTAAAAATCACTTGTTGAATGCAAAATATGTCAAAAAATATATAAATAGTTCCGTTATATTCAGTTTATTTACAGGGTTGGCCATCTTAAACTGACCCATGTGATTATTAAAAAAATATGGAAAAAGAAACATTTTTTTGTGTTTCATTGTGAAAAACATTTAATTTAGTTCAAGGAGATTCGTTTACATCACTTTTTGAATATGATATCGCGCAAGTGGTCGCCCTTAGCTCGTATAGCGTAATGTGCCCGTTTTTCGGCGTTTTCCATAGTTTTGGCCGGCGTCTCGGCCGATATGGCGGCTATTTCCCGTCGGATATTGGCCTTAAGTGCGCCTAGTGTCTTTGGCTTGTTGACGTAAACCTTAGATTTCAAATTACAGTAAAAAGTTATAGGGTTACTCAATGGGTCAGTTTAATATGGCCAACCCTGTATATTATAAAATAATTAAAAAAAAAAATTTATTTTAATCACTTAAAATGACGGATGTAAACTCAATTCTTCCAGGAAGGTCGCAGGGGGCTTTTCAATCGGCGGGCATTGTAGCAGCGGCGTCAGTGACCTGAATACAAAAATAAAAAATTTTTTTTTTTTATTTATGTCATAATTTCTATATGAATTAAAAAAAATGGGAAAAAGAATCGCGGAATAAAATGCTTCAAAAAAAAACATGAATTTTGGGGCGAATTTTCCTACTACTTTTCCTTCGAAAAAATCATTTTTCTGAAAAATTTTCGAAAACTTGAAACACATGGAAAGTAATATCATAAAAAAGATGTGTGTAAAATTTCAGGGAGATCGGTCAATAACTTTTCGAGTTACCGTGTACACCAATTCGAGAAATATAATTTGGAGAAAAACGCGTCTAAAGTTTGAATACAACGTAACTAAACCTCTCCCAGCGCTTGAACGCAAGGAATAGAGTCGTCACGGTTTTTTTTTTTTTATTGCTTCCCAAAACTATTACACCTGTCTATATTAAGAATAAGTAATTTGTTTTAAATATATTTGGATAGTTAAGTGATACTGTAAGGCCATTGCACTTCAGGATCACTTAGGAATATTTAGTACATTTGTAAAATATTTACTATAATAATTAGGTTAGGTTAGGTAGTGATGGTTGCCCAGAGAGTAGGGCCCACTTGGACGAAAAAGTTTGGTTCATCCTTTGTGATACCATTGCAAGAGGGTGAAGGAAAAAAGGGGAGAAAGGGAAGGGATGGGGAATGGTGTGTGTTTGTGGACTACGAACGGTGACTAGTTAGCGGTTGTGTTAGCCTCTTTATGCTGCTGATGAAGTTCATCAGGTTTTTGTTATCAAGACCTGCTATATCAGCAGGCGCAGAAAATAAGTGATAACGAAGATGCTTGAATCTTAGTCCCGCGAGAGCTGAGCAGCTATGGAGCAGGTGCTGAAATGATTCCACCTCATCCTCCATACAGCTGACGCAAAAAGACTCGAAGTAATTCCGAGTCTCACGCGACCCTACACGTTCGTGTACTTGCCCAGCGCTCGCTGAGTTGGTGCAGAGCCCATCCTTCCAGGAGTAGAGCGCAGGTTGTCAAGGCGATCCCGATCCTCTCCTTTCGCGAGCACATTACCTCACAGGTCCCTTGTCTGGCCAGCTCGTCGGCTTCGCAGTTTCTTGCAATGTCATTGTGACCAGGTACCCAAATTATCTTTATAATTATAATAATTAGGTAATTAAATAAGCATATTTCTTATTATTATATTACAAGAGGACTGTTGGGGTTTCTCGTATTAGTCTCTTCTTATTGACTTTTTCTTCAGCAGGAAGCTTCCTCATCGTCGGATTTGTGTGCGTCAGAAGTCTGCTTATGTGCCTGCTGCTCGCAATTTGTATTGCTTCGTCAACTGTGTCGATGTTTAAGTCGCGGTGAATGTCAGCGTTTGGTATATACCACGGTGCATTTGTTATTGTCCTAAGTATCTTCGACTGGGCACGTTACAGTATTGTCAAATTGGATTTAGAAGCTGTGCCCCAAACTTCTATACCATACTTCCAAATTGGTGCAATTGTCGTTTTGTAAATTAAGATTTTGTTTTGCAGCGAGAGCTTTGACTTAGGACCCCCAGCCAGTACAGTTGTCGAAAACGATTTTTAATTTCGTTTCTTGTTTTTATTATATGGTTCATCCAGTTTAGTTTAGAGTCAATTGTTATGCCTAAGTATTTAGCTTTCGTATCAGTAATCGCGTCAGAGTTTCCAATCTTTAATGAGTCTATGGTTACCTTTCTGTTCGACTTTGACTTGAATTGTTTTGTCGCCATTAATTTCTATATTCCATTTCTGGAACCAGTCAAGTGTTTTGTTGAGGTCGTTTTGTAAATTTGTTTGTGCTATTTTCGGGTCTCTATGAGATGCCATTAGTACAGTGTCATCTGCAAACGTCGCAATCATGCTATTGCCTTAAGACCGTTCCGGTAAATATGCGGTGTAGATAAGGTACAGAGTGGGTCCTAATACACTGCCTTAGGGAGTTCCTACGTTCATAGACTCAAGGTCTGAACATGCGTCGTTATATTTAATATAAATTTTCTATCTTGGATGTAAATTTTTAGCATTAGAAAGTAGTCATATGGCAACCAAGAATGGAGTTTGTGCAGTAATTCAGGATGCCATACTTTGTCAAAGGCTTTAGCTACGTCGAGATATACAGCCACGAATACTTGTTTATTGTTAAAGCTTTAATTATTTTGTGAGTGAATCTGTGCACTTGTTGGATTGTCGAATGTTTTCGCCTAAATTCAAACTGATGTTGGAGAATTAAATTTAATTTTGTTATAATGGGCTCTATGCGATCAAAGAGTAGCTTCTCAAATATTTTTAATATTGTCGGCAGTAGACTTATTGGTCGGTACGACGATGCAAACGTCGCGTCTTTATTGGGTTTTAGTATCGCAATGATTTTGGCAATTTTTCATGTCTTTGGGAAGTATTTGAACTTAATAGCAGCATTAAAGACGTACCTGAGATAAATTATTGCTCCGAGGGCATATGCTTTAAAATTTTTCCCGAGATGAGGTCACGGTTGTCGATCTACAATATAAGAAATACTTAAATTTACGTTCTAAAAATTTTTTGACATATTCTTAAAGGATTCTATTAACATTTTATGAAAAAAGAATTTTTTTTTTCGAAATTTTACAAAAAATTAAAAATTAACCAAAAACACAAAAAAAATATAATAAAATAAAGTACAATGCAATTTTATTAAATTAAATTTCCAAAATTGTACGAAAGATGAAAAGAAAACAAAGGAAAAATGTAGGAAGATAACTAAAAAACGAAATAGTAAACGGATTGAGAAAAAAACAGCACAAGTTCAAAGAAGAAGAGGTTCACGTTAATTTCTCATTAATTTGGTCAAAATCTGATCTCTAAAACTTAACCCGTTTCTAAATATTCAATTTTAAAGTTTATTAAAAAAATTTTTTTTTTGCTCATACGTTCACTTTTTTTAAGTCCATGCAACTATTACTGATAGTGATCTCATCCCTGCCTTTCGTTATTGCTTTCGTGCTACTCTTAACGGTTCTACTTTGCAGTTCTATGCAAGTAAGTGCTTAAAACTCGTACGTCTGTACTCCACACACACCCACATATATTATCGGTTTTGTAAACTGGCAACACGCGCACAATATTCATTTATTTATTGAAAGCAACAATGCAAAGCAACAGAAAAATCTTGCCCCCTGCATGAGCGTATACGTGAGCCACGATTTTATTTGCTTTTGTTGCAACATCCAATTTGATTGCTACGCGGATGGCCCAAAGCGCTGCATATGTATGTATGCATGCAAGTGTTTTTGGCATACATTTGTAAGTCTGTGATTTATTTGGCATTTTTCTTATGGAACGCTTCTTCCACCCTCTGCATTTAAGCTGCTCACATCCTCTTTAGCGTGCTGCAGTTTCATGCCATTTCATATTTCGGTTGTTTGCTTTCTGTTATTGGCGAGGTTTGGAAAATGTATGATTGCGCAAACAAATATTCGTGGCGGATGCGCGAGGGCGCGTGTGTATGCGCTTATGAAAGCGGAAAAATCACTTCTCTACTACTACTTTGCTAGTACCACTACTACTACTACAACTACAACTGCTCGTATTACGTAGTACATCACACATGGAAATGATCAAGCATGAAAATAGGGTTATTACAACAACATGCATGTGTAAATTCGTGTTTGTATGTATACATATGCAAGTGTGTTTGCGTGTGAAGTATAGCTGCATTTTAAGTTTGTATGCTGCCATTCACCGGATCAACGTAAACAGAATAAATATGTCTGCGGGCAAGATAACGTAATGTTGAGTTACTTTGGCAGCACTTGTGGTTGCTCTAGCAAATCACTCACACGCATATGCACATACATACATATGTGTGCATATCCGCGTGCAGAAAATCTGTGGGGACCATACGGTCTGTGCATGTATACGAACCATGAGATCGCATGCATTCTTGTTCTTTGTTTGCACAAATCAATTTGAAATGCGATTTTCGTATCAATTGTGAAAAATCCTTTCGAGATTGTTGGTAAGCTAAAATGCATTTGGTGCTTTTGTGGCAAGTAAATATAAATAAGATTATTTTGAAAATAATATAAAAACAAAACAACGAACTTCACGTGGTGAGGAATAATAATTTTTGGTTATAAAGAATTTTTGTAATATTTTGAAGTGTGTCTCAGTAGAAGAGGTTATAAATATATTTATCTACTAGTTTCCTTTTTTCAATATAATAGGACTATGAATAAGTTCGTGCGGTTTTACAACAGATGGCGTAACTTGATTATTATTCCATCGATCCACATTTCCAAACATTCATTGGAGAGCTACTGTCGTAAGGCACAAACGTCAGTATAAGTTTTTTATTTGAAGCGTAAACAACAATATTTTTACCACACTTGAAAATGTCGAATTTCGTGCCAAATAATGTGTTTTTGCGGGGAATTCTTCTTCATTATTTTAATATGAAGAAAAAAGCAGCCGAAAGTCATCGTATCTTGGTGGAAGTTTATGGTGAGCATGCTCTAGCTGAGCGAACGTGCCAGAAGTGGTTTGCACGCTTTAAAAGTGGTGATTTTGGCTTGGAAGACGAAGAACGCGAGGGTGCGCCGCCAAAGTTCATGGATACCGAATTGGAGGAATTGCTCGATCAAGATCCGGCTCAAAAGATCCGGCAAGAAGAGGTTGCAAAAACTTTGGGAGTTGATCAATCAACCATTTCCAAACGTTTAAAAGCCATGGGAATGATCCGAAAGGTAGGCCATTGGGTGCCGTATGAATTGAAGCCAAGAGACGTTGAACGCCGTTTTATGGCATGCGAACAACTGCTTCAACGGCACAAAAGAAAGGGTTTTTTGCATCGAATTGTGACTGGCGATGAAAAGTGGGTCCATTACGACAATCCAAAACGTCGGGCAACGTATGGATACCCTGGCCATGCTTCAACATCGACGTCGGCGCAGAATATTCATGGCCTGAAGGTTATGCTGTGTATCTGGTGGGACCAGCTGGGTGTTGTGTATTATGAGCTACTGAAACCGAATGAAACGATTACGGGGGATGTCTACCGACGACAATTGATGCGTTTGAGCCGAGCACTGGGAGAAAAACGGCCGCAATACGCCGATAGACACGACAAAGTTATTTTGCAACATGACAATGCTCGGCCACATGTTGCACAAGTGGTCAAAACATACTTAGAAACGCTCAAATGGGATGTCCTACCCCACCCGCCGTATAGTCCAGACCTTGCGCCATCCGATTACTATCTCTTCCGATCGATGCAACATGGCCTGGCTGACCAGCACTTCCGTAATTACGATGAAGTCAAAAAATGGATCGATTCGTGGATTGCGGCAAAACCGACCGAATTTTTCACAAAGGGAATCCGTGAATTGCCAGAAAGATGGGAAAAAGTAGTAGCAAGCGATGGACAATACTTTGAATATTAAATTTGTAACCATTTTACGTCAATAAAGTTTCAAATTTCGAAAAAAAACCGCACGAACTTATTCATAGTCCTATTACTTTTCACGCATATTAACGCATTTCGATACCAAATTTGACAAATTCGATTCTAATTCGAATCTACTCAAATATTTTTCCGCACTCTTGCACAGCGAAGTAATATGCAAAAGTGAGTAGCTCCATAAATACACTCCTCACAAAAATTAAGGGAGCAAGAAAAAAATTCAAATTTTTTCAGGTTTTTTGACGGACTGTATCTATGTGAAAAATGATCGTACCAGAAATTTAAAAAAAGCATTTTGAAGCTCCAGGGCTCTACTTTTCGAATCCGTGGAGCAAAAATTTTGCCAGGCCACGGTTTCAACGCAATCTGAAAAAGTATGACGAAAAAAAAATTTTCCAAATTTTTATCTTTCTTTCTTGGGCTCCACGGGCTCGAAAAAGATTTTTTCGATAAAGCGATCATATGGACCAGAAAGCCTGATTATTCAGCTTCATTTTCCTTTTTTTAAATTCTTCCTACGTCCATGTGTCACGGAGATATCCGGAATTGAACAAGAAAGGACCCTTTTGTCCTCAAGCAGCGATATCTCGACAACGAATGGTCGCATCAGAAATTGGAGGACGGTTTTGGAATCTGCAATAAATTCCCCATAAAATTCCGTGTAGACGTTTCACGGCGAAATTTTTTTTTCTTTCAGTACTTCCCTGCAAAAAGTGGAAAAAATTGAATTTTTCTCTTGATTTGGAAAATCGGCTGTATCACCGCAAATATTGAGCATTGAGCAACGGTTTTCAGGGTTTTTTTCACCTTAATGTATCCCTAATAACCCTGTAAATTTTTAGATTGATCCACTGAACCGTTTTTCCGGGCCGATCAATCAAAATTTTTAAAAAAATTAAAGGAACAAGATGTTTACCCTTAAACATTTTGTAATTTTTTTGAAATGGAAAAATCTTTTTTTCTCTCACTTTTTTTCTCAATTCTGCACCAGATACTGCATTAGTTCAAAAAAAGAAACACAAAAAAAAATTTCGAAAATTTTCGAAAAAAAAATTTTTTCAAAAAAAAAATTTTTTTTTTAAATTTGAGTCAAATACTGAAATTATTCCACATAAAAGTGGATTGGAACATCCACCGCCGGCATTTGCGTTACCCAAAGCGCACCACGTGGAGGTTGCTCGGTCGGATTCACGCTTCTTTTGTGCTTACGCACGTGTATGTGTGTGGTTTTCTCAGAGAATGAGACCCCGTGGCTCGTCACTTCCACAGTATTTTGAGACTCCAAACTCATTCTCTAAAGATTGTGTGTGTGTGTGTGTGTGTGTGTGTGTGTTTTTTTTTTTTTTTTTTTTTATCCGAAGGGGGAATCTTACATAGATACCGTCGATGCAGACGGCATGCACGATTCATACTGATCGCTAAGGGTGCACCTCATTCGGGACCACGCACAGTCAGTATTACTACTAAACTGGACTTGCGAAACAGTACACCTACGTACTAAACCCTAACTCCGACCTCTGTAGCTTTAGTTTGCCCTGCGGTACCGCCTTTTAAGCATTGCATCGCAGGGCCAAGCTAGCCATTATGGCTCTTCATTTGTATTTCTCTCTCTGTCTATCCTTCGGTACTTCTTTGTCTTCTTTCCTTACTGCGTTCCCATTCCTTTTTCCGCAGTTCCTGTAACGCATTTGCGGACCATTCTTTCATCTTGGCCCACACCAATTTCGACTGCAGCATGTGATCTACAATGTTGCCTGGGGTTATTTTTTCTTTTATGATTTCTTCAATGCACATTCTTTCAGATGCGTATCTCGGGCAGAGGAAGAAGACATGTTCCACGTTCTCACTACCGTTGCCGCAGAACGAGCAGTCAGCTGCGTCCTCGTGGCCGAGTCTTTGGAGATACTCTCTATAGCATCCATGCCCCGTCAGGAACTGTGTGAGGTAGTAATCTGTGTCACCATGTCCTCTCTCAACCCAAGCCTGTACGCTTCTGATAAGTTTATGCGTCCATCTCCCTTTTGTTGCTAGGTCCCAGCGATTTTGCCACGCACTTATGCTCCCCCGTCTTTCTTCTTTACGCTCTTCCGCCGTTAATCGCCTGTTTAGGCTTTTGGCTTTGTCGTACACTCTACCCAGTTCAGAGGCCATTATATCTGGTGGCATTATACCCGATATGACACATACTGCTTCAAACGACACTGTCCTGAAGGCACAGGCAACTCTAAGGGAAATAAGTCTAAAAACTATTTCCGCCTTCTTCGCGTACGTTTTCTGTATCAGGGCTTTACCCCATATGGGTGCTGCATACATGAGTGTAGACTGGGTAACTTTAGCCAGGAGCGCTCTTCTACTCTGAGTAGGACTACCGATGTTGGCCATAATCCTTGACAGTGCCGCCGTTACCATGGCTGCCTTTCCGCATGCTTTTTTAATGTGCTCCCTGTAGCTTAGTCGAGCATCGATCATTACACCCAAATATCGTAGTGCCGCTTGTGTTGTGACGTTGAACCCATCAATGTTTAGTGTGGTCGTTTCTAATTTTTTTCTACTCGTAATGAGAACTGCTTCTGTTTTTTGCCCGGCTAACTGGAGTTTAGCCGCCGTTAGCCATTGTTTGACCTTTGTTGTTGCCTCGCTGCAGATACTCTGAATCTGAGAGATTGTTTTGGCGACTATGGTCAACGCAATGTCGTCTGCGTATCCTATTATTTGAACTTCCCTCGGCATTGGTAGTTGCAGTACCCCATCATATAATACATTCCATAGCATCGGGCCCAGTACAGAACCCTGCGGTACTCCGCCCGTCACTGCATATCTCTTTGGGCCTTCATCTGTATTGTACAAAAGTACTCTTTCCGACAGATAACTGTTTATAACCCGTACTAAGTATGCTGGCGTTTTTTTCTCTTCAAGTGCCTTTATAATATGGGGCCAGTATGCCGAGTAGAAGGCGTTCTTGACATCCAGAGTGACAACTGCACAGTATTCCTTATCACCATGCATCCACCTGTCACCCTCAATAGCCTTACTTGCAATGTTTGTCACCCTCCTGACGGCATCGATGGTTGAACGACCTTTTCGGAAGCCAAACTGATGTTCGGATAGTTCAGCCGGCACTTTCTCGAGGTGCTGTTCCAGGCGCGTGCAGATTAGTTTCTCCAAGATTTTACCCATAGTATCTATCATGCAGAGTGGCCGATAAGAACTTGGGTCACCCGCTGGCTTATTTGGTTTCTGAAGTAGGACTAGCTGTTGTTTCTTCCATACTTTCGGAAACATGCCTTCATTTATACACTTGGTGAAGTGTTCTGCAAATGGCTTTGCGTTGTGCCTGATAGCGATCTTCAGCGCCTTGTTCGGAATGCCGTCAGGTCCTGGAGCCTTAGCATTGCCGAAGCTTTCCGTTGCCAAAATCACCTCTGATTCACTGATTGTGACACTATTTTCTGCTGCGTGGAACTGGGTCTGGCTTGGTTGCATGTCTTGCTTTGGAAAGAGTGTCTGTACAATCTTTTCCAAGAGAATGGGGCAAGTTGGCGCCTGTCCTCTACCTCCTTTGACCTTGGCCATAACGAGTTTGTAGCCATCACCCCACGGGTTTTCGTCCACATTCTGGCACAGTTCTTTAAAGCTGGCTGCCTTGCTGCTTTTAATGGCTTTCTTTAATTGTTTCCGCTTCTTTTTGTAGTTCTCGCGGAGCCTGCAGTGTTCTGCCAACCCATAACTCCTTTGGGAAAGGCGCCTTGCTTTTTTGCATTCGCTTCTTAGGGTGTTGATCTCCTCGTTCCACCAGTATACAGGCTTTCTGGGAGCGCTCTGTCTTTTCCTGCACATAGCGGCATCGCAAGCTCTGCTAACATATTTTACTAGCAGCTCCGCCTGTAGTTCCACATCGTTGGTGTTAGTCGGGTTCTCTTCTAGCATGATTTGGAACATTTCTTCATCAAGCGTCTCCACCCTCCAGCCCTTATTCTGTTTTTTCTGTACGGCTTCTTTTCCATGCGAAAAGTCCACCTGAATGGCAAGGTGGTCACTGCCTGTGTAGAAATCACACACTTGCCAGCTTGCTGATCGTACTAGCGCCCTGCTGGCGTAAGTGATGTCTATTATTGATGCGCGACCATTCACTTCAAAGGTGTTTTTGCCCCCAGTGTTTAGCAGAACCGCATCAAGCAGTGAGAATGCCTTGATCAAGGCGTCTCCCCTTTGATTGGTGTATCTGCTACCCCATTCCAAGGCCCACGCATTGAAGTCACCCGCAATTACGTTTGGTGTGGTACCACGAGCGTTTTGCACAAGTTCATCCAGCAGGTTTTCGAACTCTGCTTGTGTCAGTTTCGGTGGCGCGTAGCAACTGTAGAAATATATGCCACGTATTTTTGCTCGGGTATAGTAATCACTGTGGGTGTGCGGTTTGTCCTGCAGGGTATTTCCTCCACAGGCCCAAATAGCAGCTTTACTTTTCCTGTCTGAGACCCACGTTCCGGTGTTTAGATTTTTATGCTGGTCGCTGACTAGCACAACATCCACCTTATTTTCGTATACCCTTTGTTTTAAGAGCTCTTGTGCAGCCTCGCAATGGTTTAGATTGATCTGCTCAATCCTCATTTTTTGGTTTTAATATACGCCGCTTGATACAGGGGACATTTTCTGCTTCCAATCTGGTGGCTTGTATCTTCTCTTCCATTTCTTTTACAAGCTCCGCAGAAGGGCTTTTTCTCGCATGCTTTAGCTTGGTGACCCTTTTCTCCACATTTCAGACAGTTCTGGCTTCTGTCGTCTTCGTTTTTACACGCCCTCGCTAGGTGTCCATACTCCAGGCATCTGTAACATCTCCTCAAGTCAGGCTTTTCTCTTATTCGGCATACCGCCCAGCCGATTTTTAGTTTTTGCTTCTCAAGCAGTCGCCTTGCGTCCAGTGCTGGTAGGCTTATCACCGCTGTTTGCGTGCCTGCATACGCCGCTCTAACGCTTTTTATTGCGTTTTCACTAAATAGGTTAAGCTCGTTAACTTGCGCTCGTATTGCGTCACCTATGTCCTCTTTGGTTGTGATTTCATCTAGATCACGGATCTCCACTAACATCTCGTGGGTTAGGACCTTGATTTGCGCCTGGTCACCTAGCACCTTGCCAATCTTCTTCTCGTATACTCCTGTATTGGCCATCTGCTCTTTTTTCAACTGAAGCAGGATTTCGCCTTTGGCCGTCTTTCTTATGCGCGTGACATTTTCGCCGAGTTCTTGCAGGGCATCATCTTTTTTAACCACCCTGAGAATGTCACTGTACGTCATTGTTCCAGCACGCGCAATGACAATCGCATCCGGCCTCGGGGGTGGTTTATTTGTCACTTTCGTCTTGGCTGGTTTGCGCTTCACACTCATCCAGCCATTTTCCATAACCCCGTTTGTCCTCTTAGCATTACTCTCTCCTTTGGATTTCTTGTCTGCACTTGCTGTCACTTTGCGTTCTTCCCCATGTGTGGTTTTACTTTTCTTGGGTGGCGTTTTTCTGCCCGGCTGTTTATCGTCGCGTGGTCTCTTCGGTGTTCCTTCAGCCATTACACTTCCAAGAACGTTTCGCTTGGCTTCCTTGCTTTTAGCTTCTTCCTGAGCTCTGGAGTGTAGCTTAGTGATCGTTTCGAGGAGTTCCCTTATATGGTTGTTAATCGAGCGTTGCGGTAGACGCATTGCTTCGGTCAACTTCCCGATCGTCTCACCAAGGAGCTTTAAGGTATCATTACCCGATTGTGCTGCTTTCTCATTGCTTTCTTGCAACGCAGGTGGCGACGATTTTGCTCTCTCTGGCCTTTCTACACTGAGCGTCTTGATAGGACTCCGTCTCAGCTTTGGTGCGCGCTTAAAAGGATCAGCCCCCGTGATTATACGGCCTTTGGGGGTCTTGTACTCCTCAGTTAGGTCCACTAGTAGATCGCTTGATCCACTTGCACCTGGTTCCTTTCTGCTAGCCTCTTCCCGGATTTCACTTCCACTGCCCATAATGGCTCCATAGATGTTACTGCTATTGTTTGTTGTGTTTGTATTTCTCATTTTGTTTTCCATTCTTTTTTTTTGTTTACCAGCGCATCGTGTGTAGGGGGGCGGGCCGGTTCCCTGAGGCCCGTTCTTCGCTTTACCGGTCCCGGAAAACACGGACGGACCGGAGCTCGCCCGGAGCAACGCATACTACTACCTCTGCGTCCAATACACACTCCCTGACTAGGGCCCGAAGGGGCTGGTCACTGATACACCCCGCGGCTAACACCTCGGCAGAGCAAGCTCACATCACTCCCCTCACTTCAACAACTGAGATGGTTCTTAAAGTGATGAGAGACTCCCAGTGCGCCACGGCATATACCGGTCAGTTGGCAGCCGCACCTAACATGGTGAACAGACGCTGACCAGGAAGCCGTCCATTATGGAAACCGCCGCGCCTGGATTTTTTTTTTTTTTTTTTTTTTTTTTTTTTTTTTTTTTTTTTTTTTTCCTCCCCCATGGCCTTGCATGATTAGGGAGACAGTTATTTCTCAGAGGCATTGACTTTGGGCCTCTGTCACCAGAAGCCTCATCGGATGGGCTGTCATTTAGCCGCATTCTCCGCTTCTGGCCGCTCATTGTCGGGGATTGCTTATTCGTTTAAACTTATTTCGCAAGTAACCTGCTACCACAGGCCTTCCGGCTATCCGCAACCTGCCGACCCCCACGGTAGCTTAGAGCCCAGCTTAGTCGTTCTACCCCCCCGTGGAGTGAACAACCTCGTGTATGTGTGTGTGTGTGTGTGTGTGTGTGTGTGTGTGGGCTAATACCGCGTATTGCCACCTCTGTTCCTCTTAACAGCCTGCAACCTTTGAGGCATATTCGAAATGCAGTTTCGAATCATTCTCTGCGGAATCCGTCGCCACGTTTCAACTAACGCCCGCTCTAATGCAGGTAAGGTTCTAATGTTGGGGTGAAACCGACGTAATCGACGCTTCAGGATATCCCAGACATGCTCGATTGGGTTAAGATCAGAGCTCATCGCTGGATGCCTCAACAACGTTATTTCGTAGGAAGAATTTAAAAAAAGGAAAATGAAGCTGAATAATCAGGCTTTCTGGTCCATATGATCGCTTTATCGAAAAAATCTTTTTCGAGCCCGTGGAGCCCAAGAAAGAAAGATAAAAATTTGGAAAATTTTTTTTTCGTCATACTTTTTCAGATTGCGTTGAAACCGTGGCCTGGCAAAATTTTTGCTCCACGGATTCGAAAAGTAGAGCCCTGGAGCTTCAAAATGCTTTTTTTAAATTTCTGGTACGATCATTTTTCACATAGATACAGTCCGTCAAAAAACCTGAAAAAATTTGAATTTTTTTCTTGCTCCCTTAATTTTTGTGAGGAGTGTATTATCGCTATTGAAATAAATTTGTTTCACACTTCTAGTTTGTTAAAATGTTAATAAAAAGAAAATCTTGTGTATGAAATTATAAGAGTTCCAATACAAATATATTTTACGTTAATAAACAGCTAACAGGTTTTTGACTTAAAAAATAATGAAGGTATTGCGGTTATTGACGTGATAACGTCTTATAATTCGATGTAGCCGGCTGCACGCACCAAAAAATGCGGCGTTATGTTGCTCATACGGCGTTATCTTGCTCATGCGGCGTTACCTTGCTTCAACTGTAAGCGAGAGCTCAGAACGAACGACAAAGAGCACAATCGGCCCCCTCGTTCGGCAACGTTCGACATCTGGCTCTCTCCTACTTGAGTGAGCATATATATGTATGTATATGCGCATATGTATATAAATTAACTTATTTGTAGCTATTTGCACATGCCTTCTTCCTGTGTGCATGGTAATGAACCATTTCTCTGTTGAAAATAGGACGATGATAGAAAAAGTAGGAAATGAAAGGGAGTGTTTCGAGTGTAAAGTGTCTTGAAAAAGGCAAATCGATGATGGTGCCTCTTAGTCTTATTGACTTATTAACGTCTGATGCACAATCGAAATTGAACATATCTTTCATGAATTTGATAAATGTTTCGTCATTTTTCACGTTTGTGTAAATGTAACTTGATCAAGTCCAATGCGATTCCATTTACCTCCTTCTCTATATCCATACAAAATATCTATCAAACAAATAAAATTGAAATTCTCTTTTGAAAAATGCAACCATTCCATCATGCAGCTCTTATGACGTTGTCACGTTAAACTATCGTCAGTAAATCGACTTTACAGACAACCTCTTTTTTATATTTTTTAAATTTTGTGGTTGGTAGATTTTTCCAGTTTTACTATATTTCAATTTCACTTTTCATACGTTTTCGCTAATTAATTTTTTTTTTTTTAAGTTTTCTTCGCAATTTTAAATTCTTGTTGTTATTTTCAAGTTATTTTTTTACTGCTTTGTTTCTTCATATTTTTAATTGTATTTTTTTATCCTTTTTTATTATCTTCCTGTTTCATATTCCTTTATGAGTTCTCACTAATCCATTTTTTTTATTTTTCGTTTTTTTTTCTATATTTATAATATTTTGATCACTTTTTTATTTTTGTTTTTTTTTACTATCATAATTTTTCATATTTTTCATTTTTCAATGTCGTTTCTTGTAAAATTTTACTAACTAAAGTTTTCTTATTTTTTATTGCCAATATTTTGTTTTTTTATTTGACTATTTCTATTATTCTGCAATTTCATTTCAAATAATTTTTGCTAATCCAATATTTCATATTTTCAAATACTTAATTTAAGACTTAAGTTTAGTATATCCTCGTTTTCAATTAGTTTCAATTTACAATAATTTTTCATAATTTTTACTAATTAATTTTTTTTTTTTTGTATTTGCCGCTTTTATTATTTTTCAATTTCATTTTCTATAACTTTTACTGATTAGATTTTTTTTATTTTTATTCGTAATATTTTTTTATTTATAATTTTTCATAATTTTTCCTAATTAAATTTTTAATAATTCATATTTTTAATTATTAAATTTTATACTTTTACTAGTTTTACTCTTTTTCAGCTTAATTTTTATTAGTTTTTACAAATTCAATTTTTTATATTTTTTATATATTTTTTTTGTATATTTCGGCTTTTATTATTTTTGAATTTCAAGTACTTTTATTTCATTTACTCTTTTTATTAATTAAGTTTTTGTTATTTTTAATAATCTTGTTCCATATATATACTTCTATTTTTTTAATATATTTTAGTCTCGCTTTTTATGAGCTTCAACTATTTAAATTTTTCTCTATTTTTATTTTCAATATTTTTTCTATTTTATTATTTCTCCATTTATATTTTTACCAAATTGAATTTTTCTTATTTTTTATAATTTTTTTATATATATCTGCTTTTATTATTTTCAATTTTATTTTTAAAATTTTTTACTATTTCAACTCTGAGGATGACAAAATCTCTTCTCTCAAATTACATGCCGTGAGACTCGGAATTACTTCGAGTCCTTTTGCGTCAGCTGTATGGAGGATGAGGTGGAACCATTTCAGCACCTGCTCCTTAGCTGCCCAGCTCTCGCGGGACTAAGATTCAAGCATCTTGGTTCTCACTTCTTTTCTGCGCCTGCTGATATAGCAGGTCTTGATAACAAAAATCTGATGAACTTCATCAGCAGCATAAAGAGACTAACACAACCGCTAACTAGTCACCGTTCATAGTCCATAAATACTCAACCCTCCCCACCCCTTTCCATTTCGTCCTATCGTGTTTTCCTTCACCTCCTTTTCCTCTCTTGCAATGGTATCACAAAGGATGAACCAAACTGCTTTCGTCCAAGTGGGCCCACTCTATGGGCAAACATTACTACCTAGCGTAACCTAACCTACTATTTCAACTATGTTTTTTATACCTTTTTACTTTGTGTTTTTCAATTTAATTTTTCTGATTTTAACCTTTACTAATTTAATTCGGCCGCCGTATCCAAATGGGTTGGTGCGTGAGTACCATTCGGAACTCACAGAATTCGGTTCGAATCTCGGTGAAACACCAAAATTAAGAAAAAATTTTTGAAAAAGCTCCTCATAAAAATATCTGCCGTTCGGAGTCGGTCCATTTGTGGAACAACATCAAGACGCACACCACAAATAGGAGGAGGAGCTCGGCCAAACACCCAAAAAGGGTGTACGCGCCAATTATATTATATTATAATATAATTTAATTTTTAGTATTTAATACTTCATATAATTTAATTGCATATTTCTTCTAGTTTATTATATTTTACTTTTATGATTTATTTTATTTTTATAATTTTTAACTAATTAATTTGGTTTTGTTTTATACTTTTAGTAATTTTTTTCTGCTTTTATTATTTTTCAATTTTATTTTCATAGTTTTTTGTTAATAAATTTTTCATATTTTTATATTTTCATAATTTTATTTTTTATATTTTCATATTTTTCAATTTAATGAAATATATTTTTTCATATATATTTAATATACTTACCAATTCAGTTTTTAGTATTTCGTATTTTATAAAATTTTATATATTATATATTATATATATATATATATAATTTTGTTTTTTATAGTTTTCTGTTTCTATTATTTTTCAATTGTATTTTATATTTTTTTACTATTTCCATTTTTCATATTTTTGTAACTGTATTTTTTAAATATTTTTATTTCATGTTTTTCAATTTATTTTTTCTAATTCTAATCTCTACTAATTCAATTTTTAGTATTTTATATTTCATATAATTTTATATTTCTTGATTTTATTTTTATAAATAATTTATGTATTTTTATTTGATTTTTATAATTTTTAACTATTAATTTTTTTTATTTTTAATTTTAAATAATTTTGTTTATATTTTTCTGCTTTTACTTTTTTTTCATTTAATTTTTGAATCTTATAAAAATTTATACAAATGTTTTTCTATTTTTAAAACTTTTGAAATTAATTTTTTATAATTTTTTACGAATTAAATTTTTCAATGACTTTTTTTTGTGTTTTTTTGCTTTTGTTGAAAATATAGTTTATTCTCCTACAATAACCAGTTAAATCCAAGTCTTAAACTTTATATAAATTAGAAAAATTCCCTAAGAGTTTCATACCTTTTAATGAGAATTTTTAGAAATATAGAAAACTATAGCCCTATGATTTTCGGCATAATAAACTACAAGTTTCAGGTGGCTCAAAATTTGCGTTGATTTTGAGAATTTTTTTTTCACAAAGTTGGGTGCTTTCCTTATAAAAATAATTTCGAAGCCAGAGCTTCAATTTTTATGGTGCTCCCGTTTTTATATTCGAAGCTATATTTTTATAATGCTGATAATATATTTTATAAAAGATTTATATAAATATATTTTTTTAGTAATTTTTTTTTGTGTTGTTTTTTTTTTTTGAATTTACCCCCTTTCGTGAGCTCAACTGCAGCATCGACGTCAACCATTGCAACGTTTTAAATTCGAAAATATGTAAAAAGTGTATAAAAATGGTAAGAGTTCGTATGTATCTATGTCAACAACTTCATGTGTCTGATAATTGAGAGCATTTCACCACTACTTCTTTGTGCACCTCCACTGCTTGACTCCTTGCCACAGCTGTGCTGGTCCTTGGAAAAGCACTCGAATTTGAATGTCTCTGGTAAAGAGCTACGCACTAAAGGCTTGGATAATTTTTTTTTCGCCACAGCAGCTGAGCCAGCCAAGTGTAATTGTTGCATGCTACATGTTGCATGTGTGGAATTACAAGCAGCATTTGCATTATTTCGCACAACAAACCAACAACTGATCCCTTCTATTGATGAGTGCATTGCGCAGTTATTTGGTTAGTTCTATTTTAAAACTGTTTTTACTATTACTTCTTTTGTTGGTGTTGTTATCGATGTATGGCCAATCAGCCAACTAATGGAGTTTTCATGCATTTTTACGCATGAAAGAGCGATATAAATTTGAAACAGAGTAGCTGAAAGGACGATAAGAAGGGGGATGCAAAAATAATCGCATGCAATTTTTTTAAATATTTGAACTACAATAAAATAAAGGCCGCCTCATTTTTAGTAGGCCGTCTAAAAACTTGCAGTAACAAATTACCAATGAATAATTTTATTAGTTCGATTCGGAATTCTGGGCTCGCTGGCAGGACAGGACATCCGCTGTAGGCAGATCGGGATCCGTAATGCAGCAGATGGCCTTCCTGAGGGATACACTCTCCTCGCTGTAGACCGCGGAGCGAGAGGTCCCCATGGGAGGCACGTTATTGACAGCGGTCTTGATCCACTTGAAGTTAGCCAGAGCCGCGCACCTTACCTTTATGGTACCATCCTTTGTCTCATAGCTCTTCGCGTTGGGGGGTTTCAATTTCAATTCATCGCGGACGTCAGCATCAGCTTCAGGGCAGCGAGGTGTGCTGCTTTCAGCCACCATCTTCCTCCGCTTACGTTGAGATCGAGACGATTTGAGAGCGCTCGTGCCTACCGAGGACTCGGTGGCTTCTATGGATGTCACTTCCGCCGACCGAGGTTTTTTGGAAGACATATGCGCAGAAGAGCTGACAGAGCCACATGAGGATTTCTCCCGCATAAACTTCGCCAGCTGCATTCTATACCCCCTCCTTGTCACGCTCTTCGATTCCCGGCTTCTTTGGGAGGTCGTGCCGCCAACGCAGAGACCTCACCACTCAGGCCCTCCGAAACTGGGAAACGTTTTTCAGACTCTGAAGAAGAGTAGGTCGCGATGCTTCACTTGGTGTGTCCAACTGGCGCCGGTTAGCACGAGAAGGAAAGGACTGGTGCGTTTTGTTAAACTCGGCCAAAATCGCAAGAAGAACAAGAGAGAGATTCGTCAATGTCTAAAAATTTCTCATGAAGGTTACGTTGCCAAGATCCTTTAGTGTGTCACCTTTGGTGCGATCCTTAAGCGTTTCAGTCCATCGTCATTCTACTTATGTCAGTCGCTGACCTGCGCAGTGTATGGCCAACCCATTTCCCTTTTAGCTGTTGTATTTGAATGTTTATTGGTTTTTTGGCAACTTCGATGAAGTAGTTGTTCGTTTGAAATCCAGTTGTCGTGCCACCAGATATGGAAGCTGGTTTTAAGGCATTGGTTCACAAATGTTGCAAATGCAGACGCCAACCACATTTCACAGCCATATAGTAGGATGGTTTTATGATAATATTCGAACTAAGAATTCGTAGCTTCGTACGCGTTTTCAGCGGTTTGGAAAACCAGATATTTTTGAGGCTTGCAGAGGTTGCGTTAGTTTTGTTGGTTTTGGCATCACTATCGTCTTTCGCTCTACCATCCCATGTGACTTGGCTTCCTAGCTTTGGACATGTTCAATGTGTTCTCCATAAATTGTGCACCTATTTTGGAGCAAGTTGTTTATTTCCTTGGACTTAGTTTCTCCGGCATTGATTCGCAGCCCTACATTTTTGACTTGGAAGCTTATCTTATTAAGTTTTCTCTGCATGTGTAAATATTTTATAAATTTTCTTATAAAAATGTCTATGCTAGAATTGCGAAAAACTTACTTGTCTAGCTGTTCATAAAGAAAGTTCAATCAGTGGCCAATAAGTCCCATTGCGGGGATCCGAAAAGACATCCGCAGACCTATACCTGCCTTCGATTAGTTTAAGTTGGATTGTAGCAGTTATCCACTATGGTACGCACCCAGGCTCATAGCTCATTCCGATGCCGCATCGAGTACTTCTGCCGACCTCTTCTGAAACCAATGTGACTTGTTTAAAAACTTTAGGTCTTCCAACTCTCTAAAGAATTATCATAACTGACTTATCTGGAGTCACATCCCCACATCTCCCTCACATCACTTGCACAAGGGGAGCACTAATGAGCCTACAAAATCTCTACGCACACAAGTTTAGGCTCACATTAATTAAATGTTCATGTCGAAATCGTAATTAATTGCTTGCAACTTTAATAAGACATTTAGCTTTGGCCTTGCGGGCATATTTTTTGTTGCATATGTAATATTTTGTCGAAAGCCAAGCACAAACAATAGCAAACAGTCACAAGTAATGTAAGTAATTTTACATTTTTAGAGCCTCATTTGAGTTCTACTTTACATGCCATATAACAGTTTCATATTCCGCTAAGTGTCCAATAGGTTTGTTATGCGCATAATATGTACGTATCCATGTGCGTACTTACATATATTTGCCACAAACTGCACTGAATCAATTTATTAGGCAACAAGCCCATATGCATACAAATGAAGTGTATTGAAAGCGTTCCCCAGTGAAATGCATAAATGTTGCAAGTTTTAGACCTATTGGCTGCCAGGTATCAATTATACGTTTCGTATGTATGTGCATGTGCATATATTTGCTGACATGTATACAAATGCCCAGAGCACCCTGGCTGGAGCATGCAAATACGGTATAACTAAATATTAGCAGCATAGATTTCATTTGATGCATAAGTGCGCAAATATTCGTATGCAACATACAAATCCTAACAATTATACACCAATACTTGTGAACATTTGTATGTGTATGTGCAGTGGTGACGTTGAGTACAAAACAATTAAGCATTCATACACTTATTTGTATATTCACCTGAGTACTCATTCACATTCCTGTAATCTGTGTTGTTGTACAGCAAACTTAGTGCATTCAATAAGAATTTATGTGGGAATTAGAAGGCATTCATTGAATTCTGAATGAAGACGATTTTAGGCTATTTGAAGCAGTTAGCTGAGGGACTGATACATCTACACATACAGTAAGTTAACGATTTGCTCATATCACAGATAGAAATGCAATTTTACCTTGAACATTAGGGAGCTGACACAACGCAGTAAAAAATACTTTTACGGAATTGTTTTTGATTAACCCAAATGGGAAAGCAGCTGTGGACCATCTTACGATGTCCAAAATGGCATACTGTAGATAGTCGGGCACATCTTGAAAAAACCTAAAATTTCACATGACTACAGAGAATGGGTTGGAGCGTGATCACCATTCGGGAGGGCGCAAGTTCGAATATCCGTGCATGAAACAGCAGTTGTCCCTCGACGATGCACGGACATCAGCTGTCTGTTAGTTGGCTAAATGACAGTCCAGCGCGCGGAAGCATCTTGTCGAGAGTAAACGCGAAAAAAGAAAATCAGTAATGGATTTCAAACGTAATAGTGTGATTGCATTATATTTGGCTGGAAAATTACAAGCAGCGATTGTTCGTGAGCTCGAGTACCTTAAAGTAAATAAAGCTTTTGTTTATCGCACCATAACTCGTTACACTGTGACTGGTAGCGAAACGTCATGGAGGTGGTCATCAAAAGACTGCAACGTCACGTGAAATGGTTCAAAAAGTGAAGAAGCGACTTGAGCGAAATACCCGACGAAGTGTCAATCAATTGGCGAAAGAATAGAAAATATCTGACCGTAGCATCTGCCGCATACTGAAAAATGATCTCAAAGTCAAACCTTATAAGATCCAAAAGGCGCGTGATCTCACACCAAAGCAGCAACAAGTCAGACTTGAGGGAACGAAGGAGTTGCTTCGCTTAGTCGAAGCCGAAAGTGGTCAATTTCCAAACATTGTGTTTTCTGACGAGAAAATTTTTCACATTGACCGACCGTTCATATGAGAATTCGGGTCATTGATTGACCACCAGGAGACAACACCCGCCACAGGTAATGGTTTGGGTCGCTGTAACCGCAGATGGGGGCTCTCCAATCGTTTTCATCGAGCCTGACGTCAAGGTAAATGCGAAATATTATTGGAAAAGTATTCTGGTGGCTGCTTTTAAACCGTCGGCAGACAAACATTTCGGTCGCAGACCATGAACGTTTCAACAGGACTCGGCACCGTCTCACAAAGCTCGAGTGAACCAAGAATGGACGAACTTCATAACGTCCACAAAATAGTTCTCAAATTCACCAAACGCGAATCCGATTGATTATTCTCTTTGGATCATTTTAGAGGGGGTCTGAACTAAAAGATTCACCAGTCTCGAGGCGCTGAAAAAAGACATTGTCCGCGAATGAGCCAAAATACCTGCAAGTCACATTCCGGCAGCTTGCGATTCCCTTCTGGACCGTCTCAAGGCCATAGTCAAGACAAAAGTTGGTCACATCGAGCAAAAGTAAATTGATTCTTAATTTTGTATTATTTTCACACATTTTTTACTTTGAATTGAATAAAAGTAATTTTCCAAACCAAATATATATGGCCCTGTAGGTAAAAACAGGAGGAGGAGCTCGGCCGAACCCCTCACAGAAATGTACGCACCAATTATTTATTTACTTTTTAAAGAGATTTCTCTCTCTCTCCCTCTCTCTAAACCTTGCACTTGAAGTCAGTGAAGTTAAATTTTCTCTGCTGGGCACCCAATTTTCGACTTTGGACGTGAATTTAACATATTCCTATTATAGCTAACGACTTGAGCTTCCAGGTAGCTTCCTAAAATTTAATTTTCTATCGATTTATGGATATCATCTTTTAAAAAGGATCCTCGAACATGCCGCAAAAGACCAGACCTGGAGGGTTATTCTAACTATTAGTCAGGCAAGAAAGATTGCACACTAATCTGCTGCTCTCAGCTGTGGTTGAATGCATAAGTGGCCTTCATATGCAAAACAGAGAAAAAATACTTCGAAAGATTCAGAACGTTAAGCTGCTCATCATTGCTTGTTCATTTCATGCCAAACTTGACTAACTGACTTTGACAATCACGACTATCAGAATGTGGATGGAACTCTATACCAAAAAGTTTCCAGAATATATTCAGAAAATTCAAAATAAAATGTTATTCCACAAAAATACAATAATATTGCTGCCTTCAAAGTGATCCCCATTAACTGCAGCGAATTCATGCAACCGTTTGATCCAGTTCGCGAAACATTCCTGGAACCCTATTTTCGGTATAGCCCCATCAGGTGAACTCTATTACTGTTGGAGGGTATGCGTTTCGTTCTTAGTCAAAAATTCACGGAAAATCCACTAGTTGTTTTCCAACAAATCCTTTCTTCTTCATAACGCCCAAATAAAAGTCCTTCTTATCTGCCTGACCTTCTGACGAAAATTCGTGGTGTACAATACCGTTGTAATCCATAAAATCTGTAAGCAACGCTTTCTTTTTTGACTGAAAATGACGTGATTATTTTGATCTTGGTTGATTCGTAGCTCTCCACTCACCCGGTTGGTACCTGGACTGCGGTCGTACTCATAAGCCCCCTTCTCGTCTCCAGTAATGAGGCTCGGATTCAGTCTTCAAAATCATGTTTTTGGCGATATCAACGCGGTCCCTTTTTTGCATGAAATTCAGCTTCTTTGGGACTAACATTACAGCAACACGACCCAAATCATTAACTACAATCCCCTGAATGGATCCATAAGCAATGTTCAAGTCCCCTGCGAGCTCTCTGATGGTCAATTTGTGATTACTGATACATTTTTCTATCTCTTTTTTAATATTTTCATCAGTTTTCCCTGTCGATCTCTTCTGAAGCGTTCAAGCCCCTCGTAAATGGCTGTTTTCTTTGTTTTCTTTAGAGTATCATTACCGTATTAGGCGGCCGCCGTTGCCGAATGGGTTGGCGCGTGATTACCATTCGGAATTCACAGAGAGGTCGTTGGTTCGAATCTCGGTGAAAGCAAAATTAATAAAAACATTTTTCTAATAGCGGTCGCCCCTCGGCAGGCAATGGCAAACCTCCGAGTGTATTTCTGCCATGAAAAAGCTCCTCATAAAAATATCTGCCGTTCGGAGTCGGCTTGAAACTGTAGGTCCCTCCGTTTATGGGACAACATCAACACGCACACCACAAATAGGAGGAGGAGCTCTGCCAAACACCTAACAGAAGTGTACGCGCCAATTATTTTTTTTTTTTTTTATCATTACCGTATTAGTTTCCTAACATTTCTAAAGGGTTCGCACCATTAAATCCATTTTTAACGCAAAATTTAATACAAACTCGTTGTTTAAAACTGTAAAAAATCGGAAACACGTGCAGAAGTAGATTTATTCAAAGTGGCGTACCTTTTACAAATGGCAAGCAATGGCGACGAAATTTCAAAATTATTTACGGCAAAGATGCGCCTCGTTGTCAAAAATATTAAAGAAAAAAGGGAAATCGTCGAACGCGACCGCAATATAAGCACTTTTTCGATTATTAAAGAGCTAAGCACCGCATAAAAAGCCATTTTGAACCAGTTGAATAAGGCTGGGTACTAAAAGAAGAAGAATGTATGCGTGTCGCATAAGTTAACGTAAGAAAACCGCATGGACCTGCTTTGCATCTACTGAACCGAGATGACTGAAGGAGGCGGGATCTATTGATTAAAAAATGGGCCACTTATGGCAACGTCAAGCAAAAAGAATCGAGTTCGAATCACGCTGAACCAGCGGCCGCCGTAGCAGAATGGCCTCGTGCGTGACTACCATTCGTAAGTGGACAGGTTCAAATCTACGTGCATGAAACAACAAACTGATGGAAAAGGTTCTTTATAGTAGCATTTGCCCCTCGGCAGGCAGTGTCCGTTCTGTCATAAAAAAGTTCCTCATAAAAAATCATCTGTCGTTCAGAGTCTGCTTAAAATTGTACGTGTCACCATTTGTGGAACAACAACAAGATACCCATCTCAAATAAGAGGAAGAGCTCGGCCAAATACCACATAAGCCAGGAGTAACGATCGACCTTACCGACCATTATGCATGTTTAATGTGATTAACTGGAAATCATATGTAATGAGCTGTTCCTCTACGGGAGGTCAAACATATCGACAGCGATTCGCTAGGATCTCCGACAGCTTAATTGGGAGGTTCTTATACATACATCCATCTGATGATCCTAAGCCAATTTTTCTTTATGACTTTCGATTTTGCTGGTGAAAAATTTGCATCAAACAAATTTCTTATCTTGAAAAGTAAAAAGGCTAAAGTCAGATAAGTTTTTTTATATAACAAATTTTTAATTAAATTAGAAATACAAAATTTTGGAAAATACCCCCTTAAGCTATTCAAATGTGAACAAATACCTGAATCACTGTATATGCAAGCACATGTCTTCTAATAACCGTAAATTAGCTTATTTCAGTTGTTCACATGTTGTTGCGCCAGACTTCATTTGGCAGGAAATTGAATTACTGTAAAGTATTTTAAAGATATCAGCAGCTGAAGAAATGTTATGTTGTTATCGCTTTCAATATTTACGAACATTGTTCAAATGAATAGTGACATATGTAAAACAGAAGGATGCTCTATGTATGCACATACATATGCAAATATGGTATCTTCGAAATCTAATTTAGCAGCAGTTCATACAACAGTTTCTTGAAGAAATGTGGCTAAAAAATTTTGATTAATGAGATGTAAGGTTTGTCAGTTACATGAATATTTCCACAGCCCATAGATGATTACTATTCAAATTATTATTGGTTGAACTGGTAGGAAGTCCTAGAAAAAAACTAAAATTCCTATGGTAAAGTGGTCGGTGTGCAAAGTAATTGCTTTGGAGCGATCAGAGGCACTGAAATCGACATGTCGATCGATTTCTTAAAGAAAGACCTTATTGGAATATTATATTATTAACTTAGAAAGAAGATATACAATACTCGTAACAAAGAAAACGGATTTCAGAAATCTTTAACTGAAATGAGTTTTGCAGAGAGTTGCCAAATATTATATTAAAAAAAAATTAAGTGAATTTGATAAGCAATCTAATTAAAGAGTTTCAATATTGGCATCAACTGAATGTTATTTAAGAACACTTCATTACACAAAAATATTTGTAAAAGGGTTACCACGTATCTCGAAAATTGACACAAAAAGTTTATATATCCATAAAATATTACTCTCTTGGTTTCAAACGAAAACTGTATGAAAAATTTTACCTGAAAGTATTCGTGAGCAGGGCTGCCAGTCTACCAAAAAATCAAACAAATTGAGTATTGTAGCTAAATAATATATTACAATATTTTTATATTACAATACATAAATATTTTTAAAAAGGGTTTTATTTGAATTTCACTTAATAACACTTCAATAGAGAAATATTTTTAAAAAGGGTTACCAGATATCTAAAACTTTTAAATTGACAATTAATAATTATATGAAACAATACTCTGCGGGCTACCCATGAAAATATTTTAGGCTGGAAGTATTGTTGAATAGGGCTACCAGCCGTCTAGGAAATTAAAATGAAACGAACATATCAGCTAAACAAAGTATTATAATATTATTATTAACTGAATGTTATTTAATAATACTTCGATTTAGAAATATTTTTAAATAGGATTGCCACATATCTAAGACTTTTTCATTGAAAATTAATAGTTTTTTTTAATATTATCCTGTGTGCATCAAGCACAAACTTTTCGAAAAAGTGTCCAGCCGGTCGTATTCATGAGCACTTTGATTTAGAAATATTTTTGAAAAGGGTTACCACATGTCGAAAACCTTCACATTGAGAATTAATAATTATATGAAACATTACTCTTCGGGCTTCGGATGAAAATTATAGGAAAAAGTGTTAAGCTAGTCGTATTCATGAAAAGGGTTGCCAGCTTTCAAATAAATTAAATCAAGAAGTTAAATAAGTGAAATATTACAATATTGGTATAAATAAAAAATTTTGTTTAAAAATACTCCAATCAAGTTTTTTCTAAGTAGGGTAGCCACGTATCCCAAAAACTAGTATTAATGAAATAAAATATAACAATATTGGAGTCAAACGAAGGCTTTAATAATAAATGATTTATATAAAGGCGCACCGAACGAAAAAAATACTTAAACATGGACAATTTTCGCAGTAGGGTTGCCACTTTTTTTAATTAATTTTTTTTTAATTCATTATTGGTATGAAAAAAATGTTGTTTAAGAAACCTCCAATCCATTTTTTAATTAGGGTTGCCAACTACATACATATGTATATAAAAATAATTTATATAAAGTTAATATATTTTGAAGCTCGCATCGAACAATAAAACTATTTTATCATGGGAAATTTGTTCAGTAGAGTTGCCATTAAAAAAAAAAATTTGTAAATACAGTATTCGTATGAAAAAAGTATTGTTTAAGAATACTCGAATCCATATTTTTTAATTAGGGTTGCCCTATATCCCAAAAACTAATCGTGAAATATGGTAATGAAATTAAATATAACAGTATGGAAATCAAGCGAAAACTTTAATAATAAATAATTTATATAAAGGCGCACCTAATGAAGGGCATACTTTAACATGGATAATTTTTTCAGTATGGTTGCCACTTTTTTTAAATTTGTTTAAATACAATATTGGTATGAACAAAGTGTTGTTTAAGAATATTCCAACCCGTTTTTTTTAAATAAGGGGTTGCCACCTGTATAAAAATAACGTATATAAAGTTAATAAATTTTGAAGCGCGCACCAAAAAATAGGAATATTTTAAAATGGCATTTTTTTTCAGTAGGATTGCCACTTATTTAATAAAATATTTGTAAATACAATATTGCTGTGAAAAAAAAATTGTTTAAAAATACTCCAAGCCATATAAAATTTATTTATCTAAAATTAATAAATTTTGAAGCGGGCACGGAAATATAGGAACTCTTTAAAATGGAGATTTTTTTGTTTAACTCTTTCCGTCTCGGTGGTTAGCGTTGCTAACCACCTATTTTTTATTTTTTTTACGACGGTTGGGGACATTTATGTTTTTAATTTTGCACGAATATTGATTATTGCTTCCTTTTAAGTGAAGAGGACGCTAATAGCTAGAAATACACCCACCACGTGTTGAGAAAATTTAAAGTAAAAATCCGTGGCCGCGCGTTTTTGTGAAAGCTAGAAGTAAAAATTCATAATAAATTCAATAACGCAATTTATGGTTTGATTTTTGTGCAAATTTAGTTCTTGTGGTGTGTTTGATACACAGTGGTTGCTTTCTCACTTAAATTTCGATTATTTTACGAATATTTCTTATAATCAGTGGGGGTTAGCAACAGTAACCACCGTGACGTAAGTGTACCTAGAATTTGCTTTTTTATACGGTCACTATGAGTGGGACTTTCTTTGGTATTTACAATATTTTAGGCAATTATTTCAATAATGCAACTATCATTGACGCAAAGGGAAATTGAAGAATGTTTGTGTGAAGATTTACCTTCAGGACCTGATTGTGAAGCCAGTTCCGATGAGGATGAAAATCTAGACACGCCTGAGTGGCCAGTGTCAAAATCGATATTGGATGTGTGTGGGGCAGATGTACAGAATATCCATAAAGAGCTATTCATATCATACCATTATCAAACTTTGTAAGTCAGAATAATAATGTTAGCTCTACGATCTTGCAGCCACCTAAATGGAAAGGACCTTCTCCATGGATATACCTGGCGAGTTTGTTGAGAGTGTGGGCTTAGCTGATCATATAATCAGCTTGGAAGATGTAACACCATTCCGATTGTTTCGCATGTTTTGAACAGAGGACTTGGTTGAGGTCATAAGCTTTCAAACTAACCTATACGCAACACAAGAAGGTGAACCTTTTTCTCCTACCAGTCCTTCTGAAATACAAACTTTCTTGGGCATAAATATGGTGATAGGTATAAAAAGCTACCGACAAAGATTACTGGTCTTCTGCTCCTGATTTACGTGACTCCTACATTTCCTCTTGTATGCCCCTAAATCGCTTCAGCTGGCTTCTTGGATGCTTGCATCTGAATGACAATAATCTCATGCCTGCTAGAAAGCATCCAGACTATGATAAGTTATATAAAGTCCGTTCTATGCTTGAAATTCTTCGCCGCAACTTCAGAAATAATTATAAACCATCCGCTGTAAAGAAATACAATAGCAATATGAACTTCGTTGATAAATTCGATCAATTAAAAGCCTGTTACTCCATCGACCGAAAATCCCAAAGTGGTGGCACCAATTTTTTTTTCATTTCTCTGATTGCTGCGTTATCAATAGCTATATATGTAGCTTACAAGGAGCTTCTGATTAACAGATCTCATTTAGATGAGTTGACATTGAAGGACTTTCGCCGCTCAATTTATCAGGGGCTGTTATCACCTTGCTACGTAAACAAGCGAGCTCCAGGAAGTTCCGCGATCAGCAATGGATCAAGCCCAAGATCTCCTGTACCAGTTGCTATAAAACGGTATAAGCCTAGCGTGCCTGCTGAAATCCGCCATGAGAGTAATCGACACCAACCGCTTAGAGGCACACCTAGAAGATGCGCCTTTTGCAGTACCAAAAGCGTCCCTGTCCGCACAGTATGGCAATGCAGAACATGCCACGTTCCTCTTTGCCTCCAAAAAGAAAAGACATATTTTTCAGATTTTCAGATTTAATTGTTTGTAAATTTATTACCAAATTTTGTATTGTCTTTTTTCTAAAAATAAATAAAAAAGTGAAGTAATTGAGTGCATTAGTTTTAATAAATTTTTGTACCCTTCAGTCATGGTGGTTACTGGTGGTGACCACCTTGTTTCTCAAAAACCTAACGATAAATATTTTTTTTTTTTGCTTTCGTGTGTTACTTGTATTCCATATTCACCAATTAACAACAAAAAATAAATTTTTTATGTCGCAGTAAAGAGCGTGACGGAAAGAGTTAATAAAATTTTTGTAATTAAGTCAAAAAAACAAGATTATGGAATTAATTTCAAGCAAACAATATTTAAACAAGCTTTAACTGTAACCGGTTTACGCCTTCTTCTAATAAAAAAATATACAAACAAATAAAGTAAAGGGCTCGTAATAAGATAATTTCTGACAGCAATTAGTTACCAAAACGGAATAACCTTAGGCATCTGTAAGACCGCTATTGTTTGAAAGCACTGCTTATTCCACTGGTACCATTCAAGATACAATTCATTAAAATCCCAAAACACCACTTCAGATCTCCTGCGTTCACCTTCTTTTATTTTTTTTTTTTTCACTACTGAACTTATTTTTGGTTTTAAAATTTTCATAAAAAGTTTTATTTCTCTTGCTCCAGATGAATTTTTTTAAATTGTTTTCTGCGGAGGAAGTACTGAATTGAAATTTTCCAAGCTCTTTCGATGATCAATCACAATAGCGTTATAATTGTACTTGGCAGCAAGAATAGAACTATTGATTGGCATAATAATTGATTGACCTTTATCATCCTTAAATCAAGCTTGAACGGGCTCTATCTCCATCTTTCTCCCGCTCTTTCTCCTTCCCAGGGTTAATAAGTTTCTATTTGACTAAAATTTTAATCAAAATAGTTGAAGGATTATATAAAACTCTCTTTTGCATCGAATTATCTTTACAAAATAATTCATACATTTAAATTAAGTACCTATTTATGGAAACTATTGTACATATGTTTTAAACTATTTTCACAAACATTTCGTTTTCATCAATGCAATAAGTCGTGCCAACAAATATTCATTGCTCTGTGAATAAACTGTTAAAATTGAGTATTAACTACACAAAATATTACTTAACAATAAGTGTGTGCTTAGCCAGCGGCAGTGATTCCTGAAAGTATGCCTCATTTTGGTAATAATCCTGCCGAAATGAATGCAAGCTGGCAAGCTATTAAAAGCCGCATCAGGAAGCAATTAAGTAAATAGAAATATAATAGTTTAGCAAATACGGATATGTGTGTGTGAGTATATATATAGAATAATTGCATTTGCAGAAGACATATACCTGTGCAATAAATCTTTTAATTTATTATAAAAGGAAAATTATTGATGCAAAAGCGTCTAGCTCGAATTTCATTCAGGGAAATGAACAAAGGCAGGCCGAATGAATCAAACCCAGAAAACTGGACTGAGAAAAACTAAGTGGAGAAAAAAAAATTTCTCATGCATGATTTATTTATATGGTTTATGGTTAATTATGGCAACAATTAAATGTTCAGATTCAACAATCAATACATTTTGTTGATAATAAACGCAAAAGCAGTTTTGTTTTTATTTACAGTGGCGGTGAAAATATTAAAATATTAACAGCTTGAGCAATTGACTATTTGATTTTTATTGACTGTTTATTTATGCCTGTTTAATTTTTTTTTTGTTTTTGTTTTTGTTTGATAAAAATATACCAGGTATATACCTATGAAATGAGCTATTAGTCCATAGATGTCGCTAGGAGTATTTTTAAACCTTCCCAAATGTCTTGCGTGTTTCATCTGTCATCTGTCAATAATATTGAGTTCATTGTTTGCTACGTTTCTTACAACAATGCATTTTTGTCGCTCTTAAAAATGTCGAATTTCGTGCCTTCAAACTACGATTTGCGGGCATCAAAAACCCACTTGTGAAATGCTGCTCTCCTGGTTCCAAAAAAGAAGTCTTTTTTGCATCGAATCGTTACGGGTGATGAAAATTGGGTGTATTTCTACAATCCCAAGAGTAAACGATTGAATGGTCCGCCCGACCACAAGCCAAACACAACGGCCAAACCAAATCGCTTCGGCCGCAAGGCAATGCTGTGTGTTTTCTGGGATCAGCGTGGTATGATTTGGTACGAGCTATAAAAACCAGGTGAAACAGTTGGCGGTGCACGCTACCAACGACAATTGGCCGATTTGAACAGCGCTATACACCGAAAACGCCCAGAATATGCCGATTGGCGTCACAAAGTAATTTTTCTTGATGACAATGTACCGCCACATCGAACAAGAGCGACCCGGGAATTGGTGGAGACGTACGATTGGGAACCGCTGGTGCATGCGGCTTACTCACCAGACTTGGCGCCTTCCGATTATCATTTGTTTGCATCGATGAGCCACGCACTTTCCGAGCAGCGCTTGAATTCTCACGAAGAAGCCAAAAAATAGCTCGATGATTGGTTTGCGGCCAAAGACGGCCAATTTTTTTGGCGCGGCACCCACAAATTGCCTGAGAGATTGGAAAAATGTGTCGCTAGCGATGGCTATTATTTTGTAGATTAAATTTGTAACCATTTTTTGTTATACTATAAACAGCAGTTCATACTACACAGACGAAAGATGAGGTAGTACAAACTTTGTCAAAAATCACAAAAAAATTTCATGAAAATGATTTAAACGGTTTAGTGGCCCCCAAATACTAAGTTTTCATATTTCCAATTATTTGTCGGAATATTTAGAAAAATTCTGGTTATGCATTTTACAGTTCTTTTTTCTTATTGATTAAAAAATTTTTTTTGTTAAAGGTGTTGCTCATTTTCTTCCATGTAACAAAAATCTCGAGCTTTTTTTCATTTGAAGAAACTATCAGTGAAACCATAATCGAGAAAGAAAGTAAACCGACGCTCAATAATAAAAATACTGACTGGAAATCCTTTGCAAAAATTCTTCAAAACATTCAACAAAATGACTTCTTAGTAACCACCAAAGATCAACTAGAAGAAGAAGTTCAAAGGTTTGTCCAAGAAATCCAGAAAGCTGCCTGGATGAGTACACCCAATTTCAAAAGGGTAACAAATGGAGCTAACTACCCCAAAGAAATTAAGCAGCTCATAATAAACAAAAGAAAATTACGGCGAAAATGGCAACATACTCGTTCCCCTAGTGACAAAACCAAGCTCAACAAAGCATCACAAGAATTAAATAATGAAATAAATTGTATTAAAAATGAATCAATAAATCAATACCTTTCAAGCTTGAGATCTGATAAAAAAGGTGACTACTCACTTTGGAAGTGTACTAAATATTTGAAAAGACCAAATTGTCATGTTCCTCCAATCAAAAGAGATAATAATACATGGGCAAAAAGTGACAAAGACAAGGCAGTAGCTTTTGCAAAACACTTAACAGAAACTTTCCAACCCAACGAAAATCAATCTGACAATTTGTATACTCATACTGTAGATGAAAACACTCCTATTTCATTCATTACCATAAAAGAACTCAAAAGGGAAATAAAACAACTAAAAGATAAAAAAGCGCCCGGATTCGATTTAATTACAGCTGAGGTTTTAAAAAAGTTACCCTACATAAGTTTGGTTAAATTAGTAAAGTTATTTAATCATTCAATTCAGCTTCACTATGTTCCAACCCTGTGGAAAGTTGCGGAAATGATAATGATTCCGAAACCGGGAAAAGATCTACATCTTGTTTCCTCGTACAGACCAATCTCGTTGCTGCCTCAAATTGGTAAGCTATTTGAAAAGCTCATCCTCAATCGGTTGATGCCAATTATCGACTCTAAAGATTTGCTACCTTCGCATCAATTTGGCTTTCGGTGTAAGCACTCAACCATCGATCAGGTGCATAGAATCACAGCCGAAATTGAAAACTCTTTTGAACAGAATAACGTGTGTTCAGCAGTATTCTTGGACGTCGCACAAGCCTTCGACAAGGTTTGGCATGACGGTTTAAATAACAAACTAAATACCTGCCTTCCAAGCGGTTTTTGCGCCCTCCTAAAGTCGTATCTGAGTGAACGCTACTTTCGCGTTAAACAAGGAAATGAATACTCTGACCTTGAAGAAATAAATGCTGGTGTGCCGCAAGGAAGCATTCTTGGTCCGCTCTTATACCTTTTATACACCAGAGACTTGCCGATACCCTCGAATAGCTTGATCGCCACTTTCGCCGACGACACTGCCATCCTAGCAATTGGAAAAAGTGCTGAAGAAGCTGCAACCAAACTTCAAATTGCAACAAACGCTATTGAAGAATGGACGAAGACTTGGCGCATAAAATTGAACAATACCAAGTCAATACATGTAAACTTCACCAACAAAAAAGTGAATCATTATCCAATAATGCTGCTAGGTGCCGCAATACCACATGCAAACACTGCAAAATACCTTGGCATGACGCTTGATGCTAAGCTTCGATGGAAGGAGCATATAAAACTTAAACGGCATGAAATCCATCTGAAGGTAATACAAATTAAATGGCTAATTGGACGAAGATCAAAGCTATCCATATATAACAAAATAGCGATATATAAACAAATTATAAAACCAGTGTGGTCCTATGGCGCGCAATTATGGGGTTGCGCCAGTCAAAGTAATATAAATATACTTCAACGACTCCAGAATAAAATCCTTCGAGATATTCTCAACGCACCTTGGTTCGTTCGCAATAAGGATATGCACCGTGACCTCAATATCCCTACGGTCGCTGAAGAAATTAAAAAACAAGCAGAAGCCCACTCCCATAGGCTTCAAAGGCACGTGAACGAGGAAGCTAGCAATCTGCTCAACACCTCAGGCCTAACTCGACGACTGCATCGAATTAAACCACATGATCTGGCATGATGGCTGTTAATTTAAGGAAGGGACTATGAAAATCTCTTCAAAAAATTTTATTTATGTTACCAAAATTGTACTGCTCGTTAGTTTATCTGTAACTAGTTGCAGTGCCAACAAACATTGTTATGTATTTTATATTGTATCTATGTTTGTAATAAAAAAAAAAAAAAAAAAAAAAAAAAAAAATTTGAAGAAAATTGGATGGACAAACAATTTTCCAAAATCAATCAAAATATATAGCCCCTTCAAACTTGCATTTTATTGTAAAAAAAATTCGAAGGGTTATAAATCTGAGCACCCAATTTCTTTTTTTTAATACTGAATAAGTAAAATTTGAAAATTTTGAAATTTTTATAAAATTTTTTATTATTTTTATTTCATACAAAGTTTGAAAGAAAATTGGATGGACAAACAATTTTCCAAAATCAATAAAAATATATAGCCCCTTCAAACTTGCATTTTATTGTAAAAAAAATTCGAAGGGTTATAAATCTGAGCACCCAATTTCTTTTTTTTAATACTGAATAAGTAAAATTTGAAAATTTTGAAATTTTTATAAAATTTTATATTATTTTTATTTCATACAAAGTTTGAAACTTTGCATGGTCTTCGTTGTAGTGTGAACGATATTTTTACATATATCGAACATTTTTGAAATTCAAAAAAGTTTTATTTTGCTTAATTTTCCACTAAGATGGAACAAAATTCTTAATTCCGTATGCAAAAAAAATTTACAAAAATTAATGAAAATATTTAGCCACTTCAAACTTGCACTTTGTGGTTATATGAATATTATATATTTTTATATTTAATATAGGGTGATCAATCATGAGGTGCTTTTTTCAATAGTTAAAAAAAAACAAAAATGTAAATTATGTTCAAAACCTTTATTTATCATACACGTCCGAAGGTTACCCGGGTCCACGTTTTGACCTATATCTTTATTCGAATTTTTCTCACCTTTTAAACCTTACCTAGACCTCCACGAATAATTCAAGACCAAGATAAGATAAATCCGTTCAGCCGTTCTCGAGTTTTAGCGAGACTAACGAACAGCAATTCATTTTTATATATATAGATTTGAAAGGACATTCTTTGACATTTACTTTTTGAATATGACTTCATTCAAATGTTGGCCGCAACTACGCTTAAGGTGGTCCATTCTGAAGGTCCAATTTTCAATCACTCGTTCGAGCATTTCGACTGGTATGTCGTGAATAACACGCGTAATGTTGGCTTCCAGAGCTTCAATCGTAGCTGGTTTATCAGCATAGACCTTGGACTTCACGAATCCCCAAAGAAAAAAGTCCAAAGGTGTGATATCACAAGATCTTGGTGGCCAACTCACAGGTCCTAAACGTGAAATCAGCTGCTCTCCGAAATGACTTCTCAATAAAGTCATTGTTTCACGAGCTGTATGGCAAGTGGCTCCGTCACAGAACGCTGATTTTCATAATACAGTTGAACAATTTGTAGACGTTGTTGCGGTGTGAGTCTTTCCATGATGAAATGCCAAACGCTGTTCAACAAATCCACGATGACAGTTTGCCACAACTCGCGCGCGATCCGTAAAAAAAACGCAAATGAAAAAAACTTCTCTTAATTGATCACCCTATATTATACATTTTTATAAATATTAATTTTATAATTTTTGGGACTTATGAAAAATTTACTGTATTCTTATAAAAAATTGTTAGAATTAAATAAAAAAAATAGATGAATTATCAAAATTTTAAAATATGTTGCGCTGCTATTTCTTTGTACAACCTGAAAGTTGTCTTAAGGTTATGCCGTTCTTCTCTTCTCTGTGTGAAAATGAGTGGTAAAGTAGGTCTACTACTACAAATCTGATACTGGGTTTGGCGCTCGTTTACATGTTGGTCCCTGTAAACGGTAAGGTTTTCTTGTATTGCTCTATCCATCCCATATCCAGGAAGATGTGTTTGCCTTTGCTCTTTCTCGCGCATTCATCAGCTGGGCAGAGGTAGCTTCCCATTAAGAGATTAGGCATTGGGCATTCCAACCACCGGGTCCTTGAAACATTCATCCTATTCTTAATCAAAAGGCGTGTATCTCATTTGTTATTTTGCAATCTTCTTCATAAGAAATTGGTTTTTACGTGACGGGTTCCAAAACCCAGTTCGCAAGCAGATCCAGTGCACAACCATACAGCGAGCCACAGAAAACTCATACTTTAATGTCTCTTTCAACGGAGTACTTCACTTTATACTGTCACCCAATATTCCACATGGATTAGGTAACGCATTTCTGAAATGAGTTTCTAATGTTGCCCAGGGTGTACGAATGCGATCGCAAGAACAGGGGTTGAGTGTAATCGTGCAACAATAACTGTATATCTTTTGACATCACTAGACCCTCCCGGTTTAGGAAAGAAGTAAGTAAAGTAAAGTAAGAAAATATACTAAGTGAAAGTGCCAGCATTCGAAGAAATGTCACCTCACGAGAATACTTAAGGTGATTGGCTTCATAGTCTCCAAGTTCAAAGCCCGGCGTAATTATGAGAGGATTTGCAGAGATGTGTGAAAGACATCCATTAAGCAACTAAAAGATATTTGAATTTAATCCCAGGGTGCTGCTAAAGTGCATTAAAAATTATTTTGTGGTAAGGCAATGGATTGAGAATCACCTTTAATTCTAGATTTTAAAAAAATACTGTATTTTCTTGGAAACCATACAGATTTGTCTCAAATTGCTGCCGAGCGAGCCACACTTTCATATGACTATTAATAAATTTTTCTGGCTAATTTTTGTTTCATTTATTGTGTATGGGAATTGGTGTCCGTCCTTTCTTAGCCAAAGTTAAGAATTATTGAAACAATTATAATACATGACTTTATGCGAAGGTTGTGCCATTGGAAGCTACAACTTTACTCCATCTTTCAGGCAGCATATGGATTCCTCTGACGGTGGGGCAAGATTTCCCAATCCGCTCCCTCTAAATATTTCTGGACCGATTTAGCCGAACGTGTGGACTGGCGTTGTCATGATGCAAAATCAGTTTGTCACATCTACCGTTCCATTCCAGCTTTTCTTTGAGAGCGTCGAAACCACTCTTCACAAGTTGTATTTGATGGAGCGTGATTACTGTTAATACTGATCAATATACGACACGTTTCAGCTGCTCTTTTCTTTATACGTATATTATATATATTTCCCATAGTTCCTAGATGAAACATAGGGCCTCAATAAACAAGTTATAATTTCGTTTTTTTAGATCTAGATGTTTAATTTTACTCCAGGAACGCCCTGCTCTGTCTGCTTCTGCTGCTACTTGTCACCTCCATGTGTTAGCTGGTCTCCCGCACCTACGACTTCTTTGGGGATTCCAGTCTCCCGCTGTCCTTACGATGTCATCTCGTGGTTTGCGCAATGTATGTCCAATCCATTTCCACTTGCGACGCATAATTTCTATATGAACTGGTGTTTGCCCGGTAGGCGGTTATGATCATCGTTGCTTATAATATCAGTCCAAATATGCTTCCATGTTTCACATCCATACAGAACTACCGACTTCACGTTTGCATCAAATATTTTCAGTTTTGTGGGCCTGGAGATGTGGGTTGATCTCCATACCTTGTCTAGCATGCCAAATGCAACGCGTCCGTCAGATATTCGGTTGCGTATGTCAGTTGTTGATCCGCCGTTTTTTAAAATAATGGTGGTGTTAATCCTTATTACTTTGGTCTTTGCTGTGTTAATTTTTAGACATGGCATAACGCTTGTAGTTTAGCTGATGCATCTGAGTATTTGTGCGATAGTAAAGAAACATGTGGTCCGAATAGTCTAGGTCTTCAAGCCGGCCGCATAAACCTCAGGATATGCCCCTACTGACCGCACTCGCTTGTCGCATTGCTAGGTCCAGGACTAGGTTGAGCAAGAGTAGAGATAATACACATCCTTGCCTAGTACCGGGCGTAACTTCGATACTACCACTTAGAGCATTTTCGTATTTCACGCGGCATGAAGCGCCCGAGTACAATTCTTTTATGATACTAACAATTTTCTCAGGTAACCTTTTGCATTCAAGATCTTTCCAGATTGCTTCATGATTGAGAGTGTCGAACGTTTTCTCGAAGTCGATGAAACAGAGGTAAAGAGACGAGCGCCACTCAACCGACTGCACTACGATCACGCTCAAGGAGTTTACATGATCGACTCAAGAACAGTAGGCACGAAAGCCAGCTTGTTCTTTGCTTAAAGTTAATAATGAAGCTTGATGACTTCCCGCAAATGCAATTTTTTCGGTACGGACGTAGACATTTTGACGTCAGATAAAAAAAGATTTTTACGCTTGAAACGAATGTCAACCACTGCGATCGAGACCTCACAAATCACCAGTATATTATTATAACGAACACAAAAATAGTATCATATTAGCATTGACACATCTTTTACGAGTTCGGAAACTTATTTCCATAAAATCTGAGGGATTTTGCCACATCCTCGTTACCAACTTGTTTAACAGTTATTGACAGCAAGACTATATCCAGTCTGTGCGGTTTAGGAACCTTATTAGGCTGTTGACATCTAAGCCAAACAATTGCTCGAGACTCTCGAACAGCGGTTTGCCCCGGGCTAACATTTTGTCCTTCCATAGGGCAAGGCATTCACAGAGGAAATGGAAGATTGTTTCCTTTTTCTCCGGTTGTTTACAACTATGACAGTATGGGTTGTGAAGGATGCCCATTTTGGTGGCTTGTTCTCCCACATACCAAAAGCCAGTTATGACTGCCGTTAGTCTCCAGGCGTCCCGTAGTTTCATGTTTATCAATATCGACGATTGCTTGAGGTTGTAGGTTGGCCATAACGTTCTGCTGATTTTGCATTTCGTCTGGTCTCTCCATCTATAATCTGCGATTCGAAGATATTTTAGAGAAATTGCGTTCTTGACTGCACCTAATGGTGTGAATACCGGTACTGCAAGAACGTTATTCATGGCAGATCCCCCTCTTGCCAGTTCATCGGCTTTTTCGTTACTTTCTATATTCCGGTGTCCCGGGACCCAAATCAAGGTTACTCTATGGTTTTCACTCAAGGTGGTGAGGCTATTCCTACTTTACTCCACCACTTTAGAGGTTGTTGTAGCCGAGTCCAGTGCCTGTATTGCAGCTTGGCTATCCGAAAGAATACCGATATTGCCCTTAAAAGAGAAATCTGCGATTAGTAGCCTACAAGCTTCCCCAATTGCCAGTACTTCCGCCTGGAAGACACTGCTGGTATACAAGAACCTACTTGCGTATGTTTCTTATATTTATTGTAATTAAATATAAAGTGATCTAATTATGTTAGCAGCAGCATGATTGCACTTATAAAGCCATGCGCAAAATGTTGTAGATAATTTTAATCAATATATTTTGCCCAGCTTAGTACCACCTGCTCTGAAAAGTCGCTACGTGCGAGCCATGTCTATTTGTATATACAATTATAATAATTTGATTTTGACAAATTAAATTTAGTTTCCATAAAATACATTAGCCAAAGTTTAATTGACATTAAATCGCTCATTTTTACACACACACACATAAGAGCACCTAACTAAATACTTTAGCATGCATATTTTCAGGCGTTAAAAGCTACACTTAATTATTTGATGTAGAATTATTATTATATTATTATAACCCTGCAGTAGAACAGTCTGGTGCTTTGCAGCTGAAGCAGTTCGACTTTTATGCTTTTTCAATACGATTCAAGTGGTATTTTTAAAAGGGCGAAGTGCTTCGAAATAGCAGTGTTCAGCTTATGTAGCTGTGTTATAAGAGTTAATTAAAGGGGGTATATACATTTTTTATTTTTATTTGTAAATATATCTTTTTTTAATTTACGTTAGAAACTCGCTACTTGTCACACAATGTTTTTTGAACTGAACTCGCTTCAGGTATAAGTAAACCTCTTAAGATTTTTTAGTTTACAAATATAGAAAGGGCGTTCTTCAATTAGTTCGAGGATCAAAGGGTCAAAAACTTGCCAATTTCAAGAGATATGCTTAAAAAAAAGAAAGCCCAGTTATTACATGCCAAAATTGAGGAAAAGCCTGGAGGCTTTCACGCTAGCAAAGGTTGGGTTGCAAACTTTAAAAAGAGACATGGAATACTAAGACTAAAAATTTACGGAGAAAAATGATAAAATAAGGGTGACTCCACCAACCCATTTTTGGACCAATTTGACAAAACAATTATGGATTTAAGTTTGACAAAGGAGCAGCTATACAATGCCGCTGAATCCGGCTTATTTTAGCAGTTCGAAACTTCGGCTCCGGGTCATTAGATCAGTAAGGAGAGAAAAAAGTCCCTTGCTTGTACAAATGCTTTTGGAAATCAGAAAGTAAAAAATGAAATTATTGGAAAATTGGCGAAACCGCGTTCATTAAATTTTTTACTGATATGCCTGTTGTCACAAAAGAAATAAAAATACTTGGTTAACCTTAGCTTTATTCTAAGAATGGTTTCATAGAACATTTGTTAGAGAGGAATGTTCATTTTTTGTCAGAGCAAAGAATCCTGTTTTAATCAAAAATTGCTTAACTAAACAGCTAAAATAGTTCTTTCATGTGCCAAAGCAGCCGAAAAAGCACTTCTTCTTATTGATAATGCGCCTTGCCAACCCAAAGAAGACGAGTTAAAGTGCTAAGACGGCCAAATATCGTCAATGTGCTTTCCTCCAAACTATACGACTCTAGTACAGCCCATGGATCAAAACGTTATAAGGCTTATTGACTACAAAAAAAATCCTCTTAAGTCACATTGTTGCTCGTGGAGAAACTATCGATGAGTCACTGCGAAATATCGAGCTGAAAAATTGACGCAACTTCAATTCAGTCAAGTTCAAAAGTGTCTGACTGTAATTGTGACGCTATCATTCCTCTTTCGGAGTTACGATTACAGATAGCTGATGATGCATCCAATATTCAATACATTGCAACTATGTTTCGGGAAGTACATAGAACCATTGCAGCAAGTCGCCCAGTCTGAAATCGAGCAATGGATTGTTGAAACTCATTCGAAGCCCAAAGCTTTAAATGAGGAATGCTGTAATGAAGACGACGAAAGAGTCGGTGAAGGAGCTTACAAAGTGATGCTAAATACGAATAAAATTAGGGGAAGCAAAAATCTCAGGGATCCCAATACCAAGCTTCTCCGACATTAGAATTAAAACGCTCACACTTTGGCAGGCAAGATGGAACTCTGAACGGTACTGAGACTAATACCTGATCTGAAAAAGGGAATAGGAGGAAAGCACGGTAATAGTTAACCTCCTATTACCTTAGACAGATTTTGTTCGGGCATGGGTCCTTTCGCAAGTATTTATCACGAATGGGAAAGGTGAACCTACCAAACTGCATTTATGGAGATACTGAGTATGAGGATGCGGAGCACACCTTGTTCAAATACGAGAGGTGGAACACAGAGAGAACAGCTCTGTAATGAGTTATTGGAGTATTTGCTTGGTTTAAGTAGTGATTCTTCCAGAATCCAACTAGCGCTTCCGCACCATTTTGTTGCCACATCCTCGTTTATTGGACTATTTACATCTGAAGAAATAATCTAGAAAATGATGATAGACGAAGAAAAGGGGAATGCCGTCGCAAATTTCGTGGAAGATATTATCCGGAAAAAGAGGCGTGAAATGGAAACTTATGCTGAAGAGCATTGAGCAAGGTTTCTCAAAACAGGCGACCCTGGACGCTGGGTGAGTAAGTAAGAGGACTCCGTCTTGGCCCTCTACCTCGAAGCAATGCGGAAGCAATCACAGCGTAGAGGGAAAATTCCAAGAGAAAAGGAGGGATATTTTTAGCGGAATCATTACACCCGTACTAGCGACGATTACTATATGGTGCGAAGGGATTTTTAACCCAACCTCACTGCCAAAAAAAAAAATTTAGATATAATTTTTTTTAGATATAATTTTTTTTTTTGGAATTTTTTTGTAAATACCTGGGGATAGAAATATCCAGTAACCGCGACATTATTAAGGAAGTCAGAGAGAGATGTATGCAGGGCGCACGTATTGCAGGTTGCATTAGGGATGTTGTATGGTGGAACAAATATATGACCACTGAAAGCAAGACGCGTATATACAAGACTGTAATAAGACCAATCCTGACCTATGGAGCCGAAGCACGAGCTGAAAACGCAAAAACAAAACAGCTACTGCGTACAGCTGAAATGCAAGTTCTACGATCCATCGTAGGAAAAACACGTCTTGACTGCATTAGAAACGAGGTTATTCGTGGCGAAACTGGCGTTAATGACGTAGTGAAGTTTATAAAAACAAAAAGACCAGCTTGGAATGATCACGTTTCTAGAACTAGTGACGACAGAATTATCCGAATAGCGAGGGACTATATACCATATGGAAAGAAATATACCTGGAAGACCACCAAAGAGATGGCGCAAAAGCTGGAAGGATGTAATTGTGTGAAGAAAAACAGGTGAAAACCTATAATAAAAGAATAAAAAGAAGATTTTTTTAATTGGTTTTTTAATTTTTATTTTTATAATGTTTATTATTTTTTTGTGGTCCCTTTTTATTTTACAATTTTTGTTGGTTTTAAAACTTGCAATGTGTACCTAAAACAATAAATGTAAAGTTGATAAAAAAAATGTTAAAATAAATTTAAATAATAAAGCAATCAGATTTAGTTTCTATGGTCACTGAACTCATTGCACTATATCTTGTAGCCAAATGGATGGCAATGAGTGCAGCTCTAAGGCTCCCTAATCTGTTCCATCTCAAAGAAGGCAATCTTACAGGACATGTAAAGATTTTGGGTTCAATTCTGAACTCTCCGTGCCTAACAGTTCACTACAATATGGAAAGGAAACTAGAATTCTCCAAGAAATTCAAAGGGGTTATTAGTGACCGCTCAGCGTGGAAAAATAATGAAATATTCTTAAAACAGGGCGCACAGGTGTGGCTTACTAATGGCTTCAAAACGGAAGACGGTAGTGCCGGGGCTGGAATTGGCGGACCACATTTCAAAAAAGCAAATTCAATGGGAAGAACCACTTCCATTTTCCAGGCGGAGATCCATGCCTTAGAGCTGTGTGCCACAGAATGTCTACCGAAAGGCACGCGCGGTGCCAATATTAACACCCTCTCTGCGGGTTTAAGTGGTGATTCTTCTAGAATCGAACTAGCGCTTCCGCACCATTTTGTTCTCTCTCTGTCAGTCAATCAGCTGTAAAATCGCTGGATAGCTTTTCATTCTAATCAAGATTGGTCTGGGAATGTTTTAAAATCCTCAACACCCTAACATCAAGAAACTTTGTTACCTTGATGTGGGTTCCGGGACATGAGTGGCATGAAAGGCGGGAAATTCCAGACACTTTGGCGAAAAAGGGGACAAACACTCCCTTCATAGGTCCTGAACCTGCGGGGTAAATAACAGCTTCGAAAGTGCCTTTCTGCGTGAGCAGGAACAATGAGCCCTAATCGATTAGTGGAGAGACCAATCGGGATTGCGGCAATCGAAAAGACTCATAGCTCCAGAACGGATAAAGGCAGAAACCTAGGCAGAAAGGGCATACAATTTTACACTGAACTGCTAACAGGACGCTGGAAACTTAATTATTACACGAAAAAGATATATGAGATAGAAAATGATCCAGTAGACTCTGCAAAGGGGTACACGAAATAGCAGAACACGTTTTATGCGACAGTCGAACAGTGGCACGACGCAGACTAAATTACCTGTGAAATGGGGCTATAGATCCAAACCTTCTGGTAGAAAAAAAGTCCACAGCAGTTTTAGGATTTATTAACAGCCTAAAACTGTTTGAGTAGGCTACATGACTGCACAATAGATCTCTTCAGGTCGCAGTGCACAAAGAGCCAATCAATAATAATAATAGCAACAGTTTCTATAGAGCATTTACATATTTTTAGAGAGTTCTAGAATACTTATATCGCCTTCGATTTGTAGATGAGCCTTCTTCACCGCAAAAATTCCATAGATACTCTGAAAGCAGCAGTATCCTAGATTTTCCTTAAAATCTTTCCTGGCTTAGTTTAATATTCTGGTTTTCACTTCTCGCCAGATTCATCTGAGCTGGCGTTAAGGTAATCACTAAAGAAATCATTTGCTACATTTCAAATGTAATTTAGTTATAAATTTAGCAAAATAAAAACTTAAAATTGATGTATGAAAAATATAATTCACCCTGTACTGCACAAAAGGTCTAAAAATTGCGCTCCAGACAAATCTATCCGCCCTATCGCACATAAGTGGAAGTATTCACAACTTATCTATGCCAAATGTTAAACATTAGCTTGAACTAATATACAATAAGTTTCCTTACGCACTTAATTTAACCCGTATGAGTTTTTCATCTTCGGTGACCTACGCTAAAATTGTCTGCTTAAAATTTTCTTGGCACATCTTAACCCTCTAATTGCCTCTTTTGACGCTCTTTCATTATAGTTGTTTTGAAAACGGTTCAAAAATACCCTTTTAACTAGAAGTGAACTGGTTAAAATACTCGTATACTACAAAAAAATTTCGCGTTTAATTCTACTGTAGATGCCTGAGGACAAACAATGAAATGCTGAAGTCGTTTTAAACGAGATATCTTCGATAAATTAATTGCACTTTCGGCCAAAGTGTTAAAATTAGGCACCCTAAGTGAAAATCAAATCCGGCTCTCTAGAGTGATGCTATACACGGCTAAGTTGGTATCGTAGATGTCCTCTTTCATAATTTTTAGCTTTTGTTCATTTTGACTAACCACAGAGGGGCAGCGTTGTTAATCTGATAATAACGTACGAGGGGTGCCTTTTATATTTTGGGATTAGAGAACAAAAACAAATTTTAATCATCGAAAATCACTTTATTGTTTTTCAAAATATTCTCAATGAAGATTTATACACTTTTGCATGCGTTTGAACCAATTGTCGAAGCACTTTTGCCACTCTGAATGAGGTACCTCCAAAACATGCATTCTGAATGCCGCAACCGCTTCTTCAGGTTTCGAAAAACGTTGACCTCTTAGTTCGTTTTTTACGTACGGGAATAAAAAGAAATCATTCGGTGCCAAGTCAGGACTATACGACGGATGACCCATTAATTCGATGTTTTGGGTGCTCAAAAATGCAGTTGTTTGAGCCGATGTATGAGAGCTCGCATTGTTCTGGTGAAGAGTGATCCGTCTTTGGCGATTGGTTTTCCTAATTTCTTGAAAGACAACTGGCAAACAAATGGTTGTGTACCACTCAGAATTTACTGTTCTGCGTTGTTCTAGTGGTACGGTTGCGACATGTCCAGTTTTTCCGAAAAAAACAGGTGACCATTTGCTTGGAAGTGCTTCGTGCGCGAACAACTTTTGTTGGATTTGGCTCATCTTGAAACACCCATACAGTCGACTGCTGTTTACTTTCGGGCTCATACGCGTAAATCCATGATTCATCACCTGTCACGATGTCATAGACGTGTTTCGAAGCCCCGTGATCCTATTTTTTGAGCATTTCCTTCGACCAATCGACACGAGCCTTTTTTTTAGCGATTGACAAATTGTGTGGAGTCCAACGCGAACAAATTGAATGTATGCTGGTCCCACTAATGCCTAAGATTGTCTCAATCTCATGATAGGTCACATGCCGATCTTGCAATATCAGTTCGCGCATAGCATCAATGGTTTTCGGAACAACAACTGATTTTGGACGACCATCACGAAATTCGTCTTGGAGTGAACTACGACCACGATTGAATTCACCATACCATCGATAAACACTGGTTCTTGATGGAGCTTCATCGCCAAAAAATGAATTAAGTTCATCCATGCAATGTTGCTGAGTTAATCCACGTCGAAAGTTGTAAAAAATAATCGCACGAAAATGTTCACGATTTAATTCCATTTTTGGACCGAGATGAATCTTTTAAGGTAGTAGTCTGGTAACTTACACGTTTTTTGAGGCCATGTTTGGGACATTTTTTGGAAGGGAAAATAAAATTCAATCGGTTTGATTTTCTGATATGTTATTAAAGGTATCAGAAGGTGTACAAAAAAAATTTTTTTTTTTTTAATGTTTTGATACTATTTTTGTACACTGCAGCAAGCGGCAAAAAAAGAGGTACAGTGGCTGGCCGGCATGATTTCGTCACTTGTGGTCATCTGAAACAGAAAAAACAAATTGCTTATTAATCAGTGTTCTTGTCGTTCTTCTGTTAGTGGCTAAGTTGGAAGATTCTCTTAACCTAAGTGCCGATTTCGCCGCCAGCTGTTTGCTGTAGGCCTCAATCGGTAATAGGTGCAGCATGACACTCATCGCTGCCGTGGGCGTAGTCTTTAGTGCCCCGCTTATGCAGAGACTAGCACCCCTTTGAATACTATCTAGGCATTTTACTGTTGTTCTTTTCTCGAGTGTTGGTCACCAGACTAAGACAGCCTGTACCTTATCGAATAGAACACACACACCAATCAATTCAGCTACGGCGGTCGCTGTGATGTGTAGCGCAAATCAACTTTTTTTCGAGGCCTCTACGAATATTCACTGCCACTCGCCCAATTTTCAATGTTTCCTATTAAAATATTGCTCAAATGTTACATAATTGTACGGATGGCATAAAAGAACATAACTGTAGCGATAAAAAAATTTCAAGAACACGCCTTTCTGTCACCACATTAACCTTATGCCCGTGAAGGGGGTATCACCGAGTTCAAAATGGGCAACAAATTGTAGGCGCGCAACTCCAGCTACGCAAATGCCTCTTATTCTCATTCCGTGCTTCTTTTTGTATAGTAATAGAAATTTATTTGCTTTGCATAAACTTCTAATTGATCCCTTTTGCAACTGGTACAATTGTAGTCACTCTGAAACTAGTACGATTTCTTCCTACATATACCAACACATGAACAACATTGTTTGCTGAGCTCTATATAATTATGTATGCATCTATGTAGATATTTGTGTGCATGTAAAAGAAAATATGTTATTTGACTTATTTAATAAACTATAATAAAATATTTTACACAATTAAGAGTGATAGCAAAATTTTGTGCAAATAAACGTTTAACATTTGCAATACGTGCAACCGAGCATGCCATACAAAATTTTTTTATATGGTTGTCAAAATATATTTGTGAAAATTGAAGCATTTTAACAATAATTGGTAAAAAGAATATTTTCACAAGCAAGCAAAATATGAAATACCAATTAAAAGTCAGAGACTTCTAAAATTTATATAAATTAAAATAGTGTTAGGGTTTCGCTTAATTGCTGTTTTATGTGAGAAACATGTAAGTTCACTAACATTGAATATAAAATGATTTTTAAAGCTACTAAATTTAAAATTTTTCTTTGCACAAAATATTTTCAGATATATCTGAATAGCACCGACAATGAAGCGGTGGTCTTTGAAGCGTAATATATTATTATTTTATGGCTGTATAGGTAAATTCAGACACATATATATGAACACACACATACACATGTACGCAGTCAGTTGCAAACGATCAATATGCACGTCATAATTACTGATATACGCCTGTCACTATACTTCGGTTGATTAGTACAAAATCTCATTTACAGCACACGAATGTGAGTGTACGTACATATATTAGCTCGACAAAGTATCGAAAAAGCATCAATTTGTTACCGAATTGCGCAAATGCACGCACAGTGGCTGCCTTTGTCGTGCCAAGCACAGCGAAATGGAAACACATTTCAATTCATTGGCGAACTAATTTGAAGCAAAAGAGTTTGTCAATACACTAACAAAAATAGTGTCAGTTCGGAGATTCCATAATGATTAGCCATATTTTCTCTTTTGTACAATATGAAGGATGATTAAATTTCAAGGGCCGATGTTGAATGTGAACCACACTTAAACGTCAACGACACCGTTGAACTTCTTTCTTTGGGGTTATTTGAAAGAAAAGGTGTACGTCGATAAGCCAGCAACACTTTAGGAGCTAAAGGATGAAATAATTCGGCACATTAACGGCATAGAACCTCAATTATGCCTCAGCGTCATCGAAAATTTGGACCATCGGATGGAGGTGTGCCGCCGTTCCATACGTAATTCAATCATACCCATATTATCATAATAAAGAAAAATGACAACAATGTCTTCAAAAAATTGTATTTTATTCAAAATCAACGCCGGCCCTCAAAACTTAATCACCCTTTAGTTAAGGAACTATTTGCATTTGGTGGTCTTTGAAGGTGTGCCGCCGAGACCACGGCGGCCATTTGGCCAATATTTTACTTCAGAGAGAAATGGTAATAATTTCTTAAAAAAATTGTATTTCATTCAAAATCAACACCGGCCCTTGAAACTTAACCACCCTTTATTAAAGTAGTTTTTTAATAGCTTGCGAACTTAAAATGATAACACAAAAGAAAAATATTGTTGGAATGATTTGTTTATATATTTTTTTATTAATTTAATATAATTGTTTAATTTAATCTGTCAAATAATTTCATGGCATTTATTTTTTTAATGTGGTATCCAGCATATGTCCGCCGCGGCTAAGAGTTTCATGGTCCATGCGTTCAGTCCTATTTTTGACTACTTTTTTCAATAAAACTGAATAATAAATCTAAATGAGCCCAATCAGCTGAAATGCGACGCAAACGATGGTTTTACTTCCTTTGCCTTCAATTCTTAGGCGAGTTGTATTTTACGGCTACGTAAGGCAAGATTCTTAGGTAAAATTTTCCACGTAGTCGAAGAACAAAGATCAACAAGTTGAGAGTGCCGGCAAATCGAGATTTCGGCGTCTTCTTCAACAGGTCGTGCTATGAACTTCACTAACAGATATATTTTTTTTTTTTTTCAAAGTAAATTTCCACTATTTCAAATCGTTGGTCTAGCGCTAAACGGTTCATAATGACTTGCCAAACTTTACTGTTTGCCACTCTCAGCTATCAAATCATAGTTATCGACATGCATAGTTCTCATGCAGCTAAAAAAAACACCCGATATAATACAAAAGTTGTATGTTGTTCAACTTGCAGTTGCTTATAGGAAATGTAATTTGCCGGGTACAAGATGAACTCTGGAGCATCTTCTATGCTACTGTCTGACTCTCTCGAAAACTAGACTACGCTACGCAGAATCCAACACTGAACTAGAGCTTGAGCGACTCTTAAAATTCGTATCTTCAGTGATGCATATTTTTGCTAAAAACACAAAAAAGGGCTCTGATCTGGTGTCGCTCTGTACCAAAATAATCTCTGCGTGGCCTTAGCCAGCCAGTATAACTTAACTTAACTTGCAGAAGCTGCCGACTTACTAAAATTATTACCTTAGGTAGCTTACCTAATTTAGGCCAAGCAACAAAGAAAAAAACTTGTATTACATTTTTTAAACTAAGTTCTTGTTTTATTATAATGAAGTGCGTCACAAAAAAATTATTTTAAAAAATGATATTTCTTAAACAAAAAAACACTGTCTTTGTATGCGGTCAATGGACTCAAGTATGTTGCTTCATTCTAAATGTATGAGAGTTGTTTGAAAAGTTCGTACAAAAATAAAACTAGTCAATTATTTGGAATAAACCTTTTTTTAATTTTCGACATAGATCCTTTTAGGCGTATACAGTTCGTCAAACGCTGTTCTAATCCCGCGCTTCCTTCCGAATAATAGCATTTTTCCAAGTCTGAAAAATAATCATTCGTTTCTGCAATCACCTCCTCGTTCGAATAAAATCACGCCAGCCATTTCTTCAAATTGGGAAATAAATAGTAGTCCGAGGGATTCAAGAGAGCCAAGTCTGGAGAGTAGAGAGGATGTGAAAGGAGTTAAAATTCTCTTTCCATTCATTTTGTGACCACAACTGCAGAGGCGTGAGATGGTGCGTTGTCGTGATTGAAAAAGACTTTTTGACAATCACTCCACTTTCTCGATTCAAAATATTAGCATTCGACACAAATCAATAGACCGATCTGGCTGAAACTTGGTGTGTATTCTTCCAAGAGATGCTACTAACTAATTATAACCTCGATAAGTGCCAGTAGTGCCATCTCTCTCTCTGACTTTGCACGACCTGGTAAGTCTACAGCAGAGTAGTAAGTCTCCTATAGAATATCTTTTCTCCAAAAAGTAAGTCAGCAAGCGTCTCTTTTAAAATTCAATAAACAAATGTGTCCTAGTGGCGGTAAATGTGTAATATGAGATTAGCCCAATAAAAAGCCACTACCAAAACAGGCTTATAAAATCTTCAATATTTTATGTTGACGTGATGTTGATATGACAAAGTCTTTGTCAGACGATTTAAGGGTTGAACCGGAGATATCTTGTCTTATAAATTCCGTCTCCAAGATTTCAGTTGTTATACTGTTAAAAAATATCTTACCATAAAGAAAAGGCATTTTGTTTATAAGAGTAGATAGGTAGGAGAAATGGTTGAATTGCCAGCCTGGCACTGCCCAAGTAGCACTAAAACGCCGTTTTGATACCATTATGAGACCTTTAACAGGCAGATATCTATAGCCAGCCAGAGCTGTTGATATAATGGAGAAAATTGATGGGATTCAGGTTGGCGCACTGCCCCAGGCTGTCGAAGAAAGGATCGCCCAGTGATCTTAATCGTCTAGCTGCCAAACCCGGACATTTACAGAGAAAGTGCTCCTTTGCTGAAAAGTCTTCACAGTTTCTGCAATGGGAGTTAAATAGTAACCCTAGCTTTTCCGCTTTTGTGCTGATCGTCCAGTGACTGGCAAACATAGCTACGAGCTTGGAAATTGAATGGCGAGGAGTCCAAAGGGCTTTCTGAGTCCTCCGCATATTGTATTAGGGCCAAAGGGTTTTCGAAATAGCAAATGCAGAAAAGGAGCTCTATCTTTTTTGCGCTTTCCTGAGAAATAATTTGTGCAGTTCCCCTTTAACAACTGTCTCTGATGGGGGGATGCCGATGACCGGGTAGGAGATCTCTGAGGCCAATTCAGTCCACTTCCTGGCAAGCTCATCAACAATTTAATTTCCCTCTATATTCCTATGTCCTGGAGCCTAGTTCAGAGAAATGTTACCTGCACACCCAAGAGATTTGGTCTCCTCCTTACAGGAGTTTACCAGTTTCGTTCTGCACCATGGCGTCATCAGAGCCTTGATCGTGGATTGACTATAGGAGAAAATGTTAATATCTCCCTCGCTCCCGCGTTCCCTAAGCATTTTGCATGCCTGTAGGATAGCCAAGACTTCTGTTTGAAAAACACTAGCAGTATTCGGCAGTTTAAAGGAGATAAAGAAATTGGCTGATTTAGAGAAAACCTCTGCTCCGACTCCCGATCTTATCTTAAAACCGTCAGTGAAGACAGAGGTGCAAGCTTCGGTGCAGATTTTCTCCTTGATCCAATCCTGCCTATTTGGAATGATTGCCCTAGCTCGACTCTCAAACTCTAGTTTGCGGATAGAGAGGTCTGTTGAAAGTATGGTGTTAACTGCCCGAAAATGCTACCATGTCCCTTGAGAGATTGCCTCCAGAGGCCAATCCCTTTAACCTGATTGCACTTTGAGCTGCGATGGAAATGCTGGAAAAGTCGATAGGAAGTAAGTGCAAAAGGACATTCAGGGCAGCACTAGGACAAGTTTTACATGTTCCGGTGATGCCAATGCATGCAGTCTTTTGTACCCTCCCCAGTTTAGTGATATTATAGCTCTTCCGAAGAGCTTCCCAACAAACTAGGAGTCCATACCTACGTTAAAATTGGCAAAACCACTGCGTTGCACATCCACAGCACGACCTGTGGCTTGAGTCTCAATTTTTTACCGAGCACAGATTTGCAGAACTAGAAGGCTTTACTGGCCTCCTTTACCCGATTTTCAAAGTGTAGCTTCCAATGGAGTTTGGAGTCAAGTATCACTCCAAGAAACCTAACTTCCGATGAGAGAGGTAGAACGTAGTTGTTTAATTTGGGAAGTCGAAAGGGTGGAGGTTGGTTTATATTTTCTGGTAAACAGCACCAGCTCCGTTTTGTCAGAGTTGACTCGGAGGCCGCAAGTGGCAGTATCTTGAAAGCATTTATTTTTTAAAACATCGGCCGATTGTGGTACCTATCGATTTATTTGTATTTTTTTCGAAAAATCATATCAGCAGGCTTCGAAACTATGAGCGGATTTTCCTAACTTTCTCTATATTTTAAATATTTATTGCAATCGACTTAAAACTTTTAAGAAAGATTCCAGGCGAATTTTTAAAATTAGTGAGTCAAAAACACTACGAGGGTTTGAAAATTTAAAAAATCCCATTTTTTTATCCCAATAATTAGTAAATTAGAAAATATTAATTAGTAATAAATAAATAAATAAATATTTCCCGAAATTTTCTCAACAAGAAGAAAAAAATTATTCACCTTACAAGAAATCAAAAACATCAGAAGAAGAAGCATTCCCTTTGTGGCTTTAGCGACTTTGCGAGCAATTATACTCACTCTCCTAAACCTCTCACATTTTATTATTTGCATTTATATTCAACTTTTTCTTTTCTTACCACCCATGAATGTCTACCATACGCCGCTATGACAAATTTCACTTTCCCCTTTATTCCAATATTTCCCTGAGATTGACTTTTGCTCAGGAAAAAATGATGCCAACAAAATTTTCTCTGTGAAATAAAAAATTGATTCATTCATGCGAAACAACAGTTAAAGGCAGTCACAGACTATATGTCCAGCAATACGAAATGAAAGATAGTGAAGAGAAAGAATGGCAGATGATAGCAAAAAACGTAGTTCACAAAACTGTTAACTGATGCATCAAAAATTGCAACAATTAAATGGAATATCTCGAAAACTATGCGAGATATCATACCGCAGGCACACAACTCACTCAGGCAATGCTCTTCTTTGTTTGTTTCTTCATTTAAAAATTTTGTAGTCGTAGTAAAAAAACAACAACATATACTGGTACAAAGCCAGACTACTGTATGTATGTGTGTGCGTGAAGGAATTTACCTCTGGTTTACCACATATTTCTTCCACTCACTTTTGCATTGCCTTATCTTATCGTGCGTCCGTAACAGATCTCACTCAACTCTTGATGCCTCTCCTTCATTGCCTCCATTTTTCAGCTCATATGTTGAGCTCATTGTTTTTATTGTAAATTTCTTTGGCATTTTTTTCTCCTCTCTGTAGATTCATTTAAATTATTCCCAGATCCTTCTGTGAATTTTTTACGCTCTCACTTTTATGGAAGTAACGAAATGGAAAATATTGGCATCTACGGATTACCACCGCATTTTTATCACCTGCCCACACACACACCCAGCTGCTGCTTGAGTCTGGCTTTTTCACCTTGATGCGTTTACACATACATGTGTGCATTTCATACTCACTAGTGAGCAGGCACAGCAAATTTACACTCACACCTTGCACATCCCCCCACCCTCTCTCCCCTACGTAAATATTTATACAGACAAATATATGACAACAACGTGTTGGTAATTACATTTTGCCTATCGGTGTCTCTGCGAGTGTCTCTGCTGCTGTAATCCAACTCTTCATTCATATGCAATATTCAGCACTTTAAGCCTTTAGTTCCTTCTCTTGTTATTGCAAAGAATGAGAAAACCAAAAAGTGAAAGATGAAATCATTTTTAGGCCGGAAAACCTCTGATACTTCAGCAGTCATATATTTTTGTATAATATGTATTTAGTATATGCGTATCTACCCTGTGGGAAAATTCACAATTTTTTATGGGGGAAAAGTTCAGCAGCGTAAGCAAAAAAAACAAGATAGACGAAAATCAATGCGAATCTGAGATGCTTGAAACTTTAGCATTATTATACCGAAATTGAATGGGCTATGAAACTGCATAGGATATGATAAGCTTAGACTAAAAGATTTTAAATTAAGACAAAGTTAAGATAAGACAAAATAAAATACAGTCTGTGTCAGAAGGTTTTTTTCTTCATTTGGTAGCCAAACATCGAGCTTCTTTTTGTAACCAGATTTTTTTAAATGGTTCAAAACCGTTTGATGATGAATGTTTAGTGCCTTGGCGATGTCATGGCAGCTTATGTGACGGTCCTGGTCAATCTTTTCCATAATTTCATCGACTTTTTCGACGATATGTCGCCCTTAGCGAGGTGCATCTTTCACATCGAAATTTCCAGAACGGAAGCGAGCGAACGAATCGATACAGCATCGTCTCCGCAAACTTCACACATTTTATTGGTGGCATTCTTCCCTTTTTTATACAAAAATTTCAAAATATAGCGAATTTCTTCATTATTTTCACTCATTTTTGAACAGCTATAACTTTTTTTGAACGAAATCCACGTCGAAGTGGAAGAAAAATGGCCAAAGAACTGAAAATATCGCAAGACAGCATTCGACGCATATTAAAAAATGAGCTCAAGGTCAAGGCTTACAAATTCCAAAAAGCACACGATCTTTCACCCCAGCAAACAAAAGTTCGGTGCGAAAGAGCAAAGGAGTTGTTGCGCTTGCACGAACGTAGCCAATTGAGCAGTTCATAAACACTCAAAACGATCGTGTTTACTTGATCGAACGCTTATATGAGAATTTGAGCCTACATATGGCCACTCGAAGCAATTTCCCATCGCAAGTAATGGTTTGGGCCGCAGTGCCCGCTGATGGACGCTCTCCAATCGGTCGTAGACCATGGACGTTCCAACAGGACTCCGCACCGCCTCATAAAGCTCGTGTAAAGCAAGACTGGTTAAAAAATAATGTTCCACACTACATTTCCTCCACACAATGGCTTTCGAATTCGCCAGACGCAAATCCGATGGACTATTCCATCTGGTCCATTTTGGAGAGCAAGGTGAGGAATTAAAAACTATGCCAGTATGGATGCGCTGAAAAAAGCGATTATACGAGAATGGGCCAAAATACCTCAAGATCACATTCGTATAGCATACAAGTCATTTTTTGACCGTTTGAAGGCTATAGTCAAGGCAAAAGGTGATCATATCGAGCTGAAGCGAATATACAATATGTTAAAAGTGTATCATTTGTGAACAATTTTGTCTTTGAAATCAATAAAAACTAATTTCACACAAAAAAGTTATGATGTTTCGAATAGGTAACACTTCATATCGTTCAGCCTGTATATATATAATTGGCGCGCACACCCTTTTTGGGTGTTTGGCCGAGCTCCTCCTCCTATTTGTGGTGTGCGTGTTGATGTTGTCCCGCAAATGGAGGGACCTACAGCTTCAAGCCGACTCCGAACGGCAGATATTTTTATGAGGAGCTGTTTCATGGCAGAAATACACTTTTTTATAAGGAGTTTTTTCATGGTAGAAATACACTCGGAGGTTTGCCATTGCCTGCCGAGGTGCGACCGCTAGTAGAAAAATGTTTTTCTGAATTTTGGTGTTTCACCGAGATTCGAGCCAACGTTCTCTCTGTGAATTCTGAATGGTAACCATGCACCAACCCATTCGGCTACAGCGGTCGCCAAGCGGTATAAGGTGTACAAAAATGTTGATGACTTTTCCGAGCGCGGCTTGAAGCGAGTGACAACAATAAAGTAGGCTAAAGTGATCGTCCAACTTTTTAAGCGGGACCCTTCTTTGTGACTACGCCAAGCACAATCAGTTCTTGCTAAAAAGAGAATAGATGTAAGTATCAACACCATCGAACGTCGACTGAAGGAGGCGAATGTATCCTACCGTCCCACATTATCAGAACCACTGCTCTCAGAAAACATATTGAGAAACAACAAAATAAGAAAATGGCGTCACAGTATTGGACTGACCTTGCCAGTCCCGAGACGCCAACCCCATTGAAAATGTGTGGGGAATTATGAAAACGCATCTTGCCAGAAGGCCTGTGCATGATTTAAAGCAACTCGTGCATCAAGTTCGCAAAATCTAGTCCTGTTTGTCGACGAGCTACGCAGCAAAGCTGGTTCAAAGCATGAAGAAAATACCAGGCTATACTCGACAACGTTGAAGACTACACGGCTTATTGAGTAATGCGACTCGTAGTTTTGTACAACCTTTCATGTAAAAAAATTTTAAATATAATATATATCTTTACTATATGTACTTCATACCGTATATACTATACTGCATGAATAATCGCGGTTCCTCTTTTCTGACACAGACTGTAAACCAAGATATGTTGAGATAAGACAGGATAAAATGAGATTAGATTAAAATAAGAAAAGATAATTGATTCAGATAAGATGGGAAAAAATAAAGTAATATAAGAAAAGATAAGATAATATAATATAATTTAAGATAAGGGAAGAATAGATAAGATGAACTAGAATAAAATAATATGAGATAAAATAAATTTAGATTATGCGCCATAATTTGTGATAAAATATGTCAAATCAGACAAGATAAAATAAGACAAGATAGAATAAAATAAGATAAAGAAAGAATAGATAAGGTAAGATGAAATAAACTAAGATGATATAAAATAAAATCAGATAAGTTAAGATAAAATAGGTTAAGATAAGTTGAGGTAAGATAGGATAATATAAGATAAGGGAAGAATAGATAATATTAGGTAAAATAAGTTAAAATAACACAAGATATGATGAAATAAAATAAAACAGAATGAGATAAGGTAAGCGATGATAAAATAAGCTAAAATTATATATGTAAGTTATGGTACGATACTGTCTAATATGATAACGAAATATCGGAATGACTAAAGCACATGGTATGGTAATAAGTTTCCGTCCTTTCTTAGCCAAAGTTAAGAATTATTTGAACCATTAAATAATACATGAAATTATGTAAAGTTTGCGCCATCGGAAGCTACAACTTTACTCCATCTTTCAAGCAGCATACGAATTCGTCTGACGAAAAATTCGAGTTCGTTTGACTTGATTCATTCATTGAGCCAGTTTGCAATGCTCTCGTAAGAAGTGAACTGCTCTCCAATAAGGGCTGACTGCATTGATCGAAACAGATGTCTGGGGGACAAAATTTCCCAATTCAGTCCCTCTAAATATTTCTAGCAATGTGACTGGCCTGGCGTTGTCATGCAACAAAATTAGTTTCTTTGAGAGCTCGATTTAAACGCATTAGCTGTAGTCGGTAATGATCGCCAGTGATGGTTTCAGATGGTTTAAGAATGACACTCTTCTGATCCCACCAGATGTACAACATAACCTTTGATGCATGAATTTTTTTTCGCTGTCGAAGGACCTGGTTCACCTGGCAGCAATTGATGAGGCACCAAGTTATCTGCTTTCTGGACCACTCCCATCGCTTGCAAACGTCTAACGTCGATTGATCTGTCAACATCACACTCTTTAGACATATCATCAAGGGTTCGACATGCGTCTTTATCCAATAATTGTTGTAATTGAGTATCATCGAATTTTTTCCGTGCCCCTTCGCGATCTTTATCACTCACGTCGAAATTGCTACTTTGGAAGCGTCGAAACCACTCTTTGTAAGTATTATTTGATGGAGCGTGATTACAGTAAATATTGATCAACATACGACACGTTTCACCTGCACTTTTCTTTAAAAGGCCCTAAATGAAGCTTGACTTCCCGCAAATGCTGTTTTTTCGGCATGAACGTAGACATTTTCGACCTCAGATAAAAAAGGATTTTTACGCTTAAACCGAATGAGAACTACTGCGATCGTGACTTCCCATATACACCTTCGAATCACCAGTATATTTCTTGAGCGAACACAAAAATAGTATCAGCAGCGACACCTCTTTTACGAAGGCGGGCACTTATTCTCGTACCATATTTTTCAACCGAATATTTTTATTAAAAGCCTGTTGTTGTTTATGTTGTAGCAGCAAAAGAAGAAACTGATTTTAAGAAATCAATCTGGGTTAAGCTAAAGTAAAACATACACCTCAAATATTTTGAGACGATACCAACACTATTTGCAAGACACAACCAGGGCGAGCCACATATCGGAAGTCTCGATGTAGGGTGTGGAGAATTCCTTTGCAGAAAGTTGGTTGTTGGTTGAGTATAACACCAGCAGCGCCGTCAAAATTGGGAAGGACCTCTCCGAGCCGTTTGATACCAAACGAGGTTTCAGACAGGGTGACTCGCTGTCGTGTGACTTCTTTAACCTGATTTTGGATGGCATCGTAAGAGCCGCAGAACTTAATCGCTTAGGCACCACTTTTTATAAGAGCGTACAATTGTTGGCGTATGCCGATGATATCGACGACATTGAGTTCTGCCTTCTCCAAACTGGATAAAGAGGCAAAGCGAATGGGTTTGGTGGTGAACGAGGACAAAACGAAGTACCTCCTGTCTTCAAACAAACAGTCGGCGAACTCGCGTACCGGCACCCACGTCACAGTTGACAGTTATAATTTCGAGGTTGTAAAAGACTTCGTTTATTTAGGAGCCAGCGATAACAATATCAGCCTAGAAATCCAACGTAGAATCTCCAACAAGTGCTACTTTGGACTAAGTAGGCAACTGAGCAGTAAAGTCCTCTCTCGACGAACAAAACTAACACCCTACAAGGCTCTCATCATGCCCGTCCTAACGTATGGCGCAGAAGCTTGGACGTTGACAACATCCGATGAAGCGACGCTTGGAGTGTTCGAGAGAAAGATTCTGCGTAAGATTTTTGGACCTTTGCACGTCGGCAACGGCGAATATCGCAGACGATGGAACGATGAGCTATATGAGCTCTACGACGACATAGACATAGCGCAGCGAATAAAGATCCAGCGGATACGTTGGCTGGGACATGTCGTCCGAATGGATACAAACGCTCCGGCTTTGAAAGTATGCGATGCGGTACCAACTGGTGGTAGCAGAGGAAGAGGAAGGCCTCCTTTGTATTGGAAAGCTCAGGTGGAGAAGGACTTGGCTTCACTTGGTGTGTCCAATTGCCGCCGGTTAGCACGAGAAAGAAACGACTGGCGCGCTTTGTTAAACTCGACCAAAATCGCGTAAGCGGTTATCGCGCCAAAATATCAAAAGTCACAAAAAGTTCAGTACTGGAAATCCTAATTTATTTTGGTAGTCAAATCAAGTTGTAGTTGTTGGAACCAAGGCTGTTTCGAAAATTATGAATAAGTTTTAAAGAATCAATCTGAAATAAATTTAATACCTGGTATATGAAAAAATTTTAAGGAGCATATTTTTCGTAGAACATTTTAACCCATTATCGTCCTTTAGAATAGGTATTTTTGACACTTTATTTGATAAGTACCTAAAATGTTCTGTTTGCAAAGCAGTTAAAGGGTTAAAATGTGCTACAAATAGATTTCCTCATTCATATATCCATTCGAGTAATGAAAATCGTCAAAAAATTTCAAAATTAAGAAAATGATTTTTTTAGTCCGTTAATATTCTGTTTGCAAAGGAGTTAGAGGGTTCAAAGGTGCGACAAATATATTCCTTGAAAAATTTTACTTCTGGCCTTTTCACACTAAAGCTTCATTCAAGTAATGAAAATCGTTAAAGAATTTAAAAATTGATTTTTTTAGTGCGTTATCACTTCTCATAGTGGGTCTTTTTGACACTTTATTTGAGAAGTACCGAAAATGTTCTGTTTGGAAAGAAGTTAGAGGGTTAAAAGTTTATATAAATATATTCCTTGAAAAAATTTACTATGGGTCTTTTCACACTAAAACTTCATTCAAGTAATGAAATTCGTCAAAAATTTTAAAAATTAAAAATTGTTTTATTTTAGTCCGTATTCGTCTCTCATAGTGGGTCTTTTTGATAATTTTTTTTTTTTATTTAATTTTACTATGGGTCTTCTTGCATTAAAACTTGGCACGCTTAATAAAAATCACCACAAAATTTAAAATGAAAAAAAAAATAATCTATTGTGTCAATTGCTGTCAAACCTAATTGCGTTCATTCTACCAAAGGGGTGCCCCAAACGTTTGGTTTGTCTCAGGCCTTACAGCTCTTCTTAGTATGATACATACTTCGCTATGGGTATACCCACTCAATTGGTAGCGTTATATGTAGATGTGGAACGGCTAACACAACTAAATAGTTCTGGTCTTATCGGAAAAACTGGCAAACCTTCTCTTGTCAGCTCCTCGACGATCTCGTTTACTGCAATCCTATAGTGCTCAGATATTCAATACACCATAACTTAGTTACTCCTTGCCATTCTTTACTAAAAGCTTAAGGACGTCATAGTTCTCCTCTACCAACTTGAATGTGCAAATGTGAATAAGTTGGAGCATTGATAGCCACTTGATTCTCCGATATTATGCGATCTGCAGATCTTTTGCAAAATTTATGTTGGCGCGGTTTAAGATTTCCAAAATAAATATAAATAAATAATATAATATTGTATATTTTTTGCTTACTTTATTCAGCGTTCACATTTTTGAACTGCTACAAATCTAATTTGCATTCGCATCAATTTCAGATAAAAAAATCTACTTTTACTAAGACAAAATTTTCTTGCCGGGTCCATTCTGTCACATCTCCTTGATAGTTTTTGTAATAAAAATTTGTGCACCTTATCTTGGCAGTTTAGTTTCCTGTTTCTTTTCATGAGCATAATTCACTCTTTCACTGTCTATTTCATACATTTGCTTCTGTTTTATTAATAATTGCTTTTTGTTTAAAATTTTAATTAAAACTCAGATCTTCTACTTTTGCTTTCTTCTTTTGGACACCTATTCCATTCGACATGGACTGCACAAGTCCTTTCCTGGCGCTTAGAAAGCTCAGTTGAGGTGGTCACATTTGCAGGTTATTCGAAATATCTTATTAGCAGTTTTAGCCAAGGTAATTACTACCCGAAAACTACAAGGAAGCTAAGATGTCACTATTGAAATCAAGAGTGCCATGCGATTTCCCACTTTCTTTATTTTTCGAATGGGACTCTACCCTGCCATTCTCCATACAGCAAAGTGTGAATCGCCTACAATTTATCGCCAATCGAAACGTGGCGCAGCAGACATTTTTTTAGTCAAAAATGTGTTTGAAAAAAGTTACGGAAAGTTCGTGCTTGCCACAGAAACGAAATATTCAACTTATTAGCTATATTAAATAAACGAATTTTCAGATACATGTACTGTATATGTTTTCGAAGCTATAAACCGCCTAACTTGATTTAAGAGAGGATTGAGTTATAGGTGTTAATGCTTCAATTTTCTACTAGTAAAGCTATATATGTACATATTACGTAACTTCACTCTGAATTTTTCTCAAGTCCTTAATAAAAACTTATTGGGTCAGCAAATTGCCTTTTATCTAATATACGGATATAAAAAGTATGATTTTCGACTTAGGCAGTTCTTTATTCCAAGTAGTAAGAAAAGTTTTCTTTCATGTAAGTCTGCAAATCTAAATTATTTAAGTCAGAAATTGTAAGAATTGCATAACAAAAGCGTAAATGTAGTAGAAAAATGGTGACATTAACCCATTCGCAACCAGCAAAAAAAAAGGCGTTTAATTTAAATATCAAAATGTTGAGTTTATTACTTTCATTACCTTAAAAAATTGAAATTACTCACAAAAGACTACAAATCAAAAAAATTAACCCATTAACGACCAGCAAAGAAAATTAACGCTTTCACCACCAATAGTGTAAATGTATAATGAATATATAATATTTATTGCTTTTATTGCCAACAAATGTTTAAAACGTTACTGAAATGTACATTTGTTTCATTATGAGTTCTCTCAGCCAAATTTCAAGTAAGTCACTTTTTGAGGTACTTGAAAAATCTGTATTACTCACAAAATATTACAAATCGTGACTTAAAATAATGTGGTAGTATCTTACAATATATTATTAAAGATTACTAAAAATTAACCCATTAACGGCCAGCAAAAAAATATAACGCTTTCACCACCATTAATGAAAATAAGAATATATTTACTGTTATTCTTAACAACTACGTATTTTAAAAGTTGTTTGTTCCCTTGTGTGGTCTCTCAGCCAAATATCAAATCAGTCCTTTTTTTGAAAAATTGGTTACTGCATAAAATAAGTATGTATTACTCACAAAATACCACAAATCATAATTTGAAGTATTGTGAAAAGAGCTCAAAATATATTATTGACTTTTATTAAAAATTAACCCATTAACGACCAACAAAAAAATGAACCATTAATGCTAATAAGGTTATATTTTCTGTATTGCTTGCCAAGTAAGTGATTAAAAAATTATTAAAATGTTTGTTTCATTCTGAGATCTCTCAGACAAATATCAAATCAGTCTTTTTTTGAAAAATTTGTTACTGCATAAAATAAGTATTACTCACAAAATACCACAAATCATAATTCGAAGTAATGTGAAAAAAGCTTGTAATATAATATTGACTTTTATTAAAAATTAACCCATTAACGACCAACAAAAAAATGAACCATTAATGCTAATATGGTTATATTTTCTGTATTGCTTGCGAAGTAAGTAATTAAAAGATTATTAAAATGTTTGTTTCCTTCTGAGATCTCTCAGCCAAATATCAAATCAGTCCTTTTTTGAAAAATTGGTTACTTCATAAAGTAAGTAATACTCGCAAAATATCACAAATCTTAATTTGAAGTAATGTGAAAAGAGCTTGTAATATAATATTGACTTTTATTAAAAATTAACCCATTAACGACCAACAAAAAAATTAACCATTAATGCTAACATGATTATATTTTCTGCATTGCTTGCCAAGTAAGTGATTAAAAAATTATTAAAATGTTTGTTTCATTCTGAGATCTCTCAGACAAATATCAAATCAGTCTTTTTTGAAAAATTTGTTACTGCATAAAATAAGTATTACTCACAAAATACCACAAATCATAATTCGAAGTAATGTGAAAAAAGCTCGTAATATAAAATTCACTTTTATTAAAAATTAACCCATTAGCCCATTCTCAGAATGGTGTTTAAGAAGTTATTAAAATATTTATCTCATTGATTAACAAGAAGAAAGAGTTTTACTCACAAAATACAATAAATCATAATTTGCAATAAATTAAAAAGATATCTTCTTCTTCTTCACAGTCCTTGATGAACCACTGCTTCATTCACAACCTTACCCCATCTATTTCTATCTAAGGCTGCCTCCTTTCAACGCCGCACGTTTAGCTTTTCAAAGTCTTCAAACCATCTCTTTCTGGGACGTTCTATTCATCAGCTTCAAACAGGACGTAATTCAACTGTTTTTCGAGTTCTTCTCTCCTTAGGCATTCTAAAAACGTGTCCGAGCCATCTTATTCTCTGAGTTTTATAAATCTTCTCACAATTTGGTTTTTTGCTAATAGTTCCAGCTCATAATTATATCTAATTCGAAAAGTACCGTCTTGCAGTCTTACAGGTCCATATATTTTTAGCGATATTCTTCTTTCAAATACCATTAGCTGATTAATGGCAGTAGTTTTTAGCATCCGAAGTTCGCTACCATAGATAAGCACCGGGCGGATCAAAGTTTTGTATATCCTTAACTTTTGGTAGCGAGATAATAATTGAGACTTAAGCAGCTTCAAATTAGAAAAATAAGACTTATTTGCTGCTAAAACTCTATCAATTATTATCAATGATGTATCCTTATTAGCTGATATTTTGATACCTAAATAGGTAAATTCTTGCACACCCTCGAATGCATAGTCTCGGATCAGCAGGTCATCATGCCTTAAACCGCAGCTGGATCAGACCATAAACTACGTTTTCTCTGTGTTAATTCTTAGCCCAGTATTTCGTATTTAACGTCTCATAATAAATATATTATTCAAATGTATCAAAGGATTCTAAATTTTACAGAAGCTTATAGAAAATTAAAACTTCAACTCAATTAACCTTCTTTTTAAATTAAGTTACGTTGGCTGCCACTTTCGTTGAGAGTATAGAGCAATTCACTTAAGGTAGACGGCTCATTTTGATACCACTTGTTAGAACTGACGCCATCCCTCTAGCTTCCAAATGTTGTGCAGCCACTTCGTCTCTCTGCAGGTAAGTAATAAAATTGTAAATATTGTAAATGGCCACGGATTCCAAGTTTTTAAGACATCTAAAGAAGAAAGAGTTCAGAGGGCGACGAAGCGTTTTGATGAGAAAGGAACGGAAACCAAGAAAGTGTTCAGCACTCTCACTTCCTCCTGGTGCCAGCAGCTGCGACAAAAGTCATTAGGGGAAATATTAGAAAAAATCATAATGGCTGTAAATTACTTCGACATGAAAATTATGATTAGTTAAATTTTTTTTGATATTAAACGGAATTACAGTCATTATATCGAGAGGTCATGTCAAAAACTAAAATACTTAATTTTTTTTTTCAATTTAATACATACCGACTCTGAAACCCGAAAAATTTGGTAGCTATTAAAACACTCAGCCTAAAAAGCCCACTGCATTTAAAGCTCTGAAAAATGAAAGAAGCGAAAGGAGAGAAGTGACAGAACGAAAAATATTGTAAAGAATAGAGGAATAGAAGTTGTTTGTTGTGTGATTCTTTGATGAATCTGAAAATATCCTCCAGTTTGAGAGAACGAATTTTACTCCTTCTCATGACACCGGCACTCAAAATTCGCCGGCTTGCATTTGCTAGTGCTCACTAAAAAAATACTCAGTGCTATTCGCCTACTCTAGGCAAAACAGGCAAATCGGATCCTGAATGGTTCCAATGGTGGTCAGCTGACCTTAAAACAGCAATACATACTGCATGACTCAAATATATAAGCACAAATAACCACTCAGATTTACATTTCTAAAAAGCCCAAGAACGATTATGTTTTATGGTGCACAGCTTTGGGGTGTTGAAAAATATGAGGCAATAGAGAGACTTTTGCGTTTCTTTATTAAAAAAAAGTGATATTTTTTTCTGCAAACACGCAATCTGCTTCCGCAATATTTGCATACTCTCAGAGCTCATATGTTTTAAGTCTTGCACTGTTTTTCTCTGCCAAATGACAGACTTCCGCATATCCTTTGTAAAGAGTTTGTGCGCCTTGGTATATACTGGGTTAAAAATGGAAAGATTTATCGCAAAGTTTGAATATGGAAAAACTTTGAATATGAAACCTCTAAATGTCTTTTCTTGTGCTTCCTTGAGCGCATGTATTCCGCAGTTTATAGAAAAACTCAATGTCAAAGAATTCTCGGTATATATAAACTTAGCCAGAAAATCTACATCTCACGATTTTCATCCTGGTCTATTACTTACAAACATCAACTATTTCAGTGATGACTTGTCTGCTTAAGGGAGGGCTTTTTAAACTAAGTGCAAGGCCATTTGTTACTTGGATGTCCCGGAAAATATTCAGCACGCCATCGGTACCTGTCCTGTCTGTACAAATTCTTTTCTAGTTGCCTCAAATAAAGGCAGCGTATTCTTAATTAATTCTGGTAATCTGCTTGTTATTTGTTGTGTACGGATTAATTTATATATTTCATTTTAGGATTAGCTTTTGAACAAGTAATGTTGAAGAACAAAAATGTTGAAGAACAAAAAACCAAAAAAGTAACTAAGCGCCAAAATAATCTTTTTATTTATTATTCCCTCGACTGATAGCTTATGTTATAGTGGTACGCTCAGCTATTTATTATTATGACATCGTAATTATTGAAATTTAATATAAAATAAAGAATATGAAGCAACAACAATATATTATGGAAGGCATTCTTGAAGGAGAAAATTTGAGTATGTTGTTCATCATACGCCCTGTCATACGCAAATGAAAAATGTTCTACAATTGCGAATTTTCAGCACATACACAATTTATTCTAATAAAAACATATCGTTTTGTGGCCTTATACACACACACACACTCCCTTATAGAGCCAGTGCCCTTTTTCCGTCAGTTTTTCGATGTGCTTCAAAAATCCTGCTGTTATGTTCGAAAATTTAAAAATGCAGTTGTACTATAATTACATTTAAATATGAGAAATATACCGAATTGGGCACATTATCAACGTTTTAGCTAAAACTTCAACTAAAAGTAGGCACGGGCTCTCGTTATGTTACTCCCATCCTGCTGACGGTGTTGGGTGTTTTGCTCCATATGGCGAATGTGCTCAATTTTTTTTTTTTATATGGAGGAAACACCAACATCGACTGCAGGAAAAATTGTCAAAAATTAATCTTTAAGTCACTTGAAACTTGCACTTTGCTGTAACAAAATTCAATTAACTACAAATTTTCATACTCTAAAATTTTCCAGAAATTCTGATTAAGAAGTTTGAAGTTTTGATTAAAAGTCGGCGAATTTTAAACTTTGCGTTATATGGTTTTTGTTGTAGTATACACTACAGTTTTATAAAAAAACTAATTGAAATTATAAAATAAAAGTCAAAACTTATCAAAATGTGGTGTACGCTTTATTTTGTATGTGTTATTTTGTCCTAAAAAGCAGGCTAAAGAAGTTAGAGGGTTTGCCTATCAAATTTTTTTAAACGAATTTTTTCCATATTTGGTATGTATGTATGTATGTATTCTTGGAACACCACACATTAGCAGAAATTCTAAGCATTCACCTTGCAACTAATGCAATAAACTTATTTTATTATATTAGAGTTATGTGCCGCAAAGGAAAAACTCTTTGATTACACTGGTTCACAAATTTTTTTTTTTTTTTTTGTGGAAAATTTTGCGAAAGGATTTAGGTGTGAAGCCTTTCAATATACAGCTGGTGCAAGAATTGAAGATCCACTTTTTTATCGAAAAATTGTGTTCAGCGACGAAGCTCATTTTTGGATCAATGGGTACGTAAATAAGCAGAGTTGTCGATTTTGGAGTGAAGATCAGCCAGAAGAATTGCAAGACCTACCAATGTATCCAGAAAAAGTCACAGTTTGGTGCGGTTTATGGGCTGGAGGTATCATTGGACCGTACCTCTTCAAAGAAGCTGCGCATCGTAACGTAACTGTGAATGGTGAAAATAATATCCAACTTTTTTTTGCCCAAAATGCAAGAGCTCGACCTGCATGACATGTGGTTTCAGCAAGATGGTGCCACATACCACACAGCACGCGTAACAATGAACTTGTTGAGAGGCGAGTTCGGTGAACATTTTATTTCATGTTCGGGACCTGTCAATTGGCCACCCAGATCGTGCGATATAACGCCTTTAGATTATTTTTTGTGCGGCTATGTTAAAGCTCATGTGAATTCAGACAAGCCTGCTTCAATTAAAGCATTGGAAGACAACATTAAAGCATTTATATGTGAGATACCGGCCGAAACATTGGAAAGAGTATGCCAAAATTGCACTAAGCGGATGGACCATTTGAAGCGCAGTCGCGGTCAACATTTGCTTTAAATAATCTTGAAACATTAAATTATATGGACTGTACTATGGATTTACATAAAAATTTCATGCATTTTTCTGAATTTTACGTGTGTTTTTTGAAAAACTTTCCTGTAGCTCTTAAAAAATCGCCCTTTATATGGAATCGCTTGCTGATTTGGAAAACCGAATTAATTTTTTTTATAAATGAGTTTTCAAGATTTCTATATAGAAACGCTTGCTGGTTACGAAATCGAGCTCATTTTTTTAATAAATGAGCTTTTGAGATATTTGCAATTTATCGGGATTTAGCCAAAAAAATGGTCCACTCTATCACGTATAGCTTACAAATCAGTTAAACAATTTTTATATTAATTATACCAAATGAAAGGCAGTGAAAATTTCCATAAATAGTTCATACACTACCTTTCTATAAGCCGAATAGTTGCTGAGAAATTGGTTACACATTCCAAATACTTTTTTTTATTAAAAAAAAAAACTTAATTTTTGACAATTTTTCTCTTCCATATTTAAGCCTGTTTTTTTAGAAAATATTCAAAATTTGCATAGTGGAATTCGTCGCCCACTTTGTAGCTGTAAACCAGTGTTATCCCTATACTACCAATTTTTGCTTCGCTATGAATTTTCCTGTATGTCAGTGCAATGAAAATTTAACACAAAACGCAAAGTCACACATTAAAAGCATAGAACGACATATAAGAACCGCAAGCTTTCATTTACAAATTCATACTTATGTGACTAACTGCATTTATGTAGGAGTGTATGTGTGTGTGTGTGTGTGTTTGCGCAAAATTACATTACGTCTACATGTTAACAAGGATATGTGTAACAGATAAACAAAAAAAATGTATATGTAACGCCGAAAGCCAAACGAAGACTGTCAACAAAAAGAAAATGTGTCAAAGCAGACAAGCACGCACAAGCGCTCACACACACACACACACACGCACAGGAAACTGCAGCTATAAACGAAAAGTAAGCGCACTTTTACCACTTTCTCTTCACCTTTTCCTACCTAATTTTGTCATTCGCTCGACCAGCTAACACATGACACCAATTGTAGCAAAAAACCATGGGTAGGGCTAAAGAAAAAATGAAAAAAACAAACATATAAAATAGTTTTTAGAAATTTATACTTTTGAAAGTCCCACTTATATGTACCTACATACATACATCTGCTATATGTATATATGAATTTGCGAGCGTGTATGTGTGTGCGTATTTTTATCACTCGCACACATTACCGACAACCTTGGGCCTTGTACCTTGCACTTTGCGAATAAAAAAGCCACATGCTTGCATCTAAATTGAATGAAATTACATACTTACATATTTTCCTTCTTTTTTACCACTTACTTGTACTTGTGTGTACCTACAACAAGGATATGAATACGATTTGCAAGCGACTGTTCAAGCAGCGACAAGTGAGAGAGTGTACAGTTCGGGTGGGAGTAGCGCTTGGCATAGAAATGGCTGACAATGTCGTCAGCATCAGTGAAATTGTGCGGTCCAAATAAAATTTTGCATAAATTTACAAGTTCCACATACGCCATGGCGAGCTGCCGACCATCACCGAGCAAACAAGATCATAGACGACAATTTGTCGGAAGCAAAAACAAGCAAACTGATTTAGTTTTAACGTAGCGACCAAGGGAAAGGCAGACTATGCGGCGAGTTGATTTCGCATAAATGTGAGCTTATATATGCAACATATATGTATATATAATATGAGTATGTATATGAGTACTTGCGGTATGAGCGATGCAGGAGTGTATATGTATATATATGCCAGCACTTGCACGCCTTAGAGTGCACGCACATATTCTGCCGATTATAGATAGTATTATAGCTCTAAATGTGTGTGTGTGTGTGTGTATTCATCCTTGTGGTTATTTGCATAGATTGAGCAACAAAAAAATAAAATTATTTAGTGAAATGAATGTTAAAAAAAAGAATCTTCAGTGGCTGCCAAAGTGACAACCAACTGCATAGACAGCTAAACCAACTAAGCAAGTGGACAGGCAGACCAAATCGCTGCCAGCTTAGTGAAAAATGGTATAGATAGCAATGAATTACTGGTATTGCATTTGCACACATAAACCTGCCTACATATGTATGTGTGTATGTATTCTATTTGATTTTGATTATTTTCTTATTTTATTTCCCACTTTTTTATGCCATTTCAATTTGTGGTTTTTCTGCTTACAGATATTTCAGCAGAAACTTTCTAAAAACTGAATAAAGTTATTGCAAATATGTAGGTAAAAAGTTGTTGCGCAAATATTTGCTACGAAAACTCAAGGATAATAAAATTTTTATCATAATATTTATCATTTGTTTTTTTACAAATAAGGAGAAGTATTTTAATACATTCAAAACATTTTGCTTCTATTTCTTACTTAGTTTTTCTGATATTGATATTGTTCTGAGGCTTGTTGTTGTTGTTGGAATGGTTTAATATTATATTTCCACTGAAATAATCCTAATTAGTGACTAGCATCGTTTCGCTACCACTATCTCGTGTGATGATGTCTTTTTTTTTTTTTTGTTTCCAAGTCAGATCCATTTAGTGAGGTCGAAGTATAACAGCAAATCCTTTAACTCAATGTCTGAGATCTCCTTAATTTTGCTCCTTAATTTGCTGTAAGAAAGGCTTGCCGTAGGAGCGTAGTCGTGCCCTGATAGCCCTGAACATTCACACAAGTATTTAGTTGAAAAGACCCTTCCGCTTAATAGCTTCTGCAGATGGGATTGAAGGGGATGTTGAGTCTGGCTGCATTCTCTCCTACTTTCCAATGATCTGTAAGGGTTGTAGTGATGCGTGGGATGTTTGGTCGAGAACATCCTAACAGGTGATTCGTCCTTTGGATTTTGTATGACGGCCATGTGTTTTTTGTTGTAATACATGTAGTTAGTTGCTTCCATCTTCTTTCAGCGAAAGCAGGATAGTGTGAAGCAGTGGATGCTTTTATTGCGCTCAGTGGGGTGGAGACTGGCACCGCCTCTGCTGTTTCTAGTGTCGAACCTTTTCTTGCTAGCTCATCCGCTATCTCATTACCCTGTATATTCCTATGACCGTGAACCCATATTAGAGTAATTCCAAGCCAACAACTAAGCAATTCCAGCTCCTCTCTACACTTTAAGGTTAGTTTGGATGAAGTGGAGTTGGAGTCTAAGGCCTTTATAGCTGCTTGACTGTCTGAGAAGATAGCTACTGTTGCGCCAACTTCTTTGTAGAGTTTTAGTGATTTGCATGCTTCTCTGATCGCTAAAAGTTCTGCCTCGAACACGCTGGCATAGTCAGGAAGACGAATTGACTGAAATAGGTTGAGTGGCTCCGAATGGAAGGCAGTTCCTACGCCACAGTTCATCTTAGAACCATCGGTATAAATTCCGATATCGTGTCTTCCAATCACCTCTCCTTTGCTCCAATCGGCTCTCGGTGGAAAACGTACCGTAAAGTTGTTCTTAAATTTAAGGTCGCGGACTGTGTAGCCCGATCTGTTTTTGAGCAGCGAGGGCTCCTGTATGAGGGTCTTACTGCGACCGTACGAGGCTTATCTGAAAAATATATTAAATTGTATCAAAGGGCACTACACTCCTGTGTTCAAAACAATTTATTTTTGACTATTTATTGTGTTCATTTTTTCTTTATTTTTGAAGTAAAAACTTCTTTAGAATCGTTGGGAGTGATTTGAGAAAAAGTGAAACGAAAAAGCGACACCAAAAAGAAGAAGAAAAAAAATATACGTATATATATGTATGTATAGAAAATGCTTCATTACCAGGCACACAGAAGGATGGCATATGCAAATTTAAATTTGTGAATTTATGTATGTATGTATGTATAAACAGAATTTCAGATAAATACTCTAAATAAATGAAGGGGGTGCAGTAGGTTGCAAGGCTAAGTTCTCTCATATTAGTACTAATCAGAATTTAAAAAAATGCACAGCGTACCGCCGCCGAAGAAGAAATCAGATTCCGGCGAGCCCGAAAAAACAGTTAGTATGACGAAGAATGTCATGCTGCCGCAGAAAGAAAAGATGCCGCCTATAGAGCCACGCTGCGATCGAGCGCAACACGAGCTAAAAAAGGAAGAGAGACGTATTATCAGTCAAAAACAACGAGAGTCCAAAATACATAAGCGCGTCTAGCTTGAGATGCTGGCCAATAGGAATGACGCCCGAAAATTCTACCAGAAAGTTCGGCGGCTTACAGAAGGTTTTAAGAACGGGGCGTTTTCCTGTAAGAACAAAGACGGCGATGTGGTGACTGACGTATCGAGCTATCTTAAGTTATGGAGGGAACACTTCTCGAACCTGTTAAATATTGAAAGCTGTACATGTCACAGACAACGTGAAGATGCCGATACCCCAATCGTTGACGACGGACCGTCGCTCCGCTACCCGACCATGATGAGGAGAGAATAGTGATAATGCGAATAAAACGCAGCCAAGCCGCGAGTGCCGACGGACTGCCGACTGAGCTATTCAAACATGGCGGTGAGGAGATGGTAAGGTGGATGCATCAGCTTCTATGCAAAATATGGTCGGATAAAAACATGCCTGCCGATTGGAATTTAAATGTGCTCTGTCCAATCCATATGAAGGGTGATCCTGAAATCTGTGCCAATTATCGCGGAATTAGTCTTCTAAATATCGCCTATAAGGTTCTAGCGAGCGTAATGCGTGAAAGGTTGAAGCTCACCATCAACCAACTGATTGAACCTAATCAGTGTGGTTTTAAATCTGGAAATCTACAATCGATCAAATATTCACAATACGCCAAATCTTGGAAAAGACCCACACCATCTTTTCATCGACTTCAAAGCTGATTTTGATAGCACGAAAAGGAGTTACTTGTATGCCGCGATGTCTGAATTTGGTAACCCCGCAAAACTAATACGGCTATGCAAGATGACGTTACTCAAAACGAGCAGTGCCCTCAGAATTGGGAAGGTGCTCTCCGAGCCGTTTAATACCAAACCAGGTTTCAGACAGGGTGACTGGCTGTCGTGTGACTTCGTTAACCTGATATTGGAGAGGATCGTACGAGCCGCAGAACTTAATCGCTCAGGCACAATTTTTTATAAGAGCGTACGATTGTTGGCGTATGCGTATCGACGACATCGAGTTCTGCCTTCTCCAAACTAGATAAAGAGGCAAAGCGAATGGGTCTGGTGGTGAACGAGGACAAAACAAAGTACCTCCTGTCATCAAACAAACAGCCGGCGCACACGCGTATCAACACCCACGTCACTGTTGACAAAACTTACACTTTGTAACACTGCCATCATGCCCGTCCTAACATATGGCGCAGAAGCGTGGATGATGAAAACATCCGATGAAGCGATGCTTGACCTGTTTGACAGAAAGATTCTGCACAAGATTTTTGGACCTTTGCACGTTGGCAATGCCGAATATCGCAGGCGATGGAACGATGAGCTGTATGAGCTCTACGACGACATAGACATAGCGCAGAGAATAAAAATCCAGCGACTTCGTTGGCCGGATCATGTCGTCCGAATGGATGCAAACGCTCCGGCTCTGAAAGTACTCGATGCGGTACCAGCTGGTGGTAGCAGAGGAAGAGGAAGGCCTCCTTTGCGTTGGAAAGCTCAGGTGAAGAAAGAAGCGACTGGCGTGCTTTCTTACACTCGGCCATAAACGGGTAAGCGGTTATCGTGCCAATTAAGAAGAAGAAGAACCTCAAACAATGCGTGCATATCTCGTTTATTAAGGGGGGAGCCTGGTTTATAAGGTCAAAAAAATCAATTTTTTTTTTCGTTTTAAGCGATTCATAATATACTTCAGAATATTCACACAAAGTTACAGGGCCTAATTCTCAATATTTCCGTAGATACAAAGCCAAAGGTAGGCGAGCGTTAGGTAGTTACGCTGTGACCGGACAGCTATAGTACAAACTTTATCTTCTTTTCTCGACTTTTCATTTTTATGATTTCTTTGAATTGGCGTACATGAATGAAAAAAAAACTAATGAACCTTTTGAAATGACTCAGCTTGTTCCCTTCAGTATTAAATTCTCTTCTATTTGAACTAACAAAATAAATTTAAAAAAATTTTTCAAGATTTTTATACCAAGTTGAAATGAATTTTTTTTTATAGAAAGGCATTTTTTTCTTTAAAACCTCCAAAAAGTTGAAATTATGGAATTTCTCTCAGTTTTCTTAATTCGTCTAGAATAAAAAATCATGATAATAAGAAATCCATTTGAATTTTTTGCTTTAGATAATAATTACGAGCTGTATCTTGTACGCCAGTTGGAAACTCCAGCGTTGCAGCCCTCTACTAATTTCTATGTTAAACATTTTTTTCAACTTATTATATTTTTTTTATAATTTTTAAATGTTCATAAAAAGATAGAAAGAACTTTGCAGTGCTAAATTAAAAAAAAAATCGCAAAGAGATGCAATTTTTAGACCTCATAAACTAGGCTCCCCCCTTAAGCTGACAAACTTAAAGTCCAAAATTGACTTTTAACCGCTTTTCATTGCCTTCTGCTCAACTGAGCAATACTAAAAAACTCAATATTTTTCACCAAAATGCGGTTGATTATAAGGAAATGCTTTTATAAATAAGCATGTCTGTGAAGCCACACCAACTTTTGAAACCCTCTATTCTATTAACCTGCAAACATATGTACGTACCCACGTGTACTCCCTTAAAGCAGTAAATTATATTTTAAGTGTGACCAAAAAATGCTTCCGTCCAGACGTCTGTGCAACAACACATACACATTCGTACACTTGCGGACGTACATAAACATATGATGAATACATTTTAATTAAAGCCACTTTTGTTGCCACAAAGTTGCCGTTACTCTGGCTGCTGCTGTTGTTGACAACGATTAATGAAGTAAACAACCGAAACCACTCATCATAGGAAACCGCAACCGCAACCGCAAGCGTTATCTTCCAGCTGCTATGCAATTGCAGAGGTATGTGTGAAAGTGGGCATATATAAGTATGTATGCGTGTGTGCGGAAAACAAATGTAAGCCCTACATATTCATCTATATTCATATTCATTTGTCAGTATGTATGGCAGCTATAATATTCCATTATTTTCATGTGTAAGATTATATTTGAATTATGATGAAATAAGCGAAGGACTGTGGAACATTTATCACAAAGGGAATTTTTAAAGGAAAATGCTTTCGCACAATTTTAGTGGTAGTCATTTGAATACCATATTTATGTGTGTTCCCTATTTATAGATAAGTCGGAATTGGTTAGTATATTATATTTATAAATCTGTTTGTTTGGGTGTGTGTGTGTATGTACGCGAAGTTGTCCCTTATGCGACTGTGGTGGCATTGTGGTAAGTTTTTGTAAGTCTGCGAAAGAAGGCTTCTAAGTTGTTTAAAGGTGGCGCTAAAACCGAAAAATTCTAAAAATTATAATTACAGAAAGATTTGACTACTCAGCTTTGACCCATCAGAGAGTGCGTGACGTCGCATTAGTGTGGGTGTGCAATGTTGCCAACTCTTTGCTCTTCGCAATAAATTTAGTGCTTTTTTATACCCAAAATGCGAACATTTTTGAGTTTGTTTGTTTGTTTATTTGTTTCTTTTTTTATTTTAAAACCACCAAAAAAAATTTGGTACACCGTTTTTGGGTGTTTGGGCGAGCTCCTCTTCCTACTGGTAGTGTGCGTCTTGATGTTGTTCCACAAATGAAGGGGCCTACAGTTTCAAGCCGACTCCGAACGGCAGATATTTTTTATGAGGAATTTTTTCATGGTAGAAATACACACGGAGGTTTTCCATTGCCTGCCGAGGGGCGACCGCTATTAGAAAAAAATTTTCTTTATTTTGAGATTCAAACCTACGTTCTCTCTGGATTCCGAATGGTAGTCGCGCACCAACCCATTCGGCTACGGCGGCCAAAAACAAAAATTATATAATTAAAATAGAAGGCTAAAAAAGGCCACTCTTGCATTTGAAGTCTATGCTGAGATGATTTCAGTGCTATTAAAAAATTGTTTGATTCTTATAAATTTTGTTGTTTTGCAAGGGCAAATCTAATTTTTTGGCTGTTATGCAAGAATATTGCATTATCTTCTCTCAATTCTTCTTAGAATTTAAAACCTTTTTATAAACTTAAAAAACCTTTGAATTTACTGAATATAAATTAAAGCCATAGAGGTTTATTTAAGGGGTAACACCACTGTAGAAATTTCAAAAAATTGATTTTTTTTTATAAGCTTAAAAAATTCTTTGAACCTTTTAAAATACAGAACAAAAAGTTTTATACGTTACCGAAGTCCATTTCATAAATATTTTAAGCTTTTAACCAAGCGTTAGTGACTGCTACCTAACGCCTTCTCCAAATTTCCAAACTTTAAACGCGTTTTTCTCAAAACACGTTTTCTGAAATTGGCACGCAGCATAACTCAAACAATTTTAAATATTTTAATCACTACGTCTGTATAAGAATCTTCTTAAGAGAAGAGCGTAGGGGATTTTCGATAGATTAATTTAAACGATTGTTATAATTATTTAAGTGCCGTTTTTTTAGTCCAAAATAGAGTTTTTTCCTTCAAATGCTTGCTAATTCCACAAAAATAAATATTTTTTAAATCCCCTACGTGTTTCTCTAGCTATTCTTATCTGGATTAAGAAAAAAAATGTTTCTTTGTTCCAGATTAAAATTTGCACTTTGTAGTTTTGTATTTTAGTATATAAGTAATAACTTCCCAAATCAGAGTGATTGTTTCCCCTTTCCTTCTATACAAAAAAATTCTTTAAAAATCGTGTTTATTTTACGCGTGTACAGTGGTGTTACCCCTTAAAGTAAAAATAAACAAAAAAACATATCAGATAATACTAAAGAAACCAAAAGGACCTTTTTGAAAAAGTTCCTGAACTTGTTCTCATTCTTCTTGATTAGTGCGATTTTGGCCGAGTTTAACGAAAGGCACCAGTCATTTCTTTGTCGTGGTAACAGGCACCATTTGGACACACCAAGTAAAGCCAAGTACTTCTCCACCTGATATTTTCTACGAAGAGGAGGCCTTCCTCTTCCTCTGCTCCCACCAGCTGGTACTGCATCGAATACTTTCAAAGCCGGAGCGTTTGTATCCATTCGGACGACATGACCCAGCCAACGTAGCCGCTGTATCTTTATTCGCTGCGCTATGTCTATGTCGTTGTAAAGCTCATACAGGTCAACGTTCCAGCGCCTACGATATTCGCCGTTGCCAACGTGCAAAGGTTCAAAAATCTTCCGCAAACTCGTTCTCTCAAATTCTCCAAGCGTCGCTTCATCGGATGTTGTCATCGTCCAAGCTTCTGCGCCATACGTTAGGACGGACATGATGAGAGCCTTGTCTGGTGTTAGTTTTGATCGTCGAGAGAGGAATTTACTACTCAATTGCCTACTTAGTCCAAAGTAGCACTTGTTGGAGATTCTACGTTGGATTTCCAGGCTGATATTGTTATCGGTGCTAATGCTGGTTCCTAGATAAACGAAGTCTCTTATAACCTCGTCAACAGTGATGTGGGTGCCAATACGCGAGTACGCCGACTGTTTCTTTGAAGACACGAGGACTTCGTTTTGCCTCGTTCACCACCAAACCCATTCGCTTTGCCTCTTTATCCAGTTTGGAAAAGGCAGAACTAACAGCGCGGCTCTTATAAAAAGTGGTGCCTGAGCGATTAAGTTATGCGGCTCGCACGATCTTTTCCGGCATCAGGTTAAAGAAGTCGCACGACAACGAGACACCCTATCTGAAATGTCGTTTGGTATCAAACGGCTCGGAAAGGTCCTTCCCAATTCTGAGGGCGCTGCTGGTATTGAGCAACGTCATTTTGCATAGCCGTATTATTTTTGGGGGATACCAAATTCAGGCATCGCGGCATATAGTTAACTTCTTTTCGTGCTGTCGAATGCAGCTTTGAAATCGACAAAAATATGATGGGTGTCGTTTCTCCTTTCATGTGTATTTTCCATGACTTGGCGTATTAGATATTCACAATATAATAATATTCGATAATAGATTTGCCAGGTCTAAGACCACACTGATTAGATCCAATCAGTTGGTTGATGGTGGGCTTCAGTCTTTCTTGTTACATAACCTCAAATATAGCAAACAAGCGTTTTCGGCATTTTTTTACAGAAAGCACTGATGTAGTCTATTGCGCTTAATCGCGAGCATAAAATTTGAGTCTTTTAATGAATTTGAGCACTTTCTCAAGCTTTGACTTCCACATCTCCAATGAACTTGGAATCACACCTCTCAGGTGTGGCTTACTTCATCTTGCGAGTGCGACACATTCAGGGGGGGTGCTCTAGTGTTTCGTCACCTGGTTGGCAAAAATGACAGACGCTTGTTTCTACTAGTCTAGGAGCCCTGAAAAAGTAACGAAGACTGCTTTGCACAGTATGGCATCCAGTAAGAGTTCGTAAGCCTCCTCTATCTAGGTTAATGAACCTATTTGATACTCTACTACAAGATAGAATAAATTATTTTGCCTGCCTCTGTCCTGGACTTCCCATCCAGGGTCGTACATTGTCGCACATAAGACTGCCCGAGTGTCTGACTAAAGGCAGATTTGCTTCAAAATGGTACCTCTTCGAAGACATTCTCTAGCATAAACTTCTATGCCAAGGATCTCCGCTGGAAAAGACTTTGAGATAACCGCCCATCGATATCGATATCTTAAAAGTCGACCCAAAGACACCCGCATAAATCTTACCAACCGCAAACTTCGACCCATCTGCACACCTAATTTCCGAGTCAGTTTGAATGCATGGATTAGCTGTCTTCCAGTGCGCCTGATCTAAGATAGATATCTCAAAAGTTAGCTCAGGATCAATTTACTTAAATTAATTCTTGGTATTCTTTACGTCTCTGGTGTTCTTTTACGCCTCCATGCATACCAAAGCTTTATCAAAAAGACGCGTACAGGCGAAAAGAGTCCTTGCAGCCTTGTTGGTAACAGTACCGAAATGAGCATTCCAAGTGCGGATTCTGTCAAGCTAGAAAACCTGAATCATTGCCATTCACCAGAGTTTCATTCACCAGAGTTCATTCTATGCATTATAAAAAGTTGCCTTCTCCATATGAATGGGACCAAAATTGTTTTACTTTTTTTTTAGTTGCATTACGTTCAATATTGTTTTCTCATATTTCTCCGAGATGCAAATCGTCCACATAGCTTTCTGTGTCAAACCCTTGCAACAAAGTGCACAAGCCGCTCTGGTGGCCTTTCTTGATTTATGTGTTCCTCCTAGTTCCATGCCGACTATTCTCATCGTGAGCATCGTTACTATCCAGCGACTAATAATTGAATATATGTATGTTCCTGCTCAGCCTATTCACTGCTTGATGCGTCGTATTATCGAAAGCCTCCAAGATATCTGTAAAACAGTACGAATATTGCAGATTACGGAATGATGGACCAATGAGTTGTGTATTTTCGTCATTTTTGATTTCGTCGATTTGTGTATTTTCGTCACAGAAACGGCGTAAGGATCATAAAGGTCCGAAAATCTTGTACAAAACCTGCGAATATTACAGACCATGGCAGAATGGAGTGATGAGCTCTATAAGTAGTTATTGTTGTAACAGCATGAAACATACCATATAAGTTTTCGGAGAATGCTGCTGAAGAGTTTCTCATTACCCGGCTTAATTCGGCCTTAGATCCCATAAGATCCACTCACTCGATCTGAAAGTATTCGATGTGATGCCTGCTGGTGGGGGCCGAAGTGGAAAGCCGCTCTGCGTTAGAAAGACAAATGAAGCGAAGTTGGATTCACTGGTGGTGCTAACTGGCGCAAAAAACACAACGGACGTGCTTTGATCAACTTGGTTAAAAACAGTTAGACGGTTAGTACGCCGGGCAGGATAATCCATTGTCTTAGAACTTTGAGTTCATTACCATCATAGTTGATCAATGCACACCTCCACCTCGGTTCGAGTGAGGCATTTCCCATTCATATTCCATCAAGGAAAGAGTGAACGAAGAGCAACATTTGGGACAGGTATGGGAAATCTGTTCACGCATGGCTCAAATTCGGGCGAAATGAGTAGTGCTCCGAAGAGCTCCCCATCAAGCTCCAAATCAGGCTCATCGGGACGCTGTAATGTCTTCCAAGCACATGATTTTTAAATGAATATCTGGTTTAAAAACCGAAGTTGCTTTTCTTTTTTGTGATTTCTCGACTCTTTTCGAGATTTTCGATGAAAAATAATTTTTATATATTTTTTTATATTTTGTCTTTTCGAATTTGCTTATTAATGGAATGCTATTATGCCATGATAAAAATGTAAGTAATAAGCTCTGTCATTCACAGTCTTTTGAAACCTAACAGCTTTTCCTTAAATGGCCACAGAAAACATCTAACACAATTCATTTTCAATCTTATTGCAACCTATTGCTTTTGAGCGTGGTGAATTTTGTTCTCTTGTAGACGTTCTCTGTGGCCATTCTTCACATTACAGGCAAAGGAAGATAGTTTTATGGATATATACATGGTCCGGCACTCGAAGTGTAACCAATTAAAAAGACCATAAATTTAGTTTGGAAAATTACTTTTATTTAATTCAAAGTAAAAAATGTGTGAAAATAATACGAAATTAAGAATCAATTTACTTCCGCTCGATATGACTACCTTTTGCCCTGACTATAGCCTTGAGATGGTGCAGAAACGAATCGCAAGCTGCCCGAATGTGACTTACAGGTATTTTGGCCCACTCGCGGACAATGGCTTTTTTCAGCGCCTCGAGACTAGTGAATCTTTTAGTTCGGACTTTGCTCTCCAAAGTGGCCCACAGAATGAATTTGAGAGCCATTGTATGGACCTCATGAACTTCGTCCATTTTTGGATCACTCGAGCTTTGTGAGACGGTACCGAGTCCTGTTGAAACGTCCTTGGTCTGTCACCGAAATTTTTGTCTGCCCATGGCTTCAAAGCCACCTCCAGAATTCTTTCCCGATAATATTTCGCATTTACCTTGACACCAGGCTCGATGAAAACGATTGGAGAGCGCCCATCTGCGGCTACAGCGACCCAAACCATTACCTGTGGCGGGTGTTGCCTCCTAGTGGCCAATCAATGACTCGAATTCTCGTATGAACGGTTGGTCAAGTAAACTCTATTGTTTTGGGAGTTTACGAATTTCTCAATTTGAAAATTTTTCTCGTCAGAGAACACAATGTTCGCAAATTGACCGCTTTCGTCCGAGCGAAACAACTCCTTCGCTCTCTCAAGCCTGACTTGTTGCTGCTTTAGTGTGAAATCACGCGTCTTTTGGATCTTATAAGGCTTGACTTTGAGATCATTTTTCAGTATGCGGCGGATGATACGGTCAGATATTTTCAGTTTTTTAGACATTCGATTGGCACTTCGTCGGGGATTTCGCTCAAATCGCTTCTCCACTTTTTGAACCATTTCACGAGACGTTGCAGTCTTTTGATGGCCACCTCCATGCCGTTTCGCGATGCTACCAGTGTCAGTGTAACGAGTAATGGTGCGACAAACAAAAACTTTATTTAGTTTAGGGTGCTCGAGCTTACGAACAATCGGTGGTTGTGACTTTCAAGCCAAATATAATGCAATCGCACTATTACGTTTGAAATCCATTACTGATTTTCTTTTTTCACGTTTACTCTCGGCAAAATGCTTCCGCGTGCTTGTAAACAATACTCAGGACTATCATTTAGCCAACTAACAGACAGCTGCGCGAGTGTTCTGAAGTTGGTTACACTACGAGTGCCGAACCATGTATAGGTATTTTTTTATTTTTCTTTTAAGCAAAATGGCGAGTATTCTTTAGTTCTTTCCAAATAAGTAAGTAACTACTTACCAAATCAGCGCTGGCTTTACCTAAAGCCTTTTTGTATTTGAATTTTTGATATATAATATTTTCTCAATCAAACTTTGTTGATGTTTAAAATTCTCACAATTTCTTTAAAAAAAAAGTTAATAAAATTTATTGTACTTTTGGTGTACATTTTTTTTTTTAAATTACATATTTACCCATTTGAGATGTCGACAAAATTGCAAGGTCCAAAACCAACAGCTAGCTTACGTCAGACAACAGTCACCAAAAAAGTAGTACCAAAAAGCCAAAATACGCACATAATCCGAGCAACAGCAAGCTTTGGTGCGTCCACCAGCCGATCCATCAACTCAACATCGAGCAGCATCAGTTCGTGCAGCAGCCGATCCAGCAAGAATAACAATAGTAAATTAAGTAAAAGTTGTACCAACACTAACAGTGCAATCATCAAGAATGCCTGCGCTAATAAACGCTTCAACACGCATGTCGCCAACAGTCGCGCTTCGCCGTTTCGTTCCTTAATAACAACGGGTCCACGCGTACGTCAATCACCGGCACAAGCCAATGATTTTGCCTACGATCTATCCAAGGAGGAGTCGCAATTTATGGGTGCCTTTAAGGGGCCCATGAAGACGGTGCCTGACAGCGAGCGTGAATTGTTGAAGAACGGGCAACGTGGTGCCTACTTGGCCGTACGTTATGAGCACTCACCCGATCGCAAATACAACTATCCGCAGGCGACTAGTTGGCGTATCGGGTGGTTGCACAACCAAATGAAGAGGCAGGATCTAACTATCTGAGCAAGAGCGGTGTGCAAGGCGGACGATTTTAAATATGAGTGGCGATCAGTCCCAGTAGTTTTGGTTGTCACTAGTATTTACAAGCGTTTGACGAGATGCTTATTGAAACTCCGTTATGTATGTATGTATTGTTGCGTGTGTGTGTGATGTTTTTGTGATAAGCCAGCATTAGCTTGAGTGTATGCGTGTAAACTGTTGATATTTGTTGAAATAAAGAAATATTAAATTGAATTTTGTCAAATTTTCGTTTCTATTTATTTTTATTTATTTTTTTATTTTTTTAACAGAATCCTTAATAATTATGTTACATTGCGAAAGGGCACTAGTGACTGAGAGAAACGGCCAAATTCTATCTATTATCATGAATGCTAGGTAAAATTTTGGAGTTTTCGAAATTATGGAGTCGAAATTAAATTTAAAGAATCACATCAGTAGAGACTTAATTGGCTCATGCAGCTAACCGTTAAAAAAATGTACAACAGCTAAAGAGTTAGTTTCTACATTCTGGCAAAAAAGTACCAGGATTGATGAATAAATCACAACATATTTCCTTCAGAATAGATCAAGGCGCATTCATTAAAGTTGGTGGTAATAGACCAACAACAATGTTCTGTATGTTTGATTGTCAAAACAAAGTATTGGGAAACTAGAAATCAAATAATGAATTTGCCTTGTTTCATTCTGAGCTCACAGCCACATGGAAACGGCGAAAGAAAAAACAAATCAGCTGATTTACCAACACCTCCTTGAGTAAAGCGGTGGAGCGCTTGGGATGGAATTCTCACTTTAGCACAACAAAGTCATCCGCAGAGCAGGTTTTCTAGGTAGATCCTTTACGAATGTATTAGGCGTGGGGATTGTACCAATCCTGCACTTCATAAGAGCCACAAAATGGTTTCATGAAGATAAATAAACGCAGTTAGCGTGTCCTCCGTCACGTCAGGTCTAAGTGTATTGGTCGTACAGACGGACTAGCACCACAACCTAACCTAACCTAAAGCCATGTTCCATCATAAAAAACCTCATCCTAGCGGTACACTAGACAGGGTTAGTTTACTGGGGCGGCAGCCCTTGGTCGGGAAAAATCCGAGTCATTCCGGTAACGTAGACTCGGCTGCCATAAGAATGCCACGGTTAACAACCCCAAAATCTTGGGAGTTACCTTCGACAGTTTGCCCTCCTTCTCAGCGCATACAACCGCTATTGCCACTAAAGTCCAAAATCGCAGCAAGCACTTGCCGGCAGCACTTGGGGCAAAGACAAAGAAATGTTGCTATCGACATTTAAAGCAATAGGCCGGCCGATTTTAAACTATGGTGCGCCTGTCTGGTCGCCTGGAACCAGTGATTTTTAATGGTCGAAGCTACCAACTTATCAAAACTCTGCCAATATGACTGCAACAGGATGTCTCTTGATGTCCCCACCTCAACATCTACACGACGAGGCTCCGATGCTTCCTGTGAAGGAGCACAACAAACTGCTCAGCAAGCAATTTCTGTTAGGGTGTTACCGCAGCTCACACCCATGCAAACACTTGCTTGAGCCTGAGCCACCTCCCAGGCACGTTAGAAGGCACCTCCTCAACTACGCGGATGAGACGCAGAACAAACAAACAAAACAGACCGACAACTTCTGGATCGGACAGTGTACAAACAGGTAATCAATGATATTCATCGGGAGACTCTTACCACCTTCTTAAGCTCCCGCCCCCGAATATCGTCATCGGAGTCCAACCACCACCCATTACAGACGAAGAGCTCCAACTTCCACCAGAATCCCGCGTAACCTTGGCACAATTACGTTCTGGATATTGTAGCAGGTTAAACTTCTACTTATTCAGAACTGACCCCGACATACCAAACATATGTCCGGTATGTGAAGGCACCCTTCAAGACACTAACCACATTTTCACATGCCCCATCAAATCCACTCATCTAACACCCCTCTCCCTCTGGACCCAACCCGTCGAAACAGCCAGTTTCCTAGGCCTACCGTTAGATGAGCTAGACGAAGACGACCGGTGATTTACACTACACTGACAGGGCAAAAATTACGGCTACAACAACAACAACTTCATCCACCATCTCTTATTTCGCTGCGGTAAAGATTTCAATTACCATTTAAATATAAAGTAACTAAACAAAATTTATTATTTCCAAAATAGGTGTACAAATATGTTTCGCAAATAGAATGTCGATTTACAAAGCATGTGCGTTGATGAATCCAGCTGGTTTTTCTACTCTTCATTTCTTGATTCTTCAGTTCGACTGGGATGATCTCGGCAAAACTTATTCTCATCGCATCCGATGTGCAAAAATATTTATAACCATCGCTCAGCTGCCTCTTTTTGTTTAATTTTTCTTTACCTTTAGCCCTCCAACTCTGCTTGGATCTCAGTAAAAGTTTTTCCCTTCGTCTCCGGTATGCAGAAATATATGTAGACTCCACCAAGGGCCGATATGATAGCGAAAATTGCAAAACAAGCGCCGCCACCAATAGAATTATTTAATATTGGAAAGACTTGTGTCACAATGAAAGCACACGACCAATTGGTTGTGCCTGAGATGGAGCCAGCAATACCTTTGATGTCATCCGAAAAAATTTCAGCCATGAACACCCATGGTACCGGACCAAAGCCGACCGAGAACATTAAAATATATATGCAAATGCTGAGTAAAGGCAACCAGCCCAAATTTGCCACAGAACCTTCATCTTTCTCCTTCATAAAGAAATAGAGCGATAAGCAAGCAATAGAGATCACCTGAAAAACGGACGACAGCAATAAAAGTGGTACGCGACCCAATCTATCGATGACAAACAAAGAAACAATTGTTGCCATCACCAACATTACACCAACAATAACTGTACTAAATCTGGGTTCGAGATTGCTTGCGGTAGATGCGAAAATACTTGACGAATAAAAGATGACTGCGTTAATGCCGGAAAATTGTTGTAGCAACATTAGTGATATGGAGAGACCTAATGCTTTGAGTGTGATTTTGCGGCACAAAGCTTGGCCCACATTTACGGGATCCTCCTTAAGTTTAGCGTTTATTGCTTTCATTTCATTTAGTTCGCCACTAAAATCATAGTCTTTGCCTCGTAACCATTCCATTGATTTTTGCGCTGCTTCTAGTTTGTCTTTTCTTACGTAAAAAAACGGCGAATCTGGACAAAAAACGAATATTATACCGAATAAAATCGGTAGCGTGGCACATATTATGCTGAACATGAAAGCCTTGGTGAAGGCACCAACTGTGAATCCGACCAACACACCGGTGGTGATGAGCAACTGAAAGAAGCTACCAATAATGCCACGCACTTCCTTTTGTGAAATCTCAGTGCAATACATTGGCGCACAAACACAGAAGGCACCACCGGCCATGCCCGTCAGGAAACGGGCAGCAAACATCATCATTTTATTTTGTGCAAAAATCATTAGCGCCCAACCGATCTCGAACGGTATGACCATCAACATCATTGTCCATTTCGGGCCCAATAGTGTTATGAGTACGCCGACAGGTATACAAACAGTTGCAGCGCCCAATGTCATTAATGAGCCAATCCAAGCGTATTCATTTGTCGAGAATGTTATGCCAAAATCATTTTCACCAGTCAATTCGGATTGCACCGGCGACGACCAACCAATTGTTGAGCCACACGCAAGCGCACCGCCGGCCGCCGCCATACCTGCAAAGTATTGTCGCAAAAGTGACATTCTTGGTTCTCCTAAGTACTTCCAAAATATATAATATATTTAATATTCAAATTATAATTCACAGAAAGTATTAAAAATAATGATTTTTCTAAAAGTGATTGCTAAGGTCGTAATGGGTTGTCATGATCATAGTGTAATAATATAAAGTGTGCCAACCAATTTGGGTAAGCAAATTTGAAGTTTTCCTATTTTCATATTTTATTTTAACCCGTTATACATGTTAAGATAACAGAGGCGTTAACATGGTATGTTAAAGCTGCTGTCCAATATTACAGAAAAGCTGTGCTTTTTAACTGAACTAAGAGGCAGCCGCCGTAGCCGAAAGGATTGGTGCGTGACTACATTCGGAATTCACAGAGAGAACGTAGGTTCGAATCTCGGTGAAACACCAAACATTTTTCTAATAGCGGTCGCCCCTCGGCAGGCAATGGCAAACCTCCGAGTGTATTTCTGCCATGAAAAAGCTCCTCATGAAAATATCTGCCGTTCGGAGTCGGCTTGAAGTTGTAGGTCCCTTCATTTGTGGAACAACATCAACACCACAAATAGGAGGAGGAGCTCAGCCAAACACCCGAAAAGGGTGTAATATTACGTTTCCACCGCAGCCGGAGTTTGGGTTCTCTGCCGCTATCGTGTTCTTAGCGCAAACACCAAACAAAACACCTGTCAAATCCCATACAAAATTAAAACACAACTCCATACCTAAACCCATTTTTCAAAGTGTGTTTTGTTGGGTTTGCATCTAATTTAATTATTATGTGGTGGCAATGTTGTTCATTTTCCTCATTTATTATTGCATTCTTATCGAAACATGGCAACAATGATTGCAATTTGTCAATATGACATTTGATTGACGTTTAATATTTTTCGTGTGGTAAGCGTTTGTGCGCGCAAAAAATAAAATTAAAGTTATTGATTTTAATGGAAAACCGTAAAAAATTAAAAACTATTTGGCTTCCTTCTGCGGACGAAGCATTTCTGGATATATGGGATGAGAAGGCAGCTGAATTGCGAGGTCCACGAAAGAACTCACATATATAAATATGCGGAGATGGCTCAGTCGCTGGGAGTTCTTGGACATGAGGTCCGTCCAATTGACATAAAATACAAAATACACAATTTCACAATGAAATATAGGTAAGGCATATAATATATTATTTCATTAAAGTAATTTTGTTAAAGCCTCAAAATTTCCTTTGCAGAAAATGCAAAACAGAGCAAGGGACAGGATGTTCTCCTGTTTCTTGGAAGCACTACCAGAGGGTTCACCAGATAATAGGAAGCAATAGAATAAATAATGTTGATGCGGTCGTTGTGGATAGTATAACAGGTATTTTTTTTATTTATATAATATATGTAATTTTATTTGTAATTACATCTAATTTTGTGTTAATTTCTGTTTATATGTAGGCATGCCTGATTCGGTTGCTTCGCCAGCTCCATCACTTTCGCCAATATCGTCGGATTCACCTTCATGCTCCTCACTTTCAGCTGCTCCGTCTGCTTCATTTTCATTTTCGCCACCATTGTCTCCAGCACTGAACGAAGCTTCCGCACCTGCAGCAAAAACAAAAAATGCGAAAGTAAGTGAATTAAACGAAACTATTAAATCTGCTATGACGGAAAACAATAAATTAACTGCTGAGTTAATTGATATCGAGAAAAAAAAGGTTGTTTCTTGGAGAGAAATTAATTAACTAAAACTTATAAATCCTTTGAAATATTGCTTGTGAAAGTGCTTAAAAATTAATATGTGAAATGATATAATATTTAAGTTTTAATGAATTGTGCCTTTTAAAGTTGCACTAAGTGCCTACTACTAACTTCTTTCAAAAATGAATAAAATGTTATTTTATAAAATTATGTATTAGAAATTTTATTGTTCTGGTGAAAAGTTGTTTTTCAGATTCAAACCAGTTGGACTCTTTGTGGCTTTTGTAGGTCGAAATATTTAAATAAATATTTGGTTTGAAAATAAAATTGTTTAAACCAAATAACCTTTTTAACCAATAAATTATGGTTAATTTAATAAAACATACGGGAGAATCTAGATGAAAAAAGTTATATTACTCACTGAAATATTCCTTTAACGCATTTCTTATCGATTCTCCTTCAGATCGGTCAACTGCATTGGTGCCGTATGGAATATTGCGCCTGGAATCGCGATGCATTTCCACTAGCCAATTTTCCAAAATTAAATCCTTCTCAGCAATCAAAAAATTATGTAAAACACATGCACATAACTGTATTTACATTTTTGATGTGGTTATCCACGCCTTTTCCAATTCTCCTAAATCTAAAATAGAACCTGTATTACCAATTTTTAAAAATATTAGAATCTCTAAGTTGTATTTACCGGGCTTTTAAATGGCCAAAAGCATTTTCCACACCACGCCGGAACTTAGACAATCTATAGTTGAATTTTTTTTTGTTCGGGTGTGTTGGTCACACTATGCGGATATGGCTTCATTAAATGCTGAGAGAGACGAAAAGCAGAGTCCCCTATAATATGGACTGGTATTTTTGTGGATCCATACTGCAAGCTCAATTCATCAAGAAGTGCACAACTTTGCAACTCGCGCTTTAGCGATGATTTTTCAAAAATTGCGGAGTCGTTGCATCTTCCAGGACTGCCGCAATGTATATAAACAAATCTATATTTTGCGTCTACCAAAGCCAATAGTACTACGGAATACCACCCTTTGTAGTTGTAGTAATCAATGGCTTCTTCCTTTCTTGGATGAATTTCAATATGACATCCATCTGTATAATAAAGATGCTTTTGATTAAACGTTATTTTTATCGCATTACTTATAAACCTACCTATTGCTCCAATACATTGTGGATAGCCCATTGCATTAAAATCTGCGACTCCATTCTCAATTTGCGCCCTTGTCAGTGGAAAATCTTTCAAATATATTGGAGCCAAAGATGTCCCAACTTCATTGCAAAACTCGATGAGTATTTTGCAAACAGTTGCTTTGCCTACTCCAAACAAATGTCCAATTGATCTGTATTCACTAGAAGATCCTAGTGCATACAGAGCAATTGCCACGCGCTTTTTTAGTGAAATCGGGTTTCGATAGTTCGTTTTTCTTTTGGCTATTTTTTCAAGTTTGCTGCACAATTTTTCAAAGCAGGATCTTTCCATTCGGAAATTATCTTTGAAAAACTTGTCCCCATTACTCTGGCAGTCTACTTCCCAAAAGGTACTGGAATGTTCCTAAAATATAAATGTACATTATACACAAATAATTTATCATAAATCTGTTTACCATACCAAAGACCATACACTTTACGAACGCATTAAATTGGCGGCAACACTTATAATTATTTTATTTTCCCTTAACCTTTTTTTTAAATAATATGTGACCAACTCACTATCAATAATTTTAAAATAAAATGATAAAATCAACATAACAAATTGAATTTTATGCACCATTTTATAATTCTATCAATTTTTATAATTTTTATTTCACAATGTCAACAAAAGACAATTCAAACACAATTTCTCCCAAACTTCCGGTGGAAACAGTTGACAGTTCTCCCAAACACAACTCCTGCAAACACGGTGCAGAGAACGTTAATGAATAGAGAAGTCTTAATGACTGGAAAGTGTTCATTTTCGAGGGGTACTCGTCTCGCGAAGACAATTCACCACTGACACATTTTTCAACAAAAATTAACAGGAAGGGGCTGAATTATGTAAATTTAGCAGCAGTCGATAAGAATTTCTTGGTGATTAGAAGCAAAGAATGTTAGGTAGCTTTTTAATATGACCTATATATTTGAATTTCTCCAAATCATCCAAATTATGTACATACATATGTTATGTCTGTCTGTCTGGTGTCTGTAAAACTTTGTTGAATCCCTTCCAACTGAATCAAAATCCTCTATAGCAAACGCTTCATTACCAGGCGCACAGGAAGATGGCATATGCAAATGTAAATTTGTGAATTTATATACATTTGTGAATTTATATACATTTGCGCATATGTATATGCTGTGTGTATGTGTGCTCACCAGCCACAGCTCAAGATAAAACGGTAAAACTTCGCAAGAAATCCAGCGCGCACTCGCGCAGCGCACATTCATTGGCACAGCATTGTATGTACAGTAAGCTTGAAATGTTACAGGCATCTTCAAATGCTCTGATTTCAGAGTAAGTTTCTAACTGCAGATATATGCATATGTTTTGTGCACTTTTTATCAATTGAAAAACTACATACGTAAAGTAATCTACTAATTAACTATTTGCCTACTATCAGTTAACATAAAATAATTGTTTCCAAATTTTATCTTAGTATTAAAATGTCCGAATCAGACCTTTTTTTTAAGCTACTTGTTTTCTTCTGCAACTTACTGTATGCTCATGCGCGCACTTGACGCACAGCAGCTGCGGCTGTCGAGCATTTAGAAAGACACATTTACATACATATATTTTTGCATACATATGTACGATGCCGCGGGCACTCGACTTGACAAAAATTGAAGATTTATCAAATATTGGCAAATAATTCTACGCGAAATATTCCAATATTGACTATTTTCGAATTGTCGAGAAAATTGGCATATGGGCGGCTCGTTTTATGAATGAAAATTCTTGCTCTTAGAACTATGAGCTCGAATTTATCAATGAATTTTTTGAAGATGAGTTTTTGTTGCACACTACAATAGTTGAAACTGTTCGGCGCCGCCGCGACTGTTCAGCGCTATGGCAACTAGAATGATGGCCGCTACGCCTGCGTCTATGACTGCATTTTGTTCTTGTAGTCGCTAGGCATAGAATTTTAGCTTTGAACAACATACGCATTTTGAGGAATAAAGCGAATGCCCTGTGTGTGCGCTTGTATGTACATGCATATGTGTATATTAATAAGCATTGTTTTGCTTGGATTCAATATTTATATTTGCATATGCCATCTTTCTGTGTGCCTGGTAATGAAGCGTTTTGTATACAGAATTTTTTGATTTGTTTGAAGGGATCAGCACCAAGTGTACATACGCACATACAAATATGTACATGAGTATTCAAAAGAAATTTGTTTTAGCTTTTGTGAGGCAGGAATTTGATCATTAGGTTATTTACATGAAATATAAGGCGATGCTCGTGAGGTAGGTCATGTTGCTTCAGTGCACACATATGCGTGCAACATATATATATTTAATAAAGATGCAATTGAATTTAGTTGTCCCATATATGCAAATACGTTTCTTTGTTTCCTTTATTTATTTTAAAGTTTTATACTATCTAGAAAATGCATACATACAAATGTATGTATATTATTATTCCCTGTAATAAAATGTAAATTGAAAAAGATTTGGTTTGTCAAAGGAACAAAAAATGCATATTCAAATGTAAATATGTACATATGTCGATATACCAAAACACTTGTATGCTATGAATTAATTTCGACTCAAAATATTAGTAAAAATTTTCATCAAATTTGTTTAGTTTTAAATTTACTAAAACGCACATACCAAAATGTGAGAGGTAAATTAAATCAAAATATAAAGTTACTTTGATTTGAAATGGTGGCGCATATAATAAATTCAATCATTTTTCTTCATCACCTTTGTTTGAAAATACAAATTGAATAAATTTTCGTTTACCAAGGGAACATAAAAATGCACAAGCAAATGCCTTGCAAAATGCCGTCGGCATTCGTCAATTTGATTTCATACAGAAACCAAAAACTGAGCAGAGCCAATGTACTTGTACATAATTCACTGTAATCAGCTCTGTTAAAAACTTCCCCGCCTTCGAGTTGAGCGAGGTGAACAGTGTTCGCCGTTTCACTTCATTTTTGACAATTCACACTATTCGTAGCTCGTGAGAATTCTCTATATTTAACGTTCTCTGCACGGTGTTTGCTTTTGGTGGAAACGTAATATAAGCGCCAATTATATATATATATATATATATATAATATATATAAGAGTTCGTCTTTGCACTGAGAGTTTGCTTTTGCATTCAACATTTCACCCAAACTCAATCATTTACAATGAGCCTGCAAATACTTTTCTCGAAGCAACAACAACTCTATTCGGCAATAGCAGCATTTTGACGCCTAGAATTGCATTCAAGGTGGATTTATTAATAAATAAGTAATAATAATAAGTAAATCTATGAAAAAAAAGAGGTTGTCTGTAAAGTCGGTGTACTGACGATAGTTTAACGTGATAACGTCATAAGAAAATACTGATTAAATGGTTGCATTTTTCAAAAGAAAATTTTAATTTTATTTGTTTGATAGATATTTTGTATGGATATAGAGAATGAGTTAACATTAACATAACATAACATAACATAACATAACATAACATAACATAGCATAACATAACATAACATAACATAACATAACATAACATAACATAACATAACATAACATAACATAACATAACATAACATAACATAACATAACATAACATAACATAACATAACATAACATAACATAACATAACATAACATAACATAACATAACATAACATAACATAACATAACATAACATAACATAACATAACATAACATAACATAACATAACATAACATAACATAACATAACATAACATAACATAACATAACATAACATAACATAACATATCATAACATAACATAACATAACATAACATAACATAACATAACACAACATAACATAACATAACATAACATGCTGCTCATATTTTGGTGCGTGCAGCCGGCTACATAGAATTATAAGACGTTATCACGTCAAAAAATAATAATAACATTAAAACAACAGGTATTATTAACAAACTTGGTTTTATTTTAAATTCTTCAAGTAAATCAAATTAATAATAATCAATAAGAAGGCATATGCAAATACAAATACGTCAATTTATATATGTACATATGCGCATATACATACACATATACGCTCACTTAAGTAGGAGAGAGCAAGATGTCGAACGTTGCCGTTCGTTTCCTTTGTTTGCTCTGTCGTTCGCTCCGCGCTTTCGCTTGCAGTTCATTCAAGATAACGGCAATGAGCAAGGTAACGACAAATGAGCAAGGTAACGGCAATGAGCAAGGTAACACTAATGAGCAAGGTAACGACATATTTTTTCGTGCGTGCAGCCTGTTAAATCGAATTATAAGACGTTATCACGTCAAAAACTCGCATATCACAGTGCATTAAATTTCCGCCACATTGAACTAGCGCAAAAACCGGCAGCTACCAAAACCAACAACAATCCTGGTTCGCGAAAGAGCTGACTGCGCTCTCTTCAAGGTGCATTCATTAAAGGCGGTGGCACTAGACCAACAACAATATTTTGTACGTTTGGTTGTCAAAGCAAAGTAGAAAACAAGGTATAAATTCGCCTTGTTTCATTCTGGACTGAAAGCCACAGGGACGCGGCGAAAGGAAAAAAACAAATCAGCTGATTTACCGATACCACCTTTAATAGATTCGCCTTGAGTCTCTTGAATGGAATTCGAGTGATAGGAAGGCGAATTTATTACTTTATTTATTATTAAATCCACCTTGAGTGATGGTATGGCATTCAGAATATGTGAACAAAGCGTTAGTCGCTGTAGTTGCGGTACGCCAAAAAAAAATATAAAGCATTTTTATTAATTTACATACATACATACATATGTATGTAGCTCTAGAACCTAGTGTCTAAATAATAAATTCAAGGCAAGAAAAATCGATTTAAGGTAATAACAGTAGAACCACTAATTTCATTTTTTTATTTGTCTTGACCAAGGCGAATCTATGAATTAAAGGTGGTGTTGGTAAATCAGCTGATTTGGTTTTTTTTTCTTTCGCCGTGTCCATGTGGCCGTGAGCTCAAAATGAAACAAGGCGAATTCATTATTTAATTTTTTGTAGTTTCCCAATACATAGCTTTGACAATCAAACGTACAGAACATTGTTGTTGGTATAGTGCCACCACCTTTAATGAATGCGCCTTGGCCTTGGCTTAGAGTTTGTCATTTATTTGTTATTTACATTTTAATTTTTAAATTATGCACGAATTTGGTTTTATTTTTCAATCCCATCATCAACAATGCTTTGAGAATAAATTATTTCTGTCAAAGTGAATTCATCCGCCTTACGAGCCCTTCACAACGGGACCGTTGTGTTCGAATTTGACTTCGAGCAAAATAGATTATAGGTTTCTTCCAAGGAGAATCGAATACCTTAGGTAGCGCCTTGACAAAACAGTTACTTTATTTTTCGCGATTTTGGAAAGTTCGACGTCATCTCCCTTCCCAATACAAAACAAACAAAATGAAGAGAAAATATACATTTTTGTGGAAATTCAGGGAAGGGCATGGTAATATTGAGATGTGTTAGATGTAAACTAAACAAACTAATATAAAGCTTCCAAACACTTTTTTTGCGTTTTTATACGGATGACGCCATGGCAAGAATTTTTGTTTGTGTATAATTTCTTGTGTTTAGTAGTTTCTTTTTCTTTCGTCTACTCTTCTTCCTCAAACACAAGTAATTCCCCTTCCTTTTGTTTGTTTATTCATGGACTCTTACAGCACAGCGATTTCGGAAGGCGCAATCTCTTACTCGATCATTCGTGGGCTTCTCCTATTCACCACTTCTCTGCATTACTAAAAATTTGCATGTGAAATCTAAAGAAAGAAAAGCAAAAGAAGAGGCCTTATGTGTAATGGAGTCGGAAGCGCCGTATGTATGCCATACCAGAATGCACAAAAACTGGAAACTTTCTTCTTTTGCCATACGACACGTGCGGCGAAAACGACAACTGTTTAAAGAGGAACAATTTTGTTTCGCACAAATTTTCATCCATGAAAATTTGGTTATATCAAATTAAATGCAGAAAATATATATGGAAGTTAAATGAATTGAGTAAATTCAAATGCTCCCTTATCTTTGCGCTAAAAGCTTGAAAGAGTAGCGATAACGTTAGACTTAATCAAGTTGTCCTGTAAAATTTCATTGTGGCACCACGGTACGTTGTACAGGTCACGTTAGTCAAATGCGCAGGCACATTGTGACAGACCTATTAAACATAATTTCCATCAGACACGCCGTGGAAACAGTTGATAATTCTCTCAAACCCAAAACATGCAAACCCAGTTGGCTTTAGTGCAAACGTATCATAAAGCTAAATTCACACCAGGCAACCGTTGCAGCAACTCGGCAATGTTGAAGCAACCGTTGCCTCGTGTGTAGCTGTGTTGCCAATTGATTTTCGTGTTGCTGCAACCGTTGCCTAAAATATCAAATAAATTTGATTTTTGGGATAGGTTGCTGCAACCGTTGCTTCGTGTGTATCATTGTTTACTGCTTTTACTCGTTCAGTTCGTTGAAAACAAGCGAAGAAGAAGGTTCATGCGGAGTAAAATAAAGTGAAAAAGGAAAAAATGGCAATTGAAAATAATGAAAATTATGTTAATTTTATTAACGAATATAAAAATTTGAGAGAGCTGTGTGATATAAGTAGTGAAAAATATAAAAATAAAAATTTTAGAAAAAAAGCATACGAACAATTAAAAAATGAATACAATTTTTATCAATTTTATAAAAATTTCAAGTCCGCAAAAGCGTTTCCTGTTGCAAGATACCGCAAAGTTATTGCCAGTCTAATTTCTGCTGATATTGCCTCTCTCATTATGGTATCTTGTTTCGTTATTTTGGCCTTTACGAAGTCCAACAATTTTCTAAACAGGGCTTCGTCCATCCTCATGTAATTTTCATAGTCCGCTGGCTCATTTTCCTTCAGTTGTTTCAGCAGCCTCTCGTTCGAGAATTCGATTTTTTTAAACGCCAATTTTTGGACCAGATTTTTTTCTCTTCTTTTGTTGCATCTCTTCTTCCTCATTTTCGTACAAAAGTTCGTCAATTACAATAAGAGAAGTAATTTTACGTATCTTCCGCTTGTACCTTTCCTGCACCACAGTTATACACAATACTGAGATTGAAGCAACGGTCGCAACGTGTTTCTTAAACAAAGGCAACACGTTGCTGCAACCGTTGCTTCAACGGTTGCCTGGTGTGTATTTAGCTTAAGACACATTTATTAGAAAATTTCCCAGATGCAAACACAAGACACAGAGTTGCCCTATTGGAGTATTGCACGAAAATTTAAATAGTTTTTAGTTTTTAATGGAATTGTAGGCATATTTTTATGAAAAAAAAAATTAATTACAAAGTGTTATTGTTAATTCTGCAATCGAGATAATTTTGCTAGTCTGATATTGCTAATATTTTTCTTCAATTTTCACTCTCTGACTTTGTCATCTGATGATTTCTCTTAAGGGAGCGCCAAGCTCAAACCATAATTTAAAACTGATTTTTGCATTTTCATTTAAGAATATTCCCGCTTTGATCTACCATTACGTATTGGTTTTAACATATCACTTGCCTCTTGAACATTCGTCGACGGTTGGAAAGTTATCTATTATTAGCCCTCGGTTGGCCTCTACTGACTTGCTATTTCAAATAGTAAATTAGCTTGGTGGGGAGCTCATTCAGTTTTTCTCCAATGAATTAAATGCTATTCCTTAAATATGCGATATATTGTCAGCCCTGATGGCACCTCTTCTACATATTTTATTGCTTCTTCTGGCAGTTCTCAGGAAAGTATTTTAGGCCCATTACTTGACAATCTGCATCTTTGCCGTACAAAAAATTATCTTTCGTTGATTTGAAAAAATGACTTTTAATATTATGCAGGAAAAACCTTCGTGTTTTTGAAGTGAAAACTTCTTTAGAATCGTTGGGAGTGATTTGAGACTCGATGAAACGAAAAAGCGACACTACGAAGCGTTATATGTTGATATACGTATATGTGTGTGGCTGCGTACTGCTGAGCCACGCTAGTATAGTAAGTATTGTAGTATGTATACTACTTTGCCTATTACTTGCTTTGGTGTTTAGTTCAAACATCATACGTATGTATGTTTGTATGTATGCTAGTACGTATGTGAGACGAGAAGGCATTATGTATACCTATACTACACTACCTAATACTTGCTGAGACCAAGCGTCCTACGAATGTTTGTGTGTATGTTAGTACGTCTGTGTAATATACGCACTACGACGCTCATAATAGCAACCGTGTGTGCTGTATTGCGTCCGTATTTTTATATTCGTAAATATTTTCATTTTTAAATATTTACCGCAATTATGGCGAAAAATAATGCAGAAAAGTGTCGTGAATATCGACAGAAAAAACAACAATTGACACGGTACTTCAAAGATATGTTGACAACATCGAAACCAAAGCATTTGTATCATAATTTAGCTATCATAAGCCACTCGTATCATTTGTTGAAATTGAAAACATTGAGGATGAATAATGATGAACTTTATAGCAATATTATAATGAACCTATAATTATCCCGCTCCTAATGCTGCTTTCGTCTCATTCTCTCTCAGTTTGTTTTACGGAAGGCTTCACTTCTATCGCGTCTAACCGTTAGACTGGTATTTTTTTTTTCCTTTTCATGAGGGTAATTGCATAACACCATAGAAAATCCTATAAAAAATATGGCAAATATTGCCTATGGCAGAATTAAATACAAAAGATTTATGGAACACATTTCAATAGGCATGAAAGCGTATCTCTCTCTATCAGAGTCCCTATCGATTTAATGCCACGCAGATGTTCAACAGTAATAAAAATGGCGGCTATGCAACTTCAGAGAACTTACGTAAATAAATTGTAGTTTTATTTAATTTCTTTTTTTTTTCTTTCAAATGTTTTGTGTTATGGTACCCGTACTCACCGACGTTATCGTGGTCCCTGTGTGTTGCCCGTGAGATACACAAGATTGAGCAAAACTTGTGTTCGTAGAAAATAGATGCTTTCATTTGGTTACAGATTTATACAATGCATCGCTTTGTGTGAGTCTGTGTTTGGTTGTATCCACACAATGTTGCTGTTCATATTTTTGCATAAATACTTTTATACACATCCGCATTAAAAGTTACAATTTTCCATTGTATAATAAACCAAAGCCAAAAACCAACAAACGCAAGTAATTCATTTATCTTTAATTAAATTATAAAAATTATTCAACATTGTTTTTAAGTTATTTTAATAAAAATTATTATATTTTTAAGTTTATTTTCTAAATGATTGCGAAATGCACTGTTTCGCAACACTGCACAGTGGTCCGACCAGAAGGCGTTGGCGGACAAAATTCAAAAACTCATTTAATTAAGCTGAAAATATATATTTAGGGGTTTTAAGGATCAATGATGATGAATCTGACCTTAGTTTTAGCAAATTTTAAATTCATTGAATACTATAAATACATTTTTACTTCCGTAATTAGCTGGTGAGTTCATTTTTACATTTTTCACGATCGCAGAGAGTACCACGTGGAGGTTTACGGTAAGGTTATTCTCTCCTCATTTTTTTTGTTATTAAATTTTTTTATTTTTTTTTTTAATTTTTAAATTTTTTTTTAGTTTTAATTTTTAATTTTTTTTTTTTTTAATTTTTTAATTTTTTTTTGTTTTAGTTTTTAAATTTTTTTCGGATATTTAGTTGTTTTTTTGTTTTTTTGTTTTTCATTTTTAATTTTTTTTATGATTCAGAATCCTTGGTTTCTGATGAGCTGTTTTCTGAGGCTGGATCATTTTTCAAATTTAAAAGCGCAAGAACCTTTTTTGAAAATGGTTTTGGCTTGTTTTTCGGAACCTTAGTTTTTGATATTATAACTACATCTGATGAACAAAGCAAAGCATTTAATAAATCTGTCATAATAATTTTATTGTATATAATGTTATATGTATATACATACATATGTATATCATATTAATATTGTAATAATATTAAACAAAAATTTTGTTTTTATAATAAATTTTTTTTTTTTAGTTGTCTCTTAATGCTGATGGGGTCTGTGATGTCTTTTTCTGTCTTTTACACAAAATTGCATAAGCCATATGTAACGTTTTGCCTGTGGGTAAATGCACAAAAGCTACATTATTTTTAATTTGCGCAACTTTGCGCAACAGCTTTCAGTTTGAGATCATAGCTGAAATATGTGGCTACATCACTCATGTTGATTTCAAGTGGACCGGTGTGGACCACTCGAAAAAATGATCTTTAAAAAAAAAATTTTCGAAAAATTTTGAAATTCCAAAAAAAAAAAAATTGGATTTTGTACCACAACTTAAGAGAATTATTACTGTTTCCGTTAATATATTCAATTATCTTCTTTTTTTCAATATTTGGTTAACAATCAAATGGTAATATTTATTTGCAGACAGGAAAATGAAACTCTTGTATGAAATACGATTTGCATACAATTTCATGTTTAAAGTCAAAAAACTACAATGAAAAATGTTTAAAATTAAGTAATATTTTCAGGAAATCTGCCTTGAATATTTAAGAAAACATCTGCATTATCAAATTTTTATTTCAAAAATGTTGAAAAATTGAATTTTGTCCGGCCGCCGGACCACTGTGCACTGTGTGGGGAGAGAGCAATCAGCTGACATGATTCTACGGAAATTTCCAAATTCCTACAATAAAATCTGCGATACTACGGAAGGGAACGGTGATGATTTTTCATTTACATAGGGGCTCTCATTAATTTATTCGTCTCAGCTGACGTCCGTTTACATTGGTGAGTGTGAGCACCATTATGACCGTTTTGTGTCACACAGAATTTTTTTTTGTTTCACTTCATATTAACAATAAAAAGGGGGAAATGCATAAAAACTCAATTAAAACCTCCATTGCTGCCGTCAAGTAAAGCATCGTTTAATCGGATCAAAATTGTTTTTTATATTTCAACAGTTTTGCTCAAACATTTATTAAACTATCTGGGAAAACAAATATCCCGAATAATTTAGTACAGGTGGCAGTACCGCGATTTAAAATATTTCCCAAAATATTTGTGAATTAACAAAACAGCTGATGAATTGATTTTCTTGGGTGAACGTAAATTTCATATAATTTCGATTAATTTAACCGGCATATAGATTTCTTTGCATAAGTGAAATACAATTGAAAATGGGCGGCTGGCGACTGGAAGTATTCAAGATGACACTTTATATGGCCTTCCCCGTTGCAATGTTCCACATTTTCAACCAGCCGACTTACTTTGAAGAATGGGTAACGAAGACGAAGCGTGAACTATACCCGCCTGAGAGTTTGGGTCATCGCGAAGAAATACAAAAGGCGATAAGGGAGGTGCAACAAAAACGGGATAAGGAAATGTTAAAGGCATTGGAAGATATAGAGAAGCGTGAAAAATCATAGATAATTGGAAAGCGTAACGTCACAGGCTTTGTGTTAATGCTACATTATAATATTATATAAGGTTATTTCTTGTTGACTGCATTGTTTACTCTTAAAAACATATAACTTGTATCTATGTGTTTTATTTCTTATTTACGCTTTTTTTTTAGCTGTTGTCAATTTCACTACGGCGACATTCTATACCATCCAGCAGCAATATTCTACGGCCACAAAACCAAACGGAAGTACTGTAAAAAATTATTCGAACTTTCATCTGTTGGAAACGTTGCACTAAAATATGTTCCATGCTTATTAAGTTTCTAGTGACATTTAATACGAACAAATTCGTGTTTATAATTGAAATGATGTGCTACGTCCATTATTAAGCTATGGGTTTTAATACTACATATCGATCAGTTCCGAAGCAAGGATCAAAAACAAACAAATAGTTGGAATCTGAAGAAATTCACATTTTTCAAAATTACCTACCGTCATTAGTTTTATGTCGTCACCGACTGAAATACACCATAAAGCTTGTCATTACCTGCCGAGGCGCATCGGTATTGGAAAGGGGCTTTCTAACATACCCATAGTCCGCTTTGTACTCGGGTCCAGCGGAATGGTAGCCACGCACAAAGCCATTCGTCTACGGTGCCCACTATAAGATGGCATTAACAATTATTGTTTCTCAAAGCTAAAAAATATGCGTGCACTTAAGCAAATTGTGCATATAATAACAGATTAAGCTCTTACCCATCAAAGATACACCCAAGCGTAACAAGCATACGACCAACATCTAAAGAAGTCTTGCACTATATTAAACACTTATTTTTATTCCCTCTTAAACCACATCTTCGAACATCCTAATGTTTACATATATTTCATGCATATTAAAGTTCTTTCACTTATTTTTTATTTTCATTTTTAATAAAGTATTAGAACGTAACAGAGTAGACCCCCAGAGCTCTATGATAAAATTTTTGAAAATCATTTAAAAAAAAAGTTCCAATAAAGTTTGGTAACAATGCGTGGAATGGTAAGTATTAGTCCGGCAATACTTTCGCTCGACACAATAACAACTAATAGACATTGGAACAGATAGAGGCAAGTTCTACGCACATAATATTTTATTTACCTTAAACTATGCTTACGTTTTTACTTAATTCTAACTTAATTACATTAAATACAACAAAAAGGTGTGTAGAATGTAATAACTTGCCTTAAAACAACGTTTAGGTACCGCGAGTGCACGGTATTTTAAAAACTTGATTTCAAACGTATTTACATCTATATATTTCAAATTTCCTCAATCAACAAAAAAAGGCAAGTTATTTAATTGGTATTTCAATTAATTTTGTTCGATGTTGCCACATTAGCACTTTCTTCCAATTCTATATACTTTTCAAGTATTTGAAACATTTCTACTTGTGCCTTAATCTTGTGGCGACGAGACAATTGCTTCAGGTATACAGCTATCGATTTGCCAAAAAGATCATCTTCAGTTTCTACAACTCGTACATTCCCAGATGCATTGGGATGGAGCTGGCTCTGAATCTGAGATTGTTGTGCATTAGTATGCAAATGCTGGTTTTGTTTGTGTTGCGGCACAGTGACAATATCTGCCGAAGATGACTGGTGTTGGTGCGCTTGTCTTGTTGATATCGTATATAACGCGCCGTTAGGATTATGCTGCGGCAGAACTGTAGGTGTAATAGTGCAATTTAATTGATTTGCACTTACGTCGATGCTGGCGGGGCTGAGTGGTTGACTTTTAATATTTCTCTCAGAAACGGGTGTTTCTACACATTCTTCATATACCTCGCCTGCATCCACTAGGAGTTATCATTTTAGAAAGTTTTCAAATTTTCAATATGAACAAATAGCCTTACCGTCTACGAATTCTGGAAAATCCTCTGATTCCAAAGTGTTTTCATCTATTTTACTCGGATATGAGTTCGTTTCCCCATCGTTATAGTTTTCTAAACAATAATCCTCCTCCTCTTCCTCTTCGGTTACTTCTGCTTTATTCTGCAACTGTATAATATGTTCGATTTTGGATTTCTGCTCATCTCCGCCTTTATTTTCATATTCCATAAAGCCATTGCGTCGCCGACTTCTAATTTTGAAAGGAGGAATAATAAAATATTTAATAAAGGCGTTAGAGTTTAAAAAGTTGTAATAGCAAAAAGGGCTATTGAGCAAGAATTGTACGTACTAACCTTCGCCTTCGAATATATCTGCGTAGAAAATCCATTTGCCGAAAAAAACTATTTTTCACATACTCTTCTTTCTCCGGATGCAATCGCAATTGCTTCAACTCACGCGAATAGCGGTCACGCAAACAGGTCCAACGTCGCCTTGCCTCTACGGCCGACATGCCAACCATGGCGCCAACTGTTTCCCATTCCTGCTCCTTCCGATAAGCAAGACGAAAATCGGGATTTCGTTGATCGTACAATGAAGGTGTCATCTTAACTCGAGCAATTAATGCCAAATCGGACTCTTCTAAAGATCTACGTAACGCCATTTTAACATACGTTGAGAATTACTTTTCACCAAATAAGCAACTATTTTAATTTTTTATGTGGCAGTTATTGTTGTTTATCATTTTCATAAAATTTGTTGACAATTTTTACGTTGTTCAATGCGTTATTGCGTAGCGTGAGGATTTTTCATGTATCCACGAAATGAACATTGTCGCCACAAAAGTAATTTCGTTAATCAAATTTGCGCTAGGTGGCGCTTATATCTTCTTGACGTAAAGTTATATTGAAATTATAACATTTTTACAAAATGTATTTTAGTAAAATAAAATATAATTTTCATCAATATTAACTAAAAATTCATAAAAAAACACATTTTTACACTTTGCATTTAACACTAGTTATTAATCTTCAAACTCAAACTATTTAACGAGCACATAACCCGAGAACTTTTCTGAAATAGCGTATGCAAAATGCATACCTACAACTTTTTATTGATGGCGCCACCTGCAGCCAAATTTCATTACCAAATGTCAAAACGGTCATCGAAAGAAAATTGAAGAATCGCCATTTTGCTTTTCAGTTTCCCTGAATTTGTGCGTGTGTGAATTTTTGCCATAAGTGCAACCACGCGAGAGAATTATCGCAATTTTTGTGAAAATATTCATAAAATTAGTGAACATTTTACGGAAACTAAGTGAAAAGCTTATAAAGAACATTCTGTTGCTTAGTTTATATGTGCAAAGGGTGTTATGAAGTGAATATAAAACGTTGAGTGAACGGCAAAAAAGAAAAATTGGCAACAGCTCTTTGGTGTATAGTGCTCGTGCAAAATGGAAAACGTCGCCGCCTTCAATAATGAGGTAAGTGGCTCAGAAAAATTTGGAAAACGTTTTCAAGAAATAATTGTCTGCATACAAAAAGTGAAAAAACAAAAAAAATCCATAAAAATTAGAAAACATAAGAAAAAGTGAATAAGACTACGCCTTTGCAAGCCTTGACCGATGGTTTTTGCAATGTAATTTAGTTCAGCTAACGTGTATCTAGGCAGCGCTATCACATTTCTTTATACATCTCTGTGAATTCGCGGCTAACTCGCTTTTCTTTCGATTCTAAATAAAATTTAGTTGTACATGAGTAGCGCGGCAGACCTAGCGCCGTCTTTTTGGCATATCTTTTATTCCAATTAACTACTATAGACCAACGGATTTTATGTGCTTATATGGAGGAATTATTTTCTCTGAAAATTTTCGCCATAGTATACACATATTGGGGCTGTCTAAAAAGCTTGGTGACACACTTAAGAATTTAAAAGCATTTCCGTTAGATACACTTCACTAAACCAAGTTATGGTAAATTATATTCTATCAGTGTAGATATTTTTGTTATTCTTAGCGAATAACTATCACAATAACTCTTTTCAGACCTCTAGAGAGTTTTTCAGCAGAGAACGTTAATGTATCAATTATTAACGTCATTAACGTTCTCTATTTTCAAAGTTCGAAGCAAGTGATAGGTGAATGCGGCAGATTAGTAATATGGTGGATGTAACAAAATCTCAGACGAGCCAATTATTTATAACACTGATAGTATTTATATGGTATTGATAATATGACCTTATAGCTAAGATAGAAGTAACGTTCATGTGTAATCGCAAACAGTCAGCTTGGACGCCGACCAAGTGGAAGATAGTGTATGAGCCTTTCTGTTGATCATTTGTACGACTGTCTTCCTAAGCGACGCAATTTTTTTATATGTACAACTGCAATATTTTGCATAATAAAATTCGGCGATAAACGATTTGCGTTGTAATGCGTATCGGTAATTTGATGTATGCATTTAGGAGTTTTGCGCGATTAGGCATCATATGCTTTTTGTACTTATGCAGCGCAACTGAAGTTAACTGATAAACGGTTCACCAGATAGGGCTAGTTTACTGGCGTGGCAGCCCTTGGTCAGGAAAAATCCGACTTATTCCGGTAACGTAGAACCGGCTGCCGTCCCTTTGTTGTTGTTGTAGCGACATTCTTCATACATGTACGGACTCTCTTCCAATTGAATTGTAACCACCCAAATATTTGGTCTCAGCAGATATCGGTAGAAGGGTGTTGCATGTTTCACCACCAGTTGGAGGTCCTTTCCAATATCAATGTCGGTTTGCTGTGGTATTCATTTGCAAAGCGCATTAAGAATTTTTATCTGCAACTTCTCCAAAATATTTATAACATCACATTGCACCAGAGCAGACTTCATGTCTATGATCCCATTTCAAAGTATGAAATACATCAATTGAATTTCGTTGCGTTGTTTGAGCCCTGGTCATTTATAAAAACAAATTTTGTATAGATATTGCCAACTTCCTTCCGTTTTTAGTGTACGAAATCAAGCGTCCCGTCCTCATTTTAAAACGTATTTAATCTATTGTGTTCAATATTAACTAATGGTACAACATCGTAGTAATAATTCGTTATTTTTTTATGCTATATTGATTGATTGTAACACGCTCTCTATATTTATGGTATTGAAAGCATTAGCATCAACATTTTCATATGGCGCTGCAGCTCTTTGTGAGTCTCGGCCCGAAAATTTAATTGAAAATACTATATTAAAATATAAATTTGTTATTTCACAGCTTTCGAGCCTCTATGATCAGAAACCGCCTATTTCAAAGGCCAAAATGGCCGCCATCACCAAATCTGCGATGCGTGCCATCAAGTTCTACAAGCACGTCGTTCAGAGTGTCGAAAAGTTCATACTCAAATGTAAACCGGAATATAAGGTTCCGGGTCTGTATGTGATCGATTCGATCGTACGACAGTCACGGCATCAATTCGGTCCCGACAAAGATGTATTCGCTCCACGTTTTGCCCGCAACATCAAGGAAACATTTGCGAATCTATTTCGTTGTGCGCCCGACGATAAAAGCCGCATTATACGCGTCCTTAATTTATGGCAAAAGAACAACGTTTTTGCACCTGAAGTCATACAGCCAATTTTCGATTTAGCCGATCCAAGTCATCCAATTTATCAATTACCACCCCCTGGTGCAGGTGGTCCAGGCGTTTCCGGAAATAATTTAGGCGATAATTTAGCTGGCGCAGCAAACGGTCTGAATGTTTCAAATACTTCGATGGAGTTAAACATGAGCAATATGAGTGCAGCTGCTATGGCAACAGGATCCAACAATTCCGAGGATAAACACGGTGGAATGCCAGATTTATCGGTAAGTTATCGCATTTTCGTTTCTTACGCATTATGTCTCACAAAAGTTAATAATAACAACACTAACAACGTTGTTAAATCTGTGGCTCTATCTTTTTCGCAATAAACATGCATACTAACGAATTGTCTAACTTATTACCAATCAAATCATACGAAACAAACAAACAAATAACTATATAGTCCATGAGTCATGAGAAAGCTCAGAATGTTCTTGATAATAGTACATTGCGCCAACTGGAGCATATGCAGCAATATTTAAAACGTCATAGTGCATCATCAACGACTGTAAGCTCAGCCAAACCGTCACGAGAATTGCGGGAATCACGTGAACTGCGTGAAACGACACGAGATGTGCGTGAGCTGCGTGAACCGCGTGAAGCGCGTGATTCACGAGAGCTACGTGAAATGCGTGAGTCACGTGAGATGCGGGATACACGCGCCGATCGAGACGCACACGAATATGCACGTCTAATCGATAGCGGCGCCGCTGCTGGGAGCAGTCGCAATGTCAGTAGTAGTGGAAATGGCGGTGCCGGCAGCAGTGCGCTCTCTGGAGGTGGCAATAAGTCGCAACACACTGAATCGTATGCGAAATATACAAAAAGCACACATGAGGTCATAATCGATGACGATGAGGGTATAGACAACAACTCGCCGCAGCATACATCAAAGCTGATCGATGTAAATTTTGTAATTCCAACTACTACATTTCATATGATAGCCGATTATGATTTTCTCACCAAATTAGCTACTCTTACATGCATAAATTGTTCGGTGCAACTTTAAATTAGAAACTTATTTTGGAATTTTTATGAAATCAGTTTTACTTTTCTTTACAAAATTTTTGTTTATTTTAACTTTTTTTCTTTTTTTACCGATTTTTTATGCTCTCGTAATCTGAACATCGATTGGAACAAATATATTTTGCTCAAAATTTTTGTTGATTTCTAATAAGTTTTACTTAGTCCTTATTGTACATCTATCAAATTTGTATTTCTGTATGCTGGTAGCGAAATATTCCTTAGTCGTTTTTCCATAAGTTATTATTTGTAGCACATTACCATTACCTACCTCGCTCTCTTTTTTACCCTGAACATTTTGTTGAAAAATGCTTTCCAAATCTGCCTTTTTGCGTTCGCTGCCTGTTAGTGTTTTTATGACTTTTACTTTTTTTGTACGCTTTTCTTGATATTAATTTTGAATATTTTTTAGAACAACAACCTTCAACAGCTGCTCAATGATCCCAATGTCTTGCGCCAACTACAAACGTTACAAAACTTCCAAAAAATGAAACAGCAGGAGGAACAGCAATACAAAATGAACGAAATGCGTTTGCAGGAAGTCGAATTTGAGAAACATTTACAAAATGTTCTAAAGGTGATTATTAACATAGTTGCCTATATGAATTATTCTATTTTTTATATACTTTGCTTATTTTTTTCGCTTTTTTGCATTTATTTTTACCATGCATGTAATTTAGACGCAGCAAGGTGGGCATGTCGTTGTCGCTGAAACAAGTGAGTTCAACAAAGAAGTGGAATTCGTATCGGTGGAACAAAAAATTGAGGTATATAATATTTACGTACACATATATAATTTTATGTTATTGTAATGTTTTAGATGTTTTATTTAATTAACTACGTTACGTAACTTTCATTTGACACAATAAAATGGAAATATTTTATGCAAGCGGAAATAATTAAGTTTTCGAGAAAAATTGTAGCGTGGTTCTACTTATAAAAAAGTTACTAACATTTAGTATATAATTTCAAATTGAATTGCCTCTTAGTTGCATTGCATGAAATATTCCATTTTACTTGTGCTGACGTGCGGCTGATTAAACTAAAATTAAACGAATCAAACATTTGACGCGATCACGAGCGATTGATTGATCAGCACCAATACCTGATGTTGTTATACTAAAGCATAAAAAATGTGAGAAAATAAATGTTCAAAACAATTCCCTCAACAACTTGAAAACATACAATTATTAAAAATTTCAAAAGTAAATCCAATTAAGGCTACTGAAAAATATCTCTAAAAAGTTTCGTGAAAAGTGGGGGGGCAGCACTCGCAAATCGAATGCTATTAACCGAACTTAAGCACCATTTCCATTTACTACTTTTACGTAGGAACAAAAAAAAAAGCGTGAAGCAATTAAAACCACAGTTAATTACTAATCGAGTCGAATAAATATCTTGCGGGGCTAACGAATTCACACGACCCATACGATGTAAAGAAAAGTATCCGTTTTAGAAGAACGAAGAAAGTCCGATAATATTTAAAGAATTGGCAGACAAATTGCTATTATACATACGTGGTTATTTTGATTATAAATTCAAAAAAAAAAAAAAAATAATAATAATAATTGTACACCTACATACGTACCTACTTTTATATATAAACAAAAAATTCGAATTGAATTGACTTTGACTCCGTTTGGCGTCGGAATTTCCATCCAACGGTTTATGCGCATGCGTAAGCGTTGAAAAGGTAAGATTATCACTGATGAAATTCCGCCGGACTTGGTGTGAGACGTATAACAACGTTTGCGTAGCGAGCTGCTGGTAAGTTAACTACACAATTTTTTGTTTAACTTTAAATTAAAAAAATTATAAAAGCAAAGATTTAAGAGATCAATCGAAATGTAAAACAACTATTTTAAATGCTTTAAAAAGAGGAATAAAACGTGAAATTTGCTCAAAAAACGTAAATGAATACAGCAATGTGTATATATATGCGTGTGTGTAAAAAACACATACACGAATGAATCAAATAGACACACGTCAACACCACTCTATGCCACGACGCCTTACAGCCGGGCTCTTAGGGCTAGCGTATTGAAGTAACGGTTTTTTTTAAATAAACTATTTATTTCAACTACGTCAAAATGCGACATTTCATCAAACCCAACAGCAAAATCATCCAGTCACAGTATTTTACCATCTCATACAATACAAAATCTAGTTTTACCCACTAACATTGCCAATCATCCTTCAACTAAGTAAATCCTTTCCTTTCAACTCCGTTTTTTGCCACCTATCTCCCTCATCTCAACTTGTTTTTCTTTTGCTCATTACTTCCTTTCATTTTAGTTTTCTCAAATTTTATTTTTTTTTTTACAAAAATATATATCTTGACTTTGCGCTCCTACTTCCAAATCATAGGTTATCAATTTGGATGGCAACGATTCACGCAGCCCATCGCCATCACACGATCGTGATCGCTACAAGCCTTCTCGTCGTCGCAGCAGCCGTAGCCGTAGTCGTTCGCGCTCTCGTGAACGTGGTCGTCGTCGGCGATCGCGTTCTCGTTCGCGCAGCCGTTCACCACGCGGATCGTATAGACGTCGTACATCACGTGATCGCGATCGCAACGAGCGTAGCAGCATCAGAGATAAGGAGAAGGAACGGGAACATGAGCGTGAGCGCCGTAGGAAGGGACTGCCGGATATACGAAAGGAGCATTTAAGTGGTAAACTATTAATTATATCACAAAATGTATAAAATGTACATTGAAATTTATTTTGCATATAGCCACGTTTTGCACTACTAATTATGTTTTTTTAGGTTTTGGCGACGTCGATGCGGTTTTCGTTATTTTATGGCTCTTCGCCATATAGAATCTTATCCCAAATCGCAAGCTATAGTTTTTAATGTCGACTTAACTTTGAATATGACTCCATCCACAAGCTCGCGACTGGCGACACAACTTCAAGCATGTAATGGATATAACTACGAGCAGTTTTTTTAATTAGCGAAGCTTAAAACTCAATGCCGCCGGAATAAAACCTGTTGGACACATAAATCGTTAAAATAAGAATTTGTCGATCTTTTGATCAAAACGTTTAGGGAAAACATTACAGTTTTCACAAACCACATTTGAAAACACCAAACAACGCGGCTAATTCCATGTAATTCAAATTTCAAATGCGTAGCATATATCCACAAAGTTTCTTCAATTCATAAGTTTAATCTAAACAATGCTGGATTTAAAAATGAATAATGTGACGAAACTATTCATACTACAATGCATTGTGAAAATCAACTTTGCTTGGTTTCGCTATTTTTGAGGTTATAAAGCCTCTGCTTCTGTGGTCGAACCATTACGTCAAAGTATTAACTTTGTTAGATATGACCGAAACATTTTCCATCTTACGAATCTTGTCGACACCATTCACTTCGATATTTAGAAACAAGCAACAAGTGCTCCGCAATATTTACTAATGACTTCCTTTTGTTTCTTTCAGCTCTTTTTGGCATCTTTGTTGTTGGCTGACGTGTGTGTATGTGAAAAATTGAAAATAGTGCCCGAACTAAACATTTAAATACAAGTTTTAAGAAAAAAAACTTATACGAAATCAAGTGTTGAACACAAGAGCTTCATAACATAAGTGTTTTATCTACGTTTTTGAGCAAATTTCACAAACTAACGCGTTAGAAAAAAAAAACGAAACTAAGCCAAAAATATATAAAAATCTAAATAGGCGTATGATTTTACAATAACAGAAAAACGCATATTTAAAAACCAAAAATACCCAACTACAAAAATTTGTTATCGAAAAATGAGTTATATATAGGCTGTGAGAAATCGATTATTGTACTATCGATAATAAATGTAAAATAATATTAATAACAATGTGACGCATAACACGTTTTTGACATAATAGGTCTGTTCATGTAAAAATTATCCAGCACCTTAATTTTCGAGAATCCACTCTCAAAGAGAAAAATATCAAAAAAAATGCATGAACGCAAACCCAGTAATAATTTGCCAGTTTTACGAAGAGGTGATTAAATTGTTGGCATGGAAAATCACAAAAATAAAAAAGTTTTTTCGGCTGAGCTACATCCGTATTAAATTAAAAAAATATATATATTTTATTCGCATTATACATAAAATGCAAAATAACGAGCTTAGCTTCACATGATTTTATTTTGACTACAATAATTTGTTCATTTCATCATCGTTGCCAGATGAAAAACACTCCACTAACAATTGCATTGTTTTGGCAATCAGAGTTTTCTTTATATTTTCCTGGCTTCCGTCTATATTACTAACAACCGCCAAATTAGTTAATAACAACAAGCCAAAAACCCAAAAGATACCTTTAATGCTTTCGATTAGGGTTTTTTCTGAAATATGTATCTACGTTCCCCATTTTAATCATCAGTATTTAAATTTGGAGCTTTGACTCAATTCGCAAATTGTAATTCGTGTTTATTTTTGCTTTGCGATCAGCTGTTTTTCTCACTTATGAATTCTTCCAAGTAAAAACTTGCAACTTCCCCTCAAAATGAAATGCCATTTTGCTCTCTCACTTTCCCATACTTTGCAAGTTTTTTTTTTTTGAATACATGAACACCAAGACTTGATAGTTTGTATAAATTTTCACAAATTATTTGCTTCATGAACAGATGTAATGTGACGCATAAAACATTTTTGACCTAATATGAGCTGAGTCTACCGTCCAATAAATAATTTTTATTAAGTCATTTTCAACAGTGTGATTGAAGAATAAAAAGCTGTTAATAACAACATTCAATATTTTGATTGAATGATTTCATGCACAAAATTTAAGAAACTAAAAATTTGGATTTTTAGGTCAGCTTAGGTAGGCGATCCTAGTCTTAAAACTTAGGTCGTCAAAAGGGCCTGTCGAAAATGTGCACATTAAAAAAAGTTATAAAATTCACAGAAGAATTTTGAGGTTGTGATGCGACGTTAGAAAACCAAAGTGACTCGTGTATAAGAAGTAATCGGAGGAATAATTTATTAGAAGCGAAAAGAGTATTTCAAATAGTGAATAGAAAATAGATGACATAAAATCAGTAAACAAAAATTACCCTATACCCCTTACGGTAAATGATAGTTTTAACAGCTAACAATTTGATTAAGAAAAAAGAAAAAATAAATATGAAAGGGGTAAAGTTACGCATAAAACCTGCATCTAATTTTCGCGTTTTTAGCCGAGTTTAACAAAACGCGCCGCCAGTCGTTAATTTTTTGCAGCACTCTGCCTTGAGATTCCATAAATAAATATAGTACATTTATTTATTTCATCTGCCGCCGTAGCCGAATGGGTTGGAGTGTGACTACCATTCGGACGTGCATAGGTTTGAATCTTCGTGCATTAAGCATTAAATTATAGAAACTTTTTTCTAATAGCGCCATCCGCAGGCAATGGCATTGTATTTATGCCATGAAAAAGCTCCTCATAAAAAAAAGTGTATTTCTACCATGAAAAAGCTCCTCATAAAACAAAACCATTTGCCGTTCGGAGTCAGCTTAAAACTGTAGGTCCCCTCTTTTGTAGAACAACTTCAAGACGCACACCACAAATAGGAGGAGGAGCTCGGCCAAACACCTAACAAAAGTGTATGCGCCAATTATTTATTTATTTTTTAAGTTCTCTTTCTTTGTTGGTGTTCTGGTAGTTACTGCTCTACCATTCTAAGTGTGCGTTTCCTTTAACTTACTGCTATTTATTGCAAGACTGGGATCTACTACTAGATTACCCTGTATCCGATTATATTCCTGGGACTGAAAGGACCTGAATTTATATCCGGTCAAGGACTGTCACTTCAGCAGTATTCCCCAAACATGTATGTGGAATGTTTTATACCGTTACAATAGCAAAAATAATTTTCCATTGTCCTTAACGTTATAGCAGCTATACTAAACCCAGCCTGTTAAGTATTGCCGTCGCAGCCATTTCACCACAGACTCCAAAAACAAAATGTTAAGACAGAAATATCTCGGATGCAAAGTAGTGTTAGATTAGTTGTGGTTTGAGGATACACGAGAGGACTTTAGATAAACAAGGTGGCGCAAAATTAATAACCCTATCGAAAGATTTATAGTTTTTACAAATGTTGTACATCACTCATACACTTGTGAACTATAGACAGCTGCAATAAATTTTTTTTTTTTATTTAGTACAAAAATTGTATGATTGATTTTGCGCCACCTTGTATATACAGACCATGTCGAGATCCATTCTGTATAGGAAGCAATTTAGGCTACTATACAGAAGGCACTTATGCCAGTCGGTAACATCCTAATCTGCCGAAGAAACTTGACTTTTTCGTCTACGATTGGGTCATCATACCCACGACAATCGATTCTGCGTACGAGAATGCCACGTGCTTTACTCAATTAGAGGTTTTTGTGTCAGTAAGATTGCAACTGAACGGTACTGCTTAGCTGCCGTATGAAGCTATGGTTGCCTTTAGCTGTACTTTAAAGGTTTTATTTGCTAGATGATGTGTTTTTATACAAAAGCTTAGTTAGGGTTTTGTTATAAGTAGCCTTATTGACAATATATTTGTTATATTGAAAACAGTATTTATTTAGAAATGTAGTATTAATTGTTACATGTTTGGCCGAGCTCCTCCTTTAATTTGGAGTGCCACGCCTAAATGGCAAATAATTTTTTACAAAAAAAAAAATATTAAAACAATGTTTATGCCTGGCGAAAGGGATTTTTATGCCTGCAGTGGATTATAAATCCGGGCTCTATTGATTGGCAGTAACGCAGAAACCCATTCAGCTACAGTGACCACCATCATTATATGAACCCTAAAAAATTCACATGTCAATCAGCTCCATATACTCGAAAATTAAAGTGATATATTTACTAGAAGGACAGGATGTAAAATTTTGTACCGAATGAGGTTAGTGAAAATTAGGAATGAATTGCCAGCGTCGAGAGGAAATTGAGTGGTAAATGAAAATGGTTGAAAAATTTAACCGTAGTTGGGATATCAACCAAAAATACTCTTCGTGTGAGAAATTATGGATCTGTTCCATGCGCCGATACTTTAAAAAATCCAAATATAACAATTAAAACCATTAATTTTTATTGTTGGTTGTTTCGAACAACACATCAAAAAAACAGCGTCGCACTTCAGCAACAACAAGATTGCCCATATTCTAATTTATGGCTCTACAATATAGTTTCTATACTCGCTTCGATGTTTTCACTTCAATACTAATTCCCTTCTCTTCTCTCTCGCTCATTGCAGTCTGCAGTACCACACTGTGGGTGGGCCATCTGTCGAAACTGGTCTATCAAGAGGAATTATCTGATACTTTTGGCGCCTATGGCGATATCGTGAGCATCGATTTGATTGTACCGCGCGGCTGTGCATTTATCGTTATGCACAGGCGTCAAGATGCGCACAAAGCCATGCAAGGTCTGAAAAACCACAAGTTACAGGGACGCGCAATTACTATCTCATGGGCTGCCGGCAAAGGAGTTAAAAGCAAGGAGTGGAAGGACTTCTGGGATCTGGAGTTAGGCGTCACCTATATCCCGTGGACAAAGCTGGATAATGAGACGGATTTCGATACCTTGGAAGAAGGTGGCATGTTCGATGAAGATTCGATGCCCGGGTGGGTAAAAGACAAAATCAATCATATGAAGAGTTTAAAGGAGAAAGCTTCAGAGAGTGCCGCCAATATGCCTCCTGGCGCCCCGCCTGGACCGGCGCCCGGAAATGCTGGATTGTTGTTTGGCATTGATACCACACAACCACCGCCGGGCCCACCCCCTACTAGTGGTCCACCACCAAAAATGCCAATGATGGCCGTTCAATTTCCGATGGCGCCCCCTATGGGCGGTCCACCGCGCATGCTCGGTCCCATGGGTCCAATGCCCATATCCGGTATACCAATGCCACCGAACATGGTTCCCGGCATGCCACCACCACATCCGATGATGATGCCAACTGGCATTATGCCACCAGCTTTTCCACCCATACCTGGACAAGTTGCTGGCACCACTGGACCTCCGCCGGGCATGGGACCGCCGATGGGTATGCCACCGCCAGGTGCACCTGGTCAATATCCACCTCCAGCCGCTATGGCAGGTGGTATGCCCCCACCAGCGGTTGGTAGTGTATCCTCCAATGACGACCAAATGGATATTGAAATGGATGAGGATGATGGGCCCAGTTCAGCTACTATACCAACACCAGTTAGTGCACCCTCCATGAACTTCAACCAACCACCACCAATGTTTGGTGGCCCCAGTGTACCAGGTCCCGAAAATAGCGCTGGGGATATGTTTAGTCGTGAACGTGGTCGTGAGCGTAGCGGGCCGGCCAGTGGCAGCCGCTGGGGCGGGCGTGGTAGTGGCGAAGAAGTAGACTTGGCTGAAGCTGCGAAAAGGTGGCGCGAAAATGGCGGACAGTCTAATTTCAATGAGGTCGGCATTGGTGGACCACCCAACTTTAATGAAGGCGGTATGGGTGGCCCGCCGAAATTCAATGACGGTGGTATGGGTGGTGGGCCACCCAATTTCAGTGATGGCAACATGGGTGGTGGAGCACCTAATTTCAATGAAGGAGGTCGTGGGGTACGCGGGGGTGGCCCAATGAATATACCCCCGCTAGATATCAACAATACACCACATCGCCCAGATTTTATGAATGGTAAGTTTGTGAAAAAAAACTAAGTGGGTGTCCTATTCATAAAAAACTGCCTTACACAATACTTTTTTTCGTTCCAGATTTCGATGGCCGTGCTGGACCGCGTGGAGGGGGACCTCGTGGCGGTGGTGGCAATCATAACGGCGATTTCTACCCTAATATGCAGAATCGATTTAATCAACCAACCAGTCTTATGCAAATGCGTATACCTCCACCGAACGCGTTCAATCAGCGCATGGGTGGACCAGGCGGTGGCCCGATGTTCATGCCACGTGGCGGCCATGGAGGTCCTGTTGGCGGTCCGGGCCAAGGACAAGCTCCTGGAAGACAAGGTGGGTGTGAATTTAAAGTAAAATATTTTAAAACGGCGCGAAATACACCGAAAATATCAATTACTGTACCACCTGCTGCTAAATTGTATCAATTTTTTAATTCGCAATTTAAAAATTCTTCCGCATCCAGGCTTCTTCAATCCACGTAATCCATTTGATCGCGATGGACCTGGGCCAGGTGGCCGCGGCGGTCGAGGTGGCCGTGGAGGTCGTGGTGGTGGTCGCGGTGGCGGACCGCCGGCTCATGGCGCACCGAGCAACTGGAGCGACGAAGAGGGCGATGATGGCAACATGTTCAAGCGACGTGGTGGTGGCCCAGGTGGAAATCGGTTCCGTGACCGAGATGGCCCCGAAGAGTGGCATGGGCGAGGTGGCCCCGGTGGTAACCGAAGAGGTGGTCCAGGTGGCGGTCGCGACCGTCCTGAACGCGGTGATCACCGCGATAATGAACGAGGCGACCGCGGACGAGGCGGAAACCGTCGAAACTCGCGTGACGATTTGCGTGAAGAAACGAGCACGCAAAACACAAAGCCGGTTGGCGCTAAGTTTGAAGACACCGAAGCTGATTGGGATCTGGAGTTGGAGGATTACAAACCAGAGGGTGCTTCAGCAGCTGCAGCAAAAACCACACCAGTTGCGAATGATGCTAATAGAAGTAAGACAACGAAAAATAAAGAAGAAAGTCTAGATGCCGACATAGCGCAAAAGAAGGAACCTGCAACCGCAACAAAAGTGACGGAAGATCACGCTGTGCCGCAGCCGAAAGAAAACAAACCAGAAATCCAGCCAGAGAAACAAAAGGAGCAAACAGAACCAAGTGAGAAACCGCAAATACAGCCAACGGAGGCGGCGGCGCCTGCACCTGCACCAGCACCAACAAAGCCAGCGTTGGAAACCGCACCGTCACAATCGCCACCAGCTATAACTCCAACACCCGCAAAGCCCACACCTGATGAGAGCAATAATAAGCCAGCAGCAGCACCAGTTGCTGAAGCAGCAGCAACAGTAAGCGCAGACGCAAACGCACCGCCATCAACGGCCAATGAAGCGGAAAAGCCAAGTGAATGAGTAAAGCGTTGATGAGATGATGAGGGAGGATGAATAGTAGAGAACAAACTCAACATACATACATATTAAATGTTAGCAATTTTTTATTTTTATTTTTATTAAATATTAATTCTATAGAAAGTTACATAAAAAAATAGACAAGAACTATTTTTTTTTTTCTTAATTTGTAAAATATGAATCTAACTTGAGAATTATTTTACTCACAATTGCTTTAGAGCATATATCTTTAATGTATAAACAAAAATGCGGGATAATGTAAAGAAATCTGCATTAAAATATGAAGTTTGAGGCGGGCGGGCACGCGTTGTAGAATGTCTTTGATAAATGGCGTATTAAAAGTGCATTCAAAATAAAAAAATCAAATAAGCTATGATTAACCAGACAACAGAGTAACGGATATAACATGTTAAGTGCTTTACTGTTTAATTTCACTGAGAGTATTCTTAAACAAAAAGCATGACAACAACTAATCACAAATCCAACTATGAAGACAAACCTAAAATTCCATATGTACTATATAGAAAAATTAAAAAAATAATGTTTTAATTTAAAGTGGAGGGAGTCTCCCAAAGACAGGCTTTTTCACACAAATATCCAGGGAAACAGATACTGTTTAATGTGTTAAGTATACAGAAAGTTTGCAATGCTTCAAAGCTTAGCTTAGAAACGCCTTCCAACGTAATTACAAAGGAGACAAAATCATTAATTTCTACTTATTTAGAGTTGGGGGAGAAAACATTGAATAAACTCATCGTGCTAACATTCAAAATCAAAGCATGCAAAAATGCACGTAGCCGGGTGAGGCGACCTATTTTTGAAATTCACAAAAATAAATATTTTGAACGACATTTAAATCATAAAAATGCATACATAAATGAAATATCGAAGTTCAGAGTTAGTATGTATCTAATTAGACTATTGCAAATTATCGCATATGTATATGTAATACGGATATCATTTGAAGAAATAAATACGCAAATGAAAATGTTCTTTTTGTTGTACAACCGAAACAGAAAATATAATTCGGTATAATGAAAAAATAAGCTAAGGAAAATCGCAGTGCAGTGATTGCATTGCATTACAGAAGTGTGATAAAAGTGCAAGTGGGGTTTACAAATTGCGGAAAAACTTAATATTTCGAGAATGTTTGTTTACCGCACGATTAATTGTCTTTCCCAAACGTCTGAAGTGGCACACAGAAAAATAAGTGCGTGTCCTCGCGCGGTCTGGTTCGCACCATAAAAGTTGTTCGAGAAAGAATTCGCAGAAATTCCCTTAGAAAGCAGAAAATCATATCCAGGGAAATCAATGTATCTACCAGATCCATGTTCAGACTAATTAGAGATGATCTCATGAAAGCCTTTCGTCGCTCAACTGGTCATCTTTTAACAACGAGCTTGAAAATAATTTAGACTACAGATGCAAGCAGCTTCTTCGGTGGCACGCGGTCAACGGCCACAGATGTGAAAATTTTCACTGTTGGCCCAGTTTTTAATAAGCAAAATAACAAAATGTGTGCTAAAACTTGTAACAAAAAATGTTGTTCCAAGGGTTCAGCGTTGCTGATGGAGTTTCTTGTAAAGGCATTACATCTCTTCATTTCTGCGAAAAAGAGATTAATACCGGGACAAAAGTGTATCAGGAGGATGTCTTAGAAGGCATGGTGAAGCAGTACTCTCTGCAATAGAGAGCGTGGGTCCTCCAGCAAGATTCCGGCCGAGCCCATAAAGCAAAAACCACTCAGCAGTGGCGAAAAAACAATATTCCTGGGTACATAGCCGATAGCCCCGAACGATTGGCCATTTGGAAGTCCAGATTTTAATCCGTTGGAGGACATGACCCGACGAAGACCTCACAGAAATGCGGAGAGTATCAAACAGTCTTTGGTTCGAGCAGCGACGTCAATATCGTCAAGATGAAGGAGGCCAAGGAAACGCTGGATTGATAAGGTCACAGGACCCACGAAAAACAAATCCGCATTCCCTAAGTGTAATCCACGAAAGTTACTACTAAAACTCTAGAAATAAACTCAGCATGGAAAAATCTAAAGGGAAAACACTACCCCGGGGTTACGAAGAAAACACGTTTTTTTATTGTTCAAAATTAGCTTTATTCTTCAACGTAGTTTCCATCGAGAACAACGTAATCGTTCCAGCGGCGCTCTAACATTTCAATACCACCATCGGAGAACGATTTCCGATTACCATTTCCCCCCGATAGTCGGTTCACAGTTACTGAAACGACCCGGATTTACTATATATCCGGCCAAGGAATGTCATTCCAGCAGCACTCACCGTACATGTTTTTTCTGCTACAACAACAACAACGATTTATCCTTTACCTCAAAGTAGACCTCAGTCTCAGCGATAACCTCTTCATTCGAGAAAAATTTCTTAACAGCGACCATTTTTTCTAGGTCTGCGAACAGCCAGTAGTTCAATCACGGTTTGTCACTTCAACTGTATGAATAGCCACACTCGGATGTATTGCCTTATCCATCGGTATTATCTCGAATTCCATGTGAGCAAATATTCCCATAAATTCTAATATAATACAAGAACAATTTTTTGTTTTGCTTTTTTGTGCGGGAATTTATGGTAAAGATTTGTTCACATGGAATTCACGACACGAAAAATGTGTGGTATATATGAGCGATACCCCATACCTTTCTACTATTTAAACATCATATTTTAAATGAAATTTGTTAAAAAAAACTTGTATTCTTTCCTGACCTGCTTTAGTGACCTGCTAGTTTGTTGTTTACAATATATGATTATTTATCTTCTTAAAATGTGCAATTATTAACAGTTACTTAACAAAAGTCTTCATTGATTATATCTGTATTCACCGCTAAGCCACGTTCCTTCAAAGCTTTTGATATAAGCCGATGTTTTTCTTGCCTCTGTTCTTGTTCCCTACGCTGTGCATCCAATATTTCATCAACCGAAATCTCTTTCAGTGGCAGTTTCGATTCTTTTTCACGATCCTATAAAGATAAGGCATCTTAGTTGTGAGCGGCATTATTGATTTATTTTACTTACAATTTCTCCCAGCAACACGACATTCTCACCCCGTATGATGAATACGCCTCGCGGTATATCACCGTATTCATTGCCTACATGTATACGTTCGATGGTCCGATGTAGCACCAAATTGGCGAATTGATCTACCGAGCGCAAGTAACCAATTAGCGTCCGTCCATCGCGCAATAGTACCATCAGCTTTTCTATACAATGAAAATAAGTGTAAAAAATATCGCTTGAAGCCAGCGCAAGTGGCACCTGCAATTGGTTAGCACTTCGAAAACTTACTGTCCACTTCTTCCAATAGATGCGCTGTACCGGCAAGCGGATTTAGATCATCCATTTCAATGTTTTCTTTATTACTTCAAGAATTTAAGATATTCACTTTTTTCTGTACTTTTTTTTAGTTTATTTCATATTTTACAGACAAACAGTACAAATTTATTAAGCTGCTATGAAAATGTTTACAAAATAATTAAGCAAAAATGACAATTGGATTTCGGTAACGTACAGTGTTGAGGAACAAATAAAATTAACAAACAATCGAGTGAAACTTAAAAAATTAAAACAGTTAAAAGTACGTTCACATATGCAGCAATTAGCAGTAAGTCCGCGAAATTAATCTACTTGTTCATATATGGCAGATTACCTGCAAAATTGACAATCAGCTGTCAATACTGTTTTGAAGGGAGGTATAAATTGGTTTGGTGGAATATTTAAGCGTTTTTGGTTTGTTTACTTATTATTAACGATATGAAGAAAATGCATAGAGAAGCAATAGTTAATATACCAGGTGTACAAGCTTAAATCCGCTGTTTTTTTAGTAAAAAAAAACCCATTTTTTTATAGAAAGCAAAAAAAAAATTTATTCAAAGTATTTGCCCTCGCTAGCTATACATTTTTCCCATCTCTCGGGCAATTTGTGTATACCACGCCAAAAGAATTCTTCATCTTTCGAGGCGAACCACTCGTCAAGCCATTTCCGGACGTCTTCGTACGAATCGAAGTGCTGCTCGGCGAGCGCGTGACCCATCGATGAAAACAGATGATAGTCCGAAGGGGCCAGGTCTGGTGAATAAGCGGGATGAGGTAACACCTCCCAATTGATTGTCTCCAAGTAGTTTTGGACCATTCTTGACGTGTGCGATGGGGCGTTGTCGTGGAGGAAAATCAGCTTCTCATGTCTTTGTTCATAACGAGGCCTTTTTTCACGCAAAGCACGGCGCAATTTGATGAGTTGTTGGTGGTAGCGATGAGAATTAACAGTTTCACCAGGTTTCAACAGCTCATAGTAAACGACACCCTGCTGATCCCACCAAACGCACAGCATCGTCTTGCGTCCAAAGCGATTAGGTCTTGATGAAGAAGTTGATGGTTGGCCGGGATCGACCCATGATTTTTTTCGTTTAGGATTCTCAAAGTATTTCCACTTTTCATCGCTAGTCACCACAAGATGCAGGAACGACTTTCTTTTATGCCTAGCCAGCAAGATTTCGCATGTGTTTTGGCGTCGCTCCATCTGTCTATCGTTCAATTCATGGGGTACCCATTTTCCGACTTTTTAGACCTTTCCCATGGCACGTAAACGCATGGAAATGGCTGGTTGAGTGACACCTAACTGCTCGGCAAGCATTTTTTGCGATTGGGTATCGTCCTCATCCAAAAGAGCCAGCAATTCATGGTCCTCAAATTTTCTGGGCCGATTTTCACGCTTCTTGTCACTCAAGTCAAAATGGCCGTCTTTGAACCGACGAAACCAGTCTCTGCAAGTTGTTTCCGATAATGCACTGTCACCATAGGCCTCCACAAGCATTCGATGCGATTCGGCAGCCGATTTCTTCAAATTAAAGCAAAAAAGTAGAGCTTCCCGCATATGCTCTTTTTTTGGCACAAAATTAGACATGATTACGCAAGGAAAAAAGTGTGTTGCTGTATGAAATCACTGATGATGTGCAGTGATTGATGTAAACAGGTGTCGAACCCATGCAAAAAAAATATGGCATTTCTATGGTAACTTGATATGCTCACTAACGCCATCTACGAGCAATCAGCGGATTTAAGCTTATACACCTGGTAATTGCGCAATTTGCTGGTGGTGGTAAACTTTTGTAGTTAATCCGTAAACGACTTCTACTGAAGTTGCGAAAAATTATGGCAGCAATACGCACATAAAATTAGATATTACATTTTGTAATAACTAAATGATTTTCAATAATTTTTTTTTGCTAGTCAATTTCTTTATTTTCCAAAAATAAAAATATGGCATTAATACATCATGTTTGGACTTGACTTGAGCAAAATTTAAAAAGGAATAATAATAATAATTGTTAAAGTTTTCGCTATTTGTGTGGAGCCCATTTCTCCAGAAGTCCCTTGCGGTGATCATCACAAGTCCTTGGAGATTCATCTAAAATCAATCGGACAAGAGAAATTAGATTTATTAAGGGGTTAGGTGGGTTTCAGAGGTTGAAAAAAAGGAGATTTTGACTGTTTTTTTTAGTATATAAAATCATATATTTTATTTAAGCAATTCACTATATCTAAGATACATATATAAACAGTATTTTGTGAAATTTTTATTTAAATATTTCGAAAACTCAGCCGTTGGTACCTCATCTTCCTTGACGTCTCAAAAAAAAAATGCTCTTGCCGTGGACAGCATAGCTCATTATTGGTTCATCTAAAATCAGAAAACCAAACGGATTTCGTTAGTACATGGATAAATCTCGTTGTTGTACGAAGGAAAAAACAAATCAAAATTTGAAATTTTGACAGGCTTTGAAACAAAAAATACATTTTTTAGTGAAATTTTAGACATACCTACATTGGCTCAAAAAAAATAGTTGTAATTAAAAAAAAAAATCCTTCGTTCAGTAACTAGATAATGTTATTTCAAAGATTTGTATAAAATTTGAACTAACTTTTCAAGATATCGTGTCCACCGACTTAAAAAATGGAGTTTTGAGATAAACACGTATACCTGCGAAGCGCTCAACTGACGTGGCCTAATGGGCGGAACTTCTGAAGGGTCTATCTCTTAGAATTTTACTCGGATTGACTTAAAATTTTAGGAGAGTATTTTAAACCTACTGTACTATTTAATGAGACAAAAAAACAAAATTCAATTTTTTGAAATTCTCAAACCCACCTAACCCCTTAATAGGTAATCTTGTGCCTGATCGAAGATTTTTTTAAAACGAACAATATGGTGGTATCAGGAAATATTTTCGAGATTTTCGAGAAAAAACCGGCAATTAATTGCTAACAAAAATTTTTTGAAAAAAACTTCAAGTTTTTTATGTTTTTCAAAAGCAGTATACATTTTATTGAAATCTACCTACCACTTTTTAAGTTACAGTGATCACCAGTTGAAGAAACATAGTTTTGAGAAAAACGCATTTAAAGTTTTGCTATCGATTCCGGTGCTCCCGAGCGCCCTTTGTTATTTGTTGAATAAAGTATTTGTCGGACTCACTTCAAATTTTCACACAATATTTTTAAGATATTATATTTAAGAAAATGCAAAAAAATCAAATTTTTTGAAAATTCTGACTTGCCCTAACCCCTTAATAATACCTAATAATAAAAATATATCGTATGGTTAATTTCGCTCTTTAATTACGGATTAGGAGTTAAGCACGAAAAAGTAGATAATGTACTTATATATATGTAGGTGTTATAAGGACCCGGTTTTCAGTGCTATTTTCACTACGCTTACTAGGCCTTAACCCGTAATTTTGCAGGCTTAAACTCGGTTGAAAACTTCAAAACAGTTAAGCTAACATGGGAAATAAAAAGAAGATGAAACTGAAGTTTGAACAGAATCTTACTTTCATTCAAAAGAAGAATTAATAATTTACCAGCAAGATATTAATTTCAATGATTTCACAACGACCTTACGGTGAGCTCCAAGTTTCACTTTTTACGTCCAGTTGCTCGGTCCTAGTTTAACTCTTTAACTGTTAAGCTTAATTCAGCTGTAAAACAGTTCAAAACATTCAATATAACTTTTGAGATAACTTGCTCTAAAATTTCTAGCTAGTCGTTGTGGTATTCAAATTGAGATCATTATATTCAGTTCAGCAGTCTTTTGCTTAACAAAAAACCAAAAATAAATTGAATACATAACTTTTTTTTGAATACCGCTTTTATTTAATAGGCATAAAAATATTTCTTTAGTTTAATCACCATTAAATGTTGAAATAACTAAACTATACGGCGATAGTACCTACTCCAGACTTAAATAAAAATTACACTTGTTGTACAGATTTATATAAATGTATACTTGAATTATATATGACAGATTTCAACATTTTACTACTTCTTAGAAAAAGTTTACGCATGCAATATTCCTAATTATTATTATTAATCATATAAAATTTTGTTACTTTATATAAAAAAATTGGCAACTCCGTTAACAAACAACGAATTGGATGAGAAATGAATGCAAATAGTAAAAGGCAAATTTAGAAACGAGTAAGTTGTCCGCACATATTTCTTCGATTTTGCTATCAGTTTAAAATCGAATCAGTTCAATGAAAATCGAATAAAAATTCAGACAAAAATCAAAAAACGTTCCAATGTTCAGATTGTAAAATAAATATAATAGTTATTAGATAGAAAACGCGGCCGAGATACTGTGGATTGAAACGGGAAGACGCAATAAAAAGTGCGGTCGTGAAATCAAATAACGCAATTGTGCAAAAAAGCAAACAAAAATCTTGAAGTTATATGAAGAATAATAAAAGAAAAATATGTTTGGATGGATTTTTTCTATTTGCTGAAGCTGCTTTTATAGGATTCATTAAAATCCATTCGTCAAGGTTCTATTCTCCTTTATACCTTTGTTGTTTGTTAAAGGAGCAGCTGTGCGAACTGGACTACCTAATCAAATGAAAATTTCACTGTAGTTGTGTAATGCGGCCGCTGCCAATCGACCACGTTACCCCGCATCAGCGTTGATTAGGTAGCAGAGTTAGCGGCAGCGAAAATCTGGTGCTAAAGAAGCATACCACTGAAAGCACACAAATCGCTAATAATAAAGAGAATAAGAATAACAACAATAAAAGAATTAAGTTGTCAGTCGAGAGATAGCGAGAACAAAACATCAAACTTTTGCTTTCAATTTTTGAAAATAGTGTGGTTAAAAATTCTTAAAAAAGTAGCAATAGAAGAAAGTATAAATCAATAGAAAAAAGCGCGATCAGCAAATAGAGGAAATTTTCACGAATTAAAATTGGAATGACAAGAATGCAAAGAGAAAATTTATAATAGTCTCTTGCTGACGTATTTAAAAATTTATATGTGCTAGTTTTTATTTCTTTGCTTTTTAACATTTAGCAATAAAAAATTCGAGTTTGAATAAAAATTCAAAAATAAATACGGAACATAAAATACAAACCTAATACTTCTCTATATAACAATATTGCAACAATAATAAAACTAGAAATTAAACGGTATACGCTAACCCTACCACCAACAATAACAAAACAAAATCGACTGTATTTTAGTAATAATATATCAACGATAACAACCACGGGCAACAACAACAACAATGAACACATTCATACGTCATCAGTCGAAAATCCTGCGCTGCGAGAAAACCTGGACGGCTTTCACAAAAGATGGAAGCAGAAAGTGTGAGTAATGCAATACAACAAAAACAAATTAAAGACCAATCAGAAATAAATGCAGTAGGCATGCATGTAAATAGATACATGGGTACATTTGTAAACACCTTTGAAAAATTGCACAGAAAAAAAAGTATTTTACAATCGCATTTGTCGTGAGAATCGCCTTTGGTTTTTTTTGTGTTTTTGAAAACTGTTTGACGACTTCATTACTTTTTGCTTCCACTTCATTCCACGCTGCTTCGCTTAGAATGCGTTGACGGTGGCGTATTTTGTACCACACCGGTGCTTTTGTTGTTTGCTAAAGGCTGCGCAACGTCTGTGGGCATCAGCTGATTTTCATGCTGTGTACAAAGTGCGAAGCATTGAGCTAAAAACTGGTAACACTGATGTGCAAGACGAAAGCAACAAATGTTAAATAATCAAACTATATTTAACACAGTACATTGATTACTAGTATCGGTAATATTTAAGTCAAAACAAAGGGGAAAATACCCATTTGTTCTCCCGACTTTTTTAAAAAAAGGGGTATAAGGGGGGGTAGAGGGGGTATTCTACTATCCAAAAGTGAAAACCTCACTTGCCGGAGGCTTATAGTTTTTAAGTTATTTGAGTTTAAAAATTGTAAAATTGACCAAGAATCCTCCTATTTTGGTTACTACAACCAGCCGAAGTGATGCCAGACATCGTATAAATAAACAATTTTAGAAGATAATAAATGACTAGAAATACAAAATTTTACATATTATTTCTATATTATATACGTCTATTCATATATATATATATATATTTATTATTATTTATATACATATATATATTAATGCTTGATTTTCAGTAAAGTATGTTTGATTGTATGAATTTTGAATATATGATATATATATATGATACATATATTTTTAATTCCAAATTTTCACTATATTATGAATATATGATATATATATATACATATATATGTATATTTAAAAAAAAGAAAAAAAAAAGCGCCGCAGCCGAAAATTTCGAATAAAAAATCGCGCGATTTTTAATTCCAAATTTTCCCTATATTATGAATATATGATATATAATTATACATATATATATTTAAAAAAAAAAGAAAAAAAAGCGCCGCAGGCGAAAATTTGGAATAAAAAATCGCGCGATTTTTAATTCCAAATTTTCACTATATTATACATATATATATTTAAAAAAAAAGAAAAAAAAGCGCCGCAGACGAAAATTTGGAATAAAAAATCGCGCGATTTTTAATTCCAAATTTTCCCTATATTATGAATATATGATATATATATGCATATATATATTTAAAAATAGAGAAAAAAAAGCGCCGCAGGCGAAAATTTGGAATAAAAAATCGCGCGATTTTTAATTCCAAATTTTCCCTATATTATGAATATATGATATATATATATACATATATATATTTAAAAAAAAGAAAAAAAAGCGCCGCAGGCGAAAATTTGGAATAAAAAATCGCGCGATTTTTTATTCCAAATTTTCACTATATTATGAATATATTATATATGTTCTTTTTTATATATTAAATATCTATATATAAAAATGAATAGTTAAAAAATTTTAAAAAGAATATATACACCTTAGAGGTTGTAAACCCCCATTCCCTCATATTCTAACAGGAAAGAGTGTGCGGAAATTATGTTCCTATGTTGCTTCGTTTTCAATCGCATTCTATTATTTTTTTTTATTTTTTGCTTCTGGCAGCACTCCATTCAGCCATGCTTTTCAGTTATTGTAAATTTAGCTGGCATATTTGGAGTTAGCAACTTAAAAATGCAATATAAATGGTTAATTTGTGGTATAAATAAATAAAAAGAGTTAAAAACGTGTGTGTATGTTAATATAGTTTCAATATTTATTAAAATAAATGTAATAAATGCACTTATTCTATCAAAATTTGGTGAAGGTAAAAGACAAACTTTATCAACAAATAACTTAAAAACTATTATTAACAGAATAGTGTTGGTGCTAGTTTTAGCAAAATAAGCACGAAATGAACATCTCCTGTGAATTTCATTGAAAAATTCGTAATATTTCTCTCAAAACAAGTGAGGGGAGAACACATGGAGTCGGAGCCAAACAAAGAATAATCGGCTGCAATAATCTCATGGGTTTGTGTGTGATTACCATTTATCCTTGTGTAGTTAGTATTGCGGTCGATAACTACTGTGGGTTTGCAATATAAATCGATAGAAGTTTTTTAAAGCGATTGCCTGCAGCAACACTCCTAAAAGTTTATGTAGGAAGTTTTACGCCGCCGTTACGACAAGAACAACAGTAAAATGCGATCTAATAATAAGAAATGAGTTTAGCTTATCATGATGACTTGATTTATGGTGCAGCAATAATTTTGTTATTGGCAGTCTTGATATAGTAGAGGATTTAAATAGAGCTTTTATAGGTAACTGCAGTATGCAAAACCAGTAAAGTGCCGGCATTAATTTCTCTCTTAATAGTCTTAGCTTTTTATAAGCATATACATACATGCATATCTACATAAATGGTATGTTGCCTTATCATTAGTTTAGTAAATTTTGTATTAATTTCTTTTCTCTCTTTTCTTTTTCCTTCATTAACAACTTCATCCGTCTATGGAAACTTTGTGTATGATAATCCCATCGCCATTCCTTTATTTTAGACATTACGTGACTTGTTGATGAGATATTTAAATATACATACATACATAGCTATTTAATAATTCTGTTTAGGATTTGTTTATTATTTTTGTGCTTGGTTAATGCTATTTTCTTCAGTAATGGGGCGAGCCCTACAAACAGGTACACGCAATGCTTTGTCAAAGTGCCTTTACATACATATATACATTTAAGCACATATGGGCAGGTATATTTGTACATACATATATACGTAAATACACTTACACATATGGTCATTAAAATAGGCACGCTGCCTTTATCTACAGATAAAATGTAAAGCTATTATTGAAATTTCGCTTTTTTGCAAATGGCATCACTGCTTCGCTTTGAATGTAAAGGACCCGTTATATTAAGTTGAGTTGGGACAACATGAACCTAACAGGCAGAATAGCTTGTAAACTTCTTCTGTAGAAACAAGCAAATTTATGGAACAGGAAAAGTTTTGCTCAAGGGCACAAGTGATGGTATGGAGCAGGGGTATGAAAAAATTGTATAACAGACACGATGAAAAAAAAGAGGTTGTCTGTAAAGTCGGTTTACTGACGATAGTTTAACGTGACAACGTCATAAGGAAATACTGATGTAAGGGTTGCAATTTTCAAAACAAAATTTTAATTTTATTTGTTTGATAGATATTTTGTATAGATATAGAGGAGGGGGTAAATGGAATTGCAATGGAATAGGTCTAGTTACATTTAAACAAACGTGAAAAATGACGAAACATCAAATTCATGAGGATATGTTCAATTTCGATTGTGCATCAGACGTTAATAAGTCAACAACACTAAGAGGTACCATCATCGATTTGCCTTTTTCAAGACACTTTACACTCGAAACACTACCTTTCATTCCTACTTTTTCTATCATCGTCCTATTCTCAACAGGAAATGGTTCATTACCATGCACACAGGAAGAATGCATATGCAAATACAAGTATGTGAATTTATATACCTACATATGCGCATATACATACATATATATGCTCACTCAAGTAGGACAGAGCCAGATGTCGAACGTTGCCGAACGCGGGGGCCGATTGTGCTCTTTGTCGTTCGTTCCGCGCTCTCGCTCGCAGTTCAAGCACTTAGCTTACATTTGCTTGCGTACGAAATAGATTCGTATATTTGATATGTCCATATGATTTGTATGCATCTTTACATATAGATTTGTTCTTTTTGAAAATTGCGCAAAATTGTATATCACCGTATTCATTGCCTACATGTATACGTTCGATGGTCCGATGTAGCACCAAATTAGCGAATTGATCTACCGAGCGCAAGTAACCAATTAGCGTCCGTCCATCGCGCAATAGTACCATCAGCTTTTCTATACAATGAAAATAAGTGTAGAAAATATCGCCTGAAGCCAGCGCAAGTGGCACCTGCAATTGGTTAGCACTTCGAAAACTTACTGTCCACTTCTTCCAATAGATGCGCTGTACCGGCAAGCGGATTTAGATCATCCATTTCAATGTTTTCTTTATTACTTCAAGAACTTAAGATATTTATTTTTTCTGTACTTTTGTTAGTTTAATTCATATTTTACAGACAAACAGCATAAATTTATTAAGCTGCTATGAAAATGTTTACAAAATAATTAAGCAAAAATGACAATTGGATTTCGGTAACGTACAGTGTTGAGGAACAAATAAAATTAACAAACAATCGAGTGAAACTTACAAAATTAAAACAGTTAAAAGTACGTTCACATATGCAGCAATTAGCAGTAAGTCCGCGAAATTAATCTACTTGTTCATATATGGCAGATTACCTGCAAAATTGACAATCAGCTGCCAATACTGTTTTGAAGGGAGGTATAAATTGGTTTGGTGGAATATTTAAGCGTTTTTGGTTTGTCTGTTGTCGGTTGTCTGTAAAGTCGGTTTACTGACGATAGTTTAACGTGACAACGTCATAAGGAAATACTGATGTAAGGGTTGCAATTTTCAAAACAAAATTTTAATTTTATTTGTTTGATAGATATTTTGTATAGATATAGAGGAGGGGGTAAATGGAATTGCAATGGAATAGGTCTAGTTACATTTAAACAAACGTGAAAAATGACGAAACATCAAATTCATGAGGATATGTTCAATTTCGATTGTGCATCAGACGTTAATAAGTCAACAACACTAAGAGGTACCATCATCGATTTGCCTTTTTCAAGACACTTTACACTCGAAACACTACCTTTCATTCCTACTTTTTCTATTATCGTCCTATTCTCAACAGGAAATGGTTCATTACCATGCACACAGGAAGAATGCATATGCAAATACAAGTATGTGAATTTATATACCTACATATGCGCATATACATACATATATATGCTCACTCAAGTAGGACAGAGCCAGATGTCGAACGTTGCCGAACGCGGGGGCCGATTGTGCTCTTTGTCGTTCGTTCCGCGCTCTCGCTCGCAGTTCAAGCACTTAGCTTACATTTGCTTGCGTACGAAATAGATTCGTATATTTGATATGTCCATATGATTTGTATGCATCTTTACATATAGATTTGTTCTTTTTGAAAATTGCGCAAAATTGTATATGTATATGCATGTTTATATACATATATTAGTATACAACATATCTTATAAGGTATGTGGTAAATATTAGCATATATTTTTTCCTTCATATATAATAAAAAAATTAATAATAATAACATTAAAACAACAGGTATTATTAACAAACTTGGTTTTATTTTAAATTCTTCAAGTAAATCAAATTAATAATAATCAACAAGGAGGCATATGCAAATACAAATACTTGAATTTATATATGTACATATGCGCATATACATACATATATACGCTCACTTAAGTAGGAGAGAGCAAGATGTCGAACGTTGCCGTTCGTTTGCTTTGTTTGCTTTGTCGTTCGTTCCGCGCTTTCGCTTGCAGTTCATTCAAGGTAACGACAATGAGCAAGGTAACGACAATGAGCAAGGTAACGACAAATGAGCAAGGTAACGACACATTTTTTCGTGCGTGCAGCCGGCTAAATCGAATTATACATAAGATGTTATCACGTCAAAAATTCTGTGCAAATGATGCTGGGCGAAATGCCAGACATCCTAAAGAACAAGAGTTCTCCCCGCTGTTCACAAAAAAAAAAGAAAGAAATTATAACGGTGGAGGCAACATAATGACTTGCGGATCCTACTCTTGATATGAAGTTGAGCATATTAAACTCATAACCAAAAAATGAACTATTTTATTTACAAGAACATACTTCAAGAAGTGATGCTACCGTTTGCTGAGGAAAGGAGGCTTTTTATGCAATATAATGACCCAAAACACTCCTCATTGTTAGTACGTGAATGGTTTTTACAAAGTAATGTTAAAGTTATGGATTGGTCAAGCCAGTCACCCGACCCGACCCGACCGAAGAACTATGGTATTCTACTCACACAGATACCTGGCATAGGATTCTATGACAAATCGAGTACAAAAAGTCATTGACAATCATGGCGGACACAGTGGTTGTTGATTAAACTACGATAATTTAAACAGCATTTTTAATAAAATTACTAAGTTATTTTGGCATCGTAACTATTTCTAACTATTTCTTTCGTACCTATTTTAAGGGGTTAGAGGTAGTCAGAGGCCTGAAAAAATAATGATTTACAAAAAAATTCACAAGTTCTTAGTTGGCGGCCTCATGAAATATTTTCAGATTTTCGAGAAAAAAACAATTAATTGTTAAAAAAAATCGAAATTTAAAAAAAAAACTTCAATCAGGCATGAGTTTTTTATGTTTTTCAACAGCAGTATAAATGTTATTGAAATCTACTAAGCGGTCTTTAAGTTACAGTGACCACCAGTTCAAAAGACATAGTTTTGAGATACACGCCTTTAAAGTTTGGCTATCGAGTTCCGGAGCGCCCGAGCGCCCTTTGTTAATTGTTGAATAACTCGAAAAGTATTTGTCGCATTCACTTCAAATTTTCACACAATATTTTTAAGATATTATACTTTAAGAAAATGCAAAAAATGACCCTTAATGACCACATTATTATATCCTTTTTGTTCCTATTTCCACCAGTTTAAGTTTTAAAAGGTACTTGAATTATTGTTTATATTTGCTATGAAAATATATGAAATAAAAACCAAATACCATTGAATATCTGTTATTATTAATTTAAAAAACTTGCGTTTTCCGTATGAATGTGGGGGTACCTATTTTAATGACCATATGTGTACATGAATTTACTGACGTCACCTTGGTTAGGCGAGCTAAAAAAAATACAGCTAATCATCGCCTCTTCATCTCGTAAGTGCTAAGTTTTTAAGGAATTTCGCTTTACATGCGCACACTTTATTTGTGCATACTCGTACATATGTAGATATGTGCATATATGTATGTATATAAATACACTAAGTTCATTTCACTTTCTTGATTAATTGTCGTTTAATACTTGCAGGGGTTGTTGCTTTTTAATAGGTCCCTGGCCTGTTCTTTGCCGCCTGCTTTTTGAGAGCATTTCAGCGACCTTTCCTTTTGTATATTCAGTTGCTCTTAAATTTACTCGGATTTTATACTAAGTGTAGTAAAGATGTTCACCTTCAATCGGTCCAAGAACGCTTTTTTTTATATATGTACACGTATATACTCGTACATGTATGCATTTTGACGCTTTGCCAAGAAAATGTCAAGAATCGGGTGAAAAAGAAAAATTGTAAGTGTTCAATTCATCAGATGTGCGTAAGTGGCACACGTCTCTTTACACAGCCTCGGGGAAAAAGGTGTTAAGATTGAATAAAATTAAATAAAAAAATAAATAATTGGCGCGTACACTTCTGTTAGGTGTTTGGCCGAGCTCCTCCTCCTATTTGTGGTGTGCGTCTTGATGTTGTTCCACAAATGGAGGGACCTACAGTTTCAAGCCGACTCCGAACGGCAGATATTTTTATGAGGAGCTTTTTCATGGCAGAAATACACTCGGAGGTTTGCCATTGCCTGCCGAGGGGCGACCGCTATTAGAAAAATGTTTTTATTAATTTTGCTTTCACCGAGATTCGAACCAACGACCTCTCTGTGAATTCCGAATGGTAACCACGCACCAACCCATTCGGCGGCCGTTAAGATTGAATGCTTATCCACAAAGAGATTGAACAATTTTGGTTTTTAGAATTTTTCGAATATTTTGAACTATGTATTAGTTTTTGCTGTAATAGTATAAAACACTCGACAATTATTTTGGGTTATAACATACAGATAAGGATGTTGATACTATCATAGGCTTAGTTGATGCTTCGTTGGCGCAAAGATTTTGAGGAAAATAGAACTCCAGCATATTTACCACACTTCTGGTAGCGGAATTTGTCTTCCTTATGGACTCCAGACAGCCTTATTTTACAAGTAGCCCTTTTCTGGGGCTCACACCTGGCTATTTCCATTTGACCAAAGACCCTGTAATAGCCTTTAGTACTACTGTGTCCAAAAAATAAGGTGACATTGTATTTATTTTGAAAATTCTTTATTTATTCTTCCAAATCAATTTCATCCCCTTCAAAGTAATCCCCTCCCGACACAATGCACTTATGCCAACGTTTTTTCCAATTTTCGAAACACTGGTTGTAGTCACTTTCCGGGATGGCCTTCAGTTCCGTCTTCGTTGCGGCTTGAATCTCCTCTATCGTGTCAAAACGGTGTCCCCGGAGCGGTCTTTTGAGCCTGCTGAACAGCCAGAAGTCGCACGGTGCCAGATCAGGTGAATACGGTGGTTGCGGAACGATATGGGTTGAGTTTTTGATGAAATGATCACGAATTACGAGTCCAAAAAATTCAATGTTTTCGGTACCAGTCGAGATTTGACGCGCTTGAGGCCCAAAACATCCTTCAAAATGGTATTGACTGAGCCTTTCGATATGCCAACATCATCAGCAAGGTCTCTAATCGTTAATCGACGGTTTTTCAACACCAAATCTTTGATTTGTTGGACGTGAGCTTCGTCAGTTGAGGTTGATGGTCGCCCAGGACGTCTTCGTCTTCGACACGTTCACGACCGGCTTGGAACTCACTATACCACTTGTAAACATTTTTTTTAGACATAGCCTCATCACCAAAGGCTTTCTGCACCATCCTCAACGTATCCGAAAATTGATTCCGCAAACAAAATTTAATGCAAATTCTTTGCTCAACAAATTTCGACATTGCAAAAAACGAGAAACTCACTTTTAGCAGCTCACAAAACGACGCGTATCTCAAACAGTAAATGAATATTTCACATGAAATTTGACATAGATGTCACTCACAGTACTACCAACCTAAAAAAAAAAAGAATTCTCCTAATCCTTCAAAGCGCGCAGTTTAAAATCAAATGTCACCTTATTTTTTGGACACAGTAGTACCTATCCTAAACACTACTGTAAATATGTTATTAGAAGCGCGTCTATGTACCGTTTTTGCGCGCAGAGCTATCGCTCGCCTCGCCTTTGTGTTCAGCAGCAGAGCCACAGAGATCATGCAGCTCTCTCTTCAGCTACAACTTAGACTACTACATAATGTTGCCCGCAGAATATAATGTCGTTCATCGCCCCCCGCATTTCTCAGGGTGTGCCTGCACTACGTCCGTAAGCGCTTCTAGGAGGCAGAGAGTAGAATTTGCACCCCTATGCCCTATCTCCCACAGGAGATTGAGGGCCGCAAGATGATGTACATAATATAAATAAGTCTGGGTTGTTGTTCCCCATACATTTTTCTGAAATGACGGTTCTTGGCCGGCTATAAATCTGCGTTCTTTCAGTAACGTAGCAATGACTGTCGCGGCTACGGTAGCTACATAGTTCTGCTTGTCATAAGAACTGCAATTGTTGTTGTTTTTGTCGTAACAGCATATAATATTCCCCATACATTTTTGTGAAATGCTGCTGAAGTGACACTTCTTGGTTGGATTTGAATCCGGGTTGTTACAGTAACGTAGAACCGAGTTTCGGGCGAGCTGAACTGCGAATTGCACCATATACCGCATTCGCTACAACAATGAAATCTAAGGAAGTCTTTAAAGACAAACTGTAATACGTTTTATAGAAGCCTAACGGATTAGATGGATTGGGCTTTTATTTTAATACCCATTGGAGGAAGAAAAAGAGGACGCAAACGAAAGAGATGGTGAGATGACGTCGAATTAGATCTTAAGCAAATGAACGTACACAACTGGAGAGATGAAGCCATGTATAGAATAATGGGGAGAAAAATAGTTGACTAAGCTATGGTCCACCATGGACTGTGAAGCTAAGAAGAAGAAGTATGATCCTTTCAAGTGACCACGCACTATTACAGAAGAGTTAAATGAAGAACATGGCGTTCAGTTCGAGCATTACTCTATCGGCTAGGGCTGAGTTATTGTTGTTGTAGCAGCATAAACATTCCCCATACTTACATACGGGGAATGCTGCTGGAGTGGCAGTCCTTGGCCGGATATAAATCCGGGTCGTTTCGGTGACGTAGAACCGACTGTCGTGGAAGCGTGCTAGTCTGAGTTATTCTGGCGCTGTTATTGTAAAACCATAAACATTGCCGATAAATGCTACTGGAGTGACAGGTCCTGATCGGGTATAAGTCTGCATATTAATATTTACCTACGTTTGTTAGTGTATGCTTACACACGCGCGAGCGAAATATTTGCCCAATTGGACGCAGGCACATAGGTAGGTAGACCTTTGTAATGAGGAAGATGGAACGCCTGTCTGAAAGAATGCGAAAGCTGTTCCGGAGTAGGCAACGGTTCCAAAAGAGGGGGGATGTCTCCGGACATATCATTGCTGCGATGGCAGCTTTGGTGATGCATTAGGCGTTTTCAGCTCCCTTATCCGCAAAAAAAAAAAATTGCCCACCCGTTAAACTCAGTAAAACAATCATAGCTCAAAGAAGAGTGATACAAAATATGCATCTTGACTGCAAGCTCACATGGAAAATCCATATTTTACCTAGACGACAAGCTAACTTCGAAGTTTTTGTTGTTGTAGCAGCAATATTAAAATTTATAAGTTGTTGCTGTAGCAGCAATACTCAATCGTCGAAGTCTTCATTGGCTGTTCAATTGCAATTCTCGTACACGATTCTGTGCTGTTGTTTTTGCACCGTCCCATGAGATGTCGGCATCTGCTAGTTCGCGCAACATCGACCTTCTCCGCGACCTCTGTTCCCTTGCGGATTCCAGCCCTGTGCCATTCTCGTGATGCTATCTGGTGGTTTTCTAAGCGTGTGACCTATCCATCGCCACTTTCTGCGTATGATTTGTCTAAGGATGGGTTCCTCGTTCGTTAATCTCCACAGTGCGTCGTTACTGATGGGATTTGTTCAGAATATTCTGCAGATGATGCGGAGGCATTTGTTGATGAAATGAAATTCCCATGTATTCCTCGAAAATAAGCTCTCACTGTTCTCAGCTGTCCTAAAACCTGTATGGACAATATTTGAAAACAATAATATTTTTTATATTTTTACATTGGTTTCGTATCTACTTTTTAGTTATCTGACATTACTTTCTCTTTTAGTATACAGGCATTTTTTTAATGCTAAGTCAAAAAATAATGATTTATTTATTTATTTGTTGTTTAAATACCCCTCTTGTCCCAGTATTAGTACAAGGTTGTTGCTTTATTTAATATTCTACATTATTTGATTTAAAAATAAAACAGCAATAATTTGAATCGTCAGCGAAAATGCTGAAAACTGCTGAACGATGTAAATAATGAAAGTTGTTTTTATTTTGGTTAAAATAACATTTATTTTGGGTAATCACTCTGAGTCTCTTCTTTGTTGCATTAATTTTGTAAATTACTCGTATTTTAAAAATTAAAATGATTTACTTAAACTTTTCAAATAAAAAATATTCAGGCATTTAAAATTTACGTATAAAATAAATCACCACATTTTTGCTGATTTGCGCACTTGCATTGCAATTTAAGTTTAAAATATACCACATACGAGTACATATATATATATTTGGAAATGATTATCCATTAAAAAAAAACAGTGATTTCATTGGGCACACAACTGCTGGTTAGTCTGTCTTGTTCATCAGCATTAGCGAGAAACGCAATTGTGTTGTGGCTTTTACGAGTATGGTGTGGAGAGGGCGAGTAAGACAACACCACTACAACTATTCGTTGGGTAGGTGGCTTGGTTAAGCAGTCGGCAAATGTAGACAGATTGACGCCAATAATAATAATGTAGTATTCGAAGAAAAATATATGTATGTATTGAGGCGTATTTTTATGCACAAAGGTTGTATAAAAAAACCGCACAAGTATGCAGCCGTAGCAGAAATTTCATTGCACGGGCCGTTATGTAGTTAATTTGCTTTTGTCTCTTTCCAGTAAGTTTTTATATATTTGTTGTTTTGTACTGAAGCAGCGAAAGAGTTCAATTGCCTATAGAGAACTGTGCAATTTTTAAACCCTTATGAATTTATTTTCATTCGGGCGACATTAAGACCCATTTGGGATTACCTATTAAGAAAAAAAAAAAATCTTATCTGATTATAGCCAGCCATAAAAGTATAGTGAGCTGGATGTATACATTATATCGGTTCATAATAAGGAGTCTATGCTTTTTACAAATATTTTGCGCCTTTGCAACACACGTTTGTAGAGCTGCAACTCGATATTTTTTATCGAAAAGTTTGGTATTTTTTATCATAAACTTGCTAACTTACTAACTTAAATTCGCCCAAAAAATGGAATTAACTCGTGAAAATTTTCGTGCAATTTTATTTTTATTATAATTATGATTTTCGACGTGGATAATTGAGACAGGAGTGCATTGATCAGGTTAGGTTAGGATAAAATTGAAATTTGAAAGGTCGAGCCAAGAAGCATCGAGAGATTTGGTAACTCCTAAAACACTCAGGGTAAAAAGCCCATTGTATTTAAAGCTCTGGAAAGTTAAAGGGTAGATAGTCAAGGAGGAAAGGGGAGCAGTAACCGAAGGAAAAATATAGGATAGAATAGAGGAATAGAGATATTTAGACCTGTGAGAAATTTCGTGATTCTTTGGTAAATCTGAAAATATGCTCCAGTTTAAGAGAACAAATTTTACTCGAGTTCATTCTCATGACATCGGAACCTAAAATTCGCCGCATTGCTCTAGCAAATGCGCGACACTCATAGAGCCTTGGACTAGAAGATGACAACCAACAGTGATGATTTACGTTTTTATTAACCACTTGAGATGTGTGATATTTAAACCCGCAATATCCGCAGGGCTTTGCCCGACGAGAGCAAAGCAGCTGAAAAGAAGGTGATGATTCCACCTCGTTGTTGTTGTTGTAGCAGCATAAACATTCCCCATACTTACATACGGGGAATGCTGCTGGAGTGACAGTCCTTGGCCGGATATAAATCCGGGTCGTTTCGGTAACGTAGAACCGACTGTCGTGGAAACGGCAACGTCGTCCTCCCGACAGCTTCTGCAGAAAGTTCTTAAAGCAATCTTACCGCATAGACACCTAACGAACAATGCCCTCTATCAAATTACTTCAACTTTGGCGCCGAATCACCACGCTTAGACACTGGGAAACTCTGATACAACGAGTTCCAACGTCGATACTTCCAGTATACATTTTGTTAAGACCGTGCAAAAACGGTTGTTGTGCCAGAAATAATCGATGCTGTGCGTCAGTTGATAATGCAAGGCCGTCAAGTGACATATTACGAGATAGAGGCATCCTTGGATGTTAAAGGCACCAGCATACATTCAATATTGCATGAAAGAAAGGCAACACAAGTTTTTGCGAAAGAAGTACGACAAAGCCAGAAATTTCCCGAGAAATAAGGAAACCGGGCGCCGAAAATACGCGTAATCCTTCAACAAGATAATCCGAGCTCTTACGTATCGGCTTCCGTAAGAGAATTTTTAAGCACGAATTAACGGGCCCTCCGCTTTACCTAATGATTTCATTTTTTTCCCGAGCATTAAAAATAAATTGCAAGGTCAACTTTTTTTAAGGTCTGAAGAAGCTGTTGAAGCCTTTAAACAGCTTGTATTGGAGGTATCCACTTCTGAGTGGCAAAAATGCTTCGAAAATTGATTCAAGGAGAGTAAATTAAGCCGACTCCGAAGGGCAGATATTTCTTATGAGGAGCTTTTTCATGGCGGAAATACACTCAGAGGTTTGCCATTGCCTGCCGAGGGCCGACCGCTATTAGAAAAAAACTTTTTTTTCATTTTGGTCTTTCGCCGAGATTTGAACCTATTCTCTCTGAATTCTGAATGGTAGTCACGCTCCAATCTATTCGGCTACGACGGCCGCGATATTAACATTACTTTTCAAAACAAGTTCATTAACAGTTTTTTGTTTGTTAAAAATAAAGGTGAACACAAAGCGATTTCATTCAAGGTGATGGCACGACAGCAACTGGTTTCGCGATTTTGTGTCTTGATTGTCAAAGTGACCTGCTTGTTTGTTGCTGCTTTTGCTGTTTGTTTATTTACATTGTCATGAAAATTTTGACGTTGAGAATAACTTAAACGAACAGAAAGTACAGGGAAATGTGCTTGCTCAAGTGCTTTCACCTAATAAATTCGCATTGATAATTTCAATCAATTCTTTAGTACTTAGTCCTACTAAAACCAAGGCGCAGCCGGCTAAACAAAATTTGTGCTGTTTATAGACCCAATGCCGTCGCGAATGTGGTGTCATCGTGTGTGAAATCATGGAAATCGTGGAGTATTCTCCATTTTGTGGTGTATATCTTGATGTTGTTCAGTAATTAGAGAGACCTATGTTAGATATTTTCGCTAACTCCGAGTGGCTAATGATTCTTATGACAAGCTTTTTCATGGGAAAGTGTATTCGAAGCTTTAGTGTTTCCTGCCGAAGGGCGAAAACGTTTTCCTATGATTTGATGTTTCAATTTCAGTTTTCACGGCAATTATGGAAACCTGGAAAAATCGGTTTCAAAAATGTCCTGGAACTTCGTTCTGTATGGAGGCTTTTATCAACACTTTTCTTCGCGTTTTTCCCCCATAACTTTGTTGTTTTATTTTAAACAATGTATTTTTTCAGTTAATTGTTATTAGATAAAGGTTTGAAGTAAAACTGTATCAATACATTTTCCAATAAACTTTTAGAACTTTGAAGCCAACGGAAGTAGGGGGTGTATGTAGACTTTTGTCCATCACTGTATGTATATATGAGTATACAGGGTTCAATGAAACGTGATAAATACACCTGTGTGCTACACTCGCGTTCTTACTATCATGATTTTAAATATTTATCTATGTGTTGGCATCAATACAAGTGGCAAATACTGTAATTTAGAAATGTATGTCGAAATCGTTTCATTATCATCTGCAGACAAGCATGCATACACATGCACTTGAATATTACTCATTCTAAGTATTTAATTTTTATAAATGCTTGCACTTGGTTGGCAAATGCTAAATTTGGCACACTCTTAATTTCTTTTCACTTATGCAATTTCACTTTTGACGTTCGCAGACTAGCGAAAACGTCATTTTCCCAAAAGTCTACGAAATGATATAAGGGAAAAATGTTTAGTTCAGAATTGCATAATACTCTCTTATAATTTCATGGGATTTGTTTATTGATTTCTTTTGAGATTTGTTTATTAAAAAAAAAAAATCTGCTGGATGGCCACCATACATTGATGTGCCTGCCTGCGATTTTAAAATAAACCGTTTTTAAGCTCATTAAGCCCTTATACACATGCAAAGAAAATTTAAAAAGCACTTTTACTACTCTTTTCTGTCTGGTTGTACGTAAAAATATCCAAAGCACTGAACTTATTTTAACGGAACTTTTACTGATAGGTAAAGATCTCTTCAAGGCTTATTAGAGGCATTTTTTACTTGCTGAACGAGGCTTGCGTAGATTTTACTTATTGCTCGAACTTTTTTCTAAACTACATGAAATTTCACTACTTATATAAAGAGTTGCCCTTATAGCGCCAGGATTTACTTATTGCTCGAATTTTTTTCCTAAACTACATATTATATATGAAATTTCACTTCATAAAGAGTGGCCCTTCAGCTGTTTGGATTTTGAACTATCGATGTTTTGGACTTTGGCAGCTAAAATAAATTAGTTTATGGTTAGGTATTTAAAAAATGTGTTTCTTTTCGTTTGAAAAAAGCCTATTTTCGCCTCGGTGGCTATGCGATAAAATAGAAATGACGCTTTTGATGTCCGGAATATCCACACACCATTATCGAGGAGCCAGCAGATGTATTTTTGTTACAGATTTTGATCAGGTGGCATCATTGTACCATTCTGTTTTACTTTTTTTTGTTTTATTGAATTTTTTAAATTTTTTTTTTTTTAATTTTTATCATTACTTTTTTAAATTTTTATTATTATTATTTTTTGTTTTTAATTTTTATAATTTTTTTTAATTTTTTATTTTTAGAATTATTTTTTTTTTTTAATTCTTATTATTGTTTTTTTACTATTTTTTTTTTTTTTAATTTTTAGTTTTTGTTTTTTAAGTTTTTTTTTTTTTTAATTTTTATAATTTCTTTTATTTTTATAATTATTTTTTTTTTAATTTTTATTTTTGTTTTTTTTTTTTTTTTTGCAATAAAAGGTAAAAACAGTCATTACAGTCAATGGCGAGCATATCAGCGCCATGTTACCGGATTTTTTGTATCCTCAAATTGAAAAGAATGTCATAGGCGTCAGGGCGACCACACAGCCAACCTTACTTCCGATTTTTTTGCTCAAAGATTCTTTTTCCCGATCTTAGCGAAACTTTGTACACTCGACTATAAAAAAAGGGGTTAGAATACCTAAAAATTAAAATTTTTCCTAATCCCTTTGAAATTTTTGATATTTGGAATCCCATATTAATGATTCACTCACATTAGGGTGGTATAGGAAGACCAGATAAAAACGATAGGAAAAGAAATTTAAATATTTCGGCGTTATTCATTAGCCTTGAGCTGTTTTTGTTCTTGTTGTACCAGTTGCTTAAGGCCTCATTATTGGTCTCGAGCTTGTTGTTGTTGTTGCAGCAGCAGCAGCATAAACATTCCTCATGCATATACGACGAATGCTGCTGAAGTGACAGAATATAAATCTGTGTCGTTCCGTTTACGTAAGAACCGACTGTCGTGAGAACGCTCGTCGTGGGCTCAAGCTCATTCAAGGGGTTTGGCTCGTTAGTCTATGACTTAACATAACCGCAGGGAAAATAGTCGCGCATCATTAGCGAGTATGATGACAGCGGCCAATTGATAAGCGCTTGTCGTGAGATGATAGTGTCGTTACATTTTTCTTTCACTACTTAGAGCTTTGCATCGTTTGTATGGCATCTAGCGTCAGCTCACCCGAGCTCAACAGCAAGGGGCCACATAAAGTCGGTTAACACCGCTCTACAACGAGGACTATGGATGATTACGGTAACTGCTTCCTCAAGGCAGCATCATCGGAATAAGGAAGGGTGATGATGCTGCCATGCCAGTGTAAATCACCGGTCGTCTTCGTCTAGCTCATCTAACGGTAGGTCCAGGAAACTTGCTGATTCGACAGGTTGAACTTGAACCAGAGGAAGAGGGGTGTTAGATGAGTGAGTTTGATTGGGCATGTGAAAAGGTGGTTAGTGTTGTACGGGGTGCCTTCACAGTCGAGTTTTGGGGATGCATTGATGCTTGGTCGAATACTTGGGGGGGTTTGGATCGATCCGATAACGGCAATTTTACTCATTTCGATGTTTTTAGTTTTTTTTTAAGCCAGCATTGTGGCAAGTATTGGAACTAGAAAAAATTATATTTGTCAGAGAGTTAACACCACCCTTTAACACGTTCACGGCGCTGTTATTCATGGTCTTCGCCCACAGACGGCAATGTTTAAGTCTTTTCGCTCTATCGGAAGCGATTGCAGGTCATAAAACGAAATTTTTTCATAAGGGTAGTCGTTTATGGCATCTCATCTCATAGGTACCGTTTAATAAAGTAACATTGGTGGTACGCGCTGCCTAAAGACGCAATCTTGTGCGAGCCACCGGTGGTACGCGCCGGCGTGAACGTGTTAAAGTTAGTTTATTAGCGCGGTCAGTAAAGTTCATTTTATTGGTGAGATAATAAATCGATATTAGTATTTCAGTTCTAAATTTCACATGTCCCTACACACTTCTCAGTATTCTGTAACTTGTAAGCGATCTGAAATGATAATCGCACACTCGGATGCTTTTTTAAAAAAACCTGTTTATCGGTCTTGTTGTTATACTAAATAAATGTAATTCAATCAACCGTTTTATAAGCCCTCATATTCACTATACATATGTAGATACGAGTATATGTACACACACACATATACTCGTACAAAAGACTATTTAATTCTATGTATTTGAAATGCATGCAAAAGCGCTGAAGCGCTACCTGTAATGAACTATTAAGTGCTTATATAGTCGTACATGCAATATATGTATGTGCATAACTACATACATGCATATGTACATACATACATATATTTTTGATATGTGAATACTTCGCAATGCCATGTGCCTGTGCTGTGTGCATGCCATTATTATTGTTTATCACATACAGTAAGTCGCTAAAGCATTGATTCCTTTTTCGATTTCTAATCAAATAGTGATATATGCAAACTTTTTTTAAAAATTTTTTTTTTAATTGCTGAAACAATTCAAAGCATATAAATGTTTGCTGTTATAGTCGCTTGTTTTTATTGAAAGGTAAAAAAAAAACGTTAATTCATGGAAAAAAAAGGCACATTTTTATGATTTTTTTTTTGATGACACAGTTAAAATTTATTCGTCAAATCTTTTACTACATAAAACTATAGCATTTGAAGTATATTTTGTGAAATTTTCATCCAAAAATATTTAAAAATACGGCAATGGCAGAAATTATTCGGACGCATCTCAAAAAAAAGTAGTTTTGCGGTGCCCCTCATAACTCGGTGTTAAATCATCTGAAATCAAAAAACCAAAGTTATTTCGTTAGATAATCGTTTTCTCCGGGTAACGCCAAGAGAGTTTTTTGAAATTAAAAATTTTTCGATTTTTGGGAACACGTTAAAGTTACCGTAAAAACAAAAGTATCAACAAATTCGAAAAAAACTCTTCGGCGTTACCTTGTAAAACATCTACAGAAAAAGTGTTCAAAATTTCAAACGGATCGGTGCAGTAGTTTCAAAGTTATGAGGGGCACCGACTTTGAAAACGTAAGTTGTGGGAAAAACGCTTTAAAGTACAAATGGCGCGCGGTTGAGCCAGGTAGGTAGCAACATTTACATGGCCGTATATTTGTAAGTTTTGCTCCGATTCATCTAAAATTTTCACAGAATATTCTTGAAAGGTTCTTCATTTAAAAAACCAAATAAAAAAAAAATGCAAAAAAAAAAAAAAACTTGGCGTTGATTATTGCCTGGAGCCAGAAAATTCGCAAAATCTGAATGCAGTCGCTTCGTGATATTCGCAGTTTCTTTCCAGGTGGAGCAACCATATAATAGAACGAATTTGACGTTCGACTTGTAGCTGCGTAGCTTGGTGTAAAGGCGGATACTCTTGTTTTGCCACAATGGAGTGAGGACGCCGAACGATGATTTAGCTTTGTTAATTCTATATTCGACATCCACCTCAGAACAGCCATCCGCGGTGACCATGCAGCCAAGGTAGCGGAATTTGTCAACAGTTTCGAACTGTTGTGCACCCACTATCAGTGGTTTCGATATGGTGTCATTGAGATGCAGCGCTTTCGTTTTTCTGGCGTTGACTTTGAGGACGGTTGGTTTTAACTTCACCTGCATGGCTTGTGTCAGCTCGGAAAAATTCTGGTTAAGAAGTTGAATGTTTTGGATGAAATTAGTGGTTAGGGCAAGTATAGTATTATCGTTCGCGAGCAATCAAACCACCAATTTTCTATGCTATTGGCAATGACACTCATCAAATTCCCAGATGCTCAAGTATTGAAATTATGATTCAGTAAGTTCGAATCTTTTCGCACCGTTTCTCAAACAGTGGGACGCGTACTACGGTGGCTGAATTTGATGAAAAATCTATAGTATATTCGCACAATTTTTACATTTTATATAGTGAGCAATCACCCTGTGCTGTGTTTTGTCACACAGTCGCAGTTCGACGTAAAATAAAATCATATTTCGCAAGCTTCTACTTCAGCGCTAGAATTTAGTACAGATGGGTGTGAAGAAAAATTTAATAATAAGAAAAATATGACACAGAATTTATTGAATCGAGCGTCATTTTAATAACAGAGCTCAGTGTTTGATTTCTTTTGAAACTCACTCAAATCAATGTATGAAATTATTATTATTGAAGAGTCACTTTAAGGGAAAACATTTTACATTTCCAAGGGATATTTTTTTTAAGTTGAATGAGTTGAAAAACAAGGAGAACCGTCCAAACAGTATGAAAGCATTTTGAGAAAAAAATTCTACCAAAAATTGTTGAATGGATGCCTGTACTAGACGGGGTCGATCGCCATAGGAAAAAAGTAGCAAAAGTCCACCCCTGTATTTAAAGTTTATTTTGAGAGGATTTCATTTCACTTTATTTTTTTCATTTGTTATATTAAGTCTATGATTACAAAACCCTACAGACTAGAGTCACAAAATGATTTAAGGGGTCCCGGTGGTCTAGTGCTCGAAAATTTTGGGTATTTTCTGGATTTTTTTACAATAAAAATATGAAAAACGGTATTTACATTTTTACATACAAAAGTGAAAAACATTTTTTTTTTATTTGAAACATTTTAAAAATGGCGCTGACGTTGTTAACCAACCAAAAAAAGTCGTTTCGAGACAAATGTGTTTAAAATTTGAGGTACAGGAGCGCCCGGACCGCTCTCTATCTAGTTAATGGGCTGTAGAAGCTATAATGGGAATTTCCGCATGAAAATTTCGCAATATATTCTAAAGATACTATACTTTCGAAATATTGCAAAAATAAAATCATTTTTTTGAGATTTCTAGACCACCGGGTCCCCTTATATATAGTATTTGAAGGCATTATATAGGGGTTTTCAATTGGCGCGGGTCGATTTTGGCGCCCTGTGGCAGCCATTTTGTTTTGGTGACATCTGTCAAATCTTTTGTTTATTATTCAGTTGTTTATGCCAAATCATCATGGCAAGTTACACGATTGAAAAGCACGTTTAAATGATAAAACTTTATTATCAAAATGAGTGTTCATTAACGCAAATGTTCCATTTTTCGGTAGACGTGGTGGCCCTTCCAATTTCTTATGGCCCATATTGAACCATATGGACCTACACGACATGTGGTTCCAGCAGGACGGCGCTACGTGCCACACAGCAAATACCATTTTATTCCATTTCAACATCTACCCGCCCTTATTTTGATTCTTCTAAAACCTCGGTGGGTTAGTTTATTATAACTTGGTAGTTTTGTTTTTATTATAACTTGGTTATTCGACATCCTATTTTCAAAAACAATATGTCATTATTCCAGTTTGGAAGAATTCTACGTTTCGTTCTTATTTCCTTTTGAGCTCCGAAGGCGTTTTCACATAGTTTGGTAAGTTAGATTTTCTGTTCGAATCTAAAGGTGCCACCTTCCGTAAACTACAAATTTATTTTTCGCGATTTTGACAGCCGGCTGACGTCATCAGTCAACAAAAAAAGGAAGAAAAATTACTTGTTTGTAATTTGGCAATTTTAGGGTTTGTGATTTTTAAAGAACCAAACTAATGAAAACGAAGTGTCGCATGTTTAATTGTGAAAGCACGAATTATGAAAATACCTCCAAATGTATTTTTTTTTTTGCTACAGAAAGTGAGTATAATTTCTTGTGTTTGGCAGTTTCTATAGCTTTCGCTTACTTTTCCTCTTTACAAACAACTAATTTCCCTTAATTTTTTTTTAATATACATATGCGATGACATCGCAGCGAGCTCAGAAGGCTTAATCTTGCATTTTATCTTTTTTGTTTCCGGATGACTTGCGGATTAGGATTGCCACTATTTTTTTAAGCGTTTGGTAGCAATCCACATGTATCAAAATCAAATTTTCGTTTGTTAGCAAAAGCTTCAATGCCTTAAGAAAAATATAAAATGTAGAATTGAAATAATAAAAATAAACATTAAAGAGTATTTACACAAGTTTATAAACTCCGTTTTAGAACCAGAGCACTGAAAAGTTGTTTCTAAGGTAATCTCGCTTTGTTACGTGAGAAAAAAGTTTGAGAACTACTGGTTTAGAATTACTGAATTGTGAGTTGCTCCTCATAAGAAAAAAAAAATCCTCAAATAAAAAGAGTTATTGTCAGGCTAATTTTGTGACTCACTGTATGTATCTATAAGCTATACCTTCTTATTCTTATTCACAATACATTTCCAATAGTAAATTAGGTATTCATTTGAACTTGTGTTCACTTCACGTTCTGATAACAACAAAACAGAAGCAAGGGGTGCTAATTGCTGATAATTGAGTGAAATGGTAAATATGGGAAAAATATTATAATCATATGAATTAGAAGTCGCATATGCATATGGCTATAAGGCTAATTGAACAAAACATTTCCTCACCACTTTCAAATTGTTATCACCTGTTGTTTTAGTTTTTTTTTTAATATATTTTTTTGTATATTGCCTTTCAATTGAAATTGAATGATGTGATCTTAATTTCCGTTGCTCCTCGTTTTTTAGCTTCAAATAGACTGCGCCTGCCATAGATTTGCTGATTGCGGCGTTATTGAAGCCGGTCTACAGTTCGGCAACCCTGAGGCTAGTTAACGAGCTTAGAAACGAGCTTTTGGAGAGATCTTAGAGCTGGACACGTAAAAATCCTACTCCCATTTCGAGAAACCTACATTTTTTATACTTCGTTTCTTTATTACAATTTTCCGCAAGAATCCCAGAGAGGAAGGAATGGAAAGGCGCCCTGTAATTAGATTTAAGGTCCACGACTATTTATACAAAGAGCTCTGGTCTAAACAACAGGGTACCTACCTTGGTATTCACTCCAACTATCTTTCACTAAATTGTCTAAGTCTTCCTTTACCTGATCCTTACATCGTGTTTCAGGCTAAATTGACTGCAATATAGAAGACCAATCTTTGGAGGTACGGTGCACTAGTAGGGGTACTTTACTGGGGCGGCAGCCCTTGGTCGGGAAAAACTCGAGTAATTTCGGTAACTTAGAAGTGGCTGCCATGGGATCAGTTAAGGAACACAGGAGCCCAATGCTCAGTAAGCAACTTCTGTTAGGGTGCTACCGAAGGTATCACTCCTGCAGACATTTGCTAGAGCATGAGACGCTTCTCATTGACGAGATCCAGGACAAAATATAACTATAACTACTGGATCGGACAGTATACAGATAGACAATAAACAATATTCATCGGGAGACCATTACCACCTTCCTAATCTCAAGACCCTATAATGCCGTTATTAGAGTCTAACCACCACCTATTGCAAACGAAGAACTTCTGCTGCTCCGCGACACCCGAGTAACTTTGGCCCAATTACGTTCAGGATATTGTAGTACGTTAAACATCTACTTATCCAGAACCGGCCCTGGCATACTCAATATACATATGTTCAGCATGCGAAGGTACATCGTACGACACGAACCAGCTATTTACATGTCCTGTCAAACTTACTCACCGAACACGCCTCTACCACTGAACCCGATCTATCGAAACAGCCCAACTGTTAGATGAGTTAGACGAAGACGATCGGTGACAGCGCCACACTGATAAAGTTTAGTAAACTGCTACAACAACTACATACATTCTTTGGCTCATAACCTCTGACAATGTTAAACGTCGTGTTATCATTTACTCAGACAATCAATCTACCATGAAATCTCTACAATCAAATGGTACCAACTCAAAGGTTTGTATTGAATGTGAGAGAGTTCTAAACGAGCTGGCTTCCTTGTCCAACAAGTATTGCCAGACTTTCTGGAAACATTTAAATCTCGAATGCGCCCTGAGTGAAATAACAAACAAAGAAACAGAACTATTTATGGTAAACTTTCACCTATCTTGTAAATATCGCTTTAAAGATCTTCAATTGGTGCCTGTCTCAGTTCTCACGCTATAGAAATAATGGACCATATAGCACCCGGAAATAAAAGATTACCAGGTTTGACCATCTGAAGCAAAGTTGTGCGACTAACTTCGACTGCCCATCATTGTGGATTCGGCAGCAGAATTATACTCGCTTATTTCACACGTATTCTTACGCTCTGTCAATCAGTCGTTGTTCAGATTGCAACGACGCGATATAAGCAGAAACTGTGCTAATGTTCGTATATCACTAACACAATCTCAGTTTTTTCGTAAATAAACCGCCGTCACAACCCCCATGACGAGGCGGTTTACGGTCTGATGTTGGCCACATCTCTGTATTCTGTACATCGTGATATAACACCCTTAGTGCCGTTTCGTAGCGGGACATTGAAGGTAGCGTTTTTATCCAGGTGCCCTGAAAAATAATGGTTTCCCTTCTCTTGCGTTTTCTGATCAAGTTGAGTTTGGTAGATCGTATAATTTTTTGAACCTCAACTCGATTTTAAAGCATCTCCTTCATATTAAATACTGCTGCTTGTCCAACCTGATTCGAAAACGACATAATTCTGTAACTTGTCTGACCCCTTTTGTACATCCATCTTTGTTTCGGCCAATCAGCTGTTGACAATTGACGATCAACTGTTTTCATTTGCATTGTACCAAGTAATAATCGGTATCAGTTGAGACGAAAGGTGTACTTGATTCGTCTTGCAGAATAAGGCTCTTAATAGTAATTCAAACAATATTAAATCTTTTTTTTTTTTACATACAAATTAGAGAACGAATAATTTGTTCGGTTCAATCTCACCTATTGCTGAAAACGTATAATACGTACGTATGAACTATCATATATTCCTATTCTTTCAGAGCGTTGGACATATGTTAGCGCCGGCATTGGTAGAATATAGTCCCACAATTTATTTTGTTAAATTGAAATTTCAAAAATGTTTAATACTTTACTACATTTCACTTACAGACTCCACGCCGCAATATCTGACCCGCTTTGCCTTGCGAAGACACATCGGTGGCTCAACTAATCCAAGTTTTTGGATGGCTGGCAATTGTGCCGGTACACAGATTGGAACGCAGTCAGTGTTACTCTCCCGCTGGTATGAAATCAGTAATTCGCATCATCACAATCAGGGCATCGGCAGCACCTCACGAAAGTTCCATTTAACACGGCGCCTAGATGAAAATGCCTCTTCGAAAGTTGAGGTGACAGTCAAAACAATGAAAGAGAAGCAGAAAGAAAAAGTGGAGGAGATTATAAAGGAGGCAAGTGCACCGGCCTCCACAAAAACTGTCCGCGAGCCGGTGGAGCCTGCCAAGGCAGTGGCCACAGAGCCACAGAAAGCCGTCGAAGTCAAAAAGTCATTGGGTACACGCATCTGGGAGGAATTAGTGCACTACTATCATGGATTTCGGCTACTATTTATTGATATAAATATTTCACGTAGGCTTATATGGCGTGTACTTAATGGTAAGACACTTACCCGTCGTGAGAATAAACTACTTTTACGCACCACCTCCGATCTATTCCGACTCATACCGTTTTCGGTTTTCATAATCGTTCCATTCATGGAACTACTATTGCCGTTCTTTATTCGTTTCTTCCCTGGTATGTTGCCTTCTACGTTCCAAACGGCCAAGGAGCACGAGGATAAGCTGAAGCAATCGCTGCAAGTGCGTCTTGAAATGGCGAAATTTTTGCAACAAACACTCGACGAAATGGCTGTACAGCATAAGAAGGAACACAAGAGTGAAGAGGCTAAGCAGTTCGCTGAGTTCTTCGAGAAGATAAAAGATACCAAAGAGCATGTACCAATTGAGGAGATCATTAAGTTCGCTAAACGTTTCGAAGACGAAATCACATTAGATTCGTTGTCACGTGAGCAATTGGCGGCGCTGTGTCGTGTGCTAGAGCTAAACACCATGGGCACCACCAACTTGCTGCGTTTCCAATTGCGTCTCAAATTGCGTTCACTCGCCGCCGACGATCGTGCAATCGCTCGCGAAGGTGTCGAAGCGCTGGATCTCTTTGAATTGCAGCAGGCGTGTAAAGCGCGTGGTATGCGCGCCTATGGACTGACATCAGACAAGCTGCGTTCACAGCTGCAAGAATGGATTGACTTGTCGCTCAACGAAAAGGTGCCACCGACCCTACTGCTATTGTCGCGTGCATTACTCATCTCCGACGAAACCGCGACAACGCACAAACTCGTGGAAACGATGCGTGTATTGCCCGAAGCAGTTGCGACAAAGACGAAAGAAAAGATTGGCGAAAGCGAAGGTAAAATTGATAATAAGACGAAGATTGAAGTGCTTAAAGAAGAGGAACGAAAGATTAAAGAAGAGCGCGAGGAAGAACGCGAAGCAGCAAAGGCCAAGTTGGAAGAGGAGAAGGCGCAAGAAACCGAAGAGTTGCTTAGCCAAACACCTTTTGTACGCGCCAATATGATGTCTAACGAGCAACGAAAACAGGCTGAAGCTAGCAATAACATAACGTCAAAGGACGTCGAATTGCTGTCCGACGCTTTGAAATCACTATCCACAGATAAGAAAATGATGGTTGAGAAGGAGACACTCAAAGACCTCAAAGAGGAGCTTGAGGATTACAAAGAAGATGTTGAGGAACTGCGTGAGGTGCGCAATGTCGTCAAGGAGCCATTGCACGAGAGTCGCGCGGCGAAACTGCTATTCAAGAAGGTGAATAGCATGATTGGACACTTGGACAAGGTGCTATTGGATTTAGAGAAGAAACGCGAAGGCCAGCAAAAGCATGCAAAAGAAGTTGAGCAGACGCCGCTGCAAAATCAAGACCCTACACAGGATGAGGATATTGTGCGCGTCGCCGAGTTGATGGACACGATAAAGAAGGTATGTGAATAAAAACACTGCTCGCGGATCTATTCGTACTATTTTTGATTTACATTTTCCCATTCACAGTTGCAAAAGACTTCGGATGAGACGCGCTTGAAGCAAATCGAAAAAGTGTTGAGCAAAATCGACGCCGACAAAGATGGCATGATAACTGTGGATGAAGTGTTGAAGGTGGGCACGCCACGCGGCTGCAGGGAAATATATGTGCATACACAATTTAAATTATATAATTTTCTTACAGGTCGTGGAAGCGATTAGCCGCGAAAATGTCAACTTGTCAGACAAACAAATTGAAGAATTGGTCACGCTGCTCGATAAAGAGAATATCATAGAAGCTGAGGAACGTATGGAGAAAGCCATAGCGAAGAGCATAAAATTGGCAGAAAAACAAATTAAAGATCAACAAAAGCAGGTGGAAGCATCAAAGGCGTCAGATGAATTGAAGGATATGGCGCCCGAACTGAAGGATAATGCAACGGACTTAAGTCGAGACAGCCAAAAGAACGTCTTAAAAATGGAGGTAAAAGTTTAGTTTACAAAGAAACAAGAATTAATGAATATAGAATATTTTGTACACATATATTTTTTTTTAAGAATATGTAGGGTTACTGTATTACGAATTCCTAAAATGTATAGGAGAAACAAATTTCGTTTCCAAATACTTTACGTTGCTATTGTAAATTGTTCTTTACAGTGAAAAGATTTATTTTCCTGAACAGAGTCAAATAATTCAAACAACTACTAGACTGGACAGAGTTGACTGATTTAAGATACGTCTCTGTGTCCAGGGATCCAGGCAACGACCGTAGTGAATCACGTAGCCATTTATAATAGCTCTACATTCAATTATTACTTTGGAAAAAGTGTTATTGGACTCTAGAAATTTTTTTTAGAACTTAACCGTCAGAGTAGATAGTTGTTGTTGTTGTTGTAGCAACATAAACATTCCTCGTACATATGCGGGAATGTTGCTGAAGTGACAGTCCTTGGCCGGATATAAATCTAAGTCGTTCCGGTTACGTAGAATCGACTGTCGTGGAAATGATAGTGCTTGGTTGTGCTGCAACGGACGAGTCCTTAACCCATCTCTTTTATAGCTAACTGCCGAAGCTATTGCTTAGTTTTGAGGCATTTATACCACCACTGGCTCTGCGTAAATGTCCTTAACGCCATTCTTATTTTTTTCGGATTCTTTTGGAAAAATTATTTTAAAAACAGAATTGTGGAGCAGTGTAATCTCATTTCGTATGTATTATCTGAGAATTTTCCAGAGTAGGCATGCATACGGTCTAATTGCATGCATGCATACAGTTGCAATTATACCGGGATTTGTTGTTGTTGTTGTTGTAGCAGCATAAACATTTCCCATGCATATGCGGGGAATGTTGCTGAAGTGACAGTCCATGGCCCGAGATAAATCCGGGTCATTCCGGTTACGTAAAAACGACTGCCGTGGATTTGTCGTAGATATCTATGGGGAAAATAGAATCTTAAAGGCAATGGAGTTTCAAAAGCCTTGGTATAGGTAGAAAGCAGCGCTAACCGTTTCAAGATCCTATAATCCTAAACTATTCAATAGGGAAAAAGCGTTGATACCCATGCCCATAGCCACTTCTAGATTACTAACAGACAGAGAAACCATTAAAATGGCAAATACAAAATGGCAATACGTAACAATATGCAAATTAAGCAAATTGGCATGGCCCAAAACTCAACAGTGGCCGCTCAAAATACCTGCTAAAACTCAACAGAGAAAATACAAGAACTTTTATAGGTGTTTAACCGGTCATTGTCTAATAGGTAACCATGCTAAAAGGCTGGGAGCTTCATTCTACGATTATTGTAGAAGCTGCTGTAATACAGAAGCGGAGGAAACTATTGGACAACTCATTTATGAGTGTGAAGGATTAGCTAGAAGAGGACTTCACACGCTTGGTAGTGCATTTTTAACAGGGAACTAACGAAGTTCAGCTCATTTATAAAAGCCACAGGATGGTTTAAAAGGACTCACATAGTGTAAGGAAAAAGTTCCAGTGGTATCACAGTGGACCTGCGACAGGTCTAAGTGTGTCATATTGGCAGACACCAGACCTACCTAAGGTCTGTGCAATGCAGAATGAATTAGTGTTGCTAAATATTAGTTTTATTTATTTGTTTCTTTGGCACTCATTGACACTGCATTTACTTTCAGGCATGCAACGAGAAGAATCCACTCTTGGAAGCCGCTGAAAAGCAAAAGGAGAAGATACTCCCAAAAAACGATATCACTGCACAAATACCTGCACCACCACCACCAACAGCAGCGACCCAGGGGAACCCAAAAGATAAAATGATATGATGCGAAGACGGAGGTGATAAACCAAAACAAAAATTCACAGATCAAGACCGTCGGTGCAAGTAAAGATGTGCTACTACAGGCGGCTAATTCAAGAGTAACATCTTAAGCCGATTTGTCTTGCTTTTTTTGTTTTAGTAAAATTGAATGGGTCGAGTGCAAGCGTGCGTGTGTATGTAGTAATGAAAATGGTGATGAGGCTGACTGTTTTGTGAAAGAATTTAAAGGATATAAAGTTATGTATAGAGAAACATAAAATAAAAATAATTGATAGTTGGAAACACGGTTGGTGTTGCGGTGTAAAGGAGCGTAAGAGAGATGGAGAGAAAGTGTGCTTGCTTAAAATTTTAACAACGGCAGCAAAGGTGGCAAATAACAATTAAAAAGTGTTTGAGGAAAAACCAAAATATGACACTGTACTTGCTTAGGTTGAAGAGGTTAATTAAATACGATTGTTGAAGCAGCGATCGCAAGCTTAGCAGAAGTGGGGTAATAGCATACAGAGGGGTAATTCACTATTACTTAAGTACAAATGTTGTGATTTCCAGCCATTTGCACTTAAGCGTGAACTATTCAAGTGTATATATGCGCCATTATTATTACTTTAGTAATGCAACAACAACACTGCTTTGGCAATAGTGATTCAAAAATGCAAGGTGTGCGCCTATTACGCATTTTTTTGTTGTTGCTTTCCTTCTCGGTTGCTACGCAAATGAATTTCCACTTTACAACCAACTGGCCTAGATATATTTTTATTTTCCTTTAAAATCATTGCTAGCCAACAAATTGATATTTTGGACTATTTTTTCCAAAAGCTATTTAACCTGTTAAGCGATTAGTTTTTCTTAGAAAGCTCGTTTTTCTTACTGTGCTGAATTAATTTCAAGCAAAGACGTGTATTTACGACATACCGACAAACCGACAAACCGGTTATCAGCCAAATATTGGATTCACTGTGCGCATTGGCTGAACGATTATGATAACGATTATCAGGAAATTCAGTGTTCATGCTTACTTTATAATGTCAAAATAACAGGGAAATTTTCGTTTTTTGCTTAACTTTAAATTTTATAGCAAATGCAATTTTTTTTTCAGCATGACGCACATATACGACATTAACTAAAAATGAACTTTTGAAATTGACGCATATATACGACATAATCACTTAACAGGTTAAGTTTTCTCTTTCCAAAGTAAAAGTTACAATAAAAACTTTTTTTAGCAGAAAAATATTTCCTTTTCATTTCAAAGAAGAAAAACAACAAAACACAAAAAATGCCACCTCAGCTGCATCGCAAAAATATTAGCAAAACTTTTTGTTGCTTTTATGAAAGAAAAAGGAGAAAGTTTTGCGTATATTTTACGCGCAATTTTGCAAGCACAATTGCGAACGTCTCCAAATCGTAACACCAACAATAAACTACCATATACCAAAATAATCGCAACCGTAAGACGTGAAACAAATAATTAAAAAAAAATGCGTTGACGCTGCCGCCGTTGACTTTATACGATGCTATTGTCAGTCTGCGAGTAAAACTTCACCACAAATTGTGAGGCTGTAAAATTATATAAAATAAAAAAAATCGCTATTTAAAATTTGTTTAACTTTTATGTGCATTATAATTTCTTGTTTTTGTTTTTTTTTTTTTTTGTATAAACTGAATTTCATAAAAGTATTGTAGAATTTTTGATACTACATGTAAAGAACAAATGAAAGATGTAATACATATAGACTTGGAAAATACTTATGTAGAAACCCGAAAATAAATTGTCACAGTTGTGAGCAATGCACATGCAGCATAAGAAAAAAAAAACGAACAAGCAAATATATATGAATTGGTTAAAAAAACACACACACACACACTCATACACTTAACCGCTAAATATAGCAATTCGAGTGGTAACTATTACATTTAAGTGAAAAATGGCGTGATTTAGAAATAGTTAAATTGCTGAAAAACTACAAAGTGCGGATAAAAAGTCGACCTAAGCGGTTTTTTTTTTCCTTTTCAAATGCTTTATATGTTTTTCCGAATTACGCTTCCAGGCGCTATTTCAAGGCAATTTAATCCTTTGTAAATATTTTGTGTGTTCTAAAATCACTTTAAAAATTGATTCAATTTTGTTCCTTCTACGCACCCTGTACATAAAGTGCTTATTAAGCTGCTAGACATTCTGTATCAACATAAAATTTAATTTAATGCTAAAAAAACAAAAATATTTTAAAGAATTAGAACATTTTTAAAAACTACTTTTTTTTTGCAAAAACAAAAAATCTGAAAGCCCCTAATCAATTTAACTGCGTAAATTCCAATCTAATTTGAGTAAATTAAGCATCCAAATAATTTGTTTCCACACTTGTCTAAAGTACAATTGGAGCCGGCTTGTTTTTTATCAGTCCGATGTGATATGCCAAGATTTGGCAGCCGCATCGCACATAGAGCTAGCAATGTCACTTAGTCCGTTGTGGTATGCCAAACTAAAAAAACAGCTTATAAATTTTTTAAATTTAATTTGTTTATTATTATTGATAATTTCTCTGTTGTAGCACTATGAAAAAAAAAACAGCAACAACAATTGGGCTTTCAATCTATTCAATCGGTTTTCCAAAATGTCAATGTTTGTTTTCAAAGAAAAAACAAAAAAAAAACCTAAAATTCGCTTAAATCTCAAAATCTGTTTCTAAGCCTCACTTTGTTCTACCCCCCCCAAAAAAAAACCAAAATTTAGTTTTTACAACGATTTAATTTGTGCTACCGCTGCTAAACGTACCAGTTTGTATGTTTGTATGTTTATCCGAGAAAATTCGATGCACATGAATTTATGCTTTAATCTTAATTTTTTGTAAATTACAAATTTGTATATTATGAACTTATAATAATGATATAATTGAGTACAATAAAGTCGATAATGAAATAAACAAAAACTCAAAAATGGCATTTTCTTTAAAAGCTAGTTTTATATCAAAAATAATAACCACTGTTAAGTTAATATTTTTTGTTTCTATTGTAGTAGTATTTTGCTTTCAAATTAGTTTTTCAGTCCACATCTCAACTGACTCCTATAACCCAAGCCAAAGATCCTGTTTTCTCCTCTAATCCATTGGATTGGATTTTTTTTTTGAATTTTCTTAAAGTATAATATCTCAAAAATATTGTGTGAAAATTTGAAGTGAATCCGACAAATACTTTTCCGAGTTATTCAACAATTAACAGAAGGCGCTCCGGAGCGTTCGAGAACAGGTAGCAAAACTTGAAATGCGTTTTTCTCGAAACCTTGTTTTTTTAAACTGGTGATCACTGTAGCTTAAAAACTGCTTGATGTTTGATATAAATATGGAATAAAATTTATACTGCTTTTGAAAAACATGAAAAACTCGTGTCTAATCGAAGGTTGTTTTTCAAAAATTTTGATTTATTTTAACTATTATTTGTCGGGTTTTTTCTCGAAAATCTGAAAAATATTTCCCGAAGCCGCCATATTGTTAATTTTGAAAAAAAAGCTTCGATCAGACACAAGATTACCTATTAATAAAACTAATTTCTCTTGCCCGATTGGTTTTAGATGAATCTCCAAGGACTTGCGATGAATCACCGCAAGGGAATATAAATATTATACGAGTAGTTAGCATTATTGTTGTGACAACATAAAACAAATCTCAATCTCGACATAAGTTTATTTTGGAGAATCATTTAGGAAGGCTAATTCATTCCCAACGAATTTCTCCCCATTTTTCGCCCCATTGAATCAAGGCTGTCATGGCCATACCGGTAGCTAAGTGATATACTGACAATAGTACGCGACATCTGAACCCTATTCTGACCACAAAATATAAGAAACAGTTATTTTTCTCCCTTTCAAGGTCTTCTTACGGCAGGCAATGTCAAATTTCCCTATGTATTTCGGAACTATTAAAAGGTTAGCTTAGGTTATGGTGGTAGTCGATCTGCACGACCAATTTACTTAGACCTTACAGATCTCCTGTGGTACCACTGTGCGAAACGGGAACCTCATTTTTTTGTCCTTCGTGGAACCATTTTGGGGCTCTTATGAGCCACACAGTTCCGAAAGAGTATTGAAAAAGTGTTTACCTAAACAACCTGCTCTGATTTTACCATAGCTAAGGCTAGACAATTGCAAAGGAAGTGCTCAACTGTTTCGACCTCTTCCTCATCTCGTATAACTTCTACAATATTCATGGGAGAAAACTCGAGATCTTAAGGAATGCCTGCCAAACAGCCAATGCCCAGTTAGACAAGTCACGACTTTTGAGATATCCTCTCTAAGCAATTCCTTTGTTTTTTTTTTTTATTTGCGGCCATAGTAGGCTAGCTGGTATGCATGTGTCTTCATCTCTCCATGACCTATTGGCCTCTTGTAATTAGCGGCAATTGGTACAAAGGATCAAGTTTTGGTGTTCGCGTATCCAAACAACTTGCAACGTAGGGGAAAGTGAAGGAGCAAAATGACATTTCAATTTGAGGGCAAGTTGCAAGTTTTTACTGTATAAATTTTTACTTGTTTTTACTGATCACAAAGAGAAAATAAATGCGCATCAAAATTAGCGAATGGAGTCGAAGTTCTAAATTTTAATAAAAATGGTTATTAAAATGGAGAATGTCAGTAAGAATATTTCAGATTAAATATGAAGAAAGCTGTGTGATGCTACAATAATACCATTGCTAATGGAATGTTCTTCATTTGACCGCGATGATGAAATGGAACAAATTATTGTGAACAAAATAAAATCATGTGATGCTAAGCGCGTTATTTTGTATTTTAGTTGCTTTAGTTTTTTAAGGGGTTATATACAGGTAGAAATTTCAAAATATCGATTTTTTATACTTTTTCTTAATGTACATATATTTAAGAATACACACAGAAAATTTTATATCGTTTCGGTGAATATTTCCAAAGTTACACGCAAATTTGAAAAGGCGTTTCAGAGTGCTTGACCTTGAACTTTAAACGCGTTATTCTCAAAATGGTCTTTTCAAAGTCGGTGACCAACATTACTCGAAAACGGCTAAACTAAATATTTTTTAGTAATTAATCGAAGATTTTTTCTCACCGATAAATATTTTTTTTATAAACAATTTAAGACAGAAATTTTGGCCAAATTTTGCTTATTCCTTCGATTAATTACCAGATTTAACATTACTTTAACGAAATCTGTTTGGTTTTTTAATTTCAGAGGATCCAGTTCAGAGATATAGTAGCCACCGCAAAACGTCTCTTTTGAGAGGAGCTCCCGGAGATCAGCTATAGCTCTCTTTTTACTAATACTAAGTCTAAAAAGCGGCCGCCGTAGCCGAATGGGTTGGTGCGTGATTACCATTCGGAATTCACAGAGAGGTCGTTGGTTCGAATCTCGGTGAAAGCAAAATTAAAAAAAACATTTTTCTAATAGCGGCCGCCCCTCGGCAGGCAATGGCAAACTTCCGAGTGTATTTATGCCATGAAAAAGCTCCTCATAAAAATATCTGCCGTTCGGAGTCGGCTTGAAACTGTAGGTCCCTCCATTTGTGGAACAACATCAAGACGCATACCACAAATAGGAGGAGGAGCTCGGCCAAACACCTAACAGAAGTGTACGCGCCAATTATTATTATTTTTTTTTTTAAGTCTTAAAATGCATTTAAAAGATAACATAATATGTGTACAAATTTTTAGATCAATAAACTGAAAAGTTTTCTCAGAAAAAATTCTGGAAAATTCCCTTTTTTCAGCCTTCTAACTGTATACATAGGTATAACCTCTTAATACGAGATAGCTCAACTAAAAAAATTTATACATTTTGTGATTTTTCCCCGCTGTTCGTAATACTTGCAAATTGTTACTGGTTTTGCGTTCATGCACTTTTTTGATATTTTTCTCTTTGAGAGTGGATTCTCGAAAATTCTATATATTACTGGATTATTTTTACATGAACAGACCTATTATTCATAGGCAGCAGTCCACGCTCTCATTGAAAACTAAAGTGACATTTTATTGAATAAATATGTTATATTTCTCCAAACGTTACAAATGAGTAAATGTAAAGGAATAAGTAGTTGACAGCGTACGTAAGTAAGTATGTATTTGTAAATCTAAGTGCTAATATTTAAAACATCTTATGGCATATAAATATTTATGTACGTACGTAAAATTTTCAACGCCAAGCTACATTTGCAAATAAAATGCATGAGTATGCAATTGAAGATGTGATAACTTACGCCCTAGCAATTATGTACTTTAATTTTATGTTGCCAATGGCTGTTACGCGTTAAGATATACGTAAATATGCACTAATATTATGTAAATTAAATTAAATTAATTTGTTTTTGATATTTTTGTGCTGTAAAAGTGGGAAGCATTTTGAAATTCGTGTTTGATTTGAAGGGAATATGAAATTTGCACTCGGTTAACCGTTAATGGTTAGTATGCACACAGAGTTTATACGAGTATAAGTTAAATGTCTCTATATGTATATGTGAGTATAGTTATTCAAATAACATTTCTAAAATATTTATCGTTATAGCAAATCATATTAATTGTAACATCTAAACTAAAACGATGTTTCGCCGGGATACTCGCTAATTAGCAGTTTTCTTGAACGCAAATAGTTTTCCACATGTTCGATATTCTCTTTATTTGCTGTAGTTGTTCTACTGTTGTGACCTTCAATTGTTGTATTGCTGTTTGAAGCTACAGCACCGGTAGCCGCCGTTAATTCAGTTTGTGTGACAGTTTCGAAATCACTGTTAGCAGCACGCTTGCGTGCATTGTTCAAGGCATACAGCCGATTGCGATAATATGAACTGTGTGGCGTGCAACATTTGTTGGCACTTGCTGCAACGTTTGTTCCTGCACTATTGCTTGCTGCCGTTGTGGGTTGTAGCGCATGCTCGTCGTGTTTTAAATTGTTTGATTTTTCGTCAACTAATGCATTCTCATCAGGCTCATGACCATCGAGACAGTACAGTAAACTTGGACTCAATTGCGAATCATTTAAGCCATGGATATTTTGCGGCGAACCGAAATCATCAGGTTGACTAGAGAACGACGAGTCAACCGGACTAGCAGTGAATACACTGCGGCTGCGTAAATATTCTCTGTTGATAGAAGTTTTAATTTTTGTACTTTTAATAATATACGAAAATATGATGTGCAGTTTTACTTACTTAAAATTACTACTAAGTGGATCGACTTTCTCCACGTTACGCTCGTTGTGCTTCAGCATCGCTAAGCCTGGCTGTTGCATGGCCATCAAATCGGCATAGCTATCCAATGAGGTTGCATCGTCGCATTGCAAATGTGGTGCTGTGTCAACTTCGTCTACGTCTTGCTGCGAAAAGTCGACGCTGCCGCGGCTATGCCCGGTCTCATCTTCGTCTTGCTCGCGAAAGTTAGAGAAATCTGTTTGGCAAATTGTTTGATTTTGATCGCTGGAGCTGTGCGTGGTGGTGAGCACCATGACGGGCTTTCGTGAACGTGGCGTCATTATTGATTCCTAAAAGAAAAAAAAGAAAAAAAAAAAGAAAAAAAAGAAAAAAAAGAAAAAAAAAGAAAAAAAAAGAAAAAAAAAGAAAAAAAAAGAAAAAAAAGAAAAAAAAAAGAAAAAAAAAAGAAAAAAGAAAAAAAAAATAAAGAAGAAAAAGAAAAAAATAAAAAAATAGAAAAAAGAAAAAAAGTAAGAAAAAATTAAGAAAAGAAAAAAAAAAAATTTAGAAAATAAAGAACAAATTAAGAAAATAAATAAGAAAATAAAAGAAAAAAGGAAACAAATTAAGGAAAAAATAAAAAATTAAGAAAGAAAGAAAAAATTAAGGAAAAAAGGAAGAAAGAAGAAAAGGGAAAAAACGGAAAAAAGAGAAAGATAAAAAGAGAAATAAGGAAAAAAGAAGAGAAAAATGATAAAAAAAGGAAAAAAGAAAGAATTAAGCGAGAAAAGGAAAAAATAAGACAAAAAAAAAATTAAGCAAAAAGGATAAAATTGAGAAAAAAAATTAAGAAAAAAATCAAAAATAAAGAATGAAAGAAAAAATTAAAAAAAAAAAAATTAAAATATTAAGAGAAAAGAAGAATGAAGAAAAAATTAAGAAAAAAATAAAAGGAGCAAAGGAAAAAAAGCAAAACAAGAGAAAAAGAAAAAAGCAAAAAAAGAAAAATAAGGAAAAAAAGAAGAGAAAAAAGCGAAGAAGGAGAAAAGAAGAAAAAATTAAGAACAGAAGAAAAAATTGAGAGAAAAAAAGGAAAAAATAAGAAGAAAAAAATAAAAAATTTAGTAAAAATAATATAAAAAATAATTTAGGAAAATAAAAAAAAGTAAAAAAAAAAGAATTAAAAAAAAGAAAAAAATTAAAATATTAAGAGGATAAAAGAATTAAAAAAAAACGAGAAAACAAAGAAAACAAAGAAAAAAGAGAAAAAAGAAGAAAAAAAGAAAAGCAGAAAAAAGAAAAATAAATACATCAGATTGTATTTAGAATTAAAAAGTAAAGTTGATGTATCAAAACTTTTAAATTCATCAAATTCGACTTCCATCTCCTTTTACCTGCATCGATTTGGGCATGCGCTGTGTGGATTTCGTAATCGGCGACATTGAGCGCCGTCCAAGCAGCAACGATGGCGTGCTCGTTATTAAATCCATATTTCTATAAACGCCACTCTGCTGCAACAAAAGCTGCTGATGATAACGGGTGGTGATGTTGTCGCTCGAGTTGCTATTGCTACTCCGCCCATCCACTGTTGTCAAGCCAATGTCGTGCGCTGCAGAATATTCCATCTCGTATTCGTCTTCCTCCTCTTCTGCTGAATCGCTATCGCTGTCCAACTGATCATCGGGATTATCTTCAAAGGTTTCATCATCCAAATCCTCGAGACTAACTACCGCATCGGTATTTATTTGTTGCACAATTTTGTATGTTTGCTCTTCTGTCGTATTTAGGCAAACTTTTGGTAACTCATCGTCTCCCGCAGATCGCCTTCGCAGTGAAGATGAGACGCTACGCACCAGCCGCTTCGTTGACTCGGGTGTGGCAAAGTAAGACCTTAAACTGTTCATACTCACACCTTTTATCAGTTTTCGTGTTAACGAACGACTACCGCTCGCATACTTTGAAGCGCTCTCCTTTGCACCAGTGCCCGATGCGACAGTTCCAATGGCGCAACTTAAATTTGGTTCCGATTTGTAGCGCGACTTATACTCCGCGGGTGTTTGCTGTATGGGAGTGCAAGGGTTGGATATTTCTTCAACATCCAACAGATGCGCTTCATCCCAAGCGACTGTTTTGCGTGCGTCGACGAGTGCTGCCGAGTGTTTGGCAAAATTCGAAATGAATTTAAGTGGCGTACAACAACTGGCGTCCCAGCGAGCGGCAAAACGGTTTGCGGCGCTGGCAGTTAGATTAGATTCGTCCGAATTCTGACGACTGACGGGCGCGGAAACGGAGCAGTCGTACTTTGGCGCTATTCCCGGTAGCAAACCATCGCTGCTGCTTGAGGATAGGGAAGAAGATTCAGACACTTCAATGTTAACATGTTGGCGGTGAAGTGTCAACTTGTGTTGTTGCGTTGCAGACGAGCGAGAAAGCACCGAATTCGATGAAACAGACTTATGTAGCGGGTGTTGATTCATTGACTTAATGGGTTGTGGTGTGGTGGATAATGGCGTGGTTGATGATGCGCAAGAAGAGGAGGATGTGTTAATGAGCGTGCGATTAGTGACATGCAAAGTGTTATAAGATGGCGTTGATGTTGTTGTTGATGATGGTCTGATTGGTGTAGTGGCAGATGAGTAACTGTTGTTGATTTGTGAAAGTGCGGGACTACGGAATAGTACGCGCAATTTGGGGTGCTTCTGATTATTGGAAAAGTTGGGTGTCTATAATATTAGATATGTGAACAGGCAGTCAGACAATGGACGTTGAAGTAGACAGAGTACGGCACAAAGGAGTAAATAAAAAAAAAAACAAAGAAAAGTACATGCGTTTTAATACCACAGAAGCAAACATTTATAAAAGCAATAAAAGATACTCACTTCACCGCCAGCTGTGGGCGTTGCAGTAGCTACAGCTGTACGTTTTGGTGTTCTTGACATGATGCCTTTATGGAAAATGTGTTTCTTGATAGAGTCGCCTATAGATTTGGCGCTGCGCGACGCATCTGTGCCCTTCAATCGATTCATAACCACCAATTGGAGCGGTGTACCTGCCCCAAAGGGAGACAAATTAAACGGGAATGCTTAAAACGAAACAACAGCCATGAAGCTTACCCTGTCCATTCTGTTTGTTGAATTGTTTGATAAGACGGCGCTTCTTGGACGATTCTGGCAAGCTTTGTATGTGCGCATAGAGCTGTGCCAGCTCCGTATCTGTGTTGTTAGCAGTGTGCGCCGCAGCCGTTTTTTCGCGATCCACGAAAGTGTAAACCGTGTTCACCGTCGACATATCTGATATGGACTCATCCAGTGTTTGCTCTGGCGACATGGTCTTCTTACGTTTGCGTTCCATGAAATATGCCCGTATGTCTGTTGATAATTTTGCAGGCATTTCGAAAATCTCTTGTCCTTTGCATACCATATAAGCGATGATGCTAGACATTGTTTTGGAAATGTAGTGTAATGCTTCTGGTGGCAGATTACGCGGACAAATAAGATGCGGCGCGAAAATTGTAGCCAAATTTTCGGGTGTCATTTTATTATGGCATTCATATGCCGTCACGGCATGCAAAATTTCAATGATGTGTTGCAGCAATTGCCGATTTTCATCGGGTAAAAGCAACAAGAGCAGCTGGATTGAGCTGAGCAAGTGTTGTTCACGTTTTATTCTTTCCGGATTTAAGGGTCGTGTAAGAGTGCCCGTGCTACTGCTGCTCGTTGAGCCAGCGCCCAGGCATAGCGGCGCTATTTGCTGATGTGCTGGATAGTGGGCGTCTGTGAGTAGCGGTTCGGGCAGTTCGGCAAGATAACCTTTGAATACCGTCGCACAATCGTGTGCCGAATACCCACCCTCTTCCATGTCGATAGGTTTGTCATTTTGCACTTGCAGACGCAGCTCATTTTGCCGAGAAGTGGAGCCAGTTTTACGGAAAATGCCTTCCTGCTTCAAATCTGAAAAAGATGGTCGTTAATACGTTTAAAATATATTTCATTACAGCTCGCCAAATTAACCTACTTTTCTCTAGCAATAAGAATGTCTTCAGCTCCTCAAGGTGCAGCAAGAAGCCAGCGTTGATTTGTTGATGCAAAACTTCTACAGGACTACTCTCTGCACTAGTCGAACCCTTTGACCCGGTGTTCGCGCATCCCGTGGTTGTCGTGTGCTTTTGCTTCTTCGACAATCGATTCCATTTCTTCAGCTTACCTTTATCCTCGTATACTATTTCATGGCAAGGTAAATCAAATCTGTGATGAATGGCCATACATTTGTGATTTTCAATATTATTTTAAAAACAAATTATGTTATTTTACTCACTCGTCGGTATTCAAATCCAGCTCGAATGAGAGATGCATGCGCACCAACGATTTGAATTTCTCATAATTTAATTTACGCATATGCGCCGCTATGTCGGCATCTGAAAACCTATTCAAATTCACACAATCCAAATCCATTGTCGTTTGCGACTATACACCCCAGCAGCTGCGCCTGTGCGGTATGACAAATGTACACAGAGACGAGGAGGCACGCCTATATTGCTTGTTGTTGTTTCGTGTCGCACAAGTAGTCACACAAAAATATCAACTAATTGGCGTAGGCAATGTTCCACTTATTTTACAGGATAATTATTACAAATGAAGAAATATTAAAGACGACGCGCTAACTAAACAAAAATCTAAGCTCCGCATTTTTTCAAGGCTTTTGTGAGAATATTGTTTGTTAAATCAGCGAAAATATAACTTGAAAAAGCGCGTATAAAATCTAATTGAACGCAGCGAGTTCCAACTGAACCGCTGTCATTTAAAAATATGCTAATTAATACAGTGACACTAAAACTTTTGAATACTTTGAGTGGTAGCCCAAATGTTATTTTAAGTGTCCCACAGAGTGATATAAGAGAATTGAATTTTTTTTTGTTTTGACGTGATAACGTCTTATAATTCGATTTAACAGGCTGCACGCACGAAAAAATGTGTCGTTACCTTGCTCATTACTGTTCATTGCCGTTACCTTGCTCATACTAGTGTTACCTTGCTCATTACTGTTCATATGTAGTTACCTTGCTCATATGTAGTTACCTTGCTCATATGTAGTTACCTTGCTCATATTAGTGTTACCTTGCTCATATGTAGTTACCTTGCTCATATGTAGTTACCTTGCTCATATTAGTGTTACCTTGCTCATATGTAGTTACCTTGCTCATATTAGTGTTACCTTGCTCATATGTAGTTACCTTGCTCATATGTAGTTACCTTGCTCATATGTAGTTACCTTGCTCATTGCATTGAATGAACTGCAAGCGAAAGAGCGGAAGGAACGACAAAGCAAACAAAGCAAACGAACGGCAACGTTCGACATCTTGCTCTCCCCTACTTAAGTGAGCGTATATATGTATGTATGTATATGCGCATATGTACATATATAAATTCACGTATTTGTATTGGCATATGCCTTCTTATTGATTATTATTATTTTGATTTACTTGAGAATTTCAAATAAAACCAAGTTTGTTAATAATACCTGTTGTTTTAATGTTATTATTATTATTTTTGACGTGATAACGTCTTATAATTCGATTTAACAAGCTGCACGCACGAAAAAATGTGTCGTTACCTTGCTCATTACTGTTCATTGCCGTTACCTTGCTCATACTAGTGTTACCTTGCTCATTACTGTTCATATGTAGTTACCTTGCTCATATGTAGTTACCTTGCTCATATGTAGTTACCTTGCTCATATTAGTGTTACCTTGCTCATATGTAGTTACCTTGCTCATATGTAGTTACCTTGCTCATATGTAGTTACCTTGCTCATATGTAGTTACCTTGCTCATATGTAGTTAGCTTGCTCATATTAGTGTTACCTTGCTCATATGTAGTTACCTTGCTCATATGTAGTTACCTTGCTCATATGTAGTTACCTTGCTCATATGTAGTTACCTTGCTCATTGCATTGAATGAACTGCAAGCGAAAGAGCGGAAGGAACGACAAAGCAAACAAAGCAAACGAACGGCAACGTTCGACATCTTGCTCTCCCCTACTTAAGTGAGCGTATATATGTATGTATGTATATGCGCATATGTACATATATAAATTCACGTATTTGTATTGGCATATGCCTTCTTATTGATTATTATTATTTTGATTTACTTGAGAATTTCAAATAAAACCAAGTTTGTTAATAATACCTGTTGTTTTAATGTTATTATTATTATTTTTTTATTATATCTGAAGGAAAAAATGTATGGTAATATTTACCATATCTATACTAATATTATAAAGAGGAAAACTTTGTTTGTTTGGTTGTAATGAAGAGGCTCAAAAACTACTGGACCGATTTTAAAAATTCTTTCACCATTCGAAAGCTACATCACGAGTAACATGGATTATATTTTATTTTGGAAATAGGGCTCGAGATATAGGTCAAAACGTGGACCCGGGTAACCTTCGGATGTGTATGTACAATATGGGTATCAAATGAAAGCTGTTGATAAGTGCTTTAATACGGGGTAATTTTCATACCTATTGATGACTAGGGTCTGGAAATATATGCCAAAACGTGGACCCGCCGTGTCTTTGCACCGAATTAAACCAAACTTACACACATTGTTAAGTAGGTATTGAAGATGATTTCCGTATAGTTTGAATACCTATTGGTAGATAGGGTCTCGAGATATAGGTCAAAACGTTGACCCGGGTAACCTTCGGATGTGTATGTACAATATGGGTATCAAATGGAAGCTGTTGGTGAATGCTTTAGTTCAGAGTATTTCCATCCGCTCCGTGACTAGGGTCTCGAGATAGAGACCAAAACGTGGACCCTAGAATGTGTTTGTACAATATGGATATCAAATGAAAGCTGTTGATAAGTGCTTTAATAGGGGGTAATTTTCATACCTATTGATGACTAGGGTCTGGAAATATATGCCAAAACGTGGACCCGCCGGGTCTTTGCACCGAATTAAACCAAACTTACACACATTGTTAAGGAGGTATTGAAGATGGTTTCCGTATTGTTTGGGTACATATTGGTAGATATGGTCTCGAGATATAGGTCAAAACGTGGACCCGGGTAACCTTTGGTTGTGTATGTACAATATGGGTATCAAATGAAAGCTGTTGATAAGTGCTTTAATACGGGGTAATTTGTTATGTTATGTTATGTTATGTTATGTTATGTTATGTTATGTTATGTTATGTTATGTTATGTTATGTTATGTTATGTTATGTTATGTTATGTTATGTTATGTTATGTTATGTTATGTTATGTTATGTTATGTTATGTTATGTTATGTTATGTTATGTTATGTTATGTTATGTTATGTTATGTTATGTTATGTTATGTTATGTTATGTTATGTTATGTTATGTTATGTTATGTTATGTTATGTTATGTTATGTTGTGTTGTGTTGTGTTGTGTTGTGTTGTGTTGTGTTGTGTTGTGTTATGTCATGTTATGTTATGTTATGTTATGTTATGTTATGTTATGTTATGTTATGTTATGTTATGTTATGTTATGTTATGTTATGTTATGTTATGTTAAAGTATATGTTATGTTAATGTTAACTCATTCTCTATATCCATACAAAATATGTATCAAACAAATAAAATTAAAATTTTCTTTTGAAAAATGCAACCATTCAATCAGTATTTTCTTATGACGTTATCACGTTAAACTATCGTCAGTAAACCGACTTTGCAGACAACCTCTTTTTCATTTTATTGAATATTAACAAGGTATAAAATACAAACAAAGTATAAAATTCAAAGCTTAATGTCTATAATAGAGTACAAGCAGCTTAAGCCATTTAACAAGCAATTGCTGAGGTGTTTCCCGCAGGCTAGTTCTGTTCCTCCCAACAACTAGGAACGGGCCAGGACTGGTGGTGCTCACACTCACCAACGCAATCGTCCGCCCGCATCAGCTAACACGATGAAACTAATGATGTAAATGAATTCTCACCACCGCTCCGTTCCGTAGTATCCAAGGTGGATTTAATAAGGTGACAGCATTCACCCAGCTGAATTTTTCGCCGTAGGTATGGCTGACGTCAAAATGATATGCTTTGTTTGAATGTATTGGTATGCTTACATTCGTATGTTTACATTTGCTTGCTGATTTTGACGTGATGCTTGCACCAAACGCAACAACAAATACATGTAGGGTTTTACTTATATGTGTTTGCTGTCACCTGTAATAAATTCGCCTTGGTAGTATCGTAGATCGTTGTTTCATCGTGTCAGCTGATATGGGCGTATGGGCGTACGTTTACGTTGGTGAGTGTCAGCACCATTAACCTTTTCTAAGAAATCAACGTTCTCTATTTATTTTTTTTAACTATTAAAGCCGACGCGTTAACAACAAAAATCTAAGCTCCGTGGATTTGTTTATTAAATCAGCGAAAATATAACTCGAAAAAACGCGAAACTCGAATTTAATTGAACATAGCGAGTTTGAATTGAATCGCTGTCATTTAAAAAGTGATAGTTGATACAGTGCCACTAAAACTTTAAATACTTTGAGTGGTAGCGCAAATGTCATTAGATGTCCCACAGAGTGATACCAGCGAATTGATTTTTTGTTATTATTTTATTGATTAAATAATATATAATGACCTAATCTTAGGGGAGAAGTAGACGACAAAATTTAATATTATTAAATTAGTAGATATTAAAAAAAAATAATATTAGTTCTTATGTAATATAAGAAATCGAATTGATAATCAAAAATGTAAACAAAGAGGGGCATATTTTCATTTTCATTTGCAGGCATCCGGCAACACTATACTGCTGTTAATTCCTATGAATTGTTATTCTCGTTTAAATCAGAAAAGTGAAGATATCGGAAAATACATTTGTTTGTAATTTTTATTGAAATATTTCGAAGACAGGTATAAAAATAGGTAAAAAGATGCGTGTGAGTCCATCTTTTGTGAATTTATGTGAAGTTTAGCAATATATGTACCTGTATATTATAATGTGCCAAACTACAGTGAAGTTTTCGAGCGCACTTTTAAGGCAAATGAAAAACTATTATTTACAAAAAAATTGGGAGTTATAAAGGTTGTTCCTGAACCACTCCTAACATCTCCACCAAGTTTCATTAAGTAAGTCATTATACTTTGCCTATACTAAATTGCTCATGCCACATTATACCAAACCTGTCATTGCAACATCAAAAGGGGGCATCAATATTTTCCATCTCTTGCTGTTAAATTGTGCTGAAGTTTAACAAACAATTCTATAGTGTATGTATCTCGCAGGCTGGTTCTGTTAGGTGCGGGCCAGGGCTTATCCTTCTCTAAGAAATCAACGTTCTCTAATTAACTTTGGGGTGGCTTTTCATTGCTACCACGATAAATTTGCTTATAATGTCTAAGTGCGTGGATCGAATTTAAAAATTATAGCACACAAATGTAGTCACTATATTAGCCTTTTGATTTATAGTACTTTTTATAAATTGCCATTAATAATTAATTGCAATATTTAACGTTAAAAATGCTTAATTTTGGCATAAGCTTGAAAAAATACCCTATTACAGACGCTTATTTTACTTAAATGCAAATACAGAAAAATAACAATATTCACTTTTAAACACTCTTTATTAATTTAAAATTTGATTTAAAGCTATTTTTACTCAATAATACTACGAATTTTATTAAAATTCTTTTATTACAAATGCCCTTCTAAACGTTTGTAATACCATGCAAAATAAATGTGCGGAACGAACTGCCAAAGGAACGATAGTGAGAAAAGAAGCGACACCGAAAAAACTCAGTCAACCAACAATGAGGTTTGATAAAACTTTTGTAGTTTATAAAACAGTTAAATTGACCTTGGGCCTTCGATAAATCATTATTTTCAAAAATAGTACAAATTTGGACTAAAAAATCGCGATAAAATATTTTCATAAAAAGCGCGGAGCTTGTTTCTTTGAAAATGTACATATGTTACAAAAACAAAAATATTTTTACAAATAGTGAAAATTTGGAATAAAAAATCGCGCAAATTTTCGTCTGCTCCGCTTTTTTGTTTCGAATTCTACATGTATACATGTTACAAAAAAACATTTTTATAAAAAGGCGCTTTTTGAAATTTTAAATATATATTTTTGCAAATACTGAAAATTTGGAATAAAAATCGCACGATGATGCAAAAAACAAAAAAGAGGTTGTCTGTAAAGTCGGTTTACTGACGATAGTTTAACGTGATAAGAAAATACTGATTGAATGGTTGCATTTTTCAAAAGAAAATTTTAATTTTATTTGTTTGATAGATATTTTGTATGGATATAGAGAATGAGTTAACATTAACATAACATAACATAACATAACATAACATAACATAACATAACATAACATAACATAACACAACATAACATAACATAACATAACATAACATAACATAACATAACATAACATAACATAACATAACATAACATAACATAACATAACATAACATAACATAACATAACATAACATAACATAACATAACATAACATAACATAGCATAGCATAACATAACATAACATAACATAACATAACATAACATAACATAACATAACATAACATAACAGGGTGGAACTCAGCCGATAAGGAGGGTTGTTATAGTGTTAGTGGGAGCATGCCCCACATACCACTGGTGCGACGGCACCTGTGATGATGTTTCTGACATTTTGATTTTAACCTCCCTAAAAAAAAAAAAAAAAAAACATAACATAACATAACATAACACAACATAGCATAACATAACATAACATAACATAACAGAACATAACATAACATAACATAGCATAACATAACATAACATAACATAACAGAACATAACATAGCATAACATAACATAACATAACATAACATCCTGTTCAAGGTAACGACGCATGAGCAAGATAACGACGCATTTTTTGGTGCGTGCAGCCGGCTACATAGAATTATAAGACGTTATCACGTCAAAAAAATTTGTATAAAAATAATAAATTTTTCGCCAGGATCACTTACACGGTGTGTATTATCCAAGTAATGTGGCCTGTCATGAATTCAGTATACAACAGTGTAATTGTTACCTTACGCCAAATTTATTTAAAAATGCCGAATGTGCCGAATAAGTTACGGCAATAAATGAAGCCATTAATACTACAAATTTAAAAGTTAATATATATTAAAATTCAAACAGAACAATGAAAATCAGTACCATAAAGATATATTTTCAAGGCGAATAAATACGTCGTGCATACTTCGTATTGTCTGTTAACTGTGCTTATTACTCGCTACTTTGAACCGGAGCTAAAGCACCTGTTTCAGTTACAGTTATTTTCCATGGGACTGCATTGAAATGCGACTGCTTTCATCAAATAATGTACGTTAATAGGTATATACATGAGTGTTCTCGTTAACAGTTCTTGCTTTGTCTTCTTTGTAAACCGTCAAATTTTTTGTGTCACATTTTAATAATTGGCTTTTAAAAGGAATGAGCGCATTTAGTCGTGCTTATCGAGATCCAAAATCTCCCCTCATGCCCCTCAAGCCGTTCGCTACGAATACTGCATTTAGTTTTAATTTAGGTGGTGACGATTCGCTTAAACCATTCATTGAAGCCATTGAAGCACAACGCACTAAAGGAACTTCTAGATCCTCGCCAGCTGGGCTGGCTGGTGGTATAAATGTGAATCCATGTAAATACACCAATCAACAACCAACATATTTGAACACGAAAAATGTCAAATCTGAAAATGCTATTAGAACGCGAAAACTTTCCGCGCGATCTACTTCTTAAAAAAATTCGGGTATGATTTCTAACAGTGGACCAGATAATTATACAAATTGGGGTATGAGCAATAGCAAACCACCGAAATATGAGTCAACTTTCGATTCCTCTTGTGGTGGCGGGAAGCGTCTTGATGATAATGATTCAAACGCAACAAATTCGGATTTGTCCTCTTCGAGTTCTTCATGTTCCTCTTCTACAAGCCATCATGGAGATATTTGTCGTCATAGACCACCCAAACTGGTTTTCGATGATGCACCGGGCGATGAAGTAGACTCGCGTATGTCATCTGTTTTCAATTGGGTATGGAATCGTTTGTCACCAATGGCAAATCCTTCAATCTATGAGTTATTGGCGCGCGTTGGAATGCAAGAGTATTGGACAATCTTCGAACGGGAAGAAATTCTCTATTTGGATGTATTTTCTACTTTAACTGTGGATGATTTAAAAGTTATTGGTATTCAAAATCCAAACGACTGCGTCAAAATATTGAAATCTGTTGGAATGGCTCTTAACTTTTTATCTGGTCTGTTTGCACTAAAAAAGCCATAGCTATTTAGTTCACATGATGTTATGTATGTTTTTGTTAAAGAATTAATGTTCAAATTTTTGTGTTTTGTTGTTTTATTAGATATTGATTTGTATTGACTTTTTTCTTAAACAAACTTGACTATTACGAAAAAAAATTTTATATTATAAGCACAAAAAGATTTTTATAAAATGGAAAACAAAAAAATGTTTAAAAAAATGTTTATAAAAATAAAAAAATTTCGCCAGGGTTATTTATAAATTTTACAATAATACAACATTTTCATAAATAGTACGAGTTATAAAACCTAAGTTAAATGCATGCTGGGTTAACAATTGCTTTATACAGGTTGGCTGATGAAAGCCGCTACCAAAAAAAAATTGAATACAGAGAGAGTACAGGCGGATGTTTGGCGGCGATCCCCCGAACAGATGGACCATAATGAGACTGGTGAATAATTTTGCTGAGCAAGGAACAGTCGCAAGAAGGCCTTATCATCGACACCCACCAGTTCGGACGGAGGAAACGATCGCTGCTGTAGCTGCAGCTATACAAAGCAATCCAAGGGTTTCAACAAGAAGCTTATCTGCTCAACTTGGTGTCAGCAGACAGTCTTTGCAAACAATAATGCACAAAGATTTAGACTTATTTCCCTACAAAATTCAAATGGTTAACAAACTGAATGCAGCAGACTTGCCGATTCGCTTGGAATTTTGCCAGAAGATCCTGCAAATGGTGGAAGAAGACCAAAACATGTTAAACTGCCTTTTCATGTCTGATGAGGCCCATTTCGATTTAAACGGCAATGTGAACAAACAAAATTGTCGAATATGGAGTACTTCTAACCCACCGATACTCCACGAGACGGAATTGCATCCTCTTCGCGTGACAGTGTGGTGTGCGGTTTCTTCACGCTGTATTGTCGGGCCTTATTTTTTTGAAGAAAATGGTCACACCGTTACGGTTACTGGAGACCGTTATTTGAAAATGCTGAAAGAATTTTTCTATCCAGAACCTGTGTCCAATGCAAAATTTACGTTAAAATCGCCACTTAAAATCATTGGAACTTTATTGTAATCTTTTCTAAGTATCCGCGATACTTCTGGTGTATACTTTATTAAATTTTCGTGAATGAATTCCGTGATGCTATTTATTGATTTTTTTTTCTGTCGATATTCACGACACTTTTCTGCATTATTTTTCGGCATAATTGCGGTAAATATTTAAAAATGAAAATATTTACGAATATAAAAATACACACGCGGTTGCTATTATGAGCGTCCCCAGCAAAACCTGCGTGACCGAAACTCTAACACAATTACACATATGCACTCGTATTTGTTTGAAAATCGACTTTTTTTTTGGTTCTCCGTCACCTTTGGAAAATGTGTAAACAGTAAGCAAACTTTATTCATATATTTTTCCTAATTTTTGCATCAGTAAAATTAAACAAACGCCGTAGCCGAATGGGTTGGTGCGTGACTACTATTCAGAATTCACAGAGAGAACGTCAGTTCGAATCTCGGTGAAAACACCAAAATTAAGGAAAACTATTTTTCTAATAGCGCTCACCCCTCAGCAGGCAATGGCAAAACACCGAGTGTATTTCTGCCATGAAAAAAAGCTCCTCATAAACATATCATAAAATAAAATAAAATAACTGTATAAACAATTTTTTTTTCTTGTGATTCGAACTAAGAATTTTGGATCGGAAGCTCACATTGCTAGCCGCTCGGCTATCGCGCCATGCTGTCGGCGCTGGCCTAAAAGTTATTTAGTTCGTCGCTACGTTTATATGTAATATTCGTAGCCAAGAGTGTCGCTTTTTTCGTTTCACTTTTTCTCAAATCACTCCCAACGATTCTAAAGAAGTTTTCACTTCAAAAACAAAAAGGTCTTCCCCTAGCGTAGCCCCATAGTTTGGTGCCAGCTAACCTCCCTGAGTCTTAGCTTATCACTCCTAAGCTTCTCCCTGATAACGTGTTGTCCCATAGCAAGGAAGAGCGTCCGCTACTTCGTTCCCAGTTATACCCTTGTGTCCTGGGTCCCAAATTTGCCGGATGTGATTGTGCGAACAGATTGAGTTTTTCGATACTCTCAAGGATCAGTGAGGAATTCATCTCACAGCATGACGAAGCCTTGAGTGTCGCCTGACTGTCGCTCAGAATGGCAATTCGCTCATTTCGGAAGTTCCTGGCCAGATTAATCTCTACATCTTACTACGTTGATTAAGAAATTAATTAAATCAAGCCGAAGACCCATTATCACATCGATGTTTTATAAATTCAAAGGGCAAGTAGAAAATAAATAACATTCAGAAAAATATAACATAACAAACATTACAATTTTCATAGAGTAGTAAACTTTCAAACTGGATTTTCCAACACTTTCTTTTTTCCAAATTCATATTTTTGAATCGACCCTTATTAAAAGAGCCGAATAAATTTTTAGTCAATATTTGCTTTTACTCATAAGTGTATTTAACGAATACAGGTGCTAAATATATTTTGAAGCATTTATGCGTTCTAAAAACCATTAAGAAACCCTGCTTATAAACACTTTATCCGACTACACAATTAGAGTCAACAAAAACAATCATTGACTGGCGTAACAAAATCGCTCTCTAACTCCTTAAAACGTCTGATAAGATGCAGTCCCCAACAAACTGCAATCAACACATACATACATACGCACGCTGCTAGAGCAATAAATCTTGCTTTCTTGCCCTCTTTGCCGGAGCAACCACTAAAGGTATGCACACAGTCCACCACTAGTTAGTTGCGCTGGATTCAAGAAGATGAATGTGCTTACATACACAAACACATCAAAAGTAGTAACAAAAATATGAAAAATTGCCACTAAGAAAATGAATGTAGGTAATCATAAATTTTACAAGCGACCATTTCATTGATATACTTACGAACTTATGTAAATGCATGTAGTACTTATGTGCAGCATAAAAATGTCTGTCGAGTTGAAGGTTGTAAAAACCATTACTTATAGAGTAATCAATGCATACGCCCGCTGATGACATGGCTGACATAACAGTAAGAAATTTATGCTCACATTAGTAACTTTTGGCTGAACATTTAAATGGTTTAAGCTCATTTAAAATAGTTAAATCTTTGTAAGTCAGTTGTTTAAATTTTGGTCAGTTATTAAATTTTTTACTGGCTGGAAATGTTGCTGAGTAAGCGTTGCCTAGAAGCAGGCGCAATTTATATACCCCTATATAATCTAATTACAGATCAGAAATGCATTCTGTTCTAGGCTTCGAGGCTAGACCAAATTGTTCGACTTATGTCCAGTGAAATTCTTCACAACCTGCCATTTTCCCTTGGGTTGTTTTGGTCCAATTAAGGGAGTGGGGACACAAAAATTCATTAAATATTTAGAGGGCCGCTCCAAATCAGCCAACATTTCGGTCTCCTATAAACTGCCGGAGACAAGCAGCGTATTTCAAGCAGAGGTCTTCGCGATCCTGCAGGCATGCAAAATGCTTCGGGATCGCTGTTGGGAGGGAGACATAAATATTTTTTCCGATAGCCAAGCTGCAATCAAGGTACTGTCGTCGCCGCATTTCAGCTCTCTTCTCGTGAACTCCTGTAAGGAGGAACTTAAACGCCTCGAACGGGCAGGAAACATCTCCCTCATCTGGGTTCCTGGGCACAGGAATATAGAGGGAAATGAAATTGCCGATGAGCTTGCCAGGAAGGGGGCGGCAGAACCGAGTCCAGCTGCCCTCTTCTCAGACATCGGTATCCCCTTGGCCGTCATTAAAGGGAAACTACACAACTTCTTTCTAAGAAAAGCGCAAGACAGATGGAGGTCTGTCTCATCGTGTGCCATTTCAAAAGCACTATGGCCTCAATACGATATAAACAGAACGCTTAAGGTGATGTGAACCCCCCGCTATTCAATTTCCAAACTCATCGCGGTGATCACTGGCCACTGGGTGATCGGCACTCACGCGGAGAAGCTTGGAATTCCGTACAACCCCCATTGCAGAAGCTGTGGGGATCCTACAGAGAAAGAGACTGTGGAACACTTTCTCTGCAGATGTCCGGCTTTGGCGGCTAGGCGCTTGAGATTCCTCAGCGTCCCCTTTGGGGATGACTTGATGAAAGTCTCCAGCCTAGATCCCTTTTCTCTCCTCCGCTACATCAACAGCACTGGATGGCTGTAGACGGTCTTATCTCCTCCCTTAATCCTTTCACAGGTAGTGGTCCACTTTATGGTATCAAAACGGCACGTAAGTGCTACTTGTAGCGTACCTGTGGTACTCTTGCTATCTTACCTACCTACCTAGAGGGCCGCCGTAGTCGAATTTCTTGGTGCGAGACTATCATTCGTAAGTGCATAGGTGCGAATCTCCGTGCATGAAACAACAAAATGATCGAAAACGTTTTTTGCCTAATAGCAGTCGGCCCTCGGCAGGCAATGGCAAACCTCCGTTCAAAGTCGGCTTAAAACTGTACAAGATACATTCTGTCAAAAAATAATCGATGATCGATGATCGCCCATCAACGTCTTCAATGGATAAAAATGTCGAAAAACTCAAGGAAATGGTGCTGGGAGGTAGCTTGTGACCTTAGCGTGCTACACGAATCAATTCGCAACATTTCACACCTTCAATTGGGATGCGTAGCTGCTCGACTCGTTCCAAGAGAGTTGAATTTTTTAAAAGATTTAGCGCCCTGTGATTTTTTCCTTTTCCCAAAACTTAAATTTCCACTCCACGGACGCCTCTTTGAGTCGATATAGAGCATTAAGGAGAATTCGCTGAAGGAGCTGAAGAAGATCTCTTCAAACGAGTTTAAAAGGTGCTTTGATGCACTGTATAATGTTATGGGCTCACTAATTTCTTCATTAGATTCTTCTTCTTAATCACTTATGTCCATAATTAACTCTGCTCTTCAAATTAAAGTTTGAATAAACTAGACAGCTGCAGTATACAAACATACAAGCTCGAATTAGCAGAGATATGATAAGTAGCTTACTTGTCTGTGAGGTCATGTCATTGTCTGTATACTCATCAATCAACTTGGTGTCAAGTTTCGCTAGTTAATCGACCCCGCAGTTACCCTCAATGTCACAATGTCCAGGGACCCATTTACCATTTGATTAAATGACTCAGCCATCTTGTTAAGAGATGTGCGGCATTTCATGGCTACCTTGAAGGTTTTCGACTGCTTTGAGAGGGATTTTATCACCACTTGGCTATCAGTGAAAATATAGGTATCATCATCCACTATCACGGCTTTTATTATTGTCATCAGTTCAGGCTGAAAGACACTATAGTAGTCGGGAAGCCGCAAACTAAAGGAGATACCCAGATGTTGGAAATATACAACTCGGTCCAGCTTGCTCTCGAGCTTTGAGTCATCTGTGTATACAAGGACGGACTCGCCCTGTCTTACATCCCTGCCCCATTCCCGTGCTCTTTCCCTGAGCGTAGCGGGTTCGTGAACGTTGGAATGGCAATTGTAGGCGGTTATGAGAAGAGATGACAGTCTTTGAACCTCGTGTTTTTTTATTTAAGGGGGAAGTCTACTGTGACAAGGGAAAAAACAGGCTTATTTTCCGGATTTTATTCCTAACAAAATATTGCTCGTGCATAAAATCTATTTAAACTCTTATCTTTATTATATATTTAAGTTTTTGAAAAAAAAATTTTAATAGTCAAAATATTCAAAATGGCCGCTGTGGCACTTCTGCAAGCGCAGGTCCGCTTTTCTATACGGTGTACATGATATCTCGAGTTCTGATAAATGAATCAGCTTAAAAATTTAATTATATATTCTCTGTAATAGTGTCTCTCGTCTGACATAGGATTTTTTTGATATCGTTATTTGTTAAATTGTTATAAACAATAGTAACATCAATTTTAGGCAAAAAAAAAGAAAAAAATTTCAAGAATTTTTTTTTCAACGCCAAAATTTTTTATCGACATAATCCTACGTCAGACGAGAGTCAATACTATGTATATGATAACAATATTTTGTTTTTTTGTTTTAGATCACCGAAACGTAAGATTTCATGTACACCGTTTAGGCACCTAAGAAAAGCGGACCTGCGAAGTGCCACAGCGGCCATTTTGAATATTTTGACTTAAATTTTTTTTTTCAAAAACTTAAATATATAATAAAGATAAGAGTTTAAATAGATTTTATGTACGAGCAATATTTTGTTAGAAATAAAATCCGGAAAATAAGCTTGTTTTTCCCTTGTCACAGTAGACTTCCCCCTTAAATACATATATTGGGTATGGGAAAAAGTGTCCGCCCTAGTAAAAGAGGTGTCGCTGCTGATACTACTTTCGTGTTCGCTCTAGTAATATACTGGTGATTTGAAGGTGTATATCTGAGGTCTCGATTGCAGTAGTTGACCTTCGTTTGAAGCGTAAAGATCCTTTTTTATCGACGTCAAAAATGTCTACGTTCGTCCCGAAAAAACAGCATTTGCGGGAAGTCATCCTTCATTAGTACCTTTTAAAGAAAAGTGCGGCTTAAACGTGTCATAAATTGATCAACATTTAATAACGCTCCATCAAATACAACTTGTAAAGAGTGGTTTCGACGCTTCCAAAGTGGCAATTTCGACGTGAGTGATAACCGCGAGGTGGAACCAAAAAAAATCGAAGATACTCAACTACAACAATTATTGGATGAAGAGTTGGATGTTGACAGATCAACCGCCGGTAAGCGTTTGCACGTGATGGGAATGGTTCAGAAAGCTGGTAACTGGGTGCCACATCAATTAAGGAAAAGGATATCAAGAGACGTTTGGTGACGCGTGAGATGCTTCTTGAACAGAGGGGAAAAAAGGTTTTCTGCATCACATCGTCACTGGTGATGATAAATGAATCTATTATGATAACCCTAAGCGTCGAAAATGTTGGAGCCTGCCAGATGCCACATCAATTAAGGAAAAGGATATCAAGAGACGTTTGGTGACGTGTGAGATGCTTCTTGAACAGAGGAAAAAAAAAGGTTTTCTGCATCGCATCGTCACTGGTGATGATAAATGAATCTATTATGACAACCCTAAGCGTCGAAAATCTTGGAGCCTGCCAGATGAACCAGGTCCATCAACAGCGAAAAAAAATATTCATGCTTCAAAGGTTATGTTGTGCATCTGGTGGGATCAGAACGGTGTCATTTATTATGAACTCCTTAAACGATCTGAAACCATCACTGGCGATTGTTACCGACTGCAGCTAACGCGTTTGAGTCGGGCTCTCAAAGAAAAGCAGCCGGAATGGGACGGTAAACATGACAAACTGATTTTGTTGTATGACAACGCCAGGCCACACGTTGCTAAATCGGTCCAGAAATATTTATAAGGACTGAATTGGGAAATCTTGTATCACCCGCCGTATTCCCCAGACATTGCACCTTCGGATTACCGTCTGTTCCGATTAGTGCGGTCAGCCCTTATTGGTTCACCCGGTTCACTTCTTACGAGAGCATCGCAAACTGACTCAATGAATGGATCAAATCGAAAGAACTCGAATTTTTTGTATACTGCCTAAGATCGAGTGAAAAAAAAATTAAAAATATTTCAAATTTAATTACAATACTTAACTTAAAATTAACTTGAGTATCTAGAAATGGGGGGAAAAAACTAGAAAACAACATACACATGTCCCATAAGTTTTTCAAATCTTGTCTACTTTACTAGCAAAAATCAACCCGTATATCCCAAGACCACTGGTATTTGTCATCGTTGATTTCTTCCGTTTGATTGGAAACCAACACAGAACTCAGAACTTTCCCCCACAAAAGAAGAAAACGAATTAAGCAACTGTCAAATATTGTTTTGTAGCAAACTTTAAGTTTGACAAAACGAATAAGAAGCACAAAGCAAGGCGAATCTATTAAAGGTGGTGTTGGTAAATCAGCTGAGTTGTTTTTTTTCCTTTCGCCGTGTCCCTGTGGCTGTCACCTCAGAATGAAACAAGGCGAATTCGTTATTTGTTTTCGAGTTTCTCAATACTTTGCTTTGACAATCAAAAGTACCGAACAGTGTTGTTGGTCTAAATGCGCCTTGGCACAAAACGAATCGCCAGTACGGGAGACAAAGTCCCCTCTCTCTTTCCTTCCGGCCTTCTCCTGCGAAGATCATGATTCCCTTCCAAATGTTTCCCTGTGTAAATGGGCACTAAATGATATGCAGCCGAACTGTGGCATTGACAATTTTTATATGCGCATTCTGTATTGCCAGAGCAGTCGTGGAAGACATGTTTCATACATAGCTGTCGTAGACTAAAAAATATGATGATGTAAAAACAAAAAAAAATATTGACAAATTTTGTTGTGCTTTATTTCTATAGTAAAAGAAAATCTGGAGGAGGATGGTTCCATGTGTAGAGGAGGATGGTTCCATGTGTAGATGGAGGATGGTTCCATGTGTAGAAGTCCACGCAAGTGGGGAAAGTTACTGATCGCCATTCACTTGGGAATGGCCAGGACGATTCTTCTGCATATGGTTCAAGCAGCTCACAACGGCCGGGATTAGCCCACGTATCCTCTGGGTAGCTTCCGAACACCCGTTCGGGAGTGAGCTAAAGTGAGAAGGCGAAACATTCCAGGATAGCTGGTTGTGCGTTGGGTTTGGGACCCGCCACTTAAAAATCCCCCCCAATGAAAACTGGAGGATGGTTCCATGTGTAGAAGTCCACGCAAGTGGGGAAAGTTACTGATCGCCATTCACTTGGGAATGGCCAGGACGATTCTTCTGCATATGATTCAAGCAGCTCACAACGGCCGGGATTAGCCCACGTATCCTCTGGGTAGCTTTCGAACACCCGTTCGGGAGTGAGCTAAAGTGAGAAGGCGAAACATTCCAGGATAGCTGGTTGTGCGTTGGGTTTGGGACCCGCCACTTAAAAATCCCCCCCAATGAAAACTTTAAAAAAGCCTCGGATGAGACCTCCCTATACTGATGACGACCCCTGCAAACGAACTAAGGACTATGATTTGAGGGCATGCACCTGGATTGTCCGGTCCCTTAATGGGGAAGGTGCCTCTGCCCGGCTGGTTGATGTCCTCGTGAGAGTAAAGGCTGACATCACTGCCATCCAAGAGATGCGATGGACGGGGCAAGGAAAGAAAACCATAGGGCCTTGCGACGTCTACTACAGCTGCCATGTAAAGGAGCGCAAATTCGGTGTCGGATTTGTTGTGGGAGAGAGACTTCGTCGCCAAGTACTGTCGTTCACTCCGGTGGACGAGCGTCTCGCAACAATCCGCATCAAAGCACGTTTTTTAACATATCGCTAATTTGCGCCCACGCCCCGACGGAAGAGAAGGACGATGCGACCAAAGATTCTTTCTACGAGCGCCTGGAACGTTCCTATGAGCGCTGCCCCCGCCACGACATAAAAATCGTGCTTGGCGACTTCAACGCCAGGGTGGGCAAGGAGGGAATTTTTGGTCCCACAGTCGGAAAATTCAGCCTGCACAACGAAACATCCGGTAACGGACAGAGGCTGATCGACTTCGCCGGGGCCCGAAACATGGTAGTCTGCAGCACCAGATTCCAGCATAAGAAGATTCACCAAGCCACCTGGCTGTCTCCTGATCGAAAAACACGAAACCAGATCGATCATGTTGTGATAGATGGAAGACACGCTTCTAGTGTATTAGATGTACGTACGATCCGAGGACCCAACATTGACTCGGATCACTACCTTGTTGCAGCCAAACTGCGCACCCGCCTCTGTGCAGCAAAAAACGTGCATCTACCTACGCAAAGAATGTTCGACATCGAAAAGCTGCAATCACAACAGACAGCCAGAAGATTCGCCACTCGACTCTCACTCCTGCTCTCGGAGAGCACTGCCCAACAAACCGGCATCCACGAACAATGGAGATACATTTCTCGTTCTCTACGTACCGCCGCCGAAGAAGAAATCGGATTCCGGCGAGCCCGAAAAAACAATTGGTACGACGAGGAATGTCATGCTGCCGCAGAAAGAAAGGATGCCGCCTATAGAGCCACGCTGCGATCGGGCGCAACGCGAGCCATGTGGGATCGCTACAGAGAGCTGAAAAAGGAAGAGAGACGTATTATCCGAAAGAAGAAACGAGAGGCCGAAATACGTGAGTGCGAAGAGCTTGAGATGCTGGCCAACAGGAACAACGCCCGAAAATTCTACCAGAAAGTTCGGCGGCTTACAGAAGGTTTCAAGACCGGGGCGTTTTCCTGTAAGAACAAAGACGGCGAACTGGTGACTGACGTACAGAGCAATCTTAAATTATGGAGGGAACACTTCTCGAACCTATTGAACAGTGACAGCTGCGCATGTCACCGAGAAAGTGAAGATCCCGATACCCCAATCGTTGACGACGGAATTGTCGTTCCACTACCCGATCATGACGAGGTGAGAATAGCGATAATGCGGCTAAAAAACAACAAAGCCGCGGGCGCCGACGGACTACCGGGTGAGCTATTCAAACATGGCGGCGAGGAGCTGGTAAGGTGCATGCATCAGCTTCTATGCAAAATATGGTCGGATGAAAGCATGCCTGCCGATTGGAATTTAAGTGTGCTCTGCCCAATCCATAAGAAGGGCGATCCTGCAATTTGTGCCAATTACCGCGGGATTAGTCTTCTAAATATCGGCTATAAGGTTCTAGCGAGCGTATTGTGTGAAAGGCTGAAGCCCACCGTCAACCAACTGATTGGACCTTATCAGTGTGGCTTCAGACCTGGAAAGTCTACCATCGACCAAATATTCTCAATACGCCAAATCTTGGAAAAGACCCATGAAAAGAGAATCGACACACACCACCTTTTCGTCGATTTCAAAGCTGCATTCGACAGTACGGAAAGGAGTTACCTGTATGCCGCTATGTCTGAATTTGGTATCCCCGCAAAACTAATACGGCTATGTAAGATGACGTTGCTCAACACCAGTAGCGCCGTCAGAATTGGGAAGGACCTCTCCGAGCCGTTTGATACCAAACGAGGTTTCAGACAGGGTGACTCGCTGTCGTGTGACTTCTTTAACCTGATGTTGGAGAGCATCGTACGAGCCGCAGAACTTAATCGCTCAGGCACAATTTTTTATAAGAGCGTACAATTGTTGGCGTATGCCGATGATATTGACATCATCGGCCTTAACAACCGCGCTGTTAGTTCTGCCTTCTCCAAACTGGATAAAGAGGCAAAGCGAATGGGTTTGGTGGTGAACGAGGACAAAACGAAGTACCTCCTGTCTTCAAACAAACAGTCGGCGCACTCGCGTATCGGCACCCACGTCACTGTAGACAGTTATAATTTCGAGGTTGTAAAAGACTTCGTCTATTTAGGAACCAGCATTAACACCGATAACAATGTCAGCCTTGAAATCCAACGTAGAATCTCTCTTGCCAACAAGTGCTACTTTGGACTAAGTAGGCAACTGAGTAGTAAAGTCCTCTCTCGACGAACAAAACTAACACTCTACAAGACTCTCATCATGCCCGTCCTAACGTATGGCGCAGAAGCTTGGACGATGACAACATCCGATGAAGCGACGCTTGGAGTGTTCGAGAGAAAGATTCTGCGTAAGATTTTTGGACCTTTGCACGTTGGCAACGGCGAATATCGCAGACGATGGAACGATGAGCTGTATGAGCTTTACAACGACATAGACATAGCGCAGCGAATAAAGATCCAGCGGCTACGTTGGCTGGGTCATGTCGTCCGAATGGATACAAACGCTCCGGCTTTGAAAGTATTCGATGCGGTACCAGCTGGTGGTAGCAGAGGAAGAGGGCGGCCTCCACTGCGTTGGAAAGATCAGGTGGAGAAGGACTTGGCTTCACTTGGTGTGTCCAACTGGCGCCGGTTAGCACGAGAGGGAAACGACTGGCGCGCTTTGTTAAACTCGGCCAAAATCGCGTAAGCGGTTATAGCGCCAATTAAGAAGAGAAAAGAAAATCTGACTCCTATTGAATCATCCTGCATAAGTGTCCTACATTTTTGCTACCTTTCAATAGAGCAGACTTAGCGGCTTTCATACTGCACACAGAAGAGGCAAATAAACTAAATTGGAAGAATGTTTCATTAGTTGTATCTGGCAACATATTGCAATGATTGCTAAGCATTTGTTGCCGTTACGAGATTTCGAATTGCAAAACATCGTTTGAACGTAATTAAGTGTGTTTCCACCAAAATGTTGCGCAACAACTGCCTTCGCATAAAAGTGGAATTTCGAAGGATAACATAACGTAAATTGGATATTATAGCTATAAATTTACAGTGAAAACAGCATGTCATAAAATAATAATCGATAGCGCCTAGCAATTGTTGCCCATAAACTCCAGTTAACATAGCATCCAATTGCAGATATCGTAAAAATGTTAAAAATCCTTAAATTCGAGAGGAGAAAACATAGAAATATGGATAGTATTTCATTCTCTGCTCTCATTCCACATAAGGTTGAGAGGAAAATCATATACTTTTTCGAGTGAGTAAAAAGTACGGTCCGCTCTTTCGAAACTGACGAACTCGCGCAGCGCAAATTCAGTATAAAAATTATAAATCCGAATATTCCACAAATTGCACTAAGGCATGCAACCCGAGTGCGAATTTTGTTTCGAAACGCCCACATTCATATGCGTGTGTGTGTATTTAGAAAGTTACAACATTTAAACATTTCAACTGCCCACTGCCAAAGTCATGGATACTCAGACATGTTGGCAGTAAGGTACTCGCAGGTTTATTGCTACCCTTTTTGGTTGTTGTTGTTTCTCATGTGTATTTTCGATGCGACTAAAGTGTGTGTGCGTTTTTGTGTTTTTTTTTGATTTTTCAGCTAAAACAGCTGCACTTGTAAATGGCAACACAGAAATGCTGATAAATAGGGCGCACACTTCGATACACTCATATTCACATGTGAGAGGATATAGTACAAGTTTATTCGAGTAGGTATGTGCGTGTATATGTAAGTACACGTACTCGTCAATAGAGGCTGCGTTGTATGAACACATTTATGAGTCGTTGTGTCTATGCCTCGTTTACATTTTTACGCTACTTTCAACCAGTCATGTTCGATGCAGACATTTTACAAAGGTGAGCGTACTTTGGCTCTGCTGACGGCTGCTGGTCGTGTGAAATCAATTGAAACTTACTGGAAAAGCGACTTACAAATGGTCTATCAAAGGAGTTGGGTTTCGAGGGGCAAAATAGAATGCTGCTTTGTTTTAGATATTTTGTTAGGGAAAGGTTATGAGAATGTAGGTCATAACGAAGGGGGATACGAAATTGTGATTTTAAGTTAGGGCTGGAATGTACTTTATTTACGTACTGTTGGGCATAGTTAGCGTATGAATAATGGTGAATAGAATAAAGGCGACTTTTGATCAGCGCGTGGAATATATGCCTCGAATTAGGGAGCGCTCCATGCATATGAAAAGGTCAAAAAGGTTTTATGAATAGAATAAATAAATAAAAGTAATGCAAAACACAAGGCTATGCAGTTTAAGGGTAGAAAACAAACGTAAGAATAATGAAAATATTAGAAAAATTATAATAATAAATAATAAAATAGTAATAAATAATAATAAATAATAATAATAATAATAATAATAATAATAATAGTAAAAATGAATAATAATAAGAACAATAACAAAAATAAATATAATAAAATATAATAATACCAATAGGGATCGATCGACATAAAAAAGCCCAACTTTGGCTGAACATTTCATATTTTTTATTAAAAAAATTCTTAACAGCCTTTGGGTTTTGAGTGATAGAAACATTAATTGAAAAAATATAAAAACAAGAATGATAATAATAATAAAAGAAAAAATAATAAAAAACCGTGAGGGGTTTCTCGTCCCACATCGGGCGCGTCCGCAGGTGGCGGATAGGGGAAGGCTCGGTAGATATACAGGGTAATAAAATAGCACCCGCGGACCAAAATGGAAATTTAAAATCCGAAAGCGTTTGCCTCAGAGTGAGCGGCTTCTCGGCCAGCGGCGGATTCCATGTTAGAAACGGCTGAAAAAATACTGGGAAACCGGACCTGCCAGTAGGTAAAAAATTGAACTTTTTTTGCAAAAAGAGAAGAACTAATAAAGCCTCGGATAATAAAAATATTAACTCAACTCATAATCTTCTGGAGCATGGAACAACTAGACCACAGACTGACCATGTTTTAGATATAGCACACACTTCTGGGGATAATAGTCAACTATTACTGCTTCACAGGCATCTAATGCAGCGACCAATAGGGCTGTATCACCAAGTCAATGCAACAAATGGACACTAGAAATGAGAATACTTATTGCGTACGTATTTACAAATCACAAAGTTAGAAACACATCGAACATTATTCAGAAAGCGGGTACTAGAAAAGTTTACTGAAAAATTTCCACAGATTGTGGCAACAGAACAAAACATCTCTGATCAAATTAGAGCCATAGAAGCGTAGAAACGATTACGTTAATGGAGCAGGAAGAGATCAAATAAGGCAGGAAGTGGCTCTTGTGCTACAAGAATCAATTGAACCATTGGAAGATGATGATCCCCATGTAGAGACTGCGCAACATGGGACTCTAGAACCAACGCTGGCTGTGGGCGCAGAAAATGAAATTCCAAATGACGATGGGATGATGCAGCTAGGAGGGGAAATCATGCAGAATCAAGGGACATGCAATAGAACATCAACTGAATCCATCGATAAAGAATGTCTACGTGAATATTTTAATCAAAACTATGCTACATATAACGGCATGAATGTTACGAGTCTACCACCACTACCAAGGTTAAACTCACCAACAAGACTTGCCGAGCTAACAGAAATGCTAAATCAGCACATAACACCTGACTTGTTAAAATCCGATACTGATCTAGAGGAAATTGTACGAATAGTTTACTGTGCAGCAAAAACTATCACTGAGACCCTATTAAATAAAAAATATGGCCCACCTGAACGAAATCGCAGGCAGGGAACTACCGGTCCAAATCCAATCGTTCAATACAACCAGTATGGTTAAGACGCCTCAAAAAAACAATTGAGGAGCACCGAACAAAAATCGGCAAACTTACGGCCTATATAAATGGCATAAGATCTGCCAAATTAATAAAAGAAGCAAAAAGAATTTGCAAATCATACAATAGGCACTCTCGTTTCGAAACGAACGAAGAAATCCCACATAGAACGTTAGAAACGTTGAAACAGAAGCTAAGAACCTTATGCACCCGAAGAGAGAAATACTGCGTATCTCTTGAACGCAAAAAGCATAACTGCAACTTCGAGTAATCAAAAATTATTTTATCGAAAACTAAAGGCAGGTCCTGTGGAGTTGAGAAACTAACAAGGCATACAACCTAAGGTGTTATCAACGTATTGGTCATCAATATGGTCTCAAAGAAAAACCCACAATGCGACGGCCCAGTGGATACTGGAGCATGAGGCAAGGCATGCAACTCTTCCCCAGAACTCTATAACAGTAATTACCCAACACAGCTTAAGTGAGGCGACAAACACCTTCATAATTGAAAAGCTCCAGGCTGTGACCAAGTACATGCATGTCGGTACAAAAAACTAACATCCACGCATGGAAAAATTGCCAAACTATTCTCAAAAATAATCACCGGCGCAGAAGAAGCACCAAATTTTCTCACACTAGTCATCACGTTTTTGATTCATAAGGGTGAAGAAACTAGCGCTGCGGCAGCATATAGACCTATCACTTGTCTACCCGTAATCTATAAGATCCTTACATCATGCATATCGAACATGATATACGACCATATTCAACTGCACGGCGTTCTTGCGGAAGAGCAAAAAGGATGCGTCCGTGCATCACAAGGGTGTAAGGAATAGCTAATTATAAACCAAGTAGTTCTGGGACAGGCGAAAAAACAAAATCGAAACCTGTATGGGGGCGTCCATAAATTACGTTAGGTGTTTTTTTTAATTTTCTATACCTGCCTCCCCCCCTGGTGAGATGTCGTGAGATTTTATTCAACCCCCTCCCCCATCCCCCAATCTCACGTGAGATTTTTCAAAATGTGGGTTTCTTCTGTAAACGCGTTGGATTGTTATTGTAAAAAGAGAAAAAAAAAAATGCTTCGTGCTTTTATTTACAATTAGTTAAGACTAGTAATCAATATTGCTGAGAGTTATAAGTGTAATAAAAATTTAACAATAGAAGACTTAAATCGTAACTACTGCGTTTCAAAAAAGAATATCTACTCTAATTCAGTCCATGGAGAATCACTCTAAGCCGTTGACGCTTGCGCACAGTAACTCATTAGCTCGTCTTGTGACAATCCGCGAGGGTCGCACTTTGCGGAACATATGCGCTTGCTTAGCTGGTGCAATGTGAGCTGCTCGCCTGTGCTCTGCAGCTCTTGTGATAGATGCGAAGTAAATACCGCATGTACTGCAGCATCTTTTCCCTAAATTATCACGTATACTTGGGCAATAGAGATCATAAAGCGTTCTGATGAAGGCATTCAGCGGTTGAATCGGTAGGCGTATTTGAAATGGAGCGAATGACATTCCGTCATGTTCTTTAAAGTCCGAAATTGTCAAACGTCCATCAACCTGAGTGATAGGGTATGGAGGTGGCAGAAAACGGTCGTGAAGAATCATATGCAGATCACTCCGGCGTGCGCTGCAGCACTTAGGTCAACCTCCATATGCAGCTTAGCAATCTGTTTCTTCATAGTATCTTGTGCTGGAGTGGGACGTACGTTAGATGGTGTAGTGTTCGACATAGCTTCATCCTCATCATCGCTGATCACAAGAAGCTGATTTTGAATTATGTGAAAACAGTGAAGGAAATGACCGCGCTAGTATTTTGTAGTTATGATTTTAGCATATTTTATCTAGAATTTCACTGTTTCAGTTTTTTTTATGCTATTAATTGTAACAATAAACTTTATATAAAAAAAAATTTTTTTCTTAAAAAAATATATATTTAACCTACCTTTTGAAGGAATGCTAAAGTAGACCGAACTTTTCTCTCAGTGGATTCCCTGAGAAGCCGTTCAATCTCATGTTTAATGTGATGTATTAACTCTTCTTCATAATTTTATCACATCGTCGTGGCAGGACTTCTTCGCCTTATAGACGTATCTTTTGACGTATGCGTTATAAAAATCTTGATAACTCATTTTAAATTAGTAAGAGCATGAACTGAGTCGAGTAAAACATTTATAAGAATAAACAAAGAAGGTTGGAACCTGTCCGTGTGTCGCTGCCACTCAGCTCGTACGCTCTTGTTCATCGAGTCGCGCGTTCGGCTGATAGTGGCGCGAAAACAAACGACGGGCTACACTGTACCGTAAATTCAGATTAAATTGAGCTATTTGGTATAAAACAAATATGGTGGTTTGACAGTAGTAATGTACATATAACGTCGAAGTATGAATGAAATTATTTTCTTTCGAACGAATTAGTGAATGATCTTAATCATTCTTAAGCATGTACAATCCAAAATAATGGACTATGAATAAGTTCGTGCGGTTTTTTTTCGAAATTTGAAACTTTATTGACGTGAAATGGTTACAAATTTAATATTCAAAGTATTGTCCATCGCTTACTACTACTTTTTCCCATCTTTCTGGCAATTCACGGATTCCCTTTGTGAAAAATTCGGTCGGTTTTGCCGCAATCCACGAATAGATCCATTTTTTGACTTCATCGTAATTACGGAAGTGCTGGTCAGCCAGGCCATGTTGCATCGATCGGAAGAGATAGTAATCGGATGGCGCAAGGTCTGCACTATACGGCGGGTGGGGTAGGACATCCCATTTGAGCGTTTCTAAGTATGTTTTGACCACTTGTGCAACATGTGGCCGAGCATTGTCATGTTGCAAAATAACTTTGTCGTGTCTATCGGCGTATTGCGGCCGTTTTTCTCGCAGTGCTCGGCTCAAACGCATCAATTGTCGTCGGTAGACATCCCCCGTAATCGTTTCATTCGGTTTCAGTAGCTCATAATACACAACACCCAGCTGGTCCCACCAGATACACAGCATAACCTTCAGGCCATGAATATTCTGCGCCGACGTCGATGTTGAAGCATGGCCAGGGTATCCATACGTTGCCCGACGTTTTGGATTGTCGTAATGGACCCACTTTTCATCGCCAGTCACAATTCGATGCAAAAAACCCTTTCTTTTGTGCCGTTGAAGCAGTTGTTCGCATGCCATAAAACGGCGTTCAACGTCTCTTGGCTTCAATTCATACGGCACCCAATGGCCTACCTTTCGGATCATTCCCATGGCTTTTAAACGTTTGGAAATGGTTGATTGATCAACTCCCAAAGTTTTTGCAACCTCTTCTTGCGTTTGAGCCGGATCTTGATCGAGCAATTCCTCCAATTCGGTATCCATGAACTTTGGCGGCGCACCCTCGCGTTCTTCGTCTTCCAAGCCAAAATCACCACTTTTAAAGCGTGCAAACCACTTCTGGCACGTTCGCTCAGCTAGAGCATGCTCACCATAAACTTCCACCAAGATACGATGACTTTCGGCTGCTTTTTTCTTCATATTAAAATAATGAAGAAGAATTCCCCGCAAAAACACATTATTTGGCACGAAATTCGACATTTTCAAGTGTGGTAAAAATATTGTTGTTTACGCTTCAAATAAAAAACTTATACTGACGTTTGTGCCTTACGACAGTAGCTCTCCAATGAATGTTTGGAAATGTGGATCGATGGAATAATAATCAAGTTATGCCATCTGTTGTAAAACCGCACGAACTTATTCATAGTCCTAAATTTTTAGTATAAATTTTTGTTTCAATCACAAAAAAAAATTGCGTGATATTTGCCGAGACCTCCCTCCCTCCAACGTAAGATTAGATGAGATTTGGCTCGACCCCCTCCCCCCCTTAAACATCTCACGTAATTTATGGACGCCCCCTATACAGCATACATTGACTGGCGATTTTGTCCCAGACTTAAGAATTAAGCTTCCAGACTCTTTCATGAAATGGAAATCGCTATCCGCAGCGGCATTTTTCAAGGCGATGCGCTTAGCCCTCTGTGGTTCATAATAAGTATGAACCCCCTCAGCGACATACTGAAGAAAACGGGCTATGGATATATGTAGATTAAAATATGGTGATGCAGGAAAGTTATCAATCAACAATGTTTTTTATGTAGATGATTGCTGGCAAAAAAAAAAAACACGGCGAAATTGATGCGCAATTAGCTTCTTCTAAGATATCCGAGCCCATAGGATTTGATAAATGCCGAAAAATAAGGGCATAGCCATAAATGTTGAACCGGTTGCAGATGACAACACCAGAGCGAACATTAAGGAAGTGGAAAAAGGTGAAGCTTATAAGGGGTGTATTACAAAACAACAATGTTTAAACAATGCAAATGAAGAAAAAAGCTTATAGCCGAGTACAAAAGACGCCTCCACATTTGCAATACCAGTAATTTCGTTAGTTTTGGTATAGAAAAATGGTGAACAACTGAACTGAACAACTTGGAACGCATGATCCGGACAATAATGACGAAACATAAATGTCATCATCCTAAAATATCTCTGTTGAGATTTGCACTGTCTAGGAAAGAAGGAGGTAGAGGTGCAATTGACGTTGGAGCACTGCACCACAAGCTGATCCTGAAACTTAGAAGTTACATCTATGGAAAGGCCGGAATCTCTGAACTTCACCATGCAGTCAGTGCAGCTGATGACAAATCTATACCTCTCAGAATGATGCACGAGTTTAACAGCAGGAACACTACAACAAAAATGGACAAAGTGGAACAATGATCACGAATGCCCATACAAGGCGTATATTACAACGAATTTAAAAGCTCGCAGGTCGACGCGAAACTGTTGCACTCATGGCTAACCAATAAAGGAATTTTCGCGGAAACAGAAAGTGCTATATTTGCTATGCAAGTTGGAGTAGTACCCACGCGGAATTATGTAAAGTACGTCATCAGAGAACCCAATGCTCCGGAAGGCATGTGTCGTAGATGTGGCCACCACGGCGCAACTCTAAACCTTGTTCTAGCTGGGTGTACTATATTAACTCTAATCTCTTTCTACCTTAAACCGCACAACGATGTTGCAAAGATTATACACCTACGACGTGGTCAAATGTACGATTTTCGCCGTGAGAAGACGCTCTATTATACATAGATATGTTCCAAAACCAGTGCATGAAGATAAGAACATGCTTCTCTATTATGACAGAAAAATGAACAAAGAGTTACGAATACCACAAGAACTCATAATAGACCTGACATATTTGTGGTAAATAAAAATGACAACAATGGAGTCCCATTGAACAAAAATATTCATAAAACTGCACAGAGAAAATCAGCAAATACCCCGATTTGGGGATTGACATAAAAACGGCAGTGAAAACTCAGAAAGGTGCCACTGATAATATCGGCCCACGTACTCCTTCACCTAAATCTGTCGGAAAACCTCAGAAAACTCAAACTTTAGAAGCACCATATCTATGACCCTCAAAAGGCGGCTCTGCTGAATTCTTGCCATATCATAAGAAATTTCCTTCAGTAAATTAGTAACACATATTTATTGTTATAATATTTAATAAAACTAATAATGATAATAATTTTTTTTTTGTTTTTGCGGATGAGGGGGTTGAAAGTGCCCAATGCATCATCAAAGCTGCCGTCGCAGCAATGGCATGTCCGGAGACTAAAAAACTCCCCTCGTTTGGAACCGTTTCGCATTCCTTCAGAGTGGCGTTCCATCTTCCTCATTACAAAGGTCTGTCTCCTGTGTGCCTGCATCCGGGTCCCGCTTTTTTATCCGGAGAAAGCTTTCACTGATGATCTCCCATGCTTCCTCGCTTCCTCGCTACTTAGCATCTTGTCGATTTTCAGGGGTTATGTGACCGACTGCTTTCTCCAGCGTTCGACGTTCTTGTTAATAGTAAAAATAATATTAATGATGATAATAGAGAAGAACCGAAATTCGGCTTCGGCTTCGGCCAGTTACGGTCAAGGGGAATCTATTAAAGGTGATGTCGTTAACCCAGCTGATTTGATTTTTTTCATTCACCGAAAAGTCGCTTCATTCGCACTATCGTCGTGTGCTTCTTCTTCTCCAACTTCATGCTGGCTGCGCAATATAACACAGGGACTGAAAAGCCCTGGTCTAACAAAGAAAACTCGTTTTTTATGTTCAAAATTAGCTTTATTCATCAACGTAATTTCCATTAAGAACAACGCCAGAACTTCATTTCAGCGGCGCTCATAACATTTCAATACCACTTTTGTAGAACTTTTTATCTTTTGCCTCAAAATAGGACTCAATTTCAGCGATGATCTCTTCATTCGAGCGCAATTTCTTACCGGCGAGCACTTTTTTTACCAAGTACTCGCTGGGAGCCAAATCTGGTAAATACGGTGGGTGTGGGAGCAACTCGAAGTTCAATTCATATAGTTTTGCCATTGTTTTGTTTGATTTGTGACACGGCGCGTTGCTGGGACCAAAGGGTTTTCGAAATAGCACTTGAAGAAAGAGCTCCATCTCTTCTTCTCTTTCCTGAGAAATAAGTTGTACAATCTTCCTTTAACAACAGTCAGTGGAATGCCGATGATCGGTTAGGAAATCTCTGAGACCAATTTAGTCCCCTTCCTGGCAAGCTCATCAGCAATTTAATTTCCCCCTATGTTCCTATATCCTGGAACCTAGATCAGCGCAAAATGTTACCCGCACACCCAAGAGATTTGATCTCCTCTCTAGAGAAGTTGATAAGTTTTGATCTGCACCACGGCGTCGTCAAAGCCTTGATCGCGGCTTGACTATGGGAAAAAAATGTTAACATCTCCCTCGCTCCTAAGTTTCCTAAGTATTTTGCATGCCTGCAGGATCGCAAAGACTTCTGCCTGAAAAACACTAGCCGTATTCCACAATTTTAAGGAAATAGATAAGTCGGCCGCCGTTGGAATGGGTTGGTGCGTGATTACCATTCGGAGTTCAGAGAGAGAACGTAGGTTCGAATCTCGGTGAAAGACCAAAATGAAAAATAAATATATTTTTTTTCTAATAGCGGTCGTCTCTCCGAGTGTATTTCTGCCATGAAACTGTAGGTCCCTCCATTTTTGGAACAATATCAAAACGCACGCCACAAATGGGAGGAGGAGCTCGACCAAACACCCAAGAAGGATGTACGCGCTAATTATATATACATATATATATATATACATATAGATAAGTTGGCTGATTTAGAGAAAATCTCTGCTTCGAATCGGAAGTCGAGCCGTCAGTGAAGACAGACGACCAGCATCCGTTATATTTTCTTTCCCCTCGTTCCAGTCCTGCATATTTGGAAATATTGTCCCGGCACGACCTTCAAATTTCAGTTTGCGGCTAGAGAGATCTGTCCGAAGTTCGGAGAAATACGGTGTTAACTGCCCAAAAATGCTACCCTGCCACTTGAGAGGTTGCCTCCAGAGCTCAACCTCCTTAAATCTGATTGCCCTTTGAGCAGCGATGGAAATAACGAAAAAGTCGATGGGAAGTAAGTGCAGAAAGACATTCAGGGCAGCACTGGGGCAAGTTCTACATGCTGTCGCGTATTTGTGTCCCTTTTTTCTTTTGCAAACTGGACTCCCTTTCTGTCAACTGCCGCACAGTTTTCACGAATGCCCTTTTTTGGCTAGAATGCCAAGTAGCTCGTGTTGAGAATTCCAAAAGTACACACAATAAATTTTTAAATTACTTCAGATGCCCATTGTGTTTTTTTGCTTTTTTTCAAATTTAATTTATCGCGCATTCCAAACTTCTCTTCATTCTTAATAAAAACTAAGCCGTACCACAATGGCCATTGTTTAATTTGTGGCACTTCATCTTGTTATTAAATGATTAATAATGTATGCAACTAACCGAATACAACCTGACTACAAATTGCAGACACACACACGCATACACACAAAAGATTGTAATATAATTTATGTATGAAAAAAGGAAGTCAAACACCGGAACCTAACAAAATTCAATGTTTGTGAACAGCTTGACCGCAACCACGAATTAAGTTATTGCGCTTATGCATCTTGCACACACACGCACACACATACTCGCGCAAAACACATACAAACACTGAATTTAAGATTTACTCTCGCCTTCTATTGCTCTCGCCGCAAACAACTAGAGCCTATAAAATATTCATCTCTAATATTATACATATGTATGTGGGTATGTGTCTGTGTGTGAGCGGCTGCTAGTGCTTTAGTTTCAATTTCATGCGAATTGCGTTGATTTAGGGCAGCTGACAGAGCGCATCACTTCACAAAAGTGTTATACAACCCAAAAAAGAAAAGTAGAAGTGAGTAAGTAAAGAAGTCTGAGTGAAGGTGAAATTTTTCAACCCATTACAACTGCAGTTGCTAGTTACTTACTGTTGTCTATCAGTTGGGTTTCATTCTTCACTACTCTCGTGATTATGAGTCTGAAATTATTGTTGCTTATGTTGGGTTGAGGTTTCAGTTCCAAGTGGAATTAAAGCAAGCTTATGAGCCAGCTCCTGTGTTGTCTAGATAGTGAGTACAGATACCCATCGATAACTCAGTATGGCTCTGACGAGAGGGCCTCTCTCGACGTAGAAAACTCACAAGCATAAGCCTCTCATCATGCCCATCTCGTTGATTGGTGCATCAGAAGCTTGGGCAATGACAACATCGGATGACGCGGTCCTTGAAGTGTCCGGTAGGAACTTTGTGAAAAAATACCTAGATGCACAGCTTAAATAGGACGAGAAGCTGAGTTAAACACTCAGTAAAGGATGTAAACGCGAATTAAGTGATGAAACGCTGAAAAAAAAACGAAAACCCTTGAACAAAACTCATATGCAGCCGACGTGAAGAGATTTGGAATAAGTAAAGATGGATAAAGATATATTAATGAGGTTTGCACTTCGACCTCATGATCTTTTGTGTCCTCTACTCATCACAGTACCGCATCCAAGCCCAGTTCCCTTATTAAACTTGGGATAGAGCTGGGTTGGATTGAGCGTATGTGCCTTTCCTCTGGCTGCAATTGGCCAAGATGTCTCAACCTTCTCCGCGCTATAGCGGCGCATTCCAGGAGTAGGTGCTTTGGAGTCTTCTGGGATTGGTCACAGAAACGGCAAGAGTCCGTAGACCAAATGACTTCGCAGTCTGCAGTGATCTGTGAGGATGTCCGTGAGCATTCTCAGATTATCCTTGGGGTGGGTTATAAGTTTTTTAAACCTCTTTTGGTTGTACTCTCCCAGTAAGGATTTCGCCTGGCGTAGCCACATTGCTTGTGCCAGCAAACCTCCCTTAGCCCTAGCTTTTCGCTCCTAAGCTTTTCCTTGATGGTGTGTTGTTCCATGGCAATGAAGGGCTGTGGTCCTATTACTGTTACTACTACTACGTTCCCAGTTATACTGTATCCTGCGATGCAATTCCTACTATATTAAGTTTCTCGATACACACAAGTACTAGGGAGTATTTGAGCTCATAGGACGGTAGGGGCATGAGTGCCGCCTGATTATCATTCCTGTCTAAGTTTATCTCTGCACATAGACAAATGGCATACATCTCCGCTTGTAAGATGCTTGGAAAATTGCCCATCCGCACAGACTGTTTGGTCCTAGGGCCAGGAACAAGTATAGAATCAAACTCAAGAAATACGATAGTTTACAAACAACAAATGAAGCCTCCATGTTCCAGTTACGCCCTTCGATTGCGGTTCAGTATGAGAAAATTCTATTAGGCTATACGATTTACATACTGACTCCGACCAGGATTCTCTAGAGATTCTGATGGAAATACACTTTCGAGGCTACATGACCTAAATGCTCTACACTACACTCAAATAGCAAATTGAGCTCGTTCACACAAAAGCGCGTATCGGATATTGTGGATAGAAGGGAAGTTAATTGAGCCAACAAATCAGTTGAAACTTTAAAGCCATGTGAGAACCCGTGTCACACCTAACGAGCATAGCAACGAGAGATAGTACTGATCTACACAATGAGGCAAAGCGTACAGTGATCTACATAGTGACTCTGAGCATTAAGGGAAAAAATTCTATGCCTCATTTCTATTCCATCCATCTGCAAGCAACGACGATACAAATAAATGACACTCTAGGCCAGCTTACCATATCAGTTGCTTACTGCCCTCCGAAACACAACAACAAAACAACACAATACGCTAACTACCTTGAAACACTTGGAAGTAGATTTATTGCCGGAGGAGATTATAACGCAAAAAATATGATGTGGGGTTCAAGATTAACAAACACGAAAGGAAAAGCATTACTTAACGCCATCAGAGCGCGTAATTGTAATTATATAAGTACCGGAGAACCCACTTATTGGCCCTCTGACATTAAGAAAGTACCTGACTTACTTGACTTTTTTATCATAAAATCAATTAATTCAAACGTACTGACAATTGAATCTTGTCTTGAGCTCTCTTCTGATCACTCGCCAATTATACTAAGAACCCAACAACCACCGCAACAAAACTTAAATCCACCACTTTACAATTATCGTACAGACTGGAATGCGTTTACTGAGCTTTTGGAATCATATTTAGACACAAAAGTATCTTTGAAAACAGGCGATGAAATTGAGACAGCTATAGCTTTTTTTAACGACAAAACTATTAAGGCAGTTAGTAAATCTGCACCCTCTCCACCAACTAAAGTAAAAAATGACTACATACCTGATACGATAAAAAAGAAACTAAAACAAAAGAGAAAGCTAAGGAAGAAATGGCAAACAACAAGATTTCCAGACGACAAGAAAAAGCTAAACAAATTGGGAAAAGATATAAGAGACCTACTTCAAAAGGAAAAAGACAAACAACTTAGCAATTATCTCAAAAATATTGACGCAACAAAATCCTCAAACTACACACTTTGGAAGGCGACGAAAAAAGTGGTGGGCGCCACAATACATTTACCACCAATAAAAACAACTAAAGAGAAATGGGCCCGAACCTCTTCAGAAAAAGCAACGGTCTTAGCTCAACATTTTAAAGATACTTTTGAAAATAATAATAACGACATAAATCTTACTTATGCAGCAAACGAGAATAAGCAGCAAATTAAAAAAATCACACTTACGGAAACCTGGAAAGTAGCTGAAATTATAGCGATCCCGAAACCTAACAAAAACGCTACACTAGCAACATCATATCGACCAATCAGCCTACTACCGACAATATCAAAAATTTTCGAGAAAATAATATATTATTTGACCAGATAAATCCTATTATAACAAGCATGAATCTGATACCCCAACACCAATTTGGATTTAGGAAAAACCATTCAACAATCCAACAGATTCATAGAGTAGTTCACAAAATTAATGACGACCTGAATAAAAAAAGAGTGTGTGTCCATATACCTCGACGTAGCTAAAGCTTTTGACAAAGTGTGGCACCCTGGGTTACTCCATAAATTAAAAACACAACTACCTAATGACTTTTACCTTATGCTTAAGAGTTACATCCAAGGCAGGAAATTCTATGTTAAATATAACGACGCATGTTCAGACATTCAACCTATGAACGCAGGCATTCCTCAAGGCAGTGTCTTAGGACCAACATTGTATTTATTGTACACGGCTGACCTACCGGAACCGAAGTCAGAAAACAGCATGATTGCAACATTTGCAGATGACACAGTCCTCATGGTATCTCATAAAGATACAAAAGTCGCAAAACAAAATTTACAAAACGAATTAAATGTGACATTAAACTGGTTCAAAAAATGGAACATCGAAATTAACGCTGACAAAACAATACAAGTAAACTACACAAACCGAAGGACAACCATTGAACCAGTTAGCGTTGGTAATTCTGACGTGAATATTGACACCAAAGCGAAATACCTGGGTATTACGATCGACTCGAAATTAAACTGGCAGGAGCATATAAAGAAAAAGCGAAATGAAGTTAAAAATCATTTTAAGAAATTGTACTGGCTACTTGGACCTCAGTCCAATCTATCATTGCAAAATAAAGTACTTATTTATCGAACGATAATTGCTCCAATCTGGAAATATGGAATTGAGATTTGGGGCACTGCTGCAAAAAGTAATCTAAGTATACTTCAACGAGTCCAGTCTAAAATACTTAGGACCGTAACTAATGCACCTTGGTACATACCTAACGCAGATATTCATCGCGACCTTGACATCGATACTATTGATGAAACAATACAAAGCGCTAGCAGAAGACACATAAATAGACTATTAACGCATACAAATCCTATGATTAGAAGACTACCAAATAAAGAAAAATCTACCCAAAGTCGGCTTAACCGTCAAACACCAACAGATCTTGCAAAATCCATGTAATCAATTGTCAACTATTCGTATATGTTTGTTTGTTAACCACTTGTTTTTAAATAATATGTATATATTTCTTCTAAATGAGCTTGGGGGCATTGGCCCTTCAATATCACTCTCATTCCATCTTTTTGTAAATCAAATTACTTATTGTCTAACGACAGGTGTAATATTTTATGGAAGAAATAAAAAAAAATTTTTCCATTCATCTTAGACGATGTAGGGATCTTGAAAATAGTTCATTGCCTCACTACATTCATCAGTTGGTCGCAAAGAGTGTTGTCTTTTTCCGGGACTTACGCTGATGTCTTCTTCCGTGTCTTACTTAGCATCTATTTGGATATTTCATTTCCATTGGCATTTCCATATTGGAGAAACCAGCATGAAATGAAACAGTAAGAGAGTCTCTGCAGGAGCTTATAAGCAACATAGTTATGACAGATATTTCTCTTTAACAGTTGAGCTCACAATTATGGCTCCCATTGTCTTGAGTGCCGTCTGAACTGTTGACTAATATTTTGCGCATAAACTCTGTATATAGCAAGAATTTTCAAAGGCATTAGAGGTATCCGGCTAGTGGTATGACTCTCTAATAACACTGGATCACAAATTTCAGCTTTTTTTCTGCACCAGAGACGCCGTTATGAAATTCCTATGTAAAATCACCGTCTGATTCCGAAAATCAAGGTTATTTTTTATTCTATGGTAACGTTTTTGAGATATTTACGAATTACCGTTATTTCAAAAAAAAAAAAAATTCGGCTCACTTAATCATATATATCTCGAAAACAAATTGAGCGATTCCAAAACCGTTGAAAGCTTTTAAAAGGTAATAAAATTTGCTATAAACTGTGTGTAAAACACTTTTTGCTAGGCCCTGCAGATTTAAAGATAACGAGCTATCATAACGGATTTTTTTAATTTTTTTTGTAAAAATATAAAAAAATTTGTACTTTGAGAGAAAGGATCTCGAAAACTTTTTACTTTTTCGTATATTTTTTGTTTTCACTCTAAGCTCCGTTTTATTACAAAAAAAATAAACTTTGATTAAACAAAATCGATGAACTAATACAAAAGTTACAAGCATTCAAGTAAATATATCCATTTAATACTTAACACGTTCCCTGTCCCAATACAAAAATGCAAAATTGACCGTCAAGTCCAACAAGGTTTTTTCTGTAGTCATGGGATAGCTTTAGTAATAATAATAACTAAAAAAAAAACGGATGTAGGGTATTTCTACCTGAAACACATATGGTCCATTTTTGCTTCTGCATGTTCATGAAACACATGTGGTTCAGGGAATTTTTTCTATGCTGACACACATATGGCTCAGGAACGTATCAGTGCTTATCAGGCGCACGTTTCCTGAACCATATGTGGCTCAGCGGACAGGGAACGTGTTAAGTACCCTACTGGTAATATGTGTTAGTATTCGCAGATCAGTTAGTTTCAGGTAGATTTTGGAAGGGTTATTAGATACAAAAAATTGTTAGTGTCGTTATCTCAAGCACAGACACATTTCAAGCAAGATCATATGTTTAAGGCAGGTAGTGTTTTCTATGTATAACTAGGGAACCTTTTTGTATAGGTAGGTGATCTATGTAAGTATAAATAATAGTACATGTGCCTCGTTCCTTCATAATTTCTGCAAGGATCGCCGGATACTGTTCATTTTTTAATTGCAGTTTATAATCCGTCATTTGCTTAAAAATATAATATGAATAAAAGGGCGCGAGAATTTGAGTGTAAAAATGATCCAGATATGTTCTGTTTCATCTGCGGGGAGTTTATCGTTAAAAGGATGCGACGTGTGTTTTCAAATCCTTTGAAATTTGCATACCATAAGTGTTATGGAATTGAGCCTAGAAACAATGAAAAACCATGGACACCGAATACTGTGTGCACCACATGTCGAGTCGAATTGATATTTTCGGAAACCGGAACCAAAAGGTACATCATAAAAATTAGGAGTTTGCTCTCTTTTAATGCATATCTGACAAGTTTCTTAAACTATCTATTTAGACGACATATGAAATTTATTACACCAATGAAGTGGAGGGAACCAACTTGCCATTCAACGGACTGCTATATTTGTACTACAAAAGTATTTGGGGTTGGAAAGTCAAGAAAAGTAACCTATGCGAGCGTATCTACAGTGTCATTACCAGAACTAAATTCAACGGAAGCTAGATTGCCAGCATCAAATTTAACTTTAGTTCCGGCTCCAGTTTCATTGTCAACAGCAGTATCTGATTACGCGGCATCATGTTGTACTGAATTGCAAACGGAAAACGAAAGAAACCCTTTGTCACAAGCACAACTCAATGATTGGATAAGGGATTTGGAATTGTCAAAAGAAAAGGCCGAACTACACGCCTCTCGTATGCAACAATTTAAATTTGTTTCATCCGATGTTAAGGTAACATATTATAGGACTCGTCACGAACAATTCTCCCAGTACTATACGAAGAAGGACAGTATTTGTTATTGCAAAAACATTGCTGGTCTATTTAAACAGTTTGGTGAACCATATGATTCAAAAGAGTGGCGATTGTTCATAGACGCCAATAAATTAAGTTTAAAGGCCGTATTATTGCATATTGGCAACCAAAAGCCATCTATCCCGATCGCGCATGCAGTAAATACGAAGGAAACATATGAGACAATGCAAAAATTGCTTAAATTAATTAAATACGAAGAACATGATTGGAAAATATGTGCCGATCTAAAAGTCGTTGGAATGCTATGTGGTCTACAATCTGGATACACAAAATACTGTTGCTTTCTATGCAAATGGGATAGCCGGGCACGTCAAGACCACTACATCATAAAGGATTGGCCAGAACGAATCGAGTTTCAAGTTGGGGTGGATAACATAAAATACTCACCACTTATAAAGAAGGAAAAAATAATTCTACCTCCGCTCCACATCAAGCTCGGCCTTATCAAAAACTTTGTCAAGGCTTTGGACAAAGAAGGCGAAGCTTTTCATTATTTGAAAACAATCTTTCCACAGATTTCAGAAGCAAAAATAAAGGAAGGGATTTTTGTGGGGCCGCAAATAAGGAAAATAATGGCCAATACCCATTTCAAAGAATTATTGTCACCAGTGGAGGCAGCGGCGTGGGACTCTTTTGAAAAGGTCGTTACTTCTTTTTTAGGCAAACACAAAAGTCCTAACTTCGAGCTGATAGTAAACGATTTAATCAAAAACTATGCGGAAATGGGTAAATAAAAAACACATATAAGACCATTTTCTCAGTTAACTTTAAAACTAAACAAAAAGTTTGAAAGCAAATTTTTAAATTTACATGAGAACATATAGCCCTTAATCTGAATTTATTGCCCTGCTCCGAACAAACAAGAACCACCAAAATTTGTTCTGAATTGGAAGATTAATCCAGCCTAAGAAAATTATATGCTAATGTGTCACTTATGTATTTATCTAATTCCCTTTTTAATTTTCTTTCAGGAGTAAATATGTCTTTAAAAATTCATTTTCTGCACTCCCATTTAAATTTTTTCCCGCAAAATCTTGGCGACGAAAGTGATGAGCATGGCGAAAGGTTTCACCAGCAAATGCAAATGATTGAAAGTAGGTATCAAGGATTCTGGGATGTCGCTATGATGGGTGATTACTGTTGGTTTCTCATAAGAGAAACCGATCCTTCTATAAATAAGCGTCAAAACAAGACACATAACTTTTTCAATTATAAAATAAGATCATAGAGTTAAGACAGAATCATATGTACATATGGTATTATTTGTAGGGTACTTAAGTATTAAATGGATATATTTACTTGAATGCTTGTAACTTTTGTATTAGTTCATCGATTTTGTTTAATCAAAGTTTATTTTTTTTGTAATAAAACGGAGCTTAGAGTGAAAACAAAAAATATACGAAAAAGTAAAAAGTTTTCGAGATCCTTTCTCTCAAAGTACAAATTTTTTTATATTTTTACAAAAAAAATTAAAAAAATCCGTTATGATAGCTCGTTATCTTTAAATCTGCAGGGCCTAGCAAAAAGTGTTTTACACACAGTTTATAGCAAATTTTATTACCTTTTAAAAGCTTTCAACGGTTTTGGAATCGCTCAATTCGTTTTCGAGATATATATGATTAAGTGAGCCGAATTTTTTTTTTTTTTTGAAATAACGGTAATTCGTAAATATCTCAAAAACGTTACCATAGAATAAAAAATAACCTTGATTTTCGGAATCAGACGGTGATTTTACATAGGAATTTCATAACGGCGTCTCTGGTGCATTTTGGCTGTAAACCAGTGTAATCAGTAGATATATACCTCGATTAGAGTTCCGGTCTTATTACTTTCTCTACATTCCAGTGTATAGCGAAATTCCTTGCTCTCCTTAGTCAGATAATGTATATTGCCGATTCCATGTTAATTCATCCAGGTATTTTGGATAATGTATTAAATTTTTCTTAAAAAAAAATTTTAATTGGTTTATTTGTAGGTTTGAGTAAATTGAAAAAATGAAAAAAAAACAACTAAAAATTTTGTGATTTATTTAATGTTGAAATTTTACTCTACTCTATTTTAAGGTGAAATATCTTCTGTTCTTTTTAACATTTAAAAAAAATTTATGTTTTTTAGGATAGAATACAGTTTTTAAAAAATTTAATTTTTTGTTAAAAAATTTTGGGAGGAAACATTTTTTTCTTTGTTTTTCAATTTTGCGATGAAATCTTTTTTTAAATTATTTTTGATTGTTTTTCAAAATGGAAAACAAAATTTTTTACCAAGAACTTTTGATAAAAAAATGAAATTAAAAAAAAATCTTTTTAAAAGTACATATATTTTATTCTAAGAAATAGAAAGAAAATAGTAATAATAAAAATGTTAAAGAAAACCGAAGATATTTCTTATTAAAAGACTCTATACCAAAAATTTCAGGAAAGCTATGGCTGATGTCCGTCTACATGGCACATGGCGACGTTATCATAGGCACTGACGCGAATTCCCATCACACCTCCTAGGAAGTTCAAACATCAACGCAAGAGATTAGTCACTTTTTGATTTTATTTTAAACGAGGACTTGTTTATCTGTAACAGGGTTAAGGACCCCACTTTTATTACCGCAGCCAGAGAAGAGGTGCTTGACCTCACTCTGGCTTCTTCTACACTAATAAACCGAATCTCCAATTGGAGGGTGCTAAATGCTCACCCCTTCTCGGATCATCGGTATATTCAGTTCTCTCTCACTGAAACTCGTCCAATAAGATCCTTCTACAAGAACCTGAGGAGGACTGCTGAACCTACTCCCCAAATCACTAGGAGAAAATCTAGATCTATCGGAAGAAGCGATCGACGAACTGGTGGAGACTTTCACCTCAGCCTGCAACGATGCCCTGGAAACCTCTTGTTCAATAAAAACTAAGAGGGACTCTTGGAGAAGCTTCTGCGAAAGCGTAGAGGGCTGCCATGAGCCCTCCAGGCTTAGACGAGTATTCACGAGGAGTTCCCCTCCCTTTGGGTATTTAAGAGACGAATTGGAACGTTGGGCGATGAGCGCCGAGGAATCACTGAAGTTACTTCTGGACGCCCATTTTCCGACGAGCCTAGCAACTAACAACACCGGCCCAGAAAGCATTTACACCTGCATTCGGGGCCGGGGCTGGTTGCTGGATAAGCGTCGCCTGGCTGGGGCCATTGACTCCTTTAGACCCTTCAAGTTGCCTGATCCTGACGGTATCATTCCTGCCCAACTGCAAAAATCTGCGGAGGTATCATGCCGTTGGTTGAGCCCTATCTATGCGAGCTACATAGCCAGGTGCTCCCAATAGATATATTTGTGCAGGAAATGGGGCAACTTTATGACAGACAAGGAGTAAAGCCGGCAACTGAAGCGAAAGCTGCAGAACGTCTGCATTCGTTAGAAAAATGGCAAAACAGATGCGACTCGTCTATTAACGGACGTTGGACCTATAGACTTATCCCCAAAATTAGCCAATGGATGACCAGAAGGCACTGTAACCCAAATATGGAGCGGTCATGGATATTTCTTGGAGTACCTCCATCGTTTTCACATTGAGAACACTTCGTGCTGTCCAAGCTGCAACAATGCAATAGAAAGCGCGGAGCATGTGTTCTTCTACTGCAACCGCTTCAACGAAGAACACCGAACGCTTGAGTTAGTCTTGGGCGAACAGCTGAGCCCAGACAGCTTAATCAATAACATGTGTGCATCACATGACTATTGGAACGCAGTTAAAACTTTGCAAAGAGGATAATGCTGCACCTGCAACACGCGGAGTGGCAGCGCAAAACGCGGGGAAAAACTAATCAGCACTCGATAAGAGGTGGACTGTCTACGAGCTGACGACAAATAACAGACGGTCGAGTCACGCGCTCACGACGGCATAAGACGGTATAATATTACCACAACATCTTCTTTGCTGCAAATGCAAAAGAACCCTTAATAGCGTATAACATCCATACGCCCATGTGAGAGGAACCTGAGAGCATGCCACACGTACCACTGGTATGACGGCACTGATAAGTTAGAAGACGAGCTTATAGCATAAAGCTGGCTACAAGTATGGTGGACCCAGACATAGGTGAATAGTCTTGGTCAATTTAATGGATACCGTTCTGGGCCTTCCCGAAGTAATGCAAGGTAGTTCCGGATAGGGAGTCTCCCCAGAAGAGGAGCAGGGATTGTTTTAGTGGCTACACCATTCGACGCAGTTCTGCTCCCCAGAAGAGGAGCAGGGATTGTTTTAGTGGCTACACCATTCGACGCAGTTGACGACGGTCGCTGTAAGTGCGAAGGCATTTTAAACCCACCCTTGTGCTGGGTGAACAAAGCAAACAAAAAAAAAAAAAAATAGCCAGAGGCTATATACCAAGATCATGGAGGGCGGTGAGGGTTGTCTTTATACCCAAGGCAGGCAAGAGCTGGCATGTCTTCCCTAATTACTTGAGGCCAATCAGTCTCTCTCATTTCGTGCTGAAAACTCTTGAGAGACTGATTAACTTGCACATAAGAAGCGAAATTCCTCGGGGTCGGTTGTCGCATACCCAACATGCTTATTGTAAGGGAAGATCGGTGGAATCTGCTCTGCATACAATTGTGAAAGAGATTGAGAAGTCTCTTTTTCAGAATGAGTTTGCGATGGGCGCCTTCCTCGCCTCTTACCAGTAAGAGTTTTGGTAACCTTCGCGTTGTTGAGGAGTATCGTGTACAGTGGAACAGCGAGCTGTATGAGACATACAGACGAAGACGGTCCAGCAAGACGAATCTACGACACAGTACCCCAAAAAGGAAGATGAGGACGGGGAACGCCACATCTTCGTTGGAAGGACCAAATGCTGCAGGACCTGTTAGCGCTCGGATTTCTAACAGGCACCAGCGAGCGCAGAACAGAAACAGCTGGCGCGCTATTTTGGACTCGACCAAAACAGACAGACGGTTGTAGGGCCACATAAGTCAGTAAGCAGAAATAGCAAAATTTTGAACATTGAAGAGTCTTTTGAAAGTATGAACTTTTTTTCAAATTTTTTCAGCTTACTTCTTATTATACACAAATCTGCAAATAAACCAATTTTCAGAAAAATCGACGACGAATTTCTAAAACAGTTGGAAGCGTTGACATGGAATCGCTCATATACGAGTAAGTCAAGCCATATTTTATTGCCTTAGGATATTCCTCTTCAATTTTACTCAAGATCTTCGTATGTCCATGGTTCGCTGGCTATTCGTCGATTTTCCGTAACTTAAGAGTTCATTTACTATTTAGAGAGGACTTTCTAGCGGTACAAGGTGAATTATCATGTCCAGTCAATCTTAAGAGGTACTACTCCCATCATATAATATGTCAAAGCAGTATTTGTATCAAAATTAATTTTTTTTAAACCTTAAACGGTCACGTATACACGAATGGTCCATGTTTTTCTAGCTTCTCTTGACGAAGCTGTAAAATCTCCACATATTTTACCACTGGGTACAAATGTATGTATGCATGAAAAAAATTGAATACCCACTAGAGCAGAAACACTGACCGGCGGATTTACTGCACGACTGGCTAGTTTTCGCTTTCAAGGTTACTCTTGAGCAACACTCGTGCTGGCTTAAGACAGGCATACCCATGGAACTTGCGTTCAAATTCAATGAAAGTGACCAGCTATAGAAAAACACATACCATCACACACATCTGCAAGATATGCATTTTTTCCTCTGCTCTTCAATTCACTTAAATGAAGCAGTGGGCATTCATCGAAAGCGCTTTTTTTAAAGATTTTGGATTGTACCCATTTAGTCGACCATAAAGTGTGTGTCCAACTGAATTATTAGTCTACAATGCCGTTGGAATGAGTTTGGCATGCGACTGTGCTAGTTTTCTTTGGTGTAATGTCGTTCCGTTTTTTGCTACTAGCCCTTGGGGAACCTACGAGTTGTCGATGATGCTCGAGATATCATTTTTCAATTCTCAAAATTTTCTTTTTATCTAACGTTCATCTCAGTTGTTGATGAAATGAAAGCAAATATTTTTATGTGTATGTGTATATGCGTGCTTGTGTGCGCAAAAGTTTGTATGCCCGAGTACAGCTTTAAGTAGTTCATGGGCATATAGAGGCAAACCTACGTTCAGGCACACACTTGAGGACCAACAATTAGGCGTACTTGTGCGCCCAAAAGTGTGCTTTAAAGAAATTGATTTATTGCAAGAAAGCGAGCTATGTACATATAAATGTGTATAACTAACTTAACAATCGAACCTTTCTGCTTTCTCTGCTCAATTCGTGCCCTGTCGTAACTGTGGCTACAAGTGAAGGAAGCAATTCCTATGAAAAGTAAGTACAAGTTTATGTGTATGCATGTGTGTGTGTGCGCATTGAATTTCATGGCTAAATGCGTTTTTAATTTTGAATTATTATCGTTATAATAACCTTCAAAAACTTACGAGAGCAAAACACTCATAGGAAGAAAGAGAATGTTAAGGAAGAAATTGCAAAAAATTTGCAGAATTTTTCTAGGTTGTTATAGATCGATGAAGAAATACACTGGCTCTACAATGCGCACGTGAGAGAAGTAATTACTTTTCGATTGCTTGGGTTTAATAAAAGGCGTCTTGACATAAAAAAGAAAAAAATTCAAACTGAAAATGCCCAAAAAAGAATAAATAAAAAATTCTTCAAAATAACTTTCAAAGAAAAAACAATGTTTAATCAAAAGTTTAAGTGATATGACGGTAGGAGATGGCAGATGAAATACAAGATAAGGGATTATATATGTAGCTGCGTAGTTAACGAGAAAAAAATATTGACATTCCAAAAAGTGGGAATATATATAAATAATCGTACTGAGTATGCAACTACATACATACATACAAAAGTATATTTGTAATTAGGGCCGTTTTCTCAACTTACGCTAACGGGAAGACTACTCAATAAGCAGATAAATTTCACTTTTTTCTGTTCAACATCCCGTGCAATATTTATTTTATGAAGGGTGATCAGATTGGAGGTACTTTTTTAAATAGGGCTTTTCATGACTATTGTTAAACTAAATACACACTTTTTTTCAGTATTCATTGGCATTTCATCATGGAAAAACTTACGCCTGAACAAAGTTTGCAAATCGTAAAATTGTATTATGAAAATCGACGCTCTGTGAAAAGTGTTAATCGCGGGCTCAAGCCAACTTATAGTGTACTCGTACAGCGATGAGTTCCATTTTTGGATTAATAGCTACGTGAATAAGCAAAATTGCCATATTTGGCCAGAAGAGCAACCCGAAGCCATTCAAGAACAGCCATGACATCCATTGAAAACAGCCTTTGCTGCGTCCTATGGAAAAACATAAAAAACTCGTGCCTGAACGAAGGATTTTTGTTTTTTTTACAATAAATTTCGATTTTTTTCTTCTCGAAAATCTGAAAAATATTTCCTGAGGGCGCCATAATGTTAATTTTGTTAATTTTGAAAAAAGGCTTCCATCACGCACAAGATTATCTATTAATAAAACTAGTTTCTCTTGTCCGATTGATTTTAGATGAATCTCCAAGGACTTGAGATGAAAACGGAAAAACGGGCTCCACACAACGGCGATAACTTTTACAAGTATTAATTTCTTTTTATATTTTTATTATATTATGCTAAAGTCAAGTCGAAACATGATTTATTAATGCAATGTTTTTATTTTTGTAAAATAAAGCAATTGACTAGCAAAAACGAAAATTATTAAAAATCATAATTTTTTCGGGCCACTGACTACCTCTAACCCCTTAAATACCCTATGCATATGTTTATTTTTAAATTCTTCAATTATTCACTAGAAAATACTGCAATAAATGTATATCCATTTAATTTTTGCATTTCTTATGTACAAGGTTTGCAAAATGTTGGTCACTCTAAAACATGTTTTTTCGGAGGACATCACTTTGATCGCCCGCAACTTCTATTTTTCCAAAATTTTAATTCTTTTAATTATGCATTTTTAAATAAAAAATCGTTTTTATAAAAATATCTAATATTTCATAAACAAAAAAAAAAAAAAATATTGGAAAAAACCTGTTTTGTGATACTATTTCAAGCATTTGATTTCAAATTTTAATATAATACTACATATTTTCAAAATTATTGAATCACAAAAGTATGCCTGTGCATGTCTCATCACTTCCTTTAAAAAATCCCACATTCCATATCTGCTTATTTGAATTTACGAAGTTCACCTCATTCCGTCCATACTTAGGAACGCAAGTATTGAATTGCAGCTTGTTTTGAATTGTCATATTAATTAATTTTATTTATTACATTCTCCATTGTGCTGAATATGTTCCATAGCTCTGTTCTGTTAAATTTATTCATTACATTGGCTGTTGTGCTAAATAATGTAACTTAGTGTAAGCTCTGCTCTGTTTGCTGCTTTGCTGCTTTGGTTTTTGTAATTGTAATTGTGGTAATTGCACAATTTCAGCCATTAAACGCCCATTTGAATATAATTTAACCATTACAAAGGAGTTTTCCAATGCATGGCGCAATGGTAATACCTACTGAAATCTGCTGCCCCACTTTATCGTGATTCCCCTTCACATGCGATTGCGGTTAGGCAACCAGCTAAGTAATGAGTTGTGAAATTAATGGATATGATGTTGAACTTTGTTGCCAGAATTTAATGCTCGAACCACTACGGGAGGAATAGGTAAGCGAGATAAGTAAATCATTTGAAGCAATTACATGGAGGAAATTTATGCAAAGTGCGCGATTCCTGTTGTTTTGTAAGGAAATAAATATTTATTTCAGGGCGAAAAGCGACAGGTAGAGTTAAAAGAACAGAACTGACGTTGAGTAAAATATTAATGTAACTATTTATTTAACACTTAACAGGCTACACATACTTCAAGATTCGAATTTTATACAAGGTCTGTCTAAAAAGTTTCTGAGAAAAAGTTTTTAGATCATAATTAAGAGAATTAAAAAATATGTTGACAAAGCTGATATATTTTAAACTAAAAAGTTTCCTTTGGGGTCTCTCGCCTAGAGTTATATTTTGGCTCTATAATACCATAATAAAGCCAATCTTGTTATATGGAGTCGTTGTCTGGTGGAACTCACTGGAGAGGATGACATCAGTTAAAAAGCTAGAGAGAGTCCAGAGGTCTGCACTCATTGGAATCAGTGGGGCGCTTCGAACTACTCCTACTCTAGCGCTTAATGTAATGTTAAATGTGGTAATGTTAAATGTGGTACCTATACCAATTGCCGCTGCACGTACCGCAATCAGACTGGGGGCTTGGGCTATAAGCTCAATCTCACATATGGACACTCAAGCATCCTCAGGAACTTTGAGTTCATCACCTCGTCGGATCAGTGTGTGCCCTCGCTTACTCCAAGCGGAACTTTCTCCACCCATAATCCATCAAGGGAGCACCAGGGGCAACACTTGGGTGCCTCGTTAACCTGTTCATGGATGACTCGAAGTTGGACGGTAGGGTTGGAGGAGGAGTATTTTGCAAAGAGCTCCCCATCAAACTCAAATTCAGGTTACCGGATCACTGCAGTGTGTTCCAAGCAGAGGTGAGGTAGTGTGCCCGCGAAAGGAGAGGATCGGGATCCCCTTGATAACCTGCGCTCTACTCCTGGAAGGATGGGCTTTGCACCAACTCAGCGAGCGCTGGGCAAGTACACGAACGTGTAAGGTCGCGAAGCTCTTCTGGCCACGTTTGGAGGGATATTCTAAGGATGACAACATCTCATCTCCCAAATTTCGTGGACATCTTCACGGGGCACTATCCACGGGGTATACATGCTGTGAGACTCGGAATTACTTCGAGTTCTTTTTGCGTCCGCTGTATGGAGGATGAGGTGGAATCTGCTCCTTAGCTGCCCAGCTCTCACGGGACTAAGATTCAAGCATCTTGGTTCCCACTTCTTTTCTGCGCCTGCTGATATAGCAGGTCTTGATAACAAAAATCTGATGAACTTCATCACCAGCGTAAAGAGGCTAACACAACCGCAAACTAGTCACCGTTCATAGTCCACAAATACTCAACCCTCGCCACCCCTTTCCTTTTCGTCCTACCGTTTTTTTAATTTTTTCAAAACAAAATAATTTTTAAAACAAAAAAAAAATTTTTTAAATTATATCAGGTGATAAAAGAGTTAAAGCTTAAAAGGTATGCTTAAAATTGTTTAAACATTTTAGAAACTTAGTAAAAAATTAAATTTTTGGTTGTATTTTCATAATCGGCCCACTCCTCTATATACAGTGAGTCACAGTCAAAGTGAGCCACCAATTCCTTGAAGATATTTGTTTAAACAACTTTTGTAAATACTTTCAAACACCCATTATTTTTTGTCAACTTTATCAAGTGAGCATGCTTGTGTAATCTAACTGTATTTTTTCTGTTTGTTTGCTGCCGAAGTAAGAGTAATAATGAAGAACAAAAACAAACGCACAAACTAACGTCACACTCAAAGTGAGCCACCTAACATTGTTTCTTTTAAAATAACGGGATATGTATTTTTGGATATTAATTTTCCCTTGCATCTTATTCTTAAAGTTTTAGTTGTTTATTATCAAGCGGGTTATAAAGATGGGTCGACAAAAAAGTGTTGAAATTAGACAGTTAGTAATTGATCTTTTTAAAAAAGGAAAATCCCAAAGAAAAATTGCGGAATATGTGAATAAAATTCGAGGAACTGTCCAGCACATCATACATCGCTTTACTAGAGGAGGAAGAGTAGGAAAGAAGCAGAAAGAAAGCAAAAAAAAAAGGCGTTTTCAGAAAGGGACGAAGCATTTATTTTGCGGGAAGTGAAGAAAAATCCTCATCTTAGTGCTCCAAAATTGACGAAGATGGTTGAGGAGCAGCTAAATATCCACGTTAACCCCGAAACTGTAAGAAGAGTTCTCAGAAAGCATGGTTATAATGGTCGTACGGCCAGAAAAAAGCCATTTATTAGCAGCAAAAATCGAAAAAAAGGTTGGAGTTTGCGCTGAAATATGTCTACAAGGATATGAGTTTCTGGCAAAAGGTTCATAACGTTATAATGCAACTTAGAGGCTATAATAATATTTTTGTAGGTTCTCTTTACAGACGAAAGTAAATTTAACTTATTTGGCTCTGACGGTAAGAAGATGGTAAGGCGACAAAAGAACACTGAGTTTCAGCCGAAAAACCTAACTCCCAGTATGAAGCACGGCGGTGGCTCCGTCATGGTTTGGGGCTGCATGGCAGATGGTGGAACTGGAAATCTTCAACATATTCCAGGCATAATGGATAAGTACGTTTATATAGACGTTTTGAAGTAAAATCTTAAGCCAAGTGTCGAAAAACTAGGGATCGAAGGCGACTTATATTTTTACCAGGACAATGATCCTAAGCACAAGTCGTTTGTTGCGCGGGAATATCTATTATATAACTGCCCCCACGTATTGGAAGTACCACCGCAGTCTCCAGATATCAATATAATTGAAAACTTATGGTTCCGTATTGACCAAAACCAGCGGAAACATAGCATTTCTTCAAAACAAAGTCTTTTAGATGCCTTACAAGACGAGTGGCGTGCAATTCCTTCCATATATACCTGTAAGTTATTAGAATCAATGCCCCGACGTCTAAAAGCCGTTATTTCCGCCAAAGGTGGCCCAACAAAGTATTAATTTGTTATTTAAGATCAGTTCAGCTAAGGTGGCTCACTTTCACTGTGAGATAGATTTGTGAATTATTTTAGTTTTTGTTCATTTTTTTATAATAAACAAAGAAAGTTCTTCATGTAAGCGATGAATTATTGAAGCTAATATTCAAACAATAAAAACACATGAACCTTTTTTCCAATCTGTGGTATTTTTAAACAAATTTCTACTAAACCTGATGACTAGGAAGTGTGGCTCACTTTGACTGTGACTCACTGTATTTTTATAGTATTTTTCCGAAGTATTTTGTTGAAAGTCTGGAAATATAATACCTTTTATGTTTCCGATTGTTTTCCTCGTATGTAGGAGTGATGCCTTTCAAAAGACGCGCCTAAATGTTGTTTTAAAATAAAATATGGAAAAATTCAGTTTCTTTCAGGTTTCACTATTTGCATTAAAATACGGCTCTTAACAACTATATAAACATACTTATGTAAAAAATGATATCACTTAAATGTCCATCATGCACAGTTAAAATCCGCCAAACAGTCGATTCAAGAATGCTTTATTGCTGAGAACGTTGAAATATCAAAGTTAAATGTTGCTCAGCAAACCTTTGCGCTACTGCACCAATATTCTTAACAGAACATCCAGTTTTTGGTTCGCATGACCTTTTCCTATCCTCGACAGAATCACTTTTCTCTTTGACAAGGAATACCGTTAAGGAGCTATTCACTACTGGCATCTACGCGTCACTTGTAACGTCAAGATCTGCTAACAGAACTCGCCCAGAAAATTTCATCATACAAAAACTAATTTGTGATTCTATTTAGTTTTAACTGCCGTGTCGAGTGTTGAAGTTTCCTAGCCAAGTTTTGTTAGAAGAACGGAGCGAGATGCGCCTTCTTGCTTTTATCGAGGAAGCATCTAAAACAGAGAAGGTACCACTCATGTATTGCACTAAAACCAATTTGAATCCTTTTAAATGGATAGGTGCTTTCAGGATTCGTTTCTCTACATAAATTCACTTACTTATTCACTAACGTATTTCACTCCCACACTTTTTTCCGTGTGCGGTTCGAAATAGCCGAGAACGCCTGAATCTTGCACTATGACAGCTTGTCGGCCCATTACTAGATTACTTTGCACGATAGAAATGTATTCCAAAGTTGTTGTATCCGCACCATGGCACCGAATCGCAACTGAAACTTTTTCTTATTCTCCAAAACGCGGAAATTAATCATTGCAGCGTGAAGGAGGTCAAGGCACCTGAACGCTTTAACAAAAAGGCTATTAATGGACTTCATAAAGGTCAAAGTAAAGATTTCTATAACTCAAACATTTTTTTTAACTCGCCTTGCTTTATTCTGTGCTGACAGCCACGTGGACACAGCGAAAAAAAAAACAAATCAGCTGATTTCCCAACACCACCTTTAATACGAGGTATGTTCAAAAAGTATCGCGAATTTTGTGTTTTTTCAAATATTATTTATTTATTCATTAATATCTATTTTGTCCCCTTCAAAGTAGTCCCCATGAGGTATTATGGACTTGTGTCAACGTTTTTTCCAATCTTCGAAGTACTTCAAAAAATCTTTTTTTTATCTTGTTCAGCTTCTCCTTCGATGCCGTCTTTATCTCGTCAATCGTAGCGTAGTGTCGTCCTTTCATGGGCCTCTTCAGTTTCGAGAACAAGAAAAGGTCACAGGGGGCCAGATCTGGGCAATATGGTGGCTGTGGCATCATTTGTGTGTTGTTTTTGTGTGAGCAGGAGCAAGAGCTAATTTTTATTCTTCCACAGATCCGGGTCGATTGCTACGCGCAAATTACGCATAACTTGCAGGTAATATTCCTTATTGACCGTTTTACCCTGTGGCCAGAACTCACGATACACAACGCCTCTGCAATCGAAGAAAACGGTAAGCAAAACTTTTACATTCGACCGAACTTGGCGCCCTTTTTTCGGTCTTGGTTCGTGCGGCAGCTTCCATTGAGATGATTGAGCTTTGGTTTCCACGTCATAACCATAAACCCACGATTTGTCACTAGTTGTGACCCTCTGGAGCAAATTTGGGTCATCGCGAACAGAGCCCAACATCTCATTAGCAATGTTCATGCGATGCTGCTTTTGGTCTAAATTGCTCAAATCATTAAAAAGAAGGAATGGCACAGCTTCTCGGCCTTCTGAAAACATTTATTATTTATTACTATTATTATTTATTGTTCGACTTTCTTAAAACATTTTGTACCACCGATAACCGTTTCTTTGGTCCAAAGTAGCTTCTCCGTATGACACAGTCAACATTCGGAATGCTTCCGCTCACTTAATTTCGTTTTTCACACAACATTTGATACAGGTTCTTTGATTCATCTTTTCGAATATGTTAAAATCGAAGACGAGCCGAAATACGTGCAAGCAAAGCAGTTGTCAATAATTAACTGAACATACAAAATGGCCGAACTCGTCGGCATGAGTGAGAGACATGAGTGCCAACATATTGCCACAAAAAAAATCGAAATTCGAATATACTTAACCTGCGAAAATTGAAAATTCGCGATACTTTTTGAACACACCGAGTAGATTCGCCTTGCCACAACTCGTAAATAGAACTACGATCAAAATGAAAGGTGACTCTGATCACAGATTTTTTTTTTAATTTTTCCCAATCTATTATGTTCTCATTGAATTTAGTTGTCTTCTAGTTTCGTTCCTTTCTCGAAAAATGTATTGCGTCACATTTCCGAAACGACCTTCAGTTCGCGCATTGATTCATATAAAATTGTCAGGTAAGGGTATGCAAATTTTTCCCCTCACTTCAATTTAACAACAATCAGCATCGCGTAAATTTCGTTGAACAAAGTTTCGATTTAGTTTTAATTTTTTTTATTGCCATCCTAATATGTGGCCTCATGGAATGCGTACATATTTTAGTGATACCTGTTTATTCAACCTATTACCTATGTATTAAATTTCTGCTGATTTAAGTTAATTTTGCTTGAAAAAAACACACACATACTTATTTGTGAAAAAAAAAAAACAAAACAAAAATCCCAAAATTGAAACCCGATACTTACTGCCATCGCTTATTCGCAAAATAATGTCGAAAAATTAGTATCCGCATAGCCGGATATGGTAGTCACTCAATATAATTTCCGTTAGCTGACAAGGATCATGTAGCTGTCACATTGACAATTACAAGTGTAGAACAAACAAATTGAGCGCAACAATGTAAATAAACATGCACTCACACTATTGTCATTCTGCTAATAGCAATTTTCGGCAAAACAATGGACAGAAGCTTGCGCTTGTTTACGCAATGTTAAGGTTCATGGGCATCGAATGTTGTTTTTTTATTATCTCCTTTACGCTACCACCTAAGTATTTAGATGCTGTCATTGATTGTATGGAGCTAAATGTGCTTAGCATCCATTGAAATATAATTTAATACAGTTTAATTCGATTTAACGCAGCTATTGTGGGTGTCGTGCGGCTGGTGAGACTTGCGTGGAGATCTTCAAAATTTGTAAGCTGTAGAAGCAGCGCTTGATAACTTTAGGGCATAGCAGGGGATAATAAATATGTATTTCACTTTGAAGTAAGCACACGTACCTATTAAAGAAGAAGCACGAGCATGGCTGGGGAGCTCGTGCCGCTGATTTTCTCATTTTCTACGTGTATCAGTATTTATATATTAAGAAAGAATTATTTCTAAGAAAGTCTTTTGGCATTTAAGAAGTACATATTGTATTGTTGTATGTATATGTTTGTATGCTGTACGAATACTGTGACCAAATTAAATTTTTATTCTTGGGTGCAATGCCCTAAAAATTTGTACTTTTACGCCTGCACGCTGACATAATTAAATTATAAGAACATAGGTTGTACTTACATATAATTTAAAGCTGTTACCGCCAGTCTTCTCGGAAGGCCAGTTATAGATATATATAATTGGCGCGTACACCCTTTTTGGGTGTTTGGACGAGCTCCTCCTCCTATTTGTGGTGTGCGTCTTGATGTTGTTCCGCAAATGTAGGGACCTACAACTTCAAGCAGACTCCGAATGGCAGATATTTTTTATGAGGAGCTTTTCCATGGCAGAAATACACTCGGAGGTTTGCCCTTGCCTGCCGAGGGGCGACCGCTATTAGAAAATGATTTTATTAATTTTGGTTTTACCGAGGTTCGAACCAACGTTCTCTCTGTGAATTCCGAATGGTAATCACACACCAACCCATTCGGCTACGGCGGCCGCCAGTTAGTCGGACTATTATGTTGATAAAAAAAGTGACAAAGAAAAGAAAATAAATAATGTGACTGGCTTGAAAAGTAGACATACATTGAGACATTTTTCATGAAAATTCCAATCCAGTGCCGTCATTTTAAGATTAAGTTTCAATTTCGTGCCTACAAGAAAAACACTCACGGCGTAATGATAAAAAGGTTATGCCGATGTCAGTAAAGTGGGAATCAAGTAAAGCTCTTCCGTACTACTTTTATACTACAGACGCTGCTCGCTTAGGTAGACAAATTCAGATGGGCCCTATTTCTATAATTGCTCAAGAAGCAATGAACTTTGTTGTGTAAAAGAGATGAAGAGGCAGATTTGTATGTGTCTGCAGCGCTCATGGCTTTAGACAGCCCTCCAACCACTTCAAGGGTAGTTGAGTAGTTGGAAATTCAGACCGACCTATGTCGGTAGACATCATGTCCTGATGCTAACATAGGTTCCGGGGCATGGGGGTATCGCGGGTAACGAGACCTCTGACTCTGACTCTTTAGCTACGATGAGCGCTTAGGACAACTTCTTTGGCCTGGAGCCCGTTCTGCCACTGCCACTGCAGCCATCAAAGCCACGGTTAGCAAACACGTTACTTTAACCCACAAGCGAGCTTGGCAGGCTGAGAGAGGCTGCAGATGGACAAAACTTATGTTATCTGTCATGTCCGACCGACTGTCCCAGATCCATGTGTTCTTAAGCAGAAGGAACTGTAGGCAGCTGGTTGGACTGTTGACGGGCCACTTTCTATAGGCGAAGCACATGGAAAAGGTAGGCAGCTCAGATATTGCACTCTGCCCAGCGTGTGGAGAGGAGGATCAGATTGTGGACCACTTTGACACTGATGTATTAAGAAGCGACCATCGTGGCTCTTTGACACCACAAGATCTACTCACATTTCTTCGGAGTCTGACTGCCGTACTTGCTAGTTGTCCCGACAAAAAAAAAATACAGCTCGTGAAGATCAAAATAAAGATTTCCATCGCTCAAAATTATATTTTTTTATTTAGCAAAAAAGTTACCGAAGAATTTTTTTTTTTTTTTTTTATTTTTACAAAATAGCTCCGGAAATAGCTACAATCAAAAGATAGTTCACTTGAAAATAGAAGTAAGTAAAAATCAGGTTGATGCATCTTCATACAGAACCTACAAATTCCATTGGACTATACTCCCAGGTTGGGGCAGAATATAATATAATTCAATCTACAATGTGCCGCTGGAATTCCTGTGAAAATTTTAAAATTATTCTTATTTATTCCATATATGTAGATATAAAAACGGCTCCATCTTGAAGAAATGTTAACGCAGTTCCAGAGTGGAAATTAGCCGAGGTGGAGGAATGTTATAGTCTTATTTAGTGGAAGCATGCCCCTCATACCACTGGTGTGACGGCACCTTTGATAATGTTTCCGAGGTTTGGATTTGAACCTCCTTACCAAAAAAAAAGTAGGAATAACTTTGTATGCTTTTGTTGTTCTAATCGTGTTCGAGGCTAAAGTGAGCGCATCTTTCTATTGCGTAGAACTCCGCTTGAAAAATACTTGTATTCTTGCCTAGCGCTTCCGAGTATCTTTTCTCCGGCCCGCAGTCACCTGCCTCTGCACCTTTCGTTCATGTACCATGCTATCATGTTCTGGTTTGCTTTAAGGTTTTAGGTAACCATTTCCATATCTTTTTATTACCCAGTTCAGTCTTGAAGCGTCTGACAAAACTGAACATCCGTAGCATCAAGTCCCATGGCATTGAGATCTCAGTGTTTAGTTCAGCAAGAATATCAAACTTCCCGCGATTTTGATATGAAGGACTGAGCAATGGTAGGTATAGTTGATCTTAGAATGGCGTTATTGCTTGGAGTTGGTTATGAATGTGAAGAGGTGTGAGTTCTAGAAAGACCTCCATCGATACCGCAAGACATGCACACTCACGCAAGTGTTTGTAACTTGGTTAGTGTGTTTATTACTGTTTGATTCTTCGTACAATTGTCCCAGAATTCTACTCCGTAGAAAATTAAAGCTCTGGCCAGAGCTCTGTAGATCCATCGCAGTAGACCCATCGCAACTTTTTCCTACCTTCGATTTACACGTAACGAATACTCGAATGACCACGCTTTCCATCTCTACTGGCCATGGCTGGTTATAGTCAAAAAGTTTACTTCCCTTAATTTAATTCCATCTAAGCAATTTGGTTTAAGAGAGTTTGCAGGAGGGTCGTTTGAAAAGTCCGTGCAAAAATAAAAACTACTTAATTATTTGTGGTAAACCTTTTTTTCTACATCGCCCTCTTCTAGACTTAGACGCTGTTCTAGTTTGCTGATAACTTCCAAGTACTAGAATTTGTCCAAGTCTGAAAGTAGCCATTTATTTCTGTAATCATCTCCTCGTTTGAATAAAATCTTTTTCACGCCAGTTTGGAGAATAGTGGAATGTGAAATGAGTTGGAACCCTATTCCGATTAAATTTGCGACCACAACTGCTGAAGCGTGAGCTGGTGTGCAGTTGTAGTGGTAAAGGAAAATCACTCGACGTCGTCAATTCAAACGAATGCCAAACACAATATACTGATCTGGCAGAAATTTGGTGTGTATTCTTCCAAGAGATGCTACCAACTATACATAACCTCGGTGCGCGCCAGTAGTGCTGTGTTTACACGGACTTTTCAAACGACGCTCGTATTTCCTTGTGAATGTTACGATGGTCATTTCTGCTGGATTTATGTTCAGCTCCACTTAAACTGATCATTTTGTATTTAGTTAGTTTTAACCCTAATTTAATTCTGTTGTACATAGTTTCGTTGAATTTACCTCTAATGCTGTATGGTGGTAACTTTTTACGCAACGCTTGCGGTGGTATCCGAAGAGTTTATTTTCTATAAGCAAATTTGCTCGTACTATAAATATAAAATATCGCCGTCTTCTGTTTTTAGTACGCAATTAAGGAAGCAGTGGATTGGTTGCTTACTTCGGTAATTACCGTTAAGGAAGTAAATATTTATTCCGATAGCCAGGCGGCAATTAGGGACTTGGGCTCTTTGTTTGTGCGTTCGAGATGCGTCGGGAAACGTCTGGCTTCTTTCTCGATTGCATCCAAATACTTCGATATAAGGCTCATTTGGGTTCCCGATCACAGCGGCATATAGGAAACTGCTGGGCTGATGAGCTGGCTAGACAGGGAACTTTGGAGACGGTTGATGATAGGATTGGGGTTCCCTTAAGAACGTGTGGTCTGCTCCTGGAAAGATGGGCCGCGAGTCAAGTCAGCGAGCGCTGGTCTAGTGCGCAAACGAGCAAATTCGCGAGATCCTTCTGGCCACGGGTAGATCGGGGACACTCGAGGGAACTCCTGAAGCTAACAAAGCCCCAGCACCCGAGTTTGTTGGGTATCCTTACTGGACATTGTTCGTTAGGTGTCCATGCGGTGAGATTTGGGATTGCGTCAAGTCCGTTCTGCAGAATCTGTCTTGAGGACGAGATGGAATCATCTCAACACCTTCTTCTCAGCTGCCCTGCTCTCGTCTGGCAAAGATTTCGACATCTCTCTTTTTTTCGCTACGCCTGCGGATATATCGGGGCTAAATATCATACATCTGCTGAAGTTCATCAGAAGCTTGATGCGGCTAATTACGAACATTAATCAGCCACCGTCGGCGTCGTCGTAAGTGCATGGTCATCATCCTCTAATCCCAAGGCTCCGTCTTCCTTCCTTTCTCCTTTCCCCTATATGGCATCACATCCCAACGGACGAATTTTGAATATTTATCCAAGTGGGCACCAAGCTAGGGCAGCCATTTAACCTAACCCATTTCTTTTTAGTTGAATCTCTGAAATGATAAATGGGTCTCTGGCATCGACTGCATTATCGCAAAAGTGTGTAAATTTGGAGTAGCTTATAAAATATTATAATTAACCCGCGTGCACATTCAATACATTACAGCCTTCGGCACAGGCGTCGTTAATTAAGTAAACAAAATTTTCATACACCAACCGCTCCAACCATTAACAACAGCTTTTGCTGCGAAATCTCTTAGAATTGATAATTCCAAGTCTTTTATTTAACCATTTAAGTAAGCGAATTAAGTGGGCCAACAAGCAGGAAATGCAGCAAAATAAAATAAAAATGAAAAAATTTAAATGAAAAAATTAAATGAGACTCATTGACAAGGAATATGAATGCACCGTAATAAAAACCCAACAATATTTCCTCATTTCGCACGACCGCTCAAGCGTCCACATTCATCTTCCATACAAATGCTGAGAATACTATATGTATGACCACTCAACGTGCGTACAATTCACATCCATACCTACACACATACACACATAAATAAGCACTCTTGCAAATGCGCGCGTACGAGTGCTGAGGACTCTTCCACATGTACGAGTACGAGTATGAGTCTGTATTGTGTAATTGTGTAAATAGTCACCGGCAGACTTTACTGTACACTTTCACACCCGGCTCGTTTATAGCTACCAGACTTTTTCAATTATTTTATTTACACTTTAAAATGCGTTGTAACGGTATTTACGCGGTGGCGTTGCTGCGTAATTGTTGCAACAAAAAATATCATTGAAAAATAAATGGGTGAAAAAAAGCGGCAGTAGCATTTCGCTGCGGAGAAAAAATAGAAAAAGAAAAAAAAAAAAATAAACACAATGCGCAACGTAAGTAATAATTCCATTTTAATTGCAATTTTTGCGCTCCTCTGTACAATTCAACTTTTATCATTTAATTTTTAATTAATGTGAACGATTTTTATTTCTGCACTAGGCCTAGGCCGCCATTGTTAGCTTGTTGGTAAAGGATATTCAGGCTGCAAAATACACAGTTTGTGGTGTAAGGTTGCATTGTTAATGGCGGCATTCGTGCGCGTTTCGTGTGGTACAGTATTTCGGAAATATAAATCTAATGGGAAAACAACTAAAGACTCTCGTTTCATAGTGGGAAATATTTAAAAATATTATACAGTTAGGTCGGATGGCATCGCTAAAAAATGAACAGTGATTTTGGAAGAAGCCACGCAGATTTGATAAAATCTTGAAAATGTGGTATATTTTAAGGCGTGAATTTTTCTATTAGAGGAATCAAATGCTGAAACTTAGGCTAAGGTTCCTCTTCTTCTTATTGATTGGCGCGATAACCGCTTACGTGATTTTGGCTGAGTTTAACAAAGCGCGCCAACCATTTCTTTCTCGAGCTAACCGACGCCAGTTGGACACACCAAATGAAGCCAAATCCTTGTCCACCTGATCTTTCCAACGCAGAGGAGCCCTTCTGCTCCCTCTGCTACCACCAGCTGATACCGCATCGTATACTTTCAGAGCCGGAGCGTTTGCATCCATTCGGACGACATGACCCAGCCAACGTAACCGCTGGATCTTTATTCGCTGCGATATGTCTATGTCGCTGTAAAGCTCCTTCCGTTTACGTCAACAGTGACGTGGATGCCAATACGCGAGTACACCGACTGTTTGTTTAATGACAGGAGGTACTTCGTTTTCTCCTCGTTCACCACCAGACCTATTCGATTTGCCTCTTTATCCACTTTGGAAAAGGCAGAATTAACAGCGCTGTTGTTAAGGCCGATGTTGTCAATATCATCGGCATACGCCAACAATTGTACGCTCTTATAAAAAATTGTGCATGAGCGATTAAGTTCTGCGGCTCGCACGATCTTTCTCAGCGTCAGGTTAAATAAGTTACACGACAGCGACTTACCCTGTCTGCCAAACGGCTCGTAGAGGTCATTTCCAATTGGGATGGCGCTGCTAGTATTGAGCAACATCATCTTGCATAGTCGTATTAGTTTTGCGGGGATACCAAATTCAGATATCGCGGCACATAGGTAACTCCTTTTCGTACTCTCGAATGCAGCTTTGAAGTCGACGAAAAGATGGTGTTAGTCGATTCTCCTTGCATGGGTCTTTTCCAAGATTTGACGTGTTGTGAATATTGGGCCGATGGCGGAATTTCCAGGTCTAAGGCCACACTGATAAAATCCAATCAGTTGGTGATGGTGGACTTCAGCCCTTCACACAATACGCTCGCTAGAACCTTATAGGCGATATTTAGAAGATTAATTCCGGGGTAATTGACACAGATTACGGGATCACCCTTCTTATGGATTGGGCAAAGCACACTTAAATTCCAATCGGCAGGCATGCTTTCATCCGACTATATTTCGCATAGAAGCTGATGCATCCACCTTACCAGCTCCTCGCCTTCATGTTTGAATAGCGCAGCCGGCAGTCCGTCGGCGCGCGCGGCTTTGTTGTTTTTTAGCCGCGTTATCGCTCTTCTCACCTCGTCATGGTCGGGTAGCGGAGCGCCAGTTCCGTCGTCAACGATTGGGGTATCGGGATCTTCACATTCTCTGTGACATGCGCAGCTGTAACTACTTTACAGGTTCGAGAAGTGTTCCCTCCATAATTTCAGTACGCGCTGGATGTCAGTCACCAGATTGCCGTATTCGTTCTCACAGGAAAGAGTTCCAGCTATTTCATATGAAATCTCCCAATGTGTACTGGCGACAAACCCGTGCTGGTACATTTATGGCAAATTATCGATGCAAAAGCAAAAAGGAACTTGTCATGCTCTATCTGCTTAAGTACTATAATTAAAGAGCGCTACGTAGTCTGCTAGTAGCATATCAAAATTCGCTAAAAGCTCAACTCGATTTTCGTTGCTTTGGCCCACTGTGCGATAAATGCATAATGCCAACTTGCAACTTTAATTTTCCAATATAAGCCATTTCATCAAATTTCATTACTCTATGCCTCTTTTAACAAACACACACACACACACATCAGCAGAGCACACAGTCCATGGCACAGTCCGACAATTCGTTCGTCCGCTAGTCATCACATGAAGCTAAGTGCACTTTTGAATAAGGCAAGTATTGAAAAAAATCTACCGCATGCAATATATTTAAATTGTGACCTACTTTGTGCAAATTTTCATTTCTTTTTATGCTTATTCGGCCTTTTGTGCTTTTTATCTTTTTTCTATGAGTGTCTGTATGTATTTCGTTGTAATAAAAGCAGGTAATTCCTGCTCAAGTTCGTGCCGCACACAAACTTAGGCACATCATACACATGTCACTTTTTAGCCACTTTGTTACATTCCTACAAAAGTATGTGTGTGTATGTTTACTAACACATACATATGTACATACGAGTAATACAAGTGCTTGCCGCTGCTGCTGTCGGCCGAAATTTAAATCAAGATTAAATTCATATGAAGAACTTTTCAACGAAAGGCAGTAACAAGCAAAGTGGCAGGGGACGTAAAAAGCCTGCAGTTATTGCTCTGTTTTTTTTTGTTTGTTTTTTCTTTTTACCTTTTTTGAGGAGCAGCTTAGCTCAGCTCACTGGCTCGTCATACTACAGCAAAGCTCGCTGGAAGACACAAAGGCACTACGCTTGTTTTTTTTGTTTTTGTTGCTTTTAAAAAAGGATATTATACACATACCCATGCCCTTTGAAAGTATTTTGAATCAAGCAAAAATAGTGCAACACCAAAAACAACTCATCAGCGGCGCCTTTGTAGACCCCTTTGAATTGACTACTCACCTACTCTCACCTGTACTTAAGCTGTACGTTCGTACTCTAAGCTGTTCATACGTACCATGTATAAGAATGTGTGTGAGCGCTTTCCGCAATTCACCATGCTTTGTTGTTGGCAGCGATGTGACCGCCACACATAAACGACAGAGAATTTGCGCTGCGGTTTGCAAACGTCAAAAAGCTTCAGTAACGCCCGTAACTATACCTTAACAGCTATGCAATCTCCCCTTTTCCCCCTCCAGCAACTCTGCAACAACACTTACACCAATACCATCATCATCGGCGGCCGAGTAGTGGAAATCATTGAAAATGCCACAAATACCCGGCGTAACGAGCAGAAAAAACAGAGGGCCGGCCGGCCAAATAAGGCACGCCGACAAACAGCTACCTCTGTGTGTACGTTCATCCATGTACATATGTATGTATGTGTATATGTGGGCGAAGTAAAGGCAAGCCGTCTCCAACTGACTGCTTTTAGCTTTGCGGGTTGCTGTCGTACAGTGCCCTATGGAGGCACCAACTAACGGTGAATGGTGTGCAGGTTAAATTTTATAGCTCGGTATGTATATACGTATGTATATGTACCTATATATATATGTATATATATATATATATGTATATGTTTGTGTGCTTCTGTAGGATTTGGGGGAAAAAAGTGCGACTGAATGAATTCGCGCAATTTGTACAATTTGTGAATTAGGCAAATTTACATTTAAAGGCAAAAGGTAACTGTTGGCATTTTTGTTTGATTTTGTTGTTGTTGTTCTGTGAAATGATTTTGTACAAGTTAAATTGTAGGCGTTTGAAACAAGCAACAAATGCAACAAAAAACAAGAACAGCAAAAAGCAGGAAAGCTGAAAAAGTGGAACTGTGGAATTTGTCACGATTCTAAGTGGTATGGCCGCATAACTGTATGAAAAACAGTAGTGGCCTTATGGAATTGGTGTACAGGTATATGTAAGTCAGTGAGTTAAAATCTAGAACCAAATATCCGCATGCATGTGCATACTTCAATACGTAAAGGCTCAGACGTCTGTGCAATTCATTGAAAAAGGTTGAATGTGGAGTTTTATTCAAAGGAAAGTGAAAAGTGAAGCAAAATGAAAAGCGGAATTTTGTTTTTGTAAATTTTAAGACGACCTTTTATTTTTAATAATTAAGTCTTTGTGTGGCGTGTTTTGTAATAATTTCACTTTGACAATGTGTCAAAAGCAAAATGTGAATTTGAACTGTTGTCAAAGGTGATAGTTTCTTTGAAGTGTATAGATTTCAAATTACTATTTCGCGTCTGAGAGGGGAAGAGAACCCATGCGTACGTACGATGGCGTTATCAGCTTTTATCAGCATAAAATCTTTTGCATAGCAGTATTACTTTCCTCGCCTTTGTGATTAATATTCTAAAATAATCGAATGATTACCAAGAGGGAGGATGAGATCACACTGTTTAAAAATAAAAAAACGACTGGCAATCTTATAATCATAGCCGTGTAAATGTAAGAGAACTAATATGGAAAACATTTCCCGTACGCGGTAAAAAATTGAATTTGTGGCTAAAAAATCATTTTAGAGTAAATATATGCGAACAATTATCAATGAACACTCACAGACTGGCTCACTTTTATTCAGTTGGATTATTTTATTCGAAAATCGTTGATTTTTTTGAGCAACTTCTTTACCAAAGAAAAAAAATTATTTAGAGTGAAGGAAATCTTTATTTTACGCGCTCCATTGCTTGTCTGTTTATACGAGGTGCGTTCAAAAGTATCGCGAATTTTGTGTTTTTTCAAGAATTATTTATTTATTCATTAATATCTATTTTGTCCCTTTCAGAGTAATTCCCATGAGATATTAAGCACTTGTGCCAACGTTTTTTCCAAACTTCGAAGTACTTCGAAAAATCATTTTTTCTATCTTGCTCAGCTCCTCCTTCGATGCCGTCTTTATCTCGTCAATCGTAGCGTAGCGTCGTCCTTTTATGGGCCTCTTCAGTTTCAGGAACAAGAAAAAGTCACAGGGGGCCAGATCTGGGCAATATGGTGGCTGTGGCATGATTAGTGTGTTGTTTTTCGCCAAAAAGTCGCGCACAAGCAACGATATGTGAGCAGGGGCGTTATCGTGATACAAGAGCCAATTTTTATTCTTCCATAAATCCGGCGTTTCTGGTAGATTGCTTCGCGCAAATTGCGCATAACTTGCAGGTAATATTCCTTATTGACCGTTTTACCCTGTGGCAAGAACTCATGATGCACAACGCCCCTGCAATCGAAGAAAACGGTAAGCAAAACTTTTACATTCGACCGAACTTGGCGCCCTTTTTTCGGTCTTGGTTCGGCGGCAGCTTCCTTTGAGATGATTGAGCTTTGGTTTCAACGTCATAACCATAAACCCACGATTCGTCACCAGTTTTGATCCTTTGGAGCAAATTTGGGTCGTCACGGACAGAGTCCAACATCTCATTAACAATGTTCATGCGATCCTGCTTTTGGTCTAAGTTGCGCAGTTTTGGTACGAATTTTGCGGCGACCCGTCTCGTGCCCAAATCATTGAAAAAAATCGAATGGAACGAGCCAATCGATATGTCTAGCAACTTATGTCCTCAGCAAGTTCTCTAACGGTGATTCGACGATTGGCCAATGCCATCAATTTTTTCTTCTGTTGTTGAAGTGCTCCAGCGTCCAGCACGCTTTTCATCGTTCACATCTTCTCGACCTTCTGAGAACATTTTGTACCGGTAACATGGTCCAAACTAGCTTCTCCTTATGACACAGTCAAACATTCGGAATGCATCCGCGCACTTAATTTCGCAGTTGTCTATTTCACAAGTGTCAAATATGTTTGACGTATGACACCATTTACAAAAATTATAAATCTTCCGATAGGATGATTAATTTTGCACCACTTTGTACTTAGTACGTCATCGGTGATTCTCGAATAAAATAAGCGAACTGTTTTAAGTTTTAAACCAACTTTTATTTCAATATCTATACTCATGGTTTCTTTTACTTTTAAAAGATTGCTTGCACTTGTACACAGATTCCTTCGAGACCCTCGAATTTACCCTCTCCTTATATACAACAGAAATTGCTAAAGAAACAATTTTATTCACAAATTTTACTTAAAGTTTTTATCCAATTGATGAAAAAAATTCGGTGAATTTCTAAAGGATTCGACAAAAAAAAATTATTTAACTTCTGACTTACTTTTGGACACGCGATCGAGCCAAAGGGCTTTGTGAAATAATTGATGTATTGGGAGGCTGAATAAGTTTTAAGGGTTTTTTTCGAAGATTTGGGGCTTTATTGTGAAAAAACGGTACAAAATATTTTATTCGAAGTATTGGCCATCGCTAGCTACAACTTTTGCCCATCTTTCGGGCAATTTCCGGATGCCGTTTCTCCAAAATTCTGGCCGCTGCTTGGCTATCCATGACTCAACCCATATTTTGGTAGCCTCGTACGTAATATTACTCAAAAGTAAACTCCGTCATCGAAACACGTAATTCAATTAATTTTTGCAATGATTTGAGTAATTTCCTTGAACATTTCTTCTAGTAGAATTTAATTGTGCTGGGGATCCGGTGGTCTAGAAATCTCAAAAAATCGATTTTTTGTTTTTTCGATATTTTGAAAGCATAGTATCTTAAGAATATACTGTGAAATTTTCATGCGGAAATTCCCAATATTATAGCTTCTACAGCCCATTAACTAGGTAATGTTAACAGTTCAACTATTTAATTAAATAAATTCAAAATAAAAAGCTTTTAAAGCGAAACGAATGTTGTGAATTAGTTTCTGTCAGGCCCATACAGCTGGCACAACCCTGCATTATTGTGGCGTTTAAAACAAAACCTGATGCTCATGTAAGGGATACGCATTTATTACACGTTTTCGAAGCAAAAGTGCCCGAAGCTTATAAAATCCAAATTTTTTTGTAATTCTAACAATAATAAAGTTGAGCATAATTTGAGCAATTTAAGCATAACTAGTCAAAATTCGAATTAACTGCATGCACCCTTTTTCTAAAAAACAAATTACCAGCCCGAACTACAGCGGTCATTCGGTTACGTATACGCAGTGTATACCGATTCATCCGAGGAAATTGAGCTGATTTGAAAGCGTGCTAGGAGCAATTCATTAATTTGAACCTTAAAGTTAGCTATTTTATTGAAAAATAGTACTTTTATATTTTTTGTCAATAATGGAGGTGGTGACATGTTAGAGTTAAGCACAAATATTTTTCATAAAATTATTAAAAACGGCTAAAAATACCATTTTTATGTTTTCCAACCATCAACCAACCAAAAACTCAATTTATACCCAAAAAAAAGTTGAATTTTTCCACTTTGTATAATTATTTAAAATAAAAACTTCAAAAAATTAAAAAAAAAAATTCCATAGTTTCTAAAACGTAACAAAATTATGAATAATTTAACTGGCGAGAGATTAGCAGTTTGCGGGGCACTGAAATCGAATACGAACATTTCCACTGCGTCAAAAGTTTTCAGAAAAGGCTATTGGCTACGCTTTTTTAATAAAAAGAAGCAAAACAACAAGAGATTAGCGATTCCATATATCCAATAATTTTGGTAGTTGTTCCAAGATTGTAAGTTCAAAAATAAAAATATAAAAAAAAAATAAAATTATAAAAAATTATTTTTTTTTTTAATTATTAAAAATTAATTTTATTAAAGTAAAATTACCAATTGTTTTTTCTTTGAGTTAATAATTTTATTTTATTTATTTTGTTTTCATTGTAAATTTTATTTGAATGTATTCTAGTGATATATAAACCATATCAAAATTTCAGCCAACTCGGTTGGCTTATTTGAAAGATATCAATTATTTATAAATAAGTTCTACCTTTGACGTGTATACATTTTTAATAGCCGAAATTTGACAAACTTGAAGCTTGTCTTGATAGCAACAAACGAAAAAACCAAAGTGATCAGCCACCCATCATAACATGCTTATCCCCCTACAGCACTTGATTCAAGTTGTTGAAAGAACTCTTGACTCTTTTGAGTCAGAAATGAGAATGCACAGGTGTGCGAAAAAATACCAAAGAAGGGAAGTTTTTACTATTTGCCAAATTTCACCATGGCGGGTGACTGCGAGAATATATAAATTGAGATCCTTAATTTGGAAAACAGTAAAAATTTCCCTTGCGTTTGATCTCAGTGCAGGTAAGTTTACATAATTGTGTTAACATTTGCTGTTAAATGTTAATGGCGCTGTGAACTGAGAATTTCAATGAAATGAGAATTCGCAAATGTTAAATAAAATGTTTCCGAGTATTAAATTGAAGATTCGCTAGTAAGTGATTTCACAGCACTAGTGAGGGATTTAGAAAACCAGCTCAAAATTAACCTATAGCGCAAGCGCTAAATTCGAGGAGATAACTCGTTCAGAATTTGTGGTGTGTCTGATGCAGGTTCAAGTCCTCCGGCTGCATATTTTTCTTCTCCTTGTATTTTGTTTTTACTTCATGCAACAGCAGAGAGCGTAAATTTATAAAGAAGACTTAAGGCATGGAATTTTGAGAGATACTCGTCTTACAGGTGGTTTTTTACTAATACATTCTGTGAAAAACGTACCCGGAATTGTTCAATAAAACGCAAACTAACTATTTAATCATCAAAATTTAATCATCAAAAATAGGCTCCATTCGAAGCAATACACAAATGCCAACGATTTGTCGATCAGTCATCAAAGCACCTTTTAAACGCGTTTGTAGAAATCTTCTTCAGCTCCTTCAGCGAATTCTCCTTAATGGCCTCTATTGACACCTGTTATGATGCGCTGGATAAACGTTGGGTACGAATTCACTTGCTCAGTGTCTTCAGCCACCCTCTTCCGATGAATTTTTTGAAAGAAATTCAATTATCTTGGAACGAGTCGAACAGCCACGCTTTTCATACCCAATTGATGGTGTAAAATGTTGCGAATTGATTCGTGAGACACGCTAAGGTCAGGAGCTACCTCCCTCTAACTTGAATGATGGTTTTCCAGTACCATTTTCTTGACTTTGTCGACGTTTTCATCCGTTGAAGAGTTCATAGATACAAAGTTATGTTAGAAAATGTAACTGTCCAATGAGAGTTTGATGCGCGCAGGTAGCAGCCCTTCGTTTCAGGCACTCGAAAGTTTACCTCCGCATGATAACTCATACAGTTTTTAATGACTTTTGATCCGCTTTTTTCTTGAATATTCGAAAGTGTTTTCTCTATAGTCTGTCGAGCCGGAATTTAGATATTTTTATTAAAAAAATTTATGGACATAATTTAAGTGTGACATTTATGACGTAAAACGCATACTTTTTTTTAAATGCCGTAAATTCCAAAATTTTTGCAAACTCAAAAATGCGGCTCGACAGACTATAACTGCAACTTTATTTTACAAAAAATTTTTTAACTTTTGACAGATCCATCAACATTCCAAGGAGAAATGATGCAGACCGTGGAGCAACTTTTTTTCATTGCACTTTGGGTCACGCGATTTTTTATATACAATACTAATTTTTGTAAAGAAAAATTAAAATACATTTTTTTATAAATTTTAAATACGAATAAAGAATGTATGCAATTTTTTTTAATATATAATATATTTATTTCTATTGTTATCCCTTCTAAAAACAGGTTTTCTTTTAGCGCATTTTTGGCGCTGCTTTTTGGCCCCTTAAAACAACAAAAAAAAAACAAGGCATGACACGAGAATAGTGGTAATGGTAATAAAACGGCGCTAGTCGCTAATTAAGATTATTTCAGTAGAAATACTCAACCACTTCACCCACAACAACAATAGCAACAGTAATCATCTTGTTACGTTTCCACGACAGTCGGTTCTACGTTACCGAAACGACCCGGATTTATATCCGGCCAAGGACTGTCACTCCAGCAGCATTCCCCGTATGTAGGTAGGGGAGAATGTTTATGCTGCTACAACAACATCTTGTTACTCTTAAAATGTTATATGTGCGGCTTTTTGACAAAACAACTTAAGTAGCTTTTACCCCTTTTTCTCCTTCCAAGCACTGAAATGCTCGGCCCTAACTCCATATGGAAGCTGTTAATCACTCACAATTGCAGCATGGGGTTCTATTTTAATAAAAATTGAAAAAAATGAAAATTAAAGCTGGCCACAGTGAAAATAGTGTTAATCCTTCTAACCAACAGACGTATCTCATTATAAGTAGATATACAAGTACTCGATACCACTTTTCCGACAAAAAGTCTTGCTAGTAGGTATTTCATTCATGCTTTTGACATTTCAACTGTACTGAAAATATCAAGTTCCTTGCTCATTGAATAGATAAGACCAAAGCGAAACGTTTTAAAATCGCATCTTAAGAGATTTGTAATGCCACTCGCTTTTAAGATCTTCTGCCATACAATAGTTGACTAAAGTTCGTCAGTTGTAACACCCTTGCATATTTATAGTTAAATCACTCATCGAGTCAGTTTCTTCTGGCGTAAGTTAACTTTAATGCTCGCTCTCGAGTATCAAGCACTTAAGAGCTCTTTTTTAAAAGCATGTGAAACAAATCATAAACTTAATGAACCATTTGGGTCCTTAAGTCAAAAGTTTAATTCTCACTCTATCTAGCATTTTTGATGTACGAGCTTTCTTTTCTGCATCAAGAAGTGATGCTGCACTTCTGAATAAATGATTAATGATGGAATACTTCAACTTTTTACTCAGTTGATGAATTTTTTTTCAGTAGCTGAACAGTTTTACAGCTTCATGCTTAACAAATTTTTGGTTCTCATAGTTCAATGCAAAAAAAAAAAAAAAACAAAAAAAAAAAAACGTACATCATGTGGACTGCGCGCCTCGTTTCGGTTGGACTGGTGGAAAACAATCTTTAGGTTTATTGCTATTAGTATTTTTCAAAATAAGCTTAGCAGTGGTTTTACGAAAAAGAAGAAAAAGAGGCAGAAATTGTAAACTTCTGCTAAAAAATCTTAATTTAATATGTGCACCGCATACATTTACACACATACTACTGTGGGCAAAAAGTAAGGTGAATTTGGTTGTAAAATGAAAAATCTTTATTTATTCTTGTAAATCAATTTCATCCCCTTCAAAATAATCCCCTCTCGATGAAATACACTTATGCCAACGATTTTTCCAATCTCCGAAACATTCCAAATAGTCCATTTCCGGTGTAGCCATCAGCACCTTTTTCGATTCAGCTTTTATCTCCTCAATCGACTCGAAACGCGTTCCCGGGAGTAGTCTCTTGAGTTTTGGGAATAGCCAGAAGTCACACGGAGCCAAATCAGGTGAATACGGTGGTTGCGGAACGATATGCGTGGAATTTTTGGCGAAACGGTCACGAAGAACGAGTGCAGTGTGAGACGGTGCATTATCGTGATGCAAAAACCAAGAGTTGTTGGCCCATAATTCTGGTCTTTTTAGACGAATTGCTTCACGTAAACGACGCATAACGCTCAAATAATATTCCTTATTAACAGTTTGGCCAGGTGGAAGGAATTCATAGTGCACCACACCACGAAAATCGAAAAAAACTGTCATCATGACCTTTATTTTTGAACGACTTTGACGTGCTCTTTTCGGTCTGGCCTGGCCTTTAGCACGATATTCGCTTGATTGGTCGGTTGTTTCAGGGTCGTAAGCATAAATCCAAGTCTCATCTCCCGTAATGATGCATTTGAGCTTGTCCTGATAGTCTGAAAGCATTGTTTCACACACATCAACGCGACGACTTTTTTCCAAGAAATTGAGAGTTTTCGGTACCAAACGAGATTTGACTTTTCGTAGGCCCAAATGGTCTTTCAAAATGGTTTTCACAAATCCTTCTGATATTCCGATCATATCAGTAATTTCTTTAACAGTCAACCGACGATTTTTGAGCACTAACTCCTTCACTTTATTGACGTGTTGGTCATCTGTTGACGTCGATGGTTGTCCGGAGCGCTCCAAGTCATCAACACGTTCTCGACCCTCTTTGAAGTCTTTGTACCACTTATAAACATTTTTCTGCGGCATGGTCGAATCATCAAAGGCCTTCTGCAACATGCTAAACGTATCCGCAGCCGAAATTTCATTCCGCAAACAAAATTTGATGGCACTTCTCTGCTCAATCAAATCAGACATTGTAAAAATCGGAAAATGCACTCTTGGTCGTTTGGTAAACACAAGCGTAAATATATTACTGATAATGACATTCACATGAAAGTTGGTCCAGATGTTATTAACAGTGCTGCCAACTCATGAAAAAAATAACTAGAGCGAAATTTTAATCCTGCGAAGTTTGACATATAAATTCACCTTATTTTTTGCCCACAGTAGTATGTATGTACATTAGGATGACCCAAAACCATTTTTTTTCTTGATGCCATCCCTTAAATTTGATCTATGACCAAAAAATTGGTTACCCATACTTTTAATTTGTTTGTTATGTAATATTTAGCCGTGCCGCCAAAGCTTGGAAAATTTCCATTGAATTCGCATAGGAAAAAATTAACTTTTCCATAAATGGGGTCTAAAATGTTTACAGTGCGTTATTATTGAAGCTACTCTTTTAATTTTCCTTCGCAAATGCCCAAAGCCAATCAAACGGTCAGCAACGCTGGCACACTAAGGCACCTAAGAATTTCATGGATTTTTTTCGTTTTTTTGCAAAAGGCGTTAAAGTTATGCTTAAAATATGCAAATATTTTACAAATACATATTTTTGCAATATTCTACTGTCACTACTTCACTTTTAATTAAAAACAAAGCCCGAATATAATATTTTTATATCTTTAACTAAAGTGCTGCCATTTGAAATATTGCTTGACAAGACACAAAAAAAGCGGTGAAATGACAACGAAAAAACTTTCGGCAAATTTGAATTCAACCAAAAAGATGTCTAACCATTAATTATGCCTTGAATGTATTTATATATAATGTATGTATGTGTATATGCATTGTGCTTACATAAAACCGTACAAAAATCTTCAAAAAAAACGGGAGAAAATGGTAAATGGACAGTAAATAAAGGCGATTCCAATGTCATGGTACATGTTGTGCGAATTGTTAAATATATATGTATGTATGTTTGTACATTGACCCAAGTCAAAGAAATGCCGGCCGGGCTTCAACTAGTAGGAGTGAATTGGCAGCAAAGCGAAATGAAGGTTGAAGTCAAAAACGACAGCACACAGACATGGGCGGCAAGTCAAAGGATCGCATTTCCACTCAAATGCTGGTCATTTTCGAGGAAAATAAATCACTCAAAAGTACATTAATTTTGCGCAAATTGTGCAAGGCTTAAAGGGAATTGGCAATGCCATTAACCGGCGCAACTTGTAAACGTTTACAGAGTCGGCAAATAGGCTTGGTTGTTTTTTTTTTTTCTTTTACTATTTCCATTTGTGGAACAACATCAAGACGCACGCAGCGTGGCCAAACACACAAAAAGGGTGTAGAGCCAATTATATATACTTATATATTATACATATTATATGTATATATTTATATTTTCATGGTGAGGGTGAGCATTTAAAGGTTTTGAAAGTTTAAATGTGAATTTAGTGGTACTTATTTAATGCCAAGCGCATCTACTTATATAAAAATTAGGTCTGTACTGATTTTCTACCCGTTTACTCATTTCTGATTAAAATATTTTCTCTGTGTATGTACGCCGCACACTGGGGATTTTGCGGAAAAAAGTCAAATTTGCAACATACCACCTACGCAATGTTTAATGGTATTTCTGAATTCCAGAATAGAACCAACAATAAAATCAAAAAGAATTACTAAACTCCGACTTACAGTTTTTTTTTATAGATATGTCAAAAGTATAATTTTTTTATAGTATTGAACTGACCAAGAAAAAACTTCAAAGCCCAAGGTGGTTTTTTTTCCTTTTGCTTGAGCCGACTTCCAATTTTTTATTTTTCATTTAGGGTACGATATTTTTATATATTTTAGCCGGAAGAACAAAGGCTGTAAAGCATTTGATTATCTATTTATAATTTATTTTACGAAAAAAAAAAAAATCATATTCCTTCATATTCTTGGATCTGCAAGTTGAGCTACATTTACCTACGGTCAGAAACTAGTATCAACGTGATGCTTAATATCGTCTCTTTCAGTTTTAATCAATTGCAGGTGCCACCAGGCGCCACTGATTATTTTTTGGCAATGATAATAACTAAACGCTTTCTAGTGTGTGCATAATGATAACGAAACACTTTTAATTTTGTTTTGACCTTTTGAGGGTAATTCAGAATTATGAACTTACATGTATCCTGTGCGTAAATATTTGCTGGCTTATATTAATTAATAAAAAAAAAAAAAAAAATTTATGAATTTAAAAAAAAATTTTTTTTTTTTAAATTTTTTTAAAAAATAGTTTTTAGACATGTTCTTTTCATACACAAATATATACAACTTCGTTAGTAGTAAAAATGTAAATATTTTTTGGGATGTATACTTTTTTCCGCATCTCTGTACAAAAATCCCCAGTGTGCGCCGGCTGTAGTGGCCGGCTATGCTTGTTCTTGGTGTATCAGTACAAGTAAATGTTAAAGAATAATTAATGGAATTTGAATCTTTGCATAATTCACCGTATTCACCGGAAGTATTGCCAACATCTGAATGTATTTTCAATAAGTTCGCCAACATCATCAGTAATCAGAGTTTTTGAAATCTTGCAGATACCTTCAAATGCTTTGAAGGCTTTGTAATAAACAAATTATTAGACTACAAAGATGCAATATTTTGCTAGTTAACTCTTTGGTGAAATATAATCGACATGAATGCAGATTATTTTGTGGAAGAGATTAGACTCGTATATACTATTGGGTTGGGGAATAAGTTCATAGCGTTTTTATATTTTCTTTTATTTACAACGATTTGAGTGCTGTTTGGCAAAGGGTAAGTATTCATTCGATAATCAATCGAAGTCAATATTTTCGGCACCTGCCCTTCCTTGCTTTTCATCGAGGTCAACAAGTTGCCGAAGGGGCGAAGCAGCTTGGGACATTTGCGAGGTGTATGGAGAAGGTGTCATAGGCGAGTCTATTGCATGGAAATGGTTCAAGAAATGACGATTTTGACGTCGACGACACGTCCCGCAACGGAAAGCCTTCTGAATTCGATGAAGAGCGTCTCAAATCACTTTTGAAGGAGAAAGGTCGCCAAACCAGTCGTGAATTGGCGGAAAAAATGAACTGTGATGATAAAACTATTCTCAATCACCATCATTCAATGGGTTTTACCGAAAAATTGGGATCCTGGGGCCTCACAAGCTCAACGAAAAAAACAAAAAAGTCGCCTTCAAATTGCTACTCAGCATCTCGCCCGCCATCGAGCAACACGCGGCCATAAACAGCGATTCTTGTACCAAATCGTCACGGGAGATAAGAACTGCTGCCTATACATCAATATCAAGCAAAGAAAGAAGTGGGTGGCTCCAGGAGATACGCCAAAGCCGAGAGTCAAGCCGTATCTTTATCCGAAGAATATCATGGTATGTATTTGGTGGGACTGGGAGGGAATGGTGCACTGGGAAATGCTCAGAAAGAATGCCACGGTCAACAAGGAGCTCTAAATGGCCCAGCTACACCGCGTGAATGAGGATATTCGGCTGGAAAGACCTGATCGACATGGTCAAACCATACTCCTTCACGACAACGCCAGGCCCTATGTTGCACAAGTCGTCAAAGCCGTACTCCAAAAGCTCGAATGAGAGGGCCTTTAGCATCCGCCGTATTCTCCGGACCTTGCACCGACCGATTACCATCTTTTCCGCTCCCGGTCAAACCATATGAAGGGTGTTACCTTCGATAACAAAGAGGACCTTAAAAACTCGCTCAAAAATTTCTTTGACATGAGACCAGGCGAGTTTTGGCGAAACGGCATCAAGAAACTGGTCGAGAGGTGGGAAGAAGTTGTAAATAACAACGGCGAATATATATTTGATTAACTTATTGATATAATTATTGTGTTTTGGTTAAATAAAAGTCTTCGGTTAAAACGCTACGAACTTATTCTCCAGCCTAATACTTAGTGTTGCCATAAATTCTGTGACAAACGGCGAGAATAAATTCGCAGAAAAAGTTCCGTTATTTTTTTTTATTCGTATGCATTGGCTACTCATAAATTACACTCAGTTTCGTGGCAAATTTCGCTCGTTAACAATGGAGTGGGGAGCTCGGGAAAATCGCATTGCAGTGACTGCATTACAAAGTTAAGTAAAAGTGCAAGTACAAATTGCTGTAAAAATTTAATATTTCGAAAATATTTGCTTATCGCACGATCAATCGTTTTTCCCAAACGTCTGAAGTGGCAGACCGAAAAAAAGTAGTCGTCCTCGCGTGGTTCGAACCAGTGCAGCCATAAAAGCCGTTCTAGAAGGAATTCGCAGAAATCCCCTTTGAAAGTAGAAAATCATGTTCAAATGAATGTGCCGACCAGATCGATGCCAAGACTGTTTAGAGATAATCTCCACACGAAAGTCTTCCGTCGCTCAACTGGTCATCTTTTGACAGTGAGCCTGAAGATAATTTAGACTACAGATGCAAGCAGCTTCTCCGGTGGCACGCGGTCAACGGCCATGAAAATATTTATTTCACGTATGAGAAAATGTTCACTGTTGAACCAGTTCTTAATAAGTAAAACGACAAAATCTGTGCTAAAACCTCTAACGACGCAAAGAATGTGGTTCCAAGAGTTCAGTCTCCGTAATAGTTTGGTGTAGAGTGTCTTGTAAAGTCCTTACATCTCTTCATTTTTGCCAAAATGAGGTTGCGAATAAACAATATTCCTGAGTTCATAGTCGATAGCTCCAGAATCCATTGAACTACAGTTTGTGGGCAGAATTGGCGAAATGGCCTGGTGAGGGCCTAACATAATTTTGAAGAGTGCGAGCTGCAATAGATGGCCTAATCGTTTGAAGGCTTGTGTAAGGGCAAGTGGTGACCATTTCGAATAAAAATGTTTATATTTAATAATTACATAATTAAATAAAACTAAGTTCGTTAGAAATCCCTACTATGTAATATTATAAATGTGAATGTAAGTTTGTTTGTTACGCTTTCACGCCAAAACTACTTAACCGATTATTATGAAACTTTGTACACATGTTTTTGGAGGTGTTAGAAGTAAAATAGGATACTTCTTATTAAAAAAAAGGGTCTCGAGCTATAGGTCAAAACGTGGACCCGGGTAACCTTCGGATGTGTATATACAATATGGGTATCAAATGGAAGCTGTTGGTGAATGCTGTAGTTCAGAGTATTTTTCATGCCGCTCCGTGACTAGGGTCTCGAGATAGAGACCAAAACGTGGACCCTAGAATGTGTTTGTACAATATGGATATCAACTGGAAGCTGTTGGTGAATGCTTTAGTACAGAGTATTTTTCATGCCGCTCCGTGACTGGGGCCTCGAGATATAGGTCAAAACGTGGACGCGGGTAACCTTTGGTTGTATATGTACTATATGAGTATCAAATGGAAGCTGTTGGTGACTGCTGTAGTTCAGAGTATTTTTCATGCCGCTCCGTGACTAGGGTCTCGAGATAGAGACCAAAACGTGGACCATAGAATGTGTTTGTACAATATGAATATCAAATTGAAGCTGTTGGTGAATGCTTTAGTACAGAGTATTTTTCATGCCGCTCCGTGACTGGGGCCTCGAGATATAGGTCAAAACGTGGACGCGGGTAACCTTTGGTTGTGTATGTACAATATGGGCATCAAATGGAAGCTGTTGGTGAATGCTGTAGTTCAGAGTATTTTTCATGCCGCTCCGTGACTAGGGTCTCGAGATAGAGACCAAAACGTGGACCCTAGAATGTGTTTGTACAATATGGATATCAAATTGAAGCTGTTGGTGAATGCTTTAGTACAGACTATTTTTCATGCCGCTCCGTGACTGGGGCCTCGAGATATAGGTCAAAACGTGGACTCGGGTAACCTTTGGTTGTATATGTACAATATGGGTATCAAATGAAAGCTGTTGATAAGTGCTTTAATACGGGGTAATTTTCATACCTATTGATGACTAGGGTCTCGAAATATATGCCAAAACGTGGACCCGCCGTGTCTTTGCCCAGCGAAGCGGGCCGGGTTTGCTAGTTCTATTATAATTTCATGTCTAACTTGTAACAAAACTTATGGCTAAGCACTTTCAAACATATCCATATTTGCTAAAAACTAAATTCAAAGTTCCTTTTTTCTGTTTTTTTTTCTTTGCTACAAAAATGAAATTTTTTGCCTCCATTTCATATTCCAACAACACTGAGATTTTCGCAACTTACAAAGATCGAAAAGCTCCTCGAATTACTATACAACTTCAAGCACAAATTGAATTCACTGGAATACAAGATTTAACGAGTACAGTTGCTGGCTTAAGCTTACGGCATCAATATAGTCATTAAAATGCTTTCCATAAAAACCCTTTGCCATTCCTTAGGCGGCATAAAATTTTAAAGCTCACCTTTGGTAATATGCATAGGGTTTTCCAATAAGGTCACAACGAAAATAACGACATTTTACTAGTTGGAAAAAAAGAAATCCACTAGTTTTGCGTAAAATTCAAAACTTTAATTAAGATGTTTCAAAATGTTCGATTTGGGTCAAATGCACCGTTTTGTTGCATAATTTGTTGCCATTTTGGAGGTAGCTTCTAATGCCTATCTCATAGGAGTCTTGATCCATATTGGCAAAGAACTATAGTAATAGATTTTCACAATCTTTTCTTGATACCAACTTCTTACAGGGTTTGATTGAAAGGTAATGAGCTTTCCCGCGCGGAGTGTCTGCCAAGCGATCAACCGAATCGGCTGGTGGGGGAAAATGATCGTTGGACCTTCCCCTTCCACTAGAAACCGGTCCCAGTTCGCTGGCAACAGCGGTGCAGTCAACATCGCTCCGCGCGTGAAAGCTTTTTTAAAAGTGTATTAGTATTTTGCAGTGGCGAAAATGCAGCGATCGTTGGAGCAACGTTACTCGATCAAATTTTGCGTAAAGCTAAACAAAACGAGTACCGAAACCATTGGGCTACTCAAGGACACTTACGGGGACCAATCTCTGTCCAGTGTCCAGGTAAAACGGTGGAACAAGTCGTTCAAGGAAGGTCGGGAGGACGTCGAAGACGAACAGCGATCTGGAAGGCCTTCGACGACGCAAACAGGCGCACACCTCTGCCCCTCTGCATTGGCTAAGATGGGGGTTCCGGTGCTTCTCCACCCTCCTTACAGCCCAGACCTGTCCCCTCCGGACTTCTTCGTGTTCCCGCGCCTGAAAAGAAAGCTGAAAGGGAGGCGTTTCGACTCCATCGAGGCGATCCAAAAAACTGTGACAGCCGAATTGAACGCAATTCCGGCAGATGAGTTTAAAAAATGTTTCCTGCAGTGGAAGGACCGCTACCAGCGGTGTATTGACGTTCAAGGGTCCAATTTTGAAGAATATTAGTTGTATAAGCCAAAAGGTTTAATAAAACTGCTTAAAAAATATAAGGCTCATTACTTTTCAATCAAACCCTGTATACCTCAGGAAGTTTTGCAATGAGAATAAAAGGAGGTAATCGCTTGGTGCCAGCCTCGGTCTATATGGTGGATGCATTGAAAGTTCCCAACCAAGTTTTCCGAAATTTTTGGCGCGTCCCTACAGACGTGTGTGGCCTTGCGTTGTCCTGATGGAACACAACACCTCCTACGTTTGCCAATTCTGGCCGGTTCTGATCAGTCACTAACTTCAAACGCTCCAGTTGTTGACAGTAGAGATATGAATTTAGTCATAGCCTGAATTTTTGCCGTAAGAAAGCAACTCATAACAAAATATTTCTTTCAAGTAGAACCTCCATGGCCGTTAGTACTGGCTTGGCCACCGTTTGAACTGCTTCTTCACGCTTTGCCCACGTTTTCAAACAATATTGTCGTATGTGACCCATTTTTCATCTCGAGTCACCATTCGTTTAAGAAATGTGTCGATTTCATTCCGTTTGGCCAAGACTTCGCAGATGGAAATTCCAACCGTCATCCAGGTGTTAATTAGTATGGTACCCAAACATTGAGCTTGTTTATGAATTCGGTTTTGCGCAAATGGCTTACAATTTTTTTATGATCGACCTTTAGCTTCTGGGTGATGTTACGACTACTAACATGCCGAACAACTTCGATTATTTCGGTGATTTTATCGACATTTTCTTTAACATCAGTCCCGAATAGACGAAACTAAAATTTCACATGGCCTGTTACAGTTCGACTTCGTTTATGGGCACCATAAACACCATTCACAATTTCAGAGGCCTGGCTTGCATTTTCCACTGTAAAATGTACCGAATTTTCTCTTTGCTGATTTCACACGCTGTCACCACTCTGAGTGGTTCAATATTCCATGACTCTGTTGCATAGAACCGGTTAAACTCGATCAAAAGCCTGAGTTATATTGCGTTTGAAGACTTTGGTTGATCGATTTCGGCTTACTGGCATAAATCTGCGACTTCAGAAAACCACAAAAGTAAAAGCCTGATAGCCCCAGTAAACTAGCCCTGTCTAGTGAACCGTTCAAAAGTCTGATATTGACATTATCGGCCTTAATAGCCGCGCTATTAGTACTGCCTTTTCCAAACTGGATAAAGAAGCAAAGCGAATGAGTTTGGTGGTGAACGAGGACAAATCGAAGACCTCCTATCAACAAACAAACAGTCGGCGCATATAATATCAGCCTTAAAATCCAACGTAGAATCTCTCTTGCCAACAAGTGCTACTTTGGACTAAGTGGGCAATTGAGTAGTAAAGCCCTCCCCAAACGAACAAAACTAACACTCTACAAGGCTCTCATCATGCCCGTCCTAACGTATGGCGCAGAAGATTGGACGATGATCATAACCGATGAGACGTCCCTTGGATTTTGGACTTTTGCACTGGACCATTTCGTCCGAATGGATACAAATGCTCTCGGCTCTGAAAGTACTCGGTGCGGTATCAGATCGTGGTAGTAAGGAAGAGGTGGAGGTAGAGTCAGGTGGAGAAGGACTTAACTTCACTTGGTGTTTTCAACTGGAGCCATTAGCACGAGAAAGAAATGACTGGCGCGTTTAAGCGATTATCGCACCATCGAAGAAGAAAAAGAAAATCCTAGCAAAGTCAATTCATATCACCCTCACGAGCGATACGATCAAATTGTTGATGATAAAATTTTATCATTTGCAGCTGCTGCTCAATCGTATAGCTTTATTTGACGATTTAGCATCAGAGATTAAATAACAAACAACTGATTTAATATTATATAAGGTTGTCAAAAAAGTCTTGCGGTATTTTTATTGAATTTTCAATTGTTCATAAAATTGGTTATAATAATGCGATTTAAGTCAATTATGCGCCGTTTTGTTCGATGACGAGTTCCCAACGAGAGCCAACTTCATAATGCCCCTCTTATAGAAGCTCGCTTCCCTATTGTCGAAAAACTCGAGAGCCAATTTTTACAGGACTCTCTTGTGGACAACTTCCGACTACCAAGCTCGTTCGCCATGGACAGAAATAGGTGGTAATCACTTGGTGCGAGATCCGGACTATACGGTGGATGCAAAAGAACCTCCCATCCGAACTCTCGGAGCTTCTGGCGCGTCACCAAAGATGTGTGTGGCCTGGCGTTGTCCTGTTGGAAGACAATTCGGCCTCTGTTGATCAAAGATGGCCTCTTCTGCATGAGTGCTGCATTCAAGCGGTCCAGTTGTTGGCAGTACAGGTCCGAGTTGAGCGTTTGGCCATAGGGGAGCAGCTCATAGTGGATGATTCCCTGCCAATCCCACCAAACACACAGAAGAACCTTCCTGGCCGTCAATCCAGGATTGGCCACCGTCTGGGCAGCTTCACCGCTTTTCGACCACGACCGTTTGCGCTTCACGTTATCGTAAGTGACCCACTTTTCATCGCCAGTCACCATCCGCTTCAAAAACAGGTCGATTTTGTTGCGATTCAGAAGCGATTCGCATGCATCCATACGGGCAAAAATGTTTTTTTGCGTCAAGTCGTGTGGCACCCATACATCGAGCTTCTTTTTGAATCCAAGCTTCTTCAAATGGTTTATAACGGTTTGATGACTCATGCCCAGCTCTTGGCCGATGCTACGGCTGCTACTATGCCGGTCTCTTTCGATCAATTCAGCGATTTTATCGCAATTTTCGACGACAGGCCTTCCGGACCGTGGCGCATCTTCGATCACCTCTGCACCAGAACGAAAACGTTGAAACCATCGTTGTGCGGTGGAAATGGAAACTGTATCGGGTCCATAAACTGCACAAATTTTATTGGCAGCATGAGATGCATTTTTGCCTTTATCGTAGTAGTACTGTAAAATATGCCGTATTTTCTCTTTATTTTGCTCCATGTTTGCGACGCTATAACTCACGAACGACTAAAAGCAAACAAAAATTAATCAAACACTTGTTAGCACGTGAAAAGAGCTTTCTAAAAAGCTCTAGTGTGAACCGATGCGACGAATTCAACTAGAACTACGCGCTTGCAAAGACAAGCGTGTGGAAATACCGCAAGACTTTTTTGCCAACCTTATATTTAGTTTTATTTTTTTCCGTCACCTCTTATTGGAGCATAGGGCGTCAACTACGCCTCTTCGCCAACGAGGTTTTGAGCTTTAAACCCAAGTTCGTTCCACGTAAGGTCAAGGGAGTTAATTTCAACAGATTTAATACTCGCCACTAAAATAGCATGACCAAAACAGCCAATCTATATCAGCTCGTCCCTATTATGAAACCCTATATTAATTCTCACATACACGCACTCCCATTCACCAGTTCAGACGCTTATACTGCATTTTTGCAAACTTCTCAATCACGTTTTCCTCTTTCGCATATTCTATGTACTCGTATTTACGTTCCTCTGCCTACTCAAACTGTCTTTAATGTCGTACTTCATATTCATTTTCCTTCTTCTCTCATCGGCATCATTGAACGCATTTATACGAAATGAACCTGAAAAGATTGAATTGCTTTTGCTTGGCTATAAAAACAATGGCATGGAGGAAGATGGCTCAATTCTTACTATTGGCAACCATTGGAGTGTGCCGGGCGAAATGACCCATAATCCGTGTGCACGTACAAGTGTGTATGCTACAGGCACACATATTATTGATAAATATGAAGATGAGTACGAGTGCAAGCTTAAAATGACAGGACCTCACAAAGAAAATATCATGAAGGTGAAGATTTGAAGAGTTTAAAATTATGCGATTTTATATGTAAAAATTAAATTTCATCTGCTCGTATGTCCGCTGTAGACTCACAGAGTATTGAATTGAATGAGCTCAAATTCGTTGGTTTGTCTTAGCCGCCAAAGTCGATCGAAATTAGTAATTATCACTTTGAATTCAGTTCGCCAAATTTTTAATATTCAATGGTGAGAAAGACTGGGAGAGGAAGATGAAGTCTGTACTGCTGTGTGCCTGCGAAACGTGGTTCGTAGCGGCTTCAACAACAAAAAAGGTACAAACTTTTATAAACAACTGTTTAACTGCGCATATGGGGGTCAGATAACTGGATTTCTATTGACGAGCGCCTTATTCGAAGCGTATAAAGGCCGGTTGCGACTGAAATACGCAGACGAAAGTGGAAATGGTTAGGCCATACAATCCGTAAATCTGCGAATCAAATCAGCAGAATGCCCCTAGACTGGAAAGGAGCATAGAGACGAAGCCTGTATGACGAATTCACGACATCTGACGACTCGCTCACTTGACCGCAGATAAAGTCAAAAGCTGCGAATCGACCCCAATTGTATCGGAACTTTGCGTCCCCAGGCGGCGCGTTAGCGAATAATAACAATATATTTTAAATATTAAATTTTTTTTACTCATTTAATCGAAATAACATAGCTAGAAAAATTTTTAAGATATAACTGAAAAAAATTCTCCCATTGGTGTCAAAGTTATTTACATGAGAATAAAAATACCTATTTTTGCATTGATCTTACTTTAGTAAAGTTTGACGAGTGGTCAAGGCAGCATCAACTTTTGTGATATCATTAGTTGGTTTCCCTAATAATATATTATAGGTGCGCGACTAAATCATCGCTGTGTTTTTGATGAAAATACAACTTTATTCTGAAAAAATGGTTACAAGTGAATCATTGAAAGTATTGCCCATCGCTGGTTACTACTTTTTCCCATCTTTCTGGTAGATCTCGTATACCGTCGCTGTTAAACTGTTCATCATTTGAGGCTATCCACGGATGAAGCCATTTTTTGCTGTCTTCATATGAATGGAACCGCTGGTCAGCTAGACCATGTGCTATCGATCGGAATAGGTGATAATCGGACGGCGCAATATCTGGAGAATATTGCAGGTGGGGTAGGATTTCACATTTCAGTGTTTCCAGTTAGGTTTTAACGAGCTTGGCAACGTGAGGCTGAGCGTTGTCATGCAGTATGTAGAATCACTTTTTCATGCCTCTGCGCGTAGTGCCGCCGCTTCTTGTGCAGTGATCGGCTCAATCGCATCAATTGAAGTCGATACCGATCCCCAGTGATGATGCCGCTTGGTTTTAATAGTTCATAATAAATAACACCAACTTGGTCCCACCAAATACATAGCATAACCTTTGCAGCGTGAATATTCGGCCGAGGCGACGACGTAAAAGCATGACCGGGCAATCCCCATGACTTTCTTTTCTTTGGATTGCTGTAATGAATCCATTTTTCATCACCCGTCACAATGCGATGAAGAAAACCCTTTCTTTTTTGCCGCTGGAACAGTTGTTCACAGGCGAAAAAATGACGTTCAACATCCCTTGGTTTTAACTCATAAGGAACTCAAGTCCCCTGTTTCTGAATCATTCCCAAAGCATGCAATCGCTTGGAAATGGATTGACGGGTAATTCCTAATAATGAAGCAAGCTCTTCTTGCGTTTGACACGGATCCTCATTGAGTAATGCCTCCGATTCAGCGTCTTCGAAGGTTTTTGGCCTTCCTTCACGCCGGACGGTCGTCAACATTAAAACCACCGTCTTTGAAGCGACGGAACCAATCTCAACACGTTGTTTCACTCAAAGCAGCATCTCCATAAACTTTTTGTAGCTCTCGATGCGCTTCAACCACCGTTTTTTTCGACTGAAAGAGGAAAATCAGCACTTACCGAAAATGACGATTATTCGGCACAAAATCAGACATTTTCACAAAACCAAAAGTATATGATACGAAAACAAAATCACTAATGTGTCGAATCAGTTTGTTTACCATATGTCTAAGCTTGGTTTATCATGTTTAGGTTATGTTAGAATCGACTAGTACACACTGCTGGCGGCAGTTGCGCACCAATAATTAGGGTATTAAATTTCAATTATAGATTTATTAATATCAAATGCTGGTATCAGGCTAGAAAGGCGAATTAAAATAAAATATAACAATACAAATGTATTTAAAACTTTATTATATTTTATTTATAAAACCTATTGTATTTTCAGAAGACATAAGATGTATATAAGGTAAATTTTAAAAATTATCCAAATATTAGAAATTATTATTTTTTTGCCTCGAAACACTTGCGTTGCTCAAATTAATTCCTCATGTGCTTTCTTTTTTTTTCTCTTTTTTTCCTTTATTTCTTAGTCTGCAATTCATCTAAGTGTATACTTTTTTCATAATCACTTAAAGTCTGTATACATTTTTTGGTGCACCTTGTACTGCATAATAAATTAAAAAAAAAATCAACTAGTTAAACTAGCGTGAAACACCTCTAAAGGAGCTTCCATGTATTTGCTTTACTAATCCCTTTGCCGCGAACTCATAAATATTTTAGTAATTTCAGCATGAAATAAAACTCACTCGAATGTTTTGTGATGTCACGTCAAAGTATTTTCAACACTTTAATAAGTCGCAACTACAAAGTAACAGTTTTACTAACAACACCACCAACCCATACCAACACAACACATAAGCACAACCAGCGGCCATTACGCTTAGCCACGAGGCCGCAATTATTGCATTTGTGGTTAGTATGTAGAACAAACAAAATTTCACAGCTTTCACAATTTTGCAAGGCGAAGCAACAACAACGCCAGCATTAAGAGTGCTGTTTGTTAACGTTATCAAGCAGGCTACCATTGTCGGGTTGTGAGTGTGCAGAGTGCAGAGAGACGACCATAAACAGGCTACACATTCATGTCAGTTGCAGTATGCAGTGCGTTGCAATAATAACGCAAGTGAGGCGGAGAAGGCGACAGCGTCGGAGGGGGAAAATGTGCGAAGTGACCACAACTACAAATGTCATACGAACGCGGTAACTGTCCCTTAATGCCATTACGCAAACAAACGGTGCATGCAAACGCGGCGAAGAGCAAAAGAGCTAAAATGAGAAGGACAAGTATACATTGCGGTAGTTCTCGCGATGTAGTAGTAGAAGGGGAATGTGGGTAACATGAAACGCTTGTGTGCATATTATGTAAGGTGCCCGTAAGTATGCTAAAGGCTATACTGTAAACTGATTTTTAGCAAAAAATTAAGCCTCATTGTGGTTACGTCGTGTTCGAAATAATGCTATGTCAATGAGTAATCCAGCATGCCCATTTCGTCATTTCTTTCTCCATGCTGTTTTTTCTCAAGCCTTTGTGGGCGCTTTGACGACATCAGCACTAAAAACATAACATTTTTAGCGCTCTCTCTGTTGGCGTGAGAATATAATAACCCAAACACGCGCATACTTACATGTGTGCTTGGATGTACTAATACACACACACACACACACTTGCTCATGAACTTACCTACGTATGTTGACAACAAAGCGTACAGTGTACTGTATTACGCCCGTGGTAGCAATTGCATTCCGTTTCGCATTTTGTGGTATCCATCGACTAAGCACACTTTACTTTCAATTAGTACAAAACAGCCTACAAGCAAACACGAATGCAACCGAAAGCGATAACCGTTAACGCGGTTTGTGGCTAGTTGGCGGAGATTGGAGATGGTGTTGACGGTGGTGGTGTTTTGTAGGCCAACTCGGTGCTGCCGGCTATATTAAAAAAGCAACAACAGTTGCAGCAATATTAACCACCACTTGCGCAATACATTGGCTGCATCAACAGCGACAACAACAACAAGAATAACGGCGTTTCATGAGCTCCTTAACGCGGTTTCAATTTAGCTGCAAAGTCAAGTGTTTCAGTGCATAGCTAAAGGTGATAGCGAGTTGAGTTGGGCGTTGCCATATGATTGTTGATCGCAATAATAAGCGCGGAAGATTTTATAGTTGAGGTTATACGTGAAAGCGGTTAAAATAAATGATTTATAACAAAAAGGCTCAGTTTTTTTATTTACTTAAAAATGATTCGGAAAATGTCACGTGTATATGTAATGCGAGGATTCGAACTGAGTATTCCCAGTGCAATGTAAAGTATCAGACACAATTCTAATACCTAAGCCAAGAAAACCCTTGGATATGATATCCTCCTATAGACCAAAAAGTCTGCTTCCTATTTTATCGAAAGCCTTCGAAAAACTCTTACTAAATCGGCTCAACTCTATAATTGCACAAAGAAATCTTATATCTACGCAGCAATTCGGACTTAAGAAACATCATTCCACCGTCAAGCAGATGAACTCTGCATATAATTTCGCTAGAGAAGCATTCGAAATTAGAGAATACTGCGTTGCGGTCTTCCTAGGTATAGCACAAGCATTTGACAAGGTATGGCCCTAGGCCTAGTAATAAGCTGGACAGACAGACTCAGCATCAGAAACAGTCAAGCGAGCAAACGGCCAGCAGGAAAAGCTGCTGGAGCTGTAGCCTAAAAATCCTTAGATGGAGGTACTTTATGTTAATAAAACCAATGGTGACATATGCAGCAGACGCTTGGGCACCAAGAGTCACTCTCTCGACGGTGCGGGCAGCGCAAACAAAGCCTCAGAGCTGGGGGCGATGCGGACTTGCTCTACAGGTGCGATTGAGATGACGCTTGAGCTGACACGTCTTCATAAAGTTATTCAGCAATCTGCCAAGCGTACCCTGCTGAATATTACCACGGAAGGTTTCGGGAGAGGAAAAGTGATGTCATCTAAACATGGACACAGGGGTATAACTGGGAACGAAATAGCGGACGCATTGTCGAGAGAAGCTGCGACCTCGCCTTTAATAGGACCTGAGCCCTTCCTTGCTATGGGACAACACACCATCATGGAGAAGCTTAGAAGTGAAAAGCTAGGGCTAAGGGAGGTTTGCGGAATCCTTCCTGGGAGGGTACAACCAAAAGAGGTTTAAAAAGCTCATAACCCTCTCCAAGGATAAACTGAGAATAGTCAGGGGCATTCTCACAGGCCACTGCAAACTGCGAAGTCATCTGCACATGATCTGCATTTGGCCTACGGATTCTTGTCGTTTCTGCGACCAATCTCAGGAGACTCCAATGCATCTACTCCTGGAATGCAGCGCTATAGCGCTGAGAAGGTTGAAACATCTTGGTCAACTGCAGCCAGAGGAAAGCCACAACCCAGCTCCATCCTGAGTTTAATAAGCGAACTGGGTCTGGGTTTTGTGGGCGAAAAAAGAAAATCGGTAATGGATTTCAAACGTAATAGGGCGATTGCATTATATTTGGCTGGAACATCACAACCAGCGATTGTTCGTGAGGTCGAGTACCTTAAGGTAAATTAAGTTTTTGTTTATCGCACCATTACTCATAACAATAATACTGGTAGCATCGCTAAACGTCATGGAGGTGGTCATCAAAAGACTGCAACGTCACGTGAAATGGTTCAAAAAGTGAGGAAGCGACTTGAGCCAAATCCCCGATCCCCGACGAAGTGCCAATAAAATGGCGAAAAAATTTAAAATATCTGAAAGTAGCATCCGGCGTAAACTGAAAAATGATCTGAAAGTCAAGCCTTACAATTTCCAAACATTGTGTTTTGTTGTGTGAACTCCCAAGCCGGTAGAGTTTATTTGACCAACCGTTCATGCGAGAATTTGAGTCATCGATTGGCCACCAGGAGGTAGCACCTGCCACAAGTAATGGCTGGGCTGCTGTAATGGCAGATGGGCGCTCGCCAATCGTTTTCATCGAGCCTAGTGTCAAGCAGGGTCCAAACTAAAAGATTCACCAGTCTCGAAGCGCTGGAAAAAGCCATTCTTCGCAAGTGGGCCAAAATATCTGCAAGTCACATTCGTGCAGCATGCGAATCGTTTCTGCACCGTCTCAAGGCCATAGTCAAGGCAAAAGGTTGTCATAATGAGCAAAAGTAAATTAATTCTTAATTTTGTATTATTTTCACAAATTTTTTATTTTGAATTGAATAAAAGTAATTTTCCAAACTAAATGTATGGCTTTTTTTATTGGTCACTCTTTGAGTGCCGGACCCTGTAAATTCCAGTTTAAATCTGATATCACTATCGTAGAGCTTCACATTTAATGAATCAATAAATAATTAATTAAATAGCAATCATTTCCAGACCGTTTTGTCACACCAGTACCATTTTGGGGACTTTAATGAACGATGCCGTTTAAGTCATTTTTCGATGTGGATTAAGCCCAGATGGTCTTGTGCTATACCCTGAGATTGTGCCATGCTTGTGCATTAGTTTCACCCGCATTTATTTAATATTTTATTTATTTTTTTTTCAGTCTATGAACAATAATGCATCCACAATCAAAAACGGCTTGTTGTTGTTACTATGTCAGCATAAACATTCATCACGAATGTTTGAGGATCGGTGCTTATGTCACAGTCCTTGGCCGGATATTAGTCGGAGTCGACATTCGTGGGAATACAAAAAAAAGGGGTTGTCTGTAAAGTCGGTTTACTGACGATAGTTTAACGTGACAACGTCATAAGAAAATATTGATGGAATGGTTGCAATTTTCAAAACAAAATTTTAATTTTATTTGTTTGATAGATATTTTGTATAGATTAGAGGAGGGGGTAAATGGAATTGCAATGGAATAGGTCAAGTTACATTTACGCAAACGTGAAAAATGACGAAACATTTATCAAATTCATGAAAGATATGTTAAATTTAGATTGTGCATCAGACGTTAATAAGTCAACAATACTAAGAGGCACCATCATCGATTTGCCTTTTTCAAGACACTTTACACTCGAAACACTCCCTTTCATTTCCTACTTTTTCTATCATCGTCCTATTCTCAACAGAGAAATGGTTCATTACCATGCACACAGGAAGAAGGCATAAGTAAATACGAGTATGTGAATTTATATATAAATGCGCATATACATACATATATACGCTCACTTAAGTAGGAGCGAGCAAGATGTCGAACGTTGCCGTTCGTTGGCTTTGTCGTTCGTTCCGCGCTTTCGCTTGCAGTTCATTCAAAGTAACGACAAACGAGCAAGGTAACGACAAATGAGCAAGGTAATGACACATTTTTTCGTGCGTGCAGCCAGCTAAATTGAATTATAAGATGTTATCACGTCAAAAAAAAGCTCGTGTCAGTTGGTGCAATATTTGTTCAAGTACACGCAAAGTGTATTGATCTTCATCTTTTAAAGTACTAAGAAAAATAAGCGCAATAGTGACAAAGTGCTTATGGTTTCAGGAATGTTTCCAATCCTATTCAGTGAGATTATGGAAGGAGCTCTAGGATTACTCAGCAATTGGGCCACAGACAGTGGTTTAAGTGTAAACCCGAGCAAAACTGAACTGATGATATTCACCAAGAAAACCAAGATACCAAACTTTAATCTCCCAAAATTAGTGTTATGCTAACCCAACAGGCAAAATACTTAGGTGTTATCTTCGGTCCAACGTAGAGTACAGTGTAAAGAAAGCGATAATAGCATTTTACACATGTAAGAGAATGGTGGGGTCTCCAACCAAAACTATCCAATTGGCTCTACACAGCCATTTGTACCGTGGTACATGTGCACATTTTCTTAGTTTCTTCTAATTTCCATCCTCCTTATGTTCATACACACAAACGAAACACAGGTATGTCCTCTATATACAAATTAAACACAGCGAGAAAATGTCCCACCCGATCATGATTACCTTAACGAAAGTAGTGAAAGTTTCCCCTTTTGACTGTTAAGTTTAAGACCAGCCGACGTAGTTTTATTCACTACAAATCCATCGAGGCGTGCACACGTATATAAAAACAAAAGGGAAAAACTAGCATACGCAAAAACAAAAAAAAAAAGAATAAATTGGAGCTATCATTTAAGGATCATAAGTTTTGGTAAGGCTCTTTTCCACCGACATTTTTCGTTAATACATTTTAAGTAAATTTTAATACAAGTATATGCGTATATACTTTCACCTTACAGAATTTCTTCAAGGCTGTCGGCCGTCAATATCCACTGCCACATCGGATTCATCCACACCTAGGCGTACTCTCATACGTACCAAAGCAGTATAAAAGTTTTCAAAGTTTTTCGAATTTCCAAAAGTTTTTTTTTCAAAAACCAGTGTTTTGTGAAAATATGTATATGGGTTTAAACTAACTTTTTGCGGTTCTTTTTTTTGCGGTTGTTCGAGCGGTTGTTCGAGCGGTTTTCCGAGCGGTTTTCCGAGCGGTTCTTCTTGCGGTTCTTCGAACGCTTTATATATATATTATATATGTATATATATATATATATACATATAATGATTAACAGTTGTTAACTGTTAACAGCCACAGTTAAGAAAGAAAAAAAAACAGAAGAAAAAAAAAAACGAAATGCTTTTGAATTAAATTAAAATCGACACTAGTGAATAGTTATTAAATTTTTATGAATTTTGTGAAAAAAGTTTCAAATCATGATAGTTAAATAATTTTTGGTTCTTAATTTTTTTCGTGTGCATATATGTATATATGCTAACATTATTAACCTCCCTCAACATAGTTTTTTTTTGCTTTTTTATTTTTCTTTACAACTTTATAAATATTTTGTAAATATAATGTTTTTCCCTTAAATGGAACAGAAACCGAATTAAAAGAAAAAGAAAAAGAATTTTATATAAGTGAATTTATCATAATAAAGGATCACCCTAATATAAATTAAAGCACACAAAATCTAGCAACAACCACACAGCGAGGACGCCTTCTACGCATCGTTGGACTGCTATGTCGACACCAATATGTAAGTGCAATTGCTAATTCTTTATATTCCTTACTTTATGTTAATATTCACTCTCCCGCTCATTTAAATTCATGTAGACGTATGTATGGAAGTATAGGTAGCAATTTGCAATAACAGTTTTTTTTGTTTGAGAGAACTTATTTATGCAGAATAATGTATATTACATCCATACGTACGTATACATACTTTGATCTTTTCGGTTATTCCATTTCGTTCCTTTTGTTTCCTTATATACATACTTTGAATGTTATTTAATAATGGTCTATGAATAAGTTCGTGCGGTTTTTTTTCGAAATTTGAATTTCGGATCATTCCCATGGCTTTTAAACGTTTGGAAATGGTTGATTGATCAACTCCCAAAGTTTTTGCAACCTCTTCTTGCGTTTGAGCCGGATCTTGATCGAGCAATTCCTCCAATTCGGTATCCATGAACTTTGGCGGCGCACCCTCGCGTTCTTCGTCTTCCAAGCCAAAATCACCACTTTTAAAGCGTGCAAACCACTTCTGGCACGTTCGCTCAGCTAGAGCATGCTCACCATAAACTTCCACCAAGATACGATGACTTTCGGCTGCTTTTTTCTTCATATTAAAGAATTCCCCGCAAAAACACATTATTTGGCACGAAATTCGACATTTTCAAGTGTGGTAAAAATATTGTTGTTTACGCTTCAAATAAAAAACTTATACTGACGTTTGTGCCTTACGACAGTAGCTCTCCAATGAATGTTTGGAAATGTGGATCGATGGAATAATAATCAAGTTACGCCATCTGTTGTAAAACCGCACGAACTTATTCATAGTCCTATTAGTTAAAATATTTCAATTAAATGTATACATAAACTTAAAATTTAATTCAGGTAAAGATATATAAAAAATTGCTTCCACATAAAAATAGGAGTGATTTGTAATATACTTAGTTTCTCTAAACTTTTAACACTAAATGGTCTTAAAGCTCTTCAAAAGACATTAATACTTCGTGGTATATCCTCGATTTCTTAACACTGCTTCGCACCTTCGTGGCATTGAGTCGATGAGATCCTACCAACGCTTAATTGGGATTCCTTCCCATGCCTCTTTTACCACCTTCCATAAATCTTTCGAATTGGTGGGTTTTTGTTGATCAACACATTTTTTAATAACGGTCCATAGATTTTCTACTGGGTTGAGGCCGGGAGACTGAGCAGGCCAGCGCATAAGCTCAATCCCATTGACTCTGAACCATTCTTTCGCTGACTTACTCGTGTGCTTAGGATCATTATCCTGTTGAAATATCCATTTTAGTGGCATATTCCATGCGGCATATGGTAGCATAACTTCTTCTAATATCCTCACATAAACCTTTAAATCCATAATGCCTTCGATTAAATATATTGGACCTACGGCGCGCCATACGAAAAGCTACCCCATACCATGACCTTAGCGCCACCATGCTTCACTGTTTTTGTTGTGAATCGAGGATTATGTTCCATATTGGGTGGGCGTCGAACATACTTTCTGGAGCCTGAACTGCCAAACTACTCGATTTTACTTTCATCCGACCACAAAATATTTCGCCATTTACTAGCCGGCCAAGATTTATGCTCCTGTGCAAACTCTATACGGGCTTGCACATGCTTCTTTTTTAGAAGGGGCACTTTCCGGGGACTTCTTGCGTATAAATTATGATTGACCAAATGTCTGCGTAAAGTTTCAGCACTAACTGGTAAATCAAGATCGTCGCGTATTTTCCTTGCGGAAACAAATGGGTTACCTTTCCAGGTGCGTATGATGTTGCGATCGTCCTTAGAGGAAAGTTTTTGTTTTCGCCCGCATTTTTCAGCTTTTGTTTTATAATACAAGACGTTTGCTATCATTTGTGCAGAACATCCAAGTATATTTTGAATTTGCTTGTACGTTTTTCCGCTGTTCTTGAGACTTTTGATTAAAGCTCGCTTCTCTTCCGCACAATGCTTTCCTCTACCCACTAACACAAAATAAATCAACCCAAATATTAACAATAATTCTTCAAAATTACTAGTAATCTTCTTACTTTTCGATTTTTGTAAATATGTTTGCTAGTTTATTGATATTTTAAGAAACAAAGTTCGCACTCCTATTATTTTGTGTAGCGCAATAACAACCTTCTACAACAAAATGTATTACAGTTTTAAAATAGGGAAAGCAATAATAAATTTCGATTCACATTTCAATACTAGTGACCCTTTAGGTGTACCGTTATGAATCGGCGTCACTTGCGTTAGCGATAAAAAAAATTGTGCACTCACTTATATTTTTCATATCGGCACTCCTATTTTTTTGTGGACAGCTGTAATTCTGTTCTGAGGTAGTTGACTATGACTGATCGTTCGATTTGCTATTACTTCATTATAGGTCCCTTTGTCATTAAAATTTATTTTCTACTTTTTAGTTCCATTAGCAATAAAAGCGTGTTTTTTAGTGTTTTTAAACTATTTTTTATTTTCTACTTTTTAGTTCGATCAGCAATAAAAGCGTGTTTTTTATTTTTTTTTTTAACTATTTTTTATTCTTAATTTCTCCCGATCTGAAGCATTCAAAAGGAATGTAATGATGCAATTTTGTTTTAAGTCTAATTATTGTAACAGTCTAACAAATGTAAAAAAAATTATTTTCAGTAGTTACTTTAAAAGTTATTCACGAAAAACCAAAAAAATGCACTGACAAAAGTGTACATACGTTATATTAGGACACTTATTTTGCTCTTCTTTTCTGCGAATACTTAACTGTAAAGTACCGTTTATTTTATTTTGTGGTTCTACTTTGCATTCTTCTTAAAATTTATGGCATTTTGCCTTTTGAAAAAGTGTACAAAGAAATCTCTACTGATTTGAGAAAATTAGTTGTTGTGTACAGAAGTAATAAGACATCCTTTGGTTAAATAGCTGATTTATTGCATTTAAGCAAGTCTACGGTACAAACTATTTGTAAAAACTTTGAAACAACCAATTCTCTGGAAATTAAGCCGCGTAGTGGCCGGCCCAAGAAGCTCAACCGGAGAGATGTATTCTTTATTCGCAAAGCAGTGAATCAGAATCGGAAAATACATGCTACTGATTTGGCTCAGGAGGTAGCCGAGAGGTATCAAATTGTTGTCCACCCACGTACAATAAGCAGATCCCTTAATAATGAAGGTAACAACTGCAGAACTCCTCGCAAGAAGCCCCTTATAAGCGAGAAAAACTGAAAGCTTCGTATGGAGTTTGCAAAAAAGCACCTTATAAGGGAATAGAATTTTGGAAACTAGTTTTATTCACTGATGAGTCCAAATATAACATATTTGGATACGACGGCAAAGCCAAAGTTTGGAGAAAACCAAACACTGCCATGGATCCTAGGAATCTGATTCCGACTGTAAAGCATGGTGGTGGCAGTGTCATGGTTTGGGGAGCAGTTGCAGCCACAGGAGCTGGAAATCTCGTTTTCATTGAAGGAAATATGGATCGCTTCTAATACAAGCTCATTTTGGAACAAAACCTGATGTCATCCGTGGACAAACGAGGCCTAGGCTCGAGCTGGATCTTCCAGCAAGATAATGACCTGAAGCATTCTGCGCAAATGGTCAAGGACTAGCTGCTGTATTACATTTTATAATAAGTAATAAGAGGACAAAACGTTCATGGACACACGTTTTTTTCTGTAAAATGAATCCTTAATTAATAATATTTGACAAAAATTTTATTAGAATTATGTTTACAGACCTGTTTTCTTTCCCGGCATCCACTTCATTTAGTTTTTATTTTGATGTAATAATAATTATCGACAACACAACACAATTATCGTAATAATAATTATCGATAACACAGTAAACACAGGGTTGTATGCCAAAAAATATCGTTATTATCTAGGATTATTTTATAATCTCAGATTTTGGGAGACAAATTTTGTATGGGAAGCGCGAAAAAGTAGATCATCTACTTATATGTGAACGTATTATAAAGACGGATTTCATTAGAAATAAAGGTTTTTCATTTTACAACCAAATTCACCTTACTTTTTGCCCACAGGTAAAAAAAGAAAATATTAATCCTGGCAATCCTAATAAGGATAATGGAAAACTTTTATCAAATTATTGCATTGTCATCGGTCCTTGATAGGTGTGCAAAATTCCAAGTCGATCAGATTTTTAGAAGCCAGTGAAAATTAAGCTCAAAGATTCCGTTACATACATAAATACATACTTACATACATACAACCCGAGCTAATAAAAGTGTGTTAAAAAGGTTCGACACTAGACATATCAGGCGGAGGAAAGCGCAATTTTATTAAAACGTAATTCATAACAAAGTTGGTTCAAGCCATCAGAAAGCTGTTAATACCATAAAGCAATAAAAATCAATCGTGACCTAATTCTATATTTGCTGGCGAATCAATAAACAACGATGCCACATAATGTGCGCCATTTACATCTGAAATTCCATACGCCATAAATTGCATGCAAACTACAGGTGATACTCTTGCCATTTAATGCAATCAAACCATAATTTGGTTAAGGCACATATACATACATACATATGTTTGTCATAACGGCACATATAGCCACACGCAGTCTCACACAAAAAGCAAATCGAAAAAGTTAAAGCCAAACAAACTGAAGACTTCTACAAAACAATCGTAAAACACACTATCAATAAATATGTGTGAAAGGCAGTAACAAATGCGCCACAAAGTATGCTAATAAATAAATGCTATTTGCTCATGATTGTCAACATGCCAACCATCAGCACATACTCGTACAAATAAACAGACACCCAACTCATTTACGGTGGCGTCATATGTGTATGTGCCTTGATGCTCATGCAAGGCATTAGTATCTAGACATGTGTGTGTATGCGATGCACATGTGTGTGTGTGTGTCGCATTTGCGGGAATGGGAAAGCATTTGCCGTCGTCACTAAATCAAAGTGAAAATAAATTATTGACATTAAAGCAGGCGTTGCATAGAAAATCAAAGCATATCAGAGGGAGAGAGCAAAAAACGAGTGAAATGCAAAATGCGAAATGGGAGGGTTTGCAAAGCTGAAAGAAACAAAAATGAGAAGAAAAAAAGCATACACCAAAAGGCGGTAGTAATGAAATAGAAATATTTGTATAGGTATGCTTGGGAAGAAAAGTCATAAGTGATATCGCAGAAAAGTAGGCAACGATTGTTTTTTTGTGTTCTAGTTGATACACAACAGACAGGGGGACCCATATACAGTCGGGATACATATGTATATGTATCAGTACATATGTGGTCGTATAGGAATACATGTAGAGCAACGTGCTCCACGCTCCATACAAAAAAGCAGCGGTACTGTCAACGCAAGTATAAAAGTTATTATATTTTAAGACTGCCACCAAAATATTACGGAAAATACCGACAAACATCTTTTTTTTTTTGGTTAATAAAACTTATAATATGTTTAAAAGTGAAAAATAATGAGATTTTGTTGCTATTTTTGGCTTTGTTTGGAAGATAGCTTTAAGGATTTTACCGATTTCGACTGTTAAGGTATCATTAAAAAGGTATTTTCTCAATCTTTTCTTTTATTGGAAATTTCTTTAGTTCAAACTTTTTTCGCAAGTAAAATGTTTAAACATATTTATGCAGACGGCATAAAGGGCCTTAAAGCTTCATTTGAAATGGTGGTTTTCGGGTGTTTCTTTAAGTGCGCGTAAAACGAAAACGAAAAGAGATTTTTGATTTTTGTTTTGAGTATTTTATTTGTTGATTTTTTGTTAAAAAATAAAATTTTTTTTTTTGCCATACGAGGTTTGCTCAAAAAGTTGTCAGCCTTCAAAAAATGGTCTTCCAAAAAAAGGTATGTCGCTGGTGACATGGATTCCGTGACTCACGGGCATCTGAAATCAAAAAGACAAAATGGTTCTTATTAAGTATGAATGTCGTTATTGTGCGAATTACGATCTTCAAAAAAAAAACACAAAATTGACAAAATTGCGGACGTTCAAAGATGAAAAACCGTTTTTTGACACTTTTTTCGACTTTAAAGAACCGGAAAAAATACTGAAAAATGCTTTTTCTTCATTTTTTTTATCGTAATTCACACGATAACGACATCAATTCTACGTCATTTAAATTTTATTTCATCAAAATCGGTTCAGTAGAACCGGCTATATCTGTGTCCATTGTCCATGTGAAGACCATTTTTTGAAGGCTGACAACTTTTTGAACAAACCTCTTATGGCGAAAAAAATAGTTTATTTTTAACAATAGATGAACAAATAAAATACTCAAAACAAAAATCAAAAATCTTTTTTTCGTTTTCGTTTTACGCACACTTAAAGACAATGGATCAAAAAATAAAATGCTGAAAACAAAAATTAAAAATTGATTAATTTATAAAAACTGTATTTGTGGATGTACTATATTTTCAAAACAAGCAAGGACCCGTAAATATAAATATTTTTCCGAAATATTTTTGCAGAAGTCTTAAAATATAATAAATTGTATAATTCCACAAGCGAAACCGTAACTTTTTTGGTAAGGCATCCTAATGTAGAATCCTTTCCTATATGCAGTGTGGAGTTCTCTTTTATAGCTAAAGTTTAGTTTAGTTTAACAGTTTGCGTGCAAATCACACTCGGTTGGTCTAGAGTTCGATGCTCACTGCATACATGAAACGTCACACAAGAGAATCAAAACCAATATCAACTCCCGTGTGGAGTTGCCTGATCTCCCATCGGGCGCGTCCCAGGTGGTGGATAGGGAGCCCTGGCATCACAAGAGTGGCCTTCCCTGATGGGGTGGGTTCAACACTCGTGTGATGACTCAAAGTTGGCATAGAATCAGGGTGCCATCCGCGAACCAAACTGGCTAGGGAGGAGTCCCGAAAAAAACCAATGGTAATGGAAAACAATGGTAATATTACTCCAGGTGGAATCCACACAAGTGGCAATCCACCCGTTTCGGCGGCAGGGGCATGGATTCTGGAGGCCCCAACCATTACCCAAGTCTCTCAGCTCTACGAGCGAGAGCGCATCCTGGAGGAGACGGGGGTTGCTATCGCAATCTCCTCTCCTTCAGAGTCTGAAAAACGTTTCCCTGCTTCTGAGGGCCTGAGTTGTGAGGTCTCTTCGGTGGCTGCACGACCTCCCAAAGAAGCAGGGAAATCGAAGAGCGCGGCAAGGAGGAAGAGAAGAAAGCGGCGGGCAAGGCTCATGCAGGAGAAATCCTCATGTGGCTCTGCCGGCCCTTCTGCGTCTGTGTCTTCCAAACGACCTCAGTCAGCGGAAGTGACACCCACGGAAGCTACCGAGTCTACGGTGGGCACAGGCACTCCCAAGTTGTCTCGCTCTCGAGGCAAGCGGAGAAAGACGGTGGCTGAAAGCAGCACACCTCCCTGCCCTGCGGTTGCCGCCAATGGCCGAGCCACGACCCCCCAAGGTACGAGCGCGGTCTTGGCGCCAGTCAATGTGGCGGGAAAAGGTTCTGCTGAGCCACGTCCCTATCGGCGCCTCGACAAAATGTCCAGCACAGCTGTCTGCCCGGCGAAATCTTCGTCAGTGGAGGATCGGGAGCTGGACCTTCGCCCAAGCACATCCAAGGGTGCGGCCAAGCCATCCTATAGCGAGAAGGCTGCTGGCCCACGACCTGTGGCTGTGATTGGAAAACTAGGGCCTGACCATGAGCTGACGGATGCAGAGATCAAATACTGCAAAAGCCAGCTGATGCGTCGGGTTATTGCCTCAGGTCCGGAAGCCAACGCGAAGGGCTATGAGACAAAGGACGGCACCATAAAGGTGACGTGCGCGTCTCTGGCCAACTTCGAGTGGATCAGGACCGTGGTCAATAACGTGCCCCCCATGGGGACCACTCGCTTCGCAGTTTACAGCGAGGAGAGTGTACCCCTCAGGAAGGCCATCTGCTGGATTCCGGATCCAGACCTGTCTACGGCGGATGTCCTATCCTGTATACGTGCCCAGAATCCGGGCGTCAACACGAGGCTTTGGCGAGTCGTCTCATACACTAAGAGTAAAAACCGGGAAGGGAAGGAAGGGGCTACTCTTGTGGTGCGAATGGACGAGGCCAGTGTTGATGTCATGGGCTCACGGTACGGGAACCGTCTGAGTCTCTTCTTTGGGACGGCCAGTTTCCATGTCTTTCCCAAATGATTGACTCGGACGATTCCTGTAGCTATCGTCCCTTGACGGTGACGCAAATTAACTTGCAGCATTCCAAAGCCGCTACTGCACTACTAAGTAGAAGGCTTTCCCAGCTGCACACATTACCCCACATAACAGCAGTGCAAGAGCCCTGGGTCTTTAGGGGCCGTCTCTGTGGCTTAAGTGCGCTAAAAGGGGCCACGTTATTATATGACAGGAGTTCTAGCAGACCTAGGACCGGTCTTATAGTATCATCCCACCTCACTGTGACGGGTCTTGAGCAATTCTGTTGCCAAGACCTGGTAGCGGCTGAGGTGTGTTATAGGGGTAGACGCGGATGGTCGAAGTTTGTGATTGCATCTGCTTACTTTCCTTACGATGCTCTGGAAGGGCCACCACCAGGGAAGGCCACTAGTCTCGTGAGGTTCTGTGAGCGGCGCAGTCTGGGCCTCATCCTATGTTGCGATGCTAATGCCCAGCATACAATCTGGGGCAGCAGCAAGTGCAATGGACGGGGCTCTCGACTATTCGAGTTTATCGCGTCCTCCTGCCTAGACATACAAAACAAGGGCTCAGAGCCAACGTTTGTAACGGCTAGAAGGCAGGAGGTGATTGATCTAACCCTATCAAACTTAAAATTGGGGTGGTCAATCAAGAACTGGAGAGTCCTTGCCGAAGATTCGTGCTCGGACCACAGGTACATTGAGTTTCAGTGTGGCGAGGAGGCACAAATGCCATTGCCCTCTAGAAACCCAAGAAAAACAGACTGGCAGAAGTTTAGGGAGGCGCTGCGGGACCTTGACGTTGCGCCACCAAGACTTCGAAAAGAACAGGCCATTGAGGCGGCTGTTGAGAAACTCAACGCTGCCCTAACCGATTGCTTTGAGTCAGCCTGTCCAATTCGACCTCTCCCGAGCCGGACTCCCGTTCCTTGGTGGAATCGAGAGCTCCAGATGTTGAGGCGTGAGTCGAGAAAACTTCTAAACCGGGCCCTCAAGACTAACCTTGCAGAGGACTGGGAGCGATACCGTGATGTTCAGAAGAACTACAAGAGGCTTATTCGAGAATCGAAAAAAGCCTCATTTAGGGAATTCTGCAGCGGTATTGAATCTCTGAGTGACACGGCGAAACTGGTTAGGGTCCTGAAAAGGGACCCAACGGCAAAGCTGGGGTCACTTAGGAAATCTGATGGCTCCTTCACGGAGCGGAAAAGTGAGACACTCAGCTTGCTGATGGAGTCTCACTTTCCTGGTAATCAGATAAGCATCAGCCGGCAACAGCCCTTATTGACAGAGGCAGTTGTCAGAGCTGCTACCCCTTCTCGGCATGACTGGTTCGTTGCCAGATCTGTGGCGAATGAGGCCGCCATTCGATTTGCCATCAAATCTTTTGGCGACTACAAGTCGCCCGGACCAGATGGCATATATCCTGCCATGCTGAAGGAGGGTGCGGAGTTCGTGACAGCGGCCCTGAAGAAAATCTTCTCGGCATGCCTGGCACTGGCTTACATACCACGCTCTTGGAGTATGGTGAGGGTCGCTTTCATCCCAAAGGTTGGAAAAGACGACTACACCAGCCCCAAAAGCTTTAGACCCATCAGCATGACCTCTTTCATGCTGAAAAGTCTCGAACGACTAGTAGAACTGCGCATACGTCAGAAGTCGCTGAAGGCTCACCCTCTGTCTCTATTTCAGCATGCCTATCAGAGTGGAAAATCCTGCGAGTCGGCACTGCAAAACCTTGTTGCTAGGGTAGAGCTGGCCATCGACAGGAGGGACTACGCTATGGGCATCTTTTTAGACATAGAGGGGGCGTTTGATAATGCCACTTTTGACAGTATGTGTAACTCTGCCAGTAGGCACGGCGTAGACCGGGTGCTAGTAAATTGGATTCGTTCGATGCTGGCCCAAAGAATCGTTTCGGTGCGGGCAGAGGAAGATCTGCTGGTGTCATCTGGGGTTAATAGAGGCTGCCCCCAAGGCGGTGTGCTGTCTCCATTGCTCTGGTGCATGGTAATCGATCCTCTACTCACCACTCTAAACGAGTCGGGAGTCTACGCACAAGCATATGCGGACGATGTTGCTTGTCTGGTAACAGGCCCTTCGCTTATGAATATCTGCAGGAAAGTGCAGAAAACTCTGGATCGGATTGACACTTGGTGCTGTGCGAACGGGCTATCGGCAAATCCCGCCAAGACTGGTATTGTCCTCTTTACCAGAAGGAGGAAGCTTGATGGACTCGTTCTGCCAAAGCTAAAAGGAGTCACAATCCAGCTATCCAAGGAAATTAAATATCTTGGAGTAATCCTCGATAGTAAGCTCCTATGGAAATCACACGTTGAAGCAAAGGCATCCAAAGCACTGACAGCTTTCTGGCAGTGCAAAGGTGTCTTTGGGAAAACGTGGGGTCTCTCTCCTAGCAAGGTCCTATGGATCTACACGGCTATGATAAGACCCATCATCACCTATGCATCAGTGGTCTGGATGAGCAGACTATCCCTAGTGGGAGTCAGGAGGACCTTATCGAGACTACAACGCACTGCGGCCATCTGTTGCACCGGAGCCTTTCCGACTACTTCAGGCCCGGCACTAGATGCTCTGATTGGTTTACCACCACTTGATGCTTTCATCCGAGGAGAGGCCTTGAAGGCCATCTGCAGACTGAAACACAGTGGGAACTGGTACGGCCCTTGTCCGGCATTGGAACACAGAGAAGGCATGGACATCGATCCAACGATTCTCTCCATGCCCCTTGACTCAATGCCATCAAGAGTCGTACTTGAGAAGAGATACAGTGTAGTGCTACCAGAGGCTCAGTTGTGGGGAGACTCAGAAAATGAGCCCGGCAAACACTGTTTTCGCATTTTTACGGATGGCTCCAGGACCGAGCATGGCTCCGGCTCTGGGGTCTACGTGGAATCCAGCGGGACAAAACTGCACTTTGCTCTTGGAATGCATGCATCTGTGTTTCAAGCGGAGGTGTATGCAGTTCAAGAAGCGATGAACTTTGTTGTGGAAAAACGATGGAGAGGCAGATCTATATGTGTCTGCAGCGACAGCCAAGCAGCGCTTATGGCCTTAGACAGCCCTCAAACCACATCAGGGGTAGTGAAGTCCTGTAAATCCAGGCTGAACTATGTCGGTAGACATAATAGCCTGATGCTAACATGGGTCCCGGGACACGTGGGTATCGCGGGTAACGAGACCTCTGACTCCTTAGCTAAGATGGGCTCTGAAGCCAACTTCTTTGGCCCAGAGCCCGCTTTGCCACTCCCCTCTGCGGCCATCACGGCCACGGTTAGCAAATGGGTAACTACTACCCACAAGCGAGCTTGGCAGGCTGAGAGGGGCTGCAGATGGACAAAACTGATGTTACCTGTCATGTCCGATCGACTGTCGCAAACCCTTCTGTCATTAAGCAGAGGGGAGTGCAGACGGCTGGTTGGACTGATGACGGGCCACTTTCTGTGGGCGAAGCACATGGAAAGGTTGGGCATCTCAGACAGTGTACTCTGCCCAGCTTGTGAAGAGGAGGATGAGACGGCGGACCACTTCCTGTGTGTCTGCCCCGCCTTCGCCCGAATCAGGTTTGAGGTCTTTGGCACTGATGTGTTAAGAAGCGACCATCTTGGCTCCTTGGCACCACAAGATCTTCTCAGATTTCTTCGGAGATCGGGTAGATTTAAAGAAAATTAAAAGGGAATCCAAGTGTAGTACAATGGACTCAATTAATGTCTGAGTGCTGCACTTGCTAGTTGTCCCGACAAAAAAAAAAAAAAAAAAAAAATATCTGCATCCAAGACTCAGCTGAAAAAGTTGCGTTAGCTCAGCAATACGCTCGATATGCATTGCGTAAAAAAATGTAAATTCTAAAGCGTGGCGAATCACCACTAATTCGTTTCGCAGTTCAACAAGATCACCGTCAAACGGTTTTCAATGCTAGAGACGGGTCAGTTAACTGAATTCTGCGGTGTTTTAGGCAACTTCAATTACCAGCTATTGCTGGTATTGAGAACTAATTCTCAGTGAAAAAAAAATCTGGTCACCTCTGGCAAAACTCACCATTTTTGCAACCAACTAGGCCCTTATTTCTAGTTGATCCCAAACTTTCCTAGTTCTACGCTAGCGGAACCAATTCAATTTACTGCAGGGTGAACACAAAACTATGCAGATTTATCAGTCTGCCTTTCATGCATGCAAATTTTTGAACTCTCGACCAAGCTATGTGTGTGTGTTGGTGGAAAAATTTCATTTTCTGTTGCCAAATTTAGAAAATAATTTTTCTTTGGAGTCTGCACACATACATGTGCATGTGTATGTATGTATGCGCCTTTTGTAAAAACTTTGATAGAAATGTCTGAAACGAATGTCAGCGAACGATGCAATGATAACGAATTGTAAAAAGAAAGTAGCGATTTAAAAAAACTGATAGCATTTGTTATTTACCGACATATGTGAGAAACATGAATGAGCCAGACTCAACTGTGCTCGGTTAGTTCTGAGTCAAAGAGAATGGCAAATTATTAAACCAAAGTGGACTACCTTGTTTTCATTACTTCTTGTTCGTCATCTTTCATTAACTAGAGCCATGGATGAAAATACACACAACAAATGCCCATGTGTATGTATGTATACATAAATGCGGCCGCTGTATCCGAATGGGTTTGTGCGTGACTACCACTCGGAAGTGACCAGCTTTGAATCTTCGGGCATGAAACATCAAATGATAGAAACAGTCTCCCCTTGGCAGTCAATGGCAGCCCTCCGAGTGTATTTCTGCCGGGCAAAAGCTCCTCATAAAAAACCATTTGTTGTTCGAAGTCGGCTTAAAAAGGTAGGATCCTTCATTTGTGGAACAACATCAAGACACACACCACAAGTAGAAGGAGGAGCGCGGCTAAATCAGTAAATGGTGCAACCGCCAATTTGAATAATACTTACTTACTTACTTAATTGGCCGTAGTCAACCGTTACCGAGTTACAGCCTGCCGAATACGATCTGGCCAGTTGTCTCTCTTTTCTGCACACCTTTCTCAGTTTCTTAAGCCACGAGAAGCCAGGACATTTTCAATTTGGTTCTTCCACCGGACATAAAGACGTCCTCTTCGCCGTCGACCGCCAATTACCGTTTCAAACACCTTCCTCGCCAAAGCAGTTCCTTCCATACAGACGACATGAACCAGCCACCGTAGTAGTTGTAGGGTGACTCCTTTGACTACGTCGATGTCTCCACAAAGCTCATATAGCTCGTGGCTCATACGCATGCGGTGACCGTCATCTACGCGAGCAGGGCCAAAAATCTTGCTATTTTCTTCTCGAAAACTCCAAGGGTTGCTGCATCTTTGTTTGACTGTCCAGGCTTCAGCGCTATAGAGAAACATCGGGATGATGAGCATCTTGTAGAGAGAGGACTTTACTACTTAATTCATTCGTCGAGAGAGGCCTTTACTATTGAATTACTTAGCCCAAGAGATATTCTTGGCGTGAGTTATCCTTCGCTTGATTTCAAGGCTGACATCGTTGTTGTTGGTAATAGTGGAACAAAGATAAATAAAGTCCTTGACCACATCGAATTTGTAGGTGTTAACTTGGATCTCAGGTTCAAGACTTCGCGACGCCACAATTTGGCCAAACACCTAGTAAAGGAATCATATATACTTACATACATAGTTATATAAATACAAATGAGCTTATAAGTAGTTCCCGTGTTTGAGCAGCATTAACGGCAAAGCTCTAGTTGCATTTCTTCCATGCAAAAGCTTCTCATAAGAAACCACCTGCCATTACGAGACGGCATAAACAACACGGTCCTCCAATTCAGCCTTACAGCAACACCAAAGTTATTACGTATTTTCGGAATATCGGTATTTTTTATCTACATACAGACTATCTCAGAATTAACTGGTTTAAATTTCCCCAGAATTTATACATTTTTTAACGTGATAACGTCTTATAATTCTATGTAGCCGGCTGCACGCACCAAAAAATGCGTCGTTACCTAGCTTGAACAGCATGTTATGTTATGTTATATGTTATGTTATGTTATGTTATGTTATGTTATGTTATGTTATGTTATGTTATGTTATGTTATGTTATGTTATGTTATGTTATGTTATGTTATGTTATGTTATGTTATGTTATGTTATGTTATGTTATGTTATGTTATGTTATGTTATGTTATGTTATGTTATGTTATGTTATGTTATGTTATGTTATGTTATGTTATGTTATGTTATGTTATGTTATGTTATGTTATGTTATGTTATGTTATGTTATGTTATGTTATGTTATGTAATGTTATGTTATGTTATGTGATGTTATGTTATGTTATGTGATGTTATGTTATGTTATGTGATGTTGTGTTATGTTATGTTATGTTATGTTATGTTATGTTATGTTATGTTATGTTATGTTATGTTATGTTATGTTATGTTATGTTATGTTATGTTATGTTATGTTATGTTATGTTATGTTATGTAATGTTATGTTATGTTATGTGATGTTATGTTATGTTATGTGATGTTATGTTATGTTATGTGATGTTGTGTTATGTTATGTTATGTTATGTTATGTTATGTTATGTTATGTTATGTTATGTTATGTTATGTTATGTTATGTTATGTTATGTTATGTTATGTTATGTTATGTTATGTTATGTTATGTTATGTTATGTTATGTTATGTTATGTTATGTTATGTTATGTTATGTTATGTTATGTTATGTTATGTTATGTTATGTTATGTTATGTTATGTTATGTTATGTTATGTTAAAGTATATTATGTTATGTTAATGTTAACTCATTCTCTATATCCATACAAAATATCTATCAAACAAATAAAATTAAAATTTTCTTTTGAAAACTGCAACCATTCAATCAGTATTTTCTTATGACGTTATCACGTTAAACTATCGTCAGTAAACCGACTTTACAGACAACCTCTTTTTTTTTTAATTAAAGTGTGTACAAGATTTGGAATAACAATTTACTAGAAGAAAGTTCATTAGAAAATTTTCACTGTTGGTCAAATCCCCAATGTTATAGATTTCTTTGTAGTCAAACAAATACCAAACCATATCATCCAAGTAGAAGACGGCGTAGACCTGAACTCAGACCATTCACCTATTTTTATGTATATTAATGGCAAATCAAAATTTAACGAACTAAGTCCCGTACTCTCAAATAAAATGACCGACTGGAGTTTTTTCAAGTATAAACTCGATACGTATATGGAAAATACCGACACAATTACCAACGAAGAAGATATTGAAGATGAAACAATAAAACTTACAACACATATTCAGAAAGCAGCTTGGATAAGCACACCAGCAAGTAAACAAACACGAAATAACCATCAACAAAGATATCCACAAGAAATATTAGAAATATTAGGAGAAAAAAGAAAAGTAAGCAAAAAGTGGCAATCAACAAGGGTGCCCTCCAAGAAAACTGAACTAAACAGATTAACAAAATTGCTCAGAGAAAAAATACAGGAGCATAAAAACAATATCATAAAAAACACTCTGAAAAACTGATCAGCAGAAAAAACAGGTGATTCCTCGCTTTGGAAAGCGATGACATGTGTCAAACGACCAATTCAACATAATCCGCCAATAAAACAGCAAAATGGTATTCACATTTGGGCTAAAAGCGATGCAGAAAAAGCTGACGTATTTGCCAACCACCTTCAGAAAATCTTTCAATCGCACCGAAAAACAATAAATTTCACTCCGCCACCAACTGTACAAGAGTTCGTTAAAATAAAACATTTCAGTATATGTAGATGAAGTTGCTACCGAAATTTCCAATTTAAAATTAAGGAAGAGTCCAGGGTTCGACTTAATAACCGCCGAAGTTTTGAGAAATACAAGGTGGCGCAAAAGTAATCTTGCGATGTTTTTTGGCTGTAATTAAAAAAAAATGAAAAACTTTGATTCTTCTTGTGGATTATTTTTATTTGGTCTTTTAATTTTTTTTACATCAAGTCGAGAATATGATGTCATGTAAATGGCCGCCGCCACAGTTGATTGCCATTTGAGCCCTTTTTATGGCATTTTCCATCACTTTGGCCAAAACTTCCGGTCCTCACATTCTTGATGGATATTGTCTTTAAGAGCTGCAAGAGTCTGAGGCTTGTTGACACAAACCCGCGACTTCAAAAAGCCCCACAAAAAGAAGTCTGGAGCGGTCAAATCAGGCGATCTTGCTGGCCAGTGCAAATCGCCAAAACGGGAGATTAGGCGCCCGGGAAATGCATCCTTCAGCATATCGGTTGTATGCAGTGTGTGCCGTTGCACCGTCCTGTTGGAACCACATGTTTTCCAATCCCAATTCATCAAGTTGCGACAAAAAGAACTCGTTGATCATTGCTCTGTAGCGCTCACCAGAAAAAAGGTCCGATGACTCCTCCAGCGAAAACAGCACACCATACAGTGACTTTGAGCGGGTGTAATGATGGAAATGGGCCTCATCACTCATGATTATTTTTGATGAAAAATCATCTTCCTCTTGGTGGTGATTAAGGATGGCTTGAGCGTATGTTAGACGCGATTGGCGGTCAGCAGCTAACAGCTGATGCACTGTCTGGACTTTGTACGGAAACATCTTCAAATCTTGTACCAAAATTCGCTGTAAAGACCGTCGACTGATACCCATTTGCGTGGCACGTCGTCTGGTCGATGTCGACGGCGCTTCCATGACATCCTCGGCTACAGCAGCAATATTCTCTGCAGAACGGCTACTCCGGGGTCTGCCACGCCTGGCAGCATCTCGTGTTGTGCCAGTCTCTTCGAGGCGAGCGGCTAAACGTCGCAGTGTTTCACCAGTAGGCGTTGGACGGCGAGCAAATCTGCGACGAAATTCACGTTGTGCCAAAGTCACCGACCGATTATTGGTCAAATAAATAGTCAGCAATATTCCGCGTTCTGGAGCAGTGTAGTGTAACATTGTTTATTAACGTGTATTTCGCATGTGTTTACTACACAAATGTCAAAACAGAACTGGCATTAGGGGCCAATCGCAAAATTTATAGCATTTTCTAATAGGAGGATTACTTTAGCGCCACCTGTTATATCAACTAAGGCGCTAATGAAATTGACTTTTATAATGAATGCATGCCTAAATTGGAAATATATACCATTCCAATGGAAAGTATCCGAAATAGTAATGATACTTAAACCAGGCAAAAAACCGAATGAAGTGTCATCTTACCGGCCAATCGCTCTGCTTCCAGTAATGGGTAAACTATTTGAAAAGCTGTTCTCCAAACGCTTAAAATCTATATTTGCATGTAGAAACATCATATCCTCACATCAGTTTGGCTTCCGGGAAAAACACTCTACCGTCGAACAAATACACAGGATAACACATACAATAGAAGACGCGCTAGAGAGTAATAAAGTCTGCTCAGCAATATTCCTTGACGTTGCCCAGGCATTTGATAAAGTATGGCACGATGCAGTTCACTGACATTTTGGAGTCGTATATAACAAATAGGTACTTTAGAGTAAAGCAAAAGCAGGCGTATTCGGAAATAAAACAAATATTGGCCGGAGTAGCACAAGGCAGCATACTCGGCCCAGTACTGTACCTACTCTATACAGCAGACCTGCCAGTACCGAAAATGTGCAAAGTAGCTACATTCGCTGACGATACATGCACCTTAGCTGTTGGATCAACTGAAAACGAATCCATCCAGACTGCAGAAGTCCATTGACGAAGTAGTCACATGGACTGAAAATTGGAACATAAAGCTAAATAAAACCAAATCAGTTTACATGGATTTTATTAATAAAAAAATTATCTACAAACCAGTTCATATTTTGTCAGCAATAGTGCCAAATGCTAATAGTGCAAAGTATCTAGGCATGACTTTAGATGTAAAGCTCAAGTGGAAAGAGCACGTGAAAACCAAAGCTGCTGAGCTGAATCTAAAGACGCAAAAACTCCAATGGCTAATTGGCAGAAACTCTGAGCTATCAACTCAAAATAAACTCCTCATTTACAACCAAGTGCTAAAGCCGGTGTGGACCTATGGTCTCCAATTATGGGGATGTACTACAAAGACCAACATCGACATTATACAGCGCCTGCAAAATAGAGTAATCAGGAGAATCGTTAAAGCGCCCTGGTACGTGCGTAATGAAGATCTGCACAAGGATTTAAATTTAAAAACCGTCTAAGACACAGCCAATCTCTGTGCAGTTAAGCATGCTGAAAAGTTAAAAAAACACATTAACGCAGAAGCTTCCGTACTAAGCGATGAAGCAACTGTAAAAAGAAGATTAAAAAGAAAGAAACCTCAAGACGTAGTTGTCAATATTGTTTAAACTACACTTCAAATTGTGAAATGAAAATTACTTATTAGTTTTATTCTAGGTGGAATGGAATGTAAATAAAAATTTATAACATTTCAATAAAAAAAAAAAACTGTTGGTCACGCAAAAAAAAAAAATAGTATTTTACTTATTTATTCTTATAAATACATTTTAAATATTGTATAAATCTCCGACTTAAGTGTCCGATTTTTTAGGTTCCTTTTATCGTTTTTAGCCAATAGAGAGAATTAAAAAAATTTAAAAAGATTTTTTTTTTGTTTAATTTTACTACATTATTGCTCTATGATTTTGTGCATATTAGTTATTTAACATAAGAATCAGCACTAACATTGACATTACCGCTTAGATGCATACAGACATAATATATTAACAGCTGCAGAGTGCCATCTCTTGATTTGCAGGTGAGCAGCATTGTTTTTTTCATGTTTGCATTTATTCGTCGCATGAGTCAAGACTTCGAAGATCCGGTTAAAATTTCACCATAGTTGGTTCGAATCGGTTCAGAAGCCGTTTATTCGGTATGCCTTACGTTCTTTAAACTTCTTCCGAATCGAACCTTCATACTTCACTCGATGCCAATTAATCAACCTGATGAATTTGTGTAAAGTAAGTATATCTTTATCTGTTTCCTCTATTGACGGTATTATTTTTAAGCGAAGTTAATTTATTTTTTATTTATTTATTTATTTAATTTAGTCAAAAAACACAAAGGTTCTAAATGACTATTGACTTCCTAATATAAACCATTTATTTATAAAATAACAAATAAAACGAGCTAACACTAAAAATATAAAACTTGATCGAAACAATAACAAATTATGCAATTTAAATAATTGTTGCAGACAAGAATTTATTTTGTTTTTTGTAAAACTTAACGATGTGGAATTCGAGATCTCATTTAATTTGCAAAGAGTCTGAGCAATTGGTGCATTGGTCCAGAAATTCGTTTTAAATATCTCGAGATAAAAAGAGTAAGAGCTTCATAGAGATCTCGCTGGGATAAGAAAACTAATGCGTAGCAAAAGAAACACACAATCAATGTCTCCTTGAATGAAATTAAATACAAAAGAGAGCGACAGATTCGACCTTCTGTACCCAGACGGCTTTAAGGCCCTCGCCTCATTTGAAATAGTGTTTTTCAAAAGCGTGTAAAGCGGAAACGAAAAAAGATTTTTTTTTGTTTTCAATATTTTATTTCTTGATTCATTGTTGGAAAATAAATTTTTTTTGGACATATGAGGTTCGTTTAAAAAGTTGTCAGCCTTCAAAAAATGGTCTTCTCTTTGTGGGGTTATCTGAAAAGTAAGATTTACGCCAACAAGCCGCAGACTATTGACTAGCTTAAGGCAAACCTTCGTGCCGAATTCCACGCTATAAAACCCGAAATGCTTAACAAGGTGATGACAAACGCAGAAAAAAGATCGCAGTTTGTGATTACTAATAAAGGTAGCCACTTGACTGATATTGTATTCAAAAAATAGTTTTAATAAATGGTAAACAACTAAACCAAATAAAAATACCTCACTTAAACAAATCAGTTGTTTTTTTTTCAAAGTTATTCAATGTTTTCATACCGACATAAAAGATGGCGCACCTTGTATTTGTGCAATAGTGCAGGAGCATATCCTCATTAAAATATTGAACTGGTTTTAAAAGAAAACTCAGCATTGACTCAGCGGAAACACTATTATAATATTGAAATCCCTGGTTTTTTGCTGCAAAGCGCCTTCAAACATATTTTTAGAAGTATGAATTTGTGTCTTCCAACATCACAAACATTTTCTGTTTCTCAACGCACTGCAACTCGCTTTAAGATTTTAACATTTTCGATTTTATATTGCTGCCATTTCATTTGCAGTCCTCAAAAGCATGCGTCTATATACTCATACTTCTACACTTATATACATACATACATGTGAGTCGCCATTGTCATTGCACATAGATTTGACCTTTAACACTCCGGCTGCTCTAAGCCACTTCGACGACGTGAGGTTTTATTTCCAATTTTGCTGCTTTTTGTTACTGTCGCTGGCGTGCACAACAATAAGTGTGCTTGTGTGCGTGCATGCGTATTGTCACTTTACGCTGCACACACATACGCACACACATTTTAAGTGTGCTGTGGTTACAGTGTTTGTCCGCCTTTCTTTTGTTTGCTTCTACGAGTATTTGCATTTTGCGCTGGCTTGTTGCCACGTAGCCAGTGCTGGAATGGTGATTGTGAAAAAGAAAGAAAAATTTACCCTTTTTAGAAAAAATATATAACTGGCCTCATATTGGTTTTAAAAAATATGTATGTATTTTATTTATATTTAGTTGTTAAATTAAATATATGAAATAATGATACTACTTGAAAAGTCTAAGAGGTTTTGAGCTCGAATTAAAATCATAAAGTATTTGAAAGCGTCATCTCCCAGTCTCTGTGCGCATTTTGTTCGGAAGTTGTGGATAGTACAGAACTCTTTCTCTGCCGTTTTCCGGCTTTCGCCAGACTTAAATGATACATTTTTAGTCCGGATGTAGTGATAATAGACATATTCACTTTCTTTCGAAAATTCTTAAAAAAAAACTGGGATATTGGCAAAAGTCGCTACTCGAGAAAATTAATTTCATTATTTCTCAGCGAAGCTTACGGAATCATGATATTTTCTGATTAGGTGCGGGTAGAACTAATTATGCTTCCAAAGCTCCGATTTCTAGAACTTTGAGAGAATTTAATTCGCTTTCAAATCATATTGGCCTAGAAAGAACCACTTCAACTTGTTACTAAATGAATTGTTGAACTAAATTTTTTATATTATCAATTATTTTTTCCCTGCAAATTATAAAAAAAATTACATTTTCTTTCATTCATTACAATGAAACGAAGAAATTATTATTTTAATAAAATTTTTATTAAATTATTTAGCATTAATCTGTTCTTCCATAGTTCGTAAGATAAGACTAATAAATGAATAAATAAATATAAGTGGAATAAGTTGAAGAAGTGGGTGATTTTTTAACTTCTGGATTTTTTTCGTTTATATATATCTCAAATGTTTCTTAGATTTGTTAGGTTTAATAAATGAGTAAAGATTTTTTGTTCTCGATAATCGTTTCCTTACATAATTTTTACGATATGAGTCGAAAATTTGAATATTTTTGTAAGAAAAGAGCGATTCCGCAACTGCTGTTTTTTTTTGCCATTTAGTCTCAAATTTTTTAGGTTTTTTAGGTTTAAGAAATAGAAAACGTTTGTTTTTGTTTTTGAAAATCCTTTCCTTACATATTTTTTACGATAAATGTAAGTCAACATTTTTTTATCTCTTTCGAAGCAAAGAGCGTTTTCTTAGCTTCTGGATTTTTTTTTTGTCATTTATGTCTCAAAATTTTTTTAGATATGTTTTGTTTATGATAAATTTTTTTTTTCCAAAAATTTGGATATTTTTGGAAAGCCTCAAATTTTTCTTAAATATGTTAGGTTTCAGTTTTTTGTTTTCGAAACTTTTCCTTATATATTTCTTCCGATATTAGTTGAAAATTTTTAAATTTTTGGAAGGAAAGGACGATTCCACAACTTGCGGATTTTTTCCATTTATGTTGTATTTAAAATATTTCTTCGATATGTTTTGTTTAAGGAATGAGTAAATTTTTTTTCGAAAATCATTTCCTTACATACATATTTCTTACGATATAAGTCGAAGTTGAATAATCTTAATTTTTTTCATTTATGTCTCAAATTTTTCTTCGATATGTTTAAGAAATCAGTAAACATTTTTTTTTTTTTAATCTTTGCCATACATATTTTTTACGATATAGTTGATATTTTTGGAAGGAAAAAGCGATTCCACAACTTCTGGATGTTTTTTTTGTCATTTATGTAAAACTAAATTTTTGTTTATGTTAGACTGAACTTTTGAACTTGTAGTCACGCATACTAGACCGATTCGGTTTAATAAATAATAAAATTTTTTTTCTGAAAATCTTTTCCTTATATTTTATGATATAAGTCGAAAATTTGCACATAAAAAAATATATACGAATTTTTTTAATATATACAATATTTTTTTGTAACTCTAAATAGATACTTCTGAAATTTGTTTATATAAATAGTACATAGTAAGACTAAGGTCTTTTATAGTACTTCAACAATATTATAAACATACTTTGAAAACTTTAAGTTTAAAGGAAAAGTAAAGTGAAATAAACGAAAGATAATAAATTTAATTACCTTCAATATGATTGCTTGTTTTAATAGGTTAATGGCTTCTCCGGATATCAGAAGTTTTTTTATCTTTTAAGTTCTTTTATCTTTTTATACCTTTGTTTTCTTTAATTCAAATGCGTTGTTTAGCGATATTTCGAAAACTACATCACAGAAAAAATTGTATATTTTCGTACACAGCAACCGATTCTACAAAGGAGTTGGATGGTCTGAGTCTTGAGGTTTTGACTGTAAATTAGAGTTACAAGGCTCAAAATTTATCACTCTATCGGAAGATTTATAATTTTTGCAAATGGTGTCAGTGTACAAAAACCCAGCAACGCAACGCGCAAAGGTCAAATTAAAGATTTCCATTGCTCAAAATAATTTTTCCTATTTTACTAAATTATTATTTTTTATTTTATTATTTATTACATTTTTAATTTTATTTTTTATTTTATTATTTTCTATATCTTAATTTATTTTTATTGTTCATAATACTTTTATTATTTTACTAAAAGTTATTCAGAAACAAAAAACTGGATGATTAATTTTATATAATAATAATTATCGACTTACTTCCATGGTTTTATTTATTTTAAATCTTGGTATTTTTCAAACTTGAAATAAAATTAAAAAAAAAACACTAAAAATTACTTCAATTTGAATTGCTAATCGCCCTTGTTTGAAGTCGTTTCGACAAAAAAATCTACAAGAAGAGCAATAGTAGCAACAGTAGCTGTATGGCGCAGCGCAGCAAAAGCATTGAAATACACATCCAGTAACGGTACAATATGTGTTGCCTTATTGTATGCATTTTTCCTGACTTCATAGAGACATTTGCGTTGCTCACTTGCAGTCGAGCAACAACAGACAAGGAAAAATGAAAAATAATACCGTTGTTTGTGCGGAGAACCAGTTAACTGCTTTCTTGTTGTTGCTATACATGTACTCGTATTTTGTTCTTTTCTGTTTTTTTCCTTTCTAATGTTTGCATCCATTCTTTTGTGCTTTTGAGTTATTTAACTCTGTGTTTCTGTGCATGTGCAAGTGTGTATGTATGTATTTGAAATTTTTCACGTACATGTAACTTATTCGGCAAGCATTTCCGTTTCCGTATTCCGCATATACTCATATAACTCTCCGTCAACGCTTAGTGAACATATTGCCTTCGCATACACAAATAAATAAAACAACGTATACCTACACACACACTTGCACAAAACAAAAACCTATTCTTTGCACTCATCTTCACTGCTGCATTTCTACCTCACATCATACTAAACACAAATATTATGACTGCTGTGCGCTTGAGATGTTTTGCTTTCACCAAAGTTGTTGCTTTTATTGTTGTTTTACTACTTAATTCTTCTATTTACTTTGATATTGTTTTAATTGTCGTTTGTTTTTTTAGCATTATCAGTCTTGTGTTTCTCCGCAGGTTTTTCTATATACTACGCATTGAAGAGGAGAAAGGGAGGGGCAAAGAATATATAATATTTAGCTGTCGTAAGTGAAGATATTATGCGACTCGTCATATCGTATAACTGTCAGAGGTTTGCTGTCAGAGGTCATGCTATTGCAATAATGCAATGTTATTGTTGTTGTAGTGTAGTTTTAGCGGGAATTTTATAGAAAATGCACCGCTATTTGGAAACACTTTCTCTATCATTTGGTGTGTCATGCCCGGAGAGGTTTTGTGGGCGAAGAGGTACAGAAATTGAATTTTGACTATTTTGAACTCAAACAGGCTGAGGGGGTTCGAAACACTGTTGCGAGACTATTTTTTTTTTTTTTTTTTTTTTTGGCGGTGAGGTTGGGTTAAAAATGCCTTCGCACCATATAGTAACCGTCGCTACTCTTCTCTTGGAGTTTTCCCTCCACCCCGGGACTGCTTCCGCATTGCTTCGAGGTAGAGGGCCAAGACGGCGTCCTAAGAAGGACACTTACTTACTCACCCTGCGTCCAGGGTCGCCTGTTTTGAGAAACCTATGCTCAATGCTCTTCAGCATGACTTTCCATTTCGCGCTTCTTTTTTCGGATAATATGCTCTACAAAATTTGTGACGGCATTCCATTTTTCTTCGTCTATCATAATTTTATCGATAATTTCTTCAGGTGTAAATACACCAATAGCTCGTTGTAGACCTGTTCTCTCTACGTTCCACCTCTCGCATTCAAAGAAGGTGTGCTCCGCATCATCATACTCAGTATCTCCATATATGCAGTTTGTTTGGCTCACTTTACCCATTCGCCACAAATACTTGCGAAAGGACCCATGTCCGGACAAAAACTGTGTGAGGTAATAGTTAACCTCACCGTGCTTTCTTTCTACCCACTTTTTTAGATCGGGTATTAGTCTCGCTGTCCATCTACCATACCGTTCAGAGTTCCATCTTGCTTGCCAAAGTGTAAGCGTTTGGACTCTAATATCGGAGAAACGTAGTATTGGGGTTCCTTTGTTTTTTGCCTCCCATCTCCGTTTGCGCTCTTGTGTTAGAATATCTATAGGGATGGTTCCGCTGATAACTAACACCGCTGTTTCAGATAGTGTTCTATATGACGAAGCCACTCTGAGAGCGCAGGTGCGTTGCACAGATTGCAAAGTTTTCCGCCGGCGTTGCACCCTTAGCGAATCTGCCCATATTTCGCATCCGTATAAGAGAATCGAGTTCGTCGTGTTCATTAAAAGTTTTCGCTTGTTCTGCGTTGGACCTCCAAGGTTTGCCATGAGCTTACTTAACATGCCACTTACTTTGGCAGCTCTTGTGGCAGCATGGTTTATATGCGCCCAGTAGGTTAGCCTTGTGTCTAATTGCACTCCTAAGTACTTGACCACTCTTTTTGTCGATAAAGTGGCATCGAGTACTTGTATGTCTACTTCTAATGGGATACGTCTGTTCGTTAGAAGGATTTGCTCTGTTTTCTCTGTGGCCAGCTTTAATCCATGGTCTTCTAGCCATGTCTGAACTCGGATCATCACCTGATTTAACTTTCTTTTGGCTTCGTCAGTGTTCCGGGCGATTATTACAGCCGCAATGTCATCTGCGTATCCCACCAAATGCACATCCTCGGGCATCTCTATTCGAAGGATTTCATCGTAGCTTATATTCCAAAGTTCAGGTCCGAGTATTGATCCTTGGGCCGCACCTGCTGTTATTTGTTTGGTCTTACACCCTTCTCGCGTTTCGTATAAGAGCACGCGGTTGCTTAGATAGCTGCGAATAATCTTCAATAGATTACTCGGGGTCTTGAATTTTACCTTTAAGGCTTCAATTACGTCGTCCCAACTTAAACTGTTGAAAGCATTTCTGATATCCAGTGTGGCTAGTAAACGTTTAGTATATTAGTTTGGAGTATCGATTACCTGCCTGGGCGTGTTCTACGCTAGTTATCACATCTTGGATGGCTCCTAAGGTAGATCTGCCACTTCTGAGACTATAGCTACGCAGGATAGGATGGAGTGGTTGTCGGTGCCATTGCCAAGGAAGATAAAGGGCAATTGTGATAGCACAATAAAATGCATTTGTAAACCCAGCTAAACCTTCTAGTGTCATTAGGAATTTCAAGCCGCAGGCATTTTCTTGTCAAAGTAAACGACGTAGCCACCGACCTCCACCCAATAAAAGTAGGTGTACCACAGGGAAGGGTAGTAGGGCCTGCATTATTTATTTAATCAACAAACAAGAGGCTTACAGACTATTACATAGGTAGATACAAATTAAAACCTTATGACAAGAGTTTTATAAGTAACTTCTTAAAAGTAAACTTAGAGTAAGAGAAATCTTAGACTAAGGAAGAAGAATAAGCAATAAATTTAGCTAGCGTCCTTCTAAAATGAGCATTCATTACATCAAAACTTTTAGCAACACCCACAAAAAACAGTTCATTACAATGGAAAATGCGTGAGGGAACATTAAAATTAATTTTATTGAGAAGATATGGACAATCTATTGAGCCCGCACAAATATCGAAGGCAAAACACATCGACAACAGAATACGCCTAGACTCTAAGGACATTAGATTTATTAATAAGAAACGAGACCAATAAGACGGGATGGGAACAACGAATTTCATCGAGCGCAAAGCAAAACGCACAAAAGCTCTCTGGACAAACTCTAATCTATTAATATAGACTGCATGGAACGGTCTCCAAACGAATATCGCGTATTCTAACCTGACCGAACTAAGGACGAGTACAACAGTTTGAGAGTATAGGGATAAGAAAACGAAGAATTATTTCGACGAATAAAGGCTAACATTGCGAACGATTTAGAAAGAATAAAGTTTATGTGGGTGGGTAAGTTGAGCTTGGAGTCAAAATAAACACCTTCTTTACAGCCGATCTTCCCTTATCAACGAACACATATACCGCAGCATATACAGACGATACTGTTGTAATGGCTAAGAGTAATCATGCCTCAGCTGATTATTTTAAACTACAAGGAAACGTCGATAATGTCTGGGCAAACGAAAGCAAATCCATGCAAATAACTTTCATCTTTCGCTACAGATCTTGCCCTTCTGTAACTTTAAACCACACGCAAATTCCCTAAATAGATAATTCAGATTCAGTAAGAGACACAGCAATCGCTTTGCCACTCACCGAAATCCTCGAGCTAATAATTTATTAGACAACAACTTTGCTTCGCATAGATTAAACAAATTCATGCCTTTTAATTTAAAACAACGTTTTAATGTGTGAAATATATAAAATGTTTCTTTTAAACAATGAATAGAATTATGTAATGAATTCCACTGGAAATTCTTACTCAATACTAAGCACGTGCAGTCAGTACTGCACCAGTACTGATATTAAAAAAAAAAAACAGTCAAGAAAAACCGAGTAATCGTATGTCAAAAATGACTTGCTTGAATGTTTTTGTCACATATAGTCACAGACTCTAATACATGTAAAATCTGCGCAAGCGCAAAACGTACATTTGTATATAATCTATCCATTTGATTGCAGAAACACATTGCGCACACAAGAGTGCTGCCAATATAGAAGTGTTAAATATTATATAACATACCAAATGGTTGTATGCCATGGTGACGGCGGCTCTGTCAAGGATTATGGCCAACATCAGAGGTACCACCCAGAGCTGAAGCGCCCTTCATGCCACCAGATATAATGGCCTCTGAAATGGGTAGAGTCTACAATAAAGCCAAAAGCCTAAACAGGTAACTAACGGGGGAAGAGCATAAGGAGGGAAGACAAGGGAGCATAAATGAGTGGCAAAATCGCTGGGACCTAGCGATAAAAGGGCGGTGGACGCATAAACTCATCAGAAGCGTGCAGGCATGGGTTGAGAGAAGATATGATGACAAGAATTACTACCTGACACAGTTCCTGACGGGATATGGATGCTACAGAGAGTATCTTCAAAGACACGGCCACGAGGATGCAGCAGACTGCTTGTTCTGTGGCAACGGTAGTGAGAACGCGGAACATATGTATCTTCTTCTCTTGCCCGAGATACGCATCTGAGAGAACGTCGATAGAAGAAATGATAAAAGAAAGAGTAATCCCAGGCAACATTGTAAATCACATGCTGGAATCGATGTTGGTGATACTGACTGTGCGTGGTCCCGGATGAGGTGCTCTTTTAGCGATCCGTATGAATCGTGCATGCTGTCTATGTCGAAGGTATCTATGTCAGATTCCCCTTTCGGATAAAAAAAAATGGTTTTATGCCGCCTATTTTCATGACAGAAAACCCGTTTCTTGTGACACCCTATCGCATGGAGAAGGCGAATCTATTAACGGTGATATCGGTAAACCAGCTGATTTGCTTTTTTCGCCGTGTACAACGGAATGTCAGCAGAAAATTAAATGACAAAAAGCCGTTCCATTCGCACTATAGTCGTATACTTCTAACTCCAACTTCATGTCGGCCGCGTGAAATTGTGCGACCGTTTCTTTTTTCCTTTCTATTTCGAAATGACTTTTTTCGGCCTGGTGTTGTCAAAAAAAAAACTATTCAACCGAATCGTCTAAAATCTTAATATGTTGTTCACAACATCAATGGCTATCGCCCGTACTAGAATCATATTATTATTTCAATTATTTCGTAATAGGACTATGAATAAGTTCGTGCGGTTTTACAACAGATGGCGTAACTTGATTATTATTCCATCGATCCACATTTCCAAACATTCATTGGAGAGCTACTGTCGTAAGGCACAAACGTCAGTATAAGTTTTTTATTTGAAGCGTAAACAACAATATTTTTACCACACTTGAAAATGTCGAATTTCGTGCCAAATAATGTGTTTTTGCGGGGAATTCTTCTTCATTATTTTAATATGAAGAAAAAAGCAGCCGAAAGTCATCGTATCTTGGTGGAAGTTTATGGTGAGCATGCTCTAGCTGAGCGAACGTGCCAGAAGTGGTTTGCACGCTTTAAAAGTGGTGATTTTGGCTTGGAAGACGAAGAACGCGAGGGTGCGCCGCCAAAGTTCATGGATACCGAATTGGAGGAATTGCTCGATCAAGATCCGGCTCAAACGCAAGAAGAGGTTGCAAAAACTTTGGGAGTTGATCAATCAACCATTTCCAAACGTTTAAAAGCCATGGGAATGATCCGAAAGGTAGGCCATTGGGTGCCGTATGAATTGAAGCCAAGAGACGTTGAACGCCGTTTTATGGCATGCGAACAACTGCTTCAACGGCACAAAAGAAAGGGTTTTTTGCATCGAATTGTGACTGGCGATGAAAAGTGGGTCCATTACGACAATCCAAAACGTCGGGCAACGTATGGATACCCTGGCCATGCTTCAACATCGACGTCGGCGCAGAATATTCATGGCCTGAAGGTTATGCTGTGTATCTGGTGGGACCAGCTGGGTGTTGTGTATTATGAGCTACTGAAACCGAATGAAACGATTACGGGGGATGTCTACCGACGACAATTGATGCGTTTGAGCCGAGCACTGCGAGAAAAACGGCCGCAATACGCCGATAGACACGACAAAGTTATTTTGCAACATGACAATGCTCGGCCACATGTTGCACAAGTGGTCAAAACATACTTAGAAACGCTCAAATGGGATGTCCTACCCCACCCGCCGTATAGTCCAGACCTTGCGCCATCCGATTACTATCTCTTCCGATCGATGCAACATGGCCTGGCTGACCAGCACTTCCGTAATTACGATGAAGTCAAAAAATGGATCGATTCGTGGATTGCGGCAAAACCGACCGAATTTTTCACAAAGGGAATCCGTGAATTTCCAGAAAGATGGGAAAAAGTAGTAGTAAGCGATGGACAATACTTTGAATATTAAATTTGTAACCATTTTACGTCAATAAAGTTTCAAATTTCGAAAAAACCCGCACGAACTTATTCATAGTCCTATTATTTTTTATTAAAAAAAAAAACCCGATTTTTAGAGTATCAAATTCAAAATCACGCCATTTAGTCAAATTGTTTTTTTTTTTATTCTAGTAGCGGGACATAGCTACAGTCATACTGATTAATATTTTTTTGTTTTTGTGTTTCAGATAAATAGCCAAAATGAACAACACCGTAAAGGTCCAATTTTTCGGGAAGGTCAACTTCAGCGCCATTTTTTAAATTATTAAAATTAAAAATTTTTTTTTTTTCATTTTTGTATGCAAAAGAAGTTAAGTAAAAAGCCTAACGAATTTAAATATCGTTTTTCATTTTTTTATTGTAAAAAAAAAATCCTGAAAATACCCTAAATTTTCGAGCTCTATACCACTGGGACCCCTTCATGAATGGGAATCAGTTATATCAGCCTACTGTTTTATGTTGATTATTTTGCTTCTCGCTTTATGCTGATATAAATCACAACATACAAACTAAAAATGAAAACAGGAATTAGTTAATTTGACCACTTAGCTGGAATACTTACTCACATGTGAAAGATAACGCACATGAAAAACGAATAAATTAAATTCCAATTAAAAATGATTACAGGTGGATCATCGCTTGTTAGCGGATTTACAGTTAGCAGATTTAGACATTTCCACGAAAAACTCATAAGATTACAGTGTTCTAGCATATTTTCATAGGGTAACAATCAAATTTAATCTAAATAATATTTTGTATGTAATCATCACCTATTTCGAGATATAAGTTAAGCCTATCATCAAATCAAATAATCTTTCAGATGATTGTTTTTTTTAAGTTTGAATGTGTACGATGATCACTTCCAACATAATGGAAATGCGCTTATGCATGTGCAAGGTGGCGCAAAACTCTTATATAAAAAAAATGAATCATCCATTTTCTTTTTTTAATAGCTTTCTTACTGAATAAAAAAATGGATTTGAGTGATCGAAAACTTTACGCGCTTCATTGCTTATCTGTTTGTATACAGCAGCTGTCTATTTCACTAATGTCAAATAGGATTAACGTGTGAGGCCATTTGCAAAAATTATTCCGATAGAGTGATTAATTTTGCGCCGCTAAATATGCGGGCGTGAAATGCATTTTTCGTTTGTCTACAATTCACGTTATCGAATACTTTGCAGCTGATAGTTTGACACATTTACTAGACCTTACCAGCAAAAATTCTTCGCCTCAATAGTTACAACGCGTTGAACTTTTCGCTTATGTGCTTATCTCTCTCTAGCGCATCAAATCAATATGCAGGATCCGGCCAGGCCCGACGAGAGGGGGGGGATCGGGTACTTTTTCCCCCGGGCCCGGAGTTTTCAGAGAGGCCCGGACTCGAGAGTAATTCGAATTATATGAATTAGACATAATTTGAAGGGGCCCGCATCTCAAGTTTCCCCCGGGGCCGGAATACTCTCTCCACGGCCCTGGATCCGGCACTCCAAGTGTAACCAATTAAAAAGGAATTTATGGAATTTGTTTGGAAAATTACTTTTATTCAATTCAAAATAAAAAATATGTGAAAATAATACAAAATTAAGATTAATCGCTGGTTGCGATTTTCCAGCCAAAAATAATGCAATCACGCTATTACGTTGGAAATCCATTACTGATTTTGTTTTTTCGCGTTTACTCTCGGCTAAATGTTTCCGTGCGCTTGTAAACAATACCCTAGACTGTCATTTAGCCAACTAACCGACAGCTGATGTTCGTGCATCAACTGCGCGAGCGGTCTGAAGTTGGTTACACCTCGCGTGCCGGACCCTGTATTATATAAATGAAGAAGAAGAAAGGCCAACAGACGCAACGTGCCGCAAGTTGCAATTAGTGGTGCCATACCTTAGCCATAACCGTAACTATAGTAATCATATATTATATCAAACATAGGAGCATAACTGTAAGCGGTTATAGGTGCCGCAACATAGCGTCATAGCTATGCCGGTAGCCGTATGTATGCATGACTTTTGGTTTTCCCCGAAACAGTAAGCAGCTGTGAACTACTTGAAATTTGTTTTGATTAGTGTGATAAAAATGTGATATTAGAAATGAACGACGAAAAATTAATTGACTTAGTGGAGAATTATCCGTGTTTTTATGACAAACTGCAAAGTTTTTCATTAATTTTACTCAAATACCAGCCGCTTATGGTTATGGCACATAGGATAATGTTGCCGCTATAGTTATGGTTACGGCTCTGGCGTTATGGCTACGGCACCACTAATTGGAGCTTAAAACTGTTAACTTCTAACAAAGAGAGAACCTCAATTTTACTCTCACGCACATTCTCATTTACCCGCTTTTTGCGTACAGGATAGCTTTCCAGTAAAATTTCCTAAAATCCATTAAAAAACAAGGTAAGCTCGGGCTCATGCGTTAAATTCGGAATAGGGGTAAAAATTGCTACCATTTGTTTTCTTTTCTGTTTTTATTGTCGCCGCTGCATAAAAATAAGATTTAAATAAGTTATTATTTGCAGATGTGTGAAATGTTAATATTATTTACTTAGCAATAAAAATTTTCACTAACAGTTTTCACTTTTTCCCTTTTTTTCTTGCGTTCTATATTTCGCATACGCAAATTTTTTTCTTGCAGCAGAAATCAAAGTAGAAATTTTTGAAAAAATAATGTCCAAAGTTATTCTCACAGATTTTCTTTATTTCTCTTATGCATCATTAAAAGTTTTCTCCGCAAGCATTCACTTGAACTTTTGCTCTAAAAGTGGCAAAAAAAAACTGAAGAACTTGCTTTCTTATGTCAAAGTTCAAGCAGCAAAAAACAGAGGAAACAAAAAACAAAAAGCAACAATAAAAGCGAATGCCACCGAAAAACAAATATGTCGTAAAGCGCAATTGGAGCGCTTTGTGTGTTGGAATGCATATTTTATACATACATACTAACTTGCACCTGAATGGGGATTCATAGAAAACTTCAATTGAATTTCCGATGTGCTACTTTCGCACTTGGCTTTTGGTTTTTGTATTAATGCTTTGTGACAAGCTTCCACATTGAATTGAAACCCCACCACCACTCAGTTTCATGCCTCAGCCGTAAATTCTCTCATTAATTAGTTTCTTAACCAAGTCACAATTTTTATCATCTATTCACCAAGCCACAATCTACTATAACACTGTTCGAACTTGTGTAAAGGGTGGTCTAAATAGAAGTTACTTAAAAAAAAAGTCGGACAAAAATTGAATTTATTTCGGCATACGATTCGGTATAGATTCATTAGAAAATGAAAGTCTGGTTTGCAATATGCGAATTTTTGACAACTTAATTAATTTGACACGCAATTCGGCCACCTCAACATTTTGCCAAGGCTTCAAATTGAAATTAGTCCACATGATAAGTGTTTTCACTAGAATGATACTCTTTTCCATAGAAAATGCTATAATGGGATCTAGGCAATACCAAGAATGATGCAATACTAGATTGACCCCATCAGCATCAACCACATCTTGATGGGCAATACACAGTAGCCCATTCTGCGAAATAAATTTGTCCTTGCCTTGTTTTTGACGTGATAACGTCTTATAATTCGATTTAACAGGCTGCACGCACGAAAAAATGTGTCGTTACCTTGCTCATTAGTGTTACCTTGCTCATTGCCGTTACCTTGCTCATGTGTCGTTACCTTGCTCATTGCCGTTACCTTGAATAAACTGCAAGCGAAAGCGCGGAACGAACGACAAAGCAAACAAAACAAACGAACGGCAACGTTCGACATCTTGCTCTCTCCTACTTAAGTGAGCGTATATGTGTATGTATATGCGCATATGTACATATATAATATAAATTCACGTATTTGTATTTGCATATGCCTTCTTATTGATTATTATTAATTTGATTTACTTGAAGAATTTAAAATAAAACCAAGTTTGTTAATAATACCTGTTGTTTTAATGTTATTATTATTTTTTGACGTGATAACGTCTTACAATTCTATGTAGCCGGCTGCACGCACCAAAAAATGCGTCGTTATCTTGCTCATGCGTCGTTACCTTGCTTGAACAGCATGTTATGTTATGTTATGTTATGTTATGTTATGTTATGTTATGTTATGTTATGTTATGTTATGTTATGTTATGTTATGTTATGTTATGTTATGTTATGTTATGTTATGTTATGTTATGTTATGTTATGTTATGTTAAAGTATATTATGTTATATTAATGTTAACTCATTCTCTATATCCATACAAAATATCTATCAAACAAATAAAATTAAAATTTTCTTTTGAAAAATGCAACCATTCAATCAGTATTTTCTTATGACGTTATCACGTTAAACTATCGTCAGTATACCGACTTTACAGACAACCTCTTTTTTGTTTTCTAGTTTTATTCCACAATATGCGTACTACAAATTAGGTACTTGTGTAATTTTAGGATAGGATTGATCTTTCAGATCACCTAAAAAAAAACAAATTGGACGAGTTCAAATCACACCTCTCAGGCTGATTAAGATGGCAGTTGTAGAGATGAGGAAGAGTAAGAAACAGTTGAGCACTTCCTTTGCAAATGTCCAGCTTTAGCTAAAATCAAAGCAGGTTTTCTGGGCAAATATATTTTCAATTCTCTTATGGAACTGTCTGGTGTGGGGATGACACCAATCCTGCGCTTCATAAGAGCCACAAAATGGTTCCGCGAAAAAAAAGAGGTTCCCGTGTCGCACGGTTGACACGGCCCTGTAAGGTATAAGTGAGTTGGTCATACGGAGCGACTACGACTATAACCTAACCCAATCTAAGAGGGCTAAAAACGCAAATACTGATTTTAGCGCACACAAAATATTATCTGGTAAGCTGTAAGTTGTTGTTGTAACAGCATAAAACATACCTTATAAATTCTTGGTGAATGCTGCTGAAGTGGTAACACTGTGTGAATCCATTCTACTGAAAAGCCCATATCTTCCATTTCAGAAATAAAAATTGCTTGGTCAAATCAACATTCATTTCAAACTCCTCCAAGACACAAATTGAGCAGTGATAATGAAGCAGATAGGCAGTTGACTTCAACTCTTGAGTTAAGCGCATCTTGCAAACAAATAAAACCGAAATTTCTGGTAAAATGCTGAATAGTTGATGTCGATATTCGTGTATTGAGTAGTATATTTAGGGCCACAGAATACGCACTCTCACTGGCAAACATCATACATTCTGTCAAAAAAGTATCGGGAATAGTTCAATATATATATATATATATATATACTACTGTGGGCAAAAAGGAAGGTGAATTTGGTTGTAAAATGAAAAATCTTTATTTATTCTTGTAAATCAATTTCATCCCCTTCAAAATAATCCCCTCTCGATGAAATACACTTATGCCAACGATTTTTCCAATCCTCGAAACATTCCAAATAGTCCATTTCCGGTATAGCCATCAGCACCTTCTTCGATTCAGCTTTTATCTCCTCAATCGACTCGAAACGCGTTCCCCGGAATGGTCTCTTGAGTTTTGGGAGTAGCCAGAAGTCACACGGAGCCAAATCAGGCGAATACGGTGGTTGCGGAACGATATGCGTGGAATTTTTGGCGAAATGGTCACAAAGAACGAGTGCAGCGTGAGACGGTGCATTATCGTGATGCAAAAACCAAGAGATGTGGGCCCATAATTCTGGTCTTTTTAGACGAATTGCTTCACGTAAACGACGCATAACGCTCAAATAATATTCCTTATTAACAGTTTGGCCAGGTGGAAGGAATTCATAGTGCACCACACCACGAAAATTGAATAAAACTGTCATCATGACCTTTATTTTTGAACGACTTTGACGTGCTCTTTTCGGTCTGGCCTCGCCTTTAGCACGATATTCGCTTGATTGGTCGGTTGTTTCTGGGTCGTTAGCATAAATCCAAGTCTCATCTCCCGTAATGATGCATTTGAGCTTGTCCTGATAGTCTGAAAGCATTGTTTCACACACATCAACGCGACGACTTTTTTCCAAGAAATTGAGAGTTTTCGGTACCAAACGAGATTTGACTTTTTGTAGGCCCAAATGGTCTTTCAAAATGGTTTTCACAGATCCTTTTGATATTTCGATCATATCAGTAAGGTCTTTAACAGTCAACCGACGATTTTTGTGCACTAACTCCTTCACTTTATTGACGTGCTGGTCATCTGTTGGCGTCGATGGTCGTCCGGAGCGCTCCAAGTCATCAACACGTTCTCGACCCTCTTTGAAGTTTTTGTACCACTTATAAACATTTTTCTGTGGCATGGTCGAATCACCAAATGCCTTCTGCAACAAATCAGACATTGTAAAAATCGAAAATACACTCTTGGTCGTTTGGTAAACACAAGCGTAAATATAGTACATTAATCATCAAAATTTATTTTGTCGCCTTTCAAATAGGCTCCATTCAAAGCAATACGCGCATGCCAACGAGTCCAGTCATCAAAGCAAAATTTAGCGAATTCTCCTTAATGAGCTCTACCAAAGCGGCGTCCGCGGAGTGGAAATTTTGTGAAAAGGAGGAAAAAGTCACAGGGGGCTAAATCCGGTGAATACGGTGGTTGTTCGTTGATATTTGTCGAGTTTTTGGTCAAAAAAGTGTTCACAGTATGAGCCTTGTGAGACGGTGCGGTATCATGGTGCAAGATTCATGAGTTTTCTTTCCACAAATTGGGACGCTTCCTACGCATAACGTCCTCTCAAACGTCGCATAACTTCCAAATAATATTCTTCATCTACCATAGACCCATAGTGCACAACACCATGATAATCAAAGAAAACGAGTAGCACGACTTTCACTTTTGACCGACTTTGACGTAGTTTCTAGGTATCATGTAGATAGCGCCATTCAGCCGCCTGTTGACTGGTTTGCATGTCAAACTCATATACTCATACGTCTCATCACCTGTTTTGATGCTCTGGATAAACGTTGGGTCCGAATTCACTTGCTCAAACACGTCTTCAGCCACCTTCTTCCAATGAATTTTTTTTAAGAAATTCAAGTCTGTTGGAACGAGTCGATCAGCCACGCGTCTTGTCGTCTCATGCCCCATTGATGGTGTAAAATGTTGCGAATTGATTCATGAGACACGTGGAGGTTACGAGCTACCTCCCTCAAACTTGAATAATGGTTTTCCAGCACCCTTTCCTTGACTTTGTTGACGTTTTCTTCCGTTGAAGACGTTGATGGACGACCAGATAGGGGCATATCTTATACGACTTCTTGGCCCTCTGCAAAAGCCTTATACTACTCGTAGATCCGTGTTTCTGATAAAGCACACTCGTGATAGGCTTTCTGCAACATTTTCAACGATTCGGCACACGAAATCTGTTCAAAACGAGAAAATTAAGAAAATTCTTTGTTCGATATTTTTATCCGAACTGAAAATCGCAGAGCACACCTGCGGTTGACTGATATAATTAAATGCCATAAGCAAGCTAATTGACAGATCACGCTCAAACTCTGCGTCACTATAGAAGGAAGTTGTACCAACGTTCCAGCAAAAAAATTGGACGTATGTATGTGTAACGCGCGCTTTTCAGATGAGCAGTTCCCAATATTTTTTTTGACAGAATGTACAACCAGGGGATCATGCAGTTCGTTTACAGCAAGACAGTGCAGCAGAGTCAGCGGGGGATTTAATCGCTCTAAATATTTTTCTCTATAAGGGGGGCCTCTACTGTAAAACTTAAAAAAAATTGATTTTTTACTTTTTGTTGAAACATACTCAGAAACAACTCCAGAATGTTCCATGAAAATCTTAAAAAGAAATCTTGAATAGTTTTCAAGTTATAAAAGTTTTAGCAAAGCAGGTATAAACTGAGCGCTCGAGCGGTTTACGGTCATATGCGCTTGATCAAGAGATAAGACGTTCCCTACTCCAACCTTCTACTTGGTTACCCATGTCAGAATATCTATAGATTCTCGTACAGAGGCTCTTCTTGAAGAGGATAATGAAATATTAAGAGCAGACGAAATGTTATATGGGGCAGGAATAGCTGATTAAGCTGTAAGTATGAAAAATTGTTTAAGCGTGTTTTTCTCGAAACCACGTTTTCAAAATTGCCCACATCACAGCTCCGTGAAAAATTAACATATCAAGCTCAAACTTTGATAGTATATTTTTAACAATATTTACTAGTTTTTAAAGCTATGGTGGGAAAAAATTTATTATTTATAACCCCTTTTTTAATAACAAAATGACAACAAAAAAATGTCGATTTTTTAAAAAACTTCAAAAATTTTACAAAAAATTTTTTTTTTGCAAGTAATAGGCTTAACAACTAAAAATAATGATATATAATAAAAAAAATTTGGTTTTTTTCATTTCAGATTTTTTTTAAATGCGCGAAAGTGTGGGCAGATTTCAAAAGGCGTTTCGGGGGAGCGGCTGTACAGCTGCCATTTTGAAATGAAAATAAATTTAAAAATTTTTTTTGTACACTCAAGACCTGTGTTTATGTAACCCTAAACTTTTTTTTACTAATTAAATTAATACAAGTATGAAAACAAAATCCATGAAAATTTGATTTTTACAGTAGAATCCCCCCATAAACACGCATTTTGAGCAATGCAGTTTGCGATATTTTTTAACTTTGCTCACACATTTTATGATTCATTTCATTCAGCGCGAAAGATATACGAGCACAAGGTGACCTCTGAGTTTGGTCCACCCTTTGGTCCCATTTACGTACTTGTAGTTATGCACAAACACTACTATGAACTTCATTTCACTCAGCAGCTCATATCGACCATTTTGCATGTGCATAATCAAATTGACAAAGCGGAAGTTTTCAGTCGATTTGTATGGACATTCATTCGTTCGCTCAATTGAACTTATCGATAGCACATTAAACTGTCGGCTTTTTAATTAAGTTCATAAAACATAGTATATAAACTTTAAGACTTGTGCAGATGGTACGAACTTTCACCTTATGATTTCTAGATATTGTCAAGAGGACATAGGAAGTGAAAAGTTGAAAGAGAAAAATGAGGACAAGAAAAAGTAGAAGCAGTTCAACCGGAAGGAAACTCAATTGAATGGACAGGAAACGCAGCTGCACTTCGTTTTGCATGCAGAAATAGGGCAAAGTTTTGGAAAAGTAGAATAATTGTTGAAAATTGTTAGTGTACTCCGCTGGATGCTGCTGTTGTACATATTTTTACTGCACTGATAGACTCGATTGCAGATTCATAGATAGTTTGCCAAAAATTTAAAGAGGACTGCGCTAATACAAGTTTATTTTTGAATTATTGATGGTATTGACACTGACAGCTATTTCCAGCTCTAAATCGGGTATACCGGCTTTATGCCTGAATAACGCTGCGAGTTATAGTATATTTAATTTAAAAGTGAGTGCCATACAAAATATTTATTGTAAAGAACTTTTTCTGTACTCGAATTGATTGCTAGTGAAAAACATACGAGTATATCGACAACAACAGGCAATAGTCTATCGACGCATATGTGTCCGCTGAAAGAAATGCTGAATGCTGAGCAGGCTAATGGCGGCGGACCAACCCAGACTAAAAGAGACCACCACAACGCAATACCCCTGTACGACAGCGAATTTTGAAAAGATTCGCTAAACTGTAAAATCAAGCGCAAAGCGCAAAGCACTGGAAGCTGTACAACGAACAGCGGCACTCAGAGTTGCTTCAGCCTACCGCACTGTCTCAGGCGCAGCAGTGTTTGTGATCAGCGGGGAGATACCTATCGAGTGGACGCATGGGATTCTAGGAAAAGACACGCCACCACTAACGCCGCGGAACGGAGAAGCCAAACCCTGCAGCGGTGGCAAAACCGATGGGACATTGATTCAAGTGGCAGATGGACGTCGTAGCTGATTTCTACAGTAGGTAAATGAGTTCAACTGAATTTCGGGGAAGTGAGCATTTCATGACTCAGTTTATCTCGGACCATGGATACTTCTGGAAGTACCTATACCGCATGGGTAAGGTAAGTGAGCCCAGATGCATATCCTTCGAAGCACCGAACGGTGACGCTGAACACACGTTCTTTAATTGCGACAGATAGCTCGTGGAAAGAGATGCTCTAAAGGAGCAGATTGGCCGAGATTGTGCCGAACAATGTGATCGGCAAGATGGATGCTTGAACGCGAGAATAACTGGCATGTGGTCCGTTGTAGGCGTATTAAGGAGAAAAAAGACAGATCTCGACACAGTACAACAAAGCGTAGCCTCACAGACAGAGGCATAAGAAGGCGAGCCTATAGCATGAAGCTGGCTACAAACGTGGTGGACCCAGATATGGACGTCATTCTGGGCCCTCCCGATGTAATGCAGAAAGTAGTCCCGGGAAGGGAGTCTCATCAGAAGATGAGGAGGGATCGTTTTAGTGGCCACACCACACAACGTTGTAGACGACGGTCGCTGTAAGAGTGAAGGTATTTTGAATCCTATCTCACCCATCAATCAGAACAAAAAAACAGAAAAGAAAACAAAAAAAAAAAAAAAATCTGTTCCCTGTGGCCGCGAGTGTGCAAGTCAATCCAGAGACATAAAACTCGTAAGCTATCTCAACAATTAATCCTCTGACGTACCGACTTACCGACGGCAGCAGAAGCAGTAACGGCGCTAACACGCATAATGATGAACACCTGAGGCCCTAAGCAAAACTGCAGGCGATTACTTAACACCGTTGTTTTATCGACTTTGCTGCATGTAGCTCCAGCATGGGTGGAAGCCATACACTAAAGCTCAGATGTAAAGAGTATAGAATCAGTGTACCAACTGTGTGCTCTCAGAGTGCATTTCGCACTGTATCAGAAGACGTCATTATGGTTGTTGCAGGACTACTTCCTGGCAAAAGAGTGCACAGAAGTATACAAGAACCAAGCTGGTATAGCACAGCTGACTATACGCAAGAAAGCAAGGGAACGCAGTATGCGCATATAGCAGAAAAATGGAGTTCGTCCCTCGACAGACGCTTGTACCACTTGATCCCCATAATCTCCAAATGGGTTAACCGATTGTCTGTCCTCGATTTGAGTACGAAAGGGAGGAGTTAAGCATTAGGGTGGGAAAGCCAGTAACAGTTCTTAATCTAGTGGATATGATGCTTGACTCTGAAGATAACTGGTCCTGTGTCTGTAATATGGCAAAAAGTATGATCACATTTCATTTCAGGGGAATTTATTCCAAGCAAACTTTACATGAAGACTAGTGCACACGAGTATAATTAACGCTCTGTCCCATTGAGTGTGTTCGAGCCGCTAAATAATTACTGCAATATTGTAACAATATTACTTTACTGATGCTCTGTAACTGATACTGTGCAGCAATACCGCAATGTTTATTTTTCGACGAACGTGTTGCTTAAAAAAGTAGAAATTTTAACTTATTTGATAGCAGATGAGATGATGGAAAGGAGTCATGATAATTTTTTAATAAACATGGACAAAAACAAGAGGGAAAGACATATTTTAAAAGGCTTCTTGTTTAACCATTGTTCCAAACAAAGAAAAGTGAGGAAAATGAAATACTGTTTTGAAACTATTGCACGGTACCCTGAAGATATCTTTTGACGTGATAACGTCTTATAATTCGATTTAACAGGCTGCACGCACGAAAAAATGTGTCGTTACCTTGCTCATTAGTGTTACCTTGCTCATTGCAGTTACCTTGAATGAACTACAAGCGAAAGCGCGGAACGAACGACAAAGCAAACAAAGCAAACGAACGGCAACGTTCGACATCTTGCTCTCTCCCACTTAAGTGAGCGTATATGTGTATGTATATGCGCATATGTACATATATAAATTCACGTATTTGTATTTGCATATGCCTTCTTATTGATTATTATTAATTTGATTTACTTGAAGAATTTAAAATAAAACCAAGTTTGTTAATAATACCTGTTGTTTTAATGTTATTATTATTTTTTGACGTGATAACGTCTTATAATTCTATGTAGCCGGCTGCACGCACCAAAAAATGCGTCGTTATCTTGCTCATGCGTCGTTACCTTGCTTGAACAGCATGTTATGTTATGTTATATGTTATGTTATGTTATATGTTATGTTATGTTATGTTATGTTATGTTATGTTATGTTATGTTATGTTATGTTATGTTATGTTATGTTATGTTATGTTATGTTATGTTATGTTATGTTATGTTATGTTATGTTATGTTATGTTATGTTATGCTATGTTATGTTATGTTATGTTATGTTATGTTATGTTATGTTATGTTATGTTATGTTATGTTATGTTATGTTATGTTATGTTATGTTATGTTATGTTATGTTATGTTATGTTATGTTATGTTATGTTATGTTATGTTATGTTATGTTATGTTATGTTATGTTATGTTATGTTATGTTATGTTATGTTATGTTATGTTATGTTATGTTATGTTATGTTATGTTATGTTATGTTATGTTATGTTATGTTATGTTATGTTATGTTATGTTATGTTATGTTATGTTATGTTATGTTATGTTATATTATGTTATGTTATGTTATGTTATGTTATGTTATGTTATGTTATGTTATGTTATGTTATGTTATGTTATGTTATGTTATGTTATGTTATGTTAAAGTATATTATGTTATGTTAATGTTAACTCATTCTCTATATCCATACAAAATATCTATCAAACAAATAAAATTAAAATTTTCTTTTGAAAAATGCAACCATTCAATCAGTATTTTCTTATGACGTTATCACGTTAAACCATCGCACTTTCTGGTGCACAGCTGACATCACCTTGTGGAAACTTGGCAATAGTAGGGTTACTTATAGAGAAACCTCCGATCGCTTTAATGTTGGAAAAGGAACAGCACACAACTATTTTTCAACAGCAGAACTTAATGGAAAGTTGTCAAACAATTAGAACGAACTGTTTTCCATTCGTTATTGGATGCATGGACGGGATTCACTTTCAGATTAACACACCAAAGAATGACGCCATAAGCTATTATGACCGTAAGGGAAATCATTCAATAATCATGTAGATTGGTGGCATATTCCATGGATGGTAATATCACTTGCTTACTAATTTATCTAGAACTTCTTTGAGCTCCATCATTCTGGACACTTTTTCCTTTTCAATTTGGAGTTTTTCTTTTTCCAGAGCCATAACGTCGTTATGCCTCCTCTTTTCCCCCCTACAGCCTCTTTTTTCAAAAACTCCAGTAACTCGGTTGCTGGTATTTTACGTTTCTTATTACGAACATTTACATCGTTCTCTTTTTCATTATTTAGAGAACTGTAAGCAGTTTCCCCATCAGAATCAATGTCATATTGATGATTGTTGCCTGGACATTCATGAACTTCTCCATCATCTTGTAGAATTTCGTTGCAAGAAATGTCCAGGGAACTCTGCAGATTTTGAGAAGGAGGAGAAATGGAATGTCTACTGCCATAAACTTCATCAAGTTCATTAAAAAATTCCCAAGTTGTGGCATCTCGTCCTGTACACTTGTTTCTCTTTTTAATTATTTTGTAGGTTGCGACCATATTTAAAAATGTCCTCTATAATTCATCTATTGTAGGGCTGAGATCTGGAGCATCAGTTTTCATTTTATCCAGAACTTTGCCCCAAAGAACAGATTTCTTTTTCCTCCCACTTACAAACTCATCTTCCAGATCCAATCGACATCTGACCAACAACTTGATTTCAGTAACGCTTAGTTTTATGCTAAAAAGAAATCATAAACAATATTAGAATATAAAAATAACATTGTTTGCAAAATTAACTTACTTTTCCTCCTCCATCTCAATTGCGCAGTGAAAATTTTTATGTTGCGTATAATTTGCCAGTGATGAGCAACAGATTGTCAACATTTTGTTCAACGAACGCGGGCGTTCCCAATGTTGCCGAATTTTTTCCATAGAACGTGATGCTCTGTCATAAAAAGCAACACTGCCGCAATATTCACAGCTCGAACACACGCATTCACTTCTTATTTTTAATTCATATGCAAAAGAAGTATTAAATATTAAATGTGCCATGTCGGACTACCACAAAATTTCAAGTTTATATGATATCAATAATTTTTCAACCCATACTTGCTTGCTGCACACACTGCAAAAATAAACACAGCACCTCAAAATAAATACAAAAAAACAACAACATTATTTAACCAACTCTTCTCCACAATTTAGGATCTGCTGTTACCTTGAATAATAAATATTACTCTTTAAAGCCAGCCAGCACTACAACTTGTCCATTTGTGCAAATATACCCTGACAGCGGTGTCTGACACTGGCGGATATGCGTGCCAAATCATCGTCTTCCTTGTGTTCACACACACATATATATATATATATATCACGCATACACGTGCTGCATCAGCATTTTGTCATATGTATATGAAGCAAGCACCCGCTGCTGGCAAACGTCCACCCACTTTTCCACGTTATGCTATTTTCTATGCCAGTGCATTTATTATGTGCACTTGCATGTATGCGTGTATGCGTATGTGTGTATTTGTATAGGTGCATATGTATCTCTGCGGACTCACAAACTCGTACATATGGTATGTGTGTGTGTATTGCTATGTAGGCCACAACTAAGAATTGAGCGCATGCCATCAAGGACGTGAGCTGTCATTGTAATTTGTCATCAAGTTTGGTGTGCTGTTCCTGTTGCTGATTCTGATTGTGATTCTGCTTCTCCTGCCTTCGACTCTGTTGCTGGCAACATGTTACTTTTGTATTTTTGTTGTTACCGTTGTTTGCATTGTAGTATTTTTTTTTTCTTACTCTGTTTACTGCAATGTTTGCAGTTGCTCTCCTTCGTCCACAATTGCCAGTGTCAACTTGGCACTGACTCAACAAATAATAATAACAAACAGCAACAACACAACTGGTAACTGCCACTGGGAGACCCACCAACATTACTGCCATTATGATGATGCACTCAAGCTATCCCAATGCTGCATTGCTGCCTCGACCGACAATGTTGTTGGCATTAGAAAATGATGAGTATGAAAATATGAAAATTTCATTGCCGTTGAATTCGGTGTGACATTATTAAAGTAGACCAAGCGGCTGTGAAGGGTTCGAACGTAAAATGGAAACACTTAATTCTTGGTCACCTAATGAAAAAAACAAAATACAAAAATGTGTGACAAATTCAAAATGATATTATATTTAATGGCGGTTTAAAAAATGGTGGTGTGGGGTTGAAGAAAAGTCTGGGATAAGACATCACAGGATATGAAATGGTAAAAAGTGAGGATACAATTGGATCAGATAGAATGGGATGATAGAGTAAAAAAAGAAGAACAAGATAGGAAAAGTAAAAAAAAAACAGTATAAGAGAAGAGTAGGAGCAAATAGTGCAGCACTAAATTGTAAAGTAGATAGTATGATAGTAAAGGATAGGATACGATAGAATAGCAGCATACGAGGTGTGTTAAAAAAATAAGGTGAATTTTTTATGTTGGTATATTCGTCTCGTTCCTCACAGCAGTGGTAATGGTTATACGGATTAGGCTAAGGCCTTTATGCGCTGCGACCAGATTGATCTGTTGTGCGCCGCTAATTACTTAATTATAATTATTTAGTATATCAAACCAGCTCCTTAGGAGAGGAAGCAATTGTAGGTCTTCCTCATCTAGTAGGTACGAGCCCAGGATTCTGGGTCTGCTGTGGCCTAATGCCTCACAGTTGGGGATTAAGTGTTCCATGGACTCCTCTTCATCACAGCAGAACCTGCATGATCTTGTACTAGATAATCCTATTGTGTTAAAGTGTTTATTACAGGCAAAGTGACCTGTAAGTGCTCCACAGAGTAATCTGAGGCCCTTTTTATCTAGGGTTAGAGCAGATTTTGCTCTTTTGGCATTAAAGTTCAAAAACTTTTTGGAGTGATTAAGGCCGCTTTTATCGTTCCAGTGTTTCCTTATTTTAGTTCGGACCCATTTTTTGGTTTCCTGTTTTATATAATATTATTTTTGTTAAAGCCGAAAAATGGATTTGGTCCATTAAATAGCCTATCTGCCCCTTTTTTGGCATAAAAGTCTGCCTTCTCGTTTCCTTTGTGTCCCTCATGTCCTAGTACCCAAATCTGTGAGACCTGATTATGAGTAGCCAGTTAGTTGAGTGCACTCTTACTCTCTATTAGGACAGTTCATGTTTTGGTTATCGGATTAGGGTTGGATGGAGTGCTTTCGTCCTCTGCATCCAACTCCTCAGCTTCCATTTTGTCCGCCAATGCATCAGCACTAACGGGTGCAGCCTTCAGCTTGAGGGTTACTTGACTGAAACGGTAGTTTACCCTTTCATTGTACTCCATCAAACTGGCTGCTGATTTCCGGTCTACTGCTAGAACCAGTGTTATGTTTGAGCCTCTTTCAACTCTTCTTAGTGTACGCCAGATATCGACGTGGAGGCCTTTATTTTGCTTCCTCAAAAAACCCAGTATTTTCGGGGTTTTCAAGGACTGGGAATTGGCAAAGTTCCCCACTGCGATCCGTAGGTGAGGTATATTTGATTCCTCTGTGGTCCACAGTGAAGCACCCTCCCATGGTATCGCGTCCGTGATAGCCGCTTTTAACCAAGACCAACCTTACAATGCAGAACCATGTACCCTGCTTTGTAGACCGCACCCAAAAAGGCCGGATTTATTTTCTGGTCTTACTCCACGAGTATTTTCCCAAGAATAAAGTTCTGAATGAAGTCCATTTGCTTTGTTGTTAGAGGCGTGAATTTTCAATTTTCGCGGGCTACATACATTCGACTTTCGATTATGATTTTGTTTTATCGTACATTCGTCTCGTCCTTCACGGTTTTAGCAATATATATTAGAATGTTTAGTTTGTTTGTGAGAGGCATAAATAAGACAAATCTTTTGCGTGTTCGGCGATTTTCTGCTATTGAAAAAAGGGGATCAGAGAAGTTGTATCATATACAGTTTGTCAAGAATATCTTTGCATAGTGAAGAAAAATTTAAAATTTTAGCTTTGATCGAGAATTCCAACAACAAATAAAAAAATGTATACACACATTCCATTACTGTACTTCTCTACGACTATTAGGCGCCAACAGATATTAAATAAACCAACATTACAAAAATAACAACAAAAAAAAGATGTTTACTCTAATTAAAAAGTGTCAAAAAAATCTTTGAATAACTGATGAAAACAACAAAAAATGCAATTATTTTCGGCGAATTTCATTTATTTGGGTTTTTTTGCAAATGGTATGGAATGTGAAAGGGGTCAGAAATTATTTAGTTATAAAGTGATTGTCTTCAGCGCTACAAGTGATCTCAGATTTGAATAAAAAAATGCCACGAGTTTCAAAAAATATTATTCAATTAGTGTATTTCAATCACTACAAAGGTAAATCAGCCAGAGAAATCGCCGATATGTTCGCCCTCAAAACGAAAATTGTATATAATACTCGTATAATAAACCGTTGAAAATGAAGAAAGACTTGAGTTGAAAGGATCTACAGGCAGACCAAAAAAAGTGTCGGAGCGGATTAAACGTAAAATCATTAAAACTATTTATAATAGCCCGCACAGCAGTACAAGAGGAGCTAATCCTCAAGTGGAAAAATACTACGGGTAAAGAGCTTCTCATGAAACTGTTCGAAAAGTGTTGCAAAAACACAAATACTCTTTAAGAGCGGTTAGGAAAAAACCCCTGATATCAGCTCAAAACGCTAATAAAAGATTGCGATTTGCCACCGAGCACATATCACTTCCCACAGAGTATCGGAATGACGTTATTTTCTCAGATGAGACGAAAATGATGCTCTACTACCTTGATGGACCCGATGGTTTGGCGTAAGTCTCTCACAGCACTACAAAACAAAAATATTATCCCTACCGTAAAGTTTGGAAAACTGTCAGTAATGGTTTGGGGTTGTATGTATGTATATCAACAATGGGAGTGGGTGAAATCAAAATTTTGGACGAAATAATGAGCAAATCTTGATATTTTACAAAACGAATTGACTTCCAGTATTAGAAAATTCAGCTTTGTTGACACGGAAAATTCGAACAAATTTAAATACAAATACTATCAAGATAATGATCCCAAACATAAATCTTATTTATGTAGGTGCGCCCAAAGTCCCGACATTAACCCAAGCGAAAATTTGTGGGTTTATTTAAAAAGAAAAGTAGGAAAAAGATCGCCAACTAATAAAACTGAATTAATAAGATTCATCTGAGAAGAGTGGGAAGAAATATAATACCATTGGAATATGATATTCCGAAACTAATTAAATCAATGCGAAGTCGTCTTTAAGAGGTAATTGATGCCCAAGGAGGACATACAAATTACACAGTCCTGCGAGGATGAGTTTCTAGAATGGCTGTACTTGTTTCTTGTAGTTTTTTATGCGCTGAAAACGAATCTGACCTTCAAAATGCTCCATCACGTCAGGATTTTTGGTAAATGAAGCCTAAAGGTCAAAAAATGGCCATTTTAGCCATTTTTGATAATTTTTTTTGGGATAGAAAATTTTTTTTTTTCAATTTTTGACGAAAAGGTCGCATAGTACAACTCTTTAGCTTTAAAACCCTTTTTTTTAAATTATTGTACGATTTTTAAAAAAAAGTTATGACATTTTGAAATTAACAGTTTCAGTTACGTATACGTTGGGTATAACGTCTATGAATGACGACGCTCGCTCTGGACGCCCCAGCACATCAACAACTGATAAAAATGTTGATAAAGTGAAGAAAATTGTTATGAAGAATCGTCGAATCACAATTAGAGAAGTTGCTGAAGATGTGGACATATCGGCGTATCGGTTGGCTCATGCCATGCCATCTTTTCGGAAATGCTGGGCATGAAGCGTGTGGCAGCGAAGTTCGTTCCAAACTTGTTGAATTTTGAACAAAAACAGCGTCGCAAGAGCATCGTTCAGGAATTGTTGAATGACGTCAACGATGATCCAGATTTGCTTAAAAGGGTCATAACTGGTGACAAATCATGGGTAGGACAACAAAACCAAAGCCCAATTGTCCTAATGGAAGAGTCCAGGAGAGCCGAGACCAAAAAAAGCACGCCAAATTCGATCAAATGTCAAGGTTTTGCTCACTGTTTTCTTCGATTACCATGGTGTAGTGCATAAGGAGTTCTTGCCACAAGGTCGTACTGTAAATAAGGAGTATTACCTTGAAATTATGCGCCATTTGCGTGTAGCAATACGAAAAAAAGCCCCGAATTGTGGAAAAAATTGCATGGCTTTAGCATCATGATAATGCACTTGCTCACTCATCTTTGCTTGGCCAAAAATAACGCCGTTATCATGCCTCAGCCACCGTATACACCAGACTTGGCCCCCTGCTACTTTTTCCTATTCCCAAGATTGAAGAGACCCATGAAAGGACGGCGGTTTGCGACGATTGAGGAGATAAAAACCGAATCGCTAAGAGAGCTCAAGGACATGGCCAAAAGTGCGTGTCAGAACTACTTCGAGGCTTCGAAAAAACGCTGGCACAAGTGAATTATACCTGAAGGGGACTACTTTGAAGGGGATGAAATATAAATTGATGAATAAATAAATACTTTTTGAGAAAAATGAAAATTAACCTAATTTTTTTAACACACCTCGAAGAATCGAATAAGATAGAATAAAATAGCAGAAAATACCCTATGGGTGGGTTGGTTACGTTAGGTAGTATAGGATGGATATAAAATTGCATGGAATAGAAGAGAGAGCATAGAAAAGGGTATATGATGACATTGGAAAAATAACCCAGTATAACAGTAGCAAATAAAATATGATAGAGAGAAAGAGAAATAGTGTTAATGTAGATAAAATGATCCAATAGGATAGGATGTGACTCGATGAGAAGGCATAGAATAGAATAAGATAGGACTAAATAAGATAGTTTACTTGGTAATAGGTGTAACTATAGCCGCAGTAAGCAAATATGTAGCGCAAACCTCTCTCGCCCGACAAAACTAACGCTCTACAAGTCGCTCATCTTACCCATGCTACTCTATGGCACTGATGCATGGATTGTGTGCAGCCGCTCTTGGATTATGCGAGCGAAAGATACTTCGGAAAATCTTCGGTTCTCTTCGTGCTGGTGATAACTACTACGGCCGATTGAACCACGAGCTATATGAGCTCTACGACGTTATGGACATATGAAGCGCGTCAATATTCAGCACTTGCGCTGGCTGGGTCACGCCGTTCGTGTGAATGCATAAGCTCCAGCAAAGAAGGTGTTCAGATGGCAAGTTAGAGGGCATAACGTGGGGGAAGACTATGTGTCCCATGGAAGACCCAAGTCGAGAGAACCCTATCATCGCTTGGTGTAACAAATTGGAGAAGCAAAGCAGAGACGCCTGGCGAGACTTATTGCCGTCGGCCTTAATCCGTTAACCGATTTTAATCCTTGATCAGGCCATATAAATAAGTAAGTAAGTAAATTGGGTAGTTTAAAATAGGCTTCTATAGTTCAGGCGGCTGCGGTAGGAAAATGGGGTGGTGTGTAACTACCATTCAGGAGTTCGTAAGTTCGAATCTCGGTGAAAGACCAAAAAGAAGAAAAAGTTTTTTCTAATAGCGGCCGCCCCTCAGCAGGCAATGGCAAACCTCCGCGTGCATTTCTGCCACGAAAAAGCTCCTCATAAAAAATATCTGCCGACCGGAGTCGGCTGTAGGTGCCTCCATTTGTGAAAACAACATCAAGGCACATGCCACAAGTAGGAGGAGGAGGTCGGACTATATATATACATATACAATAAGTCAGCACGCATAACGTACAAGTCAGAGTCAAGTCACGGACAGTGGGCCCAAAAATGTCCTATGGGCAAACAAGTCTAATACACTGAAAAAAAATGTGTACATTTATTACCAAATTTCTCTCCCGAAATCTGAGATTATTTTATTATTATTTTTATAAAATATTATTATTATTATTATATTTATAGAGTTACTCCATCTCGGTAGGGTTCGCAACTACCGGAGATAACATGTGTCCCGAATATCGGTATCAAGGGACAATGCTCTGTTGTTTTGTGTTAAGAGTGTGAAATTTTAATAGATCTGGTTTAGAAAGGACCTTACTATATTACAAGTTTTCAGTATAACAGCTTTTTGTATTTGTGCGTGTGTTTTTTCGTTTATATTTATTGATTTTAGGTTTTGTATGAAAGTGTTGTGTAATATTCCTGTTGCTGAAATAATAAATGGTACTATTTTCACTTCATTTTGTTTCCATATGTTTTTGATTTCTTCTGTATATTTGCTGTGTATATTAACGTCATTAGGGACACTTATTTCTATGAACTGTGTGGTTTTTTCTTTCTTATCTATTATTGTTATATCTGGTCTATTGCATGTTATTGTCTTGTCAGTGTATATGGTTCTGTCCAAGTATAGTTTAAAGTCTTCGTTTTCTAGTATGGTTTCAGGTGTATATTCATAATATGGTGCTGTGTCATTGGTTAAGTTGAGAAAGGTGGCTATTTCCTTGTGGATGATTTTGGCTACTGTATTGTGTCTTTGTGTGTATTTTGTCCCAGCGAGCATTGGGCATCCCGCTGTTATGTGGTCTATAGTTTCTGTGTATATGTTACATTTACGGCATCTGTCGGATGTGATGGTTGAATCTTTTATTATGTAGTTTCTTGTGGCTATGATCTGGTCTTGTATTCCAATGATGAATCCTTCTGTTTCTGCTTGTAGATCTCCTTTTCTTAGCCACGTATATGTATTTTGCTGATCTATGTTGACGTTGTTAACTATATGTGGGTGTTTTCCGTGTATTTGTTTTTGTTTCCATGCTGCTATGGTTTCCTCTATTGTATGTTTTGGTAGAATAAGGCTTTGGTTGTTGAGGTTAAGGGGCGTTAGTTCTTTGTCTGCTAGTACTATTGCTTTATGAAGGGATGAGTCTTGGTTGTAGAAGTATGTTCTTAAGTTATTTATTTGGTTGTTATGCAGCTGATGGATATCAATAAGTCCCCTTCCTCCATTTTTTCTGGGTATTGTTATACGCTCTTTACATGAATGTGGGTGATGTTTATTATGTTTTGTTAATTTCGTTCTTGTGGCTATCTTTAGATTTTCGATATCTGTATTACTCCACTTGATTACTCCAAAAGAGTATGTTAACAACGGTATCGCATATGTGTTCATGGCTTTAAAAAGGTTTTTCGAGTTCAAGTAGCTTTTCAGGATCTTATTTATACGCGCTAGATACGCAGCGGTTAATTCTTTTTTAGTTGTTGTATGGTCTATTTTTATATTTTGTTTAAAACCTAGGTATTTATAAAACTCATTTTCTTCCATATTTAGGAGAGTTTCATTATTTAGTGTTTCTATTGTGTCTCTGTTCGTCCATTGTCCGCGTTCTATATGTTGGGTTTTGCATTTATCTATTCCAAATTCCATTTTTATGTCTATAGTAAATTTCTCAGTTATTTTTATTAATCTTTGTAGTTCTTGTTGATTTTTCGCATATAGTTTTATATCGTCCATGTATAATAGGTGATTTATTTTGTGAATATTTTGTTTTTGACTTTTTATATCAAATCCATATTTTGTTTTATTGAGTATTATTATTATTATTATTATTATTATTTAGTGACTGGTATGAATACCAGTACTAAAATTATGTTTGAGCATTGGCTGCAGAGGCCATCAGCTCTGTGTCGTCTGTGGGTGTCTGGATTATTTGTTATATTGTCATTTCGATAGTTTTAATGAATTTGCTTATTTTTTTCGATGTTTGAGTGACTGGGAATGGCGAGGATATCGCTTATTTGTTTTTTTTTTATAAAATAATCTCAGATTTCCTGAGAGAAATTGTGTAATAAATATACAAATTTAAATTTCAGTATTTGCATAATTTTGTAAAATAATCTCCGATTATAAATATACTTTTTGCTGTACAACCCTGTGTTTTTGTGTTATTATTACAAATGTAAAGAGAAACGTCAAAGTGAAAACTAAATAAAATGGGCGTAAGCGAAGAAAACAGGTTTTTTAGACATAATTCTAATAAAATTTTTGTTAAATATTATGAATTATGCATTTATATTATAGAAAATAGCATCTGTCCATAAACGCTTTGTCCTCTTATTAATTATTATAAAATGTAATATCGAATTTCGCAAGCGTATTGCTGCCATAATTTTATGCAACCTCAGTAGACCTCGTTCACGGATTTCCTCCAACTTTTTATTACTAGCAGCAAATTGCGCAATTAAATTAAGTATTGCTTCTCTTTGCGATTTCTTCCTTTCGTTAATAATTACTAAGCAAACTAAAAACTCCGAAATATTCCACCAAAGCAATTTCTATGAAGAAAAACCTTTCAAAGCAGTGTTGACAGCTGATTGTCAATTTTGCAGCTAATCTCCCATTTAACTTTTATGTATTTATTGCTAATCACTGCATGTGTGAACGGACTTTTAATCTGCAGATTACCTGCTGGTTACCTCAAGCCGTTATACCAGCTATCTTGCCGTTGGCAGGGTGCTACTAACTTCGTTATCTTTTGATTACCTCGACCGGCTGCGGCGATTACCTGAGCGGTTATGTTATTATTACTCTGCCCTTTTCCACCAGTTACATATTTTTCATAAATCATCCTTCATAAATAAAAAACCAAATTTCCATTTTAGTATTATTTGTACTTAAATTTTTTTTTTCTGTTTATAGATATACTAATATGCTTATTTAAAATACTTGTCATTGTCCTTTTTCTTTTGTTTTCATTTCGTACGCGTCTGCTCGACAATTATGCTTTGGAATTATTTTAATAATCATACAAATGGATTTTAATCAAAAAACGAAAGCGTTCGGTTATTTATGATTGCAGGAGTTGGAGCTGCCGCTTTTTTTGTAATCCAGTAGCCGACGACGTGGACGAATATAACGCATACAGTTGGGTATGGCGCGTCGAATGCGTCCAGACTATAAGTGCGTTTATATACAGGGTTGGCCATATTAAACTGACCCATTGAGTAACCCTATAACTTTTTACTGTAATTTGAAATCTAAGGTTTACGTCAACAAGCCAAAGACACTAGGCGCACTTAAGGCCAATATCCGACGGGAAATAGCCGCCATATCGGCCGAGACGCTGGTCAAAACTATGGAAAACGCCGAAAAACGGGCACATTACGCTATACGAGCTAAGGGCGACCACTTGCGCGATATCATATTCAAAAAGTGATGTAAACGAATCTCCTTGAACTAAATTAAATGTTTTTCACAATGAAACACAAAAAAATGTTTCTTTTTCCATATTTTTTTAATAATCACATGGGTCAGTTTAATATGGCCAACCCTGTACATATCCAAACACGTGCTAAGGGCGACCACTTGCGCGATATCATATTCAAAAAGTGATGTAAACGAATCTCCTTGAACTAAATTAAATGTTTTTCACAATGAAACACAAAAATATGTTTCTTTTTCCATATTTTTTTAATAATCACATGGGTCAGTTTAATATGGCCAACCCTGTATATATATATAATTGGCGCGTACACCCTTTTTGGGTGTTTGGACGAGCTCCTCCTCCTATTTGTGGTGTGCGTCTTAATGTTGTTCCGCAAATGTAGGGACCTACAACTTCAAGCCGACTCTGAACGGCAGATATTTTTATGAGGAGCTTTTTTATGGCAGAAATACACTCGGAGGTTTGCAATTGCCTGCCGATGGGCGACCGCTATTAGAAAAATGTTTTTCTTAATATTGGTGTTTCACCGAGATTCGAACCAACGTTCTCTCTGTGAATTCCAAATGGTAGTCACGCACCAACCATTCGGCTACGGCGGCCGCATTTAGCTTCATGAAATTAATTATGGAAAATACCAATATTTTAAATCTGTTTTGCTGGTAAAAAATAACTTTCCGTTATCGGGCTATTGATTGTGGTTCTTAATTTTATTTTATACATTTCACTTTACGAGTATTTTAATTTTTGGTTTCTAGTTTCTATTACATTCAGGTTTTGAAATTTTATCACTTCTATTACCCTGTAATCTACAGTTATACATCACTGTTGTCATTTCTCTCTATACAACACTGTACAACGTTGCCGTCGTAAATCAGCTGATTGTCAATCGATTGTGTAGTTTACGTTTGCAAGCATTTTTCTACAGTTTAACACATTTATAGCATTGCAGTGATAAAATTATTTTATTTATGAAAATTAAGTGAATATATTAGAACACACCATGGAGGAGTTAAGGCGCCTTGAATATTTATCACTGGTGTCAAAAATTTGCACCGAATTGGAAAACCACTTGGGTCTAAACGACAAAGATCTGGCGGAGTTCATAATAGATTTGGAGGATAAAAATCCGACATTTGACGCTTTTCGCAAAGCATTACATGACAATGGTGCAGAATTTCCGGATTCATTTGTTACTAATCTACAGCGCATAATTAATTTGATGAAGCCGGGACGTACCGATGAAGGAACGGATGATGTTGGTGGGGTGAGAACTGCCAAAAAGGATCAGTTGACGCGATTGTTTCCAGGTTTAGCTTTACCTAATGATAAATTTAGCAAAACTTATAGCAGTGGAGGAGAAAGCGCCAGCGAAAGTACATCCAGTGATTCTGATTCCGAAGCGGAGAAGCAGAATGAAAGGAAAACGGAGAGTGAATCAAATAAGCGCACTGAAATGGACGATGTAATGGCTGAACTAGAAGCACTTGCACCGAGTAAGCGCGAAAAGTCAGATAGTGTGGATGACACAATGGCACTGTTAGAAGCACTAGCACCGAGTCGGCAAAAGGAAGATGACAAATCGAAAGACGATGATATCGATGACGTGATGGCAGAATTGGAGGCTTTAGCTCCAAGTAAACAGATAAAAAGAGAACAAAAAGCAACCAAGAACGAACACGATAATGACATGATTAAATTAGAAGCACATGCGTCAAGCACACATAGGAAATATGATGATGTAAAAATCAAGTCGGAGAAGAAGAAAAAGCTTGCCCGACACTCTCGTTCACGCTCAAAGGAGCGCGACAGCCACCATGAACGCAGCAGCAGGCGTGAAAGAAGCCGCGATCGACGTTCACATTCAGCTTCACCAACAGAGAGGCGACGCAATGACAGACGAAGACGCTCACGTAGCAAATCGCGACATCGAGACAGAGGACACGAACGCGATAGAGAACGTGCCCGTGACCGTGATCGTGAACGCGATCGCGGTGGACGTAGACGCCGTTCGCGATCCCGGTCACGATCCCATGGTCATAGCACCAGCAGTAGCAGCAGACGTCGATCGCGTTCACATTCGCGTGATCGTCATGGTCGTTCCCGTTCTCGTGAACGCGGCGATCGTAATAGCCGAAGAAGATCGCGCTCGCGGGATCATAACGAACGTAGCGGACGGAAGCGCTCCCGTTCACATTCTGCAGAGCGACATAGTCGTAATGAGAAGATGCCACCACCAGCGCCGCTACCCGATGACCCCGAGCCAGGGAAAATTTATACAGGTAAAGTGGCGAATATTGTACCATTCGGTTGTTTTGTGCAGCTCTTTGGGCTGCGTAAGCGTTGGGAAGGACTGGTGCATATTTCACAGTTGCGTTCCGAAGGACGTGTCACCGATGTAACGGAGGTGGTACAAAGAAATGTGAATGTAAAAGTTAAAGTGATGTCTATCGCAGGACAGAAGGTGTCACTTTCTATGAAAGAAGTTGATCAAGCGTCGGGACGTGATTTGAATCCGCTATCGCATGTGGCACCAGATGATGATCTGAGAGATCGTAATCCGGATCGGCCGTACAGTGGTACTTCGCTGCTTAATTTGCAAGTAAGTAATTTGTATAAATACGTTGGAGATCTTCATCTCACCTTTGACTTTTCTGCACAGGGTGGTAGCATGGATAACGATGAAAGTGACTCGCGGAAGCGCGTCACGCGCATATCCAGCCCCGAACGTTGGGAAATTAAACAAATGATTAGCTCCGGAGTAATCGACCGCAGCGAAATGCCAGATTTTGATGAGGAGACGGGTCTAATACAGAAAGAAGAAGATGATGAAGCCGATATTGAAATTGAAATTGTGGAAGAAGAGCCGCCGTTCCTTTCGGGGCACGGGCGGGCGCTGCACGACCTCTCTCCCGTGCGAATTGTTAAAAATCCCGACGGTTCGCTGGCACAAGCCGCCATGATGCAATCGGCTTTATCAAAAGAGAGACGAGAACAAAAAATGTTACAGCGCGAACAAGATGCCGTTGCTCCAACAAATATGAGCCGCAACTGGATCGATCCACTTCCCGACGAAGATGAGTCCCGTGCTATGACAAATACCCGCGGCATAGGATCTGGCGCAACCATTGAAGTGCCTGAGTGGAAAAAGCACGTTATAGGCGGAAAGAAGTCGTCATTTGGTAAAAAGACGGACATGTCGCTTTTAGAGCAACGTCAATCCTTGCCCATTTACAAACTGCGCGATGACCTCATCAAAGCTGTATCTGACAATCAAATATTGATTGTCATTGGTGAGACGGGCTCCGGCAAGACGACACAAATTACTCAATATTTAGCCGAAAGTGGATTCACTGCGCGTGGCAAGATTGGTTGCACACAGCCACGTCGTGTAGCCGCCATGTCAGTGGCTAAGCGTGTGGCAGAAGAGTTCGGCTGTCGGCTGGGGCAAGAAGTAGGGTACACTATACGTTTCGAGGATTGCACCAGTCCGGAAACGGTTATCAAATACATGACAGATGGTATGCTATGCACTGAATTATGCCAAACTTTTCCTAATATTTTTTCTACAGGTATGTTGCTACGCGAGTGTTTAATGGAGTCGGACTTAAAGTCTTATTCCGTAATTATGTTGGATGAGGCGCATGAACGTACAATACACACAGACGTGCTCTTTGGTCTCTTAAAGGGTGCCGTACAAAAGCGGCCTGAACTGAAACTGATTGTAACTTCAGCCACACTGGATGCAGTAAAATTCTCACAATATTTCTTTGAAGCGCCAATTTTCACCATACCTGGTCGAACCTTTCCCGTCGAAGTGTTGTATACCAAAGAACCAGAGACAGACTACTTAGATGCTTCACTAATTACCGTTATGCAAATACATTTGCGTGAGCCTCCTGGCGACATATTGCTCTTCCTTACGGGTCAGGAAGAGATTGACACTGCTTGCGAAATTCTTTACGAGCGCATGAAAAGTTTGGGTCCCGATGTTCCCGAACTGATTATACTGCCTGTGTACTCGGCATTGCCCTCTGAAATGCAGACGCGTATCTTCGATCCAGCGCCAGCGGGTAGCCGAAAAGTCGTTATCGCCACCAATATTGCTGAGACCTCGCTTACAATCGATGGTATTTTCTACGTCGTTGATCCGGGATTTGTCAAACAGAAGGTTTATAATTCCAAAACGGGCATGGATTCGCTGGTGGTCACACCAATATCCCAAGCTGCAGCTAAGCAGCGCGCCGGTCGAGCTGGACGTACAGGACCCGGCAAATGTTATCGCTTATATACAGAGCGTGCGTATCGAGACGAGATGTTGCCTACACCAGTACCAGAAATACAGCGTACAAATTTGGCGATGACAGTATTGCAGCTGAAGACTATGGGTATTAACGATTTGCTGCATTTCGATTTCATGGACGCGCCACCTGTAGAATCTTTAGTAATGGCTTTGGAAAATTTGCATTCATTATCAGCGTTGGACGATGAGGGCTTACTTACACGTTTGGGACGGCGCATGGCCGAATTTCCACTGGAACCAAATCTCTCGAAAATGCTCATTATGTCCGTGGCATTGCAATGTTCTGATGAAGTGCTAACTATAGTATCCATGCTGAGCGTACAAAACGTTTTCTATCGACCGAAAGACAAGCAAGCCTTGGCAGACCAAAAGAAAGCTAAATTCAATCAGCCCGAAGGCGATCATCTAACACTACTAGCCGTATACAACAGCTGGAAGAACAACAAATTTTCGAATGCCTGGTGTTACGAAAACTTCGTCCAAATACGCACACTGAAACGTTCGCAGGATGTACGCAAACAGTTGTTGGGCATTATGGATCGGCACAAATTGGACGTTGTTTCGGCTGGTAAAAACTCTGTGCGTATACAAAAAGCGATTTGTTCAGGTTTCTTTCGCAATGCCGCTAAAAAGGACCCACAAGAAGGTTATCGCACACTCGTTGATTCGCAAGTGGTGTACATACATCCCTCCAGTGCACTCTTCAATCGTCAGCCCGAGTGGGTGGTTTATCATGAGCTGGTACAAACTACCAAGGAATATATGCGTGAAGTAACCACTATAGATCCGAAATGGTTGGTCGAATTTGCACCATCATTTTTCCGTTTCTCTGATCCAACGAAATTGAGCAAATTCAAGAAGAATCAACGACTCGAACCGCTCTACAATAAATATGAGGAGCCTAATGCTTGGCGTATATCACGCGTACGACGAAGACGGAATTAAGCTGCATGTAGAATATTTAGCATTTAATGTGAATTCATGTTTGTAAGCTATAAGTTAGTATTTAATCAACATATTTTATTTGAATTATAAATTAAAAACATAACTATACCGCTAACTGATTGAATGATCTTATTATAATTCTAAAGGATGGCTTAATAACCTTTGCGTCCACGGAATCTTTGTCTGTTATCGAGCTGCAAAGGAGTAGATTTTTTGAAATATGATTGATAAGCTGTATATATGGCCACCACTTACCAAGGACCGTTTGCACTCGAAGAATGTGTTTCTAAGCACTTGACACTCGTCTGGTACATTGTTCAATTTAAGGCACTCCCGGGGTGTTTTCTTATCCTAAAAAAAACCAAATATTGTATATTTGGATGTGTTGCTACTCCGAATATTGTCACTCTGTGTACTCACAACACGGCAGCAATCACTTTCGAGCAAGCACATCTTCAGATCCGCTCTAACGCCCGCACATGCTGAGTTATCAGCTAGTTTTTCATCACCCTCGTAGCGCATCATCTTGTTGATAGTTTTGTGTGGAAGTTTTCGAACAAAAAAATTTAAGAAAAACAACTTATCCTAAAACAAGTCTGAAATTCTGAAATTACACAAATACCCAATGCAATTGAATTCATAACAGATCAGCTGTTGCCGATTATCAGGGATGCCAATAGAATTATGGGTTTTATAGGTTAGAAATAATTGGCAGTATATTCTTTGTTTAAAAATATTTTGAGAAGAAATTAATGAAAAAGATGTAATTATTAAAAGTAATTATATATTTATATATATAATTGGTGTGTATATGTTTTGTTATGTTTTTTGTTGAGCCAAGCTTCCTCCTCCAATGACTGGTGTTTGTCTTGATGTTTATTTACAAATGGATACTCTTGCGGTTTCATGCGACATCCAACCGACAGATAGTTTTTATGAGGACCTTCTTCTGGGCAGAAATACCCTCTGGGGTCTCCCATTGCCTGCCGAGGGCAATTCACTATTAGAAAAACCTTTTCTACCAAATTGACACTTATTGCTGTTGTAGTAACATAAATATTCCTCATATATATGTATATAGGAAATGCTGTTGAAGGGACTGTTCTTGGCCGGATATAATTCTGGGTCGTTCCGGTTACGTATAACCAACTGTCATGGGGCATCATGTTAGTTGGTTTCGAATTCGGCCTTACTGCGTGGTAGTTGCATAGAAAATTATTTGGCTTTGGTGGCCGCCGTAATATTACCCATTATTAAAGGTTTACATAAAAGAGGAAATTTTTGGGAAAAAATGCAATTTTTATTTAAGGTTGTGGCAACATTAAATTCACTGTAGAAACAGCTGATTGCAATGGTGTCAGGGAGGACTTGCTAAAATAAAAACAAACTGGCTATTGGTTAAATGGAATGAATAAAAGTTAACACAATGTCCCGCAACTGGTTGGTATACGAATTCTCTTTAAAACTTTAACTTACATCCTTCTTCTCACAGCTTTCTCAAGCCCACCAGATATTGGCCCCTAAGCAAACATCGCTCCGCCAGCCAACATCTTTGGCAACCGCCTGCAAGCGGCACCGATACTGGCATACGCATTCATAATTGCATAGCTCGTGAGCAAGTTCCTTTAATACTGCCTAATGACACATACGCTACTTGGTATACATGTGGTCCTACAGTCTACGATTCTACGCATTTGGGACATGCCAGCTGTTACGTTAAATTAGATATTATACAACGTATACTGCGCCAATATTTCAATGTGAATGTTGTGACGGCTATGAACATCACCGATATTGATGATAAAATCATACGCAAAAGTGAAGAATGCGGTAAAGGATGGCGTGAGTTATCGGGTCTGTATGAAAGTGAATTCTGGTCAGATCTGCGCCAACTCAATGTACTGGAGCCAAACATAAAGCTACGCGTCACCGAACAGATACCACGCATTGTAGATTTTATTGCACGAATAGTAGAACAAGGAAACGCTTATAAAGGTAATGACGGAAGCGTATATTTTGCGGTGAACAAATGCGCAAATTATGGTAAGCTTCAAAAAGTTAATTTGGCAGATTTAACAGAGCAGCCAACAGAAGATGGCGAGGGTAAAATTGCTGCAGCGGACTTTGCACTGTGGAAGGCGCAAAAAAACGAGAAGGAGCCGGCATGGTCATCGCCCTGGGGAGCAGGACGCCCCGGTTGGCATATCGAATGCAGTACGTTGGCAAGTATGATTTTTGGGCAACGACTAGACTTCCATGCTGGAGGTTTGGATTTGCGTTTCCCACATCATGAAAACGAAGAGGCGCAGAGTTGTGCGTACCACAATACACAGCAGTGGGTAAACTATTGGTTACACACTGGACAATTGCATGTTAAGGGACAAGCGTCTAAGATGTCAAAATCGTTAAAGAACACCATCTCAGTGGGAGAAATGTTGCAACAATATACGGCGGACGAGTTTCGTATGGCGTGTGTGCTCTCAAACTATCGTAATGCGGTGGAGTATGGTGACGAACTTATGCAGACTTCAAGGAATACGTTGAAACGTTTTAAAACATTTAAAGCGGATTGCCTTGCATATTTAAGCGGCAAAAAGCCGACTGCAAATGTGGAGACAAGTGAAGTATTGGCTGGCTTACAGCGCGCACAACAAGATATAGATGCCTGCTATAAGGATGATTTCGATACAGCGCGCAGTATTGGTGTGCTGCTGGAGCAAGCAAGTGCGGTGAATCGCCAAATCAATATTGCAAGTGGTGTAGAAGCCGAGTTAAGACTGACTACTAGCAGCTGCTTGGACGCAATAGCCGCAGTAGACAACTTTGTGCAACAGCATTTGCGTATTCTAGGTTTCAGTTTTATTGAAGATTCAAAAACGCAATTGATAGGTGCGGCGTCAGAATTCGACTTGGATGGTTTAGTGGAGGATTTGCTGCAATCACGGCGCTTAATACGCGAGCGTGCCGTTGCTGCGAAGAACAAAGAACTATTTCGTATATGTGACGAACTGCGTAATTGTTTGCGTCAACATGGAATTGATATACAAGATCATAGTCAGGGCACTTCATGGCAATTTAGTGGCGGAAAGAAATAAATATGCTGATTTAAAAACGGATGTGTACGTATCTTTTTCAATTGAATATAAAAGACGTAAGTAAGGAAACGGAAGTAGTTTTTTTAGTATATACATACATTTCTGAAACTTATATGCATTGGTTTAATTTCACCATAACCTCTGCAATTGGGCTCCACCCATAGATGGCGCTGACGAAATTCCAATTGCAATCTGACACTTGGCAGAGAAGCCTTTGTTTATTTACTTAAAATTTACGGCAACTGCTCGCGTGAAAACAAAAACCCACCGGCTGATTTTAAATGTGCAAATTATGAAATAATTATTTAAAGTATTTTAAAATTTGCTTAAGTGGAAAAACCTGATGAAATATGGGAGCAGAGGCACAAAATGAAAGCAATTTTAGGAGTGATGGTGTATCGGTTAGGAAGAGCAGCGCTTGCGATGGCTCCAACAACGCTGATGTCGCCCCCATGCCGAAGCACATACCCTTTCCAGAGTTTTCAGGCAGTTCAGAGGTCATCAACGAACTCGTGATGTTCCTGTTCATCACTTTTGCCGCTGCAATGCAATTTATTAACATTTATCGCACGCTTTGGTGGTTGCCGGAGTCGAATATAAAGCATACAGTTGTAAGTGTGTAAATTTGGCAATCAGGAGTCTGAAATGCGAACAAAGTCATACATACATACAACAATTAAGTTTGACTGTGTTTTTGTTGCAGAATATTCATCTTATTGAACCGTACTTGGTGGCCTTTATCGTATTGTTAATGTCACGGCGTTTCATCTACTGTTTCCTCATACATGGACAGGATTTGTTGCAGAATTTTAGCAGTAAACATCGTCGCATCTATAGAGTTTTGGTTAAATACAGCTTTAGTTGTGGGCTTGCAGGTCTTCTAGGCTTCTGCATGTTTAAAATTTATGTGAAAAACTCATTCATACCTGTCTTCCTGCTAATTTATCCGTAAGCACATTTTTTGATAGAAACATTACGAGTTTTGTATAATAAATTTAATATTTTCTCTTCTCAACAGTCTCATCATCTATGTGCTTGTTTTTGGCTTTCAAATCGAACCCTTTTTACGCAGCTCCTATGAAGTTGAAGGTGCCTACTTCAATGGCATGCCTCTGCATTGCTGTTCCAGTTGCCCTGACACAATACGTCATGAAATCGATGTGCTGAAGAATGATTTCAATATTCGCTTCAAACAAATTGTTTTTACGTCGATGTTTAATGCTTACTACGCTGGGCTTGTGCCTTGTTTCTTTGCTGTTTCCATCTACTACAATGTACTGTGGGCCTATCAACATGCATTTTACGTTTGGCTAAGTTGCCTCACTATGGCAGTAGCGTTTGGCCTCCCTTCAAAGTATAGTGATATCCTACATCGCGCATCACTGCATTTGGGCCATTGGTGGCGTATGGATATGCGTGCATTAGGTGGCTGTGGCGGTGGCAGTAGCAGCTCAACCGTAGTCTGGAAAGCTAATAATGTGTGGACTCAGAGCAGCGTGACAAAATATAATGGAGACTTATATACAAGTGTTGGTCCAGTAACGGTAGCGCTGCCGGGAAATTCTACTCATTCTAGGTTTTATGTGAGTAAATGAATCTTTTTTTGTATTTTTTCAAGAGAAATCATCCGATCCAATCAGAACAAGATGGCTAGATGTTTTCGAGGAAGTCTGATTCGCAATACAAGAGCATCCCAGTGTTTAATATTTTGTTCCACCAAGATGTGCTATATCGTATAGGGAAAGGCCGGTTTAATCAAAAACGTGAGCACTCCCAAGATTCAGCAAACCATCAGTTTAGGAATATTTAGATATTTATGCAGCTGAAGATCCTCATTTCAACCAAATTCTAAAATAGTTTTCATAATTAGCTTAAGCTGTGCAACTTTGTTTCAGTAAAGTTCTCATATCTTTATTTTCGGGCGTCCTAAAGTATGAGAATTTTTACTTGTTGAACTCCACTTCCGGTCACATGCATATATTTTGCACCATTTTCCTCTAGAGAGTAAAGAAAATCTTCTCGTCATATCTGAAAGGTCAAAATTTACAATAATTACATATATAAGGTCAGTTCATGTAAAAATTATCCAGTAACTTGCCAGTAACTTAAGGGGTTATATACAGTTACAAGACTGAAAAAAGGGAATTTTCCAGAATTTTTTCTGAAAAAACTTTTAAATTTATTGATCTAAAATTTTTTACACATATTATGTTATCTTTTAACTGTATTTTAAGACTTCGTATTCGTAGAAATAATTATTTGGAAAGGGGCTACAGCTGATCTCCGGGAGCTCCTCTCAAAAGAGACGTTTTGCGGTGACCACTATAACTCTGACCCGGATCCTCTGAAATTAAAAAAAACCAAACAAATTTCGTTAAAGCAATGTTAAATCTAGTAATTAATGGAAGGAATAAGCAAAAAAATTTTTTTTGACAAAGTGGCGTTTTCTCAAAAAAAAAATTGGTTTTTTACCAAAATGGCGTTTTCTCAAAAAAAAAAAAAAAAATTGATTTTGTGGGAACACAGCTGAAAGTGTCGTACGGGAACACACCTATACCTATCCTTTTGACCACACTGAATTCATTATTCATTTTTATTCATTATTCAATTTAATTTAACGTCGTTATTCGTTCTAAGAAAGAGATCATTCGAGAAGCGTTCTTGCAAACGACAAGACATATAAATTTAGAGTTTCTTTATAAGTTTTACCAAAATTTCGGCCTTAAATTGTTTATAAAAAATATATATTTATCGGTGCGAAAAAGTCTTCGATTAATTACTAAAAATATATATTTAAGAAGCTCGTGTTAAAATTTGAGACTAATCGGTTTATCCGATTTAGTTTTCGAGTAATACTGGTCACTGACTTTGAAAACACCATTTTGAGAAATTCGCGTTGAAAGTTTGAAAAGCACTTTCAAGCACTCTGAAACGCCTTTTCAAATTTGCGTGTAACTTCGAAAATATTCACCGGAACGATATTAAATTGTTTGTGTGTATTCTTAAATATATGTACATTAAGAAAAAAATTGATTTTTTGAAAATTCTAACTATATATAACCCCTAAAATTTCCGATAATTCTCTCTCAAAGAGAAAAATATCAATAAAATCACATGAACGCAAATCCAGAAATAATTCCTGGATTCGTCTGTTTTACGAAGAGGTGATTAAATTGTTGGCATAAAAAATCACAAATAAAAGAGTTCTCAGCTGAGCTACCTCGTATTAAATTTAAAAAATATGTAATAATGCGAATAAAATGCAAAATAATGAGCTCAGCATCACGTAATTTTATTTTGTCCACAATAATTTGTTCCATTTCATCATCGTGGTCAGATGAAGAACATTCCATTAGCAATGCTATTATTGGGGCAATCACAGCTTTGTCCATGTTTTCCTTGCTTCCGTCTATATTGCCAAATTAATTAATAACCAAGAAGTGCGAGCATAAAACACAAAAGATACCTTTAATGCTTTCGATTTGTGTTTCGTAAACTGTAGCAACGGTGACGAGAGGCTGTGGTTCAGAAATACTTGTCTCTATATCATTGGCCGATTCCTATTTAATATATGACTTCAAATGAACTTTATAATTTTTTTCTGAAATATGTACTTACATTCCCCATTTTAATCAGCAATTCGCAAATTTTAATTCGTTTTTGTTGTTGTTGTAGCAGCATAATCATTCCCCATACATATGTATATGGGGAATGCTGCTGAAGGGACAGTCCTTGGCCGGATGTAAATCCGGGTCGTTCCGGTAACGACTGTCGTGGGAACGAATTTTAATTCGTGTTTATTTTTGCTTTGTGATCAGCTCTCACTTTCAAATTCTTACAAGTAAAAATTTATCCAATAAAAACTTGCAACTTCCCCTCAAAACGAATGTAATTTTGCTCTCTCACCTTCCCCTGTTGTTGTTGTTGTTGTTGAGGTGGTTGAACATGTCTTAGCTGAAATGCTCCTAATTAGTGACCAGCACCGTTTTACTACCACTATCTCGTGAAATGATGAGTTTTTTTTTTTTGTTGTTGTTTCCAAGTCAGATGCATTTAGTGAGGTCCAAGTATAGTTATCTCGATGACTGAGATCTCCCCTACTGACTTCCCCTACTTAGCAAATTTTTTGGATACATGAACACCAAAACGAGATAATTTGAACAATTGTTACAGACCTATAGTCTACTCTTCTACTCTACATATTTACATACACATACTTGAACTATCTTATCTCTCTTTCTAGAAACTCTTCCGCAATCCATCCATCATATACATGGCACTCACAGGACTGCAAGCAGCCATTGTATTGTCAGGCATAATCGTTTTATTTTATGCCGTCGAGTGGCACTTTGTGCTGTCGCTTAGTTTCGTTACGCTCACAAATCAGTTTACTTTTTTCAAAATAATGCGAGATTATTTGGTAACGAAACGCATCTACACAGCGGAAACAGCCATAGCAGAGCAATCAAAAGCGAATGCACCGAGTAATAATTAAAGAAATGAGAGATCATTGGTGAGACTGCATTTATAGCCAAACAAAGTAAACAATCCACATGAACTGCGTGCTTCTAACTTCATACCACACGTGTTTATTTCTTTGGTTACTAAATTGAAATATTTATATTTACCTCATTTTATTTTTTGATCATTAATCAATAATTACATTCAGACATTCATTGTTGTTTGAAAGGAAGTAAAATACTAAACAATTCATGCAAAATTTGTGTTAATGAAATATGTATCTTTGGTATTCGTGTGCAAAGACACTGTAAAAACTAACAAGACAGCTTAAGAGGTAATTTAGCCAAATATATTATCATAAGCTTTTTGTAAAATTGTTTTTTGCCTTGTCTGCAGCTCTAATTTCCGGCGATGATTCACATACTCTTCATGCTTTTTAGTCTCCAGAGGACCCCATTTTGTAGTGGGAGAAGTGGCCGCAATCATTTTCTAAATCACATGAAGTAAAAAAAGAAAAAAATGGTTTTTGAAATTCGCTAGAGAGTAAATTCAAAAATACTTACATTAAGCAGCCCGCTACGTTTCGTTTGTTTCAAAATGTTATACAAAGCCCAACCTGGTATTTGCATGAGGCCAATGGCAGACAAGCACCAGCCAAAAACTGTTCGACACACAAATTTGTATGAACTGTCTTATCAGCTATTCTAAGCAAATTTAAACTTACTATGCGCTATGTTCGGATAGTCGACATTTTTATATGTCAGCGGTTTCAAATCAATGAGTGTATAAATCAGCACAGCCAACATTAGACCAGGTGTGATAATGCCCCAGCAGATGCGCCAGTAAATGCCCGTCTTCAAGCCAATCATAAATTCGATATCGGCACAGAAGCGTTTAACTCCTGTTAAGTAAAAATCATCGCTAACAACGATGGTAATTTCAAAATCACGACTCACTTACCATAAACCCAACCAACAGCCAACAATTCGCCAATCGCTAGAATTAGCGCCGTAAACGACACACCATAGAAATCCACAAGATTCAACACAAATTGACCGCCAGGCGTCATATAGACGATACTTACGCCAAAGCCCATCACAGCTAGGCTCAAAGCTAGCGCCCAGTTTGGTGCGCGCAACCAACGATCACGTATCACACGCACAATGCAGGAGCCCATGCCGACTGTGCTGCCGATGCCTAATACGAATAACATCAAAAAGAAAAGAACCGCGAATGCCTTTTAGGTAGTTTTGTTTTAAGGCGCCATTTGGGCGCATAAGCACATCGATACGTACCTGTGGAATGAATTCAAATTTGGCGATAGCATCAGGATAAGAGATAAACGCTAAGCCAGCGCCACCCTTGACCACACTAGCTACGTCGGGTGCGCCGGTTTTGAATGCCAAGTTGCCCAATATGCCGAATGTAATGCAGCCGGCAATGATGGAGGAGCAAGAATCCATGGTGGTAATTATGACAATATCTCTAAATATGTAAGGAGTGGCGCATAACAGCAAAGAGATAGAGGTAGGTGGCTTAACAATTTAACTACGTACATATTTTGTGGGCGTACTCACTTGTAAACATTGCGTGAAAAATTGTTGTAAGAGGCATACGTGATTAAGGTGCCAAAGCAAATGGCTAAGGAGAAGAATACCTGTGTGACAGCAGCATACCAGACCTGAGGAAAAATGAAAAATTTAATTACAATCAAATGTGCATCGAAGGTCTAAATTGGGGGGGAAAAATATAAGGCTACACAATTTTTGTGATCTTAGAGTTCTTTGCCGATTTCCAGTGGCATGACCTTTTATAAGAAGTGGTTGTCTGCCGAGGTTAGACTACTAAGATAAAAACCACTTTCTATAATCTGCTTGCTACATGGCTTACGTAGGGTTCGAACCCTCCTACTTTTTATCGGGCGCACATAAATCATGCTGCCACGAGAGCTGCCAAAGTAAGCGGCAAGTTAAGTAAACATATGGCAAACCTTGGGGGTCCAATTCAGAGCAAGCGAAAGCTTCTAATGGACACCACGAACTCGATTCTTTTATACGGATGCAAAATATGGGCAAATTCGCTAAGGGTGCAATGCCGGGGAAAAACTTTACATTCAGTGCAACCGGTACCTGCACTCTCAGAGTGGCTTCTTCATACAGAACAGTAGTAGAAGCAGCGGTTTTACTTATCAGCGGAACCATCCCTATAGATATTCTAACACAAGAGCGCAAACGGAGATGGGAGGCAAAAATCCCAGGAATTCTAGGACCTTGCATCCTTGACATTAGAATTCAAACGCTCACACTTTGACAGGCAAGATGGAATTCTGAACGGTACGGTAGATCGACAGCGAGACTAATACCCGATCTAAAAAGTGGGTAGAAAGAAAGCGCGGTGAAGTTAACTATTACCTCACAGAGTTTTTGTTCGGGCATGGGTCCTTTCGCAAGTATTTGTGGCGAATGGGAAAGGTGAACCTACCAAACTGTATTTATGGAGATACTGAGTATGATGATGCGGAGCACATCTTCTTGAAATGCGAGAGGTGGAACACAGAGAGAATAGCTCTGCAACGAGTTATTGGTGTATTAACACCTGAAGAAATAATCGATAAAATTATGATAGACGAACAAAAATGGAATGTCGTCGCAAATTTTGTGGAGGAAATTATCCGAAAAAAGAGCCATGAAATGGAAACTTATGCTGAAGAGCATTGAGCATAGGTTTTTCAAAACAGGCGACGCAGGATGAAGCAATGCGGAAGCAGTCCCGAGGTGGAGGGAAAAATCCAAGAGAGGAGGAGGGATATTTTTAGCGGGATCACTACACCCGTAGTAACGACGGTTACTATATGGTGCGAAGGCATTTTTAACCCAACCTCACCGCAAAAACAAAAAATAATAAGGTAATATCACCGCACGTGCGCCGTTTCGGATCTGTCGAAATGGGCCGAACCAAGGTTTGACTAGCAGCAGTTCGCCGACACTTTTTGATAAAGCGGCGAAAAACGAGGATGTGTAATGGAATGCACACTTCGCTGTGTTTCGAGAACTTCCTGGGATTTGAACACTACTCATAAAACAATTCATAAAAAATTAATATAATCATTAATCGTCGGAGTTGGAATTGCATTTATTTTGATTAATTGCACCGTCCAGCAGCATTTTTGGAACCTGCAAAGACATCATAAGTAGACCCTAGTTTTGTATAATAAAGCTACGGTATTAGTTTTTAACAGTGGGTCGAAGTTTCCAAATTTTGGTCATAGTAATCTTTATATTTATTATGCGTCAAAAGTGTTATACGTCGACTTCTGGCCAATGTTCTTTAGTAGAATTCCACGAGCATAATTTTTGCAAAACATTTTAACTTCTTTTAGCCCCTTTTTGGAGAAAAGTGCAAACAAATCCTTTTAAATATAATATGATATATGATGTCTTAAATATTCTACGAAAATATTTATCAGAAAATTTTAATAGGTATTATCGAGGGCAGAAAAGCCATAAATCAAAGCGTTCACTCGTTTAATTGACAGATATGCATACGCGCCTACCTATGAGTAGATACGTAGGAGGGCGGTTCAATAAGAACCCGTGTTTGATACCAGAGGGCGTTCCTGAAGGAAGTTGGTGTTAGCATCGTGTGCTGCCATCTATCAAACGACGGCAAAACAAATTTCAGACTGAGTGATAGGTTAGTTTGGATTTGGCAGCTATACGAGTAAGACGTGTTTCGTGATTTTCGCTAAAATGGAAAAAGAGCGTTGGGAGAAGTGTATCTTTATAAACGGAACTATGTTGAAAAAATAATAATTTAATTTTTTTGAAAAATGGTGTCTTCATTTCTGACACAGGCACTTATTGAACCCCCCTCTTATATGTAAATGTCTACATTAAAGTTTTCCACGAAAAAAGTAGCGGGTATTCCACCGGAATTATAAAATCATAGTTTAAATCTACCGCCAAAATATTTCGGAAAAATATGAAAAGTTACGTGAGTTGGACTGAATTGAAAATGTCTAAAAAATCAAGGTTTTAAGAAGCAAAACTAGTTTTAAAAATATTTTTTCAAAAAATTTACCTTAAATTAAGAAGAGTTTAAGCTTAAAAAGTATGCTTACAAATATTTTAAAATTGTATCAATTGAGTCAAATGAACGAGATTTTTAGAGGTATTTCCAATTGGTCCAGCTTACGTAAATTTTAGTACTTTTTCAAAAAATTTAACGAAAATCTTAAAATATATATAATACATTTTATAGTTCCGATGGAAAAGTAGCGCAGATTTTTTTTGTATACAGAGTAAGGGCCTCCGCATACGGGTCGTATCGTTAGCGGCACTACATTATTTTTTTGTAGCGACGATTACGATACGCTTGCCTATCCGCACGTAATGCAATTAGCTATCGACGAGTTATCAATATGTCGAGCGATGAAGAGGAATTTATTTTATTGCATTATCTTCTTCATTGGAGGAGAAATAAAAGAAAAAGGAGGCTCTGGGTGCATCCGTATATTAGGAACAACTCAAACAGCAGATTATTCATTGCCACGCGGGAGTTACAAGAGGATGATTACAAATCTCAGACTTTTGCTTGCACAAATGATTGCACAGGTTATAAATGTCTGAACATTTTACAGAATGTCTGAAAATGCTTTTAAGGAACTTGTAGAAATTTTGAATCCGACTATTCAAAAACAAAATACTAACACTGAAGATCAAAAACAAACGACAAGCGTGCAGGATATTTAACGACTTTGCTGTACGTTAACCGTCATGCTGCATACTTGCTGTGACGAGTACGAGTAGCTGACGACCCGGGTGCGGTTCGCCATTTGAACTCAAATGTGCGACAACGAAGCGAATGCCTCGGGTACATTTTGTCGCATACGCTACGATGAAGATACGACCCGTGTGCGGAGGCCCTAATCAGATACATAACCAGACTATTTTACGAGACTGATGTAGGTTAGTTGTGGTCATGTAACGTGTGACAGTTCGTTGGTGGATAATCTTCTCTTGATTTGCACGATGTTGTCTTTTTAATGCAATCTACTGTAAATTTATATTTATTTGAATTGGAATAATTTTGGTAATTACGAGTAAACTTTTATATAGGTAGCTTTTGTATCTTAAAAAAAAGAATATATAAAAATGTTTAATAATTACCAACGGATTTAAAAGTTCTGACCACTGTGGCTTGAAGAAATAAATAATTCCATCCATGGCACCGGGTAGAGTTACAGCTCGCAGCAGCAGCACAAGCAACACCACATAGGGGAAAACTCCAAGGAAATAGGCAGCTTTTCCAGAGCTTTTAACACCTGTTTTGAAGTACGAGTATTAAATAAATGAAAACAACAACAGCTTGAGAATAAGAGGTTTAATAGTAAGTTGTATCTACAATACTATACATACCTATCGTTTGCAGGAGAGTGCCATAATAAAATAAAAAAATAATTATATGAAAAAATCGGAAACCCGGCCTTAGAGTTTTTAATTTTTACTCTTGCTCTCGTAAGAAGAAATACTTGTAAATGCATATTTTCTTCTAATAAGATGGTGCCATGCATTTTTTACTCAGCATAAAAGAAGACTGGCAGCCATTTCTGCATTTTTTTTGATTATGACACTCTTCTAGCAAACGATAGGTATGTTGTTTTATAAAGATGTAATTCGAATGAATTAATTAATTTTGAACTAATTTTTAACTTGAAGAGAGTTTTTAATATGGGCATCGATAAACCAACTTTCATTAAAAATCAATCGTGATGCCTCAGCGAAAAAATTTGTTAACAATCAACTGGCAGGCACTTGAAACTTGCACTAAAATGCAATGCAAAAAATGCAAAATGGGCAAAAAATTGCATACTAAATTTCAATTCTAAAAATTGTGGTTGAAAAGTTCCAAATTTAGATGAAATTGTGAAAAACTTTGTTTAAAGTGAAACTTCGCTTTACATGGTTTTCGTTGTAGAATGAACCAAATTTTTATTAAAAAAAAATATAGTGATGTGCTTATAATTTGGAAACCGGGTGTACATGAGAAGAAATCGTAGGGATATGAATTATTGTAAATTACGATCAGCCAAGGCGGATTGAATACAGGATTGGGCATAGTGCACTAGATATTGGCTATGGGAAAAAGTTTCCGCCCTCGTAAAAGAGGTGTCGCCGCTGATACTAGTTTTGTGTGCGCTCTAGTAATATACTGGTGATTTGAAGGTCTCGATCGCAGGAGTTGACATTCATTTGAAGCGTAAAGATCCTTTTTCATCTGACGTCAAAAATATCTCAGTTCGTCCCGAAAAACAACATTTGCGGGAAGTCATCATGCTTCATTATTACCTTTTAAAGAAAAGTGCAGCTGAAACGTGTCGTATATCGATCAATATTTACGGTAATCCGCTCCATCAAATACAACTTGTAAAGAGTGGTTTCGACGCTTCCAAAGTGGCAATTTCGTCGTGAGTGATAAAGATCGCGAAGGGACACCGAAAAAACTGGAAAATACTCAGCTACAACAATTATTGGATGAAGACCCATGTCGAACCCTTGAAGATATGTCTAAAGAGTTTGATGTTGACAGATCAACCGTCGGTAAACGTTTTCACGCGATGGGAATGGTCCAGAATGCAGGTAACTGGGTGCCACATCAATTGACGAAGAGAGATATCGAGAGCTGTTTGGTGACGTGTGAGATGTTTCTTGAACGGCAGAAAAGAAAAGGTTTTCTGCATCGCATCGTCACTGGCGATAAAAAATGTGTCGGTTATGATTACCCTAAGCGTCGAAAATGTTGGAGCCTGCCAGATGGACCAAGTCTATCGACAGCGAAAATATTCATGCTTCAAAGGTTATGTTGTGCATCTGGTGGGATCAGAAGGGTGCGATCGTTACCGACTGCAGCTAATGTGTTTTAATCGAGCTCTCACAGAAAAGCGGCCGGAATGGGACGGTAGACATGACAAACTGATTTTGCTGCATAACAACGCCAGGCTACACGTTGCTAAATCGGTTCAGAAATATTTAGAGGGACTGAATTGGGAAATCTTGCCCCACCCGCCGTATCCCCCAGACATTGAACCTTCGGATTACCAATGCAATTCGATCAATGCAGTCAGCCATTATTGGCGAGCGATTCACTTCTTACGAGCGCAAACTGGCTCAATGAATGGATCAAGTCAAAAGAACTCGAATCTTTCGTCAGAGGAATTCGTATGCTGCCTGAAAGATGGAGTATTGAATTATTTAAATAATACGTAACTTGGGCTAAGAAAGGACGGAAACTTATTTCCATACCCAATAATTAGTGCAATAAGCGGATTTAGTGATTTGAAGATTTAGTTAAGATGAAACCCTTATTTAGGGTACCACTAAAAAATTAGTGGAAGCAATTTAGTGGTAGTGCAAAATGCTCAACCCTGATTGAGTATCATTCTTGGCGATCGGCCGGGGTATGTGACATCGATCGAAAAAAATAATAGTCAAGAGGAACAATGCCTGGCAAGTACGGCGGTTGAGCCAGGTCCTCCCAGTGCAGTGTTTCTAAATACAGTATGTGTCAGAAAACAGGAACCGCGATTATTCATGAAGTATTAAAGGTAAATATTAAATTTTTTTTTTACATTAAAGTATGTACAAAACTACGAGTCACAAATACTAAATAAACCGTGTAGTCTTCATCGTTGTCGATTATAGCCTGGCATCTTCTTCTTGCTTTGAACCAGCTTTTCTGCGTAGCTCGTCGATAAACAGGACTACATTTTGCGAACTTGACACACGAGTTTCTTTAATTTATGAACAGCCCTTCCGACAAGATACGTTTTCATAGTTCGCCACACATTTTCAATGGGGTTGTCGTCTGGGGGCTGGGAAGGCCAGTTCAATACTGTGACGCCATGTTCTTGTTTTGTCGTTTCTCAATGTGTTTTTCTGAGAGCAGTGGTTTTGATGATGTGGGACGGTAGGATATGTTCGCCTCCCTCAGTCGACGTTCGATGGTGTTGATACTCACATGTATTCCCTTTTTAACAAGAACTGATTGTACTTGGCGTAGTCGGAAAGAAGGGTCCCGCTTAAAAAGTTGGACGATCACTTTATTCTTCTTTTTCGTCGCCACTCGCTTTAAGCCGCGTTCGGGAGAGTCATCAACATTTTTGTACATCTTATACCGCTGATTCCACATCACAACACACTTTTTTCATTTTTTAATCACTTTTGCAGCCGCAGCTCAAAACGCTTCACGTACTTGCCACTAATTTTTGTTTGGTTACGTTTACGGGAGAGTTTCGAACGACACTGATCTGAGTTAGCACTGGCGTCGTAGCCCTTGAGTGGGACTATTGCGCAGCAAAAAGCAGAGCGAAATACATATATTTCGAAGTAACAAGAAAAAAACCGGTTCTTTTCTTCTGACACAGACTGTATGTGCTCATCCCTTTGGCAACGTGAGGCCGAGTGTTGTCATGCTACAGGATAAACTTTGTCAGGTCCTTCATGATACTTTTAACCTTTTTTCGGTTCTAATAGTCTTCATCACGATTATGAAGTATTAATATCAATCACGATACAATCGTTCAGCAATTATAGTCTAACCGTAAGTATTTAAGTGATTTCGATAAGACACAGCCAACGTTTTCTTCAAATGCAAATATCAAATCAAAACTTTCTACAAATGAAGCGAATTTGCCATGAAAACTCATATCTCTGATAGCCAATAAATTTATAAAGAAGCAAAAATTCACTAAAGCGGTATTCGTAGGCTTCGTAATTAACTGTAAAATATTTTAGATCAACCTACATAAATGGATACATGGACTAAATATATTTTTCTAAATTATTTGCAAATCGACTTAATGTGAAATATTTTCTTCGCCACAAGTTATAAAGGGTGTTTTTTTAGAGGTTAGGTTTTCAAGATGAAATAAAACGTATATAATTTAATGTTATGGCCAAGAATTTAGCTTTATTATAAAGATATGGGTTTGCCATTATGTTTTAAAAATGATTTCGGGCAAGTGGCCGCCGCGGCTGGCTTGAATAAATTCCAGCCGAGAGGCCCAATTTTCGACCACTTTTTGCAGCAATTGGGGCCGTATGTCAGCAATACGAGCCGAATATTCTCTTCCAAGACGTCAATCGTCTCGGGCTTATCTGCGTAGACAATCGATTTCACATAGCCCCACAAGAAATAGTCCAGCGGTGTTATATCGCACGATCTTGGAGGCCACGCCACAGGTCCACGGCGCGAGATAATGCGCTCACCAAAAGTTTCCTTCAATAAATCGATTGTTGCGTTGGCTGTATGGCATGTAGCGCCGTCTTGTTGGAACCAAAGGTCGTCCACATCAACATCGTCCAATTCAGGCACGAAAAAGTCATTAATCATGGCTCTATAGCGCTCTCCATTGACTGTAACATTATGGCCGGCTTCATTTTTAAAGAAATATGGACCAATGATTCCCTCTGCCCATAGAGCACACCAAACAGTGACTTTTTGAGGAGGTAACGGCGTGTCAGCAATGGCTTGTGGATTATGTTCACTCCAAATGCGACAATTTTGCTTATTGACATACCCATTCAACCAAAAGTGAGCTTCATCGCTGAACAAAATTTTCTTGTGATGCGACGCGCGAGCCGAACCATTATTATCGTAATAAATTTGCACGATTTGCAAACGTTGTTCAGGTGTAAGTCTATTCATTATGAAATGGCAAACCAAACTGAGCATAAATCAAGTGACAGCTGTCAAAAAGACCATCTACGAAAAAAGTAGTACAAACTTGAAAACCTAACCTATAAAAAAAACACCCTTTATATGCATTTTTTTCATATTTGATTGTGAAAGTTGAAATGCAAGCACTTTGAACTGAACTTCTCACCTCTTATCAATACTCCACCAATTATAAACCATGCCACCGCCAAGCAGCCTACTAACTCCCAATTCGGCGTTCCTAGTCCGTTGAAAATGTCTTCTTGTTCGTGTAATATCACTTTTCTGAATAATTTTAATAAAAACAAACAGAAAAAGTTTCAAATTATGTCCCTTAAGACAGTTTTCTATTACTTTACTAATAATAAATAATAAGGACACAACATATTTTGAGATTACATAACTCACTTTTTTAAGAATATTTTTTTACTTACTGAAAATACAATTCCGCTGAGGACATTTTTGCTTGGCGCTGCTTCTGCGCTGAACTGGCATTCGCCATTGAAATCGATTCGTTGAGGCAACTATCACCCCACTCTTCGCGGCAATAACTCCAAGGCAACACTTTCGAGAACGAGGCTATCAGAAAACGTAAAGTCAATGCCATTATGCTGGAGTAATAGGTGATTGAGGCGCCCGTGGCGAGCACTTGACCAGCGGCGACTCCTGCAAAGAAAGAGTTGTATTGCTATGAAAAAAAAAATTCCATGCGCTTTCGAAAGAATTCATAACTAAGAAAAGGAAGGCTCAATCAAAACTGGAAATGCATTTAAAAATAGGTTTACTAATAATATTAATACGATAATAATTTAAGGGGTTAGGGCTAGTCAGAATTTTCAAAAAATTGGATTTTTTTTTTTTGCATTTTCCAAAAGTATAATATCTTAAAAATATAGTGTGAAAATTTGAAGTGAATCCGACAAATACTTTTCGAGTTATTCAACAATTAACAAAGGGCGCTTGGGCGCTCCGGAGAGGTAGCTAGCAGCAGCTGCAAGCAACCGGCGTATGAAACACTCGCTAACGGCTCTCAGCGAATTTAAAAGAATCAGCTGATTGGCTAGCGCCACCGGAGTCATGACAGCGATTCGGTTACGAAAACCACTTCTATGGTCTGAACAACGACTGATTGGATGGGTGTGTGAATACGTGTGAAATAAGCGGGCAGAATTCGACTGCCGAGTGACCAGCGACGTGACTACCGAAGCTGCTCGCACAATTTTGATTGGCCAAACCTGGTAATCTATCCTCTGTGTGTTCTCGAGATTTACAAGTTTTGTGTTTGTGTACTTGTTTGGATATTTTTCAATTTGAGAGAAAATTGTACGTTACTCTTTCACAAGTTGCGGTTAGCTATTTATCACTGGAGATTTATTCTAATAGACTAAAGGTGCATCTGCGGACGCTCCGAAATTTTTAACTCATTTAATATATAGAAACATTAGGAGAGTAGCTACGTGAGCTTATGACTAATTACTAAAAAAAAAGTATTTTAATTAATTATTATTTTTCGATCTCTGTATAAAATTTTTCCTTAATAGAAAAAACAGAAATCTCGATGGTATATAACATCAAAAGATATAGCGGCATACAAAAGAAGAAAACTTCTACGTTAAAATGGTGAGGATGGTTTTTTCCTTAAGGGGTTATATACAGTTAGAATTTTCAAAAAATCGATTTTTTCTCTTAATGTATATACATATATTTAATATCATTCCGGTGAATATTTTCGAAGTTACACGCAAATTTGAAAAGGCGTTTCGGAGTGCTTGAAAGTACAAGGCCGGACTTTAAACGCGTTTTTCTCAAAATGGTGTTTTCAAAGTCGGTGATCAACATTACTTGAAAACGGCTAAACCAATTAGTCTCAAATTTTAGCACAAGCTTCTTAAATATTTTTTTTAGTAATTAAGATTTTTTCTACCGATAAATATTTTTTTTTTTATAAACAATTTAAGGGCGAAATTTTTGCCAGAAATCGATTTTTTTTCTTGAGAAAACGCCATTTTGTCAAAAAAATTTATTTTGCTTAACTTAACTTTACTTTATCGAAATATGTTTGGTTTTTTAATTTCAAAGGATCCAGTTCAGAGATATAGTGGTCACGGCAAAACGTCTTTTTTGAGAGGAGCTCTCGGAGATCAGTTGTAGCTCCTTTCCAATAAATATTTTTACTAACACGAAGTCTTAAAATACAGTTAAAAGATAACATAATACGTGTAGAAATTTTTAGATCAATAAAGTTAAAAGTTTTCTCAGGAAAAATTCTGGAAAATTTCGCTTTTTTCAGCTTTCTAACTGTATTTATTTGGTTTCCTTGTTCACACGTGGGATTCGAGCCCACAATCTCTGGGATGGCAGGCTAGTGCACTTACGCGAGACTACCGAGGCCACTCTATATATGTACCCTCTTACTGTATATAACCCCTTAAAAAAATATTTTTTCGATGCTACATAACCTCAAATATGCACCAACATCGTGATTTTTTATTTTATTTTTAGATTGAAATACCTCCGAAGTCTGAGTCACTAGAGCAAATGTGAGCTCAGAATTGGGTTCAGCATATCTAAAACTTTTGAAAAGATATACTTTGGTTTTTGGTAAAATTTCTTCTGTTGAGTTACCACTATGACCACTCACATTGCACTCAATTCCTTTAAATTCAATTTACTATTATTAGCAGATGATTGTTTTCTTTCTTTTTTTGGTTTGCAAATCACCTTTCATAATTGGCGCCATATTGAAAGCCTTAATGCAGCCACGCCCTGAAAATTGTCCCAAAATGATCTCCAAATAATAGATTGGCCGCCCAATGATAAGCAAAACTATTAGATATGGTATAACAAAAGCGCCGCCCCCATTTTGGAATGCAATGTAAGGGAAACGCCAAATGTTGCCCAGACCCACAGATAGTGAAATGCAGGAGAAGAGGAATTCTATCTCGTTGCCCCATTGCTCTTTAGGTTTCGTAGCTGCAGGCTCTTCTTCGGCCGTTGCTTTAATATCCTTTGTGGCACCATTTTCCAAATTGCGCGGTTGCAGTTGGAGTAGTTCCTCGTTGGCGGGCATTTTGTGCTAACGTTCGACTTGAGGGCTATTAATTGTTTATAATTTTCTTTTTTTGTAGCTTCTCTTTATATATTTGATTGCTTTAATTAATTTAGTATTAACCGCGACGTTTTGAATGCACTTGAAACACACAAAGATTGAATTGACGCCTTGAATTAGCTTCAGGCTACTCGACGTTTTGCTGTCTAATTTTGCACTGATTCGCTTGTCAATGGAGCAGTTCACTTTTAAATGGAGCAACTTGAAGCAGGACAAAAAAACAAAATGTGTTTAACCGCAAATACAAATGGCATTATTCTGCTTGCTAGTACGAGTATTTTCACAATTTCACAAGCATATCCACAATCGCTAAGTTTAGTCGCTATCTTATTTAAATTTGTATTTTCATTAATTGCCTGTCTTCCGTCTCTGCGCGCAGCATCAGACATTTCTCCTTTATATTTACACATTAGCCCATCGCCACTTACTATTTGATCTTAGTCGTGTCAAGACAGATTTACTTAAATCTTAGCAGCGATTATCCAATTCTTATCATTTTATGTAGTTGTTGGGCAGCCAGGTACGTAAGCCGTTAAACTGACAAATAGGCATTTAGTAGGATTGGATTGCTTAAATTTATCTATCACAAATAAATACTTGTGTGTATACGAGTATATATTAGGGATGCCAATCTCGAGATCCCGGTATTTTTTACATCTCGAAAATCTCGGAATTTTAGGGGAAAATGGTGAGTTGTGAGACACAGGGAGTTGTGAGACATTGTTACCTTTCGGCATTATTCATTTGTTTACATTCGATTTTAAGTGTCAACAAGTGTTCTCGATTCAGTGTGATCGATCTCACTTTTCAGCTAGCATTGGTCATATTTACACGCATTCGACGCGTCTCTCCAGTTACTGTGTTTTGGAATTTCTCGGTAAGTTTTTTTCATCATTTGTTTTGCGATACATTCAATCAGTTGTTGAAGCAAATTCCAAATGTTAATATATACAAATTATTAATTGACCTATTAACTTTGAATTTACACATTCACTTGGGCATGAACGTTCGATGTGTTTATGACTAAGCGGCCATTTATAAAAAAAAACGATTTGGGGAGTTGTAAGACACCGTTTTTTTCGACGTTTTAACGCATCTTTCATAAGTACCTCGCAATATTCATGCATTGTTTGTACATATATATATCATGAAATTTTTTTTGAGTTTTTATTGTTTTTCCGCTTTTTCGTAGATTTCTCATTTATCATGCCGCGTCATAGGTATGTGAGTGAGCCAAGTAAAACAATGATCGATGCAAATATATTATTGGCTGCAATCAAGGAAATTTTGGTTGAGAAAAAGGCAATACGATCTGTTGGTCGGGCATACGATATAGATAAATCAAAATTTTCTCGTTCCATTTCAAAATTATACGATGCAAATCTGGATCCATTAACCGATTCTGATGAAAAATTGGCCGAATTCCTTTCGTCGATATGTGGAAAATCTGGTGGAAAAACGGTTTGTTCATGTCATTTAGATTTTTGCCCCGATTTTAGGTATAAGTTCTTATTTTTTTTGTAGATCTTTAGCGCACAGCAAGAAAAAGATCTGATGGAATATCTTTTGCAAGCTACAAATATTTACTATGGATTAAGCAGAAATGAATTGAGAAGTTTGTCTTATGAGTTAATGGCATTGCATTTTGTATACACTTTTTTATAACAATTGTCTTTTCTTTTTTATTTTTCATCTTAATAAAGAACTAACAACTAAAATAAGTCATTTTTGTTGATTTAAACCATGGTGTCTCCCAACTCCCCACATTTTTATATTTTGTATTATATTTTATATTATTATATATATTACAATTTTAATTTTAAGGAAAATTTTAGTTTTGTTAAATAGGCCACACCAATAGCTTCCAGTGTTCATTGACTAAAGATTCCATCGTTGACATATGCAGAATATTAAGATTTTGAGTAATACGGGTCCAAAAACAAAACCCGTCTCACAACTCCCCATTCTCCCCTACTACTAAATCTAACTGACTTTTCACGTCAGAGTAGAAAGCAAAGAAGTGATTTATTTGCGAAGGCAAAATAGCAAGACGCTTCCATTAAAGGGGGTAGCACTAGACCAACGGCAATGTTTTGTACGTTTGATTGTCACGGCAAGGTATTGGCTAAGAAGAAAACAAAAAATTAATTCGCCCGGATTTACCAACACCACCTTTAATAGATTCACCTTGATTCTACTTGCCGAAGTTTTGAGAAAGTCCTAAGCTTTTGCTTACTGGGTTATTGGCAAATGCAAGTGGGTTAAAGTGTGTGTGTGTTGGTAAGATCGCCACTTATTCACTTATGTAGATCAAATTCTTCCGCATAGTAGCAGCCGTGCTGTGTGCTACGTACTTGACGAAAGTGAAGAAAAACTTGCATCTCGTGCGTTCTTATTTGCTAAATGAATTATTAAGGAAAATAAGAGCATGTTTTTATTTGTTCTTGGGCAAAAAGCATTTTTTCGCATCAACGTCGAGGAAAAAAATTATAATAAATCAACGAGATTTTTTAGCAATTTTAAACTTACGCTTTATTATGCTCAAATTTAAAGGGCTAAAAAATTGCATACAAAAAATCGTTCTAGAAATTCTAATAAAAACCCGTGGACTTGTGATGAAGGGCTTGCGGAGTTTTTTGTTTATTTTTGTATTGAGTTTGAAACTTGGATTTATATGGTTTTTGTTAAACTATGAGCTATCTTTTTATAAAGAAATCATAAACACACACACAAAAAAGGAAAATTAGTTAAAATTGTTAAAAATCTTGTTGTGCTATAATTTGCCGAGGCCTGTATTGGTATTTACTTTTGTTTTAATAGAGAATTAGAATAAATAAAATTAAAAAAAAACAAGTATGTCTATTTGTAGAAGAAGCCACTCTTTATTACATTCATATGCATAGATTCATTGCCTATTAACACTTATTAAGCAGTTAAACATTGTACAATTTTTTCAGTTATAGTTTTGTGGTTTATTCTTCCATATTTGTATTTTATGGTTTATTCAACCACAAAACACCGACATGTGAAATTTGAGATCCGAGTGTTAATTACGCACATTGCGACAGTCAAAACTGGAAAAATCGAATACGAGGGGGTCTGTTTATATTTTTGGCCTTGGGCACTTTCAGTGTTCTCAGGTGCCATCTGACGTTTCCATTTGAAAATTTGAGTATTTTACCATAAACGCACTCAGCACGTTTCCATGTGTGAGTGATATTGTTTTAGTTTTTAGAATGATTTTAAAATTAAAAAAATATATATTAATTTGCAATTTATCTTTCTTCCATATTTTTTTAACAAATTTTGGATACATTTTTTTATGTTTTTTTTTTATTTAACTATTCTTTCTTGCATTTCAATATTAAGAACGATATTCAAATTAAAAAAAAAAAATAATATACAATTTGGTTCTTTCTTCCACATTTTTTCAAACAAATTTTGGTGAAAATTGCTTATGTTATTTTTTAATTTAATATTTGCAAAATTTTTTTGTTATTTTTTGTCTAATTTTTCTATTAATTACATAAATGTTTAGAAGGATTTTAAAATTAAAATAACCTAATTTTAAATTTATCTCATTTCACACATTTTCGAAAAAATTTTGCTTACAAGTTTTTATGTTATTTATTATTTAATTATTCATTTTTTATTTTAATTTGAAAAATGATTTAAAAAAAATATAAAAAAATAAAAAATAAATAATTGGCGCGTACACTTCTGTTAGGTGTTTGGCCGAGCTCCTCCTCCTATTTGTGGTGTGCGTCTTGATGTTGTTCCACAAATGGATGTTCCACAGTTTCAAGCCGACTCCGAACGGCAGATATTTTTATGAGGAGCTTTTTCATGGCAGAAATACACTCGGAGGTTTGCCATTGCCTGCCGAGGGGCGACCGCTATTAGAAAAATGTTTTTATTAATTTTGCTTTCACCGAGGTTCGAACCAACGACCTCTCAGTGAATTCCGAATGGTGATCACGCACCAACCCATTCGGCTACGGCGGCCGAATATATGTATATAAAATTTGCCCTTTCTTCCATATTTTTTCAAACAAATTTTGCTGAAAATTATTTTTATGTTATTTTTTATAGTTTAAGGTATATCTTTCTTACCTATTTTTTTCTAACAAGTTTTGCAAAACTTTTTTAAAATAATTTTTTATTAATTATTCCTTATTGCATTTTAGTTTTTACAATAATTAAAAAAATAATTAAGTGAAAATTTATTTTTCTTTCATACTTTTTCATATAAATTTATGATGCTATTTTTAATTATTCCTTATTGTATGGACGATGGACGATTTTCAAATAATTTGACCTTTCTTCCAGATTTTTTAAAATAAATTTTTCTTACAATTTTGATTGTATTTTGTAATTTAAAATGTATCTTTCTTGCTTATTTTTTCAAACAAATTTAATTTAAAAAAATGTCAGTGAAAACTTATTTTTCTTTCATTCTTTTTCAAATAAATTTATAATGCCATTTTTAATTTTTTTTTTTTAGCTTTTACAATGATTTTAAAATTAGAAAAAAAAAATTTTAAATCTATGCCATTTATTTTTCTTCCATACTTTTTTTTAACAAATAGATTTTTTTATGCAATTTTTTATGTAATTATTCTTTATGGCACTTTAATTTTAAAAACGATTTTCAAATAAAAAAAAATAAAATTTATCTCTTTCATATTTTTGCATAAAATTTTTTATAACAATTTTGCATATATTTACACGCAAATTCTGGCGTATCGCTACTATTGTAATGGGCATAACCAGAGAGGTTTATTTTTTTCATGTCAACGCATAAAAATAATTTTTTCCATCTAATTATTAAAAATATTTTGAAAATTTTATCGTCAGTTTTTAAAAGTAATGCTTTTATCTATTTTGTATATGTAATATCAGGTCAGTCCATAAGTTCGCGCGTTTTTTAAAGGTGGTTTTAAAATTAATAAAAAAGAAGTTTAAAGTATTTATTAATCAATAATATCTGGGGGTCGGTTCTGGTGTTTCATCTTTATCTAACCATTGGCGTTTGCGAACAGTATTATTGTAAAGGACCCATTTTTTATCACCAGTAACGATACGATTCAAAAAACATTCATTTTCAAGCCGTTGCAGCAGCTGAGAACACACATTCACTCTCTGCTGAAGGTTGGCGACGGAAAGTCTATGCGGAACCCATTTTCCCAGCTTTGAAACCTTTTCCAACTGAACCAGGTGCCTGTGAACTGTTCCATGCGATGCATTTAATTCTGAGCTATCATATCGACTGTCAAATTTGGCTCAGCTTCCACGAGTTCGAGCAAGGCGTCGGTGTTAAAGACTTCAGGACGCGCGGGGCATCCTCCACGTCGCAGTTATCACTTCGGAATTTTGAAAACCACTTTTGCGCAGTCTTTACACTCACTGTATCCTCTCCGTGAACAGAGTTCATTTCTGCAGCAGCAGTTGTTGCATTTTTACCACTTTTATTAAAAATATACAAAATATGCCTCTTATACGCGTTCGAAGATTCCATTTTATCTTCTAACAACACGTGCTTCTATCCGCGATTAAAATCACTTGTTGAATGCACAATATATCAAAGAAAATATAAATAGTTCCGTTTTATTCCGCGAATAATATTTTGTATGCAAAAATCGTACAAAAGTGAAATTATGGGCAAAATACGCACGAACTTATGGACTGACCTGATTGTAGTATTTTGCATGCATTTCATAAAATTAAACACACCGTCAGTTTTCAATGCAGTGATGTTTAAACCCAATACTTAGATTATTTTTATTTCGTGCGGAATGTTGGTATACTTAGTCTATTAAACAGCTTTTTTATGCATACATACAGAAATTTGTTTAGTACATACAAACTAATATTCCTTCACCTTTTATAAACTCTGTACAGCTGAATCGATTTTCATATTCAATATTCATGCGACTATGTGTGATGATACAAAATACAGATATGCATAAAATATTGACACAACTAAAGGTACAGGTAGACGAAAAAAAGGTGAGTAAATTTACCTCCGGGATAGCAACTCTTAATGTCGCGAACCTCTCTGTATTTACCCTGCCATAAATTTTGTCGAGGTAAACCCAGATGAATTCATTGTCTTCGTCCCCGCCCAGATTTGGTTCTGTTTCATTGAAGCATTCTAATAACGGTTTCCTACATCCCTGTTACATTTGATTGCAACTGATTCCACTCGGTAAAAAATTATTCAAAAGCTAATGCTTGTGTAAATTAGAACTTTTTTCAGCAATCAACCGCGAAATTACAGTTTAGGGGATAACCTGTACAATTTCTGATTATTTTTTGTGTGTTTTTCTCTCTGTTAGGAGTTGCTCATAAAATTTTGTTTACTCTTTAGAGCGCTCCATGTAAACATTTTGGTGATCTGCGTATATGGAGTGTTCACTATCTGCAGATATGATTGCACTGTACAAGTACATACCTATATGCACATACAGGGTTGGCCATATTAAACTGACCCATTGAGTAACCCTATAACTTTTTACTGTAATTTGAAATCTAAGGTTTACGTCAACAAGCCAAAGACACTAGGCGCACTTAAGGCCAATATCCGACGGGAAATAGGCGCCATATCGGCCGAGACGCTGGCCAAAACTATGGAAAACGCCGAAAAACGGGCACATTACGCTATACGAGCTAAGGGCGACCACTTGCGCGATATCATATTCAAAAAGTGATGTAAACGAATCTCCTTGAACTAAATTAAATGTTTTTCACAATGAAACACAAAAAAATGTTTCTTTTTCCATATTTTTTTAATAATCACATGGGTCAGTTTAATATGGCCAACCCTGTACATACATATGTGTCTGCTTCGAGAGTTTGGAAATTTTCCCCACATTGATTTTTCTTTTTTTATTTTAAATAAATTAAATTTAAAATTATATATAAATTTTGCAATATATTTTATTTAATTTTCCTTAATGCATTTTACTGTTTAGAATAACTTTAAAATAAAAAAAAAATGTTATTTAAAATTGATTTCTCTGTCATATATTACTTTTTCAAGCAAATTTTGAACTAAATTTCTGATGTTATTTTTAAATATTCTCTTTTGTACTTGAGTTTTTAGAATGATTTTCACAATAAAAAAAAAATTAGTTAATATAAAATGTATCTTCCCTCCCCTTCATACCTTTTCAAGCAAATACTTTCAAATGTATTTGTATGGTAAAAAATTGTTTTATAATTACTTTTCTTCGCAAATTATTTTCTACTTACCGCTTCAAGTTCCATTTAAAAGCCAACTTTTTTTATATAAGTATTTTTTTTTATTTTTCAAATATTCTTCATTATGTCTGTATATTTTTTGTAAACATAATTTTCTGTTTTACATTCATTTGCGTTTGTATTAAAATTAACTACACTTATTAACCTACACTTACAGTTAAAATATATGTACATTTGAATTTGTTTGAAAATTTTTTTTTATAACTACATAAAAGAAGTAAAGTTTAACACTTGAAAGGTATGCATGTGTATGCATTTATGTTTGTAAATGTAACAATTGGATGAAATGAGTGTTGAACAAATTATTGAGGCACTTTTTGGCATTAATAACAAATCAATTAAATGCTAGGTTAATATTACAACTCGGGTGTGGGCATTAAAAAATAAAATAAAATAAACTGAAAATTAAAAAGGGTATTATTAAAAATTATATATAGATATATGATTAAAAAAAGTAATAATTAAAAAGTTATATTTAAAAAAAAAAATATAACAAAAAAATGAATTAAAAATATATATAAAATGAAAAAAAATATAATTTAAAAAATATTAAAAAAAAAAAATTTATATAAAATGAAAAAATAATTTTAAAAAATATATTAAAAAATATATAATCAAAAAAAGAATTAAAAAAATATATAAAATGAAAAAATATAATATAATTAAAAACAAGATGTAATTAAAAACAAAAATTAAAAAAATATAAAAAAAATATATTTCTAATATAAACAAAAATATAATTTAAATATATATTTGAAAAAAATTTTAGATTTTTAAGTTTCAAATTTTACAACCAGCTAAAAACGAGCCAGCAATAATTCCAACGTACATATGCATATACGAATGTACAAAAAATATTACATATGGTGTTTGAAAACAAAAAAAAAAAAACTAAATCTTTAAGTGCTAAAACGTTTTGGAAAGGTTATTTCGTTTACTGGTGAGACATTTAATTAAGTATTGCTAATCTTACGCATGTATTTACATTGATATACATACATATAACAGTGTGTGTGTGTTTTTTTTTTCTTCATTTAGTCGTTTGCATCTTTCTTCTTTATTCCAATTGAATTAGTCTTATCTATTTCTACGCCACACCTCATCAATAAAGGGGGCTTTAATTGGTTGCATATTTTTACAGTTAGTTGTTTACTATTTCACTACTACACAAACACAACATTTTCATTAACTACGTATTCTAAAAACCAAAAAACAACACCTTTAATAGAACATCTGAATTCAACCTTAACGGTGTTTATGAGCCTTACGATTACTATACACAATTTTGATCAGGTTAATACTTATTTGAAGTTGTTATTTACATAAAATTGGCATATAATGGGTTTCCTTCTTCTTCTTTTTTCACATAAATAAGTTTGTTAAATGCAATTTTCTCATCTCATACAGCGAATAATGGCATAATTAATGTTTTTTGTTAACATTTTTTTTTTTTTGTAAATTTATTTAGACATCATTCAAATCAGGCACTCCGCTGCAAACTTACAAATTCGGTATATAAAGAGGTATTTGTGATTGATTTCCAAAACGAAAAACCTCAACTGTTACATATATAGACACCACGACAAAATCATTAACTCCAAATAAAAATAAAAAAATGTGTGCCTTCGTTATATGCAGCAAATTTTACGAAAAAAATATAAAAATCAACGGATATTTTTTAAATTTTTAAAATAAAATTTAATAAACTATAAAATTGCATGCAAAAAGTCTTTCTAAAAATTCGAATTAAAAATATTGGAATGAAAAATGTGTGTAAATTTTCTTATTTTTTCTTTCGTTTTGCATAAAATTTGAAAACTCCATTTACATATATGGTTTTTGTTAGACAATGAACTATACGGTATAAAAAAATAGTGAAACTTCAAAAATTTTTATATTGGTATAAAAAAAATAATGAACATTAAAAAAACAAAACACAAATAATAAATTTAAACATTTTTATACTGGCATATAAAGAAATATTGAGCATTCCAAAAAAAAAAACAAAAAAAAAAAACAAATAATAAATTTTAAAATTTTATACCGGTATACAAATCAATGAACATTCAAAAAACAAACATTTCAATAAAATAATTAACATTAAAAAAAATTCTAATTTTTATAAATAAAATAATGAAAATTCAAAAAAAGAAAAGCAATAAATTTTACAATTTTTATACTGGTATAAAAAAATATTGAGCATTAAAAAAAATTTATTTTATAATTTTTATGCTGGTATAAAAAAAGTAATGAACATTAAAAAAAAAAGCGTTTCAAATTCTTATGCTGGCATAAAAAATAATTAACATTAAAAAAAAGTTCTAATTTTTATGCTGGTATAAAAGAATAATGAACATTTAAAAAAATATATTAAAAAAAAATTCAAACTTTTATAATGTTAAAAAAAATAATGAACATTAAAAAATATTCAAATTTTTATACTGGTATAAAAAAAATAATGAACAATAAAAATATTAAAAAACTTTCAAATTTTTATAATGGTATAAAAAAATAATGAATATTAAAAAGAAAAAAAAATTAAAAATTTTTATACTGGTATAAAAAAAATAATGAATATTAAAAAAAATTAACATTTTTTTCCAAATTAACGTTAAAAAAACACAAAAAAATGTCTAATTTTTATACTGGTTTAAAAAAATTATGACATTAAAAAAAAATTAATTTTAAAATTTTTATACTGGTATAAAAAAAGATGAACATTCAAAAACAAAAACCAAAAAAAAATGTCAAATTTTTATACTGGTTTAATAAAAAAATAATGAACATCCAAAAAAAAAATTGATCAAAATGTTGTTGTGCACCATTTTGTCCCGTGCTGCATGTGCCAACGTATATCTTCATTTTTATACTTTCAATTCTCCATATTTTACCTATTCCATACTTTTTTTATGCTAGGACATTTCACAATTAAGTACAAACAACCTGGCATTATGGCAATTGCAAATTAAGGTGGCAACACAGCAATCAAATATACATTTTTGCCATCCTATGCAATTTTCCAATGCAATAAAGCCAGGTCATTTGAATTCAAATGTCAATTTTCCCACGATATTCATAGCTTTGCGGCGTAGTGCTAGATAACCTTTTTAATTTGATATCAAATTTGAGAAAATTGTTTGCCTTTACATTTATTTTTTCATTTACTCACAATCAACCGTTATTTCACATTTTTTTAATTTAGTGCTTCATTTTGTATGACATTTAATTGGCCACGATCGACCCACTCTTCAGTGGCTTATTAATTATCCCCTTGTAGTCTATGCCCTTTTACTAATATACTGTATTCTACTCTATGTATCCCCTTGTGCCAGCAACATGACTGTCTAAAAACGAAAATGTTGGGAAATCAAGTACGAAAATGAGAAGTTTTGGTTTCTGATATAAAAAATTATCTCTGGCTTCTTTGTACGCATGGCATTCTGGGTTTTGGTAGAACATAGAAAATCCAAAGATTAACCTTAATTCGATCCCATTAACTAAATATTGGAAAATTTACACATTCGAGCTTCTCATATTCATATTTACTCTTTTACTTTTTTTATGAGCTCTCTAGCGTGACCGACTGGCAGAATAATAAAAATGTGCTGGTTAGCTTTTAACGTTTGTCGATCTGCTGTCGCGAATTTATTTAATGATTTTATTTTATATAATTTTGTTGCTGTTTGAATTTTTATTTATTTTTTTATCCGTCTATCTATTTTTTTAATATAATTGATTGACTTTTTGCATTTATTTTATTTTATTTCATTGCATATTATTCCATTTTATAATCATTTAGTGCCGTTTTATTTTATTTGTTTAATCCTTTTTTTTATTTATCTACATATACAATTTTTTATTATAATTGATTTCTATCATTTTATTTCAAAGTGATTTTATTTTATGTTGATTTTACTTTTTTTACTTACTTTTTTTAATTTATTTTATTTCATTTTTTCACTTTTTAGTATTAGAATTTATTTATTTGATATCATTTGACTTTATTTAAAGTCATTTTAATTTTTTTAAATACATTTTTTTTTTATTTTTATTTATATATTTATTTTTATTGTAATTGAGATTTCCTTTATTTTATTTTATATTTTTTGGTTTATCATTTTAGTATTTGAATTTATCATTTAATTTTATTTAATTTTATTTTATTTTCCATTTATTTATACATTTTTTTTTTTATAATTGATTACCTTCATTTTATTTTAATGTAATTTTATTTTATGTTATTTGGTTTTTCTTTTTAGCTTTCGAATTTATTTTTTATTTCTTTTCATTTATTTGATATCATTTAATGTCATTTTATTTAATTTAAGTTTTTTGATTTCCAATATTCAAAAATGATATACTATGCTTTATTTTTGGCGGTGAATTGAACAAGAATGCAAATGAAATTTGTCGTCAAGCTCAGTATGAAGATTATGAGGGGATTTAGTCCTGCGACTTGAAAGACAAGATCTGTTATGTCTTCATTGATTTAGAGTCTTTCTCTCATTCTTCATCAATAAATTTTGGTATTTGTCCTCCTCTGGCCAAATATGTTTACCCAGGTGTTTGTTACCCTTTTGCATCAGTTATCAGTTATGGGCGCAATTCCAGCACGTGTTTGGCGGTTTCTCCCTACAGAATTTGCAAATTCTCATTGAACTCTAATTTCATTTCATTGCATTAATTTTGTTTAATTTAACTTTAGTTTATTTTACTTTAATTTACTTTTATTGTTTTTTATTTATTTGACTTAATATTTTGAAATTTAATTCAATTTACTGTCATTTTGTTTTCATTAGCTTTATTTGGCCCCATTTCATTTAATTTTGACTGATATTTTTTGCCTTATTTCATTTAATTCTGTTTTATTTTATTTCAGTTTTTTGTTTATACATATTTTACTATATGTTATTTTATTTTCTCCTATATACTTTTTGTTTTAATTACATTAAATATAATTTTATTTTCTTTAGTTTTTTTGAATCATTTCATTTATTTTTGACTTACTGTTGTTTTATAATTTCTTTCATATTATATATATATTATAATTTTTTAATTTTAATTAAATTTAATTCAATTTAGTATCATTTTATTTTCTTTACCGTTTTTGTTTCGTTTCATTTTAATTTTGACTTATTTTTTTAATTTAATTTAATTTTATTTTTCGCTAAACATATTTTATAGTGTTTCATATTATTGTTTTTGTTTTGGTTATTTTTTATTATACATTATTTTAATTAACTTTATATCATTTTATTTTCATATAATTTTATTTTTCGTCATTTTATTTTAATTTATTTATTTTACTTAATCTTTTGCAATTTCGTTCAATTCAATACAGGTATCACTTTATTTCCTTTAGTTTTTTTGCCTCATTATACTTAATTTTTATTTTTTATTAACCTTATTTTATTCTATTTTGCTTTATTTTGTTCCGTTTTTTTTATTACATTTTACTTTATTTAATTTTTCAATCTAATTTTTTAGTTTTATTTGAAATTAATAAAATGATATTATTTTATTAAGTTTTTTCCCCTCATTTTATTTATTTTTTACTAATTTTTATTTGTCTCATATTTCACTTGCTTTTGTTTTATATCATCTTATTTTATTAATTATCTTTTTTATTTTATTTCATTTTTTTTATTTTTTTACTATACGGTTGTTGTTGTTGTTGCATCAGTAACTTTACTATACGGCATTTTAATTTTGTTTCTTTTTATTTGTCACCACAAATTAAATTTAATTTACTTCAGTATCATTTTATTTTAATTAGTTTTTTGCCTCATTTTATTGCATTTTTATTTTTTTTTATTATGTTTATTTCATTTAATTTTGCTTTATTTTATTATATTTTAAACTTTCTTTGATTTGATTTAATTTGTTTTTATTTTTTATCTTTAGTTTCATATAATTTTATTTTCTATTGTATTGTATTTTATTTTATTTTAATTCATTTTAATATATCTGTCTTGATTTGATTTTATATCATTCTTTTATTTTAAGCAAAAATAATTTTTTCAATGAATTTGTTTGCTTTTTATCGATTTTTTATCCAGGTTTTAATTCCTCTTTGAACAATTTACGAAATTTATTTTATTACACATTTTATTTTATTTTTTTATCGGAAAACTATTAGGGTTAAAGGTATGCTTCCATGCAATATATCAATTCTATTGAGCAATTTAGGTCAGTTCTTTTTGGTTTCTCATTCATCCGCATGACAAAAAAATAAATAATAAGAAGAAAAAACCACAAATAAAATAATTCTTCTGCGAATTTTCAAATAAAAATTATTTTTAATCTTTTATGCATATAGAAATTAGTAGCCTAGAAAGTGGTTGTTTTTTAATATCTGCACGCATAATCTTCGGTGCTGAAAAAGAACTGTAGGATAAGCTGAGTTTGGAGTAATCAAAAAAAGCCTCTGAAAAGTGTGCAAGTTCGCAAATTATTTGCGCTGTAACAGTTCGATCTGTTCTGGTGAATCGATTTTTTTGGGCTATACATACAATTGCAAGTTATTTTTCTTTTTAATTATCATATTTTCAATTTATAAGGGTCGTGCATTTTTATAATTTATATTATGTATGTACATCTATATAGATGACCCAAAAAACAGTTTATTTTCATGTTCTTTATTTTTCATACATTTTTTTATATGGCCACTTCCTTATTTGTCGTCAAGCCCTGTATTGGAACCCGGAAGGTGACCATCCGGATTTATATTCAGCCAAGGACAGCGACCTCACCCAGCAGCATTCCTCGCATGTATGGTACATATGTGGAATGTATGGAGAATATTTATGCTACAACAACAACAACATGAAGCGAAATTAAGCTTCTTGCTAAAAACAGAACCAGATAGAGGTGTTTTATTGAGGCCCTATGCTCGGATGGGAGAAATAGGAACCGATGATAATGCTTTACTTGTAAAAAAAAAATCATTTAAATAGATATTATTTGGGCCATCCTATGATATATGTACTTATACATATGTATATTATACACATATGATATTTACATTACTTCGTAGCTACTTCTTCAATCATGCACAAGATTTTTTTTATTTCATATGCATTTATGTGTATGCAGTGACTTTTTATGATGTATTTTAAGTTATTATTTGATTTATTTAGTTGTTTATGATGTCCTCTTACTTTTTATTATTTTCACTTACTTTTTTAAATATTTCATTAATCATTCAATTTTATAGTCATTTATTAGGGATATTGACACTGTATTCCTCATCGTAAATTCGTTTTCTTTGAAATATAAAAAAAAACCAGCAACAATATTAAGCTCATTACCAAGGCAGTCGGTTGTATACAGCACTGCCCGAAAGTCTTTCAGTCAGGCGCTGTAAGATATGCTGTTAAAACAACAACAATAGTAGTGATCTCGGCCTGGTTACTAAAATCATTTGTTCGATTCTTTTTTTTAAGACTCAATTATTACAATTTAATTTTACAAATAACTTCATATGATTGCTTTCTTAAATATTTTACAATCTTAGGATTTTTTTATTTATGTTCATTAACACAATCAGTTGAAACTTTCCGCTTTAGTTTAATTAATTATTTTTGTAAAATATTTGCAAGGTGTAAAATTTGGCACAATTTTTTACTTTTTTTGTTTTGTTTTACCTTTTTTAACTTTTTTAATTTACATACACACATATCTACTTGCTGCAAGATATGCAGACTTTATTAATCTTTAGATTTTATATAAATATATATATATTTTTTTTTTTTGTTTTTTATTAATGCAAAATGCGTAAAATTTTTATCGAATCATTAATTTTTGCGTCAGATAATATTTCTTCTGTACATATTTATATACTTATGCACATCAAAAATTGTCAATCCACTCTTTGAATAAAAGTCAGTGCGTCTGCAATGGGGTTAAAAATTAATTTTTTACAGCACTGCACATTTTTCGCCCTCCTTTTCTGATATAAATTGCAGTCTATTGAATTTCAATTAATTACACGTATGTATGTATATATGCATGTTCAACAATTTGTATTAAAATTTATAGTAAACGGTTTGATAGGTAAACGCGCCATGGCTGATGAAAGTTTTAACACGACTTATAAAAACTATAAACAAAAACAAAATTAAAAAAGAAAAATAAGAAAATTATAAAAAAATATAAACCATAAAGAAAATTATAAAAAAAGTAAAAATTATAAAAAACATTTTATATTATAATAAATTTAAAAATTATAAAAAAAAAACATTTCAAATTAAAAAAAAAATAAAATTAAAAACGAAAAAAATTTAAAGTTATAAAAAAAATTTTAAAATTATAAAAAAAAATGTAAATAAAAAAAAAGTAAAAACTATAAAAAACATTTTAAATTGTAAAAAAAAAAATTTAGAATTAAAAACAAAAAGTTAAAAATTATAAAAAAAAATAAAAATAAACAAAAACATTTTCAATTATTAAAAAAAAAAATTTTAAATCATAAAAAACATTTTAAATTATAAAAAAAAATTAAATTGTAAAACAAAAAAATAAAAAATTATACAAAAACATTTTATATTATAAAAAATTTAAAAATTATAAAACAAAATTTATTTATAAAAAATAAATTTAAAAATTTAATAATGAAAAAAATTAAAAACTATAAAAAACATTTCAAAGTATAAAAAAATAAATGTAAAAACTAAAAAAAAAGTTAAAAATTATCCAAAAAAAATTAAAAAATAATAAAAAAAAATGTTTCAATTATAAAAAAAAAAAAATTTTAAAGTTATTAAAAAACTAAAAATTAAAAACAAATAGATAAAAATAATAAAAAAAAAAATTTTAAATTATTAAAAAAAAAATTTTAAATCAAAAAAAATTTGTAAATCATAAAATAAATTTTTAAATTATAAAATAAATTTTTAAATTATAAAAAATTAAATAAAAAAAAACTAAAAAAAATAAAAAAAAAATAAAATTAAAAAATATAAAAAAAATTAAAATTATAAAAAAACATTTTGAATTATAAAAAAAATTTAAAAAATATAGACAAACATTTTACATCACAAAAAATTTTTAAATAAAAACAAAAATACAAATTATAAAAATAAATTACAAATTAAAAAACAAAAACATTTCAAATGATAAATAAAAAAATTAAAAATGATACAAAAAAATGTTAGAATTATAAAAATAAATTAAAAATTGTAAACAAAGAAATTAAAATATAAAAAAAATTAAGTGAATTTTTTATCACTATTATAAAAAAACATTTTGAATTAAAAAAATTTTAAAATAAAAGGATTGAGATCTTAACGATATTTCAAATTAAAAAGTACTAAAAAAGATGCGTACATAGTATGGCATGCATATCGTCAAAAGGTATTTAGAACCAAGCTTTTCCTGCAGCTTGTAATTTGCGCATTGATTGTATGCCGCCTTACAGTTTTATGTCACCACCAAATGGCAACTGGATGGCTGGATTTCTAAAAAACGAAACTTTTTTACAGCAGCAACACATTCTCGTAGCTTTGTATTTGCCTGCCTAGATACGAACACTGATAGAAAACACTATTGATGTTTAATGTTCACAGTGGGTCCGAAGATCAGTCCCCATTATTAGTACTCCTGCACAAAACTAGACATTATTTCCCTATTTTCGAATTCTTAAGTAAAAAAAAAAAACAAAAAAAATCAGTTTGTAACCGAAATGGCCTTTCGTTGTCTGATGGTCTCACTAAAATTTCTAGCTGCAATCGCAAGAATACGACAGCGTATTTCTCTTAAGTTGGTTTGCTTATGGCTTGGAAGCTTTTGGAAACGTTCACTAAATCGACACGATATACATACATATATCTAGCTTGCCACATGTACAATAGAAGTATAATTTTAAGTACCTATCTCACTACACTTAGACTTAAGGACACTCTTTAATAAATAACGATAAGTAAACATACGGAAGCATTTTTTTCTTGATATGAACGTTACGTCGTCATTGCAATTGGCATTAAACTTAATTACATAGTTATATTTTAGAACTAAACAGCTGAAAATCTCAGCAAAAGAACAAATCTACATTCATCCACAATTTTTAATACTAATCTGATTCTCGAGCGCACACAATTATCTCAATACTAAATGATAAACTAACTATTCTCACAGTCACACCACTACACGTACACTTGCGCATACACACACACAGACTTAGAATTATTTTTTACAAGTAAATCTCGAAATGTTACGTGAAACCACGACTGGGTGATTGCACAGGCGATGGTGGCGGCGGCAGCGGTGAGAAATACGTCGATGAACGCGATGATGGTGATGGCGGACACGACGATTCCGGCACTATTCGCACATCGCTGTGGTAGTGCGAGCGTGGCGTTGGCGGTGGTGGATATGGTTCACTATCATATTGATATTGCATGCAAATCACCGCTGACGATGAGGAAATTTTGGTGGCGCCATTGCTGTTATTGCTGTTCGATTTGCTGGTATAATTCGAATCGGACTCATCGCAAATGTCCGTCGAACAGGGCGTCGGCGGCGGTGGTTGATTAATGATGCGATAATGACGATAGGGACGCCGCGAGCGCGTCGCAGGCGAGGGTGGCGGATTGATGGGGTAGGCGCCCATGCTGCTGCCATTCGTGGTGGAACTGGAGGCGCCAGTGATGTGATTGCGATCATAAGAATTGATGCTGTTGCGCGAATTCAATGTGGACATGCGCATCGCATCGGCAACTGAGGCGATTTTCGAAACACGCTGTGATTTAGAGAGTGTCGACGGCGAAAGGGGATCAGATGCCTGATCGTCTTTGGGTTCGTTGCGACTTTTGCCGATACGTGTGCGACAGACCTGTAGCAGATAGACAATGGAGAAGATAATGACGATGGTGGCAAAGATGAGAATCATGAAGGCCTTCTTATCCGAGGCGGGCGCCATGCGACGGGTATTCGCTTGTGAGCACATTTCGGCCGATTCGTCAGCACCATCGGCGCAGTGATCCCAACCGTCGCACAGTAGTGTGGCCGAGATGCAGAGCTGCAAGTAAATATAAAAGAGATTTGGGATGGCAGGTCAGCTATTTCAGCAACATCATACAGCTACATACCTTATTGATGGGACACTGAAACTCGCCCGGCCGCTTGCAGCAGTCCGCCTCATCATGACCATTTGCACAATTCGTAGTGCCGTCACACACCAGCGCCTTATCGATGCATTCGCCCGACTGACAGCTAAACTGATCGGGTCGACATGAGGGACAGCCCACTTCATCCGATTTATCGGGACAATCACTCTGGCCATCGCAACGCCATGATGCTGGTATACAATCTTTATTGATATCACTGCTAGAGCCATCGCCCTTAACAGGCGCCGCACAAGTGAAATGATCCGGCCCGCAAGCAGGTAAGGCGCCACAATTCTGTCTGTCCTCAAGCAACATAAGATTCTTCGGACAAGAGCAGATATCACGTACGCGTCCCTCCGATGAAGCAATACAAATATGCGAGCATATGGTGCGACTGTGTAGACAAGTATGATTGCGAAATAGTTTCGACTCGGGCGTCCAAACGGCCACAATGTCAGTTATTTGTGGTAGGCGTTGCATTTCAGGGCGACGACCATCACCGTTTACGGTTATGCGCTCCACACCAGTTTTATCGTCCAGCCAATAGACGAAACCTTGAATTGCGGCGAGCGAGATGACTTGCGAAATGTGCGTGGAAACGAGAATTTTCCTGCGTTGCAAAGGGTAAGTTTAACATTTTTTATAATAACTTTTGTTTTTTGTTAGAATTGACGAGCTCAACTTACTTATTTTTGCCATTTATGTCCATCGAATCAATGCGCTTGCCATGCGCATAGTAAACCATGTCACTTTGTTGATCCACTGCAAGCGCTGTGACTCCTTCCAGCTTAAAAGCAAGCACTACACGCTCAGCGCCGTCGATGCGCGAACGTATGATGGCTTGCTGACTACCCACATCGGTCCAAAACAACAGACGCTTCATGGCGTGCACGGCAATGTTGCGCGGTTTCTCCGAGTCGCCTGTATCTATGACACCTATGGAATCACCGTCGAATCTATGCGTAGTGAAGAGCCTTGTTATATATTGGAAATATAAAGATACAATTCTAGCTTCTCATCTACCTCGTCACATTGATGCTGTTCGAATGTGAACAGGTCCAGAACAGTAGACGACCAATCACATCCAATGCAATATCGAAGGGCTGCGAACCCGAGCCTACCAAAACCTTCACAAAAGTGCTGTTCGCGGGTGAGTGCTTGATGCTGTGGCTACGTCCTTCCACCTAACAAATAAATTGAATAATAAGAACACACATAAACAATTCAATTCATCACATCAACCCACCCAGTAAATGTTATGTGAAATCGGGTCGTATTCCACCGCTCGTATATTCTTGCCCGATAGCGGCAATGGCACATTCGGGCAGTCGCTCGTGTTCGGCAGTAAACGACCAAAGCTATTACGCTGGCTGTAGATGATATAGTTCTTGGGTGGTAGACAGGACATGTTATCCTTGGACAAAGTGTAGTGCGTTGGACAGGCGCAAATCATACCGCGACGCGTCGGTTGTGCCAAACACAAATGGGAACAGCCACCATTGTTGATTTTACATGGATTACTGCCTGTCTGACGATTTTGGTAGAATATCAGCAACGAACGTATGTAAGTCATGCCGCTGTGCACAAGACTGCGATTCTGTCCGGTCATCTTGTGCACTCGTTCAATGTCACCCGTATTCCAATCGCTCCAGTAGACAAAATCCTGATAGAGCGACATTGCATAGGGCTCGTCGACATCGGTGTTGATCAGCACCTGGCGTTTCTTGCCATCCCAATCGGCAGATTCGATTTTTGTGGGTCGCGATTGTGTTGCCCAGTAGAGACGCCGCGTTTCTGGATCTAACGTAAGTCCAGTCGCATGATTCGCACCCGAAATTATTGTCTGCAATTCGGACCCATCCATGCCGGCACGTCTTATCGAATCCGAAGGCGACTCGATCCAGTACATATAGCCACGTTTGGGCTCTAATACTAAAGAACGCGGCTCCTCTACGCCTTTCCAGAGCAGCACGCGTCGACTGGTGCCATCCAAACGTGCAACTTCAATGCGTCGCGCTTCAGAGTCGGTCCAGTAAATATTGTGCGCCAACCAATCAACTGCTATACCTTCGGGACAAATGAGTCCGGCATCGATGATGCGCTGCACGAAGGAACCATTCAAAAAGGCGCGGTAAATACATTTCGACTTCTGATCAGTCCAGTAGATGCGTTTGTCTGCCACATCCACATCCAGCGCATGTGCATCGCGCACATCTTTAAAAGGAATCTTCTCATCATTATGATTACCTTCGTTGTTGTCAATCGAAATTCGTCCGATGTGTTCCTGCCGCGAAAACAGCAAAAATGCTTCGGGTATGACGCATGTTTTCTTGTCATTCGCCAGCTCGTACTCTATGGAACATCGACAGACATAGTCGCTTGGCCGATTGAGACAAAGTTGCGTGCAACCGCCGTTGCGTACCGCGCATGAATTCGAACCCTTAACGTCGCGTAACCGCGTCACTTTCAGACCCATCAGATCGGGGTATTGATCAACGACGACTATTCGATTGTTGCCAGTGATTTTGTGCGCGCGATCGATGGCGCGTCGCTGCCAATCAGTCCAATAGAGGTAGTCATCTAGTAAACTCAAACCGAATAAATGTTTCAGGTTATCGCTTATAACAACACGTCTATCCGAGCCATCCATATTGGCCACCTCTATCTTGTCCGTTTTACCATCGCACCAGTAAATTGTTTTCGCTTCAATATCCAAAGCAATACCATTTGGCCAACCAAGATCTTCGGAGACAAGCACCACACGCTCCGAACCGTCCAAAGAAGCGCGCTCCACTTTTGGTTTCTTTTCATTCCAGTCACTCCAAAACATCCATCCAAGTGAAGGTGCCAGCGCAATGGCTCGTGGCTCTTCCAGATCTTCGTAGATCAACACTTTGCGCGCCGTACCATCCAAACGACATACCTCCACTCGATCAGTTATTGTGTCGGTCCAATAGAGGTTTCGCGCTAGCCAATCAACTGCCAGTCCGTCAGGATGCCGCACTTCAGACGTAACAAAGTCTTGCATGGCTGTACCATCTGGATGCGCACGTCGTATTGTATAGGCCTCCACATCAGACCAGTAGATATACTCCTCCACAGGATCATAGTCGATCGCAATTGCATACTTTACTTTGCCCAGCGGCAATGGAAATATCGTGAAGTCTGGTGTGTCCAAAGAAATTTTGCTAATCTGACCGCGCTGTACGATGAAGAGCATTTCCCGTGAGCCATTCGCGCAATTTGTTTCCGATACCAGTTTCACGCCCGTCGGACAGGCACAGCTATAGCCCTGTGCATTTGTAGAAAGCAAACAAAGGTGCGAACAGTTACCATTGTTATGCAGGCATGGATTGTCCTCGAACGGTTGTAGTGAAGGGTCCCAAGTGCGCACGGAAATCGGAGCCTCCGGCGTATCGATTAACTCACGCAACTCATGTGACTTCAGATCGAATGTATTTAATGAACCGCCCTTCGACCAGTCGGTCCAAAAGAGACGGTTGTTGAAATACGTCACACTATAGGGATATTCCAAAGTGCCAACCACTGTGCGCCGATTGCTGCCATCCAATTTCATCACATCGATAAACTTCAAATGACCGTCCGCCCAATAGATGAGCTCATTCTTTAAGTCCACCGTCAAGCCATTGGGCCAGAAAATGTTATCTTTCACAATAGTCATACGTGTCAACGGATCACCATCCATACTGGCACGTTCAATTTTCGGATATTCACCCCAATCGGTCCAAATGAGTAGACGCTTCGAAGGTACCACCGCAATAGCGCGCGGTTGATCCAAATCCGTCCAGAAGAGCACCTTCTGATATTTGCCATTAAGCGTCGCCACTTCGATACGGTTTTTCTCGCCATCCGTCCAATATAGCTTTTCCGTATACCAATCGATGGCGAGTCCTTCGGGCTTATCGAGACCCGCAGATATCACAGTTTGTTTGGGTGCTTTCATTAATGGCATCGAACTATTAATGTTCACACATTCGATGAGTTCTCGACCACAGTCGGCCCAGCAAATTAGATTACGCGCATAATAGAAATCAATGGCCATCGTTTCGGTAAGATCTTTGACGATGACATCGATTTGCGGACTACCAGTCGGACGTGTGATATTCGCGACTTGTATGTCATGATATGTAGTGAAGAGTAGTGTTGTAGGTATAAATGGTGAAGCGCTTGCGCTGATGGGCAAGATGGAAGACGATGAAAAGGAGGAGGTGGCGGTTGAGGCAGCGGTAGACAATGCGGGCGATATGTGTGCTGGAAAGAAAAATTAGACAAAAAATACTGATTAGTAAAAATTCAAAGGATCATTCTGACGAGGTATTATGTACGAGTATGTATGAATATAAAAACAATTCTGTATAATTCTTAATCACGCAAGCCTCCAGCGTCTCTGCGTCATCCTTCTGTATGAAATATTCGTATTCACACGAACTTCAAGGATTGTTGAAAGTATTATACTTATGTAGCTTCCGGAATAACCACTGTTGGCTGCTGACGGTAAGCAAGACTTGTAAACTTCTCAACAGGAAATGGCTCAGTGGAGAGAAAAAGTAGTGGGGCTAAGAGTTTTACCGGCTATGTATCTGCATAGTTTAGTGGCGAAATACTTTTGCAGACGAAAACACCCAAGAAGAGACCAAGAGACTGCTCCGGTTTGCAGTTCAGCCGGTACCTGTTCGACAGTAAACTAAACTGCCAAGGGGATATTGTAAACTTCTTCGCTGTGGAAGAGTTGAGCCGAGGTTTAAATTGTGGTATGTTTTGGCAACGCGCCTCATTTCGTTGGATAGGTGAACAATTGAATAGCTAGTGGGTGAGACGAAACCGAGGATAGAGAGAGTATTACTTGAGCTTCGGGGTGAGTTCGTTTCAGGGTTTATTTATTTAAGCTTTATAGCTTGTAAGGTTTGTTAGTGCACACCAATTTGGTACGGCTAATAACTTTTCGTAATTTATTGAGCTTTTTGGCACTGGGGACTCTTTTCATGACTTTTAAACTTATGAGAAAGTCTTGTTGCTATCCATGGCACAGTATGCACATAGTTTGCACTCTTAATTTACGATTTCATACGCCCTTTGAGGGATGAAGCGATCTGCTCGACAAATGAAATGACAATCAAAGGCTCAATTTGCTTTATACTCGTACTTAAGGCGAGAAGAAAATATAGCGCAACTCGCTTGAGCAACAATTTAATCTTTCGGCATTCGACACTCACTTTCACAATTTTTAAGGCATACCCAATTGAATACGTATAGATATATGTATGCAATTCAATAAAGTCTTTTTAAGCACCGAAATCGTTGAATTTATTTCGAAGAAATGCAGTTGTTCCATATATAGATTCGTTTCTCTCCACATGAAAAGTAAGTCATGAGCTCATTTACTTAAGAAAAGACTTAAGAAAAATAATCAAGCTTTCTTTGAAGTTTGTAGCTGCCTCTCCTCCTACCTCGCAGTGTTAAAGTCATAAAATTAAAAAACAAAAAAATGGAAGGCATGGATAGGCGAAAAAGTCCTTTGCTGAAACCAAGAAGTTGACGTTGCGAGCGTCAACAAGCGAGGTGGAAGTTGCTTTTGTGAATGCCTTCTTCGTGTAGATTGTGACTTCAATATTTCTTTATTTCCAATTTCTATCGCCTTTACAAACTAGTGAAAATGTATTTCTCTCAATCAATAGCATTGGTGGAAAAATGTATTGGGGCGCAGACAGCCGAAGCCGACACTGTCAATATTCTTACTAAGCTATAGCCCGCGATAAACTTATAGCACCTCAACATTTTTATCAATTTTGACAATTTTTTTTGTCTAACAAAAGCCATATGAATCCAAAATTCAAGTTTTATATAACAACTTATAAAATAAATAAATACCTAATATAAAAATTTCGCCAAAATCCTAAAAGTTGTAATCAGAATTTTTATAAAAAATTTGGGTACGCCTTTTTATAGCCCATTAAAATTTAGTATAATAAAGAGTGTAAGATTGAAGAGGCTTCAAATTCTATAATAGTTGATTTTGGATCATTCTTCCCTTCCCCATACCTTCCCCATACCCTGACGGTGGTGGTTGGGCTTGCGTGCAGCTGCGAAAGGCTGGGATGTGCCAATGGAGTGCTTAGGTACTCCATAAGGGTCGCCCATGTTGGAGAGACCAGTCTGGAGATGTCAGACAAAGACAGGTCCGTCCGTGTTTTAAACCAGAAGCTTTGCCTCACTTAAAATTAGTTTAGATTAGATTTGGGGGAGTTGGACAAGTCCAAGCACTCAGTCAGGAGACCATTGTACTACACCCGGATAGATTCCAGTAGAGGGAATAGAGGGATAGGAAAGATAAAATGTGGGTGGTAAGATGGAAAAAAAAATTTGAGGTCTCTCTTCCACATATCTCTTGGATTCATTGATGAATCTTAAGAGATCCGGAAGAGGAACAGAGCAACTTCCAGGTAGATCATTAACGTTCGTAAATCCAGAAGCGGCTGTTTCATAGTGAACGGCTTTTGGGTCTGCATCTGATCCCAGTGGGGCAGCAGTTTTATCCACACTTGGCAGTAGCTGTAAAAATTCAACCTATCTTTCTCCCCTGCCTAGTGTCGAATCAACCCCACCCTCAGTACGCGGCTAAAGAGAGTTCTAAAATTTTCGGAGACCCAGTCGTTCGCGTGCAGGAATTAGGCTAGAGCGATGGTCATGCTACTGAAGCCCCGGTTGTTCAGAATGTTACCACAGGTCTGAACAATCGGCAAACTACTAGGGTAAAACAACTTATCCTAAGGCAGGACTAAACTAGGAGTTATACCGAAAACAATCTATCGGATAGAATAGTAGTTGGCAACGCGGTCGCAGTGTCCAAAGACCACACTATAAAGTCTCCTGCTGAACTAAGACCAAATCGGATGATACTCCATCACAGAGGCCTGCGGTGGACAAAACTTGGGAACAAAATATGAAATCGGGTTACAAAAGCTCAATTAAGTTTCTTGAGAAGAAGAGCACAAGTGACCCAAATTCAAATTCTCTTTCTACACGGTATAAAGCGCTGAGCAAGAAGCACGCAGTGGGTCAAGGCACAGATCTGCTAAAATGTCGCACTGAAGACTGCAACGAGGTACTTTCTTATGCCCACAGAACATCTTCCTGTTAAGGAGCAGAACACCACACTTTGCAAACAGTTGCTGCTGAGATACCAACACAGGGATCACACCAACAGACACCTATTGGAAGACACGATATTTATCATGGATTGGAGAAACCATCCACAATACAGAAATACATTCGCCAACTACTGGACCCAACGACGATATATCGACTAGCATTGGATGAAGAACATTTATCGAGAGTCTTTGGAAAAACAGGTTGAATTTACTGCTAAGTTTAACAGGATGACCGCACATTTTCACTTACTTGCTTCGCAGAGAGCGAAGTGAGCTCTCTGATTCATGATTTATACAAATTATGAACTGCATTTCTGAACACCATACATTTCTTTCGCCACATACAACGGAAAGTCCTTCAGTCATTCTTGAGATATTTTTCAACATTACCCTTCAACATTACAAATTCACGAAACTATTATAAATGAAAAATATGGCATAATAACAATTAAGACCTGAACAAGACACTGTAGTAGAGCGAACCCTGCTTGTTGAGGAGATTGAGACTAAGATATGAATGAGCTCAATTAAAAATTAGAAACAATAACTGCTGCTGCTGGATGAATGCTGCCAACCAGCACCACGCACCACGCACCACTCACGACGGACGCAGTGACTTTAGTAGCACTTCAAGTTGCAACCAGCCAACGAGGTGGAAGAAAGCAAACAAACAGCCCACCAAGCAGAAGAAAAATGCGCTCCACAGGCATTGAATTGAATTGAAATTCCAACACATAATAAATATGAGTACTCATGAGTAGAATGGGCTCCCTAGTTATCAGCCAGCCAGCTAGGCACCCTTATTTCTGCAGCTGCACGCTGTGCCTATTGTTCATGCGCCTAACAATATACCTCGGTCGCTGATATGTGGGGCACATGCTGTCAGTGATGGTGATGGTGATGGCATTGGTGTTGATGTTGCTGCTGCTGATATACTGCTGCAACATCATTAAATATGCAGCAGCCCGCTCGCTGGAATATGCATGGACGCACCCAAGGATACGTCTTGCCACAGCTCGCTTCAGCTAACCACCAACTAACCAACCAACCAGCTAAGCAGCTTGCTTCTCTACCTACGCCACTCTACCTTAGCTGATCTAATTGCAAATGAATGCATTTTATGGCAAAATTACGCCAGGGAACTCAAGCAACGTAATGCAGCACCTAAACAAACTAAAAAACTAACAACAACATAAACTCGAAGCGAGCAGCTATAATAATAACATGGAAAATAAACTAGAAAAAAAAAGTGGAAGAAAAATCAACAAAGATAAGCAAACCACAATATTTGCATGAAATCGTTCCACACACACACCTCTCCTCCCTGACTACACTACTCGCTGGCACGCGTGATAAAATGAAGCAAAATATTTGCATGCGTGCATTGAATGAGTGGATGGATGCGTTGAGTACCCGCAGGAGCGACCAAGCGTGTAGCTAAGTGGGTCTCCATCCCCCACCAGCAGCATCAGCAGCAGCAACAGCAAACCACTGCATTGCTGCCATTGTGCACCAGCCCTACTTACACTTATGCAACTACCCCGATTCCCTACGCACAATATAACTCAATCTCATCCCTGTCGCAGCCCCAATCACCACCTCTCACACCTCTTACATTCATTAGTAGGCTGCCAGAGTAGTAATTGTTTGCCGAGTATTTCACTGCAGCTGGGTGGGATGGATGCTGTGGTGCGAGTGTGTAGGGAATTGCTACTAGGCTGCATAAAATGTATTTGAATACGCATTGTTTGGCATTAATGCGTCGCTGGTGGTGCGCATTGAATTTACATAAAGATAGTCAACAAGGCGAGAGTGGGTATTATGTAACTCACTCATACTCAAACTCATACATACTGGCATATTAATATTTAGAAATGTGCGAACGGCTCAAGTAGCAGGTAGTTGAGTGAATAGGTGGAATAGGTGGTTCGAAATAAAAAAATTGCGTGTATTAAACCTTAACAGTATACGAGTTGCACACAGCTGCATTCATGAGAACACTGATATGCATCTCAATTACAGTTTTACGTAGGTAAATATTGTTCATTCGAAATTTCTCGCATTAAGATAAAACTTTTAAAAAAGACTAGTAATTAACGGTATACCTCGTTACACATTTCATCAGCTGAATGAGGTATGACCATCAACGTTTTTAGTGAACTTTCTTTTATGACCTCAATCGACGCAAAATGCCTTCCCCGAAGTGATATATTTTTCTAGAGGCTTCAAAAAAAATTTAGCAGACTTGTAATGACTTATGACTAAGTGAAGCAGGTATTTTTGATATTGTAAATTTTAAGCCTTAATCCTAAGTTTTAGGTATACTATATTAAAAAAAATTTTTAAATTATTAATTTGAGATTTATTCAATATTGAAAATTTTGATTAGGAGTTTTTTAAGTGAAATATTTTTAGCTCTATCTAACATTTTTGTAAAATTATTTTATTTATTTTTTAGATTTAATTGTACTTAAAATATATTTTTTTGGAAACAATTTTTTTTTAAATTGAAAATTGTTTTTTCTTTAAAATGTTTGGGAAAAATTTATTCTTTAGTTTTTTTTAATAAAATTTATTTTATTTATTTTTTAGAATGAAATACGCTTACAATTTTTTTTTTTTTAGTTTTTATTTAAAATGTTTGGGAACATCTTTTCTTTAGTTCTTTCTAACATTTTTATAAATTTATTTGGAAATAATAAATAAAAATAATTACAATTTATTTTGAAATAAAAAATTAAAAACCAGAATTAAAAAATTGAGATTTATTCAATATTGAAAATTTGGTATGGATTTTTAAGTGGAATATCTTTAATTCTTTCCAACATTTTTGTAAATCTATTCTATTTTATTTTTTAATTTTAAGGATAAAATATCCTTAAAAAAAAGTTTCGTTTGGAAAAATTAAAAACAAAAGAAACAAAAATTATTTTTTAAATTTTTTTTTAATTTTTCTTTAATTCGTTTTTTTATAAATTTATTTATTTTTACTTTTTGGGATAAAATATACTTAGAAAAAACAATTATTTAAAATTTTTGGAAAGAAATTTTTCTTTAGTTCTTTCTAACATTTTTAAAATTTTTTTATTTTTACTTTTTAGGATAAAATATACTTAAAAAAAAGTTTATTTAAAATTTTTGGAAAAACTTTTTCTTTAGTTTTTTCTAACATTTTTAAAATTTTTTTATTTTTACTTTTTAAGATAAAATATACTTAAAAAAACAATTTTATTTAAAATTTTTGGAAAAAATTTTTTCTTTATTTCTTTCTAACATTTTTAAATTTTTTTATTTTACTTAAAAAAAATTTATTTAAAATTTTTGGAAAAATTTTTTTCTTTAGTTCTTTCTAACCTTTTAAAATTTTTTTTATTTTTACTTTTTAGGATAAAATATACTTAAAAAAAAATTTTATTTAAAATTTTTGGAACAATTTTTTTCTTTTTTAGGATAAAATATACTTAAAAAAAAGTTTCGTTTGGAAAAAGAACGAAACAGTTTTTTCAAAAATTTCCAAAAAATGTTTCCAAAATTTTTCAATTCCTTTTTTTCTCAGAATTTGTCTTTAAAACTTTCTAATATGTATTTTTATAAATTTATTAATATTTATTTTTTACGATAAAATATACTTAAAAAAATAATATTTTTTTGAAAAATTTTTTTATTTAAAATGTACTCTAAAATATGTGTTATTTTTTTTTTTTTTGCTCCAAATTTTCGAGAAAATTTTTTTGTCATATTTGAAAGCACCCCTTAATATTTATTATTATTATTTTTTTTTTCTTTAATAACTTAATAACTCAGTCTGAGTCTGGGCTCAGTAATCCCTGAAAGTTTCATAGTGGGATTGCCATAACTTTTCGGGCTACATTCAAATATGTACTGAAAAATCAGTGCGAACTACTGCTCTAGTGTAGCGGTAGCATGCGTACTCATATATTACGCCCATGTGCAAATCGGTTAGAACATCTCTACGCAGACAGAGCATCATTAGACAGATACAGAATTAGGCAGATGCAAGGTATTTTTCACTGATTCGCTAAAGTAATTTTTGTTATTGCTTGTTTCCCAAAAACTAACTAATAATTAAGTTAGAAAAAAACAAAAAATAATAACTAGAAAAAAAAACGGCCAACATCTTTTATTCTAAAAATATAAAAAGTAAAAATTTATATAAATGTAAAAAAAAACCGAAGATATTCCACTTTCAAAAACTCCATATCAATATTTTCAATAGGCCTCTTCTTTTCGCCAAGAGTCAGCAAGTAGCGAATAGATGAAGCAACTGGTAAAAATGAACATATGTGGGCAACGCGGGAATAGAGCTGCCTTAAATTACATACATATGTTGGTAAGGCAGTACGGTATACCAGTCTAATGAGCTGTAGCCATATTCGCTAACGGCGAATCTTGGTTGCTTTCGTTAGTTTTTCGTTAAGTTAATCGAGTATACAGATAGCGATTGGGGAAACAGCGAATAGAAGAGACCTAATATTGAATAGATCTCAAATTTATATTTTTTCTTTTGATGTTTTTCTCAGAATTTTCGACATTCAATAAATTTGTAAATTATTAAAATTTTATCAGTTCACTTCTTATTGATGACTATTTCCAAAATAAGAGTACTTGGATCTCTACATAGACATGAAATAGCTTTTATGCTTTTACAACCACGACGAAAACAAATGATATATGTACGCATGCACTTCATACGCCCACTATGCACACGTCAGCAGTTTTCAAACTAAATTTTTACTGCAGCCTCTAGCAAAATGTATCACTTCGAGGAAGGAATTTTTTGAAATGTCTTCACAGAATCCCTACATTACTCGCATTTCTACTGTCTGACTATCTATTATCAAATTTCGTACTCGGAGAATTCTACCAATCATCGCTTCTAAGAGCGCTGCTGCCTATATCAGGATGTTGATACCAAAGATCTGCTTGTTGATATCAAAGTTTCTGAACCATGATAAGTACACAGAATTAAGGGAATTTATTGAAAAATTTAGTCTTCGCTATGAAATTTTCGCTACAAGACGTATCCTTGGTCTTGGGCTTTATCAAAAGATAAAAATCGCTTACTTAGGTACTCCCTGAGTCACTAAAGAATTGAGCAGACCCAAACAAGCCCAAATGTGTGCATGTATATGTACGTGCATGCTTTTCAGATAACTGAGAGCTGCTGTTCCTTATAATGTCAAACGACCCTTGAAAATTTTCCGCCAGTTTTTTCTCTTGGAGCCTATTGCAGGCCCTATAACCCCGATATATTTTACTATACCTAAATACATGCATATATACATACATATTTATAAGTACGTATGAATGCAAGCAGGTACACAAGTACACTCACGGAACAAATACCTGCATTATTCGCATCAATTAACCAACGAAATGCTTTCGATGGGAATGCAAGCAGAATACAGAAGACTGTCATCAAGTGGCAGTCAATGCGTCTCAGCTCTACCACCACCACGAGTGCCACCCACCATGCAGCGCTGATAAATGTAAGCGAGGGGAGCAGAAATTGAAACAGCAGTGTCATAACAGGCAACAATCATTTGAGAAAACAGCAATAACACGAGGTCTCAAGAGGGTGGTCGAAGGACTATGGCGCTGTCATTTGTATGTGTATGTGTGTCTGTGTGTAGATTGCGTTGATGGTTGAGCCACACGGCCACACACTGGCGACCAACGTCGCTGCAAATTATTTGCATTTGCTGTTGTGTGCTTGTGCATAGTTTTTGTTGCTGGTTGTAGCATTAAGGCAGAAATTCATCAGCAACCTTCGCTTGTGCAATAACAGCAGCAACAACAGATACTCGTACCAGCACCACACTTGTACTTGTGTAAGTATGTTGCAACAAAATAGCAGCCATCAACAAATAAATCAGAAACAAAAATGGCAACAGCAATGAAAGCCCTCTCGTTGGAGCTGCCTGCCCTGCCTGTATGCAGCAACGAGACGAATTAAAATGCAACGCAACGAATATTTTAATTATTAATGGGCACAACGAGAAAACCAGCGTACAACAACAGCAGTGGTAGGTAGGAAATTTCGATGGGGGATTTCAGCGACATTTGATGAGAGAATTAAAACCAGCAGCGAGAAGGATGACGAAGTGCAGAGAAATGGACTTAATGAGCAGACGAGAAAGACGAGGCCTTCTGCCGTTAGCTGCAGTACATACATATGTGCATATACAATTATGCTATACACATAGATACATATGTACGTAGGTAAAAGTATATGAAAGTATTCATTGGATGGCATAATTCGGATGACCGCATGAGCGAAAGCCACAAAAATAACACTAACAACAAGACGAATATAGCCATACACATAAAATGACAACACATTTTCTCATAGTAGCCAAATCCTTAACCCCATAGCTTCGCAAATTGCTTGGGCGCTCAACCATCTCGTACTGGATGCTGGTAGCAGCAATCACCACTGCCATATCCCGTCGCACGTCGTTCCACATACAGTGTTGCGAGTAGTGACAAAAATGCTAAACTCACTCTAATATTAAAAAAGTAAATTTATAGTTTTATGATAAACACCGCAGATAAGAGATCTCGAAAAATAAAAATTAAAATGTTTTATAACAAAAAAGTTATGAACACTCAGAGTATGCACTTTCAGCACTGAGCCCTCTGTCGGCGTCAAACTGAAATATGTCAAAACGTATGAGAAACTGAACAGTAATATGAATGCTACCTATTAGAGCTCTCGATTTTGTTCGCACATTTTCGGCCTGTATCTCTTTTGGGAGTTAAAGTTGACATCATCATACCAGCCCATCTGTTTTTAGAAATTTTCAGTAAAAGTGGAGGAAAAGTAAATCTTTTTCAAAAGAGTGAGATTATGAGAAAGAACTTGCTCGGTACGTCCCGGACCAAAACTATATGAGTCAATGCCTCACATAGCGCTTAAATCAGGATATCGTAGAGCATTTTTTTGGGCCAATGCGCGTGAAAGATGGCCATTTCAACAATTGGAGCCAGATGCCTTTTATATATAGATTGCGGAAGTACCAACTACATTGCTTTAGAAATACATAAATTACCAACAAGAGTTCATTTAGTAACATGTAATTAGTCAACTTTAGAACGACAGATGGTTTTTCATGAAGAGTTTTGTCATAGCAGAAATACACTCGGAGGACTGCCATTGCCTGCATAGGGGCGACCGCTATTACAAATAAAATTTTCCATAATTTGGTGTTTCGAGCCTACTAATGCAAATATTTGGTAAAATAAGTGCATTTTAATTTTTCGCAACCTATCAGAAAAATAGTAGGAGACTCGAAAACAAAAAAATTGTTAATTTTTTTTCTTTTTACATTTTGCTGTCGGCTATAAATCGGAGTCGTTCCGACTACGGTGGGAACAAGTAGTTTCTCATCATTCATGTTTTGTTTGCTTGCTTTCTTTGTCTTTATTTTCGACAATTCGCTTTGACGCGCTTCCATATTTGCCGCATTTGTACGAGAAATCAATTTTGTATTGCGTATTTGGAGGAATTTTATTCAAAATAGGGGAAAAACACAAAATGATATGGCAGCGTGATTTGCCCACCGCACTCAATTTACGCAAAAACATATCTTAGGAATTTAAAAAACACAGCTCTCGAAGTTAAGTTAAGTTGAGTTTAGGCTAACCCGAAACGTGTGTTCCTCAAGTTATGTCTACGTCCTGGGTACCAGAGCTCTAAAACTAAAAAAAAGGACTTTGACCTCCTCCTAGATTATTCTGGCAAGTACAAAACGCGTGTTCCTCAAGTTATGTCTACGTCCTGGGTACCAGAGCTCTAAAACTAAAAAAAAGAACTTTGACCTCCTCCTATATTATTCTGGCAAGTACAAGGTGGCGCAAAATTAATACCCTATCAGAAGATTTTTAATTTTTGTAAATCGCGCCGTATTCCAACAACAGACAAGCAATATTCAAAATAAAGATTTCCATTACACAAAATATTTTTTTATTTAGTAAAAAAGTTATTCAAAAACAAAATTGCGTGAATGCAAATTTTTTGTTTATCTCAATGAAGACTAGCATACTAATTCGCTATAAGAATCCACTGGAAGTGAACCAAGTAGTAAACGAATTAAAATTATTAGTGGCGGGCATATTTCTTCAAATTTTGAAGAATATTACTGCATTTGGATGTGTGGATGGTAGAAGTTACATAGCTCTTGCTGGTATTCAATCTTCCCCCCATTTTTGAAATTTATGTTTTTTTTAGCTAAACTGTTGACATTATTTTTTCCGCCTACGAGAGTAGCCGACGTGACAATAAACCTTAACAATTTCTAATATTTCATCTTATTTTAGTGAAATTAACGCAATTACTAGGTTTCAGCGAAATCGTAACTCGTTTAGTCGTTTTTGTCAGCAGCATTTATGAAGTCGCCACACTGTGCGTCCTTCATACATACCATACTCATACATATACACATACATACATACTCGTATATGCATATTAATGTAACGCAGAATTGCTTAACAAGAGTACAAAACAAAAAAAACGGAATTGCTGGGGTGGGTGGAATTGCAATTTGCAATCGCTAAGCCATCACATTCCAGGCCATAATGGCATTCCGCGCGTCGAGACTGGAATGCGGTGAAAATGCAACGAATTGAAGTGTTATGGTTCGTGGTCGCAATTTTTATTTTTTTATTATTTCTCTTCTAGGCGGTTGTGGCAAGGAAGGAAGGGTCGTTGAAGTGGCACAATTTTTACGCGAAGGATGCGAAGCACAAAAACACTTAACTGCTAAAATGGGTGGAAATGAACTTGGTGCAAAGCAGGTCTGATGGTGAGGTTCTGATGTTTTTACAGGTAAGAAATAGGGAAAACGATGCTTGGCAACGCGATGGGTAACTAATAGTTGGCGTAAAAAAAAAAATTAAGAAAAAAAACAAATACTGAAAAAATCTACGCTAAATAGTGCATGGCTATTACAAATGTTTTTGGAGGAAATGAGCTCAACAATGGTTGTGATGGAAGAAAATGAAATGCACTAAAATGGAATAAAATAAAAATAAACATCGTAGATAAAATTGCAAGAAATAAAATGAAATAAAATAAAGTGAAGTGGAGTGGAGTGGAGTGGCATAGAATAGGATGAAAATTCAGTAGAATAAAATAAAATAAATGTAATATATTATAAAAATGAATGAATATGCTGAACGGTATTCATTCGATTGTTATGCAATTCTTGTGTATTTTTACAGCTGAATATAAATAAAAAGAAGTGTTTTCAAATCTCAGCCTCCAAATATTGTTCCCTTATACCTACTTCCTTCATACCGTATGTAGCGAGGACACGCATATATGTATCTAAAGCGTTTTTCAGTAAGAGCGCTTCAACTTTTTTTTTTAATAAAACACAAACGGTTTGACTTTTTTAACTAATTTTTTTTTTTTATTATCGAGTTTGAACATATACATTTAAGTATGAAATTCGATTTCTTTTGCATGACCACCGCGTGCACGTTTTACGAAGTCCAATCGTTGAACCCAGTTTTCGACCACTCTTTTGCATAAATCGGCCGAAATTCCAGCAATTTCGCGTTCAATATTGGCTCTGACCTCACAAATCGTCGCCGGCTCGTTACTGTAGACCAATGACTTAACATAACCCCAAAGAAAATAGTCTAGAGGCGTCAAATCACACGAGCGCGGCGGCCATTCGACCGTTCCATTTCTGGAAATAATGCGCTCATCGAACTTACTCTTCAACAAATCAATTGTAGCGTGTGCTGTGTGGCTTGTGGCCCCGTCCTGTTGAAACCACATGTCGTCTAAGTCCATACCATTCAATTGCGGCCAAAAATAATCGTTTATCATATCGCGGTATCGATTTCCATTCACAGTAACGTGGCGATCGTTCTCGTCAACGAAAAAATATGGGCCAATTACGCCGCCGGCATGTAAACCGCACCAAACAGTGATTTTTTCGGGATGCAACGGTGCCTCATGAATCACGTGTGGATTGCTTTCTGCCCAGTAACGCATATTTTGCTTGTTGACAAAGCCATTGAGCCAAAAGTGAGCTTCATCACTGAAGACGATTTTTTGGAAAAATGTAGTCTTAAAGTAGCAGCAACAGAACGATTATTTTCATAAAAAATATGCACGATTTGCAATCGTTGCTCAAGTGTGTAGCGTTCCATGATGAAATGTATACTAATGAAGTTTACAAATGACAAGCGAAAAATAAAAAATATTGCGTCGTTCGCCCCCCCTATCGGAAAAAAGTTGAAGCGCACCTATTGAAAAACGCTATATAAGTTCCCGAAACCATTATTTTTCTGCACACAACTTAACTCAAGAAATGAAGAGACATGCATTTATCGTCGCTATACTTTCTGTCAAAAAATCACGGGGAATTGTTCAATAAAACGCAAAATATTTGTTTAATCATCAAAATGTTTTTTGCCGCCTGCAAAATACGAAACAATACACATAAGCCAACGATTAGTCCAGTCATCAAAGCATCTTTTAAACGCGTTTGAAGAGATCTTCTTCAGCTGCTTCAGCGAATTCTCCTTAATGGCCTCTATCGACTCAAAGCGGCGTCCGCCGAGTGGCAATTTCAGTTTCGAGAAAAGGAAAAAGTCACAGGGGGAAGGAAAAGAACTACTTTAAATTGGAAAAATTGTGGAAAGAACTCACTCATCTATACAAAGAGTGATTGATAATTACAAATCTTCTGGTTCTATGAATTCCTAACATCGCTCTGGACACCCTAATAAGTTGAATGATCGAGAAAAGCCACAAATTATTAAGCGAGTGCAACAAAATCCGCGTTAATTGAAATCTGAGTGTGCATACATTTGACCCGCAATTTTTAACAGGAATTTATAGCAAATCAATCAATAAAATAAGCCTTGAGAACGATTAAAAATAATGGCTTAAAAGAACTTTTGCAATCCAACATCGCGCCACTGCCACGTATAAGGCTGTGTAAAATGACGTTAAGCGCTACGATAAGCTCCGTCAGGGATCGTAAAGGTTTCAGGTATCGTGATTTTTTTTAATCTCTTCCAAAAAAAATTATTCGTGCTGCTGAGTTGAATTGCTTTGGCACCATCTCCTACAAAAGTGGTGTATGCTGACAATATTGTCGGCCTGAAAAACCGCGCCGTATGTTCAGCGTACTCCAGAAAAAGAAGCAGAAAAAGTGGGTCTTGCGGTGAACGGGAGTAAAACAAAGTACCTGCTGTCAACACACAAAGAGTCCTCGCATCTTAGAAAACACACTGTTGGCAACCGCGAACTTGAAGTGGTGAAGGAATTTGTTCATCTACGTACCAGTGGTAACAGCCAGAACGACGTCAGCCTAGAGATTAAACGAAGGATAACTCTCACCAACAGGTGTTACTTTGGACCCAGTAGGCAATTGAGAAGTTGAATCGTCTGTCGAAAAACGAAAGCAACGCTGTGCAAATGCCTTATCCTCCCCATCCTTGTATATGGCGCAAAAGTTTGGACGATTACAACAACTGATGAGAGAGCCCTAAGATGGTTCGGGAGAAAAATTCTTCGAAATTCTTTGGTTCTCATCGCGTAGGCGAGAATGAGTTCCGCATCCGATGGAACAACGAGCTGTATGAGCTATACCGAGATGTGGACCGAGTGAAGCGTAGTAATGTACAGCGGATGCGCTGGCTTGGCCATGTCTCGAGGATGAACAAATGTACTCCGGCATGGCAGTCCTTCCGGAGGGACCCCACTGATGGACGACTAGGAAGAGGAAGACCTAATATACGTTGGGGAGATCAAGTGAGACACAATCGGGCATCACTCGGTGTCACCAACTGGCGCCAACAAGCAGCAAACCGAGCTAGATGTCGCAATGTTTTAGATTCGGCCGAAACTGACATACGGTTGTAGTGCCATCTAAGGAAGTAAGTAGTCCTGCTGTACTTAAGGTACCTTCAGACTTCCTAATGAAGGCTAGAAGTGTTTATTAACCGCAATCCTTAATTGTTGTAAGATGAGCTATACATTTGTTTGAACTTAATCACACTAGATTCTACCAAAAGTGGCTATTCACTGAGCTCAGACATTTCGTCACTCTACAAGCGTAGTTGGCCTTCTATCACTGTTGGCATACCAATTCGGTGCAGATGCGAACGTAGTCGACTATGGCCTCTAAAGTGACCTGCGAGCCACTTTAAGTCCGTAATACCTACCAGGCTAGTCCTACTTAACAGAGGGGCATCCAAAAAGCTCTGCATCGCACTGACAACAGGCACTCTTTTATCACTCTCTTAGATCTGGACTAACTAAGAGCACCTGATGATTTCACAGCTAGTCTCAATGTAAAAACACGATAAGTTTAATAGGGTACGAAAATATTTTTTCAGCGTCTCCAGAAGTCGTGTTTACTACTTGGACAATACGAGTTTCCTAAAGTTTTCTACCCATCGCTCTAAGCCATTCTCCTTCTGCACTTAAAAAACATGTCCCATAAAAATCGAATCATATATTTCCCATTTTCATTTTATACTTAAAGCAGCCAACATATTTTCAGTTAGTTATTTAAAGTAGTTAAATTTTACGGCGTGTTTTATTGGATGTAGTTGATGGTGTTGTTGAATCGCTGTTCGTGTTGATTGCGTATTTAAGTGAGCATTTGCAGGCAGAGCAACCTCACTACTACATACGCGCATACACTTACGTCTAAGTTTACAAAACTAAATATAAAAATATCTGTGCACACAATATACGAGTAAATGAGGAGCAGAATAGTTTAGCTGGTTAGCGTCGAGCTGACAGAGGCCAGTCAACAGAGTAAGCAGTGAGTAGAGTATGCAGGAGGGAAAGCAGGAAGTAAGGTAGGCATTGTGGCAGCCCATCATCAACTTTACATTAGCAGCTATCCAGGAGACCAACCAGGCAACCAACCAATTCAACTGCCACCTCAGCAAGTGGACGACAATCAACTAAACGACAGCTATGCAGCATGTCGCTCAGCTCAGTGGCTCGGTATTCAGTTAACGCACACTCAAACATACATACATACATACATATACTCGTACTGGGCTCTAGTTACCGTTGTCGTTGCTGTTGGAGCTTCTGTTGACGGCAGGCAGCAAATTGCCATTTTTTGTTCAAAATGCACTTGCCAAGCGATGCTCAGGTTACTGCCACTGCTATGGTGGTTCCGTTGTTGCAACTTTTAATGGCACTTGTTGTATTTGTTGCTGCTGCAATGAGCATTCAAGTGAAGGACGTTTTGCCAGTATCAGGTGGAAATTTTTTATATATAAGTATATGCTTTTTCCATTCACATTGGGGTCGCTGCATTGGAAACCCAGTGGTTTTGTTGCGAGCACTGCGGAGCTATGGACTGACCTGCGAGAGAAGTGGCAGGAATGGCATGGTAATGAACGGTATGGTGCGTTGCATTACTGCCCGGGCCGAAGTAGCCTCTGCTTGAGTGTAGTGCTATTGTTTTTGGTTTTTTTGTTTTTTGCTGATGCCTACATATATAATTACGGGCTTGCTAGTTTTTTGCTGCTTTTGTTTGGTTTATTTTTTTTTCAGATAGAGGTTAGTGGCTTGCAGTTGCCACTGACACTGCCATGAATGTGCAAGGGTGATTGTTGTTGTTGCTGGTTTTGTTGTTGATACTTCTTAACTTGGTCATAATTAATTTTGCTCATGAATAAATTTTAATTAGAAATGTGATACAAAAAAATAAACAACAACAAAAAAATATTTGCATTTTAAAATGAGAATAAATAGAACGCAAAAATTATGGTTAATATTGCAGTAGTGAAATATGAAAACTTAACTCGTTTCATTTATTTGAAGTAAAAATAAAATCGAAATTTTTTATCGAAAGTAGCACAATGAGAAATAAAATGAAAACAAAATAAAAAAAAATCCATAAATAAATAAAATAAAAGAATAAAATAGAATACAAAATAAATAAAAAACCAAAATACATAAACGAAGAAATAAATAAAATAAAAAATATACAAGAAATACATTTGTTAAAAAAAAAATTACAAATAAAATAAAGAAATATAAGAAAATAGAATAAAAAATTAAAACAGAAAATAAGTAAATACATACATAAACTAAGAAATAAATAAAATCAAAAAATTAAAAACCAAATTAAATATAAATTTAAAAATAAATCAAAAATAAGAAACATTAAAAAAAACATTAAAAATTAAATAAAATAAAAAATAAAATTAGACAAAATTAAGAAAAAAGATTAAAAATTAAATAAACAACGATGTATAAAAAAATAAAAAAAATTAAAAATAAAATAAGAAGTAAGGTAAAATAACAAATAAGAACATATATATATACCTAAATTGTCACAATTTAAAATCATTTTTTAATAACTTTAAATAGTTATTTTTAGATTAATAATTTAATAGTTATTAAATCAACGTAAAAGTTAAATAAAATTTAATTACCACGTTTCTATAAATGAACGAAATTGTAGAAAATAATTTTTCCAACTCTCATAGAACTAGTCTCGGTCATTTTTGATTTTTAAATTTTAACAATAGTCAATGTAAAAAATGTATAAGATTGCAATAGACCTGAACTGATATGAAAAGTGATATACTCGTCTTATCTATTCACTACCAACTTCTTAGTACCAAAATAAAAAAAAAAAACAAAAAAATAAAATAAAATAAATAAAATAAATAAAAAAAATAAAAAAAAGTGAAATATATAAAAAAAAATTTTAAATAAAAAATAAATAAATAAATCTAAGAAAAAATAATACATAAGATTTATTTTATTTAATAGTTTTTCACAAATTGCAAGGTAAGTTGCGACTAAGCAGATTCATTCTAGCAAAGAACGACTTGATAAGCCACTTGCAAACAGGTAATTAGAGGCAAGCTAGTAAAGTTGGAACCAAAATACAAGTTTTCGGATGCCAAAGCAAACAAAGCTAAAATTGGACTGGAAACGATCGATAGATGTATACTCCCTGAGAAGGAAAGATATGTGGTGTACTGACAAGTTTTGACTATTTATTATTTTGTAAATTGAAATATCTTTTATAGAAATGTAGTTCATACTACAACAAAAACCGTATAAAGCAAAGTTTCGAATTTAATACAAAATTTGTAAAAATTCGGCAAATTTTCATCAAAATTTTCAACTTTTTACTCAGAATTTTAGAAAAACTTAGGGTATGCAGTTTTATAGATCATTGTTGTTGTTGTAGTTTTTGGTGTATTCAGAGGCTCATTCACAAATATTTTTGTGATACATTTTAGCTCGTTACATCCCTCTGTTAAGAGTATTTCTTGTCCTTTCCCGTGAAAGAGGCGAAAAGGACACAACTATTGAGGAGTTAGAGGGTTAAAATTTTCCACAAATTTATTCCCTGTTATTTTTTCCCCAGGACTGCTGAACACACCGTATTTCTAAAATGCAAGGATTACTTAGTTTCCTATGCCGATTTACCATGAGAATGTGCTGGAGCAACCCCTTAAAATAAAATGCCATCTACCAGAATACATTGCATTCCTTTTTATTTTAGAAAAAGTTTAAATTTGTCGTACAGTGTTATAAAAAAAGTGTACATAAAATAATTGAATTAAGTAAAACCAAAAACTTTGCTCCACTCGAAACACTTTACACTAACTATAGCGCTTTAAAGTTTACACCCAGGAATTTAGTAAGCACATCCTACTGCCGTAAATGATGTGAGCGATGGCCCTACAGTGACACTTCTGCCCAGTTAGGCAACGACGCAAGCAACCCTAGGCAATGGAGTGTGTGGCAGTAATTTGAAGTAACCCTCTGCTTCAATGATTTTGTTGTTTCGCTTCACTTTTTTTATTTTGTCATTCATTCACTGTTACATTCGACGTTCACTCGACGTTGGAAGCGAACATTCCTACTTACATTCATACATTCACACACACATGCATACTTCCATAAATACAGGCAGTCATTATTTCATTCACTCATTCATTCATTCATTCATGCATTCATTCAGCAGTCACGTTCAGGAAACTACTCAATTCATACAATGTTTTAAGCACATTCAAGTCGTGCAGAAACCAACAACAACAACAAAAACAACAACAACGTAAGGCTACTGCTATAAATTCCAACGTGGTGTATGAGTGATCCTAGAATGCAAGGGTTGTCATAAGCAGTACGATTGCCATAACGGTACCGTTACTACAACAGCAATCACAACCGCAGTTGTTGGTGCTTGGTGCTGGGTGCACTACGTAAAACAGCAACTTGAGGTAATGCTGCTGCGGCTCTGTGGTTGAGTGGAAGGTGAGCGGAAGCAAGCGGTTAGTTTAGCTGTATGAGGTATGCATGGAGCAGGTAGGGCGAGAGCTTAGTGATAGCGTGTTAGGCAGCTGGTTGGTTTTATGCCACTCACCATCTATTGCCACTTGACTTGAAAATGCGTTCTAGTGTTTGCTGGCGTTGCTGTGGCTGCTACTACTGCTCCTGCTGCTTCTGCAGTAACAACATCACAACAACGTCGTTGTTGTTGTTTCTGTGCTAGTTGCCAATGTTCTAAACGTTTCCAGCGCAATTGCTGCCACTCACCTCAATCCATGGGCTCACTTCTCTAGCTTGTTATTGTTTGGAGCGTTCGTTGCTTATTTAGCCGTTTTCTTGACAGGCTAACAGGCAAGTTGACAGGCAGTAATCCCCACCCCCACCCCACCACCATTTATGATTTTATTGTTTTTGCAAACTTAGCGTTGTGATACTCGACAATCCTCACGCATCAACTATCAGTTCGATGAATGTTTTACGATTTCTAACATTTTTTTTTTTTACTGAATAAATCCTGTTTCTTCCTTTACGCCGTTTTGAGTGAGTTGCATGGTCTTTACGGTTTAGTGGACTTCTTGAAATAGATTTAGTGCTGAATTTACAATTGCTCGAGGGGTTGTGTTGTTTGCTTGTGCTATTTTTGTTTTTTTTTTTGTTTTTTGTACTTATAAAATGGCAGTAGCACTTAAGTAGATTTGCTTAAAAAATTGCTGCCCTTTTGTTTATCGGAGCTATTAGTGGAAGTGAAGCATCAGGATTAGTGTTTAATTGAAATTGTTGAAGTGTGTACAGAGTAGAGTAGCAAGAACTGCATGAACACTTGAGAGCTGATGATTAGTTTCATATATAGCTGAATATGTGGCTCGTAATGGGTCGAATTAGTGGATTTCGAGAAACCTCCATGTTAATAATTATTGATTAATTTGAGCAAAATTAATTAAAGTTGATCCGAATATACGATCCCACTGATGTGACGAATGCAGACACCATAGAAAAAACTTTGCATCGGCGGGCTTTGCAGCAGCCCATTCGGTTAATCCCATTCTCAGAGAGCCTCGCAATCTCTACTCTTTCGGCTTGGGAGATACTCGTAAAGTTTGGTAGTCGGAGCGAAAAAGATCTATTTAAAATTGAAATCATCCTCATTTACTCTGCTTTGATTCAGCATATCCTTGAACAAAATTTCGCCTGAAAGTTTTTTCTGATATCTAACTAAAAAGGATATAAACTGAGTCTTTCTGTATTCCTAAATATTAGTCAAGAATAAAGTCAGAGCAGCCAAATTTAAGCTCGATTGCGAAACTGATTGAAAAATCCCGGATGTGGGAAAGTCTGTAGGCAATTGATTCATGATCATACTTAGCCAATCTGTTGGACGTGAGTGAGTAGGAGGAAATTCCAACAAGCAAAAATCACAACTCTAAGTGGCAAATTGGCTTCACCAAGGCAACTCATAACACAATTACCGAGCTCAACGCACCAAAAACCGATTGTTCTCCCGTAAAACCGAGTCAACTGACTACACCGAAAAAGCTGATTTCTGCACTTTTGTTAGAGGCATACATTTCGACAAATTTCTTTGGTTACGGTATGCGTCCTCATATGCTTTCTGATTAATATGGAGTTAAGTAAAGCATTTTTTAAAGCTGCTGAATTGCTTGAGGATACACTGAAATCAATATTCAACAAAAAAAGTAATAATTTATAGTATTATTGCAGCTGGCACTCCCACTACAGCCAAACCCAATTACCTTGGCACGGCACTAAGTGGTCATACAGCTAGGTACCAGTGATCATTTCCACTTTAAGAAACCTTCAACGCCCATGTGTAGTCGCACTGTAAATATGTTCAAAGCTCTTATTTTCAGTTGCAGCCGACAAACAATTAGTAATCAAATCCCTCTAATGCTTTACGTTAACTGAAACGGCTTGGAAAAACCTGAGCTAATGCCATCATTGGCGACTACCATTCGCAATTCACAGAGAGAACATCTGTTCGAATCTCGGTCATCAAGACGCGTACACCACAAATAGGAGGCGGAGCTCGGCCAAACACCCAAAAAGTGTGTACGCGCCAATTATATATATATACCTATATAATGCCACCATTTCAAAGTCTATACTAACTGTCTTTATTTGCGGCTGCATTGCTTTCTCGGGTCTGCAATTGACAAATGCGTCCATTATGCATCGAATTAAACTTTCAGCTCCTCAGAATCAAATCAGGTTGTTTTAAACCACAAGCTAAGGGCCGTTAACTGAACTGATGTTTTCGGGGTCTTCAATTGGTAAGTTAAAAGGTATTTCTTTGTAAGCGAAAAGTACGAGAGTCTTCTAGAGTACTCGAGTACCTCTGCATGCTTAGATACCCATCATAAGCATCACAAGACATGTTATCTGCGGAAATAACAATGTGGTTTGTGTATTTCCAGCTGACTGACTAGTCAATTGCGTAAATCATTCATATCGATACAATAACTCCATTCCACTTCATCTACCTCCACCAATCAAATGATTTTTTTTTAATAATACATACCTTAATATTTTAGAATAGCACGAATTAAAGTTTTAAAGTAATATTGAACACATGAATGAGTTCAAAAACAACTTTTGCAAAATTGCGGATAAGGAAAAGGCTAAATTATCTATTCATTCACATACGAGGATTCACTCTGCCACCCACATTCACTATAAAAGTAAAAGGGTGCGATGCGAATTCGCAAATTTAATAATTTCGTGCTCACATACACCAATATAAGAAATTCCGAAAGTAAAAAAAAAAAATATCAGTAGATATTTCAGTAAAGCCATGTTGGTGCACGGCATGCAAGTAAAAATCAAATATGGCGAAAATGGATGGAATATACGGATATATGCACAGCCTAGAATGGAATTGCAAGAATTGTTTGCACCGGCCACCGGATTCATAGGAGCGAGAAGAGCAGGCATTATAGGAACTAAAAACAATTGCAAATTCTGAAAGCAAGTTTGTAAAAATACAATATCAAGAAAAGGATGAAAAAAAGATAGCGTGGTAGAAAAAAATGCATGAGAGAATTTCTACTATGTTTGTGGGAAATAGAAATTTGAAAAAAAAAAAAAATAAAGAATGAAAACAAAAGTTGCAAAACTGCGGAACAAAGAGCTGAACTGCGGAACAAAGGCAAAAAACACAGTATTTAAAGGGCGACACGACGAGGCTTATGATAAACAAAACTTACTATTCTCAAAACATTCTGGCCAAATTTATTTCGAATGCTGACTTATGGGCCAAAACCCAGAGATCCGAAAGAAAAAATGGGGTTGGATTGGCCATGTTCTACGTAGAGGAAAATGGTGACTTAACAAGGGCCGCTATTGACTGGAACCCTAAAGGGAAGCCGCAGAGGTGGAAGACCAGCGAATACCTGGAGACGACTGCTAGAGTGAGAAATCACCTGGAATGAAGTTAGGAGCAGACCCGAATGTAAGAAATTCGTTGTGGTCCTATGTTCCACATTGGAACTCTAGGAGTTTGTGATGATATTGTATGACAGGGTGACGTAAATGTAGTAAAACGAATTTTTGAGACTTGAAAAAAAGGTTGTGTTTTTCAATCTTATTTATTTGGATCCCCGTCAAATTGGTTATAATAATGCGATTTAAGTCAAATATGCGCCGTTTTGTTCGATGACGAGTTCCCAACGAGATGCCAAATTCATAATGCCCCTCTTATAGAAGCTCTCTTCCCTATTGTCAAAAAACTCGGAGAGCCAATTTTCACAGGACTCTCTTGTGGACAGCTTCCGACTACCAAGCTCGTTCGCCATGGACAGAAATAGGTGGTAATCACCTGATGCGAGATCCAGACTATACGGTGGATGCAAAAGAACCTCCCATCCGAGCTCCCGGAGCTTCTGGCGCGTCACCAAAGATGTGTGTGGCCTGGCGTTGTCCTGATGGAAGACAATTCGGCCTCTGTTGATCAAAGATGGCCTCTTCTGCATGAGTGCTGCATTCAAGCGGTCCAGTTGTTGGCAGTACAGGTCCGAATTGAGCGTTTGGCCATAGGGGAGCAGCTCATAGTGGATGATTCCCTGCCAATCCCACCAAACACACAGAATGACCTTCCTGGCCGTCAATCCAGGCTTGGCTACCGTCTGGGCAGCTTCACCGCTTTTCGACCACGACCGTTTGCGCTTCACGTTGTCGTAAGTGACCCACTTTTCATCGCCAGTCACCATCCGCTTCAAAAACGGGTCGATTTTGTTGCGATTCAGAAGCGATTCGCATGCATCCATACGGGCAAAAATGTTTTTTTGCGTCAAGTCGTGTGGCACCCATACATCGAGCTTCTTTTTTAATCCAAGCTTCTTCAAATGGCTTATAACGGTTTGATGATTTTATCGCAATTTTCGACGACAGGCCTTCCGGACCGTGGCGCATCTTCGATCACCTCTGCACCGGAACGACCATCGTTGTGCGGTGGAAATGGAAACTGTATCGGGTCCATAAACTGCACAATTTTTATTGGCAGCATGAGATGCATTTTTGCCTTTATCGTAGTAGTACTGTAAAATATGCCGTATTTTCTCTTTATTTTGCTCCATGTTTGCGACGCTATAACTCACGAACGACTAAAAGCAAACAACAATTAATCAAACACGTGTTAGCACGTGAAAAGAGCTTTCCAAAAAGCTCTAGCGTGAACCGATGCGACGAAAACAACTAGAACTACGCGCTTGCAAAGACAAGCTTGCGGAAATACCGCAAGACTTTTTTGACAACCTTATATAAAGAATGCCTACCTTTCGAGATGTATTTCTACTGTACGGAAAAATTCTAGTATTACTTTTCAGAGAGTTTGTGTGTAATAGAAGTATTAAATTGAAGGATAAAAAAAATGTCTTAACTTTTTGATGCAAAATAGCTACGACAGCGTCAATTTTCCAAACAGGAGTAATAATTTTGTTTTTGATTATGATGTAGTAAATGTGTTGAATGAAAAACAAAGATAAATAAGTCTTGGAAAAAGCTAGTTTCTTACATAAGTGGTGCTTTAAAATACGGAGAAGTAATTGTAAATGAATATCCGGCAGACGACCTTTAAGGTCATTGCCCTATATTCATTTATCTAAAAATTTTATTGTTCTAGTCTGTAAGCAAATATTGTGAACTGTAAATCAATATAAGTAAATAACTATTATTTGCTATTCTATTCTAATTTTGTTTCTGCATCACTTGTTTTTGAAAAACTTTTTTACTAAATAAAAAAAAACGATTTTGAGTTATAATAATCTTGATTTAGACCTTTAGTTCAGAAACATCAAATATAACTGACGTACGACGCCATTTGCAAAAATTATAAATCTTCCTGTAGGATGATTAATTTTGCGCCACCTTGTATATATTCTATTGCCTTTGGAAGTGCATGGCGAGTTTCCAAATGCAATTTTTTTTAAATCATTTTCGATGATTTGCTGAAATGTGTAATTCTTTAATTTAAGGTAGAGATGTATTGGATTTCCAAGTGTATAAGATAGGTATTCTATATTCATCACAAACCCACATTTTGAGACACCCTTTAAGGTGAATGGAACAGTAAGCAGGCAACAAAGTTGCTCGAAAAAAGTTAGTGTAGAAAGGGGGGAAATAGAGTCGGAGAGTGGATACGCCACAAATAATGAATATAAAACCACCTAGAAAATTGTGTATAGAGTACGGAGTATTCGCAATTAGAGACGTGCTGATTTTTCGGTACCAAATACTTTAGAAAAAATTGGGTACTCAATATTTCCTACTCGTTGCTCGAAACCGATTCAATACTTAAGCCTTCGCAGTAGTTTAAATTTAAAATTTACAAAAACTGATTTCATATTCTTTTTATACAAGGTGGCGCAAAATTAATCATCCAATTTTGTTTTTAAATAACTTTTATACTAAATAAAAAAAACAACTTTGAGGGATCTTATTTGACTTTCACGCGCTCCATTGCTTGTCTGTTTGTATACGGCAGCTGTCTAGTTCACAAGGGTCTGAAGTACGACGCTATATGCAATATTATGAGTCTTTCGCTAGGATGATTAATTTTGTGCCACCTTTGTATGTATCGCCTAAAAAACAAAGCTTGCACTAAGAAGATGATCTTTTCCCCAATTCAGGTTGGTATATTTTTAGAACAAATAAAAGTGGACTTGAAAGCTCTATAAAAAAATTAAAACTTTTTCCAAGTTTTTTTTATTTGATTTCAACAATGATGGTAAAATAGTAAAGAAAAATTATAGAATATCTATTTACACATAGAACATCCAGGCAAAAAAGATATATTATCGAATTTTACTTGTCATAGACATGCATACAAAGTTGTTATATCATTTTAGTCAGCATTGTCCTCAGATTTCAGCCCCTGCACTCCTATTTTTGATAGGTGAGGCCCCCAAAATTGCACTTAATCCCAACTTTTTTCCCAACGTCTTCCAAGCGTAAGTGTCTATGTGCAGAGATCAACTTAGATCGAAGACGCCGGAATTAGCGAATTACCATTCTAAGCCACAGTCAGACGGCACTCAAGGCGGTGTCATCCTTTGAGGTTAAGTCCTCATTGATCCTTGAGTGCATCGAGAAATGAAGCTTGGTAGGAACGTAAAACTGCATCCAGCTCATATGGGTCCCAGGGCACAGGGGAATAACTGGAAAAGAAGTAGCGAATACATTGTCGAGAGACTGCGGCCTGTTTATTTTATAGGGCCCGAGCCCTTCCTTGCTTGGAGCCCTTCCTCACACCATCAAAGAGAAGCTTAGAAGTGAAGATCTAAGGCTAAAAAACGTGAGCTGGCACCAAATTATGGGGTTACACCAGGCGGATTCTTTACAAGGGGGATACTCAATGGAGGTTCGGGCAGCTCATAATCCTCTTTAAGGATAAACTGAGAATGCTCACAGACAATCTCATAGGTCACTGCAGATTTCGTAGCCTTCTGCACAGCATTAGGATGTGGTCCACTGGCTTCCGTCGACTCTGCGACCAGTCTCCGTAGACTCCAGCGCATCTTCTTCTCGAATGTGCCGCTATAGCACGAAGAAGATTGAGACAACTCGGCCAAATGCGGACGGAAGAACGGCATATACGTTCACCCCAACTTAGTGCTATCTTAGCTTTAGTAAGGGTAAAAGGCACAAAAGACCACGCGGTCGAAGTGCAAGCCTTATTTTTATTGGTTCATTTATTATTCACTATTTGTGGCTATTTTGCAATGTTCGTACCACGGAACGGAGTATCGAAAATTTTGAATACTTTTAAAGTAGATACCGAGTATCAACTCAGTACTTAAAAGTATCAACTCAGCCAAACTCTAAGAACAATGCCGCAGAGCAAGATAATGTAAGTCATTGGGTGCATCAAACCTAATGGACTGATAATTAGACTAACTGCAGTCGAAGCTCTCGAACGAAATTGAAAATTGCACACACCAAAGTCAATACGTCTCACTATGTAGACCTCTCGAAACAAGCAGTAAGCTGCTGGTGTGGCCAGGCAGAATAAAGGTAAGCAAAAATTTAACGCTGGAAATGCCAAGCGGACAGGCAGCCAAGCGTATGTGTGAAGTTGAAGCTAAATGGATTCATTGCGAAGTCGGTACATGCGTGATGGTAATTTAAATAAAATCTGAGCACGACAAACGTAGTGAATAAAACCAACAACTACAGGAGCAATGATGAGTTGACGATGATGAAGTGAAAGACGAGGAAGCAGAACTTTTTTTATAGACACTAAAGACACATGAGAACCAGCACCGAACCAAAATGGAAATCATGAAGCTAACACAAATCGCCAGACCCAGGCACGACCAAGACGACAATGAACAGCAGATAATAGGGAGCCAGGAAGCAGAGAGTGGGCAGTTACGGCGCATACAAATGCAGCCAGATGATTGCTATGAAACAAGAAAATAACTCTATGCAGGAGTTGAATGGAGGAGTTGAAAGATGAACGTACATATGATGACGAGCAAAATTGCACGAACATATGAGTACAATAAAATTGCAGCTGAGTGCTATTGATGCTGTGCTCCCCCACCCGTTTGGAGTTCCGCTTGCCGTTAGACCCACAGCATACAGCAACCATCAGCCATCATCCAAGTGAAGTCAGTAATGCCTTGCTTGCAACGTCTACCTACCTCACTTACTCTTGACCCACAGGTTGTGTATGCCGCGTTGAATGTTTTACGGCATGTTGCATGTTGCATGAGTGTACAAGTAGTTAATACATACATATCTCGACAATTTTATCTTGTCCGCATGTTGCAAACAACAATATGTTGACGATGTAGCTGTTGTTGTTGTTGCTGCTGCTACACAACAACAGTGTGCATACACATAGCAGCTGCAACATGAGGCAGTCAGCCCGCCAGCCGGCTGCCTGCAAGGCGCGTTGAAGTGTAGCGTGTTTTTTGCATGCAACGCGTTACTATTGTTGTTGTTAGTTTTGTAAGTTGTTAAAAATTTGCCAGTCCGACACATCCTAAATTTTCGAAAAATTACATTTCGTGCGCATGTGTGTTTGTTTTTGTTGTTTTTTTGATTGCTTGTACACGCTAACTAGTTTCTCGAGTGTCTGCATATTCAAATTATTTCACAATTTTTTTTAGCTGCAATTTTAATTTCATCAGCTTGTCTCCTTCCTCGACTAACAGTCTGGGGCTGGTCCAGTCCGGTTCGTCTGTCCATTTATCTGCATGTCTCACAGAGCCATTAAGGCGGGTCTGCCATGTCAACGCCTGATTGACGCGTCGACGACGGCGAGGATAACAATGGCAGCAGCAGCAGCAACAACAACAACAACAGCGTTTAAATCGCTGGAGCTGTTGGGCGTCTGTATATTTTTTCACAGCTCTTTTTTTCTTCATGCATTTAAATTTTTATGTCGTGATCCAAATCGTTGAGTTGTCTTGGTGCTTGATTCTTACAATCCTCTTGCAGGGCCGAGTAGTAAGTAACTGTCAGAAGCCAAAAAGTACAACAACAGAGCTCACTATCCAACCAAGCTACAGCTTAGCACTGTACTTGGCGCATGCAACAATTTTGCTTAGTAGGCCCAACAAATTGGAGCTGTTGAAAGCTACTTACTCAAATTGGTTACGTTTGAAAGCGAAAAAAAAATCCGGACAGAAATGAATTTATCTAAACAAAGCCATACATGAACACCCATCGACAAAAAAGATCCGCGCACGCCTTAGGATTACAAATTGTGACATTTAATATTTTAAATTTGATTTTAACTAATTTTCGGTAAAAATATAGTTCCCTTTATGAGTCCCGTGTACTCAATAGGCTATTCAGACTCCATAAAAAGCTAAAACCCGTCTTGATTGCCACAGTCCTAATAGTAATAGAAACGACTCAACATTCCCTGCAGAAAATAAATCTAGAGCCAGCATTCTGTCTCAGCAGACAGACTCACCCGATGCAGATGTGTGCGCACTCGATTAAGACCGTTCGGGTAACCCTCGCGCAATCTCAAGTCGGCGCGACCCAGTTGAGTTACCTACTTGCGCAAGGAGGTATCCCAAACAACCTTATCTATTTTAGATCCGCTAGGTTAGGATAGGTTTTGGTGGTAGTCGGTCTGGACGACAAACTCACTTAGACCTTACAGGTCCGTTATGCTATCACTGTGCGACACGGAAACCTAATTTTTTTCCATCGTGGAATCATTTTATGGTTCTTATTAAGAGCAAGATTGATCCCATCCCCACAGTTCCGTAAAAGATTTGAAAAAGTATTTATATAAGCAACCTGTTCTGATTTTAGCTAAGGCTAGACAATTGCTCAACTGTTTCTTCCTCTTCTTCATCTCTACAACTTCTGCAATATTCATCCTGCGAGATATCATCTTTTGAGAGGCTAATCAATTATTTTGTTTTTTCTTGTTTATTTGCGGCCACAGTAGCCTAGCTGCTAGGCATGTGTCTTCATGCCCTGGCCTCTTGGCTAATGTTATTTCCCAATTATTAATTTGCTCGTTGCTATAAGTATCCCAATGGTACTTCTATCACTGCGCAGTTGAAGAGTAGTACCTTTCCTGGTTAAGGTACTAAGGTCCCCTAAAGCATCTCAACACCAACCCCGCTCTGAGTGTACCTGTTTATTTATAAGTATTCTAGGCATGTTTGAGACCACAAGCTGATTCCGACCAAAGTGGAATAGCTGAAAAACCACTGCTGCCAACTCATCGGGCATCTCGTTTCACCCTCAGTGATCAGCTGTCATCGAATCATTCTGTATTTTTTTCTTGCCACAACCTGAAAGGATAGCATTCACTTATTAGTTTGGATGGGAAAATCCATCTATGGACATAGAATTTTGATAGCTCTTGGCAAAATGTGTCAACAGAAGCGGGTTTCAGACCATTTGCAAGCCGTAAGTTGTCGCAAATTGCGATTGTAAGAATCTCAGCCTGGAAGACGCTAGCGCATACGACCAGCTCGTCAAAATAGAGTTTGGTGCCAAAGCCCATAAATATCTGCGCCCGTTTTCTTTTCAGTTTTTGATCTGTCTGCCCGAAGCACGTATACCTTGCGCCAAAACGATAACATATCAACATTTTGACCATTTTTTTGTTTTTTGGAATGTTCTTTAGCAATATAAGTCCAACTTCCAAATTTTATGAAAAAAATTCAAAAACCTTTCATTCTAATTCCAATTCTAATTGTTAAATATGACAGGATATTGTTTACTAGGTGTTACTATGGAGAGAATACTCCGGCTATAAAGAACCCAAATTTCTACAAAATGGGCAAAGAAATATAATTTAGCAAGAAATTCCTAATCTGATTTCAAGGTCGAGATGTTTGAGTTTTTTGAGTTCTAACTTTAGATTCTAGATATGTAGATTGGTGTTTTGGGACAAAAGGCACGGGCGAACAAGTTTCGGACTGAAGCTCTAGAGAATCGCATGACTTTTGCAAAAAATTTGAGGATCGCATTTTACTAGTCAGCGAAACAAAGCGGCCGCCTTAGCCAAATGGGTTGTGCGAAACTAGCGGAAGTGCACACGTTCAAATCCCCGGGCATGAAACACCAAATGATAGAAAAAGTTGTTTCTAATACCGATCGCCCCTGGGCATACAATGGCAAACCTCCGAGTGTATTTCTGCCCTGAAGAAATTCCTCACAAAAAAGCATTTGCCGTTCGGAGTCGACATAAAACTGAATGTCGCTCCATTTGTGGAAAAACATCAACACGCACACCACAAATAGGAGGAGGAGCTCGGCCAAACACCCAAAAAAGGTGTACGCACCAATTATATACATAAACGATCATAAAGGCTCAGATTATGTATTCACATCCAAGATAGTCACTACTGTACTATAGGATATGAATTATCTGTTGTGCAAAATTTGAAGGAAATGAAACACTGACCCATAGGAGGAGACTCATCCGCTGTTGTCCTTGGAACAGAATAATTTTGTGGCTTGTCTAACTCTAAGAAACCAATAAAAAAGTGGTTATACTAAAAGGCGGCCACCGTATTCGAGTGCGTGGGTTTGTGACTTCCATTCGGTAGAGCCCAGGTTGAAAACCCGCTGTGGGCACAAAACACCAAAACCATAACAAATGTTTTTTTCTGATTTCATGAAAAAGCATCCCCATTAAAAAAAAAACCATCTGCCGTTTGAAGGCGGTTTAACTTTGGGTTCTTTTACTTGTGGAAGAAACCAATATTAAGACGTACACCACAATTTGGAAGAGGAGCTCGGTGAAACAAACAAACAGTAGATATCTGGGACAGGCGAAGCTTTATGTATGGAAATGGCATAAACTGTTTTCGATAGGGCTGTTGTAAGGTTGCACCGAATGGGTTAGTCCACGGACACAAAATGCCGAGTTTGTTATAAAAAAAAAAAAAAAAAAAAACACTGAGACGGCTCAACACATTTTTTTTATAAATATCAGACGCTGGCTGGAATTAGATTGATTTTGTAATGACTATCTACCACTACAGAGCGTTTAATAACTACCTAAAGCACCGGAACTTATTTAATGTCGAGCATTCGTTATATGGAGAAAATGCACAAGACCGCCAACAACAAAAAAAATCTCAACAATCAAAATTTTATTTTTTATAAATTTTGAAACTTGGATTTATCTGGTTTTTAGGAAAATTAACCATATTTTTATTGAAAAATATTAAAATTAAAAAATAAACAAATAGATGATCAAAAAGCATGCCAATAGGCCCTCGAGCTGTTATTAAATGCGCTTTACGACGAGCGGAAATTGTACAAAAGCTTCAAGTGTTCGTGAACCGCTGCTTGAGACGCATTCTACGTATTTGGTGGCCAGACAACTGGATATCTAAAACCGAATTGTATTGACGATGTCATCAAAAACCAATTGCAACTGAATTAAGAGAACTTAAATGGAGATGGCTTGGCCATACCCTACGGAGAGGTGCCACTGAAATCAGCAGACAAGCGCTGGAATGGAACCCCCCAAGGACGGCGCAGAAGAGGCAAACCTAGGGACTCTTGGCGGCGCTGCATCGAAGAGGAATACAAAGTCATGGACAAAACACTGGCAACAAGTGAAAAATATATCCGGGAATCGCATAAAATGGAAAAATTTTACTTTGGCCCTATGCTCCGCAACGGAGACGAAGGAATGATGATGATGATGTACGAAGAGCTAGGGCTTTTTAACCTTCAATAAAGAGTCTGTCTGCAGCTGCTCTGCATATCTGGGACGTGGTATCGAGATGCGAAATATATTCTAAGACATAGTATTCATATCCCTCTTCGTATCTTATCTGCATAATTTGCATAAAGGTTATCAAGAGAAATAATAAATAATGTAAAAAACTTCTCATATTACAAGTCCAGATGAATCAAAAATAAATCTGAACAAAGTGCAACGGCAAACAAGTCGATGAGTATTATTTTTCATGTATGCATATTTTCCTGCATGTTTCTTTGGTGTTTTTAGTCACACGAACCTTCAAAAGCGCAAGCAAAAAATTATAACTGAAGACCATTAAGTTGAATTATCGCATTAAAATGCGAGTATTCGCGTTCTTATCAATTTAACACGCCCACTAAATGAAAATTAACTGCTTACAACACGGTCGGTTGGTCGTGCAGCAGTACGAGAAAGAAGAAGCAGAATATAAAAAGCCATCAAGCAAAGGCAGAAGATAAAAACTTGACAGCAAATGTAGCAGGCAAAAGTCAAGAGGCAGCAAGCTGGATGTTGGCAAATACAGAGGAAGTTTAAGTACGAATGAGGATCCGGTAAAAAAAGCAAAAAACATAATAATAACCGCTTTAACAACACAAACGACTACAAGTACGAGTATTAATGTTGTTGCAGCTTTCAATGTTGTTACCGATTACTACCGCTGCAAGCATGTAACGTGTAGTTTTTATCGCTCTGCGGCACTTTGGTGCATGCGTCGTGTATGCGCGGCGAGGATGTGCAACAAAAAAGAAAAATTATAAAACGCTTTGCACGTAGTTTTACTTCGTTAGCATCTTGTTATTTTACTCGACGCTTTTTGTTATGCCCTTGCACGTACATACATAAATACACTCGCATGCACTATCATTAAGACGGTTGTGTCACAGGTTGAATCAAATTTAAATGCAAAACCCGTTGAAAAAATTAGCACCAGTTGATAAAAGTTCCTCCACCTCCCTCTTTTGGAGAGCTGAGTGTAGATGTGTTTAAATCTTGGTGATTCACTGGTGGAACAAACCGAATGGAACGACCCTGATGGATCAAACGAATTTCCTAAATAAAAAAATACCAGTCTAACGGTTAGACGCGATAGAAGTGAAACCTTCCGTAAAACAAACTGAGAGAGAATGAGACGAAAGTAGCATTAGGAGCGGGATAATTATAGGTTCATTATAATATTGCTATAAAGTTCATATTTTATTTTCTTCATTTTATTATTATTCATCCTCAATGTTTTCAATTTCAACAAATGATACGAGTGGCTTATGATAGCTAACATATGATACAAATGCTTTGGTTTCGATGTTGTCAACATATCTTTGAAATACCGCGTCAATGGTTGTTTTTGATCGTGTTGTCGATTCAGTGCGATTGTTACACATTTTTAAATTGAATGTTGTATTGAGAACGTCAATTAAAGGAACCGCTGTGTCCAATGCAAAATTTACGTTAAAATCGCCACTTAAAATCATTGGAACTTTATTGTAATCTTTTCTAAGTATCCGCGATACTTCTGGTGTATACTTTATTAAATTTTCGTGAATGAATTCCGTGATGCTATTTATTGATTTTTTTTCTGTCGATATTCACGACACTTTTCTGCATTATTTTTCGGCATAATTGCGGTAAATATTTAAAAATGAAAATATTTACGAATATAAAAATACACACGCGGTTGCTATTATGAGCGTCCCCAGCAAAACCTGCGTGACCGAAACTCTAACACAATTACATTTTTTTGAATGTTACAAACACATATGCACGCAGGTTTTGCTGGGGCGTGACCGAAACTCTAACACAATTACACATATGCACTCGTATTTGTTTAAAAATCGACTTTTTTTTTGGTTCTCCGTCACCTTTGGAAAATATGTAAACAGTAAGCAAACTTTATTCATATATTTTTCCTCATTTTTGCATCAGTAAAATTAAACAAACGCCGTAGCCGAATGGGTTGGTGCGTGACTACTATTCAGAATTCACAGAGAGAACGTCAGTTCGAATCTCGGTGAAAACACCAAAATTAAGGAAAACTATTTTTCTAATAGCGCTCACCCCTCAGCAGGCAATGGCAAAACACCGAGTGTATTTCTGCCATGAAAAAAAGCTCCTCATAAACATATCATAAAATAAAATAAAATAACTGTATAAAAAAATTTTTTTTCTTGTGATTCGAACCAAGGATTTTGGATCGGAAGCTCACATTGCTAGCCGCTCGGCTATCGCGCCATGCTGTCGGCGCTGGCCTTAAAGTTATTTAGTTCGTCGCTACGTTTATGTCAACATATAATATAACGCTTCGTAGCCAAGAGTGTCGCTTTTTCGTTTCATCGAGTCTCAAATCACTCCCAACGATTCTAAAGAAGTTTTCACTTCAAAAAAACAATTTTCAATAGCAACAGATGACAAAAAAAACCTCTAAGAAAGCTGCAACTACCCAGAGCTCCAATGATTTAACTTTCACGAAAATATAGAGCCTGTGGAAATATACGAAATGTTGGCGAATATCCTGCCCATTACAAATAGAGGGCCCTACAGTTTTAAACGCTGCCGAACAGCGGCTGACTTTTATGAGAAAGGCTTTTTCATGACTGAGGAATGGTCGCTGTTAACAAAAAAATTCAATTCTTGATATTTTACTCGACGATAATGAACATATTTTTTGTCCCATGAACTGAGTGTGTCACACCCGAGGAAAATAAATGTGAAGGGTGATCAGAGTAGAGGTAATTTTTTCAACAGAGTTTTTTGACAGATCACGCGCGACTACTGTTAAACTAACTACTTTTCATCATGGGAAGACTTCCGCCTCAACAACGTTTACAAATCGTACAGTTGTATTACGAACATCGACGCTCTGTGAGAACTGTTAATCGCGCGCTCAGGCCAACTTATGTTGTACAGCGATGAGGCCCATTTTTGGCTTAATTGGACTGAAGAGCAACCCAAAGCCATTCAAGGACAGCCATTACATCTATTGAAAACAACCGTTTGGTGCGACCTATTGACTGGCGGAATCATCGGCCCATGTTTCTTGAAAGACGAGGCTAGTGCCAATGTAACAGTGAATGGCGAACGCAATCGCGCCATGATAAACGACTTTTTGATGCCGGATCTCCACAACATTTGGTTCCAACAACACGGCGGACGGCGTTACTTGTCATACATCCGGTGAAGCAATGGATTTACTGCGTCGTCCTTTCTGTGAGCAATTTATCTCTCGTTTCGAACCAGGGCATTGGCTACCAAGATCAAGTGATATCACACCTTTGGATCCCTATTTGTGGGGGTATGTAAATTCTAAAGTTACGTATTTAAAAACGGCTCGGCTGCCTCATATTCTTGTTCATTGATGGCGGGTTAATGCGCACAGTGGGGATCGAATACCTGTTGACCTGGCTGTGTTATCGATCTCGTCTTCGACTTCTAAGGTTTTTCCCCGTGGTCTGATCTACTTAGTTGTGGACTGTAAGATCTTCCGCTGGCAACCGAATCTGCCAAATCTTGGACTATAAGATCTTCCACTGGCTCTGAATGGAACCGTTTTTGTGAGATCGTTGATTTCTTTGCATCATTTTTTATCTAAGGAGAGGCATTACTGTCTTCGAACAGATGTAAATTTGTATGAGTTGCATTATTGGCTTCAACGTTTTTGTCAGAGAACGTTTCTAGGTTTTTTTTTTTTTTAATTTTTAGTCTGCTTGCATGACGACGAACTATAGGAGGAAATCTATGATTAAAACATTAATATCCTGTGCTCAAAAACGGCGATGAACGATCGAACGTTAATTTGACCTTCATGAAACCTTTGACAATATTCATGATTGTATAAGTACAATAAAAGTATCACCCAAACTCTTGACGAAATCTGTATGTATGTATATTAGAGTCCCCTCAAATTACCGACTAAAAGGCAGATATATACAGCCAGCCAGAGCTGTTGATGTAATGGAGAGGATGGATGGGATTTAGATTGACGTCCTGCCCAGGCTGTCGAAGAAAGGAGCACTCAGTGACCTTAATCGTCAAGCTGTAGGGCCCGAACATTTACAGAGAAAATGCTCAACAGTCTACTTCTCTGAAAGGTCCTAATAGCTTCAGCAATGGGGGTTAAATGGTAAAATACGAAGACGTAGATGATTCGAAATTTCTTGAATGAGTATTTGACGCTGCAACAATTGCTTTGCAATCAATATAAGTTTTAGAGAAGCGCATGCAGCTAAATTCGTTCAACACGTCTTCTATGGGCATCTGGAACGGTGCAGAATCGATCAATTAATTTATTTTCTTCGAAAAGATTTACAAGACGCATTTAACGAGTCGGGCTGTTTAGAGACAAGTTAGGTGAGGGAAAATTTCGTTTCTTTTCTGAACGTGATAATGAGCTTTTTTGAATCGTAAATGCCCACTTTTACAGCACCCATTCTTACCTAATGCTACCTAATCCCATTTCTGCCATTAAACCCACATAGCGAGAAGAGAGAAGAAAAAAGTAATGCACACAAAACCATGCTAATGACATTGATCTGTAAATAGTACACAACTACAACAATAAAAACAACGAATAGAACACCCCCGATATGGCTAGCCTCGACATATCATAGAATAATACTATACATAAACAATTAGCAACTGCGGTGACGATGCCCACCGCCAAACCGCAATTACATTTAATGACCAACAAGCAAGCAACACCGGCCACAACAACAGCAAACCGCAAAATACGCCAACGCCAATTGGCAGTATGCGCGCATATAGTACACACACACACTCATATGTGTGCATATGTAAATACAAACAAACATAATGGGCACCTATGCAGCTTCACCAGGAGTCCACTGAGCAAATCAATAAGCAGCCCTGCCGTACTTACAAACCTACCCGAGGTAATGTATCATATGAGTAATGATTAAGCGATAGGAGCAGCAGCAGCACTCGGGTCCAGCCAGCAATTTCGCGAATGTGTGGACATACACATTAGCGCAATAACAACAACCCAACAACAAATACGCGAACATTGTATGCGCGTTAAAGTTAAGCTGCCAACAAAACTGACATGACAACTGCCCATTAATGTGAAAATAAATAAAATTTGTATCAGCCACTAAAACAACTGGCGAGCTGATGGACAGATTTGGTATGGAAGCTTGGAAGCAGGGCAGCTGTTGGCTGCATGGCAGGCAGGCAGACAGACACTCAAGCAATTGGCAATGGGCGTTCAGCCAACACTGATGCTGCGGTTGCTGGATGGTGCAAGTTGGCAAGGCGCGACTGCTGCATTCGTATTTTACCGCAAAGGTGCTGCAGTATGAGGTGTGCGCGCAACACTATAATAATCATGTTACCGATCGAGACAAACATGTCGTCAACGTCGACAAGCTGCCCTGAGGTAAACTGGCAGGGAGCATAACAGCAGCCAAGAGGGCAGCCAGCCACCAGCCAGCTAGCTAGCTATGCGGCTGGCGGCAGGCATTCGGTCAGTTAAGTGGTGCACCACGAACTAGCGGTGGCAGGGTGTCAGGCTATAGTGGCTGATGTTGGCACTGGTGTGCGTTGAATAGGAAAAACCAACAATCAGCAAATGTAAAATTGTTTAAATAAGCGCAAATACGATTATGTCGTCTAGTGAATTTGGTGAGTGGGAAGGCGAGCCGTGGGCGACGACACAACCCAGACAAACTGTGAAGGAAAGAATTCGGTGAGAAAAAGATTTGTGACTGAGTTTAAAAGATCACTAAGTGGTTAAATGATTGGGGCAAAGGCGAACTGATTCGAGGTATAAGAAAAAAAAAAGATTAAAGCACAAATTAACTGAGATATCCAACGAACGAATGAGACTTTGCACTGAGGTCTGCAATGGGTGTAGCTCAAGGGATAACGAAACTTACTACGAGTTTTTTAATGAATACTGGCAAAGCGTTGTATGCTTGTGAATTATGCGAACTATCAGACAGAACATAAGCCGATACCCCATTTCAGTTTCAAGCTATGAGTTTACATATTGGGAACATTTCATTAGTCTGTTGAGATTTTCAGGCGTTAGCTAAGCGAACAGTACAAAGAAACGCGTTTCATCAATGTAGAGAGAAAATGTTTAAATAGTCTATAGAAATGCTATGCTAGATAGAAGAGTACCTTAGTCACATAATGGAAGTTAAAAAATCAGCAACCAAAAAAAAAACTGAGCTCGAGACTAGGCGTTCCCACGACAGTCGGTTCTACGTTACCCGAACGACACGGATTTATATCCGGCCAAGGACTGCCACTTCAGCAGCATTCCCCATATATGTATGGGGAATGTTTATGTTGCTACAACAACAACAACAACAACAGCTCGAGACTAGGAAATTAGAGTAGGTGATTAGGTGACTGAAGTGCATACGTAAAAATTAAACCATACACGAGTTTCTCTTAAAACCCTTCATTTTGTAAGGCACTAAAGTAGAGACAATCAAACAAGTGAGAGAAAAGTCGCTGGCGCACTCAAGAGAATTATTCTTTGTAAGATTTATGGTTCGAAACTGAAAGGAGTTCTTCCTCTAGGATAAAGGAAATGATAGCTGGGTAAACACATTGGCAAGATAAATTAGAGATGTACACACTTTACGAAATAGCTCAGCATTAAAACTATCAAATTTCTTAACATAAATCTAGTAGATACATCCATCTAGCCAATCCATTTGTGCAACAATATCAAGAGGCACACCACAAATAGGAGGAAGACCTTGACCAAGCATCCAATAGAGGGTGTAAGTCAATTATATTGTACATATATACATGTATATATGTATGTATATAAATCTAGTGAAAAATGCATTTTGAGAAAAATTTCAGAAAGAATTTGGCAGATCGCAGATATCCAGAAAACGTTCGACATGGAATGTGAAGAAAGTCGTCACAGAATTAGAAAAAACTGCTGACCGCCAGGTTTATGATCTCAGCTACTAGGCGGATGAATACGAAAGCAAGCCGAAGCATTCGAAAAGGAATTTTAACATTGGACCATTGAAACTTGCTTAGCCAGGTCTTAAAATATGGAAGTATTAGAAAAATCGGTAGCGAAATTAAACTCTTTAGCACTAAAAGAGCTCGGGAATAAGAACAGTTTATCTTAAGAATACTTGACTGGAAGTTGTGCTGGAACAGGTTTGGGCACAGCCAAGCATTGCCATTTATAAGTATATCAATCACAGAAGCAATTTGGATCTAAGTATGTATGTAAAGTAGATACCTTCATATAAATACCTATAAATGCCGCATTTAACCTTTATTATGTGTTAACTATGTGTGTCTTGATGGTTTTCCATAAACGAAGTCCCTTAACAGTTTTAGCCCGCTTCTGATTGGTTGATGAATTATTGTGAGACGCTCTTTCTCAGCTCTCTCAGTCACGGAGCGACCGCTATCAGAAAGAGCTGCTTCAATCATGTTGATGTTTCATGCTCACTGTGGCTTTCGGGGAACACTCACTCAGATCGCTCAGCTATGACGGTCATTATAGCGAGACCTATACTACTAAATAAATAATGGTGCAAATCTCTATCTGAACCATCTTGTTCACACTGCTGTATTCGGCCCTCTTTCGGAGCATCCTCCAATAAGAGATGAGAACCACTACACTCTTGGTCTTGCGAATTACACATACATATATGTAGTGATGGCAGGGACGGTTCCACAAATATACGTATATGCAAATGCTTTTTCAACACTTTCTAGATGCTACTATACATTCAGAAAATGAGACATTTTCATTGAACTTCGTCGAGTTTTTACCTATTTTTTAAGTATTCTAAAGCTGAGCTCATAATTCTCTAAGAAACCTTAATTGTTGTAGTTGTTGCTCGAACTTACCAAACCCATCAACAATTGCCATTGTCGATGTGATCCAATAATAAATCCAAGCTGTCTGCCTACGACGACGGATCAAAAGTAAAGCTTTGTCAAAGCTTTGTTAGTTGGGTTTAGAGGCAGGTGAACGATTTCAAGTGAAGTGATCCAAGTATTTTGGAGAATATCGTATATTTTTTTAAACTGGTTTATAAATAAAAAAAAAAGTTCAGTTGAGATTTTCCAATGTTGAAAATTTTAGTATAGAATTTTTTAAAATGAAACAATTCAGTTCTTTTTAACATTTTAATAAACTAAAATTTTATATATATATTTTTTTAATTTTTTAGTATAAAATATATTATTATTATTATATTATTTTAGAAATAATAGATAATAATAGAAAAATTAGAAGTATTTTTTAACCAAAACCAGTTTTTTAAGAAGTAGTTTTTTTAAGTACAATATTTTTTATAAAAAACTTTTTTAGAAGTAACAAAGTTACAAACAACAAAAAAACATGAACCGAAAAAAATTTTTAGAAGTATTTTTTATCCAAAACCATTTTTTAAGAACTAGTTTTCTTTTTTTAATTTTTTAGAAGTATTTTTTATCAAAAAAATGTATCCAAAAACATTTTTAGAAGTATATTTTACCCCAAATATTTTTAGAAGTATATTTGGCTCCGACTCCATGTGTTCTCCCCTCACTTGTTTTGAGAGAAATATTACGAATTTTTCAATGAAATTCACAGGAGGTGTTCATTTCTTGCTTATTTTGCTAAAACTAGCACTAACACTATTCTGTTAATAATAGTTTTTAAGTTATTTGTTGATAAAGTTTGTCTTTTACCTTCACCAAATTTTGATAGAATAGGTGCATTTATCACATTTATTTTAATAAATATTGAAACTATATTAACATACACACACGTTTTTAACTCTTTTTATTTATTTATACCACAAATTAACCATTTATATTGCATTTTTAAGTTGCTAACTCCAAATATGCCAGCTAAATTTACAATAACTGAAAAGCATGGCTGAATGGAGTGCTGCCAGAAGCAAAAAATAAAAAAAAAATAATAGAATGCGATTGAAAACGAAGCAACATAGGAACATAATTTCCACACACTCTTTTCTGTTAGAATATGAGGGAATGGGGGTTTACAACCTCTAAAGTGTATATATTCTTTTTAAAATTTTTTAACTATTCTTTTTTATATATAGATATTTAATATATAAAAAAGAATATATATAATATATTCATAATATAGTGAAAATTTGGAATAATAAATCGCGCGATTTTTTATTCCAAATTTTCGCCTGCGGCGCTTTTTTTTCTTTTTTTTAAATATATATATGTATATATATATATCATATATTCATAATATAGGGAAAATTTGGAATTAAAAATCGCGCGATTTTTTATTCCAAATTTTCGCCTGCGACGCTTTTTTTTCTTTTTTTTTAAATATATATATGTATAATATAGTGAAAATTTGGAATTAAAAATCGCGCGATTTTTTATTCCAAATTTTCGCCTGCGGCGCTTTTTTTTCCTTTTTTTTTTAAATATATATATGTACATATATATATATATATCATATATTCATAATATAGGGAAAATTTGGAATTAAAAATCGCGCGATTTTTTATTCCAAATTTTCGCCTGCGGCGCTTTTTTTTCTTTTTTTTTTAAATATATATATGTATATATATATATCGGCGCTTTTTTTTCTTTTTTTTTAAATATATATATGTATAATATAGTGAAAATTTGGAGCGCTTTTTTTTCTTTTTTTTTAAATATATATATGTATAATATAGTGAAAATTTGGAATTAAAAATCGCGCGATTTTTTATTCCAAATTTTCGCCTGCGGCGCTTTTTTTTTCTTTTTTTTTAAATATATATATGTATAATATAGTGAAAATTTGGAATTAAAAATCGCGCGATTTTTTATTCCAAATTTTCGCCTGCGGCGCTTTTTTTTTCTTTTTTTTTAAATATATATATGTATATATATATATCGGCGCTTTTTTTTCTTCTTTTTTAAATATATATATGTATAATATAGTGAAAATTTGGAGCGCTTTTTTTTCTTTTTTTTTAAATATATATATGTATAATATAGTGAAAATTTGGAATTAAAAATCGCGCGATTTTTTATTCCAAATTTTCGCCTGCGGCGCTTTTTTTTTCTTTTTTTTTAAATATATATATGTATAATATAGTGAAAATTTGGAGCGCTTTTTTTTCTTTTTTTTTAAATATATATATGTATAATATAGTGAAAATTTGGAATTAAAAATCGCGCGATTTTTTATTCCAAATTTTCGCCTGCGGCGCTTTTTTTTTCTTTTTTTTTAAATATATATATGTATAATATAGTGAAAATTTGGAATTAAAAATCGCGCGATTTTTTATTCCAAATTTTCGCCTGCGGCGCTTTTTTTTCCTTTTTTTTTTAAATATATATATGTACATATATATATATATATCATATATTCATAATATAGGGAAAATTTGGAATTAAAAATCGCGCGATTTTTTATTCCAAATTTTCGCCTGCGGCGCTTTTTTTTCTTTTTTTTTTAAATATATATATGTATATATATATATCGGCGCTTTTTTTTCTTTTTTTTTAAATATATATATGTATAATATAGTGAAAATTTGGAGCGCTTTTTTTTCTTTTTTTTTAAATATATATATGTATAATATAGTGAAAATTTGGAATTAAAAATCGCGCGATTTTTTATTCCAAATTTTCGCCTGCGGCGCTTTTTTTTTCTTTTTTTTTAAATATATATATGTATAATATAGTGAAAATTTGGAATTAAAAATCGCGCGATTTTTTATTCCAAATTTTCGCCTGCGGCGCTTTTTTTTTCTTTTTTTTTAAATATATATATGTATATATATATATCGGCGCTTTTTTTTCTTCTTTTTTAAATATATATATGTATAATATAGTGAAAATTTGGAGCGCTTTTTTTTCTTTTTTTTTAAATATATATATGTATAATATAGTGAAAATTTGGAATTAAAAATCGCGCGATTTTTTATTCCAAATTTTCGCCTGCGGCGCTTTTTTTTTCTTTTTTTTTAAATATATATATGTATAATATAGTGAAAATTTGGAGCGCTTTTTTTTCTTTTTTTTTAAATATATATATGTATAATATAGTGAAAATTTGGAATTAAAAATCGCGCGATTTTTTATTCCAAATTTTCGCCTGCGGCGCTTTTTTTTTCTTTTTTTTTAAATATATATATGTATAATATAGTGAAAATTTGGAATTAAAAATCGCGCGATTTTTTATTCCAAATTTTCGCCTGCGGCGCTTTTTTTTCCTTTTTTTTTTAAATATATATATGTACATATATATATATATATCATATATTCATAATATAGGGAAAATTTGGAATAAAAAATCGCGCGATTTTTTATTCCAAATTTTCGCCTGCGGCGCTTTTTTTTCTTTTTTTTTTAAATATATATATGTATATATATATATCATATATTCATAATATAAGGAAAATTTGGAATTAAAAATCGCGCGATTTTTTATTCCAAATTTTCGCCTGCGGCGCTTTTTTTTCTTTTTTTTTTAAATATATATATGTATATATATATATCGGCGCTTTTTTTTCTTTTTTTTTAAATATATATATGTATAATATAGTGAAAATTTGGAGCGCTTTTTTTTCTTTTTTTTTAAATATATATATGTATAATATAGTGAAAATTTGGAATTAAAAATCGCGCGATTTTTTATTCCAAATTTTCGCCTGCGGCGCTTTTTTTTTCTTTTTTTTTAAATATATATATGTATAATATAGTGAAAATTTGGAATTAAAAATCGCGCGATTTTTTATTCCAAATTTTCGCCTGCGGCGCTTTTTTTTTCTTTTTTTTTAAATATATATATGTATATATATACAGTAGGTTCTGTTTTTATGCGGTAGATACGTTCCGCAAGAAACAGCATAAAAAAAAAACAGCATAAAAAAAGCTACTAGTTCTATAGTAAAACTATAGATACGTTTCAAACGCTAAAACCGCATAAATCTGAAATAATGTAATAAAATCGCATAAAAAAGGGCACTAGTCCCATATTATTACTATAGATACGTTCCATAGACCGCATGAATCTGAAATAATTAAATAAAATCGCATAAACAAAATATTGTATCTTTGAAAATTATATCTTTATATATCTTCCATACTTGTAGGGTTAGCTTTTCTGATGTAATCTGTGATGAGTTTTTGCTTAGCTGGTTTAGAATCTTGTTTATATGTACAATTCCCGATAGGTCAACATGCATTTTGTAATTAAAAAAAAAAACCGCACTATTTCAAAACCGCATAAAAAAAAGCCGCATAAAAACAGAACCTACTGTATATCATATATTCATAATATAGTGAAAATTTGGAATTAAAAATATATATATCATATATTCAAAATGCATACAATCAAACATACTTTACTGAAAATCAAGCATTAATATATATATGTATATAAATATATACATATATCCATAAATATACCTATATATATATATATATGAATAGACGTATATAATATAGAAATAATTTGTAAAATTTTGTATTTCTAGTCATTTATTATCTTCTAAAATTGTTTATTTATACGATGTCTGGCAGCACTTCGGCTGGTTGTAGTAACCAAAATAGGAGGATTCTTGGTCAATTTTACAATTTTTAAACTCAAATAACTTAAAAACTATAAGGCTCCGGCAAGTGAAGTTTTCACTTTTGGATAGTAGAATACCCCCTCTACCCCCCCTTATACCCCTTTTTTTAAAAAAGTCGGGAGAACACATGGGTATTTTCCCGTATATTTTACCCCAAATATTTTTAGAAGTATTTTTTATCAAAAAAAAAAGTATTAAAAAAATTGTTTAAAGTATTTTTTATCCAAAACAGTTTTTTAATACATTTTTTTTTTTAATCTTTTTTCAAATATTTTTTATCCAAAAAAATTAGTTTAGAATTAGTTTTTATAAAAAAAAAAAATGTTTACAATAAAATTTTTTAGAAGTATTTTTTACCCGAAATCATTTTTTTAAGAAGTATTTTTTTAAAGAATGTTTTTTTTTTTAATTTGTTTAAAGAATTCTTTTTAAGAATTTTTTATCCAAACAAATTTTTTAGAAGTATTTTTTATCCAAAAACATTTTTTAAGAAGCATATTTTTTCAGAAATTTTGAAAAAAAAAAAACCTCGATGTTTCACTTGAGAAACTCTATACCAAATTTTCCATTCGAATATATCTAGAAATTTTTTACTTATTTACAAACTTTTTCAGTTTTCTTGTTATTGTACTTCCTCAAGCCTACCTGAGTTGAACTGTGTTCAAAGTAAATCGTACAAATTTTTGTTAAAAAAATTCAGCCTAACAGAAATTGGCAAATAATTTTCTGAGAGATATAAACAACCCGAGGAATCAGCCACAAATACAACTGTCCAACAAACGAACTGTCCAAATTCGGTGCAAATCGAATTGTCATAGCTGGGATGATGAACTAACTTGGTTGCTTGGTTAACTGAGTGCAGCACAGCACTTAAACTGCTGGGGGCGCTGAAATGACTGAAATGAAAACAAGCAGCAACGAGGCGTTCGAAAAGCAAACTGCGACAACGTGCATGCGAAATTCGAGTGGCCATAGGCTGACTGGCTGGTTGGCTGAAGTCACAAGCAGACAGTAACTGGCAAATGGCAAACAAACCAACAAACCACCTAGCCGATTGTTGCTGTTGTGGTGTTGGTGTGGACAGCTGTTGTTGTATATGAACGTGTATTTTGATACGCTGGATGCTGTTTTTATTGGCAAAACAAGATTGGAAGTAATGGAGTCAACGAAAGTAGGCAAAAGAGCAGCGCTTAAATGCATGGTTGTATGTTTATGGAGCTCATCAGCAACATATAACCAGACTCGGCTGTTAAACGCATTAAAATGGACTTATCACATCATCACAACACTGAACGATCAACAACCAACCAACCAACCAACCCATCCATGCCTACCCTGCTCACATTCGAACTTGACTGGCCTTTGCGAATGAACCCACTGCATTTCGTACTCTCAATGGTCTTATATATAAGTACGAGCAGTTGTAGCTGCCTGCATGTAAGCATTAACCATGACCAATGCCATTAAGAGATTAAGGCATGCAACAGTGGACATTGAAAACAAGCTAAGAATAATACTCAGATAGGGTATAAAGAGCTTTTTGTGTTGCGCCATGCCCAGCCGTGGAAGTAAGCAACGTTTTTGTGTATGAAGATAGTGGAAGCAGAAGCAGGAGCGACTGCAGCTGCATCCATCAGTAACAATAACAGTCATGGCAGGCAGCTGTTGCAGACGGCAGTGCCTAGAGTTGGTAACATTTAAGCGTCCGCGTTTACTTGATGTCCTTATATGAATACCTACATATACAGTGAGTAGAAAAAAATTGGCACACTGAGATTTTTTTACAATATTCTCAATGTTTTTCATGCCAATTTGCTTTTCATTAATTTGTCATAAAAATATAACTCATATTGCAATAAAAGCAATACAGTTTAAGGTTTTTAAGATATTTAAAAAATCATCAAATTTTCAACAAAATTCCGAACTTTGGCACAGTGAGTTTTTTTTTCAATATTTTTTTTTTAATTTTTTTTTGTATACAAATATAACTCATATTACAATAAAGGCAAAATATTTTAAAGTTTTAAACTTTATACAAAAAGTAATATAAATTAAAAAATAATAAGAAAATTTTTTTCAACAAAATTTTGAGCATGCAATTTCTTCCCAATATATACATTAGGGCGGGTCGATTTAAAAATCGCTCATTACTCTGTGAAAATCGTATTCTAGGGATCAAAATAAAACGAATTCTGATGTCCCCCAATTTGAAAATATCACCATTTTTGGCATTTACATGAAAAAATCAGCTAAATGGCTATGTTTTTTCTTTATTTTTATTTATTTATAATAATATTTATTAATTATTTATAATAATATCTATTTTTTCTCTTAAGAAATTTATTTAGTCAGAACATATGTAAACGAAAAAATTAATTTAAGTGAGTTATAGAAAAGAAACTAAAAAGTTCGACCCAAATTGGGGGGCATTAGAATTCGTTTTAGAGGTATGGTTCCTTCGGCAAAGTTTCTTATTTTGATTCCTAGAATATGATTTTCACAGAGAAATGGGCGATTTTTTTGCCTCCCAACAAAAGACACTAAAAGTTCGACCCAAATTGGGGGACATCAGAATTCGTTTTAGAGGTATGGTTCTTTCAGCAAAGTTTCTTATTTTGATCCCTAGAATATGATTTTCACAGAGCAATGGGCGATTTTTTTGCCTCCCCACAAAAGACACTAAAAGTTCGACCCAAATTGGGGGACATCAGAATTCGTTTTAGAGGTATGGTTCCTTCGACAAAGTTTCTTATTTTGATCCCTAGAATATGATTTTCACAGAGCAATGGGCGATTTTTTTGCCTCCCCACAAATCGACCCGGCCTAATATACATATATGTATATATATATATATATATTTTTTTTTTTTTTTCATTTTGTACACAAATATAAATCATATAACAACAAAAGTAATATATTTTAAAGTTTTCAACTTTATATAAAATTTCGAAAAAAAAATTCAAAAATTTTTACCAAAATTTCGAACTTTGGCACAGTGAGTTTTCCGTCTATCGCGAATATTTCATGGCAATTTTTGTTTTTTATTAATTTTGTATAAAAATATAACCCATATTACAACAAAAGCAATATATTTTAAAGTTTCCAACTTTATATCAAATTTGCAAAAAAAAAAGATAACATTTTTAACAAAATTTCGAACATTTTTCTCAATTTTTTTCTATACAACGCTTGAAAGGTTGAAGAGAAGAAAATGCAAAGACTGTCAGCAAAGATATTATTAAAAATCAAGGTGAATTTTCAGTAACTTCAAACTACGCTAAAATTAAATGAGCTTACAAGCTGCATACCAGAAAAAAATTCTCGAAATAAAATATTCGAAATATTCTTGAAAATTGGCAATGTTGCATGAAGTTAGAACCCTCGATTTACAGTACTAAAAAATTGCGTACCAGAAAAAAATTAAAAATTCTTGAAATAAAATATTCGAAACTTTCTTAAAAATTGGCTGAATTTTTGAAACTTATGTTTGCATTTTATTATCATACTTACATTTTCTTACAAAAATAAAAAAAAAAATTTTACATGAAACGCATTGTAAACATTGCCAAAACATTTTTGACTGACTGTATATCTACACTGATGCTTGTATGCTTGTATCTGTGCGCTAGTGGCAGGTACAGAGTAAGCGTAAAAAACGTTAAATAACCAAAACCAAAAGTATTTAATCATTGTATTTAAATTATAATGTAAGCATCCATGGAATCTGATTACATGTTTAAAGATGCGCTGCCGCTGATGCTCGAACTGCTAGGCCGCTAGAATGCTTCTCCTCTGCTGCATGGGCGCCATGAAAGGATGCTGCAGCAAGCAATTCACTCACTCGCATGCATACATACATATCTTGTACTTGATTCCGTTGCTAGTTAATGCAGCAACCGCGAAGCAGCCAGCGACAAGTAAGAGTAGGAGCCGTAACATCGCCAACATAAACAAGGAAAACAAAAATTTTTTAACACAAAAAAGTATTGCAAAGAAGCACATTTGCTGATTGCCATGCTTGTTATCGTTATCGTTGACGTTGTTGTTGTTGCCGCTGCTGATGCTGTTACCGCGGCTGCCACCGCAGATCGTTAGGTGGGACCGGAGTATTTTTTGCATTGCAAATTATAATGTTGAATTTCTTTCAGCGAGATATTAAATAAAGATTATGAATAACAAGTAGGAAAAAGGAAAACAAGAATCTCTTAACAGTTCGTGGAAAAAAATAATAATTGGCATAAAAATTGTTAAAATTCAACATAACTGCGTGAAGTGTATGTGCGGATTTTAGTTTTTATTTTTATTTATTTTTAATTTAAATTCTATGAAGTTAGTGCAGGGGCTAAGTGTAGTTGCCAAAAACTAGGTGCTTACCGGCTGTGACATACGACAGCACATCATTATTTTGACCAGTTTTGACTATTTTGCTATTGCTTTTTTTTTTTTAATTTTTATTATTATTATTTTTTTTTTTAAGTAAAGCTCATTTACTAACAAAAACCATATTAGGCCAAGCTTAAGATTTTATGTAAAAATTTGAAAAATTCCACACACTATTTATCCCAATTCCTGGTATTTAATTAGAATTTCTGGAAAGAATTTTAGTATGCAGTTTTATAGCTTATTAAAATTAATATAATAAAGTGCAAGTTTGAAGTTTCTTAAAAATTCCATTGATTTTTGACAATTTTTTTTCCTGACGGTATTGCACACTTTCTCCTTGTAACGAAGGCATGGTTTTTTTTTTGTTATTTTTTTTTGTTTGTTTTGTTTTCAATAGCCATGGTCCATGAAAGGCATGGTCGCTAATTCTTCGTTAGGATAAACAGTTATGGCAAACAAAAAATTTTCAAATTGTTGGATTTAAAATTATGTTTCGTCAGGTGAATAAAATACTTGAAAGGCCCTTAAGACTCTTATTGATGGTTGGTACGTCTATTACTCTCGATAGTTCGTGAGATTCTGGAATAATTTTTTGCACTTCTACAAAACTATTCTCACAAAACACCGGTCAAGTATGATGAGAATATCCAAGTAAAACAGAGTAATAAAAGCATGAAAGTAACAAAGAAGCTAAAACAAAGAACGAATTGCAATATCTCAAAAACGTTGTGTTCGTGGATCTACATATCTTTATGAACACTACTTTTTTCTTCATATTTCTTTTAGTCAATACTATTACCTTCTTAAAACATTTGCACTCTTTTTTTAACACCCTGTATGCCAATGGATTCATGACATTTTCCTTTGAATGTCAAATGCAGTTTCGGGATTAGGTAACAGGGGCTAGTTGCGAAATCTGGTAAATATGGTGAACGGTACAACGAAATAATTTGCTTTTTGATCAGAAATTCACTCACAACTCTTGGCCAGATGCCAATTTCTCGATATTCAAGCCGAATACGACCTGAAACACATTGAATTTGTGCCGTCTCAAAAAAATCCAGCTCAAGTATATCGACATCGTTAATAACGAGTCGAAATATGTACACCTCAAGTCAAGCTGATAGAGCTTTCAAGATCATTTAAACAACAATTAATCGCTAAAGCTATTATTATTTATCTTCGCCGCGAGAATACTATCACAGCTAATATTATTTAATGGTGCGACACTAAAATGAGAAATCAAAGCAGACGCTGTGAGCTTCGAAAGGATGTAGGCTAAGTGAAATACGAGTGAAGGGAGCTTAATCTATTAAAGTCTTTAGCGTTAAGTACGTTTTCATTCAACTATGAATGCAGTTTTTCATTATAATTGTTATTTAATTCACCTATTATTTTCCTACAGTTCTCTCATCATACTTTTGAAACCCCAGTGCCAATTTAAACAGCCTTCAGAGATCAGGCAACCAGAGCCCGGCCAGTCAGAATCGCCGTGCAATCGAGTTTAACTGCACTCATAAATGCCTCAGTGTCCATTAAATTACAAAAAGAGCTCAAAAAGAAGTTCAAATTGACTCAACTGCTGTGATTGCTTACAGATTAGCTCCGATCAACGGTCACATCACAACTAACTTCGTTTGCATCTGCACCGGATAAGTACGAGTCTCCTGAGACATAATACAGACTACATCTGGAGAACGATGAGCCGTCTCAACGCATTTTTTGCGAAGATGTAGCCTTTGCTGGTTGTGAATCTGTGGAGTTTCCTTTTCAAAGATATTGGCGAAAACGGGTGTGACTTTGGAACACAAAAGATATTTTCAGTCGCAGTGCCTCTATGCAATGAAATCTGCCCCGTCTTACCTTGTAACGGTACGATTTTCATAATTAAACAAAGCTTCCGAAAATAACAAGTAAGGAAGAATTTTTATACGCCCGCGCACATTTTAGTAAAATTTAATTGGGGCTAAATGTTAATTTTTGGAATCAAAAAACTCAAATGCATTGAGAGTTATAGCTTGTAACATTAAATGGGCGTACCGAAACTTGGACGAGTGTGTGAAATTGCGGGCAGCATTTATTTTATTTATTTATTTTGTCTTTGAATGGATACATTCTTACAGACTATGTTAAGCTAATGTACAATAGTTTAGTAATTACTAAGCTAAAAACGATTTAAGATGATTGACTAAGACGCCATACGGCCATGTAAAATCAGCACCAAAAGAATTGAAAAACAAATTTAAATCTGCACATGCCCTAGGAATCGGAGCATTCACCCCGTAGTTGGTTCTCGAGAAGCCAATTTTAAAGGTTTCGTACTGTCGGAGTTTCTTATTAGGAATATTAAATTAAAAAATTACTTAAAAGGGAAGGACAATGAATAGATCCAGAAATGATACGAATAATAAATGAGCACGATAGAATAGATCGTCTGCTATCAAGGGGTTTTAAGTCAATCAATAAACATCGAGAGCGGTGCGATGGTAAAGGTTCAGTAAAGTTTAAAGATCAGTGCGCAAAACGAAGAAAAACTTTCTGAACTCTCTCAATCCGTTTAGAGAGACCCGTTTTAACAGCGGCTTACTCTAATCTTGATCTGACAAAAGCACAATACAATGTTTTGAGAGTATGTGGGTTGGTAAATGCAGAACAGTTTCGGCGTACGAATGCTAGCATCGAATATGACCGTCTTATGACGTGGTTAACATGTCTAGTGAAATTCAGCTTAGAATCGAAATTAACGCCTAAGTCTTTAATTTCTTCAACGGACTGCAAAGGTAAGCCAGCAATACTATACGAAGTATGCATAGTATTGATCTACGACGAAAACATGGAGTGTATACCCATTGGCGCAAGCTTCGACAAGAGTATTCGGTACGATACTTTGTCAAACGCTTTCGAAAAGTCTGCATAAATTGTATCAACTTCAGATCTGTTCTAGAAGGCTGAAATGCATTAATCATTGAAAATAGATGACTGTCACCAGCGATGCTTGACGCTAATGACACAACATTGCCAGCATGTGCAAAGTATAAACAATCCAGACTATTCAGCGGAATGTAGGATGTACACACATAAACTGTTCCAGATGAGCCACAAACACGTACACAGAACTGATCGATGAGTGTGTCAGGATCGGTAAGTGTTACCAATGATGCCCGAAATTTTCTCCGAACAGCAATAGAAACACCACCGCCTCATGAACATACAAATTTGACAGGGTCACGGTCTTCTGCTGTCAAGTCTCCGGTAACGTGGTAACCGGAGTTACTCTCACAATTCTGCTTAAGATGGCCAAACTTAGTCACCTTATCATCCTTGCTTTGACAGAAGTACACGGCCATCAAAACAGTAACAAATAGACGCCAGAACCTTTTTCTTACTTAGCGCCCTAATATACCTTTTAAGGGGGGGCAGCTACTCCAATTTCAAATTTTCCGTTTTTTTGTTCGCTTTTTCGCACAAAAAAAACTATAAACGAGATAAAATTCGGAAAGTCAGCTTTGTAAGTAAATTAGACCTGAAGAGGTCACGCAAATGAAAAAAATTAGAATTTTAAGAAAGAGCAATCTTATGAAACGTACACAGCGGGTGAAGATATTCTGAGTACTAAAAGTGGGCCTATCGTGTACCAGTCCAACTTGGGTTATATTGAGAACATAACCACCAAATCCTGAAGACGTAGCTGATGTTGAACTAAAGCTAAAAAGGTAATCCAACCACTGAAAAATACACATAAAATTTCATTTTAAGTTACATTCAAGCAAATTGAAGTAAATATATCAACACCAACAAGGAAGCCACAATTCACAATATGATTAGCTTAGTTTCCAAGCACTTACTGAACAAATTCCGCTTCCTGTCTTTCCTGTCCTTTTTTACCAGAATAAACCTACACACGCGTACAAGAATGCCAACAAATGTGACAAGTTGTGAATGAGGGTGAGTGAGCGAATCCGGATGCTACGGGCAGGAAGCACATCTTTTATTTAAGGACACAAAAAATTGTGCAAAATGAATATAAGAGGACAGTGAAATGTGGACGGAGCTGTGAAACAAAAGCGCATACATATTTATAAGAACAATATTTATCCATCTAAATTCATGCATACACTTGAATACCCAACTTACTCGTACACACAAGTCGAAGTAGACACAGCCACATATGACGTCCATGGATGGGCTTCTGCACAAAACGTTGTAGTAGATTGAGATTGAGCTGAGAGCTTGCCATCTTACCAAGTCTGATGATGGACTGTCGTGTAGGAAAAAAAGTTAGGAATACGAAATTATGCAGTTGCTCATATGCATAAATTGATGGAAAAGAAGGAGAAAAACGTAAGCGACTAACCAAGCAGCCAACCAACCAACACTGGAAACAAAATATGTATACTCGTATTCTCGTTGAAGATGGCTGGAGAGTGGGGATTCTGGTAAGTGTGGTTCGTTGTAGATGTGTGCACCAGCTTATTTAGGTTGATGAGAAACAATAACAATTGCAGCTGTAGCTAGCAGCAGTCAACATAGAATGAAGGATGCAGTAATACGTACCAATACCTCCTCCTTCCGCCGGTGCTCACGTCGTCAACGTGATATCATCTCAGCGCTTAAGTAAATCTGTATTTGCATCATTTTGCAACACAAATCAGGCACAACTCTAACGATGTAAGATTACGGCGCTGAGTCGACGACGACCATAACGATGACACTGCAATTGGAACTGGCGATAGTCGTAGGAGATCCACAAAAAAAAAAGAAATATCTGACTACGAAAAAGACTTAAATGCAAATACAAATGCGCAGATATATAACAAGCAAGAAGAAAGCAAAAGTAAAAAAAAAAAAACCAAAATCAAGGATATGAATTATAGCAACTGCAATTTTGATGCTGTGCAAGCTAAGCCCCCACGCTTGCTCCGTTGCTTGCTGGCAACTTCGTTAGAGACCATAAAAAAATGTTCACAATTGCTTGCTTGAAACGGCGCACAGACGTGCAGAGGGTAACGGTTGCACGCGACGGTTACGCCTCGTATAATTTGGAATGACAAGGAAAGACGTCCAGTTCACCAGAAGGCATACACGCTTAGAGAGCTTAGACCCAACAGGAAGCTCTGCTAGCTTGAGCGGGCAAATAATCAGGCAGCAGCCATGCTACACATACACCTACATACACCAGTGAGTCAAGACAAGTCAAGCCAATTTGAATGTATATTTTTCGCATTCGTTATGAATGCAAAGTGAAAAGTAACGAGCTGCTAAAGGCGTAGGCCAACCATGAAAACGGAAAAATAATAGCTCGATGCGGGCATGGAGTGAGGTATGGATGCTGTAGGGAGCACAAACAGAAGGACAGATATATGATAAGAAAAAACAACAACAAATCAAGCAAATGGAAATGCCTCGAAGGCGTATCAAATGCAAATTTTTTGCTATATCAATATCGAGTCAATTTTCATTCAAATATCCTATGAAAGTTGCAGCAGCGTAAAAAAAAAGTGTAACTGGACAGAAAAACTATATACCATATTCAGCTTTGATTATTAAAATATGGAAAGTGGTTCAAATTTAGTAAAAAAAAATATAGAGCTAATGAAATATTAGCAATCTTCAGAGCCACTCAGAAACTGGGAAGTTCAGTGATGACAGGGAAAGAGGAGCGCGAGTTCTAAGTGAGTTAGTTATGTTAAGTGTCCTCAGAATGTCGGCATCTCAGTCGCACATTTCATATTTTCAATAGATAATAGCGCAGGCAATTTGTGAGAATACCGTTATTGGAATAGATATTTGTTGCGACGGAGCCTGGTATAGTTTACTCAGTACGGCTAGGCAACCACACGAGCAACTTCCAAGCGGATGAGCTGGGTGTGAAATCTCAACCGTCAGTGCAATGTATTTGCGTAGCCTGTGAGATCTGGAGGTATGCAGAGCCAGAATAGAAACAAAGCAGCAATGTAATCTGACAGCCCGACCGAATTGTTAGCAATCCATCTCATGTAATGAAACGCAAAATGGATTTGCAGTCGATGCATGTCGCTCTTAACCGGGTTGCCGGTCTTAGGAACATCGATGAATGGGCCAAAATAATTACACTTTTTTGGATAAGCGAAAAAACACACATAAGCATTTGAACACATCGGAAGGTGTAAAACAGCAAAGCCAATTTTAGCCTAACTATTTTTTTTAAGATCAAGAACAGGCGTATTCAGAATTATAGATAAATAGTACAGAACACAGATCATAAGGAAGACATGCTGCAAAATTAGGGCTTTCCTGTAATAACTAGCGAGGTAACTGTCCACTTCCTGCGGAATGTCTGAACTTAGCATTCTGGAGGCAAAAAAAGCTGGGAATAATAGATTTGTATTAAATTTTGAAAATAGCCACGAGTCAAGTCGAATTCATTAAAAGTGATGGCACTAGCCCAATAGCAACGTTTTGTACATTAGAAATGTCGCGACAAAAGAAAGTAGAAAAGAAAAAGAAAAGGACAAACTATGTTGCACAGCCGACATGTAGTTGGAGCTAGCAGTATACGACGATGGTGCGAATGGAACGGCTTTTGTCATTTCATTTTATACTGACATCCAAATGTACACGGCGAAAGAAAAAACACAAATCAGCTGGTCTACCGATACCACCTTTCACAGAATCGCCTTGCCACAAGCCAACAATAAATAACAAAATATTTTTTTCCTCACCAATATTTTCTTTTAAGCATTAAACTTCATTGTGATTTTGAATTTTACCATTGAAACAGATCTTTTTATGTAAAAACTGAGTCAGGAAATGCGCAACAAACTTATTTTTTACAAATACCATGAACAGCTCCAAAGGTCAAGACTTTTTTCGCAAAGAAGCTCAACTTGGCAGAGAGTACTCGTACTCGAAGTCTCGGTATTGAGCCGATATTTGAACTCATTCTCCTTGTCAAAATTGATCTTCGACATCAAATTTTAGGCGTGGACATAACATCAGGGACAAAGGGCAAAAAATGCTTACATAATACATAATGGATGATGAAATTTACGTGAACGCGGGCCAACCACACAATTTTTTACAGATTTAATTTCACCTTACTACGGAGGATTCATCATTAACAAATAACCAAAAATAATGAAGTGTGCAAATGCTCCACAATGCCCGCCTATTGAACGATGTTAGACAATAGTTAAAAGCAAGCTGAGAAATACTAAGGAAATAGCCAATGTAAACTAGGTTAGGTTAGATTGAAGCGGTTGTCCACTATAGGACACACTCAGATTCATAGCTCATTGTGATGCCGCGCGGGGAACTTGTTTTTATATCTTCTAAAACCAGTGTGTACTTTTCAAAAAAAAATTGAATATCCCGGTCTTCTACAGTACTGAGGTCATGCAATTCATTAAAAATTGTCTACTTTAAATGGTAAATCTACGTCTGGATAGACCAGGACAATGGCACAGGAGGTGCGACTTCGTCTCTTCCTCGTGTAGACAGCTTCTGAAGAAGACATGTGTTTGCACACCCATGCTCTGGGCGTGTCTGCATATTAGGCAGTGCCCCGTTGTAATGGAAATCACTGCGCTAAGACTATGCTTATTTTGGCTTAGCAAAGATTCTATGGGTTTATCATTGAACGTCGGCAAACATTGTCGGGCGATTCCGCAGATTACGCCATCTTTCCTTAGCTGCGATTACAATATCCTCAGAGATAAGTAGCTCAAAAGTCTGTAAGAGTACGCCTATGTGATTGTGTGTGTACTCATCAGTCAACTTAGTGCCAAGTCTCGCTAGTTCATCGGTTCTGCAGTTACCCTCAATGTCACAATTAACCTTAGATAACACAAATTGATTTGTTAAGTGATTCATCACACTCGCTCACTGCGCCAGGTTCTCGTACGGTGTGTTGCGCTAAACATTTCGTGTAACTAATAGGGGAGCATTCTAAGTATGGAGATAAGTGTCGAAGTAGTGAAGACCACGAATATTACTAAAAAGACCTGGGCGATATGCAAACTAAGACAACCAAAAACGGAAGGAACTGCAAAGAAATTTCCTAACCATAAAAGAAACTATCTGATTACTGGTTTATAAGCCCATCAAAACGTTGTTAGATGACTACTTTATTGCCTACCATTAACATAGCCGTTTCGGTCAGCGCTTCCGTGTAAAGGAAGAGAAGGAAAAAACTACAAACTCATATCGACTGCTAGAGAACTATGAAAAAAAATCTAAATCAGCAACAAAGCTGCGCAACGCCCTTTCGCCACCACGTTCCACATATATTCAATCTGACAGTTACAGCCAAATTTAACAAGAGCAGGCACCATAGCAAAGACCGCAACCAAAAAAACAAACGAGAAACGGGAGAAAACAAAAAACGTGATGATGTTAAAAATTCGAATTGCATTCGATGCCAGAAAACATTTTTTTTTACTCTCCTCTACGCTATGCAAGTAGCTTTCAAAGGCTTTGGTGCACACATCAGTTACAAAACCCCGAGGTGGCATGTAAAAAAAAAAAAACATTAACAACCAGTAAAACAACAAAAGCGAACCGGGAATGGAATGTGAGCTCAAACGAGCTAAAGCTATATGGTAGACAAAAAACGAAACGTTGCTGGCAAATGCATAGAAAACCAAGCAACGATGGGCGCGCTGATGACTGCTGCCTTGCCGCTGCTGTCGATGACAAAGGAACGTTCGAGGTTATTAACAAAACGTGAAAACAAGAAACGCAAACTAGGCTCACCACCCACACACTGCAATCGAATACTCAAATTGCAACACATGGCAAAGGAAAGGGTTGAGAAAAAAAATGGCAGCAATGCGGTAAAGGCGTTACAGCCAAAGTAGTCGAGAAGGCATGTCAGTTCCTTGCAATCGACTCCAATCAACGCTGTAGAAAAATAATATTGGCACGCCGTGAGTAAGAACGCAGTCACGATTAACGTAGAAGGCGGCAATACTGTCAGTCAGGCAGCAAAGGCCGGCAACAGCGGCATGAAGTGAACTGCATGCTGTGAGACCCTTTTTTCTGATAAAATTTTAGGAAGCATGGCATGGAAAAAGTTCAAGAAATTAAAAGAAAAAATCAACAGCAGCTGCTGTAATCACGAAGTCGATAGTGGGGCGCAATAGCAAAGCAAGGTTGGTGACAATTCGATATATGAAGACAGGGAAAAGTACAAGCATCAAAGGCGACAAAAACTGCGCGGTACAGTTCTCCGCCTACCCGTCGTAGTGGGAGAGTATGCAGGGGAGACAAAATGAACGCCAGTAGCAATAGCAGAGCAACTTCCAGCTTCTGCTCAATCAATTTGGTTGCTTCGTTCGTTAGGGAGAGATTTTCCGAGAAAATAAGTAGGGGACAAATTGCATACATACACAAGTACATATGTTTCGTGACGCTGAAAATTAGCTTGATTTGTATAAAATGCACGTCATGTGTCGTAGAGTGAGAGAAACGAAAACTGGAAAGAGCTTAAATGATTTTTTCCAATCTTCTAATGGTTACTAGCACACAAAAGTGATTAGCTGTAACTTAGTTAGGGGAAAAAGGAGTCTTTCTTTCAAGCGCTTTTCTCCGGAGTTATCTTTTCTATTAATATAAAATATATATAAAAATAGCTCGATTGCCCATTCCGCTTTATTATTATCGGATATCCACATAACTCGTTCTTTAGAAGCTGCGTATAAAATTGAGGAAGAAGAGGTATAATCCACTCCGCAGCATTCTTCGAAGAATACACTTCAGATGTCTGGGCGACCATTTCTTCGAGTACCTGGACGTTTTGGGCACAATTCTGTTGGTGGCGCTGTTTAATTTCGCTAAGAGATAGGGGATATTTAACGACATATAGTGAAAGGTGCGGCCACGGTAGCCGAATGGGTTGGTTCGAACGTAGGTTCGAATCTCGGTGAAAGACCAAAATGAAGAAACAGTTTTTACTAATAGCAATCTGCCATAAAAAAATATCTGCCGCTCGGAGTCGGCTCCATTTGTGGAACAACATCAAGAAGAAAAAGACTAGGAAGTACTAGGTTTCCGCATATTAAATAAAAAAAAAAAAACAATATAAAAAGAAAACAATAACAAAAAAACCAAAAATACAAAAACAGTTCACAAAGAGTTTCAACAAAGAATTTGCTTATTTAATTTTTTCCTGTCTTCGGAGTCCGCTAGCGAAATTTTCCGTAAAGTAAATTTCTTGAATATTCAACGCCTTGGGGACCCTGCAAACACATCACTTGCCAAGTTACTTAAAACAAGTGCCAAAGGAACTCATTCAAGAGGTAACTAACGAGTTAAATTTTTCTATAAAAATGTGTCCCGCAAGATTTCACTACACAAAGCTAAGATTATAGTTTAGCGAGTTTTTCTTTATAACATTTCAAGCCCTTTAATACGACTTCTTCTAGAATACTAATAAATTCGATACACTGAACAAAATTCGCATGTACCGAAAGAAAGTTCAGTTGCCAAATTTGCTATTAACGTTACATTTATCCATTTAGGGTAGTTTTGGTATGCTTCTGAGGCACTGACCCCGGATGAGTTGCACAGTTAAATGAAAGATAATATCAGCTGACTAAATAATTCGGATTTTCTTTCGGCATTACCTGTTGCAGCTATAAAGGAAACATGAAGATTTGAAGTCAATGATTGAGGCAGGACATGGATTAATAAATTTTGAGGTGGATCAATAAATTTTTGATGCGAGTATTTCATGTCCTTTATGCGACTGGTTGGAAATAAAAATCTTTAAATCCAAAGCGTACATTCCAGGCACGCAAATGTTATAAAAGGTCAACAGAGATCCCTATATCGCGTATGCCCACTTGACATGTATTTCCAACGCGGAATGTACGGTTAAGACCCCCACTACGAAGGAAAGGAGCGGATTTGTGAGCACAAGAAGTTTCCTCGTACAGACACCGATTACCCGCTCGTGGCCAGAAGCACTTTGCAACTCTCCAACTCAACGCTGAGCTTATTGGAAGTTGACCTCTCTAAGCGTAGTCCACAGGTACCTTTGCTCTTTGTAAGGGGAGAACCGTTCAAGGTTGTCTTGCTTAGTTAGCACTTAGTTAAGCTTTGCAGTTTTCTGCAAAGTCCTTGTGACCTGGAGACAGATACAAGAGGTGCCTTTTGTTTGGCAGGATTTGGCAACCCTAGTGTTGCAATCTGGCAACTGACAGCTGTATCGCAAAGTTTGACATTTTTTGGCTTTTACGTTCTCAGAACGTTTTGAAATACCAGCGCTATTTGTGTTGTTTACAGTAACTTAAAAGATTCATCTCGGTCCAAAAATGGAATTAAATCGTGAACATTTTCGTGCGACTATTTTTTACAACTTTCGACGTGGATTAACTCAGCAACATTGCATGAATGAACTTAATTCATTTTTTGGCGATGAAGCTCCATCAAGAACCAGTGTTTATAGATGGTATGGTGAATTCAATCGTGGTCGTAGTTCACTCCAAGACGAATTTCGTGAAGGTCGTCCAAAATCAGTTGTTGTTCCGAAAACCAATGATGCTGTGCGCGAACTGATATTGCAAGATCGTCATGTGACCTATCGTGAGATTGACACAATCTTAGGCATTAGTGGGACCAGCATACATTCAATATTGCATAAACATTTGACTGTCAAAAAAATTTGTTCGCGTTGGATCCCACACAATTTGTCAATCGCTCAAAAAAAGGCTCGTGTCGATTGGTCGAAGGAAATGATCAAAAAATACGATCGCGGGGCTTCGAAACACGTCTATGACATCGTGACAGGTGATGAATCATGGATTTACGCGTATGAGCCCGAAAGTAAACAGCAGTCGACTATATGGGTGTTTCAAGATGAGCCAAATCCAACAAAAGTGATTCGCGCACGAAGCACTTCCAAGCAAATGGTCGCCTGTTTTTTCGGAAAAACTGGACATGTCGCAACCGTACCACTAGAACAACGCAGAACTTTAAATTCTGAGTGGTACACAACCATTTGTTTGCCAGTTGTCTTCCAAGAAATTAGAAAACCAATCGCCAAAGACGGATCACTCTTACCAAGGCCAATGCGAGCTCTCACACATCGGTTCAAACAACTGCATTTTTGAGCACCCAAAACATCGAATTAATGGGCACCGAATGACTTCTTTTTTTATTCCCGTACGTAAAAAACAAACTGAGAGGTCAACGTTTTTCGACACCTGAAGAAGCGGTTGCGGCATTCAGAATGCATGTTTTGGAGGTACCTCATTCAGAGTGGCAAAAGTGCTTCGACAATTGGTTCAAACGCATGCAAAAGTGTATAGATCTTCATGGAGAATATTTTGAAAAACAATAAATAAATTAATATCCCCTTAAATAATATTTCAAAAATCAGCAGCCGATCGACTAAAAACCTAGAAAACACTGCAAAGATTCGAAAGCCTAAATTAAAGTCTAATTAGGAGTTCCTCGTAGCACTGCACCAACTTTTCTAAACAACCTCGAACGAGTCGTAAGCAGATGCACTAAGACAATCCTTCCACAGCACAATGTAAGTGCGGACTGATCAGTCCGAGCAGGGCTGAATTCGAAGTTTCTGGGTATCCTGTAGTGTTCATATGGGGCGGCCTCGGACTTATATATCAATGTTGAAGAGTACCATATCCAATATAATTTTATGCGCTAGATGGATGTAATCCGTGGTACTCTACAGATTCTAATGGAGGCAACTCGGTGCACTCTCTTCTGCTGTTTAACCAGCTAATTCTCGTCCACCACACTCACTCACACTAACTTGTAACACGACTTTCAAAAATTTACTGTACAATTTTTTTCCTTTTTTAGCTTTTCCAACAATATTCAAATAGCTGCATCAAAATCGAATTTCTCTGAACAAATCAACCAGCACTCCGTAGCACACTGATGAAGGACTCCTGCTACCACCATATCAAAAGTGTATAACAGCAGTGTTCACAATGGTGTTCACACAGGTGTAAGTATGTAAATACAAATACCATTTATCAGACCTAACGGAATGTCAATTTGTTAACATCGAGTGCAGTATTTGAAAACAACAAAGCAACAACTGAAATACGCACAATAGCAAATACTGAATACACTTCACACCAACATGAGTCACATACATGCATATTCATATCTATTCAGTACGTAACTATGCATACAGCAGCGCCCATTGAAATCCCGACATGTAGTCGCCATGCTTTTAATATAAGGATAGGATCAGGATTCCCCTTGACAACCTGCGCTCTACTCCTGGAACGATGGGATTCGCATCAACTCAGTGAGCGCTGGGCAAGTACGCGCAAGTACTTGTAAGTTCTTCTGGCCACGAGCGGATCGAAGGCGTTCGAGGGATCTGCTGAGGATAAGAAAATCTCAGCTTTCAAACTTCGTGGGTGTCTTCACAGGGCACTATCCGCGAGATATGCATGCCGTACGACTTGGAATTGCTTCGAGTTCTTCGAGCTGTATGAAGGATGAGGTGGAATCATCTCAACACCTTCTCCTTAGCTGTCATTTGATGACATTGTCCAGAAACTAAAGTCTACACAGAAAACTATTTGGAACCAATTGCAGAAGGCTGATATAAAAAAGCTCGATGTCTGATACTTTGCTGCGATACTTTGCTGGAACGTAAAGAAGTCGACACATTTTTATCGCAGGTGGTGGGCAGTAATGAAAAATGGATCATATATGAGAACAACAACCGAAAAGTAAATGGTTAAGTTGCTGTCAGCCAGCCCAAACGATCGTCAAACCGAAATTAATAAACAAGAATTTTTTGCTGGGCGCTATTTGGGGAGATTGGAAAGAAAGCATACACGATAAACAGTGTTCTTATCGGGCTAAAATCCGACTATAATCACCGAAAACTCCATCGACTTTGTTCGTAAATTTATGAAAATTGAACCGAAATTATCGTTGAAATTAATGGAATCGGAGTTGAATATCTCCAAAACATCGATTTCTCGCATTTTAATTGATCATTTGGGCTTACGAAAAGTATGTGCACGTTTCATGTTTCAATCCGCACAAGTTAACTGAGAACCAAAAATTGCCCAGAATTCAACCTTCGAAAGACCTCATTAAGGAGGCGAGAACTTCCCTTACAACATTGTGACTGGTGATGAAACGTGGTGTATCCAACCCGAACCTGAAAGTAAGCGTCAAAGTGCCGAATGGACGAGCACCATCCACCCCGGACGAACCACCACCCAAAAACTCGCGTTTGGAGAAGTCAAAAATCAAGTCGATGCTCATTTGTTTTTACGATTCCAAGGGAATTGCCCAGAAGGAGTTCATGCCAACGGGCCAAAACGTGAATGCAAGTTTCTATCTTGATGGTTTGAAGCGTTTGTTGTACCGCATTCGTTGAATTCGCTCTGAATACCCCCAAGGAGACTGATTTTTTGACTAGAAATCTCATTTTAACCATCAAGCATTCACCGTATTCGCCTGATATGGCTCCTTGTGACTTACACCTATTCGAAAAATGGCATTTGGCCATGAAAGGAAAACGTTTTGTATCCGTAGAGGCCATCTAAAAGGTTTGTACCGACATACTGAAGGACATTCCGGTCAATGACCTGGAGCGCTCTTTCGAAAAGCTTTTAGATCGCGCAAAACAGTGTATCGAGGCCAGAGAAGACTATTTTGCATAAATAAACTGGAAGTTATTACAACAAAGCTCTTGTCGTATCTATTTTAGCTCAGTCTTGTTTATTTTGGACTTCATCTTGTATAGTCGAGTCGAGCACCCAGCAATTATCGTTTTTTCAAGCATTTTGACCTTTTTTGTTTTTTTTTTTTGGTCTTACAAAACTGGTCTCAAGAGAGGCTTGTGAAAATGAGCTGGTAAAGGGTCTTTTGACATTATGAGCGACGGCTTCTTGCCTTTAAAATAGACAGAAATTATTGTATAAATAAGCATTTATTTGACCTAAATCGGTTACCTCTAACAATGTTGAAATGAATGAAAGCGCAAAAATGGCCAGAACTTTTTTAAGTAATAATAAGAACCATAATTGTTTGGCTTACGGATTTCAATGTACGCAACTGTATGTCTATGTGTAATTCCATTTCTGTGACGCATGTCTGGCTACGCCAAATTGCTGATGATGAAGTTCGAGTGTCGAGCGAAAGCTCTCATGTTCTTCAACACTTCTGAATGTATTTTGAGGTGTTCTTTGTTAATGTTTTTTTTTGTTGGTTTTTTTTTTGTCCTGCCTGCTATTATCTTTATCTTTGGGAACATATGAGAGTGATTGCTGAAATTTTATTTAATTTTTTGCTAACCTTTTTTCGCATTTATTTACATAACACCCCAAAATGCAAAAGATGCATTTGCACCATAGCTGGTAGATCATTTGCATTCATATCTGCATGAATTGCATTGATTTTTGCACATTTTGCGTGCAATTTGTTTTCGAGTATCCTTTTCAATTAACACGTTTTAATGCAACACATGGCTTTGTGTCTGATGAGGCAGCCAACAGTCACGTCAGCATTCATTTCATTATATATGGTTTCCCTTTATATTTTCTTTTTATCTGCTAACCGAAAAAAATGCCATTCTGTCTGGCTCTACTCTCAGACATACTCGAATTTCAAAAGACAATACCAGCTCTTTTAATTGCATTTTTTTTAATTAAAAATTGTCTGAATGCAAAAGATTCATTACAAAAAATATTTACTGGATATTTTCTAGACCGCGGAAAATCGGCATGCCGCCATCGGACGGCTGATATGCAAAGCTGCAAGAATAGTTGGCAGGCACGAATTAGATTTTCGGAGATTTGAGGCGAATCGAGGTTCAAGGATTTTGGAAAATATCGCCAAGGCAAGGAATATTGAGTAAAGTTTAAAATATGTACCAAATGTGAACTATTTAAAATCACCTTCGAAAAGACCACATCGAGACGCTGCGTTAATTTTTTTTTTTTTTTTTTTTTTGTACAATAGATTAGATATAAATGAGCAAGTTCTCGAGCAGCCCGTTATGTACTTATTTCCCAGGTAATATCCAAATTTTATAAATTTTTACCTAACTTTTTATTGTAATTTTTTAAATAGTTCCAAAGCACCAAAAATGTAAGTTACTTTTTTAAAAAACCCAATGAAATGAATACGAATACAAATTTAATTTTACATTCATAACGATTTTTAAAGTTCCTTAATCCACCATATCGGATCCGCCATTTTGAACTTCCATTGCCTTCATTTATGTAAATTTTAACTACGCAACAACCTTTGTAACGAATCGTAAGAAATTCCAGTTAATTTTTAAAAGTTTGTTAACGTCATTTTGGATTTCTTAAATCTAAATTTAAGTAGATTCAGTTCAGCAACTTCCCACAGCCCAAAGCGTAATTTTCTGCAAGAAATAACGAATTTTAAAGAAATTCTCGCTTAAGATGGTTAACATTTTCTGAATATTTCCCTTATTTATTATGAGTTCATTATATAGTACTTTTACACTGTATGAGAAACCTGAATTAGTGAGCCAAACTTATTGCTGCTGAACTGGTGCTATTTGGTGCAGATGTGAACTAGTCTGTAAGTGACTAAATTTTAACTACTTTGCATTTGGTTTTTTTGATTTCGTTTAAATTTATTTAACAAAAATGTATAAATGTTTAAAAATATAGATATAGAAAAAAGTTTTCCATCAACTGCTTGAAAACTAATTTGTGTAAAAGTATTGTAAAAATTGTGCATAAGAAACTGCGTGAATTTTTTGAATTTTAAGGGCCTTTGAGACTTTCTACAGTTGTTCACCTAGATTGGCCAGCCAAGTTGGTCATCGATTGATACCATATGGACCCAAAACCTTTAGCTGCTTTAAACGAGAATGCGGAGATAGCGATGATGACGATCTACCACTGCGCTCATTTTGCTAAAAACAAACCTGATTGCAAAAATATTTGCCTTCTCTTGCAATCATTGAATAAATTCCCAGTGGTTTCTGGCTTTTCTTTGTTAAAGAAACTTACACAAAAGTCATTGTGGAGGCCAAGTTAGAGTTTTTTCCCGCTGTATTCACAAGTTTGGTCTCTCTTTTAACAGGAATCAAGCAGAAAATTTACAAATGTTTAAAATAAGTTATGTTTGGCGAGAGAGTCGTGTAAATATTTTCGAAACGTGCTAGAAAAATGCTAGATCTGTGAAAACTGCATTTTACAAATTTGTGCATACTTTAGAACGGAATAAAAAAGTTAATCGTTAAAGTAGAAATTTGAGTCACAAATTGCGTTGGGTACCAGACATACAAATATCAATACGTCGCAGCTATGAAAATTTAGTAGTAACACTGGATTAATTTTGTTCAAAAACGCTGTTAGATGTTTTTTTTATTATTTTTTACTTTTTTTTTTGTAATTAGTCTTTTTAACTTTTTTTATACAATATGTTTTTTGTAATTAGCCTTTTTAACTTTTTTTATATTATATAATATTTATTTCTATAATTTTTTTGTTTTAATTTCTTCGTTTCTTGTATATTTTTGTTTGTTTTAATTGTTTTTGTTTTCGGTTTCTCTTTAAAAAAAATTTTTAACCAAAAAAAAATATATTCCTAAATTTGTTTTATTTCTTTTTTAATTCTTTTGAATTTGCCTTGAATTTTTACTTTTTTTTACATATAATTTTGTTTTTTTTCTTGCTTATTGACGATATGTAGTATTGATAAGACAGTGCGACATGCCACATTGCCAAAGAAAGAAAATATTTACGATTACGATTTCGCCGCCAAGATCGCCCTTATTTAGTAGATTTAATTTTTTTACATAAATCAATTTATTTATTTTATTATACAATAATTTTTTTTTTTTTTTATTTTAATTTTAAATTTTTTATTTAATTTTTATTAAATTTTTCATTTTTGCTTATATTTTTTCATTTCTTTATTTTTATTTTTATTTTAAAATATATTTATTCCTTTTTTCTATTTTATTATTCTTTTTATTATTTTGTTGAATATATTTTTTTTATTACTTTTTTTATTATAACTTTTTTTATAATTCGTTTTTTTAAATTTTATTTATCTACATACATATGTACTGCATAGTTAAAGTATTATAATAAAATTTTGTTAATTTTTTTTTTTTAATTTTTAATTTTCTTTGTGTAATTTTCTTTTATTCAAATTTTGTTGCTTTTTTTTATTTTAGATATATTTTTTATTATTTTGTTATATTATTTATTTTTATTTCATTATTTTTTTATATTACTACTTTTTTCTATTTTATTATTATTTTGTTCATTATTTATATATATATATATATATATATATTAGGGTGGTCCAAAAAAAAATTTGTATGCTGCCGCCCCCCAAAATAGTAAAAAATGAAAAATAAAAAGACCCGTATTTTTTTTTTTTTTAATCAGACCATATTTAATGGTGCCGCCGGGGCTTTGAAATATCCCATGTATTTTGCATGGGAAAAAAATACTTTTTCGTAGATTTCATGTAAAAACCTGGAAAATGAATATATTTTAACCGGATAACTCAGTTTCTCTTCATAATTGGTCAGGGAATAACAACCAATTATGAAATAATTAATTAATATATATATATATATATATGGAGCATTCTTCGCCAACCGGACACCCCCATCTGCCCAGAACAGTTTTTATAAAAAAAATTTTTCCCTGGGCATAATTAAATATTCCAAGCCGTACGGTCGTTGAGTTTCATATTCAACAGGCATTTGGAGAGAAAAAAATCCAAATCCGCATGGTATGGGCGCTGGGAAAGGACTATTTTACAACCCACACCTTCGTTTTACTTCGTTTCCTTTTATGAGCAGTCACACGAGTTTGGTGGTGTTACACGTACTGACGTATTTCAACTTCTTATCCGCTTCTTTTAGGACGAATTCTCTAATGCAGAGTCGTCTAGAAGCAAGCAGCGTACTTACTCTCTTCTAGATCAGTGAATGTGGTACGGAAGTACGCTTTTTTGCAAGATCCTCAGTCAATTCAAGAAACATTGCAATTAAAAATTCACCACTTCTTTATAAGCAAAAGAGAAGAAATGCGAATTTGTCGTGGCTTCAATTGCAGTAGGAAGAATGGTCTGGGGCTAAAACAAATCAAACTGCATCTACAGCATTAATTCATCATGTGCATCTCTTTGTAGGCAGCAATAATTTTACACCAACAATTTATGAAGAAAGCACCCATGTGAGAAAAGAAATCAGTGGAAAAACAAAAACAAAAAAGGGGGGAAAACACACAACTTTATTACACCTATTATGAAAATTTATAAATCTAACGTTAATATAATATAATAAAATCTAAATTCGAACCAATATTTTCATTATAATTAACCCTTGCACTACATATGTAAATAAATTAAATCTAAATACAAAATAAAAAAATTGAACATTTCTGCCTTTATCAAGTACCGCCTTTAGCTCAATAAATTATGACCATTCACCTTGAAATTTTATATTTTTATTCAATTTCCATAAATATGGATCCTTAAACTCAAACTATGCATCATTAATTACTTCATTATTTTATTAGAAGCCTGCAATGCAATGCTTCACAGTTAGAAATAAGTGCTGTTTTACCAAAAGACACACAACTCAGTGCATACATTTACTTACATACATACATACGAGTACAAGCACGTACGAAGAACCGAGTTTCCACCTCATGTGATGAGTATCCCAAAAAAATTATTTACCCCGCCGAAAGCAAGTGTACTTAAACGTATTTATACTCGTATGCATGCATATACATAAGTGTGTGTGTGCACCTTGCCTCATTGCCACAAAATTACTGATTGCACTGATTGGAGATCACCACAACACACAGTAAGCCAATTATATCTGTAAATACATGCAGGCTTCAAGTTAGAATGCGGCAAGCAAGCAATCAGGCAATCAAGTAGCCCAACACACACATACATGTATATGTATGTGCAATATTTATGAAACAGTCTAAATGCATATATATTGGTCATTCAATGCCACATCAGGCAATGTCAGATAGAAAGTATCGCTCCACCTCAACCTCCTCCCTCTCCACCAGCTCCTCATACTAAGTCAGACTTGCCGTCTTATTTGCTGGCATTCACTCAATTGCAAATACAAGACACTATACTACCTCGGGTAGAATCTTTGCAATCAGTTACGCATACAAAATGTGTGCAAATGTATGTGTATGTGTATGTGCATGTGCAACATGCTTGTTGCCTACAAATTCAGGCCACACTTGTCATCTCCGCCCTTTCGGTGCACAAGCGTGCATAAGGCTCCTCAATGCACATGCACACATACATGCTCGTGCATATATTTTTTTCTGCATTCGATTATTGATTTATTTTGTTTTCGTTTTCGATTATTTTGTTGAAATTTGTTTTTGTGTGTGATAAATTTGCTTTGCCTTGATTTTCTTAAATTTTTTCTCGTATGTTGATTTTGTTGGAAAGGAAGTCATAATAGGTTAATTTGTAATGCAAATTTGTTTTGAAGGCCTGCAAGCGTTTAAACGGGAATTGTTGATTGATTTTGTGGCAAGTCGATAACCACCTCTAATTGCATGTTCACCACTAATTGGTTATGTGATTGCGATGAGTAGTCATGAACTTAAGCTGCAAGAGTGGAAAGGAAAGAAGATTTTCAATATACAGGGTGGTGCAAAATTAATCAACTTATTTCTAATTTTTGCAAACGGCGTCGTACGTCAGTCGAATTTGACACTTGTGAAATGGACAGCTGCTCAAAATTAATATTATTTATTCTTTATTTAGTAAAAAAACAAACATTATTCAAAAAGAAAATTGGATGATTAATTTTGCGCCACCATACATATATTATTACACTACCAGCAATCGAACATATGAAATCGCTTCCCTACCCTCCCCACCTTTCCCATCGTCAGTTGAGAAAAAATAACTCGCACATGCAATTTCCTGCCTTTCAACGATACAGATCACCAATCTGTGATTACATACGAGTGTACATGCATTTCCTCCGCTTAATGCTTGCGAAACTTCAATGAACCATAAAAACCACAAAAAGCTGCAATGCTGTTGCCCACCAACGGCCTCATTGATTATTTTTGTATTTTTTATCCATTTATTTATTTTTGTCTTATTTCTTATTTTTAAATGAATGTAATTAATTTAAATGAATGCGATTGCGGTGCAGCACCCGCTCAATCTCCGCCATATTTGGACAGCACCACTTACATATTGCACAAATGTACTACAAAAACAATTGCAACAATATGCAAGAGCGTACAATCAAACATTTACAAGCATACGAGTATACAGATATATACACATACACATTAATCTAAAATCAACACACAAAAAATTGGCTCCAAAGCGAAATTAATGCGTAAAATATCCAGTTCAGCCCAAAAAAAGGAAGGAAAAATATTTAACAGCAATTTACTAAGCAGAAATTGCATTGAACGTTGAAAATTACCGTTGCAGCAGCATTTTGATTGTGTGACCAAATTTTAGCTGTACGCGCATAGGAATTGTAATTCCTCATTGATTACATGTTTGCAGTAATGGAGTAAATTTCTGTGAAAATTTAGCGGAAAATAGTTATTGGTAAAGGTGGAGTATCCATGAGAAATTGCTGCAAATAAATTGAGCAAATCAATGGAACAATCGGGTGGCTGACTGAAGTTGGGTTGAGTTGGAGAAATAAGGTATTTCCATATTAAGTTATACCGATAATACAACAAAAAATTATAACCGAGTTTATTTGGCACAGACATTTGATTTGGCTTGACTTCGATGGATGGAAGGATGGATAGATGGGAAAATACACAAGCCTTGGGTATTTTATGTGAAAAGGTATATGAAATTGAGACAAGTTGGTTGATTGAATGAATCTCACTTTTCAAACGCCTCGTATAGAAGGAAGCACTTTGTAGAATATTTTTTTTAATCGTAGAATATTTTTTTTTAATCGAATCGACAGGGGACGAACCACTGCTTCGATACACAATTTGCACTTCTCTTTAAGTCTAATCAGATAAATCATCGATTTATTTTGAGTTTATTTCATTAAGATCCAATTCTAATAGTATGTGGCATCCTACAAGATGGCACAAATTGAATCATCCTGCCGGAAGATTTATAATTTATATATATATATATATTTATATAAATAAAATACTTGCGAACTAACCAGCTACAGTACACAAAGAGACATGCAATGCAGCCCATAAAGGTCAAAATCCTTCGTTTTTTATTTAGTAAAAAGGTATTCAAAAAACACAATGGATGATTAATTTGGCGCCATTCCTAATACTAATTTCGACACAGATTTCAGTTGTACAAAACTGCAATAAAAATTGTGGCGATTTTCGAGTACCGCCTTTATTGGGTTGAAGAATAAGTTTATTAGTTTCAAGGCTTAGAAATTAGGCAAAAATCAACATTCTCGCCACTTGCGCTTCTTTGCTTTTCGTCGAGCTCAAAAAGCTGCCGAAGCAGTCCGGCACATTTGCGACTTGTATGCAGAAGGTGTCATAGGCGAGTCTACAGCACGGAAATGGTTTGCTAAATTCAAAAGTGATGACTTTGACGTCGAATTCGATGAAGAACGTCTCAAATCACTATTGAAGGAGAACGTTTCAGTCGGAAACCAGTCGTGAATTGGTGAAAAAAATGAACTGCGATCATAAAACGATTCTCAATCAATCTCAATCTGTCAAAAATTGAGAGCCTGGCTGCCTCACGAGCCCAGCGAAAAAAATTTCTTCACAGTATCTCGCCTGCCATCTAGCAACACGCGACCATAAAAAGCGCTTTTTGTATCGAATCGTCAGGGGAGATGAAAAATGGTGCCTATACATCAATATGAAACAAAAAAGGAGTGGTTGGCCCCAGGAGATACGCCAAAGCCGAGAATCAAGCCGAACCTTCAGCCAAAGAAGTTGATGATATGTGTTTGGTGGGACTGGGAAGCAATGGTGCACTGAGAAATGCTCGAAAAGAATGCCACGGTCAACAAGGAGCTCAAAATTGTTCAGCTACATCGCGTGAATGAGGCTATTCGACTGAAAAGACCTGAGCGACATTGTCAAATCCCAGGCCCCATGTTGCACAAGTCATCAAAAACGCACTCCATCAGCATCCGCCATATCCTCCGGACCAACACACCGACCGATTACCAACTTTTCCGCTCCCTTTCAAACTATATGAAGGGTGTTACTTTCGATAACAAAGAGGACCTTAAAAACTGGCTCAAAAATTTCTTTGACATGAGACCAGGCGAGTTTTGGCGGAACGGCATCAACAAATTGGTCGAGAGATAAGAAGAGGTTGTAAATAGCAACGGCGAATATATAATTGATTAACTTTTTTATATAAATATTGATTTTTGTTTAAATAAAAGTCTTCGGCAAGAACGCTACGAACTTATTCGCCAACCCAATATGTTCACGTAAAACGTGTATACTTTTTTTATTTTTTTATGGAACACTAACACTAATAATTTTACGAGGATCGTTTGAAAAGTCCTTGTTATGTTTAGCATCTTTCGGAAGAACACGCCAAATTTCAATTGTTTCTTTGTGTTTGGCATTCGTTTGAATCGAGGAAGTCGAGTGATTTTCAAAAAAGTCTTCTACCATCATTGCACCAGGTCACGCTTCAACAGCTGTGGTCGCAAAACTAATGGAAATATTTTCCCAACTCGTTTCACATCCCTCCTATTCCACAGACTTGGTTCCCTCGGATCCCGCGGACTACTATTTCTTCCCCAATTTGAAGAATTGGCTGAAGGGCAAAAGATTTTACTCAAACGAGGAAATGATTGCAGAAACGTATGGCTATTTTCCCGACTTAGACTAATTCTATTATTCGGAAGGGATCAACAAACGAAAACAACGTTCGGTGAATTGGATAAGCCCAGAAGGAGACTATGTAGAAAAATAAGAAAGGTTTACCCCAAAATAATTAAGTAGTTTTTATTTTTCCACGTACTTTTCAAACAACCCTCTTACGAGGTAGTTGCTCACTATTATCTCGTTTGTATTTTTACAATTTTACTCCTCCTATTACATTGTTTTGCCTGCCAGTCTTAACTGAAATTGCTTTTTTCTTTATAATTTTTGATTTTTTTTCTGCTTCGATCCAACTTAACTGAAAATAACAAATTTTACATTTAAATGGTTGGGGGTAGGCAGAATTTTCATAAAATTGGATTTTTTGTTTTTGCATTTTCTTAAAGAGTTATATCTTGAAAATATTGTGTCAAAATTATTTGAAGTGAATCCGACAAATACTTTTCGAGTTATTCAACAATTAACAAAGGGCGCTCGGGGGCTCTGGAGGAGATAGCAAAATTTTAAATTCGTTTTTCTCTGGTGATCACTGTAACTTAAAAACCGCTTGGTAGATTTCAATAAAATGTATACTGCTTTTGAAAAACATAAAAAACTCGTGGCTGATCGAAAGATTTTTTTCAAAACTTTCGATTTTTCTTTAACAATTAATTGTTGGTCCTTTTCTGGAAAATCTGAAAAATATTTCCTGAGGCCACCATAATGTTAGTTTTGAAAAAAAAGAAGCTTCGATCAGGCTCCATTCATAAAATAAATTTTTCTTTTCGGATTGATTTTAGAAGAATTTCCAAGGATTTATGATGATCACCGCAAGGGACTTCTGGAGAAACGGGCTCCACACAAACAGCGATAACTTATAATATACAATTATTAATTTTTTTTTTTTCAAATTTTGCTAAAGTCAAGTCAAAACATGATGTATTAATACTATGTTTTTATTTTTGTAAAATGAAGCAATTGACTAGCAAAACAAAATTGTTGAAAATCCACATTTTTTCGGGCCTCTGACTACCCCTTACCCCTTAAATATTTATATTTTAATTTAAAATCAAAAATGTAGCTAAATTTTTTAATCTATGATTTTTATTAATTTTTAGCTATTTCTAATTAAATTTTAATCATAAATTCTCTTCTCTTTTATATCGCACGCTCCTTCAAACTTCTGCACAACTGGCTGGCTGCTGATAAATGTGTATAGGTATGTATGTATGTAAGAATGTGTGTGTGTATGTATGTTTGTATGTATATATGTATATGTATATATATGTATTTCGACATGTTGTCTGTTTCCTCCAATTTGATGCTGTCAATTTTCCATTCCTTTCCTTTCTCGATTTTTTGCATTTTCGCACAACTTTTGCGCGATAAATGTGAATTCACGAATTTACAACTGCAATCTTGATAAGTAGCACTTCACGACCACTTGAGAGTTATGTTATTTTTCATTATTATTATTTTTCTTTTTTTTTTTGTTGTTCATCACTGCAACCCAGCCCGCAAACCAACCAACCAGCAAACCAGCCAGCAATGTTAAGTGCATGCACATATACAGACATATGTATGTATGTATGTATGTTGTAACGTAAAATCTCATAATTTTGCACGAGCAATTTTTTCTGCTTCCATTTTATTTTCACTTCATATTTTTTCCACTACATATTTTTTCCATGCATCATAATTTTGCTACAATGCGCGCTGCCTGCTACAACAACGCCAGCAGCAGCAACAAGAACAACAACAGCAATAACCATCAACTATTGTGCTGCTGCAGGAGGTAGGAGACAGCGGTGAGCTGCTTGCAACTTGTAGTCGCGTTAAAATTGCATCTGCGACCGTGGCAAGCAGCAGGCGGCAACAGCCGTAGCAGCAGCAGCATCAGCCAAGAGGAGAACGTAGCGTTCCGCTTCTGGCCGTCCAGCCCACCTCGTTATCGCATTATGACTACTGCCAACTTAGCTTTCGTTGTTGCAGGCACTCAGTGTGCAACATTTTGTCGGAGTGTCTGAGTGCATATACCAAAAACAACAACCAGCTTCCATCAGCATATCCATAGATACATATGTATGAGTGAGTTTGTGTGTATTTATGACGTGCAACGCGTGAAAACATCGTCTTCGATAACGTCGTTGTGGCACCACCAAAATGATGTAGTGCCTGCCGTCCGTCTGCACTCGCTCACCTCTCATCTGCGATGCTCAGCATGTTTGTTGTTGCTGCTGTTGTTGTTAGTTACTCGTTGAGTTATGTGATAATGGCGTTGGCAGCGCTCACGTTGTTGAATTATGGGCATCATGTTGCAAGTTGATGATCATTAACTTATAAATAAGTTGCCAATGGTGATAAGAAGAAGTGATGATGTTGCTGAGTGGGTTTATTGCTGAACTCCATTTGAGTTGTAATTTAAAAAAATTCCAGATCGAGAGATGCCTTTTTTAATATTAGTAATTCAAGAGGAATTGTAATTTGACTGTTCTTTTTTTTTGTTTTGGTGGTACAGCAATCAAAGATACAACTCACGAGACGAAGAAAATATTTAGTTAGGAAATCAGTTATTGAGTTGTGAGGTGTAAGTAGAAACTACCCCGATAACACTTAGGTTGAGTCGATAATACCTACATAAGCATCTGCCTCTGACGGACAATATTTGATCTACTTTCAAAACCTAGACCCGGTACTACACTTTTCCGAAGGGTTTTGGGAGCAGAATCCGAAAGTGCACTCAGAATATCTAGAGAAATATTCGTGACCGAAGTATTTGTACAAGGTGAAGTCCAAAATTAACAAGACTGAGCTAAAATAGAAACGACAGAAGCTTTGGTCTGATAACTTCGAGTTTATTTATTCAAAATATAGTCCTCTCTTGGCCTCGATATACTGTTTTGCGCGATCTAAAAGCTTTTCGAAAGAGTGTTTCAGGTCATTGACCAGGATGTCCTTCAGGATGTCGGTAAAAGGCTTTTGGATAGCCTCTACGGAAGCAAAACATTTTCCCTTCATGGCCAAATGCAATTCTTCGAATAGGTATAAGTCACAGGGAGCCATATCAGGCGAAAATGGTGAGTGATTTATGGTTAAAATGCGATTTCTAGTCAAAAAATCAGTCGATGGGATGGTGCATTATCATGCAATAAGCGCCAGCTTCCTCCTTCGCGATATTCAGAGCGAATTTGACAAATGCGATGCAAGAAACGTTTCAAAACGCCAAGATCGAAAATTGCATTGACGGTTTGACCCGTTGGCTCGAACTCCTTGTGGACAATTCCCTTTGAATCATAAAAACAAATGAGCATCGACTTGAGTTTTAACTTCTCCAAACGCGACTTTTTGGGTGGTGGCTCGTCCGGCGTGGATGGTGCTCATCCGGCACTTTGACGCTTAGTTTCAGGTTCGGGTTGGATATACCACGTTTCACCACCAGTTACAATGTTGTAAAGGAAGTTCTCGTCTTTTCTTGCCTATTTAATGAGGTCTTTCGAATGTTGAGTTCTGAGCAATTTTTGGTCCTCAGTTAACTTGTGCGGAATGAAGCGTGTACAGACCTTTCGTAAGCCCAAATGATCAGTTAAAGTGCGATAAATCGATGGTTTGGAGATATTCAACTCTGATTCCATTAATTTCAACGATGATTTCGGTTCATTTTTGTTAAATTTACGAACGAACAATTTCGAAGGAGTTTTCGGTGATTACTAATTTTGGGCGGCCCGTATGTTCATTCTCCTTTATGTCCTCACAACCATCTCTGAAACGTGTAAACTACTCATGAACTCTGGCGCGAGATTTACAATCATCGCCATACATTTTTTCCATCACTTCAAATGTTTCGGTTAACGTTCACCGAACAAAATTTGATATTAGCTCTTTGCGCGAAACTCAAACAGACGCAATTACATCGCTTCCACTGAACCGAATGTCAGCAAGCTTTCACTGGAAGTCAGCTCGGGATGTAACTTCCAACGCACTAACTCAAAAGATGGCGCCATCAAGAACATTTTTATGACGCCAGTCTTGTTTATTTTGGGCTTCTTGTAGTTATATTATTCTGTATTTACGAAGCTTCATCCGATTCTACTCAGCTGCCTCATTGGAAAGAACTCGTCAAGCAGAGGCAGCTCTATCACTGAATCCATCTTGGTACAATTTTAGTACATTCTAACAAAAAAGCATCACCGGTTCGTATGGCTACGTCGCAAATTCGAAATTCATTCGTAGCGCCGTTTCATAGATTTTTCAACGAATTTTTTGGTTTTCAGAGAATAACTTCAAACTTAAATTCAGAAATAATAGCCACTTCTATTTTTCATCGATTTATAAAAATACGGTGTACTAATAAAATGTGAATATATATGAAGAATTTAATAAAATAAATTATTGTTTTTGCATGTGACTTTTCATGTGTGAGCCAAATTTCTAACAACGCGTCTCTAATATTCTTAGTTGCTGGGTTATAATAAATGGCAAAAAGAAGAGGTGGACAGATTTTGAATAAATGTTACAGATTCTGATTTGCACAACCGAAAATTTTTAACAAATCTGTATTGTAAATATATTTTAGCATTCAAGAATTTTCCAAAGCAAATTTTCATGAATTTTCTAAGAATTCAAGGCATTTCTCGATATTTTTTTATTTGCCGCCTTCTTCATTCAAAAGTATTATTTCCACACCAGAATTCATTTTATTCGCATGAACAAAAAATTATAAAATAAAACTAAAGGAATATTTTTTAAACTGAAATTTGTATGTTAACTTCGAGCCAGCGGGTGTTGGAACATCAAAATTTCACATTTGAGTTTGGCAAAACTTTTTTCAGATTCACATGGATTCAGTGATAGTCAATTTTTAATAGTCGTAGCGGAGGGTTGCATTCGTAACTTATCTTTGACGCAATCAGTGCTAAAGCTGGGTAAACTAATAGAATTTTTACGTATACAAATTTAATTAGAAGGGGAAAAATTCTACTTTGAGATGCCTTAAAAAAATTCCTTTATGTCACATAACCTCAAATGTAACCAAAGAAAGTGTTTTTTCCACATTTAAACCAAAATATCTCTCAAACTAAACGAACTTAGCTTGCCAAACACCTTCAGAAAAGCTTGGTCCGATTCGAGGCTCAAAATTATTAGAGCAGCAGTCCTCCTCGAAAATGAATACTTTTCACCTTATTTTTGATAGTAAATTCAAAACAATCAACTATCGATCTCTTTAAGCACCAAAATAACTAAAACAAAATAGAAATAGAGCGCCTGTGATAGCATCGAAGTCAAAGCCGAAATGGATTCAACTACTCGACGTCTTCAGACTTTCTTCCAGACTTTCAAAAAGATAAGATTTCATAAGCCACCCTGAGAAATAATGCACTTTTCGCGCAACAAAGGAATAATTTACAAGCCAATCACTCATTACATACGTCTCCCTCCCCCAAGTCTAATAAATTTCTTCTCGCATCTTTGAGTAATATGCTCGGCTGTCTGTACACTGTAATGTGCGAACACTTATTAGCACTTCGACCTTAAAATCCATTATGCCCACTATTCTTCACAATACCTCAACGAGAACTGGGTATGAGTTTTATCAATAAAAATAGGATGGCTCTTGTTTTTTTTTTTGTTTTTGGTGAGGACATTGTAACTAAGATGGTAGTGCGATAGGCAAAGCGTATGCGAGTCTCTACCGGGAGCACCAAACTAAGTTGCTTGCTTCTGATACTGTTTCAGAGTACAACTCTTGGACTCGCCTTGAGTTGTTATTCTATACTCGTACACCGAGCCTGTGCAGTTGATTTCGTACTCTGCAATGACCAGAAAGAATGTCTGTGAACATTCTCAGTTTGGTTTATAAGATGTTTGAATCTCTGCTGATTATACCCTCCCAGTAGGACTTTACTTGGCGTAGACTCACAGCTTGGTGCCAGGCCAACTTGAGTTCCGTATGCTTATATTTTCAGGTCGGAGCTCTTTACAAGACAGGCTCAGGCTCTAATCGCTTCACATACCCAGCCTATGCAGCCCATATAAGTTACCCATATAAACTAAATGCGACTGCACGCCATTAATGAGCTTAGTTTGTCTATGCACACCACAACTCTTGAAGATTTAACTACCTGACTGTTGCTCAAAATGCTTATCCGTTCATTACGGAAGTTTATCCTCAGATTTACCTCTGCAAATAAAAAAAATTCCATACACTTCTGCTGGGAAGATGCCTGGAAAACAGCCCATCGATATGGACAGCCAAATATCCGTCTGTGTACCAGTGAGAAGTATACTTCTGACACTGCTCCCTAAGCGTCACGGTACTCCAGTTCGCTTTATTGTCCATTTCAATCTTGAATATAAATTTCACCTTAGCAAACATACAGAAATCGCATGGCGCAAAATCCAGCGTATAAGGCGGATGGTCTAAAACAGCGATGCTGCACTTGGGTACAAATTCGCTGGTTTTACTCTTGTCAGAAAACGATTCAGCAAAATCCATATTGGTTTAACAATCTCTTTACAGAGTAAGAATAAGTGCCACGGCGAAACGTCCAACGGCTTTGGTCAAGCGTAGATTGAAGCATTTCACTTCCTGTAAATTCGATTGCTTCAGCGTTAAAAACTACCAAGAAGCTTGAGCACTGATTAGGTTGGCTGGAGATCTCTGGACAAAACCATGATTAAGGCTGCATTGCTGGCTGGTTCCCCAACAGTTTCTACGTTACCGGAAAGACCCGGATTTTAAATCGGCCAAAGAATGCAACTGCAGCAGTATTCTACAAATATTTATTGGCAATATTTTATATTGTTACTCCAACAACAATAGCAACGTATTACTGAGACATAACATATATTTTAGGCCACATATATATAACATATATATTAGGCCAATTTTCTATTCATCTATCCATCTATCGATTAATGTAGCTTTGTGTAGCTAGAATGTCACTTTTATTGGAAACCCTTTCAGAATTTCATAAAAAATTGCGAGCGAGCATTTTCATGTTTTTAAATTTAAATGCACAGATTAGTACTGAGCATGAAAGTATCATTCAAATTTAATCACAAATAGAATAAAGCAGCAACACAGACAGGGTAAGGTCGCCTACTGCACTGATAAAAGGTTTGGCAACTCCTGGTGATGAATGAAGGTGAAACGGATGGGCCATCTCTTCAAATTATTTGCATGCAATAAAAAAAACGAAACACAAAAAATTTGAATGCCAAGCTGTAGACATAGGAACCTTGGAATTTTCGCCCTCTGCATATATTTTTATAGCAACTAAATTGGTTGTGTGGCAAAGAAAAAAGAAATGGCAAACTTGTTGAGAATTTCTAAAAAACAAAAACAATACCACAGAACGGAGGATACTGGTGGATTTACAAGGAAAGTTATTCCATTACCGCGCACAATTCACGTGAATGTAATTAAATTGCAAGCAAATAAAATATGTTGGAAATTAGTTGAGGGTACATAGAAAGAAAAAACTAAAAACACGCAGACAGATGCAATAAAACAGCAAGTTTAAAAAGGCAACACTGATTACAGCTGGTGGCAGTGCAAATCAAAAAACTTCTCGTAGCTCGGCGGAAATGGCAAGTGCGAGTGCAGGCGGAAGTGGATAAATAGTTGTTTAAATAATTGAAAACATTTGCATGTTCCACTGGCAGGTGTAAGAGAATTAGGTGCAAACATATAAACATGCATACGAGGGTTAAACGATAAATAACCAACAGGTGGTGTTGCTTAGAGAAGTTGGCTGGCAAACCAGACAAGTCGGGAAGAAGTGGTTGGTTCCCAAGGAAGTTGTTGAAATAAGTGACTTTTGATCAACGCCGAAAAAAACTGCACAAAGTAACAGAATTCGTGAGTATTTTGGATAGAACGGAAATATTTCGTATGACATAAGATGAGTATAAGAAAGGTGGGCCCGGACAAAAACCGAATGCTGTTGCCAATGTAGAAATACAGGATGCGCCATATCGAGCTTCGGTATGGAAATATTGAATAACTTTGCTATCCATTATCAGAAGGACTTGAGAAAAAATAATTTGGAAACGTCAATTCAGTACAATTTTAACGATGAATAACTTTACACCTAAAGAACGCGCGGAAATTGTGACCATGTATTTGGAAAATGGTCGTTCAATTGTGCTTGCTCAACGTGCATACCGTCGAAAATACCGCGGTCGTAAAGTGCCTTCTGATAACACCATACGCAATCTGACTAAAAATTTTGAAGAATCGGGGTCTGTAGCAAAAATTTATTGAACTTCTGGTTTCAACAAGACGGCGCCCCATGCCACACGGCGATCAAAACGATGAACTTTTTGAAGCTAAAGTTCCCTGGCCGGTTGATGTCGAAAGGTGGCGATGTTGAGTGGCCTCCAAGATCGCCGGATTTGACGCCGCCGGATTTTTTTTTTGGGGCTATTTAAAAAGTAGAGTATACGCCAACAAGCCCACTACATTGGAAGCGCTCAGGACGAACATTAGATCTGAAATAGAGGCAATATCACCCGAAATGCTAGCAAAAGTAATGGAAAATTAGAAAAAAAAAACAACAATATTGTGTGGCTCGTAAAGGTGGTCATTTGTTGGATGTTGTGTTCTAAGTGCAGTTGAAACAGATTGTAAAGGACAAAATCAAATAAAAAAACACCAACAAACAATCAATTTTGCTAGTTGCTAAAGTTATTTAATATTTCCATACCGAAGCTCGAGATGGCGCACCCTGTATAGTTTAGCCCACTTTAACCGAAATTCGTAGAAATATTTACATATGTACTTCGCGGATAGTTTCTTTTTTACAAAGCGATTGTTTTTTATTAGCAGTCAACTGGGGTTGCCTAGAAACAAGATTCTTCAGCATTCGGTTCAAACAGCTCACTGCTTTCAGCCGTATTAATCAAGTATCATCTGCTTAGAATCAAAAGTGTTGAGTGTGCGCGAGGTTTATGAGAAAGGGTGCGAGCTTTAAGATCCATCCACACCATAATGCCTGTTACGGTTCACTCTCGGTCCCGTAAAATATTATCAAGTAACAAGATATTTGAGATACGATTGATATCGGCTTTACCAAGCGCGTCATTAGTTCTGCCTTTTCTGAGCAGGATAAAGAAGCGAAGCGGACGGGTTGATGGTAAGCAAGTACAAGAGGAAGTACCTCCTGTTATCAAACAAGCAGGGATCAGACCCACGTATCGGCACCCACGTCCCTATTGACAGTTATAACTTTGACCCCCTTTGGGACTTCATTGTTTAGGAACCAGCATTAACGCCGGTAGTAATGTCAGCCTTGAAGTCTAAAAGAGAATATCTCTTGCCAACAAGTGCTACTTTGGACTTAGTAGTCAAATTCAAATTGAGTAGTAAAGACGTTTCTCGACGAACAAAAATCACACTTTATAAATCTCTCATTATGTTGATCCTATTGCATCGCGCAAACACTTAGACGATACCACAAACCGACAAGGCGTCCCTTGGAGTGTTTAAGAGTAAGATTCTGCGAAAGATTTTTAGACCCTTCCACGCTGGTGACGGCGAGTATCGCAGGTGTTGGAACGATGAGCTATATGAGCTTTGGGACGACATAGACATAGCGTAGCGAATAAAGGTCCATGTCGCCCGAATGTAAACAAACCATCCGGCTATGAAAGTATTCGATGCGACACCAGCTGGTGATAGCAGAGGAAGAGGAAGGCCTCCTCTGCGTTGGAGGCAATGATTAGCACGAGAAAGAAACTAGTGGCGCTTTTTGTTGAATCTGGCCAAAATCGCTTGAGTGGTTAACGCACCAATTAAGAAGAAGATAACATTTACCAGTCCTAAAAAGATCTGGCACCGGTACTACTATGTGGATCGTCTCTAAAGGTTCATTGGGGTCTGTTCATATACGTAAGTAAATGACTTAAGATATGCTTTGGACCCGTCACTAAAAAAGCCAATACCAATTAACAGATTAAAAAGGCCTCGACAACACTCAAACAGTTGTTATGACAGGCCTATTTAGGAATCTGTATCCTGTGATCAAGTGAAAAGCAAGAGGAAGAATTTCGGGTTCAGTAAGCAGATATGAAGCAAAGCTCGCGCTCGGTGAACAAAATCTACACTATGCAAATCAGAATTAGACCACGCTCTCGACGAATAAAGGCCACACGCTAAAAATCTCTCATCAAAAACAATTTTTTTATGTAGCGTAGAAAAGTGGGAGATGTCGAGCAAAGATGGGAAGTTACTGAGAAAACTCTATAAAACTGTTCTGCGCAATATCTATGACTATCCACGAGTGCGACTGGTTTTCCACGAAGATGGATGATGAAGAGCAGGAGCTTTACATTGACTTAATAAGGTAAAATCCTTAAAAATACAAGAACTGCATTGGCTGAGCCATGTCCTTCCAATTCCGCACCCATGAGCGCACAATGAAAGCAAGTGTTTCCGTGAATGTTGTGGAAGCACCAAGTTCAGAGGGATCTATTTGCATTTTGTATGACTAACTAGCGCTACTTCGTGAAGAAGTGAAGCAAATGAAGAAGTTTTTTGATATCGGTTAAAAACGACAAACGATTATAGAACCACACAAGAAAATTATTTTCCCAGAGTCATTGCCGTGGATTAAGATTATGTACGCTAGAGTCAAAGTAGAAATGCATTTCTAGCAATTGATTTCTAAATGAATCTACGTTAAAGAAACCAAGAATTGTACGATCGACCAGAAACGATATCCTCTTAGAATTCAAAGAGGATGACACTGAAGCGAAATTTGCAGAAAGTAAGACGCGGCCGCTCTTACGAATGGAATGCGCGCAATTTTTCTTCGGTGGAACTCAGCTTCAAGAACTCGTTGTAGGCATGAAACGCTAAATGATAGAAACGGGTTTTTCTAATAGCGATCACCACTCGGTAGGCAATGAAAAAGGGCCATGAAAAAGCTTCCTATAAAAAATGATTAGCCGTTCGGAGGTGGCATAAAACTGTAGAAGAACCTATATTTGTGGAAGACACCTCCATCCTATTGGAAGATTTATAATTTTTGCAAATTGCGTCGTACGCACACTTGTGAAATAGACAGCTGCAGTATAGAAACCGACAAACAGTGGAGCACATAAAGCTGAAAATAAAGATTTCAATTACTCCCTTTTAGTGCTAAAAAAATTAATGAACCTATTCGAAAATATACTGATGAGCATTACCTATTTGGTTACGAAAAAATTGCTGTTTCCCCAGGCTTCCTATCAGTTTCTTTAGTTTCGAAGCATGTAAAAGTGGACTTGTGAGATAACTCAGCACAAATCTCTTTGTTTCAGATTCTTCAACCCATTTATCACACACACACACGCAATTCGTTTCTTCATAACGCTTGTACTTATTGATCAACCCTCGTAAGAGTGTTTGCATGGATTGGTGGCGCATCTGCACCGACCTTCAACACAACTCATACGCGTATGCATCCTTTCACAAGAGGTTTTGTTTGCAAATTCAGACCATGGCACACCCCCGCTTCACCAAAAAGATTCTTTTTCTACAAGTTTGTTTCATGACATATTTCTAGCTGTGTATAGTAGCTTGTTGTAGTTGCTTGCAGAAGTGAGGAGAAATCAAGTGGGTGTGCATGATTTGATGAAAAAAGGGTAGGCGGCAGGAAGTACATAAGCAAAAACCCACGCCATATTGAATGAAAATGTAACAGAGCGGGTAAGTAAGTAAATAAATAAGAAAAAAATTAGTACGCGCGAGGCCGCAATTATTAAAATATGAATAATATAATAAAAAAATAGTAAATGCGAAAAAAACAAATTGTATATATACAAATAAAATAGAAAAGAAAAAAAAAAAGAAATTGAACGAAAGCGTACAATTTGCCTAGGCCGCGACTGCGGCTGCGGTTGAGGCTGATGTTGTGCGCTTGTGGGCTTGTGGCTCACGGCAGCGGCGGATGGATATTGTTGCTGCTGCTAGCAGTGGTTATTTTCTTTGTTGTTTTTGTTATATGTATGCATCGTATGTATGTAAGTATGTATATGTAACCTACATAGCGCATATTTGTTTATTATTTTCACAAAATTGTATAGAATTTCATGAAAAGCGTGAAGAGTGCAAAAAAAAGAACGAAAGCTTCGGGAAAATAATGGCAGGCGAACAAAAATTAGCGAAACAAAAAACAAAATTACAAAAAATGCAAACTCGCAACGGAATGTGAACGAAAGAAATGTTAGAGTAGAATATAAGTGAAAAAATTAAGGAAAGAATTTAATGAAATGCCTAGCAGCACACACACGTGTATACAAATATATATCGTGCGCTTACTAGAAGAAAGTCATAACCCCAAAACTATTTTTTTTTTTAGGTAAGTAAGCAGAAATGGACAACAGATCTTCTTTTTTGCTTATCAAAAAACAAATTATGGCGATAGCTATTCGTAGTATCTGGAGTGTCAGATGCGAATGTGCCTTTACTTTTGCTTAGGGAGGCAGATTACCTACATAAATTTAAATCTTAGAAGCAGTTTTTCTAGAATCCATAATTTTTTGAGTTACAACGTTTCTCCAGCAAACGAGTGATATGCAAGTAATTCAGACACTAAAATGATGGAGAAAAGTATAAGATTGCGGGGACACAATAACATAGCTGGGTGGTTGGTGCGCCTAGGTCCTCTCAATGTGATGATGATATGTGGCATTTTAAGAGCTGTTGATGGACTCGTAAAAATATGAGACATTTTTTACTTCTATTTGTTCTTGTAAAAAAAAGTTAAGGGTGTACGAAAAAATTGATATAGAAAGTTTTTGGTAGAAGCAAAAAAAAGGAATTAAAGGAATGCGTCAATTAAATAAAATATTAAGGGGGGAAGCTGGTCTAGAATTTTGAAAAAATCGAAAAAATTTTTTTTGTCTTAAAAGGTGCTTTAGGGTCTTAGAAATAATATACCAAATGAGGGATGCCAGCAAAAATGTCTAAATTCCCAAATTTTTCATTCGACGGCAGTGCCTCGCAGGTATGCCCCGAACGCTACTTACAACTTTAAACGCGTTTTTCTCGAAATCACTTTTTTTAAACTGGCCGAAGACATAACTCGAACAAATCTTTACCGATTCTTACGAAATTTTGGCAATACATTCGAAATACCTTTCTCCGGAGAAGTACGTAGGATTTTTTATTTATATTACATAGTTTTTTTTTTAATCAACAATTTTATGTCGTTCTTTATAGTGAAAATTGTAACTTTTTGTTCAAACGTGCACCATTTCGCGAAAAAACAAAATATCGAAAAAATCCTGCGTACGTCTCTTTCTGTTGTTATATAGAAACTAAAAAAAAATTATTTTTTGATCCAGGACAAAAATTAAGAAGTTTACGTCTTCGGCAATGGACCCACTAGAAAAAAAGGCGCCTTAGGAGAACTGCTGGACAGCGGCCATTTTGAAATTAATTCAGACGAAAAATTTTGTATTTGTACCATGAAAGCTATATTATTAAACCTATTTCACAGATTTTCGATTGATTCCTTTGTTGAGTCAAAATAAATTCATAAAATATGCCCATTTTTTGCGCTCTAGACCAGCTTCCCCCCTTAAAAAATTAAATTCAAGTGGTTTAAAAAATTCAAATATAGGCATATTGGAAGCTCGAAACGCATGGTTGGTGTAACTGAATAAATGGAAAGAAAATACATTTTTTTAAAACCCACCCTTGAAAACCATTTCTGCATTACCCTGTACAGGATAAACGTTTTTTTAGAGTTTTAGAGCTATTGAGAGTAATGTCTATAAAATCAGTTTTTGATATTTGAATAAAATTACACAGGTCTACGCAACTCACTTCTGTTTTTTTTTTTTTTTTTTTTTCAATCGGGCAGGTCTACGATCTATTTTTTGGTGCACTGAATGCGGTCGGAAAATCAAAAAATTGAGCTAAGGTCATCAAACTGAACACTCTGAGAGTTTTGGAGTCACTGATTACCTCCATTTCGAATTTAGAAATATAAACGTCAAATTGGTAAGCAAAAACTACAAAAACCCTCGAGTAGTATTTTTATGAGCTTAGCCAACCAAAGTGTAAGGATTGGTAGCAAATACAAATAATATTAAGCACTAAAAATATGAATGAGGTACCAGAACATCCTAAAACAGGAGGACGCATGCAGATTGAAATATAATACAATAGAGAGGGAAGGAAAAACAGAAAGTCATTTGAGGAGCTCAAAATGTTGCAAACTAAACAATCAGAAAATTAATGGGAATCAGATCAGGATGTGCATTGAAGGTTTGGAAGGCGAGATATTTAGATTTAGATGTGGCTTAGTTTACGGCGATGTTTTATTTTTTATATTTACTTTGTGCATTTTATAGGTTCTGGTTGAATAAGTGAATGGGTGAAAGTGTGCTTAGTTTTCGATTTAGAAATTTTGGTCCAGGTCAGCACTTGCAAATATGAATGCTATCACAATAGTGCAGCTGGAAAATTAAAAGGGCGAGGCTTGTGATAATAGCAAAAAAATAAAAAGGAAATTGCATTTATGGGCGTTGGCTTTCCTTATGAGTGGCTAGTGGAGTACTTGAACCGAGAGTCGTAACCAGGCATGAGAGCATGCAAGGAATTCAAAGCTTAAAGCCACAAAAATTAAAAAAAAAATGTATTTATAAAAATATAAAATAATATAAAGATAAGATAATATAAAGATATATATAAAGAATATGAAAAATCTTAAAAAATATATTCAAATATTATAAAATTACAAAAAAATTAAAAAAAAAAAATTAAAAACTAAAAAAAGAGTTAAAAAACAATTACAACAATTTTGAAATGAGATGGTAAGAAAAGCTCTGCTAATTAAAAATATATTCATAAAACAAAAAGAAATAAAAATATATAAAGAATATAAAAAAACTTTAAAAATATATAAAAAAATTATAAATTTACCAACAAAATTAAAAAAAAATATAAAAAAATATTCAAAAAAATAAAATAAAATAAAAATTAAGTAAAAAATTAAAGAAACATCCAAAATTAAAAAAAATTAAAAATTAAAAAAAATCCAAAATTAAAAAAAAACCAAAATTAAAAAAACGTAAAAATCAAAAAAGATAAAAAAAATTACAACAATTTTGAAATGAGATGGTAAAAAAAAACTTTCTTTATTAAAAATAAATTCACAAGGCAACAAAATTAAATATAAATAATAAACAATTTAAATAAATAGATAAAATAAATTAAAAAACACACTAAAAAAAATGAAAAATTTTAAAATAAATAAAAAAACAATTAATTAATAATTTATTTAACTTAAAGCAATAAACAAAATTTTAAGTTTTTAATTAAAAAAACATGTATAAAAAAATAAAATCAAGAACAAATAAGAATAAAATCAGAAAAAAAATGTCTAAGTAAATAAAAAAATTTAACTAATTAATTATTATATTTAAATTGAAAAACATATATTAATTAATTAATAATTTATTTAAATTAAAAAAAACAACATTTTTAACATTTAATTAAAAAAAAGTATAAGAAAAAATCAATAAGAGAATTAATTAATAAATTATTTAAATTAAAAAAAATATTAAAAATAAAAAATAAAATGAATTAAAATCAAAAATAAGAAAAAATTTTAGATCAAAAAATTTTAAATTCAAAAAACATTAAATAAAAACTAAAGTCAATTAAAATCAAAAATAAGGGAAAAAAATAAAATTAGTAATAAAAAAAATCAGAAATAACAAAAAATAAAGCGAACTACAAAGAATTCGCTTTAATGCCATCAACTAATTTACAGAACACACAAATCGTGAATAGGAAGAAAAAAAAACATGTAACAGAAAAACCTGTCACAAGCATGGAATTCCTCAAAAATGCATTTGGAAGCGTGTAAATTACCACGAAATGCAAAGTAAATACAAACAGAAATAACAAGCTGCGAAATAATATGCTGCCATACAGCGGCAAACAGACAAAAATCAACGCTGCCACTCAATTCCAACAGCAGATGCGTTACATTCCAAGTAGCAGCAGCGACAGGGGCAGCAGCAGATGTATGCAACTTTGTGTATAAAATTTTGACTTGCAACTATGTATGTAGGCCCATATGTTGTAAGCGCAGTTGTACACATACACACACACACACATATACCCATGTGTCGGCATGTATGCGCAATATCATAGGCATACAAATCATGAGGCGCGAATCGTAAAATACACAGATCGTTAGATCGCCGACGAGCAATGCCAGCATCACCGCCCATAAAGCCAAGAACCAATGTGAAAGTGAGATCAAACAAACAACAACAATGTAAAGCATAATAAAACATACGAAGAAAACAACAACAAACAAAGCAAAAATATAGCTAAACAAGCGTGAGCAAATTGATGAAAATGTGAAAATTTGTGGGAGGCCAAAAAAGCACTAAATACACATACATATATACATATGTACATACTTTCACACATATATTTTACAAACTTATATGTACTTATATACATGTATGTAGGTATTATCATGCAAATGCTTTATGGTTGCCCTGATGAGTATTCAAAGGCAAACTCCACCAAAGACGTTAATTGAAACGCTGTTGGTGTATTATTTGCATGTCTTCGTGGCATTTCCAGCGATCGATGTTTGTGGCATTTGCGGTTGTTACTCGTATTTGTGCTGATTGTGGTACGGAGGTTGCTTGCTGTGTTGCTGTGCTGCTGCATTGTTGGTTTGCCTTCAATGGAAGTGGCAATCGAATGAGGCAACCGAAAGGGTGGCTGCTAAAACACGCTGAAATTATATGTAAATACACAAGCAAATGCCGCTGGGCGAATTTTAATAGGCAGTGTTGAAATAAGAAAAATAAAATAACAAACACAGCAACAACACCCAAGTAAACGAGCGCTACGCTAACAACATGTTGCACAGCTGGCGGCGATTGTATGGTGTTGGCCGAGCTTGTTAGCACGAAAATGGCCAAAAATCACAAGAAAATAAAACAAAAATACTGTGTAGACAAAGGCAAAGTTTGAAAGTTAAAGGCATTGGTGCGGGAGAGGATAGTTCCACTTATAATAAATACTTTAACATTTTTTTTTTTTTTCAATTTATTTATTCTTTTAACTTTTGTTACTTAAAATTCGGCTTAACTAAGAAGTAATTGATTTAGAAACATTTTCGTGCAAAATTGAATTTCTCTGTAGGTTATATATAAATTATTATAATAGAAAAAATAGTGAGGGACCAAGAGAAAGTCGCATTAAGGGGTTAGGGCTAGTCAGAATTTTCAAAAAATTTGATTTTTTTACTTTTACTGAAAGTATAATATCTTAAAAATATTGTGTGAAAATTTGAAGTGAATCCGACAAATACTTTTCGAGTTATTCAACAATTAACAAAGGGCTGTAACTTAAAAACCGCTTGGTAGATTTTAATAAAATTTATACTGCGATCGTGCCTGACGAAGGATTTTTTTTTTTCAAAATTTCGATTTTTTTTAAACAATTAATTGTCGGTTTTTTTTTTGCAAAATTTGAAAAATTTTTCCTGAGGCCACCATATTGTAGATTATCTATTAATAAAACTAATTTCTCTTATCCGATTGATTTTAGATGAATATCCAAGGACTTGTAATGATCACCGCAAGGGACTTCTGAAGAAACGGGCTTCACACAAACAGCGATTACTTTTACAAGTATTGCTTTTAATTTAATTTAATTTAATTTTGCCAAAGTCAAGTCGAAAAAGGATGTATTAACACTATGTTTTTATTTTTGTAAAACAAAGCAACTGGCTAGCCAAGCAAAATTGTTGAAAATCATCATTTTTCCGGGCCTCTCACTATCCCTAACCCCTTAATGAAATAAATAAATATTTGCTGTCAAGTGTATAGAAAATAAGTTTAAAAATTCGAGCTGCATACCAATTTAGTTCTGATTGTTTTGATATTTTTATTTAATATTTGTTTCATATTTAAGTATCGATTAGATGGAGCTAGAAATGCTATCATATCTCGAAGCACGCAAGTGGGTGGTGTCATTGAGGTCATTACTGTGAAAAGTTTAAAATTTTAAATTAAATAATGAGATTTATTAAGTTAAAGAAATTACGATTTTAGTACTGATCTTTACACACTTCTTGGAAAATCATTGTGTCAAATTTCTCTCTCGCTCATCGGACTCTTTGAAAATATATCATGGCTACGCACTGAGAGAAGACGGTAAAATACACGACGCTCATAAATATTCCAAAAATGCAACGCAGTCCACCAAAAATTATCTGCATAGAAGCGACATTATGACCACCATTTTTGTTGCTATTTTTTATTTGCAAAATATCCGTGCGACCTACCAGCCGCTACTTAGCCACTGTTCAACAGCTCGCTTGACTGGGCACGCAGACAGCAGCTGCCCAATTGTCGAAGTGATTTGTTTCAATTGCTGCGCGGCCAGTTCGTTGTCGACTGATGACTTGTGGCTGGTGGCTGGTGGCTAGTGCCTGCTGCCACCAACACGTTTGCTATCTCTTGCAATTGGTTGCAGGGCGCACACGAATGCTGTCGCGACCGATTTGGCAAAAAAAAACACAGCAATTTGCAAAAACAAACATAAATATAAATAATAAAAAAAATTGCACATATCAATACGAAGAGAAATTCCAACAAAACCACAAATGATCAACGATCCTGCATGCAGTGTTGCTGTTGCTGCAATTTATGTTATAATTTATTACCGCGGACAGTTTTAATGGCAGCAACAGCAAAAACAAGCTGCAAGCAGCTGTGTTGGTCATTTTCATGTAGCGTGTGCTTGGCTCGTTCAGCCAGACGTAGGTACACGCATACACACATGAGTATGTATATGAGCACATGGGCAAGCCACAGCGCAGCACTGTAGGAAAAACTGTTAGTGCCAAAGCGGTGCGCTTCTAGTGAGTTTCAAGCAAAGATTTGTTTGTGGTACGTCTCCTTTACTCAGAAGCAGCTTGTTTCGTTTAGGGAGAGTGCACGATGGGGAGAGTGCGGATCCGATATGAAGAGCATAGATTAACTTAGTATGAGTGGAGGCTGACGTGTTGGAGAAAGAGTGTTACGGCATTTTTGTTATGGGGCAATTTATTTGAGCCGATTTCAAATCAAGTTATCCATGTATTTTAGACATTGTTGTAGTTTTTTCTGAAAATTTATTTATTTGTGAGTTTGAGTGTAATAAGAAGCAAACTGAAAAATTTTTTTAAAATATATTATTTAAAATTTGGAAAAATATTTAAAATTTTGAAAAATATTTAAAATTTTGAAAAATATTGAAAATTTTGAAAAATATTTAAAATTTTGAAAAATATTGAAAATTTTAAAAAATATTGAAAATTTTGAAAAATATTAAAACTTTTGAAAAATATTGAAAATTGTAGAAAATATTGAAAATTTTGAATGTGAATAAGTGAAATGTTTTTTTTAAGTGAAATGTCTTCGGTTCTTTTTAACATTAAAAAACTTTTTAAAAACATAACTACAACAAATTTTGTGCTTTTCAAACATAACAAAAAATATTTTCGCCCAAAGCTTTTAACAAAAGCAAAACCTTGAAAATTTTAAACATTAACACATTCTTTTTTTTTGCTTTTGTTTTCTTTTTTTTTTGTTTTTAATTTTTTAGGATAACATAAGACAGAAGCAGAGCAAAACATTTCCAAAAAATTAAAAAAAAAATGTATTTGAAATAGTGTGTTTCTTTAGAAGCTTGTAAAACGGAAATGAAAAAATATTTTTTATTTTTGTTTTCAGTATTTTATTTTTTGATCCATTGTTAAAAAATATAATAAATTCTAGTTCGCCCAAAAAGGAGCCAGCCTTCAAAAAATGGCAATCGCAGATATTTCACTCTAAAACCTCTATGCCAAAATTTTCAACAGTGAGAAAATCTCAGATTTATAATTGTTTTTTTTTTTTTTTAATAATCCAAAAATTAGAATAACCGAATTTTCAGACAAATTTACGACAATGTCCAAAATGATTGGACCATTTGACATGTAATAGCTCATTTATCGAAAAATCTTTAGCCTTTCGGCGAACACAGAGGACTCCGTGAAGAGTCGCGATCTAAATAGTTAAACAACTAAAGAATTTGACAGTGTGATGTCCTAAAAAATATTAACTTTCCGACAGGCTTTTACACCTTTATTGATAGTTCGGAGCTAGTATTAAATTTCATAGATGGAAATTAGTCCCCTTTCAAAAGTTCGAACTTCAAAGTTCATTGCTAACAAATTAAAATAGCTTAAGTCGTCTTAAGTACAACCAGTTATTTTGGTATATAGGTAAGTTTCCATACTTTTTGGGTATCTGTTTCCACTTTTATGCTTACCAGCTTTTCTTTCTAATTATTAAAACCCAATTTTTATAGCAACGCTGGGTTACACCAAAAAACTCAAGTTTTTGACGATGGCTTATTGTAAACAAGGTCATTTGGTCATATGCCATTTTTTACTTAGATTTTTTTTCTAGGGCAGTGGGAAAAATTGTCGTTTCACTTCTTAGGAAGAAATGATCTACGACATCACAAGATCTTTAGTTATAGAAGTAGAAATATCAATGTGAGACATTTTGGTTCTAGCTCCAAATAAGCATGGAATTAGGCTCAAATTTATTCCCCGATATACACATCTTTTCATCAGGAAGAAGAGATGCACAGCTATGCAGGGATATGGCCGAAATTTTACGACTTTTGCATTATATTTGGAAAATTTTACACCTCTTTTGTGTAATTTTTTATCTCACCCAAAATAAACAAAGAAAATCCCATATATGAGGGAGGTGGAGGGCTAATTCGTTCGAGAGAACTTGTCACCACAGTATTCTAAATAGAACAGTTTAGCTCATTTGAAACCTTTCGTGATTTCGAATGCCCAATTTCAGCCAAAGAAGGTGTAAACCAGAGCTGCCACTGTCATAATAGTCAATGTAACTGCTAAGGCATTGGAGTATCATTCTGGAGGTTCTTAGTTAGCTAAGTAAGACTGCTAAAAAAATGTTCAGCTTTAATTTTTATTATTATTTTATTTTATTTTTTTCTTAGCTAACTGTACTTTAATTTATTAATTTAACTATCAAATTTCATTAAAATTCTACTTACATTTTATGAATTGCGTCAGAAGAACGTTTTTTGCATTTACTTTTCAGTGGCAGCTTTGACACTGTCACACTGTAGAGATAGATGTCGCTACTGGCGACTTAAGTAACAAAGAAGCACCCAAACTGGGAAATTACCATGGCTCTTCACTCTCCGATTTATACAACTATATTCCTGCTAGTTCTACACCAGAAATTTACTTCACTAGTTCAGGTTTTTCCTACAGGGATGCTGTTGACTGTCACACGCTTGACAATGTTGCAGACAGTTTTTCTACGCTTATATTTTTTTATGGATTTTATTAGCATTTTATTTTCTTGTAAATGGCAAACTTACTAGCTTCAACTGTAATCTCTGCAAAGCGTGACAGAGAGTTATTTGTCTTTAAGATTGACAAAGCAATTTGAGTAGTGCGAGATTTTGTATTGCGATATTGATAGACTCATTAAATACATGAATTAGTTTTTATTTATTTTATTTTTTTTATTTTTAGTTTTGTCATTGATTATGATTTAGTTGCGTTAAGCATAAAATTCCTCCGATGACTTAGTGACTTACCAGCCCCATCCAAGCTGGCACAATGGTAGACCTCTTGGATATCTAAGAAGACAAGCCTTCTGAATTAACGGAATAGATTCGGCCGGCCAATTCGACGAGCATTGTGAATCTAAACAGGCATGAAATCAATTTCATATCTGCTATTTCCCCCAAAACAAAGTTAATCTAACATACCGAAGTCATTTACGAACATTATTGGAGTCATTTCCATGCTCTTCATACAGTTCTACCCTTGCAGACGTAGTTCAGGCATCTTATTGACAGCAATAGCGGTTCTATGAAAGATTACGAAATGTTGAAATGACTGCGCGGAAATCTTACCAAACCAAAGCCAGGAGAAATGTGTGACTTAAGCACACGAAAGTCAAGATTATCTGTCAGTGATGAGGAATTTGTAAAGCTATGGTAAATGCGCTAACATTTTTCGGTGAAAAGATCCTTGGAAAATACAAGCAAGTGTGCCCTCGCGATTGCAATTAACCAAGTTCAAGGACCTGTTTGAACTTAATATTGTAGAAGAATTTGGCACAATTTGGCAAAGCAAAAAATCAGCTGTCGCAGTTTCTTGCTCTCAGTCCATAGAAAATTCCTGTATAATTCCGCGTTTAGATTAGAGGAGCGATATATAAAATAAAGCCTTTAAGCGACGACTGCTCCCAAATCCTTAGAAAGTGGAGTTTATCGCCAACGAGACCGGCCAGCATTTACCTTCTATGGCTGCAAGCGGATCCTTATCCGCCCTCATTCCCTCATGGCACGGCTGATTGGGTGGCGTGTAACACTGCTCGGTGTACCTGTTCACCGAAGCTTCAATGCATTTTCCACTCCACAGCATTTTCCAAGCAGACATAGCCGTTTTCAAGGGAACGGTCGATTGTTTGTCAACTATCCAACTTTCTTAATGCCGTTTACAGGAAGAAGCTTTCGGTGAATAACTCTTTATTCAATTTACTGCATTATTTCCAAAGCGAGGGAAGCTTCTATCAAAGAGACTGTCGATTGGCTGCTAAGTCGTTTCAAACTCTGTAAAGGGACAAACATTTATTCTGATAGCCAGGCGGTGATTGAGGGTCTAAGCGCATTGACGGTGCATTTGACATTAGTCGTGGAATATTTGTCTCTTCTTCATATTGCATCCAGATCAAACGGACATTGGAATAATTTTGTGGATAGTTGGAGCAAGGCTAGGCATTCTTGGAAAGAGTTTCCGAGCAAAGCGCGAGTTCTACTTATGGTCTGCCCTTGAATAGAATAGGTGAACCACGAGTTAGCCCAGCGTGCGCTAGATGGGAACACTTACATGCAAGGTTTCACAGTCCTTCTGCTTGCCGGTGAATCGAAGACAGCTGCTAAGGAAGCTGCTGAAATTAAGGAAACCGCAACTCTCGTTAAGAGTGATTGTCTCAAGCTGCACACTATCCGATAAGAGTACATACAGTGAGACTGAACTTAACTTCTGTGATAATGAGGTGGAACCATTTAAGCTTCTACTTCTTAGCAATCCTGCTTTCGTAGGGCTAAAAATCATACATCTTCGTGCTAACTTTTTAACTGCGTTTATGAGACTATGAAGTATAGAAGGAAGCTCCTGAAGTTAAGAAAGCCGCGATTCTCGTTAAAAGTGATCATCTCAAACCGGACACTATCCGCAGTATAACTTTCTGTGATAGCTGTGTTAATGACAATGAGATGGAATGTTCTCAGCTATCCTCCTTTCGTGAGGCTAAAAATCATATAAGTATATTCGCGCTAACTTTTTAATCAAGCCTGCGTATGTATGCACTTCATCTAGCAGTTATCTGCGGAATTTTCTTATTAGCACACGCCGCTTCTCGACCCATAATTTCTAATTGTCATTGCTCGCAAATATCATCTGTCCCTTCCCGTCTTCGTTTACCCTATCTTTACGTGCTTTAATCGCTCCGCAATGGACGCTGTGCTTCCACCTGTTCAAGTGGCACCCCTCTCCTTTACGTATGGCCAATAACTAATTTAAATTTGTAATATTTGTGCTTTGCCCGTTAGATTATATAATATTTTTCATATATTTTTTATCACTTGTACAACAACGTTTGTAGGAAAATTAAATATCTTAAATCAATAAGCTTAATTACATCTTAAGTGCCTTGCCACACTCATTAGCCGTCTCCATAGTTATCATAACTTTCAAAGGCATTTAAATCTTTAAGAGCTGTTTATTAAAGAATTACTGAGTTTACGAGTTGACCCCTTTCTACCACACTATTATCTGATTTGTTTCTATTTTTTGTTTATCGTGCTGTGAACCAACGAACCGCAAACACTAAGCTTGTTGAATTTTAAAAGTAAATATTAATTACAGACAAAGAAGATGCTTGTGAAGCTGCTGGCAAATATATTATTAAAGCTTTAAAGGGGCAGGCAGAGCAAGGCAACAAATTAATAATAAAAACTGAAGCAATAAATAAAAAATAAAATGTAAAATGTGTAAAATGGAGTTAAAAGATTCTAAGAAGTTATGCCAGCCAGCGCTAATGGCAAAAGTTATTTTGTATCCAATATTGAATTTTTTTATTTTTATTTTTCTTTATTTCTTTGAGGTATCTGTTGTATTTTACAAAAGATGTTTGCGCTTCGAGCAAATGGGTAAATATACAGTGAAGCCTTGTTATAGCTGTATATACAATAAAAAATTGTTTAAGAGAAGGTATTCGAAGGTCTTCGTTATAGACATTTTGAGCATAGAAAACTTCTGCATACGAAATTTTTAAAGATCCAGGATAAGCTAATCTACATAGAACTGATTTTTTATATAGAACTGAATCTATATCACATGTATATGTAGGTGTCTGTCGTTTATGAACCGATTTTAAGAAAATGTGGGTGAGTTGTTGTACCCTATAGCTTTTTTAACTAAGCTTTTTTATACCCCTAAGTTTTCTTTAGATCCACTATGTGAAGTTGAAGTCGAAATATTTTTAAAAATCATATTTGCGACCCTAATCGGCTCATATTCAAAATTATATTTATTTATTTAGAAACGTGTACGAATAATTGTGTTATTGAAATAAAAACATATTCTTGAAATAATATAATACAATTATTCTTACACTTAAAAAAGGAGCACTGGCTGCCAGGACCTTCGGTTCGCTCATATAAAAATAAAAGTGAGACCAGAAAATTGTATTAATTAGAAATATGGTAAAAATATAATAACTACATACGTACGAAAAGAAAATATAAAATACATTTTTTCCATCCTGATTGAACTAGAATTCTGAGATTTTTGATATATTTTCATTTGTTTTTTTTTCTTTTTCACGTTTTTTTTTTTATTTTTTACCTTTGTTATTTTTGCCGTTTTTTTTTTATTTTTTCATTTTTTTAATTTTTTTAACTTTTTTATTTTTCTTACCTTTTTTATTTTTTTAATTGTTTTTTATTGTTTTAGTTTTTTTATTTTTCTTACCTTTTTTATTTTTTTACTTGTTTTATTTCTCTTACCTTATTTACTTTTTTTATTAACACTTTTTTATCGATGTTTTTTGCAATCTTATTTCTGAGTTTATTTTTTATTTAACTTTTGTTATTATTTTTTTTTTGTCAATACTTTTACAATTATTTTTTATAATTATTTCTTATTATTTTTTATTTATTTATATTTATATTTATCTTTTCTTTTTTTTGTAAGAAGTAATCGTTATATAATAAATTGTTAAATAATAAATAAATACAATTATTTTTGCTTTCTCAGTTTTTATTTATTAAACACAGCAAAAAGAAGGGATTTATAGTAGTTTATAATAAATTTATGTTATTAGTTTTTTATTCAATTTTTTTTTATGTTTTACTTTTTTTTATTTTGTTGGTTTTATTTGTTTTGTTTTCTATTTTTATTTTTTAATTTTTATTTTTATTATTTTCTTATTAACTTTTATAATTTTTTATTATTATTATTATTTTTATATATTTTATATTTCCTTTCATATTTGTTTTACATTTTTCATTATATTCGTTTTATATTTTTGTATATTTTTTTATAATATATATTTTATATTACTTTTCATATTTTTTACATTTCTCATTATATTCGTTTTATAGTTTTGTATATATTTTTTTTCTTTTTTTTAATTTTTTTTATTTTATTTTTTTTAATATTTTTTTATTTTGCTTTTTATGTATATATTTTTTATTAAATATTTCATATTTTGCATATTTTTTTTTGGTTGGTTGGTTGGTTGGTTTAAGGGTGACCCCGCATCGGAGTGCCACATAGACCGCAAGTTGGGTCCGTTGTGTTGCCCTAGAGCTCATTAAGTTATATGATTTCCCCACCTAACCGAGATTTTTATTGTAGATTTTGGTCAAAGATATTAATTCGTCTCGAGAATTTGATGAGAGATTCGATTTTCTATTTTTATTTTTTAATTTTTATTTTTATTATTTTCTTATTAACTTTTATAATTTTTTATTATTATTATTTTTTTTATATATTTTATATTTCCTTTCATATTTGTTTTACATTTTTCATTATATTCGTTTTATATTTTTGTATATTTTTTTATAATATATATTTTATATTACTTTTCATATTTTTTACATTTCTCATTATATTCGTTTTATAGTTTTGTATATATTTTTTTTCTTTTTTTTAATTTTTTTTATTTTATTTTTTTTAATATTTTTTTATTTTGCTTTTTATGTATATATTTTTTATTAAATATTTCATATTTTGCATATTTTTTTTGGTTGGTTGGTTGGTTGGTTTAAGGGTGACCCCGCATCGGAGTGCCACATAGACCGCCAGTTGGGTCCGTTGTGTTGCCCTAGAGCTCATTAAGTTATATGATTTCCCCACCTAACCGAGATTTTTATTGTAGATTTTGGTCAAAGATATTAATTCGTCTCGAGAATTTGATGAGAGATTCGATTTTCAGGTTCGAGAGTACTGAAAGATTGTCAATTGTTGGAGAGCCTAGAAGAGCAAGTCGACTTCTGGCTAGACCGGGACAACTGCACAGCAAATGTCCGCTCGATACTTCCTCATCTTCGTCCTCGCAGTATCTGCACAGGTCGTTTTGAGGAACCCCGAGCCGACGTGCGTGAGTGCCCAAAAGGCAGTGGCCGGTGATAAGAGATATTATATGCCTTAGTTCGTGTTTCGAAAGACTTATAAGGGTTTTTGTCTGTTTCAGATTTTAGGATGGCCAGATTTGTCTGGCCAGCTCTTGCGAGCTCATCAGCTTTGCAGTTACCTTCGAATCCACTGTGAATATTTTTTTTTTTTTTTTAATTTTTATTATTTTTTTATTATTATAATTTTTATTATTTTTTATTATTTTCTTATTACAATAATTTTTATAACTTCTAATTATTATTATTGTTTTTTTATATATTTTATTTTTATTTTTATTTTTTATTATATTCTTTATATATTTTTTATTTTAATTTATTTTTTTAGTTTATTTTTTTATATAATATACATATATATTTTTTGTATTATTTTATATTTTTTTATATTTAATTTTTACTTTTTTTTTATATTTCGTTTTTTGATATTTTTTATTTTAAGGATTTATTTTGGTATGGTAAATAACGCCTTTAGGTTCAGCTCAATGCGACTCCATGACGTTCGTCTTTCTTTCAGTGTCTACACAGAGAAATGTTCACTTAAAGTTCATTGCATAACGAATTTTGAGCAAGTTGACATGTACAGTTCTCTCATCAAAAATCTCAACTTACCAAAAAATCTCTACATAATGAATCAGGATTGCATTTACAAAGTTTTAAGTTGCAAATGTTATAAGGACAAACAAATAAAAAATAAATAATCTATTTCCACAGGTACTCGTATAATGACTTCGCTTCAAATTTCCTCTTATTTTTCCTTTTACTTTGTTTTATCGAAATGTCACTGTATTGCCAGCATTTGCGCTCTGCAGGCTACGTTAGGCGCGTGACTTATTGACTTGAGACAATGGCAAGAGAAGTATTGTTGTTGAAAAAGAAAGAGAAGAAGAAGAAGCTAAAAGTGGCCGGATCATAAAATAGCCAACTAGCATTATTTCAAGCTGGTTTTTAAGTACATAAATTTTTTCTTCAAATCAATGCTATTGTAAGCGACTGAAATGTCTAACGATCACCCATAAATCGCCTCTAAGCGCTCAAATGGTATACGAAGCGAAAATGGCTTGCAACAACAAGAAAGGCTTACAAATTATCTTATTTTTTAAAGCTTCTTGCGCTTGCGAAGCACAAGCCACAGCTTGTTAACTCTTCATAGCTGATTGTTGTTGTTACTGTGTGTGTGTGTTTCTTTTTTGTATTTTCATAAAGACTTAGCACATAAATTCACGCATAGTTATGGCCTACGAAGGCGCATTGGGCGTTTATGAAAGAGCAGAACTTCACACCGCGGGCTGGCTACGTTTCATTATCATCGGCGCACCATCATAATTTTTCACATTATTTTATAACAACGTGCTTGTTGTTTGGTTACTGTTGATTTGTTGTTGTTGTTGTTGCACACATTAAAATCGACAACTGGTAGATGATAATGAAGAACGTGACAGCGCGATGGGCGCGCGTGCGCAGAATACCAACGCACAGCATAGCAGAAACCAAGCACTGAAAGGCTGCTGGCGAGCGAACGGAGTGAAGGTTTATGGCCAAAAACTTCATTATCGACAAGTTTGATTCATTAATTATCATTAAATAAGGTTAAGGCTGCTTAGAAGGCGCACTTACAGTCCCATAAGCCAACAAACCAAAACCAGTTCGAACGTCACAGTAACACAAGAACAATCTGGGAAACTGTGACTGTGAAAGAAATGTTCAAGAAAGAAGACCAAAAACAGGTAGATAAGTTTACGAAGATGATTGGATATGTGCACTGCGTAACTGGGCAGTCAAGAAGTCGATTAGACAGACCAGCCAACAGGCGGACAGACGAATGAGCCGACGGTATGGAATACACACACAATGCAGGTTGGCAAACGAGCGAACGAACAATACAAGCAGACAAAAATCAGGCAAGCAACAACAAGTCAAGAGGTGAAGTCGAGAAACAAGACATTAAAAAAAAAATCGTTCTAAAAATAAAAGAGTAAAAATGGCAAAAAGGTAGAATAATAAAAAGTAATAAAAAACGAAATAAAAAGAAAAAAACGCACCGAAGACAGCAAAAGACACGAAAACAAGCATAGCAGAGGAGGAGCACTTTGGACGTAGGGCAGAAAAAATAAGGTGCTTGAAAAACGTTTACGAGCGAGCGAGGTGCCAGACAGCATCACAACAAGCCAACAATCATGCCAAGTTAATTACATACAATGTGGTTGCTGGTTGAATGTGCGCGATGACGCTAAGGAAGTGCCCGCGCGGCAAGGTTGGAGAGCAACAGTTAACGAGTTGAGCAATTGGACACAGTGCGAGCGTAAGAAGAACTACTAAGCTGGTCAAAGGAAAAAAAATCAAATGAGACAGCAGCAAAGAGTCAAGGAACCACGCAAAGCAGCACAGACAGTCAGCCAAGAAGTTGAACTGCTGCAGCACAATAGACGCATTCAGCTGAGGAGACGAGGAGACGGTAGGGGTGCCTCACTAAATGACTGTGGAATGATGCAACATAAAGAAAGGCACCTAATGGGGCAGCGCGACAAAAGCACTGGCAGCAAATCAGAGAGATGTGGTCAAATGGTAAGCAAGAAGTAAAAGGTCAAAGCGGGGAAGAACAATGCGAAGTAATAAAAAGTTGTCGAAACATCGTAGCAAACTGTTTGTGGAATTGAAGAGCAATCAAAAAAACAATATTTGAACTGAAGAATTCTTCAAATGCAATATTACTTAGTTCGCTGATGCATTTGAGACAAAGATATGAATGACGCAAGGAACGTTTTAGAAAACAAGCTGTTGCAAAAAACAGAAAACAATGTGAAAGACATACAACAACAAACGGCATTCGACAGTAAATACTTCATTTTTGAAGAATGTGCAAATATGTGACACAATACCTAAATTTCGTGCTAGGTGACAGACATAAATGGGAATGTACCACAGGTGCTTAACCTTAAACAAAAAATTTAAGACAATGAAGAGTTCAGAAACAAATAATGTCAAGAGTAAAAAAGCAGAAGAGCTAAATTATTGTCGAGCATAAATATGACATCAATGGAAATAACTTTGCCGGCAGTGATAGACACGCATGAGGAAGATCGCGTGAGCTCTGGAGAAAGGCGCTCGATCACATATTCGGGTTGGCATAGAAGGAGTGGAAGAAGATGACCGACATGCATTTATGTCTATTTGGAATCCAAAGAAACAAGAAATAATTCTTATTTAGGATCTTATTTATTTGGAAAAAGGGGGTTTTAGGAATATTTTTAGGAATTTTCTTTCTCGCTTAAGAATTATTGGGCCACAGACATAGCAGACGAGTTACATTTAAAGTGTTTATATTCATTGAAATGATTAACCCGCCATTAAGTTAGGTTGGTTATAATGGTTGCCTAGAAAGCGGGTCCACTTTGTTTTTTTTCTTTGTCAGACAGACTAGCAAGTACAGCACTCAGACACAATTAAATCCATTGTACTGCACTCGGATTCCCTTTTTAATTTTCTTAAAATCTACTCGATCTCCGAAGAAATCTGAGTAGATCTTGTGGTGCCAAGGAGCCAAGGTGGTCGCTTCTTAACACATCAGTGACAAAAACCTGAAGTCTGATTCGAGCGAAGGCGCGACAGACGCACAGAAAGTGGTCCGCCGTCTCATACTCCTCTCCATATTCTGGGCAAAGTGCACTGTCTGAGATGCCCACCCTTTCCATGTGCTTTGCCCATAGAAAGTGGCCCGTCATCAGTCCAACCAGCCTCCTACAGTCCCTTCTGCTTGGTGTCAGAAGGAACTGCGACAGTCGGTCGGACATGACAGGTAACATCAGTTTTGCCCTTCTGCAGCCTCTCTCAGCCTGCCAAGTTCGCTTGTGGATTAGAGTAACCCGTTTGCTAACCGTGGCTTTGATGGCTGCAGAAGGGAGTGGCAGAACGGGCTCCGGGCCAAGAAAATTGGCTTCAGAGCTTATTCTGGCTAAAGAGTCACAGATCTCGTTACCCGCGATACCCATGTGTCCCGGGACCCATGTTAGCAGCAGACCATTATTTCTACCGACTCGACTACCCTTGAAGTGGTTGGAGCCACTTGGACGAAGAATTTTCATTCATTCTTTGTGATATCATTGCATTGTGAAGGAAGCAAATAGGATGAAAGGAGAAGATGGGGGAGGAGGAGAGGATTGAGTATTTGTGGATTACGAACGGTGACGCATTTGCGCTTATGTTAGCGGCTTTATGCCGCTAATGAAGTTCATCAGATTTTTTATATCAAGGCCCGGCGTAGGAAAGAAGTGAGAACCAAGATGCCTAAATCTTATACCCACGAGAGAGAACAGCTAAAGAGAAGATGCTAAGATGATTCAACCTCATCTTCCATACAGCTCGAAGAGTTCGAAGTAATTCCAAGTCTCCATCTTTGAGGTCTTGAATCAACCCTGAACTGTTGGCGTAGACCTTCTCTTCCACTTGGCCCCAAAGCAAAAAGTCACAAAGTGTTAAATCACAAGATCTCGGTGGCCAATTGTTATCACCTCTTCGAGAGATAACACGGTCTGGAAACTTTTCCCGTAAAAGATTGATGGTTTCGTTGCCTGTGTGGCAGGTAGCGCTATCTTGTTGAAAATAAGCCATAAAATCAGCCGTTAATCATAATAAAATCGCGATAGCGATAGATAACACCTGTGAAGAAAGTGGTTTCTGGTATAAAAGAAGGAAGTAGCATAACCAGCGAAAAGCATCAATACTTCAGCACAGTCTACACTTCGACACAAGGGCATCAAATTCTAAGTACTAAATAAGTACCATAGTGATACCGTAGGTCACGGAAGATGATTGTTAAACTAGCAGGCGCAGTTGATAAAATTGAATCAATTTTTGTGATTTCAGTTGGACAGCTGCAGTGGTTTGCATTCAAGTATTCTGGCGTGGGTCCTTGGATCTTCATAAAAGCTGGACACAGAGAAGATTCTGCACTTCTAATCAACTTTGCTGCCTATGGCTTTTGCAGTAATCAACCTACCAAAGTGCCTTCCTATGTCACTACAGAACTTTGCTTGTAGACTGGATATTCTCCTTAGATCAAGGCAATAATAAAATACCGCAAGATGTTATTTAAATTTTCATTGATAGCCAGGCGGCGATAAAATCACTCATAAAGCAGTTGATAATCTCCAAGGTACCCATGCCGCACATCAGCGAGATGGCTGATGGGTTCCTGGCCATTGTCACATTTTGGGTAACTAAATGTAGGGCCAATGAACTAACGAGACTGGGCACCAAGTTGACTGATGAGTACCCAGACAAGGACCTTGGCATACCCTTAAGTAAAGAGCAGCGAACGAGAGATGGCATACCGAAAACACCTGCAGAATCGCCCGTCAATTATGGCCGACTCTCAATGCTAAACTCACAGCATCTCTGCTAAGCTAGGTAGGTAGGTAGGTGAAATGGTTGAAGTAGGACTCTGGCACTCCCCAAGTAGCATTACGAGTAAAGCGCAGTTTTGATACCCTTATGAGACCTCCAACAGGCAGATATCTACAGCCAGCCAAAGATGTTGATCTAATGGAGAGGATGGATGGGATTTAGGCTGGCGTGCTGCCCAGGCTGTCGAAGGAACGAGCACTCAGTGACCTTAATCGTCTAGTTGTGGAACTCGAACATTTACAGAGAAACTGTTCAACAGTCTCCCTTTTTGAAAAGTCCGTACAGCTTCTGGAATGGCAGTTAAATGAAAAACTTAGCTTTTCCACATGTTTGTCGATCGTTCAATGACCAGTAAAAACACAGCTACGAGTTTGTAAATGGAATAGCGTGGAGTCCCCAGGACTTTCTGATTCCTCCTTCTATTGTATTAGGGCCAAAGGGTTTTCGAAATAACACAGCCCTTTCCTAGGAAAAAAGTTGTGCAATTCCTCTTTAGCGACAATCAGGTGGATGCCGATGAGCGGGTAGGAGTTCTCTGAAACCAATTCAGTCCTCTCATCCAGCCAGCTCATCATCATCCCCTTCCTCAGGGAATTCCTCAATTTCATTTGCCTCTACGTTCCTATGTCCTCTAACCCAGATCAGAGACCTGCACACCCAATAGATTTAATCGCCTCCTTACAGAAGTTGATTAGTTTGGATCTGCATCGTGGTGTTGTCAGTGCCTTGATCGCAGCTTGACTATCGGAGAAAATGTTAATATCTCCCTTGCATCCACGTTCCCTAAGCATTTTGCATACCTGTAGGACCGCAAAAACTATCTACCTCAGCTGCATCATCACGGCAGATGGAGGAGCAGATGAAGATGGTCTCTAACACCATCATTCAGAGGCTACTATCCTTCATCAACAAATGCCTCCGCATCATCTGCAGAATATTCTGGCGAAACACCATCAGTAACGACGCACTGTGCAGATTAACGAACGAGGAACCCATCCTTAGGCAAATCAAACGCAGAAAATGGCGATGGATAGGTCACACATTGAGAAAACTACCAGATAGCATCACGAGAGTGGCAATGGACTGGAACCCGCAAGGGAGCAGAGGTCGCGCTCGACCAAAAAACAGTTGGAGAAGGTCAATGCTGCGCGAACTAGCAGATGCCGACATCTCGTGGGACGGTGCAAAAACAACAGCACAGAACCGTCTACGATAGAAGAGTCTTATCGAGGAGCTATGCTCCCGAGAGGAGTGAACAAAGAGAGAGCAAAAAATAAAAAAATTTAGCAGATTATAATAAAACAAAAATTATTTCAACAATTAAAGGGTGTTTTTTTTAGAGGTTAGGTTTTCAAGATGAAATAAAACGTATATAATTTAATGTTATGGCCAAGAATTTAGCTTTATTATAAAGATAAGGGTTTGCCATTATGTTTTAAAAATGATTTCGGGCAAGTGGCCGCCGCGGCTAGCTCGAATAAATTCCAGCCGAGAGGCCCAATTTTCGACCACTTTTTGCAGCAATTGGGGCCGTATGTCAGCAATAACGCGCCGAATATTCTCTTCCAAGACGTCAATCGTCTCGGGCTTATCTGCGTAGACAAGCGACTTCACATAGCCCCACAAGAAATAGTCCAGCGGTGTTATATCGCACGATCTTGGAGGCCACGCCACAGGTCCACGGCGCGAGATAATGCGCTCACCAAAAGTTTCCTTCAATAAATCGATTGTTGCGTTGGCTGTATGGCATGTAGCGCCGTCTTGTTGGAACCAAAGGTCGTCCACATCAACATCGTCCAATTCAGGCATGAAAAAATCATTCATCATGGCTCTATAGCGCTCTCCATTGACTGTAACATTATGGCCGGCTTCATTTTTAAAGAAATATGGACCAATGATTCCCTCTGCCCATAGAGCACACCAAACAGTGACTTTTTGAGGATGTAACGGCGTCTCACCAATGGCTTGTGGATTATGTTCACTCCAAATGCGACAATTTTGCTTATTGACATACCCATTCAACCAAAAGTGAGCTTCATCGCTGAACAAAATTTTCTTGCGATGCGTCGCGCGAGCCGAACCATTATTTTCGTAATAAATTTGCACGATTTGCAAACGTTGTTCAGGTGTAAGTCTATTCATTATGAAATGGCAAACCAAACTGAGCATAAATCAAGTGACAGCTGTCAAAAAGACCATCTACGAAAAAAGTAGTGCCAACTTGAAAACCTAACCTCTAAAAAAAACACCCTATATCTGCTTTGTATTATCATTTCAAGTTCTCAGGTTCTTAGAAAAACACCCATTATATTTGTGGGTACTGGTACAAACCAACTAACTTTGTTTATATAATTTGTTTACGTTGAAAAAATTTGTGTTTTGATTCAGTGAACTTTTTCGAGATCCCGTAATTGATAATCCCGAAATTTTGAGATTGAAAATTAATCTTAATATTAACAACCCTGACTGTCACTGAAATTTTGTCACTTAGACAAATTAGTCGAGAAAGCGTCGCCAACCAGAAAAACGAAAAACATCGCTAGTAACGCCAAGCCACACCAAACCAAAGCTTAACGCACACTCGCACAAATCCGTCCATGCATATGGAAGACGATAATTCCACAGACATCTTGTCGCAAGCTCCAGACGCGGCGCGCTTAGACTATATTTTACGCTAAATTTGAAATGTTTTATTGCTCTACGGCTTTTATTTCTTGCGATTTCTTTGTTGTTGTTTTCTTTATTAATATTTTGTCTTCCCAAGCTTTTGTTTGGGTTTTGTTTTTGTACGAGCGTTATGCGCGCTTACTTAAATCCATACAAATACATAAGTAAAGTATTACAAAGAAGAAAAAAATACAAAGAAAAAAAAACGAAGAAAAAAATACTAAAGGAAAAAATGCAAAACAAAAAATAATAACAATAAAAGAAAAGCAACAACACAACATGCTTTTCGCGTTTTCATTCTCTGTTGTCCTTTTGTGTTTATTTGCATTAAAGAAGTTAAGCGCTTTAAGCCGCTTATTAAATTACAAACATCCATACATTAAAATGAGGGGAAAAGGAGGGCGAGACAACAGCGAGCGACTTATGGCACCATTTGCATCACAAGCAAACAATCAACGGCACTTTCGTAAATACATTTGCGTGTGCCTATGAATATATGAATGTGTGTAAGTATGTATGTAAAATGTTTAGATTAGCACACACGCCTCCCAAATGTCTGCTAAGCTGTACCAGCGTGGCTTCACGCTTTTGTTGACACGGCTATAATTTTTATGGCTGTGTATTTTTTTGTTTTTGTTTTTTTTTTTGGGTTTTGTATACATCCACATATTTGCATAATTTTCGGTAAAATATCTTTTGTCTTTTCTTTACACACGAATACGCTTTAAGTTGACATATTTATTTCTGTTTATATTTATCTTTCGAAAATTGGCTATTGTTATCAATATTGACTTAAACTTTTGTGGATATTTAGTACCTTCGTAAATGGCAAACGAGTTGTGTTGAGAAATCAAAAGAGGATGCGGCTTTGAAGTCAACAGCAAGACATGGCATTAGTCTAAAACTTCTGTAAATATGCAAGCTTAGCAATTAGAGCCTCTGCGACAATTGTGGAAGCATCTACAGGGTGGTCCATCTAGCGTTTGGCATTTAAGTTAAAGGTTTTATCAACTGTGAGGGCTACAGACGGAGAGGTATTAGAAATTTTGCTTATGATTAGACATTTACAAAATGATACGTTGTTTGTTTGACTAAGGTCGGGAAATATTGAAAACATGCGTTTGGTTGCAAATGAGCATTTTTTACAGGAAAATCATATTGCATTGTTTGGGGAAAAAAATCCATTATTGTTGCACTGGGCGATTCTACCGCTACTAACACGCCGGTCAACTTCAATTATTTCTGTGATTTTATCGATATTTTCATTAACATCAAAAATACCTAAACGGAATCGAAGAAACCAAATTTCCACGTAATTAGCTGTTATAGTATCGGCACTATAAAATCATTCACAATTTCTGCGGCGAATTTTTTCCCAAACTAATACAAAGTGGCAAATTAATCATCCATTGTTTAATATTTTGTATTATTTTTTTTAATTTCTTTTTAATTTTTTTTTAATTTCTTTTTAATTTTTTTTTAATTTCTTTTTAATTTTTTTTTTAATTTCTTTTTAATTTTTTTTTTTAATTTATTTTTGTTTTTATTTTTTTTAATTTTTTGTTTTAATTTCTTGTTTTTCTTTTTAATTTTTTTCTAATTTATTTTTAATTTTTTTTTTTAATTTCTTTTTTAATTTTTTTTATTTTTTTTTTTAATATATTTTCTTTTTTTAATTTACTTTTTTTTACTTTTTTAATAATTTTTTTTTCCTTTTTTTAATTTATTGTTTGTTTTTTAATAAATTTATTATTATTATTTTTTTTTTTTTTGATAAATTCATTTCTTCTAATTAATTTTTATTTTTTTAATTTTTTTTAACTTCCTTATTTTTTAATGTATTCTGTTTATTTTTTAAGTTTTTAATTTTTTTCTTATTTTTTACTATATTATTATTATTTTTTGGCGGCCGCCGTAGCCGAATGGGTTGGTGCGTGACCACCATTCGTAATTCACAGAGAGAACGTATATTCGAATCTCGGCGAAAAAACCAAAATTAAGAAAAAATTTTTCTAATAGCGGTCACCCCTCGGCAGGCAATGGCAAACCTCCGAGTGTATTTCTGCCATGAAAAAGCTCCTCATAAAAATATCTGCCGTTCGGAGTCGGCTTGAAACAGTAGGTCCCTTTATTTGTGGAACATCAAGACGCACACCACCCAAAAAGGGTGTACGCGCCAATTATATATATGTATATATTAATTTCTTTTTTTTTATTAATTTTTTTTATTTGTTTTTTAGTTTTTTTTAATTTTTTTTTTTTAGTTTTTTTTAATTTTTTTTTTTAATTTTTTGTTTATTTTTTTTTTGTTTTGTTATTTATATCATTTTATTTATTTTTCTTATATTTAATTTATTCTTTTTATTGTATTTTTTTTACTTAATTTTTTTATTTTATTTTTTTTAACTTTTTCTAGATTTTGTTTAACCTTTTTACTAAATAAAAAATATTATCTTTAGTGATAGTTATATATTGCAGTTGTCTAGTTCCCAAGCGTCAAATATGATTGACGTACGACGCCATATTGCAAAAAATTATGAATCTTCTTATAGGGTGCTACCTTTTAGTTCTTGTGAATGGCGTGGTATCAACTGATTTGGCACAATTTAAACCCAAGCAATATCGGCTGCGATCTTTTGTTAGATTTTGCAGTACTTTGACCGGTGATGTGACTTTTCCTTGTTCTCTAAATTAAAAATGCCACTCAAAGGACCCCATCGGCGACATTTTTTTTTTTACTTTTTTCTTAATTTTTTTAATTTGTATTTTTTACGCGCATTAAATCACTTACCGGGCACAACGCCAAAATATAGTAAATATTGTAAACGCTTACCTGCAATGAGAAAAAATAGAAATATTAGACTCGTTACAAAAATTGTAAATACAAAAATTTCAAGTATGTTGACTTATATAAATAAAAGTATGTAGTAAATCTATTCACCCATTCATTGCGATCCAAAAATATGCAAATTACATAATTTTAGAATTTTCAGTGATAGCTATGCTACTTGTAAGGCGCATTCATCAAAGGTGGTGGCACTTGACCAACAACAATATTTTGACCGTTTGATGGTCAAAGAAATGTATTGGCTTTTTATTTTTGTTTTCAGTATTTTTTTTTTTTTTTTTGATCCATTTGTAAAAATAAAATTTTCTTTGGCCATACAAGGTTCATTCAAGAAGCTGTCAGCCTTCAAAAAATGGTCTTCACATGGACAATGGGCACAGATATGGACACCGAATTTCTCCTCCAATTTACGGTATATGCCTTGATATTTTCCCACAAATGGAGAGATCTGCAGTTGTATGCCTCGTTCGAACGGCAGATTGTTTTTTTATGAGGAGCCTTTTCATGGCAGAAATACACTCGGAGGTTTGCAATTGCCTGCTGAGCGGCGTTAGCTTTTGAAAAAAACGGTTTCAGTCACTCGGGGTTTCATACCCGGCGATTCGATAATTAATTAATTACTATGTTTTTTTAACTTTGCTTTCAGTTTTGATTCTTAGTGATTTAGTTGCTCATTACTTTAATATTTTCGTGCATTGAATTCAATCAATTTTTAAAATTAAATCCCATTGCGCATTTTGACAAACTGAATTCACACGACATTTGACCGAAGAAGTGCATACCTATGTAAGACCCCATCTCCCATTAAATTTAGTGCATCGTTCGAAATTCCTTTGAAAATACTTTTTCCCACAATAAAGTCGCGCACAGCGCATCGCCCCTCACCCATCACCCATCAGCCATCATCAACAGCGAATGGCCAATTAAAACCTGATTTACAAGAACAAGAGTTCCTGCCAAACCCATCCAAGAAGTTATTTAATGTATTTTGACATTAGCAAGTGTTTGTGTCGGTTTTGGTGTCACTTTGCGATGTCATTTGCCACCGCTGCCCCATTGATGTTGTTATTGCCGCTTTAATTGTGTTGTAACTCTTTTGGCTTTTTTTCCCTCTTATTTTTTTTTGTGTGTTTTTTACAAGAAATTTATTTTGCTGGTGCTGTTGGTGGTTACCATGCAGCCTTTATGGCTTGGCATTTTAATAACGTCGTAACAACGACTATTGGCGAATGCTCGTAATATTAAACTGTCGGGCTGGCGTCGTTGCCGGCCATAGCGACACATTGCAACCGCTGTAGCAGCTTTGGCTGGTCGAGCTGACTGGCTAGCTGACAGGCTGACTAGCCGGCCAACGAGCCATTGAGCCGCAAAGACAGGCAATCAACATTTCATTGCTGCCTTTGTTGTTGTTTTTCACTGCTGCAACTGATACTCTTGTAAATTGCAAAATTTTTCATATCCCCTTGACGCTCTTTCTCCTTTAACTTTCCCCTTGGTTTTGCGTTTGCTGTGTTTGTGCGTATGCTTGACTTGCAATTTCGCTTTGAAAGACAACGAGTGGCATGCTTGTGTGGCATGTACACTTGTACATACAAGCAATATGCAGCATGTGGAAGAAATTCGGTATGAAAATAACTCCATTGCCTCGTCAAGCGGTGGCAGGCATTGCTTTTTGTATGAATATGTATGTATGTATGTATGTATGTATGTATGTATGTATATATGTATGCATGTATGTATGTGTGTATGCATGTATGTATGTTTAAATATCTACTTGTATAGTTGAATGCGTGTGTGGCATGCAGCACGAGTAACTCCGCCGACCAACCGTTCGACCGCACGCCCGCTCAGCAAACTTCCAAACGCATACACTCAAGAAGTATTGCCTGTCTGTCTCCCTATACACACGCACACAGGCGTCAGCCAAAGTGAGCAGTGCGCGCAATTTATGCATTCAGTTCTTTCAATCTTACTTCCGAGGCGCTCCATCGATTCGCCTTCCATTCCACTGCTGCTGCACGTCGTGCTGCATCATTTGAATTATGTATCTTCATTACCGTCTGCGGTGTGTTGGTGGCGACAACGCTGATTACTGTCAATGATGTTGATGCTGATGTTGAGATGCTGTTGATAATAGTATGCATTGCTGATGTTGTTGTTGTTATTGTTATTCTTATTTTTATTGCTGCCTAAGTGCCCGATCGGTTGGCATTCCAATTCGCTGCATACCGTCTCGCGCTTTACCTATCATTCGATGCGCCCTGCCATATGTAGCTCCCAGCGCCAAAGATAAGCAATCCAAAGTTGTATCAAACTGGCGCTGGCACTGCACTTGACTTTTTGCTTCTTGCTAGATCGCAGTTGCACTCCAACGTATCTCAGCAATGTTTCCCACATGTATTTGCTTGCAACATTTTTCCACAAATAAATCGAATAATTTCAAGTCGCAGACGAATGCTGCCGCACTCAGGTGCAGATGCACATACACTAAACCTCGATGGTTTATAATAAATAGTAATGGAAGTGTAATAAGAATTTAAGAGATACCACGACAATGGCAACTTCCATTGGCGTGGAAAACGTCGTGAAGTGTATGCAACTTGAGTAGGCATTTCATTAGACGCCTCAGGAATTCGAAAATAGCTTTTACTAAAGTTGTATGGCCACGCGATCAGTTATCTGGGAACAGAAGCGGTGAAACTCTATACCGAGCAAGCGGAAAACCAGGCGAAGGTAAAATATTTTTAGAGGTATTCGCCATGGCTGCGTGGAAAGGCAGGAAAGGAAAGGCAGAAGTAGGCGAAGTAGTTACGACACCCACAAGCGATAATTCGTTAGATGCCATAAAAAAACACATAAAAAACGAAAGAATGAAAGTTGAATTCAGGAAAATGTGAAAAAATTTGATAGTCTCTTTAGTACTGAATAAGCAGAAGTGCGAATTGTTCAAGGAAATATTTATTAATAACTGCAGGGTATAGGGCAGCTGCCAGTTCAGCATAATTTGATGATGACCTAACAAAGTGGCAAATACAACTTAAAAATATAGCACAGAACGCTTAAAAACTGACGAAAATTGCATAAAAAAAAATTTATGAAAATAAAAAAATTACAAAAATAAAACAACTGGATAGAAATAAAAAATAAATTTATACAAATAAAAGACAAAATTAAATAAAAATAAAACAAACTTACTTATACGCAAAAAAACAACTTAAGAATATAAAAAATTACTTAACAATCACTGAAAAATAAAAAAAATATTAAAAAAATACAAAAAATAAATAAAAAAATTAATTAAAAATTAACAAACAAAAAAAAATTCAAAATTAACAAAAAAATATAAAAATAAAACCGACATTTATTAAAAGGCACAAAAATTACTCGATTTGATATAAAATAATTGTGAAAAGCTGAAACAAAGTTTTACATTAAATTAGCAAAAACAAAATTACATAGAAATAAAAAAAAATACTTACAAATAAAAAATATAACAAAAACATATCACCTAAAAATAAAAACCCATTAAATGAGAATAAAAAACAAAATTACGCAGAAATAAAAAAATTACTTCCAAATAAAAAATATTATCAAAAAAATATCACCTAAAAATACAAAACCATTAAATGAAAATAAAAAACAAAATTACATACGTAGAAAAAAAATATATATATAAAACTAAAAAACTATAAAAAAAATTAAAAAACAAAATTACATAGAAATAAAAGCATTACTTACAAATAAAAAACAATCACCTAAAAATAAAAAATTTCACTTGCAAATAAAAAGAAAGTCGCATAAATATTAGAAAAATTACAAGAAAATAAAAAAAAAATGCACAGAAATAAAAAATATTCTACAGAATTAAAAAAATGCATACAAATAAAAATATATCACCTAAAAATAAAAAATATCACTTGCAAATAAAAAATAAATTTTCATAAATATTGATATAATTACATGAACATAAAAACACATTGCACAAAAATAAAAAATTATACAGAATTAAAAATATATGTAAATATAAAAAATCCATCAACTAAAAATACAAAAATATCACTGGAAAATAAAAGACAATTAAATAAAAATAAAAAACAGAATAATATATTAACAAAATTGCATAAGTTAAAGTTACATGCGTTAAAACTAAAAATTATCACTTAAAAGTAAAAAACAATCAAATAAACATAAAAACAGTACATAAAAATAAAAACAAAGAAAAATTAAAAACAAAAACACAATTCAAAAACAGTCAAATCAAAATAATAAAAATATTAAAAAACGCTCATAAAAATAGCAAAAACAAAACACAAAAATTTTTTTTTTAAATGCTCATAAAAAAGCAATTAAATAAAAAATGAAATATTTAAAAATAAAACACTTAAAAATGAAAAACAATAACCCAAAAATAAAAAAATCACTTCAAAATAAAAGAATTAAATGAAAATCTCGTAAATATTACACAAATTCCGTAAAATTACAAAAAAATACATAAAAATAATAAAAATATAATAATTGCGTAAAAATAAAAATAAATCCCCTAAAAATTAAAAAAAAATTACTTAAAAATTAAAAATCAGTTCAATAAACGTAAAAAACAATCGCTTAAAAATAAAATCTTTCATTTATATTAAAAATAAAAAAATAAATAAAAATAAAAAAATAAATGTAAATAAAAAAAGTCTCATGAATATTAAAAAATTGTACAATATAAAAATAAACAAAAATTAGATAAAAATAAATCATATAAAAATTAAAAAATATCACTTTAAACTTAAAAAAAAACAAATTAAATAAAAATAAAAAATAAAGTATCTTATAAAAAAACTGCATATATAAAACTACATAAAAAAAATTAAAATTTTTATACTTCAAAATCACAGTTCATTAAAAGAACCCTCTACCTACACGATTTTCCCGCCGTTGCCACCAAAATTGTTGACAGCAACATTTTGTACCTACTACAGTAAAATCTACAGCGGTAAGGAGACCGATTTAATTATTCAAAAATCAGTTATATTTAATTAGTCGATATCTCCATAAAACTGAATATGCAACGTATAAATTCGCCAATAAATCATTCCCTATTAAACAAATCAACCAACAGGTGAGCATTAAGCGCTTGCATTAATCATACGGCAATTTAAAACTTGTCAGTAAAGGCAGTAATTTATCTTGTGAGTAGCTGATATGAATTTTAAAAAGCCAGTCACGCTTGACGCCCACTGGCGAATTAAAATATAATAGTTGTGGAATGGGAAACAATTGAGAATATTTTAATATATTGAAAAAATATAAGTGGAGCGAATGTTGACGCTGGTATATATTATAATTTAAATTTAATTGGAACAAATAAAGATTTAAAACTTAGCATCGTCTGAAAAATGCTATAAAACTAGAGTAGTGATGATTTGTTAGCCCTAGGCGCATTGCCTTTTGATTAGGCGAAAGCCAACGGCAATGAATTAACGAAGTTTATTCTCAAAGGTTGAATTTATGATCCGGTTAGTTAGGTTTCTTTTCTGAAGAAGAGGTGCAGCAGAATAAATTATTTATTTTTTTTAATTTAATTCTTTTTTTACAAAAAATTAGTTTGAATTACAACAAAAGCCAGGTAACTTAAAGCTTCAAACTTTAATACAAATTTTAAAGAATTCCAAAAATAACATCAAAATTTCAAACCTTTCAGTCAGAATTTAAAACAAAAATTCGAATAAGCAGTTTAAAAACTATTGCGCATTGTACAATAAAAAATGAAAAAATAAAAATTAAAAAAATTAAAAAATAAAAATTAAAATTAAAAAAATTAAAAAATAAAAATGTATTGAAAAATAATAATAAATACAATAAAACAAATTAATAAAAAAACATAACACAAATTCGAGTTTTTAAAAGTAATTTAATTCGATCAGTTTAAAAATCTATTGAGCATTGTAATAAAGTAAGAAATAAAAATTGAAAAAAAATAAAAAATTTAAAACAAAATGAAAAAAAAACATTTTATTGAAAAATACTAATAAATGCAATAAACAATTTTATTTAAAAAAATTAAATAAAATTTTGTTTATATTTCCAAAAACAAAAATGTATCAGCATTTTTGGAAAAATTCGAGTGGCCCAAAAATTGCGTTGAATTTTGAAAATTTTTTTTGGTTTTTTTTTTCGCTGGGGGTCCTTGAAAATATTCAAAAACTAAATTGGATGTTTAATTTTGCACCATCTTTTTTGTACTGATGGTTATACGAAGAATGTAGCTGTAGATCACTGGGTTACATTCGTCAAATGTGGATTATTTCATAAACTTCGAGTGTGATCATACTTCAATATGATCGATTGGAGCAAATTGGAATTGACCGAGACGACAGGCATTCCGTTCTCCACGCAAGATCCAATTACTAGGTTGATGTAAGAGAATGGTCTTCATTTGCCTCTGATGTACAACGGATGAACCACATTTTAGATAAGAATTAACACGAGAACATCCAGATATACAGCCAACTTGTATCGCAACGAAATTTTATCGGCTAAAATTTTTATAAAGAAATAGTCTTTATTTTTGCAAAAAAAAAATTATTTTCGAAACGAAAACAGGGCATACCATACTTTAAGATTCAACGACTATAAATGCCGAAGATATGACGATAAATTTGTAAAGGAGACGAATACGTTCGATCAAATAAAAATCGGAATCGCCGTGCGAAAATATTTTAGATTCAGGAGCGTACGGCGAACGTGTTTGTTTTTCGCTTGTGAGGAGGTGCGGTATTTTTAAAATATTTATACGGGCAAAAATAGATCAAAATAAATAAATATTTTAAAGTTATTTGAGGATTAATTCAAAATTTTCTCTAACTTTTTTTCTTTAACTTATGACGATTCTCTTTGACTTAATCATAATCTAGCAGAACACAGGAATAAAAAGCGTCTACTGAGGCGAAGAAACAAAAATTTACATATCTCTTTCACTCCTCGAAGGAGCAAAGAAGGATTCTTCAACGTATCCGATTTTGTGTACAGCATCCAAAGAGCTGCCAGGTGAGTTTGAGTCGTTCCGGGTAGAACTTCACCAGGTATTTTTCGGCCGATCACGGCCTCTGCTCTCTTAGGGATTCCAGTTCAAGGCCATTCTCGTAATGCTGTGTGGTGGTTTCCTCACAGCATATCCTATCCATCTCCATTTCCTTAGCCGTAATATGAGCTCCTCGTCCGCTTGCCTCCGCAGTTCTTCATTTCTTACTGTATTCGGCCAGTATACTTTACTAATTATCCATTTGTTGATGGAGGACTGTAACTTTTGTGCTATAGCTTTGGAAGCGAACTAAGCTTCGCAGCCATAAAGTATAGACTAATAAAATATATGTATGAAAAATTAAAATCTCAAAAAGATATTGCATTTGTATAATTAATGTTGGTTACTTTAAAAGGAGATACTCATAAATTGCATGAACAATTATCGATAACATTAACGCGACACTCCTCCACAGCATTCCAATGTTGCTGTAACTGAATAATAATTATAGTAATTTAATGCAAATTACATTACAAATAACATTTTTCTAGCCATGCAGCAATGGCAATAAAAAGTTATCGATGTCGAGGGTGAGCCACCAACAGCAACACCTTCGATTTCCTTATATGCAAGGCATTAAAATTTATATTTTTCAATTTGCGACAAGCGTAAAAAATCGGTAGCGAATATGAGTTATAGTGGGAGTTTATGCTAATAAAGAATGCATAAGAAAAAATACCACCACAATAATGTAAACATTTATCACTTGCTAGAATTTTGCTGGGCTTTACATTTTGAAATTTTTGAAGAAAATTTTGAAGAAAAAAATAGGAAAACGCATCCCTTTTGAAAAAAAAAAACAAAAATGGTGAATCTCAAATCACCTATTAGCTTTTTTTGTCTGCATCTTCACCTACGCACTCCTTAAGTGGCAACAAACGCGCGCCAACCAATTAACGATAGGTCATGAAACTAGTTAAGGCAGAGAAGGCAAACACAGACAGTGGGCAGAGGTTGAGTGCAAAGCAGCAGTGATACATAACAACATTAAAAGTGTGGAATTGTGGAATGGACGACAGCAATGTGATTACAAATACTGCACCAACAACAAAAGCGACAAATCACTAGCTCTACGCACCAACAAACAGTAAATCCATCAACGGCACAGCATGTCAGGCAAAACAAACAGAATTTATATGCATACACATCTACATATGTATGCGTGAGTAGGCGTCGGGTGTAGCCTACTAGTAAAGGCGGGTGGAGTAATACACAGTATGCATTAAGAAAACTAACATAGTTACAAAGTCAGAATAACAACAAATAAGTGAACGAGTACGAGGCAACAGTACTTGGCGACTGACTGGTTCGAAGTAATTGAATGTGTGTTGGTGGCAAAGCAACGAACGATCGAACGAAGTCAAAGGAGTGAGTAATGGTTGTTCGCCCATCGTATGCTCAGGCATGCAGTGGCAATAACAAGAACAAGAAAAACAAAACGACCTTACTCGCATATAGGTATGCAGCTAAAAAGGCCAGAGAGCAGAAAATTCAACCATACAGAGTATAACAACAGCTTCAGCAATCGGTACTACAATAATTTAAAGAACACTAAAGGCCAAACAGCAAACAGCTATGAAAATCGGTGAAAACAACAAGGCAAAAACAAAACAAATCATTTTGATGGCAACAAATCTGCTGCTGCTGTGCTAAGTTTTTCCTGTTTGGTTTTTTTCCTTAACTTATTGTTCTTTTCTTTATTTATGTTTACATACCAATTTCCACTTTCCGCACTTGAATTTTTAGTTCAAATATACAAATTGGACACGGATTTATATGCGCGCAGACAGTTGGTTGCTGTTGTTGTTGATTTCTTTTTTTTTTTCTTGACGTTTCTTCCTTTTTTAACCCGCCTGCCACTCTTCCCTATTGTTTGTTGTTGTTTACCTGCGGCAAACAAGGTACAACGTCATCGTTATGCGCAGTCTGCATTTGAGTATTGTATTGTGTAATATTTACATACATACATACGTATGCATGTGCATATGTACATATATAACATGCAAATAAAGAAATGTACATATACAGACATTTGAACTACTAAAATTTATTTGTCCGCCCGTGCACCTGCTGAGCTCTCCAAACGACTCTTTGACAACTTCAGAAGTGACTGTGGATTTACTGTTAAGAGGATTCTAATGCCTACAAAACAATTTTGTTTGGATGATCACACTCTATTACACGCATGTAAAGAGGTTAAAAACCTCAATGCAAGGGCCTTTTTATTGAACGAAAAAGAAATAATTTCCAATTGGAGCAAACCCGACCAGTGATTTCGTCCATAAAAAGTGAGAGTCCATCGGAAACGCGTGTAAATGCAAACTACTGATAAAAGCAATTGAAGTAAGCCCTGTGATGATGTTAAAATATGTATTTGTCATGTAGACAGAGTTTTTTAAGTTCGAGTTTTCATGCAAAATCAAATGTGATTATTTCGTAAGAGAATTCATTATAAAGGCCGATCATGCCACTGGACCAAAATCGACACCATACCATGACTTGTTCACAGCGTGGAGTGGAACTTAACTATTGTAGATATAAGGCCGCATCACGGAAGGAGATTTTCTTCACGGATGCACCCGGATTACAGAACATTTCCATTTGCTCTCGAGTGGAATCGAACTTAGGTTGGTAAATTGTTAATTTGCTCAGGAGCTGTTAAAAGAGACGTCATCTAACTGTGACAGCTGTCAGAACAAAACAGAATATGCTTTAGATTGACTCGAATTTGAACTTTGATCCTATAAAAATGTAATAAAATAAAAAATATCTACTCGAATCTCACGTCTCAACTGTGATACCAACTAAATTAAAGTTTTTCTATAGCTAATTTTGTTTTTATAAATCTAAATGAGCCCAATCAGCGAAAATGCGACTCAGCCGATGGTCATTTTACTTCAATTCTTGCACGAGTTGTATTTTATAGGCACGTAAGCTAAAATACTTACGGAAAATTTTCCATGTAGTCGAAGGACAAAGGCCAACAGCCTGAGAACAGCGACTAATCGACATTTCGGCGTTTTCTTCCAGACCAGTCGTGAATTGGCGGAAAAATTTAACTGCATTCATAACACGATTCTCAATCACCTTCTTTCAATGGGATTTACCGAAAAATTGGGAGCCTGAGTGTCTCACGAGCTCAACCAAAAAAACAAAGAAAGTCGCCTTCAAATTGCTTCTCAGCATCTCGTCTGCCATCGAGCAACACGCGGTCATAAACGGTGCTTTTTGTAACGAATCGCCACGTGAGATGAGAAATGGTGTTTATACATCAATATGAAACAAAGAAAGGAGTGGTTGGATCCAAAAGATACGATAAAGCCGAGAGTCAAGCCGGATCTTGATCCAACGAAGATCATGCATGATATGCGTTTGGTGAGACTGGGAGGGCATGGTGCACTGGGAAACGCCCGAAAAGAATGCACGGTCAAATACATCACGACAACGCCAGGCGCCATGTTGCTCAAGTCGTCAAAGCCGCACCCCAGAACTCGAATGGGAGGTCCTTCAGCATCCGCCGTATTCTCCGGACCTTGCACCGACCGAGTACCATCTTTTCCGCTCCCTGTCAAACCATATGAAGGGCGTTACCTTCGATAACAAAGAGGTCCTTAAAAACTTCTTTGCCACCAGACCAGGCGAATTTTGGAGGGACGGCATCAACAAGAGGTTGTAAACAGCAGCAGCGAATATGTTATTGATTAACTTTTTGATATAATTATTATTTTTTGTTTAAATAAAAGACTTCGGTAAAAACATAACAGAATTCCAATAAAACTCTGTTAGCTGTGTTTGAAGGTAGGGCTACCAAATTTTATGTTGAATGAAACCTTGTTAGGTGGAAAATAATGTGTTCGAGCATTAAACGAGACAGGCAAAGGTCCCAACAAAACAAAAACAAAAAAAAGAGAAAATGCAGACATAGTGGCTAAGTGTAAAAAAGCCAAAAGGTTGACGAAAAAAGGGCGAGAAACACACAAAAGTATTGACTGAAACTGATGGGACAAAATGGATAAACACAAATACACAACACACACACACATACACATGTATGTATCTTTACGCATACACACATGCATGCTTGTATACAAATAAAACCTGATAGGGCCTCATGGAGCAGGTTAATCGGACAAGCAAGGCAGGAAGCCACAGATGCCATGAGCTAAATAACAAAACAAACACAATAACAATAACAATAACGAACAACAAAGGATAAGAAAGGAAATAAGAGCCCAAAAAAGCAACCACAACACAATAAGTACAATTACAAGCCCATCACACCTTTTGCACTTCGCCCAATGTTAAATAGAACAGGAGTAATCGGTTGCTGATGAGAGTTAAGGCATCTAATTGAAGAGGTCGAATTCAAGCAAGCCAAAGTTAAAAAAAAAAACACTAAAGCAGCAATCACGAAAAATGAAACCAGTAAACCCAAAAATATAACTCTGCTATATTCGGATACAAAACGTAGAAACAAGGGCAGCACCAGTTGCAATAGGAGCAGCAAACATTAAAAAGTCAAAAACAAAACAAAAAAACATAAACAACAGTGAAGCCATTAAGACTGGGACCTTTAAGCCAACTACACCGCCTTAGTGTTACCATGCTTTAGTTTCGAGTCGTAAATGAGGCTCAACCAAACGACCCAACGAAATACGAGACGCCGCAGGCCTGTGCGGAATTGAATTTGAAACTTCGGTAAGCACAAAATTGAAAGCAAAATACAAAGAGTAAAAAATAAAACAATAAAATGTACTGCACAGTGGAACTGTATTGCAAGTTTTAGGATTTATTGAATAGAATAATGAATGGAAGAATTAATAGAATAAAGAGAATAATACTAAAATCTTAATTATACGAGGCGCAGTCCAAAATAAACAAGACTGAGCTAAAAGAGAAACGACAGGAGCTTTGTTGTAATAACTTCCAGTTTATTTAATCAAAATAGTCCTCCTTGGCCTCGATACACTGTTTTGCGCGATCTAAAAGCTTTGCAAAAGACTGTTTCAGATCATTGGCCGAGATGCCCTTCAAGATGTCGGTATAAGCATTTTGGATGGCCTCAACGGAAGCAAAATGTTTTCCCTTCATGGTCAAATGCAATTCTTCGAATAGGTATAAGTCACAGGGAGCCATATCAGGCGAAAATGGTGAGTGATTTATGGTTAAAATGTGATTTCTAGTCAAAAAATCAGTCAAAAGAGTGGATCGATGGGATGGTGCATTATCATGCAATAAGCGCCAGCTTCCTCTTTCGCGATATTCAGAGCGAATTTGACAAATGCGATGCAAGAAACGTTTCAAAACGCCAAAATCGAAAATTGCATTGACGGTTTGGCTCGTTGGCTCAAACTCCTTGTGGACAATTCCCTTTGAATCGTAAAAACAAATGAGCATCTACTTGAGTTTTAACTTCTCCAAACGCGACTTTTCGGGTGGTGGCTCGTCCGGCGTGGATGGTGCTCATCCATTCGGCTCTTTGACGTTTAGCTTCAGGTTTATGTTGGCAGCACCATGTTTCATCACCAGTTACAATATTGTAAAGGAAGTTCTCGCCTTTTCTAGCCTCTTTAATGAGATCTTTCGAATGTTGAATTCTGAGCAATTTTGGGTCCTCAGTTAACTTGTGCGGTATGAAGCGTGTACAGACCTTCCGTAAGTCCAAATGGTCACTTAAAATGCAATAAACCGATGTTTTGGAGATATTCAACTCCAATTCCATGAATTTCAACGATGATTTCGGTTCATTTTTGATAAATTTACGAACAATATCGATGAAGTTTTCGGTGATTACTAATTTTGGGCGACCCGTATGTTCATTGTCATTTATGTCCTGACAACCATCTCTGAAACGTGTAAACCACTCATGAGCTCTGGCACGAGATAGACAATCATCGCCATAAACTCTTTCCATCAATTCAAATGTTTCGGTTAACGTTTTATTGATTTTAAAATAAAATTTGATATTAGCTCTTTGTTCAAAACTCCTTTTTGTACCGATGACACAAACATACTGACACTTTAGACGCAATAATTTCGCTTCCACTGAACCGAATGTCACCAAGCTTTCACTGGAAGTCAGCTAGGGATATAATTTTCAATGCACAAACTCATTATTTTAGACTTCACCTTGTACGAGGTGTGACTATAGAATACAGAGACTGACGTTGCTAGAGAAATGCCAACGACTGTCAGCTGTTTTGTGTGATCGACCTGCAAAATAACACTACGGAAGTTAGCGCATTTAGTGAACAAAATAAACTACTCCAATTTATATAACCGGTTTGAATTGCAAGCGCTAAACTATAAGCGACCTGATTAATAGTACAGTAAAGTAAAAGCAAAAACTATTGTTAATGGGGCCTCGAAAAGTACTTAAGAAAATGCAACTAAACGTAAAACTGCCAGATAAAAAAATGTTGCAACTTTAAGAAAAAATAAAATATAGCCGAGTTCGAGGTCGCATACAAAAGAATACAGCTAGTATAGCCAGAGCTTTAGTTCGCATTAGTACTATTTTTTGCGTTCAATCAAGGTGTTAACTGTAATAACAGAGCAAGAAACTTGGTAAAGCCGCAACTGAAACTTATGACTGAATGAAAGAAATGCATGGCAATTAATATTATATTTATTGCAGTTGTACGAATTTTTAGGTGGTTTAAGATGACCGAGAAGACCGTTTCACAGATGACCGAGAAGACGTTCATTCACATCCGAGTCGCTCTTCCGCTTTTCAATAACGGGTGACAATATATTCCGTCTTGCGTCTTCACTGGATTCCTGGAGCTCTAATTATGCATTATTCAACATTACTACCGAAACTCCGTAATAGAAAACGTCCCGAATTGCTGTCGTTGCGAAAAGTAATGAGTTCTCCATCAAGCCATTACTCCAGCTTATTCCGTATTTTCTGTCAAGAACAGAACAGAATCCCAGTATTAGACAACCCACCTTATTTTTTTTTATTTCCTAAGGGGAAATCCCGTGGCGGGCGCCATAGCCGAATGGGTTGGTGCGTGACTACCATTCGGGAGTGTGTAGGTTCGAATGTCCGTGTATGAACACTGAGGAACACTGGGTTGCTGTACTTGGCTGGTAAGAACTTGGCTTTAAGGACAATGTGAAATGGACCGGGGCATTGCCTTTATGGAGATGTCATCATTTTTTCTTTCACAATTGGGATGATCCTTACTCTTTTATAGAGTTTATGAAGAACCTGAAGTTAGTAATGTTGACTGGAAGGTTTACTTCCAAGAACCCAGTGAAGCAGCACAATACCAAAAATGCAATCTGACTTTCACGTAGAAGGGCGAGCTGGACATCAATCATCTTCGCGTCACATTTCAACGTCATCTTGAGAACGTGTAAACGCATACGCAATAAAAACTCTTTGCCATACACATCTTTTCTTTTTCTGCCAGTTTCTTCAAGGCGAATGCAGCTATTCCTTTCACAGCTTCTACGGACATGCATCTTCTTCCTCTTAATGCTGATTTCACCTTAAAAAATAAATAAATAATTGGCGCGTACAGGGTTTGATTGAAAAGTAATGAGCCTTCCCGCGCGGAGCGTCTGCCAAGCGATCAACCGAATCGGCTGGTGGGGGAAAATGATCGTTGGACCCCCGTCCACTAAAAAACGGCCCCAGTTCGCTGGCAACAGCGGTGCAGTCAACATCGCTCCGCGCGTGAAAGCTGTTTTAAAAGTGTGGTAGGATTTTGCAGTGGCGAAAATGCAGCGATCGTTGGAGCAACGTTACTCGATCAAATTTTGCGTAAAGCTAAACAAAACAAGTACCGAAACCATTGGGCTACTCAAGGAGGTTTACGGGGACCAATCTCTGTCCAGTGTCCAGGTAAAACGGTGGCACAAGTCGTTCAAGGAAGGCCGGGAGGACCCGGATTCGGCCCAACCTCGTCAACAATTGGACCCTTCATCACGACAAAGCGACGGCGCACACCGCCTTCCTCTGCGCATTGGCCAAGATGGGGGTTCCGGTGCTTCCCCACTCTCCCTACAGCCCAGACCTGTCCCCTCCGAACTTCTTTTTGTTCCCGCGCCTGAAAAGAAAGCTGAAGGAGAGGCGTTTCGTCTCCATCGAGGCGCTCCAAAAAACTATGACAGCCGAATTGAACGCCAGTCCGGCGGATGAGTTTAAAAAATGTTTCCTGCAGTGGAAGGACCGCTACCAGCGGTGTAATGACGCTCAAGGGTCCTATTTTGAAGAATATTAGTTGTATAAGCCAAAAGGTTTAATAAAACTGCTTAAAAAAAATAAGGCTCATTAGTTTTCAAGCAAACTCTGTACACTTCTGTTAGCTGTTTGGCCGAGCTCCTCATTCTATTTGTGGTGTGCGTCTTGACGTTGCTCCACAAATGGAGGAGCGAACAGTTTCAAACCGATTCCGAACGGCAAATGATTTTTTTAAGGAGCCTTTTCATGGCAGAAATACACTCGGATGTATGCTATAAAAAACTTTTTCTATCATTTTGCTGTTTCATATACGGATATTTGAACCTACGCACTCCCGAATGGTAGTCACGCACATACACATTCGGCTACGGCGGCCGCCGGGTGCTTTAGATAACCTAGAGCTAAATCAGTATTTACATCTAGACCAACCCGACCTTCGAAGCCAATAAGGATGTCGGGAGTTCTATGCGTCCAAGAACTGTCACGTCAGCAGCATTCCCTAAAACAACAACAGCAGCACATCCTACTTAAATGTTGTATAACTAAATTTCTAAAGTTTAAAAAAATTAGTAACTTATATACCTGAAATCTATATGAACTCCTCCCACTGTAAATTGGTCCATAAAAAAGAGCAAAATTTCAAAACATGCCTCGAATGCACTGAGCGGGGCCAGAGGAAAAATACAATCGTGGGATGGGGAAAAATTGAAATCTAAAACCGAAAACGCTTTTGGCATTAACAAGGGATAAAAAAAACTCGATGGGCACCAGTGAATGCGTAAAGGTGAGCGGCGTTGAAAATAAAGAGAAAACACAACGAAAAGAAATATGCGGAAAGAAAAACAAAAAAAAAAATGTGTAGCAACAAAATAAAAACCAGCGCAGAATAAAACTTGAAACTCAAAATACATGCAACAAAATAAACCATAACAACACCAACAGCAACAATGGAAAACAAATAGCAGTAGCACCAGCAACAATGGCAACAGCAACCACAAAAGAGGCAACAAAATGAGCAACAGCCAAAACAGACCCGCCTGCCAACAACAACAAAGCTGCCAAAGTCAAGCCCAAATCCAAAAACCTAAAACTAAAGACAAAGCCAAAGCTTTTACAAAAAAAAAAAAACAAAAAAACACAAAACAGACAAAAATCATACACGTACCACAATGTATTGAAGAAGGGACGCAACAGCAGCTGCAACAAAAGACAATACAACAGCAACAGCAATGTAACTAAACAAAAACAAAAACAAAAACAAAGTGAAATAACAATGTTGCGGTGTTGTCGATTTTTTCGGCATTCAATTTTACTTCTTTGCATCCTTTCTGTTGCAGGTTTCGTTGTTGTAATTCTATACAAAATACTTTGAAAGTGTTCTGGGTTTTTTCATTCCGATTTTTCTCCTTTTTTCGCTTTTGCAAGTCAAAAAAGGGTTTCATTTAAAATGCAGCGCATGTTTTGAAGGCGGACTCTGTCGACAAGATACAAACCTTCTTCGCTGCCAACAGAAGAACAAAGAATTTGCAATTGCGCAACATGCATGCTAATGCTATAATGCCACAGTATGAGCCCGAAATATATTGGCAAACAAACAAGCAAGCGTAACAAAGCGCTGTGGCAGGTAAAGCGGCGCTGCACATCCTTTTTGTGCGCAACGTCACGACCGATTCGAAACAAGCCTTGTTAGCAATGTGAGCCAACATACAAAAAACTCCCAAGCTGACCACCAACAAACACCACACATACATGCAAGTATGTAAATACAAATATAGTCACACAAGCATACAGAAATAAATATAAAAGAATACAAATAAAGCAGAAAAAATATCAAAGAAACAAGCAGCAAAAACAAAATAACCAGAGTGGCAAAAACCAAACCATTCGATGTTATCGAATTTCCTAAAAAAAAAATGTAGAAAAGTTTAGAACTGGAAAGCATATACTTTGCAGCGGTTGGTGTAGAAATTGGACCGGCATTAGCCAGTTGGCAAGACAACTTAAGAGCGTCGAAGTGATATTGCCATGTTTTTTTTGAATTCTGAGCATTTACGAGTATTAAACATTTATTCGAGGTATTATCTACCGCTCGATTCGATGCGGTACCTGCTGGTGATAGCAGAGGAAGTGGAAGGCCTCCTCTGCGTTGGAAAGATCAGGCGGAGAAGGGCTTGGCTTCACGTGGCTTGGCTTCCAACTGGCGCCGGAAGAAACCACTGGCGCGCTTTGTTAGACTCGGCCAAAATTGCTTAAGGGGTTACATGGGTTTCGTGAATTCAAAAAAAACGATTTTTTTGGCTTATTAATTTCTACAACATCTCAGGAATATTATCCGTAATTTGTAAGTCGATCGGAATAATAGTTTCGGAGATACAGCCTTTGGAAGGTGTGCGCTCCAAGCCGCTTTTATTCTTACTCAAAACTTTAAACGCGTTTTCCTCGGAACCGTGTTTTCAAAGTCGGTTGTGGAAAACTACTCAACCGATCTTGATGAAATTTTACACAGGTGATCGAGATACAATTTACTCGTGCTTGGACGAAGGATTTTTTCTTCAATTACAACTTTTAAAAAAAAAAAATAATGTCAAGCAAATTTGACCGAAATTTTCATTTTTTTTTTTTTTTGAAAAATGTCTGCCAGAAATCCAATTTTTACTTTTTTTTCTTTACTTCGTTCAAGCACGAGTTTATGGTCTTAACTAAAACACTTATTTTTGTTTTTTCATTTTCGATGATCCTGTCAGGAGTTATGCTGACAACGCGGACGCACCTTTTTTTCGAGGGGTCACCGGAAATGACGTCACAATGAAGGACTTTCAATTCTTTTTTTTTTTTGTGAAAATTTCAGAAATTATTTTTTAAATATGTAACTATAAGACAGAAAAAAGTTTGAATTAAATAAATAATTTTTTACATAGAAAAAAAATATAATTAAAATAGACCTTTTTTTACCCGACGAAACCCATGTAACTCAATCAAGAAGAAGAGATTATCTATCGCTAGTCATTTTACTCTACACCTGAGGCAAATTTCGGCACAAGTCGATAAAATGTCGGTCGCCCTTCGGCAGGCAATGGCAAACCTTCGAGTGTATTTCTGCCGTGAAGAAATCTCCTCAAAAATAAAAATAAAAAAACATAAAAAAAACAAAAAACAAAAAAAAAACAGCCAACTGGCGTTCGGAGACAGCATAAAGCTGTAAAAACGCGGTACACAAATTAGATACAAAGCGTGATCACATTGGAGGCACTTTTTCCAATAGGGTTTTTTTGACAGATCACGCGTGACTACTGTCAAACTAATTACATAGTTTTTTTTTTAGTATTCATTGACATTCCATCATGGAAAGACTTACGCCTCAACAATGTTTACAAATCGTAAAATTGTATTACGAACATCGACACTCTGTGAAAAGTGTTCATCGCGCGCTCAGGCCAATTTATGATGTACAGCGATGAGCCCCATTTTTGTTTTAATGGCTACGTCAGTAATTACAATTGCCGTATTTGGGCTGAAGAGCAATACGAAGCTATTCAAAAACAGCCTTGACATTCAATGAAAACAACCGTTTAATGCGGCCTATGGGCTGGGGAAATCATCGGCTCATATTTCTTCAAAGACGAGGCTAGCACAAATGTAACAGTGAATGGCGAACGCTATCGACCCATGAAAAACGACTTTTTGATACCGGAAATTGAAGCCCGTGATCACCACAATATTCCGTTACAACAAGGCGGCGCTACTTCCTACATATACAGCCCGTGAATCGGTGGATTTTTTGCGCCCTCGTTTATCTCTCGTCTCGGACCAGTGGATTGGCCACCAATATGGTGTGATATCACGTCTTCGGGCTTTTATATGTAGGGGCATGTGAAGTCTAAATGCTTTCTGGATAAACCAGCTTCGATTGAGGCACTGGAAGTAAACATTACTAAAGTTATTCACGAGATATCGACCGAAGTCCTCCAGCGAGTCATTCAAAATTGGTGGTTACGCATGGCCGAGTGACAGTGCAGTTGCGGCCAACATTTGAAAGGGATTATCTTTAAGAAATAAACGTCATGGATAGTGCTACACAAAAATAATAAAGATTGCCAAATCAATTTGTAATTTTGGTGTTTTATTTCAATTTAAAATCCGATACCGCTAAATTTATAAGAATTATAAAATGTTGCAATTTTTTTGTTTAATAAAAATGTTATTTTATGCGCAGTTTTTCATTATTAAACCGTTTAATTTGATACCTTAATTTTTTCAATCAAATTTTTTTTTAAATTAATTTTTTTTCTTATATTCCTTTTTTTTATTTTTTTATTAATTCGTTTTTTAAGGCATTTTTTAAATTCATTTTTTTAATTAATTTTTTTAATATATTTTTTTAAAAAATTTTTTTAATACATTTTTTTAATACATTTTTTTAATAAATTTTTTTTAATTAATTTTTTTTTCATTAATTGTTTCTATTTTATTATTATTTTTTTATTTATCTTTTCTTTAAGTAATTTTCTATTTTATTTTATTTTTTTAATGTATGTATTTATCTTTTTCTTAACTATTTTTTTTTTGTAAATAATTGTTTTTATTTTTTGTTTGATTATTTTTTAATGCATTTTCTTAATTAATTTTTAATAATTAGTACATTTTCTTAATTCATTCTTTTTAATTATTTTTTTAATTAATTTTTTTAATTAATTGTTTAATTAATTTTTTTAATTAACTTTTTTAAATTCATTTTTTTAATAAATTTTTTATTTTGTTTGTATTTTATTTTTTTATCTTTTGCTCAATTGATTTTCCATTTTATTTTTTTAATTTATTTAACTTTTTCTTAACTATTTTTTTTTTTGTAAATAATTGCTGAGTGCTCGAACGGCCGCTTGACTGTCGGTGAAAAAGCGGATATCCTCTAGTGATATTCTCTTTTCTAAGATAGTTTTCGCAGCATACCAGATAGCGCATACTTCCGCTTGGAATACGCTACAGTAGTCGGGTAATCTAAATGATAGATTGATGTGAGGGGAATTGGAAAAGATTCCAAATCCCACATTGCCGTCTTGTTTTGAACCATCTGTATATATAATCAGAGGGCCATCGATTTCGGTTAGATTTGTCTTCCATTCTTCCCTAGTTGGGAGTGAACAGGAGAATAGCAAGGGTGGTGATGGAAGACTTACATGATAGTCTATGTCGGAAGAGATAACAGTGTTCCTGTTCAGTATGGCCGAATGGCCAAGATACTTATTCCATTTCGATATGGCATTCATGCGTGTCGCTGCTTTCGCTGTTTTAATTATTTTTTTAATTAATTTTTAAAATTAATTATTTTAATTAATTGTTTGTATTTTTTATTTATCCTTTCCTTAATTAATTTTCTATTTGATTTTTTTAAATTTATTTATCTTTTTCTTAATTATTGTTTTTATAGTAAACAATTGTTTTTATTTTTTGTTTGATTGCTTTTATTTACTTTCTTATTGTTTTTTTATTATTTTTTTATTTTTGTTTTTTCTAATATTTATTTTTCAATTTTCTTTTTATTTATTTTTAAGTTATTTTTTCTTTTTTTATTTTTTTTTATAATTAAAAAAAATTTAAATTAGTTTTTTAATTATTCTTTTAGTTATTTTTTTAATACATTTTTTTAATTATTATTTTTTAATTATTATTATTTCTTTAATTCTCTTTTTTTTTGTTTTTTTCCTTTATTATTATTTCTTTATTAATATTTATTATTTATTATTATTATTTTTTGTATTAATATTTTAATAATTTTTTTATTTTTCTTTTTGTAATTTTCTTTTTACTTTTTTTCTAACTGTTCTTTCTCGCTTTTTCTTCTTAATTTTTTTTTTAGTTTTTTTAAATTTTTTTTTTAGTTATTCTTCAGTTTGTTCTAATTAAAAAAAAATGAATTAATTGTGTTTTTACAAATTGATGTATCAAAAACTTCGCCCTTCTCATATGAATCCTGTAGCTGTTCTCACATATAATCGAATTTAATTTTTTTTCTTAATTTTGCGCTTTTTTTTAACAAATCGATACATAAAATAAAATTAAAAGAAGTGTTGACACCGTAAATTAAAAATGGCAAGTGGTTTTGGTACGCGCCCGCAAAAAAAGGCTTAGACGAAAAAAGCTCCATTTTCATTACATTACTTAAAAAAAAAAATTATTTAATAGCTTTCTCAGAATTTGTTTATTTCATTGTCCTGCTGAATAAAAATCCCTAAATTTTCTTTTTTTTCTTCCTTTACACTGGCCTAACTTTTTAAGAAGAAAATTGGCATGCTTGAGACTATGCGTTTTGGATGCTGAGTATTCTCACTTTTGAACACTTCGAAATCTTTTTGCCGAAAAAAAAGCGTACCAAATAATATTCAAATAAGCTTCCAACTCGTCGGTTAATGTTACCAGAGCGACCTGGATTTATATCTGGGCAAGGACTGTCACTTCAGCATTTATGGGAAATGTTTATGCTACTAAAAAAACTGCAACAACACATGCATTCCAGGTAGCCAAAAGGGAAAACCAACCCAGCTATCTTTTAAAGCATAACTACAAAATACTTGACAACATACGAGATAGCATTACTCGATAACCGCAAACTGTACAAGCACCACGCGTACCACGCACCCTAAAAGGCGGCTTGAAGTCCAAAATGAAAACCACTACCAACCGACCAACCAACCAACCAGTTAAGCAGCCAATCAATTGAAGAATCCAACAACTGACCGTCAGTCAAACCAAAATCTTATCACAACAAACAATTTGTGTAACTTGAGCAAACGAGCGCCGCCGCAGCTGCTGCTGCTGTTCAGAACTCCACCTTTTTGATGTTGCTGATATTTCTGACGTCGCTGATGTCGCTGCTGCCTGAAAGTTAGCATTATCACATAAATACGAGGGTAGGGGGGCTTGGTGTTTAGCTGAATGTTGGTCAGTGCGGTTGGTTGCTGGCTCAGTTGGCTTTTCGTATGCTGAGTTGGTTGGTAAAATTTCCATTTTGGTTATCTTTTGTAATGTTGCTTTTTTTTGTCTTTTGTTTTTTTTTTGCTGCTGGCTACCACAAATACTACCAAACAAGCAAAGCGAAGGTAGCCACTTAAGACAGCAACCAAGCACGTAACCCCAAAGCGGCAAAAGCGAGCCAACGGCCAAATAGGCGTTGCAAGCAAAGCAGTACTGATTGGAGAGCTAAGACTGAAATTGAAGCTGGTGTTGGTGTTGGTGCGGCTGCTGCTGCTGCTGCTGCTGTTGCCTCCGGTTGTGGAAGTTTATCACATATCGTAATCTTGTAATTACGTGTGTACCACAAATGTTAATGTTAATGGTAAAATGGCAATCAGCGCAGCGAAGTGATCGTAGTGTGGCAAGAAAAACACAGCTGCTCAAGAAAACAGGGGACGACGCAAAGGCTTGCTCGCTTGGCTGCTTAATTGTGACTACTATGCCGAGTATGGTGAGTATACTCACCTATGGCAGTATGCGAGTATGTATTTGAGTGCGCGAGTGTGCCTCTCTGCCTGCCTGCCTACCTGCCTGGCAGCCTTGCTGCACTACAAGTACGGGCGTAATTAACGAGATATCAGCGCATACCTACATTTAGCAACTTTAATGATGTGTGGAATGTTTAATGATTACAATTGCTATGCTCAGTGCGCGAAAACGAAGAAATGAATAAATAAAAATAAATTGGTGGCAAAGATAATGGAAAATAAAATTCGAAGATTAAATTCCTGCCGTAAAAGGTGCTGCGCAATTACTTAATTTTTCCATTTTAGATATGTAGATATGTATAAGTTAGGGCGGGTCGATTTAAAAATCGCTCATTGCTCTGTAAAAATCGTATTCTAGGGATCAAAATAAGAAAATTTGCCGAAGGAACCATACCTCTAAAACGAATTCTGATGTCCCCCAATTTAAAAATATCACCATTTTTGGCCTTTACATGAAAAAATCAGCTAAATGGCTATGTTTTTTCTTTATTTTTATTTATTTATAATAATATTTATTATTTATTTATAATAATATCTATTTCTTCTCTTAAGAAATTTATTTAGTCAGAGCATATGTAAACGAAAAAATTAATTTAAGAGAGTTATAGAAAAGAAACTAAAAAGTTCGACCCAAATTGGGGGACATCAGAATTCGTTTTAGAGGTATGGTTCCTTCGGCAAAGTTTCTTATTTTGATCCCTAGAATATGATTTTCACAGAGCAATGGGCGATTTTTTTGCCTCCCTACAAATCGACCCGGCCTAGTATAAGTATATATTTTTTTTTTTTTATTTCGTTTTACTATAATTTTCCTTTACACCACATCACGTCTCACCTCACGTTGAGTCGCCTTTCAAACAATTCACAAAACTATGTGGTTCATTTATAAATTAAATAATTATTATGTTAGTGTTGTTGGGTACAAGTATTTTTTATGTATTTATTATTTTTATTTTTTGTTTTTTTTGTTTTTGTTTGTTTGCTTGTTGTCAGCTTTTCGAATTTAATGATGCAAATAAACATACCACACAGATAATAATTTGCCGTTTCACGTCATTTTTCTCACATTTATTCATTCTTTATCATTTCCTTTGACGGAGGCTCATACTTTTTGACTCAAAGTACTACTTTTATTGGAGCTCTATTCAACTGGCACTGTTAAAGTGTACTAAACGTCCCATTGAAAGCTTTTGATGTTCTAAACCCCCAGGCACAAAGCAAGTTGCCACTTAAGTGAGACAGTAAGTACTTGCTTAGTGGGTACTCACTTTGCCGCTTAAATACTTTTGATGGCATATTTTATTTTTTACTTATGTTTTTTTCCACAATCCTAAACCAAAAAATGTATGTGGCTAGCACAAAGTCACACAAAGTAATGGGCACAAAGTAGTCTTAAGTAGGACTGGAAGTTATTTTTTGGTGGTCAAAAGGCGCAAAGGATGATGATTTAATGATGCACTTAAATGAATAAGATAGTGGGGATGGCTAGCAGTAAAAGACAAGACACTGAGTTGTGCATAACGAGGTGCAATAAAAAAAAACAGACAACTTTCGTGATTTAGCTGAACATAAATATACGGGGCTAAGTCAAAAGAAAATATTTCAACATATGGCAAAGCACTACAAGGGAACAAAGCACGATTTTCAACTCAAAGGAATCAAAGAATGCCGATGGAGTGTGTATGGCACTTCTAAATAAGATATAAAATTGGTAAAAAAATGTTATTTATTTATCTCTTTACTCGTAAAAAATTAGTTTTCGAAATTTCACGTCTATGCCTCACTAACCGAGCGGTTTAACTATTCCTAACTTTAAGAGGCACTTTAACAATTTTCTTTTATTCAGCTGAAAGGTAATGTAAAATTGGTAAAAAATGTTTTTCTCATGTACTCATAAAAATGTATTTTGATTCGTTTTTCCTCTAACTTTTTTTTTTATATTTTTTTATAAAGTTTTATTAATTTTTTTTATAAAGTTTTATTAATATTTTTTAATTCGTTTTTTAATAAATTTTTTTATACTTTTTTTTAAATTAATTTTTTGTATTTTAGTTCTTTTTTATTTTTTTATTTTTTTCCGTAATTAATTTTATATTTTATTTATTTAATTTGTTTATCTTTTTCTTAATTTTTTTTTTAGTAAATAATTGTTTTATTTTTTGTTTCATTGTTTTTCATTTAATTTCTTCTTGTAATTTACTTGGTTTTTTTTTCTTATATTTTTTTATTTTATTTATTTTTTTCTTATATTTTTTATTATTTTTTTCTTATATTTTTTATTTTTTTTTCTCTAATATTTTTTATTTACTTATTTATTTTTTCTAATATTTGCTCTTCAATTTGTTGTTTTTTTTTTCATTTTTTAATTTTGCTTCTAATTTAATGGTTTCTTTTTTAATTTTTATTTAAATTTTTGTTTTACTTTTTTCTGTAATTATTTTATTTTAATACATTTTTTTTTTTTTTTCTTTCTTTAATTTCTTTTTTTTAATTTTCTCTTTTTAAATTTTCTTTTTAATTTTTTTTCTCTCACTTTTCTCTTTTAACTTTTATTCTTTATTTTTTTTTTTATTTTCTTTTTTATGTTTTTGTTTTTTAATTTTTCGCGCTATGCTTTAGTTTATTGTAATTAAAAAAAAGATTAATTAATTTTGTTTTGACGAATCGATGTCTCAAAAACTTCTGCCCTTCCCATATATATTATATAGCAAAAAAAAATTAATACCACAATTTTTTATCGAATAAAGTAAGCTTTATCAGACTAGCCGATAAACTATTCCTCACTTTAAAGTACACTTTAACTTTTTTTCATTTTACCACCTGCAATGTAATGTAAGTGGGCAGGATGACTCTTCCGCATACGATCTAAGCAGCTCAGAACATCCGGACTTAGCCCAAGTATCCTCTGGGTAGCTCCCGAACAACCGTTTGAGAGCGAACTATAGTGAGAAGACGAATCAGTCAGGATATCAGGTTGTGCGCTAAGTTCGGGACCCGCCACGCAAAAATCCTTCCCTAATGAAAAACAAAACGAAACCCTGGGCTGAGAACTGCTTATTCTGATGACGATTCCTGCAAATGAACTAAGAGAAGTATGATTTAAATGGAATGTCCTTTGATGCGAAAAGTGCCTCTGTCCGGCTGGTTGATGTGCTCGTGAAAGCAAAAGCTGACATCACTGCCATTCAAGAGATGCGATGGACGGGACAAGGCAAGAAGAGCATTGAATCCGTCTACTACAGCTGCCATGTAAAGGAGTGCAAATTTGGTGTTGGAATTATAGTGAGAGAGAGACTTCGTCGCCAAGTACTGTCGTTCACTTCGGTGGACGAGTGTCTCGAACTAATCCGCATCAAAGCGAGATTTTTCAACATCTCGCTCATTTCCGCCCACGCCCCGACGGAAGAGAAGGACGATGCGACCAAAGATTTCTTCTATCAACGACTGGAACGTTCCTATGAGCGCTGCCCCCGCCACGATCAATGCCAGAGTGGACAAGGAGCAAATTTTTGGTCCCACAGTCGGAAAATTCAGTCTGCACAACGAAACATCCAGTAACGAAAAGATGCTGATCGACTTCGCTAGGGCTCGAAACATGGTAATCTGCAGCCCCAGATTCAAGTATAAAAAAAATATACCAAGCTACGTGGCTGTATCTTGATCGAAAAACGCGAAACCAGATCGATTATGTTGCGATAGATGGAAGACACGCTTCTAATCTTTTCGAGGGTCCAACATCGACTGGGATCATTAACTTGCTGCAGCTAAAATGCGCACACGCCTACTGCACAGAACGCAATTAAGGCATCAGGCGAGTGAGTACAGAGTATCCATCCAGCAGCCATCGAATTCACCTGATATGGCACCCTGCGATTTTTTTCTATTTGATCGAGTCAAAAAATTACTACGAGGAATTCGTTGTAGCAGGAGAATTGAAGTAATGGAAACATCGAAGACGGCTCTGATGGCTATATGGAAAATAGAGTTCCAGAAGTGTTTGGAGAGCTGGATCAAACGCTAGCGTGAGTGCGTTGCAGTTGATGGCGAGTACTTTGAAGACGATGACGAGTACTTTAGAAGAAGGAACTTGTATTTTGAAATTCTGAATTTCTGAATATATTCCAGGAGTTTCCACTACATGTCTACAGTGAGCCATTTCTCATATCGTAAGCCATATCATATCTTATACCGGATATAAATTCGGGTCGTTCCCATTATGTAAAACTGACTGTCGTATACGCATTTGTAGGTACAAGGTTTGGCCATCGAATGCAAAATTGTGAGAGTAACTTCGAGCATTATGTCATAGGGGAGAGAGAAAGACGAATCAAAACGAAATGTGTAAAGTGAGGTTTGTTGAACACTATCAGCCTTCCAATCAATCGTTGTTCAAACATGAACGAAGTAACATGAGCAGTGACTGCGTTGATTTTTTTGTATATCACTAATACAATCTCAGTTTTTGCCGACATCTGTCGTAAGCAAAGCGCTGTCACATCCCATGTGACGTCAGCAAATCAGTTCATTCTTTCAAAATAGCTTAGAGCCGGTTAACGGTCTGATGTGAGTATAGAACACTACTGTAGCAGCAACAACGACCGTAGATTATATAAGATAGTTTACGAAGCTTCAAAGTACTTATACTTTTGAGAGCAAAACAAGTATGCTGTTGGCGATAAACTTAAAGCTAGAAAGAAATTAGAGGAACTTAACACTTGATTTACCAGACCAGTCAAAATGAATGAAACAAATGCAACCTTCTGCGTATTTGGAAAATCGAGTTTGCACTTTTAAAGGTATATAAAGGCGGGAAACCTCATTAAGCACTTATTTTAGAGACTAATCATTTTCACCAGCTAACCTTTCGTGAACTACGGGAATGTCAATTCAGTCTCGAGCGCAAAGGAAGAAAAATCCAAGAATTAAATTCCACTTGCAAAATCGAATTAGGTTCACACCAAAACAAACTGAAAAAAAAATCTATTTATTTATTTAAAAAAAGTACATTCACAAGCTTCTTTACGATTACTGCTTACACAGCTCACTTGCAAGCTGCTTTAAAATACTGCGCTTTAAGAGGCTTTGCTGACAAAGTCTGGAGATACTAGCAAAGAAATTAAATTCCAACCAACATTCACAACAAATGTGGTGGCAGCATACAAGGACGTCACGCGGAGGAGACATCGGCATCAACATAGCCTGTCATTGACATTGCGCAAAGGGCATTCTATCTTCATACATACACATATACATATGTATTTGTAGGAAAAAAAACTACAAGAGAAACAAACGAATAAGAAATCAAAAAGGGAAAAGGCGCTTTGTGGAAACGTGTCGCTGGAAAAAAATGCCAAACAGTGAAAAATAAAAAATAAAAAGGCAAACAAACAGTAAAAGCATTTCGAAAGTGCAAAAGATCTTTGCGGCACACGAGAGAAAGCACACAGCCACACGGCGACGGAGGGGGATAAAATGTGTGTAGGTACAAGAAGACAAGGATGTGCGAGTACTACGACATACATGAAAAATGCATGCAAGAAGAAAAAAGCGGCTTTGTGCGGTGCCGATGCATTTAGGAATGTGCATACATACATACTTTTACGTTTGTGGCCGTATGTATGAGTATGAGTGTGACGGAGTGTGCTATGTAAGCACACCACTCCGCACCGCTTCATTATTCCCTTTTGCGAATGCGTTGCGTGCATTGTCGTTGTCCTTGTCACCAAAAGCAGCAACATCAAAGCCATGCCACGTTGGCCTGTTTGCCGCAATTTTCGCTGACTACATTTTTTCTCCGAATATACTTTCTTTCGACAACTTTAAATAGGTTTTTTTATAATTTTTTTTTATTTTATTTTTTTTGGCTTTTTTTTCGCTATTTTTTTCATATTCACACATTACGCTACTCCAGTGACTGACACTCTGACTGGATGTCTGACTAGCGGATCACTGGATGTCTGGCTAACTGATTGCTTAGCTGCCGCCATCGGAGGTGCCGACAGTTGAATGGCGTGTAGTCTACTTTTAGGCGGTTAATGCTGGCTTTGCAAGCGCGTGATAAGGGGAAGCAGAAGAACACGGGAATTTAAATTTACTACCGACGACTTTGTGTCACATTTGTTTTTTTTTTTGTCGCACTTTTACGTTACCTCGCTTTTACGAATGCAGAGAGCTTTCATTTGCTGATATTGTCGGCGGCAATCGGTTTCGGTGTTAGAGATGGTAGTGGAGAATACATGTCTCTATGCTGTTGTGTATGTGCTGTGCAATTATGTATGTGGGTATGTAAGCCAATGTCCTTTACACGGCTTCAATGGTGCAGTGTTGGAATTTGTAACAAGCAGCACTGAGAGTGTACATGAAAAGGGATGTACTAAGATAAGCTGTTGATTTAATTTTTGCTACACTTTTTTTTGTTCATTCCTATCAATTCACATGCAACGGTGTGAGGTATTTTTTGGAATCGCATGGAAATCCTTTGTATTTTGTATACTTGTCGTAAAATCATTTTAAGGCCCTCAACAGTGATGACAATAATAAGGGGCAAGACCACACGGAAATTGAAAAAGAATTGTTTTTATTTTTGGTTAATTTTAAAGTGAATGCTTTTAAAATAAATAAGTAGGTTTTCCATAAAAATATCTAAGAAATTAGAAATTTTATGATTATTTGAAGACAACGCTGCAGTAGAACGCACAGCGGCCCAATTTTGTTTTTAGTATTTTTTGCGTTTTGCTCAAAATCAAATTTTTCTAAACCATTTTCCACCGATTGGCCATAAAATTGAAAATTTTCTTAATTTTTTCGTTGGTTAACTCAAAAAAATTTTGTAAATTTTCTTTAAAACTTTTTATATATTTTCTATAGAACGTTTTATATATTTTTGATAAAAGTTTCTAACTATTTCATTTAATTTTGTACATTTTTTTACTAATTCTTTAGCAAACAAAATAATTTAAATAGGTCTATGAATAAGTTCGTGCGGTTTTTTTTCGAAATTTGAATTTCGGATCATTCCCATGGCTTTTAAACGTTTGGAAATGGTTGATTGATCAACTCCCAAAGTTTTTGCAACCTCTTCTTGCGTTTGAGCCGGATCTTGATCGAGCAATTCCTCCAATTCGGTATCCATGAACTTTGGCGGCGCGGCCAAAATCACCACTTTTAAAGCGTGCAAACCACTTCTGGCACGTTCGCTCAGCTAGAGCATGCTCACCATAAACTTCCACCAAGATACGATGACTTTCGGCTGCTTTTTTCTTCATATTAAAAAATTCCCCGCAAAAACACATTATTTGGCACGAAATTCGACATTTTCAAGTGTGGTAAAAATATTGTTGTTTACGCTTCAAATAAAAAACTTATACTGACGTTTGTGCCTTACGACAGTAGCTCTCCAATGAATGTTTGGAAATGTGGATCGATGGAATAATAATCAAGTTACGCCATCTGTTGTAAAACCGCACGAACTTTTTTTTTATGCAATTTTCGTCAGTTTTTAAGCGTTCTGTGCTATATTTTTAAGTTGTATTTGCCACTTTGTTAGGTCATCATCAAATTATGCTGAAATGGCAGCTGCCCTATACCCTGCAGTTATTAATAAATATTTCCTTGAACAATTCGCACTTCTGCTCATTCAGTACTAAAGAGACTATCAAATTTTTTCACATTTTCCTGAAATTCTTACTTTTTTCATTGTTTAACTTAAAAAAAATTTAGAAATTTTCTATACAACTTTTTAAAAATCTTCTATAAAAAGTTTTAAAAATCTTCAATAAATCTTTTTAATTAAATCTTCTATAAAACTTTTTAAAAATCTTCAATAAACCTTTTTAACTAAATCTTCTATAAAACTTTTTAAAAATCTTCTATAAACCTTTTTAACTAAATCTTCTATAAAACTTTTTAAAAATCTTCTATAAACCTTTTTAACTAACTGCTAAACTTTATTTTGTAAATTTTTTACTAACTCTTTAGCAAACAAAATAATTTAAAAAAAATGTTCTTACTTTTTTCATTGGTTAACTTAAACTTTTTTTATAAATTTTCTATACAACTTTTTATATATAATATTTTCTATAAAAGTTTCCAACTGTTTAACTAATTTTTATAAATTGTTTACCAACCTTTCATTAGCAAGCAAAATAGTTTTAAAAAAAAATTTCTTACTTTTTTTATTCTTTAACTTAAACAAATTTATAAATTTTCTAAACAACTTTTAATAAATTATCTAAAAAACGTGTTAACTAACTACTTAACTTAATTTTATAATTTTTTTTACCAACCTTTTAGCAAAAAAAAATTATTTAAAAAACTTTTTCTTACTTTTTTCATTGGTTAACTTAAAAAAAATTTAAACATCTTCATAAAACTTTTAAAAAATCTTCTATAAACCTTTTTAACTAACTGCTAAACTTTATTTTGTAAATTTTTTTACTAACTCTTTAGCAAACAAAATAATTTAAAAAAATGTTCTTACTTTTTTCATTAGTTAACTTAAATTTTTTTCATAAATTTTCTATACAACTTTTTATATATATTTTTTATAAAAGTTTCTAATTAACTATTTAACTTAATTTTGCGATTTCTTTACTAACTCTATAGCAAACAAAATAATTAAGAAAAAGGTTCTTACTTTTTTCATTGGTAAACTTAAACATTTTTTATAAATTTTCTTTATAACTTTTTATAATTTTCTATAAAAGTTTCTACTAAAACTGTTTAACTTAATTGTATAATTTTTTTTTATATGGTCTATGAATAAGTTCGTGCGGTTTTTTTTCGAAATTTGAATTTCGGATCAATCCCATGGCTTTTAAACGTTTGGAAATGGTTGATTGATCAACTCCCAAAGTTTTTGCAACCTCTTCTTGCGTTTGAGCCGGATCTTGATCGAGCAATTCCTCCAATTCGGTATCCATGAACTTTGGCGGCGCGGCCAAAATCACCACTTTTAAAGCGTGCAAACCACTTCTGGCACGTTCGCTCAGCTAGAGCATGCTCACCATAAACTTCCACCAAGATACGATGACTTTCGGCTGCTTTTTTCTTCATATTAAAGAATTCCCCGCAAAAACACATTATTTGGCACGAAATTCGACATTTTCAAGAGTGGTAAAAATATTGTTGTTTACGCTTCAAATAAAAAACTTATACTGACGTTTGTGCCTTACGACAGTAGCTCTCCAATGAATGTTTGGAAATGTGGATCGATGGAATAATAATCAAGTTACGCCATCTGTTGTAAAACCGCACGAACTTATCCATAGACCTATTACTAACTTTAGCAAACAAAATAATTTCAAAAAACTCTTAGTGCTCCCATTTGCATAACTTTTGTGTTTTCAAAAAAGGCTACGTCACTTTGTGAATAATTTTTCAAGCTTTCAAATAAGCCTGTACTCAATTGTTTCAAGTAGTGCATCTTTTCCCAGACATCATTCTCGTTTATAAGGATTTGTTCTCGATAAAATGTGTGTCCGGGAAACTGCCACTTGCGGTTTCGAAAAATTATGAAGATAATCGAACTGAAATACTGACTTATAAACTTTCCAACGATTCACCATGCAAATCGGATCAATAAATTTTTACTTTTATAAGGTTTAGAATCTCTTGATTTGATCAGGGATTTAGGTCATGCACAAAATTTGGACGAAATCGAAGGCCATGCTGCAGGAAATCACCGCTTTTTGGTTCATTTAATATCGCTTCTCTACACATGGCTGAACATTTAAAATTGTTTTAAATTTTTTTTTCAAGTCTTGAGTTCTACTTTTTCAAGAAAGTTTATTTAGGGTTTTTCGATGGCTGCCCTCCGTTTATAATTTAAGGCATAACAAACCTAGTTTAAGAATTGCGGCACCTATTACCGTGAAAGAGTGTATAGTGTACTTATATTCATTACATGAAATGTTGGCATTCAAACTACCAAATTTTAAAACAGAAACAAAACTCATGTAGATTTTTTTTCACCTCGTATGAAAATACCTTGGAGGTTTGTATAATTAAAACAAAAATTGTTGGCTCAAATAAATTACTCTAAGAAATTGTATTTGACATGATTGCAGTATTTCAATAGCGTCCAGTATTCTGACAAAACAATATTTGTGATAACTGAAATAAATCACAAAAAATCTCATTGGAAATGATCTCAGACTGAACCGAAACGGGTTACTGTACAAAAAAAAATGTTTTATCTTTAAAAGGCTTATTGCACTTTTGAGCGCCTATCACTATAAATTACTCACAACATTCTGCATAAATCATTGCAGAAACTAAAATAAACCAAAAACTTAAACGAGATTCTTATGAAACTTCATAAACACTTACCATTTTTAATTTGTAGACTATCACCAATAAAACAGGTAATTAAGAGCGATAAAAGCAATAACCAATTGACGATGCGGCCACCACTACTAACTCTCTTACTGCTCTGATGAGAATAATGAGAAATTCCATGGCAGCAACTACAACTACTTGCTGCGATTATATGCCGACTTGGCTGCTGTTGTTGCTGATGACACCTGTTGTTGTAGGCACTTCCGCTCACAATGCTGACTTTATTATTACATCGTCGTTGTCTCAGGCGAGAACAACAACAGTGACAACGACGACGACATTGCCGAGCAGCAATATTCGCATTTACTATAACATTTGATATTGTTTTTATACAAGTATTTGTTGTATTTGTATATATTCTCGTTTTATTCGCAACGCATTTTGGGTCTTCTGTTTTTGTTGTTGTAATTGTTATTGCTGTCCTGACGGCTTCTAAAAATGGCTCTGTAGCCATCGCTTTCAGGTATTAAACATAGACTTTACGCAGAGACACTTTCACACACACTTGGAAAATGGGCAATGAATGGCAAGCGATAGTAATTTTCGTGATTTGTTAAATTCTTGTTTTTTGCTAATATTGAAATCGTTAATAAATTTGTAGATCCGTTGAAAAGCTTTATTTATATGGCAACTGGAAATAAGAAAGAAAATATATATTTCGAATGAGTAAGAAAATTGTATTTAATTAAAAATAAAAAATAGCACAAAATTCTACATGCGTGTAAACAAAAAATACGTGAGGATAAATAAAAAAAAAATAAAAGGAGCTTACAGCAATTTATTGCAAAATTCTCTCTTCCACTGTCAAACACTTGCAACTCATTAACCAAGTAGAATAGAAAATTCGATAAAGTGAGCAAAAAACAAAAAATTATTTTTCGTTTGTGACGCCAGCACGCCATGTTTTAGATATCAAAAGTAGAAAAAAGTAAACAAAGAACGAAAAGGAGAAAGCATAAGCAGTAATTTTGCACGTCGTGAAAAACAAAATTCTAGATCTGATTTTGCTCTTGTGTTTGCAATTAACTACATTTGATTCCAATTGTTAAATTTACAGGTTGCTGTAGTATTTGAGAACATACTTAGATGTGGTTTTAATTTTTCTTTTTTAGATACGACATGGACGACTACAACTTAAGTCAAACAATTAAAAGACATGCAGTTATCGTCGCCGAATGTGCGAATGTGCAAATCACACCGATTTAGAAATCAATCTCTAATTTTCTTAAGTGGGCCCGTTCACTCCTTCATAACCGATTCTGCATAATTTATTCAACAAATGCCAGCGATCATTGGTGAGCGTCCTTCAAAATCAATTAGGGCCCTTACGACGGAACTTAATGTTTTTGAGGGACTTTTCCGTCGAGTTGTGCGTGGCATTTTTAAAATCACAAAATTTTCTCGCCAGGTTACACTTAGTAAACATTTCGTATGCAATGAGCCAGCATTGGAGAAAAAGCGCCGTAAATAGTAGTTTATCTAAAAAAACATGGTATTTTGTATCAGGAATGAAGACAGAATGAATTATATTGAATACTAGCAAACCCGGCCCCCTTCGCTGGGCACACTAAAATAGAATAGATATGGTTTAGAACAGAAAATATATGGTTTTCATATTATTTCTTTCTTTATTCTTTATTCAAGCGCTTTGGCATAAACAATATTTTTTGTTTTTCTATTTGTTTTTGAGTAAATATAAAATATAAATTGAAAATCAGGAAAAAAGAAGATTGTTTTTAAATTTCAAATCAACGCATATGAATAACTAAGAAACAATCGTCTTTTTTCCTGATCATCCATGAATTTTTCGTTTCAATTTATATGTTTTATTAAGCATTGGAGCTTTTTTAACCATTATCCATTTATATTTTTCAAAAAAAAAAACGAAAAAAAAAATTTTTTCCACGAACACATAATTTCATTCGGATTTCACATTAAATTCTCAAATTTCGTAAGAAATTATTCACTGTTCCAAAATCCACTCCAAAAAAATTCACAAACAATTTTTACATGTTGCACTTACGTTTTTTCCTTATGGCATCCAAATCAGAAAGAAATATTGACACATTGTAACTCACACTGTCAATTTGACAGTTCAGTTCCGCCCCAAGCGTTAAAAAAGTAAGCGACATTATGGCTGGCTCAAAAGAACGCTGTACCCGTTGCCACTGCTTCGAATTACAACCAAACTTTACGAAACCCATTTTCAATACTTACTTAACAATGTGCATAAGTTTGGTTTAATTCGGTGCAAAGACACGGCGGGTCCACGTTTTGGCATATATTTCGAGACCCTAGTCATCAATAGGTATGAAAATTACCCCGTATTAAAGCACTTATCAACAGCTTTCATTTGATACCCCTATTGTACATACACAACCAAAGGTTACCCGGGTCCACGTTTTGACCTATATCTCGAGACCCCAGTCACGTAGCTGCATGAAAAATACTCTGTACTAAAGCATTCACCAACAGCTTCACTTTGATATTCATATTGTACATACACATCCGAAGGTTACCCGGGTCCACGTTTTGACCTATATCTCGAGCCCTATCCACCAATTGGTAACCAAACTATACGGAAACCATCTTCAATACCTTCTTAACAATGTATGTAAGTTTGGTTTAATTCGGTGCAGACACGGCCGGTTAGCGAACACACACAAAAAGTTGACTTTATTTTATATATAAGATTTTTTTCAGTTTGTGTCCGAAAAATCCAAATATCTTATGGAACCCTATTTTTTTCCAAAATAAAATGTAATCCATGTTACTCGTAGATAATGTAGTTTTCGAATGGTGAAAGAATTTTTAAAATTGGTCCAGTAGTTTTTGAGCCTATTCGTTACAAACAAACAAACAAACAAACAAACAAAGTTTTCCTCTTTATAATATTAGTATAGAAAAGGGTTTTAAATTGTTAGGTTTTTCTTTTAGCCACGCATATTTACAATTTTTTCCTTATATTAAATTTTCACCTCCACTTGTTGAGTCTAGTGTGCCGCCTACAGGAAACCTATTTAATTTAAGTATGACTTTTTGGATAGTGAAAAATACCTACTGGTTTTGAAACTAATTAGCTAAATTTTTTTTTTATGAAAAATTGTAAATTCAAAACTTTAACGGCTGCTTGTTTTTGACTGACATACTTGGGTTCAAATTTTATTTATGATTTTTGTTGATATACCCTTTAAATAAAAACAGACTCCTGAACTAAAATCTGAAAAAGGGGAAATGCAAGCAAAAAAAAAAGTGTAAATAACAAAAAATTTAAAAAAATAAAATAAATTACCAAAATAATTAAAAAATATATATATAGGGTGATCAATTAAGAGGAGTTTTTTTCATTTGCGTTTTTTTTACAGATCGCGCGCGAGTTGTGGCAAACTGTCATCGTGGATTTGTTGAACAGCGTTTGGCATTTCATCATGGAAAGACTCACACCGCAACAACGTCTACAAATTGTTCAACTGTATTATGAAAATCAGCGTTCTGTGCCATACAGCTCGTGAAACAATGACTTTATTGAGAAGTCATTTCGGAGAGCAGCTGATTTCACGTTTAGGACCAGTGAGTTGGCCACCAAGATCTTGTGATATCACACCTTTGGACTTTTTTCTTTGGGGATTCGTGAAGTCCAAGGTCTATGCTGATAAACCAGCTACGATTGAAGCTCTGGAAGCCAACATTACGCGTGTTATTCACGACATACCAGTCGAAATGCTCGAACGAGTGATTGAAAATTGGACCTTCAGAATGGACCACCTTAAGCGTAGTTGCGGCCAACATTTGAATGAAGTCATATTCAAAAAGTAAATGTCAAAGAATGTCCTTTCAAATGATAAATAAAGGTTTTGAACATAATTTACATTTTTGTTTTTTTTTAACTATTGAAAAAAGCACCTCATGATTGATCACCCTATATATTATAAAAAAAAATTAAAACAAAAAAATGTAAAACACAAATTAAAAAAAAATAATATAAAAAAAAATTAAAACAGAAAAACTAAATAAAATTAAAAAAATTAAAACAAAAACTAAAAATATTTATTTCCCTTTATTTTGAGTGTTTAATTTATTTTGAAATAATAACAATAAGTTATTTTAAAATAAATTTTATTTATTATTTATTACATTTAATTTATTATTTATTTTTAAAGAAATCTATTATTATTTAAAAAAATATATATAAAATAAATAATAAATGTATTTTAAAATAAGTAATAAAAAAAATTATAAAAGATTATTTTAAATTATTTTAATTTGATATTTTAAACTATTAAAATTATATTTATTATATGTTAGTTATTTTAAAACAAATTTAATCAAATGCCAGTAAAAAATATATATTTAAAATAAATGTATGTAAGTAAAATGAAAACGGTTAAGTTTGAGCATCATTTCACACGAGTACAGCTAAATTAATTAATCCGGTAACCCCGTATATTTTCTCACAGAATTAAAGCGAATCTATACAAGTTGTTGTTATTCCATCAGCTGATTTTTTCCCCTGAAATTTAACAACAGCCCTCCAAATTGCTGTGTATTTTCAGAGTCGGTATCACATTGTATAGATCCGCCTTGCTTAGAATTTGAAATACCATTTCAGTTTATATATAATATATTAATTTCTACCTGCATCCATACATACATACATACATATGTGCATACATCGATATTTGTCACTAAAGCTTTTGCAAACTATAGTCTCCTGTATTTTCTTGTGCGCAATAGATAAAAATTCTTAATGAGTGTTATAAATGAGCTGATAAAAAAACGGAAGTGATAATGTATGGCTGGCGACGCCTGAAATGTGGCTACTGTTAGTGTAAACAGCAACAACTGCCACAGTACAACGCACAACTCATACAAATACAGCTGTCCTAGTGCTACTAATACAATGACAACAACAAAATGGTAAATAATATTCAACATATTAAAAATGTAATTACAGTAGGTTCTGTTTTTATGCGGTAGATACGTTCCGCAAGAAAGAGCATAAAAAAAAACAGCATAAAAAAAGCTACTAGTTCTATAGTAAAACTATAGATACGTTTCAAATGTTTACGCCCAAACGCCCGAAAACACCCGCCCGAATCCACACGCCCGAATGTATATTTCCCCGAATTGACAGTTTCCCGAATTTTTTTGCCCGAACGTCTTCGCCCGAACCCATTTGCCCGAATCCTTTTACCCGAAAAGAAAAAAAAATTTAAAATAATTAAGAATTAGTATACACTTGAAGTACATGCAAGAAAAGAACAAAAGAGTGCTATTCCTTTATTTATTCATAACAAATGTTGTCAAAATTCTTGTGTCAAATTCATCAGTCAGTCATTCGTTCTTAATTATTCATAAAAATGGAAGAAATTGAGGAAGTGGGACAACTTGTCGGAAAAAAATTAATAATCGGAGGATACATTTATGTCAGATCCAAACCGTCGAAAAATAATCAATTCTATTGGGACTGTCAATTGGTTCGAAGAAAAGAATGCAAAGCGCGGGCAATTACATTGCAGACAGTTTCTGAGTTAATAGTTTTAAAAGGCCCTAAAAAATCTCCTCATGAACATCCGCCCAAGTTAGAGCGACACCACGTCAAACCTGGATATCACTCCAAAAACGATTACGCACAATAACGGAAGAATACCAAAGATATAAAGAAGAAAACAAAATTTTGGAATACTTAACTAATTTAGCATACAACATTCAAATATCCTAAATTCACACAATTCAATTTCTTTCACACCATGCCATATAATTAAAACTTGTTTACAAAATTTTGAATTTTAATTATTTATTAACATTTTTATATAAAATTTATTTTTATTTTTTCGGGCATTTTTCGGGAAAATTAATAAGATTCGGGTATTCGTATTCGGGCAAATTTATTCGGGTAAATTATTTTCGGGTGATTGGGTTTCGGGTGAATGTCCATTCGGGCATGTGTTTTCGGGATTTTGACCTGGAATCGTTTCAAATGCTAAAACCGCATAAATCTGAAATAATGTAATAAAATCGCATAAAAAAGGGCACTAGTCCCATATTATAACTATAGATACGTTCCATAGACCGCATGAATCTGAAATAATTAAATAAAATCGCATAAACAAAATATTGTATTTTTGAAAATTATATCTTTATTTAAGAAACGTCAGAATCGAAAAATAAATTTAAGTCAGAAATAGAATCAGACAATACCCATATGTTGCGCGTTCGTTTAGGATTTGGCGTAAAATCACTTTCGTCACTTTAGGAAATGTACACGTCTGATCTAGATAGTTATGCAGGCGGTTCCATACTTGTAGGGTTAGCATTTCTGATGTAATCTGTGATGAGTTTTTGCTTAGTTGGTTTAGAATCTTGTTTATATGTACAATTCCCGATAGGTCGACATGCATTTTGTAATTTAAAAAAAAACCGCACTATTTCAAAACCGCATAAAAAAAAGCCGCATAAAAACAGAACCTACTGTATATGCACATATTGTATGTATGTATGTACATATGTACAGCTGCGGTCAAAATCTTAGTAGTGCACATACGTAAAATAGAATGGGTTAAAAAAGTGCGTGTAATCGCTTTTATACAAAATTCTATTTTCTCCCTCTTATAGCCCAAAGGTCAAACAAAACAAATCCCAAAAAAAATCCAACGTTTATCTTATTTCCGTAAGGTAAAATTATATTTAGAAAAACTTCAGCGAATTTTGAGCGGTCAAAAACTTATTAGTGTAACAAATTGTAAGAAAAATTTTGACAAAACTTTTATATGATGGTGATTTTATTTTTATTTTTACATGGGGTTTTATTTAGTATTTAAATTACTATTTTGTTGCATGACCCTTATTCTTTAGAATTGCAGCACAACGGGGTTGCATTGAGTCAACAAATTTTTGGCATCTTTCAATCGAAATCGACTCCCATGCGCTCTTTACAGCTTCCCATAGTTGCGTATTAGATGTTGGCTTGCGTTGAGTTACTGCCTCCTTGACATCAACTCACAAATTGTCAATGGGGTTTATGTCAAGTGACTGTGGCGGTCATTCCATTACGTTGATCTGACTCTCCAAACAAGCGGCATTTCGTCTCTGGCATATGGCAGCATGAAGTCCTTGAGTATATCAACATATGAAGCGCCAGTCATCATTTCCTTTACCCAATGAATGGGTCCCATGCCTAGCCAAGAAAAGCATGCCCAGACCATAATGCTAGAACCACCATGCTTTATTGTTTTTGTTGTATACTTTGGCTTGTATTCGGTGTTAGGTGGTCGTCTTACATATCGGCGCGATCCCCTTCCACCATACAAGACAATCTTCGACTCGTCCTACCATAAAATGTTGCGCCATTTGGTCGAAGGCCAATTTATATATTATATATGTTCTTTGGCGAATCGAAGTGTCTTTTCTACAAGGGTTTTTGTCAACAACGGTTCTTTTCTTGGACTATGGGCACCCAGGTCGTGCTCACGCAAACGCCGATGAACAGTCTCAACGATCGAAGACACTTTTAAGGCACCTTTTATCTCAGTAGCAGCCGCAAATGGAATCTGGTTTGAGTATCTGACGATAGACTTAACTTCTCTTGCCGACATTGCTAGCTTTCTTCCACTTTTTTGCCACTTGGTTTGTACTTGATGGCATTACGTACCATTGTTGGTGAGCAACCAATGATATTTTGCACTTACACCACATAAGTTTTTCCATCAGCAATCAATTTTTTTATGAGAGGCCGGTTCTCGGGTACGCCATTTTTCCTTCTGGACATTACTGAATGAGGAATAATAAAAATTTGGCCATTAGCTACAGAATATCAATTAAATAAACTTATCTCACCTTTCTTTTTAATTTTCACAAATATAGATATTAATTTTTCACACACTTTTTCACGCACTACTAAGATTTTGACTGACTAAAAAGCCGTTGCACCTAGAATTTCATGTTTTCATTTCATCAATTAACGAAACCAACAGGTTAAGTACAACAAGTGATTGCATAACTTGAAGCCGACTTCTTAATCTAACGGATTTTACAGTGGATGGCGAAACATTGTTGTGATAAAAAAACGTGGTCACTTAAATAAAGGGAGATTTTTTAGCTATTATCTTTTTAAACACTTGGTTAAAACAGCTGACGCACGTTTCGTGTTTTGTTTCACTGTCAAACATCTTCAGTTTGGTCCATAATTTAACCATGAATCGTCTTACAAACGAACAACAATAAAAATGCGTATTCTGTTAAGAAAGTTTAAGATCCAAGATCCAGATCGAAAAATTGTGTTCAGCGACGAAGCTCATTTTTGGATCAATGGGTACGTATATAAGCAGAATTGTCGATTTTGAAATGAGGATCAGCCAGAATAATTGCAAGAGCTACCAATATATCCAGAAAAGGTCACAGCTTGGTGCGGTTTATGGGCTGGAGGTATCATTGGACCGTACTTCTTCAAAGATGCTGCGAATCGTAACGTAACTGTGAATGGTGAGCGCTACCGTGAAATGATATCCAACTTTTTTTTGCCCAAAATGCAAGAGCTTGACTTGCATGGCATGTGGTTTCAGCGAGACGGTGCCACATGCCACACAGCACGCGTAATAATGGACTTGGTGAGAGGCGAGTTCGGTGAACATTTTATTTCATGTTCGGGATCTGTCAATTGGCCACCCAGATCGTGCGATATAACGCCTTTAGATTATTTTTTGTGGGGATATGTTAAAGCTCATGTCTATTCAGACAAGCTTGCTTCAATTAACGCATTGGAAGACAACATTAAAGCATTTATATGTGAGATACCGGCCGAAACATTGGAAAGAGTATGCCAAAATTGGACTAAGCGGATGGACCATTTGAAGCGCAGTCGCGGTCAACATTTGCATGAAATAATCTTCAAACATTAAATTATTGGGCGCAAAATGGCGCAAATAAAAATTGCATGCATTTTTCTGAATTTTACGTGTGTTTTTTTGAAAAACTTTCCTATAGCTCTTAAAAACCACCCTATATAATGAGTCATAAGCACTACTAAGATTCTGACCGCAACTGTATGTAGGTATATATAAATGAAGCGAACAAGAGACGAGATTTTCATAATTTAGCTTTATCGAGTTGCTTTTCACGTATTTTATCTTTGTTTCGTTTTTTTTTTTTTTAATTGCTAATTTCATAGAGATTTATTGCGCGAAATACACCACTTGTCAGATATGCAAATTATACCGCCTTATTTAGCAAATTTGGTATGACAGCGAAACATAAAATGAATTGTAGCTACAAGTGTACGAGTATAAAAACTAATTTATAAATTCATCAAAAGATAATATAGGAGGTCATAAAACTGGTAATTAGAAAGAGTTTGAGTTTTAAAATAAAACAAAAACGAAAGAAATAGCTATGAAATGGGACACAAAACACAAGGTGGCGCAAAATTAATCACCCTATCGGAGGATATATATGTATATTTTTTGCAAACACATTTGGCACTTGTGAACTTTAATTTTTTTACTTTTTTAACTTTTTTTGTTTTTTATTTTTTTTTATTATATTTTTTTTTATTTTTTTTTTTTATTTTTTTTTTTTTATTTTTTTATTTTTACTTTTTATTTTTTTTTTTTGTTTTACTTTTTTAATTAAAAAAATTATTTTTTTAAAGCATGTCGAACACATTTGGCACTTGTGAACTAGCGTGGAGCGTGTAAAGGTCAAAATAAAGATTTCCATCACTTTCTTTTTTTTTATTTAATAAGACGATTATTCAAAAACAAAACTGGATTTTTAATTTTGCGCCAACTTGAATAAGAGGGGAAAGCGACATTTTTCTATATGTAAAGTGACTTTCAGACGTGTAGATATCAGCAGTGGATAATTAACAATGTCTGACTTCGGTGAGCAAAGAAGTTCGAGTAAATTTTGTTATAGGAATGAATTTTATGTAGCACAGAAATTGAGCGTGTTACAGGAGGCATTCGGTGACCAAGTTATTTACAAAGAAAAAAAAAGGTAGAGAAATTCGCTCTAAACGACCGTCAACATCAACTAATGCAATCAACTCGTCAAGGAAATCAAAGATTTAGTGCTCAAAGAGTGTCGATTGACTATAGACTATATAATTGGCGCGTACACCCTTTTCGGGTGTTTGGCCGAGCTCCTCCTCCTATTTGTGGCGTGCGTCTCGATGTTGTTCCACAAATGGAGAGACTTTCCTTATACTGGTGAATAATTTTGAAATATGTTTGGCGAAGATATTTTCGTGGTCAGATATTTTCCGTGGCCTTCCACTAACAGATTTAAGCTCCAACCTATTTTAGATAGTAGATGAGATAGCAAAAAGTGCTGTGAGACTACCATTTGAACAAGAGAACGACATACCAAGACCGCTAAACACAATATACAACGAAATGGACGACCACATGAAAAGGCAAGTGGAAGCTAGGTGGACTAACCTGACCACATGCAAAACAACAAAAGTCATGTATAGAACTAACGACAAAAAACTTACTCAATTCGTACTTACGCTCTCGCGAAAGGAATACAGAACTAGGTATGCTAACAGGTCACAATCTATTGACTGCACATGCGTACAAGATAGGGATTGCTAATACGGACAAATGTAGAAAATGCAGAGAGGATGTTGAGGAGACTTTAGAACACCTTCTGTGCGTTTGTCCGGCATTATCAAAAACGCGACTAAGATGCCTGGAAGCCCCACTGTTTGAAGGTCTGGAAGACGTCTCAAAAGCGGAGCTCCCAGCCCTACTTAGATTCGCCAAAAGCGCTGACATCCTACATGATGTCTACTTTAGGTATTCATAGAGGTCGATCTCCATCTGGTATCGCTAGGGACCAAAAGGTCTATGCGTGGCTTATTGCCAACCAGGCTAACCTAACCTAACCTATTTTAATTTTTTGCATGATTCATTATGTTAACACATCAGCTGAAAAGTCCTGGGCCTAACACATAGATGGCACTAATTTGATTGCATTCACCTCTTTTTCAGTTAATTCTAAGCACAAAAAAGGCAGCTGTTAAAATTTCATGACGTTCTATTCATTAGTTCGTGAGTTATTGTGCTAAGAGTGACGCTACTTTTGTTATTTTCCAAACAATGGATCAAAAAGAATTTTGTGTTTTAATTTTACACTGCTTCTTGAAGGGCAAAAATATCATTCAAGCGAAGCAATAGCTTGAAAAGTGTTATGGAGACTCTGCTCCATCAGAAACAACAATAAAACGATGGTTTGCTAGCTTCAACGTGGTTGTACAGACAGCGAGGATACACAACGCAGTGGACGTTCAAATGAGGCGGTAACACCAGAAAACATAAAAAAAATCCACAAAATTTTGAAATTGAATGATCAAAAAGTGCACAACTTCAAATTTGATTAGCTGATCGAAAGAATGTTTTGGCTTTATATTGCAAGCGCATTTGACTAAGAGAAAGCCGTGTTCAAAGTGGGTGCCGCGTTTACTCACTGTTGACCAAAAAGAAGTCAATCAAAAAATGTCAAAACTACATGAATTGAACTTTGAATTGCGCGTTCCCATGATAGTCGGTTCTACGTTACCGGAACGACCCGGATTTATATCCGGCCAAGGACTGTCATTTCAGTGACATTCCCCATACATGTATATGTATATGTATCGGGAATGTTTATGCTTCTACAACAACAACAACTTGGAATTGTTGCTACATCCATCGTATTCGCCAGATTTGGCTCCCAGCGACTACTGCCCGTTCTCGCCGGTAAGAAATTTCGCTCGAATGTGGAGGTTATCGCTGAAACTAAAGCCTATTTTGAGGCAAAAGATAAATCATTCTATAAAAGTGGTATGGAAATGTTAGAGCGGCGCTGGAATGATTGCGTTGTTCTTGATGGAAATTACGTTGATGAATAAACCTAATTTCGACAAAGCGTAAAAGATGTATACCTAAAGTGTGTAGATTATCTATATTCATTAAGAAGTAGGATCTTAAATATCGTTTCCTGCTTCTGGCTAGAGCCGAGCATGTGGGAAAAAAAGTGTTGAATTGTTTCCAACTCCTCCTCATGCCTGCAGCTACGACAGAAATCATGCATGTACACTAGAGTGTCCCAAAAAAATTAAAGTGTTTTTTTTTTTTTAACGCTACCCTCTTATTGTGTTTGAATGGTCTCAAAACATCTAAAAATAAAGTTTCGTCTATTTAATATAGAATCACGGCAACCCGTGCCGAGTTGCGCGCGAACTGTCGGATTGATTGCATGTAATTACTTGTTTATTTTATTAGTAATCGCGTTTTTTTCGTGTAGTCAACATGTCAGTGGAGTTACGAAGTTCCAAAAAGGAGATATTTCTAATAGGGGACGTAAAACATCAAATCACCGCTTCTAAACTTCCCTCTAACGGGCAAGTACTGGCAGTTTTGTTCTTTAATATTCGTGAAGTGAACTTAAGTGTCAATGAAAGTGCAAATCTCACAATTTGTGAGTGTATTATTTATTGGGAAAAGGCACGTATACCGACCAGATCAATATCTAAATGTGTTAAGAAACTAGTTAACTATACCAAGTTTGGAGTGAATTGCAAAAAAATGCGAAAAAACTCAAGAAGTGTTTGAACAGCGACGAAAGGAGTTTGTTTCAAACTTAAAGAATTTGTTTGACATTGCACATGCCGATGCTCTTCAATCGATTACAATAAATGAAGATAAGATCTTCTTGTAGCGCCAAAGATAACCAGGTCGGCCCGGTCACTTAGCCGGAGTGGACAAAAAACTGGCAAACAAAGAGGAAAGGACGCGCCTTAGAATCATCGAGGAGGAAAAGCGACGTGCTAAACATTTTTCATCCTTAGCCCCATCAACATCATCTTGCGAACCACCACTAGAAAAGTCCTCTTCTGATTGTGAAATAATAGAATTAGAAGAAAATAGGCCCAGCGCAAGAGAATCCTCCTCTCAGCTCGATAAAACTTCTATGCGGAAAAATATCATAACTCCCAAGTTAGTTGCCGCATTACACAGGTGTCAGTTAAGTGTGAGGGATTCTGTCTTTATAATTGAAGCTACTATTGAGGCTCTGGGCCCTATAAGCAGGTCCTCCATCCATAGAGTTCGTACGGAAATGAAGCTATAAAAATTTATTTTCAAAACAAGGTCCCGGACACGATAACTGTCCACTGGGACGGAAAACTGTTGCCAGCTCTAGATTCACGTAAAAGTAGAGAACACCTACCGGTAATTATTACATACGATAATAAAGAACAAATTATTGCTGTTTCTAAATTGGATAGCTCGACAGGAAGGGAACAGGCAGACGCAGTTTGGGATGCTATTACGAACTGGAACCTTGAAGACAAAGTGCAGATTCTCTGTTGTGATACTACTGCTTCTAACACAGGCCGCATAAATGGAGCATGTGTGCTTCTCGAACAAAAACTGGGTAGAGAAGTGCTTATTTTTGCTTGCCGTCATCACGTTTACGAATTAGTACTTAAAGGCGTGTTTGAAGCGAAAATCAGTCAAGTAACTACAAGCCCAGACATCCCATTATTCAAGAAATTCCGAGAAAACTGGAAAAATATCGATCCCGAGAAAAAACAAAGCTGTACAGAAAAGCTATCTTGTTTTAATGTTTCGAAAATTGACAAAGTGCTAGAATTCTACAAAACTGAATCAAACCAACCAAAGAAATCGTTAGAGATGACTATCGCGAATTAATTGAGCTTTCAATTATATTTCATGGCGGAGATTCAGAGAAGAAATTTAAGATTCGGCACCAGGTGCTATGCACCAGGCTCGATGGATGGCGAGAGCCATTTAAACAAGGATAAGGCAGCTCTGTTGGACGTATGTCTGTTCATCGTGACATCCTACGTAAAACCCTGGCTCCATTGTATTTTAGCAGTAAAGGCGCCGTATCAGGATTTGTGTTTTTTGAAGGCCATGAAAAATTACGAAACAATAGGCAAAAGCATTTCAAAAGCAGCTTTGCAGAAGTTTTGCCAGCATTTTTGGTATTTGACAGATGATGTATCTATTCTGGCTTTATTTGATGATGATGTCAATCTAGAAACTAAAGTAAAAATGATTGCTAACTTAACTAGAGAAAACCCAACAGCTCACAATAAACGTTACATTGCATCCAAAGAAGAACTCTGTGGCCCACTTTTTGGTACGTTAATTAAGCCTTGATTTTTTTCTTTTACTAAGTTTGCTAATAGGTATAATTGATAACTGATCTATCTGTTTTAATTTCAGAGAAAAGCAAGTTCCTGTTTAATCGATTCCAGATTGACGACAGTTTTCTGAACAAGTGCCCCTCTTCGTTGTCAAATGATGATTTGTTTCTACAGGTTAAAAATAAGCTGCTAGGACTGAAATCAGTTAATGATACGGCAGAAAGAGCGGTTAAGTTAATGCAAGACTTCCATGGTTTGATCACTGTTCAAGAGGAGCAAAAACAATTTTTATTACGTTCCGTACAAGAACACAGACAGGTATATCCCGACTGTAAAAAGCAGACTTTGAAAAGAAAATTTGATGATTGATGTCCCTTTTATAATAAAAAGAAAATAAATACGAAATATTTTTTTTATTTTTATTTATTTAATTAATCTAAAAATTCAATTAAACTTTTTTCTATTGTGAGCCTATAGCTTTCATACTAACTTTTAAACTTAAAGTTTGACATCAAGTCGGCACGGGTTAATGACATCCGATCTCAATAATATTATATATTTAAGTTTTTAGAGTCAAATGGAAAAAAATAAAGGGTATGCGTATTGAAATTCCGAAAAAAAAAATTCCCCCTTGTAGCCTGGGACACCCTAATGTACACGCCCAATTTCCTTGCAGGATTTCCTGTAAAACCATGTCCTTAAAGAACCCTACTAAGGTCCTATTTTGAAGTCTACTCAATTTTGTAATATTCGTGGATAGACGTAAATTTAACCTTGGCCATGTTTGCCAAGTAATTTCACAGGTATTGGCACTAACCTATCTTTGATTTACAGCATTGACTAGATCGTCTATAACAGAAAGGTAACAAGTTGCGAGAGGTACCCCATTCAAACTTATTTATATTTGGCATACAGGGACCTTCTCTTCCAAGTTGGCCAGCACTACAGTTCGCTGGTATATCTCTGCCGCCTAGAACCCAGCATAAGATAATACGATACTATTTAGCCATCTCATTAAGAGATTGGCGACAATGAAAGGCACTCCTTGATGTTAGTTGGAATGTATCCAGAGCCCGTAGAGCAGATTGACTGTCCTATAGAATGCAGATAAGTTTTCATGATATTCACTTTATCTCTACCCATCTTAAGGCTTCATTAGTAGCATTTATTTCCGCTTGAAAAGCACTACAGTGAGCTGGTAGTTTAAAGAATTCACTGATGAAAAGCTCTTTGCAATATAACCCTGATCCGACACCGGTATCCATTTTAGATCCGTCCGTGCAGATCTTAACGGGTGTGTTGGGTGATGTATCGATCTTCTTCAAGCCATTCCAGTGTAGAAGGGATTTTTATTGAGAAATTCCTTTCAAAGCAGATAATGGGATAATCACAATCACTGGGTATATCCGTATAGAAGTCTAAGATGGTTCAATGTCCATGTGCGACAGTCTTCCACTGTGAGCTCGCTCTGAGCCTTAAAGCGGAACAGGCCGCTGAATATTTGCAGAAGACATCCATTGGTATATACGAGTATAATATGTAAAATCATTTTCTTGACAGGCGAGAGAAGCATTTGTTTTGTACCGGCTAATGAAATAATTGTGAAAGTTTGTTTAGTTAAAGAAGTGCAAATTACTTGAATATTATAGTATGTAAGTCAAACTATTTTTATTTTCTTGACAAACTGTACACTTAAGAAACTTATAATCTCTGCGTTATGCTATACTAGCCAGCTTTCGCTGTCATGGGGTCCTGTAGCTTCAGAACGATCGGAATTTCACAGAGAATACTGCAATTTTTGGTTTTCATAAATTTATTTTAGGAGATTTTGCAATAAAAGTGCTGCAAACAGTACCATCGCAACTTCAAAGGTCTTATAGGCGTGTCACAAAGGGTCGTTGCGTCTGTTGCGGCAGCAAATTTGACTGAGAGCAAAATGAATTATGTGTACTTGAGTCATAGGCGCCACATACGCACCGCAGATGGAGTATCACATAACAACACATAACACATAATTTATTTTTCTCTCAGTCAAATTCGTTGCCGCAACGATCCCATTATGACAGGCCTATTAGTTCTTTATGTCGTAAGATTATTTTTCCACAAACCACACTGTAGAAGAATGGGTAAAATCGTTTGTTCTTACATTTGACTGGAAAAAAACTGCCATGAATATTAAAATAGTATCATAAAAACGCTGCACTTTGATAAGTTTCAGTAATTATAATATTATTTTTAACTTTAAAGGCGCATTTTTTCTTTTGTTGTTTTTTATTGCTTCCTTTGATAGTACAACTCCCTTGAGACATTAAGTAATTATTATTAAGGTATGTAGATCACTACAAATTTAGGACCATTGCCCTACAATTGTGGTTTGACTAATTCGCAGAAATATAGTATCATTGACAATAAATATCTTCTACAGGTAAAAGAGGTATTTTACTAAGCATACAAATCAAACGGTCGAATTACAAAACAAAAATTAAGTACATTGAACGCGCTGTGCTTCGACTAGGAGCAATAATATGTGCAGAGAGATGTTTTTTTTTATAATAATAAAATCATTAATCGTAGTATACAGTTCAATAATATAAGTCAAATTTTTAAATAGTTATATAATTTGCTTATTATTTTAAAATAGATTGCAAATAAACGAAAGTTAATAAAAAAATTAGAAAAAATATCAAATAATAAAATAAAATCATATCAAATAATAAAATGAAATCATAAAAAGAAAACAAATAATTGAACAGTTCCCCATAAAAAAAATATCTGAATATGTACGAGTATTATCTGCAAGGGACTATGCTATTTCAGCCCTGGTTGTTTTTGTTGTATCAGCATAAACATTCCCCGTGCATATACGAGGAATGCTACGGAAGTGACAGTTCTTGGCCGGATGTAAATCCTGGTCGTTCCCGTTACGTAGAACCGACAGCTCTCATTGTTTTTGGTTTCCCTGTAAAAGCAACATTCTCATCAGGGAGCTTATGTGTGCAACAGTCAATTGATGTGTTCTGTGCTGACGTTAAGTAACACTTCTTCAACTGTGATTATAGGCCTCTTCTTTTCGCCAAACGCTAGCAAGCGGCATATAGATGAAGCAACTGATAAAGGGTAATCAGATTGGAGGTACTTTTTCCAACGGGGTTTTTTTGACAGATCAAGTTTGACTACTGTCCAACTAAATATATAGTTTTTTTTAATATTCATTGACATTTCATCATGGAAAGACTTACGCCTCAACAACGTTTACAAATCGTACAATTGCATTACGAACATCGACAGTCTGCGAAAAGTATTCATCGCGCGCTCAGGCCAACTTATGGTGTACAGCGGTGAGGCCTATTTCCGGCTTAATGGCTACGTGAATAATTACAATTTCCGTATTTGAGCTGAAGAGCAACCCGAAGGCATTCAACAACAGCCATTCATTGAAAACAACGGTTTGGTGCGGCCTATAAACTGGGGAAATCATCGGTCCATATTTCTTCAAAAACGAGGCTAGCGCCAATGTAACAGTGAATGGCGAGCGTTATCGCCCCATGATAAACGACTTTTTGATGCCGGAAATTGAGGCCCGTGATTACAACAAGGCGGCGCTACTTGCTATACAGATAAACCAGCTTCGATTGAGGCATTGAAAGCGAACAGTACTAAAGTTATTTACGAGATACCGACCGAAGCCCTCCAGCAAGACATTCAAAATTGGTGTTTACGGATGACTGAGTGACGGTGCAGTTGCCGCCAACATTTAAAAGAGATTATCTTTAAGAAATAAATGTCATGAATGGTTCTACACAAAAATTATAAACATTGCCTAATCAATTCGAATTTTGGTTGTTTTATTACAATTTAAAATCCAACACCTCTAAATTGATCACCCTTTATAAATAAATATATCTTCGCAGCGCTTGAATAGAGCTGCCTAAAATTACATTTTTTGTGTGAGTGATACCAGTTTTGTGAGGGTTATTCGCTAGCGATGAATCTTGCCTATAACTTTGTTGTTGATTTCACATGCAAATTTTTCATTACATCAGCCGAGCAGAGACAGCGAGCAGAGAAGAAGCGTTTCCACGACAGTCGGTTCTACGTTACCGAAACGACCCGGATTTATATCCGGCCAAGGACTGTCACTCCAGCAGCATTCCCCGTACATATGTAAGTATGAGGAATGTTTATGCTGCTACAACAACAACAGCAGAGAAGTAGCGAATAGAAGAAGCTTTATATTTAAGGGGTTACGCCACTCTAGCTACTGTAAAAAAGCAGTTTTTTAAGGATTTTTTTTACATTGAAAGAAAGGTGCCAGGAAAAAACTTTTTAAGTATATTATTAAGCATGTATTTAAGTGTAATTACAAATATTTTTATTGAAAAATATTACAAAATGGCGCCTTTGGAGTGAATCTCTGAACGCGCCCTGCGAAAAAGGCACTTCACGGCAAGCAGTACAACTGACGTAAATGTCCACCTAAACCAAATTAAAAACATTCTTCTCAATCGACGTGAGTATAGCTGTAGAAATACGTACGGGATTTTAGAAATATTGAAATTTGTGTATTTTGCAGATGTTTGAAGTCAAAAGTAGAATTTTTCGTCTAAAATGGAACCGTTAATTGTTTATAAAAATTTTTCTAATTAATTAATAAAAAAATCCGTACGTATTTCAGTGCGGAATAATGTTCTAAAGATCCTTGTACAATTACAAGTGAAAATATTAAAAATTGTTTGTGTTATGCTGCTTGCCGTTTTGAAAAATCACGTTTTGAGATAAACACGCTTTAAATTTGAATAGTCGGTTCAGAGACGTCAGAGGCGCTCGCGCAAAAGTGCGAAATATTAGAGATAAACATTTTTTTCACGCATAGGACTTTTTGTTTTATATTCTAAAGAGTTTAAAGCATCTTTTAAGCAAAAAAAAAAAATTTCGATATTTTGAAAATCCTAGAGTGGCCTAACCCCTTAAATCGCCTTTATCGTCATTTACCATGGAGCACTCACAATTGCCCGAAAGACTTTACGATGGGTTCTTCGAATAACCGCAAGTTGGATTGGACGCAGCCTCCCACACTTGTATGCCAAATTGGCACCATTATAGTCCATATATAAGGAGCTCATTATTATGCGACATTATTCCCCATACATGTACGGGAAATGCTGCTGGAGTGACAGTGTTTGGCCGGACATAAATTCGGGTCGTTTCGTTAACGTAGAACCGATTGTAGTTGACTATGCTAATCATTAGATTTTGTCATTAAAGTGAGTTTCAGTAGAATGTTTATATTTTAAACTAAAACCGTGGGTATTTAATAATTACGTGATTATCAAGGTTGTGTGGGCTCAGCTGTAGTATTTCCCATTGCAACTCGGGCGTATATCTTTTGGCATCTTTGGCGTAATGGGTGTGACCGATTGAGTTTCCAGTTGTGCAGCATCTACTTTTTACTTAGGGTTGGAAATCGTTCAACTCTGAGCGATTTGTGAACCATGCATCGTTTACACATTTTACACAAACTGAATTTTTAGTACAATATTTAGTGACCATATTTTTCTGGCAGTTGATACATTGTGGTAGATTTCACTTCTGGTGTACAAGTTCAAAAGCTACTTTGCAGTGAAGAAAATGCAAAATTTCTTTGTTATTACCGCTGGACTTTAGCTCAGTTGGAAACATTAGAAGTAGTTGTATTGTTCCGTTTTCCACAACAATGATGTGATCCTGATAGAGCTCTGAACACACGCAACAGAGGAAAAAGGTTTTTAATAATTTTATGAAATTTACACCTCTCCTGAACATGGACACAAAGTAACCATATTGAAGAGAAAAATTATAAACTAAAATAAGGCAATAAGAGCTGAAGAACTCCAATACAGATGACATTATGTACCATATGCTGAAGCTGTTTAACTTTGGAGATGCAAAAGGCGAATGCTCAACATTTTCACAAAAAAAGTGAAATTTTTCCTAATTCACGTTGAATTCACATATCAACGAGGATTCTAAAGCAAGAAAATAACATAGCAATGCAGGTACGTGAGCTGTGACCAAAAACATGCGCTCCCAAACGACGAGTATAGAAAACGAAAAGGCAAGACAAACGTCAAACAAACAAAAAACACAAGCATGTTTATCGTACGTGAGTCCAATAATAACAATCAAAACTACACCAATACTGCGAATGCACCGGTTAAGCAGAGACAGCGACGCCGGTCGACGCAAGTGTAAATGCCAGCAGATGAAGTAACATACAAAAACAGAGAGCAAGAAAAAAAGAGAACAAATGAAAACTGTTTTGATTTACACGTAGAGGCTGAAATTGAAGAAGCACAACAAAGAGGGCCTGAAAATGCAATAATGTTTGCATTCTCTACATCGTACTGAAAATGTAGAATTGAATAGATTGCCTTGTATTGGTCGATAAAGAATAAACATGAGGGTGGAAAGAACGCACCAAATACAATCAAGTGCGGAGTGGAGGGCAGCGTAGGATAGATAAGTGGCAAATACAGAATGAAGGAAGTAAAAAACCAAAGCAAAGTAACATGATAACAGTAGGCAGACAAACAGCGAAAATAGAATGCATCGAAGAAACGAGCAAAATAACGAGTAGGCACGGCTTTGGGGCGGCCGAGAAGTCAAAAACGAATGCAGGTAATTGGAAATTTTCGTTCAAAAAAAAACAAACCTTCTGTAGGAATTTGTAAACAACCTTGCACTGTTTCAATCGTAACTGAACATAAAGACTGATTGAATTGCAGGCAAAAAATTTCACGCTGAGAGGTGATCGCAATGACCAGAAAAATGTACGAAACACTTGAAATGCAATCAACTTATAATACTTTATATTTTTCATAGGCTTATTACCGCTTCGTTGTTTATGTTGAGTGGTGAAACGCGTTAGGTTCTTCTTCGTTGAAATTATTATTGCATTCGCGATAGTACTGTTCGACACCAAATGCAAACAAACACATTAACGTGAGCGTTTAAATTAATAATTCACATAGATAAAAACATAGCGCAAACACATTTGTGATAATACAATTTGTTTCTAATTTTAAAATGTTATTCACTAGCAGCAACAGCTGTACACTTTATTTTCGCGTGCAATAGTTTAATATTGCCTGATATGTATTTAGTTTAGGGCGCTCCCTGTTAGTGTAGATTTTTTCTTGAAATCACAAGTATCTGCTTTGTTTTATCTATAAGCAATGAATCACTATTTCCGATGACGATTTTTAAGAAAATATTCTTTAAAATATTACCCGCGTTCAACAACCGTACACCAAAAGACCAAAATTCGTTTTGAGCGCAGTTATTTGGTCTCTGCTATCTGTCATTTACAGAACGAGCGAATGCCAATAAGAATGGCCAATAAGCAAAGCAGAAAAGCGGCAACTAAGCAAATGAAGAATAAATAGATATTCACAATAAGAAACTGACAGACAGTGTTGCCGTCACTCCTTCAATTTAGGCTACTAATTTTTTATTAAAATTAGCCATTAACTATATAAACCTACGTTACGTATGCTGCATTACAATTAAATTTCTACAATTGTAACGCTGTCACTGCTTACCCCTAATCTAAACCCTCCACAGACTATGTTTAAAACACTCTCTTAGAACAGCAGACTCTGGTGCAGAACGCGAATTTCACTCTTCATATCTGTCTTACAAATTTTCACTGCTCTCACATCTCGAAGTTTAACAGCTCAAGCTTCATTTTACCGCACGCTTTGCATGCGCAAATACAACTATCTGATTTACTCGATGCTATTTTGAAAATCAAATAACAAGATGGCAAGTTGCGTGCATGAGAAAGAGCACAAAGCCGAAACAGAAATTTTGACAGATATTAAGACATATTTTTTAAAATTGTGCATGTGAGTTTTGTGTGTCAAATCATAATTAAATTCAAAATAATCCGTATATGTACTTATTTTAACTGTATTCAACGGTTAATCATCGGGAACTGATACAAATTTTGCAACAGTTCGTTTTGTTTTTCGCGACTTTCCGTTTTGCGACACAGCTTTATGAAATTGGTTGCACCGACATGTGAAAGTGTACCTAAATATTATGTTATAAAAAGTAAATTAGAAAATCTTTATTTCAGAAATAAATTTCATGTTTGATGAGCTGTTTTGCATAACATTTCAATATTAAACTATTAGGCATACACTATTACGGCAAAATGAACATTTGTATTGATAAGTTCTTGAAAAACTTCGCTTTTCAATTAAAACATTGTATATTAAGGTATTATATACAGCTAGAATTTTCAAAAAATCGATTTTTTTATTTTATTTTTTAATGTACATATATTTAAGAATACACACAGAAAATTTAATATCGTTCCGCCCTTCAAGTTTTTTCGTTTTCTCAACTGGCTGACAATAAAAGTTTTTAAGCCGGTGACCACGATCATAAACAAAAACGATTGAACTGATTGTCATCAAATTTAATGAGCTTATCCAATACATAATTATCTCTAACATAATATTATATTAAGTATAATTCACGGTGGAGAGAGTTCAGAGGGTGTGAGCAACGTCAGACCGTTAACCGGCTCTCAGCGAGTTCGACAAAAGTGAGATTGTGTTGGTGATAAGAGAAAAAAACAACGCAGCCTTTTCCATAATATTTCCTTGCCGTCTGAACGTTACCTTTGACTTAAACAACGACTGATGGAAAGAGCGTAAAAACACGTTTGAAATGAGCGTGCAGAACTCGGCTGTCGAATCCCGTAAAACGAAATTATTTTCACAATTTTGCTTCAGAATTTTCAAAAAATCGATTTTTTTTTATTTTATTCTCTTAATGTACATATGTATATTTAAGAACACACGCAGAAAACTTAACATCGTTCCGGTGAATATTTTCGAAGTTACACGGAAATTTGAAAAGGAGTTTCAGAGTGCTTGAAAGTGCTTTTCAAACTTTAAACGCGTTTTTCTCATAATGGTTACTCGAAAACGGCTGCACCGATTAGTCTTAAATTTTAACACGACCTTCTTATGTATATTTTTTAGCAATTAATCCAAGATTTTCTTCTCACCGACAAATATCCATATATTTTTTATAAATAATTTAAACCCGAAATTTTGGTAACAAATCGATTTTATTTTTTTGGAGAAAACGGCATTTTGTCAAAAAATTTATTTTGCTTATTCCTTCGATTAATCACTAGACTAAGCATTACTTCAACGAAATTTTTTTGGTTTTTTAATTTCAGAGTATCCAGTTCAGAGATATAGTGGTTACCGCAAAACGTCGTTTTTGAGAGGAGCTCTCGGCGGAGATCAGCTGTATATCCTTTCCAAACAATTATTTTTAGTAATACTAGGTCTTAAAATACAGTCAATCGATAACAAATTATGTGTACAAATTTTTAGACCATAAATTTAAAAGTTTTCTCAGAAAAAATTCTGGAAAATTCGCTTTTTTTCGGCCTTCTAACTTGCGGACTAACTAACAAAATGATCCGGATCATTTCAATGAGAATTGATAGTGATGCTGAGCTGAATAACCCAAGGAAACGCGCTATTTACATTTTCAAGACTTTCTTTAAATATTTCCCCAAATAATTAATTTTTTGAAATCCACTGTAATACTGTTCACAGGGTTGCTTTAGAAATTCACTCGCCCATTCACAATGATTGAAATATTATATACAACCAACGCGAATTTATTACAGGTGACAGCAAACACATATAAGTAAAACCCTACATTATTTGTTGTTGCGTTTGGTTCAACCATCACGTCAAACTCAGTAGTCAAATGTAAACATAAGAATGTAAGCATACCAGTACATACAAACAAAGCATATCATTTTGACGTAAGCCATACCTACGGCGAAAAATTCAGCTGGGTGAATGCTGTCATTTTAATAAATCCACCTTGTATACAACGCTATGCATTTTTGGAAGTTCACAATCCCTTGCCTTATGCAATAAAGTAATTTCAAGGCGAATTTTTACAGGTGGTGTTGGTAAATCAGCTGATTTGTTTTTGTTGTTTCTTTCGCTGTGTTCTTGTGGCTTTCAGCACAGCGTAAAGCAAGGCGAATTAATTTTTGGTTTTCTAATTTTCCAATACTTTGCCGTGACAATTGTTGCTGGTGCAGTGCCACCACCTTTAATAAATGCGCCTTGAGTAAGATAATATAATATATACAATAAATCATGTGGACATTCGGAATATATGTATATTGTTGCCCAACGGCAGCGATTACAATTACTTGGTTGGTTTTTTTTGTCGATTGAAATTAGATTTGCTCAAGCTTAAAGTACGGTCACATATGCACTAATTAGCAAAAACTCTACAAAATTAATCTACCCGTTCACATATGTCAGCTTACCTAGAAAATTGACAATCAGCTGTCAATGCTGTTTTGAAATGTTTTTCCTCATAGAAATTATTTTGTTGGAATATTTTGGTGTTTTTGGTTAATTTAATTATTATTAGCGATATGAAGACAATGCAAGGAGAAAGAATAGCTACTTTAATTGCACAATTGGCAGCTAGCAATAAACTGTTGGAGGAAATCCGTGAACGCTGCTTACAAAGGCTTCAAAAAATTATGGCAGCAATAAACATACGAAATTCGGTATCGCATTTTATAAAAAGTAATAAGAGGCCAAAGCATTTATGGGCAGACGCCATTTTCTGTGATATAAATGAATAATTGATAATAGTTAACAACAATTATATTAGAATTATGTCAAGAAACCTGCTTTCTTTGCCGGCGTCCATTTTATTTAGTATTGACTTTGACGTTCTCTTTACATTCGTAAAAATAATTATCGAAAATCTCACTTTTTAATTACGGATTGGGAGTTGAGAACGAAAAAGTAGATAATCTACTTATATGCAATCATATTATTAGGGTAACAACTATTCGTACGTTCAAATATTAGTAGTTGATCTACTTTTTGGTGCTTAAATCCCATTTCGTATTTAAAAAGCGAGATTTCCCTTACAAAATGTCTCTCCCAAAATCTCAGATATATACAACCCTTTGTTTTCTGAGTAATAGATCATTATTTTTATGAATGTAAAGAGAAACGTCAAAGTAAAAATTAAATAAAATGGAAGCCGGCAAAGTAAAGAGTTTTGTAGCCATATTTTAATAAAATGTTTTGTTAAATATTATTAATTATGTATTCATATTGCAGAAAAAAACGTGTGTCCATAAATGCTTTGGCCTCTTATTACTTATTATAAAATGTAATATCGAACTCCGAATGCGTATTACTGCCATAATTTTTTGAAACCTCAGTAAACGTCGTTTACGGATTTCCTCCAACTGCCAATTGCGGCAATACATTAGTTATTCCTTCCCTTCTTTTTTTTTTAAATCGTTAATAATAATTACACAAACCAAAAGCTCCAAAATATTCCACCAAAGCAATTTGAGAGCTGATTGTCAATTTTTCAGGTAATCTGCCATATATGAACGGCTAGATTAATTTTGTGGATTTATTGGTAATTACGACACATGTGAACGTACTTTATGACTCATTTCTTATACCGTAGACAGATTATTTTAGAAAACTGAGTTAAAACAGAGTGGAATCAAGTGGAGATCGTGAAAAAGTTATTTCAATTTGTGCGCCGATAACGTGCAAGAATTTCACGTGGAATTAATTTGGTTTTCAGGTTTGATAATCAGGTTTTATTTCTATATAAAATATTTTTGATATTAAGTCAAAGTTAGACGACTCTTTTTTAGAAAATCTATTAAAGGAAATATTTCCGCATGGCAACTACAAAAATGCAAAATTGTGGTAACCTCGTAACATTCCGTTAGTTTGTCTAGAAAAACGCGCTTGTTTACTATCGAATCAAATAAAAGTTCTATTATTTAGTTTGATATTTCCTTAATCAGTTTTATCGTCCGGAATATGCGGCCATTACATAAACCTGGTCCTAAATCAAAAACGGGCGGATGCAATCTTCTTGGCGAGATTGATACAAGTTCCTCGAGTGAAGTTACAAATTTTCATTCACCGCCGAGACAAACGGCAGCCGCTCGGCGATCTCAGAATGATGGAAGAACTTCTACGGTACGAAAATCTAGAGCACCAGAAAGAACATTACAACCTGTTCCAACTCCAAGTGCGTCGAGGCAATCAAGGGGCAGCAGTCGTCGCAAACAAAGATTGCCCAGCCGCAAAGAATTAAAACTCTTGCAGAGAACAGATTTTATGATACCACGACTAAGTTTTTCTCGAGTCGTACGCGAAATTATGATGCAGTTCTCAAGCGATGTGCGTTGTATAACGGCTTTAGCCCTGGAGGCTCTACAGACAGCAGCAGAAAAGTATATGGAAAATCGTTTTGAAGATGCATATTTGTTGTCGTTGCATGCGGGGCGAGTTACACTGTTTTTGAAGGATTTGGAATTAATCAATTATTTGATGGGTAGATATAATTTGTAAATTAATATTAAGAAACGACATGAAGAAACGAGCTTCATATTTGTATACAAAAGTGTCGTATATCAATATATTTAAGAAGTAAACGTGAAGATGTCAAGAGATTGAAAATTACCTCGAAATTAATTTTATTCGAGATTGTTTTTTTTTTTTTTAATTTTTAAAAACCCATCTGCGATTTCAAAACGAAACGATTTCTAGGCGATAAATTTATCTGCATTTGACTCAGTACAGAAGCAATCCTTTCAATAATTTTTATAAATATTATGAAAATTGAGTTTGTTTTCATGGAGAAGGTGGGCAAACTGTCGAAGGTGACAGTGGAGTGGGTTACAGATGAATTCCGTATACGAAAATAATATTTTTTTTGTTTATTGCCAGTCTCAAAGCAGACTATTGCTCTAACGATTGTATCATAAAAACACTATGTTACACATTTAATAAAACACATTTTTATTTCAAACTTAAATAATTTTTCAATTGGGAATCTAGTAATTTAGAAATGCATCACAATTCAATTGGATTTGAGTTTCGAACTCAGTTGCATGCTATTTGGCCAGCGGCTAAAAGGTTGTCACTCAAATAAATGTGCATATGAATGTACATATGTACATACATATATACATACATACATAAATCTATAGCTTTACATAAATAATTTTATTACAAGAAACTTTTGAAAATAATTCGTTTTTCATTTTTCCTTGCATATACGGTCGAAAATAAACTATGTAGCACATATGTATGTATGTATGTATGTGCATATGTAGCTACATTTATAAAGCCGAGTACGGCGTTCCGCAAACTTTTTTGTTTGCTATCTGCTCTAGTGTATACGCAAAAATCAATTTCTAAGTAGGAATATAAAAATACGTAAACTTGTATTCGTCTGCAAATATATATTGTGAGCTAAAAAATTTTTATAAACTATAATTTAAGCTGATCTTTTCATTTTTAGCAAGTTTTAAAAGTATTCATAAATAGTAAATAGCGCCTCCATCAGTTAACACCCTCTTAAGTAGTAAAAACAAAGACTAAAGAGAAAAAATATAATAAAGTAATCTAAGCAATTTTTGTTTTTGTATTTTAATTTACACTAGTCATCAGTTTAATTGCTTTGTTTTTGTGGTAATTTTTTCCGCCCTACCTCCTTTCACATTTTGTATTATTTCCTTTTTTTTTTTGTGTTTCAGTTTTGTATATTGACACGGAACAATTTCTTAAAATTTTACTTTGTGGTTGAGTGTTTTTGTTGTTGTTTTTTATGAATTACACAATAGTAAAATTAAATTCTAGTGCGATTGTTGTTGCTGCTTTTTGCTTGCCTGCCGCGCCGTCTTCCGATGATGTGTTGCACCGTTCTTGTCATGCGTCGCTCCCGCTCCCGCACTCGCACTCGCTGCAGCAGCCGTGACCATGCTCATACTGGTGGTGGGCGCATTTGTACCTTGGCTCACGGTTTGTGGTGCATTTTTCACCGGGTGGGGGATTGTGAAGAGATTAATGTGTAAATGATTGCAAATCTCCACACAGACCTGAGAAGATATTTAATGTAGAGGATAGTCAGACGCTGTTTAATAAATATAAAATAAATATGTACATGTATGTAAATATGCAGGAAGATATGTGCACATTGTAACATATGGAAGCTTAAACGAAACTATTAGGACTTTTATACATTCCATTTTGTAATGGTTTTTCAATACCGTTTGAAATCGAATCGATTATTTTCAATCCGGCGAGTCAGAGGCGAGAAAGGGTGTACGCGCCAATATATATATATATAAATATATACACATATATAACCACTTTTTAGCGTGTAAATTTTCTTCTTATTAAAGTTAATAGGTCTGCTCATCAAGTAATTCTTACAAATTATCACGTTTTGGTGTTCATGTACCCAAAAACTTGCAATGAAGGGGAAAGTGAGAGAGCAAAATGACAGTTCATTTTGAGGGGAGGTTGCAAGTTTTTACTAGATAAATTTTTACTTGTAAGAATTTGCAAGTGAGAAAGACATCAGCTGATCGCAAAGTAAAAATAAACACGAATTAAAATTTGCGAATTGAGTCGAATTGCTAAATTTAAATAAAATAGCGATTAAAATGAAGAATGTAAGCTAATATATTTTAGATAAAATTTATAAAGCTTCTTTGAAGTCATATATTAAATAGCAATCGGCCAATGATATAGAGGTATGTACTTCTGAATCGTACAGTCTCATATGGCACCGTTGCTGCAGTTTCCGAAATACTGCAATGGAATATTCGAATAGAATACTCTTCATCCAACAGCGAAGATGAAAAGGAACAAATTATTGTGAACAAAATAAAATCATGTGATGCTGAGCTCGTTATTTTGCATTTTATTTGCTTTAGTTTTTTAAATTGAATGCGAGGTAGCTGACAAATATTATTAATTTTTGTGATTTTTCCTGCCAACAAACTTGCAAATTTTTACTGATTTTGCGTTCAGATACTTTTTTTTGATATTTTTCTCTTTGAGAAAGAATTTTCGGCAATTAAGTTACTGAATAAATTTTACATGAACAAACCAAATAATTAATAATTTATGAAAACTTAAATATTGCCCTGCCTATCTAATCCAAATACTAATTTTAAACTATTGCCACCCCTTCAGCAAATTTTAGAACTGAACGAAAAATGTGGTTTTAAAACCAGCTTTTCTTAAATCAACATTTGTTTGTACGAGCTTTCCCAGCGTAAAGCCTTTTCAGCTTTGCCAGTAATGAGCTCAAAATGCGTTTGCCAGTCGTGAGCTCAAAATGAGTACTAATAATTTTTGGCTGGAGTTCGAGCGTTATCGGATGCAGAGCCTGAAGTGGTTGCTGAAACGGAAATTCTAATTATTGATTCCTTCGAAAGCCTGACAAAGGACAAAAAAAAATGTCAAAGCAAGAATTAGCAGCCGTTTTGGATAGCTTATCTTCCAAAGCATTCACTGCATGACCTAATTTAGAGCAGGTAGCTTATTGACCAGATATTCACAATGCGCCAACTCTTGGAAAATGCCCATGAAAGGAGGATTGACACACACCATCTATTCGTCGATTTTAAAGCCGCATTTGACAGCACGAAAAGGAGTTGCCTATATGCCGCGTTGTCTGGGTTTTGCATCCCGGCAAAACTAATACGGTTGCCCAGGATGTCGTGGAGCTATACCAGTAGCGGTCAGTAGTCAGTAGTAGATTTCTCTCTCGACTAACAAAACTAACACTTTATAAGTCTCTCGTCATGCCCGTTCTTTGTTGTTCTTGTTGTGCAGCAAAACTATAGCAAACCCTGTCAGTGTAGTGTAAATCAGCGGTCGCCTTCGTCTAACTTATTTAAAGATAGGCCCAGGAAACCTTTTGTTTCGACAGCTTGGGTCTAGAGGGAGAGGGGTGTTAGATGAGTGGCTCTTCATTAGCCCTGTCTAGGAAATCGTATGGCGCAGACGTGTGTACGATGCCAATGTTGGATGAGTCTTCGGACGGATACAAATGCTTCGGCTCTGAAAGTATTTGATTTAGTACCAGCTGGTGGTAGAAGAGGAAGAAGAAGGCCTCCCCCCACAAGAGATCGATGACCATACCGAAAAATGTGTATCTTATTCAACCGAAATTCATATTTGTAATGGGAAGTAATCGTCTTGCCAGCATTCAAAAACAGTCCGCTCAAAGCCAAATATTCCGTTTAGGTACTTATACAAGAGAATAAATCGCGTCAGTGCAGAAATGTGGGATGTCAAACAACATTTTAGACTGACGGCAAATGTTGAGACTATGTCAGTATTCATGGTCATGGTCATGGCCTGTGCCAAAAGATCGCTGATTACGGTCTTGTGTGTAGTGTTTCAACATTATTAATGCAATAAATGGTTATTTATGCCATGAAAAGTTGACTAAATGCTTTGCATAGCTGATCTCGGCGTATAACAAACTCTTTTCTTTCATGACTCGGCGCCAAAACAGAAGGAAGAAAGGAATGTGTCTCTCGTAGGAGCTGATCGCATAGAAGGTAATCGTTGGGTTTATTATTATTGGGTATGCGAATAAGTTTTCACCCTCGTAAAAGAGGTGGCGCTGCTGATACTATTTTTGTATTCGCTCTAGAAATATAGTGGTGATTTGAAGGTGTATATGTGAGGTCTCGAACGCAGTAGTTGACATTCGTTTGAAGCGTAAAGATCCTTTTTCATCTGACGTCAAAAATGTCTACGCTCGTTCCGAAAAAAACAGCATTTGGGAAGAGTGTAACTGAAACGTATCGTATATGGATCAATATTTACGGTAATCACGCTCCATCAAATACAACTTGTAAATAGTGGTTCCGATGCTTCCAAAGCGGCAAATTCGACGTGAGTGATACCCAACTGTCGGTTCTACGTTACCGAAACGACCCGGATTTATATCCGGCCAAGGACTGTCACTCCAGCAGCATTCACCGTATGTAAGTATGGGGAATGTTTATGCTGCTACAACAACAACAACAACGTGAGTGATACAGATCGCGAAGGGGCAGCGAAAAAATTCGAAGATACTCAACTACAACAATTATTGGATGCAGAGCATGTCGAACCCTTGATGATATGTCTAAAGAGTTGGATGTTGACAGATCAACCATCAGTAAACGTTTGCACGCGATGGAAATGGCCCAGAAAGCAGTCACCAGTAACTGGGTGCCACATCAATTGAAGGAGAGGAGGAGGGACATCGAGACACTTTTGTTGACGGGTGAGTTGCTTTTTGAACGGAAGAAAAGAAAATATTTTCTGGATCGTACCGTCACTGGTGATGAAAAACGAATCTATTATGATAACCCTAAGTTGAGGCCTGTCAGGTGAACCAGGTCCATCGGTAGCGAAAAAAATATTCATGCTTCAAAGGTTATGTTGCGCATCTGGTGGGATCAGAAGGGAGTAATCTATTATATATATATATAATTGGCGCGTACACACTTTTTGGGTGTTTGGCCGAGCTCCTCCTCGTATTTGTGGTGTGCGCCTTAATGTTGTTCCACAAATGGAGGGACCTACAGTTTCAAGCTGAAGGGCGACCGCTATTAGAAAAATGTTTTTCTTAATTTTGGTGTTTTCACCGATATTCGAACCGACGTTCTCTCTGTGATTGCCGAATGGTACTGAACTGATTAAACCATCACTGGCGAACGTTACCGACTGCAGCTAATGCGTTTGAATCGAGCTCTCAAAGAAAAGCGGCCGGACGGGACGGTAGACATGGCAAACTGATTTTGCTGCATGACAACGCCAGGCCAAACGTTGCTAAATCGGTCCAAAAATATTTACAGGGACTGAATTGAGAAATCTTGCACCATCCGTCATATTTCCCAGACATTGCACCTTCGGATTACTATCTGTTGCGATGAATGCAATCAGTCCTTATTAGAGAGCGGTTCACTTTTTACGAGAGCATCGCAAAATGTCTCAATGAATGGATCAAGTCAAAAGAACTCGAAATGTTCGTCAGAGGAATCCGTATGCTGCCTAAGATGGAGTAAAGTTGTAGCTGACAATGGAACATACTTCACATAATATCACGTATTATTTAATTGTTTGGCTAAGAAAGGCTGGAAACTTATTCCCATACCTAATATTACTATTGTTTATTCCTATATAAGATTGTTAAATTATGTGATAGCATGAGAATTACTTTTGAGCAATAACGTCCGAGATCCTGCGCGCCCCAGACGAAGGTGAACCACAGCAGCCAGATTTCCGGCAACACACAGTTAAAATATTGATTGAAGAACAGCAAAGCGGGTCCCAATTGTGACCAGTCCAAGTATTCCATTTCAGCTTTTGTCATGTGAGCAATCTAAACCGAAGAGTGAGAGAGAGTTAACGCATTTATATAAATTAAATTTTATTTGAAAATCTTTCTTACCACCAGCTTGTTGGTGACTTTGGCCGCCACCATGCCAAAGGCTAATATATATAGCGATGAATGGTCGGTGAAAATATTTTGCGGTGATTTTTGAGCAATTATCAGCGCGGGCAAGATGACCAATGTCAACGGTATGCTGGGCGAAAGTACGCTGGTACCCTTGTGGAGTGCGATGAGTTTGATGGATGGGAAGAAAACAAAAATCATATTAGACAATGGCAAGTAGCGCTGCACAGAACAAAACATTTAAGAACAAAATGTGTGAAGAGGACAAAAGAAAAGAAGAAACGAAAGCAACGTCTCTACTTGCATACAAATGTGAAAAGAAAGTGTAAAGAAAGGAGGAATTTTGTAGAAACCAAAAAGAATTGGCATATTTTTCATACATTTATTACTATGGCGCAGATATCAAAGGACAATACTTTCGTTTTTTCTTTTCTTACACATCAAATTTTTTGCATTTTTATTATTTTTTATTTTTTGTGTTCTTTTAGCTAAGTTAGGACAGATAAACAAGTAGTACTTCTTTCGGATTTTACTTTTAATTATTTTACCAAAAACTCGTGATTTGCGTTTTTTTATATTTATGACAATTACAAAATTTTTGTTAAGCATTTAAACCTTTGTGTGGAGCGTGAGAGGCGAATAGGAGGGTTAAAGTAAATAAATTGGTATTTAACAAAAGTGAAGTTAATTTGAGTTCAAGAAAAATATGGAGCTTTAAGGAGGTTAGGACAGAAGCTAAGAGGAATGCGATAGAGTGCTAAGAGGGAAGGGGAGCTTTTAGAAAAAAGTAACATAAATACTAATTTGCATATAATAAATAAAATACTAAAATTTTCTAAAAGAAAATGTAAATGCTGTCGTGATAAATATGCACAAGACTACTATACGGGTATGTAGAAAGGCGTGTCTAGAAAACAGATGCTGCTGTATTAGAAAACAATATTTAATTAATTTTATTTTAACTGCTAGCTACAATTTTATGGTAAGTAACAAATGTGGGATATTAAAATCATTTTTTTTTAATCTACATATGTATATTTAAGAACACACGCAGAAAATTTAATATCGTTCCGGTGAATATTTTCGAAGTTACACGCAAATTTGAAAAGGCGTTTCAGAGTGCTTGAAAGTGCTTTGCAAACTTTAACCGCGTTTTTCTCAAAATAGTGTTTTCAAAGTCGGTGACCAACATTACTCGAAAACCAAATCGGCTAAACCGATTAGTCTCAAATTTTAACACGAGTTTCCTAAATATAATATAATATATGTTTTAGTAATTAATCGAAGATTTTTCCTCACCTATACAAATTTTTTTTTATAAACAATTTAAGGCCGAAATTTTGGTAAAAATCAATTTTTTGTTTTTTTTGAGAAAACGCCATTTTGTCAAAAAAATTTATTTTGCTTATTCCTATCATTAATTACTAGATTTAACATTACTGTTACGAAGTCTTAAAATACAGTTAAAAGATAACATAATACGTGTAGAAATTTTTAGATCTATAAATTTAAAAGTTTTCTCAGAAAAAATTCTAGAAAATTCGCTTTTTACGTATATATAATATATATAATCCCTTAAAGTAATAATTCGTAGACGTACTTTTTGCATGCCGTCTTCGACATTTATTAATTAGACAGTTGTATAATTTTACACGACAGAACAGCGGAAGCAGTGGTCCACACAGGACTGTCATGCTAAGAAAGAAGAGGAAGAACAACGTGTTAAAATTTTTGAAACTTATTATGAAAATGGTCGATCTCTAAGAACAACTTTTCGCAAAATTCGTAGCGAAAAGTGTTGCTGAACAACCTTCAACAACGATATCTCGACGTTCTCGACAATTAGACATTCATGAATCAACTGTTTGGCCGATTTTACCTGGAGACATGCTCATGGTGGACATTTAAACGAGGTGCTTTTTTACATAACACATGCGCTGTAAAATCTTGGGCTTAACACATAGATGGCACTAGTTTTCAGTTAAAATTTCATGACGTTCTATTCATATTTCGTGAGATATTGTGCTAAGAGTGACGCTACTTTTGTTATTTTCAAAACAATGGAAAAAGAATTTCGAGTTTTAGTTTTACACTACTTCTTGATGGGGAAACGGCATAACGGTTGCTACAAATTTCCAAGTTTTGGTGTTCTTTTATCGAAAAAGTGGCAAAGTTGGGGAAAGTGAGAGAGCAAAATGACAATTCATTTTGAGGAGAAGTTGCAAGTTTTTACTGGATAAATTTTTACTTGTAAGAATTTGCAAGTGAGAAAAACATTAGCTGATCGCAAAGTAAAGATAAGCACGAATTAATATAAAATTTGCGAATTGAGTCGAATTTCTAAATTTAAATAAAATAGCGATTAAAATGGAGAATGCAAGCTAATATATTTTAGATAAAATTTATAAAGCTTCTTTGAAGTCATATATTAAATAGCAATCGGCCAATGATATAGAGGTACATATGTACTTCTGAATCATACAGTCTCAGAAGGTAAAGGTAAAGGTAAAGTATGGTACACTAGACAGGGCTAGTATACTGGGGCGGCAGCCCTTGGTCGGGAAAGAAAACCCGAGTCATTCCGGTAACGTAGAACCGGCTGCCATGTTCGATACAGTCTCAGATGCCACCGTTGCTGCAGTTTCCGAAATACTGCAATGGAATATTCGAATGGAATACTCTTCATCCGACAGCGATGATGAAATGGAACAAATTATTGTGGACAAAATAAAATCACGTGATGCTGAGCTCGTCATTTTGCACTTTATTTGCTTTAGTTTTAATTTAAGGGGGGAAGCTGGTCTAGAATTTTGAAAAAATCGAAAATTTTTTTTTGTCTTAAAAGGTGCTTTAGGGTCTTAGAAATAATATACCAAATGAGGGATGCCAGCAAAAATGTCTAAATGCCCAAATTTTTCATTCGACGGCAGTGCCTCGCAGGTATGCCCCGAACGCTATTTACAACTTTAAACGCGTTTTTCTCGAAATCACTTTTTTTAAACTGGCCGAAGACATAACTCGAACAAATCTTTACCGATTCTTACGAAATTTTGACAATACATTCGAAATACCTTTCTCCGGAGACGTACGTAGGATTTTTTATTTATATTACATAGTTTTTTTTTAATCAACAATTTTATGTCGTTCTTTATAGTGAAAATTGTAACTTTTTGTTCAAACGTGCACCATTTCGCGAAAAAACAAAATATCGAAAAAATCCTACGTACGTCTCTTTCTGTTGTTATATAGAAACTAAAAAAATTTTAGTTACTGTCAAGTTACTGGATAATTTTTACATAAACTTCACATACGAATTGCCAAGTAAGCTTTTTGTCAATGGCTGGCTTACTGTGTACACTGTGCTTCAACCTAACCTAACTAAACGTACATATATTATATTTATTATTGTAATATAAAAAAGGAAATAATTTTAATTAAATATTGTTTTTGGCAGCTTTCTATTTTCCTGTTGCCATGCACTGGTTTTAGTAATAAAATAAGTACATGTATATACTAACACACACATACATACTTGTGTGTCAATTAATGCATGATATCTAAAATATTTATACTGAGGATAAAAATTATTTCCGAACAACATGCACAGCTATTGTAAATATTTATATTAAAGGAAAAAAAATTCTAATTAAATATTAATAATAAGAATGACGGAAAAAGTACTAAAGAAAATTGCAAAAAATAGTTTCAAATGGACTTATGTATGGGAGTAAAATTAACAAAAATAATCATGGAAACTTTTTTGACGAAACTGGACGAGCTATGCATGAAACAAACAACGAAAAAAAAAAACACTAACAAACTGTGACACCAAAGTGCGCTATGATTAGATGAATAATTATGACAATAAACGTAAATGTTTGTACGAATATAGTGAATACCACATAGACGAAACTAAAGTAACATATGAAAAGGATACTGACAATAACAAAAACAAAAGAAAACAACAACCATCACCCGATGAAGCAATGAGAAATTTGTGAAATGGAAAAGGCGATAATCGAAAATGAAAAACTTGAAAAAAAAAAACAAAAAACATTTCAAATGTAATACCCCATTCAGAACGAGAACTTTAAACGAGTTTTATATTAAAATCAAGTAATTTCTTGTAAAAGCCAAAAAACTGTATATGATTTTAAGCTGAAATTGCTGTATAAACAAAAATAAATTTTTTGTTCCAATACGCAAATAGACAATAGTTCGAAAACTTATTAGCTGTATGGCGCGAATATAAAATTATTTCAACTTTTTTTATTTTTTGTGCATTTAGACACGAAAGGATCTGATTTGTGTCAGCATACTACAATTAATAGGGATTCGATCGAGCAAAACATATACGTACATATGTATATGATATTTATTACTCCGAAACAACTCCGAAAATAAAAAAACATTTGAAGAAACCTGCGAGGAGTTTCGTTGACTCCTAATTTTACACTCCGAAAATCTCCGAATTTAATTTCTTTGATCAAACAGATAAAATTAAAAAGAATACTAAATTATAAAATACAAATTTCCGGAGTTTGAAGTTTCTACGAAAGTTTGAGCTACTCCGAAAAATAAAACAATGTTCTTTTGTGCCAATTTTAATTTGTCTTGCCTACGCCGAAAAGCTCCAACGTGAAGGTCGTAACACTGTGATTAAAGAACTAAAAACGCTTAGACAGTTTGTATATTTTCCGAACACGGGATTTCAGGCTCCGCAAATAGTCTAAAAATATTTTTCATGCTGAAATAAGTTTATTTAAAGCTGGGTATACATTTCCAACACTTTCCATGAATTTTTAAAATACTCCGAATATGTGAGAAAAATATATCGTCTGAAACCATAACTCGAAAATACACCGAGGCTAAAACGCGTGTTCTCAAAGTTACTAGACTTTTGTTAGTTCAGTTGCGCTTCGGAGACGACAGAACTCATCATTTATAGAACAGCAAGATGCTTATTAGAAATTGGTAATAATAACACGAATTTTAACTAGACAATTGAGGTTTTCTTAGACTTCGTAAATCTTCGAATATTCAAGCTTGCGAAATTATTATTTTATATAAGGTCTTATTAATTAGTTATATAAGGTTTAATAAATATTCTAAAAATTAAGGATCAAGGAAACCAAGAAATTCCATAAAATAGTTTTCGGAGTATTTTTTTTTCTGAATCAGGTATAACATTTGATTTGAACAAACAGAAGCAGATACGGCAAAGAAAAGCAAAGTGTATTTACATTTAAGCAAAAAATATAATTCCATGTCGATAAATACAGGGTGCTGCAATAAGAGATCTCATATAAACTGATTTTATTTGCAATCATCTCTTTCGCAGAGGTGATCATACTTTTAAAGAAACTTTCATCGCATACAGGTCTGTTGAACCATCTGAATGAAAATACACGATTGGATCTTCAATTCAAACCGAAAGTAGAACAGGCGTCATGTAATAGAAATTCTCCTAGGTATTGCATTTGAGTCATTAAGTTATATTCCATTTTGAGAAAATATCATACGTGACCAGATAACTGTATTGCATGGTCTTTCACATTCCAAGTATGCATTTTCGGCTAAAAACGATGTAAAAATGGTAAAAAAGGCGTTGAGAATCCGTTGTTCGAAAATGACTCTGGGCTTTTCAGAGTTCCGAAATCGAAATTTTGCTTATAAGCACCTCTTCACTTACAATGACTTCGCAGCGAATAAATTCTTAAAATTTCAATAATTTGATTAATGGCGCATCGCTCAAATGCCATTCATGACTTTGTTTATTAAACCAATTTCAAAGTTTGGCAACGCAATTTTAAATGAAACCTGCGTTTGAAACACCCTGTATTCATACAAAATCCGATGCAACAGGAAAGGAATAGAAATTTTTGGAAAAGATATTTACATAACTACCAGTATAGTACAATACTATTTTTTCTTCTTAAGGAAAAATAATGATGCCTAGCGAATTTTCGCTCAAAAACTAAAGCAGATATACATAAGCACACATTTTTGTAGGTATGTATGACAGCTTATAGTTGTTATAGACTTTTCACACGAGCACTAATAGTAATTTTGACTTTTTCTGTGTTTTTAGTCACTACGCTTACAGCAACGGATGATCCATTTTTGCCGCATCCTTCTGTCATAATCGCCCGCATATTATGACAAATAAAAAAAATGTAAACGCCAAATATAGCATAAAGTGACAAAGTACGCAGTTCGCAGCCAAGTATGGGGATCTGTTTCGAGTGGTGAATTGGTAATTGACAATTGGTTGATTGGTTGCGTTGGTAGTGGTGGTGGTGGTTGGTGGTGGTAGTGATGATGTTTGAACGAGTTGTTTTGGATGATAGTTGGTAGTTGAAGGAATAGGCATAATTTTATTAAAAAAAAAAAGAGTAAATTTTTTTATTCATTTATTTGTTAGAAACAGGGAATATTAAGAGTAGTCTAAAAGAAAAATGAATAAACTCATATGTTGTAGAATTGTATAACGAAATTTGAAGTTTCTTTTTCCTATAAAAAATTTGAAAAATATTAATAAAATAAATAATAAATTCTAAAGAAATAAAATAAAACAAGAAAAAGCAAGAAAGGCTTCAATATCAATGAAATGACGTTTCCAAAATCGTTAAAAATATACAACTAATACTTTTCAAATTTCAAATAAAGCACTTCTATATGCACCTTTGGCAGTTAAAAGGGAGAGTTACCGGTCAAAAAAATCGATTTTAACTTTTTACTGATTCTGATAGAAAATTAAATAACCCGGTAGCTAATTTTATTCGGTTGTATTGCAATTACACTACAAAGCGGCGCATAATTGATTTGAAAAAATTTAAATGAAATCAGTACGAAAGAAATGCTGACAAATTTTTCGAAACTTCTTGATGCTAATCGATAACTTCCAAGTAATATTTTTGATACTTCATAGTTTTAATATAATTTAATATATCTTCAAAAACTGGCAGTTATTTTAAAATGGAAGAAAAACAAGAAAAAATCAAAACTCCTATTCATAAACAGCGACACCGAAAATCTGCGAATACGAGTTACGGGCAAATCCGATACTTGTTTTTCGAACTCGGTTGGCGACTGCAAGCAAAATTTTGAATTTCGAGACAACGAAACAAAAAAAAAAAAAAAAAATTTTACCGAGTTTGGAGCGAATCCAATCAATTTTTTTCAAATTGCAAAATTCAATTTTCAAAATTCAGCTGCCATATTGGTTTCAAAATTTTGAAATATGAAAAACTATTATCAAATTTTTAATAAGTGACTACAAAAACTTTCTAATATCGAGTCTCGACGAGCGAGCCCATACATTTTTTTTAAATTCAATCGCCATATTGAATATCAAATTTTTAGTTAGCAAAAAAAGAACGGATTAGTTAACAGTGGCCACTAAATAACCCGCCGAGTACCGAGTTTCAACCAAATACGATAAAATTTTTTTGTTTTTAATTAAATAGCCAAAATGAATTTTAAATTTCCGTCCCCAAATTCATAATTAACGACCGCAAACACCCTCAAGTAACTAGCTTCAAGCCATGAGATTACGCAAAAAATTCGATGTCAATTTGTTATATTTTCCACAATTTTCCAGACAATAGGTCCATTTTAACTGCCCTAGACCCATACAAAAATTATTATTTTTTACCTGTATAAGCATACGTAGTAGTACAATAAATGCCAATCGCTACAACCAAAAGAATTCAATTCAATCTTAATTTATCATAAATTTGCGTAGAGGTGATATTTTTGTTTTTGGGTATGAATGCGAATTGTTTTGTAAAAAAACATATTTGTAGCTTATAAAATTACCTAAAAGAAATGTAAAGCTCTTTAAAACAATCAAGCCTTACTTGCAGCAAACTACCCAACATTTAATCAATGATGATGATGATGAACTAAACGACCTACAAAAGCTTGAGAATGCCTAAGGCATACGTTTTCAATGAATGATGGTGGATCCTTTTATGAAAAGCGACTGATTTTTGACCCCGATGTTCGATACAAGAATGCTTCCCGATGCCTTTTGCGAGATATTGATAATGAAAATTGTAGGTATATATGTCTGTGCGATATTTTGTAATTATTCAGAGACGAAATGGTATGGGACCACAGGCGCACAAAATGGAGGAGTAATCAACATGTAACACAGGCCAGCATCAATTAAGTAAATTCTTGAAAACTCCATATTCTTAATTAATCTATGTATATAATATATTTATAGTATGTTATTATGTATGCATGTAAATAAATCATCGATTTAAATTTTAGTAACTGAGTCCAACTTTCTTAATGATTTCAAAATACTCCGAAAGTTTATGTGTGTTAAAATTATAATTAATTGGAGGCTCAAATTGCAATTTTACATTTCTTAAAGCACAAGAAGATTCTGCAAATTTCATAGGTTACGGCAAACCAAAAATATTTCTAAAATTTAAGTAAAAAATTGGCTACTAATTGGACATCAAAATTTTACAACTCTGAAATTTTATCAATGATTAAAATTGTGCTACATGAAATGAAGAAAAATATCAGCCTTATTGTAATTGCACTCGTATAAGGTGTATTTTTATGACTTAGAAAAAAAAAGTTTCATGACCTCCAAATGATGCAATAAAATTTTACAAAATATTTTGAGACATAGAGATATTTTAAATTATGGATATCCATTAACCCTTAACGACCGAGAGCTTTTTTTGTAATACTCGCCCATAAGACGACGGAAAATTAAAAGAAATTCTAAAACTTTTATAAAAAAACATAAAGAATAACTTAAATAATAAAATAAAAACTTGAACTAAACATTTAAACTGATTTATTTAGATATGAATTCAATATATTTACTTGATTTATAATTTTATATGATCAACAAACCAGGGATTGCATTATTTGTTAAATAAAACTACAGCGATGATAAATAAATGAAATGAAAGCTTAATTCTTGGGTAAACATTTTTTTTCAAGACTTTTAAAGCTCCGAACTTAATTTTTTAAAGACTCCGAAAACCTTTGTTGGTTAGAAAACCACAAATTTTACGAACGAGTTGTAGTTTTAAACTTTTTAATATTTATTCACACGTAAAATTGTGTTAATATTAATTAATTTATTAGTAAATAATTGCATCGAAAAATGCAAATAAAAATGAACTACATGATTTATTTTATAGGTTTAGAGAAAAAGAAAATTGTTTTTGTATCTCCAAAATTTTAGCAGCTTCGAACTAAGCTTTTTCAGTGACTCCAAAAATACTCCGAAAACTTAGGCTGTCTAAATAATAATCAATTTCAAGCTCAAACTGTGACTTTAAATTTTTAAAGCGCTGTTTTTTGAAAAGAATCCAAAAAAGTATGTATGTTGTTAAAGTGCATACATATGTATCCTCAATTTAATTTTTTAACAACTAACGATTCTATTGAGTATGCAAAATAATAATAATTTACATAAATTTGGGTTTAAATTAATATTCAATTACTTTTCAGGCATTTCTTAATTTTTTAAAAACTTTAAAATTTAGTTTATCTTTACAAATATTTATATTTTTAAATATTATGCCTGTTCTTAAATGTATTCTTAGGTATTTTAAGAAGTTTTGAAAAAAAGGTAACTTCGAGTTCTTGAAGCTTAAGGGGTAACGCCACTGTGAAAATTCAAAATAATCGATCTCTTTTGCATTTTCTGAAAGTATACTGTGGGCAAAAAGTGAGGTGAATTTGGTTGTAAAATGAAAAATCTTTATTTATTCTTGTAAATCACTTTCATCCGCTTCAAAATAATCCCCTCTCGATGAAATACACTTATGCCAACGATTTTTCCAATCTCCGAAACATGCCAAATTGTCCATTTCCGGTATAGCCATCAGCACCTTATTCGATTCAGCTTTTATCTCCTCAATCGACTCGAAACGCGTTCCCCGGAGTGGTCTCTTGAGTTTTGGGAATAGCCAGAAGTCACACGGAGCCAAATCAGGCGAATACGGTGGTTGCGGAACGATATGCGTGGAATTTTTGGCGAAATGGTCACGAAGAACGAGTGCAGTGTGAGACGGTGCATTATCGTGATGCAAAAACCAAGAGTTGTTAGTTGTTGGCCCATAATTCTGGTCTTTTTAGACGAATTGCTTCACGTAAACGACACATAACGCTCAAATAATATTTCTTATTAACAGTTTGGCCAGGTGGAAGGAATTCATAGTGCACCACACCACGAAAATCGAAAAAAACTGTCATCATGACCTTTATTTTTGAACGACTTTGGCGTGCTCTTTTCGGTCTGGCCTCGCCTTTAGCACGATATTCGCTTGATTGGTCGGTTGTTTCGGGGTCGTAAGCATAAATCCAAGTCTCATCTCCCGTAATGATGCATTTGAGCTTGTCCTGATAGTCTGAACGCATTGTTTCGTAGGCCCAAATGGTCTTTCAAAATAGTTTTCACAGATCCTTCTGATATTCCGATCATATCAGCAAGGTCTTTAACAGTCAACCGACGATTTTTGAGCACTAACTCCTTCAATTTATTGACGTGTTGGTCATCTGTTGACGTTGATGGTCGGCCGGAGCGCTCCAAGTCATCAACACGTTCTCGACCCTCTTTGAAGTCTTTGTATCGCTTATAAACATTTTTCTGCGACATGGTCGAATCACCAAATGCCTTCTGCAACATGCTAAACGTTTCCGCAGCCGAAATTTCATTCCGCAAACAAAATTTGATGGCACTTCTCTGCTCAATCAAATCAGACATTGTAAAAATCGAAAAATGCACTCTTGGTCGTTTGGTAAACACAAGCGTAAATATATTACTGATAATGACATTCACATGAAAGTTGGCCCAGATTTTATTAACAGTGCTGCCAACTCATGAAAAAAATAACTAGAGCGAAATTTTAATCCCACGAAGTTTGACAAAAAAATTCACCTTACTTTTTGCCCACATGTATAAATATTCAAAAAAAATGTACAAAAATTATTAACTTTGAATCTTAAAAATTGACTGAGATATACAAGATAGATGTAACTGCATGCAGAACTATTGAATACGCAATGAAAACTTTAACCGCTTATTTCTCAAAACGACTTTTTTGATACGGTGGCAACGATTTCTCGAAGACTAATGCACCGATTTTAATTTTTTTTTCAAAATTTTTGTTATCGCATTGGCTATCGTTCTACGGAGTCGATTTTCAAAATTTTGAAAATAACTACTTTTTTGGGCCTGTTGAAAATTAAAAAAAATGGTGAAAAACACACAACGAAATTCAAATCACCACTATTTTTGCAAAAAAAAAAAAAAACGGCTACGTACAACGATAGCCACTATTGTGTAGATTAACAAAATTTTTGGTTTTTTGATTATTCATTGCTGTATCGCTGCCACCAGATGACGTCATTTTTTTTTTTTTGAACTCGTTACGTTTATATACATAAATTTGTCAATTTTCAATATTTTTTAATAAAAAATTAAATCAACATAGTTTAATACATATATAATAAATTGCCTTTGGTCCGATCGTCGAATAATCATTCCTACTTACAAAAACAAAAAACCCAAACATCGGCTATTTTTTGACCCCCCACAGTGGCGTTCCCCCTTAAAAATCTACAAGTATTATTTTCGTTTGTACATATTTATGGGCTTACAACTTGGATGTATTCTTCAAGCGATTTTTAAATGGTACTCCGAAACTCCGAAAACCTCACTGAACAAAAGCAAAGCAGTTTTGCGCGCCATCGTTATTAAACGATTTAAAAAAGATCTCAATCGGTTGGCAATGCAAATCTTGAGTGTTTTACTACTGTGCAAAGACTTTTCAAAACGGCATCTGCCGTTTTAGAGATAATTTGAGTATGCATTCCTAATTTTATCATAAAATCAATTTTTTGTATTCGTTTACCGGCGATTAAGTTTAATTTTCTAACAAAAAAAAAATAATATTTAATATACTAATGTCAACTTTCGGAGTATATAAGATAAGTTCAGCAATACATTTATTGCAATATTTACACACACAAAAAAACAATACATATATTTTATATAAATTACAATCACATGTTGAGTACCCCTTCCACTCGGGTGAAGTTAAGCAACTGTTGCATACATAAATTATGAAAATGGTATTTATTATGGCCAAAACAAGGGAGAATACTTAATCCGATCATAATACTACCATAAAAAGTATTTGCCATTAAAAAGTGAACCAAATATCTCTTTATCAAAATTACTAATCGGTTAGTGGTGACGAACATAGCGTTGCGAGTAATTATTAAATTGATGGTGCTCTTACAACAACTAAACACCATATCGGCGGCCGCTTGTTTACAAAGTATGTATTTATTTAAAACAAGTTAAGTAGCGCATTTTCAATTTAGTTAGAAATAAATATTAACAAGAGGCTCTTTCAGTGCTTTAGTCACTAGTGAATCGATTAATCAATTAATTTTGTACAAAAGTGGACAAGGATTAGGACTTGGTTTTTATTTTTTGCTTTTTTTTATTTTTGGAGGTTATACAATTGCTTTTTTGTTTGTGTTTTTATGCTTACAGCAACGGAGGAACCATTTTTGCCACTGCCGCCTTCAACAAACATTTTGGAAAAGCTCATCATATTCACGAGATAACCCAAAGTAATGCCGATTAAAATGATATAATTCCAACGCCCGCCAATGAGGGGAATCTAAAGTTTGTAGATCGTATTTCGTATTGTTTTGCAATTTTTTTTTTTTTTTTGATACACCGAAAAAGAAAATTGAGAAAAGAGAAAAAAGAAAGTGTGATAATTTTGAGTTTCATAAAAAGTCAATTTTTCTTGTTGCATTGATACAGCGCACAGAGTTTTGCCACCACAGCATTGTGACGGCATTGTACATTTTTATTTGATCGAAGAATGCTGTAAAAATTAAAAATTATTTAATGAAAAAAAAACAGAGTTGAACAAATACCAAGAACGAGACGAGGGAATGCAAAGAGTACGGATAAATAATGTTAAACCAAATAATGCCCACAAATATGTGAAACGAAAAGTGCGAAGATGTTATTGTACATTTTCTTAAAAGTCCGATTTTTAAACTAAAAGATAATCTTTAGCATATAAGGGAATTTAAGACACATCTTTTTGACATAACAGGACTCAAGAGCTTAGAAAACCATATTAAGGGGTTAGGTGGGTTTGAAAATTTCAAAAAATCGATTTTTTTTTTGTCTTATTAAATAGTATAATATGTTTAAAATATTCTCCAAAAATTTCAAATTGATCCGAGTAAAATTCTACGAGATAGACCCTTCAGAAGTTCCGCCCATCAGGCCATGTCAGTGCAGCGTTTCGCAGGTATACGCGTTTATCTCAAAACTCAATTTTTTAAGTCGGTGGACACGATTTCTCGAAAAGTTATGAAGCGATTTTGTTCAAATTTTGCACACATCTTTGGAATAACATTATCAAGTTATTGAACGAAGGATTTTTTTTTATTTTTATTACAACTAATTTTTTCGAGCCAACACATGACGAAAATTTGACCAAAAAATGTGTTTTTTTGTTCAAAGTCTGTCAAAAATTCAAATTAAATTTTATTTTTTTTTTCCTTCGTCCAGTAACGAGATTTATCCATGTACTAACGAAATATTTTTGGTTTTTTGATTTTAAATGAACCAATAATGAGTTATGCTGTCCACGGCAAGAGCATTTTTTTGTGAGACGTTAAGGGAGATGAGGTACCAACGGCTGAGTTTTCGGAATTTTTAAATAAAAACTTCACAAAATACTGTTTAAATATGTATCTTTGATATGCTGAATTGTTTAAATAAAATATATGATTGTATATATTAAAAAAAAAATGGTAAAAATACCCTTTTTTTGAACCTCTGTAACCCACCTAACCCCTTAAGGAGTTTAAACAATGTTGGGTGGCAAATAAATTCCTATACAACTTTATAAAATAATATACTACTGTGGGCAAAACAGGTGAATTTATTTGTCAAACTACGCGGGATTAAAATTTCGCTCTAGTTATTTTTTTCATGAGTTGGCAGCACTGTTAATAACATCTGGGCCAACTTTCATGTGAATGTCATTATCAGTAATATATTTACGCTTGGAGCGCTCCGGCCGACCATCAACGTCAACAGATGACCAACACGTCAATAAAGTGAAGGAGTTAGTGCTCAAAAATCGTCGGTTGACTGTTAAAGACCTTACTGATATGATCGGAATATCAGAAGGATCTGTGAAAACCATTTTGAAAGACCATTTGGGCCTACGAAAAGTCAAATCCCGTTTGGTACCGAAAACTCTCAATTTCTTGGAAAAAAGTCGTCGCGTTGATGTGTGTGAAACAATGCGTTCAGACTATCAGGACAAGCTCAAATGCATCATTACGGGAGATGAGACTTGGATTTATGCTTACGACCCCGAAACAACCGACCAATCAAGCGAATATCGTGCTAAAGGCGAGGCCAGACCGAAAAGAGCACGCCAAAGTCGTTCAAAAATAAAGGTCATGATGACAGTTTTTTTCGATTTTCGTGGTGTGGTGCACTATGAATTCCTTCCACCTGGCCAAACTGTTAATAAGGAATATTATTTGAGCGTTATGCGTCGTTTACGTGAAGCAATTCGTCTAAAAAGACCAGAATTATGGGCCAACAACTAACAACTCTTGGTTTTTGCATCACGATAATGCACCGTCTCACACTGCACTCGTTCTTCGTGACCATTTCGCCAAAAATTCCACGCATATCGTTCCGCAACCACCGTATTCGCCTGATTTGGCTCCGTGTGACTTCTGGCTATTCCCAAAACTCAAGAGACCACTCCGGGGAACGCGTTTCGAGTCGATTGAGGAGATAAAAACTGAATCGAATAAGGTGCTGATGGCTATACCGGAAATGGACAATTTGGCATGTTTCGGAGATTGGAAAAATCGTTGGCATAAGTGTATTTCATCGAGAGGGGATTATTTTGAAGGGGATGAAATTGATTTACAAGAATAAATAAAGATTTTTCATTTTACAACCAAATTCACCTTACTTTTTGCCCACAGTAGTATTAGATATAAGATATATATATAGATTAGCAATAGAAATCATTTAAGTGCCTCTAACTTAAAAGCATGGCCCTCACTCTTGGTTGAACTCTGCCTTCTGATGAAAGATCATACATTATTTTTCCCTTTTAAGGGGTTAGAGGAAGTCAGACTTCTAAAAATATTGTGTGAAAATTTGAAGTTAATCCGACAAATACTTTTCAAGTTATTCAACAATTAACAAAGGGCACTCGGGCGCTCCTAAATCGATAGCAAAACTTTAAATGCGTTTTTCTCAAAACAATGTTTTTTGAACTGGTAATCACTTTAACTCAAAAACCGCTTGGTAGATAAAATGTATACTGCTTTTGAAACACATAAACAACTCGTGCCTGATCGAAGGATTCTTTTTTAAAAAAAATTCGGTTATTTTTAACAATTAATTGTGGGTTTTTTTCTCAAAAATCTGAAATATATTTCCTGAGGCCGCCATATTGTTAATTTTGAAAAAAAGCTTTGATCAGGCACAATATTATCTATTAATTAAACTAATTTCTCTTGTCGGATTGATTTTAAATAAATCTCCAAAGACTTGTATTGATTACCGCAATGGACTTCTGGGAAAACGGGCTTCGCCCAAAAAGCAATAATTTTCTCAATTAATTCTTTTTTTTTTAATTTTACTTAAGTCAAGTCGAAACATGATGTATTAATGCTAGGTTTTTATTTTTGTAAAATAAAGCAATTGACTAGCAAACAAAAATTATTGAAAATCATCATTTTTTCGGGCCTCTGACTACCCCTAACCACTAAGTCGCTTACTCACTTATGTATGTATATAAAAAATTTTAGTGGCAATCTTTTTCCTAATAAAATCTCAAACAAAATTTCCCTGTTAAGTGCCTCACGCTTAAGTCGCTTACTCACTTAAGTATATAAAAAATTTTCGTGAAACTCTTTTTCTAATAAAATCTCAATTTCCCTGTTAAGTGCCTCACGCTTAAGACGCTAACTCACATACAGAAACAATTTGGCAGAACTCTGCTCCTGCTGAAAGCTTATACCTGCATTTTTTTTTTGGTTCAATTGTTAAGCAAACTAGAAGTACGAGTATACAAAATTATTAAGTTCACATAGTACAGCAAAACCCTTTCACACGGTTAACTGCCTTAAATTATGGTAACTTAATTCTAATTCAAAAAACACTTCGTGTGTGACAAAACATTTGAAATACCACAATTGATTATTGGATTAAATTTGAGATACTTTTCTCAAAGTTGCTAAACAAAAGCAGTGTAGACAATATTCTTGAAACCATAGCTGTATCGAATTTTTTTCTGTAGCACGGAAGCTGGGCATATTTGCGAAATACTTTGAGGCTCTTAAGCGGGTGCGGTTAAGTACCCAACCACGCAAGCAACTCGGAAATTTTTAAATTTTCGGAAAGGCACTTGAGCAGATTTTACTCCACGTGAAGTCTAACTAAAAGATATGAGCTGGAATTTTTCAATTAACTATACTTAGGAGAATTTATATAAAACAAAATTGGACAGAAATGGAATAAGTAGAAACATACCTAAATATTAAGAAATAAAAGTTAGCAAAAGAAAACAAATTTAAATTTTTAATTTTTTTATACCATAGTAAAATATATTTTAAAAATCTTCTGCAACGATAATCTTGCATTGCCAATTTAACGCAGTGCGGTCTAACAAAAAAAAAAATTTAAAAAAAAAAATGTTTTTGTGAAAATATTACATTTAAGATTAGCTGGAATATAACTTTGAAAAGCTGGGAAAGATCTGATCCATATTATACACAAAATATCGTCTACTATAATGAAGAATATTTAAAAAGCAACCCTTAACCAAATGAAAAAAGGACATTGATATAAAAATAAAAAGCTAAGAGGAAAAGAAAAAAAAGGTAACGGTTAATATTTAATATCAGGTAATATGTTAAGATACATATAATTAATACATTATTATATAAATATTTAAACAGGCATTAAGGAAAGTAAAAAACAAATGAAGTTTCATCGATGAGAAGTGAACAGAAAATTTTGCCGAGAAAATATGCAAACAAATTTTCGTTATTGTCGTTATTTTGGATACTCAATTGGATTCATCTAACTTTTTTTTACACAAATTCGTCGTTCCAAAACAAAAATAAAGCATAAATGTATGCATAAGATGGCGCAAAATTAAGCATCCATTTTGATTCTTGAATAATTTTTTATTAATTAATACAAAAAAAAAGTGATTTTAAGTGATGGAAATCTTTATTTCGGCATTTCATTGCTTTGTTTATAATTTTTGCAAATGGCGTCATACGTCAATTATATTTGACACTTGTGAACTAGACAGTTGCAATATACACATACAAACATATAAGCAATGGGGGGCTCAAAGATTTCTATTACTTTCTATCACAAAATAAAGATTTCTATCACTCAAAATATTTTTTTTTATTTAGGAAAAAAGTTAAGCAAAATCAAAATTGGTGTTTAATTTTGCGCCACCTTTTAGTTTGCCCATAATATGTACTTAATCGCTATAATTTTTAAGTAATCGAATTATTGGGTTGGCAACTAAGTAATTGCGGATTTTACTCATAGGTGGCTCCAGTTGAATTTTTAGGTTTGCAGACGTAGAACAAATGTAAAACACATTTTATTAGTTGATAGTCGGCAATTCAGCTATCAATGAGTAAAAAAAGTGTTTCGTTCGGTTGCGTACGTTGGAAAATCAGAAGAAACATTTTCGTCATATTTTGCTTTTTTATTTCCGCAAAGGGAAAACTGCATCGCAAGCTAAAAAGTTATGTGCTGTTTATGGTGACGAAGCCTGAAAAGAATGGCAGTGCCAAAATGGGTTTGCCAAATTTCGTTCTGATGATTTTTCACTCAAAGATGAAAAACGCTTTGATCGCCCAATTGAAGTTGATGACGTCCTAATAAAAGCAACAATGGATTCGGATCGTCACAGTACGACACGTGAGATTGCCGAGAAGCTTCATGTATCACATACAGGCATTGAAAATAACTTAAAACAACTTGGCTATGTTCAAAAACTCGATACATGGGTTTCTCACGTACTGAAAGAAACGCATTAACAGCTGCGGTTTGCTAAAGAAACGTAATGAGAATGATCCATTTTTAAAACGTTAATGGGTTGTTTAAAACAATATCAAGTGGAAAAGATCGTGGAGCAGGATAGGTGAACCAACTCAAACAACATCAAAAGCTGATATTCATAAAAAGAAGGTTTTGTCGTCAATTTGGTGGGATTACAAAGGAATTGTCTACTTTGAATTCTTACCACCCAACCGAACGATCAATTCTGATGTCTACATTGAACAACTAACGAAATTAAACAATGCAGTTGACGAAAAGCGGCCCGAATTGACAAATCAAAAAAGTATTGTATTCCATCATAACAATGCAAGGCCACAATCATCTTTGGCCACTCGGCAAAAATTATTGGCGTTTGGTTGAGATGTTTTGCCACATCCACCATATAGTCCTGACCTTGCACCATCTGATTACTTTTTGTTTCGATCTTTACAAAACTCCTTGAATGGTAAAAATTTCAATAATGACAATGATGTCAAATCGTACATGATTCAGTTTTTTGCTAATAAAAACCAGAAGTTTTATGAACGTGGGATTATGATGCTGCTTGTCGTTCCCACGACAGTCGGTTCTACGTAACCGGAACGACCCGGATATGCATATATCCGGCCAAGGACTGTCACTTCAGCAGCATTCCTCGTACATGCACGGGAATGTTTATGCTGCTACAACAATAACAACATGGCAAAAGGTCATTGATCAAAATGGGCAATACATTACAGAATAAAGTTATCAGGTCAGTCCATAAGTTCGTGCGTATTTTACCCATAATTTCACTTTTGTACGATTTTTGCATACAAAAAATTATTCGCGGAATATAACGGAACTATTTATATTTTCTTTGATATATTTTGCATTCAACAAGTGATTTTAATCGCGGATAGAAGCACGTGTTGTTAAAAAATAAAATGGAATCTTCGCACGCGAGTAACAACAACTAAAAAACGCACGAACTTATGGACTGGCCTGATATTTAGTTCCATGAAAAAATTGTCTTTGATTTTCTAAAAAAAAAAAATCCGCAATTACTTAATTGCCAACCCAATAGTTAATTTTTTTTCAATTTCGTTGTTTTTTAAGGGGTTACATACGTCCAGAATTTAAAAAATCGATTTTTTTTCGAATATACTGTGAAATTTTCATGCGGAAATTCCCAATATTATAGCTTCTACAGCCCATTAACTAGGTAGAGGGCGGTCCGCGCGGTCTCCACTCATGCAGTTTTTTAATAACTTTTGATGCGGTTCTTTTTCTAATATTCGAAAGTATTTTATAAATAGATTTGATTTTTGATATTTTTATTAAAAAATTTTATAAACATACATAATTAAAGTGTGGCATTTATGACGTAAAACGCATATTTTTTTTAAATGCCGTAAATTGCAAAATTTTTCGAAATTCAAAAATCCGGCTCGACGGACTATAACTATAACTTTATTTTACAAGAATTTTTTTACTTTTTGCTGATCCATCAACATTTCAAGGAGAAATGATGCAGGCCGTGGAGCAACTTTTTTTTTCATTGTACTTTAGGTCAGGAAAAAATTTAAATAATTTTTTTTATAAAGTTTAAGTGCTAATAAACAATGTATAACATTTTTTTATATTTATTTCTATTGTTATCCCTTCTAAAAACAGCGCAATTTTGGCGCTGCTGCACGTATGTAACGCCTTAAACTAAACGAGATATCGAAAAACGTCGTCTCTACTTTTCGTTTTGACTTATTGAGTTCTATGAGAATTCATCGCCACTATGCAAAAACAGTGGTGGCGGTGTTTTAAAGATCCAGAAGGATTTGCGATATGTGTCATTTTACTGCTCATCGATTGAAATTATTGTATATAATATACTTTATTTTCTCTATATAAGCCAACTTAATAGAAAAAAGTGTACATTAATACTATTAAAATAAAATAAAAATGTATTAAACTTTACGGATTTAAGTTTTTATACGATATATAATATATATTATCTATATGCATAAAATGTTCAGGGCACCACCATCATAAGTTTTGGCCATCATATGTAAGTTATCTAAATTATCGCATTCTCTCTGCTAAGTCTTTAAAATTATTACACATTTTTTTCTAAATAAAGTTATTAGGAAATAAGTATCTAAATACAAAGTGTGTAAGCTGACAGCCAGATTTGTGGATCGAATATTAGAAATAAACATATCACTGTGAAATAAGCGGGAAAAGTATTGGAACAAATCCTTTGTAAAGGGAATTGGTGGGTACTGATAAAATTTGCTTCTGAATTTTTGTGGAATTAGTTTTACGTAAAGTATTTAGGGGTTCTTAAGGTTTTTATAAGACAATTACATTTTACATTTTTGTATTCTCTTGTAATGCAGCCTGTATTCATCATAATAGGCGCTTTTAGATTCATTTAAGTATTCAATTTTGCCAAGAGTGAGCTTGTCGAGCTTTTGATTTTAAAAATTAGTTTTGTGTAAAAAGAAATATATAAATTATGTATATATTATACAATATTATAGTTTTTGCATAACTATGGATTTTTTACAAATTCCGCATACACTCGACTCTTAACTATGCTCCGAAAAACCAAAGGATTTTCCCGTTTTGCGCAAAAATTATAGGAAAAATTTAAAGAAACTATGCATTTTTTACATAGTCAAAATATAGAATTGGAATTATAGAATTTCATTTATATAATTTTTTTTTTAATAACATATCACAGACGAATAAGTTTTCAATTGAAAAAACTGACTTGCAAACATTCTGTAACGTAGTAGAAATTACAGGCAAAATTAAGCCATGAATAAATTGTAAATATATAAATTCATTGCAATATGTATGTATGTATGTAGGGCACATAAATACTATTAAATGAATATATTAATTTTATATTTCTTCTTAATGCGCTTGAGGGCATTGGCCCTTTAATATTGCTCTCATTTCGAATCATTGTAAATTAAATTATTTATTGTCTAAATAAATACAGTTATAATATTTTATGGAAGCAAAAAAAAAACTATATAGTTAGACAAAACATTTGTATACATTTTTTTTTATTTATTTTTTTTTATAGCCAAAGTGGCACTCAAAATAGAAAGTTAAATTTTATATAATATTTTTATATTTTATTTGTACCGAATTTGCGTTTATTTTTAGTGCAAGTAGCGCGCAAAAAAATACTTTAATTACTTTACACTCATTTCTGAATAAAATAATTTAAATACATATAAAATTTTCGTGCTCTTTGTTTTTTGAAATTTCTAATTGTTCTAACATTTTTATTTTTTGTTTTGCACAAATGTTCCTTTCTCTGTCTAGTTTTTATAGTCATTTCATTCATTTTTATTTTTTGGTTTTTCAATTAAATTGTTCAGGGCAAACTTACTGCAACTGTGGAGCCGTTCTTGCCAACACCGCCAGCCAAAATAACTGAGAATATAAACCATAATGACCAAATACCACAAACTAGGGTCATTAGCGATAGGATGGACCACATTTCAATATTACCAAACATCTAAAGGGTATATATTTATAGTAAATTTATATATGTATGCAGATGGATTTGAAATTTTTATATATTCCAAAACAAAAAAAAAACGAATGTTAAATACATAAAAAATTGTGGCATTTTATAGATTTATATAAAAATAATTACTAGCTTCTTAACGATAAAAAATTATTTTTTAATTAATTCTCTGTGCCAATTTCCAGATGAGCCTAAATACATAAAATTAACAACAATAAGAAGTTAGCCATTTCACCTACTATCTATCTATAGCCGATGATGAATTTTCACAAAAAAAAAAAAAAAATTTCTGAGAATACCGATAAAAAAACTTAACGTATTTTAGATGCCAACCACATAACAATTTTTGGATTACTAATTCTGTTTATACTAAAATGAATTTTGTAGCCCAAATAGGTATTAACAAAAACAGAAATATATTAATCACTGAAAAAAATTTAGTCAAAGAAAAGTGTATAAAATAGTTTAAATTAGTTACGTAAAATAAAAAAATATGACCTATAAAGAAACTTCAATTTGTGTATTAAAATAGCAGTTCCTAAAATTAAAAAAACGTGTTTAAAGATACATATAGAATTTGGAGTATCGTGGGTAAAAAATCGCCAAGCGTCAATACGTTTATTTCTTTTAGGAAACAGATTATCCGATTAGCCATTACGCTATATTTTATGCACTCATTCCGAACTTTTATACATTTTTATATTTTGGTAGATACGAATCAAAGAATTAAAGCGAATTAAAGCAAGTCACTCTGTTCTTCTTCTTCTAAATATACAATTTGTATGACACATGTATTTTACGCAAATTTGAGCCAATTAGACAAAAAATTTTTTCTCTTCGCAGTTTTGAAATATAAAAAAAGTGTAAATTCGAAAGGATGCTATATAAAATTTATAACAAAAATGATTTGTTAATTTTTTTATTTTTGGGGTAAAACTGTACACATTTTTTAAGAGTTATTAAGCATGCTTTATGTTTTAAAAATATAATTTTGAGCAATAGTGTTCACAAAAAGATATCTAAGTGAATTTAAATAGGTTTTTGATTTTTGCATCAAAAAATATTTGCCGGTTAATGCCAAACTCATTTGTGAAATCTATTCTATTGTATTTCGAAAGAATAGAAACGTCATTATTTAATTCAGTTCGAAATTGTATTATAATAGATCGTTTCAGGCAAATACTAATATTTCTAAATTTTCGGAGTTAATTTTATTTTACTCCGAAAAACTTCGAATTTCGCCAGCGCGGATTGGATTTAAGCAAAAATTAATTTTTAATATTTTCGGAAGTTATTTATTTTACATTTTATTTACTATAAGTGACAAGAATTGCGTTTCAGCAATTTGCACACATTTTAATGTGATCAAATTCATATTCCGAGAACCATTAATTCATGTGCTGTAGTGAAATCAAGAATTTACGTTAGTTTTGCTAACTTTACTCACATTACAATTTACTAGCTAAAAATTTTGTTTGTAAATGACACTTAGCGTCTTTCAACCACGAATCCCACAAAGCAAATAGTAATAAAGTATATGTCATTATTAGCAGAGAATAAAAATAGTTTAAAATCAACAAATATCATACCCGCGTTTGCCACACCTCCGAGCCGAAAACAGCCGAGATGACATGTATACCCATAATGGTGAACTGTGCCTCCGTCACATCCACTTTGCCGAAGCGCAACGTGCCCGAAACGTACGTCTGCCAATGGGCGCAATAGAATAATGCAATGGCACAAAAGCACTATCCGGATGAAAGGAGTGTGAAATGTTTCAATCTTTTTAAATGGCATCTATACATACGCACCTGAAAGAATAACCAATTTGGATATTGGCCTAGTTGACAGGATATGCACGCTGAAAGCGCCACAAAAACGGTTGATATGGAGTCGCAACCGTGATCGAAAAGCTCACCCAAGGGTGAAGAGGTATTTGTGCGACGCGCCTGCTTACCATCGATCGAATCCAAACTCTGATAGACAAAGAGGCCAAATGCGCAGAGAAGACTGGCCCAGCCGGGTGGCGGTGACTTGGCATCGGGACTGTAGCTGTTGGTGGTGGAAAAGAGAATCAAGTTAATTTAGAAAGAAATAATAAACCATAACACTAAAACACACAAATATATCAAAATAAATTTCAAAGAAAGCAGTCTGGAAACAAAGTAATTCAATGCTTATAGTCGTTGTAATTCTCTTGAAAGGAGTCCTAAATAATTCAATTCGCTAGAATACTTTTACTATTTTTTAATGGAAAATAATTTTTGCTGGCTTCAATTTATTTAAATAAGCAATACCAACGCACTTTGCAACTGAAACCCAAAACGTATTTATGTTCGCCAACGAAAGCCATATTCTCTGTTTACCAAATTTAAATAAACTTTTGCTGGAATAAAACTGAAGTCTTTCGCCATTTCTTTTAAATATTTGCACAATTCTACCCAATATGAAAGTATCATTTTTACTTTTCATTTGAAATGCAAATAAAATACTTATGTATTGTAAAATGTTAGCATATAAATATTTATTGCCTCGATGTGTTGTATTGAATTCAAATCCCTCAGAGCTATTACAGCAAAGAGAAAATTGTCTGCCTGTTTACCTACTCAGCTGTTCTTAAGTTTCAAGGTCTAAACCTTGCATATAAATATTTATAATATTTTATTGTTGTAGCAATTTAAATGCAAGCAGAAACACTCAGTTACAAAATTATAAAAGCTTCACTTAATGACAACTTTTAATTATTTATTTATTTTTTAATTTCAACTATTTTTTGTTGCATAAAATTATAGTTCATTCTATAAAACGCACCATATTAAACAAAGTTTCAAACTTTTTAAAATATTTATAAAAATTCGATGAATTGTCAATGAAATTTCAAAATTTTTGGATCCATTAAATTTTAGTATAATAAAGAGCAAATTAGAAATGGCTCAAGATGCTCGTTGATTTTTTATAATTTTTCCCCCTGATGGTGTTGCGAATGCTCCCCATATTACGTTTTTTTCGCATCTGGCATTGGCTACTAATGGGTCCTTGGCATAACATACCATCCATGAAGAGCTTAGAAGTGAAGAGCTAAGGCCACGAAATAACAGCTGGCACCAAACTGTGGGGTTTTGCCAAGTTAAGTTCTTATAAGAAGATTATAGCAATCTGCATATGCTCGCTATCTCGACATATAGTCACCGTCGACTTCTGTCATTTTTGCGATCAATACCCGGAAACATCACTACACTTGCTTCTCGAATGCGATGCCATAGCGAAAGGAAGGAATATATGTACGTCTCGGCCTGGTGTGACCAGAAGAAAGGCACATACGCTTAGCCCCACACTAAAGCAGGTAGGAAAGAAACGTGAATGCCCCTGAGCATTCTCAGTTTATCCCGGGGAGGGTTATAACTTTATTAAACCTATTTTTGTTGTACCCTCCCAGTAAGGATTTCACCTGGCGTAGCCCCATAGCCCCCCCAAACCTGCCTTGGCCCTCAGCCCTCATCGCTCCTAAGCTTCTCCTTGATGGTGTGTTGTCCCATAGCAAGGGAAGGCTCGGGTTCTATTAAAGGTTAGGCCGCAGCCTCTCTTGCCAATGCGTCCGCCATTTCTTTTCCAGTTATACTCCTGTGTCCAGGAATCCAGATTAGTCGGATGTGACTGTGTGTTCCTAGTAGATAAAGTTTTTCGATACACTCAACCATCAGTGAAGACTTGATCTCACAGGACCATAGGACCATGAGTTCCGCCTGACTGTCGCTCAGAATGGCAATTCGCTCATTCCGGAAATTTCTGTCTAAATTTATCTCTGCACATAGACAGATCGCACACATCTGCACTTGGAAAATTACCCATCGGCACAGAAGGCCTGGTTCTGGGACCGTATATTCCAGCGCCTATGCCTTCTAGGATCTCAGTGCAAGGGTACATTCCTGGAGTTTATTTTCAAATTCAGGTCTAGTCCAGTTTAACTTATCGTTCAGTTCTATACTGAACTTCTTTTCGAATGTTCTGGGTAGCTGGGTAAGTGGGAGCTGCAGCCTCAGCACTTCCATATTTTCAGATGTAATCACTTTTCCTCTCCCGAAGCCTTCCCTGCTAATATGCAGCGGGATACGCTTGATTGTTGAATAAATATTTGAAGCGGTGTCAGCTCAAGGATTCTTGGGCTACAGCCACTTATCCTGCTAGACGTTTGCAAATCATTAGAGCTTCTGTTGCTTTGGACAAGGTTGCGTCAACATGCACCTTCCCGCTGAGCTTGGCGATCAGGAGAATACCCTTAACTATTTCTAAAACTAGCCTGTATTTCCAAACTTCACATTTTGTTCTTCTTATATGAGATCACTGTTGGTCATGCAAGTTAACTATGTTAGATCTAAGTGAAAATAAACACTTAAAATCATGATTAGATTGTATCTAATACGTGTATCAAGTTTGTCTCAAAACCACTATAAGATTTGATATTTCAAGCATATGCCTTAGAGTGATTTGTGTAGGAAAAACGGGACAGTCTGAATCATAACATTTTGCACTCAACGACTAGTTGCGAAACGGTTACGCTGCAAAAAACAATAAAGCTGCTGAAACAGTTTTACAATTATAGGTTAATGTATTTTTTTTAATTCTGACAATGCAATGGCAACGCCAACGCTAACGTCAACAGCAGGCAGCGCTGCCACCGACAGTGACTAGTAATTCTACCACTGCGCGCCAAAAGCAAACACGAACATTGACATCAAATCCATAGAACAAAAAGCGAAGCAAAATAGGTGTGTGCGACAAACAAAACAAAAAATGTGTGAAAATAAAAATTAATAAAGCGAAAAAACGACGAATAGAAATTTATAACTACTCAGAAATACAAACATACTCGGCGAATGTAAGCAGCGTAAAAGGCCGGCAAAAATAAAACATACGGAGATTTGTCATAAGCTGATAAGCTGAACTACGAATTGCATACTAGTATGTACATATGCATGCATGCATTAATTCGTTTTTTGCAACAAGATACATATCTATGCATCGCCTATGTGGAGCGGTGGGCGAGAAATTGCGCAGCACTAAACGTCACCAACACTGTAATAGTAGGAGTGGCCGTTCGGCAGAGTGCAAAATGCAGTGTACCAGGTTATTAGACAAATTTAACAATTGTCTGATAATTTTAACGGGATCATTGCAAAAAAAATAAGAAGAGGAAGGGAGAGAGTGCGTTGATTGGCAAGGCTAAAGCTTAGAAGAAATTTAAGGCTTTGCAACATTGAGATATGCTGGAGAATGCATATATAAGTTGTTCCTAACTCTATACAAAAGATTGGGCCAAAAAGTAGTTGTTGAGAAAACAATTAAACGCAAAAGTAGTTGAGTTTACATAGAAGTTATTGATAACTCCCAACTGTGTTCTTGCAGAAATATGGGTGCGAAAATGCTGATGATTCGGAGAGCAACAAAAAAGAGAACAGCAAAATATAACCCCACTGAGAACACCTACACAAAGGACAAGTTTTTTTTCCTGTAAATTCGGGGCGCGATAATTAGGAAAGAGGCGAACAATTTTCTCTTCAAGATAGAGGTCATTCTTCGGTAGTAAATTTTCCGAGTGTTTTTCGCCATCAAAGAGCTTTTAATAAAAACCATAGAGGCATATACATATATACATATGTATATCATACTAGGCCTTACCGCATTGTAGTTTGGAGTTCATAAATATAAAAAAAAATCAAAACTAATTAGAAAGTGATAACGCCGTGAAAGCTAGGCACACAAGTCTCAACTTTGTGCTTTTCTTTCAGATTTTTATTATCTGGCATGTGGCATAAACTACGAAGAATATTAAAAAATATTGCAAATACTTTTACTGATACTTTTATGATAATTGCTATGAAGACGTGTAAGTAGACCCTCTGGGAGCACAGTGATGATAACAAATCGACTAATTTGCGTATGCCAAACAAACACTAAAGCAGCTGTCAGGCGTGATAGGGAAAGTGATTTCAATAAACCAATATTCAATAATTTCCGTAAGTAGTTACACTATACATGTAAAGTACTTTCGAAAAGTAGTTTTTTAATATTTTTAAAAAGTCGCTTGCAGGTTAACTTTCTAAAATTATTTTTTTGGCGGCCAACACTAACACGCAGTACTTTTTGAAATGAAATTGTGGGTATTTTATTATTTCATAACTGTAATGAATAGTAGCTCTTGATTATTAAAAGCGGGTACCAAACATAAAGGAATGGATGGGCACTTTGAGTGGCGTGCGTACAAAATATGAACGCCATATGTCTTATATCTCTGATTTGCAATGTTTTAATAACGCATACATTTAGCAAAGGTGTAAAATTGAAACTGCTTATTCAAAATCAATGAGTCGTAAAATTAAAATTTTTTGGTATATTTATTAAACAAATTTTTTGTTAAGACTAATTCATTTTTATAAACCATTTTTTTTAATAAACCAATTTATTTTTATAAACCAATTTATTGTTATAAACCAATTTATTTTTATGAACCAATTTTTTTTTAAATCAATTTTTTTAAAATCAATTTTTTTTTAACCGAATTTTTTTTATAATCAATTTTTTTTTTAAACGAATTTGTTTTTATAATCAATTTTTTTTTATAAATTAATTTTGTTTTTTATAAATAAATTTTTTTTATAAAGCAACTTTTTTTTATAAACCAAGTTTTTTTATAAACCTTTTAATTTATTATATTACAACATTTATTAAATTGAATTAAAATTTTTACATATTTGTATTATATTAAAAAATTTACATTGAAAATGTATGAAATAAAAAACCTTTTGTGGGGGGTAGAAAATGAGCAATTTGTTTCTATCCAAATAGTTAAAAAAAGGACAAATTTAAAACGTTTTTTAAATTATTTCTAGCCCCACATAAAGCTTGTCCTGAATATTTGTTGTTAGTTTTAACAACTTTAAAAAAAATGTCTCCATTTAATTAGGTTTATTTCTTATTGTTAAGCGCTGATGTTAATCTAATATTTTAAATATTAATAACTGAAAAATGCAATTATCGAAGGGTACTTTTAAAATTATGTATTCTTCCAATATTTCGACCCCAGTGCCACCTAGTGAATAAATTATTTTTCTGAAATGTTGCTTTCCATATACATACATATATTAACACTTATTCTATGTATGAACCATATCAAACCATAAAAGAAGTTTTAGAAATATCAGGCGCCTAGCTCTACAGGGTCCGGCACTCGGAGTGTAACTAACTTCAGACAGCTCTGTTAGTTAGCATTTTGCCGAGAGTAAACTCGAAAAAAGAAAATCAAAAATGGATTGATGGAAGTGGTCATCAAAAGACTGCAACGTCACATGAAATGGTCCAAAAAGTGAAGAAGCGACTTGAGCAAAATCCCGACGAAGTGCCACTCAAATGGCGAAAGAACTGAAAATATCTGACCGCCGCATAGTGAAAAATGATCTTAAAGTCAAACCTTACAAAATCCAAAAGGGGCATGATCTCGCAACAAGTCAGACTTGAGAGAACGAAGCAACTCCGCTTTGCCGAAAGCGGTCAATTGTGTTTTCTGATGAGACAATTTTTAAAATTGAGCAATTCGTAAACTCCCCAAACGATATGGTTTATTTGACCGACCGGTCATACGAGAATTTGAGTCATCGATTGGCCACCAGGAGGCAGCGCACGCCACAGGTAATGGTTTGGGCTGGTGTAATCGCAGACGGGCATTCTCCAATCGTTTCCATCGAACCTGACGTCAAGATAAATGCGAAATATTATCGAGAAAGCATTCAGGATTTGAAGACGTGGACAGACAAATATTTCGGTGGCAGACTATATACGTTTCAACAGGACTCGGCATCGTCTCACAAAGCTCGAGTTAGCCAGGAATGCCTAAAAAACAACGTTCCGAACTTCATAACGTCCACACAATGGCTCTCAAATTCACCAGACGCAAAGCCGAGGGATAATTCTCTTTGGGCCATTTTGGAGAGCAAGGACCGGACTAAAAGATTCACCATCTCGAGGCGCTGAAAAAAAGCATTGTCCGCGAGTGGAGCAAAATACCTGCAAGTCACATTCGGGCAGCTTGCGATTTGTTTCTGGACCGTCTCAAGGCCATAGTCAAGGCAAAAGGTGGTCATATCGAGCAAAAGTAAATTGATTCTTAATTGTGTGTTATTTTCACATATTTTTTACGTTGAATTAAATAAAAGTAAATAATTATCCAAACTAAATTTATAGCCTCTTTAATTGGTTACACTTCGAGTGCCGGACCCTGTAGCAGGCAAAATGTTTCATATTATGTCAATATAGGTTGGTTCATCGTGGTTTTGGAGTTGGATATTTCAAACTTTGACAGACTTCAGACTTTGACAGCAAAAATAGCATCAGTGAACACTTACTCGTACCAAAGCTGTCAGATTATGGAAATGTTTTTTCTTAGTTGATTCCCAATAAGATGAACAAAAGAAAAATTTCTAAATTTCTAGCAAAAAAAAAAATTGTTGAAAATGTACTACTCTTACTACCACGTCTGACCGCACCTCACTAATATCTCATGCGATGCTTCGACGACATAAGTACATATGGACATATATATGTATGTGATAACGTCAGAAAGATGCTTTGAATGATAAAAAATAACGTAAATACGAACGCAACTCCTGATAACAGTCGCAGATTTTGTATTTAAATTGATAGTTAACAAAAAAAAATATTTTAGCATGAAATTTATTACGTAATGTGTAGCCTTTGTGCCCCGACTGCTGATTTCAATTCAAATTATAATAAAGAAAAGAATACCAAAAAATAAGAATACCATAATAAATATAAAGTACATAGTGACAATGGGATCCGGGACCCCATTCACATGCATTTTTTGTTCTATTTCTTATTTTTGTTATAGATAATTGAGTAAATTGATCGCAGCTGCACTGCGACTGAGTGTGTGAATTATTGCTATATATGTAGTACCTATGTATGCGGAACGAATGCAAATTGCAATCGAAGAAAGTATTGACTGATTTGTGTAAACAAAAAATAAATTCCAACCCATTGTCCTACACTCCAACTGTACGCAGAAGAGTTCAGAGAACATTCATAGCAAAACAGGAATTATTCTGCAGCCGGAGCTTATAAAGGGTTTTTTTTACCTTTCTTGCGCTGAAAATAATTGAGATCGGCGACAAGTGTATCAGATTGTACACCCTGAATCATTCATACTTCCAATCGAGGTCAGCAAACTTATGAGGTATGGAGATCCACGCACACAAACCTTGATTCCCTAGCCACCAAAAAATGATCCATAATTGTTAAACATTTGTTTCCTAAAGTCACAGTCCTTGGCCGGTTGTAAGCCCGGTTCGTTCCTCAAACGTAGGACAGATAATCGCGGGAATGCTCTGAAGGCGATGTTGTTGTAACATCCCCCACATTTTCTTTTAAATGCTATTGGAGTGTAAGTTCCTAACTGGGGGAAATAATTCTGTGCTATTCCGGTAACGTAGACCCGACTAATATGAGAAAAAGTCTTAGTTAATATTCTACGAACGCTGTTAAATTATGAACAAGTTAGTTATTAGAACGAAAGGAAAATTGGAGTAACGAAAAGTTGTTATTTTTCGATGGTAAGGCAGTCATTCAAACAGATTTAGTGGCAATAGGGGAAATGTTTCGAGTTTCGTGTAGCTGCGGGATAAAGTAGATAACCAAGTCCTTCAACTTCGGTAGAGATGGGTTTGAGAAGGAAAGCTTATACTCGTACCCTCACGGAGCATTTGAATAATTAAACGGTTCTCCTGAACTCAACTCCAGACATAACATCAATAGCACCTCTAACTTCGAAAAGATACTCAGGTTAGAGTTACTAATAAATAACAAACTGAATGACACAGACAATGGAAAACCTCTAGATCATTTTTCTGGCGAAAGAGTATGTCAATAGCGTAACTCTGATTGATCTATGAAATAAACTATAGCTGGTCATAGAATGGTCAATTAAAAACATTCAGAACAGCTTCCCCGGTTTGCAAGTCAGAAGTAATAGCCAGATAGGTCCACATCAATGGCTCAGAAATAAAATTCTAAGAGAATTGCACTGGTACCATATGGTGAGACATTCTATGACCTATCCGTGCCAGCTTGGTCCAATTTAGTTCAGCATATTGTATTAGGTTAAACTACAACCTATCCAGAATCGACATCGACATGCTCAACATATCATATGACCGGGCTTTGAAGGTAACCCCCCTTGTTAGATGAGGTTGACGACGATGACTGCGGACTTCACCGTGCCAGACAGGACTTAATAAACGGCAACAACAACAAAAACAACTTATCTATTATCACCCACATTCACCGAGATAAACTGTTACAACAACAAAAACACCCGATAGTACCTTACGTTTTCACGGCAGTAGGTTCTACGTTACCGAAACGACCAGCTGTCACTCCAGCAGCATTCCCCGTACATGTATTGGGAATGTTTATGCTGCTACAACAACAACAACAACAACAACAACAACAGAGTCCCCCACCACATTTAGGAACTGTCGATCTCCGAGAATCGTTATCGAAGTCCAGCCCCCACCCATAGCAGACGAAGAGCTTCATTTATCCCATGAAATCCGCATTATACTCACACAATTTCGTTCTGGATATTGTAGCAGGTTAAAATACCAGTCATCCAGAATTGACCAATATATATTTAACACATATCCGGAACAGTATGCGGGATACACCAACTACCTCTTTAAATGCCCACATAAACCTACTCAACTAACGCCACTTTTCCTCTAGTCCCACACTTTTGAAACAGCCTGCTTCCTGGGCCTATCATTAGACGACCGATGGCTTTGCTGTATTTGGCAGTTTTCTAAACTGCTACAACAACAACATCGCCTCTCATCAATCTTCTCTTCATATCTTCCAGTGACAATGGTCACTTCGTTTAAATTGTGAATCAATGTTGCCAAATGAAATAATAAGTTCCAATCACATGTCGGGGGGAATGCTTAGCAATTTGAGTGAAAGTAGGAGTTTAATAGTTACTTAACATTGACGATATTCTCATCTTTAATTACAGCATCGGTTGTGTATGTGATGTTGCTGTTGTTGGAATTAAAATCAATGTTTTTGGCAACCATCAACGCATGCTTACGTAACCTATTTAGATTTCTGAATTTGCATTTGATGCTGGGCAATTACGGAATTCTGCGATATGCTGAGTCATTTTGCAAAAATCAGGTGGGAACGTAATACAATTTGTTGTTTTGTCGATTGGCACTTTTCCATTTCCTAAATCTAACAATTGTTTGGCAGAGTGAACTGGTTATGTATCGCGCTGCCATTGCAAACGCATGTATGTACTATTTGTACGTAAATCTGGCGCCAAAGAATTGATTATTTGAGACACACCTTTAGTCCAGCAGCTGAAGTTGAGACTGAAATTACTTGAAGTGCTTGGCAAAAATCGCCAGCTAACAAAATCAACGCCACTTCAAATAATCGCATATTGCCCTTAAAATCTTGCAATCAAGAGTTTCCATTGACTTTATGTATGGCTTGGCATTTATATGCCGCCCTTACTATGCAAAGCGTATCCTAATATAAACAAAATAAACTGTATTTTTATAAAGTAAGTCCTGCCATAAGTTCTGTTACAAGTAGGCTCCGTTATAGATATGAAATTTTAATGCTTGTTTTAATGAATTTGGTTTTATTTACTCATGTAAATATAAAAGAAGTTTAAATTTTCATTCGAAATGGCCACCATTTGGTTTTAGACAAGCCTTCAAACGATTAGGCCATTCAGCTATTAACGTCACCACTCGAACCAAAGATTACTTGAAACTCTACAAATTTCTGTGAGGTCTTCGACAGGCCAAATTCTCTAATTCTGACCACTAAACTTTAGTCCAATGGATTCAGATCTGTGGCCAATCTTCTGCGGCTATGATCGAAGAAATATTGTGTTTTAGTCACTGTTGGGTGGTTTTTGCCTAATGGGCTAGAGTGGAATCTTGCTTGAAGGTTCAACGCCTTCCATTGAATAGAGTACTGCTTCACCATGCATTCTAAGACATCCTCCTGGTACATTTTTTCTTCGGTCTTAGTCCCTTTTTCGCAGAAATTAAGAGATGTAACGTCTTTACAAACACCCCACAAAACCATTACGAAAGCGGGATGGTGCCACGCTGAACCCTTTTAACAACATTTCTTGCGTCTTTAGGCGTATAAATTCTGTCGTTTTGCTTATTAAAAACTTCTTCAACAGTGAAAATTTTCTCATCTATGAAAAGAATATTTTCATGGTCGTTGCATCTGTCGAGTCTAATTTTTTTCAAGCGCATTGTCAAAAGATGACCAGTTGAGCGACGGAAGGCTTTCACGTGGAGATCATCTCTAATTAGTCTTGACATGGATCTGGTCGATACATTGATTTCCCTGGGATTTCTGTGAATTCTTCCACGAATGGCTTTTATGGCTGCACTGGTTCGCATCACGCGACGACAAGCACTTCTTTTTCTGTCCGTCACTTCAGATGTTTGGAAAAAACGATTGCTCGTACGGTAAACCAACATTCTCGAAATATTAAGTTTTTCCAGCAATTCGTGGATCTCACTTGCACTTTAACCCCACTTATGTAATGCAATCTCTGCAATGCGATTTTCCTAAGCTCCACACTCCGCTGTTAACAAGCGAAATTTGCCACGAAATTGAATATAATTTAGAGTAGACAATGCAATAAGAAAAAATAACGGAACTTTTTTCTGGAAATTTTTTCTCGCTGTATGCATTCTAAAATTTGTCACAGAATTTATTTCAACACTAAGTAAATGTCACCAGCAAACGTGACTTTGCCCTTGCCCTAAGTGCTTATATAGCGTTTTTCAATAGGTGCGCTTCAACTTTTTTCCGATAGGGAGGGCGAATGACGCAATATTTTTTATTTTTCACTTGTCATTTGTAAACTTCATTTGTATACATTTCATCATGGAACGCTACACACTTGAGCAACGATTGCAAATCGTGCAAATTTTTTATGAAAATAATCGTTCTGTTGCTGCTACTTTAAGACTACTTTTTTCCAAAAAGTGATGAAGCTCACTTTTGGCTCAATGGCTTTGTCAACAAGCAAAATATGCGTTACTGGGCAGAAAGTAATCCACGCGTGATTCATGAGGCACCGTTGCATCCCGAAAAAATCACTATTTGGTGCGGTTTACATGCCGGCGGCGTAATTGGCCCATATTTTTTCGTTGACGAGAACGATCGCCACGTTACTGTGAATGGAAATCGATACCGCGACATGATAAACGATTATTTTTGGCCGCAATTGAATGGTATGGACTTAGACGACATGTGGTTTCAACAGGACAGGGCCACAAGCCACACAGCACACGCTACTATTGATTTGTTGAAGAGTAAGTTCGATGAGCGCATTATTTCCAGAAATGGACCGGTCGAATGGCCGCCGCGCTCGTGTGATTTGACGCCTCTAGACTATTTTTTTTTGGGGTAATGTGAAGTCATTGGTCTACAGTAACAAGCCGGCGACGATTTGTGAGCTCAGAGCCAATATTGAACGCGAAATTGCTGGAATTTCGGCCGATTTATGCAAAAGAGTGGTCGAAAATTGGGTTCAACGATTGGACTTCGTAAAACGTGCACGCGGTGGTCATGCAAAAGAAATCGAATTTCATACTTAAATGTATATGTTCAAACTCGATAATAAAAAAAAATTAGTTAAAAAAGTCAAACCGTTTGTGTTTTATTAAAAAAAAAAGTTGAAGCGCTCTTACTGAAAAACGCTTTAGCTAGCGGCTTGAGGGCCATGTAGCGGTTTTGAATTTTAGTAGCGATCGCGGTAGTATGAGCCGCAATAGTTTTTTTTAATATCAATTAAGTCACTTGGCCCTCAATTAGACAATCAACCGATTTTATGTTATGCTCTCCTTTGCGGTAGTATGAGCCGAGAAGGAGAGCAAACTACTTTGAGTAAAAGCAAACTAAAAAGAAAAAAAAAAACAATTCACTATGTTATAATATCGCTTGTCAGTGTAGATTCCTATATCACGAAAAATGTTGAGTGCATTGTCATTACCAGATGGCCTAAATTCGCACGTGATAGCATATAAAGCATATATGTAAAGATCTTGACTTGTCTCTAAGAAGGCAAATGTTTGCTACCATACGAATATTCGCAGGCATAACGAAATTTTATACATGCACACATACACATATCGTCATATGAACACTCATACATACAACATTAGAAGTTTGTCAAAGCTGCATAAGCTAGAGGGATCAACAAAAGTGTTTGTGTAATAGAATAAAAAGCTAGAAAAAATAAGTACCTAATTAATAGCGAAACAAAAAGTACATGACGCCCCGATTTTAAACAAACAAAAAGAAAATTACGAAATTCGAGGTAACCATTTACGGCCATACACGTACCGGCGGCATGTGAAAACAAAAATACCTGCAATGGCAAATTTTATTCATTCATTTTGCTTTCAAAATGGGATATTTTAACAATTCGCCGTTTTATTTGCTAGCTTCTTGTTTAACCCTCGGGGTGCCCCTGTGCACTTTGCCACTGTATTAGCCTTCCGATAGTTGCTTTTTTACGCTATTCTTAATTAAAATTAGTATCAATGTAATTGACCCTATAGTGGCATCGTGAGACGTTGGACGTGAGATCGCATAACCGGCAATTTATTCGCATGCATACGTACATACAGATATGTATGTATGTACATGTGTGTTCACAATAATAACGCGCGGCTATTTATTTACTTTTTATTTAATTTGTTTTTATTTATTTGTTTTTTTTATAAAAATATGGTTTATATTACAACAACAACCATATCACTTAAAGTTTAAATTTTGTACAAAAATTTAAGAAAAATAACAAAATTTCATTAGAATTTCAAACAGAATTTTTACAAAAAATTAGGTTTTGTAGTTCTGAAGCAAGTTTAAAGTGGCTCAAAAGGAGCATTATTTTTTGATAGTTTTTTTTGTTTACTTTGTTATGCATTTTATGCCATATAACGAATGTTCGAATGGAGCAAACGGGCAAACCAGAAACCAGCAAAAAAAAAAAAATTGAAAATCGATGCGTTTTTCAGCCGCTTCTAACTGACACTTTATTATACAAAAATTCAAAGTTGTATATAACTGCATACTAGATTCATACAGGATTCTGAGTAGGTTTGAAATTTTAATGAAAATTTATTTAATCTTTCAAAATTTTGCCGAGTTTGAAACTTTAAGTTATATGGTCTTTGTTGTAGTATAAACCCTATTTCTATAAAAAAAACAAAAATAGTATAAACTTCGCAACATGTCGCGCTGCTATTCTTGTGAACACAGGTGTACACGTGTACATACACAGGCACACCTGACGGTCTCTCCTGTATAACCAGTGTCAATTGAAGGTAATTAAATTAGTAAAATTTTAATCAAAGTTGGGTGGTATTTTATTTTTAAATTGGATATTATAAAATACTACATACATACATACACAAACTTATAGTCAAGATCGAAAGGGAAAATATAAGAGCTTCTTGAAAAATATAAGAATTAATTGCGTTTTGGTGTGCTTAGCGAGAGAAAGAAAATATATGTACATATAAAAAAATTAAGAAACTGAAAAAAATCAAAAAGAAAAGCGAAAAAAATACAGAAAAAAAATTAAAAAACTCGGGTCAAATAAAAAATAAGAAAAATCAGATCAAATAAAAAAATAAAAAAGAGTTAGATCAAATAAAGAATTTTAAAAATCAGATCAAATAAAAAAATTAAAAAGTCAGACCAAATAAAAAAATAAAAAAGAGTCAGACCAAATAAAAAAATAAAATAAAAAACAATAAAAGTCAGATCAAACACAAAAATGAAAGTCAGATCAAATAAAAAAAAATATAAAAAAATCAGATCAAATAAAAAAATAAAAAGAGTCAGATCAAATAAAAAAAATTTTAAAAAAGTCAGATCAAATACAAAAATGAAAAAGTCAGATCAAATAAAAAAAAACACCGCAATCCCGTTCTCAGCCAACACCGGACAAAATAAACCTCGTATGCACCATAGTTAATTGTCGTTGTTGTTGCTAATTTTACAACGTAAACAGTACCCATGATTTTTAGGAAATACTTCTCAAGTGACAATCATTGGTCAGAGATAAGTTCGGGCCGCCTCGTTTCGTTTCACTTAGAGTTCTCATATGAGCAACGAGTACCCGCACAGCTGTTCGATGCTCATTACTCGAACATTTTGAAGCATGAGCTCGAATATATCGCGATTTTGAGTAATTTGACCTATGCGTGTTTTGATTATTTTATCAGAATTTTTTTTTTAAGTTTGACCAATTGTTCATACAGTGCTAATGTTATTCGAAAAATAAAATTCTAAATCTCTGTTCAGTTGATCAAATTGTTCAAAGGTTCGAAAATTTCAAACAAATATCTATTTGAGCAGTTGAGTAATGACCGGAAATTCAAGGGGGTATAGAGCTACTCGCATTGCTCGATACCTGACTATCCAAAGCTCTAGTTTGATGCCGTGGAAGCGACTGTAGCAATTTTTTTTATTTCAGAAGTAATTTTATATAACATTATATAATATTATATATGTAAATATGTAACGACGACCGCCGTAGCCGAATAGGTTAGTGCGTGATTACCATTCGGAATTCAGATACAACGTAGGTTCAAATCTCGGTGAAAGACCAAAATGAAGAAAAAGATTTGTCTAATAGCGGTGACTCCTCGGCAGGCAATGGCAACCTCCGAGTGTATTTCTGCCATGAAAAAGCTCCTCATAAAAAATATCTGCCGCTCGGGGTCGGCTAGGTCCCTCCATTAGGGGAACAACATCAAGACGCACACCACAAATAGGAGGAGGAGCTCGGTTAAACACCCATAAAGGGTGCACGCGCCAATTATATATATATATATAAAGGGTTTTCCAATAACAGGTGTTATTTTGAATAGAATTGCGCTATCGAGAGATGATGAACGATTTTTTATGACTGGAATTGGATGGTATTGATCTGGACAACGTTTATTTTCAACAAGACGGCGCTACGTGCCACACCAGCAACGAGACCATTGATCTTTTACGGGAAAAGTTTCCGGACCGTGTTATCTCTCGAAGAGGTGTCCACAATTGGCCACCGAGATCTTGTGATTTAACACCTTGTGGTTTTTTCTTTGGGACCACGTCAACAGCTCAGGGTCGATTCAAGACCTCAAAGATGGAATTCGTGAGGCTATCGAGGACATAGGGCAGCCATTTTGCAATGCGGTTATGGAAAATTTCATGAAAAAGATATTGTCCTGTAAGCGTGGTGGTCATTTGCCTGATGTTATTTTCCACTATTAACGGCATACCTTCCTCTTTGTAATGAAATAAACATCCGATCATTTATATTAAAAAATAGCATTTCTCTTTGAATATCAAAATAACATCTTTATTGGAAAACCCTATATAATAATATATTTAATGCAACCATTGGTCAGACTTCTCATTTATAAAAATATATATATTGATTTTTGTCAGAAAAACAAAAAAATACACACATAAAATCTCAATACAAGGCTTAAATTTATAAGTTAAAAACAAAATAAAAAAGTACAATAAAAACAAAAAATATTTATTTTTTCAATATTTGTCACAATTTTAATGCTTAACGCATTGTTGTATCACATTACCTTTTCATTTACTTAACAAAACATTCTAATATTATACAACTTTCCCAATTCATTTCTTCAGTTGTAGTGCAAACAAAGTAAAATTCCGTCAAAAAGTTGTTTAATATCAATTAAGCAACTTCGCACTCAATTAGACAATAAACAAAAAGCTCGATCGCTCTCTCCCTCTCTCGATTTTCATTACTTCTCTAAGCACAGATTTGAAGCTGCCACTCTAAAAATCAAATCGACCAAAGACTCTCACACCTGCAGAATGTTCCAAAATATCTTGGAGATTACTTTATGTTGATACGAGTATAACAACAAAGAGAGAGAAAGGGAGAGACTTCAATGCGGCGTTTGTTTTTTTACTATTGGCGTATAGAAACCATGTCATTTTACCACACACAATTAGTCAGCATTTATGACTGCAATCTGCTGACCAACCATTTAGTTAACTGGCAGTGTAACCAGTTAATGTAAAACAGAGATATTAATTTAGAATCCAAACTGACCAACTAAATGAATCATTAATTTAAATAAATCTATAAATTAATTTGAACTACTATTGCAGTTTTAGAGGGTTGCAGTAAGGTGGGCGTTCTTCACAGACAGCAATCAAAGTAAAAGTCAACTATTCATCATCATCTGCAAGCATGTGCACAATCTACAGGCTACTATATACATATAGTATGTGTGTGCATATGTATGTACATATATGAATGTGAATATGTAGAAAAATAAGTGATCAGCTCAGCTCTACTTGCAGCGCTTACTCACTCGCCTCCTCATGTAGTTGTGGTTCAATCACTACAATATCGCCGGCCAGTAGTCATTGTGAATTCTGTGACGTGGCTAAACGCTAGACAGTAGCAAAATTGAAAGCAACAGCAATAACGACAAAGTTATAGGCAACAGTCAATAGATGAAAGCGATCATCAAACCCGCAGATGAGCGAAAAAACGTAGTGAAAATTTTTCTAGAGAAAATCAGAAGAAAGCCATGTGGTAATAGCTGAATATTATTAATAAATATGTATGTATATACGATGGAATATGCATGTACTGGCATACATACTTGCCAACCTACATGTATTCATTTTAGTTTTGTAATAGTTTAGAGACACCAATTGCAGATACTGCATGTGTATGTAATCACATTTTTAGTATATTTTATGAATGTAAACACACAAGTGTTCACAATAATACTAGCGCGACATATTGCAAAATTTGTCCCTTTTTTGTTGTTATATTTTTATGAAAGTATGTAGTAGATTTATATTTAATCCAAACTACAACAACTTATAGTTTACAATTTTAAACAAAATTCCATAAATTTTCATCAAAAAACCAAATTTTCAGTCAGAATCTTTAGAAAAATTCTGAGTATGCAGTTTCGTAGCATAAAAAATGTTGGTATAAACTTGTGCCAGTTTAAAATGGCTCAAACTCCTATGTAGATTTTTGATAGTTTTTCTAGCTTTTCTTATTGACGGTGGAATGGATTTTCTTCCATATAACGAAAGCTCGATTTTTTTTTTCATATGGAGAAAATGTACAAATTGTCAAAAATCAGCGCAACTTTTGAAGCTCCCCAAACTTGTACCGCGTACTCTAATTTTTTTCAAAGATTCTGAGTAAAAAGTTTGAAATTTAGATTTTAATTTTTTTTTTTATAATTTTGTACTAAGTTCTAAACTTTATGTTGTATGGTTTTTGCAGTAGTATGTACGAATGCCGCTGTAGCCGAATGGGTTGGTGCGTGATTACCATTCGGAATACACAGTGAGAACGTTGGTTCGAATCTCCGTGAAACACCAAAATTAAGAAAAACATTTTTCTAATAGCGGTCGCCACTCGGCAGGCAATGGTAAACCTCCGAGAGTATTTCTGCCATGAAAAAGCTCCTCATAAAAATATCTGCCGTTAGGAGTCGGCTTGAAACTGTAGGTCCCTCCATTTGTGGAACAACATCAAGACGCACACCACAAATAGGAGGAGGAGCTCGGCCAAACACTCAAAAAGAGTGTATGCGCCAATTATATATACATATACATATATATATAAACTATATTTAAAAAGAAAAATAATAAAAAGAGTAAACAGTCAAAACTTTACAATATCACGCGTTACAATTATTATGAACACAGGTGTATGTATGTTGTATTTACAAGTAGTTGCGACTCAAGTTTGAAGTTGTTAAAATTTACAAATATTTACGGACGGAATGTGCTAAAATTATATATTTCACAACTATTTTAGCTTTTTTTTGTAAAAGGTTAACACGTTGAGCCCGGCATCGATATTACTGTACTTTCCATTTGGCCGGCAACGAGCGAGCAATCGGGAATATTCAGACTGGAGACTGGAGCGATTAGTTAGAAACGAATTGCAGCAGACAAAAGTACACTTTGAAAATATATTCTGTTTAGAGTGTTTCAATAAACTTCATTAAAATTACTATACATTTATTTTTTAACTATCGGTCTTAGTTCATTGTCGGTCCCTAGGGACCGACGCCGGCCAAACGGAAAGTTCACTGTCGGTCCCTAGGGACCGACGCCGGCCAAACGGAAAGTTCACTGTCGGTCCCTAGGGACCGACGCCGGGCTCAACGAGTTAAGATTTTCACATATTATTCGTAATAAAGACATAAATAAACATACACGTATACACACATATATAAAACTAGTTTTAGTAAACAAACATCTCAGTAAGAAGAGTTTCCATTAACTCAATTAATTTCACAAAAACAGCTTTCACTTAATGAAAAATAAATTAGATTTTGTTGTTATTGTAGCATAAACATTCCCCATACATATACGGGGAATGCTGCTGAAGTGACAGTGCTTGGCCGGATATAAATCCCAGTCGTTCCGGTTACGTAGAAGCGACTGCCGTGGGAACGATAAATTAGATGTTTAAAAGGCTGCCTTTAAAACCAATTCAATAGTTATAATGTCTTATAAGTTTTTTTCCCGATTTAAATGAAACTGTGTCGGTATAAAAAATCGGTGAAGACAGAACAGATAGCAGATAAACGTCCCAAGTAAGAAAAATAAAACTTTTTCAGAGCAAAAATGTATAAATATTAAACATCCTACGTTTGACTGAGACGGTCGTTTCCAATTTCAAATTTTTTTCCAAGATAATATTGCCAGCGAAAAACGCCAAATTCCGTGGGTGAATAAGTGATACCGTTCTTATTGCTTCATTCTTGCGTTGAAATTATAGTTTCGAGTGGCTGTTCTTTCCAGAACTATCGATATAAATTAAATTCGCGGTCATCCCAAAAACCAGTCACAATAACAACTTTCTTTGTTACTTTAAGAGATCCTTCTTAACCTTCTTCGGTTTCAATTTCTCCCGATAAGTCTAATCATAAACTCTTAAGCTCTTATAACAACAATGGAATACTACAATGGGAATGCAACTGTTGTAGCACAATAATGAAGAATTCCCCACAAATATTTGCGGAGTACTAATGAAGTGACTGGTTAAAAATTTTGGTTGTTGTTGCTAATGGTTCTACAAATACAAAAATTAACCGGGTTATGGTCAAATTTCAGCTGACGGAAGAAAAAAGAAAGAAAATACAAATATATTTTGTCAATTTCCTATTTTTTTACTTAATTTTCAATGCAAGCAAACTTTCAATAAGTTTTAGCTAGTTTTCTGTTTGTTTACAATTTTGAATATTTTTCTCTTTGAGAGAGATCAGATAGCAATTCGCCAAAATATATGTACATGTTAAACCAGTAAAATCTCTGTAAGGAGCATTTATACATTCACATACATATATGTTTGTATACCAGCTGTGAGGGTATGCAATTTGAGCGGACTGGAACAACAAACAGCAACAACGCTTAATGTGAACTTATAAATGACTAAAGATTTTTAGTTACTTTTAAAATATATATATATATATCAAAATGTTTACTTATTAAGGGGGAACACCACTGTGAACGCGTGAAAATTAAGTGATTTTGATGAATTTTTATTTTATAAGTAGGGATGATTATTTGAGGATCGGACAAATTATAATTTATTTAACATATATTCAACTATACTGACACAAATGACGTCATAAAAAACTGATGCACCGTGGTGGCTACGATACAGCGGTGAAAAATCATCTGAAAGCAAAAAACCAAAAAAATTCTTAATCTATACATCAATGGCTATCTTCGTACGTGGCGGTGGTGCAGGTTTGCAAATTGAGTTTGTGTTTTTACGAGTACCCTTTTTTTGTTTTCGAAAGGCTTGAAAAAATATTAATTTTTGGAATTTAAAAAAACGGCTATGTACGACTGTAGCCAATATACATATATATGTATATAGTACATAGCCGTTTTTTTTAATTCCAAAAATTAATATTTTTTCAATATAAATATATATATTAGCCGTTGTAACTCACTACCTGCACTTATTGTATTGGGTATTACTTCGTCAATTTTCAAGATTTTAAGTTAACATTTTTTTTTACATATTTTTGAATATATCTACTTAACTTAACTTAACTAAAATGCAAACAAAAAATCGATTTTTTTGAAAAATCACAGTGGTGTTCCCCCTTAACAAGACAAACGGCATAACACAACAGCCTTGATTTGCAACACTGCATCATTCTCGGGGTCACACCGCCGTATACCGTTCCGCGCCAGTTTGAAGTCCTTATTTTTCGTCGTCACCTCGCCAAAAATGATTTTATAACGCGCCGGTAGTAAATCATAAATTTGAGAGTACTTTAGGGGAAAATTTATGATGGCACAATTACAACAACAACCAGTGCGTTCCCACGGCCCAGTCGGTTATACGTTACCGAAACGTCCCGGATTTATATCCGGCCAAGGACTGTCACTTCAGCAGCATTTCCCATATACATATGTATTGCGAATGTTTATGCTGCTACAAAAACAACACCAACAACAACAACCAGTACTACTCGCTCCCACGATAGTCGGTTCTACGTCACTAGAACGACCCGAATTATTATCTGGCCAAGGACTGTTTATGCTACAACAACAACAACAACAACAATAACAACCACTACAAATATTTTTTAAATTTATAAGAATTTAAGTATGTCTGAACTAACATTATAGGGTTTTAATGATTGATTAATTTTATTAGCATTTTAACGATGTGAAAATTTGTCATTTGTCCCTTTTTTTTGGTAATTTTCTATTTTTACGGTTTTTAACAACTCTTAAAAAGAAATCGTTTAAGTAAAAGCCCCCCTAATGCAAAAAAAATTCTTCATAGCCGGCATTTTGAGGGTCAAATCACACGCGGCTATGCATATAAAATAATGCGACAAACGCACAATCAGCAAAAGAGAAAAACAGTAAACCAAAAACAAACGAGGAAGCAATACTCAATTAAAGTGAAAAGTAATCGAATTAAAATCAGCTAATTTATATATAATGTTATTCTCCTTTTTTCTAAAATGCATAATGGGGCAAAAGAACATCAAAGGCAAAAATAAAGATATTTTAGTTAAAATACCGGCTGTGTTTATATTGTAGTTGAAATAATTGTGAGCATAAAACGGTTTTATATAAACATTATGAAATAAAAGTCCATAAAACAAAATATTAAAAATAAAAATTCCTAAATGTAAACAATCTTTTTTTATTATTTAAGGAAATTACAAATTTTTTCTCACTTAATTTCGTACAAATTTTATCAGCAGCCTATATCCAGAGTTTTGTTTGCCCGTCATTTAACGATTTCTCATTTCTCTCATCGACTTTATTGCACGTTCATTTGCCCAGCATCCGCTGCATTTATGTATATAGTACATACATGTGTACATATTTGCACCCACAAATTCGAACAACCTCGCCAGCCAACTGGCGATAAATGTAAGGGGGTTTATTCTATGTACATCCTCTTTCTTCAGCTATTTCAATAACAACAAACGGATCTGCACGCAGCGCAGTGAGCGACGCTCTTGTTGTTATTGCAGCAGCTGTAGTCATCGGCACCGCTAATATACGGGAAATGTACATAAGTGCGAATTGCTTTGCGGAATTTGGAAAATTCCAATAGAAAAAAAAACACAAACAACGAACTAGTAAAGAAAATTTTATTGGACCCAATTATTCACACATAATTCACGATAATACATAAAAGCGATAAAAGCCAGAAAATGTTTCCCTCAATTGGACTGGCCACACGCATTTACAGGTTGGCCGATAAAGTACGAAAAGTTTACGCAACACGCAATTTTGCTATACAAAGTGCCAAGCTATTATTACCCTCAAGGAGGATTAAAGAACCTCGGGACAAGTACTTGCGTACCAAAAATACACTATTTCTCAGATACTCACGATACTAATATTAAAGTTGTCGCGATGTTGACAATCAGTCCAATAATTGTTATGAGATTGGGCGCCAGCCAGAGTGGCGTCATTGAGACGAGCCAATTCCACCATGGTTGTAGCCATGGATCCAGCAGACTACTGTTGCTGCAGGCGTATTTGTGTTCCGACAGTTTTTTCAGCTGTTGAGCGCTGAGTACGCGTTCCTTGTAGGTAATTGATGGCATATTGGTGCACTTGAAATTGTTTGTTGCAGTGGAGGTAGATTTCGTACACTTCACTCAAATTTTTTTTTAATTCGACAATTTTAATTCTTTACCCTTTAGTGCGGCGATCTTGTGATTTGTCACTTTAAGCACAATTTATTTTTACTTTGCACCTGCTCTTGGCCTTTACTTGCATAAATACATAATTCACGTGTTTGACTTCTCGATAAAGTCAAAAATTCATTTGCTCTATTTTTTAATTCTGCTGCGAGTAAAAAATACGCTTCTTTGCTTTTACTCGCACACAAACACACGAAAGCGCTATATTTTTCCCAAAGCCTTTACCGATCTATCACAACTTTTCGCCTTGCATTTCTTATACTTCGTACTTTTGTTTGGACCCCAAATTAGCTTATTCAAATCGGTTTGTTGCTGTTAGAAAATTTTAAACTATTCTTTTAATATTTATTTCACACAATTTCCACGTCGTAACCCGATGAAAATGCACTGCAATCAGATGGTTGCAAAAAACACCAACGGCAACGCAAACGTCTGAGGGAAAAAAGCACAAAATTGATGGCCAACAGAAATGTCATTGATAATACATACATACATCAGCAGAGAAATTTTGCGGGAGCTCATGTACGTGTACGTCAAAATTCAAGTGTGTGCTTATAATCCAATCGGAACTTGTCACTTTGACAGCTAGCAGACACCAGGGTTGCAAGTCAATATGAACATAGATTACATAGTTTGCGCAAACTGTTTGTGTAGGGATCTATTAAATATTGAATTAAAATTTTCGATTCGAAACTTGTCCAAAATTTTCCTTCTAACCTTTTGAAATAAGTAGCACAAAAAGCCCTGATGGTGGAAAAATGGTGAGTATCGTGTGAAAACTTCAGAAATAGTTCACAAAAAAGTTAAGTCAAGTTTTGGGATGTTTCTTATTATTAGGAAACCCATAAATGCTTTGGTATGCAGAATAAAGCGCAACATATCTTAAAAAAGGCGTTTGAAAAAAGAGTACGGGTTGTTGTTGCTGTTGTTGTTGTAGCAGCGTCAACATACCCCATATATATGCGGGAAATATTGCTGGAGTGACAGTCCTTGGCCGAATACAAATCCGGGATAATAAAACTCAAACAAATTAAGTGGCGAAAGTCAAGCGCTAACCTCAAATATTGCACTCATTTCAATCATGAAGACAAGATAACCATTTGGCGAAATGAAAAATTGGCTGCCAAACTATCCAACTTACAAGACAATATTTAAGCGGTTATTATTATTATTATTAATTATAGGAGATATATACAACCCTAAGTTAATTAGCAATAATGTAAACAGCAACAACTGCCACAGTACAACATATAACACATACAACTATAGCTGTCCTAGTGCTACTAACAAAATGACAACAACAAAATGGTAAATAATATTCAACATATTAAATATTTATATGCACATATTGTATGTATATATGTGCATATGTACAGCTGCGGTCAAAATCTTAGTAGTGCACATACGTCAAATAGAATAAGTTAAAAAGCACGTGTAATCGCTTTTATAAAAAAATTTTATTTTTTCCCTCTTATAGCCCAAATGTCAAGCAAAACAAATCCCAAAAAACCCAACGTTTATCTTATTTCCGTAAGGTAAAATTATATTTAGAAAAACTTCAGCGAATTTTGAGTGGTCAAAAACTTAGTAGTGTAACAAATTGTTAGAAAAATGTTGACAAAACTTTTATATGATGGTGATTTTATTTTTATTTTTACCTGGGATTTTGTTTAGTATTGAAACTACTATTTTGTTGCATGACCCTTATTCTTTAGAATTGCAGCACATCGGGGTTGCATTGAGTCAACAAATTTTTGGCATCTTTCAATCGAAATCGACTCCCATGCGCTCTTTACAGCTTCCCATAGTTGCGTATTAGATGTTGGCCTGCGTTGAGCTACTGCCTCCTTGACATCAACTCACAAATTTTCAATGGGGCTTATGTCAGGTGACTGTGGCGGTCATTCCATTACGTTGATCTGACTCTCCAAACAAGCGGCATTTCGTTTCTGGCATATGGCAGCATGAAGTCCTTGAGTAGAGATTATTTTAGAAAACTGAGTTAAACAGATTGGAATCAGGTGGAGATCGTGAAAAAAATATTTTAATTTGTGCGCCGATAACAGGCACGAATTTCACGTGTAATTAATTTGGTTTTGAGGTTTGGTAATCAGTTTTTATTTCTATGTAAAATATTTTTGATATTAAGTCAAAGTTAGACAACTCTTTTTTAGAAAATCTATTAAAGGAAATATTTCCGCATGGCAACTACAAAAATGCAACATTGTGGTAACCTCATAACATTCCGTTAGTTTGTCTAGAAAAACGCGCTTGTTTACTATCGAATCAAATACAAGTTTTATTATTTAGTTTGATATTTTCTTAAATAATCAGTTTTATCGTGCGAAATATGCGGCCATTACATAAAACCGGTCCTAAATCAAAAACGCGTGGAGCTTCGCCTAACGCTAATTTTCTTGGCGAGATTGATACAAGTTCCTCGAGTGAAGTTACAGATTTTCATTCACCGCCGAGACAAACGGCAGCCGCTCGGCGATCTCAGAATGATGGAAGAACTTCTACGGTACGAAAATCTAGAGCACCAGAAAGAACATTACAACCTGTTCCAACTCCAAGTGCGTCGAGACAATCAAGGGGCAGCAGTCGTCGCAAACAAAGATTGCCCAGCCGCAAAGAATTAAAACTCTTGCAGAGAACAGATTTTATGATACCACGACTTAGTTTTTCTCGAGTCGTACGCGAAATTATGATGCAGTTCTCAAGCGATGTGGGTTGTATAACGGCTTTAGCCCTGGAGGCTCTACAGACAGCAGCAGAAAAGTATATGGAAAATCGTTTTGAAGATGCATATTTGTTGTCGTTGCATGCGGGGCGAGTTACACTGTTTTTGAAGGATTTGGAATTAATCAATTATTTGATGGGTAGATATAATTTGTAAAGTAATATTAAGAAACTAGCTTAATATTTGTTTACAAAGTGTCGTATATCAATATATTTAAGAAGTAAACGTGAAGATGTCAAGAGATTGAAAATTACCTCGAAATTAATTTTATTCGAGATTGTTGTTTTTTTTAATTTTTAAAAACCCATCTGCGATTTCAAAACGAAACGATTTCTAGGCGATAAATTTATCTGCATTTGACTCAGTACAAATAAACTTGGAAGCAATCCTTTCAATAATTTTTATAAATATTATGAAAATTGAGTTTGTTTTCATGGAGAAGGTGGGCAAACTGTCGAAGGTGACAGTGGAGTGGGTTACAGATGAATTCCGTATACGAAAATAATATTTTTTTTGTTTATTGCCAGTCTCAAAGCAGACTATTGCACTAACGATTGTATCATAAAAACACTATGTTTTACACATTTAATAAAACATATTTTTATTTCAAACTTAAATAATTTTTCAATTGGGAATCTAGTAATTTAGAAATGCATCACAATTCAATTGGATTTGAGTTTCGAACTCAGTTGCATGCTATTTGGCCAGCGGCTAAAAGGTTGTCACTCAAATAAATGTGCATATGAATGTACATATGTACATACATACACACATACATAAATCTGTAGCTTTACATAAATAATTTTATTGCAAGAAGCTTTTGAAAATAATTCGTTTTTCATTTTACCTTGCATATGCGGTCGAAAATAAACTATGTAGCACATATGTATGTATGTATGTGCATATGTAGCTACATTAATAAAGCCGAGTACGGCGTTCCACAAACTTTTTTGGTTGCTATCTGCTCTAGTGTATACGCAAAAATCAATTGCTAAGTAGGAATATAAAAATACGTAAACTTGTATTCGTCTGCAAATATATATTGTGAGCTAAAAAATTTTTATAAACTATAATTTAAGCTGATCTTTTCATTTTTAGCAAGTTTTAAAAGTATTCATAAATAGTAAATAGCGCCTCCATCAGTTAACACCCTCTTAAGTAGTAAAAACAAAGACTAAAGAGAAAAAATATAATAAAGTAATCTAAGCAATTTTTGTTTTTGTATTTTAATTTACACTAGTCATCAGTTTAATTGCTTTGTTTTTGTGGTAATTTTTTTCGCCCTACCTCTCCTCCCTTCACAGTTTGTATTAATTCCTTTTTTTGTGTTTCAGTTTTGTATATTGACACGGAACAATTTCTTAAAATTTTACTTTGTGGTTGAGTGTTTTTGTTGCTGTTGTTTTTTATGAATTACACAATAGTAAAATTAAATTCTAGTGCGATTGCTGTTGCTGCTTTTTGCTTGCCTGCCGCGCCGTCTGATGTGTTGCACCGTTCTTGTTGTTGTTGTTGTAGCAGTACCTTTGCCCTGTCGGTGTAGTGTAATCACCGGTCGTCTTCGTCTAGCTCATCTAACGGTAGGCCTAAGAAAGTAGCTGTTTCGACATGCTGGACATATGTTTAGTATGTCGGGGTCGATTCTGGATAGGTAGCAGTTTAACCTGTGAGAATATCCAGAACGTAATTGTGCCAAGGTTATGCGGGACTCTCGGGGAAGTTGGAGCTCTTCGTCTGCGATTGGTGGTGGTTGGACTCTGATAGCGGCATTCGGGGGTCGGGAGGTTAAGAAGGTGGTGAGAGTCTCCCGATGAATGTCGTTTATGGCCTGTCTGTACACTGTCGGAACCAGTAACTGTCTGTTTGTTTTGTCTGAGATCTCGGCCGCGTAGTTGAGGAAATGCTTCCTGATTTGCCTGGGAGGTGGCTCAGGCTCGAGCAGATGTCTGCATGGGTGAGGCCTGCGGTAACACCCTAGCAGGAACTGCTTACTGAGCAATTTGTTGTGCTCCTTAATAGGCAGCATTTGGGTCTCGTTATGCAGGTGTTGTATAGGTGACATCTGAAGGCATCCTGTCACGGTCCTTAAAGCAGTGTTTTGGCAGGTCTGAAGCTTCGTCCACTGCGAATCACTGGTTCCAGGCGACCAGACAGGCGCAGCATAGTTTAGAATCGGTTGGCCTATTGCTTTAAAAGTCGACAGCAACATTTCCTTGTCTTTGCCCCAAATGCTGCCGGCAAGCGACTTGAGAACCTTGTTGCGATTCTGTACTTTAGTTGCAATAGCGGTTGTATGCGCTGAGAAGGAGAGCAAGCTGTCAAAGGTAATTCCCAAAATTTTGGAGTTGTTAACCGACGGAATTGGTGTGTCATCGACTTTCACTTTGAATTGTAGCTTGACCTCCTTTGTCCAGGTGGTGAAAAGGGTCGCCGTGGATTTCGTGGAGGAGAGTTGTAAGTTCCTCGCAGTAAAGAAGCGAGAAAGGCTGGCCAGGTAGTCGTTTACCTTAGAGCATAGGCCATCAATGTCATTTCCCGACGCCATTATCGTGCAGTCCTCGGCGTATGACGACGACCACTCAGGTAGTTCGCGGTCCATCTCTTCAGCCCTGGCGGGAGTGTCGACTGTAAAATGTCATCTAGTAGCGTGGTGTGGCTGACTGTATCGAAAGCCTTTTTTAGATCCAATGCTACTAGGACAGTCCTCTCGCAGGGGCGGTTTTGGTTTAGTCCGCGGTTTACCTGGTTGTTTATGACGGTGAGTGCCGTGGTGGTGCTGTGCACTCTATGGAAGCCATGCTGGTGCTAGGCTGGGGTCAAGTGAGTCGTAAAGGTTGGGTGTAGAAGGGCCTCAAGAGTCTTCACTACTGGGGGGAGGAGAGTTATCGGACGATAAGACTCCCCTTGGTTGGCGGCTTTCCCAGGCTTCAGTAGGTGGACCACTCTCCCTAATTTCCCCTTATCAGGAATGATGAGAGTGGCCATAGACAGGTTGAATACCCTGGTGAGATATTCTACTCCCAACGGACCCAGCTTTTTCAACATCAGCATGTTAAGTGCGTCAGGGCCAATGGCTTTTGATGGTTTCATGTGTTTGATGGCCCCCTGACCCTCGTCGCTGGAGAAAGCAAGTGGCGCACTGTTGTATGTCAGTTTGTGCAGCCGTCTGGTGGCACTACGTTTGGATCTGTCGGCCGGAGGATGCAGAATAAATTGCCGGCTAAAGTAGCACGCGCATCTCTTCGGATCCGACAAAGCACGACCGTTAAAGGTGACATCAACCTTGCTTTGTGCTTCGTCGGGTTCGACAGTGACCTTACGGTGGACCAGAGCTTGCTCACACCAGAGGTGAAGTTGCAGGACTTCAGATGCTCAACCCATTTGGTCCGCTTGTGTTGGGTTACCAGTTGCCGGATCTCCGAAATGAGGTCCTTTATTCGAGGATCCCCGGGATCGGCCTGGCGTAGGCGATCACGCTCGTTCGCCAGAACAGCTGCTTCAGCTAGGAAATTGGGACGTATGTCTCGGATCCGTCCGTGGACGCGTGGTGTTGTCTGCGTTGGTCCTGCAAGAGTTGTTGTGGCCTGGCGTTGGCAGACGGTCGCGCCGCAGAGGGCGGTTGCGGGTGCAGAGCTCTGCAGCAGGGGGCAACGAAGTCGCGTGTCCACTCACGGGCGGTGCGCAGGCCAGAGCACCTCCGAAAGTGGCACCAGCCATTACAAGAATTGCATTGAACTGTTGTCAGGTTCCGAGGCACTCTGGTCTGACACACGGAGCAGACTGTGCGGGAGACCAAGAGCTGCTGGTTTGCCCCCGCACTGGGGTAGGAGCAGGACGGTTGTGGGTCGTTGGGCGAGTTGTGTTGCTCAAGGAGGCGCCTTACCGTTGAGGTGTTGTTGGTGACGGCAGTTTGAAGTGCCGGCACTGAGGGCAGTAGCGCCGTTGAGGCAGGGGCCGCCTGATGGCGGGAGCAACACGTGGCCACATACTTTGTGGACCACTCCCTATGATTCTTAAGGCCTGAACAGGTCTTAAGATGGCACCACCCGTTGCAATTGTTGCACCTAACCGAGGTAGAGTTCGGGTGGAGCCGTTTGTGGCAGATGCAGCAGTAGAATACCTCTGGTCCAGGGTTGAGTTCGACACTAGCCCTGAAGCTAGGAGCAAACGTGCTGCTAGGGATTGCTCCTGTGATGAAAGATTGGGGTGGCATACGGTATACTAGACAGGGCTAGTTTACTGGGGCGGCAGCCCTTGGTCGGGAAAAACCCGAGTCATTCCGGTAACGTAGAACCGGCTGCCATGGGAATGCCAGTCCTTATTAGAGAGCGGTTCACTTTTTACGAGAGCATCGCAAAATGTCTCAATGAATGGATCAAGTCAAAAGAACTCGAAATGTTCGTCAGAGGAATCCGTATGCTGCCTAAGATGGAGTAAAGTTGTAGCTGACAATGGAACATACTTCACATAATATCACGTATTATTTAATTGTTTGGCTAAGAAAGGATGGGAACTTATTCCCATACCTAATATTATTATTGTTTATTCCTATATAAGATTGTTAAATTATGTGATAGCATGAGAATTACTTTTGAGCAATAACGTCCGAGATCCTGCGCGCCCCAGACGAAGGTGAACCACAGCAGCCAGATTTCCGGCAACACACAGTTAAAATATTGATTGAAGAACAGCAAAGCGGGTCCCAATTGTGACCAATCCAAGTATTCCATCTCAGCTTTTGTCATGTGAGCAATCTAAACCGAAGAGTGAGAGAGAGTTAACGCATTTAAATAAATTAAATTTTATTTGAAAATCTTTCTTACCACCAGCTTATTGGTGACTTTGGCCGCCACTATGCCAAAGGCTAATATATATAGCGATGAATGGTCGGTGAAAATATTTTGCGGTGATTTTTGAGCAATTATCAGCGCTGGCAAGATGACCAATGTCAACGGTATGCTGGGCGAAAGTACGCTGGTACCCTTGTGGAGTGCGATGAGTTTGATGGATGGGAAGAAAACAAAAATCATATTAGACAATGGCAAGTAGCGCTGCACAGAACAAAACATTTAAGAACAAAATGTGTGAAGAAGACAAAAGAAAAGAAGAAACGAAAGCAACGTCTCTACTTGCATACAAACGTGAAAAGAAAGTGTAAAGAAAGGAGGAATTTTGTAGAAACCAAAAAGAATTGGCATACTTTTCATACAATTATTACTATGGCGCAGATATCAAAGACAATACTTTCGTTTTTTCTTTTCTTACACATCAAATTTTTTGCATTTTTATTATTTTTGAAGTGAAAACTTCTTTAGAATCGTTGGGAGTGATTTGAGAAAAAGTGAAACGAAAAAAGCGACACTCTTGGCTACGAAGCGTTATATTATATGTTGATATAAACGTAGCGACGAGCTAAATAACTTTTAGGCCAGCGCCGACAGCATGGCGCGATATCCGAGCGGCTAGCAATGTGAGCTTCCGATCCAAAATCCTTGGTTCGAACCACAAGAAAAAATTTTTTTTTATACAGTTATTTTATTTTATTTTATGATATGTTTATGAGGAGCTTTTTTTCATGGCAGAAATACACTCGGTGTTTTGCCATTGCCTGCTGAGGGGTGAGTGCTATTAGAAAAATAGTTTTCCTTAATTTTGGTGTTTTCACCGAGATTCGAACTGACGTTCTCTCTGTGAATTCTGAATAGTAGTCACGCACCAACCCACTCGGCTACGGCGTTTGTTTAATTTTACTGATGCAAAAATGAGGAAAAATATATGAATAAAGTTTGCTTACTGTTTACACATTTTCCAAAGGTGACGGAGAACCAAAAACAAAAGTCGATTTTCAAACAAATACGAGTGCATATGTGTAATTGTGTTAGAGTTTCGGTCACGCCCCAGCAAAACCTGCGTGCATATGTGTTTGTAACATTCAAAAAAATGTAATTGTGTTAGAGTTTCGGTCACGCAGGTTTTGCTGGGGACGCTCATAATAGCAACCGCGTGTGTATTTTTATATTCGTAAATATTTTCATTTTTAAATATTTACCGCAATTATGCCGAAAAATAATGCAGAAAAGTGTCGTGAATATCGACAGAAAAAAAAATCAATAAATAGCATCACGGAATTCATTCACGAAAATTTAATAAAGTATACACCAGAAGTATCGCGGATACTTAGAAAAGATTACAATAAAGTTCCAATGATTTTAAGTGGCGATTTTAACGTAAATTTTGCATTGGGCACAGCGGTTCCTTTAATTGATTTTCTCAATACAACATACAATTTAAAAATGTGTAACAATCGAACTGAATCGACAACACGATCAAGAACAACAATTGACGCGGTATTTCAAAGATATGTTGACAACATCGAAACCAAAGCATTTGTATCATATTTTAGCTATCATAAGCCACTCGTATCATTTGTTGAAATTGAAAACATTGAGGATGAATAATAATAAAATGAAGAAAATAAAATATGAACTTTATAGCAATATTATAATGAACCTATAATTATCCCGCTCCTAATGCTTTCGTCTCATTCTCTCTCAGTTTGTTTTACGGAAGGTTTCACTTCTATCGCGTCTAACCGTTAGACTGGTATTTTTTTTTTATTTTTTGTTTTCTTTTAGCTAAGTTAGGACAGATAAACAAGTAGTACTTCTTTCGGATTTTACTTTTAATTATTTTACCAAAAACTCGTGATTTGCATTTTTTTATATTTATGACAATTACAAAATTTTTGTTAAGCATTTAAACCTTTGTGTGGAGCGTGAGAGGCGAATAGGAGGGTTAAAGTAAATAAATTGGTATTTAACAAAAGTGAAGTTAATTTGAGTTCAAGAAAAATATGGAGCTTTAAGGAGGTTAGGACAGAAGCTAAGAGGAATGCGATAGAGTGCTAAGAGGGAAGGGGAGCTTTTAGAAAAAAGTAACATAAATACTAATTTGCATATAATAAATAAAATACTAAAATTTTCTAAAAGAAAATGTAAATGCTGTCGTGATAAATATGCACAAGACTTTCGGTCGATCTTTAAGAACTACTATACGGGTATGTAGAAAGGCGAGTCTAGAAAACAGATGCTGCTGTATTAGAAAACAATATTTAATTAATTTTATTTTAACTGCTAGCTACAATTTTATGGTAAGTAACAAATGTGGGATATTAAAATCATTTTTTTCTTAATCTACATACACATGGTAGAAAAAGTCTGCGTTCACCCACTGTTATAAAGTATTAAAATAATTTAACGGGTTTATCTTAAAACTCTCAGTTATTTATTTTCACTTATTTCAAAGAAAATTATTCGTAGTGGGTATGAACAAAATTTTTTGGAGTTTGAGCTGCGTCGTGTTCAGATAACGGGATTGTAGTACAGTTACTTAAATAGGCTGAGCAGAAAAAGTGTCCGTTCATTTCGAATAGTGACGATTATTTGCATGGCAATTACGTTAAATTTAATTTTAAATCATTCATGTAGTTGACGCGGTTAAGAACAAATCTAAAAAGGGAAAAATTGATATTAGAAATACATTTTTTGTAACTATGGACCAAAGGCGAAAAGAAATAGATATTGGTGAAAGGCAAATCATTGTAAGTTTGTGGCAAAATAGTAAGAGCTATCGGGAAATCGCGAAAATTGTTGGGAGGCAATACTCCTCGGTCCAAAGAGTGATAAACAACTTCAAGCAAACGAATTGTTTGGAGTCTAAGCCTCGTTCTGGGCGTCCCAAAAAACTGACGGAAAGAGAAGAACGCAACATAACTATTCTTGTGAAGTCTAATCCACGACTAACAGCAAGCCAAATTTCAAAAGACATAGAAGTAGAATACCAAAAGAAAGTACAACCAGATACAGTAAGAGAAATTCTAAAAAGAATCGGATTTCACGGCAGAGTGGCCCGAAAAAACCCTTCATATCGCGAGTAAATCGACTTAAGCGGATGGCTTTCGCCAAGGAATACGTAAACAAGCCACTTGTGTTTTGGAATAGTGTGATTTTTTCAGATGAGAGCAAGTTTTGCATTTTCGGGATAAAAGGTCGTAAAATTATTTGGAGGAAAAACGGAACGGCACTTGAAAAGCAAAATCTGGTACCTACGGTAAAGCATGGGGGAGGAGGTGCCATGATATGGGGGTGTATGGCTAGTTCGGGCGTTGGAAATATACAGTTTATTGAGTCGATAATGAACAGACATGATTATCTTGATATTTTAAAAACGATTTTGAGAGAAAGTGCAATCAAACTGGGACTCGGTGAAAGATTTATTTTCCAACAGAACAACGACCTGAAACACACAGCAGAGATTGTTAGGTTGTGGTTGTTGTATAATGTTCCAAAACAACTTCGCACACCCCCACAATCACCTCACCTTAACCCCATTGAGCACTTATGGGACGTTCTAGAAAAAAAATACGAGAGCGTACAATAACTAGCAAGGAAATGCTTAAGAACGCGCTTAAAGAGGAATGGGAAGCCATAAGTCCAGAAATAACAGCCAAACTAGTTGGATCAATGAAAAGACGTCGTTCTAGAAGTCATAAAAAGGCGTGGATATCCAACTAGCTATTAATTTTAAAACATTTCTATGATCTTAAGCCTTTTATTTTATTATTACTGAAGTGAACGCAAACTTTTTCCGTTTAGTTTGAATGGCCTTTTTAATTTTATGTGATCTCATTTTAAATTTGATTTTGTTATTGGTAGCGAAATATGTGTGATAGTTACGGTTAAGTGAACTAAATAAAACTCATTAAAAAAAATTTCTGAAATATTTATTGTTTTGAACTTTTTCTAATCCAAAGAATATTTGCATAGGTGAACGCAGACTTTTTCTGCTATGTGTATGTATATTTAAGAACACACGCAGAAAATTTAATATCTTTCCGGTGAATATTTTCGAAGTTACACGCAAATTTAAAAAGGCGTTTCAGAGTGCTTTAAAGTGATTTTCAAACTTTAACCGCGTTTTTCTCAAAATAGTGTTTTCAAAGTCGGTGACCAACATTACTCGAAAACTAAATCGGCTAAACCGACTAGTCTCAAGTTTTAACACGAGTTTCTTAAATATATTTTTTAGTAATTAATCGAAGATTTTTTTCCCGCCGATAAAAAAATTTTTTTATAAACAATTTAAGGCCGAAATTTTGGTAAAAAATCGATTTTTTTTTATTTTTTGAAAAAACGCCATTTTGTAAAAAATTTTTTTTTGCTTATTCCTTCAATTAATCACTAGATTTAACATTACTTTAACGAAATCTGTTTGGTTTTTTTAATTTCAGTGGATCCGGGTCGGAGATATAGTGGTCACCGCAAAACGTCTTGTTTGAGAGGAGCTTCCGGAGATCAGCTGCAGCTCCTTTCCAAATAAATATTTTTAATAATACTAAGTCTTAAAATACAGTTAAAAGATAATATAATGTGTACAAATTTTTAGATCAATAAATTTAAAAGTTTTCTCAGAAAAAATTCTGGAAAATTCGCTTTTTTCCGGCCTTTTAACTGTATTATTAAGATATTTATGGCTGTTCTCGAACAATGAACATCCTCTATTGGCAATGTATTGCCCGACATAAGTACTAAGATTTAATCCTGTGGATGAGATGACGTAGCAGGAGCATTGAATGGGTTTGTTTACGAAAAAACTAAGAATGCGTTAGTGATATATGACAAAAAATTAACACAGTTCTCACTCGCTCGCCTGAATTGACTGAACTGATTGGAAGAGTGTGTGAATATACAGTAGATTCTGTTTTTATGCGGGGTTTTTTATGCGGTTTTTAAAAAAATGTAAAAAGGCATGCCGACCTATCGGAAATTGTATAAACAAGATTCTAAACCAGCTAAGCAAAAACTCATCACAGATTACATCAGAAATGCTAACACTACAAGTATGGAACCGCCTGCATCACCATCTAGATCAGACGTGTACATTTCCTCAAGTGACGAAAGTGATTTTACGCCAAATCCTAAACGATTTCGCAAAATGCGAGTATTGTCTGATTCTATTTGTAACGATGTAAATTTATTTTTCGATTCTGACGTTTCTTAAATAAAGATATAATTTTCAAAAATACAATTTTTTGTTTATGCGATTTTATTTAATTATTTCAGATTTATGCGGTTCTTAGCACTTTTGAAACGTATCTATAGTTTTACTATAGAACTGGTAGCTTTTTTATGCTGTTTCTTGCCTTGTATGTGAAATTATCGTGCAGATTTCGGTTGGTGCAAGGCGGATTTATTACAGGTGATGGCATCCGCACGTCAAAATCAGCATGCTCTCCTCCACATTTCGGTCCCCCTCCACGACGGGAAAAAAGGGGTTTGTTGTTGTTTTTGTTGTAGCGGCAAAAACATTCCCCATACATGTACGGGTAGTGTTGCTGGAGTGACAGTCCTTCGACAGATATATAGTAAATCCGGGTTGTTCCGGTAACGTAGGGCCCACTGTCGGGGGAAAAGGGTCCTTTACCCCGCTTAACTTTTTTCCAGCCCAATACACTTCCATGTTTTTTTTTTGTAATATTTCACTTTAGATATTATCGTCCCCTTTCTGTGTTAACCTCGTAACTTCATTTTTTTCGAAATTGAGATTTTTAGTAAAAAACACTCCTCAGAACTCCTGTTACGTAAAACAAAACATACAATATTCATAATGATTATAGAATTTTTTTCAGAGCGTTTCGATTTTTCTCGTATCTACATGTTCGAATTCAAAAACCTCGTATCTTCTATAAGTATCGTATCAAATAAGTTATAACTTTTCATAGAAATTAAGTAACTCTAAACATTTTTTAACGATTTACTGAAAATTTTGATTTTGTAGATACTAGGTTAACACAGAAAGGGGACGTTATTTGAATCATCAACTGTACAGATACACAGATTTAAACTGAAAGATTAATTTTGACATTATTCATATCTACGGCGAAAAAATCATCTGGGCGGATGCCATCACCTGTAATAAATCCGCCTTGGGCTGGCGAATACTCCTGTGACGTGGCGGCCGAAGTTCCCCTCACCATTTTCTTTTTCACCATAGTTATAGGCCAAACCTGAGTTTTGTTGTTGTTGTAGCAGCAGAAGCATTCTCCATACATACACGGAGAATGATGCTGGAGTGACAGTCAGATATGACCTCGGGCCGTTCCGCTAACGTAGAACCGATTGTAATGGGACCTAGTAAGCCCTGTCAAACCTAGTAATTTGTCATCCTTGAATAACAGCCATAGTGTTGTGTTAGCTCAAATCAATGTTGTTAAAAAGCTCATAAAATTTTTATGTTAAAAAATATTGATAACTGAAATAATTAAAAAAAAGTTGTTTGTTAAAAAGCCATATTCGGGTTAAATAAAACAAAAAACAAGAAATACATAATTTCATCTATCAAGTTAAAAACAATTTCACAAATAATATATTAATTATGTAAAATATTGAATATTTTATTTTGCAAAAAAGAGACGGTTTTCATTACTATCATTACTATTACTATTATTATTTTTAAATTTTTATTTCATATTCATATTTTATATCAAGGCATATAAACGTACAATATTTTGTATAATATAAATGTATGTCATATAATTTATGCAAATTATAATTATCATCGTTTGCTTAGTTATTACAAAAAATTAAAAAAAAAACACGCATCCTAATTACATTTGTTATCATTAAAGAGCAAAAACAAAGTTTCACAATTTCTTTTTTTTTTTTTTAATAATATGCATACATATGTACTATGAATGTATGTATAATGAATACGGTTGTGCTCAAAGATTGCTTAACAAATGTGCCATTTCAGATTTATTTCTGCATTAATTATCAATTTTTGTTAAAATTGATTTTATAATATATGAATTTTTTCAAGTATGAACGGTTTTCGTTTTTTTTTGTTGTTTTTTGTATTCTGGCGATTTACACTTTTTGATTGAAAAGAAATGCGGGGTTTGCGCGTTATATTTTTAATTAAATTTATTACAAAAACTTACTAGCTCTTAAATTGATTGAAGAACCGTATTTTGAAAAAGGTTTGTTAAAATAAAACGCAAAAATAAATACGCTGCCCTATCACTTAGAGCGAGTTTACATAGAGCAAAAGTGACCAGCGAGCATGTGACTGTCTATGTAAACTAACACTTTAGTAGATTTTATTGTTGCACCACATTAAAGTTTACAAATATCAAAATAAAGCAACCAGCTATTTAAAAGCATTCAATATTAAATTATATCCGTTGGAGGCAGCCTTTTTTTATTTATTTTTGTTTTTTTTTGAGTAGCAGCAAAGTTAAATTTTCATTACTTTTTAATTTATGGCAATATAGTATAACTGCTAGAACCGTTAATCGTGTGTTAATTTCCGTGAAGCCGGTTGTGCAATTTTTGTTTGTTAATTTGATACAATTAATTTGTTTTTGTCGGCTTAAAACAAAATTGATTGCACATTTTTTCACTTCCCTATTTTTTTGTGGCATTTCAGCAAAACAAACGTATCTACTGCTTCTTCTTGCGCCGCCTACTGCTTATACACATTTTTCTTGTTTTTGTTTATTCATACAAATTATCCAAATAACGCTGCAAGCATATATTTAGGCGCAAGATTTATGAACGCAAAATTCGTTTGTGTGTGTTTTCTTACTTATTCTCACACTCTCCTCCTTTCAATGCACAAACATCATTTATATATGTGTGTATGTTTTCATATATGTGAAAGAAAACTAATATAACTATTACTTGTTTTATTTTAATCATTACTGTTTCACGTCTCTTAACACATTTTTTATTGTGTTTTATGTGTTTTTATCAGCAATCAGCAAACCATTATGTTTTTCCATTCACAAAAAAAAAAGTAAAAAATAACTTCGTAAAATATTATATATAAATTTAAAACATGACACGTTATTTTGACGAATAAATACTTCGTAAGGCCTAAAGCAACAAAAATTTAAAAAAATACTGCACAAAAACAAACTCAAGCATACAAAATACATAAACACATAAATGTATAAAATAATTAAAAAAAATTAGTTTGACAGAAACGTTTAAACCGGCATAAAACAATTTAACTATTAATTTCGAAAACTAAAAATTTTCGAAAAAAAGAAAAAAATCCATTAAAAGTTTTAAGTGCGCAATTAAATTAAACAATTTTTCAAAATCAAAAAGTAAGTTAAAATTACAAAAAAAAAAAAACAAAAAAGTGCTTTGTTAAAAAACGAGAACAATTTCATTCATTAAAATTAAAAAAAAAAAAAAAATAATTACTTTAAAATAATCACGAAAACGTGTTTTTAAAAAACATAACTCAGTGATTCTATTTGTATATATTTTGTATGTGCCTTTGTTGTTGCTTTTATAGCAAAAACAAAAATCGTTTTTAGCTTTTTTCACTTTTTGTTTGCTTTTCATACTCCTCCCAATTTAAAGAAAAAATTCACACAAATTCCTTTCTTAACGTAAATTACTAAAAAAATGCATATCAAATCTTCATTAATAAGAGGTTTATGTTTGTGTTTTCATTGCTGTTGGTGTATTTGCGCTAAATTTGTGTGTTTAGTTTGCATGCAATGCTGTACAAAAATTCATATTTGAGGACATAACCTAAAAAAAATTTTTTTTAATGCTTTTAATGCTGTTTCATTCTCTTCAATGCGATCTCATAATATAGCGATTTTTTAAATAAAACCAATTTGTAATTTTGAAATAAGAGGCGAAACAGTTTTAAATAATTACAAATTTTACTTTGTTATACTCTGTTTAGACAGAGCACATTCAAGCAGCTTAAGAGCGTTTGTGAAATACCTACTACGCTCGCACGGCGTATAAGCTAATGTTCAGCAGCTTCGTGATTGTTGTTATGGTTATGAGTGAAAATATAACATATTTTTGATTTCTTTACTTTTCGCTCGAGAAGGATCCTTACTTAGTTTTGGTTTTATTTTATTTATTTTTGTAGCTCAATAATTTTTGCGCTCTACTAAAGTAGGAATTACGACACAGCACGAAACATATTTTTCGTATCATCATTCTCTAATTGATCGCGAACCTTTTAAAAAATATGTTTTCTAAATTACAAGTGGATATTATATTTCAAAAAATGATTTAAAATATTTATTGGTATAAAAAAAAAACAAAATAATAATAAAGAAAACAAAAAATAATAAAGAAAAACAAATAAATAAAAAAATAAAATAAAAATAATGACTATCAATTATAACTTGATATTATAATATATTTAAAAAAAATGATTTCAAATATTTATTTCCATCAAAAAAATAAAAATAAAAATAAATAAATAAAAGAAAAAAAAAGTAAAAAAAAGAAAAAATAAAATAAAATAAAAATTTCAAATAAAAATAATGACGGTACTAGAACTAGAATATAAAATTAAGTTAAAAGTTTTGAAGCACATTAATGCCTAATTTTTTGTTGAATTTTTGAAACGCATTAATGCCTGATTTATTGTTGCATTATATTTTTCTCCACATGGAAATAGAAAAATGTGCTACAATTTTTTTACCTTTTTCACTCATGGATTTCATTTTCTCTTCGCACGCATTTATTATTTATTTTCCGCGCGACAAATATAAATTCTAAAATTCTCAAACAATTTATACACTGCGCTAAATAACTAGCAAGCTTTAAGAATTTCAATGCTTCCATACAAAAATTATTAAAATTAAATAAGAAACAAATAAATTGTTAAAACTTGTCAAAAAAAAGTCTAGTGCCGTTGTCATTTAACGCAGTGTATTTAAAGTGATGCTGCTGCTTTTTTTTGGTAGCAAACCTAAATTTCATTAACTGTAAGACCCTGAGTTTTAGTTGTTTTTTGATTGAAACAAAAAAATACAAATCAATAATACAATAAACTATAACCCTTGGCGAACACAAAAATAAAAATTGAAACAGATATAATTTTAAAAACTCAAAATAACTGATTTTTATTAATATTTTTTTTGTCAATTGCATAAAATTTTGTTATAAAAAAGATTGGTAAACTAAATATGTTATCAATCAGGTTTTCAAATACATAGTATATTTCCTCTGTATGTAGTCCATCTGAACAGAGTATAAGGATGGAAATTAAAACAATAAAGAATTTCAACAGAATTTTATTTGTTTTCGAAATTTAATTTGTTTTCAAATATGTAAAACATTGCGTCAGAAGTTCAAATAAAGTAAACTTAAAATTTGTTTTTTTTAGAAGGCAATAAACTAAAATAACCAGATTTCCTGCGATGCATTCGGCTCTGCATTAATATCAAACTATTGACTGTTTTTAGGTCTAAACTGAGTGTAAATGAAAACGAGCACCGATTAGAAGAAAAAAAAAACAAACAACAATAACACGTCAAAGGTTAAATGCAATGATTAAAATAATTTGTATTTTACTTTAAAATTATACAAGCAATTTTTTAACACACACGGGGTTTTTGAATCTGTAAAAAATTAATTATGGTATTTCGAAATTAAAAACAAAAACAACAATAACACGTCAAAGGTTAAATGCAGTGATTAAAATAATTTGTATTTTACTTTAAATGATACAAGAACGAAATTCCTTTTACAGTAGGTTCTGTTTTTATGCGGCTTTTTTTTATGCGGTTTTGAAATAATGCGGTTTTTTTTTTTAATTAAAAAATGCATGTCTACCTATCGGGAATTGTACATATAAACAAGATTCTAAACCAGCTAAGCAAAAACTCATCACAGATTACATCAGAAATGCTAACACTACAAGTATGGAACCGCCTGCATAACCATCTAGATAGACGTGTACATTTCCTCAAGTGACGAAAGTGATTTTATGCCAAATCCTAAACGAATGCGCAGCATGCGGGTATTGTCTGATTCTATTTCTGACGTAAATTTATTTTTCGATTCTGACGTTTTTTAAATAACGATATAATTTTCAAAAATACAATATTTTGTTTATGCGATTTTATTTAATTATTTCAGAGTCATGCGGCTATGGAACGTATCTATAGTTATAATATGGGACTAGTGCCCTTTTTTATGCGATTTTATTACATTATTTCAGATTTATGCGGTTCTTAGCACTTTTGAAACGTATCTATAGTTTTACTATAGAACTGGTAGCTTTTTTTATGCCGTTTTTTTTATGCTGTTTCTTGCGGAACGTATCTACCGCATAAAAACAGAATCTACTGTACTTCAAATTTTTTGACACACGCAGGGATTTTTGAATCTGTAAAAAATTAATTATGGTATTTCGAATTTAAAAAAACTGTATACCGACTTTCTTGCATTGGTCTATTGTATTTTTGCAACTTGTAAATGCGTAAGCCATTTTTGCCTTCTTATTATTTTCTATCAATTTGAGTTGCATTAAAGGCAGTTGAAAAAAATATTAATCACAATTTTCCAACTTTTAGCTACATTTCGATGACAACGTCAAAGTACCAGCAAAAGTTAAATGGTTGTTAATGCCGTTAAGTGTAATTGCCTTCTTTTTTGTATCATTGCTCTACCGAACTCCGCTGATCGCGTTGCCAACTTAAGAACGAAATTTATGGCGTAACAAATAAACAAATTTTCATTCTCCATCAAATCGTTGTTGTGACTTTGCTTGCACAATTCAACTAAAGTAATTACATTTTAAGTCAACTTTATTTCGCTTATGCGCCGCCTTTGCCACAATTTCGCAGTGCAGGTTTAGTTGTTGTGTTTACCCTAGCTAAACTTTGCTAAAAATTCACCACAGCTAAAGTCGCATTGAAGCATTTACCCCCAATTTGCCTTTAGTTTTACAATTTCAATTTTCGCACAACATTTTAGGCATTTTTCCAACTGCAGCAGCTTTTCTAACCTCAAATGAAAATTTGCACAGCGTGTCATGCTGTAATATTTTCAATTATCGACAAACAATCAATTGTTTGTTCGTATAAAAAAATGAATATGTGAAGTTGTGATGTTACGCATATGCACCTAAGTATGCATTATAAATCGATTGGCTGATTGATATCTCACACGACTAATTATATAAATATATGTATAATATATATCCCAATTGGTAGCTTGCGCAAATTAAAATATACTAAATACTCTAAATTTCCACAATTATTGCAGTGTCACTTGATATTGTTGCTATTGCCGTTATAGTGTTTGCAGTTGAGATTGTTGTTATAGCAGTGTGGTGTTTGTGTGTGTGTGGTTTGTGGAGAGAAAATGATGGTGGAAAGTGTTTGTTGCTGTTGGTGGTTCGTTTTTTTCCAGTATTGTTTTCTTTATTCGTTTATTTGTTTTTGTATGCAGTGTGTTGTTGTTGTTTTAATTATTTATTTTTTTTTTTGTTTATTCTACGACTTTCTATTCTATTATGAATGGTATGGCGTTACATAGGTTGCTGGGAAGATGCCTTTCCGATTGCCAATCTCACCATTCCACCAATTCTCATCAGATCGATCTGTGACGGTGATGACGTCTCCGCGTCTAAAGTCCAATTCACCAGATTCTTGTGGCACAAAATCGTATAATGCTTGAACGAGCATCTGTGAAATGAAAGGAGAGAGAGAGAGACAATTTAATAATAAATAAAAGCTCAGTAGACACATACACTGCTGGTCTTAGGTTAGACGCGCCATCGTTTTTTTTAAACAAAATCAATTATTTATTATCATGCTTGTTCTAATTGTCCAAAATGCTTTTCTTATCAAAGTGCGAATCTTGTTCAAAAAAAAAAAAATGCTGACAGCTGGTTGATTTGCGAAAAAATAACTGTACATTCGGAGATTATAGAAATTTCTATGGCAATCACACGTGTTTTCGGTTGGTCATTGAATTAGACGCAGCTTAAATTTCTTCGTATTGCGTGGACAAGTGTAAACTTTCGTATTGAAAAAATATCAAAAATAAATAAATAAAGTGTTTTCGAGCTACATTTGAAGAAAAAAAAGCTGCTGTTATGAGCTTATTGGAACGTCAAAAAGTAGACTTTCTTCACTCGCAAGGACTGTCCAATCGGAACATTGCCAAACAAATAAATCGCAGCTCCAGAACTGTTTGAAGGATCCAGAGGCATATGGAAATAACTTGAAAGGGGGAAAAAGGCACTATCAAAACAAGCAGTACGCCAAATTGTTAGAATTGCTTCGAATTCGACTAAATCTGCTGCTAAGATCAAGGAATTGGCCGGATTAAAAGCAAGCCTATCAACTGTTCAGCGTACGATCAGAAATGCAGAACACCTGAAGCGTCTAAAAATCAAGAAAAACCCCCCTTTGAATGCAATACGCAAAAAAAACCGGCTTCAATTCGCGAAAGAATACATGACGTGGACGGTCCAATCTGACACTCGACTAAATGATTGGCGTTCAGTTGTATTTACTGATGAAAAATGTTTTAATTTAGATGGCCCTGATGGATTTCAATATTATTATCACGATTTGCGGAAAGATGAGCTATATTTAAGTCGCCACCATAGCCGAGAAGGGAGAATAATGGTGTGGGGTGCTATCACGTTTTATGGAACAATTGACTTGATTTTTATCGATCAAAAGATGAACGGCGATCGCTTCAAAACATTGTTGGAGTCCCTATATATCCAAAATTAAAAGATCTCTTTGGACCAATTCCTTGGATTTTTCAACAAGACAATGCTCCTATTCATAACTCTCGAGTAGTAAAATCTTTTATTTCGAGTCAAAACGTTAATATCATGACCTGGCCACCATATTCTCCAGATCTTAACGTAATTCTAAGTGTTTGGGGCTGGCTAACACGGAAGGTATACGAAGGAGGAAAGCAATACGAAGATAAGGAAACATTAACTGCAGATATTAAACGTGCTTGGAGCGAGATTTCCTTGAACGACATAGATTTCTTGTATCATTCTATGAAGGACCGGATTTATGAAGTTATTACTAACAAAGGAGGTAGCACTTATTACTGAAACTATTTTTTTTTTTATTTCAAATAAATCAAATAGTAATTTAAGTTAAAATCCAAAGCCAAAGTGCGTCTATTCTAATGACCAAGAAAAATTCGCCTTATTTTGAGTAGCTTTAAGGGGGAAGTCTACTGTGACAAGGGAAAAAACAGGCTTATTTTCCGGATTTTATTTCTAACAAAATATTGCTCGTACATAAAATCTATTTAAACTCTTATCTTTATTATATATTTAAGTTTTTGAAAAAAAAATTTTAAGTCAAAATATTCAAAATGGCCGCTGTGGCACTTCTGCAAGCGCAGGTCCGCTTTTCTTAGGTGCCTAAACGGTGTACATGAAATCTTACGTTTCGGTGATCTAAAACAAAAAAAAACAAAATATTGTTATCATATACATAGTATTGACTCTCGTCTGACGTAGGATTATGTTGATAAAAAATTTTGGCGTTGAAAAAAAAATTCTTGAAATTTTTTTCTTTTTTTTTGCCTAAAATTGATGTTACTATTGTTTATAACAATTTAACAAATAACGATATCAAAAAAATCCTATGTCAGACGAGAGACACTATTACAGAGAATATATAATTAAATTTTTAAGCTGATTCATTTATCAGAACTCGAGATATCGTGTACACCGCATACAAAAACTTAGTTTCGAGAAAAATGCGTTTAAAGTTTCAGTATTAGCAGGTACGCGCTTTGGAGCGCTTCGGGAAAAGGTCGAAATTTCAACGAAGAAAAATTTAGCCAGCTGTAACACATATTGTACCTTATTTAAGAGGGTTCAAAGTATTTTTTAAGCTAATAAAAAAAATCGATTTTTTGAAAAATTCACAGTAGACTTCCCCCTTAAGAAAATGTTTAAAAAACACAATTTTGTTAAATATGTATAATCATTTGAATATTATATTTAAAGTATCATTAAATAAGAAATGTTTTTGCATATCAACTTCTTTTCTATCGTCCTTTAATAAATAAATATGAAGCAAAGTTGTATGCAACTAAACGTGCGTCTAACCTAAGACCAGCAGTGTACATACACATGTAACCAACACTACGATATAACTACAATCTATATAAAGCGATTCTGTGGCACAAAATCACAGACACTTTATAACCTTTAATGCCTTTGAAGGATATCATTAATTCCCACTTCTACAGATTATTGCCTGCCAATAAACCCTGGTAATTTTTTTTGAACATTTACAGAGCAGCTTATACGAGACCATAGTGATGTAGGTTAGGTTAGGTTGACTTGGCTGGCTGAAATCCATCACATAGACCTATTGGTCCTTAGTAGTACCGGATGGAGTTTGACCCTTACGTTTCCTTGTAGTAGGCTACATGTAATAAGCCTGCGTCTTTTACGAATCTAAGTAAGCTCTGAAGCTCTAACCACCCCGAGAGACATTCTAACCTCTCATATTGTAGAGCTCCTAAACATTTCAATCGGGTTCTAGATAATGCAGGACCATAGATAGATAGATAAATACTTTATGAGGTTTGCACTTCGACCTCATGGCCTTTTGTGTCCTGTACTTATCACAGAAACTCACCCAGCCCTAGTTCCCTTATTAAACTCAGACTTGAGCTGGGTTGTATTGAGCGTATGTGCATTTATTCTGGCTGCAGTTGGTCAAGGAGATGTAGACCACAAAAGTGGCCTGAAGAAATTTCAGGTTCTTAACTTTTGCCAATACTGAGATCTGGAATGAGTATTTCATTTAAGGCTGGTTGCTAGTTCGTCCAAATTTTAGTACCTAAACTAATATTCCATTAGAGGTTTCCGGGACTGTTTGAATTGAGGAAAACAGCTGCTACAACAACAACAACAACAACGAGTACGTTTGACAACCTAAATTGTTTGGTTTCACATTTGAATTTGTTTGCTTTCAAAGTTGAATTTGTTTGCTTTTGTCAAATATATACAAGGTGGTGCAAAATTAATCACCCTATCGAAAGACTTATACTTTTTGCAAATGACGTCATACGTCAATCATATTTGACACTTGTCAACTAGACAGTGGAGTATAATAAACAGGCCGCGTAAAGGTCAAAATAAAGATTTCCATCACTCAAAATATTTTTTTATTTAATATAAAAGTTATTAAAAAAAAAATTGGATGATCAAGTTTGCGCCACCTTGAATATGAAATTAATAATTTTCTATAGGCTTTTTGGACAATTTAGCAATATAAAAAATTGTGTGTCATTACTTTACAAATACAATTCGCCTGATATGGCTGCTCCCGGCGATTTTTTTTATTTGATCGAGTTAAAAAACCTCTACGGGGAATGCGTAATGGAAATTTCGAAGACGGCTCTGATGGCTATACGAAAAATAGAATTCCAAAAATGTTGCGAGAGCTGCATCAAACGCTGGCTTAAGTGCGTTGCAGTTTATGGGGAGTACTTTGAAGTCAATTAATATCACTTTTGTGGAATAAAATTGTATTTTAAATTTTCTGAATATATTCCGGGAACTTTTCCATTAAGGTGGTATTATAAAAATTGTTAAGAAAATTCGTTGCACACTAAATGCTCGCTCTATAAAATATGTCAGTTGAATTTAGGTTGAAGAGATGCCCAAAATACATAGTCTATACTGTAACTATACACTGCACTACCGACACATTCGAGTGAGTTAGGGTTTTCTTCTTCTTATTTATATAATAATTTAGACAAACACAGCTGTAATATCCAATAGGTTGAGCCGGGTTGTTAGTGAATTTATTGAAATTTGTTAGCAAAGGCAATATTTGTTCGCCATAAGTGACAGTTGAAAGCAGCTGTTTTATGTAGTGAAGGCAAATAAAATCACAAAATTAAGTGTGGGTTGATATTTTATTTAAAAACAAACAAAAAAAAATATTAAAATCGAAAGAAAAACTTTTGACTTGTGAGAATTGCAAGCAGAAGTGGTTAGTTGAAGCGACAAGGCGGCTATTGATCAGCATTTCGCCGATCTTTAAATATTCAAATAAAAATAAATAATTGGCGCGTACACTTCTGTTAGGTGTTTTTCCGAGCTCCTCCTCCTATTTGTGGTGTGCGTCTTGATGTTGTTTCACAAATGGAGGGACCTACAGTTTCAAGCCGACTCCGAACGGCAGATATTTTTATGAGGGGCTTTTTCATGGCAGAAATACACTCGGAGGTTTGCCATTGCCTGCTGAGGGGAAAAATGTTTTTATTAATTTTGCTTTCACCGAGATTCGCACCAACGACCTCTCTATGAATTCCGAATGGTAATCACGCACCAACCCATTCTGCTACGGCAGCCGCCTATTCAAATTAAGTAAACAATAATCTGTTCCTTATTCCAGCAGAGTATACAGGAGGCAAACTGCTTACAATTTCTTTTCGGTTGTTGGAGCGGCGAGGCTGTTATTTGCCAGCATCGCGCCCTATGCTACACTCTTCCGCCTGTTATGTATTTAAGGGCCTAGGGGTAGTCAGAATGTTCAAAAAATTTGATGTTTTTTTGCATTTTCTTAAAGTATAGTATCTTAAAAATATTGTGTAAAATTTGAAGTGAATCCGATAAATACTTTTCGAGTTATTCAACAATCAACCAAGGGCGCTCGGACAGAAATAAACAAAAACTTTAAGGGGGAGGTAGGGTTTAGCGCTAAAAAAAAAACACTTTTTTTGTGAATTTTTTACAGAAATATGGCTTAAGATACTTTAATAAAATCAGTTACATGTTATTGTACATATTTTCAATAAGTTTTTAAAAAATATTAATAATAAAATATTGACAAATAAGCCCATGACAGAGTTTTTTTGGAGATATGTTTTTCGAGAGGTGCTCTGCGGTGCCAATCGGCATTCGTCGTAGAATCATCTGAAACTAAAAAAGTCGAATTTTTCAGTTAAAGTATGACGTAATGCTCCCCCCTACATTAATAAAATTTTTTTTTTTTCATTTTTGTAGTTTTGGTGGCAAAAAAACGTAAAACGAGCATTTTTGGCGAAAAATTTCGCCATATTTGTAAGTGAAAAACAACCTTAAAAAACAAAAAATAAAAAAAAAACAGTGTAGGGGGGAGGTATTTTTGATTTAGAAAACGTGTGCCAAATTTGAAAAGAATCGGTTGAATAGTTTCGGAGTTGTGATTGGCACCGACTTTTAAGAAGTCGTTTCGGGAAAAACGCGTTTGAAAAAATGACTCTGAGAAATTATCGATGCTCCGCATTCGAGGTAGAGTGCCTACAAAGGCTATAACTTTGAGAGTTCTGCTCCGATCCACTTAAAATTTTGACACAACATTCTTGAAATGATTTACTATAAGATGAGTGAAGAAAAAAAATTTCGATTTTGTGACCCTACCCCCCCCTTAAATGCGTTTTTCTCAAAACAATGTTCTTTGAACTGGTGATCACTGTTACTTAAAAACCGCTTGGTAGATTTCAATAAAATTTATACTGCTTTCGAAAAACATAAAAAGCTCGTACCTGATCAGAGGATTTTTTTTTTCAAAATTTCGATTTCTTTTAAACAATTAATTGTCGTTTTTTTTCTCGAAAATATGAAAAATATTTCCTGAGGCCGCCATATTGTTAATTTTGAACAAAAAAAAACTTCGATCAGGCACAAGATTATCTATTAATGAAACTAATTTCTCTTGTCCGATTGATTTTAGATGCATCTCCAAGGACTTGTGATGAGCACCGCAATGGACTTCTGGAGAAACGGGTTCCACACAAACAGCGATAACTTTTACAGTTGAAATTTTTTTTGTTTTTTGAATTTTACTGAGGTCAAGTCACAATTTTTTCGGGCCTCTGACTACCCCTAACCCCTTAAATATCCAAGTTATTCAAACGCCAATCGCGTTTCTTATGTTAACGGAGGATACAGAAGGCAAATTGTTTACAATTTTTGCCGGTTCTTCCAACAAAATTAAAAAAAAAAAACAACACATTTTAAAAGAAAACACCTATTAACCTATTATCGTCTTAACCTCAAAGGAACGTAAATAATTTTATCATTTTTCAATGGTCAGGACGAGTGCCCGAAATTTTTTTTAAATGCAGAAAATGCGCAACATCGTCGGAAAGGAAAATTATGAAAAATCAACGAAAATTTATAGCGACTTCAAACTTGCACTTTGTTAAACTAAAATTTAATGGGCTATAAAACTGTGTACTAAAATGTTTTCAAAAATTCTGATTAAAAATTGTAAGTGTATAATTTGTGTGTTTTGTACCTAACCTATTTTGGTTTATTTATGCACACACTCATATTGTTTACATGCTGAAGTGTATGTGGCGTTTGCAGTCATTTAAAGTTTCGCACTAAATGTTAGTATAAATATTTCCAATTAATTAATGAAAACAACGAGGAGACAAAAATCAACTACCAAAAATAAGAAATAAACAAATTTGAATAAACAAATACTAAAATACATTTGAAATTACGAAAATTAGTGAACGTCACCCACGAATACACACACCCAGCATTAAGACACACGTTAGCCTCAAGTCCCATGTTGCTATGACTACACAGATAATTTTGAATTTTTTTTGAAATAAATAAATAAATTCATATACATACTTGGTCGTACCCTAAGTTCTGTATGTATTTAAGGAACGAATTTTTAAATTTCATTGTAATTTTGTTTTTTTGTGTATTCATAAATAATGTTTCTGGAAAATTCAAAAAAAAATATGCAAAACTAAAAAATTATTCAAAACAATCGTCTTTTGCTTCAATACAGGCTCTTAAACGATCCGGTGATTACGCTATAGGTGGGCGTTTCCACAGGTATGGATGGCGCATACGTGCTTGCCTTAAGTTCTCAAAATTTTGATGACCAACTTTGCAGGTCATACCTTTAATATGGACCATAATTTGCGGACGAGACGATTTAAATCTGCGCTGCCAAAGAATCAATTTTCAGCAGTAAAAAAAAAACAACAGAACAGTCTGCCGTTACCACTTTTGGGTTGTTTTAGTGTTAATTAAAGGTGTATACTTGATTTTTTAAATGAAGAACCTTTCAAGAATATTCTGTGAAAATTTTAGATGGACCGGAGCAAAACTTACAAAGATACAGCCATGTAAGTGTTGCTACCTACCTGGCTCAACCGCGTTTAGCGTTAGCGTTAAAGCGTTTTTCCCACAACTTACGTTTTCAAAGTCGGTGCCCCTCATAACTTTGAAACTACTGCACCGATCCTTTTGAAATTTTGAACACTTTTTCTGTAGATGTTTTACAAGGTAACGCCGAAGAGTTTTTTTTCGAATTTGCTGATACTTTTGTTTTTACGGTAACTAATTCACCGATTTTTTACGCGAAAATCGTGTTTTTGACTTTAACTTGTTCCCAAAAATCGAAAAATTTAATTTCAAAAAACTCTCTCGGCGTTACCCGGAGAAATCGATTATCTAACGAAATAACTTTGGTTTTTTGATTTCAGATGATTTAACACCGAGTTATGAGGGGCACCGCAAAACTACTTTTTTTGAGATGCGTCCGAATAATTTCTGCCATTGCCGTATTTTTAAATATTTTTGGATGAAAATTTCACAAAATATACTTCAAATGCTATAGTTTTATGTAGTAAAAGATTTGACGAATAAATTTTAACTGTGTCATCAAAAAAAAAAAATCATAAAAATGTGCCTTTTTTCCATGAATTAACGTTACCCCTCCCTTAAGTGATTTTTACAACTCTAGTAAGACCGATATTGGCATGTCGATCGTCTGGAATCTTCAATACCAAATTTACATACATACATACATAGACAAGCGAGAATGCATTCAAAAGTAGTTTTTACTCTTTGAGATGCATTGCAGATTTTACATTTTGAGAGATTTTCAATGTGATCTCCTCCCACATAGAATAGGCGTGGCAATAATATTTATGATTCAACTGCTAACAGGGTTGATTTCTATACTATTTTTTCTGTTAGAAGTTATGCTTAACATTCCCTCTGGAGTATGGGTGCCTTTTACGCCTTTTTTGAAATTAATAAACTTTATGAAATTAATGAACTTTTCGATGCTTATACCAACATTTTAATGCTTTCATTTGCATTTTCCAACAAGAAAAGGATACTATCCTCACTCAATAAATTATTGGCGCTGGTATATCTCTAGTTTTTTATTCAGTTGATGAGCTTTTTCTGTAACTGAACATTTTAACAAACAAATCTTTTTCTAAAGATTACTATGAATTTTTGAATTTTCAAAATACAATAGAAGCAAAAAAGTTGAGCCGAAAAAAGTAATTTATTCCTAAACTGGCCACTCGAAAATTACTAGTAATATAATATAAGTTTATGAATTTTTAAGAAACTTTTTTTAAATATTGTTTATTAGTTTTATATTGCATTCTCCAAATTACAATTAATTTTCTACATTTTTTATGAGCTCAGAGCAGCACTTCTTACCCTACTCACCTCTTCGTGGATCATATCTCTTAATTTAACATCTTGTGATCTTGATACGCTTGCGGTTCGATGATATTCCACGAGTTCATTGAGCGAATTGAATTTAACCACCCAAAGGAAGAATTTACCCTGTGCGTCACGCAAAACTTTAAAATGTTGCACACCATCGGGACATCTGTGGACAAAGCGTGCGTGATAATGATAAAAAAAGATACGAAACAAAACAAATATGCATATTTTGAGAATTACTCTCATCACTTACTTGACTGATAATGAAAAATCACCAGGGCTGGATTCACTAATGCGAATTAAAAATGCACCTTCATGTTTATTTGAGAGCAATTTTTCAGCATCGGCACGTGTGATGCGTCCATAGTACCAGCTGCGCGCATGGGAGAGTGGCAATATTTTAAAATTAATTCGAAATAGAAAGTGTTTAATCAGTGGACTTTTTTGTAATGCAGTTTTTTAAAAGCATTTGCACACTTACTCATGATTTTTCATTTCTATGTAGTTACTGGGTATGAGCCCCTCTTTACTGTCTAATTCGGCACGATACCAATTTGAATCGTCTTCCATATTTAAAATCTGTAAATATAAAAGGAATGGAGATGTTTAAAAAAGTAAAAAGAATTTGAGTAGATAATGGGCGATAATATGGCATTTATAGGCGTGAAATTGTTGGAAATTATATTATAAGAAAGAGGAAAATATATTGTATTTATTATTGCAGGCACTCAGAGTGTGTCAGTGCTGGGCTTTCTCAACATTCGCAGTTTATCAATTAAATTTTTCTTTTTGCTGCAGAATATCAAGAAATTAAAAACGTAACTCGATCTTAAGAGGCCAAATCATGGGTATTTGCGTATGAAATTAAATCATCATTAAAAAAAGATTAATAAAAAACTGAAACTGACTTCATCATTAACGGAATCCCATCGAGTTGCTAACCGAGAGTTTGACAGACAGTCGGTTCTACATTTCATAGCTCCTGTGTTAAAGATCGACCATAAAACAGTTTTAAGCCATTTGCGCAAAATAAAATATAAAAATAATGTATTTTTCACACCACACAATGATGCAGCTACAAATTCCCACTGAGTTTTCATAATTGTTCTGAGCATTTCCATATAAAAAAAGACGGTCTTCGTTACGCGCAAAAAAGCATAACATCGCGACAAAAAAAAAAAAGAAGTAAAATAGAATGATCATTGATCAATGCGCATTTTGAGCAAAATATTAAACCAAATTGAATGCGTTACAAAACTGCAAACCCAGAACTTTTCCCAAAATGCTGACTAAAAAGTTTGAAAGTTTTGCGAACATTTGCTGAGTTTCTTTAAATTATTTACTTTTGAGTATATGGTTGTAGTATGAACGATATTTTTATAAAAAAAAATTATTACAAATAAAAAAAAATTAAAGAAAAATTTTAAATAAAAAAAAAAATTAAAAAAAAAATTACAGTAAACAAAGTTTAAAAATTAAAAAAAAATTACAATAAACAAAGTTTAAAAATTAAATAAATAAATCACAACTTTCCAATATGTCGCGCGGCTATTATTTTTACCGTAACTAATGGAAAATAAAATATCATTGAATAAACAAACAAACAACTTAAGCACTTTGACACACCTAAAAATTTTGAAAGTTTTGTGAACATTTTTTACTTTTTAGTATATGGTTGTCGTTATATTTTTATAAAAAAATAAAAAATTAATTATTACAAAAATATTAAAAAAAAAAAATTATTATAATAACAAAAAAAAAAAATAAAAAAAAAAAAAATAAAAGAAAAAAATAAAAGAAAAAAAATTATAAAAAACCTTAAAAAAATTTATAATAATAAGAAAAATGAATAAAACAAAAATTAGTAAAAAATTAAAAAAAAAATTTATTTAATTAATAAAAAATTATTAAAAAAAAATTATTAACAAAAAAATAAAAGAAAGTAATAAAAAAAATTAATAAAAAAATTTAATAAAAAAAAAAATTTATAAAAAAAAAATTAATAAAAAAAGAATTAGTAAAAAATGTAAAAAAAAATTAAATTAATTAATAAAAAATTATTAAGAAAAAATATTAAAAAAAAATTATTAACAAAAAAATAAAAGAAAGTAATAAAAGAAAGTAATAAAAAATTAAAACAAAAATTAGTAAAAAAATGTAAAAACAAAAAAAAATTAAAAAAAAAAATTACAACAAACAAAGTTGAAAACTTAAATAAATAGTCACAACTTTCCAATATGTCGCGCTGCTATTACTTTGACCCCCACTGTAAAAAAAAAAATAACATTCAATAAGCTGAATTCGTACAATTTTGCTTTTTAACAGCATACTTTGTTGTTTACTTTTGTTTTCGTTTATTAAAAAATAATGGTTTCACGTGAGACCGAATAAAAAATTAACTTAATGATTATCCAGCAGTTTAAAGTATGTTTCACTAGTATTCTATTGTATTTAAAATAGCTGTACATAGGGTCTTTCATTAAGAGCGCTCGATATTTAAAATAAACAGCTTGAATTATGTTGCCTTAATTATTTTTATTTACTTTTCATACAATTGTCGAGTACATCCTTGGTCGAGCTTCTCCAACTATTTGATTTTGACAGCGAGTACACATCAACCCGCTGAACGTTTGGCGGAAAGAGCACTGATTTTAATAATCTCAACGCATTATTGAATTTTGCACCGTTTCTTGGTTAAATGTCAAAACCAAATAAGTACTCCTGCCAAATTTGGCAGTTGTAGCTTAGCGAAGATGACCACTATACACTGGCAAAGTTCGAGCGCACTTATTGAAAAACTCTGTGGTTATACAAAATTTTAACATTTCTTTTTTCTGTCAACAAATGTGTTTTAATTTCTCTGAAACTCCAGCGCTATTTTAATTATTGCTTGACATTGTCCGTTGTCCGTTGTTTGCATGCTTTATTGTTTTGCAAAATAGTTCGCATCATAACATAAAATAATCATTTTGGCTCTTTGCGGTATTCAAATCGCGCTCTTTTCCATTTATCTATTTAAATTTTTTTTTTGTGTTCTATTTTAACTGTATTGTAAATAAGCTAATTTTATTAACGAATTGAGTCATACATATGGATGAGATTGCTTTGTAGTCGTATGCGAATTTTTTGCGGTGCTCAAGATTTGTGGTAAAAATGTTGCAGTAAATATTAAACTGAATTTAAAAAATATCAAAATACAGATATAAAGGGGGGCGCAAAATTAATCGGGTGGCGCAAAATTAACCATTCAATTTTTTACTAAAAAAAAACATTATTTTGAATGTACACATGTATTACGTATCCGTGTAGAAATTCGCATACATTTGTTTGCGATAGATAGGCATGCATATACTGCACATAAACAGCAAAAGCATTAGATGTCGAATTGTAGAATACGAGTATATGTACATCACTGGCAGCTGCGTTGACCCAATTGCATAGAGGCGTGAACAACAGAGTACAACAAAGCAGTTGCCAAGTGACGTGTAGCTGACACAAAAAACGCGGAATTCGTTGACAAAAAGCCATTAATAATTTCTAGTGCGGAAGCAAATTGAGAAATTTCTTAAATTTTTTCGAAAGTGAAAATAACAAATATGCATTTAATACAATCTCAAATGCATACAATAGATTATCCACTTCAATTTCCTAGCAATATGCATGCGCGAGTAGTATTTCCTCAACACAACAGTCTCCAAGATACATTGCCTATGAAATATGAAAATACATTACCTAGCAACATGTTGCTAAGAGTGTTGTCAAGAGCAGCAAATGATGCTTGGATTGTATTGCTTTGGTGCGTATTTGAGTAGGTAAGAAAAATGAAGGCACATTGAATTTAAAGCAAACACAAAAAAAAAAAAACCATAAATGTGAGAGGGATGGAGGGGCAGGTGAATTAGTTCTTTTTTTACTCTCTTTCTTAAACTGTCCGAATTCTATAATAAATATGAGAAATTCTTTGAAACGTAACAAATGAAATTGGTTCACTTTTTACAAATCTGACTGGCAAATATACGAGGGGTGCCTTTTATATGTCGGGATTTGGCAACCCTGGTGTTGCAATCTGGCAACTGACAGCTGTATCGCAAAGTTTGACATTTTTTGGCTTTTACGTACTCAGAACGTTTTGAAATACCAGCGTTATTTGTGTTGTTTACAGTAACTTAAAAGATTCATCTCGGTCCAAAAATGGAATTAAATCGTGAACATTTTCGTGCGATTACTTTTTAAAACTTTCGACGTGGATTAACTCAGCAACATTGCATGGATGAACTTAATTCATTTTTTGGCGACGAAGCTCCATCAAGGACCAGTGTTTATCGATGGTATGGTGAATTCAATCGTGGTCGTAGTTCACTCCAAGACGAATTTCGTGAAGGTCGTCCAAAATCAGTTGTTGTTCCGAAAAGCATTGATGCTGTGCGCGAACTGATATTGCAAGAACGTCATGTGACCTATCGTGAGATTGAGACAATCTTAGGCATTAGTGGGACCAGCATACATTCAATATTGCATAAACATTTGACTGTCAAAAAAATTTGTTTCGCGTTGGATCCCACACAATTTGTCAATCGCTCAAAATAAGGCTCGTGTCGATTGGTCGAAGGAAATGATCAAAAAATACGATCGCGGGGCTTCGAAACACGTCTATGACATTGTGACAGGTGATGAATCATGGATTTACGCGTATGAGCCCGAAAGTAAACAGCAGTCGACTGTTTGGTTGTTTCAAGATGAGCCAAATCCAACAAAAGTTGTTCGCGCACGAAGCACTTCCAAGCAAAAGGTCGCCTGTTTTTTCGGAAAAACTGGACATGTCGCAACCGTACCACTAGAACAACGCAGAACAGTAAATTCTGAGTGGTACACAACTATTTGTTTGCCAGTTGTCTTCCAAGAAATTAGGAAAACCGATCGCCAAAGACGGATTACTCTTCACCAGGACAATGCGAGCTCTCACACATCGGCTCAAACAACTGCATTTTTGAGCACCCAAAACATCGAATTAATGGGTCATCCGCCGTATAGTCCTGACTTGGCACCGAATGACTTCTTTTTATTCCCGTACGTAAAAAACAAACTGAGAGGTCAACGTTTTTCGACACCTGAAGAAGCGGTTGCGGCATTCAGAATGCATGTTTTGGAGGTACCTCATTCAGAGTGGCAAAAGTGCTTCGACAATTGGTTCAAACGCATGCAAAAGTGTATAGATATTCATGGAGAATATTTTGAAAAACAATAAAGCGATTTTCGATGATTAAAATTTGTTTTTGTTCTCTAATCCCGACATATAAAAGGCACCCTTCGTACTACGCTAAACTAGAGAAGGAAATATAAGTCCACTGCTTGTCTCACTGCTTCAGAAAAATGGTGTATACAAAATATAGTCTCGGCACTGGACAAATAATGGGTTGATGGCCATTCGAAGATAATCGCTTAGAAAATCCGCATTGAGAACGTTTAACAAATACCATTGCTCATTGGATAGCTGTCAAAGTTTGCGTGTTGTTGGTGTTGTGGCAGTATAAACATTCCCCATATACATATACGGAGAAATACTGCTGAAGTGACAGTCCTTGGCCGGATATAAGTCCGGTTCGTTCCGGTTACGTAGAACCGACTGTCGTGGGAACGATCAAAGTTTGAGTCGTATCGATCGCATGGCTTTATTTTTATGGCTGATTGAAGCAAGAAACTTTTACTTATATAGAAGAATCTTCAAAAAGTTAATTTCGAGTGGAGATTAAATACAGCTGTGCAATTTCAATGATCAAAATCATAGAATTATACTTTGAATTATTACAATACATACCCCTAGTGATTTTTTTTACTTCCAAATTTAGAAGTTAATGGTTCATTGGACAACGATTCTCGTTAAATGACAAGGTCAGCGTTCAAATGGATACCTATTTTGAGGAGCTTCGGCAATCTTACCTACTTTTTTGAGACGTTTTAAAAAAGTTCGGCAAAACACTTGAAAAAGTGTATAGAATTCAAGGGAGATTATGTGGAAAAAAAAGTATAATAATAAAAATCAAAAAAATTAACCTTGAATAATTCCGTTTATGTATCACACAAACGTAAATTTGACTTGCATCCACAGAATAGGTTTTTAAGAGAATTCGAAAATATCAACACTATGCAATTTTTCCAACAATAGCTCTAATTAAAGCTATAAAAGTTCAAGTTTAATTGACTTTTTTCATTCACTTTTAAAATATTTAGTTATGAAATTATAGGGTGGGCCATGTAAAATTTGCTTTTTGAATCGGCTATAAAAAAAAAAACTAATCAATATTTTTTTAAACTTTTTTTTTTATTTTGAAGATTGAACATTGCCATTTATGAATGAAAAATAATATCGTTCAAATGACTGCCACGACTGGCTTTACAGTAGGCCATTCGATCAACCCAATTTTTCAGCACATTTTCGATTGTTTGGGCTCCAATTTCATGAATGGCAACTTCGATTTCGTGTTTTAAAGCATCAATCGTCTCTGGATGGTTCGCATGGCATTTGTCCTTAACGGCTCCCCACAAAAAATAGTCCAACGGGCTTCAATCAGAGCTTCGAGGCGACCAATTGATATCGGAATTTCGGCTGATTATTCGGTTTTCAAAAACGGTAGCCAAAAGTTCGAGTGTAACTTTGGCAGTGTGACAAGTTGCACCGTCCTATTGAAACCAAATGTCGTCCATGTCATCCTCTTCAATTTGTGGAAACAAAAACTCGTTGAGCATGTCACGGTAACGTTCGCCATTTACTGTTACCGCGGCTCCTCGCTCATTTTCGAAAAAAATGGCCCGATGATGCCGCCAGACCAAAGACCGCACCAAACAGTGACTCGTTGTGGATGCATTTGCTTCTCTACAGTAACGTGTGGATTTTCTGAGCCCCAAATCCGACAATTTTGACGTAGCCACCGATGTGAAAATCAGAAAAGAAGAAGAAGACTCACCACTTTAGAAATAGGTTTTCAATCCCAATTTTTCCCAATTTTGTTCAAGCGTCCCATTTCGTAATTGTCAAACCTTTAAGTAAATTATGAACACCATTGACATGTCATTTGTGTTACCATTCTCAAAAAAATAGGTGGTTCAAAAAGCAAACGCTATATGGCCCACCCTGCATAAATACAAATGTGTCAACTGCGCGTGAAAAAATGTCTTTACCCGCGCTAGTAAAAAAAATCATTACTCTGTTTATTAACACGATCTTCGTCGCCATTGCATACATATTTATTATCTGAACAATTCCAATAGCAAAAAAAAAAAATTACATCATAAATTGTTAATTCTACAGCACGAGAACCGACAAAAAAGCAAATAAATTGAATTCAACGACTAATTTATTATGGAAGAAAGGCAATAATCACATAACTACACCTGTTTGGAGACGTGCTCACACCACAGGAGTGTATTACAGTGTGCAGCTATGTAATTTACACATTAAATTAGTAATGAAAAACGGAGAGAATTACTTTCCGCAGCTGATTGCTGTTAGCAGTTTTGCCCGACTTAAGTGAATTTTTAAGCAAACATATTGTTTATGGAAAGATCACGTAAGAGAAGAATAATTCAAATTCTCAATACAAAAAATAACAAATAAATGACAGCCCGTAAATTTAACCTACAAATAATATCATAATTAACTCAAAAGAAAAAATTAAGTAAACTAAAAAAATAGAAAAATAATAAACTACAATAAATATAGTACAGTTTTTCTACAGTAAATTACAGTTAACCTAATTAAATCAAATATTCAGTTGGATTAAATTAAAGTAAAGCAAAGCAAAGTTCAAGACCGGGGCGTTTTCCTGTAAGAACAAAGACAGCGATCTGGTGACCGACATCCAGAGCATTCTTAAATTATGGAGGGAACACTTCTCGAACCTACTAAATAGTGACAGCTGCGCATGTCATAGAGAATGTGAAGATCCCGATACCCCAATCGCTGACGACGGAATTATCATTCCGTTACCCGACCATGACGAGGTGAGAATAGCAATATCAGGGCTAAACAACAACAAAGCCGCGGGCGCCGACGGACTACCGGCTGAGCTATTCAAACATGGCGGCGAGGAGCTGGTGAGGTGCATGCATCAGCTCCTATGCAAAATATGGTCGGATGAAAGCATGCCTGCCGATTGGAATTTAAGTGTGCTCTGCCCAATCCATAAGAAGGGCCATCCTGCAATCTTTGCCAATTACCGCGGGATTAGTCTTCTAAATATCGCCTATAAGGTTCTAGCGAGAGCATTGTGTGAAAGGCTGAAGCCCACCGTCAACCAACTGATTGGACCTTATCAGTGTGGCTTCAGACCTGGAAAGCCTACCACCATCGACCAAATATTTACAATATGCCAAATCTTGGAAAAGACCCATGAAAGGAGAAGCGACACACACCATCTTTTCGTCGACTTCAAAGCTGCATTCGATAGTACGCAAAGGAGTTACTTGTATGCCGCGATGTCTGAATTTGGTATCCCCTAATACGGCTATGCAAGATGACGTTGCTTAACACCAGCAGCGCCGTCAGAATTGGGAAGGACCTCTCCGAGCCGTTTGATACCAAACGAGGTTTCAGACAGGGTGACTCGCTGTCGTGTGACTTATTTAACCTGATGTTGGAGAGGATCGTACGAGTCGCAGAACTTAATCGCTCAGGCACAATTTTTTATAAGAGTGTACAATTGTTGGCGTATGCCGATGCTATCGACATCATCGGCCTTAACAACCGCGCTGTTAGTTCTGCCTTTTCCAAACTGGATAAAGAGGCAAAGCGATTGGGTTTGGTGGTGAACGAGGACAAAACGAAGTACCTCCTGTCTGCAAACAGTCGGCGCACTTGCGTATCGGCACCCACGTCACTGTTGACAGTTATGATTTCGAGGTTGTAAAGGACTTCGTATACTTAGGAACCAGCATTAACAGCGATAACAATGTCAACCTTGAAATCCAACGTAGAATCTCTCTGCCAACAAGTGCTACTTTGGACTAAGTAGGCAATTGAGTAGTAAAGTCCTCTCTCGACGAACAAAACTAACACTCTACAAGACTCTCATTATGCCCGTCCTCACGTATGGCGCAGAAGCTTGGACGATGACAACATCCGATGAAGCGACGCTTGGAGTGTTTGAGAGAAATATTCTGCGCAAGATTTTTGGACCTTTGCACGGTGGCAACGACGAATATCGCAGCCGATGGAACGATGAGCTTTACGACGAGGGAACTTTAAGTCGAGGCAACTCAAATCATATCAAGTAAGGTTAATAAACGTAACATCAAATGAAATGAAATCAAGTAAAATCACATCAAATCAAATGAAGTTAAAAGAAATTAAATTAAATCAAATCACATCAGTTCAAACCATATTAAATTAAATCAATTACCATAAATTAAAGTAAAGTTAAGTAAAGTAAGGTAACGTCAAAAAACAATGAAAATTAAATTAAAACAAGTAAATTAAAAAAATCAAAATAATGCGAATCAAGTCCACGTATGACAAAATCAATTAATAAACATTTTTTTCTTTTCGGTAAATTTTTACAGAATTTATTTTTATTAAAAAAAAATATATATTTTTTTAATTTTTGTCAAAAGTTTTGAACGAGTAGCCGACCTCAAAAATATGTCTCCTTCCTTGAAGCTCTTTTTTTCATTTTTGGATATTAATAAAAATCTGAAGAGGTGAAATCTGGACTGCAAGCGAGGTGGTTAACTGCTTCGAAAACATATTTCTGTTGTTACCCATGGCAACATGATTCATGTCTTATCCATGTCTTACCCTGTCTTTACTTTTTCCAGGCGACTGAATTTCCTAGGCGCTGACAAACTTGTTTTGTGCCGCTCCATAAGCACTTGACTTATTTCCACTTGTAAGAATGAGTAATGAATGTACAAATCCAGTTCAAAGCTGTACAAGTACATATATCAGTCCTTGCTACACAGACTGAAAAACTCGGGCTCTGGTGTCTGAAGTGGTGTAAGCATCCTCCGCTGACTTTAGACATACAAAGTTGGTAATGTAAACACTTTAAAAATGTCGTAGATGATACTGCAACCATTCCTGCAATTGGTTTCTATTTTAAACACGTCTTTTCACAGAATAAGTTTTTACACTTTTTGTTACATTTTCTGAGATCATCCATCGATTTGATTTAATTGTCTTCCACTGCCTCTCTACCTCAATTTAATTGACTATTTCACTTTTTTCACTAAATTATTGTTTTTCTTCGGAGATACTCGCCTTAAATAGTAGATGGCATGTTTACCATAATAGTCTGTAGTGTTTCTCTTAGCTTAGTGCGAAACTTAGTCACAGCAGTTTTCCTCATAGTTGAGGCTTTTTCCTCCCGAATTGTTTATTTGGTGATATTTCAAAGTGTGTTGATATTTGAAAAGCTGAAATTTAGTACTTCTAATCAAAAGCCTGCCCTACGATGGGATTAAACCATTTTGAAAACAAATTTTACCATAAATTATCACATAAAGACACACACTTTTATGAAAATTCTATATAAAACTCCTAATCTGTGAGAAGGAAAATATATTCATAGTCCAACCAAATCGGTTGAAATAAATCACGATGAGTGTATATTAATCTTTCAATGCGTACTTTGAGCTGGGATGCTTCGAAAAGCAATGGAAATATATATAATATAATTTTCCGATATGTGGTGAGGAGCAGTACTTTTGCCTTTTACATATTAAGATAGATGTTTTGAGTCGTAACGGAATTCTATGTGAAAACAAGCGTCCTCTCCTCTATCTAACCTCTCCATTCTCCAAACTTTTCTACCTTTTCTCATGCAGTTCTATCGTTTAATATATAGGACTCAAGACCGGGGGTATTAGAGCTAAAAATATCTACTAAAAGAATTCATTTAGCGTTTCAACACTTTTTTTCTCAAATAAACTTTTGGAGTTTCAAAAAAAAAAATAAATAAATTTCATGCTTTGCACTTGCGCAAGAAATTGGAGCTTTAAATATAGCAAATACGCGAAAGAAGCAAATAAATCGGAAAAAAATAAACAAATCGCTTACAGCAAGTCAGTGCAGCTGAAAAATAAAAATCTTTAAGACACGTGCGATAGCCCAAGCATAAAGATGTAATCGATATTTCTGCGTTGGATGCGTACTAAGTTGGGTATGTGTATGTGTGTATTCATTTCACTATATTTATAGTATGTAAGTTTGATGTGGGTGTGGTAAGCTACCACACAGTGGTAAACACCGGCTCGCCCAGTTAACCCCACCGCCCGAAATCAACAACAGCAAATGTTATTTATCACATTACACAAAGGCATTCCTTCATTTCTTCACACTACTGTTTTAATATACGTATGTATGTATACATATATATGTATGTATGTACACTTGTTTTGTTTTTGTTATTGCATTTGCTTGTAGTGCATTGTAAACGAAATGAATACACCATAAGAGGTGGCAGATGAAATATAAAAATTCCCATAAGGGGAGTTAATGGGCGTAAGCGTAAATGAAGTGTAATTTATACAAGCGCAAAAGAAATAAGAAAAAAAAAGAAAACAGTTAATACACAAATCTGCGAAGGTCAAAGTTAAGTGTTAAAGTGTTGCTTAAAATTCAATTTCATAGAGTGTTGCTGCATTAGGTGGAAAATTCAAGGTAAAATATATAATTAGCTACTGGAAAAACTGGGCAATTAACAGAGTTCAACTTATAGTTGCTGCGAGTTTTATTGCGAGAAATCAACAGGAGCCCAGTTAGATGAGTCAGTGCATTTTAATTAAATTTTTAGAAAACGGTTATTCATCATCGACAATAAATTAAAAATAAATAGCATTTAAAAGTTTATTAGTCGCGCGCATAAAGAATCCGTTTCTGTGAGTATGTTGTTGTAGAAAATTATGCGACCGCTACGTCAAATAGACACTTCATACTCGAAGCGGATTCTGTGAGCAACAAGCCGATGTTAGTGATATCTCGGGTGCCTTTCCCACTACAATCGGTTCTACGTTACCGGAACGACCCGGATTTATATCCACCCAAGGACCGTCACTTCAGCAGCACTCCTCGTATAGGCACGGGGAATGTTTATGCTGCTACAACAACAACAACAACATATCTCGGGTGCTGTTCTTGATCAACAGAAGTGAACATTTCTTCCTTTTGTGTGGAAACTAGGAAACCTGCATATATACCGGGTGTTCACAATAATAGCACAGCGACATTTTGTAATTTTTTTTGTATACAAATAAAGATTATATTACAACAAAAATCAGTTTTTTTTTAATAAAAATATAGATTATATTACAAACAAAACCAGTTCCAAATTCTAAAAACAAAATTCTGCTTTTTAAAATTCTGCTTTTTTAAAATTCTGCTTTTTTAAAATTCTCCTTTCTAAAATTCTGCTTTCAAAATTCTGTATTAAAATATAATGTTAACAATGTTAAAGAGGTAATGTAATTATTTAATTTATTATTATTATTATTTTTTATTATTATTCGAGATATTAAATAAATAATAATAATAATAATAATTTTTTCTTCAGTTTAGATAGAATTCACAGTATTTTTGCGTAGAACTTTTTTTCGCGTGGGCGGCCTTCGGCCGCGCTTCAAAAAAATAACCCTCATCAGTCCAACTCCGGCTACGCAATCCACAGTATTCTTGCGTAGAACTCCTTTCCGTGTTAAAACCATTGAGGCCTTCCAGCCTTTTTTTTATTCAACATCTCGAAAACTAAGCGAGATATCAAAAAATTTTACTCTTTCATTTCGGTTTCTTTTGTCGAGTTCTATAAGAATCCGCCATAAGATTGCGGCGCCACGGAAACAGCAGAATCACCTCGTACATATATACATACCTACATTAATTATAGTTGATAACAGTTATACATTGGTATGTACATATGTTTGCAATCAAATATTACCTGGAGATGAGAACTTTGTCTCTCTTCTTGTATGACGAAAATCACAAAACTTGAATAAAGCAGAACTTTAGGCATTAATCGTGCAGAATTTTGAAAAAGCAGAATTTTAAAAAGCAGAATTTTTTTGCAATTTACAGAATTTTTTCACCCAGAATTTTGTAATACAGAATAATGACACGCTCCCGTTTTTACATTTTCGCCGATTGACCTACCGATGCGTGCCGCATATTCGACCAGAATCATATGGCCAGAATAGAATTGTTAAGCCCATTAACAGCAAACATTTTTTGACCGCCTGTTCTGACTTTTCACCTAGAACGCAAACTGGCTTCGGTCAAAGAATATTTTTTAAAGTGCAATAATGCCCCCATAAAATCACTGAGATTAGGCACACGCTCAAGGCAGCTAGAGGGAAATGGTCAGAACTTTTTTACTTCACTTTCTATTAAAAATCGCTATATGTATATGTACATATGTATGTATATATTCACATTTATACTCAAAACTATGCGTTTCAATGGTACCTTCTCAGCTTCTATCCTTTCGGCATACATTGAATATCTTTAATAGGTAGAAGAACTGAAAGTTCTAGCGTTGGGTAATCAACGCTTATTCTGACAGCAGTTTGGATCTTTCCTTCATCTGCCACCCTGCGTTTGTGAAAAAAAAAAAATTATATATTTTGGTTTCTATTTTTTTACAAAACTGTTTTTAAGTTGGCGCAAAAAAAGTGGTAAGTAAACCCAACCTACACCTAATTTCCTCTATCCGTGAGCTATTTTTTCGCTCGCCATATCAGTTCACAAAAAATAAGTATAAATGTCAATTAGTCTTGCAAGCAATATAATTTTTTGTGATGGACATTCATATGTATGCAGTTAAAGCCTCGAGGCTATCATGTTAAAATAAAAAAAATTGCGTTTCAAATGATTAACGTATACGGAATTTTCTCTCAATTTTTTCGGTAAATTTGCGGTCTCGTTGATTTTGACGCTAAATAATTAATGTGTGCGGAATGAAAACCAATTATTTAAAAAACAAATTAATATTTTCAAAAACAAAAACAATTATTATTCCAAAAAACAAAAAATTATTTTCAAAAACAAAAAAAAAATATCATTTCAGAAAAAAATTATTTTCAAAACAATATATATAAAAATTATTATTTTCAAAAACAAAAAACAATAATTATTAAAAAAAAAAATATTTCAAAAAAAAATATTTCAAAAAAAAAAAAAAATTATTATTTTTAATAAAAAAAGGTATTATTAAAAAAAAACAAAAATCATATTACTTAAAAAAACAAAAAAAAAAAATAAAAAACAACGAGGCAAATTTAAATCCATCTATTGGCATAAATTTAAAATTTTTATAACTAATCAATAGCTTTTGGGTTTTAAAGATGGCTGTGTTAGTTTAAAGCTAGTGGTAGCTTTTGCCAAAACTGTAACAGTGCTGGAACCACAACAGTTTACGACACCACCACATTTTGATCAATTTCGACGGTCTTTCCTTTTTTTAATTTTCGTTAATTCTTTATAAATGTATAGGGCTATGGGTGACAAAAACTATACAAATCTAAATCATTCCCATGGCAATCGATTCTACATTACCGGGATGACAGAGGTTTTTCCCCGACTAAGGGCTGCCACCCCAGTAAACCAGCCTTGTCTAATGAACCGTTTATCATCATACAAAGCTAAATTTTAAACTTTATACAAAACTTAGAACAATTCCACCAATCTTTCATTACAATTCCACAGTTTTTATTCGAATTTCTAAAAGATTTTGCAAATATCCAGTTTTATATATTTTGAAATTTTATTATGATAAAATCAAGTTCTAAGTTGCTAAAAAATTGCGTAGAATTTTTAGAATTTTTTCTACACGGTATTGCGCATTTTTTCCATCGTTTTAAACAAAGTCGTGCATTTTGCACATTCTTAAGGTAAATCGACATATAAAACTATGTGAACCTGTCATTAAAACTCCTGACCTGATAAACTCTGTACGAAGATTCGCCTTCAGTCTGCCGAGATTAGCTGAAGATTGTTCGGTCAGTGATACTAATTCACACACATCCATAGTATTTCTTGAGCTTTGAATGAACTTCCAATAGAATAACGTCAGCTCATCAGTGAAATACGCCAAACTATTGTAGCCGACGTAACTAAAAGTTACGAAAATTGCTCGAATAGGTCCATTTGAGACTAGATAGATAGATGGATAGATTTGAGGTTTGCTCTTCGACCACATGGTCTTTTGTGCCCTCTACTGCCCACCTCCTCCAAACCCAGTTCCCTTAATAAACTTAAGGGGACCGGTGGTATAGACATTCCAAAAAATCGATTTTATGTTTTTTCGATATTTCGAAAGTACAGTATCTTAAGAATATATAATAAAATAAATTCCTGAAAATATCCTAAATTTTAGAGCTCTAGACCAGCTGGGGACCTCTTAAGATAGATCTGGTTTGGACTGAGCGTACATACCTTTCTTTCTGGCTGTGATTGGCCGAGATGCCTCAACCATCTTCCCGCTATAGCACCATATTCAAGGCGAAGGTGTATTGGAGTTTCAGTGGATTGGTCGCAATCCTGTGTCGATGACTGCGCAATCTGCAATAACCTGTGAGAACTAAGGCCATTTGAAACTAAGGCAACGATACTTTATTTTTCACTGACACTGATGCGGCACTGATGTGATGTGTGTAAATAAACCTTTAGATGTTTTATGATCGCATTAATTAGCGTACTTGGGTAAGCGCTACTGCCGGTATGTGAGATAGAAATACACTCGACTACGACACGGCCACCTTCGCTCCACTCACAAATGTAATAAATTGACAGATGCAGCTTCCATTAGCGTGAATGGAAATGCCATTTGGGTCTATATGTTGGACTTGAGATTATATTTTTCTAAGGCGCACGTCAACAAAGTATTTTTCATTAATTCATCACTGCCAACACTACGCTCAAATCATGCGACGGCGTCTCACTAACTAATGCATTCAATCAGTCACACACACACGAACATATTCACATATGTAGATATATACAATTATATTAAGATATATTAATTAATTCATTGATTAAATCACATTTGCAAAAAAAATGTAGAAAATGTGTAAGAAGATAGATAGAAAATTTCCACCAACAGCCACAATAATAAAGCAATTACTTATAAATGCAAATGCAGAGCGAAAGAGTCCAACAAAAAAAAAAAAAAAATAAATAATTGGCGCGTACACTTCTGTTAGGTGTTTGGCCGAGCTCCTCCTCCTATTTGTGGTGTGCGTCTTGATGTTGTTCCACAAATGGAGGGACCTACAGTTTCAAGCCGACTCCGAACGGCAGATATTTTTATGAGGAGCTTTTTCATGGCAGAAGTACACTCGGAGGTTTGCCGTTGCCTGCCGAGGGGCGACCGCTATTAGAAAAATGTTTTTATTAATTTTGCTTTCACCGAGATTCGAACCAACGACCTCTCTGTGAATTCCGAATGGTAATCACGCACCAACCCATTCGGCTACGGCGGCCGCCAAGGGGGAGAAGAAAGCGCTTAGGCGCCTGCTGTCACAGCAGAATGGTGGGAGGGGGTGGGGAACGAGGTGTTGGTTGTTTAGGCGCGTCAAAGAAAAACATATAAGGCTATGTACACAATTAGAAATGAACAGCATGAACTAATGGCATTGCTGGCAAGTACATATAGTACATACAAATACCGACAAACCAGCCGGCCAACAAACCAACCGACCGACCAACCCATCTATCCGGTAACTGCTACTTAGGTGCACACGCGCCCATTAATGGGCCACAACAAGTTACTGAGAGCCTACCTACTGTTTAGCTAACTACCAACTTGCCATTCATATTTATTTATGCTCATGCGTACATACACACACACATACACATATATGTAGTTGCATAAGTAGGTAAGTATTTTTCCCATGACTCATCAGTGTTATTTATGTTGTACTCGCTGACAATGACAAAGTTAATCAACAGTACAAATACTGGGCTGGCGAGCTGGCGGCTGCGGGTTAAGATGGACCGAGTGTGGTTGAGCGGCCGTGAAGTGGCAAAGGAGAAAACGGAAAAAATCAAGCACATCACTGAAAGCCGACAATTGCACACATACACATACACCGCCACACATATTGGCACACAAAACTATTAGCAGTGCGAGCGCACTGTGGTCAAATGTAGGTAGAGAAATCGGAAAAATTCCAGTGGACGGAATTAAAAAAAAAGAAAAACTGATTTTGAAGAACTGAAATTCTTACAAAATTGTTGCGTTTTTTACAAAATTATTAGATTTTTCATAAAATTGACATCATCGGATTTTTGAATCGTTACTAACTATGAATCTGAATTCTTATTAGTCAAACCCTAAATGGCGAACGATTTCTGCAAAAACTGAAATCTGAACTAAACAATTTTTTAGTATCTGGGGTTATTTTTTTGTAGTTTTAATGAGATTGACAGATGCATAAGGAGAAACATGAAACATAATTTAATGAGAAACACTGATTCATAATCTGCTACCTAAAGAGAATACATAACTTCTGCTCAAATATGAACGAGACGTTATCAATAAAACGGTCCGCGGATGACATATGGCAAAAATAAATTTTTTGTTTTTTGGTAGGACTGTTATAAGCTTACATGGCAAATTTCAGCGTGATATGTCACATAGTTTGTTTTCTGTGCTACTGTAAACAAGTCAAGCTCGAGTGTGTTCTTCATCCGCGGACCGTTTTATTGATAACGTCTCGTTCATATTTGAGTAGAAGTTACATAAAAAATTTCTTAAGAATTCAAATAATAGTTTCTTTCAAAATTCTTGTTAAAAAACTGAATCTACCATTTTTAATTCTTATACCCGCGTGCTTTTGCACACAAATAGGCGGTGCCACGCCAACGTTTCGGTAAATACATGCCCAAAAATGGTTCATATATTGCTCCTCACCCTATTTAGTTAGATTCGTTGTAAATATTATTGAGATCGGATCAAAATACACGTCCACTTTGTATATGTTAATACTAAAATTCCGTGAGGTAGGGTACGGTACACTAGACAGGGCTAGTTTACTGGGGTGCCAGCCCTTGGTCGAAAAAAACCCGAGTCATTCAGGTACGTAGAACCGGCTGCCACGGGAATGACTAAAATTTCTTCCGCTCGTCTGATGTTACAAGCAATAACTCTTGTTCTCTATGAGTTTGTATGATTCAACAAACTAAGGACAAATTAAATTTTACTAAAATATGCACGGGTATATAAAGTGCGTTCCGGGTTGTTGTTGTTCTTGTAGCAGTAACAGTGCGCTCCGGGTCGCATTTAGCACTTACTTACTAGTCAGATTTATTTCCTTAAATTCAGCCGTGTAATCAATGACCTCAAAAGCTTTCGAGTAAGAAGTTTCCAGATTCCAGAACTGTTAATATTAAAAAAAAATGTACTGTGTTTCTGAGGTTAGAAAAAAACTTGTGTAAGTTCATCGGATTCAGTTTTTATTGGGTAGTCGAAAAAGTCTTTTCGTATTTCTAATCAAACTTCAACTCATTTTTTTTTTATATTTACATATAATGAACTTTATTAAATCAAATATGTACCATTTTGGTCGACCACCTTTTGCCATTTTTCTTCTAGAGACATTATTCCATCAGTGTAAAACTTTTGTGGTTTCTCGGCGAAAAACTGCGACAAGTAATTTTCACAGGCTTCTCTTGAAGCCAACTTTACTCCATTAAGGGACTTCTGCATTGACCGAAACAAATGGTAGTCCGATGGTGCAAGGTCAGGGCTATATGGTGGATGCATCAAAACTTCCCAGCCAAGCTCTCCCAGTGTTTGCCGAGTCATCAAAGATGTGTGTGGCCTAGCGTTGTTCTGATGGAAGACGACGCCCTTTCTGCTGATCAGTTCTCGCCGGATTTTTTCGATTGCTTGCTTCAATCTCATCAGTTGTTGACAGTAAAGTGTAGAATCAATCGTTCGAGCAGGCTGGAGCAGCTCATAGTGCATGATTTCTTACCAATCCCACCAAACACACAGCATAACCTTTCGAGGCGTCAATCCTGGCTTTGCGACCATTTGTTGAGCTTCACCACCCTTGCACCATGATCTTTTTCGCACATTATTGTCGTATTTGATCCACTTTTCGTCTCCTGTTACCATTCGCTTCAGAAATGGTTCGACTTCATTTCGTTTCAGCAAAGAATCGCAGATGTTAATTCGGTCCATTAAATTTTTCAGACAATTCATGTGGTACCCAAACATTGAGCTTCTTTTTGTAACCAGTCTTTTTTAAATGGTTCAAAACCGTTTGATGATGAATGTTTAGTGCCTTGGCGATGTCATGGCAGCTTATGTGATGGTCCTGGTCAATCTTTTCCATAATTTCATCGACTTTTTCAACGATAGGTTGACCGCGGAGCGAAGTGCATTTTTCACATCGAAATTTCCAGAACGGAAGCGGGCGAACCATTGTTGTGCTACACGAACTGATACAGCATCGTCTCCGTAAACTTCACAAATTTCATTGGTGGCTTGCGTGGCATTTTTCCTTTTTTTTATACAAAAATTTCAAAATATAGCGAATTTCTTCATTATTTTCACTCATTTTTGAACAGCTATAACTTTTTTTCAACTTCTCCGAATTTAATTTTTTTTTTCGTTAAATGGAGCTTAAAATGTCACCTTTCTAACACCATATGATATGACACAATGTGATTGGTAGCACTGGAGATAGATGACTCCAACGACATCTATTAACAAAATACGACTTTTTCGACTACCCAATATTTAAATCCATTTTTTTATTGCAATCTGTTTTTTAACATTCATTTTATATATATATATATATATATATATGGGGCATTCTTCGCCAACCGGACACCCCCATCTGCCCAGAACAGTTTTTATAAAAAAAATTTTTCCCTATGCCGAAATAAAAGCTTATGTCATGTACTTTAATTTGTCATGTGGCACTTTTTAAATACTAAAAAGCCATTCCTTCCAAATCTCAAACAAAAAGGAAGTGATTATTAAAAGATTTTCCAATTCTCCAGAAGAAAAAAAGTTTTACTGTAAAAAAAATCCTGTATTATGAAAAAAAAATTCCAATTTCAGCAATTTCCTTCAATATTTATATTCAGCAGCGAACCCAGAAACCCCCGAGCATCATGTTTGAGGAGAATTCACAGTAAAACTTTTTTTTCTTCTGGAGAACCGCTATTAGAAAAATGTTTTTCTTAATTTTGGTGTTTCACTGTTGGGCCGCTGTAACCGCAGATGGTCGCTCTCCAATCGTTTTCATCCAGCCTGGCGTCAAGGTAAATGCGAAATATTATCGGGAAAGTATTCTCGAGGTTGTTTTCAAGCCGTGGGCACACAAACATTTCGGTGGCAGATCATTGACGTTTCAACAGGACTCGGCATCGTCTCACAAAGCTCGAGTTAACTAAGAATCGCTAAAAAACAACGTTCCGAACTTCATAATGTCCACACAATGGCTCTCAAATTCACCAGACGAGAAGCCGAGGGATTCTCTTTGGGCCATTTGATTCTTAATTTTGTATTATTTTCACACATTTTACTTTGACTTGAATAAAAGTAATTTTCCAAACTAAATTTATGGCCTTTTTAATTGTTTACGCTTCGATTTCCGGACCCTGTATATATATAATAGTTTATTAAAGCGTAGACTGTAAATCAATAATGGCAGAAGCGATTGCTATAGCAGTTTTGTCTGAGATAGCAACTGGTACCAGATATTTGATCGAGTTGCATATAATATTCCATATAGTGAATGCGCATTTCTTGCCATTACTCGCCTCGGGTCCCGTGTGCTTATACACGTAATGATGGCTATCAATAAAATAGCAGCATATTTTCCTCAACAATTGTCCACAGTGCGGCACGTATTGTGTCCAGTAATTTATAAAATATTATATTTATGTATGTGCGCTCGCTGTAGCCGCGGCTGGCGGCAATAATGAAGATGATGTATGGCTTAACGTAATTTTTTGTTGCACATTTCCCCCATTCGCTGCAAACGCTTTTTTTTTAACACCACCAATAGTTCAATAGTTTTCTTACAGTTTTTATAGGAAGATTTTCATAAATTTTTCTGCATAATTGGTTTTTCTCAATTTCCATAGCCAACTATTTTTATTTTGAATTTTATTTTTACTACTGCCTCCTCAATCAACTACACTCTGCTCATGCATGCGCGTCGCCTCTTCAACCTAGTACCACCAGCAGCGCCAGCCAACGCAATTTCATTGACATTCCATTCATCTACAGTTCATTTACTTTGTTAGTTTTGTTTTGTAGTTTTTTTCCACTCAAATCTTTAATTTCCTCATTTTTGTAGCACTCAACAACAAAGCTTGCCGCCTGCAAACAAATACAAACATTGATTTCTGCGTAAAAATAATAGACTATGTATGAAGATGTATCTAATGGATCGACGACCATCACACACAGTCGGTTGAAATGTCGTCATTCGCCCGTCGCAAAATTAGCATCCAAATTTTTAATGTTCGCATATGTCCGAATTTAGGTTATGCGCGCATGTTTGGACAATGATGCTGCTGATGGCTGTGTTGGTCTGTTCACGGACGATAAGCCAAAGCTGGACTGGCGCAGTAGATGGTAAGTGCATACATATGATAATGATGTTGATAGCTTTGTCCAATATTTGAAATTGTTTAGTTGGCTAAAAATTGTATGTTTTCTATGGCGAAAATAAGCATATTTAGATGGGTGGTAGGTAAGTACGTAGAGAAATACCGCTTATTTTAACATATCTGGTATGGAAAGGGGAAGCATTAGCTAATTGAATATGAATTTAGACGGGTTGGGAATTGGGGGCTTCAAATTAGCTATACATCATAATGAAAATTAATTCAGGCAACTGAAAAGAGAGTAAAGGGCGGCAAAGTGCAGCAGAACGAGTCGATTTGGTGTATAGACATGCGAAAATTTTGCAAAAGCCTCAATTTCATGCTTGCTAAGTCGTACTAACATCATTTCTTTAAGAAAGTATTGCGCTGTGCTTCGACATTTGAAATCGAGAACAAATAAATTTCTTCTTAGATACGGAATTTTTCGATGAAGGAGCCGAAGAAGTATGTTAGTCTTACATACTTACTTTTTATAAACTTTAAATTTACTGATTAGTGAGTGCGTTTTAGGCAGAGAAGAAGCTGGCCGTATAGTAGGGAAATTCCCTTTTTTTTCCTCCGTGTTGTTGTAGCAGCATGTATGGGGAATATGTGCGGATAAAGCTGCTGGAGTGACAATCCTTGGCTAGAAATAAATCCGGGTCATTCCGGTAACTTAGAATCGACCACTAGCCCATTCAATTTTGGTATAAATTTGTACCAGTTTGAAATGGCTCAAAATACACGTTGATTTTTGAGAATTTTTTTGTTGACGAAAATATGCATTTCTTTCAGATAACGAATGCTAAAATTTTTTTATAAGGAGAAAATGCACAAAACCATCGTAAAAAAATGTCAAAAATCAACATACTTTTTGAGGGACTTCAAATTTGCTTTTTGTTATACTAAACTTTAGTGGGCTATAAAACTGCATACCCCGGTTTTTAATGAAAATTTTTACAAAACAATTTACAATTTTGATGAAAAATTATTGATTTCTTTTTAATTTTGTACAAAGTTTATAACTTTCAGTTATGTGGTATTTGTTGAAGTAAAAATTTAAGTGTTATATAAAAATAAAAATAAAAACAAAAAAAATACACAACAAGTGAATTAAAAAAAAAATAATTAAACAAAATTTGCGTAAAAAAAAAAAACACAATTTGTATAAAAAAATAAACAAAATGAAAAAAAATTAACTAAATTTTTCTAAAAACAAAAAAAAAAAATAATAAAAATAAACAATGAACTACATTTTTATTTTATAAAAAATTAAGTAAACATTTCTCTAAAAAAAGAAAATAAAATAAAACAATAAATACTCAAATACGCCGCGCTGCTTCTATTGTGCGCACAGGTGTAAATTTATCAGATTTGTGTAAGTAAACTAATTTTCAAACAAATTTTTATTATTTTCAAAGCGATAAATTTAAACGTTTTGCCTTTGTATACCATGTACTATTTATGATATTTTTCTCAAACATTTTTTTTCAAATATGTCTGGTTTTTTTATTATTATTGTTATTATGCTGTCACTATTGCCCTTCAACTACCCACACATCAGCCTCTTTGCTCTAATTTCATTTGGTTTGACGCTTTTTCATTTCTCCTCTTTCTCCTCCCTTCTTAACAGTTTTCATAAACAGTGTTTTTATTTTTCTTTGCAATTGCCAATCAATGGGTTGGCATTGATAATTTTTTTCGTAAAATTCCAATGTTTGGCCATAACGATTACTCAACGGAAATACAATAAAAATGTACGTGATTTATTTTCATATGCATAGATACACATTAACACAAGTTTATATGCGTGTATGTAGAGGTGCGCACGCAAGCTGAAAATGAAGTAAAGTAGTTGCAATCAACCTAAATTTATAACAAATTTTTTATTGGTATTTGACAAAAGTGTGACAATTGATTTTGGCTATTACTTAATTGTTGTCCAAAAAATCAGTGCACGCACATACCTATGTATGAATGTACCTATACGTACACATACACATATTAAATGTTCATTGTGCTCAAAAATTAACCAATTTGATATAAAAAGGTGAGATCCACTTTTGAGGGGTAAAAATGACAATGGGATGAGATACTGTCCCAAAAATATTAAAAAGAAATATAGAGTCAATTAATAATTTGAACTGTGGGAGTTGGATGTGGGAACAAGTTGGATCCAACAAGTTAGAGATTTTTCGAAAGATTTTAGGTTTCTTAAGAGAGCAACGGCGCGTTGAGATGTGAAAAGGACCAGTTTAAGGGGGAAATTTGTTAGTAGGGTACATTAGTCTAAGCTACTGAAGGCATTAAGCGGGTATTTAAACATATTGAAATTACTTTGAGAACTGTATTGCGAAGGATTGAAGGGGAAAATTGTGTAAAATATCGACTACGTGTGCAAAAACAGGTATAGAAATGGGCGCAATTTCTAAGGCCACAAGTAGTTTTTTGCGACTGTCGACAATTGTTGACACAATTTTGAACTAAAAAATAGAATAAATTTTTCTGAAGGTTTGTGACGTGCTGAATCCGAATCTGAGCTCAGAATAGCATTAGCACCCAAATGTAGCCAAAAATCGTGCCAATCGGTCGGAATGTCTTAAAAACCAGACGTGCTGTTCGTGCTAGGCAGATTCGGTGCATCAGGTCAAAAACCTTTGGACAATTATAGCCTGTTCTGCAGGTTCTGAAGGTCAATAAAATGTTGTTAGTTTGTATATTGTCAAATTTTATTAACTTCACCAATATGACTTTGAAAAGAAGGCAGTCTAAAGAAGACTACATTTAAAAGACTTGTATCGACATCCTGAAGCACATTTCGGCCTAGGATAATCTAACTAAAACAATTATTCAATTTGCTTTAAAAAAAAAAACAAGCCACCGGTTAGGGTCGCAAAATGGATAACGAAAATCGGGAGTTCCAAAATATTTTTCGTTTTATTCATTTGAAGCATATTTTTTATAAAGCCGGCTACAGTAAAATTTTCTCTAAATGCCGATCAAAGCCCGCCAAGCAATAGCCCACCTTAGATTACCGAAAAAGCTTCTCATAGAAATCTACTGCTGCACAAGAGGGTATAGGGTAGGGTACAAGAGGGAATATATACCTGTCACGCCTGACTTAAATATATTTTTACGATAGATTAGGGAAGAAGATAAAAACTTTAGAAAAGCCACAATTTATTAATAAGCTTTCTGGGTGGGATACGGTACACTAGACAGGGCTAGTTTACTGGGGCGGCATTCTGGTAATATAGAGCCGGCTGCCAAGCTTTCTAATTTGGTTCGGTGGGTAATCTGCCATATTTATTCCATCCCACGCCTCGCAAATTCTTCTGTCAAAACAATAGCAGCAATCAATTTCACTAAGCTTTCAATCACAAAAATCCATCAACGATGCCAAATGAGCACACACATCCAAGTACATATATACGAGAAAAATAACACATATCTACACATACCCGTGCAATCAAGTATAAGTTTTAATAAACAATATCCGGCCTTCATGTAATTGGAAAAACGAGCAAAAGTGTACATCGAAAATTAAATAATAAAATTTGTTCTAAATGCTTCAATTACTTGCTAACTCTTAGAAGAGTGAAAAAGTGACAACAAACGACGAGACAGTGTAAATGGAGACTTGGTGGATGCTGATGTGGAAAATGTGAGTAACATGAATCAATTTACGTAATCAATATAACAACAACAAAAAAGCACAAGCGGAGCAAGAGTAAAGTGTGGAGGAAATATGGAATTTGGCAGAGTAAAAAGCAAAGGATTTTTTGATAGGAAATTTTAAGATTTTTCTCTGGTATTAAATAAACAGAAAATGAGAGAAACCAATACACATTTAAATAAAAAAAACATCAAAACGCCAAAAGCAAAACATTAGTCGACGGAATATTAATTTTATATAAAAATGTGTGCGACTGAAAAAATCGAATGCTGTTGTTGATGGCGGTGAAATGGGGAAGAGCGATTTAAAATGAAATTATAAACAAACTGCAAAGTATATACGAGGGTGGATCAAACGGTTTCGGAAAACTAGAAGAGTTAGCGTTGGCACTTCAAAACAAACATTTCTCTGGGTACCAGAATCATCTTTCAAAACAAAAACAAAAAAATTGTTGTGTGTCAATTTAAAAATTTGGAAATGGTAATCCCAAAAATAAAAAAAAAGTTAGTTTTGGTATCATTAGCCATTACCTTTTGAGTGAAAAATCCAATACACAAACTAAAAACTAAGTTTGGCGATGCACAATCGGGCCTCATACGACCTTTGGGTAATTTTTTAATGGTTGATCCATCAAAATTCTCAGAAGATTACGGAAGAGTCGCGCCTACGGAGTTCTCGTGGTGAATCGGAATCGAAGACGACCGATATGAGAGGTGAGTGTTTCCACGACAGTCGGTTCTACGTTACCGAAACGACCCGGATTTATATCCGGCCAAGGACTGTCACTTCAGCAGTATTCCTCGTATGTAAGTATGGGGAATGTTTATGCTGCAACAACAACAACCGAGGACCGTGGAGGGTCCGCTTTGGGTGCATTGTGCGAAATTGCAGCCGTGGAGGCGAAGGGCGACTGTTGCCAAGATCTGTAGGGGCCATATACCCTATGAGTTTTAAGGACTGAGTAGGTCTTAAAGTCTAACCGAAGTAGAGTTCGTATGGAGCTCGCCTAACACCCCATTCCCCAGTCGAAGGCACATGTGTCCGGAGCCTACGTTGAATGAGATAGATTACGACAACCGATGAATTTACTGCACTGGGCAGTGTTAAAATAGCAGCAACAACAACATCTAGGTCCGATCTGTCGAAATAGCAAGTTTCTTGTCCTACCGTTAGATGAGCTAGACGAAGACGACCGGTGATTTGCACTGCACTGACAGAGTTTAGAATTGCTGTTACAACAACAACAACATCCAGGTGAATCTGTCGGCTAATATAGTCAAGGAGACCGTCTTTTGGGATGCGCGCGGTGTCATTTACATCGATTACAGTAGAAAGGACAAAAGTTATTCATATAAATTCGACGTGGATAAGAAGTACAAAAACATTTAATTTGACGGGCAAGTCCGGGGTCGCAATGAAACAACTGATCTATTCCGAATCTGTCTTTCATTCAGAATATTCTCCAGATTAGCGCCCCGCGTCTACGCGAAATAAAATAAACGCGTATTTTGTTGTCTTCGAGAAATTGTGGTATTGGGGGCAACCGATAAATTTGAAAACGCGTTTGATGTAGTATATCGAGCTAGCAGAATACTATGATGGAATGTTAAACTTTCTGTTGATGAATTGAGTACTCTTTATGTGAACTTATTGAGCCACCCTAGCATGTCATAAAATATGAATAAACGATTATTCGGGTGAACGAAAATCGCAACTAAAAAATATAAATTGCAAGGTTGGTAGGAGATGGCGCGGCAAAATAAATATTTTAAGTTCATAGAGTAAACAAAACGACGGGGTATAGATAGAAGATTTAATACGAAAATATGAGCGATATTGTCGAAAAAATGCTTAACGTGGCGACTAGGACTCTTTTTAAAATGACTTTTAGAAATCAATTTAAAAAATTTTAAGCGTAACATTATTTTTATTTTAGCTTAAGACGCTTATTGATATAGCTGGAAGATGATATCAACAAGTTTGCGTAAAATTTAATATTGCGATTCGCAGATAGAAATTCGGTCAGAGAGGTTTTTTTTGCCGTAAATTTTGTATATCCAACCTTATTCAAATGAATTCAAAGAGTTTTTGTGCAATGTTTAACTGCTGGATAATTGAAAAAATGCTTGCGCTCGACGATTTTCATTATTTTATGGACATTTTCGACAACTGGTTTTCCGGAGCGCGTTGCATATCTTTGACGTCAAAATTACCGACACATAATCGATGAAACGAAAATTGTGCATAATTGGCTGTTACAGTATCAAATTCATAGACACTGTTAAACATTTTTAAAATATCACGTATTTTCCCTTCGTGATTCGTATTGTGAACTACTGAGTCAAGCAATCACAAATCTGCCTGAGAAATTATTTTATTAAGAAGTCTTCTCTTTCTGACGCCGCCCAACCCCGATCGTCACAACAACCAACTTTCATATGCCGCTTAAGCCAATGCCTCTAATATTTTTCCTTTTGAAGTAATACATTTCCTGGAACTGCCGTTAGATGACCTCACTCGATTGCCGCATCGACCTCGACAGGTTCCAGTAATGCGACCGCATCAAAAATGGGTTACAGCTTTTTTATCATCAGCTAAGATGTAAGAAATTGTTGGTTGTTGTTGACTAAAAATTCCCATTTTATTTGCTCGTTTAAATGTCTGTACACCAAAGAAATTTTATGCATCTACGGAAATGGGCTTGACCTTTGAAAGTGTGGCGAAACAAAATAGAATTAGAATGGCGGAAAAACCAGATAGCAGCATTACATGCAACACATGCAACCAATTTAAGTACCTTTAGAGTGCATAAGGTAAAAAATAAAACAAAAAAAAAAAAGTAAAATGAGAAGAAAAAAACAAGGAAATTGCCAAGAAATATTTAGTGTGGATATACGTTCCAAGCAACACCTTAGGGACAGTACAACTAACGACAATAAATGTGCATATTCACCAGATAGCGCTGGCTGCAGGGATGCCATGGGTGGGAATGATTGTCTACCATTCATATAGAAGTAGAAAAAAAATACCCAAAGTGAAATACGTATTTGGCTGTAGCACTTTTAACTGGAGTTTTGACGAATGTTTTTGTTGTGGCCGCATAAATATTCCCCATACATATCTGCGCATGGTGAAAAGATTTAAAGGGGGGTAACGTTAATTCATGGAAAAAAAGGCACATTGTTATGATTTTTTTTTGATGACACAGTCAAATTTATTCGTCAAATCTTTTACTACATAAAACTATAGCATTTGAAGTATATTTTGTGAAATTTTCATCCAAAAATATTTAAAAATACGGAAGGAATGGCAGAAATTATTCGGACGCATCTCAAAAAAAGTAGTTTTGCGGTGCCCCTCATAACTCGGTGTTAAATCATCTGAAGTCAAAAAACCAAAGTTTTTTCGTTAGATAATCGTTTTCTCCGGGTAACGCCGAGAGAGTTTTTTGAAATTAAATTTTTCGATTTTTGGGAACACGTTAAAGTCAAAAACACGATTTTCGCGTAAAAAATCGGTGAATTAGTTACCGTAAAAACAAAAGTATCAACAAATTCGAAAAAAACTCTTCGGCGTTACCTTGTAAAACATCTACAGAAAAAGTGTTCAAAGTTTCAAAAGGACCGGTGCAGTAGTTTCAAAGTTATGAGGGGCACCGACTGTGAAAACGTAAGTTGTGTGAAAAACGCTTTAACGCTAACGCTAAACGCGGTTGAGCCAGGTAGGTAGCAACACTTACATGGCTGTATCTTTGAAAGTTTTGCTCCGATTCATCTAAAATTTTCACAGAATATTCTTGAAAGGTTCTTCATTTAAAAAATCAAATAAAAAAAAATGCAAAAAAAAAAATTTAAAAATTAAAAATTTTCGAAAAATTAATCCATCATGTACCCCACGATACTGTCACCACATATTCATAAGTTTACATATTTTTCTAATTAATTTTAATTATTATTATTATTTTTCATTAATGTTGTTTCATTAATTTTATTTTTTTTTTTAATTAATTTTAACTATTAGTTTTTAATTTTTATTTTTTAATTCATTTTTATTATTTTTTTAACTAATTTTAGTTATTATTTTTTTAATTAATTTTAGTTATTATTTTTTAATTAATTTCAATTACTATTTTTTAATTAATATTAGTAATATTTTATTTTTGTTTTTTAATTATTCTATAACAAAACCTAACATGGTTTCAAATTTTGTACGAAATTTTAAAAATTCTACAAATTTTGATTAAAATTTCAAAATTTTTTTACAAATTCTGTATATGCAGTTTTATAGCCCATTCAAGAAAGTGCAAGTTTTAAATAGCTCAAAATACGCGTTGATTTTTGACAATTTTTTCGCTGAGGTTTAGCGCATTCCTCTTCCATATAAAAAACTATATCAGACATTCGTTACATAAAGAAAAAACGAAAATGTTGAACCACTTTAAGTTTGCACTTTATTACATTGGAATTAAATAGGCTATAAAACTGTATAGTAAATTTTTTTTTTAAATTGAAATTGTTACGAAAATTGGTTGAATGTTTAAAAATTTTTACAAAGTTCTAAACTTAGGTTACTACTATTGAGGTGACCTACATTTTTAAGGCTTTTTAAAAATGTTAGCATATTCTGGGGTTTATTGTTTCATAATTTATTTGAATGAACGGCAATAAAACCAAGGTGGCGCAGCCTTTTTCTGCCTAGTGCAGTACATTCACAAATAATTTGTTCTCAATTTTCAGTGTTCATTTCACAGTGTCCATTGGGACAGATGATAGCCCCAAAGAGACCAGTTTTGGTTAAGTGATATGTCAAGGCTACAGGGGCCTACAAAGTAACCAGTTAAAACTCTAAGTCTACTCTGCTGCGTGAAAGTAGTTTATTAGAAATTCTTTTCTTCGGCGTTAGGAATTGCTACGCTTGTCGCTGACCGATAGACTTTCGTCAGTACTCAACGAATTTTTTCTCCTCCCACTTTCTGAGAAATTTGTAAATGCGGCATAAGTCCACAGCAAGGCTCAGGATCAATTAGGGACATGCTTGCCCCTTGTTTAGCTAGATGATCAGCCATGGATTAAAATGGCAATTGTTGAAAATGAACTATATTTTTATAAAAAAAAAAAAATTAAATAATTTGAAAAAAAAAGAGTGAGATTTAAATAATTTGAAAAAAAAAAAGAAAAACTAATTTGAATTATATTAACTGAAAAAAAATTTCACTATTAAAAAAAAAATAATAATTAATAAAAAAAAATGTATTAATTAAAAAATAATAATTAAATTAACTTGAAAGAGAAAAAATGTAACTAATTAGAAAACAAAAAAAAAATTTTTAATTAATTTGAAAAACAAAAAAAAAATTAATTAACTCGGAAAAAATATTAAATTAATTTGAAAAAAGAGAAAAAGAAATTAAACTAATTTGATAAAAAGAAAGAAATTATATGCAATCACAACTTAACAATAATAAGTCGATTACGAGTAATAGTTGCTACATATGTAAATAAGAACTGGCAACAGTCAACTAAATAATAAATTCATGCCCACTTTTTTTTGTTACTCAACCCAAATTTGTTAGATTTGTAAGAAAGTGGCAACTCTCGCTGCACGGAGTCTGGATGGAATGCATGCTGCTGCTGTGCAACATAACACTCTTGAGCTCATATCATTTTCACGCAAGCATAAAAAATCTTCAGAGCACAGATTAGCGAGTAAATAAGTTATTAAAAATAGCAATGGCGAGTTGGAGTTCGGGTCCAAGACCGAGTACACATAGAAGAATGGTAAATTGTAAAATGAATAAAGAACTGAAAGAAAGAAGAACAAAGACAAATTGAAGAAAAAAAGATGAGCTGGAAAAAAAAACTGGTCTGACCAAGTAGAAAAGCAGTCAAGTTACAGCGCGTGTAAGTATGTAAACAAAAAACGAGAAATATAAGAGGAGGGGGCAAGAAGAGTGGGTGCAAATGGAATGAATTGCAATGAAACTAAAAGTTGCAGGCAAGTAAGGAGTACATAAAAAGCTAAAAATGCACAACAGAAACAGAAAGTCGACGCATAAGTATGACTATAAGTACGCAAGTATGGCGAGCGAATATGAATTGCATGCGTGTTGCATGTGATGGACGGAACGTCAAAGGGAAGCAAAGAAACCGGCAACGAAATTATAGACACTGGAGGAGACAGGACTTAAAAAAATGGACAGACAGCGGTTGTCAAAAAAATAATCAACCAAAAACAAGCAAGCACTCACATCGACTGCCAGATTGCGCGAGAGAGAGTGAGAGGGACAAATAATTTTGAATTGAACGCCCCTCTCCCCCTCAATATCAACAGCTCAGGGGCTGCTTGGCAACAATGTTGCTAGGCATATTTTTTTAGCAAAAGAGGAATGTAACCACACAAAGAAAAAATTAAAAAAAAAATCATTTATTTGACTATTTGACCGAACAAACGTTTGGCTGCGACAAGCACAAAAGAAGTTAGCTAAAATATTGCACAAAGTAAAATTATAAATAAATAAGATTAAACAAAGCAAGTACACACATCAAAAGGGGTGAAGTAAGAAAAAGTTGTTTTTCTGGCGGCCGGTGGGTGACGATACGGCAAAACACTAGCAAAAAAAAAAACAAAAACGAAGAAAACAGGAAACCAAGCGCATAGGCGATCACAGCACAGCAATAACAATAGCAACATGAATGCATCAACAGTAACATAGTCGCCAACGCTGTTGCCACGGCGGGCGAGAACCTTTTGCGAGTTAGCACAGACCCCCAGACACAATTGATGCTCGTGTCAGGGACATAGGCAACATTTGGTATTGTGTACAGTGGCGGGTATAAAAACAGAATAGGTGGTGTTTACGCTAAAGGTTGATTCACATGATTTATTTTTTACTTTATTTTACATAATTTATTTTCAAACACAAACCCAAAATTATTTCACAGTTTAAGAATTTAAGAATACAACCCTAATAACAATGATAATAAGAATAAGTGAAAATGTTATTTGAAGATTTCAGTCAGAATTAAAAAAAAATTGGATTTTTTTGCATTTTCTTTAAGTATAATTCTTAATTAAATATCTTGTGTGAAAATTTGAAGTGAATCTGATAAATACTTTTCGAGTTATTCAACAATTAACAAAGGACGCTTGGGCGCTCCGCTGCGCGATAGAAAAACTTTAATTGCGTTTTTCTCAAAACTATGTTTTTTGAACTGGTGATCACTGTAACTTAATATAAAAACCGCTTGGTATATTTCAATAAAATTTATATTGCTTTGAAAAACATAAGAACCTCGTGCCTGATCGAAAGATTTTTTGGTAAAAAAATTTCGATTTTTTTAAACAATTAATTGTCGTTTTTTTTTGTCGAAAATATGAAAAATATTTTCTGAAGCCGGGATATTGTTAATTTTGAAAAAAAAGAAGCTTCGATCAGGCACAAGATTATCTATTCTTCTTCTTTCTCTTGTCCGATTGATTTTAGATGAATTTCCAAGAATTTGTGATGATAACCGCAAGGGACTTCTGGAGATACGGGCTCCAAACAAACAACGATAATTTTTACAATTATTAATTTTTTTGTTTTGAAATTTTGCTAAAGTCAAGTCAAATGCTATGTTTTTATTTTTGTAAAATAAAGCAATTGACTACCAAAACAAAATTATCAAAAATCATCATTTTTTCGGGCCTTTGACTACGCCTAACCCCTTAAGGCAAGACCATTCGGCCACGGTGGTAACGGCATGACTTCTTTTATTATTACAGCTAAAAATATTATAATAAAAGTAGCAAAATCTGTTATCAACAATGCAATCACTTTTTTATGTTTTTTCTTTCACCACTGTATCATGAAACTATGAAAATACTCGGGTTTATGTCAGAATGCATGTCTGCATGTGAAGCGGCACAGAGTTTACTGCATATCAACTCGTTACCAAGTCGCTTGTCCGCTGCGCTGGCTGGCAGACGCCCCAACAGCTGCTGTTCTGTTGCTCAAGGGCTGCTGCTGATGCTCAACTATTTTACCATTCTGCGCTCTCCCTCAACGTTTGTTATTGTTGTTATTTGACTGCAAGAGTGGTGTTGTTGTTATTATTATTTGACTGCATGTTTGTTGTTGTTGCAATATTGGCTGCTGTTGCTGCTGGCAATCGGCCTAATTTTTTGTGCTTATTTATTTTCTGGTACTCACGGCACATTGCACTCAACACAACAACAACAACAAGAACAACAACAACAATGGTAAGAGCAAAAGAAAAAGTAATGAATAAGCAATAATAACAACAAAAAGGAACCAGTGCAAGTATCACCAAACGAAATCAGCCAACCACCAACAGCAAACGTCAGAAAACAAACAACAATGCACAGAAAAAATCATGTGAAAAAATGTAAGAAAAACAACAGCAACAACAAGAGAAACAAGAACAGATGGGTAACACTACAATTGATGACAGTCAACAGCCGGTCGAGACAGTGTTGAGTAGTGCGGCAAAACTGAAAAATAAGTGATAGTGTTGCTGTTGCTGTAGCTGCTTGCTTTTAAAGGCTGTTGCATTGCTTTCGCCGTTGTTATTATGTATTATTATATTATTACTATTGTTGTTATTGCACACATTCACACATTCGGGCTCACTTTGGCATTGCTGCATAATTTTTTCCATTCTTTGTTAAATTTTTGTTCTGTCTGCTGCTGATTATTTTCACCTTTTTTTCAGTAATTTTTCTTCATTTTTGTTGCTGTTTGATTTTGCAGCATTTTCACTGCATTGCACACGGCCATGGTTACGTTGCCGGTGTCGGTGACGGTGACGATGATGAAAACTAAAACTGACGGCTGAACTAGGCGTACTTACTTAAGTGAAGTTTACCGAGGCAAACATCTGTTTGACAGACAGCTAAATTCTATAAACATGACTGAAGTTGCACGAATATGAAAGGATATAATAATTTTCTACTCGTGCGGCATCCGATAAATAAAATCAAAAATTCTATTAACTGGCTCAAAGAAGTTGCAGGGCCGATCAGTGGAATGCGCACTTTAGTGTGGGGGGCTAAGCTAGGCCTAGCTCTACAGGTAGCATATAACCCACGACAGACGGTTTGTCGTAACCGGAACGACCTGGATTTATATCCTTCCAAGGACTGTCATTTCAGAAGCATTCCCCGTATATGTATGCAGAAATCGGAGCAATTTTTCGGATTTTTACGAATTATTGATTTACTAGAATTTTATTATAAACTACAATCACGCAAATTTTGATGGAGTCTTTTTAATTCAAGAATATTTATTTATTTCTAATTAATTATTTATAATTTAAAATAAATATAATTATAAATGTCTGCATTACAAAATGAGCCACCAGCTACAGAGGCTATCGACCTGAGTTCAAGAATAATGATTAATAATAGCGAAAACATGCAAAATAATGAAATATCAAGTTTAAAAGTGAATATTCTTAGTGATTTTCTTATGTTGGTACGGACTTTCTTTTATCAAACTTCTTATCGACGCAAACTTTATAAGCTAAGAATGAATAATTTGGCGCTTTTCGCATCAGACTTTATGCATTAAAACAGAATACCAGCAGAAAAATTTTTTTTTCGCTTTTATTATTATAATTAAATATATCTAATTGGCGCTAACACTTTTTTTGAGTGTTTCGCAGAGCTCCTCCCTTCTATTTGTGGCGGGCGTCTTGATGTTGTGCCACAAATGGAATGACCTACTGTTTTAATTCGACTCCGAACGGCAGATATTTTTTTATGAGAAGCTTTTTCATGGCAAAAATACACTCAGGGATTTTCCATTGCCTGCCGAGGGGCGATCGCTGTTAAAAAAAAAAATTTCAATCACTTTGGGGTTTCACGCACGGAGATTCGAGCCTACGCACTTTTGAATGGCAGTCACGCACCAACCCATTATTATTATATGTATATCCCTTGGTATTCCAGGGATGAAATTAAAATACCGCTTCTACTGAATTCGCACCGATTTTATTAAACCACATAGTTTTTTAAGGTCTTGCAGCATCATTTGCATCATAGACTGAAAAATAAATCATGGAACGAACCAAAATATATTGGATACTTGCAAGTTTACGTTTTTGGGTTGGCTTTTGGTAGAAGTGTAAGAGCTTTTGCGGCTCTGGGAAGTAGGTTTTCATTTGTTTTTAATTTGCTCCTAGAAGTAGTAGGTCTATCCAGAGCTGAAAACAAAATTTGGAGCTTCATTGAAGGGTAAAACAGTAACCCCTTCATAGTTATTATAATCTCGCGAATACTTGGTGAATATTGTTGTTGTTGTAGCAGCATAAACAATCCCCGTGCATATACGAGGAATGCTGCTGAAGTGACAGTTCTTGTCCGGATATAAATCTGGGCCGTTCCGGTTACGTAGAACGGACTGTCGTGGGAACGTCCCGGTGAATATTCATAAACGTCGATAGACAAGTTAAGCACTCGCGATTCTTGCGAACCATTTCGTGGAAACAGCTCGACACAGTATAGTATGACTTTTTGAAACTTGTAGAAACCATAAGAGCTCATTTCCGCACACCCTAAAGCATAATACCCAGTTCACCTTTCACGCGAAATGGCTGTCAAAATCCATACAAATTGCAATGCCGTGAAATATGCGTGAAATTTCGGTTGTATCTCACAGCAAAGTATAGGGTTTTTTAATAGGTGCGCTTCAACTTTTTTCCGATAGGGAGGGCGAACGACGCAATATTTTTTATTTTTCGCTTGTCATTTGTAAACTTCATTAGTATACATTTCATCATGGAACGCTACACACTTGAGCAACGATTACAAATCGTGCAAATTTTTTATGAAAATAATCGTTCTGTTCTGCTACTTTAAGAGCATTACGGCCATTTAACAAGCCGTCCCGTTTTGGGGTTATGTGAAGTCATTGGTCTACAGTAACAAGCCGGCGACGATTTGTGAGCTCAGAGCCAATATTGAACGCGAAATTGCTGGAATTTCGGCCGATTTATGCAAAAGAGTGGTCGAAAATTGGGTTCAACGATTGGACTTCGTAAAACGTGCACGCGGTGGTCATGCAAAAGAAATCGAATTTCATACTTAAATGTATATGTTCAAACTCGATAATAAAAAAAAAAATTAGTTAAAAAAGTCAAACCGTTTGTGTTTTATTCAAAAAACTTCAAAAGTTGAAGCGCTCTTACTGAAAAACCCTTTACTATAGTACTCAGTTCACGCGGTGAAAACACCACTCAACGCGTCAGCAACATGATGCCAGCAACATTTTTTGACCACCCCATATATGTATGGGGTATGTTTATGCTGCTACAACAACAACAACAACAACACAGATTCAACAGTCATTCCGTGAAACTTAAATAAATTTAAAAAATTCCTACACCCAAACTATGAATAAACCCAACCCAAAATAAAAATTAAGTACTCAATCCACACGTTTTATCAACTAAAAACGTCTGTCACTAGCACTTCAAAACACAAGCGAAAAAATTCAATCGAAAAACTTAAATTTATTTAAAAGCAAGATAAAAATAAGTCCTCCCAAAAGAAATGCCAAGCCATACAAATTTCAAATAAACAATAGGCAATGAAAGAATTCACTTGAAAAAATCTTAATTACATTCAATTAACTTTTCCCAAATAAAATGCACTCAAACTTGATGTTGGTATTTTTGATTTTATTTTGCTGGCAAAGCTTCAAAAAGAAAGTTTAAAACTTCCCCTTAGATGTGTTCTCAAATTTTCTTCCAGCTTAAAAGTTCGAAGGAATTTACCACACACAAATGTTACCTGGCTTAAATGACACAGTGGGTGGCTGCAAGTTGGCGTATTAATTTCCACGTTCCGAGAAAGCAACAGATTAAAAAGTGTCTGGGGTTTACAACGAACTTAAATTTAATAAGTGAGCGATCGAAAGGAGGGGGTTGTGGCATGGAGAAAAGTAGGGTTGTTTCCAGCAAGATTGTTCACCCAGCGCTTGTTGACAACACACAACTCGAATTGAATTACGCTGATGAAGTAGAAAATTGCAAAAACCCAAAAGCTGTTCTTTCCCACAAAACTATGCATTTCTTTATAAATTTTTATTTTCTTCATGCTTTGAATTGCTTTCTTTTCTTTGTTTTTCGTTTTTTTGGTTTTTTTTTGTGCCATTTCGCTGTGTGGAAAATCTCTTGAACCCCGCATGTATTTACTTTTCACCTTAACGAGCTGGCAAAACACACGTCGACTAGTTGGTGACTGTGGCTGGCTGGTTGACTAGAGATGGGGCAATGACGATGACGTTGAACTCGATGCATTTTTGTTGTTATGCAGATTTGCATATGAATAACTGGAAGACTGAGCATTTGCTAAGCCATTTGGTAGATAAGTCACTGAATGAGCGAGTGAGTGAGTGTTGAGTGCTCACATGGGACTGCGCCAACATTCACTTCTTGGAAGCTTAACGATAACGTACGACTATGTAAAACACTATGCATGTAAAAAAAAAATGAACTTATTCACACAACTGAGTCATGCAATGAATACGAGAATATAAACAATATTTATATGGCATTCGTGTTGTGCGAGTTATAGACAACGAACCCCCCGTCCCCAATATATGTACATATATGTATATATATTTTTACAACGCGAAAATACGTATGTACACAAAGCAAATACAACATAAAAGATATGTAACTATATGCACTTTTAAAGTCCTTTTCCCCACATAGCAGGTGGTCCCCGCTAATGGTCTTATGCGGTGAATGGATAACGACCATTCTGGAATATTCATATTTCTGTTGTTGAACTAAATTTTATTTAAATTAAAGTGCGTGATTTAATTACTGGACTAGAATGATGAATGCATTCTACTTGATGGCTTTGAGCGCGAGTACAAAATATAATATCATATATAGCTGCACAAGTTCATTCTAGAAGGCCATTAATTAAGAAAAAAAATTTAACTAAATTAAAAAAAATATATAAATATAAAAAAAAATAAATAAATAAATAAAATATATAAAAAATAAATTAAAAAAAAAAATATATAAAAAACAAAAAAAAAAAAAAATTAAAAATATACAAAAAAAAATAATATATATTATATATATAAAAAATAAAAAGTAGTTCGTTTTATCCACCGGTCTGAAATTTCCACTAGGCTTATGAAATAATTTAACCAAAATTTGACCGGAGATCGAGCCGGATTTAAATCCGGACTGTCACTTCAGCTGCATTCCGAAAAAACTTTGGGGAATATTTTATACTCTTACAATAAATACAACCATTCAAGCCCCCATTGGACCATGTAATTCATAGCCGCGGCGGACATTTGCCGAATATCATATTTAAAAAATGGATACCATGAATTCATTCAAAGAATTATGTTTTGTATCATCATTTTAAGTTCTCAAGCTCTTAAAAACGCCCGATACAATAACAAAACAAAAGAAAAAAAAAGACGTGAGGAGATCGACAGTCTTGAACATAGCCGGCGGTTTAAGGGGTTAGGTGGGTTACAGAGGTTCAAAAAAAGGGTATTTTTACTATTTTTTTTTTAATATATACAATCATATATTTTATTTAAACAATTCAGCATATCAAAGATACATATTTAAACAGTATTTTGTGAAATTTTTATTTAAAAATTCCGAAAACTCAGCCGTTGGTACCTCATCTCCCTTAACGTCTCACAAAAAAATGCTCTTGCCGTGGACAGCATAACTCATTATTGGTTCATCTAAAATCAAAAAACCAAAAATATTTCGTTAGTACATGGATAAATCTCGTTACTGGACGAAGGAAAAAAAAAAAAAATTTAATTTGAATTTTTGACAGACTTTGAACAAAAAAACACATTTTTTGGTCAAATTTTCGTCATGTGTTGGCTCGAAAAAATTAGTTGTAATAAAAATAAAAAAAAATCCTTCGTTCATTAACTTGATAATGTTATTCCAAAGATGTGTGCAAAATTTGAACAAAATCGCTTCATAACTTTTCGAGAAATCGTGTCCACCGACTTAAAAAATCGAGTTTTGAGATAAACGCGTATACCTGCGAAACGCTGCACTGACATGGCCTGATGGGCGGAACTTCTGAAGGGTCTATCTCGTAGAATTTTACTCGGATCAATTTGAAATTTTAGGAGAATATTTTAAACATATTATACTATTTAATAAGACAAAAAAAAAAAATCGATTTTTTGAAATTTTCAAACCCACCTAACCCCTTAAGGCTCAACATAATCGGAATGAGCCGGATGTATGTATGTAGTTGTATCTATGTATAACCGGCCAAAGCCTGTCACTTCAGCTTATTTTTATTATGTCTGCTGTTATAAAAACCACACGCGCAAAAAGGAATCTGGAGCGGAAAATGGTATTTTACAACATAGTCCAGGAACCACTTAAGGTGGCTGTGCATAACAGATCCTTTTCAGCATGACAAAAGAAACTGAAACACGATGGCGTCCGTGTCGCCCAATATTCTTTGAACGAAACGGGACAAAATTGAAGGAAGTCTGACAGAAACCCAATTCTCATACAAAAATTTGGTTTAAATTAGGGTTTTTTACTGAAATTCAAGACATGAATTAAATAATTAATATTTGACGTTTAATTTGATAATTTATTGATAAGTTTTTTATTTTATGTACATACTTCGAAGCTACTATATCGATTGCTCTATACCTCATTTAAATATCTCAACCCTTTCATATCGAACAAAGTGACGTCCCTAAAAAACTAAATTGTCATCTTTTTGCCAACGTAGAAAATGGGTATTCCTACATCAGAAAGTTGTGTGAGAAACTTTGAACTGATATATAATATATTTTTTCAGATAGTTTACAGGCAACCCTGTAAAATGGAGGTAGGTTTTTCAATTAATCAAATATGTATCTTGAGAAAGTATTACAAAATAGGTGTCAAACGAAAGGATTTTGAAAAGGCCAATAGATATTTTAACAGGGTTGCCACTTATAGAAAAATTTAAATTAAATAAATATGATTGTTAAAATATTCTAGAGGGCTATGAAAGGAAAAGGCATACAAGAACATACACAACAGAAACATTTTGAGAAGGGTTATATATATATATATAAATGGCGCGTACACACTTTTTGGGTGTTTGGCCGAGCTCCTCCTCCTATTTGTGGTGTGCGTCTTGATGTTGTTCCACAAATGGAGAGACCTACAGTTTTAAGCCGACTCCGAGCGGCAGATATTTTTTATGAGGAACTTTTTCATGGCAGAAATACACTCGGAGGTTTGCCAATGCCTGCCGAGGGGCGACCGCTATTAGAAATTGTTTTTCTTAATTTTGGTGTTTCACCGAGATTCGAACCTACGTTCTCTCTGTGAATTCCGAATGGTAGTCACGCACCAACCCATTCGGCTACGGCGGCCGCCAGGGGGTTGCCACTTATTTTTTTAATAAAAATGTCTACTTATTTAAAAAAATATTTAAAAATATTTACAAATTTCACTTGAGTTCACAACGCAAGACATTTTAAAGAAAACTTTAATTATTTTTTTATTATTTTAAGGGGTGCCATTTAAATATTCATTGGAAACATAGGAAAATAGAAAGAATACAATTCAAAAATTATCAACTCGCAACAAATAATAGCTATTTAAGCAAATACTTAACGATTAAATTAAATTGTTTAATAAAAAATATTTTAATCGGGTATACCACAACGTAATACGTCACATTTCATAGATATAAACCACGAACAGGTGATTTTTTTTAATTTGCTATTCAAACAAATAATTTTTTGTTGTTGTTTCTTTTCTTTGCAGTTTGATGGAAATTTTGACATTCAAACCACCAAATTAAGAAAATCAAATACATGTTAATGGAGTTTTTGTACTATTGGTATCACCTTGTATGGATTCGCTTTAATGCAAATGGGCAATTATAATTCCTTCGCGAGAGGGGAACATTTCCAGGCCTCTACTCATTTACTAGTCTATTCCATGGTGAATAGATTTTTAAAGGAGATGCTACCTAGCAGACCGTTATTTGGCTCTGAGCGAATTTGGCGGGTATGCCGACGTCATCCGTTTTGTGTTTCAGTAAGCTAAAGCTAAATTTTGTTTCCCTGAGCTAAATCTAAATATTGTGAAACACAAAACGAATGACGTAGAATCCAAAGTTCCCTCATATCTAATGAGCAAACCTGGTGACACGTTTCCCACGACAGTCGGTTCTACGTTACCGGAACGACCCGGATTAATATCCGGCCAAGGACTGTCACTTCAGCAGCATTCCTCATATATATATGGGAATGTTTATGCTGCTACAACAACAACAGCAAACCTGGTATCTAGCATTCAGGCAAGGTACCCCATTAATGAAATCGATTTGGTTCAGGCTTGCAGGGCGATTATCATCCAAGCTTTTCGCGAGTTCCTCAATTGGGTTGACAGGATGCCCTGCTGCGTTTTCAACCAAAATAAATTCTTATTAAATTAAAAATGTTGTTGGTGTTATTGTGATTGTTGCTGCAACCGTATAAAATATTTCCCATACATTTTTATTGAATGCTACCTAAGCGACAGTCCTTTCGGTAAAGTAGTAGAAGTAGTTTGCTTTCTCTAAAAATGCCATAAATTCCGAAAAGGTCAACTTCTCCGCATTTGAAGTTATTTTCAAAAAAAAAAAAACTCGTATGTGAGCTACATTTCTCTAACCCTTTATACAGGGTGGGCCATATAGAGTTTTTTTTTTTGAACTACCTATTTTTTTGAGAATGGTAACACAAATGGCATGCCAAATGTGTTCATAATTTACTTTAAGGTTTGACATTTACGAAATGGGACGCTATACGCTTGAACAAAATTGGGAAATATTGAAAACCTATTTCCAAAGTGGTGAGTCTTCTTCTTATTTTCTGATTTTCACATCGGTGGCTACGTCAATAAACAAAATTGTCGGATTTGGGGCTCAGAAAATCCACACGCTACTGTAGAGAAGCAAATGCATCCACAACGAGTCACTGTTTGGTGCGGTTTTTGGTCTGGCGGCATCATCGGGCCATTTTTTTTTTTCGAAAATGAGCGAGGAGCCGCGGTTACAGTAGATGGCGAACGTTACCGTGACATGCTCAACGAGTTTTTGTTTCCACAAATTGAAGAGGATGACATGGACGACATTTGGTTTCAACAGGACGGTGCAACTTGTCACACTGCCAAAGTTACACACGAACTTTTGGCTACCGTTTTTGAATTCCGATATCAATTGGCCGCCTCGAAGCTGTGATTTAAGCCCGTTGGACTATTTTTTGTGGGGAGCCGTTAAGGACAAATGCTACGCGAACCATCCAGAGACGATTGATGCTTTAAAACACGAAATCGAAGTTGCCATTCATGAAATTGGAGCCCAAACAATCGAAAATGTGCTTAAAAATTGGGTTGATCGAATGGCCTACTGTAAAGCCAGTCGTGGCAGTCATTTGAACGATATTATTTTTCATTCATAAATGACAATGTTCAATCTTCAAAATAAAAAAAAAAGAGTTTGAAAAAATATTGATTGGTTTTTTTATATCCGATTCAAAAAGCAAATTTTACATGGCCCACCCTATATTATGTATTAGACTTTGCTTGAATTCCGAGCAAAGCTCACTCATTTAATTGATTCAATGACTCAATTCGAGAGTCCAATAAATCCTCACTGAAAATTGTAAGCTAACAAACGTATGACCGTAGCAAATGACAACTACAAAGTGCATATACTCGTAAATATAAAATAAAACCCTTATCAGCTGCAAAATGTTATTGTTGTTTACAGCGCTTGCAGCTGACCTCTGCCATTTGTAGCCTAGCAGCCCACCACCACCCACTGACACACATTTATTTAACCACAATCAACGAAAAAAAAACAGATATTTTCATTATACACATTTATCAGTCAGGCACTTACCTTTAAAATTTGGCTTTTGCGAAAACTCAATTCGTCATCGGCAGTTGCTGAGAAGTCGTGTTTGGCAATTGCTTCCATATTTGTTTTTTTTCCTGTTTTGTTTGTTTTTTCCAGTTATGAATTAAAGTTGATTTTTTTTTTGTTTTTGTTGCTGCTACTACTACCACTATTTGGCGGTTTATTTATACAGTTGTTATAATCTGCTTCGATTGTTGTTGTTTAATTATTTTGTGCTTGATGTAAAATTTCTCAATTAATGTTTATCTGCAGTTCGTAATGAAATTTTCTAGATTTTTCTTATACTTGAGATAATTGTAGTTATTTTACGTTTTTTTTCTTTTTAATATTTCCTTTTTTGTCAGCCTTCGTTGTTTGCTTTTATGTGGATTTGTTTAATTTAATTGATAAAATTTGGTGTTTTCCTTATGTACTTTTGCTTAAAATTAGTAAATTGAAAATATGTATACGTATATTTGTTTATGTAAATTCAGCTTTGAGCTGATTGTGCTTGTTCGCCCTTCACTAATTTATTTTATCTACAAAAACAAAAATCAGTATGTTTTATTAAAAATTATTGTAAAAGAATATGCGTAGCCTCCTTCTGGTGCCGCATATTTTCAAATGAATGAATTTTATAAAAGCTTTTTTCCAGATCAAGACATCCGCACTTGTTGCCCGCAAGGAGATATTTTCACTTTTTTCGTATTTCTATTTTACATTTTACTAATTTTGCAAACACTTGCTTTTGTACGCGTTCTGCACACGCTAACAAATTTGCTTGATATTTTTGTATTTTTTATTTTACGACTTTTTTTGGTTTAGTTTCACATTTGTTCTATTTTAGGGGGAATCGTAGACGAGTCGAATTTTGCATGTGTGAGTTAATAGAAATAAAATATTTGTACGTAGCGCCCGCACGACGTAGCTTCGAAGAATGAACCAACAAGCTGCTGAGCAACTACAACAGCAGCGCACAGTGTGCCTACTCCATTGCTTGCATTCTCCTCCTCATCAACGACCATTGGGTGCGGAGCGTGCTCACAACGTTGAGCTCAATCAACTCTTTATCCCCAAAGCGACAGTATTGCCAGATTGGTGATGGATTAGTGAATTAGGTTTAACAAAATTTTAGTAAACAAAAATCTCAAAAATGAAAGGAAATTAGGCTTTGCTTCTTCGCCGATTTAAGTAAAGAATTTAAAAAAAAAAAAAAAAACAAAAAAAAAAAAAATTAAAAGAAATACTTAACTAAAGCGTTTTTCAGTAAGAGCGCTTCAACTTTTTTTTTTTTGAATAAAACACAAACGGTTTGACTTTTTTAACAAATTTTTTTTTTTATTATCGAGTTTGAACATATACATTTAAGTATGAAATTCGATTTCTTTTGCATGACCACCGCGTGCACGTTTTACGAAGTCCAATCGTTGAACCCAATTTTCGACCACTCTTTTGCATAAATCGGCCGAAATTCCAGCAATTTCGCGTTCAATATTGGCTCTGAGCTCACAAATCGTCGCCGGCTTGTTACTGTAGACCAATGACTTCACATAACCGCAAAGAAAATAGTCTAGAGGCGTCAAATCACACGAGCGCGGCGGCCATTAGACCGGTCCATTTCTGGAAATAATGCGCTCATCGAACTTACTCTTCAACAAATCAATTGTAGCGTGTGCTGTGTGGCTTGTGGCCCCGTCCTGTTGAAACCACATGTCGTCTAAGTCCATACCATTCAATTGCGGCCAAAAATAATCGTTTATCATGTCGCGGTATCGATTTCCAGTCACAGTAACGTGGCGATCGTTCTCGTCAACGAAAAAATATGGGCCAATTACGCCGCCGGCATGTAAACCGCACCAAACAGTGATTTTTTCGGAATGCAACGGTGCCTCATGAATCATGTGTGGATTGCTTTCTGCCCAGTAACGCATATTTTGCTTGTTGACAAAGCCATTAAGCCAAAAGTGAGCTTCAACACTGAAGATGATTTTTTGGGAAATCTGCTCTTAATGTAGCAGCAACAGAACGATTATTTTCATAAAAAATTTGCACGATTTGCAATCGTTGCTCAAGTGTATAGCGTTCCATGATGAAATGTATACTAATGAAGTTTACAAATGACAAGCGAAAAATAAAAAATATTGCGTCGTTCGCCCTCCCTATCGGAAAAAAGTTGAAGCGCAACTATTGAAAAACGCTATATTACGAGAGCGAATCAGCTGATTCCAAAGGTGACGGAGAACCAAAAAAAAAAAGTCGATTTTCAAACAAATACGAGTGCATATGTGTAATTGTGTTAGAGTTTCGGTCACGCAGGTTTTGCTGGGGACGCTCATAAATAATAGCAACCGCGTGTGTATTTTTATATTCGTAAATATTTTCATTTTTAAATATTTACCGCAATTATGCCGAAAAATAATACAGAAAAGTGTCGTGAGTATCGACAGAAAAAAAATCAATAAATAGCATCACGGAATTCATTCACGAAAATTTAATAAAGTATACACCAGAAGTATCGCGGATACTTAGAAAAGATTACAATAAAGTTCCAATGATTTTAAGTGGCGATTTTAACGTAAATTTTACATTGGACACAGCGGTTCCTTTAATTGACGTTCTCAATACAACATTCAATTTAAAAATGTGTAAAAAAAATGTGAAAAACGCTATATTACGACAGCGAATCAGCTGATTCTGTTAAATTCACTGTCAGTGGGAGAGCGATTTGGGTATATTGCCACCTTCTGTGCTCTCTCCACCGTGGAACCTACAGTTTTATGCTGTCTCCGAAAGCCAGATGGTTTTATTTGAGGTGTTTTTTTATGAAATCAGCTGATTCTGTTAAATTCACAAACAGTGGGAGAGCGATTCGGGGATATTCCTACCTTCTGTATTCTCTCCACCGCGGAACCTACAGTATTATGCCGTCTCCGAACGGCAGATGGTTTTCTATGAGGAGCTTTTCCCATGACAAAAATACACACGGAAATTTGGCATCGTCTGCGGATTCGCGACCTCTATTAGAAAAACCTTTCATATCCTTTGGTGTTTCATACCCACAGTGGGCTTTGAACTCGGGCCATACCAAATAGTAGTCACACATAAACCCTCTTTGCTACGACGGCCTCCCATTCGTCAAACTTGTAACATTCATTTCTTAATATAACACTCAGACTTGGTCTAAGTTTGATACACATAATATTCCTGATCATTTTTTGAGGACTGACTCTTCTTTCCATCTTCTAAGCTTTAACTAAACATATCTGCAGAGATTTTTCTAAACTTTTTTATTTTAATAATATTTTATTATAAACAAATGGAATGAAACATGCACCGTGCAGTCGTTTCATAAAAAAGGTGCCAGACACGAACGACCATCGACATGTGATTAGGGTTAAACTGGACTACTATGAGCGCTCGAATTTTTTCATCTTGAATATTTTAAGCATATGCTACTTTTTTCAGCTGGGTAATCTGCTCGAAGCTGTCGAAGATGACTCCTAATGACGTTGGGTTATATATAATCGGATGCGGTCTTGCAACCCGACTTCTTTTATGGAGGAAACACTGCTTAAAAAGAAGGACAAAGAAATAGAACACATAAACCGAAGTGATGTCACAGGAGTTATAAGTTCTAGCTATATAAAATTTTTACTTGCCATAATTTTAATAAAGTCGTACATGCACATAAAATTATCTATTTTTCTGTTTTTAAATTCATTGAAATACGCCCCAACGAAAGAAATTAGTTCATAAAAATTTGCATATTATTGCTTGTTTTACTGTTGTTGTAGCACACTTGCTAAGTCCTGCCCAGGTTGGTGCTCTACTGAGTGTTGTTTTCGAAGTAGACCCAAAAAATATGTTGCTTCGACAGGGTCGCATTATGCGGAGAGGGTTGTTAGAAGAGTTGGTTAGAGTGGTCACATGAAGCGGTGATTTGTAACGTACGGAAATACTTCAAATATAGGGAACACATTAACCCTTTTGCATCATTCGACACAATAATCCTCGAACAAAAACTCTCACTTTTCAACCAGAACGGAATAATCCGCAATAAACTACGTTTCTTTAAGTTGGAGGAAAATAAATAGTTTTAGTAGTCCTGTAACGTTTTTTATTAGAACACAGTAAGGGAATTTTGTGTACATCGCGCATTTCGAGCGGTTATGCAGAAGTGTTAAGCATGAATGGGTACATTTTAGATAGGAGTTTAACCTGATCCAATAATTTCTAGAACAAAGTTTTGTCTGTGTTACGCGGCTTTCAAAATGCTGCGATAGCACATTCTTCTTAGCGGCTATGCATACCAGAGGGTCCATCGAAAGTCGATATGAACTACGAAATGACCCAAAATTCAGCCCACCAGTGTTTCAGTAATCCAACCCTGTTTAGACCGTTGAACCCCACTATTCGTCTTTTTTAGGTTATTTCAGTCTCTAGGTGTGAATATGGTATTAAGGGAGGGGTCTAGGGTTTGAGCATTTTTTTAATGAATTTTTGAGACTTTGCTTTAGAGATATGAATAGTGAAAATGTATTTAAACTTTTTGTACATTATAAAGCATCATTTCAACAATATTGTACTAAATTTTTGTAAGAAAATATAGGGAAATAAGCCGGTGAGGTAACTTTTCCGAAAACGCCTTTTCCAAAAGGTGATTTGCGGTGACTATCGTATCTAGCTGTAGAATCACCTGAAATAAAAAAAAAACAAAATTATTTGGTTAAATTATCACCAAAACCTCCCCCCACCTGGCTCCGATTTTTTTTTCATTCATTTTTTCATTTTTACGTTGCCAGCGCGTTTTTTGAAGCAAAAAGTGCGATTTTCACTGATTTTTTCGCTGTATAAGTGGAAACCGCCCTTAATGTAAAACAAAAAAGTGAAAAATCTCTCAGTGGGGGGGAGGTATTTTATATATAGAAGTTGTATACCAAATTTGAAAAGGATCGGTTAAATATTGTTGAAGTTCTAATAGTCACGGACTTTGAAAAAGTGGTTTCGAGAAAAACGTAACGCTTCGCTCCAAACGCTCGCAGCTGTCGCAGAGGAGTGGGGACAAAAACGTCTATAACTCCAAAAGTTTTGCTCGATTGAGCTGAAATTTTGGGACAATATTTTTGAGATGATTTACTATAAGAAAAAGCTATTTCCAAAAAATCGATTTTTTGAAAGTCAAACCCTAGACCCCTCCCTTAACTGATTCGTGAATAAAACAATAACTATGTTATCGCTAATAATAATAATTTTTGATTGATGGCAACTAAAATAATTCACTTATCACCGACTTAGCTTAGATTGAGAAGGGATTATTGCAAACGCTTTCAAAATATTGGTTTAACTAATTTTTCGTGGTATTAAGAGTTAAATGCACATTAAGCGTTCAGCATAAACGGCCTATTACGGGTACTTTTGCTATTCAATACCGATATTTTTAACTCTATACTTTTAAATCGACATATGTATGTATTTTGGGGATGAGTATTCGTAATAAGTATAGTATCGAAGTATATTTTGTTTGGATTTTATCGTATACTAGGCGTTTATGCAGCTTTACTTTAAATGAGTGCTGTATCTTCTTCCCTCTGTTCTATGTCGTGTCCCTAATAATAATGCACCCTACAATATGATCAAACAAATCACACCCATCTGGCAATGCCTGCGGTAAAGTTGTCGCCGTTTATTTTTTTTTTTTTTTAACAGAACTTATTCTTGCGCTGCAGCGCTGTTAGCGTCACCTGAGTCGGCATATTTCGACGAATTGTTATTTGTATATAAATATGTATGGAATATCTGAGTTGTTGTTATTGCTTTTTGTTTGTGACGCTGCGACGACGCCGTTGCCAACGTGCTGCGTTGCGCTGTCAAGTTTTATTCTCGAACGAATTCGTATACCCTTCGTACCGTAGCGGTGACCCATGCGCTATCTAGCCATTGTTATTGCTGATGTTTGATGTTGCTGTTGCTTTGACCATATTTCTTCTTATTTTTGTTGTATCGAATTCAATTCGTTTTCCTATCTTCTTTTTCGTCATGCATTCGCCTGTATTGTGTTTAGCCCGTATACGTATGTATGTAGTATATATACATCAGCGGGTAGGTATTTTTGTATTTATTACATATTTCGTTTACTTTCATATGTTTTTGTATAGATGCCGTCGTTGAAGTCTATGACATCTTCGCTGGCCCCACGGACACGAGTATAAAAACTCAACGAACTCGGGGGGAGGGAACAATGTAATTTTGGTTGGTTGACTGGGTATTGATGCAACAACCAAATTGACTTCGTTTGGTTAATAAATCATTCAATAGTAGATTTATAGTGTTAAAAAATAATTAAACAATTATATTTTTCCTCGGTAATCCACACAATATAGAATGAAAAATCAACATCGAAAGCCGCTAGTCACATGCAAGTTGAGGAAACTTGTATTAAAATATAAGTGACGGTGGTGAATTTGGGGTGTCGTCGGCTTTGTTTGTTGTTTTTGCGCTGAAGTCAGTTATGTGGGAGCCACCAGAACACGACAAAGGACAGTTAGCGGCATATAAATTCGAATGACTGCAACAGTTAATCATTCCAAACGACAGTAACAACATTCGCAACCACTACAAGACGTAACTAAGTAATCTAGCATCGTCTGACTATCCGACAATTCTCAACAACTCAAGAAATTCTACCTTTCTTGGCTGTTGTATGAGGGGGTGTAAAAATAAAAGCTAAAGCGTCAAAAGCAATAGCAAATGGAGACTGAATATTTTCGTTAGCGGCACACTGTTGCCTTTTATGAGCATCACAAATTTTTTTAACAGCACACTTTGTTTTTCTTTTTCCTTTCCCCACTTGATGGCCATATAAGCAGAATGTTCACTTGCTTTTTTTCGGTTCACCATTCCTGCTTGCTTGTACACATTCACGCAACAAACACCGAATTCCATGCAGCGACACAAAGGAATATCTTTCATTTTTCTTTTGCACTTAAGTTGTTCTCCTTTTTCTTCCTTCCAACTTTTGCGCTACCTTCTATACTTCAAACACCACTTTTTCGTCTGTACCTTAATTATTTCATTTATTCCAATTTCTATGAGCACTCTACTATATATGCATTTAATTGATGAAACACACGGCTAATAAAAAATTAAATTGAAAAAATTGCGAGCGTAAGATATTACTGAAAAATTTCTTGTGCAGAAAAAGGCGACGGATGCAAACCGCGTTTACACACACCCGACGACGACGACAACGACAACGACAACGATGACAGACGACACAAATTAAATTCTTCTGAATTCTCTTTTATTAGTATTTTTCTGTCGCGGTCCCAGTGGTAATGGGCAATGTTGCAATTTTCTTTAACGAAATTTAGTGCAACTCTGCGTAGGTTTCACTTTGACGTTGGCTCTCAAAGTGTTAGCCGAATGTGTTCATAACATAAGTTAAATATATTTTTTATTTTGTAGAAAAAAACTTAATTTAAACAAAATTGCGAATTCAATTTGAGAAAAATGCGCTGTTTTCAAATAGCGCATATAATAGCGTAATAGAATATTCAAAGTATACTGGTGCAACGAGGGAACATTTTAAAAGCTATATGCATATGTGTACATATATATTTTGATGTCAATGGAATTCAAATGTATTTAACTGGAGAACATTTTTAATTCTGTATGGAAATGATGTTATTAGCCAAGTTCGAAACCTAAATTTTTCAAGGTTTGTAAGTTTTGTAAAAGACTATAATCAATCACTACAGAAAACATTGATATACAGAGAAGGCTCAGAGAACGCGATTAAAGTTCTCTGGAAGGCTCAGGAACGAATATGTAGGTTAAATGTGAAAAGCTAACAAGACGCAGCTAAGAAATTTTGAAGTGAAAACTTCTTTAGAATCGTTGGGAGTGATTTGAGACTCGATGAAACGAAAAAGCGACACTACGAAGCGTTATATGTTGATATGCGTACTGCTGAGCCACGCTAGTATAGTGAGTATTGTAGTATGTATACTACACTGCCTATTACTTGCTTTGGTGTATGTATGTTTGTATGTATGCTAGTACGTATGTGTGCCCGCTCCTGCGTATTACGGAGCCACGGTGAGCGAGAAGGCATTATTTATACCTATACTACACTACCTAATACTTGCTTAGACCAAGCGTTCTACGAATGTTTGTGTGTATGTTAGTACTTCTGTGTAATATACGCGTTACAACGCTCATAATATAGCCTCTGGACACGGACAAGCATGCTTGACTGAGCTTTGTGTGTGTTAGTGCAGTCGGGTGTCGTCGTGTCACACGTATTTGTTGTCGGCTACACGTACGATGCTTGATGAAAAATCAAAAATTTTTGATATTTTCGTTTGACGCTTACTTTGTTGATCGTGTCGGAGTCTGATTGACAAAACAGCAGGGTTGTATTTAGCATTGAGGTTAGTATTTAGTGTGCGGTTGCCCAATAGTATGTTACTCGTAAATACCTACATATACTAAAAATAAGCACAATCCGTATGAAATATGTACATAAATAAGCAAAAAATTTAAAAATTTATATGTAAATGAAATTATTTAAAAGTGATATACATAAGTAAAGTACATAAAAACGTAAGTTATAATTAAAAACATGAGTTATTGCGATTTTTTAATATAACACAGAAAGTGGGTAACAAAAAAATTCTGAAACAACGAACAGAATAAGTTAAAGCAGATTACCTTTAATTTTTGTAAAATGTTCCAAACTCAAATTTAATTCCCTTACTTACGCTTTTCAGCCGTAGAATAATTACGTATATACAAATTTACATAAGCCAATACACAGTTTTCAATAAAACTACATTATGTACATAAGACTAATTAAAAGTAGAAGTCGAAAAGGATATAAGAGGCTTTGGAAAATTCTAAAACTCCCTTCAATTTAAATTATTACGTTTCAATTGAATTAATTTTAAGACAAATAATTATAAACATTTCAACACGTCATTTCTCCATTAAGCAAAAACGAACTGTTTTCGTCAGTTATTTTCGGCGCGTTTCTTCTGTTAGTCGGCCATTTCGCCTATCAGCTGTTCAAAATCCCATAATGTGTGAGTGCTGCCAAGTTTTGAAACGTCCTCATGGACGCGCTTCACTTAAGTTTCACATCTTATTATTTATGGTATTTAGTTTGTGTTGATATTCGAAATGGACAAGTGCGCCGAAGATAAGCAATTTATATTGAAATTCATTGAAAATTATCAATGCTTACCTGCATTGTGGAATGTAAAAGTGGAAGCATACTGCAACCGCGAGGAAAAGGCGAAACAGTATGAAATTTTATTAGAAATATACAAAGAGCGGTACCCGAATGCAACAGTATAGGATGTAAAAAAAAAAAATTAATGTTTTGCGGACAAATTTTCGGCGGGAAAAACAACGTATATATACATATGTATATTAGAATAAAAGTTGAATTTTTTTGAAAAAAGAAAAAAAGTAGTTAATCAATTTTTACATTCCTCTTTGCTTTTTTCAAAACTAAATTTTTTACTTGCTTAAATGTACTTACCTTAATAGCATTTGAAAGACATAAAATAATAGCTTCACAAGTTTCTATAACAATCACTCCCAGGGATCGTGGAGAAATTGCAGTTAAAAACTTCAGATCTTCAAACTTTTCTCCAGTCGCCAAATACCTTAATGTTGATGATAAGCGCATGTTGGGTGTTATTGCATCTCGCATACATGTATTTTGTTTTGCTATTAATGGCGCCACCATGCCCAAAAGCTCTTCAAATGTTTCCGAGTCCATTCGCATAAAATTTTTATATTCGGCTTTACATGATAATTTTAATTCATTTAAAAGATGCTCATGAGTAAACTTTTTACGTTTTGCGTACAGGCTTTTCATCCACACTTTTCTTTTATCTCTTTTCTTCTTTTTTTTTAACAAAACTGCAATAGTTGCAAGTAATAAAAATTCATCATCCGATGAAGACATATTTACTTCTAAATGCAACTGTGGATTGATCGCTTTTTGTTTTGAACGTTACCGGGCAAACGACAAGCACCCGACACGCACACATATAAGCCTGCTGGACAAGCATGCTTGTCCGTGTCCAGAGGCTAATAGCAACCGCGTGTGCTGTATTGCGTCCGTATTTTTATATTCGTAAATATTTTCATTTTTAAATATTTACCGCAATTATGCCGAAAAATAATGCAGAAAAGTGTCGTGAATATCGACAGAAAAAAAATCAATAAATAGCATCACGGAATTCATTCACGAAAATTTAATAAAGTATACACCAGAAGTATCGCTGATACTTAGAAAAGATTACGATAAAGTTCCAATGATTTTAAGTGGCGATTTTAACGTAAATTTTGCATTGGACACAGCGGTTCCTTCAATTGACTTTCTCAATACAACATTAAATTTAAAAATGTGTAACAATCGCACTGAATCAAGGTGGATTTATTAAGGTGACAGCATTCACCCAGCTGAATTTTTCCCCGTAGGTATGACTTACGTCAAAATGATCAGCTTTGTTTGTATGTATTGGTATGTTTACATTCGTCTGTTTACATTTGACTACTGATTTTGACGTGATGCTTGTACCAAACGCAACAACAAATACATGTAGGGTTTTACTTATATGTGTTTGCTGTCACCTGTAATAAATTCGCCTTGCACTGAATCGACAACACGATCAAAAACAACAACTGACGCGGTATTTCAAAGATATGTTGACAACATCGAAACCAAAGCATTTGTATCATATTTTAGCTATCATAAGCCACTCGTATCATTTGTTGAAATTGAAAACATTGAAGATGAATAATAATAAAATGAAGAAAATAAAATATGAACTTTATAGCAATATTATAATGAACCGATAAATATCCCGCTCCTAATGCTGCTTTCGTCTCATTCTCTCTCAGTTTGTTTTACGGAAGGTTTAACTTCTATCACGTCTAACCGTTAGACTGGTATTTTTTTATTATTCCAAAAGTTACGTAGCTGAGCGTAGTCAACAGGCAAGGTCATGTCGTCCGAATGGATACAAGTGCTCCAGCTCTAAAAGTATTCGATGCATTACTAGTTGGTGGTACTAGAAGGGAAGGCCTGCTTTGCGGTAGAAAGAACGCGTGGAAAAGGTGTCTCCAACTGGCGCCGATCAGCACGAGAAAGAAACGACTAACGCTCTTTGTTAAACTCGGCCAAAATAACTTAAGCGGTTTTCGCATTATAATTTTTTTTATATTGTACATGTTGCTCATTTGCTGCAAGAGTGTCATAATAAAAAAAAATATTATTTAGATAAGTATGCGAGAACTTCCACAGGCACTTGTATTAATAAATTGTTTCAGTAAATTTAACACTTTGACGCCGCTTTTATTGACATTTTTGTTGTTTAGAGCTAGCAAGCGAACGTTGTGTACTAAAACAGCTTTAATAAATATTTAAATTAATTTCTTTTAAATTTAAATTTAAATTAATTACTTTGCTATCAAACTTCTTAAAGTAGTAGTTGCATAAGCGGCAGAATGGCAGAGTATATAAGCACGCAAAAACTTGAGTAAAATCGCAGTTGAAAGCTTCGCACTAAACCTAGCATATCCTTCAAAATGGCCAACAAATTCATTTGCACTTTATTGCTGATTGCCGTATGGGCCACAAGCACATCCGCCGATGGAATAGAGAATGGTAGTCCCACCACTATTAAGGCACATCCCTACGTCGTCTCTCTACAAGGAACCGATGGAACACGCGTCTGCGGTGGTGCTTTAATCGATTCGACGACCGTTGTCACAGCTGCTCAATGCTTGGCTAACTACGACGTTTCACAATTGGTCGTGGGTGTAAGCAACGGTACTCAGATAGTAAAAATTGCAAAGAGTACCTTCGATGTTAACTTCGATTATGTGACCATGGAAAATGATGTTGCCGTCGTAATATTGGAAAAGGCAGTAAGCGTTGGTTCGATTCAATTAGCTAGCTCAGAACCAAAAACTGGTGCCAGTGGTGTAGTCACCGGTTGGTCTGCAAGCAATGCTCTGGTAGATGTTTCGGAGACTATCATAACTGCCACTGATTGCGTTTCTGGAGAGTACAGTTACGAAGAGGGTGAAGTTTTGAGTACAATGTTGTGTGGCCTCGCTAAAAACGAAGCTTGCAACGCTCTACCTGGAAGTCCTTTGGTATACAACAAAAAATTGGTTGGTTTGGTTTCCTGGGGTTATGGCTGTGCCAACAGTGCCAATCCAGCTGTTTTCACCAACATCGCTTCAGTGAAATCATGGATAAAAAAAGCTGTAAAGAGTTTGTAAAATTTTGAATTTATTGAGGTGCAAATAAAAAGATTCTAGAGCATTAGATGACAAAACTTTCATTTAAAACGAAATTAGGCTGTGTATAACTAAAAAACTGTGTATAAGTAAAAAAATAATAGAGTTATTATAGAAATTTGAAGACTTGTTGTCGACTCAAATTCAATTAGATGAATTTCGGTCACTGAGGTATACTAGCATATATTTATGTGTGTATATATATATAATTTTTTTTTAGTCAGGAGGTGTCAATCAAAATGTCAGAAACATCATTAAAGGTGCCGTCAAACCGATGGTATGAACGAACGGCAGACATTTTTTATGAGGAGCTTTTTCATTGCAGAAAAACACTCGGAGGTTTGCCATTGCCGGCGGAGGGGCGACCGCTATTAGAAACAACTTCTTCTTCATTTTGGTGTTACGTAGAGATTCGAACCTGCATTCTCTTCGGATTCCGAATCGTAGTCACGCACCAACCCATTCGGATACGGCGGTCGCTTAAACAAAGGCTACCACATCAAAATTGGGATTCCAATAAAATAAAACCAGTATAACGGTTAGACGTGATAGAAGGGAAACCTTCCGTAAAACAAACTGAGAGAGAATGAGATGAAAAACAACAATTGACGCGGTATTTCAAAGATATGTTGACAACATCGAAACCAAAGCATTTGTATCATATTTTAGCTATCATAAGCCACTCGTATCATTTGTTGAAATTGAAAACATTGAGGATGAATAATAATAAAATGAAGAAAATAAAATATGAACTTTATAGCAATATTATAATGAACCTATAATTATCCCGCCCCTAATGCTGCTTTCGTCTCATTCTCTCTCAGTTTGTTTTACGGAAGGTTTCACTTCTATCGCGTCTAACCGTTAGACTGGTATTTTTTAGTTTTATTTTCTTTTTGTTTTTTTTTTCTGTCGAAATTCACGACACTTTTCTGCATTATTTTTCGGCATAATTGCGGTAAACATTTAAAAATGAAAATATTTACGAATATAAAAATACGGACGCAATACAGCACACGCGGTTGCTATTATGAGCGTCGTAACGCGTATAATACACAGACGTACTAACATACACGCAAACATTCGTAGGACGCTTGGTTTGAATTTTTTATACATATGTATGTATGCTATACTATGGCCTAGCCTATGTACGTACATACATATTTGTGTTCTGAACTTCCAGCAAAACAATGCTTATTAATATACACATATGCATCTACATACAACCGCACACACAGGCCACTCACTTTATTCCTGTAAATGCGTATGTCGTCCAAAGCTAAAATTCTATGCCTAGCGACTACAAGATCAAAATGCATTAATAGGCGCAGGCGTAGCGGCCATCATCCTAGTTGCCATAGCGTTGAACAGTCGCGGCGGCGCCGAACAGTTTCAACTATTGTACTGTGCAACAAAAACTCATCATCAAAAAATTGATTTATAAATTCGAGCTCATAGTTCTAAGAGCAAGTACTTTCATTCATAAAACGAGCCGCCCATATGCTAATTTTCTCGACAATTCGAAAATAGTCAATATTGGAATATTTCGCGTAGAATTATTTGCCAATATTCAATTTTTGTCAAGTCGAGTGCCCGCGGCTCCGTAAATATGTTTGCACCCATATATGTATGTAAATATATGTTTCTAAATGCTCGACAACCGCAGCTGCCTGTTCAAGGTTACTGTACATTAGGCCGGGTCGATTTGTGGGAAGGCAAAAAATCGCCCATTGCTCTGTGAAAATCATATTCTAGGGATCAGAATAAGAAATTTTGCCGAAGGAACCATACCTCTAAAACGATTTCTGATGTCCCCCAACTTTTTACTTTCTTTTCTATAACTCACATTCATTCATTTACATATGTTCTGACTAAATAAATTTCTTAAGAGAAAAAATAGATAATATTATAAATAAATAAAAATAAAGAAAAAACATAGCCATTTAGCTGATTTTTTCATGTAAAGGCCAAAAATGGTGATATTTTGAAATTGGGGGACATCAGAATTCGTTTTAGAGGTATGGTTCCTTCGGCAAAGTTTCTTATTTTGATCCCTAGAATACGATTTCCATAGAGCAATGAGCGATTTTTAAATCGACCCACCCTACTGTACATGCAATGCTGTGCCTATGAATGCGCGCTGGATTTCTTGAGAAATTTTACCGTATGTTTTGCTGTGGCGAGGCACATATGTACATACACATAACATATATACATATATCCGCATATATATTGTACATACATATATAAATTCACAAATTTAAATTTGCTTATGCCATCCTTCTGTGTGCCTGGTAATGAAGCATTTTCTATACATACATATATATACGTATATCTTTTTTCTTCTTCTTTTTGGTGTCGCTTTTTCGTTTCATCGAGTCTCAAATCACTCCCAACGATTTTAAAGAAGAAGAAGAAGAAGAAGATATCAGCGATTTAATTAAAATAAACTTTTATATTAATTTGCGATGAAATTTTTTTTATTTTGTTATTTTGTTTTTAAGCTTTTTAGGTTTAAAGTTTTAAAATTAAACTTTTCTAAAAGGCTTTTTTATTGCAATGAATTCTAGTTCGATTTTTAGTTGAATTAAATTTTAAGTTAGAACAATACGAAAATAAATTGTCTTAAACACAGCTATTGACTTTTTTTTATCAACAATAGCGACACATTTAGCTTGCGATAGCGCAGCAGTAAATATACATTTTCCCCCCAAATAAAGTCTTAATTCAAAGTAGGCGGTTTTGCTGAAGAAAAATTGTCAATCACTATATTGATCGACATTTTTCTGAATGTATTTTATATATAATATTACATGTCCCTAGTTTATTCAGAAAACCTATAATTATTTTCCCTATATTCGCAAAATAAGAGGTAATCGAAAGTTTTAAACGGCTCTCCTGAAAATCGCGTTTATCGAGTTACGACACTATTGAAGTAAATGCGCGATGTGTACCCCACGCAAATATTTCCACAACTATTTCAATTCATTTTCGCTTAATTCAATATTATATTCAAGTTGTTTGATTAGAACAGCAGTTCTGCAATAGATATTCCCGCTATGTTTGCTTACTGCGTGAATGAACTGACACTAAGTGTGGCCCAACTACTATGTAACCGTACATTTGATGGATAAATACAAAGTGTAGTGGGCGATCGGAAACAGATAACCACTAAAATGGGTTCTACTAATCTAATATTTAATTAATTTTTAATTCTTCTTCTTAATTGGCGCGATAACCGCTTACGCGATTTTGGCCGAGTTTAACCAAGCGCGCCGGTCGTTTCTTTCTCGTGCTAACCGGCGCCAGTTGGACACACCAAGTGAAGCCAGGTCCTTCTCCACCTGATCTTTCCAACGCAGAGGAGGCCTTCCTCTTCCTCTGCTACCACCAGCTGGTACCGCATCAAATACTTTCAGAGCCGAAGCGTTTGTATCCATTCGGACGACATGACCCAGCCGACGCCCAAAAATCTTGCGTAGAATCTTCCTCTCAAACGCTCCAAGTGTCGCCTCATCGGATGTTGTCATCGTCCACGCTTCTGCGCCATACGTTAGGACGGGCATGATGAGAGTTTTGTAGAGTGTTAGTTTTGTTCGTCGAGAGAGGACTTTACTGCTCAGTTGCCTACTTAGTCCAAAGTAGCACTTGTTGGCAAGAGAGATTCTACGTTGGATTTCAAGGCTGATATTGTTATCGGTGTTAATGCTGGGTCCTAAATAAACGAAGTCTTCTACAACCTCGAAATTATAACTGTCAACAGTGACGTGGGTGCCGATACGCAAGTGCGCAGACTGTTTGAAGACAGGAGGTACTTCGTTTTGTCCTCGTTCACCACCAAACCCAATCGCTTTGCCTCTTTATCCAGTTTGGAAAAGGCAGAACTAACAGCGCGGTTGTTAAGGCCGATGATGTCGATATCATCGGCATACGCCAACAATTGTACACTCTTATAAAAAATTGTGCCTGAGCGATTAAGTTCTGCGGCTCGTACGATGCTCTTCAACATCAGGTTAAATAAGTCACACGACAGCGAGTCACCCTGTCTGAAACCTCGTTTGGTATCAAACGGCTCGGAGAGGTCCTTCCCAATTCTGACGGCGCTGCTGGTGTTCAGCAACGTCATCTTGCATAGCCGTATTAGTTTTGCGGGGATACCAAATTCAGACATCGCGGCATACAAGTAACACCTTTGCGTACTGTCGAATGCAGCTTTGAAGTCGACAAAAAGATGGTGTGTGTCGATTCTCCTTTCATGGGTCTTTTCCAAGATTTGGCGTATTGTGAATATTTGGTTGATGGCGGACTTTCCAGGTCTAAAGCCACATTGATAAGGTCCAATCAGTTGGTTGATGGTGTTCTTCAGCCTTTCACACAATGCTCTCGCTAGAACCTTTTAGGCGATATTTAGAAGACTAACCCCGCGGTAATTGGCACAGATTGCAGTATCTCGCATCTTATGGATTGGGCAGAGCACACTTAAATTCCAATCGGCAGGCATGCTTTCATCCGACCATATTTTGCATAGAAGCTGATGCATGCACCTTACCAGCTCCTTGCCGCCATGTTTGATATTGCTATTCTCACCTCGTCATGGTCGGGTAGCGAAACGACAATTCTCGTTTCTTCTTTCGGATAATACGTCTCTCTTCCTTTTTTAGCTCACGATGTTGAACATTCTTTGCGTAGGTAGATGTACGTTTTTTGCTGCACAGAGGCGGGTGCGAGGTTTGGCTGCAACAAGGTAATGATCCGAGTCGATGTTGGGTTCTTTCTTTATTTCGTTTGCAGTGGTCGTCATCAGTAAAGGTAGTTCTCATCCGAGGCTTTGCAGTTCTTTTCGTTGGGGGGATTTTTAAGTAGCGGGTCCCAAACCCAGCGCACAACCAGCTATCCTGGAATGCTTCGCCTTCTCACGTTAGCTCACGTTGAACCATAGGCAGAAGAATCGTCCTGGCCACTCCCAAGTGAATGGCGATCAGTAACTTTCCCCACTTGCGTGGACTTCTACACATGGAACCATCCTCCGATGGAATAATACGGTTGAACAAAAAATACCTACAAAATCTTGAAGACCATCCCAATAAACTAGCCTGAAATCCATTTCTAAATAAAGGTCACATATGATTCAGAAAAAAGAGAATTTCTTAATTATCTCATCTTGCACGAGGATCCGTCCACGAAGGCAACGAAATCCAGGCCATTCCGATTTTTAGTACGGACTCATCAATCGCACTCAATCGTCGTGTGGAACAAAGGAAACTTTAAGGGAGACTGGGAACTAGGCCTTTCCGGTTCCCAGCTATGAAGCATTGGAGACTCGAAACCTGTCCTTTCTAGCTCCATCCATTTATTTACTTTTTATTAATTTACATTATATTATTATAAATACATAAATATATATCTCATTGAACAAATAATTAGTTTCTTAGCGCTTGCAAGAAAAAATAATATTCTAGCACATAAGACTTCATAACTTATTGTTAGTTTCTTATACAGGAAAGATTTAATAAATAAAGAAAATGAAAAAAAACACCACTCGACTCAGTAGACGACGGTCGCTGTAAGTGCGAAGACATTATGAACCCTAACTAGCCCCCAAAAAACATTTTTTTGGCACTTTGTTCGAAATTTCTTTTTAAAACCTTCAAATATTCCTGTTTAACCATTGACAATAAATTCGAGCTCCCCCTCCTAATTTGTGGTGTGCGACTTGATGTTGTTCCACAAATGGAAAGTATTACCAATTTTAAATAAACTGTGCAACTGAGTTCAATAACCGACCAATTCCAATAGCAAAACAGGTAGGGAGAAAAATTCCTAATAAAATAACGGTATTGCTAAAAGAAACAAAGTGAACGCAGGCTACAATTGCTTGAATTACTTACCGTTATATCAAAAAATATGTTTTGAATTATAAGTTTATATTGCGCTTGTTTGGGCTAAGTTCATCTGTATAAATTGAACTAATTAGAACACTTAGACATTTACTATTTGCATTTCATTCCTCTATTTACACATACATAGTTAGACTAACTTCTTAAAGTTACTCTGTTCACGAGTAATTGCGCGCTCCGCTCGTCGTGAGCTTGGTTTCATAAGCAAAATAGTGGAAAGGGTGGCGTGTAGTTCATTCCATTGCCTATTAGTTTTAATATACATAAAATAAAAAAGTCAAATTATGTGGTATTGGAATTAAGGAATATTGCCTGAACTATATGCATTTTATTATAGCCTTCACTTGCTAATTGGCGCATACTTTCATGCCTCGGTGGACGCCTTGAGATAGTCTTACAAATAGAGTCTTACAGTGGCACGAGCCATTTTTTGAGTTTGATGCTTTATTTCCATGCGCATTGATCCTCGGCCCAACCGAATGCTAGTCATGCGATTACGGCAGCGTCTACATTTTAAAAGCTGCGCAAATATTTATTCATCTACTAATTTGGTTTGTAGAAACTTTCGTTTGAACAACTGGCAGCTTTATATGAATAAGCAAAGATACATACATATGTACTATACATACATAAGTGCGCACGTTTGAACTGATATAAGTTTGTTTGGTGATGTAATGTGTAGTTATCACCTCGATTTAAGTAAATTCGTTTTAGTTATGCCTTAAAAAAAGGAATCCTGATAGAGTTTTCGAACTTGGTATTAAAATTTACTTACATATAAATAATGGTCAAGGAGGTTCATATTAATCATTTTCAATAAGGAATATTTTGTCAGAGCCCAATCGGACGTTGGACTCATAGGCTTATTTCAAATATTAGCCAATGGGTGACCAGGAAACACGGAGACGTTGACTACTATCTCACTCAAATACTGAGTGGCCATGGTTGTTTTTTGGAGTACCTCCAACGATTTAATCTGGAGGACACCTCGTTCTGCCCAAACTGCAACAACGCGATAGAAAGTGCGGAACACGTATTCTTCTACTGCGGTCGTTTCAGAGAGGAGCGCCTAACGCTTGGAGCACTTCTGGGTGGTCAGCTGTGCCCGGAAAATCTAATCACCAAGATGATCGCCTCAAATTCTTGCTGGAATGCAGCAACACATTTTGCAACAATGATAGGGCTATATCGTCAACGCGTAGAGTGGCAACGCAACACGCAGCGTAAAATTCGGCAGCAGCTTTTGACTGGAGGTAGACTGCCTACGAACTGACAACAAATCACAGACGTCTGAGCTTAGTGTTGAATACGGTATCAGACGGTAATACCTACGACGCCTTTTCCGATGTTCCATTTGCTGCAGAACCACTTATGAGGTGCAAGCAATGGCTACTATCGATAGCGTATATCCTCAAAAAAACAAAAAACCAAAAATAAACATAACATAGCATAACATAACATAACATAAAATAACATAACATAACATAAAATAACATAACATAACATAACATAACATAACATAACATAACATAACATAACATAACATAACATAACATAACATAACATAACATAACATAACATAACATAACATAACATAACATAACATAACATAATATAACATAACATAACATAACATAACATAACATAACATAACATAACATAACATAACATAACATAACATAACATAACATAACATAACATAACATAACATAACATAACATAACATAACATAACATAACATAACATAACATAACATAACATAACATAACATAACATAACATAACATAACATAACATAACATAACATAACATAACATAACATAACATAACATAACATAACATAACATAACATAACATAACATAACATAACATAACATAACATAACATAACATAACATAACATAACATAACATAACATAACATAACATAATATAACATAACATAACATAACATAACATAACATAACATAACATAACATAACATAACATAACATAACATAACATAACATAACATAACATAACATAACATAACATAACATAACATAACATAACATAACATAACATAACATAACATAACATAACATAGCAAAACCTTACAAAACAAAGTCAAACTAAATGCACCATAACATTTATTATCTAAAAAATTCTCTTTACAAAATTGAGCACTGAATAACTTGCATTATAGTTGTCAGAAGTTGATCAAATCGTTTGCTGCTAGTATTTCATATCGCATGATAATTCATTATCGCATGAGAGAAAACTATTTACCCTCAGCACAATAGTTGCTCGTGGATTGACAGCACACAATGTCTAATGCACGCCTATGAGAAAGCTCGACAAATAATTGCTTACAGTTCGTGCGGGAACAGTTTTATTATTTATTATAATAAATGTGTCGTGAAAGTAAATTAGATTCCTTTCTCTTCCATTACAACGGTGATTTACATAATTATAGCAAAGGAAGTGCAGAAAATTTAAAATTTTTTCGATACTGCATTGCATTCATGTAATTTCACGTGAGGAACACTTCGCCAATTCATTAAAATTCTAAAGGTTACAACGGAACGGTTAAAACACCTTTTCGCTATGATGTAAGCGCCACTATTCTGCTATTAACATTTCGGATGCGATTAACATTTATCATATCAGTAATGACTGACGCGCCAAACAATAGAACACTTACCGATCGGAAGATAGCTGTAAACAAATTATGGACTGAATACTCGTATAATTGATAATCGTAATTAGCTGGGGTATATAAGCGCATTTACAATCTAGCAGAGAGCAGTTTAAAGTTTCGCACTAAACTTATCATACGCTAATTGTTAATATTCTTCAATATGGCCAACAAACTTATTTCCAGTTTATTGCTATTGATAGCGGCGTACGCTACAACTACATCTGCTGCTGCAGTTGAGAATGGTGTGCCCACCACTATAGTGGCGCATCCTTTCATCGCCTCACTGCAAGGCCCCGATGGATCACGCGTCTGCGCTGGTGCTCTAATCGATTCGAAGACCGTTGTCACCGCTGCACAGTGTTTGGCTTTCTATGATGTTGCACAACTGGTCGTGAGCGTAAACAACGGTGCTAGGACGGTGAAAATTGCCAAAAGTAGCTTCGATCCCTACTTCGATTTTGTTACCATGGAAAACGATGTGGCCGTTTTGATACTGGCAGAGGATGTAGAGGCTGATTACATTCAATTGGCTAGCGAGCAACCAGCAAGTGGTAGCAGTGGTGTCGTCACCAGTTGGGCTGCAAACAATGCTCTGGTAGACATTTCGGAGACTATCATAAGCGCCGACGATTGCGTTTCTGGAAAGTATAAGTACGAAGATGGCGAAGTTTTCAGCTCAATGTTGTGTGGTCTCGCTAAAAACGAAGCTTGCAACGCTGTAGCTGGAAGTCCTTTGGTAGCCAACGATCAATTAGTGGGTTTGGTTTCCTGGGGTCAGGGTTGCGCCAACAAGGACAATCCCGCTGTTTTCACCAATATCGCAGTACTGAAGTCATGGATTGAAAATACTGCCAACAATTTAAAAAATTAGTCAAATTTTTTTCAAACTTAATGAGTGGAAAATAAAATATTAAATACAGCATTAAATAACAGAGGGTTTATTTAAAGTGAGATCGGAAAATCTACTGCTACTGCTTAATTAATGAAAATATAAAATTCAAGTAAATTATTGTAATATTTTACATCGGCATTATCACATGGTTTAGGGCGTGCAGAAACTTCAACACCAGATACCGCAACCTGTACAGTGCAAAACATTTAGGGCAGAGAAATTGTTCTTCCTCTTCGTAGTACATTAAAATAGAAATTTCATTTTGGGTCATTACATGCCAAAAGAAGGCGCAGAGTTTTTAAAATTTGAGTTTTTTCCGTTACTGGAATGCAGTGGAAATATATCAACTCAACTATATCAGATAGTTTGATAACTGGTGCCAAATTTTAATGACAGCACATTATAGGCAAAATCATTTACTTCGAAGTGTTATTGAAGATTGACTGAATACACAACTTAACACTAAAGAAATATTTGAGACGGTTCGTATTATTTCAGTTGTTGGTATAATAAAGCGGCGCGGTGAGACTCAGAGACATAGGAAGCTGGACAACAAGGTCATTACGGTCACAGCAAGATAAGGAGTGAGGTGCTCAAAAACAGATTAGACTACACAGTCCCCGACCTTAACTTCAAGAAATACTTTACGGTACGTTTTCCACCGAGAGCCGAATAGAGCAAAGGGAAGGTGATTGGAATGTACGATATTGAAATCTACACTGACGGTTCTAAGATGAACTGTGGTGTGGAAGCTGGCGTCCATTCGGAGCTACTCAACCTATCTCAGTCAATTCGACTTCCTGACTATGCCAGCGTGCTCCAGGCAGAACTTTCAGCGATTAGAGAAATGCAAATCACTAACACTCTACAAGGAAGTTGGTGCAAGAGTAGCTATATTTTCAAACAGATAGCTGCTTGACTGCGAGGCCTTAGACTCCAACTCCATTTCCTCATTCATTGGCTTGAAATCACTCTGACATGAGTTCCCGGTCATAGCAACATACGGGGTAATGAGATAGCGGGTGAGTTAGCAAGAAAAGGTTCGACACTAGACATAGCAGAGGCGGTGGCAATCACCACTCCATTGAACACAATAAAAGCATACATTGCTTCACACTATCATGCTTTAGCCGAAAGAAGATGGAAGCAATTGACTACATGCATTACAACAAAAAACACACGGCCGTCGTACAAAACTCAAAGAATCACCTGTTAGGATGTTCTCGACCAAACATTTCACGCATCACTGCAACCCTTACAGGTCATTGAAAAGTTGGGGATCATGCAGCCAGACTCAACCTCCCCTTCAATCCCATCTGCAGAAGTTGTCAAGCGGAAGGGGTGAAGGAATGTCTTTTCTACTACTTATGTGAATGTCTAGGGCTAGCTGGGTCACGACCTCGCTCCTTCGTTCTTAGACATCGAGATAAAGAATTTGCTGCTATACTTGGACCTCACTAAATGGATCTGACTTAGAAGCAAAGAAAAAAAGAAGGCATGATCACACGACGGCAGGGGTTATAAAACGGTGCTGGAAATACTCAACCACTTAAACAACAACAACAACATAATAAAGCACATATTTCAAGTGGTAGTAGAACGAACTTTCATACAAAAATTATTAAAATTATATAGGAAATAAACAGATTGTCGAAACTTTCCAATAAGCCCCTGTGCTATAGCTATTTATCATAGTGAATGGAGATAAGTCGTTGGCTCCTAAAGCGTACTTTTTAAGGAGTTATAAAAATTTGAATATTTGGTCCAAGAGAAGTAATGAAAAACAACCTTTTCTTCGCTTGCAAGTGGGATAGCCGAGCGCTTCAATCAAAACACCAATAAAAGTATTCTTCAGTTTGTAAGAAAAGTGTGATTTTAGACTGGGTTCCTTGTCTGGGAACCGAGATATGATACAAATACATATTTTTTGCTATATCCATGGAATAAAAATCACAATAAGTTGAGAATCCGATTATCGGATTTTAATATGTCACTTGTTTTTTGTTGGTATATTTAAAAACTAAGGTTTCCTCCGCATAACTTAAAGCCAACGTACGCCAGGAAATAGTCCAATAACATCCGAAATGTTTCCAAATCTATGGGGAAACGCTAATGAAATGCGTTTCTTTACTAGATATATTTTTCCCACACTAAAATTTAGTATTTGTCCTATTTTATTGAGTTTTACGTCCTTTTCTGATCAAATATTTTACCCAGATATTAGTCTCGCTCAAGAGAGAAGAAGTTACCCCTTCACAGCCCACAAAATGGCTCTGCGCCAATAAATAGAGAGGTCGCCTTTTGGTGCCTAATTTATCTATCCTTTCGTTACTAGAAACTCTTATGTGCCTTGGAACTCATAGCATACGTACGTGGTTCTTATGGTCTAGGACACTCAGCTTATCAAGACATTCCAGCACCAGTTTCGGGTGTAACCTGAAAAGAGTTAAGAACTTTGATTGCTGCTTGGCCATCAGTAAGAATAGCTGTGCTTCTGTTGTTGAAATATACTTGTATTCGTGCCTAGCGCTTCCGCGTATCTTTACCCTGCCCCTGCATTTCGAAGAGGGATCCGTCTATATACAATGCTAATGCGCAATAGAATGAATCTGAGAAAAGTTGGCAAACAGCCATACCCTCCTTCCATATTTGTGGCAAAATTTATGTTTTCGTTAGAGGTCATCAAAACGATGTCATCAGTAAAGGTTGCAGTCATGCTTTTGTCCCTTGGGCAGGGTATATCACGTACAGGTATATAGATAGTGTATAAGAGTGGTCCCAAAGCGCTGCCTTGAGGAACATCTGCTTCCATCCCTAGTACACCATTTCTCAACATAGAATATAAAAAAGTGTCCACTCATTTTATTGTAATGCAAAAAACCCAAAAACATATAAAGAACTCGCGCCACAACTTAAAAACACAATCACTATTTATTTCTAATTTTTAACATCTTAAGGTATTTAGTACGTTGTTGGGTATTCTTTATTATCAATTACAGCTTGAAGACTACGTGGTATGGAGTAAACCAATTTTTTGTGTGTGATCGTATTTACCTACAGGACAACAAAGCAGCGAATAAAGAACCAACGGCTTCATTGGCTAAGTCATTTCGTCCGAATGGATACCAACGCCCCGGCTCCGAAAGTATTCGATGTGGTACCAGCTGGTGGTAGCAGAGAAAGAGGAAGGCCTCCTTTACGTTACAGGTGGAGAAAGACTTGGCCTCACTTGGTGTTTCCAACTGGGACCGGTTAACACGAGAAAGAAACGACTGGCGCGCTTTCTTAAACTGGGCCAAAATCGCTTCATGGGTCCCGGTGGTGTAGAGCTATAAAATTTAGGGTATTTTCACGAATTCACAATAAAAAAAACTGAAAAACGATGTTTAAATATTTTAGGCTTTTTATTTAACTTCTTTTACATACAAAATTTGAAAAAAATTTTGTTTTTAAATTTAAAAAATGCCGCTGAAGTTGATCCTCTTCGAAAATTGGTCCTGGACGGTGTTGTTCATTTTGGCTCTTCTATTTATCTGAAACACAAAAACCAAAAAAATTATTAATCAGTATGACTATAACTATGTCCCGTACTAGAATAAAAAAATTGGCACAATGGCGCGGGTTTGAATTTGACACTCTAAAAATCGGCTTTTTTCAGTTTTTTAATCAATACGATACGAAATAATTAAAATAATAATATGATTCTAGTACGGGCGATAGCCATTGATGTTGTGAAGTTTGATGTTGATGCCGTTTTTATCTACGTACTCCTTTTTTTTGTTTTAGATCACGACACTCTTGGGGCAAATGAACGATATATGCTAAAACAGCTTTAATAAATATTTAAATTAATTTCAATTTACTTTGCTATCAAGCTTCCTGGAAAAGTAGTTGCATAAGCGGCAGAATGGCAGAGTATATAAGCACGCAAAAACTTTAGTAAAATCCTAGTTGAAAGCTTTGCACTGAACCTAGCATATCCTTCAAAATGGCCAACAAATTAATTTGCACTTTATTGCTGATTGCCGTATGGGCCACAAGCACACCCGCCGATGGAATAGAGAATGGTAGTCCCACCACTATTAAGGCACATCCCTACGTCGTCTCTCTACAAGGAACCGATGGAGCACGCGTCTGCGGTGGTGCTTTAATCGATTCGAAGACCGTTGTCACAGCTGCTCAATGCTTGGCTAACTACGACGTTTCACAATTGGTCGTGGGTGTAAGCAACGGTACTAAGATAGTAAAGATTGCAAAGAGTACCTTCGATGTTAACTTCGATTATGTGACCATGGAAAATGATGTTGCCGTCGTAATATTGGAAAAGGCAGTAAGCGTTGGTTCGATTCCATTAGCTAGCTCACAACCAAAAACCGGTGCCAGTGGTGTTGTCACCGGTTGGTCTGCAAGCAATGCTCAGGTAGATGTTTCGGAGAGCATCATAACTGCCACTGATTGCGTTTCTGGAGAGTACAGTTACGAAGAGGGTGAAGTTTTGAGTACAATGTTGTGTGGTCTCGCAGCAAACAAAGCTTGCAACGCTCTACCTGGAAGTCCTTTGGTATCCAACAAACAATTGGTTGGTTTGGTTTCCTGGGGTTATGGCTGTGCCAACAGTGCCAATCCAGCTGTTTTCACCAACATCGCTTCAGTGAACTCATGGATAAATGAAACTGTAAAGAGTTTGTAAAATTTTGATTTTATTCAGGTGCAAATAAAAAGATTCTAGAGCATTAGATGACAAAACTTTCATTAGGCTGTGTATAACTAAAAGGCTGTGTATAAATAAAAAATAATAGAGTTATACAGAAATTTTAAGACTTGTTGTCGATTCAAATTCAATTAGATTAATTTCGGTCACTGAGGTATACTAGCATATATGTATGTGTGTATATATACAGGGTGGCGCACGAATCGTGCTACAAAAACAAAACGTAATAACTTTTTTTCTGTGTGAGTAATCGGCTTTTTTTTTTATTTTGCAGATTAGTATTTAGATTTACAAAAAATGGAGGCTTGGGATACCGAAAAGAGGATTTGGATAGTGCAGCGGTACCATGCTTTGCAGTCCATCATTTCCGTCCAAAGGGAATTTAGGCGGGAGTTTGGCGGCACTCCCCCGAGCAGATGGACCATTATTAGGCTGGTGAACATGTTTGCTGAATCTGGAAGCTTCGCACGCAGACCGTACCATCGAGATCCCCATGTTCGGGTCGAAGCCACAATCGCGGCTGTAGCATCGTCAATTCAGGCAAATGCAAGAGTTTCGACTCGTAACTTGTCGGCGCAAATTGGAGTTAGCAGACGGTCATTGCAGCGGATAGTTCATGATGACTTAAACTTGTTTCCGTGCAAAGTTCAAATCACAAGCAAATTAAACCCTCTGGATTTGCCTATTCGCCTGGAATTTTGCCAAAAAATTATTGAAATGGCCGAAGAAGACAACAACTTCATAAATTGCTTGTTTATGTCTGATGAGGCCCATTTTGATCTAAACGGCAATGTAAACAAGCAAAATTGCCGTATATGGAGTCAATCAAATCCGCAAATACTCCATGAGATGGAACTGCACCCAGAACGAGTCACAGTGTGGTGCACAGTTTCATCAAGGTGCATTGTCGGGCCATACTTCTTCGAAGAAAACGGTGTAACAGCGACTGTAAATGGGGACCGTTATTTAAACATGTTGAAGGAGTTTTTTTATCCAGAACTGCGGCGAAGACGTATCCCTTTTAACAGCATTTGGTTCCAGCAAGATGGAGCAACTGCACATATAGCCAGACCGGTTATGGAGGGGCTCCAACGAAAATTTAGAAATAAATTGATATCCAGAAATTCCACTTTCCGCTGGCCCCCAAGGTCACCTGACCTCACTGCACCAGATTTTTTTTTATGGGGTTATCTCAAACAAGAGGTGTATAAAGCAAAACCAATTAATTTGACTGAATTGAAGCAGTCCATCACAACAATAATTGAGGCGATCCCGACTTCAACCCTTCAGTGCGCAATGAACAATTTTCTCATCAAGTGTCGCATATGCGTGAATGAGCATGGAGGACATTTACGTTCTATTATTTTCAAAACTAATTAGTTACATAAAATAAAATTGAATTATCTATACAATAAAAAAACAAAAAGTTAAATACATTGATTAGAAAAAAAGTTATTACGTTTTGTTTTTGTAGCACGATTCGTGCGCCACCCTGTATATAATTTTTTTTTAGTCAGGAGGTGTAAATCAAAATGTCAGAAACATTCTTAAAGGTGCCGTCATACCAATGGTATGAACGAACGGCAGACATTTTTTATGAGGAGCTTTTTCATTGCAGAAAAACACTCGGAGGTTTGCCATTGCCGGCGGAGGGGCGACCGCTATTAGAAAAATCTTTTTCTTCATTTTGGTCTTTCACCGATATTTGAACCTGTATTCTCTTCGGATTCCGAATCGTAGTCACGCACCAACCCATTCGGATACGGCGGTCCCTTAAACAAAGGCTACCACACCAAAATTGGGATTCCAATAAAAAAGAAGATATCAGCGATTTAATTAAAATAAACTTTTATATTAATTTGTGATGAAATTTTTCTTATTTTTTTATTTTTATTTTAAGCTTTAAAATTAAGCTAATTAATTCTAGTTCGATTTTTAGTTGAATTAAATTTTAAGTTAGAACAATACGAAAATAAATTGTCTTAAACACAGCTATTGACTTTTTTTATCAACAATAACGACACATTTAGCTTACGATAGCGCAGCAGTAGATATACATTTTCCCCCCAAATAAAGTCATAATTCAAAGTGGGCGGTTTTGCTGAAGAAAAGTTGTCAATCACTATATTGATCGACATTTTTCTGAATGTATTTTATATATTACATGTCCCTAGTTTATTCAGAAAACCTATAATTATTTTCCCTATATTCGCAAAATAAGAGGTAACCGAAAGTTTTAAACGGCTCTCCTGAAAATTGCGTTTATCGAGTTGCGACACTATTGAAGTAAATGCGCGATGTGTACCCCACGTAAATATTTCCACAACTATTTCAATTCATTTTCGCTTAATTCAATATTATATTCAAGTTGTTTGATTAGAACAGCAGTTCCCGCTATGTTTGCTTGCTGCGTGAATGAACAGACACTAAGTGTGGCCCAACTACTATGTAACCGTACATTTGATGGATAAGTACAAAGTGTAGTGGGCGATCGGAAACAGATAACCACTAAAATGGGTTCTACTAATCTAATATTTAATTAATTTTTAATTCTTCTTCTTAATTGGCGCGATAACCGCTTACGCGATTTTGGCCGAGTTTAACCAAGCGCGCCGGTCGTTTCTTTCTCGTGTTAACCGACGCTAATTGGATACACCAAGTGAAGCCAAGCCCTTCTCCACCTGATCTTTCCAACGCAGAGGAGGCCTTCCTCTTCCTCTGCTACCACCAGCTGGTACCGCATCAAATACTTTCAGAGCCGAAGCGTTTGTGTTCATTCGGACGACATGACCCAGCCAACGTAGCCGCTGGATCTTTATTCGCTGCGCTATGTCTATGTGGTCGTAAAGCTCATACAGCTCATCGTTCCATCGCCTGCGATATTCGCCGTTGCCAACGTGCAAAGGATGTTGTCATCGTCCACGCTTCTGCGCCATACGTTAGGACGGGCATGATGAGAGTCTTGTAGAGTGTTAGTTTTGTTCGTCGAGAGAGGACTTTACTGCTCAGTTTCCTACTTAGTCCAAAGTAGCACTTGTTGGCAAGAGAGATTCTACGTTGGATTTCAAGGCTGACATTGTTATCGGTGTTAATGCTGGTTCCTAAATAGACGAAGTATTTTACAACCTCGAAATTATAACTGTCAACAGTGACGTGGGTGCTGATACGCAAGTGCGCCGACTGTTTGTTTGAAGACAGGAGGTACTTCGTTTTGTCCTCGTTCACCATCAGACCCATTCGCTTTGCCTCTTTATCCAGTTTGGAGAAGGCAGAACTAATAGATGAGGAGTGGGAATCGAGTGGCGAATCTTCTGGCTGTCTGTGGTGCTGCTATCATTTTTTATGTCGAACATCCTTTGTGCAGTTAGATGTACGCTTTTTGCTGGACAGAGGCGTGTGCGTAGTTTGGCTGCAACAAGGTAATGATCCGAGTCGATGTTGGGTCCTTGAATTGTACGTACATCTAAAACACGATTTGGTTTCGCGTTTTTCGATCAGGAGAAAGCCACGTTGCTTGGTGTATTTTCTTATGTTGGAGTCTGGTGCTGCAGACTACCATGTTTCGGGCCCCGGCGAAGTCGATCAGCCTCTGTCCGTTACCGGATGTTTCATTGTGCAGGCTGAATTTGCCGACTGTGGGACCAAAAACACCCTCCTTGCCCACCCTGGCGTTGAAGTCGCCAAGCACGATATTTATGTCGCGGCGGGGGCAGCGTTCAAAGGAGCGTTCCAAGCGCTCATAGGGGGAATCTTTGGTCACATCGTCCTTCTCTTCCATCGGGGCGTGAGAGCAAATGAGCGAGATTTTAAAAAATCGCGCTTTAATGCGGAGTATTGCGAGACGCTCGTACACCGGAGTGAACGACAGTACTTGGCGACGAAGTCTCTCTCCCAGAACAAGTAGCGGGTCTCAAACCCAGCGCACAACCAGCTATCCTGAAATGTTTCGCCTTCTCACGTTACCTCACTCCCGAACGGGTGTTCGGAAGCTACCCAGAGGATACTTGGGCTAATCCCGGGAGTTGTGAGTTGCTTGAACCGTATGCAGAATAATCGTCCTGGCTACTCCCAAGTGAATGGCGATCAGTAACTTTCCCCACTTGCGTGGACTTCTACATATGGAACCATCCTCCATTAGGAATATAAATTTATAGTTCCAAAGATATTTTATTTAATTATCTCTTCAATACACCCTTACGTTACAGAAGCAAAAGAAAATAACGAGGTTCTTCAATTAATTTTTTACCTAACGGTAAGTAATTACAGCAACATATAAGTACAGGAACCTAAGAGTCAGCGTTCACTCTTAAAACATATCGAAAAAGCTTTATAATTAATATACAAAAACAAAATTTAGTATTTGTTGAATAGCCACGATGTTTTGGGACTTCACTCACTCACTAAAATGACAAATTTCTGTGATTCCATGGTTGCAATATTGGCCCGTCTGCACACATAACACATCGCAAAGCCACCTTACTTGAATTATTTTTTCTAACAGATCCCACGGATGTTCAATAGCATTCATATTGGGCGGCTTTGGGGTATTTTAAGCTCAAAGCTCCATGCCCAGAAGGCATCCCAGCTGAAGCCATAAAACTTGTGGCCGAAAGCCGACCAGACGTAATGCTTGAGGTTTACAATGCATGCATTGTTCAAAGCATCTTCTCCAAGTTGTGGAAATTACAGAAACTGACGCCGATCATTAAGGGTAAAGGCGACCCAGCGCAATCGTCAGCCTGGCGGCCGGAAAATCAACCCTTGGCGCAATAGAGAAGGTAGTTAGCAGCGCGGACGCCACTACCCGAACCGCATGACCATCCTGGCAACGCTTGATGTACGAAACGCCTTTAACAGTTTACGATGGATATACATTATAAAGTCACTACGATAAAGGTTTCGGATATCAGAATACTTGCTACGAATTCTCCAGACCTACCTGAGTGAGCGTGAGCTGCTGTACGACACACCAGATGCCCACAAAACAAAAGCGGTAACGTCTAGCGTAGCTCAAGGATCTATTCTCGGCCCCAATCTCTGAAATCTGAGCTACGATGAGATTTTGAGCATAGAAATGCCAGAAGATACATATCTAGTGGGATACGCGGATGATATAGCGGCGGTCATACCAGCCCGGGACACTGAAGACGCTAAGAGGAAGCTGAATTAAGTTATGATAAGGATGCAAATATGGTTTGAGGACCACGGCCTGGAACTCGCTAAACATAAGACCGGAGTTATTCTTATGACACTAGGTCACATGCCACTCGATTTGCATGCAAACTCAAAAACTAGCGAAATATCTAAGTATTCAACTTGACTACAGGCTCCAGATACGGCACCAAATACCAAAGTAGCAAAGGTCACGGGCCACAACTCAATTCTCCTGTACGGCAGCGAAGTATGAGGAATTTTGATAACTGCAAAGCCAAGCGCAAATCACTGGAGACTGTGAAACGTACAGCGGTACTCAGAGTTGCCTCAGCCTACCACACTGTCTGTGGCGCTTCAGTCTTTGTGATCAGGAGGGAGATACCCGTATACCTCATGACCCAGGAACGAATGGATGGGTGGAACTCCAAGAAAAATGGACATGACAAACCATGCAGCGGTGGCAAAGTCGATGGGACACTAAACCGAGTGGTAGAGATGGACAGCGAAACCATTAATAGGCAAACGAAACATCGGGAAAGTGAATTACTTCTTAATTCAGTTCCTCTGGGGACACGGATACTTCGAGATATACTTATACCACATGGACAAGGTAAGCGATCCCAAGCGCATCTACTGCGAGGCGCCGAGCGATGACGCTGAACACACGTTTTTTAGTTTGTGACAGATGGTTCGCGGAAAGCGATGCTCTGAAGAAGCAGATTGGCGACATCGCGCTGAGCAACATAAGGATAGCTGGAACGCAGAAAAAATTATATCAAAAATGTACTGCGGAAAAAAGATAGACCTCGACACAGTGCAACAAAGTGACAGAGACACAAGAACACGAGCCTATAGCATGAAGGCTGGCAACAAATGCGGCGGATCCAGACGTAAGTGAATAGAACTGGTCCTTTATGGATGCCATTTTGGATTTAGAGCACAACATAAAGGGTTTTCCAATAAGAGGTGTTATTTTGATAAAAGATCAAAAGTTTCGTTGCTTGTGTGGCACGTAGCACCGTCTTGTTGAAAATAAACGTTGTCCAGATCAAAACCATCCCATTTCGGCTATAAAAAATCATAAAAAATCGTTAAACATCTCTCGATAGCGCAATCCATTCACCGTAACTGTTGGTCCAGCTTTATTTTCAAAAAAGTAAGATTCAATGACTCCGCCGAACCATAAACCTCACCAAACAGTCACACATTGAGGATAGAGAGGCTTTTTTTTTCTTTTAGAGAGGCCAGATCCGACAATTTTGCTTGTTGACGAAGGCAGTGAGGTAGAAATGAGCGTCTTCACTCCAGATAATTTTTCGGTTGAGTTCCGGATCATTTTCATGCATTTTAATGACTCAATCAGCAAAGACACGACGTTGTTGATGATCGGCCGGCTTGAGTTCTTGTGTTAACTGAACTTTACTAGCCTTAAGACCCAAATCCCAAGACCTAAAATACGGTGTAATGACGTTTGTGGAATGCCTAATTCCTAAGAACGACGAGGAATGGACAAACCTGGGTTTTCTTTAACACTTTCGGCTACAACAGCAATATTTTCGGCTGTTTTTGGGCAACGTGCACGGGTTTTAATCTTCACATCACTAACTTGACCCAACAGCTCGAATTTTTTACCAATTTCTCTATTGCTGTCCGACAAGGTGCTTCACGATGACCCAAAACTGTTCGAGTTTTACGAACCATCTTTGCCAAATTTTCACCATTTTTATAGTGAGTTTTAATAATTTCAATGCGCTGTTTAAGCGTGTATCGTTCCATTTTTATTAATGGCGTAGTTTCTACTTGTCAAATATCAAAAAGTGACAGCTTCAAAAGTGACATCTATCGACCTAGCGGGCTATTCAAAATAACACCTGTTATTGGAAAACCTTTTAGTACAACTGAGCAAGTTCATCGAATAGTGTTCTTTATACGAAAGATCTTTGAGAAAAAAAAACAGTACTGCACTGCACTGTTCTTATAGGTAGCAGAAGCATTCGATAAGGTTTGCCACCGCGGCCTAATTCACAAAATTACTAGTTTATTGCCTACAAATGTACATCTCTTTCTGCAAAACTGCATCATTAATAGAGAATCTGTTGTAAAGCAAAAATAATTTTTCTCTCGGCATTGTAGAATAAATGCTGGTGTTCCACAGGGCAGCGTTCTGGGATCTATTTTATACGTATTACATACATCTACATCAGGCGGCCGCCGTAGCCGAATGGGACGGTGCGAGACTAGCATTCGCAATTCACAGAGGGAACGTCGGTTCGAATCTCGGTGAAACACCAAAATTAAGAAAAAAAATTTCTAATAGCGGTCGCCCCTCGGCAGGCAATGGCAAACCTCCGAGTGTATTTCTGCCATGAAAAAGCTCCTCATAAAAATATCTGCCGTTGGGAGTCGGCTTAAAACTGTAGGTCCCTCCATTTGGAAATGTGGTATTGTAATGTGAGGAACTGCTTCAGAGAGTGCAATCTAAAGTCTTGCGGGTAATTATGGGAGCTCCGTGGCATATAAAGAATGCCAACATTCACAGAGACATTTGCATACCTCGTGTAGCTGGTGGAATAGTACGGTTGAACAAAAAATACCTACAAAATCTAGAAGACCATTCCAATAAACTAGCCCGAAATCCATTTCTAAATAAAGGTCACATATGATTGAGAAAAAAGAGCATTTCTTAATTAACTCATCTTGTGGGTGCGAGTGGATGAGGCCAGTGTTGATGTCATGGGCTCACGGTACGGGAACCGTCTGAGTCTCTTCTTTGGGACGGTCAGTTTTCATGTCTTTCCCAGATGATTGGCTCCGACGGTTTCTGTACCGTCCCTTGACGGTAACGCAGATTAACTTGCAGCATTCCAAAGCCGCTACCGCACAACTAAGTAGAAGGCTTACACAGCTGCACACATTACCCCACATAACAACAGTGCAAGTGCCTTGGGTATTTAGGGGCCGTCTCTGTGGCTTAAGCGCGTTGAAAGGGGCCACGTTATTATGTGACAGGAGTTCGAGCAGACCTAGGACCGGTCTTATAGTATCATCCCATCCCACTGTGACGGGTGTTGAGCAATTCTGTTGCCATGACCTGGTAGCGGCCGAGGTGTGTTACAGAGGGAGACGCGAATGGTCGAAGTTTGTGATTGCATCTGCTTATTTTCTTACGATGCTTTGGGAGGGCCACCACCTGGGAAGGCCACTAGTCTCTTAAGGTTCTATGAGCGGCGCAGTCTGGGCCTTATCCTATGTTGCGATGCCCAGCATACAATGCCCAGCATACAATCTGGGGCAGCAGCAAGTGGAATGGGCGGGACTCTCGACTATTCGAATTTATCGCGTCCTCTTGCCTAGACATACATAACAAGGGCTCATAGCCAACGTTTGGAACAGCTAGAAGGCAGGAGGTGATTGATCTCACCCTAATAAACTCCCAAGTTTTGGTGGTCATTCAAGAACTGGAGAGTAGTTGCCGAAGATTCGTGCTCAGACCTCAGGTACATTGAGTTTCAGTGTGGCGAGGAGGCACAAATACCATTGCCCTCTAGAAACCCCAGAAAAACAGACTGGCAGAAGTTGCGGGACCGTGACGTGACGCTACCAAGACTTCGAAAAGAACAGGCCATTGAGGCGGCTGTTGAGAAACTCAACCTAACTGAATGTTTTGAGTCACTCTGTTCAATTCGACCTCTCCTTAACCACACTTGGTGGAATCGAGAGCTCCTGATGTGGGGGCGTGAGTCGAGAAAGCTTCCAAACCGGGCCCTCAAGACTAAATTGCTGAGGACTGGGGCAATACCGTGATGTTCAGAAGAACTACAAGAGGCTTATTCGGGAATAGAAAAGAGCCTCATATTGGGAATTCTGCAGCCGTATTGAATCTCTGACTGACACGGCGGAATTGGTTAGGATCCTGAAAAGGGACCCAACTGCAAAGCTGGGGTCACTTAAAAAATCTGATAACTCCTTCATGGAGAAGCAAAGTGAGACATTCACCTTACTGATGGAATCTCTCTGGCCTGGTAAGCAGATAAACATCAGCCTGCAACAGACTTTATTGATAGAGGCGGTCGTCAGAGCTGCTTCACCTTCTCGGCATGACTGGTACGTTGCCTGTGGCGAATGAGGCCGCCATTCGATTTGCGGCTACAAGTCGCCCGGACCAGATGGCATGTATCCTGCCATGCTGAAGAAAGGCACAGAGTCCGTGACAGCAGCCCTGAAGAAAATCTTCTCTGCATGTCTGGCACTGGCTTACATACCACGCTCTTGGAGGATGGTGAGGGTCGCCTTCATCCCAAAGGTGGGAGGAAACGACTACACCAGCCCCGAAAGCTTTAGACCCATCAGCATGACTTCTTTTATGCTGAAAAGTCTCTAATGACTGGTGGAATTGCGTCAGAAGTCGCTGAAAGTCCACCCTCTGCCTCCATCTCAGCATGCCTATCAAAGTGGAAAATCCTGCGAGCCGGCACTGCAAAACCTTGTTGCTAGGGTAGAGCTGGCCATTGACAGGAGGGACTACGCTATGGGCATCTTTTTAGACCCCCCTATGTCTAGGGGGCTCGTTTGATAATGCCACTTTTGACAGTATGTGTAGCTCTGCTAGTAGGCAAAACTCTGGATCTGATTGACACTTGGTGCTGTGCGAATGGACTATCGCCAAATCCCACCAAAACTGGTATTGTCCTCTTCACCAAAAGGAGGAAGCTTGATGGACTCGTTCTGCCTAAGCTAAAAGGAGTCACAATCCAGCTATCCAAGGAAATTAAATATCTTGGAGTATTCCTCGATACTAAGCTCCTGTGGAAATCGCACGTTGAAACAAAAACATCAAAGGCACTTACAGCTTCCTGGCAGTGCAAAGGTGTCTTCGGGTCTTTCTCCTAGCAAGGTCCTATGGATTTACACGGCTATGATAAGACCTATTATCACCTATGTATCAGTGGTCTGGATGAGCATACTCTCTCCCGTGGGAGTCAGGAGGCCCTTATCGAGATTACAACGCACTATGGCCATCTGTTGCACCGGATGCTCTGATTTGTTTACCACCACTTGATGCTTACATCCAAGGAGAGGCCTTGAAGGCCATCTGCAGGCTGAAACACAATGGAAACTGGTACGGCCCCTGTCCGGTATTGGAAAACAGGGAAGGCATGGACTTTGATCCAACGATTCTCTCCATGCCCCTTGACTCCATGCCATCAAGAGTCGTACTTGAAAAGAGATACAGTGTAGTGCTGCCAGAGGCTCAGTTGTGGTCAAACTCAGAAAATGAGCCCGGCAAACACTGTTTTCGCATTTTCACGGATGGTTCCAGGACCGAGCATGGCTCCGGCTCTGGGGTCTATGCGGAATGCAGCAGGACAAAACTGCATTTTGCTCTTGGAATGCATGCATCTGATCTACTCAGATTTCTTCGGAGATCGGGTAGATTTAAAGAAAATTTAAAGGGAATCCAAGTGTAGTACAAAGGACGTAATTAATGTCTGAGTGCTGCACGTGCTAGTTGTCCCGACAAGACAAAAAAAAAAAAAAATTTACAATAAATTCTAATTTATCCACTTTTCTGGCAGCCCCACAGAAATACTTTTTTTTTAATGTTTGGTTTACGTTTTCAACAATTTTTGGGGACCTAATTCGAGAGTTAACCTTTGTACTGTCTGCGTACTTCTCGGATGCCCAGAACTGGGCTGAGATGTTGAAATCCCGGTTGTTTTGTAACTATTTCCTACGTTCGCCCAATAGCTTTGCCAATGTTTCGGAAACAATTTCTATCTTTCCACAAAATTATTTTTCATTCCGTAACTTTCTTTGTTTTCCTTTGGATTCCATGATTTCAAATTACAGTGGAGTCTGGGTATAAGGAGCCCCCGGTATAATGAACACCTCGATATAGTGAAGACCTAGAAATTTACATTGAGTACTCTAAATAGTGAACTATCGACAACTCGAAATAGTGAACAAAGCTTTAAACGCAACGGCAAGCATAAACTGTTAAAAAAAAAACTTAAACAGAAATAAAGTCGGGTATTCCCCGAAATTGCTCATTTTATGTTTTTTTACTGGAAAAGCTGCTGCTATGTATTTGGTGCCAGTCTTTATTTATCTCTTGTCGGGTGCAAAACGCTTCTGAGTGAATGTGTAATGTTTTATGTGTTTTTAAAAGTGTTTATGTGCTAATAAATTAAGTGTTATCATGCCTGTGAGGAAATTCCTTCCATTAAAGCAAAAACTTGATATTGCTCAAAAACTCGAGAAAGGTGCTAGTGTTTCATCCATAGCAAAAATTTATGGTGTGGCCAAATCAACAGTTTCGGGAATAAAAAAAAATGCTCGTAGTATTATATCCCACCAGGCAGTCGGAGCATCTAAGCGGAAGACTCTTAGAAAAGGCGAGTATCCCCGCATGGAGAAGATGTTATACAAGTGGTTTATAGCTCAACGAAACAAAAAATTGTCCAGTTACTGGGGAAATGCTTAAGAAAAAAGCAATGAAGCTGCACGCTGACTTAAAGGAAAAAGAAGGTAGCTTTCATGCCAGCCCCGGATGGTTATCTGGATTTAAAACTCGCTTTGGAATCCGACTTTTAAAAGTGTGTGGCGAGAAACTTTCATCGGATATCCAGGCAACTGATCCCTTTAAGCAAAAACTCAGAAACATTATTTACGAATTGAAGCTTTGCGAGGACCAAGTATATAACGCAGACGAGACCGGCTTGTTTTGGAAAATACTTCCTGATAGAACGTATGTCAGCCAAACAGAAAAAACAGCTCCGGGGAGAAAAGCAGAAAAGGCCCCAGAATTACTTTTCTTGCATGTACAAATGCAACTGGTCAACATAAAGTCAAACAGTTAATAATTGGGCATGCCAAGAAGCCGCGCTCCTTTAAGGCTTACGACATCCCGGTAGACTATCGGAACTCTAAGAATGCATGGATGACCGCCAACATTTTCAGAGAATGGTTTCACCATTGCTTCGTCCCTCATGTACATACATTTATAATGCAACTCTTGACATTTTTGCAGAGTATTTATTCGTTTTTAATTTATATTAGGTTCAAAAGTATTTACTACAGAAAGGATTACCAGCCAAAGCTATCCTTTTGCTTGATAACGCCCCTTGCCATCCACCAGAAGATGAACTTAAAACTGCTGATGGATCCATATTCGTGATTTATATGCCTCCAAATGTAACGCCTTTAATTCAGCCTATGGATCAAAATGTGATTCGCTTAACTAAGTTGTATTACAAAAAGCATCTCCTGCTTTTAGCTGTAGGAAAGGATGACATCACACAATTTCTTAAACATTTAACTTTAAAGGAAGCTGTATCATTTTTAATGCTTGCTTGGAATCAGCTGCAGGCAAATGTAATAGTAAAATGTTGGAAGCTTTTATTAGAATGCTTAAATACTACAGAAGCAAATGAAAGCGAGGATGAAGACGATGATATTCCATTGAGCTTACTTCGTGAAAAAATATTGCAGGAAAAATGTGAAGAAGTTCATGATATACAGGGTCTGCTGCAAATTGTATTTCCGGAGGTAATTTTATTCACCCTCTTGACAAGCACCTGTTAATTAAGTTTGTATGTGAACATTATTTGTTTTAGGAAACTTACACTGAACAAGATATTGAGAAGTGGAATTCAATCCAATTTGACGAAGAAATTGATTTAGATAATTATGCCATGGATACTGAAGAATCTGGTAGTGACAGCCAAGGCGAAGGACAGATCGGAAATTCAATAAAAGCTACTGAAACCATTAAAAGCTTCGATATAGCTATCGCATGGGCTGAAGCTAACACCACTGACTATGCTGGCATACTAGCACTGAAAAGTCTACGCGAAAAAGCGGTCCAAAAGTCAATTTCCGAACACAAACAGCAAACATCTATTCGTAAATTCTTTCAATAATATGTATGTATTTTTCCAAATATTACTTTATACAAATAATTTGTTTTGTTTATATAAAAAACCTGAATTTAAACCTAATAAACCAAGTTAAAACAAAAAAAAAATGTCAACCTTAATATTAGTTCGCTATATCCAGACTCCACTGTATTACCCATTTTCAGTAAACTGTGCAACTGAGTTCAATAACCGACCAATTCCAATAGCAAAACATATAGGGAGAAAAAATCCTAATAAAATAACTGCATTGCTAAAAGAAACAAAATGAACGCAGGCTACAATTGCTTAAATTACTTACCGTTATATCAAAAAATATGTTTTGAATTATAAGTTTATATTGCGCTTGTTTGGGCTAAGTTCATTTGTATAAAATGAAATAATTAGAACACTCAGACATTTACTATTTGCATTTCATTCCTCTATTTACACATACATAGTTAGACTAACTTCTTAAAGTTACTCTGTTCACGAGTAATTGCGCGCTCCGCTCGTCGTGAGCTTGGTTTCATAAGCAAAATAGTGGAAAGGGTGACGTGTAGTTCATTCCATTGCCTATTAGTTTTAATATACATAAAATAAAAAAGTCAAATTATGTGGTATTGGAATTAAGGAATATTGCCTGAACTATATACAGTTTATTATAGACTTCACTTGCTAATTGGCGCATACTTTCATGCCTCGGTGGACGCCTTGAGATAGTCTTACAAATAGAGTCTTACAGTGGCATGAGCCATTTTTTGAGTTTCATGCTTTATTTCCATCCGCGTTGATCCTCGGCCCAACCGAATGCTAGTCATTTGATTACGGCAGCGTCTACATTTTAAAAGCTGCGCAAATATTTATTTATCTACTAATTTGGTTTGTAGAAACTTTCGTTTGAACAACTGGCAGCTTTATATGAATAGAGATATATACATACATGAGTGCGCACGTTTGAACTGATATAAGTTTGTTTGGTGATGTGATGTGTAGTTATCACCTCGATTTAATTAAATACGTTTTAGTTATGAGTTAAAAAAAGGAATCCTGATAGAGTTTTCGAACTTGGTATTAAAATTTACTTACTTACATATAAATAATGGTCAAGGAGGTTCATATTAATCATTTTCAATAAGGAAAATTTTGTCAGATCCCAATCGGACGTTGGACTCATAGGCTTATTTCAAATATTAGCCAATGGGTGACCAGGAAACACGGATACGTTGACTACTATCTCACTCAAATACTGAGCGGCCACGGTTGTTTTTTGGAGTACCTCCAACGATTTAATCTGGAGGGCACCCCGTTCTGCCCAAACTGCAACAACGCGATAGAAAGTGCGGAACACGTATTCTTCTACTGCGGTCGTTTCAGAGAGGAGCGCCTAACGCTTGGAGCACTTCTGGGTGGTCAGCTGTACCCGGAAAATCTAATCACCAAGATGATCGCCTCAAATACTTGCTGGAATGCAGCAACACATTTTGGAACAATGATAGGGCTATATCGTCAACGCGTAGAGTGGCAACGCAACACGCAGCGTAAAATTCGGCAGCAGCTTTTGACTGGAGGTAGACTGCCTACGAACTGACAACAAATCACAGACGCCTGAGCTTAGTGCTGAAGGTGGTATCAGACGGTAATACCTACGACGCCTTTTCCGATGTTCCATTTGCTGCAGAACCACTTATGAAGTGGAAGCAATGGCTACCATCGATAGCGTATATCCTTAAAAAAACAAAAAATAAACATAACATAACATAACATAACATAACATAACATAACATAACATAACATAACATAACATAACATAACATAACATAACATAACATAACATAATATAACATAACATAACATAACATAACAGAACATAACATAACATAACATAACATAACATAACATAACATAACATAACATAACATAATATAACATAACATAACACCACATTAGATCAAATAAAATAACACAACATAGCAAAACCTTACAAAACAAAGTAGAATTTAATGCAGCAACAAGTTGATCTAATTGTTTGCTGCTAGTATTTTATATCGCATGATAATTCATTATCGCATAAGAGGAAATTATTTACCCCCAGCACAATAGTTGCTCGTGGATTGACAGCACACAATGTCTAATGCGCGCCTATGAGAAAGCTCGAAAAATAATTGCTTAAAGTTCGTGTGGGTGCAGTTTTATTATTTATTATAATAAATGTGTCGTGAAAGTAAATTTGATTCCTTTATTTTCCATTACAACGATGATTTACATAATTATAGCAAGGGAAGTGCAGAAAACTTAGAATTTTTTCGATACTGCATTGCATTCATGTAATTTCACGTGAGGAACACTTCGCCAATTCATTAAAATTTTAAAGGTTTCAACCGAACGGTTAAAACACCTTTTCGCTATGACGTAAGCGCCACTCTTCTGCTATTAACATTTCGGATGCGATTAACATTTATCATATCACAAATGACTGGCGCGCCAAACAATAGAACACTTACCGATCGGAAGATAGCTGTAAACAAATTATGGACTGAATACTCGTATAATTGATAATCGTAACTAGCTGGGGTATATAAGCGCATTTGCAATCCAGCAGAGAGCAGTTCAAAGTTTCGCACTAAACTTATCATACGCTAATTGTTAATATTTTTCAATATGGCCAACAAACTTATTTCCAGTTTATTGCTATTGATAGCGGCGTACGCTACAACTACATCTGCTGCTGCAGTTGAGAATGGTGTGCCCACCACTATAGTGGCGCATCCTTTCATCGCCTCACTGCAAAGCCTCGATGGATCACGCGTCTGCGCTGGTGCTCTAATCGATTCGAAGACCGTTGTTACCGCTGCACAGTGTTTGGCTTTCTATGATGTTGCACAACTGGTCGTGAGCGTAAACAACGGTGCTAGGACGGTGAAAATTGCCAAAAGTAGCGTCGATCCCTCCTTCGATTTTATTACCATGGAAAACGATGTGGCCGTTTTGATACTGGCAGAGGATGTAGAGGCTGATTACATTCAATTGGCTAGCGAGCAACCAGCAAGTGGTAGCAGTGGTGTAGTCACCAGTTGGGCTGCAAACAATGCTCTGGTAGACATTTCGGAGACTATCATAAGCGCCGACGATTGCGTTTCTGGAAAGTATAAGTACGAAGATGGCGAAGTTTTCAGCTCAATGTTGTGTGGTCTCGCTAAAAACGAAGCTTGCAACGCTGTAGCTGGAAGTCCTTTGGTAGCCAACAATCAATTAGTGGGTTTGGTTTCCTGGGGTCAGGGTTGCGCCAACAAGGACAATCCCGCTGTTTTCACCAATATCGCAGTGCTGAAGTCATGGATTGAAAAGACTGCCAACAATTTAAAAAATTAGTCAAATTTTTTTCAAACTTAATGAGTGGAAAATAAAATATTAAATACAGCATTAAATAACAGAGGGTTTATTTAAAGTGAGATCGGAAAATCTACAGCTACTGCTTAATTAATGAAAATACTCGTATAAAATTCAAGTAAATTATTGTAATATTTTACATCGGCATTATTACATGGTTTAGGCCGTGCAGAAACTTCAACACCAGATACCGCAACCTGTACAGTGCAGAACATTTATTTCGGGAGGCAGAGAAATTGTTCTTCCTCTTCGTAGTACATTAAAATAGAAATTTCATTTTGGGTCATTACATGCCAAAAGAAGGCGCAGAGTTTTTAAAATTTGAGTTTTTTTTCCCGTTACTGGAATGCAGTGGAAATATATCAACTCAACTGTATCAGATAGTTTGACAACTGGTGCCAAATTTTAATGAAAGCACATTATAGGCCATATCATTCACTTCGAAGTGTTATTGAAGATTGACTGAATACACAACTTAACACTAAAGAAATATTGGAGACGGTTCGTATTATTTCAGTTGTTGGTATAATAAAGCAGCGCGGTGAGACTCAGAGACATAGGAAGCTGGACAACGAGGTCATTACGGTCACAGCAAGATAAGGAGTGAGGTGCTCAAAAACAGATTAGACTACACAGTCCCCGACCTTAACTTCAAGAAAGACTTTACGGTACGATTTCCACCGATAGCCAAATGGAGCAAAGGGAAGGGGGTTGGAATATACGATATTGAAATCTACATTGACGTTCTAAGATGAACTGTGGTGTGGAAGTTGGCTTCCATTCGAAGCTACTCAACCTATCTCAGTCAATTCGTCTTCCTGACTATGTCGGCGTACTCCAAGCAGAACTTTTAGCGATTAGAGAAATGCAAATCACTAAAACTCTACAAGGAAGTTGGTGCAAGAGTAGCTATATTTTCAAGCAGATAGCTGCTTGACTGCGAAGCCTTAGACTCCAACTCCATTTCTTCCAAGTTATGTAGTCTGTAGTCTGTACAGTGTAGAGAGGAACTAGAACTTCTTAGTCATTGGCTTGAAATTACTCTGACATGAGTTCCCGGTGATAGCAACATACGGGGTAATGAGATAGCGGCTGAGCTAGCAAGAAAAGGCCCGACACTAGAAATAGCAGAGGCGGTGTCAGTCTCCTCCCCACTGAGCGCAATAAAAGCATCCATTGCTTCACACTATCATGCTTTAGCCGAAAGAAGATGGAAGCAATTAACTACATGTATTACAACAAAAAACACATGGCCGTCGTACAAACCCCAAAGAATCACCTGTTAGGATGTTCTCGACCAAACATTTCACGCACCACTGCAACCCTTACAGGTCATTGAAAAGTTGGGATCATGCAGCCAGACTCAACCTCCCCTTCAATCCCATCTGCAGAAGTTGTCAAGCGGAAGGGGTGAAGGAAAGTCTTTCGTTTCCACGACAGTCGGTTCTACGTAACCGAAACGACCCGGATTCATATCCGGCCAAGGACTGTCACTCCAGCACCATTCCCCGTATGTAAGTATGGGGAATGTTTATGCTGCTACAACAACAACAACAACAAGGAAAGTCTTTTCCACTATTTATGTGAATGTCTAGCTAGGGCACGACCTCGCTCCTTCGTTCTCAGACATCGAGATAAAGAATTTGGTGCTATACTTGGACCTCACTAAATGGATCTGACTTAGAAGCAAAAAACAAAAGAAGGCATGATACGAGGACAGTGGTAGTAAAACGGTACTGGTCACCAATTAGGATTATATCAGTGGAAATACTCAACCACTTAAACAACAACAACAACATAATAAAGCACATATTTCAAGTGATAGTAGAACGAACTTTCATACAAAAATTATTAAAATTATATAGGAAATAAACAGATTCCCGAAACTTTCCAATAAGCCCCTGTGCTATAGCTATTTATCATAGAGAATGGAGATAAGTCGTGGGCTCCTAAAGTGTACTTTTCAAGGAGTTATAAAAATTTAAATATTTGTTCCAAGAGAAATAATGAAAAGCAACCCTTTTCTTCCCTCGCAAGTGGGATAGCCGAGCGCTTCAATCAAAACATCAATAAAAGTATTCTTTAGTTTGTAAGAAAAGTGTGATTTTAGATTGGGTTCCTTGTCTGGGAACCGAGATATGATAGAAATACATATTTTTTCTATATCCATGGAATAAAAGTCACAATAAGTTGAGAATCCGATTATCGGATTTTAATACATCACTTATTTTTGTTGGTATATTTAAAAACTAAGGTTTCCTCCGCATAACTTAAAGCCAACGTACGCCAGGAAATAGTCCAATAACATCTGAAATGTTTCCAAATCTATGGGGAAACGCTAATGAAATGCGTTTCTTTCCTAGATATATTTTTCCCACACTGAAATTTAGTATTTGTCCTATTTTATTGAGTTTTACTTCCTTTTCTGATCAAATATTTTACCCACATATTAGTCTCGCTCAAGCATCAGTGCGGGACACGATGCCAACGCATGTTTGGCGGTCTCGTCTTCCTCACAGGTTAGTAAGATGATAATGCAATCTACGATACGCTGTTAGAATCCCTGTGATGATTCTAAAATTGTTCTTTTTTAATTTCTTACAAATTTTAAATCGGTGTAGGTTGAGCTACCTATCATTGATTTTGATTGCGATAAACCCGCTGGATCTTCTTTTTCCTTCCTCTATTTTCTGAATAAGAGAGAAGAAGTTACCCCTTCACAGCCCACAAAATGCCTCTGCGCCAATAAATGGGGAGGTCGTCTTTTTGTGGCTAATTTATTTGTCATTGCGTTACTATTAACTCCCTATGGGCCGCCGTAGCCGAATGGGTTGGTGCGTGATTACCATTCGGAATTCACAGAGAGGTCGTTGGTTCGAATCTCGGTGAAAGCAAAATTAATAAAAAACATTTTTCTAATAGCGGTCGCCCCTCGGCAGGCAATGGCAAACCTCCGAGTGTATTTCTGCCATGAAAAAGCTCCTCATAAAAATATCTGCCGTTCGGAGTCGGCTTGAAACTGTAGGTCCCTCCATTTGTGGAACAACATCAAGACGCACACCACAAATAGGAGGAGGAGCTCGGCCAAACACATAACAGAAGTGTACGCGCCAATTATATATATATATATGTGCCTTGGAACTCATAGCATACGTACGTGGTTCTTCTGGTCTAGGACACTCAGCTTATCAAGACATTCCAGCACCAGTTTCGGGTGTAACCTGAAAAGAGTTAAGAACTTTGATTGCTGCTTGGCCATCAGTAAGAATAGCTGTGCTTCTGTTGTTGAAATATACTTGTATTCTTGCCTAGCGCTTCCGCGTATTTTTACCCTGCCCCTGCATTTCGATGAGGGATCCGTCTATGTACCATGCTAATGTGCAATAGATTGAATCTGAGAAAAGTTGGCAAACAGCCATACCCTCCTTCCATATAAATTTTTAAAAATTTTGACTCACCAACAGCTAAAGAAGATTTAATCAAATTTTGGTGACGGAAATGATCAAGGAAAGAAATAAATAGAATTCAAAGGTCGGAACATTTTCAGCTGGATGTCTCTACTATGCTAGCTATAGCTCACAGCTCCCGATGTACATATTGTCTGGGATCAGTCGGCTATGTAAAAATAAGATCACTCTTCAAAACAGATATTTGGCACTTTTCTGTTTGGTGAAGCCAGTAGTGAGTACCAGCTTTTAATTCTTCAGTATAACTACGACTACCATTTCAAGGGTAGTTGAGGCCTGTAAATTCAGGCTGAACTATGTCGGTGGACTTAATAGCGTGATGCTAACATGGGTCCCGGGAGACGTGGGTATCGCGGGTAACGAGATCTCTGACTCTTTAGCCGGAGGAAGTTGGGCTCAGAGCCCATTCAGCCGCTCCATTTTGTAGCCATCAAAGCCGCGGTTAGCAAACGGCTTACCCACAAGCGAGCTTGGCAGGCTGAGAGAGGCTGCAGATGGACAAAACTGATGTTACCTGTCATGTCCGACCGACTGTCGCAGTTCCTCCTGTCACTAAGCAGCGGGGACTGTAGGCGGCTGGTTGGACCGATGACGGGCCACTTTCTATGGTCAAATCACATGGAAAAGCTGGGCATCTTAGACAGTGCACTCTGCCCAGCCTTCGCTCGAATCAGGCTTGAGGTCCTTGGCACTGATTTGTTAGGTAACGACCACCTTGGCTCCTTAGCACCACAAAATCTACTCAGATTTTTTCGGAGGTCGAGTAGATTTAAAGAAAATCAAAAAGGGAACCCGAGTGCAGTACAATGGACTTAATTGTGAGTGAGTGCTGTACTTGCTAGTCTGTTCCGACAAAAAAAAGCTGAAAAGGCGAAGCAGACAGTTAAAAAATGTGTGTTGTTCACGGACATAATTCAATAGGAAAGGCGAAAACAAAGCTAAGCCTGGTAATTCAAGTACAGGCGTCGAAGATGAAGCACGTTCGGTAGGTCAACCATCGAAAATGTCGATAAATTCTTAGAAATCGTGGAGTCGGACTGGCATGCGAACACTTATTCTATTACCCAGGCAGAGCGTAAAATCAGCATAAAATACGGCATTCGATTTCCATCTGAGTGTTCTTCCTTCCGGATATCTTCTTCCATCTAGATATTTCATAAAAATTTGCAGAAACGTTAGTCTTATGAGGTCTGCTCTTCCGAGACTGTGCAATGGCATTAAAATATGCGCCGCCATAAATTTCGTTTTCACCAGCATCTGAGTACTTCTTTACTTCTTGCTAGAAACATTTTTGATTGGCTTCAATACCAAATACAATATTTAAAAATAAATAATACTTATAATTAAATAATGAACTATTTAAATAGTTTATGCCTATGTTATATTTGTTATTAAAATACTTTTCACAAAATCCAGGTAATATTCGGAGATGAACAGATTGGAATAATTGGAACAGAATTGTGCTGGCACTCATGGCAGTTGAACTGGAAACCTAAAATTATTTTTGGTTTCATAACCACAAGACCGTGTTTGAACAATTGGCAGACGTCTAAGCATAAAATATGCAGTTGTAGGTTTTTAGAAAAGTGAAAGTCTATGAATAGCGGCCGCCGCAGTCGAATGGGTTGGTGTGTGACTGCCATTCGGAAATGCGTAGGTTCGAATCCCCGTGCATGAAGCACCAAATAATAAAAATAGTTGTTTTCTTATAGTGGTCCCGCCTCGGGAGGCAATGGCAAATCTCTGAGTGTAAACAGAAAAAGATCCTCTTAAAAAACCAACTTACACAAGTAAAGCAGTCCAACAAACAAAACAACGAATGTGAAAGCTCCAACAAAAACACGGCAGTCCAAACTACACAAAAACGGTACCGCAACTCCCCAAGTAAGCAAAATGATTATATACATAGCACAAAAAAACATAAAAGCAAAGACACAACAACAAACCAAAGAAAGCTAACGTCATACTGGCTCAGCCAGCAAACATCGTCAAACATGTTCGAATTGCTTTCAGACGACGAACCAGACAATGACACAACCGATAACAGTGGAACAAAAAGACCAACCGCTACAGAAAACTTAAACCCAACAATTAAAAAACGTAAGCCCCCACCGATTTACATACAAAACGTAGAACGCATTGATAAGTTAATGCAGGCGCTGAGTACCATTCCTGATTGCAAATATGAACTTAAGGCCTTGAAAAACAATGAAGTTAAACTACAGCCGCTCGATTCACACAACTATACTGCAATCATTAATTTATTAAAGGAGAAGAAAACCCAGTATTATACTTTTAAACTAAAGGAAGAAAGAGGATTCAAAGTATTCCTAAGGGGAATGCATTATTCGGCTGATAAAGATGAAATTAAGCAGGAACTATTAGAATTAGGCCATGAAATAATTAATATTCAAAATATTTTGCAAAAAGGCACAAAGAAACCTCTGCCATTATTCTCATTGGAGATGAAACAAGGTGCAAACAATAAAGATATTTATTCAATAAATAATCTACTACACTGCAAAATAAGTTTTGAACCGCCTCACCAAAAGAAAACAATTCCACAATGCACAAATTGTCAAAAATACGGACACACTAAAAACTTTTGCACAAAAACTCCAGTTTGTGTAAAATGCGCGGGTAATCACAAAACTATAGAGTGTGTTGTAGAAAATAGCAACAACATAAAATGCGCCCATTGCGGAGGCAAATACACAGCGAGCTACAGAGGATGCGCGGTGTACAAAGCACTCAAAATAAAACACTACCCAGAGCAACGTAACAAAGAACTGAATACTGATAAACAGCAAAACGCTTTAAATCGGCAAATAGATTCACAATATGTCAAACCGACAATGTCATATGCCCAAGTTATTTCTAACAACCCACAATCGGGTGGGACAAGTTCTGAAACAAGTTCTGAAGCAACTTCAAATGACGACATCAAAGAGTTAAAAGAAATGATGAAGCAGGTCCTCGCACAAATGTCAAACATAATAAATATTATAACACTGCTCGTGACCAAAATAGATGGGCAGCACAAGTAGACTGAAAATAGTCGCTTGGAATGCAAACGGCTTGGGCCAACACTTGAAAGAACTGATAGTGTTTATAAACCATAATTCAATAGACGCGTTACTAATTTCTGAAACACACTTCACTGACAAAAGCTTTGCAAGAATACCTAATTATAAAATATTTGTCACAAACCACCCTGACAACAAAGCCCATGGAGGCACAGCGATAATAATCAGGCAAGACATTAAATGCATCGAATTAGAAAAATACGAAAAAGAAAATATACAAGCAACATCGATCCAAATAGAAGATGAATGCGGCAAACTAACAACCTCTGCTGTATATTGTCCCCCAAAATACATAAATTCCATATCCCAATACTACGACTTTTTAAAAACACTTGGCAAACGATACATAGCTGGCGGGGATTATAATGCTAAAAATGCAATTTGGGGTTCAAGATTGACGAACTCCAAAGGACGTAATTTACTGGATGCCATGAAAATAAACAACAGTAAGTTCATAAGTAGTGGCGACCCAACATACTGGCCAACTGATCCAAAAAAAAGTCCAGATCTGATCGACTTTTTTATAACAAAAAACGTTAACCACGAAGATATGTCAATTAAATCGTTAATTGAATTGTCGTCTGACCATTCCCCAATAATAATGATATATCAGAGCTCATATACGAAGGAATCCTCGAATAGAAACATATATAACAAAAAAACCTGCTGGGATACATTTAGAGAAATAGTCATCCGTAATCTTAACAATAAAATAAGCTTAAAGACCTTTGACGAAATCGACAGTGCGATAGCCTATTTTAATCACACAATAATGAACGCCACTATGAAATCAACTCCACAAGAAACTATCTGTTCCTCGAGCTATAATATACCTGCACACATCCAAGAAAAAATCAAAATCAAAAACCGCTTACGTAAACGCTGGCAAATAACAAGGCTGCCACTTGACAAAAGCAAGCTAAACGCTGCTACAAAGGAAATCAAGCAAATGCTATTCGACCATAAAAATTTGAAACTTAAGAGACGCATCGAAAAACTTGGACCCGGTATAACGACAAACTATTCACTGTGGAAAGCTACAAACAAACTCGAAAATAAAATTTTATACAAACCACCTATCAGAAAACTTGATGGCAGCTGGACTAAAACAAATCTTGACAAGGCTGAAGTTCTCGCAAAACACTTCAAAAGTACTTTTACGAACAATATGCCTAATGTAAATCTTTTCCCGACCCACGCAAAAAAAGATCCATGCAAACCAAAAAATGTTACGTTAGAAGAAATAAAGCAATGCATATGTAAGAGAACTGATCCTAAGAAGTCGCCAGGATACGACCTAATAACTGGAAAAATTTTAAGAGAACTCCCAGAGAAGGGGCTTATCTATATAAGGAATTTGTTCAATCAAATCTTGAACTTGAAATATTTCCCAAAAGTATGGAAAATTGCTCAAATTATCGCAATACCAAAACCATGCAAAGATCCTATGCAAGTAACTTCGTACAGACCTATAAGTCTACTACCAGTATTATCAAAAATTTTTGAAAAGTTGCTTTTTGACAGAATCGATCCCATTATACAAAAGGACAAAATAATACCCTGCCACCAATTCGGATTCAGGCAAAAACATTCCACCATCCAACAAGTTCACAGAGTTACAAACAAAATTTTAGAAGACATCGATAAAAAACGAACGTGTGAAGCAGTATATCTCGACGTGGCCAAAGCTTTTGACACAGTATGGCACGCAGGACTTCTACAAAAACTCTTGACTTATTTACCAACAGACTACTACGAACTAATGAAAAGTTATATAACTGGAAGACAATTTTATGTAAAATTCGAAGATAAGTATTCTGATATACTAACAATGGAAGCAGGTGTACCGCAAGGTAGTGTCCTTGGGCCGCTTCTGTACCTTCTTTACACTGCTGATATCCCTACACCGGCAACTAAGAATTCTCTAATAGCAACATTCGCAGACGACACTGTCTTGTTAGCATCAGACAAAGATCCAAGAACGGCTGCTTATAAACTTCAGGAATTACTTGACAACACCACTGAATGGTTCGAGAAATGGGGAATCAAAATAAACGAAGATAAAACCGCCCACGTCACATACACTAACAAGAGAAAAAAACAATACAATCCAATATTCATAAAGAATAAACAAATCCACCACGACACAAGGGCAAAATACTTGGGTATGATTATAGACAATAAACTTAACTGGAAGTTACACATTGGACAAAAACGACGCGAAATCAAGACTAGGTTTAAACAACTTCATTGGCTTTTGGGAAAGAATTCAACGCTCTCACTAGAAAATAAGATACTAATATACAAAGTAATTATAACACCAATATGGAAATATGGCTCAGAGCTTTGGGGAACTGCCAGCAGAACAAATATAAAAATTATACAACAAACGCAAAATAAGATACTCCGTATAATATCAAAAGCAGAGTGGTATATACTAAATGATAACATCCATCGAGAACTTAAAGTAAAAACAGTCCATGAAGAAATACGCAACAACAGCTTAAGACACAAAAACCGACTACTAGAACATTATAACAGGGAAATTCGGCAACTTCCATTAAAAGAGGAAACCGAGACGAGGAGACTTAAGCGCAAACGACCAACTGACCTGCAGATGTAAATGGTGTCACAATTTTATGAATATATTTATTCATTAAATAATTGAATTAACTAAATATAGAGTTAATTTTTGTTTTCTTTTTTTTTTTTTTCTTAGATAAATGTATATAGTGGTATTGGCTTCTAGATACTGTTGAAACCCAAAAAGAAAGAAAAATTGTAAATATTTTAAGTTGAAATAGAAACAATAATAAAGGGTATAAAAAAAAAAAAAAAAAAAAAAAAAAAAAAAAAAACAGTTGCCGTTCGGAGGTTCTCCATATCAAGACACACCTCAAAAAAATTGGATTAACAGGAGATCCAAAAATGGTGTAAGCGGCGGTCTGATATTTGAGCGAGAATGGAGAGTGAATTGGAAAAAATGTAACGTTTAGAGATTTCGATACGCGAGAGAGAAAAAAAGATAGAACGTAGAGAGAAGGAGAAAGAGAGGTATACATTTTCTATACCTAAGACATAGGCTTCGTTGTAAGACAGAGTATACAGATATATAACATAGAGAGAAAGAGAAGGAGAGCTATACATCATAATGTTACGCGACAGAGAAAAAAAGTTGCTGGTCATGTTGCAGCGCATAATATCAGTAAAACAGCGGTACCAATCGGACGACGCACATCAACAATCCCGCTTAACAATAACAAAACGATTAAGGCTAAACGATCACATTTACCATTAGTTTGTGCTTGTGCGACGACCATTCACAAGTCTCAGGGAAGCACGTATTCTGAAGTTGTTTACGAATATGATAAAAAATATTCGCAATCATTAGCTAACGTTGCTTTATCACGAGTCACTTGTATTGAAGGCTTGTGGATTATAATGAACGGAAATGATTTTAGATTCTACCATGGTCGACGAGCATCAGTCAGTATGTCTCATTTACAAGATGAATTCCGGAGACTATCGTTAAATAGACTGGAAACTGTGGATAAACAAATAATCGATTTCATGACTCAGAGAAGAGGGCTATCTGTATATATTGTCCCCTTAGTATTAAAATAGCCTATAAATTTTTTGATGTTTTGAGAAAATGAATTTCAAACTTTTTGTCTAAAGTAGCTCTCACTCAAATCTCGTTATGTCTGTAAATATTTATTATTTTTTGACTGACGTTTTGACCCACTTTGTGGAACTAGAATTTGAGAAAATTTTGACCACATATAAAATCGACGATGGAGAATCCAAAAATTCAATAAAAAAATAATAGCCTATGAGCACATAGGCTATTGTTATACTAAGGGGACGATATGTACTCTTAATTGCCAGAGCCTACGAGCACATTTCGCAGATTTAACAGACTCTGTCATCCGCAAATCGAGTATAGTACTTTTGTCCGAAACTTGGTTAAACGATAACGAGGATATTAGTATACCAAATTTCAATTGCGCCATCAAATACGTATAAGCGACTAAATGTTAGAGCTGGCGGTGTGGCAATCTACCACAATCAAGATGATAGCGTAAATATCGTCACACCAAACATGGAAATGACTGCAAGGCAGTATCAGTCATATTCATCAACAGTCACACCAATTGGCGATGTTTGCATTGCAGAATGTCAAACGCTGCATGGAAAAACTATTGTCATAGCCGCCATCTATATCTCACCGAACCAAAATCTTGATTCACCGCTCATTACTGTTTTACCGCCACGCAGGTGCAAATGCACTTGGAAGAGGCGAAGACAAAATTCCATTGATTCTCTGGGGTGATTTCAACGTACCTTCTACTCAAATATGAACGAGACGTTATCAATAAAACGGTCCGCGGATGGCAAATGGCAAAAATAAATTTTTTGTTTTTTGGTAGGACTGTTATAAGCTTACATGGCAAATTTCAGTGTGATATGTCACATAGTTTGTTTTCTGTGCTACTGTAAACAAGTCAAGCTCGAATGTGTTCTTCGAATTTAACGATGGAAATTCAAGTTGAACAAAGAATTTGTTTGTAATTTTGTTATTCCAACAAAATTTCGGCTTCAGACGACTTAAAAATGTTGCAGACAACCTATGGGGACTCTGCTCTATCGCGTGCACGTGTTTTCCAGTGGTACAAATCGTTCAAAGAGGGCCGTACATCAACCCAAAAAACCACGCCAAAGTCGCTCAAAAATTAAGGTTATGCTGACTATTTTTTTCGATTACGAAGGTGTGGTGCACTCGAAGTTCCTTCCGCAAGGCCGATCGGTTAACGCTGAATATTATTTAGACGTTTTAAAGCGGTGGCGCGAGAACATTCGTCTTAAAAGGAAGGAATTGTAGGCCAACAAGTCATGGTTCTTGCATCACGATAATGCACCAGCTCACTTTATCACGTCTTGTTCGCGATTATTTGAACAAAAATAATGTTAATATCGTTCCGCAAGCACCGTATTCGCCTGATATGGCTCCATGTGACTTTTTCCTGTTTCCCAAGCTCAAGTTGCCGCTCCGTGGAAAACATTTTGAGACAATTGAAGTCATAAAAGAGAATTCGAAGAACACACTCGAGCTTGACTTGTTTACAGTAGCACAGAAAACAAACTATGTGACATATCACGCTGAAATTTGTCATGTAAGCTTATAACAGTCCTACCAAAAAACAAAAAATTTATTTTTGCCATATGTCATCCGCGGACCGTTTTATTGATAACGTCTCGTTCATATTTGAGCAGAAGGTAAATTTAGGATCCAATGATTCTTTGCCGTTGATTCAATTTCTTCGAGAAACATTCGGTTTGCAGATAAACAATAACCCTAAAGAATCAACAACAAAAACCGGAACTAGACTAGATGCAATTTTCACACGTTATCTAGAAAATATTGAATCACGTACATATATGTATTTCATATTTCAGCTATCACAAACCAATTATATCAGTATTACCAATTGAACCACCAACAGATGATAGCATAATGCATATATAGTTAATAAAATCGAATTTTGGTTACACAAATTCTATACTGTTGTATTGCTTTTGAAATTATCGCTGTCTCCTTCTCTTCGTCTCTCGCTCTTTCTCTCTCTCTCTCTTATTCACACTCATTCACACACAGAAGTTTCACTTCTACCATGTGTACGATGCTGCACATGATTTTTTTATACTCGTATATATGTATGTATTAGGCACGCCATTAATTACTGAATTTTTAGTTTTAAAAAGTGAAGTGATGATCTTTAACTAAAAAATCAGTACAAATAAAAGGAATTAGTGATAAAACATTAATATTTAGTCGGTCCACTCTTTGCTTTGATAACAGCAGCAATCATCTGGAGTTTGCTGCGTACAAGCTTAACACATTCGGCTGTACTTATGGCGCTACACTCGTGAGTTAAAGTAATTTTCAGGGCTGTTTGGGAAGTTATGCTGTATTATTTTGTCTTACGTTTTAAAATAACCCACATGTGCGCTATAGGGTTTTGATCTGGATACTGTGCTGGCCAATCTAACAAAACATTGTTATTGCCTCTAATTTCGCTGATTTGTGAGAAAGAGCATGAAATTGTTGAAATTGAACTCTATATATTTTAGTGTCGCCGAAAATGCGCGCTAACGAAAGTTTCGAATACATTTAGGTATTTTTCACTGTCCATGCGACCCTCGCAAATGAACATTTCCCCGACACCATGAGCAATCATACAGCCACAGTCAGATAATGATGTCTCCCCCATGCTTGTGCGTGGGTACAACGCACTCTGGATAGTATTCCTCGGCAAACCGTTGCCTCACGTACGACACACCAGGTGTTCAAAATACCTGTAGGAAATGGAAAATATCGTTTTAAAAGATTTGTGTTAATTCCTCACAATTGGACTAGGGTAAGAAGCTTTAGTTGTAGATATTTTAAAACGATGTAAACTAAGCTTACCTCGAAGTTCGATTCTTCAGACCACAGAATATTCGACCAATCTTCCTCCGTAAAATGTTGTGGTAACGGATAGTTCATTCCAAAGGCTTTTTTCCGGTGCCTTTCTGAGAGGCATGGCTTCTTTCGGGCTTTGCAACCCTCTAAACCTACTTCCAGAATCTTTCTTCTAGCTGTACGATCACTAACGGATTCTCCAATTTCTTCTGACAAGGTAGCTGCAAGGACAGAAGAGGAATTTTTGCGATCTTGGAGAGAGTCGTCTATAAGTTTTTGGCCGTCCCGTTAACTTGTGAGGCGTTTTCTTCCCCATTTTGATTTATTATGGTGGGATTTTGTCTCCCCAAATCGCTTAATAGCGCATTCGTCTGCGCACCGCGAACATCCCACCAAATTTGCAATGTCAACCAGAGACTTCCCTTGCTCACTTAAAACTTGGATTCTCACTCTTTTGTCGTAACAAAGTTCACTTTTTAGGCATTTCGATAAAAAAAATATTTTTATATCCGCTTGATAATTTTGCACTAACGATTATTCACCCATTGACTAACAAATTTAAAATATCAAGATATTTTAATTATACCTTTAAAAGTGGAAATTTTTAGACTTTACGCACCAAGTGCGCCATGCCTTTTCACATAATGCAATTTATTGTCGTAATCAAAGGTTAAACACTCTAGTGACATATTTGCAAAATTCAGCGATCACTTTGTTAGCCACATTTGAAATTATTTGTATTTTAGTGGGGTGCCTTATACTTTTGGCACAAGCTGTATACGAGTCAATGAACCATTAGCAGAAAAACTATTCGTACACTTAGTAAAAAAGATACTTTTAAGTTTTAGGATATAGGTATATAGGAGAATATCGACAAAGTGTAGGATGCTTAACCTCGTGAACGACATTTTTTTTAGTGCAGAAATGGTCACTGGGCTTGTTTTATAGACTTTACTTTTAAGGTACCCCCACAGATCAAAGGCCATAGGGTGAGGATCGGGAGACCTGAGCAGCCAGGATATGTCACCGAAACGACTTATCAGTTTGTTAGGGAAGAAATTACGCGGTATCTGCATGGCCACTCTGGCTGTGTCAAGAAAGAAGCATGTTAGAAAAAATGTTCTTTCAGTATTGACAGAAATTGCTTGCCCTCGACGATTTTCAAAAAAAACAAATACCAGTCTAACTGTTAGACGCGATAGAAGTGAAACCTTCCGTAAAACAAACTGAGAGAGAATGAGACGAAAGCAGCATTAGGGGCGGGATAATTATAGGTTCATTATAATATTGCTATAAAGTTCATATTTTATTTTCTTCATTTTATTATTATTCATCCTCAATGTTTTCAATTTCAACAAATGATACGAGTGGCTAATGATAGCTAAAATATGATACAAATGCTTTGGTTTCGATGTTGTCAACATATCTTTGAAATACCGCGTCAATGGTTGTTTTTGATCGTGTTGTCGATTCAGTGCGATTGTTACACATTTTTAAATTGAATGTTGTATTGAGAACGTCAATTAAAGGAACCGCTGTGTCCAATGCAAAATTTACGTTAAAATCGCCACTTAAAATCATTGGAACTTTATCGTAATCTTTTCTAAGTATCCGCGATACTTCTGGTGTATACTTTATTAAAATTTCGTGAATGAATTCCGTGATGCTATTTATTGATTTTTTTTTTGCTGTCGATACTCACGACACTTTTCTGCATTATTTTTCGGCATAATTGCGGTAAATATTTAAAAATGAAAATATTTACGAATATAAAAATACACACGCGGTTGCTATTATGAGCGTCCCCAGCAAAACCTGCGTGACCGAAACTCTAACACAATTACATTTTTTTGAATGTTACGAACACATATGCACGCAGGTTTTGCTGGGGCGTGACCTAAACTCTAACACAATTACACATATGCACTCGTATTTGTTTGAAAATCGATTTTTTTTTTGTTTCTCCGTCACCTTTGGAAAATGTGTAAACAGTAAGCAAACTTTATTCATATATTTTTCCTCATTTTTGCATCAGTAAAATTAAACAAACGCCGTAGCCGAATGGGTTGGTGCGTGACTACTATTCAGAATTCACAGAGAGAACGTCAGTTCGAATCTCGGTGAAAACACCAAAATTAAGGAAAACTATTTTTCTAATAGCGCTCACCCCTCAGCAGGCAATGGCAAAACACCGAGTGTATTTCTGCCATGAAAAAAGCTCCTCATAAACATATCATAAAATAAAATAAAATAACTGTATAAAAAAAATTTTTTTCTTGTGATTCGAACCAAGGACGTTGGATCGGAAGCTCACATTGCTAGTCGCTCGGCTACCGCGCCATGCTATCGGCGCTGGCCTAAAAGTTATTTAGTTCGTCGCTACGTTTATATCAACATATAATATAACGCTTCGTAGCCAAGAGTGTCGCTTTTTTCGTTTCACTTTTTCTCAAATCACTCCCAATGATTCTAAAGAAGTTTTCACTTCAAAAATATGGCCCAATTATTCCACTGCTGGACAATGCACACCAAACTGTTGTTTTGGGACTGTGAAGTGGCTGTTGATGTTTTGATAGTGGTGATTTAGCGGCAATTTTGCTAATTTACACCTCCAGTTAAACGAAATTTGCTTCTTCACTCCAAAAGGTAGTGTTTACTCCAGATGGAAAGACTAATGAGATGGCGCCATATCCAAAACTATGTTGTGTGGTCTTGCAGAAAACAAAGCGTGCAACGCTCTACCTGGAAGTCCTTTGGTATCCAACAATCAATTAGTTGGTTTGGTCTCCAGGGATTTAAAGTGTAGAAAAAATGCCTGCCAAGTCAGAAATGAGAATGAACACGTGTGTCAACATCATCGTCATCATAGCATCATAGTTCAGGGTGAACCATTCAAATGAAATTTGAATTCGTCGAGCCAAGGAGCACCAAGAGATTTGGTGGTTCCTAAAACACTCAGGCTAAAAAGCCCATTGTATTTAGAGCTCTGGAAAGAGGGTAGATAGTCCAGGTGGAAAGGAGAAAAGTATCAGAGAAAGAGATAGGACAGAATAGAAACAGAGACAGAGGTATTTAGTCCTGTGAGAATTTTCCAGATTCTTTGGAATCCAGCTTTAGAGAACGAATATTACTCATTTTCACAAAGGAGAACGATTGTTACTCATTCTCTCCTGGAAAGTTATCTCGACTTCATCAACTTTGTATGTGCGAAGGAAGACGTGTGTCAACAACTATATAATTGCAAACGAATCGAAGCTTTCTCTATTCATTATTTGAGAGCCATCACGGCTGGTGGCGTTGCCTGTCTTCCATCGGACGCGTCCCCAGATGGCGGGTCGCGGTAGACTCGGCATCATGCAGGGTAAGTGGAGAATACCACTCACGGACTCAAACAGACAAACACCCGCTTGGAGGTGTGGATAGTTCAATTATCACCAAGCTGGGGTAGGAAGGCTAGCAACCAAATTAAATAATTCATAAGCCAATACTTAGTAAAAGGCAAGAAAATGTACACTTCAAATACAGCTGTCAAGAAAGTCTTTTTCCTTTTGCACTTAACATTATTACATTTATACATACATACGTTTTAAAAAATGTTATGTGAATCAGTAATTAATGACTACACCCAACATCTATACCACCTTTTAGTCTTCTTCTCATAACATGAATACATTTTTGAACATCATAGTCCCAGGGTATCGTTTCCATTGCGGGGATTTGTACGTGGCGGGTTCCAAACCCAGCGCAGAACCAGCTATCCTGGGTTGCTTCGCCTTCTCACATTAACTCACTAGCGAACGAGTGGGCGGAAGCTACCTAGAAAATACTAGGGCGAGGCCCGGAAATTGTGAGTGCTTGGTCCATATGAAAAAGAATAGTCCTGGCCACTCCCAAAAGAATGACAAACAGGGACTTTCACCACTTGCCTGCACTTATTGACATATGGAGCCAGAATTTATAGAACTTCGTTTATCTAAAAACCAGCATTAACACCGATAACAATGCCAGCCTTGAAATCCAACGAAGAATCTCTGTTGCCAAAAGTGTTATAATACTTTGGACCATTGTTTTTTCTTTCTAGGTTTTTCTTTTGGTCGTGAGGTTGGATTAAAAATGCCTTCGCACCATTTAGGAATCGACGTTACTACGTGTGTGGTGATTCCACTAAAAACATCCTCACCCCTCTCTGGAATTTTTTCCTCAAGTTCGGAACTGCTGCCGCATTGTTTTGAGGCATAAGTTTCCATTTCACGCCTCTTTTTTCGGATAATGTCGGCATTCCACTTTTGCTCGCCTATTTTCGATTATTTCTTCAGGGGCAAATTCACGAATAACTCGTTGTAGAGCTGTACTCTCAGTGTTCCACCTCTCGCATTTAAAGAAGGTGTGCTCCGCATCGTCATACTCAGTACCTCCATAAATGCATTTTGTTATGTTCACCTTTCCCATTCGCCTCAATTGCTAGCGAAAGGACCCATGTCCGCACAAAAACTGAGTGAGGTAATAGTTAACTTCACCGAGCTTTCTTTCTACCCACTTTTTTAAAACGGGTATTAGTCTCGCTCTCTATCTACCGTACTACTCAGAGTTCCATCTTGCTTGTCAAAGTCTGAGCGTTTGAATTCTAATGTCGAGGAAGGAGGGTCCTGCAATTGCTAAGATTTTTGCTTGCCATATCCGTTTCCGCTCTTGTTCTGTATGAAGCAGTGGCGTAGATAGGGGGGGGGGGGGGGGATCAAGGGGATCAATCCCCCCCATGAGAAATTGAAACAAAAATTTTTGAAAAATTGTACTTATACATGTATATGCGTCCATTTCTCGAAATGCCTTCAACCTTTTTGCAGTATGACATCATTTAAACCATTTTACAATGAGAAAGAAAAAATCTTTTTATAATAGTTTTGAATTTGAACACAATGGAATTCCCGCGCCTAAACGGGCTTACCAATTGAAAGGCATGAAATGGCGCTGTCATCGATAACTTATCGACGATAAGGACGTATTGAAGTTCGATAATCGAACATAGAGTCAATATTGCGGATTTATAACCTATTCCATAATCACGTTTGCATTGTTATTTGTTTATCATCTCATGATGAAAAGAGTTTTAGTGGCAAGAACACCCTTTGCTAAGAATAGCGAAAATGAAGAAAATGCAGAATTATCTGCTGAAACGACTGCGAAGAAACTTCGTCGTGAAGCGTCAGGCAGTGAAAATACAGTCAAAGATTTTGGCCAGATCCAAGCGTATGCTACTTGGGAAGTTTATATATATATTTATGTCATTAATTATATGATGTTCAAATTTACAGGTGCTGCTCTTGCTAGTGGTAGAAAATCTTCAAAATTTTGAATTGGATATTTCTTTCTTGATGGGCCAAGGATTTGACGGGGCAAGTAATATGTCCGGTCAATATAAAGGTGTTTAGGCAATTATACGTAATAATTATGCGCCTCATGCTATATACGTTCATTGTGCCGCACATTCTTTGAATCTTGCTATATCCATCACTAGCAACATACCAGCCATTAGAGATTGCCTCGGTACCCTCGAAAATGTCTACAATTTCTTGCATACCCCTAAAAGAAAAGCCATTTTGGAAAACACGATTGAAGAATCTGATGAAACTCCACGAACGAAATCTTTGAAAAGATTGAATCTGACTCGATGGGTTTCGAAATATGAGGCCGTCAACGACTTTTTTGGGTTATTCCCGTTTGTTTACGAAACTCTAGATGCAATGAGAACCTCGGAAAAAAACGCCAAAAATCTGAAAAACGCCATGGATTTCGAATTTTAAATATTATATGTTTACATATTATCAATGTAATTTTTAACTTTCGTTGCCTTTGAGTCATGAATTGCAAAAGGTTAATTTAGATTTGGTCTAAGCCATGGATCTCGCCAAAGATTTGCGCCAGGAAGTAAAAAAGATTCGCGCAAAAGAAGACGCTTTTTCTGCAATTTACGAAGCTTCGAAAAAAATTGCTGAAAATCTTGACATTGAGATCAAACACAAAAGAATAGCGCGCAGACAAAAAAATCGAGCAAATCCTGAAGTTCAAAGCACGGAAGATTATTTTCGTGTGACAGCGTTTAATCCTTTTTTAGATTTTTACATCATGGATCTTGGAGAAAGATTTACCAAACATGAAAATATATTAGAAGGATTTTCGGCCCTATTCAAGCATGATTTGAACGAAATCGACAAAGTAGCTGATAAATTCATCAAAACAGTCTAGTTTTACCAGGAATTTCTCACTGCGGGGCTACTTGCTGTTCTTGTCGAATTAAAAGTTTGGAAGAGATATTTAATTCGTAAAGGCGATATCAAACCTGGAAACTCATTGGATCGTTGATCGCTTGAACGGATTGACTGCTCTAGCTATTCATCATGATATTCCAATCACAGCTGATGAAGTCATAGATGAGTTATCGAAAAAATCCCGAAAACTTGATTTTCTTCTTTAATTGATGCAAGAATTTTTTGCATATTGATTATCCGTAATTTTTTTTTTGTTTATATAGAGTATGGTAAGTGATTCCCATGATTATGGAAAAAGAAAAACGATAAAAATATTATATATTGAATGTAAAAAAAAAATATTGTCAAGCATTGTGAGATCACATCTTCCTCTGTCCTCCTCATGTTTTTAATAAGATCAAGCCGAGGAGACATTTCAATTGCGTCGATTCACTCGCTCTTTTTTGTGGCGATCGTTTCTGTGTTGCCATTCGCTGGGGTGGGAGTGATGAGCCGTTCTGTCGCTGCAAGAGTGCTGGTTGGCGTATACTGCGCTGGTTGTAGCCCTCCAATGGTGGTAGTGGAGGTATCCTTCATTTGAATGCTTATTTTAGTGTGCCCGTTGCCATTTGCGGTGCTATCAGCTTTGGTATTTTTGTACGCAATGCGGGCTGGTGCGCTTCCAGCTGCATTCAGAACGGGTGCGTTCTTTGCCGGCGGGATTTTAGCAGCAAGCTACCTACTTTTTCTGAAGGCTGCTTTTGGCTCTACATTGCCATTTCGACCATCTCTTCTTCCTTCTTCTGTTTTTTGCTCTGTGGGTTGTTTTTGATTTTTGTTTCTCATTTTCAATTCTTTGGAGTCCCGATTTCAGGCCGCTATGCTTACATGAAAGTTGGTTATGTTATCTATGCAAGCAGGGAAGCCATGCGAGGGTTGACTCTAAGTTTCATGGGCAATAGAGTATATAGTTCTCAGGATTTCTCAACTGAGCCTGTACCACCAACTTAATGGTGACGTATAAGGAACCTACTCGAAGGCTTGCATTATCATAAATAAATTGTTAATTTTAAATGAGAAATAAATTAATTTTCCATAACTTGTCGATAAGCCCATGCGCTATAGTTATTTATGTCAGCCATTATGTCATCGTCACCTTTAGACTTACACGACTTTTCCATTCAGCAACGAGTGAAGATTGTGCCAATGATTTGCTGCTGAAATGTTTTCCACTAACATTATCTTATTATTGTTTGAAATATTTTTAATTACCACTTCAATTTCTTTATATGGATTCGGCAAATTTGATCATACGATATCGTTAATCATTTGAAACAGTTTTCGTTTAAAGTATTATTAATAGACAACTGATAACACAATTTTGATAACTCGCAGGCAATCAGACATACGTAAGAGTGAAAACGCGCAGAAATGTGGAGCGTCATTAATGTTCACAGCTCAGTGCTGAGCACATCTAAAAATATTCATACAGTCATCATATAACTGCTGGCTGATTGCTGAGCTGCCATTGTGCTAATGACAATTAGAAGGGTGTATAAAACACCTTTTGAAGGCAACTCAAGCGAATAATCAGCACGAGAAAAGTTTTAGGTAACAAATGCAGTCGTTCAGCAATGTCCACAAGCGCTTGCCTTGTGAAGGCCGCTATCGGAGATTAACCATCATTTAAAGTAGACGAAAATTTTGAGGTGTTCCTTAAGTTTCGCTCATTGATTGCCAAAATTTTCCACAGATGAGTACAACTCATTCGAAGCCCTCCATTTTGGGGCATCCTTCAATTGGCCGAATGCCTTCATTCTAATGCTATTTGAAGTGTAATTCTGTCACTTGAATGTTATGCTATTCACGATGGAAAGGGATAGGGATAGTAGTTATGCTATTTAAATGCTTGTACAGTGGTTTCGCCTTTACACTAAGGTTTAAATTCCTACCTAGAGAATAAACAATACATTTCGAGAAACAAATTCGTCGGAAGATTTTTGAACCTTTACGCGTTGGCGGCGGCGGGTTGATAGTCTGACGTGAAATGCTGCAAAAAGAATGTGGCCAAAATGGGACGTCAGGCGCTACTTAATCGGTTAAGGAAAAACGTCTCTATGTTAGTTGCTTTGCCCACAGGCCAGTGTCTCCTAGATGGACATGCTCAAAGATTGAACGTACCTCATTTCGACTATTGTAGCAGCTGCGGGGGAATGAGGAGTAGGAAGAGTTTATCAGACATCTTATTTATCACTGTCCCGCGTGGCATGTCTCTAAGTTTAGATACTTCGGCTCATCGTTCTTGAATAATGGCGTTTGAAGGGTTTAAAATAAATAAATAATTAACGTGTACACTTCTGTTAGGTGTTTACCGGAGCTCCTCCTCCTGTTTGTGGCGTGCATCTTGATGTTGTTTCCCAAATGAAGGACCTACGGTTTTAAGCCGACTCCAAATGGCAGATATTTTTTATGAGGAACTTCTTCATGGCAGAAATACACTCGGAGGTTTGCCATTGCTTGCCGAGCGGCTGCTGGTATTAGGAACAACTTTTTCTATCATTTTGCTGTTCCATGCATGTGGATTCGAACCTACGTAACTCCCGAATGGTAATCACGCACCAATCCGTTCGACTACGGCGGCCTACTGACTATCCGAAAGTATGTAAATGTGAGTTCCGCTCATCTTTCTACGGAGACATTCCCTCATACATATCTCGATGGCATGTACGAGTATTTCTGCCATTGGAATCCATTTTTTCAAATTAGGTGCATTGATTTCCCCCCTGTACTACTATCTTCTAATTTCGATCACTCAGTGCACCATATCTTCGATCCGGGTTTGAAGATGATAGAATTACTTTTCCTGGCCGTACGTTCATTAATGAGAACTTGGAAATTCCTGAAGTGAACGGGTTTGCGTGATAATGTATCCATCCTATAAAGTATAGCAGTATTTCGGAAGTCTTCTAAGATCTTTGGATGCCCTTTCATATCGCCACTTTTTAGATCGGAGATGCGTTTTACTCTTAATACGCTCAAACGTTCTTCTTTTTCTAATTAAAATGGGATGCGGTGGTATGCATAGTAGCCCTTTATCGGTGCACCATTGACGGTGCTTGTTGCATGCGGTTAGAAATGGGATGTTCATGCCAGCCTACTTTGTATACTAACAGGCCAACAGCATAACCTTGAGTGTGGAATCTTAGATTGTTCAGTTTGTGGAGATGTTCGTCTATTACTAGTGTTCCCAGAAGAGGAGAGAGTACTCCCTCTTGCGGGCAACCTCTTGTGGCCTTGATAGACTTTATTCTTCCTTCTAATTCTGCACTCAATGTTCTGGATTCCTGCATCAGTATAATCCATCTTATGAAGGGTTTAGGTACGTCTTTTTGAGATAGGTCATTGGATGTATTATCGAAAGCTCCCGCCGTAGACATGGCACATCGAATAAAAATTCAGCAACTCCGCTAAGTGCATCCTAAAATGCGTTAGATTTCAAGCCTTGTGTGGGTAGAAGCGTGCTCTCTGTCTGCGAAGAAATCTCAACTTAGATCGACAGGCGCAGTGGAGTCATCTACGTCTATATATGGGAGTTAATTAGAAAACAAAGCCGGACTACTAGTTAGAGATCAAGACCATGCCAAGGTAAGCTAGCATTAAAGTATTTCTCAGTCAAAACATCTATAGATGCGCAACTAAGTTCCCGTTGTTTGTCAATAGATGCCGCCAGCAGTGTGTGCTAGTCGATTCTAACATAACCTAAACGTCATAAACCAAGCTTTGGTCTGTGTTTGGTACAAGGCGCGGAAAATCATTTTTCTATGAAAGCATTAATAAGACCTCGCATGAGACCATCTGGGTATGATTTGAGTGCACGCAGCAAATGTATTTAGTTGCTTAGTTTCAGGTGTGTAATGATGAATCCAAGTTTCATCAACGGTGACAACTCGATGCAAAAATTCCTTTGGATCTCACTTAAATTGCTCCAAACATTGCTTCGAAGTTAACAGCCGCATCCGCTTGTTGTTGCCTGTGAGCAATCGCGGCACTCATCGGGCCGACAATTTTTTCATCGCCAACTTTTCAGGTAAAATATTAATTTCCGTTCCAGTCTACACACCTATGGCCTCTGTTATTTCGCGCACTTTCGTTCGTCGATCAGCGAGAATCATGTCGTGGACTTTTTGAATGATTTCCTTCGTAACCATGTCTGCCGGGCATCCTGGTTGCTCCTCATTATATTTTTTTTCTTAGTGAACTTTAATTGTGAACTTTCTACTTAATATCTGCCGACAAAAAAAAACCGTATTAAACAGTAACTGCCATCAAAACTTAACACTGCTACAAAAGAAACTTGAACTTGAAAGACCCTGCATATAAGAGCATTAAACATTATCATCAAGAATTTCAAGTGTGTATGTAGAAACGCCCATATACATATGTATATTAAAAAAAACGATAGTGTGGACAACCAATAATAAATGCTGATGGTCAAAATAGCCCAGTAGTCACTGTCAAAATAGCAATAGTTAGTAGAATATCTGAGTACCATAATCCCATGAAAAAGTATCCATACCATCTACTTTCCGCGCCGACGTTAACGACATTCTCCACAGTGCGTCGTTGCTGATTGTGTTCGGCCAGAATATTCTACAGATGATGCGGAGGCATTTGTTGACGAAAGATTGTAGCCACAGAGATATACCAGGGAACTGTAGGGCAGACCAACTTGCAAGAGAAGGTACCTGTTTGCCAGACATAAGTAATTTTATGGAGATACCTCTCGCGACTTGTAAGCTTCTCATTCTTCTTCTTAATTGGCGCGATAACCGCTTACGCGATTTTGGCCGAGATTAACAAAGCGCGCCAGTCGTTTCTTTCTCGTGCTAACCGGCGCCAATTGGACACACCAAGTGAAGCCAAGTCCTTCTCCACCTGATCTTTCCAATGCAGAGGAGGCCTTCCTCTCCTCTCATTAAGGATGCATTAATCAGGTCTGCAAATCAAAGATGGATTAGCGTTAACACCTGTGAAATTGCTAGGCAAACATGGCCAAGGCTAAATTTACGTGTGTCCAAGTGTATTATAAAACTGAATAGACTTCAAATCAGGACCTTAGTAGGGGCCCTCACAGGACATTGTCTCATAGGAAATCATGCAAGGAGATTAGGCGTATACACGCATGATTTCTGTCGTAGCTGCAGAAATGAGGAGGAATTGGAAACAATTCAACACCTTTTTTGCACATGCCCGGCTCTAGCCAGAAGCAGAAACCGATTTTTAAAATCCTACTTCTTAACGAATATAGATAATCTATACACTTTAGGTATCAACAACCTTTTACGCTTTGTCAAAAGCTCAGGAGGGTGGAGAGGGAAATGTAGCCCAGCCCCTGCGGCTCACAACGGACCCATTCCGTGGTCTAAGTGGCATCGTTGTCTCTATGTGCGATGCGGCTGCCAAACCTAACCTAAGATTGTAGCCACTGTGTGATGGTGTTGGATACCACCCCTGTTTCACTTCCGTACAACAATACAGGCTTAACACATGACTTGAATATTCGCAGTTTCGTCCGCCCGCAGATTGCCAAACTCGTCCATACTGTGTGCATTCGCCCGAACGCCGCCTTTGCTTTGTTTAGCCTGCAGCTGACATCCCATCTGTTCCGCCGTCTGTTGTGATAGTGCAGCCGAGGTAGCAGAAGCTTTCGCTAAATTCCACCCGACAACCGTCAACCAATATAGCTCTTGCTTCGTCTTGGCGATGTTGACGTCCAGTCCGATAGTGCATGCCAGCGTGTCTAATCTGCCCGCCTTCGCTTGCATGTCAGTGAGTTTGTGAGAGAGAAGGCAGATGTCCTCAAGATGTGCGGTGAAACTCGATACCATGCCTCTTTTGTGCAGAAGAAACAGGTAGGAATAAAAATAAAAAATGGAAATATTTCAATATAATACTTTTTACTACTTTGGTAAGTGGACTTAATTGGTTCATAAATAAATTCATGGTTTATCAGCTGCTAAGTTTTTATTTTATTTATAGTTTTATACTACTTAGTATAGAAATTTCCTTCATATATCATCCAGTGGCGCTTCTTCATCGTCCCAGCGCCATCTGTGTAAAACTAGTAAGTACATAATCACTTTTTGTGCAAGCCGCCATTTCTATTATCTTTTGGTGTGGGTATGATAAGATTTCATCTAGAGATCAGGAACTTTCAATGATGGGCAGCAACGCTAACAGCCGATAGCTTTTGGCAAGCCATCGATAAGCTATCGATAGTCTAGAAAAATCGTAAAATAGCAGATATTTAAATGAAAACTGAGATTTTTTTAAGCAGTCCATAACTATAAAAAAATGTATTGTATCTCATTGAAGAGAACAAAACAATTTGAACCAAATTTTATATCATACCATTGCACAATAAATTTTAAATGCATATTTAACAGCGTAGCGGCGGCTAATCACCTACCCTGTCAGAAATCAAAATAGATTAACGAAACCACCGCAAGACTGAGTCTTGTCGAGGCCCAATACTCCCGGGAGGAGTGAACAGGGGGGGAAAAAAAACAAAATTTAACAGCTTACCACAATTGTTTACCCGAAAATGCTTGCTCTGTTTTAAACCGATAAGTGAATAACACATGGGCTGAAAAGTCTCGGAACTAACACATAGGTGACAGTAGTATTATTGCATTCACTTCTTTTTCAGTTAGTACTAACCTTAAAAATACAGCTGTTAAAAATTCATGATATTCTATTTTTTAGTTCGTGAGTTATTGTGCTAAGAGTGACGCTACTTTTGTTATTTTCAAAACAGTAGATCAAAAATAATTGCGTGTTTTATTTTACACTGACTCTTGTTGGTTGGCAATTGCTTGAAAAATGTTATGGGGACTCCGATCCATCAGAAACAAAAAACAAAAACGATGGTTTGCTGACTTAAGGCACCTTTCTGGTCTAGAGACGTGAAGGCGTTGAAAATTGAAGAAAAACAACCGGCATCAATTGAAAATCGTTTTTATTTATTAGATCAATTCTTTATTTCCAAAAAAACTATTTTTTTCAATGACAATAATAAAAAAATTGCTTCCCCTGACGTAGCACATGCCACTGGCGTAACTGATGGCGCTGCTCAGGTACCTCTGAAAAAAAAATTCGGTCGATTATTCATTAGGAGATATGTCGCTATAGCGGGTAGCAGATTTACAAAAAAAAAAAAAAACAATTTACAGATTTACAAAAAATGTTCTAGATATTTTATCTGTTTACTGGAAAAAAAGAAGGTTCTTTTCACGTTCTCGCTCTTAAAAAAATAGAAAAATTGATTATAAAATTATAATTCTGCGAGAGCCACAAGTCTACTCAATAACATATTAAACATTCAAATCAATCGGTTCAGTACTTTTTGAGAAATCACCAACGCCAACTCGGAAAAAGTAGTTTCGAGAAAATGGTTAACGCGCTTATACCTGGGCGTAGTACTCCAAATCGGTCTCGTTTTAAAGGACTGTAACGCCTAAACTACAACGAATTTCAATATAAAAATTTGCAAGTATATTTTTGAAAGTATTATCATAACGTGGAAAAAATCGATTTTTTCGAAATTCTATACTAGAAAGGTGCCTTAAGGACGTCTGAAAACATATCTTTTTTCAAAAGTTCGCATTTTTGTTATTTAAAAAATTGTTCCCATTGTCAGACCTGCCAGAATGACAAGCCTACAGAATAATAATCAGTTTAACTTTTTCGTTTCAGATGTCCTGAACAGCCAAAATCCTGTTGACAAGCCACCTACCTTTTTTTAAGACGCTTACTTTGATGTCACCCTGCTACAAAAAAATATGTAAAAAAAAATGTTTTTGTATACTATTTGATGTCAATAATAACTCACTATAAAATCAAACACGATCGCATTTTATTTTCTTAAAAAAAAGTCCTAAAAACTATCTATAAAAAATGAGTATTTCACCAGACTACGTCCTTAAAACGTGGTCGTAGAGACACCGATGATGCACAACGCAGCGGACGTCCAAATGAGGAAAACATCAAAAAAATTCATAGAATCGTTTTGAATGATCGAAAAGTGAAGTTTCGTGAGTTAGCTGACTCTGTAAACATATCGAAAGATCGTTTTGGCTTTATACTGCATGAGCAATTGACTATGAGAACACTCTGTTCAAAGGGGCAAAACTACATGAATTGAACTTCGAATCGCTCCCATATCCACCGTATTCGCCAGCGATTGCTGGCTGACCTACAAATGCTCGCCTGTAAGAAATTTTGCTCGAGTGTAGAGGTTACTGCTGAAACTAAGGCCTCTTTTGAGGCAAAAGATAAATCGTTCTACAAAAGTGGCATGGAAAAGTTAGAGCGGCGCTGGAATGATTGCGCTGTTGTTGAGGGAAATTTCGTTGATGAATAAAGCTAATTTTGAACAAAAAAAAACTAACGTGTCTGCTTTATTAGGCCCCACTTTTATTAGAGTAATTACTTTTTAAATAAAACAATTATATTTTATTACAAAATACGATTTTTATTTATCTTTAGATTACTTATAAATATCCATTGAATACTATATACAGTGGCTTAATAAGGAACTCGAACACCTAAATGATATGCTTTTAAATCAAAAAATATATATTAAAATGCAAATCTATCGCGTTTATAGGTCACATTTATTTTCGTTCTCCTACAAAAATCATAAACAAACTTCAACTCATTCATACATAGAAAATACAAATACATACTTAGCAAATACATGACAAAAAAGAACTCCGGCATTTATATAAAGTAGAAATAGACAAATAATATTTGAGAAAAATAATAAAATTAATATTTGATCGGCAAGCCTTAATGTTTTCTCCCAGCATTCAGTCTTCTTAGCATGGATTCGACCAGCTCCTTGCATGTTAAAGGATCTATCTGTTCCCTCACTCTTCTTTAAGAACATCTTCTAGCTCTTTCTTGTTTTTAATGACAAGATTTTTCAGTTGGTTTTCCAAATGAGCCCACAGCTGTTCAATTACAGTGAGGTTGTGGAGGTATTGCAAGTACTTTAGGACAGTTGCACATAAGCCATAGACGGACATCAAGTGACTTATGCTTGGGATCGTTGTCTTGATAGTACTGGAAATTGTACTTAATTCCCAACTTTTCAGTACTTGGGACCAAAATTTTCTCTCATTTGTGTTAGGTATTGTTTGTGGTACATATTGCCGTTAATGAGGCACAAATCTGCAGTACTAGCAGCAGACATACAACCTTATACCATTACCGACCCACCTCCATGTTTAACTGTCGGATGTGAGTTTTTACCCTGCAATTTTTCATTAGGTCGTCACCACATACTATATATGATTGTTCATCTGACCTAAATATGTTAAACTTGCTTTCATCTGCAAATAAAACGTGTTTCCGGCACTCGAAATTCTTATCCCTCCTTAATGTTTTGCAAATTTTATTCCTTTGTGCCGGTTAATCTCGTTGATGAATGGTGTTTTTTCGTGCAACTCTTCCATTATAATAATTCCTTCGCGGCACTATACGCATAATTTCGGGGTTGCAGTTAATATTACGTCCCCTTAGTATTAAAATAGCCTATAAATTTTTTGATGTTTTGAGAAAATGAATTTCAAACTTTTTGTCGAAAGTAGCTCTCACTCAAATCTCGTTATGTCTGTAAATATTTATTATTTTCGACGTTTTTTTTTTTAAGACTGTATAAAAATGAGTCTATTTTGTTAACTGACCAATTTTTATTATTATAATCATCCTTTTAGTGAACAAAAAAGAGGTGTAAACTACAAATATATCAGATAGGCTATTTTATTTTTTAATGTTTTCTATTAAGTTTCTGATACGTTATTTTATTTTGTATGGTATACACTATTTTATTCAAGAAATACACCAGAATAATAAGTAAATTTAATATGAATTTTTATTACTATAAAATTATGTTTTAATTACAGTAAGATCGTAAATTATTAGCATGGTCTTTATTTATTGTCGACTTCGTCCTCTTCTTCGAATCTGTCTGGTTCATCTAAACCAGTGATTCCCAAAGTGGTCTATATCGACCCCTGGGGGTCTATGACAACCTGCAAGGGGTCTGCGTCAGCGAAAAAAAATTTGGGGGTCAATGAAATGAAAATGGGGGTCCGCGATAGTGGATCTCAACACATCAGTGGCGGATCCACGGGGGGGGGGGGGGGGGGGGGTTTCGGGTCCGGACCCCCCCCATTGGAATCATGCTCTAAAATTTTATGTTTCAATTCTGTATGAGTCAAGTTAAAAAAAACAATATTTTTTTATATGCATTAGCAGTTTATTAAATTTTTCTTCCAGTTTTAATTTATTTTATAATAAAAACAATTATAATACGACGGACGCAATTCAAAATTTTGAATAATTACACAGGCCTGCGTAATTTCATTTTTGTCCAATTTCTAAAACGGCTACGAGTGTCTCTTCAAGTTTTTTTTGTGCTGAAAACGAATTTGATCTTGAAAATGCTCCAGCACGTCAGGACTTTTGGCAATTTGTGGTTAAATAGTCAAGAAATGCCGATTTTGGACATCTTTATGAATTTTTTTTGAGTAAGGTAAATTTTTTTTTTTATTTTTCACAACGGAATCGCAAAGTAATGCTCTGTAGCTTTAAAATCCATTTTTTAAAAGACTTCTAGGATGAATGAAAAAAAAGTTATACTATTTTGAATTTAAGACTGATCGATGATGAACAATATACAAGAGGTTTTAAACACTTTTAAATTTTCGAGGTTTCTCAAAAAACTTTCTGAGAATTTCCTCATCAGTTAAATCAATGCGATGATGGATGTTCAAAGATGCAAGATCGTTGAGACGCTCCTGTCCCATTGTGTTTCTCAGATAATCCTTTATCCTTCTTAAGGTCGAAAACGATCGTTCTGGAGTTGCTGTTGTCACAGGTAACACTGCCAAAATTCGCAACATTTTGTTGACGTTTTTGAAAGTTTCATTATTCATGATCTGAAAAAATTGCTTCTGCTTAAATTCTCAATAGAAATATTTATTTACCTTATTCTGTTCAAATCCACAGTTAAATTGCTTTTTCTATATTAGGAGTTACTTACTGATAATGCATCAAGTGAATTTTCGATGTTCTGATTGCGGATTCGTTGTCTCCACATTTTGACTTCTGAAATGAAATTACTCTCGGAACAATCCAATACTTCTTCGTAAAATAGGTAAAGATCGGCGCATTTTTTTTCATCAAATTCTTGTTTGAGAAACAGCTGTCCGAAACTTTGAAAGACTGTTTTGTGTTTTTGAAACCGACTCTGGAGATGACAAATGTACGTATCGAGAAGTGGAATGTAGAATGCGATTTTGTAGTATTCTTCAACTGTTTGCGTTTCAATGTTGCAACGGTATTTTTGTCCTGGGCATCGACGAGGCGTTTTCATTTCAATTTCGTATTTAGAACAAATTTCAGAAACTTTTTCATAAACAATGTGGAAGCATGAATCTACGTTTTCCCGCTTTTCCTTGAAATCATTCAAAGCATCATCAGCCAATTTGTTGCTTCTCCTAGATCTTGATTCTTCAACTGCAATTCTCGACTTAATGGTAGAACGAGGGAATTAATCGATTCCATTATTTGGCAGGACATTTGAAATTCGACTGTGAAAATTGCGGTCAAAAGTTGAGATGCTGTGCGTGAAGTATCTCGATCCTTCCATGTTTTTATTTCTTCTAACGCTTCAATAACAGCCGGTTGAAGTTCGACGTACGTTGATACAGCTTCATGAGATTGACCCCATCTTGTAGGACAGATAGACTTCAATTTTTTTCTACTTTTTTCACTTTTATTCGTCATTTTGGCAATTTCGTTTTTCAAGATGCTTTGTCTCTTGGGCCAGTGAAAAAATGCTTCAATTGATCCCACAGTCCCCAACGCGTTTTTAATACTGGTTACTTCGCAAGCTGCATTAATTGTTAAACAGAAGCTATGTGCAGCGCAATGCACATAAATTGCAAGAGGGAAAAATGATTTCAAATAAGCCTGTGCTCCGTGAAATTCGCCACTCATTGCTGGAGCTCCGTTATATCCTTGGCCATACATAAAAGAGCAATCCACGCCGATGTCGATCAGGTAATCCTTGATAGAATTCGCTAAAGCTTGTCCAGAAACGTCAGTTACAGTTACCTTCTAAAATACCCCGGACCCCCCCCTTTATGAAATCCTGGATCCGCCACTGCAACACATACACTGATAGTACCTATTTACTTACATCATACTATCTTATAATATCAAAATATATATCCATTATTTATAAAAGCACCTATGAAGTAAAAAATTTATTATATTGTATATTATAGAATGTAATAAATGGAAACGTCAAGTGTAAGAACGGATATCAGCAATTCTCGCTGCAAAACAACATACCCGTTACTTATCCCGTATTATGGAATATAGCGAGGGAATTTTTAATTTCCTTTCCATCGTCATACCTACTGGAAAGGGGGTTCAGCGCTGTTCCCAATCTCCTAACGAAAAAAAGAAACCCTTACCCTAAGATTAACCCTTACAAAATTGACGCCAAATGTTGATAATTTATTATTAAAGCATCAGGTTCATCCTTCTCCCTAAAAATATTGACTTATTGCTTATGTTATTTTATTTATAGTTTATTTTCTGTTACGTATATTTTACATAACAGATACAAAATTTTATTTTGAGTAGTTTTAATTTAAATTCAATTAATATTCAATTAATAAATTTATAAATTAACATGTGTTTTTACTTTAAGTTTTTAGCACTAAACTTCACTACAGTTAGAAATTTGCAGGAAATCAATATCAGGCAAGTAGGGGGTCTACCCAACACGGAAAAACATGGCAAGGGGTCTACGACACAAAAAAGTTTGGGGAACTCTGATCTAAACAATCGCGATTATTCCCTCCTTGTAAATTAAAAAAAAATGTCTGTGAGCCGGGAGGAATTACATTTTTTTTTGCATAAATCTTTGAGATCCTTCAATTTTGTGTCAGAAATTGGTAGTTCTTTTTTATATATGTGAGTTAATGTAAAATTTGTGAAGGTTTTTCAATTTTCCCCTCGAGATTCTCCTCCTCCTCATCCGTTTCTGGAATATAATAATCTGACGATTCTGCTGAAAACTCTTCTCCATCCTCTTCGTCATTTTCCGATATATTTGAATTCATTGGTTCCACAGATAATCCAACAGAGTTTGGAGCAAGTTTCACACATAGGGCTCCGGTTGATTTCGCGCAAATTCTGTTGACAATTAATATACCTAAATATTCTTTCCTGCAATTTAAGATAGCAGATATTCACCAGAGCTTGACAAATCCATGATTAAATGAATGATTGGGAACGAATGAAAGACTAAATGATTATGAACGAGCGAATTTCAACAACGAACTGAAATCCTAAATTGCACAAATTATTTCTATTGCATTTACATATGTACATGATAAAACAACGTAAGCATTGCATAGGCTACTTTTGTTTTTTGTAATTTTGAAACACATGTTAATTGTTCTGAGAATATAACGGCCTATAAGATTCATACAAATGAACAAATTGAAAATATTTGTTAAACAACAACGTAGGTATATCATTATACGTCATTTTAGGTGTTTGTGTCATGACAAAATTGATTTTTTTCCTGAAAGTTAAAATAGAGTATGTGAGTGTACATTACTATTCTATTCAATAAACAGAAAATTTAGTTTATGCAAAAATAGCGTATATGCGTTTACATGATTTTTGAGGATAATAATTTAATACATATTTATACTAATATATATTTTTTTGACTGACGTTTTGACCCACTTTGTGGAACTAGAATCTGACCAAATTTTGACTACATATAAAATCGACGATGGAGAATCCAAAAATTCAATAAAAAAATAATAGCCTATGAGCACATAGGCTATTGTTATACTAAGGCAGTGCTGTCCAAAATGAAAAATGTGAGTGTATAAGTGAGAACTAGAGAATAGGAGCAGCCCAGTGGGAAATTTAAACCAAAATAAATAAATATTGGATTGGAGTAGAAAATTTTTGTGGGAGGAATCGAAATGCCTTTTGATATTACATCTATAGCTTCCTTTGAACGACTTGTAACATAAAAGGCATTGCAAGTCGCCAAAGGCATTTTCTAGCATAAAAAAGTTCTCACAGGGCATTGTATTGCATACATTAAGCGTCGCGAACAAACGTGGTGTTTATTCGTTGCTGGTTTGCTAACGACTGAACGATGGAGAGTAAGAATACGTGTCATCAATTGATGTATGGGATGGACAGCACTGTACTAAGGGGACGATTAAGGCGTTGAGTGACTTCTATTGCGAGCTTAGGAACGCTCAAAGTAGGATTTGTCTTAATTTGTTGCACTATCCACCGTTCATTTGCACTCGAAAACAGTTTTGATCGTTCTGATTTCTTCTTATTTTCCAAGGTATTTTGTTTCTTTGAAACGTTTTATCACGTCGTATATAGTCGAACAGGATCTATCCACTATTTCTGTGATTTCCCGAACGGTTTTACCCATTTCATGATGACTAATAATTAAGTTTCTGGCTTCAATTGAGCTTTGTCTATGCTGTTTACCCCTGATAATTTGGATTTTTATTCAACAAAACACTACTGAAATTTTATTTTAATTTATTACGTTTGGTTCTTTTTGTGCACTGTTCTACCGAGAGCAAATTAATTGTGGAATTCCCCGTTTTAAAGCGCCAAGCAATCGCAATAATGCCAGATGTCCGACTTATTTTTTGACAGCAATTTTGCGAATGCTGCATGATAATTTTATTATAACAAGGAGGTAATGGATTTGTAAATTATTATTACTATTTTTAAAATCCTATTTAAATACCCAATAGAAAAATAAAAATATTTAACTTGCATTTCTTGAGCCACTGTAGATCGGCAGTGTCTCCTCAGTTAGAATTACTTCAGTGTAGAGCAAAGCTAACCTCAACAGGTATTTTCATTTGTGTGGGGTATACTTTTTTAACTGTTTTCGCAATATCGGTTTTTATTCAATTCATTTGCTCCACATGTTATTTATTTGAGCCGCTTTCCAAACAAACAATAGCTTTTAAATTGTTAAACTATCAAGTATTCTATGTACAAATTTCTGCTTTATCAGCTTAGCTGACCACCTCATAAATCATAACTTGTTATGTTGCCCTTAAAGCCAAGGGGACACTGCGTTAACCAAATTAGCGGTAATTCAAATGTATATGGACATCATAACTACCGATAATATCGATAAGACGCCAATTATCGCACGTATACGCGTACACTAATTTAAAGCCCTACAATTATGAAAATTGTACAACCATTTTGGGGAGATATTTAATAGCGTTTGACCCTTTGTTTGCCATTTAGTCTTCGTCAAATCGACTGGCCGACTAGTTTACCACGAATTTAATCCACTTTGTGTGCTCATCTCTACTATCGCTAGAGTTTCATGATGAAAACCGGTACCATTTTTGGCGCCATATTGGCACTCACCCTAATGGGTACATCCTGCGCGCATACTTTGAACGAAGCTGATACTGTTGTTGTGGCAGACACGGACTCCGCCATAAATGGACGTATTGTTGGCGGTAGAACCGTTGATATTTCTGCACATCCCCATCAGGTTAGCATGCGCTTGAAGAGTAATCTATCCTCATCCGCCTCGTACTCGCATTACTGTGGTGGTAGCATTATCTCGGAGAGCATAGTCCTTACAGCGGCATATTGTGTAACCGCTAAAGAGCCTAGTCAATACCAAATTGTCGCAGGAGCGAATCAGCGCAGAAGTGCCGATGGTGCTATTGCAACCGTTAAGGAGATCATTATTCATGAGCAGTACTCAGCCAGTACCTATGACAATGATGTCGCTATTGTAGTGCTTGGTACGCCACTGCCAATCAACAATTTCACCATCAAAGCAGTGCCATTGGCGGAAGAGGGTTCGCTGAATGGTGCTACTGCTACGGTCAGTGGTTGGGGTACGCTTAGTACGGGTGGTTCCAGTGCAAATTTGCTGCAGGAAGTTAATGTGCCGATTATCAGTAATGAGATATGCAACGCGAATTACTATGATGGACTAATTACGGATTCTATGTTGTGCGCTGGCGTACGCGACACTGGTGGCAAGGATGCTTGTGATGGTGATTCGGGTGGTCCATTGTTGGTTAATAACAAACTAGCTGGTATAGTGTCGTGGGGTGTTGGCTGTGCACAGGCTAATTATCCGGGAGTGTATGCGAATGTGTCATATTTGTTACCATGGATACGTGAAAAAATCGCCGAGGTAGAGTTGACGCTTTTGTCGCAGAACTGAGCGTGGGTGTTCGGAGGCGAAATTTGAATGAATAATTAAAGAGAGGTGCATGTATGCATAAAATAAGAATTTGAGACGAAATGTGGATTTTTAATAAAAATTATATTTTGTATATTTTATTTATTTTAATGTGATAAACTTTCATCTCTGTGAGCTTTGGCTTGAGTTTTTTGTTCTTCATCAATTTTTTTGTTGTCATGAATCTTTGTAGTATGTCGCGGGAAAAGCCCTCGACCCAAAAATGTGCCATCTAAGTTTGCTGAAGCCCGGATAGTGGCAGAAAAAAAGTTCTGTAATATCTTCATACTTCAATGTACACATTTCTTCATACACAGTAGATTGTCGATCAGGTTATGATGATCATACGTCGTCGCCAAAAAGTGTGCTCCGTTATTAGTTCTATCTCTGTCTGAGAAAGAATTTTGCTACTCTGTACACCAGACTTTGGTTTTTTCAGGTGTGAGTAGGCTCACAAGGGCTCCATTAATAAAAACCCTAATGTACTCGACTGTTCTCGCTATGCTTGACTCTAAAATAGGTTTCGGTCCAATTGGACGCTCCAAAGGTGCGCACTTTGTCAATCCATCAGGTAGTCCGTTGCCGTGTACTCCACAGTGTCCTGGAACCAACACAAACTCACGATTATTCCACCTTGCTGAGGAGTTCAGCCTCAACTTACAATCCTCCACTACTATTGAAGAGGTGTGCGTGGTTCCTAATGCTTTTAGAGTAGCTTGGCGCACTGTAGATCCTGATTTTATAAGGACGTCATTTAGTATGAGTGGAGACACACTACTACTACTTCCTACTGGCTACAGATACAGAAATCAATCATAATTTCACTATTACAAAAACAACATTAATAGTATCTATGCATCAGTATCCTATAGAAATTATCTGTTGTAACCCTCTGAATGTGATATCCTCATTTATCTCCAAGAGCCAGCTGAATGGACGCCAATTTCGTGCATATTTGTTCGTGCCATAACAGTCGTGGCTTCGACTAAAGGCATACAAAGAGGTTTTTAATCTCCGATTGCATGTTTTTCGTGGTAAACATGTTACCTTCGGCGATGCCATGAAACTCTATTACCCTATATTTTGTAATAAATCATAAAGTTTGTGTAGAAGATTGTACCAAATATCTGACAAGACTGTGCGCGCTATTAGGTCTGTTCGTGAAGCAAATAATTTGTAAGAATTTTATTACAAATTATCAGGTTTTGCTGTTCATGTATCTAAAAAACTGGCAAAGTAGGGAACAGCGAGAGAGCAAACGTACAATTAATTTTGAGGGGAAGTTGCAAGTTTTTGCTCTACAAATTTTTACTTATAAGAATTTGTAAGTGAGAAAAACAGTAAAATATATTTTGGATAAAATTTATAAAGTTTACTAGCGGACCCTCTGCCTGCTTCGCTAGGCATTTCAAAATTAGAAATGAATAATGAACACTCGATTTAAATTCACTCTATGTGTATTTATTCTTTTTTTACAATATAAAAATAATGCCAATTTTAAACTCAAACTAACACAAAGCCTTTGCGTAAACTAATATACATTTTTTGTTTTGCCCTGAGTTGTGGTATAAATAAACAGAACTGATAGCTTACCTACGCGTGAACATGATAAATATAATTGTCCGTGGGAGAAGCATGGATATTCTAAGTCAATTCCTTGTGTTTTGTTTATTGTCATTGCAAATGCAAGACGTATTGGAAATTGCAATCTTTTGAAGTCAAAAGCTAAATCTGGTGGAGTCAGCGGAATACGCGGAATCAATACGTCTTCCCCTTTGAATTTTCCTTTTAAAATTGTTGCTTCAATAAGATTCTTCATGACCTTTTTGACTGCTAATCTTGTTCCGTTGCACAATCGTGGCTGATTTAAATTTCTAAGTAAAATAATTGGTGCACCAACTTTCAATTGTAAGTGATGAGCCGGCAGTCCAGGTAAATCCAAGGAATTTAAAAATTCTGTTGGATAATTTACAGCGTCATCTTGATTTATAACTGTATCAATTGATTTAAATCTTACAATCTCACCAGGCACATCATTTAAAATATTCGCATTCAATTGACCAACATCCTTATTTTTCGCAGCCAGTATTGCCTTTCAGCTAACCAATTGTGATTTTGATAATTTTGCGCAATATTTGGAAAAACACTTGAAACTAATTCTTGTTTTGTGTGTGCGAAATTACAAAAATTATCTGGCAAAGTGATTAAGCCAGTAGCAGCATCAATAGGAATTTGTCCATTTCCTATCTTCAGAAGTTGTCTTGAAAATTCGTCAGCCGATGCATAATTTTGCAAATAAACTCGCAGATTTGTTTTCAAAGTCAAAGTTTTTACGTGCCTCCATAAATGGGATGTCTTTAAACATGCTTTTAATTCATCTGCTGGTGTTGAACGGGGAATTACTGGCAAAGTTTGAAAAAATCACCAGACAATAATATTAAAGCGCCACCAAATATTTCTTGATTATTACGTAAATCTTTCAAAGTTCTATCCAATGCTTCTACTGATTTTTTATGTCTCATTGTACCTTCATCCCACACAATTAATTTGCTCGTCGGCTTTCGCGTTTCCTTTTTTTTTGTTTTAGATTTTCACCACAAAAAAATTACTCAAATCCATAAACAAAGTTATACTAATAGAAACCTGATCTTAATACTCGAGCTACCATCAAATTAACACATTTTATTTTTTAAAAGAATATTTATGGCGACTGTCGATCCATATTGATGGATTTCAAAAAATGTATGGATTCAACCGCTGAATGATTTCGTATATTTTAAATCCATCTGAACTTTTACATTTGCGCATTTATATATATGTATTTAACATTTAATTTAAGTAAACGTTTCAATATTTGACCAAAAACTTTGAAGTTCGAAAAATACAAGCTTATGGTTATTAATGGAATCAAATATATTTAACGAATTTTTATTTTATCTAAATCATAAAACGTTCAAATGAAGCTCAAAATATTTTTCCAGTTTAAAAAAAAAGCAATGTGCTTTGATGCCGTGTCACGCATGCATAAAAAGGAAAGAAAAGAGAGGACAACTATTGCGTTACGAATAATACAGTCGCATACGTCACTCAACATCGAAACAATGTTATTCATGTCTGTGTATATTCTATTCATTTGCGTGCATTCTCATTCCGTATACGTAATGTCCGTATAAGGGAAACACGGAAATATTGTATTTTTCACACTTACACAACGCACGCATACTTTTACCGATTTCTTTAAAACTTCACATAAACCATCTATGGGCCAATACCAATGATCTGTGAAAGTTTGATTGAAATCGGTGAATGCGTTTAGGCGTGAATCGGCGACTAACGAACACAAAAAAACGTCTCCATTTTTATATATAAGATTTGAAGTCATATATTACATTAAATGCCACGCAATGGACTAAACCAGAGTGCATTCAAAGAGGTTTGAGGGATATTTTCTTTACCGATGGGTCCAGGAATGAAATAGGTTCTAGAGCCGTATGGTAATAAAACGATAGCAATAAGTATCACGGCCGCTATAGCCGAATGGTTGGTGCGTGACTACTATTCGGAATTCGGAGAACGTAGACTCGGATCTATGTGAAAAACCATGTTGCAGAAAAAGTTTTTTTCAAATAGCAGACGCCCCTTGGCAGGTATTGACAATTGATCGAAAAGTGAAGTTTGCGTGAGTTGGCTGACATCGTAAGGACATCAAAAAACGTGTTGGCTTTATATTGCATGAGCAATTGACTATGAGAAAGCTCTGTTCAAAGTGGGGCCGCGTTTGCTCACTGTTGACCAAAAACAAGAACGTTTTGATGATTCTGAGTAGAGGCAAAACTACATGAATTGAACTTCGAATCGCTCCCATATCCACCGTATTCGCCAGATTTGGCTCCCAGCGATTGCTGTCTGTTCGCAGGCCTAAAAAATGCTCGCCTGTAAGAAATTTTGCTCGAATGAAGAGGAAAGAAAAGATAAATCGTTCTACAAAAGTGGCATGGAAAAGTTAGAGCGGCGCTGAAATGACGTCGTTGTTGTTGAGGGAAATTTCGTTGATGAATAAAGCTAATTTTGAACAAAACAAAAAACCTGGTTTGTTTCCGGATTTTTCAGCCTATGTGTTATATTGAATGTTTTACGAGAAAATGTAACATTTTTATTAGGATAATTACTTTTCAAATAAAAGAAATATATTGTATTACAAAATACGATTTTTATTTTATCTTTAAATTAAATATTCATTGAATACTTCTTAGTACGGCAGCGTTTACTTAGTTACAATAACTTCAGTGTAGGGCAAAGCTAACCTCAACAGGTATTTTCATTTGTGTGGGGTATAATTTTTTAATAGTTTTCGCAATTTCGGTTTTTATTCAATTCATTTGCTCCACATGTTATTTATTTGAACCGCTTTGCAAACAAACAATAGCTTCTAAATTATTAAACTATCAAGTATTCTATGCACAAATTTCTGCTTTATCAGCTTAGCTGTCCACCTCATAAATCATAACCTTTTATGTTGCCTTTAACACTAAACGAATACTGCGGTAATCAAAATTAGCGATAATTCAAATGTATATGGACATCATAGCTACCGATAATATCGATAAGACGCCAATTATCGCACGTCGCGCACACTAATTTAAAGCCCTAAAATTATAAAAATTACACAACCATTTGGGGAGATGTATAGTAGCGTTTGACTTTCTGTTTGCCATTTAGTCTTCGGCCAATCGACTGGCCGACTAGTTTACCACGAATTTAATCCGTTACACCATGAAAGCCGGTACCATTTTTGGCGCCATATTGGCACTCACCCTAATGGGTACATCCTGCGCGCGTACTTTGAACGAAGCTGATACTGTTGTTGCGGCAGACACGGACTCCACCATAGATGGACGTATTGTTGGCGGCAGAACCGTTGATATTTCTGCACATCCCCATCAGGTTAGCATGCGCTTGAAGAGTATTCTATCCTCATCCGCCTCGTACTCGCATAACTGTGGCGGTAGCATTATCTCGGAGAGCATAGTCCTTACAGCGGCACATTGTGTAATCGCTAAAGTGCCTAGTCAATACCAAATTGTCGCAGGAACGAACCAGCGCAGAAGTGCCGATGGTGCTATTGCAACCGTTAAGGAGATCATTATTCATGAGCAGTACTCACCCAGTACGTATAGCAATGATGTCGCTATTATGGTGCTTGGTACGCCACTGCCGATCAACAATTTCACCATCAAAGCAGTGCCATTGGCGGAAGAGGGTTCGCTGAATGGTGCTACTGCTACGGTCAGTGGTTGGGGTACGCTTAGTTCAGGTGGTACCAGTCCAACTATGCTGCAGGAAGTTAAAGTGCCGATTGTCAGTAATGAGATATGCAATGCGGACTATAGTGGATTAATTACGGATTCTATGTTGTGCGCTGGCGTACGCGGCACTGGTGGCAAGGACGCTTGTCAAGGTGATTCGGGTGGTCCATTGTTGGTTAATAATAAACTAGCTGGTATAGTGTCGTGGGGTTATGGTTGTGCACAGGCTAATTATCCGGGAGTGTATGCGAATGTGTCATATTTGTTGCCATGGATACTTGAAAAAATCGCCGAGGTAGAGTTGACGCTTTTGTCGCAGAACTGAGCGTGGGTGTTCGGAGGCGAAATTGAATAAATAATTAAAGAGAAATGCATGTATGCATAAAATAAAAATTTGAGACGAAATGTGGATTTTTAATAAAAATTATATTTTGTATATTTTATTTATTTTAATGTGATAAACTTTCATCTCTGCGAGCTTTGGCTTGAGGTTTTTGTTCCTCATCAATTTTTTTGTTGTCATGAATCTTTGTAGTGTGTCGCGGGAAAAGCCCTCGACCCAAAAATGTGCCATCTAAGTTTGCTGAAGCCCGGATAGTGGCAGAAAAAAAGTTCTGTAATACCTTCATACTTCAGTGTACACATTTCTTCATATACAGTAGATTGTCGATTAGGTTATGATGGTCATACGTCGTCGCCAAAAAGTGTGCTCCGTTATTAGTTCTATCTTTGTCTGAGAAAGAATTTTGCTACTCTGTACACCAGACTTTGGTTTTTTCAGGTGTGAGTAGGATCACAAGGGCTTCATTAATAAAGTCCAAAGATGCGCAGTTTGCCAATTCATCAGGCGGTCCGTTGCCTTGTACTCCTCAGTGTCCTGGCATACACACAAGATCACGCTTATTCCACATTGCTGAGGAGTGCAGCCTCAACTTACAATCCTCAACTATTATTGAAGAGGTGTGCGTGGCTCCTAAGGCTTCTAGAGCAGCTTGGCGCACTGTAGATCCTGATTTTATAAGGACGTCATTTAGTATGAGTGGAGACACACTACTACTACTTCCTACTGGCTACAGATACAGAAATCAATCATAATTTCACTATTACAAAAACAACATTAATAGTATCTATGCATCCTATAGAAATTATGTGTTGTAACCCTCTGAATGTGATATCCTCATTTATCTCCAAGAGCCAGCTGAATGGCCGACAAGTTCGTGCATATTTGTTCGTGCCATAACAGTCGTGGCTTCGACTAAAGGCATACAAAGAGGTTTTTAATCTCCGATTGCATGTTTTTCGTGGTAAACATGTTACCTTCGGCGATGCCATGAAACTCTATTACCCTATATTTTGTAATAAATCATAAAGTTTGTGTAGAAGATTGTACCAAATATCTGACCAGACTGTGCGCGCTATTAGGTCTGTTCGTGAAGCAAATAATTTGTAAGAATTTTATTACAAATTATCAGGTTTTGCTGTTCATGCATCCAAAACATTAGCAAAGTAGGGGACAGCGAGAGAGCAAACGTACAATTAATTTTGAGGGGAAGTTGCAAGTTTTTGCTGCACAAATTTGTACTTATAAGAATTTGTAAGTGAGAAAAACAGCTGATCGCAAATTAAGAGTAAATGAAAATTTGCGAATTCAGTCGAAATTCTAAATTTAAATAAAAATGGTGATTAAAATGGAGAATGTAAGTAAAATATATTTTGGATAAAATTTATAAAGTTTATTTGAAGTCATAGTTTTTGGTATTCGTTTATTTTTCTACTTGGGAACATAGGGCGCCGTAGCCGAATGGGTTGGTGCGTGACTACCATTCGGAATTCACAGAGAGAACGTTGGTTCAAATCTCGGTGAAACACCAAAATTAAAGAAAAACATTTTTCTAATAGCGGTCGCCCTCGGCAGGCAATGGCAAACCTCCGTGTGTATTTCTGCCATGGAAAAGCGCCTCGGAGTCGGCTTGAAACTGTAGGTCCCTGCATTTGTGGAACAACATCGAGATGTCCGCCACAAATAGGAGGAGGAGCTCGGCCACACACCCAAAAAGGGGGTAAGCGCCAATTATATGTACATATATACATATATAATAAGTATCATTACGTTATGGGAGGAATGGTAACTGTTTTCCAAAATTTTGCCATTCTGAAAGTACCAGCGGGAAACAGATTGGAGTCTTTAGTGATAGTCAGGCTGCACTTAAGGCTCTGGAGAGCGCATAGCAAACCTCAAGGATTGTTCAAGAATGTAAGAAGAAGCTTAATTCTGTTGCAAGACAAAATAAGCTTTTACTTATATGGATTCCTGGACACTGCGTTGTTCGAGAGAATGAAATTAGCGATGAATTGGCCAACCGTGGACTAGCGGTTCCCCCACAGGGAACATAGCCAATAATCGGAAACAGTTCCGCAGAAATCATGAAATGGATCAGTGATTATGTTTGCAATTTACATAAAAAGCGATGGTCCGGTCTAGAACGCTGAAGAACTGCAAAGTATTTTGTGACAAGCCCGAACAGAAGACTGTCGAACTTTCTCCTAAAACTTGAAAGAAAAGACGAGAGGTTGATGGTCGGTATTATTAAAAGACACAATTCATGGGGTCAATATATGACCACCATTGGAATCACTGAGCCTGTCACGATTTGCCTGTCTTGCTTAGAGCAGGCGGATAGCACTGCGCATTTTCTCTGTGGGTGGCCTGCATTTGCTAGAGCAAGGCTGCGAATTGTAGGTTCCGATGTCATAAGAACCAACTCGAGTAAAACTCGTTCCCTCAAACTGGAGGATTTACTGCTACTTATCTTCCTTTTCAAAGAAACAGTGGGTACAACGAATTATTTCGAGTAGTTCAAAGCACCTTAGCGTATTTGCTGTCATTTCAAGCTAATTAATCGTAGGCGCTTGTCCGTATTTGGTGACATAATTAGAGGATGCGTCGACTCCCCTCGAGCCATTATCGTCAATGAAGAATAATATCGCAGAAATTGTGCGTTGTGTGTATCAATCCATTCTTCACCACTTCACTTTGATTAGATAGTCAACTTTTGGAAGTTTATAGTTGAACACCTTTAAATTAAAGTCCCACAAGCAAGCAAGCGTAGGAAAAGAAAAATAAAAACCCAGCAGGAAAATCCATCAGAGTCCAAGTCGGTGATATTTTTAGTGAATTTGGAACGATGACTAGTGCATATATTGTACCTTAATTTTTTGTATTAATTGGGGAATTTCGCTCAGGAATTTGTTTTTTTTTTTTATTTTGTGTTGTTAGTTCGGATCTACCACTTGAGTAGACAAATTAGCTATCCAACATCCTAACTAGCGTTAATAATCGCCTAACGCATTTTGTTCGCTGGTTCAAAAATAGTGCCGCTTTATTAAAATTGGGTGTGATTATCTGAACATTAGTTTTTATTTATCTATTTCTTCCTCGAGCTGGCTATATGCATATCATTTCATTTGCACAGCACTGATCCCGAAAGGGGATTCGGAGTACGCTTGCAAGCTCCAAAGCCTCTATTTACTATAGAGACCCACGAACCATAGAGCTTGCACAATTGAGCACATCATGTGCTTGAGTTTCGTTCGTCTATCCTATATTTCACAATTCTCATTTGGCTTATGAAGTAGATTAATAATGAAAACGCATCAGGTTATTTTATAAAAGTAAATAACCACGTCCGCTATGTTCAGCAGTAGGCATAAAAAATGCTCACCTTCTTATGAAGCTGGCTACAAGCATGGTGAGTTCAGACTTGTGTGAATAGAACTGGCCCATTTCATGGACGTCGTTGTGTGGGTCCACCCGAAGTAATGCAGAAAGTAGTCCCGAAAAGGGAGTCGCCGCAGAAGAGGAGGAGATATTGTTTTAGTGACCCCACCACTCGACGCAATAGTCGACGTTCGCAGATGGACTGCCTCACCCACCATACATACAACATAATCAAATCACTGGACGAATTTTTTTTGTCAAAATTAAAACATACTACCGTACAATGTCGAGAATTGATTTGTTTTAAGTTTTGCTGCCGGCGACAGAATCGTCTCTCAGTGAAAAATGATTGATGTGGTGTGGTTATAATAAGTTTTTACAGAGTTGCATTCTGGTAACCTTCAAATTGAGTTAGTTGAGCATTATATTCTTTTACCTATTCTCAACACTAATTGAAGTACATACATATACATATTTAGTAACCACACGGTAAACGAAAATGTAAAATTACTTAATTTGAAGTTTGATAACAGCCTATGCTCACGGTGGTGAGAATTCAGAAGGTGAGACCATTAACCCACTCTCAGCGGATTTGAAAGAATCAGCTGATTGGCTGACGTAAGCGGGGTCATGACACCGATTAGTTTAAGAAGAAACTGAAACATGTTGATGATATGCGAAAAAAATCAACGCAGCTACTACTTCTGTTACTCCGTTGCACTCTGAATAACGATTAATTAGACGAGTGTGTGAATACGTGTGAAATGAGTGGGCAGAATTCTACTGCCGAGGTGGCGTGGCAGCCAAAGTTACTTTCACAATTTTGTTTTTCATCACAGTGGATCAAGAATGATAGAGAAATAGATTGCGCCTTCCGAACTCGCTGTGTCGTAAGAGACCATGAATAAACAAACAAAAAGAAGGGTACGCGAAAGCAATGGTAACAACCAAACACAAGAAATTATAAGCACAAACACTGCCGTGTCACGGCGTCTTTCGCATAAAAACGCAAAATAAATGCATTTGGAGGCTTTGTATTATTTTGTGCCTTCACAGTTTAACTCACGGTACTGCGTTTTCATTAATTTGATTAGTGGAAATCACACAAATAACAATATTACCAACCACTCCTCTGAATTTTCAGAAACATGACCATTTTCTCCCCCTTTTGTTTGTTTTGTATCGGAAAGGGAGCTGACGTCTGACTTTTCGCAATCGCTAAAAATAAAGTAACTGTTTTTTTAAGGCGCCACCTAAGGTACTCAATTCGCCTTGATAGTGGATGGTCAAATCTGGTAACCTATCATTCTTTGGCCGGATCCTTTTTGTTTGTTCGTTGTGAAAATCAACGAACACTCTCTCTTAGTCCAAACAAAATTTTAGCACAACCAAGTCCATATTTAAAGCTTTGATAATTTGAATTAAATGATCGAAAATTTTGGGAATTCATCGTTTGTTTTTGGTGAGAATTTTCGATGCCAAAGGCATAGTCCAGCGGCTCCATTGGCTGGGTCATGTCATCCGAATGGATAGAAACGTTCCGACTCTTAAAGTATTCGATGCGGTACCAGCTGGTGGTAGCAGAGGAAGAGGAAGGCCTCTCCTGAGTTGGAAATATCAAATGAAGAAGGACTTGGCTTCATTAAGTTAGCCCAACTGGCGGCGGTTAGCACGAGAAAGAAACGACTGGCGCACTTTGATGAGCTCGGTCAAAATCGCGTAAACGGTTATCGCGCCAATCTAGAAGCAGTACAATAAATTTTTTATATTTGTGGACTTAACTCAAATGCACTTTCCACCAGTGAACATTTAACCACTTTCAACTGGTGCGCATTTCAAGAAAACACAAACCAGTTCAAACGAGCCCATTATTTCTCTGCAGGGCACACGAGCACGATTGCTTTCAGTTGATCACAAATATTACTTGTATATGACTTTGAGCTGATAAACAGTAGACGTGCGCAGTAAGTCACGAAATGAAACTATAAAAATATTATGAAAATTTTTACGCATTTAAGTGGTTTTATTGAAGTTTCTATGTGAGTAAATTGTATGTGTGTGCCAATAAAATTTATAAACTTTGATGCCATAAAATTTATGTACAAATAGGAGCCGCTTTTGCAAACAATTAACCTATATACATATATGTATGTACATATTTTCATCTGGGTTGGTTAATTGCAGTGCTTCCCAATTGCAAAAATTATCATAAAAACCGTCTGTTTTCGACAGCGGGGACACATCAAGCTATACACAATGAAGCAGAGCACCTGCTTGGCACTAGGTTGTATACGCCACACTGTTCGTTGGTTGCAATAGTGTTTTAATTATTTCATTGCCTGTTTATCTTCACCTTGAACCCGACGATAACTAACCGCCAGATAGTTTGAATTTTAATTTAACCAAAAAACTAATCAACTAAGTAACATCGGAATAGTTCTTGAAATACGAATTATGTACTTCAAAAAACTTAAAGTGGAATATGCCCAGTGTATTTTTAAAAAATTTCCTTTGCAGGTATCATTTTGATAACAATCGAATATTCAGAATGAAATATTTGAACCAGATTGGTTTGGTTGGTTGGCTAGAGTGGTGATTCATCCAGAATCCAACTAGCGCTTCCGCATCATTTTGTTGCCACATCCTCGTTACCAACTAACATAACCAACAGTTATTTACAGCAAGACTCTATCCAGTCTGTGCGGCTTAGGAACCTTATTAGGTTGTTGACGTTTAAGCCAGGCAGTTGCTCGAAACTCTCGAACAGCGGTTTGCCCAGGGTTAACATTCTGGTCTCTCCGTCTACAATCTGCGATTCGAAGGTATTTTAGGGAAATTGCATTCTTGACTGCACCTAATGGTGTGAATACAGGTAGTGCAGTAACGTTATTCATGGCAGATCCCCTTCTTGCCTGTTCATACGATTTTTCATTACCTTCAATGTTCCGGCGTTCCGGGACCCAGATTAAGGTTACTTTATGGTTTTCACTCACGGTGGTAAGGCTATTCCTACTTTGCTCCACCACATTAGAGATTGTTATAGACGAATCCAGTGCCTGGATTGCAGCTTGGCTATCCGAAAGAATAGCGATATTGCCCTTAAAAGAGAAATCTGTGATAAGTAGCCTAAAAGCTTCCCCAATTGCTAGTACTCGTACTTTCGCCTGAAAGACATTGCTGGTATTAGGGAGACGCACAGATTTTCCAATTCCATGTACATACATGCGAATATATACCAGCTCCAACACCACAATCCATTTTATTGGCATCTATATAGATTTTAGTATAGAAGTTGTTTAGTGAGAATCCCTTATTCCATTCCTCCTTAGATGGAAAGAGAGTGGCAAAATTTCTGTTGAAAGTTACCATTGGGACGATGTAGTCAGTTCTCACCGAGATTAACTGAGTTTGTCACAATAATAGGCTTGCGTGACCATAAGTCTTTTCTTTCCAGCGACCCGCTTCATTTAACCTAAATGCACTCATGGTGGCCATCTTCTTTATATGTAGGTCTATACATTAGAGAGCCTCCCTAGGACATGCTCTGATTGCACCGACCGTTACTGCACAGGCTGATCTTTGTATTCTGCCGAGTAATTTGGAATTGTACTCTCTCCCTAGAGCTTTTCACCAAACTACCGAACCGTACGATAAAATAGGTCGTATAACCGCCTTATACAGCCATAATGTATGCTTAGGTTGAAGACCCCATCTTATTCCAAGCATACGATTACAGGCATATAAAGCGATTTCTGCTTTCCTTACCCGTTCTTCGACGTTTGATTGCCAGCTAAGTTTGGAGTCCAGAATTTCCCATAAGTACTTTGCACTGGGTAAAAGTGAAAGAGTTTGTCCGTTGATATTTGGAAGGGTAAAAGTTGGTACCTTGTATTTGGTGGTAAAAAGCATAAGTTCTGTTTTACGCGGGCTTAAACTTGTGCCACAGGATGAGTTAAGCTCACCGAACGCCCTTTGGATGATCCCATTGATCGTATTGGGTTACAGTCCTGACACCATTAGCACCACATCATCAACGTACGCCACCGCTTTTACCCCACATCTGTTAAGTTTTAGTAAGATTTTGCTGATCACACATAGCCAAAGAAGTGTAGATAATATTCCTCCCTGGGGAGTGCCCCTGTGGACCTTCTTGATTATGTTGATATTACCCATATTAGCTTTGATGATCTTGGTTTCTAGCATAGAGATGACCCAGTTACTAATGCAACTGTCCACCTCTAAATCTATCAACGTCCGTTGGATGACATCTGTACTAACATTGTTAAATGCGCCTTCTATATTCAAGAATGCCGCCATGGTATAATATTTGTTCTCTAGAGAGCCCTCTATTGTTCGGATTACCTCGTGAAGCGCTGTCTCCGTAGATTTGCTTTTAAGGTATGTGTGTTGTGCAACAACAAAAAATCCTCGATGTGATATTGAATGTGCTCTTTAAAGAAATTTGGCCACTCCGAAATTATTTGTCTGGCTGAAATAATTCAATTCTGAGTTCAATTATTAAACCTACAGATAGTGGAAGGGGTCCACGTGCATGCGAACATACCAGTGGATTAACAAAAGTTGGGTAAATTGAATTGAAATTATTTTTTTACATCCGTATTCACTCCGCTAGGGAGCATAGGCCTCGACAATACTCTTCCATCGTACACGGTTCTGGGCTGCTGTTTCTGCGCTGTCTGCTATCTCGCATAACATCGACCTTCTCCAAGTGATCTTTGCCCGATCGCGACTTCTGCCCCCTTGCTAGTTCATTCGCCATCGTGAAAAAAGGGCACTCTTTTTATTTTTTATTTTTAATCTTCATTATTTTTTATCTTTTTTACATAAACACGACTGATTTCAATATTTTTTTTAATCTGTAAATCCACTGTTCAGTACAGCCCTCAAAATCGCGTTTTTGCAGTTTCTTAAGTTTAGTATTAACCGCATTTATTATCTCTTCATTGCTACCAAAGGATTTTCATCTCAAATTTGTCTTAATTTTTGGAAATAACCAGAAATTACACGGCCCCAGATCTAAAAAATATGGCGGTGGACGAATTTCTTCAATACCATAAAGCGCAATGAAGTTACTTTTATCGTTTCAGCAGTGTGAAGTGGCGCATTATCGTGGTGTAAGAAGTCGCCATGTAGTTCACCGTTTTTTTCCTATTTTCAAGTAAATTTTTGAACACTTTTGGTATGCAATTTTCAGTAGATCATGTGGCAATGGTCTGAGAAAAATCTGACCTAATAGCAACAACTATTTTTGCTCTGGTGAAGTAAGTCGAGATCATCACTTTTGTTGCTGACATTTGTTGTCTGGCTTTCGCAGGTGGATTGGTTCATTCCAGGCTCCATGCCATGGATTGCAATTTGATTTCCGGGTCATACTTAAAAACCAAGCTTCGTCACCTATTACAATCATCTTAAAGTTGCTAGACTCACTGTTTTCGAATTTTCTTAAAAAATATTGAGCCAAATTTACACTATCTCCTTTTTGGCTCTGATTCAAAACTCGTGGAACTAATCGAGCAGATTTATTTGTGTATTGCACATCCTTATCCAATATTCGCTATACTGCCATAGAATTCAAACCCAATCGATTACATATCATTTCTTGTGTCCTTCGTGAGTCTCCGCCAATTTTTCGCTTCACCAAGGCCACATTTATCTCGTCGGTAGACAATTTTGGCCGTCCTTCTCGAGAATTGTCTTCCACAGAAAAATGTCTAGTGTGGAACCTTGATACCACTTACAAATAGTCTTACAAATATGGAGTGTCCGTTCTATATATATGCAGTTTGGAGCTCATGGAACTCAATTTCTACGGCCTTAGTGGACGTCGAAAGCCTTAATTGAGTAACGATCGGGATACTCCAAACATTTCTGCGATTTTCTTCTTATTCAAGCGTACATCTGCCGGAACAAGTTTTTCAATTTTTTCAGCAATGTCTGAGGACGTCGTCTCAATGGTCCGACTTGAGCACTAATCGTCTCCAATTGATTCTCTACTTGGCTTGAATCATTGAGTGCCTAATAACTTAGAGTCACAATCACGAAAATTCCAGCAGGACAGCGGTTGGAAGCGGCTGTTCGGTGTAGAGAAGAGAAGAGTGATAGAAGTGTTAAGTGGAGAATTAAGATGGGATTTGTACACAAGAACTTCACTTATAATTGAATTTTTATTCGACACTGTTAACTCTAATTTAATAAATTTCTTCGTCGTCACTGCTGAGTATAATCAACCAAGAACGTTTTTTCAGTGAAATGATATCGCCTTCACTTTCAGATCTTTTTTCTAAAGTTCTTACATCTTCTTCCCTCTTAAAAAATCTGTAATCATACTTTGGTTGCTGCTAGACAGTTTTGCAGCTCCCTTTTGAATTTTCGGCTTCTTTCAGTAGAAGGGTCTGCATTTAAGAAAAATTCCTCGAGATTTTCAGCTAAGCTTAAGCCTGCTTTTAATTCTTTTAATGTTCAATTATTAACTGCACAATCTTCATCAGTGCTAGTGACCTCAGAATTGATTTTATTTACAGCTTCGGATGCCATTTCCACCAATTTTTACTTCAAAAGACACAAATTTCCTCTTGAACGTGGTTTTATCTTTCTCGGGCATGGCTTGGGACTGAAACTTAATGTTAAAAAGTTATTCTTCAACACACCGCGGCTCGACGCAGACTGCGGATCAGCAGTATGAGACACTTTTGATTTCAGGCCACGGAGATGAAAAGAAATTATTTCCCGAAAACTCTTTGAGATAGAAATGTATACATTTCAGTGGCAATACTGTATCTTCAAGATGACAAGCCTCGCCGCGGCTGCAGGAGTACAGTACTTTACAAAGTTTAATTCCCTATTTGAAGCTGAGTTTGATCAATTGAAGAGAAACAAATCAAGGGATGCTGCTGTTGGAGATCTAGCAAACCTGCCGCCTATTAATAAATTTGTTTTTTCGTTCGTTTTCGTCACAAAAATTTCTCATATTAAGGGTTTTCCAATAACAGGTGTTAGGTGTTAAACAGGAGAGATTTTTTATGGCCGGAATTGGATTTTATTGATCTGAACAACGTTTATTTTCAATAAGACGGCGCTACGTGCCACACAAGCAACGAAACCACTGATCTTTTACGGGAAAAGTTTCCGGACCGTGTTATCTCTCGAAGAGGTGATCACAATTGGCCATCGAGATCTTGTGATTTAACACCTTGTGACTTTTTTCTTTGGGGCCACGTGAAAGAGAAGGTCTACGCCAACAGCCCAGGGTCGATTCAAGACCTCAAAGTTGGAATTCGTGAGGCTGGCGAGTACATAGGCAGCCACTTTGCAATTCGGTTATGGAAAATTTCATGAAAAAGATATTGTCCTGTAAGCGTGGTGGTCATTTGCCTGATGTTATTTTCCACTATTAACGGCACACCTTCCTCTTTATAATGAAATAAACATCCGATTATTTATATTAAAAAATAGCATTTCTCTTTGAATATCAAAATAACACCTCTTATTAAAAAAACCCTTTACTTTGTTTATAAGATGTACTGCGTCGCTAAATATTATATTAGGTTGGGGAATAGTTTCGTAGCGTTTTTACCGAAGACTTTTATTTGAATAAAAACAATAATTATATATCAAGAAGTTAATTAATTCTTCCCACTTCCCGACCAATTTGTCAATGCCGTTCCGCTAAAAATCTCCTGGGCTGGTGTCAAAGAATTTGTTGATCTAGTTTTTAAGGACCGCTTTTTTATCGAATGTAACACCCTTCATATAGTTTGACAGGTAGCGAAAAAGATAGTGAAAGGTCCGAAGATTATGACCTATGCTGAAGGAGCTCCCATTCGAGCCTTTGCAGTGTGGCTTTGACGACTTGTGCAACATGAGGCCTGGCGTTGTCATGGAGGAATATGGTATTTTCAGTCGAATAGCCTAATTCACGCGATGTAGCTGGGCAAAGTAGAGCTCCTTGTTGACGTTGCATTCTTTTCGAGTATTTCCCAGTGCACCATGCCCTCCCAGTTCCACCAATGTGGTTGATCTTTTGAATGATCTTTTTGGATGAAGATCCGGCTTGACTCTCGACTTTGACGTATATCCTGGAACCACCCAATCCTTTCTTTGCTTCATATTGATGTATAGACACCATTTCCCATCTGCCGTGACAATTCGGTACTAAAGGCGCTGTTTATGACAGTGTGTTGCCCTATGGTGGGCGAGATGCTGAAGTAAATTGAAGGCGACATTCTTTGTTTTTTTCGTTGAACTCGTGGGGCATCCAGGTTCCCCATTTTTTGGTAAATCCTATTGAATGAAGGTGATTGAGAATCGTTTTATGATCGCAGGTCATTTTTTCCGCCAATTCACGAATGGTTCGTGGACCGTTCTCCTTCAAAAGTGATTTAAGACGTTCTTCATCGAATTCAGAAGGCCTTCCGCTGCGGGACGTGTCATCGACGCCCAAGTCGCCATTTTTTAATTTTGCAAACCATTTTCGTGCTGTAGACTTGCCTCGGACACTTTCTCCAAACACGTCGCAAATATTCCGAGCTGCTTCGGCGGCTCTTTGGCCTCGATGAGAAGAAAAGAAGAGCAGGTGTCGAAAATGTTGATTTTTGCCTGCTGGGTATTCCATTTCTCAGACTCAAAACTAATAAAAAATTAAATAACTCCAAAATACAGGGTGGCTGATGAATTTTGCTACATTAAGAAACTCAAATAACTTTTTTTTAGTGTATGGAATTCATTTTTTTTTTTTCAAGTTGAAGGTCATTAAATTTTATTAAATGTAGCTTAACTAGTTTTAAAAATAATTGAATTTAAATGCCCCCCATGCTCGTTGACACAAGTGCGGCATCTTAGTAAAAAGTTGTTCATTGCTGCTTTGAGAGTTGAGACAGGAATAGCCGCAATTGTTGCCCCAATGGATTGTTTTAGTTCATCCAAATTTGTTGGCTTTGTTTTATAAACTTCTTATTTACATAAACCCCACAAGAAAAAGTCAGGTGCAGTAAGGTCAGGCGACCTGGGGGGCCAACGAAATTCGGAGTTTCTTGAAATTAGTTTATTGGGAAATTTTCGTCGCAACTCTGTCATAACAGTCTGGGCTATGTGAGACGTTGCCCCATCTTGTTAAAACCACACAGAGTTGAAAGGAATTCTCTTTCGGCGTAGTTCTGGATAGAAAAATTCTTTCAGCATTTTCAAATAACGGTCTCCAGTAACCGTAACGGTGTGACCATTTTCTTCAAAAAAATAAGGCCCGACAATACAGTGTGAAGAAACCGCACACCACACTGTCACGCGAAGAGGATGCAATTCCGTCTCGTCGAGTATCTGTGGGTTAGAAGTACTCCATATTCGACAATTTTGTTTGTTCACATTGCCGTTTAAATCGAAATGGGCCTCATCAGACATGAAAAGGCAGTTTAACATGTTTTGGTCTTCTTCCACCATTTGCAGGATCTTCTGGCAAAATCCCAAGCGAATCGGCAAGTCTGCTGCATTCAGTTTGTTAACCATTTGAATTTTGTAGGGAAATAAGTCTAAATCTTTGTGCATTATTGTTTGCAAAGACTGTCGGCTGACACCAAGTTGAGCAGATAAGCTTCTTGTTGAAACCCTTGGATTGCTTTGTATAGCTGCAGCTACAGCAGCGATCGTTTCCTCCATCCGAACTGGTGGGTTTCGATGATAAGGCCTTCTTGCGACTGTTCCTTGCTCAGCAAAATTATTCACCAGTCTCATTATGGTCCATCTGCTCGGGGGATCGCCGCCAAACATCCGCCTGTACTCTCTCTGTACCAAAACTACCGACTCCAGTGCGTGATAGCGGCGGACTATCCAAATTCTTGTTTGCGTATCCCAGTTATCCATTTTAATAAATTTTAAAGATCAATCTGCAAATTAAAACAAAAATGGAACAGATAACTTAAAAAGAAAAAAAGTTATTCAATTTTTTTTTGGTAGCGGCTTTCATCAGCCACCCTGTACAATTCACATAGTTTTGTAGAGTAGAAAGAGTTCTAACGCATGAATACTTACCCTTTGCCAAACAGCAAACAAATCGCTGTAAAATAAAAGAAAATATAAAAACGCTACGAACTTATTCCCCAACCGAATAGTTATGAGTGAAACAAAAGCTTTCCCACTCCCTCTAACCTCTCTGTGCAGCAAACTTTTAAATTCCGTCGAATGCAGATTAAGTTCTTTTCCATTAAATATCACGTGAACCAAATCTCTAATAATAATAATACAAATAATTCTTGATCGAATTTATGCTTTGGGTATAAAAATTCCAAAGCAATTGAATTTTCTGGGTTTTACAGATGCCAACTATTAGTTTATGACATAGATATACGAGTAAGTACCACTCACAAATACCAACGGAAAGTTTAATCGCATATGAAAATCGCAAATACGATAAAGCGCTATCGATTCTTCGTCAACTTATGATAAGTTCTGCATTTTCAACAGAAGACAAGGCTACACTGATTTTGCACTGTACGATTTCAGTATAAGGAGAGCTTAGTTCTACGCCAAATTCATTGTCTAACGGCAGCGTAAAACAATGTTCACGCAACACGGAAGATCACTATTTTTTCTACTTTTGGGCCTTTGCGCTTCAATCGTACCGAGCGTTGCCGCACCTGAAGGCCGCATTGTTGGCGGCACTACCGTCGACATTTTCGATGCGCCACATTTGGTATCGCTACGCTACAAGCACAACAGCTCAACACCCTTCATACATCGCTGTTCCGGCACGATTTACTCACAGGATGTCGTGTTGACCACTGCGCGTTGCGTCATCGGTTTGACGCGTCAACAATTGCAAATTGTGGCAGGCACCAGCTATCGTTCACAAACTGATGGTTCTGTTTATCTCGTCAATACGACCGTCATACATCCGGATTTCAATATTTGGTTTATCGACAATGACTTGGCGCTATTGCATTTGGAATTTCCGCTAGCCACAAACAATTCAAAGGTGATCAAACCAATCGATTTGGCCGCGGCTGTGCCCGCAGCAGGCAGTGCAGCGACCGTGGCTGGTTGGGGTGCTACGGCAGAACAGGCGGCACTGGCAGAGCAGTTGCAGCAAGCGGACGTGCGCCTGATAAACGATACCCAGTGCAAGGCGACATACGGTACGGGACGTATTAGTGCGGCTATGTTGTGTGCAGGCGGCGTGAGTTCAAGTGGTAGTGTAATCGATGCCTGTCAGGGTGATGCGGGCAGCGCACTGGTGGCGAACGGCAATGCGGTGGGTTTGGTGTCGTGGGGAAGTGGCTGTGGACGCGAAGGATACCCCGGAGTTTATACGAATTTAGTGCATTTCAAGGAATGGATTGAAAGTGAAGCCAATAAGAAAATTTAAGGCAAATAAGTGAGGAGAAAAGCCAAAAATGTTTATTAGACGTAATTGAGTTAATTGCCAACATTTTATGATCACAAAAATAGAGTGGAACTACAAATTAGAAATGTACAACATAGTTTCTCCATGCGCTGTATACTTATTAAAATTAAAGATAAACACAGCTAGATACACAGGTGCATAGGTAAAAAAGCAAATATTTGATACGCCTCAATTGTTTTATTGACAAGCGACGACGATTACTTTGGTATGGTAAATATGAGTCGCGCAGGTATTGTGGGTGCATAGGTCGATTTGGAGGAAACGCATACCTAGAAATTTCTAGCTAATAAATACGATGACTAAGTAGAGAAAATACCAGAAATAAAAATACTAACATTTTTTTAGTAAAAAACATACTGAATCCACGAAGCAGATATAATAGATCTTTTAGGTCGCACTGCTAAATGCCCTCATACGCGTAATAATAATCTAAAGAAATGTGTTTATAATAAATCAATTGAGTTTTCAAAGGAGTAGAGACATAAACACACAAATATGTAAAGTTCTTAAAATTATTTGTCTATGCGTATTTTAAAAGACTTAAATACCTGCAATAAAACTTAGAAAAGTTCTAAAATTTTTTTATTCATATATATGTAATACAAGGTGCAGTCCAAAATAAACAAGATTGAGCTAAAATAGAAACGACAGGAGCTTTGTTCTGATAATTTCGAGTTTATTTATTCAAAATAGTCCCATATGGTCTCGATACACTCTGTTTTGCGCGATCTAAAAGCTTTTCGAAAGAGTGTTTCAGATCATTGACCGGAATGTCCTTCAGGATGTCGCTAGAAGCCTTTTGGATGGTCTCTACGGACACAAAACGTTTTCTTTTCATGACCAAATGCAATTTTTCGAATAGGTAGAAGTCACAGGGAGCCATATCAGGTGAATATGGTGAGTGAGTGATGGTTAAAATGCGATTTCTAGTCAAAAAATCAGTCACAAGAGTGGGTCGATGAGATGGTGCATTATCGTGCAATAAGCGCCAGCTTCCTGCTTCACGGTATTCAGGGCGAATTCGACGAATGTGATGCAACAAACGCTTCAAAACGCCAAAATTGGATTGACGGTTTAGCCCATTGGCACGAACTCCTTATGGTCAATTCCTTTGGAATCGTAAAAACAAATGAGCATCGATTTGATTTTTTGGGTGTTGGCTCATCTGGGGCCTTCCATTCGGCACTTTGACGCTTAGTTTCAGGTTCACGTTGGAAACACCATGTTTCATCACCAGTTACAATGTTGTAAAGGAAGTTCTCATCTTTCCTCGCCTCGTTAATGAGGTCTTTCTAATGTTGAATTCTGAGCAATTTTTGGTCCTCAGTTAACTTGTATGGAATGAAACGTGCATAGACCTTTCGTAAGCTTAAATAATCGATTAAAATGCGATAAATCGATGTATCGGAGATATTCAACTCCTATTCCCTGAATTTCGGTCCATTTTTGATAAATTCACGAACAATTTGGATGGAGTTTTCAGTAATTGCTGATTTTGGGCGGCCCGTATGTTCATTGCCATTATGTCCTTCATTGCCATTATGTCCTTACATCTCTGAAATGCGTAAATCACTCATAAACTCTGGCACTAGATGAACAATCATCGTCATAAACTTTTTTCATCAATTCAAAATTCACAAATATACTGACACCTTAGACGCAATAACTTCGCTTCCACTGAACCGAATGTCACCTAGCTTTCACTGGAAATCAGCTTGGGATGTAACTTCCAACGCACTAACTCATTAAAAAGATGGCGCCATCAAAAACATTTTTATGACGCCAGTCTTGTTTATTTTGGACTTCACCTTGTATAGCGGCCAAATAATCATTTATTTGTTGTTTTTTTAGCAAAACAAGCGATATTAATCTCATGAAGATTGTAAGTGGCGTGACTAGTTGGTCAGCCGTATACCGGAATTTTTGCCTTTAGTCATCAAAGCATTAAAAATAAGTGACTAATTACTAGGTAATAGTTATTAGTGACTATAAACAAATTAGGAGAGGCCCACAAAATGCCATCAAATGTGGGAAAATGTGGCTGATGATGAAAATTATAACCTATCCCTCCCGAATGTGAACCTCACCTTCATGCGGTACTCCCTGTTTTAAACTAATGAGTTTTGTTTTAAAACTAATGAGACTCTAACGACCGAGAAAATAGGCGCTATATCCTAACCATCTGTAGCAGAGGAAATGATGTTATAAATAAAGCTGGCAGCACGTCTTGGAGCTGAAGCCGACATCTCGGCACCAAAATCGGAGAAGTGGGCTGATAACCTGCCAATCTTAAACTCAAAGCTATCAACAAAACTACAAATGTGGCCTTTTGTGCCCTCGCGGATCCATAGAAACTTGGATATAAACAAATTACTATAAGGACTTCTCAATAGTCACTCACTGTAAGTTCCATTCCAAACATTAGTGAGCGATTCCATGTGAAGTGAACCAAGTATTTTGGTAATTGTCGTTAATTCTTCTATAAATTGCGCTACCAACTTGTTTAATGGTTATTTACAGAATGACTATATCCAGTCTGTGCGGCTCAGGAACCTTATTAGTTGACGTTTAAGTCAGACAGTTGTGCGAGACTATCGACCAATGGTTTGCTCAGGGTTGACATTTTCATAAGCCATTTGAGAGGTGCGCAGATGTGCTAGGCGAATGAATTGATAAAAAAAATGCAAATTGATACATACTTATAGGCGAAGAGAGTATTAAGCATATGCAGCGTATACATAATGCTTAGAGGAAATAATTTCTTAATGAACTTTTAATAACACCTACCACCTCCTTCTTAAGCGCTTAAGCGATTTTACCCAAGTTTATCAAAGAGGCACCACTCGTTTCTTTCTCGTGCTAACCAGCGCCAGTTGGACACACCAAGCGAAGCCAAGTCCTTCTCCACCTGATCTCTCCATCGCAGAGGAGGCCTTCCTCTTCCGCTGCTACCACCAGCTGGTACCGCATCGAATACTTTCTATCACCTCCTTATTCAAAATTTGGTTTAGGAAAAGGCTCCGAGCGAAATATGTTGCATTTAACCAATTCCATACTTCTACCAATCATCTGATCGGCATCGGAGCAGAGCGCGTGTATCGCTGAAGTAATGGCGACTCTTCTTCTTGTTGTCTTTTTAATACCAAGGCATTAAGAAAGACTGCTTACTTATTTGATGTGGCTTTTGGGAAGTAACTCTTGTTTCTTAATTCAAATTTAGCTGCCATCCGCCTCGAGGCTAACTAGGGAGGAATGGGAGATATGGCAACTGTTTTCCAACCGGAAATGTTTGGGATTCTGAGAGTAGAAGAATGGATAATGGATAAAGAAGAGGAAATGGAGCGGGAAACAGATTGCAGTCTTTAGTGATAATCAGGCTGCACTAAAGGCTTCGGAGAACGCAAAGCAAATCTCAAAGATTATTCAAGAATGTAAGAAGAAGCTTTGGATGGACTTCGTCTTCCAACACTGAAAGGTGTGACATTTTGCCTTTCCGATAAAGTTAAATGTCTAGGAGTAATCTTGGATAAGAAGCTGACTTGGGAGATAGACGTTTCACTGAAGGTGAGTCGCGCATTCAGGATTTTTCAGCAATGCCGCAGTTTGGTAAAACTTGGGGTCTGAAACCTGCTGTGGTCCTATGGATATATACAGCACTTATCAGACCAATCATCACTTACGTCTCTATAGTCTGGTGGCGACGGACCCGGGTTAAGTCCACACTCCGGGAGCTATACAGGCTGCAAAGAAGTGTATGTTTATGCATTACGGGTGCCATGAGTACAACCTCCGGCGAAGCTCTAAATTCTATGCTTGATTTGCTTCCCTTGGATCTTAAGGTACAACAGGAAGGAATAAAAGTAATGTGTAGACTCCGTAAACATGGTTTCTGGCACGAAGACGGAACTTCGGGACACAGAGAAGCCTTTAAGATGCTATCGGAGCAGAATCCACTGTTTTTGGCACCTAAAGGCGCCATAGTTTCATTTGGAAAGAAATTTGACATCAGATTTCCATTGCGTGAGCAATGGAGCAATCCAGAATGCATTCAGGGAAGTTTGACGGATACTTTTTTTACCGATGGGGCCAAAAATAAAAGAGGATCTGGAGCCGAATGGCACTTAAACGATAGCTATAAGTATCACTATGTTATGGGGAAAGGGCAACTGTTTTCCAAACTGAAATTTTTGTCCTCCTGAAAGTAGCCGAATGGGTAATCGAGAGGAGATGGAGCGGGAAACAGATTGGAATTTTCAGTGACAGTCAGGCTGCACTAAAGGCTTTGGAGAACGCAAAGTAGACCTCAAAGATTATTCAAGAATGTAAGAAGACAGAACAGGATTGTACTTATATGAATTCCAGGGCATTCCGGTGTTCAAGAAACGAGATTGCCGATGAAATGGTCAACCGTGAACGAGCGGTTCCCCCACAAGGAGCAGAAACAATAATCGGAATCAGTTCTGCAGGAATCATGAAGTGGGTCAGTGATTATGTATGCAATTTACATAAAGAGCGATGGTCCGGTCTAGAACGCTGTAGAACAGCAAAATATTTTCTGACAAGCCCGAACAGAAAACTGTCGGACTTTCTTCTAAAACTTGGAAGATAACACGTTCAGTTGATGGCCGGTACTATTACAGGACACAATCCATGGGGTCAATATAAGACCACCATTGGAATCACTGAGTACCCGATTTGCCTGTTTTGCTTAAAGGAGGCAGATAGCATTGCGCATTTTCTTTGTGAGGGTCTTACATTTGCTAGAGCAAAACTTCGAATTTTGGGTTCCGATGTCATGAAAACGAACTCGAGTTGGAATCATTGAGGACCCGATTTGCCTTTATTGCTTATGGGAGACAGATAGCACTGAGTATTTTCTCTGTGAATGTCCTGCATTTGCAAGGTTACGAATTTTGGGTTCCGTTGTCATGAAAACGAGTAAATTTCGTTCTCTCAAACTGGAGGATATTTTCAGATCTACCAAAGAATCTGGAAAATTCTCACAGGTCTAACTACCTCTATTCTATCCTAAATTTTTCCTTCTGTTACTTCTCCCCTTTCCTCCTTGGCTATCTAGCCATTCACTTTCCAGATCTTTAAGTACAATGAGCTTTTTAGCCTGGCTCGACTCGCGGTGCTTCTTGGCTCGACTTTTCAAATTTCATTCATTTCATTTCATGGTGTGTCAATTATTAACAATTTTTTCAATAGATATTTTTGTTTTCTTTTCAATGTACTGGTTCAAATATATCTTTCGATATATTTTTATGCGATTGTTTAGTCAAACCGAAAGTAATAACGAAGATTACTCCAATTAGAAAAAAATATATTTAAGTTACTCCTGCGAGCTCGGCTTACCGGCGTTTAGAAATTTCAGCGAGATGTAATTCATAATTAAAATTTTTAAAACTTATTGTCATATGATGGCGAGTGTTAAGGAGGGCATAATGTTTCTTTTTTTCAATATTTCAATGTTTTTCGAGTTTAAATTTTTTAGTTTTTATTAAGCAAAATCACCAACCAGCTGTAATCAAAATTTAGAAACATCAACAAATTTTCATTTAAATTGTCATCTAAAATTAATCTGAAACTTTAGAAAATTTTCGGGCTAAAAAATCGATTAGATTTTAATACCTTTTTTCTGACACCTTTTTCCACTTTATTCCATAAAAAACTTATTTTTTTGTGCACATTTCTATAGCGAAAAAATATAAAATAATCAACCCCAGTTTTTATAAATTGCCCTTTTTATAGGAATAAAAACGGCGAGAGGGATTAAGAAACAAAAAACTTGTTTAAACCAACGCAATTCTTTAGTCGCTTAAACCTTGCACTTTCATCATCAGATTGGCATTGCAGTCCGGGGTGAATCATTGCCTCCTTTACAATACGCCTCCATTCTTCTCGACAGCACACTTTCGCTCTATGTTGTGAGATTCTCATCTTACGCATGCCGTCTTCTACGTCTTGCAACCATCGTCGTCTTGGCCGGCCTCTCCTTCATGCTCCTTCAGGATTTGCTTCAAAAACTGGTTTGGTCCCTCTTTCGCTGCTCATTCTTAGGACGTGTCCATACCACCGTAATCTTTGCGACTTTATAAACCGCGTTACATTTCGCCTCGCGATTAAAACACTGAGCTCGTGGTTATACCGTATACGGTATGTACCGTCTTCTAACTGTATAGGGCCGAATATTTTTCTGAGAATTTTTCTTTCAAACCGCTTCAGCAAATTCACATCCTTAACTTTAAGGACCCATGTTTTACAGTCGTAGGATAGAACCGGCCTTATTATAGTTTTGGACATCTTGTGATTTTATTCCTTTGATATCAATTAAGACTTCATAAGTTTGATCTGGCCGAAGTATGCTCTGTTAGCTGCCCGAATACGGTCTTGTATTGATAAGGACAGATCCTCATTTACAGGGTGAACGATATGAAGTGTTACTTATTCAAAACACCATGTGAAATTGTGTGAAATTAGTTTTTATTGATTTCAACAACAAAATTGTTCAAAAATGATTACAATATTAACATACCTATATTCACTTTAGCCCGATATGACCACCTTTTTTCTTGACTATAGCCTTCAAACGGTCAAAAAATGAGTTGCATGCTGCACGAATGTGACCTTGAGGTGTTTTGGCCCATTCTCGTTAATCGCTTTCTTCAGCGCATCCATACTGGCATATTTTTTAGTCCTCATCTTGCTCTCCAAAATGGACGAGATGGAATAGTCCATCGGATTTGCGTCTGACGAATTCGAAAGTCATTGCGTGGACGAAATGTAGTGTGGAACATGATTTTTTAACCATTCTTGGTTCACACGAGCTTTATGAGACGGTGCCGAGTCCTGTTGAAACGTCCATGGTCTACGACCGAAATGATTGCGTATCCACGGCTCTAAAGCAGCTTCTAAAACATTTTCCCGATATTAAGTCGCAGTCGCATTCACTTTAACACCAGGCTCGATAAAAACGATTGGAGAGCGCTCATCAGCAGTCACTACCGCCCAAACCATTACTTGCGATGGGAAATTGCTTCTAGTGGCCATACGTAGGCTCAAATTCTCGTATGAGAGTTCGGTCAAGTAAACACGATCGTTTTGAGTGTTTATGAACTGCTCAATTCGGACATTTTTTTCATCAGAAAACACAATCACACTAATACGTTTGAATTCCATCACAGAAAAAAAAAATCAACAAAACTGAGACGCAAATGCTTTTGATGGCTTATAAACAATATATTGAACTGTCACTAGAACAATTTTGACGTTGATGTCATGAGTTGTTTCACAGATACAAGCAGTGTGAAGTTGGTAACACTTCATATCGTTCACCCTATATGATGAGTACTACGCCTGTTATTATTATTGATTGGCTGTCTGTGCACTGCGACCTGAAGAGATCTATTGTGCAGCCATGTAGCCTACTCCAACAGTTTTAAGCTGTTAATAAATCCTAAAATTGCTGTAGGTCTAATTTCTACCAGGAGGCTTGGATCTATAGCCCCATTTCCCAGGTAATTTAGTCTGCGTCGTGCCACTGCTGGGTAGTCGCATATAATCGTTTTCTATCACATCTATCTTTTTCATGTGATAATTAAGTTTACAGTGTCCTGTTAGTAGTTCAGTGTACAGTTGCATGTCCTTTCTGCCTAGGTTAAGGATTACTTCTGCTTTTATCCGTTCTGGAGCTATGAGTCTTTTCGATTGCCGCATGCCCGATTGGGCTCCCCAGTAATCGATTAGGCCTCGTTGTTCCAGCTCACGCAGAAAGGCACGTTTGAAGCTGTTATTTACCCCACAGAAAGGTTCAACACCTATTAACACTAAACTTACCGATATTTTATGTATTCCTATTTCTACCAAAGTGGGTCAAATGACCCGTCTTAAAAATATTATATACATTATTAAGATCACATATATTTCTCGGTAAAACAATTAGAAAGAGAAGAATAAATCTTGAAAAATACATTCGATGTATTTTTTAATAAAAGTCGTGAAGACAAACGACGATTTAATAATGTTATTTCTAAGAACTTCTGACAAAAAGTTTAAAATGGGGCATTTGACCCGTCCATGGTAGGTTTCGTGTTAAGGGAGTGTTTACACCCTTTTTCGCTAAAGTGTGCGCAATTTCATTCACTTCGCGCCCCTCATGTGCCAGAACCCACATCAAGGTAACAAAGTTGCTTGATGCTAGGGTGCTGACGATTTTAAAACATTCATCGAATTTAGAGTTGCTTGACTATCAGAGAGAATGTTAATATTGGCACCGCGCGTGCCTCTCCGTAGACATTCTCTGGCACACAGCTCTAAGGCGTGGACCTCCACCTAAAAAATGGAAGTGGGTTTGCCCATTGCAATTGCTTTTTTGAAATGTGGTGCGACAATTCCAGCCCCGGCACTACCGTATTCCATTTTGGACCCATCAGTCAACCACACCTGTGCGCCCTGTTTTAAGGATATTTCATTGTTTCTCCACGCTGAGCGGTCACTAATGACTACTTTGAATTTCTTGGAGAATTCTAGTTTCCTCTCCATCTTGTCGAGGACTGTCTGGCACGGAGAGCTTACAATTGAACCCAGAATCGTTACATGTCCTGTAAGACTGACTTCTTTGAGATGGAAAGCCTTAGAGCTGCACTGATTGCCGTCCCTTTGGCTACAAGATATAGTGGAATGAGTCCAGTGACCATTCCTAAAGCCGCTGTGGGGCAGGCTCGCATTGCATTAGTTTGGTCTACTTTTGGCCACCATACCAGAGAGGCATAGGTGATCACTGGCACTATTATTGCCTTATAAGACCATGCCATCATCTTTGGCCACAGACCCCATGTTTTACCGTAGAGCCTTTGGCATACGTATATTGCTCTCAGGGCTTTATTTTTACTACGCCTAATTATTTAAACTTTCGTAAGAGCGCAAAAATATAGCTTCCGATTCTGATGTGACTATCATGAAAGGATGGTGTCATGTGTTTCGTTTTTTCTTCATTAATCTTGAGACCCGCAGGTCTTGTAGCTTACACTAGCCGCCCGAAAACATTCTGAAGAGTCTCGCTATGTGTCCCTAAACCTTGTACTTTATTGTGCCGAAATTCAGTCGGCTATAAAACTGTATACTCGAAATTGTTTTAGAAATTCAGATTGGAAAGAACAAAATTGAAATGAAAATTTTTTAAATTTTTTTAAATTTTGTAGTGAATGAATGATCTGTTAAACGTTCAAAAGCATTTCAGAAAGCTTTGCATTAGCGATCAGCTAAAAAGCTTTAATTTTGCGCGAGTGATAAGAGAGTGTGACAATTAGGGAGAATGGGAGAGCTTATGGGTACAATCTGCTTTACCTAAATCATAGCTTTGGCAATTCACCTGTAGAAAATATTTGTTATTTACACTTTTAACTCCATTGCATACAGTTTCCTCAATGAAAATTGTTAGTAAATTTATTTACGCTTAATTTACAATAAATAAATAAAATATTTACTCAATGCATAGCTTCTACCCATATATACCTATGTACTTATATGGATGTCTTTGTATAATGAAGCACCCATGCATACAAAAAATTCGTTGCAATAATATCAGCATTCCTCATTTAAAACGCTTATCACTGGCGCCGATAAGTAACCAACAAACAAACTTGACCATAAAACACGATAATCCAAAATGCTAAGTACCCCACACGATACTGTCCGCCATTGAGATCCGATCAGTTCCATTTAGTGTGTTTTGAAAATAAGTCTTAAAATCTCATCTATTTCAAAAAAAAAAAAAAAATGCAGCTGCAAAAACTGTTTATCTACATTTTCCTCTTAGTCATTTCCTCCGCAGAGCTAGCGGCCACTACGCTAGAAATCCAACCCCGAATCATTGGCGGCAACGAAGTGGACATCGCCAAGTATCCCTACCTTGTGTCCATACGCTACCGGCTCGTAGAAAATGGTCCTTATTGGCACAAATGCGCAGGTGTTATAATCTCAGAAGGAGCTGTCCTAACCGCCGCTCAATGCATACACGAAATCCAAACGGAACGCGTTATGATCGTAGCAGACGCTAATCGCCGCACGGGTGGCGATGGCAAACAATATCCAGCTTCCAAGTGGGTTGCACACGCAAACTTTTCAACCTACACGGCCGACTACGACATTGGTCTGCTGTTCGTCGACTTGCCTTTCGAATTGTCTGCTGAGAGTTCACCATTGCGTAGTATTAGCATACGTGCACAGCGCCCGGCAGTCAACCGATTAGCAACAGTTGCAGGTTGGGGATATCGCGAGGAATTCGGACCATCCTCAAACAACTTAGAGGAGACTAAAGTGCCGATTGTCAGCGCAGCGGAGTGTATGGCTATTTATGGTGCGGATGAGCTGAGTGAACGAATGATTTGTGCGGGTTATTTGCAAGCAGGCGGCCATGATGCATGCCAAGGCGATACTGGCGGGCCGCTGGTGTATGGCGGAGAGTTGGTGGGTTTGGTATCGTGGGGGCGTGGCTGTGCGCGTCCCGGCTATCCCACGGTTTACACCTATGTGGGAAGTTTGAAGTCGTGGATTGACGAGGAGTTGCAGAAAGCGAATGCGTGAAGGATGCGTGCATGGAATAGATTAATAATAATAAAAAATTTAAGTTTGATTTTCAGTCGATTATTTACGATAATATTATATGAATGTGTGATGGAGGTTCAAAACTTGACTCAAAATAAAATGTCTTGAAGTTTTTGCAATAATTTTTTATCAAATTAACTTGACTAAATATTTCGCAGCTGATAACTTCATTTTCAAATAATAAGTTGGATCCAACAGCAATGTGGTCTGTGGCTACCATGGCTTTGTGGTTTTGATAAGTTTTTTTTTTTTTTTTTTTTTTTTTTTTTTTTTCATTATAAATTACGATCTGTTAATATTAACAATAAGTAATTGGTGTTAGGGTTTGGAATTAAAATGTCCCTTCCCTTTGAAAGAGAACATTATTGTCTTTGGTGGTATTTAGTTACAATTTTACTAATACATAGTTTTCTATAATTTTATATTATTATATTTTATTTTATATCACAGTACGGGCAAGATCTGTGGGTGTTTTGCGCTTTAGTCTTCTTGGTTTAAGTTCCATTTCCGGTATCAGTCTCATCTCATGGTTTTTGTGCTCTAATAGTCGCAAGATGTGCTTACTGCTGCTTCTTTTTTACTGCTTCAGTGACAGTGTCTATGCCGAGGTCGCGGTGAATATCGTTATTTTTTATATACCAATTTGCGTTTGTGATGGTCCTTAGCATCTTAGACTGACTTCTCTGAATGATTTGTAGGTTTGATTTACTGGCAGTCCCCCAAATTTCTAGTCCATAGGTCCATGTCGGTCTGATTATTAATTTGTATATCATTTGTTTATTAAGTAAGCTTAGGGTTGATTGTTTTCCTAGAAGCCAGTAGAGTTGTCGGAATTTGTTTATCATCTCGTTTCTCTTGTTTAGTATGTGTTTTTTCCATGTGAGTTTTGAGTCAATCGTTATGCCTAAGTATTTTGCACTTGAGTGTATTTTTATGTCTTCCCCGTTAATTTGGATTGGATATCTTGCAGATTTTCTCTTCGCGTATATTACATGTTGTGTTTTGTCTTTATTGACCTCAATGCCCCATTTTTCAAACCATTTGGTTGTTGCTGATAGCGTATCTTGCAGTGTTTTTTTTGCTGCTTCTTCATTGTGGTTAGCTGACATTAAAACTGTGTCGTCTGCAAATGTAGCTATCATTGATCCTCGAGTAGTTGGCGTTGGTATATCTGCTGTGTATACTAAGTATAGTATGGGGCCCAGTACGCTTCCTTGAGGCACTTCAGCAGTCGCCGTCAAGATAACAGAGCACTCATCGTCATATTTTATGAAGAAGTGTCTATCACTCATGTAGCTTTTAAGGATATTAAATATGTTAAGTGGTAAAATGGTTTTTAGTTTATATAGAAGTCCTTTGTGCCATACTCTATCAAAAGCTTTCGCGATGTCCAAATACACGGCAATGCAATATTTCTTCTTATCGAAGTCGTCTGTAATTTTGTTTACTACTCTGTGAATCTGTTGCACAGTTGAATGTTGTTTTCGGAAATCGAACTGGTGTGAGGGGATAGCATCTTTTTGTTTTAGAATCGGGTCAATTCTGTCAAGCAGTATTTTCTCAAACAATTTAGAGAGGATGGGCAGCAAGCTAATTGGTCTGTACGAGCTAGCACCAGTGGCGTTCTTGTTTGGCTTGGGGATCGCTATAACTTGTGCAACTTTCCATGCTTTTGGGAAGTATTGTAACCTAATTATTCCGTTGAAGAGGTCTCGTATGTATTTTATTATAGTATCGGGTAGTTCCTTTAGTATTTTCCCATTTATTTGGTCATATCCCGGTGTCTTTTTGTCTTTAAGTTTCTTTATATAATATTTGATTTCTTCTTTTGTCGTGTTTTGTATTGTGTGGTCTGCATTCTCAATTGTGTTCGGCAGCTTAATGTCTTTATTATCCATGCTATTTGTAAATATTGTTTTAAAGTGGTCAGCTAATGTTTCAGCCTTTTCTTTGCTTGTTCTAGCCCATGTGTTGGAGTTTGTTTTTATTGGAGGCTTGTGTATGATTGTTTTAGTGAGTTTTTTAGTTGCTTTCCATAGGGAATAGTTGGTAGCTGTAGTTGTTTCGAGGCTGATAAGTTGACAACAGAAAACTTCCAACGTAAAACATCCGTTTATCAACGGGTCCTCAAAATTAGTACATTTACAATATCTGCCTACGGCATTTTGGTGGATGACCATTTTTAGTGAATTTTAGTGAATTGAGCTAAATTAAATTTATTTACATTCTGTCAAAAAAAACTCGCCAATTATTCATTTAAAAAGCGCGATATATCTAATTTTTTTGCAGGAATGTTGGTACAACTCTCCTCTATAGTGTCGCAGAGTCTGAGGATGATCTGTCAATTAGCTTGTTTATGGCATTTAATTATATCAGTCAACCGCAGGTGTGCTCTGCGATGTTCAGCATGGATAAAAATATCGAAGAAAGAATTTGTCTACAATTTTTTGTTTTGAACGGGATTTCGTTGAAAATGCTGCAGAAAGCCTATGGCGAGTGTGCTTTATCAAAATCACGGGTATACGAGTGGCATAAGGCTTTTGCAGAGGGCCGAGAAGATTTGCCCCGATTTGGTCGCCCATCAACGTCTTCAAGGGATGAAAACGTCCACAAAGTCAAGGAAATGGTGCGGGAAAACAATCATTTACGTTTGAGGGATGTAGCTCGTGACCTTAGCGTGTCTCACGAATCAATGCGCAACATTTTACACCATCAATTTGGCATGAGACGCGTGGCTGCTCGACTCGTTCCAAGAGAGTTGAATTTCTTTAAAAAAATTCATGGGAAGAAGGTGGTTGAAGACAGCTTGAGCAAATGAATTCGGACCCAACGTTTATCCAGCGCATCATAACAGGTTATGAGACGTGGGTATATGAGTTTGAGGCGCCGAAACCCAAAAAACCACGTGAAGCTCGGTCAAAAGTGAAAGTCAAGCTACTTGTTTTCTGTGATTATCATGGTGTCATGCACTCGGAATTCATTTCAACTGATTCTACGGTAAATAAAGAAAATTATTTGGCAGTTAGGTGGCATTTGAGAGTGAATGTGCGTAGCAAATGGCCCTATTTGTGGAAAAAAACTCATGGATCTTGCACCATGATAACGCACCGCCGCACAAGGCTCATATTGTGAACACTTTTTTGACGAAAAACTCGACAAATAACATCGAGCAATTATCTTATTGACCGGATTTAGCCCCTTGGGACTCTTTCCTTTCTCCAAAACTTAAATTGTCACTCCGCGGACGACGCTTTGAGTCGATAGAGGTCATTAAGGAGAATTCCCTGAAAGATCTGAAGAAGATCTCTTCAAACGCGTTTAAATGGAGCTTTGATGACTGGACTAATCGTTGGCATATGTGTATTGCTTCGAATGGAGCCTATTTTGAAGGCGACAAAAAAAATTTGGTTGATGATTAAATAATTATTTGGCGTTTTATTGAACAATTCCCAGTACTTTTTTGACAGAATGTATTTTCGCAAATACAGGAAGGTGCAAATATCTAAAAGTATGTCCACAGTGCTTAGCAATAAATCCTGAAAAATTAATCTACCCGTTCACATATGGCAGATTAGCTGCAAAATTGACAATCAGCCGTCAAGACAGTTTTGAAAGGTTTTTCTTCATAGAAATTGGTTTAGTAGAATATTTCAGTGTTTTTTTTGGTTTATTTAATTATTATTAACGACATGAAGATAAGCAAAAGAGAAGCAATAGTTAAGCTAATTGTGCAATTTGCATCATTTACTTAAATGTCCACCATAAGCATGTCTCCAGATAAAATCCGTCAAACAGAAAGGAGTTACTTATAAGCCGCGATATCCAAATTTGGTATCCTCGCAAAATTAATACGGCTATGCAAGGTGCCGTTGCTCAACACCAGCAGCGCCGTCAGAATCTCTCCGAGCCGTTTGATACCAAACGAGGTTTCAGACAGGGTGACTCGCTGTTATGTGACTTCTTTAACCTGATGCTGGAAAAGATCGTGCGAGCCGCAGAACTTAATCGCTCCGGCACAATTTTTTATAAGAGCGTACAATTGTTGGCGTATGCCGATGATACCGATATCATTGTCCTTAACAACCGCGCTGCTAGTTCTGCCTTTTCCAAACTGGATAAAGAAGCAAAGCGAATGGGTCTGTTGGTGAACGAGGACAAAACGTCCATCAAACAAATAGTCGGCGCACTCGAGTATCGGCACCCACGTCACTGTTGACAGTTATGATTTCGAGGTTGTAAGAGACTTCGTTTAGTTAGGAACACCGAAAATAATGTCAGCCTTAAAATCCAACATAGAATCTTTCTTGCTAACAAGTGCTACTTTGGACTAAGTAGGCAACTGAGCAGTAAAGTCCTCTCTCGACGAACAAAACTAACACTCTACAAGACTCTCATCATGCCCGTCCTAACGCATGGCGCAGAAGCGTGGACGATGACAACATCCGATGAGGCGACGCGTGGAGTATTTAGGAGAAAGATTCTGCTCAAGATTTTTGGACCTTTGCACGTTGGCGACGACGAGTATCATAGGCGTTGAAACGATGAGCTGAATGAGCTTTACGCTGACATAGACATAGCGCAGCGAATAAGAATCTAGCGGCTACGTTGGCTGGGTCATGTCGTCCGAATGGATACAAACGCTCCGGCTTTGAAAGTATTCGATGCGGTACCAGATGGTGGTAGCAGAGGAAGAGGAAGGCCTCCTCTGCGTTGGAAAGATCAGGTGGAGAAGGACTTGGCTTCACTTGGTGTGTCCAATTGGCGCCGGTTAGCACGAGAAAGAAACGACTGGCGTGCTTTGTTAATCTCGGCCAAAATCGCGTAAGCGGTTATCGCGCCAATTAAGAAGAAGAAGAAGAAGAAGTATAAAGAAATACCCAACGCAAACAAATGTGAGTAGCAAACGTACTTTCATTCTAGTTCTCACGTACTTGCGCATGATTCTAATGCAATGATTTACAACCGTTATCGACACTTGACGCTACTGCTAGTAGATTTTGCCACCACACTGAAATAACCCAAAACCACAACCATAAATAAAAGTTTTATTTTATTCATATCGTTTCCTTCTATAAAGTATTTACGAAATTGGATGTTCCAAAATTATGGTATTGTCTTTGGCCGTCGCCTCGATCCATTCGGCTAAATCTGGCACTGATGCATACACACCTGGGAAGTTTTTGCGCGCACATCCAATACCCCACGAAACAATGCCCAACAATTCGTTGCCAACGATCAGCGGACCACCCGAATCACCTTGGCAGGCATCCTGACCGCCACCCTCCACAGCCGCACACAACATACGATTCGTTATTAGCAGAGGATAGGATTTACGACAGCTCGAATTGGCCACCACATTAACATTGACTTGCTGCAATTGATTGCTTACGGTTCCATCCTCTACGAGTGTACCCCAACCGGTCACAGTAACCTCAGTGCCAGCAGCTGGACGCTCCTTCGCCAGAGCAATGGGCTGAATGTACTCGTTGAATGACAATTTGCTGGCCAACACCAAAAGCGCCACATCGTAATCGTTAAGCGAACTATAGCTTTCATGCATAATATACTGCAGCACTGGCACTTCGATGCCTTGCTCACTCAGCAGTGAGATGCCAGCAACAATGCTCAATTGCGAAGCTTCCACACCAGTCACGCAATGTGAAGCGCTCACGATGATGGAGGACGAGTAAATGCTGCCGCCACAACGATGACTTCCTTTGTAGCGCATGGAGATCTGATGTGGATACTGGCTTATGTCTGCGTCTGTGCCACCAACGATACGCCCATCGGGCATGGGTACAGATTCCAATGACTGGAGGCCAGCATTAGCGCTGCCACTGGTGTAGGCGATGACAAGCAACGCGACGAGTGTTGCGTGTGCAAACATTTTTACTCAATGAAGGATTTACGCAGTGTAGCGACACTTATATTATGGCTGAGTGTAAAACGCGCCTAACGATTATCAGCTAATCTCTAGGAGTAGTAAATCAATGCTTAAGTACCAGACAAAGACTGTCCAACTTCGGGCGTGTAGAAAAAGATCGATTAGTAATACCGTAGGGAAACAAAAAAATGAGTACCTAATTTTAGAGTGCTTTAAAAAATACTCAATATCGTACGCAACTCTTCACTAATCAATTGCCACGCCACTACTACGAGTGCTTGCTTTAGAGCACTTTCCGGCTGTCGAGCAATGCTCTAAACGGAAGTGCTTGGCGAGATTTTATATGAAACAAAGCATATTTTTAGGCGCCAAAGTAATGTAAAACTCGAACTGATGCTTTCTGTAAACCAGTAATGAAATTCGATGGCTAGATTTCAGGCAGGGTTTATCAATAAGAACATAAAATAACTTTTGGAGTGCCCAAAATGTTTAAGTCCCTCAAAATTTGATCGTTTGAAGTACTAATTAACTACTGGACATCTGCAGGAATGTTATCACTCGCATGTGACCACTCACTTCATTGCCATACGTAAGCACTTGTAAGTGTCAAAGCAAATTGAACAGGTAATGGCAGCAGAGCAAAAGCAATACGAGCAATGTATTTTGTATTTTCTTTTGGTGCCTAAAATGTTAAAATCTACAAGCAAAGATTTACAGTTTAGAGTAATTTAAACACAATTTCATAATTTAGAGACCAAATAAATAGAAAATACATCAAATTGGCTACTCTACTCATGCAACCTGTTCAATGTGCCTTGGTATGAATGAAAAACCTACCGAATGGCACAGGAGAGATTATCAATCAGTTATTTGTACATCCGGCACTCGCACCAGCCACGATTCATACTCGGCGGAACTCGGCAACCACTAAATTCGCTTACTTTGGTATGAATTACATTCATTCCGGAGGGTGGAAAGTAGTGAGTAAAGAAAGTGGATTATCTTTGCCAATGTAAGATATTTAAGATATTTAATGAGATCAAAATATAATTACGTACTACTTAAATTTCATTTCTCCCCATTTCATATGAACATAAATTTTATGCCAACAAAATATTTTCGAATGTGTAAGTAATACGAAATTTCTGACTATAAAAGAATTAAATTTTTTAATAAAATAATTCGGCTTTACTTTACTTACTTTATTTTTCGATGCCGTGAAATTTGCATAACTAAAAAAACGCAAAAAAAAGAAAAAAATTATTAAACAATTAATAAACGAAACCGAAAATATCCTTGAAAATTATAATTTTACCTATTTTTGGCATTGTCATGGAGTTTCTTCAAAATTTATTTAAAATTTTTTTATTCAAGTATAATACTAAGACATGGGTTCCTGCCCATCGCGACATTAAGGGTAACTGTAGAGCCGATTAACTAGCGAAGCTCGGCACCAAATTGACCAATGAGTACATAGACAATGACATAGGGACACCCTTACAAACATGTAAGCTACTACTCATCCTTGTAGAAATCGTAAGTAACGCAAACGAAAGATGGCGTAATGAAGCCACCTGCAAAATCGCCCGTCAACTGTGGCCGACTCTCAATGCTAAATCCAAAATGAATCTCTGCTAAGCCAAAAAATACAGTCTTGGCTCACTGATTTCGGTTACAACAGGGCACTGCCTATTCGGCAGGCACGCCCAGAAGATGGATGTGCAAACACATAGCTTCTATAGAAGTTGTCTAGATGAGGACGAGGAAGAGACAATCTCGCACCTACTGTGCCATTGTCCTGTTCTATTCAGACGCAGGTTTACTACTCTAGATAAACAATTTTTTAATGAGTTGGAAGATCTCAGTTCTGCAGAAATCAGAAATATTTGAAAAGCACACACTGGTTTTAAGAGAGATAGGGACAAGCTTCCCACGCGGCATCACAATGGGCTATGAGCCTGAATGTGTCCCATAGAACAACCGCTTCAACCTAACCTAACCTAACCTGTAATAATGAGAAGTACAAATTTAATAATTTTTAGATTGATGATCTTCGGAAGAAGTTTGATTAGATGTTGAAATTTTGGTATCGAATTTTTTACAGTGAAAAATCTTCCGTTATTTTCCAAATTTATACACATTTTTTTATTCTCTAGGATAAAACATGCTTTTAAAAAAAATTTGTTGGGGGAAATTGTATTTTTTTTTAAATGTATTTTTTTGCTAAAAATCTTTTGTAAACATTTATATTTGTCATTTGTAAAAACATCCCGCGCATTTTTATAATTTTTTTAAATTTAATTTCTTAAGATAAAAGTATATACTTTTAAAAAAAAATTTTTGGTGTTTTTAGATATTGAAAGGTTTGGTGTCGAATTTTTTAAAGTGAAACATCTTCTGTTCTTTTCAACATTTATGCACATTTAAGAATAAAACATGCTTTTAAAAAAATTTTTTTTGAGGGAAAATTGTATTTTTTTGTTAAATTTTTTGTAAAAATTTATTTTTGTCATTTTTGAAAAACATTCCTCAAATTTTTATAAATTTTTTTATTTAATTTTTTAAGATAAAAGTTATGAAAATGATAAAAGTAAAAAAAAATGTTTGGTATTTTTTGATATTGAAAGGTTTGATATCGAATTTTTTAAAGTGAAATATCTTCTGTTCTTTTCAACATTTATACATTTTTTTATTCTATGGGATAAAACATGCATTTTGTGAAAAATAGTATTTTCTGTTCAAAATATTTTGTAACCATTTTATTTTTATCATTTTTGAAAAAAATTGAAATTTTTAAAAAATTTGTCCAACTTTTTCTAATTTTTTTTTAATAATAAAAAAATGGTTGTGGAAAATCTTTGTTGTGTAAAGTGTTTAGTAACATTCTGCTTATTTTTATAGAGTTATTTGTTAGTTTTTGAGGATAAAATATACTTTCTGAGAAAAAAAAAGTTTTTGCCATTTTTGAAAAACAGCCATCGCACTTTTACAAACTTTTTTTAAGTTTCGAAGATCAAATACAATACATATACAAATAAGCCCTACGCATTTCCATAAATTTTTTTTAAGGATAAAATATTTTTTATAATAAAGAATTTTTGGTAAATGAATTTTTTTTGGCATTTTTGAAAAACACCCTTCGCGTTTTTAAAGCCTTTTTTTATTTTTTAAGACCAAATACATATATGCACTTAACAATTTTTTTGTTTAAAAGTTTTAGTAATAACTGTTGTTTGTCATTTTTGAAAAACATCTTAAGTATTTCCATAATTTTTTCTCCGATTTTGTTGGACAAAATATACATTTTAATAAAATTTGTGGTAAATAAATTTTGCAACAAATTTTCATCAAAATTTCAAACTTTGTAGTCAGCAGTTTTGTAGCCCCTTCAATTTTTAGTATAATATTGTGGCCGCTTAAATTAACTCTAATTAATTAAATTAATCTAATTTTTTTTAATTTTTTACAGAGTTTGATACTTTAGATTATATGGTTTTTATTTGCATTCCTGTACAGCGAAAAAATAAATGGTTAGCATTAATATATTTTTAGTAGCAAATGATTGTACATACACTAGGGTGTCCCTTATATGAGAAAAAAGTTGTTTTTCTAATTTCGAGGGTATGCATCCATATTTTTTACTAATGCTATAAGATGCTCAAATATAGAATTTCATTTTTTTAGCATAATTGCAACCAGTACCGACCGAGCTTCAAAGTCACTATAAATGCAATAAATTACGCGAATATAAGAAAAAATAAAATGAAATGAACATTAATATTTAATTAAAAGCATAAAGTAATAACAATCAGTAAGGGTAACTTCTTTCTAGCGTAGTTTTTTACAGTCCGAATACAATTTTCTATGTTCCAGGACACAGCGCAGCAAGAAACGTTTTTGTTCTTCTTCAGCCGCGATAACACCGTTAAAATCTTGCAGCCCTTTCAGCAGTATCATTCACATCTCCCCTGACTTATTCTTCTTTTAGCTTCCAGAAAAGCAGAACTATTTTCCCAAGCAGATACATCGCTCTTTGGAAAACTGTCGTGGATCTGCAGTCTTAATCGAAATGGTTTGCTCTTCTCCGCTCCCGTGTTTTGTCTGAAAAATAAGTTAAGTAACAAAAAAAAAAAAAAAAAAATCAACAATAGATGAAGGTTCCAATCAAAGAGAACTGTTGAGACGGCCTGAGCTTGATGTATTCCAGAAGACATCTCTAGGTTTGGCACTGCAAGAAGTTGTTCTCTATCGTCAAACGAAGCAATAACTGGCAAACGTTCTCCTTTTGAACTTCGTAGATTCAACTCGGGTAATAGTTTTCCATTCCAATGGACTGTGACTACTTCGGGTACATTGATTTAGAAGTCAGATTTTATTGCTTCTGCCCTTGATTTCCTAGTTTCAGTACGAATTCGCTGAATCGAGGATTTGTTAATAGAGAAATCATCGCTTCTACCACGGCAATTAAAATGTAAACGGAGTCTCTAATGCTTAAGGGGACTCGGTGGTCTAGAAATTTCAAAAAATCGACTTTTTGTTTTTTCGATGTTTAATGAAAATTTCATGCGGAAATTCCTAATATTATAGCTACTACAGCCCATTTACTAGGTAGAAAGCGGTCCGCGCGCTCCTGTACCTCAAACTTTAAACTCAATTATCTCGAAACCACTTTTTTTGTTGTCAAAAAAACAAAAAAAAAACTATTCAACCGAATCGTCTGAATTTTTAATATGTTGTTCACAACATCAATGGCTATTGTCCGTACAAGAATCATATCATTATTTCAATTATTTCGTATTTGTTTGGTTAAAAAACTGAAAAAAACTCGAGTTTTAGAGTGTCAAATTCATAACCGCGCCATTTTGTCAATAAATTTTTTTTTGTTCTAGTCCCGTAGCTGCAGTCATACTGATCAATAATTTTTTTGGGTTTTTTGTTTCAGATAAATAGAAGAGCCAAAAGGGACAACACCGTCCAGGTACAACTTTTCGGGAGAGTCGCTTTTCCTTTTTTTATTGTAAAAAAAAATTCCTGAAAATTAGGGTATTTTCGAGCTCTAGACCACCTGTACCCCTCACTGACGTCGATCTAAAGCTGCAACTAGTTTATGTGCTATGAGATTTTTTCTATCTCTTTTTGAACTTTGCTTATGACAGGGAACGTCCGGCAAACTGAGCTCAGAATTCAATATTTGTTCTTCGTCTGAATTTTCAACACTTTCTAAGTTATTTGTGGTGGAAGTAGATGCAACAGTCAGCAGTGATTCTCTTTGTCTTACAATCCTTTCCTCTTCTTCCAGTCGTCGTCGCCTAGATCTTTCTTCTTTTTCCGCCAATTTTTTGTCTACACCACCTAAGCATCCCGAGCAAGCTCGCTTTCTCTGTTTCATTCAAGCTAATTTATCCCCCTCTATTTTCATTCTCTCAAAAACCATCAGCATGTGCAATTTCAAATAAATTATCGAGATCAATTTTGAAATTGATCTCAAGGCTCTTGAATGTGACTTGAGTTTTCTCACAGTTTTTTTGTAACTCTTTCCAAATATGATATAAATCAACAAGTTTCTTTACAAAGTTAGTAAAAGCTCTTATTAGAATTCTTGCTTTTTCCCAATATATAATGCGCTCCCTAATCACAAGACTTGCACTTTCTTTAAGGGGGGAAGTCCATGTAAAATTTTCAAAAAATCGATTCTTTTTGTTTTCGATATTTCGAAAGTATAAGAATATACTGTGAAATTTTCATGCGAAAACTCCTAATATTATAGCTTCTATAGCCCATTAATTATGTAGAGAGCGGTCCGCGCGCTCCTGTCCCTCAAACTTTAAACTCATTTATCTCGAAACTGTATTTTTAAAAACTGCTCGTGTTGTAACTCAAAAAGTTATCGACCGATTTGTTTGCAGTTTGATGAGGCCTTTCTGTACATTACTATCGGAAGGATAAACCTAAAATTTCATATATTTCGCGTTGATAAATAACTTTAAAAATGTCAATAAAATAGCCCTAAATTTTGGCTTTTTTTCAAAGGCTTATTTTATAATTAATTTTATACTTGTTTTTTAAATTTATAGGTCCATTCTTTCGGTTAATCTATCTATATATATAAAATTCAAATTATGTATGTATCTATAGATCGACTTGCGTCCTAAACGCATAAACCGATCGTAACCAAATTTGAAACACGAACTGGATACCTTACCGAGGTGGTCATAGGCTAAAAAATATTTTGATATATATATGGGGCGTGGCACCTCCCATACAAATGAAGTTTTTAACAGTCCGTATTTCTGAAAGTATTTACGTTAGACTACTGAAATTTGGTAAGGGGTTATATGACATTAATCCTTACCACATCCAGAAAAACTGCGTATAACGAAAAAGGGGGCGTGGCACCTCCCATACAACTGGAATTTTTTATAGTCCATATTTCTGGAAGTATTTGGGCTAGACGAATGAAATTTGGGAAGGGGTTATATGAGGTTAATCCCTAACACCTCCAAGAAAACTGAGAAAAAAGAGAAAGGGGGCTTGGCACCTCCCATGTAAATGCAATTTTTCATTGTCCATATTTCCGGAAGTATTTGGACTAGACAACTGAAATTTGGTAAGAGATTATATAAGGTTAATACCTAACACCTGCATGAAAACTGGTGATAGCTAGAAATGGGGCGTGACACCTCCTATACAAATGGGATTTTTCATACTGCATATCACTGGACGCATTTATGGTAGAATACCAAAAATTGGTAAAAAGTTTAATGAAGTTAGTATTTAGTACTCCTAGAAAAAATATGAGCTTAGAAAAAAATGGGGGTTAGACCATTTGATGTAGAAACGAATTTATATTATCAACGATAGAGGTATTGCTGAATTGAATGCATTCTCTTATTGGTAAAGCTTTATCGGTAAGTAAACAGTCCAGCAATCTAAGCGAAATATCAATTTTATTTAAAAAAATGCTTTAAAAACTACGCCATGCCTAGATAATAATGCCGGTTTAGTTACATAAATATTACACTCAAAGCTATATTATTACGTATGTAAGCTAAAATAGTTTTATTTTGAAATTAAATATGAAATAATCCAAATTAATAAAATAGCAAACAACACATATCAAATTGAAATGCAAGTTTAACAGCGGAAAATATTGACAGTGTTCACCACAAGTTATAAAATTATCGTTTAATCGCCATCACTGTAAATATGTAAACAAAAAACAGCTGATGCATTCCATTGTAATATCTATATTCAAAATTCAAGAAATACTACCAGGAACTGTCACAGTTTATCATTCCATTGAAACAGTCGTCGAAGAATCCCAGGCTGTTCATTATCCCGTTGAGTTTCTTAACTCCGGACCCATCAGGAATTCCTCCTCATCGACTGATGCTTAAAAAGGGGGCCATGATAATTATGCTGCGTAATTTGGATCCTCCACGTTTATGCAATGGCACAAGGCTAATCATCACGAAACTTTTACCGAATGTTATAGAAGCTATGGTTTTATCAGGAAATTTTGAAAATCACAAAGTTTTCATACCAAGAATTCCAATGATACCGATGGGACTACGTTCAAAAACGGATATACCTTTCAATTTTAAACGCCTCCAATTTCCCATTAGACTGGCTTTCGCAATGACCATAAATAAAGCTCAGGGGCAATCATTAGCTGTAGCAGGAGTCAATCCAACCAACTCATGTTTTACCCATGGCCAATTATAGGTATGTAGCCTACTCCAGAGTTGGCGCACCGAAAAACCTTTTTATTTATACTCAAAATAATACAAGAAAAAATGTCGTATATCCGATCGTTTTAAATAATACCTAAACTGACTTAAAAAAGTTAAAGTTGTTTTATTTACATTGCATACTTTTTGATAGAAATGTGAGGTGAAACCCACGGGTATAAGCTAGTATGTTATAAAAAAAATCAATTTAATTTTTTTGTTTCATATCGATAGATTAAGAGTAATAAATAGCGAAGTTTGGGACCTCGAACCGTAGGCAGCCGACAAGAAATGGTCCTGAGTCGCCATTTTGGAAAAAAATGAAAACAATTTTTTTTTGTACTTTCGAAAGGTTAAATAAAGTTGTGTTAAAGCTTCAAAATAATATAATTATTTTATCACCTTTAAAAATATGTTTAAAAAGTTACCGATTTTGCGGCTTCTACATGGACTTGCCCCCTTAACAGGCAGTTTAACTTGACGAATATTTTAAAATGGGACTGACAGAACTTGTCGATTAGATGATGACTTTGCACCATTTATTTGATAGCGAGGCAATCCGATAAGGAAAATATTTTGTTTGTCACTCCGTAATTCCACCGACATGTTTACACACTAAACAATGGAGCACTAATAATCTCAAAAATCACGTATGAAATGACACATGAAAGTATGTAGTTACAACTCACAGCTCAGTATACCTACAAGTATATACAACTTGTATGGACATGTTTAAATTGCAAGACGGCACGGGTTATCGTTTATAAATCAAGCTAATGATGCTTTCCATTTCAATTCAACCGGGCTATTCGGGTCATATTCTTCGATTTCGATGTAACTCAAATATGTTGCTCTCTGGTCAAAATAATAAGACATATTTTTTTGTTCGCCCGAAAAAATTTTTTTTCAAGAGTTATCGGCAATTTTGTTTTTCGGCTCAAACTCGATTTTTTTTAATTATATAAGAAACAAATTTTTTTAAATGCCCATAACTTAGTCAAAAATGAACCGATTTTAATAATTCTGGGTTCAAAATGATTGTAATAACTTACACGAGCGACTTCATGTAGAAACAATTGCAAAAAGTAGTTGAAAATTTTTTATTTAGCAAAAAAGAAAAAAAATTGAAATTTTTTCGAAATTCAATATTTCAAAAAGTGTATTTTTTTTTGTTTACAACTTTTTCCAAATCAAAAGGACATCTCAAACTTTAATTGAGCTGAATGCCAAGTAGCTAAAATGCGTTGTTTTTGAGTAATGAATTTTTGAGTAAAAACCCTCTTTCGCACTTTTTGTTTTTTGCAAAATAAAACATTTTCAACTTCTTTTTTGCAATTGTTTCTGCATGAAGTCGCTTGTGTAAGTAATCATAGGGGGCCATATCGGTAACAATGGTATCGTCTTCACTAAATAATTTTTTCTTAACCACTCGAAGATTAACATCTACAACATTTTTTTTTTGATATCAATTGGGGCTCTGTGATTGTATGCATGCCTCTAGCGAACTCTTCCATGGAGATGTAGGTTCATATGTACGAATGAAGGTGCTATACCTGTAGGTAGTTTATTCAATACAGATCAGCGTGACATACCTTTCCAATAGTGATTCAGCTTTGCCCCATCTTACGCATTCCTTCGCTGTCAGCCTTAGTTTACAAGAGGGCATCATCCTCCGAAGACTCGTAGGCTCTTAGTATTATATATACTTTTAAATAAATATGCTGAGTTCATAGCTAGATGTGTCAGCCGGAGCGGAGGAAGCTTTTGGGGAATTTTCATTTTCACATTATTCCATAACTTTTTTTTCATTGCAAATTAGGCAATAAATTTAAGTTGCTTTGTATCACTCATCAGTTTTTAATCATTTGGGACTTTCTTTAAATTCGTATAAATTCTAATTAAACAAGCCGATTAAAAGTATTATTGTAGTAGTATTAATAGCATATGTAATTTATCAGTTGATAATATGCGCTAATTACTCATTCACTCAACAATGTCACTAATAATGTATATAATCGTATCAGTAGTCCGTTTCTGTGCCCGATTCGTGCATTGTCATGGTGCTAAGTCCATGAGTTGGTTTCCCACAAATCCTTTTTATTTTGGTGAATTGCTTCAGGTAAACGGATTATAATGATAAAATAATAGTCCTTATTAAGTGCCTGACCTTCTGGCAAAAATTCGTGCGGTACAATACCGTTGTAATCCATAAAAACCGTGATCAAACTTTATTTTTTGACAGAAAATTACCTGGTTTCGTTTTCTGGTCTTGGTTCGTGCGGAGCTCTCCACTTACTCGCCTGTCGTACTCATAAATCTACGTCTCATATTCACTGATGATGCGTTTGATGAATATTGGGTCGGATTCAACCTTGGGAATGGCTGTCTTTGATGAAATCCACGCGATATCATCGCTTTTTTGCATGAAATTCATGTCATTTGGGGTAACTTTGCAGCAACGCGGGCCAAATCTAAATCATTAACTACAATTTTCTGAACGGATCCTCTGCCAGCTCTTCTAAGTGGTTATTGATCAACTCTTCTTTCACTTTACTGATGTTTTCATCAGTTTTCGATGTCGACGGCCTGATACTCACGATCTCTCCTGAAGCGCTCATGCGATTCATAAACGGCTGACATTCTACGAGGATATGAGGAATCGTAAGTGCGGCTGCACAGCAAAATCGACATAATGGTTGTGGCTCATTGCTTAGCACATGTACATGTGTGATGATAGAGAAACCAAATCTAACGAAGCATTTCTACATTACAGCAGAGGTCGAAGGAGGAAATTTTACGGCCGAGCAGTTAGTGTTAATATTTTTATACGCATGAGTGTAGTTGAGCCAATGTGACATTCTTCTATTGGTAGCGAAGCAGGAGACGACTTTTAATACTTTTCTACTGGAGAAAAGCATACAAGTGTGAAGAGGAAATTTCACGGGTAATTTCGCGACGTCATCTGCACGTTCGTTACCAGTTATGCCAACATGGCCTGGTAACCACATTAGTTTCACGTTCTTCCCTAGCTCGATTAGCATTTACTGTATGGCCACTATGGGTTCACTGGTGTTGGTAAGGTTTCTGATGCCTTCAAATACAAAAAGGCTATCAGTGCATATAATGTGGCATTTTTCCATAGATTTGGCAAAAAGAAGGTCTGCTAAAATTGCTTGCGCTTCCGTGTCAAATGCGCTTGCTCTTCGAATGATACCGTTTGAATCCACAACAGCAAAGGCTGCACCGGCATTGGATTTTGAGCCGTCTGTATATAGAAACTCTCAATGCCTTTCCAAGAGAGGCTGAATTGCTTCCAGAAACAACTGTCGGAACTCTAAATCATTTGTATTACGTTTGGCGTGCCTTGTAAGATCCGTAATGAATGATTTAGTGTGAAGCAACCAAGGTGGCTGTTTTATAGCTGAAACCGGCAATGGAGTAATATCCAGTTGTATTTTGTCTATTAGCTCCTGTATTGTGCTAATTCCATACTTGTGTTTCAATGGACGTTTTCTGGATTTCAGCTGTTGAACCTCTTTAGAAAGGGCTAAGTTAGTTTTGCATCCTAGTTTTGATATTTGATGACGTCGAGTGAAAATTATTCGATCTTCAATGGAGGTTAATCCGCCCTCAGCTAGTAGGTTAGCCGTACGAGTTGTTCTAAACGCACGCAAGCTTCATCGAACGGCGGCATGGTAAGAAGATTTATTAAGCTATAAAGAGCTTCTCGTGGTTGCAAACTTAAATACATTTTTAAAAAATTAAAAACACCTACAGCTATGGATTTACTCTAGACGGCGCAACCTTTGCAAATGTCAAGCAGTGACGGTGAAAGTTTGGCAGGAATGTTAATAAAAAATCTGGCGATCTACTAGCAAAAAACAAAATTCAAGTAGAACTCGAATCGGTTGACTTAGAGCACCTAGTTCACCTACCAGTTGTTCCGGGAACTTTTTGATCAAGGTGCTAGCTACAGAAACGGGCTACTGAAGTAGTCACGTGATTATGTCGCGTTTTGCATGATTTTTTATATAGTCCCCATAAAAGCCAACTACAAACTTGTGCAAATAATTGAACTTATTCAAGTGCATGCAACAACAATTGATAAGTTTAATTTTTATTTAGGCGTAGATTTGTTTACTAATATTTCTCTAGCAACTACCGAATTTTTATGACGAATATAAAGTCTGTGATATGGAAATATTTGTGATCATAAACAGCTTTTTTTTCATTTTTTCACCCAGCAGAATTTTTTCAATTTTTCTTCGTTGCATTTTAGTATCTTTTAATTTTTTGCGATGTTGTATTATTTTTAATTTTTTTTTTTCGATGATTTCTTTTATCTTTGAATTCCATTTTTAATCACTTATTTTATGGAAGCTCCTCAATTATTATCAATATCGTTCATTGCATTAAGTGAATTTTAATAGCGACATAATTTCTTTACTACCGCTAATTCTTGCACTCTTATCTGCTTAAAACGCAGTAAATTTAAACGCCTTCTTAAGGGGTCACGCCTATGGAAAGTCTAATTGCAGAACCAAAAAGGAAAGAAGAGAAATACGCATAAGCTGCTATAGGAAGAGAAGAGTAGTAGAAAAAAGGTCTACTTTACTTTAGAACTAGAGAGCTGAGAATTTTGCAGGTATTTTTGAAGAGTTCAAAGAGTTGTATAAGAAAACTCTAATTGCTGATGATAAATAGGATTAAAATTCCAAAGGTATGATAACTACTTCAGTGGCGATAGCATAGCGCTACAGCCAATTTGCCTACAAAATGGGCATCTAAAGGCATTGCACAGATCCATAAGTAAAACCACTCTCAGCTTGTTGTCAAAAAATGCGCTCAGCTAAGATCACCTGATTCCAAAACGCTCTTTTATGTAACATGGTTGCATAAAAATGATAAATTTCATAGAAAATCGTATCAAAAAAAAGGAAAAAAAATCATTATTATGCCTAGGAAATATAGGTTTTAGGAAGATTTGTTATTTTAAATTTTCCAAGTCAAAGATATTATTTTGAATTTTTTTTCTATTATTTTGAATGTCACCATAAAAATTTTAAGTTGGCATAGCAACCCCGCCCCCATCGCACACCTGACGGCCTGTCAAACTCACACCAATGGTGCCTGTCAAAAACTAGGAAGGAGAAGAGAAATTTTTTTACCTTGTATTTTTGTACATTGCCCAAAGGTTTATGGATTCTCAAGTAAAATTGTTTATGGTCTACTTAAATTTTAATTTATTTATCTGAACGTTTATTGTTCTCAGATATATTATTCTGAGGTTTATTGTTCCATAATTTATATGAGTGCACGGCAATACCACCGAGGCGGTGTAGCCTTTTGTAGGACATTCACAAAGAATGTGTTCTGAATTCTCAGTGTCCGTTTCACAGAATCGACAGATGATAGCCTAAGAGAAACCAATTTTGTTTAAGTGATGTCTCAAGGCTACAGTGGCCTTAAGTTAAGTAAAGTATCCAGTTAACACTTTTAAGTTTACTCTGCTGAGTGAAATTAGTTTATCAGAAATTCCTCTGTCGGGCGTTGGGAATTGTTTCGCTTGTCGCTGACCGATAGAATTTCGAATTTTTTTATAACAATTTAGCTAAGAAAAGCGTCATTATATACTTTTTTATTGATGATTTCCAAAAAGTAAAAAAAAAAATAAAAAATTATTTTTTGGAGGTCCCTTAAAATGTTTTAGAAAATTATTTTTCGAAAAATATTACTAAAGACGGGTAATGTCTAGAGCAGAGAATTTGCAACTCATGCGCCAGAACTCACAAATGAAATTCACCATGTCAAAATCTAAATTGATCCTATTTGAATCAAACAATTGGCTTTTTGCATGGTGAATTTCGTTCGCGAGTTTTTGTAGAAAACTTGCAAAGATGATAGATTACTAGGTTTGGCCGATAAATATGGTGAAAAACAAAATTGTGAGGGGAACTGAGGCTGCTACGTCACGGGAGTATTCGTAAGCTGAAATCTGCACGATAATTTTACACACTCATCTAATCTGTCGCTGTTGAGACGGCAACGAAGTGACATTGTGTTAATTTTTTTCGTATATCAGTAACAAATTCTTTTTCGTAAACAAACCGGTTCATAACTCCTGCTACGTCAGCCCATCCGCTAATTCTGTCAAATTCGCTGAGAGTCGACTATTGGCCACACCATTAAAAATCTGTTCACCATGGAAAAGTTGCTCATTCTCTGCATTAGGTGTTCTAAAAAGAGAGAATATTGCCTGTCCGCAATTTTAATGAGCCGAAAGTTATGCACATTTTAGTTGCCATCAAATTCTTAAAGCAGATTAAAATAGGCCAAAAGTAACTAGTTTTTACCTGTTGGAAGAATGAGAAAGGTTTAAATCAATATTATATTCCATTTACTCAATACATAAATTTTTTATTATTTAATAGATGAAAATATAAAATAAAATAAAATAAAACAGGAAAATAAGATTGGAGGTCTATTGTAATGACCAAACATTTTTTCAATCACACTTCAACTTTTGCCGATCTTCAGTCAATATTTCAACCTTAACGGCACCTGAAAGGCTTTCTTCCCAGTTGGACATTCACATAGAGCTTTTAATGAGGGCCGTAAGTTTCCCATATTCTTACGTTTGGCAGAACGTAGAAAGTACTGGGGATTTCCGCCATTCAACTTCCAAACTTTTAGCAGTGCTTACCGGTCGTTGGACGATCGGAATACACTCAGAAAAGCTAGAGTGACCAATTAATCCTCATTACAGTAGCTGTGGTGACCTTTCAGAGGAGGGGACTTTTGAACACTTTCTCTGTGAATGTCCGGGTGTGGTAGTCAGGTTATTAAGGTCACTGGGTGCTGCATTATACGACGGCCTGCAGCAGTACTCCAACTTAAATCCCATCAACCTTCTCCGTTACATCAATAGCTCTGGTTGACTGCGGTTATCTGTCCGTTGGAGGTTTCATAATGGTATCGAAACGGCGCTTTAGTGTTCCTTGGGGAGAGCCCATCTGGTACTTGAACCATTTCACCTACCTACCTACCTACCTACCTACACCTCGTTTTTCCCAGCATCGTTCGAATACTGGCTAAAGCAGGCGCATAAGACTGAGGATGGTAAGTTTAACCAGTCAGTTTTGCTCACTCGCATTGCTAGTCTTGAAAAGAGTTCACCGAAATAATGCAATTTTTCTTCAGCTTTTTCGCAGTTTGGAACTTTCGGAATTGATCTTTGTCAGGTAGTTGAGAAAACAAAAATAGCTGAAATAGTTTTCGAAATTTGGAATATGTAGTTTTTATTGCATAATTTATTAGCTCGGCTAGTAAACTTCACACCGAATGTTATGTCACAGCATTTTGCCTTTGCGACTTCATATAAGATAGCGGATTAGTTTTCGTACCTCATTCAGTTCGCCCCTTGGCCAACTAACATTTTTCGTATAAAAACACTTAATCATCGCAGATATGCCAACAAAGTGTTTGCGCAATTCGCCTTAAGCACATCGATTACTATTCGTTACTTCGTATACGCAATTGATGAGCTCAATAAGCTAACGATGAGTGGTGCTTTCCATTTCCGTCTACTTACACTAGCCAGCTTTTGCTTGCTAGAACTACAGGCCGCCGTTGTGCCTATCAATTCCGCCTTGCCAAACGCGCAACCGCTGCAGGATGGACGCATTGTAGGTGGCTATCAAGTAGATATCGAAAAATTTCCGTATCAAGTTTCCATACGTCTCGACTCGTCTGTGCTAATACACATCTGTGGCGGTTCGATTTATGCGCCGCGCATTATTATTACCGCTGCTCATTGTCTGAAAGGGCGTTACGCTTCAACCATACGCATCGTGGCCGGATCATCCACGATCGCTAATTCTACAGAGGAGGGTGTGGCCGTGCAGAAGCTAATCTACCACAGCGGCTATGTGAAAAAGACGCATGACAATGATGTGGGTCTTGTCATTTTGAAAACAGCTTTGGTGTACTCTAGCACGATTCAAGCCATTCCATTGGCACAAAGCTCTGCATTGGTGGGCACACCAGCCATCGCCAGCGGTTGGGGCAAGGACGATGAGAATGCACAGCAATTGACCAATTTATTGCAGGCAGTCGAATTGCAAATTGTAGATAGCGAGGAGTGTGCCGTGCAATATGCAGTGAACAATTATGTAATCACCGATGAGATGATATGCGCAGCCGCGGAAGAAGGTGGCAAAGACACATGCCAAGGTGATTCTGGTGGTCCGTTGGTGGTCGATGGAAAGTTGCTGGGTATTGTTTCGTGGGGCATTGGTTGTGCTCAACATTATCCTGGCGTGTACGTAAGTGTACCATATCACGTCGAATGGATTGTGCAGCAAGCAGCGCAATACTTGTGAGAGTGACAGTGAAAAATAGAAAGAGAAAATGCAAGTGTGGCGAGGTAGTAAAAACTTGAGGAACCGGAAAAGGGTGCGTGATTATAAGTTTTTGTATGAGATGAGAAGACAGAGTGAAGGGGATGCACCATGCAAACAAAAGCGAAAAGAACAAAAGGCCAATGAACAAATATTACATAATTTACATATTTTTTATTATATTGATAAATGCATGCGCTTTGATTTTTATTATAACAATTCAGGCTTACTTGTTTGCCAACTTTACTTGTTGGGAAATAAAACACTTAAGTTTAATATGAAAAACAAAAAACGGTTTCCATTTACATCGGTGGTATTTTCCAAATATTTCGTAAGTAAATTAAAGATATGCCAGGCTTATTTGAGATGAAGGGGATGAATGAACTTGATGATTTTCTTACGATTTCAGAAACACTGCTTACTGATGGTTTTGCCGAAAATCTTGAGAAGGTGTTGGTGTGTGGGTGATAATTTCAGGGAAATGCTGCATAATTGCATTAACTTTCCAACGGTCGATTGGGCAACATGTGACCTGCTTTGTCATGAAGGATAGTTGGTCCACATATGCCTGTTAGTTGCTCAATTCTCTGCATTAGGCGGTCTGTAGGGGTTCTGCACTAAGCTTTCTAAAGGGAGAGAATATTGCCTGTCCACAATTTTAATAAGCCGATGGTTATGCAAATTTTAGTTGCCATCAAATTCTTAAAGCAGATTAAAATAGGCCAAAAGTACCTAGTTTTTACCTTTTGGAAGAATGAGAAAGGTTTAAATCAATATTATTTTCCATTTACTCAATACAAAAAACTTTTTATTATTTAATACATGAAAATATAAAATAAAATAAAACAAAATAGGAAAATAAGATTGGAGGTCTATTGTAATGACCGAAAATCATTCCCATCACACTCCAACTTTTGCCAATCTACAGCCAATATTTCAACCTTAACGGCACCTGAAAGGCTTTGTTCCCAGTTGGACATTAATACAGAGAAAGCTTTTAATGAGGGCCGTAACATATGCACGTTAACCAGCTCTGGTAGGTTATTGAATTATTGCCAATTGCCAATTCAATGCGCTTTGCCTGAACAAGACGTTATCAACATTTTCTTTTCTCTTCGCGCACGTAGGGCAATTAGGTGAGCTGTGAGATGACCAAATCTATAGAGATATTTTCTAAATACCTCATGCCCTGAAAGGTATTGGGTTTGGTGGTAGGGTTTGGTGGTAAAATCAACATAGGAAAGACAAAAGCATTTAACCTGAATTGCCCCCCATCGGATTCTTTAAAAGTGGGTGCGCAGGTCTTTGAAAGCGTGGATAATATCTGTTACTTGGGATGTATAATCACCGCCGATGGAGGAAGTGAGTCTGACGTTGAAAGCAGAGTTACCAAAGCCAAAGCGACGTTCCGCACTCTTGCACCACTCTGGCAAAATAATAACATAACTACACACGCCAAACTGCGAATTTTCAACTAATGCGTCAAGTTAGATCTGCTATATGGCTGTATAACGTGGAAGGTCCCCGCAAAGATCACAAAGCATCTCCAAATGTTCATCAATCCAACACCGATTTACGGAGGAAGGCTAATCAATCCGATGTGGCAAGTGAAATCCGCAGAAGAAAATGGCAATGGATCGGCCACTCCCTGAGGAAGAGCGACAACAACATCGCCAAACAGGCGATGCGATGGAACCCCTTACAATAGATAGGACGAAGTGCGGGCAGACCACGAACCACCTGGCGCCGCTCAACGGAGGCGGAAATGAGTTTCGTAAATAAGACCTGGAACGAACTGAGAGCCCTTGCACAAAACCGTGTTCGATGGCGAAGAGGAGTTAAAGTCGTATTATCCAACTAGGAGTTAGAGGATCTTATATATACATATTTAAAGTTTTGTTCATATAGTCTTATATTATATTATTATATCTTATATAAACTAACTTCATTTCATTTGCCAGAATGTCTATCGGGAGTAGTCCTGCAATGACGAAGAATGCGTAATCAGAAATTGTCCGGAAGCCCCAGATAGTTCGCAAAGTGTTTAGCCCATAGACGGCTATTCGTTTGTTTTTGTTTTTTTGCACAGCTATTTATATTCAATGCATCAACCCAAAACGGTGCCGCGTACAAAAGGACAGAGCTGATAACCCTACTATATAATATTCTTTTGCTATGGCTAGGGCCTACGTTGTTTGGTATTATTTGTGCCAAGACAAGACTGTACACTCGATACTTTCTTCGCCGCATATTTTAGGTGCATTTTAAAGTTTAAACGACTATCAATCATAATCCCTAAGTATTTAATAGCGGGTTTTGAATTGATAGTTACAGTTCAGGCATTTACCTTTATAAATTCTTCTGACCTGCTGCTACTTATTAGAACCACATCAGTTTTGTGCTCTAATAATTCCAGTTTCATGGACATCAACCAAGCCTTGATCCTACCAACGGATTCGATGGCGATCTCCTCAATATCTTGGATGTGCTTTGCCACTATAACCTGCGCGATATCATCCGCGAATGCAATGAGGTTGGTTCTACATACCGTCATACATATGGTGCCATAGTAGTGGGCCTAAAACTGAACCTTGGGGAACACCTGCTGTTACATTGCACAATGCCTTTGTCAGCTCTAAACCTCAGTATACGGTCCGAAAAATAGCTCTCAATAGTTCTGATGGTATAACTGGGAGCCCCTACTTTTATGACGGCTTCTATTATACGCTGCCAGCTAGCAATATTAAAAACATTTTTAACGTCCATTGTTACCACTGTCGGGTGGGATTTCCTCAAGCCGAACTGCTATGTGGAACAGCGCCGTTAGAATTGTGAAGGACCTCTCCGAGGCGTTTGATACCAAACGAGGTTTCAGACAGGGTGACTCGCTGTCTTGTGCCTTCTTTAAGCTGACGTTGGAGAGGATCGTACGAGCCGCAGAACTTAATCGCTCAGGCACAATTTTTTATAAGAGCGTACAATTGTTGGCGTATGCCGGCGATATTGACATCATTGGCCTTAACAACCACGCTGTTAGTTCTGCCTTCTCCAAACTGGATAAAGAGGAAAAGCGATTGGGTCTGGCGGTGAACGAGGACAAAACGAAGTACCTCCAGTCATCAAGCAAACAGTCAGCGCACTCGCGTATCGGCACCCACGCCAATGTTGACAATTATGATTTCAAGGTTGTCTGAGACTTCGTTTATTTAGGAACCAGCATTAACACCGATAACAATGTCAGCTTGGAAATCCAACGTAGAATCTCTCTTGTCAACAAGTGCTACTTTGGACTAAGTCGGCAATTGACCAGACTCTCATCATGTCCGTCCTAACGTATGGCGCAGAAGCGCGGACGATGACAACATCCGATGAAGCGACGCTTGGAGTGTTTGAGAGAAATGTTCTGGCGCCGGTTAGCATGAGAAAGAAACGACTGGCGCGCTTTGTTAAACTCGACTAAAATCGAGTTAGTGGTTATCGCGCCAATTAAGAAGAAGAACTGTTATGTGGATAAAATGCCTATATTTTCTACGAAAGATGATAGCCTGTCACAGATAACTCTCTCGAGAATTTTCTACATTATACCTATTAAGCATATCGGTCGATAAGATGCGGGTTCAGCAGGTTTTTTATTTCCCTAGGGTAAAAGCACAAACTTACTGGACAAGAATTTTTGGGGTGTTTGCGCGCTTTATGTTTTTGATAGTACCACCCGGTAAGCTGCGGCCCAAGGGCTGATATCAGCTTCTTCGCAAAATTTCTTAAAATTGTCTTGTTTGCTTGTTTTCATAGGTATTTTTAATGACTGCCTTGCTGATCTGAATATATAAACGTTGTCAACGAAATCGCGTCTCCCTCTATTGCGCTGCACCTTACGTCTAGCGCGGAGGCAAAATGATCTCAGTAGTTTCATGTTTTCGTTCACCATAGCAAGGAGATATGTGTTAGCGAACAACTCGGCTGGACGTGGAAGTGTCGCAAGCTTTACGTAGTCCATCTACTAGGAGTTTCATTCTAGTCTCGACTAGACCTGCTGTGGGACTTCGCTGTCAAGTCTTTTGTCCTGCCACTGTGGACCTGTTAGTTTGAGTGCGACTTTGGTTCTTCTATCGGTAAAGTCCATTATGACGGATGCTGCCTTTGTCGCTATGTATTTGGCCGAGCTCCTTCTCCTATTTGTGGCGTGCGTCTTGATGTTGTTCCACAAATGGAGGGACCTACAGTCTTAAGCCAACTCCGTGCGGCAGGTAGTTTTTATTAAAAGATGGCAAAAATACACTCGGAGGTTTGCTATTGTCTGCCGAGGGGAGATCGCTATTAGGGCTATGAACCTGGTAGTCACGCACAAACTCATACGGCTAGGACAGCGCCAAGGATCCATAATACAAGAAGAGCAACAAACCAACAAAAATTTAACTCGTCTCTTCCTAATTTGAAGGAGATTTTTTTATTTTTAAACTTTGTTTATATTTTTTTACTAGCTTATATCCGTGGGTTTCACCCCACATTTCTATCAAAAAGTATGCAATGTAAATAAAACAACTTTAACTTTTTTAAGTCAGTTTAGGTATTATTTAAAACGATCGGATATACGACATTTTTGTTATATTATTTTGAGTATAAATAAAAAGGTTTTTCGGTGCGCCAACTCTGGAGCAGGCTACATATAATTGGCCATGGGTAAAACATGAGTTGGTTAGATTGCTGGACTGTTTACTTACCGATAAAGAATGCATTCAATTCAGCAATACCTCTATCGTTGATAATATAAATTCGTTTCTATATCAAATGGTCTAACCCCCATTTTTCTCTAAGCTCATATTTTTTCTAGGAAATGCGCCCAGTGATATGCAGTATGAAAAATCCCATTTGTATAGGAGGTGTCACGCCCCATTTCTAGCTATCACCAGTTTTCATGCAGGTGTTAGGTATTAGCCTTATATAATCTCTTACCAAATTTCAGTTGTCTAGCCCAAATACTTCCGGAGATATGGACAATGAAAAATTGCATTTATATGGGAGGTGCCAAGCCCCCTTTTTCGTTTTTCTCAGTTTTCTTGGAAGTGTTAGGAATTAACCTCATATAACCCCTTACCAAATTTCAGTGGTCTAACGTAAATACTTTCAGAAATATGGACTGTTAAAAACTCCATTTGTATGGGAGGTGCCATGCCCCCTATATATATCAAAATATTTTTTAGCCTATGACCATCCCGGTAAGGTATCCAGTTCGTGTTTCTAATTTGGTTACGATCGGTTTATGCGTTTAGGACGCAAGTCGATCTATAGATAATACATAATTTGAATTTTATATATATAGGTTATAATTGTTCTCTGGGATAATTGCATATACAAATCTACAACCTTCTTGTGTTGAATTTCGTTGTCCCTTTTTGCTTCCATCATTTCACTTTTTAATACTTGTTATACAGCCATGTCCTTAACGTGTGCACATTACTGTATACTCCTGGCAAGTTAGGGCGCGCACAGCCGATACCCCACGACACAATACCCACCTGTTCTCCATCAACCACCAACGGCCCACCGGAGTCGCCCTGACACGCATCCTTGCCACCCTCAGGTACGCCCGCACACAACATGCGCTCTGTTACGGTATTATAAGTATATGGCGCATACTGCTGCTCGCATTCGCTGTGATCAACTACTTCAACGCTCACTTGTTGCAATGCAGTCAACAGTTGGCCGCCCTCCTGTCCACTACCCCAGCCAGTTACCACGGCGGCTGTACCGGCTGGCGGTGTCGCGTTGGCCATTCGTATCGGTTGTGCTTTGTCAGAGAATGGTATGCGCGTCATCAGTCTGATCAAAGCAATGTCATAGTCGATGGTATTTGCATTGTATTGCTCATGTCGAAAGATGCGGTCGACAAACGCTATGCCACCGGATACATCTTTGTACTTCGTTACACCATATTTTATGCTGTGCTGCCGTGGTAAGGTGGGCGTAACACAATGACCCGCTGTAACAACATATAAGCCCTTAGTTTTCTCATCGCCAGTGTCCAATATTGAGCCGCCACAGCTGTGTGAAACCAAGTAGCGAACAGAAACCTGATAGGGGAAGTCTGTGATATCGGCATTCTCACCCCCAACGATGCGACCGTCCAGTGTGTAGAGACGTGATGTGGAAGTGTTTGCTGCATTGCCGATGGCTAATAGCCAACCTACGATCAGGACCAGAAAATGTAACATCGCCATCGAAAATGTAACTTTATGTAATTATTTAGCTTAACGTTTAATTGTAGACGTCGTCTGTCTTTATCTTGGGCACGCAATGCATTTTTATATGAAATCGAATGCATGATTTCAAAATTTTCTTTACATATCATTGCAAACCATATAGATAATGCAGTGCCAATTATCGCTCAATACAAACCATTTGGTCTTATCTATTCCTTATTGCCCTTAGATACAAATATGTGTAAGATAACCGATCTGGATCAAAATTTTAACTAAGGCGGAAATGATGCCTTCAACCTATGCAAACAGCTGGCTTGAATTTATACAAGCACTGATATTGAAAAGCGATTGCATTAATTTACGAGTATTGGTTCAATGATATGATGAAACCACTAAGCCAGAAAGAAGCTTAAGAGTCATGAATTGATTTCCCCTGCTGGGGAGTCACACGAACTCCAGTTAACCTTGGAAGCGGCCTCATGTCCAGTTCCAGATCTCTTCACGCTCCAAAATAGGAGGTGGGTCCGGGAAGTAGGTAGGTTGGTGAAAAGGTTGAAGTACCAGTCTGCCACTACCCAAGCAGCACTAAAACGCCGTTTTTATTCCATTATAAGATCTCCAACGGGCAGATATCTACAGCGAACCAGAGCTGTTGATGTAATGGAGAAGGGGAATGGGATTTAGGTTGGAGGACTGTTCTAGGCTGTCTTAGAAAGGAGCACACAATGACCGTAATTGGGTGCTCTGGCTGCCAAACCCGGATTTTTACAGAGAAAGTGCTCAACAGTCTTCTTTTCTGAAAGGTCCCCACAGCTTCTGCAATGGGGATTAAATGGTAATCCTAGCTTTTCTGCGTGTGTGCCGATGGTCCAATGACCGGTAAAAACAGCTACGAGTTAGAAATTTGAATGGCGTGAAGTCCCCCGCATTCTCTGCGTGCTGCATCTATTGCACTGGAATCAAGGGGTTTTCGAAATAGTATACGCAGCAATGGAGATCCATTTGTTCTACGCTTTTCTGCGAGATAAGTTGTGCAATTCCGTTTTAATAAAATACCGATGACCGCGTAGAAGGCCTCTGAGACCAATTCAGTTGATCCTGCCAAGCTCGTCAGCAATTTCATTTCCCTCTACGTTCCTATATCTTGAAACCCAGATCAGATAAATGTCACCTGCACATCCAAGTGATTGGGCTCCTCCCTACAGGAGTTGACCAGTTTGTATCTGCACCGTGGCGTCGTCAGAGTCTTGATCGCGGCCTAACTATCGGAAAAAATGTTAATATCCCCCTTGCTCCTTGCACATTCCTTAAGAATTCTACATGTCTGCGGGATCCCAAAGGCTTCTGCCTTAAAAACACTAGTAGTATTCGGCAGTTTTAAGGAAATAGATAAATTGGCTGATTTAGAGAAACCCTTTTTTCGACTCCCAATTCTATCTTGGAATCGTCATTGCAGACAGAGAGACCATGGCACAACCTTCAAACTCCGGTATACGGGTAGAAAGATATTTTCAAAGTTCAGAGAAATGCTTGCGAGATTACCTCCTTTAACCTCATTGCACTTTGAGCAGCGGTAGAAATTACATGAAATTCGATGGGAAGCAGGTGCGAAGCGACATTAAGGGCAACACAGCGACAAGTTATACATGCGATAAAGTCTTTTGCACGCTCATCAGTTTAGTGATACTGTAGCCCTTCCGAAGAGCTTCCATCCACCACTACGTTGTACATCCAAAGAACGACCTGTGGCTTAAGTACCCATTTTTGGCAAAATATAGATTTACAGGAGTAGAAATCTATGCTGACCTTCTTTACCCGATTTTCAATGAATAGCTTCCAATGCAGTTTGGAGTCAAGTCCCACTCTAAAATATCTAACTTCTGTTGAGAACGGAAAGCGTGCTTCTCCTTAAATTTGCGACGTGAATCTTGATGGAGAACTCCACAGTTTATGCCGCCCCGAACGCGTTTAGTTCCAGAACGGAGGTTTTCTATTGTACTCTGCGGGGCTGCGACTATTAGGTACGAGTACTTTTGTTTTAATTTCCTATCATTTGATGTTCCGTGTTTATAGTGGGCATCAAACGTGAGACGAACCGAATGGCAGACTTGCACAAATAAACTTTGTTCCAACGGCCGCAATACTTCTGAAAAATTCCCATAATTTGTAATGTAATTTTTTTTCCACGTTTTTGTAAAGAAGAACTTTCAAGATTTACACCTTCGCCTGCAGATACAGACTTGGTGCTACTAAAAATATCTGAACCGCCTCACCTTAGCGCATATTGTTTCTGTCCAGAGTGACAAGTAGATGAGGCCGTGGGCTGGGGCAACCAAAAGTAAGTAAACGAAATTTAACATATAATAGAGGGAGGAGTCTAGCTCATCTAACGGTGGGCCCAAGAAAGTTGCTGTTTCGACTGGTTGGGTCCAGAGGGAAAGGAGTGTTAGGCGAGTAGGTTTGATTAGGCATGTGAAAAGGTGGCTAGTATCGTGCGGAGTGCCTTCACACGCTGGACATATGCTTTAGTATCCAGACCTATCTGTGCCAAAGTTACGCGAGTCTTTCGGGGTAGCTGAATCTCTTCATCGGCCATGAGTGTTGTTTGGACTTTGTTTACGGCATTCAGCGATCGGGAGATTAGAAAGGTGGAAAGTATCTCCCGATGAATGTCATTGAGCGTATGTCTGTCCGGTTCAGTGGTTGTCGCTTCGTTTTGTCCTGGATCTCGTCGGAGTTGAAGAGATGCAGTTGATGTAGTTGAAGAGATGCATTCTGACACGCCTGGGAGGCGGCTCAGGCTCCAGAAGGGGTCTAAAAGGGTGAAACCCGAGTAGAAACTGTTTGCTGAGTATTTTGTTGTGCCGCTTGACTGGGAGCATTTGTGCCTCATTATGTACTAGGTGTTGTGAGGGGGGCATCAGGAGGCATCCCTTGGCTGTCCCGATTGCAGCGTTTTGGCATATCTGGTGCTTTGGTCACTGCGAATCAATAGTTCCAGGCGACCAGATAGGCGCAGCATAATTCAAAACCGGCCGCCCAATTGCTTTAAATGTCGCCAGCAACATTTCTTTGCATTTGACCCAAGTACTACCGTAAATCGATTTTGGGACCTTGTTGCGGTTGTGTACGCAGAGAAAGAGAGCAAACTATCGAAGGTAACTCCTAACATTTTGGGTGGTTTACTGTTGGTATTAGTATGTCGTCGATTTTACCCTTAAGCTGTAGTTTGACCTCCCTTGTCCAGGTGATAAAGAGGGTTTCCGTGGATTTAGTGGGGAAAGTTGGAGATTCCTCTCAGTGAAAAAGCGAGAAAGACTAGTGAGGTAATCGTTTACTTTGGCCCACAGGCCATCGATGTCCTTGCCATACGCCATTATCGAACAATCGTCAGCATAGGAGAACAGAGAGACCTGTTGGTTGGGGAAGCTTCGATATGTGGAAGTTGAATGGAACACCTTTTCAACTGTATAATGTCATCTACGAGTAGTAGCGTGGAGTGGCTGACTGTCAGATTTACTAGGACAGCGCTACTAGGGCAGTCCTTTCGCAGTAGCGATTTGGGTTAAGCCCGCGGTTTATTTGGGTGTTATGGCGGTGAGTGCAGTATTGGTACTGTGCACTCTTCGGAATCCATGCTTATGTGGGGCTGGGGGTTATTAAAAACAAAAAAAAAAACATACATATGTACATATATCACTAATTCTAAATAATAAAAAATATTTATTTATTTATTCATTCTTTCATTAATTAAAGTACATCTCAAATAGATTACTAACACTAAAGCTTAATATAATATATGGTAAACAATTTCCCAAATAGCATATAAATGCATACTTGCTCAATTAAGTTAGTTATGTGCGACCACCACTGTAACCAATGGCTGTCAACTCAACTATAATCATTATTCGTATTTCCCTCTCGAATTTTCTTAAAGCTGGATATACACGAAATATATGCTGCAACACGTTGCTTCAACGGTTGCCTTTGTTTAAGAAACACGTTGCGACCGTTGCTTCAATCTCAGTATTGTGTATAACTGTGGTGCATGAAAGGTACAAGCGGAAGATACGTAAAATTACTTTTTTTAAATGATTGACGAAATACGTAAAATTACTTCTCTTATTATAATTGACGAACTTTTGTACGAAAATGAGGAGAAGAGATGCAACAAAAGAAGAGAAAGAAAATTTGGTCCAAAAATTGAAAAAAAATCGAATTTTCGAACGAGAGGCTGCTGAAAGAACTGAAGGAAAATGAGCCAGCGGACTATAAAAATTACATGAGGATGGACGAAGCTCTGTTTAGAAAATTGTTGGACTTCGTAAAGGCCAAAATAATGAAACAAGATACCATAATGAGAGAGGCAATATCAGCAGAAATTAGACTGGCAATAACTTTCCGGTATCTTGCAACAGGAAACTCTTTTGCGGACTTGAAATTTTTATCAATTTTATTGTTCATTTTTTAATTGTTCGTATGCTTTTTTTCTAAAATTTTTGTTTTTATATTTTTCACTACTTATATCCCACAGCTGTCTCAAATTTTTATATTCGTTAATAAAATTAACATAATTTTCATTATTTTCAATTGCCATTTTTTCCTTTTTCACTTTATTTTACTCCGCACGAACCTTCTTCTTCGCTTGTTTTCAACGAACTGAACGAGTAAAAGCAGTAAACAATGATACACACGAAGCAACGGTTGCAGCAACCTATCCCAAAAATCAAATTTATTTGATATTTCAGGCAACGGTTGCAGCAACACGAAAATCAATTGGCAACACAGCTACACACGAGGCAACGGTTGCTTCAACATGGCCGTGTTGCTGCAACGGTTGCCTGGTGTGTATTTAGCTTAAATGGGAGCCAACCTGATTGCATCAGTGTTGCCAATTTCCAAGCTTAAATATCCCAATCTAAGTGTAGCAAAGTTGCAATAAAATCGAAAAGTATAATTTATCTTTATTTATAGCTGTTTAAACAGATATGAATTTCCAAAAGTCAGAAAATTTATAATTGACAAATAAACTTTTTTCAGCTATATTAAAAGAAATAATGAATAAATCCTATTATGAGACGCAAATCCCACGTGCCTTATTTTGTGTGAAAATCCCATATTATGAGCTTTAGCCCAAAAGTTGGCAGCACTAATTGAATTACGTATTGAAATTTGAAAATACAAAGCTATCTCTTTCGCACTAATGACGGACGAACCTATACACGAACCTCAACACTCTCAGGGTTGCTGTTGTTAATTGTAATAGACCCATTTTTTGTTTTGGATTTTAGAAGGTGACTTACAAACATATTTTGTAAATTTTACATTTAGACTGGCGGCATAACAGTTGTTGAATAAAAAATAATTTAAAAAACACATACACAAAAACAACATATGAGAGTAATTTTTTGTATTTATTTATATATTCAACAAGCATCTGAATATGGTAAGAAAATTGTAGTATGAAGCGACGTGCCATGCAACACTGCAAGGCACACACATACAAACACACATTTGATGCTCGTTTTCAATACAAAGCGAAAGAAATTTGTAGAATTTTGAACGAAGCATTGAAAGGTTAAGACGAATACGAAGACGCGTTTTACATTTTACATCCAAGTGCTTACGCTCGTTTTTTAATTAATTTTCAACACATTTAATTGCTCATAAATAGCAAAATAATTGAGAAAAGTTGTTGAAGAAAACATTTGAAAAAAGAAAATCACTACAAAATGTCGCTATTCGGCTCATTGATGGGAGATTTCGATGATGACCTTTTTATGGGGTAAGTTTGTGGTTGTGTTGCTGTGTCTACTTGGCGCTTGGTGCTTGATGCTCGGTATTGGGTGCTCCGTTGCCGATATCGTTGAAAAAATTCGTGTTCACCACCATAACATGTGTACCAGTATATGTGTATGTTAATGTTATGTCTTAAAAAGATGTTACGCGGTGAGGGGAGTGAGAAAAATTAAGAAAATAAAATCCAGGTGTATGTTGTAGGAAATGAAAATTTCGATTTTGTTTGCCACTACAGCTGTCATCAGAAAAATAGAAAATTTAAGTGAAGAAAAATAGCTGAAAATGTTGATTGCGCACGATTGATGTGTGTATCATAAATTTCTTCAAGGTGGCTGATTGATGGAGAAAAATAGCCTTTTGATATTTCCAGAATAATTAACATCAGAACTCTTCAAATGTATTATATGCCTGATTGTCCAGCTTATTGTTTGGTATAGATTAAATAGACGCTCTTGCCCTAAGGAAATGTGAGATGTTTGATAGCTACTGCTTGCGGTGGCCAATTTCTCCATCACTTAATTACGGTTATGTACAAAATATTTATGTGTGTATAAATGTATCAATATATTTGTACGTCAACGACGACGTCAGCTATAGCGCCGCCGCAACGACAACCGCGCGTCATAGAAATCGATAATTTTTATATTCCTGCCGCTGTGGATGAAATTGCCTTGCATTTCCTCATAAGCCCACTATTCCCACCCTCTCTGGAACTTTCGATTTTTCCAAACATACTTTTTAAACTTTACTGGCACTTGTTTTAATTAATTGGTCACTGCTAATTTTTTTTTTTTTTTTGACTGTCTGCAAGTGTAGATATTACTGTTTCTAACTGTTGTTTATGATGTAAAGCATATTTATTTATTCATAGTGTCCTAATTGATTTAGCGTACATGTTGAGCTATTAGGGTTAATGCCTCAATTTGCTAGAAGACGGGGAAATTTGCACTTAATTGTTGATCGCCTATAATATCGTGTAATATTGGCTTAATACATAAATAATGGCTTTAGCAACCTTTATTACACTCAGTTTGTATGAAATCCATTGTATTCGCAAGTAATTTTCGTGATTCTCAGTATAAAGTATAGTATAAATGTGCACGGTTAATGCTCTCTACATATTTTAGTTCAAGATTTATTGGCTAAAGCGTTTACTTAACACGAAATTAAAATTTTCCAGAATTGAAAATTAACTTATTTCGTTTGCGCTTAAAAATCTTTTTCTGAACAAAAGCTGGTAAAAAATGTTTGAGCCTAAGAAGTGAATTATGTCATTATAGGCAATATAATATACCTAACACATATTTTCCTTTCTTTGGACTATGAAAGCTATATATTTCTGGCCACATCACTTTTTCATTAGCTATCCTCGTTATGCCATCTTATGTTAGGCCTTAGATCTGTACTGATCCGATTGGGCCGAATCAGAGAGAAAGTCATTAAGAATTAATTGAAGGAGTGCAGTTAGTTTCATCCATATACGTTCATAAACAAAATATTTGATGACTATGTCTGGGTCAGTTCGGGATATGAACGAGTTTAATCTACAGAACTTCAACATTTTGATAGTTTGGCGTTGCTTGCTTTATAGGCCTATCACAGTGGGCCCCAAGGCGAATCTATTTAAAATGATAGCAGTTGTACAAAAACAAAAAGTTACATGCAAGGCGAATCTATTAAAGGTGGTGTTGGTAAATCAGCTGATTTGTTTTTTTTTTTTTTGTGTTTTGTTTCTTTCGCTGTGTTGATGTGGTTGTCAGCACAGAATAATTAATTTTTTGTTTTCTACTTTTCCAACACTTTACCGTGACAATCAAACGTACAAAACATTGTTGTACTTGTGCCGCCTCCTTTAATAAATGCGTCTTGGCTGCATGTATTTCGTTTTTGCTCTTTGGGCTCAATTATCATAATGATTATTTCCAAGGCGAATTAGTTGAATAAAGATAACCAATAATAAAGAAACGTAAACCATGACTTTCGAGTGTCTCTTTTTTTTTTTTAACATTCCCATGGCAGCCGGTTCTACGTTACCGGGATGACTCGGGTTTTTATTCCCGACCAAGGGCTGCCGCCCCAGTATACTAGCCCTGTCTGGTGTACCGTATTTTACCCCCAGTGTCTCTTTTAATTTCTTCGAAGTAAATTAATATTATTAGTAAAACATTTCTGGATTTCCTGAGCGATGAACAAAAAGCTTGGAGCTTGTAATTTGCAACAGTGGAGGATATGGAACAGCGTTCAGCAAAAACTCCCTCCTTAGCGACCTATAATATCTGAAGGCTCATATTGATCCGCACATATTTTCTCTTTTAGCTTTGATTTCAATACAACAAGTTCTGCTCCACACCAAACGCGTTTCTACCAATTTCGGTTCGTGGAAAAAAGTACCCATTCTAACTTTCATTACTTTCACTCACAAAACACATTTGACCAGTTTTTTTTTTTTTCACTTATATAAAATCTTCGTCCAAATAACATTTCCATTTCTTTTCGCTTTTTGAGGTGTTCGGATTTAATTCAAATGACCGGAATCAAGGCGAATCTATTTAAGCTGGTATCGATAAATCAGCTGATTTGTATTTTTCTTTCGCAGTGGCTGTCAGTACAGAAAAAATTCAAAGCGAATTCATTCTTTGTTTTCTACTTTGCTAATACTTTGTCGTGACAATCCAACGTACAAAACATTGTTGTTGGTCTAGCGCCACCGTTGCGGCAACGAATTCGCTGAGAGCAAGATTATATGTATTTGAGTCGAAGGCGCCACATACGTGCGGTACATGGAGTGATAGGACTGTCACAAGGGGTCCTTTGTGTCCGTTGCGGCGACGTATTTAACTGACGTGACGTGTAAAACGTTCCGTGGTGCCACAACGTAGGTATTGCCGCAAAGCAGCAGATGTTCTTTTCGTGAAAGCAAATACCATATTTCGTGTTGTATAAACATGTTTTTATTGATTGTGAAATCTTATATATAAAATAAAGTCAACTTTTTGTGTGTGTTCGCTAACCGGCCGTGTCTTTGCACCGAATTGAACCAAACTTACACACATTGTTAAGTAGGTATTGAAGATGGTTTACGTATAGTTTGGATGCCTATTGGTGGATAGGGCTCGAGATATAGGTCAAAACGTGGACCCGGGTAACCCTCGGATGTGTGTGTACAATATGGGTATCAAATGGAAGCTGTTGGTGAATGCTTTAGTTCAGAGTATTTTTCATGCCGTTCCGTGACTAGGGTCTCGAGATAGAGACCAAAACATGGACCCTAGAATGTGTTTGCACAATATGGATAGAAAATTGAAGCTATTGGTGAATGCTTTAGTACAGAGTATTTTTCACGCCGCTCCGTGACTGGGGTGTCCAGATATAGGTCAAAACATGGACCCGGGTAACCTTTGGTTGTGTATGTACAATATGGGCATCAAATGAAAGCTGTTGATAAGTGCTTTAATACGAGGTAATTTTCATACCCATTGATTACTAGGGTCTGGAAATATATGCCAAAACGTGGACCCGCCGTGTCTTTGCACCGAATTAAACCAAACTTACACACATTGTTAAGTAGGTATTGAAGATGGTTTACGTATAGTTTGGATACCTATTGGTAGATAGGGTCTCGAGATATAGGTCAAAACGTGGACCCGGGTAACCTTCGGCTGTGTATGTACAATATGGGTATTAAATTAAAGCTGTTGATAAGTGCTTTAATACGGAGTAATTTTCATACTTATTGATGACTAGGGTCTGGAAATATATGCCAAAACGTGGACCCGCCGTGTCTTTGCACCGAATTAAACCAAACTTACACACATTGTTAAGTAGGTATTGAAGATGGTTTCCGTATAGTTTGGATACCTATTGGTGGATAGGGTCTCGAGATATAGGTCAAAACGTGGACCCGGGTAACCTTCGGCTGTGTATGTACAATATGGGTATTAAATTAAAGCTGTTGATAAGTGCTTTAATACGGGGTAATTTTCATACTTATTGATGACTAGGGTCTCGAAATATATGCCAAAACGTGGACCCGCCGTGTCTTTGCCCAGCGAAGCGGGCCGGGTTTGCTAGTATATTATAAAATTAATGCTTATTGAAGCGAAAGAGGGTTTTAATAGAATTTATGGTAGTCGTAGACGGTGGGTGCGACCGTAACTTCGAGATCTGGGCGGACATTCATTTTGCGGGACAACTTGGTTAAGCCTTGCGTTTTCTCTACCTTTAAGCTTTTATCGAAGAAATAAGGGGGAATTTTATTGACTTAATCTATCTATATCTTCTGTAGGGGAAGTGGGGGATACTTGATCACGAGGGATACTTGATCAAATTACAGTTTTCACTAACCTATATTATTTAAATATATTTAATTTGATATAATGAAAAACACCATCGATAAAAAATTGCGCGATACAAAATTGTTCTTCTTTAAACAGTTGTCAATTTCGCCGGACTTGATGTACGGCAGAAGTAGAAAGTTCCCAAATTCTGTGCATTCGAATCAAATACATATAATCTTTTTGTGCTATCGGGCAAATTCGTTGCTGGAACGGACGCAACTGACCCATTGTGACAGGTGTATTAGATATGTCAATGAGTGTCTTCAAATGAGTGCCTTGGGCAAAGAATTTATTTTTTCCAAACAATTCTTGTTGGTGTGCCTCTAAACTAGCCAACAACCCTGCTTTGAACATTTCATCTTTACCTCAGGCTGAAATTATAAAGCTAAATTTTGTTTAAGCTGTGAAAAATTTTGGTATGAAACTCTTCTTTAAATTAACATACATACATATCTTTACCTTTTACCGTTATTAGTATTTTAATTTGTATTTGGGCACTTCCAAAGTTAGAGGAAAATTAAAAAAGATCAAATTTTGATATACATACCTACACACAATTTAATGAATTCCTATATGACACTATCTACTGAAAGTTTGTTTTCTTAAAAACCGTATCTTTTTTATAGGTTTGGCTTTTCGATTTTTTATTTACTTGTTATGACAACAAATATGTTAGAAAAAAAATCGAGCTTGAGAATTGAAAATAATAATGTACAATAGAAATATTGTTGGATACAATTTTAGATTATTATCTGGTAGATAATTTCATGGCATTTATTTTTCCAATATGATATCCAGCAAATGTCAGCCGCACCTACGAGTTATATAGCACATTCGAACTGTTGGACTTTTGTCTACTACTTCCAATGAATCTGAATAAAAAATTTAAATTAAAGCCCAATCATCAAAAATGTGATGCAAACGGTGGTCATTTGGCTTCATTTATTTTCAATTCTTGCATAGGTACGTAACACAAGACCCTACGTAAAAATTCTTTGCATATCGTCGTAGGACTAAGGGCAGCAAATTGAGAACGACGACGAATAGACATCTCGGTATCTTTTTCAGCACTTCGCTCTATGAACTTCGCGAACAGATTTATTTTTTCCAAGGAAATTTCCACAATTTGGAAGCGTTATTCTGGCCTTTAACGATTCATGATGACTTGTAAAATCATAATGAACAGAAATGTCAACACAGTTCGTCATTCTCAGCTGTTAAGGGGGTGGTAGGGTTTAGCGCTAAAAAAAAAAAACACTTTTTTTTTTGAATTTTTTACAGAAATATGGCTTAAGATACTTTAATAAAATCAGTTGCATGTTATTGTACATCTTTTCAATAAGTTTTTAAAAAATATTAATAATAAAATATTGACAAATAAGCCCATGACAGAGTTTTTTTGGAAATATGTTTTTCGAGAGGTGCTCTGCGGTGCTAATCGGCATTCGTCGTAGAATCATCTGAAACTAAAAAAGTCGAATTTTTCAGTTAAAGTATGACGTAATGCTCCCCCCTACATTAATAAATTTTTTTTTTTCATTTTTGTAGTTTTGGTGGCAAAAAAACGTAAAACGAGCATTTTTGGCGAAAAATTTCGCCATATTTGTAAGTGAAAAACAACCTTAAAAAAAAAATAAAAAAAAACAGTGGGGGGGGGGGAGGTATTTTTGATTTAGAAAATGTTTGCCAAATTTGAAAAGAATCGGTTGAATAGTTTCGGAGTTGTGATTGGCACCGACTTTTAAGAAGTCGTTTCGGGAAAAACGCGTTTGAAAAAATGACTGAAAAATTATCGATGCTCCGCATTCGAGGTAGAGTGCCTACAAAGGCTATAACTTTGAGAGTTCTGCTCCGATCCACTTAAAATTTTGACACAACATTCTTGAAATGATTTACTATAAGATGAGTGAAGAAAAAAAATTTCGATTTTGTGAGTAGTTATCGATTTTCCTACTGAGGAAGGTACAATGAGTGAGGAGAGTAAAAAAATAGTAACACATTTTTCTGTTTTCATGTGGAAAAAATATAATGCAACAATAAATCAGGCATTTATGTGTTTCAAAAATTCAACAATGAAATAGGCATTAATGTGTTTCAAAAATTCAACAATGAAATAGTCATTAATGTGTTTCAAAAATTGTAACTTAATTTCATATTCTAGTTCTAGTACCATCATAATTTTTATTTTATTTATTTCGATTTTCCGATATCGATGTTCCGTTCCCACGACAGGTAGCCGGAACTACCCGGATTCAATGATGATAGATACCAGGTTTGCTTGTTGTTGTTTTAATAGTAACAGAAGCGCCGTCAGTGTAGGGTACATCATCGATCGTCTTCGTCTGGCTCACCTAAAGATAGGCCCAGGAAACATGCTGTTTCGACGGGTTGGGTCCAGAAGGAGAGGGGTGTTAGATGAGTAGGTTTTATACCATACTGGTATAACAGTATATGTACCAGGTTTGTTCGTTAGGTATGGTGAAAAAAAATGTTTGAGGGAAACTTTGATTCTACGTCATTCGTTTTATGTTTCGCAAAACTTAACTTTGGCGTAGTTAAATACAGAATGAATGACGTCGGCATATCTGTCAAATTCGTTCAGAGCCGAATAACGGTATGCTAGGTAGTACAAATCAAAAAAATCTTTTCACCATGGACCTGAATTTATATTCCGCCAAGGACTGTGTCACTTCAGTAGCACTCCTTGTATAGGAGTGGGGAATGTTTATGCTGCTACAAAAACAACAACATATCGATTGTTCTCATACAGCTACAAAAAACACCCGATACATAACAAAAAATGCCGGGTATTTGATGGCGATGACATATTAAACAGCTTGAAACTGGAATCCTTACATTTTTTTACATATTTCGGTTGCTGCAGCAATAGAAATAGATTTTATATGCTAAACAATTATAAAATTTATTATTTTCAACCCTATGCAATATGTTTGTATTAATGTGTGAAAACTTTGGTCTTGTAAAATCGTTTGCAAGGAGCAGCATTGATTTTTTTCAAACTTAGCGGAAGTTTTTAGACATCATCACCAACAAAAACGGAGAGAAAACAAATAAAAGCAGTTGAACAGCACAAAGGTTCAGTGACATCATCGCGATTTGCAAGCCTATTCGCATTTCTTATATAATGTTTTTTTTTTTATTGTTTTAATATTAGGGTGTGCGCGAAATTTGACGAAATGGAATGGTTAAAATAGATTTTCACCGAATAAAATTTAGAATGCGTACTATATAAAAATAAAAATGATTGAAATTTAAGAAAACATTATGAAAAAAATTATATGAAATTAAACTTTGAATGCTTGCCATTTACTGCAAACGCAAATTTTCACCTTAACATGCATTTCTTATTCTAAAACCAATTTTGATGAATCTATTAAAGGTGGTGTTGGTAAATCAGCTGATCTGTTTTTTTTTCTTTGGCTGCGTCCATTTAGCTGTCAGCACAGAATAAAGCAAAGCGAATTAGTGCCACCACCTTCAATAAATGCGCCTTGATTGTGATCTTTGGAAAAATTTACCATCAACTCAGTTAGCTGGGTACTTCAAAAATCAGAAAAGTCATGTTTTTGCCAGAATTAATTTTGTTTTTGGGCGTTTTGTTATCTACATATAATTTTTGGAAGTAAAAAATTTTGTTCGTGATAATGCCTGCAGGCGCACGTCGACGGTCACAACCGTATGCGGCATTTAAGCTTTGAATTAGTTTTATTCCTTATATACCCACCTAGGATACCTTGTTTTGCTCAATCATATACTAATAAAATTTTCACATTTCAGCAATCATATGAATGCAATGAATATGCAAATGCGTTCGATGAATCGTCTAATGAATTCACTCATGCCCGATCCATTCAATATGCTGACACCGTTCGATTCAGGCTTCCAACAGAATGCGCTCATGGAACGCGGCAATCCACATGTCGGTAATCCAATGGGTGGTTTTATGGGTTTTCCCCCAATGGCAAATATAAATCGACTACTCAACTCAGGTAAGTTGCCGCCGCCGAACAACACTCTCGCGTTCTTTGAATTTGAATTTTTTTTCGTTAATAGCAATTAAATTAAAAATATAAATATTTCATTTGTAGATATCGGCCAACCACATGGCTCCTCTTATTGCTCTAGCTCAGTTATCACTATGTCCTCTGGCCCAGATGGACGTCCACAAATCTATCAGGCCACAAGCAGCACAAAAACTGGGCCAGGCGGTATACGTGAGACGCGTAAAACAGTGGAAGACTCAAGGCAAGGCATGAAGAAAATGGCTATTGGACATCACATTGGCGAACGTTCGCATATTATTGAGAAAGAACAAGACTTGCGTTCCGGTCAATTGGAGGAACGTCAAGAGTTTATAAATTTGGAGGAAGATGAAGCAGAGGATTTCGATCGTGAATTCACCAATCGCGCGCGCATGGGCGGTGTACGTGGTGCGCGTCCACAAGAGATGATCACAATTGAATCGGCTGACGATGATGATGCACGTCCGCGTCATTATAGCAGACATCATGGCAGTGGTGGACAACATCGCAGACATTTGCCAGCATTGCCCGCACCACCACAACAGAATAGGTAAGTTTGCGTAAGCTGCTTTCTTTATGTTGGAGTTTATTTTAGATTTACTTTACATTTTGATTTTTAATTGGTGTGTGTGTATGACGTGTATATACTCTGAGACAGTCTAATTATCAACATTCGGGTAAATTGCTTGCGGGTATGAGCTTACACAACTAATTAAGCAAAATTTGGTGAAATATAATTTTTTCAGTTTTTATTTGGTTTTAAGTTAGAAATGTGATATGATTTTATATCTTACTTGTATATGTATGCGGAGAAAGTAGATATCTAATTATTTATGCAATATGAAATGATGTTATTGAAAAAAAACAAAAAAACAAAAACCGTTCTAAACAGGTTAGGATTATAAATTATAAATGTGATTGGTTTACCAATGCTTTAAAAACCGTTAGGCATATTTGTTATGCTGTCTCAAATTATGGAATTATGACAAATTTTAATAGCAAGTTTAACCCTAACCCCCCGTTGGGCACCCGAAACTGGCCAGACTTTTCCGACTTTGGACGTGAATTTAACATATTTCTATTATAGCTAAACACTTGAGTTTCCAAGTAACTTCCTAAAATTTAATTCTCTCTCGCTTTATGGCTATAACTTTTTAAAAAAGATACTCGAACAGCACAAACAAAGCCACCAGATTCGGGTGCCCAGCTGAAGGTTTTAAAAACGGTGTCCATCGAAGCAAAGTTAGCTCGTCGTACTGTTTTATTAAAATTACTTTAACATGCGCGTAAATATATAGAAAACAAAATCTTCCTTGTAATTCCCGTCCTTCCCTAATGCAATGTGTAATATATTCTTTCTTTCTGCATCTGAATCGGCCATAATTATATACCGAAATTTCCCTTTTCCACTTTTTTGCGTTTTATCGTCTTGTTTTTTTTTTTTTGTCCACTGTTGCATTTTCGAAATTATTTTTTATATTATTTTTGCGTTTATGTATAATAACTATTTACGCTTTTCGTACAAATAGTAAATCACTAAAAAAATTCACTGGTTTATTCAAAAAACAATTGTTACTTTATATCTACTTGCAGATATGATAAAAAATAAGAAACAAGTATATAGAAACAATGAAACAATTGATTGAGGATTGAATTTAACTTCGACTAGCATATAACTACTACTACTACTGCTACTACATACCACTAAAATGTATATGTATATATCTATATATCACTTATACAACTTATACTACTGCTATCATTCCCAAACCTCGAAACAGAATAACGAAAAAACAGAATAAAAAAAAAACAAACGAACTCGTAATTAACTGCAAGCAATAATCACAAAATTTATCAAAACCAAAAATGAAATATTGAAAATATGCATATTAAGCGTAACTAAACATACAATAGTGGCCAGCATACCTTAACTACATACAGAATATTAACAAAGAAAAGGAAGAAATATTATTAATAAAAGCAGTTGCAACTTGAAAAAATGAAAGCCTACGAGTTTTTTTCAATTTCACAACACCTTCCCACTCCACTTCACATACATAACGTACTTATTAATACTAACAGCAAAAAAGTACTAAATTAAATGCGTCCCGTAAAGCAATTTTTCGACACCCACAAATTCGTCCTAAAAGCAAAAATGAGGTAGGCCATTTTGTAAATTAAATAGCATTAATTTTTTTTTAGAAATTTTTTACTTATACTTATTTGTCTCGTTTATTCTGTTGGTAGTTGGAATTTTTATTTCCTATTTGATTTGTATTTCTTAGCATTTGTTAACTTTTTGAAGCATCACCTCTCAACTTAATTTCTTTCTGTACTATTTCTTGTGTGTTTGGAGTAAATGTTTTCTTTATGTATAGAGAATGCTCATTGTTTTCGCCTTACTTGCTCAGTCCACTGTCAATTGAAGAAAGATTAAACCAGCTTCTAGCAGACAAAACGTCATCCTTAAAATATTTACTGACAGGTTTTCTAGGCATAGATATTTGCACATAAATTTACATGCACATAAGAAATGTATAGAATTTGATTCTATAGGAATTATTCTTAAGGTCTCTTCTTTTTGCCAAGCGTTAGCGAGTGGCGAATAGATGAAGCAACTGGTATGAATAAGTAGCTTGGCAGCGCTGGAATAGAGCTGCCTTAAATTAAATTTTTTTGTAAGATAATGAGTTAAACCAGTTGAATGAGGTATAGCCACACTCCCTAGCGGCGAAACTTGCTCAATAACTTTGTTGTTGCTTTCACACGCAAATGTTTCGTCAAGTTAGTCGAGCAGAGAGATAGCGAGCGGGGAAATGACGAATAGAAAAGCCCTATAATAGTACTCCCTAGCGGCGAAACTTGCTCGATAACTTTGTTGTTGCTTTTACACGCAAATGTTTCGTCAAGTTAGTCAAGCAGAGAGATAGCGAGCGTGGAAGTGGCGAATAGAAGAGGCCATCGATAACTTTGTTGTTGCTTTCACACACAAATGTTTCGTCAAGTTAGTCAAGCAGAGAAGTGGAAATGGAAGCGGCCTTTATATTTCATTTACAAAATATATTTGCAATTTTATTACCCCGAAAGTGTACATTCGATATTTTTTGATTGTGTCTTTTTTTTTATTAGTACGAAAAAGTAAATGCCGTTTTTAATGCAGTGTTTAAGGGGGGACCCTCATTTAGACGGTCGAAAAATGCATCATTTTTGGGAATTTTTTTCTCAGGTAAAATAACTTCAAACGTTTTGTAATTCATAAAGTACTTTAATAAATGTCTTGACTGTCTACAAAAATTTTCGGAGAAGAAAAAAAACATTTTAAGTATGGAAATATACACCTCGTCCATGGCACCTCATTCTATCTGTGTACATTCTAGCGCTCTGAATTTTTTTCTGAAATAAAAAAACCAAATTTTTTTTAAAACTTTAGGATAATACCTTCGATGTGACATTTTGATTTAAAAAAAAAATGTCGAAATTGATATTTTTTACCCAGTTTTATGTTAAAAGTGATTTTTCATGCATAAAAATTGACTTTAAAATTACAAAAAAATATGAAAATCTTTTTTTTTAAAAAAACACTTAATGTCACATTGAAAACAATTTAATTATCTTTAAAATGAGCTATTGTAAAGCCTGATTGGTTCAATACAGCGTTCTCAATTGTGTACACAAAATCGAAAAATGATGTTTCGAGAAAAACGCGTTTAAAGTTTTGGATACAGGCGATCGGCCACCCGTCGCGTCCTGTTAAAAATTTTGTCACTCCTTCAAAAATACAGATATCGACTTGAAATTTTGAAAGTATATTCTTAAATAGTTGTAGAATAGATTAAAATTATTTCCAAAAAATCGATTTTTTTGACCCGATAAATGAGGGTCCCCCCTTAAGGGGGCAGATACCTACAAACGGCTATATTTTCCCTGATTTTCATTAAAATTATTTATAATGAAGAAGTCAATATATTTTTTTCAAAATTGGTGTACAGTTTATACATTAAAATAATATTAAATTTTTTTTATTTTAATCATTTAAAATGGCGGATGTACACTCAATTCCTCCAGGAATGTCGCAGCGGGGCTTCTGAATCGGCGGGCATTGTAGCATCGGCGTCAGTGACCTGAATACAAAAAACTCAAACTTTTTTTGTTTATTAATGTCATAATTTCTATATGAATTAACAATAAATGGGGGGAAAAAAATCGCGGAATGCTTTAAAAAAAAGAAAATGAAGTTTGGGGCGAATTTTCCTACTATATTTTCGAAAACTTGAAATACATAGAAAGTAGTATCATAAAAAAGATGTGTGCAAAATGTCTGGGAAATCGGTCAATAACTTTTCGAGTTATCGTGTACGCAAATTCGAAAAATATAGTTTTGAGAAAAACGCGTCTAAAGTTTGAAGACGTAACTATACCTCTCCCAGCGCTCGAATGTAAAGAATAGAGTCGTTACGGTTGACGATCTATAATATAAAAAATACTTAAATTTATGTTCTAAAAATTTTTTGATATATTCTTAAAGGATTATATGAACATTTTAAGAAAAAAAAAATTTTTTTTCGAAATTTTACAGGTATCTGTCCCCTTAAGCTCTAGCGTTCGGTCTGTATTCCAGTATAGCTAGAAAAACAAATTTTCGCGCCTAAAAGATACAATGTGAAGCTAAGGATCTATTTTCATGGCAATGGCATATTGATCACGCGCTTATAATATTGCATATTTTTAGGCGCCAACTATTTACAAAATTTTGCGATGTAGATTTTGAAAAAAATAAAAACGAGTAGAAAGATACTTATTTTATGCAGCACATTTTCGAAAAGTTCCTCAGTACTTTTCAAAATGTGGAAATTTGTGAAAGTAGCGCGTTTTAAAGCAAAAAGCAACGAAAACAAAATAAAACTATAACTTGCAAGTGTTTAAAAGTTATAATTAAAGAAATATGGTATGTTATACCTTCAAAATACCATTTCTCCAACATCGATTACCCAAAGTAGGCAACTTTCGCTTTGATCCATTTGCAACTGATTTTAATGTGCTTAAATAGCGTTGACTACATCAAAGTAGAGCACATTTAATACGTACATATAATTAAACAAAATTTTTACTAAAATAACATTTTTACTAAATTACAAACAAGATGTAGCTGATAGCATCATCGACATCGTTCCTTATATTCGCGCTCATTCTATTCGTTTTCAGAAAAAGAATTCTAAGCATTGAAAAAAATCTTCATTAAAAACTTAGAAACAAATAAAAAAAAAGAATAACACCACCACCACCACCAACCATAAATAAAATATGTTCGTAAAAAAATTGTTTTTTCACTTCAATTTTCTTCGCCTTTCACACTTCGTTCCAAACACAGCTCTTCTCCGTTGTCCAATTCGTCGTCGTCTGTTGATTTGTCGAACTCCAAGTCTAACTCTAATAAAAAGACCACTACAACGAGTCACAGCATAACCACCGAAGGAAATGCTACCACTGCAACGAGCAAGAGGAACACCAACAGCAATAACAACAGCTGCTTTACTTCGAATGCAACCCGTCGTTCCCCAGCCGCCGCCGGTTATCAACATCGTGGCATTACAGCTCGTCGTCCATTGCGTACGCCACCATCGTCGCCACTCGCCACCACGCCGACCAATCACAGCCACAGCAGCGCATCGGTAACGACAAGGTTTGTGTCACAATATTTAAGAACAAACAGAGAACATCAGTCAAAAGAAACAAAAATATAAAAAGATATAGCGAAAAAAACCGCAAATTAATTTGCGAAAATTGGAACAAAGCAACATTTCCATCCCTCGCATTCGATTGAATATGAAATTGCAAAAGTGTCCAAAGCCACTGTTAAGCACTAAAGACTCTACACTACGCGTTTGTTTATTAATTTCGTAATTTCTTGAAATGCAGAATTTCTACGTCGCAAGTTTTTTCATTTAATTATTGTTGCTACGATTTCCTGCGTCCTTTCAGAGAATCTGCGGCATTTCAGTTGCTACATTTCGATGTTCTGCGTTTATTATTATTTTTTTGTAATTTTAGTTGGTAACAACATTCTGTGACAGTTAGGAAACAATTATCTCTCATTTACAGTATTATTTTTTCAGTCTTTTTTCATATTTTTGCTACGAATTTGAATTAAAATTTATATACTCCTATTTATATAATTTTTTCGTAGTTGTGCCAAATTTACTGTGTTTTAAATTTAACTGATTCTAAAAGTATTTAAAAATGCATTAAAAAAATCGCTAAAGTCGGGGTACGTAACCCTGTGTTCATAATAATAGCAGACCGGCATATTGCATTATGATTTTAATAATTATAATTTTTTTATTACTTAATACTTTGTATTTAATTTTTTGTATAACTTCTTATTTTCTATTTCTATTTTTTTATACTTATTACTTTTTATTTAATATTTTTAATTTTTTTTTTTACTCATTACTTTTTATTTATTATAATTTTTTGTTACGTATTATTTTTTATAATTTTGTTATTTTTTATAGTTTTATAGTTTTATTATTTTTTATAGTTTTATTATTTTTTATAATTTTATTATTATTACTATTATTTTTTTAAATAAAAAAAGTATTACTATTATTTAAAAAAAAAAAAAAATGTTTACTCATTTTGTTTTATTTAAGTGCTTTTATTGTTTTATCACTTATTGCTTATAATTTTTATTTATTTTTTTTATTAGTTATTATTTAAATGTTTGGGTTTTTTTATTACCTATTATTTTTTATTAGACTTTTTAAACTTTTTTATTACTTATTACTTATTATTTTTTATTTAATTTTTTTATTACATACTCTTTTTTATTAAGTTTTTTTTGCTACTCACTATATTTTATAATATTTTTATTATTTTTTATCAATTAAAAAAAAAATTTATTACTTATTTTTTATTTAAGTGTTTTTTATTGTTTTTTTTTTCACTTTTTCACGATTATTACTTTCACTTTTCACGATTATTACTTTTATTTAGTTTTTTATTACTAATTTTTTATTTAAATTTTTTATTTTTTATTAAATTTTTTAAATATTTTTATTAATTATTTTTATTTAGTTATTTTTTGTTACGTATTAATTTTTATTTAATTTTTTTATTACTTATTATTTTTTATAATTTTTTTTTAAATTTATTTTTTATTATATTATGTTTATTATTTATTATTTTTATTATTATATTTTATTATGTATTATTATTTTATATCATCTATTATTTTGATTATCATTTATTTTTTTAGCTAAGACCACAACGAAAAATTCAAAAACTTCTAAAATTTTTTATCTAACTTTTTGGTCTGAATTTTTCGAAAAATTTTGCGTATGCGGTTTTACATATAACGATTGCTTGTTGTTTTTTACTATGCACAAGACCGCCCAAAACGCGATTTTTAAGCCAAGTTTACAAATTTATTCAACTAATTAATTAATTTATTATTATTGAATAAATATATAAAATTGATAAAAATGCATATTCGTAATTTTTCTAAAATTTTGATTCAAAAGTTTGAAACTAAGTTGTACAGTTTTTGTTATAGTATGCGCTATGTTTTTATAAAAAAAAGAAATTAAATTTAAATGGGGGAAATTTTCTCAATATGCCACGCTGGTATTATAGTGAACATAATAATGGTCGTAAAAAATAAAATTGTATTTTCTGATTTTTTATGTTTTTTTTTTTTTGAATTTTGCACCAGCTGCTGTCGCAGCAACGGTATGTCCAGGGAATAAAAAAGCCTCCTTCGTTTGCCCTTAACACATTTTTTGTTATTTTTGAATATAATATTTAGAAGATATTTTATTATAAGATAATTTTAATAATTCTTAGTAACTTTTATTACTGAAATAACCGTCATTTTCGCCCTTCATAAGTTAAACTTCCTTTCTAAAATTTTTCCAAAAAAAAAATGCTAAAACTAATGCTTCTCTAAAACTAAATTTCAATTCCCATGAAAGCTTTTCAAACATTCATTAATCATTCTTATTGTTCGGCACGACTAATAACTTAAAAGCGCCATAAAAATATTAACAAAAAAATTCCGAACTATTTTTTTTTTTTTTTTTGTTTTTTCATTTTAAGACAATTCATTTAAGATATAAAAAGGCTTAAAAACGGCCAAAAATCGAAAATTTCCCAACTTTCAAAATGGCAAAGGCGCCATAAAAAGTTTGAAAAATTGTTTCCAATTTTAAATTTTGAAGTCCATATTTCTGCGATTTTTTTAAATTTAATTTATTCTTCATTTAATTCATCTTAAACCTGCATCAAAACATAATTTTTTAATACTAATAACAAATATTCCATTTAATTTTTGCATCGAATTTCAAAAAAATACTAATAGTCATTGGCAAAAACTCGCTCCCTTTTTCAACACTCAATAATCCAATCTATTCTCTCCTCTTCTCACGGCATCTTACCAACAACTTAACTACTTTTTTCTCGCTTCTTGAATCTTAATAAAGGCACAAAAAAGTTTAAACTTAAAATAACTTTTCACCCAACAGAGATTGGCGTTTGTACAATCCACGTTTTTATCGCACAAATAAAATATAAACAACCGCAACAACACAAAAACCAAAACCAAAACAACTGCAGTGATTCGCGAGCATCGATAAAATATCAGAGTAAGCAAATACAACGCAGTAATTGAAGAAACTTATGGAAATTATAAGTGAAGCAGACGGAAATAATAACAAAAACAATGCAGATGAGAAAAATGTAAATACTTAGATATTGAAAACAAAAACAAACAAAAAAAATGCGAATTATCGAACCGAACGAACAATAAAAAAACGAGTTTTTAACGAATAAATAAAAAGTAATAAACTAAATCAAAAACAAAAAAAAGGAAAAAGAATCAAGTAAGCCTAGGAGTCGAATGAAATATAGTAAATACATGGGCTGTATAAAACAATAGTGAACTGCTACAACAACAACAACAATATTTGCATGCTTTGAAATGCAGCGCGCGCCAATAAAACTGATTTGAAATCACACAGCGCAACCAACATAATAAGAAAGGCGGTAGTAAAAAAATCTTGAAATAACAGAATCAAGACGTTTCACTTGAATGCAACTTTGATTTATTTGTGCAGTGAGAGATGACAAAAACGGAAACAAACTAAGGGAGTGGAATGGATTGCTGCTGATCTCTCGACAGTCACATCTACGTTATTGGAACGACCTGGCTTTTATTCAGTCCAGGACTGCCGCTTCAACAGGATTCACTAGAAACGTATGGGGAATGTTTTATATTGTTACAACAACAAATCGACGGATTGATAGCACAATTCGGATTCACACACCGTTAAGAATTATTACTCTAGCGGCACTCAGTAAAGGTTCTTGTGGGGTGTTTAGCTGTTAAAAAAAAAATAAAAATATGGTGGCTCCTCGATAGTTGGATCTATTTCAACGGCTCGACTCGGTTGTATATTCCATCAACAACTGTTACTTCAGCAGCATTGCAGAAATATGGTTGGGAAGTGCTTTCAGCTTTTACGATAAAACACATTTTAGCTACCACTACTAAAGATCGATGCGTTCTCCGCGGCAGTCGGTCCAACGTTACCGGAACTACGGGGTCGTTGCATGGTGAATGTTTATGCTGGTACAACAACAACATCGATACGCTACAAACTAAATGTAACAAATAATAATAGTAAATATGTGTTAAAAATGTGGATTTTTTTGAAATTCTTTCGCCCCTAGTCAACGCATTCTTCTACTGCCGCCAAGCCTTCTTCACACTACTGAGATCTTGACTGTCTTTTGTCAGTACAACTCTATAAATATTTAACAGTCAACGTCCTTTTGCTTTCACCTTGCAGTTTTACGTGTAAGAACTCAGTTTTACTACAGCCGACCGCTTTATAAAATTTTGTTTGTTCAAAAAAGTCCCGTCACTGTACATAAATTTCAATGTGAATGCTGTGTATACGTTTGTCGTCGCATTTTACAAAGAGATCTAAAAAAAATTCCATATTAATTGTTGCTTTTTGTTGTCATCGTCCATCGATGATGTGTCTCATCAACAAGCCTTTGCTGTGCTTATTTTGCTGCTTAATACTGTAAATACTTGCTGCTGCAATAATGCGTTCAATAAACTCACAAAAAGTGTGTGAAAATGAATCGCTAGTGCACAGAGCGCTGGAATATATATTAATAAATGGTAATTTGTGTAGAAATCCACGTTCGCAACGCAGTTGCATTGCCATCACGGAAATCAGACAGATGGTTAGCTGATCTAAGCGTAACTACTACAATGGCTTTGAAATAATCCATGGCCCTTGGAGAAATTGTTGTGTTCATACCTTTAGTTAGACGTGCATTTTGGTTGTCTTCATATATTACCCGTAGCCCGTAGTCGCTAAAAAAAAATGTGCTACTGGTGGTGGGTGGTATTGGCTGCTCGGTGGTAGCATTTTTGCACGTCGTCGCTCTCATTTGTCTGATTAAAATTAGTAATTTGTATTTACGCAAGTGCTATATGGTCTACATACATACGTACACGCAAATATACGCCATATTTTGAATTCACAAAATTTCTACTGGTCCTGTTGGAGAAATTTGATTATCCTTTTACACTTGCAATGATTTTGCTGGCTTTATGGTCTTCACAAAGGTTTATAAAATGAACTTAAATTTAACTTTAATAAATACTACCATAAAACTTCTACGCATGCGCAATAAATTTTTTGATCGTGTGTTAGTCGTGGTGTAATATTTGATGGACTTAACCCATTGAAGATTCATTGCTAGGATGCGATAGGTGGCGCCGCGGTCAAATTTCTAATATTTTTTTGTATTGGGTATGGTTATAAGTTTCCGTCTTTTCGTAGCCAATTGTAGAGAATAAAGCGAAGTTGGAGGAATCTTGAAGCTTAAGCCCACTTTAAGCGTTCTTAATGAGCGACTTGATAGTCTGTATATACTTCACAATATAGACCGAAGTTAAAAAATGCTTCTAGGGGGTTAAAAGTTGCTAAAGTTGGGATAACGGGCCTATTGTTAAGAAAAATGATATAAACATCTATACAGATGGCTCAAAACTAGACAACAAAGTAGGTGGAGGGGTTTACTCCGATAAACTAGGAGTTAGCCAATCATTTCGCCTACCTGATCGTTGCAGTGTATTTCAGGCGGAAGTCACCGCCATAAAAGAGGAACTTACGGTAAAAAAAACCGAGAGTATTATCCACAAATGAAGTCTTCATATATTCGGACAGTCAAACGGCAATAAAAGCGCTAGAATCTAAAACACACTCGTCAAAAACAGTCTTAGAATGTTTTAAACTTCTAAATGACGTATCTTAGTGCTACAAAGTGCACCTTATTTGGGTGCCAAGCCACAGGTACAACGCTCGATCTACAACCGGATAAGACGCTGATACCCCTGCCTATAGTCACTTGTAAATTACTTATAGATAGGGAAACCATCAAAAACGTAAATACAACTTGGCAAAACCTCACAACATGCGAACTAAGCAGACAGACATGACCGAAATGGAACAGCAGTCGATCGAAAATCTGGTTAAGATTTAACAGAGAAGCTATAGAAAAAATGATAGGGGTATTAACTGGTCATTGTTTAATAGGTAGACACGCTAAAATGTTAGGACTCTCTTACTTCGATTTCTGTAGAAGCTGTCTTATTACAGAAGAAGAGGAAACAGTCAGACACATTTTATGTGAGTGTAAAAGCTTAGCTATGAGGAGGCTGCACACTCTTGATACGGCATTTTTAACCGATGTAGCGGTCATAGCGCATCTAAAACTAACGAAGTTCTGCTCGTTTATTAAAGCTACCGGATGGTTTGACAAAGGAACACGTAGGGTATGGATAAGCTGTAGTGGTATCACAATGGACCTGTGAAAGGTCTAACTGTGTCGTTACAACAACCATCCAACCTACTTACCTACCTAGGGAAACTTGAAAGAAAGGCGACTGCAAATTAATTTTATAGACTTATTTTTAAAATATCAAATTCTGGTTTTTACTTCCTTCTAGAGCATACAGCTTTCTAAATACTGTGTTAAAATTACAAGGAAGCCAGAGAAAAACCTACAGAGATCTATGACTTTAACCAAAGTAGTCAAGTTAGGGAAATTTGAAAGATTAATGAATTTAATAGACTTATCTCTAAAATATCGAATTCTTGTTTTTTACTTCCTTCTAAATACTGTGTCAAAGTTTCAAGGAAACCAGAGAAAAACCTACAGAGATCTATGACTTTAACCAAAGTAGTCAAGTTAGGGAAATTTGAAAGATTAATGAATTTAATAGACTTATCTCTAAAATATCGAATTCTTGTTTCTTACTTCCTTCTAAATACTGCGTCAAAGTTTCAAGGAAGCCAGAGAAAAACCTACGGAGATGTATGGCTTTAACCAAAGTAGTCGAGCTAGCGAATAGATTTACATACATTTGTTTTATTTTTGCTTATCTTTAATACATTTTTTTAAGGACTAATTTTCAGTTAAATTTTGCATATTCTCATACATCCCCTCACCCCCATCACATTTTTTTTGTATTACTAAAAGATTTGCATTGTTTATTGGTGCACTAGTCACTAAAGGAGAAAAAAAAAATATAATATAATAATGTATTCTAATCAGTTTACATCGTCGAATTGGAATCGCCTGAAACTCATGAATTTAACCATATGCCATTTGCTTGCCTGCCTGCTTGCTTGCCACCTCGAATTGATTGCACGCCCCTCATTTACAAATTTCCCTTCAATTTGCAAACCTATGGACTTTTTACAAAACAACTGAAATCGGCTTGGCGCTGTATTGAATCGCGTGCCTGGTTATAAGGAAATATTTGAACTGCTAACGCTTTACGGCTGGCCGTACTTACTCTTTACACAGTGCGGTACTTCTTCAACGAATCGCCATTTTCTATTTCATGCCAATTCTAATTGTTTGCTACATAAAATACCTAAACAAAAATCTTAGTTAAATGTTTGTGTTCTTTTACACATTTCTTACTTTATTTGAATTAATTGACCATTTCTATTTTTCATTGAATTCTAGAGAAAGAGAGAAAGTCGAAATTAAGGCACATTGAACAGTTAGAGCCAATTTCCACGAAGACTTTTCACCATGGGTTTTTTCACATTATTTTTTAACGAAATCTTCGAAAATCTTCGTGCATTTACACGGTGACTTTTTATTTGCGGAACTTTCCTTGCGTGTTTTTGACGTTTAAGCGAACAGTTTTCTTTGTTCATTCGTTCGTTTTGCGCGCGTCCAAAGTGCACTTGAACAAAAATACGAAAATGTGAATGCAATCAAAGGGAAATGCCAAAAAAAAGCACCTCTATTTAGTTGATAGTTGACCGTTCGTGCAGCCTACCCCATTGACTTCTCTACATTTTTTGCCATCAAACTCGACACGCATGACTTTCTACTCAGGGTGAAAACTCATCGTGTAAACTGGTGCTTAGTTGGCACTAGAACAAAAACAACAAGAGCAATGTATTTTGTTTTTGCTCTTGGGCCCCAGGATGCCAAAATCTATAAACGAAAACTGACAGTTTAGCGTAATTTAAATAAAATTTAACGATTTAATTTGCAAATAAATAGAAAAACTCAAATCAACTGCTCTACTACCAGTTCAATCATTGCCACGACAGTCGGTTGTACATTACCGGAATGACCCACATTTATATCCGACCAAGTACTTGTCACTCTAGCACCGTTCCCCGTTCATGTAAGGCAAATGTTTATGCCGCTACAGCAACAACAACAACTACCTGTTCAATGTGCCTTGCTCAAAATGAAAATTCGGCCTATTTGACGAAGAAGTGCATCATCGAGTAGGGTTGGTTACTATTACTTAGAATTCATGACAATGAAAATTGCATTAAAATATTGTTAAAAATATATATATTTTCCTAAGAACGTTGCGTATTTCTTCATCTTTAAAGCTGCAATTTTAGTGGTGCCATAGCCATAAAGCCATAGCCGTAACCATAAACATTGCAGCATTTGTCGATTAAGTCGCGCCGTAACCATAAACAGCTGATAATGAAGTAGAGTTCATAAGAACATTTGCATTTGGTCGTAAAAACGCGGAAATTTTACACTAAATCAGCTAATTTTTCGCCCTTCATTTCCAATATTTTAAATTTGTATCGCAAATATCAAAAGAAATGTGAAGTATTTAACTGCTGCTTACGGTTATGGGGGAAAATCACAATTCAGTAAGTACATACGGCCACGGTTAGAGTTATGGAGTTATGGTGCGGCACCTAAAATCGTTAATGGGTGCTTAGGGGTAGTCAGAGACCCAAAAAAATGGTGATTTTCAATAATTTTTTTTGCTAGTCAATTGCTTCATTTTACAAAAATAAAAACATGGCATTAATACATCATGCTTTGACCTGACTTCAAGTTATCGCTGTTTTTATGGAGCCCGTTTTTCCGTTTTCATCTCAAGTCCGTGGAGATTCATCTAAAATGAATCGGACAAGAGAAATTAGTTTTATTAATAGATAATATTGTGCCTGATCGAAGCTTGTTTTGTCAAAATTAACAATATGGCGGCCTCAGGAAATATTTTTCAGATTTTCGAGAAAAAAACCGACAATTAATTATTTAAAAAAAATCGAAACCTTTGAAGAAAAACTCCTTCGATCAGGTACGAGTTTTTCATGTTTTTCAAAAGCAGTATAAATTTTATTGAAACCTACCAGTGATCACCAGTTCAAAAAACATAGTTTTGAGAAAGACGCTTTTAAAGTTTTGCTGCTGCTGGCTACTTGCTCTAGAACGCTCCGGAGCGCCCTTTGTTAATTGCTGAATAACTCGAAAAGTATTTGTCGGATTCACTTAAGATTTTCACACAATATTTTTATGATATTAGAAAATGCAAACAAAAATCCAATTTTTTGAAAATTCTTACTACCCCTAACCCCTTAACAGTGCTGCCCATTTGTTTGATCAGAACAGCTGATTGCTACGGTTACGGTTGAGGCTACGGTACGGCGCCACTAATTGCAGTTTAAATAAAGTCTTTAAAATACATTTATTTACACAGTTATTTTGTTAAAAGTTCACAGATAATTCATATGTGTATGCCACCTGTTGTTTGCTTGCATCCTCCCCTATTTGTGTGTTAATTTTAATTTTGTTTCTTTTATTTTCTTCAATTTAATTTTTGTTATTAACTTTAAACATTTGTTTTTTTTTTTGTTTTTTAGCTTTTAAGCTTGAAATTCTTTGTCACTTGCCGTTGCTAATTTTTATAAATTTTATTCGAATTTTTACAGCGTACATCCCCATCCATATAATGCTTCGGCCGCGCGCCGCAATTATCGCTCTAAACATACCAAACAGCATCAGCAGCCACATCAGCCGCAAACCTTGACCATAACCGAAATAATCGATGACGACGATGAAGATGAGCCACAGCCAACAACAGCCACAGTAACAGTAGTTGAAGAAGATGATGATGCAGCAGAAGCTACAACCGTTATCAATCCAGCAGCCCAAGCAGCTAAAACACCGGCTAATAAATCTCACACATCGGCTCATTAAAATTATTAAAAAAAAAACATAAAACAGAATAATAATAAATAATAATAATAATAATAAATAATATAATATAATATATAAATAACTAATTCGCACATGAGAGAATGTGTTGTAATGCTAATGCCGACAGACGTATTGGATTTTAAGTAATAGCCCGACGACGACGAGCACATTCATCGATTATAATGAAATGTTCAAAAAATTGAGGTGGTTCACAGAAGCGTAGCGTGCGCTGTTTAATTATTTAGTTAAAAATAGTAGAGGAGAGCGTTGAAGAGGAGGGAAAAATAAGATATGGTGGCTTGGGGCACGTGGAAGTGTGCGCGCTGTATGAAAAGCAGCGCCATTCAAACATATTTCGTTTAGGATTTTAAGCAATGGATTCAAATAAAGCATGAGCAAACAAAACAACAACAAAAAGCCACCTTAGGATAACATTTAAAACTTTATCATTTATAGTATCATACTTTATTGAAAATTACCTGCACTTTGTTTGAAATGTATGCTGCGCGCAAGGAACATTCTATAGAAGTGAAGTTTGTGATTAATAAAATCAAAAATAGAAGAAAGCATAAACAAACAAACATAAATTAATTGTATGAGATTGGCTGGCTGATCAGGCTGTGCTATGCTGTACCGTAGTAGCTGCCGCTCAATTCAAGGCTTACATATATCAATTCAATACAAATTCAACAAATTTAATCAAATATTTTACTTGATTTCCCTACATACAAATATAAGAAATTCTAAACCTTACTTGTGTATTATGAAATATATTTGTGAATTACTTGCAATACAAAAACAAACAAAAAATCATACAAAAGTTATGGCTAAAATATGTATAATATGAGAGTATTAGTAAAGGTTTGTAAAAATAGCTGAGGCTACGGCAAAGAAAATTATATTGATTCAAACTGGCAGAGGATGCGTGTGCGAAGCTACTTTCGTTTTGTCAGCAATTTGGTCAGCAGGCAGTAGAAATTTTATGCCAACAGCGCCGCCGCGTACATGAATTATTTTAATGCTTGCGCCGCTTTGCTTGACCGGCGCCACAAACGCTCTTCAACTGCTACGATAAGGGAATTGTCAATTTTTGGTGTTTTTGAAAATGTGTGGATAATTAAAAAAAAAATGTAAATTTTTTTGGCAAATTATGAATTTTTCATAGCAATTGAAAAAATTGATGAAAAGCAAATTGATGATAAGCAAAAAGGGTGAAACAATAAAAATAAGCGATTGTAAGGCAGTAAATTGTGCGTCAAATTACAAATTCTAGCGTAAACAAACATAAAAAAGAATATACATAGTTTTATCAACTTGAATTATGTGCGAGATGATAGTAGCATATTTAAGGCAAGGCGGCGACTTTGAAGGAAAAAGAAAAAAATGAATCATTCTAAAAACACAGGCGCGCACAATCAAAGTCAGAATAGAATATGCTTTGAAGTTGCTGTGCGCTTGCAAGTTATTTGCCAGAGATATCCCAATAACTTTCCGTTGGACAAGGGTCTGGCCTTTTTTCGCCCTGTACGAGTATCTTTTTCAAAAGGTTATATCCATAAAGCGATAGAAAATTAAATTTCAGTAAGCTACCTGGCAACTCAAGTCGTCAGCTATAAAAGAAATATATTAAATTCACGTGCAAAGTTGAAAAAGTCGGGTCAGACCCAGGTGCCCAACGAAGGGTTAAAAAAAAAAATTTCAAAAAACTGCGACAAACTTTGAAGTGTATTTTATTTTCAACCTGACTGCGTGCCAACGTATTTACCTATAATAGTGCGAGTTAAAAATTTCCATTTTATTTGAAATTAAAAGTTTTGCAGTTCAATGAATTTTTTATTTTAATAATTTTTTCAATTTATTTTAAACTGTTAACAAAAAAAATATAAATTTTTGTATGATTTAGTGATTATTTATGACAAATTCAAATCAATCGAAATTCATGTGATCAGCGCTGCAACGGCTTCCTCTCGAGTTTCACATCAAATACTATAGTTAAGTTTCGGTTATTTTAAAAAGCAGCAAAGTTAAAATTATTTCAAGCACATTTCATTATTTCCTGAAAGAAATTTTCGTGATTAAAAACAAATTGGCAGGCGCTTGCGTCTTCTACCTTAGTTTAGTGTGCGAAAGTCGCTTCGAAATTTAGTTTTGTGATAACTGATCGATGACGAAGCGCAGCAAATGAAATATTATTCGAGAATATAATACCCGTTATTTTATTAGTTTCTTTTTTTTTTAGCGAATGCTCACATTCACCACGTGTGCTCGAATTTCGCAGTCATGTTTTTAATTTAAAATTTTATTTTTGGCTATATTCGTTTTTTAAACTCGTTAAGGTCCGCTACAGTAATGTTAGTATGATATAAAAGTAAACTTTTGCGATATAGAAAAGATACAAGTTCAAGTATAATAATAAAATATAAAAACTTACCATCAACGCATCTGTTGTGTGTTTTTTGTGCTTCATAGTGTAAAGGAAATGTAGCTGGTAAGTGAAATTATTTGCCGCAGAAAGCTTTGTTGTTGCATAAAATAGCTTAACGGTTTATATACAGTTAGATTAAAAACAATCGATTTTCTTATTTTATTTTTTTAATATACATACAGTGGCACAGTAAAGTCTGCATACCCCATTGAAAAGCGAGGTTTGGACATTTCTGTGAACATTGTAGCATTAGAATATATTCCAAACAAATCCAATCTAACAACAAACAATAAATTTTAACAAAAAAATTTTAATCCAAAAATATTTATTAACAAAAACAAACAAAATTCATTTTCCAAACACAGAAAAGTCTGCATACTTTGTAAAAAGAATGTGTTTCACTTAAAAGGAAATAAAAAGACAACAGAATTAATACTTGGTGGGTCCGCCACGACTTTCTGGAACAGCATTTAATCTATTTTGCATGGAATTTACCAATACTTTTGTGTAATTATTCGAAATTAAATTCCACTCTTCAAGTAAAGCATTTTTGAGGTCCTGTTTATTTTTAATTGTCCTTTTCCTAATGCGACGATCCAATTCATCCCATAAATTCTCTATGGGGTTCAAATCCGGTGACTGGGCTGGGGAATGAAGTTGATGGGGCACATTATATAGTAGCCATTCTTTGACAACACCAGCGGTATGTTTTGGGTCGTTATCTTGCTGAAAGTACCAACCCGCCGTAAGACCCAGTTTACTCGCGGATTGCTTCAAATTATCTTTGAGAATGTCCAAATATACCATGCGATCCATATTAATATCAATAAATGTTAAATTACCCACCCCAGCCGCTGACATGCAGCTCCAAACCATTATGGAGCCACCACCGTGCTTCACCGTAGGAAGCAAGTTTTTGGGCAATAATGCTTCATTATTTCGACGCCATACTTTTTGTTTGCCATCACAGCCAAACACGTTGAACTTGATTTCGTCACTAAATAAAACATTAGCCCAAAAATCTTCGTATGCATCAATATATTTCTTAGCAAATTCGACTCGTTTCTCCATATTTATTTTGCTGATGAATGGCTTCTTTCGAGGCACACGGTTGTGGATTCCATTGCTTCTCAATAAATGTCTCACCGTTTCTGGATGCTCTGAAGCAATATCCTGATTTTTCAGGGTTTTTGCAATTTCTATTGCTGTTATTCTTGGATTTTCTTGCACGTCTAACAATATTTTTCGCTTAGCACGAGGAGTCAATTTAGGTGGGCGACCACTTCTTGGTTTGTTTTCTACACTATTAGTGTGATTATATTTCCGAATAATTGTTTGAGTGCTTGATTTTGGATGCCCGACCAGTTCTCCAATCTCTCTTAAAGATTTTTTTCCTTATAATATTTCACAATTAGCTCACGTACTTTAACACAGATTTCTTTACCCATTTTGGTTAAATTAACACAGCTACAATATAAATATCGAAGAACTAAACTTCTTTCTAACTAACGGTATCTAGTAAAGGCGCCTGAAGTGATTGGTAGCACTGTTTGAGTACAGAACTGCATTTTGTGTACTCCACTACAAAGCCGTATGCAGACTTTTCTGTGTTTGGAAAATGAATTTTGTTTGTTTTTGTTAATAAATATTTTTGGATTAAAATTTTTTTGTTAAAATTTATTGTTTGTTGTTAGATTGGATTTGTTTGGAATATATTCTAATGCTACAATGTTCACAGAAATGTCCAAACCTCGCTTTTCAATGGGGTATGTAGACTTTACTGTGCCACTGTACATATATTTAAGAATGCACACAGAAAATTTAATATCGTTCTGGTGAATATTTTCGAAGGTATACACAAATTTGAAAAGTCATTTCAGAGTGCTTGAAAGTGCGTTTTAAACTTTAAACGCGTTTTTCTCAAAATAGTGTTTTCAAAGTCGGTGACCAACATCAAATCTCAAGATCTCAAATTTGAACACGAGCTTCTTATATATATTTTTTAGTAATTAATCGAAAATTTTTCCTCACCGATAAAAAAATTTTGTTTTTAAAAACAATTCAAGACGGAAATTTTGGTCAGAAATCGATTTTTTGTTTTACGAAACTGCCATTTTGTCAAACAAATTTATTTTGCTTATTCCTTCGATTAATCACTAGATTTAACATTACTTTAACGAAATCTGTTTGGTTTTTTTAATTTAAGTGAATCCGGGTCGGAGATATAGTGGTCACCGCAAAACGTCTTTTTTTGAGAGGAGCTCCGGAGATCAGCTGTAGCTCCTTTCGAAATAAATATTTTTAATAATACTAAGTCTTAAAATACAGTTAAAAGATAACATAGAATGGGCACAAATTTTTAGATCAATAAATTTAAAAGTATTCTCAGAAAAAATTCTGGATATTCGCTTTTTTACGGCCTTCTAACTGTATATAACCCCTTAAAAACACCGAAAATATTTTAGGGTACGTTGCTCTGGACAGGGTTCGGCACACGTCAGTAATTTTCCGAGACCAAAACTCAAAACAGAAGGGATAAAGCAAGGTGTTCCGCAGGGTGGTGTCGTATCAACCTTGCTTTTCAACTTCTACATCCTCAGCCACCAGATGGAGTCTCCTATGCTGACGATTGTTCGATAATGGTGTTGGGCAATGACGTCGATGACCTGTGCGCCAAAGTAAACGATTTTCTCACCAGTTTTTCTCGCTTTTTCACTGCGAGGAATCTTCAACTTTCCCCCACTAAATCTACGGCAACCCTTTTTACCACCTGGACAAAGGAGTTCTAACTGCAACTGAAGGTGAAAGTCCAAAATTTTGGGAATTACCTTCGATAGTTTGCTCTTCTTCTCTGCATACACATCCACAACAAGGTCCCCAAATCGCTATCCGGCGGTACTTGGGGCAAGTACAAAGAATTGTTGCCGGCGACATTTAAAGCAATTGGGCGGCCGGTTTTGAATTATACTGCGCCTGTCTGGTCGCCTGGAACTAGTGATTCGCAGTGGACAAAGCTGTAGACATGACAAAACATTGCGATCACGACAGCCACGCGATGCCTCCTGATGTCCCCCATACAACACCTACAAATGAGACGCAAAGGCTCCCAGCCAACGAGCACAACAGAATGCGCAGCAAACAGTTTCTACTCGGATTTCACCCTTTTAGACATCTCCTAGAACCTGAGCCGCCTCCCGGGCAAGTCGGGAGGCATATCTTCAGCTATTCTGACGAGATCTAGCACAAAACGGCAACTACTGGCTCGGACAGTGTTTAGACAGACTCTAAACGACATTCATCGGGAGGCACTTACCACCTTCCTAAACTCCCGACCCCTGAATGCCACAATCGAAGTCCAATCATCACCCTAGCAGATGAAGAGCTTCAGCTACCCAGGGAGACCCGTGCGATTACAATTCTGGATACACCTATTCAGAATTGACCCTGACATACCCAACAAATGTGCAGCATGTGAAGGCGCTCCGTACGATACTAACCACCTTTTCACATGCCCCTTCAAACCCACTCATCTAATACCCCTCTACCTCTGGACCCAACCTGTCGAAACAGCAAGTTCCCTGGGCTTACATTACTCTGACAGGGTTTAGTAAGCTGCTACAACACTAACAACAACATGGCATGTTGCCGAAGTAACTGCTTGCTAAGAATTACCTGCGTAGCCGATCCGATCCGGCCAAAATCGCGTAAGCGGTTATCGCGCCAATTAAGAAGAAGAAGAAGATCCGATTTGTGCGTGATTGTCATTCGACTATGGCCCTGACCAATGTTTAGTCGGGATATGACACATGAAATAATAAGAAAAGTTGTTTCTAACAGCGTTTGCCGTACGGCAGGCTATGTCAAAGATCTGTTTATAATAAAAAAAAACAGGGCGAAGATACTGCTACAACAACAACAACAACATCTGTTTATAATTCTACCACGAAACATTTCTCATAAAGTTAATCTGCTCTACGGACATTGCGAAAAGCTATAATGCCATTTGTAACGGGTGATCAATTAAATGGAGTTTTTTTCATTTGCGTTTTTTTACAGATCGCGCGCGAGTTGTGGCAAACTGTCATCGTGGATTTGTTGAACAGCGTTTGGCATTTCATCATGGAAAGACTCACACCGCAACAACGTCTACAAATTGTTCAACTGTATTATGAAAATCAGCGTTCTGTGACAAATGTTTTTCGTGCGCTTAGACCGCATTATGGTCAACATAATCGGCCTGCTTTAAACACTATTCGACATACCATCAACAAATTTGAATCCGAATATTCATTGGTGGATAATTCTCGACCGAATATACCACGTCCAGCAAGAAGCATTGAGAATATAGCGGCAGTAGCAGAGAGTGTACGTGAAAACCGCGATGAATCGATTCGGCACCGTTCTCAGCAACTTGGACTGTCGTATGGAACAACTTGGTCAATTTTACGGAAGGATCTTCATTTAAAAGCATACAAAATACAGCTCGTACAAGAACTAAAGCCAAATGACCTTCCTGCACGTCACCGTTTTGCTTATTGGGCTCTTGAAAAGATTGAAGAAGATCCGCTGTTTTCGAGCAAAATTTTGTTCAGCGATGAGGCGCATTTCTGGCTCAATGGTTACGTCAATAAGCAAAATTGCCGTATTTGGGATGAAGAGCAACCAGAACAGGTTCAAGAGCTACCTTTACACCCAGAGAAAACAACGGTCTGGTGTGGTTTATGGGCTGGTGGAATCATCGGTTCATATTTTTTCAAAAATGATGATGACCGCAACGTAACTGTGAATGGTGCTCGCTACCGTACCATGATATCGGACTTTTTGCTACCTGAAATTGAATCTAATGATCTCTACGACATTTGGTTTCAACAAGATGAAGCCACTTGCCATACAGCTCGTGAAACAATGACTTTATTGAGAAGTCATTTCGGAGAGCAGCTGATTTCATGTTTAGGACCTGTGAGTTGGCCACCAAGATCTTGTGATATCACACCTTTGGACTTTTTTCTTTGGGGATTCGTGAAGTCCAAGGTCTATGCTGATAAACCAGCTACGATTGAAGCTCTGGAAGCCAACATTACGCGTGTTATTCACGACATACCAGTCGAAATGCTCGAGCGAGTGATTGAAAATTGGACCTTCAGAATAGACCACCTTAAGCTTAGTTGCGGCCAACATTTGAATGAAGTCTTATTCAAAAAGTAAATGTCAAAGAATGTCCTTTCAAATGATAAATAAAGGTTTTGAACATAATTTACATTCTTGTTTTTTTTTTAACTATTGAAAAAAGCACCTCATGATTGATCACCCGTTACATTAAAGACACAACAGATTTTTAGATGTTTGTGGCTGTGGCTTCGCTGACGTGAAGTGTACATTTTCTGGGTTTTACGTTAGGTGAGTTTAACGTTCTCACGTGAGTCGGTTCTACGTAACCGGAACGACCCGGATTTATCCCTGGCCAAGGACTGTCACTTCGGCAGCATTCCCCGTATATGTATGGGGAATGTTTATACTGCTACAACAACAACAACGTGCCATTTGTGCCTAATTCAAAGGAAACGAGAAGAGTACGCTTTTTATTAATTTTATTTTATTCGAATTTAAATTAATCCTACGAAATAACATTTACAACTAAAACTTAGCAACGCCGTCTTCAATTGCGTTCCATTCGTGCCTCTGATTCCCGCCAATTCCGTTTGATCATTTCCACGATTTGCTTACACAACCGTGATTTTGCAAAGTAATTGCCAACGCATAGCAAAATGAATGACCAGGCAAGTAGGAGCACATAATCAACTTGCGGCACAGGCTGTACCGGCAATGGTCCAGTCATTTCAGATTCCTTTGGCATTGGTTCAATATGCTTGATGCCCGTGTGCCGCGTCACGAAAGCATGAAAAGTGCCCACATCACTGTAGAATTTCACAATCGGTCGGCCCTGATGGAAAAGTAACAGCGTTGGCAAGCCAACAATGCCAAATTCTGTATTGAAGCTGGGAAATTTGAATGCATCAATGGCGGCGAAACGCAATGTCGGAAATAGTATGGGCAGCATATTGGCATAGGGCGCTACGTGTGCACAGCCGAGGCTGGATTCGGTGTAGAAGAGTACAATGACACAACTGCCCGGCTCATGGCGTTTAGTTGCAGCGCCTTGTGGCTTTAGTAGCGCAACTATGTCTTTGACACTCTGCATTATGAGTAGGGTATTGTCGTTGCGTGTAGCATTCTCGGGCAGTTCCGGTTGCAGGCAACGCACCATTATCGGTGGCTTACGAATTGGTTCGGTAACATTGGAAGGCAAAAGATGCAGTATATAGAGATCATCAGGTGTGCAATACATGCGTTCACTGTACGTTATGTACGGCAGAAAATCATAACGACATTGTCCACGCGAAATGCCCAGCTCTTCGGGCGTCATTTGGGAGATGTCCTTGGTACGCGTACCATTGCCATTGAATTCGACGCCATTGCCACCGCCAAAGAATTTAAAGATCGTTTTAAATGCGGGCATTTCAGCGGCGGCGATGTTAAGCAAAGCAGCTATAGGAAGCGGAAAAGTGGTCAATCGTATTGAATATGCCAAATATGCCATGAAATCTTACCCAAGGTAAGCACGATGAGCGCTAAGAATTTAGCCATTGTTCACGTTTTAGCTAATACCGATGATGTTATAAATTTGAAGTCCGTTGGATAAATTCTCTTTTTATTGTATAAAGAAATATTCCATCAAAAACAAATATATCGGCCTTCTCTGCAGCTGTTCATCAGCTGTCAAAGGCGTAACGGTAGGTGTACAAGGTTACAAGAGGTTGCCACTGCTAAGAAAATTTGTTTTCATGTGTGAGCCACACCAAATGGTCGGCAGAGGTCGATGGGTCAGTAAAATATGCGCTGGGTGTGAGAATAGCAATAAATATTAAAAATACTTGTTTTTAGAACTTTAAGTAAATATGCAAAATATAAAAGTAATTAAACGTGCTCTTAAAAGCTATTTGACGCTGCCTCCAATTGTAGCATTTTATCGCAATTTGGGAGGAAAAGTTGGACAAACACACCCGAAAGGATGTGAGTGATTCCATGTCGAGTTATTCAAGTATTTTTTAGTCAATTTTTTTTAAATATTAACTTGTTTGTAGGTTTGAGTATAATAAGAAGTAAACTGGAAACATTTTGAAAAAAATTTAATAATTCTGAGGCTTATTCAATATTGAAAATTTCGATACATGTATAGTTTTTTGAGGTGAAATACCTTCGCTTTTTTAATATTTTTGTAAAAAAAATGTTTTTATATTTAAAAAATTATTTGAGAAAGAACTATATTTTTTTATTGACAATTTTTGATAATATTTGAAAGTCCACCTCGCAAGTTTTTTTCTCACTAATTTTAACTCCACATTTACACCTTCTATAGATTATGTTATATTAAAAAAACTATATTAAAACAGAAATTTCAGGTGGAAATCGCGAGTTTCACTGTAAAAAATTTATCTGTCTCTCTGAATTTCTTAACATTACTGTCTTATACCCTTGACAGATGGCGGCGTTAATCGGGATTGCCGGGATTAACTCAACGCAGTTAATACTGATTAAAATTGTAGTGGGACAGATGCCTATTACGCGGATTAGTGAACAACAGATTTGCTTATTCGCTGGTTTTGTCAGTAAAAAATGAACCGCAGGCAACAAATACGTGTATTAGCTGCCCTGACACTAAGAAATAATTTTTTATTTAAAAAATCCTAATTTGCAATTTTTCAAATTGCTCCGAAATATCGAAACAATTAAATTTCGAACGTGTTAGTGCAAATTAGCATTGCATCTAGCCTTCTTTGTTCTTCTTCTTAAAAACTTCTTTATTTATCATTTGCAGTAGTTATAAACTGTAATTTTTTTCGCAATGTTGGCATCGAAAATTTCTCTAATCCGCTTAAATTATGAGAATTAAGTCTACTTGCAATTCCGCATTACTTGCACTTAATACCTGTGATAATTCAATATTAAGTCGTTAATCTCGATTAACGCCACCATTTGTCCAGGTTATTGACATCAGCGGTTATTTCATAATTTGACAACTCAATTTTCATTTTACCGCACCTTCTGCATGTGCGAATATAGCGATCTGATTCAAGCATATCAAGCCATTTTGAAAATGAAATAGCTTTCTTACATGAGAAAATAAGATTAAACCGAAATAGGAATTTGACAGATGTTAGCAGAAATTTCGGAGGTGAGGTTGATAATAGTTTGGACTATGCTCAGTAATCTGTGCACGCTTCACATTTTTTTTATATTCTTGTCCACTCCCTAATGAGGCCGGTATCTGCTAGCTCGCGCAACATCGACCTTCGCCAAGTGATCTTTGGCCGACCGCGACCTCTGCTCCCTTGCGTCTTCCAGTCCAGGCCATTATCGTGATGCTATCTGGTGATTTTCTAAGCATGTGACCTATTCATTCGTACTTTCTGCGTTTGATTTGCCATAGGATGGGCTTCTCGTTTGTTGATCTCTACAGGGCACCGTTGCTGATGGTGTTCGGTCAGAATATCCTACACATGATGAGGAGGCATTTGTTGACGAAGGATTGTAGCCTCTGTGTGATGGTGTTGGAGACCAACCATATTTCACTTCCGTACAGCAATACCGTCTTTACACACCTCCGAATATTCGAAGATTTGCGAACTCGTCCATACTGTATGCATTCGCCCGAACGCCGCCATTGCTTGTTTAGCCTGCAGTTGACATCTTCATCTGACCCGCCGTCTGCCGTGATAGTGCAGCCGAGGTAGTAGAAGCTTTCGACAAATTCCCCTGGATACCCGTCAACCATTAAAGGTCTTGCTTTATGTGGTTGACTCTTATAGTCTTGCTCTTGGCTATGTTGACCGCGGCCTCCAATCCGACAGCGCGGGCCAACGTGAGTCGTCTGTCCGCCTTCGCTTTCATGCCAGTGAGTTTGTGAGAGAGGAGGCAAATGCCATCGGCGAAGTCTAGGTTCTCGAGATGTCTGGTGAAACTCCATACGATGCCTCTTTCGTGGAGGCTCAATTGGCTCATAACGTCATCTAGGACGATGGCGAAGAGAAGGGGACAACCTTGGGAAGAAAGGAGACAACCTTGGGAAGAAAGGGGCCAACTTAGCCTTACGCCTGCGTTTGTGGTGAATAGTTCGCTGAGTTTGCCGTTCTGAAGCACTGCCAGTTTGGAGTTCTCGTAAAGGGCTGTAATGAGGCGGATTATCTTAGCGGGAACTCCCTTTCTACTAAGCGCCAGCCATATTGACTCTCATTTGATTTTGGCGAATGTCTTCTTAAAGTCGACGAACAGCATTTAAATTGGGGAGCGTCACTCAACTGATTATTCTACTATGATGCGAAGAGTGTTGGCTTGGTCAACACAGCTTCGGTGAGGGCGAAATCCACCTTGTTCGTCCCTGAAGGAGCGTTCGATACATTGGAGTCTGCCTTGTATGATCGTGGCTAGAATTTTGTAGGTGGTGTTGAGCAGAGTTATTCCTTGCCAATTGCCGCAGTCACGCAAATCGCCTTTCTTGGGCAGCTTCACGATGATGCCTTTTGTCCAGGATAGAGGAAGCTTTTCATTGTCCCAGACGGCGGTGATGTAGGGTTTGCAAAACTTCCACTGAAATTTGCGGGTTAGGGGTCAGTAGTTCTAACATTTTTCGAAATAGGATAGATTTTATAACTCCGATGGAAATACAGTACCGAATTTTTTTTGTATGGAGCCTGTATGGTTCAAAATGTGAAACGTGGTCTACTGCGTTGAGTGGTGTGGCCACTAAAACAATTCCTCCTCTTCTTCTGGGAAGCCACCCTTCCTGGGACTACTTTCTGTATTACTTCGGGAGGGACCGGAACGGCATCTATAAAAAGGACCAGTTCTACTCACCCACGTCTGAGTCACTCATACATATTTGTAGCCTGTTTCATGCTAATATGTTACCCGACAGTGCACCTTCAGGCCTGCATCATACAAAACTTTCTTGCGGACCTCCCCGCGTTGATAGCTTTTCTCTTAGCTCTCTACCACCGCCTTTATTTCATTAACCGATGATCTCGCTCTCCGAAAGCCGAATTGGTTGTCTTCAAGATGCTCCTGTAGTCGTTCACAGATAATACGTTCCAGAAGGGAAGGAAAGGTCAGGTAGTTTACCAGTAGCAGCAGTACGCGGCGCTGTATTTTCCATCCGGATGGAAATTCTCCCTTGGTAAGACAAGCGGTGTATAAGTCCTACTGTTTTTGGATTTGCTGGTATCGTCTCCTTGAGCACCCGTACTATTGCCATTGAATTCGACGCCATTGCCACCGCCAAAGAATTTAAAGATCGTTTTAAATGCGGGCATTTCAGCGGCGGCGAAGTTAAGCAAAGCAGCTATGGGAAGCGGAAAAGTGGTCAATCGTATTGAATATGCCAAATATGCCATAAAATCTTACCCAAGGTAAGCACGATGAGCGCTAAGAATTTAGCCATTGTTCACGTTTTAGCTAATACCGATGATGTTATAAATTTGGTGGAGATTCCGTCGGGTCCGTGGGCCTTGGTGTCTTTTATCCGCCTCAAGGTTTTGAACAATCCTTCCTTTGTCACATGTGTAACACTTGTATCCTCTGGCATAAAACCTTTTTGGGTCTCCTATCCTATGAGTGGAAAGAGTGCTGAAACAATTTTCTCCATTATGACGGGACAAATGGGCTGTGGAGCTCTTGGCCCTTTTATCTTCCTCATTACTGTTTGGTATGCTAGTCCCCAAGGGTTGTAGTCAGCGCTATCTCGTAGATCTTTAAAACATACATGTATACTGCTTGCAGCTCCCCATAGATTGGTCATTTCCGGGTCCTTTGAGCCTTCCTTCTACCACTATTGCAAGTATTGCGAAGTTTAGCTATTTTATCCGTCTACCAGTAGGCTGTTTTTCTAGTTCTGGGGTATCTTGTTCTCGGCATACTTGAATCGCAAGCTAATTCTATCATCATCTGCTATATCCTCTGCTGATGTACTCGTATGCATAAAGCACACGTCGCTCCAGACTTATTCGAAAGTTATGACATTAAAATCCTCTTGTTTCCATTTGTAGTGGATCGCCTTATTTGCTCTCTGGGGATCAACGGCCAAGTGGTCACTATGCGTTAAAATGGACTTGTCCAATTTTCAATTTGTGCGGTTCGCCGTGGTACTTCTGCAAGAGATGTGCAGGGTAGATAGGTCATGGGAAGACATGTACCGTGCTTTGTAGTCTATTGATTGTGGTGGGCGCCTTTATGTTTTTCCACAAATGGAGGGACCTATCATACAATTTTATCCCGCCTTCTAACCGCAGATAGTTTTTTAACAAGACCCTTTTTCATGGCAGAAATATACTCAGAGCTTTGCCATGGCCTGCCGAGTGGTGACTGCTAATAGAAAAAACGTTTTCTAATATATGGAGTTCCATGCTTGGTATTTCGAATTAGACCACTACTCACATACCAACCCATCTGGCTCCGGTGGCGTAGGTTTTACTGTAACTAAAATTATAGCCATTATTTTCACTGACAAATAATATCTATACATATTTTAGTGAAAATTGAGCTTTAAACAATACATTCAGTAACCGGCGCCAGTTGGAAACACCTAGGGATCTCCCCAACGCAGCGGAGGTCTTCTTCTTCCTCTGCTACCACCAGCTCGTTCTGCATACTTTCAGAGCCAGAGCGTTTGATCCCATTCGGACGGCCAAATGCAATTTTTCGAATAGGTAGATGTCACAGGGAAGGCGGCCGCCGTAGCCGAATGGGTTGGTGCGTGATCACCATTCGGAATTCACTGAGAGGTCGTTGGTTCGAATCTCGGTGAAAGCAAAATTAATAAAAACATTTTTCTAATAGCGGTCGCCCCTCGGTAGGCAATGGCAAACCTCCGAGTGTATTTCTGCCATGAAAAAGCTAATCATAAAAATATCTGCCGTTCGGAGTCGGCTTGAAACTGTAGGTCCCTCCATTTGTGGAACAACACCAAGACGCACACCACAAATAGGAGGAGGAGCTCGGCCAAACACCTAACAGAAGTGTATGTGCCAATTATTTATTTATTTATTTTTTTTAGATGTCACAGGGAATACGGTGAGTGATTGATGGTTAAAATGTGGAATCATGCAATGAGCGCCAGCTCACTCCTTCGCGATATTCAAGGCAAATTCGATGAATGCGATGCAACAAATGCTTCAAAACGCCAAGACAATGTGGGCAATTCACTTGGAATCGTAAAAACAAGTGAGCATCGACTTGATTTTTGACTTCCCCAAACGTGGTTTTTTGAGTGGTGGCTCGTCTGGGTCCTTCCGTTCGGCACTTTGACGCTTAGTTTCAGGTCTATGTTGGAAACACCATGTTTCATCACCAATTGCAATGTTGTAAAGGAAGATCTCGTCTTTTCTCGCCTCTTTTATGATGTCGTTCGAATGTTGAATTCTGAGCAATTTATGGTCCTCAATCAACTTCTGCGGAATGTAACGTGCATAGACCTTTCGTAAGCCCAAATGATCGGTTAAAATCCGATAAATCGATGTTTTGGAGATATTCAACTCCCATTCCATGAATTTCAACAATGATTTCAGTTCATTTTTGATAAATTCACGAGCAATTTCGATGGAGTTTTCAGTGATTACTGATTTTGGGCCCATATGTTCATTGTCATTTATGCCCTCACAACTATCTCTGAAACGTGTAAACCTCTCATGAACTCTGGTATGAGATAGACAATCATCACCATAAACTTTTTTCATCAATTCAAATGTTTCGGTAAATGTTTCACCGATTATAAAACAAAATTTGATAGTAGCTCTTTGTTCAAAACTCAGTTTTGTACCGATGACACAAACATACTGACACTTTAGACGCAATAACTTCGCTTCCACTGAACCGAATGTCACCAAGCTTTCATTGGAAGTAAGCTAGCTTCCAACGCACTAACTCATTAAAAAGATGGCGCCTGCATTTTTGGACTTCACGTTATATGTCGCCGTTAAGCTCATCAAGCTCCTTGCTCCACCGCCTACGATACTCGCCGTCAGCAACGTGCAAAGGTCTAAAAATCTTCCGCTGAATCTTTCTCTCACACACTTCAAGTAACGCCTCATCGGATGTTAGCACGGGCATGATGAGAGCCTTGTAGAGTGTTAGTTTTGTTCGTCAAGAGAGGACTTTACTACTCATTTGCCTACTTAGTCCAAAGTAGCGCTTGTTGGCAAGAGAGATTCTACGTTGGATTTCAAGGCTGACATTCTTATCGGTGTTAATGCTGGTTCCTAAATAAACAAAGTCTCTTACAACGATAAAAATCGTATCTGCCAACAGTGAAGTGGGTGCCGATACGCGAGTGCGACGACTGTTTGCTTGATGACAGGAGATACTTCGTTTTGTCCTCGTTCATCACCAGTCCCATTCGCTATGCTTCTTTACCCATTGTGGAAAAGGCAGAACTAACAGCGCGGTTGTCAAGGCCGATGATGTCACCTTTGAGAAATTAGTAGCACAATTTCCCCATTCTAGATATTTAAATGGGTAGTTTCTTATATGCATTCCTACCAAATAATGTTAATGGAATGAGAAGGCGCAAATGTTAAACAACATTTTTTCGAGTAGAGTAGAATGGGGTAAGATAGGTCATTTTTTTGGAGAGCTCTTGCTACGGTGTTTTTGCATTGATTTTGAAAAATAAGCAAGATTTTGAAAGGTTATTTATCTGCTAACATTTTGGTTATACTGACTTATGTTTGGCAAAATATTTTGGAAGCTGCATTCAATAAGACAAAGGTACTTTTTTTCGATATTTTCAAAATCGGGGGGCACGATAGGTCACTATATGTGAGGGGAAAAGAACAATGTACATGGCTTGGAAATTAACGTTTTAACTTTTATTTATAGTGTATGAACATTGCACATGTTATAAAAGTTAGGAATTTTTCTTTAATTCATCACGCGAGCACGTAATGTTTCGAACGGAATTTCAAATTGTTTAGAGGCTGATCGAACACTAGCGCCATCTCGGACTGCCGCGATTGCGTTTTTTACGTCCTCTTCACTTCGTTTCGGCGTTTTTCGCACATAATTACGCACCATTTTGCTGCAAAAACAATTGAAATTTATTTTATTCAATTAAAAGTAGTGACCTATAATGCCCCCAGACGGCTGACCTATAGTGCCCCCAAGCACATGTTTTATGTTAGTGTCGATTTTTTTTTTTTTAAACAAAAATATCAAAAAACTAACACATTATTCGTGTTCAGCATTATTTTCTACGTAAAATAAAACTCACCTGACAAATATTTACATACATTAAATGCACTGCACCGTAGAATAAAAAAAAATGCTATGTCGGAGAAAAGCTCACAAAAAACTAAACGACGCCAGAACTAGGATAACTAATCAATGGTGACGGCCGAAATGACAGTCGCGAACGTTGTTCCCCACCACGTATTCAATTCACATAAGACGAGTGACCTCTGCAAAAGCAGTGCGACGAAAACCCCACCTACCTATTGTGCCCCCATACCTATCTTACCCCATTCTACTCTACTCATTTGTATATTCGTTGAAGAGGATTTCAGATTTTTTGCTGTTTTTACCACACTAGTAGATGATTTCAGATCTTTACTTACCACTCCCATTAACATTCTCTGCTCTTACATGCTGTAAGTGCAATCGCCGTTAGACAAGGACAGCAAATAAGGAAATGCAAGTAGTGAAATGGTAATTTCCGTGATTGCGCTGTGCGGGTGAAAAGTGCGATTAAGTGCAAAAGCAATGACTGGCGTAATAAAGTTCACGCGCATATAAATTCATACACACACACACCCATACACAATCATTTATATGGAAATGGAATAAACAATGTTCCAACAAGGTTGCTGAATTAAATGACGTGAATGTGGACCAATAATGCCCTGGAAGTCGATAAGTATGTACTTTGTACTTACACATACATACACACATGCAAGGAAATACATACGAATGCATAATTGCAGCTGCTTAAGTGCATTCATGCAATTACTATTCGAGTGAAACGAATTGCATTTGTGCCTCCATAACCAAGTAGGTGCGTCTGACTTAGTAATTTGATACTTCCTTGCAATTGAATGCAAGCAAGACCGAGTGTGTACTGTGCCAACTTGTGTGGGTGGCTGTGTGTTATGGAAGTCGTGTAAGCATGTGTTGCGAATGTCCAGCGCAATCGTGTGGCATGCATGTTGCACTCGTAACTTAGTTGCATATTGTTGTATTGTGGATGTAAACAAGTACATTGAGGCGTCTTAATACACAAGCGTTTCCATTGATACAATTTGTTGTATATTCATGTACGAGACATGTTTGTGAGCACTCATCTACATTTTACGCAAAATAGTTTGCTTTCGATTTAATTCGGTTTAAAGAGAAGGCATTAACTATTACAAGATTTGGTACATAGTTTGTTCAATGTCGATTAGAAACACTAAAAATATTAGAATACAAAAGTATTGCATTTTTTTCAAAGTCAGTTCAAGGTTGGAAACCTATTTTTTAATTTACTTTATTTTTATTTTTTTATTATTTTACTGCCAGTGCATATGGCAACCACTACCCATTCACAGTTGACAAAACAAAAAAAAATATGCGAGTGAAGCAAATTTGTGCACTTTCATTAAGCGCGAAAATTCTTTAGCGACGCGAAAATTTACAGATGCGTTCAGAAAATTAGATGAATTTTCATCTTTCTTAAAAAATATTTACAGTCTGTGTCAGAAAAAAGGAAGCGCGATTATTCATGAAGTATAACTAAAAGATATATGTATACCAGGGCGGGTCGATGTAAAAATCGCTCATTGCTCTGTGAAAATCGTATCCTAGTGATCAAAATAAGAAACTTTGCCGAAGGAACTATACCTCTAAAATGAATTCTGATGTCAATTTGGGTCGAACGAAAAATCCCACTTTGACTCATTTAGAGTGCTCCAATCGAGTCCAAATGTATGATCGACCCCCACTAACTTTGGACAGCCGATCCACCCATGCCTGTGGCACACCCCCTGGAACTCCCCTGGGGGGTTCCCCATACAATCATTTCAAAATATCACCATTTTTGGCCTTTACATGAGAAAAGAAACTAAAAAGTTCGACCCAAATTGGGGGACATCAGAATTCGTTTCTGAGGTATGGTTTCTTCGGCAAAGTTTCTTATTTTGATCCCTAGAATACGATTTTCACAGAGCAATGGGCGATTTTTTTGTCTCCCCACAAATCAACCCGGCCTAATGTATACTTATATAACATTTTTTTTACATGAAATTATGTACAGGGTCAACAAAATGGTGCGGACGCGCTATTTGGATTCTGGAAGAATCACCAAAAAACCAACCAATGTACATACAGGGTGCGCCGTCTTTTATGTCGGTATGAAAACATTGAATAACTTTGAAAAAAAAATACAACTGATTTGTATAAGTGAGGTATTTTTATTGGGTTTGGTTATTTACTATTCATTAAAACTATTTTTTGAACACAATATCAATCAAGTGGCCACCTTTATTCGCAATCACACACTGCGATCTTTTTTCTGCAATAGTCTGCGGCTTGTTGGCGTAAACCTTACTTTTCAGATAACCCCATAAAAAGAAGTCCGGGTGGGAGAGTTAAGTCAGGTGATCTGGGGGGCCAGTCGATGTCGCCTCTTTTTGACACTAGACGTCCCCGGGAGTTTTCGTTGCAGAAATTCAAATGTTGCATTCGCAGTGTGGCATGGCGTACCGTCTTGTTGAAACCATTAACCGTCTAAACCTTAATCACGCATTTGCGGGCAGACGTAATGAGCCAACATCCATAGATATTGGTTTCCATCGACCGTTTCGTTTTCTCGGACCCACGTTTTCTATGACCCAATGATGGTTTTGGCGCAAATGCCGGCCCAAACAGTTAGTTTCCGGTCATGCAAGCGTTTCATGGATCTCGTGTGGATTCTCAGTTCCCCAAATGCGGCAATTTTGTTTATTCACGCTGCCAGAGAAGTTAAAACATTAGATTCAAATATCCTCCACTTCGTGCGCTTGGATATATGTGATGAACTTCACATTTTGTTCAAAAGACCAAACACAGCGCGACCCTTCAATATTCGACTACGCATGTCAGCTGCTAAGTCGCAGTGTTGCCGCACAACATCTTTGTCTTCGCAATATTGATGGGGCTTGAAACCATTTTCGCTGCACATTCGTTTACCGTTGCGATGTTTGAGTATACATGTATATGTGAGTATTTGTGCGAAAGCGGACATATGTCGTCGGCGTAGTCAAGATGTTCTACGTCGCCGCCCACAATCCAGGATATACCTCTGTTAGCCACGGATGCTTGATGCATTACTAGGTCCCGCACCAGGTTGAATAGGAGCGGGGAAAGTGCGCAGCCCTCTCTTACTCCTGTCTGTAATTGAATGCCATCGCTCAGCACGTTCTCAAATTTCATCCTGCAAGGTACATCTGTGTATAGTTCTTTTATGTATGTAAGCAGCTTTAAACCAGAAGGAAATGGTTTTTAAAATGGAAAATGAGGAAAAGAAAATGTATTTTCAAAGAATAGATAATTATCAGACATTTGAAACAGCGCGCATACATCCTTTGCAGGGTGTTTGGCCAAGCTATGTCTATGTCGTCGTAAAGCTCATTCAGCTCATCGTTCCAACGCCTGCGATACTCGTCGTCGCCAACGTGCAAAGGTTCAAAAATCTTGCGCAGAATCTTTCTCTCAAACACTCCAAGCGACGCTTCATCGGATATTTCCATCGTCAAAGCCTCTGCGCCAAACGTTAGGACGAACATGATGAGAGGCCTGAAGAGTGTTAGTTTTGTTCGTCGAGAGAGGACTTTACTACTCAATTAACTTAGTCCAAATCAGCTTGCAATGCTATAAAGTAGAAATGCCTCTTCTATTGCATTTGCTACATTCGCACTAGGATTTCTTGTCTGAAAACTTAGGAATAGTACGAACGGAACGAAGTGTGGGGAATTGTGTGATCTGAGCAGCAAGCAGGTTGGCATAGTATTGCCGTCTCGTATTTAGGCGGCCGCCGTAGCCGAATGGGTTGGTGCGTGACTACCATTCGGAATTCACAGAGAGAACGTAGGCTCGAATCTCGGGGAAACACCAAAATTAAGAGAAACATTTTTCTAATAGCGGTCGCCCCTCGGCAGGCAATGGCAAACCTCCGAGTGTATTTCTGCCATGAAAAAGCTCCTCATAAAAATATCTGCCGTTCGGAGTCGGCTTGAAACTGTAGGCCCCTCCATTTGTGGAACAACATCAAGACGCACACCACAAATAGGTGGAGGAGCTCGGCCAAACACCCAAAAAGGGTGTACGCGCCAAATATATATGCATATATATATTAAGTACCAGAAATAAATACAGGGTTGCCCATATTCGACGGACCCGACGGATTTCGATGACTCTTTGAGCTCATTCCAATCGACGAGGCTTGTCCGCAGGCAACAATCCTTGCGTCAATTGAATCTTATACGGGAATAAATGCAAATCAATGCGGATAATTCGTTGTAAAGTGGTCCGAGCAACGCCCAACTGCTGAGAACGGCGATTTTGGGATGTCCTTGGCGACGCCTTGGTCGGTTTTGATTTGGCCGCTTTGGATTAGAAAGAGCATCACCAGTCGAAAACCTTTCGTACAAACGTTTAACGGTGTTCTTAGAAGGCGCACTTTTCACATTACTTAATTTTTTATACCCACGTTGAGTTTTCACAATTGACTTCTTTTGTTTAATGTAAATTTCAACAATTTGGGAGTGCTCGCGTGGCATGTACTGTTCCATGGTAAAAATCTGCTTGGACTGACGCTTCCAACGCGGTATGTCATTAAGCGATCTGACGTCTCTGTCAAAAGATACAGGGTTGCCAGATGGGTCCGTCGAATATTGGCAACCCTGTACTTCCTTATTGCATTCTCCATCCATATACTGGAAGAGCTGCTGAAGTGACAGTCCTAGACCGGATATAAATCTGGGTCGTTCCGGTTACGTGGAACCGACTGTCATGGGAACGCCCTCATTGCAGCAAATTAATTCAATTTATCCATAAAATGAACGAAACGAAAAGTGATGAAAATAGCTGGAGGGTGGAGAGTTCCTCCGAATATATGGTTTAGCAGGCCACTTTAAATCAGCCTCAGCTGGAAGGGAGTCAAGCCTGGAATAATTTGTTGCTGTACATCATTGCAATTGCTTCTCGCTTTGAAACTACAAAACTGCTTATTGCTATTGTTAAAATATATTATTATTTTAATTCATACCTACAACAGGATATGTTTCGAAATGTTCTGTACGAGTGTGTGGACTTTGGCTGTTGTCTTGTTAGTTTTGGTGTTAGTGTCACAATTTACGCACTGTTGCATTATTTGGGTAAGCGAGGCTGCTCGTTCGTGCGCTCGTTGCGCTTACTGCACTAGACTCGTATTATCCAAATGCAAGGCTACATCAACTTGCACGGATACACCCGCATACCGCATGTACATATATTTAAAAAGCAGCACACAAATGCATATGCAAATATATATACAACTAAATACATACACATAAGCGCATTTAAATGCAAGCTCTGGGCAAATCCTAAGCCACGCATAAGTACGTACATAAGTATGCCTGCATGTATTTATGCTTGTAAGTTTATGCCTGCCTGCCTAGTACAATGCCAGCTATGTACATATGTTAAGGCATGCCATTTGCGAGTATTAGTCTGTCATTGTCCTGGCAATGTTTTCGAAATAACTAACTAATGCAAATAAATGCATGGGATATTACTGTTGGCATTGTTGTTGTTAATATTGTATTAAATAAACATTGAGAGAATTTTATTTAAATTTTGTGTTTATTATTATTTTCCGAAAATGGTAAGTATTTCGTAGTGTACGTAGCTATTTGCCCTTGGGCGGCAGACTTGGGGACCTTTTGCTTGAACAATTTTTGTAGTAAAAATTCATAGAAAAAATAGAAACAAAAATTAAATGAAAGCAATGGAAAATTTATCTTTTGATTAGTAAAATGTTACAATTAAATTTCGGTAAATTGAATATTAAATGAGCTTGAGTAAAATATTCGTAAAGGAGTCGAAAAGGAAAATTAATACATTTAATTTCAAAGTAGCACAGTTTACGGCCAACTAAACTAGTAAGTAATTTAAAACTCATTTGTATTCTACCAAAAAACTATGAAATTACTAACTAAATTAATTATACCGGAAGTTACGTAGTCAAAATGGATTTAATGTTAATCCGAGAAAGGCTAGCAATGAAATTTTCTACTGTAAATTCACGAACTACTCAAGCCATTTCTTCGAAACACTCCTTTCTTCGACAGCTTAGAGCAGTGCGCCAACCTACATAAATCCCAAAAATCTTCTCCATTATATCAACAGCTCTGGCTGGCTGTAGATATCTGCCTGTTGGAGGTCTCATAATGGTATCAAAACGGCGCTTTGTGCTACTTGGGTAGTGCTAGACTAGCACTTCAATCATTTCACCTACCTATCTAGAGAAACATTTCTTCAAAGAGTTTATATATCGGTGATTGATCCTTTTAATATAGCTCCCGGAGGCACATGTACTCAAATTTGTGCCTATGCGGATGACATCGTAATTATAGCTAGAAACCAACAGGCTCTGCAAGAAACATTTCTGCGTCTAGAATCATCTGTTAGACGGCAAAGTGGGATTTGGAATCTTTTCCAATTTCCCTCACATCAATCTATCATTTAGATTACCCGACTACTGTAATGTATTCCAAGCGGAAGTATGCGCTATCTGGCATGCTGCGAAAACTATCTTAGAAAAGAGAATATCACTAGAGGATATCCGCTTTTTCACCGACAGTCAAGCGGCCGTTCGAGCACTCAGCTCCTCTTATACCCACTCAGATGTGGTTTGATCCTGTCTCTTATCTCTTAACGAGATAAGTGTTCAGAATTCTGTCCAAGTTATCTGGATACCAGGCCACAGTGGATTCGAAGGTAACTGCAAAGCTGATGAGCTCGCGAGAGCTGGAGCTGCGCAATCAAATATTAGTAACTTACCCACAATCCACATTCCGCTCGCAACATGTACAATGATCATTGATTGAGAATTTCACAGCATTGCTGATCGGAGGTGGCGAGTGGAAACTACTTGCGTTACGACCAGACAAATCTGGCCATCCTACAATCTGAAACAGACAAAAATCCTTATAAGTCTACCGAAACACGAACTAAGGCATATAATATCTCTTATCACCGGCCACTGCCTTTTGGGCACTCACGCACGTCGGCTCGGGGTTCCTCAAAACGATCTGTGCAGATACTGCGAGGACGAAGATGAGGAAGTATCGAGCAGGCATTTGCTGTGCAGTTGTCCCGGCTTAGCCAGAAGTCGACTCGCTCTTCTAGGCTCTCCAACAATTGACAATCTTTCAGCACTCTCGGACCTGAAAATCGAATCTCTCATTAAATTCTCGAAACGAATTAATATTTTGGACCAAAATCTATAATAAAAATCTCGGTAGGTGGGGAAATCATATAAAATAATGAGTTCTAGGGCAACACAACGGACCTAACTTGCGGTCTATGTGGCACTCCGATGCGGGGCCACCCTTAAACCAACCAACCAATCATGGTAGGACTTATCATCAACGAAGAAAAAACGTAAATGTATGGAAGGTGCAGCACGCAACGCAACACTTAACTTAGAAATATTCAGCTATAGCTTTGAAAAGGTTAATGAATTTAAGTACCTTGAAAATATGCTGAGCGTACAGAAAGACAAATCTATTGCCATGCAAGACCGGACACAAACTGCAAATAAGTCTTACTTCGCACACACAAAGTTGATGAAGTCGAGACTACTTTCTAGAAACCAGAAACTGCGAATTCACAAAACTGCCATAAAACCTACACTCACATGCGGTTGCGAGTTCTGGGTTCTGAAATCCAATGAAACCGATCAGTTAAATTGCTTTGAAGGGAAAATTCCGGGAAAAATATATATACACCTGTACGACTTGAAGACGGTACTTACTGCATTCGGTACAACGACGTGTTAGACACATTTATCAGGGTTGCAAATGTAATCAGGTACATCAAAGCGCAAAGGACTCGATGGTACGACCACATTTTACGAATGAGCAACGAGAGGACTCTAAAAAAGATCTTCTAAACCAATCCACAAGGCAACAGAAGAAGAGGCCGGCCGAGAAAACAATGGAAAGATGACATTGAATGGGACTTTGGGGCTACATATGGGCATATCTGATATCAAACGAAAAGCTGATGTCGGAGTGACGTGGCGGCGAATTGTAACGGAAGCAATGGTTTACAACGAACTATGATGCTATGATGATGCTGTTGATGTTGATCCTTGATTCCAAGTTCTCTTGGTATCTCTAGCTCGATAAGGGTTTTCAAAAGATCAAATTAGCCACGTAACAGTCAGAGTATAGACCTTCTACTCTTGAGAGACTTTAAGTTAATTAAAATCAAACGAGAATTATAGGAAGTTATAAGATTTGATCATTTTAACGATCAGAGAGTATATTTAAGGAACACCTTCTGTACATGTTCAGTTCTCTTAATTGCACATTGGTGGTAAGGCCTCCAGATAAATGTTGCATAGGAAGCAAGGGTACAAGAACTTCGAACTATTGCGCCCTATGAAACTTAGGATTGAGTAAAAGTGGGAGCAATAAAGTTAATGAGACTATTGAATGAAAAATCGGAGCCAAAGATCACACCAAGATCTTTGAATTCAGGAACAGATTGAAGTAAAGTGTTTGTAACCCCATCAATGCTACCTTGTCAAATGTTACTTCCGCTTGTTGGTTGCAGATAGAGGCGAAGTCCTTGCAGGCTGTGCTTGAGAAACTTCAAGGACTAGCATGAGAGGATATCATCGTAGCATCAACATATCTTCTTTGTATATCATAAAATATTATAGAAAGAAGCGCCGCTTTCCTCATGTCGAGGACAATAAGTTAATACAAACACGCACTTTCAGTAAATGTTAATCTTTTCTTTCTTCTTAATTTATATTTTGTCAAAAAAGAATATTTTTTTTTAAATCTCTATTTATTTCATACAATCTGTCATAACAATAATAATAAGAACTATTTTTACTTACAAATTAAAAAAGAATAACTTGGAGTAAGAACTCCCAGTGGAATTCGAGCTTAATGATGAACATCATATAACATATATATGGGGCATTCTTTCTGAACGTGAGACCCCCTGCCCCCAGAATAGATTTTGACGAAAAGAGGTCTATGAGGGCTTAAAATGTAGGTAATTTAGGTAATTATGTTTACTTTCGAAAGCAAAGTGGCACTTCTTGAAATTCAAAATGGCGGATCCAATATGGCGGATTCAATATGGCGCAATTTTGCAGTTCGTGCATCAGATTTATGCTATGAACTGATGATAAAAAATGTGATGAATAATCAGTGACCAATAAAAATAAATAATTAACTTGGAAATATGTAAAATTAAATCCAATGCAACAATTTTACTTAAAAATAAATAAAGAAAACACGAAATAGCATAAATCTGATGCACGAACTGCAAAATTGCGCCATATTGAATCCGCCATATTGGATCCGCCATTTTGAATTTCAAGAAGTGCCACTTTGCTTTCGAAAGTAAACATAATTACCTACATTTTAAGCCCTCATAGACCTCTTTTCGTCAAAATCTATTCTGGGGGCAGGGGGTCTCACGTTCAGAAAGAATGCCCCATATATATATATATATATTATATATTTTATAACTTTTGCATTTACGTATTTTACGTTTTAAATCTTTGCATTAAGGGGTTATACACCTTGTGAGCCTGAAATAATGGACGATTGTCATAATTTTTTTTTAATATGTTTTAGAACTTTTATTCAAATGAGGCATATATCATACTGAAGGTTAACTCTTGAAGAATACACTTTGGTGTTTTTATATTTTAAAAAATGTTATTATTTATTGTTGATATCGCCTCTCCCTTGAAACGCCGTTTTTTTGCGGTGATCGCGGTAGCGCATGAGCAGCTCAACTGAAATCAAAAAAATTAAATGATTATTGTAGAAAAATGTTAATTTGTGAATGTGAACGGTTTATTTACCCAAAAACAATTTGTCTCGATATGAAAATAGCTTTGCACCAAAAAAACAATTTTTGAAGGGTTGAAAAATTAAGAAAAAAAATTAATTCCAGCGAACTATGCAAATATTTATAAAAAGTGAACCGTTCCGATTCACGAGGTTGTAACTTGGAATAATTAAAAAAAAAGTTTATGCAAATCGGTCAAATAATTTTTGATAAATAATGATCACCGCGACGGTAATTTTCAAAAAAACACGACTTCGAGATAATCGCGTCTATAATTTTGTGGGCACTTCATTTATGGATAATTTGCGCATTTCCACGGTCTGTAACTTTCGTTCTAGTGCTCCGAACTTTATGATTTGAGTTTATATTTTTAAGATGATGTACTTTTAGAATATGCCATAAAAAAATTTTCGGTTTTTTAGCCCAACACAAGGTATATAACCTCTTAAATCGTTAGGCTGACATTTTTTTAATCTTGAAGAGTATTTTATCTTAGAAAGGTATTTGCTCGGTTATTCGGATGAGGGGCAAGCCGGTTGTTACATCTCTGTTACTGAGGTTGTTTATTTTTTCGAAAATTGTCGTAACTTTTAGGTCACGGTGCAATATCTCGTTTCGTACAAAGCATGGCGCATTGGCACGCAAGCAGAGCACCTTTGACTGAAATCTTTGCATAATTTCTAGATTTGATTTTGCAGCTGAGCCAAATAATTGGACTCCGTACGTCCATATCGGTTTCAGAATGGATTTGTAGATAAGCACCTTATTGTCTAGTGCAAATTGAACTGAATTGTAGCCGATTAACCAGTGTAGTGATCGCAGTTTCAGTTAGCTTTTATGCACCATTTTTTCATCCAGTTGCTAACACTCTTAAGGTTTTCTTGTAGGTAATCAGAAGCAATTGAGGCAAAAGTACTACTGGAAAAGTGTACAAGACGGGGCCTAGAATACTTACTTGTGGTACACCTGCTCTAATTGTGTGAAGGTTAGTGGTTTCATTGTTTACTTTAACAAGAAAATGCCTATTTTGATTTTATGAGTTGCGCGGTAAACCTTGCGGAAGCATGAAAATAAAATTGTTAAAATTCATACAGAAAGAAATTAAATCAGCTGTTTCACCGTTACTGCCATATATGAATTGGCCAACTCACTAACTTTACAAATTTTATTCTAAGTGCTCATTAAATTTGTTCAGCTCTAACCGAGCAACGGTGAAGTGTATTGGTTGTTTTTGTAAACTTTTAAAGCTTCACTCGTTTTAAAGAATTCGTCGTTGCATTGCTATTTTCGTTGTGTTATGTAATGTTATGCTATGTTATGTTATGCTATGCTATGTTATGTTGTGCTATGTTATGTTATGTTTTATTATGTTATGTTAATTTATGTAATGTTACACAATGTCATGTTATGTTATTTTATGTTATGCTAAGTTATATTAGGTGCGCAACTAAGTTTCCGTTCTTTGTCAATAGATGCCGCCAGCAGTGTGTGCTAGTCGATTCTAACATAACCTAAACGTCATAAACCAAGCTTAGACACATGGTAAACAAACTGCTTCGACACCTTAGTAATTTTGTTTTGGTATCATATACTTTTGGTTTTGTGAATGTATCTGAGTTTGTGCCGAATAATCGTCATTTGCGGGAAATGTTGATTTTCCTCTTTTATTCGAAAAAAAAAAAACGGCAGCTGAAGTGCATCGAGAGCTACAAAAGGTTTATGGAGATGGTGCTTTAAGTGAAACAACGTGCCGATATTGGTTCCGTCAACAAGCGATTGCGTGCCTTGGGAATGATTCAGAAACAGGGGATTTGAGTTCCTCATGAGTTAAAACCAAGGGATGTTGAACGTCTCTTTTTCGCCTGTGAGCAACTGCTACAGCGGCAAAAAAGGAAGAGTTTTCTTCATCGCATCGTGACGAATGAGGAAATATGGATACATTACAACAATCCAAAGAAAATAAAGTCATAGGGACTGCCCGGTCTTGCTTCTACGTCGTCGAAGATTATGCTATGTATTTGGTGGGACCAAGTTTTTGTTATTTATTATGAACTGTTAAAACCAAGCGAAGCCATCCCTGGGGATCGGCATCGACTTCAATTGATGCGATTCAGCCGAGCACTGCGCGAGAAGCGGCCGCAATGCACGGAGAGGCATGAAAAAGTGATTCTACAGCATGACAACGCTCAGCCTCATGTTGCCAAATCCGTTAAAACCTACCTGGAAACACTGAAATGGGAAATCCTACCCCATCCGCCATATTTTCCAGATATTGCGCCGTCCGATTCTCACCTGTTCCGATCGATGGCCCATGGTCTAGCTGACCAGCAGTTCCATTCATATGAAGACATCAAAAAATGGCTTGATCCGTGGATAGCCTAAAAAGATGAAAGTTTTACCGCGACGGTATACGAGATCTACCAGAAAGATGGGAAAAAGTAGTAGCCAGATATGGGAAATACTTCAAATGATTCACTTGTAACCATTTTTTAGAATAAAGTTGTATTTTCATCAAAAAAAAAAAAAAAACAGCGAGAACTTAGTTGCGCACCTAATATTTTATTATATAAATTTATACAGCGTTACATATTGCCATGTTATGCTATGTTATGTTATCTGTTGTCATTTACATTTCATTGCAGATAAGTTTTACTCAAGTCGTCCAATTTTATTCTAATCACCTCACCAAACTTTACTTGACTTTAAACATTTTTATTTTTAAAATATTTATCTATTTTCCTTACTAATTCATGTAATTATTTATACTTACTTGCACGGCACAAAAATTCATCACACAAAATAAATTACCTATTCTTACATTGCTTAATTCACACTAACAAAAAATTGTAAAAGCAACAGTAAACAGCTGCATGCGGGAGCATGAAAAAAAAAACGAAAAAAAAACAGAAACCACAAACATATGACAACATTTAGCAAAACATTTCAGTAATTACTTTAACGATTTCCGGCCGCAATATAAGATTGCATGCACACACATACACACACATGCACTTACATACCTGTACATTCGAGTGTAAGCAATTTTTGCTGACGCTTGCCGCCTTTCGTTTTCACAGCAGCCATGTTGAGATTTTAAGAGTGTGTATAACTATATTTACTTATATGTCTCCACACTCTTACACACACACACACATACAAGCTAATACTATCATATTTGCTTGCCTATTGTGGTTGTTGCATTATAGCTTTTGTGCACTACTCAGCTTTCTCAACCATAAAGTTTAATTAACATTTTATTTTCCTCTTTTTCATCGTCGCCTACAGGTATGTCCGTGCACTGCTTAGTCAAAGCGTCTGCAAATACAAAAGCCAATGGCAACATTGGGTTAGAGAAGAGAAGAAAATAGAATTCACATGCATGCACATAGGTGGTGGTACATATGTATGTATGCATGTGCCCATGTATGTATACCTGCTTTGGTGCACAAACTAGATTCACCCACCTACCCATCCGTCTATGGGCGACCGCTTGTAGCAGATGTTTCCTATACACGTCGTCTACTCTAACTTTATTGGTATTGGAAAGTTGTCGGCAACACCTCAATATTTTCTACTTTTGCCGTTACAAGCGCTTCGCCAGCACCTCGACCGCTCTGCAGACTGTGGGGTCATGTGGCTGTGAGGTTCGAAACTTTTTGGTATCGACTAGATGAACAATTATTACGGTGTATGACATCCGGCGAGTATGTGTGTGCGTGCATGTATGGATAAGTATATAAGCAATAATGCCGAAATATGTGCGTATATGTGTGTGTAATCAGACTGTCAGTTGTCTCGCTTGCTACGTTTGTTTAATTTAAAATACAACTGGCAATTAATAAAGTTTTTGCTGTTTTTGGGAATTTTTCTCTTTTACACTTCATGAATTTTGAAATATTTCGGGAGCTTACCTTACATTGCATTTAACTATTTTTCAAATCAGCACCAATTATGTGTAGTTTAAAAGTAGATATTTGTAGTCATATTTGTTTATGTGTGTGTTCTTGAAATTGGGTATTTGTTGTTTTAGTTATTGTGGACGAATGGTCGCAAGTTAAACCGACCACGAATTGGCAGTTTTAGGACAAAAAATAATGCCTTAGAAACATTCGAGAATGTGCTTTTTTCAAATGATAAAAGAAAAAAGATTTTTGCCAAAAATATTGAACAAAAAAATTAAATTTTTTCGCATGGAACATTTTTTTAAAAGGTCATTTTATTCTATAAGGTAAAGAAAAAAATTATAAACATTCGGGGATGTGTTTTTCACAAATGATAAGAGAAAAGAGTTTTTTCCCAAAAGAATTGAACAAAAAAATTTTTTTTTCCGTAGAAAATTCTTTTTAAAAGTATATTTTATTAAAAAAAATAAAAAAAAACACTTAAGGTTGTGGTTTTCGCAAATGATAAGAGAAAAAAGTGGTTTCCCAAAAATATTTTACCAGAAAATTACATTTCTTTCCATTGAATTTTTTTAAACGTACATTTCATCCTAAAAAATTAGGAAAATGTTAAACAACCGAAGATATTTAACATTGAATAAATCTTAAAATTATAAAAGTTAGAAGAAATAGTTGCAATTTACTCAAAAAAATATACAACTTTTTCGAAATATGTTAAAAAACCGAAGAACCAATTTTAAGGAAAATAAAATTAAAAAAAAAGTTTAAATTAACTTAATTCTTTTGAAATTCAATTAAAAATTTTGTTTTCATAATTTTTTTGTTAATTCAAAATACAAAATTTAAGACAAATATGGTGTTTTAAAATCTTAAAAAAAGAATTTCAAAAACTAAAAATTAAATTATTTTTTTGGGATTTCAATTAAAAGTTTTTTTATCTTTACTTTGTTAGTTGAAAATACAAAATATAAAATTAAAAAAAAAATTACAAAAACTTGAAATTGAATTTATTCTTTTGAAATTCAATAAAAAATTATTTCTTAGATTTTGTGTTAATTACACTACATTTAATTAACTAGAAAATTTAAGAAAAATACAATTTTTACAAAATTTAAGACAAATATGGTTTTTTAAAAACTTAAAAAAATAATTTGAAAAATTAAAAATTAAATTATTATCTTGAGATTTCAATTAAAAATTTTTTTCATCATTACTTTGTTAGTTGAAAATACAAAATATAAAATTAAAAAAAAAAAAATTAAAAAAAGAATTAAGAAAAATTAAAAGTTAAATTAATTCTTTTGGAATTCGATTAAAAATTGCTTTTATGATTATTTCTTTTTTATTTCAACATATAAAATTTAAGAAATACAAGAGTTTTGAAAAATTAAAAAAATAATTAGAGAAATTAAAAATTTGAATTAATTCTTTTTGAATGCAATTAAAAAATTGTTTTTATTATTATTTTTTTTAATTCCAAATATAAAATTTAAGAAAAATAATTTTTTCTGAAAATTTAAAAAAATAATTAGAGAAATAAAAAATTTGAACTAATTTTTTTGGAATGCAATTAAACTATTATTTGTATGATTTTTTTGTTAACTCAAAATACAAAATTTAGGAAAAGAAATTAAATTTATTCTTTTGGAATTCAATTAAATTGTTTTTTACTGATCCTTCGTTAATGCAAAATACCAAATTTAATAAAAATATAATTTTTTTAATGGATAAGTTAGAAAAAATTTGAAAAAAAAATTAAAAAAAAAATAATTTTTTTGTGTAAGAAATTTAATTAACTATTTTTTTGTAAAATCGATTTCAAAAATATCTTTCAAAATTTCATTACGAAATTTTCAACATTGAAGAAATCTCAAAATTATTAACCTTTTTCAAAAGTTTTTTTAGCCAGCTTCTTATTATGCTCAAGCCCAAAACTAAACTGATTTTCAAAAAAAAGACCATATCCGAAATATTTGAATCTCCTGACATTTCCATGTTGTGTTTCCTCTGTGTTTTCACCCATCCAAATTTGTGTGGTTACATTCAGCGGCTTCTACTACAAAAATATACATTTCGTCGCTACCAGCTGACTTACAATTCTCGCAGGATTTCAGTCAATCAACTTATCCAACTGAAAACTGAACAAAAATGTTTCAGTAAAATTTTCAAGAAATTTTTATTTTTTTTCCGTTTACTTCGCCGAAGCGCCAAATTTTTCAATCGTCCTCCAAGACTTTTGCATTATTACGCTTAATCAGAAAAGCCCTTATTTGAGAAAATCACACAATTTTACACTTGCATGCAGTCCAATTACTAAATTTCATTTTACTCTTATCAATTTAGCATTCTTAAAAAACATTCAGTCGCTTGCGCTTCGGTTCTCAAAATGATCGATTTTCAATTCCATTTTGATATGACTGAGAATTGAAGCAATTTTCCCATACTTAACCGGCCATTGACTGCAGGCAGCGTGGCTACTTAATTTTGAGCCTTATTTCCCACCCGCTTTCCACCTTTATCGCTTTCGCTACTCTGCCTACTCTTGCGGATGCCAGCTATCGACTGCGGTGTTTGGAGAATTTATTTACTTGTTGGCGTGGGTCTATTATTTCGATTGAAATAATAAGCTCTTCAGCGAGGTAGCGTGAAAGCGGTTCATACATCTTCGCTCACCTCCCCCTCAAGTGCATAGTTAGCCATTGCAATTCTTCCGGCATCCTCGGCGAAAATTTGTGTAGGCTCAGTTTGCCCAGTTTGGGTTTTTACGAGTTTACCGCAACGGCTTATATTGTTTTTTATTTATTCTTTATTTCTTCATTTGCGCGTCAATGCTGTCAAAGTGTTTTTATTTTCCGCGATATCCTTCTATTTTCTTTGTCTACCTTTTTTATTTGCTATTATCATTATTTCTCCTGTATATTTCGCATTTTATATCTTCATTGCAGTTTCGCTAGCGGCTCGGCGTTTGTGAACTTTATCGGACTGTTTATTTGTTTATTTGGCCAAAAGCGCTTGGGTAGGAAGCCCCTTCTCTCTCACTATCTCTCGCATGCCTTGTCACATCGCATAAAGATTCAATGTCCTTTTGAGCCTTTCACATCGCTTACTGTAATTTCGTATTGACAGCAAATGCGGGCGGTTCAAACGCGCGTTTACCCCCTACTTTGTGAGTCATCACTAGATGTGGCTGTTTTTTATATTGCGCTTTGTCCTTCCATTTGTTTTGTATTTTATTGTTCTGCGTCTATTATTTTTTATCGTCAGTGTCAATATTTATTCTGGCAATTTGACGTTTATTACTTTAGCAGCGGAATCAGTTGTAGGGTGATGGAAATGCATTTGTTTGGGTTGTTCTTGCTTTTGTCGCTCTTCGTTTGGAAATTGAATTGTTTGTGGCGTCCAATTATGGAAGTGTTTATTGTTATTCTCAGTGGTGACAAAAAATGGGATAATTATATAAAGAGGGCACTGAATAGGATGGAACAAAGGATGGAAGAAGGGACACTGTTAGGTAGAGATTTATTTTCGAAAGCTTTCTATTGACATTGAGTGAGCGGTTTCTCAGTGTAATTAGAAAAAATAGCGTGATTTAATAATCACAGGGAGTCAAATTCAAAAGGTGTGGCTGGCTATTTCAAGAATTCATTAATTCTATGAAAATAGCTTGAAAAGATAAGATCTTTCGATTTTGTAACACTTAAAGTCTTTTTTCATGTAGCTGAATTAGAAAATCTGAAGTTGTATTATTTAATTGAACCAATTTTAAAAAATGCAAAATTTTTTAAACGTTTCTTTTAAAATAATTAAGTTTTTTTAGTGAACTAAATTATTTGATTTTTTTAATTCCTTTGGAATTTCATTAAAACATCGTTTTTATGATTTTTTGTTTATTCAAAACACAAAATTTAAGAAAAATAAAATTAAAATTAACTTAATTCTTTAATAATTCAATTAAAAATTGACAAAATTATTTGATTTTTTTAATTTTTTTGGAATTCAATTAAAAAATTGTTTTTATGATTAGTGAACAAAATTATTTGATTTTTTTAATTCCTTTAGAATTGCATTAAAACATCGTTTTTATGATTTTTTGTTTATTCAAAACACAAAATTTAAGAAAAATAAAATTAAAATTAACTTAATTTTTTAATAATTCAATTAAAAATTGACAAAATTATTTGATTTTTTTAATTCTTTTGGAATTCAATTAAAAACTTTTTTTTATGATTTTTTTGTTAATTCAAAATACAAAATTTAACACAAATATGGTTTTTTAAAAACTTAAAAAAAAAGATTTGGAAAAATTAAAAATAAAATTAATTTTTTTTGGAATTCAATTAAAATTTTTTTAATGATTATTTTGTTAATTAAAAATACAAAATTTAAGAAAAATATAATTTTTTAAAAAATTAAAAATAGAATTTAAAAAATTAAAAATTAAATTAATTCTTTTGGAATTTGATTAAAAATTGCTTTTATGATTATTATTTTTTAATTCAATATATAAAATTTAAGAAAAAAATTTTTTGGAAAAATTAAAAAAATAATTAGAGAAATTAAAAATTTGAATTAATTCTTTTGGAATGCAATTAAAGCATTATTTCTATGATTTTTTTGTTAACTCAAAATACAAAATTTAAGAAAGTTAGAAATTAAATTTGAAGCTTGAACGATGACAACATCCGATGAAGCGACGCTTGGAGTGTTTGAGAGAAAGATTCTGCGCAAGATTTTTGGACCTTTGCACGTTGGCAACGGTGAATATCGCAGACGATGGAACGATGAGCTGTATGAGCCTTACGACGACATAGACATAGCGCAGCGAATAAAGATCCAGCGGCTACGTTGGCTGGGTCATGTCCTCCGAATGGATACAAACGCTCCGGCTCTGAAAGTACTCGATGCGGTACCAGCTGGTGGTAGCAGAGGAAGAGGAAGACCTCCTCTGCGTTGGAAAGATCAGGTGGAGAAGGACTTAGCTTCACTTGGTGTGTCCAATTGGCGCCGGTGAGCATGAGAAAGAAACGACTGACGCGCTTTGTTAAACTCGGCCAAAATCGCGTAAGCGGTTATCGCGCCAATTAGAAGAAGAAATTAAATTTATTCTTTAGGAATTCAATTAAATGTTTTTTTTTTAATGATTTCTCGTTAATTCGAAATACCAAATTTAATAAAAATATTCTTTTTTTTAATAAGAAAAAATTTGAAAAAAATTAAAAAAAAAATTTGAATTTTTTGTATAAGAAATTTAATTAACCATTTTTTTGTAGAATTCGATTTCAAAAGGATTAATTTTTTTAAACATAGAAATGCATAAAAATAGAAGTATAATTATTTGAAACTATTGAACTTTTGAACTCTATTTTAAAATACTTAATTTTTTGTGTGAAATCCAACTAGATTAGAATAAAAGTTTTTTATATTTTTGTTTTTAATTCAAATATTTTGAAAATTAAACTACAAAACAAAAAAGAAAAATAGAACTGATGGAATAAACTAAAAAAAATAATAATAAAAATTTATTGGTCGTGTAAGAAATGTAAAAAAAAGAATTGTATAATTATATCTCAAAAGGATTAATTTTTGAAAAAATTGCTTTTATGATTAGTGAACAAAATTATTTGATTTTTTTAATTCCTTTAGAATTTCATTAAAACATCGTTTTTATGATTTTTTGTTTATTCAAAACACAAAATTTAAGAAAAATAAAATTAAAATTAACTTAATTTTTTAATAATTCAATTAAAAATTGACAAAATTATTTGATTTTTTTAATTCTTTTGGAATTCAATTAAAAACTTGTTTTTATGATTTTTTTGTTAATTCAAAATACAAAATTTAACACAAATATGGTTTTTTAAAAACTTAAAAAAAAAGATTTGGAAAAATTAAAAATAAAATTAATTTTTTTTGGAATTCAATTAAAATTTTTTTAATGATTATTTTGTTAATTAAAAATACAAAATTTAAGAAAAATATAATTTTTTAAAAAATTAAAAATAGAATTTAAAAAATTAAAAATTAAATTAATTCTTTTGGAATTTGATTAAAAATTGCTTTTATGATTATTATTTTTTAATTCAATATATAAAATTTAAGAAAAAAATTTTTTGGAAAAATTAAAAAAATAATTAGAGAAATTAAAAATTTGAATTAATTCTTTTGGAATGCAATTAAAGCATTATTTCTATGATTTTTTTGTTAACTCAAAATACAAAATTTAAGAAAGTTAGAAATTAAATTTGAAGCTTGAACGATGACAACATCCGATGAAGCGACGCTTGGAGTGTTTGAGAGAAAGATTCTGCGCAAGATTTTTGGACCTTTGCACGTTGGCAACGGTGAATATCGCAGACGATGGAACGATGAGCTGTATGAGCCTTACGACGACATAGACATAGCGCAGCGAATAAAGATCCAGCGGCTACGTTGGCTGGGTCATGTCCTCCGAATGGATACAAACGCTCCGGCTCTGAAAGTACTCGATGCGGTACCAGCTGGTGGTAGCAGAGGAAGAGGAAGACCTCCTCTGCGTTGGAAAGATCAGGTGGAGAAGGACTTAGCTTCACTTGGTGTGTCCAATTGGCGCCGGTGAGCATGAGAAAGAAACGACTGACGCGCTTTGTTAAACTCGGCCAAAATCGCGTAAGCGGTTATCGCGCCAATTAGAAGAAGAAATTAAATTTATTCTTTAGGAATTCAATTAAATGTTTTTTTTAATGATTTCTCGTTAATTCGAAATACCAAATTTAATAAAAATATTCTTTTTTTTAATAAGAAAAAATTTGAAAAAAATTAAAAAAAAAAATTTGAATTTTTTGTATAAGAAATTTAATTAACCATTTTTTTGTAGAATTCGATTTCAAAAGGATTAATTTTTTTAAGCATAGAAATGCATAAAAATAGAAGTATAATTATTTGAAACTATTGAACTTTTGAACTCTATTTTAAAATACTTAATTTTTTGTGTGAAATCCAACTAGATTAGAATAAAAGTTTTTTATATTTTTGTTTTTAATTCAAATATTTTGAAAATTAAACTACAAAACAAAAAAGAAAAATAGAACTGATGGAATAAACTAAAAAAAATAATAATAAAAATTTATTGGTCGTGTAAGAAATGTAAAAAAAAGAATTGTATAATTATATCTCAAAAGGATTAATTTTTGAAATAGTTTTTCTTTAATTACCAATTATAAACAAAGAAATGCATAAAAATAAAAGTTTAAACATCGAACTGAAAAAATTTTAAACTATTTAACTTTTTTGAACTTCACTTTAAAATATTTATTTTTTTGTATGAAATCTAATTAAATTAGAATACAATTTTTTTAATGAAAAAAATAGAGCTGATGTGATAAATTAAAAAAATTGTTTTTTTGTGTAAGATATTTTGGTTTTATAATTCAATTTCAAAAGGATTAATTCGGAAAAAATTTCATTTTTTTATCCACGAGTGTAAACATAGAAATGCATTGAAATAGAAATTTAAATATCTAACAGAAAAGTTTTTTAACAATTTTTTTTTAAACTTTGCTGCTCACACATCGTTGCTCGTGACTTTTTAGCCAAAAACAACACACTAATGATGCCACAGCCACCGTATTCCCCAGATCTGGACCCCTGCGACTTTTTCTGGCTCCCGAAACTGAAGAGGCCCATGAAAGGACGGCGCTACGCTACGATTGACGGGATAAAAACGGCATCGAAGGAGGAGCTGAACAAGATAAAAAAAAAATATTTTTTGAAGTGCTTCGTAGACTGGAAAAAATGTTGGCACAAGTGCTTAATATCTCATGGGGATTACTTTGAAGGGGACAAAATAGATATTAATGAATAAATAAACAATTTTGGAAAAAACTCAAAATTCCCGATACTTTTTGAACACACCTCGTATAGTTTTATATCAAAGTAGACTGCAACGTAGAAAAAAGTGGCTAGGCATGACTTTAAGTTCCCGAAATAACAACCCAGCTCCCTAAAAGGTATTAAAGGGCCCTCTAGATGTTTAAGAAAACCAGGTATCACAAAACATAGTCTGAACTTTCTTTGCTACGGAACAATTTGGAACACATTCTCTTTCTACGCACGAAACCAATAGCCATTGGCGTAGTTTTCACTGGTTGGCATCAAGTAGCTTTAAAAGGCTAAAGGAACAATTAATCTCAGTAAGTCTTGCCTGATACTCGCTCAAATTGTAGAGAAAAGTTCACTTAGAATTGCTCAAATATTTATTAATTTATATTTAGGTGATAAATACAATGCAGAAATATTTAAGAACTTCACATCAGCCTTGAAATATGCCAAGAAACTAAGTGTTGCATTAATCTATCTATATATTTTTCCCCTTCATTTTTTTCTAAGTCTGCAATTTGTATACCAAGTGAAAGCCAAATGACTTTCATAAGCGCTCACTAATCGATAAACTGTAAACCAGCTACAATTTAACTAAAAATCTGTATTGCCATCGCAACACAAATATAACACAAGGAAATTACTCTTCTCTTTACTAGCACCTAATGCACCCGCTGATTTGTTAACTTTGCTGCTGCTAACCAGCAACTAGGAAGCATAACCCAACATAGCAGATTTCACACTACAACGAACAGCCTAACCGTCGGCACTAGCAACGGTAGAAACATAAGTAGAGGAAACGACAGGAACTGCTACGCCTCGATAGTCTTTTCGTAGTTGTTAGGAGAAGTTAGAAGCAAAAAATTCACCACTGCATTAGTAAGCGGTAAAATGAAAGAGCAGCAACAACGGCGACAAAAACTTTGCTGCCTAAACTCCACCACCAGCCACCTCTTTGATACCTCTGTGATCGATTTTGTGCCTCAAAACTTCGCTGCTTAATCGATTTCCATTTGCCACAGCTTGGCTTAGCATAACCTCACCTTGCGCTTTTTCCGACCTCTACATTCACCGCAGCTGATGCAACCTCAAACCATTTGCAAGATTTCAGATAATTTACCTAACGATGTGTTTGCCACATTCATCGATGTAAAATATTCGTAACAGCTGTTGTAAACGCGTTGATTGGCTAACTGCTCCCTCGATTCGCTTTCCAACAAATCTTCAACAAACAAACTATTCTTCCTCTTCTCCCTCCCAATTGACGGTACTTACGCAACATTGAAGTTTGCGAACCATTTATGCCATTTGCCTGTTGATTACAATTTGATTGCTTTAACATTCAACGGTTTGCATGGCTTTGTGCGTACGTGTCACACACATACGCGCACACGCATTTCATTGAGTCTCTCACTGCGTTACACTTCATCTTGGTTGTGATCTTCATCAGTGGCGACAGCTGCTTGTTTAATGCATTAATGTTTGCCACTAGCAGTACACAAGTCTGTCAATCTTGGCTCGGTTATGTTATTTAGTCTAACGGTGCGCCTTGATGTATGCCAAAAGCTTGCAAGTCGAGAATGATTTGCTCTCCCGCTGCTATTTTCCTGCTGTTCACACTGCTGATGCTGAATTGGCTGGTGATTTGCTCATTACAAAACTATCAACTGATTTGGCACTAAACGCTTTTGAGTAGCTACATAATTTGTGGCTCGAAGTTCGTGGAATATTTGTATGCAAGAATTAATTCACATAACAGCACTTTGCATACTGCCACCGACTGGTATGCATTAAAAATGTTTTGTGAGCAGAAATATCTTCTTTGCTTGCAAATAAACGGCTTTTAAAAAAATTAAAACAAAAATTAGATAAAACGAGATTATTCTATATCGAAAAAAAATTAAGTTATTTCTCTTATTTACTTTATATTTAATTCGTTGCTTTATAGTTAAGACAACCCTGAGCTCACAATATAAAAATATGAAAACTAAATATTTGGTGGTCATTAAATCAATGTGAATCAATTTTTAATTAAAAAAAAAAACAGTTTTTAAAAAATTTATCATTATGAAATTGATGTGGAAGTAAATATTTCGAAAACAATTTATTATTGTTTATTTTATATTTAGTTTATTGTTTTATTGTTAAAACGGCCTTCTAAATATTTGTTGGTCGTTAAATCAGTTTTTAATTTAATTTTTAATTTTTCAAAAAAAAGTTTATAAAAAATGTAACAATGTGAAATTGATATCGAAGTAAATGAACCAGATTGTAAAAGTCATGACTTATCAATCGACAATAATCTAGACATGGTAGCTCACCATCAACGGAGATCAACGGTCTTATTTGTCAACACAATCATAAATTTTGAAAAGGTAGAGTGGGCAATTAACTCCTTTAAACCCTTTAAATCACCAGGCCCGGATGGAATATTCCCAGCATTTCTATCCAAAAAGGCAAATCTACGGAGACAGCGCTTCACGAGGTAATCCGAACAATAGAGGGCTCTCTAGAGAACAAACATTATATCATGGCGGCATTCTTGGATATAGAAGGCGCCTTTAACAATGTTAGTACAGATGCGATCCAACGGGCGTTGATAGACTTAGAGGTGGACAATTGCATCAGTAATTGGGTCATCTCTATGCTAGAAACCAGGATCATCAAAGCTAATATGGGTAATATCAGTATAACCAAGAAGGTCCACAGAGGCACCCCACAGGGGGGAGTATTGTCTCCACTTCTCTGGTTATGCGTTATTAGCAAAGTCTTAACAAAACTTAATAGAGGTGGGGTAAAAGCGGTGGCGTACGTTGATGATGTGGTGCTAATGGTGTCAGGACTGTACCCCAATACAATCAATGGGATCATCCAAAGGGCGTTAGGCGAGCTTAAGTCTTGGGCCACAGGATGTGGCCTAAGTTTAAACCCGCGTAAAACAGAACTTGTGCTTTTTACCACCAGATACAAGGTACCAACTTTTACCCTTCCAAATATCAACGGACAAACTCTTTCACTTTTACCCAGTGCAAAGTACTTATGGGAAATTCTGGACTCCAAACTAGGCTGGAAATTAAATGTTGAAGAACGGGTAAGGAAGGCAGAAATTTCTTTATATGCCTGTAAACGTATGCTTGGAAGAAGATGGGGTCTTCAACCTAAGCATACATTATGGCTGTATAAGGCGGTTATACGACCTATTTTATCGTACGGTTCGGTAGTTTGGTGGAATGCTCTAGGGAGAGAGTACAATACCAAACTACTCGGCAGAATACAAAGATCAGCCTGGGCAATAACGGTCGGTGCAATCAGATCATGTCCTAGAGAGGCTCTCAATGCACTGACACACGTTATTCCAATAGACCTACATATAATATTAAGAAGACGGCAACCATGAGTGCATTTAGGTTAAATGAAGCGAGTCGCTGGAGAGAAAAAACTTATGGTCATGCTAATCTATTATTGCGACAAACTCAGTTAATCTCGGTGAGAACTGACTACATCGTCCCGACGGTAACTTTCAATAGGAATTTTGCCACTCTCTTTCCATCTAAGGACGAATGGAATAAGGGATTCTCTCTAAACAACTTCGACACTACAGTCTGTACGGATGGAAGTAAAATGTGTCATAGTTGCAAACAACCGGAGAAAAAGGAGACAATCTTCCATTTCCTCTGTGAATGCCCTGCTCTATGGAAGGACAGAATGTTGACCCTGGGCCAACCGCTGTTCGAGAATCTCGAACAACTATCTCACTTAGACGTTAACAACCTAATAAGGTTCCTTAACCGCACAGACTGGATATAGTTATGCTGTAAATAACCGTTAAGCAAGTTGGTAACGAGGATGTGGCAACAAAATGGCGCGAAAGCGCTAGTTGGGTTCTGGAAGAATCACCACTTTAACCAACCAACCAACCAACCATCTATCCAAAGGCACTGTGGAACTGATCCGAGTCATGGTGAACATCTTCAGAGCTAGTCTAATATTGGAACACATTCCAAAGATATGGAGGAAAGTGAAGGTAATATTTATTCCTAAGTGAGGTAACAAACCACCTGATTCTCCAAAATCTTACAGACCAATCAGTCTATCGTCGTTTATGTTAAAGACAATGGAAAAACTACTTGAATACCATCTAAGAGAAGAAATAATCTTCAAAAAACCCTTCCATAAGCTGCAATTTGCTTACCAAAAAGGTAAATCCACAGTCACAGCACTGCACAAACTCGTTGTCAATATAGAAAAGGCTCTAAATCAAAAAGAAATAGCCCACTGTTCCTTTATGGACGTAGAGGGAGCCTTCGACAACGCAAATTACAAATCCATTGAAACAGCACTCGAGAAAAGAGGTGCAAATCCTATACTAACAAATTGGATAAGCCAAAGGCTTAATCAGAGGATTATTAAAGCCTCGTTAGGCCAAGCTGAACTTAATGTGACAACAGTAAAGGGATGTCCGCAAGGAGGAGTTCTTTCTCCACTGCTATGGCCCCTACTAGTTGATGACTTGGTGCAGCACCTAAACAAAAAGGGATTTATAACCATTGGTTATGCAGATGACATATCTGTTAGATTAAAAGGCAATCATGAAAGGACACTAACAGACTTAATGCGAAATGCCTTGAACGCACAATGGGAATGGTGTAAAAAGGAGGGGCTGTCGATCAACCCTAACAAAACCACAAGTATCCCCTTCACAAGAAAAATAAAGTTAGATTTTCCTACATTGAAAATAAATGAAACAGTGATAGAACTAAAGGAAGAGGTCAAGTATCTAGGTTTAACCTTGGCTATGAGAACTACCCCAACAGTTGGCATGGAAGCACTCCTTAATCTCCCACCACTTCATATAGCAATCCAAGGGGAAGGAGCTACGCAAGCACTCATGCTACACATGAAAGAAAATTTCAAATTAGGCAACTTCACCGGTCACATAAGTATCCTAAATAAAATCAAGAACACCATAAGCATGGCTTAAGTTTCAGACCGCATTAACCCAACCCTCTGTTTCACAAAAGGATACACAGTTACCTTTCTTGAGAGGAACGAGTAGAAAACAAACCCAAAATGGAAGAATGATGATTCACAAAAATGGTACACTGATGGATCAAAAACACCTTATGGTATAGGAGCAGGAGTAGTGGGGCCCAGAATCCACAAATCATACACTCTCACCAGGGACACCACCATCTTCCAAGCGGAACTATACGCAATAATGGAAGCAGCAAACATCATACAACGTAGAAACCACAAGAGAGTAAAGATTAGAATACTGTCGGACAGCCAATGAGTTCTAAAAGCTTTAGATAACTATACCTACAACTCAAAAACTCTCTTAGAATGCCACAAGGCACTCAATAACCTGGCATCCAAAAACAATGTCTCATTAATTTGGGTACCAAGACATGAGGGATATGACGGCAACGAAACGGCAGACTTTCAAGCCTAAAAGGGGCAGCTGTAAATTTCATCGGACCTAGTCCCATGTTTAGAGTTAACAAAAAACAGCCTAAAACAAAAAGTAAAATACTGAGCCAAAACTCTAATAAATCAGCATTGGAACAACGTAGAGGGTCTTAGACACTCCAAAAAGTTCTTAAGTTTCAATGCTAAAAGAGCTAACATGGCCCTCACGTTAAACAAAAAGTGCATTCGCACTTTCACAGGCGCCCTCACGACTCACTTCACCTGCAACAAAAACCTACATAAATTAGGCATAACTAACACCAGCACCTGCAGATTTTGCTGCGAAGATGAGGAGTCTATAGAACATCTCATCATCGAATGCCCGGGGTTGACGCATAGAAGGAAAAAGTTGTTAAACAAGTTCATGCTTATAGATGAAGACCTACAATCACGCGCACAGAAGGAGCTGGTACAATTCATAAGCATACTTAAAAGTCAATGGACACAATAAATCAATATGGTCGCAGTGCTAAAGGCCCATACCTTAAGCCTTTACTACCATTAACCAAATATTTCAAAAAAAAAAAAATGATTAAAATTTAACTTAAATGGTTTAACATTTTTTAAGTTACTCTATTTTTTCTTCGATGCTTAAAATTATCAATTTTCAAAACCACGCTTGTTTTAAGATTTTTAAATTCCGATTCTAAAAAAAAGTAAAAAACTAGTTACATTCCAAAAACACTTAAAAAATAACGACCGTACAAAAATTAAGTCTTTTAAAACAAAAAAAATTGAGCATTCTTAAATTGTTTCAAATCTTTTAAGTAGAATATTTCAACTTTTGATTTTTATATTTCGGGATTTCGCAACCCTGGTGTTGCAATCTGGCAACTGACAGCTGTATCGCAAAGTTTGACATTTTTTGGCTTTTGCGTACTCAGAACGTTTTGAAATACCAGTGCTATTTGTGTTGTTTACAGTAACTTAAAAGATTCATCTCGGTCCAAAAATGGAATTAAATCGTGAACATTTTCGTGCGATTATTTTTTACAACTTTCGACGTGGATTAACTCAGCAACATTGCATGGATGAACTTAATTCATTTTTTGGCGATGAAGCTCCATCAAGGACCAGTGTTTATCGATGGTATGGTGAATTCAATCGTGGTCGTAGTTCACTCCAAGAGTAGTTCGCTCAAAAAAAGGCTCGTGTCGATTGGTCGAAGGAAATGCTCAAAAAATACGATCGCGGGGCTTTGAAACACGTTTATGACATCGTAACAGATGATGAATCATGGGTTTACGCGTATGAGCCCGAAAGTAAATAGCAGTCGACTGTATGGGTGTTTCAAGATGAGCCAAATCCAACAAAAGTTGTTCGCGCACGAAGCACTTCCAAGCAAATGGTCGCCTGCTTTTTCAGAAAAACTGGACATGTCGCAACCGTACCACTAGAACAACGCAGAACAGTAAATTCTGATTGGTACACAACCATTTGTTTGCCAGTTGTCTTCCAAGAAATTAGGAAAACCAATCGCCAAAGACGGACCACTCTTCACCAGGACAATGCGAGCTCTCACACATCGGTTCAAACAATTGCATTTTTGAGCACCCAAAACATCGAATTAATGAGCCATCCGCCGTATAGTTTTGACTTGGCACCGAATAACTTCTTTTTATTCCCGTACGTAAAAAACAAACTGAGAGGTCAACGTTTTTCGACACCTGAAGAAGCGGTTGCGGCATTCAGAATGCATGTTTTGGAGGTACCTCATTCAGAGTGGCAAAAGTGCCTCGACAATTGGTTCAAACGCATGCAAAAGTGTATAGATCTTCATGGAGAATATTTTGAAAAACAATAAAGTGATTTTCGATGATTAAAATTTGTTTTTGTTCTATAATCCCGATGTATGTATGTTGATTATCAATTTTTTTTTTAATTTCAACAAACAGAATTATCTAAAAAATAAAACTTTGTAAAATTGAATTCTAAAAAGAAATAAAAATAAAAAAATATAATTTTTCACCATCATCTAAATATTTCAAAAATCTGTACAACTAATTTTTAAATTCATCATCGGTTCCTGTTTCACCCACGGAGCATAGGGTCGCAGTAAAACACCTACAACTGATTCTATTTTCTGCAAGAAGCTTGATTTCGTTCCAAGTTTTTCCTGACATCTCAACTTCCTTCTGGACAGTTCTCCTCCAAGATATGTACATACACACATACATTTGTAGGCGTAAACTTTTCTATCGTCTCAACTAATTTTTTAGAAAAAAATATTTTTGAAAACTAATTTTTGGAGGTGCTTTCAAATCGGGTCAGCCCACGTAATACTTAATCATTTTCGGAAATATTTTGAGAAAAGCCTTAAAATATTATAATTTCTTTATCTGTACTGGAAAAATCAATACCAATTTCTTTTTTTTAAGGTGAGTGATGCACCCTATGCTATCTCTCATAGTATTTAAGTGCTTAATGAACTGTAAGATTTGATAGTGTATTGTAAAATATTGTAAAAGCAAAGGAAAACGTATACCTATAAACATGTGTATGTATGCATGTGTAATATGTATATAAGAATGTTACATATGTATTCCAATGTTTCTACTTAGATAAGCCTGCTTATCTAACAAAAATACATCGATAAAATACCTTCTCTTATCTTAAGTGGCAACTTGCAATGAGAAATAATTGTATTATTTTGTTCAAGCTGTTATATGTTTATATAAATATATTTATTTACAAATATTCGTGTGTGCTTACAAAGAAAGCACTACATTTTTTTCTAAATTATGCAGAGGAGCATCAAAGGAAGTTGAAAATAATTTACGCTACAATTCATTGATTTCCTATTGTTTATTCATATAAGAAACTTTTCACAAGAGGATGAAATACGGCGAAGCATGTGTTAGTACACAACAACTACGTAAGTGTGTTTAAAACTGTATGTGCGTGTGTGTACAGATAAACGTTAGTTTGAAGCAAAGTTGGAATTTCTCGGTTCAATGAAACATTTTCCGCTGCATTTTATTCACTTAGCAGAGATGCAGACTTCCTGGTTGCAAATTTGTTGCTTATGTACGTATTGCACTTCAATAATACACACATATAAAGGGTTTTCCAATAAGAGGTGTTATTTTGATATTCAAAGGAAAATGCTATTTTTTAATATAAATGATCGTATGTTTATTTCGTTATAGAGAGGAAGGTATGCCGTTAATAGTGGAAAATAAAATCAGGCAAATGACCACCACGACCACGCTTACAGGACAATATCCTTCTCATGAAATTTTCCATAACCGCATTGAAAAGTGTCTGTCCTATGTCCTCGATAGCCTCACGAATTCCATCTTTGAGGTCTTGAATCGATCCTGGGCTGTTGGCGTAGACCTTCTCTTTCACTTGGCCCCAAAGAAAAAAGTCGCACTGTATTATCGATGGAGGTACTCCAAGAAACATCCGTGGCCGCTCAATATTTGGGTTAAATGGTAATCTACGTCACCGTGCCTTCTGGTCACCCATTGGCTAATTTTGGGGATAAGTATATAGGTCCAACGTCCATCTGCTTTGCCATTTTTCTAACGAATGCAGACGTTCTGCAGCTCTCCCTTCAGTTGTCGGCTTAACTCCTTCTCTGTCATAAAGTTGTTCCATTTCCTGCACAAGTATATCTATTGGAAGCTTTATAGCGATGACGCAAACCGCATCATCTGATCCGGTCCTGTATGCGCATGCGACTCTTAGTGCATTTCGCCAGTGCACTTGAGCTTCTGTTCTAATATTCGATGGCTTAGCTCCTGCCCATATAGGAGCAGCATATAAGATGACTGAATCCACCACACTTGCCAGGAGGTGCCTATGTTTGGAAGAATTCTTGTAAGAGCACCGTTGACTGCCGCTGCTTTGGAACCCACAGTTGCTAAATGTTGCTAAAAGCAGAGCCGTGCATCAATCATTACGCCTAAATACTTTATTGCCTCTTGCGACAGTATTTCATGGCCACCCTATTCGCAATCTCATGCACTCTTTTTTTTTGTTCGCGCAGTTACGAGGACCGCTTCTGTTTTTTGTACGACCAACTTCAGCCCCGTTGCAGAAAGCCAAAATTGCACCCTAGCTGCTGCATCATTACACTTCTCCTGCAGGTGGTCTAGCTTCTTGTCCGTGACCACGAGGGCGATGTCATCGGCATAGCCTACCAGTATTGCTTTTTCCGGCAATTTTAACCTAAGTACTCCGTCGTACATGGCATTCCACTGATCCCTGAGGGACGCCACCAGTGACTTTATATGTCTTTAGACCGTCAACCGAATCATACATACCGCAAGATTCTATCCCTAAAGTAGCTTCGTATTATGCGTATTAGATATCCAGGGACTTGGAAATTTCTTAGAGACAGCAAAATGTTTGAGCACCTCGCCGAATTGAACGCATTTTTGACGTCTAGCGTGATAATTGCACAGAACTTCATCCGTGTGTGTCCTCCGTTAATGGCGTCGCGCGCTATATTTGTAACCCTTCTGATAGCGCCGATAGCCGATCTAGCCCGTCTGAAGCCAAATTGTTTGTCAGATATCCCGGTTGGGCATTCCGGATAGCTTTGTAGCCGGCCACAAATTATGCACTCAAGCACTTAACCCATCGTGTCGAGCATGCACGAGGGTCTGCATGCCGAGGACTGATTTGGTTGCTTGCCTGCTTTGAGTAACAGCACTAGCCGTTGCAATTTCCATCTGCGCGGGAAGGTCCCTTCATTAAGGCATGCTTCATACATAGTCGCGAAGATTTCTGGCGTCGCCTACACTGCTGCCTTAAAGGCGATGTTAGGAACACCGTCTGGGACTGGTGCTTTGTTGTCTTTTACGCCTTAACGTGCTTAAGACTTCTTCTGTTGTAACTGGCGGAATGTAGTCGATGTCAGCCACCATTTGGTGAAACGTTGTCCAGATCAATACCATCCCATTGCGCCATAAAAAATCGTTAATCATCTCTCGATAACGCAATCCATTCACCAATAACACGTGTTATCTGAAAATCGTTTACACGTATAACAGTAGAATATAGCGCATATTTTTAGTCATATAAATACGAAAAAAAATGTGGAGTATAGAATACAGAATTTAGATAATAAATAATAGATAGTACACGCACTCGAAGTGTAACCATTTAAAAAGGTCATAAATTTAGTTTGGAAAATTACTTTTATTGAATTCAAAGTAAAAAATGTTTGAAAATAATATAATCAATTTACTTTTTTGATATGGCCACCTTTTGCTTTGACTATGGCCTTGAGACGGTCCAGAAACAAATCGCAAGCTGCCCGAATGCGACTTGCAGGTATTTTGGCCCACTCGCGAACAGTGGCGTTTTTGAGCGTCTCGACACTGGTGAATCGTAGTTCTGACTTTGCTCTCCAAAATGGCCCATGGAGAATAATCTATCGATCTGAAGTTGGTTACACTTTGAGTGCCGGACCCTGTATATGGAGATGTTGCGGAAGCAAATCTGTATCGATGTGAATCATATGATTCGGCTTATTTGGCGGCAAAAAAAAATTACTTTTAATAAAGAAGTCTCTCAACTGAATCGTATTCGTCGACATCCCTAACTTGCGCTCCATAAAACATGATCGACCTTGAGCACGCATCCCAGCATCCAATTATAAGAGGGTGGAGTTCCGCTCATTCTCTAAGCACCATGCATTTCGACTTGGTGGAATTTACTTTAAGGGCCCATTGAATCTTGATTACATCGATCATATCCTGCAATTCATTCGGAGACTCTGCAAAAAACACTAAGTCATCGGCGTACATTAAAAGTTTGATACGAAGATTACCCACCAGGTAGGAAATCGTTTAAGTCCCTTAAATACAGAGTGAAGAAGGTTAGGCTTTGCAGACACCATGGAGCTTACCCCTCGTCATGGAGCCAAATATGATTTGAAGTGTCTTCGTATAACAGTTTCAATAAGATGGGCATAAGATGCTAGTTTATAAAAAAGCATATCTCGCGCGATAGTATCGAATGCGCATGAAAAGTCAACAAAAATGCAAACGTTTTCTTCTTAGCCTTGAGGTTTAGATGCACAATTGAAGACAGGTTAAAAAGATTATACATAGTTGAGTATCGCCTCCGAAAACCTGCTTAAAATTCAGTAATTATTTTGCTCAAATTCTCCCAAATATTGATGGGTGTTAAAAGAAAATCAGTAAAGGTTTTGCAAATGGGTGAAAATTTTCTCAACAGCATCAAATACTGCTACTTGGAAAGCAACAGCATTCGGGACCTTTGAAATATAAATCAGCCAAGATTTTGCTAAATTAATCAAGCTTTCCTTAAAGCTGCACTAAACGATGCACGAGTTTGGCCGGGGTGATCAATATTTGCGCACGGCATTGTTGCCAAATTTCGCTTAAGACCCTCGTCTCCTTTAAAAAAAAAAGTTTTAAATTATTTACGTAGAGAAATATTCAAAAATATAGTCGTCGAAATTCAGAATATTTACGGAGATATAGCCATTTTAGTGACGCAACCTCTACAGCAAAACTGCAAAATAGTTTTAAGGCAAAACAAAGCATGAATTCCTATTCATGTAAGGTTGACAATCTTTTGAACGAACCTTGTATGACTAAAATAAAATTTTAACAATAGATGAAAAAATAAAATACTAAAAACAAAAATAAATAAAATCTTTTTTCGTTTCCATTTTTCACACTAAAGGACTATTTCAAATGAGGCAAGCGCCTTAACCCAATGGTATTCGGGTTGAGATTGGTGTAAGCACATCTTTGCAAACGATTGATTGCATCGCAAGTAACATGAAAACAGTGTTGCATTGACGTTAAATCCTTATTCTGATTTTAGGTTAGGTTAGGTTAAATGGCTGCCCTAGCTTAGGGCACACTTGGTCAAATATTGAAAATTCGTCCGTTATGATGCCATACATGGGAGAGGAGAAAGGAAAAGGGAAGAAGGAAGGAGCCTTGGGATTAGAGACGATGATGATCATGCATTTTACGACGACGCCGACGGGCGCTGATTTGCATTCGTAGTTAGCCGCAACAAGCTACTGATGAACTTCACCAAATTTGTGATATTTATACCCGCTATAACCGCAGGCGTAGCGAAAAAATGAGAGCTCATATGTCTAAATCTTTGTCAGACGAGAGCAGGGCAGCTGAGAAGAAGGTGTTGAGATGATTCCACCTCGTCCTCCAGACAGCTTCTGCAGAATGGACTTGAGGCAATCCCAAGTCTCACGCCATGAACACCTAAAGGACAATGTCCGGTAAGGATGGCCACCAAATTCGAGAGCTGCTAGCCTTAGGAGTTCCCTCGAGCGTCCTCGAGATACCCGTGGCCAGAAGGATCTCGCGACCTTGCACGTTTGACTCGAGGCCCATCTTTCCAGGAGCAGACCACAGGTTCTTAAGGGAACCCCAATTCTCTCATTTCGCGACGAAACCATCTCATTTTGATATTAGAGGAGTTCTGTTTCATACCTGGCGTGGCGTGGGTGTCGCGTGTTTATAGCAAAAAATTAGGCATTGAAGTGGAAGAAGGCCTTGTAAGAAACAGCAATTCAACTTATTTTTTGCCATCTACCTATGCTAATAGAAATATAGGCGAAAAGACTACAATTCTGCGAATATTTCTCACTATGAAAGAGGAGCTCAAAGTTTTTGGCTCATATAATCAAGCAATTCAACAAGCTTAATGATGCGAAAACTACGCAAAACTCGTCAAAGCTTGATTGTTGTTGCTGCAATAGCTTAATACAATCCCCATCCATTTTTGCGGAATACTGCTGAAATGACAGTCCTTGTCCGTATATGAATCTGGGTGGCTCCGTCAACGTAGAGCAGACTGTCGTCGTGAAGGGCCGATTACGGATTGAGGTTTCTTGATAAATATTCACAGGTATCCATCACAGTACATTCAAAAACCTAAAACAAATTTGCACTAATCCAACACATCATAACTATTAATATCCTTATTAATAATAATAATAATAATGGTAATACTCGCCTACATCCTTTACTGGGTATTTGACCGAGCTCCTAATACTATTTGTGGTGGATCTTGATGATTTGCTACAGTTTTATGCCACCTCCGAGTAGCAGACGCTGTTTTATGAAAAGCTTTTGCATGGCAGATATACACCCGGAGGCTTGTCATCATGTGCCGAGAAGTGACGCCTATTAGAACGAAACTTTTTCAATTATTTGGTGTTTCATGCGCGGGATTTCGAACCTATGCACTAGCTCCTATAGTATTCACGCACCAGCCTATTTGGCTACGGCATCCGCCTTATTATCCCATACAAATATATATATTTAAAGTTTTAATATTTTCCAGCTCTAACACAATTTAGCTCACACGATTTACCGTAAATTTTAGATATTTTGCATTATCCACTTCTACCCGCATGGCGAAAGTGTCAACATATTGCGATTATGAATAATTTCACACCTTACTGTAGCAAAAATATGAATTTAAATTTATATGCAGAAGCTGATAATGCCAGCATTTTAATCCTATTTCAACACTTGGCAGCACACAAAAGCGCCATGCACAATTACTTTAGCGCACGCCGCCATACACACACACACACAATCACTAATACTCTGGTACTTCTCAGACAGACAAATACATAAATCCACCGGCAGACAATAAGATTGCGAGAAATAATGTTGAGTTGGTGGTTGGGAAGAGGAAACGAAATGCACCAGGATAAACACTCAGCGGGTGTTAAGCGCAGATTTTCATTTCAATTCGCGATGCTGACTTTGGGAATATCAGAGAATTGCAGCCGCGCTAGACTTTTGATATGTATTAGTTTGTAGCTTTCTTTGTTATTAGATGACCAGCTGGAATTGTTTATGGAATATGGAAAATCAATAGAACTTGGAAAAATCTCACCATTCTAAATTTTTGGAAAAATAGATCGGCGTCAAAGAAGTGAATTCAGACGAAAAACAAATTATTGTCGTTGGGTGGACAAAACTGATGTTACTTGTCATGTTCGACCGACTGTCGCAGATCCTCTTGTAATTAAGGGATTTTAGGCAGGTTGGACTGATGACGAACCATTTTCTATTGGCGAAGCATATGGAAAAGGTAAGCATCTCAGACACTGCACTCTGCCCAGCACGTGGAGAGGAGGATGAGACGGCGGACCACTTTCTGTGCGTCTGCCCAGCCTTCGCTCGAATCAGGTTTGAGGTCATTGGCACTGATGTGTTAAGAAGCGACCACTTTGGCTCCTTGGCACCACAAGATCTACTCAGATTTCCTCGGAGCTCGGGCAGATCTAAAGAAAATTAAAAAGCGAACCCGAGTGAAGTACAACGGACGTAATGTTGTCTGAGTGCTGTACGTGCTAGTTGTCTCGACAAAGAAAGAAAAAATCGTTCGTTAAAGCCAAAATTTGCACATTATTTTGGACTGAGTGGACCGAAGTAAAGCTACCATCACTATTAAAGTACTCATTGAGCTCTTTTCATTACATGACGCCTAAGTTAGGACAGTGCAACATCGGATGAGACGGAGCCTGCAAGAAACATCATCCTCTTATAAGGACGTTGAGGCTGGCTTTGGTGAGCACATCTACCAGCTTATACCGCTTTAATTCTTTGAGAGTAGAAAGTTAATTAACGTTGGCCGTTTATTGCTGAACACAATGTAGAAAATACTGCCTTATTATCGTTTTTTTTCGGGAAGATGCCCATGAAGAGGAAACTCTCATGAGTACTGCTATACCGGCATAGCTACACCTAAGTACTAAATGAAATGATAGATATCTTTAATATCTGCTTGACTCAGAAAACTCTGTAGAGATTCGGGAGCTTCTACTCCTTTACTCCTCAAGCTCCGAGCAGTTTACAGTGGCTCCGCTTTCTTCAGTCGTTTTCGATACGCCTGTGAAGAAGTTGCAGTCTAGCGGTTCAATAGAAGCCCTTTCCTCCAGCCTTGCTCTATTGCCTTCTGTGGACAATTATTCATGAAGCTAACTCGAGGAACAATGCAGTCCGAGCTGCCATTCGGTCCTATATTTTTGCTGTGACGGAATGGCTATTATTGTTACCCTCATCCTCGGCACTGGCTTCTCCATCGAGTTCTATGCAATTCAATTTATCGCGTAGAGCCTCAGTATTTTTTCCTGCAGTGGATGGGGTGTTTATGTTCGGGTTTCTAAATACTTGGCTCACTAAATAGTTTCTTTTTATCTATCGTGGATCACTATGTCAAGATATCGAACATCATTTTAAGTCTTATAAAAGCTGTGCGCCTATAATGGAAGTGCCCAGTGGATAAGTCCCGGATCTTAAGCAGAGTTTTCCTGCTGGTGTCTCTAGAAGGTGTTGGAGAATTTCTAAGACTTTTGCTCTATGGTTAGGTTATTGTACAAAGTGACGCAAAATTAATCATCCAACTTTGTTATTGGAAATTTTCAAAAATTATTAGTTTTTCGATAAGGCGATTAATTTTGCGCCACCTCCACATAGTAATTCTAAAGTAATCTCTAGCAGAGTAAGCTCTACCTAATCTAACCTGAACGAGGTGTATCTTAAAGTGTAGGCATCTCAAGGCGAAAGTTTACACTTCTTGTGAAGAGTATTAATTCATCTTGACTGGATTCGCATTCAGTCCTACTGTTTTTCGAATTGGCGGTTTTCTTATGTGTGTCCTCGAGCATTTCGCGCTTCATGTCTAGACAACGGCCTGAGTTTATGACTCCCAGTCGCCTACATATGCAGTCAATTTCGGCCTGCTATCTCTCATTTGTAGCACCATTTTGTAGCCGCTTGGCTCCATATCAACGGGCAAAAGTTTGCATCAATTAGATATGCTCTTATTTAGCTTTCTTTAAATGGTTGGTGCCCCCGTTCTACGCTCACAGGTCGAAAATTCCAGATATTGTCGGTTCTGGATTGTATGACAGCGCTTAAACCGATTGGGTCAAGTTCCTTCAGCGAGACCTCGGCGAAGATGTGAATGAAGCCTTCTGATTCAACTCGAGGTATTCCACAATATTCTACCTGCAGCCCACCTCTATCAAAATACCTCTGTAGATTTGCCACACGAAGTGTCTTATCGATTAGTGAATAGTAGATGGCTTCGTAGCTTCAAAGAAAATTTTCTCCAGTGAAGTGTTGAATCTAATATAAAATAAAAATAAAATTCAGAAAAATGCATGAAATTTTTATTTAAGTCGATAGTACAGTCCATATAATTTAATGCTTGAAGATTATTTCATGCAAATGTTAACCGCGACTGCGCTTCAAATGGTCCATCCGCTTAGTACAATTTTGGCATGCTCTTTCCAGTATCTCACACATAAATGCTTTAATGTTGTCTTCCAATGCGTTAATTGAAGCAGGTTTGTCTAAATAGACATGAGCTTTAACATAGCCCCACAAAAAATAATCTAAAGGCGTTATATCGCACGATCTGGTCCCGAAAGTGAAATAAAATGTTCACCGAACTCGCCTCTCAACAAGTCCATTGTTACGCGTGCTGTGTGGCATGTGGCACGGTCTTGCTGAAATCACCATGCAAGTCAAGCTCTTGCATTTTGGGCAAAAAAAAGTTGGATATCATTTCACGGTAGCGCTCATCATTCGCAGTTACGTTACGATTCGCAGTATCTTTGAAGAAGTACGGTCCAATGACACCTCCAGCCCATAAACCGCACCAAGCTGTGACCTTTTCTGGATACATTGGTACCCTTTGCAATTCTTCTGGCTGATCTTCACTCTAAAATCGACAATTCTGCTAATTTACGTACCCATTGATCCAAAAATGAGCTTCGTCGCTGAACACAATTTTTCGATAAAAAGGTGGACTTAAACTTTCTTAACAGAACACGCACTTTTATAATGAAATTCAATAATTTGCAAGCGTTGTTCGTTTGTAAGACGATTCATGGTTAAATTATAGACCAAACTAAAGATGTTTGACAGTGAAGCAAAACACAAAAAACGTGCGTCAGCTGTTTAAACCAACTGTTTAAAAAGATAATAGCTGAAAAATCACCCTTTAGTATTCAGAATTGCTATATGTATTTCAACGCAAGCACAAGATAGCAAAATGTACCATCCAACTTGGTTTTTGACTAACTTTTTTACTAAATAAAAAAAATAATTTTTAGTTATGAAACTGTTTACTTTGCTTTTTACGCACCTCCACTGATTGTCTGTTTACTGTAGCTGTTTCCTAAGTATCAAATGTGATAGATATACAACGCCATGACGACGCCAAAAATGAGCTCAAATTTTGCTTCTGTTTAAATTCTGTGATTGAGGGCAGCTAAAGAGATGTACCCTTTCTAGTGTCCAAAACGAATAAGTCTGAGCGTGATGTACGGCTCAGTGGCTGGCTATTCGCCAAAGTCAAACCAGCAAACTCAAGTATTTCCTACACGGTATTCCAGCACTTTTTATTATTCAAACTAAAAAACTTGAAGTCATAAATCTACATTTAAATATTTGTTACCACGTAGCTGCCAGCGATTACCCACAGGTTTGACTGTCTGTCTGGCGTATGGACAAAACTTTCTGTGGTACCAAAGTTATATTTAGTGTACACCAATACACCCAGCCTCCATACTACTTCTCTCTGGCTGATGATGTCTAACATTGCAAAAGCTCTGTAGACGCATATCGTTTACGTGCTTTTGAATAAATAATTGTGTATGTAAATGTTTTTGTATTTATATTGTTAATTCCTGTGATAGCAAAATTTTCACAAAGTGAAAAAAATGGATTAAGGCGCACGTAAAAAATATATATGTAGAAAGAAAAAAAATGGAAAATAAACAGTAATATTTTTGTTTCATATTTCTAATTTGAAATTCACATTTTCCGCACAAGTACACTCTCACACACACACAAGCAAAACTTAGTCTTTGTCTGTAATATTTGCGTGCCAGAGTGTCGCTGCTTTTTGCATTTTCTAGGCTGCTTCCATTTTTACTACCGAAAAATATGCGTGGAAATAAATTGTCTGCCGTCCCGTACGAACCACCAGCGCACAGCTGGCGTGTCGACAAAAAAAATTTTTTTTATTTTTTTTTTGGCATAATTTCGCTACTTCTCAAATTAAATAGCAGCTACTACATATCCTCAAACATTTCCTGCGATGTGTGTGCGTTGCTTCTTCCGTTTTCAGTGCAGTGACAGCGCACATTTTTCATTTTTTAATAAACAGTCAAGCGACGGGTGTTTCCTTAGACTCGCGTAGGTACAAGTCATGGTCTAAAGATGCAGGCAGCCTGCGGCGTATTAGCTGCTATTGTTGTCGCTTGTTGCTAAGCTCACACGGAGTTTGGTATTCTATTAAGAGTGTCTTGTTATTATTCTTTTCGCGTTTCTTTTTTCACAAGCTTTTTTCGATTTTTCAAATTTTGTTTTCCACCACCGTTTTTCATATTTCGCTGCCTTGATTTTATCAAATTTTTCATTAATTTTTTTTTGGTGTAAAATTGGAATTTTTTTATTTGTTTTTGATGGCATTTTTTGGTATTTTTTCAGATTCACTTTTCTATGCAAATTATTCATTTATTCATTCATTTATTTCGTGTGCTGCAACAGTTGCCACTCATATTACGTAGAATGTGAGTTGCTTTGGTGTCGCGTAGCGCGCAGACCGTGCAATGCTCGTTTGTGTTTTTTGCCAACGTTAGGTTGGTTGTTGTAGAATAATGCGCGTGTATTTTCTCTCTAGCAGCGGTTCGTGTTATTATATTTCATTGTCTGGAGCTTTTGTTACGATTTTTCTTAGAAAAATTGTTATTTTCCCTCTGGGTATATTTCTCACACTTTCACGCACTCAATTGCTAAGCTCTCTTAAGCAATCACGTCGTTTTATAAGCGATTTATTAAAATTTTACTGCAAAAGCGTGAAGAAATTACCTAAAAATGTTTCGTATTATAAATCAATAATAGCAAATGCATCGAAGCCGAAGTGAACCGAATTACGGGTAGTTTTACCAATGTTCGGCTGAAACCGAATCGAACACAACACTTTTAGGTAAAAAAAAACTGATAACGCTTCTAAAGATTTCCGAATTCTGCATAAAAAATTGTACAAATTTTGTCGCAAGTTGCCTTATTTTATTCAGGATCGGGAATATGCGAATGGGTAAAAAACTTATTCCAAACGAATCGAAGCTTTTGCGATTTATGCAAGTGAGTTAGTAAAATATAAATATTTTTGGCTTACACGAACATTATTTGAAGTTTTAGCTACCATGAACCACTCATTCATTCAATCTCAATGCATGTAACTCGCATGATGTAAGCTAACAGCTTTATGCTATCACTTGCTGTTAACTGCTTAAGGCGATCTCAGTGCATTTAACTCACATGTTGTTAGTTAACAGCTTGATGTTATCACTTGCTGTTAACTGCTTAAGGCGATCTCAATGCATGTAACTCGCATGATGCTAGCTAACAGCTTGATGTTATCACTTGCTGTTAACTGCTTAAGGCGATCCCAATGCATGTAACTCGCATGATGCTAGCTAACGGCTTGATGTTATCACTTGCTGTTAACTGCTTAAGGCGATCTCAATGCGTATAACTTACTTTTATACTATGACTTGCTCTTAAATGCTTTATGCTGTAGCCACTAACAACACTTGTGAACAAATTTTAATAACATAAATCAAAGAAACACAGCAAAAAATTAGCTTAAATATTCAACAACAGAATTTTTAATATTTACATACGACGCAGTAACTCCATAAGCACCATTTATGAAAGCACTTATGTCGAGATATTTGGAAAAATTTTAAAAGAAAAATTTTTAACAATAAAGATTTGTGGTATCCAGATGGAGTAAAGATGTTGACGAGCAAGCCCTTAGATCTTAGCATGAGGATGCTGCTTGCGAGGCTTCTTACAGCGCCTGGCTTTTTCATATCTTCAAACACGCGGGAAGTTTAATAGTCACATGGATGCGCAACAGAAATGATATGATACGGAAATATATGACCATAGATATAAAGACAGCTGCACAGTTGATTTCTCTTAAGTCATGTTACTATATTACATATAGTATTGAATTCCCACAAATATGTCCAATATTGGCATAATTACCCGAGCATGCACTGCATTTAACCTTAGCTATAACTGAAATAGGTTTACGCTTAATTTCCTTTGCTCTTTCAATGCTGAGTTAGGCGCCATTCATAGTCTTCGGAATACGTTGGTGAAGAGTTACAGAAGTTTACGTTTCTGACAGTGACAGCCAGTAGGCTCAAAAATATTGGCTAATCCTTAAACTACTTCAATTATTAAAAGAATCTGGATTTCTCAAAGCTGAGCAAACTGAAATAAATTAGTAACAGTTAGTGACCTGCCAAGGGATAAATAAACACTAAGTTCATAGTGAGCTGAATCCACCTAGAACTAAAACAGGGCTAGAAAGCTTAGCTAGGCATCTACATACTCTGACTGAAACCAAGGTACTGAATCTTTCAGAATTTGCTGGGTAGGAAGCCAGTTTTTACTTCTGCCAACCTTCTTTGGGGTTAAATATAAGTCACCCGAGCTTTCTACTAAAAACTCTTCAAAATTTTTTGGCTCCATACATCACTAGTTTACTCTATTCAGTCCGATCATACTATCATCAGTAACGCCAAACATTGTAGTCATCCGTCAACAAATCAGAAAAGTTCGATAAAATCCCCTCTAGGATATTGGACGATCGACGAGAGGAAGAGCGCAAATTAGATGAGAATGCAGGCTCACCGCATTGATTAGTGATTTCAGTTTTGTCTAAATACTCGAATACGACAAACATATCGACAAGATGCTCGGCACGTTTGTCTACAATTGCCTACAAAGAACTATTCTGACAACTTCAAAGGAGCGCTAGGTGTTACTCAAATTCAAACTGAACTAGGCGTCGCCTCTTAACCTAGAACAAAATATGAATTCTTCACAACACAACAGATACGAAGCTATAGTCGGTAACATGAATCTGCAAGATCTATCAAAAATGAGGGGGACAAGTGGTCTAGGCTAAGAAGGCCATTTTGTGGTTCGAATTCGCATTTATTCTCACTCACATCAATTACAAGGAAAAGGGTAAAACGACAATTGGCGTATTTTACAGAGCTGTTGGATGGATTTGTCGTCGAAAATCGACTACACTTGGCAAGCGAACAGAGTAGTCTTTAACCAGGATAATGCACAGGCGCACAAGTACTCGGTCGAAATTACAGAATAGTGTGAATTTGGTTAGCCAACATATTTTTCAGATTCAGTTCTCTGGGACTATTTCTTGCTTGCAAATATTAAGAATTGGCTCCGCGGTGAAATGCTTACTATGAGCGCCTAGAGAAATAGTTTTATTTGGAGGGTGGCAAAAATTGGAGAAATATTGGACTGGATCAAGCTAAAAGAAAATTGCAGTGAAAATAATATAATACATAGAAACATGTTTTTTTTTTAATTTTTCTACTAATTTTAACTTAAAGTTTTCCACGCAAAACCATTATTTCAAAATTTAGCAACTTACTGACCCACCCTCGTAAACATTTTTCTTTTCAAATAATTTTAGATCAATGCTCTCCTTGTGTGGGCTTACGAAACTTGATTTTTGTTTATTTAAATATTCAGCAACTTACTGATCTACCGTCGTAACAATTTTTCTTCAAAATTAATTTTAAATTTCACCCAAAAACACACACGCAGCTTAGGCTTTGTAAATTTTAATTTTCACAAACTTAGTGATTCACCTTTGTAACAATCTTTCCTTAAGACTACTTTTAAATTTAACAATTTTCCACACCTAAACCCTCACGCAGCTTAATTTTTATTCATTTCAATTTTCAGCAACTTATTGAACCACCCTCGTATTATTTTTTCTTTAAGATAAATTTTAGATTCAAATTTTTTACACAAAAAAGTGTGTTTTTGTGCAACTTAGTTTTTGTTTATTTATAATTAAATTTTCAGCAACTTATTGAACCACCTTCGTAATAATTTTTCTTTAAGATAAATTTTAGATTCAAATTTTTTACACAAAAAAGTGTGTTTTTGTGCAACTTAGTTTTTGTTTATTTATAATTAAATTTTCAGCAACTTATTGAACCACCTTCGTAATAATTTTTCTTTAAGATAAATTTTAGATTCAAATTTTTTACACAAAAAAGTGTGTTTTTGTGCAACTTAGTTTTTGTTTATTTATAATTAAATTTTCAGCAACTTATTGAACCACCCTCGTAATAATTTTTCTTTAAGATAAATTTTAGATTCGAATTTTTTACACAAAAAAGTGTGTTTTTGTGCAACTTAGTTTTTGTTTATTTATAATTAAATTTTCAGCAACTTATTGAACCACCCTCGTAAAAATTTTTCTTTAAGATTAATTTTAAATTCAAATTTTCACACAAAAACACACACGCAACTTAGTTTTTGTTAATTTTAATTTTGATCCATCTTCGTAACAATGTTTCTTTAAGACTACTTTCAAATTCAAAATTTTCACACAAAAACTCTAACGTAACTTAGAGTTCGTTTATTTCAATATTCAGCAACTTATTGATTCGCCTTCGTAACAAATTTTCTGTAAGACTACTTTTAAACTCAAATTTTTATTGATCCACCCTTGCATCAATTTCTCTGTAAGATCTCTCTCTCACCTCATCTCTCCAATTTATTTGCCTTCCTCTTCATTTGCCGCCTTTTATGACGCTTTACTAAAAATAAGAATTTTATTGTACTCTCTGCTATTTGCTCGCCTCACCCGGGCGTATAAGTAACATCAATTTGCTGGAATTGTCTGTAGTGCAACAGTAGAAATCTCATTTGGGCAAAATTAGATGTCGCGACTTTTGAAATGAAAATTTAATTTGATATTTGTTACAATATAAAACATAAAAAAGTAAAATAAATAAAAAATAAATAAAATAATTCCAAGAAGCGGAAACAGGGCTAAGCACTAAAATCAGTTACTAGAGGGGATTGGAAAAGGCTTACACAATTGCCATTGCTTTTGGCACAATACATTCATTCGTAATATGCAACAAACAACGTGCAACACAATGTACACGATAATGCAATAAGCTGGTGGAGCATGGAGTTCTATTGCCACATTGTAAGGGTAGTCAACTTGCAAACATTTGTCAGCGGAAAAAACTATAACATTTCATAAATTTCAAACAAAGGAATATGAAAGGCAAATAAAAAGGATTTGAGAAAGCTTCAGCGAGAGAAAAAGCTTCTAAGTAGAACACAAAATTACACTTGAAAAATGCTATAAGCAGAATGAAAGACTGTACACTAAGACTACGCCGTAGAACAAAGTGTAGAATAAAAACGCGGAATGCAATTGCTTTTTGGTGAACATTCAAGTGCCACAAATGACAACAGCTGCCAACGTGCAACAATCTTATTACGAGCGATTTTTTGCTTCGCAACAAACAACAATGCCAGCTCAAGCAACAAGAATGGCTACAACAACAGCAACAACAACATAGTGCTAGTAAAGTAGCTTGGCTAAGTGAAAAAGCACGTAAATGGCAAAATTGGCTGCGGGCAATGCACGCGAGTAGCTGTCAAGCGCCCAAAGATGGGCGGCTACAATACCAGCATAAGCGGCAATTTCAACGAAGCTATTCAACGGGAGTCGGAGAAAAACCGTCGGCGCTTTGAAAGCATTGCCTGTTTTGTTTTTGTTGCGTTGAGTGCAGTTGAAACATAGAAGTATGGCGAGCGGCTGGACGGCGGTGAGACGCAGATTGCTTTTAAATTTAATTGGTTTCGAAATAATGCAAAAAATAGCAAAGAAAAAATCCAGAATAAAAACAAAAAATACAAACAAGAACTTTGTGTGTAGGCGTTGGCAGCAGCGGCGACTTGAAAGCAAAATAATGTAGATGTGGAGCGTGTAAAAAGTAATAAAAGAAATCGCAGAAAGAGTTGAGTTGGAAAAAATGCAGTTAGGTATAAAATGCAAAAACAAAAAAAAAATATTAACCAGGAAGTAGTTGCAAAACTTATGTGGCACAAAACTGGTGGCAGGTGCCCGTAAAGGAATAAAAAGTAATAAATAGACAAAAAAAAAAAAAATTACAATAACAGACGAAAGCGTTAAAGCACGGTAAATGGCGAAAATCAATGTCGTCGGCGCCAGTGGGCGCTGTCATGCATTTGACTAGATGTACACTCTGTGAAAAAAGTACCCGGAGTTGAGCAATAAAAATTAAAATATTTTATATTATATATTCAAAATTGGTGCCTAAAACTATGTTCCATTCGAACTAATATCTACATGGACGCCAAAAGTAATTCGAATATCAAAACATTTTCCGGTGATATAAGCTTTGTAGGGAGAAAAAAGTTAGTCGGAGCCAGATCAGGTGAATGCCATATAGTGGTTGCCCAATGAAAAATTTCGGGTTTTTGATCCGAAATTCGTTCAAAACAATAGTCGTTCGAGACGGCGATGATCGTACTGCAAGACCCCCACAACCAATGTGATTTCTAAAACGTCGTACAAAGTCCAGATAATAGCACTGTGTAACAGTGGCCGCCGTAGCCGAATGGGTTGGTGCGTGACTACCATTCGGAATTCACAGAGAGAACGTAGGTTCGGATCTCGGTGAAACATCAAAATTAAAAGAAAAAGAAAAACATTTTTCTAATAGCGGTCGCCCCTCGGCAGGCCATGGCAAACCTCCGAGTTTATTTCTGCCATGAAAAAGCGCCTCATAAAAAATATCTGCCATTCGGAGTCGGCTTGAAACTGTAGGTCCCTCCATTTGTGGAACAACATCAAGACGCACACCACAAATAGGAGGAGAAGGTCGGCCAAACACCCAAAATGGGTGTACGCGCCAATTATATATGTATATATATAACAGTGAAAATAAATTTTCTTCGAGGCATACATCAAACTCGAGGATGGTTAATCAATTATAAATCAGACAGGACCCCGATAAACGCATTTGAACGAAAAAAAATTAGAAATAAAGAAAAAATAAAATAAAACCCATATTTTCTAAAAATTTAATTTGTTTTTCATACCTATGCCAGTTGATTATTCATTTTCTACAAGCAACTTTTTAATCGAAGGGTAATATCATGGATTTCATCGAAGTTTCTCCGTTTTCTAGGTTATATTAAATTAGCTAAGCTCGCATACAAGAACCAAAAAAAAAAAGCTTTTGGAAATAAAAATATTTATAATTAATGAATTTAAAATTAAATTGTTTGTAATTTTTCGACTTTGCTATTTTTTTTGTGAATTTAATAAAAAAAAATGTGGTGTGTAAACAATATTGTCCAGATCAATACCATCCAATTCCGGCCATAAAAAATCGTTTATCATCTCTCGATAGCGCAATCCATTCATCGTAACTGTTCCGCCAGCTTCATTTTCGAAAAAGTAAGGTCCAATGACTCCGCCGGACCATAAACCGCACCAAACAGTCGCACGTTGAAGATAGAAAGGCTTTTCAATAATAAATCTTGGATTTTCTGAGCCCCAGATCCGACAATTTTGGTTATTGACGAAGCCCCCGTGGTGGATATGGACCACATCACTCAAGATGATTTTTTGATGGAATTCTGGATAATTTTCATGCATTTTAACGACTCAATCAGCAAAGACACGACGTTGTTGATGATTGACCGGCTTGAGTTCTTGTGTTAACTGGACTTTATAAGCCTTAAGACCCAAATCTTTATGCAAAATACGGTGTAATGACGTTTGTGGAATGCCTAATTCCAAAGAACGACGATGGACAAACCTGGGTTTTTTAACACTTTCGGCTGGCTACAACAGCAATATTTTCGGCTGTTATTGAGCAACGTTCACGGGTTTTATTCTTCATATCACTAACTTGTCCCAATAGCTCTAATTTTTTCACCAATTTCTCTATTGCTGCCCGGCAAGGTGCTTCGCGATGACCCAAAACTGTTCGAGTTTTACGAACCGTCTCTGCCGAATTTTCACCATTTTTATAGTGAATTTTAATAATTTCAGTGCGTTGTTTAAGGGTGCATCATTTCATTTTTATTAATGGCGTAGTTTCTACTTGTCAAATATCGAAAAATGACAGCTTCAAAAGTGACATCTACCGAAATAGCGGGCTATTCAAAATAACACTTGTTATTGGAAAACCCTTTATAATCAAAAAAAAAATTTTTTTTTAATTTTTTCGACATTTTATTTTTTTTTTTTGAAATTAATATTTAAAATTACAATTTTTGGTTGGAAAAGTTTTTCAACATTACCGTAATTGTTTTTTTTTGTTTTAATTTTTCGACATTTGTAAATTCTTTTTTGGGATTTTTATTTAAGGTGGGAAATCTTTTTTTTTTGAATTTTGAATTTTTTTCGACATTGGCATTTTTTGAATTTATACTTAAAATTACCATTCTTTGTTTGAAAAAATTTTCAGAATTACCATCATTTTTTTTTTTTTTTATTTAAGGTGGAAAATGTTTTTTTTTTAATTTTTTCAACATTGGCAATATTTTGTAATTTATACTTAAAATTACAGTTTTTTGTTTGAAAAAATTTTCAACATTGCCATAATTTTTTTAAGGTGGAAAAGGTTTTTTTTTTAATTTTTTCAACATTGGCAATGTTTTTTAATTTAAACTTAAAATTACAATTTTTTGTTTGAAAATTTTTTCGACATTGCTTTAATTTTTTAAATTTATTATTAATATAAGGAAGTGTGGCGTATGATCAATTCGACGGTTGTTTTAAAAGTCCGTGCAAAGTCAGAGAAATGGCACTAGTGGCGCGTATCGAGGTTATGTTTAGTTTGTAGCACCTCTCGGAAGAACACAGACCAAGTTTCCATTCGTTTGATTTGAGGAAGTCAAGTGAATATTCAAAAAAGTCCTTTTTCATCATGAGAACGCTTCACCTTACACCTCAGCAGTTGTGGGCGCAAAATTAATGGAAATAGAGTTTCAACTCGTTTCACATCCCCCCTATTCTGTAGACTTGGCTTCCTCGGATCCATCGGACTACTATTTGTTCCACAATTTGAAGAAATGCATGGCGGGAAAAAATTTTATTCATTTTTTAGACTTGAACAAATCCCATTATTTGGAAGGTGTTAACAAACTAGAACAGCATTGGATGAAGTGTATAAATCTAAAAGGAGGCTATGTCGAAAAATAAAAAAAAATTTACCTCAAGCAATTAAGTAGTTTTTAGTTTTGCCCGGACTTTTCAAACGACCCTCGTATGTATGAGCCTCCGTCATTTTATGGGAGATATGAATTTCCGAACATTGGCCAAAGTCATGAGCTACTATCATTCATTGCTGGTTTTACCGCTAGGCGTAGATTTTGAGAATCAATTCATTATTTTCAGTATGCATTTTTTTATACTTGTTTAAGTCCACAACACGTGACATTCTTGGTAAAAGTATTTTTAAAAATTTTGTTTTGTTACACAGTGTATTTTCTATTCGCCGGCTGCTTCACGTGTTTTGTAAATGATCAACACACAAACACTTTTTTAGCAGAATGTCCCTATTTATATAAAGCAGCAACACTGCTAACGACCAGTAGCTGTATTCCTTCAAACCTGCCACACCTTCAATTTCAGCACTCCACTTGTGTTGGGTGTCCCGTTGCTGTGGTTTGCTTTTTATTTTGATTTTCCACCTCTCTACCTGTGCTCTGCTGCAGACGCCTTACAAAGCTGTTGCATGTTGTCAAAGCAAATTTTCATATTTTAAAAGCTGTCATAAGTAGTTACTTAGCAGCCATTCCCCAACGGCAAACCATCTACTTAACTGCTTTTGTTCATAAACTTTAACTAAATTTATTTGCAGGTGAATGAGCATTAAGTGTATTTTATGAAAATTGTAGTTTGATGATATGAAGTTGCAGAAGATCGCCTGATGAGTGAGTGAGAAAGATTGAGTGAAGTGTTGAGCTGACACTGACAGTGACTAGCAGAGGTATGAGCGGTTGAATATTTTTTGTGAGTGGACATTAAAAATCTACTTTACCCTTTAACCCTTTATAAGGCAGAAGGATTCAGAGTAATAAAATAACTTGCGCTTACATTTTTGGCATGTTTTTATTTATATATATTAACAAAAATAAACATAAAAGAAAAACACTAATTATTTCGGAAGTTTTGGAAAAATAGGTGGTAAAAATATTCCCACTGCCCGTCAACAGAGCCACATTCAAGCTGAATTTGAGACATTATTTTCTATGAAATTGTGCAAAACAAGGCGTGATGCGAAGAGGGACATTACACTTGCTGCATTTTATTTTGCTACGCTTATCTTTGACCTTTGTGCTGCACAATTTACCTCTGGGCATGCTATGCGTGATTTCTCGCAGATATATCTAGGCAAGCTTGATCTTCTTTTTCTGCTGCTATATCCACTAATCAATCCTCTGGCAACAGCCACCCGAAATTCTAAGTTGGTAAGCTGTTCTACTCTCGACGTTAGGGAATATAAAATGAAAGAGTTTGTCAAACTTGCGTCCACCAAGAAGTAGAATATCCGCAACCACCAGCGTTTACTTCTCCTTCCGACAGCATACGTCCCCTTCACTTGGTCAAAACGGTCGACACCGCCCATTCTTTTGGTGTATTCTTTCACAACCATAGGACAACTTACAGCTTCCCTGGTGCCAATTTTTTGCGTTCTGTGTACAGTTGTTACTTCCACTTTAGGATGAAATGCAGTTGTCAACAATAAAACCTCTTTAGGATCTTGCCACACAGTAAATACTACATCTTGTTTAGTTCTCCACTTGAATTCACCTTTTTTCAACTTTAGGCTTTTGTTTCTGCCGTTTCTTTTTGTGTTATTTTTTATTATGTTAGGTAAAATTGCTCTATTTCTTCTTACTGTTCCAGTGGCATAAATATTTTTTTCATACAAGTACTGCATGAGAGAAAAATCGCAAAAAAAGTTATCGAATGTAACATGAGACTTGAAATCTTCCTGTGCTAATTTACTTGACAATTTCTTTACGACATTAGCCTCTAGACCCTCTTCTGTTCCTTGTCCTGTTTTACCTGTATATATTTCATAGTTATACAAGTACCCTGTGCTACTATCACAACAGCACCACACTTTATAGCCCCTTTTTATGGGCTTTAGCGGCATGTACTGCTTCAAACTGGACCTTCCTTTGAATAGTATCATGCTCTCATCGATACTTTGGGAAGAGGAATGGAAGGTATTGTTTTGAAATGATTGACTAAGTAAAGATATAAGAGGACGAATTTTATACAATTTATCAAAATTTACATCTTCTCTACTTGGTTGTTGACTATTATCGTTCAAATGCGAAGTCTCTAAGATTTTCTTGAAGCGTTTTACTGGCATAACTTCAGCTATTTCATTCACACGAAATCCAGGATCCGATGACCAATATAAATCGATATGTGGAAGAATATGATAACCCATATAATGAGAATGCCTAAAAAAGCACTAATTTCCTGCGTGTCAACAGGCTGCCAATTTTTTATATTTTGCTGCTCCGCATACAAGTTTGTCTGAGTAACAATCAATTCGAAGACTTCATCACTAAAAAACTTTTTGAAATGCGCTACTGGACGTACTCTCCTATTCAATAAATACCGGGGCTTTATTGTCACCTTATCAAATTCATCGGGGTCTGGCCTGGATGTCCAGAAAACCTTCCCCCATGACTCAACTTCACATTCAGATTCGTCAGTCAATTCTTGTTCTAAGGGTGATGATGACTGTACTATCAAAGGCTCTTCTGGTTGCGAATTATCTAATTGTGAACATAGTGCTATTGTAGATGTACCTGACTCGGAACAACTGTTAGGTGTAGAATTCAAATGAGTGGGAGAATTTTGTAAAAGGTCACTTGAATCATCAAGTGCTTGAAGTAACCGTTGTATTGTATTCACGTTGAACTCTTCTGCCTCATCAGACTCAAATCCGTCTTCTGAGCTATCATCGGGCATGTCCAACATCTGCTCAATAGCATTTTCATTCAAATAGCGCGGCATTTTTCATGAAAATCTGAGAAAAGAAGGAACTAGTTCAACAAATGTACATAACACGCCACGGGCAGCGGGAATATTTTTCCCACCGAGTAAAAAGTCTTCTCACATCTAAATACGATAGTAACTTGTAAGGTATAGCAAACAACTTGTAGAATAAACATAAATACATAATAAAAAAACAGTTTCTTACCTCCTTTCAAATAAAAAATATGAAGATTCACGGAGTAACAAATTTTCTTTCAAAATTACCGCAATTTTTGACAGCTAGTGGCGCCAAGAAAAAATATGTCACACAAACGTCATTTTTTTTTATAATAATAAACCAGACCTTCTTAGTTGCCAGTGCAACAAATTAGGACTCCTGATAACTTACATAAAAATATAAACAAAGTTTTTGTTGGTGGTAAATATATCGCCTCTGCCTTAAAAAGGGTTAAAGGGCGAGAAAATGGGAGAATGAGAGTGAGGGTAAAGGTAAGGGTGAGGGTGAGGGTGAGGGTGAGAGTAAGAAACTGGAAACAACTAGGTCAAGTACTTTTTTATTTGAAATATTAAAATGTGTGCCTATAACTGGGGTCTTCTAATGAATTTGAGCGCTTCTTCAGGTTTTAGTTCTTCGCTACCAATGGATTGAGAGTCTTAACACGTAGATGCTTAAGTCCCCGTCTGGCAAGTGATAATATTTGCAGAGGAGATGCTCAGGCGCTCCATCGTCCAGCACGCAGAAATGGCAGGTGTTTCCTTCTGCCTTAGTACGCTCTATCCATGTTTGAGAGCCTACAAGTAGTAGGATAAATGAAGACTAAACTGTTTTGCCTGCATCTATCTTCAAACTTCCACTCAAGGTCGTATGAATTCATTAGCTTCCTAGTCATTCTGGTAACTTTCGTTATATGTGCTTTAATAAGCCCTCAAATTCGGTTCTCGTCCATGGAATTTTCATGTAGCACTTAATTTTGGTAGACAGTCCATGCGGTCATTGCAGCTATGACTTTTACATCTTGGTACCTTCATATGGTTTGGCGGAAAAGATGGTAATCGGTCGGTGCAAGGTTTGGAGAATACGGTGGATGCTGAAGGACCTCTCATTTGAGCTCTTGGAATGTGGCTGTGACGACTTGTGCCTTGCGTTGACGTGAAGGAGTGTAATTTGACCATGTCGATCAGATCTTTTCAGCCTCATTGACGCGGTATAGCTGGACAATGTAGAGCTCCTTGTTGACCGTGGTATTCTTTTCAAACATTTTCCAGAGCCCCATTGCCCTCCCAGTTCCACCAAATACATATCATGATCTTATTTGGATGAAATCCCATTGAATGAAGGTGACTGAGAATCATTTTATGATTCATGACTGATTTGGCGACCTTTATCCGTCAAAAGTGATTTAAGACATTCTTCATCGAATTCAGAAGGCCTTCCGCTGCTTCGACGTCAAAGTTGCCATTTTTGAACTTTGCAAACCATTTTCGTGCTGTAGACTCGCTTATGACACCTTCTTCATGACCGTTATGAACTTATTCCTCAACCCAATGCCTTACATGGCAACGAAGATCCATGCAATGCAAGAAGCAGCTGAGAAAGCCGGTCTGACGTTCAATATCCAAAAAAAAAAAAAAAATCATACGTATGAATACAGAAAATATCCCAATTGATGGTATTGATCTTGAAGAAGTGCAATCTTTCTGCTTCTTTGACTGATGATATCAAAAGCCGAATAAACAAGGCAATGGTGGCACTAGGCCCTTTTGCAAGTAATTTCACATATATCACGGCGCACAAGACTTTGAACTTTTAATTCCAATGTAAGTCGTTTTTACTTTACGAGTGTGTAACGTGGAATGCCAGGGCAGTTGGCACAAGCTCTCTGCAAGTCTTTGTAAACAGATGCCTACGAAGAATCCCCAAAAACACTCTGGGCCAGTACTACTCGTATATCGAATGCTGACTTATGGGCTAGAATACAACCGAAGCCAAATGTTTTAGGGATCCGAAAGCGAATATTGGGCTGGCTCGGCCAAGTTCTGCGCAAGGAATATGGGGATTAACAAGGGACGTGATTGGGGTTGGGGTTCCAATCTCCAAGAAAGCCGCAGACGGGGAAGACCAGCGTACACCTCGATACGGTTACTGTAGTCAAAAATCCGCGTCATGCACCTTCGCTGGAACGAAGTTAAGAGATTGACGGAAAACAGACTCGAATGGAAGAAATTCGTTGTGGACTTATGTTCCATACAAATTTATGTTGCTCTTAAGGCTTTGTACTCCTAAAAATTTTTACACACCAAAAATTATACTTTGTAGATTCTTTAATTGCTCTTAAACCCTTAAATGTATTTCGCAATCTTCGAATCGTTTTGCCACAACTGAAACGTTTTCACTTAATTTAACACAATAATTCACTTTTATGTTCAACACCCCCTACACACCTCGACTTCTCTGCGGCTTCGATGTTATGAGGCAATATTTTATTCAATTCTCTTCTTTGATTTTCAATTGCATATGGCGCATTGCCTATCTGTGCCCTTATAGCACACACACACACACACGCTTAAATATACACTTACACATACACACACACATGCATATTAAAAGTTCTTTAGTGAAAAACCAAAGACATTGCGGCTAACAAGCAACGGCTGCTGCCGTTTTGCCCAGCACACCCGCAATCTAAACTACGAAAGCACTGCAATTGAGATAAGCGACCACAAGAGTAAAGCATTGAGACATTAGGACCAGATTGGAGTGCAAGACTGCCAGGCAATATGTGTGTGCAGGTGTGTGGAGCGGACGACAGTGAAATAGAGATCAACACAAAGGACTAAGAAAGTTGCAAGCTGCTAGGCCAGTGGTCGGTCAGTCGTCAGTGTTCAGTGCCCAGTGCCCACCGTCTATCAGCAAACATTCCGAAACTTGAAGTTGGCTAGCCAAATAAAGTGGCATTGCATACGCAGCCAGCACACAACCGCTGACAAACAAACAAATAGATGGACGCAAATGCATATAGGAGAAAATGACAGCAATGTTGCCAATATTCCCCAAAGAGCGTTGCAACTTTTTTCAATAGATTTCCATTGAATACCAGCAAAGAGCAGCGCAATGTTGCAATGCGGAGTACGGACGTCTGCCGCAAGCCAAGTGGACAGCGCAATGAAAAATGCCTGACAGAAGTTTTGCCAATTTTTCTTGCAAATTCTCAGCGCAATGAAAATTGTTTTCTCTTCGCCATACAAAACTGACATTTTTTCCAAACATACATACATACATACAAACAATAAATGTAGCAAAAGACACCCACACTTTGAATGAGAGACAGTCACTTGAATTTACTTGGCTTACGTTGAAAAGAATTTTGTTTTTGTGTGTAAAACTTTTAGTCAAGATTCAAGCGTGTGAGAGCAAAGGAAATCTCAAGCTTACTTGTGCGGGCGATTCTTATAAATTGATGTCTGTATACTTATATATATTCTTTAATTTTTTGTCTTTCCTACTTGCCTGCTTTTCTTCTCTCTTCTTTTTCGTTCAATAAATGAATTCAATTGAAATTTTTCATTTCGTGCAACGGTAGAAAAAGTTGCAAAATCAAAGGCACACAGAAAGTTTGAAGGAGCTGTGGTGATGCTGGTCACTGCAGCACAAAGACACTCATTCAGTCATACGAACGCAAGAATTATTCCGGCATATCGAAGTTCGTAAAAATCCTGCATTGGCAAAGACGAATATTCATGAATCTTCTGGTTGGCCACTTGTACTTAGATTAAAGATAAAAACTGAAGATTGGATATGCGTGGCAGAGTTGGTAATGTGGGTTATGGTAGAGAAAGAATTGTAAAAAAATGTATGCAGAAATCTTAAGAAAGTTAAGCAGCTACCACTTCAAAGCTGCTTTTTGCCCTGAAAAAGTTTCTCATACAAAGTCATCACTCGTTCGGAGCCGGCGTAAAAGTGTAAGTCACTCCGTTTGTGGAACAACATTAAAAGGACTACGAAAAATTGGAAGATGGCCTCAACCAAACGCCCAACAAAGATACTCGCTACAATTATTTATGCACTTGCGTTCACATAATATTTTTCATGTCGAATTTATTTTTTGTTAATTTTTTATAAAATGGTGCGTGACTACCATTCCAGAGAGAACGTCGGTTCGAATCTCGCTGAAAGATCACAAATTAAGAAAAACATTTTTCTAATAGCGGTCGCCCCTCGGCAGGCAATGGCAAACCTCCGAGTGTATTTCCACCATGAAAAAGCTCCTCATAAAAAATGTCTGCCGTTCGGAGTCGGCTTGAAGCTGTAGGTCCATCCATTTGTGGAACAACACCAAGACGCACACCACAAATAGGAGGAGGAGCTCGGCCAAACACCCAAAAAGAGTGTACGCGCCAATTATATATATATACATACATATTTAGCTGTATAGTTTATTCAATTAGCATTAGAGACTAGAAATTTCAAGGCGTCCAAAAATTCCGTTGATTTTTGACAAGTTTTTTCCCAATCGATGTTAAGCATTTGCTTCCATATAAAAAGGCTTCGTAATATGTGGGCCCCTAGGCAGCCAACCGCAAACCTCAGAGTGTATTTCTGCCAACAAAAACAAAAGTTTTCGAATATCGGTGAAAAAAAGGTTCTATTTTCACATAAATAGCTGTGTAAGAGCAATATATATTTTTTATATATCCATTTTTCTAAAAAAGACGTTATTTAAAAAATTTATAAAAAAAAAGAATTCCGAAAATCGTTTAACACAACAATTGACAAAGAATGCAATATATTGAAAATTTTATCCGTATTTCCCAAATACTTACGACAACTGGTCAAAACCGGTTCGAACTGAAAAAATTTAATAATTCTGAAATTTATTCAATATTTAAACATTTGGTATTGAGTTTTTATTGACAAATATTTTCGGTTTGTGTTAAATGTTTACAATTTTTCTTCATTTTTATGAAAAGATACAAAAAAAAGTGTTTGAAAAAAATGTTGGGAATATTCAAATGAGGGGTTAATTTTAAAAAATGAGCAAAAAATATAATAATTTGTTTCCCAAAAATTTGTTACACAATTTTTTTTTTTCAAACAAATATTTGATAGAAGGTATAATTTTTACTAAAAAGAAAATATACATTTTTACACAATCTAAAAAAAAATTTTTTTAAGTATAATTTACAAGAAAAATAGGTAATTAATATATATAATTTATGCTAAAAAAAAATAAAAAATTAATTTACAATATACTTTGTTTTTTATATATTGCCAAAAAAATTAATAAATAATTACATTTTTTTTTAATATTTGCTAAAAGTTATAATTTATGCTAGAAAATAAAATATAAATTTATGCAAAATACTTTAAAAATATGTTTTCAAAAGTATAATTTGCTACACAATAAAAAACTAATAAGTATTATTTATCCTCAAAAACCAAAAATTACTAAATGTTTTATAAAAATTATAAGTTGTTAAAAAAAATGTAATTTACAAAAAAATGTTTAGAATATTTTTTAAAAAGTACAATTTATGCAAAAAAAATGAATTTTCAAAAAAAAAATTGTAAAATATTTTTTAAGAAGTACACTTCTCACAAAAATTAAGGGAGCAAGAAAAAAATCCAAATTTTTCGGGGATTTTCAACAGGCTGCAACTTATACAAAAATGATCGTACAGCAAAAAAAATGGAAATTGTAGCTCAAAGTGTCATGTTTTCGGATCTAAGTTTGAAATTTTTTTTTTGAAAATTGTTTTCGAGTCATCTTAAGGGGGGAAGTCCATGTAGAAGCCTCAAAATCGGTCATTTTTTAAACATATTTTTAAAGGTGATAAAATAATTATATTAATTAGAAACTTTAACACAACTTTATTTAACCTTTTAAGAGTACAAAAAAAAATTTTTTTTTATTTTTTTTTTCAAAATGGCGGCTCAGCATCATTTCTTGTCGGCTGCCTACGGCGCGAGGTCCCAAACTGCTCCATTTATCACTCTTAATCTATCGATCTGAAACAAAAAATAAAAGTGATTTCTTTTTAAAATTAAAAACAAAGTATAAAATTAATTATGAAATAAGCCTTTCAAAAAAAAGTCAGAATTTAGGGCTATTTTATTGACATTTTTAACCCCCAAAAAGTAATTTATCAACTCGAAATGTCTAAAGTTTTTGGTTTATCCTTCAGGTAGTAACATACAAAAAGGCCTCACCAAATTTCAAACAAATCGGTCGATAACTTTTTGAGTTACAACACGAGCAGTTTTTAAAAAAGTCGTTTCGAAATAATTGAGTTTAAAGTTTGAGGTACAGGAGCGCGCGGACCGCTCTCTACCTAGTTAGTGGACTGTAGAAGCTATAATATTGAGAATTTCGAGATGAAAATTTCACAGTATATTCCTAAGATACTATATTTTCAAGTTATCGAATAACAAAAAACTCGATTTTTTGAGACTTCTACGTGATTAAGAAAACCACCGAACAAAAAAATTTTTGGTTTTTGTTTTTAATCTACTTTGTAATTTGGTGTCCTGATTACGAAAAAAAATATTAAAAAGTTATATCACCCATCAATTTTTCACATTTTACAATTAAGTAAAAATTAAGTTATATACCAAAATGTATCGGATATATTTTTACCTTCTTAAATACTTTTTAGTTGGCAACATTATTAAAATGTAATCAGATTGGCAATGAAGGAAAATGTTTTTAAGTTGGTAGTTCTTATAAATTGAACAGCTGTTAGCTTTCTTTCAGTGAGTTATAACCTCAAATTGCTGTGCGTTTTTTATTCAAAATTAATATGGTTAAACGTGATTGTAAAAATGCTCCTAACGCTTTTTGCTAATTACATATGTGGTAATTTTGTCATTAAAAAACATCAAAGGGAAATTACTGACTTTGTAAAAAAAGTTTACTTTGCATATTTTGGTTTAGAAATCAGTAATCAAGAAAAGTGTTGGGTTCCGCATAAAGTATGTTATGTTTGTGTCGAGGATCTAAGAAAATGGCTTAAAAAAACGAAAAAAGCTTTAAATTTGCAGTACCCATGGTATGGAGGGAGCAAAAAAACCATTTAGACGATTGTTATTTTTGCTGTATAGATGTTAGTGGATATAACTCAAAAAATAAAAAAAGCTATTATCTATCCTAATGTTACATCAGTTGATCAGCCGGTAGAACATGGCCCGAGCTTTCCTGTCCCTGTGTCACCTGAGGATATTAATGATGGTTTACAGTCTAGTTTCGAATTTAGTCAAAGTCAATCGACGAATGATAATTTCCAATGTACTCCGGACAATTTAAAACCACGGTTATTTGCACAAATAGAGTTAAATGATTTAGTGAGAGATTTGGGTTTGACTAAGGAAAAAGCAGAGTTGCTTGGTTCTAGACTAAAAGAAAAACATTTATTGGAACCTGGAACATATATTTGCCATTATAGAAGAAGAGATGAACAATTCACTCAATTTTTTAGGCAGGACGAGGATCTGGTTTACTGCCATGATATTAACGGTCTAATGAATGAATTTGGCATTGAATACAAAAAAGAAGATTGGAGATTTTTTATTGACTCATCAAAAACAGGCTTGAAAAGTGTGTTATTAAATAACGGAAATACTTATGCTTCAGTGCCTGTGGCACATTCAGTTCATATGAAGGAAACTTACATAAATCTTAATATTATTTTAAAGAAAATTAACTATACAGCTCATGATTGGATGCTATGTGGAGATTTAAAAGTTGTCTCTATGCTCCTCGGTCAACAAAAAGGATTCACAAAACTTCCATGTTTTATATGTGAATGGGACAGCAGAGCAAGGGATCAACATTGGTCTAAAAATCAATGGCCCATAAGGAAAACTTTGAGACCTGGCACAAAAAACATTATACATGAAACTTTAGTTGACCCCAAGAAGATTCTTCTACCACCACTGCACATAAAGTTGGGTCTTATGAAGCAATTTGTTAAAGCTTTGCGTAAATATTGCAATTGTTTTAACTATTTTTGTGGGAAATGTCCCCATTTATCAGAAGCTAAATTAAAAGAAGGGATTTTCGTCGAACCTGATATCCGTAATTTGATGTTCGATCCAAACTTTGAAACAACAATGAATAAGAAGGAGAAGGATGCTTGGATATCATTTAAAGAAGTTGTGATTAAGTTTTTGGGTAATGTGAAACCTCCGAATTATAAACTCATCGTAGCTAACATGATAAACAAGTTTAAAACTCTTGGTTGCCTGATGAGCCTTAAGGTCCACTTTTTGCACAACCATCTTGACTTTTTTCCTGATAACTTAGGTGACGTGAGCGAAGAGCAGGGGGAACGGTTTCATCAGGACATAAAAGAGATGGAGAAACGATACCAGGGACGGTGGAATATCAAAATGATGGGTGATTACTGTTGGTCACTTCACAGAGAACATCAAAATGCAATACATAGGCGAAAAAGCTAGCAAGAAATTTTACGAAAAAAAGGGAGAGAAAATATAAAAGAATAAGCATTTAATATTATAATTTAAGTATGATTGTAAGTGAAAATATAATCAATTGAAAAAAATGTGATTTCATTAATTTTTATAGATCAAATTTTGCCTATTTTTTTTAAATATTAAATCGATATCAGATTGTGGAAGAATGGTAGGTGATAAAAAAACGGCTATGTATTACGGTTTCAGCATTCAAAAATGCATAAGATTTAGGTAAAATTGTTTGAAAAGTTTTCACAAACTTGTTTTTTTTTTGGCCTGTGTAATTGATTTTTGAAAAAAAAATTTTTTTCAATCATTACATAAATTTGAAAAAGCAACCAATAATTGGCTTTTTGTTGGTTTTTTGGAAAATCAAGCGTCCAATCAAAAATATTGCGGAAACCACTAATGATAAGTGTGCCTTTTACTGTTCAATATACCCACAAAAACCCTACGAAGTTTCAATTTAATCCAGCCAACCGTTTTTTCCCGCTTAATTGATTTTTGAAAAAATTAAAGAAGCAAAAAAGTCATGATTTTTATCAAAAATGAAACAAATATAAAAAATTAAAATCATTATTTATGCTAAAAAAAATATAAATAAATAAAAACTAAATAACTAAATAAAAAAAATTCTTTCCAAAATAATATTTTTTTTAAATTAATTTGCAACAAAATTTTTTTTGATATTTATTAAAAAGTTTAATTTATGCTAAGAATAGAAAATAAATTTTAAAAATATTTTTTAAAAAGTATAATTTATGCCAAAAAAAAAACAAAATTCATTAAATTATTTATGCTTAAAACAAATAAATATCTAAAGAAAAAAAATTCCAAAATATTATTTTATAAAAATTATAATTTATGCTAAAAAAAATTAATTTGCATAAAAATTTTAAAAATAATTACTAACAAGTATAATGTATGCTAAAAAATAGAAAACAAATTTTAAAAACGTTTTTGAAAAATTATAATTTATGCTAAAAAATAAATTCATGAAATTTTTTTTTTTAAAAGTGCAATTTGTAACATAAATAACTATATAAACAAATTTTTCTAAAACAAATATTTAAAAAAAATTTACGCTAAAAAAAATAAAAAAATACTTTTATAAAAATTTAGAAAGAACTCCATACTAAAATTTTGAATATTTAATATATCTCAAAATTATATACTACACTTTTCAATTTATTTCTTATTATACTCAAGCTTACAAATAAACCAATTTTCCGAAAAATTTTAAATCATATTCTAAATATTTGGGTAACTTCACATGGAATCGTTTTACATCGTAATATGCGAGTTTTTTTTTTTAAATTAGTTTTTTCCTAAGTTTCTAGTTTTTCGATTCAAAGGGGATAAATAAGTCTTTCAACTAATATCATATATTTTTAACACTGTACCAGATCTGCCACTGGAACTCGATTCTTCAATCTTTTTCTTAGATGAAAGTGTATTTTAGAACCTTCTATACCCAATGAGGATCGCCCCAAACGTGTTTTTTGCCTTTTGAAATAGCAGAAAAAAATCCGTATAGGCCTCATGAATCTTTATATAAGCGGGGCGGCATTCTTTGAGTATATTTAGAACATAGAAAATGCCTTTTCTTATTTTATATGAAAGAAATTCGGTCTATTCCTTGAGCATGTAACTGGTTTTGGTTATAAGATATTGATTTTGATTCCAAGCGCTTTCTGTCAGATATTTCCTAGTTTTCAATACGAAAATATGCACTTCCACATTCCTTGTATGCGCCTCTCGAAAATGTTTTTGAATCTTCTCATTACAATTTTTTCTCATATAAATTTTACATGCCCTCGACGCCTGTGAAAAAGATAAAAATCAAATTTGAACTCTTTGCTATCAACTTTGCCTCTGCTGCTGAGTGTAGCGCGCGTACGTTTTGCAAGCTGTTGCCGAAAAATCACCGCAAATACCAGCAAAAGTTCAGACAGGCGACATAAAACTTCAGAAGTCAAACCCAAACGTTCGGCCATTCGCAGATGAATTTTCAGGCATTTTATGCCAGCATTTGATTGCCAACGCTAGAGTGAGTAGAGTTGAATCGAAAAGAATGCGAAAGGGCAGCCAGGCAAGCAACAGAGCTATGAAAGGTAAGAAAGTATATTGATACCGATGGAAGTGCGGGTAGCATTCATCGAGTGGCATCAATGGAGCGCGCAATATAAGAATGAGGGGGAAAAAGGAACAAAAAACTAGAGTAAAGCGCAAAGTAAAGCAGATGAAGTAAAGCGGAAGCTGCTACCAAATTGAGTCGAGTCTGTGGTGCAGCATGCAGCAAGAGGGGAGCGAGAGCAGTGGAGCTCCTAAAATGTTACGTTGCGCCCTCAAAACTCAATGAAAATTCGAAGCGAACGAAATGTCATTAGACAGTTGAAACTTTGCCCAATGGCCAGTTGGCCAACACGCAAACCGCACTATCGACTTAGGCATTGAACGCTTGCAAAAAGTGAGAAGTAGTAGGAAAAGTTTGCGTGGCAGAAGATGTGCATTGATCTGCATCTTTATTTTGTGCTCGCTGCCTTACCTACACACAACGCCGCCTATTCATGCTGGTTGCGCAAACTATCTATTTCAATTGGGTTGTGAGCCAAAAATCAGGTTAAGCTGGCGTAAGAATCTATGGGCAGGCTGAAAATTAATGATGATTTTTCGGAGATTTTTAAGCGCTGACAGCGAGTTGTGTTGGTGGGCGAGAAGAACATGTAAAAAGCCTTGAATGTGGCGGAAAAGCTGAAAAATAAAAAACAAATCCATGTGCCCTTCAGTAGCTGCTGTTCATCCTGCTGCGCTTTCGTGCAAGCCAAAAAAAAGAAAGAAAAGAGAAAACCACAGCAAATAGAATTGTATCACAAAAACAAAAAAAAAAAAACTGAGAAAAAAACGTTTGGCTCGCAAAGCAGCATAACGCACAAATTGAATGAACGCGCTTTCGTTGCTACCTTTGACAGCCGATAAGAAAAGTTTGGCATGCCCAGGTGATGGCGACAAGCATTACGGCGCAAACAAAGTGGACAACTAACATTTCAGCTTCGTTGATGTGCACGCTTTTTGGCTTTGTTGACGTTCACAATTGTGGCTCTCCATCCGCGTTTCGCTTTTCTAACATTCTCTTGTTGCTTGCATCTCTTATTGACCACAATTTTTCTCCTGGCGCTTTGGATACGGCAGTTGGCGGCTTTTTGCTTACTCTTTGCATTGTTGTTGCTGCGTAAAAACTTTTTCACTCAGTTTTGCTGCCGCCGTTTGAAGTGAGTCAATTAGTGGAATTGGTAGTGCTGCCGTGCTATGTTAACGATATCCGGATTTTTCCTTTTTTTGTTATTGCTCTAATTCTACTTTGAACTGCCTCTTTGCACAATTTATCTGGATTTTTTTTGTGTTTGTTTTGCTAACTTAGGTGTAGGTGTATTTGGCTTTTGATGTGTGACTTATTAGAAAAGTTTTCGGATATTTTTAGGAAAATTAAAAATTCACAGGAAAAGAAGTAGGAGGATAGGTAAATAAATTGGGCGCATGGCTTTATAAAGGTAGGGGCAACCTTTTAATTGCCGATAAATATAAGTAGAATTACGTAAGTCCGTAATTAGTATGTAAATACATGCAACGTTAAATAACAACAGCAGTGAAAGCTATTGACAATTTGTTTGTTTCTTATTTAGTTTTAATAAATTTCTGAAGAAAATAGAGAAAATTTTTCTCAAAAAATTATATAATTGTAAGTTTTAAGTGGAGGTTGGTTCCAAGTGTAGAAGTCCACGCAAGTGGGGAAAGTTACTGAACGCCATTCACTTGGGAGTGGACGATTCTTCTGCATATGGTTCAAGCAGCTCACAACGTCCGGGATTAGCCCACGTATCCTCAGGGTAGCTTCTGAACAGCCGTTCGGGAGTGAGCTAACGTGAGAAGGCGAAGCATTCCAGGATAGCTAGTTGTGCGCTGGATTTGGAACCCGCCACTTAAACGATAACGCGGCTAAAGAACAACAAAGCCGCGGGCGCCGACGGACTGCCGGCTGAGCTATTCAAACATGGCGGCGAGGAGCTGGTAAAGACCCGTGAAAGGAGAATCGACACACACCATCTTTTCGTCGACTTCAAAGCCGCATTCGACAGTACGGAAAGGAGTTACATGTATGCCGCGATGTCTGAATTTGGTATCCCCGCAAAACTAATACGGCTATGCCAGATGACGTTGCTGAACATCAGCAGAATTGGGAAGAACCTCTCCGGGCAGTTTGATACCAAACGAGGTTTCAGTCAGGGTGACTCGCTGTCGTGTGACTTCTTTAACCTGATGTTGGAGAGGATCGTACAAGCTGCAGAACTTAATCGCTCAGGCACAATTTTTTATAAGAGCATACAGTTGTTGGCGTATGCCGATGATATCGACATCATCGGCCTTAACAACCACGCTGTTAGTTCTGCCTTTTCCAAACTGGATAAAGAGGCAAAGCGATTGGGTCTGGTGGTGAACGAGGACAAAACGAAGTACCTCCTGTCATCAAACAACACTCGCCGAACAAAACGTATGGCGCAGAAGCTTGGACGATGACAACATCCGATGAAGCGACGCTTGGAGTGTTTGAGAGAAAAATTCTGCGGAAGATTTTTAGACCTTCGAACGTTGACAACGGCAAATATCGCAGGCGATGGAACGATGAGCTGTATGAGCTTTACGACGACATAGACATAGCGCAGCAAATAAAGATCCAGCGGCTACGTTGGCTGGGTCATGTCGTTCGAATGGATACAAACTCTCCGGCTTTGAAAGTATTCGATGCGGTACCAGCTGGTGGTAGCAGCGGAAGAGGACGGCCTCCTGTGCGTTGGAAAGATCAGGTGGAGAAGGACTTGGCTTCACTTGATGTGTCCAGTTGGCGCCGGTTAGCACGAGAAAGAAACGACTGGCGTGCTTTGTTAAACTCGGCTGAAATCGCGTAAGCGGTTATCGCGCTAATTAAGAAGAAGAAGAAATTTTAAACTTTGTGAAAAATTATAAAAATATTCAACGAATTTGGACAAAGATTTCCCAATTCAATCAGAACTTTCAGAGAAATTTCGAGTATGCAGTTTTATGGTGCATTGAATGTCGGTGTAATAAAATGTAGGTTTTTAGTGGCTGAAAAATCGGGTTGATTTTTTTTTAATTCTTTTTGCTGATGGTGTTGGGTTTTTGTTGTTCTTATTTAAAAAATATTTTGAGCTTACGGTATATGTAGCAAATATAACAGACTGCAAAAAATACAAAAATCAACAAATTGATGGAGAAGGTCATTCAAATATTTAGCAAAAATATTTCCAACGTAGCCGCTGGATCTTTATTCGCTGCGCTATGTATATGTCCTCGTCATCGTATCTTAGATTAGCCTGCCACTACCAGTCCTAAATAGGGGGAATGTTCACCTGACGTTGCTTAAGAACAATGCCTTCTTACTGCTTGGAGCGCCATCTGTGTTTCACATTTTTTTGCCAGAAGGAGCGCACAAATGGTTGAGGACTTCGCTGAATTTGGTGTGTCTGCGCTATTGCCGCGGTTGCCCGCTGCCTCTTGCTGGACTTGTTGGTTGAGCTGACAGTACTTGGCTTTAAATGCGGCGTCATGCCGGTAGCGTACAATCGACTGTAGTAGGAAACAAATAATGAAGCTTTGTTTTGAAGTAGCTTCACGTCACATACCAGAAATTGCAACTCTCTCGAAGATGCTGCTGTTTGTCGAAAGTCGTGTGAAGAGCAGTCAATTCTTAGAGCTGAAGAACCTATTAGCAATGGAAAGTACAGTAACTGTAGCTTTCTAACTAAACTTTTAACTGATTTTGTATTCAGATTCTCCACTGTGCGCATTGAGTGATTAAGTGAATAAAACTATTTAGCCTCCTGACGAGTGTAGCGTTTAACTTCGTGACTTTATTAGCGTTTTATAGCATTTAGAGATTTAACGAACTAAATTTCAATTTATCGCTTGCAAAGAGCACAAATATAATTTTTTTTTGCTGCCAATCAATATATAAAATTAGTTTTTAATATCCATTGTGGGTAATAGACTTTGCTCTCTAATTTTTCCTTTAATAAATTTAACTACTCTATTACACTAAACACAATTAAACGATTACCAACACTTCTGTCACTTTTTTGCAACCGTTGGTGAATGTTATTTTAAAACTATCTGAATTGCAAATTTATATTCATATCAAATCCAATCAACATTAAAAATACCTCACATAAATATTACTCATACGCTCTGTCACTCGATGGATACCAGCTGGATAGCCGCTTGTCATATGTAAATGCAATTGAGGAACAAATAAGTTTTTTGCATTAATTTCACAAAAATATGTAAATGGATTGGAGTTTTTATGCAAAATAAACCAAATTTAGTAAAAACCAAAAAAAAAAAAAAAAACGGAGGAAGAATTATGCTTTAACGGGCCTTAGTGCGCCAATAAAGCGCCGCATATGACTATTAAATAGTTATAATAATTTGGTGGGTAATAACGGGCACAGAGGGAAGGCGTTAAAAAACGAAGGGCAGAAACAAGTACGAATAGACGATGGATGTGGTAAGCATCCGTAATAAATATGGGTAAAAACTTGAGGATAGCAACTTTTTAGCACATCCAATTATGGCTCCTTTGGGGGAAGTTAGTGCGGGAAATTGTGAGAAATGTGATAAGGCCTGGGAAAGGAAAGCGCTGTGATGTTAAGTGAGTAAAGCGATTAAGAATATGAGGGGTGGAAGAAGAAAGCAATGATGCTGTGAGTTAGAGTACATACTGCAAAAGTGACAAGCGTCGGCAGAGGGGAGCAAACGACTGCGTAAGAGGATGAGTAAGAAGCATTTGCTGCTGAACGGAGATCGAAGGCAGTAAAATCGACGCATACCCAGTCGCCATAAAAAGGGAGTAAATAAAATATTCGTACATATGTGCAAGAAGAAAATGAAATGGCTTACCGCAACAGCAATAAAATACTATGCCACTTAATATGTAAACTGGCCGAGTTAGAAATTTAAATGCGTGAAAAAATGAAAGAAAAAGAATTCCCCTACATGGCAAAGCACGAGTAAACAACAGGCAACTAGAAGGGACGCAGTGAACTCAATTGATATGCAACGCATAGCAATGCAAGTCAAACAAGCAATAAAAAAACAACCATAACAAACACGGGCAGCACAAACAAAAATAAAGCGTAGCACAACTCTAAACAACAACAACTTTGCAATAAACAGGGCGCATAAAATTCAGCCAAACACCAAATACCCATACTGCATACAGCTACACAACTTAGCAGCTGGAAAGTTTGAAAAAAATGGAGATTTGTGTTTTCGACATGTTAAGCGCCTATAAATATGCCATACATATACGCACTTCAACAACTACATACGTGGGCAACTGTGATATGAGCAAATTCATGTCGCTGCATAGCATATTTGACGGTTGCAACAAAAAATAAATGAAAAAAAAACTGCGTACAACAAAAATGTATATGTTTTTATTGCTGTGCACAATAAGAAGGTGGAGTTGCTCTAAAGCTTTTGCTGTAGTTGGTGGAGCACCATTGGAGAATTGAGTAAAGGTTGCTGCTGCTCATAGCTAGAAGTGACCAGCACTTGGTGCAAGCTGATGGGAGTGGTAGCTGGCTGGTTGGCTGGCTGGTTGACTGACTGATTGACCGGTTACCCACACATCACGTTGTAATGCCTGTTGATGTGCTGCAAAGCTTACGTTTTTTGTTTCTTCTATCCAAAAGTGATGGTCGCTGCTTGGTAAGGCATATTTTAGAGCGCAGTTTATAGCAGTGCGCTGCTCTATTTGCTACAATTTTTATGGGCGCTGCGTTTATGTATGCGTGTTATATCCATGAGCGTATGTTTTCGTGCGTGAATTGTGCCATGCGCAGATTTTCTCGTGCGTATATTTGCTTGTATACCCAAACTTCGCTTTTTTATGCATTATATTTACGCCTTCCGTTTTACTGGTTCAACGTGCTTTGTTTGCTGATTTTTGCTCAAGTCAATTTTTATTTACCTTTTCAATTCTTCACTTTTGCTTAATAGTTCTGCTCATCTTGGTTTTTTACAGCAACGCATGGCGACTGAGTGCTCGATGTTAAATATAAAATTGTTGCTGACTACGCTTAACTGGACATTTTAATTTATTAGTAATTTTTCGTAGGTAGCTCAGGGTGGAATACTGCTCAGAAGTCAGCGCTATGCGCTTAGAATTTTTGAGCAAAATGTAAAAGGTAACTGAACGGATTTTTTTGTTATTGGAGTAGAATTTCAAAAGGTAGTTCAAAATGCGCTGATTTTTTTATTGGCAAGGTTTGAAGGAAAAATTAAAAGGCGAGAAAAGAAAATGCGTAGGTTCAACAAAAATTTTTTTTTTCTGATGCAAGCAATCGGTGTTACGTATATAGTTACTGAAATTTTGAGATATGGCAACACCGGTGTGAATATGTCAGATTTTATATTATATTAAAATTTTATGCGAATAAACACAATTTTTTTGGAAGAATAAAATAAATAAAAGTGAGTAAAAATGGGCAAAAATTTTTTTTCTATTATTATCAAATTTATGAAAATTGAAATACAGAAAACCTTTTCCTACCACTTTGTCCTTTGTTTTGCTCAAAACGGTGGTGATTCTCCAGGTAGAGCTACTATACAGCAACACCGTCAACACATTCCACTTGAGGAGCCTAACCCTTAAACTGGAAATATGGTTGTTGTTTCGCCATACAGAGTACAACATCCGGAAGCGGCCGGCTTTTACGCTTCGGGAGCATTCAGGTATGTCTATATTCATGCCACCGCCCGCGGCAACTTTGCTACCGAGGTAAGTAAACTCCTTCACTGTTACGATACATTGTTTGATTGAAAAGTAATGAGCCTTCCCGCGCGGAGCGTCTAGCAAGCGATCAACCGAATCGGCTGGTGGGGGAAAATTATAGTTGGACCTTCCCCTTCCACTAGAAACCGATCCCAGTTCGCTGGTAACAGCAGTGCAGTCAACAACAACGCTCCGCGCGTGAAAGCTGTTTTAAAAGTGTATTAGGATTTAGCAGTGGAGAAAATGCAGCGATCGTTGGAGCAACGTTACTCGATCAAATTTTGCGTTAAGCTAAACAGTTTGTACCTCCAGGTAGCACTGTAAACGCGGCATTTTACAAAGAAGTGCTCCATCGGCTGAAAAACCGCGTCGCTCGGGTTCGGTCCGACCTCGTCAACAATTGGACCCATCATCACGACAATGCATCGGGGCACACCGCCTTCCTCTGCACCTCTGCATTGGCCAAGATGGGGGTTCCGGTGCTTCCCTATCCTCCCTATAGCCCAGACCTGTCCCCTCCGGACTTCTTCTTGTTCCCGCGCCTGAAAAGAAAGTTGAAAGGGAGGCGTTTCGACTCCATCGAGGCGATCCAAAAAACTGTGACAGCCGAATTGAACGCGATTCTGGCGGATGAGTTTAAAAACTGTTTCCTGCAGTGGAAGGGCCGTTACCAGCGGTGTATTGACGCTCAGGGGCCCTATTTTGAAGAATATTAGTTGTACAAGCCAAAAGGTTTAATAAAACTGCTTAAAAAAAATAAGGCTCACTACTTTTCAATCAAACCCTGTATACCGGCAATCTCCATGCATCCACACATCTTATTTTCCATCACCTTCGTCTGGTAGGAATTTTTTTTAAGACCGGCATACCTCGCTTCCATATAAAGTGCGGAACCCATTTCCTGCAGTTCGGTTAGACCATGTGCCAGGAGGCATATGTCGTCAGCATAATTGATGTGTTGTTGCGTGCACGTCATCGTCCATTTAAGACCGCAGTTGTGAAGAGGGCTTAAGACTGCTTCGATTGTGTCTCGCATTACTAAGAGGAATAACACGGGCGAACTCTGCTTCGAACTTCGAATGGCTCCGATAGCTTACCATTGTGTAGCACAAGACATCTAGCGTCATCATAAGTTGTTTTAATTATTGAAATGATTTTTTCGGGACCCCATCAATAACGCAGGGCAACCTTCATGTAGTCTCTGTGTCTCTCCCTACAATCGACCTAAACCATTTTGTTCTTTCGACATTCAACTGATTATCTTGGCTTTAGACGCTTAATATTTCTTTATTATATGCCTACATACATAAATACAGTAGTGCGTAAGTAAAGCAGATCTCTTCCCATAGCAGTGACGATGACTGTAAAAGTTCCAGTAATTATGATTCATCCATTCACAAACCACAGTCTTGAATTTCAACTTCAATATTTTATTATCTTACCCGTTTTTGTTTTCAAACGGCAAATCAAAGCGCAGGAGACTTTTCCAAGCATTTCATTTCGAATGCCTCAAATGCATCTTCCCATGCCATATCAAATGATAACTAATTCATTAGCGAATTTACGTTGGCTTTGAAGTGGCGCTCTGCTCCAACATGTCAGATGGCAGGCAAATAAAAACAGGAATAATAAAACGAGAGACTGAAAAATAGAAGGCGCCCGGAAGTGACAGTGCACAAACACAAAAACAGGAAGCAGCCAGTGCAATGATGGATAAGAAACCTAAGCAGGCCTGCTTGGTTGCCGGCAAGCAACTCCTTTTTTACGCAGGCAGTCCATACATTTTTGTCATAATGAAAAGTTTCATTTTTCATTGCAAGAGCCTGGCAGCGCCCAACCCTAAGCATTCGCACAAAAGCAAAGCCACGAATTTCAAAGAAAGCAAGTAGTAGACGGAAGCGAAAAGGAAAACAGACCATAGCAACTGCTTGAATTCATTTGTCAAATGCAGCCGTGACTTATAAACGAAGCAGGCAAAAATGAAGCGAAGGCATCAAGGAGAGCGCAATAAAAACAAAGCCATCAAAAGGAAAAGCGACACTGCGTAGTTCATTTGACCGTTTCCGGTTGCGCCAAACAAAAATGTCAAAACGAGTAAAAAAATACACAAATGTATAAATGAATGAGTTGGCGAATAAATGAATTGCCAACAAGGCAAAAAAATACAAAAAAAAGCAGAAAACGGCAAAAACGCATAAAATTTGTTAGCTTTGAGGAGAGCAGTAGAGGTGCGGTGCGGTAAAAATGTGCAACAAAAGGCAAAATTAATTTCATTAATGCGAGTAGTCAGCTGGCGGATTTGCCATCGGGCGCAGACCCTGACTGCATTATTTATGACGAATTGAAGAAGTAATGAAAATATTCTCTCTTTTTTCTACAAGAATAGGATATAAAACGACAAATAAGTAGATTTGCTTTAAATTTGGCATGACTGGGCGCCAGCGTTTTAGATGTTGAAAGATATTAAAAGCGTAGAATATGATGTGGCTAGGGAAAATGAAAATTATTAAGTGAGTAAGAAAAATTTTATTAAATAAAAATAAAAACGGAGAACAAGAAAAGTGAAAAAATAGTAATAAAAAAAAAAAATTTATAAATTAGAGGGCATAACATAACCTCATTTAACACAACATAATGGAACATAGCACAATAAAACATAATAACACACAAGATATCATAATGCTTGTATATATATATATATTTTTTTTAAAGGAGGTTAAAATCAACATGTTAGTAACATCATCAAAGGTGTCGTCGCACCAGTGGTATGTGGGGCATGCTCCCACTCACAATATAACATTCCTCCTCCTCGACTGAGTTCCACCCACAAGGTGGAGCCGCGCTTATGTCTATTGACACAACAGGTACCTGTGTCCAGGTTCCTCTTACATGAGCGTGTGGAGGTTATACGCTATAGATAGTATCCATTGCTTCCAATTCATAAGTGGTGCTGCACTCGGAAAAGGTGTTGTAAGTATTACCGACATGTCGTAGGTTATACCGTCTTGAGCACTAAGCTCAGGCGTCTGTGATTTGTCATCAGTTCGTAGGCAGTCTACCTCTTGTTAAAATCTGCTGCTGAATTCTTCGCTGCGTGCTGCGTTGCCACTCTACGCGTTGAAGACATAGCCCTATCATTGTTGCAAAATTTGTTGCTGCATTCCAGCAAGTACGAGTATTTGATGCGATTATCTTGGTGATTAGATTTTCCGGGCACAGCTGACTACCCAGAAGTGCTTCAAGCGTTACGTGTTCCGCACTTTCTATCGCGTTGTTGCAGTTTGGGCAGAACGGGGTGTCCTCCAGATTAAATCGATGGAGGTACTCCAAAAAACAACCGTGACCACTCAGTATTTGAATGAGATAGTAGTCAACGTCTCCGTGCTTCCTGGTCAGCCATTGGCTAATATTTGAAATAATCCTATGAGTCCAACGTCCGTTAGTTGACGGACCCCATCTGCTTTGCCATTCTTCTACCGAATGCAGTCTGTCTTCCGCTTTTTCTTCTAATGACAGCTTAGCCCGTCGCCTGCCATAGAGGCGGCGCAATTCCTTTGCCTGAATGTCGGCTGGTAGTTTGCTCGCAACAACGCCTATTGCGTTTCTCGAGACCGTTCTGTAGCCGCAAGCCACAATAGGTTATAGGTATAGGTTTATTGCACTTCGGCGAAGTACCTGTGCTGCATATTGTATGCTGGACGTATTAGCTCCGGCCAATATCGCGGCAGCGTAAAAGACTACGGAATCTACAACCGTCTATAAGACATGTCTTCTGCTGCCTTGCGGGTCGCTAATTTTAGGCAACATTCGTGTAAGCGCTCCATTGATAGCATCAGCTTTTGCGCTTGCTGCAGATAGGAGCTGCTTGTAGATAAGTCGCCTGTCTATTATCAGATACTTGCAGATGAGTACCGCTAAGGCTTTTGGGGTTGCCAATTCCAATACGGATTTTGACAACCATACTTCACCCTTGCTGCTACGTCATTGCGTTTTGCTTCCAGCTGGTTTTTTTGTTTTTTTTTTTTGTTTTTCATAGGCGTTGTGGTAGCGCGTTACCCTCAAGTGGCCTTCTGAAACCAGGCTGAGCCTGTTTCTCTCCATCACCTCTCGCCGCGTTACAACCGTCAAGCATTACTGCGCGGGGAGCGAAGGCGATTTGTCGCCGTTGCTGTGTCGCAGTCTTTCCAGGCGCCTCATCTCTTTCATAATCTCGGCCACTAAGTCGCATGCCGTATTCCACTGTTCCTTCGAGCGCAGCATGTGATGTACGAATGTTTCCGGTGAAGGAGGTTCTCCAAAGGTTCTATAGAGTCTTTCTTTTGCAGAACGGAAGCGCGAGCATGTGAAGAATATGTGGTGAACGTCCTCTAAAATGTTTCCATCGCAGTAGTCGCAATAAGGATTGTCGTCGTGGTTAAACCTATATAGATATGCTTTGAAGCATACATCTCTACTCAAAAACTGGATCAGGTAGACCCTTCTTCATGTGACCTCTTTAACCAAAGCTTTAGGTTGGGAATACATCTGTGCACCCAATGCCCTTTAGCCGAGCTGTCCCACCTAGTTTGCCACTTGTCGATGCAATTATCTCGTAACGCGGCCCGAGTAGACGGACTTATAGATCGCTGTGCTCTCGCTATTTAGGCAGTTTCCATTGCTAATATGCCTAGCGGGTACATGCCAGATATTACTAAGGCTGCATCGTCGGTCACCGTTTTAAATGCGCTACATACGCGTGGTGCGCACAACCGGTAGGTAGACTGCAGACCTCGAAAGTATGATACACGATCCCTTTCATTCGCCCAGATTGGAGCACCACACAAAATTTGGCTTTTCACGACATTAACCAGAAGCTGACGGTGATTTTGTTTTGGTCCTCGTACGTTTAACATCAGCCTCGACAGCGCCGTCGTGGTGGTGGATGCTTTTTGTTGGCGTACTCGAAGTGTGCTTTCAAAGACAGCACTTTGTCTATTATTGTTCCCAAGTATTTGATTGCGGGAGTAGTCGTTATGTTGAAGACTCCGATTCTAAAAGAGATCTCTTCTGGCTTTTTTCTGCTGGATATAAGGATTGCTTCGGTCTTTTGCTGCGCTAGATCTAGCTTATTTTGGGCTAGCCAAGATTGCACGCTGAAAACCGCATAGATCGCATTGTTGCGGATATCGTCTAGATTTTTAGCCGTTACCACAACGGCAATGTCGTCGGCAAAGCCAATTATCTTCGTTCTTTCTGGAATCCTGACACGGAGAACACCGTCGGACATTATATTCCACAGCAATGGCCCGAGAACCGATTCCTGTGGAACGCCACTTGGTATTTTAACTTTTTTTCGTCCATGTACCTACTGTACCATAGAATTCGGCCATCGAAGTAACTGCGCAATATTCTCCTCAGATACATGGAGACCCCACTTCGCTCTAGGGCGTCTAAGGTTTTCGTCCAGTTTGCAGACTTGAATGCATTTATGACGTCTAGGGTAATAATCAGGCAGTACTCTTTGGCGCCATTTAGTCAGCGGGTGCCGCTGATTGCTTTCGTTGCAAGCTGGATTGCTGAAGATACTGCATCTATCGTTGACTTCCCCTTTCTAAATCCGAATTGATTTTCGGACAGGCCTCTCCTTGATCTGACTTCCGCGTCTAGTCGATCGGATAAAATTCGTTCGAGCACCTTACCCGCAGAGTCGGTTAGACATATTGGCCTGTAGCTCGACGGCTCCTCCGCTGATTCACCTGGTTTTGGAAGCAAAATTAAATTTTGGCAACTATTGAATAAATTGCTAAACACTTTGATTAGTTGTTCGATTGCTAGCTTAAAGCATTTATTTGGCATTCCATCCGGTCCAGGGGCTTTTGAGTCTGCTAAACTGATTGTAGCCCTTATTATTTCGTCCTCTGTAATGAAGTTGAATTCGGTTAACTTGGAGTTGATGATTGGGGACACCAAACGTTTATGTTTTGGAAATAGCGTATCCACGATTTTAGCCATAAAAGACGGGCACATAGGCGCTGCGGGTTTGCTACTCTTAAGCTTTTTGGCTACTATCCTGTATGCGGAGCCCCAAGGGTTTCTTTCGGCGTCATCGCAAAGTTCCAAAAAGTTGTTTTCGCTTACTATCTTTAATAGCGTTTTTAAAAGCTTTTCTTGCTGCTTTAAAATTTACCATACTTTGTAGAAAGTTTATTCTCCCTTTAGACCTTTGGAATTCCCTTCTTGCCTTTAGGCATTCCTTACGAAGCATGGAAATTTTCTCATTCTACCAGTAAACAGCACTTTGCGATTTATATGCAGTTTTTCTTTTCATCGATGCATCACAGGCCGCTGTAATACTCTTCATTACGCATTTAGCCATGTTGTTGGCGGAACCCGAACAGGAAGCGTTTTGTAGCATTATCATAAAAACTTCAGTATCAAGCGTGTTGATCTTCCAACCAGATGGCTGCTGAATGGAGACTGAATGTTTGTTGCTAGTTTTTATGTCGCAAATTATCGCTGCGTGATCGCTGTGGGTGTAGACATCTTTTATGCCCCATTGGCATAATATAGCGATACCTGAACTAGCAAACGTTAGATCGATGATCTGCCCAAATCCGTTGCGACTAAAGGTGTGCTGCGTACCAGTATTGAGAAGGGCTACGTCTAAACATGCTACACTTTCGAGGAGGATTTTCCCTCTATGGCTTGTTCTTGGGCAACCCTATGCCTGCGCCCTGGCATTGAAGTCGCCAGCAAGAAAGAATTTATTCCGACTCTCAGCGTCGATAACCATCTTCAAAACGGCGTATAGGTATCAATCGGAGCCCTGGGTGGTATATAGACACTATAAATATATAGGTCGTTTACTTTGGCGCACATAAATCCCGATTCCCTAACCTCGTACGTTATGGTATTTATCTGGCTTTTGCAGCACCAAATAGTTGATTTTCCGCTGGTGTCTTGCAGCCAGTTTGATGCCTTTGGCTTGTAAGGCTCGCTGAGTATCGCTACATCAACGTTAAGTTCCAAGACGGTTTGGCTTAGGAGGTCTTGAGCTGCTGCGCAATGATTTAAGTTGAGTTGTAAAACTCTCATTATTTCCTAAGATTTTGTAAGGCTTCGAGATAAATAGGGCATTTGCTACTCCCAGTGTAATGACCAATTTGGCTAGCATTATTTTTTATGAATAATATGCACTTTGGGGAATTGGTACACTTTTTAGAAAAGTGACTTTTTCACCGCACTTAAAACAAGCGTCTTTGAAATCGTCATTGCTCGTACAATCTCTGGAAGTGTGGCCCAGTCCTAGGCATTTGAAGCATCGTTGGGGTTGACAAACAACCCAACCTATACGTATTTTCCCGATTTTAATTAGTTTCATCGCCCAGTCCGTAGGTACTGTCAGAGAGGCTGTTTGGATGGCACCGTGCAAAGATCGAGTGTTTGACGTCTCTAGGTTAACATTAGCGAGGAGATCATTAACGGCTTCACAGATTTTGTCATGAGTTGTAACCTCATCAATGTCACGGATTTCCAACTGTGTGATATCTGTGAGTTTTTCACCTCTGCTTTTCCACCTAATACTTGCCCCACTGCAGCTTGAAGTTTAGAGGTATTGTCCTCAGAAGACTCGCTTAGTTGAAATAATAGATCTCCCTGAGCCCTTTTTTGGATTTTGCGTACCATTGAACTCATGCTTTTTAGAGTCTCTTCATTTTTTACAATTTTGAGAATATCTGCATAGGAAAGATCTCCTGATTTCTTAACAACTATGGCGTCGGGCCGTATAGGCTCTCTTTTCGCACGTTTCTGCTTCACGACTTTTGTCCATTCTCCTGCCTGATTGGTCGCAAGGCCTTTAACATATGCCGGTTCAGCATTGCTATTCTCCTTAAGGACAGTGTTTTTGTTCTTCTCTATAGCCAATAGCAAGTTATCCTTCACAATTGATTTGGTGGGTGGGGAAAAAATTCGTGAACGTTTTCCTATTGGCTCAGTGATCGTGTTTGTAGCTCGTTCGCTCTCAATTAGCGACCTAGCCTATCTTTTCACCTTATCATTCGCAAAGGTCGGTGCTGATGTCTGTGAAGATTTGGTCACCGTTGTTTTGAAGCCGTTCGTTATTGTATATTTACTCTCAACTGTCTTGGAGAGCTTGCATATATCTGAGAGCATGCTCGTCATTTGCTGATTGACATGCCGTTTCTCGTCCATCATCTTTTTTAGCTCTCCAAGTTTTTTACCCATGGTTTTGAGTGCTTCATTGTAACCGAGATAATAGATTTCTGCCGATTGGTTAGTATGAGTGGGTGTTGTGCTCAAAACTTTTCTACATGATGCCGGTAACTCCACCGCTTCACTTCGCTATAGCCAGCGGCTTCATCATTGGTGTCGATTTCATTGACAGTAGCCGGTTGATCGTTGCCAGGGTTTGATTGGCCGCGCATCGGGGATCGTGGGGTGAGTGCGCTTTTTCCAAAAGGGCACGCGGAAGCCAATGGGGATGAGGACAATTGGTGTTGTGCCTGTGCATGAGTAGCAGACCGTAAGCTAATTATCTTACTGTTCATGGCGCGGATCATACACAAATTCACCACATCGAGTGAGAGGTTTGTAATCCCACTAAATGTAAGAAACAAAGGAAGAAAACTGGCACTATTGTTGTTGTCTGTACTCAACACTGATTCTCGCTAACACGACCAGCTAAGCTGGATTGGGGACTTTGTTGGGAATTGCTGTTACTCCACTTCTCTCACACTTTTTTACTCTCTGTGCTAAATTTTACCGTTTCTTTGAAATTATTGCTGTTTGTAAATTAGCTCACTTGAGCGCGCTAAATATCCCAAGAAAAAAGCAAGAAAGTTTAACACTCACGAGTGCCGAATACGCTAGCGTTTAGCTTGTGAGCGACAGATGAAACGATTAGGGGTGTGGTATCGCACTGTTTATTGTTATTCACTGTGGAGATTTCGATTCTGTGTCGAGTAAAATCGGAGCGAAACTCCGTACGTCCTTTCGTTATCACTTCCACTTCACTTCTTCCAGCTGGTCTATATGTCTATCCGTAACTACAAGCGCAATATCATCTGCATAGCCTACAATAGTAGCACCGTCTGGTAATTTTAGTTTGAGGGCCCCGTCGTACATGACATTCCAAAATAGTGGACCAAGGAGAGATCCTTGCGGAACCCCGCCAGTGATTTGGTTTGTTTTTTGGCCACAGTTTGTGTCGTATTGCAGAATTCTATTGGCGAAGTAACTACGAACTATGCGCAGTAGATAACCCGGTATTCTTAGTTCTTTGAGAGACATTGAAATGTTGCCCCACTTTCGTGCCCAATGTCTGTCACAGTCCTGATTGCATCTACCGTTAACTTCGCCTTTCGAAACCATATTGATTGTCCGATAGACCAGATGGGCATTCGAGATAGACTTGTAGCCGGTCGCATATGATACGTTTGAATACCTTTCCCACCGTATCGAGCATACAAAGCGGTCTGTATGCTGATGGTTCATCAGGTTGCTTTCCTGTGAGGAGCAGCACAAGTCGTTAAATCTTCCATCTATTTGGGAAAGTTCCCTCTCTAAGACAAGTTTCGTACAAATTCGCCAAAAGGTGTGGTTTCGTATGTACAGCTGTCTTAAAGGCAGCTGTAGGTATACCATATGACCTTGGGCTCTTTCTGTCTTTAATACGGTTCAGTGTACCTAGCACTTCATTGTTAGTTGTTAACGAAGGTATACTCGGCTCTAAGTTGTATTTATCCGCTGAGTTATCACTGTCTTTCTGGAGCGGGAAGAGCGTTACAACCACTTGTTGTAATAGCAGTGGGCACGTGGGTTGAGGTGATTGCGGTCTCTTCACTTTCCGCATGACAGTTTTATACGCTCCATGGGGCTGGATCTACATTTGCCTCGTCTACCAATTTTCTAAAGCTTCTAATTTTGCTTTGCTGGATTGCTAACTTCAGATCGCGTTTACGAGGATGCACAAGGATGCACAAAGCAACAATAAAACACACATTACTTCTGTTCAGAATGAATGAACTTAATTTTATCTTATTGATAGTTTTGCAATAAATTCTTATTCAAAGCACGAATATACAGTTTATGACTACAATCCAGTTATGGAAATGTCTAAGAAAGCTGAAGCTTATTAAATGGTAGCAAAATTGAGTTCGATGTGACGAACCTAATGGTGTCGGTTTGATTTAATCGATAAGGAGTAGTTTTATATGAGCTGCTACTGCCTAACCAAGCGATTGATGCTGAACTCAGCTGTCAAAAATTAATGAGTTTGCAGTAAGTAGTGCAGAGGAAGCGGTCAAAGTTAAGCGTTATACTTTCATCACCATCATCATCATATTGACATTACAGTCCGAGGTGAACCAGTGTCTCCTCTATAATATGCCTCCATTCTTCTTGACAGCACGCTTTCGCTCTACGTTGTCAGATTCTTATCTTATGCATGTCGTCTTCTACGTCTTGCAACCATCGTCGTCTTGGCCGGCCCCTCCTTTTTGCTCCTTCAGGATTTGCTTCAAAAACTGTTTTGGTCGCTCTTTCGCTGCTCATTCTTAGAACGTGTCCATACCACCGTAATCTTTGCGACTTTGTAAACCGCGTTACATTTCATCTTGCGATTAAAACACTGAGCTCGTGGTTATACCGTATACGGTATGTACCGTCTTCTAATCGTATAAGGCCGAATATTTTTCTGATAAAAATCATATCAGTAAGTTCACGTCATTAACTTTAAGAACCCATGTTTTACAGTCATAGGATAGAACCGGCCTTATTATATGTAGTTTTGTACATCTGGAGACTTTGTTCATTATATCAATGGAGACTTCATAAGTTTGATATGGCCGAAGGATTATCTGTTAACTGCCTGAATACGATGTTGTATTGATAAGGACGGATCCTTATTTATGCTGAGTACTGGGTTGCCCATATTCGACGGACCCATGTGTTTTTTTTTTTAAATTAAAGAAAAACACATTTTTTTTTATGATAATAATCATTTTATTTGGTTCAAGGAGATTTGTTGACATCACTTTTTGAATATGATATCTCTCAAATGGCCGCCTTGAGCCTGTACGGCGTATTGTGCCCATTTGGCAGCATTTTCCATAGTTTTAGCTAACATTTCGGCTATTTCCTCACGGATGTTGTTCATGAGCTTATTAGCATAAATCTTATTAGTATAAATCTTTGATTTTAAATATCCCCTCAAGAAGAAGTCAGGTGGCGTTAAATCGGGCGAACGCGGTGGCCAGTCAAAATCGCCATTTTTCAACATCAAACGACGAGGAAACATTTCTTCGAAAATCGATTAAGGTGCGAGCTGTGGACTAACGCTTCCAACGCGGTATGTCATTAAGCGATCTGACGTCTCTGTCAAAAGATACAGGGGTCCGTCGAATATCATACATATTTCAGCTCTTGCATGAACTCAAAAATATAACATCCGATTCTGATGTGACTACCATCAGCGGATCGTGTTATGTATTTCATCTGATGACTTGCATGAAGATGCATTGATTATATCGCTGCAATTTATTTTATTAAATGAGATTTTCGCTCAGAGAACGCAGAAGCTCTATCAGGGAATAATGGCTCTACGCGAAGAATGGCAAAGAGCGATCGATAAAAATGGCAAAGCTCTTAAGAAAATATTAAGTAAAAAAAGAGGTTGTCTGTAAAGTCGGTTTACTGACGATAGTTTAACGTGACAACGTCATAAGAAAATATTGATGGAATGGTTGCAATTTTCAAAACAAAATTTTAATTTTATTTGTTTGATAGATATTTTGTATGGATATAGAGGAGGAGGTAAATGGAATTGCAATGGAATAGGTCAAGTTACATTTACACAAACGTGAAAAATGACGAAACATTTATCAAATTCATGAAAGGTGATGAAAGATTCCGATTGTGCATCAGACGTTAATAAGCCAACAACACTAAGAGGCACCATCATCGATTTGCCTTTTTCAAGACACTTTACACTCGAAACACTCCCTTTCATTTCCTACTTTTTCTATCATCGTCCTATTCTCAACAGGGAAATGGTTCATTACCATGCACACAGGAAGAAGGCATATGTAAATACAAATATGTGAATTTATATACAAATGCGCATATACATACATATATATGCTCACTCAAGTAGGACAGAACCAGATGTCGAACGTTGCCGAACGCGGGAGCCGATTGTGCTCTTTGTCGTTCGTTCCGCGCTCTCGCTTGCAGTTCATTCAAGGTAACGACAATGAGCAAGGTAACGGCAAATAAGCAAGGTAACGACAAATGAGCAAGGTAACGACACATTTTTTCGTGCGTGCAGCCGGCTAAATCGAATTATAAGACGTTATCACGTCAAAATTAAAAATGTGCTCTACGGCCAAGCATGGTTTGAAAATATGCTCGTAAATCAGCAAGAATGGTGTCTCTATATGCGAGTAACAACCCTTTGTATTCTACTGACGAAAATCAGTGTTTATACAGGGTGAACGATATGAAGTGTTACCAACTTCGCACTGCTTGTATCTGTAAAACAGCTCATGACATCAACGCCAAAAATTGTTCTAATGACAGTTCAATATACTGTTTATAAGCCATCAAAAGCATTTGCGTCTCAGTTTTGTTGAATTTTTTTTCTGTGATGGAATTCAAACGTAATAGTGTGATTGCGTTATATTTGGCTGGAAAATCTCAACCAGCCATTGTTGATGAGCTCAGTCACCTCAAAGTGAATAAAATGTTTGTGCATCGCACTATAAAACGTTACAATGATACTGGCAGCATTGCAAAACGCTTTGGAGGTGGACCAGAAAAAACCACAACAACGCGAGAAATGGTTCAGAAAGTGAAGGCTCGACTTGAACGAAATCCACGTCGAAGTAGAAGAAAAATGGCCAAAAAACTGAAAATATCGCAAGACAGCATTCGACGCATATTGAAAAATAAGCTGAAGGTCAAGGCTTACAAGTTCCAAATAGCACACGATCTTTCAACCCAGCAACAAAAAAGTTCGGTGCGAACGAGCAAAGGAGTTGTTGCGCTTGCACGAACGTGGCGAATTTCCTAACATTGTGTTTTCTGATGAAAAAAATTTCCCAATTGAGCAGTTCATAAACACTCAAAACGATCGTGCTTACTTGACCGAACGCTTATACGAGAATTTGAGCCTACGTAAGGCCACTCGAAGCAATTTCCCATCGCAAGTAATGGTTTGGGCCGCAGTGACCGCTGATGGACGCTCTCCAATCGTTTTTATCAAGCCTGGTGTTAAAGTGAATGCGACTTATTATCGGGAAAATGTTTTAGAAGCTGCTTTAGAGCCGTGGACACGCAAACATTTCGGTCGTAGACCGTTGACGTTCCAACAGGACTCGGCACCGTCTCATAAAGCTCGTGTGAACCAAGAATGGCTAAAAAATCATGTTTCACACTTAATTTCCTTCACACAATGGCTTTCGAATTCGCCAGACGCAAAACCTTTGGACTATTCCATCTGGTCTATTTTGGAGAGCAAGGTGAGGACTAAAAAATATGCCAGTATGGATGCGCTGAAAAAAGCGATTAGACGAGAATGGACCAAAATAACTCAAAATCACATTCGTGCAGCACTCATTACTCATTTTTTGACCGTTTGAAGGCTATAGTCAAGGCAAAAGGTGGTCATATAGAGCTAAAGTGAATATAGGTATGTTAAAATTGTAATCATTTTTGAACAATTTCGTCTTTGAAATCAATAAAAACTAATTTCACACAAAAAAGTTATTCATATCGTTCACCCTGTAGTATTATACTTGTAATGACTTCCTATGGAGCAAATTTGATGACCTTTCAGCGTCATGATTGTTGGTATCAAAGTTAGCAAATAAAGCGACGAATATATTCCTCGAATAAAGTATAGTTAGCAGTTCTTACAGGACTCATCAGCGTCGAGAACCTGCTTTCGAATACTTCGAGAGGCACTTTTTTTCTAAATGCGTTCAAATTTATAATCAAACCTTGCACCCAACCCAATATTCGTTTTTCAGTAGCAAGACAAATAGATGCCCATATAAATTATTTCAGCCCAGTAAATCAAATCAATTTATGTTTTTCAAAGTTGTCCAAAACAATTAAAATCACAATTAAAATTTAAATGGCTATTATCAACAAATCGCTTTATTTCTTCTGATATTTCATATTTGTATAGATAACAATTAAAATTGACCTCAACGAACCGTAGGAAATGAATGAGCCGAACGGTAGAACGTGACTCGCATGCAAAAGGCGGCGATAATTGAATTTAAGTCAATTGGTGTGTAATAAACATACAAAAAAAGAAATTAAAGAAAATAATAATAATAATACTCCGAACAAACTAAGATGCATGCAAATGTATGTATGTACTCGTACATACAAATACTACCTCCTACAAATAGCCATAAATTATAAGCAGAGCAATAAAGTTATTAAAATTAGAGGAAAACTGATTAAAGCGAGCTTAAGTGGCAATTAGCTGCCTCACATATATTTAAGCATAAGTACATACGCTACATATGTATGAGCATTATATATATACTTACACACACACTCGCACATAAGTGGCATGCCAAGAATTATTTATTATCAAGTATTATTTATTATAAGCAATATTTTTGAATGCATTACGTATAATTTAGTGATTACTGGCTGAGCGGGGATAAAATGAATGCGAAAGAGAGTGTGGTGGAGAGAGGTCGGGAATGGGAATATATTAAAAAATGGACCTCCTTCTTGATAATATAAAAATATATGAGAATAGCCGCGCAGCAAAAAATATAACTTTTTTGTTTATACTAAAAGATTAATTGCATAGGCAGCTGAGTCAATGCGATACTTTAGCATAACTCTACGTTTACATGCGTTGAAATATCAGCCAAATAACAGGGAAGGAAGAAAACTATAACTTTTACCTGGGTGATTATTTCACTAAATGAAAGTTGAGGAAACAAAAAGTATAATAAAAAGTTCCGAATCTTACCAGATCTATAAATTGGTGATTACGGGCTAAGCGGTGATAAATTGAAAACAGAAGAGAGTGTGCGAGAGAGAGAGCGGAAGAGGGAGTTTAAGAAAGAATTTGAGCAAATTTGTGATTATATGGAAATATGTAACGTTATAAAATATATATACAATTTCTTTTTTTATCAATAGATTAATTGTAAAGTTTATCATAATTCGGCGTTTACACATAGTTTTTATGTAAGTCAAATAATTGGATAACAAGAAAATTTTTTGGTTAGGGTGTATATTTAAGTAACTGAATGTGTGACTGAATTGAAAACGATTTTTATAGGAATTTAAGAGTTCGGAAAAATTAATATAAAATCTGTATGATTACATTAGACGGCTAAAACAGATAGCTGTATTAAAATAATCAAGAAAATAATACATTTCTTTTCTGTAGACTAGTTTGAATCGTCAAAAATTACACTAACAGATATGTATAAACACGGCGTAAAGAAATGTTAAAGAAATATTAAAAATAAAATTTAAAAAAAAGAAAAATCTGCAGTTGAAAATGCGAATGTGTGCTATAGGATGGCTAAAAAATAATGTTTTTTTCTTAAAACTGCACCCTAAAAAAATGTGGATAAAAAAATTATACACTTATTTTTTAAATTTATTCTTTATCTAACATTTACCTGTCGTCTACGACACAGATCGATATTATTTAAACTCCTCTTTAATTCCCTTCACAGTAACGAAAAATTAAACCCTCAATCCTGGTCTCAAAAACCCCATAATAATTTAAGATAGTTTTATAGGGAACAAAATTTTTAAATTCAAATTCAGATGAAAAAATTAAAAATAAAAATTTTTTATTTAAATTTTTTAGTTAAGAAAAATTTTTTGAATTAATTTTTTTTGCTTAAACTTTTATAAATTTAAATGTAAATTTTCATAAATTTTTTATAATCAAAAAAATTTAAATAAAAAGTTACAATAATAAAACAAATTTTTAAGCAAGTAAATAAAACAAATGTAATAATTTTTTTTTATTAAAAATTTGAAACAAAAAAATTCTACAAAAAAAACAATATAAAAAAAGTTTATAAAAAATATATTTATAAAAAAAATGAATATTATATATTTAATTTTCTTATTAATTTTTTTTATTTAAATTTTTATAAACTTAAACTTAAGTTTTTATAAATTTTTTATAATCAAAAAAATTGAAATAAAAAATTACGATAATGAAACAAATTTTTAAACAAGTAAATAAAACAAATGTAGTATTTTTTTTATTACAAATTTTAAACAAAAAAATTCTACAAAAAAAAATATATATATAAAAAAAAATGTAAAAAAATATAATAAAAAAAAAATATTAATATTATATTTATTAAAAAAATATTTTTTTATAAATATTGTTTTTTTGTAGAATTTTTAGGTTTCAAATTTTTAATAAAAAAAATTATTACATTTGTTTATTAACTTGTTTAAAAATTTGTTTTATTATTGTAATGTTTTATTTAAATTTTTTTGATTAAGATTAAGAAACTTTATTAAATTCTATTACTCATTTCCTTTTTATAAAAATTTTTTAATTGACAAAAAATTTTTATTAAATTTTTTTTATTTACATTTTTTTATTTATTAAAAATGTACTTAAATTTGATGTTTATTAATAAATTTAAATACCAAAAGAATGTATTCTGAAATATTTTCTAAATTATTAAAGTAATCAATTGCCGATATTTAATAACTTTTTTTAACTTGCCTAGTAATTTGTACTTTTTTTAGGCTTCTTATAAAAAAGTAGTTTTTACCTTTTTTTATAAAGTGTGGGCCATCATTTTTCGTCCAATTTTGAGGTGAAATTAAAAAAGAAGATTAAATAATATTGATCTGATCGGCCGTAGCCGAGTGTGTTGGTGTGTGACTACCATTAGGAAGTGTGTAGGTTTGAATCTCCGTGCATGAAACACCCTATTTTTTCTAATAGCGGTTGCCTCTTGACAGGCAATGGCCAAACCTACGAGTATATGTATTTCTGCTATGAAAAAGCTTCTAATAAAAAAACCATATCCCGTTCGGAGTCAGCACAAAACTGTAGGTCTCTCCAGTTGTGGAACAACATCAAGACACACGCCACAAATAGCAAGAGGAGCTCGGCCAAACGCCCGAAAAGGATGTAACCATACTTACGGGAAGTGGCGTTTTTTGCAGTGAATTTAATGGCAATTTTTAAAGCGTAAAGCGTTGGCGGTACGGATAAATATGAAATTAGTAAAACTAAAAAAACAAAAAAATACGTATTGAACGTTTTTGACCATGGAAATAAATTAGGTAACATTAATATAATTACATTAGATGGGTAACATCAATAATACAAATTTTTGGTTTGCGCCATCTTAACCTGCAGGGTGGTTGAGGCAAATCCAAATCAAAAAATAAAACGAATGGCTATGTATCATTAAAAATAGTTAATCTAAGTGTATTGCAGATCGGATTTAAAGATGACCACAAATATGTTGACCAGTCGTCGAGAAGCTTGCTGTCGAGGGGAGCACGAATTTTCATGTTATTGTGAGCAGATGAAGGATTCTTATTGAAATATATAGTCTCTAGAAGAGTTTTGACAAATATTATGAATTCCGTTTTGTTTTTATAGTCAAAACACGCGATTATCTCCTTATGACTATTTCCGTGGCAAAGCGATTTAAGTGGCGCAGCTCTTCTGCGCTGCTCTCGAGTCAATCAAGAAATAATACATTCAAAATATATCGCCTTATCAGCAGTTTTGGTCCACTACTCCAAGACTAAAGAAATGTTTTGCTCATTTAAATCGTCGGCCCTGTGTATACACTCATATTTGTATATGAAGAAAACTTTTATGCATGTCGCTTTAACTTTCTCCAATACAGAATTTTTAGTATCGAAGTGAACTTCATGGCGAAAAGAGGATTTTAAGCGAGCAAAATATTCTTACGTAGTTTTTGAATGTTGTCAGAATAAATAAACGTATATTTTCAAGTACTTACTCGTACATACATATATAATACATTTTGCAATATATTAAAAAAAAAAATAATAGAAAATGAAGAATGAAAAAATTGGAATTATCGGCAGGTGAGCTTGAAAAACTCAATTTCTCAACTGAAAATAAAACTATCAATAGAATTTTTTGAAAAGAAAAGCGACCTCATAAGCCTGAAAGTACATGACGAGTAAACCAGGTGTAGCGGAAAGCTACATTTTTACCAAAGTGGGTCAAAATTTCAAAATCTTAATTATACAAATTCCTATATTACGTGTAAAAAGTGTCATAAGTCGATTTCTGATAGAAATCTTATTATCAATGTTCTATAGCAGAATTCCACGAGAGTAATTTTTGTGAAACATTTTGTGGTGCCTTGTTTATGGGCCAATTTGACAACTTTTTACGAAAAGTCCAAAAAGTCATCGTCGAGTGAATATTTCAGGGCTAAAAAGTTGTATACAAATATTTGTCAGAATTGTCCACGAAACTTGCTGATAGTTCTCAAATACATGGAATTATTGTCCGCTATTTATTTAGGGAAAAATTACCTCGGATTAGCGGGCTGGATAAAGAAGCAAAGCGAATGGGTCTTGTGGTGAACGAGAACAAAAGGAAGTCCCTCCTGCCATCAAACAAATAGTCGGCGCACTTGCGTATCAGCACCCACGTCACTGTTGACAGTTATAATTTCGAGGTTGTAAAATACTTCGTCTATTTAGGAACCAGCATTAACACCGATAAGAATGTCAGCCTTGAAATCCAACGTAGAATCTCTCTTGCCAACAAGTGCTACTTTGGACTAAGTAGGCAATTGAGTAGTAAAGTCCTCTCTCGACGAAGAAAACTAACACTCTACAAGACTCTCATCATGCCCGTCCTCACGTATGGCGCAGAAGCGTGGACGATGACAACATCCAATGAGAGAAAGATTCTGCGCAAGATTTTTGAACCTTTGCCCATTAGCGACGACGAGTATCGTTGGCCATGGAAAAATGATCTGCATGAGTTTTATGACGACATAGACATAGCAGTTGCCGTAGCCGAATGCGTTGGTGCGTGACTACCAATCGGTAGTCACAGAGAGAACGTAGGTTCGAATCTCGGTGAAATACGAAAAATGAAGAAAAACATTTTTCTAATAGCGGGCGCTCCTCGGCAGGTAAAGGCAAACCTCCGAGTGTATTTCTACCATGAAAAAGCTCCTCATAAAAAATATCTGCCGTTCAGAGTCGAAACTGTAGGACCCTCCATTTGTGGAACAACATTAAGACGCACACCACAAATAGAAGGAGGAGCTCGCCTAAACACCCAAAAAAGGTGTACGCGCCAATTATACATACATACAGACATAGCGCAACGAATGAAGACCCAGCGACTTCTTTGGCTAGGCCATGTCGTCCGAATGGATACAAGCCCTCCGGCTCTGAAAGTATTTGTTGCGGTACCAGCTTGTGGTAGCAGAGGAAGAGGAATACCTCCTCTGGGTTGAAAAGATAAGGTGGATATGAACTTGGCGTCACTTGGTGTGTCCAACTGGCGCCGGTTAGCACGAGAAACAAACCACTGGTGCGTTTTCTTAAGCCCGGCCAAATTGTCTAAACGGTTATCGCGCCAATTAAGAAGAAGAAGTGGGCTTCCACCAACACCCTTCTATTTATGCAGCGAGGACTTGAAGCCTGAGCGTAATTCTGTCTCCTATGAAAACCGTTTTTCCCCATTGATTTATTCACCTGTGTGAGAGTTGTAGTTAGAGTAGTTCGATTCCGTGTTAGGTGAATTGTGCCTTCTTTTAATAAGTTTTGTCTGTTGAACAGCTCCTTCTTTTTGGTGGATTTCTGTTGAGTTGACTGAATGTAATTCACAGAAATTTACGCAGGTGAGGCGCACTGCGGCTTTTAAGTGAACTTTTCATCGCTTTTCCCGCGTATAAATGCATGTGGCATATTTGCTTCTTGTTTAGCCAATTTGACTAGATAAATGTGCGCTGTAGAGGGTTCCTCGGTTGAGAAAGTAATTATGTTTTATAGATGGACTGTTAAATGGGGAATGCTTTTCTTATGAAGAGCGGTTTTCTACTCCTCACAAATTTGTTCTATCGCACATTTTTTTATCGTTGATGGAATCCGACTGGATAATTGTAGTCCAAATGAGGCGGCTGCCGCAGCCGAATGAGTCGGTGCGTGACTACGATTTGTAAGACATAGATTTGAAACTCCAAAATGAAGAAAATGTTTTTTCTAATAGCGATTGCCCCTGGGCAGGCAATGGCAAACCTCCGAGTGTATTTTTGTCATGAAAAAGCTCCTTGTAAAAAATATTTGCTGTTCAGTGTCAGCTTAAAACTGTAAGTCCCTCCATTTGAGGAACAGCGTCAAAGCAGGAGCTCGGCCTGGCACCCAAAAATGGTGTAAGCGCCAATTATATATATGTAGGTATATACAAATGAGGCGCTTATAGGTATAGTCAATGGCTTCATTTTCTCGGTGGGTATTAATTTTCTAGATAGTTTTTCTTATAAACAGTCTGCGATAGACTCTATATCTTCTGCTGGGGGTTACGATAAAGCGCTCCACATCCCCTTGGAAGTCTCTGAGTGATTGTTTTTTTATTAATGCTGGGAGATGGTACTAAGAGGAAATTTTTGTACAGTTTTTACCTAAATAAATATTTCTATAGCTAGCGAGCTTCTTCATATTTTCCTAAGGATTAAGGTAAAACTTTCATTTATTAGCTCAAGTTTTGTATAAATACATTTTCACTCATTTGCTTTCATTTTCTTGTACATCCTCAGTGCTTCAATTTATTTGATTATTATGATTTTAAGCACAATTTTTCAAATACTAAAATTTTCACCCTCAGCGGCCTCATCGGACGCGCCTGGTCTATGCTCTTCGCCTCTGCCGGCTATCAAGTAATGTTGTACGATATACTACCCGAACAAACAACCACCGCCTTGGAAGAGATGGAGAAGGAACTCCACGCGCTTCATGCTAAGGGTGCACTTCGTGGCACACTCGGCCCAGTCGAACAATTTAAGTGCATCAGCGTCACCATCGACATACGCGAGCTGGTGAACAATGCCATCTATCTACAGGAATGCATACCCGAACGTATTGAAATAAAACGCGCACTCTATACGCAACTGGCTGAAATTGTGGGTCCGCAAACGATTATGGCCAGCTCCACGAGTACTTATATGCCGTCATTATTCAGTGAACAAATGCCGAAAAATCGAGAGAATGTGCGTCTCGAACGCTCTACTAGCTTTATTATACTAAAATTGTGTTTCACTCATTTCAGGTCGTTGTGGCACATCCTCTCAATCCGCCCTACTATATACCGCTTGTTGAAATAGTGCCCGCACCCTGGACTAAACCGGAGGCTGTGACTCGCACACGTCAACTCATGCTTGAGATTGGACAAAAACCGGTAACACTCTCTCGCCAAATAGAGGGGTTCGCCACAAATCGCATACAATATGCCATACTCAATGAGGTGTGGCGTTTGGTCGCCGATGGTGTGGTGAGTGTAGCCGATGTAGATCGTGTTGTAACCGAGGGCTTGGGCTTACGTTATGCGCTGTTGGGTCCGCTCGAGACAGCACATTTGAATGCTGATGGCGTAGCTGATTACTTTCAACGGTTTGGCGGTGAAGTTTATGCTGTAAGCCAAACTTATGGCCCGACACCAAAAATGGAAGCGGGTGAGACCTTGACGAAGATTGCCGCTGAATGTGAAGAAATGGTGTCGAGGGAGCAACTCATGGTGCGTCGCGAGCAACGCGATCAATTCTTGCGAGAACTCGTTGCGCTCAAGAAGCAATTGGAGTGAGAGGTAGTCAGGGAGGACAGATGATGTACGGACTTGGTTAGATGAAGAAATCTTAAATAATATAAAATATTTGTAAAGAAAATTGAAGAAAATTAAAGCAAGCAAATATTAGTTTGCCACCAAATAACCAAATAAAACTCGCAAACAAATGTTGATTTGCCAATCTTACTTTTGTACATCCAATCTATCCAATTATGAATGCAGAAGAAGCAGGTAAAAAGCAGATTTACATGCACATGCATTGAGGAAAAGCTCCTCACATAGACTCTTCAATGTATTATGTAAATCAAAGCACGCACTGATATACTTGAGTACTCGTGAGATGGCCCTGTAGGAGAAATGCGTTGATGTGGTATATATAGATACGGTTGCAGGTGTTGTCTACATTCGGGCGGAAAGTTAATAGAATTATTTAGAAATCTTCTTTATACACAAATTGTGCCACCAGGTTATTTTAAGAGTTGGGGGCATAGAACAAATTGGATTTAATAGCAGCCTCGTTTTTGGTGATTTAAATTGTTTTAATGATCGTTAAATATTTGGTTTTTGTGGTTTTATTTTGCGAGCTCAAGGCTGATTTAACACTAAAACTATAAATTCAATTATTGCTTATCGATATTTCGACCTCGATTAGAAGTCTTATTCAGAAACTCTTAGTGGTGCCCGGTCGTCGTTGTTTTATTATGAAACCGACTTTAAGCTCAGATTAGGTTAGGTTGAAGCAGTTGTCCACTGCGAAAGTTTTTATTTTTTTCGTGGGGACAACTAGCAAGCACACAACTCAGACAACATTAAATCCATTGTATTGTGCTCGGGTTCGCTTTTGAATTTTCTGTAAATCTACCTGACCTCCGAAGAAATCTGTGTAGATCTTGCGGTGCCAAGGAGCCAAGGTGATTGCTTCTTAATATATCAGTGCCAAAAACCTCAAGCCTGATTCGAGCGAAAGCCGGGCAGACGCACAGAAAGTGGTCCGCCGTCTTATTCTCCTCTGCACAAACTGGGCAGAGTACACTGTCGGAGATGTCTGCCTTTTCCATGTGCTTTGCCCATAGAAAGTGACCCGTCATCAGTCCAACCAGCTGCCTGCAGCCCCTTCTATTTAATGACAAGAGGATCTGGGACAGTCGATCGGACATGAGAGGCAACACCAGTTTTTTTCATCTGCAGCTTCTCTCAAACTGCTAAGATCGCTTGTGGGTTGAAGTAACTCGTTTGTTAACCGTGGCTTTGATGGTGGGAGAAGGGAGTGGCAGAACGAGCTCTGGGCCAAAGAAGTTGGCCTCAGAGCCGAGCCTAGCTAAAGAGTCAGAGGTCTCGTTACCCTCAATACCCACGTATCCCATGTAAGCATCAGGAAAATTATGTCTACCGACATAGTTCAGTATGGATTTACAGAACTCATCTACCTTTGAAGTGGTTGGAAGATTGTCTAAGGCCATGAGCGCTGCTTTGCTGTCACTGCAGACACATACAGAACTGCATTTCCACTTGTTTTCCAGAACAAGGTTCATTGCTTCTTCACTGTGGGATACACTCAGGCTCATAGTTCATTGAGATGCCGCGTGGGTACCAGTAGATTTTTTCATACATTTTATGAGACCCCTGATTGCCACAAAACTAAGATATTACAATTTAATCTAATATCTGAATTGGTGTACCTACCTCTGAGAAGAACAGGACAATAGCACAGAAGGTGCGGGAACGTCTCTTCGTCTTCCTCATCTAGACAACTGCTGCAGAAGTCATGTGTTTACACTCCCCATCCTCTGGGCGTGCCTGCCAAATAGGCAGTGCGCCGCTATAATGGAAATCAGAGTGTTAAGACTGTCTGCTTAGCTCGCCTTAGCAGAGATTCTCTGCATTTAATATTGAGAGTCGACCACAATTGCCGAGGGATTTGGTATGTAGTTTCATTAAGCCATGTTTAGTCACTGCTCTTACAATTTCCTCAAAGTTAAGTAGCTTACATGTTTGTGAAGGTATGCCCATATCCTTGGCTATGTACTCATCGGTCAATTTAGTGCCGAGCCTCGTTAGTTCATGCACTCTGCAGTTACCCTCAATGTCACAATGGCGTGGAACCCATGTTACCTTTAGGTGAAATGACTGAGCTATCTCTTTAAACGATGTGTGGCATTTCGTGGCTACCTTGGATATTGTCGACTGTTTTCTGAAAGATTCTATAGCCGCCAGGCTATTAGTGAAAATGCGGATATCATCTTCAGGTAACGTATCACACTGTACCAGTGTCGCGGCTTTCTTCGTTGCCATTAATTCAGCCTGAAATACACTACAGTAGACGGGAAACCCGAAAACTGAAGGGGATCCCAAGATGATCCTATGATAAAAAAAGTACCGGGAAGGTGATGTTGACTGTTTTCTTCGATTGCCCAGGAATAGTGCACCATGAGTACCTTCCATCGGACCAGATAGTCAATAAAGAATATTATTTATCCGTTTTGAAGCTGTACGTCACAAACGCCACGGAAATGTGGGCAAACAATTCTTGGATTTTGCATGATGATAACGCGTCATCACACCGATCCCAAATTGTGCTGGATTTTTTTACCAAACACTAAGGAAATACCACCGTGCAAGCACCGTGTTCACCTGATATGGCTTTCTCAAGTTGAAGTTACCACTTCGTGGAAGGAGATTTCAGTCTATAGAAGAGATCAAGGAGAATGCGGCGGAGGAGCTGAAGGCCATCGCTTCGTCGGCCTACCAGGGGTGCATGGAGGACTGGGTTAAACTTTGGCACATGTGTGTTGCTTCAGACGGGTCATGTTTTGAAGGAGATAAAATAAATTTGCCTGAAATTTAACTCTGTTTTGTTTTATTTATTTATTCAGATCATAGGGTACACCTCCGCCTACTCTGCCATTGAGCTTTGAGCCATCTGTAATATACTTATACATGGATGGACTTGCGCTGTCTTACATCGTCTCATTTCCACTCTTTCCTAGAGGATAAGAGGGTTGTGAACGGTGTAATGGCAAGTGTGGGCGGGAGTGCATAGTCCACCTGCCCGGGAAGAGCATTGAACTCAGGTTTTGAAACAATCTACTAAGAAAATAAGTGAAATAATACAGCTCCGGAGCAAATGTTTCAATATTTCAATGTACTTGATTATCATAAATATCGATATTACAGAATTGGGCTGACTTTGGCAAACCGTTAAGCTCATTTTGATGCTGAAGCACCGTGAGAGTTCATCCTAACCAAATGACTCTTGAGCTGGTTCACAACAGCTCGTTATAAGATATTTCAGAGGCGGAAGTGGCGCTAGTGTCTTTGAGTCTCATAACCGGCCAGATCGCGCCACATTTGCTAAACTTGGAAAATTGCAGAAGGAATGACATACAAACATACAATGATGCAGAGTCTGTAGTAGCTTGGGGCTCTGCCACTAAGCCAAACACTCTTAAAGCATTGATGAAATGGGCAGAAAGTCTTTATCGCGACCAACTGCTGTCTATGCTCGCGCACTAAATGTTGATACAGCCATCAACTGGTACTCTAGCGAAATATCTCTTGCTTTAGCTGTAATTGCGAGATGCTAAAGAAGAGGTGGAGATTTTCAGTTTGATTTCTGTACACTACTTTTTCGAGCGCTTGGACTGTCGATGTACCCTCCTGCAGTGGCGTTAACCTGATTTTGATAAGAGATTGTGCTGGTTTGGTAATAAATAGAGGGACGATTGGGAAAATGTTACTCATTTTTCAAATAAAGAATAGCTTTATTATGATCACATTTTTGGGAAAGTCATCGAATTCTCTACAGGGTGTTTTTGCGCACAGTCTGCTTATCTCTACACATATAAAGCTGCTGCTTCCTACGTTTTAAGCTTCACTGAGCAGAAGCTTACGAGGAGTGATGGTAGTTTTTTCTTCATATAAATATGAAATGCAAGGATAAATTCTCTCCACTGCGTATGAAACCAAGAAGTCTCTCGTGGAAAAGCAAATCTCTTTCGAGTAAGCGTCTTAAAAATACCAAAAATAACATCATTAGTACGGGTACTTGTTCCATTTTATTGATTAGCTTTGGTGCAATGCATGAAAGGAATATTTGATATTTAGTATGCATGTATGGGTGAGTTTTGCAAATATGAACGCATTTTGTGATAATTGTGTGTCTCATTTATATACAACGGCGGTGCTTATGGATACTTGTGTGAATGATAGCATTTATACCCGGTGCTTATCGAAATGAAAGCCATCGAGGAAATAAAAAAATATTGCATAAATGAAGGGATTGACAGAGTTTTCATGATTTTTTTTAATCTCGCTGTCAAAACTGCGTAATATAGACTCAACCCTCTTCTTTGAACCAGCTCGGTCATTTCGTAGTGGGAAAAAGTGAATGCGGAGAATGAGTTATGTGTTATATCAGCATTTCTCATACCGCTAGCATAATTAGAGCTTTGGCTGCTACTGCTTGCATAATTTTCTTGTATTTATGTGCTATGTATTTATACCCTGCAGTCAAATATATAGAGTGGGACATGTAAAATTTGCTTTTTGAATCGACTATAAAAGAAAAACTAATCAATATATTTTCAAACTTTTTTTTTTATTTTGAAGACTGAACATTGTCATTTATGAATGAGAAATAATATCGTTCAAATGACTGCCACGACTGGCTCTACAGTAGGCCATTCGATCAACCCAATTTTTAAGCACATTTTCGATTGTTTGGGCTCCAATTTCATGAATGGCAACTTCGATTTCGTGTTTTAAAGCATCAATCGTCTCTGGATGGTTCGCATAGCATTTGTCCTTAACGGCTCCCCACAAAAAATAGTCCAACGGGCTTAAATCACAGCTCCGATGCGGCCAATTGATATCGGAATTTCGGCTGATTATTCGGTTTTCAAAAACGGTAGCCAAAAGTTCGAGTGTAACTTTGGCAGTGTGACAAGTTGCACCGTCCTGTTGAAACCAAAAAAAATTCTTCAATTTTTGGAAACAAAAACTCGTAGAGCATGTCACGTTAACGCTCGCCATTTACTGTAACCGCGGAAGAAGAAGAAGACCCACCTCTTTGGAAATAGGTTTTCAATATTTCCCAATTTTGTTCAAGCGTATAGCGACCCATTTCGTAAATGCCAAACCTTTAAGTAAATTATGAACTCATTTGACCTGTCATTTGTGTTACCATTCTCAAAAAAATAGGTGGTTCAAAAAGCAAACGCTATATGGCCCACCCTGTAGTAGTTGTGAGCTATCTTTGTACAAATTGCTTTGCAGCTGAAGTAGCACATCTTAAATTTTTTGTTTCAATGCTTGCGACGGCTATTTTTAACATGGCGATATACGACGCAATGCCAAGTAGTATATCCATCCGCGTTATACCAGTTGAGGAAGTACCTACTAAACCCAAGCAACATTCTTAAGCCAGCTGGTGAACTAATTTGTAATAGTAAATAAAATTTTGGTAAAATTTACGTCGGAAATCACTGGTTTTGGACGAATTGCATAAGTTCAATATATAAGTAAATGAGGTATGTAAAAAAACCCCATGGTCGTTTTAAAAAATTTTAAAATGAGTATCTATTTCAAAAATTGATTGCTATGGGCTACATTTTTATATGTATAGGTATATGTTTTTCTTCTTTTTAACTTATTGTGATTTTATTCTTAACAGTATTGTATTGTTTTTTTAATAAAATATTTTTGTTTTGCATCATTTTTTCTTTAATAATATACAGTCTGTTTAATAACTATAGTTCAGGGACACATTGACAATTTATTTTATGGAAACAAAATGAATGCTCGAAATTCTTTTATATGCAAGAAAACACCAAATACCATCAGCAAAAAAAAAAAACTAACAAAACAACATCAATGCGAGTTTTGAGTTAGTTGAAACTTCCACTTTATTATCTTAGAACTCAATGGGCTATAAAACTGCATGCTCGAAATTTTTCCAAAAATTCTGATTAAAAAGTATAAAATCGTATTGAATTTTTTTATATTTTTTTACTTTGCAGAAAGCTTGATTTTAGTTGGAGAATCCACTACGACCATATCATTTTTAAATGCACTGAATAAATAAATATTTTTTGCATGGACCTATATTAGCCATTTTGCAACTGGTGCATTACTAGTTACTTTTAAGCTAGTATGATTTCTGCCAGCCAATTATTATTATTAGTATGACGAGACCTAGCACTGCGACCTGAAAGTTCAATTGCGGTTTCTTCATTTCCCCTTTCAGCTAATAACAGTTCAAGAATTACCAGCTTCTATCTCAGCATCACACTAGTTTATTAACTGGTTCCCAAAAGAGTAAATAATTCTGATCCAATTTGTGCTGAAAATCATCAGTTTTGGATGAGTTGAAAAGTAAAGGAAAAAATAAAATTTTAAGTTAATGCGTGAACTGAATGAAATATTTTTTTTGCGTGCAGTTCAAATTGGTCATTTTATAACTAGAACAATAATAGTCAGCTTAGCTTCCGTCATCTAATATAAATTCTTTAAATAGTTAACCATTACATCTGTGTTGACTCAGTTTATGAATTCCTGCCTCAGTATTATATCAGTTAATGAACTAGTTAAGAAAAGAGAAAAGAAAATTGACCCAATTTGTGGCGAAAATCACGAGTTTTGTACGAGTCGAAAAAGTAAACAAAAATTGATAAGTGAACGTGTCAAAAATATTTTATTATAAAATAATATGAGAATTTTTTTTTGTTTAACTTGTTATTTGATTTATTATGAATTTATTTTTAAAACTTACGTATTTAATTTTTTTATTCTATCTGAATCTACTTAAACAAAAGCGACTTGCAGTAAAAGTTGTTACATACTGTTATTTAAATATATAACAGCAAAAAACAACAAACGTAAAACATTTTTTTTACATATAGCTCCAATTGACCATTATGTAACTAGTACAAAACTAGTCCCATTTGAACTAGTATGATACCTGATCCATAAAATATCTGTACGTGAATAACACTGTGCATGAACAACAACAAAGCAACTTGAAATAAAAGTTCTTAAATACTGGTATTTAAAAATATAACAAACAAACAACAAACGTAATAATTTTTTTTTACATATAGCTCCAATTGAGCATTGTGTAACTAGTACACAACTAGTCCCATTCAAACTAGTATGATACCTGAGCCATAAAATACCTGTGCATGAACTACAATGTTTACTGAGCAGTTAAGCTTTTCATGCATGGCATATGTGCACACCTACATATGTATATGTATAGGTACACACTTATATCCTTTTCATACAAATATATGTTACTTCCCTGCGTATATTACAATTTCACATCCTCTTATACCTTTGATTATATCAGCTCTTGAAAGGCCGCGGGCACTGTAGTAGTCATATTTACCTTAATACAAACAAAGATATGTATTTAAAAACACACACATAGCAAAGTTCCACCCTCTCTAGCGCCACTCAAGAATGCATAGTTTGCAAACTTTTCAAAAATAGATGGAAAATATTGATTTGGCTTCAAGGTAAAAATTACTTACAAGCGAGTAAACTTGAAGCCACAAAGGCTGAGTGAACTTGTTAGCTGCAAACAACGAAAAACACACAAATATACAACAACTACAAGGCTGTCGCTGTGTACATATTTGTGTTTGTGCTTAGATATATTTTTACACTTAACTATGCTTGTGTGCTATTGAACATTGATAAGCGAAGTGCCTCCTTATTTGTTGCGTTACACGATCGCATTTGCATAGAAATTTACGATAATGCATTCGGCGAGCACACAAACACAGAGAGTAATAAATGGGAGGGGCGAACTACATAGTTAGTGTAATACTCGCATCCATTTGTGGTGGCGGTGCATAAATAGCGTACGTGTCTATATTTATTACTTTTCAAAAGGCCACTGACAATATAAATTATGCACTGAAGTGAAGCTACTGATTAACAAAGAAAACTTATTAAACGATGTTCTGCCCTGGGTGAGATGAGTAATGAGATGGCATGCAGTTCTTTAAGTAAGTAATTTGATAAGCAATTTAATAATCATAACTTGACTAACTTCTAGCTATAAAAAATTTGTATAGGCTTCTCGTAATAAACCAGTGTCTTATGTAAACTTCGAAGCATTTCACGAAGATCATCAAATATGTCTCTATTACACCAGTTGATGAACTACTTCATAAAAGAGAAAACTATTGGTCCAATTTGTGCGAAAATCATCACTTTTGGACGAGTTGAAGAGTAAACAAAAATTTTAATATGAATTTTCAAAAAAAATATCAGACACAATTTTTTATTATTGATTACCGCAAGAAAAGCGAAGTCTTTCGCTACTTTGGTTTCCAATTACATTTTTTACTGCATCTTTACTGTTTATAAAAACCAAAAGCGAAGCGTGACCCATGGCGTAGATAAAATTCCTGTTGACTGGTCGGCAGGAGTTGGTTCTTAGTTTCCTTACTCATTGTCCTTTTTAATTTATTTCATACAGAGACGGTTCCTTCCAGAGTCATGAACTATACCCTGACAGAGTGCAATAACGCAAGATCGAATAAATTCAGAAGCTCCAATATTAAAGTAATGAAATCTGTGACTCGAAGTCCCCAAAATTCAGACGGCAACACAAAGCACGAAGGCGTCATTGTATTAACATTTTTTGGAGCACGAATTCGATTTATCTTCCTAGAGTCAGACCAATGACCGGTGGTGCAGATATAAATTATTCGAGCCTGATGAAATTGAATAGATCTGGTTCATCTGGATGTACCTTCTATTCAAATATGAACGAGACGGTATCAATAAAACGGTCCGCGGATGACATATGGCAAAAATAAATTTTTTGTTTTTTGGTAGGACTGTTATAAGCTTACATAGCAAATTTCAGCGTGATATTCGAAGAACACACTCGAGCTTGACTTGTTTACAGTAGCACAGAAAACAAACTATGTGACATATCACGCTGAAATTTGCTATGTAAGCTTATAACAGTCCTACCAAAAAACAAAAAATTTATTTTTGCCATATGTCATCCGCGGACCGTTTTATTGATACCGTCTCGCTCATATTTGAGTAGAAGGTAAATCGGTATGGAGAGAGCCTGCTTAGCTAAATAATGTGCTCAATATGCTCTGTTATAGGCTCATGTACCCTAATGTATGATAAAAAAGTGTTGAAAAATGTCCCTGTTTGGGTGTCGTCATGCTGAAATTATGGTGATTTCAATCACATTGTATTTGAGGTCCATATTGGGTATTGGACGTCATTTCGTCGAGTGCTTGATTTATTGGAAATCCTATTGTCGTAACGCTTAACGAGCGGCCGCCGTAGCCGAATGGGTTCGTGTGTGACTACCATTCGGAATTCGAAGTACGTTGGTTCGAATCTCCGAGTAACACCAAAATGAAGAAGAAGTTGTTTCTAATAGCGGTCGCCCCTCGCCAGCCAATGGCAAACCTTCGAATGTATTTCTACCATGAACAAGCACCTCATACAAAATATCCGGCGTTCGGAGTTGGTTTGAAACTGTAGGTTCCTCCACTTGTGAAACAACATCAAGACTCATGCCACAAATAGGAGGAGGAGCTCAGCCAAACAACCAAAAAGGGTATACGCGCCAATTAAAAAGGGTGGTTAACTTTTAAGGGCCGATATTGAATGTAAACCACACCAAAATCTAAAATATTTTCTTCATTTCATTTAACGTTTTTCAATTTCAGACTAATTCAATTTGAACCGTGGAAAAAAGATGTGTAAACACCAGTGCATGCTCGTACAGCTCTTACTGCAGAAAATATTGCTGCTGTTCGCGATAGTGTGGTTGAAGAGCCGTCCACCTGAATTCATCGTCGTGCCCAACAATTGCACCTCTCACGCACGTCGTTGATGAACATTATGCATAAAGACTTGCATTTCCACGCTTACAAGGTGCAATTGACTCAAGAAATAAAGCTTCTTGACCATTTCAAGCGTCGTCAATGGTCAGAATGGTGGCAGGAAATGGCAACAGTGAATGATCAATTTTCGAAGAAAATCATATTCAGTGATGAGTCACATTTTCACCTCAGTGGATTCGTCAAAAAGTAGAATTGCCGCATTTGGGCGAATGATAATCCAAGAGTGATTGCCGAAAAACCAATGTACCCACAAAGAGTGACTGTTTGGTGCGGTTTATGGGCCGGCGGCATCATTGGGCCATATTTTTTCCAAAATGAGGCCGGTCAGGCAGTTACTGTGAATAGTGTTCGCTATCGTGAGATGATAACAAACTTTTTATGGTCCGAATTGGAAGATGTAGATATGGACGATATGCGGTTTCAACAGGACGGTGGATTTGTCACACAGCTAACGAAACAATGGTTCCTTTGCGCGAAAAATTTGATGGCCGAATAATCCCACGTCGCGGCGATGTCAATTGGCCGCCAAGATCATGTGATTTGACACCGTTGGACTTCTTTCTTTGGGGTTATTTGAAATAAAAGGTGTACGTCGATAAGCCAGCAACAATTCAAAAGCTAAAGGATGGGATAATTCGGCACATTAACGGCATAGAACCTCAATTATGCCTCAGCGTCAGCGAAAATTTGGACCATCGGATGGAGGTGTGCTGCCGAGGCCGTGGCGGTCATTTGACCGATATTTTGTTCCATACGTAATTGAGCCATACCAATATTATCGTAATAAAGAGAAATGACAATAATTTCTTAAAAAAATGTATTTTATTCAAAATCAACACCGGCACTTGAAACTTAACCACCCATTATATATATTTATATAACTCTTAAAGTTTGAAGAGTTTGACTTCTACTTTTACTTACCAAACATTGTTGTAACTGTGTTTATTTATAATGGGAATCTCCGGCATTACTAAATATGGGGGATCTCCGGCATTACTATATTATATGAGCTGGCGCTAAAGGTATTCTCTCATTATTAAGTTACTTCAGCGTCTTTTCATTCTTTTCATTTCTTATTTTTCTTTTTCTTTGTCTCTGTCTTTATCTAAATCTTTATCTTTCTCTTTTTCCTTTTCCTTTTCCTTTTCCTTTTCCTTTTCCTTTTCCTTTTCCCTTTTCCTTTTCCTTTTCCTTTTCCTTTTCCTTTTCCTTTTCTTTTTCCTTTTCTTTTTATTTTTATTTTACTTTTCGTTTTCATTTACCTTTAGCTTTTATTTTTATTTTTATTTTTCCTTTTACTTTTACTTTTCCTTTTCTTTTTCTTTTTCTTTTTCTTTTTCTTTTTCTTTTTCTTTTTCTTTTTCTTTTTCTTTTTCTTTTTCTTCTTTTTTCTTTTTCTTTTTCTTTTTCTTTTTCTTTTTCTTTTTCATTTTCATTTTCCTTTTCCTTTTCCTTTTCCTTTTCCTTTTCCTTTTCCTTTTCCTTTTCCTTTTTTCCTTTTTCCTTTTCCTTTTCCTTTTCCTTTTCCTTTTCCTTTCCTTTTCCTTTTCCTTTTCCTTTTCCTTTTCCTTTTTTTCCTTTTCCTTTTCCTTTTCCTTTCTTTCCTTTTCCTTTTCCTTTTCCTTTTCCTTTTCCTTTTCCTTTTCCTTTTTCCTTTTCCTTTTCCTTTTCCTTTTCCTTTTCCTTTTTCCTTTTCCTTTTCCTTTTCCTTTTCCTTTTCCTTTTCCTTTTCCTTTTCCTTTTCCTTTTCCTTATCCTTATCCTTTTCCTTTCTTTTTCCTTTTCCTTTCCTTTTTCCTTTTCCTTTTCTTTTCCTTTTTCCTTTTCCTTTTTCCTTTTCCTTTTCCTTTTTCCTTTTCCTTTTCCTTTGTTCCCTTTTCCTTTTCCTTTTCCTTTTTCCTTTTCCTTTTTCCTTTTCCTTTTCTTTTCCTTTTCCTTTTCCTTTTCCTTTTCCTTTTCCTTTTCCCTTTTCCTTTCCTTTTCCTTTTCCTTTTCCTTTTCCTTTTCCTTTTCCTTTTGCTTTTCCTTTTCTTTTTTCTTTTCTTCTTCTTGTTTTTTTCTTTATTTTTTTCTTTTTCTTTTCTTTTCCATTTCGTTTTCTTTTTATTTTTGCCTATTTTTCTTTTTTTTTATTTTTCGTTTCCTTTTTTTTCCTTTCCCTTTCTATTTCTTTATATTTGTATTTATCTTTTTCTCTTTCTCTATCTCTTTCTCTTTCTTTTTCTCTTTCCCTTTTTTTCTATTTATCTTTCTTTCCTTTTTCTTTTTCTTTTTGGTTTTCTGTTTATTTTGCTTTTTCGGTTTTCGTTTTTGTTTTTATTTTTATTTTTATTTTTCCCCCTTTTCTTTTTATTTTTATTTTTATTTTTCTCTTTCTATTTCTTTTTCGCTTTATCTTTCTTTTTCTCCCTCTACATAAACCATATCTTAGGACACCAACTTAGGAGTCAAATTCGCCTCGTCCTGCTCATAGATTCCCTCATTTTCAAATGGTGCAAGAACGGGGCAGGGGTATCTGTATCTAACAACTTCTAATACCTCTTTCCGCCTTGACACATAAATTCCATTCCACTTCATTTTAATTGCTCAACTAATACCAAGCCATATTTATCGATTAGGCCAGCCTGAAAAAAAGAAACACTTTTCTTGCCGTACATTCCTTAGCATAGCATATTCTCCTAATTTCCACTTTGTTCAACTGCTTCCAAGTGGAATTCTAATATAACCTAATCCACTATAAACTTTCGCTGCATTTTGCTCGTCTGCCTATTTGCTTAAAACTCGCACGTTCCGCACGCAAAATGTAAATCTAATCAACATTTGCTTCGCTCGTTTCTACTTTACCATTTATTTCATGTATTTTATTTGTCAAAGTGGCAACACCAAATTGACGCTAAAGCAAAATTTTCCTAACATCATTACCGTTAGAGAACGTACAATGCGGTCACTTTCTTCTTGTCGACGTCGACGCATTCAGAGCATATTTGTTTTCACCCCTCATTTTTTTCTATTTGCTGCTTCACTGACACGCCTCACAGACACTAAACAGAAATTAAATTTAGCCTCAGTAAAAGCAAAAAATCAGTTGGAACAGAAAAGTTGTACTGAAGGTAGATAAAACTTAGTTGAGAATGAAGCTAGTTAAAGGGGCACGAAGTGTCGGGGGCGTTACCGGCACCAACTACAAATTTGGTTATGCGAAGTCGCTTTTCACTCCATACCTCGTTTGCTCGTTTTGGCGTCATATCTTTGACTGCGTGTTGTGGCGTGTGGCAAAGCACGTGACTAGAATTTTTTGCAGTGTGAAATGGAAATAGAAATGGCATTGCGGTACTTTGAGGTTAGCTGGTGACATTGGCGGGAGTTTTCCAGTGCGAAACTGTCGGCCTGCAGTGACGGCTGGGAATCAGATTAGAAAAGTAGAAAACGAACGTGCAAGAAGTGAAGAGGATAAGAGTGGAAGATTGTGTGGGTATGTGTGCGTAGGTGAGGTGGCAGCGCTAGTAGCTATAGGGTTTTCGCATAAGGGCAGTCAATGGGGAAATGTAATAAAACAAACCAGCTGAAATTTTAGAAAACCTCCCAAAAAAGGGTCTAGCGGGACCGGTCGATTTAGGTATGTTACCTCCGAGAGATATCATTGCCTTAAATCGTTCATAATGGAGTTTTATCAATCGCTGCTGCAACACAATGTGGTACCCTGTCAAAATGGATCTGCCCCTATTAAAAACCCTATAGATATTTAACTAAGCAATTTTGTGTGGGTTCCTACCATTCATGCTGCTATTTCTGGTAGGTTGAAGTGCTTGCAAATAGAGCAGCTTCAAATTGGGCGTGAGTGTGGCAGACAGCACTCCGGTTGTGGGCGTTCAAATGCTTGCGGAGCGGTTTGCTGTTGCACAATAAATAAGTTGGAAATTTGACACTCTAATTTGATTAGATTTTCTCTGGTGAAACGGGGCGTACTATAGTAATGCGACGAAGCTTGTGAGCTGCGGGTTAGAGAAAGTTGGTTCATTGTTATTGTGTTGAAGTTATTTTTATATTATTCTTTTTTGTTGTTTTTTTTTTCTTTGAAATGAATAGGTGAATTTAAATTAATCAGTAACGTTAAAATGATTGCGCATATGTGATTTGTAAGAAAATTTAAAATGTATTGGGTAGCGTAATTAAAGGGCATTAAAGATGGAGGAATTGAGTTTTTTTCTAGCGAACTGTATGAGTTCAACTAAATTTTTAATCAAATTAGCTGTTGAGTATTATTATATGCTCGGATATTCTCGAAGACTTACATGGTGAGAGCTCATGAGAATCCGGAAGAGATTCAATTTTCTTTTCGGTAGTGTTGCCTTCTAAACATTTGCAGACGTCAGTGGAAACAGTAACTCCAACAGCTATCTGACAGAAATTTATTTATCAGTAACCCCCGTGAGAAGTTGCCTGATTTCTCATCGGACGCGTCCTAGGTAGGGGAAAGGGAAGTCCTGGCATCACAGGAGTGGCCTTCCCTGATGGGGTAGGTTCCACACTCGTGCGACGACTCAAAGTTGGCATAGAATCATGGTGCCACTCGCGAACCAAACTGGCTAGGGAGGAGTCTCGAATCAAAACCTTCCTCGGTAATGGACAACAGAAAGGATAATATTCCAGGTGGAAGCCACACAAGTGGCAATCCACCCACTTCGGTCGCAAGGGCAGGGATTCTGGAGGCCCCAACCATTACTCAAGTCTCATAGCTGTATGAGCGAGAGCGTATCCTTGAGGAAACGTTGGTTGCTATCGCAAAACCATCTTCTTCAGAGACTGAAAAACGTTTCCTAGTTTCGGAGGGCCTGAGTTGTGAGGTCACGACTTGCCAAAGAAGCCGGGAAATCGAAGAGCGTGGCAAGGAGCGAAATAAGAAAGCGGCAGGCAAGGCTCATGCGGGAGAAGTCCTCATGTGGCTTTGTCAGTCCTTCTGCGCCTGTGTCTTCCAAAAGACCTCGATCAGCGGAAGTGACCCCCACCGAAGCTACCGAGCCCTCGTTGGGCACGGGAGCTTCCAAACTGTCTCGCTCTCGAGGTAAGCGGAGAAGAACAGTGGCTGAAAGCAATACACTTTCCTGCCCTGTAGCTGCCGCCCTCAAGGTACGAGCGCAGCCTTAGCGCCAGTCAATGTGGCGGGAAAAGGTTCTGCTAAGCCACGTCAGCCAACACAGCGGTCTGTCTGGCGAAATTTTCGTCAGTGGAGAATGGTAAGCAGGACCTTCACCCAATCCCATCCAAGGGTGCGGCCAAGCCATCCTATAGCGCGAAGGCTGCAGTCCCACGACCTGTGGCTGTGATTGGAAAACTGGGGCCTGACCATTTGCTGACAGATGCAGAAATCAAATACTGCAAAAGTCGACTGATGCGTCAGGTTGTTGCCTCCAGTCATAAAACCAACGCGAAGGGCTATGAGTCAAAGAACGGCACCATAAGGGTGATGTGCGCGTCTCTAGCCAACTTCGAGTGGATCAGGACCGTGGTCAATAACGTGCCCCCCATGGGGACTACTCGCTTTGTGGCCTATAAAGAAGAGAGCTTACCCCTCAGTAACCGGCAGGTATTTCATCTCGAAGATGCCCATTATCTTCTGGTTCTCTAGTTTTGGTTCAAGTTAGTACGAACTCCTTTTATGATTTAGACTTCTTCAGGGTTTATTTTGCCTTACGGCACTTTGGATATTGATTTCCTACGACCTTCACACAAGGTCGCCGGACCTGAAACAGTATTCAGGTTTTTACTAACATACGGAAAATGTTCCGAAACTTTCCCAATGATTGCAGCAAATGAAAAGCAAACAAGGCAGCCAGCTGTAAATACGGATCGCAAGCTTTGGTAATGTCTGAATTTGTTCTCTGGTTTTGAAACACTAAGAAATATATTGAACTCGTAATCAATATATCTCGTACCCAAGCGTCAGGGTACACCCGCCCTAGACTAGGTAAGGTTAAGGTGTTTGGAAGTCTAGCTGCTCCACTATGATACGGTTTTAGGGAGAGCTCTAACCCCTTTCTGTAATGTTGAACCACTGAGTGTACACAATAAAGTGAAAGAGTTTAGCCACACCGAGTTTAGCAATTCAAGCTTAAATTTAAGTTTATAAAGTGAAGTCCAAAATAAACAAGTCTGGCGTCATAAAAAGGTTTTTGATGGCGCCATCTTTTTAATGAGTTGGTGCGTTGAAAGTTACATCCCTAGCTTACGTCCAATGAAAGCTTGGTGACATTCTCTTCAGTGGAAGCGAAGTTATTGCGTCTAAAGTGTCAGTATGTTTGTGTCATCGGACACAAAAAATTAGCGATGGTTGTGAGGACATAAATGACAATGAGCATACGGGCCTCCCAAAATCAGTCCATCGAAATTGTTCGTAAATTTAACAAAAATGAACTGAAATCATAGTTGAAATTCATGGAATCTCCAAAACATCGTTTTATCGCATTTTAACTGAACATTTGGGCTTACGAAAGGTCTGTGCACGTTTCATTCCGCACAAGTTAACTGAGAACCAAAAATTGCTCAGAATTCAACATTCGAAAGACCTCATTAAAGAGGCGAGAGAATACGAGAACTTCCTTTACAACATTGCAACTGGTGATGAAACGCGGTGTTTCCAACATGAACCTGAAAGTAGGCGTCAAAGTGGCCCCAGAAGAGCCACCACCCAAAAAGCCACATTTGGAGAAGTCAAGAAGAAGTCAGAAATCAAGTCGATGCTCATTTGTTTTTACGATTCCAAGGGAATTGTCCACAATGAATTCGTGCCAATGGGCCAAACCGTCAATGCATTTTGAAGCGTACTAAAGGAAAAAACTCGTGAAAAGACCCACTTTGCAAAAGAAAACAATTATTTTTCATTAGGAAAATCCAGCGAGTCACAAGAGCCTTTTGACAATGACTAAAAACCATGGCTAAAATCCATGAATTAAAGTTTGAATTGTTCGAGCAACCGACATATTCGCCAGATTCGGTCATTAGCGACTCTTATTGTTTTTAGACCTAAAAAAATGCATGCGTGGAAAGTGTTTTTCATCAAATGATGAGGTCATAACAGCTGTGGAAGCGTATTTTGCAGCCCTTCCAGATTCTTCCGGATGGAATTCATAAATTGGAATTTCGCTGGAACAAATGTTCTAATGTTCAGGGAGACTATACTGAATAATTAAGTGTATTTTAAACCATAAAATTGTGTTTTTTTATCGAACCGTAAAAGTTATTGAACAACCTAGTAAAACGGAGTTCTTAGAAAGAAAAGAAGAGTAAGGGTATATACTCTCTGGCGCTTATGTATGCGGAATAATTTATTAAATAACGTGTTGAGAAATTTTCCTACCGTTTTTCTATTTCAACGAGTACTTCGCGCTTTTAGCTCTGTTAAATATGTATTGTACACAAAGTAACCAAAAATATTATCATATAATAGAAAAATTTGGAGCCAACCACAGTTACAGCAACAACGTTAAACGCTGATATTAGAGCATTGCAAAGAAAAAATAGGGTGGGAGGGGGGTTGGGTGAAATTAAAGAAACAAAAAAATTTTCCACATATCACAAAATAAAAAACAAAAATCCTACACAAAAATTAAAAAATATCTAAAACCAAAATATACTATTGTACATAAATATATATGTATGTATGAAGGCGCGCAAAAAGCTTACAAAATGAAACAAAATAAAGAAATTCGCGTGCTGTCCATATCCTCACTGTTCTGCTGCTCTAACTATTAGTGTCATTGCTGTTGTTGTTGCCCACACCTTGACTGCCAGCTGCAGCATCGCGTCACATCATCAGCATAGCCACTGTGGCGGGTAAGCACCGGCACCACAGGAATTTAACTGCGCTCCAACAGTAAATTCACACCAATCTCGCAAAGTTCCAAGTTGCTAGTGGTTTTTGCAACATACAAACTAAACTCTACATTCGGTGTGTTGCACTTATATATTTGGAGGTGCTCCATCTTTATGCACTGCGCCGCATTTCTCACACCATTTTCACATTTCTGTTTTTTCTTGCTTCTTAAATGTATCCTTTGGCTGCTTTTTGGTGATGAGAATTTGCTAGCTTTCGTTGAATACCAAGCCGCATGCCACTACTACTCTTGATACTATGTACAGTTTGTTAACAACAACAACAGCAATAAGAAGAAATGAAAAAGGAAAACCAGTGGCAACCAGTCTGCACAGACGACAACACGGCATTGTTACGCAAATTACCAACGGCTTTTGGTGGAAGCGAAAAATTCCTTGTTTTATTACATCGCACGCCTTTGGGAATCACGTCAGCGCATATGTGTATGTGTGTATGTATGCATGTATGCATGTATGCAGTACAAACAAACACAATCCAATGTGCCACCACTTGCTTGTCAGTGTTATTTTCACTCATATACACCTTTTTCAGTTCTTGCCTCTCCTTTCCTGCCCAGCTCAACACTGATTCCCCATTGTCTGCTACTTGACACCTTCAGCAGCTCTCTGTTGCTTGATTGGAGTTGGTATGCCATTTATTTTTATTTTGTTTTCTATGTTTTTTTTTGTCTTTGCACCAACAGCAGCAACTCTTCATTATTTCTACCTCCTTTCGTTATATTTAAATATATGTTGGTTGCATGTAATTGTTGTTACTGTTGCCTTTTGCTTCCTGCGCGGAAATTGTAATGTAACACGTGATCGCTCATGCCACACACAGACGAACTCATCTTCATCTTCATTTTCGTTTTCATTTTCAGTTGCCGCACATGTGATTGTTGCTTTTTTGATGCGATTGCTGTGTTATTTGTTATTTGTTGTTCTTGTATTATTTTTGTCTTTCAGCACTTCCTTTGCTGTTGTTGTGTGCTGTGTTAGCTGCTCTAGAGTTTTTGCAAACTTGTAATGAAATGTATTTCTGCTGTTTGCCCCAACTCCAGTTCCTCGCCTTTGCATTTTTTCTTAGCTGCCGCTCAGGTGTTCCTTTGCAGGTGGTGTCTGCTTCGTTTTTAATGCCTTTGCTGTTAATGTTGATGTTTGCCACAACTTGCCAGTGGCGCTTTTGGCTTTCGCCAACCTGAGTATCACACACAGCACGAAAAAAAACAAAGGTGTGGCAAAAGCAAGCGCTAGGACGGCCATGTTGAAGGTGTCTCGCCAATGCAGTGGAGCTACATACATACATACATACGTTAAAGAACTATAGAACTCAGATTTATTAACAAGTTGTGACAATTTATGAGCTTCTCATTTAATTATAATAATTTTGGCATTAAAATATAGATCTCTCTCCCACAAAATTTTCGAACTTTGCCATCATTGCTGGCGTGACGGTTCGCATTGAGCCTTGGCCTCCCTCAATAACTTCCACCAAGCATCGCGTTCCTTTGCAGAATTCCTTCAGTTTTCGAGTCCAAATGTCATGAACTGTGTCAGACTAGGTTCTCCTTGGGCGACTCCTTTTACTCGTATATGGCGCATACAGTTTACTATTTTAGATCCTTTTTCCAATTTCGTTTGGGTCCATCCGCCGGACATGTCCAGCCCACCGTAGATGCTGAAACTTGCTGTAGTTGGCAATTTGGTAGTTGTTTAGCACAGCGATATGTAACGTGATCTTTCCACAGCGGTCTAAGGATAAGGCGTAGGATTTTTCGCTCAAATATGTATATTAAGCTTTCCTCATCCGTTTTTCGCATCTCCTAGGTTTTTGAAGCATAAGCAACGTAAGGCCTAATTATTGTTCTAGGTATAGAGCTTCAGCTTCGTTCGCGTAGAAAGAAACGAGGAACGAAGAGCCTTATATGGCGAAAAGAAATCCACCTTCCCCGCCTGGAGCCTCGCACTAATTTTTTGAACTGCTATGCGCTTTGTGCAAATTAAAAATAAAAAGCAACAAATTTTCATTAAAATTTCAAACTTTTTAATCTGAATTTCTAGAAAAATTTAGTGACTGCATTTTTTATCCCATTGAATTTTAGTGTAACAAAGCGCAAGTTTCTAATACATAGATCAAAATAAGTTGATGTTGGATATTTCTTCTTTATAAAAAAAGGATGGAAATGCACAAGAACGCAGGAAAAAAAATATCAAAAATGAACGCGATTTCTGTGTCACTTCAAATTTCCACTCTATTCTATTAAAATTCAATGGGCTAAAAAAGTGCGGCCGTCGTAGCCGGATGGGTTGCTGTGTGACTACCAGCCGGGAGAGCGTATGTTCGAATATCCGTGGTTGAGACACAACAATTTTGTAAAAATATTAGATAATAGCATTATTGGGCAATTCTTTTAATATTTCCTCTGTTATAAGGTCATAACCGGGTGCTTTTTTGCTATCTATTTTATTTTTAATAGTGTCCTTTACCTCTTGAAAGGAAGTCAAGGGGATTTTATCGTTTTTTGTCGAATAGGATGAGGTATATTTTCTAACTCATCTCCTTCATTAGGATGAAAAATGTTTTGAAAATATTCGGTAAATCTCTCTGCTTTTTGTTCGTTAGATTTGGCCCAGCTGCCATCATAATTTTTTATTGGTGGGGAATGCATAATAGGCCTTTTCAAGGTTTTAGTTGCCTTCCAAAGTGAATAGTCCGTACGTTTATCGCTCGTTAAATTTTCTTGAGCATCTCACAGAATGATGGTAAAAAAATTTAATATTTTCTTCCACTTAAATTCCTTCTATTTCCAAAAAAAATTAGACATCTATGTTTTTATTTTATATTCACCTGTGCCGCTAAAGCTTTGAAATTAACCATTGAGTTCCTTTGAGGAAAAGGTTTTTTTTGTGAATTTTTTATAAATTTTTTCCGGAAATTCGGTATTGAAAAATTCACAGATCGACATTTCTTAACTTTCTCTTTTAATTGGCGCTCACAAATGCCCAAAAATTGATAACCTGCGCTTTATTGTTTTAAATGTTTTTTTCGTGAATTTTTTATAATTTTTTTTGCGGTAGATTTTTAATTTTCTCTTGTATTTTCCAATCCCAAATGCCTAAAAGTTATAGTCTGTGCTTTAACAAATAATTAATTAAAATAAAGTTTTATAGGTACCAAAATTAAAAAAAAAATTAAAAAAAATTTTAGGATTTGAAAAATATATGTTCATTAGGGCGGGTCGATTTAAAAATCGCTCATTGCTATGTGAAAATCGTATTCTAGGGATCAAAATAAGAAACTTTGCCGAAGGAACCATACCTCTAAAACGAATTCTGATGTCCCCCAATTTGGGTCGAACGCAAAAATCCCACTTTGACCCATTTAGAGTGCTCCAATCGAGTCCAAATGTATGACCGACCCCCACTAACTTTGGACGGCCGATCCACCCATGCGAGTGGCACACCCCCTGGAACTCCCCTGGGGGGTTCCCCATACAATCATTTCAAAATATTACCATGAGAAAAGAAACTAAAAAGTTCGACCCAAATTGGGGGACATCAGAATTCGTTTTAGAGGTATGGTTCCTTCGGCAAAGTTTCTTATTTTGATCCCTAGAATACGATTTTCACAGAGCAATGGGCGATTTTTTTGCCCCCCCAGAAATCGACCCGGCCTAATGTTCATATACCTTTTTTATTTTTGAACAAAAAAATTTGTATTAACTTATTATTTATGCGTTTTCAAATTTTTTTTTAATTTTTTAACAACTGATTGCTGATATTTCATTAACTCTTTTATCGTACCCAGAAAAACCTATTTTTTAATCAAAATCGCGCTATCAAAAGAGTATCAAGCAAACTGTTTAAGGAAGTTCATTAAATACCCTTCTAGGCAGTTAGCTAATATCGCTTTGCGTTTGTCATTTCATTTGTAGAGCAAATCGTTGCTTCTCTCAAATGGTTTATGAAATGTTAGACTGATCATCAACAAGCTTTTTCCTCTAAGATCGGCTTTCCTCTAAGATCGAGTCCCTAAAATTACAAGGCACGAAAAACTTAGTAAAAAGTGGTGTAGTATCTCTCTATTAGACACCGCGAGCTACATAAAAAGTTTGATTAAATACTGTAAAACTGCAAACGAGCACACCCCGAAACTCAGGGAATACTCTGCCATGCTCGGTGGACCCACTCTCCTCAAGCTAATCACAAACATTAGCGTTTTCTGTTTTCGTCACGGGCGAGTCATTGCTGGTGATACTAAATCAGAGTTTTGTATTCAAAAATTATTGATTGACTGATTATTTTTTCTTTGGATTCTCCTTTTCTGCCATTTAACTCTCTCGTCGTTGCTGCTGAGATTTGCATTCAAAAATTACAGTTTGAGTGATTATTCTTTCTTTGGATTATTCTTTCGGTCATCCAATTAAAATTGCAGACATGGAGAAGTTTTTTTGAAACTGGCATAAATAGGTTTGAATGACAAAGCTTTTTTGTAAGGTAAGACTCGACATTTTTGTCAACCTTAAGTCAGCTAATAATGAATATTCTTTGCTGTATTTTTCCGCTTACCAATTTCGCCATTCCGAAATGTACATATATACAGCTATATATATATATATATATATATATTGTATATATATATATATAATATATATGTTGATATCATTAGTAACAATCAATCAACATCATCTGCATTTCATCACACGATTTTCGTGACCTTTCGTCAATCTCTACACCGCTTGCCCTTTACTGTATCCTCCTTGGCTCTTACTCGCGCTTCTGCTTGCAACGTCATTCCGCCGTTAACTGTTCAGGTGTAAAAATATCGCTTTTGCTATATTTTGTATCTAATATTGCCACCTTTGCTATCTTCAAATAAATTAACAGTTCTCGTTGGCACTGCTGTTGGCGTAGGTGACGCCGTTTTTGTGATTGTCATGCTCTTTGTTTTTCTTCTCGCCTCCTATCTTACTAAGGGTATTGTTTTCCTTTTTCTCATTACTTCTTATTTTTATTTATACATACAACCACACATTCTCTGCCATCTACAGTTACTGCCAGACACTACAGTCTGCTGGCTGCTTCCATAAATTACTTATACGGCTCGCCTCCGTGCGGCTCAAGCATGAGCAGGCGATTTTCCTATCGAGTTAGTCGGCTAGTTTTCCTAGTCCAGCGCATTCGCTTCACTGATTTCCTGCTTCAATGGTTTATATATATTTAGAAAAAATGTCTCACTTTCCCAAACGTTTAATATATTTTTAGTATTTTTTTCTAACCTTAGTTGCTACGCCAATCGCGCCTTTTATTGCCTCTATCGTAACATTTTTAACACTTGTTGTTTTCATTGTCAGCTACCTTAGCTTCTTTCTTTCTAATATATTTTCTCGTTGTGGCCATTGCAGTCTTTTGTTTTTGTTTTCTTGTCGAGCCAATATTGCTTTTTGTCCGTGCAACATTTGGTGTCGCCACCAGTGCACGTCGTCTGCATTTTAAGTGTAATGATTACTGGTACTTTTTTTTCGCTGCCACTGGCTTTCGCCAGTCTGCCTTCTTGCCTTGTGCTTGCAGACCTTAAGTTTCAGTTTTTTTAATATGAAACAAAAAGAACGTTTTTTTGTAATTTTATCGTTGACTTGGTGAGTATATCTTCGTATATGTTTGTATTGGTACGCGCTTGCAGGCCCTTCATTTTTGAGGCATAGGCAGCACGGGGGACTTCTAGTCACTTTAGAAAACTGCCATGAACTCCACAGCTTTTCTAATACCCTTTATTGGCTAGAGCTTCACGCCTTATTACCATCCTTCTTTGGCGTTAAGCAACCTCGCGCTGCTGCAGTAGCATAAATAGGTTAAAGAACTAAAATAAGAAACTAAAATGCTTAGAAAGAACTTTCCCTTCCTATCCAAATATATCAAATATTTACATTTGTTATTAATACTTATTTGGTAGTTAACATCAACTCACATTCCAAATTGATCAGCGTTGAGCGGTTTTGGCGCGTGACAATGGCTACAGTGATCAAGAACGAGCAATTATTGGTAGAAATTAATAGATGTGCAATGAAAAGCTATTTAAAAACTTAAAAGAAAAATAAAAGTAACCGAAAATCTAGCACATAATTTTAGTTCGAGGAGTAAAGCAAAGGTGACGCCAGCTCATAATAAATAAAAAAAAAAATTTTAAGTAAAATATAGTACGTGCAGTTGTCATCAACAGCTAAAAAATATTTAATGGAAGGATTCAAGGAAAATATGCTTAGAAAATGTGCATATTTATAGTCTTATTCTTATTTCTACTCCTTCTTCTTATATTCTTCTCCTTAGCTGCGATAGACGCCTAAGCGATTTCGGCTGAATTCTACGAGTCCAGTCCTTAGAACTCAGTTAATTAAGACTTAGACTATAGATATTAATGTTATTATTATTATTACATTTATTTGAATAATAAATTATACATAATATTTTCTCCAACCTATTATAAAGGTTGGTTAAGTTTCAAGGGCCGGTGTTGATTTTGAATCAAATACAATTTTTTTAAGAAATTATTGTCATTGCTCTTTATGATGATAATATTGGTATAGCGCAATTACGTATAGAACAAAATATCGGCCAAATGGCTGCTGCGGCCTCGGCGGCGCACCTCTATCCGACGGTCTAAATTTTCGATGCCGCTGAGGCATAATTGCCGTTAATGTGCCGAATTATCTCATCCTTTAGCTTTTGAATTGTTGCCGGCTTATCGACGTACAACTTTTCTTTCAAATAACCCCAAAGAAAGAAGTCCAACGGTGTCGTTGACGTTTAGGTGTGGTTCACATTCAACATCGGCCCTTGAAATTGAAGCACCCTTTATGAAGGATGTATTAGACTAACCGTTAACTTAGCTTAATTTTTTAATTTAACTTAAGAAACTTAGAACTTATATTTTTTTTTTCTTAAGTTTTAAATTGAGAGCATTGGGGCATAGAGCTTGTCAGATTTTCTACTTCGTAATTCTCAAGAATAAAAGTTGGTAGACATTTTATTTGAAAAGAATTTATTTGATGTGGCATTATAACATAGGAGATGAGCTGGTAAACAGATTTTATAAAAAAAGAAGATGCAAAAACAAAACATTTATGCGTTAAGAAATTGTGAGTTAAGTCAAGTAATGCTACGTTAAGTTAAGTTAAGTTCAGTTAAGTTAAGTTGGGTTGAGTTAAGTTAAGTTAAGGTAAGTTGCTTTACGTTGACTTAAGTTGAGTTAAGTTAACTTAAATTGAGTTGAGTTAAGTTTTCACTAACTAATCACAACATCCACCTCAGTCACAATTCAGATATTTTGGTATATGTACTTACAAAACCACAAAAGCTCAAACCAACGTAATGAAGAGCAAAACTCTGATCACCATAGAAGTAGGTCACAACCGAAAACAGCTGTAATAAAAAATAATAAGTATAAAGGGAAATCGTGCACTAACTGTTTGATTAACCCAAATAAAGAAAGATGTTAAATACGCGCAAGACTGTTTTAGCTTTTCAGAAACAGGTTACAATGTGCATTGCACCATTTCTTCAGGGGCTAATTTAGCAATTGGAGCAGCTTGACATTAAAAAATATTTTTAAATTAGCAACTGTTTTTACGATCTGTTCTTCCAACAAAACTCGTCTAGGATGTGCGGTGAAATTTTCAAGCTCAGTTTTGCTAGAGAACCGACCCGAGAACTGCAGCAGCCTATTTTAAACTTTCATTGTTAACATCTGAAAGTTCGTTTATTCCATTTGCATTTTCGTTTGCCCAGGGATCGTATCAAAATATTTTTTTTGTGAATTATAGTGAATTTTTTGAGCTTTTTTCCTAATAAAGTCTTTTAAGAATAATTAGCGGATAATTAAATGCCATATCTGTTAAGAGTAGGACTCTGGGAATAGCAAAGTAATAAAGTCGTTATTAATATAAATGCAATTTTTTTTTAAAGATCAAGTATGGTATATTAGTCCTAACAAGTATTAACTTGGGAACTCTATTCAATCAAAAAAAAAAAAAAAGTAATAATAATAATAAATAAAAAATATGAAAAAATAAAAAAAATTCAGATATTTTATTAGCTTCTTAAAATCATTGGTTAGTTGGTTTAGGGGTGACCCCGCATCGGAGTGCCACATAGACCGCAAGTTGGGTCCGTTGTGTTGCCCTGGAGCTCATTATGTTATATGATTTCCCCACCTAACCGAGATTTTTATTGTAGATTTTGGTCAAAGATATTAATTCGTTTCGAGAATTTGATGAGAGATTCGATTTTCAGGTTCGAGAGTACTGAAAGATTGTCAATTGTTGGAGAGCCTAGAAGAGCGAGTCGACTTCTGGCTAGACCGGGACAACTGCACAGCAAATGTCTGCTCGATACTTCCTCATCTTCGTCCTCGCAGTATCTGCACAGGTCGTTTTGAGGAACCCCGAGCCGACGTGCGTGAGTGCCCAAAAGGCAGTGGCCGGTGATAAGAGATATTATATGCCTTAGTTCGTGTTTCGAAAGACTTATAAGGGTTTTTGTCTGTTTCAGATTGTGGGATGACCAGACTTGTCTGGTCGTAATGCAAGTAGTTTCCACTCGCCACCTCCGATCAGCAATGCTGTGAAATTCTCGATCAATGAGCAATTTACATGTTGAGAGCGGAATGTGGATTGTGGGTAAGTTACTAACATTTGATTGCGCAGCTCCACTATGACCCGGTATCCAGATAACTTGGACAGAATTCTGAACACTTATCTCGTTATGAGATAAGACACAGGATCGAACCACATCTGAGTGGGTATAAGAGGAGCTGAGTGCTCGAACGGCCGCTTGACTGTCGATGAAAAAGCGGATATCCTTTAGTGATATTCTCTTTTCTAAGGTAGTTTTCGCAGCATACCAGATAGCGCATACTTCCGCTTGGAGTACACTACAGTAGTCGGGTAATCTAAATGATAGATTGATGTGAGAGGAATTGGAAAAGATTCCAAATCCCACTTTACCGTCTTGTTTTGAACCATCTGTATATATAATCAGAGGGCTATCGATTTCGGTAAGATTTGTCTTCCATTCTTCCCTGGTTGGGAGTGAACAGGAGAATAGCAAGGGTGGTGATGGAAGACTTACATAATAGTCTATGTCGGAAGAGATAACAGTGTTCCTGTTCAGTATGGCCGAATGGCCAAGATACTTATTCTATTTCGATATAGCATTCATACGTGTCGCTGCTTTCGCTGCAATCGCTTTGCCAGCCAGATCGATAGGGAACAAGTGAAGCAACGTATTTAGAGCTTAAAATCATTAAATTAGCTTTTTTTTAAATATCTTTCACTTCGATGCTCTTTTTATAAAATATTAATATATGGAACGATGAAACAAAGTTTGTGAGATTTATTTCTATTTTTCTATATTCAATTTTAGAAATAATCGACCACATATCTGATATTAAAATTCTTCTTTTATAGGCAAATCGGCATACGAGGCTCTTCTATTTTGTAGTAAAAGCTGCATATGCATTTCAATGTGCACGCGCCACTCCTCTCCAATTTAGGTGCTTATCTCTGAAAGAGTCACTATGACAAAACTGAAAAGATAATTCTCTCAGCGCTGCTGTCGCTTTCAGCTGAAAATTTTTTTTATTTTTTTGCCTTAAATTTTTGAGGCGCAAGTATCAAACTTTTATTATTAGAGTCCATCTGTACTTCCCAACGAGTTTATTTAATATTTAATACAGATAGTATGCGATCGTAAATGCATAGAGAGTGGGAAGAGAAATACAAAAATGTATATGGGTAAGACTCCGTCAGAAAATATGAGATTTGCAAGTGGTCTTTCGATTTCTTTGAAACTTTGGGAAATATTAGTTCTAGGTAAGATACATTCGAGCCTAAAAGGATTTTGAAAAATTTTCAAAATTGAGTCATCTACGCCATGTTGAAAATCGGGACCGTGTTTTTTTCAAAAATCAATATTTCTTGAACCGTTGGATGGATTTCAATGCAATTTACAGACAATATAGAAACAAATAAGTAGTTTAAATTAGTATTATGTTAAAAAAAAAAATTCGAAATTTTGACCAAAAAAAAGTCAAAAAAATTTTTTGAATCAATTTTTAGTTGATTTGGCCAGTTTTTTAGATTTTCTGTTATACACGTAACGATTCCTTATGATTTAACCTTTATTTTGAAAAAAAAAATTTTATGGTGTCTATAATAGTTCTCGAGATATTGCGATTTTAGTGGAAGCGCGCACCGTGAAGTTCGCGGTTACGCAGCGCGGGAGTAGAAAAACGCGCACAGACCTGCAGCAGTCTGCTCAGTCACTTCATACAGGAACACATAACGCAGCGCGAACCGTGCGTGCGCGCTTCCACTAAAATCGCAATATCTCGAGAACTATTATAGACACCATACAATTTTTGAAGTGAAACTTCTTTTGTCTCGAAGGATGAAACGCTGTGAGGAGTAAAACCATAGCGTTTCATCGATATGTGACGCACGCCAGCGCCATCTGTTAAAAGCGTGGCGTGGATGAAACGCTGTGAGGAGTAAAACTACGCTAAACTACGTAAAACTCACGCTATGCCAGCGCCATCTGTTAAAAGACTGGCGTGGCGTGTCGTCGTGAATGTAATGCGGTCGTTTATTATTGCATTCTTATCGAATGTAATTTGTAAATATGACATTTGATTGACGGCCGCCGTAGCCGAGTGGGTTGGTGCGTGATCACCATTCGGAATTCACAGAGAGGTCGTTGGTTCGAATCTCGGTGAAAGCAAAATTAATGAAAACATTTTTCTAATAGCGGTCGCCCCTCGGCAGGCAATGGCAAACCTCCGAGTGTATTTCTGCCATGAAAAAAATCTGCTCTCAAACATATCATAAAACAAAATGAAATAAATGCATAAAAAAAAAAAAAAAAAAATTTTCTTGTGATTCGAACCAAGGATTTCGGATCGGAAGCCCACATTGCTAGCCGCTGGGCTATCGCGCTGTGCTGTCGCCGCAAAATAATGTATCATAAATCTGTTTACCATACCAAAGACCATACACTTTGCGAACGCATTTCGGTGGAAACAGTTGACAGTTATCCCAAACACAATATTATATTAGTAACGCGAGACTCGTCATAGAGTGTGTGTGTAGTTTTGAGCAAATCTTACAAACATATTTTGTTTTGTTGATTGATTTCTGTTAAATATGGCATCAAATCAACAAAAACGGAAACCGAAAACAGGTGCTGAACGGCAACGTGAGTATTTGGAGCGTAAAAAATTAAGAGCTACTGTTGAACACCGTGACAGTGAATCCTCCGGTTGTACGATAAGTGATAATTTGTAGTACCAACAACAAGATGCGGAACTACCATTGATGCAGTATTTCATCGATACCTTGATAGATTAGAATGTAGATCATTTTTTACGTATTTCAGTTACCATAAAGCCCTTGTTTCATTTTTGGAAAACGAATCCAATAATGATAATGACAATGCCGAGAACCAAATGTAATTGAGTACAATAAATTCATTTCTTTTTATATTAAAATAAATAAATAATTCTGTTTAATAAAATTCCATTCCATGCTTTCCATGACTTCTGCATGCATTATATTGAAATAATAGTTAAATTATTGATTTGTTGATAAAAGAAGTTTCACTTCAATCGTGCGGGTTCCGTGAACTACCACACACTTTCTTTTTTTTTTTCAAAATAAAGGTTAAATCATAAGGAATCGTTACGTGTATAACAGAAAATCTAAAAAACTGGCCAAATCAATTAAAAATTGATTCAAAAAATTTTTTTGACTTTTTTTTGGTCAAAATTTCGAAATTTTTTTTTTAACATAATACTAATTTAAACTACTTATTTGTTTCTATATTGTCTGTAAATTGCATTGAAATCCATCCAACGGTTCAAGAAATATTGATTTTTGAAAAAAACACGGTCCCGATTTTCAACATGGCGTAGATGACTCAATTTTGAAAATTTTTCAAAATCCTTTTAGGCTCGAATGTATCTTACCTAGAACTAATATTTCCCAAAGTTTCAAAGAAATCGAAAGACCACTTGCAAATCTCATATTTTCTGACGGAGTCTTACCCATATGCGAATACTCACCTCGTCTGTTAATCTAGTCCTGCACGCAAATTGAACTACTTTTTTTTCTCGTCCTCTTCTCGCTTCTTTTCTTGCGCAAATAAATTTCAATACATGGCAATAATTTTTCTCCACGTTTTTGTTCACTCAGCAATGTAGCTAAACAACAATGCAACAACATGCAACTAAAATCGTCAATAAATCCAAACCTATCAGTTTCAACCGATTGTTTCGATTTGTATGCTTTCTCGCTTAGTCCAAGCGGAACTTTCTGCCGGAACTTACTTCAAGTTCTTTTAGCGCCAGCTGTATGGAGGATGAGGTGGCATCATCTCAGCACCTGCTCCTTAGCTACCCAGCTTTCGCAGGACTAAGATTTAAGCATCTTGGTTCTCACTTCTTTTCTGCGCCTGCTGACATAGCAGGTCTTGATATCAAACATCTGATGAACTTCGTCAACAGTGTAAATCGGCTAACACAGACGCAAATTAGTCACCGTTCCACAAATACTCAACTCAAGAAAAGTAAGGCTAAATAAAACTGAGGGATTTTTTGAAAAAGTTGTATTTTAAAGAATTATAAACATCACATTATAATTACAAAAGAACTAAAATTCCGAGGCTAGAGAACAAAAAAATCAAGTTACGAAATGGCTATCTGGCCACACTGATCACCAATCAGGCCAGTATGACGGTACGAAAGTCAGCTGAGAGCCAAATTGCCAAATTTGCTGAGAGCAAAAGAAACGGGACCACGATAGGCATTACCTCACTACTCCTTCCATTGTGGGTATATAGAAATTGGGCACACCAGCGATTTTTACAAGTCCTTTGTAAATTTTCCTAAATTTTCGTAAATTCATAAATTTTATTAAATTCATAAATTTTCCTAAATTTCGTACCTATTTTCCTAATACTGTCGTTCACTCTAGCGAACAAACGCGTAGTTGGTATCTCACTCATTTGCCCACAAACTGCGTTTCCACAAGCAATTTTTTTCCAACGAATCCAAATGTGGTTAACATTTTTTTCTCTCACAGGCAAATCGACGCAATTATTGCTGAATATTGTGAAATAATAAGACTTCAACTACTAAATTTATTGTTATATACAACTTGTGTCCAAAAGGGATTTGAAAAGCTCACAAAGAGTTCAAGCAAGAATTATGAGTGCGAGTGCTACGGGAAAATTTCTCGTAAACTGTATCCTTGCGAGTTTAACCAAAATATCTTAAATAAGCTATGTAGATGCGTCAACTGTGCCAAGTGCTGCTGATTATAAGGAGCACTAAATGGACTATATATCACAGCGATTTATAGCGTCTAACTGCCACAGATCACTGCTGAATAATGTAACCCTTCTAGCTAAGTGTTTCTGGCTTCGAAATGAGTCATTCATTTACTTTTTTATAGTCATGAGATGTGGCCTAAATTTTGAAAACATTTAAAAAAATCCATGTTACTAAAATTTTTTCCCGCTATTAACTTCAGCTCAGCAACAATTTTTTTCACACTTTTCATTAGTCATCTTTAGTCAGTCGAAAGCGAAGCGTTGTGCGCCACTGTGCACGATCGCCAAACACGCTCAAAGTATTTAAGAAATGCTCGCGGCATAGACTTACATATCATATAAGTACGGCATATTGAGGTATTGAATCATTTATGGTGGAGAGTATGCGCGCATGTCTGTCTCAACGGCAATCGCTAAGCGCGAGTATCATCGACTTATTAATTTTCTATTGTTTTTCCATGCTATGCAAGCCACTTTCCACTCAATCCCCCCTCGTTAACCATCAGCGCACTGATGATCGCTAGCTAAGACAATACGTCAAGACTACTACGGACTACTGACTCATCGTTTCTCAGCTGTTGGCGCATACACTCGTACGAATGCGCGCTTGTAATTCCGCCCAGCCCATTACATTGGCACGCTGTCGTTTCGCTAGCGCTATTTTTTCATATTTTTTCCAAGCGGTTGAGCAGTCGTCGACGAAGCGTTTAGCAGTTAACTTGTTTGGCTGGTGAGTAGAAGCAGCGCTGAGATGCGCATTTTTTGGTTTTTATTTTCATAGCCATATTTATTGTATTATTTATTTACAACCTGCGATTCTCAGTTGTATGTAGGTTCATTGCTTTCATCGAGTCAAGATCCATTCACAGATGCCATGGGCTGGTTAAAGAAGACAGTAATTGCGGTGTTAGTGGCGTCGTTGGTGGTAGCGATAATCATCTCGCTTTTTGTTGCTTTAAATTATGCATATCCACATAAGATCAGGCATCACGATTACGACGACGAGGATGAGGATGAAGACCGCGTCGTGAGCAAAGATGACGAAGAGATACCTTTCATAAGCTCGATTTTGAATACGTTCAGTTAGAACATTTGGAATTTTGTGAAAGCGGATTTTTTAAGCCAAATGCTGTAGCTAGTTTATAAAAAAATAACCTGACTTAATTGAATTCAGTGATTATTGTGATAAGTTAGTGACGACTAGTTCAATTTTGTTAAGCTTCTGTTAGTGCTTTGTGTTTGGGGAGGAATTTTGTGAATTTCTTTCTTCTAAATGCGTCTAGTAATTAAGCACGAATTTGTAAATATTTATGTTTAGATATTTTTGTAATGCAACCAAATCTTTAGTGTAAGATAAAAATAATGTTTTAAAAAATTAATTACAAAAATTGCATACCAAAAAATTTGTTACTCATTTTCAAAGTAATTAAAGGATAATTATTCAAGTATGAATAAGCACTTTATTGTATAAATAAGTAAAAAATATAAAAAAAATGTTTAATAGATAAATAAAATTAAAAAAAAAACATTTTTTTTATTAATTAAAAAACGATGGAGATATTATTTTATAAAATCTAATTTAAAAAATAATAAAAATATTCTTAAAAAATTAACTACACAAATTTCATACCAAAAAATTGTTTACTAATTTTTGAAATAATTAAGGAAAAAGTATTCAAATATGAAGAAACACTTTTTTGTATAAATAAGTAAAAAATATGAACAATTTTTTTAAAAGACATTTTATTCATTAAAAAACGAAGGAGATATTACTTTATAAAAATTAATTTACAAAACAATAAAAGTATTATTTTGAAAAATTAATGACAAAAATTTCATACCAAAAAATTTTTTACTAATTTTTGTAATAATTCAAGAAAAAGTATTGAAATATTAATACAAATTTTTTCTATAAATAAGTAAAACATATAATTACAATAAAATTTTTTTTTTTAAACAAAACCAAAAGTATATGATACCACTAATGTGTCGAAGCAGTTTATTTACTATACTATATGTCTAAGCTTGGTTTATGACGTTTAGGTTATGTTAGAATCGATTAGCACACACTGCTGGCGGCATCTATTGACAAACATCGGGAACTTAGTTCCCCCTATTAGAAAAATAAAAAATTAATTAAAGTAAATTAAAAATATTGATTTCAATGTTTATTTTAGTATATTATTTTTTGCTTTTTTAATTATTTAAAAATTATGAAAATTGTTTCTGGAAAATTTATTAAAAAAGTCGAATAATACTATTCAAAAATCTAGTTGAAAATGTATTGTGTCAAAACGACTCATTGGTGATAAAACTGAGCGACGCTTCAAAGCTAAAAATAAAGCTTAAAAAAATTTTTAAATATTAAAAAAAGTTAAAAGGGGTTTTCAACTAGTTAAATGTTTTCAATAGTTAAAAGAAAATGTATTAAAAAGAAGAGCAAAATTTTTAAGAAATTAACTGAAATACAATCTACAAAGTCTTCAAGAAGCTTGTTAAAAAACTTAAAATTTGCGCTTCCAAAAAGTAATTTAAAAAAAGTGAAGTATTAAAGAAATTAATTAATGAAATAATTATTACCATTAATAATTATAAACCATTATTACAACAAAATTAATTGGAAAAAATCTAAAAACCGCATTTTTAGGTAACCAGTTAAAAAATTTAAATAATTAAAACAGTGTACTAAATTTTTTCAAAATAAAATTTTTAATTTACTTTAGTTAATTTTTTGAAAATAGTAATATATTATTAGACTTTTCTAATAAATTCTCTAAAAACTATTTTCATAATTTTTAAATAATTAAACAAAATAGTGTACTAAATTTTTTCAAAATAAATTTTTAAAATAAAATTTTTAATTTACTTTAGTTAATTTTTGAAAATATTATAATATTATTAGACTTTTCTAATAAATTTTCCAAAAACAATTTTTAAATAAATAAAAAAAACAGTGTACTAAATTTTTTCAAAATAAATTATCAAAATAACATTTTTAATTTACTTCAGTTAATTTTTTCAAAATAGTATTATTAGACTTTTCTACAATAATAAATTTTTCGAAAACTATTTTCATATTTTTTTTAATAATTAAAAAAAACAGTGTACTAAATTATGTCAAAATAAGCTTTTAAAATAATATTTTTGATTTACTTAAAATAGTTTTTTAAAAAAAGTATTATTAGACTTGTTCTAATAAATTTTCTAAAAACAATTTTCATAATTTTTAAATAATTAAAAAAAAACAGTGTACTAAATTTTTTCAAAATAAATTTTTCTTCCAAAAATTAGTTAAAACAATTGCAAAATATTAAAATAAATTAATTAATGAAATAATTGCAATTATAAACCATAATAAAAAAAATTAAGTGAAAAAAAATTCAAGAATTGCATTTTAAAATTGCATTAGTTAAAACAACTTAAAAATTTCCCTTCTCAAAACTAATTAAAAAACGTCAGAGCATTAAAAAAAATTACTGAAATAATTAAAAAAAAGTGTACTAAATTTTTTCAAGATAAATATTATAAAATAAAATAATATAAAAATAATATTTTTGATTTAATTAAAATAGTTTTTAAAAAAAAGTATTATTAGACTTTTTTAATAAATTTTCCAAAAATTATTTAAAAAAATTGCAGAATATTAAAAGAAATTAATTAATGAAATAATTGCAATTATAAACCATAATTTAAAAAAAATTAATTGGGAAATAAAAATTAAAAATTGCATTTTTAAAAAATTAGTTAAAACAACTTAAAAATTTCCCTTCTAAAAATTAATTAAAAAAATTTCGGAGCATTAAAAGAAATTAAATAATGAAATAATTATAATTTTAAACCATTACTAACAAAAGTAATTGAAAAAAGTTTTAAAATTCCATTTTCAAAAAATTAGTTAAAAAAACTTGAAAATTTCCCCTTGAAACATTAATTAAAGAATTTCCAAGCATTAAAAGAAATAATTTAATGAAATAATTATAATTGCAAACCATCAACCTATGCCCCTTCATATTTCTTTACACTTAACACCCCTCATTACGCCATACACACACGCCACCACAAAAATATGCACATGCCATATTTCATAATAAAACTAAAATTTACAACATTCTCTCATGCATTCAAACACCAGCAGCTTCTACAGATACGATTCAACCACATTTTGCGGAATTCCACTGCTTGTAGGTTTTCACCACTCGAAATGTCGTTTGAGTGGAATTCGCTTGCTGCTCAAGCAGTGACTAATGCTTGAGTTGATTTGGCTTTGCACTCGAACTCACTCACTCTCATTTGTATTGAGTCGGTTGCGCGCTCACAGCGTCCTTTTCTTTGAATTCATATTATTTTGCTCTCAAACAGTGATTGAGTTGAAACGGGCGCTGCAATGCACTCATCTTTAATTGAAGCGGCAACTTGCTAAAACAACTTTGTTGCGTCACTTTGTGCTGTTCGTAAAAGATGCTTCTGTTTGGCTTAGAATTCGTAATGCATACAAACATTGTTTGTGTGTTTATTGTTGTTTTTTAATCAACTAAAAATATCACTGATGAGACCCACACATAAAATTTGAAATTGCTTGTAATGGTAATGACTTCAATATTTTTTTATGTACTGAAAGTAATATTTGCCGTGCTAGAGCAAAAGTGTGCAAAATAATTGAAAAGTGGAAATTATAGAAATGGGAAAAATAAAACATGTAAAAGTGTATTTTGCTCACTTTAAAATGTTTAAAAATTTCTATTGAAAAGCAGCAGGGGTGTCTAGCTGGAGATTACAGAAAAACAAATGTGCAGTTTGTTTCTAAAGCAGCTGACAACATTATCGGCAGTGATACTCAGAAGATATGGACTATTTGGTTATTGAGGTATGCATTGATTGGGTTGGGTTAGGTCAGATTGGGTTGGTCTATACTGGCTGCCACTGTCTAAGTTTACGAGGGATATACACTTATGCGTATTTAACCATTTGCTTATAAAGACATTGAAAAACGTTGAGCTTGCATTTCATTTTTCATGTTTGGGGTGAAAACATAAATCATTAAGGGCTAAATCAGGGCGTAAGGCCTGACCAGGATGACCTATTAATTTGAACTCTGAAGTGCTCGAAAACTCTCTTGTGTGAGCCGATAGGATGATTCGTCTTTGGCGGTTAGTTTTCCTTAATTTTCCGAAATCTTCTGGCAAACAAATGGTTGCGTACTACTCAAATATTACTATTCTAAGTTTTTATAGTGGTACAGTTGCCACGTTACCAGATTTTCCGAAAACACCAATGACTATTTGCTTTGAAGTGCTTCTTCCGCGAACAACTTTTGTTGCATTAAGCTCGTCTTGCTGTTTTATTTCCAGTTCATTTGCATAGATCAAAAATTCGTCACCTGCCGCGATGCCGAAGACGTACGTTGAACCACCGCTGCTAAATGTCTTCAACATTTCTTTACACCAATCGACCCGAGGAATTTTTTGGGCAATAGTCAAATTTGTTCTCGTTGGATACAAATCTTCTTGACTCACAAATGCTCATGCAATATTGAATGTAAACTGGTTGTACTAATGCCCAAATCATACCTTGATCCCGCGATATGACCGGCAATGTTTATATAAAACAAAACAGAGTTAAATTTCAGTCAAATTTATTTTATCTCCTTCAAAATATGACCCGTCTGAAGCAACACATATGTGCCAACGTTTAACTCAGTCCTCCATGGACCCCTGGCAGGTCGACGAAGGGATGGCTTTCAGCTCCTTCGCCGCATTCCCTTATATCTCCTCTATCGACTGAAATCTCCTTCCACGAAGTGGTAATTTTAACTTGGGAAACAAAACGAAGTCGCCGTGGGCCATATTAGGTGAATACGGTGCTTGCACGGTGGTATTTACTTGGGGTTTGGTCAAATAAGCCAGCACAATTTGGGCCCAGTGCGATGGCGCGTTATCATCATGCAAAATCCAAGAATTGTTTGCCTACATTTCCGGCCAGCCAGGCAGACACTAATGATCCAATGGCGCTAAAAAGTGACAGATGTGTGACTTACATAAAAATATGGACCGGTTCCTACGTACGCGGTTCGTTTAAATTAAACATTCCCGGTAATTTTTGATCATAGGGCATGTTATTTGCGATATTGCGTTGCCAACTGACGCACAGCAGCGCTTGTTTCTGACACAACAATCGTTTTTGAACGGTCTTCACGTAACTCATTCTGTAAGGATCAACGACCAAGTTGGTATGTATTTGAAGTACCCAGGTTTCACAGTGGCTAAGTGTGGTGCTTCAATGCCAAAAGTTGAGGCAAGTTGATTAATGCATTCCTATTTCGATAATTCAGGTCGAAAATCGTAATAAATCATCGCAAGAAAATTTTCACGAGTGATTTGCAATTATGAAAGAGAGAATAAAAACAGCTCTCAAGTGAGAATGCTATATGAAAGTTTATGGTAAAAATTCCAAAGTTTTCGATGAAAATATCGAATTACAGCTAATTACGATACATGTTGGTCTGCTAAGGCACAAAATATAAAAGGCATCCCTTGTAGTCTTGTTCCAAACTTTCCACCATCGCAAGCCAAAATTCGTCCAGCCTGCGCTTGTTAAAATAGATAAATAAATTACGCGTACACTTCTGTTAGGTATTTCCCCGAGCTCCCCTCCTTTTTGTGGGGGCGTGCGTCTTGATCGTGTTTCACAAATGGAGGGACCAACAGTTTTAAGCCGACTCCGACCGGCAGATGGCTTTTTATGAGGCGATTTTTCATGCACCGAAATACACTCGGTCGTTTGCCATTGTCTGCCACGGAGCGACCGCTATTAGAAAAAAACCTTTTCTATCATTTTTCTGTTTCATATACCGAGATTCGAACCTTCGCACTCTCTATTCGGCTTATCTCGTCATAATATTGCCTCAAAAGACTTCGTCCAAAGTAACTTTTTTCTATTTTTCTAAAGCAAAAAGAAAAATGAAAAGTAAACTTATGTAAGCAAAAATTGGCTGTTAGGTATTTTTTTCAGATAAGAAAGAAATTAACTTACATAAAGTAACAAAATTTTCTGTCTTCACACACAACATCGCTATTTCCCATCTGTTTTTGTTGTGCGGCTTAAAATGGAGTTTACCGCTTCTGCAAATTTGTTGTTGCGCTAATGTAAAAGTTTTTCGTGAGCTGGTTTTGGATACATGTTTTTGTTAGCCCTTAGTTAGGCGCATATCTTTAGGCGTTCACTTTAAATTCCGAGTTGACCACTTCATACGTTTTTGATTGGTGGACAGTTTGAGAGACAGTGATGGAGCATACAGATCATTTTATAGAAACAAAGTACGTAAATTACAGAACTGTTTAAAGCTCTGAACGAGGCGTAGCAGTGATACACAGGCTCATACAACGACTATGGAGAGAAGAAACTGTTCCTGACGCAAGGCTGGTGGGATTGATAGTACCAATCCATAAAAAAGGGGACACGGCGCGATGTGAAAACTATCGTGGCTTCACACTACTCAGCACCTGCTACAAAATATTCTCATTCTCATTCTCAGTGGGAAAGAGAAGCAGTGGAAAAGCTTATAATATATGTGCAAGAAAATACTTGCTTGTATAATGTTCGCTCTAGTGAGTATATGGATCGACGCAAAAAAACGTCAGCATTTACAGATATCCATAAAAAATTGGAAACGGAAATGGTTGGCGTCACACTGGACGATGTTAAAAAAAAATGGAAAAACCTCCGTAGCCAATATATGAGGGAGCTACGAATACAAAAAAACTCCAAAAAAAGTGGAAGTGGAGTTAACGATTTATACGAAGTAAAGCTTTGGTGTTTTGACCAGTTATCGTTCCTTGAAGGCCATGTTGCAACTAGGCAGAGCCAAGACAATACTGAGGTAATAATAAAATGTATTTCAATACATAACTGACATAATTTAACATGTTTCACAAATTTGTTTTTCAGATGCCTCCTTCGAGTAACTCAAGTAATTTAAGTACAGCAAACAGCACAGAAACCGGTAGCTCGAGTGTAAGTGATGAGCCACTGAAAAAACCAAAAAAGGTACAAAACTTGACGATAAATATACAAAAAAAAATAAAATTTTGTTTTTTATAGAAAAACAACCAGTTCGCTGGTGTGCAACAGGAGCTGTCAGAATTTAGGTCTATGATCGAAAATAAACAACGAAATGGCAGAAAATACGCATGGTTGGGAGCTTTGGTTTCCAATCAAATGCATGAGGTAGATCCTGATAAATAGCAGGACGCCACTTGGGAAATCCAATCAGTGATAAAAAAATATATAGGAGAATCTCAACAGAAGCGTAGCACTCCAACATCGAACAGAACGTCTTCATCGTCAGACAAGGATCTGTTGCAGCTATCCATGGAGGGAGTTTTTGACGGAGAAGATTTTTGCGAATAAAGTAGGTATGGCTTAAAAAACTTATGGAACATGTTGATGTTGAATTACAATTGTTTTTTTGTTTCATTTCTAGATCCTGAAGCACCAAAAAAAGTGATAATCATACTCCGTGCCAAATACTATGTAAATAAGTAATAATAAGAATATGTTTAGAAATGTGTACACCAAAGTGCCTTAAAGAAAAGACTGAATTGAAAACCAATTATTTTTTCGTACCTTTGTTTCAGTTAAGCGTTTACACATGAAGTGAATTTTTTAGTATTTATTTTTTTATCAAAAAACAAAGACTAATGTTTACATATATATAAATAAAAACAAATTATTTATTATGTAACCAATCCAGTTTGCCTTCTTCATTAAAATATTTGAGAAACTGTTCACGTACGTTCTCTGCTGCACCTTTTCGCGGATTGTAGAATACATCGGAATCAGTTGAGTGGTTATTATTTACAGTTTCTGCGTTTACTCTCTCATCAGTGAACATTTCGCCATTTTCGATTAAATAATTGTGTAAAGCACAACACGTCAATACAATTTTCTCTACAGTGGCCACTTTCAGATTTATCGGAGCTAGAAGGACGCGAAATCTATTGGATAAAATTCCAAATGCATGTTCCACCACATGCCTTGCATGAGAGAGTCTTTGATTAAAAACTTGTTTTTCCTGGCATTGCGTGTGGTAGGGATATGGCTTCATTAAATGCATCTGCAGAGGAAATGCATCGTCTCCGACTACGACGTACGGTAGGCGTCGATCGTTTCCTATTGAAGCAGCTTTTGGTATTTCCTTCTCTTCTTGCAGAACATCCCTTAATTTGCTTTGCAGAAATACTCCAGCATCGTTACTGCGACCGTTACAACCAACGTCCACGAAAATAAATTTGGAATTAGCATCCATCAGGGCTAGTAAAATTATACTTCTAGTCCCTTTATAATTGTAATAGAAAGCTCCTTCAGAACGTGATGGACGAAAAGTTATATGCTTACCATCTAACGCGCCAATGCAGTTGGGGAATTGCCATTTAACTGCAAATTCTTTTGCAATGGCCTCCCATTCTGAATTGCTGTTTGGAAACTGCGTAAAAATTGTCATTAATTGCAAAATATTACAATTTCTATACTAAAAATAGTGCATACCTTTAAATACGACGATTTCAATTTGTTATAAAGGGCACTGCATACCTCAGGAACTATACTGGAAATTGAAGATTTGGATAAACGGGTCTGGTAATCCAAACTCACGTAAGACTCTCCTGAAAAAACACCCGCTAATAACAATGCTACATTACCATTTCTTTTAACTTACCAGTGCTGAGAAATCGCAGCGTCAATGCTAATTTTTCTGCTGCGGGAATCGCGGCTCTCATAGTCGAATCAGAGCGTTGTATTTCATTCGCTATTAGCGACAGCAAATAATCAAATTGAGATTTTGATACTCGTAGGAAGTTCCTGTAGCTTTGCTCATCGTGTACCAGCAATTCTTTGTTTAAAAAGGCGAACGAGCCGCGATCGCACCTATTTTTCCTCCATTCCTTTATCCATTGCCGCTTGGCTCTCTTGATAGGCAACGATGCAGCTTTCTCGCCCAATCTGGCCAATCCTATTAGGAATAAATAGTAATTAAAAATCGTATGTGCACATTTTACAAGCACTTAGTAACATACCTAAAAGTATTTCCTCTTTATCGCTGTCATCGGAGTCCAATTGCATAGCTTCTCTAATGAATTGAAATATGCTTGTAATTAATTCGCACTTTTGTTTTTTATCCATATTTTTGGAAAATATTTCCTTCACTTTATAAAATTGAGAATAGTAATCGCTGCACAAATTAGAGAAATGTCAAAATATGCAAAATGTCAAAAATGTCGCGGAAACATTTTTGCCCGTGTGAAAGCGAATGAAACATCAAAAGAGAATTTCCAGTGTCTCCCTTCCAGATGTCTCCTCGTGTAAATCGGGTCAACGTGAGTACCTGCTGGCGACATCTCAAACCCACGGTACCCAAAGGAACACGGATCAAAACAATGCGTTGATCAGCGCCCCAAAAATGCAAAAAGCACTTAAGGTACCAATTGGCAGTGTGGCACCTTGGTAGGGCTCGAGGCCTACCCATACCTCTGCCGTTCTGAAGGTCCCGGCACCTGGTTACAATGCAACTCTACATCGAGCCGAGGGCTCTACCCGCGCTTTAGGTCTCAACCACAGCCACCACGAAAACCTCCCCGAAGGGCCGTTCCCAAGAACAGGTCAGAGCGAACTCTGAGGGCTCCTGTTCCCCGTGGTACCGAGTTATGGTCTCCGGTAAGACATCGTGCCCGAAGACACTGCCAGTTGAGCACCCATACTACTCAGGCACTGGTAAACCTAGATTTTAGTCGCCTTTTACGACAGGCATACCTTACCTCGGGCATATTCTAACCCCTGCACCGCTGGGGGGGTAGCTATTGGACAGTAGGTTTTTGAAGTAGTAGATAGTTTCAAGTACCTGGCGGTACTAAAGGGTGTTTTTTTAGAGGTTAGGTTTTCAAGTTGGCACTGCTTTTTTCGTAGATGGTCTTTTTGACAGCTGTCACTTGATTTATGCTCAGTTTGGTTTGCCATTTCATAATGAATAGACTTACACCTGAACAACGTTTGCAAATCGTGCAAATTTGGGCCCAAAACGAGATGGCCACCGATCCCGATTTTCACAAGAAAATTTTGTTCAGCGATGAAGCTCACTTTTGGTTGAATGGGTATGTCAATAAGCAAAATTGTCGCATTTGGAGTGAACATAATCCACAAGCCATTGCTGAGACGCCGTTACATCCTCAAAAAGTCACTGTTTGGTGTGCTCTATGGGCAGAGGGAATCATTGGTCCATATTTCTTTAAAAATGAAGCCGGCCATAATGTTACAGTCAATGGAGAGCGCTATAGAGCCATGATTAATGACTTTTTCGTGCCTGAATTGGACGATGTTGATGTGGACGACCTTTGGTTCCAACAAGACGGCGCTACATGCCATACAGCCAACGCAACAATCGATTTATTGAAGGAAACTTTTGGTGAGCGCATTATCTCACGCCGTGGACCTGTGGCGTGGCCTCCAAGATCGTGCGATATAACACCGCTGGACTATTTCTTGTGGGGCTATGTGAAGTCGCTTGTCTACGCAGATAAGCCCGAGACGATTGACGTCTTGGAAGAGAATATTCGGCGCGTTATTGCTGACATACGGCCCCAGTTGCTGCAAAAAGTGGTCGAAAATTGGGCCTCTCGGCTGGAATTTACTCGAGTCAGCCGCGGCGGCCACTTGCCCGAAATGATTTTTAAAACATAATGGCAAACCCTTACCTTTATAATAAAGCTAAATTCTTGGCCATAACATTAAATTATATACGTTTTATTTCATCTTGAAAACCTAACCTCTAAAAAAAACACCCTTTACTAAAAATTACAATAATTTATGATTAACAAAGCTTTCTACGCCAATCTGAAACTACCAAAGTCCAGAATACTCTCGCGCAGCGTTAAGTCCAGTATATATTTACAAAACAATAATAAGGCCAGTTTTGACATACAAGTATGGCTGTGAGTCAAGGGTATTGTCAATGAAATAAAATCTCCGAACTTTCGGAAAAAGAGTCTTACGAAAAGTGTAATGTTCAATCTGGGTTGAGGATGGTTTTTATAGAATTAGGAATTAGATGCAATGAGGAGCTGCAGCGGATTTGCAAAGGCGAAGTTGTCGTTAGGCTCGTCAAAGACTCCAATGGTTAGGTTATGTCATGCGCATGAGTAAGGAACGTCCCCAAAAATCCTTCTTAAATTACAACAACGCATTGCCCCCAGTTGTTAAGGAAGGCCTAGGAAAAGCTGACTCGACAACGTCATCGAAGATACCAAGAAACTGAAAATACTTAACTGAAGGTCTGCTGCTTTGAATGGTACTTGTATTACTTGGAAACGGCTAGTTGAGGAAGTTAAAGCTCACTCCGAGCTGTAATGCTGCTGATGATCATGGGGATGATGACGATGATGATGTACAGGGCCCGCTATCTATCGTTACGGATTTCAACTAGGTATTATTTGAAGAATGGTAACACTTAGCTGTCATCTGATTTGACAGAAAATTAGTTTTATTCTTCCGCTGAACGAAAATGGTTGTGTATACGCTCAAAGAAAGCTGGAAAATATTGCGACATTACTTTGAAAATCATGGTAATGTTGCAGAATGTGTACGAAAATTACGTACGGCAATGGGAAGAAGAAAAGCACCGAATGAAGCGTATGTGCGTTACTTTGCGAAAAAAGTAAGAGAACCTCGGAGCTGCGATTTGACGCCGTCGGATTATTGTCTTGGGGTGCCGTCAAAGACCAGTGTTATGCCAACAAACCAGCAACAATTGATGCACTGAAGACCAACATACGCGATGTCATAGCTGAAATACAGCCGCATACAATCGAAAATGTGTTGGAAAATTGGACCGATCGTATGGGATGGCTAGCCGAGGCAGCCATATGAATGAAGTTGTGTTCCATCATTAACCGGAAGGATTGTGCTTTAAAATAAAAAAACAGTTAGGAAAAATATTGAGTAGTTTCTTTTTTATAGCATTTTTAATTCCGTAAAGTTATATGGCGGACCCTTTATATACGTGAAAGTTACCACTTTTTTATGTGAAAATATTTACAATATTCTCTGTATTTTTCGCTTTCTTAGGCCCAATATTCCAGTGCTAGTTTAACTGTGGTGAATTCTTCAACTGAGCTTGCAGCGTCCAGCGCATGAACTTAGTTTAGCTGGAAATCAGAGTTGAATTTAAATTGAAAAGCTGGAATCGTTTTTAAAGCTGGTGATGATAAGAGCTTAATGGGCTTTTTTAAAGTATTTTATTTTCACTAATTTCATATACTTATCATTATTTCCTATTTTATTTCAGCGTCATAATACTATTTATTGTGAGGTGCCAATGATTGAAAATGCGTTCATATGATAAAAGGATGCGCACTTGGATCTAAAAGAACGGAATTGAACGTCACCGAAAGTTAGTGGTTGGTTTTGAAGACAGATATAAGCAAATATGACATCCATAACAAATTTCATCTTAAAAAGGCGATACTTGAAGAGTGGAACCAAATTAGTCCAGAATACACAAAAAATTGGCTGACTTCATGCCACGCCAGCTTGAAGCTATAATTGATAATAAAGAATACCCTACAAAGTGCTATATACCTTAAAACTTAAAAAATTAGCAAGAAATAGTTGCACTTTTTAAGTTGCATCATTTAAGCTGCAGCGTGAATTCTCTGTACGAGGTGTGTTCAAAAAGTATCGCGAATTTTAATTTACCGCCGGTTATGTATATTCGAATTTCAGTTTTTTTGTGGCGATATGTTGATACTCATGCCTCTCACTCATGCCGACGAGTTGGGCCATTTTAAATGTTCAGTAAATTGTTGACAGCTGCTTTGCTTGCACGTGTTTCGGCTCATCTTCGATTTTTACCTATTCAAAAAGATGGATCAAAGAACCTGAATCAAATTTTGTGTGAAAAACGAAATTAAGTGCGCAGATGCATTCCGAATGTTGGCTGCATCATACGGAGAAGCTACTTTGGACCAAAGCAACGTTTATCGGTGGTACAAAATGTTCTCAGAAGGCCGAGAAGCGTGCCGGCGTGCTGGACGCCCGAGCACTTCAACAACAGACGAAAAAATTTATGAAGTGAAGAAAATGGTATTGACCAATCGTCGAATCACCGTTAGAGAAGTTGCTGAGCACCTAGACATATCGATTGGCTCGTGCCATTCGATTTTTTTCAATGATTTGGGCATGAGATGGGTCGCCGAAAAATTCGTACCAAAACTGCTTTACTTCGATCAAAAGCAGCATCGCATGAACATTGCTAATGAGATGTTGGACTCTGTCCGCGACGACCCAAAGTTGCTCCAGAGGGTCATAACTGGTGACGAATCTTGGGTTTATGGTTATGACGTGGAAACCAAAGCTCAAGCATCTCAATGAAAGCTGCCGCACGAACCAAGACCGGAAAAAGCGCGCCAAGTTCGGTCGAATGTAAAAGTTTTGCTTACCGATTTCTTCGATTGCAGGGGCGTTGTGCATCATGAGTTCTTGTCACAGGGTAAAACGGTCAATAAGGAATATTACCTGCATGTTATGCGCAGTTTGCACGAAGCCATCCTCCAATAACGCCCGGATTTGTGGAAGAACAAAAATTGGCTCTTGCATCACGACAACGCCTCTGCTCACACATCGTTGCTTGTGCGCGACTTTTTGACCAAAAACAACACACTAATGATGCCACAGCCACCGTATTACCCAGATCTGCGCCCTGTGATTTTTTCTAGCTCCCGAAACTGAAGAGGCCCATGAAAGGACGGCGCTACGCTACGATTGACGAGATAAAGACGGAAGCGAAGGAGGAGCTAGACAAGATAGAAAAAATGATTTTTTGAAGTGCTTCGCAGATTGGAAAAAACGTTGGCACAAGTGCATTATATCTCATGGGGATTACTTTGAAGGGGACAAAATAGAAATTATTGAATAAATAAATAATTTTTGAAAAAAAAACACAAAATTCGTGTTACTTTTTTAACACACCTCGTATGTTTCTGTTTTCGTTTTTCCATTACAATGAAATGAGTGAACGAAATAAAAAAAAATAAATGAAATATATGCATATTTTGTTTTTTCATTTGCGCGAATATTACACTTTATAAAGAAATCGTATCTGTATCAAATAAGGTGTGAGAGACTGTACACATATGTATGTATATCGCTTTATTAGTGGATGGCACTATCTAAATTTTTCGGGCGGACAGTTTAAGTTTCGAAATGTTTTGTTTCTATATCTAAACGTTACGTATGTTTGAAAGCTCGCTTCCTATAATGCCAGATCAAATAAATTCTTAAAAAAAGTTTTTTATGTTATGTTATGTTATGTTATGTTATGTTATGTTATGTTATGTTATGTTATGTTATGTTATGTTATGTTATGTTATGTTATGTTATGTTATGTTATGTTATGTTATGTTATGTTATGTTATGTTATGTTATGTTATGTTATGTTATGTTATGTTATGTTATGTTATGTTATGTTATGTTATGTTATGTTATGTTATGTTATGTTATGTTATGTTATGTTATGTTATGTTATGTTATGTTATGTTATGTTATGTTATGTTATGTTATGTTATGTTATGTTATGTTATGTTATGTTATGTTATGTTATGTTATGTTATGTTATGTTATGTTATGTTATGTTATGTTATGTTATGTTATGTTATGTTATGTTATGTTATGTTATGTTATGTTATGTTATGTTATGTTATGTTATGTTATGTTATGTTATGTTATGTTATGTTATGTTATGTTATGTTATGTTATGTTATGTTATGTTATGTTATGTTATGTTATGTTATGTTATGTTATGTTATGTTATGTTATGTTATGTTATGTTATGTTATGTAATGTTATGTTATGTTATGTTATATTATGTTATGCTATGTTAGTAAGTAAGTAAATTAAGTCTACTCAAACTGAGCTCTTAGGCTAAATTTTGCACCTACATATTGTATATATATAATTGGCGCGTACACCCTTTTTGGGTGTTTGGTCGAGCTCCTCCTCCTATTTGGGGTGTGCGTCTTGATGTTGTTCCACAAATGGAGGGACCTACAGTTTTTAAGCCGACTCCGAACGGCTTATATTTTAATGAGGAGCTTTTTTCATGGCAGAAAACACTCACTCGGAGGTTTGCCATTGCCTGCCGAAGGGCGACCGCTATTAGAAAAATGTTTTTCTTTTTCTTTTAATTTTGATGTTTCACCGAGATTCGAACCTACGTTCTCTCTGTGAATTCCGAATGGTAGTCACGCACCAGCCCATTCGGCTACGGCGGCCGCCATTTTTTTCACCTACAACTTTATATAAATTTGTGCCTAATGATTTAATTTTTTTATGTTAGATACGCTTTCGGCCGTTTGCGAGCGCTTTGAGAAGAAAATTCTTACAATTTTCAAGTTTTATGTCGGCAAATTCAGAAGCAAACGTCTTGTTGTTGTAACAGCAAGAAACATTCTCCAAAAATTTTTAGGGAAACCCTACTGAAGCACCAATTTAGCCCGGGCACAAAACATCGCCGTTCCGTTAACTTAGAACCGACTGCCGTAGGAATCACCGTATCAATATCCGATATTCAAAACCTAAATGCTACCGGAAATTTTAATTGAATACATCAACAATTGCAATTTATAATGCCAAAAAAGGCAAACGCCTATTTGAATCCTTCAATCGCACAGCTCACCAAAAATATACCGATTCAAACTGGGTCAACACAAAAATGCAAAAAAAACTATTCAATTTTATTTTCACACTTTTTAACTGAATGCTATTGTACATGCATATTCATGTATGTGTGTATGTATGCAGCTATGTATGTATGTATTTTCGGCGCTTGTTAGCGCGAACCGCCTAGTTTCATCAGCATTGAATTGCATAGAATTTTAATCGAAAACTTCAAATGTCTAAGTGATGGCCTGCCTACCTGTCTGCCAGGTTGTCAGTGGTTGAAACTGATTTGCTTTGCCAAAGGCGAAAATCAACCAAATGAATATGTGGTTGTGAAAGGATATTCCATTTCTATGTACATTTGTTAGGTTATTTTTATTTTTTTTTTGTTGGCTTGGAAATGCGCTCAAAATGGAAAATAACTAAATGCTTATAAAATAGAGGCAACCATTTGTTTTTTGATATTTTTTGTTTTTACTTTATTATACCACTGCGGCATTGCTTTGCTGAAGCGCGTAGGAGATTGCTGCTGGCGGGTGTGTGTTTGTGTGTGCGCCTGTTGTTAGTAGTATTGGTTTGGTGCAGTCATAACAGCTAAAAACAATCGAAAATCGGTATGGCAACAATATGGCTAACAACATATGCAGGCAATTGAAAGTGCGGTTTTGTTGTTAGCCAACTTCGACAGTGGCTGTGGCTGTGGCTGTGGTTGCTGATTGAGTAGCAGGTTAAGCGAACCCTCATGTATTTTCACAATGGTTGAGTGCATAAGGGAACGAAGGGGCGAACTGAGTGATTTTATTTATTTTTCAACTTTTCAACTTTTCATTTGTTTATTTGTGTTATCTAAGCCGCTAGTAGCTATAACCGATATTTCGACTTGGTACCAGCTAGCCGACGTAATCGAGAGCTTTTTATACACATAGAAATATCCACACAAATATATATATATATATATAAATGATTCACTATATCTGCAATCTTGTTGGCTGTCTGCATTTCGGCTTACACTCGTTGGGCATACGAATACACACACACACACCCCTTCATATTTATGCATTTACATGCTTTGATACTCAAACGTAGCCACAAAGCCTCCGCCGAGTGAGTGATGTGAGCGTTTGTGACTTCCTGATAGTTTCCAGGTGCAACATTTATAGCTTTTTGTTTACTCAAGTACTCGCCAATGCATGAAGTCTGTGCGCTCTCTGGTCAACCAACAAATTTAATTTATTTTTCAACTTCAAAAGTCAAGTGTTGCGTTTGTTTTGTGATGTCAGCTGATTTTTGTTCCTTTCAATGCTCGATTTTTAATGGATTGGCGTGTCTCTATTGTTTCTGTGTATGACTTGTTATTGTTGTTGTTGTTGTTGTTGCAATTGCTATCGAGTCTACCGAAGCTATATATTTGCGGCTAAGCAAATAATGGCACCCGAGGGAAGAGCATTTCCTGCGACAGCTGCAATCGGCCACTTCCATACGTCGCCATACTTCTGCGCTATTTGCTGTTGCTGTTTTTGAGCGAAATAGTTTAAAAATGGAAATTTCGTATACAATAAATGTTGGTGCAAAACCATTGACAACGCAATAGGTAATAAAAATGCAAGAAATATGGCGCAATAAGAGTGGTGAGGATGGAGAGTGAAAAAATGAAGCCAAGTAAGTTGAAAAAGTCCACTGAAATAAATCGAATGCCAAAAGTGGTTTGTATGTTGGATAACAAGCTGAAATTCACCTGAGGCGCACACCCACTTGGAAGAGCACCACAGGAACCGCAAGTAGTACTTGAGAGTGGGTAAGAGGATGACGATTTTGTATTGTAGTGAACGAGTAGGGAGTAGAGTGTGTGCTTGCGGCATGCCCAGCTGGAAATATTTCTAATAGTGGCAGGTATACAAGCAGAGAGGTGCATAGTGATTTGCTTTTATTGGCATGTAGATCGGCATATTAATATAGTAAGAGTTACCTAGCAAGCATAGTACTCTCAAGATCGGGTCACAGACATTTTTTTGAATAATTCGGAATTGAAGTTGGCCTGGGGTTTGAGCTGGTAAAGACTGCCAATTAATATCGAAAACTTCAACTCTTCAATGTCAAACCTATAGATCATTTCGGCATTGAAAAAGCTTCTAATAAAAATATCCTTTGCCGTTATAGGCCGGCGAGAAACTATGGAGCACCACCAATAGGTACAACACAAATGTAAAGGAAGAAAAACTTGGCCTAGGCCCACATCAAGAATGCATGCAACATTCTTTTCTTAAAACAGATATTGCCTTGAAATCTTTGAAACTTTATATACGAGGATTTTGTTTGAAGATTTCCACTGGAGCTAATTATTTCTTTAACGTCAGAGTTTTTGCAAATTTATTTAAGATGATCTTGCTGATCTTAGCTGAAACATAAAGAAGTCGATCCATTATTGAATTGGATGATAACTGATAATGGAAGTTAAGTCACACACCACAGCTACAGGCAAAAAATTATTTTTTTTTGTTTTAAATCTGAAAATTTCCGACAACTTTCGAAAATGTTTATTTCAGCCAAGCCGAGCTCCTCCTCCTATTTGTGGTGTGCGTTTTGATGTTGTTCCACAAATGGAGGGACCTACAGTTTCAAGTCGACTCCGAACGGCAGATATTTTATGAGGAGCTTTTTAATGGAGGTTTGCTATTGCCTGCCGAGGGGCGACCGCTATTAGAAAAATGTTTTTCTTAATTTTGGTGTTCCATCGAGACTCGAACCAACGTTCTCCCTTTGAATTCCGAATGGTAATCACGCACCAACCCATTCGGCTACGGCGGCCGCCTGAAAAAAAAATACTGCTTGGAATTATCTTCGAAAGGTAGTAGGATCGGTCAACGTATTCTCCAGATATTAAAAATTTGTATAATTAACCTTTTTTCTTAATTCAAAACCGTAAAATTTAAAAAACAGCTTGCAAAAAAAAAAAAAAATGATGTGGAGCTTTGGAGTTAGCGGCCGCCTTTACAAAGAAATTGAATGGTCGGGTTATGGCATTTTTTGGCTGTTAGCTAGTGGTATCCAGGCTGCTACTTTAAATACTTATACATCCATGTATTCAGGCTGAAAAACCATTGCAATCATACCTAAAGCAGTAAAGCATCTGAATTTACTGCCAAAACGGTATCCAGATCAGAACGACTTTCAGTTTTGGAGCTGTCGGTATAGAAAGTTTTATATATTCTTTAAGTGGTTGATAATGGGTTAAAAAGTAGATCACTTACAAGAACAACAGCCCACAAAAATAGTTAGCAATTTCTTGAATCGCAGAGCTATGAATTCGCCTTCAAAATGTTCATTGGATATTTGTTCTACAGAGTTCGGTTGAAAAGTAATGAGCCTTCCCGCGCGGAGCGTCTGCCAAGCGATCAACTGAATCGGCTGGTGGGGAAAAATGATCGTTGGACCTTCCCGTTCCACTGGATTTTGCAGTAGCGAAAATGTAGCGATCGTTGGAGCAACGTTACTCGATCAAATTTTGCGTAAAGCTAAACATTTTGTACCTCCAGGAAGCACTGTAAACGCGGCATTTTACAAAGAAGTGTTCCTTCGGCTGAAAAACCGCGTCGTCCGGGTTCGGCCCGACCTCGGCAACAACTGGACCCTTCATCACGACAATGCGGGGGTTCCGGTGCTTCCCCAGCCTCCCTACAGCCCAGACCTGTCCTCTCCGGAGTTCTTCTTGTTCCCGCGCCTGAAAAGAAAGTTGAAGAGGAGGCGTTTCGACTCCATCGAGGCGATCCAAAAAACTGTGATAGCCGAATTGAACGCGATTCCGGCGGATGAGTTTAAAAAATGTTTCCTGCAGTGGAAGGACCGCTATCAGGGTTCTATTTTGAAGAATATTAGTTGTATAAGCCAAAAGGCTTAATAAAACTGCTGACAAAAATAAGGCTCATTAATTTTCAGTCAAACCCTGTAACTATGCAAATTTCATTGCTGAAGTACTAAAGCGAAGAAACGCTTAGAATCTCTTTCTTGACTCACACGCATATAAATCCTTGAAAGAGATTTGGCTGAAGTTATTGTCTCATGTTCCACGTGAAATTAAAGGCAAAAATTGCTCATTGTGCTTAAGGCCTGAAGAGAGGATTTGAATGATGAAAGGTGGTGTGGGAATTTATAGTGCCTCTGCAAGCTTCCCTGACTCTTTTATGAATAGTAGTTTGTCGAGGGAAAAAGCATGTAGCTCGTCTATTTTCAATACAACCGACGCCAAAATGCATCCATTAAGTCTGGCGAAGGTTGAATAGCGACAAAGAAAATGTTCTGCATTATCTTCACCCTCCAAAAAATGACACTTACTGCAACCATATGTTGTCACCATGGATTGTATCCGCAATCAGTCCTATCAGGGACTAGCTCCGTAGTTCTGCTTTAATTGGATGCTACGAGGAATCGCACTTCGCCAATTTATCAGCAAGTTCGTTGCCTAGAATACTACAGTACCCAGACATCAATATATGTTCCAGGACATTCTGCCTTTTAACGGAGTTCAGTATTAACTTAGATTCCTGAACTTTCTTTGGAGAGATGGGAATGGTGTGCTTAGGGCAGCTTAACTGTTACTGTAGGTCTCGCTACCTTTTGCTAATTATCCAGTTTGTGACTTTCGGTATTGTAAAGACTTCCCACTGAGGGAGAGTTGTCATCGTACCTAAAGCAGTAAAGTATCTGAAGTTGCTGTTCACAGGTTATACAGTACCATTTTCAGTTTTGGAGCCGTCGGTTTAAACAGTTTTTAGCGAGCACCGCACGAGAGTGTATGGATATTGAAAGGAACAATTAAAGTTTTTTATATTATATAACAGGAAAAATGATGAGGCTCATAAAGATGAATCAATGGTGCAAAATGAATCACCATGTCGGAAGATGTATAAGTTTTGAAAATGAGGTCCTTCACTTGACACTGACACTTGTGAATTAGACAGCTGAAAACTGATAACCAATAGAGCGCGTTAAGATCAAAATAAAGATTTCCATCTATCAAGATAATTTTTTTGATTTAGAAAAAATGTTATCGAAAAATAAAATTGGATGATAAATTTCGCGCCACCTAGTAAAATAAAATGAATCGCACTAGATGACGCTTCAATGGCACAGCTATTTATTCATAACTAATTCTTTCTGGCGGCCACCGTAGCCGAATGGGCTGGTGCGTGACTATCATTCGGAATTCGGAGTATGTTGGTTCGAATCTCCGCGAAACACCAAAATGAAGAAAAAGGGTTTTCTAATAGCGGCCGCCACCCGGCAGACAATGGCAAACCTCCGAGTGTATTTCTGCCATGAAAAAGCTCCTCATAAAAAATATCGCAGTCGGCTTAAAACTGTAGGCCCATCTAATATGGAAAAATATTAAGGCGCCCACCATAAATAGGGTCTTGGCCACACACCCAGAAAGAGTGTAAGCGTCAATTATATGTATATATACATACAATAATTAATTCAAATTTTCTAAAAAAAAGCTTGGAAAGTCCTAGAAATTTGAGTGACTTTCAGAGCTCAGAACCATTAAAATTTTGCGTAGACGATATATCTGATATTTTTTCCATATTAAAAGGGGTTTCGAAAGTGCAGCGTTCTACTTTGAGATACTTTAGAATAAAATAATAAATAAAAAATAAATAACTAAAAAAAATCGTGATGTTACATATCCTCAAATATAGACAAAAATCGTAATTTTTTTTACTTTTAGGCCAGAATATCCGGAAAAGCTGGCGTTCTTAGTTCAGTTTTGTATTCATTACCTCAAAAACCGTCAGAAAGGTGTAGTCGATTTGTTTTTTTTTTATTTATTTATTGTCTTTGAAAGGATACATTCTTACAGACTATATTAAGCTAATGTACAATAGTTTAGTAGTTACTAAGAAGAGAACGATTTAAGATGATTGACTAAGATGCCCTACGGCCATGTAAAATCAGCACCAGAAGATTTGAAAAACATATTTAAATCTGCACATGCCCTAGGAATCGGAGCATTCAGCCCATAGTTGGTTCTCGAGAAGCCAATTTTAAAGGTTTCGTACTGTGGGAGCCTCATATTGGGTATATTAAATTGAATTTTACTTAAAAGGGAAGGACAATCAATAGATCCAGAAATGATACGAATAATAAATGAGCACGATAGAATAGATCGTCTGCTATCAAGTGGTTTTAAGTCAATTAATAGACATCGAGAGCGGTACGATGGTACAGGTTCAGAAAAGTTTAAAGATCGGAGCGCAAAATGAAGAAAGACTTTCTGAATTCTCTCAATCCGATTAGACAGACCTATTTGGAACGGTCTCCAAATAATAGCGGCATACTCTAATCTTGATCTAACAAAAGCACGATACAATTTTTTGAGAGTGTGTGGGTTGGTAAATGCAGAACAATTTCGGCGAAAGAATGTTAGCATCGCATATGATCGTCTGTATTTTGTTATATTGCAGTGAAACCTCTCTTAAGCGGACACGCACCGTCAGTCAGCCTTTGTCCCTCCAAGTGAGGCGTCCACTCAAAAGAGGGTAACTTCTTCCGAGACCTAAGATTTGGTAAACAAAAAAAGTTCAGCTCAAGTGAGCTGTCCGGCTAATAGAGGTGCCCGTAAGGAGATGTTACGCTGTATATTATTACATTAGGTAGGAATTCGCCAATAACTAAAAACATCAATTTCCAGCTGGGTCAGTTAATTCAAGCTATTTTTCATTTGCGTTCCAGCGTATGCAAATACAAATCGTACACAGCTGTCAAAGTGCATAAAATCAATTAAATTGCTTGCGTTTTTGTCTATGTTATGCTTTGCTGAATTTCAGTTGTTTTTGTTCGTTCTTTTTGTCCCTTTCTAGAGTTGTGCTTCAGCCCTTAGCTTAATTTTGTTGTGCTTTCTATTGTTATTTGGTTTTCTGAAAAAAAACCATATCTTAGCATTGATTGTGCGAATCTCTGGTGAATTGACACCTGAGCAAATTCTCAAAGTAGGATGAGTGGAATGGATAGCGGTAGAGATACTCGTAGATTTGGATTGGCTTGGCCGCCAACGGCAACGGAGTCAATTAAATCGAAAATATGCATTTGGCTAATACTAAAATTTGCTTGCATACACAAGTAAAATAACAAAAAGGGGAATGATAGCTAACAAGCTTAGACTTTGCGTATAGCGCATTCCACGCTCACAACAGACTTGGCTTTTAATAAAAATTGCAGGTGATCCGAGTGGATGAGCGAAGGTGGTTTGCGCTATCTTTCATTCATACGCATAAATATAAGTCTGTGGACTTTGACAAAACTACTTATTTGGCTTTGTAGAGTGTTTGCTCTGAGTCCAGTAAATTCTGATTTCTCATAGAAAAATTTAATATTTTATGGAATTTTTATTAAGATGGTTAGATTAGGTTGAAACGGTTGCCTGGAGAGAGGCCTACCTTGGATGAAAATAAAAAAAAAAATTATCCTTTGTGATACTATTGCAAAGGAAATAAGAAGACTAGGGTGAAAGGAAGAAGGATTTGTATTTGTTGATGACGACAGAACGATGATTGAGTCACGGTGGTGTTAGTCGCTTCGTACTGCTGAGTGAAGTTCATCAGGTTTTTAATATTAAGATGGTTACCTAAGCTATGGCTATACTTCATAATTTCATTTAAATTCTCGAAAAAGGAAAGTAATTTGGTGGCTGATAGAAAAACAAATCGCTAAGTCGACAAGTTTTTTGTACGAAAAGTACACAGAATTTATATCCTTGCCCACTCCTACGATTTTTTCTCATATGTACACACCCCGTTGCGAAATTATAATCATACCACTATGTCGTTTGGTTTTCAAATAAAGTTCATACCACAAAGAAGACAAGAGTCATATAATGTAAAGTTTCAAACTTTGTACAGAATTTTTCAAAATTCCTTCAAAATATTCATTTTTTCCACCAGCATTTTAACACTTTTTTTATTGGGTATGGGAATACAGGGTTGGCCATATTAAACTGACCCATTGAGTAACCCTATAACTTTTTACTGTAATTTGAAATCTAAGGTTTACGTCAACCAGCCAAAGACACTAGGCGCACTTAAAGCCAATATCCGACGGGAAATAGCCGCCATATCGGCCGAGACGCTGGCCAAAACTATGGAAAACGCCGAAAAACGGGCACATTACGCTATACGAGCTAAGGGCGACCACTTGCGCGATATCATATTCAAAAAGTGATGTAAACGAATCTCCTTGAACTAAATTAAATGTTTTTCACGATGAAACACAAAAAAATGTTTCTTTTTCCATATTTTTTTAATAATCACATGGGTCAGTTTAATATGGCCAACCCTGTATGTTTCCGCCCTTTCTTTGCCGAAGTTACGAATTATTTAATCAATTAAATAATACATGATTTTATGTGAAGTATGTGCCATTGGAAGCCACAACTTTACTCTCTTTTTCAGGCGGCATACGGATTCCTCTGACGAAAAATTAGAGTTCTTTTTACTGGACCCATTCAGTGGGACAGTTTGCGATGTTCTCGTAAGAAGTGAACCGCTCTACAATAAGGGCAGACTGCATTGATCGGAAAAGATGGTAATCCGAGAGTGCAATGTCTGGAGAATATGGTGAGTGGGACGAGTTTTCCCATTTCAGTCCCTCTAAATATTTCTGGTCCCATTTAGCAACGTGGCCGCCGTAGCCGAATGGGTTGGTGCGTGATTACCATTCGGAATTCATAGAGAGAACGTTGGTTCGAATCTCGGTGAAACCAAAATTAATAAAAAACATTTTTCTAATAGCAGTCGCCCCTCGGCAGGCAATGGCAAATCTCCGAGTGTTTTTCTGCCATGAAAAAGCTCCTCATAAAAATATCTGCCGTTCGGAGTCGGCTTGAAACTGCAGGTCCCTCCATTTGTGGAACAACATCAAGAAGCACACCACAAATAAAAGGAGGAGCTCGGCCAAACCCCCAAAAAGGGTGTACGCGCTAATTTTATATATATATATATATATATATATACCTAATATATATATAATATATATATTTAGCAACGTGTGGTCTGGCGTTGACATGCTGAAAAATCAGTTTGTCATGTCTAGCGTCCCATTCCGGCCGCTTTTCTTTGAGAGCTCGATTCAAACGCATTAGTTAACGATCGCCAGTGATGGTTTCAGATGGCTTAAGGAGTTCATAATAGATGACACCCTTTTGATCCCACCAGATGCACAACTTAACCTTTGATGCATGAATATTTTTTTTCGCTGCCGATGGACCTGGGTCACATGGCAGACTTCAACTTTTTCCATGAAGCATCTCACAAGTCACAAAACGTGTCTCGATATCCTTCTCCGTCCAGTTACCTGCTTTCTGGACCATTATCATCGCGTGCGATGCTCTGCCCACATCTAACTCTTGAGAGGGTTCGACATGCGTCTTCATCCAATAATTGTTGTAGTTGAGTATCTTCGAATTTTTTCGGTGCCCTTTCGCGAGATGTTTCCACTGCACTTTTCTTTAAAAGGTAATAATGAAGCATAACTTCCCGCAAATGCTGTTTTTTCGGGACGAGCATAGACATTTTTGACGTCAGATAAAGAGGAGCTTTACGCTTCGGGACCACACATACACACCTTCAAATCACCAAGATATTACCGGAGCGAACACAAAAATAATATCAGCAGCGACAGCAGCCGTATACGGTTCATTTTTGATAATTTTTTCCTTGAGGGCGTTGCTCATTTTCTCTATATAACAAAATTTCAATAAAATATATGAAATTTTGCTAGAAATTGAATTTATGCGGTTTTCTTATAGAATAAAGAAATATAAATAAAAAGAAATATTTATTTATTGACAGAAGCAATAAATAATGGAGTCAATGAAAAAAAAAGAGTTTCGTGGCACAATGATTTTGTTATTGCTCGGAATAAAGCAGTGCTTCCTTAAGCTATATTGCGTTCCCTTCAAAGGTTCAGAGAATGCCCTTTAATCTAATTTATGGCGGAGCATTAGTCCCTGATCTGACTCACAGTTCATTTTTAATAGAAACTTTTTTTTCAAAATTTTTTTTTAACTAATTATCCTGCCACTATTTCGTTGTGAGATACCGAATTGGATCGAGTGGTCAAGGTACGGTAGGTACGTGAATTGGTGGAAGCACCAATCTGGCACTCCCCAAGTAGCACTCAAGGGCCGTTTTGATACCATTATGAAACCTCAAATGGACAGATAACTGCAGCCAACCAGAGCTGTTGATGTAACAGAGAAGGTCGATGGGGTTTAAGTTGGAGCACTACTGCTCTGATTGCTAAATCCGAACATTTACAGAGAAAGTGCTCAAAAGTCTCTTTCTCTGAAAAGTCTCAACAGCTTCTGCAATGGGGATTAAATAGTAAATTCATCTTTTTGCATGAGCTCCCATCGCCCAATGACCGGTAAGCACAGTTACAAGTTTGAAAATGGAATGGCGGGGAGTCCTCAGGACTATCTGTGTTTCACATCTAATATCCTGGGGCCATAGAATTTTCGAAATAGCAAATGGATCCTCATCTGATCTGTGCTTTCCTGAGAAATAAGTTGTGCAATTTGTCCTTTAACAATAGTCAGGGGGATACCGATGACCGGGTGAGACCAATACAGTCGACCCGTTCCAAGCTCATCAGCAATTTCTTTTTCCTCTGTGTTCCTCTGAGTCTTGGAACCCAGATCCGAGAAATGTTACCTGAACACTTATAATTAGTTTGGATCTGCACCAAGGCATCGTCAGAGCCTTCGTCGCAGCTTGACTATCGAAAAAAAATGTTGATACTTCCCTCGCTACCGCATGCCTGCAGGAACGCAAAGATTTTTATATAGATAGACTTCGGTAATATATAAATTGACTAATTTAGAGAAAACTCATGCTCTGACCATCTTGGATCCGTCTGTGAAGACAGAGGTTACAGCCTCGGCGCAGATTTTCCCCGCGTTCCAATCGTGCCTACTTGGAAGTATTGCCCTGGCAAGACCCTCAAGGTGAAGTTTGCTGATAGAGATATCTCTACGAAGTAAAGAGAAATACGAAGTTAACTGCCTAAAAATGCTACCATCGCCCCTTCACAGAGGCCAACCTCCTTTACCCTGATTGCATTTTGAGCACCGATGGAAATAACGTGAAAGGCGATGGAAATTAAGTGCAAAGCGACATTAAAAGCAGCACTGGGACAAGTTCTACATGCTCCGGTGATGCCAATACAATTTAATGATATTATAGCATTTCCGAAGAGCTTCCCACCAAACCAGGCGCTGATACATTAAAATTGGCAGAACCACTAAATTGTACATCCAAAAAACGATATGTGACTTGAGTTCCCATTCTTTGCCGAACATAGATTTGCGGGAATAGAAAGCTATACTGGCCACCTTAAGCCGATTTTCAATGTGTAGCTTCCAATGGAGTTAGGAGTCTCCCGAAGATATCGAACTTTCGATGAAAGTTCTAATCTGGGAAGTCTAAAATGTGGAGGTTATACTTTCTGGTAAATAGCACCAGCTCCTTTTATCAGAGTTAACTCTGAGGCCGCAACTGGCAGCCCAGCCACTTAGTACAGCTAATGACCATTCCAAAACCTTAGGCAGGACTGAGGGGAACGGTTCCGATACCAACGGTCCCAATACCGATACCAAGTCATCCGGGTATGCTACTATCTTAATTATACTCTTATTTCATTTAATCACACCTTCGTCAATAGCAGCTAGCCAAAGGAAAGGCGGTCAAGGTAAGCCGATTCGTATTGGTGCGCAAGTAAGTTCTCGCTGTTTTTTGATGAAAATACCACTTTATTCTGAAAAAATGGTTACAAGTGAATCATTGAAAGTATTGCCCATCGCTGGCTACTACTTTTTCCCATCTTTCTGGTAGATTTCGTATACCGTCGCGGTAAAACTGTTCATCTTTTGAGGCTATCCAAGGGTCAAGCCATTTTTTGATGTCTTCATATGAATGGAACTGCTGGCCAGCTAAACCATGTGTCATCGATCGGAACAGGTGATAATCGGAAGACGCAATATTTGGAGAATATGGCGAGTGGGGTAGGATTTTTCATTTCAGTGTTTCCAGATAGGTTTTAACGGGTTTGGCAACGTGAGACCGAGCGTTGTCATGCTGTAGAATCACTTTTTTATGCCTCTCGATATCGATCGCCAGTGATGGTTTCGCTTGGTTTTAATAGTTCATAATAAATAACACCAACTTGGTCCCACCAAATACATAGTATAACCTTCGCAGCGTGAATATTCGGCCGAGGCGACGATGTAGGAGCATGACCGGGCAGTCCCCATGACTTTCTTTTCTTTGGATTGCTGTAATGCATCCATTTTCCATCACCTGTCACGATGCGATGAAGAAAATCCTTCCGTTTTTGCCGCTGGAGCAGTTGTTCACAGGCGAAAAAACGACATTCAATATCCCTTGGTTTTAACTCATAAGGATCTCAAGTCCTCTGTTTCTGAATCATTCCCAAAGCATGCAATCGCTTGAAAATGGATTGGCGTGTAACTCCTAATACTGAAGCAAGCTCTTCTTGCATTTGACGCGGATCCTCATTCAGCAATGGCTCCAATTCAGCGTCTTCGAAGGTTTTTGGCCTTCCTTCACGCGGACGGTCGTCAACATTAAAATAACCATCTTTGAAGCAATATAACCAATCTCGGAACGTTGTTTCACTTAAAGCAGCATCTCTATAAACTTTTTGTAGTTCTCGATGCGTTTCAGCCGCCGTTTTTTCCGAATGAAAGAGGAAAATCAACACTTACCGTAAATGACGATTATTCGGCACAAAATCAGATACATTCACAAAACCAAAACAAAATCACTAAAGTGTGGAAGCAGTTTGTTTACTATATGTTTAAGCTTGGCTTATGACGTTTAGGTTATGTTAGAATCGACTAGCATACACTGCTGGCGGCATCTATTGACAAACAGCGGGAACTTAGTTGCGCACCTAATAATTAAGTACGACTACTTTGTACTGGTTTTGTTTTAATAAATACGTTGGGACCCCGTTTTAACGCCGATCTTTTTAGGAAATACTGATCCTTTCAAAGCATTGGAAACCTAAAGGAAGTCTCGTACTGGTTTGGAAATAATTGTTATAATACGAAAAACGGCTCGAAATTTTTTTGTCCAGCTCAATTTAAAAGATTTTAATATTATCTTATCTACCCTGGACATTTTCTCTAGTAGCTGCAAAAAAATCTGTTACGCAGACGCAACAAAATTCTTTAATTAAATCATCTCAACTTGAACTTTTCAAATCGACACTGATGTATAACACTTGAACCGACCGCCCGACCGATGTCATTGTGGCATTCCTCTTCAAGTGACCCAACGACCAGCAGACATCTGTTCGACCGTACACAATAGCAACAACAATGACGACAGTAACAACTTCACTGTTCAAGATGCGGAAACCGCAGGAAATGTGAGATGATTTTGCAACATCTAACAATGTGTACGACCATCATGCACCATAAACAACAACACAGTACTGCTTGACCGACCAACAACCCCTTCTGCAACAATTGCTATATAGACGTATTAAAAAAGAACAAGCAGGCAGCGAAACAAAGGCAAAGGGCAATTGTCATGTGATGCGCCTAAGCCAATTGCAGCTGGAGCGGAGGAGAGCGACGCGCAATGGAAGAAAATATGGATAGCCAGACAGCATAGAAGCAGGATATAAACAACTAGTGGCAGGAAGGTAACACAAGCTGAGAGCAGCAAGAAGAAGATAGCAGAGCGAGAGGCAAGCAACTATGGGCACACAAGCGCACACAGGGATAAGTTGTTGAATGGGTTAAGAGCAAAGTGAGTGCGTATGCGTGAGTGGGATACAAATGATGAAGCGCCAGTTCATATAAGTGTAGATATGCACGTATGTATGTATGTATGTAAGCACTGGTACGAGAATTTGTGCTTCCGCAGCGCACTTGTGGCCACCTCGTGTGCAGACATAGTGTTTCCGGCTTCACATTTTGCATACTAGGCGCTCACTCACACACGCACCGTAGGGACGCACTCAAATACACAATTACGTGGGAGTATTGACTTGCATATCAGCTGAGCAGTTAGTGGACTCGTGATGTAGCATAAGCACTCACTTGAATCTATATTTCTATTCCCCGCCGCTGCCCAATTCACTCACTGGCCGTGTATTGGCTTCCGTGATATTTGCCGGTATGGCATGTTTTTGTTGTAGCATGCACTTGTAAGCTTCAGCCACGAGTTTCGTTAACTTCGAGAGCGCTCTTGAATTTTTGGCAAGCGAATTGATTATTCGATGGCTTCGCTGCATACCCTGATACACGTTTGTGCGTGCATGTGAACATGAGCGGAAATTGTGTGGCGCTGCCACCGACGTTGTTAATATGTTAATGCTAATGTTAGTGTACTACTACTGAGGAAATTGTTTTTTATTTTTCTTTTCATTTCTATATCGCCGTGACGGTTGTTTATTATTCCGCTCATTAAATGGAGATGTTCAAAAAAATATTATTATTACACGGGCTGCAAGTTTTAAATTTTGAGCAATTATGAGGCCACAGAGTAAAAAAATGTAATACAAATTTTCTGAATATATAACAATAAGCCCAATTTATGTAAGTAGATGTAGGTAGCTTTTATACAAGGCGGCGCATTATTAATCATCCAATTTTATTTTTTAATAACATTTTTACTAAATAAAAAAATTAGTTTTGAGTGATGGAAATCTCTTTGCAAAACATATATATTTTCCGTTAGAGTGATTAATTTTGCGCCATATTGTACAGGGTGGGCCAAATAAGACCTACTAATGTTAAACACAAATAACTTTTGCAATAATCATTATTTTTATACATTGAATATATTTTATGGAAATTATGTATAACATATTACATCAGACAAATGACCATCATTTTTCTCGATAGATCGAAGATTGGCCTTTTTAACGCGTTTTCCATTACACCACATAATGTTTCTGGTTGAAGGTCCAGTATTTCGTCTCGAATATTTTGCTTCAGCTCTCTAATAGCCTCTGGTTTATTAAGATACACTTTGTCTTTTAAATATCCCCATAAAAAGAAGTCGGGCGCAGTCAAATCTGGGAACGAGGTGGCCAAGGGAAATCTCAATTTTTGGAAATCAGACGTTCGCCAAAAATTTTACGCAGCAGGTCCATAGTTTGCCTAGCAATATGCGCAGATGCTCCATCTTGTTGAAACCACAAGTTAGGATACTGCTCCGCCATTGGCCGCAAAAAGTTTTCAATCAATGTTCTGTAAGAAGCTTCTGAAATCGATTCCGGCGTTTCATCCTCATTTTCGAAGAAATATAGACCGATAACTCTAGCGGCCATAACACCGCACCAAACAGTACATTTAGATGGGTGCAACTGATGTTGGTGTGTTTCCCTTGGATTTTCAGAGCCCCACAATCACAGTTTTGTTTGTTGACATAACCATTTAAATGGAAATGCGCTTCATCCGACAACAATTGATCGTTGACAAGAATAAAAAAACTCGATAATTTTAACGCGTTGTGTTGAACGGTAGGGTTCCATAATAAATTTCCAACAATTCAATTATAACCTACAAAAAGAGAAAAATAAAAAAGTTATTTGCGCTTAACATTAGTACGTATTATTTGGCCCACCCTGTACTATGGAGAAAGAACTCATCAAGTGTTCCTGCCAAAAAACTTCATCCCTCCGATTTTGATGAAATTATTTGAAAGGGGGATAGGAAATATTGTAGTTGAAATTTTAGATTATTTTATGCATTCCTTTTTCATTGAATTATAAATCGTATGATAGTCGTTAAATGTTTTTCATTAAACAAAAGGAGCCAAAAATTAAAAATTTTTTACTATCAATTTTTGTTTATTTTGTTCAAATAATGGGCGCCCAAAATATTTGATTTTTTTTCGAACGTTTTTTATCTTTGCATTGTTAGTCGAATAATTATTGGTCGAAGAAAAAAATAATACTTTTTCCTATACATTTTTTTCGCACTTTTCGATGAAAAAATAAAAAAAAGAAATTGCAGATTTTTTTTTTCAAATTTTCTTACTGTTGATTTTTTATAGTTTTCCTCAAATAAAAGGGGTCAAAGATTTGAATGTTCTTCGTGCACGTTTTTTGTTCTTAAATTGAAAGTCAAATAATTGTCGGTCTAAGAGAAAAAAATTAAATATTTTCCATAACAATTTTTTCATACACTACGGTAAAAAAAAATTAACAATAAATATTCAAAATTTTGTTTTAACAAATATATTTTTTTTAGATTTCGACATTTTTGATTTTTTTTTTTTAATTTAATGAAGAAAAGGAGTCCAAAGTTTGAGATTTTTATGCAAGTTTGTTTTCTTTGAATTTTAAGTCAAATAATTGACGTTTAGAGAAAAAAAAATTTAGTTTTCCATGAAATTGTTTTCGTGCCTTTGGATAAAAAAAAATATATATATCAAAAGCAATTTTTTATTAATTTGTTTAAATTTTGTAATTTTTATTTTGTCTAAATTTTCTTTTAATAAAAGCGGCCACAAGTTTTAATACTTTTCATGTCTTTATTTTTATCGGTCTAAAATATATATATTTTTCCAATCATTTTATTTTCGTATTTATCGATTAAAAATTCAAAAAGAAAAAATTTTTTTTGTTTTTCAAATTTCGATATTGTTGTTTTTTTATTTTTTTTTTCGTTGAATTTTAAGTCAAATAATTATCGTAGTAAGGAAAAACAAATGGGTCCTATAAATTTTTCGGCAAAAAAATTAAAAAAAAGGATGTTAATTCTTTTCCCAATTTTTTTCCAAATTTCGATATTGTTGTTTTTTGTCCCCCTCAAATAAAAGAAGCCCAAAGTTTGAGTTTTTTGTGCAAGTTTATTTTCGTTGAATTTTAAGTCAAATATAAGAAAAACAAATGAATGTGAACTATCATTTTTTTCTTACTTTTCGACAAAAAATTAAAAAAAAACAAACTGCAAATTTTTTTAACAAATAATTTTTGTTTGTTTGAATTTTGTTTCTGTTCATTTTTTTTAATTTTCCTCAAATAATTGTTGGTCTAAAAAAATTTCCTCTAACTCTTTTTTTGCACCTTGCGATAAAAAAATTGAAAAATTTTCCTTTAAATCTTTTTTCGCACCTTTCGATAAAAAAAATTTAAAAACGTATTCGGAATTTTTGTTCAAATTTCGAATAAAAGGAGCCCAAAATGATGCTTTTTTTGGAAGGTTTTGTGCAGGTTGTTTTCTTTGAATTGTGAGTCAAATAATTGTCAGTTTAGAAGAAAAAAGTTTGTGTTTCCTATAATTTTTTTCATACAAAAAGTATCCAGAAATTTATATCAAATTTAATTTTTTTTTTAATTTTCCTCATATAAAAGATATTCAAAATGTTGATGTTTTATGCGAATTTTTTTTCCTTTCAACTGAAAATCAAATAATTATCTGTAAGAGACCATAGAAAAACATCAATTTTGAGACAAGGACTTTATAATTTCTATTTGACAGTTTTCTGAAATTTACTCCATATAAAACTTATTTTTTGGTGGAAGAAAATGCGCAAGACCCTTTGCAAAGTTAAACTGATTTTTCAATATTTACAAGAACAATTTCTAAAAACACAACGTCACTTTTTATAAACTGAATTTGTTGTATTGGTCCGGTATAAAAGTGCGGTTAGCAACAAAAAAACCACGCAAAAAATTGACAAAAAGAACAAAATTTAAATCTACAAATGATACTGCACATCCGAAAATTTCCTACAATTTTAGATTGAAAAATTCAACATTGAGCTGAAAATATTTTGAATTTTTCCAAATATTGTTTGAGATTAAACATTTGATACATGCAGGCTTATCAACGCATGAAGAACTAGCAAAAAAATTGTAAAAAAATTTTAACTCAAAAAAAAAAAAACCATAAACAAAAAATCGGTACTCACTCATTTATGATCACCAGTGAGTATTTACTTAACTGCTTAATTAATAATAAACACTGTAAAGTTGTATTTATTTTATTATAAAATATAATTTAATTTATTATAAAATATAGCTCTTGTATTTTTAACCGTAATAAAAACTCCGGAAACCAAATGCGTTAAGTAAGCTAAGCGGCGCGAGCAAGAGCAACACCTGTTGTGCAGCAGCCAGCCAACGCTGTCCACACTGCGAAAGTAGTCATTGGCAAGCACCTAAGCTCTGCTCACCGCCGATTACCAAACGGAATGTCTACTTTTCCAAAAGCGCGCAGGCTTTTTATAGGTAAAAGCAATACTATTAGAAAAATCAAATTTAGAGTTTGTAAAAAGACATCTGGTTAGTAGTCATTACAATTTTAAGGCATTGCCATATATGTAAGAAAACTTTACATTAAATCTTAACAAGTAGAAGGTATTGCCATATAGAAATAAATACATTAATACTTATAAAATATAAGTATGCTACAACACAACATTTTCATTAAAGATTGATAGTTGAGAACAATCTAGAAGAACTCACATGGTTGAAAGTCCTTGCTCCACATCGTAGGCTTATTTTTATATTAATTTAATTTAACAGATTAAATGTTTCATTGAAAATTATAAAAATTTCTCGAAATCATTTGGAATTATCTATTAAATTTTACTGTATTGCACTTTGAAAAAATTACTAAAATATTTTCACCAATTTTTTCTACTTTCTGGAACACTGTGCTTTTCCAAAAAAATTTGTATACTACACCCGGCAGCGTGAAATTTTGTAATATGCACAAGAACCTTCAGTATTTACTTATTCAACTGATTTTTTAATATTTTATCTTCTAAGGAAATAAAATAAATATTTAAATATTGGCTACAAAAAAAATGTACAGCTCGAAAAATGTAAAACTTAAAAAATCACAATTAAAGAAGTCACAGAAATCGGCCAACAACAATTTATTGAGTCACAGAAAATGTATTTATAGTATTTAAAATCACAGCAGTCAAAAATACCACTGCCTTTTCTCATACCCTTCACCCTCCTATCACCTCACGCACAGAGCGCGCGAAATTCTTTAAATTTACATTTACGCGCACCATCAATATTTTACAGGCGCATTCAATTAAATATGCGTTGTGATGCCTTCCCGGACACACACCCACACACATAAATACACGCGGTACTTACGTTTTTAACAACAACAATAGCAACAACAGAATGAATTTCATGGCAACTGGATGAGATTGGCGCACAATGGATGAGCCGCATATGCAGCAGCAACGCGGCAACAATGTTGTAAAAGTGTTGTTATATGTGGCTATAAATTGCTGCATACAGAGTGGCAGCGGCAAACAAGACAGGCCTGAAACAATGAAGGATGGCGAGTATGTAGAAGAATGCTTCATAGGCAACTGTAGAATATGTGAAGTGACACTATAACAAGACGCTCCAAGAGGGTTGTGGGCTGCCGAATGAGGTAGAGGGCTTAAGCGGGAGGTGGGTACAAAGTATGTGGTCACCAAAAACTGCACGTGTATATGTGTGTGTGTGCATAAATGGGAAATGCTGTTTGTGCCTGCCGCTGCTTGCCTGCCAAACTCCGAGTAGACATTAATCATACGCCCCGTTTGTTGGTGTATTTTTTTCTCCTTTTCCTTTTGCTTTGGACAAAAGACACCATCCATGCTGGAGGCGAGTCATATTTTCTGCGACTGACGCGAGCCCAGGCAATCATAGAGAACTGGATGAGAATTAATATGCAGAAATAACAATTTATATACACTTATTCATATGCAGATGAACACGGATGTGCGTGCGTGCGTGTGAGTGTGTGCGCGCGTTAGCGAAATGCCGCCTTTGTTCCGGCGCTACTCACGGTCAACACTCCATTTTCCCGTTTAATTCTTCTTCTTCAATGCACTACACAAATTGCAATGGCTGCTCAATTTCGCCATATTGTCTTTTCCTTTGGATTTTCCTTTTCGTTTGCTTATACTTCCTTCCGAGTGAATGCGTGTGCAGAAACTTTCTGATTGCTTGACTATTCGTTGCATATTTATGGGCACTTTAACCAGCCATCATAAATACATATATATGAAAGCATGCAAACGTACATATCTATGAAAACACATAAATAAATATTACATTTATTCGTGGCAGTGAAATTAATTCGTTTCGCATAGCGTGATTAAAAATCGTTATCGTAAACGAAATGGCAGTACGCATGACAAACAAGGAGATGTGAGAAAGGTGCGCAAGTGAGTAAGTATTACAAAAATTCATATGTATTTACCAGTGTTGCCAGATTTGGTTTTTCAAACAACTTTAAATTTCCACAAAAAAAGAAAAAATAATGTATTTTCGGCCGAAAAACTATAACCTCTAAAAGGAAGCAATTTTTGAGGAAATTAAGCCTAACCACGTCAGCGTGCCACTTTAGCCCGCATTAACCTTTCGTCTTTAAACAAAAACTTCGTGTGGGAGAAGTGATCCCAGGCTTCGGTGGCTAAAATGATAATCTCGTCATGACTTTTTCTGAACAAAAGTGAGAACCTCACATCAAATACCAGATTTGATTCTTGTTTTAACGTACGAAAGTCGCACACACAATCGTCCCTTGATTTATAAGGTAAGGGGTTAAACCTTCTTGAATGTTTTCGTAGAGGCCCGCGTGATGCCAACACCAACATTCTCTCTGACAGTCAAGCAGCTCTAAAATCGCTCAAGAAACTTTGTTACTCTAATCTGGGTACCGGGACATGAGGGGCATGAAGAGAATGAAATTCCGGACACTTTATTGAAAAAGGATGCAAACACTCCCTTCATAGGTGCTGAACCTTTCTGCGGGGTAAATAACAGCTTCAAAAGAACCTTTCTGCGTGAGCTGGAACAACGAGGCTTAATCGAGTAGTGAAGAGCCCAGACGGGCATGTGGCAAAATACTCACAGATCCAGAAAGTATAAAGGCAGAAGCAATCCTTAACTTAAGCAGAAGGGACATAAAACTTTACACTGAACTACTACACAGGACACTGTAAACTTAATTATCACATGAAAAAGATAGGTGCGATAGAAAACGATGCCTTTAGACTATGAAAAAAGGCACAAGAAACAGCAGTACACCTTCTATGCAACTGCCGAGCAGTGGCACGATGCAGACTAAATTACCTGGAAAGCAGGGTTATGGATCAAACCTCCTTGCAGAACTTGTAGAAATTAAGCCTACAGCAGTTTTAGGATTTATTAATAGCCTAGAACTGTTTGAGTAGGCTACGTGGCTGCACAGTATATCTTTTTAGCTCGTAGTGCACAAATAACTATCCATTTTTATAATAATAATAAGCATTCTACTGTTGAAGTACCGATCCCCTGATCCTTTCCTCGGAAGGCGGTTTGAGCACTAGACTTAACGTCTGTTACTGTCCTAATACAATACTTTAAGACAAGTAGCATTTGTTTGTTACCACCAACTGCTTAAATCATTTGAGGGGTGGCGCCCTGTTAGATCAGTATGACACCACTTGTCATGTCCGACCCATACCATAGAAAAGTAAGTTTCTAAACCTGGTATCGCCAGTTTGCCTACATTTGCGCATTTGCCAGCTTACACGCTTTCTTGGCGTTCGCATCTACGCCTTGCCTGCTCACTGTACCGGAGTTGTTGCATCAGCTCGGCAGCCAGTCGTTGCTTCTCAGCATCAGTGAGAGTAGATTATCTTCCAGTATCTTCCGCATTTACGCAATGAAGGTTTGCTCAAGAATATCCATGACCAGTAACGATTCTACCCTGTTCTTTCTCTCAAGCCCACTCTGAGGGTGAGGCAGTGGGTCCTCCTGCGATTTGTTGAATCATCTCATCGAATTTCAGGAATACCTGCACCGTTTTAAGCTGGCAGACAGCCCTTTCTGTCCAAACTGCCCGAATACAGACGAAAACGCAGAGCACGTCATGTTTTATTGCGACCGCTTTATAGAAGAACGAGCTATACTGGAGCAAGCCTTGGGTCATCAACCGTCCTCCAGCACCCTCATACGAGATATGTGCGCAACCAGCGGTAAGTGGGAGGCAGCGCAAACGTTTGCTGGTAAGATTATGACGCGACTTCGCCATATTGATTGGGAACGCAAAGCGTTTCAGCAACAGAGAAGGCGGATGGTCTCTGACGAACCGACAACAAGCACAGACGTTTGAGTGAAACACTCAAGTATCATACAGAAGACAAGGCGGTAGTGAGTTAAGATAACACTACTGCAAGCTTTCCGATGTCTCCTTTACTTTGGAACCACCTATAAACATAGTGGGAGTAATTGGGACTATCGACGATGTATAGCCTTCATATGCCTTTAGGAAAGGAACCTGGACGCAGGTACCTGTTGTGTCTTCGGACATAAACGCGGCTCTACCCAGAAGTTATACTTTTGTGGTCCCAGGGTAGAATTAGCCGAGGAGGAGGAATGTTATAGTGTTAGTGGGAGCGTGCTCCACATACCATTGGTGTGACGGCACCTTTGAGATGTTTCTGACATTTTGATTTCAACCTACTTAAAAAAAAAAATAACATCAAATTTGCCACTTCAGCCACTCGGCTACGTTGCGCTGATTTACCATTTTTACGTATTTTCTGGGATCGTTTTGGTTTCGATTGCGTTTTATGACTTTACCTGCACACATCTTTTGAGCTGCCAGATCAAGTGGATATAGGCTAGCTATGATGTGCGCCGAGTTTTGTGAGGAAATATGATTGTGTGGGTGTGTCTTTTATAGGTGTGAGGAGTACGCAACTGATATATAGGAAATTGTTTCAGTCTGCTTATGTGATCCCTGGGCCTATAAAAAAGCTATATAAATACAATTTTGGAAAAGTGCGCGGAGCCACGCCTCCAGGGAATTTTAATTCGTCATACTTCCTTTATTTTTCAAATTTCGGTATTGTTAACATTTTTTAAATTTTAGTTTTCTCAAAGAAAAGGGGCCCGAAATTTGGAAATTGGCCCAAAAATATTGAGGTGACCAAAAAAATATACTTATATAGATATATAAGAATATACTTATATATTTTTAAGAAATAGTTTTTTCTTTTAATTTTTATTGTGGTAATGTTTTTTAATTTTCCTTAAATAAAATGGGCCCATAATTTAAGCTGTTTTGCAAAGTTTTTTTTATTGTAAGTCAAATAATTGTGGGCGTAAAAAAATACGTGTTATAAATTTTTTTCCTACTTTTCGATAAAAAAATTGAAAAAAAACTTTTTAATGCAATTAAGTTTTTATATAGAATTTCGATATTTTTAACTTTTTTTAAATTTCCTCAAATAAAACGAGCCATTAATTTTGATTTTTCAAAGCAAGTTTGTTTTCTTTGAATTGTAGGTCAAATAATTATCGTTCTAAGAAAAAATTTGTTTTCCTATAAATATTCTTTCGTATTTTTCGATAAAAAAATTGAGAACAAATTATAAGTTGACAATTTTTTAACAATTTTTTTATTTTTAAATCTTGACATAGTTAATTTTTTTTAATTTTATTGATTTGATTGTTCTTGGCAAGTTGCCACGCCTCCAGGGAAGACAAAATTTTCATTCACCATACCCCCTCTACTATTACTTCCAGATTAAAGATTTGAGGATATTTGTTTCTTAAACATCATTAAAAATTGGGCAATGCCACGCCTCATAAAAGAAAATTACTAAATCTTTTACATCTTCGCAACCATTCGAGAGTGCCCTCATTTAAGAGCAATTCACAATTTATCGAATTTTCTTCGCTGTTCGACGTTCGCCTTACTTTCGTAATTTAGTTGATCCTTTCATTCCTTTATGGAACATAGGGTGTCAACAAATTGTTTCCACTGGTCCCGATTTTGCGCCAGTAATTTAATTTTTTTCCATGTTTTATACGTCTTCTCCATTGGGTCCACAGCTTTCGTTTCTAACATCGTTCTTACGTTCTAGGTTTCGAGTCGTGTCCTTGATTTCATGCCAAAGTTTGTCAACTGTACCGGGTTCCGGGTTTTATTCTTCTTTGTTGAGGTTGCAATAATGTTGAGTTTAATGTGGGCAGGTTATTGGCCTACCGCACCCGAGTCTGAGTACTGGAGCTGCCTGGCTTCCATTCGGAGCCACTCAGCCTACCTCAGTTAATTCGCCTTCCTGACTATGCCAGCGGGTTCCAGGCAGAACTTTTAGCGAAGAGAAGCATGCAAATTACTAAAACTCTGCAAGGAAGTTGGTGCAAGAGTAGCCATCTTTTCAGACAGTTAAGCAGCTATCAAGCCCTTAGACTCCAACTCCTTGTCATCCAAACTAGTTTTACAGTGTAGAGAGGAGCTGGAACTGCTTAGTCATTGGCTTGAAATTACTCTGATATGGATTGCCGGTCATTGGAACATACGAGGTAATGAGATAGCGGATGAGCTAGCAAGAAAAGGTTCGACACTAGACATAGCAGAGGCGGTGGCAGTATTCACCCCACTGAACACAATAAAAGGATCCATTGCTTCACACTATCATGCTTTAGCCGAAAGAAGATGGAAGCAATTAACTACATGTATTACAACAAAAACACATGGCCGTCATACAAAATACAAAGAACGAATCACCTGTTGGGATGTTCTCGACCAAACATCTCACGCATCACTGCAATTCTGACATATCTTTGGAAGGTAGGGGATCATGCAGCTGGACTTAACCTCCCTTTCCATACCATCTGGAGATGCTGTCAAGTGGGAGGGGTGAAAGAAAGTCTTTTCCACTACTTATGTGAATGTCCAGGGCTAGCTAGGGCACGACTCCGCTCCTTCGGTAAGCCGTTATTACAGCAATTGGAAACACAAAAAAAAAAAAGACATCATCATACGAGACAGTGCTAGTAAAACGGTGCTGCTCACTAATTAGGATTATTTCAGTGGAAATATTCAACCACTCCAACAACAACAACAACAACTGGAGCTGCCAGCTGTGCCCTCAAACAGGCTTTGGCTCAACATTTCTCCAGAATTTTTGTAGGTTATACCGCCTTTTCTCGGTCGACGGAGCCTCTTTTGATTTAGCAGGGTTCACCACGCGGAGGTGAGGTTGACAGTTGAAAAGTAAGTACTGGCTGTGTTTTACGCATATATTTCCCTTTAGAAGCCCATTTGCTTTCGTAATGACAATTAATAAAACACAGGTACAGTCACGAGAAGTTTGGGGATTAAATCTCGAAATCTCACACGCATATGGGATGTTTTCGGGTGGAAACGGAAGAGGTGATAATCACAAGGGGAAATATCCGGAGAGTATGGCGGATGCGGCATTAGCTCCCATCCGAGCTCGTTCAGCTTGCCTAATGTTTACCTTGCGGTATGAGGTCTTGCGTTGTCGTGGTGAAACAAAACTTTGTGTCTATTCACTAAAGACGGTCGATTTTTGTTAAGTGCCTCATTGAGGTTTGATAGCTGATGGGAATAATAATCAGCAGTTATCGTCTGGTTTGGTTCCAGAAGTTCATAATAAACAATGCCGGCCATATCCCACCAAATAGACAGGATAATCTTCTTGGGGTGAAAGGCCATCTCTAGGGGTCGGTTCTGGTGTTTCATCTTTATCTAACCATTGGCATTTGCAAACAGGATTATTGTAAAGGGCCCACTTTTCATCACCAGTAACGATACGGTTCAAAAACCTTTCATTTTCAAGTCGTTGCAGCAGCTGAAAACACACATTCACTCTCTGCTGAAGGTTGGCAACGGAACTCAGCCTCTATGCGGAACCCATTTTCCCAGCTTTAAAACCTTTCCCAACTGAACCAGGTGCCTGTGAACTGTTCCATGCATGAATTTAATTTAAATTTGGCTCAGCTTCCACGAGTTCGAGCAAGGCGTCGGAGTTAAAGACTTCAGGACGACCAGCGCGCGGGGCATCCTCCACGTCGCAGTTATCACTTCGGAAAACCACTTTTGCGCAGTCCTTACACTCACGGTATACTCTCCGTGAACAGTGTATATTTCTGCAGCAGCAGTTGTTGCATTTTTACCACTTTTATAAAAAAACTAGCACACCAGGCCCGCTTCGCTGGGCACACTAAAATAGAATATATATGGTTTAGAACAGAAAAGATATGGTTTTCATATTATTTATTTCTTTATTCTTTATTCAAGCGCTTTGGCATAAACAAGATTTTTTGTTTTTCTATTTGTTTTTGAGTAAATATAAAATATAAATTGAAAATCAGGAAAAAAGAAGATTGTTTTTGAATTTCAAATCAACGCAAATGAATAACTAAGAAACAATCGTCTTTTTTCCTGATCATCCATGAATTTTTCGTTTCAATTTATATGTTTTATTAAGCATTGGAGCTTTTTTAACCATTATCCATTTATATTTTTGAAAAAAAAAAAAAACGAACAATTTTCCACGAACACATAATTTCATTTGAACATTCGAATTTCACATTAAATTCTTAAATTTCGTAAGAAATTTTTCACTGTTCCAAAATCCATTCCAAAAAAATTCACAAAGAATTTTTACACTTTGCACTTACGTCTTCTCCTTATGGCATCCAAATCAAAAAGAAATGTTGACACATTGTAACGCACACTGTCAATTTGACAGTTCAGTTCCGCCCCAAGCGTTAAAAAAGTAAACGACATTATGGCTACGATCGAGAATTTCACAGCATTGCTGATCGGAGGTGGCGAGTGGAAACTACTTGCGTTACGTACAGACAAATCTGGCCATCCTACAATCTGAAACAGACAAAAACCCTTATAAGTCTTTCGAAACACGAGCTAAGGCATATAACATCTCTTATCACCGGCCACTGCCTTTTGGGCACTCACGCACGTCGGCTCGGGGTTCCTCAGAACGACCTGTGCAGATACTGCGAGGACGAAGATGAGGAAGTATCGAGCAGACATTTGCTGTGCAGTTGTCCGGGTCTAGCCAGAAGTCGACTCGCTCTTCTAGGCTCTCCAACAATTGACAATCTTTCAGTACTCTCGGACCTGAAAATCGAATCTCTCATCAAATTTTCGAAACGAATTAATATCTTTGATCAAAATCCACAATAAAAATCTCGGTTAGGTGGGGAAATCATTTAAAATAATGAGCTCTAGGGCAACACAACGGACCCAACTTGCGGTCTATGTGGTACTCCGATGCGGGGTCACCCTTAAACCAACCAACCATGGCTAGTTCAAAAGAACGCTGTACCCGTTGCCAGTGTTCCGAATTACAACCAAACTTTACGAAACCCATTTTCAATACTTACTTAACAATGTGTGTAACTTTGGTTTAATTCGGTGCAAAGACACAGTGGGTCCACGTTGTGGCATATATTTCGAGACCCCAGTCATCAATAGGTATCAAAATTACCTCGTATTAAAGCACTTATCAACAGCGTTCATTTGATAACCACATTGTACATACACAACCAAAGGTTAGCCGGGTCCACGTTTTGACCTATATCTCGAGACCCCAGTCACGAAGCGGCATGAAAAATACTCTGTACTAAAGCATTCACCAACAGCTTCAATTTGATATCCATATTGTACAAACACATTCTAGGGTCCACGTTTTGATCTCTATCTCGAGACCCTAGTCACGGAGAGGCATGAAGAATACTCTGAACTAAAGCATTCACCAACAGCTTCCATTTGATACCCATATTGTACATACACATCCGAAGGTTACCTGGGTCCACGTTTTGACCTATATCTCAAACCCTATCCACCCTATGTTACTTCTATCACCTCCAAAAACATGTGTACAAAGTTTCGTAATAATCGGTTAAGTAGTTTTGGCGTGAAAGCGTAACAAACAAACTTACATTCACATTTATAATATTAGTAGGGATACAAAATATGCCTTTTATACGCGTTCACAGATTCCGTTTTATTTTTTAACAACATGTGCTTCTATCCGCAATTGAAATTACTTGTTGAATGCACAATATATCAAAGAAAATTTAAATAGTTCCGTTATATTCTGCGAATAATTTTAATTTAATTTTTTGTATGCAAAAATCGTACAAAAGTGAAATTATGGGTAAAATACGCACGAACTTATGGACTGACCTGATATTATATTATTATATAATTAAACATAAATAACAACAAAAATTATTTTTAAAAAACATTCAATTGTATTCGTAAAATAACAGCTGAAATTTTGAATAAAACCACATTTCCTTTGAACGAAATTTGTATTTCTTTTTTGTAAATTTCTTATAAATTTTTATATACATTTAATTGGATACGTCCAATTTAGTACATCCGATGAATATTTTTAAGAATTTTTTTACGCTTAGAATACCGAAGAACGCTGGCATTTTTAATTAATTCTTTTAATTTTTTTATAATAATCATTTGGGGCGTTTTACTGATGTAAAAAACCAAAAATTGTGATATTTATTTTAATTATTCGTGCAAATCTGAAATTCAGTTCTGTAATTTTTGCTAACTGGTAGTTTAATAATTTTAGAAGTCAACGTGTAAATTGTTTAAAAATTATAATTTCCAATTAAAACTGTGAATCTGGCCACATTGGTATTTATGTACATATGTATGCATGTTAAAAGCTATTTAATATAGCAAAAAGCAAGCGAACGCGAACGCGTGCTGTGCGTTTCGCTTGCGCTAAAACGTCGCTGCTTTATCATTTCTGCTGCGCGCTTTTAGGTCCACAATCAAAATGAAATTTATGCCAAACTTTTTTTTTATTTGCCTTTAAGTTGCGCATAAATTTTGTCCAAAATTTGATTAATATTATTTGGATGGAAAGTTTATGCATTCAATTTTAAATTAACTGTTATGTGGCATTAGATGATCGATATTGCTTTCGCGCCGCCAGCATATGGCGCCGATTGTGTTAATATTTTAGGCTGATTTGTATGCGACTAAAGTGTAATATTATAAATCAGCATCATAAAATAATTTAAATTCAATTGCTTTTAGTCAACTTCACAAAAAAGTGAAAACTTTTCATTTTTGTGCGCTGGAAACTTTTGTTGAAAATCTATTCGAAAATTTGTGAGAGGTTGACGAGTCATTTCATTGATTGCATTGCCTGCTTTTCTGCAACAAAAGAAATCCACTGCTTACTCATTTTGCTGCATGCTTTTGCGCATCGATTGCGTGTGACTTTGTAGTTAAGAGGGAGGTAAAAAGAATTGTACTTTTGTAACTGTTTTTTTTTTTTAGTTTTTTCGCCTACTTGTGCGATTATGCGCGTAGCACAAATTATAGGAAAATGTTACGAACAGCTGTGCTTACCGATATTAAGTTTAGATTTTGAGCAGAACAAATTAAATAAAATTTAATAGGGTGGCATGAAAAGTAGTCAATGTAGGCATGCAATATCACTTATCTAGAGTGTCTCGAAATGAGCGTTTGAGTATGATTGAGTCCACGACTGTTGATAATAATTTCCTTCTTTCCCCTTGTGGACCACCTATATTCGGTAGTATTTTTGTGAGAGCGCCCTTTACCGCCGCTGCTTTGTTATTAACTGCTGCTAGATATTGCTTAAAGCTCAATCTCGTGTCAATCATTAAAAAAATAAAATAAATAATTGGCGCGTACACTTCTGTTAGGTGTTTGGCCGAGGTCCTCCTCCTATTTGTGGTGTGCGTCTTGATGTTGTTCCACAAATAGAGGGATCAACAGTTTCAAGCCGACTCCGAACGGCAGATATTTTTATGAGGAGCTTTTTTCATGGCAGAAATACACTCGGAGGTTTGCCATTGCCTGCCGAGGGGCGACCGCTATTAGAAAAATGTTTTTATTCATTTTGCTTTCACCGAGATTCGAACCAACGACCTCTCTGTGAATTCCGAATGGTAATCACGCACCAACTCATTCGGCTACGGCGGCCGCCGATCATTGCTCCTAGGCATTTTATTGCCTCCTTTAAGAGGCACCAACTGAGAGTTTCATGGTCGCTTTTTTCTTCCCAGCACTTATCAGCACTGCCTCCGTTTTTTGGGCTGCCAGCTCTAGACCTGCATTGCTGAGCCAACGCTGTACTCTCGTTGCCGTATCATTGCATTTTGCTTATAGATGATCCAGTCGCTTGTCAACTACAACTAGCGCAATGTCGATGGAAGTTTTAATTTCAGAACCCCGTCATCTATATATATAAAAATGAAATGATGTTCGTTTGTCCGCATTTTTTTGGGCCGATACGAGGCCAATTTTATTCGTTCTTTTTTCATATTATAGGGATCCACTAGGGGAAGGTTTTTAGCAAAAAAAAATTTCTTTTAAATATTTTCTTCATATAAAAAAAAGAAAAAATCAAAATATTGTCCAAAACAAAACTTGCTCGATTGTTAGATTAAAGTAAGTTTCGAATCGACATTCATTTTATGTGTAAAACTTTTTTTGAATTTTTTGTATTTGTATTGTGATACAGAAATGTATTGTATACAGAAATTTCAAATGATTCGAATGAAAAATTTTTTTTTTTTTTATTTCTTCCATAAAATATTACACCTGTCGTTAGACAATAAGTAATTTGATTTACAAAAAGATGGAATGAGAGTGATATTGAAGGGCCAATGCCCCCAGCTCATTTAGAAGAAATATATACATCTATATATATAAAATTCAAATTATGTATGTATCTATAGATCGACTTGCGTCCTAAACGCATAAATCGATCGTAATCAAATTTGAAACGCGAACTGGATACCTTACCGGGATGGTCATAGTCTAAAAAATATTTTGATATATATAGGGGGCGTGGCACCTCCCATACAAATGGAGTTTTCAACAGTCCGTATTTCTGAAAGTATTTACGTTAGACTACTGAAATTTGGTAAGGGGTTATATGACATTAATCCTTAACATCCACAAAAACTGCGTATAACGAAAAAGGGGGCGTGGCACCTCCCATACAACTGGAATTTTTAACAGTCTGTATTTCTGGAAGTATTTACGTTAGACTACTGAAATTTGGTAAGGGGTTATATGACATTAATCCTTACTACATCCACAAAAACTGCGTATAACGAAAAAGGGGGCGTGGCACCTCCCATACCACTGGAATTTTTAACAGTCCGTATTTCTAGAAGTATTCACGTTAGACTACTGAAATTTGGTAAGGGGTTATATGACATTAATCCCTACCACACCCACAAAAACTGCGTATAACTAAAGAGGGGGCGTGGCACCTCCCATGCAAATGGATTTTTTAACAGTCCTTATTTCTGGAAGTATTTACGTTAGACTACTGAAATTTGGTAAGGGGTTATATGACATGAATCCTTACCACATCCACAAAAACTGCGTATAACTAAAAAGGGGGAGTGGCACCTCCCATACAAATGGAATTTTTACCAGTCCATATTTCTAGAAGTATTTACGTTAGACTACTGAAATTTGGTAAGGGGTTATATGACATTAATCCTTACCACATCCAGAAAAACTGCGTATAACGAAAAAGAGGGCATGGCACCTCCCATACAACTGGAATTTTTTATAGTCCATATCTCTGGAAGTATTTAGGCTAGACCAATGAAATTTGGGAAGGGGTTATATGAGGTTAATTCCTAACACCTCCAAGGAAACTGAGAAAAACGAAAAAGGAGGCTTGGCACCTCCCATATAAATGCAATTTTTCATTGTCCATATCTCCGGAAGTATTTGGGCTAGACAACTGAAATTTGGTAAGAGATTATATAAGGTTAATACCTGCAGGTGCAGATGAGAACTGGTGATAGCTAGAAATGGGGCGTGACACCTCCTATACAAATGGGATTTTTCATACTGCATATTACTGGACACATTTATGGTAGAATATCAAAAATTGGTAAAAAGTTTAATGAAGTTAGTATTTAGTACTCCTAGAAAAAATATGAGCTTAGAGAAAAATGGGGGTTAGACCATTTGATATAGAAACGAATTTATATTATCAACGATAGAGGTATTGCTGAATTGAATGCATTCTCTTATTGGGAAAGCTTTATCGGTAAGTAAGCAGTCCAGCAATCTAAGCGAAATATCAATTTTATTTAAAAAAATGCTTTAAAAACTGTGCCATGCCTAGATAATAATGTCGGTTTAGCTATATAAATATTACACTCAAAGCTATATGATTATGTATGTAAGCTAAAATAATTTTATTTTGAAATTAAATATGAAATAATCCAAATTAATAAAATAGCAAACAACACATATTAAATTGAAGTGCAAGTTTAACTAGCGGAAAATATTGACAGTGTACACCATAAGTTATAAAATCATCGTTTAATTGCCATCACTGTAAATATGTAAACAAAAAACAGCTGATGCATTCCATTGTAATATCTATATTCGCAAAAAGCTTTTAGAAAGAGGGCCATGATAATTATGCTGCGTAATTTGGATCCTCCACGTTTATGCAATGGCACAAGGCTAATCATCACGAAACTTTTACCGAATGTTATAGAAGCTATGGTTTTATCAGGAAATTTTGAAAACCACAAAGTTTTCATACCAAGAATTCCAATTATACCGACGGATATACCTTTCAATTTTAAACGCTTCCACTTTCCTATTAGACTGGCTTTCGCAATGTCCATAAATAAAGCTCAGGGACAATCATTAGCTGTAGCAGGAGTCAATTTAACCAGCTCATGTTTTACCCATGGCCAATTATATGTAGCCTGCTCCAGAGTTGGCGCACCGAAAAACCTTTTTATTTATACTCAAAATAATATAACAAAAAATGTCGTATATCCGATCCTTGTTTTTTTTAAACTGACTTAAAAAAGTTAAAGTTGTTTTATTTACATTGCACACTATGTAGGGTGAAACCCACGGGTATAAGCTAGTACTTAATATTCCAAAGAGTTGGCCACAAAACCGATCCTTGTGGAGCTCCCTGTCATTTCATATGTTTTTGGGCCATCATCAGTGTCATACCGTAAAATTCGTTTGCTGAAATAGCTTTGCATAATGCTCAATAAGTAGCTTGGTGTCTTCAAATTTTCCAGAGACAGCAGTATGTTGGACCAATTTGCCAAGTTGAACATGTTTTTTATATCCAGCGTTATGACTCCGCAGAGCTTCATAGCAGTGTGTCCTCTGTTAATAGCTTCCCGGGCTATGTTTGTTACTATTCGGATCGCATCTAATGTTGATCTTGCGCGCCGGAAACCAAATTGTTTATCGGAGAGACCACCAGGGCTTTCTAAGTATTCCTGGAGCCGATCACATATGATACGTTCTAATATTTTCCCTGTTGTGTCCAACATGCATAAAGGTCTGTATGCGGCTGGGTGATCAGGTTGCTTTCCTGGCTTAAGTAGCAAAACTAAGCGCTGTAGCCTCCATCTGGTTGGAAAGGTTCCTTCTACTAGGCATGTGTAGTACATTATTTGGGACGCCGTTGGGACCAGGAGCATTTCAGTCTTTTATGCGTTTCAGCGTTTGCAAAATAACATCTGTTGATACTGGTGGAACGTTTCTGCTTGTGTTGACAGCATACTCCTGATCACTACTTTGTGGGGGAAATAGTGCCACTACTATTTGCTCTAAAAGAATCGGACACGTTTTATATGCCATGCCCCAGGGATCGTCGTCAGCACTGTCTCGCATTTCCTTAAAGCAATTGTTTTTGCTATTCCGAATTGCCTTCTTAAGCTGAAATTTTCGTGTACGATATTCTGCGTGCCGCTCGTTATAACTAGTTTGGTCGATGGCGCGCTCTTTGTGCCTTTCTTCGTGCTTTGTTGCAGGCTTTCCGAAGGTCTGCTATTTCGGTAGTCCACCAGTAAGCAGGTTTCCGTTTGTTGTTGTATCCACACCTCGGCATCGACGCATCACACACGAGTTCTATTTGTGCGGCCATTTGTTCCGCCATACTTTCTGCACTCTCGCAGGAAAGGGAGGCGTTCTCCCAAACTGATTTAAACGCTATGGGGTCGAATGCCATTCGTTTCCATTTTTGCTGCCACTTTGATTTCACAAACTGCTGCGTCTCCCTGCCTATTTCAATAACTATAGCTAGATGATCACTATGTGGGTATATAGATTCGTCTACTCTCCATTTGATACTTCTGACACTGTCAAAGATCTGCATCACCTTATACTATCACCTGTAGTTATATCCCTGCTGGCACACATACTAATTTTCCCCTCTTGTTTTGTTGTTTTAAGTTAAAAATTCCTGCCTAGAACTGTGAAATTAGTAGTCGCCGAAATCAGCTTGCGGTAGGCTCACGAAATGGGCAGCTTTGATGGAACTAAACGAAAAAAGTGTCGCATGAAGCGGTGGTTAGTGTTTTGCGAGGTATGATACCTTCACATGCCAAACTTGGATATGTAACATAGGAGTGTCACTTGCTTTCACGAGGCAGCTGAGGTTTATCGTCTAATATCCCTTTGACTTCGTTTTATTAGGCATTACTCTGTTTTCGGAAAACTGAAAGTGCTCCAGTATCCTATATTGCATATTTTCAGATGAGCCAACTTTCTATTCCGCTGCTTTCCATTCAAATTTTAAACTACGTGCATACGTTTAGGCTGCAAATTATGTAGTATAATACATATAGGCACTACTAAATTAAATTAATTTGACTCTCCACATCTCAAAAATAGCGCCAACATTGCGTAAAAGCCTAAATGGCATTGCGGTTTGAGCACAGCAAATATGCGCACCTAAGTGAATATTGAAAACACAATAAAAATGCTTTTAATGCAGTGCTACGGCTTCCGAAATTTGATGCACAATTGCTTGCCTGACCGCAAAACGAAAAATGGAAAACAAATTCCACTCGTACATCGCGCACTGCCAGCACTCAACAAAAGCCAAATGCCAAATGCCAACGCCAATCGGAGTGAGTGTTCAGCCAGCGCCACACTCGCACTAATTCACTCACTAAGCCTTGCTGCGCACATACACACACACACGCACGCACCTATTCATTTGTTAATTGTGCATTTTAGTTGGCCGGGTTTTCGGTGTTCTAATTAGTGTTGTATATTTGGATGCTCATGCGAATGCTGCCAACCACGGAAATCAATTATTTTGCATTTCTAAAATGGCGGCACCTCACTTCATAAGCACTCACCGAGTGGCGGCAGCTCGGTGAATGAGACCAGTGTGCTTTTGTGTGTTAATGGCTTATTATTGAATTTGAATTTTTGTTGCGCATAATTTCGACGATAATGGTGGGAAGTTTTTAATAATGGGTTTTTTGGTTTTGTTAATATTTTTGGAAAAATAAAAATATCAAATGGATGAAAGGCGTACTTTGTAGTGGTTGCTTAGGAAAAGGCCATAAAGAGGCATTGAAAATTGCTTTTCTATTAATAGAAGAAAATATTTACTATATGAAACTCCCGACCTTCGGCTTCCGACACTCAACGGAACTATTCTGCCAGTTGGTGACAAGGCAAGCTACCAAGGTTCAGTCTTTGACAGGAAACTTTCATGGAAACTGAATGTTCAGGACAGAGTAAAGAAGGCTGCTACGGCGCCCTACTCATGTGAGAAAACTGTATCCTCTTTTTTGTCGGGACATCTAGCAACTACAGCACTCAGACAACATTTAGTCCATTGTACTGCACTAGGGTTCCCTTTTACATTTTCTTTAAATCTACCCGACCTCCGAAGAAATCTGAATAGATCTTGTGGTGCCAAGGAGCCAAGATGGTCGCTTTTTAACCCATCAGTGCCAAAGACCTCAAGCCTGATTCGTGCGAAGGCGAAGCAGACACTCAGGAAGTGGTCCGCCGTCTCATCCTTCTCTCCACATGCTGAGCGGAGTGCATTGTCTGAGATGCCTACCTTTTCCATGTGCTTTGTCCATAGAAAGTGGTACGTCGTCAGTCCCACCAGCTGCCTGCAGTCCCTTAATTACAGGAGGATCTGCGACCATTGGTAGGAAATTACAGGTAACATCAAATTTGTCCATCTGCAGGTTGTGCTCTCTCTCAGCCTACGAAGCTTGCTTGTGGGTTGAAGTAACCCGTTTGCTAACCGTGACTTTTATGGTTGCAGAACGGACTCCATGCCAAAGATATTGCCTCCAGAGCCCATCCTAGATAAAGAGTCAGAGATCTTGTTACCCACGATACCCACGTGTCCCGGGACCCATGTTAGCATCAGGCTATTATGTCTACCGACATAGTTCAGCCAGGATTTACAGGACTTCACTACCCCTGATGTGGTTGGAGGGCTGTCTAAGGCCAGTACCTTTGAAGTGGTTGGCTGTCACTGCAGGCATGAGTCTGTCTTTCTCTGTTTTTTTCTGTCTCTCCATCTGCTTTCCACAACAAAGTCCATCGATCCTTGAATAGCATACACCTCCGCTGTAGGCTTAAATTGGGGCCTAGCTGCGAAAATAATTCACTGGCTATATACAGCTATTGCCAGACCAATTATGACTTACGGAGTTCTGGTCTGGTGGATAATCCTTGTTAAGAAAACGTCAATCAAGAGGCTTGATAGTATTCAAATGGCAGCTAGCCTCAGTATTACTGGGGCGCTCAAAAACAGTGCCAACTTCCGCTCTAAAGGTTATGCTGCATTTATTGCCAATTGACCTATAATGTAGACAATTAGCCGCCAAAGCAGTGCTAAGATTGAAGTAAACATCGAAGCTTAGGAGAAACAACTAGGAACAATCAGTCATGCCTTGGGGTATTTCCTGATATTCCCAACACCACTGACTTTTGTGACTCCAGAGATGACTGGGAAAATACTTTAATAAATAAAGATAAAAGGGTCCATATATATACTGATTTCTCAAAACCCAATGATCAACTGGGAGCTGATGTATATTTCGAAACTATAGGCACCAATTTATCCTGTCGCCTGCCTAATCATTACAGCGTACTCCAAGCCGAAATTTTAGCAATCGCAGAAAGCCTTTTAGCGCTTAACTAAAGCGTAGTCACAGTTAGAGAAATCTTCATTTACTCCGTTAGTCAGACAGCTCTGAAATCGCTCCCATCATGTAAACACTTGTCAAGTAAGAGAGTGTTTCGAATTATTAAAATTACTTGAACAGTATTTTTCTATTAATCTACTCTGGATGTCATTAAAGGTATGGCAGAAGAGCTAATTAGATTGGGCTCCCAGCCCCAATTTAGTCTGGACAAGGTCGACATATGCATACCCTGTGCTATCAGTAGACAAACGTGATCCGAATGGTACATGGATCGCACTAGGAGTCTACTTAAATTAAATTAAGTAAGAAGGATTTAAGAATCGTAGTAGGTGCCCTACCTGAGCACTGCATTATGGGAAGACATACCAGTAAATGCAAGATGACGTTGCTCAACACCAGCAGCGCCATCAGAATTGGGAAGGACCTCTCCGAGCCATTTGATACCAAACGAGGTTCCAGACAGGGTGATTCCCTGTCGTGTGACTTCTTTAACCTGATGTTGGAGAGCATCGTACGAGCCGCAGAACTTAATCGCTCAGGCACAATATTTTATAAGAGCGTACAATTGTTGGCGTATGCCGATGATATCGATATCATCGGCCTTAACAACCGCGCTGTTAGTTCTGCCTTCTCCAAGCTGGATAAAGAGGCAAAGCGAATGGGTTTGGTGGTGAACGAGGACAAAACGAAGTACCTCCTGTCTTCAAACAAACAGTCGGCGCACTCGCGTATCGGCACCCACGGCACTGTAGATAGTTATAATTTCGAGGTTGTAAAAGACTTCGTTTATTTAGGAACCAGCATTAACATCGATAACAATGTCAAACTTGAAATCCAACGTAGAATCTCTCTTGCCAACAAGTGCTACTTTAGACCAAGTAGGCAACTGAGCAGTAAAGTCCTCTCTCGACGAACAAAACTAACACTCTACAAGGCTCTCATCATACCCGTCCTAACGTATGGCGCAGAAGCTTGGACGATGACAACATCCGATGAAGCGACGCTTGGAGTGTTCGAGAGAAAGATTCTGCGTAAGATTTTTGGACCTTTGCACGTTGGCAACGGCGAATATCGCAGACGATGGAACGATGAGCTGTATGAGCTTTACGACGACATAGACATAGCGCAGCGAATAAAGATCCAGCGGCTACGTTGGCTGGGTCATGTCGTCCGAATGGATACAAACGCTCCGGCTCTGAAAGTATTCGATGCGGTACCAGCTGGTGGTAGCAGAGGAAGAGGAAGGCCTCCTCTGCGTTGGAAAGATCAGGTGGCGCCTGCAATTGGCGCGGGTTAGCAGGAGAAAGAAACGACTGGCGCACTTTGTTAAACTCGGCCAAAATCGCATAAGCGGTTATCGCGCCTATTAAGAAGAGAAGTAGAAGAAGAAGATACCAGTAAATTAGAGGTAGCATCCAATGACTATTGCAGAAGCTGCCAGGATGTAGAAGAGGAAGAGACAGTAGAACACCTTCCATGCAGGTACATGACTCTGTGTAGAATACGGGTGAGATTGCTCGGTTACGCTTTTCTGGATAACATTGCGAATGTAGCGAATCTTAAACTAGCTGGTATAGCCAGCTTTTTAAAGGCCACGGAAGGGTTTAGAGAGGACCCAGTAGAGAAAGGATAGTATATATCCGGTGTTATCACAAGGGGCCTCTAACTGCCATAGGTGCGTCGAAGGACAGCCACTTTATCTAATCTAACCTATCATTCAGATGGACTAACTACGAAGGGCGTTCAAAAAGTACTCATGTTAGAAATGAAGGCACCAGTTTTTCAAAAAAAAACAAAAAAAAAATAATAATAATTTTTGAACATAGTCCCCTTCTAGAAATATATACTTCTCCCAATGCTCCGACCATTTTTAATTTCTCTCGGCGATAACTTCCCTGTTTTTTCCCGCGAGCCATTTCTTCATGTTAGGGAATAAGAAACGGTCGGAGGGAGCCATGCAGTTTGGCGGCGACAACTCCGAGCGAATATGCTGGTTCGTTATCTTGGTGAAACAGCACCTTCTTTGTCACCAAATGCGGCTGTGTCTCTTTTAGTTGTGAAAAGTGAAAGCGGTGCAATAACTCACTGTAGTATTGTCCAGTGATGGTTCTTCTTTTTCTAAAATATCCATGAGGATGACGGCGTTCGCATCCCAAAAAATCGTCGTCATAACCTTTCCGGTTGATGGGACTGTTTTCGCCATTTTTGGAACAGATTCACCAGGAGAAATCCATTGTTTTGATTGTTGCTTAGTTTCTGGTGTGTAATGATGAATTCAGGTTTCATCAACGGTGACGACTCGTTGCAAAAATTCCGAAATTTACAGCCACATCCACTGCTTGTTGCTGGTGAGCAATCGGCGCACCCATCGGACCGAGAAACTTTTCATCGCCAACTTATCATGTAAAATATTAATTGCCATTCCGGCCGACACCCCTATGGCCTTTGTTACTTCGCGCACAGTCGTTCGTCGATCAGCGAGAATCATTTCGTGGACTTTTTGAATGATTTTCTCGTTAGCCACATCTGCGGGGCGTCCTGGTCGCTTCTCATCAAAAACAGATGCTGGCCCACGTTTAAATTTGTTGAACCAAAATCTAACTGTGGTCATAGATGGCGAAGCGTCCCCATAGACAGATACAACTTTGCTTTTATCTCTTCGCATTTCTTCCCATCCAAAAACACAAAACGAATTACCGAACGATGCTGTTTCCTTTCCATCGTAGCGAAAATCTCGAAACGCGACTTACTCGAATAGCTGCCAAATCCAAACTAACTTATCAGTCTGAAATTTGATTTGCTGTGGTTTGATAGATGACAGAACACGATGCTAACACCAACTTTCCTCAGGAGCGCCCTCTGTCATCAAACCGTTGTAGTTATTGAACCGCCCTCGTATTATTATATGGGAAACAGTAAAGATGGCTTTTGACGTTAATTATCCTGAAGTCCACTTTTTGTTGATTAAAAGCGACGGAGGCCTTCTCTTTACTGCAATGACGATACGAACTGCCGTAATACATAAAGGATTCTGCAGTTATGGTGTTTTTTCTTGGTAGATCTAAGCCTTCAGAAACTACAGAGTTCCTCTCTCTCATCTTCTTTTGCATATCTGATGTTCGGTTTCACCAATCGATTTTAAATTGATCGGATTGCTAAATTGCGTAACTCCTTGGAAAAAGATGTCAATTTGACTCAGGAGCGTCGCGGTAATTCATCTAAAATGGCAATCGAATGTAAACTATTCTAAATGAACTGGCTAGGTAGTGCACCACGTGTGATGTCTGGGCTCCTGGACACAGAGTCATCCTTGGAAATTACCCGGCACGTAGACATCCTTTTATCCTTAAGCAAGCTCTGGCTAAGGTCGATCGGAATGAGGACAGAACTAGGTGCTTCATCAATCTACATACATCAGCCTTCCATTAGTGGTTGGTATTATCACCGGACACTGCCTAGTGAGAATAAATTTGAAACGTATGTTGTTCCCTTCTGTCGCAGCTGAAGTAATGAGGAAGAGATGTGTAGATTAGATGTCTAGACCACAAATCGATTTTAAATCTTCACATTTTTTTGAAGCGCTTAAATTTATTTGACTTTCAGCGCTAGGAAAATTTAATTTTGTCTCACTCGAAACAGTTTTTTTTTGACAAAGCCTGCAGTGCTGCCGTACATGGCCATGAAATGTTTATATGCGTAAATTTATCGAAAAATGTCTTTTGTTATTTCTGTGGTTGAGTTTTGTTACTTCAATTGTTGTCAAACACATACACACATACACGCATACATACTACTACATACCCGCTTATGCGTGGCGTAGCACCCAATGCCATTGCAAAAATAAATTAACACACGAATTCGACAAAATGTTTTAAAAGCCACATTTTTTCCAAAGCGGTCTTTAACGGCGGCTTTTATTGTTATCTTTACGGCTGTGTGCGTGTAGTGTGCATATACATGCATGTACGTATGGGTAGTGAATATTAGGGTGTGCCGCCGAAAGAAGTTGTGGTGTTTATATCTTTTTCAAACTTCCGCCAAAAAATTGTGAAAAATTTTTAGATTTACGTGAGTTGCACTGTTTGTTTTAAAAATTCTTTCAAAAACCGTTTTTTTTAATTTTTCTTTGATATTAATTTCAAAATTTCAAAATTTTTTAATTTTAAAATTTTAATTTTAAATTTTTTTTTAATTTTAATTTTAAGACTTTAAAATTCTTTCAAAAATCGTTTCTTTATAATTTTTTTTTAATATTAATTTCAAAATTTTTTAGTTTTAAAATTTTATTTTAATTTTTTTTTTAATTTTAACTTTGATTTTAAAATTTTGATTTTCAATTTTTGTTTTTCCAAAAATTCTCCTCAAATGAAGAGTTTACTCTTAAAAGGTTAGGTTAGATTAGGTTAGCCCGGTTGGCAATAAGCCACGCATAGACCTTTTGGTCCCTAGCGATACCAGATGGAGACCGACCTCTATGAATACCGAAAGTCGAAATCATGTAGGATGTCAGCGCTTTTGGCGAATCTAAGCAGCGCTGGGAGATCCGCTTTTGAGACGTCCTCCAGACCCTCAAACAGTGGGGCTCCCAGGCATTTTAGTCGCGTTTTTGATAATGCCGGACGAACGCACAGAAGGCGTGCTAAAGTTTCCTCAACATCCTCTCTGCATTGCCTGCATTTGTCCGTGTTAGAAATCTCTATCTTGTACGCATGTGCAGCCCTTTCGCGAGAGCGTAAGTACGAATTGAGTTAGTTTTTTGTCGTTAGTTCTACACATGACTTTTGCTGTTTTGCATGTGGTCAGATTAGCCCTCCTAGCTTCCACTCGCCTTTTCATGCGGTCGACCATTTCATTGTATATTGTGTTAAGCGGTTTTGGTATGTCGTTCTCTTGCTCAAAAGGTAGTCTAACAGCGCTTTTTGCTATCTCACCTACTTCCCCATAATGCCTTTGTGACCAGGTACCCAATAGATATGCAGCTTACTGTTTGCGGCTAGCCTTTCTATGGCCTCCCTGCTCCGTCGAACATTTTTGGACTTAATATAATGTGAGCTTATTGCTTTTATTGCTGCCTGAATGTCCACGTATATACTAAATGTTGAGTTCTTTCTTGTTCTAGTGTAGGCTAGCTCCGCGGCTTTCCCCACAGCAAAACCTTCCGCTTGGAAATTACTGCTGTGGTCTGGCAGCTTGATAGGCTGCCTTCTCCCTAGCTTTGAGTAGTAAATACCCGCTCCCACTCCGTCTAAACTTTTAGAGCCATCTGTATAGATGTGAAAAGTTCTATGGCCAGGCTTCATGCCTTTTTGCCATCTCTCCTCTTCAATTGAATTGCGCAACCTTCTCTCCCAATTAAAGAACGGAGTCATGTAGTCTGTGCAACCTGAGCTCCACTTTCCTATTGAGCTGTGTCCGAAGATTCTGCAGGCGATTACCACAGCAGCCACTAGCCTCCTCGCGGATTTCGCTGCCAGGTTTTCCGCCATGAGATCAATAGGTGGCATGCTGAGTATCATTTCCAGCGCCGACGTTGGTGGGATTTTCATCGCTCCTGTTATGCACAGAGCAGCGTGTCGTTGAATCCTTTCCAGTGACATTAAGTATGCCAGTTTTCTTGTCGCAGTCCACCATACTAAGGCCCCATACAGCAATATAGGTTTTACTACTGCCGTGTATCACCAATGCATCAGAGAGGGTGATAGACCCCAAGTAACGCCCAGCGTTCTTTTACATGCGTACAACGCATTACTGCCCTTTTTCACCCTAAGTGAAAGTTCACCCAACAAAGTTCGTTGTTGCCTAGCTTCGGGAGGTTCCACATCGGGACCTTGTATATATTTCCTGGTAAAAAGTACCATGCCCGTTTTTCCGGCGTTTATCCCTAGCCCAGTGCGAGATGTCCATTGGTGTACCGTTTTAAGCGTGTTTTTCATCACATTACTGATGGTGTCCAGGTACTTTCCCGTACTCTTAAAAGGTCTGCAAAAAAATAATTAAAAAGTTCATATTTTTTATCTTTGTTAGTGGTTGGGTAATGAAATGGCTGAGGAAGTACCTTTCAAATGATATCTTAGAAGTCTAAAACAGTGGAGATTTGTCAATTACTCAAGTATTGTCTAAATTAAAGTTTCCCAAGAAGTTAAAAAAAGCAACCAAAGCTGTATTATTTTCATTCCGTTCAAAATATATTTAAGGTGGGTGGTAGGTGAAAAGGCTGAAGCACCAATTTAGCTCTCCCCAAGTAGCACTAAAACGTTTGATTTGATACCAGATACCAACAGCCAGAGCTGTTATTTTAAAAGAGAAAATATGTTTGAACATTTTTGTGAAAATCTCTTAAGCATTCTTCTTTTTTTTTAAGGTATTTTTGAAAAAATATTTTTAATAACAAGTTCTACCAATAAAAAACTCGATTTTTGGAGGTACTTCTCATTTGGGTCCAGCTCATATAAATATTAATATTTTACCAAAATTTTTTGGCGGAGGTCTTAAAAGAATAAAACACCCTAATGTATATAAAGAGGGACAAGTTTTTGTATGCCTGCATGTTCATGTACACCAATTCATTGTCATTGCCAATGTTGTTGCCTATTATTGTTATTGTTCATTGCCCTGCCCGGACGGACGCGTCCCATTTCGTGTAAAGCCGCATTCGCTTGTTCGTTGCCACTCTTTTCAGTTGTTTACCTCTGTTACAAATGTACTTGTAGATATGTGGTACACTACAACATACACAATGTATTATATTGTCTGCGTTGACTGTTTTAATTGTTGCACTGTCTGTGGCCAGAAAGGCTTAAAAGGTTCTTTTAATTACAACTACCGGACACCTACTCATCTCCTCGTACCCTTCGCTGGTTGCCATCTGCTTGCCGCCAACCATCCGCCACAATTCACATGAAACAGTCATAAAAAATATATATTTTACACTACTTCAATTATGCGATGAGCTGGCAATGTGCAGTGCGGTCCACACCCATTTGCATTGCTACGCGCGTGGAGCCAACAGCCGGTAGACGAGTGCATGGGGAGGGAGTAAAATGCAATTGTTCGGAAATCGATTGAATTCCGAATGAGTTGGGGTCGGTCTGTGGATCCTTTGTATGGGCAACACTCTGCGGCCGCCATTATGTAACTGAACATTGAGCTTTAATAAAATTTACTATAGTTGCCATTATCACTTCTACATTTATATACATCTCATTAGCTTTAATTGACACTGAGTATTAAAAACAATACTTTAATGCTGGGCTCAAAGTTGATCCTAAAACATTTCATCTTCGGTCTTCACCCGTGCCGACTAAGTAAAGATATTTGAAGAGATTTCTTCTTGATTTGCTTTAGTAAAGCTTTTACATAAAATGGATAGATCCGTTGGTGATCACTAATATCTGTTTACATTTCCTGGTTCTTGTCAGAGAAGAAGTTAGAATGCCTCTCGGGGCTAGAGCTTCAGAGTTTACTTAGATTCGCAAAAGACGCAGACGTATTACAAGATGCCCACTACAAAGAAACGTAAAGGTCTAGCTCCATATGTTAACACTAAGGACCAATAGGTATATATGATGGCTTTCAGCCAGCTAAATCAACCGAACCTAACCTGGTTCTTGTAAATAGCGGCACACAAAGCTAGTAACCGATGCCCAAAGTATATTGAAGATACGGTGGGGATATTTCTTAAAGCTGTTGAATGAAAACACTAGTGGCGCATCTAGCAAAGAATCCAGATCGGCATACGCACATGTCCCTTCATTCGGTAAAGATGAGTTGAGAATATCAAAAAGTTACTTTATGAACAACAAGGCCCCCAGTGCTCATAGTATTCGAGCTGAGCTATTCAAAGGCGGTGACGAAATGCTACACTCATTCATTGCGAGATAAATACCCTCCGAGATTATGTAATAGATTGCCAGCCAACTGATTGGACCTTATATAATAAGTATGGCCTCAGACCTGGCAATTTAGAGCCGTTTTTAATTCCACGAAGGAATAGGTTAGACTAGGTTACCCAGGTGGCCCCAAAACCCATTGTGATTTGCCCAACCAAAACCCAACTGCATTTGATTTCCTTCCCCTAACTAAGTTGTTTAAACCACTTATACCTTCTTAAGAATGTAACTAGTCTCTGTAGTGAGACATTTTGGAAATGTTCCTGGGCTTATTTGAAGTGCAAGTCATTCACAGAGGAGGTGTTGTACCGACTCAATTTCTTCTTTATCTTCACAACTCCTGTAGAAGTGATTGTTAGGTACACCCATCCTACTGGCTAGGGTGCCAATAGTGTAATGACCCGTTATAACCCTTGTGAGAATGCTGGTAGTTGATCTGTTAAACCCGAGTAGAAATTGTGTCCTTTTAAGATTCATATGGGGGCAGAGCGCTTTGGAGACCCTGCAGTTAGTAATCAATGACCAGTCTCAAGTCAGTCGCAGTGTACAGCCCGTTTAGAGGAATGCTTATGTCCTCTGCCAATCGCTGAAGGACAAGTTCAGTGCCTTTCCTTGCACACTCATCCACTCTTTTATTTCCCATTACAATAGATGCAGGACTTAGAAAGTCCTGAAGACTTCACGCCATTCAATTTCCAAACTCGTAGTTGTGTTTACTGGCCATTGCACGATCCGCACACACGCGAAAAAGCTGGGTTTAACATTTAACCCCCATTGCAAAGCTGGGTGAGACCTTTCAGAGAAGCAGACTGTTTAGCATTTTCTCTGTAAATTTCTGGGTGTGGCAGCTAGAAAATTAAAGTCATTGGGTGCTCCATTCTTCAACGACCTGCAGCAATGCTCCAGCTTAAATCCCATCAACCATTTTCCTTACATCAAAACCTCTGGCTGGCTGCAAACATCTTCCTATTGAAGGTCTCATACATATTTCCAAATACTTACAGCGAGCCAGTGAAAAGCCAGTTCTAAAATACAGCTGTCTAAGGCGCAGTACATTTTGTGATCAGCGGGGAGATACCTATCGGCCTTATGGCCCGTGAATGAGTAGATGCGTGGAACTCTAGGAAAAAATACGTCACCACTAACGCCGCAGAACGGAGATGCCAAACCATGCAGCGGGGTCAACGCCGGTGGGACACTGTATATAGTGGCACGAGATGGACGGCGAAGCTGATTCCGACAGTAGGTACATGGGTTCAAACGAACTTCCGGGAAGTGGGCTATTTCATGACGCAGCTGCTCTCGGGCCACGGATACTGCCGAAAATACCTATACCGGAAGGGTAAGGTAAGTGACCCCAGCTGGGGTCTATACTGCGAAGCACCGCACGTTGACGCCGAACACACGTCCTTTAATGGCGACAGATGGCTCGTGGAAGGAGATGCTCTGTTGGAGCAAATTGCGAACATCGCGTTGACCAACGTGATCGGCAAGATGCTTGAACGTGATGATAATTGGAATGCGGTTAAAAGATAGGTTGAAGGCGTATTACGAAGAAAAAAGATAGACTTCGATGCAGTACAACAAAGCGAAGCCTCACAGGTAGTGACGTAAGAAGACGAGTCTATAGCATGAAGGTGGCTACAAGCATGGTGGACCTAGGCGTGTGTGAAAAGATCTGGTCCATTTCATGGATGTCATTCTGGGCCCTCCCGAAATAATGCAGAAAGTAGTCCCGAGAAGGAAGTCTCGACGGTCGCTGTAAGTGAGAAGGCATTTGGAACCCTACCTCCACCTCTCCTTCAAAAAACAAAAGAAAAAGAAGAAAAAAGATTAGAGGCTTCTGATTGAATTACAATGTTCCAGTTCTATCATTCGATCCTGATTTTGGACTCTGTACAACTTTGTATTGCATATACAGAGTCCGGCACATTAGAAGTGTAACCAACTTCAGACCGAACGCGCAGCTGATGCACGGGCTAATTGACTGTCCAGAGTATTGTTTACAAGCGCGCGGAAGCATTTTGCCGAGAGTATACGCGAAAAACGAAAATCAGTATAATTGATACTGGTAGCATCGCGAAACGTCATGGGGTTGGTCATTAAAAGACTGCAATGTCAGGTGAAATGGTTCAAAAAGTCTTGAACGAAATTCTTGACCCCCGACGAAGTGCCAATCAAATGGCGAAAGAACTGAAAATTCTGATCGTAGCATCCGCCGCATACAGAAAAATGAACTCAAAGTCAAACCTTACAAGATCCAAAACGCGCAAGATCTCACACCAAAGTAGCAACAAGTCAGACGTGAGAGAGCGAAGAAGTTGCTTCGCTTGGCCGAAAGCGGTCAATTTCCAAACATTGTGCTTCCTGACAAGAACATTTTTCGAATTGTATTGAATGTATTCTGGAGGGTGGGCCGGAAGACGTGGGCGGACAAACATTTCGACGGCAGACCATGGATGTTTCAACATGACTCGGCACCATTTAACAAAGCTCTAGTGAATCAAGAATGGTTAAAAAACAACGTTCCGACTTCCATACGTCCAACTTCATAACGTCCAACCAATGGCTCTCAAATTCACCAGATGCGAATCCGATCGATTATTCTCTTTGGGCCATAAGGTACGAACTAAAAGATTCACCAATCTTGAGGCGCTGAAAAATTTCATTGTCCGCGAGTGGGCCAAAGTACCTGCAAGTCACATTCGGGCAGCTTGCGATTCGTTTCTGGACCGCCTCAAGGCAATAGTCAAGACAAAAGGTGGTCATATCGAGTAATAGTAAACTGATTCTTAATTTTGAATTATTTTCACACAATTTTTACTTTGAATTGAATAAAAGTAATTTTTCAAACTAAATGAATGGCTTTTTTAAGTGTTTACACATCGAGTGCCGGACCCTGTAAACGTCTAAAAAAGTTGATTGATAGAGCGAAGTTAAAAAAAATTATTATATAAAATTATTTTTATCAGTGTTCACTATTCCCTCACAAACTAGCGCCTCGCTGTTACGCTCACACGCCCACTCATTATTGCTGGCAAAACCATTCTCCGATCTGCGTTCACTCCTTATAAAACCCAATGCGCTGTCAGGCTCTTTACTCCAGGGAGAGTTTATTGATATTATGCGAAATGTTCAATACTTTATTACCGACGTGGGTGTGTACTACTGCGGCGTGGAGTTGTGGCAAAATTAATGAAGCTCTATTAAAACAAATAGAAATGAGAGAAAAAATCGCAAAAGTTATTGTTATTATTGGAAATGGATTTCATGTTGCGGCTACGGCAGTGTTGCTATTGTTATTGTGCATGATTATTATTATTATTTTATTTTTTTGCAGCCATTATTGTCTCTATTTGCGCAATTGTGTTTGTTGTTGGCACAGTTATTGTTAGCATTGTAAGCTTGTTACGATAACATTTGTAAGCTTAATACATTGTTGACACCAACAAGGGAGTTAACAGGGAACATTTCAATGATGTGCTGTGGTGTGTGTGTGTGCAAGTGGTGAAATAAATACAAGAATTCCCAAATACATACAGGATGTAAGCGCCTTTGTGCTGTAGATGTGGAGCGTTTTTTTTTCCTCATGTTTACACACTCAGCATTTAATATTGAACAAAATATTTGCACAAATGAATAGTCAAATGAATTAAAAGCATAAATGTGATGCAGTGGAGCGATAAAAATGTATGAAATATACTAACGTAAGATAAATAAAGAGGGAAAAAATAAATGATAATTGTTTGACAGCTGACAGCACGCGACAAGAGCACATATCAAGGAGCAAGAAAGCAGGGTGAGTGATTGAGTGAGCTGATAAATAAAATATTATAAAATATGCGAGGTGCGGCTGATAAGTCGGCGAGCTAAGGTGCTTAGTGTCCGAAATGTGTAGTTTTAGATTTTTTTTATTATAAAGGGTGGTTAAGTTTTAAGGGCCGGTATTAATTTTGAATAAAATACAATTTTTTTAGGTAATTATTGTCATTTCTCTTTATTATGATAATATTGGCATGGCTCAATTACATATGAAACAAAATATTGGCCAAATGGCCGCCACGGCCTCGGTAACACACCTCCGATGGTTCAAATTTTCGATGACGCTGAGGCATAATTGAGGTTCTTTGCCGTTAATGTGCTGAATTATCTCATCCTTCAGCTCTTGAATTGTTGCTGGCCTATCGACGTACACCTTTTTTTTCAAATAACTCTAAAGAAAGAAGTCCAACGGTGTGGTTGACGGTTAGGTGTGGTTCACATTCAACATCGGCCCTTGAAATTTAGCCACCCTTTAGAAAAGCCGAAAGCCTTAGTTGCTCGTGCGTTATAATATTTAGTGTGAATTCGCTTATAATAAATAAAGTTTAAAAATAATATATTGTAGAATTTTCTTCCACATAAAGCACATGTTCGGAAATCTTTTATACTAAAGATCGTATGCAAAAAAAAAAGTTCAAAAATCTGTACCAGTTTTGAGCGACTTCAACTTAGACTTTGTTATTTTAAAAATGAATGGGCTATAAAACTGCATACCCAGAACTTTTCTAAAACTCTTACGAAATGTTGAGTATTTTTATTTTAATTTTTAAAAATTTCTTAAATATCTGTGACTTTGTACAAAGTTGTGAACTTTACTTTGCTACTTTGCTAAAGATTTTTTTATATCATACAATGAATTTGGTTTTTACAAAAAAAACCTTCAGCATGTAAAAGATTGCAAACTTTGTCAAAAGATGAAGTGACTTAAATATATGTATGTGCACAAATGGGTTTTAATAAAACTTAGTACACATATTGCATTTTGTTCAAGGTAGTTTGATGTTGAAAATACCATAGATAAAATCGGTCAATACCAATGCCTTTTTTCATATAACGGTAATTTTTAGAAAGGAAAAAAATGTGACTTCTCTGTTAGAAATGGAGTAAAATTACTCAAATTTGATACACACAAAAAAAAAAACAAAAAAAAAAAAAAACTATAAGGAGGCGCAAAATTAGTAATCAAATTTGGTTTTCGAATAACATTTTTATTAAATTAAAAAACAATGATTATGAGTAGTTAAAAATCTTAAGTTTAGTGTTGAAAATGTATAAAATCGGTCAATAGCCATGCTTTCTTTCATATAACGGTAATTTTCAGAAAGGCAAAAAATGTGACTTCTCTGTTAGAAATGGAGTAAAATTACTCAAATTTGGTACAAACAAAAAAAAACTAATATATAAGGAGACGCAAAATTAGTCATCCAATTTGGTTTTCGAATACCGTTTTTATTAACTTAAAAAAAAAACATGATTTTGAGTAGTTAAAATCTTTAGTTTGATGTTGAAAATGAATAAAATCGGCCAATAGCCATGCCTTCTTTCATATAACGGTAATTTTCAAAAACACTGATCTCAGTTAGAAACTAATCAAAACTTACTCAAAGTTGGTTAGGTTAGGTTGGTATGGTTGCCCAGAAATGAGCACATTTGGACGAAGAAAAATGGATTAGTCCTTCGAGATACCATTCTGAAGGAGGTGAGATGAAAGATAAACACCGATGGGATACAGAGAGAGGGCAGGGAGAGGTGGTGCTGGGATGGTTAGGAGCGTGTGGATTACGAACGATGACTATGCTGCGTTTGCGTCAACCGCTTTGTGCTGCTGATGAAATGCATCAGATTTTTAATGTCAGCGCCAGCTTTATCAGCAGGCGTAGCAAAGAAGTAAAAGCCAAGATGCCTGGATCTTAGCCCCGCCAGAGCAGGGCAGCTAAGAAGAAGGTGCTGAGATGATTCCACCTCATCCTCCATACATCCAACGCAAAAAGGACTCGAGCTGATTCCAAGTCTCACAGCATGCATTTCCTCGCGCATTGTGACCTGTGAGATAACCCAGGAAATTAGAGAGCTGATATTTTGTCAGCCTCAGTAGCTCGCCCGAAGGTTTTCGCGACCTTACACGTGTGTGTACTTGCCCAACGCTCGCTGAATTGGCGCGATGCCCATTTCCATTCCAAGAGCAGACAGCAGGTAGTCAGAGGGACCCCAATACTCTCCCTTCGGGGGGAAATCACCTCACATATCTCTTGTCTGGCCAGCTCATCCATCTCACAGTTTCCCGCAATGTCGCTGTGACCAGGAACCCAGATGAGTCTTATGTCAAAGAATTCGGGCGCAGTCGAAGTGAGGTCAAGCATTCCTTGACCAGTTTTGAATGCACCATCTATGACCCGAGGGTCGCGAGATAAATACCCTCCGAGATTATGTAATAGATTGCCAGCCAACTGATTGGACCTTATATAATAAGTATGGCCTCAGACCTGGCAATTTAGAGCCGTTTTTAATTCCACGAAGGAATAGGTTAGACTAGGTTACCCAGGTGGCCCCAAAACCCATTGTGATTTGCCCAACCAAAACCCAACTGCATTTGATTTCCTTCCCCTAACTAAGTTGTTTAAACCACTTATACCTTCTTAAGAATGTAACTAGTCTCTGTAGTGAGACATTTTGGAAATGTTCCTGGGCTTATTTGAAGTGCAAGTCATTCACAGAGGAGGTGTTGTACCGACTCAATTTCTTCTTTATCTTCACAACTCCTGTAGAAGTGATTGTTAGGTACACCCATCCTACTGGCTAGGGTGCCAATAGTGTAATGACCCGTTATAACCCTTGTGAGAATGCTGGTAGTTGATCTGTTAAACCCGAGTAGAAATTGTGTCCTTTTAAGATTCATATGGGGGCAGAGCGCTTTGGAGACCCTGCAGTTAGTAATCAATGACCAGTCTCAAGTCAGTCGCAGTGTACAGCCCGTTTAGAGGAATGCTTATGTCCTCTGCCAATCGCTGAAGGACAAGTTCAGTGCCTTTCCTTGCACACTCATCCACTCTTTTATTTCCCATTACAATAGATGCAGGACTTAGAAAGTCCTGAAGACTTCACGCCATTCAATTTCCAAACTCGTAGTTGTGTTTACTGGCCATTGCACGATCCGCACACACGCGAAAAAGCTGGGTTTAACATTTAACCCCCATTGCAAAGCTGGGTGAGACCTTTCAGAGAAGCAGACTGTTTAGCATTTTCTCTGTAAATTTCTGGGTGTGGCAGCTAGAAAATTAAAGTCATTGGGTGCTCCATTCTTCAACGACCTGCAGCAATGCTCCAGCTTAAATCCCATCAACCATTTTCCTTACATCAAAACCTCTGGCTGGCTGCAAACATCTTCCTATTGAAGGTCTCATACATATTTCCAAATACTTACAGCGAGCCAGTGAAAAGCCAGTTCTAAAATACAGCTGTCTAAGGCGCAGTACATTTTGTGATCAGCGGGGAGATACCTATCGGCCTTATGGCCCGTGAATGAGTAGATGCGTGGAACTCTAGGAAAAAATACGTCACCACTAACGCCGCAGAACGGAGATGCCAAACCATGCAGCGGGGTCAACGCCGGTGGGACACTGTATATAGTGGCACGAGATGGACGGCGAAGCTGATTCCGACAGTAGGTACATGGGTTCAAACGAACTTCCGGGAAGTGGGCTATTTCATGACGCAGCTGCTCTCGGGCCACGGATACTGCCGAAAATACCTATACCGGAAGGGTAAGGTAAGTGACCCCAGCTGGGGTCTATACTGCGAAGCACCGCACGTTGACGCCGAACACACGTCCTTTAATGGCGACAGATGGCTCGTGGAAGGAGATGCTCTGTTGGAGCAAATTGCGAACATCGCGTTGACCAACGTGATCGGCAAGATGCTTGAACGTGATGATAATTGGAATGCGGTTAAAAGATAGGTTGAAGGCGTATTACGAAGAAAAAAGATAGACTTCGATGCAGTACAACAAAGCGAAGCCTCACAGGTAGTGACGTAAGAAGACGAGTCTATAGCATGAAGGTGGCTACAAGCATGGTGGACCTAGGCGTGTGTGAAAAGATCTGGTCCATTTCATGGATGTCATTCTGGGCCCTCCCGAAATAATGCAGAAAGTAGTCCCGAGAAGGAAGTCTCGACGGTCGCTGTAAGTGAGAAGGCATTTGGAACCCTACCTCCACCTCTCCTTCAAAAAACAAAAGAAAAAGAAGAAAAAAGATTAGAGGCTTCTGATTGAATTACAATGTTCCAGTTCTATCATTCGATCCTGATTTTGGACTCTGTACAACTTTGTATTGCATATACAGAGTCCGGCACATTAGAAGTGTAACCAACTTCAGACCGAACGCGCAGCTGATGCACGGGCTAATTGACTGTCCAGAGTATTGTTTACAAGCGCGCGGAAGCATTTTGCCGAGAGTATACGCGAAAAACGAAAATCAGTATAATTGATACTGGTAGCATCGCGAAACGTCATGGGGTTGGTCATTAAAAGACTGCAATGTCAGGTGAAATGGTTCAAAAAGTCTTGAACGAAATTCTTGACCCCCGACGAAGTGCCAATCAAATGGCGAAAGAACTGAAAATTCTGATCGTAGCATCCGCCGCATACAGAAAAATGAACTCAAAGTCAAACCTTACAAGATCCAAAACGCGCAAGATCTCACACCAAAGTAGCAACAAGTCAGACGTGAGAGAGCGAAGAAGTTGCTTCGCTTGGCCGAAAGCGGTCAATTTCCAAACATTGTGCTTCCTGACAAGAACATTTTTCGAATTGTATTGAATGTATTCTGGAGGGTGGGCCGGAAGACGTGGGCGGACAAACATTTCGACGGCAGACCATGGATGTTTCAACATGACTCGGCACCATTTAACAAAGCTCTAGTGAATCAAGAATGGTTAAAAAACAACGTTCCGACTTCCATACGTCCAACTTCATAACGTCCAACCAATGGCTCTCAAATTCACCAGATGCGAATCCGATCGATTATTCTCTTTGGGCCATAAGGTACGAACTAAAAGATTCACCAATCTTGAGGCGCTGAAAAATTTCATTGTCCGCGAGTGGGCCAAAGTACCTGCAAGTCACATTCGGGCAGCTTGCGATTCGTTTCTGGACCGCCTCAAGGCAATAGTCAAGACAAAAGGTGGTCATATCGAGTAATAGTAAACTGATTCTTAATTTTGAATTATTTTCACACAATTTTTACTTTGAATTGAATAAAAGTAATTTTTCAAACTAAATGAATGGCTTTTTTAAGTGTTTACACATCGAGTGCCGGACCCTGTAAACGTCTAAAAAAGTTGATTGATAGAGCGAAGTTAAAAAAAATTATTATATAAAATTATTTTTATCAGTGTTCACTATTCCCTCACAAACTAGCGCCTCGCTGTTACGCTCACACGCCCACTCATTATTGCTGGCAAAACCATTCTCCGATCTGCGTTCACTCCTTATAAAACCCAATGCGCTGTCAGGCTCTTTACTCCAGGGAGAGTTTATTGATATTATGCGAAATGTTCAATACTTTATTACCGACGTGGGTGTGTACTACTGCGGCGTGGAGTTGTGGCAAAATTAATGAAGCTCTATTAAAACAAATAGAAATGAGAGAAAAAATCGCAAAAGTTATTGTTATTATTGGAAATGGATTTCATGTTGCGGCTACGGCAGTGTTGCTATTGTTATTGTGCATGATTATTATTATTATTTTATTTTTTTGCAGCCATTATTGTCTCTATTTGCGCAATTGTGTTTGTTGTTGGCACAGTTATTGTTAGCATTGTAAGCTTGTTACGATAACATTTGTAAGCTTAATACATTGTTGACACCAACAAGGGAGTTAACAGGGAACATTTCAATGATGTGCTGTGGTGTGTGTGTGTGCAAGTGGTGAAATAAATACAAGAATTCCCAAATACATACAGGATGTAAGCGCCTTTGTGCTGTAGATGTGGAGCGTTTTTTTTTCCTCATGTTTACACACTCAGCATTTAATATTGAACAAAATATTTGCACAAATGAATAGTCAAATGAATTAAAAGCATAAATGTGATGCAGTGGAGCGATAAAAATGTATGAAATATACTAACGTAAGATAAATAAAGAGGGAAAAAATAAATGATAATTGTTTGACAGCTGACAGCACGCGACAAGAGCACATATCAAGGAGCAAGAAAGCAGGGTGAGTGATTGAGTGAGCTGATAAATAAAATATTATAAAATATGCGAGGTGCGGCTGATAAGTCGGCGAGCTAAGGTGCTTAGTGTCCGAAATGTGTAGTTTTAGATTTTTTTTATTATAAAGGGTGGTTAAGTTTTAAGGGCCGGTATTAATTTTGAATAAAATACAATTTTTTTAGGTAATTATTGTCATTTCTCTTTATTATGATAATATTGGCATGGCTCAATTACATATGAAACAAAATATTGGCCAAATGGCCGCCACGGCCTCGGTAACACACCTCCGATGGTTCAAATTTTCGATGACGCTGAGGCATAATTGAGGTTCTTTGCCGTTAATGTGCTGAATTATCTCATCCTTCAGCTCTTGAATTGTTGCTGGCCTATCGACGTACACCTTTTTTTTCAAATAACTCTAAAGAAAGAAGTCCAACGGTGTGGTTGACGGTTAGGTGTGGTTCACATTCAACATCGGCCCTTGAAATTTAGCCACCCTTTAGAAAAGCCGAAAGCCTTAGTTGCTCGTGCGTTATAATATTTAGTGTGAATTCGCTTATAATAAATAAAGTTTAAAAATAATATATTGTAGAATTTTCTTCCACATAAAGCACATGTTCGGAAATCTTTTATACTAAAGATCGTATGCAAAAAAAAAAGTTCAAAAATCTGTACCAGTTTTGAGCGACTTCAACTTAGACTTTGTTATTTTAAAAATGAATGGGCTATAAAACTGCATACCCAGAACTTTTCTAAAACTCTTACGAAATGTTGAGTATTTTTATTTTAATTTTTAAAAATTTCTTAAATATCTGTGACTTTGTACAAAGTTGTGAACTTTACTTTGCTACTTTGCTAAAGATTTTTTTATATCATACAATGAATTTGGTTTTTACAAAAAAAACCTTCAGCATGTAAAAGATTGCAAACTTTGTCAAAAGATGAAGTGACTTAAATATATGTATGTGCACAAATGGGTTTTAATAAAACTTAGTACACATATTGCATTTTGTTCAAGGTAGTTTGATGTTGAAAATACCATAGATAAAATCGGTCAATACCAATGCCTTTTTTCATATAACGGTAATTTTTAGAAAGGAAAAAAATGTGACTTCTCTGTTAGAAATGGAGTAAAATTACTCAAATTTGATACACACAAAAAAAAAAACAAAAAAAAAAAAAAACTATAAGGAGGCGCAAAATTAGTAATCAAATTTGGTTTTCGAATAACATTTTTATTAAATTAAAAAACAATGATTATGAGTAGTTAAAAATCTTAAGTTTAGTGTTGAAAATGTATAAAATCGGTCAATAGCCATGCTTTCTTTCATATAACGGTAATTTTCAGAAAGGCAAAAAATGTGACTTCTCTGTTAGAAATGGAGTAAAATTACTCAAATTTGGTACAAACAAAAAAAAACTAATATATAAGGAGACGCAAAATTAGTCATCCAATTTGGTTTTCGAATACCGTTTTTATTAACTTAAAAAAAAAACATGATTTTGAGTAGTTAAAATCTTTAGTTTGATGTTGAAAATGAATAAAATCGGCCAATAGCCATGCCTTCTTTCATATAACGGTAATTTTCAAAAACACTGATCTCAGTTAGAAACTAATCAAAACTTACTCAAAGTTGGTTAGGTTAGGTTGGTATGGTTGCCCAGAAATGAGCACATTTGGACGAAGAAAAATGGATTAGTCCTTCGAGATACCATTCTGAAGGAGGTGAGATGAAAGATAAACACCGATGGGATACAGAGAGAGGGCAGGGAGAGGTGGTGCTGGGATGGTTAGGAGCGTGTGGATTACGAACGATGACTATGCTGCGTTTGCGTCAACCGCTTTGTGCTGCTGATGAAATGCATCAGATTTTTAATGTCAGCGCCAGCTTTATCAGCAGGCGTAGCAAAGAAGTAAAAGCCAAGATGCCTGGATCTTAGCCCCGCCAGAGCAGGGCAGCTAAGAAGAAGGTGCTGAGATGATTCCACCTCATCCTCCATACATCCAACGCAAAAAGGACTCGAGCTGATTCCAAGTCTCACAGCATGCATTTCCTCGCGCATTGTGACCTGTGAGATAACCCAGGAAATTAGAGAGCTGATATTTTGTCAGCCTCAGTAGCTCGCCCGAAGGTTTTCGCGACCTTACACGTGTGTGTACTTGCCCAACGCTCGCTGAATTGGCGCGATGCCCATTTCCATTCCAAGAGCAGACAGCAGGTAGTCAGAGGGACCCCAATACTCTCCCTTCGGGGGGAAATCACCTCACATATCTCTTGTCTGGCCAGCTCATCCATCTCACAGTTTCCCGCAATGTCGCTGTGACCAGGAACCCAGATGAGTCTTATGTCAAAGAATTCGGGCGCAGTCGAAGTGAGGTCAAGCATTCCTTGACCAGTTTTGAATGCACCATCTATGACCCGAGGGTCGCTTGACTGTCGGATTAAATATTTACTTTTTTGACTGTTAGTACGCATGTGAGCTGCTAATCAGCTGCCGCCTTGATTGCGGTTACCTCTGCCTGACACATTGCAGTGGTCCGGTAACCTGAATTTGAGTCTGATGGGGATCTCCTCGCAAAAGACTACTCCGCCAACCTTTCCTTCCAACTTCGATCCATCCGTGAACAAGTTCACCAGGCGCTGTCCCCAAGTGTAGCCCCCCGTCCACACTTCCCTTGACGGAATATGAGTGGAGAAGATTCCGGTTGGACGAAATGAGGGACGTTGGTACAAATAAAGAAATAAAATAAAAAAATTAAAATACAGGGTGGCGCAAAATTAGTCATCCAATTTGGTTTTCGAATAACATTTTTATTAAATTAATATAAAAAAACATGATTTTGAGGGGTTAAAACTCTCTAGTTTGGTGTTGAAAATTGATAAAATCGGCTAAGAGCCTTCTTTCATATAACGGTAACTGACAAACGAAATAAAAAGTAATATCTCAGTCAGAAACTAAGTAAAATATTGAGTTGTTTGGAAAATAATTTAGTTTTTTTGTGGATATTTCGAGCTTCGAGTTTAAACCCAGGCTTTTGAGGTGGTCAAAAACAGTTGAACATTTAACCTCTCACCGATCTCACGTGGTGTTATTCGTCGGTTTGCATTAACTAATGCCTTGATCGCGTCTTTATCAGCTTCAACCGGCCTTTTAGAACGCATAGTGCATCTTCGACATCATAATTGCCGGATCGAAATTTTGCAAGCCAGTTCTGGCACTGGCTTATTGTCAACACATCTTCTCCATGCACATAGGTTAATTTCTTCCTGGCTTGAACAGCACTTTTACCTTTTCTATAGTAAAAAAGTAAAATATGACGAAAATGCTGCTTATTGCTCTCCATATTTAAAAGGGCACCGACCAAAAACTATTGCGTAAAATCAATTAAACTGATTCACACACAAGCCTTGCTAATTAGGCAGTTAGAGTATCGGCACCATAAACACTATTCACGATATCAGCGGTCTGGCTTGCAAGAAAGAAGTCTAAAAAATTACCGAATTATCTCTTTGTTGACTTCCTTTGTTAACATACTGTAACTCACAACTGAATGGAACAAAGAAAAAACAGCAAAATAAAATTTTTAGTGTTAAATGTCACCTTGACGACCTGCATACACTTTAAAGTTTTTGATCATTACTTTACGAGATATGGGATACAAGGCATCTACCTAGAAAATAATGGATTTCTTTTTCCCCAAGAAATTTGCATCTGTGCGCTTCCGAATTGTGATCTTTTACCAATCAATTCGACTATGGCGGTCGCCTCCATTCATTGCCTGTTTATATACTGGAGCTGTCTGTGAACTAGGCTAGTGCCAAATATGATTGACGAACGACACCATTTACAAAAATTATGAATATTTTGATATATGATGCCTTTATGCCTAAGAAAAAATATTCTTTAGATTTATCTACAAAATGATTTACTACCTCGTCCTTCATCTCACCGTCGTTCGAAAGTCCTCATCCCCATAACTACTTTTCCGAATTTGAAGGCAAGGAAGAAGTCTAAGTGTAATAGCCAGGCTCGATCTGTAGCGAGAGTGAGCTGTTTCGATGAATATCTTTATTAGCTTTTAAGGCTTTACTTGCAACTCGAGTGATGTGAAAAGGTGCATTGTATTTGCAGAAACTGCACTCCGCATGCCAGCAGTACCAAAGAAACCTAATTACTTAGGAACAGACCATTCATTCTACTGCTTTGGCGCGCAAATAATCAATTAATCAAATTTTCTCGTTATCCCAGAAATGCCATACGGGCAGATTCGGTAATTCAATTCCAAGTGCATTTGAGGAGAATTGCCGGAAAATTTCAATGAAATTCTCTCTTCTGAAGAGAAGGACACATCTTGCCGCATAATCTCAAACGTCGATTTTCTCACTTTGTGGTTCTTTTATGGTATTTCTCCTCTCTTTACTCACTGCATAGATTTTTTTTGCTTACTGAAGAATAGAGATTTCATCAGTGGTCGCAATGTCGTTACAAATTGCATCCAAATCACTCCTACATAAGCTCAACCATTTTTTAAAACTCTAAAATCATCGCTGCTTTTCAGTCGGTGTGAACCTTTGTGGCAGTCAGCGCGCACTACTTTCTTCATATGCGAATGTTTCTGCTAAATCCTTTCAATTCATTCTGTACTAATCTGTAACTCCTCTGCCAACTTTCATCATTTAATTATTCTAACTGCTAAGCCAATTTTTCAAATGTTCAACTTTTCAACATTTTCTTCGATCATCACTGGACGACTTGGGCCGGGGGTTGTCTTTATAGACCTTTCTTCCTTTTTCAAAATGTTCGAACCCATGTCTTTGCTATTTCATATGAAGCTGCAGGATTCCCAAGAACCAATGATTTTTCTTCAAAAAATAGTTTTGTTAGTATAGTTAGATTTTTTTTTATGGATAAAAATTGCGAGAATGTTTAGTTCCCGTTGAGGTGGTGTGTTTTTGCTTGCGCCATGAAAAACTGAACTTATAAACCAAATGAAAAAAAGAGGGAGATTATTTCTATTACCAATGAATTATGCAATTAATATTATCGATAAGTCGTCGCTAGGCACCTTATCAGTCGCACCTCGTATGCCGTTTGTGCATTGACTGTAGCCGAATCGAGCTTTGGCTGTGTTTAAAAAGAGGCAGCCCTCTCAAACTATTCAAACTACTGCATGTACTCGTATGAGGAATATTCTAGCATTCATGCCCCTCTTCCATTACTCATACTGCTTTCCATTACTCAAACTCCTATTTCACTGCTCATTCGCTTCTTTTTCTACTAATATCTTTTGTTGACCACTGCCATTGTTTTCATGTGACAATTGTTGAAGTTGTGAAATTAAAGTGGAATGTTGCTGGATAATAACGGTCAACTAGTTAATGAATGTAATCGAAAGGACAAAAGGGCCAAAGGCATTCTGGCGTTTTTTCTTTTTTCGGATGTTCAGCTATGTAAGGTTACTGCAATGAAAAGAAGTCCTATGACATATTTTTAATTGAAAAATTCTTGCTGAAGAGAAGAAGAATTGATGATGGATTAATACAATACGAAAAAGTAAAAACAAAATACATAGGTTAAATTTGATGAACACTGAGGAATAATAATTTTTATGAAGGCTAGAATAATTACCTGAAACTAAATAAGAGTATTTAAATAAAACAATAAAAAAAAACAAAAAAATAGCTAATAACGATAAGATAAACGATTCAGAAACACGAGACCAAATATATCGAAGGACTCTGCAACCAATTTCTATGGTAAATGCGCTATGATGTAATGAATTTTAACTACTTTTCTTTAGTACTTGGAATTTTTCTTCATTTCTTATAAAAAATTTAGCTAGTTCTACAATATATCGTCCCCTTAGTATTAAAATAGCCTATACATTTTTTGATGTTTTGAGAAAATGAATTTCAAACTTTTTGTAAAAAGTAGCTCTCACTCAAATCTCGATATGTCTGTAAATATTTATTATTTTTTGACTGACGTTTTGACCCACTTTGTGGAACTAGAATTTGAGAAAATTTTGACCACATATAAAATCGACGATGGAGAATCCAAAAATTCAATAAAAAAATAATAGCCTATGAGCACATAGGCTATTGTTATACTAAGGGGACGATATATTGTACAAATCAAAGTTTAAACCTTTGTACAAAATTTGTAAAAATTTAGCAAAATTTCAAAATTTTTACTGAGAATTAAAAAATAAAATCGGTACGTAGTTTTTTAGTCCATTAAATTATGTAAAAAACGAATCATTCAATTTTCTCTGTGAACCACTTTTTGACCAAAAAAATAAGACCGAAAAAATAAGATTTTTGAGTGCTTAATAAAGTGGTGCACAAGTCGACATATATGTGCTTTCAAGTCATTTGCTAAATTCACACAACAATGCAGTGTTTTGTTCTCAACTAACAGTAACAGGCAATAGCAGCTAGAGAGAAAACCAAATCATGCTTTTGCATGACTTGTTTCTCTCTCAGCATTGTCACTACACACATATTTCGGCAAGATAGCAAGAAAAGCAATGACACTGAAAGGCAATGAAAAACAATTCAATTCAAACAAGTGAATTGTGTCAAATGTGGATTATTTACTTACATGAATTCCTGATATTTTAAAATCAAATAGGCAGTTAATGTTTGGTATGATGGTTTTGTAGAATAAAAATTAAATTCTGATTAATATTTGAATACAACTTACACTTTGCCTGCAAATATTCTTCTGCACACTTTATTGGCTTTTAAATTTACTAAAAGCTGTCTTATTTCATAACTTCAATAGCTTTAAAAATTATTCATCGAAAGTTTACCGTTATTTATTAATATTCTGCCCTTAATACGCAAAAGTGCGCGGGGAGCGAAGAAATGTGTATGTTTGCAATTTTCATACATCTCGAAGGTGTGCTAATACACACTACGTACATACATACATATGACACCAATTCACACATTGTACTTGATGTCTTTCGGCAAATCTTGTATGAGAATGTTTTTCTACCATTGCCATGCAAGCATATAAGCAGCGTCGTGCAATTCGTGTACTGTCGATAGAGCCGAAGTAGTATTGCTTGTTGAAGACAGTTTTTCTTCGTTGCTGTTCAAGTTGTGTGCCTACATTGCTTTTTGTCATCACAAACAGTGTCACATGCAATGTGTGACTTGTTGCTTTGTAATAAGCAAGTCATTTGTGCACCACTTTAGTGCTTAAACTATGGATACTCCAGTATCCAGTACGCTGGGCCCGAGCGTAGTACCTACCAATCATATTCCCACATGGGAAGAGTAGGCGGAGTGAAATATTTGGAGGCATGGCATATGTTTACGGACAGCTCGAAGTTGTACGGAAGTGTAGATAGTGGAGTATTCCCCGTCAAGCTTCCATTTAGGCTACCGGACTAAAGTTGTGTTTTTCGAGCGGAGGTAGCCGCAATTAAAGTAGCCGTTGATTGGTTGCGTACCTTTGCAATTACGTTAAATATCTACTCCGACAGCCAGGCGGCAATTAGGGTCCTGGACTCATTGTTTGTGCGTTTGAAATCAGTCGGGAAATGCCTGATTTCTCGCTCGACCACATCCGAATACTTCAATGTTAAGCTCATTTGGATTCTGGGACACAGTGGCATAGCTTTTTGCTACACCTGCAAATATAAATAAAAAAAATTATTGGCCGATTATTAATGTTTGGCCGAGCTCCTCCTCCTATTTGTGGTGTGCGTCTTGATGTTGTTTTTAAGTTTACGCCGACTCCGAACGGCAAATAGCTTTTATGAGGGGCTTTTTCATGGCAGAAATAAACTCGGATATTTGCGATTGCCTGCCGAGGGGTGACGGTTATTAAAGGGGTTTCCAATAACAGGTGTTATCTATCGCTATCGAGAGATGATCAACGATTTTTTATGACCGCAATTGGATGGTATTGATCTGGAAAACGTTTATTTTCAACAATACGGCGCTACGTGCCACACGAGCAATGAAACCATCGATTTTTTACGGGAAAAGTTTCCGGACCGTGTTATCTCTCGAAGAGGTGATCAGAATTTCCAATGAGATCTTGTGATTTAACACCTTGTGACTCTTTTCTTTGGGGCCACGTGAAAGAGAAGATCTACGCCAAAAGCCCAAGGTCGATTCAAGATTTCAAAGATGGAATTCGTGAGGCTGTCGAGGACATAGGGCAGGCACTTTGCAATTCGGTTATGGAAAATTTCATGAAAAGGATATTTTCCTGTAAGCGTGGTCGTGCTGGTCATTTGCCTGATATTATTTTCCATTATTAACGGCATACCTTCATCTTTATAACGAAATAAACATCCGATCATTTATATTAAAAAATATCATTTTTCTGTGAATTTCAAAATAACACCTATTATTGGAAAACCTTTTAGATACAACATGTTCTATTACTTGATGTTCATGCACGGAGACTCGAACCTACGCACGCCCGAGTGGTAGTTACAACCCTATCCATTCGCCTACGGCGGCCGCTGACAGATATAAACAGCAGGTTTAAATGTCACACATCTGGTGAATTTCATCAGCAGCTTAGAACCGTTAACACAATTATAAATAGTCGGCATTTGGTCATCATCCTTGCCCAATCCAAAGACCTCCTTTTCCTTTTTCCCCTCTGTTTGGTTCTTCTCCCACTCTTTCCTCTATATGGCATCACAATGGACGAATTTGATTCTTTATCCAAATGGGCCCACGCTGGAGCAGCTATTTTTCCTAACCTAACCCAACCTAGGGTGATTAACTTTGCGCCACTTTGTATAATAAAGAATAAGTTTCAAGTGGGTAAAAATTCTGATTGATTTTTGGTTGTGGGTAATTAGTGAGGACTCGCAGCCCCAATATTTAAGACAAAAACTTGAAAGCCATGTTTGCCTGAAACTATATTTGACGAAGTCTGTGATCACTGTAATGCAAGAACCACTCGGTATTCGATAGATTTCAATGAAAATCTTACAGCCTATTGAAAGTATAAAAAATGTATCCCTAGCAAATATTTTTTTTTTGTTGAAAACTTTGAATTTTTCAGATAATAGTTCAAATAAATGTTTTTGGTTTTATTTTTGTTTTAAAAAAAGCAGCAGTTTATTCATTTTTAAAAACAAAAATGAAAAATCAAATATTGTTCAGAGACTCCTGAGCTAAGCTCGCGTAGGAAAAATTATATTGCTTCCTTACAGCTACCACAGATTCTATTGTAGTGTAGGCCGATTCGGTCAATGGCCAATGGGTGCTGCGATTTTAACATATCTCTTGTCTTCTTCTTAATAATGAGTTGGTTAGAGTTTGTTTGCTATTCCACTTTTTTGGATATCTAATTTTAAATGTTAAGGAGTTCAGTGAGTGGGATACCTTCTTAGAGATCCTAGTGCTCACGCTGCTGTCTTCTTCAGAGGAGCTCCAAATTCAGTCTATTCGTCCGCTCTCTCATTTTCTCTAATATTTCTATGGCCGAGATCTCAGACAAGAGAAATTGCCTATGCAACAACTCACATTTATTTTTTCTAGTGAAATCGTATAAGAAAGTAGTTTGACTCCTAATTCTTTCGCGAATGAACTCCAGAAAAGTGGAGTAAAATTCAAATCAGTTTTATCTCGAATTTTGGCTAGTTAAGAAATGGAGTATCGTTAAAAGAACTCTGTACTGGACTTTTTGTTTTTCGGTGTAGAAGTGCGTTTCTTTCTACTTGGTAAAACTAGCGTTGAGGCCCGAAAGCTCTGTATTACCAATACTGCAAGAAACTCTGTTAAAAATAATATGGATGAGCTTTTGCGTGTAATAACTCATCGTAGCCGGTGTTATGATAACCGCCGCGATACCTGTAAAACCACTATGAACTAAGGAAAAAGCTCTGAATTGTGGCCAGTTTATTGTGCCAATCTCGACCATAGAGCTCCATACCAGCCATCCCAGCGCTCCTTGGGAGAATGCCATTTCGACATACTATTCCTCCTATACCAGGTCATAATTTGACTCCATTTTACTCTTAGCTAGGCAGTAGATGATGTTATAAAATTGAAAAAGCACTAAAAGCCTTGGAGAGAACTAGATCGGCTACCGAGGCAATTGGAATAATGTGTTGCACGAGCATTGTAATGATATGCGTGTTGCAAAACGCAATGAAAATATAAGAAGTGCACTGACTTGGCATGTCTTAAGTATGGATGATGGAGAATCGGCACTTCAAATCGGCCACCATAGGCGAACAATGAAAGCAACAGAATCAAAAGAATCAAGTTCCTGCGAAGGTCTCTGCTAACGGATATGCAGAAACTCGGATTTCATGTGCAAGCATATGCGGATGATGTCTGTGCCTGGCCTTGTCCACGAGAAAACGGAAATTGGATGGTCTTAGTCTTCCAGCACTAAAAGGTGTGACACTCAGTCTCTCTGAGAAAGTTAAATATCTAGGAGTAATCTTGGCGACCGCCGTAGCAGAATGGGTTGGTGCGTGATTTCCATTCGGAATTCAGAGAGAACGTAGGTTCGAGTCTTGGTGATACACCAAAATTAAGAAAAAGTTTTTTCTAATAGCGGGCGCTCCTCGGCAGGCAATGGCAAACCTCCTAGTGTATTTCTGCTATGAAAAAGTTCCTCATAAAAATATCTGCCGTTCGGAGTCGGGTTGAAACTGTAGGTCTCTCCACTTGTGGAACAACATCAAGATGCACGCCGCAAATAGGAGGAGGAACTCGGTCAAACACCCAAAAAGGGTGTACGCCAATTATATATATATATATATATATTTATATATCTTGGATAAGAAACTAACTTGGAAACACATGTTTCGCTGAAGGGGGATCGCGCATTGAGGATCTTCCAACAATGCCGTAGAGCCTTTGGCAAATCCTGCGGTCTGAAACGCGGTGTGGTCAGGTGGATATACACAGACCAATCATCGCTTATGCCTCTGTGGTGTGGTTGCGACGAACTATGGTTAAGTTCACACTTCGCAAGTGTATGTTTATGCATTATGGGTGCCAGGAGTACAACATCCGCCGATGCCCGTCTATGCCCGGCTATGTTTGATTTGCTCCCCTTCGATCTTAACATACAACAAGAAGCAATAAAAACATTGTTTAGGCTTCATAATATGGCTTCTCGCACGAAGACGGAACCTCGGGACACAGAGAAATCTTTAAGATAATATACTATTTAAGCAGTGTCCACTGTTCTTGACACCTAAGCACGACCTTATACACATAGTTTCATTTGGAAGGAAAATTGAAGCCAAATTTCCAGGAGTAATCCAGAGTGCATTCAAAGAGGTTTGTTGGATATTTTCTTTACCGATGGATCCAAGAATGAAATACTTGAAGGTTCTAGAGCCGGATAGTACATATACGATAGTAATAAGTATCATTACGCTATGGGAGGAATGGAAACTGTTTTCTAAACGGAAATCTTTGCCTTTCTAAAAGTAGCAGAAGTGATTGAATTACCCTTCATTGGGAAGGCTGACCGCAGCATTATGCGGCTTTGGAGAAGGAAGATGTAAAATAATAACAATAAACAAAATAGTTTGCTACTCCAGCCAATGGTAAAATAGTCTTCTGGCGTGCATTAAAAGATAACAAAGTGAAAAGGTTAAACAACAGTAAATAAAAATAAAAAGATGCATATAACTAATAAAACTATAATTCGCTGTCAAGTGTCGTGTCCGACATATTTTATTTCTTTAACAAATCGTGCAATAAATAAAAATTCCACTAGACAAACACTCCAGCAGGCGGTCACAATAGAATAACATCAACCTACAATAACAAAAAACAGTGACAGCAACTATTCATCATGCGACAACGAAGGCAACTACAGAGCCAAGCAGAGTAGCACTAAGTTGTACAGCCAAAGCGAAGGAAGAAAGAAGAGGCCTGTAGCAATGTAATGACTTTAATAGAAGAAAGACAAACAATATTTGTAAGTGTGCTGAACGTAGAGACGTAGAAAGGGGCAGCAACAAGGCCGGCCAAGGTAACAATTTGATATATGACTTACTGTTGTTGTGCTAAGGACGAATAGATGAATGGAAGTTTATGGATGGCAATGCGGTAGTACTTGATGGTCATACACGCGCAAACATGTGACAATGGAGTGATGGTAACGAGAAGTAAACGAAGGTGGGCGGACGAGAACATGAAACAGAGTAGCGGCGAGATAGACAAGACCCATAAGCTGATACATACAAGACAAGTAGACCAGCTTAAACAAAGACAAGCACCATGAACGATGTTGTAGAGCGATGCGTGCATGAGTGCTGAGTGAAGAGTGAAAGAGAGAATGAGAGGGATAGAGGAAAACACACTAAGTGTGTGACAGTGCAAAAGTGACTTTGGTAAATTGAATGTGGGTGAATTTGTGCGAATTTGTTTGACAGTTGCCACAATGAAATCGTACAATAATACAAATCAAGAAATAATTGTTCGGTATTGCAAATGGGAAGGAACAAGAAGTGAGAGAGGCCAGCAAAGGTACCGAATGAGACCAAGATAATGATTGGACGAGTGGAAGGATGAGAATTGGAAAAGTAGATGGAAAAGATATTATACCAATTGAAGTAGTGTAGATATAAAATATAATAACAAAAGCTGAAAAAATGACAAATACTCAGAATGCACAACAACTGAAAGTAATTTGCTGAGAATACAAATGGCAGAGTGAAGACACGAAAACCAAACCAAGAAGAGGAGATAATCAAATCAAGCTAAAATGTCAACGCTTTGTTAAATGTATGACAGAATGTGTTTATGGGTATCACTGACCCCTGGTGGGAGCATGTGGCCGATAATGAATGGAAGTAAATGTCAATGTATTTGTGAGCGTTGGTCTGCTCCTTTAAAAGGTCATAGGAGACAGCTGATGTTAGTCGAAGATAAATGTCACTTACAAATCAAATGAAACAATTGCCAAACATGAGAATGGATACAGGGAAGGGGGGGGGGGAATACATAGAAGTAGGTAAGGGAACAGGAATGGGAAGACGAGTGAGAAGAGGAATAAGAGAGGAATGGGAAGAGGAATGAGAAAGGGAATGAGAAAAGGAATCAGGGAAAAAATGAGAAAAGGCATGCGAAACATCAGAAGTAAGTTTGGATAACACGATGAATTAAATGTCTGCATGAATGAAGAGAGTGGCATTAAATTGATGAGCGGCATGCGGTGGAGCGTAAATAAAAATATAGCAAATGGCCAGAGATGAAAACAAATCAAAGTTGGAAAGTAAATGAAAAATAAATGATTGAGATGATAAAAAATCATACAAAGAATGAAAGACATATGAAACGAAGAAAATTAAGATACAAATAAAAAAAAAAGAAAAAAAAATTAAATCACACCAAATTATCAACACCAGTGATATTCTGTGTTCTGTTTTGGTATTGGCGGCTATGCGGCGAGGAAAATTAATGGTATTTTAAAAAGTAGGTACGACTTGCCGTCTGATACATTTGTAAATGTGTTTATTTGAGACGCAAACCAAAATGAGAAAATGCTGTAACTCGTGCAGTGGACTTGCTATTGCGAAATGGATGTGTTGGAGTGCTGAGCGATGAGTGTAGGAAAACAAAAAAAAAAAAAACCTGAGATGATTAGAAAACTGTTTTTATAATTGAAAAATCGAATGAAAAGAAAAAAAAAAACAAATAGAGTAATAAATGACTGTGTTCCTTTTAGTCACCTGTATGACATAGCGAATGTAGCCCAGTCATGAAGATATATTTTTGGGTGGGGTGTTGTTATCTATTTATTTTGTAGTAATATAAGGGAACTTTTGCAATCAAACACAATCAAAATCATGTGAATCCCTGGTCATGCTAGCACAAAATATAACGAACTAGCAGATGCATACGTTAATGAAGCGAAAAAAAAACAAAAATATTACTTGCGCACTTCACTGAAAAAGACATAAGCAACTTATTGAAGAAAGTTTTCAACTTATCGATTTTTAGAGAGTGAATAAACTACCAGCATCACTCTAAAGAGCAAAATTCCACCGATATGAAACCAAATTACCCACCAAATTTCTCTAGACTCAGTTGAATCGTATCGTCCAATAAGCCTTCTACCAATCACTTCCAAACTTATGAAATGTCTTATTCTTAAAAGACTGTTTCCGATCATCGAAGAACGAAAAATAATACCCAATCATCAGTTCGGTTTTCGAAAAGAACATAGCACTATACAACAAGTTCATGGAATTGTTGAATACATTCACAATGCATTCGAACAAAAAAAAAAAATACTGCAAAGCAGCGTTCTTCGACATTGCCCAAGCTTTTGACAGGGTATGGCACGACGGTTTGCTCTACAAAATTAAAACGACCCTCCCTATAAATTTCTACATACTTATAAAGTCTTATCTTAATAACCGAAATTTGTTCGTCAAGGAAGGAGATCATCTCTCCGATCTCTGCGAAAGTTGAGCGGGCGTCCCAATGAAGCGTAATGGGACCAATATTGTACCTACTCTACACATAAGACTTACCCGAAACTGAAGGAGTAACTATAAGCACATTTGCTGATGATACTGCTTTCCTAGAAAGTGACACTTTCCCGCAAGCAGCTTCATCTAAACTACAAAAGGGACACGACAAAATCAACCTATGGCTCAAAACATGGAGAATAAAGTCCAATGAAACAAAATTAGTACAAGTCACATTCACTCCTAAGCGAAACACTTGCCCACCCGTCAAACTAAACGATATGAAAATTCCACAAAGCAATGAAACCAAATATCTAGGAATGCATCTAGACAGAAAATTATCGCTGAAAACACATATATTCTCAAAAAGAAAATCACTTGGTATTAAAATCAGAGGCCTTCACTGGCTTTTGAATCGTCTTTCTGAAGTTTCTGTAGAAAGCAAATTGCTCTTATACTCAGTAGTTCTAAAACCCGTGTGGACATATGGTATTCAACTTTGGGGTACTGTGGCAAACTCCAATATCGAAGTTTTACAACGATTTCAGTCACAAACATTAAGAATGATCACCAACTCACTCTACTATATTACAAACTCGCAAATACACCGTTACCTCCAAATATCCACTTGTTGCGCAAGAAATATGCAAGATCCCACAATCTCAGGCGCTTAGATCACTCTAACTCCTTAATAACGGAAATGATAGCAAATCCCATCGCTTTCACCCCACTCAAAAGAAAATCCACCACAGATCTCCTCTTTTAGTGAGAAAAAATGAAATGGGTTGTGCACCACTGGGTGCATCCCATAAACGACTGAAATTCTCTAACTGCTAGTTTAAGTTATTCTACAAATATTGTTTAATGTATGCAATAAAAGTGTGCTTAAAAAAAATTTCTCTAGTCACGACCTCAAAAAGTTCGTCCGCCTTAGAATAGGCCACACTTTAAGAGCACACGCCCACCTGTCGTGATTTATATACTACTACTGTAAATTTAGTTGTAAAATGAAAAATCTGTATTTATTCTTGTAAATCAATTTCATCCCCTTCAAAATAATCCCCTCTCGATGAAATGCACTTATGCCAACGATTTTTCCAATCCCCCAAACATGCCAAATAGTCCATTTCCGGTATAGCCATCAGCACCTTCTTCGATTCAGCTTTTATCTCGTCAATCGACTCGAAACGCCTTCCCCGGAGTGATCTCTTGAGTTTTGGGAATAGCCAGAAGTCTCACGGAGCCAAATCAGGCGAATACGATGGTTGCGGAACGATATGCGTGGAATTTTTGGCGCAATGGTCACGAATAACGAGTGCAGTGTGAGACGGTGCATTATCGTGATGCAAAAACTAAGAGTTGTTAGCCCATAATTCTGGTCTTTCTTCTTCTAGACGAATTGCTTCACATAAACGACGCATAACGCTCAAATAATATTCCTTATTAACAGTTTGGCCAGGTGGAAGGAATTCATAGCGCACCACACCACGAAAATCGAAAAAAACTGTCATCATGACCTTTATTTTTGAACGACTTTGACGTGCTCTTTTCGGTCTGGCCTCGCCTTTAGTACGATATTCGCTTGATTGGTCGATTGTTTCAGGGTCGTACACATAAATTCAAGTCTCATCTACCGTAATGATGCATTTGAGCTTGTCCTGATAGTCTGAAAGCATTGTTTCACACACATCAACGTGACGACTTTTTTCCAAGAAATCGAGAGTTTTCGGTACCAAACGAGATTTGACTTTTCGTAGGCCCAAATGGTCTTTCAAAATGGTTTTCACAGATCCTTCTGATATTCCGATCATATCAGTAAGGTCTTTAACAGTCAACTGACGATTTTTGGGTACTAAGTCCTTCACTTTATTGACGTGTTGGTCATCTGTTGACGTCGATGGTCGTCCGGAGCGCTCCAAGTCATCAACACGTTCTCGACCCTCTTTGAAGTCTTTGTACCACTTATAAACATTTTTCTGCAACATGGTCGAATCACCAAATGCCTTCTGCAACATGCTAAACAGTTTCGCAGCCGAAATTTCATTCCGCAAACAAAATTTGATGGCACTTCTCTGCTCAATCAAATCAGACATTGTAAAAATCGAAAAAAGCACTCTTGGTCGTTTGGTAAACACAAGCGTAAATATATTACTGATAATGACATTCACATGAAAGTTGGCCCAGATGTTATTAATAGTGCTGCCAACTCATGAAAAAAATAACTAGAGCGAAATTTTAATCCCGCGAAGTTTGACAAATAAATTCACTTTACTTTTTGCCTACAGTAGTAGATGAATGCCCTGCTTTACACCTCAATAGGGAAATTACATCTGGTAACATGAAGACGGCCAACCTATTCAAGACACCGAAAATTGAGAACATCTGTGGTGCAAACAATTTTTCGAAACTGTGTTATATCTTAGACATACAAATACATTTAGCGACTTAAAAATTGAACGATCTAGCTGTAAGATAGTTTTTAGTGAGATGAGCCGAAGGCTCTAGTAGCCAGCGCTTACCTTTAGTGGATTAATTATTCATCCAGAAGTTTCGAATGACTCAACAAATACTAAGGAGACGGTGCGGGGATCTATGGTTCAAATACGAAAATCTCCGAACAATGGGAAATGTACCTAGCGTCTTTCTGGCTGAAATTAAAGCAATTTCAATCTGTGCGAGAATAAAACATATGAGGGGCAACAAGGGACAGCTAAGCTGTATTAAAAGCACTAGTTTCACATTCTGTGGAATCGAACCAGTATACGAATGCCTTAACAACCTTAACCAACTTAGTACAACAAATAAAACTGCAATTTGCTGGGTTCCGGGTCACTCGGTCAATTACTGATGAGCTCGCTAGAGTGGGGTCGATAGCAGATTTTCATGGTCAAGAACTATACTGAAGCTCAAAGTGGGGTGAATAGTTGAAAGAGTACTCGCAGAAATACCCACTGGGCAGTCCGTCAAGACAAAAGGTTTGTAATAACTTTTTCTTACAATAGGGAATCGCATTCCATGCATAAAATAGACATCAATAAGGAATCAGTAGGAAGTGGACAAGCGATTAGGTAGGTGTGCAATTTACATCAAGAGTGATGGTTTGGTCTAGAACGCTGCAGAACTGCAAAGCTTTTGTGACAAGTCCGAATAGAAAACTGTCGGAGCTTCTTCTAAAACTTGGAAGCAAAGACGTTCGGTTGATGGTCGGTATTGTTAGAGGACTCAATCCATCGGGTCAACATATGACCACCATTGGAATCATTGAGGACCCAATTTGCTTGTCTGGCTTAGTGGAGACAGAGAGCACCGAGTATTTTCTCTGTGAGTGCCCTGCGTTTGCTAGAGCAAGGCTGCGAATTTTGGGTTCCGTTGTCATGAGAATGAGTAAAATTCGTGCTCTCAAACTGAAGGACACCCTACGATCAAAAATTACCGATAATGTTTAATTTAAATGAACCGCGCTCGTGGGAACCGGTTCATATTTTTTTCTTATGTTGGTAGGACTGTCTACCTATTTATCTGTCACTATTTTTCCGTTTTGAAGCGTTTGAAAGATGCTGTACGTCGCAAACGGCTGGCAATGTGGCCAAACAATTCTTGGATTTTGCATGATGATAACGCGTCATCACAACGAACCCAAATTGTGCTGGATTTTTTGACCAAACACTAAAGAAATACCACCGTGCAAGCCCCGCATTCACCTGATATGGCCACGTGCGACTTCTTTTTGTTTCCCAAGTTGAAGTTACGACTTCGCGGAAGGAGATTTCAGTTGATAGAGGAGATTAAAGACAATGCGACGAAGGAGCTGAAGGCCATCTCTTCGTCGGCCTACCAGGGGTGCATGGAGGACTGGGTTAAACGTTGGCACATCTGTGTTGCTTCAGACGGCTCATATTTTGAAGGAGATAAAATAAATTTGCCTGAAATTTAACTCTGTTTTGTTTTATTGAAACATTCCCGGTACTTTCTGATCATAGGGTATTTTCAGATTTACCAAGGGATCTGAAAAATTCTCATAGGTTTAAATACCACTATTTCTCTATTCTATCCTAGATTTTTCCTTCTGTTACTTCTCTCCTTTCCTCCTAGGCTATTTACGCTTTCATTTACCAGATATTTAAATACAATGATCTTTTGAGCCTGAGTGTGTTAGGAGTTACCAAATCTTTCGGTGCATTTTTGGCTCGTGTTTTTCTCAAATTTTAATTTAAATTTCAGACATGAACGAAATAATAGGTTTTCTGTTCTCTATATTTCACTATATTACCTAAATTACCATGTCTCAAATCCATATTGGACATAAGACAGAGTGCAGACTCTGTCGGGCGGATGGTGAAACCACAGAGCAAATCTTGTGCAACTGTATTGCCTTGGCAAAGATAAGACGGCACACCTTTCATCAAGGTCAAATGGATCCGGAAATGGATGCAAATCAAAAGCGCTCTTGTTGCAGATATTCCGAAATTTGTGCGCAAGGCACAAAATTTACTGAAAGAATTTAGTTTTCAACCATCTTCCAGTCTAAGGTAAGGAACAGCTGTACAATGTACTTCTTATGAATGCGGACGCTATCCCCCTTCTCCTCACTCAACATTCACATATTCAGTTTATTATTTACGTCTTTCAATAAGTAAATAAATTTTCATTATGCAAAGTCTGTGGGAACATACCAAACACATAAAAGTGAAACATACTATCTACATATACAGTCACAACTATTAACCGCCTGGCTTGGTTTTGGAAATACTTTAGTGGAATGTGCTGCTGTATTCTACCTACGAAACTGCATGAGAAAAAGCCACGTTAAGTCTCCCCAGATTTGATAAATAACTTGCAATAACCTGCACTATTCAAATGTATTTGACTTACATACATACATGCAAGTGCCTCGCTTAGTTACTACACAAACTAACACATACATATGCACTTGTATTTTCGTTGTGTTTGCTTATTTTCTAAATTTTTTACTTGGGTCTGGTATTGCATTTTATTAATCGAATTTTGCCTTTTCTCTTGTATAATCTTTTAATCTTTGAAATGAATCTATCTTCCGAAGCTTTGGTCATTTCTGGTGATATTTTTGTAGAAAAATTTATCACAGAAAAAATTTAACGAAAAAAAAAATAACAAATCCAAATAGCCTCAGAGTTTTAGACGAACTGTACCATTGGCCGGTGGATTATTTAGCGTTGGTTAGTTAAAAAACCAATTAACGGTTGTGGAGATCAAAGAGTATAGAGTTAATGGAATTTATGCAAACCATTACAAACGGGACACATGTGTGTGTATGTGTGGGTAAATGTACATGCATTTGTTGTGTGTTAGCTAAGAGTGAGACTTGTTGGTAGATATTAAATAATTCATGAGCTCTGCGAATTGTGATTTTAATTTAAAAAATTATACGAAAAGTAGTTTGATGTTTAGGAGAAGTTAATCCATTAATCATATTTGATTAGATTCCGGTAATCGCATTTGTACCAGCTTCGATTCATTGTTGTAAAAGGTGGTTAAGTTTCAAGGGCCTGTGTTGATTTTGAATAAAATACAATTTTTTAAAGAAATTATTGTCATTTCTCTTGACTATGGAATAAAATATCGGTCAAATGGCCACCGCGGCCTCAGCGGCACACCTCCATCCGATGGTCCAAATTTTCGATGACGCTGAGGCATAATTGAGGTTCTATGCCGTTAATGTGCCGAATTATCTCATCTTTGAGCTTTTGAATTGTTGCTGGCTTATCGACGTATACTTTTTCTTTCAAATAACCCCAAAGAAAGAAGTCCAACGGTGTCAAATCACATGATCTTGGTGGCCAATTGACATCGCCTCGACGTGAGATTATTCAGCCATCAAATTTTTCGCGCAAAAGAGCCATTATTTCGTTAGCTGTGTGACAAGTGGCACCGTCCTGTTGAAACCACATATCGTCCACATCCATATCTTCCAATTCGGGCCATAAAAAGTTCGTCATCATCTCACGATAGCGAACACTATTCACAGTAACTGCCTGACCGGCCTCATTTTGGAAAAAATACGGCCCAATGATGCCGCCGGCCCATAAACTGCACCAAATAGTCATTCTTTGTGAGTGCATTGGTTTTTCGGCAATCACTCTTGGATTATCATTCGCCCAAATGCGGCAATTCTGCTTATTGACGAATCCACTGAGGTGAAAATGTGCCTCATCACTGAAGATGATTTTCTTCACGAAGTGCGCGATAATGCATTTTGATTTGAATGCCCGTTTTCATACTAAGCCTGAATAACTTTAACGCGTTGCTCGATTGTGTATCTTTCTATGGGTCAAATTGAATTAGTCTGAAATTGAAAAATGTCAAATGAAGTGCAGAAAAGAATTTGACGTTAAGGAGCGGTTCACATTCAACATCGGGCTTTGAAATTAAACCACCCTTTAGAACGAATCCATTTCAGAGCTGTTTCGTTGCCTGAGCTAAAGGCCTGAAAATGGTGTCCACTGTTTGGTGATAGAGAGCGATAGTGACTTATGGTTGATGGTTGCAAAGGCGTAGATAATCAATAGATCAATAAGATTTTATACAAATTTTATTCACTTGCTTCCCTAAGGAATAGCCACACAAATGCCACAAAAGAAATAAAAGAAAAAAATGTAAAGCAAAAAAAAAAAAAAAAAATAAATCGATTGATAAAGCGACTCGAATTCGCATAAAAACACAACATTTTTTTGTATGAAGAAAATACGCAATATTGTCAAGGAAAAAAATTATAAAAACTCTACGTGATTTTTTAGGAACTTCAAACTTGCATTTTATTGTACAGAAATTCAATAGGCTATAAAACTGCATACCAAAAATCTAACTGCAGATTCTAATTAAAAACCGTGAGAGTGTGATGAAAAGTTTGTGGGGTTTTTCTAACTTTTGTATGAAGTTTGCAACTTGGATTTATATAATTTTTGTTTAAAAATTATTAATAAAAGTAATGGCTTTTTTTATAATAAAATATTGAAAATTCAGTGAAGAAAAGAAATATAGTTAAAACTGGTTAAAATGGTAATGTGCCGTAGTTTTGTCTCCGCTTGTAAGAGTGCCAGATAGCATCACGAGAATGGCACTGGACTCAAACTCGCAAGGGAACAGAGGTAGCGGTCGGCTAAAGATCACATGGTGAAGGTCAATGTTGCGCCAGCTAGCAGATGTCGATATCAATTGGGATGGCACAAAAGCAACAGCCCAAAACCATGCACGATGGAAAAGTCTTGTCGAAGTCCTATACTTGCGAGCGAAGTGAATAAGGATATAAAAAAAAAAAACAAGAAAAAAAAAATGTAAGAGTGCGCAAGCATAGATAGCAATTTCACAATAGCTGGAGGTTAATAAGGTGCTGCAAAGGCAGTTAAATTAAAAAAAAATATGTATATTTTGACCAACCAGCTCCCAAAACTGAATTCGGAGCATATCTAGGTTATAGTAACTATCCGAAATACTTCTATATAAATGTTTTTATACTCTACATAGTTACAACGCACAGAATACAAAGTTTTGGGCAACATTGAACTCTTACTCGGCTCTCAGCGAATTTTAAGGAGTCTGCTGATCATTGCTGACGTAACAGGGATTATGTGAGCGGTTTGTTTACGACAGAGATCGGCAAAAACTGAGATTATGGTGCGATGTACGACAGCAAGCAAGACAGCTTCTGGTCAAGTTACTTTGTTGCTATCTGAGCAACGACTGGTTGGAAGAGCGTAAGAATACGTGTGAAGGGGTCAGTGGTAGGCAGAGGTCCGAAAAAATTATGATTTCCAATAATTTTTGTTTGCTAGTCAGTTGCTTTATTTAACAAATTAGTAATTATTGTAAAAGGTTTCGCTGTTTGTGTAGAGCCCGTTTCTCCAGAAGTCCCTTGCGGTGATCATCACAAGTCCTTGGAGATTCGTCTAAAATCAATCGGACAAGAAAAAATCGTTTTATTAATAGATAATCTTGTGCTTGATCGGAGCTTTTTCTTTTTTTTCAAAATGAACAATATGGCGGCCTCAGAGAATATTTTTCAGATTTTCGAGAAAAAACCGACAATTAATTCTTTAAAAAATCAACATTTTTGAAAAAAAAATCCTTCAATTATGCACTAGTTTTTTTTTTTGCTTTTCAAAAGCGGTTTTTAAGTTACAGTGATCACCAGTTCAAAAAACATAGTTTAAAGTTTAGCTATCGATTTATGTAGAGTCGCCCGAGCGCCCTTTGTTAATTGTTGAATAACTCGAAAAGCATTTGTCGGATTCACTTCAAATTTTTGCACAATATTTTGAAGATATTATATTTTAAGAAAATGCAAAAAAAAACAATTTTTTGAAAATTCTGACTACCTGCAACCCCTTAAATGAGCGGGCGCAATTCAACTGACAAAACATCCGTGACGTAATAGCCAAATTTACTCTCATAATTATTTCAGCTGGCCAAACCTTGTATTCTAACTTATCCTTGCTACATAGTTAATTACTCCTCTTCATCTCGGAATTTATTTTTTCTCACTCTATTAGTGCACAAAATCATAAATCGTTCAAACATTAACGAAAGCAGTTTACGCGGGAAATGGAAAATAAGGCTCACTGCTGTATTAAGAGTTTAAATTTTTGGAGAGTGAGAAGCTCTAGATAAAAATGTATGGAAAAATATTAATTATTTTCATCAGTAGTATAATATTTAGTAGCATTCTACTAAAACTCAGGGCTTCAACAATAAATCCTTTTTTGTTTTTTTTTTTTTAATTTTTTTAGTCAGGAGGTGTAAATCAAAATGTCTGAAACATCATCAAAGATGCCGTCACACCAATGGTATGTGGGGCATGCTTCCACTAACACTATAACATTCCACTTCCTCGGCTGATTTCCACCCTGGAACCGCGTTAGCATTTCTTCATGGTGGAGCCGCGTTTATGTCTATTGACACAACAGGTTCCTGCGGCCAGGTTCCGATTTTACGTCATCGATAGTATTCACCCCTCCCACTGTCTTCGAAAGCGGTTGTGGGGGGAGTGAAACATCGGAGAATATGCAATAGCCCGATACTCACCAACTATTATTTTGTCTTCAGTTCGGTACTGTTGTGAGTGCTTGGCCCAAGCGTCAGTGTCTGTCATCGGTTTGTCTAAAACAGTTTATCTCCCCTGTCCACCTGCTAGCAAAGGTACCAAACACTTTGTGATCAACGAATAGGCTTTATATTTATAAGGTTGTTTTCTATTTTTATGTTTTTCCTTCCTTTTCTCCTAAGAACTGTAGAATTGTGACTTAGCTGGATTAAGTACATTACATAAGAAATAATCTAGCTGGTCTTGCTACCTAATTAATTTAATATCTTAATAGTATTGAATACTTAGTCTATCTTTCTGCTTCTACTGCTGCTGCAGTAGCAACTGCTGCTATCGTTTCCTTTCCCAGTCATGCGGTCGAGCCTCGTCACGACTGTAGCCGCGAACGTTTTTGCGGCGTCCCATTTAGCGATGGTCGAGCACATATCCTGGACAAATCTTGCGTGGGCTGGCGGGTGTTCGAATGCCTTCGCCAGTATTGCTGAGTATCTGAGTTAGGTAGTAGTCAATATTGCCATGCTTCCTATTCATCCCCCCTTCAAGGTTCGGTACGAGTTTGTAAGTCCACCGGCCTTTGGTTGACTCATCCCATCTTCTTTGCCATTCGATCATCGATCCCGTTCTTTCTACCGCCTTTTCTGCTATCGTCGATTTCACTCCTTTTACTCCATAGAGGCGATACAACTCCATCGCATGAATATCCACTGGTATCTTTCTAGCAATAGCGCATATTGCGTCCTCTGATACGGTTGTATAAGCGCATGAAGTACGTAGTGCGCTGCGTCTGTGGGTGCGAACTATCTCACGCATATGGCTTTGTTTAGCCTCAGCCCATATCGGTGCCGCATATAATACGATAGAGTCCATCACAGTCGATATGAGTCGTCTCCTCTCTCCTTGCGGGCCACCTATGTTAGGCAGAATTCTCGCCAGTGCGACATTGGCAGCCGGTGCTCTACAATTAACTGCTGCCAGATGGTGCTTGAAGCTTAGCCTCGTGTCGAGCATGACTCCTAGATACTTAATTGCCTCCTGTGAGAATATTTTGTGTCCGCCAACAGTGATTGTCATAATTCTTTTTTGCTTCCGCGCGCTTATAAGCACGGCCTCTGTTTTCTGGGCTGTCAGCTCCAATCCCGCTTTACCGAGCTATCGCTGTACTGTCGCTGCTGCATCGTTACATTTTGCTTCCAGCTGACCTAACCGCTTGTCTACAGCTACCAGCGCAATATCATCAGTATATCCGACGATCTCCAACTTATCGGGAAGTTTCAGTTTTAAGACCCCGTCGTACACAATGTTCCAGGACCGATCCCGATCAACAATAAATCCTAACTTTGTGCATTCATGACATACCTTATATTTCCATTATGCATCCACTTTTATAAGTAATAAAGACGTTTTTTATGAGGAGCATTTTACGGCAGAAATACGCTCGGTGGCTTGCCCTTGTCTACCGCGAAGGGATCGCCATTAAAAAAGAGCTTTTTCTATCAATTGATGCTGCATGCCCGGGGTTTCGAGGCTGTTCGTTTCATAATGGTAGTCGCGCATCAACACAAGACTGCAACGGCCATTGTATCTACATCTTATAAAACAAAGTCCTAAAATATGTGTGTAATTCAATAACTATACACAGAATATTCCGATTTACAAAGGACTTTTCGAATTTCGAAGCTAGTCTCTCTTGCAAGGTTTTTGTTTACTTTGATTGTATAAACCTAAAAACCAGGGGAGTCTACAAGCCAAAAAGTGTTCGAAAATTAATAAATTAATTTTCAAGCTGTAACAAATCAAAAATTACTCAACCGTTTAGATTACTGTTTTCCGTTATAAGACTTTAAAGTGGTTGCTGTCGCAATGCAATAATCAAATCTATCAATTTTTTCCTATGACTATTAAAATTAAAAAAAAAAATTCCAAAAATTTGTGGTTTTATGTACGTTTGCTATGTAGGTTAAATTAGGTTATACTGGTTGGCCGAAGCCATGCAGAGACAATTTTGGCTGATAGCGATACCAGAACAGAGTCCTATTTAGCGAAAATATGCATCACTCAAGTTGCGCGTACTATTCTCTAATCTTAAGAGTCGCTCGAGCTCCAGTTCAGGGATAGATTTTAGCCTTTCAAAGCCGTAAGTACCCAGGTAGCATAGTCCAGTTTTCGATAGAGCCGGGCCATAGCATAGAAGACGCTCCAAGGTTTCTCTTGTACCCAGCTCGTTATTTATAGTACATTTCCTGCAAACGTTGTTAATGGTTAAATTTAGCTTGTAAGCGTGTGCTGCCCTGTTAGTATACCAACTAAAGTTCGACAGTTTCTTCTATCGAACGATATAACCGATTTAGTATACTTGTCATCATATGCGTGTTTACACATAATCCTGGTAACTTTGCAATTGGTTAGGCTAAGCCATCTGTTTTTTGCCTTAGCATGCGTTCCTCTAGTTGTTTTTTTTTGAATTGTGCGTAGAGGCTTAAGCCATCATCAAGTAGATTAGCTTTAGCTTCATCCACAATCCTCTTCCAATCTGCATGGTTCATAGCAACAGATCTCCAGCTCCTAATTCGTAGCTTTTTCAGGTCGGCTATGGCTTGGTCAAGCCAGGTTAACCTTGGACGTCCTTGGGCTCGGCGCGCAGAGGCTTAAGTATTTGAGTTATTTGATCCTCTGCAAATTTCGTGTTTTCTTTAGATACTCCATCCACAGACCAAGGCATAGAGGGAACCTTTATGCCCAGGAACCCAATAAACACAAAGCCTGCGGTTACGAGCGAACTTCTTGATTGTTTCCTTGCATCCAAGGACATTTTTGGATGATACGCAGTACGATTTGATCTCTCCTATAGCCCCTTAGCCATCTACGTAAAATTTTATTGCGCAGTTAATTGTTGCGTTTATACATATAAGCTCTGCTGCTTTCTTTACAGCAAATATCTCAGCTTGAAACACAGTATATGTATGTATATGTATATTTAGATAAGGAACTATTTGCATTTAGTGGACTTTGGAGGTCTGCCGCCGAGGCCGTGGCGGCTACTTGGCCAATATTTTGTTCCATACGTAATTGAGCCATATCGATATTATCATAATAAAGAGAAATGGTAATAATTTCTTTAAAAAATTATATTTTATTCAAAATCAACACCGGGCCTTGAAACTTAACCACTCTTTATATAGCGGGTAAAAATTACTTTTTGATGCTTAATTCCGCACAATATAAGCCAGCGCCAACCCCCTCTTTCGTTTTTTAATCCATCAGTTAATACGTTGATTGTGTTACTCCTGGGAATCAAGGCTTTGCGCTATCCACCGTCTTCAATAACGACCTTTAGTGGTTTTCCAAAACTCATAACTGGAACCATATACATAGTCTGAATTAACTGTGGCATTCCCAGTAAGAGAGCTATGTAGCCTCACAGCTGAGTTTACAGCCCGCTTTTCTGCATTGAGATCAATCGGTGTTAGGCTGAGGATTGCCTCGAGAGCTGCCGTCATGCAAAGCCCGGAGAGTCGTTGAACTTTTACCAATGGCCTGAGATATGTTTTCTTCCTTACCGCCTTCCACCACACCAATATGCCACAGAGTAATATAGGTAACAGTATAGCACCATTGCATAAGAGCGGGTGATAGCCACCATGTGCTTCCAAGCATCCTTTTACATGCGTATAGAGCATTCATAGCCTTCATCACCCTCTCCTCGTCATTGGATTTCCACGTCAATTTATTGCCCACCATTACGCCTAGGTACTTGGTGCAGGATTTCAGCGATAGAGAGACGCCGTCGTGTACGGCGTCTGCTTCTGAGAATTGGTCGCCGCCTGTTATGCCTGTCGTTCGCAATAGCTCTCCGTTACTACTTTGCCCGATTGTTGGTAGTGGAGTTGATGCTCCCTCCGTTAATGCTAAGAGTGTTAATAATAATTTGCCTTCGCGGATAATTGCTGCACCACAGAAAAGCTCTACGCTGGCTTCCACTGATTCTGCTTGGGTCTCTGTTGAGAGTAAAAAGAGTAAGCGTAAAAATAATCAATTACGTGTTGTTGGATCTGTTGAGAACAACGAACTGCAGATTGCTGCTTTAAGTGGCTACATTTGTCCTCTTTCTCACCTACGGTGTCAACGGATGACATCATTCAATATGTCAAAATATGTCATTAAAAAAGAGATAAACGCGGACTCTCTTAGGCGGATATACTTTAAGTTAGGTGTTAGTGAGCATAATTACGATAAACTGCTTAAGCCTGAGACTTGGCCTGTTAATGTATCTATTCGTCCGTTTAATTTTTTAAGCAAGCAAGTAAATCAACCGCCGCAGAATTAGCTGCCTGTGCCAGGCTTAGTAATCGAATTAAGATTTATTATGAAAATGCATCCGGACTAAGAAGTAAGTCAGAAGAAGTGCGATTGCTTAGTTCTTGTTGTGAGTATGATATTGTGGGTATAACTGAGACTTGGCTCAACTCAAACTTTTTTGATGCTGAATTTTTCGATCCAAAGCTTTACGTTCTTTTTCGTAAAGACAGAGATGCCGTTAAAATTGGATGTAGCAGAGGAGGCGGAGTCATGATTGCAGTTCGCAGTAATCGTCACGCATCACTCATTCAATTACTTGAGACTGATACTGTATTAGACCAGCTATGCGTGCGAATACGTGCTCCAAGCTCCTCCTCCTATTTGTGGTGGGCGTTTCGATGTTGTTCCACAAATGGATGGACCCACAGTTTCAAGTCGACTGCGAACGGCAGATATTTTTTATGAGGAGCTTTTTCATGGCAGAAATACACTCGGAGGTTTGCCATTGCCTGCCGAGGGGCGACCGCTATTAGAAAAAACTTTTTCTTAATTTTTGATATTTCACCGAGATTCGAACCAACGTTATCTCTCTGAATTCCGAAGGCTTACTAAAATAGGGTTAGCTGATACATTGTTGAATACCGCAGCAATGTCCAGAAATACTCCCAAAGCATATTCCGTATATTCCGAAGCTTTTTCAACATTGAAGACCAGCGAATGTAGGGCAGTCTCCGTGGACGTTTGCTATGAAAACATTCCACTAAGCGGGAATAACCTGATAACTATGAAAGTTGTGTGCTCTCTGATTTTTATATCCCCTTTTTTATTGTGTTGGCTCTTCTGTCTCGCATATTCTTTACATCAGTGGTCGCCAACCTTTTCAATATGTTGAGCTACTTTCAAGATTTTGAAATAAACAGTGAGCTACTTGCGCAAGCCAACATAAATTAAATAATACACAGTTATATTCGACATACAATACATGTATTTATTTTATTAATATATGTTCTATATATATATAATAAACTTATGACTTATAGTGCTTATACTTATGCATAACTACATCCATGTTCACACCTATCAATCGTAACAAAATTTTTTGCAGTCATAATGGCAAATCACAAGCGACTTAAAAAAACAACAAAACAGTAATAGTACATTATTATATTATATAAATAAAATATGGGCAGATAAAAGAGCATATTTAATGAGAAGGTTGACATTCTGACTCATCGATAATTTTTTTAATATTTGCAGTATAATTTGATACAGTCATTCGAATACAGTTATCCAAATGTATATCTGTAAGCCGATTGCGGTATTTATTTTTAATAAATTTCATATTGGAAAAAGAAGAATCACACAAATAAGTTGAACTGAATAACGCTTTCACTTTCAACGCAACACGACATAAAACTGAATATTTATCTTTACTTACTAAAGTCCATATACATTTTTTATTTGAACCTAAAGATTTTAAAGTCAAGTCACTTTGAAAAGCAATCAGTTCCATTTCTGTCACAGTAATGCCTTCGCCAAAGTTGTTCATAACACAAGTTGCAAACTGTTGTATATCAATGTCCATGAAGGGTGAAACAACAAATTGCGTCACTAAAGCAATTTTGCTGAAATCCTTGAAACGATTTTTGAAGTTTTCCTTCAAGTTAGAAACTATTTCCATATGATATTTACTCTCATAGGGCTCTAATAGATTTTTGGATATATTTTCGGAAAGAATAGGAAAATGCTTAGTATCGCGGTTTTTTAGGTTTTGTTCCCAAAATTCAAGTTTTGTAATAAATGCATTTATATCAGAAATCATTTCCGCTAATTCTTTATCCCTGCCTTGAAGCTGCAAGTTAAGTTCATTTAATTTCTCTGTAATGTCCACAAGAAAACCAAAATCTCTGAGCCAAGTCAAATTTTCCAGTTCAGGAATCGGTTCATCGCGTTCTTTGAAAAATTGGAGTATAGCAGGCAGGACATCATTGAAACGTTTGAGCACTCGTCCTCTGCTTAACCATCGCACGTCAGAGTGAAGAAGTAGCTCTCTGTATTGACAGTCAATTTCATCAGCCAAGGTTTTAAATAATCTTCTTTGTAACGCTTGAGCTCTAATCTTGTTCACAATTTTCACCACCAGTTTCATAACGTTGTTCAAGTTTAGAAAATTTCCACATAGTGCTTGCTGATGTATAATACAGTGGTAACTAAGAAATTGTGGAAAACTTTCATCCTTATGACATAGCGCCACGAGCCCCTTATCACAACCCACCATAGCTGGAGCACCGTCGGTTGTCAGACCTACCATTTTTGAAATTGGAATTTTCTCAGAAGAGATGAGATTTTTTAAATGAGAAAACAGCTCTAGCCCAGTAGTATGTCCTTTGAGTGGAATAAACTTCAAAAGATCTTCTTTAATTGTAAAATCACTAAAAGCCATCCTGACAAATATGGCCATCTGTGAGGCGTCAACTACATCTGTTCATTCATCCAGTTGCAGTGAAAAATAAATACAGTTATCTAAGTCACTTCTTAACTGTAAAAAAATATCATTGCTCATCACTTCTACTCGCTTCATCACTGTATTAGCAGAAAGTTGCATAGATTTTATAGCAGACACTATTTCGTCTTTATTTCTAAAGTTGGCGAATAAAGAATCTGCAGCTTCCAAAAATGCTTGTTTTATGATCTCCCCGTCTTCATAAGGTTTTTTCTTTTGTGCAATTATCTGGGAAATACGATAAGATGCTTCAGTTGCAGCCTTATTTTTGTCGATTGTTTTCAAAAATATTGACTGTTGTCCAATTAACTGGATTTTTAAATGTTTAAGTTTTTCTTTTCTGGTGGCAGAATTTAACGGGAATGCCTTCTCAAAATTCGAATGTACAGTTTTATGATGCCTCTCAATATTTCCTTTTTTAGGAACTGACACAGATGGATTACATAACAAACAAACACTTTTGCCTTTAACTTCTGTGAAGAAGTATTGTTCTTCTCATTCCGAATGGAAATGGTATATCTTCGCCTTCTTACTACTGCTTGCCATAATGTTTCGAACTCTAACCCAACCGCTGCACGCAGAACGTTGATAATGCCGTTCAGTATTAAACTGAGCGCAATGTCGACGTGCATTGCGTATATATAAAGCCAAAAAATTCTCGAACACGCTAATCGGTTCCAGCCGATCCTAGAACGGAGACGCGACTTCGCGTCGTGTTTGTCGGCGCGAAATCGCTTACCGCAGTGTTGCCGCTGTTTATCTATTTACTAGCTGATACCCGTGGGTTTCACCCCACATTTCTATCAAAAAGTATGCATAGTAAATAAAACAACTTTAACTTTTTTAAGTCAGTTTAGGTATTATTGAAAACGATCGGATATACGACATTTTTTGTTATATTATTTTGTGTATAAATAAAAAGGTTTTTCGGTGCGCCAACTCTGGAGCAGGCTACATATAATTGGCCATGGGTAAAACATGAGTTCGTTAGATTGCTGGACTGTTTACTTACCGATAAAGCTTTACCAATAAGAGAATGCATTCAATTCAGCAATACCTCTATCGTTGATAATATAAATTCGTTTCTATATCAAATGGTCGAACCCCCATTTTTCTCTAAGCTCATATTTTTTCTAGGAAATGCGTCCAGTGATATGCAGTATGAAAAATCCCATTTGTATAGGAGGTGTCACGCCCCATTTCCAGCTATCACCAGTTTTCATGCAGGTGTTAGGTATTAACCTTATATAATCTCTTACCAAATTTCAGTTGTCTAGCCCAAATACTATATATCAGCCCCCTATATATATCAAAATATTTTGTAGCCCATGACCATCCCGATAAGGTATCCAGTTCGTGTTTCAAATTTGGTTACGATCGGTTTATGCGTTCAGTTGTCTAGCCCAAATACTTCCGGAGATATGGACAATGAAAAATTGCATTTATATGGGAGGTGCCAAGCCCCCTTTTTCGTTTTTCTCAGTTTTCTTGGAGGTGTTAGGGATTAACCTCATATAACCCCTTCTCAAATTTCATTGGCCTAGCCTAAATATTTCCAGAGATATGGACTATAAAAAATTCCTGTTGTATGGGAGGTGCCACGGCCTCTTTTTCGTTATACGCAATTTTCTGGATGTGGTAAGGATTAATGTCATATAACCCCTTACCAAATTTCAGTGGTCTAACGTAAATACTTCCAGAAATACGGACTGTTAAAAACTCCATTTATATGGGAGGTGCCACGCCCCCTATATATATCAAAATATTTTTTAGCCTATAACCATCCCGGTAAGGTATTCAGTTCGTGTTTCAAATTTGGTTACGATCGGTTTATGCGTTTAGGACGCAAGTCGATCTATAGATACTTACATAATTTGAATTTTATATATATAGATTATGAAAATTTCTGACATTTGCTAATACTGGTATGATTTTCAGACTTTTAGATTTTTTGCAACGTGAGCAGCGCGAGCTACCAGAATTGCCTTTGCGAGCTACCGGTAGCTCGCGATCGACGGGTTGGCGACCACTGCTTTACATTAACAGCAGAGCAGTGCATGTCTCGTATTTGCTAGTAATTAAAACATATATAATAAACCTAATATTTTTTGTTGAGTTTTAACACTAGCTTAAGGCTATTCCGAAGGAGAGAGATCCCTACACCTTCTCCTTGAATGTTTTGAAAAAAAAAAAAAAAACTTCAACCTGCAAAATTTACGCTTTTTTCAGAATATATATTAATTTTTCCATACCGCGGTAGTAATACCTCCTAAAATTTCAACACTTTTAGTTCCTTTTTTACAAGTATGTAAATTGTTTAATTTAAACCTAAGCAAATATTGTCAAAAAATTTTCAACTCCTGCCTTGAAATAAATTTAGTTTTTATATACAAATTTTATTCGTTTTTTATGTGCATTTCCCGCCACTACCCATCAAAAGTTATTTAGTTTCAATACCATCGATTATTTTTGCTGTTGTTGCAACTATCGTAACAATGTTTTTATTTGCAACGTTGGCGTTTATTTTAATTGATGGTCGATTTGAATGCGCGCCGTCATAAATAAAAATTGATTGTTGAAAAATACATAAATTGCATAAATCCCGTTTTTTATGTTCGCATTTAATAAAAATGTATAATATATAAAATGTGCGAGTAGACACAATAAAAGCAAAGCAATCACTTAAATGGCGGACGAAGTTGGCGTATCCCATTGAACCCAGTGGATGAATTGAGTAGGCGAAATACATAAAAACATCACAAAAAGTATATTTTCAAGGAAAGACTTGTCCAACGACAAATTTAACAAAAAAACAAATCTAGTAAAAATGCCTTGGTTGGCCGGAAGTTCGATTTAAAAGAGAGCGTTTTCTCTCACCAGAACTTGCATGGTTTCTCCGCTATGAATTTTGACGATAATCAGCCATCTGGCTTAGAGAAAATTAGAATTTGCATTATTTTATTTATTTCTTTATTTATTTATTTACGATAAATGTGCGGTATGCGTTGCATTTGAGTTTGGCGTTAAAAGAAAATTCACAGCAAAAACTGAAAGGCCTGGATAGAAAACCTCCTCAAATTTTAATTTGTTTTCAAATTTTACTGATTGATTGACCAGTGCGAGTTTTATCTTTAATAGCAGAAATTTGAGAATTCTGCATTGTGGTTGCAATTTTTAAATTTTTTTGTTTCTTGCGACGTAGAGTGGGCGGACAGTGACACAATTTTTTTCTTTTTTTTTTTGTCGGTACAACTATCGAGTGCAGCACTCAGATATGAATTAAGTCCATTGTACTACACTTCTATTCCCTTTTAATTTTCTGTAAATCTACCTGACCTCCGAAGAAATCTGTGTAGATCTTGCGGTGCCAAAGAGCCAAGATGGTCGCTTCTTAACACATCAGTGCCAAAGACCTCAAACCTGATTCGAGCGAAGGCGGGGCAGATGCACAGGAAGTGCTCCGCCGTCTCATCCTCTTCTTCCTCTTCTTCGATGGGACATGACAGGTAACATCAGTTTAGTCCATCTGCAGCCTCTCTCAGCCTGCCAAGCTCGCTTGTGGGTGGTAGTTACCCATTTGCTAAACGTGGCTGTGATGGCTGCAGAAGGGAGTGTTAAACGGGCTCTGGGCCAAAGAAGTTGGCCTCGCTTATTACCTGCGATACCCATGTTTCCCGGGATCCATGTTAGCATCAGGCTATTATGTCTACCGACATAGTTCAGCCTGGATTTACAGGACTTGACTACCCCTGATGTGGTTGGGGGGCTGTCTAAGGCCATAAGCGCAGCTTGGCTGTCGCTGCAGACACATATAGATCTGCCTCCCCATCGCTTTTCCACAACAAAGTTCATCGCTTCATGAACTGCATACACCTCCGCTTGAAACACAGATGCATGCATTCCAAGAGTAAAGTGCAGTTTTGTTCAGCTGGATTCCACGTAGACTCCAGAGCCGAAGCCATGCTCGGTCCTGGAGCCATCCGTAAAAATGCGAAAACAGGGTTTGCCGGGCTCATTTTCTAAATTTGACCACATATGAACCTCTGACAGCACTACACTGTATCTCTTTTCAAGTACGACTCTTGATGGCATGGAGTCAAGCGGCATGGAAAGAATCGTTGGATCGAAGTCCATGCCTTCTCTGTTTTCCAATGCCGGATAGGGGCCGTACCAGTTTCTATTGTGTTTCAGCCTGCAGATGGCCTTCAAGGCCTCTCCTTGGATGAAAGCATCAAGTGGTGGTAAACCAATCAGAGCATCTAATGCCGGGCCTGAAGTTGTCGGAAAAGCTCCGGTGCAACAGATGGCCACAGTGCGTTGTAGTCTCGATAAGGTCCTCCTGACTCCCACGAGAGATGGTCTACTCGTTCAGACCACGGATGCATAGGTGATAATAGGTCTTATTATAGCCGTGTAGATCCATAGGACCTTGCTAGGAGAAAGACCCCATGTTTTCCCAAAGACACCTTTGCACTGCCAGAAAGCTGTCAGTGCTTTGGATGTTTTTGTTTCAACGTGTGATTTCCATAGGTGCTTACTATCGAGGATTACTCCAAGGTATTTAATTTCCTTGCATAGCTGAATTATGACTCCTTTTAGCTTAGGCAGAACGAGTCCATCAAGCTTCCTCCTTCTGTTGAAGAGGACAATACCAGTCGGACAGTGACAAAAAATAGTTATTTAAAACTCGAAATTTTTCACTTTTTGGGATCATGAATTTTAGTAAAATATTCTGATTTGTAGAATTTCAAAGGATTTACAGCTGGGTGGGCACCTTCATACTTTTCCAGGCTTCCGAGTTTGACCAGTTATAGAAACTAAAAAATTAGGAAGACCGATAGCCCCTGCTTCACAATGATGCGCTGCGGAGATCAACGAGGGAGGAGTCCATCCTATGGCAAATCAAATGCAGAAAGTGGCGGTGGATAAGTCAAACGTATAGAAAATCACCAGATAGCATCGCGACAATGGCACTGGATTTAACGCGCAAGAGAGCGGAAGTCGCGTTCTGGCGAAGAATATTTGCAGAAGGTCGATGTTGCGCGAGCTATCAGGCGCTGACATCACATGGGACGGCGCAGAAACAACAGCCCAGCACCGCGTGTGATGGAAGAGTCCTATGCTCCCGAAAGGAGTGTGTAAAGGGGGAAAATATATTTCAAGTAAATAAATTAGAAAATAATTAATAAATAAAAAATAGATAAATAAATAAAAATTAATAAATAAATTAAAAATAGATAAATAAATAAAAAGTTAGTAAAAATGGTGCTCTTCCTAAAATTAAAATTTTTTACAACTCGGAGTTTTCTGTCAAACTTTGCAGTAATTTCTGCAAACGGTAAGAAGTGGAGTTTAAGTGAGTTTAGTTTTCAAAAAAGATGTATTTCATGTCAGTTAATATTTGAATATTTGTGGAATAAATTTTTCAATTTTTATGAAAATTTACTTAAGATTTTAGTTAAGAGCTCCGTTTGTCGTCAGTTCGAACTTTTACTTGATGTATTAGTAAAAATATATACAACATTTGGTGTCTAAAACTATGCGGCTTCTGGGATATTTAAGAATCAAATTAAAAACTCGAGCGTGAATAAAACAAAAAAAATATATTTAAAGACAATTAAAAAACTTCTGCAGTGGATTGCGTGAAGAGACTAGTCAAGGCACAAGGCCCTACATTACCAAACAGTAAGGGAGTAAAGAAATGGAGTCTCCCTAGAAGATGAGGAGGGATTGTGTTAGTGGCCCCACCATTCGACGCAGTTGATGACTGTCGCTGTAAGTGCGAAGGCATTGTGGAACCTACCTCGCTCACCCAACAAAAAAAAACAAGACTTAAAAGTAAGTGCATAGCTTTGTTCCTGTTGCTGTTGTTGTTGTTGTTGTTGCTATTCTAGTAGTTCATTAGGCTCTGCCAGTGCGATGTATCACCGATCGGCTTCGTCTAACTCATGTAACGACAGGTTCGGTTCAGAGCGAGATCGGTGATAGGTGAGTGGATTTAAGAGGGCAAATGAATAGGAGGTTAATATCGTGCGGGGTACCTTCAACATCCCGGACATATATTGAGTATGCCGGGGTCGATTCTGGATAGGTAGGAGTCTATAATAATCTATGGTAATCTATTAGATTATTCAGGCCGTAATTGAGCCAAAGTTACGCGGATCTCACGAGACAGCTGAAGCTCTTCTCTCGCAACGGGTGTTGGTTGAACTCCGCTAACGGTGCTCGGGAGTTTATGAATGTGAGGAGAGTCTCTCAAAGAATGTTGTTTAATGTTTGTCTGCATACTGTCCTATTCAGTAGTGGCCGACGTATTTGGTTTTGGTCTCTCCTGAGAGGTGGCTCAAGCTGTAGCAAATTGTCTGCAGAGGTGAAGAAGTTATAGGAGACATTACTCAGAGAGAAGGTTTGAAGGGTGAAAGTGGCCAATAAAACTTCATATAAGTGGATCAACTTTTATTTCTACTTTTGTTAAAATATTTGCCTAAGAGTTATTTTATATCACAATTGAAAAATACAAATTTTGGAAGCGGTGCTCTAATATCTGTCACAAAATCCATTATTAAAAGAGCACACGCATTTAGTGACTGGAATATCTTCCATCTGCTTTTACGACTTAGCTTTGTGTGGGAAGTGGACGTCACAGTTGAGTGCTCGGTCTCGTCGGAATCATCTTAAACCTTACACAAAAGCGGCCTATGCTAAATTTCAATTTACTAAAAAACAAAAATAACTAAAGGGTGGTTATTATGATAATATTGGTATGGCTCAATTACGTATAGAACAAAATATTGGCCAAATGGCCGCCGCAGCCTTGGCGGCACACCTCCATCCGATGGTCTATATTTTCGATGACGCTGAGGCATAATTGAGGGTCTACGCCGTTAATGTGCCGAATTATCTCATCCTTTAGCTCTTGAATTGTTGCTGGCTTATCGACGTACACCTTTTCTTTCAAATAACCCCAAAGAAAGAAGTCCAACGGTGTCAAATCACATGATGTTGGCGGCCAGTTGATATCGCCGCGACGTGAGATTATTCGGCCATACAATTTTTCGCGCAAAAGAGCCACTGTTTCGTTAGCTGTGTGACAAGTGGCACCGTCCTGTTGAAACCACATATCGTCCACATCCATATCTTCCAATTCGGGCCATAAAAAGTTCGTCATCATCTCACAATAGCGAACACTATTCACAGTAACTGCCTGACCGGCCTCATTTTGGAAAAAATACGGCCCAATGATGCCGCCGGCCCATAAACCGCACCACATAGTCATTCTTTGTGAGGGCATTGGTTTTTCGGCAATCACTCTTGGATTATTATCCAATTCTGCTTATTGACGAATCCACTGAGGTGAAAATGTGCCTCATCACTGAAGATGATTTTCTTCGATATGCATTTTGATTTGAACGCCGTTTTCATACTAAGCCTGAATAACTTTAAGGGGGGAAGCTGGTCTAGAGCGCAAAAAATGGGCATATTTTATGAATTTATTTTGACTCAACAAAGGAATCAATCGAAAATCTGTGAAATAGGTTTAATAATATAGCTTTCATGGTACAAATACAAAATTTTTCGTCTGAATTAATTTCAAAATGGCCGCTGTCCAGCAGTTCTCCTAAGGCGCCTTTTTTTCTAGTGGGTCCATTGCCGAAGACGTAAACTCCTTAATTTTTGTCCTGGATCAAAAAATAAAATTTTTTTAGTTTCTATATAACAACAAAAGAGACGTACGTAGGATTTTTTCGATATTTTTTTTTTTCGCGAAATGGTGCACGTTTGAACAAAAAGTTACAATTTTCACTATAAATAACGACATAAAATTGTTGATTAAAAAAAAAACTATGTAATATAAATAAAAAATCCTACGTACGTCTCCGGAGAAAGGTATTTGGAATGTATTGTCAAAATTTCGTAAGAATCGGTAAAAATTTGTTCGAGTTATGTCTTCGGCCAGTTTAAAAAAAGTGATTTCGAGAAAAACGCGTTTAAAGTTGTAAATAGCGTTCGGGGCATACCTGCGAGGCACTGCCGTCGAATGAAAAATTTGGGCATTTAGACATTTTTGCTGGCATCCCTCATTTGGTATATTATTTCTAAGACCCTAAAGCACCTTTTAAGACAAAAAAAAATTTTTCGATTTTTTCAAAATTCTAGACCAGCTTCCCCCCTTAACGCGTTGCTCGATTGTGTATCTTTGCATGGTTCAAATTGAGTTAGTCTGAAATTGAAAGAACTTGACGTTTAGGCGTGGTTGACATTCAACATCGGCCCTTGAAATTGAACCACCCTTATTTTCAGTGAGGAAATAGTTTTATTGACCTTGACCTATTGCTTGTCTGCTTGTATACTGCAGATGTCTATTTCCCAAGTATCTGATATGATTGAGGTATGATGCCATCCTCAAAGATTATAAATCTTTCGATAGGGTGATTAATTTTGCGCCACCCTGTACTAAGGTGACCATCCATTTTTCAAATATTAATAGCTTTTCATCAAATAAATTTTAATTATATTATTTAATTTTTTTTTCAATTTGAATTTACAACTTTTTATGACGTTCATTGGCAATTTTGAACCTTCCTTTTTAAATTATCACAGAGTTGATATATAATATATAAGTATATTTTTGTTTTAATTTATATGCTATAAACATTTTTTACAATTTTTTATCAGTTTTAGAAATTAGACAGATTAACTGCCTGAGTCTTTACCCACCGCTTCTTCTATTGGGTTTTGCTTGGCATTAGAAAACTTTTCACACGCGCAGTTACTGTATTAGCACACACATATATATGTATGTATGCATGTATGTATGTATGTACGCATGTTTCTTTTTTTATTATAAACCAAAGCTGCTGAGTGTGACTGCTGTAAATATTTCAATCACGTAATTTACGCGCCCTTCAGTGCAACGTGGCGACGAGAAATTTGATTGAAAGTAAAATAAAAAGTTTTCACTGCTGGTGGGAAAAATTGAAAAGTTAGTATGAGTTGGTGAAGAGTTTTTTATAAATTTAAGTAAAGGTATTTGAAAAAATATTAATTTTAATTTCTCGTTTTTCTATGGGGGCTCTGTTATATATTCAGCCAAAAATAATAAATCTTTTTAACAAACGTCATTCATTAACTCATCAGCTCCCAGGCATCCGCAGGCGACGAGAGTTTAATATAAATATTTACAAAAATATTAGCAAAAGGATTGGAAAATAAGCTGAAATGCCCTCTAACCACGGGAGTAAACTTAATCCCATTCTCGTTATTGTGCAAATTATCATTTTCAGTTGAAATAGTTATCGAGATATTCTTGGATTATAACAAATCAATTGTTTGAACATTCATTGCTTTTAGAAGAGTTTTCGATGGTGTAGAACACCGAGCGACTGTACAAGCATTCCAAGAATGCAGCCGACATTGCAGCTGAAACAACTGCTCGAAATACTGACGAAGCCAGTTAAAGGAAGTTAAATCAAGTGATGATCCGAGTACAGACATGACTAGAGGACCACGGATTAAAACTGGCCACAGAGAAAACAGAGGTAATCCTTCTAACCAACATACGTATCCAATTAGAAGTAGATATGCAAGTACTCGGTGCCACTTTATCGACAAAAAGAGTGTTTCGTAGCCTAGGAGTGCAATTGGACGCGAGATTAACTTACTGGGCGCCTACTACACCTATAATGACACTTTCAGCTATTAGTCCTTCTCAACTGTCTTGTTTTTTTTGTCCGTCATCTGCCAACAATATTCAGTTCATTATTTGTTACGTTTCATACAACAATGCATTTTTGTCGCTCTTAAAAATGCCGAATTTCGTGCCTTCAAACTACGATTTGCGGACATCGAAAAAGCTCTTGTGAAATGCTGCTCTCCCGGTTCAAAAGGAAATCTTTTTGGCATCGAATCGTTACGGGTGATGAAAAATGGGTGTATTTCTCCAATCCCAAGCGTAAACGATCGGACCATTCGACCGCATACGACCCGGCCACAAGTCAAAAACAACGGCCAAGCCAAATCGCTTCGGCCGTAAGGCAACGCTGTGTGTTTTTCTTGATGACAATGCACCGCCACATCGAACAAGAGCGACCCGGGAATTGGTGGAGGCGTACGATTAGGAACCGCTGGTGCATGCGGCTTACTCACCAGACTTGGCGCCTTCCGATTATCATTTGTTTGTATCGATGGGCCACGCATTTTCCGAGCAGCGTTTCAATTCTCATGAAGAAGCCAAAAATGGCTCGATGATTGGTTTGCGGCCAAAGGAGGCCAATTTTTTAAATTTGTAACCATTTTTTGTTAATAAACGTTCGAAATTGAAAAAAAGTCTCATTTCATAGATATGCACCTGGTAAATCATGCTGCCGCAAGGGCTGCCAAAATAAGCGGCATATTAAGTAAGCTCATGGGAAACATTGCAGGTCCAGCTCAGAGAAGAGGAAAACTTTTAATGGACATTGACAAATTCGATTCTTCTATACGGATGCGAAATATGCGTAGATTCGTTAAGGGTGAAATGCCGGTGAAAAACCCTGTAATCGGTGCAGTGCCGCTGCGCTCCCAGAGTGGCTTCTGCATACAGAACTGTATCAGAAGCAGCAGTTTTATTTATCAGCGGAACCATCCCTATAGATCTTTTAGCACAAGAGCGCAACGAAGATAGTCAAAAATCTCACTAGAATTCTAACGCTCAAAATTTGGCAAACAAGATGGAACTCTGAGCAGCTTAGTAGATGGATAGCGAGACTAATACCCGATTTAAAACAGTGAGTAGAAAGACAAGGCTCCCTTCGTAAGTATTTGTGACGAATGGGAAAGGTGAACCTACCAAATTGCATGTATGGAGGAACTGAGTATGATGATGAGGAGCACACCTTTTTCAAATGTGAGAGGCGGGACACGGAGAGAACAATTCTGCAAGGAGCTATTGGTGTATTTACTCCTAAAGAAATAATCGGGAAAATGATGATAGGCGAAGAAAACTGGAATTCCGTCGCAAATTGCGTGGAGGATATTATCCGAAAAAGTGGCGTAAAATGAAAACTTGAAAACTTTAAATGAAACTGAGAGTAAGTAATGAAACGCAAAGTAAGTAAGTAAGTGTCGTTTTAGGATGCCGTCTTAAACCTCTGCCTCGAAGCAATGCGGGAGCAGTCCTGCGGTTGAGGAAAACATCTAAGAGAAGAGGAAGGATTTAGTGAATGATAGGGTCGTTAGTGGAATCACCACACCTCGGTTACTATATGGTGCGAAGGCACTTTTAAGCCAACCTCGCCGCCAAACAAAAAAAAAACACACAGTAGAGATAAATATAGATTCTAGACACGCTCAGTTAATTCCAATAATTACTCATCAGCTACAACAAATGTCATGTTGCACTAGTATATGGAAAAATTCCGAATAGAGAGAAGGATTAAACAAGACGATGTGATATCACCTAAGCTATTCACTTTAGTGTTGAAGTTTGTTTTCAAAAAACTAAATTGGGACAGTAAAGAATTGAAAAGTGATGGTGAATACTTGAGCCACTTGCGTTTTGCCGTCCTGTCCATATTGTGTTGATAGTCCGAAATTCAAGGGATCCGACAGAAATGCTTGGAGAGTTAAAAGAAGCTGCAGGTAGTGTTACTTTACACATGAACTAGCAGAAAGCGCAATTTCTGACAAATTTAGTAGTAAGTGGTAATCTTATGATAGATGAAGGTGTTGAAGTGCAGCAGGTTTCCAGTAATAATAAAAATACCTCCGACATGGAATGACAATCGGCAAAGACAACCAAACTCAAGAAATGTCACGAAGAATTAGTGTAGGATGGGCGGCGTTTGGAAAGCGCAAAGATATTTTTAAGCGAAATTTGCCTATTTGCTTTGAACGAAAGGTTTATGATCAATGCGCTCTACTCGTTATAACCTACGGCTGCGAAACCTCTGCTCTTACGTACTGAGCAGAGTACTGTACAAAAGTTGCACGTGGCTCAAAGAGCAATGGAAAGACCGATACTGGGCGTAAACAGAAGAAGAGAATTTCTGAACAGAATTTCAAATGCAGCTTTGAGACAGAAAATAAAAGCTACCGATGGAAATGAAAGAGTTACCTAAGCAAAATGGATATAAGCCACATAACCTAAAACGGAGACCACGAGAAGAAGAGAGGAAAATGAGAAGACCACCCACAAGATGGATACAATAATTCCAAATTGGATAAAAACTGTATAAAGAGTATAAACAAGAGTATAAACAGTATAAAGAAAATTGAATACCAGTAGAGAAGGCCTATATTCAACAATGGACGCATCATGGCTAGATGATAATGATTTACGAATTCAGTTGCGCTCGCTATTGACGTGATAACGTCTTATAATTCGATTTAGCCGGCTGCACGCACGAAAAAATGTGTCGTTACCTTGCTCATTTGTCGTTACCTTGCTCATTGCCGTTACCTTGAATGAACTGCAAGCGAAAGCGCGGAACGAACAAAGCAAACGAACGGCAACGTTCGACATCTGGCTCTCTCCTACTTAAGTGAGCGTATATATGTATGTATATGCGCATATGTACATATATAAATTCACGTATTTGTATTTGCATATGCCTTCTTATTGATTATTATTAATTTGATTTACTTGAAGAATTTAAAATAAAACCAAGTTTGTTAATAATACCTGTTGTTTTAATGTTATTATTATTAATTTTTTTATTATATATGAAGGAAAAAATGTATGGTAATATTTACCATATACCTTATAAGATATGTTGTACTAATATATGTATATAAACATGCATGCATACATATACAATTTCGCGCAATTTTCAAAAAGAACAAATCTATATGTAAAGATGCATACAAATCATATGGAAATATCAAATATACGAATCTATTCCGTACGCAAGCAAATGTAAGCTAATGTGGTTGAACTGCAAGCGAGAGCGTGGAACGAACGACAAAGAGCACAATCGGCCCCCGCGTTCGGCAACATCCGACATCTGGCTCTGTCCTACTTGAGTGAGCATATATATGTATGTATATGTATGTATATGAGCATATGTAGGTATATAAATTCACATACTTGTAATTGCATATGCCTTCTTGCTGTGTGCATGGTAATGAACCATTTCTCTGTTGAGAATAGGACGATGATAGAAAAAGTAGGAAATGAAAGGGAGTGTTTCGAGTGTAAAGTGTCTTGAAAAAGGTAAATCGATGATGGTGCCTCTTAGTGTTGTTGACTTATTAACGTCTGATGCACAATCGAAATTGAAGATATCTTTCATGAATTTGATAAATATTTCGTCATTTTTCACGTTTGTGTAAATGTACACATACAAAATATCTATCAAACAAATAAAATTAAAATTTTGTTTTGAAAATTGCAACCATTCCATCAACATTTTCTTATGACGTTGTCACGTTAAACTATCGTCAGTAAACCGACTTTACAGACAACCTCTTTTTTTTTATTCGATTGACTCCAGTTTGCGGTACATATAATGGAATTTAAAAATTTACCTCGGAGCGACGAAGAGCTCATTTCGATACATTCTTTCATTAGAAGGTTTGGAATAGAAAATCATTTACGTATTAAGGTATTTATAATATACCTTCTGTCAAGAAAATAGCAGAGAATTGTTCATTTCAAAAGCACGTGTAGTCTAAATTTTTTTTGCTGGAATGCTGATATAACTGTCCTCCATAGTGCCGCAGAGTTTAAGCGTAATCTGTTAATTAACTTGTTTTTCGCATTTAATTATATCAGTCAACTGCGGGTGTACTCTGCGATTTTCACTATGGATAAAAATATCGAAAAGAGAATTTGTCTTAAATTTTGTGTTTTGAACGGAATTTCGTGTGCAGAATCCTTGAAAATTTTGCAAAAAGTCTTAATTGCTTTATCAAAAAAATGGGTCTACGAGTAGTAGAAGGCTTTTGCAGAGGGCCGAGAAATCGTGGAAGATTTGCCCCGATCTGGTTGCCCATCAACGTCTTCAAGGGATGAAAATGTCGACAACGTCAAGGAAATGGTGTTGGAAAACCATCATTTAAGATTGATGATAAGCTCGTGTCCTTAGAGTGTCTCACGAGTCAATTCGCAACATTTTACACCATCAGTTGGGCATGAGACGCATGGCTGCTTGACTCGTTCCAAGAGAGTTGAATTTCTTTAAAAAAATTCATGGGAAGAAGGTGGTTGAAGGCATGCTTGAGCAAGTGAATTCGGGCCCAACGTTTATCCAGCGCGTCATAACAGGTGATGAGACGTGAGTATAGGTATGAGTTTGAGGCGCTATCCATATGAGCCGAAACCCAAAAAATCACGCCAAAGTCGGTCAAAAGTCAAAGTCATGATACTCGTTTGCTTTGATTATCCGGGTGTTGTGCACTCGGAATTCATTCCAAATGGTTCTACGGTAAATACAGAATATTATTTGGAAGTTATGCGACGTTTAAGAGAGAATGTGCGTAGGAAGCGTGCCAATTTGTGGAAGGAAAACTCATGGATCTTGCACTATGATAACGCACCGTCTCACAAGGTTCATATTGTAAACCTCTCTTTGACCGAAAACTTGAGAAATAGGAACGAACAATCACCGTATTGTCCGAATTTAGTCCCCTGTGACCTTTTCCTTCTCCGCGAAGTGGCAGGTCGGCGCTTTGAGTCGATAGAGGCTATTAAGGAGAAATCGCTGAAGCAGCTGAAGAAGATCTCTTCAAACGCATTTAAAAGGTGCGACTGGACTACGCGTTTGCATGCGTGTATTGCTTCCAGTGGAGCCCATTTTGCAGGCGGTAAAATAAATTTCGATAATTAAACAATTATTTTGCGTTTTATTGAACAGTTTCGGGTACTTTTTTGACAGAATATAACAGGTGGCGCTAAAGTAATCCTCCTATCAGAAAATGCTATAAATTTTGCGATTGGCCCCTAATGTCAGTTCTGTTTTGACATTTGTGTAGTAAACACATGCGAAATACACGTTAATAAACAATGTTACGCTACACTGCTCCAGAACGCGGAATATTGCTGACTATTTATTTGACCAATAATCGGTCGGTGACTTTGGCGCAACGTGAATTTCGTCGCAGATTTCCTCACCGTCCAACGCCTACTGGTGACACATTGCGACGTTTAGCCGCTCGCCTCGAAGAGACTGGCACAACACGAGATGCTGCCAGGCGTGGCAGACCCCGGAATAGCCGTTCTGCAGAGAATATTGCTGCTGTAGTCGAGGATGTCATGGAAGCGCCGTCGACATCGACCAGACGACGTGGCACGCAAATGGGTATCGGTCGACGAATTTTTTTTCAGCGAATTTTGGTACAAGATTTGAAGATGTTTCCGTACAAAGTCCAGACGGTGCATCAGCTGTTAGCTGCTGACCGCCAATCGCGTCTAACATATGCTCAAGCCATCCTTAATCACCACCAAGAGGAATATGATTTTTCATCAAAAATAATCATGAGTGATGAGGCCCATTTCCATCTTAGCGGGTACGTAAATAAGCAAAATTTACGCTTCTGGGGCACTGAAAATCCGCGTGTAATACACGACGAGCCATTACACCCGCTCAAAGTCACTGTATGGTGTGCTGTTTTCGCTGGAGGAGTCATCGGACCTTTTTTCTTCGAAGACGTCGCGGGCCAAACGGTTACTGTGAATGGTGAGCGCTACAGAGCAATGATCAACGAGTTCTTTTTGCCGCAACTTGATGAATTGGGATAGGAAAACATGTGGTTCCAACAGGACGGTGCAACGGCACACACTTCACGTGCCACAACCGATATGCTGAATGATGCATTTCCCGGGCGCCTGATTTGACCGCTCCAGACTTCTTTTTGTGGGGCTTTTTGAAGTCACGGGTTTATGTCAACAAGTCTTAGCCTCTTGCAGCTCTTAAAGACAATATCCGTCAAGAATGTGAGGACCTATCGCCGGAAGTTTTTGCCAAAGTGATGGAAAATGCCATAAAAAAGGCTCAATCAACTGTGGCAATCAACTGTGGCGGCGGCCATTTACATGACATCATATTCTCGACTTGATGTAAAAAAAATTAAAGACCAAATATAAATAATCCACAAGAAGAATCAAAGTTTTTCATTTTTTTTTTAATGACAGTAAAAAAACATCGGAAGGTTACTTTTGCTGGACCTTGTACAATGCAAAAAAAAATCCATTAATGTGATTTTTTACTTTTTGAAAATGCTTTTAGCAAATTTCCTCAAATAACTGCTTAAGTAATTCACATGATTATTTTTTGATGTAACCGCAATTTTTATATAACCTCAAAAAAAAAGATTTCCCCAAAGTTATTAAATAAAAATAAATCACTGATTTTGCGCCACCTTGTAGAAGGGCTCAATTAAGTAACATAAACTATCAACATTTGTGCTCAAAAAAAGTTTCAAAGTCGGGCACAGTGCTAGAGTTCGCTCAAACTCCCGTAGTAGACTGAGCTGAGTATTACAAAAAAAAGTAATAATAAAAACATTAATGAAGGCATTAATTATAAAACCTTAAGAGCTAAAAATTTACTCCCAAGCATTCATTTTGTTTTCCAATTCATATACCAACAATTTCCAGTTTCCCTTTTAAAGCTCACTGAATTAAAAATTCATTCCATTTCATGTGCTTTACGCAATTTCTTTTGACTTGCGCTCGTTTATTATTTATGCCCACTATCTCAACCTCACTGTGTGTTTATGTGTGTATGTATGTGTGCTTACCCTTACGCATATCTCAATTAACAGCGGAATTGCATTTACTTGAATAATTAAAAACCCAAAGCAGACGTCAAGAGCAACGCAAAATAAAACTAGCAAAATGCAAAAAACATTAGAGGAAACTCATGCAAAAAACAAAAAAAACAACAAACCAACCAGAGACAGACACTTTAGTAGATATGTACACAACAGCGCTTCAGTGCTGGGAAATCCAAAGTAAACACAATAAACCGAAGCCAAACAAAATAACAGCAGTCAAGCTACTGCTGGCTACAGTGCGTTGTAAAATGCAGCAGACAAGGGCAACACAAGTAACAATAACAAAAGCAATAGCAATCGAAAGGAAGGATATTAAATGGCAACAAATGCAACAACTACAAAAAAAGTATTATTGCCATTACCACTATCCATTGCCAATGCCACTACTCATACAAACGTCCTTGCCATTGCGAGCCATTAACATTGCCAAAGGCTGGGCTGGGGGATTTTTCTAACCAAGCAGCAACAGCATCAAAGTATCACTAACGCCACGCCGCCAATGACATTGACATTTCGTCTTGGTCTGCGTTGTTACTTAGTTCGAATGCCGAGTGAAATTGAATTGGCAATGCAAGCCAAGCGTAGGGAAGAGTGGATTCAAAACAAAAAAAAGAGGGAACGAACAACAGAAGTGTGAGCAAAAGCGTGTGAAAAATTGTTGTAAGAGATGTGAGCATGTGTGTGAATGTGTGCGAAGAAAGCATGAAATCCAATTGTATTTAAATTTTTTTCGACGAATTTGCACAGAGTTGCGAGAGTGTGAGCTGGAATGTGTGAAAGACGTAAGGCAGTTGGCGACGTGATTTTTGAGCGAAAAAGAACGTATGTTTGCATACGCCTGCAGATGTACATACCTACATATGTATGTATGTGTGTGTAGAGGAGCATGCAGACAGCCTCTTTAAATTTCGCAATTCTGTTATGTAAAGTAACTTCATTTGCCTTTACCTTGGGCACCAAATGTCAAGGCCAAACCACTTGAGAATTTTCCGAAGGCACAGAAAATGTATTAAACAACGTGAAAAAGGCAATTTCAAGAATCCATGGCGTATGAGCAACATCATTTGTCATGCAATATTTGCACCGAAGAGGCCGTGTATTGTAGACGCTGTCTGTTTCGAAATGCAACTAGGGAATTTGAATAATAGAACATGAAATGTGAAGGTTAGAAAATATGAGAAACAAGTTTAAAAACTGGAGGAAACGAATATGCCGTACCCAGTGGCAACATGATAGGGATTTTTAAATGTTTTTGCATTTGTTTACTGCTAGGCGCTTAATTTATAGGCTACCTGTTAAAGCGGCCGCCGTAGCCGAACGGGTTGATGCGTGACTACCATGGAATTCACAGAGAGAACGTAGGTTTGAATCTTTGTGAAACACCAAAAATTAAGAAAAACATTTTTCTAATAGTGGTCGCCCCTCCGAGTGTATTTCTGCCATGAAAAAGCTCCTCATAAAAATATCTGCCGTTCGGAGTTGGATTGAAACTGTAGGCTCCTCCATTTGTGGAACGACATCAAGACGCACAACAAAGAGGAGGAGGAGCTCGGCCAAACACCCAAAAAAGGGGTGTATGCGCCAATTATATAAAAGGTGGTTAAATTTCAAGGGCCGAAGTTGAATGTTAACCACACCTAAACATCAAGTTTTTTTGCATTTCATTTAACAATTTTCAATTTCAGACTAACTCAATTTGAACCATGGAAAGATTCACAATCGAGCAACGCGTTAAAGTTATTCAGGCTTATTATGAAAACGGGCGTTCAAATCAAAATGCATATCGCGCACTCGCCTTCAGTGATGAGGCACATTTTCACCTCAGTGGATTTGTCAATAAGCAGAATTGCCGCATTTGGGCGAATGATAATCTAAGAGTGATTGCCGAAAAACCAATGCACCCACAAAAAGTGACTGTTTGGTGCGGTTTACGGGCTGGCGACATCATTGGGCCGTATTTTTTCCAAAATGAGGCCGATCAGGCAGTTACTGTGAATAGTGTTCGCTATCGTGAGATGATAACGAACTTTTTATGGTTCGAATTGGAAGATATGGATGTGGACGATATATGGTTTCAACAGGGCGGTGTCACTTGTCACACAGCTAACGAAACAATGGGTCTTTTGCGCGAAAAATTTTATGGCGAAATAATCTCACGTCGCGGCAATGTCAATTGGCCGCCGAGATCATGTGATTTGACACCGTTGGACTTCTTTCTTTGAGGTTATTTGAAAGAAAAGGTGTACGTCGATAAGCCAGCAACAATTCAAGAGCTAAAGGATGAGATAATTCGGCACATTAACGGCATGGAACCTCAATTATGCCTCAGTGTCATCGAAAATTTAGACCATCGGATGGAGGTGTGCCGCCGAGGCTGCGGCGGCCATTTGGCCAATATTTTGTTCTATACGTAATTGAGCTATACGAATATTACCATAATAAGGAGAAATGATAATAATTTCTTAAAACAATTGTATTTTATTCAAAATCAACACTGGGCCTTGAAACTTAACCACCCTTTATCTCAAATATTTCGGTAAGCAATTTTCGGATGTTTTTAGATTTAAACAATTTTTTTTAAACCTGCGGTGTTTGTACACCCATTATTAAAATAATACTTAAACGTTATTTTGATCAGTTTTGGCTGTTTTTTCATTTTCATTTTCATTATAATTATGAGAAAATAATTTGTTCTAAGCAAATATTATTTATACCAAAGTTCCAAACTTTGTACGAGATTTAAAAAAAAGTTTAAAATTTGCTTTAAAAATTTCAACATTTTTAATCACAATTAGGTTAGGTGAGGTTAGGTTGAAGCGGTTGTCCTGTGAGACACACTCAGGCTCATAGCCCATTGTGATGCCGCGTGGGGAGGTTGTCCCTATCTCTCCTAAAACCAGTGTGTGTTTTTCAAAAATTTTAAAATATCTCTGATTTCTATAGAACTAAGGTCTTCTAGCTCATTAAAAAATTGTCTACCCAGAATAGTAAACCTGCGTCTGGATAGAGCAGGGCAGTGGCACAGTAGGTGCGAGATAGTCTCTTCCTCGTCCTCATCTAGACAACTTCTAAAAAAGTTATGTGTTTGCACACCCATCCTTTGGGCGTGTCTACCTATTAGGCAGTGCCCCGTTATCACTGAATGTGCTAAGACTGTGTTTATTTTGGCTTAGCAGAGATTCTGTGCGATTAGCATTTAGAGTCGCCCACAGTTGAAGGGTTGCAGGTGGCTTCATTACGCCATCTTTCGTTTTCTTTCTTTACAATTTCTTCAAGGATGTCATTATCTATATGCTCGTTAGACAATTTAGTGCCGAGTCTTGCTAGTTCATCGGCTCTACAGTAACCCTCAATGTCACGATGGCCAGGAACCCATGTTACCTTTAGGTGAAATGACTCAGCCATCTCGTTAAGAGATGTGCGGCATTTCATGACTACCTTGGAGGTTGTCGACTGTTTTGTGAGGGATTTTATCGCCGCTTGGCTATCAGTGAAAATGTAGATATCATTTCCGGATATCGCATCACACTGTATCAGTGTCGCGGCTTTTATTATTGCCATCAGTTCAGCCTGAAAGACACTACAGTAGTCGGGGAGCCCAAAACTGAAGGAGATCCCCCGATGTTCGGAATATACATCTCCGCCCACCCTGCCCTCGAGCTTTGAGCCATCTGTGTATACATGGATGGACTCGCCCTATCTCACGTCATCCCGCCCCACTCTTCCTTTGAGGGTAGGAGGGTCGTAAACGATGTAATGGCATGTATAGGCGGGAGTGCATAGTCCACCAGGCTGGGAAGCCCCAAAGTGCCAGCCAGGACTTTACCGTGACCATAATCCGTGTTTGACCACTTGGTTAGAGTGTTCAGCCTTATTGCCGTACTGCGTGCGTTATATATTGCCTGTGGATCTACCGGAAGGAGGTTTAATGTCGCATATAATGCTTTCGACGGTGTGGTTGACATGGCGCCGGTTATCAGAACAGATGCTAGTCTTTGCACCTTGTCAAATTTCTTGATGTTCACACCCTTTTGAAGGGCATCCCACCATATTACAATACCGTAGTAGAGAATTCGCTAACCACTGCTGTGTAGAGCCAATGTATCATTCTGGGTTCCAATCCCCATTTCTTCCCAATAAGCCTTCCGCAGGAGTACATTGCGCTCATAGCTTTACGTGCTCTGTCTGAGATTGTCTGAGCCCCCAATTTAGCTTCCTATCTTGTATAAGTCCTAGATATTTTGCCTTTTGTATTACTCTAAGTGGTTTCCCTCCTAGGAATATTTGTTGAAGAGTAGGTGTTTTGTGTTTCCTACTAAAAAGTATCAGATCCGCTTTTTCCGGATTTACCTCTAGTCCTCGACTTTTACACCAAAGTGATAGTCTGTTGAGAGATCTTTGTTGGAGGTCACATAATGTTGGAAGGTGTTTCCCCGAGATTGCTATTACAATATCATCGGCATATGATATTACTTTACCTCCAAGTTTTTCCAGTTCTTGTAGAAGATTTTTGACAGTTAGGTTCCACAGAAGTGGAGAAATTACCCCACCTTGGGGTGTACCCCTGATCGGAAATTTTTTAACAAATATGTCCCCCAAAATTTGCGTTTATCGTTCGCCCAGTTAGCATTCGTTCTATAAACGAGACTATTGCATTGCTTACTCCCATTTCCGTTAGCGAAGTGGTAATTGCTTCCGGATATATGTTATTGAAAGCACCCTCGATGTCTAGAAAGGCAGCGAGGGTAAATTCTTTGTAGTGAAGTGATTTCTCGACTGTGTGAACTAGCTCATGGAGCGCTGTTTCCACTGATTTGCCTTTGCTGTATGCATGTTGGGAATGTGATAGTTTGTCGCTAATCCTTCCTTTGATATCTAGCAACCGCTCTAAAGATTTTAACAAAAAGGATGATAGGCTAATTGGCCTGAAGTCCTTCGGTTTCGTATGTGTGGTTTTCCCTCCTTTGGGAATGAATACCACTTTCACTTCTGCGCTAATCACAATTAAAAACAAACAAATTTGTTACGCATTTTTATAGGCCGTTGAGTTTTAGTACAAAAAAGTGTAAGTTTGAAGTAACTTTAAGCTCTCGTTGATTTTTAATAATTTTTGCTCTGAGTTTCCTTCATATAAACAAGAATTTCGTGCATTCGTTACTTCTATGGCTTTTTGCATATGCAATCCGAAAAAATTGGGTCCATTATTTAAACTAAAGTGCCAAATTTCGCAAACTTAGGAGTTCTCGTAGAGGGCTTTGATGAGGCGGATTATCTTGGCGGGAAATCCGTTTTTACTCATTGCCAGTCATATTGCGTCTCGTTTGATAATGTCGAGCACCTTCTTAAAGTATACGAACAGCATGTAGAGCGGGGAGTGCCACTCAACTGATTATTTTACTATAATCCGAAGTGTGTTGGCTTGGTCAACACAGCTTCGGTGAGGGCTAAAACCAGCTTGCTCGTCTCTTAAGGAGCGTTCGATATCTTTGAGCCTGCTTTGTATGATTGTGTCTACAATTTTGTAGATGGTATTAAGTAGGGTTATTCCTCCCCAGTTGGTGCAGTCACGCAGGTCGCCTTTATTAGGCAGCGTCAAGATGATGCCTATTGTCCAAGACGGAGGCTGGGGATGAAGAATTTCCGCTGATATTTGCGGGTCGGTAATCATTAGTTCAGGCTGTATGCCATTTTCGCCTGCAGCTTGATTGAGCTTCAGCTTCTTAATTGCATCCTTAAACTCCGCTAGGCAAGGGCAGGATGTTGCTATTTTATTGCAGGTTATTGTGCTGCCCACTTCAAGGCTAGGTATATTGCTAAGAGCAATGATGCGAGTTGCTTCAAAGTGTTCCTTCCATCTGCGGATCTGGTCATCATTGGAAGTCAGCAAAGCACCATTCAGCTCTGTGATCGGCTGGTTGCTATTACTCTGCTGCTTTACATATCTATGGCTAAAAATTGCATACTCAAAATTTGGTAAAAATTCTCATTCTGATTAAGATTATAAGCAGTTAGAACGGCGAATAGCGAATATAACAACCCAAATACCGGCCAAGCGGTCTTTGCTTCCTTCGAAGAAACTATCAAATATACTCTTGAACAAAAGTGGTGAAAATTCTTGACGACTTAAGATACTCTAAGTAACGAATATGTGGATTCATATGAGAATAGGGAAAAACGTATACATTAGACCTATAAGGTAGTCTGTTATCCATATGACTGACAGGTTCAGAGTCACTCATAATGTGGCTTATGTGACTAATGAAGTGTAGAATTTATGAGGTTCGTCAAAAGATCTGGACTGCTCCAGAACATGAACGGATTTGAGTGGGAAATCTTTCCTCATTGCCCGTGGCAAATGACTGAATTCTTTTTAGGAGCAGTCCAACTAACCCAATATTATAAAAAATTGGTCTGACTTAAGCCGTGCGTGATGTAAACGAGCTTCTCAAATCTAGCGCGTTTGGCGCCATTCAATTGATATCGTTCAACTTTATATTTCCATACTTCACACGACTTTTCTAGACTGTTACCAGCCATGGTAATATGGATACACTTGCTCATAACTTCCTCCAGCAATTAATTAGGCATTGGGTGCATGCATGCCACCTTCCCACATTCACACTATTTTAGAGTACCATCTTTTTCCCAAGCAAATCACTTACAGCGTTGGTCTTACACAACTCAGCCACCCAGTTAGCCAATCAACAAAATTCTTCAGCCAGAATTACTCAAGCCAACACCAAAGGATGGGCAATTTGGCAGTCACATTTTTTTCACGACTATGTTTCTGTTGCTCGAATATCGTTACGTTGCATGCCACGCTGGACAACATATTTCTACTCGGAAATTTGTTTGACTGTTGTTATTTTTCAATGGCCTTACAAGTCGTTTGTTGTTCCTCTGCCCATTTGTACTTCAGCTACAAGCAAGTCCTATTAGTTTATATTGGTGCGAAGGTTTGCTCTAGTCATATGAGTGTGTGTATGTATGTGTGTGGGAAAAATGTTGCAACTGAACTGTTCTGAGCTAATCTAAAATGTATGACTTGTTGTGATATTTATGATAGACAGCAGTACAGACGCCTTGTACAGTCAAACACAATTCATGCATTACGGAGACAAGGCATACACAGACAGCAAAGCAGGAAGTCAGCTCATTCGAGGCAGTCAACATTTTTGACAAAATATTTGTATGTGTGAGTGTAAGTGGGAATTGTGGATTTATGTACCCATATGTATGAGCGCTTCATGCATATCATAGTGACAATAAATCCATTAATGCCAAAGTGTCTACATGAGCACTGTTTTGCGGAAGCTGGTAAGTTATCGTATGTATCTGCGTATGTGTGTGTGTGTGTATTTAGAAAATGTGTGATTAGAAAATTTTACTGTAGAAAAACAGATACAACAGAAATTCTTATTTGAAACAGGTGAGTCTTAGTCATAAATCTGTTTAAGCCTTCAGTGAATTAAAGCTTGAAATACCAAAGATTTTTAATTGGCTGAGTTGCCTTGCCTGGCAGTGGTTATCTCTGTCGCCAAGTTTGTATATTTTCCATCACAGAAATGTATCCCAAATGTATGTTTTGATTCGTTTTGACGCAAGTTTTTATTTGTTTTATATTTATTTCTATTATATTACAACAACAAAAAATTTTGTTTGCAATATAGGTAAGCAGGTAACTTATCATACTTATTTTCTCTTGTAACTTATTTCTGGTGGTTAAGTTGAATTTTGAGCCTTGGTGCATTAGGAGGCTTTCAGTAAAATTTTATGAAAAATATTTTTGTAGTATATTCTAACCCGTTTTATTCCTCAGTTAAATTTATTTTTTTCACTTTCCCACAAATGAGGCAAAAAAATTCAGTTTTTGCACTTTCCCACAAACGAGACAAAAAATACCCGTCTGTTGAGTAGATAGAGGGTTAAAATGTTCTACAAAATTGTTTATCGTTATTTTTTATATAAAACTGCTAAACACATTATATATCTAAAATGTTAGGATCATATAGTTTCTCCTACCGATTTACCATAAGAATTCGCAAAAACGTGACAACTTTGAAATTTTTATCTCCTCGAAAACTTTCTTTAATTTCAATTAGTTTTTATTTTTTAATGTCTACATACACATGGAATAGATACCAAATTAATCCAGGTAGCGAATTAGTCCAGGTTTCAAACTTTGTAAAAATGCTTAACAAATTTTCCGATTTTTATTAAAATTTCAATTTTCTAATTAGAACTAGAAAGTGAAAGCAATAATTTCAAGTCTAATAAAGTGCAAGTAAGAAGTAACTAAACTATTTATCGCTCATTTTTGACAATTTTTTCGCTAGGAATGTTGCGCATTTTCTCCTTGTAACGAACCTCCGACAGTTTTTTATTTAGAAAAAAATCCACAACATAGTCAGAGGAAGAAATTATCAAAAATTGACGATAATTTTGAAATAAATAGGCTTTAACACTGCAGCCACCGTAGCCGAATGGGTTGGTGCGTGACTAGCATTCGGAAGTTCTTAGACTCCAATCTCCATGCATGAAACTTCAAATGATAGAAAAGAGTTTTTCTAAATAATAGCGGTCGCCCTCGGCTTGGTCAATGTGACCAAGTGAATTTCTGTTATGAAAAAGCTGCCCATAGAAAACCATCTGCTGTTCAGAGTCGGTGTAAAATTGAAGATCCCTCCATTTGTGGAGCAACATCAAGACGCACACCACAAATAGCAGGAGGAGCTCAGCGAAACACACAAAATGGGTGTAAGCGCCACGGCATACTCACAATTTTCTAAACATTCTGAATAAAAAGTGTGATATTTTGATGGAAATTAGTTGAATGTTTAAAAACTTTGCATAAATTTTCATGCTTGGAGATGGAGCAAAATGGATCAGCCTATCGGAAGAATTATAATTTGGTGATCGTAAATGGTGTCGTAAGTCATCCATATTTGACACTTGTGAACCAAGCATGGAGCGTGCAAAGGTCAAAAGTAAGATTTCCATCACTCAAAACCATTTGTTTTTATTTTGAAAAAAAAAAAGTATTCAAAGATTAAATTTAATGATTAATTTTGTGCCACCTTGTTTTATTATAAAAAAATTTTAAAAAACATAAATTATATTCAAAATCTACCATTCACTTCATTAAGCTCAGCCTGAAAAACTTGGTAGTGATATGGTTAAAGGTGAGTGAAAGTTTTGCGGAATCGGAACCATTTCCAACATTTTATACGAAATTTTAGACATCTGTACGCACAGTCGTAGGACGGTGATTGAGTTGAAGCTGGAACATAATAAATCAATTATTTGTCAGTATAAGTGAGAAGTTTCATGACTGTTTAGTTAAGATCATTTAGAGAAAGCAAAGTCCATTTTAGATTTGTAAATATTTTTGGATTCAATCAGAGTTCTTATAAAGCCAATATGGAAAAAGCAAAATTGTGCACCGTTCTAGATGAGGTAAAAAAAAATAGATTCAATCCAGTAGGGAGGGGCAATCCACAACACCTTGAATAAAATCAAAGGCAAAGTATAAATGGAAAATAGATCGCCGAGATTGCTAGAATATTTAATTGATAAGCAGGCATTTATTGGGTTGGCAACTAAGTAATTGCGGATTTCACTCATAGGTGGTTGTTGAATTTTAAGGCTTGCAGACGTAGTACAAATGTAAAACACACTTTGTTGTTTGATAGTTGGCAATTCAGCAGTCAATCAGCAAAAAAAGTGTTTGGTCAATCAGAAGAAGTCGATCTCAATTACAATTAATGGCAGCACATGTATTTTTGAAGTCGCCTGGGTCGCCTGTGACCATCATGACGGAATCTACGTTCAATAGGGTCTGGTCCATCAGAGGGTAAGGTTTTTTAAGGCGGAAACAAAAACCAATAGATTAGTAAGTGCTCTACAGAATACAGGGGGCACTTTAACTATTTCAGATGAACAAAACTTGGAACGTTGTGTCAGATTCTCTTAAAGAGTGCTTGATGGCACTTACACTCTTGGCTATAGACGTTGTGGTATGCGCTTTATCAAATAATTGATTGTGTGTGCTCAAACAACATATGCTTGATGCCAATAACAACAAATTGCATATTTGCTTTAACATATCCCTCTATGATATTTAGGGTGGGCCATGTAAAATTTGCGTTTTGAATCAGTTATAAAAAAAAAAAAACTAATCAATATTTTTTCAAACTTTTTTTTTTATTTTGAAGATTGAATATTGTTATTTATGAATGAAAAATAATATCGTTCAAATGACTGCCACGACTGGCTTTACAGTAGGCCATTCGATCAACCCAATTTTTAAGCACATTTCCGATTGTTTGGGATCCAATTTCCTGAATGGCAACTTCGATTTCGTGTTTTAAAGCATCAATCGTCTCTGAATGGTTCGCATAGCATTTGTCCTTAACGGCTCCCCATAAAAAATAGTCCAACGGGCTTAAATCACAGCTCCGAGGCGGCCAATTGATATCGGAGTTTCGGCTGATTATTGAGTTTTCAAAAGCGGTAGCGAAAAGTTCGAGTGTAACTTTGGCAGGGTGACAAGTTGCACCGTCCTGTTGAAACCAAATGTCGTCTATGTCATCCTCTTCAATTTTTGGAAACAAAAACTCGTTGAGCATGTCACGTTAACGCTCGCCATTTACTGTAACCGCGGCTCCTCGCTCATTTTCGAAAAAAATGGCCCGATGATGCAGCCAGACCAAAAACCGCACCAAACAGTGACTCGTTGTGGATGCATTTGCTTCCCTACAGTAACGTGTGGATTTTCTGAGCCCCGAATCCGACAATTTTGCTTATTGACGTAGCCACCGATGTGAAAATGAGCTGCATCAGAAAAGATGATTTTTCGGTAAAAATGTTCATCTTCGGTCAAACGATTTTCTGCCCATTGAGTGAACCGAAAACGCATTGGATGGTCATTAGGCTTCAGTTCTTGCACCAATTGAACTTTGTAAGCCTTCATACCGAGGTCTTTATGCAAAATTCTCCTCAAAGAAGTGCGTGAAATGTTCAATTCTTGAGAACGACGACGAGTTGAGGTTGTTGGATGTTCACGCACATTTTCGGCTACAGCAGCAATGTTTTCGGGTGTACGCACTGTAGGATCACGTTCACGTGTTATTTTATCCATTAACGATCCACTTTCATGAACACGATTAACAAATTGATCCACAAACAGTCTTGTTAGCAAATCTTCTTTTTTGGAATTTTTTTTTCAAAATTCCCGCAGTTTGAGTAGAAGACTCATCACTTTGGAAATAGGTTTTCAATATTTCCCAATTTTGTTCAAACGTATAGCGTCCCATTTCGTAAATGTCAAACCTTTAAGTAAATTATGAACACATTTGACATGTCATTTGTGTTACCATTCTCAAAAAAATAGGTGGCTCAAAAAGTAAACGCTATATGGCCCAACTGTACAATTTTTGCTCTATATCTGAAAATGAAATGTGCAGAAATCTTACTCATTCTCTCATTAACCGTTATTATTGTAAAGTAATAGTTACTATTGTCGTGCCGTTTGTGTGGTTCATTACTCAATTCTGCACTTCATAGAAATGCTTAAATGACAACAAAATTGAAATCGTTCAGCCATCTTGCGCCCATCAAACTATGCCACAACTCCTCTTCTGTTGCTCCTTTGCAGCCTTGACTGACGCTAACGAGTTGCTACTAAATGCTTGCTACCGAATGCAAGAATGATTCCATTTTCTCTGTTAACATCATGCGGTGGGTAAGCAGGCAGACATGCCGGCCATCAGCTCGGCTCGTCAATCATAAAATACCATTGTGTGCTGGTCAATGTCAAGTGTCAATTGTGCAAGCATTGTTTTGTTATAGGCGTCAATTGCAAATGCAAGTGTTTCAAAGCTGTCACAGACAGCTCGACCGCACAGGCTCGTTCTGTTGCTAGAAAGGCTTGTTTGGCTCACCACTGGCGTCGCTTGATGAATTCTCACCTTTCTGTGGCTATGTGGCCGCAAAGCGATCACACATTGCAAATAAACAAATTATAAATGCAAATTCCGGTTACCTTTTCCAGTTACATGCACACACCCATGCGCACAAAGCGACGTATTGAGCTGTGCATGACTCCGTTTTTCGTTAGCAGAAGATGTGCGTTGAAGCTGATGTGTTTGTGTGTGCGTACAAAGCGGCAGGAATATTTCAACCACTAATTCCTTAGCCTGTATTTGCCCGTTGGTGCTCAAATTTTGTTTCTGATATTGTCGTGCAAATATCAGTTTATTGCTTTAGTGCTTGTTTTTGTTGGGTTTCTCCTTTTTGAAATTTATTCTGGCTGCCGGTTTGAAAATTTTGTCCATCAAAGCTGTTTGTCAATATTTTCAATGCGCATATTTTGCTGTTTCATGAATTTTGTCAATTTTGTTGCTCGTCGGAATAGCATTCAGAAGTGATTGCTTTACAAAAACAATTGTTGTGCATTAATTGCTCGCTTTGTGGCTTTGTGTGCAGCTTAAAGTGATATTTGTTATCCTCAGTTTGCTTTTTATGAATTTTCGTTGTTGCTGAATAATTTTCAGCCAGCAACTGAGTGGTAATTTTAATAGCTTGATTTTTCATAAGGTTGCAGAATGTTTTGGAATTCAGTTTTAACTGATATTTTCAGAAATTTATTAAACTTTCGGAATTCAAGAATTCTTAGCAAATGAAATTTTTTTTTAGAAAATTAATTTATCGAATTTTAGTATTTTTTAAACAGTCGCTACTAGGCAGGTTCGTAATTTCGACGTTGGGTCTCTCGATGATACGCAGATCCGTCAAGAGGGGCACCCCTCAGGGCGGTGTACTTTCTCCTGTGCTGTGGATTCTGGCAATGAATCAATTGTTGAAGAATCTAGAGAAAGGGAGGATACACGTAGTGGCCTACGCAGATGATGTTTGTGGGGAGGCAAAAAAATCGCCCATTGCTCTGTGAAAATCATATTCTAGGGATCAAAATAAGAAACTTCGCCGAAGGAACCATACCTCTAAAACGAATTCTGATGTCCCTCAATTTGCGTCGAACTTTTTAGTTTTTTTTCTCATGTAAAGGCCAAAAATGGTGATATTTTGAAATGATTGTATGGAGAACCCCCCAGGGTAGCTCCAGGGGGTGTATCACTGGCATGGGTGGATCGGCTGTCCAAAGTTAGTGGCGGTCGGTCATACATTTGGACTCGATTGGAGCACTCTAAATGGGTCAAAGTGGGATTTTTCGTTCGACCCAAATTGGGGGACATCAGAATTCGTTTTAGAGGTATGGTTCCTTCGGCAAAGTTTCTTATCTTGATCCCTAGAATACGATTTTCACAGAGCCATGAGCGATTTTTAAACCGACCCGCCCTAGTATATATACTGATGGTTCCAAGTTAAATGAACAAGTAGGCGGACGCCTTTACTCTGAGGAAATTCGTTCCGGCTACCGGATCACTGCAGCGTATTTCAAGCTGAAATTCTGGTTATCAGGGAAAGCTTGTTGGTTTTACAGAAAAGTGTTCTCACCATAAGAGAAAGAAATACACATTCAGATAGCCAATCGACCCTGAAAACATTTCATATCACCGAATATTAACTCGAAGATTGTAAAAGAATGTGTCTACGTTTTGACAGAACTATCGCAGTATTTTACAATAAACCTACTGTGGGTGCGGGGTCACGGCGTCATAGCAGGCAACTGCAAAGCAGATTAGCTGGCGAGATTGAGCACCACATTACCGATCCAAACAGACAAAGCGAACATACCTATACCTTTAGCAACTTGTAAAATGCTTATAGATAAACACATTATCAGTGCTGCCAACAGGCTATGGTCTCTGTCCCTGACCTGTGCAACTAGTAGAATAACGTGGCCGGAATGGAATATGGGCCGCACAAACCGACTGTTGAAGCTAAACAGAAAAAATATGAGAAATCTTATCGGGGTCCTAACAGGGCATTGTCTGATTGGCAGGCATGCCAGTAGACTGGTAGCACCCTATAACGACTACTGCAGAAGCTGTAATGACATTGAAGAAAAGGAGACTATAGAACACTTTCTATGCAGGTGCATGGCTCTGGATAGAACAAGGTTCAATATTTTAGGAAAAAGTTTCCTGAATAACTTTGCAGAAGTGGCGAATATAAAAATGACAAGTCAATGACAAGTCTTGTTAGATATATTGGGTTGTCGAAAAAGTCTTTTCATATTTTCTCAAGAGATGTCGTTGGAGTCATCTATTTCCAGTGCTACCAATCACATTGAGTCATATCATATGGTGTTAGAAAGGTGACATTTTAAGCTTCACTTAACCAAAAAAAAAATTAAATTCGGAGAAGTTGAAAAAAAGTTATAGCTCTTCAAAAATGAGTGAAAATAATGAAGAAATTCGCTATATTTTGAAACTTTTGTATAAAAAAGGGAAGAATGCCAGGCAAGCCACCAATGAAATTTGTGAAGTTTACGGAGACAATGCTGTATCAGTTCGTGTAGCACAACAATGGTTCGCTCGCTTCATTTTTGGAAATTTCGATGTGAAAGATGCACCTCGCTCCGGTCGACCTATCGTTGAAAAAGTCGATAAAATTATGGAAAAGATTGACCAAGACCGTCGCATGCCATGACATCGCCAGAGCACTAAACATTCATCATCAAACATTTTTGAACCATTTAAAAAAGGCTGGTTACAAAAAGAAGCTCAATGTTTGGGTACCACATGAATTGTCTGTGAAAAATTTAATGGACCGAATTAACATCTGCGATTCTTTGCTCAAACGAAATGAAATCGAACCATTTCTGAAGCGAATGGTAACAGGAGACGAAAAGTGGATCAAATACGACATTAATGTGCGAAAAAGATCATGGTGCAAGGGTGGTGAAGCTCAACAAGTGGTCGCAAAACCAGGATTGACGCCTCGAAAGGTTATGCTGTGTGTTTGGTGGGATTGGAAAGGAATCATCCACTATGAGCTGCTCCAGCCTGCTCGAACGATTGATTCTACACTTTGAAATAGTTTGAAATAAATTGTGATGATAGAGACTTTTCGAAATATTTTACTGTTTTAAGTTTTTCAGAAACGTTTTTTTTTCTAGACATTTTTAATTCTCTGTATTTTTAAACCCATAAAACATTGAGGAAAGTAATTTTTGCTGCAAAATTGATTACTGTTTTGAAATTCAAATCCCGATTTTTATGTAAATTTTACTTTTTGCGTCACGCGTTCAAAAAAAAAAATTTTATTATGAAACCACTGTTAAAAAAAATGTCTCTATTAAATTTGTACAGGGTGGGCCAAATAAGACCTACTAATGTTAAACACACATAACTTTTTTATTTTTTGACATATTTATTTTTTCTATTCTTACACAATTAGCCACACAAATTGATTTTTTAAATAATGTTTTGATGTCGGATAAAGCGCATTTTCATTTAAATGGTTATGTCAACAAACAAAACTGTAGATTGTGGGGCTCTGAAAATCCAAGGGCAATACACCAACATCAGTTGCACCCATCTAAATGTACTGTTTGGTGCAGTGTTATGGCCACTGGAGTTATCGGTCCATATTTCTTCGAAAATGAGGATGAAACGCCGGAATCGATTTCAGGAGCTTCTTACAGAACATTGATTGAAAACTTTTTGCAGCCAATGGCGGAGCAGTATCCTAATTTGTGGTTTCAACAAGATGGAGCATCTGCGCATACTGCTAGGCAAACTATGAACCTGCTGCGGCAAATTTTTGGCGAACGACTGATTTCCAAAAATTCAGATTTCCCTTGGCCACCTCGTTCGCCAGATTCGACTGCGCCCGACTTCTTTTTATGGGGATATTTAAAAGACAAAGTGTATCTTAATAAACCAGAGACTATTAGACAGCTGAAGCAAATTACTCGAGACCAAATACTGAGACTTCAACCAGAAAATTATGTGGTGTAATGGAAAACGCGTTAAAAAGAGCCAATTTTTGTATCGAGAAAAATGGTGGACATTTGTCTGATGTAATATTTCATACATAATTTCCATAAAATATATTCAATGTATAAAAACAATTAACCAAAACAACTGATTATTGCAAAAGTTATTTGTGTTTAACATTAGTAGGTCTTGATTGACCCACCCTGTATTATACTTCTTGGGCATTTTTTAACAATAAATATTGTGTTTTAAACAAACTCAAAACTATTGCAAACATTTTTCCTAAAAATTCCTATTTCCTAAAAATTTAAAATTTTTCAAAAATTTAATTTTACCAAATAAATTATTGTTATCTTAAATCTTAGCTATCCCTAAGTCCCTAAAAATTTACAAGTTTTGAAAAGTAGGTTTTTCTGCAAAATTTAATTTCTTTTTGATATTCTAATGAGAGTTTTTAAAATATTAAAATTTTTAATCTTACATATTTGAAATAAAAAAAAAGTCGAATTACTAAATTAATGTCAGAAAATTTTTCTCATTTTAATTTTTTAATGTTTCTTGGTATTTCTTTTTTAACTTTAAATATTTTCCGAAAATTCAACATTTTTCAAAAACGAAAATTCTTCTAGTGGTTTAACTTAAATTTCACTTAAAAAACCTGAATTTTTCTAGAACTAATGAATATTAATCTAACGAGTCTTCGACAAATCCAACCTAGGGCATAAGCGCCATTTGAGTAGAGGCTCTTAAAAATCTGGGAGAAGTATTACCAAATTTAATAACTTATCGAATTTGAAAACTTATGAAAATTCAACAAAGTATTTTTTCCTTTAAATTGCTTATTAAAAGAAAATTAATGTTGGCAATGCTAAAGTTTTTAATTAAAGAAAAGTGTTTTTCCCTCCAAATCGTATATTAAAATTTTGTGAAAATTATTATAATTAATTAAAGTTTTTAATTAAAAAATTCCAATTTTAGTAAAACCTTCTTTTTATGATTTATTTCACACTTCTTTGGAGTAATTTTTCTTAAATTCAATCCAAACACAACGTTTTCCTACAGTTTTACAGTTAAATTTTTTTTAAATTCCAAATTTTCATAATAATAGATCCTAAGCTCTTATAGCTCTTATTTTGAATAAAATTTAATGAAACTTCACAAACTCTTTACACAACATTAACTTTCAAAATATCTACAAAATCATTCAATAAAACTCCCATTAGCTGCAGTAACCTCGTCTATCCGGGTGCGCCTGAATCAAACCCTCCTTATTCATATTCACCATAACGGTATTAATGGCAGCCCTCAGAGAAGTAATGGTGTTATGAGGATGTTTAGTGGTTTCAAGGTCAACTACGCTCCATTCGTATCAATCCAGAGGATTAAGGTGCCCATAATTTCAGTGTTAGGTGGTCATAAGCATTTTTAACCATCCAATCGCTTTGTGTGAAGGAGCAGAGTCTTGCTGAAAGATTCACAGACCACCACATCGTACAATATCAATCCAGGGTTTCACTATTGTCTCTAGAAGATCGATATATTCAGCAGAATTCACGCGAAATCCTTGACCAACTCGACATACACATATAAGACCCTCAGAAACATTAAGCTTCGTCCAAGGCCCCTCATTGATTTGGAAGGGTCTTCGTCAATAATTGCTTGCACTTGTAGAATGAATTGTGCAGATTGGTTAGTGTCAGAACGTTCCTCGTCTGTTTCTGCGTTTTGAAACAGATTCTGCATCGCCGTCTGAGCTTCCAATTCACGTTGAATCTTATGAGCGAATGAACGGGCGCACTTAAGAAAATTTAGAAAGCGGACTCAAGAAAATTTAGAATTTTTCTTCATTTGCATGTTTCTTCATTTCTCGAACTAAGTTGTAGTCCGCCATATCTTATCGGAAAAAGAGCAAAAATAATGGCTTCGGAAAGCTATGGCCGAATAATTTTCTTCAAAAATTTTAAATATCTCAAGAGTTAATTAATTTTATGCAAACCAGTTTGAAAATGGTTATGTTACTGAGAACCCTTCAAAATTAAAAAAAAATTTAAGTTAGCTAAACATTTTATTTTACTAACTACTATATAATTTTTCAACAGCATTTTAAGGCTCCAATAAAGTTGGAAAAACAATTTTTTCTTCAAATTAGACTTTCTTAATTAAATATTTTTATGCTTTCAAGTATGAGTAAATCTATTTGGGTGTTCGGGGCAAAGAAAAATATTTTTTTTCTTCAAAAAAGATGTTTTTGAGCAGAATTTCTTTAAGCTTCCAAGTATGAGTAAGAATATTTGTCAATGAAAAAAATTTTTTTTTCTAAAAAAAGGTTTTTTAAAAACATTTCTTTTATGCTTTCAAGTATAAGTAAAATATTTTTTTTTTCAAAATAATTTTTTTTTAATTAATTATTTTTAATAATTTTTTAAATTAATTATTCTGATGCTTCAAAATAAAAGTAGGGTTATTCGCCCGTTCGGGCATAGAAAAATATATTTTTTTTTTCAAAAGAGAGTTTTTTGAATGCCATTTTTTATGCTTCCAATTATGAGTAAGAATATTTGCTCGATCGGGACAAAAAAAAATATTGTTTTTCTTCAAAAGAAATGTTTTTGAATAGAATTTTTTTATGCTCTCAAGTATAAGGAGGAATATTTGCCCGTTCGGGGCAAAGAAAACTATTTTTTTTCTTCAAAAAACTTTTTTTTAATGCATTTTTTTATGCTCTCAAGTATAAGTAGGGTTATTTGCCCGTTCAGGGCAAAGAAACATATTTTTTTTCTTCAAAATAGATTTTGAATCATGTTCGGGTTGGAATAGTTTTCGTTTTTGCCCATTTTAAGCTTTTTAGAAGTACTTTGCCTCGTTGAGTTTGTTTTTTACTTTAAACATTTTTTCGTAGCGAACTGCCAAGGGAAAATTAGGCAGTGCTGCCAAATCATACGTGGACGAGGAGTGTGGTGAATCGCTGGCTGCTAAAATATCATTCATGTATATGTTTTTTTTTTTTTCAAAAATCAGTTCAATTGTGGATGCCTTTTAATCAAAAATACTACTTGCGCGCGTGCTTAATTTAATTTATTTTTAATAGAATTTCAGTATTTTTTCGCTCTCCAACTGCTTGCTTATTAGAGACATCTTTCACCTTCTCCAGTCTCACAAAGAAATGAATGCAAATCGCATATTCCAATTTTTTTTTAATTTTGGTGTAATATTTGGTGCATTTACAGAGGAAAAATAAAACAAGCAATAATACATTCGCGCCAAGAAAACAGTTGGGACATTTAAGTGCTGCAAATCCCTGAACAACTTTATTATAGTGAAAGCTTCGCAGCCAACATAATTCACACATTGCAATGCAAAGCTGTGCCAACATGTAAAGATTTTTTCGTTCAACCAAAAAAACAAAAAAAAAAAACAAATAAACCCAAACTATTTTGCATAAAATCTATTGCCTGCAAGAAATGTAACGTAGCAGGAACGAACGAATGGTGGGCAACTGAAGAAAGCAAAAGCGTGTCAGTGAAATGAAAGGAAAAAACGTCAAGAAAGAAACTTAAATAAATAAGTACAAGCACAATAAAATCACAGCCAAACAGAAGAGGATATTGAAAATGAAATGCAGGAAGCCCACGTAGAAAAAGAGGAAGAGGAAGAAGAAATAGAACTACTCGTACAACTGACACGCACTCCAAACAGCCAACGAGCAGCCTGAGTATGCAGTAATGATGGCGTTAGGTCAAGGATACGGGCGCCTGCCAAGCAGGGCAAAACAAAAAATACCAAAAAAATACGAAAAAAATAAGAAAAAGGAAATATTTTTATACATTTATTACAAAATACTCAGCTTCATGTGAGAGTTATATGCCATTCATATAATATTCAAAGCCATATAAATTCAATACCACTCGAGTACATCATCTTTGGCGCTACTTGCATTTCCACAAAAGATATGTTGGCAATAGCAAAACGCTTTCGCTTGAAGCAACAACAAATATAGTAGTGAAGGTAACCGATACGTACCAAAGCTGCTTTCCGTAATATTTATTTGCATACAACTAAATCAATAGGCGTTCAAAGAAAATATTTATACTTATGTGCTTAGGCATAAATCCTGTATCTACCAGCATACTCGCACATACACAAAGTGTTATTTCGTGCACGTCTGTATTGAACTTTTCAAGGATACTGGAAAATAAATAAATACTTTGCGATAAAGAAATCTTGGCAAATGAAATATACAGTCAAGAAGAAAATTCGAAATATACCAGCTAAAATCCTTTGCATATGAATTTAATCTATTTTGTGAAAATGTAAGAATGTACAGTGGTGAGCAAAATTGTTAATATCTCTTGAAAGTAAAAAGTTGAAGTTGAAGTTACATTTTCCATCACATTTTTGCTACTTAGAATATCAGAGAAATTTAATTCCAAATGAAAGAAGAGATTACTTTTCACAAAAACTAATAAATATAATAACTTTATTGCATGCTTTAAGGCTTCAGCGGCTTTTGGGCGGCTTCTTTAAGTTCAAGCTAATTTTTTGTCAGAAAAATATTTGTTCTACAAAATAATTTTGCTAACTTTTTTTTTTGGCAAACTCAAGACTTTTATTTTGCTATTGTTTTGTTTTTTAAGCTATTGCTACGCCTTAAAGTTTTCGCATGAGTTTAAGTAAACTTTTTTAGTCTGTATTTTAACTTTAGTCACCCACTGTGCGTATATACGTGAATAAACGGCAGTAATGATAATCTACTTGCTTTGGCGTGCTGCTTGAAGTTGCAAATATATATGCGTAGTTGAATGCAGAAAATCTCACAACTGAGCCAATACGTGGCAGTTTAAGTGTTGCCAGGTTTCATACGTCAGCTTAAAAAGCTCAATAGCACTTTGTAATATAACATTGGGTCGATCAAAAGCTTCCAGCGGAGTTTAAAAGCTCATAATTTTCTGAAAGTTCAAACGCTTTCTATAATAACTTTGAGCCGATCAAAAGTTTCCAGCGGAGCTTAAAAGCTCATAATTTTCGGAGAGCTCAATAGTATTTTCTATTATAACTTTGAGCCGGTGTAAAGCTTGCAGCGAAGCTCATAGTTTTGGAAAATTTTTTTGACAGTGCTAGGCTTTTTCTTACATATGAATAATTTGGAGCATTGACTTTGTATGGAAAAAGGGCCTGATGCCTCAGAGAAAAAAATTCAAAGACATTTTGTAGTCATTTGCAGCATGCAGTACACCGTAATGGGCTATAAAACTACATACTCAGAAGAATTCTAAAAATTTCAGTTCAATAGGTGAAAGTTCTGATGAAATTTCGAAAGAATTTTAAAATTTTTACAAAGTTTGAAACCTTGCGTTATATGTTTGGTGTTGAAATATAAATGATATTTTTATAACAAAAAAATAGTTTACAATTATGGTATACCACGAAGGTGAATAAAAAATGGGTATATATCGTCCCCTTAGTATTAAAATAGCCTATAAATTTTTTGATGTTTTGAGAAAATGAATTTCAAACTTTTTGTCCAAAGTAGCTCTCACTCAAATCTCGTTATGTATGTAAATATTTATTATTTTTTGACTGACGTTTTGACCCACTTTGTGGAACTAGAATTTGAGAAAATTTTGACCACATATAAAATCGACGATGGAGAATCCAAAAATTCAATAAAAAAATAATAGCCTATGAGCACATAGGCTATTGTTATACTAAGGGGACGATATACACTTTTTTGAAGTACATTTACTTTAAACGCAATGGCAATTATTACTATTTCCTATGGTTCAAGGGAGAAGCAAAGTGCCACAATAATTGATATTTTTTTCCATTTGAAAGCTTAAAAAAGCTCGTTCAACATTATTCGATATGGACTTTAAAGTGAATGGCATTAGTGAGTTTTATATTATAAATAGTATAACCGATTTCAAATTGTATCAGTGTAACCAGCTTAAAAGCTCATGAAACCAAAATGTGCAGATATCACTTAAAAGCTCTAAAGAGCATGAAAGGGAAAGCTCTGTGAAACTTGATAAGAACTTGAACAAAAGAGATTTTTCACGCTCAGCTGTATGATTGTAATAGTTTGAGTATACACTTTTCAATAAAATGTCTCCAAAATGAAATTAAGCATTCCAAGCATTTTTTGTTTGGCAAGCTTTTGGCTAATATAAACGTTTTAGAACAATTCATCAACACAAATTTTGATGAATCTAGTTTTATACTGCACATTTGGCGAAATTTAGCCTACAAATGATATTTGCGGAGCTTTGTCATGGAGCTTTACATAGCATATCTGAAAAATTTAAAGCTACTATCTTTAAATTTTAATGTCCCATAGGTACCAAATATAGTTTCAAAAATTTAAGGGCTTATAGAGTTTTAAGCGTGAGTAGAACATAACTAAATTGGGATTAGAAGAGTTTCACTTCATAGGCCATGAAAAAGCACCATGAAAGGTGATAAGTTTTCGACATACTACTTTGGAAACGATTTACTTACAGTTTGATTGACACAAAAGTTACCAGCTCTTTAGTACATGTAAAATTTTAAATAAATTTTTGTGTGGAAATTTTCCCAAAGCAAGAGAAAAATGCTCAATTCGGGGAGTTTTCAGCGGCGAGTGCGCGAAATGGTAAATTCTTTAAACATTTAGATATTAAGGTATACTTAAAGCACCTTCCAAAGCTTTCTGAAAATTTATAGTTAAATAAGCTTATAAGAAAGCGCACCATTGTATAAACAACTTTAAAGTTTTTCATGCGCGTTCCTATTTGATTCCGAAATAAAATATTTATGCATCATTACAGAGGCCTACTATTCGGTCATCGGCATTCTCCTGACTGTTGAAAGGGACTTGAATAACTTTTTTCTCAGGAAAGCGCAGAAAAGATGAAGCTCTGTTTCTTCATGTGCTATTTCGAAAACCCTTTGGCCTCAGTAAAATAGAAGGAGGACTCAGAAAGTCCTGGGGTCTCCATGCCTTTCAATTTCCAAACGCGTATCTGTGTTTATCGGTCATTGGACGATACGCGAAAAAGCCACGCTTGCCTTTTAAGCCCCACTGCACAAGCTATGGAGACCTTTCAGAGAAGGAGACTGTGGAGTACTTTCCTTATAAATTTGCTGGTTTCGTAGCTAGACGATGAAGGTCAATGGGTGCTCCTTTCTTCCACAGCCTGGGACAGTGCGCCAACCTAAATCCCATCAGTTTTCTCCATTACATCAACAGATCTGGTTGGCTGTAGAAATCTTCTCATTGGAGGTCTCATAATGGTATCAAAACGGCGCTTTAGTTCTACTTCGGAAGCAGAGAACATAAAATTCTAACAGCAGGTTGATACTGAAGAGTTTCATTCATTTCGATTTCAAATTAGAATACCGTCATCGGCTTTCGGGCTCTCTTAAAATTAAATCAAGACTACTGAGACACTACAATGCAATTCCAAAAACAGTTAAAAAGCTTTTCAGCACAGGTTAGAGAAATGGAAGAAATAGAATATTAATTAAAGATTTTAGATAGTAATCCTGTATACTCAGTTTTGCATTTTCTTAACAAAATATTTTTTTAGAGAACTTTACGCTTTCAAAAGACAAAATTTTCAAAAAAAGTATATTTACTACTTATTCCCGCTCGGTGATATTAATATTAATACATACCAAACGAAATAGGATATGTCTAGGTATTAAAACAAGTTTATTGTTAACTTTTCTTCAAGACAAATATAGTCCTACTTTATCGTTAGTCAAAATGTATCTTTAATTATCATTGGCATTTCCTAATATTAATACATACCAAACGAAATAGGATATGTCTAGGTATTAAAACAAGTTTATTGTTAACTTTTCTTCAAGACAAATATAGTCCTACTTTATCGTTAGTCAAAATGTATCTTTAATTATCATTGGCATTTCCTAAAGAGTGTATTTTTGAGCAAATATTTGTTCGAGGTATGAATGTATATGTAGGGATATACTTCATCTTCGTTCTTATAGCTGTTTCATAAAAACGAAAAAAGGAGTTGCACTTTCCTCCAATGAAATATTAGTAAAGTATACGCAATGTATACCCCTGTTTGCATTTTCCCTTGGCTTTTAAAAATTACAATAAATTTTGAAAAAATAAAAAATTAAGTATGCAGCATTACTTTACAAAATCTATTGTTTCATGAGCATAAGCAATTTTCCCTAGATAAAAAAAAAATTTGATTTTCGTCGCACGGTGAAATAACGAAATTTTTCTCATACAAAAGTTTTTATTAGGATTTTGCTGTAAATCTCTTTAAACCAATTAAACCATTTAAACTTTGTTATTTGAAAACTCAGTTTCCGGAAATAAAAAATACATATGTATTTTGAAAAAATTGTGTACTAGAATACAGCACAGAAGATCTTCATGCGATAGCGCAGACCTCTAACCATTTCTGTGCATTTCCATTTCTATCTATCGATCTGTGCTAGTCAAAATAAGAAATAAATGTAATTTTTATGTTATATTTTATATTTTTTATATTATGGCAACTCTATGCCCCTAGCGGCATATTTCGTACATTCTCATTGAAATGCCAAGAAGCAGACAAATTAAATTTTCATGCTGCTTTGCATTTGCATAAAGCAAGCCTACTTTCAGCGCGCACACTAATTCGAATAGTTGACTATCAGCTGCTGCTTTTCGCTAGAGCTTCCACACTGGCATGTCGTTATCTTCAATATGTTTTTTTCCTTACAGTGGCCACTATAGAATATACACAAATACTATACGAGGAATGCTTTTCTTGTATTTTTCAAAGGCTAAGTTGCTGCTTTGGTTAGTTTGCGTTTCTGCTTTTTTCTATTTGCATATTCGTAGATAATTTGACAGGAAATTTCAAAACTCTTTTGACTGGCAGCATCTTTTTACCGCAAATTGGCAGCATTGTTAAATTTGACTTGCTTTTATTTGTGAATAGCTACGAGTATGCATTTAAATTTGAGCTGCTTTTTAACATCTTAAAGTTAGTTTTGAAGTATTCAAGTGATTTTTTTAGAACTGAAGCGAAGAAGAGAGAAAGAATGTCAAAGTAATATAGACAACAGAATTGACTACTAGAGCTCTTAGATACAAGTTCTTGTGGAATCTGTGTTCTTTTCTGGAATCTGTGTCAATTATGGGTGAAATTTACACTTTGACTTCTTGTTTGTTTGAAAAAAATATGACGTTTGTTGTTTAGCTTCTCCGCGTAGCAATTTTTAAACAGCTATTAAAACTTACCTCATCTCATTTTACCACACTTTAACTAGGAAACCTCACATTTACCGCGTTGGGTGCGTGTCTCATATCTATGGTTAACTTGTAAAATTGTTCTTATACACAATTTTCGATCTTGCATTGCTTTACAGTCTTTCTGGCTGTAAAATAACTGCCGTGACCCAACTCAGCGTGAAGTTTTTTATTGCATTTGCGGATCTTAGCTTTTCTAAAACACTTTGTGCCATCAATTGAGATCACAGCTTTGCTTAGCTCTACAGTCATTTGTTCAATGACATCTCTTAGTAACTTTTCGCACATCTTCTCTAATTGTTCGTTCGTATGGGCAATGAAGAGCAGCAGCCTTCATTCGCGAGGGCTTTTGGCCGCTTATTTTTCTATGCGATTTTGTAAGGTAGTGCCGCCTCACTGCTGTGAAGTCGGATTTCTCAATGCCGTACATTCAGTTTGCAATTACTCGCAATGTCTCTATGCCCAAATGTGCGGACGAGCTGTGTAGAGCTGTAAGGCGCTCAGTAATAGACTCGATATTCTCTATGCAAGAATCTGAATATTTCAGAGCTGCTTCGCCTTTTTTCTTAGGTATTTTATATAAACATTTTGTGGCCATTTCTGAACTTTTTTCTTAGGTATTTTATATAGATATTTTGTGGACTTTTGGATTGCCATCACTTCCACTCGATGTCTAATATGTCTACTACTCTAGTTTTCAAGCAAAATGAGACTTCTATTCTCAGAATTGGGTTGAAGTCTTCGAATGTTGAGACCGCTAAATAAGTTAATGGTATCCGCAGACACTTCATTTCTAAAAGAGGCGAGTGATCAGAAGGTTCTTTTTAATCAGAAACCAACTGCTCTAACAGTTATTTCTCTGGTAATTATTTCAGCTGGAACCATAGAAAGTATCCCATTAGAGTATCGGTATGTGTGTAGCCAAGATATCGATCTATGGGTTTACACAATTTCACGTGACCCTTTGCAGTTGGTTAAAAACACTTTGCGTTTTTCAGCCCAGGCCGCCAAGCTAAAACTTCTGAGTGTAGACTGAAAAGGGCAACAGCTGCACACTTCAGTGTATCAACCCCGAACTTAAGTTCAGGCCTACGTCTACCGCCTATTTAAAGTGAAGAGTGCCGTTGTACCATATTTCATAGCGGTTAGCTGCCTGGCACTACTTCAGGCAAGGGAGCTGGGTATCCGAGCCCTCTTAGATAGTATCTCTGATGATTATCTAATATATGGGTATCAATGATATACTGTGAAAAGTTGAGGGCAGAATAGATCTTATGATCGAATCATCTATATCCAACGCATATCTATCTATCTCTCTATCTGTGAAAGTTACCCTCATGAGACCACTGTACCGCAAAAAGTCTACGGAGATCAAAATATTATAATATTAATATTATTGGCCTGACTATAATCTGAAAAATGACAAATATTGCAGATGTAGTACTATTTACTTATTAGTCAATGTTTTTAAATTTTTTTCGTTCATTGAGTTTTATCAACAGGCATCGAAAATATAAAACTGATTAACTAACACAGAAGTGCTTACCTAGGGACTTATGCACTTATACCTTCCACGCACGTAGTTTATACTTTATTAGCGCACAAATTGGAATATATTGATACACCAATAACATTAACATATTTGCTTACATAGCGCAGTAGTTTTTTTTAAATGAGTTAGTCCAATTTGTTGCCAAGCCAGCTGTGCGGCATATGTGAGAGACGTGCTCACCTGTCTGTCAGAGTGCTTAACAAACCGACTCAAGCGCATTTTCAGGTATATAAATTCAAATTTATATGTATGTAACATGCCTGTAGTGGAAATCCAAAGTGCTCAGCAAACATTATTGTTCATGAACTGGTGTTTAATGGACAAAGTCAGACTAGTTCGAAAGGGACTAGAATTGTACTAGTTACAAAATACCCAATTGGAGGTGAGTCCAAAAAAAAAAGACGTGTAAATATATTTTACTATCTATTTCATCTAAAATAATTTTACTATATTATTTTTTTCGACACTCTTAAAGACACACCAATTTGGCAAGCGCTTGTATGCAAAGGAGTGCCTGCAAAAATTATTATCCTCATAGAAGAGCTGTACGCTGCCGTGTGAAATACGAAAATGTTTTAAGTGATGGTATCGAAGTTTAAATTGGTGCCCGACAAGGCCGTGCATTATCTCTGCTTTTATTCAATTTAGTACTGTACGTAGTAGTGCGACAAGCCTGTGGGGTTAACAGAGGATGCGGCACCAACCAGACTAAAAATTAACATCGCAAAAACAAAGGTAATGAGCATTAATACTCCGAAACCCAAACTATTCAGATTTCCCGAACTCAGTTGTGAGAAGTGGACGAATTTGGTTACCTCGGGAGCATTATTCCAAAGACAGGCGAGTCAGCAGCGTATGTATTGACGCACCCGAATATCTAAGTCATGCGCTGCGCTTGATATTCCAGGAAACACATGTAAGGAGAGCGACTCATATTTCCAGACGTGCGAAGCTTAGGATATTCGACGCTAACGTGAAGTCAGTAGTCTTATATGGGTGCGAAGTATAACAGCGCTTTCTAATTCAAGGTTTACATTTATTTAAGGTTTGCCCTTCGACCTTCTGGTATTTTGTGCCCTCTTTTCAACACAGTACCTCATCCAGACCCAGTTTCTTTATTAAACTTAAGATGAGCTGGGTTGGATTGAGGATATGTGCCTTTATTCTGGCTGCAAATGGCCGAGACATCTCCTGTGTAAGCCCTACAATTATTACAATCTCTCCTTAACCGTTGCCTTAGTAAGATTATGCGGATATTCTGGCCCAGCGCTATAAGTAATGGGATCAAGCAAGCACATATGCACATAGAAGTTCAGCATTTTAAGTGGAAATGGATCGCAAGCACCTATCCATATAGAAATGTAGCGTCGTAAGTGGATATGAATCGGGCATATGTTGCTAAACTGGAACCCTCGGAGCAATTGTTACTATCGATGGCATAAAATCTCCATATCGCACCCTAAATACAAAAGGGTCACAACTCAAAATTTTCCACACTCGAGCTTGACTTGTTTACAGTAGCACAGAAAACAAACTTTGTGACATATCACGCTGAAATTTGCCATGTAAGCTTATAACAGTCCTACCAAAAAACAAAAAATTTATTTTTGCCATATGTCATCCGCGGACCGTTTTATTGATAACGTCTCGTTCATATTTGAGCAGAAGCTACATTTTGAGTTGTGACCCTTTTGTATTTAAGGTGCGATATGTCAAAAGTAGAGGACGCAGAAACCAATTGTGGTCAATATACACAAACGCGGCACAGATAGAGAGATAAGAAGACGAGACCACTCCACTCGACGCAGTAGACGATGGTCGTTGGAAGGCCGAAAGCATTTCAAATCCTACCTCACTTACAAAAACAAAACACAAAAAAAATAAAAGAAGACTGGAACCATCAGAAAAGTCATAGACGCGGGAGACCAGCCAACACGGAGGTGACAGCTTGAAGCAGAGGCGAAAAGGCAAGCCGTTCCTGGAGCCAAATTAAGTTCTTAGCGTTAACCAAATTATATTGGGTGCGCAACTAAGTTACCGTTGTTTGTAAATAGATGCCGCCAGCTGTGTGTGCTAGTCGATTCTAACATAACCTAAACCTCATAAACCAAGCTTAATCATAAAGAAAACAAACTGCTTCGACACATTAGTAATTTTGTTTTGGTTTTGTGAAAATGTCTGATTTTGTGTCGAATAATCGTCATTTGCGAGAAGTGTTGATTTTCCTCTTTTATTCGAAAAAAAACGGCGGCTGAAGCGCATCGAGAGCTACAAAAAGTTTGTGGAGATGTTGCTTTAAGTGAAACAACATGCCGCGATTGGTTGCGTCGCTTCAAAGACGGTGATTTTAATGTTGATGACCGTGCGTATGAAGGAAGGCGAAACACCTTCGAATACGCTTAATTGGAGGCATTGCTCAGTAAGGATCCATGTCAAACGCCAGAACAGCTTGCTTCAGTATTAGAAGTTACTCGCCAATCCATTTCCAAGCGATCGCATGCTTTGGGAATGATTCAGCAACATGGGACTTGGGTTCCTTATGAGTTAAAACCAACGGATGTTGAACGTCGTTTCTTCGCCTGTGAACAACTGCTCCAGCGGCAAAAAAGGGAGGGTTTTCTTCATCGCATCGTGACGGGTGATGGAAAATGGAAAAGAAAGTCGTCGCCTCGACCGAATATTCGCGCTGCGAAGTTTATACTATGTATTTGGTGGGACCAAGTTGGTGTTATTTATTATGAACTGTTAAAACCAAAGCAAACCATCACTGGGGATCGGTATCGACTTCAGTTGATGCGATTGAGCCGAGCACTGCTCGAGAAGCGGCCGCAATACGCGGAGAGGCATGAAAAAGTGATTCTACAGCATGACAACGCTCAGCCTCACGTTGTCAAACCCGTTAAAACCTACCTGGAAGTACTAAAATGGGAAACCCTACCCCACCCGCCATATTCTTCAGATATTGCGCCTTCCGATTATCAACTGTTCCGATCGATGGCACATGGTCTAGCTGACAAGTAGTTCCATTCATATGAAGATATCAAAAAATGGCTAGTGGATAGCCCCAAAAGATGAATAGTTTTACCGCAATGGTGTACGAGATCTACCAGAAAGATGGGAAAAAGCAGTAGCCAGCGATGGGCAATACTTTAAATGATTCACTTGTAACCATTTTTTTCAGAATAAAGTTGTATTTGCACAAAAAAAAAAAAAAAACAGCGAAAACTTAGTTGCGCACCTAATAATTTGTTTATTTACTCCCAATGTCCCAAGGAACCAAGGAAAAATAAATATAATAAATAATAATAAAATATTTGATTTTAGAAAATTTAATTTAAGAATTTTTATTTATTTTTTCAACTCCTAGAAAAGTGATGCTTTTTGACTTAAATTGGATTAGAATTTTTGTGTCCATTATTAACTAGTTCATGAACTGGTCTAGTATAGAATGCAGTGGCATACTAGTTCTTTAACTGGTCCTATGCTGATGCAGAAGCTAACACTTGACATTTCGTAGGACATCACTTGATGTGGTGAACTACCTAGCATTGAAAAAAGATAGAAGACGAACTACTAGAGCTACAAAGCAGACTGCTCAAAAGCAAGTTCAGAGCCGGTATGTTTAACTGCATGGATATGCCAAGCATCTGCTTGCTTGTACGTGCATGTCTTGCGCGAACCATACAAGTTAGAGCTCGCATTGCTTGCTTACATTTCTTCCCTTGTCTGAAATGGCGCAATCTTGCTCGTTTTACCTGGAGTTTTTCCACCTTGCACCACCGTTTGTCATAGAACTTCAAATTTTTAACAAAATTACTAGATTACCTTCATTCCAGCGAGGGAGTGCGAAACACCTTCAGTTACTGTGTACGACGAAACATTCATATGGGCTTCATGTGTTAGGCAACTTTGCGTGTGGAGCTGTGGCAAATTGTTTTTAATGAAATAAGCTTATTCTCTCAACTGCATAACTCGATTGCGGGCCGATGAGGTACAAAAATATGGTTACCGCATTCAGTGGTTTCTCATTTACGAGCGGGTGAGTGAACGAATGGGCCTAATGAAGGAAAAGTTGTATATAAATATGTAAGGACCAATAAATGTGCAAAATTTGAAACTCGAAATTTGTTTACAACTTTTTAACAAATCAAATTCAGTTATCACTTTTGTATCACTTTATTACCAATAAATATAAAAGATATTCCTGTTAAAAAAAAATTCAGTGTCAGTTAGAAAGTCTCAGCCTGCCCAAATGCGGTCACTCGCAAGCAATCAGCAAAGCAGTGGGTGGGCGTCTTGGCTCTGGAAGGTCGACGACTCTTCACTTTCGGAGTATTTAAGTGACGAACCGAATGTTGGAACCTGTTATTCTTACTCCTGCGATTTTAACCCTCTTTCACCAGAATCTGATAACTGCAACGATTCGATACTTTAAAAAGGACTGGTCGTAATAGCCAACTGTTTTTTTCTGGTACATTTTATAGCTGCCACCGCCAATTTGGTTGTGCTATCGCTCGTAATGGCAAACCTATCGCTTCAGTTATATCCAATCCCGATGCTTACTGATGCCAATGCACACTACAACAGCCATTTTAGGGGCACAATGATTCTATGGCAGAATGAAAGTAGTAGAGCCATATGGCAAAACATTTTGCATTCGTAGGTACAACTTTTTTTGCAAAGTCTAATTAATTCTTAAATTTTGTGCCTGAGCGCATTTCGAAAAAGTGCAAGGAAAAGTTCAAAAAGTTGACTGAGTGAAATATCTAATTAGGACATATGAAGTAGAATTTGACAAGGACCTTTTTCGTAGAATATTTGAATCCATTAATTCGCTCAAAATAATGTCGTTTTGACGCCTTTTTAGAGAGATTCAAAAAACAATGTTCTTGCAAGGTCGTTAGGGGGTTAAAATGTTCTAAAAAATTATTTCTCGGAAAATTTCACTAGGGGTCTTTTCAGGCAAACTCTGCATAAAAAGCACGTAAAGGTCTACAGAAACTAAAATAGCCAATAGTTCCCCTTAAGATATGCAACACTTTTTATTCATTCCCCCATAGACATTTACACAGTCCGGAATTCGAAGTGTAACCAATTAGAGGGCCCATAAATTTAGTTTGGAAAATTACTTTTATTCAATTCAAATTAAAATAATATAAAAATAAGAATCAGTTTACTTTTGCTCGATATGACCACCTTTTGGTTTGACTATGGCCTTGAGACGGTCCATAAACGAATCGCAAGCAGCCCGAATGTGACTTGCGGGTATTTTGACCCAATCGCGGACAATGCATTTTTTTAGTGCTTCGAGACTGCTGAATCTTTTAGATCGGACCTTGCTCTCCAAGATGAGCATAGCGAATGAGTAAAGCCAGCAGCTGGGTCGGAAATTGCATTTTTCAATGCCTTAGAAAAGGGGTTGCTTATTCTTAATTAGCTACTAACTTACTTATTAACTAAAATTAACTGATGACTAAAACAAATTTTTTAGAACTATGACTTTGCACACAATATTGAACTTTCTGCATTTTTAAAATAATTTTCTCCCTGCAAGATTAGCTGCTATTGGGTCAAATGTAGTGGCAAAAACCTACATTTGGCAGCTTTCCAATTTCGGAAGTACGACTTAATTAGCTACGTACCCCATTTTTCAACTCATTTCTTCTTCATCGTAAGCTTTTAGTTGCTACACAATTCATTTGTGCGATATTGCATTTTGGCATATTTACGATGTGGGTGACCAATATTTACCAAACATTAGCAATTTGAAATTCACAGTTGAAATATTGCAAAGCATATTTATGCGCATTTAAGGCTTTGTCGACATAACTAACCCTAAACAGTTATTCATTATCGTGCACGCGCGTATAGTTGCCATAAAATGCATAAACATAATGCATTTGTACTCAGTACGCGCCAGCATTGACAGCTCCGAGGCGCTAATTCAATGTTACTCATACGCCCCATTAACCTTTCATTAATATGTTATTTCCCGTTGTTTGGTCTAACGGGCATTAGTTAAATAAAATCGCGTGGCGGAAATGCACTACGCCCATTGCCATTAGCTGTACATTAGCTATTATTTGTGTGTGTATAAAATAATGCGAAATTATAAAATGAAAAGGGGACGATGACAATGTCCGATGAGGTGTAGTGTGAGGTGTCGGAGTTCGAAATAACGAAGTGGAAATAGCATTGCTTTCAATAATTTCATATAATCCATTTCTTCCAAAGAGCATCCATTCTTGCATTATAGCTCTTTATGAATCCATGCGTAATATTTTTGTGGTCTTCCATTTAAGGGGTTACATTTAGCTATTCATTACAGCTTCATTTAGCTATTTTAAGAAGGGATAACAATAGAAATAAATATAAAAAAACGCATCCATTGTTTATTAAGACTTAAACTTTATAGAAAAATGTATTTTAATTTTTCTTTACAGAAATTGGTATATAAAAAATCACGTGACCCAAAGTACAATGAAAAAAAAATTGCTACACGGTCTGCATCATTTCTCCTTGAAATGTTGATGGATCTGTAAAAAGTAAAAACAAAAATTCTTATAAAATAAAGTTGTAGTTATAGTCAGTCACTAGCCTGCCATCCCAGAGGGTTCGAGTCCCACGTAAAGCACGGTCCTCGTACTTTTCCAAATTTACCTACTTTACTAGTTTCTGCAAATAAAATCAAAAAAAGAAACCATTCCTCAACTCCAAAAACCTGTCCTTCCAATTCTTACTTGCATTGCGGCTGCTAAAACAAGTAAAAAAAACAAAGAAAAGGTCACAGTCATACATTGCATCAATGGCGCCATCCAGAGGAAGCGCGTAATCGCGGTAATAGCGCAGACACACCAAAATTTAGCGAATTCCTCAACCATATATGTGATTCTTCTGACAGAAACATTTGAAACACAGATGGCGCTCTAAACGGCTAGAAGGCGTTGTTTCTATACAACGACAGGTGGGTATTCCCACTATTTACGACTGGTAACATCAGCAGGCTAATCAACTACCCTACCAGAAAGCAAAATAGATTAACGAAACCAAGACAAGACTGAGTCTTGTCGAAGCCCTATGCTCCCGAGTGGAGTGAACAAGGCAAAAAAGGGGGAAAAACAGGCTGTCGATTCGGATTTTTGAATTTTGAAAAATTTTGCAATTTACAGCATTTAAAAAAAAACTATGCGTTTTACATCATACATAACATCTTTTAATAAAAATATCGAAAATCCAGCTCGTCAAACTATAGAGAAAACACTTTCGAATATTTAAAAAAGAACCGCAAAGCTATTAAAAACTATATGAGTTATCATACAGACCGTGCCGGAAAAAGTAGTTTTGAGAAAAACGAGTAGCAACTGGCAGTGCCTCAAACGAAGGACAGCTACCTGTGCGCATCAAACTCTCGTCGGGCAGTTACATTTTACACCATAACTTTGTATCTATGGGAATTTTTACAAACGATTTCCACAGAAATACGCCTAAAACTATAAAGAATGATAATCTGCAAGGAAAAAAAACGATTTGTTAAAAATTCTGCACGTGCTTAACCCCTTAAGTCCAAATTAATAAGGATCGCCTGCTGAGTAGAGTTCATAAGTTTTGCAGTAAAAGAAAGTTAGGTTAAATTTCTTACTTTTTATTGTTTCATAAAATTATGGTAATCACCTTTCGAATGCGAATACTGTGTGAAATATGCCGGGGAGTTGCTATATGGAGGGCAACGCTGTAAAGGAAAAAAAATTATAAGAAATTAAAAAAAAAATTAAAATAAAATTAAAAAAAATTAAACTTGAGTTTTGTTATATTATACTAAAACTTAATAAGCTACAGGAACGCATATCAAAAATTGCTTCAGAGAAACAACTCTAATACTGACTTGAAATATTTTTGGAATTTTTTTAATTTTGCATTTACTGTGAAACTTGGGTTTTTAATTTTCGTTGTTAAACAAGGGGCTACAGTTTTATAAAAAAATAACGAATATTTAAGCAAGAAAAAGAAAAATAGTCAAAATTGATAAAAATATTGATGTGCTATCATTATGGTATGTCTGTATGTTGCTACCACATAGACTGTGAACAATTTTAATTGCATAATTTAATCACAAGCAATTCAACGCATTCTCAAACAATCAAAAATTGTATTTCCTTATTGAGTCCTCAAAATCCTCAAAATTAGCATATCCTTCTGAAATTTCTAAAATATACATATCTTCACCTTAGAATGGCAACATTCATACATACATACATACATGCATACTGAGTATATGACTCAACCACTGGAGCTACATTGCCATGCGGCACTTAAACGGTCACATTGTACTTTAAAATTTCGAAACGATATCAAGTTACGCTGCCTTTGTTTATTTCCGTATTTGTTTGTGTTTGCCAATTTGTTATGTAAGCATTGTTGCATACACATTTCTATATATAATATATATGCATGTATGTGTGCGCTATGTTTTTACATTGTATCATCAATGCTAACGCAACGTTGCAGAGTGGGCCGGCTTCATATAATTTTTGACAAAAATAAAAAAATAGAAAGAGTGGCCATAACTTAATGAAATTTTGTATGTAAATCGTTGAAATCGGCCACTCCCTAGGCGTACCTGTAAAAATCTATTGCACAAATTTTTAAATACAATTTTAATATCAGCATAAAAGATAAGATATCTTTATGAAATTCGGTACATACAAAAGTTCCTCTTATGAAAGACAGCAACGGTGTCAAAAATGGACGAAATCACGCAACAAGTACGCTTACTTTTTATATGCCACTATTTTTGTAAAAGACAAATAAAAAGATATTTTCATATTTAGAAAAGATAAACAGACATTCGGATTGACTTCCGAGCTCCCTAAAGGTTTGTATGATAGTTTGAAAAAGCGGGTGCGCACACCAGAGTTGTATGGGTTCATAGGTCTTGGAATTATTTCTATTGAAAGAAAAAGTAGAAATAAAAGAATATTAAATATTTTTGTTACTCAGCTATTATTGGGTTGGCAACTAAGTAATTGCGGATTTCGCTCATAGGTGGATTCAGCTTAATTTTTAGGTTTGCAGACGTAGTACAAATTTAAAACACACTTTGTTGTTTGATAGTTGGCAATGCAGCAGTCAATCAGTAAAAAAAAGTTTTTTGATCGGTTGCGTAGTTTTCGTGTGGCGTTCGTTGAAAAAGTGGAAAATCAAAAGGAACATTTTCGTCGTAAAGGGAAAACCGTATCGCGAGCTCATAAAAAGTTTTGTACTGTTTATAGTGACGCAGCCTTAAAAGAACGGCAGTGTCAAAATTGGTTTGCCGAATGTCGTTCCGGTGATTTTTTACTCAAAGATGAAAAACGCACTGGTCGTCCAGTTGAAGTTGATGACGCCCCAATCAAAGCAATAACCGATTCGGATCATCACGGTGCAACACGTGAGATTGCAGAGAAGCTTCACGTATCACATACATGTATTGAAAATCACTTAAAACTACTTGACTATGTTCAAAAACTCGATATATGGGATCCTCACGAACTGAAAGAAACGCATTTAACGCAATGTATTAACAGCTGCGATTTCCTAAAGAAACCTAATGAAAATGATCCACTTTTAAAACGACTGATAACTGGCGATGAAAAATGAGTTGTTTACAACAACATCAAGCGGAAAAGATCGTGCAGCAGGCCAGGTGAACCAACTCAAACAACATCAGAATCTGATATTTATCAAAAGAAGGTTTTGTTATCAATTTGGTGGGACTACAAAGGGATTGTCAACTTTGAACTCTTATCACCCAACCGAATAATCAATTCTGATGTCTACATTGAACAACTAACGAAATTCAACAATGCAGTTGAAGAAAAGCGGCTGAATTGACAAAACGAAAAAGTATTGTATTCCATCATTACAATGCAAGGCCACACACATCTTTGGTCACTCGGCAAAAATTATTGGAGCTTGGTTGAGTTGTTTTGCCACATCCACCATATAGTCCTGACCTTGCACCATCTGATTACTTTTTGTTTCGATTTTTACAAAGCTCCTTGAATGGTAAAAATTTCAGTAATGATGATGATGTCAAATCGTACCTTGTACCTGATTCACTTTTCTGCTAATAAAAACCAGAAGTTTTATGAACGTGGGATTTAATGCTGCCTGAAAGATGGCAAAGAGACGTTGGTTAAAATGGGCAATACATTACAGAATAAAGTTATTTAGTTCCATGAAAATATTGTCTTTGATTTAAAAAAAAAAAATCCGCAATTACTTAGTTCCCAACCAGTATTTCCCTGACAACAGGGATAGTAATTAAAATGCTTTTTCATTGGGTCGACGCCCTATGGCCACTATATAGAGATTAGAGCTTGCCAGTAGTCAATGGAGATCATCTGTGCTGGTGAAAATTTCATCACACTTCCTGGAAAACATTAGCCTGTACTTTCTGTAATCCGTGTTTTAGATTTAAGGCAGGTAGGTAGGTAAGTAGAAGAGGCAGTCGGTCTCTAAGCCAACTCACTTAGACCGTTGCCAATCTATTATCCAGCATTTTACCTGCTACTCCTCATTAAACCATTTATTTTAAGGGCAAACCTATTGAACTGGCGGACATTTATGTCCCTAAGGTCATCAGTGTCATTGCCGATGAGCTAAAGTATCTACACATAGTGAGATCCCACGCGTGACATCGACGAAGAAGATGTCTAACAGAATTTTCGTCCTCCTCATTCTTGCAGCTACTGCAATAACCGAAATGAGACACGTTCCAGCTTTAAGGGGGGCGTCTGCTTTAGAGGCTTCAAAAAATTGATTTTTTTTACATATATGTCTTCCCAAACTATCCAAAAATATGCTCTCAAAATTTAGAGGCAAATTCAAAATACTTTCGGAGTTACAGAAGAAAGTGTGAGCAAGCGTTAAATCTCAGATTATCAGCTCATCTCGTGTTGACCGAAAAGCCACTTCTGCTTGTGTCACGCGGTTTCTAGGTTGAGAGAGATATACCTAAAATCTCCGTACCAAGAGGGAGGCGAGCAGTAGTGGTCTCTCTTCTCGATTTCTCTACCTTACAATTCCCTGGCTAGTCATAACGTCCTGGCAGCCATATCAGATAGATGCGGACATATATTCCCTCGGTCCTAAAGTTCCCGAAACAACCGCCAGAATTCGCTCTAAGTCAACTGATTTAAGTTCTGTTTTTTTCGACATCGAAAACTGATTAACACATAAATAAAGTGAAAGAAAAGTTAATCAGTAACCACAAACTAACCATCAGAGAGCTGGAAAAGGACTTGCGCATTGCTGACAGATCTCTTCAGAATTATGGTTAATGATTTGAGTTGGTGTCGTGTTGCTGCAAAGTTGGTTTTAAAGATTATGAATACTATGCAAAAACAGACACCATCGCTAAAGACATGATTTCCAAGTCTGAATCCGGGTCAGCATTCATCAAACGCATAATTACTAGAGACGAACAGTAGGTTTATGAGGACAACATGCAATCCAGGCATCAGGCGAATAATTGGAGAGCGCCGAATGAACGAAGACGAAAAACCATCGAAAAACACATCATTTTCAATCAAAACATAAAGCGATGTTTGCGGTTTTTATGGATTATATCAGAATTGTACGCCAAAAATTTTCGCCAGCTGGTGAGACAGTTAATAAGAACTATTATTTGGACGTCATAAGACGTTTACTTATGCAAATCGCAATTCGCCAAAAAAAAACAAAATATAATAATAATTTGTGAGAAAACGACTTGAGGGTTTTGTACCGTAAATTTTTAACCGAAACCATCCTACTGCTATCGAATTCCCCTGATACGGTTCCTTCCGATTTTTGTGTTTGATTGAGTTAAAAAGCCACTACAGGAATGCGTTTTAATAGCCGAATGGAAGTAATGGAAAAGTCGAAGTCAGCTTTGATGGGCTATACTGAAAATAGGGTTCAGGAAATGTTTCGAGAGCTGGATCAAATGCCGGTTTAAGTGCGTTGCAGTTGATGGGGAGTACTTTGAAGGCGATAATATCACTTTTGAGGAATAAATTTGTATTTTGAATTTTCTGAATATATTCGGGGAACTTTTTGATCAAGCTGGTATTCCGCCCTCTCCTTAAGAAACGCTCAGATTTGTGAGGAATAACTGAATTAGTGACAACCCTACCAGGAGATTTAATCGCGGTTTGGCTATCGGAGTACAATAAATACGGATTTTTAAAGGTAGTCACATTTTTGCCTATCCAGACAGCTATCTAATTATTGGCTAGAATTTTAGACTGAAATACGCTACAATGATTTGGGAAGTCGAGCCGAGCCGGAACGCTTACTTTTGGCTTCTTACAGTAGAGTTTTAGATATATTATATAATCAACACATTTGCATAACCCTAAAAGTATGCTACTTTTTCGTGTATTTAACAAATTTTCAAGCGACTTTTCGTCATTTAAATCAAACTTACGTTAACCCTCCGCTGGACACCTTTTTCAAAACCTTTGGTTGAGCTCCTGGGTCTGGCTAGACACCTATGTATTTAATATGTGGCAAATGCGCCACAGTTGTAGTTCAGTTTTAAGTATCGCAGGTACATATTTTTAATTCCTTACCTTTTTCATTAGTTTTATTAGTTTTAGACGTGTTGGCCGTCTTCATGTGAAATGTGTGACCATTTGAGCCATGCAATCGACGCCAGCTTTGTGTGCATTATAATAAATAATCCGCGAAGATTTCTTTGCTTCGCTCTTACAATCTTTGGCATAATAAACGGTGGGAAGTAACCTTACCACTCTATTCTTTTTTGGTACAAAACAGCTGATTGTAACAAAGTTTTCATGAAAACCAAACATTGATGAAAGCACTGGGCGAGAATTCATTAGTTTCTTTAATTACTGGTGGAATGCAGCGTTGGTTTGATCGTACGATGCAAGACGAAATCTTTTGACGACTTTATCGAACATCTTTGTCAACATCGGAAATCGTATGAATAACCCAACCGTTATTTCTCAATTCACTACTCGTTTGGCTATGGAATCATTTTTGAACAAACCACTCACTATCCTTGGGATATTGTAGTCAACCAACCAACTGGAGCCGATACACCCACAGCGAGGAGCGATTATCGCCTTTGGCTACCAGAAGGCGAAAAGCTTCATCGAAAAATTTGTTTCTATGCCAGAATCTAGTATGCCAACAGCACTCAAAAATCTCTTATACTTCCTTTGTTGGATCCTTGCTTTCATTTGCAACATGTTCGATGCCTTGACATTGGCAAGTTTTTGTTTATACTTTGATGCCCAGCTAGACTCGATGTGCCCAACCGAGGCGGTAACTTTTTAAATCATTTTTTTTCGTCCTGTTCGAGTAGTTTTTTTAAAGGTTATACTCGTAATTCGATACAAAATTAAATTTAAGGAAGCTTAAGCTATAATAGAAATCTGCTAAATTCTCGTCCAAAGTCGAAAAAGCCAGACCTGGGTGCCCAACGGAGGGTTAAAAGTCGCCAATATGCGCAAACTTTTTTTCATGGAATCAATAGAAAGTACACCGGCTTTTCATTGCTTTATAGTCAGAAGGCGGAGTAAGACCGAGGGCAGAAAGTTTTCCGACATTAAAAGTGGCAAAGTCGGCAGTTATAAAATATTTTTTTTTGTTCATATTTATTAAATTATTATTAATTTAAATATTCGGTCGATTGCATTGATATTTTCTCTGTTTTGTCTAATAAGTGCAGTATTTTCCTATGAACTTAAATAAAAAATACAAAAATTAACAAAAAAAATTTAATGAAAGCACTTTTTTCAAGTGAGCAAAAATCTCAATAAGTTTGAGTTGAATAAAATTCTTCTCACTTCTGTTGCTTTTATTTTGTATATAGAATTGTGAGCATCGTACAAAGTTATAATGAATTTCTCTTATTCAAATATTAAATTATAAGACTAAACTAAAAAATAAAAATTGTGCATTCAAAAAACTGTAATATATTTTCTCCCCCAAAATCCCACTGTGCGCTGGTGCTTCTGCCCATTTTGCAATGCAGTCCAAGCGAAAATAGAGGATAAATCAGGCATTCTACTCGACTCTACTCATTGTCTCAATCAATTTTAGACAGTTTATCACAATTATTACTAACTTTCTGTGTGCGTGTGTATGTATGTATGTGTATGCATATTTCTACAGTTACTGCAGTTACATCACTTCTGTGTTCATTTGCGGCTCGGCCAGCCATTGCATCCAGTTTGTTGGTATATTTGTCGTCGTGTGACTGTTTATAAATTTATAGTCGGTCCGTTACCCTGACTCATGGTATTTTAATTAGATTCATGTTTGCATACAATCAAGTATGCAATGCAATATGTTTACGCACACAAACACAGACATGCAAATATGTAGACAGACAAATATGTGTGTGTGTAGGTATGAATCATTAAGTTTGCACATTACATTCATTTACCACTTCTCATTTAGCTATTCGGTTCATCATTTACACACTCCGCTTGCTATGCTGTTCATATCCCATTCGGGCCTCTGTTACATATGTATGAATTCACACACACACGCACACGTAATCATTGGGAAATTCATACTTTGTAAATAATTGACCTTAAATATGTGTACTCAAGAAAATTAGAATACGACACGCATAAATGTATACATTTATATGGGGGTATTCATTAAGAGCGCTCGAACTTTGAAATTAAAGAGAATAAATAAACAATTTTAGTGATTTTAGCGCAATTGTTCCATTTTCGAAAGTATTTTGCATAGAATATGATTTCGGGAATATAGCCGCGTAGCCTCGTTTTAGGTTACGCATTCTGGTGAGCCACTTTCTCTCATATCATCGCATGAACGGTGCCTAATTTCATGAAGAATGTGAGCTGCGTTGCCTTTTAGAGCCACAAGCGTCTGTGGTTGAATCCTTTTACCACAAATGTCTTGTATTCCTAGAGAAAGTAGTTAAGTCTGGTGGTGAAGGTGTTAAGTCAGGTGATCCGGGTGGATAGTGAATGTCATCATCGCGCGAGATGTCGAAGTTTTCTAACTACTCTTTCAACAAAATACATTTTTTTTTAATTTTTAAGGTATTGAAATATTTTTTTAAAATTAGTTCTTATTTGTTTTAAATATTTCATATAATTTGTTCAAAATATATTTTTGTGAGATTTGGTTTTCCTGTTTCGGTTTGTTTTTTGAATTGTTAATTCTGAAAAATTATATTGAATATTGTTTTTTTTTGGTTTTGGAATTGTTTTTTCTTTAATGTTAATTTTGAAAACGTATTTTGGAGCTATTTTGAATTTGAAAATTTTTTTTAAATATTTGCATAACAATATAAAAAAAAATTATTATTTATTTGAGAAAGAGCATTAATAATGGATTTGAAAAAAAATGTTATTAAAACTTTAGAACTTTTTTTGTGGTTTTTGACAATTTAATTTGAAAAATATTTTCATAAAAATATGAAAAACTATTAAGCAAATTTATTAAAAATAACAACCAAAATTAACTAAAATAAAAAAAATTCAATTCATTTATTTTAATTAATTAAAAATTGCTTTGAAGCTATTTTGGTTTTGAAAACTTAGTTTTTTAAATATTTTTATAAAAATATAAAAAAATAATAATTACTTGAAAAAACAGCAACAAAAAATCGATTTGAAAAAATTGTTTCAAAATTTAGGTTTTAAAATTTAAACAATTGTTTTTTGTTGATTTTGAAATTTTTATTTGCAAAATATTTTCTTAAACAATATAAGAAACAATTAAAATTAATTAAAATAAACAAAATTATTTAAAAATTAAATTAGAAATTCAAGCTATTTTTTATTAAAAAATTGTTTTTTAAATATTTTCATAAAAATATTAAAAGGAATTATAGTTTATTTGAAAACCAGTAACAAAAGTGGATTTGAAAATTTAAACAATTTTGTTTTTGTTCCATTCGAAAATTTAATTTGAAAAATATTTTCGTAGGAATACAAAAAATACAATAAATTACACAAATTTATTAAGTTTTATTTTTGATTAATTGAAAAATTATTTTGAAGCTATTTTGTTTGAAAAATTTTTTTTTTTTTTTTAATTTTCATAAAAATATAAAAAACTATTATAATTTTTTTTTGAAAGCAGCAATAAAAAATCGGGCCAAAAAAAATTGTTATACAATTTAAGCAATCGATGTTTTGTTTTTTTAAATTTTATTTGAAAAATATAGAAAACAGTTAACAACAAAGAATCAAAGTTAATTAAAATAAAAGAAATTTAATACATTTATTGAAAAATTATTTTGAAACAATTTTGGTTTTAAAATTTTTCTTTTAATATTTTCATAAAAATATGAAAAAGAATAATAATTTATTTGAAAAGAAGCAATACAAATCGATTTGAAAAAATTGTTTTAATTTTTAAAAGTTTGTTTTTTGTTTTTGAAAATTTTATTTGAAAAATGCGTTCATAAAAATATAGAAAACAATTATTCAAGTTTATTAAAAACAAACAATCAAGAATAATTAAAATAAAAGCAATTAAATGCATTTTGGTTTAATTAAATTTAAAACCATTGAATTAATTTTAAAAATATTTAAATAATTTTGGAGACTAGTTTTTAATTCGTTTAACTAAATTAATAGGAAAATATGGTGGCAATTTATTTTAGTGATATTCTGTTTCCTTATTTTGCTTGGAATTTATTTGAAGGTATTTTTTTGTTAGTTTTTGTCAAAACATTTATCAAAATGTATTTGAAACTGCAAAATAAGTATCTATTACAAAAAAAAAGTTAAACTATTTTTTTTTGCTTTGAAAATATTTTGAAAGTTAGTTTTGTTTATATTTGTTAAGAATATATTTTCGTGAGATTTTTTTCACTCTAACAAACTATCCTAGACTACAAAAAGTTTGCTATCATCGTCGGATATGAATCGCTATTGATTGTTTCTTTAAAGAAATTAGAGCCGATGATCTCGCCAGACCAAAATTCTGATAAAAAAGTAACTTTTTCAAAGTGTTCAGACACCTGAGTGTTTTTAGTGGATTTCCGTTGCTCTAAACATGACAATTTTCATAGTTGATAAAGCCGCTTAACCAGAAATTAGCGTCATTACTGAAGATGGTTTTCATCCTGGAGTGAGCAAAGAGTTTGATTACACAGTACAAAACCGAAATCAACGCGGACTGTGGTGATATTTTCCAAAAGCATACCCATCCACTCAGTCAGTTTTTTACCACCTCGAATTTTTTTTACCACCTACCAAAAATTGCATAAAAATGGTTAAAATATATTTAGGGGCGAAATAAAAACTGAAGATATTTACAATAAAATTTTACGTGAAATATCTTCGTCAAACATTTGAATCCATTAGCTTCCACGTAAAGGGGTCGTTTTGATATTTCCTTCAAGCAACTCTTCAAAAAAACCGATTTCTAAAGCCGTTGGCGGGTTAAAATGTTAAAGTGAAGTATTCCTCGGTAAATTTTACTGTAGATCTTCTCAGGCGAAACCTTAATGTTATCAATGTGGAAATCCCTCGCTGAACAATTGCTACTTTGAATGCCTAGGAGTTTGATGGAACAAGAAATTCATGTAGGCTACCAAAATAAGGAGCCAAACTATCCATTTTTCAACTACTTGAATGATTTTTTCGTGGCTGGTTTGCGTTGAAGCTCTTCACTTTTGTCATCAGAGCCCATTGCTTCCTTTGCGATTCTTCTTCTTTTTCACCATCCTCAAACAGATTTTTGATCTACCAGCAGATTTCCACAAGAATGGCATCAGGTTTTTCCACCGCCAAGTCAAGTCAGGTGTGAGCGCACTTATTGAAAACCCCTATACTCTTAAACTACATGCTCAAATCGGCCGTTTTGTTATGAAGGGCGACAAGTAGATAGGTGAATATGTTGTAAATAAATATGCACATCTAATATTCCATGAATAAATTCACATATACATACATATGTATAATACTTCAGGGGGCGGTGAATCCTTCATTTATTTTGTGACAGCTTTTCCAGTGCACTCTGTCTAAACCCACATGAATTAAGCTCATATTCATATTAAGTAAGCACCGCATTGAGCTAATTAAACACGGCTTCCTTGCTGTGGATTATGAAGTAAGTGCGACCATTTGATGAAAATTTTACATGTCCTTGGATACATTTAATTCTGTAAAAACGAAATAGATTCCAATTAGCTAGGTGATTATTGAAATGAATATAAAATATTTGGATTTTTTGGTTTGGAACAGAAAAGGCACCATATAATCCGGAACATATATTAAGAATATCATTTCTGTAGAAAATAGTTATAGCTAGTTTAGCACATTTAATTTTTTTCCCAAAAATTTTTATTGTCAAATTCTAGTTATGTATAACTTTAGATTACATGGAGAATCTACGATGAGCCAACTTTTGTTAGAAATATTATTGACAGAGGTTGCTCGGGGATCATTTTTGTGGAACATTCCGACTCCCTAGCTGCACTCTTTACGAGTCATATAGACCTCTCTTTTAATAAAAATCCAAAAAATCCTTTTCAAGTACACATTTGAGGACGAAATTGTTCTACGAAAATATTGGTCCGAAAATTTCAGTGAGGGTCTCCGAACACACAAAAGTCGTCAACATAAATTTTTACTTTTAATTCACAGAAATACTCGCCAACTTCTAAATACTTCTTCTAAGGTTACAATTATTTAGATAACCACTAACAACGTTTATCTTACCAAATCTTAAAAAGCTTATGAAATGAAAGCAGTGGAAAATTTTATAACTAGGAACTGTATTTATTTTTTGAGAGCTGTGTGCAAGCATTTTACGAGCTTTAATGCATGAACATATTTTAAAACAATGAATTATTTAAATTTATGAATTGAAAAAAATTCACAAAATTTGAAAACAGATAGCAGCTAGTAGAAAACATTTAAAATGTTTAAGCTTCATATGTTTTTAGGGGAGAGAGGTAACAATACAAAAGTTTTCAGGAAAGCTTATGATACAAAAATTGATTGCAATCTTTTAATAAAAACCTCTCAGTAAATGCTTAAATGTCATTTCTTTCAACCAGCGCACGATTGGAATTATCAACAAGCTTTTACAACATTTTGGATCTATATCTAGTGAACTTTTGAAACTATTTTGAAAGCTTCTTACGTATGCAACTCATTTTTTTCTTAGCGACATTAATACAAAACCTTACACTGGTTCACACAGCTTACGTCTCGTTATCTCGTTAGTTGGTTATGGTAAAGAGATAGATCTACAAACTTAAAAGCTCAATGTTGGAAAAATAGCTTTTTTACAAATTTCTTTAGTAAATTTGGTATAATTTTTGGTTTGCCTCGCGATCGCAAATGTTTTATTAACTAAACTTTAATTTTTATAATAAGACTCTGAAGCTTACTATTTTAATGCTTGCTTGATTTTTTTATAATACTGATTTTCTGACTGACTTTTTAAGCGAGCACGTCCAGTTGAAAGGAGCAAGGTTTGCAACACCTGCTTACTTTGCCTCAGGAGGTTTGCACATTTTAAAGCTAAGTCAGTAAGGAATTTTTATGAATTTATTTAAAGTTATCTAAGCTATTCACTCGTTCGCAAAGGGAAATATGAGAAGTTTCGGATTATGCTCTAAAATTTTTTTCTCTTAAGCAAACCTGTATTTTAAAAAGTGCTTTTTTAACCTTCGTTTTTTTTCTCGGGATCATTTTAAAATCATGGCCACTTTTGGCGATTTTCTGGAGTAATTGATAATTAGTTATTTACGAAATATTTAAAAATAGGTTTCATTAATATTGCAATCAAAGCTTTGACAAAGCGTTTTGTATTTGAAGTAATATACTTGCATTTATTTTTGTAATTTTTTTTTTCACTTTCACCCAATACTTCATTCGTTCCTAATGTGAAAGCTTAAAATTTGAAGTTAAAGCTTTTACAAAAGCTCCGAAAAACATATTATCCCGAAAGCTTTAGGTTTTATAGTATCTGAAAAAGCACGAAGGTGCCCGTGTGCAGCAGTTCGAATTTTTGCCTCTAAGTCTAAAACTTGAAAGTAAAGCTCTTACGAAAGCTTTATGTCTTATGGTGCCTGAAAAAGCACGTGTGCAGTAATTTGAAAATTTATGAAAGCTCCTCTTACTAAAGCTCCGAAAAACTTATTTTCATAAAAGTTTTAAGTTTCTGCATATTTGGAAAACCACGCGGGTACTCGTGTGTAGTAACTTGAAATTTTTTGGGCTTGGTCTCTAAGTTAATATAAAAATATAGACAACCTGGTAATTTTTAAACATCTGTGAACTAAGCTCTGTTTTTCTTTTTAATAATAAAGTAAAAAAAAAATTATAAATATTTATTTGAACATTTTGTTAAGAGAGTAAGGAGTTTTTTAATTTGGAAGAAATATTTTGTCTTATACCTACAAGATGGGGCAAAATTAATTGCTCCATCGGAATATTTGTAATTTGTGCAAATGGCATTGATTTCACACTTGTGAGTCAAGGCGAATTGAGTGCCATAGGTGGCGCCTTGCCAAAACAGTTATTTTATTTTTCGCGATTTTGACAAGTCTGACGTCAGCTGCCTTTCCAATACAAAACAAACGAACAAAATAAAGGGAAGGTAATTTATATGTTTGCGAAAATTCAGATAAAGGCTTGGAAAAATTGGGATTTCTGAGATTTAAACTTAACAAACTAACGAGAACGAAGTGCTGTGTGTTAAATTGTAAAAGCACAAAAGAATATAAAGCCTCCAAATGCAGCTTGTTTGCGTTTTTATGCGGACGGAGTCGTGTGAAGAAAGTCTGTATGTGTGGGTATAATTGCTTGTGTTCGGTTTTTTCCAATGCTATCGCCTACTCTTCCTCTTCACAAACAAGTAATTCCCCTTCCATTTGTTTGCTTATTCGTGGGGTCTTGTGACATAGCGAATTCGGAAGGCGCAAACTTGTATTATAGCATTCCTCCTTATCAACTGTGAACAGCTGCAATCAAGTCGAATCTATTAAAGGTGGCAGCTGTAGACCGGTGGATTTGTTGTTGTTCTTTCGTGGTGTACATTCGAATGCACGGCGGACTCGCACTATCGTCGAATGCTTTTAGCTGTCTTCGTCCTTTTCCTTTTATTTTCTATTTTCTTCTGTCGTTATATTCCAATGTAAAAAACGTTGTTGTTGGTCTAGTGCTATTAGCTTTAATGAATGCATTTGGGCTGCAGTATACCAACAGACGAGCCATGGAGCATGCAAAGGTCAAAATAAATTTGACCATCACACAAAATAATTTTTTTTAGCAAAAAATTTTTTTTTTATAATATAGTAAAGTGCTTAAATTTGATCCACCTAGTGAATTTTAGTTTGATCTTGTTTTCTTTTAATTTCACTGCTACCTAAACCGCCATTACCCATCCCATCACCACGTCTGAGGAGCTCTTCTGTGCATGAATACATATATAAATTTTCTTCTTATAAAAAAATTCATGCTAAAAATAAAGAAAAATTAAAAAAAATTTACAAAATTAAAAAAATTTCCACATTTTGTGCATAAATGTCCCTTCAGTAATTTTGTTCGAAAATTATGGCAACATTTTTCACCGTGAAACTGAAATCAGAAAACAATTTATTCATTTGTCAAAAGTGATCACAACAAATTTAAAATAACATATTTCGGATTATTTTCAAAACAAATTTTTCATTTCTTCCAAAATTTCTGTGAAATATTCAGCTTTGGCCAATCCAATGCGCCGAAAATCCATAAATTAGTGAAGAGTAGTGAGTATAGAGAGAGAGAGACCGGCGCATAGTGCTGAAAATTTAGACAATTCCATGGCATGCACGAACGAGGATAAAGCCTTTGCTGTGGCCTACGCTAGTGCGGCTTTTTGGTGTTTTTGCGTGCTGTGGCATTCATTCGTCCTGATTTTGCTTGCGAAATTGGACACCACACAACCGGTGCGCTGCGATACGGCGTTGATAAGATTTTTAAAAGGTGAGTAAGTGTTATAAAATGGTATTTGAATAAATTGTAAATAGAAAAAAAAAAATAGAAAAAAAGAAATACCAAATTCACTGAATTAGATTGCCCAAAAGTTGATGGAATAATTAAGATGTATTCAGTTCTTTATGCAAAAAATATAGATCAATTAATTTTGTTTTATGAGCTTTTGCACCCCTCAGTTCATTTTGTGTGCCTTCTATCTTATAAGATGATCTGTCTTTATTCGCGCAAAGCTGATTTCCGTACTCAACTGAATATATTGACTTAGTGACTTAGTACGCAAAGTGTGTGACAGAACATCGATTGTGGTCTGAGCTAAGGAAGGACCAACCTCAGCGAGTCTGTTTCAGGGTGTCAACAGGTATATCAATACGGCTCCAATAATTTTTGGTGGATGGAGAATCTTGTTTGTCTTTAGTGGCCATTGTATATACACACGCACACTATAAGCTTGTGAAAGCTGACTTTGCTGAAGTTGTCCAATTGCCCCTACTACTTCTTTATTTGAACAATTTAAAAATAATATATTATTACATTTTTTATTTTTGCTTACTTGATTTTAGTAAAAATTTTGCACTATAATTGAAAATAATTTGCGGTCAGTAGCTGCTTCCAAGAGGTGAGCCCCACGTTGCATACCTCTCCACTGCTTTATACTCCTCAGCCAAGACAACTGCTAGCGCTCGACAACTCTTCTTCCTTTGATCTTAGATTGCAATATGAGTTGAAGTTCATATTTCGGATTTCGCAGAATACGACCCAGATACGATGTTTTTCTACAATTGATACACCCGAGCAGTTCTCTGTCACCGTGAACTCTTTGGTGCACTTCTTCATTATAAACCTGTTAGATCCAGGTATTTTAAGTAATTTTCGAAGCATTTCCAATGCTTATAGTCTGTTCATGTGTGAAAATTGTATGCTCATATTTTCATGCCATATAGCAGAACTGACCACACATAGCATTTTATGAAGCGTATGAAATCACGACATTTTATTACTTTACTATAATTAATAAATGTGGCTCTTACTGTTTCAATGCGGCAGTTTTCATTGGGCACGCATCCAAGGCATCTAGATTTACTTACCCGAAACTACTAGAGAAATATAATTCAGTTTAAACCTAGCTTTCTGTGCCCTCTATTGCGGTTGGCAGTTACTCTCAAAAATACGACTTCCTCCTTTTCTACCTGCTTGCTTTGTGCGAGTTCAGGGGTATTTAATTAAATATCTATGAATCCAACCCGTAAACTTTTGTTTGTTCCTCGAAAGTATCTGTATTGCTTGATGATCAACCCAGGTCTGGATGAAGACTTCTTAAACTTGATGCTAAAATGAGATGAGCCCATTAGAGTTTTGAAGAATTTCAATCTTCATAGCCACCGTTTCAGGCAAAGAGGATCAATGAAAACCTAATCGGCACATTTTCTGCTGGTCAAAGATTAGCTGGCTCGCATGCTGCTTTGTGACCAGGCACCCAGTAGAGTAGAAAATCGTAATTCAACAAATAAATCGAGGCGTACATTATTTTAAAGTAGGACATTTTGGTTGTCACTATCGATTTTACTCGTTGACTGACTGTCCTACTACTAGCCACAGAACGGAACAAAGAGAAGTGTACCGTTCAGTCTAGACTGGACTTGACTTCAGAATTTTTGAGTACTGAAAAGCAACGCAAGACTATTGAATTAACAAATTGAACTCATATATTTAATTTTGAACTTAAATTTATAATAATTTTCTATTGAAAATACGCTATGAGCTGTTGTACCCCAAGATGGTATTATGGGCTCCATCACATACTTGTTATGCACACACATACAATCTACCAGCTTCTGAAGAAACAATAGTCAGCAGGTCCAAGAACTTGATAAAATAGCTCATTGGTTGGATTACTGCCGCCAAACGAGACAAAATCTTCCCAAGTCGCTTTTGCACTAAATCAAGAAAAAACATGCCTACCCGTTAAGCAGCTCAATTATACAATTATCCCTCAAACTAACGTCACAAAATATCTCGGCATGCGTCTTGATAGCAAACTTACATTGGAAAGCCCATATTTTCACCACACCGGAGGCTCTAGGAATAAAACTCAGAAGCCTATATTGGCTACTTCAGCGAAATTCTCATGTTTCTCTCAAAAGTAAGCTCTTACTTTACTCAGCTATCGGGAAACCTATGTGGACATTAGGCATTCAACTTTGGGAGACTGCAGCTAACTCCAACATCGAAGTGCTTCAAAGATTCCAGTCGAAAACCCTCAGAATGATCTCACAAATGCACAGATTTATCTTGATCTCAAAGTATCCACAATAGCCGAACAAATAAGAAAATATGCCACATCACACAACACACGACTCCTTTTACCAGACTCAAGAGGAAATCTACAAAAGACCTAATACGATAATAAGTTAGTCTAAATTACGAGGGGTGCCTTTTATATGTCGGAATTTGGCAACCCTGGTGTTGCAATCTGGCAACTGACAGCTGTATCGCAAAATTTGACATTTTTTGGCTTTTACGTAGTCAGAAAGTTTTGAAATACCAGCGCTATTTGTGTTGTTTACAGTAACTTAAAATATTCATCTCGGCCCAAAAATGGAATTAAATCGTGAACATTTTCGTGCGATTATTTTTTACAACTTTCGACGTGGATTAACTCAGCAACATTGCATGGATGAACTTAACTCATTTTTTGGCGATGAAGCCCCATCAAGTACGAGTGTTTATCGATGGTATGGTGAATTCAATCGTGGTCGTAGTTCACTCCAAGACGAATTTCGTGAAGGTCGTCCAAAATCAGTTGTTGTTCCGAAAACCATTGATGCTGTGCGCGAACTGATATTGCAAGATCGTCATGTGACCTATCGTGAGATTGAGACAATCTTAGGCATTAGTGGGACCAGCATACATTCAATAATGCATAAACATTTGACTGTCAAAAAAATTTGTTCGCGTTGGATCCCACACAATTTGTCAATCGCTCAAAAAAAGGCTCGTGTCGATTGGTCGAAGGAAATGCTCAAAAAATACGATCGCGGGGCTTCGAAACACGTCTATGACATCATGACAGGTGATGAATCATGGATTTACGCGTATGAGCCCGAAAGTAAACAGCAGTCGACTGTATGGGTGTTTCACGATGAGCCAAATCCAACAAAAGTTGTTCGCGCACGAAGCACTTCCAAGCAAAGGGTCGCCTGTTTTTTCGGAAAAACTGGACATGTCGCAACCGTACCACTAGAACAACGCAGAACAGTAAATTCTGAGTGGTACACAACCATTTGTTTGCCAGTTGTCTTCCAAAAAATTAGGAAAACCAATCGCCAAAGACGGATCACTCTTCACCAGGACAATGCGAGCTCTCACACATCGGCTCAAACAACTGCATTTTTGAGCAGCCAAAACATCGAATTAATAGGTCATCCGCCGTATAGTCCTGACTTGGCATCGAATGACTTCTTTTTATTCCCGTACGTAAAAAACCAACTGAGAGGTCAACGTTTTTCGACACCTGAAGAAGCGGTTGCGGCATTCAGAATGCATGTTTTGGAGGCACTTATTCAGAGTGGCAAAAGTGCTTCGACAATGGGTTCAAACGCATGCAAAAGTGTATAGATCTTCATGAAGAATATTTTGAAAAACAATAAAGTGATTTTCGATGGTTAAAATTTGTTTTTGTTCTCTAATCCCGACATATAAAAGGCACCCCTGGTATTATGTATTTTTTTATTGTTTTACTACGTCTCTGAGGCATGCGATATTTTGCACTGCTCTAAACAAGAACTTGCTTCCTTAATTTTATTTAAGAAAAATCTACTTATTTTTAATTTTAAATTTCCATAGCAACATCAATTTCCTTCCACTACAATTCGCTTGTTGGAGATTTTTTGCGCGCTGGAGCCACACTTATCCTACTCAAAGCGCTTTGGGAAGTAAGTTGTCAAAATTAGCGTTACAGAAGAAAGCAGGTAATTCTATTTCCACTTTTTTGATGGAAAGTTGACTTTTGATATGGAGACGAAAAATGATAATGGAGCTACCTGCTTTTTTGTATCATAGAAAGTTGTTTATGAAGTGTGAACTGTTCAAGGGAAAATTTATATCTATGGACTTTGGGCAAAAAAAAAAAAAAATATTACTTTAACAAGTTTGCTCAAAGGTCTATAAATTCTGAACTATAGACAAATTTAGTATTTTATTCAACTTTTATTAAGACGGCTACTGCAACTAGGCTATGAAAGATTGCAAGAAACTTATGTGGATTACAGAAATAAGTGCTGGTTCGATTTATTCCTTTCGCATTTAGTTTTATGCAAAAATAAATGTAAAAAGTTTCTTATGTCTTTATGAAGGATACAGAAATATTCATGCTTTAAGGTAATTTTGAGCATTTTTGCCGCAGTAGTGCAGGTTAAAGTGTTACATACGTCCATCAGCGCCAAAAATACGCTAACAGAAACACGGTTTTGTAGAAGGGATAACAATAGAAATAAATATGAAAAAATGTATACATTGTTTATTAGTACTTAAACTTTATGAAAAAATTTCTTTTAATTTTTCGTTACAAAAGTTAGTACGGTAGGTATGTATATAAAAAGTCGCGTGACCCAAGGTAGGTAGGTGGGGGTGGCTGTCTCAATGACACACTTAGACTTTTCATAGGTCCATCGTGATACCACTGGAGCTCATCCTTACCCTACGTGTTCCTTTTCAAACCATTCGGTAGCTTTAATAAACGAGCAGAACTCTTTCGAATATTTAAAAAAAAAATCGCATCAAAAAATATTAAAAACTGTATGAATTATCATGCAGACCGTGCCGGAAAAAGTAGTTTCCTCAAACGAAGGACAGCTACCTGTGCGCGTCAAACTTTCGTCGGGCAGTTGTATTTTCCACCATAACTTTGTATCTAAAGGGAACTTCTACAATCGACTTCCACAGAGATACGCCTAAAACTATAAAGAATAATAATCTGTAAGAAAAAAAAAATCGATTTTTTTTGAAAATTCTGGACGTAGGTATGCAACCTTAAGTTGTTATTTGTTTTTTGTTTTTTTTTTTGAATTCACAGATATATACATATTTAAATGCTGTTTTTTTCTTTAATTTTTAGAATAACATCAATTTGCTTGAGAATTTCATGCGCTACAAATTCTTAGAAGTATTTCTCCTCCTAATTCTATTTGCGAGCAGATGCTTCAGGGATGAGTCGGGTCTAATTGTGAAGACTTATTATGTGATGTCGCTTGGTATGTGAAGATTAAATTAAGAAATATATGAATAATTAGATATACTCGTATATCAAACTTTGCCCTCTCGAATTCTGCCATTTAAGAGTTCTCAAACTTATGACTCTAAAATAGAGAATTTGAGGAATGGTATCGGATGTTTTTTTAGCTGCATGAGAACTATTGATATCGATAACTATGGTTTGTTAGCCGAGAACGGCAAACTGTGTTGACATTTCGGTTCACTAAGATGTGTAGAAATTGAAGCTTTCGACTACGTGGAAAATTTTACGTAAGGGTTCTAGTTTACGAGTCTCTACATCACAGCTCGTGCCAGCATTCAAGCCATTTTTTGCTGATTGGGCTCATTTAGACTCATTTCTAAAATTTATTGATAAAATAGGCAAAAATTGGACTGAGTTATTGGGCTATGTAAATAGCAGCCGCGGCGGATACATGAAAAAAATAAATGCCATGAAATTATTCACCAGATTCAAAAAAAATATGTATATACAGGGTGGCTGATGAATTTTGCTACATTAAGAAACTCAAATAACTTTTTTTTAGTGTATGGAATTCATTTATTTTTTTTTTTCAAGTGGAAGGTCATTAAATTTTATTAAATGTAGCTTAACTAGTTTTAAAAATAATTGAATTTAAATGCCCCCCATGCTCGTTGACACAAGTGCGGCATCTTAGTAAAAAGTTGTTCATTGCTGCTTTGAGAGTTGCGACAGGAATAGCCGCAATTGTTGCCGAATGGATTGTTTTAGTTCATCCAAATTTGTTGGCTTTGTTTTATAAACTTCTTGTTTACATAAACCCCACAAGAAAAAGTCAGGTGCAGTAAGGTCAGGCGACCTGGGGCGCCAACGAAATTCGGAGTTTCTTGAAATCAGTTTATTGGGAAATTTTCGTCGCAACTCTGTCATAACAGTCTGGGCTATGTGAGACGTTGCCCCATCTTGTTGAAACTACACAGAGTTGAAAGGAATTCTCTTTCGGCGTAGTTCTGGATAGAAAAATTCTTTCAGCATTTTCAAATAACGGTCTCCAGTAACCGTAACGGTGTGACCATTTTCTTCAAAAAAATAAGGCCCGACAATACAGCGTGAAGAAACCGCACACCACACTGTCACGCGAAGAGGATGCAATTCCGTCTCGTGGAGTATCTGTGGGTTAGAAGTACTCCATATTCGACAATTTTGTTTGTTCACATTGCCGTTTAAATCGAAATGGGCCTCATCAGACATGAAAAGGCAGTTTAACATGTTTTGGTCTTCTTCCACCATTTGCAGGATCTTCTGGCAAAATTCCAAGTGAATCGGCAAGTTTGCTGCATTCAGTTTGTTAACCATTTGAATTTTGTAGGGAAATAAGTCTAAATCTTTGTGCATTATTGTTTGCAAAGACTGTCGGCTGACACCAAGTTGAGCAGATAAGCTTCTTGTTGAAACCCTTGGATTGCTTTGTATAGCTGCAGCTACAGCAGCGATCGTTTCCTCCGTCCGAACTGGTGGGTTTCGATGATAAGGCCTTCTTGCGACTGTTCCTTGCTCAGCAAAATTATTCACCAGTCTCATTATGGTCCATCTGCTCGGGGGATCGCCGCCAAACATCCGCCTGTACTCTCTCTGTACCAAAACTACGGACTCCAGTGCGTGATAGCGGCGGACTATCCAAATTCTTGTTTGCGTGTCCCAGTTATGCATTTTAATAAATTTTAAAGATCAATCTGCAAATTAAAACAAAAATGGAACAGATAACTTAAAAAGAAAAAAAGTTATTCAATTTTTTTTTGGTAGCGGCTTTCATCAGCCAACCTGTATATATATTAGGCCGGGTCGATTTGTGGAGAGGCAAAAAAATCGCCCATTGCTCTGTGAAAATCATATTCTAGGGATCAAAATAAGAAACTTTGCCGAAGGCGCATACCTCTAAAACGAATTCTGATGTCCCCCAATTTGGGTCGAACTTTTTAGTTTCTTTTCTATAACTCAGTTAAATTAATTTTTTCATTTACATATGTTCTGACTAAATAAATTTCTTAAGAGAAAAAAATAGATAATATTATAAATAAATAAAAATAAAGAAAAAACATAGCCTTTTAGCTGATTTTTTCATGTAAAGGCCAAAAATGGTGATATTTAGAAATTGGGGGACATCAGAATTCGTTTTAGAGGTATGGTTCCTTCGGCAAAGTTTCTTATTTTGATCCCTAGAATACGATTAATATATATGTATATATAAATCCCACTATCCCAATATTTCTGTTTTGTAATAGGACTATAGATAAGTTCGTGCGGTTTTACAACAGATGGCGTAACTTGATTATTATTCCATCGATCCACATTTCCAAACATTCATTGGAGAGCTACTGTCGTAAGGCACAAACGTCAGTATAAGTTTTTTATTTGAAGCGTAAACAACAATATTTTTACCACACTTGAAAATGTCGAATTTCGTGCTAAATAATGTGTTTTTGCGGGGAATTCTTCTTCATTATTTTAATATGAAGAAAAAAGCAGCCGAAAGTCATCGTATCTTGGTGGAAGTTTATGGTGAGCATGCTCTAGCTGAGCGAACGTGCCAGAAGTGGTTTGCACGCTTTAAAAGTGGTGATTTTGGCTTGGAAGACGAAGAACGCGAGGGTGCGCCGCCAAAGTTCATGGATACCGAATTGGAGGAATTGCTCGATCAAGATCCGGCTCAAACGCAAGAAGAGGTTGCAAAAACTTTGGGAGTTGATCAATCAACCATTTCCAAACGTTTAAAAGCCATGGGAATGATCCGAAAGGTAGGCCATTGGGTGCCGTATGAATTGAAGCCAAGAGACGTTGAACGCCGTTTTATGGCATGCGAACAACTGCTTCAACGGCACAAAAGAAAGGGTTTTTTGCATCGAATTGTGACTGGCGATGAAAAGTGGGTCCATTACGACAATCCAAAACGTCGGGCAACGTATGGATACCCTGGCCATGCTTCAACATCGACGTCGGCGCAGAATATTCATGGCCTGAAGGTTATGCTGTGTATCTGGTGGGACCAGCTGGGTGTTGTGTATTATGAGCTACTGAAACCGAATGAAACGATTACGGGGGATGTCTACCGACGACAATTGATGCGTTTGAGCCGAGCACTGCGAGAAAAACGGCCGCAATACGCCGATAGACACGACAAAGTTATTTTGCAACATGACAATGCTCGGCCACATGTTGCACAAGTGGTCAAAACATACTTAGAAACGCTCAAATGGGATGTCCTACCCCACCCGCCGTATAGTCCAGACCTTGCGCCATCCGATTACTATCTCTTCCGATCGATGCAACATGGCCTGGCTGACCAGCACTTCCGTAATTACGATGAAGTCAAAAAATGGATCGATTCGTGGATTGCGGCAAAACCGACCGAATTTTTCACAAAGGGAATCCGTGAATTGCCAGAAAGATGGGAAAAAGTAGTAGTAAGCGATGGACAATACTTTGAATATTAAATTTGTAACCATTTTACGTCAATAAAGTTTCAAATTTCGAAAAAAAACCGCACGAACTTATTCATTTCAAGTTCTTAAGCTCTTAAAAAACACCCTTTACTATTGAGCACCTCCAGTCGATGCTTTATAAATATATATAAAATAAAAATATTAATGGTATTTTGCTTTTTCCAGTTCTGGATATCGCGGCCTTATATGTCACACACGACTTTTATTGCGAACATTTGACCAGTAAGTGAGAAAATAAAAATAAAGATTGTAAATTAAAAAAAAAAAAAAACTTGTTTAACTTTTAAATGTGGACGAGGGCACTAATTCTGGTTTCTAAGAGTTCTCACTCAAACTGCTATTTAGAGTCCATATAGACAGCTTCTAAGAGCGGACTGCATTAGACCTCGTATTTTGCATGGAAAATGAGCTATAACTTTATAAAAGATGAGTAAACAAACAAAAAGAAACAGGAAAACTAGTCAAAATTCGTCAAAATGGTGATGTGTCTAGGGTGTATACAAAATATACTGGATTTCTATAATTTCAGTATTCGAGTCGGGTATTCGAGTTATGATAGTAATAACTTCTTATGATCGTAATAATGTTTCTTAAGCTTGTTTATTTGTATAGAATATAAGAGCTAGTTTTTCCTCTATACTACAGAGAATCCATGATTGGTTATCTACAAAATATTCGCAGATTATCAGTACTAACCAAGAATTCAAAATATTACTGAATTACAAGCGTAGATTCTTCTGTTTATAAAAAACAGAAACTAAAAAAATACCTACACCCTATTGATGCAAAATTGCTTCATATCCTTAAATCGAGCTCCTTGCGTGCTTGCAGACATTCATACCGCTTTACAATCAAAGTAGCTTTCCTCACCTTTGAGCACGTTTTTAGCACGCAATTTATATAATAAAATGTTTCCACTGAAGAACTCTGAACTTGCGACAATTTATTAAACCACCCACAAAGCGCACACAATAAATACTCGTATAAATGTGAACGAATATAGGCAAGTATTTTCAAGGCAAATAAAAACTACACTCGCATATGAACACAACCAAATATTTCCTTAGACATGCCTGTATATGTGTATGTATGTGTAGCCGCTACTGAGTGCAGCTGTTTCCTCTCATATCGCCGACAATACAATCACATGTGTTGACTGGCGTCGCTATTGTTTCTTGCAAACGAAGCTACTGCGAGCCAGGCGCCCAGCAACAATCATTTCTTTTCTCTGCCACCAGCAACCACTTCGACTGCATAGTTCTAACGTCTAGACGTTTATTGTTGCGGTTAGAAATTTCATATATTTGTCCAAGTTATTATTCTTTGGCTATTATGCGGTGCAAGTTGTAAATATGAAATTAAAGAAATATAAATTGAAAAACATTGTTTGCTGTGCAAGAATCACAGTGCGAGTTAGCTGTTTGGAATATTTTAAATTTAGGATCCCCACTGGGTATACGTTATTAATTTAGGTAAATTTTGTATTTATAATTTTATGTGAAGATGCGCTGGATTTTTCAAAATATGTGTGAACTTTATATTATTTTAATAGGTATTATTAAATAGGTAAAATATATTTAAAAAAACATTTCAAAAAATTTAAATATGTTTATAAAAAATATTTAAAAATCAAAAAATTTTTAAACTCAATATGATGTTGTATAATTTATTTTTATATAATATTTCAAAAAAAATTAAAATTATTTTCATACAATTTTTTTTTCAAATGTTTCGGAAATTGGTTTTTTATCAGTGTCATTTTCGAAAAACACCCCCATCAGATTTTTATAAAGGATGGTTAAGTTTTAAGGACCGGTGTCGATTTTGAATAAAATACAATTTTTTTAGGATGGTCGAAATTTTCGATGACGATGAGGCATAATTGAGGTTATATGCCATTAATGCGCCGAATTATCTCATCCTTTAGCTCCTGAATTATTGCTGGCTTAACGACGTACACCTTTTCTTTTAAATAACCCCAAAGAAAGAAGTCCAACGGTGTCAAATCACATAATCTTCACGGCCAATTGGCATCGCCGCGAAGTGAGATTATTCGGCCATCAAATTTTTCGCGCAAAAGAGCCATTGTTTCATTAGCTGTGTGACAAGTGGCACCATCCTGTTCAAACCACATATCGTCCACATCCATATCTTCCAATTCGGGCCATAAAAAGTTCGTTATCATCTCACGATAGCGAACACTATTCACAGTAACTGCCTGACCGGCCCATAAACCGCACCAAACAGTCATTCTTTGTGAGTGCATTGGTTTTTCGGCAATCACTCTTGGATTATCATATTGACGAATCCACTGAGGTGAAAATGTGCCTCATCACTGAAGATTAGTTCTAAATTTTAAGGAAAACCATTTTTAGGATAAAGATTTTTTTGAAACAAATTAACAAAAAAATAAATTTTTTTAAAGAAATTTATATAACGAAATGGTTTTTTATCATTGTTATTTTCAACAAATCCTAAGATTTTTATATTATTTTAATAGTTACACATTTTAAGGGAAACCATTTTAGGATACAAATTTTTTTCAAAGAAATTTAAATAGAAAAGAAGTTGTTTTGAAAGAAATTTAAATAAAAAAAATTTTTTTGAAAGAAATTTTAACTTTTTAAGAAAAAAATTAAAAACTAAAAATATTTTTTTAACTCAATATAATTTTGTATAATTAATTTTTATGTAATATTAAAAAAACTCAATTTAATTGATAACATTTTTTTTTTTCTTGGGAAATTGGTTTTTTATCATTCGTATCTTAATGGAAATAATTTTTAGGATAAAAAAATTTAAGAACATATTTTTTGAAAGAAATTTAAATTAAAGAACAAACAAATTTTAAAGAAAAAAGGTGGTTAGAACTGCAAATATAATACAATCTCGGCCATCTTGCATATACCACAGTTAGTAAATTATGTTACAATTTTTGTAAATAAATAGTATTTAAAAGTTTTTATTTGCAGGAGTTCACAGATGCGTAAGTGCAGCGCGAGGTGTGTTGAAGAGCTAAGTGGTACAACTGTAGCGCTTTTTAGAAACGAAGGCAAGAATACGTGTGTTTCTACCATTGTCATGTGTGGTTCTTCGGACAGTTTCATGGATGACATTGAGCGTGCTGTGGTGATGGTGTAAATAACTTCAAGTGTTTGGCTCGTGACGGTCGTTATGTGTCTGGTGCTGGTGCCACTGAAATCGACTTGGGATCCGAACTGGCTGTCTCCGCCGATACCATACCGGGTCTAGAACAGAGCGCTGTACGTAGATCTACGATCAAGTCCTCACACTTTCCGTCTACAAGGGACTTAAGTTGTAGTTATATATTTGAATTTAACACTTTTGAAGACTTCTGGTTTACAGGTTTTTGGTTTCTGCACAAGTTTTTAATGTTATGAAAATGCTCCGTTAGAGACTCCATGTTTTCACTTTTTCTGTTTCACATCTAACTAATATTTGTTTTACAACTACGAACTAACTTAAAACTCATACTTAAGTAACAAAACATAGTTCTGCGTGGTCTTGTGTTGTTAGATAAACATCGAAAGTATTCTAAATGAATATTATATTTTCTTTACAAGGAAACAATATTTGTTTGGTGTTTTGCTTTAATGGAGGTTTTATAACCAATATGCTTAGTTTTTCTCTAATTACAGGAATAATTAGCTACTTTACGTACTTTTTTACTACCTTTAAGCAAGAAGGGGAAAACATTTTTTCCTCATTCCCCATCCTTCGTAAATGCAGCCCTAAAATAAGGGAGTGTCAAAGCGCGCTTGTTATTACTTACCTAACCTTCTACATATAACTGAATCATGTAATCTATTCCAGAAAAATAATAAAAATATTTGTAACCAGTATTGCCACCTGTTTCTTGGAAATTAAGAAATTGATTACAAAAATATATAAATTGCAAAAAAAAATATTTATATCCGTCCAATAATATTTTTAAAACGGCGTTACCATCTCGTTTTAAAGAAAAATTTTAATTAGTAGCAAAGTACAATTGGAGGTTAGAATATGAATATTACGGAAAACGTGTACAAAAATAATTAACTAAGCATTAAATAAAATTACTTGGCGGCCGCCGTAGCCGAATCGGTTGGTGCGTGACTACCATTCGGAATTCACAGAGAGCTCGTTGGTTCGAATCTCGGAGAAAAACCAAATTAAGAAAAACATTTTTCTAATAGTGGTTGCCCCTCGGCTGGCAATGGCAAACCTTCGAGTGTATTTCCGCCATGAAAAACTCCTCATAAAAAATATCTGCCGTTCAGAGTCGGGTTGAAACTGTGGGTCCCTCCATTTGTGGAACAACATCAAGACGCACGCCACAATTAGCAGAAGGAGCTCGGCCAAACACCCAAGAAGGGTGTGCGCACCAATTATATATATATATATATATATATTTACCATATATATATATATATATATATTTACCATATATATATATATAATAATATAATTATTTGTGTATAGTGTTGCCACCTAACGCTTAAGATAATACTGATGAATCACGTATTTGGATATGGGTTTGATTAAAAATTATTTTTTCAGTGAACATTGACGCTTATTTTTTAATTTGAAAGTATGGTAATGGTTCTATAATAGAAATAAAATACATTGAAAAAAAAATGATAAAAATAGAAGATTAAATAATAATAAAAATAAAAATATAAAAAAAATATAGCTGAAACCAGAAATTATCTGCCTTTTCTTTCAAAAATTTAATGTTTTTAAATTTTTTGTAAGTGTTCAATTTGTTAGTATTTAATTGTATATGTAAGTGAAGCCGCCGATAGCTGCTAGTAAATAAATAAATAAAAGAATAAATAAATAAAAAAAAATTCTCAATCACACGAGGCCATGCCAAGCGATCCAAATATTTTGGATATTGTGGTCTGCTCTTGCCGAAACCTAATTTAATTTGAGTATCATAACAAGCAAACTAAAGAAATTGTGAAAAAATTTACAATTTTGAGATTTAATTTTAACTTATTTTGGCATAGAGTTATATAAAGTGAAATATCTTCGGTACTTTTTAAGACTTTCATCACTTTCTCAAATAAAATGTTCTTAAAAACAATATAAAAAAAAAATTGTATTTTTGTTGAATATTTTTTGAAAATTTTGTTTTTACTTTTTCGAAAAGCATCCCATGTCAGATTTTATATACCTGCGAGTTTTCTAATGGCATCTCCATAACTTTTCAAGCTATATTCAAATACGTACAACGAATAAGTGAAAATATGCCACTTTGCGGAGTCATCGATTACGAGTACATACCTACATATATGCGTACTAGCGACGCTACGATTGGTTTGCAAGAGGGCGTAACATACGAGTACTTCTTCGCTCAATAGAGAGTAGCAGTGGGGGTTCTCCGACATCTTTCACTTGCATAGTTAACTAAACAAGGTGCGCAAAGCTAACCTGTTGGCAAGAGGGGAGCTACATAAAATTGAAATACGGCAACACAAGTGCGACTATGTGTTATTCTAGCATAGTCTTTGTAATGTTGTAAATTTCTAAGGGTAACAACTAATAACTTTTTGTTTTATTTGCAGCTATTTGATGTTTTCACCTTAGCTAAAAAATTGAATAGAAATCGTGAATGTTTTATTTGTTTCTTATGATTTTCGACGTGGATTAAAACCCAACAAGGTGTCCATCAACGCACTTCGTCATGTGATTGTAAAGCAGCATCTCGATTCATATCGTTTTTGTGGTTTGCTGAATTCAGTTGCTGTTATGTTTGTGGTGCTGTTTCAATCGCGTTTGCATTTCACTACAGAAGAATTTTCGTGCAGGGGAACCAAACTGGGTTTTCTGCGCCACAAAAGGAACCGATGTGCGAGAAGCGATATTTAAACATTGGTCTTCAAGGAAAAGGTTTAAATAAATATAACTCACTAATAAAACTAGTCTCCTAACCCCTGTGAAACAAATGTTGAAGAAAACTATTTCTGCGATTTGCTTTTTTGACAACAATAAATGGGGCTTAATTATTGGCCTTTTCCTATAGCCTTTTTAGCGGCTTAACATACGAGAAGCTACTGGTGTTACTTATAAACATAAAAATAATATTCTCACATAATAGATACACATATATGTATGTTGACCCCTTCTCTTTGCCTCCAGTGGATGCGGTAAAAATTCTGTGCAATCCAAATCCATGCATGACACTAAAAATGCTAATTTAGATAACCGAAAATATTTATTTACCGCAGTAGGAATTCATTCAAATTGAACGACACTGAAATGGAATTTATTTTCTAGTTTAGTTATGCCGTTAGGCAGCAACAGTGTTTAAAAAAATAGACCCGCGCATATGCATATAAAAAAAGGGTCAGCAAACGTTACAAAAATTTGCAAGTAATTTAAAAAATAAAATGAAAATATGGATATGTTAATAAAAGTAAAAAAAGGTATTCTGCATTGCTAAATAATATTTCGATTTAACTCAAACCAGCCAAACCATTGTATAGCATTCGTTTCCTAGGCCTCTATTGAAATATGTTTTTTTTCTGGTTTTCTTTCTTTTTTACCAAATGAAATACATTGAATTAGGCCGCACATCTGCTCTATTTAGTGGTTTGTACTCTAATTTCTACTCCACAAATGGTGCATCTTAAACGTTTCCGTCACCACTGCCTGGCAAATCGCATTTTATCAAAACCTTTTTTACGATATGATAGAAATCATGTTTTTGTATTTAAATCCGAGTTTGGTATCGCACCTTTGAACCAAGTTTTATCTGCTCATATGCCACTCACAAGCTGTAGCGGTCATACCTCTGAATAACTTCGATTATTGATTTCTAGCACAAAGCATGCTTTTAGGCGTGTATAGACGATTTTTATTTTTTGTTGTTAAAAATGCGCCTATTCACCGCTCAACTCCACCGCAAGCGCATAAAAGTCAGCTAGCGCCGCTCAATCATACTTTTTTCTTTCTCTCCATTTTGCGCAGTTTTTATGCGAAGATTGAAAAATATGCGCCTACATACGAGCATCAATACATATGTACACATAAATATATATAAGTAATTTTCTATGGTTCCGCGAGGGAGCAGAAGCCCACATCCGGTTATGGGCAAATGTAAAATATGCTTGAAAAGAGGATATGTTCAATAATTTTATTTTCCCTGCATGTTGTTAGCGTTATTGCTTATTACTTGTTGTTGTAGGATTTGTTGTTGTTTTGCTTTACAAACTTCTCTGGACGTTGCTGCTATTCACATACATATATTCGCATACATGTGTTATAGACATAATCGTACACACACAATTACATACAGGGTTGTTCAGTGGTGAGTTTCTTTTTAAAAATTAAAAATAAAAATTAACAAAATTATATTTCTTTTTGTGTGTTAATGATTTATTACCTGTAAAACTCACAAATATTTGTGTTATTTATAGAGATCGATTTCATATATGTTGCTGCTTTGCCTAACTTCACAGTAGCGTATTTTGTCAACCCAGTTTGCTAAGCCTTTGTGGGTAGATTCTGGCGCTGTTTAATAGTTTGAAAGGGTTTCAAAATTTCCAAAACTCTTTTTTTTCTTAATAAAGAATTAAAAATTATTTTTATCTAAATAATCAAAATACAAGTTTTCAAAAATTTAAAGAAAGAGCCTTGGACAGATTCTCTCATTCGTCGCGATTTATCGCTTGTTTCTCAAAGCTATCGTCGAGTTCTATTTTGGTTTAAAATACAAAAAAAAACAAAAAAAACATTAAGAAGAAAAATATATTAATATTAATTAGCACCTTTTGTAAAAATAGTACTATAGGGTTTTTAATAAGAGGGGTTATTTTGATATTCAAAGAAAAATGCTATTTTTTAATATAAATCATCGGATCTGTATTTCGCTATAAAGAGGAAGGTATGCCGTTAATAGTGGAAAATAACATCAGGCAAATGACCACCACGACCACGCTTACAGAACAATATCCTTTTCATGAAATTTTCCATAAACGAATTGCAAAATGGCTGCCCTATGTCCTCGATAGCCTCACGAATTCTTTGAGGTCTTGAAACGTCCCTGGGCTATTGGCGTAGATCTGCTCTTTCACGTGGCCCCAAAGAAAAAAGTCACAAGGTGTTAAATCATAAGATCTCGGTGGGCAATTGTGGTCACCTCTTCGTGAGATAACACGGTCCGGAAACTTTTCCCGTAAAATATCAATGGTTTCGTTGCTTGTGTGACACGTAGCGCCGTCTTGTTGAAAATAAACCTTGTCCAGATCAATATCAATACGGCCGCTGTAGCCGAATGGGTTGGTGCGTGACTACCATTCGCAATTCACAGAGGGAACGTCGGTTAGAATCTCGGTGAAACACCAAAATTAAGAAAAACATTTTTCTAATAGCCGTCGCCCCTCGGCAGGCAATGGCAAACCTCCTAGTGTAGCCATGAAAAAGCTCCTCATAAAAATATCTGCCGTTCGGCGTCGGCTTGAAACTGTAGGTTCCTCCATTTGTGGAACAACATCAAGACGCACACCACAAATAGGAGGAGGAGCTCGGCCAAACACCCAGAAAGGGTGTACGCGCCAATTATATATATTTATATAGATCAATACCATCCAATTCCGGCCATAAAAATCGTTAATGATATCTCCTGTTTAACACCTAGCACCTGTTATTGGAAATCCCTTTATTATTTTACTTTTTGTTATGCTATAATTTGCTATGTAATGTTCGGTCATGTCTTGTTAGGTCTTGTTATGGTGTATTATGTTTTTTATGTTATGATTTGTTACGTTATGTTATGACTTCTTATCTGAGAAGATGTTATGCTATGTACTAATAATATTTTATTTATTTTTTATTTTATTTTATTTTATAAAGGTTTACATAACAATAAAATTATAATACAAACTGAAATAATATTTTATTTCAAAAAATGTGGTGAAAGTTGATAATTTTTAATCTTAGAACCCCATCTATCCTTTAAAGAGTCTAGATCGATTTTAGATTTTCCACATAATATTGAACAAACAAGTCTGCCAAACCCAAATTTACTCCAAGGCAGCCAAGTACTAGGTGATGCAAGATTAATCAATCCATCGGAAGATGCCATATATACTTTTTACAAAAGCATCGTACTTCAATTATATTTGGCACTTGTGAACTGTGAACAGCTGCAACACACAAAAATACAGGCAATAGAGTGAGTAAAAGTCAATAGAAAGATTTCCTTCATACAAACTCATTTTTCTTTTTTTATTTAGTAAAAACGCTATTAAAAAACTGCTAAGACGGTTAACAATAGTATTACCAAACTTTGGGTACGCAAGAAAATACGTGGCGATATGTTGGTGCTCATGTCTCTCACTCATGCCGACGAGTTCGGCCATTTTGAATGTTCAGTTAATTGTTGACAGATGCTTTGCTTGCACCAGATAAGTTTAAAAAACACCAATTTGCGTCTTTATTTGTCAACGGTATAAATAAATAAAATTCTATAATGAGTTCTTACAACTAACATTTTTAGTGATCTTATGCCTACGTCATCGAAATTATACTTATTGGCAATAACTGATTCACTTATACAATAATTGGTGTATCAACGAAAAATTTCTTATTACTAATATTACATTTCTACACTTGCGTAAGTGTCGTTGCACTTCTTTCATTGCAAGCTAATTGGCATATCACTTGTGAAATCAAGTGGTGTAATGCCACTTATTTGGTTGGGTGTCGTGTTACGACGACCAGTCAACTTCAATTTTTAGAGTGAAATGGCCGGGTGACGTAACTCACGTGTTTCGGCTCATCTTCGATTTTTACCTACTTAAAGAACCTTTTGTGTGAAAAGAGAAATTAAGTGCGTGGATGCATTCCGAATATTGATTGTGTCATACGGAGAAGCTACTTTGGTCAAAAGCAACGTTAATCGGTGGTACAAAATGTTCTCAGAAAGCCGAGAACTTCAGAGCAGACGAAAAAATTGATGAAGTGAAGAAAATGGTATTGGCCAATCGTCGAATCACCTTTAGAAAATTTGTTGAGGACCTAGACATATCGATTGGCTCGTGCCATTCGATTTTTTTCAATGATTTTGACATGGGACGCGTCGCCGCAAAATTCGTACCAAAACTGCTCAATTTCGACCAAAAGCAACATCGCATGAACATTGCTAATGAGATGTTGGACTCTGTCCGCGACGACCCAAATTTGCTCCAGAGTGTCATAACTAGTGACGAATCGTGGGTTTATGGTTATGAAGTGGAAACCAAAGCTCAATCAACTCAATGGAAGGTGCCGCACGAACCAAGACCGAAGAAAGCGCGCCAAGTTCGGTCGAATGTAAAAGTTTTCCTTACCGTTTTCTTTGATTCCAAAGGCGTTGTGCATCATGAGTTCTTGCCACAGGGTAAAACGGCCAATGAGGAATATTACCTGGAAGTTATGTGCAATTTGCGTGAAGCAATCCGCCAGAATAAAAATTGGCTCTTGCATCATGATAACGCCTCTGCTCACACATCGTTGCTTGTGCGCGACTTTTTGGCCAAAAACAACACACTAATGTTGCCACAATCACCGTATTCCCCAGATCTGGCCCCCTGTGACTTTTTCTTGTTCCCGAAACTGAAGAGGCTCATGAAAGGGCGACGCTACGCTAAGATTGACGAGATGAAGACGGCATCGAAGGAGGAGCTGAACAAGATAAAAAAAAATGATTTTTTAAAGTGCTTCGTAGATTGGAAAAAACGTTGGCACAAGTGCATAATATCTCATGGGGATTACTTGGAAGGGGATAAAATAGATATTAGTGAATAAATAAATAATTTTTGAAAAAAACCACAAATCGCGATACTTTTTGAACACACCTCGTATATTAATAATTCCTTGAAGAGGTTATAAAGCTTCAGCTCTCCATTGTGCTGAAAGCCTTCAAGAAATTAGTAGTAGTGAGAAAGTTAGTCAATGATGACACTACCCAAAAGTCTACACAAAACATGCACGCTCTGCTTCACTTTAGTAATAAGCTTAAAATGTAGCGGGTGTTGAGTTCACCTTATTCATTCGCTAACTTTCAATAACTTGGAGAATTGTTGCCCGACTTGCTTTCTCAATAGCATTTTGGATGCTTCCATCTAATACAATTTTAAACTTGGACCACACAACACTGTATTTTTATTAAGGGGTTACATGGGTTTCGTTGGTTCAAAAAATCGATTTATTTTTTTTTGGCTTATTAATTTCTACAACATCTCAGAAATATTATCCTTAATTTTCAAGTCGATCCGAATAATAAATTCGGAGATAAAGCCTTTGGAATGTGTGCGCTCCAAGCCACTTTTATTGTTACTCAAAACTTTAAACGCGTTTTTCTCGGAACTGTGTTTTCAAAGTCGGTTGTCAAATGTTCTAGAAAACTACTCAACCGATCATGATGAAATTTTACACAGGTGTTCGAAATACAATTTACTCGTGCTTGAACGAAGAATTTTGTTTTTTTTTTCAATTACAACTGTTTAAAAAAAAAACAAAATGTCAAACAAATTTGACCGAAACTTTCATTTTTTTGGAAAAATGTCTGCAAAAATTCCAATTTTTACTTTTTTTTCTTTCCTTCGTTCAAGCACGAGTTTATGGTTTTAACTAAAAAACGTATTTTTGGTTTTTCATTTTTGATGAGCCTGTCAGGAGTTGTGCTCCTTTTATTCGAGGGGTCACCGGAAATGACGTCACAATGGAGGAGTTTTAATTTTTTTTTTGAAAATTTCAGAAATTGTTCTTTAAATATGTATCTGTAAGACAGAAAAAAGTTTGAATTAAATAAATAATTTTTTACGTAGAAAAAAAAAAATATTGAAAATAGGCCCTTTTTTACCCGACGAAACCCATGTAACCCCTTAAGTTATTCTTCCCATGTGCGTTTAACAGAATACTTTGGTATAGATGGAATACCTCGCATGTAACTTCCTTCAACCGCTAAGCGACGCATACCACGTTCCCACGACAATCGGTTCTACGTTACCGGAACGACCCGGATTTATATCCGGTCGAGGACTGTCACTTCAGCAGCATTCCCCATATATATACATATAAAGTTTATGCTGCTACAACAACAGCAACGGAGTGGTGATATTGATGAAAGGCTCATTGATTTTTTTATTGAGAAAGCTGTTAGGCGGCCGCCGTAGCCGAATGGTTTGGTGCGTGATTACCATTCGGAATTCACAGAGTGGTCGTTGGTTCGAATCTCGGTGAAAGCAAAATTAATAAAAACATTTTTCTAATAGCGGTCGCCCCTCGGCAGGCAATGGCAAACCGTCGAGTGTATTTCTGCCATGAAAAAGCTCCTCATAAAAATATCTGCCGTTCGGAGTCGGCTTGAAACTGTAGGTCCCTCCATTTGTGGAACAACATCAAAACGCACACCACAAATAGGAGGAGGAGCTCGGCCAAACACCTAACAGAAGTGTACGCGCCAATTATTTATTTTTTTTATTTTATTTTTTTAAGCTGTTAGTCCCATAATAACTCTCAAAAATATACTTCCAGTCGACCCCACCCTGTATACTTCGTTGGCGCGCACATTATTTAAGCAATATTGATGAGCTGCTACATACTGTTGTATGTACCTAGAGCGGTTATTGCCTTTATTGCCTTTATCGTTGTTATTGTTGTAATTTTTGTTATTATTATGTTACCCATTTTGAGTTGTTACTCAATACGAGCTGTTGTTGTTGTGCATTTTCGATGAAAAATTGCTAAATTTTTATGATTACGAAAACTGCGCACAGCTACTCCTCCGTCCACTTCAATTCATCACCCAGTTTGGGATTTTCGCCAAAATGTGACGCTGCTCCTACCACTCCGGCCAGGCATTGATGCTTCTTAACACATTTTTCTTTTTCTCTTCACTTACTTCGTTTCAGCGCCAGTTTTCTTCATCATCTATTTTCAATATTTCTTTTCCTGTCTGTGTGTGTATATGTTTTGCTTGTTGCTTTATTCATATTATAACGCATATAATGTTTGCTATGCTGCTTCATTTTAGACCAACAGCTGTGCACTCATCCTCACAACGTATTTGATAAATATTTTTTTAATTTTCCATCTTTCCCTTCTTTCATTGCTCCATCGCTCCATTTTTGTAATTTTTGCCATTTTATCTTCACAGACTATCGCATATGAGTTTGCATACATTTTCGCTGATTATTATTAAAATTTCTTCAAAATTAACTGAGATTGCTTTACCGTCAGATTGAAGAATGACAGCGTGAAATTCCTTTAAGCTTTTTACTCGCTTTATTTTTTAAGGGAATATTTACTCCAAAGATAAGTTGGTTGATTACCTAATATTGTCAATAGACGGTGCCACCTTGTTGTTGTTGCAAGCTCAGCTGTTGGCGCCATCAGCTAAATAACAGCACATTTATCATTTATTTGGTAATATGGAAAGGACTTGCACAGCAGTTCATGCGATGGATTTATTTGAGTGAAAGGCAAGGAAAAAAGTATGGAATTTCAGAGAAATTAACTACAAAAAAGGAAAATATCGCTTTAAGCTACATTTATGTAATTGGCCAGTGTGGGAATCGGCTTTTCGAAGGTGGTAAAAGTATATCTAAATCCAAATATCAAATACAGTAAAAGCTCTGTTGTTCTTGTGAAGGCGCAAACATTTCAAATACTTGTTAAAGAAATGTTGCTGCAGTGATGTGAATTTGGGATGTGAATCTGGATTTCTTGCTTGGGTGTGATCTGGGCCATTTCGGTGAAGCAACATAGGCTGTAGAAGGGATGATAATACATTTTAGAAATATTCATCGGATTTGTATTTTCTGATAAAATCTTTAGAAATTTTTTATTTATTTATATATATGTAAGAGTAATAGTTATAAATAACCAATACACTAAAATTTAACAAGAACGCTGGCTACTAAGGCCTTCGGCTAGAGGATCTTTAGAAATAAAATGGAAAAAATAATACAATAAGCGTTCTTCAATTAAGCAAAAATATTTCAAGCTCTTTTTTAGTATCTGGGAATAAATATAGCTGCTATGCTTTTGTGTATATCTAATATCTTTTCTGTGTATTTTCTCGTTCTTTTTATAAAGCTTTTGTCTGAGAATAACTAGTGAAATTTTATGACAAATAACTTTCTATAACATTTTACCACATTTTACAACCCATTAACGCCTTTCAAATGCCACTTTATTTAGACAATTCAAAATACAGGTCTTTCCGACCCTCTTTTGAGCGAGCTAATGGGTTAAAATGTCCTGAAGAAATTTTACTTTATGTACCGAAACTACATATTTCGCTCCGATATGGTTTCTAACCCTTTTACCACTTCTTCTTAAATCATACAAGCAAAATTTTTCAAACATCGCCATAAAAAAATGTCTACCTGAAAATGCAAAAATATGTGGAGGCTTTACTAAAACTAATACCATGTCTTTCATCCTGAGTTGTAATTTCTTTGCCCTCAGACAATGATACTGAAATTGTTGTACGGTGTATTTGATGTGCACATCCTTTGCCTAAGTCTTTGCCCGAGCTGTTTCTACAGTGACTTTTTTGGACTTGATCCAGTTCTTCGAATAAAAGTACGCCAATTTAATGTCACGAGGGGTGCCTTTTATATTCTGGGATTAGAGAACAAAAACAAATTTTAATCATCGAAAATCACTTTATTGTTTTTCAAAATATTCTCCATGAAGATCTATACACTTTTGCATGCGTTTCAACCAATTGTCGAAGCACTTTTGCCACTCTGAATGAGGTACCTCCAAAACATGCATTCTGAATGCCGCAACCGCTTCTTCAGGTGTCGAAAAACGTTGACCTCTCAGTTTGCTTTTTACGTACGGGAATAAAAAGAAGTCATTCGGAGCCAATTCAGGACTATACGCCGGATGACCCATTAATTCGATGTTTTGGGTGCTCAAAAATGCAGTTGTTTGAGCCGATGTGTGAGAGCTCGCATTGTCCTGGTGAAGATGGATCCGTCTTCGGCGATTAGTTTTCCTAATTTCTTGGAAGACAACTGGCAAACAAATGGTTGTGTACCACTCAGAATTTACTGTTCTCCGTTGTTCTAGTGGTACGGTTGCGACATGTCCAGTTTTTCCGAAAAAACAGGCGACCATTTGCTTGGAAGTGCTTCAGGCGCGAAGAACTTTTGTTGGATTTGGCTCATCTTGAAACACCCATACAGTCGACTGCTGTTTACTTTCGGGCTCATACGCGTAAATCCATGATTCATCACCTGTCACGATGTCATAGACGTGTTTCGAAGCCCCGCGATCGTATTTTTTGAGCATTTCCTTCGACCAATCGACACGAGCCCTTTTTTGAGCGATTGACAAATTGTGTGGGATCCACCGCGAACAATTTGTTTGCAATTTTTTTGTTTATGCAATATCGAATGTATGCTGGTCCCACTAATGCCTAAGATTGTCTTAATCTCACGATAGGTCACATGACGATCTTGCAATATCAGTTCGCGCACAGCATCAATGGTTTTCGGAACAACAACTGATTTTGGACGACCTTCACGAAATTCGTCTTGGAGTGAACTACGACCACGATTGAATTCACCATACCATCGATAAACACTGGTCCTTGATGGAGCTTCATCGCCAAAAAATGAATTAAGTTCATCCATGCAATGTTGCTGAGTTAATCCACGTCGAAAGTTGTAAAAAATAATCGCACGAAAATGTTCACGATTTAATTCCATTTTTGGACCGAGATGAATCTTTTAAGTTACTGTAAACAATACAAATAGCGCTGGTATTTCAAAACGTTCTGAGTACGTAAAAGCCAAAAAATGTCAAACTTTGCGATACAGCTGTCAGTTGCCAGATTGCAACACCAGGGTTGCCAAATCCCGAAACATAAAGGCACCCCTCGTATCACAGCACAGCAAATGACAAAAATGCACTTTCAAAGAGTTCCATCCTTACACTAAGCATTGAATTTGACGTGCGATATGCGCCTACTTTGAGAAGCGACATTTACGGGCAATAATGAAAGCTAAAGTGATAAATGAACGAAAATTGTTTATATGTTTTATCAGTGTGCGTCCCGTCACTGCTGTTATCCCTCAAATTATCCGCCGATTAGACTACAGTTTGCACTCCGTAACAGTGAGAAAAATTAGCTTATTTTGAGGATTGCCATGCTGAAAATGGAATAAATCGAAATTCTCTAATAGATTCTTTATTATATTATATTTCATATATGCATATGTATATCTCACAAAAAATGTTGCTATCTTTTCTCCGGAGCTATGAAATTTAATATATGTTAAGACCTTTGCCAAAATATCTGGAAAATTATTAAGATTTACATGAGTCCAACTGGTTTAAAAGCGTCTCCAAAATTAGAGTTTTCTTATAAGTAAAATTGGGTTCCTAAAAAATTTGTTTGCATAAAACTAATGCCATAAATCTTGGCTGATTTAGACTTCTCTTTCATTTATCCAATTTATCTGGCAAATCTCATTATTTTGATTCCGTAATAAAAAATATTATTTTTATGTATGCATTTTATGTATGTAATAAAATTTAAAACTTTTATGCATGCCTGTTTTATCTGAGGTGATTTGTTTGGAAAAAAATTCTAAATTCTAATTTTATTTTTTATCGACTTCTGGGAGTACTTTCGAATTGGTCCTGTTCACATAAACTTGAATATTTCTGTGGAATATTTTGGCGGAAATCATAAAATATGAAAAAATTTATAGCTCCTATGGAAGGATTATGCTATTTGTGTTTTTGCGTGGAGATTGATGCTTACATGCAAGGTGGCGTACCTTATAAGTCACCTTATCGGACGACGTATATGTGGGTGCTTTGTGTTTAGCGAAAACGATGTGTCGATGTGTCGATCCAAAAATAACGAGATCAAAAATTATTTCGCTTATTAGCTCAACACTACAAAGCAAAATAATGATAAGTTAAGAGCAAATGAATGAATGCATTTCAAAGTATTAAGAACGAATAAAAGTATATGAACAAATTAAAGGATAATTATTAAAAATGCAATAAGCTTAATCTAGTTGTGGTGTCCCCACATTCCATTTCAAACATTTATTAACAAAAAATGGTTACAAATTTAATCTTCAAAATATTAGCCATCGCTAGCGATACATTTTTCCCATCTCTCAGGTAATAATTTTACAATCATGCCCATGTCTTTCAAACGTTTGGAAATGGTTTTTTGGGTCATTCCCAACTGCTCTGCCATCATTTCTTGCGTTTGACCATCATCTTCATCCAACAATGCTTGCAATTCGGCGTCCTCAAACTTTTTCGGTGACCGGCCACGGTCCTCGTTCTCCACGCTGAAATCACCACTTCGGAATTTTTCAAACCACCTGAAGCACTGTGCTCTACTTAGAGCATGCCCCCTATAAGCTTCTGTAAGCATTTGATGAGCTTGCGATGCATTTTTCTTCTATTGTTAACAGAAAATCAACGATGTCCGCAAATCGTAGTTTGAAGGCACGAAATTCGAAATTTTTAAGGGCGAGAAAAATGCATTGTTGTATGAAACGTAACAGACAATGAACTGAATATTGTTGACAGATGACAGACGAGAAAAACTAGACATTTGGGAAGAAAATCGTTTATCATCTCTCGATAGCGCAATCCATTCACCGTAACTGTTGCTCCAGCTTCATTTTCGAAAAAGCAAGGTCGGATGAGTCCACCAGACCATAAATCGCACCAAACAGTCACACGTCGAGGACCGAGAGGCTTTTCAATAATAAATCTTGGATTTTCTGAGCTCCAGATCCGACAATTTTGCTTGTTGATGAAGCCACCCAGGTGGAAATGGGCCTCCTCACGCAAGATGGCTTTTCGATGGAATTCCGGATCTTTTTCATGCATTTCAACGACCCAATCAGCAAAGACACGACGTTGTTAATGATCGACCGGCTTGACTTCTGGTGTTAACTGGACTTTATAAGCCTTAATACCCAAATCCTTAAGCAAAATACGGTGTCATGACGTTTGTGGAATGCCTAATTCGAAAGAACGAGGAGGAATGGACCAACCTGGGTTTTCTTCAACACTTTCGGCTGTTCGAGCGACGTGCACGGATTTTACTCTTCACATCACTAACTTGTCCCAAGAGCTCGAACTTTTTCACCAATTTCTGTACTGCGGTCCGACAAGGTGCTTCACGATGACCCAAAAGTATTTTACGAACCGTCTTTGCCAAATTTTTTCCATTTTTATAGTGAATTTTAATAATTTCAACGCGTTGTTTAAGCGTGTATCGTTCCATTTTTATTAATGGCGTAGATTCTACTTGTCAAATATCAAAAAATGACAGCTTCAAAAGTGAAATGTACCGAAATAGCGGGCTTTTCAAAATAACACCTGTTATTGGAAAAACCTTTATTTGACTATTGTAAACTAGACAGCTGAATTATACAAGCTTAGACAAGCAATGGAGCGCTTAAAGTCAAAATAAAGATTTCCATCTATCAAAATCATATTTTTTTATTTCGTAAAAAAGTTATTCAAAAACAAAATTGGATGATTAATATTGCACCACACCACCTTGTGTATATAATTTTCCTAGTTCCTGCAAGGAACAAATAGGTGGCCAATTGCGGTTTTACCAATCGGATGCTGAGGCCGTCAGCTGTTTCCTCAGATAGGAGTCCAATTCTTGTGTGCCGACAGAAAAACTTTTGAGTGAAGTGATTTGGTCAGAGTGTCACTTGTTTTTAAATAGAAGTTACTATTTTTTTAAAGAGCTATAGGAAAGTTTTTCAAAAAAACACACGTAAAATTCAGAAAAAAGCATGCAATTTTTATTTAAATCGATAGTACAGTCCATATAATTTAATGTTTGAAGAATATTTCATGCAAATGTTGACCACGAGTGCGCTTCAAATGGTCCATCCACTTAGTCCAATTTTGGCATACTCTTTCGAATGGTTCGGCCGGTGTCTCACATATAAATGCTTTAATGATATCTTCCAATGCGTTAATTGAAGCAGGCTTGTCTGAATAGACATGAGCTTTAACATAGCCCCACAAAAAATAATCTAAAGGCGTTATATCGCACGATCTGGGTGGCCAATTGACAGGTCGCGAACGTGAAATAAAATGTTCACCGAACTCGCCTCTCAACAAATCCATTGTTACGCGTGCTGTGTGGCTTGTGGCACCGTCTTGCTGAAACCACATGTCATGCAAGTCAAGCTCTTGCATTTTGGGCAAAAAAAAGTTGGATATCATTTCGCGGTAGCGCTCGCCATTCTTCGAAGAAGGACGGTCCAATGATACCTCCAGCCCATAAACCGCACCAAAATATGAACTTTTCTGGATATATTGGTAGCTCTTGCAATTCTTCAGGCTGATCTTCACTCCAAAATCGACAATTCTTCTTATTTACGTACCCATTGATCCAAAACTGATCCAAGCTGAAGACAATTTTTCGATAAAAAAGTGTATCTTCGGCCAACTTTCCAAGAGCCCATTCACCAAAAATTCTACGTTGCGGTTGGTCGTTCGGCTTCAATTCTTGCACCAGCTGTATTTTGAAAGACTTCACACCTAAATGCTTTCGCAAAATTTTCCACGTTGTTGAGTAACAGAGGCCCAATTGCTGCGAACGGCGACGAATCGATAATTGATGGTCATCATTAACACTGGCCGATACAGCTGCGATATTTTCTTCAGTTCGCACTCAACGTAAGCGTGTTGGTGGTTTTATGTCCAATAATGTAAATTTGGTTCTAAATTTAGTCACAATAGCTCGAATAGCCACTTCAGTGGGTCGATTAAACTGACCATAAAATGGAAGAAGCGCGCGATAAACTTTCTTAAGAGAACACGCATTTTTATAATAAAGTTCAATGATTTGCAAACGTTGTTCGTTTGTAAGACGATTCATGGTTAAAGTATAGACCAAATTGAAGATGTTTGACAGTGAAACAAAACACGAAACGTGCGTCAGCTGTTTAAACCAACTGTTTAAAAAGATAATAGCTAAAAAACACCATTTATATCAAGGTGTGGTGTCATTTGGGAGCAATAGGTAATTTTTGAAGTGAAAACTTCTTTAGAATCGTTCCGAGTGATTTGAGACTCGATGAAACGAAAAAGCGACACTACGAAGCGTTATACATATGTTGATATACGTATATGTGTGTGCCTGCGTACTGCTGAGCCACGCTAGTATAGTGACTATTGTAGTATGTATACTACACTGCCTATTACTTGCTTTGGTGTTTAGTTCAAGCGTCATACGTATGTATGTTTGTATGTATGCTAGTACGTATGTGTGCGCGCCTGCGTATTACGGAGCCACGGTGAGCGAGAAGGCATTATGTATACCTATACTACACTACCTAATACTTGCTTAGACCAAGCGTCCTACGAATGTTTGTGTGTATGTTAGTAATATACATCTGTGTAATATACGCGTTACGACGCTCATAATAGCAACCGCGTGTGCTGTATTGCGTCCGTATTTTTATATTCGTAAATATTTTCATTTTTAAGTATTTACCGCAATTGCAGGCGGTGTTGCAATATACCACAATCAAAATGACGGTGCTCGTATTGTAACTCCACAGATAGATCTGAATGCACAGCAACTAGAATCACTGTCTGTTCAGCTCTCTAAAGTGGGAGAAATATGTGCATGCGAAACCAGATTGAGCAATGGAGAAACAGTTTTAATTGTGGCAATTTATATTTCACCGAATCAATCAATAAATAGCATCACGGAATTCATTCACGAAAATTTAATAAGTTACACCAGAAGTATCGCGGATACTTAGAAAAGATTACGATAAAGTTGCAATGATTTTAAGTGGCGGTTTTAACGTCAATTTTGCATTGGACACAGCGGTTCCTTTAATTGACTTTCTCAATACAACATTCAATTTAAAAATGTGTAACAATCGCACTGAATCGACAACACGATCAAAAACAACAACTGACGCGGTATTTCAAAGATATGTTGACAACATCGAAACCAAATAATTCGTATTATATTTTAGCTATCATAAGCCACTCGTATCATTTATTGAAATTGAAAACATTGAGGATGAATAATAATAAAATGAAGAAAATAAAATATGAACTTTATAGCAATATTATAATGAACCTATAATCATCTTGCTCCTAATGCTGCTTTCGTTTCATTCTCTCTCAGTTTGTTTTACGGAAGGTTTCACTTCTATCGCGTCTAACCGTTAGACTGGTATTTTTTTGTTTTCATCTTTATCCTCATTTTACTATTTTTGGGCGGTAATAAAATGGGTCCTCTCATACAAAAACTGCAGAAAAAAGTTTTTCAAAGTGCTATAAAAAGAAGTTGAAGCTTGAAATGTGCGCGCCCGGACGACCTGGAATTTTTAAGTTATGGTGAATAAAGAATATCTCTTCTAGTACACAGTAAATAGCTATAAAAGTAGTAAATAGCGATGGCAACTTAAAAAACAAAAATTAAATGGAAAAAAATGTATTTAAAAGAAATGTATTTATTGTATTTAAAATGGTTAAAAAAAAATGTTAATGGAAAAAAATATTATTAAAAAAAATACTTTTAATAAAATTAAAAAATTTTTTTTATTTCTTTTATTTGAAATATTATTAAAAAAAAAATTTTAATAAAATTTTAATAATTTTTTTTGTAAATAAAAAATATTTTTATAGTTTTTAATTTTAATAATTTTTTTTCATTAAAAAAAAATATTTTTTTTTTAATAAAATTTTAATATTTTTTTTAAATAACTTTTAATTTTGATATTAAAAAGAATTATTATTAATTAAAATATATTAAAAAAATTTAAATTAAAATGGCTTAAAAAAGTGTTAATTATCATTGTTTTTTCTTCATAAAATGTTAATAATTTTTTTTAATAAAATTTTTAAATTCAATTTTGTTTTTAATTTCAATTAAAATTAATTTTTAATTTTTTTCGGTAACTTGTTTTTTTTTTTATTTGAGTTTAATTGCAATTTTTTTATAATTTAATTAAAATTTTTTTTAAATACAATTGTTTTTACTGTTTATCTATCTATCTGTTATTTACTACAAGAAAATCTAACACATAACTTTGACCTATAAAAATACTCGTTATCTGACTTCTGTAGGTTTTGCTTTTAGTTTATAAAATCAATGATGGTGGTGGAAAAATATAATTTTTGAACTCAATTTTTACTAAGACACATTCCTATGTCGCCATTTTGAAAGATTCAATGACTCATAATTTGAATATTGCGTTAAAACATAGCCAATAAGGACTTGCCAACTAAATAGTGAAAAGTCTATTTAAGCTGTTTTATCAAAAAATCAGAGAAATAAATGTAAAATAATTCAACTGCGTTTGTTTGCTGTCAGCATAGTTAATTGGCCGGTGTGTAGGTGTGAGAAGCAACGCAAACGATCATTTACGCGCACATTCATACAAAGGATACATTCATATTCTACTTACGTACACTAACACACACACATTTTCGTATATACATTTCTTTTATTCACTTTACTTACATTCCAAATATTTCATTAAGCGTAACATAACCGCTGCTAGACATTAAAAAAACAGCACAAAGTGCCGATAAAAACCTGGAGCATATGTAGCCAAAGGTGTGTTCAGTGTCCCTACGGGTGTAGGTGCGTATGTTAAACGGCTTCTGCAAGTACTCGTACACAACACCGTTGCATTGCAATGCTTGCTCGTTTACGTAGCAGACAGCTGGCATGCACGCAGGGAACGTGATATTATTCTGTCGCCCCTACTCGCATGGCACTGGCGGCGGTATAAATGAAGGAGGTGAGTGTGTGTGTGTAGCTGCAAGTGCGTGGTGGGTGTGTGGTGTTGCTTTAATGGTTTTTCATATTATACTGATTTATTTATGCCACCCAAATGTGGCGTACAAAGGAATGTAAAAAAAAAAAAATCCTTCTACTCCTTGTGAAAAAAATCATTAAAAGTCCGTCAACACAGGAAAGAAATTAACAAGAAATAAAAACAACAGCTGGCTACCGTTTGGCTCCTACACGTACACTTTCTTCTGCCACTTACTCACCCCCCACGATTAGTATTTTTTTAATTGCCGCACACTATTCCTCACGCCACACACACACATTTGTATCTTCGTTGTGATTTGATTTTCCTTGCACAATTTCGTTTTGTTATACGCTTGGTTGGCGCGTCTATGTTGGTGTTTAATTACAATGCATTAATTTCTCGCAAGATTCCGCCTTTTCCGTTTTTTTGAGTGTCGGTGCTTGTAGGAATTTTTTCTTTATTCTGCTATTAGCTATCATCCGCTTTTCGTTTATTTTTGGCGGTTGTGTTGTAATCAAGAATGTTAGCAACTAATTTGCAATTAACGCCCGACCATAATTAATTTGTTTATACTGCTTGGCGCAGAGTGCGCGGCAGAGAGATGGCAGCAAGTAATGGCCAATGTGTTAATGTGTTCTTGAGCGACCAGCAGAGGGCGAAGAATTGCACTGATAGCTTTAATTGTCGAAGCGAGTGTGGTCATTTTCCAGTTTATATTCGAAATTTGGGAAAATAAAATGGTAAATTGAAAATTTAATACTGCAGTGGGAAGCCATTGTTGAATTAAAAAAAATATATATTTTTTTTGTTTAAGAGATGTTCTAGTACCTTCAAATTGGCATACTCAAATGTTTAAAATGGGGGAAGTTTTTAAAAACTTTTACTTTAAATTTTTCTGCAAATCTCGTTATTGGAATGCGCAGCACATAGAAAACTTCAAAAACGATTTTCTCGCTACTAAAGTTTTTGTAACTCATAACTCGAAAAGTTTGCATCCAGTGACTAAAAATATATAGTTTATATTCCATTAATATTGTGCATGGAATTATTAACAGGTTTTTAAACAATTAAATAATACATGACATTATGCGAAGTATGTGCCATTGAAGACTACCACTTTACTCTATCTTTCAGGCAGCATACGGATTCCTCTGATGAAAAATTCGAGTTTTGTTGATTTGACCCATTCAGTGGGCCAGTTTGCGATGCTCTCGTAAGAAGTGAACCGCTCTCCAATAAGGGCTGGTTCCATTGATCTGAACGGATGGTGCTCCGAAGGTGCCATGTCTGGGAAATACGGCGGGTGGGGCAATATTTCCCTTTGGTTGCTTCGATTAAGGGTGACCCCGCATCGGAGTGCCACATAGACCGCAAGTTGGGTCCGTTGTGTTGCCCTAGAGCTCATTATATTATATGATTTCCTAACCGAGATTTTTATTATAGATTTTGGTCAAAGATATTAATTCGATTCGAGAATTTTATGAGAGATTCGATTTTCAGGTCCAAGAGTACTGAAAGTTTGTCAATTGTTGAAGAGCATAGAAGAGTGAGTCGACTTCTGGCTAGGCCGGGACAACTGCACAGCAAATGCTTGCTCGATACTTCCTCATCTTCGTACTCGCAGTATCTGCACAGGTCGTTTTGAGGAACCCCGAGCCGACGTACGTGAGTGCCCAAAGGCACTAACTTGTGATAAGAGATATTATATGCCGGTGATAAGAGATATTATATGCCTTAGTTCGTGTTTTGAAAGACTTATAAGGGTTTTTGTCTGTTTCAGAATGTAGGATGGCCAGATTTGTCTGGTGGTAACGCAAGTAGTTTCCACTCGCCACCTCCGATCAGCAATACTGTGAAATTCTCGATCAATGATCATTTTACATATTGAGAGCGGAATGTGGATTGTGGGTAAGTGACTAACATTTGGTTGCACAGCTCCAGCTCTCGCGAGCTCATCAGCTTTGCAGTTACTTTCGAATCCACTGTGATCCGATATCCAGATAACTTGGACAGAATTCTGAACACTTATCTCGTTATGAGATAAGAGACAGGATCGAACCACATCTGAGTGGGTATAAGAGGAGCTGAGTGCTCGAACGGCCGCTTGACTGTCAGTGAAAAAGCGGATATCCTCTAGTGATATTCTATTTTCTAAGGTAGTTTTCGCAGCATACCAGATAGCGCATACTTCCGCTTGGAATACACTACAGTAGTCGGGTAATCTAAATGATAGATTGATGTGAGAGGAATTGGAAAAGATTCCAAATCCCACTTTATCGCCTTGTTTTGAACCATCTGTATATATAATCAGAGGGCCATCGATTTCGGTAAGATTTGTCTTCCATTCTTCCCTGGTTGGAAGTGAACAGGAGAATAGCAAGGGTGGTGATGGAAGACTTACATGATAGTCTATGTCGGAAGAGATAACAGTGTTCCTGTTCAGTATGGCCGAATGACCAAGATACTTATTCCCTTTCAATATGGCATTCATGCGTGTCGCTGCTTTCGCTGCAATCGTTTTTCCAGCCAGATCGCTAGGGAACAAGTGAAGCAACGTATTTAGAGCCTTAGTAGGTGTTGTACTCGATCAATTGTGGCTACTCTACACCGTTTTTCGAGTGCTGTCCACCATACAACCACACCGTAGAAGAGTATCGGTTTGATGATCGAGGTATATATCCAATAAATGATCCGAGGTGAAAAACCCCAGGTTTTGCCTATAGCTTTCTTACAAGTATAAAGAGCAATGAAAGCTTCCTAGATATTTAGCTGAATCTGATAGAAGTAATGATTCCCCTTTTAAAGTTATTGTTTGAAGTGCAGGAGATTGTTGTTTCCTATTGAAGAGAACAAGATCTGTCTTTGCTGGATTCGCATTTAGTCCGCATTCGGTGCACCATTTTGACAGAATATTGGTGGAGCGTTGCATGAGGGTATTCAGGTGTTTGCCTGACACGCAGAGAGCAATATCATCTCCATAGGCTACAACCTTGCAGCCTGCTTTTTCGAGATTTCGAAGCAAACTGTTTACAGCGAGATTTCAGAGAAGGGGTGAAAGTACTCCGCCTTGAAGAGTGCCTTTCACGGCGTACATTCTCATGCGGCTTAGCCCAAGTGGTCTGAAGTGATTATTCTATTTTGGAGCATTTGTTCGATCACCTTTCGGATGGAGTAATTAATACCCAATTTGGCAATTTGAGACAAAATAGCGTTCAATATTATTAAAAGCACCTTCTATGTCCATAAATGCGACAAGAGGGTACTCCTTATTGTGAAGGGAAGTTCCACTGTTCGCACCAGTGAGTGAAGAGCCGTTTCAGTCGATTTCCCTTTAGTGTAGGCGTGTTGTGTCTCAGAGATCAACTTAGTATCAAGTTGGGTTTTGATTTGCTCATCTAAGACTTTTTCAAAAGCCTTTAAGCAAAAAGAGATTAAGCTAATGGTCCTGAAATCGTTTGGTTTGCAGTAGGAAGGTTTCCCCGTTTTCGGAATGAATACTACCTTCGATTTGTTCCAAATTGTCGGAAGGTAAGAGAGATTTAAACACTTGTTAAAGATCATTGTTAAACAAGGCAGCAGAATTTCTAGTCCTTCTTGAAGTTCTGCTGGAATGATGTTGTCAGGACCTGGTGATTTAAATTTTTTAAAACTTAGTATTGCTGTAGAGATGCTATTAGAGCCGATTAGATCTGATCTATTCTCATAATTACTCTGAAGAGTGCTAGGAAGTGCAGGTAAGTTGGCAACGCAGCCTGGAAAGTGAGATTCTAGAAGTATTCTAAGAGTGTGGTCAGTTGAAGTAGTCCAAGTTCCATCTTGAGTCATGATAAAACTGGGAGAGACTGGGCTTGATGCAGGAATCTTGCGTAGTCTGCTTACTTCTGAAGTGTTCTCTAATTTTTGAGTCTATGATCGCCGGGATGTGCGTTTTGCACTTCTGACAGCTTTCTTAAAGTCTTTGAGACATTGTCGATATTCTTCCCATTCGTCTGTTATTTTAGATTGGTTAAAGAGTTTCCGAGTTCGATTGCGAAGTTCTGAGATTTCTGGAGTCCACCAAAATGGTTTATACTTACCTCCTGTTTTCAGCGGACAAGATTGTCATGCTCCGTTTTGACACGTCTTTGTCATCATGTTGATAGCGTTTTCGATATCGTTTTTATTTGCCATTTCAAACTGCCTGATATCAGGAAGTCTGTTGCCAAGATGTTCTTTATATTTAATCCAATTCATACGTTTTTTGTTAAGGTACTTCATGGGTTTTGCCGTTTCGACTTTTATAGTGAATTTTATATATTGGTGGTCGGAAAAAGAGTGCTGTTTATCAACGCTCCAATCCGCCACCAGTTGTGTACATGATTCGCTAGCAAGAGTAATATCGAGTACCTCTCTTCTAGATGAGTTAAGAAACGTAGGGACATCACCTCTATTACATATATCAAGCTTATTCACTAGAATATAATCAAAGAGTTACTCACCTCGTGTGTTGTTGTTTGTACTACCACAAACAATATGATGTGCATTAGCGTCTGCTCCAATAATGATGCGTTTCTGGTTCAGATGTGCCGTATTGACGAGCCTTCTCACTGCTTCAGGAGGAGGCGCCTTCGCTGCGTCGTAAGGCATATAAGCCGACACAATCCAAATCGGGCCGTGGACAGCTTCAACGTCTATGGCAGTGGTGTCAGCATTGCTAAAGGGAAGAGGAAAAGCATTAATATGTTTTCGAATGAGAATATAAGAGCGCGATCTGATGTTAGCCTCACCTTGAAACAAGGTATAGTGCCTATCTTTCAGGCCGCATATCTTGTCGTTTGATATTCAAAGTTCTTGGATGAGAATGATGTCTTCTCTGAGGTCAGAGAGACGATGAATGAGGGCTGCTGAGGTAGGCTTAGAGTGATGCAGATTAATTTGCAGTACTGTTAGACGAACATTCAATGGCTGTGGCGTTCGCGTCATCACCGCTATCTAAGAGACTATCCTCGTCCTCGAGTTGAATATTTAATAAGTGTCCTACAAGTTTGCTGTTCGATTCCGAGTCGGACTCAATCGTCGAAGCTTGTGAGAGAGGCTTATCGACATCCATCTCGGGGGCTGCCGTACTCTCTTCGCTGGGTGCGAGGAGATTTTTCGGCTGATAGGTCCAGATGGTAGTAGTGATGAACCCGAACGCCACAATCCCCTTGAGGTCGTCCAGTGCATGAACGCTTTCCTGGTCCAGGAGTTTCCTGAAGGCTCTTCCACCTTAACTACCCTCAAGTTTTCGTCCAGGAACCCAACTGAAGTTTTCTCTCGACAATCTTCCAGTTTGATGGAGAGATAAACCCGTCAGGGTGGCTCTTATCCACCACCTCCATGACCAGACTATCTCTGGCAACTTCGCAGAACATGCGTAATTTGACCTCAGAGGAAGGTGTATGCTTCTTGGGGTCGTTGGGACTATGAGGATCCTCTGAAGACTGCTGCCGCTTAGTTGCACTCGGTTCTTCTTTGGATGTCTCATAGTTCCGAAGGAATTCCCGGGCCCAATCGAGAACTGTCGTCTGTTGGTCGGACAGCTCCTCCTCAGGGGTTTTGCCTAGCTTTTCCATAAGGAAAGTGGCGCGTCTTCGATCTCTATATCGACGGAGATGAGGAGGGATAGGTTTTTTGGAGACTTCTGTCCGAGTTGTTTTCCCAGTTTGTGGCAAAACCACTTTGGTGATTGTTTGGTTCTCCGCAGCCGAGTCGGTTTTGGAGAAAGTAGAAGCCAGAAGGGAATGCGATGGTGTCTCTTTGACGGTTTTGCTCTTAGTGAGAACTTTTGCCATCGAAGGGGTGGTTTTTGGTCAAGAGGTCTTCCGCGTCTGGAAGGAATTTGTTGATTTTGTTGTGTTGTTTGTTTTGTGTTTGTTGTTTTGTTTATTATTGCGGTGCGGTCACTCAGCTGATGAGTCAGCAGTCGTAACCTGGGATATAAGTAGGGAAATAATGGGGTTCACCAGTCCAGAGCCCTATACCGTGGTAAGTCGAATTGAAACTGGGGTGCGATAGGTGCCCCAGAGTCCGCATACTAGCGACTTAGCTCACCCTGAGCCATGCATCCCTCGGCGTGTGCTGTTCCACCTTGGATTGGTAGCCTTTGATATAAGGAAGTGGCCTTCTCCCCGTGAGTCCATGTTTATTCCATTCGTATTAGCAGAGATATGACCTACTAATATGAGTGGCTTCTCGCCATCCGCCGAAGTGGATATGAGCGACTGCCAGCAATTATGGCAGTTATGGCATGCGTGCAGTAACACTGCACAGCATGTTGTTCCCCCTGCCATAGTTGTTGGTTGACGAGAACTAGGCTGGTTCGCGACTAGGCTTTTACCAAGGCTATGACCTACTTAACCACAGAAGATAACTGTGGCGTACCTTATCCACCACCTGGGACGCGCCGCAATAAGTGCCCAACCAAAGGAATTAAGATTTCCCTTTAGTATCTTTAAATATGGAAAAGAGAAGAATATGGCAGGAGACTTCTTCTCACTAGGAACGAGGTCTACATGTGTGGCGAATTGCACTATAGGCTTTAACCAATCTTTAGGCATAAATTGGGTAAAGCTCTCCCCTATTGGTAAATCTCTCACCGCATATCCCAGAAATACATGAAGCCTTGGATCAGCTTCAGCAGCCTGACTACAACAAGCCTAGATAACTATCGGTCAGATGGCCAGGCATATGATGGAGGAAATCGCAAAAGTTTTATTCGGAGCTTTATTCAACTGGTAGCTGCAGGAAGACATTTTATCTCACTTAATGTTGCTTAATGCAAGTAACTGGAATAAAAGTGGAATTAATTATTCTCGCGCCAGCATTTTCAGCAGGAAGAGTACCTGAACCTACACGTGCTCGATTATTCTTTGCAAAGGCTAGTGGAGCGAACGTCAGTAGCCCGTATCGAAGCTTTATTTCGTGCTCCTACATTCACCCAAGAGCTAAGCTAACTTCGATCTTTTTGTTAGTTCATTAAGGACGCGATTTCGATTTCCTGTGTGTTGCTGTCTACTTCTGTCTGCTTTCGCCTTTTTTCAGCATCTGCGGAATATCAAAAGCAGACTCTTTACGTCACTGGGGTGCCTTTGCTAGTAAGGTGCTTCTCGTCGCAGGGCTCTTGCAAGCGAATGGTCTGCATCTGTCTTGCGCGAATGGTGCATAACTACGATTTATCCAGTCTACTACAGGAAACGCTTACTCGTTCCATGCTGAACATTTTTGTGACATGTTGGCATATTCTTCATTCGCACTTGTGTCTCAAAAGCGGGTGGATTTTCACAAACTGAGGTTCCAACTCCATTATCCATATTCTATCGTTTAGCCATCACGCAAGATTTGCTATTAACTCTACTGCCAAGGCGCTGGATAAAACTGAAGTTATCCTTGCCGCCTTGTACAGACCTTTCGGGACTAAATTCCACTTGGTGTGCCTCAAGGAAAGATCGTCCACCTTTGCAAACGGGTTTGGAACCAGCATTGCTGGTGTTACTAATGTCTAAACCAACATTCCCTGTTAGAAGAGGTACGAGTGTAATTGTATAGGAGTGGAAGTTGTTGATTGCTCTGCGAGCACCAGTTGCCGGATAGTATTTGTCAAACGTGCTGAAGCCATATTTTTTCATAAGCATACATCGTTTCACACCCACACGCACAGACATGTTCTTAAAGGCACAGAAGCACATTAGAAACGGCATACCAGTACACTGAGCGAGAATTTTTCACCACAAACCAAATTAACACTACACTCGGGTTTACAACAAAATAGCACTAGGAAATAACAGCGAAAACCTCTAATCGAATGACTGTCTGCTAGACTTTAATATGCATGTGTTTTTGGGTGGGTGGGTGGGTGTGTGAGCGTTTTCGGCATTTATATCATAATTTTCCTTTCCTATTACATTTTCGGTATTATTCAACTAATTAAGAGCAAATTAATGAATGGCCAAGTGAAATGGAGTGAGGGTAGTGGGAGGAACGAGAAAATAAATGTGAGGAAGAGAAACGGCAAAGAAAAATGGTCAGCAAAGCTGGTAACCACCAACACGAATAACAAAGTAGCAGAAATTATGAAGACAAAAGAAAACAAAAAAAAAAACCAGGAAACCAGGGTAAGCGGATGGTGAGCAACTAATTGCGCGTGAGTGCTGTTGCTGCTAAACTAGAGCTACCGTGGTAGCATTCAACAAAATTCCAGTAGGTGTGGGCGAGCAAAGTGCTGCTCCGTGGTGTAGAGAGATATTTTTATTCTAATTTATGAAGAATAAAAATGCATTTTTTATGATAATTGTGGCACGTTCAAGCTAGTAAAAGCGCCGGAAATGCCTACTATGAAAACTAAAGGAAAAATGAGTAGAAAATATGCTGCGTAGATGTGCTGCATAAAATGCGCTATTAAATGAGGCGCTTGATGCTTTAAAGCATATTTAGGAAATAAAAAAAATACTCTGCTAACAAGAATATTTGCGAGCATGAAATGTGACTTGGCCCTTTTGTGTACTTTTGGGGTCAAAGGCGGGGCAAAAAAGGATTAAAACCGATTTGTCTTATTTGTGCTGGCAAAGCACGAATTCGATTCGTATGAAATCACTAACGATTGATTTAACTTTGATAGCTGAAAGGAAAATTTGAATGGAAAACTAAAAGGCGAATAGAAAATCGCAGTGAATCGATGGAGCGATAAGGCACAGAAAAAATAACAGTACGAAGAATAAAGAAGCCGTTATATATGAGTCAAAGCATGCGTATGGGAAAAGCATTGTAAGCCGCAGCAAATCAGCGTGAAGAGCAAAGCTGATAACAAAACTACAAAAATACGAGTCAGCATACAGGCGACTTTAAGTACCCAGTAATACATTTAGGCTTGAGATATACTCGAGTAAGTGATGAGAACTGAGATACTTATCAAATCTACTGCAGCTGATCTCAAGAGCACCTCAAATGAAGAGTCAAAGCATTCTCAACAAAAGGAGTAAATTTTTTTTTTGGTATAGCAAAGCTTGTGTTTCTCAATTTGAGGAAAAGTTAGTGCTTGAGTATTAATTTCCCAAAGTTTGGAGATCAAGTGGAGAGTAATTTTGTATATCAACTTGAGAATTATACATTTCTCAAAGTGTAAAGATCAAGGGGAGAGTAAATTTGGATATTAGCTTGAGAATGAGGAGTTTTTCAAGGTTTGGAGAACAGTGGAGAGTAATTTTGGATAGCAACTTAAGAATTATAAATTTCGCAAAGCTTGGAGATCAATTGGAGAGTAATTTTTTGATATCAACTTAAGAATTATGAGCTTCTCAATGTTTAGAGAATAAGTGGAGAGTAATTTTGGGCATCGACTTGAGAATTATGAGTTTCTCAATGTTTGGAGAACAAGTGGAGAGTAGTTTTGAATATCAACATCAGAGTTATAAGTTTCCCAAAGTTTGGAGATCAAGTGGAAAGTCATTTTGGAAATCAACGTGAGAATTATGAGCTTGTCAATGTTTGGAGATCAAGTGGAGAGTAATTTTGGATATTAACCTGAGATTTATAAATTTCTCAAAGGTATGGAGATCAAGTGGAGAGTAATTTTGGATATCAACTTGAGAATTATGAGCTCCTCAATGTTTGGAGAACAAGTGGAGAGTAGTTTTGAACATCAACTTCAGAATTATGAGCTTCTCAATGTTTGGAGATCAAGTGGAGAGTAATTTTGGATATCAACTTAAGAATTATAAATCTCGCAAAGCTTGGAGATACATTCGAGAGTAATTTTGGATATCAACTTGAGAATTCTGAGCTTCTCAATGTTTGGAGAACTAGTGGAGAGTAGTTTGGAATATCAACTTCAGAGTTATAAGTTTCCCAAAGTTTAGAGATCAAGTGGAAAGTCATTTTGGAAATCAACGTGAGAATTATGAGCTTGTCAATGTTTGGAGATCAAGTGGAGAGTAATTTTGGATATTAACCTGAGATTTATAAATTTCTCAAAGGTATGGAGATCAAGTGGAAAGTCATTTTGGATACCAACTTGAGAATTATGAGCTTCTCAATGTTTGGAGAACAAGTGGAGAGTAGTTTTGAATATCAACTTCAGAATTATGAGGTTCTCAATGTTTGGAGATCAAGTGGAGAGTAATTTTGGATATCAACTTAAGAATTATAAATTTCGCAAAGCTTGGAGATCCATTGGAGAGTAATTTTGGATATCAACTTGAGAATTATGAGATTCTCAATGTTTGGAGAACAAGTGGAGAGTAGTTTTGAATATCAACTTCGGAGTTATAAGTTTCCCAAAGTTTGGAGATCAAGTGGTAAGTCATTTTGGATATCAACTTAAGAATTATGAGCTTCTCAATGTTTGGAGAATAAGTGGAGAGTAATGTTAGATATTAACTTCAGAATTCAAAATTTTCCAAAGGTTTGAGATCAAGTGGAGAATAATTTTGGATATCAATTTGAGAATTATAATTTTCTCAAAGGTTGAAAGTTAACTGACGACTTAAGATATTAAATTGGAAATTGTAATTTCTTAAAGAAGATTTAGAGCAAAATAATGTCAGATATCAACCTGAAAATTATAATTTCTTAGCGCTTCTCGGGTGTGCGTTGGGTATACGTTTGTAAGTATGTATATGTAAATGCTATTGTATTTGTATGACATTCAGCAAATCGCAACAAATCCGTTTTGTAAGACGCTCATGTCGGCTGTCAACTGCCAAAGTAGAAGGATAAATGTGTATGTTTTTATTAAATTGTGATTACGTATAACAATGTGGAAATGTAGGCAACGGTTTGTACATACACACACACACACACGAATACACACTTTCGACTTACACGCGTATGCATACCCTTCAATCACTTACTTGTTTGCCAGGACATTTGAATGCTTTCACTTTGTGGGTGTATGCGAAAGGATTGAAATGGTTACTTCAGAAAATCTTAAGCAAAATACCAAACAAATAAATCAGCAGCTCAACAAAAACTGTAAAATATCTAAAACTAAAAAGCAGCAACATTTAACAAAAGCAAACAATTTTACCAACAACAGCTACATTTGATACGCCGTACGTGTACGTGTACGTAGCAGCAGGGCATGGCTGTGTTGACCGGTCGCATAGCTGTCCGGTTGTGTGATGGCATTGATTTAGTTGTATTGGTTGTGAAAATAAATGTGCAGCGCTTTGTATTTTGACCTCATCCATTGGCTTGGGGTAGGAGGTAAGCAAGGTAAAGTAGCGATAGTAGAGATAAACTTTTACCGTATAACTAATCCCAGCTGGGAGGTCGCTAGTCTTGGTTACCGTAGGTTAAGCATTACTTTGACTTATTCTGAGGAATTTGGTTGTATGATCTCAAAGTTGATTCCTTTTGTGATGCGCCGACTGCTGATCACTTCGAATCCAGGAAAGCTGGATTTTTTTTTTGTTTCATTGACAATCGTAATTACAGTTAACTATAAAATTCAATAAGCTTTTAGCTATGGCTACTGTGCCTTTCTTTAATTTCTTCTTCACCTTCATAACTGCAGCTGCTTGAAATAAAGTGTGATACTCTTTAAAATTGGTTTTCGGGCGATCAAAGCCCTACCTTTGTTCATAGTCGCTTTCCATTTTAAAACCCAACGGAATTAGTGGTAGATTGATTTTGTAGAATAACTATTTTACTTTGCCGACGTCGCTGGAGCTTCTCAACTTCTCTTAAGGCGGTAAACCCACTATTGAATTGCGAAAATTGCGAAAGTGATGCGCTGAAGATTTTTAGAGTAATACAAATTTCTATTTTGGGTAGTTTGACATCATGTGGAATAATATCAGAGTATGGAGTTTTAATTAGAAATACAACAAATAAAAAATAAATTGGCGGGGTACGCAGGGTACGTTACGTGCGAGCTTTTTATTGACGAGGCATCAATAAATTTTGTTGTTGGACTGAAACAATAAAAGAAAGCAAACTCCTCTTAAGGGGTCACGGTGGTCTAGAGCTCGAAAATGTAGGGTATTTTCACGATTTTTTTTACAATAAGAACATAATTTCGCATATGAAAGCTCTTCCATACACGTCACAAATTTTCATGTGGTGAAATTTGGTAGCTGGGCCGCTAGTGAAAACGGCCGATATTGTAGCATTTTTTCTTAATATCCTTTTGAATTATCAGGCCTGAGGTGCCTATTGTCTTATTGTGTGGCTGCGAAAAAATTCAATTTTTCATAGGGTAGGAACTATCACAAAAATGATATTCTCGGGTGCCGGTGGTCTAGGATTCGAAAATTTATGGTATTTTCAGGAATTTTTTTTACAATAAACAAAATGAAAAACGAGATTTAAAATTTTCTAGGCTTTTTATGTAACTTCTTTTACATACAAAAATTAAAAAAAAAAATTTTAATTTTAATAATTGAAAAAATGGCGCTGAAGTTGACCGACCCGAAAAATTTGACCTGGACGGTGTTCACCATTTGGCTCTTCTATTTATCTAAAACACAAAAATCAAAAAAATTATTAATCTGCATGACTGTAGGTATCTCTCGTACTAAAATAAAAAAAAATTGGCAAAATGGCGCAATTTTACACTCTAAAAATCGGGTTTTCTCAGTTTTTCAATAAAGAAATAAAAACGAAATAATCGATGCTAGTACGGGCGATAGCCATTGATGTTGTGAACAACATATTAAAATTTCAGACGATTCGGTTGAATAGTCGTCTTTTTTTTTGACAACACCAGGTCGAAAAAAGTCGTTTCGATATAAATGATTTTGAAGTTTGAGGTGCAGAAGCGCTCGGACCGCTCTATACCTAGTCAATGGGCTGTAGAAGCTGTAATATTGTGTATGTCCTCCTAGAAATTTCACAGTCTGTTCTTAAAATACTAAATACGATTTTTTGAAATTTTTAGACCATCGGGTTCCCTTAATAGAAAGTATTAAAGTTAAAATTTGGCATTTAAAAACAAGGGAGAAAAATATAACTCCCATTTTTTTATTTTCATATTAAAAAAATTTGCGCTTTATCGCCGTCTATTTTGGGCCAACTCAGTTGATTAGTGTTTAAGAGAGATACTTCCTTATTGAGCTGCTTACTTATACGTGTGATTCCATGGCAACTAATCTTTTGTCATCAATTTTTCTGATATTGCGTTTATTTGTAAGGTTACGATAGGTTAGATTGACCTGGCTGGCTAAAAGTCATCACATATACCTCTTTCGGACTTAGTGGTACCAGATGGAGCTTAACCTTTACGTTTCTTTGCAGTAGACCTCTTGTAATGAGCCTGCATCCTCAGCGGATCTAAGAAAGCACTGAAGCTCAAACTCCGAGAGACATTCCAACTTCTCATATTGTAGAGCTCTTAGGTATTTTATTCCGCTTCTAACGAATGCAGGGCAAGAACACAGAAGTTGCTCTAGAGTTTCTTTCTCTTTCAGTTCATTGCAAAATCTGCAGTTATCGCTGTTTGCGATTCTTATCTTGTATGCGTGTGCCGTTAGAAAATTGCTGCCTGTCAGTATGTCTTCGATTCTTCGATAGTTCTGCTTTCCTTTCTACAGGGGGCTAGCACGAATCTGGCGTACTTATCTACTTTCTGTGCATACGTGATTCTCTTGGATACGCAAGAGGCTAGATTGTTCCACCTCCTCTCTATTCATACTTTTATGCCCGCAACATTGCTATTGTAGATCGTCTTTAGGGATTTTACTTGTAGTGTGTCAGTTTCTTATTCAAATGGCATGTAAGCTGCGCTCTCTGCACAATCTCATTTACAATTTCACTTCCTGCAATGCCTTTTTGTCCTGGTACCCATTTAATGTTCAGCCGTCTATGTGTGACCAGTCTCTGTATGGCTTTTTTGTTTTTTAGTGCATTTTTAGAGGAAATTTTTTATGAGTTTTGTTAAGTTTGCTTATGAGTTATTGATTTTAGCGCTGTGTGACTGTCAACGTATATATTTATTTTGGAGTTGCTCGATGCCTCTGGGAATGCTAATTCTTTCTTCTTCTATTGTTTTTCGGAATCTCTTCACCCAGTTGCATTTCGGAGTCAAGTAATCCGTGTTGGCACATAACTCATGCCCATTGAGCTATGCCTGCATGTCTTACAGGTAAATTCACCAGTTGCGTTAAGTCTTACGGCAGTTTAGCTGCTAGGCCTTTTGCCGCAATGTTGATCGGATGCAGGTTGAGCATTCTTTCGAGCGCTTCATTTACTTGTAAACTTATACTGAAAAATGAAATGAAAATTATAATAATTTTGAAATTTATTCTGTGTTGAAAATTTTGGTGCGGAGTTATCTAAAATGAAATATTTTCAACTCTTTTAAATATTTTTACAAAAAAGTTTTTTTTCTTAAAAAAAAAATTGTATATGGGGGTTTGCTCACTAACCAACGTAGCGACGCTTTGATTGATGTGCAAACGGACAATTAGTGCCTCGCTATAGCAGCATTTTGCACTAATTTTTTACGAATTTGAAAATAACTCGCAATTTTACGGCACTTTCTGAGGAGCCTGGAATACAGGGTTGCCAATATTCGACGGACCCATCCGGCAATCCTGTATCTTTTGACAGAGACGTCAGATCGCTTAATGCCTTACCGCGTTGGAAGCGTCAGTCCAAGCAGATTTTTACTATGGAACAGTATACGCCACGCGAGCGCTCCCAAATTGTTGAAATTTACATTCAACAAAAGTAGTCAATTGTGAAATCTCAACGTGCGTATAAAAAATTAAATAATGTGAAAAGTGCGCCTTCTAAGAACACCATTAAACGTTTGTACGAAAGGTTTTCGACTGGTGATGCTCTTTCTAATCCAAAGAGGCCAAATCAAAACCGACGAAGGCGTCGCCAAGGACATCCCAAAACGCTGTTCTCAGCAGTTGGGCATTGCTCGGACCACTTTACAACGAATTATCCGCATTGATTTGCATTTATTCCCGTATAAGATTCAATTGACGCAAAGATTGTTGCCTGCGGACAAGTCTCGTCGATTGGAATGGGCCCAAAGAGTCGGTTCCGTCGAATATGGGCAACCCTGTAGGTCAAGCCGTTAATACAATTTTTTAATAAAACAGCTAAATATTTTTCTTTGAAACTAAATATTAAAAAAAAAACAGTTTTTAAAATATACTATAAATAGGATAATATTAAATTAAAAAAAAAAAATTGCTGTAACCGATTTTTTCACTTTACATAAATAATTGCGTACCAAAACTTTTAGATGAATAAATTTCAAAATTAATGCTTTCTGTTTACATCTCGTGAAACTCGCGGGTAGCCTACAAATAAGCCAATTTTTAAAAAATTGACGGTAATGCCTCAAATACTCGGATCACTTGACATGGAATCGTTCATAAGTGTCGCTTACCAAGAGGGGGGCGAGCTCACAGGCTGGTGTAGTTATAGGCTATTTTATTTCGATTTATGGGCTAAATCAAATTTATAATCTTTAAAATTTTACTATAAAATCCACTTAAAAAAAAATCGGATTTACACCCATTTAAATAATTTTATTTTATGAATGAAATGAAAAAATGAAGTTTTTGAAATTTGTAATCAGAAGATGAACCGCCTTTCATTCTGCATTCATGTAGAGGAATATAAAAGGTGCTGAAATGGCTGAAAATGGTTTGCAAATGAATGACCCGCTTATTGTGATATATTTGACTAAGCTGACGAAAGTATGAGTATGGAAAAGTAAGCTTTTGAAGCTTATTCCTGAAGCCTTGAATAAAACTAAAAAATCGCTATGCTTCGTCTAGCCAGTTCCGAGTCGGCAATGACATTAAGCTTTTGCAAAGCAGAAAAAAATTCAAAATGTTGTTGTTGCAAGGCAGAAGAACAGATATGCATGCCAGCGTTGCCAGATTTCGAACACTAACTAAAATTACTTAGGATTCCATGTTCATTCCATGTTCAATGAGAAAATTAGGAATGTAATTTTAAATGATTGCCTGTAACTTCCGCCGTTCGTTTAGTGACTTCCATGATTTTCTCATTACTCTCGATTTTCCTACTGGGTAATAACTGTATCTAAACACACATACTTAAATACAATGTTGTGAAGATTGAGTGTGCCCGCCACTCGTTGGCGGAAATCCTTTTTTAACAGCTCTTTTATGCTACATTTCTACATGCGGGAGTTTCATACGTCTGCCCCAACCACTCTTGGTCCTGCTTGACCGCATGTTTGTCTGTATTTTATTGTAGCCGAAACGTGACTGAAATGTATTGCGCCGCATTTCACGAGCTCCACCTCCACCTCTGCACTACTTTGTCAATGGCTCAGTTCACTACCAAACTCTTTTCCAGCCTAATCTTAACTAGTTTCTTCCTGCCACTTGCTTGTAGTAGGTTAAGGACGTGTGCATGTACTCTCGTATGTGTTTTGTTTATCCTAAAGAATTTGTGGCATAATTTATTTATCCATTCCCATTGCCTTAAATTTTGTCAGCCACATACATTTCTCATGGCATGAATTCACATTGGCTTGATTTCACATTGTTGTTACGCCCCTACTTCCCTCACTTGGTGTGCTGGTGCTATTTTGCCTTTTGCCATTCTATGCTGTTATTCTTGCCTTCATTTGCTTTTTCGTTAACCTTCGTCTTACACGTTCCCAACTCTCCTGCTTCTACGCTGCGCTATTTGGGCTCATTTTTATGCACACCCTTTATTTTGCAAATATAATAATAAAACAGCAAATCAGTAATCAAGCTGTGCGTTCGCATTTTGTTTGACTGTTGGCTGTTTGTTGAAAAAAGAAAATAATATTCTTGATATCCTTATAATAAATGCCTTTTTAGTTAAGCTGCCAATTTAGCATTGCTTTGTTGGATAATTGCATTCTAATGATGCCTATCGAGCTTTGTAGTGGTGGTCGTAAATCTTGTTTTATTTGGAGGCGTATAAAGTGAATCAGCAATAAAATAAAAGGATTGCCGAGAAGTGTTAAGCGGATTCTAAGGATAAAATAATATAGGGAAAATGAAATACAGGCAAAAACAGCTGAAAAACATGTAATAAAATGAGAGAAGCTTCATCTGCTCCTATGATTCCGAGTTAAGAACGGTTTTTATGCAGACTTTTGGTTACGCAGGTCTCCGTGAATGTGGTTGTGTGGGTCGAAATATATTTACTGTAATGTGGGAAACACTAAACTCAGCTTGTCTTCCATTAAAGAGTTAATATACTAAGAATTCGTCTACCTAAGCCTGACGCTATACGATAGTCAGTGGCAAAGCTTGCTTGCTTGTTTGTTGCCAACCTCTTGGGGTGGAGCAGTTAACTCTCCTAATCTCCTGAAAAGTGTTGCCTTTAATGCTCCTCTGCGTACCCCATGTAGTGCTACTTCTTTTTGCTTTCATTGTTCAAAATCTAGCTGGGCTCTTAGTATTCTCCCTTTATGAGAACTCTATCGGAACTAAGCAATGTTCCAAGTTTTGACCTGTCTCTGCGCTGTGGAGTATTGCGTAGTCTACAATATAACTTGCAAGATACATTCTGTGTCAGAAGAAAAGAACGGGGTTTTTCTTGTAACTTCAAGATATATTTCGTTCTGCCTTTCAAGGCCTACGATGCCAGTGGTAACTCAGGTTAATGTCGTGCGCAACTTTCCCGTAAACGCAACCAAACAAAATGAGTGGGGAATACGCGAAGCGTTTTGAGTCGGTATTTTTATGCACCGAAATTATCTTACGCCGCGGCTGCAAAAGTGATTAAAAAATCAAAAAGTTTGTTGTGGTATGGAATTAGCGGTATAAGGTGTACAAAAATGTTGACGACTTTTCCGAGCGCGGCTTGAAGCGAGTGACGACAAAAAAGCAGGATAAAGTGAAAGTTCAACTTTCAAGCGAGACCCTTCTTTGTGACTATGCCAAGCACGATCAGTTCTTGCTAAAAAGGGAATAGATGTGAGTGTCAACACCATCGAACGTAGATTGAAGGAGGCGAACATATCCTACCGTCCCACATCATCAAAACCACTGCTCTCAAAAAAACATATTGAGAAACAACAAAACAAGCAAATGGCGTCACAATTTTGGACTGGTCTTCCCACAGTCCACAGACGCCAACCCCATTGAAACTATGAAAATACATCTTGCCGGAAGGCCAGTCCATGATTTAAAGCAACTCATGCGTCAAGTTCGCAAAATCTAGTCCTGTTTATCGATGAGCTACGCAGAAAAGCTGGTTCAAAGCATGAAGGAGATGCCAGGCTATACTCGACAACGAAGAGAACTCGTAGTTTTGTACATACTTTCATGTAAAAAGAAGTTTAAGTAAATATCTTTTATACTTCATGCATCACTTTTGTTTTACAGTCAATAAGAATTTATTGTTCAATTAACTGAACAAATAATTAAAGTTAGAAAAGCACCTTACATCTTTATAAAACTGAATGTTTGTCTGTATGCCATCGATGAACTCAAAAACTACTAGACCGATTATTATAAAAATTGGTATACATGTATGTATTTTTCCACGGAGAAGGTTTGTAGAATATGCTTATTGATGCCACTCGCCACCAGGTGGCGCTGCAGAGTAGCAACTTCTGCCCCGTTCAACCGATTGTCATAAAAATTAGTATGGCCATGTATTTTTACTTAGAGAAAACGAATATGACATATCCGTGCGAAGTCGGGGCGGGTCACTAGTTTGTTATTTAAAAATATATCTCATTCGGTAGCGAATATCATATGAATATAAGTTTCAAACTTTGTGCAATATTTATGAAAATTTCACCAATTTTTACCAAATTTCAAACTCTTTAATCAGAATTGAAAAAATGGGTATGAAGCTTTTCATCCATTAAATTTTGATACAAAAAGTGCAAGTTTGTCATGAAAATTCTCGCTGATTTGTGATAATTTTTTTACGCTGACGGTGCTCTTCATATAACGAATGCGTAACATTTCCGTGAAGAAAAAAAATTAAAACCAAGGAGAACTCTGAACGAACTTTCGGATGTGTATGTACAATATGGGTATCAAATGGAAGCTGTTGGTGAATGCTTTAGTCTAGAGTATTTTTCATGCCGCTCCGTGACTAGGGTCTCGAGATAGAGACCAAAACGTGGACCCTAGAATGCGTTTGTACAATATGGATATCAAATTGAAGCTGTTGGTGAATGCTTTAGTACAGAGTATTTTTCATGCCGCTCCGTGACTGGGGTCTCGAGATATAGGTTAAAACGTGGACCCGGGTAACCTTTGGTTGTGTATGTACAATATGGGTATCAAATGAAAGCTGTTGATAAGTGCTTTAATACGGGGTAATTTTCATACCTATTGATGACTAGGGTCTCGAAATATATGCCAAAACGTGGACCCGCCGTGTCTTTGAACCGAATTAATCCAAACTTACACACATTGTTAAGTAAGTATTGAAAATGGGTTTCGTAAAGTTTGGTTGTAATTCGGAGCAGTGGCAACGGGTACAGCGTTCTTTTGAACCAGCCATAATGTCGCTTACTTTTTTAGCGCTTGGGGCGGAACTGAACTGTCAAATTGACAGTGTGAGTTACAATGTGTCAATATTTCTTTCTGATTTGGATGCCATAAGGAAAAAACATAAGTGCAACATGTAAAAATTGTTTGTGAATTTTTTTGGAGTGGATTTTGGAACAGTGAATAATTTCTTATGAAATTTTAGAATTTAATGTGAAATCCGTGGAAAAAAAATTTGTTTTCGTTTTTTTTTTTTTGAAAAATATAAATGGATAATGGTTAAAAAAGCTCCAATGCTTAATAAAACACATAAATTGAAACGAAAAATTCATGGATGATCAGGAAAAAAGACGATTGTTTATTCATATGCGTTGATTTGAAATTGAAAATGAAAACAATCTTCTTTTTTCCTGATTTTCAATTTATGTTTTATATTTACTCAAAAACAAATAGAAAAACAAAAAATATTGTTTATGCCAAAGCGCTTGAATAAAGAATAAAGAAATAAATAATATGAAAATCATATATTTTCTGTTCTAAACCATATCTATTCTATTTTAGTGTGCCCAGCGAAGGGGGCCGGGTTTGCTAGTTAATAAATAAATAAGATGTAATAAACAAATTTGAAAAAAAAAAATGCGTAATAATTTTACTTATTTGGGTCTTATTTGCGTGTCGGAATGAACTTTTTTTTTAATGTGTTAATTGGCGGCCTGCGTAGCTGAAAGGGTTCGCGTGGAACTACCATTCGCTAGTGCCCAGGTTCAAAACTTGGGCTTGAAACAACAAACAGAAAGTATTTGTTTAACAGCGGTCGTCCCTCGGCGGACAATGGCAAACTTCCGAGTGTATTTCTGCCATGAAAAATCTACTCATAAAAAACCAACTGCAGGTAAAACCCGCCAAACAGTCGATTCATGAATGCTTTATTATTGAGAACGTCGAGATATCGATGGCAAAGGTTGTTGCTGTTTTTCCGGAACACTTTGCCCTACTGCAGCATTATTCTGACCAGAACGTCGAGTTTTTGGGCTGCCACTCCTTTTGCTATACTCGAAAGAAAAAGTTTATTGACAGTTTTTCACTAAGCCTTGAGTTATCGACTCATTCGGATGATTATTTCTATGTTGTTCTTTAAATATATCGCAAAATTCGTGATTTTTTTTGGAAGAAATAAGTATTCGATCATTTTCATAATAAGCTTCAATAATTTTACCGCGTTGCTCTAGTGTGTTGATGATGATAATTGGTAAATTAAAATATTAAAAGAAAGATGCATATTTTAAGCAATTCGATAATCATCAGTAGCTTCACAGCCTTTGGCACTCGATTATAAGTCAGCTCCTTCCAATTGGCAATGCTCATTGTCCTTAGATCATTTACAATAGAATCTGGCCAGCTTTGCTGCGGTGATTTTTTTCCCACACTATGCTTCTTCTTCTTGATTGGCGCGATAACCGCCTACACGATTTCGGCCGAGTTTAAGAATCTTTCTCTCGAATACTGCAAGTGACGCCTCATCGGATATTTTGATCGTCCAAGCTTCTGCGTTCTACCCTAGGACGGGCATGATGAGAGCCTTATAGAGTATTATTTGTGTTCGTCGTTCGTCGTCGTTGTGTACTCAGTAGCCTGCTTAGTCCAAACGAAGTCTCTTACAACCTCGAAATCATAACTGTCAACAGTGACTTGGGTGCCGATACGCGAGTCCGCCGATTACCACTATTTGCTTGATAACAGGAGGTACTTCGTTTTGTCCTCCTTCGCCATCAGACTCATTCGCTTTGCCTCTTTACCCAGTTTGGAGAAGGCAGAACTAACAGGCCGGGGTTTGATGCCGATGATATCAATATCGCCTTACCTCCCCCGCTTTTCTATCAGCTCTATTTTTTGGCATTCTGCTAATATGACTCAGTCATCTTATTCGTTGACTCTTTATATACCTGACTGTATTTTCTCTTTAGCGCCATCTGTGCTTAGTATTTGCTATGCCTGATGATTTAAGGGTCCACATCACGCAACCGTACGTAAGGGTTGACCTGATTAGTGACTTATATATGCAAAGTTTCTATATTCTTGTAAGCATTAGCGATTTAAAGAGTTTGATATGCAATTAGAATGCTTTGCTCGCAGACTATATTCGATCACATATAGCCATAGGTATATCGGTATTGCTGTTGATGATTATGCCTAGGTGTTTGAACTGAAGGTACATGCACTTAGTTTTCCCTATATTTATGCGGAGCCCTGCATGGTTTTTGATCATTTCGTGGAAACCCAGAAAACGTGCTGTTTCGACAGGTTGGGTCCAGAGAGAGACGGGTATTAGATGAGTAGGTTTGATAGGGCATGTGAATAGGTGGTTAGTGTAGTGCAGTATGCCTTCTCATAATGGACAAATATTGTGTATGTCGTGATCGATTCGGGATAAGCAGGAGTATAACCTACTTCAATATTCAGAACGCAATTGGGACAAAGTTACGCGGGTTTCGCGAGGCAGCTGAAACTCTTCGTTTACAAAGGTGGTTTTTGGACTCCTATAATAACATTCGAGGGCCAGGAGCGTAGTAAGATGGTAAGGGTCTACCGATAAAGGTCGTTTAATGTTTGTCTGCATTCTGTCTTGTCTAGTATGTGTGGCTGTGGTTTGTTTTGTTTGCTCTCTTAAGTTAAGCTTCACTTTGTGTTGTAAGGGAATGCCGTCAGCACACGCTAGTACCTGAGACTTGTAGTTGAAAATGGAACACATTTTAAGCAATTCAAGTATAAATTTTAAATCCGGAATGTTGAACTTACAAAAAAAAATTTATTTGCACTTAACTTTGTATGAAGCGAGTACACATATCATAGTTGAAAATTATTCAATGTAACCTCCATCTCGTGCAACTATCTGCTCCAGCCGGGACCTGAAGCGCCCACATGCGCGAGCTACCTCCTCTTTGTCCATTGTGGTCACCACTTCCTCGATGGTTGTCTTCAGAGCGTCCTTAGAGTTATGAGGCTTCGCGTTAACTTTTGCTTCAACTGTGCCCCACACGTAGTAATCAAGAGGATTGCAGTCTAGGCTTTAAGGTGGCCAAAAATCTGGTGACCAGTGGTAGGGTAGGTTGTTCTGGAGCCAAGCTTGAGTCTTCTTTGCCTTGTAAGCAGGTGCGGAGTCCTGCTGAAACACATATACTCTTCCAGCAGCCACGCGGTCCATCCAGTGTTGCGTTTTTTTGTAGCCAAACCACTCAATTATCTCTTTAGGGCTTTTTCCGGCGCGAAGTGACTCTAGTATCGCAGCTCTTCTGTCCTGCTCTCGACTCATCGTTTCACTAGCACTTACTCCGGCACTCCAATGTCAACAATACACTAAAAATATGTCCCTTTATCAGCGGTTTTAGACTTACTACTGCTACTGCTCCAGAGCTTTCGAAATGTTTTCCGGATTTACCTCGACGGCCCTGTACTTTGGAAAGTTTATTATGCTCACGCTGGATGTACAAAACAGTCTACATTTCTGCCGCCAGCATTCAGCCTGAAAGTTGCAGTTGATAGTTCCTAGCATCGATGTGATGGATTTTTTTTTTTTTAACTCTACATTTCAGGGGTTTTATCGAGTTTTTGGACTTGCAGCAAATTATGAGCGAATAACCCTTGTTGACACGCCTAGGTTATCGATAATAATAACACAGCCACTTCAGTGTTATGCAAATCCTATTTGAATTGCATCATTCACTGCAAATGAGGAGGAGAGAAAAGCTTACAAATTCTAAAGGGAGAGAAGTATAATAGAAAAGTCTTTGAGTGCTCTTGCACCGAAGCCAATCAATGCAAAATCTCGCTTCGACTAAGGGAAATGAATTCAAAAGCGCGAAAGCGAGGAAATTGAAAAGGCAATAACAAATAAAGCTACATAAATCAACTGCTGCTCCAGGTATGCTAAGTAGTAGCATCAGCGCGTTGAGTTGTAGGTGGAGAGCTATGGCCGAGCGACTGCCGATCTAAGTACGCCGACAAGCGCAGCAGCAGCAAAGCTAAACTTGCATTGCACTTGAAGTGGACTTGCGAAAAGCAATGCAGACAGTTGCTATCTATTTGTGTATGTGTATACGTACAAGTGTATATACACCTACACTTATCTTACTGGTGGGGTAGTGCAAGTGCGCCATGCAGCTATAGCGAATATCCAGCAAATTAAAGATAACGATGATGCAGCACCAATCATTTTACGCAATAACTTTGCGCACTTTCACACACACTTGTACAGATATGCGCGGATGTGCTGCAACTGTGTAAATATAACAACTTTCGTGAAGTTGTGAAGTTTCCAACGATGTACTTTAGCAGCTTGGAAGCAAAGTTGGCAGAAATTTAATGAGCGAAGAAGGTTTAAAAATAACTAAGAAAGAAATATTAAAAATAATGACTAAATAGCAACAACACAAAGTACTAAATGAAATGGTTCAGCATTAGTGGTTGCGCTATTATGCAAATTGAATGCACTAGCACATATTTTAGTCGAATTGTGAAACTATCCCATAGAAATAAGTTAGTCCATTAATATAGTAGCGAATTTTTTTAACAAACAATACTGAGTTTTTCAAAAAATGTTATTCGATACGAACCAACGCTAATTATTATGAAATACAATATCTTACAGGCCAACTTTGCCGGAGATAGTACTAATCCAGAGGGTCGGGTCACGCCGTGTAAAAATTTTTACATTTTGGCCGAAAGTGCAAGTTATTGATCGAAAATATCAGCCCTCGAACGACTTCAATTAAAATGTTTGTCAGCTTGAGGTGGAAAACTATCCATAGTATATAATTGGCGATGGTATTCGTTCACTCCATCGATGTATCGATACTAACGACTAAAGTTAAATCAACATATTCAGGCCTTTATTGCGACATATTGGGTTGGGGAATAAGTTCGTAGCGTTTTTACCGAAGACGATTATTTAAACAATAAACAATAATTGTAACAATAAGGTAGTTAATTATTTATTCGCCGTTGCTGTTTACAACCTCTTTCTATCTCTCGACCAATTTGTCGATGCCGTTCCGCCAGAAATCGCCTAGTCTGGTGTTGTTAAGCCAGTTTTTAAGGACCCCTTAAAAGGTAACGCCCTTCATATGGTTTGACAGGGAGTGGAAAAGATGGTAATCGGTCCGGAGGATACGGCGGATGCTAAAGGACTTCCCATTCGAGCTGTTGAATTGCGGCTTTGACGACTTGTGCAACATGGGGGCTAACGTTGTCATGAAAGAGTATAATTTGCCCATGTCGATTAGGTCTTTTCAGTCAACTAGCTTCATTCAGGCGATATCCTCATTCGAGCATTTCCCTGCGCACCGTGCCCGCCCAGTCCCAACAAACACATATCATGATCTTCTTGGGATGAAGATCCGGGTTGACTCTCGGCTTTGGCGTATCTCCTGGACCCACCCACTTCTTTCTTTGCTTCGTATTGATGTATAGGCACCATTTCTCATCTCTTGTGACGATTCGATACAAAAAGCGCTGTTGACGACCGCATGTTACTCGGACTGCCGGATGAGAAGCAATTTGAAGCCGACTATTTCGGTTTTTTTCGTTGAGTTCGTGAGGCACCCAGGCTCTCAATTTTTCGGTAATTCCATTGAATGAAGATGATTGAGAATCGTTTTATAGTCGCAGTACATTTTTTCTGGCAATTCACGACTGGTTTGGCGACTTTTATCCTTAAAAGTGGTTTGAGATAATCTTCATTGAATTCAGAAGACCATCCGCTGCGGGACGTGTCATCGACGTTAAAGTCGCCATTTTTGAACTTTGCAAGCTATTTCCGTGCCGTAGACTCAGTGGGGCTATCACACCTTCTTCGTTCACGTCGCAAATGTCCCGGGCTACTTTGGGAGCTTTCTGACCTCAAAGAAAAGCAAAGAAGAGCAGGTCTCGAAAATGTTGATTTTTGTCTACTGGGCATTCCATTTCTAAGCCTCGAAACTAATAAAAAATTAAATAACTCAAAAATACAATTAACATAGTTTTGTAGAACAGAACGAGTTCTATCGAACGAATACTTACCCTTTGCCAAATAGCAAACAAATCGTTGTAAAAGAAAGGAAAATATATGAATGCTATGAACTTATTCCCCAAAAAAATATATTGCGAACACTTACTTTAATGATCATTAGGGTGAATTAAAAATTGATTCAAATTAACTTTACTAAATAAAAAAATTTAGGTAAGTTGGTAGCAACATTTGTTGACTTGTGTAAGTAACTTTCGGCTATAAGGTTTAGATAAGCCCAAAAATACAGCATTTGAAATTCATTTGTCAATTTGAGTTAGAAAAATACGAAAAACAGCACATGTAACTCGCTTTAAAGCATATGGGAAAATATGTATGAAAAAGCTGAATTTCCAAATTTCTGTTCACTTTGATTGAAGATCAAGTGCAACTGTCGTGGCAAGCACTTCAGTTGCAAGCGCTTGAGCTCAGCCTTATATACTTGCATGTACATAAGTAGAGTTTACGAAAAATGCATATGAAACAAGAAGCTGCCCTGTAGGAAATACTGAATAGTTGGAAATAAATTTCTGGTTCAAAATTACTACATTTTCGGCAGATGCGAACCACTTCGCTAGTCATCTCGCAAGAAATTAGTGACTTCTAAATTCAGGTTAGGCCAAAGGGTCAAAGTGAAAAGTAAATACAGGCAAAGTATTGGCCTTATTTACAGAACGACAACGGGATTGCATGTTGACTATGGTAAAATTCTGCAGAGGACATATCAGAGACAGAGGCGTCTTGCAGCTTCAATAAGCACCCCACAATTCAGAGGAGGGACTCGGCCAAACACCCAAAAAGTGCCAATTATTATCTCACAAAGGGTTTTCCAAAAACAGTTGTTAGGTGTTGAACAGGAGAGAGATTAACGATTTTTTGCAATTTGGTTATGGAAAATTTCATGAAAAGGATATTGTACTGTAAGCGTGGTCGTGGTGGTCTTTTGCCAGATGTTATTTCCCACTATTATCGGCATACCTTCCTTTTTATAACGAAATAAACATCCGATCATTTATATTAAAAAATAGCATTTTCTTATTGGAATACCCTTTATATGAACTTCCTTCAACCACAAAATATTAACAATTGTTTACCTCTTAAGTTCTTTTGCATCAAGCTTTTTTCGATATATCAGGTCAGTCCATAAGTTCGTGCATATTTCACCCATAATTTCATTTTTGTACGATTTTTGCATACAAAAAATTATACGCGGAATATAACGGAACTATTTATATTTTTTTTGGTATATTGTGCAATCAACAAGTGATTTTAATCGCGGATAGAAGCTCGTGTTGTTAAAAAATTAAATGGAATTTTCGAACGCGTATAAGAGGCATATTTTGTATTTTTTTATAAAAGTGGTAAAAACGCAACAACTGCTACTGCTGAAATAAACACTGTTCTCGGAGAGGATACCGTGAGTGTAGGGACTGCGCAAAAGTGGTTTTCAAAATTACGAAGTGGTAACTGCGACGTGGAGGATGCCCCGCGCGCTGGTCGTCCTGATGTCTTTAACTCCGACGCCTTGCTCGAACTCGTGGAAGCTGAGGCAAATTTGACAGTCGATATGATAGCTCAGAGGTTAAATTCATCGCATGGAACAGTTCACAGGCACCTGGTTCAGTTGGGAAAGGTTTCAAAGCTGGGAAAATGAGTACCGCATAGACTTTCCGTCGCCAACCTTCAGCAGGGAGTGAATGTGTGTTCTCAGCTGCTGCAACGGCTTGAAAATGAAAGTTTTTTGAACCGTATTGTTACTGGTGATGAAAAATGGGTCCTTTACCATAATCCTGTTCGCAAACGCCAATGGTTAGATAAATATGAAACACCAGAACCGACCCCTAGAGATGACCTTCACCCCAAGAAGATTATCCTGTCTATTTGGTGGGATATGGCCGGTAGTGTTTATTATGAACTTCTGGAACCAAACCAAACGATAACTGCTGATTATTATTCCCATCAGCTATTAAACCCGAATGAGGTACTTAACAAAAATCAAACGTCCTTAGTGAATAGACGCAAAGTTTTGTTTCACCACGACAACGCAAGACCTCATACCGCAAGGCAAACATTAGGCAAGCTGAACGAGCTCGGATGGGAGCTAATGCCGCATCCTGCCTACTCTCCGGATATTGCACCTTGTGATTATCACGTTTCCGTGGACTTCAATCCACTTGAGTAACAAGAACTACTCCTCAAAAGAAGCTATAAAAAGGATATCGAAGCGTATTTTGGCTTCAAGGACAAACAATTTTTTGAGCAGGGAATTAAAATTTTGCCTAAGCATTGGGAAGACATTGTAAATAATGAAGGAAAATATATTATTGATTAATTAATACTTTAAACATCTTTTTTATTAATTTTAAAACCACCTTTAAAAAACGCACGAACTTATGGACTGACCAATACTTACGGATTTTTATGAGAGGCATTTTATTTTATTATTATTATTAGTATTTATCAAATATATATCACCTAAAATAAAAAATTTATTTAAAACCATTTATGTTTTATATGGTTGAATAGCTTCTCAAACAATATAGTCGAAATTGCTTTCGCGATTTCGGGAATGTAATATCGAGACTCCGAAAATACCGGGATTGTAAACATCGAAAAAACTTACAGGCTGGAGCTATTTTGAAGTCAGATTTGGACTTAGCACGCCAAGAAACCCTCGAAGATTGAAATTTAGTTTTTGGTGCGGGGCGTCAATCTAATTTTACTATCCAACCAAATAAACTAAAGCCTCCTTTAACACTTTTCATTTTCTCACCCGCCTGACATTAGAAAATTTGGTAGTCCCGAAATAACGAGATAAATTGACGCAAGAGTGTAGGAAGGTTTTGAAGAACTAAAAATACGTTAATGGTGTGACAAATTTAGCTGTAATGTTAAAAGTTAGTTGAAAATAAGAGCCACAAGCTCCTTCACTGCCCCAAAGAATCCGACCTGATATACCTTGAATGATGCGTAAATGCTCTCGCTCATCAACTAATACAACAACAGTAGGGAAATGAATTGTTTTTCTCCTTTGTTTCCGCAATCAAATGAACAAAGTTAGGTTTTTCCGATTTGATGTTGAATGGAATAGGTGCTCATGTGCCTGACGGGACGGTTTAAATGATTTTATGAACATCGTCGACGATTGACCCACCAAAGCAGAACAATAGGCATCACCGATTTGCTATTGCATTCCAAACTGCAATGGGTACTTTGGTCGTGTAGTACTGAAGAATGCATCGAAACTTCTTTTTTTTTGTTTTTTGTTTAGAATCAAAACAAATACAACAGGCTTAATTTTTTTTTATTATTTCCATTAAATGGTTAAATTTCAAGGGCCGATGTTGAATGTGGACCGCACCCAAACGTCAAGCTTTTTCTGCATTTTTTTTGATATTTTTCAATTTCAGATTAGCTCAATTAGAACCATAGAAAGATACACAATCGAGCAACGCGTTAAAGTTATTCAGACTTATTATGAAAACGGGCGTTCAAATCAATATGCACATCGCGCACTTCGCGATTCAGTGATGAGGCACATTTTCACCTTAGTGGATTCGTCAATAAGCAGAAAAACCAATGCACCCACAAAGAGTGACTGTTTGGTGCGGTTTATGGGGCCGGTCAGGCAGTTACAGTGAATAGTGTGCGCTATCATGAGATGATAACGAACTTTTTATGACCAGAATTGGAAGATATGGATGTGGACGATATGTGGTTTCAGCAGGACAGTGCCACTTGTCACACAGCTAACGCAACAATGGCTCTTTTGCGCGAAAAATTTGATGGCCGAATAATCTCACGTCGCGGCGATGTCAATTAGCCGCCAAGATCAAGTGATTTGACACCGTTGGACTTCTTTCTTTGGGGTATATGAAAGAAAAGGTGTATGTCGATAAGCCAGCAACAATTCAAGAGCTAAAGGATGAGATAATTCGGCACATTAACGGCATAGAACCTCAATTATACCTCAGCGTCATCGAAAATTTGGACCATCGGATGGAGGTGTGCCGCCGCCGCGGCCATTTGGGCGATATTTTGTTCCACACGTAATTGAGCTATACCAATATTATCATAATAAAGAGAAATGATAATTAAAAAAAAAAAAAAAATGTATTTTATTCGAAATCAACACCGGCCCTTGAAACTTAACCAATTTTTATAATCTGTTAATATAATATTAACAATAAGTAATTGGTTTGAAGTATTGGAATTAAAACGCAAGAAAAAATTAAAAATGGATTTCGCTGCAGGGCTGCTTCTCGAATTCACTTAAATATAGGTTTTCGAATCTATACCTATTGCGTATTTACACAAAGCAAATAGCCAGCACAGTGACCCAATTGTTCGATTGTTTAATTTTTACACACACACACACAAGCATCCCCTTTCCTACTCCTGTATTCACATATACACATGTTGACATAATAACATTCACATTCTCCTCAAAACGAAAAATTTGCCCAGGCATTATTTTTTCTATAGTGGGCAAACGTAACAATAGCTGACAATGGCTACCAATGGCAGCTTTACAGTACCAGCAATCAACGCAGGCAAAAAACTAAATACAATCGAATGGACGAGGGGCATGAGCGCTTGAATGGTAGACAAAAAGCGGAAGCGCGAGCAATGTCAAAAGCGTCTAAAAAAATATGAAAATATACCTATAACAGGGCTAAAAACGCAGTCACATACGTAGCGCTATCGCATTTTGGCAATATAACAGTATTTTAGTGCAATCGAACAGTATTTGAGTGCTGTCAATTCTAGTTTTTGAATTCTTTCTTGTGTTTTTACGTTACTCGCAGTGACAGCCAATGGCGTAGCACAGAATGGGTGTCAAAAGGTTTGTGTGAAATTTTCTATTTTATTTTTGTATTTGGAGATATTTTTTATGAGGAGATTTTACATGGCAGAAATACACTCGGAGGCTTTCCATTGCCTGCCGAGGGGCGACCGCTATTAGAAAAAACTTTTTCTTGAATTTGGTGTTTCACCGAGATTCGAAACTACGTTCACTCTGAATGGTAGTCACGCACCAACCCATTCGGCTACGGCGGCCACCTTAATTAGTAACTAACTTTGTTAAAAAGTGCTAAGAGCGAAAATAATGAAGCTTATGAAGAACCGGAAATTTCAGTGGGGCATATTGAAATCCTTATGGCCGTACAAGGAGAATGTCGCTTTATCAGACTGTGATAAGCTACGAAAAATAAAGCGCAGTGAAGTACAATAGATTAAGCAGATGTGCTTTTTAATGCGCTATCTACAGCCGGCGGCAAATGATAGCACAACAAAATTTTTGCCAGTTTTAAATAGTTTTGTGTTTTCTTTGAGTGTTCCTAAAGTTTGTTTTAAGCATAGTTTACTATTAAAGAAAAATCTTCTAAATCGAAGCTTAGAATAAAAAATTAAATTCCTTTGAGCAAGCAAACTGATACTTGGAAAAAGATGGGGTCTTCAACTTAAGTGTACTCTGTGGCTGTCTAAGGCGGTTATATGACCAATTTTATCATACGGATCGGTAGTTTGGTGGAAAGCTCTTGGAAGGGATTACAATGTGAAATTACTTAGTATAACTTAAAGATCAGCCTGTCCAAAATCGCTCGATGTGCAATATCACCATTTTTCGGATACCTACTCTGCAGTACAGGCACTGGACTCTGCTACAAAAGCCTCCAAATTCGTGGAACAAAGCAGAAATAGCCTCACCACCTTGAGTGAAAACCATAAAGTAACTTTAATCTGGGTCTCGGAGCATTGGAACATTGAAGGAAACGGAAGAGGATCTGCCATGAGTAACAATCTTACAGAATAGGTACTCACACCACTGGGCGTAATCAAGAAATCAATTTTCTTAAAATATCTACAAAGCGCGGAATGCAAATGGAAACTACCACAAATAAACGTCAATACTGAAAATTAGGAAACGAAGGGATGCCTGCCAACCAACCAACTACTTTGCGGTGGATAGTGACTCTACAAGGCTTCTCTTAGATAGTTTTGCATTCGGTAGAGCCAAGTGTTTATTACAGCTTTCCAAAATAGAGGTACAAGAGAGATACTTCAATGCATTTTTCCATGCTCTTGCAACCTATGAGAAAAGTCGGAGCATGCGGCCAAGAAATTTATTCTGCTTATGGGTGAAATACAGAGTGAATGAAAGAGTAAATCGCTGGTTCTAACAAGTTCGTTCTGGTAATAAATGGAAGTCGAAAATGAGACAGGCTCTGGTGAACAAATCATGGAAATCGTGTAGTCCGACCTTCATCTGAACTCTTGCTTTGTTGATAGGGAACCGAGTTGTTATCTTCATCGCCGAAATGAGATTTTTGATATGTAGACCGATTCTGTGCCTCCATGGGTGTTGCGCCTACTCTTAATTGAGCTTTTATCCTTCATGCTTGTTCTGCGATTGCGCTTAAAAGCTCTCCGTTCGTGGTCAGAGCCTTGCGCTCTTCGGTTTCGAGCTTTGTGATCACGTCAGTATGGGTGCGCTTTATAATGCTGAACATTATCCTAATGTCAACATGGACATTTTTGCGTGGTTCGACGTATGATAGGAGGCCATCTATCTCATTGCCTAAGCGTTCGACAAGCTCATACAATGCATTTGGTTTGGGCGCTGTGGCAAGCACTGCCCTTCATTGTCCGTCTTCTGTTTTTCTTTCTGTTGTGGCTGTTCTGTAGAATCATTTTTGCCGAGATGTGATGTTGGCGACCCGACCAAGACACCGATGATACTACTTGATTGCGCTGCTATTCTGTTCACCGCGACGCTAGCTACCGGTGGGCATGGGTGTTTCATTCTCCTTTGTATTTTCTATAGTTGCTGTTGCTGTGGAGGAGACCGTCTAATCACAGAGCTCTTCTTAAAGGCGTTTGCAGCTTCACCTGTCGGCGAGTGAACATTTCTGTTTACATCAGGTACATGCGTCCCATCATTGATGGTTTTTGAGTTGTTATTTGTATTAAATTTGTTCATGCTATATTTGCCCCAACTCACAACCACTATCTCCGCACGTGTACGTAGTTACCGTAAGTCCCATAGTTATCTATATAAACAGGGCGCCCATGCGAGGGTTGACTTTGACCCTTAAGGGGTCCAGAGTTCAGAGCCAGACTTCAAGCCGGAATTAATGGGGAGCCATCTCAATCCAACCTACTTGGTTACTGAAAACTACGCGCTTTGAGCGCTTTGTGAGACCTGCCACGTTTGAAAGGGGCGGAGGAGGCTATGAACCCTTCTGAAAGCCATTTTTGCAAGATTTCACTCCGCATACTCAGGTAACAGAGATCCAAAGTCCCAGCCGTTGTTCGCGTTTAGCGATTAGTACAGCCGCTACTTACGTGGAGAACAGACGCTGTCCCGAGAGCCGCTCAATATGAGTCAGACGCTTCTAGAATTTTTGGGTTACCTGTTTTGGTCCGCGAGTGGTATTTTATTTTCCACCTACCCTGCATATCTGCTGAGCGTTCCTCTATCCGCCACCTGGGGACACGTCCGATGGGAGACAGGCAACTCCACACGGAGTCCCTATCTCTCCTAAAACCAGTCTGTGCTTTTCAAAAATTTTAGAATATCTCTGATTTTTGCAGAACGGAGATCTTTCAACTCATTAAAAAATTTTTTACCCGGAATATTAAACCTGCGTCTGGATAGAACAGGACAGTGGCACAGTAGGTGCGGGATCATCTCTTCCTCTTCTTCTTCCTCTTCCTCTTCTAGACAACTTCTGCAGAAGTCATGTGTTTGCACATCCATCCTTTGGGCGTTCCTACCTATTAGACAATGTCCCGTTATGACTGAAATCAGTGTGCTAAGACTTTGTTTATTTTGGCTTAGCAGAGATTCTGTGCGTTTAGCATTGAGAGTCGGCCACATTACTGCATCTTTCGTTTCCTCTCCTTACGATTTCTTAAAGGATAATAGCATACATACATGTTTGTAATTGTATGCCTATGTCATTGTCTATATACTTATCGGTCAATTTCGTGTCGAGTCTCGCTAGTTCATCGGCTCTACAGTGGCCAGGAACGCATATTATCCTTAAGCGAAATGACTCAGCCATCTCTTTAAAAGACGTCCGGCATTTCATGGCTACCTAGAAGGGGTTTTATCGCTGTTTTTAGACATTACAGTAGTTGGGGAGCCCCTGCTGCTCCGAATATACACCCCCGCGCGCCCTTCCCTGGAGCTTTGAGCCATCTGTGTATACATGGATAGACTCGCCCTGTTTTACATTGTCGCGTTCCCGCTCTACCCTTGAGGTTAGGAATGTCGTGAAAGTTGTATAGCAACTCAAACTAGCCCGAAATAATGTTAATATTTTCTGAAAATATAATGTATTTAAAATTAAAGTAATATAATAAATTACTAAGTATAATATTTGCAAAAGTGAAATCAAATATTTATTTATAACCTATTAAAGTTTCCATGTCCCGACCTAAGTGTTTTCAAAAAGTAGGAAAAATGGTTAAAAATTATATCTGAGTGAAATGGAAGGTTAAGTTTTTTAATTTAAATTTTTTTAGAGACTTTATATTGGCGGTATTGAGGTTTTGCTTCAGAAGACCCATAATTAAATTGTTCGAGTAATAATTTTCCGGATGTTTTTTTCTTCTAAGGATATTTTAAAATAGTTTTTTTGGATAGTTTCTTTAAGGAAGGGTCTTGAGGGAAGGGTTTACCACTCTTAGGTGGTAGCTAATGACACAAATTTTTCCATAAAAATATTTTCTATGGAATTGTGTTGCATGTATGTATATATCTATGTATATTCTGAACTTTCATTCTGCTCAAATTTATCAGTTTTGCAAATGGCGTCGAACGTCAATCATGTGGACGGGTCAGCTACAGCATACAAATAGACAAGCAATGGAGTGCGTAAAGTTCGAAATTAAGACTTCAGTCACTCCAAATAATTTTTTTTATTTAGTAAAAAAATTATTAAAAAAACATTGGATATTTGGGTTTGCGCCTCTGGTATTTTTTTATCATTTTTGCCACTTGAAAACAGCTTTTTGAAAATAACTTATGTAGATTGGAATGCAAATTTTAGTAGGCCTAAAAAAATCGATTCACTTCTGCAGATACCTATGAAATGAGACTTACAGTTATTAGTCCATAGATGTAGGAGTATTTTTAAACCTTCCCAAATGTTTTGTTTTAGTCGTCTGTCCTCTGTCAACAATATTCAGTTCATTGTTTGTTACGTTTCATACAACAATGCATTTTTCTCGCTCTTAAAAATGTCGAATTTCGTGCCTTCAAACTACGATTTGCGGACATCGTTGATTTTCTGTTATCAATAGAAGAAAAACGCTTTGCAAGCTCGTCAAATGCTTATAGAAGCTTATGGTGGACATGCTCTAAGTAGAGCTCAGTGCTTCAGGTGGGTTGAAAAATTCCGAAGTGGTGGTTTTAGGTGGAGAACGAGGACCATGACCGGCCACCGAAAAAGTTTGAGGTCGCTGAATTGCAAGCATTGTCGGAGGAAGATGATGGTCAAACGCAAAAATTATGATGGCAGAGCAGCTGGGAGTGACTCAAAAAACCATTTCCAAACATTTAAAAGACATGGGCATGATTTTAAAGGTCGGAAGATGGGTGCCGCATGAACTGACTGAAAGACAGCAAGAAAACCGAAAAACCACTTCTGAAATGCTGCTCTCCCGGTTCAAAATGAAGTCTTTTTTGCATCGAATCGTTACGGGTGATGGATGAAAAATGGGTGTATTTCTCCAATCCCCAGCCTAAACGATCGTATGGTCCGCCCGGCCACAAGCCAAAAACAACGTCCAAACCAAATTGCTTCGGCCGCAAGGCAATGCTGTGTGTTTTCTGGGATCAGTGTGGTATGATTTGGTACGAGCTATTAAAACCAGGTGAAACAGTTGACGGTGCACGCTACCAACGACAATTGGCCGATTTGAACAGCGCTATACACCGAAAACGCCCAGAATATGTCGATCGGCGTCACAAAGTAATTTTTCTTGATTAATAAAAGCGGTATTTCTCGTTTTAAGTCTACTTGAGCAATGACAATTCGCTTTATTCATAGAATTCATATTAACGTATGCTTTATGTTACTAAAGGAGGTATGTTATTATTACATGTTTGCTTATTCTAGTATATTTCAACATTGATGACAATGCACCGCCATATCGAACAAGAGGGACCGGGAGATTTGTGGAGACGTACGATTGGGGACCGCTGGTGCATGCGGCTTACTCACCAGACTTGTCGCCTTCCGATTATCATTTGTTTGCATCGATGGGCCACGCACTTTCCGAGCAGCGCTTCAATTCTCACGAAGAAGCAAAAAAATGACTCGATGATTAGTTTGCGGCATCCACAAATTGCCTGAGGGATGGCAAAAATGTGTCGCCAGCGATGGCTATTACTTTGAAGATTAAATTTGTAGCAATTTTTTGTTAATAAACGTTTAAAAACATTGAAATCTCATTTCATAGGTATTTATCTACATCGAGTGTTTTATTACTGGACAGGTATATTTTCGGAAAATATTATTAAAGTCCCGTATCAGCATTGCCTTTCGGACTCAGACCCTAACATCTGCATATCACGCATAAGCGCGCCTGACTATGGCGTCTGCAAATTTTTGCACAAATTTAGCACAAATTCTCTCCTTCCAGAAGTCGGAGCAAACACACACACCCTCACTCACACATAAGTGAAATACTTTAGTACCTTTACTTTGCGATGGCTTTAAGTTGCAAAATGCGAATTGGTTCTCACTTTCGCTTAGTTACCAAAAAGAAAAAAGGGAAAACAAAATACAAATATTGCCCAATAAAAAGTAATTTATTTCTTGGATAAACCTTCTATTTCGTTTTTCTTCCTCTTATATTTTTTTAGGCAAAACTGAATATGAGTTTCATATTAAAGCGAAACTTTGGCGGATATTCGCTTTCGCGTGGTACAGTTGACAAGTTCAGCTACTCGCAGCTGCTGCGCCAAAAGCTGATCCAACTGCCCAAGGCTGCGGTCTGGTGTATGGCTAAATGCAAGTAAATAAATACATACATATTTTCTACAGTTATTTCAAGCTAGCGCTACAAATTTTCTTCGCAGTGCGTGGGTTACCATTAAAACTAAGAAAAACATTATTTTTTTATGCGTTTCTTATTTTTTTATTTATTTTTGTTTTTTTAGCGCATACTGGTGCATGGGTACCTCGATTTTGTCTTGCCATGTAAGTACTTTTTTCTGCTACGAATTTTCAGATTCACCATTTCTTGCGCTGACTTTTTCGTTTTGCGCTGAACTTTGGCGCTGCGAATTATTTACAAATTGTTGCGTTTGGTTGGCGTCGTATGGTAAGTAGAAAAACAAGTGGTTAAAAAAAAACTAAGTGAAAAACAACACAACAACTCTGCTTATCGAAAGTGGCGGCTGCAACAACAAAAATGGCAAACTTTCACATAAAAAAATTAAAATAAAAAAGTTTTAAAAATTTTTGTTGAAGTAATTTAGCTACTTGTCGCAATTTTTTATTTTTCACTTTTTGCTATTTTTTTTTTTGTATTTCCTTTTTTCTTAACTTTTTTCTGCCCTCTTTCCAATTTTTTCCTTTGTGCAGCGTAACAATTTCTCTGCAACATTCTAATCGACTTTTTCTTCTTTTTCATCCAGTCTCTTCATTTTTCTCTCCCAGCCGTTGCGCTTCGTTTCACTTCACAAATTGTCCTGAACTTTAACTTGCTGTGCTAGGCTTGCTGTTCGTTTTTTCTTTTCTTTACGCGCTACTCGTTGGTGCGTTGCGGCAAAAGTTTTCACGCGCAGTTGTTTAAAAATTCATTGCATGCATTTAGGCGCGTTGCAAATCAAGCTTTATTGCAAAAGCTGAAATTTACACCCAACCTACGGAGTTTAAGTGAATTTTCGAGTTTGAAGTTGAGTTTACAAAGGTACATATTTATGTGTTGTTTTGTAATTTACCAATCGGAAAGTGAATGTTGGGTGTGGAAGTTGGAAATGGATAAGCAGAAAGGCGAAGTTTGTTTACAAGATAAAAGTTACTCATACGCCCAGGCAGTGATATAGCACTCCATATGAAGTAATAAGTGAATAAGGGATGCCAATACCAGCGGGAAATTTTAGTATTAGAATTTCGGAATATTTTGAAAGTATTCTCGGGAATCAGGGATTTGTACCGGAACTAATCTTGGGAGATACGTTTTTTAATATGAGCAAAAATACATTGACTGAAAGCAGTTATTCTTCATGGCTTGATTAACTGCTTGCAGTCATTGTATTTTTGCTCACATTAAGGGGAAACGCCACTGTGGGGGATCAAAAAATTGTCGATTTTTGGGAACTTTTTTTTGTAAGTAGGAATGATTATTCGAGGATCCGACAAAAGGCAATTTATTATATATGTATTAAACTGTGTTGATGTAAATTTTTATTAAAAAATATTGAAAATCGACAAATTTATGTAAATAAACGGAACGAGTTAAAAGAAATGATGTCATCTGGTGGCAGCGATACGGCAATGAATAATCATCTGACACCAAAAAACCAAAAATTGTATTAATCTTCACAATAGTGGCTATCGGTATATGGAGCTGGTTTTTTTTTCTTTTTTGACAAAATAGTGGTGATTTAAATTTCGATGTGTGTTTTTCAACATTTTTTTGATTTTCAACAAGCCCAAAAAAATAGTTATTTTCAAAATTTTCAAAATCGGCTACGTACAACGACAGCCAGTGCGATAACAAAAATTTTGAAAAAAAGAAATTTAAAATCGGTTCATTAGTTTTCGAGAAATCGTTGCCACCGTATCAAAAAAAGTCGTTTCAAGAAAAACGAGTTTGAAATAAAGCATCGTATCGTAAGCACTACGGGGCCGAACCGATGGGTGCTCACTTAAGTCCACATAGAATCGGGAATAAAGCGAATTTCGCTTTAAAATGTTTATCACCATTTTTTTTTAATTTTCACTGTGATGTTCCCCCTTAAAAAACGTGTCCGCCATAGAACCATTTAATGTTTAAGATAAAACTTAAGATTTTCCAAATCGGATATTCATTAACCCTAGTATGGCAACGCACGTCGAAATGACGTACTCATTTTTTCTCTTACGCTCTCAATCTCTTGTTTGTTGTCGGAGAAACTTCACACGCTCAGTTTTCTCAGTCAGTAGCTGCAGTTGTTTGGTGGTGGTTGTTTTTTCGAGGTAAGTTTGTTTTTTTCTGAGTTATGATCATAAGATACGTCGAAAAGACGTACCATTATCTTTTGTGTTACTTTTTGGTTTTGGAATTGCATATTGTTTATATAATTTCTTAGCACTTTTTGGGGTTCGTTTCACTATCTTAACGTTCTATTTTTGTTTTTATTTAGTTTTGATTTGTTGAAAATATGTCATCTATATGTAGATTAGATTACTCACAAATAAGTAGTCTATTAGAGCAGTTATGTGATGACTCTATTTCATCTAATAATAGAAGTGAAACAGAAAATGCCTTACTGGAGGCTGATATACAAAGTAATGTAGAAGATGATCTCGTTGATATTCAGGAGCAAGACGAGAATGTGTCACCATCACAAACTTCAAATACTACTCCTTCCGGTTCACGCATTATAACTGTATCCATACCATCCTTTAGTAGTAAAAGTGGGCATTGCTGGAGTACATCAAAAGGAAATAGTGTTTCCCGATTTGCGTTGACAAACATAGTTAGAACCGCAAGAGGACCTACTCGACAATGCAAACCGTTTTATGATCCACAGGAATTCTTCAACGTATTTTTTTACTGACGAAATAATTACAGAAGTGGTTCAATGAACTAACGCTGAAATATCTATAAATCAACGCTAAAAGAGCTAACATGGCCCTCACGTTAAACAAAAAGAGCATTCGCACTCTCACAGGCGCCCTCACGGGTCACTTCACCAGCAACAAACACCTACATAAATTAGGCATAACTAACAGCAGCACCTGCAGATTCTGCTGCGAAGATGAGGAGTCTATAGAACATCTCATTATCGAATGTCCGGGGTTGACGCATAGAAGGAAAAGGTTTTTAAACAAGTTCATGCTTACAGATGAAGACCTTCAATCACTCCCTCAGAAGGAGCTGGTACAATTCATAAGCATACTTAACAGTCAATAGACAGCATAGGGTGCACAATAGATCAATATGGTCGCAGTGCTAAAGGGCCACACCTTAACCCTTTACAACCATTAACCATTAACCATCAATAAATCGTCGTGACGATATGACAGCTGCAACATTTAGAGAAACAAAAAGCATTGAAATTCGTGCTTTACTTGGAGTTCTTACACTAACTGCAGTTTTAAAAGACAATCACCTCATAACTGAAGAAGTGTTTAATATGACGTACTGTGGAACACGGTATGCAGCAGCATTAAGTCTAGATAGATTCGACTATCTCATTAGACATCTAAGGTTTGATGACAAGGTATTGCGCCTATAACTTCGACCAAACGACGCATTTACTCCTGTTAGAAATATATGGAATATTTTTATACATTCCTACAGCTACATTCCTGGCTCACATACAACTGTTAACGAGAAGCTTTTCGGATTTCGTGGTCGCTGTCCCTTTAAAATGTTCATTCTAAATAAACCAAGAAAATATGGAATCAAAATACTATGTAAAAGAGCTTTCACGACCAATTCATGGTACATGCAGAAATATATCATTTGATAATTGGTTCTCGTCAATCCCCTTGGCGAAGAGTTTACTAAAAGAGCCATACAAATTAACTCTTGCCGGCACCATAAGATCAAACAAACGTGAAATACCCGAAGATATGAATAATTCACGAACACGACCTGTTGGAACTTCGAAGTTTTGCTATGACGGCCCATTAACACTCCTTTTATATAAACCTAAGCCATCAAAAATGGTTTATTTACTGTCATCTAATAATGAGAAAGGTACTATTGATGCTGCAACAGGAAATCCGAATATAATATTGTATTATAACCAAAATAAAGGCGGGGTAGATACACTTGATCAAATGTGTTCCGTGATGTCGTGTTCGCGAAAAACTAATAGATGGCCGGTGGCAGTTTTTTATGGCATGTTAAATATTGCATTCATTAATTCGTATATCATATATTGCCATAACATAATGAGTATCAATAAAAAGCCATTGAGCCGTAAAAATTTTATGAAGGCACTTTCCTCATCGTTAACAACACCATGGATGAAAAAAAAACTTGAAATTCCTTCACTGTCAAAAACTCCGCGCAGCAGCATTCAAGTTGCCATACAAAACTCAACCGACAGCGCTGGAAGAAGCAGTGGTGTTCCAGACGCCTATCTAGATGATACTAACAGTGATCGAGAAGGCAGTGCAGATCAACCAGAACTAAAATAAGAAAATACTGTGGTTTATGTCCGTCAAAAATAAGACGCATGTCTAAGAAGGTATGCGTCGTATGTAAAACACCTCTGTGTGGAAGGCACCAAAATCAAGTTTGCAACACGTGCATATAAACTTGTTCGATTTTAGCTTTTTTTATTTTGAATGATTATTCGATGTATTGTTTTGCAAATAAAGTTAAAAAATTTCCATTCATTTAGATTTAAGAAATCAATTTGTGTCCTTATGTGAAGACTGCCTAATTTTTGTTACATTTTGTAAGACAAAATGAATTTTATTATTTATTTTACGTTATGTAATATATTATTTTATGTTTTTGTTTACTTTATTTGACTGAAAATAAATGATCTCAATTAAAAACTTAGTAATTTTTATTTGTATTCCACCCTTAATTGACACAAAAAGATGATACGTCATATAGACGTATCCTTATCTTTTTAGGGGTAGACAATAGCGTTATCTTATATGATATGCCTGTCGTCGATAAAATAAATTAAAGCACTCAGATGCCTTTAGCTTTATTTGAGGAATGGTTGCACAGAACAACCCAAAGTTATAGCTGAGTTAAAAAGCTACGACGGCCAAATATCGGTAATGTGCTTTGCTCCAAGTTGTACGGCTCTAATACAGCAAATGGATCAAAACTTTGTAAGGCTTACTAAATTGAACACAAAAAAATTCTTCTTAAGTCACATTGTTGTTCATGGGGAAACTATCGATGAGTCACTGCGAAATATCGACAATGCACTATGCTGGTTAGCTTTTACCTCTTAACTTTGTTTGAGCTTCAATTCAGTATTTTTTTTTTTTTTTTTGGTTCGGGACAACTAGCAAGTACATCACTCAGTTACAATAGAGACCATTGTACTGCACTCGGATTCCCTTTTAATTTTTTTTAAATCTATCCGACTTCCAAAGAAATCTGAGTAGATCTTGTGGTGCCAAGGAGCCAAGGGAGTCGCTTCTTAACACATCAGTGCCAAAGACCTCAAGCCTGATTTGAGCAAAGGCGGGGCAGACGCACAAAAACTGATCCGCCGTCTCATTCTCCTCTTCACAAGCTGGGCAGAGTACACTGTCTGAGATGCCTACCTTTGTCATGTACTTTGCCCATAGAAAGTTGCCCGCCATCACTCCAACCAGCTGCCTGCAGTCGCTTTTGCTTAATGACAGAAGGATTTGCGACAGTCGATTGGACATTACAGGTAATATCCGCAGCTTCTCTCAGCCTGCCAAGATAGCTTGTTAACATTAGGGTATTAAGTCTACCAGGATATTATGTAGTACAGCTTGGATCTATGGTACATGTCTCGACTATCCCTGATGTGGTTGGGAAGCTGGCTAAGGCCATGATCGCAGCTTGTCTGTCTCTGCAGGCACATATGGATCTGCTTCTTCCCCAGTTTTCCACAAGAAAGCTCGCTTCTTGCACAGCATTTCAGTCATGGTTTCATAAACCTGTTACATGAAAAATCTGCTGATGAAAACCAACTTTTGTCCGTCAACACTTGTCAACTGAACTGTCGAAAGGTAGACATAAACCATTTGAAAATAATGAGCCCTATTTCCATCGTTACGAGTCGTATGAATTTTTCGTTCAGGGAAGTTTTCGTAGATTGATTTAATAAATTAAGAAACTTTTTCTCTCTCTGTTTCGTTTATATTCGTTATGTTATGAGTTCATTCATTGGAACTTTTTTCACAAAATGACTCAGAGAGTATTTTAAGAAGCATAGTTATAGGAGATTTAGGAGATTTTATTTCAATCAAATTTTTATTTTTAGTGACCTTCAAATATTTTGTAGTACATACAATTTTACTTCTTTGAATTTCATTTTGCGAATATTTCGGGATGAATACAAGCGAATTCCGAGATGTTTGGGTCTTGAAAAGCACCGTTGAAGTAGCTGAGATAAGAGTGGAATTTTGTGGCTACACATGCACACTTCTAGTTTTTATACTTTAAGAGAATATTTAACTAATTTCTCTTCACAATGCGTTCACAAACAGTTGTAAGATTTGAAAAATGCAAAGGAGTTCTGGGGAGCGCTGGTAACTCCTACAAGGCGCGTCCCCAGGTGGCGTATAGTGGATCCCTCTCTAGTATAGGTAGGTGGGTAGAGGGAAAAGAAATACAACTCGCGAGCCAACGTGTCAACCAGACAAGTACGTAGAATAAAACCTGATAGTTTCCAAAGCTCTAAGGAGTTTCGGAAAGGCCGTCGATAGAAAATTCCTAATCCACACATACAAGTGGTGCAGAGCGGACAACGTTTCAAACTTCGAGCGGCTGACATGGAAAGGGGACCGTGCGATCACCGGAATATGCGATAAAAACTAGCTTACCAGTAACAGCAAACGAGTCCTGCGGTTGAGAAAATTCTCCCCCAAGGCGGGTGAACCTCACTAAGTGTGGTCAACGGCATGTCACGACCGCATTTGTTGGATGCAGCGCTTACGTGTGGTGGTGGGAGAATATATTAAAAAAGTCAACGGCAGCACCTACAGCTCTAGTCAGATTGAGCAACCAACTTGCTTGTGAGGTGGCAAACGCAGCACAAAACCTAAAGCCAAAAATACACACATCCTCTTGCAAATGTGAATAGCCCAATGCGAAGCGAAGTCAACGAAAAGCAAGTCAGGACCGAGTAACTGGGAGATTGCGTACGAGGAGGGTCGAGCCCCAATTAAGAATGAGGGTGAACAAGAATGCAATTATATATATATATGTATATATAATATATATATAATTGACGCGTACATCCTTTTTGGGTGTTTGGCCGAGCTCCCCCTCCTATTTGTGGCGTGCGTCTTTATGTTGTTCCACAAATGGAGGGACCTACAGTTTCAAGCCGGCTACGAATGGCAAATGGTTTTGTTTTATGAGGAGCTTCTTTATGGCAGAAATACACTCGGAGGTTTGCCATTGCCTGCCAAGGGGCGACCGCTATTAGAAAAATGTTTTTCTTAATTTTGGTGTTTCACCGAGATTCGAACCAACGTTCTCTCTGTGAATTCCGAATGGTAATCACGCACCAACCCATCCCGCTACGGCGGCCGCGGCAATTATACAGATAATTAATTTTCAAGGCACAATTCACTCTACAGGCTTTTCAACCAATGTGGAGAGGTTAAAGATCGAACAATCCAACGCCGAGATAAATTAAGGGGTTAGGAGTAGTCAGAAGGCCGAGAAAATGATGATTTTCAATCATTTTTGTTTGCTAGTCAATTGCTTTATTTAAAAAAAAATAAAAAAAACATAGCATTAATACATCATGTTTCGACTTGACTTTAGCAAAATTTCAAAAAAAAATTAATAATTGTAAAACTTGTCGCTGCTTGTGTGGAGCCCGTTTCTCCAGAAGTCCCTTGCAGTGATCAACACAAATCCTTGTAAGTTCATCAGAAATCAATCGGACAAGACAAATTAGTTTTATTAATAGACAATCTTCTGCCTGATCGAAGCTCTTTTTCGAAATTAACAACAGGGCGGCCTCAGGAAGTATTTTTCAGATTTTCGAGAAAAAACCAACAATTATTTTTTTTAATTTAAATTTTTGAAAAAAAATCTTTTGATCAGGTACGAGTTTGATATGTTTTTCAAAAGCAGTATACACTTTATTGAAATCTACCAAGCGGTTTTTAATTTAAAATCACCATTTAAAGTTTCGCTATCGAGCTCCGGAGCGCCCGAGCGCCCTTTGTTAATTCTTGGATAACTCGAAAAGTATTTATCGGATTTATTTAAAATTTTCAAGCAATATTTTTAAGATATTACAATTTAAGAAAATGCAAAAAAAAATCAAATGTTTTGAAAATTCTGACTACCTCTCACTCCTTCCGCAGAGGAAACAGAGTGAACTGTGCAAAGTGTTGCGAATATTGCGTGCAAATGTTGAAAAAAGCTCCACTAATGCACAGCAAACTGCGAAAAGGCAAATGCTGAAACACAACTTGAACATGGATAGGTACACTTTTAGTTTCAGCACTGTATGAGATTTCTCACATACATAAACATATATCTATACAAATTTATACAAGCCACATGTAGCTTAGAGCCAACTGTAAGAAGCTTTCACTGGCGAAACGTCGGTAAACGGAAAGCGGTAACATGAAACTGGTCAAATTGCTAGGATTTTTACTTTTTGTGATAGTGGCCCACGTAGTGGAGAAGGTGCAAAGTACATGCACATTGTTGTTGCTTCAATACAGTCTGGCTGTTGTTACTAAAAATTTTTTGCTTTCGTTGTTCTTGCCGTTGTTGTTCCAGCCATTGCCCACTATACGTCACCCTATTACGGCAATCGCCATCAATTCCCCAGAGAAATTAGTTTGATTTATGCAATTGCGTCGATACAGAGAACGGCGTGTGTGTGTGTATGCGTTCATATTATGTGTGTGTATGAGTGAAGTCAGTGCTGGGCAGGTAAGTGGTGGCGTAGTTGGTGTGCTGGCAAATTAATAGCAACACCAGCAAGTAAAGCAAAATGAAGTGAAATAAAGTTTACCGCCGACAGGTTATCCCCAACTCCCTCCTACCGCGATGACATCTCACACCACCAACTGCATATTTTAGCACTGTTTACTGGCTCCTTAGCTTGGTGGTGCTTCCTTCCTCCCCAAGTCACGTGAAATGTGAAACGTGCGCCGACATACGAAATTTCAACAAAATGCGGCAAGCAACAGTGACAGCTAGAAGTGTGATGAAAATGCCATTTTGCTGCTGCTTCTGCTTCCTATAGTCGCACTCACGTTTGCCGTTTGCGAAAACGTCGCGTGAAATTTGTGGCCGTCCCAAAAACATGGAGTTCAGCATGAAGTTCCTGGACTAACTGGACTGACGCGGCAATGAAGTTACAGTAGGAGACGAGCAGAATGTTGGCAGAATGAGGGGTAGTTGAAGGGATGAATGAGTGAAGTAAATTGCGAAACTTTTGCGCTGTCATGTATTGCGGTATCTAGTACAAACTCACTAAAATAATAGCACGATTTGGCGAGCGGAAAAAGGTGGGAAAGCGAGTGAGTTCATCAGGTATTGAGTGCAAGTCTGCAGCGGGTGATGTGCGTCTGGCCAGGGCAGACACTAATGACAGTTGTGAAGCGGCGAAAAGGTGTTGCAAAGCAAAATGAGTTGTTTTTTTGGGGAGGAACAGGAATTGCATATGTGATAATAAGACATACGTGCATATACACATATAAAGGGTCTTTCAAAAGAGACGTCTGGTTGCGAGTAGTGAATAATTCCTAGATGCTACCTTTTTTATGCCATCTTTGGCATTTTTCGAGTAGACAGATGTTCAAGTTGAAACAACGCGTTAAAACTATTGAAACTTATTATGAAAATTATCGATCTTTAAGAAAAAAATATCGCAAAACTTTTGGTGGTGTAAATAATCATCCGATTGAGTCGTCAATTTAAAGGTTGGGAAAAAGTTTCAAGAAATTGATTCTCTAGAGTTTAGAAAAAGGATTGGCAGAACAAAAACAGGATGTCCTGTTAAGAATAGTGCTCAACAACCTCCAACATCGATATCTCGACATTCGCAAAAGTAAGGCTTTCATGAATCATGAATCGACTGTTTGGCGGATTTCACATAAGGATTTACATTTTCATCTTTGCAAAATTTAACTTGCTCACGAATTGAAACCTTCCGTTCATTATCAACACATAAAACTCGTGAATTGGTTCTTTGGACATGTTGCTGATTTTTCACGCAAATTAATTTTTAGTGATAAAGTTCCTTTCATACTGAATGGAATTGTCAACAAACAAAATTGCAGCGTCTAGGGAGAAAAAAACTTTCTAGTATTTTTTAGGTTTTTCTTCGAAGATGGAAATGAAGGAGCTGTTACTTGGTAGAGACGAGCTTTATTTTTAACAGCATAGAACCATAAGTCCCACAACATGCGAAAAAACTACTTTATTGCGATCTACTTATAAGATTCTCGGCCGATTAATTTCACGTAATAGTGACATAAACTGGCCACTTAGATCATGCGATCTAACTTCAGTAGACTACTTTTTGTGGTTTTTTTTTTTAATTGAAGTCTATGTGAATGAGCCAACAACGACTCCAGAGCTGAAACACAATATTCGAATCGAGATTGCTGAACTCACTGCGATAATGTGTTAGCGAGTCCTTGAACATTTTAAATCTCGTATGGCAGCCTGTAGGCGACATTTTTCCCCTATAGTTGCTAAGAACCAAATTTCGAATAATGGTAAGGGAAGCTTTCGGGTATGAGGGTAATTTGAAAAGTCCGTGCAAAACTAAAGAAATGATCCTACTGGCGCGTATCGAAGTTATTTAAAGTTAGTACCATCTCTTGGACGAGCACACACCAAGTATCAGCGAGATCGGTCTATCTCTTTGTGTTTGACATTCGTTGGATTCGAGGAAGTCAAGTAATTTTCCTTTTACATCCCAACCATGCCCTTCACAAAGCTCACACCTCAGCAGTTGGGGTCGCAAAATTAATACAAAAATGATTCCAACTCGTTTCGCGTCCCTCTCTGCTCCAGATTTTTCTTCTTTCTAAAGCTATAGAGGTTAGGCTAAAGCCTTTATGCACTGCGACCAGATTCATTTATTCTGCGCCCCTAATTACTTAGTTATAATTATTTAGTATACCGAGGAATCGAACCAGCTCCTTAGGAGAGGGAGCAATTGTAGGTCTTCCTGCTCTAGTAGGTACGAGCACAGGATGCTGTGTCTCCTGTGACCTAATGTCTCACGGTTGGTGATTAAGTGTTCCATGGACTTCTCTTCATCACAGCAGAACCTGCATGATCTCGTACTAGATGACCCAATTTCGTTAGAGTGTTTATTACAGGCAAAGTGACCTGTGAGTGCTCCACAGAGTAATCTGAGGCTCTTTTTATTTGGGGCTATAGCAGATTTTGCTCTGTTGGCACTGGTGTTCAAAAACTTTTTGGAGTGATTAAAGCCGCCTGTGCCATTCCAGTGTTCCCTGGTTTTAGTTTGGATCCATTTTTTGGTTTCCTGTTTTATATTATTTTTGTTAAAGCTAAAAGCTGGTGTTTGTCCAATAAATAGCACTTCTGCCTCTTTTTTGGCATAAAAATGTGCCTTTTCGTTTTCTTCGTGTCCCTGATGTCCTGGTAGCAAATCAGTGAGACCTGATTATGAGCGGCCAGTTTGTTGAGCACATTGTTACACTCTATTAGGACTTTTGACTTGAATGTGAAGCTAGTCAAGGCTTTGAGAACCGATTGGCTGTCCGAAAGTATTTTAATTGTTACTTCCTCGAATCCTCTTTTGGATATGATTTCCATTGTTTCCGTTATGGCAAAGAGCTCCGCATGGAAAATCGTGGTATCTGTACTGAGTGTTAGGGATTTGTTTGCTCTAGGCCCCACTATTCCTGCTCCTACTCTTTAGAGCGTTTTGAAACCATCTGTGTACCATTTTTTTGAGCCATCATTTATCCATTTTGGGTAAGTGTTCCACAGTACTTCGAATAAAAATAGTGAAACCTGGAGAATCAAAATTTTTACATGTTTAATTTTAAACCACATCTAGGCGCGTCTTTTGACTCTGAAACTAAATTCTCTCTACAATTAAGCTGTTAATTTTTCACACAATGCCGAGGGGTTGAAAATCGAGCAACGAAGTGTGTTAATTTGTCCATGAAAGATAAGCAAACGAAACTACGAGCAAACTTTTACTATCAATCTTCTCAATAGGTTCCTCTATTTCTATATTATTAACATTATTAAAAATCTTCCCAATAGTCTCCTTATAGGTTAGGTAGTGATGGTTGCCCAGAAAGTGGGCCCAATTGGATGAAAGAAGTTTGTTTCATCCTTTGTGATACCATTGCAAGAGGGGAAAAGAGGTGAAGGAAAAGGACGATAGGACGAAAGGGAAAGGGATTGGGAGGGTTGAGTGTTTGTGGACTATGAACGGTGACTAGTCTGCGGTTGTGTTGCCTCTTTATGCTGCTGATGAAGTTCATCAGATTTTTGTTATCAAGACCTACTATATCAGCAGGCGCAGAAAAGAAGTGAGAGCTGGGCAGCTAAGGAGCAAGTGCTAAGATCATTCCATCTCATCCTCCATACAGCTGACACAAAAAGGACTCGAAGTAATTCCGAGTCTCCGGCATGTTTACCCCGCGGGTAGTGCTGCGTGAGGATGCCCACGAAATTTGAGAGATGAGATTTTATCATCCTCAGAATATCCCTCGAATGCCTCTTATCCAAACGTGGCCAGAAGGACTTCGCGACCTTACAAGTTCGTGTACTTACCCAGCGCTCGCTGGACACCGCCTCACAGGTCCCTTGTCTGTCCAGCTCGTCGGCTTCGCAGTTTCCAGCATTGCCACTGTGACCAGGTACCCAAATTATCAGGCATTCTCCTTATAACTCTACCCAAAGAATCCAAAGTCGCACCTAAAATTTGAAGTATCCTCCAAATTGAACCATTCTTTGAATTCTAGGACGTCGTGATGATGAGTACCGCGTAGGTGTGATGTCATCTTGAGAAATAAGAAAAAGTTACCGAAGAGGATATGATGTCTTTAGGTATGGTACATTGGGATGCCTGTTTTGCCAAAACTTTAGCTAAGTGAATGAAAACCGACAAAATGGTATTCGTATAACTCTGCTGAGGTTGCCACATGCCATGTGCTGAAATTACTTCTACACATAAAATTACTGGATGTTGCTTATAATATTTTTAATGAGGATATACGTGGGGCATTCGAAAAGTCCGTACAAAAAGAGAAACTATTTAATTGCTTGGCGTTAACCTTTTTTATTTTTCAAAATAGTCTCCTTTTAGGTGTGTACACTTCGTCGAACTTTGTTCTAGTTTGATGATCCCTTCGAAATAATTGGATTTGTCCAAGTCTGAAAAAATACTATTCGTTTCTGCAATCACCTCCTCGTTTGAATAGAATCAAATTGGGGAACAAATATTAGTTCGAGTGATCCGAGGAAGAAAAATCTGGAGCAGAGAGGGATGCGAAACGAGTTGGAACCATTTTTCAATTAATTTTGCGACCACAACTGCTGAGATGTGAGCTTTGTGACGGGCGTTGTCGTGATGGAAAAAGGAAAATTACTTGACTTCCTCGAATCCAACGAATGTCAAACACAAAGAAGTAGACCGATCTCGCTGAAACTTGGTGTGTGCTCGTCCAAGAGATGGTACTAACTAAAAATAGCCTCGATACGCGCCAGTAGGATCATTTCTTTAGTTTTGCATGGACTTTTCAAATTACCCTCATACACGAAAGCTTACTTTTTTCTCAATTTCTTTTATAAATTTACAGACGGTTCGAAAAGTTTTACTTCCATCTCAGGGGTTTGGATGCAAAATCGAATTGCATCTCTCAACAAATTGCAACATCGGATCTCAAAAGTGTTGTTATATGGTGTAGAAAAATTCCTCTTCATTTAAATCTTAATAAAGGGTTTTTTCATAAGAGGTGTTATATTGATCAAAGAGAAATGCTGTTTTTTAATATAAATGATCGGATGTTAATTTCATTATAAAGCGGAAGGTATGCCGCTATATAGGCCCTCCCAAATTAATATAGAGAACAGTACCGGGAAGGGTGTCTCCCCAGAAAGAGAAGAGGGATCGTTTTAGTGACCACGCCACACAACGCAGTAGACGACGGTCGCTGTAAGTGCGAAGACATGTAGAACCCTCCTTTCCCCACACCCAAAAAAAAAAAAAAAACAAAAATCATTAGTCTTTTTCTAAATCTCGTTCTTTAATCTCAACCTTTTACTGTTTTGGTAACTCCAACTACTCTTCACGTGTTGGGTTGCTTCTGTCATACAATTTTTATTTCAGAGTTATTTCTTATTCCATAGTAGTCTGCTTTTGAAGATTTGGTTCTGGCCATATTAAAAGACTTGAAAGGCAAAATACCTTCGCTCGTTTTGCGAGTGGATACAAACGCACCGGCTCTGAAAGTATTCAATGTGGAACCAGAGGAAGAGGAAGGCCTCTTCTGCGTTGGAAAGATCAGGCGGAGAAGGACTTGGTTTCACTTGATGTGTCCAACTGGCGCCGGTTAGCACGAGAAAGAAACGACTGGCGCGCTTTTTTAAACTGGACCGAAATTGCTTAAGCGGTTATCGTACCAACCAAGAAGAAGAAAAAAAAGAAGAAGAAGAAAAAGAAGAAGAAGAAGAAGAAAAGAAGAAGAAGAATAAGAGGAAGAAGAACAAGAAAAGTAGAAGTAGAAGGATTATCCTTTCACTCTCGTGAGATTGGCTCTCCTTTCCTTTTGATTGCATTTAGTTTCATATTCCTCAAAGAAGCCTTTTGGGCAAATGTATTAGCTTCTTCTTCTTCAAGATCAAGTTAAACTATTTTTGCATCGCATAGTCTTATAGTGAAAGCTTTAAAAAAAAACTATTTTCTTTTGGAATTCTTTTGCTTGCTATTTATCAACTTCCAAGTTTAGGTTTGTAAAGGGTTTTTCTATTAGCGCGGGTCGAATTTCGTGGCCCTTAAAGTCGACTCTTCAACGTTTGGTGGCCAAATTTGAGACGACCGGGTCAGTAAACAATCAGCCAACACCCGTACGTTCAAGGAACGCAAGATCAGCCGAGAACATCGCCGCGGTCCGTGAAAGTGTACAGCAGAACCCGAGGCAGTCTATTCCTCGCCGTGCACAAGAACTTGGCCTTTCGCAGACTTCAACTTGGCGAATTTTGCGTCTGGGCTTGGGCCTACACCCGTACAAGATCCAACTGACCCAGGAGCTCAAAGTCGATGACCATAGACAACGCCGTTTGTCCGCTGACTGGGCTTCGAATCGTTTGGAAGAGAACCCCAGTTTTGGGCGAAAAATCATCTTTAGTGACGAGCCGTATTTTTGGATGAATGGCTGTGTTAACAAAAAAAAAAAAATTGCCGTATATGGGACGACACCAACCCACACGAGGTTCACCAGGTGATAATGCATCCTCAAAAAGTTACCGTTGGATTTTGGGCCGGTGGCGTCATTGGTCCGTACTTTTTCGAAAACGACGTTGGTGAGGCGGTCACCGTCAACAGCGAGCGCTGCACAACGATGATAACCAATTTCTTATGGACCATATTGAACCATATGGACCTAGACGACATGTGGTTCCAGCAGGACGGCGCTACGTGCCACACAGCGAACGCCATGATTGACATTCTGCATCTCTACCCGCTCTTATTGAAAAACCCTTTATTACTATTAAATGAAATACTTGTGTAACTAAGAGCATAATCTGTTGGAAATGTTGTGAATTTCCATATTCTTATTTGAATAAAAAACAACATGACTTTTAACTAGTTTATTGATAGTTTTGTTTTGTTCATAACAAAATTCTAAGCCCATAAAAACCACCCACTACACCATCATCAAAGTGTGTTGAACGCGCTTGATAGTTGCAATTAACACTAAAGCTCCCACTTGCAATCAACCACATTTTCCTTACCCCCCTTCCCTTTCTCTCACTTACATTGTTGTTCCTCTCACTTACTTAGAATCCTTCCCTGTCATTACTTCACGCTTTCCTTTTGGTTTCGTTTGTGCATTTGACTTTTTTGCCTTTACCCTCATTGATATGTCTAATGGCTTTTGCTCGAGTGACGACTAGACTTGACTTCATCGGTGGTTGCTTGTTTGTTGCCGCTTTGTGGGTGTATTGCTTCGTTGGTATTTGTGAGTGTTAACAGTCAAGATATTTGATTAAAATAAATTGACACTTGCCGCGTTAAAAGCTGGCTGGTATTCTGAACCTCAAGCGCCAGTACAGGACTATGCAGCTGTGTACACACACACACACACACATTTATATACTCGCACATAATTGACTTAAAGAAGTTACTGTTAGTTTGCTGGTAATTCAAGGAACAGGAAATGTACATAAATTTCTGGGTGTATGTGTTGCTCCTCTGACTTCCGTTATTTCTTGCTTTTGTGTGGAGGAATGCATTTATTTTAGTTTCACCTTCCTAACTGTTCACTATTGGAATCGAACCGCCATTGGAGCGTTGTAATTAAATTTGAAACGAAAGTGGCGATGACTTTTGTGATGAAAATAAGATAGATTGAAAATTTCTGTTTCCGGACAAAAGGGTTGCATGAGTTAACGGGTTATTGGCGAGGAGTTTGGAACGGCCGAATTTGGGTGAGGACTACTACTGTGATTAAATTTCAGCGTCGGCTGTGTTTATAAGTGAATTAGTAGTTATTTGTTTAATTATTTATTCTTTCAAATCTATTTCGTCCTTTTATAGTAATCCTCAATTAACAGAATTCTCGTGGGCATAAGTATTTTCTAATACTATGGGCTAAACAACCCTCAGTTCACATACCGGTATATGCGGAATTTTTACTTTGTGTTCGAATCGGCGATTACAGATTGGAAAATGTCAGCGTAAAAATATTATTTTGACTATTTATTTACCTGTCTAGAATTTAAACTTTTTTGTGTACAAAACAATAGTTTATATTTGCAAAAAACCATATAATGAAAAGTTTAAAACGTTTTAAAAAATTTGTAAAAATTAAAAAAAAATTATAACAAGCAATTTTTGGGCTTTTTTTCGTTTTATGAAGAAGACACCATTTCCTAATGGTATCGGGACCGTTACCCTCAGTTATGGCTGAGATTTTGGAAAGGTTATATGCTGGAGACTTTAGAACACCTTCTGTGCGTTTGTACGGCATTATTAAAAACGCGACTAAGATGCCTGGGAACCCCACTGTTTGAGGGTCTGGAAGACGTCTCAAAAGCGGAACTCCCAGCCCTACTTAGATTTGCCAAAAGCGCTGACATCCTACATGATGTCTACTTCAGGTATTCATAGAGGTCGGTCTCCATCTGGTATCGCTAGGGACCAAAAGGTCTATGCGTGGCTTATTGCCAACCAGGCTAACCTAACCTAACTCTGTGGCGGAGCTGCCAGTTGCGCCCTCTGACAAAACGGAGCTGGTGCTATTTACCAGGAAATATAAACCTCTTCACCTTAGTCTTCAAAAGGAAACAGTCTTGGGGTGATATTTGACTCCAAACTTCATTGGAAGCAGCACATTGAAAATCGGGTAAAGAAGGCCAGTATAGCTTTTTACTCCTGCAAACCTATGTTCGGAAAAACATGGGGACTCAAACGCAGGTCGTTCTTTGGATGTAGAACGTAGTGGTTCTGCCAATTTTAAGGTATGGATGCCTGGTTTGGTGGGAAACTCTTCGAAAAGGCTATAATAAAGAGCCAAACTGGCGAAGCCGCAAAGGACTGCATGTATTAGCATCACGGGAGCAGGTAGAACTTGCCCCACTGCTGACTTAAATGTCGCTTTGTACTTACTTCCCATCGACTTTCAGGTTATTTCCATAGGTACTCAAAGTGCTTCAAGTTAAAGAAGGTTGGTCTCTGGAGACAGTCTTTCAAGTTACTCGGTAGCATTTTTTGGCAGTTGCCACCGTATTTTTCTGAATTACGGACAGGTCTCTCTATCCGCGAAATATAGTTTAAGGGTCGTGTCAGGGCAATCTTTCCAAGTAGGTAGGATTGGAACGCGGGGAAAATCTGTACCGAATCTGGTACCTATACCTGGTATAAATAAGCCAATTTATCTGTTTCCTTTAAACTGGCGAATACTGTTAGTATTTTTCATGTAAAAGTCTTGGCGATCCTGCAGCATGCAAGAGTGACGTGGGAGCGAGGGAGATATTAATTTTTTTTCCGATAGTTAAGCTGCGATCCCTTGGGGGAACCTGTTATCCCTATAGGGCGCGTCCCCAGGTGGTGGATAGGGGAACGCCTCCCAGATATGGAAGGTAGGAGAGTAGGTCTCCCGCGAACCACACAGGTCGAAGACGTAAACTTCGTTAAAGAAACTCCGTCAACCCAAGGTGTAACGCGACCCGTGCCTATTGGGTGGATTTGGCAGCCGGGGGATAAAACTAGGCTGTCTTTTAACGGAGCCCTCCTGACACCAGGCCGCCTCAGGTTGTAACGGTGGCCTTACCATGGTATTGGGCGCTGCCATGGCGGACCGTTTATTTCCCCTAAATCCTCATTGGTCACCGCACATGGCGACATGTGCAGCCTTCTGGAAGGGCAGGTGACTGTACAAAACAGTATGAACAAAGAAAAAAAACAAACAAAAACTTCGGATAACGCTACAAAGAAGACGGACAAACGGACGGACACAAACCCAAAACGAACGGATATACGGACGCACCCATTGACACAACAGATGGACAAATGGACAACTCGGACCGACACTAGCGAACTGAGGAAGTTGGGAACTTCTTCAGAGGACGAACTCTTGGCCTCCAGCCAAGAGACGGTTGATGGCAAAGCTGTGGGCCACAGCACGCCATAAACCTTAAATCAACCATCCACATGATGCCAAGGGGCAAAAGCGCCAAAACGCTAAAAAAGACCCGTCCAGGTTTAAGCTTTACCACCGGTCTCTGACTATTCTCGGAAGAATAAAAAAAAATGAGGCTGAAGGGAAAACTCATCCAAAGGACGCGGCCGATAAGGCAAGGTGCCAAAAGGTGGTCGATGAGTACCTGGTGTTCCAGGCCACCCAGAAGGCAGAAGCCGTGAAACGCAATCTGACTATTCTTAAAGGGGAATTGCACAACTTATTTCTCAGGAAAGCAGATAAAAGATGGAGCTCCATGTCTTCATGTGCTATTTCGCAAGCCCTTTGGCCGCAATACAGTAGACGGAGGATCGAGAAAGTCCTGGACGCCATTCAATTTTCAAACTCGTAGTTGTGCTTACTAGTCATTGGATGATCGACATACACGCGAAAAAGCGAGGTTTACCATTTAACCCCCCATTGCAGAAATTACTCACAGTACATCTCTGATCCCATAAAGAAATGGTGTGGAGTACAGTTATAAAGTTAATAACTTAGTTGCGAGAGAAAGTCAATACAATCTTTGCATCAAAATGTGAGAGAAGCAGATTTGAACTCAATTCTAAATGGTATACTACTCTTGGTAGTATTATATTTGGGTTCGGAAGGTAACCAAAAACTTTATTGTAATTAGCATTTTTACAAATCAATGTTTGATTGATTAACAAGCCATCGCTTTAGAAATCAATTTGCGAGTTCAAGTATTTCACGGAACAAAAGAAAAGGAAAAGAAGGCAACGAACGCGGCTTCCACTGAACGATAGTGACGAACTCGGCTCCAGAGACTCCTCTTAGATAGTTTAATATTTAAGTTTTTCTGCAGTATAGGGAGAGGCGTCGTATCCATATCAGTTATTTTTGAGCTTGGAACTAACCTTTTAAGTTCCTCCCCTAAAAATATGCAAACAGGTAAGTGGGCTAGCATATTCTTCGGCAATTGCCCACCACACCTGAGATGAGAAGCTGAGCAACTCATAAATGGGATATTGCTGGGTGAAAAACATTGTCTCCACTTGTCATAAAATAAGGTCTCAGAATTGTATGTAATTTAATAACTATGTACAAGGTGAAGTCCAAAATAAACAAGACTGAGGTAAAATAGAAACTACACGAGCTTTGTTCTGATAACTTCGAGTTTATTTATTCAAAATAATCACCTCTGGCTTCGATACACTGTTTTGGGCGATCTAGAGCGTTTTGAAAGAGTGTTTCAGGTCATTGACCGGAATGTCCTTCAGGATGTCGGTAAAAGCCTTTTGGATGGCCTCTATGGACGCAAAACGTTTTCCTTTCATGGTCAAATGCAATTTTCCAAATGGGTAGAAGTCACAGGGAGCCATATCAAGCGAATACGGTGAGTGATTGATGGTTAATATGCGATTTGTAGTCAAAAAATCAATCACAAGAGTGGATCGATGAGTTGGTGCATTATCATGCAATATCGCGGTATTCAGGGCGAATTCGACGAATGCGATGCAACAAACGGTTTAAAACGCCAAGATAGAAAGAAAGATAGAAAACTGTTTGGCCCATTGGCATGAACTCCTTGTGGACGTTCCCTTGGAATAGTAAAGACAAATGAGCATCGACTTGATTTTTGATTTCTCCGAACGCGATTTTTGGGTGGTGACTTGTTGGGGGCCTTCCATTCGGCACTTTGATGCTTAGTTTCAGGTTCATATTGGAAACACCACGTTTGATCACCAGTTACAATGTTGCAAGGAAGTTCTCGTTTTTTCTCGCCTCTTTAATGAGGTTTTTCGAAAGTTGAATTCGGAGGAATTTTTGGTCCTGAATCAACTTCTGCGGAATGAAACTTGCACAGACCTTTAGTAAGCCCAAATGATCAGTTAAAATGCGATAAATCGATGTTTTGGAGATATTCAACTCCGATTCCATGAATTTCAACGATGATTTCAGTTCATTTTTGATAAATTTAAGAACAATTTCGATGGAATTATGACTGATTTTGGGCGGCCCGTATATTCATTGTCATTTATGTACTCACAACCATCGCTGAAACGTGTAAACCACTCATGAACTCTGGCACGAAATATATAATCATCGCCATAAACTTTTTTTATCAAATCAAATGTTTCGGTAAATGTTTTACCGATTTTAAAACAAAACTTGGTATTAGCTCTTTTTTCGAAACTAATTTTTGTACCGATGACACAAACATACTGACCCTTTAGACGCAATAACTTCGCTTTCACTGAACCAAATGTCACCAAGCTTTCACTGGAAGTTAGCTAGGGATGTAACTTCCAACGCGCTAACTCATTAAAAAGATGGCGCCTTCAAAAGCACGTCAGTCTTGCTTATTTTGGACTTCACAGAACGCTCCGATTTGCACAGGGTGTTTCATATTTCGAAGCAAATTTCTCCTCGAAGATTTTTCTTGACAAACATTTTGTAAAACTAAAAATAGAAGCATTTCCAACTGCTGCAAATCAAGGATGACTCAGCCCTTTAGAGCAATTTTTTTTACTATATATATTACAATAATTTTAAAGTGTTTCCTATTACTCTGCATTTATCAAATTTAGGAATTATTTTTCATTACAATCAGAAATTTTTGAAAAAAGTAGCAATTTTTGTATTATAAGTTTGCTACGGGAAAGCTCCACGAAGCGGGATAAATACGAATAAGCAGACAAAACAGAATTTTTTTTAAATTTATTTAGATATTAGTTAAAGGACATAAACACAAATATGAATATTTGGTTTGAGATGCAACGAAAACCATTTTTCTTCTACTTTTACCTTTAAATTAAAGTAGGGCAAGCAAGTTTTTTCACATCAACTGCCGCATTTGACGTACCAACATAACAACTTTTAAGAGCCGTTCTAGCGATGTTGCTCAAATAAAGGTACACAACATATGCGTAGAATAGTGTGTGGGTGTGTGAAGGTACTTAGTACTATTGCTTGGTACTTTTATGTTTGCGCGCTGAAATGTGCTGACATGAAAAATACATTTACGAACAATACATGAGCGCCCTGTACACCGCATAACACTCACCATATAGTGTGTATGTATATGTGTGTATGTGTGAAAGCTTAGGAGAGTGTGTTTAAAAAAAAAAAATTCCTAATGGTTACTAACGCACATAACATGGGAAGGAAGATGAGTCGGAAGTAGAGAAGAGTGGCGTGGAAAGCGGAAAGGTAACTGCATTAAGAAAGGTGCGGGATAAGCATAATTTGAATAGAGGTTTCGTAATATGTGCGCGCTTATATGAACGTCATAATATTTCCAGCTTTGTATTCCTATGTTCAACTTATCCAACTTTTTTATAAGCTACATCCATCAAATTTGCCCCCAATCATGTATTTAGTGAACAGGCGCAGCCTTACCGCAAATGGAACAAATCCCCAAGGGCAGATCAGCATTTTTTTCCTGCAACTTAAAGCTGCTGTTAATGTAAAATTAAAATAATAATAAAAGAAAAACAAGGCAGCGTAAATAGTAAAAGTATGAGGAAGAAATACAAAATACAGGGTGGTGCATCTAGTAATTGTTATTTAGTTTGTTTGATTCGACAAGAAGTGAAGGATGCCCGAATAGTTTTTAAGAAACTTTTTTATTGGAAAGCGTATGTCGCCATGTTTGAATTTGGCATTCTCGCAAAACTCATCCGGCTTTGCAAGATAACCTTACCAAACACCACCAGCGCAGTGAGAATTAGCTAAGATCTTTCGGAGCCATTTGAAACGAAACGGGGCTTCAGATAACACGATCCCTTGTCATGGGATTTTTTCACTTTGATGATGGAGAAAATTATTCGCGCCGCCTGAATTCGAATTTGAAAAGGTCGAGCCAAGGAGCACCATGAGATTTAGTGGCTCCTAAAACACTCAAGCTAAAGAGCCCATTGTATTTAAAGCTCTGGAAAGGGGGTAGATAGTCAAGGAGGGAGGGAGAAAAGTATCAGAGAAAGAGATAGGAAAGAATAAAGACAGAGATAGAGATAGTTAGTTCTGTGAGAATTTTCCAGATTCTTTGGCAAATCTGTAAATATCCTCCAGTTTTGGAGAACGAATATTACTCATTCTCATGACATCGGAACCCAATACTCGTAGTCGCATCAACCGAATGTCTTTCCTTCGCGCCGCCTACATCGCTATATCAGGCACCATTTTTCTATAACAGTGTGATGCTGCTTGACTACACTGATTATATTGGCATTAATCCGCAGGCAGTCAGTGCAACTTACTCCAGTCTTGCAAAGGAATACCGTTGAGTGGATCTTGCGGTAAACGAAAACAAGACAAAGTACCTTGTGTCAATAGCCAAGAAGTGTACGCTTAGCCTACAATTACGAGTTCAGCGTAGTCAAGGACTTTGTCTACCTATGATCCACCAACAACAACGTCAGCCAAGAGATCCAGCGAAGAATAACTCTTGCCAACAGGTGCAGCTTTGGGCTGGGTAAGCAATTTAAAAGCAGAACCCTCTCAATCACTCATCCTCCCGGTCTTACTAAAGGGTTATTTAATAAGAGGTGTTATTTTGATATTCAAAGAAAAATGTTATTTTTTAATATAAATAGGAAGGTATGCCGTTAATAGTGGAAAATAACATCAGGCAAATGACGACCACCACCACGCTTACAGGACAATATCCTGTTCATGAACTTTTCCATAACCGAATTGCAAAGTGGCTGCCCCATGTCCTCGATAGCCTCACGAATTACATCTCTTAGGTCTAGACTTGAAGCATACGGTGGCACCCAAACAGCCTCTGTGACAGTACCTACGGACTGGGCGATGAAACTAATTAAAATCGGGTAAATACGTATAGGTTGGGTTGTTTGTCGCATACGTAAAAAATTTCAACCCCAACGATGCTTCAAATGCCTAGGACTGGGCCACACTTCCAGAGATTGTACGAGCAATGACGATTTCAATACGCTTGTTTTAAGTGCGGTGAAAAAGGTCAGTTTTCTAAAAAGTGCACCAATTCCCCAAAGTGCATATTATTCATTAAAAATAATGCTAGCCAAATTGGTCATTACACCTGGAGTAGCAAATGCCCTATTTATCTCGAAGCCTTACAAAATCTTAGGAAATAATGAGAGTTTTACAACTCAACTTAAATCATTGCGAAGCAGCTCAAGACCTCCTAAGCCAAACCGTCTTGGAACTTAACGTCGATGTAGCGGTACTCAGCGAGCCTTACGAAAATCAACTATTTGGTGCTGCAAAAACCAGACAAATACCATAACGTACGAGGTTAGGGAATCGGGATTTATCTGCGCCAAAGTAAACGACCTATATATTTATAGTGTCTATATACCACCCAGGGCTCCGATTGATACCTATACGCAGGCCGTTTTGAAGATGGTTATCGACGCTGAAAGTAGGAATAAATTCTTTCTTGCTGGTGACTTCAATGCCAGGGCGCAGGAATAGGGTTGGCCAAGAACAAGCCATAGAGGGAAAATCCTCCTCGAAAGTATAGCATGTTTAGACGTAGCCCTTCTCAATACTGGTGCGCAGCACACCTTTAGTCGCAGCGGATTTGGGTCGATCATCGATCTAACGTTTGTTTGTTCAGGTATCGCTATATTATGACAATGGGGCATAAACGATGTCTACACCCACAGCGATCACGCAGCGATAATTTGCGACATAAAAAACTAGCAACAAACATTCAGTCTCCATTCGGTAGCCATCTGGTTGGAAGATCAACACGCTTGATACTGCAGTTTTTAAAATAATGCTACAAAACGCTTCCTGTTCGGGTTCCGTCAAAAACATGGCTTAATGCGTAATGAAGGGTATTACAGCGGCCAGTGATGCATCGATGAAAAGAAAAACTGCATAAAAATCGCAAAGTGCTGTTTACTGGTGGAAAGAGAAAATGTCCATGCTTCGTAAGGAATGCGTAAAGGCAAGAAGATATCATATTCAAAAAGTGATGCCAACAAATCTCCTTGAACCAAATAAAATGATTATTATCATCAAAAAAATTGTGTTTTTCTTTGATTTAAAAAAAAAACACATGGGTCCGTCGAATATGGGCAACCCAGTACTCAGCATAAATAAGGGTCCGTCCTTATCAATACAACATCGTATTCAGGTAGTTAACAGATAATCCTTTGGCCATATCAAAGTTATGAAGTGTCCATTGATATAATGAACAAAGTCTCCAGATGTACAAAACTACATATAATAAGGCCGGTTCTATCCTATGACTGTAAAACATGGGTTCTTAAAGTAAATGACGTGAATTTACTGATGTGATTTTTGTCAGAAAAATATTCGGCCTTATACGATTAGAAGACGGTACATACCGTATACGGTATAACCACGAGCTCAGTATTTTAATCGCAAGATGAAATGTAAGGCGGTTTATAAAGTCGCAAAGATTACGGTGGTATGGACACGTTCTAAGAATGAGCAGCGAAAGAGCGACCAAAAAAGTTTTTGAAGCAAATCCTGAAGGAGCAAAAAGGAGGGGCCGGCCAAGACGACGATGGTTGCAAGACGTAGAAGACGACATGCATACGATAAGAATCTCACAACATAGAGCGACTGTAATGTCAATATGATGATGATGATGATGAAAGTATAACGCTTAACTTTGACCGCTTCCTCTGCACTACTTACTGCAAACTCATTAATTTTTGACAGCTGAGTTCAGCATTAATCGCTTGGTTAGGCAGTAGCGGCTCTTATAGAACTACTCCTTATCGATTAAATCAAACTGACACCATTAGGTACGTCACATCGAACTCAATTTTGCTACCATTTAATAGGCTTCAGCTTTCTTAGACATTTCCATAACTGGATTGTAGTCATAAACTGTATATTCGTGCTTTGAATAAGAATTTATTGCAAAACTATCAATAAGATAAAATTAATTTCATGCATTCTGAACAGAAGTAATGTGTGTTTTATTGTTGCTTTGTGCATACTTGTGCATCCTCGTAAACGCGATCTGAAGTTAGCAATCCAGCAAAGCAAAATTAGAAGCTTTAGAAAATTGGTAGACGAGGCAAATGTAGATCCGGCCCCATGGAGCGTATAAAACTGTCATGCGGAAAGTGAAGAGACCGCAATCACCTCAACCCACGTGCCCACTGCTATTACAACAAGTGGTTGTAACGCTCTTCCCGCTCCAGAAAGACAGTGATAACTCAACGGACAAATACGATTTAGAGCCGAGTATACCTTCGTTAACAACTAACAATGAAGTGCTAGGTACACTGAACCGTATTAAAGACAGAAAGACCCCAAGGTCAGATGGTATACCTAACGCTGCCTTTAAGACAGCTGTACATACGAAACCACACCTTTTCGCGAATTTGTACGAAACTTGTCTTAGAGAGGGAACTTTCCTAAATAGATGGAAGATTTAACGACTTGTGCTGCTCCTCACAGGAAAGCAACCTGATGAACCATCAGCATACAGACCGCTTTGTATGATCGATACGGTGGGAAAGGTATTCGATCGTATCATATGCGACCGGCTACAAGTCTAACTCGAATGCCCATCTGGTCTATCGGACAATAAATATGGTTTCGAAAGGCGAAGTCAACGGTAGATGCAATCAGGACTGTGACAGACATTGGGCACGAAAGTGGGGCAACATTTCAATGTCTCTCAAAGAACTAAGAATACCGGGTTATCTACTGCGCACAGTTCGTAGCTACTTCGCCAATAGAATTTTGCAATACGACACAAACTGTGGCCAAAAAACAAACCAAATCACTGGCGGGGTTCCGCAAGGATCTCTCCTTGGTCCACTATTTTGGAATGTCATGTACAACGGGGCCCTCAAACTAAAACTACCAGACGGTGCTACTATTGTAGGCTATGCAGATGATATTGCGCTTGTAGTTACGGATAGACATATAGATCAGCTGGAAGAAGTGAAGTGGAAGTGATAACGAAAGGACGTACGGAGTTTCGCTCCGATTTTACTCGACCCATAATCGAAATCTCCACAGTGAATAACAATAAACAGTGCGATAGCCCACCCCTAAACGTTTCATCTGTCGATCACAAGCTAAACGCTAGCGTATTCGGCACTCGTGAGTATTAAACTTTCTTGATTTTTTCTTGGGATATTTAGCGCGCTCAAGTGAGCTACTTTGCAAACAGCAATAATTTCAAAGAAACGGTAAAATTTAGCACAGAGAGTAAAAAAGTGTGAGAAAAGTGGAGTAACAGCAATTCCCAACAAAGTCCCCAATCCAGCTTAGCTGGTCGTGTTAGCGAGAATCAGTGTTGAGTACAGATAACAACAATAGTGCCAGTTTTCTTCCTTTGTTTCTTACATTTAGTGAGATTACAAACCTCTCACTCGATGTGGTGAATTTGTGTATGATCCGCGCCATGAACAGTAAGATAATTAGCTTACGGTCTGCCACTCATGCACAGGCACAACGCCCATTCTCCTCATCCCCATTGGCTTCCGCGTGCCCTTTTGGAGAAAGCGCACTCACCCCACGATCCCCGGTGCGCAGCCAATCAAACCCTGGCAACGGTCAACCGGCTACTGTCAATGAAATCGACACCAATGATGAAGCCGCTGGCTATAGTGAAGTGAAGCGGTGGAGTTACCGGCATCATGTAGAGAGGTTTTGAGCACAACACCCACTCATACTAACCAATCGGCAGAAATCTATTCTCTCGGCTACAATGAAGCACTCAAAACCATGGGTAGAAAACTCAGAGAGCTAAAAAAGATGATGGACGAGAAACGGCATGTCAATTAGCAAATGAAGAGCATGCTCTCAGATATATGCAAGCTCTCCAAGACAGTTGAGAGTAAATATACAATAACGAACGGCATCAAAACAACGGCGACCAAATTTTCACAGACATCAGCACCGACCTTTGCGAATGATAAGGCGAAAAGATAGGCTAGGTCGCTAACTGAGAGCGATCGAGCTACAAACACGATCACTGAGCCAATAGGAAAACGTTCACGAATTTTTTCCCCACCCACCAAATCAATTGTGAAGGATAACCTGCTACTGGCTATAGAGAAGAACAAAAACACTGTCCTTAAGGAGAATAGCAATGCTGAACCGGCATATCGCACTTGTTACGTTAAAGCGTAACAACTCAAAAAGAAAAGGAAAAGAGTAACCACTCAAAAATTTGTTATTTTAGCGCAACTACTAAACAAATAAGAATGAAACAACCGTTATATTGTTTTTAATGATATTTTCGTGCAATTACATATTTTTTCCCTTGTAATACCTATATTATTAATATTTACGGAAACAGTTTTTCGTCTCTACTGAAAATGTTCAGATTTTGAGTTGTTACGCTTTAACGTAACAAGTGCGATATGTTAAAGGCCCTGCGACCAATCAGGCAGGAGAATGGACAAAGGTCGTGAAGCGGACGTGCGAAAAGCAAGCCTACTCGACCCAACGCCATAGTTGTTAAGAAATGAGGAGATCTTTCCTATGCAGGTATTCTCAGAATTGTAAAAAATGAAGAGATTCTAAAAGGCATGAGTTCAATGGTACGTATTAAGCTAGTCTTCTGAGGAAAATACCTCTGAACTTCAAGCTGCAGTGGGGCAAGTATTAGGTGGAAAAGCAGAGGTGAAAAACTCATAGATATCACACAGTTGGAAATCCGTGACATTGATGAGGTTACAACTCATGACAAAATCTGTGAAGCCGTTAATGACCTTCTCGCTAATGTTAACCTAGAGAAGTCAAACATTCGATCTTTGCTGTTGGCGTAGATCTTCTCGTTCAAGTGGCCCCAAAGTAGAGAGTCACAAAGTGTTAAATCACAAGATATCGGTGGCCAATTGTGATCACCTCTTCGAGAGATAACACGGTCCAGAAACTTTTCCCAAAAAAGATCAATGGTTTCGTTGCGTGTGTGACACGTAGCGCCGTATTGTTAAAAATTAACCTTGTCCAGATCAATACAATCAAATTCCGGCCATAAAAAATCGTTAATCATCTCTCCTGTTTAACACCTAACACCTGTTATTGGAAAACCCTTTATATGGCGCTGAGTCCTGGACATTCACCAACACCGATGGATGGGCATTAGGAGCTTTCGAATCAATAATTCTTAGCAAGATCTACGGCCCAATTTGCGTGAATAATGTATATCGAATAAAATGGAACCACGAGGTGTACCAGCCGTACGCTGACATCGACGTAGTAAAGCGGACAATAATGCTCGAGAAAAGAAGGTGCTCTTTTTGAAATGCACTGGTGGAACTCGCAAAAAATTATCCTCATCTACGATGGAATGACCAAGTCAACGACGACCTGACCGCCCTTCGTGTTTCTAACTGGAATCAATGCGCTCAATGCAGAGACGATTGGCGCAACCTCTTGGTAGCGGCCGAGCCCGAATATCGGTTATAGCTGTCAGCTAAGTAAGTAAGTAAGTAAGTAAGTAAGTAAGTAAGTAAGTAAGTAAGTAAGTAAGTAAGTAAGTGAGTAAATAAATGACTTACGTAGTACCCTACTTTCTCAGTTCCATTTTTCAGACAATTTTTGTGCTCAGTGGCAGCTTTAATTTCATGTCTCAACCCTTGAGTTATCGTTGGATGGTTCGCGTAATATTAATCCTTAATGATGACCATAAAGAAATAGTCAAAGGGAGCAAAAGAAGCCAAATCGCAGCTTCCAGGTGAACAGTAAACATCACGATTTCGGTTGATTCTTCGATTTCCAAGTATCTTCGGGTGGATTTAATACTAACTATATTTACTAGCTGGGAGATTGCATAACCAATTTTCAAATTTTAATTTTTAATTCATTTATATTTTTTCACTAACTTATTTTTATTTTACAAGTGAGTTTCAGTTCCGTTATCAATTTGATGTTGCTTTTTTGAAAGACAGCAAATTGATAACAAATTTGCAACTCAAATTGAATGCAGCAGGTAGGCTTTTCATGTTTAATGATTTGCAACAAGCAAAATTACTTAGTCCTGCCATAAGTTCTGTTACACTAACCGACGGCTATGAACTCAGTAAACTGAGAAACTGTTTTTTATCCACTGCTGGGCGGTTTCTGCCTTATGGACTGGAACGGAGTCTTGCAGGAAGATCCAAAGCTCTCCATTGAAGAGAGTGCTGCTCCACTGCTTCACTACGCCTTCAGACACATCCTTCTTGTACACTTTTGTTCCAGTCTTAACTTTTTTTTCGCAGAAATAAAGAGATGTAATGCCTTTACAAGACACTTTCCACTAAACCATTACGGAGGCTGGATGGTGGCCACGCCGAACACTTGGAACAACATTTTTTGCGTCCTAAAAGTTTTAGCATAGATTTTGTTAATTTGCTTATTAGAAACTTGTTCAAAAGTTTTTTTTTTTTTTTTTTTTTTTTTTTTTTTTTTTTTTTTTTTTTTTTTATTAACGCATCTTAAAGTATAAGCAGAATAACGTTTAGAAATTACAACTAGTACAACGAAATAAAGATACTAACGAGCAATTTTTATTGAACATATATATTAAAAAAGGAAAAAACTAAGATGCCTCAATATTCATAAATTCATTATGAATGTATAAATATATAAGGAACAGCTGCTACTGGGTGCCCATCTGGTCTAAAACTGTTTTACGCTTGAGCCGCCGACGATGAGTATTTGGCTGAAGCAAAGCCAATGCTTCAGCGTTGACATGTGTACTTAAACGTTGTCTGTGAGCCATGGCGTACTTTTTCGCCACGTCAGTGATGGTTAAGATCACGATGGAGGTCGAGATTTCTCACATAGTATGGAGCATTGACGATGTTGCGCAACACTTTATTTTGGAATCGTTGGATAATAGTCATGCAAGATTCGCTTGAGCATCCTCATAGCTGAATGCCATACGTCCAGACCGGTTTGAGTATTTGATTATATAGCAGTAGTTTGTTGTTCGTTGACAGAATAGAGTGTCTGCCAATAAGATAAAGAAGGTTTTTTGTTTTTAATTCCAGCTCTTCACGCTCTTTCTTGACATGCGCCTTCCAACGCAGTTTAGCATCAAGGGTTATACCAAGATATTTTGCCTCGTTGACGTACGGTATATTTACGCCGTTTATGTAGACTGGCTTGTAAATGGTTTTTTTCAGGCCGAATACAATGTGAACTGATTTGGAATTATTTAATTTGATACGCCATTTTTTTGCCCATGTTGCAATAGAACTCACCGCTGATTGCAATTTCGTCGTTGTAGTCTCTATCACTTCTCCAACTGCTAGGATAGTCCTGTCATCTGCAAAGGTTGCGGTAACGTGTTGCTCGTGAACCGGTAAGTCATACGTATACAAGAGGCACAAGAGAGGGCCTAGGATGCTTCCTTGAGGTACCCCCGCGCGTGCTTTTTGCAATGATGAAAAGGCGTTGTCAAGTCAGACACGAAAGTATCTGCCATCAAGGTAGGAAGAAAGGATTTCGCAATAATTCCTGGGCAAAATCAATTTTAGTTTGTGGAGTAAGCCCGTATGGCAAACTTTGTCAAACGCCTGCGAGACGTTAAGGAACACCGCTGCGCAAACTTTGTTTTCCTCTATCGCACACTCTATGGTTCTAACAACCCTGTGAACTTGGTCGATAGTGGAGTGATTTTTTCGAAAGCCAAATTGGTGCGTTGGAATAACTCTCTTGTTTTCTATAATCGGCAACATTCGAGTCAGTAACAGTCGTTCAAAAAGTTTCGACCCAATGCTGTCGAGAAATAGGTCGGTATGAAGACACATCTTTTGGCGATTTTCCGGCTTTCAAAATCATAATTACTTCTGCTGTCTTCCAGTACATAGTAACATATTTTAACAAAAAACACAAATTAATCAATTGAGACAGACAAGTAACACAATTATTGGGCAATCTCTGAAGAATTTCTGCAGTTATGAGGTCGAAACCAGGCGTTTTTTTCGTTTTCATTTTGAAAATTTCGCTCATTACTTCTTCGTTACTAACTGGCTCAATGCTGACATCGTTTTCAATCCAGTTTGACGAGATGTCAATATCTTCAGATCCATAATTGGCATAGAAGGTTTTACAAAGATTCTCTGCAAATAAATTTGCTTTTTGCTCATTGGATTTTGCCCATTGGGTGTCGTTTATTTTGATGGGTGCTATGTGTTTTATCGGTCGGTTAAATGACTTTGCTGCCTTCCATAGAGAGTGGACTTATCAGATGTGAGGCTCTTAAGAAATCGATTGAAATTATCATTTTTGAATGTCTGAATTTGAACGTGTAGTTGTTTTGTTGTTTGGTTGAGTTTCAATTTGTCCTGAGGATATCTGGTTTGCTGCCAACGACGTCTAAGTTTTCGTTTTTTATTTATCAGCAACTTGGTATACTTCAACAGTGAAAATTTTCTCAACTGTAAAAAGAAAGAATATTTTCATAATTTTCATAGCTGTTGACCGCGTGCCACCGAAGAAGCTGTTTGCATGTGTCGAGCCTAATTTTCTTCAAACGCGTTTTTAAAAGATGACCAGTGGAGCGGTCGGAAGGCTTTCATATGGAGATCGTCTCTAATTAGTCTTGACGTTGATCTGGTCGATGAGGAGCTTTTTCATGGCAGAAATACACTCGGAAGTTTGCCATTGCTTGCGGAGTGGGGACCGCTATTAGAAAACAACTTTTTCTTCATTTTGGTGTTTCATGCACGGAGATCGAACCTACGTGTTTCGGATGTTGTTACGTACCAACCCATTCACAAGTTGAAGGAAAGGCGGCCACTTCACAAAATGAATGAAACTACAATTTTATGCTACTTTCGAAAGGCAGATGGTTTCTTATGTGCAGCTTTTTTTCATAGCAGCAGTATACTCTCTTAGGCTTTTCATTGCCTGTGGAAGATCGACCGCTATTATAGGACTATGTTTAAGTTCGTGCGGTTTTACAACAGATGGCGTAACTTGATTATTATTCCATCGATCCACATTTCCAAACATTCATTGGAGAGCTACTGTCGTAAGGCACAAACGTCAGTATAAGTTTTTTATTTGAAGCGTAAACAACAATATTTTTACCACACTTGAAAATGTCGAATTTCGTGCCAAATAATGTGTTTTTGCGGGGAACTCTTCTTCATTATTTTAATATGAAGAAAAAAGCAGCCGAAAGTCATCGTATCTTGGTGGAAGTTTATGGTGAGCATGCTCTAGCTGAGCGAACGTGCCAGAAGTGGTTTGCACGCTTTAAAAGTGGTGATTTTGGCTTGGAAGACGAAGAACGCGAGGGTGCGCCGCCAAAGTTCATGGATACCGAATTGGAGGAATTGCTCGATCAAGATCCGGCTCAAACGCAAGAAGAGGTTGCAAAAACTTTGGGAGTTGATCAATCAACCATTTCCAAACGTTTAAAAGCCATAGGAATGATCCGAAAGGTAGGCCATTGGGTGCCGTATGAATTGAAGCCAAGAGACGTTGAACGCCGTTTTATGGCATGCGAACAACTGCTTCAACGGCACAAAAGAAAGGGTTTTTTGCATCGAATTGTGACTGGCGATGAAAAGTGGGTCCATTACGACAATCCAAAACGTCGGGCAACGTATGGATACCCTGGCCATGCTTCAACATCGACGTCGGCGCAGAATATTCATGGCCTGAAGGTTATGCTGTGTATCTGGTGGGACCAGCTGGGTGTTGTGTATTATGAGCTACTGAAACCGAATGAAACGATTACGGGGGATGTCTACCGACGACAATTGATGCGTTTGAGCCGAGCACTGCGAGAAAAACGGCCGCAATACGCCGATAGACACGACAAAGTTATTTTGCAACATGACAATGCTCGGCCACATGTTGCACAAGTGGTCAAAACATACTTAGAAACGCTCAAATGGGATGTCCTACCCCACCCGCCGTATAGTCCAGACCTTGCGCCATCCGATTACTATCTCTTCCGATCGATGCAACATGGCCTGGCTGACCAGCACTTCCGTAATTACGATGAAGTCAAAAAATGGATCGATTCGTGGATTGCGGCAAAACCGACCGAATTTTTCACAAAGGGAATCCGTGAATTGCCAGAAAGATGGGGAAAAGTAGTAGTAAGCGATGGACAATACTTTGAATATTAAATTTGTAACCATTTTACGTCAATAAAGTTTCAAATTTCAAAAAAAAACCGCACGAACTTAAACATAGTCCTATTAGAAAAAAAGCTTTCTCTCATTTGATTTTTCATGCCCACACCGGGTTTCGAACCCACATACTAAATAACATAAATGTTAGTCAAGCGCTTACTTATCCATTTGGCTAAGACCGCCGACAAGTGTCAGATGTGAGAAAATGAAAAGGAAAAATTTATTGTGCGGCATCAACGTAGATTTTTTCAAGCGAATGCGTAAACAGCAAAACTTAAACTAAATTACTGACCCATAACGCATGCCATTTGAGCTATCATATCCAAAAAAATCGTTTGTTCAAATATACAACGCTCAAGGAATCACCCTGTGTAATAGTGAAAACAACAAAGTTCCAAATTATCTCACTTTTTGCTCGCTTTTTCACTCAAATCAGCTCGTTTGCTTACTTTCTTGTTGTTAGCGGCACAAAGTGATAAGTTATGCAGCTTATTTCTTCTCGTTTTTCTTTTACCCCTGCGACCATTTCCCCCTCCATTCGCAATTGCATGCCTGATAAGCTTTATGAGCTTCCTTGGTTGTTACTACTTTATTGTAATAAAATTAGTTTGTTGTGTCTCATGAAAAAGATGGTGACTCTAAGGTAAGTCGCCAAGTTTAATTTGATTGATTAACCCAACACTTTGGGGTTACTTTTAGTTACTTTTACGTGCGCACAAAATACTCACCAACACACACATGGGTGCACATATTTTGGGGGGAGGGGGGATTACCAACCAATTATTTTGGTTTATCCATTCTGCAGGAAAAGAATAGCTAATTTTATGGGTAAACTAATTGAAACTTTGTTGTTGTGCGCAGTTTAATATCGTTAGAAGAGTATGCGAATTTTGAATTGCAGGGATGACGTATATGGAAGGAATGACACATCTGATCTTGTGAATTAGAGATAAATAAAATGAGATGTAACAAAATAAAGTGGTAGTTTGGCTTGTCGAAGCCATTGTATGAACTAAGGTATTCAGGCGAAAAGATTTTTCGACTTACGGGAGAAAAAAGAAAGCAAGTGTACTACTGAATGTACCTATGCAAGCTGCGCTCATGGCCTTAGACAGACTTCCAGCCACTTCAATCCAGGCTGATTTATGTTGGTAGACATTATAGCCTGATGCTAACATAGGTCCTGGGATACATAGGTATCATGGGTAACGAGGCCTCTGACTCCTTAGCTAGGATGGGCTCTCAGGCCAACTTTTTTGGCCCGGAGCTCGTTTTGCCACTCCTTTTTGCAACCATCAAAGCCAGGGTTAGCAAATGGATTTCTACAACCCCCAAGCGAGCTTGGCAAGCTGCCATGTCCGACCGAATGTCGCAAATCCTTCTATCATTAAGCAGAATGGATTGTAGACAGCTGGTTGGACTGATGACGGCCCACATTCTGTGGGCGAAACATATGAAAAAGGTAGGCATCTCAGACAGTGCACTCTGCCCAGCTTGTGAAGAGGAGGATGAGACGGTGGACCACTTTCTATGCATTTGCCCCGCCTTCGCTCAGACTAGGCTTGAGGTCTTTAGCACTAATGTGTTAAGAAGCGACTCCCTTGGTTCCTTGGCACCATAAGATCTACTCAGATTTCTTCGGAGGTCAGGTAGATTTAAAGAAAATTAAAGGGAATTCGGGTGCAGTATAATGGACTTAATTGTGCCAGGGTGCTACTACTGAGTACTGGCTAGTTGTCCCGACAAAAAAAAAAAACAAAAAAAAAAAACTTTAAATTCGGACCGGTCCTATTGGAATTTGGGGTAAATAATTCCAGCAGAAATGCAACGAACGCGAACCGAAAAAAATTTATTTAAGCCATATAGGTAAGAAGTTGAAAATGCCACAACACGAAGCTCACATTTTTATTTAAGCGAGTTAACCAAGAACTTTTAGGAAATGTAAGCGTATAACCCTAGCATGAAACACCAAGCAATAGAAAAAGGGTTTCCAATAGCGGTCGCCTCTCGGCAGGAAATGGCAAATTTCCGAGTGTACATCTGCCATGAAAAAGCTTATCACAGAAAACCGTCTATCGAGCGGAGTCGTCATAAAACTGTAGGTGAATAAATATTAAGCGCACACCACATACCCTATGATCAAAAAGTACCGGGAATGTTTAATTTAAACGAACCGTGCACGTGGGAATTGGTCTATATTTTTTTCTTATATTGGTATGACTGTAAAATATTGCAAAAAGCATTTGGTGAATCTTCTCTATTATGAACAAGAGCAGAGTGGTAATATATAAAGACTTTAAAAGTGGTCGTACATTGGTGGAAGATTCGCCTTGTTCCGGATGCCCATTGACGTCGGACACCGATGAAAACGTGAAGAAATCGTAAACAATCGTCTGAGTGGCGCTTCGAAGACGAGCTGAAAATGTGCTAAAGCCGCTCAAATGTGAAGGTGATGTTGTCTGTTTTCTTCGATTGCCAAGACGTAGTGCACCATGAGTACCCTCCATCGGGCCAGACAGTCATTCAAGAATATTATTTATCCATTTTGAAGCGTTTGAGAGTTGCTGGAATCTCGCAAACGGTCGGAAATGTGGGCAGACCATTCTTGGATTTTGCATGATGATAACGCGCCATCGCACCGAACCCAAATTGTGCTGGATTATTTGACCAAACACAAAAGTAAATACCATCCTGCAAGTACCGTATTTACCTGATATGACCCCGAGGGACTTCTTTTTGTTTCCTTAGTTTAACTTACCACTTCATGTAAGAAGATTTCAGTCAATAGAGGAGATCAAAGAGAATGCGACGAAAGAGCCAAAGGCCATCCCTTCGTCGGCCTTCCAGGGGAATGTAGCAATGTAGTTTGATATTGCTGCTCGTCAATGCATTCAAGGTCGCAAATATTTTTGATAACACTATGAGCGCATCAAATCTATGTGAGGCCACCGCTTGGCCTGCCAGCTCAACTCAATGTAGTCCATACCTCTGAAGAACTCTTATGGTACAGATATGTACATATGTGACAGCTGAGGCCCCTTAACAGTACATATTTTCAATGTTCCCAAGCAAGTTTAACTCTTCAGTGCTTGCTGAGCTCCTAAAGGTCTAGTATTCAATTTGCTTCCTGTACGTGGAGCCCACTTAAAATGTGGTATGGCTAGCCAACTTATTTGCTCTGAGAGTCGTTAATCAAACCAAATAAATGAGTTTAATTGAAATCAGTATAATTAATAAAATCACTCAATATCTGGCACGTAGATTTAGTAGCTCTTTGAAAAATTTGATTGTACCAAAAGCAGCATCGCATGAATATTTCTAATGAGATGTTGGACTCTGTCCGCGACGACCGAAATTTGCTCCAGAACTTCATAACTGGTGACGAATCGTGGGTTCTTCTTCTACCCACCCACCCTATAGTTCTTCTATGACAAATCACAGAGCACGGTGCTGGTTTGTCACTTAGGGCGAAAAAAAAGAAAACCAAATTCGATTGCGTATACGAATGCCCATACTTTGAGTCCTCAATTGAATTGCTTTTCTAATAAATAAAGGAAAATAATTCTCCAAATTTGTGTATTGAATTAAGTATTAAAATGACCAACAAATAAGAGAAACCTGAGTAACTAAGTAACTGAATTTTGTGATCACAACAAATGCTGGCTAATTCTATACAAATACATCAGAGAAACGAACAATTCTTTATTTATTCATCCCTTCAAAAAGAAAGTAGAGAGAATTGAATAAAGTTAAAGCCAAACTACGGTCCCCCAGTTGAAGTCTGCCAAGTTGGTTATCATGCTTGGTCAGTCAATGCGTCACGTATTCATTGCAAATTCGATTTACTAGCTACGCTCACTTATTCTGTAGCTTTGTCGCGTAGTTTGGCTACTTCGTGCCTTATTGTTGCTTCTTTCCCCTACTCAATTTTGTTTGCAGCGCCAAATTGTTATAAAAGTACAACTGTAGTGCGCTCTTTTGAGTGGCAATATTACCTCCAGTGTTTATTGAGCTGCTTTCACATGTTTTTTATTAGAAATTTTGGAGGAATTCATTCATTCCTTTATATGGTCACTTGGCAAGTGAAAGTAGTGAACACGTGATTTATTTCTGTTGAATTATTTAAAGCGAGAGGATTAAACAAGTGTTCAAGTAAATTTGTATTAAAATTCAATTTAAAAATGCTTTCTTCATCCTGTTAGAAGGGATCGCTGAGAGCGATAGAGCGATAGAGATAGAAATAGAGATGGAGATTGAAATGAAGATAGAGATATATATAAAGAAAGAAATAGAAATAGAGATGGAGATGGAGATAGAAATAAAGATGGTGATAGAGATAGATATAAGGAAAGAGATAGAAACAGAGATGGAGATAGAGACGGAGATAGAAATAGAGTTAGTGATCCGTGCGGAGTTGTCCGTCTCCCATCGGAAGCGTCCTCAGGTGACGGATATGGGAATGCCCGGTAGATATGCAGGGTAGGTGGAAAATGCATTACCACTCGCGCCCCAAAATAGACAAACACTTGCTCGGAGGTGTATTTCAACCAAGCAAAATGTTTAAGTACTTAGTTTCGAAATTTCATCAGTGACTTTCTTAGAGTAAGCGGCTTTTTGGTCAGCGTCTGACTCAGAATGAGCGGCTGTGTATGTATGGGCTTGGTGAACTATACAAAAACCCACGCGCGACATACTCATGTTGGGCGTTTCCCTGGTTAGCTTCTGTTTCCCATGTAAGGCACGGATGCATCTTATAATTAGGATCAAAAAAGACCGCAAAGATAGAGTTTTGGAAATTAAGATCCTGGGCTGAGAACTATGGTATTCGGTTACCTTAGCAAGCGAGAGTGACATCTCGTTGAAACGGCTGGTCGGCTAATGTCTCAGCTGCCTCCGTTCCCATGAAATGCTGGCAGCGCCTCACGATGCGTTCGATACCTATCGCCATTAATATGGCGGTGCAGTTTTGCATGACTTTGTCCCGATTAACACCAGCCTGGTTCTAAATGCGTTTACTCGTGAGGTACCGCATCAATCCTAGCTTTTTGTTTTTTTCATGGGCGTTGTGCTAGCGCGCTACCCTCAAGTGGCCCCTTGAAACTAGTACAAGCCTGCTGTTTCGACGAACTTCTCACTCGATGGGACCACTGCCAAGCATTACATCAGGAGGGAGGGGGTAAGGTGGATTACGGATAAGGCTCCTACGCCGTAGCCTTTCGAGGATTCGTAGTTTCTTCATCGTCTCTGCTATCACGTCGCATGCTGCCGTCCATTCCGGCGTGGCCGCCCTGATTTGTATAGACAACCATGGGGCTAATAGGTGACTGTGTAAAATGGATATAGCCGTCCTGAGGGAGGATTCAACAGCAAACACGAGTAAAACAGAAACAAAAACACCAACAGCAGCAGCAACAAAAAGAGCAGGAGATGGAGCGGAGAGGGTCACCTGGTCAACCGAAAAAAACGCCAAGTTCTAATGACCCCACCTGCAACGCAGCATCTCAGAGTCGAGCGAATAAAGTAGCAGCGCTAGCAAGCTGCCTGAGTATTATTGACATAGCTAAGACTTGGGGAAAGACAAAAAAGTTTTGCTATCGACATTTAAGGCAAAAGGCCGGCCGGTTTTAAACTATGTTGCGCCTGTCTGGTCGTCTGCAACCAGTGGTTCGAAGAAGCTACAGAGTTGTAAAAATACTGACAGGATGTCTTTTGATGTGCCTACTTTAACATCTACACGACGAGGCCCATATGCTCCTTGTAAAGGAGTATAAAAAACTGCTCAGCAAGCAGTTCCTGTTAGGATGTTACCGCAGGTCCCACCCATGCAGACACCTGCTTGAGTCTGAGCCACCTCCCAGGCACGTCAGGAGGCAACTCTTTAATTACGCGGACGAGATCCAGGACAAAACATACTGACAATTACTGGATCAGATAGTGTACAGACTGACAAATAACGACATTCCTCGGGAGACTCTTACTACCTTTTTAAGCTCCCGACCCCCGAATGCCGTCATCGGAGTCTAACCACCACCCATTGCGGACTAAGAGCTCCAACTTCCGCGAGAGTCCCGGAAAAGGTTGGCACAATTACGTTCTGGATACTGCAGCAGGTTAAACTTTTCCCTATCCAGAATTGACCCCGACATACTAAATATATTTCCGGCATGTGAAGGCATCCCACTCGACACTAACCACCTCTTCACATGCCCCATTAAACCCAACCTGACGAAACAGCATATTTCCTGGGCCTACCTTTAGATGAGTTAGACGAAAACGGCCGATGATACAATTTACACTTATACGAAACTTAGCTCTCAACAAGAAGAAGAAGAGTAATTATATCTTCCAATATGCGATGCCAAGAAAATTCAATTCAACTTTTCAATTTACAATGCGACGTTATTCGTTTCAATAAAACCAGAGACTTTATCAATATTTATCATATCTTTATAGCGGAAAATTCAATTAAAGAACGGTGTTAATCTGTTTCTTAAGTAAAAAAATGTCATTTATATATATCATGAATACTGCTAGTCGTTCACATACATACACACACTTTCGCCTACGTTAGTTGCACTCGATGTATGCCAACGGTGGCGGATTAACACGCGCCAATCCAGATAAAATAACATGAAAAGTGTACAAATAAAACAAAATCTTATCTCATGGAATTTTTCGTTCCCTGAATATGCTACAATATATTTGCCAAATAATATAAAAACAAAAATAAATGAATGAAAAACATTGAAGTGATTAAGAGTGAAGCTGTTGAAATCCACTTGAGACACAAAAGCTGCCTTCCTGGCCAATGCCAACTTTTACTTTGTTTACGAAATTGAAACTTTAGACGAAGATAAGGGACAAGGGCAAGCGCAATGAAGGATGCGTTGGCGTGTGATGGAAGACTATAGGAAGTGAGTGATGCTGGATGATAGATATACCAAATATGTGAGTGCTGAGAGAGGGAAGATGGAAGAAAAATTAAGAGCACAAGACCAACGAAATTTGAGGAAGTTGTAGAAATGAAATGAAGAGCTGCGAGAGTTTATTAAATGGCCTTAGTGTACACATATAAACTTATTTACAATAATTTTGATGATGATTGAAATGTTGTGTGAACAATAAATTTTATTACTAAGAGGGAAAATGAGGACTCATACTGGCGTATAGAACAAATTATAGCATTAAGATATATTGCCAAGTTTTTACCATTTATTTGTTTTTTATTCAATTTCAATATTTCTTTTATGCAAATATAGTTCAGCCACCTACTAAAATCATATAAATTCAAGTTTAAAATTTCGGTAAATTTAAGCAAAAATTCGACAAAAATTCATCAAAGCCTCGCATTTTTTAATCGAAATTTCTAGAAAATTCTTAGATATAGAGTTTTATAGCCCATTAAATTTTAGGACAATAAAGTGAAAGTTTGAAGTGGCTCAAAAATCGCGTTGATTTTTGACAATTTTTTTTGCTGACGGTCTTATTTATTTTCGCCATATAACGAATGCCCGACCTTTTTGGATATGACAAAAAACACTCAGCTAGGCTAGCTGGGTACATGGAGTTACGACTTCAACAAGTTGCTGGTTTAATACTTAAGACATATTCCTGAATGCCTTATATGCATACCATAAAATACTAGTGGGTACTACTATTTGAAACTGTTTAAAAAAAAATACACATCAAACTCATTTAAAGTGAACAGATTTCCAGTAGATTTTCTATATTTTCCATTTAAACTAAAGCGAATTTATCATTCCACTTATCCAATTATAGGTGATCTGAGTATGATACTCGCCCTAACACACTTTCGCCCACTCACTCATCACCTCAGCTCTTTGCAATCGTACATATTTGCAACAGTTGCTACCTCAGCTTTTACAAAAGCCTCACTTAATCCGCTCTCATATGCTTATGTTACCTGTTTTATAGTCACTTGGGCTGTTATTTATCTGCGCACTCACTTTCACTTTAATTCTTTTTATTACAACTTTACCTCATCCCCATTGATTCCTTTTCCGCCTTTTTCCTCTAAAGGCTACATCTATGTACTTCCCACACATTCGACCGCATCTACTTATATATTTTTCTATTTCTCCTTTTCCTACTCACATTCCTGCACTTTACTTTATTAGCTTCACCACTTATAAATGACTTATCCGTTTTCAACAAAAGTTGCTTTTTACAAAGCCGCTTAGAGTGTCACCTTTGGGGAGAGTGAAAGAGCGTGGGTAAACGTGGCCCAACAGTGACTTTAGAAATTATTTTACATGCAGACGTATAAGTGTCTTAGCGTATGTGTACAAATAAATGCATATGTGTGGGAGAATAAGTATTTTCTGTGTTAAAGTATCTTTGTGCTTTGGCTCGTGAGCTAATCTGCGCTTCACTTTATTGGCCTGGGCTATTAGACGTTTTGGTTGTTGTGGTTAGAAAAAAGTCTGTGAGGTTAAATAAAGGATAAAAACCTTCTTGGAAAATTGGAGAGATTCGAATGGAGAGCAAGGCATATCAAAAGAAAAGGCGAAGGATGAAAAAAGATAAAGATAGTAATCAAAACAGAGTCAAAACGCAATAGAAAGAGGGGAGAGTTCAGATCCCTTAGACAGGAGAATCAAAGCAACATCCGATATAAGGATATGGGTACAGGATTGATGATAGAAGACGTAAGATAGATGAAGGGTAGCAGATGATATATAAAAACGGATGGGTCATAGAAAAAAGAAATCAGAGGGTATACAGGGTGTACGAAAAGGCACTGAGCACCCAGGGCAGGAAGAGAAAGGAGAGTATGGAAAATATGTCGGCGGGTAAAATATAGAGATTAGACGATATAGGACGTAGGCAATAGAATAAAAGACGGGTGATATCGGTCAAAAGGCCAGATCCGAGGAGAGAAAACACAGAATGGGGGCTACAACTCTGAAGACGGTGTTCATAAAATATATGAAGGTTCGAATCGGAGGAAAGAGAAAGCGAGGCATAGTGCAGGAGATAGAAAATGGAGGGAGAGAGAATGGAAAACAGCGCGAATAGGATGTGGAAAAGAAAACACGGGACGAAGAAGAGAGGATAGAAGGCTAAGGATAGAGCCAGGGAAATTGAAGATAGAGGAAGTGGTAGTAGGATAAGAAGCAAAAGATGGTGGATATAGGTCGGAGAGCAAAGGATAAACGACTGAGCGCTGTGGATGATAAAGGAGAAGCTTAGGAGTAAGGAGCTAGCGTTGAGGGAGGTTTGCTGACATCAAACTATGGGGCTATGCCAGGCAAAATTCCTACTGGGAGAGTACAACAAAAAGAGGTTTTAAAAACTGTTAAAAAGATAAACTGAGAATGCTCACAGGCCACTGCAGACGGCGAAGTCATCTACACATGATCGGGATTTGATCTACGGACTGTTGTCGTTTCTGCAACCAATTCATAAGACGTTAATGCAGCTTCTTCTGGAATACAGTACCATAGCGCGGAGAAGGTTGAGACATCTTGGCCAACTGCAGTTAGGAGAAAGGCACATACGCTCAATCCAACGCAGTTCCATCGTGAGTTTAATAAAGAAACTGGTTCTGCATCAGATACTGTGATGAGTAGAGGGCACAAAGAACCATGACGTGGTCGAAGTGCAAACCTCCTACAGAATCTAATCTAAGAATTTGAGGTAAAAAAGTAATGTATTTGAAGTCGAATATAGGAAAAAAATAGAGAGAAGGTGATAGCACAGGGAAAACAGCTGATGGCGTGTAAACGACGCGGGATGGAGGAAAGAGACAAGGAGCTGCAGAATACGGAGGACGTAGAATAAAGGTGTGTGGTTATAGAGGATAGAGGTCTGAAGACGGTAAGAATGCAGCAGCGGCGAACAGTGTATAGTAGTCGGAAACTAGTAGTATACTCTTGCTGGGGACGCCCACAAAAAGCCATCATATGTGGGGAAATGAGGCTAGTGATGCAAATATATAGCGAATCCCTCCCAAATGTCAACCTCATTTTCACGTGGTACTCCCTATTTTAAAATAACGAAGTTCTGAACTAGTGGGTATAGGCGGTATAACCTAACCATCAATGGCAGAAGAAATAATGTTACAAACAAAGCCGGTAGCACGTTTAGGGGCTAAATCCGGCATCTCGGCACCAGGATCGGAGAAGTAGGCTTATAACCTGCCAATCTTTAAAACAAATCTATCAACGAAACCACAACAAATTAGACTCTGAATAAATAGCCCGGTTTTGGCATTAAAAATAAGATTAAATTTGAAACTTTATGTGGCTCTTTGTGCCCTTAGGGAACCATAGGTACTTATATATATATTTGGTGATGTATCATTAGTTGGGTATTTGGCCGAATTTGTGTGCTCGTCTTGCTGTTGTTTCTTAAATAGGGCTACCTATAACAGGAACTCTCTTATTACAGAAACACAATCTTAAGTTTGCTATTACCTGGCGTGGGGCGGGCGGTATTACAAAAAACTTTTACTATAATTTGATGTTTCTTGCACCCAGTGGATTTCGAACTCGGACCTTACCGATGGGTAGTTATGCACAAACTCGATCGGAGGCGGCGGCTAATGGTCGTAAGATAGGTGAATGGTAACAGAGAAGAAAAGATAGGGAACAAAAAAATAGCGAAACGACAATATAAGTTGGGCGATAATGGCTTGTAAGCTGCGGATTTAGGAATTAGATGCTGTGGGGCGGATGTTGGAAGGCAAAGTATTGAAAAGAATGATAGAAAAATAGGGCAGATAAAATTTATAACAAATTAAGATCAGAGGAAAAACAGAAGAATAAGAAAAGAGAATCGCGAGAGATAGAGAACATAACAAGCACATCAAAGAATAAATGGTGGATGATGTACTACGAGTGATGAACGATAAAGGATGAAAGACGTATGTGAAGCAAAAGGAGGTGGTAAGAGGATGGTGGAATAAATGTAGAAGACTGATGGCATATCAAATATGGTACATTAGAAAAGGAGTACAAAGACATGTGACAGAGGCAAAGAACAAACAGAGATAAGGACGAAATCAATCTGCTTTCAATCTAACAGCTGAGATAGATGTAACTAGATGTAACTAGGAGTACTCTTACATGAGAGTGAAGAGAGATAAATGATACTTAGTAGTTGATGCAACCAAACCCAGCAAAGATGTATAAGTGATAGCAAGTATAGTATCACTTGTATTCTACAATAAGTGCGCCTCGTCGTATCTACAAATGGCTGCTTGCGAATTTTTTTCTACCTCATGAGTGCGTCACGTGGAAGATGTAAGCTTCAAACACCCGTTTTAGTGCTAGGTTAGATTATATATAATATTTCATCATCAAACTGGTAAGAGTAAAGTCTTAATTACGATAAAAAGGAACCATAGGTAGGTATATGTTTTTCGCGAACAGGTAGATGTTCACAAACTTTTGGTTGGAAATTGAAACTAGTTGATTCTAATAAGCTCTCCCCGACGACTACCGAAAATTCAGAGAGAACATACATAGGTTCGACTCTCAGTGAAGGACCAAAATGAAGAAAAAGTTTTTTCTAACAGCGGTCGCCCCTCGGCATGCAATGACAAACCTCCGAGCGTATTTCTGCTATGTAAAAGCTCCTCATAAAAAAAATATCTACCGTTCGGAGTCGGCTTGAAACTGTAGGTCCCTCCAATTGTGGAAAAACATCAAGACGCACACCACAAATAGGAGGAGCTCGGCCAAACACCAAAATGGTGTAAGCGCCAATTATATCTGATAGGAAAAAAATATATATACCTATGTATAATAATAGCTCATAGCAGCATAGCTCAGCCGTATTACTGCTGATTAACAACGAGTCGCTGGAGCCACTCGGAAAACAGCAGTTCAAACTTCGCTTTGGCCTCAGGATGGTCAAAGTGAAGGTCTTTCCCGCCTCTGTCGCCCTGGACGATGACTTGGGGAAATTGGGGGAGGACACTAAGAAGCTGCTCGACGATCTGCGGTTGTCTGGGACGGACGCAGATTCTGAACTGGGGGAGCAGTCGTAAAGGTAAGTAACACTTTTGAACAGTTTGTTAAAAGTAGTACAAATTAACTTTCGTCATTCCAAACTAGCCACTGATAACCTACGAGTCACTCTCCGTGAGGAGGACATCGATGTCTGCCTAATACAGAAGCCTTGGATCTGGCAGCAAAAAGTCAAGGGACAGATCTTATGACCTCTTTTATGTTCAAACTGATGGTAAGCCTAGGGCCTGTATCCTAGTTAGGAACACAATTAATGCCTTTTTGCTATCTAATTTCAGTTCACCGGATGTGACTGCGGTCAGTGTGGAACCATCCAGTGGCAGTTGCTTCTGCTTGGTGTCTGCCTACATGGCCCACGACAGATCGGCGCCTCCAGAGGAGTTGCAACATTTAGTGGATACTCTCCAGCCCAAGAAGGAGAACATCCTGATCGGATGCGATGCGAATGCCAGACATACCATTTGGGGCAGCAGCGAGATCAATGAACGGGGTGAGTCTCTGTTTGATTTTATACTAACTCGTAATTTACTTATCTGAAACAAGGGCAACTCCCCAACTTTTGTCTTCCCGGCATCGGGAACATCAAGAGGTTGGGAGGAAGTTCTTGATATCTCTCTTTCGACAAACTCATCTGCTGTTAGGGTTGAGAATTGGACGGTCTCCCAGAGGAACTATTTTTCGGACCACAGGATGATGATCTACGAAATCGATTTCGTTCGGGAGACTTAAGGTGATGGGAACCCCCCGCCATTCAATTTCCAAACTAATTGCGGTGATCACTGGCCACTGGGTGATCGGCACTCATGCGGATAAGCTTGGAATTCCGTACAACCCCCATTGCAGAAGCTGTGGGGATCCTGCAGAGAAAGAGACTGTGGAACACTTTCTCTGCAAATGTCCGGCTCTGGCGGCTAGGCGCTTGGGATTCCTTAGCGTTCCCTTTGGGGATGACTTGATGAAATTCTCCAGCCTAGATCCCTTTTCTCTCCTCCGATACATCAACAGCACTGGATGGCTGTAGACGGTTTTATCTCCTCGCTTAATCCTTTCACAGGTAGTGGTCCACATTATGGTATCAAAACGGCACGTAAGTGCTACTTGTAATAGGACTATGAATAAGTTCCTTGCGGTTTTACAACAGATGGCGTAACTTGATTATTATTCCATCGATCCACATTTCCAAACATTCATTGGAGAGCTACTGTCGTAAGGCACAAACGTCAGTATAAGTTTTTTATTTGAAGCGTAAACAACAATATTTTTACCACACTTGAAAATGTCGAATTTCGTGCCAAATAATGTGTTTTTGCGGGGAATTTTTTAATATGAAGAAAAAAGCAGCAGTATACCTGGGGTACTCTTGCCATCTTACCTACCTACCTGCCATAATAATATTAGATTTATTCGTTTGAAACACACAGATCAATAAGCAGATAAAAATGAAACGTTGCTGTGAATTTCATCGTGAAGCTGAGAAAAATAATTGAACTCAACAGAAAACTACTAAAATTACTTTAGAAAGGGTTTCAAAATTTCATATGAACAAAAGGCAACCATTAATGTGGGAAACGTATAGCGCGAGAGACATAAATAAGCTACACCAAAGAGGACTATAGCAGGCGGTCGCTATAGAGAAGCAAGAAAGAGTAAAGAGTGGCGTTGCACATACACATTTTTCTATAAGTTTCACACATACGCACATATGAGCTTGCAATGAATGTGTATAGGTTAGATGTGAGTGGGTCGAATAGCGGACGAGATGCATGTCTAGGCGTTGAGTGACAGTTGAAATAGTTTGCGTGAAGGAAACCAAAAAAAAAAAACTCGAAACCTCGCTGAAAAGTGAAGAGGGTAGGAAATCGCCGAGCCTCTATCACTGTCTGCGGCTGAGAGCAGAACTGACAGAAGCGAGTTGTCGAAAAAGTTGAATGCGAATGACAAAAACAGCAGCCGTCTGAAAAGGCAAAGGCAACAAAACAACAATGACTGATGTGAGCAGTAGACGGAGTAGGCGAATTAAAAAATTACAGCAACAAATTACCATCGAGCACTGAAAAGTTGAGAGCGCATGGGGTAGATTGCGGAATTGTGCTTTATATAAGCAACCAAAAATAAAATGAAATGAAATGAATAAGACAAAAAGGCTTTTAATCCGCTTTTTAGACTGCTATAATAAGACTTTGTTAAAATAATTTGAAACTCATTTACAGATTAGCAGCGAGCGACAAGAATGAATGGCTCAAATGGCCGTGAAGGCGAATAAGAGGCAACACATACGTCTGCTTGTAAGTAAGCACGTTGCACACAAATTTGTCGGGCGCAAAGCGAAAGCATTAACAACAAAGTTTGACGCACAAATAAATTAAATTAATACGCATTTGAAGAAGCTCCTAAAGAATTTGCACTACACCGCTTTTTATTGTGTCGAAAATTTGTGTGATTTTATTAAAGCATATTGTTGTTGTTTTTGTTGTTTTTTAGGCATTAGTGTTATTGTTGGTTTTGTTGTTATTGCGTTAGTGCTACTGTCAGCCACTTTAAGTTCGTTACTTAAGTGGTAATAAAATAAAGTTGATAAATTTGCGCTTATCGCTTTAGGAGTAGCTGTCAGCCGAAAGCCATTCACAAGCAACGAATGTACAGTTTGTGCAAAAAAACACAAGACGAATTTACGTTCTTTGCAATTCGTAGTTTTTAAAAATGCTGTATTCATTATCGGTCTATTGTTGATCGGTCCTTCTCTGCACTTCGTACCGATCACTCCATCCGCAAACTGGGGTTTTAGGGTTTTGCCAGGGCTATCTTTCCAAGCAGGCTGGATTGGAAGAAGGGGAGAGTCTGCAGGCATATAGGTAACATACCTCTGTCTTCACTGACGGTTCCAATAAGGAATTTGAAGTTGGAGCGGGGCCTTTATCTATCTTATCAACCAATATTTCAGTCTCCTTTAAACTGCCAAAAACTAATGTTGTTTTTCAAGCAAAGGCCTTCGCGATCCTGCAGGCATGCAAAATGCTTAGGGATCGCTGTTCGGAGGAAACATAAATGTCTGTTGCGATAGCCAAACTGCGATCAAGGCCCTGTCGTCAGAATGTTGCAGCTCTATTCTGGTCAACTCCAGTAAGGCGTTAAGGGTTAAACGTCTCGTACATGCAGGAAACATTAAACATATCTGGGTTCCATTGCACAGGAACATAGAGGGAAATGAAGTTGCAAATGAGCTTACCAGGAAAGGGTCGACAGCATCCGTTGTCCCCAACTCAGACATCGGTGTCCCCTTGGCTATTGTTAAAGAGCAACTACACAATTTCTTTTTTAAAAAAGGAAAGACAGGTGGACTTCTATCTTGCCGTGTGCTATCTCAAAAATACTTTGGCCTCAGTATGACAGTAGGACGCATACGGTGACCAGCATTAAATTTCAAAGCTCACCGGTCACTGGGTGATCGGAATTCATGCGGAGAAGCTTGGAGTTCGGTACAACTCCCATTGCAGAAGCACTGCAGAGAAAATACTACTGAGCACTTTGTTTGTAAATGTCCGGGCTTGGCGACTAGGCGCTTGGGGTTTCTTAGTGTGCCCTTTGGTGATAGCCCAACCTGGATTCCTTTTCTCTCCTCGCCTACGTCAACAATACTGGCTGGCTCTGTAATTTTGCTCGCGGAAAATTTATGTCCGGCCCGCCAGTTCAAAGAGGATTGAGTTGTCCAGCAAAATCCTACATACGTTCCGAATACTTTTTTTATTGAAAATGGCATACCTAAGTATATACTTATTAGCCACATGAGAAGAAGTGCTTCTGCGAAAATTTTATCACATAGATGGCCCTTACCGAGACATTAAGAAATTCGCATTTAAGTTGAGTTAATTTACTATTTCTTTACCATTTTCTTTCCTTTACTTCCTGTTAGATCCAATTTGTGAGATCCAAATATAACAGCAAATTTTTTATTTCTAAGATTTCATTAATTTGCTGTAGGAAAGGCTTACCGAAAGAGCGCAGTTTTGGACATTCGAGCAAATAATGGAAGATATTTTGTTTCATCCCCTGCATCTGACAGTTTTGCAGTTGAGATTGAAAGAAAAGTTAAGTCTGACTGCATGATCCTCTTCCTTCGCGTGACCTGTGGGGGTTGCGCTGGCCTAGTCAGAAAGTCGATAGTTGATTTGTCTAAGTTGAGCAGCTTCGAACATGGACCAGCTCTCACATCTTAGAATAGTCAGTGTAGATTTCAATGTCGAATCTACCATCACCTTGCCTTTCCTCCATTCGGCTCTTGGTTGAAAACGTACCGTAAAATCGTTTTTAAATTAAGGTTGGAGAATGTGAAGTGTGATTTGTTTTTGAGCCGTGAAGGACGTTCTAGGTATTATTTTAGTTACGGAGTGTAACGCATATACATTTGTATGTACGTAGGTATCGACCAAGTTGTTGCCTGAAATCCAGCGGAGGTCTGCGTCTTATAGAAGAAGGCGCAGATGGATAATTATTAGAATATAACTAGCAAACTGTCAATAACCAACCTGCTGGTGACAGCTGTCAAATGCTCGAAGTCCCCTGCTTTATTATACTAATTTCCCCTTTGCTATTGGTACGTACACTGCGTATACGTAACTAATAATCTTCCATAGTGTGGGAGAAGTGTTTGTGTAGGCGTAATGAAATGGTCAACTGACAGCTAGCTCACCTTGGCTACACTAATTCAATTTCATTTGCACACTTACAAAGTCATCGATGAATTCAACGGTGGCAAGAGCGTAGCAGCAGCTGTTCTCACTGATTCGTTTGGCATTACCGTCATCAAACTTCTACTTTCACGTCAAGAATATAAATTAACGTCAATCGACAAATGCTACAATGAACAGGTGTAGTTGCTACGCACTTACCAAACTCGAACCGACAATGTCTACTTTGCCATCCTCTATTGCGTACTCTATCCGCAAACAACTTCATATAACCAGCAACCAACAACCTTTTGACCCTTCCGGCTATTAACATTATAACGGTGAACATCGTCAACGACAACGACAACGACAACGTCAACTAAAATGAAAATGTAAATATTTAATCAGGATAATAATGAAGTCGTATTATCGTTATACCAACAAGCGATAGAAAGAGATGGGGGCATTATTGTGTAGGTGTAGATTTTGTCTACAGCTGTGGTACCTTATGAATAGAATAAAAAAAAATGAAACGAAAATATTGTTCAACCTCTAAAATGTCAGCTCAACATTAAAGCCATAGGCAGCATGCACCTGATTCACCTGCCGATTTGGCACACGCGCTGCTGTTTCTCCTACTTCTCTACCACTGCTATTACTCACAGTCTACTTTGGCTTTACTCGTACTTAGTAAGTGTTCGGCCTCCTATTATGGCTGCGTATCAATGAGTGTTTCCATTTTAGCTGATGGAGGAAACATACATACTCAGGCAGGTGAAGATCCAGTTGGAAAGTCTTTTAGATACGTACTCAAAACGGTAATCACTAAAAGGAATGAATTTATAAGACTTACTAGCAGTGGAAGATAATAAATTTTGATTTCGAAACTGGTGATGGCATTGGCTCAAAAATTTGAAATATGATGAAATATTGTTTACTGAGTATAGTCATAGCTCACAGCTTGGCACAATGCATTCCGCGTTCTTTGATGGGTCAACCGTTAAAAATGAATGAAAATGTCCTGCCCTTTTTTCCAAGAATGCAAATCGATTAGAACTCACCCTTGAGCTTTCAAAATTTGTCTTTATTTGTGCGTGATTGACTACTTGGTGGCCGCCCTGCTTTCTAAATGACAACCCCCAGTGTCGAGTGGCATTTAGAGATGTCATTTGCCTCTTTGATAAATTATTTCAAATCACCTTTCTCCAAACTCGATAACTCTCTTAGATGTCGCACCACATACTTCCCAAGTGCGTGCAAAATTCGCGCTGTTTATGCCAGGCGGTTTCTTTGCTATCAACCAGGCAACAGCTTTGACGGTCTAGATTTTGTGGAAAAGTCGAATTCTTGCTACAATTTTAAACATATCTTGATCTAGTTAGCAGATCAGTTCTCTTCTTCATATAATAATTAGACCGAAACTCTGACCTCTTCTTTGTCGGTCTAATAAAGTTCAACAGAAGCTCTCTTTCGATTACAGGACTTCTGCGTAACGTCAACCGCTTGTTAGTAGATTTTATCTATAAAAGCTTCTGAAAATCTGTAATTTCCTTTCTAACTAAATAGATGGTATGAACAAATCTCATAAATAAAATAAATTCAAATATTGCTAACATCGAGATTGAATTGGAGCTTGCAGTTGAGGTTGAGCTTGAGGTTGAGGTTGATGTTTAGATTCAGGCTTAGGTTGAGATTGAGGTTGAGGTTTTGGTTTAGGTTGAGATTGACGTTGAGGTTGAGGTTGAGGTTGAGGTTGAGGTTGAGGTTGAGGTTGAGATTGAGTTTGAGGTTTAGGTTTAGGTTGAGATTGACGTTGAGGTTCAGATTGAGTTTGAGTTTGAGTTTGAGGTTTAGGTTGAGGTTGAGGTTGAGGTTGAGGTTGAGGTTGAGGTTGAGGTTGAGGTTGAGGTTGAGGTTGAGGTTGAGGTTGAGGTTGAGGTTGAGGTTGAGGTTGAGGTTGAGGTTGAGATTGAGATTGAGATTGACATTGAGATTGAGATTGAGATTGCGATTGAGATTGAGATTGACTTTGAGGTTGAGGTTTAGGTTGAGATTGAGACTGAGGCTGAGGATGAGGTTGAGGTTGAGGTTGAGGTAGAGATTGCGATTGAGATTGAGATTGACTTTGAGGTTGAGGTTTAGGTTGAGGTTTAGGTTGAGATTGCGATTGAGGTTGAGGATGAAATTGAGGTTGAGCATGAGGTTGAGGATATCGGAAAAGTTATAGTAGTAGTTAATATGTGCAGAGAGATGTGTTTTCTATAGTACCTAGTTCTTTAATGCATCATAAAAATCTCATCTAAAAGTATATATTATCAAGAAATAAGAACACAAAAGGGGCGTCGCATGGAGTTTCACCAGGCATCTTGAGAACCTGGACTTCGTCGATGATATCTGCCTCCTCTCTCACAAACTCCCTGACATGCAAGCGAATGTGGACAGACCAGTCACGCACTGTCGGACTGGAGGTCAACATCACCAAGACCAAGGCAATGAGAGTCAATCACAATAGAGAAATACTTATAATTGTTGACGGGTGCCCAGTGGAATTTGTCGAAAGTTTCTGTTACCTCCACTGTACTATCATGACAGAGAGCGGAGCTGATGAAGATATCAACTGCAGGCTAAAAAAAGCAAAAGGCCGTATTCTGGCGAATGCATACGGTATGGGCGAGTTCTCAAGTCTTCAAGTGCACTAAACTGCGAATATTCAGCTCATATGTGAAGTTTGTTATGTTGTTTTTTATGTGAAGTTTGTATTGTTGTACGGAAGTGAAACATGGCTGGTCTCCAACACCATCAGGCAGAGGTTACAACCTTTCGTCAACAAACGCCTCCATATCATCCAACTTGCTGTGGAGATCAACGAACGGGGAGCCCATCATATGGCAAACCAAACGCAGAAATTGGCGATGTATAGGTCACACGCTTAGAAAATTATCAGATAACATCACCAATATGGCCTCCCGAAAGGAAGCAGAGATCGCGGTGGGGCAAAGAATATCCGGAGATGGTCGATATTCCGTGAACTAGCAGATGCCGGCATCACATGGAACGGCACAAAAACAAAATCCCAGAACCGTGTGCGATGGAGAGTCTTATTGAGGCCATATGCTCCCAAGCGGACTTAATAAGGATATAAAACAAACACAAAACAAAAAATAAAAGGAAAGAGCAATGAGCTAGTAAAAAATTTAAGTCATAGTACATTGAGCTCGATTATGAGATTAAAATAAATGTTATAACTTGAATGGAGGTTAAATATAAAGTTTGCATTGGGGCTGAGGTTAAAGTGGCTCTCTACTCCAAACTACAAATTTACTACGGATTTCTCCTTGACGTCTTTATTTTTATAAATTCACTCCTTTCTTGAGCAAGTTTTCACTCCACGCGTATTTTGTTCAAAATGTCCTACTGGCATGCCACCGTCTGTAGCATAAAATATGTACGCATGCATTTTGTGCCAGCTCAGCGTTGCTCCAATCGTAGTTTGAGTCCAACGATGGTTCAATCACTTAGTTTAATTAATTTCAACGCCGCCGGGGACAAAAAGGATTAAGGTGAGTGATGTATCTGTACAGGAGTGCAGGCGCATATTAAAGGCTTTGTAGTGATTACTGAGAAAAAGGCGATGTAAAAATTGCGTAATTTTTATATGTAGCCGTATGATGTTTTGAAATCTTTGATGTTGATCTACTTACTTACTTCAGGACTATGAAAGAAAGGGTGTACTTTTCAATCAGAGCTCGACTGGAAATCAGCTCATATCCTCTCCTTTGCTGTTTGGCACAACCGACGTTGTTTTTGGAATGCGGTTGTAGTTACAGTTCTTGGCTCTGGAAAGGTACTCCGCTGTTTGGCCGGGTTATGCGTAATTTGTTTCAAAGACTACTTTTTATTTCAACATTATTTTGTGCTGCGTAGGCGTTGCCTTCATTTTGAAGGCATCATATTTTAGTTCGAGTGATTTACTCGTTCAACAAATTATTATCAAAGCTCACCCTGCTATCATCTTTCAGCTACTCTACGTATGCGCTGACACACTTTAAACGCCCAGCCTGCCTGCTTCTCGCATAAGAATGCGAGTTTTTCGCGTTAACTGTAAACAGAGAAACCACACAAGTCGCCTTATTAAGCCTTTGTAAATATTTTCAAAAGAAATTTCATTTGCTTTTGCATTTCCCTTTATCTCTCTACTTGACATCCAAGCACTTTCTTACACTGTCATTGCACACTACTGCCTACGCCTGACAGATCTCATCACTCATTCCTCATCTGGCTCAACAACCATCACTCTTCTTTGACGCTCATCATCGGATTCAGCTTTCAGTGCCGCTTTTGTTTTATACCATAAAATTGATGGCGTTAAATTGTATCTCATATGGAATTAATGAGTAAAGGTAAAGCTTTATTAAAAATTGATGCTGGCACGTTGGCATCGCGGCGGACTGTGGATGATGATGACGATGCTGGTGATAACGAGTGTAACGGCGACAAAACGACAAAGATGATTTGCGTTACTTTTGGTACGGATAATGAAGGCAATGATGAAGATAGACCAACTACTTACCTGGTTGCTTAATTCTGATTGTATTGGCTAGAGTGTTCTTTGGCGACGATGATGCTGCCAATGGTGGATGTTGTTCAGCTCTGTCGAGCTCTGCTGAGTGGTTATTTTGTTAAGTAGCTTAAAGGTTCGTTGCATAAAAGCTCACGTGCACATACAAGCGCAGCGTAAGTACATGGGAGTGGGTATGGGCACAAGAGAATATTAAATCTCTTTAATTTCTCCAAATTACCTTAATGAGTGTAATACTTGGGCTTTAATTATTCTTTTGTTGTTAAGCTTAAAACTTTTTGGGTTAAAGGCCATACGAAGTTGAGGCTGTCTGCTATGCAGGATGTAGACGTTTTTGTTTGCTGCAAAATTAAATTGTTGGAAGCTCGGTTGGTGCGATTTATTGTCCGCTTAAAGAAAAAATTGAGTTTAAGTTGAAGTTTAGTAAGTCTGTGAGGCATGGTTTGGTGCTAGTCTCTTTATTAAACTAAAATTATAATTCAGATATCATACTATAAGAAGCATTATAAAAAATTATGAAGAAGTCAGCATTTCTATACCTGAATTTCAAGCAATAATCATAACAGTGGAGGGTGATAAGAATTTGTCAGTCATTGCAGTCTATAGTCCCCCAAAACAATGCATCCAATACGTAGAGCTAATTAATAGTCACGACAACCGATTCTTAATGGGCGATGACTTTAATGCGAAACACACACACTGGAGCTCGAGATTAATCACTACAAAAGGTAGAGAATTGTGCAAAGTTCTTCAACAGACTGTATGTATCACATTTTCTACGGGAACTCCAACATACTGGCCAACGGATCCACAAAAAATACCCGACCTAATAGATTTTTTCATTGCCAAAAAAATATCTGCTAATTATATCAGCATAGAAAGCGGTTTGGACATGAACTCGGATCATTCTCCAATTTTATTAACATTATACGGAAATGCGTTTATCAAAAAATTGTCATGCACGCTAACGAATAAATTAACCGATTGGAGATATTTTAGGAATGTCTTAACCGCGGATAATCATAATGCAGAAATTACCAACACTTCCGATTTAGATAATGAAATATTAAAATTATCTAAACTCACACAACAGGCAGCCTGGAGTAGCACTTCGGAAAAAAAGTTTGTTACATCACGTCGTAAATATACCAAAGATATTAAAGATATGGTCGCAGAAAAACGAAAGGTACGTAGACGATGGCAGCAAACAAGATCTCCATCCGACCAAAAACTACTAAATAAAATGACGAAAGGAATTTCAAAGAAGATAAAAGATTTAAAAAATAGATCTCTGAGTACTTATCTAAAGGGCTTATCAAACGAACGCAGCAATGATTACTCGCTCTGGAAATGCACAAAAAACTTTTCACAGCGAGTAACACAGTACCCACCAATTACAAAAGAAGACAGTTCTTGGACCAAAAGCAATAAAGAAAAAGGTAATGTTTTTGGTGAGTAGCCAGCCACTTAACTATGAAACTGATGCCAAAATTCCCCTTGTTACGGAATCCGAATTGCTTGGTGAAATAAATAAGCTAAAATCAAAAATGGCGCCTGAGTATGACCTTATTACTGCTGAAATTTTAACTTCTTCAATGCACAATATCTAAGTTTACTGAAATAATGAACGCCACAATCAAACTGCACCACATCTCTATATATAGGAAAACTGCTTTAATAATTACGTTGAATAAACCAGGCAAGCCAACGCATGATGTCATCTCTTATCGGCCTGTCTCGCTCCTACCAATCATATCAAAACTGATGGAAAAGCTTTTAGCCGAACGTCTCAACATAACTATTAAGCAAAGAAATATAATACCAGTACATCAATTTGGTTTTCGTACAAAACACTCTACCATTGATCAAGTGCACAGAATTACTCGTCTCATTGAAAACGCCTTTGAGGAAAAAAAGGTGTGCTCTGCTGTCTTTCTGGACGTGTCTAAGGCATTTGACAAAGTTTGCCACGGTGGGCTACTCAACAAAATAAATGCGCTTCTACCAACACAATATTTTAATATTCTAAAATCGTACTTATCGGATCGCTTCTTCCGAACAAAACACGAAGACACATATTCCGAACTTAAGGAAATTAAAGCTGGCGTCCCACAGGGCAGCATGCCCATTCTCTATATTCTTTTCACATGTGATTGGCCTAATGACACAAATTGCCCCACAGCAACTTTTGCTGACGGCACGGCCATCTTGTCGGTTGGAGAAACCCATATTGACTCAATCAAAAACCTTCAAATTTATTTAAATAAAATCGCAGAGTGAACCATTAAATGGCGCAAACAACAAAATGAAACAAAATCGGTTCATTTAGACTTCACACAGAAGAAAATCCAATATCTGCCACTATACACAAACGGCGTGCAAATCCCGTATCTCAACACCGCCAAATACTTAGGTATGACACTAGATACCAAGCTTAGATGGAATGCTCACGTTAAAAAGAAAAAAGAACAGTTAGAAATCAGATTTAGAAATATGTACTTGCTTAAGGGCAACCAATCAGGCTTATCCCTATACAATAAAATTCTCTTATATAAGCAGGTGCTTAAACCAATTAGGACCTATGGGATCCAGCTATGTGTTATAGTTTTTTTATACCTGAAAGGTAAATTTTTATTTTTCTCTCCCAAAACTGGAAAGTATTTAAGAGTGGTAGTCAGTAAGCCAAGCAGTAAACTTGTGAGTGCGTTCATACTTTTTTCTGTAACTTTTTCGTAAAAATTAAGACTTATAGAGAAATGGAAAAATCTCTTAACATACGTAAATTGAGAACAAAAAAGCGCAAAAATGTTTCTAATCCAAAAACAGCTGTAACGGATGAAAATAGTTTCAGTGCCTAGGCGAAAAAATTTAAAGAACAGGGGAAAATCTCAGTTCCGCGTGATCCGTCTGTTGAGTATCGCTTTTTCTGAATTTTATAAAAGTATTTGCAGCAATTTCTCGATAGGTCAAATGTAAGATCTGTGACGGAAATGTTAAGTTTTAAAATACTTCTGAACGAGGACTTGGTTCTAAAATTATCCGGTCAGTCCATAAGTTCGTGCGTGTTTTACCTATAACTTCACTTTTGTACGATTTTTTCATACAAAAAATTATTCGCGGAATATAACGGAACTATTTATATCTTCTTTGATATATTGTGCATTCAACAAGTGATTTTAATCGCGAATAGAAGCACGTGTTGTTAAAAAATAAAATGGAATCTTCCAACGCGTATAAGATGAATATTTTGTATTTTTTTTTATAAAAGTGGTAAAAATGCAACAACTGCTGCTGCAGAAATGAACACTGTCCACGGAGATGATACTGTGAGTGTAAGGACTGCGCAAAAGTGGTTTTCAAAATTCCGAAGTGGTAACTGCGACGTGGAGGATGCCCCGCGCGCTGGTCGTCCTGAAGTCTTTAACTCCGACGCCTTGCTCGAACTCGTGGAAGCTGAGCCAAATTTGACAGTCGATATAATAGCTCAGAGTTTAATTCATCGCATGGAACAGTTCACAGGCACCAGGTTCAGTTGGGAAAGGTTTCAAAGCTGGGAAAATGAGTACCGCATAGACTTTCCGTCGCCAACCTTCAGCAGGGAGAGAATGTGTGTTCTCAGCTACTGCAACGGCTCGAAAATGAAAGTTTTTTTAACCGTATCGTTACTGGTGATGAAAAATGGGTCCTTTGCAATAATCCTGTTCGCAAACGCCAATGGTTAGATAAAGATGAAACACCAGAATCGATCCCTAGAGATATCTTCTCCCCAAGAAGATTATTCTGTATATTTGGTGGGATATGGCCGGTATTGCTTATTATGAAGTTCTGGAACCAAACCAGACGATAACTGTTGATTATTAATCCCATCAGCTATCAAACCTGAATGAGACACTTAACAAAAATCGATCGTCTTTAGTGAATAGACGCAAAGTTTTGTTTCACCACGAAAACGCAAGACCTCATACCGCAAGGCAAACATTAGGCAAGCTGAACGAGCTCAGATGGGAGCTAATGCCGCATCCACCATACTCTCCGGATATTGCGCCTTGTGAGTATCACCTTTTCCGTCGACTTCAATTCCATATGAGTAACAAGAACTACTCCTCAAAAGAAGCTATAAAAAGGATATCGAAGCGTATTTTGGCTCCAAGGACAAACCATTTTTTGAGCAGGGAATTAAAAATTTGCCTGAACGTTGGAAAGACATTGTAAATAATGAAGGAGAAGATATTATTGATTAATAAATACTTTAAACATCTTTTTTATAAATTTTAAAACCACCTTTAAAAAACGCACGAACTTATGGACTGATATAATATTTTGGAGTGTGATCAGTGTGCAGATCGTAACATAAATTCTAGTCCTTTTGTTCCGCGCACTTTTATGAAATAAATTGACGATTTTTATTTGGCATAAGAGTCCTCGGATTAGGGTTGAAAAGTGCAGCAAAATTTTGTGGATTAAAGGATATACGAGCTTTTATGTCACATCCCACTTACGATTTAATAATGAATAATATTCACTCCAGTGCAACAACAGCCACCGAAAACTTTTCCAACAGGCTTGTACTGAAGAAAAAAATTTGACTTCCGAACATCAAGGTGCTGAACATTCGACAGAATTAACCGTATTTGCCGATGGCACATGGCAAAGCGAGGGTTTACTTCCTTGTACGGTGTGACATCATTGATCGGATACTATTATGGTAAAATCATTGATATTATTGTAAAAAGTGCCTACTGCAAGCCGTGTGAAATTTGGAGGAAGAAACTCGATACCGAAGAATATAATGAATGGTATGCAGAACATAAATATATTTGCACAGCAAATCATTCTGGTTCTTCTGGGAAAATGGAAGTAGATTCAGTCGTCGAAATGTTCCAACGCTCATTGGAAAAACTTGAAGTCATGTACAAAAATTACATCGGAGACGGCGACTCCAAAACGTACTCGGGAATTTTAAATGCTGCACCGACGGTAGTCAAGAAGTTGTGAAAAAAGAATGTAAAATTTTGAAATAGTTGAAAACAAAATAGAAAAAAATACAAAAACAAAAATCCCGGTGGAAAAGGCAAACTTACCGAAAGGTTGATCGATAAGTTGATAGTTTATTATGGCTTAGCAATAAGGAGAAATTGTAAGTCCGAAAAATCTCAACAAAATAAGTGCCCGGATGGACCAGACTCATGGTGCAGCTGGCATAGGGCTACCGCTGCCAATCAATTATTCACCTTCGAACATGATTATGAGCCATTATGGCTCTGCAAGTATGCCACTAGGCCCTGAACCCTTTCTAGGTGTCAATTCCGCATCGATTCAACTGTGGATTGACGACTTCATGAGGTCTACCCAAAGAGGTCGTTGGTCTGAGTTGAACTCGTGCAGAGTAGCCAAGTGCTTTGTGAAAGAACCAAACATGAAAACAGTGACTTTTCTCCTTAAACTCATGCCTATGCCGATATGCCTATCCAGCTACAGAGAAAATGCTCCGTAGTGTCCTTAATTTTCCAGAATGAGACTTAGGATATTGGGTTGCGATACACTGAGTATGGACAATGTTCATACTCTTCCTCTTCCGGATTTCTTAAAATTCATCAATGAATCCAAGAGATTTGTGGAAGAGTGAGCTCAAACTAATTTATCCGTTTTCACCATCCACCTTTTATCTTTCCTATCTCTATTCTTTCTACTGATATCTATCCGGGTGCAGTACAATGGTCTACTGACTGAGTGCTTGGACTTGTCCAGCCCCCACAAATCTAATCTAATCTAATCTCTAAGAGCCATTACCAGAAGATGTTACTGAGACTATACTTCTGATTTATACAGATCTCAGTAGTGAGAATTTATTAAAACGATGTGTAGGTGGTTTTATCCAAAAGAACAACGAGAGCTACAATCAACTGATTTGGAAAAGCTTTCCCAAAACTGCTGCGGCCGGTTCGAAAACTGCGAAAATCGCTGCATACAAAACTCTCAGCATATTTAATGAAAGAATGGCGGCATCACTATTGTATTATATATAGGCAACAGGAATTTCACTTGGGCCCAATGCGCATTCATATGCCGAAAAAAAAGATGAGTAGCGCGTGAACATTTCCGTTCTCAGAGCGCGTGAGAGCACCCGAGATGGAAGAATGGCTCGCAGACAAAATCAGCTCGAGTTTTTGGGAGCTGCCGAAGCGGTGGAGAGTTTATTATATGGTTCTAGAATAGACAACCCCACGTAATTAAAAAAAAAAAAAAATTGTATCCTATGTTAAGTGCTTTTTAAACCTTAAACGCGTTTTTCTCAAAGTGGAGTTTTCAAAGTCGGTGACCAACATTACTCGAAAACGGCCACACCGATTAGTCTCAAATTTTAACACGAGCTTCTTAAATATATTTTTTAGTAACTAATCGAAGATTTTTTCTCCCGATAAATATTTTTTTATCAAGAATTTAAGGCCGAAATTTTGGTCACAAATCGATTTTTTTGTTTTGAGAAACCGCCATTCTGTCAAAATCGATTTTTTTTTAGAAAACCCCGTTTTGTCAAAAATAAAAATTGTTTTGCTTATTACTTCAATTAATTACTAGATAGATTTAACATTACTTTAACGTAATCTGCTTGGTTTTTTAATTTCAGAGGACCCAGTTCAGAGATATAGCGGCCTCTCAAAAAAGAGCTGCCGGAAATCAGCTGCAGCTTCTTTCCCAATAAATATTTTTACTAATACTAAGTCTAAAAAAACATTTGAAAGATAACTTATTACGAGTACAAATTTTTAGATCCATACATTTAAAAGTTTTCTCAGAAAAAATTCTGGAAAATTCGCTTTTTTCGGCCTTCTAACTGTTTGTAACCTCTTAATAATTTACAATTTCTGGCCTACCGCTGGCACCACCCTGTAGTTAGGTAGCATATCCTTTAACCAAAGTACTTCATACTACATTTCAACTTTATCGTTCTTACCGAAAATCTATTTGAGCATAGCATAAAAAGTTTACTTATAAGTTGCGGCTTTCTATTTTTAAACCATAAGAATTTCTAGTTTAAAAAACTTACTTTTTCCCTTTTTCGCTTCATATACCATTATCTTGCGCAAAATGTTGAATAAGTTTAAAATCCTGCACCGTTTCGTATCATTTGCTCTCAATCAATGTCCTTCCGCTCCACCTGTTTATGTCTTTTTTATTAAATCTTGCTTCTCCATTTTCAAATCACTCAACCACTGGCGCATGCAATTTATCCTTTTCAAATGTAATAAAATGCAACATCCGTCATTTTCGGCGCGTCCCACAAAATACGAGCACATCGTACACCATCGCACGCAGTTACAACCAACCCGCCGTGTCAGAGGCAAACCCGCCATGCTGACAATCCAGCAGCCACAGCGCTTGTCCACCCTTGCGTTAGGTTGTCCACCAACGCCATCGCTCAACCACCCAATCACTAACAGACGTAATCAAATTTCGCTGTCATCAAATGCGCGCCCAACCACTCACCCATGCACACCAACCGACAGCCACACAGAGGTATTTTGTTTAATTTTTTTTTTTGGGCTTTCGCCCTGCCAACCACCTGTCTGTCTATTTTATTATCTGCTTGGCTATCTGCCTGTCAGTCTGTGTCCATTTTTCGCCACAACACAGAAAATTTGACAAATATGACAGAGTATCAAATTAAATTTTTCATTTGCCAATACCAGCGCACTCACATACACACACACACACACATCGGGATATACCCTTTTTAAGGGTCTGCAGCGCCTTTTCCCAACACGAGTTACTTGGTGAGTTCTTCGGGTGTGTCCTGTGCGCCTCATTTGAGCATGCTTCCTGCGTCGGCGGCAATAAAACGTGCCGCGCATACCAAATAGCCTCGAAGTACACTCACATTCTTAATCATTTTCTTCAACTTCATGCGGCGTTGTCTTTGCATACTTCACTCAAGGATTCAAGGTTTTTTTCCGTGCTGTCGCTTGTTCTATTTGCGCCTGATTTTATTTCAGTACTCAAGTTGAAGAGTAGTCATCGGTGGCTTTGTTGAATATTTATTTGCATTTTCTTCGCTTGTCATTTTGACATTTGCCAAGTTAGCGACATTCTCGAAGGCTTCATAAACAACAATGGCGCGGGACAATAACACCAGCAACAAGGTACCGCTTGCCAGCGTCATAATTGTGTACAAATTCAAAGCAAATTAGCTTTGACGCATTCTGTAGCGTTGCTGCTGATTTTTTTTTTTTTCAAATTTATTATATTTTGCCTTTGTTAGTCTTGGCTTGGTTTGATTTGAATGCCAAACGAAGGAAGGTAAGTACTCGTATTACTGGAAAGTATATCCTCAAGAGATGGGGCAGTCACAAGGGTGTCTAATTTGTCTGATTTTTATTGCTGTGCAATGAATTTAAATTTTACAAGCGTCGTTCGCTACTGGGGATGGCTTGATGAGTTCTAAATAACTTTATTTGAGACAAAGCGGGGTTGTGAAGAATTCTGGGAAGTAAAATTTTAACCATCCTCAGACACAGGTATGAATGTGCGCTAGTGTGGTGTTGAAATTCGATTGCCGAAATTATGCTTTTTGCATTAAATCCTATTAAAAAGTGGATAGTAAAATAATAAATGGATGAATTCTTTAATTTTGCGTCTTTAAATCCATATGGGAGTCTCTTAAGCACTACTTTTTTTATTGAAGAGCTTAAAATTTTATATAAGTTAGTTTGGGTTAGGTTGAAGTGGCTATCCACTATGGGACACACTCAGCCTCATATCCCATTGTGATGCTGAGTCGGAAACTTGTCCTGAACTCTCCTAAAATATGTGGGACATTTTTAAAAATCTTAGAAGATTACTGAGATCTTACAGCTCATTAAAAGATTTAATTATTTATTTATTTACGGGGGTAACAATTAGAAATAACTATTACACTTAAAAGCTAAGCACTGGTAGCCTTGTGGTTATATAAACTAAAGTGGCTATATTAACAAATTATATTAAACTTTTTTGTACCTAAAACGATGGCTCTACATCTAGATAGAGCAGAACAAAGGTGCACAAAGTGTGAAATCATCTCTTCCTCTTCTTCATTTAGACAGCTTCTTATACTTCTCATGTTATGTAAAACCTTCGAAAGTTTCTGAGATATAACTTTCTCCATTCGCTCAAAAGCTTTTAATATTTCTTGCGCTGTTTGGCATATTCCCGATAAAGAGCATCAATCTCCAATGGGTTTTAGCGCTTCCCAGTAGTTGGATCTGCAGCGTGGTCCGTATAATAGTTTACTTATAAAATTTCAAAAAAAAAGGAATAAATAAATAAAAATGAAACAAATATAAAATATTTTTAATTTTAAAAATGTTTAACACATTTTTTTTTATTCGAAATCGCAAACATTCCCATTAGTTGTAGAGTTCAACTTCATTAATTTGGCTGCTTCTGCTAGCTTTGGTTAATGTTAACTCAGTTTTCCTTAGCTTTTCTTTTCCGGCTCCATCTGGGGAATGGCTTGCTTAATATTCGTTTTAAGCGCCTGAATCGTTAAACAATTTTTCATGTAAGCGGCACTTCACGACATCCCATAAAAAAAGTCTAACAGCCTCAAATTACAGCTTCGAGGTAGGCCACTCAAATCACCCAGACAGCTTATAACTCGATTACCAAATTTGGTGCGCAAAAAATCAATTGAGGCTTGCGCTGTGTGGCACGGCACGACATTTTGCTGAATGCTCTCGCCTCATTTGAAATGGTGTTTTTGGGTTCCTTTAAAAGCGTGCAAAAAGGAAACGAAAAACTATTTTTTTTTAGTTTCTGGTATTTTATTTTATGATTTATTGTTAAAAAGTAAATAAAATTTGTTTTGGTCATACGAGGTTCGTTTAAAATGTTGTCAGCCTTCTAAGAATGGTCTTCCAAAAAAAAATATGTCGCTGGCGATGAAAAACCGTTTTTGACCCGTTTTTTACATTAAAAGTCCGAAAAAAATACTAAAAAGTTTTTTTCCAAATGATCGTAGTTCACCCGACAACGACATCAATTTTACGTTATTTAAATTTTATTTCATCAAAATTGATTCAGTAAAATCGGCTATATCTGTGTCCATTATCCTTGTGAGGACCATTTTTTGGTTGACAACATTTTGAAAGAACCTTATATGGCCGAAAAAAAATTTTAATTTTTTAACAATGGATCAGAAAATAAAATACTCTAAACAAAAGGAAACAAATCTTTGTTCGTTTCCCTTTAACACGCTTTTAAAAAACCTAAAAAACACCATTACAAATGAGGCGAGGGCCTGAAAGCAAAGATCGTTCAAGTCGATGTATTTATTTTTCGGTTATATAAAATCATTTAGCGTGAACCTGTAGCGCTCAATGTTGACTGAAATGGCGTCTCCAGTAGCATTTTTGCAGAAAAATGGGCGAATAAAGCCACCGCTCCGATCATGTGCGGGTTTTGCGATCCCCAGAAGCGACGGTTTTGCTTGTTAAATACCTTCGAGATGTAAATGCGCTTCATCAGAAAAGATGATTTTGACTTGGTTTCAATAAACACTACTAGGCTAAACCGCAGTGACTTTGGAAATAAGTTTCCAGTATTGCCCAATGTTGATCAGATCTAAAGCGATTGATTTCCGTACGCGGAGGTATGATTCTTGGGTATCTGGTCTTTCAGTTCGTGGTGTGCATCTTGACATTGTCCCACAAGTGCAGGCTCTTACAGTAATGCGGCGCCTTCGGATGGCGGCTGGTTTTTTATGAGGAGCTTTTTCAAGGCAAAAATACACCTTAGGCTTGCTATTCCTGCCGAGGAGTGACAGCCTACCAAAATATATATATTTGCATACATATATTCACATACAGTTTGAAAAAAAGATATATTAGTTCAACATTTTGACAAGTTTTGACTATTTATTTATTTTTTGTCTACGATTTTATGACATTTCGAAATAATTTCACTTTTGTGTAAGTGGGTGAAAAGATAGAATTGAAGTGCGAGTGATTCATTTTCAAAAAAAAAAAATGATAACAGAGTAATTTTAATTACGTTTTGACACAAAAAAATGTTTTTCTGGAATCGATAAATTCATCTTTCTCGCAGGAGAGACCCGAAAGGGAATGAGAGAGAGACCCGAAAAGGATTGAGAGAGAGAGAGAGAGAGAGAGAGAGTAAGAATATATATCTAAATAAATTCACAACATTTGTAGAGAATACAAAGAGACAAAATTTACAAAAAAACGGAGAAGGGTCGACCGGTCTAGGTAAACGCCGGACACAAACCGGGGCAACAACGCGCACTACTTCGAGCGCTAATCACCCGCACAAACGCAGCGATTCCAGGACCGCAGCAATGGCATAAATTACTGCCAGGCAATACCGATAAATCCGACGCCGGAATGGATATCACTTTATAGTACGCACAGGTACTAGCCAGGAAACGGAAATAACCGCCAAAAAAAAAAAAGACACCAAAAAAATTGGGACCAACAAATGCCCCAAACAGTAGGCACCAAGGAAATATTACGCCAAAAATTAGGCACCAAAAATATATAAGGTTGTCAAAAAAGTCTTGCGGTATTTTTATTGAATTTTCAATTGTTTATAAAATTGGTTATAATAATGCGATTTAAGTCAAATATGCGCCGTTTTGTTCGATGACGAGTTCCCAACGAGATGCCAACTTCATAATGCCCCTCTTATAAAAGCTCGCTTCCCTATTGACAAAAACTCGGAGAGCCAATTTTCACAGGACTCTCTTGAGGACAACTTCCGACTACCAAGCTCGTTCGCCATGGACAGAAATAGGTGGTAAGCACTTGGTGCGAGATCCGGACTATACGGTGGATGCAAAAGAACCTCCCACCCGAACTCCCGGAGCTTCTGGCGCGTCACCAAAGATGTGTGTGGCCTGGCGTTGTCCTGATGGAAGACAATTCGGCCTCTGTTGATCAAAGATGGTCCAGGCGGTCCAGTTGTTGGCAGTACAGGTCCGAATTGAGCGTTTGGTCATAGGGGAGCAGCTCATAGTGGATGATTCCCTGCCAATCCCACCAAACACACAGAAGAACCTTCCTGGCCGTCAATCCAGGCTTGGCCACCGTCTGGGCAGCTTCACCGCTTTTCGACCACGACCGTTTGCGCTTCACGTTGTCGTAAGTGACCCACTTTTCATCGCCAGTCACCATCCGCTTCAAAAACGGGTCGATTTTGTTGCGATTCAGAAGCGATTCGCATGCATCCATACGGGCAAAAATGTTTTTTTGCGTCAAATCGTGTGGCACCCATACATCGAGCTTCTTTTTGAATCCAAGCTTCTTCAAATGGTTTATAACGGTTTGATGACCCAGCTCTTGGGCGATGCTACGGCTGCTACTATGCCGGTCTCTTTCGATCAATTCAGCGATTTTATCGCAATTTTTGACGACAGGCCTTCCGGACCGTGGCGCATCTTCGATCACCTCTGCACCAGAACGAAAACGTTGAAACCATCGTTGTGCGGTGGAAATGGAAACTGTATCGGGTCCATAAACTGCACAAATTTTATTGGCAGCATGAGATGCATTTTTGCCTTTATCGTAGTAGTACTGTAAAATATGCCGTATTTTCTCTTTATTTTGCTCCATGTTTGCGACGCTATAACTCACGAACGACTAAAAGCAAACAACAATTAATCAAACACGTGTTAGCACGTGAAAAGAGCTTTCCCAAAAGCTCTAGCGTGAACCGATGCGACGAATACAACTAGAACTACGCGCTTGCAAAGACAAGCTTGCGGAAATACCGCAAGACTTTTTTGACAACCTTATATTTCCTACAAGTTTACACAAACAAGCGCCAAAAAGTAGGCGGTGTTATTTCTCACTAGAAATTAGCAACCACAAAGAAAAACTCAGGAAAAATAGCCTAAAGTGCATTTAAGATATACTATATAAAGTATAGCTCTCTTTCTCCTTTTCCTCTACGTTATATATTTTTGCTCTCTCGCGGAACGAAAATGCCCAAGACGTTGCATGGCCTTGAATTGTACTCTCCATTCTCGCTCGTCCATCGACGCCTAAGATATTTCATTTAAAAAATATATATCAAACTTGTTCATCATTTTTCTTTTAAAATGGCTTCTTCTTTTTCTTCTTAGCAGCACAGTCCTTGGTGAACCATTAATTTATTCACAACTTTCGCCACCCGTCGGTATCTAAGGCTACCTATTTTCATATCGTTGTTCGTTAAGCATTGCGAGGGTTGGTGTCGTTGTTGGTCAATCCTTATCCGAGGCTGTTTTTGATTCGTGACAAATTTTTTTATATTGATATTAGGTTGCCAACTTAAAGACCAGTCCCTTTTCCGGGGTGTCTCCCTTGTGTGTTTTTGCTCCTAGTGCTGTCACCAAGATTTCTTCTGGAAAAAAGCTGCTTACTTGGTCTCCACATTCGGTTAACAACAACATTACGGGAAGCCGTACACAAGGAATTGGCTACAAGAGATGGGAGGCATCGCTTCTTGTGATCCACCATTAAGTTGCACTTTGAAGCCCTTTGCCTTTGTAATGTTACTATGGCTTATGGATAAGTAAATAAAGCTGTTTCTACCATGAAAAAATTATTTTTTCAACGCTTTATTAATTCATGCAGTAAAGGTCAGAATTAATAAAAAATAATTCTGTACGCAGTTTTAAGCAACATTAAATTTCATACAATAAAGTGTAAATAAGAAGTGGCTCAAAATTCTTGTTCATTTTTAATAATTTTTTAGCCTCTTGTGGATTTCTTATATGGAGAAAATACGCAACACCCTCAAGGAAAGGTTTTATAAAAAATCAACGCCATTTTCTAGCAATTTCAAATTTCTACTTTCTTATACTAAAATTCAATGAGCTATAAAACTGTGTAGTAATTTTTTTTTGTTTTAGTTCTGTTTAAAAAATTTTACCATTTTGAGTGAAATTGTCCAGTTTTTCTAATTTTTGTGTAAAGTTTGAAATTTAGGTTGATATGGTTTTATATTAGGCAGTGAGCGATAGTTTTATAAAAAAGAATGAATATTAAAAAAAGAAAAAAGTCCAAATGCTGTCGTGCTATATATTTTTACCGGCTGTCTTCAGGCTGTATTAGATAACTCTAAGTACTACTAGCCTTGATTTACTGTATATACGGCCAAGGACTGCCACTCCAGCAGCACTCCTCGTATATTTGTGGAGAATGTGTTTGCTGTTACAGCAACAACAACAACAATAATGGTACACTTACTTGTAATAAGCTTTCAGTATTCTATCGCTTTTCTGCCCTAATCAAAAAATCTAACCTTTTCTTTGGTGTTATTGTTGTGATTATTTCCGTTTTTCAACGAAACCTTTCGAAATCATATTACATATTTAAGGGGAGAGCCTGCTTTAGTGGCTTCAAAAAATCGATTTTTTTTTACATACATGTCTTCCCAAACTATCCAAGAATGTGTCTTCAAAATTTCAGAAGCAAATTCAAAATATTTTCGCAGTTACAGAAGACATTGTGAGCAGCGTCGAGCAGGTATGCGAGCGGATTTTGTATGTACAATAACTTTGACGCGCGATTTCTCGCTTTTTATTTTTACGATTTTTCCTAATTGGCGAGAAAGATAGGGGAAAAGTTGAACGTCCTATCGAAACGAGATAACATTGATTGTATTCGAAATTATATTATCTTCTAGTTGAACCTAAAAAGCCTTAAGAAAGTTATGATTAACCCACTTTTTAAACAATCTAAAGTGAATTTGTTTTTCCAAAAAAATGAATTTTTTTTAATTAGCGGAAAATTGTTGAATTTCTCACTTTTTGTTTAAGTTTCTTGGTTTAACTAGAAGCTATACTATACTACAATAAAAAATTTTTTGGGTTTTTGGCTTCAGATGAAAATTGCGACCTGCATCTTTCCCGCCGCACGATTCATGTACACTCGAGGCGCCTCGGCAAAATGATTGTACCAGTCATAATATGACATATATTTTAATGAAAAAATTTAAGAAGACTGCTGAAATATACCTATAATAATAGCACCTGAAAGTTTCGTTTCAATCGAATATTTCTTTCCTTCCCAAAAAAATCCGCGAAAAAATCAATTTTTTGAAGCCTCCTTTATTTATATTAAGCCTTTTAAATAATCAGTCAATTTAATGCAATATAAAAAATTGTAAATGAAATATCCAAACAGGAAAGGACACACATATCCAGCAGCCAGTGTTAATTAACCCATTTTTAAATTTTTTCCATATTATTACAATATTTTCCAACAATTACCAGCAAGCGTCAATTAAGTGAACTAATGTGGTACGAGGGTTGCCTTTTACATTTGGCGTCAAATATTGCAGACACAGTGAAATAATAACGAAAATGTCTTTATTGTTTTTTAAAACATTAATACAATTCTGCTTTCGCTTGAATAAATGTTTAAAGCACTTTTGTCACTCCAAAGGGTACTTTCAAAACGAGCTATTTAAAGGCTTCCACAGCTTGATCAGATGTTGGAAAACATTGACCTTGCATTTAATTTTTGGTGTTCGGGAACGAAAGGAAATCATTAGGTCATGCTCAAGAGCTCGCTTGTGTGAGCCGATAGGTGAGAGCGGTTTGGCGGCTCACCATCATCATCATCATAGCATCACAGTTCCGGGTGAACCATTGCTTTCGTTACAATTCGTCTCCATGTAACTCGGTCATCACCTTTTCGTTTGATATCAGATATGCTCATAGATCTAAAGTCGCCTTCAATGTCATCTCTCCATCGTTTTTTGGCCGGCCTCTTTTGTGGATTGGTTGGTTTTCCTTAATTCTTTGAAATTTTGTGGCAAACAAATGGTTGTGTATCACTCAGAATTGGGTGTTTTCAGCTTCTATAGTGATACAGTTGCGATATGATCAGATTTTCTGAAAAAGCAGGCAACCATTTGCTCTGAGTTGCTTCTTTCGAGAACTACTTTTGGTAGATTAAACTCGCCTTGGAACTCAAATATGATATTACCGAATGCTGTTTTGTTTCTAGTTTATATGTATACCTAGATTCAAGATTCGTCACCTGTCACGATGTCATAGACATGCTTTGAACAATCACTGCTGAATTTCTTCAACATATCTTCTCAGCAATCGACATGAGTACTTTTTTGGGCAATTGTTAAATTATGCGATATCCAAGGAGAACAAATCTTCTTGACGACCAAATGTTCATGCAATGCTCAATGTATGCTGATCACAATAAGGCCCAAGAATGCCTCTATCTCCCGATATGTCATATTACGGTATTACGTGATCAATTGACAAATAACTTCGATTATTTCTGGCAAAACAACCATTTTTTGGACGACCTTCACGAAACTTCTTCCATGAAGATCGACGACCACGTTGGAAGTTGTTGTACCGGTTGTTTCACAATGGTTAAGTACAGTGCTTCAACGCCAAAAGCCGAATTAAGTTGACCAATACGAGCAACACGAGCACGAAATTCGTAATAAATCATTGCACGAAAATGTTTGCGAGTTAATTCGACCACCAATTTCACTGATGAGTGCAGAAACAATGGTCTGATCTAGAACGCTGCAGAGCTGCAAAGTGTTTTGTGACAAGGCCGAACAGAAAACTGTCGGACTTTCTTTTAAAACTTGGAAGAAAGGACGTTCTGTTGATGGTGGGTATTATTACAGGAAGTAATCCATGGGCTCAATATATGACTACCATTGGAATCATTGAGGACCCAATGTGCCTGCATTGCTTGGAGGAGGCAGATAGCACTGAGCATTTTCTCTGTGAGTGTCCTGCATTTGCTAGAGCAAAGCTGCGAGGTTTGGGTTCCGATGTCATGAGCACGAGTAAAATTCATTCTCTCAAATTGGAGTATATTTTTGGATTTAGCAAAGAACCAGGAAAATTTTGCAGGTCTAACTACCTCTATTTCTATGTTCCATTCTATCATTTTGCTTTTGTTATTTCTCTCCTTTCCTCCTTGACTATCTAGACTTTCACTTTCCAGAGCTTTAAATACAATGGGTTTTTTAGCCTGAGTGTTTTAGGAGTTACCAAGTCTATCGGTGCTTCTTGGCTCGACTTTTTAAATTTAAAATTTCACATAGACAATGACATATGCATACTCTTACAGACATGTAAGCTACTTACCTTTGAGGAAATTACAAGAAGAAGAATAACCTCTCGTTAATTGTGGTCGACTCTCTATGCCAAACGTACAAAATTAGTAGTTTTAGCACACTGATTTCAGTTATAAAGGGGCTTTCCTTAATGGGCAGACATGTCCAGAGAATGGGCGTGTAAACACATGACTGCTGCGGAAGATGCCTTGCTGAGGCAGAGGAAGAGGCAATCTCGCACGTTCTGTGCTATTGTCCTGCTCTATCCAGACATATATTAATAGGACTATGAATAAGTTCGTGCGGTTTTACAACAGATGGCGTAACTTGATTATTATTCCATCGATCCACATTTCCAAACATTCATTGGAGAGCTACTGTCGTAAGGCACAAACGTCAGTATAAGTTTTTTATTTGAAGCGTAAACAACAATATTTTTACCACACTTGAAAATGTCGAATTTCGTGCCAAATAATGTGTTTTTGCGGGGAATTCTTCTTCATTATTTTAATATGAAGAAAAAAGCAGCCGAAAGTCATCGTATCTTGGTGGAAGTTTATGGTGAGCATGCTCTAGCTGAGCGAACGTGCCAGAAGTGGTTTGCACGCTTTAAAAGTGGTGATTTTGGCTTGGAAGACGAAGAACGCGAGGGTGCGCCGCCAAAGTTCATGGATACCGAATTGGAGGAATTGCTCGATCAAGATCCGGCTCAAACGCAAGAAGAGGTTGCAAAAATTTTGGGAGTTGATCAATCAACCATTTCCAAACGTTTAAAAGCCATAGGAATGATCCAGAAAGATGGGAAAAAGTAGTAGTAAGCGATGGACAATACTTTGAATATTAAATTTGTAACCATTTTACGTCAATAAAGTTTCAAATTTCGAAAAAAAACCGCACGAACTTATTCATAGTCCTATTTACCATTTTAAGTTAGATTTAAGTCAGATTTTAGTTCTGTGGAAATCAGTGACCTTCTAAAATCTTTGAAAAGTTTACACTGGTTTTAGGAGAGATAAGTACAAGTTCCGCACGCGGCATCAGAATGGGATGTGAGTCTAAGTTTGCCCCACAGTGGACAATCGATTCAACCTAACCGCTCCTAATTGCATCTTTTGTAAGGATGAAGTTTTCAACTCACTGAAAAAAGAATAAATAAATCTCACAAGTGAAAATGTTGCATGTAAGTTTATGCCAAAAAATATTGAACTTTTTGATAAAAATATCGAATTACAGCTCATCACACGTTGTGTTGGAAAGGTGACTGAGTTAAAAGCTAACCCTCGTACTTGTGCATATGTATATTTGTATCATCTGTATGTGTATAAGTGGTAGTTTTACAACTACAATGTAATAGTAAAAGGCTCCATTAGCCGTTAGCATAGGATAATAGCCAAGTAATGGAGATTGAATTTATTACAACAACAATTAAAACAGTTCTATATATATACACCCACTTAGCTAACTTGGCAAAGTGGAGCTACTACAAATATCAACAACAGCATTGGTAAATTGTGCTCGCATGGTAAATTGCATACAGAAATTGTGGCAAGCAGAGAGCTTTAGTGGTGTTAGTGCTACTCGATGCTAAGAATTAAGTGAGAGCTTTAAAATCATTTGAATTAATGGGCGAGAGAGCATTACAATGTTGCTGCATTAGAATTGAGAATAAGCGAGCTAAGTGCGAGTACAATGGGGCTGAGGTATGCATTTGGGGGGGGGAAAATATGTCTTGAAAAATGGCGAAATTGTAAAGTTTTACATTTGAATTTTGCAAGATAGGTTAAAAGAGGTAAACTGTACAAATTTTATATTTTATAAGGTTGTTATAAGCCATTAGATAGTTGCACGAAATAGTGAGTATTAAACAATTAGAATAAACTTCATGCGAGTTTACGTGCGTTAGGGAGAAGCTGGTCATATACATATTGAGGAGAAATAGGTTTACAAATTTAAATAATAACAAATAGTAATACTTGCAAGCTACTGGACAATGAACAGAGCAAAGGAATTAGAATGGCAGGTGTGCATGTACGGATGTGTTTATTTACACCTACAAAATAAGGTGCGATTACGGCTGCGGAGACGTTTATCATGTTGCAGAAGGCATTTGGTGATTCGGCCATGTCGCAGAAAAATGTTTATAAGTGGTACAAAGACTTCAAAGAAGGTCGAGAACGTGTTGATAACTTGGAGCGCTCCGGACGACCATCGACGTCAACAGATGACCAACACGTCAATAAAGTGAAGGAGTTAGTGCTCAAAAATCGTCGGTTGACTGTTAAAGACCTTACTGATATGATCGGAATATCAGAAGGATCTGTGAAAACCATTTTAAAAGACTATTTGGACCTACGAAAAGTCAAATCTCGTTTGGTACCAAAAACTCTCAATTTCTTGGAAAAAAATTGTCGCGTTGATGTGTGTGAAACAATGTTTTCAGAATATTAGGACAAGCTCAAATGCATCACTACGGGAGATGAGACTTGGATTTATGCTTACGATCCTGAAACAACCGACCAATCAAGCGAATATCGTGCCAAAGGCGAGGCCAGACCGAAAAGAGCACGTCAAAGTCGTTCAAAAATAAAGGTCATAAGGTCATGATGATAGTTTTTTTCGATTTTCGTGGTGTGGTGCACTATGAATTTCTTCCATCTGGCCAAACTGTTAATAAGGAATATTATTTGAGCGTTATGCGTCATTTACGAGAAGCAATTCGTCTAAAAAGACCAGAATTATGGGCCAACAACTCTTGGTTTTTGCATCACGATAGTGCATTGTCTCACACTGCACTCGTTCTTCGCGACCATTTCGCCAAAAACTCCAAAAAAACTCCACGCATATCGTTCCGCAACCACCGTATTCGCCCTATTTGGCTCCGTGAGACTTCTGGCTATTCCCAAAACTCAAGCGACCACTCCGGGGAACGCGTTTCGAGTCGATTGAGGAGATAAAAGCTGAATCGAAGAAGGTGCTGATGGCTATACCGGAAATGGACTATTTGGCATGTTTCGGGGATTGGAAAAATCGTTGGCATAAGTGTATTTCATCGAGTGGGGATTATTTTGAAGGGGATGAAATAGATTTACAAGAATAAATAAAGATTTTTCATTTTACAACCAAATTCACCTTACTTTTTGCCCACAGTAGTACATACCAGCAGCGCCAAAAATGCGCTAAAAGAAAAACTGCCTTTAGAAGGGATAATAATAGAAATAAATATTCAAAACTTGTATACACTGTTTATTGGTACGCTGATACCCATGCCCATAGCCACTTGTAAATTACTTATAGACAGGGAAACTATCAAAAAGGTAAATATTATACAAGCTGGCAAAACCTCACAACATGCGAACTCAGCTGCCAGACATGACCGAAATGGAACAGCAGTCGATCGAAAATATTATTAAGATTTAACAGAGAAACTATAAGAAAAATGATAGGGGTATTAACTGGTCATTGTCTAATAGGCAACCACGCTAGAAGGTTAGAACTCCCGTACTTCGATTTCTGTAGAAGCTGTCTTAATACAGAAGAAGAGGAAACAGTCCGACACCTTTTATGTGAGTGTGAAAGCCTAGCTATGAGAAGGCTGCGCACTCTTGATACAGCATTTTTAAGGGATGTAACGGACATAGCCCATCTAAAATTAACGAAACTCTGCTCGTTTGTTAAAGCTACCGGATGGTTTGAAAAGGAAGATGTAGGGTAAGGATAAGCTCCAGTGGTATCACAATGGACCTGCGAAAGGTCTAAGTGTGTCTCTATGACAACCGCCCTACCTACTTACCTACCTTATTGGTACTTAGACTTTATAAAAAAAAAAAATTTTAATTTTTTTTTTACAAAAATTAGTAAAAAAAAAATCTTGTGACCCCAAGTATTTACAATGAAAAAAAAATTGCTACACGGTCTGCATCATTTCTCCTTGAAATGTTGATGGATCTGTAAAAAGTAAAAAATTTTTGTAAAATAAAGTTGTAGTTATAGTCTGCTGGACCGAATTTTTGAATTTCGAAAAAATTTTGCAATTTATGGCATTTTGAAAAAAGTAAGCGTTTTACGTCATAAATGACACAATTTAATTGTATTTATAAAATTTTTTAATAAAAATATCAGAAATCCGGCTCGACAGACTATAGAGAAAACACTTTCGAATATTAAAAAAAAAACAGCATCAAAAAATATTAAAAACTGTATGAATTATCATGCAGACCGTGACGGAAAAAGTAGTTTCGAGAAAAACGAGTAGTAACTGGCAGTGCAGCGGAGATGTAGGAGCTCGGTTTTCATGTCCAAGCATATGCGGACGATGTCTGTGCGCTAACATCGGATAAATCCCTAAGGAGGCTTTGCACGAAAGTGCAGAGGATTCTTGACAAAATCGAAGACTGGTACATGAGACAAGGTCGTTCCGCTAATCCGCCGAAAGCAACCATAGTCTTGTCTACGAGAAAACGGAAATTGGATGGACTCAATCTTCCAACACTGAAAGGCGTGACACTCGGTCTTTCCAACGAAGTTAAATATCTAGGAGTAATCTTGGATAAGAAGCTGACTTGGGAGACACACGTTTCACTGAAGGTAAATTGTGCTTTGAAGATTTTTCAGCAATGCCGTAGAGCCTTTGACAAAACCAGGGGTCTGAAACCTGCTGTGGTCCTATGGATATACACAGCACTTATCAGATCAATCATCACTTACGCTTCTGTGGCCTGGTGGTCTGGCCCACAATCCGGGAGCTATACAGGCTGCAAAGAAGTGTATATTTATGCATCACGGGTGCCATGAGTACAACCTCTGGTGATGCCCTAAATGCTATGCTTGATTTGCTCCCCCTGGATCTTAAGATACAACAGGAAGCAATAAAAGCAATGTGTAGACTCCATAAATATGGTTTCTGGTACGAAGATGGAACTTCGGGACACAGAGAAATCTTTAAGTTGCTGTCGGAGCAGTATCCACTGTTTTTGGCACCTAAAGATGACCTGATACCCACAGTTTCATTTGGAAGGAAATTTGATGTCAGATTTCCTTTGCGTGAGCAATGGAGCAATCCGGAATGCATGCAGGGAGGTTTGATGGATATTTTCTTTACCGATGAGTCCAAGAATGAAATAGGGTCTGGGTCTGGAGCCGGATGGTACTTAAACGATAGTAACAAGTATCACTATGCTATGGGGGAAATGGCAACTGTTTTCCAAACGGGAGTTTTTGCCATTCTGAAAGTAGCCGAATGGATAATCGAGAGGAGATAGAGCGGGAACAGATTGGAGTTTTCAGTGACAGTCAGGCTGCACTGAAGGCCTTGGAGAACGTGAAGCAATCCTCAAAGATTGTTCAAGAATGTAAAAAGAAGCTTAATTCTGTCGCAAGACAAAACAGGCTTTCACTTATATGGGTTCCGGGACACTCCGGTGTTCAAGGAAACGAAACTGCCGATAAATTGGCCAACCGTGAATCAGCGGTTCCCCCACAAGGGCCAGAGCCAATAATCGGAATCAGTTCCGCAGGAATCATGAAATGGATCAGCGATCCAGCGGCAATCTATGCAAAGACCGATGGTCCGGTCTATAACGCTGCAGAACTGCAAAGTGTTCATTGACAAGTCCGAACAGAAAACTGTCAAACTTTCTACTAAACCTTGGCAGGAAAGACATTCGGTTGATGATCGGCATCATTACAGGACACAACCCATGGGGTCAGCATATGACCACCATTGCAATCATTGAGGACCCAGTGTGCCTGTCATGCTTGGAGGAGGCGGATAGCACTGAGCACTTTCTCTGTGAGTGTCCTGCCTTTACTTAAGAAAGGCTACGAGTTTTGGGTTCCGATGTCATGAGAGTGAGTAATATTCGTTCTCTAAAACTGGAGGATATTTACAGATTTGCCAAAGAATCTGGAAAGTTCTCACAGGACTAACTATCTCTATCCCTGTCTCTATTCTCTCCTATCTCTTTCTCTGATACTTTTCTCCTTCCCTCCTTGACTATCTACCCCCCTTTCCAGAGCTATACTACTGTGTCCAAAAAATAAGGTGACATTGTATTTATTTTGAAAATTCTTTATTTATTCTTCCAAATCAATTTCATCCCCTTCAAAGTAATCCCCTCCCGACACAATGCACTTATGCCAACGTTTTTTCCAATTTTCGAAACACTGGTTGTAGTCACTTTCCGGGATGGCCTTCAGTTCCGTCTTCGTTGCGGCTTGAATCTCCTCTATCGTGTCAAAACGGTGTCCCCGGAGCGGTCTTTTGAGCCTGCTGAACAGCCAGAAGTCGCACGGTGCCAGATCAGGTGAATACGGTGGTTGCGGAACGATATGGGTTGAGTTTTTGATGAAATGATCACGAATTACGAGTCCAAAAAATTCAATGTTTTCGGTACCAGTCGAGATTTGACGCGCTTGAGGCCCAAAACATCCTTCAAAATGGTATTGACTGAGCCTTTCGATATGCCAACATCATCAGCAAGGTCTCTAATCGTTAATCGACGGTTTTTCAACACCAAATCTTTGATTTGTTGGACGTGAGCTTCGTCAGTTGAGGTTGATGGTCGCCCAGGACGCTCTTCGTCTTCGACACGTTCACGACCGGCTTGGAACTCACTATACCACTTGTAAACATTTTTTTTAGACATAGCCTCATCACCAAAGGCTTTCTGCACCATCCTCAACGTATCCGAAAATTGATTCCGCAAACAAAATTTAATGCAAATTCTTTGCTCAACAAATTTCGACATTGCAAAAAACGAGAAACTCACTTTTAGCAGCTCACAAAACGACGCGTATCTCAAACAGTAAATGAATATTTCACATGAAATTTGACATAGATGTCACTCACAGTACTACCAACCTAAAAAAAAAAAGAATTCTCCTAATCCTTCAAAGCGCGCAGTTTAAAATCAAATGTCACCTTATTTTTTGGACACAGTAGTAAATACAATGGGCTCTTTAGGCTGCGTGTTTTAGGAGCCACCAAATCTCCTGGTTCTCTTTGGCTCGATCTTTTCTACGCTTTTCTCATAAGCGGACACCTCCCATAAGAGGAGAAATTTTTCAGTACACCGTATTTAGTTTAGGTAAAATTTGAAATTTTAGGAAAGCGTTACTAAAGGGTGAAAAATTTGGCGGTATTGGATTTTAAATTGAAATAAAACAACGAAAATTCTCATTTATTGGGAAATCTTTATTATTTTTGTATATAACTAATCATGCAATTATCTTTCAAAGAGAATCCCTTTCAAATGTTGGCCGCAACTGTGCGGTAATTCGGCCTCCGTAATATCAAATTTAAATTACTCGCTGGAGGATTTCGGTGGGAATCTCGTGAATAACTTTAGTAATATTGGTTTCCAATTAGTGAATTGAGACTGATTTATCTATAAAACATTTATACTTTAGATATTTCCACAAACAAAAGTCTAAAGGTGTAATATCACACGATCTTGTTGGCCAATCCAGTGGTCCGAGACGAGTGATAAATTGCTCTACTATATGGTAATGCAGAAAATCCATTATTTCACGGGCTGCATGACAAGTAGCGCCGTCTTGTTGAAACCAAATATTGAGGAGATCACGGACTTCAATTTTTGGCATCAAAAAGTGGTTTATCATGGTGCGATAGTGTTCGCCATTCACTGATAAATTGGCGCCAGCCTCGTCTTTGAAGAAGTATGGGCGGCTGATTTCTACAACCCGTAGGCCACACTAACCGATTGTTTTCAATAGATGTAATCGCTGTTTTTGAAAGGCTTTGGGTTGCTTTTCAGCCCAAATATGGCTATTTGACTTACTGACGTAGCCTTAAGCCAAAACTGGGCCTTATCGCCATACACCATAAGTTGACCTGAGCGCGCGATGGACACTTTTCGCAGAGTATCGATTTTCGTAATGCATTAAATCGTTCAATGTTGTTGAGAAGTAAGTTTTTCCATGATGAAATTTGAATGAATACTTAAAAAAATTACGTATTTAGTTTGTCAGTAGTCAGACGTGATCTATCAAAATCAATCTGTTGGAAAAAGTAACTCCAATCTGATAACGCTTTACTATCTGAGTTTGCTGATTACAAATAGTTAGAGAGTGAGCTGTCGCCAAAAACTGTTGTCTGGATCTCGCTTATTTCAGGGCATTCATCCAGGAGATCTTGCACTGACAAATCTGATCCATTGCAGAATGAGCATGGCGGCATCGAGGTACCATTTACTAAGCTGTTCAATACGTTCTGCGGTTCGATAAGAAAAACACAATTTTATGGTTTGAAACACACTTTATTATTCATTATAGTCTCCTCACTTCTTCGACCGAGATTCCAATTTATGAATTCCATCCCAGAAGTGAGAATCGGGAAGCAAAATGCGCTCCCGCAGCTGTTATGACCTCATCATTTGATGAAAAATGATTTTTTTAGGTCTGGCAACAGATGGAAGTCGCTAGTGTCCAAATCTGGTGAATACGTTGGCTGCTTCAATAATTCGAACTTTAAGTCATGGATTTAAGCCATTGTCAAAATGCTCTTTTGCATTTTCCTGATGAAAAAGAATTTTTTTCTTTTGCAAACTCTGTAATTTTTCACGAATTTTTTCCTTCAGTTGGACTAAACTGTTACAATAATACTTAGAACTTATTGTTTTATCAGCTTGCAAGTAATCAACAAACAAAATTCTTTTCGCATCACAAATAACTTCTTGGCCGATTTCTATACACGAACTCGTTTCGGAACCGAAGATCCAGTTTCACACTATTCTTTGGCCTCTTGCTCTAATTTAGGGGAATGGTGAGAGACGCATGTCTCGTCCGTAGTGATGAATCGATGCACAAAATCCACTTCAACCTTTCGAAAATGTTCCAAATGTTGCTGAGAAAATCGCATTCGAATGTGTTTTTGTTCCATTGTTAGCGAATGCGGCAGCCATTGTGCATACAGCTTTCTGCAACCCAATACTTCAGCCAAAAAGTTTGTTACACTAGCCAATGAGATGTCTAAGGTTTCTTCTAAATCTCTTTCAGTCACTCGATGCATTTTCAATATGAGATCCTGTAGGTTTTCTTCGATTTCTGGTGTTGTTTCTGTTTTTGGACGTTCTTCACGTGGATTTTCTACAAGGCTTGTGCGACCACATTTAAATTCAGCAACCCATCTTTCTACTGAAATAATTGATGATGCAAAGGACTTATACAGTTTCATCCTTCGTTACTAAGTTTTTTTTGCTTTTCTTTTTTCTTTGCTTTAAACCTTCCAAAAAAACAAAATTCAATCACTGCACGATACTGGATTTTTTCCATCAATTGACAACTTGAAATGAAACTTCACATACGTTGATTTGAAGAGTGTTCCAACATAGTATACCCTCTCTTATCGAACCGCAAAAGTTACTGAACAACCTAGTGCATACACATACACATATACATACATTTCTTCTTACGTATATACCCAGGCATTAAGTAACTGCGTTTGTACAAGCAGTAGACCGTTTTCACATATGTGGATACATACAAATTTTACTATATAATCCCTGAAAGTTGTAACCTTTGTGGTCAAAGCGAAAGTGCTTTTCAATTGACTGCTATAATTTTAGGCAGAACAACACTTTCACCGGCGTTGGCGTATAAAATTCATATACGAGTATGTAGCTATGGCGAACAGCATGCATTCCTGTGTTTATATGAAAAAGTGGAATAGTGATGAATTGAGTGTAAAAGTGCTTATGCACAGGGAATCAAAGTTAACTCACACACTGGCACACACATACACGTGATGTGATTCGATAAAACGAAAGCTTTTGTTCTATAGCTGCAAGCATGCTTTTAGGCGCGGAGCTCAGCATTGCACTTCACATCGTCTCTGCATGCCGCTCCTGTTGTTGCTTTGTGTAACGAAAGTGTTTGCATTTTAATTGCGAAAAGAGTTAATTGAAAGCGCAGTTGAGAAGGGAACGACGTAGTAGATTGAGTGAGAGTGAAAGGATATTGGAGTGTAGTGTGGGCGACTATGGGCGAGTTAAACAAATATTTACTTACAATTTACAAGGAATGTAAGTAAAAAAGTATATGAGAGTAAGTTGGGGAGTTGTAGGTTGGTAGCTGGTATTAAAGAGGATGTTTTTTTTTAGTTTACTATGAAAAAGGTTGAACTGCATATCTTCCTGCTTATACCAAAACGCTTCGCGGTACTGCTATCGTTCATGTCAGTTTTGTATGTGTGCCCTTACGCGGCATCCTGCTTTATGCAGTTACTATATGCACTGAAATGATATTTGGAATATCCATTAAATAAAGGGTTTTTCAATTGGCGGGGGTAGATTTTGGCGCCTTGTGACAGCCATTTTGTTTTGGTGACATCTGTCAAATCTTTTGTTTATTATTCAGTTGTTTATGCCAAATCATCATGGCAAGTTACACGATTGAACAGCGCGTTCAAATGATAAAACTTTGTTATCAAAATGAGTGTTCATTAACGCAAACGTTGCGCGCATTGCGCCCATTTTTTTCTAGACGTGGTGGCCCTTTCAATTTCTTATGGCCCATATTGAACCATATGGACCTAGACGACATGTGGTTCCAGCAGGACGGCGCTACGTGCCACACAGCAAACGCCATTTTATTCCATTTCAACATCTACCCGCCCTTATTGAAAAACCCTTTATAAAGCACCATATAAAGCAAAGTTTCGTTCTTTGCACTGAATTTATAAAATTCAGCAAATTGTAGTCAAAATTTCAAATTCTTAATCAGAATTTTTAGAGAAATTTTTAATATGCAGTTTTATAAAGGGTGGTTAAATTTCAAGGGCCGATGCTGAATGTAAACCTCACCTGAACTTCAAGTCGTTTTTCTGCATTTTATTTGACAATTTTCAATTTCTGACTAACTCAATTATAACTGTGGAAAGACACACAATCGAGCAATGCGTTAAAGTTATTCAGGCTTATTATGAAAACGGGCGTTCAAATCAAAATACATTTCGCGCACTTCGTGAAGAAAATCATCTTCAGTGATGAGGCATATTTTCACCTCAGTGGATTCGTCAACAAGCAGAATTGCCGCATTTGGGCGAATGCTAATCCAAGAGTGATTGCCGGAAAGCCAATGCACCCACAGAGAGTGACTGTTTGGTGCGGTTTATGGGCCGGCGGCATCATTGGGCCGTATTTTTTCCAAAATGAGGCCGGCCAGGCAGTTACTGTGAATAGTGTTCGCTATCGTGAGACTATAACTAACTTTTTATGGCCCGAATTGGAAGATATGGATGTGGAAGATATGTGGTTTCAACAGGACGGTACTACTTGTCCCACAGCTAACGAAACAATGGCTCTTTTGCGCGAAAAATTTTATGGCCAAATAATCTCATTTCGCGGCGATGTCAATTGGCCGCCAAGATCATTTGATTTGACACCTTTGGACTTCTTTCTTTGGGGTTATTTGAAAGAAAAGGTGTGCGTCGATAAGCCAGCAACAATTCAAGAGCTAAAGGATGAGATAATTCGGCACATTAACCGCATAGAACCTGAATTATGCCTCAGCCTCATCGAAAATTTGGATCATCGGATGGGGGTGTGCCGCCGAGGTCGCAGTAAAGTTAGTAAAGTGCACATTTTAGGTGGTTCAAATATCGCGTTAATTTTTGACAATTTATTCTGCTGACGGTGTTGGTTGGTTTCTTCCATATAAAAAAATGTTGATTAGGCAGTAACTGAAAATTCGCTGAATTTTCACAAATTTTATACGAAGTTTGAAACTTTACTTTATGTGATAGGTATTTTGGTATGAAATCTTTTTTAATAAAATAAAAGTACAAAAAAGTTACAAATTAAATAAAAAAATGTGGGGTTATCTAATAAAAGGTGTTATTTTGATATTCAAAGGAAAATGCTATTTTTTAATATACATAAATCATCGGATGTTTATTTCGTTATAAAGAGGAAGGTATGCCGTTAATAGTGGAAAATGACATCAGGCAAATGACCACCACCGACCACACTTACAGGACAATATTCTTTTCATGAAATTTTCCATAACCGAATTGCAAAGTGGTTGCCCTATTTATTCGAAGTTACAACCTCGTGAATCTGAACGGTTCACTTTTTATAAATATTTGCATAGTTCGCTGGAATTAATCTTTTTTTTAATTTTTCAACCCCTCGAAAATCGTTTTTTGGTGCAAAGCGGTTTTCATTTCGAGAAACATTTTTTTTGGGTAAATAAACCGTTCAGATTCACTAAAAAACATTTTTTTGATTTCAGTTGAGCTGCTCATGCGCTACCGTGATCACCGCGTGCCTCTTCTAAAAAACGGCGTTTCGACCATTTTTTCGGGCTCACAAGGTATATAACCCTTTAACAAAAATGAGAAACAACAAACCTCTCACGCATTTACTATTACAGACGACTTCAGAGTACCCATTTTTACAAAAAGCTTCCTCTTCTGGATGAAAAGCTTTTAAAAAAATAGGTCATTATGGAAAATCATTAAATGGGTATTTTTGGCTCTTTTGCGAGAAAATGTAATAAATTCTTATAACAGAGGGATATAAAATATCACAAAGATAGTTACCATAAACTTCTTCTATAATTTGTTGAATACACCAAACGCCAAAATTCAACTTAAGCGCCAGAAATAAGTCAAAATGGCAAATGTGTGCTGGAACTTGCATATCGCTTATTGATATTTTACCAAAATATCGGGTTGGTAACTAAGTAATTGCAGATTTCTTTTTAGAAAATCAAAGACAAATTTTTCATGGAACTAAATAACTTTATTCTGTAATGTATTGCCCATTTTGATCAATGACCTTTTGCCATCTTTCAGGCATCATCATAGTCCCACGTTCATAAATCTTCTGGTTTTTATTAGCAAAAAAAATGAATCAGGTACCATTTGACATCATCATCATCATCGAAATTTTTACCATTCAAGGAGTTTTGTAAAGATCGAGACAAAAAGTAATCAGATGGTGCAAGGTCAGGACTATATGGTGGATGTGGCGAAAAATCCCAACCAAGCGCCATTAATTTTTGCCGAGTGGCCAAAGATGTGTGTGTCCTTGCATTGTCATGATGGAATTCAATGCTTTTTCGATTTGTCAATTCGGGCCGCTTTTCTTCAACTGCATTGTTTAGTTTCGTTAGTTGTTCAATGTAGTCTGATGCCGACATTGGCATTGGATGGTAAGAGTTCAAAGTAGACAATTCCTTTGTAATCCCACCAAACTGATAACAAAACCTTCTTTTCATGAATATCAGCTTTTGATATTGTTTGAGATGATTTCAGCAAAAGGAAGGTCGCAACCACATACAATGACTGCATTTGCCGAAAAAAACGAAAAAAGTTGTACTTATGCTATCATCACTTCATGCCGATGGCCAAGCTAATGATGAAACATCTGAGAACAAACCCGAAGTAATAACCTTTTACAAACAGACGAAAGGAGGTGTAGACACTGTTGATCAAATGAAAGGCATATATTCAGTTTCCAGGATAACCTGCAGGTGGCCAATGCGCCTCTTTTTCACGCTTATTGACATTACTGGCATAAACGCACAAATAATTTACAAATTAAATACAGGCAATTTAACCCAGAGGAGGACGTTTCTAAAGGAAATTGCCCTGGAGCTAATAAAGCCACATATTTCTAATCTGCAGGCCATAAAAACTTTACCTCGTGATTTAAGAAATACTATGGATCGCATTGTACCAGCAAAGGAACCTGAAAGCCAGCACCTACAACCGGGCTTTTGCGAGCTTTGCCCCAGGAGTAAAAACAGACGTTCGAAAAAAGGCTGCACTTTATGTGGAAAATTACTTCGCACGGAACACGTTAAGTATATGTGCCCATCTTGCTTCGAAAGCAACGTAAATGTCAATCTTACCGAAGACTGATTTTTGTCTTTTATTTATTTATTTTGTTACAAGGAGTTTTTTTTGTTAATATACTAAAGTATGAATGTAAAATTTTTGGTTATGTCTTGATTGAATGAATCTATATAATTTTACAGTGTGAATTTCTTAAATAAACACATAATTGCAAAAAAATGACTTGGTATTATAACTACGTTAAAAAGGAAATAAAAATCGTAATCCATTAAAAAGTTACATTCCTACATGAAGTGAGCAAAATGCTCATGCGCGAGAATCCGTGCTATCTTACGAGGCGCGTGTTCTCGAGGGTTAATATAACCGGTAGATTTTTTAATTTTTAATGATTAATAATAATTCTAAATTTTTTAATTTGTTTTTACTCCTCTAACTGTTTCCACCTTCCATGCTGGCATGGTGTTGATGGTGGTGGAATCTGACACAGCCCAGACCCAATTAGCCCGAAAATGCCATTTTGATACGCCACTTGTAGAACGACTACTTTTTATTAGTCGAACCGTCGTCCATTTGATTTTCGGCAATTTCTTTCAAATTAACCATCGAGATTTCCTGCAAAACTCTATGTCGTAGAGCACCCAAACTTGATCATTCAGACAGGTAGTGAGAGACTGTTTCTTTAGATTCTTCTTTATTGCAGCTTCTACATCTATCGTTGTATGGTCACTCCATCTTTCTGGCATGGTCTCCCAAAGGCCAGCGGCCGGTTATTGTTGACGTAATTGTGAATATGTCTGCGCGTGGTTTTCTTAAAAACTCATCAGTTCTGGATTTGTTAGATTTGGGCCAAGTTTGTTTGCTTATTATGTCAACGCCTGTTTTTGGATTAGCGAGAAGATCTGCCTTTTGCGCACTCCTTGGGGGCGTCCTATTTCTTTTTTCGACTCGTTATAGGATGCCCGCTGTCTTCCCAGCTCATTAGTTTCTTTATTTCTTTCTATATTCCTCTGACGAGGTAGCCAGTTGAGAGTGATGTCTGTCGTGGGCGCTAATACATTAAGTTCTTCTTTGCATTGTCTGACGATTTGCGAATTGGTTATAAGTGGCTTTAAAGCTAAGATGACTGCTTGACTATCTGAAAAAATACATACTTCTGATAGTTGTTGCGAATGGTTTCTAATTATTCTGCAAGCTTCTCTTACCCCTAGAACTTCTGCTTGAGTTGCTCTCACACCTCAGCGGGCCAAGAGTGAGTACACCTTGAACTCTTATTGCGTTTTTCTAAATTTTTCGCATAACCTGCACACAAGCTTCATTTTTTATTTTAGAGTAAAATCATAATTTAAAATTTACTGCACATTTTCTTGAAATATACAAAAATGTTACCAAGTTATGATCAATAAAATACCAAGAGCGGCTGCAGATAGGCTTTGACTTTTCCAGTTTTCCACGTATGCAGTTTCTGATTGAATGCACACTTTAATGAAACTATCAAAATAGGCTGTTCTCAAGTGCAGAGTAGCATGAAATCTAATGAGTGACCTTTGTAGTGGTGAAGGGCCAAATCACTGAATGATGTGAAAGGGTAAACGAATATTTGTGCGCTACCATGACGTGTTTGTGTGTGTGTATTATTGGAAATAACAATTCAAGCGCATTAAAAGTGAGCAAATGAGATTATTAAAATCAAATACAATTCTTGGGTAACATTTTCTTGATTTTTTTTATTTTTATTATTTTATATGCACATACGTATGTGTGTCCGTCCCTTTTTGTTTGAACCTTTTGCACTTCATATGAGTATTATTGTCTGTGTTTTTTATGACTTTCTTTCATTTTTTTTTTTTTTGGGGAAAAAACCCATTTATTGCCATGCCATTGACAGCTTATAGCTTGGAAAAGGCTCACACGCTTAAATAGAGCAATGCGTGAGCATAAAAAAGGATATGCGATATTCGAAAAAGGATAAGACCTGGCTATATACCCGTCGATGGCTTTGCAAGTATGTGATGGCATGCGATTTATGAAACTTGTCATGATAACTATTACGTACAAGCAAAATGGTATTCACTCAAGCAAACTGGCCGGCTGAGGAGAAGCAAAAATTGGACTGAATTGAAAGGAGTGCTTGCAAAATGTGTTAAGAAAAGGGGAATAAATACATAAGAAATATTTCTTATGAAAATTAAAGGAATGTGCCAAAAATATGATTGGAAAATACTTCGCATAATCGTATGAAAGCGAAACCGGGCGCACGGGTTTTTCGCATGTAACTGGCTGAGTGTAACTGCACATATGCGTATGTGTTTGTCTGCATGCAAAAGCAGATACCCAAGCGACCGAAAAAGCGAAATCAAATAAATTTGCACAAAAATTGCGCGCTTGAATGCATTTTCATAATTGAAACGTTTCTTCGACGACGCCAGCAGCCATTACCGATAACTGAAGTATTTGTCCATTTGGGTTGTTGTTATTTTGTTTCTTCGCAAAAGGATGCTGCGCTCCTTAGACACTGGCTCGCCGCTCGGGGGGAGCAGAACAATGCAGACGTGCGCAAAATCGATGGCAGATATAGAGAGAGCTCGAGCGTGACTTCCGAGTTTGAGTTCGAGTTTGAGTTGTCATTGAGGCAAACGCGCGCATTCGAGGTGCTCAAAATTCAATTGAGTCGGTATGCATGTAACAGGTGGCGCTAAAGTAATCCTCCTATCAGAAAATGCTATAAATTTTGCGATTGGCCCCTGAAGTCAGTTCTGTTTTGACATTTGTGTAGTAAACACATGCGAAATACACGTTAATAAACAATATTACGCTACACTGCTCCAGAACGCGGAATATTGCTGACTATTTATTTGACCAATAATCGGTCGGTGACTTTGGCACAACGTGAATTTCGTCGCAGATTTCCTCGCCGCCTAACGCCTACTGGTGAAACACTGCGACGTTTAGCCACTTGCCTCGAAGAAACTGGCATAACACGAGATGCTGCCAGGCGTGGCAGACCCCGGAGTAGCTGTAGCCGAGGATGTCATGGAAGCGCCGTCGACATCGACCAGACGATGTGCCACGCAAATGGGTATCAGTCGACGGTCTTTACAGCGAATTTTGGTACAGGATTTGAAGATATTTCCGTACAAAGTCCAGACGGTGCATCAGCTGTTAGCTGCTGACCGCCAATCGCGTCTAACATACGCTCAAGCCATCCTTAATCAATGATTTTTCATCAATAATAATCATGAGTGATGAGGCCCATTTCCATCTTAGCGGGTACGTAAATAAGCAAAATTTACGCTTCTGAGGCACTGAAAATCCGCGTGTAACCCACGAAGAGCCATTACGCCCGCTCAAAGTCACTGTATGGTGTGCTGTTGTCGCTGGAGGAGTCATCGGACCTTTTTTCTTAGAAGATGTCGCGGGTCAAACGGTTACTGTGAATGGTGAGCGCTACAGAGCAATGATCAACGAGTTCTTTTTGCCGCAACTTGATGAATTGGGATTGGAAAACATGTGGTTCCAACAGGACGGTGCAACGGCACACACTGCACGTGCCACAACCGATATGCTGAAGGACGCATTTCCCGGGCGCCTAATCTCCCGTTTTGGCGATTTGCACTGGCCAGCAAGATGGCCTGATTTGACCGCTCCAGACTTCTTTTTGGGGGGCTTTTTGAAGTCGCGGGTTTATGTCAACAAGCCTCAGACTCTTGCAGCTCTTAAAGACAATATCCGTCAAGAATTTGAGGACCTATCGCCGGAAGTTTTGGCCAAAGTGATGGAAAATGCCATAAAAAGGGCTCAAATGGCAATCAACTGTGGCGGCGCCCATTTACATGACATCATATTCTCGACTTGATGTAAAAAAAATTAAAAGACCTAATAAACATAATCCACAAGAAAAAATAAAGTTTTTCATTTTTTTTTTAATTACAGCCAAAAAACATCGCAAGGTTACTTTTGCGCCACCTTGTATATGCGTGTGTGTGTATATTACCAATTATGCACTATACTTACATATATATACATACATATGTGAAAGGAGTACTTGTAAAAAAATGTGTGTTCAAAAAAGTCTTTCACATTTACACTAGAGAGCCGCATGACTGGGCTCGTGCAAGCCTGTGCGTGTTTGTGGGTGTGTGTGTGTGCCCGGATAAGTAAATGTGCGCCCTCATTGCATCATTCGCAAAGAAATTCGATATTTTTCGCTTTTAAACTCATCTCGCTGACAACCATTCAACCATTTACGTATTTCTGCAAATCTCCTTCTTCCTCGTGCATGCCTGCAGCGACAATTTGTCTAACGGGCGGTTTATTTAGGAAGTCGCCAAATTTGCAACATAACCCTTTCAATTTATATTTTATTCGCCACTTGGCTCCTGCTTCTCACTTACTACTTGCCACTTCTCACACTTCCCGCTTCACTCACACTCGACTCCGCCTGGTATTCCTTCTTTTCCCCCGCGCTTGTTTATTTATTTAGCTGCTTGGCTGGTTTCGTGCGCATTGCTTTATTCGGCACGCGCTGTTGCTGTTGTGGTGACGTGCGCGCAGCTGGAAAAAGAAACGACACTTAGGAGTAAGAAAATAAAAATAGCAAAAAAGTAAAGGAAGTAAAATCACAGAAATCTCTGTCATTCAGAATGTGCAAGGAAATATAAAAATAAATTCCACATAGCATTCACGCAATAAGTTTATGGAGACTGCGTTCACATTTACCCATCAGTAGCATTTTTTTCTTTAGAAATCCTGCTGTTATTGAAGGTGAGCTCACGCTGATATCATTTGCTTCAGTGCACAATGTGTGTGATGAAGACTGTTGAAATTTTTAAATATACAGTTGGAGACATAAAAATCCGTACACGTCGCATTTAAAGTGGTACAGGTTCTTAGGTTGTGAGGAGTAAATGAGTCAGCAGTTGGAATAACTATTTAGCACAAAGGAGGATACTGTGGGCAAAAAGTGAGGTGAATTTATTTGTCAAACTTCGCGGGATTAAAATTTCGCTCTAGTTATTTTTTTCATGAGTTGGCAGCACTGTTAATAACATCTGGGCCAACTTTCATGTGAATGTCATTATCAGTAATATATTTACGCTTAAACGATTTTTACAATGTCTGATTTGATCGAGCAGAGAAGTGCCATAAAATTTTGTTTGCGGAATGAAATTTCGGCTGCGGAATCGTTTAGCATGTTGTAGAAGGCATTTAGTGATTCGACCATGTCGCAGAAAAATGTTTATAAGTGGTACAAAGACTTCAAAAAGGGTCGAGAACGTGTTGATGACTTGGAGCGCTCCGGACGACCATCGACATCAACAGATGACCGACACGTCAATAAAGTGAAGGAGTTAGTGCTCAAAAATTGTCGGTTGACTGTTAAAGACCTTACTAATATGATCGGAATATCAGAAGGATCTGTGAAAACCATTTTGAAAGACCATTTGGGCCTACGAAGAGTCAAATCTCGTTTGGTACCGAAAACTCTCAATTTCTTGGAAATAAATTGTCGCGTTGATGTGTGTGAAACAATGCTTTCAGATTATCAGGACAAGCTCAAATGCATTATTACGGGAGATGAGACTTGGATTTATGCTTACGACCTTGAAACAACCGACCAATCAAGCGAATATCGTGCTAAAGGCGAGGCCAGACCGAAAAGAGCACGTCAAAGTCGTTCAAAAATAAAGGTCATGATGACAGTTTTTTTCGATTTTCGTGGTATGGTGCACTATGAATTCCTTCCACCTGACCAAACTGTTCATAAAGAATATTATTTGAGCGTTATGCGTCGTTTACGTGAAGCAATTCGTCTAAAAAGACCAGAATTATGGGCCAACAACTCTTTGTTTTTGCATCACGATAATGCACTGTCTCACACTGCACTCGTTCTTCGTGACCATTTCGCCAAAAATTCCACGCATATCGTTCCACAACCACCGTATTCGCCTGATTTGGCTCCGTGAGACTTCTGGCTATTCCCAAAACTCAAGAGACCACTCCGGGGAACGCGTTTCGAGTCGATTGAGGAGATAAAAGCTGAATCGAAGAAGGTGCTGATGGCTATACCGGAAATGGACTATTTGGCATGTTTCGGAGATTAGAAAAATCGTTGGCATAAGTGTATTTCATCGAGAGGGGTATGTATTTGCTTGTAAAATAGAGCCTTTTAAATTAAGTTAAATTAAAATTATTTAAATTATAAAATTTATAGGTTTCGTGAGCAATGTAAAGAAAAATTAAGGCTTGACGTTTTTCGAAAAAAACAAGAGTTACATTTAAATGCCCATAGTAACTTTTTACATTTATATTTTTTTGGGTTAAGAATCATAAATTTGTACGGATAATAAAACTGGTTCGAAAATTAAATGAAAATTAAGCAGCGATCGCAGCGTGGCTCTACCCTTTCTTTCTGCGGCAGCATGACATTCCTCGTCGTACCAATTGTTTTTTCGGGCTCGCCGGAATCCGTTTTCTTTTTCGGTGGCGCACACTGGGGATTTTTGTACTGAGATGCGGAAAAAAGTATACATACCAAACAATATTTACATTTTTACTACTAACGAAGTTGTATATATTTGTGTATGAAAAGAACATGTTTAAAAACATTATTTTTTAAAACTATTTTTTAAAAAAAATTTTTAAAAAAAATTTAAAAAATAATGTTTTTTAAAATTCATAAATTTTATTTTTAAGAATATATGGAAAGAACATGATTTAAAACAATGTTTAAAAACTGTTTTAAAAAAATGTTGAAAATCAATGTTTTTTCCAAATATATTAGAAATATATACTACTGCGTTATTTGTAAAAATATGAAAATTTTTATATGGACTGCCGACAAGTGAATAAATAATGAACAAATATTTATTTTTAATGATGTCATACATACACAAATTATACACATTACATATTCATATAAAACATAATTTTTTGCAAATTTTATTCTTGTAAAAGCGCAATTACTTCCTTGCTTAAATCACTGTGCTTTTTCTTATTGAAAGAAGGTGTCAAATGTGATATCAACGGGTCTGATGTCACCATCATTCGGTGCATGATGTCTTGATTCGTGGCAATTCTGCTGCATTTTCTGGAGTGTCTGAGTCTATACTTTTTGTAGTCTTTGTTTCGACATTCCTGAGCCTCTTCAGACAATATACCCACAGGGAAAATACAATTTTCCATTATATCCTTACCGTGTATGAGAATTTTATGGAGAGTAGTTGGCATATTGTACCACTCATACAAAGTAACAAACTTTTTTGCTGTCTCCATACAAAAATCTCCAAATTTTGTTGGGTTCACTGGCTCACGTATGGTTATGGCTTCAAGAATAACAGCAAATCTTTTAATTAAATCTTCGTCCAAACCTGTTATTTCAGAAACTAAGGTTGGATTGGCAAAGAATCTTCGTGACGTGTTTCCGGAATTTGTTGTGCCGGATCCTTGCTTGACAGTATCAACCTGTATCCCAATTTTATCTTTTAGCTCTCGTTTTATCAATTGTTCTCTGGCTTTTTTTATTGGGCGAGTATGTGAGTCGACTCGTCCTCGTTTAAATTCCATATTATAGGCTACATGCAGAAGACACTCCATCAGCTTGATACGAATTTCAGTGCTTCTTCATTTACGGGCCTGGATTGAACTTCTTCAATTTTATTCATTTTTGAGGTTGTTGCTCCACAAATAAAACAAGAAGATGCTGCTAATGTTTCTGTCACAAACTGCGCTGTTTTACCGTCGATCATCGAAAAATATAATTGATGTTTTACTTTAAATTCACGATTATTTACTGTGACTTCGGTTTCTCTGAAAAAAAAATTATTGCCGCAGATTTTTTTTTTTTTTTTGTTGCCCTGTGTTATCACTGCCGCGGCGGTACGTAGGGAACGAGAAATGTTGCTCCATTGCTCGTGCATGCCGGTTTGTTGGGCAGGGCTCTCTGAGAGCAGGAGTGAGAGTCGAGTGGCGAATCATCTGGCTGTCTGTTGTGATTGCAGTTTTTCGATGTTGAACATTCTCTGCGTAGGTAGATGTACGTTTTTTGCTGCACAGTAGCGTGTGCGCAGTTTGGCTGCAACAATGTAATGATCCGAGTCGATGTTGGGTCCTCGGATCGTACGTACATCTAATACACTAGAAGTGTGTCTTCCATCTATCACAAAATGATCGATCAAGTTTCACGTTTTTCGATCAGGGGACAGCCAGGTAGCTGTATATAAGAGTTATAAGCAGAAAGTTGTGATCTTTTTTCCTATTTTCACACCTAATTGGCACAAGATCGTTTTACCTGGCTTATGAAATGGTGAGTGTATAGAGGTGCATACGAAAAAATATGGAATTCGGTACTGGAACTGACGTTTCAAAGTTTGTTTTTGTAATTCATTTGTACAATAAATTAAATTAATTTTTACATCTGTACAAATACTTAAATGTTTTCATATATAGAATAGCGTGAATAAATACCAAAAGTAAGCAGCGATTTTTTTTTGCGGAAATATTAACATCTATGTATCGAATATTTTATTCAATTATGACAAAATTTATTGTTTGCACTTTCCTCCACTTTGCTCCCTTTGGCTCAAATACAAATTACTTAAGAAAATTCTTTCCACTTCAATAATTGTAGGGGTTTCCTCATAACTTCTACAATTCCACACTCTTCAGAAAAACACCTACACTTCAGACCATAACAAATTAATTAAAAAATCGCTACAAAGAGCGCTTAAAGTGCCACATCAAAGAATTTACTTAAACGATGGTCACACGCATGCATATTTGGACCTAAAATACGTAGGTACTTGTATATGCACCCAAATTAAATGCCAATGTTTCTTACCCACACACACTTTTGAAGTAAATAGTTATCGTTTTGGATGATGCTCGCATTTTTGTATGGTTTTAATAACTTTGTATGCTTGTGTGCCTGAAAGTGTGCACTTTGTTACTACAATAAAAGCAGTGCCAGAAAAAAAAATTATTTGACTATTTTACTCAACCCTCAAGCATTTTGACAAATGCCAGTAATGAGAAAACGAGCGTTAAAATGGCAGCAGTGGACATGAACAAGGAATTATAAAATATTTGCCCGCATTTTATTCATTCACTTGATTTGTGCAAACTACTTGGGCCGAGTGTTGGTAAACTAAATGCTGCAACGTCGTCTGATTGATTTAAACCAGCAGCCTGCCTGTGAGCTCGGAGGGTCATTACTATCAACTCATAGCTGGTAGCAGCAGCAAGTTAGACAGCCGCCTCATCGGCTTCGTCGCTTGTTCGCTCACGACTGTTGTCAGTAATAGTTTTCAGCGCAGCTTCGTGCTTATTTGCCTGTTATTTTCTTGTTTTCTCGTTTCATTTTTTATCTAGCTAAGTTGCTTCCTAGCGCTGCCATTTTGCCTCAATAATCTGGCGCTACGTTGTTTTGTTTCCATTTCTTGCATGTTTTGCTTCCCTGTCAGCCTATTCCCCTGTCGATTGAGTTCGTTTATTCATTTCTTTTCTTTCTATCTTTTCGCTTGCTTTAATATAACTTCAGTCATACTTAGAAATAAATATAATATATTATATCAATAATCACTGATCCATATATGCACAATAAGCGGTCTATTGGAGTCACAAATTCCCTTTAACTTTACAATAAACTTTTATAATAAAATTATGTATTTTTTGGTAAACAGAATTGTAAAAGTGCAAATAAAAGTTTGGAAAACATATAAATTCTAACACGACTACACATTAAACAAATTTATTTATTTTTGTTCCAATGTTGCCTACTTTTCCCGATCAGATCAAAATTGTCAAAGTGCCAGTAGGAATCTAATGCTTTGCTAATTTCACTTCATCTAAAATTAAGTGAAATTAAAAAAAACGAGTTGAATTGCAAAGACTGGCGATGGATATGGCAAAAAAAAAATGGAATCAATTGGCAATAAGAACGAAAACGGAAAGAAAAGTGGAAATTGAAATGAAAATGCAAATGAGAATGGAATGGGAAATGGTAATTTAATATGAAATGGAAATCGAAATGAAAATAAAAATGGGAATATTAAGAAATTGGAAATTGAAATCAAAATGGAAATGGAAATGAAATTGAAAATGAGAAGAAAAACGGTAATGGGAATGGAACTGTAAATGGGAATAGAAGGGAAAAGGTAAAACAATTAATATGAAATGGAAATGAAAACAGAAATTAAAAGAATATAAAAATCTAAAGGAAAATTAAAATTTAAGCTAAAATAATAATGGAAAAAATGGAAAGCTAATGGGAAAGAAGAGAGAAAGTAATGGAAATCGAAAAAATATAAATTAAAATGAAATGAAAATGAATATGGGAATATTAATATAAGAAAATGGAAATTAAGATGAAAATTGATATGACAACGGGAAGAGGACGAACAATGGGAATAGAAATAGAAAAGAATATGAAAATGCAAATAAGAATAGACGGGAAAGGGTAATGGAAATGGAAATGAAAATGACAGTGGAAATGGAAATGGAAATGAAAAAACAAGTAAAAATGAAACATGCAAATAGAAATGCTAATGAAAATGAAATGATCAAATAATAAGAAAATGGAAATGGAAATGAAAATCATAGTGGGAATATTAAGAAAATGGAAAACAAAATGAGAAGGGAAAAGGTAATGGAAATAGAAATGGAAATGGTAATGGAAATAGAAATAAAATTAATATGAAATTAAAATAAAAGGAAATGGGAATAATAAGAAAATAAAAATATAAATGGGATTGGTAGGCGAAATGAGAATGGAAATGAAAGAGAAAAATCAAATAAAAATGAAAAATAAAACTGAAAAGAAAAAATAATAAGAAAATGGAAATGGAAATGAAAACAAAGGTGGGAATATTAAGAAAATGGCTATCAAAATGAGAAGGGAAATGGTAATGAAAATAGAAATTAAAATTAATATGAAATGAAAATGTAAATGAAAAAATAATAAGAAAATGGAATTGAAACTAAGAATAGGAAGATTAAGAAAATTGAAATGCATATGAGAAGGAAAAGGTAATGAATATGTGAAAGGTAGTGGTAATGGCAGTGGAAATAGGAATAGAAATGAATATTAATATCAAATGAAAATAAAAACAAACTAGAAATGAGGGCGAAAATGGAAATTAAAATGAAAATGGGAGTGGGAAGGGATAACGAAATGGTAATGAAAACAAAAATGGGAATGGAAAGAGAAATGGAAATCTAAATGCAAAGAAAAAGGGGGAAAATGACGAAAATTAAAATTCAGAATCAAAATGTAAATAGATATGAATACGAAAATGGAAATGAAAATTAAAACGACGATGGAAAAAATATTGAATATGGAAATAAAGGCAAATATGGAAATAAGATAGAATGAAATCAAATGAAAGTAAACCACACAAGCTATAACTATGAATTTATGTGAAATTATCAGGTTGTAATGCGCAACCAATTAAAAAAGTCTAAGGCCCACATGCCTTTCCTAGCCTAAATTCTTAAAACTCTGTTCAGACTTTTAAAGTGCATAGCTTTCTTGATGCATCCTAATAACCATATTGGTAGCTGCACTTTCTGCAAAGATTTAGCCGCATAACCTCATGAAAATTTTTCCTTTTCGACTTGCAGTGGAAAATCAAGTAAACTCCAACAGCTTCCGCTTACTTGGGTGGTAAGAAGGAACAGTACACTGCAGCGGCCCCGCGAGGACCTATACACGATCTTCTGTCAGTGGTCTGACTTGATGTAAAGGGTGGTTAAATTTCAAGGGCCGATGTTGAATGTGAGGTTATTTCAGGTTATTTGAAAGAAAAGGTGTACGTCGATAAGCCAGCAACAATTTAAGAGCTAAAGGATGAGTTAATTCGGCACATTAATGCCATAGAACCTCAATTATGCCTCAGCGTCGTCTAAAATTTGGACCATCGAATGGAGGTGTGCCGCCGAGGCCGCGGCGGCCATTTGGCTAATATTTTGTTCCATACATAATTGAGTTATATAGCTATTATCATAATAAAGAGAAATGGCAATAATTTCCTGAAATAATTGTATATCATTCAAAATCAATACCGGCCCTTGAAATTTAACTACCCTTTATAAGCTAAGTCGTAGGTAAAAATTTTCAAAACTACTCCAGAAAAAGCATAAGTTTCCTGAGAGGCTCTTTAACTAAAAATTTTCGTGCTGACCACCATTAGGTTGCAAACTCCGCAATGATGCGTAGAAATTGCGCCGCCTACACTTTATCGACGGCACTGCCATATGAATAAGCAATGCGCACTAACTGTAGTTGGTCTGTGGATTGTCTCTAGGGTAATTATGATATTATTGCATATGTCATAACTTTTAACTCGATAGACAATAACAGACGCAAAAAACATGAGAAGAGAGATAGAGGCTGACAAAAAATAAACAAAAATATTAACTTTCATAAAAACACACACAATGCAATTGACTCAAACTAACTAACAACTTATTTGCGTTGCCGACCCCATCCAAGCAACGACATGCGCGCCCATACGCACACATACACACACAATGGAGGAAGTTATAACTACCCCATAGGATGGCTAAATCCCAATACGACTTCTGAGCGTAACGCTCGCCGACAGTGAGTCGCTAACTTTGCAGCTCAACTAACAACAGTAATGAAAGTACAAACGACGCATACTAAGTTGACAACAAAAATGTGGAGCAAATAATATAAAAAAAGGATAACGGAAATGGCAAAAGTAGTCAACTCCATGGCAGACCACTCGGCTCAGCAGTAAAGTCAACAAAGTAAAAGAGTAGAAGGTAAACTCTGCACATTTTTATTTACATTTGCTTACTACCTTTTGCTTTGCTTACTTTTCGTCAACAATACGTTGGAGTTGCAGTTAGCAAAGGTTGTGTTGAAGAATTCGTAAATAATGAAATTAGTTTTTGTTTGCCTTTGCTTTGGGGATCAGTGGCCCTTTGCTTGCTATTTTTGTTTTCTTTTCCTACTTTTTCCCTTTATGCTTCTTCTTCTAAACTTCTTCCCGGCGGCTTTGTTTGCAAATTTGTCCACTGTTACTTTAACTCTTTGCCATCATTTGCCTTTTTTTCGTGGCTGTGTGGAGAAAAAACGCAAATACTGTTGTGTGCTTTTAGGCGCCTGCAAATTAGTGCATCAATGCTAACCTTTGTTGGGGTTAGAGCTTCTTGATGTTTGTTTGCTTGTTGATGTTTGATGTACTTAGTGAGTGGATGAAGCTTTTTTTTTAATTTTCTGTCTGACTAGGCAGCTGAGCGGAAATGTAGCAATGTAGCCGTTTGCTATTTTTAAATTGGTTGATTGGTTGAAGGGGTTTGAGAAGAGATAGCCAAAGCCATAGGAAGTCAAATTTTAAGCGTTCTCTAATTCCGGTTACTTGTTAGTGAATTAGAAAAATTTATTCAGACTTAACAAAGTTTTGTATTTGTGAGATCCGCAATAATCTAGAAAAATTTGATTTTTTTCCTTTATGCATTTTTGTTTCGGTTAAGTCAAATGCATAGGTCACTTCATAACTGTAGCACAGAGCAATGTTGTCAATTTTGTTTTGTTTTTGTTTTCTCTTCTTTTTTTACCTAATTTCATATTTCTTTTTATGTCAGTATAGTTAGTACCTTCTCCTACAAAAACCATATAGGTCAAATACATGATTCAATGATGAAAGGTTTGCTCAGTATGCGGCATTTCATGGCTACCTTGGAGGTTGTCGACTGTTTGGTGAGGGATTTTATCGCCGCTTGGCTATCAGTGAAAATGTAGATATCATTTCCGGATATCGCATCACACTGTATCAGTGTCGCGGCTTTTATTATTGCCATCAGTTCAGCCTGAAAGACACTACAGTAGTCGGGGAGCCGAAAACTGAAGGAGATCCCCAGATGTTCGGAATATACACCTCCGCTCACCCTGCCCTCGAGCTTTGAGCCACCTGTGTATACATGGATGGACTCGCTCTGTCTCACGTCATCCCGATCCCACTCTTCCCTTGAGGGTAGGAGGGTCGTAAACGATGTAATGGCAAGTATAATCCGTGTTTGACCACTTGCGTGCGTTATATATTGCCTGCAGATCTACCGGAAGGAGGTTTAATGTCGCATATAATGCTTTCGATGGTGTGGTTGACATGGCGGCGGTCTGTGCACCTTGTCAAGTTTCTTGATGTTCACACCCTTCTGAAGGGCATCCCACCATATTACAACACCATAGTAGAGAATTGGCCAAACCACTGCTGTGTAGAGCCAATGTATCATTCCGGGTTCCAATCCCCATTTCTTCCCAATAAGCCTTCCGCAGGAGTACATTGCGCTCATAGCTTTACGTGCTCTGTCTGAGACTGTCTGAGTCCCCAATTTAGCTTTCTATCTAGTATATGTCCTAGATATTTTGCCCTTTCTGTTACTCTAGGTGGTTTCCCTCCTAGGAATATTTGTTGAACAGCAGGTGTTTTGTGTTTCCTACTAAAAAGTATCAGATCCGTTTTTTCCGGATTTACTTCTAGTCCTTGACTTTTACACTTCTGGTAAGCACACGACATTACTGCACACTTTCAAAGCTCCATTTACTTTTTAATGGAGTAGTGGAGACTATCATCGACATTTAACCTCCATGCGTCATAGGTAGAGAACCTGGACGCAGGTTTCTTTTGTGGTTGTTATCCACAATCACGGCTCCACCCTCGATGTAGTGCAAATGCGGGGTGGAAGTCAGCCGAAGAGGGGAGGTCTGTTTTAGTGGGAGCATGCCCCATATATCATTGGTACAATTTCGGACATTTTTCTCCTTCCCCCACTGCTTTGAGCAGTGCGCTAAAGTTTTAGCACATATTAATTTATGAGCTTTAGTTCGAGGCTAGGTTAGGTTGGGCTATAATGTTTGCCCAGAAAGTGGGCCCACTTGGACGAAGAACTCTAGTTCATCCTTTGTGATACCATTGCAAGGGCAAAGAGGGGAAGAAACCCTATAGCACGAAAGGAGGGAGCGAAGAGGGTGGATGAAAGGAGGAGTGGTTGAGTATTTGTGGATTACGAACGGTGACTGATTTGCAATTATATTAGTTCCTTTATGCTGCTAATGAACTTCATCAGATTTTTGAAATTAAGGTTCGCTATATCAGCAGGCAGCTAAGAAGACAGTGCTGAGATGATTCCACCTCACCCTCCATACATCATCATCATCATCATCATTCCTTCGTCTCCGTTGCGGAGCGTTGGGCCAAAGTTAAAGTTTTTCATTTTGTGCAATTCCAATTACTGTCAGATCATTGTTTTGACCACGGCTTTGTATTCCTCTTCGATGCAGCGCCGCCAAGAGCCCCTAGGTCTGCCTCTTCTGCGCTGTCCTTGGGGGTTCCAGTCCAGCGCTTGTCTGCTGATGTTAGTGCCAACATTCCGTAGGGTATGGCCAAGCCATCTCCATTTACATTATCTTATTTCAGTTCCAATTGGTTTTTGATGTTCATCAAAAGCCATCATCCTCCATACAGCTGTCACTAAAAGAACTCGAAGTAATTCCAAGTCTCACGACATGCACACCTCATATAGAGTGACCCTCGACGTTTTGTCATCCGCAGAGTATCCTTCGAACGCCTCCGATCCACACGTGGCCAGAAGGGTTCCACGACCTTATAAGTTTGTGTACCAGTGCCCAGTGCTCGCTGAGTTGACGCAAAGCCCATCGTTTTAGGAGTAAAGTAGAAGTTTCCAGAAGTAGAGATACCAATCCTCTCCTTTCGGGCAATTACTTCACAGGTCTCTTGTCTGGCCAACTTTCCCGCAATGTCGGTATGATCAGGTACCCAGATTAGTTTTATGTAAAAGAATTCGAATGCAATCGAAAATGAAACCAGGCATTCCCTGAAGTGTTTCGAATGCACCACAATTGAGCCCAGGACGCTAATTGCTGCTTGGCTATCGGAGTAAACATTTACTTTCTTAACAGTTATTATGCAAGTAAGTAGTCAATCAGCTGCTTCTTTAATTGCGGCTACCTCTGTTTGGAACACACTGTAGTGATCCGTAAATCCTTCTGTCCGATTTCGAGCCATCCGTGAACAAGTTCTCCAAGCTCTGTCTCGAAGTGTTGCGGCCAGTCCCTTCCTTGATGGAATGTGCGTGAAGAAAATTCCGCTTGTCCTATGCGAGGATGTACACCGATTCGTTGTCAGGTGGATGAACCTAAAGTTTGTAAAGATACTTTGGTGTCCGCAAGTGAGGTCGAGCCTGAAGCTCGAACCTTTCAGCCTGATTGCGGTAGGTGCAGCGGCAGTTTTGCCCGCGATGTCTACAGGTGCCACATTTAACATTACATTTAGAGCTAAGGTATTAGTGGCTTGAAGCCCCCCACTGAATTCCAATTCTTTCCCGATGCCATCCTCTTCAGTGAGATCCACCAGATAATGACTCTATATAACTAAACTGGCTTTATAATGGTATTATAGAGCAACAATACAACTCTAGGCGAGAGGCCCCATCTTTTGCCAATAGCGCCTTTGTATCCATACAGGGCTATTGTTGCCTTATTTACGCTCTCCTCAATGTTAGGTTTCTACGTTAGCTTACGCTCAAGGGCTAGGCCTGGGTACCTCACCTTGTCAGAAAGTGCCAACGGAGCATCCCCTATTGAGGGAAGTTGAGCTCTGGGTATTTTATATTTCTTCGTGAATAGGGCGAGCTCCGTCTAAAGAGCACTCACCTTGGAACCTCTTCTCACTCTGGCCTTTTTTTAGTTATCGAGTAAATTTTTCGCCTTCAGTTCTAAAATACAATATATACGTAACAGGTGGCGCAAAATTAATCAATTATGGAAAGATTTATAATATTTGCAAATATCGTCCTACGGCAATCATATTTGACACTTGTGAGCTGGACAGCTGCAGCATACAAACAGACAAACAATGGAGCACGTAAGGGTCAAAATAAAGATTTCCGTCATTAAAAATATTTTTTTTTTTAGTAAAAAGTTGAATGGTTAATTTTGCGCCACCCGATTAATTTTGCGCCACCCTTTACATTAGGGTGGGTTAATTTATATAGAACGACATTTCTCAAGTTTGCTTCGAACTGATTCGGATTCTATGTAAAACTCTAAATTCTAATTCTAATAGCTCGAAAGCCAAAAGAAGCTATCTTTAATTATAAAATATTTTTGTTTTGTTTTTCTTTCCTCGTTCACTCTTCTCGGGAGCATAGAGCTTCGACAAGACTCATTCTTGCTTTGGTTTCGTTAATCCATTTTGATTTCTGGCAGGGTAGATGATTGGCCTGCCGCTACCAGTTCTAAATAGAGGGAATGCCCATCTGTCATAGCTTAGGAACAACGTCTTCTTTACTGCTTGGAGCGCCATCTGTCTTTCACATTTTTCTTCCAGAAGGATCACACAGATGGTTGAAGACTTCGCTAAATTCGGTGTGCCTGCACTATTACCGTGGCTGCCCTCTTGCTGGCGCCATTGATGCAATGTGTAACTGTTTGGTTTTTTTTTTTTGTTTTAGCAGCCACTATCTAAATAATGCGCTGACTATTATGTGAGAGTAAGGATGGAAAGGATAAGTTTTGGGGTTTGAGGAATGAAGCTTTGTTTTTTTTTAGATACAAGGAAAGTAGGTAAATTTGAAAAAGTGTGAGGACCTTACTTGACGTGGGATTCGAGCCCACAACCTCTGGGATGGCAGGCTAGTGCACTTACGCTACCGAGGCCGCGTAATATTTAGTTCAATTTAATTTAACTCCAATTCTAAACATTTAATTTCGTTGCAAGCATTTGTATGCAATTTCATTCAATATTCTTCAATTTGATTTATTGTCATTCACTCTTGTTCCATTCTTTCCCATTAAATTAAATTCTTCCAAATAAGTCAACTTCATTTCCATTGAATTTTCATGAAGACTAAATATTTTGAATACAGGACAATGTTGTTGATCATAAAAACAAACCTAGTAAATAATCCTTACACCAAATATAGACATCCAGTAGTACCAGCCATCACACCTGCCCTACCAAAGCGCACGAGAACCATACTGGGGCGCTCATCAGAGCCAAAGTAAACAGTCAAGTTTGAGTTGCATATTTGAGTAAAGTATTAAATGGAAGCAGCAAACAGGTTGATTGGCAGTCAATGGCGGAAAAGAGTAAAACAAAAATAAATAAAATTTCCCAAGCTCACTCTCAACTCAAAGTATGGAAAAAAAAATAAAAGAAGAATTCTTCTCTGCCTTATCTAGTCAAACAGGAGTCAGGGCACGCCCACCCAGACAACAGATGCAGTCTTTTGATAAGCGTAACTTTTATTCAAAATTCGGTTTAAGGCATATTTTAGCTACGAAAATAATTCGAAAAACGTCTGCCATCTGAGACGAGCACAGCCGTAGGTCCAAATCAAAACTCATGCGACAAATTGACCACTCTATAATTTATATTGCATTGTTATTGTTATAAACCATTGTTGATAGCAATAATGATAGGCTCTTTGGTGCTGAAGATAAAATCCCAACTTGAGTAGGGTTTTGACAGTTTTGAATAAACCAAAAAAAAAAAAATTATCTACACAAATAAATTCAGTATATTCACACTTTGCTAGTGACAATTTGAACAACAGGGCGTATAAGTCACACTTGGTTGGTCGCGGTTAGTAGTTTTGATATGCAGCCGGTTGTGCTTGTTGGTTTTATCAGCCATCCACAGCATGTCTGCTGCCTAAGTATTTCGTTATTGTTTATCTTCATACTCCACCTGCTGGTCAACAAAAATCGTTCGCTTCATTTATGTTGCTGATAATCAGCGTTGGTAACGACGGCTGTGGTGATGTCTACAGGAATGTCGTTGTCGGTTGTTAGAATGGTGGTTAGTGTTGATCACATATTCACATTCACATTTTGCAGGCCAGCCGGTCGGTCACTTGGCTGCTTGTCATGTTGCATTGGGCGCTCTGTTGTTTCGCGGTTGCTGGCACTGACACAAACTACTCCTTTGCTGTAGGCAGCGGTTGGTGATGATTGGTGATAATGCTGCAACGCTTCTGCTACACTAGTTGGTAATGGCGAAGTGTTGGTATGTAGCGGTAAATGTCCCTACATGATTTTTGTTTACTATATTAACTAAAGCGATGCTATTGTTGTTGAAGCTCTCGAAGTGTTTATTGTTTGCCGTAGTGGTGGGTCGCACAACTACCCGAACAATTTGCGCACAAACACTTTTGCTGATGACCGACAATCTGCGATAAATATCAACCTGCGTTGCTTAAAATGTACGCGAATATTAAAGTGTTAGAGGCGATGAAACTAGTTGCAGTGGCAAAACAGTGGTCCTAAAAAAGGATTTCGCTTAGTGGTCAACGTAGCATGAAACCTAACTCCACTAGTGGCCTGAGGCTGATCGATTTCAGAGCTGGAGCCCAAAGCAGGTTAATTTGTGCGCCTCGAAAGGAAACAGCATTTTGCAAGCACTTTTAAAGACTTATTTACCTAAGCGCTAAAGTAAATACGTTTTTGCTTACATTGATGGTTCTTTCTTTTTTCATAGCGTTACAACGCGGTTGCGTTCAAGAGTTATTAGCTTGGCAGGTATTCCAAGAATAAGTAATATGTGCTGGGCTCCTATCTCTTTTAACACTGACGAAGGCTTGTTTGAAATCAATGAACAGGCAGTGAACATCCAGCCCGTATTCATAGTGTTTTTCAAACATTTGGCTAAGAACAAAATATTGGTCGATTGTAGACTTGCCTCTACGAAATCCGCATTGGTAGTCTTGAATTATTCTTTCAGCATATTCGTTCATTCGTTCATAGAGAACATTTATAAAGAGTTTGTAGGCCGTGTTAAGCAGTGAGATACCACGATAATTATCGCATACTCTCTTATCACCTTTTTTGTGTACTGGGAAGATTATGCATCCTAGCCAATCAGATGGTATGGATTCTTTTTCTCATACGTCTACTATTATTAAATGGTGGAGGCACTTATGTAACTCCTCACCACCTTCTTTCAGGAGTTCAGCCGCTATAGAGTCTTCGCCGCTTGCCTTTCCATTACGAAGCTTTTTAAGGGCCACGATAATTTCGTCAAATTCTGGTGGAGGGATGATGTTTTCAGCTGTAGCTATAGGCCCCCAAGGTGAATGCTCTTTTTGATGCTTATTATTTAGAAGATTAACAAAATGTTGCCGCCATCTTTCTAAGATTTCTTGGTCAGTTTGTAATATATCACCATTTTCAGATAAGGAAATATTTATTCCAGGCTGAAATACTGTCGTTTGGTTTTTAATTTTCCGATAAAACTGAGTCGCGTTACACTTTGCATTTAATTCTATTTCCTTAATTTTATTTTTTATGGATCCTTTTTTCTTTTTATTTATAACTCTTCTAGCTGCCGATCTTTCTGAAACATATTCCGCTCACGCTCTGCGGGTACCGCTCGTTATAAAGTTGCGCCAGCTTTCATTTTTGGCGCTAATAAACTCTTTACATTCATCATCAAGCTATTATTTTGCGGATTGTTTCAGTAAGTAGCCAATCACCTCCTTGGTCGAGCTAGATATGCTCTTTGCTACCGCTCTCCATTCCTCTACAGCAGTGGTCGCCAACCCGTCGATCGCGAGCTACCGGTAGCTCGCAAAGGCAATTATGGTAGCTCGCGCTGCTCACGTTGCAAAAAATCCAAAAGTCTGAAAATCATACCAGTATTAGCAAATTTCAGAAATTTTCATAATAAACAGATAAACAGCGGCAACACTGCGGTAAGCGATTTCGCGCCGACAAGCACGACGCGAAGTCGCGTCTCCGTTCTAGGATCGGCTGGAACCGATTAGCGTGTTCGAGAATTTTTTGGCTTTATATATACGCAATGCACGTCGACATTGCGCTCTGTTTAATACTGAATGGCATTATCAAAGTTCTGCGTGCAGCGGTTGGGTTAGAGTTCGAAACATTATGGCAAGCAGTAGTAAGAAGGCGAAGACATACCATTTCCATTCGGAATGGGAAGAACAATACTCCTTCACAGAAGTTAAAGGCAAAAGTGTTTGTTTTTTACGTAATACGTCTGTGTCAGTTCCTAAAAAAGGAAATATTGAGAGGCATCATAAAACTGTACATTCGAATTTTGAGAAGGCATTCCCGTTAAATTCTGCCACCAGAAAAGAAAAACTGAGACATTTAAAAATCCAGTTAATTGGACAACAGTCAATATTTTTGAAAACAATCGACAAAAATAAGGTTGCAACTGAAGCATCTTATCGTGTTTCCCAGATAATTGCACAAAAGAAAAAAAATTATGAAGACGGGGAAATCATAAAACAAGCATTTTTGGAAGCTGCAGATTCTTTATTCGCCAACTTTAGAAATAAAGACGAAATAGTGTCTGCTATAAAATCTATGCAACTTTCTGCTAATACAGTGATGAGGCGAGTAGAAGTGATGAGCAATGATATTTTTTTACAGTTAAGAAGTGACTTAGATAACTGTATTTATTTTTCACTGCAACTGGATGGATGAACAGATGTAGTTGACGCCTCACAGATGGCCATATTTGTCAGGATGGCTTTTAGTGATTTTACAATTAAAGAAGATCTTTTGAAGTTTATTCCACTCAAAGGACATACTACTGGGCTAGAGCTGTTTTCTCATTTAAAAAATCTCATTTCTTCTGAGAAAATTCCAATATCAAAAATGGTAGGCCTGACAACTGACGGTGCTCCAGCTATGGTGGGTTGTGATAAGGGGCTCGTGGCGCTATGTCATAAGGACGAAAGTTTTCCCCAATTTCTTAGTTACCACTGTATTATACATCAGCAAGCATTATGTGGAAATTTTCTAAACTTGAACAACGTTATAAACTGGTGGTGAAAATTGTGAACAAGATTAGAGCTCAGGCGTTACAAAGAAGATTATTTAAAACCTTGGCTGATGAAATTGACTGTCAATACGGAGAGCTACTTCTTCACTCTGAAGTGCGATGGTTAAGCGCAGGACAAGTGCTCAAACGTTTCAATGATGTCCTGCCTGCTATACTCCAATTTTTCAAAGAACGCGATGAACCGATTCCTGAACTGGAAAATTCGACTTGGCTCAGAGATTTTGGTTTTCTAGTGGACATTACAGAGAAATTAAATGAGCTTAACTTGCAGTTTCAAGGCAGGGATAAAGAATTAGCGGAAATGATTTCTGATATAAATACATTTATTACAAACTTGAATTTTGGGAACAAAACCTAAAAAACCGCGATACTAAGCATTTTCCTATTCTTTCCGAAAAGATATCCAAAAATCTATTAGAGCCCTATGACAGCAAATATCATATGGAAATAGTTTCTAACTTGAAGGAAAACTTCAAAAATCGTTTCAAGGATTTCAGCAAAATTGCTTTAGTGAGCAATTTGTTGTTTCACCCTTCATGGACATTGATATACAACAGTTTGCAACTTGTGTTATGAACAACTTTGGCGAAGGCATTGCTGTGACAGAAATGGAACTGATTGCTTTTCAAAGTGACTTGACTTTAAAACCGTTATGTTCAAATACAAAATATATATGGACTTTAGTAAGTAAAGATAAGTATTCAGTTTTATGTCGTGTTGCGTTGAAAGTTAAAGCGTTATTCAGTTCAATTTATTTGTGTGATTCTTCTTTTTCCAATATGAAATTTATTAAAAATAAATACCGCAATCGGCTTACAGATATACATTTGGATAACTGTATTCGAATGACTGTATCAAATTATACTGCAAATATTAAACAAATTATCGATGAGTCAGAATGTCAACCTTCTCATTAAATATGCTCTTTTTATCTGCCCATATTTTATTTATATAATAATGTACTATTACTGTTTTGTTGTTTTTTTAAGTCGCTTGTGATTAGCCATCATGACTGCAAAAAATTTTGTTACGATTGATAGGTGTGAACATGGATGTAGTTATGCATAAGTATTAGCACTATAAGTCATAAGTTTATTATATATAGAACGTGTATTAGTAAAATAAATACATGTATTGTATGTCGAATATAACTGTGTATTATTTAATTTATGTTGGCTTGTGCAAGTAGCTCGCTGTTTATTTCAAAATCTTGAAAGTAGCTCAACACATTGAAAAGGTTGGCGACCACTGCTCTACAGCATGATTTTAACTAAGTTCATCCAATTGCGCACTCAACGTAGACTGTAAGCTGATTTTAATTTCTTTATCTGAATAAAGCTTTTCTAAATTATATTTTTCTCTCTTGAAGTTATTTTTAGACGCAACAACTGCCAAATGCTGCCTTAATCTAATTTTTATCAAATAATGGTCAGAGTCGCAGCAAGCTCCTCGGAGTGAGCGAACGTCAAGTACTGAGGTAGCATGCCTCCTGTCTACCAGCACATTGGCTTATTAAGTATTGGCCATTATCACTGGTAGAATTGTGTAGAGAGTGCATCCCAGATACCTCTTTCACAAACTCTTCCTTGCCGATTTTAGCGTTAAAGTCGCCCAGTAATATTAACATACTGGAGCCAACGGTTTTATTGCACTCCTTAGAAAGCAAATCGTAAAAGGCATCTTTTTCTTTTCGCAGCTTCAGTTGGAGCGTATATTGAAAATATTGTCATCGCTTGGAATTTGGCTTTCAATTTAAGGATACATAGTCTATCAGTTACGGGCTGAAAGAAAATCAGACTCTTTCTTATTTTCTTGCTAACATAAAAACCAACTCCGTTTGCTCCGTTTTTTTCGCTTCCGCTAAAAAACAACGAATAGTCTCGCTTTTGTATTTCTCCGAAATTTTTCCATCTAATTTCTTGCAAAGCTACCACATCAAAACTGTATCGCATTATTTCGTCAGCAATTTCCGGCATTTTTCCAGGTTGCATCATAGTGCGTACATTCCATGAACCGAGATTTACATCGTTGTCGTCTATAGATGGGGTTGTACTTTATCCGAGGCTTTTGTGAAGGTGTCATGACTTATTGTTTTTTACGTGAAATGGGGGTGTCAGCCCTAAGCCCACGTTCCTTTCAGCAAGTTTGCGGCAGGAATTTTTACCTGCGCAGGGCGTCAGCACTTGCTCAGCGCCAGGGTGTTAGGGTTATCCTGCCCTTACTCGATCGACACTGCCTCGTTGGCGATAACAGGCGGCACCAAGTCTAAAAGACAGTGGGTGAGGTTGTCATTTGAAGAGGAGAGCCTATAGATTTCGCATCACTTTGCCATAACCCCCCATTGATGGTTAGGAAAGGGTTAAATTTTTTTTTGGTCGTGATGGTTAGTTTTCCTGTTTTAGTTTTACTAGATTTACTCTTTCTTATACAATTTATTCAGTTGTTTGTCAACTTCTTTGGTTGCGATTCAATTAATTTTTTACTGATTTTTTTCCTTGTGGCTAATATGGCTTTGCAGTTGCACTGTTTATCTGAGCTTTTAGGATTCATCTAGTTTGTAGTAATTTTTCGGCCCGTTAATATGTTAGTTTCGTTGTTTTCACTAGATTTACTATTCCCTGTAAAATTCTTCCATCCATTGGTTAACTTTTTTGGGCGTGAATTGGTTAAGTTTTTACTGATTTTATTCTTTATGCAATTTTTACAGTTTTGGTTTCGAATGAAACGAACTTCGTAGCTTCTTCTTCCTCCTTTTCTTGCTTGGCGTGTAAGCGATTTTGGCCGAGTTTAACAAAGGTCTTTATTGTCTTTTTTCATTGGGCAAAGATTTCTACGTGGGCGGTCTCAAATTCAGCACTCAACCCGATAACCTGGGCAGCTGCGCCTTCTCACAATAGCCCACTCTCGAACGGTTGTCTGGAAGCTACTCAGTGGATACTTCGGCGAAGCTTGAAAGTTGTTAACTGCTTGAACTGTACTCAAAAGGATTCTTCTGGCCACTCCCAAGTGAATGGTGATCAGAGACTATCCACACTTTTACAGATGAAACTATTCTCCCTGCTTCGAAGCCATGCACAGAAAAACTAATCATTTGACTTACTGTTGCCTCTGTCTCGGCATGAAAGCTTCCCTTGGGGTGATTTTTAAAAAGAAAAGTATGGAAATCTTTCATTATTACAAGTCCTCTATTTCGACAAGAAATCAATAAAATTGTTTTTTGCATTTGTCAGAGCCAATACAATTTTTTTCAATAACTTTACCATGACCAAAAGGGTAAGAATTTGTCGCATGTAATTTCGCGGTCTCTCACTCTTGGCACTGGTCTAGTATTCTATCCTTTAAGCCAACTCGCTTAGACCATTACCGATCCATTGTGATACCACAGTGGCGGCTTAAATGCCACTCCTTTTCTGCTAAAACCATTTCGTTTTAAGTGCAACCCCATTGATCTGACTGAGACTTATATCCCTAAGGCCATCAGTATCATTCAGGAATAATGAACCAAAGTATCTACATGAACCTAGTGGCATGCCACGCAGGACAGTGATAGTGAGAATGTCTCACAGACTCTTCCTTCTCCTCCTTCTCACAGCTTATGCAATAGTTGAAATGAGGTACGTTCCAGCTTTGATCTTGTCGATATAGGAGAGAGTGGCCTTTGATCAAAGCAAATAACATAGAGACGTTTCCCCTTATACCTCAATTTTATATGAAGTTCTTAGCGTGCTTAATCCTGCGGTGAACACCGTTTTTAAAGCCTTCGGCTGGGCACCCGGGTCTGGTCCTTTTTCATCCTGTTAGTGGATCCTTTTTAAGAGATTATATCCATAAATCGATAAAAAATTAAATTTTAGGAAGCTACCTGGAAGCTCAAGTCGTTGGTTCTTCCAGAATCCAACTAGTCCTTCCGCACCATTTTGTTGCTACATCCTCGATACCAACTTGTTTACCAGTTGTTTACAGCATGACTATATCCAGTCTGTGCGGTTCAGGAACCTTATCCGGTTGTTGACATCTAAGCCAGACAGCTGCTCCAGACTCTCGAATAGCGGTTTACCCAGGGTTAACATTCTGTCCTTCCATAGGGCAGGGCATTCACAGAGGAAATGGAAGCTTGTTTCCTTTTTCACCGGTCGTTTACAACTGTGACAGTATGTGTTGTGAGGGATGCCCATTTTGGCTGGTTGTTCCCCCACAGACCAAAAGCCAGTTATGACTGCCGTTAGTCTCCAGGGTTCCGTCGTTTCATGTCAGGTTGACGATTGTTTAAGGTTGTGAGTGGGCCATAACGTTCTGCTAATTTTGCATTTCGTATGGTCTCTCCATCTACAATCTGCGATTCGGATGTATTTTAGGGAACTTTGCACTGGGTGAAAGTGAGAGGGTTTGTCCGTTAATGTTTGGTGGAGTAAAAATTGGTACCTCATATCTGGTCGTAAGTAGCATGAGTTCTGTTTTGCGCGCGTTTAAACTTAGGCCACAGCCTGTAGCCCAAGAGTTAAGCTCGCCTAGCGCTCTTTGAATGCTCCCACTGATCGTATTAGGACACAGTCCTGATGCCATTAACACCACATCATCAGCGTGCGCGACCACTTTTACCCCACCTCCATTAAGTTTTATTATGATTTTACTAATAACACATAACCAGAGGAGTGGAGATAAATATATTACATTCGCGTCCAAAGTCGGAAAAGATTTGCCAGGCCCGAGTGACCAACGGAGGGTTAATTCATTGAACAAATACAGTAGTCTTTTAAGTAGTCGCAATAAAATTTTATAATAGCCTAAAGAAAGCTGAAAATGATAATCCAAGTGGACTGTAATCAATTTTAATTACACAAATGAATAAAATAGGAATTTCCGTGTCGATGCAAATATTTCACCAAGGTTGCGCACACGAAGAGACAAACATAATTAGAAGCACACGAGAGGACACAAAGTTAAGCAAACGCAGTCCGAAGTAATTGAAGCCAAATTGTCGAAAATATTTACAACAAAAGCCAAAGTAAGCAAATTATGTGTAAGCGAGTGATGTGAAGTTTACTATAAAGTCATTGGAGTAAACGAATTTTAATAGTTAATGTACTTTTAATGAACTCTACGCTGACGCTGCAGCAAGCGTATGCCAATTTGGACATTTACTGCACGCAAAATTTTACCAAATACCGAAAATATTATTGAACAACAGAGGAGCGAAGGAAGCAACACCAAAAACTTCCGTTGAGTGACAGCGTAGCGCGAGCGACTGAGAACATATTCAAAATCACATTACACAACCATTCACACATACAGCCATACTTTTCCATACACACCATGAGAGAGTTCATTGTTTAGCAATCAATTTTACTCAGCCAAACAAAAGCAGTGATGGGCGAATAAAAGGCTTGTGACAAAGAGAAAGTGCAACGGCACAAACGGCAGAGAGGAGATGGGGCAGGCGGAGATGCGGCAGAAGAGACAGCGCAAGAGCAATGAACAATGCAATGATAGTAACGAATTGGAGGTGGTAATAGTGCTAGCATATTGCGAACAATAAAGCAGATGCTCGGCAGCAACGTCACAGAGCCAACGATGCGCTGGTGGCGCCGAAAAGTATGTAAAGAATAACTGAGTGCAAGTGAAGTTGGGAATGAATGCGTATGCAGAAGTACATACAAACATATTTATATGCAGGAGAAGCGGCGTTAACGAAGAGGACAACAAAAGCAACAACAACAACAGCAATTGCTTAAAGCAACAACAAGCAACAATGAACAATGAAAATTGCCACAAATAAACTGTAACGCAGCCCACAGTCTGGTTGCCTGCATATTTACGTAGATGTGTGTGCGTATATATATTATAAATCACAGCAAAGCATAAATTTGTGCATGCATGCCCTGCAGGAAAGAAACACTAGTATTAAAAAAACTCTATAGTGCAGGTACGGCTTCTTCCTTCTATTATTGCGTATTACTCACTTTTTGATGTAGGCCATTGCGATTTGTCTTCTTGTAACCAAGAAACTTCCTCAATCTGCGGGGCTTGATGTCAAATCCACATGAAGCCAGTTATTGTTGCCAACCATTCCCATTACCAGATTAATTTAGTTCTGAATTGTTTCAATAAAATTGCGTACCAATGCAATATTCACTACTTTTATCACAACCAAAGTTGTTTTGCCAGCACTCGGGGCAATTTTCTTAGAAAGGGGCTTAGAAATGACATACCCAGGAGGCAAAAATCAACATTTTCATCGAGGTCAAAAATCTGCCGAAGCAGCCCGGGACATTTGCGATGTGAATGTAGAAAGTATCATAGGCGAGTCTATAGCATGGAAATCACAAAAATGGCGATAATAAAACGATTCTCAATAATCTTCATTCAATTGGATTTATTGAAAAATTGGGAGCTGAGTGTCTCGCAAGCTCAACGAAAAAAACAAAGAAAACAAGCGTAAGGCAAGTTTTGAATGTCTAATCAATCACTGTACCTGAACGAAATTCCACTTAATTTTAATAAAAACCAAATTCGGTGTGTTTTTAATATGAAATATAGTCTGAAGCGTTGAAATGGAACCGAGTGGTTTTTTATATCGTAACTGGTCTAAAATTTATAAATAGCTTATAAGGTTTTTACAAATGTCCTCTATCCTCGTATCAATGAATGTGCAGAGACCATTATTGAAGACCATCAGTGTGGATTTTGCAAGGGAAAATCCACAATCGACCAGTGTTTTGTCCTCAGTGAAATCTTTGAAAAACACTACGAATATGAAAAGGATATTCACTGCCTTTTTGGAGATTTCAAACAAGCGTTTGATAGCGTCAGGAGAGATACAATTTTTTACGTACTGCTTAGCTTAGGAATTCCAGCAAAACGTATAAGGCTAATCATCGTTACGCTCGCGGATACAAAAGCAAAAGTAATCATCCAAGGAAGCTCACAGAGTCATTCGCAATTGAATCTGGTGTCAAACAAGGTGATGATGCACTATCCTCTGCCATATTCAATTTGATGCTGCATTTTGTTACAAAAGAAGTCAACAAAGGTGGTACATTACTAATTAAAACAACGCAAATATGTGCCTATGCAGACGATATCGCCATTCTTTCGAGGAACACGAACGATTTAAATGAAACCTTTTTAAAAGTTGACAAAATTGCCAACGATATTGGCCTCTTCGTTAACGAGTGTAAAACGAAATGTATGCTGAAATCAAGACGGCACACAATGCACAAAATCTTCATGTACAGGGTGGGCCATATAGCGTTTGCTTTTCGAACCACCTATTTTTTTGAGAATGCTAACACAAATGACATGTCAAATGTGTTCATAATTTACTTAAAGGTTTGACATTTACGAAATGGAACGCTATACGCTTGAACAAAATTGGGAAATATTGAAAACCTATTCCCGAAGTGGTGAGTCTTCTTCTTCTTTTCTGATGAAGCTCGTTTTCACATCGGTGGCTACGTCAATAAGCAAAATTGTCTGATTTGGGGCTCAGAAAATCCACACGTTACTGTAGAGAAGCAAATGCATCCACAACGAGTCACTGTTTGGTGCGGTTTTTGATCTGGCGGCATCATCAGGCCATTTTTTTCGAAAATGAGCGAGGAGCCGCGGTTACAGTGAATGGCGAGCGTTACCGTGACATACTCAACGAGTTTTTGTTTCCAAAAATTGAAGAGGATGACATGGACGACATTTGGTTTCAACAGGACGGTGCAACTGGTCACACCGCAAAAGTTACACTCGAACTTTTGGCTACCGTTTTTGAATTCCGATATCAATTGACCGAATCGGAGCTGTGATTTAAGCCCGTCGGCCTATTTTTTGTGGGGAGCCGTTAAGGGCAAATGCTATGCGAACCATCCAGAGACGATTGATGCTTTAAAACACGAGATCGTGGTTGCCATTCATAAAATTGGAGCCAAAACAATCGAAAATGTGCTTAAAAATTTTGTTGATCGAATGGCCTACTGTAAAGCCAGTCGTGGCAGTCATTTGAACGATATTATTTTTCATTCATAAATGACAATGTTTAGTCTTCAAAATAAAGAAAAAAGTTTGAAAAAATATTGATTAGTTTTTTTTTATAGCCGATTCAAAAAACAAATTTTACATGGCCCACCCTATATAAAACTCTTACACGACCAATTTTGGCATATGGTTGCGAGGTGTGGACTATGAAAGTTAATGGACTATGAAAATTAATTATTGCTAACTACGAAAGGAAAATTTTAAGGAAAGTGTTTGGACCCATTAGAAATGAAGATGGCAGCTATAGAATTAGGTACAACTCGGAATTGAACGAACTTATCCAAGACGAGACAGCTGTGCGTTTTGTAAAGGCGCAGCGTATGCAGTGGCTAGGTCACGTGCTCCGTATGCCTGCTGAATCCGCTGTAAGGAAAGCCATGACTGGAAAGATAATTGGTGCGAAGGCAAAGGGAAGACCGAGAAACCGATGGATAGACGCAGTAGGAAGCGATCTCACAGCAATGGGACGTCGCAACTACGAAGGAAAAGCAAGCGATGGAATAATTTGGAGGAGTTTTGTGAAGGAAGCTTTGACGCACCCTGCGTTGTAATGCTGTGAGTGATGAACTGGTCTGAAACTTAATATCTCAGGAACAGGAGCAGTATTTTTTTAACTAGTTTAAGTTGGTATTTTAACTGGTATTTTGCTGATGTATGAAAGCACAATTGGCATTTCGCTGGATATCGCCTTGCGAAAAGCTTGGAAATAATATGCAACAAGAACTGGTGAGCTAAAAAGTTAACTGCTAGTATTCTAGTTCACAACTAGTACTTTTTCCTGCAGGGTGCATACAAGCATGCAAACACACATACATGCACACATACATATGCTTCTGTGTAGAGGGCGTTGCGGTTGCCTTGTTGCAAGCCAAAACCAAATCGAAATTTAATGACAACACATTTGTCATTGTCAATGTCAAAGTGTCATGCAATGACACAGCAGCCATGGCAGTCATGCCAGCCAAACAGTAATAGGACCTGGAAAGACAGCAGCCTTGTATTTGAGGGCTGAAAAAGGCGGAGAGAGGTATTTTTGTCGCTGCAGCGAGCTGAGCAGAGTAAATAAATGTAGAGCAAGCAAAGGGTTAGGTTGAGTAAGAAATAGAAGAAAGTAGTCGTGTGGCATGCAAGCGCACATGGGTAGGGCGCCTAGTTATTGTGTGAACGGTGAAAGTGCATTTGGTAGAGAAATGATTTCTTGCACATTTTAAATAGCTTTGCAATTAGTTACATGCAACATACTTTATTAACAGTTAACAGTTATTTGATATAGTAAATGCTTAATTCATTCTAATCAAACTTTGGATTGCAAACACAAATTTTTTGTTTGGTATTTTTTTATTTTGTTTGCCATTGGAACAAACTCCCGGTAGCAAAATATCAAATATTTTTGCCCTTAAAATCAACTCGCTTGTAGAAAATATCCTTTTATCTAAAAATCTTTATGGATTTGGGTCAATGCAATATTTTTCATGTTACCAAACTTTTTTTTTGCAATACAAAATTTTTTCTCAATTATTTATTTTCACAAAGCTCATAGCGATAAATGCGTAGTGGGGCAAATCAGGTCAGATGTACCCCCTTCGATTTTACTGAAATTTAGTGAAGAAGTTCGTCTACTCTCCATTACAAAACTATGACACTGGGACTTACTGACTTGCTTTGGCAATTTATTTATTTAATTAAAATAATTTTTTGGATTTAAATAATTTATTGAAGTGTATCTCATTCCTGTACAAAAACCATATAAGTCGAAGTTATTATAAGATTTGCGCAACTTAAGAAAAAAAATTATAAATTTTAAACTTTTTAGGAAAATTTCGTATATTCAGTTCAAATTTTTATACAATAAAGTGCAAGTTTCAAGTTGGTTAAAAACTGTATTAATTTTTGTTCATTTTTTTGCTGGCGGTTTGGATATATTCTCCATATACATAAATGGTCGAAATTAAATAAAAAATGTATAGGCGAAATGATTGCCGGTCGCATGGAACACATAATTAATGCTTTCTACAGAATTTTCCCCCAAAAAACAAAAATTATAAAAAAATTCAAAACTTTGCAAAATGCTGATATTGTTACTAAATTTTTTAAATTTATTTTTACTAAATGTTTTCAAGTAAAAAACAATGGCGAAACATTTTTAGTTGTAAAAAAAAATTATTTTTTAAATTTCGACAAAATTGGATCGTTTTTAAGTATGTGCGAATGAAAGTTTGGAAATTTTCTTCTAAAATTATATTATTTTTTTGTAATATTGGGATTTATTTTCATAAATTTTTTTTTATCAAAAAAAACAAAAAAATGGTGAACAATTTTTAGTTTTAAAAACATTTTTTTTACAAATTTCGAAACATTTTTTTAATTGGTTTTTATAAAATGTTTTTAATTAAAAAAATGGTGAAACATTTTTAGTTGTAAAAAAATTGATTTTTAATTTTTAATTGAAAAAAAGTGCAAAAAATTTGTAGTTCTTAAAACCAATTTTTTTCAAATTTGGGCACATATAAGTTTTTTTAAGTATGTTAAAATGATAGTTTAGAATTTTTTTCATAAAATTATACCATTTTTTTAATTTTTTTAATTTATTTTCATAACTCTTTTTATCAAAAAAAAATGGTTAAAAATTTTTAGTTAAAAAAAAATTGTTTTTACAAATTTCGAAACATTTTTTTAATTGGTTTTTATAAACTGTTTTTAATTAAAAAAATTGTGAAACATTTTTAGTTATAAAAAAATGGATATTTGGGTTTTTTTTTAATTATGTGCAGTTGAAAGTTTGGAGTTTTTCTATTAAAATGATACTATTTTTTGTACTATTTGGATTTATTTTCACAAAATTTTTTAATTGAGAAAAAAGTGTAAAAAATTTGTAGTTCTTAAAAACAAAATGGTTAAAAATTTTTAGTTAAAAAAAAATTGTTTTTACAAATTTCCACACATTTTTTTAATTTGGTTTTATAAAATGTTTTTAATTAAAAAAATGGTGAAAAATTTTTAGTTGAATTGATTTTTTAATTTCGACAATTTTGGGTTTTTTTTAAGTATGTACGAATGAAAGTTTGGAATTTTTCTGTTGAAATGATACCATTTTTTTAATTTTTTGAATTTATTTTCGTAAAATTTTTTAATGACAAAAATAAACCTATAAAACATTTGTAGTTTGAAAAAAAAATTGCTTACGAACTTCGAAACACAAAAAGTAAAGAAAAGTCGCACAAGTGTGTTTTTTTTTGTAAACATTTTTTTTCAATTTTTCTTCAATTTTCGAAATTCATTTTTTTAAGTAAATTTTCTCAAATGGAAGTTTAAAATTTTTTCTTTAAAACGGTACCTATTATCGGCTATTTAAGGGGGGGAGCCTGCTTTAGAGGCTTAAAAAAATCGATTTCTTCGTGGACTCTTTTGGGAAGGAAAGAAATATTCGATTGAAACGAAACTTTCAGGTTTTATTGGAATATATTTCAACAGTCTTTTTCGTTAATTAAAAAAAAATTCATTTTTTTTGGAAAAACAAATTTATTTTAGGTGGGTTAATCATAACTTTCTTAAGTTTTTTTAGATTCAACTAGAAGAGAATTTAATTCCGAATGCAATCAATGTTACCTCGTTTCGCTAGGACGTTTAACTTTTTCCCTATCTTTCCCGCCAATTAGGAAAAATCGTAAAAATAAAAAACCGAGAAATCGCACTTCGAGCGATTCTGCCGCTCGTATGCCTGCTCGACGCTTGCTCACTATTTCTTCTGTAACTCCCAAAATATTTTGAATTTGCCTTTGAAATTTTGAGGACACATTCTTGGATAGTTTGGGAAGATATTTATGCAAAACAAAACATCAATTTTTTGAAGCCTCTAAAGCAGGCTTCCCCCTTAAAAACTAGGACTAGGTATAAGTGGTATTCAAAAGTATGTTTTTTTAATATTTTCTTTAAAACACACCGGTGTTTCTGTGCAACACGGAAATCACCCGAAATTTTTGAGAAAAAATAATAAAAAAAATGAAGTACTTCTTTTGCAAAAATTTTTGCATCAAATTTTGAAATTTTTATTTTTTTAAGTACCTATGCAAAAAGGAAAGTTTCGAATTTTCCATTCAATATGTCACCTGTTACATCAGCTACTTAGTGCAACCAGAATTATGGAGATGTATCAATTAGTAAAATGCAAAAGACCTTTCAAGTATTTTTTTTAATATTAAAAAAAAAAGAAATAATAATACTAAAAGGTCGAACATTTTTTTTTGGAAAATTAAAAAAAAAAGTTTTTCAATTTTCGAAATTTCTAGCTTTTTTGATTAGGCTAATTTTTATTGATTAGGGTTTTTTAATTGCTCAAACGATTTAAAACTGTTTTATGGTCAATCTTTAGCTGCTGGGCGTTGCTACGACTACTAACTTGCCGGTCAACTTCGATTGTTTTTGTGATTTTATCGACATATCCGACATATCGACATTTTCTTTAACATCAAAAATGCCTGCACGGATTTGACGAAGCGAAAATTGCACATAATTAGCTGTTACATTATCGGCCATATAAACTTCATTCATAATATCAGCGGCCTGGTTTCCATTTTCGCCTTTATTAAATTTATTAAAAAAAAAACTGTGAAATATACCGAATTTTCTCTTTTTTGACTTCCATTGTTCACACCCTGTAAATCACAACTGGATGGACAAAAAAAACAGCAAATTAATTTTTTTGGTGTGAAATGCCACCTTGACAATGAGAATAAAGTTTAAATTGTTTGATTGATACTTTTTGAGATATCGATCACCGAGAAATCAGTGAATTTCTCAACCTAATATTTCCTCTTTTCTAATATTGTCTATAAAATCTGCAGGTTTTTCTCTGTGATAAGAAAAATGTTTCAGCTTCTGTTACATGACCATTTTAGCTATATATTTCTCTTTATTTCTTGTTTTTTAATTTTAATTTTATTTTTATAACTGAGAACTTGCCACCAATTTTTGTCTTTTTCTCACGAATCGCTTGCTCGATATTTGCCTTAAGAGCCTGACTCCTTAAAAGATTATACGCATAGCATCGGAACTTCACGGCACCCCCAAAAAAATGGAATTGCGACAAATAACTGTTCCGCGGTGGCCAATTGACATCGCCATGCCACAATTTTCAACCACAAAAAATCGTTTGTCATGCCCATGTAGTATTCAGCGTTGACGTTTCTAGCAAAACTTTCAAAGAGGAATGGGCTAATGAGGCCTTTGAGGATGCCTTAGCTTTTCGGCGATCATGTGCGAGCTTTCCATTCCTCAGATGTAGCAGCTTTGCTTGATAACAGAGAGATCTTTGCGCCCAATATTTGCAGAATGTTGTGGAATTATTCTTCCAGTTCATTTCATTTGCCGTACATTAGTTGTTTTGTTGGCAGTGTGACAACTCACATCATTTGCACATTCAAATAATTGGAACGGCGGCCGCCGTAGCCGAGTGGGTTGGTGCGTGACTACCATTCAGAATTCACAGAGAGAGCGTAGGTTCGAGTCTCAGTGAAACACCAAAATTAAGAAAAACATTTTTCTAATAGAGGTCGCCCCTCGGCAGGCAATGGCAAACCTCCGATTGTATGATATTTCTGCCATGCAAAAGCTCCTTATAAAAATATCTGCCGTTCGGAGTCGGCCTGAAACTGTAGGTCCCTCCATTTTGAGGAACAACATCAAGACGCACGCCACAAATAGGAGGAGGAGCTCGGCCGAACACCTAAAAGAGGTGTACGCGCCAATTATATATATATGTATGTATATACTTTTCCTCAATTATATATATATATATATACAGGCGTCTTTTCCTCAATTAAGCAGCCAAAATTGGCCCGTGATCGATAATCGGTAGCAAACTAATAAGCTCATCATTAAGTCCTTTAGGTTGAGCGTTAAGAGAATCATCTTGCTGGATCACAAGTATTTACCTTATCCGCTAGAGATCTGCACATTTATATATATATATATATATATATATATATATGTATGAATATATATATCATATCATCATGAAGCCGAGTCTCTTAATCTATTTCTCTTTCTTTGCTCTTTCAAGAGACTAAATCCTACGAGTAAGCCAATCGAATTTGCCTGACATTTACAGCAGTCATAGGTGGGCACTTTGCAGTAACAGTAAAAATGCAGTAAATATAATATTTTACTGATATTGCAATTTAATTTTCATTACCAGTAAACTTTTACTGATTACTGAAAAAAATTTGCACTAAAAATATTTTTTTACTGATTACTGAAAAAATTTGCAGTAAAAATATTTTTTTACTGATTACTGAAAAAAATTCCAGTAAAAATACTGTTAATATAATTTGATTTGCTATTAGCTATTAGCCTTTCTTAACACAAGCATTTCAAAATTTGCATCGCTGAGTTTTTGCCTTCTGGACCGATTTACAATTCCAGCGAATGAAAACAACCGTTCTATAGGTGCAGATGACGGTAATAGGGTATTGTATTTTAAAAATACGTTTTTAATAGCCTGATATTTATTTAGGCAACTTGTTGTTTCTTCTCGTTCGGCCAGGTATAAGAGCGTTTCTTGAAGATAATTTTCCGAGTCAGTGGAACCACATTGTATGCTAATATCTATTTAAGTAAATATATGCGTAAAACAAATATTTAATTGAAAACCAAGTGTAAAAAGTTTACCATTACTTCATCCCCGAAGTCAAACAACGTTTTTTGAGGGGGTTGAGAGCAGAATACGAGTTTTGGCACAGGCTACTTTTCCATACTTGACCACATAAGTGCTCAACATTTTTTTAACTTCCTGTTTGCGTTTTAGCTGTTTCTAAAAGAGCTTTCACAAATCGCAACTTAATGCCAGGGACAGAAATAGCGACAATAACAGTATCCCAAGCGTCAGGCTGAATCAGGAAGTACTTTTCAAATCTTTTAAGCAAAGCTTCATGCATTTTTTTGCTACTTTCGGTTAAATACTTAAAACTTTTAGGCTCCAAACGACGCATTTTTATTCTTAAGGACACTATAGTGGGTATGAAATAACCAAAATACATGGTCTTTACACCCTGAAGGAAGTCGATTACTTCTGCAATAGGTCTCATAAGCTTTACGTATTCCTCTAAGTACTCAAGCTCACCAATGAGAATGGTAGGAATTTTTAAACGGAAACACAATTCCGCTAAATTGGTTTTGTGCTCCAGTAACTTATTTACGGAATCATAAAGCGAGTTCCACCTTGTTATGCATGGAGTTATTAAATTCGCATTCATCACTCCATTAACTACTTCTGCAGATTTCGGTCTATTGCATTTATTCCAAAGTTGTGTGCATCTGTGCAGTAAGAAAATATATAAATATAAAAAATTTCAATTAAATTGAATGATTTTTTACCTTTGGAAAGAAAGAAAATAAGAGAAACCAAAAAAAAAGAAAGAATTATTGAGTACATAAGTGATTGAATTTCGTGATGAGAGTGTATTACATTTTGACTTCCCATAAACAGTAAATATTATACTGATAATGCAAATCAAATTATATTATCAGTAATTTTACTGCAATTTTTTCAGTAATCAGTAAAAAAATATTTTTACTGCAATTTTTTTCAGTAATCAGTAAAAAAATATTTTTACTGCAAATTTTTTTCAGTAATCAGTAAAAAGATATTTTTACTGCAATTTTTTTCAGTAATCAGTAAAAAAATATTTTTACTGCAAATTGTTTTCAGTAATTAGTAAAAAATATTTTTACTGCAATTTTTTTCAGTAATCAGTAAAAGTTTACTGGTAATGCAAATTAAACTTCATTATCAGTAAAATTTTACTGATTACTGCTATTTGTAATGCAGTAAGTTTATAATGCAGTGTGCCCACCTATGACAGCAGTTCAGTCCTGCCGTTGTTTCTTTACGCCACATATACTTATAGTTGGTAAGTCTTGAGGCTTTGTCAGTGGTCTTCGGGTCATAAAAGTCCGGCCCTCTGCCTAGCTGAGCTGTATTCCACAGCTCTGTTGTGGATCAATGAATTTCTGAACCCAATTGAATTCTAACAAGTTCTGGCATTTGTTTATCCTCAGCTCACATAGTCTGTATATGGATGTGCACATAATTTTCGAGTTTACCTATACACCTGAGCTCAGTTTGATGCCGACTGGCTATCCGAGCAGATGCTGATTGGCACCTCACGTTTGCCTCCTTTGTAGCAGCTGCGCTGTACGTACAAAAGTAAACGCTTCTGCTTGAATGATAGTCTAGCGACCGAAAATAGATTCACAGTTTTTGTAGTGGATTTTAACTATTTTTATTCGAAATCCAACTCAATTAAGTAAAGTATTGCTGTGAGAGGCTTAACTGTGGTCAAAGTCAGAAAATGAGTCCGCCAAACACTGTTTTCGCATCTTCATGGATGGCTCCAGGACCGAGCACGGCTCCGGCTCTGAAGACTACGTGAAATTCAGCGGGACAAAACTGCACTTTGCTCTTGAAGTGCATGCATCTGTGTTTCCAGCGGAGGTGTATGCTGTTCAAGAAGCGATGAACTTTGTTGTGGTAAAAAGATGGAGAGGCAGATCTGTATGTGTCTGCAGTGACAGCCAAGTTGCGCTTATGGCCTTAGACAGCCCCCCAACCACTTCAATGGTAGCCGAGTTCTGTAAATACAGGCTGAACCACAACGGTAGACATAATAGCCTGTTGCTAACATGGGTCTCGGGACACGTGGGTATCACGGGTAATGAGATCTCCGACTCTATAGCTAGGATGGGCTTTGAGGCCAATTTCTTTGGCACGGAAACCGTTCTGCCACTCTATTCTGCAGTCATCAAAGCCACGATTAGCAAACGGGTTACTCTAACCCACACGCGAGTTTGGCAGGCTAAGGACAAAACTGATGTTACCTGTCGTTAAGCAGAGGGGAGGTTGGTTGGACTGATGACGGGCCACTTTATGTGGACAAAGCACATGGAAAAGGTAGGCGTCTCAGATAGGGCACTCTGCCCAGTATGTGGAGAGGAGGATGAGACGGCGTACCACTTACAGTGCGTCTGCCCCGCCTTCGCTCGAATCAGGCTTGAGGTCTTTGGCACTGATGTGTTAACACTAAACCTACCGGTATTTTATGTATTCCTATTCCTACCAATGTGGGTCAAATGACCCGTCTTTAAAGTATTATATATATTATTAAGATCACATATATTTCTCGGTAAAACAATTAGCAAGAGAAGAGTAAATCTTGAAAAATACATTCGATGTATTTTTTAACAAAAGTCGTAAAGGCAAATGACGATTTAATAATGTTATTTCTAAGAACTTCTGACAAAAAGTTTAAAATGGGTCATTTGATCCGTCCATGGTAGGTTTAGTGTTAAGAAGCGACCACCTTGGCTCCGTGGCTCCTGGGCACCACAATATTTACTGAAATTTCTTCGGAGGTCGGGGGTAGATTTAAAGAAAATTTAAAAGGGAACCCGAGTGCTGTGCAAGGGACTTAATGTTGGCTGAGTGCTGTACTTGCTATACTGTCCCGACAAAAAAAAGAAAAAGTAAGGTATACATTTTCTACTTAAACTCTGGCAACAGGGACGCCAGCGAAGTGCAGCTGTTAAAACAGAACACAGCTAACAAGTTGAAGCGAACTTGAAAGACTCTTTAACGATCAGATTAACAATTTTGACAGACATAAGCCTTTTTCAGCATTGAAGCTGCGTTTGATTTAAATTTGCTTCAAAAAGTATGAATTAGCCCCATTTGGTAGACTGGAAATGTATTGAGTTTTGTTATACTAAATTTTTCGTCATCTATTCAGTCCTAGTGTATGTATTAAATTTGCTCCTGCAAATCTTGTATAGCTAAGCAAATTCGTATAATATAACTTAAACTTCTCTTCGTACCTATTGGAGCAAGTGGAAGGCAAACTACAAGTAGTGACCAGCAGATCCATAGATTTTTCTCCTTTATAGCTTTTGGTTTCATTATTCAAAACAAAACAAACAAGAAACTCAACAAACAAAAAAGAGGAAAAAATCTCCAGCTCTTAGACCTAAAAATTCATACAACCAATGGCTACTCTGAAACTTAAACAAATTTGTATGCTTTTAACCCCTTTCTGTTGCTGGCGAAACCGGTTTTGTTAGCCACAAACCACTTCTGAGGGAGAAAATTCACAAGATTCACTACACTTGCAAAATTCGGAATATTCAAAATGTTAAATGGCTTGTAAAGGCTGAGCTGCATGAGTGTTTATTTATAAATAGGCAAAGAAAGTTAAAAACAACTCAGCCAAATGAAACGAGAGGGAGAAAATAAGAACGAAATGCAGAAAGTAGCTTTTTAAGTTTATTAGCTACGGATGTGTGATTGAAAAGGAAAGGATGGGCCGACAGCCCTTTTCGCTAGTGCCTTATAATTTCAATGTTACTATTTATAGTTATATTACTACTACCAAAAAAAAAAAAAAAAAATAACCAAGTAGAAAAATTTGACTTCAAGCGGAAAAGAATTTCCTATGACCAAAAAACTGTATTAAATAAAATAAAAGAATAAACAAAATCGGAAATGCTTAGTGGTCGACAAAGAAGCATTTTTCAATGCTTAAGAAAAATCAGTAAAACTCATAAAGGGGGAAAAATTGTAATAATTTGCATACTTCAACTTTCTCAGCTGTAGTTAACCAGTCATAAGACTTTGCTCATTTAAAATTGTGTTTTAGTTTTTTCGTCTTAGTGCTTGATAGCGCTTCTATGTCCAAATTAAACAAAATGCGCCAGGTATTAGTGGACGTTTGAGACTCCAAGTGAAGAGGAGGCTTTCCTTTTCATCCGCCCCCAACTAGTGCTGGAGCCTTTCTAGCGACTCGAACGATATAATGCGGAGAGCTTGATCACTATTCACTACAATGTATATGCATCATTTTGGATAGAAGATAGTCGCTATGTGCGGTTGTGCCTAGATTTGTGCTCTTGAGTTTCCACTGCAATTAAAATAATTAATGGTTAATTGAAGCGCGTAAATATTTTGTGCATTGCTAATTTGCAATTAATTCTCTAAATAAAACTAATGAGATAGTGACTCTGAATTCGGTTTAATTCAATATTATAAATTCTCGAAATGCCGTGCCTGTTTGGTCTTAAAGTTGAACGATCGTCGCCTAAGGCTCAATGTGCAAAGTGGAACGAACTCTTTCACCTAAGTTGTGTTAATATTTTACCATCTGATGTTGAGTTTTTTCTCTCCTCAGACAGTGAGTTTCTTTGTCGCTCGTCGCAATTCTCTACGTTTACCACCGCCATCTTTTGCTTTAAATAATACAGAAAAAAATATTACCATCAACTCTAACAGCTTAACTATTTTGAATAGCCAAACACTCCTTCAAAGTAATAGTTTGAGCAATTCGTCTCTGCAGCCAACACCAATAGCAAATTCTGTTTCTCCACCTCAGGAATTGATAATTGATAACGGACTTGAAGATGTTTTTAACATGCGCGACCAATTAACACTGGGCTCTGCAATTGCTGCACTCAGAGCTGAGAATAGCCGTATTGCTGCTATTGTTAATGAGTTGCGTGATAATAACATTCAACTCTCAACCAATACGAAGGCAATGCAGGCTGAGATCCAATTGTTGCAGTCCAACTTTAGCTGCGATCAAATGTCTTCAGACTCTGTGCGCTCACTGGTTAAATTAAAGAACTGCGCGAAAATGCTTCCACTTGTGTGCCCAATACGAACAAAAGCAAAAAAAGTTACGAGGTTAGGTTATTGGAAAGAAGGAAGAGAACAGAAAGAAAAAAATACCAGTCTAACGGTTAGACTTGATAGAAGTGAAACCTTCCGTAAAACAAACTGAGAGAGAATAAGACGAAAGCAGCATTAGGAGCGGGATAATTATAGGTTCATTATAATATTGCTATAAAGTTCATATTTTATTTTCTTCATTTTATCATTATTCATCCTCAATGTTTTCAATTTCAACAAATGATACGAGTGGCTTATGATAGATAAAATATGATACAAATGCTTTGGTTTCGATGTTGTCAAAAAAAATACCCAAACGGACCGAAGAAACAGACTTACAAATTTCTTCCATTTTCGTCTACTTGTATTCATATAAAAATTTATGTTTCTTCCCACCAAAGCTAAATGTATTAGTATATTTTTTCTTGTATTTATTCAAGGCTGAAATCCAAAAAACTGTTTTCAATAAATAATCAGAAATGTCCTACAATGCAATTTTCAAAAAAAAAAAAAATTTATTTCTTGTGATTCGAACCAAGAATTTTGGATCGGAAGCTCACATTGCTAGCCGCTCGGCAATCGCGCCATACTGTCGGTGTTGGCCTAAAAGTTATTTAGTTCGTCGCTACGTTTATATGTAATTCGTTTCACTTTTTCCCAAATCACTCCCAACGATTCTAAAGAAGTTTTCACTTCAAAAATTAATGTACGAAATATTTATACCGATTCACTTAAACTGACTTTCAGTATCTAAACCAAAAATAGAAAAGCCAAAAAACTGTTTTCAATAAATAATCAGAAATGTCCTACAATGCAAATTTCAAAAAAAAAATTCCATTTTCGTCTACATGTATTCATATAAAAATTTATGGCTCTTCCCACCAAAGCTAAATGTATTAGTATATTTTTTTTTGTATTTATTCAAAGCCGAAATCCCGGCGGTACTGCAATACCGGGCCAACCCGTGGCAGAGAAGGAGCAAGCCCATAAAACACTCCGCCCATTTCCAAAAATCGGTTTAACATTTGTTGTCCTCCGATGGAGGATATATCAGATGTTAAGCTGATAACCACACTACCTAGTCAATACATTTTAAATAATAAACCTAATAAAACTTTTGAGAATTACACGCTCACAAAAATTATTTATATCAACATATAATATAACGCTTCGTAACTAAATAACTTTTAGGCCAGCGACGACAACATGGCGCGGTAGCCGAGCGACTAGCAATGTGAAGCTTCCGATCCAAAATCCTTGGTTCAAATCAAAAGAAAAAATAAAAGTTATTTTTATTTATTTCGTCGCTACTTTTATATCAACATATAATATAACGCTTCGTAGCCAAGTTGGTCGCTTTTTTCGTTTCACTTTTCCTCAAATCACTCCCAACGATTCTAAAGAAGTTTTCACTTCAAAAATAAATTAAGCATAAAAAAACTTTGCTCTCTACTGAGCTCCGAACGTCACCTCATCGTGTTATTGCTGATTAACCTGTACTTCGCCCTCCATCTTCTGCTGTTGGAATCAGTGTCAACTCCTCTCATCGTTTTCCTTATGCTGACTCTCTCTCTCTCTTTCGCCGCTGCCGTTGTTACTTCCGTAACTGATAAAGTTTCTGCTGACTCTGCCGCTGCATCTGCTGCTGTGGGAGTTAACGCTAACTCTTCTCATATAACTGCCGAAGTCAACTCGCGATCGTTCGCTGCTGCTGCTGCTGCCGCCGCTACCGCTGCTGTCAACAAGACAAGTAGTAGTGCTGCAAATACTGCTTCGCACCCGCATGCACAGTGGTCTACTGTGACTGGTAAAAGGAATGCTGTTTCATTTACGCCAGCATAGCTCGTCAAGTTAATGCTGCGGAGAAAATCAATGTTATACAATCTCCCGCTGCTCCTGTATGTGCCATGATCTCTGACGCTGCTGCTGTAATTTTCAGCAAACCCAGCAAATTCAACCTTTATTGTTTTTGATGTTGAACCATTTATCTAATTTATCTTATTTTTTAAAGATAATCCTTTTCAAATATTGACCGAATTGCGGTGCAGTTGCCGTAAACATCAATTTTGAATGACTCGCTGAAGGACTTCGGTCGGTATCTCGCGAATAGCTTTAGTGATGTTGGCTTCCAATGCCTTAATCGAAGCGGGTTTATCCACGAAGCATTTCAACTTTACATAGCTCTACTAATAAAACTCTAAAAGGGTGATATCACCCGATTTTGTTGGCCAATCTACTGGTCGGAGACGAGAGATAAACTGCTCACAGGTATGACAACGCAGAAAATCCATTGTTTGACGGGCTGTATGGCAAGTAGCGCCGTTCGCCGTCTTGTGTGGACCAAATGTTGTGGAGATCACGAGGTTCAATGTCCGGCATCCAAAGTCATTTCACTGATATATTGGCGCCAGCCTCGTTTTGTATGGCCCGCTGATTCCTCCAACCCGTAGGCCGCACGAAACGTTTGTTTTCAATGGATGTAATCGCTGTTCTTGAATGGCTTTGGGTTGCTCTTCAGAACAAAAATTGCAATTTTGCTTATTGACGTAGCCATTAACCTAAAAATGGCCGTCATCGCCATACACTATAATATTACGTTTCCACCTAAAGCAAACACCGTGTTTGCAGGAGTTGTGTTTGGGAGAACTGTCAACTGTTTCCACCGAAAGTTTGGGAGAAACTGTGTTTGAACTGTCTTTTGTTGACATTGTGAAATGAGAATTATAAAAATTGATAAAATTATAAAATGGTGCATAAAATTCAATTTGTTATGTTGATTTTATCATTTTATTTTAAAATAATTGATAGTGAGTTGGTCACATATTATTTAAAAAAAAGGTTAAGGGAAAATAAAATAATTTTAAGCGTTGCTGCCAATTTAATGCGTTCGCAAAGTGTATGGTCTTTGGTATGGTAAACAGATTTATGATACATTATTTGTGTATAATGTACATGTATATTTTAGGATGTATTTAGATGTAAATACAAATAAAATTACATATATAAATAAAAGAAATACCTGTTTTACTATCCGCAACGAGTTGATTCAGTATTCCTGAGGAAAGATTGTAGATTTATTTGGCTTATTTGACTTATTTTGCGCGCACCACTTAACGATTACCACAAGAAAAATATTAAAAAAAAAAAAATAAATAATTGGGGGCGACCGCTATTAGAAAAATGTTTTTATTAATTTTGCTTTCACCGAGATTCGAACCAACGACCTCTCTGTGAATTCCGAATGGTGATCTAGCACCAACCCACTCGGCTACGGCGGCCGTCAATCAAATGTCATATTGACAAATTGCAATCATTGTTGCCATATTTCGATAAGAATGCAATAATAAATGAGGAAAATGAGCAACATTGCCACCACTTAATAATTAAATTAGACGCAAACCCAACAAAACACGCTTTGAAAAGTGGGTTTAAGTATGGAGTTGTGTTTTAATTTTGTATGGGATTTGACAGGTGTTTTGTTTCGTGTTTGCGCTAAGAACACGATAGCGGCAGAGAACACGATAGCGGCTGCGGTGGAAACTTAGTATAAGTTGGCCTGAGCGCGCGTTGGACACTTTTTACAGAGCGTCGCTTTTCTTAATACAATTGAACGATTTGTAAACGTTGTTGAGGCGTAAGTCTTGGCATGATGAAATACCAATAAATACTAAAAAAATTGTGTATTGGGTTTGACTGTAATCACACTTGATCTGTCAAAAGACCCTATTGTAAATACCTCCAATCTGATTATCCTTTTTATCAGCTTCTTGTACACAGATATATGGATATATCTGCATCTAACTATATGATAGCTCATCATTCCAAAGTTTTTGATACTCACTGGCGCCAAATATCTTACTCCAATGATCGCTTCATGAAATGCTATCATAATTCATGCTTTACGGCCTTTCAGAATGGGTACATTTAAAGACTTCTGTATAAAGTGCATCTTTGGTTCGTGGCAAAAGAGCTTCACTGCTGAATTGGCTACTTCTTAGTTATCAAATTAGTACTTGCTGCAAGAGTCCACTGTCTGTCGACTTTTAAAGCCGACTTCGGGACGCATTCTTGTTTTTTTTTAAAGCTTTCAGATAATAAATCTCAAAACAGAGAAGATTGTTAAAGCGGTCCGACAAGGTTATGTCCTTTCGCTTCTACTTTCAAATCCTATTCTTACGCTTCACCGTCCTCTTACGCTTTAAATTGTTCGGTATTTTCCTTCGGCAATGAAGTTTATGGCTTCACACTCTCTTCTGCGAAGTATGTGCCAATTTGTTTCATTATGAAGACTAAGAAGGTTAAAACTCACATGAAGATTTCGGTTAACGGCACACTAATACCACAAACGAACCCGATAACTCATTGTCTAACTGCGTGAAACAGTATACAACAACCTGGTACGGATATAACAACAACAATGTATTCTTTTCATAATACGAGGCATTCATGCACTGGGTATAAAAATGTGCAAGAAATATCTCTACAACCTTAACAAGAAAACTATTCAAAATTATGATAAAATAAATTCAAGAAAATTAATAAAAAAATCCCAGTAAAAGAGGAAGAAAAAATATGTGCTTACTTATCATTTATTCTAAAAAAACAAAAATCATTTACGAAAAGTAAGCCGTAAACAGGTTAAATATTTAGGAGTAATCCTAAATAGTAAGTTTACCTGGAAGAAGCACATCGAGTAGAAGGTCTCTCGAACACTCACAGCCTTCTGGCCGTGTAAGAGTACCTTTGGCAAGACATGGGGTGTAAGACCAGCGATAGTACACTGGCTGTACATCAGCCTGATGGTGGAAAGCCACAATGGTTGATTCCAGAGAAAAACCCCTAAACAGGCTACGGAGAATTGTGTGTTTGGGTATCACAGGTGCCATGAGTACATCTGGTGATGCCCTTAATGCCATTCTGAACTTGCAACCTCTAGATCTTCAAATTCGAAAGGGAGCAATGAAAGCGGCGTACAGGCTCAAGTTAATCGGAGTCTGGGAAAATGAAGTAAGCACTGGTCACTGTCAGATATACCACCAGTTGTCGGATGGTGCACACTGTTCTCGATGTCGGTGGACAAACGGGTGCCTGTCGTTGGCTTCGGTAGGAAGTATGACGTTTTGACCCCAGATAGAGATCAATGGTTAAGTCCAGAGAACCTATTAATGGGGTATCAGCACACTTTTTACACCGACGGATCCAAAACCAGTGACGGAAGCGGATCTGGGTGGTACTAGACGAAGACACTAAGTCTCCTATGGCGCAGGACAGATGGCAACGGTATTTCTTACGGAAGTCTATGCCATCTTGAATGTGGCGTTCTGGCTAATTGAGAAAAAGTGGCGAGGCAACATTATTGGAATTTGTAGTGACAGTCAAGCTGCACTGAAAGCCCTTGCTAACCCACGCTGCTCTTCGAAGTTAGTCGGGGAATGTAATACAAAACTGAACAGTGTTGCTAAACATAACAAAGTTAGCCTTACTTGGATGCCTGGACATTGTGGGATTACAGGGAATGAGTTAGCTGATAAGGTGGCAAATGAAGGCTCTGCAAGTATGCCGCTAGGCCTTAAACCCTTTCTAGGTGTCAATTCCGCATCGATTCAACTATAGATTGACGACTTTATGAGGTCTACCCACAGCGATCGGTGATCTGAGTTGAGCTCGTGCAGAGTAGCCAAGTGCTTTGTGAAAGAACCAAACAGGAAAACAACGACCTTTCTCCTAAAACTCAGAGAGTACTGGTGGGTGTAATCACAGGGCACAACGCCTGTGGTCAGCATATGGCTACCATGAGGGTCGTAGATAGCCCGATATGCCTATCCTGTTTTGAGAATGACGACACTGCAGAGCATTTTCTCTGTAGCTATCCTGCACTTTCCAGAATCGGAATTAGGATATTGGGTTGCGATATACTGAGTATGGACAAAGTTCATACTCTTCCTCTTCAGGATCTCTTAAAATTCATCAATGAATCCAAGAGATTTGTGGAAGAGTGACCTCAAACTAATTGCGTTTTACCATCCACTTTTTATCTTTCCTATCTCTATTCTTTCCACTGATATGTGTCCGGGTGTAGTACAATGGTCTACTGCCTGAGTGCTTGGACTTGTCCAGCCCCCCACAAATCTAATCTAATCTTATCTAAGCCGTAAACAATTAAAAAAAACTATTCACATTTATTGAAGTTAAATAAAACCCTCACAATTCATTTATTGCAATTTATTAAAATAACAAATGTCATCTCGAAAACAAAGCTTGCTTTCAGAGTAAAGTAAAAACAAAATGTTTACAATTATTTAACCTTGAAACGAATATTTTCATAAAGAAGTGTCTGGTAAAATCCACTCACTTGACACTCAATCACATTGGGTATGTGGCCATACCAAAGCAGCAATTACGAACCCCTGAAATGCAGCAGCTAATTAACAGGAGCAGCAAGCCATACAAAGCAAACCAAATCACACACCCACACAAACGAGGAGAGATATCTACAGTTACATGTATGGAAATTGCCTTAAGTAAATGCCACAAAACAAAACTGGTTGCTGAAAAAGGGCAATTTGTGGTAAACACTCGAGAGACTTTGACGAGCAGACATGAATAGTGGTCTAAAGTGAGATAAAAGTGCACAGCCATAGTTAGCTATGCACCTTGCCCACACGAAGATAGTTTTGCTATATACTAAACGTAGTATATTTATACATATATGAAGTGAGGCAATACCAAGGTCACTATTTATGTATATATACTACGGGCCTTGCAATGCTTAGTCTTGTTCATTGGCGGCAAATATTTCGCTTGAAGGGCTTAAAATATTTGATGGTCTTATTCAAAATTCATATGTACGGGTTTCCTCCAAGGCTAAGGGTTACTTTTTTATTCTGTTAGAAAATATTAATGCTATGCAAAGTATCATAACGCAAGTCCGTGAAAGGATGGGACATTGGTTCTATTGCAACATACTTAAAATGTATTATACGTGATTCAACATGTTTCGCATGCATAACAAAGAAGCATTGATCCCACAGGTTGATGAAAGAGAACAGAATACAACATGACATGGCATGCCCTAACACAACATTGCAAAGCACATTTGAATGCATATATTATATTAACATAACACAAACAACATAACACGTTATAACATAAGAAGTCTTAGTATAACATTACATAACATAACATAATAAAACATAAGAAGACATAATAGAACATAACTTAACAAAACATATCAAGCATAGCAAAACGAACATAACTTAACAAAACATGCACAAAAGAAATTAAAATAACGTAACAAATATAAAAAAAATATAATAGAACATGACATAACAGAACATAACTAAAATTACGTAGCAAACATAGCAAAACTTAGCATAACATAACAAGACATAATAGCAAGACATTACCGAACATAACAAAACATAGGACAACAGAAATTAACATATCTTAACAAATATAAAAAAACGTAATAGAACATAAAATTACAAAACTTACACAGCAAACATATCAAAACTTAGCATAACATAACAAAATATAAAAGAACAATGAAAGACAGAATCGGACATAACCTAACAAAGCATGGCACAACAGAAATTAAGATAACGTAAGAAAATATCAAAAAACATAATAGAACATAACCTAACAAAACTTAACATAGCAAACGTAGCAAAATTTAGCTCAACATAGCAAAATATAATAGAACATAAAAAGACAGATTAAATTAGATTAGATCAAATACCATCACACAACTAAGGTGGCGTCCAAAAAATTTTGAAATAATTGACTATCAGTTGAATTTTTTATACCATGGCCTATCGTCCTGTGAGATTAAATTCTCAGTGCTACTTGAGTATGTCGAGAAATTTAACCTACTAGGAACGCACAATTGCATCCGATTGATTTGGGTCCCAGAACACACAACTGGGAACGAAATAGCGAACGCATTGGGGAGAGAGGCTGCGACCTTGCCTCTAATAGAACTTCCGCCTTTCCTTGCCATGGGATAACACACCATCAAGGAGAAGCTTAGGAGTAAAGAGCTAGGGCTAAGGGAGGTTTGCTGGCTCCAAAATATGAAGTTACGCCAGGCGAAAACCTTGAAATTGAAATTTGAAAAGGTCGAGCCAAGGAGCACCAGGAGATTTGGTGGCTCCTAAAACACTCAGGCTAAAAAGCCCATTGTATTTAAAGCTCTGGAAAGGGTGTGGATAGTCAAGGAGGAAAGGAGAAAAGTATCAGAGGAAGAGACAAGAAAGAAAAGAGACAGAGATAGAGATAGTTAGTCCTATGAGAATTTTCCAGATTCTTTGGCAAATATGTAAATATCTTCCAGTTTGAGAGAACGAATATTACTCATTCTCATGACATCGGAACCCAAACCTCGTAGTCGTGCTCTAGCAAAGGCAGGACATTCACAGAGAAAGTGCTCGGTGTTATCCGCCTCCTTCAAGCATGACAGGTACACTGGGTTCTCGATGATTCCAATGGTGGTCATATGCTGACCCCATGCGTTGTGTCCTGTAATGATACCGACCATCAACCGAATGTCTTTCCTTCTGAGTTTTAGTAGAAAGTTTGACAGTTTTCTGTTCGTATTTATCACAAAACACTTTGCAGTTCTACAGCGTTCTTACAACCAAAAGAGGTTTACCAAACTCATAACTCTCCCTAAAGATAAACTGATAATGCTCACGGGCGCTCTCACAGGCCACTGCAGGCCACTGCAGACTGCGAAGACATCTCCACATGATCGGGTTTTGGTCTACGTACTCTTGCCGTTTCTGCTAGCAATCTCAGGAGACTCCAATACATCTTCTTCTGGAATGCAACTCTATAGCGTGGAGAAGGTTGAAACATCTTGGCCAATTGCAGCCAGAAGAATGCACATACGCTCAATGCAACCCAACTCTATCCGGACTTTAATAAGGGAATTGGGCCTGGATGAGGTACTGTGACAAGTAGAGGGCACAAAATACCATGAGGTCCAAGTGCAAACCTCCTTTAAAATCTAATCTAATTGAATGTATTTAAGCATAAATATGTATGCACATAGGCTCATAATACTCGTATAAATAAATGGTGATCCTTGATGCAATGGCAAAACTGACCAAGAAGTAGCTCGTGACAATAAAAAACTTTAAACTTTAATTGATTTAAAAAGCATTTAACTCATGTATTTGTATGTACTCGTAAGGTACTTATGTGCGAGTTCCTAATAATATTTGTTTTTATTTGTTTTTTAATTACCAAGATTTTTCTCCCTTTTACTATAAATTTATGTTTGTTTTTCGAGCTTCGTTTAACAATTTGTAGATTGTAAAATTCATAATTTTCGACAACCTGTAGCTACGCAACTGCTATCTAATTTTCATCACCAAGTTTTCATATTGTACTGTATTCCTCACTAACTCATCTCCATTAACAATTGAAAAGTTTGCCAAAACGCAAATATGTTAGCCACCTTGACCATTGCGGAGTTGATACGTACGAACAAACAGCTGCATTAGCAGTCAAAGCAGATATTCCCTTTGCTTGAGTGGTATTTTTGGTTAAGTGTAAGCGTCTGGACAGGAAATGAGTTAAGTTTATTTAGTGAAGGGATAGTAAAATTTGTAATAAGCAAAAATATGTGTACTATTCTAGGTGTGTACCTATACTAGGTTTTAAAATACAGAAACTCAGAAGCGAGTACGCAGCAGAAGTAGGAAATATTTGGCTTTCTTGCAGCAGGAGTGTCAGATTTTAGTGCAAGGTATCACCTTTTATTGAGGCATCGCACAAAATAAATCAATTACACGGTGCTACAGTGAATCAGAACTTTTGAAGTGGCATGATGAGCACTGTGGATCTAGCCGAGAACGACACGGAACCGTGTTCAAAAAATTTTTAACACCCTCAAAATTTTTGTTCATCGTTAAAAACCCGATTTTGGGTGTTTTCCGACACTTAAAAATTCGTAGCTCGTATGCATTTTATCCGATTTCCAATCTTGAAACAGTTTTGTTGAGGTAAATGTTAGTCCTTCTGACGTATGCCTTCTATTTTTCAGCACTGATGTTGTCGATAATATTGAAATGAAAGGTTTATTTATTAGTATAAAGTCTTATAGCTGTGTCTATTCCGAATGCAAAAAGCATTTAATTTAAAAAAATCGATCAAAATGTGTCGAAGCAACGGAGTTTTTTGTAAAACAAAAACATCAGTAAACTTAAAGTTTTGTTCACTACTTTCACATTTGCAAATTTCATGCGGTTCTCCGTTATTATTCGCAAAATACATGTATAATTAAGTATATTTACTCATGCCTGTGCCCATTCCGAATTTAGCAAGCATTATTTCAGTAAAATTGATAAGAAATTTTCCTAGTGAAGAACGTTTTTGTAAAAATAAAATAAAAACAGAACATTCTCGAGTTGAACAGAGACCGTAGAAGAATATTATAACGTCAATAAAAAAAAATTATAATAATGCAAAAAGGAAACGCAATTTGCTGACTTACTTCTGCAATTTTCTGACTTACCCGGACGTAGTATTGCCTAACTAAACCTCACCTAACCTAACGTTATCGAAATCAATCCAACCGTAGACAATGTGAGACAATCGAACCCATTGTGCTGCTTTTATGCATTGTAAAAGGAGGTCATTTTGATTAGTTTGCAATGCCAACCTATCCAAACTCGAAGTAACCTTGATTAACTTGTCATAATCTCACTTCACCGATTGCATTGTACTTCTATGTGAACTCGATTCAAAATATCTACAAATAAATGTAACGGATCTTTACCTAGCATAACACAAAATAGCATAATCTTACAGGAAATTCGTAACTAAAATCAACCTAACCAAACTTCATTAACCTGAACGAATCTAACGCAACCTAAGCTGAACCTGATTTGAACATAAAATACTGTTAAAAGATTCTGATTTACGTTTATTCAATACACTTAGGTAAGGTTAGGTTAGGTTAGATGCACTTATGCTAAGTTTTAATAGGTCTTGATCATCCAAGAGTGATGATTTTTCACACTCATTAAATTGTATATGCTTACCAGAAAATTGCAAACGGTTCTGCTGTGTCATGCAAGCTTCGGTTGGTCAGTTTGGATTAGGTAAGCTTGAGTTATAATGAGTTTTGATACATTAGATGTATTTATAGTTATGTAAACTTATTGTTGTCTTTCAAAATTAGCCACAATGGGCAGTAAAGCACTATCTGTCATGCGGTATTCTCTCGCATGAAATTCGAAAATTTTATTGCATCGAAAACCAAAAATTAAATGTTGTCCCAGTATTAGTCATAGAATAGTCAGAAAAATTCAGAAAAAGTAACAAAGCCCAGTCCGCTTCATGAGATCTTCGAGATCACGATCAAAGTGAAGTATGAGAACTCGAATTTCTCTTCCACACAGCCCAAGGTATAATACAAATAGAGTTATAAGAGCACGAATAATCATATTCGGGTGAAATATAATTTCAGTATAGCCCCAATAAGGAAAAAAGAAAACAAAAATAATTGAGAACTGTTTTAAAAAGTATGCATTGAGTACTGGAAGTATGGACTAAGCTGTTAAACTCTTACAACAGTTTCGACGCTTTTAAAAAGAACAGTAAAAATATTTATTTAATTTTTATATTTTTCAAAAGCTTAAATAACACTAGAATTGCTAAATAAACAGAAAGGTAACGCAGCGCTAGCAACGGAGGCTTTCAGCTGGCTGGTTAAGAATTGCTGGTTTATATACGTCGTAGAAGATCAGAGACCTTCAGAAATTTATAGATTTTAAAAATGTTGGAATCGGAAGGGTTAATTAGTAGCGATAGTGCATCATGACCGTCAAAATTCTGCTGTCTTTGTCTATCTAGTCCAGGGCAAAAGGCTAACAAGTGCAGGATACTGACTGGAGTATTACAAAATGGACACAGGCATGGTTGCCTCCCTTGCAGTAGATATGCATTAGAGATTACACTATGACCAATGCGTAAGCGAGTATATGGCGTAGTATAGTTAGATGGGAGGGATGATAGATAAGCTGGTTTAGTACGATTAGGAATAATCCTGGAGTAATGGTGGCTATAGTGAAACCAGTCAGCTACTAGTTTGGTTTGCCTATGCTGCTTTATAAGTTGATAAACATCTTTTTACATATAAGATTTGCTGTGATAGTAGGAGTAATGCTTATATCCTTGGCAGTATTATCAGCGATTGTATTGCCGTTGATGCATGAATGCCCTGGTACCCACATGATTCTGATTTTAGGAGGGTGAGAAATCAAGATGTTTCTTATGGTTGCAATAATGTGATTGGAGTTATTATAGTTCTTTATGGCCTGAAAACAGGGCATGCTGTCTGTGCATATGATGTATTTCCTCATGGATTTTGACGAATACCGCATGGCGTAGAGAACTGCTACTGCTTCAGAGTAAAAAATATACTTTAACTCAAATAAAATCATGTCGAATCAATTCACAAAAATACACTTTTTTCATAACATAACATAACATAACATAACATAACATAACATAACAAAACATAACATAACATAACATAACATAACATAACATAACATAACATAACATAACATAACATAACATAACATAACATAACATAACATAACATAACATAACATAACATAACATAACATAACATAACATAACATAACATAACATAACATAACATAACATAACATAACATAACATAACATAACATAACATAACATAACATAACATAACATAACATAACATAACATAACATAACATAACATAACATAACATAACATAACATAACATAACATAACATAACATAACATAACATAACATAACATAACATAACATAACATAACATAACATAACATAACATAACATAACATAACATAACATAACATAACATAACATAACATAACATAACATAACATAACATAACATAACATAACATAACATAACATAACATAACATAACATAACATAACATAACATAACACAACATAACATAACATAACATAACATAACATAACTTAACATAACATAACATAACATAACATAACTTAACATAACATAACATAACACAAAGTAACATTAAATATCGCTCTAAATTGGTTCATTTTGTTTAAAATTTTACTATTATAGAATTCAGGCATTGTATTGTAACATTGCATAACCCAGTATAAGAAGACATACCATAGTACAACATAACAAAACATAAAAACATATAACAAAGCATAACATAACAAAACACATAATATGACACGAAATAACATAACAAAAAGTAACATTAAAATAGCGCGCTGAATTTGTTCAATTTCTTTAAAATTTTACTAGAATTCCGGTTTTGCCTAATAACCAAATGAAGTTTTACGAATTTAAAATTTATGTAGCTTCACTTACAAAATTTTACCCTTTCAGCACTGAAGTCTAATTTTACTTTGAAGAAATAAAGTTCACGTTTTATGTGATTACGCACTTCTGCACAACTACATAAGCATGCCGTATGCGCCTTATATGCCGCGTCAAAACAGACCACCCGACAGCCAACACAAAAACAGGAAACTTAAAGTGCAAATGTGCACGTATACACGCCTTCCGGTGCGTACAAATGTGTGCGTACTCGTATTTTATATCGACATTTAAATGAAATGGCAGATAAGTACATTTTCATACATATTTTAAAGCCAAACCTCGCATGCATATAAATGTGTGCATAAAAGCATTTACACGCATAGAAGTGTTTACAGCTACCACCCATTTTGCGTTGCAATAGAATATTCAAAGTGCAAAGTACAGAAATTTGCAAAGTAATTTTATTGAAATTATTTAACTTTCCATAAGAGTACACAAGTAGCGGAGTGTTGCATTGGATATACACCTAAGTAAATATTAAATGTACCTATATGCGCATATGTGTGTGTGAGCGGAAGTGTGTGCCTTTTAAGTTTTCTGTTTGTAAACAAGTTTTTGAAAGTTGTATTAGAACGCAGACTTACTACAATTTGTAGTAGGTGTGCGTCTTGCTCTCGGCTCTTTGATGTTAAGCAAGTCTTTAATCTACGCTTTGCTGCATACTTTTATGGGCGTATGAGATTCCTTGTTTACACGTTGTTCGGTTAGGTTGGCAAGTTGGCAAAGGCCACAAGCAGATGTATGCATTTTAATAGAATAAGTTAAAGAATTTCTATAGGAATATTTTGTGTGCTGTTATTGCTAAAAATATTTCTCAATTTAAAAGTGCTAATTTGTATTTTCGCTTAAGGCATGAATTTTATATCTTCATAAGTGGTTTATGTGTACTTTTGGTTCGGTCAAGAAACACGCTAGGAGGCAGTGTGCATTCAAGCTTAAAATGTCAGATTTAGATTAATTGTGTCCGCCTTCACTTGCGTGCAAGAAAAAAACCAATTGCGAAAAATATGGTTGGAGCTGTTGGTGCTCATCCCAAACTCGTATTATCAGCGGAGTCCATGAGTTCGTGCGTTTTTTAAAGGTGGTTTTAAAATTTATAAAAAAGATGTTTAAAGTATTTATTAATCAATAATATATTTTCCTTCAATATTTACAATATCTTTCCAACGTTTAGGCAAATTTTTAATTCCCTGCTCAAAAAGTTTTTTGTCCTTGGACCCCTTTTTATAGCTTCTTTTGAGGAGTAGTTCTTGTTACTCATATGGGATTGAAGTCCACGGAAAAGGTGATAATCACAAGGTGCTATATCCGAAGAGTATAGTGGATGTGGCAATAGCTCCCATCCGAGCTCGTTCAGCTTGCCTAATGTTTGCCTTGCGGTATGAGGTCTTGTGCTGTCGTGGTGAATCTAAACTTTGTGTCTATTCACTAAAGTCGGTTGATTTTCGTTAAGTGCCTCATTCAGGTTTGATAGCTGATAGGAATAATAATCAGCAGTTATCGTCTGGTTTGGTTTCAGAACTTCATAATAAACAATACCGGCCATATCTCACCAAATAGACAGGAGAATCTTTTCTGGGGGTGAAGGCCATCTCTAGGGGTCGGTTCTGGTGTTTCATATTTATCTAACCATTGCCGCTTGCGAACAGAATTATTGTAAAGGACCCATTTTTCATCACCAGTAACGATACAGTTCAAAAAGCTTTCGATTTCAAGCCGTTGCAGCAGCTGAGAACACACATTCCCTCTCTGCTGACGGTTGGCGACGGAAAGTCTATGCGGAACCCATTTTCCCAGCTTTGAAACCTTTCCCATCTGAACCAGGTGCCTGTGTAGTTCGGCTCAGCTTCCACGAGTTCGAGCAAGGCGTCGGAGTTAAAGACTTCAGGACGACCAGCGCGCGAGGCATCTTCCACGTCGCAGTTACCACTTCGGAATTTTGAAAACCACTTTTGCGCAGTCCTTACACTCACGGTATCCTCTCCGTGAACAGTGTCTGCAGCACCTGTTCTTGCATTTTTTGCACTTTTATAAAAAAAATACAAAATATGATTCTTATACGCGTTCGAAGATTCCATTTTATTTTTTAACAAGACGTGCTGCTATTCGCAATTAAAATCACTTGTTGAACACAATATATCAAAGAAAATATAAATAGTTCCGTTATATTCCGCGAATAATTTTTTGTATACAAAACTCGTACAAAAGTGAAATTATGGGTAAATACGCATGATGATCCTGATACAATATCTTGCAATATTCCTTGTTTAATTGCTCGCACTTTTGCAGTTAGAGCTCTCAATGTGTTACGGATGTGTATTGAAGAGTTGGGTAATACGCAGCCAACCGCTTCGATTGAGTTTGTTAAAACAAAAAAAAAAATAAATAAATAAACAAATTAGCTCTGAGAATTCGTTCAGATTTGGGAGGTATAGAGGAGCATATTGAAGAAAGTAAAGCTTTACTATTCTCAACAAAGTTGATCAGTGTCACAGTTAATATTGGGTTTGGGAAAAAGAAATGTCGTATTTGTGACCGAAATTTGACGCTTTATTCAACTTACTTAGAATTATCCGATTTAAGTCAAATATGCCCCGTTTTGTTCGCAAACTTGTTGCCATTTAGAAAGCAACTTCATTATCCCCCCTTTGTAAAACCACCCCTCCTTATTTGCAAAAAACTCAGACAACCAGTTTTCGTAAGCCTCTTTTGAGGCCAACTTGGTATCGCCAAGAGCGTTTTGCCTGGACCGGAAGAGATGATAGTCACTTGGTGCCAGATCCGGACTATATGGTGGGTGCGATAGGACATCCCATCCGAGGTCCCGTAGCTTCTGGCGGGTCATCAAAGATGTGTGAGGACGAGCATTGTCTTGGTGGAACACAACACCATTCCTATTGACCAATTCTGGCCGCTTCTGGTCAATTGCCTGCTTCAAACGATCAAGTTGCTCACAGTAGAGGACCGAATTAAGGATCTGGCCATAGTTGAGCAGCTCATAGTGGATAATTGCCTGCCAATCCCACCAAACACACAGTAAAGCCTTCCTGGCGGTCAATCCGTATTTGGCGATGGTTTGGGCCGGCTCGCCGCTTCTCGACCACGATGTTTTTAGCTTGACGTTGTCGTACGTGATCTACTTTTCATCGCCAGTCCCCATCCGCTCAAAAATTGGTGAAGTTCGATCCGTTTTAGCAGAGAATCGCAAGCGTTGATTCGGTCCAAGAGATTTTTTTGCGTCAACACGTGTGCAATAAAATATTCTGCAAATGGTTCCAAACGGGTTTGTGGTCTACACCTAGTTCCTGACTAATCGAGCGAATGCTCACATGCCGGTCTCTTTGGATAATTTCAATGACTAAGGTAGTAAAAACGTAAAATATGACGAATTTCTTGCTTGGTTTTTTTTTTTTTTTTTTTTTTTTTTTTTTATTTATTTTACATTGCGACTAGTTACAAAGAAAAAAATTTTATTAACTAACGAGCAATTTGTTTAGAATTTAGAAAATAAGGTATATACAACAGTTAACGCTAAGGTGTGGTTAGTACATTAAGTCTTTGGGCTTTCTGCGTTTTAGTCTTCTTCTCCAATTAGCTGGATTAGCGAGAATAATGGCCTCCGTATTGACGTGGTTTTTTAACCTTTCATCATGGGCTTTTGCTAGCTTTTTTATCGTGTCTACCACCGAGTCAATATTTAGGTCGCGTTCAAGATCGGAGCTACGGATATACCACGGAGCACCGACTGCACATTTAATAATTTTGTTTTGGAGCCTTTGTATAGATTGAATGTTACTTTGGCTGGAGCAACCCCATAACTGTGCGCCGTAGGACCATACAGGCTTCAGAATTTGTTTGTATATAATCATTTTATTATTGGTGGATAGTGCTGATTCCTTTCCCATAAGCCAATACATATTTCTGTATTTTAATTCCATTTCTTCTTTCTTTTTCTTTACACGTTCTTGCTTGGTGGATTCCATCTTTGACGCGCTATAACTTAAGAGTGAAACGTACGATCACAACACTGTCAAAGAGACACTTGTAGTACAGATTGTCATCTTCAAATCGCCGTTTAGTGTGACCCGATGCTATAAGTACAACGCAAGATATGTTTAAATGTCACGCTAAATTGGCAAAATACGACATTACTTTTTCCCCAACCCAATATTAGAAGCTCTTGATTTCTAGCTGGTCATAGCTATGACAGATTAAATGACCCTGTTCCCCACGAATAAATAAGCCCAATTTTTCGTTTCGCGAACAAGACTAGAAGGCAGAAAATCACATCCTTCTGAATAAAAAGCCAACTTTTGTATGTCTAAAAATGCCCAACCTGCTCTCACATATTTGCTCCAAAATTAAGGCCCTCGCCTCATTTGAAATAGGTTTTTTCAGAGTGTTTCTTTAAAAGCGTGTAAAACGGAAACGAAAAAAGATTTTTTTTTGTTTTGAGTATTTTAGTTCTTAATCCATCGAAATTTTTGACCATACGAGGTTCGTTCAAAAAGTTGTCAGTCTTCAGAACTGGTCTTTACATGGGCAATGGATGTAGCCGGTTCTACTAAGCCGATTTTGATGAAATAAAAATTTAAATGACGTAGAATTGATGTCGTTATCGTGTGAATTACGATCATTCGGAACACACATTTTTTAGTATTTTTTTGGTCCTGTAAATTAAGAAGAAGGATTAAACACGATTTGTTTTCTTTGAGCGTCCTCCATTTTGTGAATTTTCAGAATTTTTTTGAATTTTTTCAGCCTCTGAGTCTCGGAATTCGACACACCTTTTCTTGAAGCGATTTGAGCAACTTAAGTTTCTCTAAAATGTATCCCAAGCCGTAGCTACTCGTATATGAATTTTTTCCTCATCAGAACATGAATTTCAATAAAGGGTGGTTAAGTTTCAAGGGCTGAATAAAATACAATTTTTTTAGGAAATTATTGTAATTTCTCTATATTATGATAATACTGGTGTGACTCAATCGGCCTTGTCGGAATACTTCCAAACACCAACAAATCCAAATAATTCCATATCTAAAGGGTGGTTAAGTTTCAAAGGCCGGTGTTGATTTTGAATAAAATAGGTACATTTTTTTAGGAAATTATTATCATTTGTCTTTATTATAATAACACTGGTATGGCTCAATTATTTATAGAATAAAATATTGGCCAAATGGCCACCTCGACCTCGGCGGCACACCTTCATCAGATAGTCCAAATTTTCGATGACACTGAGTCATAATTGAGGTTCTATGCCATTAATGTGACGAATTATCTCATCCTTTAGCTCTTGAATTGTTGCTGGCTTATCGACGTACATCTTTTCTTTCAAATAACCCCAAAGAAAGAAGTCCAACGGTGTCGTTGACGTTTAGGTGTGGTTCACATTCAACATCAGACCTTGAAATTTGCCGCCCTTTATTTTAAGTCTTCTCTTTGTTTTTATTCTTATAACTTTAAGTGTCTGCAAGCGTTTAAATATATACAAAAAAATGTCGCAAAAGCATCACATAGCAGAATTACAAGCAATTTATCGTTGCTGGAATATCACCAAGCACTCGATTTGTCGAACTAACAAACTATTCACAGGCAAGCTTCACGCAAAATATGTTTATTGAATGACTAAAAAACATTAACTTAGTTGCTTCTCCTGGTTGGAAACCAGCAAACATAAGCCCACGATTGCAGCCATCAAGAGCGCTGCTTCTATCGGGCCAACTAAAACTTCAAACTACAAACTTCACACAAGTGATTGCCTGTCTTGCAAGCTTTCGACTCAGCCTGCCGCGCTGCTGACCCACACCTTCAATCTTGTGTTGCCACCTAGACTAGAGACGTACGTCTCTTTCGCTTACTTCATAATTAGAAACCCACATGCGGCATCGCGCCAACCAGGCAAAACTTTTGTTTCCTGGTGGCACTTTTTCACAACATACGAGCATTTTTTCTTCCTCCTCAGCTGCTGGTGTCTAGCCTAATTGGTTCAGCTTTACTTGTCTTATGCTTTCTTACTTTTTCTCCGTTTTTGCCGCCAATCTGCTAGCCGCAAATTGAAACTTTCAAAATAATTTTGCGGCTGCTTAGGCGAGGCTTAGAAAGTTTCCTTGTTAGCGGTAATGAAAAAATGCAAGACAACGGAAAAAGTGTGTTCTTTTGTAATTAAAACAACTTATATATTGGAAAAGAAGCAACACTTGCATGCCGGCAAATGGGTTTACAACACCTATATACATCTGTGTTCAAAATAATGGCAGTATGGCCAATTACTAGTTTAACCATTTTTTGCTCTGCGTTTATTGAGATAACTGGATACCAATAGAAGACGACGGGGTGGATATTCCCTCGCCTAGCTATGGCGAGGTCAGTGTCGCTATTCAGCGACTGAAGAATAATAAATCATTCGGAGCAGATGGACTCCGAGCTGAATTGTTCAAGGCCGGCGGCAATGGGCTGATTGGGTGCATGCATCGCCTGATGAGTAAAATATGACTAGGAGAAAGAATGCTCAACGATTGTAATCTGAGTGCCCTTTGTCCTGTGTTGAAGAAAGGCGACCCTACTATATGCGCCAACTACCGGCGGATCAGTCTTATCACCATCTCGTATAAAGTTCTGTCGAGCATATTGTGAGAAAGACTAAAACCATATGCCAGCTCACTAATTGGACCTTATCAATGTGGTTTTAGACATGGAAAGTCCACCATCGACTAGATCTTCGCATATTGTGGAAAAAACCTCAGCCCGATAAGGGATCGCCTATGTGCCACAATGTCTGAGCCCGGTATTCCCAGTAAACTGATCCGACTTTGCAAAATGACATTGAGCAACACGTCCAGCTCTATCAAGGTAGGAAAATACTACTCCGGACCTTTCAACACCGAGTGAGGTTTCAAATAAAGCGGTCCACTATCGTGTGAAGCTTCCTGATGGAAGGGGTATTGCGAAGAGCCAGTGTTCTTCAAAATGACATTATTTTCCCCAAAAGAGTCCAGCTCCTGGCATATGCTGATGACACTGACTCCACAGAGAACTGCAAGCGAGATGTTACGGCAGCATTTTCCGCTGTCGAAAGAGAATCAAATAGAGTGGGTCTGGTGGTTAATGAGGGCTAGATGAAGTATATGCTGTCCACTGGGAAAGATACACGTCGTTTTGGATCCAGCATTTCAGCGGGCAACTATAGCTTTGCAATCGTTAAGGAAGTTATATATCTGGACACGGCCGTCACAACAACAAACGATGTCAGCCTGGAGATAAACCGATGAATCACGCTTGCTAATAGGTGTTATTGTGGTCTCAGTAAGCAAGTGCTTACTGTCAACTTACCCGTGTTACTCTATGGCGCTGAAGCATGGGTTGTAACGGAGACTGATGCAGCGGCTCTTGGGGTATTCGAGAGAAAGATACTTCAGAAAATCTTCAGCCCTCTTCGTGTTGGCGATAACTACTACCGGCGAATGAATCATGAGCTGTATGAGCTCTACCACGGACATAGTGAAGCGCATCAATATTCAGCGCATGCGCTGGTTTATTATATTCAGTATTAGGTTAGGTTAGGTTAGCCTGGTTGGCAATAAGCCACGCATAGACCTTTTGGTCCATAGCGATACTAGATGGAGACCGACCTCTATGACTACTGAAAGTAGACATCATGTAGGATGTCAGCGCTTTTGCCGAATCTAAGTAGAGCTGGGAGATCCGCTTTTGAGACGTCCTCCAGACCCTCAAACAATGGGGCTCACAGGCGTTTTAGACGCGTTTTTAATAATGCCGGACAAACGCACAGAAGGTGTTCTAAAGTTTCCTCAACATCCTCTTTGCATTTCGTGCATTTGTCCGTGTTAGCAATCCCTATCTTGTACGCATGTGCAGCCAATAGATTATGACCTGTCAGCATACCTATGATAGTTCTGCAGTCCTTTCGCGAGAGCGTAAGTACGAATTGAGTCAGTTTTTTCTAGTTAGTTCTACACATAACTTTTGCTGTTTTGCATGTGTTCAGATTAGTCCACCTAGCTTCCAATCGCCTTTTCATGTGGTCGACCATTTCATTGTATATTGTATTTAGCGGTTTTAGTATGCCGTTCTCTTGTTCAAAAGGTAGTCTAACAGCACTTTTTGCTATCTCATCTACTATTTTGTTTCCCATAATGCCTTTGTGACCAGGGACGCAATAGATATGCAGTCTACTGTTTGCGGCTAGCCTTTCTATGGCCTCCCTGCTCCGTCGAACATTTTGGGACTTAATGAGCTTATTGCTTCTATTGCTGCTTGAGTGTCCAAGTATATATTAATTGTTGAGTTCTTTCTTGTTTTGTGTAGGCTAGCTCCGCGGCTCTCCCCACAGCGAAAACTTCCGCTTGGAAAATACTGCTGTGGTCTGGCAGCTCGATATGTTGCCTATCCCTAGTTTTGAGCAATAAATACCCGCTCCCACTCCGTCTAAAGTTTTAGAGCCGTCTGTATAGATGTGAAAAGTTCTATGGCCAGACTTCACGCCTTTGTGCCATCCCTCCTCTTCAATTGTAGTACGAAACCTTCTCTCCCAACTAAAGTACGGCATCATGTAGTCTGTGCAACCTGAGCTCCACTTTCTTATTGAGCTGTGTCCGAAAGTTCTGCATGTGAATGCCCCCGCAGCCACTAGCCTCCTCGCGGATTTCGCTGCCAGGTTTTCCGCCATAAGATCAATAGGTGGCATGCTGAGTATCATTTCCAGCGCCGCCGTTGGAGTGGTTTTCATCGCTCCTGTTATGCACAGAGCAGCGAGTCGTTGAATCCCTTCCAGTGGCATTAACCCATCTTCGGCCGCTACAAGAATCCGACATAATTTTCCATTTCCTTTTTAGTCAGTGCTTATAGGACCATAATGAAGAAAAATTAATAAAAAAAAATTCTGACCATCGGTGTTTTAGATATGGACTGGTCGAAAAATCGACCGCTGGCCAAAAACCGTCAAATATATTAAAAAAAATACAACATTTATGAAAAAAAATTAGCACACGAAGTCAATTTATTTCAAATACAAATATTTTTTTGTTGTTTTATTGATAGAAAAGTCGGCTTACAAATTTTTATGAAAATCATCAAAACATTTAGTATGTAAATGAATATTGCATTTTTTGCAAGTAAAAATAGTATGTTTCTTGCAAAATTTACACCGCCGAAATTTGTTTTCAATGCTTCTCATGACGGCGTGTACCCTTTCATTGATCCGAGGAAGGTTCGATGGACCTTCATCTCCATGTTCGTTTTCATACTCGTCCTCGTCCTTTTCGTAATTCAATAATTCTGTTGTGACTTTGGAACGAAAAGCAATTTGTGACAGTGGTTTTATCTTTTCAATTTTTGCCATCATACAATGAAGTTTCCATGCATTGACCATTGCGTTACCAAGAGCATTTGTCCATATTGGCCACCACCATTTTTTTCCTCTCATACATATTTTATAATTTGCCGCCGCATTATCATGGAGATCCACACCACCCATGCTATGATTATAGTCTTGAATAACTTTTGGCTGCGGGATAGTGATAGTTTGTTTTTTCTTCCGACAATATCTTTTAGTGCTAATAATTGTAGTGACTGTGGAGTTATTAGTTATAACATTGACTACAGCATTATTATTCCACCGAACAGTCAATATTTCTTGCTGATGATCAAGTAGTTGGTCAAATATTCCTCGTATTTCTTTTTTTAAGTTTCTCAAATGAGAATCGCCCATTCTATTTTCGCGTATAGTACCAGTTGCAAAAAATCGACGTTCGTTCAGAAGGCACATTAGATGGTATGAAGAGAAAAAATTATCAAAGAAAATGATGTGGCACTCAGGGTCAGATACGTTGGCAAGCAAGTTTAAGACTGTTTGTGCGCCTAGACCAATAGTTTTACTGAATGAACTAGAAAATAAGTACCCACTTTCAGAGCATAAGCACCATGTTTTAAACCCAAGCTGGATTGGCTTTCCCTTGATAAACATTTTGCAGGAGTGGCGTCCAAAGTATGGAATCATCTGTTCGTCTATAGAGAGATTATGGCTAAAGACTCCAAACTGTATAAACTTTTTGTTGAGAGCGTCAGTAATAAGACGAACCTTCGCAAAACGGTCTGGTGCGTTTAAATTCGTGTTTTCAGCGAGATGGAAAAACTGCTTAATTTTTTTAAACCGATTACGACTCATAGCCTGCTTCACAATTGGAACCCCCATGTCCGGTCGAACAGACCAGTAGTGGTCAATGTGTGGCAAAGTATGGTACCCCGATAGGTACAATATTCCAATAAACCTACGTATTTCGATTGGCGTGATGTTAATTGGAGCATTGTGTTGGTTTGCATACTCATTTGTGAAAGTGGTAATATTTGTGATAATATTATTATAATATTACAATAATATATTTCTTCCAATTTGATTGCTTTCTCATTTATTGGGGTCCTTGTGTATTGAAAATCTTTGGGTTTTCGCCATATGTGACGGGCAAAATCAGATTTACTTTTAAGCCTACCGCATACGATGGAAGTTGACGGATTTTCAGTCCCAATTAGGTCAGTTTCTGCTTCTCGAATATTTTCCACTTCTTTTGGGTACTGCAGCTCGACAGTGCCCGCGATTTCATTTACTAAGTCATTATTGTTGTCACTTAGCTGAATTACGTCATCATCCAGATCTTCTTCATTAGTCATGCTATCCAGGTATTTTCTAATAGTCCCGTACCATCCGATTTTGGAGGTAAGGTACTAGTGCTGAACTAGAATTTTGCTTCACTAGTAGTGATTTTCCCTGCAGGGGTAGTACCTTTCCTATACCACAAAGATACTCACTTCCATCTCTTTCAATAAGAAAAAAATATTGCTAGATTTTGTTCTATCCTACATGAGAGTTCCTGGCCAGCGGTCGATTTCTCAGCCACTAAAGTTTACGTCCATGAAACAGTAAAAATTATTGCAATATCAATATGTTACCATTTTGATTCTCTTAATTTCATCTATTCTCTTCACAATAAATTAGTAAAAATTATTTGTTTTTTTGGTTTTCATTATTTTTTCATCTGCACCAAAAATACGTAAAAATAGTGATAATTTCATTCTTTTACAAAAATCTGCCCCGAACCTTTTTTGCTTCAAAAATTATGCTCTAGAAATTATCTAAGTTCCAAATTTAAAACTTGTGAAAACTGATCAATAAATTTACATTTAGTTTCTGAGATATTGGAGTCCGAAGTTGATGGTCGAAAAATCGACCAGCTGCCGAAAATGGGTTAATTATGTCAGTTTTCTTGTCGCAGTCCACCATACTAAGGCCCCATACAGCAATATCGGTCTAAATACTGCCGTGTAGCACCAATGCATCAAAGAGGGTAAAGGACCCCGAGTAACGCCCAGCATTCTTTTACAATGTACAATGCATTGCTGGCCTTTTTCATCCTTTCCTCAACATTGTGCTTCCACAGCAATTTACTATCTAGTATTATTCCGAGGTACCTTTCATGGCCTTTGTAATTTTTGCAATGGCGTCGTAAGTCAGTCATATTTGGCATTTGTGAACTAGGCAGCTGAAGTAATTAAACAGACTAAATAAAAATTACCGTCACGAAGACAAATTTTTATTATATTCATTGTTGTATCATATTGTGGACTAATATTTAAAGTTATAATAAAATTGGATGATTAATTTTGCGCTAATAACATCGTTCGCTCATGCTCATCTGGAAGAGGAGGCTTACCGAAGACAGGCATTTTATTATGTTTTTTTAAATTATATATTTTTCATCCTGTCTATTTTGTCACTCGATTTAGTGCAACAAGCATTAAGAGCAACAAACAAACAAGAAATCAAAATTTTTTTATTAAATAAATAAAACCGAGGAACTCGAATGAAATATGCGAAACTTGTAAAACTCTCCAAAATCTATGAAGCTTTGCATACCAACTACTTTTGCAACAATATTTCTAGCATGTGTTGTTGTTCCAGTATTGCTGGCATTCTGTGAGTTCATACAAGTGGACGTATCGGTCAAATGCAGAACTTCCTTCGCCCTATTTTGGGGTGGAGCAGTGCTAATGATTATTCTCGTTCTTTTGTTTTTTTTGTTTGTTTTGCTTTTGACTGAAACTGCAGCTTCTGGTACATAGTTGAAGTTGTACTTGCTGGCGCTACTATCCCGCATTTTGTTGTCATTGTTTATTTACAACTGCAGCTATGCAAACTATTTCGCAAGCAGCCTGGCATTTGCATTCGAAACAATTGTGGATAGACGCAGAAGGCGGCATGAATGATGCGCGCCAGTAAAAGCTGGTGAAAGAAATGAATGAGAGGTAAGGAAAGAGAAAAGGGCACCGAATTTCAGCCAGCAAATGCAACTGAAATCGCTTTGGCCGATTGGCCAACTTAGGCTAAACCAACGCACCCAGCGCCAAGTGCAGTGAGTGCCGCTGCCATTGCTGCTACCTCTGCTGCTTCTAGCTTTCCACTTACTTCACTTCCTAGTTGCTGCAGCTTCACCACATTGCGCTTGACGCTATGTTTTGCTTGTATGCAAGTGTTATGCAACTTTTTAATAGCCACCTTTTAGGCGCATTACTTACAAAGCATGCCAATAATCCGGCCTAATTACATTTACAGCTTAAGTTTTATTTATTTAGATAGTTTTTCCAGTACATTGCTGCTGCTCACTCTCTGCCGTTTGCGCTTTGTTGCACTAATTGTTGTTGTTGCTGCCTTTGACTTGCAGTGTCGGGTTGTTAATTTAATATTTTAGCAGTTCGCTTGCATATAAAAGCCATGTTAATTTACTGCTCTATTAGGGCTTCATTCATTCGCATTCGCATTCGCACAAAGCAGGTGGTAATCCCTGGGCGGAGGCGTAATTTTCCTAATGAAAGTGTGCCGTTGAGAAAGTGTGAAAGTGTGGGAGCATAAAAAGATGGCTGGTTGATGGTGGCGCTCCAAAAAGGATTACAGGTTTTATGCAATATGTTTTTGATGGCAGACTGGTTTAATAAATACAAAATTTCGTGGTGTTTTATTTCTATTTATTTTTAATTTTTTTTTGTTTTTGGAAATTGTTTGGGTGAAAGTTGTGCGCAAATCTAGATTAAAAGAGTTGCGCCGTTTTTATTTAGAGAAAATATAAGTGCAAAGGCAGATTCCATTACTTAGTTGGATATGAATTTGTAAAACGATATTAAGAGAAGTAAAATAATTGCACTAGCGTACAGAAAGTTGGATTCATGTGCTGCAGAACTTTTATAGAATTTTTTCGAGTAATGGCAAACCACTGAATTAGTCTGAGAAGAATGTGAAATATCTTGAGTTTGTTTAAAAAGAAGAAATATTTCGCTTTACCCCCCGTTTATGTGATAATTCGTACAAAGGGACTGAGATTAGGGTGTTTAAGGCCCTTGGCTCATTTGAAATAAATAACGACATTTATAGTGAATAAAAACCTGTTTGTCTTTTCGATTTCAGACACCTGTAAGACCAGTTTTGAAGGCTGACAACATTTTCAACGAACCTTCAATGGTCAAAAACAAATTTTTGTTGTTTTTTAACAATAGATTAGAAAACAAAATAGTAAAAAAAATAAGCAATCTTTTTTCGTTTCCGTTTTACATACTTTTAAAGAAACGCCTAGAAAACTATATATAAAATGAGGCGAGGACCTTAAATGTTTCTTGTTTTAGCTTTTTTTGTTAATTTTTTTTTAATTGAATGCGTATTATCTCAAGATATTGTGTCAAAATACCGATCTTAGTAAAATTGGTGAAAACATGAGCATTTTAGCAGCTGTTGCTAGATGCCAAGTTTTTAAGCCTGCTTGTCTGCCTGTCTTAGCTCAATTTCTTTGGTATTTCTTCACATAACTCAGCAGTTATCACTTGCAACTGTTTTAAATTTTTTTTTTATAACTTTTAATTGCACAGTAGAAAATTGATCGACTTTTATAGTGCAACGAAAATTTTAGAAACTAAAAAAAAAATCCACGCTGGAATGCCTCGAAAAACATCTTATTTTTCTTATTTCAGATGTCCCTACTGCGAGCCAGTACTAGTGACTTACATACACTCACTCAACTTAAAAATATTGTGAAAATGTTGCATTATTACATGGAAATTGCCTAAGTAACTAACACTTTCTGCATTACCAAAAAAATTTTCTTCAAAACATGCCTTTTTCATCCTTTTTAGAAATTCTTCGCTTCCTCCACTTGAAAAAGCATTTAAAATGTGTCCTTTGTGATACCATACAGGAGGAGGGGAGGGGAAAAGGAGTGGTGAGGAACCAGATAGGTGAAAAAGGGAAGAATGGGCTTGGATTAGAGGATGACGAGCAACAGTGGCGATTTACGTTTGCATTGACCGCCTCAAGCTACTGATGAATTTCACTAGGCGTATGATATTTAAACCCGCAATATCCGCCGGTGTAGCGAAAAAGTGAGAGGCCAGATGTTTAAAGCTTAGCCCGACGAGAGCAGTGTAGCTGAGAAAAGGTGTTGAGACGATTTCACCTCGTCCTCCTAACAGTTTCTGCAGAAAGGGCTTGAAGCAATACCAAGCCGTACCGCATGGACACCTAACGGACAATGTCCGGTGAGGACACCTACCAGATTTGATAGCTGTAGCTTCTTAAGGGAACTTCAATCCTCTCATTTTGTGATACAGCCGTCTCAAGGATCCCTTCTTTAGCCAGCTAATGGGCCTAACAGTTTCTCTCTAAGCAGCTATGACAGGGAACGTGAATGAGCCTAATATCGAAGTATTCCGATGCAATCGAGAGGGAAATCAGGCATTCCCTTCTAATTTTGAGCCCACAAAAAACGAGGCCCTAATTTCCGCCTGGCTGTCGGAGTAGATATTTATCCTTTAATCTCCTCCAGCTTCCTTAAATTGCGGCTACTCCCGCTTGGAAAACACTACAGTAGTCCTGAAGCTTGAATTTGAGCTTGATGGGGAACTCCTCGCAGAATACTTCCCCCACCAACTCTTCCGTCCAACTTTGAGCTATCCGTAAACATATCTGCCACGCCTTGCCTCCGAAAGTTGCATCCCGCCCAATCTTCATTTGAAGGAATATGAATGGAAAAAGTTCCGCTCGGACCCAGCGCGGGTGTACAATGGTCCATGGCACCATAGGGATGAACAAAAGTTTTTAAGAATGCTAGAGTGCCTGTAGCTTAAGTCTAGTTCTGCCTGCAATGTCCACGGTTACCACATTCATCATAGCGTTGAGTGCTAGACTAGGAGTGGTCCGAAGCAGTCCACTGAGAGCAGACCTTTGAACCCTCTCTAGCTTCTTAACTGATGTCATTTAGAGAATTCTACCAGACAAGGACTCCGTACAGCAAAATTGGCTTTATAATTGTGTTATAAAGCCAAAAAGTTAATTTTGGCGAAAGGTTCCATCTTTTGTCGATAGCGTCCCTACAGTCATACAAGGCGATTGTGTCCTTTCTAATTCTCTCCTCAATGTTTGGCTTCCACGTTAACCCTCTGTCAAGAACAAGTCCCAGGTACTTAAGCCTATCAGAGCGCACTAACGGGGTGCTTGCTATTGAGGGAAGAAAGACGCTAGGTATTTTGTATTTCCTCGTAAATAAGACGAGCTCCGTCTTCAGAGGATTTATCAAGAGACCACAATTTTCGGTCCATGTCACAACTAGATTCAGATAAGCGTGCATCGGGTCCAACAGAGTATCTGCAAACTTTCCTTTGACAATAAGTGCCACGACATCCGCGTAAGCAATAACGATTGCTTGGCGCTCTGTATGGGAAGTTGCACCATTTTATTGCAACCAAATGTCGTCGATGTTTAGCTGATTTATTTTTCAGAAACAAAAATTCAGTCAATATGGCTGGATAGCGCTCGCCATTCACCTTAATGACAGCTACTTCCTTTTTCGAAATTATTATCGAGTAGCGACAATGCCGTCAGTGCTCTATGAACTTCTCTATGATGAGTTGTCAAACCTTACTGAATAGAAATGTCAACACAGTTTCGCATTCTTAGCTATCAAATCGTAATTATCGACGTAGAAAATGCTCAATCAACTAAGAAAGAACTCTCTATAGAATTATATCTTGCAAGTCAAGTTATTTTTTATTGAAATATTTTCTTTTATTTCTGATGTTTTCCATACAATTTTCTTATCTGTTCCAACATAAAATTGATTTCCTGGTATTTGCTGAAATTAAAATGAGCTGCAAGTCTTACTGCCCATTATGCAACACTTGAACTTTTTCTTCAATGGTTTTATGCACTCTTTCCCTTTTTCTAGGCTCGGATTTCCTGTTTCTTGCCTCAAATTTCCTCAAGTAGTTATTAGTTGTATACAAGCATTTTCGGTCAACTTCCAGGTATATACCTATGTAATGAGACTTTTTTTTTAATTTCAAAGGTTGATTAACAAAATATGGATACAAATTTAATCTTCAAAATAATAGCCATCACTAGCGACACATTTTTCTCATCTCTCAGGCAATTTGTGGATGCCGCGCCTGCGGAATTTTTCACACCACCTGAAGCACTGCACAAGCTCTACTTAGAGCATGTCCACCATAAGCTTCTATAAGCATTTGATGAGCTTGAGAAGCGTTTTTCTTCAATTGTTAACAGAAAGACAACGATGTCCGCAAAGCGTAGTTTGAAGGCACGAAATTCGATATTTTTAAGAGCGAGAAAAATGCATTGTTGTATGAAACGTAACAAACAATGAACTGAATGTTGTTGAGAGATGACAGACGAGAAAAACAAAACATTTGGGAAGGTTTAAAAATACTCCTAGCGACATCTATGTAAAGCTCACGAAACAGTGCATTAAGAGTTGGATCTGAAGCATGCGCCTGCCTACGTTCTCTTGATCACAAAAGGAACTGGTTTCCATTTAAGTGGCATGATTGTTAAACAGTCAAATTAAGCGAGTCAAATCTAATCCAATCACTCTTAATTTAATGGTTGAAAAGTTTTGCCTCTGAGCCGTCTGAATGAAAATGAACCATTTGGGAGTACTAGCAATGGAAAGAATGAACACAAAATTGCAAAATGTAAAACAAGTTTGTATGCCGCAAAAATGTCTACATTAAATTAAGCAACTGCGCAAAATTTATTAACTGGAATTGAAAAAAGAAAATCAGCTGTACTTATCACTTTAAATGAATCTCCTCCACTTCGGGACTCCATGTCGTATACGCAACTAATGAGCACCGAAGACCCTTAAATCTACTCAAAAGCAAATTGCCCTTTAAAAGTACAATTTCCACCAAATGCATCTCACTTTACCGATATTAAACTTCAATTTCAACCCCAGTCACTATTCCAATTTCAACAGTGCATTTAAACACAATTTTACACCTGCCATGTAAGGACGCCCCACGCCCTCCACTCACTCACAACACCAAGCGCATTAAACGCATTTCAGCGTAGCGAAAGTGGCGGAAGAAAAATGTGTGTAAGTGTCGAGAATTACGGCAATAAAATGTAAAGCGAAGCATGAAAATAACTACAGCAAAAATAAAATAAGAAAAACGCAGGGAAAAAGAGTGGGGAAAAACTATTTTTTAAAATAAAAAGCGGAAAAAATTCGAAATTAAGAGCAGCAAACAAGTCGGAGCAAATACTGTATTTAAAATAAAATGAAAATGGTGCAAAAAGTAAAACATAAAAACAGCGAAAAAGCAGGAGGCCCTGTTTAGCACACACTCACACACACACTAATACTCACATATGTACATAGTTATAGGTATACAAACACGAGCAGGTAACATATTAAATATATATGGATATGCTGACGTATAAACAAATGTTGTTTTGGATGAAACAACATTTAGAAAAAATTCACGGAAATGTGCATAAAATTGCTTAAAACAAATAATGCAAAAAATATATATATTTTTTTTAGACGCAAACATACGCACCTCATTTAAAATGTGGTCGGTGATGCGGAAAAGTGCAACAAACTGCTTGTATGTCGATGTAAGTAAGGACGTTAGGCAACACCAACAAAATAAGGCAGCTATGAGTGAATTTAATGGAGTGCATAGTGAATGCAAAAATGCAGTGAAAGTCGGGAAATGAATGGATGAAAAAATGCAATGTAAGGGAGTACAAAAAAAATTTTATGGGAAATGTCAAAAAACGAGAAAAATCGGCTGCCAAGCTAGCAAATACAAGTAGGTAGGTTAGATCGCCAATGCGAGGGCCCACCTATACGAGAAATAAAATGCATCCAGGAGTGATAACTGTGGGTACATTTAAATCAAAGGGAGTTTTAGAGAAGCAACTTCATAACCTTTAAACTTTTTGTGTGCTCCACTCATTTTCATGTTCGGCATCAAGTACCGAATGGTGTCAAAATATTGCCAAAATATTGAACAACTTTTTTATTAAGCACAAATTCGCATAATGCCCCCTAGATGTCTGGTTGCTCCTTTCACTAGGCTGAGTTCGATAAGGCTATGGAGGCTAAGGTGTATATGTAGAGTAAATAAATAGAGGGTCGAGTTTATCTGCATGAACGACAGATTGCAGGCTGTAAATATAAGCTATTACGGACAGCTCAAACTGCACCAAAACAAACTCTTGTCAGGGACGCGTAAACGATAGGCCTTTAGCACCCTTATGCGGCCAAGAGCTACGTATGATTGTGAAACATGGATTCTGACTACTAATATAAAGAACTACCCTTAGCGCTATCGCTTTGATCGTAAAATTTTGAGTAGAATTTTTGGTACTGTTCGAGCAACAGATACTGTTCGAGGCATTGATGAGCTACAGAATTGAAAAAAAAAATTTAACTTAAGATTGGCAGATGATGTGGAAGAAGACCTGTGTAGCATGAACGCACGAAGAAGCCATGCAGTGAACTGAGACGTATGGCGCGAAATAGATGGAGAAAGAAAGCATTGGCTCACCCCGAGTTGTAAATGCTATGGTGATGATGGTGGCGAAAGAATAGCGAACAGAGGAGGAAGCAGAGAAGTAGGTGATACAAGAAAAGTGGAGAGGAGGAAGAGAGAATACAAAGCTGCTTCTTCCGCATATACTTCCTCTTCGTTGCATGAAAACTTATATTATATTAAACTCAAGAGCAGTGGCAAGGTGAATTCTGTGGAAAAAAATACATTTCTAATATTTGTATTATTTTTTGTTCTGGTGATATACACAGTATTATGCAGTTTGGTTTAATATTTTGTAAGTAACAGTTTCTTAAAATTTACTGAAATTTTACGCACACGTACTAGAAAGAATTGATTTTGCGTTGTACACCATAGCTCTCAAAAGTATCATCGAAAACAAAAAAAAAAAATTAAGAATTTATTAAAGTAAATGTTTCCCGATGTATTGTATTTTTGACTTTTTGATTTTTTTTTTCAATGTTGTCTCGTAATTTAATTAGTTTAATTAATAGTAGAATTTGGCAGCCAGAAAAATGATATTCACTACGAAAATTGATTGGCATGCAATTGTAATATTAAGGCCGTTGCTTTATTTGCAATGGTGTTTTTGAGGTGTTTCTTTAAAAGCGTGTAAAATGGAAGCGCAAAATGATTTTTAATTTTTATTTTGAGTGTTTTATTTTTTGATCTATTATTAAAAAAATAAAAATTTTGTTTTGGTCATACAAGGTTCGTTCAAAAAGTTACTAGCCTCCAAAAAGTTACTAGCCTTCAACAAAAGGTCTTCCAAAAAATGCTATGGCGAATTCTGTGACGTTTTTTGACCTTTTTTTTAATTTAAAGTTCCGAAAAAAGTAAAAAAAATTTTTTCTAGTTTCTTTTTTTTAATTTTTGTTTAGAGTAGTATTTCATTTCACGATCTATTACTAAAAAATAAAAAATATTCTTTGGCCACACAAGGTTCGTTGCCAAAGTTACAACTTTCAAAAAAAGGTCTTCCAATAAAAGTTATGGCGCTGGCTAAAGTCAACAAGACTAAAAGGTTTTTGTCCAGTATAAATGACACTATAGTGTGAACTACGATCTACAAAAAAAAAAAAAATAGCGGGCGTTCAAAGATGAAAACCCGTTTTTGACCATTTTAATTACCATTCTATTATAAAGGCTCGAAAAAAACACAAAAAAGTTTTTTTTAACATGCAGGGTCTGACACTCAAAACGTAATCAATTAAAAAGGCTATACATTTAGTTAGGAAAATTACTTTTATTCAATTCAAAGCAAAAAAATGTGTGGAAATAATACAAAATTAAAAATCAATTTACTTTTGCTCGATATGACCACCTTTTGCCTTGACTATGGCCGTGAGATGATCCAGAAACGAAACGGAAGCTGCCAGAATGTGACTTCCAGGTATTTTGGCGGACAATGGCTTTTTTGCATGCCTCGAGACTAGTGAATGTTTTAGTTCAGGCTTTGTTCTCCAAAGTGGCCCAAAGAGAATAATCCATAGGACTCGAGTCTGGTGAATTTCAAAGCCATTGTTTGGACGTCATGAAGTTCGTAACGTTGTTTTTTAGCCATTCTTGATTCACTCGAGCTTTGTGAGACGTTGCCGAGTGCTGTTGAGACGTCCATGGTCTGCCGCGGAAATGTTTGTCTACTCACAGCTTCAAAGCAACCTCCAGAATACTTTCCCGATAATATTTCGCATTTGCCTTGACGCCAGGCGCGATGAAAACGATTCGAGGGCGTTCATCGGCGGTTAGAGCGGCCCAAAACCATTACCTGTGGCGGGTGCTGACTCCTGGTGGCCACTCGATGACTAAAATTCTAATATGAACGATCGGTCAAATAAACTTTATCGATTTGGGAATTTAAGAATTGCTCAATTTAAATTTTATTTCATCAAAATCGATTCAGTAGAACCGGCTATATCTGTGTCACCAGCTCGAAAAACGTGGTTCCGTATGAAGACCACTAACAAACTAATTTGCGCGTGCTTTCGAACAACTGGCTTTGTAAAGATTCGAACCACTAAATTCGAGCAGATGCATGTGCGTGTGTACATATGCTTATATTTATGTTTGTTTATGTACCAGGAAACTAATTTTGCAGTTTTGCTTTGTTTTGTCTGAAAACTAATTTTGAAGTTTTGCTGTAGAGGTTGCGTCACTAAAATGACTATATCTCCATAAATATTCGGAATTTCGAAAAATACTTTGGGGACGATATTTTTGAATTTTAAGTCTACGTAATCTACCTGAAAGATTGAACATTTTTTTCGGATATTTGGTTTTTGAAATGAGGCGAGGGAGGACATTAATGACAATTTCAGAAGCCAATAAGAAAATAACTTGGATGACTACCTGCTGAATTAATTTAAGAAGTAATGTAGATTTTAAGCTATGCAGTGCACAGATCTCAAAAGTAGAAAGTTTGAGAAAAACTGTTGAAATAAAATAATATATCACAAATCTGGTATCATCTATAGTAAAAATACTAAATATACTTGTATATCCTTTGCATTACACCTTTTCTTCTTCCTCCTGAATGCTAAGTATGGCAAACACAAGGTTCTAAGTTTCGCTGCGTATTTTGAAAAAAAAAAAAATTTAAATTCGAAAAAAAACCAGGCCACGAGCAACGAACCCTCAAATACTCACAACGCGCGTTAAGTTTTCTCTGATCAACTTGAAATATGGACAAAATATTCTTACAAAAATATAGTAAATAAAAAAAAAATGTTTAGATGCCTTTCTATGGTAACTGTCTGGAAGATGATAAAAATGCATCACGGGATTTCACGAGGCTAGGATTTGAATAATTTTACTCTCGAATTTGAAACATGCGGAATTTACTTTTTATTACACCCCGTTTTTCTACCCACATGTTTCGAGACATTCGTGTGGGTAGCTACTTTAGTAAGAATATTTCATCGCATGATTTCATAGCCACTGATGCCCAGCTAAAGTTTAGAACCCCAGTTTAGTTAGCCTAAAGCGCTCTTGGTCATCTTTGATTTATGTGCTTGTATTCGTTCCATTTTTGCTGAGCTGACTAAGAATCCATGCGTTCGAGGGCACTCCGCAAGTAATTAAAGGTTCTACGATATGTTTTTAGACATTTTTATAGAAACTAACTCATGTTCCATTCACGTACCCCAACTGATTTCCAGTAATATCTGTATGAGCTAACCCTACTATGTAATATCTGTACAGGTGCCAGTCTGAGAAGAAAGTGACGCCAAGCATAATCAGGTACTTCGTGATCAGATGAATAGACTCTCTCTCGTAGGAGTCAGAAGGACTTTATCGAAACTACAACACACTGTGGTCAACTGTTGCATTGGAGCTTTTCCCACTAATTCAGGCCCAGCATTAGATGCTCTGGTTCGTCTACTCCCACTTGATGCTTTCATCTAATTAGAGCCCTTGAAGGCCATCAGCAGGCTAAAACACAATGGGAATTTGTACGGCCCCTGTCTGGCATTGGACAACAGAGAAGGCATGGACTTTGATCCAACGATCCTCGCTATGCCTCTTGACTCCATGGCATTAAGAGTCGTACTTAAAAAGAGACATAGAGTGGTACTGCCAGAGGCTCAATTCCGATCAAACTCTGAAAATGAGCCCGACAAACACTGTTTTCGCATTTTCACGGATAGTTCCAGGACCGAGCTTGGCTCCGGCTCTGGGGTTTACGTGGAATGCAGCAGGAAAAAACTGCACTTTGCGCTTGGAATGTAAGCATCTATGTTTCAAGCGGAGGTGTATGCTGTTCAAGAAGCGATGAACTTTGTTGTGGTAAAAAGATGGAGAGGCAGATCTGTATGTGGCGGCAACGACAGCCAGACTGCGCTTATGGCCTTAGACAGCCCTCCAACCACTTCAAGGGTAGTTGAGTCCGGTAAATTCAGGCTGAACTATGTCGGTTAACATAGTGGGTATCGTGAGTAACGATATCTTTGACTCTTTAGCTAGGATGGTCTCTAACCCCAACTTATTTAACTCGGAGCCCGTACTGCCACTCCCTTCTGCAGCCATCAAAGCCACTCTTAGCGAACAGGTTATTCTAACTCACAAGCGAGTTTAGTAGGCTGAGACAGGCTGTAGATGGACAAAACCTTGTTACCTGCCATGTCCGATTGACTGTCGCAGATCCTCCTGTCATTAAGCAGAAGGGTGTGTAGGTAGCTGGTTGGACTGATGACTGACCACTTTCTATGGGTGAAGCACCTGGAAAAGGTAGGCATCTCAGAGAGTGCACTAGGCCCAGCATGTGGAGAGAGGATGAGACTGCCCGGCCTTCTCACGAATCAGGCTTGATATCTTTGGTACTGTTGTGTTAAGCAGCGACTCCCTTGGCTCCTTGGCAACACAAGATCTACTCAGATTTCTTCGGCGGTTGGGTAGATTTCAAGAAAATTAAAAAGGGAACCCGAGTGCTGGACTTAATGTTGTCTGAGTGCTGTACTTAGCAGTTGTCCCGACGAAAAAAGAAACAAATGAAATGCTTTGCCAGTGAACTCAAGCCCTGAATTTGAGCCCTTGAATTTTCCATGTATTTTCGAGTGTCACCTGTGTGTTCCATTTCCATAGATTACTTGGCTGGAGGTAAATCTGACAAAAAGAACTTTTTGATTAAAGCCGAATTATAACTCGTATGAAAATTATAAACAGCCCTGCTGTTGCGAAAAGTCGCTTGCCCTTGGAGAGTTTTTTCCAGGTCTTAAGCTGCAAAAGGAACTGCAAGTCTACAATTGTGGAGAACATTGAATACCTTAATCCTTTTCGTTAAGCTAGATTTCCAACCTCTTCCAACTTTGGTGGATAAAAAAATTGATAGTGGAGAAAACTCTCCTTTTTGCACTTTCAGAGAATTGAATTCAGCCGCTCTGAACTCGGTCGGGTTTTATAAAAATCAAAAAATCTTTTGCCACTAAGTCCATTAGACTAACAAGAAAGTGTCTATTTTACATTCAAAAAGCACTATTGTAGTACGCCAAATACCGGTAAGCCAGCAACTAAATTAACAGGCTGACAGCAACTAGAATTGCGGTACCATTGGCGCCGCTGGTAGTTATATTTTCAGTAGTTATTTTCGACACTGTTATCGCCATCAATACCAGCCAAGAGGCAGTGAATTGCCTGGTGTCACACTCTAAATATGTGAATATGCGCATATCTGCAAGCTTTTGCTAGCATTCATTGCATGCACACACATACAACTAAAAAATACATACATATATACATACGTAAATACATACATACATGCATACATACATACATACATACATACATACGTAAATACATGCATACATACCTACCCATATTAGTACACCACAACGAGCCAGCCAATTACTTACACTACGGCCGTCGGTGTTGCCCGCCTGTCACCAGCAAACATTTGGCACTTTGTTCGGCTACCATTTTGACCTATCGGTTGTTGCGGCATCTTGTTGTGACTTTGGTATTTTCGTTTGCAACAGGACCGCAAAACATGTAATTTCTCATATTTGCGGCATCGATAGGTGTCCTGAGGGCTCCCAGGGCGATGATCAACACGATGGTGCTTGTAAGCATTTGTCTATGTATGCAAATGCGCTACTTATAGATGTATGTACATTTTGGTCAACTAATTTACTTGCATGTGGAACTTATCAGTGTGCGATTACTCAGGTGAACACAGGGAAACCTACCAGTGCTCATAGATGTACTTGAAAATACCTTGAGGAGAAATTGTTGGCGCTCGCCTACTTTTCTAATGAATTTGAAGCTCAAACTAACAAAAAACTATAGCCCATCAACCTCTTGATCAGTTGATCAACTTTTTGTTCAATTTGTGTTTCTTTTTTAATGTTCATTATTTCTGTATAAAGGCATAGCTCGTTGTCATACAAAAACGCTATAAATCTAAAATTCCAATTTTATACACAATTTAATAACAAATCACAAACTTACATCACAATTCCATAGGTTTTAATTAGAATCTCTAGATGTTTGTTACGCAATTTTACAGCCTTTTAAGCTTTAATATAATAATTTCCAAATATAAGATTGCTAAAAAATCTCGTTGGTTGGTTGGTTAAGGTGGTGATTCATCCAGAATCCAACTAGGTCTTCCGCACCATTTTGTTGCCACATCCTCGCTACCAACTGTGAGGCTTAAGAACCTTATTAGGTTGTTGACGTCTAAGCCACACAGTTGTTGGAGACTCGCGAACAGTGGTTTGCCCAGACTTGACATTTTCTCATTCCACAAGGCAGGGCATTCACAGATGAAATGGTGAATGCTTACATAAAGAAAAGTCAGGTTGCTTACATAAAGAAAAAGTCTTGTTGATTTTTTATAATGGTTTTCTTTACCGCTGGTGTGAAATTTTTTCTAAAAAAAGTTGGAATTCAGTGTGGGTTGTTAGACGATGAACTATTTTTTTTTTTAAATAATAAACATTAAAAAAGGAAAATTTGCAAAACTAGTCAAAAGTTGATGCGCTATCATTTGTTACGGGCTTACTTAAAAATACCCTTCTGGATTCAGCGCGATCAAATTTATCTCAAAAAAACAATTTTTTTTTGTTTCATTATATCTTTACAAAATTTGGTTTTGTTAACGAAGCTCTCAAAATAAAATTTTTAAAAACCGTTGAGAGCTTTTTACCGGTAAATATTGCCTTAAGAAATTTAGGACCACAATTTTCATCCGGCTCATATTGTTCAGAAGATGCAGCTGTTGTCACACAGAGAGTTTCTGTTGAAAGGTATTTCTAATATCTTTTTTTTGGTTTTTTAAGTCTTTTTTTACTTTCACTTTTTTCAGGTGAAATTTTGGAACTTGGTTTTATATGGCTTTGTAGGAGAATGAACTATATATATATATATTAGGGCGGGTCGATTTAAAAATCGCTCATTGCTCTGTGAAAATCGTATTCTAGCGATCAAAATAAGAAACTTTGCCGAAGGAACCATACCTCTAAAACGAATTCTGATATCCTCCAATTTGGGTCGAACGAAAAATCCCCCTTTGATCCATTTAGAGTGCTCCAATCGAGTCCAAATGTATGACCGACCCCCACTAACTTTGGACGGCCGATCCACCCATCCCAGTGGCACACCCCCTGGAACTCCCCTGGGGGGATCCCCGTACAATCATTTCAAAATATCACCATTTTTGGCCTTTACATGAGAAAAGAAACTAAAAAGTTCGACCCAAATTGGGGGACATCAGAATTCGTTTTAGAGGTGTGGTTCCTTCGGCAAAGTTTCTTATTTTGATCCCTAGAATATGATTTTAACAGAGCAATGGGCGATTTTTTTGCTTCCCCACAAATCGACCCGGCCTAATATATATATATATATATATTATTGGCGCACTTGGGTGTTTGGTCGAGCTCCTCCTCCTATTTGTGGTGTGCGACTTGATGTTGTTCCACAAATGGAGGGGCCAACAGTTTCAAGCCGACTCCGAACGGCAGATATTTTTATGAGGAACCTTTTCATGGCCGAAATACACGCGGAGGTTTGCCATTGCCTGCCGAGGGGCGACCGCTATTAGAAAAATGTTTTTCTTAATTTTGGTGTTTTCACCGAGATTCGAACCGACGTTCTCTCTGTGCATTCCGAATGGTAGTCAAGCACCAACCCATTCGGCTACGGCGGCCGCCTATTTTTAAGATATATTATTTTTAAGATATTATACTTAAAACGAAAGCAAAAAAATTTCAAATTTTTTGAAAATTCTGACTACGCCTAACCCTTAAAAGACTAGTGACATCACTAACCCATTTCTCCCCGCAAATGATGCTGGAAACGGTATTTCGACTAGAGGATCATAAATTGCGGTTTCTAATGTACTAAAATTTACCACATCATTGAGGATGCTTCTTAGTTCAGTAAAGATGTCATTTGATGTCACACCTTGCCATTTAGTCCATGAAAGAATCCACCTTTTGCGCGCTAATGAGCGGAAATTGTGTTAACACCTGATTTCATGTAAAGAATTTGGTGCCTCTAAAATCTTAATTAGAAGAATGCAGCGTCTTAGGGTGAATGTTGTACAAATCATTCATTAGATAAAATCCAAAATCGGCTTACAGGGCTCTGAAAAATTTAGCTGACAAAAAGCGCTAATGTACACCTCGCCTGAATTAAATCAAATATTTTATTTGTCTTATTAAACCGCAATATGCAAAAAATATTTCAGTTTTCTTCAATTTCTTGCATTTTTTCGAAGATACTTGCATTTCTGCTTTACTTCATTTATACTCGTTTATGCACGGCGATTTATCAGCTCGCAAATTGAATGTCAAAATGTCATTTCCGTACACAAAATGCTACCCAAGTGCACGGAAAGTCTGTCGCCGTACAAAGAGGGCTGCATGAGCAAGTTTTCATACCTACATACGAGCATATCCATACACTCATATGCTGCATAAAGTTATGGATATCCTTCAGCATAACAATAACAACAGCGCAGCGTCAGCAAAACGACATACCAGAGGCTGCAAATCAAACAACTCAATGGTTGCTCACTTAATATCCGGCAGTTGAAAATGTTGCCGAATACCCCGAGTACCTAAGACAAGCTACTACTGCATCGAGACATAGACAATTTGCAAAGGCACAGAGCGCTGCTCACAGACTTGTCACAATGGTGAAAGGGATGGCATCAAAGTAGCTGAGCAGCTCAGCAGCTCGGCAGTTCGGCAACTCAAATGAACACTGGACAATTGCAATCATACAAATGTGCTCATTTAGCATAGAAAATAGCTGTTCAAAATGTAACGAAAATGTTGACAAAGGGAATAACCATTACAACAACAGTGGCATTATAGGAAGGCTGCATACTTAGGCAACAAAACGAGCAACATACCAGCATCAATAGCAATGAGTTGAGACAGAATAATTGATTGTATTGTTCGAAGTTTAGCTGATGAAATGAGGGAAGACATCGAAGTTGAGGAGCGACACTGAAAGGTGCAAGAGGTATATAGATATTTAGATAGAAGTATGTCCTTATCAATCAGATCATGTCTTAGAGAGGCTCTCAATGCACTGACACACGTTATTCAAATAGACCTACATACGAAGGGTGCCTTTTATATGTCGGGATTAGAGATCAAAAACAAATTTTAATCATCGAAAATCACTTTATTGTTTTTCAAAATATTCTCCATGAAGATCTATACACTTTTGCATGCGTTTGAACCAATTGTCGAAGCACTTTTGCCACTCTGAATGAGCTACCTCCAAAACATGCATTCTGAATGCCGCAACCGCTTCTTCAGGTGTCGAAAAACGTTGACCTCTCAGTTTGTTTTTTACGTACGGGAATAAAAAGAAGTCATACGGTGCCAAGTCAGGACTATACGGCAGATGACCCATTAATTCGATGTTTTGGGTGCTCAAAAATACACTTGTTTGAGCCGATGTGTGAGAGCTCGCATTGTCCTGGTGAAGAGTGATCCGTCTTTGGCGATTAGTTTTCCTAATTTCTTAGAAGACAACTGGCAAACAAATGGTTGTGTACCACTCATAATTTACCGGTCTGCGTTGTTCTAGTGGTACGGTTGCGACATGTCCAGTTTTTCCGAAAAAACAGGCGACCAACTGCTTGGAAATGCTTCGTGCGCGAACAACTTTTGTTGGATTTGGCTCATCTTGAAACACCCATACAGTCAACTGCTGTTTACTTTCGGGCTCATACGCGTAAATCCATGTTGCATCACCTGTCACGATGTCATAGACGTGTTTCGAAGCCCCACGATCGTATTTTTTGAGCATTTCCTTCGACCAATCGACACGAGCCTTTTTTTGAGCGATTGACAAATTGTGTGGGATCCAACGCGAACAAATTTTTTTGACAGTCAAATGTTTATGCAATATTGAATGTAATGCTGGTCACACTAATGCCTAAGATTGTCTCAATCTCACGATAGGTCACATGACGATCTTGCAATATCAGTTCGCGCACAGCATCAATGGTTTTCGGAACAACAACTGATTTTGGACGACCTTCACGAAGTTCGTCTTGAAGTGAACTACGATCACGATTGAATTCACCATACCATCGATAAATACTGGTCCTTGATGGAGCTTCATCGCCAAAAAATGAATTAAGTTCATCCATGCAATGTTACTGAGTTAATCCACGTCGAAAGTTGTAAAAAGTAATCGCACGAAAATGTTTACGATTTAATTCCATTTTTGGACCGAGATGAATCTTTTAAGTTACTGTAAACAACACAAATAGCGCTGGTATTTCAAAACGTTCTGAGTACGTAAAAGCCAGAAAATGTCAAACTTTGCGATACAGCTGTCAGTTGCCAGATTGCAACACCAGGGTTGCCAAATCCTGGCACCTAAAAGGCATCCCTCGTAAATTTATGTTTAAGTTAAAGTTTTCAGTAAAGACTCTGCGAACTTATTCCCCCACCCAACACTTCTCCTGGAATTCGGTAAAACATGTTTCCCAAGAAATAAGTATTTGCCACTAGCTTTTACCTAACGTCTTTTACTAAAGTCAGCCGCCCAACTTGAGTGCTTATGACTCTCGGCAAGATATTTTGAAACCTTATATAAATACATTTGGCTTTATGTGATCGTATTGAGCTCTGCTGATGGAACTTTAATGGTCACTGTAATAAGTCAACCCTAATGCGGATATATGGACTCTTTTCAATAGTTTTCTTGTCTTCCGAATTAAGCGCAATTACAAAGCTCCTCCGTTCAATCAAGACTTTAGACTGGCAAAAAACAAAATTGTATACTGTTCCAGCGCATTTTTATAATGCCATATATGCCATGGCATGCTAGCGTTAAATACCATAAATTCATATTTTACTTAAACTGTACTGTACGCCTCGCCTCAGTCTTCATCAGCAGTTGCATGCATGTGTGAAAATGCATGTGCGAAAAATGAGAAGTATTGTAATCAATGGATTGCTTACTCGCTGATTTGTAGAAATCATTTTGTCACGACCACAAAACCGGCGTCGCACGGCATGCATATTCAGGAAAAGAATGCTTTCCGTTGCAGACACTGGTTAGGATATTTATTGAAAGAAATTTTCAATAGAATCTGCAATCATGGAATATGGAAAATATGAGAAAATAGTCGCGCTTTTCAAGAGAAAGAAATGAGGAGGAACATGAAAAACAAAAAAAATCGAAATAAACACAAATTAAGGAAACCTGAAAATGTGATACCTGTATGTGCTACATAGCGAGGGGTAGGCCTTGATATTGAACTGGTCATGGTAGAATTTGTTACAAGCAACGTAAATAGAGAATTACTGGGACTTCTGATTTTATTTATTTAGTTTTTTTTATTTTGTTGAAGTAGGGTTCAAAATGCATTCGCACTTACAGCGATCGCCACTAAAACAATCCCTCGTCTGCTTCTGGGGAGACACCCGAATCCAGACTATTTTCTGGATTACTTCGGGAGGGCCAAGAACGGCATCCATAAAGGGCCAATTCTGCTCAGCCTCGTCTGGGTCCACCGTATTTGTAGCCAGCTTTCCTGTTATAGACTCTTATTCTTGGGTCTCTGTCTGTGAGGCTTTGCTTTGTTGCACTCTGTCGAGATCTATCTTTTTTCCCTACTACGTCTTCGATGTATCTCTTTAGCGCGTTCGAGCAGTCGTCGTGTTCCGGTACTTTGCTGTTTATGTTGCTCGGCGCAATGTCAGCAACATGCTTCCTCAGAATATCTCTTTACGCGAGCCATCAGTCTGAACTAAAAAATGATAAAAGATAATCGATAACAAATAATAGATAATGCAAAAAATATAGTTTGATTTGTAAGCAGCTGGATTCAGTTACTACGATTCCGTTCCTCCAATTTTTTTTTTTTTTTTTGATGAAATAGAAAATGTAGTTTAGAAATTATACTTATATATACAAAAAAAAAAAAAATACGGCAGATAAAAGTATATACTCCCTGAAGTGTCAGAATGAAAAAGCAGTGTTCGAACCAATGCAGCCATAAAAGCCGTTCGAGAAAGAATTCGCAGAAATCCCCTAAGAAAGCAGAAAATCATGTTCAAGGAAATGAATGTATCGAGCAGATCCATGTCAAGACTAATTAGAGATGATCTTCAGCGAGCCTTCCGTCACTCTACTGGTCATCTTTTGGCAACGCGCTTGAAGAAAATTAGACTCGACAGATGCAAACAGCTTCTTCGGTGGCTCGCGGTCAACGGCCAACTTTTACACAGATGAGAAAATTTTCACTGTTGAAGAAGTTTTTAATAAGCAAAACGACAAAACCTATGCTAAAACTTCGAGAGATGTAAAAAATGTTGTTCCAAGGGTACAGCGTGGCCCCCATCCAGCTTCCGTACGTGTGCGGCGGGGAGTGTCTTGTAAAGGCGTTACATCTCTTCATTTTTGCGAAAAAGTTGTTAAGACCGGAGCAAAAGTGTACCAGGAGGATGTCTTAGAAGGCGTGGCGAAGCAGTGGAGAGCGTTGGATACTCCAGCAAGATTCCGCTCCAGTCCATAAGACAAAAAGTACGCAGTGGTGGCTAAAAAGCAATATTTCTGTGTTCATAGCAGCAGAAGATTGGCTCTCTGGACGGCCAGATCTGATTCCATTTGACTAAAGTTTGTGGTCAGAATTGGAGAACATGGTCTATCGAAGTATATATATATATATATATATATATATAATTGGCGCCGAGCTCCTCCTCCTATTTGTGGTGTGCGCCTTGATGTAGTTCCAAAACTATAGGGACCTACAGTTTCAAGCCGACTCCGAACGGCAGATATTTTCGGAGGTTTGCCATTGCCTGCCGAGGGGGGACTGCTATTAGAAAAATATTTTTCTTAATTTTGGTGTTTCTCCGAGATTCGAACCTACGTTCTCTCTGTGAATTCCGAATGGTAGTCACGCACCAACCCATTCGGCTACGGCGGCCGTCTATCGAAAAATTCACAGAAATTTGGAGAGTCTCAAGCGATCTCTGAAATTGATTTTTTTTTATATTTACATGATTAAATAAAACTAACTTCATAAAAAATGTATTATAAAAATCAGATCTATAATGGACTTAGCTTGTATCAGGAATTATGGCAGGATTAGCATAAGTATTTGCTATAAGAAAAAATGTTTCGTATTCTTCGCCCCTCTATGAATTGTCTGTTTGTGAACTAAACTAAAATATTATATTTTTCCAGACTATTAAAGCCAGCAAAATAATTTATTTGGGCTCCTTCCTTTCCCAGATATAAAGGTAAACTATTTTTAAAAAACCGTAAAATTTTATCTGTTTTTTTGTTTATTTTGTAGAGGAGGGGAAGCATCAAAATCCTGTGGCCGAAGCCGTGGTGTGAGATTTTAACCCACTAAAGCCCACCGACTTCTCTCGGATTGTTGCCATCCGGTACACAGGTACACAGGTACAGGTACACAGAGCTTGTCACTGTTGATAGGAGTTGCCGTATGCTTGATTGAAGACCGCCAATGTTAGGCATTAGCCTCCACAGCGCACCTTTTATACGTGTAGATTTGTCACTTACTAACTGTTGCTGCTTGAATATCATGTGCGAAACGATAAGTACTCCAAGGTATTTTACATACGACTGAGACGTAATGTCGAGGTCACCAATCGTAATAGTTAATTCCTCAGATATCCGCCGTGTGCTTAAGAGGACCAATTCGGCTTTATGTTCCACAAACTCGAGCTGCAGCGTATCTAGGTGTTTTGCCACTGCCACCAGTGCTATATTATCTGCGTATCCTATAAGCGTTTTTACTTCTGGGAGGTTAAGCTTAAGTATGCCATCATACATCGCATTCCATAGTATCAGTCCCAGCACCAACCCTTGCGGGCTAACTCCAGATACGTTTTGTGGCTCTACAGCGTCCTGCTATTGAAATAACGTGCAATGATTCGCTGTAGGTATATTGATACCTTGAAGCTTCTAAGGCTTCCAGTTTGCCACATTGAATGCGTATTTAACATCCAGTGTTATAATTACCCAATACTTTTTAGAACTGGGTCTCCAGCTCTTGCCGCTTGTGGATTTACGCGCAAAAACTCACGATCACTTGGAGAGCATCCACAGTAGATTGTGCTTTTCTAAAGCCGTACTGATTTTCGGAAAGTACACCGGGTGTCTCTAAATATTTCTGTAATCGTTTGCTAACAATCCGCTCTAAGATTTTTCCAAGCGTATCTAGCATGAATAGAAGGCGATATGATGACGGTTGTCCAAGTTGCTTTCCGGTTTGAGCAGAAGCACCAATCTCTGTTGTGTGCAGGGCGTTGGGAAAACGCCTTCCTTCAAGCATGTGTTGTGCAACTTAGCGAACACTTCACAAGTCGCTTTTATAGCTGCTTTCACGGACGTATTTGGTAAACCATCTAGGCCGAGAGTTTTGTTATTAGCACTGCAATTCGCCGCCGAGTGCACTTCCTTTGTGGTTACATCTGGGATGTTACGCCCACAAACGGGTTGATCCTGGAAAAGTGTGATTTTTTGCTGCTGTTGCGAAAAAAGTGTGGCTACCACTGATCGCAGATGTGTGGGGCACATTGGCTGCGGTGCTTTCGGACTTTTAATCTTGCTCATGACAATTTTGTAATGTAGGACTAAATTTAAATCTAGTAACAGTACGTAAGTAGTAAACTTTTATCTAGTAACGGTAAAACTGCAGTAACAATAGCATCAAGAAAAAGGAGCATTTTTTTGTTGATAATAATGAACAAACACAGAATCTAATTTTTTTATTTCTGAAAAGATATAAAAGTTTTTTTTTTTCTAAATTGTGAACTTTTATCTAGTAACAGTAAAAGTACAAAAAAATAAAAGTGCGTGTAGCGTAGTACACATAACAGAAGTGAAACTTTTAAGGCAGACAAAGAAAGAGGGCGAGACCCGACAGAGAATGAGAGAGAGAAAGAATATACATATTAGGGCGGGTCGATTTAAAAATCGCTCATTGCTCTGTGAAAATTGTATTCTATAGATCAAAATAAGAAACTTTGGCGGAGGAACCATACCTCTAAAACGAATTCTGATGTCCTCAAATTTGGGTCGAACTTTTGGGTAGGGGCAAATTTTGAAAAGTCCATTTGACCCATTTAGAGTGCTCCAATCGAGTCCAAATGTATGACCGACCCCCACTAACTTTCGATTCACCCATGCCAGTGGCACACCCCCTGGAACTCCCCTGGGGGGTTCCCCATACAATCGTTTCAAAATATCACCATTTTTGGCCTTTACATGAAAAAATCAGAAATGGCTAGGTTTTTCCTTTATTTCTTTTACCATCCTAGTATGATACTTCTCATCAATTGTATCTATCGTTAAAGTATCATCATTTCTGCCATCGAATGAAAACGCTAACAAATTGGTATCATCTAACCGTTTGCATTGCATTCCAGTGATACCTTAATTGTTGAAATGGTTGCAAAAAACGCGCATTTCTTAAGAAGGCCCCTACCCAAAAGTTCGACCCAAATTGGGGGACATCAGAATTCGTTTTAGAGGTATGGTTCCTTCGGCAAAGTTTTCTATTTTGATCCCTAGAATATGATATTCACAGAGCAATGGGCGATTTTTTTGCCTCCCCACAAATCGACACGGCCTAATACATATGTATATATACATATATCTAAATAAATTCACAATATTTGCAGAGAATACAAATAGACAAAATTTACAAAAAACGGAGAAGGGTCGACCGGTGTAGCTAAACGCCGGACACAAACCCTGGCAAAAACGCATACTACTTCGAACGTTTATCATCCGCACTAGCGCAGCGGTTCCAGGACCGCAGCAACGGCACAAATTACCGCAAGACAATACCGGAACGGATAGCACTTTATAATACGCACAAGCACTAGCCGGGAAACGGAAATAAGCGCCAAAAGGTAGACACCAAAAAAAAGCCAAAGAAATTGGGACCAAAAAACGCCCCAAGCAGTAGGCGCCAAAAATATACTTCCTACAGTTTTGCACCAACAAAAAAGCGCCAAAAAGTAGGCAGTGTTACGCCCCACTAGAAATTAGCAACCACAAGGTTAGCTCTATCTCTCCTTTTCCTCTACGTTATATCTTTTTTCTCTCTCGCGGAAAGAAAATGCCCAAAACGTTGCATGACCTTGAAATTTTACTGTCCATTCTCGCTCGTACATCGACGCCTAAGAAGTTTCACTTCAAAAACTTTGTTTAACATTTCTGATTTTTTATTTGTATTGAGAAGTTAGCATTGCACAGTTTTTTTTATTTTTATTTTATTTTTTGCAAAGCACCAAGTATGAGTGCTTTTGTATTCCACAAATGGTGTACTAAATAAACTATAAGTTGAAACTGTTTTAACAATTACTTATGTTGTTAACCAACTAAAACCTTTTCCAAAAGTTCAGAACTTATGTGGGAAATGTCCTTAACGCTGGTCTCTTAAGGTTTCCAATGATTTTAAAATATTGCTAAATAAGTTTTCAGCAAATAATAAATCTATGCATTAAATAAATAATAAATTTCCCTTATTTTTCGTATTATTATTAATTATTATTGTATTAATTTTCGTACACGCAATCATGAAATTAACAACCTAATCCATAAATTTTAACATTCCTCCAAAACGTTCATTGGCACAACATAGGATTATACCAATACCAGTAGAAGTGCCTAGAAATATGCAAGTGAGTATATAAGAGGATATGTGACAGCATTCCGTTTCTGCTAATGTGCCGCTAGAGCATACAATAATTCTCGTTTTTCACTATACGTCCCTTTGTTGTATTGGGCATAAAAACGAGCGGCCCTCAGCGCGTTTATTTATTTACAACGTGGGCTTTGCTGTAGTACGGCATGGCCAGCTGGCCGATGGCAAGTTTTGGTAAAAATGAAACGGAACTATTTGTGCGAAAAAAATATGCGCTGGAGAAGGAGAATAAGCACAGGAATGCTTTGTGTGTTTTTTTTAAGGTTTTGCATATATATTCATATATTTCAATGCCTTTCGTTTTTGTGTTTATATTCGCTTCAGGGAAAATACAAAAGTTGCTCCACATTTCTTGCCTTGATGTAATTTTTCGTCATTTTTCCAAATTTTTATATTACCTCCTTTCATTTTTCATATTTTTATGAGCTACATTTTCTAATCCTTTTTGCACAACATTTGTGTTTTTACGTTTTTCTATATGCTTAGTCGCCTAGGATTATGCAAAAAATTTGCATACAATAGAGGCTTATAAATACACAGCTGTATGCAGATACATATACACTTACATTTAAATATTGGCTAATACCACTTACAGTTATATAAATATGTTTTCGAATATAATAGTAATTTGTGCCATACATTTAGGCGAAATACACCGAAAATGGGTACACCAAAGGGATGTGCTCGTAATATAATAATGAAAACGAGAACGAGAACGAAAACGAGGCAATGAACGTTAATAAAAATATAAAAAATAAAAAAATTTAAAAAATAAAAAAAGCTACAAAATGTTATCTACAATTCCCAAGATAGCTCGCTTTTTGAATTAACGCACAAAAGAGCTAACAATAATCGTGTAATGGACAAGAACAGCGTAGGCAACAACAATATGCTACTACATTTAAATAAATGTGTTTTAATGTTAGCATACCATGCATTTATGTGTGTGTGACACATACGAGGGGGGTTCAATAAGTACCCGTGTTTGATAACAGAGGGCGTTCCTGAGGGAGGCTGGTGTTAGCATCGTATGCTGCCATCTATTAAACGACGGCAAAACAAATTTCAGACTGATTGAGAGGTTAGTGTGGATTTGACAGCTATTGGAGTAAGACGTGTTTCGTGATTTTCGCTAAGATGAAAAAAGAGCAGCTTCGTTCGGTAATTCGCTTTATGTTTTTGGATGCAAAAAAAATGCGAGGAGATAAAAGCAAAGTTGGATGCTGTCTGTGGAGACACTTCGCCATCTATTACCATAGTTAGATGTTGGGTGCCGCGATTGCTCACAAGCAACAACCAGCGGATGCGGTAGTTAACTTCAAAGCAGTGTTTGGCGCAATTCAAGAGAGATCCGAAGGAATTTTTGCATCGAGTTGTCACCGCTGATGAATCCTGCATTCATTATTACACATCAGAAACTAAGTAACAATCAAAACAATGGATTTCCCTAGGTGAATCTGCCCCAAAGAAGGCGAAGACGGTCCCATCGGCCTGAAAGTTCATGGCGACGATTTTTTGGGAAGCGAACGGCGTCATCCTCATGAATTTTTTTGTAAAAGGCGAAACTATCAATGGACAATACTATAGTCAGTTATTGGACCGCTTTCACAAAAATTCAAAGGGACACAGCTGCATTTGGCGAAAAAGAAGTTGCTGTTTTACCAGGATAACGCACAGCCAATTCATCCTTAGTTATCGCCGCCAAACTGCGTGAATTGCGTTATGAACTGTTGCCGCACCCCCATATTCACCCAATCTGGCACTCTGCGACCTTTTCTTTTTCCCTAACATGAAGAAAACGCTTGTGCAAAAAAAATTTAATTCAAACGAGGAAGTCATCGCCGAGATAGAGGAGTATTTTGGAGAGTTCAACAAATCCCTTTTTTTTTAATGGGCTAAAAAAATGGCCGGAGCGTTGGTAGAAGTGTATCTTTCTAAAAGACGTAACCCCCTTTGGAAAAATAGAAAAAAAAAATTAAAAAAAATGGCGTCTTCATTGCTGACACGGGTACTTATTGAACTCCCCTTGTACAAATGTAAACAAATTAAGCTGTTTCCAACCAAAAAGGGACCCACAAGTGGAGCGCATATTAATACAATACTAAAGTATATATGTATGTAGGGCTCTTTGCAACGGCGAAAGAAACGTCAGCACTGTTTGTATGTGTGTATGTGGCTGCCTCTATGGCTAAAAGTATATTCATATAATATTTTGCCCCAAATTCGCCTGAGTAAACTGGTCCTCTTTTTGTTGATTGCTTAGTTATTTTCGCTTACATTCTTCGCACATGCTTCATATGCGCCTAAAAATATGCTACATAAATTCACTCTTCACTACTGAATTGTGTTGCACATGGCTGAACACAGTGACCGGAATTGAATGCATAAACTAACATTAACACAGAGCGGCAAATAATTTAGTCGGCTTAAGTGGTTTGCGGTGCTGAGAGTCAAACCAAATTTGGGTGCATAGCACGTATTAGGGATACTGGGGTTACGGTACCATGATTTCTCACGAAGTTTCTTGATACTAGAGTTTCGAGAAATTTAAAATATTCTCAGACCAACTTTGATTGGAATGAAAAGCTATCCAGTGATTTTAGGGCTGCTTGACTGTCAGAGAGGATGGCGATATTGACACCACACGCGCTCCTACGAAGACATTCCATGGCACATAGCTCTAAGACGTGGACCTCCGCCTGAAAATTGGAAGTCGCTTTTCTCATTGCAATTGCCTTCTTGAAATGCGGTGCGACAATTCCAGTCCGGCACTGACGTCTTCCATTTTGAACCCATCAGCAAACCACACCTGTGCGCCCAGTTTTAAATATATTCCATTATTTCCCCACGCCGAATGATCACTGATGACCACCTTGAAATTCTTGGAGAATTCTAGTTTTCTTACCATTTTGTCATAGATCACCAGGCACGGAGAGTTCAGGAATGAACCAAGAATTCTTGCATGCGCTGTCAGACTGCCTTCTTTAAGTTGAAATATATCAGGAATCCTTAGGTTGCACTTGCTGCCGATTTGGCTACAAGGTAGAGTAGAATGAGTCCAAGACCATTCTTAAACCCGTTGTGGCGCAAGTTCGCTCCAAGTGCTCCCGTTACGCTCAGACAGGCTATTCTGTATACCTTGTGTAGTGTCATCTCAGTCTTAATTTGGTCTAATTTTGGTCAGCTTTACTTTATATTATTGGTAAAGGTAAAGTAAAAGGATATCGTATTAGTGATCGTTAGAAAAATTTGTGGAACTCCTTCCCATTAAAAAATTATTATTCATATTTTTCCCCCAAAAATCATTATTTTGCACCCGTGACTGCCAATGGACAGTTTTAAATATAAATACTCGCTTATTAGAAGAGACGGAAATCCATATCGTCGTCTTCGTACCCCAATTCTTCTTTCTTCTCTTCATTCTTAGTTTTCTTCTTATCACTACCGCCAATAGCAGCACCTCCAGGTCGTTCAGCAGCATTCGCAACACCTCCAAATAGTAGACGATAATTTCTTGCAACCCTGAGCGATTAGTTATTCAATAGACTTGCCACTGATCACTTCATTGATCAGCTGGGCTAGACGTTAGGAGTCCACTTTAATATCTACCGAGGTGAGGATCTTCTCGATACCAGCACTACCTGGAGCAGTCAACAGCCATGTGTGCAGCACAAAAAAATGGAACTTTCATTTAAAAACTTAAGAAAAAATCAGCATTCCCCATGCGCAATACTCACGCAATTGACTTGACTCAATAAGTCTCTCAAGTCTCGCTTGTGAGTAAGCTCTGACTCGCTTCAGCTGTTTTGAAACCAATCTGGACCTATGAAATACAACTGTGGGGATCTACGGTATCTCAAGTGTAGAAATTCTGCAAAGATTCCAATCCACGGCCATATAGCGTTTGGTTTTTGAACCACCTATTTTTTTGAGAATGCTAACACAAATGACATGTCAAATGTGTTCATAATTTACTTAAAGGTTTCACATTTACGAAATGGGACGCTATACGCTTGAACAAAATTGGGAAATATTGAAAACCTATTTCCAAAGTGGTGAGTCTTCTTCTTCTTTTCTGACGAAGCTCATTTTCACATCGGTGGCTACGTCAATAAGCAAAATTGTCGGGTTTGGGGCTCAGAATATCCACACGTTACTGTAGAGAAGCAAATGCATCCACAACGAGTCACTGTTTGGTGCGGTTTTTGGTCTGGCGGCATCATCGGGCCATTTTTTTTTTCGAAAATGAGCGAGGAGCCGCAGTTACAGTAAATGGCGAGCGTTACCGTGACATGCTCAACGAGTTGTTTCCAAAAATTGAAGAGGATGACATGGACGACATTTGGTTTCAACAGGACGCTGCGACTTGTCACACTGCCAAAGTTACACTCGAACTTTTGGCTACCATTTTACCGAATAATCAGCCGAAATTCCGATATCAATTGGCCGCCTCGGAGCTGTGATTTAAGCCCGTTGGACTATTTTTTGTGGGGAGCCGTTAAGGACAAATGCTATGCGAATCATCCTGAGACGATTGATGCTTTAAAACACGAAATCGAAGTTGCCATTCATTAAATTGGAGCCCACACAATCGAAAATGTGCTTAAAAATTGGGTTGATCGAATGGCCTACTGTAAAGCCAGTCGTGATAGTCATTTGAACGATATTATTTTACTCAAAAATGACAATGTTCAATCTTCAAAATAAAAAAGAAGTTTGAAAAAATATTGATTAGTTTTTTTTTATAGCCAATTCAAAAAGCAAATTTTATATGGCCCACCCTATAGATGACCCAAATCACGTTATTTCTACACTCACTTTTCATACAGTGCCCTAAAAGGAAATCAATGCTAGATCTGTGGTATTTAGTACCTGCCGCATAATGAGGAATTACTTACGAGACCGAAAACTCGTCTATCATACCCCTCGTTGTATAGAATACTACCTTCCTAATCCGATATATAGACGATATCGCAGCTGTCATCATAGCACGCAACCTTGAAGAAGCTCGTTGAAATCTTAACCAAGTTATGATATGGACACAAACGTTGCTAGATTCACGTCGACTCAAATTAGCCACAGAGAAAACGGAGCCAATATTTTTAACCAAGAAGCACATGCCGTTAGAAGTTGCCATGCAAACTTGCTCAAATACGCTAACCACAAAAAAAAAATTCTAAGACCTAGGCATTAGACTGAACTCAAGACTAAGCTTCTGGGCCCGAATAAAGCACGCAGCAAAGAAAGCCGCTAAGATGGCATCCTTACTCAGTAGATTGAGTTGGAGGTCCAACCCAAACGAAATGGGAAATATTGATGGCTATCTCGCTCTTCGTTCTCTTATACGAAGCTGAACTGTGGGCAAATGCGCTAAAGTACCAATGCTCTTGACATCGGTACAACGAGCGGTAGCTCTGAGAGTTTTGTCCGCCTACCGCACAGTATCAGGGCCAGCTGTTCAAGTAAAAGCGGTTCAATACTGATTGATTTACTTGCCTTTGACAGCAAGAAGTTGTGTGCATTAAAGAACGAGGATATGGAAGAAGGAGTTAGCAAACCTGCAGAGCGCGAAATAAAGGACGAAACGCTAAGACTGTGGCAAGACTGCTAGATGAACAAAACACGCGGCAGATAGACGGCTACGCTAATAAACGACGTCGCCACTTGGAACAGCAGTGACCTTGGCGAAATCAATTTTTATACAACCCAAATGCTTTTGGGACACGGGTATTTCCAGAAATACCCTTTCAAAGTAGGGAAAGAGAACGTCCCATAGGCATATGCGGGGATACCGCCGAATATGACGCTAAACACACATTCTTCCAAGGCGCGCGTTGGAAACAAGAATGTCGAACGCTATAGAATGCAGTCGGTCACATAAGCACTGAAAATGTAATCGAGAAGATACTAAGTAGAGAGGAAACGTGGGAGATCATCAGTGGTTTCGTAGAAATAATTCTCCGGATGAAAAAGTGGGACCTGGACGTAGGCATATATACCTTTGTAGTGAGAAAGACGGAGCGCCACTCTGATGTAATGCGCAAGCGGTTCCAGAGTGGGTAACGGTTCCAAACGAGGGTGAATTTTCCAGTCCCCGGATATACCATTGCTGCGACGGCAGCTTTGATGATGAACTCGGAACTTTAGGGGGTTCATCCGAAAAAGAAATGAATCTTTTATTCCGTGAAAAAAGAAATTATTGCGAAAAACAGATTGCAGTAAGTGAAATGAATTTAAAAAATATTTATAACTATTCTTAATGGAAAATTATTATTACTAATGTTGCTAAGATTTGTGTTTAAATATATAAGGTTGTCAAAAAAGTCTTGCGGTATTTTTATTGAATTTTCAATTGTTCATAAAATTGGTTATAATAATGCGATTTAAGTCAAATATACGCCGTTTTGTTCGATGACGAGTTCCCAACGAGATGCCAACTTCATAATGCCCCTCTTATAGAAGCTCGCTTCCCTATTGTCAAAAAACTCGGAGAGCCAATTTTCACAGGACTCTCTTGGGGACAACTTCCGACTACCAAGCTCGTTCGCCATGGACAGAAATAGGAGGTAATCACTTGGTGCGAGATCCGGACTATACGGTGGATGCAAAAGAACCTCCCATCCGAGCTCCCAGAGCTTCTGGCGCGTCACCAAAGATGTGTGTGGCCTGGCGTTGTCCTGATGGAAGACAATTCGGCCTCTGTTGATCAAAGATGGCATCTTCTGCATGAGTGCTGCATTCAAGTGGTCCAGTTGTTGGCAGTACAGGTCCGAATTGAGCGTTTGGCCATAGAGGAGCAGCTCATAGTGGATGATTCCCTGCCAATCCCACCAAACACACAGAAGAACCTTCCTGGCCGTCAATCCAGGCTTGGCCACCGTCTGGGCAGCTTCTCCGTTTTCCGACCACGACCGTTTGCGCTTCACGTTATCGTAAGTGACCCACTTTTCATCGCCAGTCACCATCCGCTTCAAAAGCGGGTCGATTTTGTTGCGATTCAGAAGCGATTCGCATGCATCCATACGGGCAAAAATGTTTTTTTGCGTCAAGTCGTGTGGCACCCATACATCGAGCTTCTTTTTGAATCCAAGCTTCTTCAAATGGTTTATAACGGTTTGATGACTCATGCCCAGCTCTTGGCCGATGCTACGGCTGCTACTGTGCCGGTCTCTTTCGATCAATTCAGCAATTTTATCGCAATTTTCGACGCCAGGCCTTCCGGACCGTGGCGCATCTTCGATCACCTCTGCACAAATTTTATTGGCAGCATGAGATGCATTTTTGCCTTTATCGTAGTACATAGTACTGTAAAATATGCCGTATTTTCTCTTTATTTTGCTCCATGTTTGCGACGCTATAACTCACGAACGACTAAAAGCAAACAACAATTAATCAAACACGTGTTAGTACGTGAAAAGAGCTTTCCAAAAAGCTCTAGCGTGAACCGATGCGACGAATACAACTAGAACTACGCGCTTGCAAAGACAAGCTTGCGGAAATACCGCAAGACTTTTTGGCCAACCTTATAATTTATGGAAAATAATAAAGTTGATTTGATTTTTATTTCCTAATCGCTCGTTCTATTTTCAGCACCAATTCTGTCACTACTTTATTAGCATTCGCTTTCAGGATGATTTTAGGCACAAACACTTGCGCCATCAAAGAGCATATTTTTGAGCCGTATGAACTACACTATCACTTCCATTAATCGCGCTCAACAAAGCCTAAGGAAAATATTTGCCTAGAATTGTAGGAAATAGTGCAAAAAAGTTAGAAGTACTACAAAAATGTGGTAGACACCAATAAGAAAAATTGCAAAAAATTACAAAAAATTAGTAGCGGCAACATAAGGGCTAAGAAAGCTGCGTCTTCAGTTTGCTCAAATTGCAGTTACTTATCACTTTTCGCCATCGCAAATGACCCAAGTATGTGCCACTTTCTTTGCTTTCAACGCCTCTTTTAAGTAGCTTTTTTTACTGCCTTTGGGCAATCACTTCTAAGCGCCTGAAAACTCGCCTCATTTTGCACTTGAACACGCCAACGAGCGCAAACGTGTGAATGTGCGTTCATTTGAGTATATGCCAGTGCATATATGAATATATATATGTGTATGTATATGTAGTCGACTGCACAACCAAGTAAGAAAGTATGTAGTAAATGAGGCATTGATGGAAAAAAGTTGGGAGTTTCGTGCACATACAGATGCAAGCACTTGTATATGCAAATATGCAAAATTGTCAACGTCGGCTTCTTAGTAGTAGAATTATTGCTTGAGCCATATCTAGTAGTATATGTGTATACACATACATACATACATGTATACATACATACATTCATCCAAGCAAATTTCTAGCAGACGAGATCTGCTCTTTCCAGTAGTTGTTGTGCACTGTCGCGCCAAGGAGTTCATATGTTTTCCAATTTAGTCATATAAGCAAATAAAAATGAGAAATGCAATAAAGAATTATGAATAATTTAGTTGCGGAATATCTAAATAAGAAACTCAAATGATAGTAAAAGTATTTAATTTGCACGCGAAGATTTTTTATGGAATTAAAATCGCATGCCAACTTTTCTCGCTGCTAGTGCCTTTAATGAGAAATATTTTCGCAGCAATAATGTATTATATTTTGTCTTTCAAGCAGAGTTCTTCGCGATCCTTCTTCTTCTTCTTAGCCTCACAGTCCGTGGTGGACCATAGCTTCATCAACAATTTTTCTTCACTTTATTCTATCCATGGCTACATCTCTCCAGTTGTGTACGTTCATTTGCTTAAGATCTGATTCGACGTCATCTAACCATCGCTTTCGTGGGCGTCCTCTTTTTCTTCCTCCAATTGGTGTTAAAATAAAAGCTTTCCTAGCATTTCGCTCTTTCGGCATGCGCAGTACGTGCCCAATCCATCTAATTCGTTGGGCTTTGTTAAAACGTATTATATTTTGTCCTTGAACGATTTCTTCGATTTCATTATTGTAGCGAATGCGGTAGCTGCCATCTATTGTTGCAACCGGACCATATATTTTCCTTATGATACGTCTTTCGAAGCACATCAGCTGATGAATATCATTTGTTTTCAGCGTCCATATTTCTGCACCATATGTAAGGACGGGTCGTATCAGTACTTTGTACATTCTTATTTTCTGTGCTCTGGACAAATCTTTTGATTTAAATAGTTTTATGTTAACGTAGTAGGCGTTATTTGCAGCTTGGATTCTGTCGTTAATAGCTATCGCCGAATCTTTATCTGCTGATAGTTTAAAACCCAAGTATTTAAATTCAGTGATATTTTCGAAAGCAAAGTTGTTAATACTTAGGTCATCGCGTGTCGTGTTGTTGACTGACCGAATCATGTATTTGGTTTTCTCGGTATTTACGTGTAGTCCCAGAGCTTTTGCATCTTTATGAATACATTTAAAGACGCGTATAAGAGTGTTTCTATCTTTAGCCATAATAAGAATATCATCTGCGTAGGCACATATCTGAAAATCATTATTAAATAATGTTACATTCGTGTTTATTTCTTTAACAGTCGTGTGTAGCATTAAATTGAATACTAAACATGACAATGCGTCTCCTTGTTTTACTCCGGATATGATTTCGAATGGGTCTGACAGGCTTCCTTGCACCAGTACTTTACTTGTTGTGTTCGACAATGTACAGAGAATCAAATTAATTAACTTCAGAGGTATTCCAATTTTCTGAAAGCAGTATTTTATCCGTTTTCTATTTATACTGTCAAATGCCTGTTTGAAGTCAACAAAGAGGCAAAATATATCAATTTTATATTCGTAAAACTTTTCGAATATCTGGTGGACAGTAAAACCTTGATCAATCGTTGAGCGGTTGTTTCTAAAACCACATTGGTAATCGTCTAGGATGTTCTCAGCATAAATATTCAGCCTTTCAAATAGAATGTTTGTAAATACTTTATAACCTGTATTAAGTAAAGATATGCCTCTGTAATTTTGGCATTCAGTTTTATGTCCTTTTTTGTGTATAGGTACTATTATGCTTGATGCCCATCCAGTGGGTATTTCATTTGAATGCCATATTTGGCTTACTAAGGTAAATATTTGTTTATGTAGTTCATGCCCGCCATATTTCAGAAGTTCTGCGGGTATTCCATCTTCACCACAGCTTTTATGGTTTTTAAGTTTTCTTATAGCCAATAGTACTTCGTCAAAGCTAGGTTCTTCAACATAGATTTCGGCCGTATGTACTACTTGTTCCTCCTTACTTGTATTATCGTAGTTTTCTTTGTTAAGTAGTTCGTTGAAATATTCTTTCCATCTATCTATTACTTGTTGTTTTTCGCTGATTATGGAACCATCCTTTGCTTTGCATATATTTGTTCGAGGTTGAAATGTTTTAGTCTGTTTTTTGATGTTCTGATACATAGCTCCGACATTTTTGTTTCTAAAATCGCTTTCAATTTGTTCAATTTGCCGCTTCATGTAGGTTTTTTTCTTTTTTCGCATTATTTTCTTAGCTTCTTTTCTTTTGTTTACATAATGTAATCTATTTGTACGTGTGTCTCTTTCCATATATTTTATTCTAGCTTCCTTTTTCGCATAATTAGCTGCTCTGCATTCCTCATCATACCATTCGTTCATTACTGATCTCTTCTCTCCAATAGTATTCTTTGCGGATTTTATGATTGTAGCTTTCAGTTTATTCCATTGATCTTCAATATCTAATTCAGTTGAGTCATTATTTGTGCTATTTTCATTAAATAAAATGTTTTCAATCGCATATTTGTACTTTGCTTTCATATCTTCATTATTTATAAGTTCATCTGTATTCCACTTTAATTTTTTATAGCCTTTGTTGTCATTTACTATTGAAATTCGTTGTCGTAACTTAGCTACCACGAGATAGTGATCTGTGTCGCAGCAAGCGCCTCTATATGATCTCACATCTATGACTGATGTAGCATGTCTTTTGTCAGCAAGTATATGATCGATCTGATTAGCCATATTGCGGCCCGGCATTTTCCAAGTTTGAAGATGAATTCGTTTGTGCTTGAAGGCTGTACTACTGACAACTAACCCGTGGGCACTCGCAAAGCTACACATTCGCATACCATTGTCATTTGTGTGATTGTGTATAGAGAATTTTCCCGCAACTTTATCGATGATGCCTTCTTCCTTTCCTACTTTTGCATTATAATCGCCTACAATCAATAAAATGTCGTGTTTGCAAATATTGTTAGTTACGTCACTAAGGTCGTCATAGAATTTATCTTTTATAGCATCAGTGCTATCGTTTGTAGGTGCATATATACTTATAATAGTTATATTTTGAAATTTACCTTGCAATCTTAAATAACATATACGATCGTTCACGGGAGAAAAATTCAATATGCTTTTTCTGGTTTTACTGTCTACATAGAATCCTGTTCCGCGTAAGCCTTGAGTTTCAGAACCACTAAAAAAAATCGAGTAAGCTTTCTTTCTCACTTCACCATCACCTTTCCACCTTATTTCTTGTAGTGCACAAATATTTGTCCGATATTTCATTAGTTCGTCTGCAATTTCCGCCATTTTTCCAGGTTGCAGCATAGTCAATACATTCCATGTTCCAAGTGTCAAATCATAGTCCTTTAAACGTTGCAGGGGTCGGTATTGATGTCCATTTCTTATCCGAGGCTGTTGTTGATGTGTCGAGACAAGTTTCTTTTTATACTGACATTAGGTTGTCAGCCTAAGGGCCAGTCCCCTTTCGGGGGTGCTCACCTTACGTCTTCCGTTCCTAGAGCATCCACCAAGGTTTGTTCTTTCTTGTAAAAAGATAGCTACTTGATCTCTGCACTAGGTTAACAGTGTCACCACGTGAAGGCGATGTAAGGGGATTGGAAAAAAGAGGTGAAAGGCTTCATTTCTTTCGATCTGCCATCTCGTTGCACATTCTTTCCCTTTGAGACACGATCCTGCAGGCATGCAAAATGCTTCGGGATCGCTGTTGGGAGGGAGACATTAATATTTTTTCCGATAGCCAAGCTGCAATCAAGGCACTGTCGTCGCCGTATTGCAGCTCTCTTCTCGTGAACTCCTGTAAGAAGGAACTTAAACGTCTCGAACGTGCAGGAAACATTTCCCTCATCTGGATTCCTGGGCACAGGAATATAGAGGGAAATGAAATTGCCGATGAGCTTGCCAGGAAGGAGGCGGCAGAACCGGATCCAGCTGCCCCCTTCTCAGACATCGATATCCTCTTGGCCGTCGTTAAAGGGAAACTACACAACTTCTTTCTAAAAAAAGCGCAAGAAAGATGGAGCTCTGTCTCATCGTGTGCCATTTCAAAAGCACTATGGCCTCAATACGATATAAACAGAACGCTTAAAATGATGGGAACCCCCGCCATTCAATTTTCAAACTCATTGCGGTGATCATTGGCCACTGGGTGATCGGCACTCACGCGGAGAAGCTTGGAATTCCGTACAACTCCCATTGCAGAAGCTGTGGGGATCCTGCAGAGAAAGAGACTGTGGAACACTTTCTCTGCAAATGTCCGGCTCTGGCGGCTAGGCGCTTGAGATTTCTTAGCGTGCCGTTTTGGGATGACTTGAAGAAATTCTCCAGCCTAGATCCCTTTTCTCTCCTCCGCTACATCAACAGCACTGGATGGCTGTAGACGGTTTTATCTCCTCCCTTAATCCTTTCACAGGTAGTGGTCCACATTATGGTATCAAAACGGCACGTAAGTGCTACTTGTAGTGTACCTAGGGTACTCTTGCCATCTTACCTACCTACCTACCATGTATTTTGTGGTGCATCAAAAGCTGCCAAGGGAAAAATTTTATTTGAAAAAAAGTTGCTTTCATCATTTTCTTTAAACATGCGTTGATCTGTGCATACAGATATATATTTATTATGAAATAGTTGTACTCTGGTGCTGAGTGATGAGGGGCATAAGATAGAAATGTGTAGTTCCAGTAAAATTTATGAATAGAAGATTTGAATAATAAATTCTGAATAAGTCAATATCTTTTGGTTTTCAACAGAACATAACACACCTGGAGCTGACGTTATGTGGGGAACCGTGTGCGGTCGTCAAACTAAAAAAATAGAAAAATTTTTATCATCGTCCAAGCTTCTGCTCGCTACGTTGATGAGAACCTTACAGGGTGCGGCACTCGAAGTGTAACCAATTAAAAGAGTCATACATTTAGTTTGGCAAATTACTTTTATTCAATTCAAAGTGTGTGAAAATAATGTACGGCTTTCCAATAAGAGGTGTTATTTTGATATTCAAAGAAAAATGTTATGTTTATGTTTATGTTTTTTAATATAAATGATCGGATGTTTATTTCATTATAAAGAGGAAGGTATGCCGTTAATAGTGGAAAATAGCATCAGGCAAATGACCGCCACCGACCACGCTTACAGGACAATATCCTTTTCAAGAAATTTTCCATAAACGAATTGCAAAGTTGCTGCCCTATGTCTTCTATAGCCTCACGAATTCCATCTTTGAGGTCTTGAATCGACCCTGGGCTGTTGGTGTAGACCTTCGCTTTTACGTGGCCCAAAGAAAAAAGTCACGAGGTGTTAAATCGCAAGTTCTTGGTGGCCAATTGTGATCACCTCTTCGAGAGATAACACGGTTCGGAAATTTTTCCCGTAAAAGATCGATGGTTTCGTTGCTTGTGTGGCACGTAGTGTGAAAATAAACGTTTTCCATATCAATACCATCCCATTCCGGCCATAAAAAATCGTTAATCATCTCTCGATAGCGCAATCCTATTCACAATAACGCCTGTTTTTGGAAACCCCTTTACAAAATTAAGAATCAATTTACTTTTGCTCGATACGACCACCTTTTGCCTTGACTATGGCCCTGAGGCGGTCCAGGAACGAATCGCAAGCTGTCCGAATGTCACCTGCCGGTATTTTGGCCCACTCACGGACAATGGCTTTTTCCAGCGCCTCGAGACTGATGAATCTTTTAGTTCGGACTTTGCTCTCTAAAATGGCCCAAAGAGAATAATCCATTGGATTCGCGTTTGATGAATTTGAGAGCCATTGCGTAGGCTTTATGAAATTCGGAACGCTGTTGTGGTTTTTTAGTTATTCTTGGTTCACTCGAGTTTTGCGAGACGATGCTGAGTCCTGCTGAACAGTTCGTAGTCTGCCACCGAAACGCTTGTCCACCCACAGCTTCAAAATAACCTCCAGAAAACTTTCCGCATACTGTTTCTCATTTACCTTAACGCCAGGCTCGATAAAAACGATTGCAGAGCGCTCATCTGCGATTACAACGGCCCAAACCATGACCTGTGGCGGGAGCTGCCCCTGGTGGTCAATCGAAGACTCAAATTCTCGGTCGGTCAAATAAATCCTATCGTTTTGGGAGTCCACGAATTGCTCAATTTGAAAACGCAATTCCTTTGCTCTCACAAGTCAGACCTGTTGCTGCTTTGGTGTGAGATCATGCGCCTTTTGGGTTTTAAAAGGCTTTACTTTGAGATCCGTTTTCAATATGCGGCGGATGCTACGGTTAGATATTTTCAGCCTTTTCGCCATTTGATTGGCGCTTCGTCGGGAGTCGGGGATTTCGCTCAAGTCGCTTCTTCACTTTTTGCACCATTCCACGTGACGTTGCAGTCTTTTGATGACCACCTCCATGACGTTTCGCGATGCTACCACAGTAATGCTGCAATAAACAAATACTTTATTTACTTTAAGGTGCTCGAGCTCACGAACAATCGCTGGTTGTGATTTTCCAGCCAACGTTTGAAATCCATTTCTGATTTTCTTTTTCTGCGTTTACTCTCGGTAAAATGCTTCTGCGTTCATGCATCAGCTGTGCGAGTGGTCTGAAGTTGATTACACTTCGAGTGCCGGACCCTATATAGAAAATCAGTTTTGTTCGTCGAGAGAGGACTTTACTACTCAGCCCCCTACTCAATCCAAAGTAGCACTTATAGGCAAGAGAAATTCTGTCTTGGATTCCAAGGCTGGCATTATTATCGCCGTTAATACTCCTTGCTAATGAGGTTTCTTAGACAAAAGAAGTCTTTTACAACCTCGAAATCATAACTGTCAACAGCGACGTAGGCGCCGATACGCGAACGCGCCCACTCTTTGTTTGATTACAGGAGGTACTTCGTTGGTATCTCATTTCTAGTGTTCTCTAGTAGTATCACAACAGCAAATTATAAGCATTTCTAAGCATTCGCTTTGAAAGTAAAATAGAATTAAAATCAATTAAAGAAATTTTTTGACCACAGTAAAATAAAATAAAATTAATTAAAGTTTACGCGCAATGTTTCAAATCAAAATTTCCATACTTTATTTTATTCCATATCACTTCCTATACTTTGAAGCTCTTGCTCGCTTTCTTTAAACTATGAATTGAGGCTATATAATGGTCTGCATACATATATTTAAGTTTCTCTCAACTTAAAAATTCAGATTTCGTCATCCAGCATCATTAGCACTAGAACTAGGCCAGACATTTAAGTAGCAACGCAAGCACGTTTAAGCATATGGAAACACTTAGAAGGAAGAAAGGAGTAGTTAACGAAAAGATAAAACGTCGCGCAAAGAGAATCCACCTGTCTCACATATCTAAGTGTTTTTCGTGTCACAAATTGCAGTGAAAGTTGGTTACAGTAGCCTAAAAATCTTACAAGAGCCAACAAAAGCTTAGACAGAATTATGAAGGGTTCTCGTATGTATGCACACCCACACCATTATAAAAACACTTCCGTATAATGCACATGTAAAATATGCGAAATAATGTAGAAAATTTAAAACTATATGACATTACAGCACGCGAGCGCACGAAACTTTCATCAAACGCATGCATATGCATGCGCAAATTCCTAAAAGTAGGCCACGGAAAGTTTCAAAGTGGTGTCTTTTAATGCACGCGAATCGAGCAGATGAAAAAAGAAATGACAAAAAAAAGGTAAGGGAAAGTGTTGAGAAAATATTAGAGCAAAATGGGATGCGCCGTTCAACCTCTTAAAGAAATGGTACAGAAGTGGGCAGCACTGAACAGTGTTGCTTAAAAAATGTTGAAAATAGTTTTAAAAGCAACAACTACTTTTAATATTAAAATAATAAAGGCACGGTATTTCACAACTTTGGGTTTGACAAGAGCACGCCGATCCCAAGTACCGAAGCCGATGGTGCGTAAGTGGAAACAGTAAAACAGGATTGAAATGCTGGATTGGTCTTCACAGTCGCCTGATGCCAACCATACAGAAAATGTCAGTGATTTCTCAAACCCTTGGAAATATGCAATACTTGACGCAAATGCCGATAAAAGTGGCTCAAAAAGTTAAGAGCTCCTGCTCCTCTTTGTTACGTGAGTTTTGAAGTTGTTCCTCAAATGGAGTGACCTACAATTTTAAGCCGACTCCGAACGGAACATATTTTTTATGAGAAGCTTTTTCATGGCAGAAAAATTGCAGTACGGAGGAGCTATTGGAGCGAAGCGAGAGCCTGAGTGACAACCACTCAAAGTTTTAACAAATATGCGCCTTGAAGTAGATAGAACTGAGCAGCGTTGGTTTACAAAATATGTTAAACTGAAAGAACAAACAGCAGAAATCGTATTAGGTTAGGTTAGATTAGAATGGTTGCCCAAGGATTGGTTACACTTGGACGAAGAATAAGAAACAAATTCGTTCTTTGTGATATCAGTGCAAAGGAAGTAAGGTGAAGGCAAAAACCGATGGGATGAAAGGAGAGGGCAAAGAGAGGTGGCATGGTTAGGAAGATGGGTTTAGAGTGTGTGGATTATGAACGATAACTGTGTTGTGTTTGCGCCAACCGCTTTATGTAGCTGATAAAGTTCATCAGATTTTTAATCGGAATAACTACTATCATATATCAGCAGGCGTAGCAAAGAAGTAGAAGCCAAGATACCTTAATCTTATCCCCGTAAGAGCAGGCAGCTAAGACGAAAGTGTTGAGATGATTTCACCTCATCTTCCATACATCCGACGCAAAAAGGACTCGAGGGCAGTGCAAGTCTCACGGCATACACACCTCGCGGATAGTGACTTTTCAGAAAACCCACGACGTTCGAGAGCTGAGATTTGGTCAACCTCTGAAGCTAGCTCGAGGGCCTCCGATCGACACGTGACCAAAAGGATTTCGCGATCTTACAAGTTTGTGTACTTGCCCACCGTTCCCTAAGTTGGCGCGAAACCCATCTTTTCAGGAGCAGACCGCAGGTAGTCAGGGGGATTCCAATTCTCTCCTTTCGCGGGGAAATCACCTTTCATGTCCCTTGTCTGGCCAGCTCATCCGCCACATACTTTCCCGCAATGTCGCTGTGACCAGGGACCCAGATGTCAAAGAATTCGGATGCAATCGAAAGTGAGGCTACGCAGTTCCTGACCCGTTTTGATTGCTATGTCAGTAACCCGAGTGCCCTAATTGTCGCTTGGCTGTCGGAGTAAATATTTACTTTCTTAGCAGTTAGTGCGCACGTGAGTAGCCATCAGCTGCTTCTTTGATTGCGTTTACCTCTACCTGGAACACACTGAAATGGTAGGGTAAGCTGAATTTGAGTGTGATGGGGAGCTCCTCGCAAAACACTTTTCCACCAACTTTTCCTACCAGCTTCGAAATCGTATTAATTTAAATTCAAAAACTAATGCATAAAAAAATTCCGCAAAGGTTAATCTTTTCACACTTATGCGCTTAAAAGCAAGCAACCCATTCTGAGATGCTAAGAAAAAAAAATACCAAAATGATGGCGAGAAAATTATAATTTCGCAAAAAATACATCATTTCACTTTTGTGCGCCTAAAAATAAGCAGCATTCCGGTAAAACGTTTACCGAAACAGTTGAATTGATGGAAAAACTTTCTGGCGATGGTTGTCTATTTCGTGCCAGAGTTCATGAGTCAAGTGCAATTTTGTATTACATTACAAAGGTTTTGCGTCCGTTGAGGCCATCCAAAAGGCTTGTGCCGACATCCTGAAGGACGTTCCAGTCAATGACCTGAAACACTCTTTCGAAAAACTCTTAGATCGCGCAAAACAGTGTATCGAGGCCAGAGGGAACTATTTTTAATAAATAAAGTCGAAGTGAACGTGACCGCTGTAGCCGAATGGATTGTGCGTGACTACCATTCGGAATCAAGAGAGAACGTAGGTTCGAATCTCGGTGAAACCTCAAAATTAAGAAAATGGTTTTTCTAATAGCGGTCGCTCCTCGGCAGGCAATGGCAAACCTCCGAGTGTACTTCTGCCATGAAAAAGCTCCTCATAAAAATAGCTGCCGTTCGGAGTTGGCTTGAAACTGTAGGTCCCTCCATTTGTGGAACAACATCAAACGCACCATCCAAATAGAAGGTAAAGGGTGTACGCCCCAATTTAAAAAAACTCGAAGTTATCGGAACAAAATTCCTGTCGTTTCTGTTTGAGCTCAGTTTTGTTTATATTGGAGTCCACTTCATATTTCGGAATCACTTAAGTAGCGGTAAATTCTGCTACCTAGCGCCCTTATGTACACTACGTTTAATGTCGCTAACGCGAAAATATGCTATACTGTTATTGGAAAAATATTTTTTTGGAATAGTTTGTAGTGGATGCCTCCTCTGCAATATTATTAAGAGTAATCAATTACACGCATCGTAAGGCGTCTAAAATATCCACTTAACTGCAATAAATTTAACGAAAAATTTGAGAAATAATATATGAATCTCACACACTCACAATTTGTGACTTCCGCCGACTTTCGCATACGTAAAATGCATTCAAATTTCCGTTATACAACAAACTCAGCTCACGCAAAAACTTGCCTACCAGCAGCGCATAACATTTGAAGGGTTAATAGGGCAACAGTTGTGCAACCCAGTGCGGCAATAAGCAATGCGCTTATCGGCCTGAGTGCCCGAGAGCAAAGAAAACAACAAAAAAAGGCGAAAACTACAGCTGAAAAACAGCAGGACTATCCAACAGAGCAGCAGATAAGCAATGGCGGCTCAAAAAAAAAGAACACAAACACACAAGCAATTACAAAAAAGAGAAGCAAAGCAGCAGCCCAACTAAAAAAACACCAAAACACACGAGGACTTGCATAAACAACAAAATGCTCTAAAGCAAATGTTGCGCTGCTTGTCACAAAAAGATAGCGCCGAGTAAGCCCCGCAAAAAAACGTTTAACTATTACAATATCTGTGTGTGTGTGTGTACATGTATGTGTTGGTCAGAGAAAATGGAAGGGCGGCATAACACATCCGGTTAAATGGCATTTTGTGCCACTTGCCACATGACACATGCCACATTTGTCTCTTTGCTTACTACGTGGTCGTTGGCGTGCTGGTTTTGCAGTCAATCCTTGTTTGCTCGACTCGACAGCCTACCCAGTGACATAGCATTTGTATGCATTTGTTTCGTTGATTTGTCTACTCACTATTGCAGGGTAGTGTAACTGAAAAGCCAGCTGGAAATAAGCAAAAACTGGGCAACCAAAACGGATGGCATTCGGAAAAACTACGGTCCAGCCAAAGCGCAAAAAGTGCGCGAGAAAAGTTACATGTTGCAAATACATAAGTTAAGAAATAAAACTAAAAAATTACTTACAACATAATGTGGCATCACAATTTTTTTAATGTACACAGATACGAAACTCCAGCATAAAACTAATGCATTATAAAATGTTGGGAAACGGTTTGCAGCTTTATAGAATTTACATTCTCCACGAAGCTTCATGGAGTGTTGGTCGCTGTGATGAAACTCCGAAATGTGTTCTGTATGATGGCATTAGTATGTATTATCTGTACTAAGGCACTGACGAGGGCAGTATTTCTTATTTTCAATAATGGTCACCTCTCGGCAGGCAATGGCAAGCCTCCGAGTGTATTTCTGCCTTAAAAAAGTTCTTCATAAAAAACCATTTGTCCTTCGAAGTCGGCTTAAAATAACAAGTTCCTCCTTTGTCTTGTGGCACAACATCAAGACGCAATCCACAAATAAAGGGAGTAGCTCGGCCAAACACCTAACAGAAGTGCACGTGCCAATTATTTATTTTTATTTTAAGTTACTAGACTAGCCAAATTTTTTTTTCTGTTTTCGAAAAGTACTTCGAGAGTTCCGAAAATTTATAAATTTTAATGTACTAAGTGGCGCACCATTAATCATGAAATTTATGTTTTTTAATAACTTTTTTATAGAATAAAAAAAAAAATATTTTGAGTGATAGAAATCTGAAGAAATTTGATCTTTAAGCGCTCCATTGCTTGACGCTTTGAGAGTGCAGCTGCCTAATTCACAAATGGCAAATATGATTGACGTACGACAGCATTTGCAAACATTTTTAAATTTTCTGGTAGGGGGACTAATTTTATGCCACCTTGTAGTTGAGCAATGCCGTGTCAAGTGATCCAAATATGATATTTTGGACGATGTCATCGATTCTTCTTCTAATCAATTCTTCTTCTTCTTCGTTTTATTGAATATACTCAACTTTTTCTCCAAAAATCGTTTGCCGAAAGAATTCTATTCCCGAATTTTATCAACAATTTTTTTCTGCTCACCATAAATTGAAAAACCAAAAACAAAAAAATCAAATTGGTCCAGTCGCGAAAAAATGCTATTCAGCCACCAGTTCCTTCTATATACGAGGGGTGCCTTTTATATTTCGGGATTTGGCAAACCTGGTGTTGCAATCTGGCAACTAACAGCTGTATCACAAAGTTTGACATTTTTTGGCTTTTATGTACTCAGAACATTTTGAAATACCAGCGCTATTTGTGTTGTTTACAGTAACTTAAAAGATTCATCTCGGTCCAAAAATGGAATTAAATCGTGAACATTTTCGTGCGATTATTTTTTACAACTTTCGACGTGGATTAACTCAGCAACATTGCATGGATGAACTTAATTCATTTTTTGGCGATGAAGCTCCATCAAGGACCAGTGCTTATCGATGGTATGGTGAATTCAATCGTGGTCGTAGTTCACTCCAAGACGAATTTCGTGAAGGTCGTCCAAAATCAGTTGTTGTTCCGAAAACCATTGATGCTGTGCGCGAACTGATATTGCAAGATCGTCATGTGACCTATCGTGAGATTGAGACAATCTTAGGCATTAGTGGGACCAGCATACATTCAATATTGCATAAACATTTGACTGTCAAAAAAATTTGTTCGCGTTGGATCCCACACAATTTGTCAATCGCTCAAAAAAAGGCTCGTGTCGATTGGTCGAAGGAAATGCTCAAAAAATACGATCGCGGAGCTTCGAAACACGTCTATGACATCGTGACAGGTGATGAATCATGGATTTACGCGTATGAGCCCGAAAGTAAACAGCAGTCGACTGTATGGGTGTTTCAAGATGAGCCAAATCCAACAAAAGTTGTTCGCGCACGAAGCACTTCCAAGCAAATGGTCGCCTGTTTTTTCGGAAAAACTGAGAGGTCAACGTTTTTCGACACCTGAGGAAGCGGTTGCGGCATTCAGAATGCATGTTTTGGAGGTACCTCATTCAGAGTGGCAAAAGAGCTTCGACAATTGGTTCAAACGCATGCAAAAGTGTATAGATCTTCATGGAGAATATTTTGAAAAACAATAAAGTGATTTTCGATGATTAAAATTTGTTTTTGTTCTCTAATCCCGACATATAAAAGGCAACCCTCGTATTTCTATAAAATAAGAACAAAAAATATTTATAAAAACTATGACAAATGCAAACTTATATTTAATGCACGGGAATAGGTTTCCGCCCTCGAAGAAGAGGTGTCTGCCAGTGAACCGGGTCCATCGACAGCGAAAAGCAATATTCATCCTCCAAACGTTATCTTGTGTATCTGGTGGACTCAGAAGGGTGACATCTATTATGAACTCTTTAAACCATCTGAAACCATCACTGCCGATCGTTACCGACTGCAGCTAATGCGCTTGAATCGAGCTCTCACAGAAAACCGGCCGGTATGGGACGGTAGTCATGAAAAACTAATTTTGCTGTATGTCAACGCCAGGCTACACGTTGCTAAATCGGTACAGAAGTATTTAATAGTACTGAACTGGTGAATCTTGCCCCACACGCTTACCTTCGGATTACCATCTGTTCCGATACTCCGATCAATGCAGTCAGGCCTTTTTGGAGCGCGATTCACTTCTTACGAGAGCATTGCAAGCTGGTTCAATGAAGGGGTTATATACAGTTAGAATTTTCAAAATATCAATTTTTTTTATGTACATATGTATATTTAGTAATACACACAACAAATTTAATATCGTTCTGGTGAATATTTTCGAGGTTATATGCAAATTTGAAAAGGCGTTTGAGAGTGCTTGTAAAGTGCTTTTCAAACATTAAACGGGGTTTTCTCAAAATGGTGTTTTCAAAGTAGGTGACCAAACCGATTAGTCTCAAATTTTAACACGAGCTTTTTAAATATATTTTTAGTAAGTAATCGAAGATTTTTTCTCACAAATAAAAATTGTTTTTTTATTAACACTTTAATTTGGTCAAAAATCGATTTTTGTTTTTTGAGATCACGCCATTTTGTCAAAAAAATTTAGTTTGCTTATTCCTTCGACTAATTACTAGATTTAACATTACTTTAACGAAATCTATTTGGTTTTTTTAATTTCAGAGGATCCAGTTCAAAGATATAGTGGTCACCGCAAAACGTGTTTTTTGAGAGGAGCGCCCGGAGATCAGCTGTAGCTCCTTTCCAAATAAATATTTTTACTAATACTAAGTCTTAAAAGATAATATAGTATGTGTAGAATTTTTAGATCAATAAATTAAAAAGTGTTTTCAGAAAAAATTCTGGAAAATTGTTTTTTTTTCAACCTTCTAACTGTGTATAACTACTGGATGGATCAAGTCAAAAGAACTCGAATGTTTCGTCAGAGTAATCCGTATGCTGCCTGAAAGATGGAGTGAGGTTGTAGCTTCCAATGGCACATATCAGGTCAGTCCGTAAGTTCGTGCGTTTTTTAAAGGTGGTTTTAAAATTAATAAAAAAGATATTTAAAGTTTTTATTTATCAATAATATAGTTTCCTTCACTATTTACAATGTCTTTCTAACGTTTCGGAAAATTTTTAATTCCCTGCTCAAAAAATTGTTTGTCCTTGAGCCAAAATATGCTTCGATATCCCTTTTTATAGCTTCTTTTGAGGAGTAGTTCTTGTTACTCATATGGTATTGAAGTTCACGGAAAAGGTGATAATCACAAAGTTCAATATCCGGAGAGTATGGTGGATGCGGCATTAGCTCCCATCCGAGCTCGTTCAGCTTGCCTAATGTTTGCCTTGCGGTATGAGGTCTTGCGTTTTCGTGGTGAAACAAAACTTTGCGTCTTTTCACTAAAGACGATCGATTTTTGTTAAGTGTCTCATTCAGGTTTGATAGCTGATGGGATTAATAATCAGCAGTTATCGTCTGGTTTGGTTCCAGAAGTTCATAATGAACAATACCGGCCACATCCCACCAAATAGACAGGAGAATTTTCTTGGGGTGAAGGCCATCTCTAAGGGTCATCTTTATCTAACCATTGGCGTTTGCGAACAGAATTATTGTAAAGGACCCATTTTTCATCACCAGTAACGATACGGTTCAAAAAACTTTTATTTTCAAGTCGTTGCAGCAGCTGAGAACAGACATTCACTCTCTGCTGAAGGTTGGCGACGGAAAGTCTATGCGGAACCCATTTTCCCAACCTTTAAACCTTTCCCAACTGAACCAGGTGCCTGTGAACTGTTCCATGCGATGAATGTAACCCCTGAGCTATCATATCGACTGTGAAATTTGGATCAGCTTCCACGAGTTCGAGCAAGGCGTCGGAGCTAAAGACTTCAGGACGACCAGCGCGCGGGGCATCCTCCACGTCGCAGTTACCACTTCGGAATTTTTAAAACCACTTTTGCACAGTCCTTACACTCACGGTATCCTCTCCGTTAACAGTGTTTCTGCAGCAGCAGTTGCTGCATTTTTACCACTTTTATAAAAAAAATACAAAACGTGCCTCTTATTTTTTAACAACACGTGCTTCTATCCGCAATTAAAATCACTTGTTGAATGCACAATATATCAAAGAAAATATAAATAGTTCCGTTATATTCCGCGAAAATTTTTTTGTGAAATTATAGCTAAAATACGCACGAACTTATGGATTGACCTGATACTTCACATATTTCATTTAATTGTTTAAGTAATTCGTAACTTTGGCTGAGAAAGAACGGAAACTTATTCCCACACCCAGTACAAGTACAATAACATGCTTTTTCAAGAATTTTGATTTATTCCATTTTTGTGCTGGACTATTTAATTTCTTCTTAAGTATTGTACTAACAGTGGGGTCAGACCTTGGCATAAATACAAATAAACGTCCAGCTACGTGCTCTAATTTGTAGTGAAAAATTTTTTTTTATGAATTCACTGTCATTTACTCATAAAAAACTGCACTGCAATTCTTCAAGGTAAAATATTTGCCAAGGCATTTGGCTTTAGTTCGACACAAATGGTAGAAAACCTTTACTGAATGTTCTTTTTTTTTTGTGAAATTTTAATTTTTCCTCTGTTCGTTGATTTATTCATTTATTTATGCCAATAAACCAAGCCGTAATTTATTTTTTTTTGTTTGCTCTGTGTTCTTCTACTCTCAGCTATACATTGCAATTTTTTTACTAACTCATTCTGAAGCCTTATCGCTTGCAATTTGTTAAATTAAATTCATAATAAATAACTTTCTGCCATTGCCAGCAAAAATGCACAAAAGCATTTCGTCAAAAAAACTGCTGGTTATTTGCGGGCACATAAAGTAAATGAATAAAGCAGAGGCAAACACAGCAGCAGCAGCTACTCAAAGGTTCATACGAGTACACACAAATAAATACTTGAGCAGAGAAAGTATAACAGAGAAAGCAGCATAACTAAACTTGTTGTTATAGCACAATTCACAATCCACTTATGCGGCCACTTTAAATGAGCATCAAAAGCTGAGTTTTCTGCATTGCTGTCTGCTCTCGCCTTGCGCTAAAAGCCTAGCTGCCTTCATTTCACTCCCAGCTATGCTTAAGTAACTGAATTTTCTTGGTGACCCACACACAATTTGTTTTTAAGTTGTATTATTAACTTTATTTATTTACGAATGTACGCTAGCCACCACATACATATACAGGCGCACAAACATACACAGACATAGCTCCTTTTATTAAGAAAAAAAAAAACAGAAAAAATAATAATAGTAGCACTCAGCCACAATAGTTGAGCGAAAGTTGAGAAATTTCTGAAATTGCGCACGTATAAAGCGCATTACCACCGAAAACTGCCTCTTTGCCGTGCTGGTGCGAAACTTTCCCATTCACTGCTGACCTCTGTGTAGTGAGCGGAGCGAAAAAATTTAGTTTGAGAAAAAGAAAAGAACGCAAAGTTTTACAACCATTTTCATTCACATTTTCAAAGTAATTTTTTTCCACTTACAAGCCAGTGGTTTTCTCTTTTTTGTTTGCCATTTCTTAAGTCACATTCACTTTCTACTTTTTCTCACACCGCATACCACCTTTGTTGGCCTCTTCATTTATTTCTATACCTTCTTTGCAATTTTTTGTGCTCATTCTCCCTTCAAATATTCAACTTCATCATTTTTACAACTTCAATTCAACTATTCAACTGCAACCAAACAAAAGCGGTGCCAGTGGGGAGAAAAAAACATGCATGCCCACGGTTTGTGGTTGTAGCTATGCCAGTCCTCCGGCATTTTCAACATTTCCAACCTAATATTTTCGTTGCGCAAACAGATATACGAGTACATACACGTACATAGCCACGTAATGGATAAGTTGAGGTTAATGTAGTTAGGAATTTTTCTCGTGTGCTTCAAAAGTGAACAACATTTCTGTCATCAGTCATGCAAGTATGTATGTGTAAGTACATATATTAGCGCAACTCACCGATACAAGTTGCGGTTCTCCACCCGAATTATAAATCCTCCACCACAATATTCCGCGAAAATAGTACGATTTACGTAAGTTGAACTGACACGGAAGTGCTTTTAAAAATCTGGTTTTCATAAGGAAAATTAGTGTTTAAAAAATGTGTCTCCAAAAAGTACAAATTAGATAACAAAAGCGCTTAAAGCTCAAAAAGTATGCATAAAAGTGTTCTAAAATGTAGAGGGTGGTTAAATTTCAAGGGCCGATGTTGAATGTGAATCACACCTAAACGTCAACGACATCATTGGACTTCTTTCTTTGGGATCATTTGAAAGAAAAGGTGTACGTCGATAAGCCAGCAACAATTCAAGAACTAAAGGATGAGATAATTCGTCACATTAACGGCATGAAACCTCAATTATGCCTCAGCGTCATCGAAAATTTGTACCATCGGATGGAGGTGTGCCGCCGAGGTCGAGGCGGCCATTTGGACGATATTTTGTTCAATGCATAATTGAGCTGTACCATGTATTATTATAGTAAAGAGAAATGACAATGATTTCCTAAAAAGATTGTATTTTATTCAAAATCAATACCGGCTCTTGAAACTTAACCACCCTTTATTAACGATATCAGAATCATAAGACTTGCGTTTGGGGAAAACGAAATCCATTGTTTTTGCGTAAAATTTTTGCGCAAACGGCTTGAAACTGTTTTATGGTCCTTTTTTAGCTGCTGGGCGATGCTACGACTACTAATGTGCCAATCAACTTCTATTATTTCTATCATTTCATGGTCACTTTCGACATTATCGGCATTTTCTTCAACACCAAGAATGCCTGAACGGTAATATTGGTAATGGTAATGGTTGTACGGGTTAGGCTAAAACCTTTATGCATTGCGACCAGATTGATCTATTGTACGCCCCTAATTACTTAATTATAATTATTTAGTATACCGAGGTATCGAAGCAGCTCCTTAAGAGAGGGAGCAATTGTAGGTCTTCCTCCTCTATTAGGTACGAGCCCAGGATTCTGTGTCTCTTGTGGCCTAATGCCTCACGGTTGGTGATTAAGTGTTCCATGGACTCCTCTTCATCACAGCAGAACCTGCATAATCTTGTACTAGATGACCTAATTTCGTTAAAGTGTTTCTTACAGGCAAAGTGACCTGCAAGTGCTCCACAAAGTAATCTGAGGCTCTTTTTATCTAGAGTTAGAGCAGATTTTGCTCTGTTGGCACTGAAGTTCAAAACCTTTTTGGAGTGATTAAAGCCGCTTGTGCTATTCCAGTGTTCCCTGGTTTTAGTTTGGATTGCTAGATTTTTGGTTTCCTGTTTTATATTATTTTTGTTAAAGCCGAAAAGTGGGGTTGTTCCAATAAATAGCCCTTCTGCCTCTTTTTTGGAATAAAAATCTGCCTTCTCGTTTCCTTCGTGTCCCTCATGCCCTGGTACCCAAATCAGTGAGACCAGATTATGAGTGGCCAGTTTGTTGAGTGCATTGTTACACTCTATTAGGACTTTTGACTTGAATGTGAAGCTATTCAAGGCTGTGAGAACCGATTGGCTGTATTATTTTTTACTCTCTCGAACCCTCTTTTGGACATGATTTCCACCAATTCCAGTATGGCGAAGTGCTCCACATGGAAAATCATGGTATCTATACTTAGTGTTAGGGATTTGTGTACTCTAGGCCGCATTATTCCTGCTCCTACTCCTTGGAGCGTTTTGGAACTATCTGTGTACCATTTTTGTGAGTCATCAATTAGCCACGTTGGGTTAGTGTTCGACTCCTCCATAGACGGGAAAGTAACCTTGTATCTCTTTATAAAATTGAGTGCGGGTTCCGCCTTGGTCATGCATGCTGCATGCTGAACCCTGTTCAAGATATTGAGGTGCCCAGTACGATCTCTTGGTTTAGGTTTTTCTTTCATATGAAAAGAGAGTGCATGCTAGGAAGTTATTATCCTCTTGTATTGCTAAATGTAGCGGTGGTAAATTTAAAAGGGCTTCCATGCCAGTAGCTGGGGTAGTTATCATGGCCCCTGTTATGCTTAGGCACACCAGCCTTTGTAGTTTACACCGTTTTGATATAGCAGTAGTTGGATTTGCTTTAACCCACCATTCCAAAGCCCCATATGGTACAAGAGGTCTTACCATTTGAGTGTAGATTTAGAAGGTCATTTTAGGGTTCAGACCCCAGGATTTACCCAAGAGTTGTTTTGTTGTCCAACGGTTTTCCGCTGTCTTTTTATTACTGAATTGAGGTACGCCTCCCAAGTAACCTTTTTATCCAAGAAAATTCCTTGATATTTAACCTCTTCCTTTAGAGGTACGTCCTTTCCATTTATTCCCATGGTGGGTATATTTAGAACCCTTTTCCTGGTGAATGAGATAATAGGAGTTTTGGAAGGGTTGATTGATAATCCTTTTTTTCCACACCACTCCCAGGTTATATTTAAGACACCCTGCATTAAGTCCTTTATGGTCCTTTCATGGTTGCTTTTAATTATTACAGAAATGTCAACTGCATACCCTACTGTTTTATACCCTTTATTGTTAAGGGTTTGTACCAAATCGTCAGCCAGGATAGACCAGAGCAATGGCGATAGTAGCACTCCTTGTGGACATCCTTTCGCGGCGGTAACTTGCCCCAGAGAGGCTGTGTTTATCCTTTGGCTTAGAATGTTGCTTACCCATTTAAAAATTGCTGGATCAGCTCCCCTTTTGGAAAATGCCAGTTCTATTGCTTGAAAGTTCACGTTATCAAATGCACCCTCAATGTCCATAAAAGCACAGACGGCTATTTTCTTTAGGCCAAGGACCATTTCTATATCGGGAACAATTGTGTGAAGGCTGTAACTGTTTTCCCTTTTTGATATGCAAATTGCAGTTCATGTAGTGGAGTTATCGAGATAACCTCCTCTCTTAGGGACCAGTCCAGTAGCTTTTCGATGGTTTTCAACATGAATGACGTTAGACTGATTGGTCTATAGAGTTCAGGAAATTCAGAAAGCTTATTGTCTCCCTTTGGTAGGAATAATATCTTGACTTTCCGCCAAATCTTAGGGACATAATCCAAACTAAGACTTGATCTGAATATTTGTACCAGAATTTGTTTTAATTTCACAGTCCCCTTGCAGAACAGGACTGGAAAATACCAACTTGTCCTGGTGATTTGTAGGGTTTGAACGAGTTGATTGCTCACTCTACGCCTTCGTAGTTTACTATTCTGTAGATAGTAGGGTTTTTTGACCTGAACAGAGCGTGCGCTAGCATTTCTTTATCAGTGTCACAGGTTGCGTTAAGCCTACAGTCAGGAAAGTGAGTTCTGAGAAGAAGCTCTAGTGTTCCGTCAGTAGTGCAGTATCGGCACCATAAGCACCATTTACAATTTCAGCAGCCTGGATTGCGTTTTCGCATTTGTCAAAGAAAAACTGTAAAATATGCCGAATTTTCTCTTTGTTGGATTCGATGGTTAACACCCGTAACTCAGAACTAAATGGAACAAACAAAAAACAGCAAAATAATTTTTTAGTGCGAAATGTCACCTTGACAACGAGCATAAACTTTAAATTGCTTGATAAATATTTTAGGAGATATCGATCACTACTTCCATCTACCGAGAAAACTGTGGATTTATTTTTTTCACGGTACTCTGAATTCGGTACAACCACATAAATGATAATATTTTTCCCAAGCTTTTTAGCGGACGTCTTAAAACATAATAAGTTTTATAGTTCTGATAAAAAAAAATCGATTATTTTTTAATCGTTTTCCTAAATCAACATCCAAAAATATCGATGGGGAGTGATTCACCTTACATGTGTTTAGTTTTTTTCAACTGCAGGCGGCTGAACCAATTTTGATTTTGCTATTCTATTACAAATTACCGCCGTTAACAAAGTAGTTCTAGCAGTAAATCTTTCAGGCAATGCCTCGATTAGGTTAAGAAGCGCACTATAAAGAACATCGATTACTCCAAAATCATTAGAAACTTTGTGTGTATTCGCTCCAAGAATGTCCGGCATACACAAACACTGATTTAAAGTATCCCTCCCCATCGTCACAACATCAAGGAAGGACTGAATGGGATGGAACATTTGACAATAGAGTCCAGAGTAACTGGATGTAATGAAACGATTGAGTGACTAGAGGCAAACTCCATAGACAGAGAGATTAGAGGCCTAACTTCCAACTTCGCTTAAGTAACCTCTGGGTAGCAACTATTCACACGTTTGAGATGAATCTAAATTTTTTGTTTGTTTGTTAAATGTGAGAAACATTCGATTGATGCCATCGCGTCAGTGATATGTGGGGCATCTTCCACTAAAACAGACCTACCCTCTTCGGCTGACTTCCATCCTGGGACCGTATTTGCACTTCAACGAGAGTGGAGCCGTGAGAAAAGAAAAGAAACTTGCGTCCAGACTCTCTACGTATGACGTATGGAGGTTATACGTCGCTGATAGTCTCCATTACTTTGGAACTTCCAACGTGTGCGGTAATGTCATGTGCATTACCGTCGTGTCTGCATATGATATAGTCGTGAACCGTTGACTCAAGAGTCCGCAACTGTTGTCGGTATTCTGAGTCGACCTCCTCTGAAACACTGTTTCCTGTTAAATTTAGCACTTGACGGAAGTTCGGTGAAACAACTCTATTGTTCGCCTTTCTTCGTCCTGCTTGCGTACCGTACGTAATACTTGCTTGGCAAACTTGCATGCAGCATACCAGCAATATTTTGAAATGCACTTACTGCCGTTAAATTAGTCTCACTTGACTGTCTTCCAAGGATCGTGGCTAACTCCTCACGTTCTCTTGCGAATCTGGAACAGTAGAAAAGTACGCGTCGCGCGTGTTCAAATTTCTCTTGGCAGGTAAGGCAGAGCGGTGAAGCGGACCCTATGCAGATAATAATACAGATAATACTAAAAACACCCGTGACCGCTCAGCATCTGGGAGAGGAAGTAATCCACTTCACCGTGTCTTCGCCGTAACCACGTGGCCAGGTTAAGGGGTGAGTTCGTGTGTGTAGTGGTCTTTTGAAGAAAGATCCCATTTTAAGTGACGCGATTCGCTATTCCAACTTTTGGTTTCTTGTAGGTTTTGCACCTTGCCTTAGATAGAGACGGTATAGTTCACGTGCTCGGATATGCAGTGGAATCACGCAAATTACATAATCTGATACTATCCAGTAAGCACAGGCTACTCGCAAAGCATTCACCCTATAAACCTGTCTGGCCTCTTGTAGGAGGAACGGCATATAACAGGATGTATTCTGTTACAGTAGATAGGAGCTTCCTTCTTGCATCTTGGGCTCCCCCAAAACTCGGCAGCAACCGTCTTAGAGCATATGTACCTACAGCGCTTTTCGTACCGACTTTCACCGCGTGCTCTCTGAAAATCATAGACTGAAGTCTGAAGGTTTAGACTAGATGTTGAGACCTCCAACATTTACCGTCGAACGCTCCCTCTTCTTCCTTTTGCTCAACAAGCCTGGTTCTGTTTTTTGCGCTGCTAGCTGGAGTTTGGCATTGTATGACCAGCGCTCAATCCTCGCTATCGCATCGTTGCCGGAGAGAATGTGTAAATAGAGAATGTGAACTCTGCTACAGTGACTCCAAGGTATTTAGCTTAAAATTTTTCCTCATCTTTTCCAGACTCTCTGAAATCGGGCGTTACGTCTATGTAGAAAGTTGTCATATAAATCTCTTCGAGAAAGTCTTGTGGTTCACGGAAAATCAACTGACGTGAAAGTCGCAGCTCAATTAAATAAATTCAAGTTAATTAAGTAAGCCGTCGAAAGCGAGGAAGAGTGGATAAAAGGGAGAGGAGGAAGAAAGTACATGCGACACATTTGACTTCAAATAAATGGAACTCACATGTCTGGTATGGCCACACAAAACTTGTAGACTTAAAAAAATTTACTGATTGTGTACATGAGGAAGTGGGTAAGAAAGTAAGAAGAAGAAGAAGACAGAAAAGGTGCAGAAGAATGATGCGCCAACTTTGTTTGTACAGTCAACCGGCTGCACTGGAAGTTAAGCTGGAAATCAGATTTTCATTATTTGCGTCATATTAACGACGATGGCGACGGCGGCAGGTAGTAAGTGAGTTAAGAAAAGTCAAAAAGAAAAATAATAACCAGCAGCATAAAGATCGTGGAAAAATTATTCGACAAGAAATGTGGGAAAGAAAGAAAGTTTGTACAGCAGTTTTATGGTAGCGTAAAAATTTACGAAACTATTTTTATTATTATTTTTTTCATGTTTGTCAAATTTTTTATATGCAACTTTTTCTTACTTTTAGTTCTTCTTCACTTTTAGTTGTTTTGGTATTTTTTTGCATTTTTTTTCTCTTTTGGTAGCCCTTTTTTTCTTTGCTTGCCGCGAGGTGATCGACTGTACAAAGCAGAAACTAACAAAAAACATACTGTAAGGAGGCAAAATAACAACAGCTAAAGCAGCTGACGAAGAATTGCGAAGGCGTCGTCATTGTCATGAACTTTTTACTCAGCTAAGACGCTGAGAAATGCGCGCATTTTGTAGTTCAGAAATCGCTGTGCGTGTTGCGCGTGCTAAAGAATGTAATAAAAAATGAAGTACAAAAAATATATAAAAATAAAAAAAAAAACATAAAAAAAAATAAAAAAATATATAATAAAAAAGAAGTAGGGAAAAAATGAAAATAACTAAAATCATAAAAGCGCAGAAGAAGTAATAGAAGCAGAAAAACTATGCATCACAACAATACACTCGGATTTATTGTTTGCGTCAATTTTTCTCTGAGTCGCTACACCACCAGAAGCAGACAATAAGCTGAGGAATTCTTAGTCATCTTTATCAGTATGTATTTGGAGCGAAGAAATAAATTTTTCGCTGTTTATGTACTATTAAATTTTGCCTGTTAGTTGGGAATGAAACTTCAATTGAAGAGGTTAAGCAACTGCGATGGAAAAGATGGACAAATTTCAGAAATTTTCCTCTGAAAGAATACATCAAAATTCTGAAGAATTTTCATTTTTGTGTTGCAATAATAAACTTGGCCATGTTTCATTACTTCACACGCTTTTGTGATAAAATATGTCCCTTCGTATCGAAATTGAGCTAAATCGGCCTATAAATACGATTTTAGAGATATCTCGACCACAGCGCCACCTAGTGAATAAATTTTGGAACAAACCTATGAATTAAATCTGTGAGAAAGTTCTGTGATTTTCTTCCAACAGGCTGGAAGACAAACTTTCCATGCGAGTTTGAACTCAATCAGTCGGTTTTCAGTTTGCCGGCCAGAAACATTTCCGGAAAAAACAGGTCATGTAATTTAATTATAGTACTCTGGGTTAACCTACATAGGGTACATATTAACATAGAGGGAAATGAAATTGCTGATGAGCTTGCCAGGAAGGGGGCTGAATTGGCGTCAGATACCTCCTACCCGAAATTATTTCTCAGGAAAGCACAGAAAAGATGGTGCTCCATTTCTTCATGTGCTATTTCGAAAACCCTTTGGCCCCAATACGATATACGAAGGACTCAGAGAGTCTTTGGACTCCTCGCCATTCAATTTACTAACACGTAGGTGTGTTTACCGATCACTGGACGATAGGCACTCACACGGAAAAGCTAGGGATACCATTTAACCCCCTTTGCAGAAGCTGTGGGGACCTTTCAGAGAAGGAGACTGTAGACTGAGAGTGAGCACTTTCTCTGCAAATGTGTGTGTTTGGCAGCCAGACGATTAAGATGACTAGGTGCTCCTTTCTTAGACAACCTGGGGTAGTGCGCCAACCTAAATCTAATCAATCTTCTCCATTATATCAACAGCTTTGGCTGGATGTAGATATCTGCCTGTTGGAGGTCTCATAATGGTATCTTAACGGCGCTTTAGTGCTAATTGAGGAGTGCCAGACTGGCACTTCAACCATTTCACCTACCTACATAGCTTGGGTTAACTCCAAATATCTCCGTAATATTTTCTCTGATTTTCTTGAAATTTTGCCACAGTATTTAGTTAGTACTGTGATTTAGAAAAAATTAAAAAACAACAATGTGCGATATTTTCAAAACAAATCCAAAAAACTCATTTAAAATCGCCTTTGTGTCAAGTTTTGTCTAACTAGTCTACTATATTTTGATATTTCAAGTTTTGTAGTAACAACCCGCTCTAAACCTCCGACTGTATTTCTGCCATGAAAAAGCTCATCAAAAATATCATCTGCCGTTTGGAGTGACTTTTCATTGTGATCGCTTCTCATGAGAACGTGCAATACTTGAAAGAGTTTTGGAACAGTGCTAGTGCTAGGTGGGAGGCGGTTCGAGCATTTGCTGGAAAAAATAATGGGACGACTTCAATTCATTGAATGGGAGCACAAGGCCCAGATGGAGATGAAGATGAACTGTGTCTAGACGGGACGACAACAAACGCTGACATTTGAGTCAATCACTCACAATTCCATCAGACAGAAGGCAAGATGATAGTTCGTAATTACTGCGCTATCGCAATTTCTCCCATGTTTCACTTCCTTCAGAACCAAACAGTGGGAGGAGTGGATATTATCGCTGGCGTAAGACCACAAACGTCCACAAAAGAGGGACCTGGACGCAGGTACCTGATTGTATCAATAGACATAAACGCGGCTCCACCTTGATGAAATGCTTTCAGCAGTCTCAGGGTGGAAATCAGCCGAGGAGGAGGAATGTTACAAGGTTAGTGGAAGCATGCCCCATATACCATTGGTACGACGGCGCCTTTGATGATGTTTCAGACATTTTGATTTTAGATCTACCCTAAGCAAAAAAACAAAGATTCATGCTATAAGCTCGTCTTCTTATTTCTCTGTCTGTGCGGCTTCGCTTTGTTGCACTGCGTCGAGGTCTATCATTTATCATCCCTTTATAGAATGCGCGTAGTTCACTCAAATTACTTAAACAACTTACTTTATTTTCTCGCTACGTCTGAATACTCCCTTGTGAAGCTAATATGAATAGGATATTGCAGGAGCTGGCTAGTCATGGCACACGAAAGGTGATTTCTCCATGAGAGGATAAAAGTTCCCTTGGTTTCTATTGCACGCCCTTGGATAGGTGAGTCTGAAGTACCCAGCCGGCGAGCCTCAGCGCTTTAGGTAGACTTGAAGTCTAGCAAAGTGTGAGTTATTCTGGATCTGGGTTGCTTAGCCGGTTGCTTGGTTCACCAATTCGAGTGCATGCAGTGGAACTTACTTTAAGTTTATATAGCTATTTGAATACTAATGAGTTGGAATGATTTAAAAATCTTCAACTAAGTGCCCCTTTTTTGCGATGCGCAAGATTCAAACCCCTTAGGTCTTATTCTATAAACAATCCTAAGCAATTGTGGATTTTAGCCGCCTGCTAAATTTTATTTTCACTCTGCCGCGCTGTTTTTAATGTTTTTTTCTTCATAAAATGTTAACTTAATCTTTTAAGAATATGCCAAAAAAAATTTAGAACGTAAATTTAAGTATTCCTCATACAGGGTGGCTGATGAAAGCCGCTACCAAAAAAAATTGAATAACTTTTTTTCTTTTTAAGTTATCTGTTCCATTTTTGTTTTAATTTGCAGATTGATCTTTAAAATTTATTAAAATGGATAACTGGGACACGCAAACAAGAATTTGGATAGTCCGCCGCTATCACGCACTGGAGTCCGTAGTTTTGGTACAGAGAGAGTACAGGCGGATGTTTGGCGGCGATCCCCCGAGCAGATGGACCATAATGAGACTGGTGAATAATTTTGCTGAGCAAGGAACAGTCGCAAGAAGGCCTTATCATCGAAACCCACCAGTTCGGACGGAGGAAACGATCGCTGCTGTAGCTGCAGCTATACAAAGCAATCCAAGGGTTTCAACAAGAAGCTTATCTGCTCAACTTGGTGTCAGCCGACAGTCTTTGCAAACAATAATGCACAAAGATTTAGACTTATTTCCCTACAAAATTCAAATGGTTAACAAACTGAATGCAGCAGACTTGCCGATTCGCTTGGAATTTTGCCAGAAGATCCTACAAATGGTGGAAGAAGACCAAAACATGTTAAACTGCCTTTTCATGTCTGATGAGGCCCATTTCGATTTAAACGGCAATGTGAACAAACAAAATTGTCGAATATGGAGTACTTCTAACCCACAGATACTCCACGAGACGGAATTGCATCCTCTTCGCGTGACAGTGTGGTGTGCGGTTTCTTCACGCTGTATTGTCGGGCCTTATTTTTTTGAAGAAAATGGTCACACCGTTACGGTTACTGGAGACCGTTATTTGAAAATGCTGAAAGAATTTTTCTATCCAGAACTACGCCGAAAGAGAATTCCTTTCAACTCTGTGTGGTTTCAACAAGATGGGGCAACGTCTCACATAGCCCGGACTGTTATGACAGAGTTGCGACGAAAATTTCCCAATAAACTGATTTCAAGAAACTCCGAATTTCGTTGGCCCCCCAGGTCGCCTGACCTTACTGCACCTGACTTTTTCTTGTGGGGTTTATGTAAACAAGAAGTTTATAAAACAAAGCCAACAAATTTGGATGAACTAAAACAATCCATTCGGGCAACAATTGCGGCTATTCCTGTCGCAACTCTCAAAGCAGCAATGAACAACTTTTTACTAAGATGCCGCACTTGTGTCAACGAGCGTGGGGGGCATTTAAATTCAATTATTTTTAAAACTAGTTAAGCTACATTTAATAAAATTTAATAAAAATAAATTAAATTCAAATTGAAAAAAAATGAATGAATTCCATACACTAAAAAAAAGTTATTTGAGTTTCTTAATGTAGCAACATTCATCAGCCACCGTGAGGACTCTATTATTTGCGTTCGAGCGCTGGGAGCGGTATAGTTACGTTGTATTCAAACTTTAGACGCGTTCTTCTCAAAACTACAATATTTTTTTCGAGTTGGCGTACACGATAACTCGAAAAGTTATTGACCGATCTCCCTGAAATTTTGCACACATATTTTTATGATATTACTTTCTATTTGAATTTACAATTCGAAAATTTTTCGAAAACATAATTTTTTCGAAGCAAAAGTAGTGGGATAATTGCCCCAAAATTAATTTTTTTAAGCATTTTATTCCGCGAATTTGTTTCCCATTTTTTTTTATGACATTACATTTTTCAAGCTTTTTATTTAACTTCTTTTAATAAAAAAATTATGGACCTTTTTTTTAATTTTAATAATTTTAAAAATGACTCTGAAGTTGACCCTCTCGAAGAATTGAACTCGACGGTGTTGTCCATTTTGGCTCTTCTATTTATCTGAAACACAAAAACCAGGAAAACTATTAACCAGTATGACTGTAGCTATGTTCCCTACTAGCATTAAAAATATAAAAAAACTTACAAAATGGCGTGGTTTTGAAATTGACACTCTCTAAAAATCGGGTATTTTTCCAGTTTTAAATGAAAAAAATACGAAATATTGAAATAATAATAAAGGGTCCGCCATATAACTTTACGGAATTAAAAATGCTATAAAAAAGAAACTACTCAATATTTTCCCAAACTGTTTTTTTTATTTTGAAGTACAATCCTTCCGGTTAATGATGGAATACAGCTTTATTCATATGGCTGCCTCGGCTAGCCATGCACCATCCCATACCATCGGTCCAATTTTTAAACACATTTTCGTCTCAATGATGTCTCCGAAATGTCCAATTGTTGAGAACGACGGTGAACTGATGTTCCTGGTGATTCACGAACACTCTGCGCCACAGCAGCAATATTTTCGGGTATAAGCACGGTTTTTGGTCGGTCACGCGTTGGTTTGTCAATAAGCAACCCAGTTTCTCTTACTTTTTTCGCAGAGTAACGCACATACGCTTCATTCGGTGCTTTTCTTCTTCCCATTGCCGTACGTAATTTTCGTACATATTCTGCAACATTACCATGATTTTCAAAGTAATGTCGCAATATTTCCCAGCGTTCTTTGAGCGTATACACAACCATTTTCGTTCAGCGGAAGAATAAAACTAATTTTCTGTCAAATCAGATGACAGTTAAGTGTTACCATTCCTCAAATAATACCTAGTTCAAATCCGTAACGATAGATGGCGGGCCCCTTTATAATTCTAGTGCGGGCAATAGCGATTGATGTTGTGAACAACATACTCAAATTTCAGATGATTCGGTTGAATACATTTTTTTGTTTTTTTGACAACACCAGACCGAAAAAAGCCGTTTAAAGTTTGAGGTACAGAAGCATGCAGACCGCTCTCTACCTAGTTAATGGGCTGTATAAGCTATAATATTGGGAATTTCCCCATGAAAATTTCACAATATACTATATTTCTAAGATACCATACTTTCGAACTATCGAAAAAAATTAAAAATCGAGTTTTTGAAATTTCTAGACCACCGGTTCTTCGCCTCATTTTTGGGTATTTTTTAAAAGCGTGTAAAGCGAAAACGAAAAAAGATTTTTTTATTTTTGTTTTGTGTATTTTACTTTCTGATCCATTGCTAAATAATAGAAATTTTGTTTGTCAATACGAGGTTCGTTGAAAAAGTTGTCGGCCTTCAAAAAATCATCTTCCAAAAAAAGATATGTGGCTGGCGACACGGATTCCGGGACTCACAGGTGTCTGAAATCAGAAAGACAAAAAGATTATTGCTCAGTATGAGTGTCGTTATTGTGTGAGCTATGATCTTAAGAAAAAAAATTTACAAACTGACGGACGTTCAAAGACGAAAACGGCTTTTAGAAGCCTTTGTTTGTCTATAAAGGCCCGAAAAAAATATTAAAATTTTTTTTCCCGAATGATCGTAGTTCACACGATAACGATATCAATTCTATGTCATTTAAATTTATTTTATCAAAATCAGTTCAGTGGAACCGGCTATATCTGTCTTCATTGCCCATGTGAAGACTATTTTGTGAAGGCTGAGAACTTTTTGAACGAGCCTCGTATGGCCAAACAAAATTTTTATTATTTAATAATTGATCAGAAAATAAAATGCAGAAAACAAAAATGAAAATCTTTTTTTTTCGTTTCTTATTTACACGTTTTTAAAGAGACACCTAAAAAACACCATACGAAATGAGAAAAGGGCCTTAACTTTTTGTCTCCTATTTGGCGACAACTGGCAACTCATTCATATCCAAATGTGTCCTCAAGAATTTCAGACATCCAGCATATTTGTTCACTAAAATCACAATAATTACCACTATAAATTCGTAACCCTAAGACTTTTGCAATGGATGTTTCCATCCATTTCTGGAACAACTTCAGAAGGAGGAGGAGCACAGCCAATCTCCCAATCACTATGCTCATGTACATCCCGTTGCATAATTACAAACACCACATAACTTTTTATAAAAATTTGGTTCATATCATGAAAAAAAGTCTGCGTTATACGTTCAAACTTTGTACTCAATTTTTCAAAATTTTTCAAAATACATAAAAAAAATTTAAATATTAACGAACTTTAAACTTTTTAACCAGAATATCTTGAATTTTTTAAGGTTTGCAGTTTTATAGCCCATTGAATTTTATTTTAATAAAGTGCAGATTTCGAGGTATTATGAAATATTTTAGATTTTTTTGTAATTTTTCTTATTGGCGTTGCTGGGCTTATTCCATATAAAATTCGAGCTTTCGTGACATGCCAGCGAAAACAATTATCAGAAACAATGGTATGTTGCAGTCACTTGAAACTCGTTCCTTTATACTAAAATTTAAAACATATTTATTTATATATTCCATGCATAGTCTAAAATTTAAGTTCTGAACTCATGGACATTCCTAGCCTTACCAGCGCAGGCCTTAAATGAGTTTTCCAGAAAGAGAGTTTTGCTGCATACGTTTTTGTAAAAATGGTAATGTTCTCACTGTGCTGATGTAGATAATTTGATATGAAAATTTTTATAAGTCAATCAATATTTTTTAAATAATAATATAAGCTAGTATAATATATTAACCTTGACCTTCACTCAAATTTGTGAAAAAAAGTGCGTGTAGCGTAGTAACATAACATAGGTGAAACTTTCAAGGCAGACAAAGAAAGAGGGAGAGACAATCAGAGAGAGAGAGAGAAAAAATATGTATCCAAATAAATACACAGCGGTGGCAACAACGCGTACTACTCCGAACGTTTATCTCCCGCACAAAAGCAGCGATTCCAAGACCGCAGCAACGGCACAAATTACCGCAAGGCAATAGCAATAAATCCGACGCCGGAATGGATAGCACTTTATAGTACGCACAAGCACTAGCCAGGAAATGGAAATAAGCGCCAAAAAGTAGGCACCAAAAAAACGCCAAAGAAATATAACGCCGAAAAGTAGGCACCAAAAATATAGCAACCACAAGGAAAAACTCAGGAAAAATAGCATAAAGTGTATCTAAGATATGTTTAAGTTCGTGCGGTTTTACAACAGATGGCGTAACTTGATTATTATTCCATCGATCCACATTTCCAAACATTCATTGGAGAGCTACTGTCGTAAGGCACAAACGTCAGTATAAGTTTTTTATTTGAAGCGTAAACAACAATATTTTTACCACACTTGAAAATGTCGAATTTCGTGCCAAATAATGTGTTTTTGCGGGGAATTCTTTAATATGAAGAAAAAAGCAGCCGAAAGTCATCGTATCTTGGTGGAAGTTTATGGTGAGCATGCTCTAGCTGAGCGAACGTGCCAGAAGTGGTTTGCACGCTTTAAAAGTGGTGATTTTGGCTTGGAAGACGAAGAACGCGAGGGTGCGCCGCCAAAGTTCATGGATACCGAATTGGAGGAATTGCTCGATCAAGATCCGGCTCAAACGCAAGAAGAGGTTGCAAAAACTTTGGGAGTTGATCAATCAACCATTTCCAAACGTTTAAAAGCCATGGGAATGATCCGAAAGGTAGGCCATTGGGTGCCGTATGAATTGAAGCCAAGAGACGTTGAACGCCGTTTTATGGCATGCGAACAACTGCTTCAACGGCACAAAAGAAAGGGTTTTTTGCATCGAATTGTGACTGGCGATGAAAAGTGGGTCCATTACGACAATCCAAAACGTCGGTCAACGTATGGATACCCTGGCCATGCTTCAACATCGACGTCGGCGCAGAATATTCATGGCCTGAAGGTTATGCTGTGTATCTGGTGGGACCAGCTGGGTGTTGTGTATTATGAGCTACTGAAACCGAATGAAACGATTACGGGGGATGTCTACCGACGACAATTGATGCGTTTGAGCCGAGCACTGCGAGAAAAACGGCCGCAATACGCCGATAGACACGACAAAGTTATTTTGCAACATGACAATGCTCGGCCACATGTTGCACAAGTGGTCAAAACATACTTAGAAACGCTCAAATGGGATGTCCTACCCCACCCGCCGTATAGTCCAGACCTTGCGCCATCCGATTACTATCTCTTCCGATCGATGCAACATGGCCTGGCTGACCAGCACTTCCGTAATTACGATGAAGTCAAAAAATGGATCGATTCGTGGATTGCGGCAAAACCGACCGAATTTTTCACAAAGGGAATCCGTGAATTGCCAGAAAGATGGGAAAAAGTAGTAGTAAGCGATGGACAATACTTTGAATATTAAATTTGTAACCATTTTTCGTCAATAAAGTTTCAAATTTCGAAAAAAAACCGCACGAACTTAAACATAGTCCTATTATATAAAGTATATCTCTGTCTCTCCTTTTCCTCTACGTTATATCTTTTTTCTCTCTCGCGGAACGAATATGCTCAAAACGTTGCATGACCTTGAAATTTTACTCTCCATTCTCGCTCGTCCATCGACACCTAAGAAGTTTCACTTCAAAAAAAAAAAAAACATAATAATAATAATATTCCCTTCCCTCCCTAATAAAACTATTTTTATGACACAAACTTCCATTCCTCTGTAATTTCCATTTTCTGTCTTTGTATCTCCGCCTTTCCTTCCTGTTTTTCACCTCAATTGTCTACAAACTAACTGAAATACTCGTAACTAGAAAATCTCTTCTCAAACTTTATTGTATTTTACTACAGTTCGCGAAGTACTTAAAGTTTATTTTATCTCATAATTTGTCACTTAAATTTTCGGTTAGAACGAGTAGAGAGGCACAACAATCTGAACAATATGTAGACAAAAAGCAGCTGCATATCAGTGAAGTTTTAATCTGCTGAGAAGCTTGGAAAGTTTTCGGTGAATCGTTGGGGGTGGGCAAAAAGAGTTGCAGACGCATATTAGGTGACTTAAATGGAATATAATTAACCAGTAGTTTGACAAAATAGAACATTTACGAGCTCAAACGTACACATATACGCATAAAGGGAGCAATAAGTAGAGTCGATGCTGCTATAATATTAGATGTACAGGATCTAATTTGTTGGTAAACTGAAAAACTGAAAAAAATATATTGGGTTGGGAAATAAGTTCCTAGCGTTTTTACCGAAAACTTTTATTTAAACAAAAAACAACAATTATAAGAGCCACAAAATGGCTCCACGAAGTTTCCTGTGCAATACAGTGGTATCATAACGAAGCTATAAGGTCTAAGTGATTTGGTCGTATAGACCAACTATGAGCGGATTTAGCACTCCGAACTGAAAAATCGATTGTGCCCTCTTCATGGATTTCAAATATGTTTCTGAGTCCAACGTCTACAATATATTTAAGTATTGTCTTAATTTATTGAATTGTATTTCCTCCGCTGGTAAAATATATTTACCCAGGTGTTTGTTCAGCTTATGCATCAGTACTAGGCACTATGGCAGCGCATTATTGACGGCCTCGTCTGCCTACCTACAGAACCTGCAACCCAGGTTAGTGGACGGATGATCCAATCTCCAAAGCCCCTTTTCAATTCCTGTGAAGATTCTAATATTATTCCTAATTTAGTTCCATGCAATCATCAAATCGGTTTAGGTTATAGCTAACTCTCATTAATTTTGATTGCGATAAGCCGACTACATTTCCCCAGTATGACCTTCTTTGTCTTTCTTCAACTTCATGAAAAAGAGCGGAGGAGTTACCCTTCCCTATTATTATTATTAATATTATTAGGCAACTGCAACCAAAAGAGATTGCACAATAGATCTCTTTTGGTTGCAGTTGAGGTATCCTATAATTAAAGCCTTTTAAATTTTTAGCCCAACCTGTGGTTTATTGCTCCATAATTTATATGAATGCACGGCAATGCCCCCAAGGCGGGGGACCTAGTGCAGGGCATTGACAAATAATGAGTTTTGAATTGTCAGTATCCATTTCACAGAATCGGCAGATGATGATTTCAGAGAGACCAATTTTTTTCAAGTGATATCTCAGGCCTTTCCTAAGGCACAAATGGCTATGGGCCTATCAATGGGATGGCCACCTATTTCTTGGCTTATTTATATGCTACTTTATTCCGAGTAATTTCTATGTGCCCCATACGATATGTACCTGCTTTTTCTGGTGTAAGATATTCAGCTTATCTGTAATGGCTTGGGTTATGTAAGACGGTTGCCCAAGCGAGCACCCACTTGAACGAATGTAGAAAATTTCATCCGATAGATAAGATTGCGAGAATTCTGTAATACAAGGTGAAGCCCAAAATAAACAAGACTGAGCTAAAATAGAAACGGCAGGAGTTTTGTTCTGATAACTTCGAGTTTATTCACTTAAAATAGTCCCCCTTTGCCTCGATACACTGTTTTGCGCGATCTAAAAGCTTTTCGAAAGAGTGTTTCAGGTCATTGACCGGAATGTCCTTCAGGATATCGGTACAAGCCTTTTGGATGACCTCTACGGATGCAAAATGATTTCCCTTCATGGCCAAATGCAATTTTTCGAATAAATAGATGCCACAGGGAGCCATATGAGGCGAATACGGTGAGTGATTGATGGTTGAAATGCGGTTTCTAGTCAAAAAATCAGTCACAAGAGTTTATCGATAAGATGGTACATTATCATGCAGTAAGCGCCAGCTTCCTCCTTCGTGGTATTCAGGGCGAATGTGATGCAACAAACACTTCAAACTGCCAAGATAGAAAATTGCATTGACAGTTTGGCCCATTGGCATGAACCCCTTGTGGACATTCCCTTGGAATAGTAAAAGGAAAGGAGCATCGACTTGATTTTTGACCTCTCCAAACGCGGTTTTTGGGCGGTGGCTTGTTGGGGGCCTTCCATTCGGTACTTTGATGCTTAGTTTTAGCTTCATGTTGGAAATACCACGTTTCATCACCAGTTATAATGTTGTAAAGGAAGTTTTCGTCTCCTCTCGCCTCTTTAATGAGGTCTTTCGAATGTTGAATTCGGAGGAATTTTAGGTCCTCAATCAACTTCTGCGGAATGAAACGTGCACCGACCTTTCTTAAGCCCAAATGATCAGTTAAAATGCGATAAATCGATGTTTTAGAGATATTCAGCTCCGGTGTCATGAATTTCAACGAGATGATTTCGGTTCAGTTTTGATAAATTTACAAACAATTTTGATGGAGTTTTCGGTGATTACTGATTTTGGGCGGCCCGCGTGTTGATTGTCATTTATGCCCTTACAACCTTCCCTGAAACGTGTAAACCACTCATGATCTCTGGCACGAGATAGACAATAATCGCCATAAACTTTTCTCATTAATTCAAATATATCGGTAAACGTTTTACCGATATTAAAACAAAATTGGTATTAGCTCTTTGTTCGAAACTAATTTTTATACCGATGACACAAACATATTGACACTTTAGACGCACTAACTTCGCTTCCATTGAATCGAGTTTCATCAGACTTTCACAGGAGATCAGCCGGGGATGTTACTTCAAACGCACCAACTCATTAAAAAGACGCTAGTCCTATATAAATATTTAATAAATTAATAATAATAATAAAAAAAATATATATTAAAAAATAATTGCTTTAGCTGGTTTCGAAAATAGTTTCATGTGGAAAATTGTTTCGAATCACACGCGGCGGGTTCAAAATAACTAACTTTCGACCGATTGTGTACAATTTTACTTAGTTAATAAAATAAAATAAATTGCTAAATTGAACAAAAATGCCGAAATAAATTGTAGTATCCTTTTAAAATGCCTGCAACATAAAAATTTTACGCCAGACAGATAATTTTTGAAACGTAAAAAGTTAAATTGTCTCACTCCGCTGCTTGCCCATGAAACATCTTGTTTAATCTGTTTTAGCATTAAATCTCACACTTTCCAGTGTTAACATATGCATGCTTATTTAACGCTTAAATCCAATTTATATTCATGGAAATTGTAAATTAGCCTGTATGTCAGTCATGCAGACAGCAACGCTAAGTGGCAGGCCAAAAATATGCGACATAGGACCAAAAAAATTTACATACATACACATTTTGTACTTGCGCCACAACTTCGCAGTGCTGTCGAAAAATCAGTGCGTGGCGCTACGGGCAACAGCAGCAGCAGCATCATTAAAAGTTACATCATTAAAATTTAATTTAAATATTACTCATACGCCATGGCAATACTGCAAACAGTTAAGGGAGTGGTGTGGTGTTGGAGCTTTAACATGTCAATGCGTTGATTATTAATAACTGTTTATGACTTCTTTCATTGCAGTATATTGCGTTTTTATTGTTGTTATTGTTTTTTATTTGCATGAATGTATTTTAATGTTTTTTTTTAATAATTATTTTGGTTTTTTCAACGCTTTTGTGTGGTTATGGATCCTTTCATGCCATTAGTGGTAGCTATGTTTATTTATTATATTAAAATTTAGTTTTGCAGTTTGTTGCTGCCACTACTTTTAGGTTTGACAGCTACCTGATGACTTTGGTAACACAGTGCCACATAAAAAATACGCAGGTGTTCTCATAGAGTGCCATTTTGGGGCCTAAGAAACTCTGCTTTTTTGAAGTCGAAAAGGCACCAGTATATTTATGGTTTTTCCCCGTAACTTCGTTTAGAATTTTAGTGACTAATAAAATTATAGTTTATTACTCTTCTCGTTACAGCTTCAGGAAGCTATAGCTTTCATTTTTTACAGTCGATTCCCAAGTTTTTTCAGTGGTTGAAAGATAAGTTTTAGAAATCAGCTTGAAATTGGATAAATTCTGGTATTTTAACTAAAAGAAAACGATTCGAAAAGTCTGAATTTTCTGTCTCATTTGCGAGACCAGCTGGCTGCTGGCGTTCCTCTCTTAAGTGAAGTTTTCTTTCAATCCATGACTGTAAGGGAAAGGTAGGTGAGTATAATCTTCTTAGGTGACTGTCGCTACATCTCTCACCAAATTCGAAGTAAAAGCAGTAGTGACTTGAGTAGTAAGGCCCACTTATTGTGCCCTGACCTGAGTGTTCTGAAATTAAAGGTAAGTCAGAAGTTTCTTCTAACTTTAATCCGTCATACGGAATTACCATAAAAAAAATGTAAGCCAGGCTGAGAAGTGAAATATTTTTGGAGCGAACGAAACTACTTACAAAAAAAGTAGTGAACTAGAAGGTTACCTCTAAACCACATCGAATATAATAGAAAGGAGGAGGAATTCTAGGCTAGGCTTTATTTGTTTTTAGGCAAGAGTAATACCCTCGCTCGTGCAACTATCGCTGCTCGTTTGATCACAAAATCCACTAATGGACTGTGGTTATATTCAAACTACTGCTTGAAGCTTCGAAGCAGTAAGAATGTGGAGATTAATTCATCTATTCAACAATAGGCAAAATGATCGCAGCAAAGATTGATTTGCGCTGGTAGCCTGGTAGCACCTCGCGTACGTTGTTGCAGTTAAATCAAATGGAATAAAAACGCATAGGAGTTCATATACTATTGGCTCGCATTGACTCGCATTTGATCAGCTCTGCATATCCTACACATTTAGTTTTGTATACTTTTTATTATCTATCTTCCATCTAAGTCAGATTTAGATTTAGTTTTTTTTTTTCTCCTGAGTCCTGAGCTGTTTTTGCCCAAAAGCATTGTTTTTGCAGGATCATTTTTGAAAATTTATGTAGCGCCGCACTTAAATATGGTCTTTTGAATATGTCTTAGGTGAAGTTGTAAGCTATAAAAATCACAATTTGGAAAGCCAGTTCCTAAAGCGACACAATAAGATGGCGTATTTGTAGACAAGTGCAAAATTCTTTTTAAAAAGTACAACTGAGTTTTATTTACTTCATCGAACAGGTCAAAACATCAAACTTGAACGGTGTAACTTTGTATTTCTCCTGTTACTGCCAAAATATATTCCATTTAACTGATAATTATATTTTGTCTTTGGCCAATTTGTGCAATGACTTACAACTTTTAGCTACCTGCTAAAGAATACCCAATTTTACAAATTACTGTGACAAATTGGGATACATAGCCCAAAACCGTGTGCGTCGACGAGGAGGCGTAGTTGACAGCCTATTCTTCAGTCGGAGCTAAGGGAAAAGTTAGATATAATTGGCACCTTCTCCTATGTGTGGCGTGCGTCTCGATGTTGTTTCACAAGTGGAGGGAGCTACAGTTTTAAGCTGACTCCGAACGGCAGATATTTTTTATGAGGAGCTTTTTCATGGCAGAAATACACTCGGAGGTTTGCTCTTGCCTGCCGAGGGGCCTCTGCTATTAGAAAACACTTCTTCTTTATTTTGGTGTTTGACTGAGATTCAAACTTACGTTGTCCGAATTCCGAATGCCAGTCACGCACTAAACCATTAGGCTACGACGACCGCATAAGTATATACTCGTATAAAAAATGAACGCCAAAATAAGTTCACGCAAAACAATTTGTTCCGAATTGCGCTTACCTTAGAAATAGTCGATTTGGATTTATTGGTCAACAAAGCAAATTAATATCTTTTAATCGACAGCAGCAACTAAGTTCTGAAACAAAAGAAGACTTTGTTTTTTTTAACACTTGAATTGGCTATTTATTTTTTTATCAAAACTTTCTAGAACGTCGGCTGTGGGTTTAAAGTGCCGAAACAAATGAAACAAATAAGTTCCATTGCGGTCGATTTTCAGCTTTCAAATTTGTCTGTGGCCACGTGAGCGAATCGTCAACATCCTGATTTCATCACGTTCCTTTTGGCCGTCCTCTACGACAAGAGCCTTGCTGGCTTTACGATTACAATTTCGTTCACGAATCTCAGTTTAAGGGTCTTCGAGTAAGGGGCTCGTCATTCGATATCCAGTTAGGCTCTAAAGCAGCGATTTATAAAAGTTTGAATTCCTTTTGTGGTTGAGACCGCTACAAACCATGTATTACAGCCATATAATAGCACAGACTTAATATATGAATTGAAAATCCTTGAGCCTAAGCAATTGACTAGCAGATCAAGACATATTACTATTTTTTATTAATAAATAAAAAAATAATAATTCGTCTTGCTTTTTATATTCTTTGAGTAACTTAGAGTCTCGAATTTTATTAAGGGGTTATATACAGTTAGAAGACTAAAACAAAGCGAATTCTCCAGAATTTTTTCTTTAAACACACTTAAATTTATTGATCTAAAAATTTGTACACATATTATGTTATCTTTTAACTGTATTTTAAGACCTTGGGCATATGGAGGGAACACTTCTGCAATTTACTTGCTGGTGATGGCGCACACAATTCCGCCCCAGTAGAAGATCACCCGATACCACCAATCGACGATAATTTGGACGTTCCACCACCTAGTCATGACGAAGTCAGAGTTGCCATTCAGCTGCTCAAGAATAACAAAGCGGCTGGCGCTGACGGCTTGCCCGCTGAATTGTTCAAGACTGGTTGCGATGTGCTGATAGGGAGCATGCATCAGCTCATCTGCAAAATATGGCTAGCAGAAAGCATGCCCGACGATTGGAATCTCAGTGTTCTTTGTCCTGTACTGAAGAAGGGTGACCCGTCGATCTGCACCAACTACCGGGGCATCAGCCTTCTAGCCATCGCTTACAAGGTCCTGTCTAGCGTCCTATGTGGAAGACTTAAGCCGTTTGCCAACACACTGATCGGGCCTTATCAGTGCGGCTTCAGACGTGGTAAGTCCACCATCGACCAGATTTTCACATTACGCCAAATCCTGGAAAAGACCCATGAAAAGCAAGTCGACACCCATCATCTCTTTGTCGACTATAAAGCTGCGTTCGATACCCCGATAAGGGATTGCCTGTACGCCACCATGTCTAAGTTCGGTGTACCAACGAAGCTCATACGGCTTTGCAGAATGACGTTGAGCAACACAACCAGCTCCGTCAAGGTAGGAAATAACCTCTCCGAGTCATTCAATACCGTTCGAGGTTTCAGACAAAACGATCCATTGTCATGCAACCTCTTCAACTTCGTGATGGAAGGGGTGCTCCGAAAAGCAGGTGTTCATCGTAATGGCACTATTTTCTACAAATGTGTCCAGTTCCTTGCGTACGCCGATGATATTGACATTATCGGCCGCTGTAAGCGAGATGTCCCCGCTGCATTTTCTGCTATCGAAAAGGAATCCTCACGAGTGGGTCTGGCGGTGAACGAGGGTAAAACGAAGTATATGCTGTCTACAACACGGAACACACGGCGTGTAGGAACGCACGTCATTGCGGACAACTATACCTTCGAAGTTGTGCCAGAATATATTTACCTTGGCACCGCCGTTAACAGCAACAACAATATCAGCCTGGAGATCAAACGGAGAATCACTCTTGCTAATAGGTATTACTATGGGCTAGGTAAGCAATTGAGTAGTCGAGCTCTCTCTCGCATCACCAAGCTGACATTTTACAAGACGCTCATCATACACGTGTTGCTTTATGGCGCAGAGGCATGGGTAGTGTTACAATGCAGCCGCTCTTGGGGTGTTCGAGAGAAAAGTTCTTCGTAAGATCTTCTGTTCTGTGTGCGTTGGCGAAGACTACCGTTCAAGAATAAACCAGGAGCTGTATGAGCTCTACGGCGACATTGACGTAGTTTAACGCATCGCCATCCAACGCCTGCGTTGGCTAGGGAATGTCGTGCGTATGGATGAAGAAGATCCAGCAAAGAAGGTGTTCGAGGGCGAAGTCCAAGGGAGCCGACGCAGAGGAAGACCATTGCTTCGGTGGAAAGACCAAGTGGAGAAACCCTATGCTCGCTTGGTGTGCAGAATTGGAGAATGCTTACCTAAGTAAGTAAGTAAGTATTAGTAAAAATATTTATTTGGAAAGGAGCTACAGCTGATCTCCGGGGCTCCTCTCAAAAAAGACGTTTTGCAGTGACCACTATATCTCCGACCCGGATCCTCTGAAATTAAAAAAACCAAACAGATTTCGCTAAAGTAATGTTAAATCTAGTAAATAATCGAAGGAATAAGCAGAATTGGATTTTTTTGACAAAATGGTGGTTTCTCAAAAAAAAAATCGATTTTTGACCAAAATTTCGTCTTAAATTGTTTATAAAATGAAGAATATTTATCGGTGAGAAGAAATCTTCGATTAATTACTAAAAAATATATTTGAGAAGCTCGTGTTAAAATTTGAGACTTATCGGTTAAGTCGTTTTCGTGAAATGTTAGTCGCCGACTGCGAGAACACCATTTTGAAAAAAACGCGTTTAAAGTTTGAAAAGCACTACTGAAGCACTCTGAAACTCGCTGAAAGCACTCTAAAACGCCTTTTCGAATTTGCGTGTAACTTCAAAAATATTCATCGAAACGATATTAAATCTTCTGTGTGAATTCTTAAATACTCGTTAATGTACATTAACAAAAAAAAAATCAATTCTTTGAAAATGCTAACTGTTTATAACGCCTTAAATTCTATATTTTTTTAACCTCTTGCTCTTAGCTTCACAGTCTGGGGTGGACCACAGCTTCATCAACAATTCTCCTCGAATTCAATCTCTCTCTTGCCTCACTTCTCCAATTACGAACGTTCATCGTTGTTAAATCTGCCTCGACTTTATCACGTCATCTCTTTCATGGTCGTCCTCTCTCTCTTCCTCCAATTGGATGCATTCTTTCGTTGAGCATTCTTATGATGTGCCCAATCCATCTAATTCATCAACATTTTCACCACCAAAGGCTTTTAATTTCGTTGTTGTAACGGATGCGATATGTGCCGTCTTAAAGCCGAATAGGACCTTAGATTTTTCGCAATATGGTTCTTTCAAATCGCAAAAGCTGGTTTATATCATTAACTTTCAGTTTTCAGATTTCAGCACCATAAGTAAGAACCGGACGTATCAAAGTTTTGTAAAGGGTGGTTAAGTTCAAGGGTCGGTGTTGATTTTGAATAAAATACCATTATTTAGGAATTTATTGCCGTTTCTCTTTATTATGATAATATTGGTATGGCTCAATTACATATGGAATAAAATATCGGCCCAATGGCAGCCTCGGCCTCGGCGACACACCTCCATCCGAGGGTCAAATTTTCGATGACGCTGAGGCATAATTGAGGTTCTATGCCATTAATGTGCCGAATTATCTCATCCTTTAGCTCTTGAATTGTTGCTGGCTTATCAACGTATACCTTCTTTTTCAAATAACGCCAAAGCAAGAAGTGCAACGATGTCGGCCCTTGAAATTTCACCACCCTTTACATCTGCATTCGCGATAAAACCTTTGGTCTGACCAATTTTATATTTGCATGGTACGTCTTAAGTTAAATACAATCGTTGCTTTTAAGTATTTATTAGTAATTTGTTGATAGCTCAGTACCAAACAAACTTCGGATTCCGAAACCGAGTTCGTTTTTTCTTTCACTGATGTTGCTATCGTACGGCTCAGTAAGTTAAATTTGTTGGGTACTGCTGCATAGGTAAATCTTAATTTTTAAATATTTAATAGTTACCAATTGCTTAACGATTCTGCTGCCTTAACTTACTTCGCTCACCTGTGAATTTGTCACTTCAATTATCGCACTTAAATTTTCCGCCTCTGCCTCCGTCTCAAAGCTCATTTACACACATCCGACCTACTACATTTTTGTTCTTAACTTTACTGCGCTCGTGCTCGTGTTTCTGTTATTGCCCATTATTGTTGTTTTTATTACCCAGTGCGTGTGTCTTGTTAATATTTCACACACAATATTGTAATCAATTTTAAATGCACACAATCATTTTAAATATTCCATTGCCTACTGCTGGCTATTTTAATATAAAGTGCTTTTTAATGAAGTGCAACCCTGACAGGTGCCCGTATTCCCATTGCAGAAACTGTACACTCACACAACATACTCATGCGTGTGTATGCGTGTATTCATAAGAGCTGCAGTCACTACACGCCGTCTATACTTTGGTTATTGGGCGGAAAATATTGCCGTGGTGCTGCAGGTAATTCACATTTAAATGTTTAATAGTTGTAATAATTGTGCATTTGAGAGTTGCATTGTGGCGGCAAGTATATTATATAATCATTTTATTTTATGACGTTTAATAAACGCCCAATTGGTATTATCATTTAATATATGAAAATATAAAATTTGTTGTGCGTAATTCGTTTTTTTGTATAATTAATGAAAAACTAAATTAAAACATAAACACCTTAAGGGCCAAGCGGATTTGATGCAAATTTTCCCCATTGCCCAAGCAAATTTGCAACGTTCGCATCATGTTTTCATTTAAAAATTTTGTTACAAAACGGTGTGAAAGTAGTATAAGGTGGCGCAAAATTAATAATCTAATTTGTTTTTTTTTTGTTAACACTTTTTACTACAATATATAAAAAAAATATTGAGCGATGGAAATCTTTACTTTGGCCTTTGAATATTGAAGCTGTCCAGTTCAAATGACAAAGTGACAAATCTGGTTGACGTCGGACTGCAATTTCAAAAATTTTAAATCTTACGGGCAGGGTGATTAATTTCGCTACACTTAGTAATGTACTTATGCAAGCATATGTATTGATTTCCGAGCAATCGCCATCCGCTTTGTTGTTTATTTGGGATTTCATAACTTTTTTAATTATTGTAACGAAAATTGGACCAAAATTTTTTCAAAATTGCTCCGTATCCTTAACATAAAAAAAAGTGTATAGTTAAAATAAAATTAGAGTTAACCGTAGGTCCCCTCAAGGGAAGACTGGAAACAGAACGTTGTAAAATTTCGAAAAAAAAAATTTTTGTTTTCAAAAAATTTTAATATAATATAATACTTTAAAAATATGTCAAACAATTTTTAGAACGTAAATTGAAGTATTTCTTATATTATAGATTATATAGACGACTCTATTCTTGCTGAGAGAGGTACGAGTATTGTTGGTGTATTCAAACTTTAGACGCGTTTTTCTCAAAACTATATTTTTCGAATGGGCATACACGATAACTCGAAAAGTTATTAACCGATCTCCCTGAAATTTTGCACACATCTTTTTCATGATATTTTTTTCTATGTGTTTCAAGTTTTCGAAAATTTTTTGAAAAAATATGTTTTCGAAGCAAAAATAGTTGAAAAATTCGCGAATTAACCAGGTTATTCAGGTCACTGACGTCAATGCTACAATGCCCGACTATTGAGAAGCCCCGCTCCGGCCTGGAAGAATTGAGTGTACATCCGCCATTTTAAATGATTAAAATAAAAAAAATATTATATTATTTTAATGTATAAATAATGCCAATTTTGAAAAAAATATATTGACTTCTTCATTTTAAACAATTTTAATGAAAATCAGGGAAAATATGGCCGTTTACAGGTATCTCTCCCCTTAAAACAAGGTGAGTCGATCCGTGACTCAAAGCACGAGATCTGTGCGGGCGGAGGTGTACATTTCAAACATCTGAAGATCTCCTTCCACTTTGGACAACCCAACTATTGCAGGGTTTTTCAGGGTGAACTGCCGGAAATAATTAAGGCCCCGCGATACTGGGAAATGATATCTACATTTTCAGTGACAGCCAGGTGGCTCTTGAATCCCTCACACAGGAGTTGGCAACCTATAAAGTAGCCATAGAATGCAGGACTTCTCTTGACGAAATGGTTGAGTCATTTAACGCAAAGGTAACATGAGTTTCTGGCTATTCTAACATTGAGATGAGTTTTAGGGCCAATAAACTAGGGGCCAAAAGAATACAAAAACACTTATTGGTATACTCCTACAAACATGGAAGCTACTTATTTTTGAGAAATGTTTACGAAAAGTAAATGAAAGATCGCGTAACGAACCCATCTGCAGAATCGCTCGACATTTGTGGCTGACTTTCAATGCTAAATGCACAGCAATACTGCTAAGTCAAAGTAAGCATCTGTCGAAAAGAAGATACTGCCAGAGAATAGGCGTGCCGATGCACGACTTCTGTATAAGCTGTATAAATAGTAAAGAGGAATAGATGACCTCGGAACTTCAGAACTAGTCTTTGGATCTTGTCCTGAATGTCGCACAGTCGTACGGCCCTGCATGTATGTATATGACGAGAAGCTTTTTCATGACAGAAATATGCCGGGGGTATGTATGGAAAAAAAAATCGTTTCCATAATTTCATGTGTTTCATGCCCGCAGTGGACCTTTAGAGCAGACCCTCTCGAATGATAGGCAAGCACAATCCCATTTGACTATGGCGGCCACTTAGATATCTTTGAGTATGCTGAAAGTTATGATGATACTCCTTTTTCTAAACTGAATCCAATGCGACCCGTTTACACCTCTGAAGTTATCTTGAAATGAGCATTAAATCTCATCATATCATCGCATCATCACATCATCTTATCACATCACATCAAATTTTTTTATCACATCATGCTTTCAAATATTTTTAAAATAATTTTCGTATATGTTTGTTGATATAAAAGAGCAAAAACTAAGTGTTCTCTAGAAACATTTTTGCGATAATAATTAAAAACAAAAATTTTTTTTTCAAATAAAAAAAAAAATAATATATTTTTATAAATATTAAAAAAAAAAATTGTCATACGTTTTTTGGTAGGAATATTTAAAAAAAATGTTGATAAATTTGTTTGGTAAGAATATTAAAATAGTTTTTTATTAAATTCTTCTCAAATGATCCATTAGTTTCAATGGAGAGTAAATATGTATTCAAATAAATTTTCTTTAAATTGTCGAATAATTCAGAATGAAGTCGAATAATTGCTGATTTAAGGTAAAAAAAATTAAGTGTTCTCAGTAAGATTTGTTGTGATAAAAACTAAAAAACAAAATTTTGATAATATTTTTTGTAAGAAAATTTGAAAAAAATTTTGAAAAATTAAAAAATAAATTTGAAAAACTTTGAAAAAAAATTTAGGAAATTTTGAAAAAAATTTTGAAGAACTAAAAAAAAATTTGAAAAAAATTAACTTAAATTTTTTTTAATATTCTTACCAAAAATTTTGAAAGAAACATTTTTTGGTAATTTTGATAATTTTTTAGGTAAGAATATTTCAAAAAAAATTTTGAAAAGTGAAAATAAATTTTTAACAATTTTGAAAATTTTTGAAAAAAATTAAGGATTTTTTTTAAATATTCTTTACAAAAATTTTGATACATTTTTATTTTAAGTATTCTTACCAAAAATTTTGAAAAAAAATTTTTTTGATAATTTGTTTAGGTAAGAATATATTAAAAGAGTTCGAAAAGTGAAAATAAATTTTAAAAAATTAAAAAAAAAAAAAATTTTAGTAAGAATATTTAAAAAAAAATTGTAAATTTGAAGTTTTTTTTTGGTAAGAAACCAATTTTTTTTTTCTAATATTACAAATTTAGATATTGAACTCAAGTGATACTTAATTTTTATGGAGACATAATATTTCACGTAATCTTGAGCGTATTTGCATCTTAAGCGCACTCCTCCGCAACGTCATGGTGAAATCAACAAACTTACAGTTGTTAGAGAAAATCAAGTTGTGCGTTATAAATTTATTTATTTATTTTTTTAATAACCGTGTTATGGCGGGAGCGTCCATTCAAGAAAAAATTCGAATACTTTAATTCTTATTGTTTTTTTTGAGCGCTTTTCAACAAATTCTCACCCGTTAGAAGCACAAAAAGAAATTGGAGTGGCACTGAATTTTGAGGCTATTACAAGAATATTAGCAGCTTGAGTTCGTTGAGAGAACATTTATGTTGTTGTTATTGTATTTAGTTTGTTGCTGCTACAGTTTAGTGTCAACTATTATTTTTACACCCTTTTCTCTCTTCTACTTTTATTTTACTTTTTTCTCCTCGCTACCACTACGACTGCCACCTTTTTCTATTTTCCTATTTTTATTGATTCGCTGCAATACCCGTACTACAGTTTCTATAGCCTCTAAAACAGTTTTCTCCTGCTCAGACGCCCACCAAAGTACCGCTCACAGTCTGCCACTGGCGCTGGTCTTTCATCAATGTCTCTGATTTAAAGCTCGCTTCAAAGACTTAGTTGCACTTATATCTTGTTTGCTATTCATCTGTGCGTGGGGTGATAGTCGCATAAAGCCAATGACCTCCGCCTGCATTGCAATGCAATTCAATGAATGCAAAACAAAAAACGGAAAACAAAAATCGATAGCAATAACAACTCATATGTGCGCTTTTTGTTGGGTCGAGACGCGCTGTCGAGAAAATTGTTTGGGAAAAGTTGAAGTTGAGATTTACAAAAAAATGTTAAGTTAGATTTTTTTTTAATTCTTGTTTTTTTGTATCAGCTCTAATACATACATATGCATGCATTTTCGTTGCATTCCACCCACTACGGCAATCATTTTCAATAGACTGTTGCCCGTCGCCGGCATTTGAAGTCGTGCCTTTTCGCAGGCTCTTACTTATGCATACACGCGCACATGTGCATGTTTTTATATATTTTATTTACTAGTATTTCCAAGCGATTTCTTGCAGTTGCAACTTTTCGCGTCGGCGGTCGCAGCGCAAAACTTTTGAGACGTTTTTCGATTTGGCGACGAAAACTGAAACTTTTGTCACATATTTGCAGATGGCTTTTTGCTCTCTCTTTCACAGTCATCGGTTATTCATCTTCGCTAGAATTTCCATGCATGCGTGGGTGTCTAGTTGGTTGATGGCACTATGCCACATGGAAGGCAATCATACCCTGCAGGGAAATCCATTTGCATTGAACTAACGCAGTTTGAGTGATTTTTAAGTAATTGTTGCCAAAACATAGCAGAGTGCAATGCTCAAGCCAACGGATCTGTTAAATCGCAGCGCAAAGGATGACCATTGGTCATCATTCACATGGCAGCCGGTTCTATGACTCGGGTTTACCCCAGGTGAGGTATTCTATCGCTGCGTATGCCATAAACGGCTCCACCCGAACCCCACCTCGGTTAGGTGCACTAAGTGCAACGGGTGGAGCCACCAGACGACTGCACAAACTGACGAACGGTAGTGCGCCACTTACTTCCTCCAGTAACGGGGTTGATTTACTTTTACGTGAAAATATGCAATTAACTTTTATGCCAATATTTTTTTAGAAGTCCCATTTTTGTCTCATTTCAACTAGCAACTCTATTTTTCCCCCAAATCTGCCGTTTTTACTTAAAAACTACAAACTAAATCAAATTTTCTAAATACTTCATATATTTCCTGCATGGCAATTCATACCTACAAGCACACATATTTATTCTTGCATGTATGCGCGCTAAGCACTTTATATGTGCGACTATAACTGTTTGCTGCTGCCAGATTTACGCGTCTAATACCGAACTGATTACATCTAAACCGTTTTTGTTTTTCTTTAATGCTCAGCAATAACTTTCCAACACTGATAGCTATTAAAACTTTATCTACATAGTCATTCAGCGCTTCTGTGTATGTATGGGTGGCATGCGAAGGAATACTAAGTGCGCTTATTATAAGATGGGGAAGTGTCATAGGATATTTCACAAATAAGCTGTGTTGATTTCCTTCAAATCTTTGCATATGCGATACAGTTTGCTTTGTTATAAATAATTAAAATTTTTCCAAAAAAAATACAATGCCATCTATTGAGAAAGTAGCCAACATAGTAAGCACTGTAAAAGGCAATACGAATATATGATTTTTGAATTTGCCCATTTTCTTTTGTTACAGTTTATTATAATAGTTGTTAGTCGTTTATAATAAAGCTTTGAAGTAAGCGTTTGATATTCGGCTCTGTTAGGTTATGGGCCCAGCGCTCTAAAGTGAGGAATTTTAAATTGTCTTAAAGATAAGCACGCTCTCAGTAAGAGCACCATATGCCAGAATGTCAGGCTGGACGAACGAAATTATGATTTCTGGTCTATATAGATGCGTATATTGCTCGTCAATGCAGAACTTTTGGACGATGGCTAGCGGTCAATCGACGAAGAGTGACGATATGAAATTTGCAGACGTGTTTAAATGGGAAATGAAGGATGAAAAGGCTTGGCTTTAAATATCCTAATAAATATCCTATTTAAATATCCTGTCACATCAAACACGAAAACACATCCTTTGCAGCTTGGACCAAGTCAAAGCAAGCAAATTTTATAAAAATACGAGACATTTTTTTTAAATGAATAATTTTTTTAAATCAGGAGGCTTTTAACAACGTCCTCCTGGAGGTTATCACCAGATCTCTGGGTAAACTGGAGGTCGAAACCGACCTTATCAGATTTATCTATAAAATGCTTAGCGACAGAACTGTCGCGGCAGAATGCAGCGGCATCTCCATCCACCGGCAGGTGAGTAGGGGCACTCCGCAAGGTGGTGTTCTCTCGCCTTTCCTCTGGGTTGTTGTCGTAAATGACTTGCTGGAGGAGCTGGTGAAAGGGGGCTGCAGGGTGGTTGCCTACGCGGATGACGTGGCATTAATAGTTAGAGGAAAATTTGTGCATACTCTGTACAACTTGATGCAGGGATATCTGAACGTAGTTGTTAGATGGGCAACGGATTGCGGCATGTCGGTAAATGCTCTTATGACGGAGCTCGTCCTATTTACGAGGAAAGATAAAATACCCAGAGCTCAACTTCCTTCACTAGGGGGCGCTCCTCTAATGCTTTCTGACAAGGTGTAGTACCTAGGTATTATCCTCGACAGCAAGCTTACAAGGAAGCCCAATATTTAGGAAAGAGTGAGGAAGGCCACAATCACCTTGTATGGGTGCAAGGGCGTAGTTGACAAAAGATGGGGCCTTTCGCCTAGAGTTGTTTTTTGGCTATATAATACTATTGTAAAGCCTATCTTGTTATATGGAGTCATAGTCTGGTGGAACTCACTAGAGAAGACGACATTGATGAAGAAGCTGGAGAGAGTTCAGAGGTCGGCACTCATTTGAATCAGTGGGGCGCTTCGAACGACTCCTAGTCTGGTGCTCAACGCAATGTTAAATGTGGTACCCGTAGACATCGCAGGCAGAATTGCCGCTACACGTACCGCAATCAGACTGAGGGGCTCGAGCTATAAGCTCAACCTCACTTATGGGCACTCAAGCACCCTTAGAAACTTTGAGTTCATCCCTTTGTCAACAGACCAGTGTATACCCTCATTTAGTCCAACCGGAACATTCTCCACTCACATCCCGTCAAGGGAAGAATGGACGGGGGGCTACACTTGGGGGCAGGGCCTGGTGAATTTGTTCACGGATGGATTGAAGTTGGAAGGAAAGGTTGGCGGAGGAGGCGAGGAGCTTCCCATCAGACTCAAATTCAGGTTACCGGACCACTGCAGTGTGTTCCAAGCGGAGGTAGCCGCAATCAAAGAGGCAGCTGATTGGCTGCTCACATGCGTACTAACAGTCAAGAAAGTAAAAATTTACTCCAACAGCCAAGCGGCAATAAGGGCCATCGGGTCTATGACGATGCATTCGGAAGTGGTCAAGGAATGCTTGACCTTACTTTCGACTTCATCTGGGTTCCTGGTCACAGCGACATTGCACGAAACTGTGAGGCGGATGAGCTGGCCAGGCAAGGGTCATGTGAGGTGATTTCCCTGTGAAGGGAGAGAATTGGGATTCCTCTGACTACCTGCGGTCTGCTCCTGGAAAGATGGGCATCGCGCCAACTCAGCGAGCGCTGGGCAAGTACACAAACGTGTAAGGTCGCGAAATCCGTCGGGCGAGCTACTGAGGCTGACAAAATATCAGTTCTCTAATCTCATGGGTTCTCTCACAGGTCACAATGCGCGAGGAATGCATGCTGTGAGACTTGGAATCACCTCGAGTCCTTTTTGCGCTGGATGTATGGAGGATGAGGTGGAATCATCTCTGCACCTTCTCCTTAGCTGCCCTGCTCTGGCGGGGCTAAGATCCAGGCATCTTGGCTCTTACTTCTTTGCCACGCCTGCTGATATAGCTGGCGCTGACATTAAAAATCTGATGCATTTCATCAGCAGCGCAAAGCGGTTGGCGCAAACACAGCATAGCCATCGTTCGTAATCCTCACGTTTCTGACCATCCAGCACCACCTCTCCCCGCCCTCTCCCTGCATTCCATCGGTCTTTTTCCCTTTCACCTCACCTTCTTCATAATGGTATCACAAGGGATGAATCCTTTTCTTCGTCCAAGTGTACTTATTCCTTGGGCAACCATACCAACCTAACCTAACCTTTTAAATGAGGAGTAGGTCAGAAATAATGCGTTTTGAGGATGAAAGGCATACGATCTTTCCGTAGTATAAAATAACACATGAGCTGAAAAGTCCTAGGCCTAGCACATAAATGGCACTATTTTTATTGCATTAATCTCTTTTTCCGTTAGTACTAACTCTAAGAAGGCAGCTGCTGCAGTGACGCTACTTTTGTTATTTTCAAAACAATGGATCAAAAAGAAATCCGTGTTTTAATTTTACACTGCTTCTTGATGGGGAAAATTGCCGTTCAAGCGAAGCAATGGCTTGAAAAGCATTATGGGGACTCCGCTCCATTTGAGACAACAACGTAGAGACACCGACGATGCGCAACGCAGTGGATGTGCAAATGAGGAAAACATCAAAAATATCCACAAAATTTTGAATTTTCCATTTTGAATGATTGAAAAGTGAAGTTGCGTGAGTTAGCTGACATCGTAATGATATCAAAAGAATGCGTGGGCTATATATTGAATGAGCATTTGACTATAACACCGCCGTGGCCGATAGGGTTGGTGCGTGACTACCATTCGGAATTCAGAGAGACACCGTCGGTTCGAATCTCGGTGAAAGATCAAAAATTAAGAAAAATCGGTCGTCCCTAGGCAGGCAATGGCAAACCTCCGAGTGTATTTCTGCCATGAAAAAGCTCCTCATAAAAATATCTGCCGTTCGTAGTCGGCTTGAAACTGTTGGTCCCTCCATTTGTGGAACAACATCAAGTCGCACACCACAAATAGGAGGAGGAGCTCGGCTTAACACCCAAAAAGGGTGTACACGCCAGATATATATATATATAATATTGTATTTATGTTGACTGCCAATATTACATATATTTTCCTAATTTGGCTTGCTTTTCTTTACATTTGTGCCCAGTCAGTAAGGCAATTCGTACTGTAGATTATTAAAATAAATAAAATATTGTTAACACTGCAGTGTTTGGTACAGACTTTTGTTGTGAGTGATGCCCTTATTAAACTTCTTTGTTTAGATATGCTGCGGAGATGTTTATTTCGGTTGTAGTGGCATGAGCATTAGCGATCTTTTAGCTGCAGGCTGCATCGAGTCCACTTTCTTGTGGGGTTCCCTTTCGGTAATGAATATGGTCTAAACCTATCGCGAGATTGAGCCAAAAGCCTCCGACAAAGATTTTGAAAAGGAGTGCGCTATTGCAATTCCAGTTGAGCCAGCCCCATTAATGAAGTTTTGTTTCAATAAATATTGGGGATATTTTTTTTTTCCAAGTTAACTTCATACTATTCTATTGCTGCAAAAAAAATACTTGTATTTAGGCCACCTTTTATTGCTATCAATACTCGCCACTCACGTCCCAGCAGCAGCATATCAACAGTTAAATATGACAAAAAAAACTTTATATAGAATACAAAAATGTCTAAATTTGTCACTTCTAACCTTCACATTTTGCAGTAGTAGCAGAAGCAAAAAACATAGAAACAAAAACACCAAAGAAGACTACACCGATCAACCCAGGCACAGGCAAAAGCACGCACTTCCCTGACAATGTCTTTAAATGCAGTTGACTATGCGCGTGTATGTGTGTGTGTGTTTGTGCATTCGATTGCATTTTAATGTATGCGTTTGGGTTTGTTGGCTTCTCTGGTTTGTTGTGTGCTTTCAGTACTGCACTGCCATCTCATTGATTGCATGCCTCATACGGCAAATGAAAACGATTTCGAAATTGCAACTTGGCCAAGACTTAACGTCTAAATCCGCTTGCAAGTGAGACAAGAATTTGTGGCAATTGTGTAAAGCGAACGATGTGAGTTCAATATAAAAAGACGCACTCAATGATAAATGCACGCATGCACGCATGCACGCATTTGCAACGACACACTCACGTATGCACAAGCGCAAGCTCACATTGCAACAAAATATACTGCATTGTGGAAAAAAGTGTTATTGTATGCTGGGGGCACACATCGTTGGAATTGCTGTCATGAAACTTATCAGGCTTATTCCTTTGATTCTCTGCGCTATAAATCGTGCACCATCCCTCACCTTCTTTGTTGTTTTTGCAGGCGCTCCAGTTTTCAACTTTCAGTTTTCAGTGCTGTCTCTCCACCTGCTCACTGCAATTTGCTTTACGCATTGAATTCGTGTGGCTGTCTCCAACTTACATACGTCTGCACCGAGCAACGTCCACCACCCGCCGCCCATTGCCTTTGCTGCGCCACTTTAATCAACTATACTGCGCTTAGCATTGATTGTACGTCAACTATTTCTTCACCAAACAGTTTTCGAATTTCGAGAGGTGCCTCAATGTAGTATGCAAATCTCAAGCTGGTTGCATGTTTACTTGCCTCCGCCCTCTCTTTGCGCTTGCTTTCGATTGCATCTCTTTCGGTCTTTAATAGCGGCAATTTTAAGCTATCAACAACAATGTGTGCACTTGCCGTATCGCATCGTTTCGCTGCTCTTTTTTATTACTCTCCACTACGTGTACCTGCTGCAAGTCACGTTACGCACACAAGCAATGCAATCACAAGCTTAAGAGCGCATGGTAATAGTGTACCATATCCCTGCAGTCAATGGTAGCAGTTCTGAACTGCCTTCCATCCAACTCCCTTTGAAGATGATGTAGTTCGTCTTTTTCCTTTTTCAATGCTGGCAACTGGTATTTTTGGTATGTCAGTGCTATATGAAAATTCTCGCATGTGCAATAGCCTCAAACCATTTAAAACTACTCAGCTTCTGCCTCAGCATTATACCGGTTAATGGACTATTCAGATCACGCATCCGTACTATACCACTTAATCATCTGGTAGGCCTTCGCATCAGCATTTCAACAGTTAATCAACTAGTTAATAATGGGCAAAAAAGGCGACTAACCACCACACCAATAATTGTATTACCACTTGAGACATTCTTATTTATTGTAAATAGAAGAATATTCATGCAGCATACACTTCCATCTGATCATTTTGCGACTAGTACAAATATAGTTACTCTCGAGCTGGTATAATTTTCACTCTCAAATATGAGTCCACGAACTGAAGTATTTTCTGAGTAATTTAGCTTTTTAGTGCAGGGACATTACTTAGATCACAATGATATTTAGGTATATAGTATATTTTAGGTGTATGGGAATAATCGATGTCGATAACATTGGTTTGAGAGCTGAGAATGGTAAATTGTGTTGACATTTCTGTTCAGTAAGGTTTGGCCAAGACGCATTCATTAAAAGTGGTGGCATTACGACAACAACACTGTTCTGTACGTTTGATTGTCAAAGCAAAGTATTGAGAAACTGGAAAATAAATAATGAATTCGCCGTGTTTCATTCTAAGGTGACAGCCACATGGGCACAGTGAAAAAAAAAAAAACACTCAGCTGATTTACGCAAACCATCTTTAATAGATTCGCCTTGGGTTTGGCAAATTGAAAATCGAAACTATGGAAATTTACTTTGAAAAAAAAAAAAAAATTTGTTCAGACTGGTGACATCATAAGTCCTTATTTTTTTCGAAATGAGAAAGGAGCTACCGTTACGGTGAATGGCGAGCCCTATCGAGCCACACTGACTGAATTTTTGTTTCTAAAAATTAATCAGCTAAACATGGACGATATTTGGTTCCAACAAATGAGCACGAACTGCACTGATCAAACCTAACATAAAACTCGTAGTCACGGGAGACACATGCCGGTTATCATATTCAAAAATTGAATGCCATGAAATTATCTAAAAAAATCATTCCAACACAATTTTTTTTTTTATTATCTCTGTAAGTTCGCAAGCTCTTGAAAAAGCGCCTGACACATACAGATGTGCCCTCCTACTATAAATTCGTACCCGCACTACTTCTTCTTATATACACCCTATTAAAAAATTAAAAACGCAGCACTTCTTTTTCATAAAAATGTAGTTGATATAAGAAGAAAACCATATAACACAAAATTTAAAGATTTACAGATTTTTCCAAATTTCAACAACATTTTTAACCAGAATTTTTCGAGTTTTTTTGGTAAAAAGTAAGTAAAAGATAATCAGATCGGCTGCGCTTTTTTCAATACGGTTTTTTGACAGATCTCACGTGACTACTGTCAAACTAAATACATTATTTTTTTCAGTATTCATTCAAATTTTATCTTCCAAAGACCTACGCCTTAACAATGTTTACAAATCGTTTAATTTTGTCACGAAAAGCGACGCTCTGTGAAAAGTGTCCATTGCGCACGCCGACCAACTAAGCGATGATCAGCGATGATTCCCATTTTTGGCTTAATGGCTTCATAAATAAGAAAAATTTCCATATTTGGACTGAAAGCAACCCGAAGACGTTCAGGAACATTCAATGAAAATAATCGCTTAGTGCAGTCCATGGGCTAGAGGAATCATCGGCCCATATTTCTTCAAAGACGAAGCTGGCGCCAATGCAACCGTGAATGGCGAACGCTATTGCGCCATGATAAACGATTTTGGATGCCGGAAATTGAATTCCGTGATCTTCGTAACATTTGGTTCCAACGTTCCAACAAGACGGTTTGTCATACAGCCCGTGAAACAATGGACCAGTGGACTGGCTACCAAAATCGTGTGATATCACAACTTTGGACTTTTAGTTGGGAGTATGAAAAATCTGAGTGCTTTGTGAATAAACCAGATTCGATTGAGGCATTGGAAGTCAGCATTACTGAAGTTATTCACGACATACCGACCGAAGTCCTTCCAGCGAGCCATTCAAAATTGATGTTTACGGATGGACGAATTACGGCGCAGTTGCGGCCAACATTTCAAAGGGATTATCTTTTAAAAAACTTAACCATTAATGCCATGGTTCGACACAAAAATAATAAAAATTGTCCAATCAAGTTTAATTTTCGTTATTTTATTTCAATTTAAAATTCGATATATCTAAAGTGGTCACCCTTTACATACTCGAATTTTTTATATAGAGTATGACGTCGTTAACAAAAAATAAGGGATCAAAAATCGGTCGAAAAATATTATTTTAATAAAAAAAATTTATATAATTTTATTGAAGTTATTAATTTATTTTTCTAAAATTAGTACTATTTTAATAATATATAATAAAAAAATATTTTTGGGAGTTTACTTATTTCGGGATTTTACTTTGTAATGCCGTGCCAATAAACTAAGAGCCTTTTGATTTTGTTAAAATTAGTCCCGTGTTTTTCGGGACTGACATCTCCAATACAGACATATTTTATTACATGGGCAAAAGACTCTACACAAGTGCTTGCCTTCAATGAGCAACGCTTTTCGTCACTTTTGTCAGTTTATGGCCTTCCACCTGTGCTCGCTATTGCAAAATGAAGCTGTGATGATAACCAAATTTTTATGGCCGATATTGGGAAAAGTTGATATGGACAAAGTCCTTCTACTGAATGCATCTTTGGTCATCCTTCGAAATTAACTGGTTCAGCATAGTCGGTATGGGTTACCTTGAGATGCAACTACATCTTCAGGAATAAGAAAAGCGGCAGAGGGTAGTATCCAGGGACTTCTTTCGCCAACAACTCTTGAACAATGAAAGAAAGAAAAATTCAACAGTTTAACCGTGAATGGTTTATATTTATTTCAGTACCTAAATTCTTGGACCAAACACTGATATGTCGGTATAGGCCAGCGGTGACTAGAGCAGGTAGACGGCCGATATTTCAGGTGACTTCAACTTCTTCATTTGAATTGGAGTTTATCAATTTACCATAAACGGATTCGTCCATGCAAGTAAGTTATTTGGGAAAAGGTACCAATCTTCCTATACAATGTGCAATTTTTAAAGGTTTTCTAAGGATTCCAGATTTCACTAAAAATTGGATTTAAAAAAATTGCCTGTAATGTGTTGTCTGATCCATTTCGTGAGATCCAAGTACAACAGCAAACTTTTTATCTCTGTATCTGAGATTTCATTAATTTGCCCTAGGAAAGTTAAGTCGGGCTGCATGATTCCCTTCCTTCTATTGACCTGTAAAGGAGTAAAGATTGCAGCGATACGTTGCCTGTTTGGGTGTTAGCACCTTAACAGGTAGTTCGTCCTTTGAAAGTTGTTCGCTATGACAATCGTTAAATTGTATTTGTAAATCCTCTATGGAAATCTTGTTTCGCGGTCTACATAAAACTTTATTTAAATTTTCATACAAGAAACCTCAAATCCTTATTCAAGTCTCGTACCGAAAATATAAAACCCCGCTTACATCTTCCAACACTATGAAAAATGTATTTAACTTTTGATCTGGTTGCCTACTTAAAGTCAGTTTTTTCGAATTTATATATATTTTTTTTTGCTTTTTTGTGACATTTTGCTTGATGACAAAGCTATTGACTCACAAAATTTTACTCAAATAGGAAAAAAGGTATGACAAAAAATTTATTTTGACGCTCAACCTTTCTTCGTATTTACACCACATAATGAGCGATAAATCACGGGGAGAGCGGTGAGTTATTCCTTACTTATCACTGCATATCATCCATTATTTTTTTCTCTTGAATTTCTACAGCAGACCAGAGGATGCCTCAGCATCTTCAACAAACGATATCACGCCATATTCTTCGGTGCAAAGTTTCACCTCCCCTCTACGTACGGATGCGAATGCGTCATCTTTTGAATCTGCTTTGTCACCAACGCCTCTGCCCTCGCCTATCCATGGAAACGACGAGCGCAAGATAATTACAAACGTTTTGACCTCAGCATCAATTGGCACAGCAACTGAGTACGCCAATCGAGATTTAAGTACACAAACTTCGTTTAGTATAATTCCTCCCAGCATAACGCAACCCGGAACCAATGAGTTCTCTGGACAAACTTCTCTAATCCCCATAGAAGATCGGCAGAGTAGAGCAGAGATCGAGGTGCAGACCATGTCTAGTACTGATCTACTTCAAGTGGCACAATCGGGTACAGAGAGTGCAGCAGATATGGTAGACGAACGAAATACCAAAGATGTCGGTGCCCAAACAACACAAACCACTGCCGAATTTGGCATGCAAACCGTGGAGCCTATACCCGAAAGTAGTATCGCTGAGACTTCATTGGATAGTATGCTCTCATCAGTAGATGAGGTGCGCCTCTATGATGAGGAGTCGGACCAAACGTTACAGCATCGTCCGAAGAAGCTAACGAAAAAACGCACGAGTGTTAACGAACCTGAATTACGTGCTGGATCTTCCTATATATTGTCCAAAGTAAGAAGTCATTCTCTAGAGGATTATGGTATCCCCAGTTACGGTGCCTCAGCCAGTGTGGACAGCCAAGGAGAACGAAACCTTCTATATAGTACTGAACTGCTATCCACTACAGAGGCAACTACGGGAATGGAAGAACTTTCTTCACAGTTTATTAAATCAGTAAACGAAACCGAAAGTTTACAGGACTCGGATATGCCAGCAAAAAGGCCGGTAGTAAGAATCCTAGTATCTGATAGTTCATCATCCTTGTCCAGTGAACCGAATTTCGAAGATGGGCTTACAGATCTTGACGATGGAATTGTAAGTACCCATGTAATACAATTAGAATTACTCTCTACCGCTCACCTCCGCATCTTTAGTTGTATATGATTGTGCCACCGGATGGCGGTTACGGCTGGTTCATTGTGCTCATGTCCTTCCTGTGTCAGGTTGTTGTGGATGGCATCATTTTTTCGGTCGGCATTTTGCTGCCCTATATTGAAGACGAATTTGGCCAGACGGATACGACTATAGTACTCGTCGCTTCGATTCAAGTTGGTAATGAGCGCAACATATGCACAATTCTCAATGTAATTTAATGGAAATGCGTTGAAAGGTTGCTATTTTCTTGTAGCACCTGTGGCGAGCGCATTCATCAATAGGTTTGGCTTTCGATCAGTGGCATTGGTGGGCTCTGTATGTTCGATTGTCTTCATATTGATCGGTACCTACAGTCACAATATCGTAATGTTGATTTTCTTTTATAGTGTGCTGGGTGAGTTGAAGGTGAAGCCGTTTTTAATTTTTTTTTTTGTTTTTTTTTTTTTTTTTGTTTTTGATGATCTCACTTTTGTTCGGTTTCAGGTGGTCCTTCGCTGAGTCTCATTTGGGTCTCCTCACAATTGATCGTTGGCTATTATTTCGAACGTTATCGTCCCATCGCCAATGGTGTTTCGTGTGCTGGCGCCGGTGCTGGTATTTTAATATTTTCCTTTATGAATGCAATAATTTGCCCAAAAATTGGTTGGCGCAACGCCTCACGCATTCACACGGCGCTGTTGCTGTGCGTTCTCCTCATGACGATCACGTATATTGAGGTTACACCGATACCAGTCGCAACAGTGGAAAAGGTGAGTTCTTAATATTTCATCAATTAGTTTGGAGAAGCTTTATACTCACTCTAGAACAGGAATTGTGAAAGTAAAAAAATGTTTATATAATAAATTGTGTTACAGGAAGCCACTTCGTCTTCAACAAGTGTATCTGAAATCATAGTGCCTTTTAACGAAGTGCGCTATTCACAGTTTCATGTGCCACTACCAGCGCCCATCACCAATAGAGGATTGGAGCAAATGATTGGTAAGATGAACAATTTTTTCTTCAAATTTTTGCGCAAGCATTACTTTTCATTATATTTTTACGCTTTTGAAACAAAATGAATTAAGGTAGATGAAGTAAAATATTCGGAACATTTTTCACTTAATTTCGACGCTGAAATGTAATTTTAATTATACAAGGATAAAACTAAATTTGGGCTAAGCTCCAGTTGCTGGGCAATGAAATGGGTACCCGTAGGTCTTTGCCACAGCATGATTTTATTGAAATTATTCATGATTTGCCAACCGAAGCATGTCTTATTGCAGATTGGTCACAGGCCAGCCTTTAAATATGAAGGTTATCTCTCGGAGAGGTGATCACAATTGGCCACCGAGATCTTGTGATTTAACACCTTGTGACTTTTCTCTTTGAAGCCACGTGAAATAGAAGATCTACGCCAACAGCCCAGGGTCGATTCAAAACGTCAAAGGTGGAATTCGTGAGGCTATCGAGGACGTAGGGCAGCCACTTTGCAATTCGGTTATGGAAAATTTCGTGAAAAGGATATTGCCTTGTAAGCGTGGTCGTGGTGGTCATTTGCCTGGTGTTATTTTCCACTGTTATACTTCTTTATAATGAAATAAAAATCCGATCATTTATATTAAAAAATAGCATTTTTCTTTGAATATCAAAATAAACCCTCTTATTAAAAACCCCTTTACAACGTGTTTGTCACTTCATCCTAAGGTTTCATGCCATGCAGGTATTTTACTCTAAAGACACTTTCTTGTTGCGGGTCTCAAGCCAGAGCATTTGAAATTTCGAGATTTGTTATTTTTTTCTATTGCTCGTAACGCTTCATCGCTGAAATCGGGTTGCTGTGTGATATTTTTAAGAGCGTCTTACCCGTCTTACTGGATTCTCATTGATTTAATCTTGTAAGTTAGAGCTTTTGTCTGTCGCTCTGTGATTGGTTAGTACTCAAGCATATCATGGATGTTTTCGATAATAATTGTTCGTATTTGATGATTTATAACAGAATCGACTTCATCTCATGATTGTGTGTGCTTACAAAACAAAAACTAGTGAGCGTACTTTCGAGTTCCATAGCTCAATTATAAATATTTTTTGGGTAATTTCAGATATGGCTTTTGCCATAGTATCTTAGAATCTTTATATAAAATGAGAATTGTAGACTTCGAGGTGGCATAAAATCATTAAAATTGCTGATACAAATACAGGTATTTGGTAAAATACGTGTCTCCTTATTTTTCACAACCCATCAGAAAAATACTATGAGAGCACAGAATTAAATTTTGTTTTTTTTTTTTCGTTTGACTCACCGTATTATTTCACTATATCACTAGGTTATAACATTCTGTCCCTTCCCTCTTTAGAACAAGTTCAGCTATACTCTCCTATTTCCTCTAAAATGGATGAAAATTAGTATTATTTGTACTAATATTATATTATATTTTAAACTGTATTTTTTTTTTTTTTTTTTTTTTTGTAAGACCTAATCCTGAGAATGACTTTACCGATTTCGCAAAATTTTTTTATATAAATAGCTTTCGAACATCTCCCGGTTATAAGCAAAAACAAGTCTTTTAACACATGTCTTAGTAAGGGAAATCCACACTTTTCAAAGTCCCATAGTAAATACAGCCGCTAATATTTGTGAACTTTGAAAGCGTTGCTAAATTGTAAAGCCCATTGGATAATTTTCGCTGCTCTTTTTGTTTACAGCCTGTTCAATTTTTTTCATTCCACTTACTTACAATTTCTCTTAGACTCAACCGGACACATAGCTACCAGCAGCTGTTTTTTGTATTTCATTAACTTCAATCCACAGGAATATTTAACGCTAATTTTACCCCATTCACAGCCATTTTAATACTCATTTGTTCGCTTTAAATCCATTTCAGAGGTATATGACCCAGAAAGATTACGGACTGCTGAAAGAATGTGCCCTTGTTGCTATCAACGAAAACGTTCAGCTTCCGTTGATACTCAAGTCGTGGAGCGCGATGATGAGGTAGAGGAAGATGTTGCAAATACGAGTATACAAAGGCGACCCACCTATTTCGTCCGTTTAGATCCAATCGAAAGAGAAGACCTTTTCTATACTGGAATCGCTCTATATGAATCTGATGAGGCAGTCACTACACTCCGTTGCACTACGGGTCATCGAATTTTAATCGATAAAGAGCGGGTAAATTCACAAAAAAAAATAAAAGTAAATAAAAGTTTAAAAAAGTTTGAATTGTTTGGCACCTCTAGGCTCCAAGTATTGAATACTCATTGTCGGTTATGCGCGCACAACGTCAGCATCGGACAGTGCGTCGCACAGTTGTCGAGCTGCGTAATCGCCATAAATACCCCTACTTGGCGTTTATATCTCCGCGAAATTGGATGCCTTCGAAGATGTTTAACGCATTTGCGAAGCTGTTCGATATGAATATGTTGAGTATTATGGAATTTCGTTTGTTGGTGCTGTCGGCTTTCTTCTTTCCCATGGGCTTCAACATACCTTTCGTGTACTCCAGCAGTGAGTGACAGCAAATGTGAAAGATATTTTTTTTATTTTAGATAAAATCTATCAACCTTTTATTTAGTACGTGCTGAGGTGGATCCGTTTAACTCGAGTCTTATCTCACCAACTATTGGTCTTTCCAATTTCATTTTCCGCATTATTTCCGGTTTTGCTGCCAATAAGTATCGCTCCCAAACGACTTACATATGTGGTGGCGGCATCGTCTTCGGCGGCTTGGCAGTCCTTGTGAGCGCATTCTATGGCGAGGATGTGGTATGGTTTCAGTACACATATGCGGCCTGCTATGGAGTGGCGCCAGGTGAGTGGTTATCAGTTACACTAACTATATTGCTCACTCAATTCAAGTCTAGAAGGTCTTACAGAGAGTTCTTTACAATGCATAAAGCATTTTTTATTTTAAACTTTTAAAGTACTTTTTTAATTTTAAAGTACTTAACCAAACATTCCTAACTCAACAGCAAACCCTATTCAGGTAGGTTCTTTAAATCATTGCCGATTGAATTGCATCGAATTTTCTGACAACTGCATTGAAATTTACTCGGAAGTGAATTACGGAACCAGCCCGATCACTTCTTTTTTCATGCCAAAATACTCTCTTGCACGCTCCCTATTTCATAAGTGGGCACACTTCTCTTTAACTTTGCTTTTTCTCAATCATTTTTTCTCTCCCCTCTTCCAGCCTTCTTTTCAACCTTACGAGCCATTATCTATGTTCGCGCTATAGGTTTGGAGAAACTAACCAATGCTTTTGGTCTCACCACTCTGGCCATGGGTCTTGGCGTATTTCTGGGCACCACTGCTGCCGCAATTCTGAATGACTTAACTAATCATTATAATGCCGCATTTGCCTTCTCTGGGGTTTGTTTGATAATGGCTGGTGCATTAAAATTGATTTTACCAACCTTGATACGTCAGAGGACTGAACGTTTGAGTGCTGAGTGGGATGGTTACACAATGTGAAATTAAGAAATAGTGTTTTAAGAAAATGCGTTAGATTTAAATTGATGAGAATAAAAACCTTAAAAATAAAAATTGTGTTTTTTATACAAGTAAGGAATTATACAAGTAGGACCTTTTCAAATTGAAGAAGAGTCTGTCAAAAAAGTACCGGGAATCGATCGACATCCTCGAGATCAAATGCTTTTTTTTTTTGCTATTACCCACGTCTTGGTTTGAAACTAATTGTGTAATTCTAGTTTTAACAGTAAACTTAAAATCAGTAGTCAATTTTTAAAGCAATTTTTATCAGATTTTTGATTTCCGCACTAGAAATTATTTATTTAATAATTTTTTGGCCGCCGCGCCGAATGACTTGGTGCGTGACTATCATTTGGGAGTACGTAGGTTCGAATCTCCGTGCATGAAACACCAGACCGATAGAAAATTTTTTCTAATAGCGGTCGCCCCTCGGCAAACCTCCGAGTGTAAGAGCTCCTCATCAAAATAGCTGCCATACGGAGTCCGTTTAAACTGTAGGTCCCTCCATTTGAGGAATAACATCAAGACCCACGTCACAAATAGGAGGAGAAGGTCTGACAGAAACCCAAAAAGGGTTTACGAGTCAATTATATATATATACGAGTATATATTATATATAATTCTTTTTTGACATATGTAGGTGGCAACCCTCGGAAAATTATATTTTGTTTAATGCTCTATCAAAAATCTTTTGCCAATTTATATTGTTTAGATACCACATTTTGTTGAATAAAATTTTGGGACAGGTGGCAACACTACCAAAATATGTGTATTACCGGCTTAAAATGTTTAAGAACAAAAACTTCTCGTGGGATACCCACATTGTAATATTTTAACTAGCTTACATATTTAATTTAATAAAACTCTTGGATGGGTGGCAACCCTATGTGGAAATAAATTCGATTCAAAGTATTTTTAAAAACCTTTAGAATGATAGTAACCTTGTAATATTTTAACCAAGTTACATCTTTATTTAACTAAAATTATTGAAGAGGTGGCCACCCTATATGGAAATAATACCAATTTAAAGTAGCCTCAAAGGCCCTTCGCGTGATATCCACTTTGTAAAATTTTTACCAGCTTACATATTTAAAGAACTAAAATTCTTGGGGAGGTGGCAACTCTATTTGGAAATAATACCAATTTAAAGTAATCTTAACCACTTCTCGTGGGATACCCATCTTGTAATATTTTTATCAGCTTGCATATTTAAAGAACCAAAGTTCTTGTAGAGGTGGCAACCTTATATGGAAACTAGCAAACCCGGCCCGCTTCGCTGGGCACAGTAAAATAGAATCTCTTTTCTTCTGAAAATTGTTGACAATTTGCATGATAAGTCTATTAATTTTTTCATTAAAGTTACGCATTTTTCGTGCTCTTGTTTTGCATCCTTTAACAATTCCTTTTGTTTTTTCATTTTTTTTACCACTCATGGTGTATCGTAGCTTATCGCATATGAACCGAAAAAATAAATCCACAAAACATAATTTCATTTGAGCACTCGGATTTCACATTAAATTCTCAAATTTCGTAAGAAATTATTCACTGTTCCAAAATCCACTCCAAAAAAATTCACAAAAAATGTTTACACTTTGCACTTAAGTCTTCTCCTTATGGCGTCCATATCAGAAAGAAATATTGACACATTGTAACTCACACTGTCAATTTGACAGTTCAGTTCCACCCCAAGCGTTAAAAAAGTAAACGACATTATGGCTGGTTCAAAAGAACGCTGTACGCGTTGCCGGTGTTCCGAATTGCAACCAACAACAGCTTCCATTTGATATCCATATTATACAAACTCATCCTAGGGTTACCCGGGTCCACGTTTTGGCCTATTTCTCGAGACCCTGGTATCCGATTATTAAAATTTCAAAACACAAACCTGCTCCACATGTGTCTCTTCAATGTGGCAAAGTTTGGTTAAAATCGGTTAAGCCATTCTCCGTAAAGTTCATCATAACACGAAAACCGGCTGAATTTTTATATATATAGATAATACCAATTTAAAGTAGCCTCAAATGCCCTTCGCGTAATACCCACTATAATTTTTGAATTAACTTATATATTTAAAGAACTCGAGCAGATGACAACACTATTCGGAAAGATTTGCAGTTCAAAGTGTGCTTCAACACATTTCGTCTGATACTTACATTGCAATATATAAATTTATTATAATATATACATATGTATATTATAGCAATAAATCATTATTTAAATTTTTTAGATTGTTCGGAATCCTATTGAGAAATATGCTTATATTTAAGATTTTTTAAATTGTTTTCAACGATAAGTTTCATTGCTGTTTGTCGGAAAAATGTGCTTATTAGACCTTCTGTATGTCGCCCGCATTTTATATCGCCGTAATAAAATGATTCAAATGAGACTCACCTACCTTCTTTCAAGTTTCTTCAAATCCATTTCTCGGATTAAAACAAATAATATTCCTTGCTTTTTTGTTTTTGTATTTCATATATATGTATCTCATTCACATTATATATATGCTTATATATTTACTTATTTCATACTTTATACAAAAATCATTTAATTTTACAGTTTATAGATTACTTTTATGTTTTTTGCGTTTTTTGTTTTTACATAAATTTTAATTGCATTTATTATCATCTTCATCATTATATTGATCAGCGAGATAACAGTGAAACGAGCTGCCAATTTTTTTCCGTTCTGTTTTTTTTCGTTTTTTTTTGGTTTTTGCTGTATCTGTCAACTTTTTCAGTTGCTTAAATATGAAAGTTATTTTTTAAACGAATTTTATAGCAATTAGTGAAATCAGCGCCAGAATTCATCGCTAATGAAAATTAGGTGATAGAGCTTTGAAATGTATGGGTATAATTAGATCAATCGTCATTACTACTGTCGTTTGCCAAAAGATAATGAATATATACCTAGGGTCGCCCTACAGCTAAAATTTAATATTTTTCGTACTGAACAATGGTTGATTTATAATATTAGACACTTTGGCAGAGCCATAATCATGACTTACTGACCGTTCATTTGTTATGGCTGGAGACTTTTTTCTAACTCAGAAACTCTTAGCTATTTATGTTATTTTTTTCATTTAGTATTCATTGAACTCTTTTATAACCAGTAAATTTTATATTTAAAAATTAATTTTGTAAGACAGGCTCTAACTATTTACAAAATTAATCATACAAATTAAAATAAATTTTTAAAATTTGTTTCACACATTCAATGTTTCAAAAACAAAGCCGAAATGCCTTCCAAATACTATTGTGGATTAAATTCACACAAACAAAACAAAAAACACCAAAATCTCCAAACACAGTATTTTGCACATATTTGCAAGCTGAATTAATCAGAAAAAGCAAAACCTAAGTTTAAAAAATTTTCTAAAATTATACTTTCCCAGCTAATTTTCAAAATTAAACAAGAAAAGTGTTTAAAATTAACTTTTATGTTGTTTTTTTTTAAATAAATTTTTGTAATTTTATTTTATGTTCTTCTAACAAAAATTATAAATGCATGCCTTAAGCTAAAATATGTGCCAACGTACTGGAAAATTTCAGAGGTAATAATGATACCAAAACCTGGCAAAAGTCCTCACGAAGTGTCATCATACCGTCCAATCTCTTTGCTACCTATAATGTCCAAACTAGGAGGAACACTGATTTACATCGTGAACTAAAGATGTCATTAGTATCAGAAGTTGTTAAACATTACGCTGTAGCTCATGCCGAAAGGCTCGAAAAACATACTAACCCGGAGGCTCGGCGACTTGCCAATTTAGATGACCAATGCCGGAGACTTAAACGAAAAAAAACCAAATGATCTTGTTCCAGAAATTTTGATGACAGACAAATATATGTAAATTCTGTCAGCTGTCTTCCAGTTATATACGTATTTCCTGTAAATACTGTTGAATTTAATAAAATAATATTACTTGATAGTTGTGAACTAGGTGTAATTGAATGAAATGTATTTAAATATTAATAACGTTTCAATAAAAAAAAAAAAACAAAAAAAAAATGTTCTTCAAACTTTCTTCAAACAAAATTTTATAAAGCAATGAAAACTACTTTCAAATAATTTTTCAGAATTAACATAACCAAAAAAAAAAACAAAGAACACAAAAATTTTACAAATCTCACAAAAATATTTTTCCATACATTTTCAAAACAAGTTAATAAAAGGAAGTAAAAACTAACTAGTAAAAAAATTTTAAAAATTATTTAAACATATAAAAATTTTATTTTAAATATCTAAATTATTTTTGAAACGTTTTTACTTTTATATTCAAATAAATTTTTAAAATTAATAGTTATTAATATTGTTAATTAATAAATCTAATTTAAATATTTAATAATTATAAAAAAATTAAGTTATTTCAAATTATTTAAATAAGCTAAAAAAAAATTATTTGAAATTTAAGTTTTAAAATATTTTCAAAACCAAAAAAAAAGTTCCTTAGAATTTCTTTTTAATTGATTTTAGTTATGTGGCTTCAATTACATTTTGATTATTGTTTTAAACAAAAATTTTCAAAACCAACAAAAAACTGTGCAAAACCACCAAAAAATTACCAGGAATATAATTTTTTCAGAAATAATTTAAAACAAAGAAAGAAAAGAAAGAAAAACGGAATTTTACAGAAATGTATTCTCAACATTTTTTCCAAATAGTGTAATTAAAAGGAGTAAAAACTAACTTTGAAAATTATTGAAATATTTTTAAATTATATCAAAGGTTAAAATTTAATAAAAAACAATATTGAACTTCTTCTATTTCAATGCATTTCGATTGTTTTTTTTTTAATAAATACGTTTAACCGTTTTTTTTATTATTATCAAAATATTTTTTAAATAAAACTTTTATAAACAGTAAAAAAATTCATACATTTTTCTTTCAAATTGCCTTTTTGTTGCTGTATTTCAAATAAATTCTTATAATTCTTTTGATGTTCTTCTTTCTTTTCATGTTTATGAAAAGATTAAAAGAACAAAACTAGCATCCAAATAATTGTTCACAATTAATATTTAAAAAAACAAAAAAAAAATATTCAAAACCAACAGCAAAATTCTTTCAAAATAATTTTTAAGAATTTATATTTGAAATAAAAAACACGAAACCTCAACAAAATATATTTAAACAAATTAAATTAAAAGAAGTAAAAACTAATTTTGCAAATAGGTATTTTGAAAATTATATTGAATAGGTTAGAAATTAATTCAAAGGTTTTCAAATTTACGAAACAAAAAAGTTTTCAAAATCTATAAAAATTACTGACTTTGTTTTCAAAATAAAAATAGCTTCAAAATAATTTTTCAGCATTAACACTCGAAAAAAATTTCAAAATCAACGAAAAAAGAAATCAAAAAAATTTTAAATCATTTTCAGAATTAATATATCGAAAAACAAAAAAAACCAGATCCCACAGAACTATATTTTCAAAATGAATTAATTTAAAAAAATAAAACCTAATTTTAAAATTTTCTTGAAAATTATTTCAATATCTTAAAGATTAATTCAAAATTTGTGTAAACAAAATGCTTTCAAACTGAGTTTTGAATATTTCAAATATTTGTCCAAAAAAATTTTTAAACTGATTTTTTAAACGAAGTTATTATAATAGTTTTTTATGTTTTACTTTCTAAGTTATATTTTCAAAAGTAGAAATTAATTCTCTCAAATAGTTCTTTTCAATAAACTTTTCAAAAAAAACAAAACAAAAAAAAAACAACGGAAACCAGAAATACGCCTCTCAAAACATATGAAAAAGTATTTAATAAAGAATTAATTGACAAAGTTAATAAAATTTAATCTTCACAAGATTTCGAGCATTATTCAAAAATTAATTACATAAATGTTTTTAAAATTTAATTTAAAAAAATGGATTTAAAGTGCATTTTCGAAATATTTTCAAAATAAATATCCTATGATCCAAAAGTATCGGAAATGTTCAAATAAAACAAAACAGAGTTAAATTTCAGGCAAATTTATTGTATCTCCTTCAAAGTATGACCCGTCTGAAGCAACACACATGTGCCATCGTTTAACCCAGTCCTCCATGCACCCCTGGTAGGCCGACGAAGGGCTGGCCTTCAGCTCCTTCGTCGCATTCTCTTTGTTCTTCTCTATCAACTGAAATCTCCTTCCACGAAGTGGTAACTTCAACTTAGAAAACAAAAAGAAGTCGCGCGTGGCCATATGAGGTGAATACGGGACTTGCACGATGGTATTTACTTGGTGTTTGGTCAAATAATCCAGCACAATTTGAGTTCGGTGCGATGGCGCGTTATCATTATGCAAAATCTAAGAATGATTTGCCCACATTTGCGGCCGTTTGCGGCGTACAGCAACTCTCAAACGCTTCAAAATGGATAAACAACATTATTTATTGACTGTCTGGCCCGATGGAAGGTACTCATTGTGCACTACGCCTTGGCAATCGAAGAAAACAGTTAACATACCCTTCCCGGTACTTTTTGATCATAGAGTAAAAGCAACTTCCTTTTATATTTTTTGTAATATATTTTTAATGTTTTTTTCCCCTAAATATTAAAAAAGGTAATTGTAAAAACAAAAAAAATCTTTTTAAAATATATGTATGTGTTAGTTTCCTAATTTTTTTTAATGAACCAAAAAAAACAATTAAAATTAATTTTCACACAATTTTTAAATGTACGTAAATATTTTTAAGACTAAATTTTCAAGATAAGAAGCAAAAGACATTCGACATTAATTTTTTTTTGGAATTTTTATTATATTTTTAGCAAAATATTTTCAAATTAAATAAAAAAAATTGCCTTAAAACTAATTTTCGAAAAGAACTAATTTCATTATTTTATATTATATTATTTTGCGCTGCACTTATATTTTTTCATCTTGTATTTGTAATTCTTGATTATCTTATTACTAAGTTTCTTAATTGCATTACTTTTAAGGTTGCCCTTAAACGCTCCGCTAAGTCTACTGCGATCCGTATATTTCTTATATTTCTTTCGCTCAAACAGTTTTTCTTAGGCTATATTTTTAAATCTGGTTTGTTTTTACGGTTCACTTAAATTTGTAATCAACGTTACTTTTACCTTGTTTGGAGTTGCAAATTGTTGTGCACTAAGAACAACAACACACTTAGCAAAACACAAAAAGAAAACAAAACAAAAATTAAAAATAAAAAAACCAATTTAAAAGTGCGCATGCGAATCCGGAGAAAGATAAAAAAACTGACTTAAGTTTTTATAAATTTTTGTTTTAAAGTTTAAAGTTTTGTTTTAAGAAACTCAGCACGGCGCGACCATCGTACAATGGATAGTGGAGGAATAAGATTTAATATTAAGCAAAATCCTAAGATTTCCAAAAAATACTTTCAAGTAATGCAAAGTTTCTTGTTCGTTTTCCGCTTAGCATATCTGGGAAGGCTGACCTGGAATTGGACAGCATTGATAAGCCAATAGTTTCAAGAACGGGAGTGAAACTGGTCTCTGAATCGTGAATCTGCATGTTAGGTGAGCCTACCACAATTTGCTTCACCAGTAAACTTCGCCAAATGTCTCGCTCTTCTCTGCGTCAGATATGCACACCAGGTACTTACATGTTTGGCCCTTGCACTGTATTTCCGGGTGCCCTTGAGTTTATTGTGTACTTACGGATATCAAATTTATATGTGTGGTTTAAGGAGAAAAAAAAAACAAGAAAAAAATATCGCACACGTCTTCTATTGTCTTGCAGCAATGCTTCAATCTTTCCATGCACAAAACCAAAATCTGAGTGTGTGGTTGCACAGTGCACGACTTTATTCCTTCTTCTCTTTGCCTATGCTTTTCTTTCAATTTCATCTTTTCTACACTACTTAATTTTATTTTTATTTTTCTTTTTTTGTTTTTACCTTCGATTAAATTTCTTACTTTTTTACGTCTACTATTTGAGTTTTATATTAATTTACAATTGATTTCATTTTAAATTTTTGTATTATTATTTTTTGTATTTTCAATTCAACAACTCAAATATTTTCCTTGCGTACTGAGCTTGAAAATATTATATATCGAATTGCATGGATTTCAAATTAAATCTGTAAATGCCTTTATGATTTTTACATTAGCATCTTAAATGCATACATACACACACATATTTGTCTATGTATTAATTCATTTGAAATATAATATTAAGCATTTTTGGGTTTTCTTTTTTTATTGCATTTTTTTGAATTCTAAGAAAATATGTTACATTTCTGGCTCCACTTTCATTTCTTTCCAAAGCTGTGTTTATATTTTTACATTTTATATATATTTTTTAATTGAAATATTTGAGTTGCTTATTTCAATTAAAAGTTAAACAGTTGATTTATTTGATTGGCTGAAATGAAGGAAAATGATTTGGTGTACGGAAGTCCAAGCTAGTGGGGGCAGTTTTCGATTGGTATTGTCCAGAAAGTGGACAGAAAGAAATGTTTTCCACATGTAGCTTTCCTCCTGGGTCAAGTATTTTCTAGGTACCCAGCAAAAGTTACTAAATCACAAAGGAAATAATGGCAAAATATAAAGTAAATAAAAATAAAAGAGATGTAAATAAAACACAAATATAAATACATTTTTACAGCGCAAACAGCCAAAGCACAAACAAAAAAAGAGGAAATCAAAATAAGCAAAAAAAAAAACGAGGAAAAATCGAATAATTATATTAATAAATGAAAAAAATTAATTTTCCAAATGGCAAATAAATCACCGTCAAAGGTCCGGCCACAAGAAAAAAAAAAAATCAGATATCAAAATAAACAAAAGAAACATAAGAAAAATAAACAAATCAAACAATTAATAAAAAAATAAATAATTTTCTAAATGAACAACAAATCAAATTTCAAGATCTGAGTTAAGCAACAAATTGAAAAACAAGGACCAGCGAAGAAGTTTACATACATAAATTCAATTGTATATTAGAAATTTAAAAATGAATAAATTTTTTTTTTTGGTTTCTTTTGCTTCAAATAAATCAATATATTAATAATAAAGAGGTAGGACAAAAGGAAAAAATACTTTGAAACTAAAACAGGGAACTAAAATTACCAAAAAACAAAAACACACCGAAAAAAAATTTCTGTAAGCAATTTTGTGCTAGAATAAATCTTTGATGACCCGGATCGGGTTAGGTTTTAAAATTTGCCCACAAATATGGATGCCAAAAAAAACGGCCTTGAAATCCAACGAAGAATTTCCCCACGGTAATGGATGCCTAAAAACAAAACAAAAAAAGGCCTTGAGTGACGAAGAGTGTGCTACTTTGGACTAAGTCCTCTCTCGACGAACAAAACTAACACTCTACAAAGCTCAACAAACGACTGGCTGATTGTTAAGCTTGGCCAAAATCGCGTAAGCGGTTATCCCGCCAATTAAGGAGAAGAAGAATGGATGCATCGCTCCACGATGAGATCAGGACTGTCGTAAGTAAGTAACTAAAATTGTCACCTCAGTTTATTGCCAATGAGCGTTAGGCTGTGCGAAGCGAATACAATGTGGCGCAAAATGAATCATCCAATTTGGTTTTTGAGTGACTTTCCTATTAAATGAAAAATAAAAAATTATTCTGAGTAATGGAAATGTTTAATGTGACCTTTACGAGCTTGCTTATCTGTTCGTGTGCAGCAGCTGTTTAGTGAAGAAGTATAAAATTTAATATTAAAATTATAAATCTTCCAATAGGGTGAATAATTTTGTGCCATCTTGTACAGAAACGGCTGGGTGAGAATGGAAAAAAATGTCGTTATTTCACTCAAATTTATTGAGGAAGTTGGGGCCAGGGAAATATTCTGAACACATGAAAACGGCGCAATAGATCTTTTAGGTCGGAGTGCTAAATCGTCACATAAAAATAATAACACAAATAAAATACGAAATATGAAATACAAAATACGAAAAAACGATTAAAAATAAATCGATAACCCTTAATGCTAAAATTTTTTTTGGAATCAAATTTTTGCAACAAATTTATTATTATTATAATTATGAATAATATTAGTACTTTTAATCACGAAATTAGTTATACTAAAAAAATTTCAAAAGTTAAGGAACTACAAAAAAAAAATAAAAAATAAAGAAATATAGGTAAATTCCTAAACAAAGAAATGCTTTAAAATTCAAACAAAAATTAACAAGAAACTTTATTTTTGTGTTGCAAACATTGAAATAAACAAGAACAAATAAATAAACACAAGCAAAAAGTTAATATGTCAATATATAGTTTTTTTATCTCCTATGGGAGCATAGGGCTAAAAAAAAAAAATTAAGCCAAAAATTAATTTCTATATATATTTATATATATATAATTGGCGCGTACACCCTTTTTGGGTGTTTGGCCGAGCTCCTCCTCCTATTTGTAGTGTGCGTGTTGATGTTGTTCCACAAATGGAGGTACCTACAGTTTCAAGCCGACTGCGAACGGCAGATATTTTTATGAGGAGCTTTTTCATGGAAGAAATACACTCGTAGGTTTGCCATTGCCCGCCCAGGGGCGACCGCCGAGATTCGAGCCGACGTTCTCTCTCAGAATTCCGAATGGTAATCACACACCAACCCATTCGGCTACGGCGGCCGCAGAAAAATTACATTTTGTTAATATATAAGAGACTGTAATAAAGAGGATAAAAAAAAACAAGTTAAAAAAAGTAACTTTTTTTGGGGAAAAAATAATATGCAAAACATTTAAATAATAAAAGTTAATAAAACAAAATTAGTTATAACTTAGGCAATATCAAAAACGAAATTTGTTTGCTCAAAACTTGAATTCAAAATTAAAAGAAAATATTGTTTCTTTTTTTTTTGTAGAAAAACATGTCTTCCTTTCCAGGCCAAATATAACATGCAAAGCATTTTAAATAGAGTAAAAAAAATTATCAAAGCTCGAAAAACATATTTCTTTTGCAGAAAAAAATGACGTGCAAAGCATTATAAAATAAAGTAAAAAAAAAATAATATTAACTAAGACAATATCATAAAAAAAAATTGTTTATCAAAGCTCTAATTAAATATTTAAAAAAATTATTGTTTTCTTTTGAAGAAAACAACTTATGTTTGCATAACATAAACTCCAATTCAAATAAAAAATGTTTAAGAATTTTTTTTACAATACATATTTTCTTTATTTAACATTTCTATGCCAAATAGTAGCTGCGGCGAAGATTTACAGATTTATGCCTTTCTTATATTTTGTTTACTTTTTCTCGATCTGAATTTTTTCTATATATTGTCCATGTGTTTTTTTATTTATTTATTTTTTTTGTTACGAAACATTGCATTACATATTTATGTGTTTTATTTTAAATAAGAACTCGTTTAAACTATTATTTACTTTTATTTCCAAGTTTTGATGCAACTAAAAATTATTCATCTTATTTTTTTCGAACTCAAGGCTGTGCCTCATTAAAACGTATTTTTTTTAGTACAGCTTTTCACATTTTCAAATTACAAAGCCAACAAAGTTCGGTGTCTATTTCCAAGTATCCCTCAGGCGGAATTTGAATTGTCCCTCAGGCGGAATTTGAATTGTTAACAAAGAAACATTTTTGTTTTAATGAAATGCTGGCCTAGAGCTCTACGGAAAACATAAAATCGATATTCACAGGTTTCCTATGCCTAGGCTACTTACATACAAACTAAAATAATTTGTTTTGCTCATAAATTTTGATCATTCAAATTAAAGGTTGTAGTTATTCATATTTCCATTTTATTTAAAATATAATTTTTTTTCAAACTTTATTACATTTAAGGTCGTTCGTGTTCTTCGTAAATTCTGAATTCGCGTTTTTTAATTTTTTGGAATTTTTACTTAGTTTTTCCATTAAATGTTTTTATTTTCAGCTTTTCCTACATTGCTGGTATTTATCCCTTGTTCTATTTTTTGTAAGTTTTGGTTTCAGTTTTTTTATTACTCCTACATTAAAACATAAACCTTTTTTATTTAACTTTTTTGTATTTTTTTTTATACTTTTTTGTGTTGCAAGTATTGCATTAAAATCGAAATATGCCTACTCATATCGGGTAGTGGGTATTTTGCAAAGCGATTAATAAAAGAATAAGATAGAAATGTTAAAACTGTTAGAAGGAAAGAGATTTAAAATTAGTGAAAAAAACATATTAAACAAGTCTTTGTAATGTAAAAGAGTTTGAAGTATTTTAAATTTTCAATTTCTTATTTAAAATTCAAGTTTTAATTCCTTTCGAAAAAAAAAAATAAATAAATAAATGGTTGCCCTTGATATTTTGCTACTTGATTTAAATATATATTTTTTTTAATTAAAACTTTATTGTTTGTAAAAGTATTCTTATGTTTTTAGAGAAGAATTTATTTTGATTCAAACTTGCATATTTTTTTTTATTAAAAAATTTAAAACTTGAAAATTTTGTTTTCTAAAAATAAAAAATATGAGCCTTTATTTTTATCAACATTTAAAATATGTAAAATTCGTAGATAATTTTTTTTTTTAATTTTTATTAAATAATTTTTTAAATTTATTTTTAAGCTTACAAATATCGGGTGTACAACTAATTAATTTGTATTTGTTACTAACCTCATATCTATTTATGTAGTCAATATTTTGACAGTGACAGCTATTCTATGTTAAAGCACGGCAAAAAATCAAATAAATTTGATATGCCACAGTGAATATTAGTAAACACACAAATTTTTTTTATTACAGTCAAAATGTCAAATTATGTTCCAACACAACAACATTTGCGGGGAGGTTTGCTTTTGTTCTTCAATTTAAAGAAAAGGCACCAGAAGCACATCGTTTACTCTCAGAAGCTTATCCTGAATATGCTCCAGAGGTTAGAGTGTGTCAGCAGTGGTTTGCACGATTTAAAAGTGGTGATTTTGACACAGAAGACAAAGAGCGATCAGGTCCATCAAAAAAGTTTGAAGACGAAGAATTTTACATTACTCGATCAAGATCCATGTCAAACTCAAGAAGAACTTGGAAAAACATTGGAAGTCACTCAACAAGCCATTTCTAAAGGTTTAAGAGCAGCCGGATACATTCACAAACAAGGAAATTGGGTGCCACACGAATTGAAGCCAAGAGACGTTGAGAGACGATTTTGCATGTCTGAAATGCTGCTTAATCGCCAAATCGTTTTTGCATTGTATTGTCACTGGCGATGAAAAGTGGATTCATTACGACAACTCAAAGTGTAAAAGATTATATGTGAAGCCAGGCCAACCAGCCAAATCAACACCAAAGCCGAATATTCATGGTTTGAAGATAATAGTCTGTATTTGATGGGATCAGAAGGATGTGCTGTACTATGAGCTGTTAAAATCGGGCCAGACGATCACGGGAGAATTGATACGTTTGAAGCAAGCAATAGCTGAAAAACGGCCAGAATAGGCGACGAGACACGAGAAATTGATTTTTCATCATGACAATGCTCGGCCACATATTGCAGTACCGGCCAAAAATTATTTGGAAAATGCCGGACGGGAAATCCTACCTCACCCGCCTTATAGCCCAGACATAGCTCCTTCTGATTACCACTTGTTTCGGTCGAAGCAGAATCACCTTTCTGGAATACGGTTCACCAATTTTAAAGGTATTAAAAAATGGCTTGATGAGAAGTTTTTTTGGGATGGAATCCATAAACTGCCTGAAAGATGGAAAAAATTGCCGCTTCCGATAGAAAATATTTTGAGTAAATTATTTTTTCATTTAAATAAATGATTTTTTTTTAACAAAAAAATACGAAATTAATTAGTTGTACAGCCAATAATTTTTCAATAATTTTAAAAGAATTTTCAACTTTATAAAAAATTTAAATTTTTAATCTGAGAATTAGAGCCCCCCCAAAAACGTTGAGTATAATTTTCTTTGTCTAAAACCAAACTCATTCTCAACATTTGTTGGAAAAAATTTTACAACAAATTAAAAATTATTATTTAACGCAATTTTTTCACATTAAATCTGAGAACAAGAAAAATGTACATATCATAAAATTTTCGAAAAAAAAAAAATTTAAATTATAATCACAAAATAAATGTTTCTATTGTGTAAAAAAAAATTATAAAAAATATCGTTTATTATTGGTAAAATTTTTTTCTTTTAAATTTGAAATTATTTGCATTTCTTAACGAAAAAAGGAGAATAATAGCAAACTCTACCTAACATACGAAATTTACTTTAAATTAAACAAAAACAATATAAAATTGTAAACTAAAAATTGTTGGCTTACATTTTATATCGTACTTTTTTTGTTTTATTTAAAAATCTTTTTTTGATGTTATTGTTTAAAATAAAAAAAGTTTTCGTTTGAGATATCGCAAGTTGTATCTGAAAAATGTAATATTTTATTTTTTTATAAAAATTGTAAATTTAAATAAAATAAAGGAAAACTAAAATCTTAACTTTCATATAAAACGAAAACAATTTCAGATTCTATTTTACAAAATAATGAAGCATAAAGCTAAGTACCAAGTATGTGTTTCACGTGCAATGGCATTCAAAATGTAAATTTTATCATGAGAATTGTAGCCTATTGTGACTAGCACTAATACGAGGGAGGGCCAATAAGCCCGTGACTTTTTGTATTTCTGACCTCTTTACTGAAAAAGAAATACTGCTCCTGTCAACAGGCATCTGTTAGTTGACAGCTACCTTTATCAGACTACCCAGTAATTTGAGGAAAAAATGGAAAAAACTGATTTTCGTGTGCTTATTAAGCCGATTCATCAAACCCACTGTTTCGACTGTGGTCTGATCTCTGGTGTGTGGTGATGGATCCATGTTTCGTCTACGGTTACAAAACGGTGCAAAAACTCCTCCATATTGCGATTAAACAACGCCAAACCTTCCTGTGAAGTTGTTATACGATTGCGTTTGAGGTCGACTGTGAATTACTGGGTAGTTTAATAAAGGTAGCTGTAAAACACAAACTAACTGACGCAGCACGTTCAAATTTTGACAGCAGTCAACTAACACATGCCTGTTCACAGGAGCAGTATTTCTTTTTCAGTAAAGAGGTCAGAAATACAAAAAGTCACGGACTTATTGACCCGCCCTCGTAATTATAAGGTTCATGCTTGCTATGTTAGGATCAAATCATTAAATAAATATTTAAAAAAAATCCGTACAATTTGCATTGCCATGAAATATGCGTGGATTTTCGTATATATCTCATACAAAGTACTCAGTGTACGCCGTGAAGACACCACGCAACATGTTGCCAGCAACATTTGTTGAGAATGAACATCTCATTTGCGGGTAAAGTGTTTGAGTTCGAATACTTCGAAGATATGGCATTTTTAAGCAAAACTTTTTCGCAAAGAGCGTAAGTAAGTCTTCTGTATATTTTTTGTGTCAATATAAATGTGCCTTAATTAGTTAGAAAAAACTTTTCTTGCCAAAATTTGTGAATTGATTCAGGGGTGATGCTCACATACTTGACATTTCTTCTCATTTGGCAATGAATGTTGCTAGCAACATTTCACGGCAAGTCAGATGCAGGTTGCTGGCAAAATTTCGCGGCTGTAAAGTTAAGATTGTGGAAAAAAATTTTTAAAATTTTCAAATATTTTTTGTCTCATAAATTAAATTTTAAACATAAATTTTAATTATTTAATTTTAATTTTAATTTTATTTCATCGGCTTGTCAAATATATATTTTTGACTCAAACTTTTTTTAAATTTTTTGATGATCGCAAAATATAATCGTCATCGCAAAATACCCATTCTCTCGCGTACTAGCAAACATTAAACGGTTTTACATGTTTTTGTATTATTTTTCATGTAAGTGTGTATATATAGCTTTTAAATATTTTTTTTAAATACTTTTCACTGTTTTTATATATTTTTTGCTGCACTTACTTATTACTTTCATTTTTTTTATTTGTGTTTTTTGTATTTTTTGTTTCTTATTTTTTGTAAAAGAAATCATACGCTTACGTTACAAACTACGCTTGCTCGCGCTGCGTCCTTCATGTAGTGGACCTGGAAAGGTACGAAAAAAATATGTTAGCCTTTTAAATTTATTGCCATAAAATTCACAACCATATTTATGTATACAATTTGCGCTTTGAATTATGTGCCTTCCATTCCATTTCCATGCAAATTTTCTTTAAAATGCAGTCTCTCATTCCTCGCGCTGTTTTCAATAAATCCAAATCCAAATTGATATTTCCAATATTTTTTAAATTCGCACATTTTTTTATTCCTTCTTACTTATGACCACACATAAAAGTTGAACTGTCAATCTTTGTCCTGCTGAATGTCACTGCTTGTCCAACTGTCAATCCAACATTTCAAGCCACCCCACTGACAGCACGATAAACTCGAATGCACATTTTCGCACACACACACACACACACTCTCATGCACAAAAATATTTCTGTAGTGCATTCAATTCACTTACCAATTGAAGTAGGTCGCCGGCGAGTGGCAACCCTTCTCTGTGCCGCACCATTTCGACTCTTGCAGCGCAGGACATGGCCGCCCGCCACGCTTGCCATGCCTGATGACCTTCCGATATCGATGCATCTCACCGATGCCGCAAGTTTTGCTGCAGGGCGACCACTCGGACCAGTGGCTGACGCGGCAATCGCGTGACTTCGTACGAGATTTCGTGCGGCGACGTTTCGGCAGCGGACCCATCCAGTTGGCAGCAGCATACGAGGACGGCAAAGAGGATGCTGGTGCTGATGAAGAGGAATTGTAGTTCGCCTCCGAGCGACGATAGCTGTTGGCAATGTTTTGCATGATGGCATTTTTATCATTTTTCGGCACTACATTCGCGTTATTGCCATTGCTGGCAATGTTGCTGCTATTATTGTAGCTGTAAGCAAAAGCAAGGGGAGAGAGAAAAAAATTGTGTCAGCAATTACTTATGGCACATTCGTGGGTGCATGTATGTGTAGATAAGCTGATATGTGATATTCTATAAAGTGTTCGTGTTATACGCTCCCTTTCCCCTCCAAATGCCTAGGCTATAATTCTATCCAGTATTCTGTGCATGTACTCGTATGTGTATGCTTCTTCTCTTTTACTTGTCCACTTTTGCATGTGTAACTAAGTATGTGCACCTATGTATGTGGCACGTATGTGTGGTGGCATAGTGGCAGCAAGAATGTGAATGCCGAGTTGCTTGCGCTGTTACAATTTTACATGAAATTAATTTCGCGCAATTTCCATTAACCTCAATTGAAAACGGTGAATCAATATTTGTGTGAGTGGAGTTGGGTAAGATGAGTCAGGTGGTAGTTGTAGGTGAGGTGAGAAAGTTGAAAGTTGGAAAAACAATCAGTGGATGGTTTGGTGGATAATGCAAAAAATCGGAGGTGACGAGAAGAGGAGTGCTGGTGTAAAAAATAACTGCTGTAACGAGAAATTTTCACTGGAATTTGAATGCGTGTTTTCAATATTCGATTATTTTTTTTTTTAACTTGCACTGACTTTGATTGACTCGACGATATTAAAAGCGTAGGCGCACATAGGTAAACACGCAGAGGTCTATGTAATGAAAATACCCTACAAAGAAAAACTGAAAAAGTAAATCACATGAGGAATTCCAGTATCGCACGATTTCGGAATACCACCCAACTTGCCGCTGACTACAGTTTAAAAATTTAATAAGGAAAAAAATGTTTATAATGTTCGTTCGTCAGGTTCTGGGAACCATTTTTGATTTCAAAAGCATGGCCTTTTAATCGTAGTTGGGGGAGTGGAGCAATAAGTTTAAACATTTTATAAGGAAAAAATGTTTATAATGTTCGTTCATCAAGTTCTGGGAACAATTTTTGACTTCAAAAGCATGGGCTTTTAATCGTAGTTGGAGAAGTGGAGCAATAACGTCCACTGATTCAACTGCTGATGCTTCTGAAATTTATATCGTTGTGTTGTTGCTGTTGTTGTAATAGCATAAAACATTGCTTCGTCATTTTTCTAAAAACAGAACACCTTTTGTTGTTTCTCTTCATAACTTGTGAAAGAATCGGAGGCGAGAAAAGCCGAGGGGCACCGAGTTGCCCGTGTTCGAGTAAAACGCGTTGTCTTCCCGCTCTTCTCAATGTTGTTGTTGGCTGTAGGCTGCAAAAACTAAAGCAATTTCCAGTAACAGAGTTGCCATGTGTGAAAATGACGGGCAACACGAAAAGAGAATTGGAAAAGTGCAAGGAGCAAATTATTGCCTGTATGAACGCTTTCAAAAAATGCTGCTGAAGTGAGAGTTATGAAGTTATGAAGTTATTTTAAGCGTATTCCCTTTCTTCCCCTCTACTATCATCACCTCTAAGAAATTATTTTGCTTGCCTTCTTCGGCTTCATCATCATCTTCTGAAACGAACTATTTTTCTCTCCATTCTTCTTCTTATTTTTATCATCATCTTAAACGTAGTATTTTTCTTCCCCTTCTTCTTCTTCTTCATCATGTCCATCATCATTATATTCGTCGTATTAATTTTCCCAAACTTCTTCTTCTTCATCATCTTAAACGTGTTCTGTTTCTTCCCCATCCCCTTCTTCATCTCCTTCTTCTTCTTCCTAATTTTCTTTGTCGTATTAATTTCCCTCAACTTCTTTTTCTGCATCATCATCAACTCAAATGTATTAGATTTCTTCTTCTTCTACTTCTGCTTCTTCTTCCACTTCTATTTCTATTTCTACTTCTACTTCTACTTCTACTTCTACTTCTACTTCTACTTCTACTTCTACTTCTACTTCTACTTCTACTTCTACTTCTACTTCTACTTCTACTTCTACTTCTACTTCTACTTCTACTTCTACTTCTACTTCTACTTCTACTTCTACTTCTACTTCTATTTCTACTTCTACTTCTACTTCCACTTCTATTTCTACTTCTACTTCTGCTTCTACCTCTACTTCTGCTTCTGCTTCTACTTCTACTTCTACTTCTTCTTCTGTTTCTGCTTCATCATCATCAAATTAATCGCTTTTCTTTTCTTCACCTTCTTTCCTTATTTCGACTTCCTCTTACTCATCATCACCTTTTCAATGCAATGACCGATTTCGGCTGAATTCCTCATAACGCGTCAGTCGCTTCTTCTTCCTCATGCTAATTAACCGGCGCCAATTCAAAGCGTCAAGTAAAGCCAATCCTTCTTCCATTTGGTCCGTGCGGGGCAAAGCGCAGTTCTACCACAACCAGCAGCTGCCTTGTCGAATACTTTCAGGGTTGTATAGTAAGCTACTAATAGATAAACACACCACAAAATCTGCCTACGCGGCATGGGTTCAGTCCCTGACTTGTGCAACAGGCTGACGTGGTCAGAATGGAATATGGGTCGCACAAACTGACTGTTGAAACTAACAGGAAGGAGGTGAGAAATCTTTTTGGGATTCTTTTTAAGGGGGGGGTAGGGTCACAAAATCGAAATTTTTTTTCTTCACTCATCTTATAGTACATCATTTCAAGAATGTTGTGTCAAAATTTTAAGTGGATCGGAGCAGAACTCTCAAAGTTATAGCCTTTGTAGGCACTCTACCTCGAATGCGGAGCATCGATAATTTTTCAGAGTCATTTTTTCAAACGCGTTTTTCCCGAAACGACTTCTTAAAATTCGGTGCCAATCACAACTCCGAAACTATTCAACCGATTCTTTTCAAATTTAGCACACGTTTTCTAAATCAAAAATACCTCCTCCCCCCACTGGTTTTTTTTTATTTTTTTTTTTAAGGTTGTTTTTCACTTACAAATATGGCGAAATTTTTCGCCAAAAATGCTCGTTTTACGTTTTTTTGCCACCAAAACTACAAAAATGAAAAACAAAAATGTTATTAATGGGGGGGGGGGGGGGAGCATTACGTCATACTTTAACTGAAAAATTCGACTTTTTTAGTTTCAGATGATTCTACGACGAATGCCGATTGGCACCGCAGAGCACCTCTCGAAAAACATATCTCCAAAAAAAACTCTGTCATGGGCTTATTTGTCAATATTTTATTATTAATATTTTTTAAAAACTTATTGAAAAGATGTACAATAACATGCAACTGATTTTATTAAAGTATCTTAAGCCATATTTCTGTAAAAAATTAAAAAAAAAAGTGTTTTTTTTAGCGCTAAACCCTACCACCCCTTAAAGACAGATATGCCAGTGGACTGGGGCACCCTACAACGGCTACTGCAGAAGATGTAAAAACGTTCAAGAAGAAGAAACTGTGAAACACACTCTATGCAGGTGCATGGCTCTCGGTAGAAGAAGGTTCAAGATTCTAGGATACGTTTTTTTGAATCATTGGGAAGACGTAGCCAATTTAAAACTAACAAAGATTTCTAGGTACATTAAAGCCACAAGTTAGTTGATTGCGGATAGTGAAGAGTAAGGAGAGTGACAGTACTGAGGAAAGCTCAATGGGCCCACAGCTGGTGCGTCAGTAGACAAGCACTATACCTACCTATCTATAATTGTATTCATTCGTTCAAGTTGACGGAGCTAGAGCAGAATCGTCGCTCTAAAGTAATGTCCTTGTAAAGCTCATGCGAGCATTAGCAACATCGTCTGCGATACTCGCCTTCGCCAATGTCGCATATGTGTTTATGTGCATATGTATGTACATTTTCCTTTCTCTCAAACACTCCAAAAGCTATCTAATCTGAGTTTTGTATAGTTCGAACATCTATATACGTCATGCATTAGGCCGCGCTTCTTGAGGGAGTAACCGTTCTTAACCCTTCATTAGGCACGTGGTCTACAATCGTAGACCACTTCTTTTCAAAGTTGTGCAACTCCTTAAATTTGTCTCTTAAATTACCTAAGCTTTTTAATAGCTGTTTATAATTAATCTTTTTATCCAAGTAGTGCATTCAGTGCGGGTTTGACGTGCAATTGAAAATTTTATCAAGGTCTGAACAGTACTGGTCTACATATGTAGACCAAGTGACTAACGACGTTACTTTTTCTTGCGGCAATATTACTTGATATATTAAATATTTGAATTAAGTTCAGGTAAGTTTTGCTTATATTTTTTTTACAAAAGTGTGTTAATTTAATTAGTTTCAGATAATATTATATCTGATTCCAAAAAAAGACGATTGGAAAGCAGCAAAAATCCTGAAGTATGGGAAAGATGGCTCTCCGAACTATCAAGTAGTGAAGAAAGTGCTATGGATGAAGAAAACGAGACGGAGGTTGACGAAGATACGGATATCAATGTGAATGCTGCTGAAGAGAGTGACCACGAGACCGAATCGGAATAAGAATAATAACCGTTTCCACAAATTTGTATATTCAAAAAGTACGGGGTAACTTTCAAGAAGATAGAATGAATCAGGATGCAAGAGAAACCGATGACACCGAAATTCGCGCTTTCATTGGCATTTTGTTTTTGATTGGTGCTCTTAGAAGCTCGAGAAAAAATCTTCACAAAATTTGGGACAATTCCCAAGGAAAAGGTGTTGAATCGTGCTACCTAGCGATGAGCGAGAAACGGTTTCGATTTCTGATAAGATGCCTGCGATTTGATGACATCAATACACGACAGCAGAGAAGAGCAATTGATAAATTGGCGCCTATAAGAGAACTTTTTGAAGTATTCCTGGTCAACTTTCAAAGTAGTTTTATTGGTAAAGAGTTTCCTACTGTGGATGAACAACTATTAGCATTTAGAGGACGTTGCGCGTTTAAGCAATACATTCCTAGTAAGCCGGCCAAGTTTGGCATTAAAACTTTCGCGATGGTGGATGCAAAAACGTCTTACACTTTTAATTTGGAAACTTATGTGGGAATTCAGCCGGACGGACCATACAAACTTAGCAACAGTGCGGAAGAGATAACTCTTCGATTGGTAGAGCCAGTCGCAGGAACTAATCGCAATATTACTGGTGACAATTGGTTCAGCAGCTTATCGTTGGTTAATAATTTGCTGAAGAAAAAGCTTACATATTTGACAACTGTGAGAAAAAATAAACGCGAAGTTCCCAAAGAATTCCTTCCCAGGAAGAGTCGTAAAGAAAAGTTAAGTATTTTTGGTTTCCAAGAAAATTGTACACTAGTGTCGTACTGCCCGAAAAAAAACCGGTCAGTGATGATAACGCAATAGATGAGCAAACAAATGATGAAAAAAACTAATTATGATAACCGATTATAATCACACAAAAATTGGTGTAGATCTTGTGGACCAATTACGTCAGAAATATAATGTTGCAAGGAATACGTGTCGTTGGCCAATGGTAATATTATATTTTACAATTTACTAAATATCTCTGGTATAAATGCTCTTTGTGTATAAATATAAAGCAAATAATCCCCAAAATAATATAAAACGGAGTGATTTTCTTGAAAAATGCGCTTGGGAGCTCATTCGACCACAAATTGAAGTTAGATCAAAGAATCCTCGACTACCCAGGGAAATGAGGCAGCGAGCCCACAAACTTCTTGGCATCCCACGCATTGCACCACAACCCACTCAATCACCAAGTAACTATGTCGGACGTTGTCATATTTGCCCTCGTAATATGAACAAATCATTCCGAAAGTCGTGTACTAAATGCGCCAGATTTCCTTGCAAAAATCATATGAGGGAAAGCTGCACGGAATGTTTCAGTGAGGAAATATAAGCAGTTTTCAGAAACCACAACATATAAGTTTTGCACTGAACTTTTATTTTTGAAGTGAAAGCTTCTTTAGAATCGTTGGGAGTTATTTGAGAAAAAGTGAAACGAAAAAAGCGACACTCTTGGCTACGAATATTACATATAAACGTAGCGACGAACTAAATAACTTTTAGGCCAGCGCCGACAGCATGGCGCGATAGCCGAGTGGCTAGCAATGTGAGCTTCCGATCCAAAATTCTTGGTTCGAATCACAAGAAAAAAAATTTTTGTATAGAGTTATTTTATTTTATTTTATGATATGTTTATGAGGAGCTTTTTTTCATGGCAGAAATACACTCGGTGTTTTGCCATTGCCTGCTGAGGGGTGAGCGCTATTAGAAAAATAGTTTTCCTTAATTTTGGTGTTTTCACCGAGATTCGAACTGACGTTCTCTCTGTGAATTCTGAATAGTAGTCACGCACCAACCCATTCGGCTACGGCGTTTGTTTAATTTTGCTGATGCAAAAATGAGGAAAAATATATGAATAAAGTTTGCTTACTGTTAACACATTTTCCAAAGGTGACGGAGAACCAAAAAAAAAGTCGATTTTCAAACAAATACGAGTGCATATGTGTAATTGTGTTAGAGTTTCGGTCACGCCCCAGCAAAACCTGCGTGCATATGTGTTCGTAACATTCAAAAAAATGTAATTGTGTTAGAGTTTCGGTCACGCAGGTTTTGCTGGGGACGCTCATAATAGCAACCGCGTGTGTATTTTTATATTCGTAAATATTTTCATTTTTAAATATTTACCGCAATTATGCCGAAAAATAATGCAGAAAAGTGTCGTGAATATCGACAGAAAAAAAATCAATAAATAGCATCACGGAATTCATTCACGAAAATTTAATAAAGTATACACCAGAAGTATCGCGGATACTTAGAAAAGATTACAATAAAGTTCCAATGATTTTAAGTGGCGATTTTAACGTAAATTTTGCATTGGACACAGCGGTTCCTTTAATTGACGTTCTCAATACAACATTCAATTTAAAAATGTGTAACAATCGCACTGAATCGACAACACGATCAAAAACAACCATTGACGCGGTATTTCAAAGACATGTTGACAACATCGAAACCAAAGCATTTGTATCATATTTTATCTATCATAAGCCACTCGTATCATTTGTTGACATTGAAAACATTGAGGATGAATAATAATAAAATGAAGGAAATAAAATATGAATTTTATAGCAATATTATTATATAATGAACCTATAATTATCCCGCTCCTAATGCTGCTTTCGTCTCATTCTCTCTCAGTTTGTTTTACGGAAGGTTTCACTTCTATCGCGTCTAACCGTTAGACTGGTATTTTTTTTTATTTAAAGAAGTGAATTTTACATATTTTTATTTTAAGTTTTACGAATAATAAAAACTCTTTTGTAAATCGACCATTAGTTATAAGTAAAAACTTTTATGAATTGCAATAAATGTTAAAAAACACATACATTAATGTTTTTATTGAATTTACAGAAGATACACAAATATTTTAGTGAAAATATTTGTTTATATTCCTCACATTAAATCACAGAATATACTTATGAAGTATTATTAAGAAACACAAATGAATAACTCTTTTAGTCATAATATTAAAATGGTCTACGATTGTAGACTACGTGCCTAACCACGTTACAAAAATCCACGTGCCTAACGAAGGGTTAAGCGAATGTAAATATGGTTCCTTCTGGTTTTAAAGACCGGACTGTCGTAGGAAGGTTTAGTTTCTATCTACATATGACTTGGATTGAACATTTTGGTGAGAAGTATTGCATGGCCAAAACTCACATAGAAACTTACAGCCGCTTGTTGATGAACGACAGGTGTAAGGATATTATATTTTCTCCCAATTTTTAAAGTTTTCTATCCAAGAACTAGCAATCAAACTAAAGACCTTCCAACTAACACTCAATATGCTAAGCCTAAGCACTACTTGCGATAATGATAGTTCCAAGATTTTCCTTTACCGAAAGTGTGCTTTCCAATTATTACGAATTAATTTGCAAATTATTTCATTTTCGCTTCACCTTTAAACATTTGTTCTTCTTCAACGCGAACACACACCCTCACAATACAGCGCCTATACAACACCTATTCACATGCCATCGCTATGTAGCCCAACCTGTTTGTTGGTCTTTTTCTACTTTGCGTCTAAGAAATTTTCAATTTCAATTTAAATTTGCATTCCAAATTTCCATTTTTATTTTCATTTGACGCTGCCACAGCCTCGTTTAAAACACTTGCCATTTCAAGGCGTGGAATAAATAAAAATAAAGGTGTTTGCGTTCAACATAACCGTTTTGTATATGAACATACACACTTCAAGAGGATTTTCAACACATGGATATGTAGGCATCTTGTTCCGTGAGACTATGCTCGTTATCTCTGTGTCGAATGCTATGTACCAGATACAATCTCACTCCCTCTGCATATCTCTTTTTTTTATTTCCCGCACTTATTCCGTTAACCAAAGGGAGGCACCATGGTTTCCTCTTCAGTTACACGACGCCAATAATAATAAAATTCCAAATAAATTGGCTTTCGAGCATCAAAAAGAAAGTGAAATGAAGAAGCAAATACAAAAGCAACAACAACAGTGCGAAGGAAAAGGCAAGTAAGTTTAGCAAGCATTTGTGGATTTGTTTGTTTGTTTGTTGCGATGTTTCGATCGAATCGCATAAGCGTGTAATACAACGGTACGCATGCTAGTGCTTCACCAGAGAAGTATCGGGTGATGTTTTAGCTATATACGAACTGTCAACATCGATAACTATGGTGTGACAGCTGAGAATGGAAAACTGTGTTGCAGAAAACTTTCAAATGTCGATTAGTCGTTGTTCTCAACTTGTCTTTACCTTTTGGCCTTTATTTTTCGACTATATGGAAAACTTTATGTAAAGGTCTTGGCTTGTCGAGCTAGATGAGGCAATGATTTAGATGGCGTGGAAAAATCTAGCAGATCATAATAAAAAAAATTCATTCCCACAATATTTCTATTTTATAAAGGGTGGTTAAATTCTAAGGGCCGATGTTGAATGTGAACCACACCTAAACGCTAAGTTCTTTCTCCATTTTATTTGACATTTTTAATTCCAGGCTAACTCAATTTGAATTATGGAAAGACATATAATCGAGCAAAGCGTTTAAGTCATTCAGGCTTATTATCAAAACGGGCGTTCAAATCAAACTGCATATCGCGCACTTCGTGATTTTTTCGGTCAATTTAATCGTCTAAATGTGCGTACAATCGGAAAAATGGTGCAAAAGTTTGAGCAAACCAGGTCTGTAGGAGATGTGAAAACACAAGTGCATGCTCGTACAGCTCGTACTGCAGAAAATATTGCTGCGGTTCGCGATAGTGTGGTTGAAAAGCCGTTCACCTCAACTCGTCGTCGTGCCCAACAATTGCAGCTCTCACGCTTGTCGTTGCTGAACATTATACCTAAAGACTTGCATTTTCACGCTTACAAGGTGCAGCTGATTCAAGAACTAAAAACACTTCAAGCGTCGTCAATGGTCAGAATAGTGGCAGGAAATGGCAACAGTGAATGACCAATTTTCGAAGAAAATCATCTGCAGCGATGAGACCCATTTTCCCCTCAGTGAATTTGTCAATAAGCAGAATTGCCGCATTTGGGCCAATGATAACCCAAGAGCCGTTGCCGAAAAATCAATGCACCCACAAAGAGTGACTGTTTGGTGCGGTTTATGGGCCGGCAGCATCATTGGGCCGTGTTTTTTCCAAAATGAGGCCGGTCAGGCAGTTACTGTGAATAGTAGATATGAGTTTGGACGATATGTGGTTTCAACAGGACGGTGCCACTTGTGACACAGCTAACGAAACAATGGCTCTTTTGCACGAAAAATTTGATGGCCGAATAATCTCACGTCGCGGCGATGTCAATTGGCCGCCAAGATCATGTGATTTGACACCGTTGGACTTCTTTCTGTGGGGTTATTTGAAGGAAAAGGTGTGCGTCGATAAGCCAGCAACAATTCAAGAGCTAAAGAATGAGATAATTCAGCACATTAACGGCATGGAACCTCAATTATGCCTCATCGGAAATTTTGACCATCGGATGGAGGTGTGCCGCCGAGGCCGCGGCGATATTTTGTTCTATACGTAATTGAGCTATACCAATATTATCATAATAAAGAGAAATGATAATAATTTCCAACAAAAAATTGTAGTTTATTCAAAATTAATACCGGCCCTTGAAACTTAACCACCCTTTATTATCATTTTGATTTCTCAAGCTCTTCAAAATACACCATTTATTTTCCACTGATTTGCTATAGGTATTTGAGTATAACCGAAAAGTTATGGGAACTCCAGAGGTATTAACCTGTAGTTTTACATGGAATCCAAACGGCAGATAGTTTTTTATGAGTAGCTTTTGAAAGGCAAAGTTTGCACTTAAAAGTTTGCTCTTGCCTCCATTTCTAGGATATTCTCAAAAATTTTGAGTAATTTAGAATAAAAGATAAGAGCTTAGGAAGTATAGTGTTTCCAATTATTAGGCCAGAGCAGCCAGGTTGGTCGCATTTTAATACATTTTTGGTAAGACTGAAATTTGAATTTGGTTGATATGATTTGCTAGTGCTTGAAAGAAGGATTCTCGTTTGTTTACAGCAACTATTTATTTTTATTTATTTATATGTAAGAGTAATAGTTGTAAATAACCAATACACTAAAATTTAACAAGAACTTTGGCTACTAAGGCCTTCGCCTCGAGATTTATACTTATAAGACTATTTCAGATAATTTAGAGATATTTTACATTAAGTATTAAAAAACAAAAACTTTCTGTTATGTCGGATGCAAGTAACAATAATTTTATATATTTAGTTTAGCTAAGATTTGAAATTTAAGGAAAGCGTTAATTTTATCTGAGTTTGCTAATTTCAGATGGTCAGAGGGTTTGCTGCTTCCAAAAACTGTTTGGATGGGACTTGGGCCAGGGCATTCGTCCAGGAGATGTTGTACTGATAAATCTGGTATATTGCAGTATGAGTATGGAGGCTTCAAGGCTCCATTTAGTAAATGACTATGAGTGGGAATTGAACGTCTGATTCGTAGACGCACAAAAGTTCTGATACCTCCATATTAACTTTTTAACTTCTTCTGTTAATCCCAAAAATTTTACGTTAAAATTTATTAAAAACATTCGCTTAGCCTTTCTCCAAAAATAAACATTACTCAGCCATTTTCCAACACTAGAACAAAAAAAAAAAAAATATTTCGCAGGTGCAGGTAATATGCGAAATTGTATGACGTGTCAAATATTTTATAGTCAATTCATTAATCGATCTGTTATTCATTGTTACATAGAAAGAAACTGATGACAACATTTTTCTCTAATTGCATGTAATTAAGTTAAATTTTTAAGCCCTAAAATCGTACAGAAACAGTTAATGTGATTTTTCATACCTCGTACCAACCTCCCTATTGTTGGCGACGCTATCGAAGCGGCCAGCTTAAGTGCCAACTGATAAGAGATGTCACGAGCCGATGACGAACCCTTTCCCATACATCCAAATTATAATTATACGTTGATTGATTTGCCGCAAAAGAACTAAAACAAGTATTTACTCACAAGAAAGTCTGCTGCCAATGCCTTGAAAAACCTCAAGACAGTTGGAAACGATTTCTTCACGAATCTGAACAGTTACACACCTAGCGCGAAAAGCATGAGTGAAAATTTATTTGCAAACTTTTAATTTTCGCACAAATCAGAGAACGCTCGCCACCATAATCGAAATATGCGTGGACACGGTGGCATGGGATTTAGAGCCGCTCCCGGTCCAGTTAGAATGAACATGGGTGGCATGGGTGGTCCTGGACCAGCAAGAATTGGTATGAGTGCAGGCGGTCCTGGTCCAACAAGAATTGGTATGAGTGCAGGCGGTCCTGGTCCAGCAAGAGTTGGTATGGGTGGCCCTGGCGGTCGCCCACCTGGGGCAACTGCATCAGGTCCTGGTCCCGCGCGTCCGCCACCTGCGCCTGGACCCACACAAGTGAATGTGAACGTTAATGCAGCACCACGGCCAATGGTAAACGAGGTAGTTGTGGTTGGCGGTGCTGCACCTCTACTGCCGGCCGCTGGTCTGATGCTTGGCGCATCAATGGTTGCCGGAGCGGCAATGGGAGCAGCTGCAGCCTCAGCTATGTCTGGACCGAGAGAAGTTATTGTGAATGCACCACCTCCTCCTCCATCGTCGACTGTGATTGTGAATACGCCGGGCGTACAACAGCCACCTGCATCGACAGTTGTTGTAAGTTCATCAGCAGCAGCGCCAATGGGCTCTAATGTCGTTGTAAACTCTGGTATGGGCCCTGCTGCAGCCGCTGCTCCACCAACAACGGTAGTAGTAGAAGGAGGCAATCAGAGGCAGCAGCCTACAACGGTGGTGACAGAGACGGTGGTCATACCGCCGAAGCCGAGTAGTTGCTGTTGTGTGATATTATGAGGTGTGGACGGATATGACAAGAATATTTGGACCCTGTTTATTCTCATTTAGCTATAAATTATCTGTAAATTAAAAGAAGAAACTGACTTATGAAATTGGTTTTATGTGCAATATTTTGTTTATATTTTTAAGTGAAAAAAAGAAATATTAGAAAAACATAACTAAAAATACTGAAAGTTTGTATTTCCATTTGCTTTCAGGCTTCGAACTTCAAAGCAACAGATTACTTAACAATGTTAAAGATCTGAATTACACCTGAATTGTCGACACCATATAGATTCTTCTGGGGAAGTCAACATAAAAACACGATCTAGCTGGTTATAAACTCTCCCCCGAGGCGGCCAAATGCCAAACTTAGCGCAGAAAAACCGATTATTTTACCTTTCAAAACATGCTTCTGTAACCACAGTTCGCACAGGTCCTGCCCTTAATAGTGAATTGGGCCATACCTTTGTCTATGATCATTTTGCTATACCTTTCGTTAAGCGAAATAGGTTTTCCAGCAGTAATTACAACAAATGTCTTGAGCTAATGATGCCATCAACCAAAAAAATGCATTCAGTTATAAGGGCCAACGGCTACAAGACTTTCTCCATAATTTTAGCTAACATTAGTGATTTCGTAAAAATTATATCTATACTTTGCCTATTTTAGTGTATGAATCGGTTCTCAAGATAAATGTGCAATAACAAAGTGAGTAATATTTGGGTCGAGGATCTCAGCGTATGGTATGAGAAAGAGCAGCAAGCTTTTAAAGCTTTTTCAGGAAAAAAAATTCCAGAAAAATTTTAATTCGAAAAGCATTGTAAATATCTACTATGTTAACGAAAAAATCATGATGCACGCAGTTATGCTCGTCCTGTATATATTTATATACTACTATAAGCAGTCTCTTCCTTTGAATTTTTTTTTTTTATTGAAATGTTATAAATTTTTATTTACATTCCATAAAGATTACACCTAGTATAAAACTAAATAAGTAATTTTCATTTCACAATTTGAAGTAGCTTAAATAATATTGACAACTAAGTCTTGAGGTTTCTTTCTTTTTAATCTTCTTTTTACAGTTGCTTCATCGCTTAGTACGGAAGCTTCTGCGTTAATGTGTTTTTTTTACTTTTAAGCATGCTTAACTGCACAGAGATTGGCTGTATCTGAGACGGTTTTTAAATTTAAATCCTTGTGCAGATCTTCATTACGCACGTACCAAGGAGCTTTAACGATTCCCCTGATTACTCTATTTTGGAGGCGCTGTATAATGTCGATATTGGTCTTTGCAGTACATCCCCATAATTGAAGACCATAGGTCCACACCGGCTTTAGCACTTGGTTGTAAATGAGGAGTTTATTTTGAGTTGATAGCTCAGAGTTTCTGCCAATTAGCCATTGTAGTTTTTGCGTCTTTAGATTCAGCTCAGCAGCTTTGATTTTCACGTGCTCTTTTCACTTGAGCTTTACATCTAAAATCGTGCCTAGATACTTTGCACTATTAGCATTTGGCACTATTGCTGACAAAATATGAACTGGTTTGTAGATAATTTTTTTATTAGTAAAATCCACGTGAACTAATTTGGTTTCATTTAGCTTTATGTTCCAATTTTCAGTCCATATGACTACTTCGTCAATGGACTTCTGCAGTTTCTGGATGGATTCGTTTTCAGTTGATCCAACAGCTAAGATGCATGTATCGTCAGCGAATGCAGCTACTTTGTACATTTTCGGTACTGGCAGGTGTGCGGTATAGAGTAGGTACAGTACTGGACTGAGTATGCTGCCTTGTGGTACTCCGGCCAATATTTGTTTTATTTCCGAATACGCCTGCTTTTGCTTTACGATTCCAAAATGTCAGTGAACTGCAACGGAAGAAGGGCTTTTAATTTACAAAGTAGTCCTTCGTGCCATACTTTATCAAATGCCTGGGCAACGTCAAGGAATATTGCTGAGCAGACTTTATTACTCTCTAGCGCGTCTTCTATTGTATGTGTTATCCTATGTATTTGTTCGACGGTAGAGTGTTTTTTCCGGAAGCCAAACTGATGTGAGGGTATGATGTTTCTACATGCAGTTATATGGTTTACCCATTACTGGAAGCAGAGCGATTGGCCGGTAAGATGACACTTCATTCGGATTTTTGCCTGGTTTAGGTATCATTACTATTTCGGATAGTTTCCATTGGAATGGTATATATTATATTTCCAATCTAGGCATGCATTCATTATAAAAGTCAATTTCATTAGCGCCTTAGTTGATATATTTCTCAAAACTTCGGCGGTTATTAAGTCGAACCCTGGACTCTTCCTTAATTTTAAATTGGAAATTTCGGTAGCAACTTCATCTACATATACTGAAATGCTTTATTTTAACGAACTCTTGTACAGTTGATGGCGGAGTGAAATTTATTGTTTTTCGGTGCATTTGAAAGATTTTCTGCAGGTGGTTGGCAAATACGTCAGCTTTTTCTGCATCGCTTTTAGCCCAAATGTGAATACCATTTTGCTGTTTTATTGGCGGAGTATGTTGAATTGGCCGTTTGACACACGTCATCGCTTTCCAAAGCGAGAAATCACCTGTTTTTTCTGCTGATAAGTTTTTCAGAGTGTTTTTTATGATATTGTTTTTATGCTCCTATATTTTTTCTCTGAGCAATTTTGTTAATCTGTTTAGTTCAGTTTTCTTGGAGGGCAACCTTGTTGGTTGCCACTTTTTTCTTACTTTTCTTTTTTCTCCTAATATTTCTAATATTTCTTGTGGATATCTTTATAGACAGACAAATTTTGTTCACCTAATAAATAAAAATAACTTTACGCCCAAAATTAATCATTCAATTTTGTGTTTGAATAACTCTTTTACTTAGATAAAGAATAATTTTGAGTGATGGAATTTTGAATGAATAATTTCGACTGTTACGCACCCCGTTTGTATGCTGCAGCAGTCTAGTTTATAAAAATGACTGATGTGCTACGCCATTTGCAAAAACTATAAGTTTTCCGATAAGGTGATTAATTTTGTGTGTGTTTTCACCCCCCCCCCCCCAGTCTAAATGTTGGATCTCAATTCAAAATTAAGAGTTTCCAGTATTTTTCTACTTAACTAAGTCCATAGCATATTCAAGACTGGAAAAAGTAAATATAAAAAAACCTTTTTTTGCTCTACAGTTAATTTTTGTTACATGAGAAGCTTCAATTTTTTACAATAATGGCATTGAGTTGAGTTTTGCGGAATAAAATACGTTGAAACATAATATCTTTTTTATATTTATTTTACATTTCAGCTATTTGGCCATTTTAAAATACTCATACTACAATTCGGAATACTTGATTTATCGTGAATCATTCCTGCCCGCAAAATATGAAAAAATAATCACTCATCAGATAACCCAAATGACTTCTGCACAAAATAGCATTCCATCAATTTCGCTTTATTTGCACTTTTTCGTTTTATATTTTCTTAATATTTTATTTAAATACATTTTTTCACAAATCAATGTAACTTTTTAAAACTATTGCCACTAACACTACAAAAAAAATTATAAAAATCGGCAGCATCACAAAATCGCACAACAGCCACCTGAAGTGGTAACCGTCATTGCTGGTGGCCGTGGCATGCCCTCAACCACCACGGTAGTCGGTTGCGGCCGTGGTGCACCTACAAACACAGTTGGTGGCGGTGGCGGTGGACCACCTCCAACGATAACAACATTGGCGCCTTGTGGGCGCGGTGGTGGTCCTACGTTGATGTTCACTTGAGCGCGTGGCGGTGGTGGTCCATAGCCGGGCGGTGGTGGTCCGTAACCAGGTGGTTGTGGTCCATAGCCGGGTGGTGGTGGCATGCCGAACTACTGTGTGTGTAGAATTGATGGATGTGAAGTGTCAAAACCGCACAACAAAAACTTTTTTAAACAAATATTTGCAGTTAATTTTGTTGCTGAGTATGACAGCAACCGTTCTGCTCGCCACTGCAGTGATGAGCTGACTGATGCGGTGCAGCCATTTCGGTAGTAAATAATTTTTGGTTTTTTTATTAATATATTTTCAGAAAAAAAATTCAAAATAATTTAGCGTTTTGCTTTTTTTCTACAGCTGCACATCCATCAATTTGTAATTAAATGCTTAAATACACATTTGCCGGTAAGCGTGCATGTGTGTGCGTGTGTATGTGTAGTTGGTAGATAGCACTGATGTCTGTTTATACTGTACGCACCGCAAAGTGCGATATTATCTTATCTTAATGAACTAAGGCGACGATATCGATATTGATACATAGGTACATATGTAGGCAGATATTTATGTAGATCTCCATTCATACGCACATATCTGGGGTACTTTCCAACGGCTGATAAGCGGCAGCACCAGTGGCAAAGGCAACGGCGCGATATCCAAAGCTTGTCTAAGTTATATAGGCAGATGTGTTTGCACATTTCTCAACTAGATATGTATGTATTAATGTACTACTCCAAAATTCACTAATTACGTATTTATATTCAATTAAATTGGCTTTATGAAGAGTCTTTCAAAAGACGCGCCTAATTAAAAAAAATTATAAATATTTAGATTCTTACAGGTTTCACTAATTTTGTTCAAAATGCGGTTCTTAACAAGTGTCTGTGAAAAATGTCATCATTTAAATGTCCACCATCAGCACGTCTACAGACAAAAGCCGCCAAACAGTCGATTCACGATTGCCTAATTGTTGAGAACGTTGAACGTCGAGATATCGATGTTGTTGCTGTTGTTCAGCAACTTTTTGTGCTACAGCAGCAATATTCTCAGCAGAGCGCCAGTTTTCGGTCGGCCAGTAATTTTTATATCCTAGACAAAATCAGGTTTTTCAAATTTTCCACCAACCTTTAAATTCTCCATTCTCTATCAGACGTTTATTTCCACCAAAAAAATCACGAATTTCGCGATATGTTGTCCTCAAAGATAGACCATTTTGTTAATAAATTTCAGTAGTTCTAACGCGTTGTTCTATCGCATAAAAGTTTTACATCTGTCTACCCGACAAATGTCAAAGACGACGTAAAAAAGGGCACCATTTAGAAATTATTCACTATTGAAATTTGGGTGTCGCTTTTGAAAGGCTCTTTATTGCTCTGGAGACAGTTTTCTTTATTTTTACAGTTTTTTTCTGGAAACTGTTAACGTATAAACTGCTAATAGACTTCGAGTTTATTTTCAGATGAGTGCTTAGAGGTAGAAAAAATATGTTTTTGGCAAAATTCTGGCCGAAAATTTTTGGCTCAACATTTATTATTTTTCTGCCACCTCCTAAATTTTTGTATGGCAAATATTTTTTTATTTCATACTTAGTTTTTCATGCCTAGTTTTTATACGACCACTGAAAATTTAGTTTTAATTTTTTTTAATTATTGACGGGAAATCTATAAGGAGATTAAGTATTAAATGTCTTTAAAAATTGTATACCAAATTTAAGGGAAAGCGCATTTTCCCAAGGGAATTTAATGTTAACTTTCGAAGCGTTGACGACACGGCTGTAATTTTTTTTAGATATGAGATAAATTTAGGTGAAAACATCAAGAGAAAGTACATAATTTTGGGTCATGCTAATATGCAGGCTATCCAATCTTAATCTGCAGTGCAATTCACCAACTTTAAGCGATTCGACAATTGTTATTTTTGCCTCCATTTAAGGGGTTACGGGTAGTCAGCATTTTCAAAAAATTGAATTTTTTTGCATTTTCTTAAAGTATAATATCATAAAAATATTACGTGAAAGTGAAGTGAAAAATATTATGTTGAAGTGAATCTGATGAACACTTTTCGAGTTATTCAACAATTAACAAAGGACGCTCGGGCGCTCAGCGAAAAACTTTAAATGCGTGTCTCTCAAAACTATGTTTTCTGAATTGGTGATCACTGTAACCTTAAAACCGCTTGGTAGATTTTAATAATAGGACTATGAATAAGTTCGTGCGGTTTTTTTCGAAATTTGAAACTTTATTGACGTAAAATGGTTACAAATTTAATATTCATAGTATTGTCCATCGCTTGCTACTACTTTTTCCCATCTTTCTGGCAATTCACGGATTCCCTTTGTGAAAAATTCGGTCGGTTTTGCCGCAATCCACGAATCGATCCATTTTTTGACTTCATCGTAATTACGGAAGTGCTGGTCAGCCAGGCCATGTTGCATCGATCGGAAGAGATAGTAATCGGATGGCGCAAGGTCTGGACTATACGGCGGGTGGGGTAGGACATCCCATTTGAGCGTTTCTAAGTATGTTTTGACCACTTGTGCAACATGTGGCCGAGCATTGTCATGTTGCAAAATAACTTTGTCGTGTCTATCGGCGTATTGCGGCCGTTTTTCTCGCAGTGCTCGGCTCAAACGCATCAATTGTCGTCGGTAGACATCCCCCGTAATCGTTTCATTCGGTTTCAGTAGCTCATAATACACAACACCCAGCTGGTCCCACCAGATACACAGCATAACCTTCAGGCCATGAATATTCTGCGCCGACGTCGATGTTGAAGCATGGCCAGGGTATCCATACGTTGCCCGACGTTTTGGATTGTCGTAATGGACCCACTTTTCATCGCCAGTCACAATTCGATGCAAAAAACCCTTTCTTTTGTGCCGTTGAAGCAGTTGTTCGCATGCCATAAAACGGCGTTCAACGTCTCTTGGCTTCAATTCATACGGCACCCAATGGCCTACCTTTCGGATCATTCCCATGGCTTTTAAACGTTTGGAAATGGTTGATTGATCAACTCCCAAAGTTTTTGCAACCTCTTCTTGCGTTTGAGCCGGATCTTGATCGAGCAATTCCTCCAATTCGGTATCCATGAACTTTGGCGCGCACCCTCGCGTTCTTCGTCTTCCAAGCCAAAATCACCACTTTTAAAGCGTGCAAACCACTTCTGGCACGTTCGCTCAGCTAGAGCATGCTCACCATAAACTTCCACCAAGATACGATGACTTTCGGCTGCTTTTTTCTTCATATTAAAGAATTCCCCGCAAAAACACATTATTTGGCACGAAATTCGACATTTTCAAGTGTGGTAAAAATATTGTTGTTTACGCTTCAAATAAAAAACTTATACTGACGTTTGTGCCTTACGACAGTAGCTCTCCAATGAATGTTTGGAAATGTGGATCGATGGAATAATAATCAAGTTACGCCATCTGTTGTAAAACCGCACGAACTTATTCATAGTCCTATTAAAATTTACACTGCTTTTGGAAAACATGAAGAACTCGTGACTATTCAAAGGATTTTTTTCCAAAAATTTCGATTTTTTTTAAATAATTAATTTTCGGTATTTTTCTCGAAAGTCTGAAAAATATTTCCTGAGGCCGCCATGTTGTTAATTTTGAAAAAAAAGCTTCGATGAGGCACAAGATTATCTATTAATAAAACTAATTTTTCTTGTGTGATTGATTTTAGATGAATCTCCAAGGACTTGTGATGATCATCGCAAAGCACTTCTGGAGAAACGGACTCCACACAAACAACACAAATTTTGCCAATTTGTCAAGTCGAAATATAATCCATTAGTGCTATGTAATTATATAAAATAAAGCAACTGACTAGCAAAAAAAAAAATGATAGAAAATCATCATTTTTTCGGGCCTCTGCCCCTTTAGTATGACATCGACAGCTCCTAAAAGAAGCCGCAACACAGCCGAGAAACTCAATCCAATGTTTCTTTTACAGCTTTCCGCTCTACGTAGGTCATAGTAAAGATAGAGCGGTTGTGCGAAACATGGAGCGGTTGACTGTATCTCTTTCACGATGTATGCTACAGCTCACGTACGACTGACTCATAGATATCCCCCATTGCCACCAAAAGGCCGTTAATAACAAAGGCGCAATGTCGCTAGAATCCCTAAATTGACTGACGCGATGAGAAATTAAGGCTGAGCCAAGTCTGAAGTTAATTTGAATAGTTTTTTAAATTCCCCTGCAGCCAAATGGTAAAGATTGCCCACATCCCGGGGCACATTACGTGCCATTGTTTGCGGGTACGCTACCTCCTTCCCACGCAATAAGTCATAAGTCAAATACCCAAAGGACATATTTGTGCTTATTTATAAGTTTATGTTAAAGTAATATCAAAATTTTAGCTTAAACTACTAATTTTTGTTTTCTCGTTTAATTTAACGACAACAAAATTGTCGTTATCGTTAATTTAACGGCAAAAAAATGTAACGAAAAACAAAATTCTTGTCGTTTAGTTTGCAATAATTGACAGGTTAACCAAACAGCTGATTGTGTTTTATCGATTATCGTTGCGAAATGGGTTAACGAATAGCAAAATCGTTAAAATTGTGCTTCAGGAAAGATAACAATGCGAATATCGTTAAAATGTGTTAGTGATTCGCACTACTGGATAAAGAAATTTTTGAAGACACATAAATATTTTTCTGCGAAGTTTTTTTATTGGAAAGAGTAAGCCTTGCATAGAATATAATTTCGTTCCATTAAAATGGCAGTAGTGACAGGCGTCAATATACTTTTTCTGTACATTTTCGCGAGTTCCGAAATTTATCGTACGACGACTTGAATTTCATGTTTCATCCCTCTTGGACCATTTCTGGATGGTTGACTTACGTCACTTGTTGTTGTTGCAGCAGTAACTTTGCGCTGTCAGTTTAGCGTAATCACCGATCGTCTTCGTCTAGCTCATCTAACGGTAGGCCCAGGGAACTAGCTGTTTCGACGGGTTGGGTCCAGAGGGAGAGGTGTGTTAGATGTAGGTTTAATGGGGCATGTGAAAAGGTGGTTAGTGTCTTCACATGCTGGATATATGCTTAGTATGTCGGGGTCGATTCGGTATAAGTAGGAGTTTAACCTGATACAGTATCCAGAACGTAATTGTGCCAAGGTTACGCGGGACTCTCGGGGAAGTTGGAGCTCTTCGTCTGTGTTTGCTGGTGGTTGGGCTCCGATAACGGCATTCGTCCTCGTAGTTGAGAAATGCCTCCTGATGTGCCTGGGAAGCGGCTCAGGCTCAAGCAGGTGTCTGCATGGGTGAGGCCTGCGGTAAAACCCTAGCAGAAATTGCTTACTCAGCAATTTGTTATGCTCCTTAACAGACAGCATAAGGCCTCATCGTGTAGGTGATGTATCGGTGACATCATAAGGCATCCTGTCGCGGTCCTTAAAGCAGTGTTTTGGCAGGTTTGAAGCTTTGTAAAAGTAATTATTGCCAAATCAATCGAGCTTAGCTTTCAATTGGTATCACCCTTTTGCTGATTATTCAAAGCCAAAGCAGAAGAGATTATTCTTTTGAAACCAAATTTTGTCTCTGGGTGCGTGAATACAAATGAATGACAAATCTTGGAGTGTATTTCAGCCGCTCATAAAAAACCATCTGTTGTTTGGAGGCGGGATAAAACTGGACGCCCCTCGATTTGAGGATTAACATCAAGACACGAACTACAAATAATATATAGAAAGAGACCGACCAAAGACCAACAAAGCGTGTAAGCGCCAATTTTTAGTATTTGACAAAAGAGAAAATTGGTTCACATGCCACGGTAGTGCTCATTATTGATAGTAATGAGAAATTTATTGTCTCTTGCGCTATTTCGAAATATTAAGTAGAATTGCCACCCGATCAAAATCCATATCAAAGAGTCACTGATTGTGGATGCCTAGGCTTCTTTGGGGCGAAATGTGAATTTTTTAACTTCCAAATCTGATCTGTTTATTTGTCGCTGCTCGGCAAGAAATGAAAACAATTCGAATGTATTTCTGCCAAAAAAAGCTCCTCATAAAAAACCCGTTCGGAGTATTTTTAAACCTGTAGGTCCCTTCATTTGTGGAACAACATGAAGGCGCACGGCACAACTAGGAAGTGGAGCTCGGCCAAACACCTAACTGAAGTGTATACGCCGATTACTATTTACACATTTTTTATTTCATTTATCCGCCGAGCAAAATAAGCTTCATTCGAAATTATGATATTTCGGTACAAATGCGTGTCTTGAAGCAAGTGTTGTTCAACCCATTGGAAGAAGCGACCCATTTTATAATTTTCTAGCAGTAAACTGAATTTCTGACACATCGCGGACGTTATTTTTGTTGCTAATGTAAAAACAAACATAGCGCAGTATTCAAACTCAGTAGATAGGTCCGCTGTACTATATTAAAAAAATTCGACTTGCCAGTCACTTCAACCATCGCTTCCATTATCTGGTGCCTCTACTGTAGTTGTGAAGATGCATGCGAATCAATACCACAAAGCTAACTCCAACACACCACCCATCATCTTAGCTGGAAGAACGCACTATCCAGCGTCAAATCGCAGCCGGCCCACTGTTGGCAGTGATTCATCTCGAGCACTCGAACACGTCCGCTTCTAAAGCACTTCACTGTCTTTATTGCAGTTTTCGCTTTTTGTGTTCAGTTATCATACTCGCTAGTTTTCTTTTCCTTTATTTCTTTTTACCTTTTTTATTTCTTAGTTTTTAGTTTTTTTTTTTACATCCCCAGTGACTTAGTGACACTTTTTCATGCGTTGCATGCTTTATTCGTTCTCATCGTTTGGTTTTGCTGTTGTCTATTCATTAAAGATTCAGGTTACCAGTGCCAAAAGCAGAGTCTGTTACAAGTAGTAGGAGGAATCGCAGGCAATGCTTGTCACCTTCGAACTTTACAACTTTTATATTCCGAACCGTCGTGTGGCACTGCTTCCTCCTTCTGTTACATCACCTTCGACTCCTTCATTCACTGCTACTTAAACTACTACTTGTACTCCAATTCTTCTATCTTTTTTTACTCAGCAACCGTAGCACTTCATTTTTTAGTTCACACTGCTTCCTTTTGTTACTTCCCGTTGCTCCATTTTTGTACTCCACTTCAAGTGAATCTCTAGTTTTCGTTGAAGCGGCGAAATGAAGGAGTAGCTGCTGCCTGCAAATTTCACTTTTTTGTACTTTCTGTGTTTATAGTTGTTGTATTTCTGTTGAATCTGTTTTGCCAGCGTTCAGATTAGTTAGTTTAAAAATGCAAAGCGGAAGCTGTTGTCATATTTTTTTTTTGTTCCTTTGTTGTTTTTTTTTTTGTAACAAGAAGCGTTCTTGTTGTACAGTACCAGCGGAAAAGTAGCTACATCGACTCGCTGCCAAGTGCTATTGACCCTTTAAGTGGTTGGTGACGGTGGCTGAAAACGTGCCAAATAATGCTGCTGATTGTGAAGGAAGTCAATAATTTTAGTTGGGATTCTAGCAACGCCGGGTAAATCAGAAATATGTCGGAAAGTTTGAAATTTACGCAGAATTTTAAGGTCCTATGAGACCTCGACTGGATAAGAAAAATATATTACTTTATTATTGAGCTAGATATTCAGCAACACATTTAATAATTTATAGACGTACAACTGAATATGCGAATGGTTTAGTTATTTGTCGAGCATTCAGAGCATTCGAGATATGCTTGCAGAGCCTTCATTAGACAATTGATCAGTCGACTCGTTATTTCAGCTGACTACTCAGCTATTCAGCACACTATTTGGCACACTATTCAGCCTCACTCGAATACCCGAAAAAGGCGTAAAATGAAGCTGTAAGTCATTCAAAAGTGCTATTCTGTCCAGGCCACTTACTTGGTTAATCAGTCAGTCAGTTAGTGTGCCAATTTTATGGGCGTACAGTGTAGGCCATTTAGCCTATTTGCATAGCATGGAAAAGGCGTTTTCGAGCTATTTCTGTTTTTGTATTTTTTTGTTTTTTACTCTGCCCATCCGCATAGATTTATGTGTGCCGATATTGCAAGCAAACGCTGCTTCTAACTGTATATCTAGCATTTCTAGGTAGAGAAATTTATTCAAGCTGCTTTTATGGATTTGTAGGTATGAAAGTTAATTTAATCCCTGGTGCAGTTGGCTCGCCTTCACATGTTGCAAATAGCCAGCAACTAAACACCGTAAATCACTTGCATGTCATTTTACCATGCCACAGTAGTTTGCATTTCCGAAGCAGAATTGACGGATTAAAACTAGTCCTTATTCCAGTATTCCACTTAGTAGTTGGCGCTTGTAACTATGAATGTTTGTGTGTACTTATATATCTGCCCATTTAAGTATTTTGCCAGATATACTCACACAAATGAGTGTCCTTCTGAATACAACAAAGTTGTTTGCTCCACCGTTTTAAATTATTCAGACTCTCAAATCCATCCAGTTGTCAGTTGTTAAGTAGCCTAAGTAATGCGGCCTAAGTTTCGACTGGTGTCAAGAGGGTATCATTAAAGCTTAGATCAACATACTTGGCTCTGTATTTGCATGTAGATATGTGCACATTCAATTAGACTTTTGCTTATCTCAATTAGAGAATATTTTAAGTAGAGAATTAGTGTTGGACGCTGATGTAATGGCATCGCTAATACCAAATAGCGGCTAAGAGGGTAAAGCGACGTATGAGTATGAGTACGAATGCTTTAAAGTAAGTCATTACGAAGGGAATGCAAGTGAACATACCACCTTGATCAAAAAGTTTCCGGTATATATTCAGAAAACTCAAAGTACAAGTTTATTCCTCAAAAGTGATATTATCGCCTTCAAAGTACTTCCCAGCAACTGCAACGCAGTTACAGCTTTCGAAACATTTTAGCAACTCATTTTCCGTCAAGTCATTTTCATTACTAGAAATCACTTTTGCTATAATTTAATGTTTCATGTCCACAATAGATTTTGCACCGAATGGTAGTCACTCCCAAGCTAACTTTACCATTGCAGCCATATTAACTAACACACATTTGTCTCTCTCTCTCTTTACTAATGTTAGTTCTCCTCTGTTAACTTTTTGTAACACAGAAATAATGAATAGAAAATTGCCCTATTTAACAGAAATGTTGGTAACATCTGTTTAACATTGATGAGTTTGGTACTTTGCTACGTAAGACTTAATACATTTTTCACCAGCTGCAGTACCTGTAAACAACACAAAAAAAATCGTATGACAAATCATTTGGAGTATGATTGCCATTACAAATATCTAATTTTATTTGACATATAAATACTTCCGTTGCCATATGTCATAACTTAGGTAGCCTCAAAGTGTTTGAGGCCATTTTTCTGGCATGTTCTAATAATTAAAATGTAATGTTTATAATTTTGTAAAATATACATTTTTTAATAATTATTTAAATAATTCACTCAGTTTTATTTAGCTTTACTTTTTTTTAACATCTGGTGGCATTGCCCGCGATTGAAGGTATTGTTGGTGTTCTTCTGCCTTCGGCAGTCAAATCTCTCTCTCGCTACTGCAGTGTTACCTAGCTTTGGATATAAAAGCGCACTAAAATACCCATTTAAAGAAAATAAAACACTAAATTTTTATTGAATCACTTAAAGAACTTTGTATGCGTGACAAATTGTTTTTAGAATGTGCGTTTTTTAAATAAATGTGTTATGCTTATGTACAATTTAATTTATGAGTTTTTTTGTTAAGCGAGCCTTTTTTTGTTAAGGGAACGACTTATTTGCTATATTTGAGGTTATGTAAGAAGATTTTTGTAAAAATGCCAGCATGGTTTCTTTGGTATTTTCTGATAGTTTGTGGCTTATTTTTACAATGAATACACCTCTTGATGCCCTATGTCCCACTAAGGATTGATGACCGGAAGAAATGATTACACCTCTATGGTTTTAATCCGCATTCAGAAAGCTCAAACGCTTTTTAAAATGTGTAAAAAGGTTTTCAATCTTACGAAAAGTTGAGAGAGGGACATTTAATATTCTTGAATAACCTTAAAAGAAGCAAAACATTAAATTTTCACTTTCAAAATATCAAATTTTATAAAATCAACAAATTTTCATTGGCACTAAATTCTTCTCAGAGTGACCTTTTTTAACCTTCTTTTGTATAATAGTAGAGCTTTTTTTTAACTTAAAGCATCGGTAGCTTTAAATTAAAAAAAAAGAAATAAACACGAAACTTCAAAATGGTTGGCAATACTGAACAACTTGGAAAAACGTGACGTCACGTTCTCTCTGATGGACGCAATCTTCTTTCTATTATATCATTCTTGATTCAAATGTGTGTTATATGTATGTAAAATATTACGTACTCTTCTACTTTTTCCTCTTACCCCCAAAAACTTGTTTGGATTCGTTTCAAGCAATTTTGCCATTCTTCAACAATTTTCAATACTTTTACTCACCCCGGATTCATTTTCGCCAACAATCGCGATCGTATGCGATCTTTTTCCGTCACCGAAGTGGGTTGTGCAGATATTTCATTTTGGCGTTCACGTTCAATGCTCGCGGAGAGTTCGTTATTAGTAATGGTGGAACTGCGGAATAGGGAAAGAAATTTGAAAAGCGCGTGCAATTTTATTGTCAAGTAAATCAAACAAAAAACACAAACAAAAGTAAAAAATAAATAAAAATAGAAATAAGAAGTACACAAAAAAAAAACTACAAGAAAGGAATAAAAGTTACAGTTTGGTGGGCACCACATTGAATGAGGCTATTAGTCTTTTTTATTTAATTTTTTTTTTTGTACAGCATCAAGATTTGTGAAAATTTGCAAATTTTTCTATTGTGTAAGTTGTAATTATGGGGGAAAAATCTGATATATTTTAGTATTTTTAAAATAAAGGTTTCAAAATATTTAGGTATAGAATTTATGAAATATATGGAGCTATTTTTAGTTATCGACATCGCTAATTATAGTTTGACAGCTGAAAATAGCATTCGAAGTTTCTATTCAGAAAGCTGTGACAAGTCATTATGAATCGGTTAAGGGGTTACATACGTTTAGAATTTTTCAAAAATAAATTTTTTTTAAGATTATTATTCTTTATAGTTTTAGGCGTATCTCTGTGGAAGTCGATCTTAAAAATTTCGCATAGATACAAAGTTATGGAGAAAATGTAACTGTCCGACGAGAGTTTGATGCGCACAGGTAGATGCACTTTATCAAGCTGCCAGACTACAGCAGTATTTTCCAAGCGGAAGTTTTTGCTTTGAGGAAAGCCGCGGAGCTAGCCTACACTAGAACAAGAAAGAACTCAACAATTAATATATACGTGGACAGTCAAGCAGCAATAAAAGCAGTAAGCTCATATTGTATTAAGTCCAAAAATGTTGGACGGAGCAGGGAGGCCATGGAAAGGCTAGCCGCAAACAGTAGGCTGCATATCTTCTGGGTAGCTGGTCACAAAGGCATTATGAGGAACGAAATAGTAGATGAGATAGCAAAAAGTGCTGTTAGACTACCTTTCGAGCAAGAGAACGACATTCCAAAACCGCTAAACACAATATACAATGAAATGGGCGACTACATGAAAAGGCGAGTGGAAGCTAAGTGGACTAACCTGACCACATGCAAAACAGCAAAAGTCATGTGTAGAACTAGCGACAAAAAACTGACTCAATTCGTACTTACGCTCTCGCGAAAGGACTGCAGACCTATCATAGGTATGCGGACAGGTCATAATCTATTGGCTGCACATGCGTACAAGATAGGGATTGCTAACACGGACAAATGCAGGAAATGCAAAGAGGATTTTGAGGAAATTTTAGAACACCTTCTGTGCGTTTGTCCGGCATTATTAAAAACGCGACTAAAATGTCTGGGAGCCCCACTGTTTGAGGGCCTGAAGGACGTCTCAAAAGTGGAGCTCCCAGCCCTACTTAGATTCGCTGAAAGCCCTGACATCCTACATGATGTCTACTTTCAGTATTCATATAGGTCGGTCCTCATCTGGTATCGCTGGGTACCGAAAGGTCTATGCGTGGTTTGTTGTCAACCAGGCTAACCTAACCTAACCTAAAACTCCAGCTCGACAGACTATAACAACAACTTTATTTTCCAAGAATTGCTTACTTTTTACAAATCCGTCAACATTTCATAGGGAAATGGTGCAGACCGTGGATCAACTTTTTTTTTCATTGTACTTTGGGGTACGTGATTTTTTATATACTAATTTTGTAAAGAAAAATTAAAATAAATTGTTTTATAATATAAAGCTTAAGTACTAATAATAATGTATACATTTTTTGATATTTATTTCTATTGTTATCCCTTTTAAAAGCAGTTTTTCTTTTAGCGCATTTTTGGTGCTGCTGGACGTATGTAACCTCCTGAGTGTACGGCGCTGCAGCAGCTGTTTCTAAACGCAAAAAATATGAGGAAGAAAAAAATGTAATCAACAAGTCCAGGCGAACATTGAGGAGGCTCTTCAAAATCAATGAGTGCTCTTGCACGGGAGCTTAATGCTTCTGAGGGTCTTATCCGTCGACTTGTCTATGGAGATCTTCGGTATACTCGTTATATGCCTCAGACATTTTATATCGGAGAAAACACGAGTACAGCGAATTAACCGATCAAAATGCCTTCTAAACAAAATTAAACAACTTGAAGCATCTGACATTTTATGACTTTTATCTGACAAAAAAAAACTTTCATCTACACCAAGCGCAGAGATTACAGATTGGCTATGTTTCAATCCTACGGCGGTTCCTATTGTCATGCACAGGAAGTTTCCAGCCACTGTTAGGGGTTGAGGTGTTGTGAGCAACAAAGGCCATGTCATGACAAAACGCTTCTTTACTCAAGGATTTCGCGTGAATTCTGCTGCACATGTCGAGATTCTAGAGCCAGTGGTGAAATCTTGAATTGATAATGTACGCCATGATAGCCCATAGATCTTTCAGTAAGACTCTGTACCGTCATACAAAGGGATAGCGACGCAAGATTGGATACCTGAGAATTTCCATGACCTCATTACACCGAACTTATAACCCCCTAATTCCTCAAAGCTTAATTCTCTGGACTACCACATATGGGAGGTAGTTGAGGGTGAAGCCAGGAAGCATTCTCATAAAATCACTTCTTCTCTGAAGGCTGCAATTAATACCGTTATGGTCAATATGATTAAGAAGCACTTGCACTCGGCCATGCAACCGTTTCGCTACCCGGGTAGAGGAGGTTAGTGCAGCTAATGAAAATTTTGGTGCAAGATTTTTTAGTGTATAATAAATTAATGTTGTGTCAAAAATTCGTGAAGATTCACTAAATTTTGTTCAAGGTAAAGCTAATTAATTTTACTCTGAAGTTGTGTTCAAATACCGGCCTCACTAATAAGGAAATGGTCCCATAGAGACCACATCTTTAGATATTCATACCGACAAAATCTGGCAAATATTTAAGTCAAATGAAGTTGAAAGATGTTCTAAAAATTATATTTTCTTATAAGTTTTTGAACTTCAGTGGGTAGCATTGCAGAAAATATGAACTAAATATTTGGGTGGAAGGATTTGAAAATAAGTAAATTTTTTTTGTGTTTCTTTTTATGCCAAAATTTCACACATTATAAATTTAAAAACTATTTTTAACAAAAAAACGAAACATATTTTTCCTCTTAGTGTGCTTAATGAAATTCTTTTAATCACTTAAAATTTCATCACTTAAACTTTTGTGCTTCCTAATGACTTACTCGTGTTCCGCTTCCAAATGCGTTTGTGTCTTCACCGTCTCATATTTGCGATCATCTTCGGCAAAGTTGAAAACTTCACTCAGCTCGTACTCCTTCAGCTACAAAAATAAATGCAAAGAGAAATAATTAGAGCACAAAAAAAAACAACAATAATATATGTAAGTACATAAAAGTTAGTTTAAAACGTGTAGGTAGAGAGAAAAAAGGCAGCGCACGAAATAAAAGGAAATTGGCACAAATTTAAACGCCAAAGCCGCAACGAACTAAAGCACTATTTTCGTGTACTGGTATAGTATAACGGCAGTCGACAAAAGGCGCGACTAAAATGGCCAATTAGCAGAGCAATCAGCTTAAATGGGAAACGCTCAATACGGCTCATCTCAGCTCAGACAGGCAGTGAACACGGCGCTGGCGTTAAGTCAACAAAAGTGGCAACTCCAGTGCGAGTAGTTGAATGTTAAGGTGGTGTAGGTGTGCGCGAGTGTTAGTGTGTGCGTCTGTGTTAGTGTGTGCGTCACTGTTAGTGTGCGCGCTTTTGTTTGCACGGCTTGAACATTTAATTGTATTTTGACAGACACTTAGTCTCGTGAATTCTATTGTTCGCTGTTTTTGTTTTTTTTTTTGGGAAAGTTGTCAAAGTTTTTTGTGATAAATGATGATGAAATGAAATTTGTTTGTGTGAGTGAAATTTGTTTCTCTTTAGTTAGATTAAATAATGTGACTTGCATGAAAAAAAAGTTCACCAACCAGATTAGTGGCTTCCGCTTTAGGCGTAGGAGCTCTTATTGAATGCCTACCGACATATAAAATAAGGATGAAAATATACATTGTAAGTAAATGGTTTTGTTAACGAATTTTGCTTGTGTCTACAATTTTCTGACAAATATTTTCCTGGGGCAGTGTAGTCCTTGCACTTCTGGCTCATACACCGGGAGACGGTTAGGGTTAGAGTTTTATAAAAATTATCCTTGTGAAATTTCGCTATAGCACATTGATGATAATATTTCCATCGGAAATGAACTTAGAATACTTTTTAGATATACTCCAACAAAGTTTTTTTTTCATTTTACATTTTTTATTGGTTTTTATTTTTATTGAAACGTTAAAATAATAAGCATATTTCAATTTATATGATGAGTTTCTATGCAAAATAAAAGACATTTTATTCTATTACACTTTCATCAAGTTCTACCTCCAATACCGACATTTCTTTGTAAAGCAAATCGAAGAACACGTTGACAGTTTACCTGGTGTACCCCAAGGCAATATAATACGCCCAATCCTATACTTGCTCTACACCCACGACTTATCACTCGCTGAGGAAACTATCCTCGGAACTTTTGCAGATTACACTGCTGTTCTCGCATTTAACTCTAACCCCCAAGAGGCTTCGATTAATCTCCAAAAAGGACTTCATGTTGGGTATGGAAATTAGTTTCCTTCCTTTCTTAGCCAAAGTTACGAATTACTGAAACATTTAAACAATACATTATATTATGTGAAGTAAGTGTCATTGGAAGCTTCAACTTTATTCCATCTTGCACGCTCCATACGGATTCCTCTGACAAAAAATTCGAGTTCTTTTGACTTGATCCATTCATTGAGCCAGTTTACGATGCTCTTGGTAGAAGTGAATCGCTCTCCAATAAGGGCTGACTGCACTCATCGGAGCAGATGGTAGTACGAAGGTGCAATGTCTGGCAAGATTTTCTCATTCCATCTCTGAATATTTCTAGACCGATTTAACAACTTGTGACCTGGCGTTGGCATGCAGAAAAATCAGTTTGGCATGTCCACCGTCCCATTCCAGCCGCTTTTCTTTGAGAGCTCGATTCAACCGTATTAGCTGCAATCGGTAAGGATCGCCAGTGATGGTTTCAGACGGTTTAAGGAGTTTATAATAGATGTCACGCTACTGAGCCCACCAGATACACAACATAAACTTTGAAGCATGAATATCTTTTTTCGCTGTCTATGGACCGGGTTCACTTGGCAGGCTCCAAGATTTTCGATGCTTAGGGTTATCATAATGGATCCTTTTTTCATCACCAGTGACGATGTGATGCAGAAAACCTTTTCTGCCGTTGAAGAAGCATCTCACACGTCACCAAACGTCATCCCTCTCCTTCAATTGATGTGGCACCCAGTTACCTGCTTTCTGGACCATTCTCAACGCGTGTAAACGTTTTCCGACGGTTGATCTGTCAACATCTAACTCAACATCTAACTCAAAATCTTTAGACATATCATCAAGGGTTCGACATGCGTCTTCATCCAATAATTGTTGTAGTTGAGTATCTTCGAATTTTTTCTTAGAGCTCTACTGTCTTGGACCACTACTTCGAAACAATGCGTAAGCAATCACGAGATTAAGGGAAAAATCCAAGAGAAGAGGAGGGAGGTTTGTAGTGGAATCACCTCACACGTAGTAGCGACGGTTACTATATGGTGCGAAGGCATTTTTCACCCAACCTCACCGCCAAAAAAACACAAAAAAGGAGAAAACAAATTCCCCCGTATCGAGGTGGTACACTACTCACCTGATTTATTTCACTTATCATAACCTGTCTCGTTAATCACCTTTTCTTCTCTTAATACTTTTATTTGTGTGCTTTCTCCGATTTTTTCGTGGTGCAGAATATCCCTGTTTAGTATTCTGCTGTGCTTTGCCAGCACTTCAATCTACTTTTCGCTTCTCATAAAGTTTGCTCGTGCACATTTCCTTTTAACGAAAACTATTCAATAAATTCTTTATTTAGTAAAGTTTTTGTTTGTTTTGCGCTTCAAATTCGTATAAGCTAACACTTCGAGTTTCACCTAGAAGCTACCAGCTTACCTACCACTAGCAGGGTTATCTGCTACCAAGCAGTAAATCGTACCACTTTAGAACTAGTACCGAATTAGCTCTTTAAGAGTATAAGGTGCCATTTTGGTACATCTCTAGTAAAACCACTGCCGTTATTTAGTCAAACCATCTTGATTTGACTATAAATTTGCCCATGTCACTTATTTTCTTTCCTGCATTTTCTACCAAGTTCCTCATTGAGAATTTTCCCAACATTCTATGTCGTAAAACAGCCAGACTTGGGAGCTCACACAGATAATAGAAGACTGTCTCCCTAGAATTTTCTTGATTGCAGCTTCTACATCTATCGTTATACGGCCAGCCCATCTTGTTGACGTAATTCTAAAGATGTATGTTTTTTCCTTACTTAACAGCTCGTCAGTTCTGGACTTGTTAAAATCTGGCCATGTTTCCATCGCTATTTTGCAGATATCCGTATTGATCCAACTGTCAACTGTCTGCTTCTGGAATTACAAAAAGCTTTCCCTTGTGTAGATGCTTCGGGGGCAGCCTACTACTACCACTTTGGTAGCCCTGTCTGGCCAGCTCATCAGCGTTGTCATTTCCTTCTATGTTCCAGGTACCCAGATGAGAGTGATTTCTGCCATGTGTACTAATTCATTTAATTCTTCTTTGCATTGTCTGACGATTTTTGAATCGGTTGTTAGTGATTAGATTATGATGGATGCTTGAGTAACTGAAAAATACTGGTTTCTGATAGTTGTTGTGGATGGTTTATGATTATTCTGCAATCTTCCCTTATCCCGAGAGCCTTCGTAATCCATCTTGGATCGATCAGTGGAAAGTGCGGCAGTACCTTCCTTGACTACAAAATTTAAATCCCAATCCTTTCGCGTGGGAGACATAACCTTAAATTCTAGTCTGAAGTCTTGGGTAGCGGTAATGTAATCTGATGGATTGACGGTTAAGAGGACGAAGACTTGCTTTGGTGATGATTATGGGAACTTGCTGTATAATTAGCTTAGGAGAAAGAGACCGAAGATGGAGAAACCGCCTAATGAAAAGAAATTATCTGAATTAGCAGCTTAAGTAACTAAGATTAAGAAGACGAAGCCGCCCACCAAAAGCGATTTCTTTAGATGTTCTAAAAGATTTTGTTAAATACCTAGTCAGCATCAAAAATTCCTGGAGTTCTAAGATGGACCATAGGGCCACCAAAGGCTCGTGATTTAAAAACTATGACAAATACCTTTTCGAACAACCAGGCAACCATGAAATCAATGGAGGCAGTTTTACTAAGATCAAAGGTTGCTCAGGAATACCTGACAGCTCTAAATGATATCAGCACCGTCTTCAAAGTCATCCTTATATGAGTTCCGAGACGTTGAGGTATTGAAGGAAATTGCAAGGCCGATGAGCTCGACCTACAGTTTACTGTGAACTCAGAGTGACAATCAAAGAAGCAGCTATTTGGCTACTTACTTGCGTAATAACAAGGTAAACATCCACTCCAATAGCCACGCGGCAATTAGAGCCCTGGGCTCTATTATGGTGCACTCGAAACTGGTCAGGGAATGCCTGGTTTCACTTTCGACTGCATCCGAATTCTTTGGAATAAGGCCAACCCGGGTACTTGGTCATAGTGACATTACGGGAAACTGCGAAGCGGACGAGCTGGCCAGGCAAAAGACCTATAAGGTATTGTACCCGCGAAAGGAGAAAATCGGGATTCCCTTGACAACCTGCGGTCTATTCCCGGAAAGATGGACTTCGCGTCAACTCAGCGAGTGCTGGCAAGTACACAAACGTGTATAGGCATGAGTGAATCAGAGGTATTCGAGGGATATTCTGATGATGACAAAATCTCAGCTCTCAAATTGCGTGGACATCCTTACGGAGCACTATCGACGGGGTATACATGCGGTGAGACTTGGACTTTACCTCTTTTCGCCCTGCGGTAGTATCACAAAGGATGAACTAAATTTCTTCGTTTACGTGAGCCCACTTTCTGGGAATCCATTATAACCTAACCTAACCTAACCGAGCGGTAAATGGTTTTATTTTTATGAGAAGCTTCCCCGTGGCAGAAATTTACGCGGAGGTCTGCTATTGCCCGCTTTAAAAAACAAGTCTTTCAATTCGGGTTACATGTCTAATATTCGTACCTGCATAAAACGATTACTCCACCCCACATCTACTTTTAACTAGTTTAGAAATAGTCATGAAATGGATTGTGTCGCATTAGCCCTTCTGGTGGTCTCTTACCATTCATTCTGTACTGCGGGGTGTTTTCTCGCTATCACATCCACACACACTCACATTGTACGCCACTAGCGCCTTCAGAAGCCTTGCACGAAGAGTGACTTCTTGCAGACGACTGCCGGCAGCCAACGCAACATAAAATATGTGGTGTCGCGCATTTTAATTTGTTTTTAGCTGAGCTGCAGAACAATGTGTTTCTTTTTGTTGTTGCGCTTGCTATAGCCGTCGTCTTAAACACAAGCGGCGCAGTTTGTTAAGTATTTGTTTGTGGTTATCGTTACAATTTTGTGCTTATCGTTTTTTGCTGTTACTGCAGGCAGCTCAATTTGCTTGTCGTGGTTTGGCATTACTTGCGCGGCAGACTTCAGCATACTTTCTTATAAGCTTGCTGTGGCTTTCTTTTCTCTTTTATCGAGCCCTTCAAATGCCTCAGCATTGTTTGTTTACTTATTTCTTGGCTTTGTATGTATGTAGGAATGTATACATGTGGCACTAAGAAAATTCCTGCTGCTTTAGCTTAAGCTTAACGCCTTTTGCTTGGCTTGACTTGTAGAAGCGAGCAAATGAGCAACAGCAAAATAAATAAAAACAACAACAACGAAAATAAGCATGGCAATAATCATTCCAGCAGGCAACCCACCGGCCTGTAATCCGTGCAAAAACTGTGAAATTTTCTACGCTGGATTATCGCAACGCTGAAAATTCCTTGCCGCAGAGATTAAGTACGATTGGAATGTGTAAATGAGCTGTGTACCAGGCGGCTTCGTGTGCGATGGCGGGTATGCGGGATGTAAGCGCAGCAGGAGGACAAACAAATATACGCATTCTATCCTACTCTGTGTAATTTTGCTGGCATGCATTTGTTTATTCAATCTTTTGTTGTTCAAAAATTTCTGTATGCTTTGGAGTGCAGCAGGAGTTTTTCAGTAGTTTTCTTTTATTTTTGGGGTTTTCTCACATTTACATTTTTTACTTTTATAGGTCACTTACATATATCTTATACGGGTCTTACTCCATATCTTGATTTCATATTTGTTGCCCTTTTTTAATATGTTCCACTACGAATTAGTAGCGTGGCATTGATAAGAAATGTATTCATACCACATCTCAGAAATATGCAGTGTAGAAATTTTGGTTAGTATGGGAACTGTCAGGCTCACTTTCACAGGAGCTAAGGTGGCTAATGAAAAAATTTCTGGTAATAAGCCAGAAAGCGGAGTGAATGCCGAAATTTAAGCGCATAGTCCTTATCTCAGTACTCGTAAGAATGAGTTGCACATAAAGCGCTTGCAGCCAACATTTACCATAAAAATAAAATACAGTTGCATGAATTTTTGAGTAATGAAAGGTCGCAATGCGTGCCCTAACCCAAGACCCACTAGCTGTATATCGTACACAAACTCCTTACTGCCAGATTGACCTCCCAAAATATGGAGCTAAATTTGTCTGCCCGACTTTTGAACCAATCTAAATTTTCCACTCGCCTGATTGAACGCTTCGCGCATAGCTAGAGGCTTGAGTTACGATACGGCTATAGAAGTAGGTATTTTAAATGCTACACCGAGTACTGGCGTGTTTGCTAATGGTGATGAGTGAAGCTACCAGCCTTAAGCAGACTGTATCAACCCGAGACCGTTTGCTGCTATAATGGCAAATTTAATGTGGGTTACTAACGCCAGCATTGTGGTTTAGCTGCTTTCGCAATTACTTTCTAACTCTTAAAGCTGCATTTTCTAGCCAAATAGCCGTACATTGCCTGCCTTCTGCGGTTACGACTACTGCCGTTGTTAGCTTCCAAATTTTGTTCACTTCACCATCGTACGCCACTCTCCGACTTTGATGCTCAGTTAGCATCGCTTGCGGTCATAAAATAGAAATTGGAGGCGTTTGTATAATTACAATGAGCCCTTGCGTACTTTCGTTGAAATGGCCTAGCCGCAATACACCACCCACACACATAAACCGAATGGCACATAAATAGCGGCCACTGTAATAAAGTCAACGCACACCAAGATGTATAACTTTCGCAAAATTACGCCCACATACATACACGCACTCATATTTATGGAGCTATTGCGGTAGTAAAGCTAACGCACACGTATGCATTTGCATTGCTTACATTAGCATCATCTGTGTGCTATTTGCAACATCAGTTAGCCCCAAGTAGATTTTTGCATGTGCGTGTAACTACTTGGCTGTGTTGGTGGGCGTAATATTTGTGGATTTGTGGTTATGTGGGACACTTTAATGGGCGTATACATGAATTTTGTTTTAGCCCAGTTATTTTGATGATGGTCAGGCAGCATTTAAATTGATGGTACATCTACTTTTAGCTGCTCAAGGCACCATATAAATCTTATATACCGGGATGAGTATACCTATAAGTTTACAAACCCTTATATCTATTTTTAGTTATTTACATACCCATACATATGTAATACATATACGAGTACTTGTATACCAGCACAGACTTCAAGTATTCCATTCGGCTTTATGGAAGAGAGCTTTGGTTAGCTTCACCGACACACTACGTACTTATACATTAGGGTGGGAAGCCTTTGCCGTATCAAATGAGCAGTCTATACATAGATGGTTCTGATTTGTAGAGATTCAGTTTTGTGCATTAGAGGGTTAATATTAATCAGGCGGCTTTTTTGTTAATGTAAGAAATGCATTTCTAGATCTATCTCATATCTAAACGATTTTTTTTTGTTGTTATAAGATGAAGTGTTGCTTTTCTTCAGTTTATTCTGGTGAATCTGCTGAAATTCTGATATAATTTTCGCTAATATGCTATAATTATTTTTAAACCGCTATAACTGTGCTAAAATTCTTTTTATTCTATTATAATTCTATTATAGTAGGTATATTATAATTTTTTTTATACTGCTTTAATTCTGCTATAATTATCTATATTCTGTTTTTGTTCTTTTAAAGTTATACTATTCCCTAAATTGCTATAATTGTGCTATAATTCTGCATAATGTGCTATAATTTATTAGAATATTTTGATAAGCCTATTGCAATTTTACTATAACTTCCGCTAATATGCTACAATTATTTTGAAGCCGCTATAATTCATCAAAATTGTGGTATAATTCTCTCTTAAAACGTACAGTTATTCAATAATCATTTCTAATGTTTTTTACTTCATCTAAAATTATACTATAATTCCAAAAAATAATGCCATAAATTGTGCCATAGTTATCTTTAATATGCTATATATCTACTATAAACTTACTAAACTGCTATAATTACTTCTAATCTTGTGTATTTATTCTAAAGCTATACTATAATTGCATAAAATCTTGCCATAAATTGTGCCATAATTTTCTTGAATATGCTATAATGAATATATATAATGTACTATAATCTTTCTGAACTGTTATAATTCTACTATAACTTTCTCTAATTTTTTATAGTTCTTCTAAATTTCTACTAAAATTCCATAAAATCATGCTATAGTTGTGCTATAACTCTCCATAATGTGCTACAATCATGTTAGTTTCTTTATATTATTCTGTTATTTTACTATATTGACATTTTACTGTAACTTTCATTAACATCCCATAATTATTTTCAAACTGCTATAATTCGACCAAATTGTAATACTTCTGCTATAATTATTTCTAATATTTTGTAGTTCTTCGAAAGTTCTACTATAATTCTCTAAAATCTTGCTATAATTGAGCTATAATTCTCTATAATTTGCTATAATCATGTTAGTTTCATTATTTAAATATTAATAATTAATATTTTAAACTGTTAAATAATTGACATTTTACTATAATTTCCGTTAGTATGCTATAATTATTTTCAAACTGCTATAATTTGATAAAAATTGCTATAATTATTTCTAATATTTTGTAGTTCTTCGAAAGTTGTACTGTAATTCTATAAAATCATGCCATAAATTGTGCTATAATTACATTTAATATTCCATGTATCTACTATAATCTTTCTAAACTCCTATAATTCTGCTATAATTATCTCTAATCTCTTGTAGTTCATCTAAAGTTATACAATAACTACCTAAAACGATGATATAACTGTGCTATATTTCTCTCTGGTGTACTAAAACTATGTTCGTTTCATTAGATTATTCTGATAAACCTCTTCTTACTACAACTTCCGCTGATATGCTATAATTATCTTGCTATAATTATATTCAAACCGCTATAATTCTGCTAAAATTGTGCTTTAAACTTTTTAAAATGCTATAGTTTTACTATAACCTTTCTAAACTGCTATAACTTTCTCTCCAACTTTTGTAGTTCTTCTAAATTTATACCATGATTAAATAAAATTATGCTATATTTGTGCTATAATTCCCTGTAATGTGCTATAATTTTGCTGATTTCATTAGATTATTCTAAAAATCATATTGTAATTCTACCACATAATCCAAACCGCTATAACTCTGCCAAAATTGTGCTATAAATCTTTCTAAAACGCTATAAGTATACTAAAACTTTTCTGAACGGCTATTATTCTAATGTAGTTTTGCTATAATCCCGTAAAATCTTGCTATAATTTGTCTACAATTACCTCTGATCATATATTTATCTATCTCTCTCTCTCTCAATAATTCTCTCTAATTCTACAATAATTCGACTATAATTCTTTTTAGCCTGTGATACTTTTCTTTAATGTGCGTTAATTCTATCTAATTTGCTATAAAACTATATAGTATTCCATAATTCCGCTATAAATCTGTCATCTCACTTATGTCAAATTTTACTATAACTCCATCTAATCTGCCATAACTAAATAATTCTTCAGAATTTTAATGAAAATAACATATTTAATCCATATTTTCCTGCTCAATTTTACAAAGAATTATCTATTCACTACGTTTCTTTTTGTACCGAAAAATAAAAAAAACAGTCAAAATCAAAGAAACTCAACCCTAGTAATTATTATATTTTACATACACACATTTAAGTATATTTGCATGCCTTTTATTTTATGCACAGTCAGTGTTGACATCGTTTATTTGTTATTGTATTTGCATTGTATTGTACGAATCTACGAATTTCGCCGTCAGCTCCCAAATGACCAAAGAAGCTTTAGTCATCAAGAATTTGACCTCGATCACAATCGCTTGGCTGCTTGATTGAATCGCTTGTAGTTGATTATTTTGCTTGGGGATTTTCAATTCCAATAAATCTCAGGCTTTGTTGTGTCAATTAATCATTGAATTGCTTGCGCAGTGTGGGACCCACGGAACGCGGTTAAATCTCGGTATGTTGATAAATTTACAACTGGAATTCCTAATCAATCGCATTGGGTCAGGTGAATATCGAGATTGACAAACATATAATTCAAATTAGCAAACTGGGAATAATTAGCATTTTAGTGAAATATTTTGGAGATTATTTAATTAATAAGAACGGAATAATAAACAAAAAGTAAAGGTGTGCTTGCCGCTATTTTATAATTAGCTTATTTTCAAAGTATATTTTTTGGTTATATACCCAGCGCACCATTACAGTGTTCTTCTTTGTCTGAAGGAAACTAAGCCTTGACAGCTGCTTATCAATGTCTAACAGTGTAGCATTAAATTCGCCTTTCAGATATTTGCCAATGTTTCGGACGATAGTACAGGGTTGCCCATATTCGACGGACCCATCTGGCAACCCTGTATTTTTGACAGAGACGTCAGATCGCTTAATGACATATCGCGTTGGAAGCGTCAGTCCAAGCAGATTTTTACCATGGAACAGTACCCGCCACGCGAGCGCTCCCAAATTGTTGAAATTTACATTGAACAAAAGAAGAAGAAGAACAAAAAAATCATCATGTCCGAGGAGGCTCATTTCTTATTGAATGGGACGGTAAACAAGCAAAATTGTCATATTTACGCCACTGAAAATCCTCGCGAAATTCAAGAGGTACCTCTTTTCGACGAAAAAGTCACTGTTTGGTGCGGCGTTAGTGCGAAAACGATTGTTGGGCCGTTTTTCTTCGAAAACGAAGATGGTTTACCGAAGCTGTTACCGTCAATCAGGAGCGTTATCGCGATATGATAACTACTTTTGTGATGCCAATTGTTCGTCGAAAGCGTATGAGGCAGTTGTGGTTTCAACAAGACTGCGCTCCACCACACACAGCTCGCACCACAATCGATTTTTTGAAGAAATTGTTTCCTCGTCGTTTGATGTCGAAAAATGGCGATTTTGACTGGCCTCCGCGTTCGCCCGATTTAACGGCACATGGCTTATTCTTGTGGGGATATTTAAAATCAAAGGTTTATATTAATAAGCCAAAGACCATAGAAGAGCTCAAGAGCAACTTCAGTGAGGAAATATCTGCTATTCCAGCTGAAATGTTAGCCAAAACTATAGAAAATACTGCAAAACGGGCACAATACGCCACACAGGCTCAAGGCGGCCATTTGAGAGATATCATATTCAAAAAGTCATGTCAACAACTTGAACCAAATAAAATGATTATTATCGTCAACATCAAAAGAGTTGTGTTTTTCTTTGATTAAAAAAAAACTACATGGGTCCGTCGAATATGGGCAACCCAGTAGTGGTAAGGAACAAAAGGTATCTCATTGAAACTTTCTATAATATTGAATGTCATGCAAAAGCAGTAGGCCTTAGAATAAATGAAGGCAAAACTAAATGAAAATGAAAGTCTCCCGCAGCGAAGAAAGAAGAAGTACTGAAAACATCAAATTCGGGGCATTTATCTTTGAAGGTGTTCAACGCTTCAAATATTTGGGAGTGTTAATAAAATAAAAAAAATATAAGAGAGAATAATGGCAGCAAACAAAGATCACAAAATTGCTGAAGTCCAAACTGCGAACGCGTGAATGTAAACTCCGCCTCTATCAGTCAATAATATTACCAGTGCTGTCCTATGGCTGCGAGTGCTGGACACTAACAAGCGAAGACGAAACGAGCTCAAAAGTTTTCGAATGAAAAGTGCACCGAAGGGTGTTTAACCCCATAGAACGTCCCGGTAGAACGTACCCAATACGCTACAACGATGAGTTGCTAAGCTTATGCCAGGGAGAAGATGTCGTGAGACACATTAAATCACAAAGGCTTCGATGGTTAAGGCACATTGCGCGCATGGAAGACAGCCACCCCCAAACCTGTTGCTTAACAACGAATTACCTAACAACCCGAGCCCAAGAACGTACAAGCCTCATAGCCGACCTGAAAAAGCTACAAGTTAGAAGCTGGAGATTTATTGCTATGAACCGCACAGATTAGAAGAGGATTTTGGATGAAGCTAAAGATCACCCTGAGCTGTAATCGCTCCTTGATGATGATGATTATGATTGTTTTCCTAAACATCAAGCATTAGAAAAAGTTTTTTTCTAATAGCGGTCGCCCTTCAGCGGGCAATGCCAAACCTCCGAGTGTAGTTCTGCATTGAAAAAGCTTCTCATAAGCAAACTATCCGCCGTTTGGAGTCGGCGCTTTGTGGAATATCATCAAGGCGCACGCCACAAATAGGAGGCGGATCTTTTCCCCTAAGTCCCCAATAAAGGGTCTAAGCGCTAATGATACATGTATACAAGCTTTAAGATACCGTTAGGGTATTTTGAAAAAATAAAAAATATCCATGATGGTGTTGCATTGCCTCAAATATAAATGAAAATTGTGGTTTTTGCACACTTTCAAGCCGGAATTTTTCGAAGATGTGACGTGCAGAGGCTATTCTAAGTGTGTGTGTACATTCGGATTCACGAAGTCAGAATTTAAACTCAAATTATTGTAGTTTATCTGATATCTGCAGCTAAAAGGAAGCTATGAGTAAAAATCACGCCCCGATATTACGCCGAGTCGAATCTTGAAAGCAAAAAAAAAAGTCAACCACAAAATTAAAACGCTTTTTAATGTCTGCTTAGTGCGACGTTTTCTATTTCCCAACAAGGCAATAAGAATCGCACACGTACACACAATTCACGCCCATTTCACTCAGTTTACTATAAATTTGCGCACATTTCAACGCCCCTTGTCCCGACTTTTATGTGCTACACTGTAATTAAGCGGATGTCCCCATTGCGAGAGCAAAGGAAACGGCGTAAAAGGGCGAACACACTGTAGTAGTTGTTGTATGTGTATGTGTGTGAGTGTAATGAATCCCAGCGCCTGCATTTAACTTGTAATTTTTATGTAATTAAAAGCTTTTTTTTTTTTTTGTTCTACCTCAAATGGAATGCGAAGTCATAAAGGCGTTTGTATGGATGTATGACTGAGCCGACGTTGCGGTGGGAAGTTTTGCGTGATTTCTTGCTACTTGCAGGCCATAAATGTGCGCCGACACATAAGTAATTTTTAGTTTTTATGCACGCACATTTGATTTTATTTATTTCAATGCACGCACACGCGCCGACACAGCGCAACCACGTGAAGTTGCGCAGCTAAGGTGGCCGGTGCCGTTAATAGGTCATTAGTATGCTCGTTTTTATTCTATTTCATTTCAACTGCACGTCTGTTACTATTTTAGTCACTTTTTTTCATGTCGTGTGTGCGTGTGTATGTGAAATATGCCACACGCATTAATATTGGTCGTCGTAAATTGCTGTATGTGGCAAGTGCAACTGATTTGCTGTTAATTAAGTGCGGCAACAGCTGCCAACGAAGCACAAAAACAAAACAAAAAATAAATAAAAAAAATAAAAAATAATAAAAAAAATCAACAAGCAAGCCTGCTGAGAGGCGCGCTGTTTGACTACATTCAACATTGGCGCTGTGTTGTTGTTGGTCAATTAATCAACATATCAAAGGAAGCGCAGCGGGCGGCAATCCACGCATATGTTATCATTAACTGGCCTATGTGAGCGTACATGTATTCGTCCACACACACACATGCACACATGCCACACACCTCCACGAAAAATATATCTGTAAGGTATTTGCCATTTTCGTCACACTGCCGTATTTAATTGCCTACTTTTACGGTCGCCCAATTTCATCAGCGCTCATTCGCTTACCTTAATAAATTGAAATGTCGCTATTGGCGGTAATCGTTTGCTCTTCGGATAGAAGAAGCTGCTCGCCGGATGTGCTGGATAGCGTGATGTGATGCGATAGATGACACCTTGCGGCGATGTCGGCCAATTGGGTGCGGTGAAGGTGAAGCCATTATCGGTGCCCGCATCGAGTGGATCCATTTCAATGGTCACAGTGTCAATCCAGGAGCCGCCGACGCAGAGCTGTAAGTAATTAATTGAGAATAATTAAATAATTTATTGCTGCACATTTTAAGATCGTAAATCGCAGTTAAATGCGGAAATAAATTGAGTAAAATCACAGTTGATTTGTGGCATCAATAAACAATTTTACGCGTACTTTTATTAACTAATTACGCTTCTGGAGTATCAGGCACTTTTGCTTGAGAGAATTTAATATTTATTCATTTATTTGTTCGCTTCGACAGGTGATGACATGTATTTTTGCCATGAAAAAGCTCATAAAAAACCATCTGCCGTTCGGAGTCGGCTTACATTGTGAAACAAATCGACGGAGGTCGCCCAAATGCCAAATAATGGAAGTGAGCACAACAACTCAGAACCTCTGGACTAGTACTGTGTATAGCAAAGTTAGTCCCAAAGATATCCTTTTCCATACCAGAATTTGCTTCTTTTAAGGAAACAGAACCCCACCATCGTAACGGAAGATAGCAATTTGTAGAATAGTCTTTTAATAAATACAAGGACGTCTAATCGATTTTGTAGTAGAGCATTTTCTAATGGTTAATAATCTGACAGTCTTGAGTTTGATTCTTACTGAAAAGCTGAAACAATGAAGTAGTAGTAAAAGCTATTTCTATCAGCAGTGGCCGCTCACAGGCGTTAATAGTTTTATCGCAAAAATCTGCTTTGTCGGGAGAGCTGCTGTTTTATGCATTTGCTTGCATGAATATTTACTTTTGCTAATATGGGGATATAAATTATTTACCCTACAAGACAGCTGATTATCATATACCTAAGTACTCATATTATCATCATCACTATGCTCATCGAACTTCACATTTTCGTTCTAGCCATCGGAAAGTTCTAATAGTTTCCCCTTGTCGGTGTGTTATTCCATCTCTCTTTTACCAATAGCAATTTCTTACAACTAAGAAATATATCTACTATGCTCTAAAAGTCAAGGGAACTAATAATTTTTATTCCTACAATGTAATAACTACTGACAACTAAACTCCTCATTTTCGTTAAAAAGTAATCAGCACTGATGACAAAAACACCTAATTTTCGTTAAAATCGTTTAAAAGTGATCAGCGCTGATGACAAAAACTACTCAATTTCGTTATCATAAAATGTTTTATTTAGAAATATATAAAATTTTCATCATCACAAACTTCTCATTTTTGTTATCAAAAAGTAATCAGTACTGATGACAAAAACTCCTCATTTTCGTTAAAATCGTTAAAAAGTAATCAGCACTGATGACAAAAACTACTCATTTTCGTTATTATAAAATGCTTTATTTAGAAATATATAAAATTTTCATCCTCACAAACTTCTCATTGTTATCAAAAAGTAATCAGTACTGATGACAAAAACTCCTCATTTTCGTTAAAAAGTAATCAGCACTGATGACAAAAACACCTAATTTTCGTTAAAATCGTTAAAAAGTAATCACCACTGATGAAAAAAGCTACTCATTTTCGTTATCATAAAATGTTTTATTTAGAAATATATAAAATTGATATCTTTTTGTATTCATTAAAAAACCCTTACATATTAATTCGGTATTTCATCCACAGAGATACGAACTTAAGCTAATTCAAATGTTAGCCAAGCATCTACTCATTCGGCTATGGCGATCATATAGCAAACACAACAAAATTTCACACTAGAACTTTCTTCAGAGCAGCCAAATTATAGTCAAATTTCATATAGCAGCCAAATGAGTTGCCTTGCCATTTGAAGTACAGTGGATATATTTTCACCTATATGAAAAAGTGCTCAGCACTGTCTTCTAGGGTATGTATGTATGAACATACAGTCACTCAGACTTTATTGGAGCACCTCGGACGAAGCTGCAATGGTGATCGCAGGCATGACGCCCGCCGATATATTGGCAGAAGAGCGAGCAAGAGTGCACGCGCTAAAAGAGCAGGGTCGAACTAACATAGCAACGATCATAAAAACAGAGAAGGCTATATCCTTACTCAAGTGACAAGAACATTGGGAAAACTCCACAAAAGGAAGGTGCACCTATATGCTAATCCCAAACATTGAGATATGGCTAAATCGAAGCTACGGTGAGTTTAACTTCCACCTAACACAATTCTTGACAGGTCATAGTTGCTTCCAAAAGTACTTACACCACCTTAGGATACGTGACTCGCCTTTAGGTACAGTATGCCACGAAGAGGAAGATGCAAAGCATGTATTTTTCGTATACTTACAATTTACAACTATCAGAGACAATTTAGCTGCACTATCAGAATATCTGATAGTACCAGGAAACATAGTCGACATCATGTTGTCTTCAAAGTATGTGTGGGATAAAATTTCGTCAGCAATCAGTGATATACAACATGCATTAATGCACGCAGACATACACGAGGTAAGCGGTAGCTAAACAGACGATTCTTGACAAAGAAACGGACTCTAAGGTCGAAGTGTTACAAGTATGGTGGGAGGGGGTAGACAGGCCCAACCGAGGGAGGATTAAAGTATATGCAACTTTTGACGGACTGCATGTGAAGAGTAACTGACGTAGAGCTTAGTGCTCAACCGCCTTCCCGACAATTAACTTAACTGTTACACCGGTAGGGAATCGTTACATTGACGGTAGGAGGTGTAGTTTGGGTTAAAGCCCTACACTGACAGGGTACAGGCTTTCGATGCTTCCTACTCGTCAAAAAACAAAAAAAAAAAAACGCCCTTATGGGATTTAGATACGATTGTTTTGTAAAATATTCTATAATATTTTTCATAATATTTTGCAAAAAAGGAAAAAGAGAGTATGCAGATATTTTATATATTTTGCTTTATTTCATTTCACAACATAAAACTTACAACATTGCCCACTCTTTTTAATGCAAAAACATACAGAGAATTCACGTCGCAGCTTAAATGATATAGTTAATAGTATCGCTATTCCCTGCACAAGTTTCAACAAACGAAATTGTACTTTTATATTTCGCAAAATATTTTGAAATATAGAACATTTTACAAAAAAATCGTATATGTATCAAATAAAGTGTGAGTGACTGTGGGCAAAAAGTAAGGTGAATTTGGTTGTAAAATGAAAAATCTGTATTTAGTTTTGTAAATTAATTTCATCCCCTTCAAAATAATCCCCTCTCGATGAAATACTCGTACACTTATGCCAACGATTTTCCCAATCCCCAAACATGCCATCTTATCTTCTCAATCGACTCGAAACGCGTACCCGGAGTGGTCTCTTGAGTTGTGGGAATAGCCAGAAGTCACACGGAGCCAAATCAGGCGAATACGGTGGTTGCGGAACGATATGCGTGGAATTTTTGGCGAAATGGTCACGAAGAACGAGTGCAGTGTGAGCCGGTGCATTATCGTGATGCAAAAACCAAGAGTTGTTGGCCCATAATTCTGGTCTTTCTAGACGAATTGCTTCACGCAAACGACGCATAACGCTCAAATAATATTCTTTATTAACAGTTTGGCCAGGTGGAAGGAATTCATAGTGCACCGCACCACGAAAATCGAAAAAAACTGTCATCAAGACCTTTATTTTTGAACGACTTTGACGGCCTCGCCTTTAGCACGATATTCGTTTGATTGGTCCGTTGTTTCAGGGTCGTAAGCATAAATCCAACTCTCATCTCCCGTAATGATGCATTTGAGCTTGTCCTGATAGTCTGAAAGCATTGTTTCACACACATCAACGCGACGACTTTTTTCCAAGAAATTGAGAGTTTTCTGTACCAAACGAGATTTGACTTTTCGTAGGCCCAAATGGTCTTTCAAAATGGGTTTCACAGATCCTTCTGATATTCCGATCATATCAGTAAGGTCTTTAACATTCAACCGACGATATTTGAGCACTAACTCCTTCTCTTTATTGACGTGTTGGTCATCTGTTGATGTCGATGGTCGTCCGGAGCGCTCCAAGTCATCAACACGTTCTCGACCCTCTTTGAAGTCTTTGTACCACTTGTAAACATTTTTCTGCGACATGGTCGAATCACCAAATGCCTTCTGCAACATGCTAAACGTTTCCGCAGCCGAAATTTCATTCCGTTAAAAAAATTTGATGGCACTTCTCTGCTCAATCAAATCAGACATTGTAAAAATCGAAAAATGCACTCTTGGTCGTTTGGTAAACACAAGCGTAAATATATTACTGATATTGACATTCACATGAAAGTTGGCCCAGATGTTATTAACAGTGCTGCCAACTCATGAAAAAAATAACTAGAGCGAAATTTTAATCCCGAAAAGTTTGACAAATAAATTCACCTTACTTTTTGCCCACATTAGTATATCTCGTTAAAGGTTTTAAATGGAAAACCTGCCGAAAGCCAACTTACCAACCCTACTCGCTCAAACTGCCACTCCCACTTCCATCTATATTACGGCTTAGTGCTTAAAATTGAAGCATACCTACAAGCGCCACTTGTAAACAACTTTTCGAAAATCACCAGAAAAGAAGAAAATTGTATTTACCGCGCAAATAAGCAATCGAATTACTTTCCTTTTCTATAATTTTTCATTACTTATTTCAAATGCGATAATCAAACAACGCATAAAGCAACATGACAAAGCATACTTTTAAGCGCAAACATACAAGGTAAATACATTAAATATATTTCCCCCCTCACAAGCTGATAATTGAGTTTCAATTTGAATGTGGCAATGTATGTATGTATGTGTGTATATGCGCGAGGCCCATTAATTGGAAGAGCATTGCTGTCAGCTTAAGGCTATCGAAAATGATATTCATTGCCAGCGACTACACCAATCTGAATTGCTATCTGAATGCGCCTAAGTGTATGCTATACAGACACAAAAATCTTTAATGTCAATGTTATTAATGCAAATCGTCACAAATCGCATTAGCTAGAGTGATATGAACCGCAGAAAGATTGAGCGTAATACGAGTGTGGCAGGAGCAGTAAAGGAAGAATGAAGAGGAAGAAAGGAAAATAATTTACAGAGAGAGAGAGAGAGAGAGATTGAAATAGAGCCAAAAGCGACATTAATTTAGGGCGATTCAAATATAATATTCGACTGTGGTCAATTTAGAGGGGTTGTGGTATATGAAACTTCTGAAAATGTGTATTGACAGGAAGCTGATTGCTACGTAAAGCTGAAGTTTACATGAACGCGGCGCCGACAGACGAGCACATCTACATATTCACAGTCAGCAGCAATCAAATTGAAATCAAAATCCAAATACAAATCGAAAGCAATTGGAGATGAAAGCTATTGATGACATTCTAGACATATAATTCAGACAGCGTTGTTGCTGTTTTTATTGCATGTCATAAAAATTACAAGAAACATCAGCATAAAAGCGAAAAGCTACCAACCAAGATAATGATGACTACACAAATGAGCGCTGCGGTGAGGAGTAGCTGAGTAGATGAGTAGTACAGCGACTCGCTGCTTGTTGGTAGCTAAGTTGTTAGGGGGAAAAATGATAATGCGTTGGATTTAAGTGTGACTGACGGTTGCAGACATTTATGCTATTTGCTTTTCTGTCTTTTTTTTGGTTTTTTTTTTTTTTGTTTTTTGTTTTTTAATTTCGAAAAATCAATGTACCTCCATCCTATTCGGCTCATCAACTACAAAGCTTCCTCGGTCAGGGTATTAGCAGTTACTTCACTGGCTTGTGAGGTTGTAGCCTATTGCTTTGGCGCCCATTTACATGGCTCCTCTTATTGCCATATTCGTCTATAATGATATTCACCCTCCACATCTCACCTCTTCTCGCCTACACTAACTGTCACATTGCATTTAATTTGATTGGTTTGTCTCACACGCTTGTTGCTGTTGTTCTTGCTCTTGTTTGTCCTTTCCGCCTCTGTCAACCAGGCTGCGCCACAGTACACTTCAACATAATCTTAATGACATTGTCGCTGTATATTTAGCCACTGGGGTTGCATGCAATTTGCTTCCCACCACTATTTTACATCAATAATCAGCTCAGCGCGTCGACAGCCACAAACGGTTGCGGTTTATGCGGTGAATGCATTAATATCGCCACTAATAAATTGGTTTGACATTTTGAGTGAGCCGACCGAAAATTGCCAGCGCATACGAATATATTGTGTGGCATGCAACAATAACGCTTCAGAGCACACTTATGATGCACGCTTGTCTTATGCATAGGTATATACAGATGTGTGAGATATTTTACGTACAAGGTGTAGCATAAAGTTCCCTGAATTTAGGCAAAACTCCACAGCCGAAGTTTGAAAGCAATGGTTTGAGTTTTACGCTGGTTTTTCGAATATAAGTCTTTAAGCCATGCCGTGGAAGTGATTACTTATTAAAGGTAAAGTTATGCGTTCCAAGTTTTTTCTGTCTCACATTAAATTGTTTTAATATGAAAATAGCAAAGTGCCGAATCACGAACATATTTGCCATAGAAGCTAAGCTGCAGGCTACTGGACGAGTCATGGCCGGCATGTAATGGAAATATTTTCTCTGGAAGCCAAGCTGCAGGCTACCGGACGGGTCATAGCCGGCATGTAACGGAAATATCCTCTCTGGAAGCCAAGCTGCAGGCTACCGGACGGGTCAGAGCCGGCATGTAACGGAAATATTTTCTCCGGAAGCCAAGCTGCAGGCTACCGGACGGATCATAGCCGGCATGTAACGGAAATATTTTCTCTGGAAGCCAAGCTGCAGGGCACCGGACGAGTCAGAGCCGGCATGTAACGGAAATATTTTCTCTGGAAGCCAAGCTACAGGCTACCGGACGGGGCAAATACTTCTAAGTATAAAGATTAACTGCAAATAAGTTAGAAATAACAAATAAGCAGTCCCGGGAAAACGGCGGCTGCTCCATCAGACTTTAGTGGAGCTCTTAAATGGGTTCTAAACTCCTCTTATTAACAAACTTCAGGGCGGGAGGATGTCGCCTTCAAATAAACATCTAGCCCAAGAACCTTCCACAACATCTCTTTCATAGTGGACGGCTGCGAGCAGCCTCTAACTTGTAGCAATCGGTTGAATTTGAAATACTCCTCCCTCCAGCTAAATCGAAGATGGCCATCGAGTGGCTTGGGACGCTGGTCTAACAACTTATCGCTCCTAAAACGTAATTCCTACTGAAATTTTTATATAATGTGCTGAAAATTTCTTATGGGCATTAAGTCCAAATCTGCAGACATTCAAAAAAATCTTTTTTAATACAGGATTATTACGTTTTAGTCTGAGCGGGTCAGTAGCAGAGATAATATTTTATGTTTTCCACTCCTAATTGAAGAGAAGGTCATGCGTTTTCCATCCACTCACATGAGACAGAATGCTGCATTGATACGGATCACTAAACCAATGGAGAAACTGTGAACTAAGCAGGAGTTGTCTTGTATCCCAGTATATGGACTTCCCTGGCCCATTTGTTGTTTTATATTTCACTGAAAGCCAAGTTAAGCGGAGGTTTTCATGAGGATATAGAGGTGCGCTAGTTTTTTTCCTTCCAGCGAGATTGTTGGCCAGTTCTTTTCCTTCCAGCTCATCTGCGGTGCAGTAACTGTGAATATATCTGTGTCTGAGGACTCCAACTATATTTGTTGCACACTTGTAGCCAGCTCGTTTAAGGACTTCCCACATTCTCTATTGAAGAAGTGTTGTGGTGCAGTAGTGTTTTTATAGCAGCTTGCGAGTAGTAAATTGTCATAGTCTATTTTGGACATGCGAGCCTCCCTTATTGCTTTTAATACGGCCAAAAAGGCGTTGCACCAGTCAGAAAGCCGTTGTGGTTGTTGTTGTAGCAGCATAAACATTCCCCATATTCACATACGGGGAATGCTGCTGGAGTGACAGTCCTTGGCCGGATATAAATCCGGGTCGTTTCAGTAACGTAGAACCGACTGTCGTGGAAACGGTTAGAAAGCCGTAACAGTGTGAGCTCTTCAGTTCCGGCCACATATATTGCGTATCTTCGCGCTACCGGTAAACTAGGCACCACATCCTTGGTCTAGGTCCGCAAAGTTTCCCTTTACGCTCTCTCAGTGCTTCCTGTGAGAAAATTTTTCCAAATCAGAACTGTTGGGTAGTGTGGTTTATATATGTATTTGTTGTTTTTGGTGGGACAACTAGCAAGCACAGCACTCAAACAACATTAAGACAATTGTACGACACTCGGATTTCCTTTTCAGTTTTCTTTAAATCTACCCGGCCTCCGAAGAAATCTGAGTAGATCTCGTAGAGCCAAGGAGCCAAGATGGTCGCTTCTTAACACATCACTGCCAAATACCTCGAGCCTGATTCGAGCGAAGCCCGGGCAAATACACAGAAAGTGGTCCGCCGTCTCATACTCCTTTCGAGATGCTGGGCAGAGGGCACTGTCTGAGATGTCTACCTTTTCCATGTGCTTCGCCCATAGAAAGTGACCCGTCATCAGTCCAACCAGCTGCCTATAGTCCCTTTTGCTCAATGATAGGAGGTTCTGCGACAGCCGCTCGGACTTGACAGGTAACATCAGTTTTGTCCATCTGCAGCTTCTCCCAGTCTGCCAAGCTTGTTTGTGGGTTGAAGTAACCCGTGTGCTAACCGTGGCCTCGATGGCTGCAGAAGGGAGTGCCCCTGCCTAAAGAAGTTGGCCTCAGAGCCCATTCCAGCTAAGAGTCAGAAGTTCGTTATCCGCGAAAGCCACGTGCCCCGAGACCCATGTTAGCATCAGGTTATTATGTATACTGACATAGTTCAGCCTAGATTTACAGGACTCAACCGGCCTTGAAGCGGTTGGAGGGCGGTTTAGGGCCATGAGCGCAGCTTTGCTGTCGCTGCAGGCACATATCTGCCTCCACAGATCTGCCTCTCCCCCAGTTTTCCACAACAAAGTTCATCGCTTCTTGAACAGCATACATCTCTGCTTGAAACACAGATGCTTAAATTCCAAGTGCAAAGTGTAGTTTTGTTCCGCTAGATTCCATGTAGTCAACAGAGCTCGATAATGGAGCCGTCTGTGAAAATGGGAAAACGCTGTTTGCCGGGCTCATTTTCAGAGTCTGACCACAATTGAGTCTTAGCAGCCCCATCCTGTATATCTTTTTAAGCACGACTCCATATGTCATGGAGTCAAGAGACAGGGATAGAATTATTGGATAGAAGTCCATGCGTTCTCTGTTAGCCAATGTCGGACAGTGTTCGTACCAATTCTCATTGTGTTTCAGGCTATATGGCTGAAAATCAAGTGATGATAGACTATCCCGAGCATCTAATACCGGGCCGAAAGTAGTAGGAAAAACTCTGGTGCAATAGATGGTCACAGTGCGTTCTAGTCTCGATAAGATCCTCCTGACTCCCACGAAAGAGAGAGTCTACTCGACCAGACCACTGATGCACAGGTGATGAGAGATCTTATCATAATATAGCTTTTCTTATTACCGGAGTTTAAACAAAAATGATCAAAAATTTTAGAATGTCGAAATCTAAAGTCTCTTACAGATTTGATTCGCACGCAATCTAGTGGTTTAGCAGCTTGCTTGAAGTTTATTATATGATACAAATCTATCTAAAGAAGATTTAATAGGATTCCCAAAACCTTTACCGATCAGACGAGACATGCCTTGGTGCCACCCGTTGTAACCCCTTCGTTTCTGCTAGCAGATGTGGTAAAGTCTAAGCTAATAAAGTTTAAAAAAATTTAATTTGAAAATTTCCTATAGGAAGCGACATCAATACTTTCTGTATTTAATGTAATTTAATCCAAGCAGTTTTGCAAATCCTCCTCAAATTTACCTGCTCTCTCTTTTCACTAATCAAACAGCGGCTCAAAATCCTCTTCAGCCTTCAACTAGTCTACACTACTCATTCTCATGCAAGCACCCATTTAATTTACGTCATTTGAAAAACACGAATCACCTCCTACTTCATTAATTTTCTTAAAAGTACTACCATCCACTTACCTGAAACGAATCGACGCCGATAAACCAATCGGGCGATGGTACAATGCGCGTCATTAGTGACACCAGACTGTGATTGCTATCCACAAAGAATTTCGCCTCTTGGCGTCCATCGCCCACTAACACTGCCGGTATGTTGAACTCATCGAAAACGCTGCGTTCACCAACAGATCCACTACCGCTACCACCACTACCCTTCATCGTGGTGGCTGTGGACGTTGATACAAAGCCGCCAAATGAATTTCCGTTTGCGGCATTTTGTTGTTGAAGCAATTGTTGTTGTTGGTGCATTTGTTGTTGTTGCTGTTCACCAGTAACACTGTCTAGCAAATCACTCTTGCCTGTTTCGGTGAATTGTTTAACGCCCGCTGTGGCCTGCTGGCCGATGTGATAGAGCGCGTAGGATGAGTCGTGTGTGCGGCCTGCAAGTAAGAGAGGGTAAAACAATGTGAGAAAGTGTGTATACGAGAGAGAGACGGAGGGGGCGAGGGAGTCAAAGCGCGCTGAAAGTTTAAGTGTATCCCGCATATTGAATGAATGAATAAGAATAAATTAATAAAGCAGCGCGCTGAAGCTCAAGTTTTTATTCAAAGTGCACAATTAAAAATCTATTACAGAGTTTCGCGAGCGTAGCAAAAGTGGAGGGAATCGAAAGAATAAGAAATGCGGAGAAGGCATAAAATTAGAAAGGCTAAAGGCATATTCCATCTCTAGTGAAGAATTACGTAAATTACTCAAATAGCGCAAATGGCTTTTACAAAGCAGCCGACACGAACGAGGCGAGCATGAAGCGATGCTAGCCTGACCGCTTGAGACAATAGAAATAATTAAGCAGTTGGTGGGACAAGTGGAGGTGCGTGACATTGAGGTCAGTGCCCGTCGGTGAATGAAGAAATTCAGAAGAAGCAGCGAAGACGCTGAAATCAAAGCAGTTCAGCGAACTCGGAAACGGAAGATGTTACAGTAAGAAAATATAAAATTAAGTAAGTAGAAGAGAGAGCCAGAGCTAAGAAAAAGTTGAGGGAAAGAAAAGAATTAAGCATGAAAATTATAATTAAATTAACAAAGTTTTAGTATTTTCGAGAATATTTTTGTAGTAAAAATGAAAAGAAGTAATACTAATTGAGCTATGCGCACAGTAACCCGATTGGTTGGCACATATGTATGTCACCTTTAGCCCAAGATACGCTGGCGTTCCCATAATTAAATCACCTCAACTTTTTACAGTATTCGCAAAAGTTTTCATGCTTAAATTTTTACAAATATATTGTTCATTGCGTTACAAAAAACTCATAAATCGAACTTCCAAACCGGTATAAAAATCACAAAAATTTTAAAAAATGTAAAAAGTCGCCCACAGAATTTTCTACTTTTTAATTAGAGGGAGGGATTAGTTACGCTCTCAAAAGATCTAAGTGGTTTGAGCAACTTGGTAAGGGGAAGAAAAACAGATGCAGGTACTTCAATGGGCCTTACGGTCACGGAGTGTCTTGTGTTAAGCAGGCAACCTGTCTAACCTAGCCCAATTAGAATATTTACAGAACTTCCGGGTATGCAATTTTACAGTACAATGTGCAATAATTTATAGTCATAGATTTTAGTGTAATAAAGTGTAAGTTTGAAGTCCTTGAAAATTGCATTAATTTTGGACATTTTTTTTCATTCAATGTTGGGCATTTTCTTATATATAAAGCACGTGTGGCCTTTGGTGATTTAATATAACTGCAGCTTCCAAAAATACAAAAACCCAGTATTGCAGCCATTAGTAAGAAAATCTTTTTCAAGTTTTTTTGTTGGAAATAAAAGCGCAAGCTTAGAATTATTAGGAAATCGACCTGAGCCATCAGTCTCGCCATAGCTTAAATTCCTTGCTTCATTGATAATTAAAGTTTGGCAAGGTTTTCATTTTAATCCCAAATTTAGTGCATGAAAAGTCTTATAACTTAAAAAAAAATTCTTCTTTTTAATAGTTTTGCGAAATATTTTATGAACACTTTAAACTTTGAAAAATGTAAGTACTACTTTTTTCTTATATTATTTTTTACCTCATTTTTTTTAATTTTTTTATAAAAAAATTTAGATTTTATAAAAAACTTTAAATGTTTTATTCAAGAATTTTTTATCTGTTTAATCAAACATTTTTAGTTTCCATATGAAAAATTTTATAATTATATTTTATGAGAGCTTTACAATTTTTAATTTTACGAATGTTAAATCCTTTTTGTTTCGTGTCTTTTTTTGCCTATTATTTTTAACTTCTTTTATGAAAAATTTTAGATTTTGCATACAACTATTTTATTGAAGAATTTTTATGAAATGTTTTTCATCGAAACATTTTTAGTTGTCATATAAACAATTAACTTTTTTTTTAATCATGGTTTTTCGTTAATTTTATGAAACATTTGATGAAAGCTTTAAATTTTTTCATGAAGCATGTAAACTATTTTTTGTTCTGAATCTTTTTCATTTAATTTTTTGTGAAAAATTTTATAGTTTATATACAACTATTTATATTAATTTTTTTTTAAATTATTATTTTTATTGAAAAATTTTCAGTTTTCATTTAAAAACTTTATAAATTGTTTAATACAGTTTTTTTTGTTCTCATTTTGATTAATTTTGCGAAATATTTTATGAATCTTTTAAAATTTATATTTAAAAAATATTAAATAATTTTTGCTTTTAATAATTTTTACTTCATTTTTTTCATTTTTATGTGAAGAATTCTAAATTTTCAAATCTTTTTAATATTTTCTTCATGAATTCTTTTATGAACATTTTTTTAATTAAATGAAATTTTTTTAGTTTTTATATTAAAACTTTTTAGTTCGCATATAAAAAATTGTATTGATTTTGTAAAATATTTAATGACAACCTTAATATTTGTATGTGAAGAATACTAATATAGATAATTTTTGTTTTGAGTATTTTTTTAATTAATTATATTGTTTTTTTTTGCAAAAAAGTTTAAATTTCATACATTTTTTTAATAATTTATTGGAGAATGTTTCTATGATATTTTATGTTTTATGAAAAGTTTTTATTTTTTTCAGTTATGTTTGTTTGTTAAATATTTTACGAAAGCTTTAAAATTTATATATGAGGAACATCAAATACTGTTCACTTTGAAACGTTTTTCACTTAGTCTGAATAATAAAAAATTCGTTTAATGAAAAATATTGGATTTCATATTAAATGATTTAGTATTTTTATGAATATTTTTTCTTGTAACTTTTATGAAAAACTTGTGATCTTCATGTAAAAAATTGCAAAAAATAAAAATTTCATGACAGCTTTAAAATTTGTATATGAGGAATATTAAATTATTAAGGTTTTTAAAATTTACGATGCAGTTTTTTTTTTTAATTTTAAATTTTATAAGAAATGTTTGTACTTTATTGAACAATTTTCTATACAATTTTTTTTTGTTTTAAGAAAAACGTTTCGTTTTAATATGAAAATTTTTTTAATGAAAATTTTTTAGTTTTGATAAGGAAATGTATATATATATATAATAATATGTTTATGCAGATTTTTTCTTTTACTTTTTTTATGAAGAATTTGTGGTTTTTCATCTGAAAAATGGAAACAAAAATTTTATTATTTTCTTGTCAAATATGTATTTCTTAAAAGCTTTATGAAGAATATTAAATTCTTTCGGTTTTTAAAATTAATTATTTTATTTTCACAAAAAAATTTTTAAAGTTACGAAAAATTTTTTGAGAAATTTTTTTTTAAGAAAAATGTTTCGTTTTCATATGCAAATTTTTTTTAATGAAAATTTTTTAGTTCTGATATGAAAGTTTATAAAAATATTATTTTGAATTACATTTTTTTGTTAATTTTGGGAAATATTTCGTGGAAGTTTAATTTTTACATGAAAGGTATTCTATAATGTTTGCCTTTAGTCTTTTCTCACTTAATCTAAAAAATAAAAAAATTTGTGTTATGCAAAATTTTAGATTTTATATAAACTTATTTAATATTTTTTTGAAGATTTTTTTCTTCTAATGTTTTTTATGAAAAATGTTCGGTTTGAACAATTTTATATATTAATTTTTTTAAATATATCTTTTTGTTAATTTTTTAAATATTTCATGACATTTTGTTTTTATTAAGTTAATTTTTTCTTTTAATTTTGTACAGAATTTATATGAAGAATATTAAACACTTTCTGTTTCTAAAATTTATTATTTTATTTTTTTCATGTTTCATTGAAGAATTTTTTATGAAATATTTTGTTTTTTTAGATAAATGATAAGTTAAGTAAGTACATTTTTTTTACTTTTTTACTTAATCTAAAAATTTAAAAATTTGTTTAATGAAAAATTTAAGATTTCGCAAAAATTTATTTAATATTCTTTTTGAGATTTTTTTATTTTAGTTTTATTTTGTAAAAAGTTTTTAGGTTTTATAATTTTTTTTAATTATGATATAATTATGGCTTTGTTAGTTTTAGAAAATATTTCATAGAAACTTTAAAATTTGTACGTGAAAAATATTAATTCCTTTTTATTTTTAATATATTTTTTTTTAATTCGTGTAATAATTTATTAATGAAATTGTTTAGATTTTAAATAAAATGATTTAATATTTTCTTACTTAATTTTTTTTTTTTTTATTTTTTAATGAAACATTTAGATTTGATAAGGGTTTTGTAATATCATGTTTTATTGAAGAGGTTTTACGAAAGTTTTGTTTTAATGAAGAATATTTCGTTTTCATATGAAGAATTTAAAGTTAGTTTTGCTTTTATTGTCGACTTTAATTTTCATACGATTTTGTAAGTTCGGTTGACACAACCCCAGCAAGCTTAGTGTTCTTCGTTCGTCGAAAGATGGTCAAAGTGAAAATGATATATTATTTTACAGGTACACAACTTAGTCCACTTGTTATTTGTAGCTGACCCTAGAGAATAATGTAGCCAGAAAATTTCAAGTGCAATTTGTGAATCAATCTACTGGAATTACACAGATCTACCAGCATTTGCGTGACTGGACTAAATTTTGATTGCGTTCCTGCCTCAACGTCCACAATCACTTTGTGCGCCATTATTGCATTTCCTTTCACTTATTTTTTATGAAAAAAAAACAATTCTGCAGCAATCTTGCTTTCACTGGCTGAGCGCTGGCAACAAATTGAATTAAATATTTCAGCAAGGAAAAATGTTGCGCACCACAGCACAATGCGCAAATAAGATTTGACTCCAGCTGCAGCGCGTTGGATCAAAAATTAATTTCACTATTCTTAATGCGAGTACACAGTTGCGCACACCTACATTTGCGTTCGTATGCTTGCACTAATGCAGAAGTATGCACACAGGTATGTCAGCAGTTTGGTTATGTAAGCAAAATCTATGCATACTTTTGCTGCTGCTTTGCTTAATTTTGTGGCAAGGTGTTCCAGCTGAGCAGTGCACGGAAATTTACTTAAGCGAGAACACTCTTGCATATGCATGTATATATGTATAAGCTTATACATATGTACTGAAGTGTATGTATGCGTGACAGTAGTACCCTTTCACGCAAATACCAAGCATACTAAAACTCGCAGCAATGCATTTCGCTTTCTCGCACTCCCTTTGTTAGTGTGTGTGTATGTGTGTATCTATGCATGAGTGCCCACCTGCGCACCTCGAAAATTTACTGCATTTTGCACGCCCCTTCATTTTCTTTACTACCTCACTTGCTTCGTTTCTATGCCAGTTAAGTGTTGATTTACAGTTTAACTTCCTTTTAAATGAATGTAAAGGCGCGCGCATGTATGTGTGTGTGTGTACTTACGCTGCTTTTGCTTTGTCTCATTATCATCACTCTCATCACCATTATAATTTGCAAATGCACGCAATTTTCCAGATTTTAGCGCCCTCGTTATGTTCAAGCACTCTATCTATATAATTAATGATTGTTGGTGTGAGTTTGGCACCCTAAAATGAGGCAACAGTACTTTGCTAAAAACCGCCAACGTGCGGCAAAATGGGGAAAAACGCAGGCTGCGCTGGTAAGGCAACTAAATTACGACAAATGCAGCGAAATGCTGAGGCATACTGAGACATGAATGTGCATGTATCTGTGTGTGTGTGTGACCAGGAGCTATGGTTCTTCGTATGTATGTGAGTACTTGGATTTATTTGGAAATCAAATGCACAAAATACATTCATTAGGCAGGAGAGCTTTTGGAGGGGCAAGCGCGATTGCACTATCTGCACTTAATTACATATTTAAGTGAATATTATATGAAAGTACTTTATTACTTCCTATTCAAAGCGTCTAAGAAATAATTTTGTCTTAAATATAACTCGTTTTCTTTTCATACTTTTTATCGAGTTGCATATTTGTTTGCATCAATTTTTTCGATTTTTTTTTTTATAGATCTTAAATATTGTGTTAGCCATTTGTCATTTGCTAAATATTTGTTTTATGCGGACTAATGTTTACTTCAATAAAAAAAAAATACTTTGAACGCTAAATTGAAAGTGGCTCCCTATGGACATCAGCTCCTACTCAACCACCATCCATGCGACTGCTCGTAAAAATGGCTCAAATGTTGGAAATGGTTCCAAGTCCACGAACATTTCACTCAACTTTCACTATAAGCGTTTGTAGATTTTGAATATAATTTATATTTTTTTATAATACAACCAGGAGGCACAAAATTAATCGGCCAATTTAATTTTCAAATGCATTTCTTAGAAAACGAAAAAAAATATTTGGGTGACCGAAATCTTTATTTTGACCTTTACTCGCTTATCTGCTCGTATTTTGTAGCTGTTCATTGTTCACAAGTGTCAAATATGGATGGCTTACGACACCATTTTTAAAATTATTATTCTTCCGATAGGCTGATTCATTTTGCTCCATCTCCAAGCATGAAAATTTATGCAAAGTTTTTAAATATCCGACTAATTTCCATCAAAATACTTTCTATTCAAAATGTTGAGAAAGTTGTGAGTATGCCGTGGTGCATACACCGTTTCTGGCTGTTTGGCCGAGTTCCTCCTCCAATTTGTGGTGTACGTCTTTAAGTTGTTCCATAAATGGAGGGAACTACAGTTTTAAGTCGACTCCGAAGGCAATTATTTTTTTTATGACGAGCTTCTTTATGGCAGAAATTCACTCGGAAATTTGCCGCAATCTGCAGAGGGGCGACCGCTATTAGAAAAAAATTATCTTCATTTTGGTTTCAGAACTTTTTTTAAAGCTTATTACCTCTACCATCATCCACTTCAGTCTCAATTAACCAACAAACGAATAAGCAAAGCAACTCAATACAGTGAGCTTGAAAAAAGGCACAAAAGATTTTACGAGAAAATTAAAAACTATATGAATTGCCCTCCATTTTTCTTCTCTGACCCATTTAAGTTGCACACCATTTGCTTTAAAATAGTCAAATAAAAAACAAATGCGCACAAAGACACAAAACAATGCAATAAAGTTTTGAGAATCTAATATTTCACGCAAAAGCATTTTTACCCTCAGGGTTTTGTCTCTGTTCGTTTAATTTCTTTTGCGTTTTTTCGTTTCAACTTTGCTTTCATTTCAACGTTGCTTTCATTTGCACAAATTCATTGCTTTTCTTCCAGGCAAAGCAGGCACTTTGACCTATGAGCATATTTTGTAAGCGCAGTGAAGTAAGGCAAACAGTTTTTGTAGTTTTTAAATTCGCTTTTTCGTTCTGACTTTTCGCAAACAATGCACAACTTTGAGTTTTTGCCACAGCCATTTGTGATTGTTATTTTTTATAATTCTAATTTTCTTCCTGTTCTTTTCTTTTCCGCTCTCTTCTACATTAAAAATTGCTGCTTTGCCTTATTCTCCAACCACGCCTACTTTTTTGGCACCTTTCTTTGCTTCCAACAAAATTTAAAATATAGTTTCTTTATTTGTTCTGTTGGCGCAAAACAAATAAAAAGTTGAAATATGTTTTCTTCGCTCGTCACACCGCACATTGGAGAATTGCAATTTGTCTTGAGTTTAAATTGAAAAATTCTGCACATATGCAATAACAACAATAAAAAATTATTAAGCTGCCAAACTGAGTAGCAAAAGAGAAATAAAGACAGCAAACCAACTCAACAGCGCTGCGTCGACACTTGCCGAAGGCGAATTGCAATGTAAAGTGCGACGTGACGTATGAGTTACGTGCAGACAATGTGTCCATTGCCAAAGGGAAACGCAGAACGCGTACATTTTTCAAAAGTAGCACAACTAAAAATTTTTCAAAATCGAGTTTCTTACATTTTTGCTACGCATACTGCGTAATTCTACTATTGTATTTAGTATACAACGAAGATCAGCTAATTCTTTGCTGTAAATTCCTTTAAAAACATAGTTATGTTTCTCCGCGTGTTTTAGTATACCAGATGGGATTGTGTTGAAATTTTTCTTTAACATTTTGTGGCAAAATCAAGTATTTAGAGTTATGTTTTTTTTCCGGAAACTATGGAGACATGTTTGCATGTGCTCACTGCTACTTTACTACTACCTCGCTGGCATGTTGCGTATACGCCACGTTGTGCGGTTGTGCGAACGAATGGGATTATAAACTATTGCACTATTTTTTTGGATTTTTTTTGTTTTTGGGAAAGTAAGAAGAAGCGAGTAATAACTTTAAAAAGCCATAAACATACTCCCTGTTGACATGTCGCTGTGACTAATTTGGGGAAAGAGCCAATAGAAACTTATTGCCATGAACTCTCTTGCGTAACGCACGTTAACTTTAATAGAGTAAACCACTTGCATGGTATGTAGGTCAAGGAATATGAGCAAATATGGTGATCATGTCTGTTTCGTATTAATTGCGGCCAATTAGGAGTCAACAAAATGTGGTTTAGCTTATGGGAATTTATCTTTAGTGGAATCGGATATGAATTGTGGGCGAAGCTTTCCTGAAATGTACAGTAGATGACAATTAATTAATTTAACGAATTAACAAATTAATAGGTTTGCGGTCACAAGTCATAGGGGAACAATTATTGATTGTGCGTCTGGCGGTTGGTTTGATGAAATACTACACTCTTCCTTTCTGCCCATTCTGAGCGCCTGCGGTCTATACCCTGCTGCAATGTGGGCAGTTGCTGTAGTAGAGGTTGTGATAGTAGAAGTTCGAATTGAGTGTTTGGCTTCATGGAATCAGCTCAACGTGCATGAATCCCTTCCAAATTTACCAAACACACAGCTCAGCCGAATCGGGGATCAGAAATCGGTTTGTGTTGGCTCATTGCAAGTTCACTACGAACTTTTCCAGCTGTTGATCTTGCGGGTGAGCCATTTTTCATAACCAGTTACTATTTGCTTAAAAAATAGAGCGTTTTCGTTTCATATTTCAGCAAAGAATCGTAGATGCCAATTTGGATCAAAGTGCTTCTTTGCGTTAACTTCTGTGGCACCCACACATAGAGCTTTTTCTTGAATTTATTTTGAAGTAAATAATACCTGGTTAAATATCGGCCCTCTATCAATCACATAAGCGCTCAAATGCGGGATAGTCTTCTCGATCCCAATAATTTTATCAACATTTTCGACGCTTTTCTTACCAACACAAACTTACCTTTCAACGTTTATACAAGCGGAACAAAATCATTGAAATTACCGCTTTGCTGTTGCTTTCGATACTCTATTTGGTCCAAAAATTGATTACCTTCTTTGATCGCTTGCTCCGACTTTCCATCCTGTCAAGAGTGATACCGAATAAGTTATTGAAATTTCACTTTTCTTGCCACCAATTTGGAAGGCTGCAACACGTAGCTGGCTTTACTTCAATATACTCAGATACGATGCTTAAATCGTAAGATAAATATGACTCACGAAAAACATCTCAGAGGTTTTACTTCATCTAGTACTTAAATCTGCATGACCAGCATGAATCTTAGTGCAAACCAAAGCTCAATTCTATACAATATGCAAGTATTGCGGAAGCAGCAAGCCTCCTATGCAGACTTGGCGAGCACGCGATAAAGAGACGCTGCACGGGTCGATCATCAGAATACAAACAAGAAAGGGTCAAGCCATACGCTTTTGAACTTATTATAAAGAAGACAAAACGACTCAACCGATAAAGTTACTGGAACCAATACAGACAACGCTCGTTTTCGATCATTTTCATCACCCAAGAAAATAATTGAATTTCTTAGCATCACTCCAGTGGTCCTGGAACCAAATTAATGTAATTTAAAGTTCAGATATGCCACTTCCAATTTACTCCAACAGCTGCACCTGCACACGTATAATTAAATTTTCATGATATGTATGTATATATGTATGCATAAAATATCATTCCTTCTCGTATGAAATTAATTCAGAGCTGAAAGCAACTTTTTTAATTCGCTTTTATTTTAATTTAATTTTATGCACCTGACGCTGTCATGCAAGCACTACTGACCCGCTGGCATAGTAAAGCTCTTACGTTGCAGCAAAGAAACATTCATGCACATACACAAGCACACATATTCACGTATGTGTGGGTATGTAGAACTTCTTTATTGGCCAACTGCGTCTGCAATGGACTTCAAGGCTGGCATATGAGCCCATAGCGCAAAAGCTGCAGCTGTGGCAGCTACAGATTCAACTATAGCCACTAGGGATTCTTTCTGCTTGCCAAAGTCACGCTGAAGTCACTTGCTATTATTATTTATATTGCATACGATTTTCATTTTTATTTTTTGCAACTTTTTTTTATATTTTTCAGAATATTTTTAAGCATCTCCATGGACAAAAGAGTGAAATTGCGCTGTACGCTTGTATGAGTACTCGTTATGGCATTCAACAGAATGTGTGTCAGCATCACTTACATATGCACACACACACACACACACACACATATGCAGCATGGTAGTTTTGCATAACCGAGAGCGTAGCATATGCTGAATATCCTTGCTTCCTTGCTCAGCCAGTTCGTTAATGTCAACTCTAATAAAAGTTAAGCACCACAAAAATGTGACAACAATGAACAGAAATATCCTCATATGCGCAGCTTATGCTAGTAGCTGTTATGTGGAAAACAGATTACATTAGCTTTGGTGTGCATGTATGTATTTAGTTGTATGAGTGTGTGTGAGAATATGTAAGCTGCCACAAATAGATACTTTGATTAGCTTCACAGGAGTGGAAAGGAATTTGTTGCAAGTGGTATGAGCAGCAGGTAAAGAGTTGCAAACGAAAAGTTTTTTTAGCAAAAAAAGGATTTTTTTAATTATACACAGAACTAAAATATTTAAAAAAAAAAATTATTGTACACAAAACTAAAATAATTAAAAATAATTACTGCTGGCAGTACTGTAACAGTAAAAGCTATCCAGAACATATTTTATATGCGCGTGAAACTATAGATTTTATATATTATATATTCGCCTGATTTGGCTCCGTGTGACTTCTGGCTATTCCCAAAACTCAAGAGACCACTCCGGGGAACGCGTTTCGAGTCGATTGAGGAGATAAAAGCTGAATCGAAGAAGGTGCTGATGGCTATACCGGAAATGGACTATTTGGCATGTTTCGGGGATTGGAAAAATCGTTGGCATAAGTGTATTTCATCGAAAAGGGATTATTTTGAAGGGGATGAAATTGATTTACAAGAATAAATAAAAAATTTTTATTTTACAATTAAATTCACCTTACTTTTTGCCCACAGTATACATAGCAAATCTACATACTCAGTTTTTTTATTTTCCCATCAATTTAATTTTTTCACGGTCTTTAAATTTTCATAAGAAAAAATTTTTGAAATAATTGTTTTAAATAGTTATGCTCAAGTTATGATATTAGTACGAAATAAATCTGACCAACTATTGAAAAAATAGTTTGTTCATTTTTCTTTGTACAAACATCGTACAAAAGTGTACTTTACAACACGTATACATAAGTATCCTTGGTATTTTTTAAAAATTTATTTTGAGAAAAAAAAAAACATGTGCATATTTTAAAAGTATGTACTCGTAGTAATAAAAACCTCAACTTCGTTCTACTCGCTGTTTTATAGGAACGTAAAAAAATAGTTCAGCTTTCCTCCCATGAAATAAAGTATACGCAGTGGATACTTCTCTTCTTATCCCTTCGAAATTTCAAAGGCCTTAAAAATTAAATAGACGAGAAAATTATAAACTGAATATGCGACGGTACTACATAGTACGAGGGGTGCCTTTTATATGTCGGGATTAGAGAACAAAAACAAATTTTAAACATCGAAAATCACTTTATTGTTTTTCAAAATATTCTCCATGAAGATCTATACACTTTTGCATGCGTTTGAACCAATTGTCGAAGCACTTTTGCCACTCTGAATGAGGTACCTCCAAAACATGCATTCTGAATGCCGCAACCGCTTCTTCAGGTGTCGAAAAACGTTGACCTCTCAGTTTGTTTTTTACGTACGGGAATAAAAAGAAGTCATTCGGTGCCAAGTCAGGACTATACGGCGGATGACCCATTAATTCGATGTTTTGGGTGCTCAAAAATGCAGTTGTTTGAGCCGATGTGTGAGAGCTCGTATTGTCCTGGTGAAGAGTGATCCGCCTTTGGCGATTGATTTTCCTAATTTCTTGGAAGACAACTGGCAAACAAATGGTTGTGCATCACTCAGAATTTACAGTTCTGCGTTGTTTTAGTGGTACGGTTGCGACATCTCCAGTTTTTCCGAAAAAACAGGCGACCATTTGCTTGGAAGTGCAGGGTTGGCCATCTTAAACTGACCCATGTGATTATTAAAAAAATATGGAAAAAGAAAAATTTTTTTGTGTTTCATTGTGAAAAACATTTAATTTAGTTCAAGGAGATTCGTTTACATCACTTTTTGAATATGATATCGCGCAAGTGGTCGCCCTTAGCACGTATTTGGGTATGTACAGGGTTGGCCATCTTAAACTGACCCATGTGATTATTAAAAAAATATGGAAAAAGAAACATTTTTTTGTGTTTCATTGTGAAAAACATTTAATTTAGTTCAAGGAGATTCGTTTACATCACTTTTTGAATATGATATCGCGCAAGTGGTCGCCCTTAGCTCGTATAGCGTAATGTGCCCGTTTTTCGGCTTTTTCCATAGTTTTGGCCAGCGTCTCGGCCGATATGGCGGCTATTTCCCGTCGGATATTGGCCTTAAGTGCGCCTAGTGTCTTTGGCTTGTTGACGTAAACCTTAGATTTCAAATTACAGTAAAAAGTTATAGGGTTACTCAATGGGTCAGTTTAATATGGCCAACCCTGTACTTCGTGCGCGAACAACTTTTGTTGGATTTGGCTCATCTTGAAACACCCATACAGTCGACTGCTGTTTACTTTCGGGCTCATACGCGTAAATCCATGATTCATCACCTGTCACGATGTCATAGACGTGCTTCGATCCCCGCGATCATATTTTTTGAGCATTTCCTTCGACCAATCGACACGAGCCTTTTTTTGAGCGATTGACAAATTGTGTGGGATCCAACGCGAACAAATTTTTTTGACAGTCAAATTTTTATGCAATATTGAATGTATGCTGGTCCCACTAATGCCTAAGATTGTCTCAATCTCACGATAGGTCACGTGACGATCTTGCAATATCAGTTCACGCACAGCATCAATGGTTTTCGGAACAACAACTGATTTTGGACGACCTTCACGAACTACGACCACGACCTTGGAGTGAACTACGACCACGATTGAATTCACCATACCATCGATAAACACTGGTCCTTGATGGAACTTCATCGCCAAAAAATGAATTAAGTTCATCCATGCAATGTTGCTGAGTTAATCCAAGTCGAAAGTTGTAAAAAATAATCGCACGAAAATGTTCACGATTTAATTCCATTTTTGGACCGAGATGAATCTTTTAAGTTACTGTAAACAACACAAATAGCGCTGGTATTTCAAAACGTTCTGAGTTCGTAAAAAAAAATGTCAAACTTTGCGATACAGCTGTCAGCTGCCAGATTGCAACACCAGGGTTGCCAAATCCCGACGTATAAAAGGCACCCCTCGTATCTGTGGTTTTTTCATTTATATGAAACTTTCCAAGATATCAAAAAAAAAATGTTTGTGTTGAACCGGACGAAGGATGCTATTTAACCACTCGACACTCAAACTTTTTTCGTAAAAAAGTGGCCAATAACATCAAGCTTTTTATTTTGTTATTCAAAGAGAATATATTGTTTAAAACGTGACCTATGTAATACGAACATGACGATACCTGCGAGCAGCACTCTGGTTGGTGCATTAGAGGTTGTCTGCCGCATGGGAGCGCTGTTCGTTCCAAATCATTATGCGGCTCAACAAATCATTAAGCAGTTAAACATTTTGTCAGATAAGTCCTAGGACAAACTGGTGTGCCATAGTAATAGTGTGCGGGCAGCTGAATAAGCTTCTATATTTTCAAAATATATTCCGATCTTCTCAACGCGCGTGTACTCGTATACTCATACTCATCCTCATTATGAAGGCCCTTACGACACCAATCCCCCAATGCCTCACCTAACGCCACTCTCTCTCTCAGGTCAAATTTCTATGAAACAGCAGATGGCCTCAATGAACACTTGACAGTTTCACTGAGTTTCGCGGGGTATAAATGCGGCAAAAATTATCAAGAATTCGCAAAAATATATAAACAAAATATTTTCCAATTTTTTTCTGAATCGCAAAATAATAAATTCTTTACTCTTTTGGAAAAGTGTTAGTTGATATTCATCTCAAGTTAAATGCTGTTCGTTGACTTTAAGAAGCCATTCCATACAAACTAACGCTACGCAATAATGCAGAGCCGTTTATGAGAACTCCGAACTGGCAGAGCTGTACAATGATAACATCAGTAACCCAATCACCCCCAATGCCCAATCCTATCACCCCTCCTATTCTCCATATCCTGACCAAAAATCTTGAGAACCTGGATATCGGCAATAACGTCAGCCCCTTCGCTCACAAACTCACTGACATAGAAATAAAGGCGGACAGACTAATCACGCTGGCACGCACTGTAGGACTGGAGGTCAACATCGTCAAGGTGAAGGCTACGAGCGTCAACCCCAATAATGCGAGAAACATTTTGCTAGACGGGTACACGGTGGAATTTGTCAAAAGCTTCTGCTACATCGACAGACGGCGGAACAGAAGAAGATGCCAACTGCAAGCTTAGCAATGCAAGGGTGGCGTTCGGTCGAACACATATTCGTATAGTATAGATGAGCTCGCTCATCATGGTGCAACTGAAGATATTATAAAGTCGCTTTGCGGAGGGTAGCGCGCAAAATGAATGATAGTATACATAAAATTTACTACGACCAAAAAACGGTGCTTTTGACGAGTTCTGCTCAAACGAAAACAAACACATACTTTTTAGCTGCATTCCTAGCTCAATGTGAGGCACTCGCCTCCCCATAATCTTTATTTACGACACCACTTTTGCGCCTTAGCCACATGCTCGTGCCGCGTAGTTTTTATTTTCAATGAAAACCCACTCTTCTCCTCAGCTATTCCCATTTTCCTTTCACTTTTCCTTAAACAATTTTTCACGCTCTTCTTCTTCTTTTAACATACCAATTGCTTATGTTTCCACTTTGACCCAGCATGTCTACGAATAACACTCGCAGCTTCTTGCGTAATTCTGTTCACGCTGCTGTTATGCAAATTAACCAGAATTTTATGGGCTTTCCGTGTTTCTTTGAAACTTTTACAATTAATTAAAAATTTCCTCACTAACTTTTGCTGCACTCTTGCATACAAGCCAACTGCGCTACTATAGTCTGAAAGAGGATTCCCTGCAGGTAGTTTCACTTTTTTGCTCTTTCCCAAATCTCTTTGGTTTTTTTTTTAGCGACAACAAGTCAAAAACTGCACTCTGGCTTTTATTTTACGCTTTTTATTTAACGTCCTTTTTATTTTTTATTTGTGTCTTTGTTGCATGCATTATATTTTTCCTTACCGAAAGGAGTAGTGCAACTAAGTTTTGTGTAAGAAAATTCTGCATTCGAAATTCAAAGTTGTGTCTTTTGCGTTGAGCGCATGAATTTATAGTTGTTGTTATTATTCGTAAATTTTGTTTGTGGGTGCTTCTTTCGACCTCCAAGTTTATGACTTGCAGGCGCTTAAAACTTTTTCGGCATACTTTTTTCAAATTACTTTGCGTGTGTGTATGTGTGTGTGTGATATATGAGCTGCACATTGTTTCGCTGAATTTACCAAACTTTCGCCTTCAAGTCGCCGTAAAGTATGCTACTAAAAAAGAACGCTCATCTTTTCATATTTAAGTATTTTTATTTAATTAAATAGCTGACAATTAATTTGAGGTATTCATGGGCCAAATTTAAGTGGCTGTCAACGGGAAAAACTTTGCGCACTTAATTGGGTTTGATTAAGAAAGAAAAAACTGAATTAAAGTATGTCGGAACAAGCGCGACCGGTTAAAGGAAGATAAGTGTGTCAAGAGAAGGAAGGTATATGCAGTTGGAAAAATGGTAGATGGTAGGTATCGATACTAGTCGTAAAGAACGTGACTTTATTTGCGACTCATAAAAGGAAAGAAAATAAAGCTGAACTTTAATAAAGGTATCTAAGAAGCCCACTTTCCACAGTCCAAAACAGAAGCTCAAATAGGAAAATTACTTTTGTGGGGGCGATCATTGTTAATGTTTGAAGAACTATGATTTTAAGGCAACCATTTATATATCTCAGGCGTTTGACAGCATCCATAGAGAATTAAGAATTAAGAATCCCATCAAAGCTGGTACGTTTGATGATGCTTACGCCGAAAGACATGACAGGAGGGGTTTCTATACAACAAAATATGACCAGCTCATTTAATATCAACAGCGATGTAAAACAAGCTGATGCCTTTTCAGAAACCATCTTCAATCTATGTAGTTTTGCATTATGCATTAAAGATTTCGCGAGGTCGGGGCATCTATTCTCCAACTCCCTTTTGACCATAGCATACGCGGACGATATAGCCTTTGTCGCCCGTGGTAGACGCTACCTAGACGCCATCTTTCTAGCGACGGAGAGAAATAATCGAGTTTGGTAGGGCTGGCAAATTGGTAAGCAAAACCAAATATATGAGGATCTCAAAAGAGGAAAGGAAAAGGCATTATTCCCAATGAAGACTTCAGTTTTGAGAGCTTGTCCAAATTTACATATATTGGCGTACTAATAAGTAACGACAACAGCATGCAGGACTATATATTTGACAAGATAAAGAGGGCGAATCGTGCATACTTTGCCAACATAAATCTCCTAAAATCCAAATCTCTCTTACGTAAGTGCAACCTCGATATTTATAAATCGCTCATTCGACCCGTGTTGACCAAAGGCGCGGAAATTTCAAGCACGAATTTTGCAGACGAGGAGCGCCTGAGAATATTTGAGCGCAAAACATTCCGTAAAGTATTTGGCGCAATACGCAAGAAAGAGGGAGAGTACAGAATCCGGCACAACAATGAGCTGCTAAGTTTCTGCAATGGCGATTGTAAGATTCAGCAAGCCGCAACGCACCAGACGGGCAGGTAACGTCGTCCGTATGGATGACGGTAGGCCACAAAACCCGCTGCTGGACTAAAATCCTTTATGGCAGGCCACAAAGAAAATTGGTTTCGTATCGACTTAAAAAAATTAAGAGTCAAAAACTGGAAATCTCTAGCGCTGGCTCGTGTTGAATGGAGGGAGATTGCCAGGGCCGTAGAGAGCATATCCGTGCCCCGGGGGAAAATTCCAAATGCGGGCCCTTTCCAATTATGTTTGATTCATATAATTCGAATTACTCTCGAGTCCGGGCCCCTCTGAGAACTCCGGACCCGAAGGAAAAAGTACCCGATCGCCCCCCCCCCCCTCCCCCCCTCTCGTCGGGCCTGAAGATTGCTGAGGCTGCTAGAGCTCACTCCGGGCTGTAACGCTAATAGATGTTGATGATGACTTATATATCTTAATATCTGCTTCCTTAGTGCGAATGAGTAAATCTTCCAAGTAGCTTTACGCTCTCAAACCACCATCCAGGAGCCGAGAAGAATTGCTAAAGAAAAACAAACAAACTGGTACCTTCGCTCTCAAGTACAAACAAGATTTGAGTTATAAAGAAGATTTTGCCGCCAAGTGCTGTCAAAACTACATATTCTGGTAGCTTCATAAATGGCTCTCAAGAATTTACATAAGCTTTACTCACACGGACACGAATAGACACGAATTCTTCAACTCTCCGGTTGACTTGGATTGGAGCTTAGCGTCTACATATTATATAAGTGAAGCAGCTATAATGTTAAAAATATACCCACTATTTTCCAGTATTAATGAAATGCTGCTTTGATCCAACCGTCTGCTTATGGTAGTTCTCTCTTAGTGAAAAAACCACTGCTAAGCGATTGATTGATGAACTTCTCCAGAAAATGGGTGCTGGTTATTTGTGCAGCAGTATTAGCTGCTACCCATGAAGAAATACATAAAACCATGACCCACTTCAAATTATATGGATTTGGAAAATATTTCAAGTTTGAAACGGTCATACTGCCTTAAGACCAATCATCCAACTTCCACCTATAGAAAAATTAACCAGGCAGTTTTTGAGAAATCGAAGCTGCATTGCTAACTTAAATAAGTAAGAGAAAATGAAAAAAGAATTACGTATGTATTTTCTTGGATTTGTGAATCACCGTGAAGTCTGAGTGAAGGCTTTCACCACAATTAATTCAAACATCAACAAAAAACCACACTTTTGAAGTCTGTCAGAATACCTGTCGTATTGAACAATGAATGTACCATTTCTGGACGGTGAAAAATCGATGTTGCTTCGTTCATGCGTTAGAAAAATGCAGCTGCATTGCTTTCACATTTTTCACCAAGAGGATGGAAAAATGAGCTGTACAAGGAACTGCGAATCAAAATTTAGAGACCCCGTTGAAGGAGTATTGACGTAAATCTTTCAATAGTGCAAATACATGGAAAAGAGGTTCAGAATTTTCAACTGAAGCTCACAGCATTTCGAGATTTCAATTCGCGTTGAAATGCATAATACCAGCGAGTAGAAAGAGAGTAAATGACTTAATATTATAAAAAATCATTTTTGTGGCAAATAAGAAGCTTCCTGAATTTATTTGGCGCTTGGCATTTAGCGAAAAAAGTATGTTTGCGAGCCACTCTACGCCCCGTATACCAGATGGCGTATTTCAAATATGTATTTGCCTAGTTCAGTAATGATATATACAAGACATAATGTATGTAGGTATATATGTATATACATGCACACATATACGTGCATATAATGCGAGTATGTGTGGCAAATTTAATGCTTCCATTATCTAAGTGGCGTATAAATTGTGGTGCTAATTAAGCGAATAAATTTGTTGAGATTAAAAACGAATGCCGCCTGAAATCACAAGCAAATAAATCAAAGCGAAAATACTGATATTACAGCCCACGGCAAGCGATAGCACATCAACACTTGCCGGTTTTTGCTATTTTCTCTTTTTGAATGTTCATTGATTCTCTTTAGAAATAAATACATTTTTTAAAATTAAGTATATTTTTATAATAAATATAACTCCTGCTCAAATATGAACGAGACTTTATCAATAAAACGGTCCGCGGATGACATATGGCAAAAATAAATCTTTTGTTATTTGGTAAGACTGTTATAAGCTTACATGGCAAATTTCAGCGTGATATGTCACATAGTTTGTTTTCTTTGCTACTGTAAACAAGTCAAGCTCGAGTGTGTTCTTCGAATTTAACGATGGATATTCAAGTTGAACAAAGAATTTGTTTGAAATTTTGTTATTCCAACAAAATTTCGGCTTCAGACGCCTTAAAAATGCTGCGGACAACCTATGGGGACTCTGCTCTATCACGTGCACATGTTTTCCAGTGGTACAAATCGTTCAAAGAGGGCCGTACATCAACCCAAAAAACCACGCCAAAGTCGCTCAAAAATGAAGGTTATTATGACTGTTTTTTTCGATTATGAAGGTGTGGTGCACTCGGAGTTCCTTCCGCAAGGCCGATCGGTTAACCGAATATTAACTGAATATTATTTAGACGTTTTAAAGCATTTGCGCGAGAACATTCGTCCTAAAAGGAACGAATTGTGGGACAACAAGTCATGGTTCTTGCATCACGATAATGCACCAACTCACACATCACGTCTTGTTCGCGATTATTTGAACGAAAATAATGTTAATATCGTTCCGCAAGCACCGTATTCACCTGATATGGCTCCATGTGACTTTTTCCTGTTTCCCAAGCTCAAGTTGCCGCTCCGTGGAAAACATTTTGAGATAATTGAAGTCATAAAAGAGAATTCGAAGAAGGAACTGAAATCCATACCGAAATCGGCCTACCGGAAATGCTATGATGATTGGAAAAAACGTTGGCATATGTGTAACGCCTCCAATGGTGATTACTTTGAAGGAAATAAAATAAAAATTGAACAATAATTAACCGTTTGTGTTTTATTAAATCAGTCTCGTTCATATTTGAGCAGAAGTTATTATAATATAAAGACAAGTGTGTCTTAAAAAAAACTATGTAAATTGAAGTCTGAAATTTTATACAAAAATGTAAAATATACTGCACACTTTGCATCCCAATTCCATAGGTTATTGATTAGAATTTCTGGAACAAATTGTAGTAAACTGTTTTTTAGCTCATTAAATTTTATTACAATAAAGTACAAATTTGAAAATACTGAAAAAGCCCGCTGATTTTTTATAATTTTTTCCGTTTGACGATGTTGCGAATTTTCTCCATGTCAAAAAAAAATGTCGTGTGAAGGAAAAATGAAAAAAAAGAAATCAAGACAATTTTTCGCAAATTTTAAACTGCTAAAAAGTCCAGTTTATTTTTTATAATTTTTCCACTTGACGGTATTGCGCATTTTTTCATATAAAAATAATGTCGTGTGAAAGAAAAAAATTAAAAAAAGTCAATGTAATTCTAAAATGTAAGAATTCATATGAAATATTTTTCTAGAAATTATAAATTAAAGGAAATCGAGCAAAATCTGAAAATTTGGTTGGTTGGCTAAAGCAAAGATTATTCCAGAAACCAACTAGCGCTACCGCAGCATTTTGTTGCCACATCATCGTTACCAGCTTGTCTAACAATAATTTTCAGCAAAACTACGATATATCCAGTCTGTGCGGTTTAAAAACCTAATTAGGTTGATAACGACTTAGCCAGACAGTTGTACGAGACTCCCGAACACGGGCTTAGCATTCTGTCCTTCCCTAGGACTGAGAATTAGTACTGCAAAATTGGTGCAACAAATCGCCGAGACATACAGAAAAAGTTTTCATTCAAGAACTATTAGAAGATATCTTAATAATAGTGGACACTTCAGCAGGACACCACGTAAAAAGCCTCTGATTTCAGAAAAAACAGTTGCCTCCGGGTTGAGTTTGCACAGGCGCATATAGGCCAGCCAATGAATTTCTGGTGTAAAGTTTTATTTATTGATAAATTGAAGAAATATTGAACTTGGAAGTGATGGCCGTACTAAAATACGGAGGAGAAGAAATGCCAATATGGAAATTTGATGAAATATTGAATACCAACTCTCAAGCACGGCTGTGGTAGCGTAATGATTTGGGGAACTATAGCTGCATCTGGCGTTGGAAAGAAGGTGCCATGAACCGATATACAATAAAACGATATTGGAACAATATTTGAAGTCATCAGTAGAATGCTTGTGTCTTGGGCAAGGTTGGGTTCACCAACACGACAATCACCCTAAACATTACACGTCAGAGAATGACTCTTATATTACGCACCCAGGCAACTAAATACACCGCCGCAGAGTCTGTATTCAAATTCGATAGATCATATTTGCGAGCTTATAGAGAGTTAAATTCAACGCAAAATCGATAAAGAGCTGACTACTGAAGGCATTGAACCAAATAATAGAATAAGAGCTTACTTATCCTACTAATTGGATCAATGCCACGATGTCCTCAAATAGTGATTGATTGGTGGCGGGCCTACGAAATACTAAAAGTCTTCAAAAAGCTAGTTTTAAAATGTAAACATTTGTTTTTAAGCTAATTGAGCTGTATGGAGACTTTTGTCATACCATATTTTTGTACTTTTGTTAATTATTTTGTTAAAAAAAAAGTGAAGTAAATTTATAAAAAAAATACGAATTCTGAAAAAACTTCCTCAACAGTTTTTTTTTCAATTATTATTTACCTTCTACGAAATAAGAAAATATCCTGCTGTATGTAGACCGCCGTAGCCGAATGGGTTGGTGCGTGACTACCACGCGGAATTCACAGAGAGAACGTCGGTTCGAATCTCGCTGAAACACCAAAATTAAGAAACACATTTTTCTAATAGCCGTCGCCTCACGGCAGGCAATGGCAAACCTCCGAGAATATTTCTGCCATAAAGAAGCTCCTCATAAGAAAAATTTCTGCCGTTCGGAGTCGGCTTGAAACTGTAGGTCCCTTCATTGGTGAAACCACATCAAGACGCACGCCGCAAATAGGAGGAGGAGCTCGGCCAAACACCCAAAGAAAAAGGGTGTACGCGCTATTTATATACATATATATATGTAGACCTAAGTCCTTCACTGTATAAAACTTAAAAATCCTACTCATACAGCTTTGTTAGACAACGTGCTACACTTTTCTACAAAAAAGTATGAGAACTCAAAAAAACCAATAAAAAAAAATTTGGTAAAAATGTTAATGTGCTAGCGTGTTGTCGCGCGGTATATAAGTATACCCTGAACGAGTATACTCGTACACAAAAAATAGAAATAAATAAATAAAATGTAAAATCCAAATGTTTTCTTTCAAAAAAAAAGTTGAAAAAACACAAATATTTTAAATATCTTTCAAGCGAAAATTCAGCAAAATAATAAATTTCTACATTTTAGCGGCTTTACTTAATTTTTCATTGAAAATTCCGCGCATAGTAAAATTTGCAATAAATAAACATTTTAAATGTGGCTGTTAATGTTTTCGATGATTTTCCTTCTCAATTTACTTGCATATCTTATTTTTCTTACTACAAATTTAATTCGGCAATAGACCAGCAGATTTTGCTGACTCAATCGAGATGCTGCTGCTGCCATTATTGTTTTTGTAGCTCGGATAGCAAATAGCGCGTGCTTTCTTGCCGGTTATTAGTCATTTGCCGGTTCGCTACAGCCGGTGCGCCAGCATACAAATTAATCTACTCTAATTCATATAAATCGTATTTACTATATAAACATACATACACACATTAAATACATATAAAATAATATATAGGCATATAGCCAAATATGAGTTTGTATTTGTGTATTTTTGTATGTATGTAAGCACAGCGCAGCAGATGTGCGATGGCACAAATTAATCATCACCGCTGCCAAGACCGTGGCTGGCAAAATGCCCAGCGTGCCACACACAGTCTGTATGTAGGTATGTATATACATATGTTGTGTACTCATATAAATATTGTAGAGAAATCGCACAGGTAGATAACCAAATGTGAACCCAACCGCTACCCGTGTTGATGATGCGGGTGGTGGTGTCTTGGCAGCTACAATAACAACAACTGTGGCTAGGACACCTGCGAATCGGCCTCATTGTGACAAATCGAAATGCTATGTGTATATGTATATATATATGGAGGTGTTGTAGCTAATGTGCTGCCTCTTAATTAATGTCGGTGTCAATCTATGCTGCTTGCAGACACCATCACAAATGCACACACACACAAATACTTAGCTGCTGGCGGTTGACGCTTCTGTATGTGGGATCTCTAGTTTCATTGCAGCTGCCAAGAAACGCCGCCATGTACCCGATTCAGTTGATTGGTGGTGATTGAATAGTTTCGCATGAGATATTTAGTTGCGATTGTGGAGATAAAAGTATTTTTGGAGGAAATTTTTTTTAGATTTTTTATAATGGAAAATTTCTTGCATATACATATAAGTACACTTATATATATGTATGTGTGCAAAGGTATATATAGAGCGTTTTGCAACTATTTATATAGCAGGAATTTGTGGAAAATTTTGACAATATATTTATTTCTTATATCGCTGTTTTTTTTTTGATGAAAATACAACTTTATTCTGAAAAAGTGGTTACAAGTGAATCTTTTAAAGTATTGCCCATCGCTCGCTACTACTTTTCCCATCTTTCTGGTAGATCTCGTATACCGTCGCGGTAAAATTGTACATCTTTTGAGGCTATCCACGGATCAAGCCATTTTTTGATCTCTTCATACCTATGAATGGAACTGCTGGTCAGCTAAGCCATGTGCCATCGATCGGAACTGGTGATAATCGGAAGGAGCAATATCCGGAGAATATGGCGGGTGGGGTAGCATTTCCCATTTCAGTGCTTCCAAATAGGTTTTAACGGGTTTGGCAACGTGAGGCCGAGCGACGTCATGCTTTAGAATGACTTTTTCATGCCTCCCGCGTATTGCGGCCGCTTCTCGCGCAGTGCTCGGCTCAATCGCATCAACTGAAGTCGATACCGATCCCCAGTGATGGTTTCCCTTGGAGCAGTTGTTCACATGCGAAAAAACGGAACCGAAGTCCTCTGTTTCTGAATCATTCCCAAAGCATGCAATCGCTTGGAAATGGATTGGCGGGTAATTTCTTATACTTAACACTCTTCTTTCGTTTAATACGGATCCTCATTGAGTAATGCCTCCAATTCAGCGTCTTCGAAGGTTTTTGGCCTTCCTTCACGCGGACGGTTGTCAACATTAAAATCTTTGAAGCGACGGAACCAATCTCGGTACGTTGTTTCACTTAAAGCAATATCTCCATAAACTTTTTTTAGCTCTCGATGCGCTTCAGCCGCCGTTTTTTTCGAATGAAAGAGGAAAATCAACACTTCCCGCAAATGACTATTATTCGGCACAAAATCAGACATTTTCACAAAACCAAAAGTTTATGATACCAAAACTAAATCATTAATGTGTCGAAGCAGTTTGTTTACTATATGTTTAAGCTTGGCTTATGTCGTTTAGGTTATGTTAGAATCGACTAGCACACACTGCTGGCGGCATCTATTGACGAACAGCGGGAACTTAGTTGCGCACCTAATAACTGAAAATATTTATGAGTCGTCAGCATAGGACAGAAAATTAGCAAATGAGAAGCAATTGCTAAGGTCGTTGATAAATAACACAAAGAGTAGTGGACCTCAACCATTTCGCCTACATCATTTCCAGAGCAGGCAATAGATGTTTCAGAGAAAACTCCATCAACTGTGAGCACACAATGCCTGCTGCATAAATATATTTTAAACAATGCAGTAAAACTGAGTGAAACCCATAATAAAATTACATAATATTCTATTCTATTCGGTTCTATTCCGTGTAGTCAAGTAGCTGCAAAGAGCAATTGAAAATGTTTATCATTCAAAACTAAATTCAAAATTTTGAACGATTCCACCAAGCGGCTTACAGTTAAAGACATATCAGCTAAATATGGATTTCTGAAGTCATCGGTTTGTGCGATATAAAAATTTTAAATCGGGAAATACGTTAAAAGAAATGCATCCAGCGAAGCAATAAGTAAGTCTCTGCAAGAAAATGAATTTCCTAAAATGCAGCAGGCTTTCTACAAAGGCTTTATAACTCAACGTCCAAATTATATTTCTGTTAGTGGTGTCATTTTAAACACAATGGCAAAATAGTTTCGTTCTAAATTTTGCGAATGTTATTTTTTTTTGCCGGTGATAGTCAAATGCCTAAATTAAAATAAAAACGTTTCGGAGTACGTTTCTTTAAAAAATGTGGGGAAAGGCTGTCAGCTAATGCTGATAGTGAGGAGCTATTTATAGAAAAGCAAGAGAATGTAATAAAAATTAATGATCTTCACGAGTGGAATTATAGTGAGGACTCTTCAAATTCCGAGTAAAGCGGGACTGAAGATGATGTGCCTTCCACTACTGATGTGGATGACGCAGCAAATAACATAAGATAAAACACGAGAAAGCAATAAATGTTTGGCGAAATGTGTCATTTGGAAAATAGCAAACAAAATTGAACTATCAAAACATAAATTGAAGGCTTTTTCTGTTGTTCCATTGAATTGAGGCGAATACCCACTTTTTTCAAATGAATACATTTAGTTTTTTAATTGAATGAATAGTTGTATAAGCTGTGAAAAAAATTTCGCGATTTTTTATCGATTTAATTTTATTCGAATTAACATAAAAACATCAAATAAAAAAATACCTTCGAAAGAAGTACGCATGGCAATTGAGACAATAATTGACGTAAATAAATCCACAGGAACCACAGGAATAATTCAAAAAGAGTTAACTGACAAAGCCAATCTCTACTAAATTTATTTAACACTGCATTACGAATGAAGTATTTTCCACTGCTTCCATGGCAGAAATCATTGCAATACCCAAACCTAATAAAGACGCCTCTGAAGCTTATTCATACAAACCAATTAGCTTATAGCCATCATTATCCAAACTTTTTGAGAAACTTATTCGTAAACACCTTGACCTCATACTACTGGCGCGTAACTTCGGACTATGTCAACAGGTACAGGTACATTAAGTAACAAATAAATCATTGTCATTGTTGCTGTGTATCTTGGCACAAGGGACTTTTACTTAAATGTAAACAGTACGTCCCACTAGACTACTATCAGATAATAAAAAGCTATTTAGCAAACAAATACTTTTGTGTAAAATATGCAGACAAATTCTCTAACATTCAACACATGGAACTCGGAGTCCTTCAAGGCAAGGTACTAGGGCCTGTACTATGTATATGTGTAGCACACATCTGATATTCCCTTCTCTGCAAGTATAAACAGGATAACTGCTTTCTCATATGATACCGTGCTACTGGGAACTCTGAAAACTAAGCAGCAACAAACAAATTGCAGCAGATCTTAACAAAACTTAAAATTGGTTTATTGCTTGGGGTATGGAAATCAATAGTGGCAAAACAATTCATTTAACTTATTCTAACAAGAAAAGTGGACATAAGAACCTGACAATAAACAATTCACAAATCCCGAAATACACCAAAGCAAGATACATTGGAATGACTATTGACTGAAAAAACTGAAAAGAAATGAGATAAAAAACAGATTTAGACAACTTCACTGGCTACTTGGCAAACACTCGAAAGTGTCATTGCAAAATAAGATACATATACAAAAGTAAGGTGAATTTATTTGTCAAACTTCGCGGGATTAAAAATTCGCTCTAGTTATTTTTTCATGAGTTGGCAGCACTGTTAATAACATCTGGGCCAACTTTCATGTGAATGCCATTATCAATAATATATTTACGCTTGTGTTTACCAAACGACCAAGAGTGCATTTTTCGATTTTTACAATGTCTGATTTGATTGAGCAGAGAAGTGCCATCAAATTTTGTTTGCGCAATGAAATTTCGGCTGCGGAAAGTTTAGCATGTTGCAGAAGGCATTTGGTGATTCGATCATGTCGCAGAAAAATGTGTATAAGTGGTACAAATACTTCAAAGAGGGTCGAGAACGTGTTGATGACTTGGAGCGCTCAGGACGACCATCGACGTCAACAGATGACCAACACGTCAATAAAGTGAAGGAGTTAGTGCTCAAAAATCGTCGGTTGACTGTTCAAGACCTTACTGATATGATCGGAATATCAGAAGGATCTGTGAAAACCATTTTGAAAGAGCATTTGGGCCTACGAAAAGTCAAATCTCGTTTGGTATCGAAAACTCTCAATTTCTTGGAAAAAAGTCGTCGCGTTGATGTGTGTGAAACAATGCTTTCAGACTATCAGCTGACAAGCTCAAATGCATCATTACGGGAGATGAGACTTGGATTTATGGAGAATTATGGGCCAACAACTCTTGGTTTTTGCATCACGATAATGCACCGTCTCACACTGCACTCGTTCTTCGTGACCATTTCGCCAAAAATTCCACGCATATCGTTCCGCAACAACCGTATTCGCCTGATTTGGCTCCGTGTGACTTCTGGCTATTCCCAAAACTCAAGAGAACACTTCGGGGAACGCTTTTCGAGTCGATAGAGGAGATAAAAGCTGAATCGAAGAAGGTGCTGAGGGCTTTACCGGAAATGGACTATTTGGCATGCTTCGGGGATTGGAAAAATCGTTGGCATAATTGTACTTCATCGAGAGGGGATTATTTTGAAGGCGATGAAATAGATTTACAAGAATAAATAAAGATTTTTCATTTTATAACCAAATTCACCTTACTTTTTGCCCACAGTAGTATACAGAATTGTGATTGTGCCAATCTGAGCATACGGCATAGAAATCTGGGAACTACAAGCAAAACTAACATCAACATTATTGAACGACTACAATCGAAAATACTCAGAACAATAACGGATGCTCCTTGGTACGTCCCAAATGAAGATATTCATCGCGACCTCAACATCGACATACCTATACCGCATGAGTAAGGTAAGTGACCCCAGGTGCATACACTGCGAAGCACCGAACGATGACGCTGAACACACGTTATTTAAGGGACTGAGCAGATTGGGGACATCGTGCCGACCAATGTTAACGGCAGGCTGCGTGAATTCGAGGATAACTGGAATGCTGTTAAAAGATACGTTGAAGGCGTATTACGGAGAAAAAATATAGACCTCGTCACAGTACAGTGAAGCGAAGCCTCACAGACAGAGGCATAAGAAGACGATCCTATAGCATGAAATTGGTTAGAAGTATAGTGCACCCAGACGTGGATGAATAGAACTGGTCCATTTTATGGATGTCGTTCTGGGCTCACCCGAAGTAATGCAGAAGGGAAGGAAGTCTCCCCTGAAAAGGAAGAGGGAATGTTTTAGTAGTAGACACACGTCGCAGTAGACGACGGTCGCTGCATGTACGAATTCATTTTGAACCAGACCTCACATACCAAACAAAAACAAACAAAAAACATCGATACAGTAGCAGAAATCATCCGCAAACGCAGCACAAATCGTATTGCCCGAATACTGGCATGGGACAACTCCCATCTACTGAAAGCGCAAGCTCTAGGCGGCGCAAACGACCAACACCAACTCAGCTGATAACTAGAAAAATTTAAAGTTACATATGTACATACATTGGAAACTAACACAAATACTCAACCAAATTGCAACATTGCAAATTATTAATGTTATGAAATCCAAGCTGTAAAAAGAATTGCTTAGTGTCATAAGATATACTTAAGGGGTTAGGAGTAGTCAGAGGCCCGAAAAAATGATGATTTTCAATATTTTTTTTTTTGCTAATCCATTTGCGCTATTTTACAAAAATAAAATTAGGACAAGACAAATTACGCACAAGAGAAATTAGTTTTATCAATAAATAATCTTGTGTCTGATCGAAGCTATTTCGTTTTTTTTTTTCAAAATTGACATCATAGCGGCCTTAGGAAATATTTTTCAGATTTTCGAGAAAAAAACCGACAATTAATTGTTTAAAAAAATGAGACATTTTTGAAAGGAAAATCCTTCGATCTGGCATGATTTGTTATGTTTTTCAAAAGTAGTATAGATTTTATTGAAATCTACTATAGCGATGACCAGTTCAAAAAACATAGTTTTGAGAAAAACGCATTTAAAATTTTACTATCGAACTCCGGAGTGCCCGAGCACCCTTTGTTAATTGTTGAATTACTCGAAAAGTAAAGGCAAATCTGCATTTCATTTAGCATTTTTCAGTTTCAGACTGACTTAATTGAAACCATGGAAATATACACAATCGAGCAACGCGTTAAAGTTATTCAGGCTTTTTAGCTCTTTTGCGCGAAAAATTTGATGGCCGAATAATCTCACGTCGCGGCGATGTCAATTGGCCGCCAAATTTTATTTTATTTAAAATCAACAACGGCCCTTGAAACTTAGCCACCCTTTATTTGTCGGATTTACTTCAAATTTTCCTACAATATTTTCAAGATAATATACTTTAAGGGAATGCAAAAAAAATCAAATTTTTTTAAAATTCTAAATACTCTTATCCCTTAATAATAGAGACAAGAAAAACAATTTACGAATTTTTCGATTTTACGAATGAAGCGCTCAATGTTTTCAAGTAGCAACAGCCCAGCCTTTTTGTGTGCAAAGCAAAGCATTAGAAGAAATTGATTACCCAATGCATAAATTACTTCCCTTTTGCTGCAGTTTAGCCAATTTTTTTTTATCAGCCACCAGATATTTACCTGCAAACTGTTAAATTTTTTGCGTTTCTCAATTGTTTTTCACTTAAAGCTAACATTTCCCTGCGTTGGCTGTGCCACACTTTTTTCATGACTCACTGAAATGTTAATCAGTTCACATACGCACCTTTGCATGTACACCGCCAACTTGTTAGCGCTGACACAGTTTGTTGTTGTCGCCTTTTCATGTTTTGCGGCCTTCTTTGCAGCTGTGTTAATTTTTGTTAATTTCACGCAAATGATTTTCGACGCTTTCAAGTTTTTCTGCTAATGCAATAAAGTATGCTTTTTAATGGCTCTTTCACTCAAACATAGGCGCGCAAGCATATGCGGTGGGTAGTTGTATTTGTATTACTTGTATATAAGTAGTTGTATTTGTATTACTTGTATACTTAATGCATACATGACTTCCAAGCGCAATATGAGCACAATAACAAAATCATAATGAACACTACAAACATAAAAATTATGAGCATAAAATTTAAAGAATTAATTAAAATACAAATACAATACGAGCGCACACAAAAACATGTGCATGTAGGCGTGTGTTTGTGTGCATTATTAAAAAAAAATGTGACTTTATGTTTTTTCCGCCCATTTGCGAGCACTTTTGCCATGATTTACATTTTATTTGCTGTTGTGGCCAGCTGGCATTCAGCGCATTTATGGCAGTGGTTAGCAAGCACACATACCGAAGGACTACTAACATTGACAGCTGTGACAAATGTGCTTGCAAGCATTCGATTTATTGTTTTTCGCATCTGATTTCATGATGTTCGCAACTATTTTTTTTTTTTATTATTGCTAGAAATTTTCATTGTTAATATTTTTCTTTAATTTCTTGTGTGTGCTTTTGTGCTTTATGGTCTGCCATTCATTTGTGTCACTATGAAAATATGTCCCATAACATGCGCTGAATATGAAATATGCCAAGTAATTATAATTGATGAATTACCTACATATTTTTTAACTGCAGGTATATAAAATCCAGAGCTTTTCACATTACTGATGGATAATCCCCACAATATTCGCCCGCTGATCATTTAATGCTGAGCTGAATGATTGAGCCTTTAATAACTGGCGCAGTGGTTGCCTGGTAAACCACAACTAAATGGAATGATTATAACTTTTTTCTTTTCAGATTATGCACTTTTTCGCGAACTCAGTAAAAAAACAGGTCTTATATACAGCTCTGTTCACACTGTTCATTAATTCATTTCACTTTTTTTTTTTAATTTCAAACGTTTATTAACAAAAATTGAAATTATCGCTAGCGACACATTTTTCCCATCTCTCAGGCAATTTGTGGATGCCACGCCAAAAAAATTGGCAGTCTTTGGCCGCAAACCAATCATCGAGTCATTTTTTGGCTTCTTCGTGAGAATTGAAGCGCTGCTCGGAAAGTGCGTGGCCCATTGACGCAAACAAATTATAATCGGAAGGCGCCAAGTCTGGTGAGCAAGCCGCATGCACCAAAGGTTAACAATCGTACGTCTCCACCATTTCTCGGGTACGTCTCCACCAATTCCCGGGTCGCTCTTGTTCGATGTGGCGGTGCATTGTCATCAAGAAAAATTACTTTGTGACGTCGATCGGCATATTCTGGGCGTTTTCGGTGTATAGCGCTGTTCAAATTGGCCAATTGTCGTTGGTAGCGTGCACCGTCAACTGTTTCACCTGGTTTTAATAGCTCGTACCAAATCATACCACGCTGATCCCAGAAAACACACAGCATTGCCTAACGGCCGAAGCAATTTGGTTTGGCCATTGTTTTTGGCTTGTGGCTGGGTGGACCATACGATCGTTTACGCTTAGGATTGGAGAAATACACCCATTTTTCATCAACCGTAACGATTCGATGCAAAAAAGACTTCCTTTTGATCCGGGAGAACAGCATTTCACAAGTGGTTTTCCATTTCTCTTGCTGCCTTTCAGTCAGTTCATGCGGCACCCATCTTCTGACCTTTAAATCATGTCCATGTCTTTCAATGTGGGGAAATGGTATTTTGGGTCACTTCCAACTGCTTTACCATCATTTCTTGCGTTTGACCATCATCTTCATCCAAAAATGCTTACAATTCGGCGACCTTAAACTTTTTCGGTGGCCGGCCACGGTTCTCTTCGCCACCTAAAACCACCACTTCGGAATTTTCCAAACCACCCGAAGCACTGTGCTCTACTTAGAGCATGTCCACCATAAGCTTCTATAAGCATTTGATGAGCTTGAGAAGCGTTTTTCCTGAATTTGTAACAGAAAATCAACGATGTCCACAAATCGTAGTTTGAAAGCACGAAATTCGACATTTTTAAGAGCGACAAAAATGCATTGTTGTATGAAACGTAACAAATAATGAACTGAATATTGTGGAGAGATGACAGACGAAGCATTTGGGAAGGTTTAAAAATGCTCCTAGCGACATCTGTGGACTAATAGCTAAAAGTCTCATTTCATAGGTATATACCAATAGCATCATGACATATTACAAAGTACCTACTATTTTTTTTTTTCATTTTATTTTTTCATATTTTATCAAAAACAGCTTTTATACTACAACTGAAACCATATAACTCAAAATTTCACACTTTCGTACAAAATTAACGAAAAAAAATTAGAAAATATTTTTCAAAATTTCAAACTTTTTTGCCGAATTTTTAGAAAGTTTCTTGGTATGCAGTTGAATAGCTCATTAAATTTTGTTTTATTATTGTGTGAACGGTGATTGACCCAAAATTCTCGTTGATTTTTAATAACTTTTTTTATGATGGCGTCATGCATTTTTTCCATATAACGAATTCTCCAAATTTGTTTTATATGGAGAAAATGCAGAAAATCGCTAGCCAAATTAAAAGTTTGAAAATTCAGTGGAAATTAATAAGAATTTTCAAATTTTTCTTCGAAATTCCGAATTAAAATTTTGAAATTTCGTTAAACATTTTTTGAAGAATTAAGGTTAGGTTAGGTTGACCTGGCTGGCTGAAAGCCATCACATAGACCTATTGATCCTTAGTGTTACCAGATGGAGCTAGACCCTTACGTTTCCTTGTAGTAGACATCTTGTAATACGTCTGCGGCTTTTGCGAATCTAAGTAAACTTGGGAGAGGTGTTCTAACTTCCCCGAGAGGTATTCTAACTTTTCATATTGCAAAGCTCCTAAGCATTTTAATATGGTTCTAGCTAATGCAGGACAGGAACATGGAAGGTGTTCTAGCGTTTCTCTCTCTTCTAGTTCATTGCAAAATCTGCAGCTATCGCTGTTCGTAATTCCTGTCTTGTGTGCGTGCGCCGCTAGCAAATTGTGGCCTGTCGGCATACCTACCACAGACCTGCTTTCTCTTCTAGGCAGCGCTAATACGAATCGGACGTATTTATCTGCACTCTGTGTACACATGATTTTCGCTGTTTTGCAAGTGGCTAGATTATTTCACCTCCTATCTATCCGTGTTTTCATGTCCGCAGTGATGTCTTTGTATATCGTATTTAGAGGTTTCAGTATCTCGTTTTCTTGTTCGAATTGTCTGTAAACAGCGCTTTTGGCAATCTCATCTGTAATTTCGTTTCCTGCCATGCCCTTATGTCTGGGTACCCAATAGATATGCGACCGTCTGTCTGCGGCTAATCTGTCTATGGCTTCCCTGCTTCTTAGAATATTTTTAGATTCAATTTCATATGAGTTTATTGCTTTTATCGCAGCTTGGCCGTCAACGTATATTTTTATTTTGGAGTTGCTTGATGTCTTTGCGAATGCTATTTCCGCAACCTTACCTACAGCAAAGACTTCTGCTTGAAAGATACTACAGTGGTACAGGAAGCTTAAATGGCTGCCTGATGCCTAGCTCTGCGCAATAGATCCATGCCCCTACTCCGTCTAACATTTTAGAGCCATCGGTAAATATATTAAGAGTATTTGGGTTAGGTTTCATTCCCTTTTTCCCATCACTCTTCTTCTATTGTTGGTCGGAATTTCTTCACCCAATTGCATTTCGGAGTCATATAGCCCGTTTGGAGCCTATAACTAATGCCTATTGAGCTATGTCCGAATGTTTTACAGGTAAATTCGCCTGTCGCGCTGAGTCTTACGGCGGATTTAGCTGCTAGGCATTCCGCCGCAATATCAATCGGTGACAAGTTGTGTATTCTTTCAAGCGCTGTCGTTGGAGTAGATCTCAATGCACCGAGCACCAAGACGTTGGATACTTTCCATAGGCTTTTTATGTGTCAGTTTTCTTAGCGCAGTGCACCTCACCATAGCGCCGTATAGTAATATTGGCTTTACCATAGCTAAGTAGCACCAATACCTTATACAGGGTAGGCCATTTAAAGCGGGCCCATTTGTTTCTGAAAAAAAACATTGAAAAAAACATTTTTTTTTGTGTTGATATGAAAAATCATTTATTTTGATTCAAGGAGATTTGTTCCAGCTAGTTTTTGAAAATGATATCCTTCAAATGTTTGCCTCTGGCCTTGATGGCCAAATGTGTCCTTTTTTCGGCGTTTTCCATCGTTTTGGCCAATATTTCGGCCGGTATGGCGGTGATTTCGCGTCGGATATTGTTTTTAAGTTGAGTTAGAGTCCTTGGCTTGTTGATGTATACCTTGGATTTCAGATAACCCCACAAATAAAAGTCCGGTGGCGTCAAATCTGGTGATCTCGGTGGCCACGGAAAATCACCATTTTTCGAAATCAACCTTCCAGGGAACAATGGCTTCAAAAAATCGATTGTAGCGCGTGAAGTGTGGCATGTAGCCCCGTCCTGTTGGAACCAGTAGCCTTCCATGTCATTTTCTTCGATGATTGGCATAACAAAATCGCGTATCATGGCACGATAACGCTCTCCATTGATGGTGACAGAGGCTCCATTTTCATTTTCGAAAAAGAACGGTCCGATGACCATTCCCGCACAAACACCGCACCACACAGTCACTTTTTGATCGAAGAGAGGCTGTTCTTCAACTAATTGAGGATTTTCGGCAGCGTAGAAGCGACAATTTTGCTTGTTTACGCCTCCATTCAACTGAAAATGAGCCTCGTCTGACATGATGATTTTTTGCCAAAAGTCGGGTTCATTTCGAACGGTTTCGACGGCCCATTTGGCATAATCAAGCCGTTTCGGGTAATCAGCCGGGTTTAATTTTTGTGCCATTTGAATTTTGTACGGAAACATTTTCAAATCGATGCGAATTATGCGCCTGAGTGTTGTCCTGGCGATGCCTAATTCCTGAGAACGACGATAACTCGATGTTCGCGGAGACTCCTCAACACTGGCTCGTACAGCCTCGATATTTTCAGCAGAACGTCGTGTACGTTGTCTGGATGCGTGGCTGGTATTGCTGAGACTACCGTGGTTAATAAATTTTGCGTATAAACGCTGTAAAGTGCTTTTGGATGGCGCACTTTTAACTTTATTTTTTTTTTTAAACGCACGTTGAGTTTTCACAATTGAGAAGTTATTTTGATGTAAAGCTGAATTATTTCAGCGCGTTCTTTTGGAGTGTACTGCTCCATGGTAAAAATTGTCTTGGACTGACGCTTCCAACGCGCTATGTCATTAGTCGATCTGACGTTCCTGTCAAAAGTTATAGGGTTGCCAGATGGGCCCGCTTTAAATGGCCTACCCTGTAGCAGGAGATAGACCCTTTGTAACTCCCAGCATCTGTTTGCATGCGTATAGTTCTTTGCTGGCCTTTTCCTTCCTTTCTAATATATTTGAATAATTTAGGATGTTGCACGAACTTTAAAACTTTAAGTTACATACATATATGGTTTTTGTTGTAATATAATTTTATAAATATAAAAAAATTTCGAGTAAATTTAAGACTTTTTTGTCCTAATTATTAGAATATTTCTGGGTACGAAGCTTAATATCCCACTTCGTTTAATATCGTGCAAGTGTGGGAAGGCTCAAAATTCGTGTTAATTTCTGTTAACTATTCTAGTTCACGTTGTCATTGTCTTCCATTCTTGGAATACTCTGAACTATGAAAATCAGCTTATGTGCTTTTTTCTCGTTTTTTGGAAAAAGACAAAATAAACTTTAATATAATATATTAGCAAAAACGAGTAATTCACTGCCAGTTCCGCCCAAGAACTCACCAACCAAAATCCGGCACTAGTTTTTGAATCAGCTTAAATTCCAACTGATTGTCAGTACATCATTTCTGAATGTATCACATTGCTTGCCCCAAAGCGCAAACTAAAATTTTAATTTATCAATTGTGGGCCTCCTTCTCAGCAAACGCATACATACACACATGCACATTACTGATACGCACTGTCAAGCCATACCTCTGAAGTCCAAAGCAAATACGTAGTTTCGGCAAGCTGAAAATCTACAGCCACTTCATTCGTATACACTTTTGTCCAGAATTGCTATTTCAATTTAATATCATGCACCTGCTGCAGAGCTTTTGCCTAATAGGCAAATACCACCACACAGCCGTACGCACGCATCGATGTACATCTACTATAGAGGTGACCTGCCTTCATTACGAATGCGCAAATTCCAATGAAATGTTTATTTTTTCTCTACCATCTATGCACTGCGTACGATTCGTTTTGTGTGCATCTGTTTGGCTTCTGTGTTGACTTTGACTGTTAATTAAAAACATTTTTTGTGTTTGATATACCAAAATCATTATTTGTACATTAGAAATACATTTGGCAGGTTTTTTCGGAGAGGCAGGTCAATAGTAACTGAAGCTGACCACAAATGAGTGGATGCTACAGGGCGACATATACTTTGAAAGCGATTTCTATTCGCAAATGTAGTTTTTGCAATCTGGCATAAATGTATGGGTGTACGAGTGTTTATTTAGTGCAAGGGAGACATGAAAAGGGAAAATTTCAAATATTTGACTGAGGATAAGAGGAATGAACGTTTTCGTGATAAAATTGCTATAGAGGTTTAAGTATATATTTTTTGTACGAACGTTCTGAGCTTCATTTTTATCTTTTTATATGGAATTCAAAGTATTTTGTTTTTAAAATTTTAATTTTCTGCATTTCGTATAAATTTAGACTTGCCAAGTCAAACCCAAAGGTTCGCTTTTCAGCTTAAAAAAAATATTTTCACAGTTTAGGAACTTTGATTTTTTCAACGAGAAATTTAAAATGCTTTATTAAAAAAAAATTTAATATTGTTTCAAAAATTAAAATCTTTGCATTTAATTTGATTTCAGTCTTTCGAAGCCAAATTCACAAATTCATTTTTCAACACAAAAAGCAAATAATTTTCGAAATTTTCACCTTTCAATAGGAAATTCAAAGTAGTTTATTAAAAAAAAAGTGAAATTTTATTAAAAAAATTTAATTTTCTATATTTAATATAGATTGGGCGGCATTGCACATAGGAACAGCGATGAAAGTCTGGGCTTCCTCTTTCTGTTTTAAAGTTTTTATATTTCATTTCAAAAATTTAAATTTTCTGCCTTTCATATAAATTCGGTCTTACCAAGCCAAGCCCACAAGTTAACTTTTCACCTTTTTTTTATTTCCTCCAAAAATATTACACCTGTCTATATTAACAATAAGTAGTTTGTTTTAAAGATATTTGGATATGTAAGTGATACTCTAAAGCCATTGCTCTTCAAAATCATTTAAGAATTTGTAATTCACTTGTATCAGGTCAGTCCATAACTTCGTTTTGAAAATTCTGAAGTGGTAACTGCGACGTGGAGGATGCCCCGCGCGCTGGTCGTTCTGAAGTCTTTAACTCCGACGCCTTGCTCGAACTCGTGGAAGCTGAGCCAAATTTGATAGTCGATATGATATATTAGCTCAGAGGTTAAATTCAACGCATGGAACAGTTCACAGGCACCTGGTTCAGTTGGGAAAGGTTTCAAAGCTGGGAAAATGGGTTCCGCATAGACTTTCCGTCGCCAACCTTCAGCAGAGAGTGAATGTGTGTTCTCAGCTGCTGCAACGGCTTGAAATCGAAAGTTTTTTGAACCGTATCGTTACTGGTGATGAAATATGGGTTCTTTACAATAATCCTGTTCGCAAACGCCATTGGTTAGATAAAGATGAAACACCAGAGCCGACCCCTAGAGATGGCCTTCACCCCAAGAAGATTCTCCTGTCTATTTGATGAGATATGGTTTGGCTTCAAGGAAAAAATATTTTTTGAGCAGGGAATTAAAAATTTACCTAAACGTTGGGAAGACATTGTAAATAATGAAGGAAAATATATTATTGATTAATAAATACTGTAAACATCTTTTTTATTAATTTTAAAACCAGCTTTAAGAAACGCACGAGTTTATGGACTGACCTAATGCAATATTTATTATGATATTGTAATTTAGATAAGTACACAAATATAATTCTTATTATTATGTTACAAAAGATCAGTTGGTGTTTTTCGTTTAAGTCTCTTCTTATTGAATTTTTCTTCAGCATGAAGCTTCCTCTTCGTGGGATTTGTGTGCATCAGAAGTCTGCTTATATGCCTTCTGCACGCAATTTGTATTGCTTCGTCAACTGTGTCGATGTGTAAGTCGCGGTGAATGTCAGCGTTTGGTATATACCAGTTTGTTATTGTCCTAAGCATCGTCGGCTGTGCACGTTGCAGTATTGTCAAATTGCATTTAGAAGCTGTGCCCCAAACTTCTATACCACACTTCCAAATTGGTGCAATTGTCGTTTTGTAAATTAAGGTTTCGTTTTGCAGCGAAAGCTTTGACTGAGGTCCTAGCAGCCAGTACAGTTGTCGAAAACGATTTTCAATTTCATTTATTTTTTTATTATATGGTTCTTCCAGTTTAGTTTAAAGTCAGTTGTAATGCCTAAGTATTTAGCTTTCGTATCAGTTTTCGCGTCGGAATTTCCAATCTTTAATGAGTCTATGGTTACCTTTCTGTTGAAGTGTTTATTCATTTTGTGAGTGACTCTGTGCACTTCTCGATTGTTTTCGCCTAAATCCGAACCGATGTTGGGAAATTAAATTTATTTTTGTTATAATGGGCTCTATGCGATCAAAGAGTAGATTCTCAAATATTTTTGATATTGTCGGCAGCAGACTTACTGGTCAGTACGACGATGTAAACGTGGCGTCTTTATTGGGCCTTGGGAATCGCAATGATTTCGGGAATTTCTTTCAGCTTAAAACAAAAAATTATTTTCACAGTTTCGGAATTTTGACTTTTTCAAAATGTTAAAAAAAACAAAAATTATTATATATTTTTTGCTAAAAATTAAAATTTTTACATTGAATTTTGCCAAGCCCTCAGGCTGACTTTACAGCTTAAAACGATTATATTCGCAATTTAAGAATTTTGACATTTTTAACATGAAATTTAAAAGGAATGAATAAAAAAAATATGAAATTTTATTTCAAAAAATTTCGCAGAGTCCGAATTTAGACTTTTTCAAAATGTTTTTTAAAAAAATAGTGGATGTTGAAATTCAAATCCTTACATAAAATTTGTATTCAGTCTTACGAAACCAAAACCACAGGCTCACTTTTTGCCTTCAAAAATTATTATTTTCGCAATATCGGAACTTCGGGTTTTTCAAAATGATATTTAAGGTGTTTTATTAAAAACGAAATATATATATTTTTTTAGTTTCACCAAGCCACACCCACAGGCTCGCTCTTCAGCTAAAAAAATAAACTTTTTTCACAATTCAGTAACTTTAACTTTTGCAGCATGAAATTTAAAATGTTTTATTAAAAACAAAATGTATGTTTTATGTAAAAAAAATAGTCAATCTTACCAAGACACACCCTCAGGCTCGTTTTCAAACTAAAAAAAAATATATTTTTTTAATTTCACAATTTTTCACGTTCTAGGCATGAAACTCGCAATAGGGTTTGCATTTTTTATTATTATTTTTATATATTTCGATATTTTGAAAATTCAGATTTTTCGACTAATTTTTTAATAAAACTTTAGGGCCAATAACCAACAGTAAATTTTCTCTTTCTCAAATATTATTAATTCTTAACTTTTGGATTTTAGTTGCATGCAATTGACACTCTTTTTGCTTTTTTTAATTTGAAAATTTTTTAATTAATTTGATATGGAAATTTTCAACCAATTTCTTGCATTTTTCCCTACTTTTAAAATTAAAAATTAAATCAGAATTCATTTAAATCAAAGTTTTCTCTTAAATTTTCTCTTAAATTTTCGATATAACACCAAATCACTTTTCCACTCAACTATCCTTGAGCGCCCAGTAGAGCACTTTTAAATTACACTTATGTCAACGCACACAAGCACATATTTGCATAATATGTGGAACCATTTTTTGCACGCATGCATCTGTGTGTGTGTGTGTGTGAGCAAACATGCATATGCTGCCATGCAATAAGCTAAATGTCATTAGCATACTTTTAGGCACTTCAAAGTGATGCAAGTGTGCTGTTAGCCTCGTTGCAACAGAGCGCAAACGCGTTAATAAGTGCAGCGATGAGTGACGAACGAAGGCGGTTAACGGTGAACAGTGAACGGTGAACGGTGAAAATGCGGACTGTTGAAGGCGATGGCGAGGCGAGTGTATGGCACTGAATAAATACTGCGTCGATGCAGCAAATTTTGCTCAACTAATAAGCTTGCTGCAAGCGCAAGTAAGGCACACTTTAAGGCACACAAACGTAAATCGCACACAAAAAATGTGTGTTCATAATTAGTGAAAAACTGAAGGTTCGTCCTCCATTTATATGTAACTTTGCATGTATTCACAGAAGAGCACTTATGAAAATGAGCTCATTAGCCATATTTTTATTTTTATAAAAGTTTTTATATGTACACATTTGCGCGCCTAGAAACACATTTGAGCGCCTCGAAAAAGTGAATTGTGCACTTTTACTTTCTCGTCAGACAATTTTTTTCGTAGTTTCGTATGTTTAGTGAAACTTTTGGAATTTTTGCCTATTTTCCGCCTTTTTTTATATTCTTTAGTAAGCTTTAAAATGCGTAAATGTGTATAACGCCAGTTGCCGCGATTGGTCGCTTTAAGGGTCAAATAACTTATTATTGAAAAAATTATTTACAAAAAAGTGCTTCCAGTGGAAGCTTAAGTAGTATATCGTCCCCTTAGTATAACAATAACCTATGTGCTCATAGGCTATTATTTTTTTATTGAATTTTTGGATTCTCCATCGTCGATTTTATATGTGGTCAAAATTTTGTCAAATTCTAGTTCCACAAAGTGGGTCAAAACGTCAGTCAAAAAATAATAAATATTTACAGACATAACGAGATTTGAATGAAAGCTACTTTCGACAAAAAGTTTGAAATTCATTTTCTTAAAACACCAAAAAATTTATAGGCTATTTTAATACTAAGGGGACGATATAAGAGGGTACATTAGAGCGTTTAATCAAAAAAATTTGCCGTTTTCCAAGAAAAATATAAAATATTATATATTATTAAAGATTTTAAATAATTTGGAAAATATAAAGATTTACATAACCTGAGCCGACTTGAAAATACCTGCAGTAAACGATTTCTTACAAACATAATTAATTTCTTATAATTTTTTTCCAAAGAAATCCCCGCAGACGACGTACAAGTTCAAGCTCAAAAGGTCTGTATAAAAATGTTGAAGAAATTTATCAACAGCTCTGGTTGGTCTCATAATGGTATAAAAGCAACCATGCAACGAAGATGCTACTTGAGGAGTGCCATACTGGCATTTCAACCGCTTCACCTACCTATCAACGGAATCGAAATGATGAGATTTTTGTTGCTATAAGGTAGCTCAAAACTAAATATCTAATTTTGTTTTTGATGACATTTTTTACTAAATAAAAAAGTAACTTTAGTGATGCAAATCTTTACTTTATAATATAAATTTTCCGATAGGATGATTAATTTTGCGCCATACTATACTTTCAAATTGGTAAATTTTAGTATTTTTTCGAAATATTTTGGTGGAACCAAAAAGGAAGAGGCATCGATTTTTTCATTTATTTTATTTTTTGTTTGTATACAACTTCTGACACCTTTTTTCATAGAGTTAGCGACACGTCCTGTCTAATGAAGTATAGCAGTACCATAATTCAAAATAAAGGAGCTTTCCTGAGGTATATCTGAATGGACCAGCATCAGTGGCACATGCCTACTTTCTCCAACTAATTCAAAGAGAATTTTCGATGTGTTGTTCATTTTTAAAAGGAGACGATCAATCAGGCAGTCAAACATATAAGGTTTAACAAGGCCTTTAATTTAACTCTAGCAAAACGAAAATAACCAATTTTTAGAATATATTCGTTCATCCTTTCCCAACACAAACTTCAAAATTTGCTAAAGCAGTAAACATTTCCCCCGCCTAACACTTTTCTATTTAGTTCAGCCATCGTTCTGCTTCTGTCTAGGAAGTTGCTGCTATGATTCAGAAAACCAGTGAGTTAGAAAAGTCCGTGCAAAGTCAGAGAAATGGCATTATTGGCACGTTTCAAGGTTATGCTTAGTTAGCAGCATATCTTGGAAGAACCCACACCAAGTTTCAGCCAAATCGGTCTATGGCTGCGTGTTCAGCATTCATTTCAATCGAGGAAGTCAAAAAAATCCTGAGCCTTCACAACAACGCACCAGCTCACACAGCAGCAGCTGTGGTCACAAAATTAATGAAAAAAGGGTTCCAATTCATTTCACATCCCCCCCTTTTTCTCCAGAATTGGCTCCCTCGGATCCCTTTGATTACTATTTATTTGTTTCCCAATTTGAAGAAATGCCTGGCGGGAAAAGATTTTATTCAAACCAGGAGATGATTGCAGAAACAAATTACTATTTTATAGACTTGAACAAATTCTGTTTTTGGAAGGCATCAACAAACTCAAACAGCGTTAGACAAAGTGTATAAACCTAAAAGAAGACTCGGTCGAAAAATAAAAAAAGGAGTAGCTCAAACAGGGTTGCGAATTTTGCACTACCACCAAATTGCACTACAACAATTTTTACACTAATTATTTAGCGTACTATGCCCGAGCCTGATCTCAAACAATTAAGTAGTTTTTATTTTTTCACGAGCTTTTCAAGCGGCTCCCGTATTTAGCTTTGGCCTTAAACCACTCCTATGGAGCTTTGCTGAGGCATAATATGTAATTTCTTATGAGGGACTTACTCCATTCACTATCGAATAATATCGTTGAGTTCTGTTATAGAGTTTGAGTTGAGGGCTGTTATAGAGTTTTCAAGTGGGAAACGTTTCAAGGTTAGTTTTGCAAAACTTGTTATTATCAGAATTTTAAACGATTGTTTTACCTCTATGCACTCCGATCCACTTTCTATCGACTGAAACAATACAAATAGTTAGAGTAATGATAAATTCCGTACGTGTTGGCACTCATTGCCAGGAAAGTTTAATAGGGGAAAAATTGTTTGCCAAAATGGGGCTGAATCTCTCTACTCAACTTAATTTCAGCTTTTGCACGCCCATTAACTCGTGCTATTAATGAATAAAAGCTCAAATTTGAGTGTTCCAGCTTTTATTGACTAAAAGATATAATAAGAAATCACAACGGCCTTGATTTACTTTTTCGATAATCGGCAATGAATTAATCAACGCCCAAGTAAGTCCTCTTCTCCTTGAGGGCAACCGTCGAACCTAACCGAATCTTATTATAAATTTCAGTACTGGCATTTAAGCCAAACTAATTTTTCATAAAAAAATACTTAAAAAGTTTGGACTATACTTTGCGGGCAAGAATATCTGCCAACTCATTTTCTATATACATCTGCTATACAGTTGGCTAATTTCATAATTACGTCGAGATTAGTACAAAAAATTAGGAAATTAGTTTAAAAAATAGCGCGGCGTTATTTTTGTTGCAGCAGTTCATCAAGCCCTGCCAGTGAGGTGTAGCCACCGAACATCATTGTCAATTTCATCTAATAGTAGGCCCAAGGAACTTACTGTTTCGATGAATTGGTTTCAAAGCGAGAGGGGAGTTAGGCGAGTGAGGTTAAGGCGGCATTTGAATAAGTGGTTCATCATATCAAATATTGAGTATATCGTGGTCGATGCTGGGTAAGTAGGAGTTTAGCCTGCTACAATATCCATAGCATTATTGAAGCCAGCTGAAGCTCTTCATCTACGATGAGTGGTGGCATCCGACTCGCCTTTATCCTGACCAAGAATCGACAGCCCAGTAGACTAGCTCTGTCTAGAGCGCTGAAGTTCACCTCTCGGCGTATGAGTATATTTTTTGTTTGTTGATGCATTGTCTGCATGCCACCTCAGAGAGAGAGAGAGGTTTTTAAATGCAAAAGCTTAAATGTGTTCAGTTAAGTCTTCAAACCCTAATCTAATGCTAAGAAAATATTTATGCACTTGTGCTGTACACCCATGCGCCAGATTCCTCAACTCGTAATTAATGAGTAGAGATAAAATGACACCAGGCAGCTGTGTCAGTTTGTGCAAACAACTTTAGAAGTCTTTAGAACAAAGTGGCTGTGAATAAACGGTATCACAACGATTGTCACGCTTCTTATTTGGACACAATGAATACCCGTATAGAGCAATTGAATAAACAATTTTACAGTTTCAGTAAACTTTGAAGCAGAACTTCAGCCATGAATAATCTAATGAAGCTAATAGTGAGAAGAATGAGAATGACAAGGAACTCAAAATCATGACAGTTTAATGCAAAGCTAAAAATGTCAAAACAAAAGCTTCTCAACGCAGCAAAATACGCAATGAAATATTTGTGAGGCATTCAGGCAGCTGGTAAAGTAGAGCGTTGGAATAAGAGAATATGCAAATTTTAAAAGCAACTAACGACGAAAGAGTTGGAGACAGAAATACTAAGTTGCAGAAGCTGTGAAACATAAAGAATGGAGTTTCAGTAGCTGGACAGAAGGTAGTGAGGGATTAAATGTTGTTTGTATAAGGAATATGCAAAAATATATGGTTTGGCAAGTAGAACAGGTAAGGAAGTAGGAGCAAAAAAAACTGAGGTCTGGGAGGTGTAAATAAAGAGGAAGAGTGAAGATCTTAAAACGAAGGCGAGCGAATAAAAGAGTTTATCAGTAATTCTAATAATAAAAACGGAAGTTGAAATAAATCATAAAATGAATTTTAATACAAGCAGATAGCTGCATACAAAGGGTGTTGTTTTAAGTGTACGAGAAATTTAAATGGTAATAAAAACAGAAATATTGTTGGAATAATTTTTTTGTTCATTTTAAACTAGTAGTCATTTATTTTTTGAGTATAATATTCAGCATATGTCCACCGCGGCTACGACAAACAGGGTGCATTCGATCAGTTCAATTTTTAACAACTTTTTCCAAAAAATTTAGCTATGTGGCATCAATGGTAGCTTGAATATTGCAATGACTCAACCTGCTTTATTATTATTATTTTTTTTTTTCAAAGTAAATATCCACAGTTTGGACGCGTTGCTCTGGCGTTAAGAGGTTAAAGGTAGTCAAAATTTTCAAAAAATTCGATCTTTTTTTCATTTTATTAAACAATAATGTATTAAAAATATTGTATGAAAATTTTAAGTGAATGTGACAAATACTTTTCGAATTATTCAACAAATAACAAAGGGGGCTCGGGCTCTACATAAATAAATGCGTTTTTCTTAAAACTAAGTTTTTTGAACTGGTGATCACAGTAACTTAAACACCGCTTAGTACATTTCGATAAAATTTATACTGCTTTTGAAAAACATAAAAAAGTCGTGCCTGATTGAAGAATTTTTTTCAAAAGTTTCAATTTTTTTTTAAATATTAATTGTCGGTTTTTTTCTCGAAAGTCTGAAAAATATTTTCTGAGGCCGCCATATTGTTAATTTTGAAAAAAAGCTTCGATCAGGTACAAGATTATCTATTAATAAAACGAATTTCTCTTGTCCAATTGATTTTAGATGAATCTCCAAGGACTTGTGATAATCACCGCAAGGGACACCTGGTGAAACGAGCTCCACACAAACAGCGAAACTTTTTAGAATTATTATTATTTTTTTTTTTTTTTTTTGAAATTTTGCTTAAGTCAAGTCATAATATGATGTTTTAATGCTATGTTTTTATTTTTGTAAAATAAAGCAATTGACTAGCAAAAAAGTGTATTGAAAATCATAATTTCTTCGGGTCTCTGACTGCCTTTAACCCCATAACGTTTTTCTGATAACTTGCCGAACCTGTCAACACAGTTTGTCATTCCCAGCTGTCAAACCTTAGTTATCAATATCGATAGTTCCCATGCAGCTAAAAAAAACACCCTTTATCATGAACACATTTATTTAAAATTATATAAAACACAAGGAGTCCAATTATAAAAATGTTTTTGAAAGCGAAATAAAACAAACGAAACTCCGTGCCTCTTGGTATACGCGAATTGACAAAAATTACACCGTACGACAAAAATGACCTTTTTTGTCATCGAGAAAGAAATTTCATATTTTATTTTTTTACTAATTTTTAATAACTTTTAATGCCACTTGGTTTTATCGCTTTGATCAAAAATGAAAAAAAGAAAAAAATTCCCCCATTATTAGTAACGCAAAAGAAAGAATGATTTTGCATACAGAAGCCAAATACGAAAATCGTAACGACCAGTGTAATTAGCGCAAGAAAGTAGTCAATAAAAATAAATAACCTATAAATCAAAAATATACTTGAATTTGGACCGCCTTGTGCGCAGTCTACAACACAAAGTTATATCAGATTACGGAAAAGACAAAAGTGGCAAGCAGTAGCATGAAGTGAATTAGCTGGAAAACAGGAAAACTGTAGATAAATTATTTATGAAATCAGCACAAAATGAAATCCGACATTCTGCCGCATAACAAAGCGGAAAAATACAAGCAGCTATACGAGTGGCGTTTGAGAAGTCTGTGAAAAAATAAAATTTACTGTTTTTTTTTTGGGTAAACCATTTTTTATTTTTCAGCATAGCCTGCATTTAGGCGTGTACAACTCAGTCAACGCTGTTCTAGCTTGTTATTCCCTTCCGAATAATAGAATTTTTTTCAAAGTCTGGAAAATAGTCATTGGTTTCTGTAATTACATACTCGTTTGCATAAAATTTTTTTCCGCCCAGCCATTTCTTCAAATTGGGGAAGAACTAGTAGTCCGAGGCATCCGAGGGAGCCAATTTTGGAGAATAGGGGAGGATGTGAAAAAAATTCGAACCCATTTTCCACTAATTTTGCGACCACAACTGGTTAGATGTAAACTGAAGCGTTGTCGGATGGAAAAGAATTTTTTTTGAAAATCACTCGACTTCCTCGATTCAAACGAATGCCAACCACAAAACGATAAACCGATCTGGCTGCAAATCGGTCTGGGTGCTTCCAAGAGATGCTACTAACTAAATTTAATGCCGAAATGTGCCATTAATGCCATCTCTGACCTCGCGTGGACTTTTCAAACGACTCTCGTTTATAAAGTAGATTTAAATGCAAATAAATATTTAAAGGTACGTGCACTCGACAAGGATGCTGCATTTGTACTTATAAGTGTTTCAATACAAATATTAACACACACACATGCATATATCAGATCATAAGAGCACACCGATAATACTTAAAATTTACATAAACTACTCTTATACTAAACAAACAAAAATATTAAAAGTAAAATCTGCAAAATAAATTCGCTCTGCGACAAGGCAAGTGCTGTAGCGGACAACATACATACATACGTATTTATATACATACATACATGCATACATACATATGTAGATGCTTGTTCTCATAGACACTTGAGCTTATGCAAATACCAATAGAATGGCGGCGCAAACTTTTGGGAGTAAAATGACAATACGCAGTTGAAGGGAAGAAAATTTGTGCAGTTGGTTATTTGTCTGGCTGTGTGACAAGTGTAATAAACGCAAATGTCAAAAATATTTGGCAATTGTTGTCATTCAAAAGATTACTCTTTTTTTTTTTTGTGATTGCTCAGTAGCGCACAGCTGAAGAATAAGATGAGTGCGAGGGCATAAATATAGGCGCTGAAGCAAAGCACACACATGCCTTGGCACACACAACAGATATACGAGCGCTCTTCAACAAGGTACTCCATATACGTATGCATGTAACGGTATGTGCATATATGCGCGAGTATGTGACATATAAGTAAACGAGCTATTCGAGTGCTGCAGCTTGCCGGCGGGCTGCCAGGCGGTAATAACAAGTGCAAGAACACTAACAACAAACGGAAAAACCATTGATATACGTACATTGCCTGCACTCGAGTCGAGTGAAATGGCAACCATGGGAGTAACAAATTGTGAGTTGTATGCAAATAGTATAAAAGTGAATAAAATGTCAGTTGAAATGACATTTGAGTTGACATGGCTGGCAGCTTCGGCCTACTTCAATGCGCCAACAGCAAGTCATTGCAGTTGATTTTTACGGCTATATGTATGTATGGATGCGTGTGTGAATGAATTAATATGCATACATATATATGATACTCTCTTTGTAGAGCAACTGTAACAGTGTCATGCGGCATAAATGCAAATTGCTCGACCCAGCGAGGCACTGCGTGGCAATTGAGGACAACTGTAGGCCGCCAAAAACACAAAAAAAAAACAAAAAACAAAAAAGAACGAAATAAATAAAAACGATGAAAAAATAAAAGCGCCGACGACTGCAGCTAAAGGAATATATAAAAGCCCTATGAAATAACTGTCGGTGAAAGGTGCGGCAGCAGAACTGAAAATAGTCGCGTTAAAAGGCGGCACAAAAGAGGCAGCATTGCACAAGCGAATCGACACACAGTGAGATGTATCGGAATTTATCTATTTATTTATTGTTAGTAAATTTACCGAAATAGTTGCGGAATACTCAAAGACTTACTCATTGGTAAGCCACACAAGAACTCCGTCAAGCCAAAAAGCGTATACGGCCTTTCACCTTTAATAGGTAATTGCATGGCATCTGTAAAGTAGACATCAAGACCCAGGGACATCGGAACCTTGAATGACTCGAAGAAGCGGACGAACTGACAAAAGGGGTATCTGCCATGAGTAACATTCTTGCAGAATCGGTATTCACATCACTGGTTACAATCAAGAATGCAATCTCCTCAAAATATCTACGAATCGCGCATTTTAGATGGAGAGACCAGACAACATGCAAAGTTAGCAGAACATTATTGCCCACCTACAACCTCAAACCAGAGCTAACTTTGACAAATATGAAGCAAAGTGAGGCGCCACAGGCTCACGGTAGCGATAACTGTCTTCTAGTCTATAAGAGAGCAGGCAGCTATAATGGATATCCCTCACAATATATTCGTATACTCTAATAGTTGTAATCAACCGGAGCAAAAGGCAAATATCTTCCACTTCGTCTGTGAACGCCCTGCTCTATGAAAGACAAAGATGTTAACCCTTATCGAACCGCTTTTTGAAAACCTTCAAGAGCTGGTCGGTATTATCAATTTTGTGAGGTTTCTCAATCGCACAGACTGGATATAGCCGTGAAGTAATAACCCATTGGTAGCTAGGATGTGACAACAAAATGGTATGGAAACGCTAATTGGATTCCAGGTGAATCACTGCTTCGACCAACCAGCCAACATCAGAAAAATACATAGTAAATTTTTCGACAGATTACTATCACTTAAATTACCAACTCTCAAAAATTCACAATTGGGAAGCAGATAGAGTGTAAATTCTGTCTGGGCGATGATATAACACAGAGCATATCTTGCGCAACTGTACTGCTTTGGAAAAGACAAGACTCCACATCTCTCATCGAGATCAAATGGAGCTGAAGGAAATCAAGAATGCTTCTGTTGCAGCTATCTGAAATTTGTGCGCAAGGCGGAAAAAATACTGAAATAATTTGGCTTTCAACTAATTTCCAGCATAAAACAGGGAACATCTATGTTAAACAGAAACTGGTGTAATACATTTAATGGTAGTAGTGTCAGTCAAAAGGACTAGAATTCACTATTTCTAAAATATGTAGTAGGGCATACAAAATCTTTTAGTTCATGGTGTTGGCCATTGGACACACTAGAGATACTAAATTATAATTGTTATTTAGTGAGTCAAGAAATATATTGCTTCTTACAGACTACAACTGAAAACTAAACGAACTTTGAACAAAATTTTAAAAATTTTGAAAATTTCAAAGTTTGTTTAGGAGATACAAAATCAAAAGACGAAGATTTGGAATTTTATTAAATTCATTCAATGTTCTTTGAATCAGAACATAAGAGGCATAAGCCATACAAATCCGCTCCGAAACGAATAAATCATTACTCCTCACGCTTTTTTGTTGAAGAAGAGGAGAGTCAATTATGCCACTGTTGGCATCAAAGATAAAGTAGAGTGAAGCAATCATTCTAATTTGAGACCAGCGCCGTTTTATTCCCACTGGTATCGTGTGATGATATCTTATTTTTTGTTTTTTTTTGTTTTTTGCTTCTAAGTCGGATCCATTTAGTGAGGTCCAAGTACAGCAGCTAATTCTTTATCTCGATGTCTGAGATCACATTAATTTGCTGTAAGAAAGGCTTACCGAAAGAGCGGAGTCGTGCCCTAGCTAACCCTAGACATTCATATAAGTAGTGGAAAAGACTTTCCTTCACCCCTTCCGCTTGACAGCTACCGCAGATGGGAATGAAAAGGAGGTTGAGTCCAGCTGCATGATCCCCTACCTTCCAAAGACCTGCAAGGGTTGCTTTGATGCGTGAAATGTTTGGTCGAGAACATTCTAACAGGTAATTCGTGCCTTGGATTTTGTACGACGGCCATGTGTTTTTTGTTGTAATACATGTAGTTAATTGTTTCCAGCTGCTTTCGGCTAAAGCATGATAATGTGAAGCAATGGATGCTTTAATTGTGTTTAGTGGGGTGGATGCTGCCAACGCCTCTGCTATGTCTAGTGTCGAACCTTTTCTTGCTAGCTCATGCAGGATCCTCATTACCCCGTATGTTCTTATGACCGGGAACCCATATCAAGTTGTAGATTGCGTCAACTTTATTTTTTAACCAGGCATCACCACTTTTATATAGTCAGTCATCAGTTCTTTTATATGGTTGCGACACATGGCCTTACAAGCAAATTACAAACCTTTATAAAGTGCGACGCATTCTCAAAATGTTGGTGGCTCAACATTATAGGTAACTCGTCGTTATACCAGCGCTGTAACATCAAACCAGTCGTCACAATCATAAAAAGGCGAACACGTGGTTAGATCGGGCATGCTTTACAGAAACCTGAAGGGGAAGGTCCGTCGGTAGGCAGTTGGCTGAAATTGAACTCGGTTCAGATGTTGTACCTCGGCCCTATGCTCGCCTAGCAGTTAGAGAAAATGAAGCTGATGATGAGGCAGTACAACAGAAACTGAATATAACAGCTCTAAGGTGGGTCATCATGACCAGGCTAAAGCTGCGATTAGGGGTGCTTTACCTTAGCCATAACCGTAACCATAGCAATCAGGTGCTCTAGTTAAACATATGGGCAGCACTGTTAACGATTATAGGTGCCGTACCATAACGCCGTAACCATAACCGTAGCAGCATGTATCTATTGAATTTTGGTTTTTCTGCGTAACCGTAAGCAGCTGTGAAATACTTTACATTTGTTCTGATATTTGCGATGAAGATTTTAATATTAGAAATGAACGACAAAAAATTAGCAGACTTAGCGGAAAATTATCCAAGTTTTTATGACAAAATGCAAATGTTGTCATTAATTCTATTTCAATATCAGCTGTTTATGGTTACGGCATGCCTAATCGACAAATGCTGTAATAAAGCGGCCATGGCGTTATGGCTACGGCACCACTAACTACAGCTTAACGAATTGCATCCAATTTCCACTTTTACAAGGAAATCTAAGGCATTTGGGCAGGTTCTGTAATTCATTTCAGAGTAAATTTAAATGTAGTTGTCACAAAAAATTCAAAGAAAATTCACTCTTTATGTAATTATACAGTATAATCGAGTGAGAGAATGAGATATTCTGCTTAATTACAGGAAAAAGCAATAAAAATCAAACTACTAGATTAGACTACAAAGCTTCAAACTTATACCCTGAAAAATACGCGCGTTTCAAAATGCTACGGGATAATATAATCCAAACTGATTGGCGTAGAGTTAAGCCAATGAAGCGCCAGAAAAATATTAACTAATTTTTTTTTAGTTTTTTAGCAACAAAATTTAATTAAATAAAATTCAGCAACATGTCTTTTAAATCATTTTTTTTAACATTCTCGAAATAACTTCTTCATTTTCATTCAATTTTCAATTTTTTTTTAATTTTTTTTTTTTTGGTTTGAAGTAATAAGTAAAGGACATGACAAAAGAAAACAACAGAAGCCAAGGCGAAACTATTAAAGGTGGTATCACTAAATCAGCTGATTTGATTTTTTTCTTTCGCCGTGTCTATGTGGCTGTCAGACCAGAATGAAGCAAGGCGAATTCGTTCTTTGTCTTCTACTTTGCCAATACATTGCTTCAACAATCAAACGTACAAAACGTTGTTGTTGGTCTAGTGACACCACCTTTAATGAATGCGCCTTTGTCAAAAGCCTTCTGTAAGTTTTAATTAGAAAAGGACCTTTTTTTTTTGATTGTTCATTAAACATTTTATTTTGGTAAAACGGTTTCAGCCGATTCAGTAAAAAAAGTGCACACAAAAAAAATTCAAAACTAAAAAAGCTCTCTCTGAAAATAGTGTAAGAAAATTATGATATATCGAAAAACTCCATCCATACCTTCACGCAGCTTCTAAATGTAAATATACAGGTGAAATCAATTTAAGTTAGGCGGTCAACTTTGCTGAGAATTATACAGTGGGGCTAACTTGAAAAACGCGTTTACAACTTTCGCTATGATACAAATTGGACTGGGGTAAGATTAGGTTAGGTTAGGTTTGGCAGCCGCATCGCACATACAGACAGCGATGCCACTTAGACCACGAAATCAGTCCATTGTGAGCCGTAGCGGCTGGACTACATTTCCCTTCCGGATTGAAACATCCTGAGCTTTGGCCAAAGCAGAAAATATTGTTGATATCTAAAGTGTATGGATCATCCACATTCTTTTGGAAGTAGGATCTTAAATATCGGTTCCTGCTTCTGGCTATAGCCGGTCATGTGCAAAAAAGGTATTGAATTGTTCGCAACTCCTCCTCATTCCTACAGCTACGACAGAAATCATGCGCCTAATCTCCTTGCGTAATTTCCTATGAGACAATGTGCTGTGAGGGCCCCTACTAAGGTCCTAATTTGATAATACTCTCGAATAGACGTTAATTTAGCCTTGGCTACTCATCCATCTTTGATTTAGAGAATTGATTAATGAGTCCATAACAAGAAGCTTACAAGTTGCGAGAAGTACCTCCATAAAATGATTTATGTTTGGCATACAGGTAACTTCTCTTGCAAGTTGGTTAGCCTTACAGTTCGCTGGTATATATTTGTGGCCTGGAACCCAGCATAAGATAATACGATACTGTTTGGCCGTGTCATTAAAAGATTGGCGGCAATGTAATACACTCCCTGATGTAATTGGAATGCATCCAGAGCGCGAAGGGCAGCTTAACTGTCTGATAGAATGCAGATATCTGTTGATGATATTCGGTTTATCTCTAACCACCTTAAGGCTTTATGAATAGCATTTATTTCTGGAGACTGAGAGTCCGCTTTAATAAAATATTTAGATATTTTTCTGAACTCAATTCTTAGGGCATATAATTTTTTTTTAATTTTTTATTTTTAAATATGCCCATTTTTAACCATCCGTCACAAGAAAAAATTAACTGGTACACCAAAAATCAATCATTGTAATCGCTGAGTGAAACTCAGCTGCACCCAGGCCCTTTGCCTTTGCAAGGGCATAAAACTGACAAAATGCGATGGAACATTTGCTTGGGTGAAGTGACCTTCTCAGTGCGCTTTCTCGAGTAGTTGTACTTAAAACTATGTTCGGTTTGATAACTTTAATTTTGGCCCTCTACTTCTCCGAATCATGCCACTGTGCACTGTAAGAGTTGCAAGCAGCCGTCAGAGTGTCAGCTGTAGCTTGTTTTTTTTTTATTTTTTATCTGTTGTGCATCGCCTGCCAACTGTGCACTATTAAATGCTGTGCTGCTTTTAGGCGCAAATGAGTGCTTTTAATGTTTGCCACTCATCCGTATGCAGTATGACTGACATTATTGCTGAGCTGTTGATGTAGCAATGCGTACAAGCATACATTTGCTGTGTTGTGTTTTTTTGAAGGTGACTTCATTTCAGTTTTCCTCCATGCGCCGTTATTTCGTGTGTATTTTTGCTCCAAAAATGTCATTGCCTATTTCGTGGCAATGTCAGAACTGGGCTTTTCATCCAAATACATATGTTTTGGTACACATTGGTTTACATCTTTTCATCTTTTATACCTCTGTGTCATTTCATTGCCTACGGCACTCGCGCTGACAGCAATATGACTGCAATTACTTTGATGCAGTTGGTTCCAATAGGCAGTTCAATGTCTGAAATTATGATTTTACTGTAGTAGCAAGCATGTCTTGTGCAAGTTTCATGCCACTCAGGAATGATATAGATGACAAGATTATGGTTGCTTATCACTATTAACTTTTATAAGGTGTTTAGTTCAACTAAAATCCCGCAGCCCTGAAATGTAACGTCAACATCAAAGCATATTCCGCTGTGCAGATTGAAAAGAGTAGTACCAAATACTTTCGTTTAATCACAAAATCAAATCACAACAAAAAAATAAAAACACCCCAGTCCCTTCAATCACATTTTACGCCCAAAAAAATAACCTCAAGCTCAAGAGCGTAAAAAAACAACCACCTCTAGGCAAACGTCAATGAATGTTAGCATACCTTTGGGAGCTAATTAACACCCAATGTGTGTCAATAACCGCACGCGAACGAGATAAGCAACAATCGAGCGCAACCATAAAGAAACAAAAAACAAAACAAGAAACACAGCAAACAACAAAACCACTAACAAAAGCGAAACAAGTACAACCCACACGCCAGTCACTCAAACTGATTGATCAATGCGGCTAAGGCAGGGGGGTTATGCTGCACGATTGCCTTTTATAACGCGAATTATAAGGATTCTCACAGCTGGTTCGGAGTATTAACACGCTTTAATTTATTAGTATCCATTATGTTTTTATGCAAGTGGCACGCAAAGGCAAGGCTTTATAGAAGCAGCACCCAACCAACTGCATGGAAAATATGCATTAGAGCACAAAATCTAAATGAAAGAACAACAGAACCAACAACACTGACAACCGTGTCGATTGCTGTGTTAATAATGAAAACATACTCACTCATAATCGGACACATTTATCAGGTTCATAAACTTACATGAGCAGTTAGTGAGTGGGGAGGGTGTACACACACACACACATATATATATATTCAAAGGCTTCATGTTAGTGGAGAGAGGCGGCTAGAAGAAAAGACTGTGCATTGAAGGTAAGAAAATGAAGAGCATTTATTATTTGTGGCATGTAATTACATATGTGATGCCAAAAATGGAGTCTCACATACACACAAACACAATTCTACTTACATATATATATATTAGGCCGGGTCGATTTGTGGGGAGGCAAAAAAATCGCCCATTGCTCTGTGAAAATCATAATAATGGGTCGAACGAAAAATCCCACTTTGACCCATTTAGAGTGCTCCAATCGAGTCCAAATGTATGACCGACGCCCACTAACTTTGGACGGCCGATCCACCCATGCCAGTGGCACACTCCCTGGAACTCCCCTGGGGGGTTCCCCATACAATCATTTCAAAATATCACCATTTTTGGCCTTTACATGAGAAAAGAAACTAGAAAGTTCGACTTAAATTGGGGGACATCAGAATTCGTTTTAGAGGTATGGTTCCTTCGGCAAAGTTTCTTATTTTGATCCCTAGAATATGATATCCACAGAGCAAAGGGCGATTTTTTTGCCTCCCCACAAATCGACCCGGCCTACTGTGTATATATACAGGGTTTGATTGAAAAGTAATGAGCCTTCCCGCGCGGAGCGTCTGCCAAGCGATCAATCGAATCGGCTGGTGGGGGAAAATAATCATTGGACCTTCCTCTTCCACTAGAAACCAGTCCCAGTTCGCTGGCAACAGCGGTGCAGTCTACATATATCGTTCCGCGCGTGAAAGCTGTTTTAAAAGTGTGTTAGGATTTTACATTGGCGAAAATACAGCGATCGTTGGAGCAACGTTACTCGATCAAATTTTGCGTAAAGCTAAACAAAACGAGTTCCGAAACCATTGGGCTACTCAAGGAGGCTTACGGGGACCAATCTCTGCCCAGTGCCCAGGTAAACGGTGGCACAAGTCGTTCAAGGAAGGCCGGGAGGACGTCGAACACGAACAGCGATCTGGAAAACCTTCGTGCTAGTCTACGTGAGATCAGTGAAGAGTTAAATTTAACTTATTGCAATGTGCGGGAAAAGAAAGCTGAAGGGGAGGCGTTTCGACTCCATCGAGGCGATCCAAAAAACTGTGACAGCCGAATTGAATGCGATTCCGGCGGATAAGTTTAAAAAATGTTTCCTGCAGTGGAAGGACCGCTACCAGTGGTGTATTGACGCTCAAGGGTCCTATTTTGAAGAATATTAGTTGTATAAGCCAATCATCAGTTTTCAATCAAACCCTGTATACACCCCTCAACGAGAAAACAGAGAAAGTCGCCTTCAAATTGCATCTCACCAATTCGTCTATCGAGCAACACGCGGTCATAAACAGTGCTCTTGTAACGAATCGTCAGCGGGTGGCTCCAAGAGATACGCCAAAGCCGAGAGTCAGGCCGGACTTTCATCAAAAGAAGATCATAATATGTGTTTGGTGGAACTTGGAGGGAATGGTGCACTGGGAAATACTCAAAAGAGTGTCATGGAGCAACAAGGAGGACTACATTGTCCAGCTACACTGCGTGAATGAGATTATTCGACTGAAAATACCTGATCGACATAGTCTTATGGTTAACTCCTTCACGACAACACTAGGCCAAATGTTGCACAAGTCGTCAAAACCGCACTCCAGCCGCTCGAATGGGAGACTCTTCAGCATGCGCCGTATTCATCAGGTCTTGCACCGACCGACTATCATCTTTTCCGTTCCCTGTCAAACCATATAAAGGGCGTTACCTTCGATAGCAAAGAGGTCCTTAAAACTGGCTCAACACCTTTTTTGACACCAGACCAGGCGATTTTTGGTAGAAAGGCATCAAAAATGTTGTGGAAAGGTGGGCAGAGGTCGTAAACAGCAACAGCAAATATATAATTGATTTGCTTATTGATGTAATTATTGTTTTTTGTCTAAATAATCGTCTTCGGTAAAAACGCTACGAAGTTATTCCCCAACGCCCACGTACACACATACATGCGTGTATATATTTGTTTGCCTTCATATTATAAAAACTGTTATTAATAAAATCCAGAAACACATTATCTTCCAAGTGGGCTCCACCTCTCACTAGAAATTGTTTACCAAAAAATTTCGGAACAACATCTCATAAATTTGCCCCATCATGAGGAAACACTTACAGGCCAAAAAAGGATTATTGTCCAATCTGACGAACATAAGATAAGCAACATAAGGAAGCAACAACCAAAAGTGAACCAAACAAATGTGAAGCGTGACATCACACAAAACAAACAGCAACTTGAAATATAAAAGCAACTAACATATTCCTGCCACTATTAACCCATAAAGGCACACACAATACTTAACAGTAAGTATGCCACACCACTACGGGATGCTCATCAATCTAAAAGGATTTGTACAACTCGAATGCCCACTTATCGTGTCAATACTTACAAGTTGTTCGAGATTAAGTAGTGAAAGAAGAAAGCGAGGCGGATGTGCAAGTAAAGGAAGAAAAGTGGGAAGGATAGTAGTGAGAAAAAAATGGAAATACTTAGTGGCAGGAGAAGCAATATTGCAGTAGACAGTTAGTGGCAAGTGAATGAATGAATGAATACTTAAATGGTGGTCGGCGCTCATTGCCTGAGTGGAAGCAGCAGTAACGGCAACAGCAGCTGTCCGACACGCAGTCTGCGCTAGGCATTTCGCCTGCCCAGCATTTTGTTTTCACATACACAACATGCACAGCAAAGTGTGTATTTCTAAGCTGGCTAACCCTGTGCGGAAAATTTTAACTCGGCATAGAAATGACTGCTTTCGAACAAGCGCTATTTTGCTATTGAGTCGGTGATCAATTGGCATCTCTGCGTCTCATGCTCCGTGTGGAGACAACAGCCTTCAGAGTGAGTGTCAATACATAGAGAGAGAAATGGTGCTCACACTCACCAATGAAACCGTATGCCCGTATCAGGTAACACGATGAAATTAAGCGCCCCATGTAAATAAATTCTCACCACCGTTCCGTTCCGTAGTATCGTAGATCGTTGTTTCATCGTGTCAGCTGATACGGGTGTACGTTTACGTTACGCTCTTCTCCGCCGTCTTCGAGTTATTGTGTAACATTAGAATTTAAATGAAAATGTTAATTAGAAAATTTACAAATTATTTAATTTTAATTTTAGATACAATAATAGAAAAAAATTTCATGTAATTCTAAATCGATTATTTAAATGGGATAATAGAAAAAAAACTGAATTTTAGATCTAACTCGATTATTTAAATAGAGTAATAGAAAATACATTCAGTTTTTTTTTCCTCTTCCGAGATACTCGACCGCAGTGCGAGCTGTTATTCTTACGAATATAATTCGCCGAACTTAGTAGTCTTTTTCAACCAAGAATTTTACTGCAAATTAGGAGTTCTGTGAAATTTCACCGTACAGCCGAAGGCCTCCGTCGCCAGCACAGGGAATCGTATTGTATTTGTAGAATATTTATTTATTGCACAAATAAACTAAAAATAAACATAAGCAAATAATAAGTCAATTTTACCGCAATGCTGACGAACCAGCACCCAATTAATTTTATTTACATTTGTTAATTTTTGGCTAAAATTTGAAGAAAAAGGAGTTTTCTATACGAAAATTCTAGCACAAAAAAATTTAAATATCGATTCCTTTTATTGAGTTTCACTTCTGGCTGTGCCTGAAAGTGTCTCATGAGAAGTGCCTCACACCTATCACTGTTAATATAACATTTTCTGTTAGGTTAGCATAATTGGGTTATTCAGGTACGAATACACCGCATAATAGTTTTTAACGTAACAACTCGTCCTAGTGCTGCCCTGAATGCAGTTTCGTACTTACTTCCCATCGGTTTTTATGTTATGTCGATTGCTGCTCAAAGTTCTGATAACACTTAAGAAGTTACGTACGTCCAGAATTTTCAAAAAATCTATTTTTGTACAGATTATTTCTCTTTATAGTTTTGAGCGTATTTCTGTGGAAGTCGATTGTAAAAGTTCCTCATACATACAAAGTTATAGTAGAAAATGTAACTGCCCGACGAGAGTTTGATGCGTGAGTTTGACCTCGAGCGAAAGGCACTTGAAAGTTTAAACTCGTTTTTCTCGGAACTACTCTTTCCGACACAGGCTGCATGATAACTCATACAGTTTTTAATATTTTTTCATACTGTATTTTTTAAATATTCGGAAGTGTTTTCTCTATAGTGTGTCGAGCCGGACTTTTGATATTTTTATTAAAAAATTGTATAACATAATTAAAGTGTGCCATTTATGACGTAAAATTCGTCAAAAATTCGGCTCGACAGACTATAACTAAAACTTTATTTAACAAGAATTGTTTTACCTTTTACAGATCCATCAACATTTCAAGGAAAAATGATGCCGATTGTGGAGCAACATTTTTTTTTTTTTTTCATTGTACTTTGGGTCACAGGATTTTTTATGTACTAAGTTTTGTAAAGAAAATTAAATTAAAATAAATTTTTTTATAAAGTTTAGGTGCTAATAAATAATGTGTGAAATTTTTTTTATTTTATTTCTATTGCTATCCCTTCCAAAAATAGTTTTTCTTTTAGCGCATTTCTGGCGCTGCTGGACGTATGTAACCCCTTAAAGGAGGTTGACCTCTGCAGGTAGTCTCTCCAGGGACATGGTAGCATTTTTAGGCAGTTAAACTTGAACTTCGTTCTGATCTCTCTATCCGCAAACTGGAATTTGAGGGTCGTGCCAGGGCGATCTTTCCAAGTAGCAGATATTGGAAATAGAGTAAAATCTGTACCGATGCTGGTAGCTCTGCATGCACTGACGGTTCCAAGATGGTATCGGCTGTCGTTGCAGGGGTTTCATCTATTTCCTTAAATCTGCCTGTGTTTTTCGGGTAGAAGTCTTTGCGATCCTGCAGGTATGCAAAATGTTTAGGGAGCGCTGCAGCAATGAAGATACGAACAATTTTCCCGAAAATTAAGCTGTGATCAAGGCAGTGGCAACGCCATGGTGCAGCTCCAAACTGTTCAACTGCTATAAGCAGCATATCAAATCTCTCGGATGTGCAGGATATATTTCTCTGATCTCGGTTCCAGGCCATATAAACATAGAGGAAAATGAAATTGCTGATGAGCTTGCCAAGAAGTGGTCGACTGAATTGGTCACAGAGATTGTCTACCCTGTCATCGATATCCTCCTGAATTAAATGGGAAGTGCACAACTTATTTCTCAGAAAAGCGTAATACAGATTGAGCATCATTTCTATTTGCTATTTTGAAAACCCTTTCTCTTTATATTTGTGTCCCGGTTTGGCAGCTAGATGATTAACGTCACTGGTTGCAATTTTCTTCGACAGACTGTGGTAGTGAAACATTTTGAAACAGATCTCCTGTGGGGATGACTGTATTCATGAACAGACGACAAGCACGAATGCGTGAGGTAAAGCCTCAAGACGAACCCAAACAGACAACAAGTCGATATCGAGTAACGATATTGCAATTTTCCGATGCAGGGGGAAGAATGTTATAAAGTTAGTGGGAGCATGCCTCACATACCACAAGTGTGACGGCACCTTTGATAGTGTTTCTGACATTTTCGAAGTTCACCTCCTCTGAAAAAAAAACAAAAGGAAAAAACGGCTGGGGTAGAGATCCAACCTAAATCCCATCAACCTTTTCCATTACATCAACAGCTCTGGTTGGCGGTAGATATCTACCCGTTGGAGCTCTGAAAATGGTGTCAAAACTGCGCCTTAGCGCTACCTGGGGAGTGCAAGACTGACACTTCAACCACACCACCTACCTACCTACTGCATAACAGTGCTTCGGGTCTATTGAAGAATAGATGCAGGGCAAGATCTCCTCCGTCAAATTATTAGTTGCGAACTAACAAATTTAGTACTACATTCGAAAAAAGGATGGAATGTGGCTCAATGAAGAGAAGAGTCGCGTACCAGTTATCGTACTAATTTCACTAGTAGCGTGCCAGTGGGGTACTACTGGATTTTCTTGTAGGTGCTTTTGTGTAGGATATGTTACACATATGTGCTGACGTCAAAGGTCGGCCGACTGGATATTATAAGCTTGTCTCACTATCTTTGACGTGAAGCAACGTTTGGGTATTAAAAGCAGAAATGAGCGCAAATTGGTACCTTTTGAAGCACTGCATGTGCTTTGATCGAAAATGCTTGCTGTGTTGCGCTGATAGGAAAAGCTTAGAGGAACTTTTTGATATCGGAATATCTTTGAGAAACATTTCTTGAATAAATTTCAATTAAAGTGCACAAAATAATTCATGTCTCCTCTTGGGCTTTACGATTTTCCTGCAATAGTGAATATTTATAAAGAAAAAAAGTATGTGTGTGTCACACTGCCATCACTATTGACACACTTTCTACAAACACTGCGAACTTCTGCAATTCACTTCCACTTAGCACCTCCCCTTTCCCATCCACTGAATGCTGGGCATCTGGTTTGTGTTTTGCCTTCTCTGAGCATCTGTCGGCTGCGTTTATTTTATTTTCATCAGCGTCTTTCTGCCAGCTGGTCTTTCTCAGCGCACTCTTGACCGCCATCATTTGTCATATAAATGCACAAATTCTACACCTATACAAATGGACGCACATTTATCCATTACACATGATTTCATACATATTTGTGTGGTTGTATTTCTTTATTGCATTTCACGCTCGAACGCGCACCGCACTTGTCTTTCATTTCCACTTTGCTGCCACATAATATATGTCTTTGCTGTGACAAGCTGCTTGTGCTCTATACCAGTGAGGCGCTTTGTGGCATGTGGCATGTAGTGGCAAAGTAGAGGGGGTGAATTTCACCATTTTCTTAGCATATGCCACGTGACACTTAAACATACACTTGTGTGCATATACTCTTCAATGCATACGTATGTGTGAGTGTACGCACATACACCTAAGTATTATTTCTTTCATTTCATATAAATAGGTATGTGAAAGGCTATAAATGTTAACAGACAGCGCACAAGTGACGAAAATATGGCACACTATGAATTTATTTTCGTGACACTTGAAAATTTTTATGATATTTTGCTTTTATTTCGTACTCATTTTAGAGCTTTTCCACACATGTACTAGTGCTTCTTTCGGAGTATATTTTACTTATTTTTAGTCACTTAGCGTGGCGTATTTATTCCATGCATTTCATGATGCCATAAGTTGTGCTAAGCAGAAATGAGACGCTTGCATCTGTTGGTTTTGTTTTGTAAATTTTTGAATTTGTAAATAAATTAAAAGAGAATAAAATCTGTGGCTTTATAGCAAAGCTATTAAACAAATAAATAATAAATATAAATATGAGAGCTTAATACTTTTTTTTGTTAAGACACACACGCAAATACGCTTTTAGGTTTATTAAGTGAATTATTTGGTAAATTCATTTTCAACGAAAACTTTGTTTTCAATGCAGCTAATATTTCCTAAAAAAAAACAAACTTTTCATAGAATGATATGCGCTTGGAAGAAGCGGAGCCGCAAGTTGGGGTTAGGGTCGATATATCGTCAAAATTTGCGTAAACTTCTGTAGTAGCACAAGGTAGTATTCTTGGTCATATCTTGGTCATATACCGGTGTATACCTATTAAATGAGACTTTTTCCAATTTCCAGCGTTTTTTAACAAAAAATGGTTACAAATTTATTCTTCAAAATAGTAGCTATCGCTAGCGAGACATTTTTTCCATCTCTCAGGCAATTTGTGGATGCCGCGCCAAAAAAATTAGACCTCTTTGGCTTCTTCGTGAGAATTGAAGCGCTGCTCGGAAAGTGCGTGGCCCATCGATGCAAACAAATGATAATGGAAGGCGCCAAGTCTGGTGAGTAAGCCGCATGCACCAGCGGTTAACAATCGTGCGTCTCCACCAATTCCCGAGTCACTCTTGTTCGATGTGGCGGTGCATTGTCATCAAGAAAAATTACTTTGTGACGTCGATCGGCATATTCTGGGCGCTTTCGGTGTATAGCGCTGTTCAAATCGCCCAATTGTCGTTGGTAGCGTGCACCGTCAACTGTTTCACCTGGTTTCAATAGCTCTTACCAAATCATACCACGCTGATCCCAGAAAACACACAGCATTGCTTTGCGGCCGAAACGATTTGTCGTTTGTTTTTGGCTTGTGGCCTGGCGGACCATAAGATCATTCACGCTTGGGATTCGAGAAATACACCAATTTTTCATCACCCGTAATGATTCGATGCAAAAAAGACTTCCTTTTGAACCGGGAGAGCAGCATTTCACAAGTGGTTTTTCGATGTCCGCAAATCGTAGTTTGAAGGCACGAAATTCGACATTTTTAAGAGCGACAAAAATGCATTGTTGTATGAAACGTAACAAACAATGAACCGAATATTGTTGACAGATGAAAGACGAAAAAAACAAAACAGTTGCGAAAGTTTAAAAATACTCCTAGTGGCATCTATGGACTAATAGCTGAAAGTCTCATTTCATAGTAACCTTTTCATTCCGGCGTCCTAGGAAGGAAACTTACTTACTCACCCTGCGTCCAGAGTCACCTGTTTTGAGAAATCCATGTTCAATGCTCTTCAACATAAGTTTCCATTTCATGCCTCATTTTACGGATAATATCCTCCATAAAATTTGCGAGGGCATTCCACTTTTTTTCGTCTATCATCATTTTGTCGATTATTTCTTCAGGTGTAAATGCACCAATAGCTCGTTGCAGAGCTGTTCTCTCTATGTTCCACCTCTCGCATTCAAAGAAGCTGTGCTCCGCATCATCGTACTCGGTTTCTCCGTATATGCAGTTTGGTAGGCTCACTTTTGTCATTCGGCACAAATACTTGCGAAAGGACCCAAGTTTGGGCAAAAACTGTGTGAGGTAACAGTTAACCTCACCGTACTTTCTTTCTACTCACTTTCGTAGATCGGGTATTAGTCTCGGTGTCCATCTACCGAACCGTTCAGGATTCCATGTTACTTGCCAAAGTGTGACTTGACTTCTAATATCGGAGAAGCGTGGTACTGGGATTCCTGAGATATTTGACTCCCATCTCCGTTTGCGCTCTTGTGCTGGAATATCTATAGGATACAACTAAAACTGCTGCTTCTGATACAGTTCTACTATGAAGTATGTATCTGTATTGCAGAGTTTTTCGCCGGCATTGCACTCTTAACGAATGTGCCCATATTTCGCATCCATGTAAAATAATCGAGTTCGGCGTGTCCATTAAAAGCTTTCGCTTGTTCTGCGTTGGACCTCCAAGATTTGCCATGAGCTTAGGTAACATACCACTTATTTGGCAGCTCTTGTGGCAGCATGATTTATGTGCGCCCAGTAAGTTAGCCTTGTTCCTAACTCCTTGCACTCCGAGGTATTTGACCACTCTTTTTGTCGATAAAGTGGCACCGAGTACGTACATATCTACTTCTAATGGGATATGTCTGCTGGTCAGAAGGATTAGCTCCGTTTTCTCTGGGGCCAGCTTTAATCCATAGTCCTCTAGCCATGTCTGAACTCGGATCATCACTTGATTTAACTTCCTTTTGGCTTCGTGAATGTTTCGGGCGATTATTACAGCTGCAATGTCATCTGCGTATCCCACTAAATGCACATCCTCAAGCATCTCTATTTAAAGGAAATTCATCGTAGCTTATATTGCAAAGTTCCGATCCGAGTATTGATCCTTGGTCAAAACCTGCTGTTATTTGTTTAGTCTTGCATCCTTCTCGGGTTTCATATAAGAGCACGCAATTGCTTAGATATCTTATCTTTAATAGATTATTCGGGATCTTGAATCTTACCTTCAAGGCTTCAATTACGCCGACCCATCTTAAACTGTTGAAAACATTTCTAATATCCCGTGTGGTTAGTAATACTTTGAAGTATTGATTACCTGCCTGAGCATGTTCTACGTTAACTATTATATCTTGGATGGCTCCCAAGATAGATTTGCCACTTCTAAAACCATGCTGCCTGTCAGACAAACAGACACTGTTCTGTTAGCACTAGTTTTGGTTTTTTCCATATTTCTGGGACAATTCCTTCTTTTAGGCATGCGTTGTACATGTTTAGCAGCAAAAGAGGGCGTTCGATTGCCAATAGCCTCAATATTTCCGCAACTATGCCATCACTTCCTGGCGCTTTATTGCATTTGATTGCTTTTGCAGCATCTATTAGTTCTTCTTCTATGAATGGGATAGGTTCCGTTACTTCATACTCAAGTTTATTCCTCTCAACACAGTGTGTTGGGAAGAGTCTGTCGACTATTTTGCTTACCACTTCGGTTTGCATATCAGCAGCAGGGGATTTGGCTAGCTTTTTCATTACGATTTTGTAGCCCAACCTCCATGGCTTACTGACTGAAGAGTATGCCCTATGCTAGTGATTTTAAATACCCATACAGTAGAAAAATCTCCATTTGAAGTTGGAGTACGCCTCCGTCAGGAATTCAGGAACTCACATTTACTACATACATACTTTCAGGACAAAAATTAGGCGTAATCGGACTTCAAATTATGTATATTCGTATAATATAAATTATAAATTAATAATAAAGGATGTTTTTTTTAGAGGTTAGGTTTTCAAGATGAAATAAAACGTAAATAATTTAATGTTATGGCCAAGAATTTAGCTTTATTATAAAGATAAGGGTTTGCCATTATGTTTTAAAAATGATTTCGGGCAAGTGGCCGCCGCGGCTGGCTCGAATAAATTCCAGCCGAGAGGCCCAATTTTCGACCACTTTTTGCAGCAATTGGGGCCGTATGTCAGCAATAACGCGCCGAATATTCTCTTCCAATACGTCAATCGTCTCGGGCTTATCTGCGTAGACAAGCGACTTCACATAGTCTCACAAGAAATAGTCCAGCGGTGTTATATCGCACGATCTTGGAGGCCACGCCACAGGTCCACGGCGCGAGATAATGCGCTCACCAAAAGTTTCCTTCAATAAATCGATTGTTGCGTTGGCTGTATGGCATGTAGCGCCGTCTTGTTGGAACCAAAGGTGGTCCACATCAACATCGTCCAATTCAGGCACGAAAAAGTCATTAATCATGGCTCTATAGCGCTCTCCATTGACTGTAACATTATGGCCGGCTTCATTTTTAAAGAAATATGGACCAATGATTCCCTCTGCCCATAGAGCACACCAAACAGTGACTTTTTGAGGATGTAACGGCGTCTCAGCAATGGCTTGTGGATTATGTTCACTCCAAATGCGACAATTTTGCTTATTGACATACCCATTCAAACAAAAGTGAGCTTCATCGCTGAACAAAAACCATTATTTTCGAACCGCGCGAACCGAACCATTATTTTCGTAATAAATTTGCACGATTTGCAAACGTTGTTCAGGTGTAAGTCTATTCATTATGAAATGGCAAACCAAACTGAGCATAAATCAAGTGACAGCTGTCAAAAAGACCATCTACGAAAAAAGTAGTGCCAACTTGAAAACCTAACCTCTAAAAAAACACCCTTTAGTAATATAATAATATATAATATAAATTACGTATATTCGAATTTCGATTTTTTCGTGGCGATATGTTGGTACTCATGTCCCTCACTCATGCCGACGAGTTCGGTCATTTTGAGTGTTCAGTTAATTGTTGACAGTTGCTTTGCTTGCACGTGTTTCGGCTCGTCTTCGATTCTTACCTATTCAAAAAGATGGATCAAAAAACCTCTATCAAATTTTGTGTGAAAAACGAAATTAAGTGCGCGAGTGCATTCCGAATGTAGACTGCGTCATACGGAGAAGCTACTTTGGACCAAAGCAACGTTTATCAGTGGTACAAAATGTGCTTAGAAAGTCGAGAAGATGTGAAAGACGAAAAGCGTGCTGGACACCCGAGCACTTCAACGACAGACGAAAAAATTGATGAAGTGAAGTAAATGGTATGGACCAATCGTCGAATCACCGTTAGAGAAGTTGCTGAGGACCTAGACATATCGATTGGCTCGTGCCATTCGATTTCTTTTTTCAGGGATTAGTGCATGAGACGGGTCGCCGCAAAATTCGTACCTAAATTCGACCAAAAGCAGCATCGCATGAACATTGCTAATGAGATGTTGGACTCTGTCCGCGACGACCCAAATTTGCTTCAGAGTGTCATAACTGGTGACGACTCATGGGTTTATGGTTAAGACGTGGAAACCAAAGCTCAATCATCTCAATGGAAGCTGCCGCACAAACCAAGGCCGAAAAAAGCGCGCCAAGTTCGGTCGATTGTAAAAGTTTTGCTTAACGTTTTCTTCGATTATAGGGGCGTTGTGTATCACGAGTTCTTGCCACAGGGTAAAACGGTCAATAAGGAATATTACCTGCAAGTTATGCGCAATTTGCGTAAAGTAATTAGCCAGAAACGCGCGGATTGGTGGAAGAACAAAAATTGGCTCTTGCATCACGATAACGCTCCTGCTCACAGATCGTTGCGTGTGCGCGACTTTTTGGCCAAAAACAACACACTAATGATGCCACAGCTACCGTATTCCCCAGATCTGGCCTCCTGTGACTTTTTCTTGTTCCTGAAACTGAAGAAGCCCGTGAAAGGACGACGCTACACTACGTTTGACAAGATAAAGACGGCGTCGAAGAAGGAGGTGAACAAGAGAAAAAAAATGATTTTTTGAAGTGCCTCGAAGGTTGGAGAAAACGTTGGCACAAGTGCATAATATCTCATGGGGATTACTTTGAAGGGGGAAAAATAGATATTAATGAATTTTTGAAAAAACACAAAATTCGCAATACTTTTTGAACACACTTCGTATAATAGAACTTGCATAATCCCATTGTGTGGGAGTACTTGAGTTACTTGAGTAGTAATAAAATCATTTTAAATGTAATGCGCGGACTATAAGTAATACTAAGAAAGCAAAGTTTTTGCAAACAGAAAAATTAAAAAAATGTTACAGCAAGTGAACGAACTTGTTTGCTAAAATAGCAGGATCTAATGACGCCGTCCAAAGTCATCGAAAGGAATTCTTTAGCAATAATGCCGAAAAACTATAATATGTTGCTATTTGTATTTACAAAAATAACTAAGCACTTAAAGAATTTTTATCAAATTCAACACCACCACCGCATATCTGTACGTCACTATAAATTTATCTTTATGTGCGTGCTGCATTTGTGCCTGCTCTCACACTGACTGCTAAAATTCCCAACTCAACTTCTTCAACCGCCATTTCTCAACCGCTCAATTTCTAAAGTACACTTCCACCAATACAATGTACTACTCGGGCATGCCAAGCTTTGCGCTTGCTTTAATCTACTCCGCCTGGGGGCGCAATTAAATTCCTTTTAAGCACCACAAAATGTGAAATTACTACGAATATTAACAAGTTCAAAGTACTTTTAATGTGTTCCGCTGTGTCCACCAATGCCGCTTGCTTGCGCTGCCATTTTGTGTGCTGCTAGTCAGCCTCTTGCTGATGCTGCCCACCACAGGGCGTTGCAAGCACGCTCATGCCCACTTTTCAGCGGGAATGCACAGTGGTGCTTAAAAATAGTAGTATTTAAGTACTAAATACTGGCAAAATAGTTTAGCCGCTTTCGATGCACTCCCACTTCAGATGCACTTTTCCCGATTTTGTTGGTTTTTTTCTTCTTCCTGGCACTTAAACTTTACACACTTTACACTTACACACATATACAACATACATTCATAACCACAACAATGCAATGAATGCAACTCTCGTTGCATTGTTTGCTATTGAAATTTTCCTAATGCCAAGGCATTGACTGCCTGCGCTGGCGTGAGAGCGAGTGAGGCGGGCGATAGGATGGAGTGAACTTGCGTCATTATTGCGTAACACTAATATGTATAGGAGTTTGCAAACTCATACTCATATAAAATAATAGACGTGTGTATATGTAAATGCAACTACACAATTGAGTTTACTACAAATCTATACTAGTTTTTTACCTAAAGTTGCCCGCCACTCAGCCGTGGCCACCCTACCCTGCAAGTATCTTCCCAATTTGTTGAGTTTTTCCTATATTTCATTTTGTTTTTTTCTTATTCTCTTTTCTCTTAGCTTCTCCGTTGTTTTCATTGTGCTCTTGCCTACAATTCGAGGTTAATGCTCTGGTATACCTCCTACGCTCCAACAGCATCCAGCTTCCTGTCACATTTCCGATATGCCGGCATTGCATCGCTGCCAACTGCATAGCTTTGCCAGCTGCCTGCGGCTACAATAGCAGTAATACCAAAAACGTTGAGAATAATAGGAATAACAACAAAAGTACGTCTACAGCGCTGAAACAAGGCAAGGCTGGCGCAGGAGTGCAAAACTTTATAACTTTAGTTGCACTTAAATGTTTAATGTCAGCAGCCAAAACGATGTACTGAGGGGCAGCAAGCACGTCAGCATATGTGTGGGTTTCAATTGCACACAAGTACATAAAAGGGGAATTCCAGAGTATGAGAATCTATATTTTTGATAATACACTTATTTGCTTTAGATGGACCTGTTTTAAAACTGCACACTAGGAAAAGCAAAAAGAAAATATTGAAAGTAAGAAATTTGGTTTCAATCTCATGGATATATAGTCAAAAGCAAGGGGTAGGTGGATAGTCTGACACTTCCAAAAGAATTTGACCATTGGGTAGCTGGTCGCTCAAAGGCGCTACTTAATCGGTCAAGGAAAAACGTTTCTATATTGATTAGGCCGCTGTCTCATAGGTCAACATGCTCAAAGACTGAACTTACCTCATTTCAGCTATTGCAGAAGCTGCAAGAATGAGGAGGACGAATAGCCCATTAGACACATTCTCTGTTATCATCCCGCGTGGCATGCCTCTAAGTTTAGATATTTTGGCTCATGGTTTCTAAATGCTACTGATGACCTTAAGAATGTAAGTGTCAGCCAGATCAATGGGTTTGCACTTAAAACAAAACGGCTTGGCGAGAAGTAGCAAATAAACTGCTACTGTGGTATCTCAATGAAGCGGCAACGGTCTAAGTGAGTTGGCTTAAAGACTGACTGCCACTTCTACCTACTTACCTACCTACTCAAAAGCATAGTACTAAATTCGCATTTCACGTGGAATGACTGTCCAATTCAATACAAATTGCATTGCCGTGAAATATACGTGAAATTTCATATGTATATCACAGCAAAATAGTATTCAGTTCACGCCGTGAAAATACCGCGCAAAATGCCTGCAACATGATGCCAAGAACATGCTGCCAGCAACATTTTTTCACACCTAAATATTTAAAATTCACATTTGATTTAAAATTGAGCGAAAACTTGCAGTTCGTTTGCGAATGAACTTCCTAACTTCGAGTACTCGCGCGCCAGTCGTTCTTTTCTTATCAAAATTTGCCAATTGCTGCTGAGGTGATGTACATGCATTTAACGTTCCTTCTCATTTGATAATCAATATTGCTGGCGAAATTGCATGCCTGTGAAGTTAATACTAGCCATTTTATTGAAAAATAAAATGCACTAACATGGTTCTATGATACTATTTATGTTTTTATGATATTAAAAATGTTTTCCTAACAAATTTTCCAAAAAAAAAATTTAAAAAGTTTTGCAAAAAAATATACAATTTTTTTTACAAAAACATATTACTTTTTCTACAAACAAAAGTGTTTCCCTTACAAAGTATTTCCAATCATAAATATAAGAGTTTTTTTGTATAAAATATATAATATTTTTACAAAACAAAATATACAATTTTTTACGAAAAATATAATTTTTTTCTAAAAAAATTTAGTTTTCATAAATCTACTCTATCCTTAAAGATAAATAGAAAAATGTTTAAAAAATTTAGGTATGAAAATTTCCAACATTGAATAAATCTAAAAATTATAAAAATTTGCTAAAAAATGTTTTCCAAAAAAATTAAATTTAAGATTTTTTTACAAAAAAAATATATAATTAAAAAAATGAATATATACATATAATTTTTTACAAAACACTTTTTCCGCACAAAGAAATTTAGTTTTCCTAAATCTACTCTACCTTAAAAGATAAATAGAAAGATATTTGAAAAATCTCAATATGAAAATTTTCAGCATTGAATAAATCTAAAAATTATAAAAATTTGTTGAAAAACATTTTTCCAAAAAAATTAAATTCCAAATTTGTTTACAAAAAAAATATAATTTAAAAATATACATAATTTTTTTTTCAAAACATTTTTTTCCCCGAAAAAAATTCTTTTCTTCATAAGTCTACTCTACCTTAAAAAATAAAATAAAAAATTTCATAAAAATGCTTGAAAAATCTTGATATGAAAATTTTCAACATAAAAAATAAAATAAAAAAAGTCGGTTTACTGACGATAGTTTAACGTGACAACGTCATAAGAAAATATTGATGGAATGGTTGCAATTTTCAAAACAAAATTTTAATTTTATTTGTTTGATAGATATTTTGTATTATCATAGAGCAGGAGGTAAATGGAATTGCAATGGAATAGGTCAAGTTACATTTACACAAACGTGAAAAATGACGAAACATTTATCAAATTCATGAAAGATATCTTCAATTTCGATTGTGCATCAGGCGTTAATAAGTCAACAACACTAAGAGGCACCATCATCGATTTGCCTTTTTCAAGACACTTTACACTCGAAACACTCCCTTTCATTTTCTACTTTTTCTATCATCGTCCTATTCTCAGCAGAGAAATGGTTCATTACCATGCACACAGGAAGAAGGCATATGCAAATACAAATATGTGAATTTATATACCTACATATGCGCATATACATACATATATATGCTCACTCAAGTAGCACAGAGCCAGATGTCGAACGTTGCCGAACGCGGGGGCCGATTGTGCTCTTTGTCGTTCGTTCCGCGCTCTCGCTTGCAGTTCAAGCACATTAGCTTACATTTGCTTGCGTACGGAATAGATTCGTATATTTGATATGTCCATATGATTTGTATGCATCTTTACATATAGATTTGTTCTTTTTGAAAATTGCGCGAAATTGTATATGTATATATATTATAAGGTATATGGTAAATATTACCATACATTTTTTCCTTCATATATAATAAAAAAATTAATAATAATAACATTAAAACAACAGGTATTATTAACAAACTTGGTTTTATTTTAAATTCTTCAAGTAAATCAAATTAATAATAATCAATAAGAAGGCATATGAAAATACAAATACGTGAATTTATATATGTACATATGCGCATATACACACATATATACGCTCACTTAAGTAGGAGAGAGGAAGATGTCGAACGTTGCCGTTCGTTTGCTTTGTTCGTTCCGCGATTTCGCTTGCAGTTCATTCAAGCTAACGGCAAGGTAACGACAAATGAGCAAGGTACCCACAAATGCAATACTAATGAGCAAGGTAACGACACATTTTTTCGTGCGTGCAGCCGGCTAAATCGAATTATAAGACGTTATCACGTCAAAAATTCATAAAAATGTTTGAAAAATCTTGATATGATAATTTTCAACATTGAAGAAATCCAAAAAATATAAAAAATTGTAACAAAACTTCAGCTCATAACTTGCAACCGCAATCAAGTTCCTTCTGGTTAGAAACGACGCTCCCCTGTGATGCACGTATAGCAAATGTGGGTGAAGAACAAGAGGAATGACTACCATGCAAAAATACAAAAAAATTATAAGCAAGAAAGTACACTCAAATAGAATGATTTGAACTGTTGCAGAAGATTTCTTGAGCCAGAATAGCTGAGCATCCACTTAGCAACAAAACTAGAATAAGCCAATAATACAAAGGCGATTTGTTGTCCAGTATTGTCGTGAAGCGACTACCTTGGCTCCTTGGTACTCCGATTTCTTCGCAGGTTGGGTAGATTTAAATAATATTAAAAAGGGGCTCATCTAAACTGAAAGATAGAGTTCAATAGTGCAGAAAATTCTTTCTTTGAAACTTAGAAATCTAGGAAATAAGAATTGGACAATTCAATAAAATCACGAGTTATTCAATAGAAGCTTTCGAGCATAATTCTATTGAGCTTATTTAAATAGAAAGAAAGAGCATTACAAAGAGTTCTGGGAGGTATAAGAAAAGTAATATTTTGAAGGAGAAACGGGCACACGAGAGATCAAGAATCGATCTTCCACTTTCTAAAAACTTCAAAGTGATCAATCACAGCCGTGATCAGAAATCAGAAAATGTTTGACTGATTTGACTGGTCTTAGTACTAATTTCAGAGACATCTTTTGCACACATTCGATGCTATCGATTAAAATTACATCGCTTGGCCTCCAAGTAAATGCAACGTATTCCAAGCTAGAGCGAACGACTACAATAAACAAGCAATTTTAGGGTATAAGGAGGCGGTTTAAAACTATAGGTTCCTCTATTTGCGGAACATCAAAAATGCCAAACGCCTTTTTTTTTTTTTTGTGAGAACTTGCAAGTGCAGCACTCAGGCAACATTAAGCCACTGTACTGCACTCGGATTCCGCTTTTAATTTTTTTTAAATCTATCCGACCGCCGAAGAAATCTGAGTAGATCTTGTGGTACCAAGGAGACAAAGTACTGACAAAGACCTCAAGCCCGATTCGAGCGAAAGCCGGGTGGACTCACAGAAATTGGGCCGCCGTCTCATCACCCTCATCCTCAGCTATAGACATAGTGTTCATCCAAGTTTGACACACAAGTTTTGCCGAAAATCTCTCTCTCAAAAGAAGAAGAAGACCAGAAAAATAAGTATTTAATATCAATCGGTGTTTCTATTTAGCACGAGAAAGAAGAAAGCGCTGGGCTACCCGGCAAAAATGAGCCCAGACCTAACGTATGAGGAGATCTCGAATCATCAACACGCATCCTAAGGCGAGAGCTAGATGATCTTATTGATGTTACCTTATGGATCAGATAAAATTAGGAGCTACTTCTACAAACGTATATTGCATTTATAAGCTTTAAATAATTATATTTTGTGGGATTTCTTATAACACACCTTCTAATATCTTGAATGGGGCTCTCGTAAACTTAAACAAAATGGTTTATTTCGGTTGCTGTTGAATACCAAATTCACAGCAATTAAACACTTCCCATATTTTATTCTATCCCTTAATGCAGAACCTTTATCGGCTTACCGACTTGGAATAGCTCAAATAAATACGTAGGTATGTACTTATGTGCTTATAGCCATGCAAGCGCACATACATACAACTTTATGTATGTACATTAATACTTGTATATGGTGCTTCGTGTTTTGTACTGCTGTGATTGTGTTGCGCTGCTCTGTAAGCACCTTTCTTAAGTATAATTGTAGTTGTATTTCTATATGGGTAAGCGTGAGCTTACCGTTCTTTACTTTTGCCATGGCACATTAGCTCGCAAATGGGTTAAGTTTAAATTTAATGGCTGCAACGTCAGATTCTGGTACATTTGCACGAAGCCAACTTTTTAGTTAAGGCTCCACATTGTTTATACTTCTTTACTTCTTCTTCTTATAAGAATTACATTATTCTTCAAATAGAGAATCATGAATAACTCATTCACATACTTAAATGTATATATTTTATGTTTATGCCAAATATAAATGTGGTATTTGTTTTTGTTTTAATAAAAAAAATTCGGTCTCAAAATTTAATTTTTTGTTTTCATTTTATTATTTAACCGCAAGTATTGTAAATAAAGTCAACTACACTCAAATTTGTTTTGTAAAATATTTAATATCTTGGCGTTTATTTTCAAAAAGGGGAACTATGTTAGGTTATGGCATTCAGGCTATTTTATCAATAGTCCGGGAGCCAGGAGTCATTTTGACCTCATCATTTCATGCCGACTGATTTTAATACTGAAGGCAGACGCCATCCAATGGATGACGAAACTAACCGTCAGCTGGTCCAGTAGCAGTGGGTACGTGCGTGGGATGCTGTGAAACGTGTCGAAAAAGAATTGTTATCAACTCATTTAATACCTAATGCTAGAGCCAGAGCCACTTCCCAAGTACGTCAGGAGGCATATCTTCAACTACTTCGACGAGATTCAGGTCAGTGTTTAGACATATACTCAAAGATATTCGTCGGACGACACTTACCACTTTATTAAGCTCCCCACCCACAGCAGATGAAGATTTCTAGCCACCCCAAGAGACCCGCGTAACTTTGGCACAATTACGTTGTGGATACTGAGCAGGTTAAACTTCTACTTATCCAAAATTGATCTCGACATACTAAACGTATCTCTATCATGTGAAGGCACCCGACACGATACTAATCATCTTTTCGCATGTCCCATTAAACTCACTCATCTAACATCCCTGTCCTTCTGGACTCAACCTGTCGGAACAGCGAGAAAAAAATTGATATTTGAGATAGAAAAGAAATTGTAATGGCAGGCACTTGCTACTTTGCTGAAGTTTTGGGTTTAGTTCAAATAATAATCGAATGTTTACCATAAAATAAAAAAAATAGTGGTTGAGCTTCTATTTTTACTTTTAGCCTCCAGCCAGTTTCACTCAACCTCTACCGTCTAAATGAAGTGCGCTCAATGTCTTACTCATCTGCAAGTTGCGCTTTGCATTAGCATTCGATTCGCCTTATAGACTTCTGCACTTCTCAAATGGTAAATTGAAGTTTACTCAGGGCCGTAGAGATCATATCCGGCCCCGGGGGAAAATTGCAAATGCGGGCTCTTTCCAATTATGTGGAATTCATATAATTCGAATTATTCTAGAGTCCGGGCCCCTCTGAGAACTCCGGGACCAGGGTAAAAAGTCCCCGATCCTCACAATGAGTAAAAAGTTTGAAATTTTAATGAAAATGTGCCGAATTTTTACAAATTCTGAGTAAAAAGTTTGAAATTTTGATGAAAATTTGCCGAACTTTTACAAATTCTGAGTAAAAGGTTTGAAATTTTGATGAAAATTTGCCGAATTTTTACAAATTCTGAGTAAAAGGTTTGAAATTTTGATGAAAATTTGCCGAATTTTTACAAATTCTGAGTAAAAGGTTTGAAATTTTGATGAAAATTTGCCGTATTTTTACAAATTCTGAGTAAAAAGTCTGAAATTTTGATGAAAATTTGCCGAATTTTTACAAATTCCGAGTAAAAGGTTTGAAATTTTGATGAAAATTTGCCGTATTTTTTACAAATTCTGAGTAAAAAGTTTGAAATTTTGATGAAAATGTGCCGAATTTTTACAAATTCTGAGTAAAAGGTTTGAAATTTTGATGAAAATTTGCCGAATTTTTACAAATTCTGAGTAAAAGGTTTGAAATTTTGATGAAAATTTGCCGAATTTTTACAAATTCTGAGTAAAAGGTTTAAGATTTTGATGAAAATTTGCCGAATTTTTACAAAATTTCAAATGCTCAGTTTTTTTTTGTTGTCGTATGAATTATGTTTCTATACAAAATAACTGAAATTACAAAATGAAAAAATATCAATTCGCGGTGTACACTTTCTTTTGACGCCGCCAGTGAATGTGACTAAAAATAAAATCAGTGCCTTGCGAAGCCATGAAAATGTGTATTTATCAGCTAAAGCTGTCACAAATAGATTTATTATAAATGTCCGCAACTTTTCACAAACCATATATCAAATGTTTATTTAACGCTTCCGGCATTGCTGTAAGCAAATTTTTCGAACAGTCACTTAGCTGTCTCCTGAGATTATCTAAATAGTTTGCTCAAGTCATCCATTTTCATTCATAGGCAATTCCACGAAATTTCATTTTGTACAAATTATTCAGAACTTTCGCACTCTCTGTCGTCGAGATATTCTTAAACATTATATTTTTATTTGAAATCAATTTTTCACTGACACTCTGCTCATCTATCATCCAAATAGTTTTCCTAATTATGCAAATATAATATATACTTGTACACCTATACGCACATACACCTTGTTGTATGTACAATTTTTTCACAATATTTGTGGGCCAAGCAAATATCTCATCCATTATATTTCTGCCAAGTTTCGAGGTCAAGTGCAATTTGTTCGAGTATTCATCAGAAAAGTATGTCAAAGTATCATCACATCTTTGTCAGCTACTCAACTCAAGGTGAGCGCACGTAGGTGCGCTCGAAAGTATGCTTCAACAAGTATGCCGTAGCGTTACACGACTACTTGCTTATTAACCTTGTTATTTGACAACAAAATTCAGCAAAAGTCCTTGGAAAATTGTGTGCTTAGCAGACTGATAGAAATTTAATGATGTGTAATGGAAATTCAAAGGCAAAGAGGGTAATCAGATCAGTATGCAAACAAGCTTGAGAGCTATACACTCGTATATAGAAAGCAGAAGATTGATAGCAAGGCAGTATATGTGAGGATTGTAATAGCGAGTACATGAGCTCAAGTGCGCATCTATGTGATTAAGGTTATAAAAATAGATGGTGAGTGTGAGTGATGAGTGCAAATAAAAATTATCACTTTAGCCAAAGTAGTAAAGTAAAGGAAAACTTTTTTTCAACACAAAATAGTCGCACAGCAAACATAAAAGTTGTTATGTCATTTGTGCGGGAGAAAGAAAAATTAGTTCAGTAGGTTAGAGTATTTCGCTTTCCCCCTGTTTACTCCTCTCGGGAGCATAGGGCCTCGACAAGACTTGTCGTGCGTTGGTTTCGTTAATCTTAATAATTAATCACCAGGATAGGTGATTACCCAGCAGCTATCAGTCCTAAGTAGTGGGAATGCCTACCTGTCGTTGCTTAGGAATAATGCCTTTTTACTGCTTGGAGCGCCATCTGTGTGTCAAATTTTTTAACCAGAAGGATCACACAGCTGGTTGAGGACTTCGCTAAAGTAGTGTGTCTGCTCTATTACCGTTTCGCTCTTATAATCCATTTAATGTTGAAGTTCTCAAATCTAATTAACTCAATTTGGCCCCTCTTACAAGAGGACTCGAAGAGCTTAATCGCTCCCCAGAAGTCTCGATGCTAAGTTTGTGAGGCCAAGACCTCTATTTATGTAAACTGTCTATTTAAGTGTAGTTCGCAGGCTTTTTTATTTTAAATTTTTTCCATTATTTGTTACCATTTACCTAAATAAAGAACTAAAGAAAATAAAATAGATATTTCGGACAGCCTTGAGCCTTGTGGAGAGTCAAATCGAAAATCGGTCTTGAAAAATGCCTCCTAGCTAAGTTATCTATACCCTTAGTGAGATGGTGCACTACTACCAAGCAATTCACTCGGCGTTGCTCCTTTTCAAGCTATGGGCGTTCGTTTTGGGCAGCAGCATAACTTGGAACAGTTTGAATTGATCTTAGAGGCTCATGTCGGACACCACTGTCGGTATAATTAACACAGAAAACATGCGCTTTTGCGAGTAAATTGTAATTGTGCGAATTGGAGATTATTGGCAGAGCGCAAAGTTATAAAATACACTGCTGACACAGCTGAAAAAATGCATACATTTGATTCTAGTGCTACGTAAGTGTGAATTCCGGTTTCATAGGTATAATTCTTTTTTGTCAAAATTCAAATAATTAAAGGTTGTATGCAAAACTTTAAGCCTTAAACATTGTCAATGCAGCACTGAAAATTCATTTAGTTGGTAATTTCGGTTTCATAGGTATAATTATTTTTTACCAAAATTCCAACAACAGATGGTTATGATCAACACTCAGAGCCTTTATTCAGCTCTGAAAACTCATAAAATTGCAAATTTCGATTTCATAGGTATAATTATTTTCTTCTCAAAATTCAAACAACTGTAGGTTGTGAGCACCTAAAACACTCTTGATGCAGCTCTGAAAAATTGTAAATTCCGATTTCACAGGTATAATTTTTTTTCTCAAAATTCCAATTTTTGGCTGAGCTCAAACCCTTAAATCCGTTGATGCAGTTCTGAAAACTCGTATGTATAATTGCAAAATTGCAATTTCATAAGTGTAATCCTTTTTCTCGAATACTCAGCCATCAGTGATAACCTCTGAAGGTTGCGCAACTCTCACAAACCACATGGGCAAACACAAAGTCATGTTGAACTTAGACTCGCTAAAATTCAACAGCAAAGCGAGCAAATGAAATTTTTACTCACTGCTAGCGTTTCGCTCAATATGGATTTTAGCTAAAAGTTTGAAAATTAACAACAACAAAAATAGCGTATGACTTCATGCGCATACGTCTGTGCACTTATTTTCGAAATGCTGTCATCTGCTGTATGTACTTTACCTCTATTACCTCACTGTAACCCTCTTCCCTGCCTTTATGCCCTGCTTCTTCTTATCAAGTTATAATCATTGCCGCTCACAACTCAACTTCTTGTTTACATTTGACGCCCGCGAGTCGGAAATTTACTGAACTCACTTTGGTGCTGCTTATTGCACCAAATACCTTTCACACATCCACTCGTACGACTTGCCTGCGTTTTCAGCCACTGTTTTTCTCTCGCGTTGCTTGTACACATACACTTGCATTTATGTGTATATTTACTTATTTTACTTTACTTATGGGTATGTGTGTGTGGAAACGCTTGTTTGTTGTTTTGCTTTCAGTTCCTTCAGTTTCCTTTGATTTGCCCCTAAAGTTCCTTTATTTGCTTTTGGTATTTGTTTCTCCTTTACTTTTGCTTGTGTGTACGAGTGCATACCCTGGATTCATTTACTTCTCGCTGTTGCTGCTTCCTTAATTTTGTTTACGCGCTTTACTGTAATGCCAGCGAATTGCAGGAGATTTTGGGATTTAGAGGAGCACTTTTATTTGTGTGTTGATATTTGATTAGGAATGCAAGAGTATGCATGCTTTTGATTGCACGTGTTTGGGTATTTTGATTTCACTCATTATTGAGTGAAAGTATTTTTATGTACCTGAGAGATATAATTTATAAATTAATTTGAAATATTCTTGTATTTTTAGCAGTGGCTAATGTGCTTTAAGTACACCAGCTTTCAAGGGTATTATAAAATTCGTGGACTACATCCAGTTCCAGGAGAAGTTGAGAGAAGTTCTGAGAATAGACCCAAAAGAAATTAAACGATAAAGATCTGTAGTACAATAGTAAGCTGGGCCTAAGGAGAACCTTAGGTTAGGTTACGTTAAAGCGGTTGTCCTGTGGGACACACTCAGGCTCATATCCCATTGTGATACCGCGTGGGGAGCTTGTCCCTATCTCTCCTAAAACCCGTGTGTGCTTTTCAAAAATTTTAAAATATCTCTGATTTCTGTAGAACTGAGGTCTTCGAACTCATTAAAAAATTGTCTACCCAGAATAGTAAACCTGCGTCTGGATAGAGCAGGGCAGTGGCGCAATAGGTGCGGGATCGTCTCTTCCTCGTCCTCATCTAGACAACTTCTACAGAAGTCATGTGTTTGCACACCCATCCTTTGGGCGTGTCTACCTATTAGGCAGTGCCCCATTATGACTGAGATCAATGTGTTTATTTTGGCTTAGCAGAGATTCTGTGCGTTTAGCATTTAGATTTGGCCACAGTTGACGGGCGATTTTGCAGGTAGCTCCATTACGCCATCTTTCGTTTGCTTTCTTTACAATTTCTTCAAGGATGAGTAACTTACATGTTTGTAAGGGTATCCCTATGTCATTATCTATGTGCTCATCAGATAATTTAGTGCCGAGTCTTGCTAGTTCATCGACTCTATAGTTACCCTCAATGTCGCGATGGCCAGGAACCCATGTTACCTTTAGGTGAAATGACTCAGCCATCTCGTTAAGAGATGTGCGGCATTTCATGGCTACCTTGGAGGTTGTCGACTGTTTTGTGAGAGATTTTATCGCCGCTTGGCTATCAGTGAAAATGTAGATATCATTTCCGGATATCGCATCACACTGTATCAGTGTCGCGGCTTTTATTATTGCCATCAGTTCAGCCTGAAAGACACTACAGTAGTCGGGGAGCCGAAAACTGAAGGAGATCCCCAGATGTTCGGAATATACACCTACGCCCACCCTGCCCTCGAGCTTTGAGCCATTTATGTATACATGGATGGACTTGCCCTGTCTCACATCGTCCCGTTCCCACTCTTCCCTTGAGGGTAGGAGGGTCGTAAACGATGTAATGGCAAGTATAGGCGGGAGTGCATAGTCCACCAGTCCGGGAAGCCTCAAAGTGCCAGCCAGGATTTTACCGTGACCATAATCCGTGTTTTACCACTTGTTTAGAGTGTTCAGCCTTATTGCCGCACTGCGTGCGTTATATTATATATTGCCTGCAGATCTACCGGAAGGAGGTTTAATGTCGCATATAATGCTTTCGACGGTGTGGTTGACATGGCGCCGGTTATAGGAACAGATGCTAGTCTTCACACCTTGTCGAGTTTCTTAATGTTCACACCCTTCTGAAGGGCATCCCACCATATTACAATACCCTAGTAGAGAATTGACCTAACCACTGCTGTGTAGAGCCAATGTATCATTCTGGGTTCCAATCCCCATTTCTTCCCAATAAGCCTTCCGCAGGAGTACATTGCGGTCATAGCTTTACGTGCTCTGTCTGCGAATGTGAGCCCCCAATTTAGCCTTCTATCTAGTATAAATCCTAGATATTTTGCCCCTTCTATTACTCCAAATGGTTTTCCTCCTAGGAATATTCGTTGAAGCGCAGGTGTTTTGTGTTTCCTACTAAAAAGTATCAGATCCGTTTTTTCAGGATTTACTTCTAGTCGTCGACTTTTACACCAAGGTGATAATCTGTTGAGAGATCTTTGTTGGAGGTCACATAATGTAGGAAGGTGTTTCCCCGAGATTGCTATTACAATATCAGGAGGAGAACATTGATTGATATAGTTAGTGACGACGCCAAGATCTTTGGGCTAACAAACTGGAAGATATCTGCAAAGAATCAATATTCTTGGTCAAAGTTATTAAGGGAGGCCAGGGTTCAACCCGGACCCCCACGCCAAGAATGATGATGATGATGAAACGGACGCAGTAAACTGAAAAACTCCAAAAAAGTAAAACACTAGTGAAACTCTATCAGAAAAATAAAATGGAGGCGGTATATTTTTTTTAACTAATTCACAAAAAATTAAATAAAATAAACTTATTTTAAATAACAAAAACAAAAACAAATTAACAACATACATATATAAAACACGGTACTTTACTAGTTAAATAATGTAGGCGCACTTTTTTTCGGTGCAATCCTTAGCTCAACACGTTTTTTAACAAAAAGGGATCCATTTGATTTCCCAAAAGATGGGAGACCCCAGCTGCCGAAATTCAGCAATGCTACTGGTTAAGAGACGAGAAGCAGGGATAATCCATATGATCATTACTACAAATAATGTAGGTACGGCTTAGGCAAACCATTTTTTATGACAGTCAAGCAGCGATCAAGGCACGAGCCTCAACACGCATCAATTCAAGATATGTAAAGGCATGCAGAAGCTCGCTCTCGCTAATCCAACAACACAACACCACACTTTGTTGTGTCCACGGCTACTCTAGAGTGTAGGGTAATGAAGGAGCAGATGAGTGAGCAAGAAGAAGCACTGAACTTTCAGCGAGTGGTAGGGGCCACAAGCATTCCTCGAACGAACTCTATTCTGCGATTGACTAGAGCGTAAGCCAATAGAAGATGACCTCTGATTACTAACTACAGAATCTCCAAAACGCTTTGGCTAAAACTAAATCTTAAAAGGACAAAACGTCTGCTGGGATTCAACAGCTCAACTACCAGCATCTTCGCAGGAGTTATAACGACTCACTGTACTATTGACACCCTGGCCAGAATGGCTGTACCTCACAATGACTTTTGCAGGAGGAGTGCAGATGAAGAAGAAATTGAGTCGATAGAACGCCTCCTCTGTGAATGCCCTGCATTTCAAAGAAGCTGACGATTATTTCTTTGGATTTTGACGATTACTTCTTTGAAGTCCTGAAGATTTGCAAATTGCTGCACTGGAGTGACTAGTTTTTAAAAAGATTTAAGTGATTTAAGAAGCTTCACTAGGGGACAGAAATAAAAATCTGGTATCAAAATGGGGCTTAGAGCCACCTAGTGTATTTTCTTAGACAAGCAACCTGACATAAAGCTTAGGCTTGTGACCGTCTTGGATTTTGTATTTATATATCAGTAATTCAATGTAGTCTGTAAGAAACCCTGTATTTCTGGATTTACTAAATGAATAATAAAAATAATAAAACAATGAGTTACACGCTCAGTGAACAAAACATATCAAAAATGAATGATAATTTTGAGAAAATTCAAACTGATGCATATGTATACCTAATAAAATGAATTAGAATGGATAATAACTGGCTACGACGAATGGGATGGTGCGTGACTACCATTTAGAGAACTTATGTTTTAATCTCTGTTAAAGAATAAAGATTAGGCCGGGTCGATTTGTGGGGAGGCAAAAAAATCGCCCATTGCTCTGTAAAAATCATATTCTAGGGATCAAAATAAGAAACTTTGCCGAAGGAACCATACCTCTAAAACGATTTCTGATGTCCCCCAATTTGAGTCGAACTTTTAGTGTCTTTTGTGGGGAGGCAAAAGAATCGCCCATTGCTCTGTGAAAGATATATTAAATTTGTTACAGAGAAGAAATATATCTTTACAAAAAATTTATGAAAATTAAAAAGTAAAAGAAGAGTAGTTAAAATATTAGAGTACCATAGTATTCTCTCGGGCTGCATAAAAATAAACCGGCATTTCAGCTTTAATCAAAAAAATTCAAAATCGTGCATCATCAATGCGAACAAATAACAGCAAAATTTCAACTGCTACTGAGCAATTTTCCATGCCACCTCCTTGACATCAGCGACTTATGGAATTAATGTACTATAATTTAAATGGCTGACATCGCTCTACCAATAAGGATCGGCTAACTGAGTTGTGCTTGCAATTTTTGGGCTTTGCTGCTTCACATTTTTCTGAAATAAAGCATTGTCCAGTTAAATAATTTAGTTTCTTCCCATAGCACATACAGATTTGAAAGATTCCACATAATTCACATGCCCAAGAGTACAAAAATAATTCCCGCCCAAACAATGCATACTTTGTTACCCGTAGTTTGAAGTTTTGAAGTTGAGCGAAGTCCAGCAGACTGTGAAACAAATGCGCACATGAATGTATGAATTTCTCTTAAATAGCAACAGCACTCAGACTTACAAATGCATAAGTAAATAAAAAAACTATATATGTGGTACAACAACTGACTTCACAAGTGTGTTTGTACCGCTCGCATGGCACAAATCGCTAGCCACTGAAGAACTGTTGGACATCAACTCATGTTTCGTGTATATGTACGAGTATATGCAGGCGCATCTGAAATTGCAATGACAAAATGTGTAGCTTTAGGAGCACACATATGAGCTAAGGTTGATGTATGCATGCACACATATATAGAAATATATATGTACATGTATAGACATATAAATACTTCTTTGTGTTCATACGAAATTTGTTTGGAAAATAAATAAGATGGGATTTTGTGTGAGTAATGAAAATTCAGACAATGCTGATTGTTGCTGCCCCAGCTTGGTAAGTTGCAATTGTAATGACCTGTACTGATGGTCATGTGATATTTTTATTTTCTTATTTTAGCAATGCTAGTATATTCAGTTATATTGAAGATTGTAGACAATAAAATGTTCTGCTGTGCTACGTTGCATTGCCAGTCTTTGTTGAGGACGACAGGGCGTATGAGTGATATTTCTGCAGTTGCAGCAGTTATTAAAATATTCTATTGCCTGGAAATGTTGCTTCGCATTATTTTCTTGTAAGTCTACTACTTTAATATTAGAAAATACAAAATTTGCGACACATACAAACTTACCATTTTGCTTAGAAAATATAGAGCTGATAGAAGTTTTGTTACATTGGATAGACCGCACAGCAAACCAGCTCTGGCTGAAGAATTGTTTGCTGGCAGTATTATTAAAATGACGACTCCAGTTTCCAGTGGCGGTATCCACTTTTATTGTATTCTAAAATATCTTTCTATGCATTAAAGTTGAGCAATTGGAGTTAAGCATTCAATGCACTTTTTTGTTTGTTTTTAACTGAAAGATTTGCAATGGAATAACCAAAAAAAAGTGAAGAAGTATGGAAAAAGTAACTTTTTAAATTTTTTTTTTCAATTTTTAAGCACAAATGTAGAGCAGTGAAAGACTTACAACGGAATAATAAACAACAAAAAAATTGAAGAAGTATGGAAAAAATATTTTTTTTTACTTTTTTTTTAATTCTTAGGCAGAAGGGTAGACCAGAGTTTCCTAGACGTTTTTTAAAATATAAAGGGTGTTTAAATTTCAAGGGCCGATATTGAATGTGAACCACACCTAAACGTCAACGACATCGTTGGGCTCCTTTCTCTGGGGTTTTCTTTATCGCATCGTGACGGGTGATGGAAAATGGATTCATTACAGCAATCCAAAGAAAACAAAGTCACGGGGACTGCTCGGTCATATTTCCACGTCGTCCCCTCGGCCGAATATTCACGCAGCGAGGGTTATGCTATGTATTTAGTGGGACCCAGTTGGTGTTATTTATTATGAACTGTTAAAACCACGCGAAACCATCACTGGGGATCGGTATTGACTTCAATTGATGCGACTGAGCCGAGCACTGCGCGAGAGTGGCAGGAAAAAGGGATTCTACAGCATGACAACGCTCGTCCTCACGTTGCCAACCCCGTCAAAACCTACCTGGAAGCACTGGAATGGGAAATCCTACCCCAACCGCCATATTCTCTAAATATTGCGCCTTCCGATTATCACCTGTTCCGATCCATGACACATGGTCTAGCTGATCAGCAGTTCCATTCATATGAAGAGATCAAAAAATGGCTTGATTCGTGGATATCCTCAAAAGAGGAACAGTTTTACCGCGACGGTATATGAGATCTACCAGAAATATGAGAAGAAGTAGTAGCCAGCGATGGGCAATACTTTCACGGATTCACTTGTAACAATTTTTTCAGAAAAAAGTTGTATTTTCATCAAAAAACAGCGAGAACTTAGTTGCGCACCTAATATAAAGTGAATACCAGGTTTCATTAGAATTACGAGGATTATTTTAAGTTAGTCTTAAGATTTCCATCAATCAAAACGGTTGATTTCATATAATTGAAATCTGAAGACTTAGAAAATATAAGTCGTAGCCGCCGTAGCCGAATGGGTTGGTGAGTGACTACCATTCGGAATTCAGAGTTCGCAAGTTCGAGTCTCGGTGGAAGATCACAATTAAGTAAAAGTTTTTGTTTGTAATACCGGTCGCCCCTCGGCAGGCAATGGCAAACCTCCGAGTGTATTTCTGCCATGAAAAAGCTCCTCATAAAAAAATATTGGCGTTCAGAGTCGGCTTGAAACTGTAGGTCCCTTCATTTGTGGAACAACATCAAGACGCACACCACAAATGGGAGAAGGAGCTCAACTAAACACCCAAGAAAAGGTGTTTGTACTTACCAAGTATATTTAAAAATCAATTTAAAAAATTTGAAATTGCGGTGATAATAATCCTTTCAGAGACTCAGTCAATTACAAGAGTATTCCTTTTAGCCCAACTCTGTTTATTGGAATTTTCAAAGGAGTTATACTGGGTTATACCAACAGCAAATATATTAACCTGAAACACAAACAACTAAAAAACACATTTCGTGAAAGCAATTTATTCTTAGTGTACCATATCTTTGTTACTTAAATGTTTTAAAGTTTATTTGCATTGCAATAATATGAGCAAACTCAACCCTGTGCCAGTATACACATACACACATACATGTCTAGCCGCGCCAGCCACGTACAGCAGAAGTTTAAATTGGTCGCTTGCGGCACTTTGCTGGTTATTGCTAACTTTTGTTGCTAATTTTTTTTTTGATAACACAGAATAATAGCCAAAGGTGGTTTAAAACTCACACGCATACATGCAGAAACACCGATGTAAGTAGTGAATAGATGTAGAAAACTGTATAATCAGTCAAGGCGTAGAATGGTTAATTTTAAAAGTAAATTTTCTTCTTTTTTTGAACAATGCTGATTACGTTTCATTGTGTTCTAAACATAATAAAATGAATAAAATGTTTCGAAGTACCCAGCATTTCTGCAAAATATTTCATAAACCTTTAGGGAGCTCTATCAATTTTAGTATATGCGTGAAATATAAAAACAAGCTTAAGAAGGCACAGAGAATATGAATCACGGACAGTTCAAAGCAGTTGAAGTACGAAAAAGGTCTCATCAGCAATTTCAAATGAGGCCTGCCATTTGATCAGCACCGGAACAGTATTTTGCACCGATTTGCTGTACTTATTTTAATACAACTCAAGATGTTGTAGAAATCGCATTACGAAACTTATAGGGACACCCAAGCATAGTCTCAGCTATTAAAAATAAATATTAAGAAAAAAATTGCTGTGAGTGTTTTTTAAAAACGAAAACAAAAAATTTTTTTCTAAAAAATTTTAAGCAAAAACCTAGAAATGTTTTCCATAATAATAAATATGAAGAACAAAACTAGAAGCATTCGTTTCTAAATAACACAAAAAAACCAATTGGAGGAAGTGACAAAAAAAATATTTTCTCAAAACTTTTGAACAAAAAATAGATTGGAGATAATTAATACTAAAGAAAAAAGTGAAGGGAATGATTTCTAAAAACGACAAAAAACCATAAAATTTTTTGAACAATTTTTCATCTACTAATAAATATGAAGAAAAAAATTAGAGGGAGGGGTGGCGGGGGGGATTTTTAAAAAAGACATAAAAAAATATTTTCCCAAAAATTCTGAGCAAAAAAATTTAATTTTTTCCTTAATAATAAATATTAAGAAACAATTGGAGGCATAAAAAACCAAAACATTTCTGAAAAATGTTGAACAAAAAAATAAAAATGTTTCCTCCAATAATAAATATGAAGATAAAAATTGAGTGATTATTTTTCTTTAATCAAAAAAATATATTGAAATTGTATCCATCGTAATGAATAAAAAATGAGAGGAAGTGTTTTAAAAAACAAAAAAAAAACACTTTTCCAAAATTTTCCACACAAATAAAAAAATTTCCACATTAATAAAAAATTAAAATAATAATAATAAATAAAAAAAACTGAGTGAATGTTAAAAAAAACAGAAAAAAATACTTTCCCAAAAAGTTTCCACAAACATACTTTTCCCCTAATAATAAAGATGAAGAGAAAAAGAACGAAAGTGTTTCTTAAGAAGGACCAAAAAAAATTCTCTAAAAAGTCTTGAACAAAAAAATAAATATTGTTTCCTCTAATAATAAATATTAAGGAAAAAATTCGTAGAAAAAATCTTGGAACAGGCAAAAAAGAAAGAAAAAAAATTTTAAGAAAAAATTATTTATATTTTGCCCAAATATAAAGAAACATATTTTCCCAAAAATTTTGCGCAAAAACGATACATTCTTTTCTTCAAATATAGTTTATCTTTAAAAAATTTTAGAAATAAAATTTACGAAAATGTCGAAAAGAAGCGAAATTAAACCACAAAGTTTTCAACATTGAATAGATCTCAAAATTATTAAATCTTTAAAACAGACAAAAACATACTCTGCCAAAAATATTGAATAATAAGTAAAATTTTTTTAATAAAGAGGAGATTGGAGGAAGTGCTTTTTCAAACAAAAAAAGTATTTAAAAAATTTTGCACAAAACAATAAAATGATTCCCTTAATAATAAATATTAAACAAAATTGGAGGAAGTTGTTTTTAATAAAGACAGAACAAAAAAAAATACTTTTCCGAAAATTATTAAGAAAAAAGTAAAATTTTTCAGAGAATATTTTTCAAATAAATTAATACATTTTTTCCATGAAAATTTGTTTTCTTCAAATATAGTTTATTTTAAATTATCAATAAAAATATGAAAATGTTGAAAACAAGCGAAGTTAAATTACTTTAAAAAACTCAATACACAAATTTTCAACATTGAATAAATCTCAAAATTAGTAAATCTTTAAAAAAGACAAAAAAAAGATCTCCCAACAATTTCGAACAAAACTTAAATTTTCGAAAACAACGAAAGAAAAATTCAGAAAATTTTGCATATAACAATAAAATGTTTCCCCTCATAGAATGAGTTAATGAAAAAAAAAATTGGGGAAAAAGTAAAAAAAAAGTGTAGTACACAAAATAGAAGTGAAACTTTCAAGGCAGACAAAGAAAGAGGGAGAGACCCGAGAGAGAATAGGAGAGAGAAAGAGAGAAAGAATATATATCTAAAGAAATTCACAACATTTGCAGAGAATACAAATAGACAAAATTTACAAAAAACGGAGAAGGGTCGACCGGTGTAAGTAAACGCCGGACACAAGCCATGGCAACAACGCGCACTACTCCGAGCGTTTATCACCCGCACAAACGCAGCGATTCCAGGACTGCAGCAACGCCAAAAACTACCGCAAGGCAATATCAATAAATGCGACGCCGGAATGGATAGCACTTTATAGTACAGGAGTAGTGGGGCCCAGAATCCACAAATCATTCACTCGCATCAGAAACACCACCATCTTCCAAGCGGAATTATACGCAATATTGGAAGCAGCAAACATCATACAACGTAGAAACCGCAAGAGAGTAAAGATTAGAATACACTCGGACAGCCAATCAGTTCTAAAAGCTTTAGATAGCTATACCTACAACTCAAAAACTCTCTTAGAATGCCACAAGGCACTCAATAACCTGGCATCCAAAAACAATGTTTCATTAATTTGGGTACCAGGACATGAGGGATATGACGGCAACAAAAAGGCAGACTTTCAAGCCAAAAAAGGGGCAGATGTAAATTTCATCGGACCTAGTCAGATGTTTGGATTTAACAAAAACAGCCTAAAACAAAAAGTAAAATACTGAGCCAAAACTCTAATAAATCAGCATTGGAACAACGTAGAGGGTCTTAGACACTCCAAAAAGTTCTTAGGTTTCAATGCTAAAAGAGCTAACATGGCCCTCACGTTAAACAAAAAGAGCATTCGCACTGTCACAGGCGCCCTCACGGCTCACTTCACCTGCAACAAACACTTACATAAATTAGGCATAACTAACACCAGCACCTGCAGATTTTGCAGCGAAGATGAGGAGTCTATAGAACATCTCATTATCGAATGTCCGGGGTTGACGCATAGAAGGAAAAAGATTTTAAACAAGTTCATGCTTATAGATGAAGACCTACAATCACTCCCTCAGAAGGAGCTGGTACAATTCATAAACATACTTTACAGTCAATAGACAGCATAGGGTGCACAATAGATCAATATGGTCGCAGTGCTAAAGGTCTATACCTTAACCATTTACTACCATTAACCATTATAATACGCACAAGCACTTGACAGGAAATGGAAATAAGCGCCAAAAAGTAGGCACCAAAAAAACGCCAAAAAAATTGGGACTAAAAAACGCCCCAAATAGTAGACACCAAGGAAATATAACGCCAAAAATTAGCCACCAAAAATATATTTCCCACAATTTTGCACCAACAAACAAGCGCCAAAAAGTAGGCAGTGTTATTTCTCACTAGAAATTAGCAACCACATGGAAAAACTTGGGAAAAATAGGCTAAAGTGTATTTAAGAGTAACTCTCTCTCTCCTTTTCCTCTACGTTATATCTTTTTCTCTCTCGCGGAACGAATTTGCTCAAAACGTTCCATGGCCTCGAAATTTTACGCTCCATTCCAGCTCGTCGAGTGACGCCTAAGATATTTCACTTCAAAATGCTTTCCCAAAAATTATTAACCAAAATAAGATTTTTCGCAAAACAAAACAAAAAATACATTTTCCAAAAATTTTGCATAAGAAAAATGAAATTTTTTCCCAAAGAAATTTAATTTTTTTCCGAAAAATAAAGCAAAAATTTAGGAAAATGTTAAAAAGAACCGAATATGCATATGTTTATTCATATGTTGTTCATATGTCTAAGGTGGCGCAAAATTAGTCACCCTATCGGAAGATCTATAATTTTTGCAAATGGTGTTGTACATTAAACATATTTGACACTTGTGGGTTAGACAGCTGCAGTATACAAATAGATAAGCAATAGAGCCCGCAAAGGTCAAAATAAATCCTTCAAAATAATTTCTTATTATGACTGCTCTAACTAAGAGCGGACCATTTTTAAAGTTGTACATCAATTTTTAACCACACTTTGTAATTGATTATTGAGTTTATTGCTTTGAATTGTTGCAAGGAGTAAATAATAATAATAAAAAAGTAGATAAAAAAAAGTGGATGATTAATTTTACACCATCTTCTGCTATACACTATTACCAAAGAACCATTTAGAGCAGGTTTCTTTAAACTACAAGGCTTAGTTATTCACTTCAGATGCATAAAATTCAATATTTGAATTATATGGGAGATGTGCGCTGTTATTGGCATCAATAATTTTCAGCAATAGTTTTCGCAATGAGGGGGAGCCCCAAGGCTATATAAAGTTCCATGTAACAGTTTTTTCTATTTATTTTATTTAATTAACAGTGAGTGGCGACACGCCCATTGTTTTAACAAAACTTTCAGAATAAAATTTTGTATACACATTCTATGTAGAAATTTATTCAAAGTTAATCTGAATGAGATCAAAATTCCTCATATATTTCCCCTTTGGCGACCTTCATCTCTTCGCCCCTGCTTGGATTTTGTTTTTAAATTTGCACCGAAAAGTCATTATTCGCCACCGCATGTGACCGGCAGCAGATGTCCATGCAAAACTTTTCTCGCCACATTTTCAACAACTCCGAACAAGCACATTTTACTCAGCACAGCGCACAGCATTATCATTAATTTAAGCCCATGTACGAGTATGCGAGTATTTACATTCCTACGCTCCAGTCGCTGTCAGCGCTCACTGAAATGGAGCACGTTCCACCTCTTACTTGAAGCTCATGCACCAGGGTGCATCCAAATTTTCCGCAATTTTTTTTCTCATTTTCATTCTGCACAAACACCACATACATACATGCATACATGGTACGCGTTACAACATATTGTGTTTTCCTTTGTTTTTGCACTTTTCGCTGTTGTTGCATATGGTTTAGAGCAGAGCAAGGTCCCTGAATGAAAATATTTGCGCATAAATTATTTAATGATTGTAATGAAAATGGAATGCCAACATGCGGCTCATTACAGCTGCTGAAATTGCAAATTTGCGCGCGCTCCCAGCGAAAGGAGTTGTTCGAAAATTATGTATAAAATGCCGCGGTGGCCATGAAAAAAAAATCAATTACATAAAAACAAATGTTGCGTGAATGATGACAAACAAAATATATAAACAAATTTATAATTCAAAAGTTTTTGCAATGATTGCAATGAAATTTTGAATGAATTTCTAATTTGCATTGAACATTTTTGGCACCACCCCTCATATGAATAACTCAATAGTGCGTACGTATTCTGTGACCCTTGCGTGCTTATCATTTCGCAGCTGTTCACTGTCGAATTTACAGTATACCTATTTGCATATTGTACCTACATCTATACACTTCCTCCTGCCGCTGGTGGGATTTTCTGCTCGATTTGTATAGCGAACGAGCACTGGTCCAGTTATTCGACCGCCCTCTGTGGAATTAGTATTAATTAACGCATACGTTTTGTTTGCGGTATTATTTGCAATTTTGTAAACAATTGACATTTGACTTTAATTTCATCGAATACATAAATACATTATTGCACTGCTGCCATTTCAGCTGCATTTGTTTGCATTTCCTATTGTATTCATAGGTGGCTGGCCCAGTAATCGTGTATTCCATTCTGGTACATATTTTCATTTGCGCTGACCCATCAGTGCACTTCCGTTGCAAATTGACTAAAATTTGCTACTCGGAATAGCTCAATGTTTTCAAGCAGTTTTACATGCGCTGAATTGAGCTGAATTAAATCGAATGAGTCCAAAATGGCTGCGAGTGTGTTGTGCTGCTTTACTATGTTGCAATGAATGCGGCGGGCCTACGCTGAGTTGACTTTTATTTCATCGAATACATTTGAAATGCCGTTAGTAGTTAATTTCCGTTAGTAGTTGAAAAGAGGCTTATTTTTTGACAATAGCACCAAAACTTTTACTTTACTAAAACACAAAAATGTATGCAAATCCTCAACAAGTAAGCAAGTGAAATACCTGAAGTATCAGTCGGGCACTCCCTAAGTAGCACTAAAGCGCCGTTTTGATAACATTTTGAGACCTCCAACAGGCAGATGTTGATACCAGAGCTGTTGATACAATGGAAAAGATTGATGGGATTTAGGTTGGAGCACTGCTCCATACTGTAGAAAAATAAGCTCCCAGTGACTTTAATCGTGTAGCTGACAACCCCGCATATTTACAGAAAAAGTGGGCAACAGACTCCTTCTCTGAAATGTTCTCAAATCTTCTGCACTGGCGTTACATGGTAAACTTAACTTTTCTGCATATGTGCCGATCGTCCAATGACCGCTAAACGCAACTAAGAATTTGGAAATTGAATGGCGTGAATTTCAAAAGCTCTCTGCAATTTCAAGAGCTCTCCACAAAAAAATGTAGCTCCCACTGGTTTGCGCATTTCTGAAAAACAAATTGAGCAGATCATCTTTAGCAACAGTCAGGAGGATACCGACGGCTGGGAGACTTCTGAGACCAACTCAGTCGACCGCTTCTGGCAAGCTCTTCAGCAATTTCATCAACACACGTCGATACTTGTTCAACATTTTTATACTATACAGGGTGAACGATATGAAGTTTTACCTATTCAAAGCATCATAACTTTTTTGTGTGAAATTAGTTTTTATTGATTTCAAATGCAAAATTGTTCAAAAATGATTACATTGAAGAGATTACACTTCGACGTGGATTTCGTTCAAGTCGAGCCTTCACTCTCTGAACCATTTCTGGCGCTGTTGCGGTTTTTTTGGTGCACCTCCATAGCGTTTTGCAATGCTACCAGTATCATTGTAAAGTTTTATAGTGCGATACACAAACATTTTATTCACTTTGAGGTGACTGAGCTCACGCACTGGCTGGTTGTAATTCTCCAGCCAAATATAACGCAATCACACTATTACGTTTGAATTACATCACAGAAAAAAAAAATTCAACAAAACTGAGACGCAAATGCTTTTGATGGCTTATAAACAATATATTGAACTGTCATAGGAACAATTTTGACGTTGATGTCATGAGCTGTTTTACAAAATACAAGCAGTGGGAAGTTGGTAACACTTCATATCGTTCACCCTGTATATTATTATGTGCGCTGAATTGATGTAAATCTTGCGAATGTGTCAAATATATGTCTGAAGGTATATTTTACTGCCTTACAAGCTTTGTGAAACTGCGCTGAATTGTGCTGAATTATACTGAACTACGCTGAATTGTGCTGAATTGCCATTTAAGTTAAAACACTAAGTCACTCCGTTGTTCTCAAATGAAATGAATTCGTTTTGGTGACGGCAGAATGACTTTAAGTAAGCCTGATAGTCTAGACCAGTTAGTCGTAAAATCTCAATAACTCACTATTTTAACTACTCAGTTGCACTATTTTAATCAAAGTTGCATTTTCTATCATTCAGCCATAGTTAGTTTAAGAAATATATTGGACTCATTCTGCTGAATGGCGCTAAAGTAAATGGACCAACAACACATTCTACTATGATTTTACTATATATTTAGCCTAAAGAATCTCAACTATATCTTAGATTTGTCTTGAATCACCTTAATATAATAATTTAATAATTGATAATCACTTATTTAAATAAATAATGATTTTTGAGTAGGCATAACAGTGCTGAGTTGATCTAAGCTTATCACAATGCTTATGAATATGCAGAACCCCTGCCTACTTAGTTTTCTTTTAACTTAGTTCCCAGTTCGTCCCCCTTAAGATCAAAAGAGTTGCGTTCAGATTCTGTTGAGCGTCTCCAGGTGCTACGTGGCCTACCCACTCCTCGGCCAGCTTAATGGAAGGGGTTCCACAGTAGAGCCTGCCTAGCAATATTGTCATCACTAAGCGTATGCCCTAACCACTGCCACTTAACTTTTCGAATTTCAGCTGCTACATTAAGCTGGTTAACTGTTTTTAGCAGGTCCGAGTTGAATATTGTACGTGGCCAAAAAAATCGCAAAATATGGCGCAGGCAGCGGTTGACAAACGTTTACAGGCGTCTCGTGATTGCCGCGGTTACTTTCCATGTAGTGCAACCAAATAGGAGGACAGATTAGATTAGATTAGATTAGAGTTAAATCAACGCAATTTTCTATGAAGACTGATGTTGTTACAGGGTTTGATTGAATAGTAATGAGCCTTCCCGCGCGGAGCGTCTGCCAAGCGATCAACTGAATCGGCTGTTGGGGGAAAATGATCGTTGGACCTTCCCCTTCCACTAGAAACCGGTTTCAGTTCGCTGGCCACAGCGGTGCAGTCAACATCGCTCCGCGCGTGAAAGCTGTTTTAAAAGTGGGTTAGGATTTTGCAGTGGCGTAAATGCAGCGATCGTTGGAGCAACGCTACTCGATCAAATTTTGCGTAAAACTAAACAGTTTGTACCTCCAGGAAGCACTGTAAACGCGGAATTTTACAAAGAAGTGCTCCTTTGGCTGAAAAATCGCGTCGCCCGGGTTCGGCCCGACCTCGTCAACAATTGGACCCTTCATCACGACAATTTGCTGGTGCACACCGCCTTCCTCTGCACCTCTGCATTGGCCAAGATGGGGGTTCCAGTGCTTCCCCACCCTCCCTACAGCCCAGACCTGTCCCCTCCGGACTTCTTCTTGTTCCCGTGCCTGAAAAGAAAACTGAAGGGGAGGCGTTTCGACTCCATCGAGGCAATCCAAAACACTGTGACAGCCGAATTGAACGCGATTCCGCGAATCCTATTCTGAAGAATAGTAGTTGTATAAGCCAAAAGGTTTAATAAAACTGCTTAAAAAGAAAGGGCTCATTACTTTTCAATCAAACCCTGTATTTTATCAAAAAGGTGCGAGGATGCCAAATTTTGGCTGTAGCCTATCTAATCCTACACTCAACATCTGCCTCAGCACCAACTTCGTGGGCGACAATGCAATCAACGTAGCAAAATTTATCAGCACTTTTACCGTTGTGCACTCACTGCAATCGGCTCTGATATGACCTCATTGAAATGCAGCGCTTTCGTTTTTATAGCGTTGATCTTGAGGCCGGTACCTTGAAGCTTTCGCTGTATGGCTTGTGTAAGCAATTTCAGTTCGCAGAGTTTATAAGCCAGTAAGCAGATATCATCCGCGTATGTCAGGTAACTGAGAAATTAGTGGTTTATATATCACTGAATGCATGAAATCTATTTGAATATTCTTTATCGGGCTTACATTCAGTTTTTTTCTATAAAATTACATTTACACTAAACAGAACTCAGTTTGCGGTGCGCTGAATTGAGCTAAATTTACCACAATACGTACGAGAATTTTATTAGATATAAAAAAAGCCTTAGTGTAATGTACGCTACTGTTTTAGTTTACTTGAACCTATCATGGAATCAATACTAGTTAACTGAATATAGCTGAATTTAATTTTTGAATCATGAAATTTTATTAACGTAAAACAGAACTCATTTTTGGATGCGCTGAATTGCGCTGAATCTGTCATAATGCTTAATGGAGTTTTCAGTGGGCATACAAAAGCCTTAACGAATATTTGATAAACTTTTAATTTACTTGAAATGAAAAAAATCAAGAGCAGTTAGCTAAATTAAATTTTGTGGTCATGAAATTTCATTAAAGTAAGAGAGAACTCATTTTTGAATGCGCTGAATTGAGCTAAATTTACCAGAATGCATATTGGGATTTTCTATGGGTCATAAAGATTAATGGAGCTTTCAGTGGATATACAAAAGCCTTAGCGATGTATTCGATATACTTTTAATTTATTTGAGCATATCATAAAATCAGGAGCAGTTAGCTGAATATAGCTGAATTTAATTTTTTAGTCATGAATTTAATTTCATATTATTAAAGTAAGACAGAACTCATTTTTGTGTGCGCTGAATTGCCATAAACTTTTTATATTGCGTTTATATTGTATTGAGTTAACAAAAAAAATCTAAAAAAGCTTATCTGCAGCTGCGCTGAATCGAACAAAAAAAATAAAAATGAAATCTAAATCCTTGCACTCACGGATGTATTGATAAATTACCGCTAAATTTTTTGAGCTGAACTACTTATTAAATAATTTATTTGTATTTTCATTTTTTGTTACCATTATTTCACTACCGTTTGCATAAACTTAATTCATTATTTATTTACTTTGAGTTGAAAAATATTTTCTAAATTTTTAGTCGCAATATTCGCAATATTCGCTGCGCTACCGTTGACCTATTTATTCCATTCATTCTTTATAAGGAAAAAAAGTAAAATTTAATTGAACCAAGTTCATATCTACACAAAAAAAAACAAAAACGATTTGTCCTTATAACTACATCCTTGCTCATCCATATACAAGTACGCATTTGCATTTACTTGAACTTTATGGCTTTTATGGCATTAACTGAAAAATTCCAATTTCCATGCAAAAATTCATTGCAAATTGAATTTCATGTGCACTTCCGCTTCCACCAGCTTTCATTTTCACTCCGATTTCTTCCTCTCCTGTGGTCAACAATATCAGTTTGACATACTTTTCTATTGAGTTTGCCACATTGGCTTTTGACCTAAGCCAATTTATTTGGTAGCCTTCGTTCTGCTCCATAATCGACCACATACTCGTACTTACACACTCTAAACTTTAGCTTCCAGCTTTTTCACCACTTTCGATGAATACGCATTGTAAACAATAAAAAAAATTTATGAGCATAAATTGCATGAAATTTTATGATATTGAATTGCAACTGACCGTACGCTTGATGAGCCAAAGTGGCGCTGAACTCTTTTTTTATTTGTTATTTTTCGTTTTTTGATGATGTGATATTGAACGAGAATGATTGATGTACTTCATGCACACACATATATATCTCAGTATATACAATGGGGATGAGTGTACATATGTACATAGACACATATGGGATTGTTATTGGTCTTATAGATTCAAATCAACTGCTTGTCCCACAATTGATTGATTTGCTTGACATTTGCGCACAGTTTATGATTTCTTTTCATTCCTTTTCGTCGTAGGTATCACCTTCTCAGCTGTCAATTGAAATTTTAGTATTTCGTTTTCATTTGCATTCAATGATATTTGAGCAGCTTGTCAGCAAAGCTGATTGCTTTTATTATTCAGGTTCATCAATTTGCAGTCAATTTTACGGTCAGTCGAATAAATTCAAAAGGGTAAAGGGCACCTACACGCATACATACGCGTAGGTACATCCAAGTGAAGATATTCATAGGTAGAATGCTTGCGACTGCTTTTAAAAGAAATGCAATGGACATTTATGGCTTGTCTATGAGAGATGAGTTCAAGATGGGGCTGCCACAATTCATATTAAAATAGAAAGCCTTTCACTTACTAAGCACATAAAGAGATAAACTCGACCAAAATAAGTGTTAATAGAATTGTGCTTGCGTTACCTAACATTTATTGGAGCTGAATAGTGCTGGAATATGCTGGAAATGTCTGGAAGGGTAGTACAAGAAGTTTTTATTAGTTGATTAAAAGAGCCAGTTTGTGCTGAATGGGCTAAATTCGTAATGAAAGGTAGCACAGAACTAAAAATCTAACAAATGAAAATTTTTTTGAGCTGCAAATGCCCTGAAGTGCACTACAAGAAGTTCTGATTAGTGCTGAATTGTGCTGAGTACACTAAAATGCAACTGAATGGACTAAATTCGTATGGAAAGGTAGCAATGGGCAAAAAGTCTAACAAATGCACATTTTCTCCGGCGCTGAATACAAATCTATGCAGCTGAATATAAAAAATTAGGGTCAGGAAATATAAACCGCAATTAACTTACATTATTTGCTGCCGAATAGTGCTAAATGAGCTATAAATGCCTTGAAATGCATTACAAGAAGTTTTGATTAGTGCTGAATTGTGCTGAGTAGACTAAAATGCAGCTGAATTAAGCTTAGTTCGCATTAAGAAATTGCAAATAGCTCAAACTGTAACAAATTCACATTTTTTCCGGCGCTGAATATAACTCTATCCAGCTGAATTACCTAAAATTGTAATCAAGATATGTAAAATCCAATTATAACTTATTTTTTGTAAGCTGAAATGTGCTGAATAGATTTCAGTAACTAAAACCAAAATATGGTTTTATTGAAAATTGATTCACGGTCAACATGATTTAATTTTGTGTGCGCAAAAATCACCCTATTAAAGTTTTAAGGGCTTTAAATGATGATATTTAAATAAAATACAGTAAATTGTAAAAACCGTACCATTGCAGAGAGGTTTGGCTTAGTTTTGCAGCAATTTGTTTAGCTTTAAATTTTACATGCTGTATTGAACTAAAATTTACAGGCGTGTATTGTTATATTTCAACACAATGGCGAATTATACAAAGGTATATACTTTCCAGAAAATGAACTATCAGTACGACATTTGCTGCCTCGAATTAAAAGCAAACTCAACAAACAAAAATTTCGAAAATGTATGTATTTCTCTCACTCAATTCCTACTTCTCCAACTTCAAAAAGTCTACGTGCAAATGTAAAGTTATTCAGCATGGCAACCATCACCAGTACATAAATAATAAGCATTTCTTAAATTTTGGTAACAAGCAACTCCCCACATAGAAAAGCGTATGCCAGTCGTCCAGTGGCACTGCAGAAGTTCTGCACTGGGTCAGCACAAGCGAACGAGGGCGAATCATAAATTTTAAGAGCGACAGTGTCCTCAATAACGGAAATTTATATGACAAACAGACAATTCGTGCACACTCACAGGCGCAGGCCACTTTCTAACGGCACCGTGAAGTGAAGCGTTTGTCACGCAAGACGGCGCGGCATGGTGGAATAATGGAAGGAGAGATCGCTTTCAAAATGCAAATTGAATACAATTGATGGTTATGTGGGTCGTAAAAAATTATGCGTCTTTGGAATAGAAGGAGAAAGTTTCCAAAAAATTCTATGAGATTTACAACCCAGTGCGGGGGTTTATGAAATATCTGTGTTTATTATTTGCTGGTCGTAAATTTTTTAACATTTAGCATTTAAATTGCTTAATAAAACACGAGCACTTGGATAATGTTTTATGGTCGGGGTAAGAAATTTATTGTATGAAAATATGTTTTTATGTAGATGAGCGATTACGTATATTTGCAAAAATTTTGTTTTTATGAATAAATAAACGTTGGAAAACTTTTATTAAATTCATTAAATGTTGAATATATTAGCGACTTTTCGGTAATTTTGGGTAAATTCATTTATAATGCAACTGTTTGGTTTAATGATTTTTATGCCTACATAAAAGAGGTGTAGTGGTGCGGTATGAACCGAATATGTCTTCTTATATGGAATAAGAGCTGAATTATTAAGAGAAGTATTGCTGAATTCAGCTGAATAATTATGAGAAGTATTGCTGTATTACGCTGAATTCAGCTGAATAAAACACGTGTTAGCACATTTCAGTATTTGAATGTATTTTTAGTTATGCAGGACTGCGTTAAGCTTCTTACAACCAGAAACTAGAGATTTTGAAATTTTAAGCTTAAATGTAAAGCTTTCAGTTCAGCTACAAATAATACCCTATGCGAATTGGCAAAATTCTAGCCCAGAAAATTGAGCCTGAGTAAACGATGTTTATATTAACAATTGAAAAATCCTTAATATCAAACTTCTTAAAAAATGGTAAGTGCTGCCTACTACTTTCGCCTATGCCGAATTACACTAGTGCTTGGTGATTTTATCAAACAAGTTTTAACAAAAATTTTACATGTAAATTCGAAGTTTAAATTTGTGCTGAATTGCGCTGAATTGTGCTATAGACACGCAAATGATTCAATTGAAAGTCAAAATACTGCTAATGAATATTTGAAGCTTTTCTGTTGCTGAATAAGGCTGAATACCAAAGGTCATTGTTTACTTAAAGAAATGTGTGCAGAATTTTATTATTTAATATTAATAAGCGTTAAATCCTCAAAAAATGTGTGCTAACGATTTTTTTAAGTTTTTCTCTTAATACATTTTGTGCGCTGAATAAGGCTGAATACCTACGAACACTGTGTACTATAAAGTAATATATGAAAAATTTTATTATTTCATATCGAGAAGGGTAAATACTTCAAAATTATATGCTAATACATATTGGAAGCTTTTCGGCTGCTGAATTTTGTGCGTTGAATAAGACTGAATACTCACGAATCTAGTTTTCTATAAAGTAATAACATGAGCTTGCTGATTTTATCAAAACAAGCTTAAGCAAAAAGTTTGAATATATATTTCAAGTTCAAAATGTTGCTGAATTGCGCTGAAATGATTTCTTGGAAAGTCAAAGTAATATTAATATTTGAAGGTTTTCAGTTGCTGAATTCTGTGAGCTGAATAAGACTGAATACCTACGAAGTCTGTTTATTATAATGTAAAATACGCAAAATTTTATTATTTCATATCAAGAATGGTAAATACTTCAAAATTGTGTGCTAATCCATATTTAAAGCTTTGCTGTTGCGGAACTCTGTGCGCTGAATGAGGCTGATTACCTACGAACACTATTTTCTATAAAGTAATGCATGAGAAATGGTCTTATGTCATACCAATAAGAGTAAATGCTTAAAAATTGTACGCGTTGACTTTGCTGAATAGCACAGAGTTCTGCTACCTCTATAGTAATGTATGACTAATGTTACAAAGCCAGTGCTGGTAAGTAAAAGTTATACAAAATTTATTTTTTGAAAAAATTTACTGTAATGAACTTGTTTAACATGCGCTGAATTGTGTCAGAGCTAGCTGAATTTATTAAAACAACATTTGTAAACTTACTGGATATAAGTTCGATGTCTAAAAATGTGCTGAATAGCGTGAGCCATCGAAAGTAATAGCTTTTATAAATAAATTCCCGCGAATAAATATTTATAGTTGTTTTCTTGCTGAATTTGGTCAACAAGGAGAGCTGAATAAGTAAAATACAACTTCTTCTAAAAAATCCGGAAGAAACAAGTTTATTTAACATGCGCTGAATTGCGCTACTGGGGTCAGAAGTTATCAAAAGGAGCATCAGAATGCGTACTTTACTTAAATTTGAAGTTCATAACTGGGCAGAATTGAGTAAAGGTAACAGATTTTATATTATAATTAATTGATTGAGGATGTGTATATCAAGCTTTGAGTTTTGTGCGCTGAATAGCTATAACAGCCTCTAAGAAGTTGTAGATTCTACTGGGTTTTTTTTTTTTTTTTGGAAGCTAATTCCCCAAGATGAGTTTTAGACAAAATATTTTATTTAAATTTAGTGTTGCTGAATGACGCTAAATAGCGCTGAATTGCGCAAAAGCACACTAGATGCCGCCAGAAGAAAGGCCCATACGTTCGCCCAACCCAGTTCTATCTCCAGTTTATTAAGGAAACTGGATTTGAATGGGGTACTGTGAGGAGTAGAGTACACAAAAACCCATGGGAACGAAGTGCCAACCTCATCTTCATTCGTACAAGAAATATATTTTATAATTAAGTATTTGCAAATAAATATTTTGAACCTTATTAAATTTAAATTTTATATGCTGAATAGCGCTGAATTGGTATAAGTTCAGCTGAATTGTATTAATTTGCATTAGAAAGCACTAGAGTTACTAATGTCACCGCAATCAGACCTTTCCAGGCACTTTTTTAATTAAAATTCGTGGCATGCCATTTTGATTTCCATTCCGGTCAACTCACCTGTAAAGATACAAGCAAAGTAAAAACAAAAATCATTAGTATTTTAGCGTCTATTTTTTTCTAAAATATTTTTTATCTCCACTATTTTGTATAATATATATTCATATTTTCATGATTTTTTTTTTGGTTTGTTTTTCCATTAGTGACTGTTTTTTTCCGGCTCATAAAACTCCATAAATCCCATTACCTGCCATATCAAATGTCACTTAGCGCGCACATTTAAAATGCATAAATCAATTAAAAGTGGAAATTTCGTGGCAACCATTATTTATTTGCCCATTATATGTACGTGTATTTGTTTGTTTGTTTTTGTATTTAATTACAAATCTGTGGCTGAGTTTGATGTCATTAAAAATCATTAGCCAGCATTAAGGCAATCAAAAATAATAACAATGTGACTGAGCGAGCGAAAGGACTAATTCAAAAATAACAACAGTGGCGAAAATGTAGTGGACAACAACAATAATTTCAGATGTAAAAATCTACATATTTTTTTAGAGAAACATTGGACATAAAATGCTACACAAACAGCGATAATTGTCAGCCATTGGCATTTATGTGCAATCAGCGTCAAATTGTATGCAATCATACGCCCCGTTGACCCATTTGAAAGAGAAAAAACACGGGCAATTTAAAGATACGAGAATACATGAATGCATTTGCAGGCTCAATTGTGTGCGATTGTTGAAAATGATATGATATGCTTAAAAAATGCAAAAAAAAAACAGATATTGAAAATATATAAATACTGAATAGTCAGTGGTCAGTGCCAGCGCAATAAAGAGTTCTTAAAAATTTAACGGCATAATGCCCTCGTACATGAAAGGATACTTAAGCGATTTAAAAAAATGCGAATTCAATATTATCTAATATAAATCTCATTTAAAAGTTAGCCCTGTATGGCATCACAATGGATGAATTTGATGCCCTGTCCATATAGGCCCTCGTTAGGGCAGCCATTTAGTTTAACCTAACCAACTTAAAAGTTTCAATTTTTCATGAATAGGTGAACACTTTTTTGTTTGGGCTTTCAGCTAATCACAGAAAATCGACTCTCAGATTATTTTTTCATGAAAATTGTTTGCCTCCAAAATTAATCCTAAAGGCCACCTCAAGAAGAACTTAGAAAATTCGTCACGGTGACGCGACGAGTTCTTTACTTACTATTCAACGCATTCTTATGTTTATTTTTTCCTCAATTAATAAAATGCAGAAACAAGACTATGCCATCAAGTAGCCATTATTAAAAAACCAAATATCTTTCGATTATTTATACTGAAATTGCGATTGCCCTTTGAGCTTGATCATTAGGCTTATCATTTCCTTCATTGGAGTTCTCAAACAAATTGAAATTTTTTTACATGCTTGCTTAAGGATCATATGGCAACTTTTGCGGTCTCTCTGAGATTGACTATACATATATGAGAGAAACATTTTATAGTGAGCCAAGAGATACTGATCAGTGGTGTAATTGATAGTTATATATGTAGTTTTAAACCTTCATGGGCGGTTCAGGGAAGCATCAAAAAGTAATAAATATTTTTATTTATTTAATGTAGGGAAAATAACAATAAGTTATTATTTAACAAAAAAAAGGAGCACTAGCTGCCAGAACTTACGGCTCACTGCTCTAATAAGATTATTTTTTGATTAGAAAAGTTAAGCTATTAGAGAGTTAATTTTCTGGAAAAGATTACTAGGCACTATCAGCACATGAATTAATAAAGAAATTGAGTTATGTGGGAAGTAAATTCATAGGATATACGGAAGAATATTTAGATACATAGATATTTAAGTAAAAAGACTTATGGTTTAAATCAATTTTCTCTAATCCGCTCTAATTAAGTAATCTGGCATTTTTTCAATGTTTTCCTGAGAAGGAGTCTTTAGTATTTCCGATGGAAGATGGTTGTTGAAACTTGTGCTCCTAAGATTCATAAAATGCATGCAGTCGTCCAAAAGGTGTTTAATTGTTAATGTTGACAGGGTGTAGTAGGGGCAGGGAGGTGGCCTCTCACCATTTAAAATGTGGGAGTATGTACCGATTGTATGTCCAATGCGAAGTCGGATGAAGACAGTGATGTCCTTGGTACGGCATATGGCTTGATAGTTGGGTTTAGTGCCAGTTGTATTTACATTTGCATAATGGTGTTGCACTGTTCTCCATGCCTCAGTTCTTTTTGCTTCAAAATATTTATTAATTAGTCCGTAGATGTCCTTCTTCAGCATACAATCAAATGTATGCAACGGTTCCATTGCTGCAGCCTTAGCTTTTTGGTCGGCAAGCTCGTTCCCTTTAATACCAACGTGGCCAGGAATCCACATTATTTTGACTTTATTTTGATGCTCAATTAATATGCTCCGTATGCTTGAAATAAGGGGTAATTTGTTTCTTATGTTCATGATACCCGATATTGTAGACTTGCTATCCGAACAAATGATTGCTTTTTCATTAGTTTGTGATGCAACTATTATGGCATTGTATATTGCTATAGCTTCTGCTATGTACACAGAACAGTAGTAAGGTAGTTGACCCTTCGTTATTGTTTCACCATCAGCATTCACTACTGCAAACGTGGTGTGGTCTAGAGTTTTTGAACCATCAGTGTAGATCATTTTCCACTCAGGTCTAAGTGGTGCGACGTATTCTTCAAACCTATGCTGGTATTCTGATGAACTGGTGTTGGATTTAGGAAATGCTAGCAGCAAAGGACTGAAGACTTTCTAAAATGCCAAGGCGGTGAGCTAATTGGGGGCCTTAATTGTAGCCCTGCGGTTATTCCCAGTTTGTTAGCATATTCTAGTGTTCTTAGTATAGTTGACTTGCGATTTTGCACTTTACTTGCAGCAAATAGTGATGAGGTGGCCTCATGTAGAATGTTATTGTTGCAATAGAGAAGTTTTGGGATGAGACTCATGGTGGTGTATTCTGTTCTCTTCGAAATATTGGATAGCCCTGCTTCCACCAATATGTACTGTATCGGAGATATTGGAAAAGCTCGAATGCTTCTGCGTACGGCCGCGTGGTATGTTGGGAAAATTATCTTCACATTACTTTTGGCGCAGTGTCCGTATATTGGCACACCATAGTCGATTTTCGACAAGATGAGAGCCCTAGTAATATTTATCAGATTGGTGGTATGTATAAGACTATGTTTAGATGGCAGATACTTTATAATATTCAATCTGGCAGCTAAGCTCTTTTTTAAATCTAAACAGTGTCCCTTAAAAGTAAGACGCTTATCAAAGAGAATTCCAAGAAATCGTATGCTGTGAGCATTTACAATATTGGTATTATTATAGACTACATAATTTTTTGAAAAAAATCTTATTTTTCTTGATAAATGAATGCATGAAAATATGCGACTAAACTCGCTGTTCCCAAGGTTAGGTGGGTTAGCCTGCTTGTGGTGTGGTAGGCGTGGTTTCTAGGGGTTAGGGGATACGGGAGTTGATGGGTTAACAGTTAAGTTGGTTAGCCCACTTGTGTTGTGAGATATCTATAATAGATAAATAAGACTTATTTATATTAAAAAAAAATATGCGAGTAAACGCTGTCCCCAGGGTTAAGTGGGTTAGCCTGCTTGCGGGATGATAGGGGTGGATTCTAGGGGTTAGGGCTGTGTGTGACTCGGTACCCAAAGGTTAGATAGTGTAGGGGTGTGGTGAGTCAGCACACTTATGGTGTGAGACAAAATTTTAAGAAAAATAAGACTCAATTCAAGAAAATTAGTAATCGACTATATCATGTCTATGTTATCTCAATCGATTTTCAGGTGTAGGAAAATTTAGAAATATGAAAATTTCAAAATGCGATATGTCAGCGAAAAATAATTGATATTTGAGCAAACTCAACGCCATTTGAAAAAGGAAGGCTTGTATTTAAAGATGTCATCCTTTAATTTTGGTGAAAGAAAACATCTGCAAGGCTACATAAACTCAAATATGGGCAAAAGCGGTGTTTTTTGCACTTTTAGGTTAGGATATCTCGAAAACCAGAGCTGATTCAGCGCATCAAAATCCTTCGAAAATATATAGTCCGGTTTCTGGGTCTGAGATGCTGTTGGCCTGTGTAATACATCGTCGGCATAAATAATGTGCGAAATGTTTTTGTATTTGGAAATGAGATGGCTAATTTCATCAAAGGCAAAGTTACCGAAAGTGGAGAACCTTGCGGTATCCCATTCTGGAGAAAATCTCATAAAAGCATTTTATTTATTTTATTCACTTTTTTACTTATTTATTTTTGTTTTTTTATTTATTTGCTTTTTTATTTATTTATTTGCTTTATTTATTTATTTATTTATTTATTTATTAGAAATATAATTATGAATAATTACTTTAAAGTACGTTAGGGGAGGCACCAGTAGCTACGCCTATCATCCTAAAATAATACATACTAATCAATGTTTTACTTAAGTATACAAATTTATTAGAATAAAATGAAATTATGTACGAAATCAATAAACAAAATTATAATAGATAAACAATTCCAATTTGATATTGTATATAAAACCAGAAAGATTTGGCATGTTTTCCAAAGAAATCTCTTTTAGTAAATCTGAAGATTTCCTGCCTCTAATGTTGTTAATGTAGTTTCTGCCGTTGTTGTGCTTAGTTCACTGGTCTTTTATGTGAATAAAGGACAGTGGAACGTTATGCGCCGAACAAAATCCAGTCAGAGTCGGGTGAAGATTTGTGTCTGCTGGAGTGATGCTCCTGTTGAAATAATTGGTTTTAGTCGTTCTTTGTTTGTGGACTGTAGCTGTGTTGGTATGCAATTCGTTTTTACAGTGGAGTTATAGATGGAAAGTAATATCTTTTAGTGCAGTTATAGATACTATCGACTAACCTGAGAATTTCAATTTTAACTAAAGATTCGGAACAAAATTTAGGCTAATTGCTGTAGGTTTTTGCTGTTTTGTCGCCGTTTGCGTTGTCAAGAATTCCGCTGTGTCCTCACGGAAGAACTCACATAACTTTTATATTTTACTTTTGTTTGGACAATTTATTTCGAATCTTATCAATTAAAGGCTCGCTGTTGTTTGCGCTCGACAGAGCTGTGATGGCAGATTTGGTGTCCGTGCAGATTATATTCACTTAGAAGAGAAAGCTTAGTCAATAGCGAGTTTTTTGGCAATCGTCTCGGTGGTAAATGAGCATTTTTAAATATCTTTTGATCTTAATGGAAAAACTAGAAGATTAATTAATATTTGAGATGAAATTATGACTGGAATACATATTGCTAATTTATTTCAATAGTGTCAGAACTCAAAAAAACATATAGATAAAAATCTCTCCAAAGTTTTAAATTTACTATGCCTCTCTGTGAAAAAGTAACCTTATCTAATGCGGTATTTCTAAAAATATTGTCATTTTTTGCACAACATGAAAGGAGCGCATGTGACCATTTCTGCGTTCTTATCTTTAAAAATAATTATATTGGATTATGACACTCCTAAAGTAAATGAGTGATATGAAATATGCTAAGAATCTCACAGTGATTTTAAAAATTTTATGGAAAATAATACTACAATCTGCTAAGTAATCAGATGTAGATTTTTGTATAGTATTTATAATTTTCGAAAAATAAATCACAACTATTTAATGTTTTAAATTAAGTTCAATTATAATTTTTCTAGTATTAAATATCATCTTTTAATATTTTAAATTAAGTAAAATTATAATTTTTTACGTTTTAAGGGGCAAACCGGTTTAGGAGGCCAAAATTTTGGTGTTTTTCGAGAATTTTTTGAACAAAGAAGGAATAATCAGAAATTGTTTAAGTTTAGAGGATATTTTATTTATATTTTTAGGTACACTTATAAATTTTTTTGAAGCTCTTTCCGCGGAAGATAGTGGCGTTAGAGCGTGCACTCAGCACTTCTTCAGCAATTTTTTTTTTTTATTAACAACATATTTCCTGAGAATATGAACCTAATTGTGGTAAAAAAATATTGAAACTTGCATGGTGTTGAAGCGATTGAACACAAAATCGTTTTTTTATACCATATTTTTCATCTATTTTTCTTAAAAAACCATATTTTAAATAATAATATAATCCTATAATTAGGTTCACATAGATTAGAATTGAATAAAGAAAAAATTCCGAAAAATTTTTGAACGATTGGTCGATAACTTTTTAGGCTTGGATGTCCACCAGTTGAAAAAAAGTAGTTTCGAGAAAAACGTCGTTCTAACTAACGCGCGCTACGGTGCGGAAACGACGGGCGGTCACTTAAATGCTCACAGAATCGGGAATAATGCGAATTTCGCTTTAAAACTTTTACCACATATTCCTAAGTAGTTATACTAACGATTTATGCAATAAAAAAGATCGATCCATTCGATCGATTTGATCCATCTAAACAGGTTTGCCCCCTTAAATTGCACTTTTTTACATTTAATATTTAAAGTTAGTTAAATTATATTTGCTGACATTTATATTGCATGTTTTAATATTATATTTTAAATTAAGTTAAATCAATTTTTTTATGTTTTAAATCGAATTAAGTGTTGTTTTTTTAATTTTTAAATAAGCCAAACAATTATGCACTAATCTGATAGATTAAGCAGATGCAACTTTTTTTACAGTATTTACAATTTTCGAAAAACTAGGTAAACATTTTCCATTATTTTAAACTAAGTTACATTATAATATTTCACTTTTAAAACTTTAATATTTTAAATTAAGTTAAGTCATAATTTTTTGCGTTTTAAATTGCATTAAATAGTTTTCTTCTTAATTTTAAACTAATTAAAAAATTAAACTAATTAAAAAAAATATTGCAATCTGGTTGAAATTTTAGAAAAACCAGTCTGTATTCTTTAATATTGTATTCAAAAAAATTTTTTTTCTTTGTTCGCTCTTCTCGGAGGCATAGGGCCTCCTCAAGACACTGCTATCGTACACGGTTCTGTATTGCTGTTTTTGCACCGTCCCATGAGATGTCGGTATCTGCTAGTTCGCGCAGGATCAAACTTGTCCAAGTGTTGTTTGGTCGAATACGACCTCTGCTCCCTTGCGGGTTCCAGTCCAGTGCCATTCATGTGATGCTACCTGGTGATTTTCTCAATGTGTGACCTATCATGTGATCTTTTTGCGTTTGATTTGCCTAAGGTGGTTTCCTCATTTGCTAATCTCCACAGTGCGTCGTTACTGATGGTGTTTCTTCAAAATTAAATTTCTTTATTTCCAAATATTTGGTATTTAAAAAAACAATTATTTATTTTAAATTTAGAGCTTTTGCACATTTTTAATGAAATCTAAAAGCACTTCTACATTCGAAAAATTACAAAAAAATGTGTATTTTTTAAATAACTTTTCATTATACTCTGGATAGTCCTAAATATTAGTCACAAGCCCGTCCTATGAAGGAGTCAAATTATTTTGAGCAAAGAAAAAGTACAAATATTCGACAAAAACTTATTCAATAGATGCCATTACTTTTATTCAAATTCCATATAAATATCGTGTAAATAACAGGTGGCGCTAAAGTAATCCTCCTATCATAAAATGCTATAAATTTTGCGATTGGCCCCTAATGTCAGTTTTGTTTTGACATTTGTGTAGTAAACACATGCAAAATACACGTTAATAAACAATGTTACGCTACACTGCTCCAGAACGCGGAATATTGCTGACTATTTATTTGACCAATAATCGGTCGGTGACTTTGGCACAACGTGAATTTCGTCGCAGATTTCCTCGCCGTCCAACGCCTACTGGTGAAACACTGCGACGTTTAGCCGCTCGCCTCGAAGAGACTGGCACAACACGAGATGCTGCCAGGCGTGGCAGACCCCGGAGTAGCCGTTCTGCAGAGAATATTGCTGCTGTAGCCGAAGATGTCATGGAAGCGCCGTCGACATCGACCAGACGACGTGCCACGCAAATGGGTATCAGTCGACGGTCTTTACAGCGAATTTTGGTACAGGATTTGAAGATGTTTCCGTACAAAGTCCAGACGGTGCATTAGCTGTCAGCTGCTGACCGCCAATCGCGTCTAACATACGCTCAAACCATCCTTAATCACCACCAAGAGGAAGATGATTTTTCATCAAAAATAATCATGAGTGATGAGGCCCATTTCCATCTTAGCGGGTAAGTAAATAAGCAAAATTTACGCTTCTGGGGCACTGAAAATCCGCGTGTAATCCACGAAGAGCCATTACACCCGCTCAAAGTCACTGTATGGTGTGCTGTTTTCGCTGGAGGAGTCATCGGACCTTTTTTCTTCGAAGACGTCGCGGGCCAAACGGTTACGAGTACTGTAAATGGTGAGCGCTACAGAGCAATGATCAATGAGTTCTTTTTGCCGCAAATTGATGAATTGGGATTGGAAAACATGTGGTTTCAACGGGACGGTGCAACGGCACACACTGCACGTGCCACAACCGACATACTGAAGGATGCATTTCCCGGGCGCCTAATCTCCCGTTTTGGCGATTTGCACTGGCCAGCAAGATCGCCTGATTTGACCGCTCCAGACTTCTTTTTGTGGGGCTTTTTGAAGTCGCGGGTTTATGTCAATAAGCCTCAGACTCTTGCAGCTCTTAAAGACAATATCCGTCAAGAATGTGAGGACCTATCGCCGGAAGTTTTAGCCAAAGTGATGGAAAATGCCATAAAAAGGGCTCAAATGGCAATTAACTGTGGCGGCGGCCATTTACATGACATCATATTCTCGACTTGATGTAAAAAAAATTAAAAGACCAAATAAAAATAATCGACAAGAAGAATCAAAGTTTTTCATTTCTTTTGTAAATTACAGCCAAAAAACATCGCAAGGTTACTTTTGCGCCACCTTGTATGTATTTTAATATAATTATCTATCTATTACCAGATTTTTTTTGTTTTTAATTTTCGTAATATAGTCTTTATTGGCATTTAACTGCAACTAACAAACTTCATTGCATTAAATTGCAGTAAAAAAATGCAATTTTCAATGCAACTGCCACAATCTGCTAGTAATTTGATTGCGGCTGAACTGCTTGGGGCAATCTACCCAAACAAGCGAAATGAAATTATTTTACATATGCGTGTACGAGTATGCGTGTTTGTGTACATTCATATGCACGCATGTGGCTTAGCTTGGAGTATAGATATGTGGACGCTTAATCAGCATAAGCACTTTCATCACTGTCAACATGACAAGCCACATGCCAGCGCATCTTTCCCGGCAGAGTAATTCAGAGCAACATCATTGATATTATTGCAATTTTAATGACTACAAAACCATTGAGGCGATCAATGATAAATAAGCTTTTGCAATTGGAATTAATTCAATTTTGAAGAAACAAAAACCCTAACAACATGACAGTTGGCGGACAGCGCGAGTTGGTAGCCGGAAAATGCATTAATATTGCAGGCAAATCGCAAAAGTAATTAACACAATTTCGTAATTTTTGCGCGTACACAAATGAGGGTACACAAACGCATACATACATGCGCCCTATGCACAAAATAGACACTGGATATGGACTCGTATGTATGACAGCTGGCTATCCATAGCAGAAATATGTAATTAATGTGTGGCATCCTCTGTTGATGGCTGCTGCTAATTGAATTGTTGGGGAGTAAAAATACATATTTATGTGTATGTATATACTGGCATATATGTCTGTATGTGTTAAATGTATGCCTCTGTACTTCGCGGAGTCTTCCGCTTCAGCAGCGATGCGCTGTTAGTCATCTGCCCCCTTGGCTATTAAAGCGCAGTCAAATTGCGTGAAAAAATGCTTTTCCGTTATGTGCATACATAGGAATATATACCACAAATACATAAGTTTGCATGCAATTCAGATACTCTATTCGTAGCCTCTAATATTTTTTTTTGAGATGCTAATGAAGCGCGAAACTAAAATCAATTAACCTAATTTCAGTTAATTACCTTTGGGCACCCAAAAATTTTCGTACGATATCTGCTGGGTGTGTAAAGGTGAATGAATTTCAACTCGATTTCATTTATGCGCGCATGTACCAGTACTTGTGTAGTAAGAACAAGCATGAAACTGAAAGTGGCATCGAAGGTATTTGCTGGCAGCTTCAATTAAAAAATTAAAAATAAAACCAATTTTTTTCGAAAAATTTAAAAAAATGTAAATTAAAGTAAAATGTAAAAGTAATTTTGCATTCAGCTCATTAATTTTCATAACATAAAAGTGCTGGAGTTGTAATTGTGGAGCAGCACCAAGAGGCACGTCACAAATAAGAGAGGGAACTCGGCCAAACTCCCAAAAAGGGTGTAAGCGCCTACTAAATATAAAGGCTGGTCAGATTAGTGGCACTTTTACAAATAGGGGTTTTTTGATAGACATCGTGATTACTGTCAAACTAAATACATAACTTTTTTCAGGAATTATTGCCATTTCATAATGGAAAAATTTACGTCTCAACAACGCTTACTAATCTTTCAAGTGTATTACGAAAATCGACGCTCTGTGAAAAATGTTCATCGAGTGCTCAGGCAAACTTAGGGTGTTCACCGACGAGGCCCATTTTTGGCTTAATATACGTTGTATACCTATGAAATGAGACTCTCAGCTATTCGTCCATAGATGTCGCTAGGAGTATTTTTAAACCTTCCCAAATGTTTCGTTTTTTCTCGTCTGTCAATATTCAATATTCAGTTCATTGTTTGTTACGTTTTATAAAACAATGCATTTTGTCGCTCTTAAAAATGTCAAATTTCGTGCCTTCAGACTACGATTTGCGGACATCGTTGATTTTCTGTTATCAATTGAAGAAAAACGCTTTTCAAGTTCATCTTTTTTGCATCGAATCGCTACGGGTGATGAAAAATGGGTGTATTTCTCGAATCCCAAGCGTGAACGATCGAATGGTCCACCCGGCCACAAGCCACAAACAACGGCCAAACCAAATCACTTCGGCCGCAAGGCAATGCTGTGTGTTTTCTGGGATCAGCGTGGTGTGATTTGGTACGAGCTATTAAAGCCAGGTGAAACAGTAGACGGTGCACGGTACCAACGACAATTGGCCGATTTGAACAACGCTATACACCGAAAACGCCCAGAATATACCGATCGGCGTCACAAACTTGGTGCCTTCCGATTATCATTTGTTTGCATGGATGGGCCGAGCAACGCTTCAATTCTCACGGAGAAGCCAAAATATGGTTCGATGATTGGTTTGCGGCCAAAGATGGCCAATTTTGTTGGCGCGGCATCCACAAATTGCCTGAGAGATGGGAAAAATGTGTCGCTAGCGATTGCTATTATTTTGAAGATTAAATTTGTAACCATTTTTTGTTAATAAACGTTTGAACGTTAATAAGAAAAATTGCCAAATTTGGGCGGAAGAACAACCCACAGTCAATCAAGAGGATCTGTTACATGAATTGAAAACAACCTTTGGTGCGGTCTATGGGTTAGAGAAATCATCGGCCCATATTTCTTCAAAGACGAGGCTGGCGCGAATGTAACAGTCAATGATGAACACTATCGCGTCATGATAAACCAATTTTTGATGCCCGAAATTGAAGCCCGTGATCTTCGCAACATTTGGTTGCCACGAGACGGCGGTCGACGCTACTTGCCATACAGCCTGTGAAAAAATGGATTTACTTATCGTCGGTGAGTAATTTATCTCTCGTCTCGCTCTAGTGTATTGACTACCAAAATCGTGTGATATCACACCCTTGGGCTTTTATTTGTGGGGATATGCAAAGTCTAAATGCTTTGTGGATAAACCAGCTTCGATTGAGGCATTGGAAGCCAACATTGCTAAAGTTAGTCACGAGATACCGACCGAAGGTCTCCAGCAAGTCATTCAAAATTGGATTTACGGATGACCGAGTGCGGCCAACTTTTGAAAGGGACTATTTTCAAAAAATAGATTTCATGAATTGTTCTACACAAAAAAATAAGAAATCAATTGGAATATGTATTGCTTTATTTGAATCTAAAATCCGATGCCACCAAATTGATAACCCTTTATAATATATAATATATAATAAATGCGAGTATTTATGTAAGTACTTGGGTACTAATTATATAAAATCAGAGTATTAAAAATCCCATGTGACATGTTGCAAAAACGTATTTCGAGGCTTTATGATTTGGAGAAAATACGCAACACCGTCAAGCAAAAAAATTATAAAAAATAAACGCGGCTTTTTAGCAAATTTAAGTTTGCTTCTTATTATACTAAAATTTAATGGGTTATACGGCTGCGTACTCATTTTTTTTTTTATTTAATTAAAATTTTAATATAATTTTATTTTTAGCATAAAATTATAAAATTTTAACTCTTATTTGAGGTTTGAGATATATTTGAGCCACCAAAGGGCCCAAAAATGATGGTTTATGTATTCCTCTTTTGATTTTTGTGAGAAAACCCATAGTATAAATTTCCAAGTAATATATTTTTAGACTTTTGGACAAAACATTTTAAGTATTTGCAAAATTTTTTTTTTTTCTTCCTTCCACTCCTCGTAAGGGCATAGGGGCTCTGCAAGGAGTCTTAAGCATGTGCCATTTTGTGCTGTTGCTTTAGCAGCATCCCAGGTAGGTTATTTTCAATATGAAAATTTTATTTGACACCGAAAAAAATGTAGCTCCACTAGACTAGCCTTTTGTAATTTTTAACAAATTCAACCCAAGTTATCGTTTTTCAAACAAATTTCCTGCACTCCGCATCTTGCCCTTCGATTTTTCACAAAGTGTTAGCGGCATAATGCCAGTTTTTGTAGTAGGAAAATTCGAGTTTTTTGAAAAGATGCTCAAATGTATTTTCTTCATCGGCATTTAGTTTTTGGAATTCGCGAGTTCTGTTCACTCCATTTTCTTATTAGAAAATTCTTCTTAATCTTTGAACCAAATTTTGGATTTTTTTTGCGTTTTCTTTTCTTTCGCAATATTCTCTTACTCGTTTAAAATTTCGTAAGTTTATAATTTTGAGTTCTAAATAACCTGCACATGTTTGAAATATGCAATCCACAAGAGCTTTTACTTTAAATAATTGAACAAAATCTCCACGCTTGTCACTAAAAAAGGACGTATCCTCGAGTGATCCTCCCTTACCTACCATAGACGTTCCCTCGAGTTGTTCAACTGCTCTGCAAAATGAAATAAGATTCAGTTTGAAATGTCAAATAATATAGTTTATAATTAAAAGCGCAATAAAAATTACTCATTTTGTTCCTCTCACCCCTCAATCTGGCCGAAAGATCTTGGAACACTAAAAAGAAAAAGAACTTAAACAAGAGCTCAATAGGAAAGTGGAGCTCACGTTGTACGGACTACATGAGTCCGTAATTTAATTGGGAAAGAAGGTTTCGTAATACAATTGAAGAGGAGGGATGGCACAAAGGCATGAAGACTGGTCATAGAACTTTTCACATCTATACAGATGGCTCTAAAGCTCTAGATGGAGCGATAGCGGGTATTTACTGCTCAAGACTAGGAATAAAGTAGCATATCAAGCTGTCAGACCACAGCAGTATTTTCCAAGCGGAAGTTTTTGCTGTGGGGAAAGCCGCGGAGCTAGCCCGCACAAGAACAAGAAAGAACTCAACAATTAATATATACGCGGATAGTCAAGCAGCAATAAAAGTAATAAGCTCATATTGTATTAAATCTAAAAATGTTCGACGGAGCAGGGAGGCCATAGAAAGGCTAGCAGCAAACAATAGGCTGCATATCTACTAGGTACCAGGTCACAAAGGCATTGTGGGGAACGAAATAGTAGATGAGATAGCAAAAAGTGCTGTAAGACTACCATTTGAACAAGAAAGGACATACCAAAACCGCTAAACACAATATACAATGAAATGGACGACCACATGAAAAGGCGAGTGGAAGCTAGATGGACCAATCTGACCACATGAGAAACAGCAAAAGTTATGTGTAGAACTAACAACAAAAAACGACTCAATTCGTACTTACGCTCTCGCGAAGGGAGTGCAGAACTATCACAGGAACTATCTATTGGCTGCACATGCGTACAAGATAGGGATTGCTAACACGGACAAATGCAGGAAATGCAGAGAGGATGTTGAGGAAACTTTAGAACACCTTCTGTGCGTTTGTCCGGCATTATTAAAACGCGTCTAAAACGCCTGGGAGCCCCACTGTTTGAAGGTCTGGAGGACGTCTCAAAAAAGGAGCTCCCAGCTCTACTTAGATTCGCCAAAAGCGCTGACATCATACATGATGTCTACTTTCGGTATTCATAGAGGTCGGTCTCCATCTGGTATCGCTAGGGACCAAAAGGTCTATGCGTGGCTTATTGCCAAGCAGGCTAACCTAACCTAACGTAAACAAGAGCTTTGCCGATTACTGTGACTTTTCGCTTCGCTCACATTGGTATTAAAAATTTCGGTTTTCTCTTCTTTAACTGCATTTTGGTTCCCTGTCACATAAAACTAACTTTCATTATCTTTGTTGGCGTGACTGTCTAGGCTCCCACAATAACTTCGACAAAAAATCTCGATCCTTTGCAGACATCTTCAAGTGTTTCAGTTCGAAAGTCCTGGAGCCATCATCAACTGTGCCAATCCAGATTTTCTTTGAGCGACTGCTTTTATAAGGCACATAAAGTTTACTATTGTAGACCTTTTTTGCAATATCGCTTGGGTTATTCCTCCAAATATTTGACGATTTCAGAGTCAGAATTTTTCAAATACCAAATCGTCATATTCGACTAAATCCGCGTTTAGTAAGAACCGATTCGATCCACGATGATTCATAATGACTCACTAATGAGATTCACCGGAAAGCGCTCAGAACTGTTTGCTTTACCAATATATGTACCTATTTTTTATATTTTTCTTTTTTGTTTCCATTAAAATTTTTTGTGTTTTTTTACCACAACGAAGGCTTTTTGAAGCAATTAACAAAATACTTATGCCGAGCGTGGCATTGCCACTGTTCAACTCGAATTTGAAGTACAAGCGTGGAACGGAGAACAAAAAAAAAAGATTTAATTCCCGCAATCTATTTTATAGCCTAGCAATGCAAAAAATGTGCGAGATGTGGAAATAAATTACAAAAAAAAAAATTTTTTAACTTGTGAAATATATAAAAATTTATGAAAAAGTTATAAAATTTAAATAATTGACTGCCACCACCCGGCATACAAATTTATTTACTCAAGTGTGCACTTCAACACACCAAAATACGTACGATTCGAATACAATAAAAAGTATATCTTCACGCAACGCTCGCAGCTCTCCATTCACCATTAATGAACATAAATAAAGAATTTATTAAAAATTCAAATGAAATACATTTTCGCTACAGCTTTTGTTGCTGTTATTTTATAACACGAAATCTTTCGCGATTTTTTTTTTTTTATTTTTTTTTTTTTTTTTATTTTTTTTTTAGACTAAAACAATTTCAACATGTTTTGTTTCATTCGATTTTTTTTTTTTTTGTATTTTCAAAACCTTGTTGTATGCCATTTGTGATTATTCCTTCATGCGTTGGTAGTTGGCACGCGCCCGCAAATCAACCAACCGAGCTAAACCGTTATAGCCTGAACTATGAACAAACGTATTCAGCTCTGCAGGCAGTGTTGTTGTGTGTTTCATGTTATTGTTGGCAGTTGCCGAGGGATTAAGCAGAAACAATCAATTTCGAGCGGCACACACACATACATGCAAGGAGACTTATATGTACAAATACTCGCACAAAATAATGATTTTCGTGGCCTGTAGCCCAATTACGCTCGAATAGTTGCGGAAATTAACTGCAGCGATGCAAGTGTATGCGTGCATACATACACGCACATACAAGTGGAGACTACTGCAAATATTTGCGAGCCACACACACACTTCCGTTCTTCCGTTCTCAACCATGGCATGTTTTATGCATAGCATACATTTAGGTGCTTTAAGCCGCTTCATAAGCGCATATTACGCTTGACATGCCATTTCGCACAGGCATATACTCGTATATATGGCATTAAGCGATTTGTTTGAAAAATATGCATACACACTCGCATATAAAGAATAATAATATAATTTGTATTGCCTACTAAATTGCAAACGCTCTATGCTGCGATAATCCCATTTGCTATATAATGAATAAATGGACGCGTTAAGGATTTTGCAGATTACTTTTTTATGTCACTCACTAAGCTTTTAAATTTTGCTGCACATTATTTATATTGGTCCAGTGAGGAGTTTTTTGTCACTATAATGATTTTTGGGTACTGTTAATTTTGCTCAATAATTTTATTTACTTACGATTTACACTTTCAATTGGCTCGGGTTGCCTAAAAAATAGCTGCCAATTTGACAGCTTCTAGTTTTTATGAGGATTAAAAATTAAGCATCGCTGACATGAAACCTGGTATTAAGGAGTTGTTGTCGTTAGTTTTTGTTTGATTGTTTTATTCAAGCGCAAAAACATTTCGAATTTGTGCGTGAATGAAATTCTGTTATTGATCAATATTTATGCGAAATTAGTTTTTATTTACTTCCGGCAAAATTTATTTATTTTATTTACTGCGCAGTGCAAGAATTGAAAGTTAATTTGCAAATATAGTTACTAAAAGTTATTTGATTGCTTCGCAAATCACGAAGAACTGTAAAGCGGATAAACACATTTTTTTAGTTATTTACATCAGATTGCATACAGGGTTGCCCATATTCAACGGACCCGACGTATTTCGATGACTCTTTGGGGCCATTCCAATCGACGAGGCTTGTCCGCAGGCAAGAATCTTTGCGTCAATTGAATCTTATACGGGAATAAATGCAAATCAATGCCGATAATTCAGTGTAAAGTGGTTCGAGCAATGCCCAACTGCTGAGAACGGCGATTTTGGGATGTCCTTGGCGACGCCTTACTCGGTTTTGATTTGGCCTCTTTGGATTAGAAAGAGCATCACCAGTCGAAAACCTTTCGTACAAACGTTTAATGGTGTTCTTAGAAAGTGCGCTTTTCACATTATTTAATTTTTTGTACGCACGTTGTGTTTTCACAATTGACTTCTTTTGTTGAATGTAAATTTCAACAATTTGGGAGCGCTCGCATGGCGTGTATTGTTCCATGGTAAAAATCTGCTTGGACTGACGCTTCCAACGCGGTATGTCATTAAGCGATCTGACGTCTCTGTCAAAAGATACAGGGTTGCCAGGTGGGTCCGTCGAATATTGGCAGCCCTGTATAAAAAAATGTATCTTGTTCTCCTTATAATAGTGGAACTAAACCTTCTCAGAATGCTAGGGTTAAGGAGTTACATACGTCCCGGATTTTCAAAAAATCGACTTTTTCTTGCAGATTATAATAATTATTATTCTTTATAGTTTTAGGCGCATCTCTCTGGAAGTCGATTGTAAAAATTCCCTATAGATACAAAGTTATGGTAGAAAATGTAACTGCCCGACGAGAGTTTGATGCGCACAGGTAGCTGTCCTTCGTTTTCGCGAGACCTCGAGTGAAATGCACTTGAAAGTTTAAACTCGTTTTTCTCAAAACTACTTTTTCCGCCACGATCTGCATGATAACTCATACAGTTTTTAATATTTTTTGTTGCTGTTGTTTTTGTTTTAATATTCGAAAGTGTTTTCTCTATAGTCTGTCGAGCCGGATTTTTGATATTTTTGTTAAAAAATTGTATAACATAATTAAAGTGTGACGTTTATGACGTAAAACGCATATTTTTTTTTAAAAGCCGTAAATTGCAAAAGTTTTCGAAATTCAGATATCCAGCTCGACAAACCAGAACTACAATTTTATTTTACAAGACTTTTTTTGCTTTTTGCAGATTCATCAACATTACAAGGAGAAATGATGCAGACCGCGGGGCAACTTTGTTTCATTGTACTTTGGGTCACGTGATTTTTTATGTACAGTAGAATCCGTTTATTATGACTCCGCTTATATTGACCAACCACCTAGAATGACGTAACTACACTATGAACTTTTGTTTTCATATAAAATTCTTTATAAAAACAGTCTGTACTAATTTTTGTAAAGAAAAACTAATATACATTTTTTATAACGTTTGAGCACCAATAAACATTGTATAAATTTTTTTCATATTTATTTCTATTGTTATCCCTTCTACAAACATTTTTCCTTTTAGCGCATTTTTGGCGCTGCTGGACGTATGTAACCCCTTAGAGGAAAGTATGCGAGTAAACAATTCAAAATGGCAGATTATGTTCGGAACAGCAAGTATGGTAGTGCAATGCTAATATTATTCTTAATACAAAGGCTACAGAAAAGCGGCACAAAAGTCATACGAAGCCACCTCGATGCCCTAATACGAGGGGTGCCTTTTATATTTCGGGATTAGAGATCAAAAACAAATTTTAATTATCGAAAATTACTTTATTGTTTTTCAAAATATTCTCCATGAAGATCTATACACTTTTGCATGCGTTTGAACCAATTGTCGAAGCACTTTTGCCACTCTGAATATGGTACCTCCAAACATGCATTCTGAATGCCGCAACCGCTTCTTCAGGTGTCGAAAAACGTTGACCTCTCAGTTTGTCTTTTACGTACGGGAATAAAAAGAAGTCATTCGGTGCCAAGTCAGGACTATACGGCGGATGACCCATTAATTCGATGTTTTGGGTGCTCAAAAATGCAATTGTTTGAGCCGATGTGTGAGAGCTCGCATTGTCCTGGTGAAGAGTGATCCGTCTTTGGCGATTGGTTTTCCTAATTTCTTGGAAGACAACTGCCAAACAAATGGTTGTGTACCACTCAGAATTTACTGTTCTGCGTTGTTCTAGTGGTACGGTTGCGACATGTCCAACAACTTTTGTTGGATTTGGCTCATCTTGAAACACCCATACAGTCGACTGCTGTTTACTTTCGGGCTCATACGCGTCAATCCATGATTCATCACCTGTCACGATGTCATAGACGTGTTTCGAAGCCCCGCGATCGTATTTTTTGAGCATTTCCTTCGACCAATCGACTCAAGCCTTTTTTTGAGCGATTGACAAATTGTGTGGGATCCAACGCGAACAAATTTTTTTGACAATCAAATGTTTATGCAATATTGAATGTATGCTGGTCCCACTAATGCCTAAGATTGTCTCAATCTCACGATAGGTCACATGACGATCTTGCAATATCAGTTCGCGCACAGCATCAATGGTTTTCGGAACAACAACTGATTTTGGACGAATTTCACGAAATTCGTCTTGGAGTGAACTACGACCACGATTGAATTCACCATACCATCGATAAACACTGGTCCTTGATGGAGCTTCATCGCCAAAAAATGAATTAAGTTCATCCATGCAATGTTGCTGAGTTAATCCACGTCGAAAGTTGTAAAACATAATCGCACGAAAATGTTCACGATTTAATTCCACTCCTCGTACTCGTAGTAGCATGTAAATGAATATCAAAAAAAAATTATTTTCTCGAGTTAAGAGTCCAGCAGATCTGAATGTTTTGGTTGTTGTACTCACCAAACATAGAGCGACTAAGGCTAATTCCAAACTAGTATTTTTGCCACCTAAGTCCTTAAAGTATGTTGAAATTGAAATTTGAAAAGGTCGCGCCAAAGGAGCGCCAGGAGATTTGGTGGCTCCTAAAACACTGAGGCTAAAAAGCCCATTGTATTTAGAGCTCTGGAAAGAGGGTAGATAGTCAAGGGGGAAGGAGACAAGTATTAGGGAAAGAAATAGGAAAGAATAGAGACAGAGATAGAGATATTTAGTCCTGTGAGAATTTTCCAGATTCTTTGGCAAATCTGTGAATATCCTACAGTTTTAGAGAACTAATATTACTCATTCTCACGACATCGGAACCCAAAACTCGTATCCGTGCTCTAGCAAAGGCAGAACACTCATAGAGGAACTGCTCGGTGTTATCCGCCTCCTCCAAGCAAGACAGGCACACAGGGTCCCCAATGGTTCCAATGGTGGTCATATGCCGATCCCATGGGTTGTGTCCTGTAATGACACCGGCCATCCACCGAACGTCTTTCCTTCCAAGTTTTAGTAAAAAGTTTGACAGTTTTCTGTTCGGACTTGTTAAAAAAACACTTTGGAGTTCTGCAGCGTTCTAGACCGGACCATCGCTCTTTATGTAGATTGCCTACATAATCGCTAATCCAATTCTTGATTCCTGCGGAACTGATTCCGATTATTGGCTCTGGCCGCTGTGGGGGAACTTCTGATCCACGGTAGGCCAATTCATCGGCAATTTCGTTTTCTTGAACACCGGAGTGTCCTGGAACACATATAAGTACAAGCCTGTTTTGTCTTGCGACAGAATTATATCCCTGAACAATCTTTGAGGTTTGCTTCGCCGTCTCCAGGGCCCTTCAGTGCAACCTGACTGCACTGAAAACTCCAATCTGTTTCCCGCTCCATCTCCTCTCGATTATCCCTTAAAGTATGTTAGTTTTATTTGCAATTTTTAAGCAAATAAATCGGTTTTTGGAACTTTCTTCAATGGCCTAAACCCTTAAAGTTCACCTGCAGAACCTTCGGTCACAGCTCAATAGGAAAGTGGAGCTAAGGTTGCACACACTACATGACTCCGTCCTTTAATTGGGAGAGAAGGTTTCGCACTACAATTGAAGAGGAGGGATGGCACAAAGGCATGAAGCCTGGCCATAGAACTTTTCACATCCATACAGACGGCTCTAAAACTTTAGACGGAGTGGGAGCGGGTATTTACTGCTCAAAACCAGGGATAAGGCAGCCTATCAAGCTGCCAGACCACAGCAGTATTTTCCAAGCGGAAGTTTTTCTGTGGGGAAAGCCGCAGAGCTAGCCTACAATAGAACAAGAAACAACTCAACAATTAATATATACGTGGACAGTCAAGCAGCAATAAAAGCAATAAGCTCATATTGTATTAAGTCCAAAAATGTTCGACGGAGCAGGGAAGCCATAGAAAGGCTAGCCGCCAACAATAGGCTGCATATCTACTAGGTACCTGGTCACAAAGGCATTATGAGGAACGAAATAGTAGATGAGATAGCAAAAAGTGCTGTTAGACTACCTTTGAACAAGAGAACGACATACCGAGACCGCTAAACACAATATACAATGAAATTGACGACCACATGAAAAGGCGAGTGGAAGCCAGATGGACTAATCTGATCACATGAGAAACAGCAAAAGTCATGTGTAGAACTAACGACAAAAAACTGACTCAATTCGTACTTATGCTCTCGCGAAAGGACTGCTGAACTATCATAGGTATGCTAACAGATCGCAATCTATTGGCTGCACATGCTTACAAGATAGGGATTGCTAACACGGACAAATGCTGGAAATGCAGAGAGAATGTTGAGCAAACTTTAGAACACCTTCTGCGCGTTTGTCCGGCATTATTAAACGCGTCTAAAATGCCTGGGAGCCCCACTGTTTGAAGGTCTGGAGGACGTCTCAAAAGCGGAGCTCCCAGCTCTACTTAGATTCGCCAAAAGCACTGACATCCTACATGATGTCTACTTTCGGTATTCATAGAGGTCGGTCTCCATCTGGTACCGTTAGGGACCAAAAGGTCTATGCGTGACTTGTTGCCAACCAGGCTAATCTAACCTAACCTATCAAATAAAAATTGCCCGCCATCAAAACTATGTATTCAGAACATTCCGCATGCGCCGACTGAGCTCTCTCGATGCTGACCCCAGATTTTTTGTGTTTTCTTTTTTATGCATTTTAAGCATTTAATTAAGTTTTATGCAGCATTTACCAACTCCAAAAATATTTTACATCTTTAACTATATTTGATTTTCCCTAAGAAAAGGCAGCATATCTCCAAAATGGTCCTGCTTAATAAATTTTGGGAAACCAAATTTTCGAAACCAGATTGTAAGTGTTTCAATCGATACAGGAATATTTAATTAACCTTCTTACACCATTTACCGGCTTCAAAAACATTTTCCGGCACTATCCACACTAAACTCTCACTAAAAAAGGGCGGAATATTTCCAACGTTGTCCTCTTTAATCAATTTTGGGGCAATATTAATTACTTATCACGCATTATTAAACGCTTCATGCTCAAGTGCAACGAAATTGCCGTGCAAGGCAATAAAAATTTTTCCCAAAAAACATTAAGTAAAAGAAACGGGGCAGTTGAATGTGGTCAACTTGGCTTAGTTGGCCCAAAACAGAACTTGGTCGCATGCCTAATGACAACCAAATAAAAGAAAATTTTCAAGCGACCTCGAAAACACTCTCGCACTAAGTGAACGCAAAAAAACAAAACAAGCATGCAAATTAAAAGTAAGAAGAAGAGGCAAACAAAAAAAAGTAAGCGCATAAAAAGTATACATTGCGGTACAAATAAAACAGAGCAAGTGGCCACAAGCGACAGGCGACAGACGGCAGGCGGCAAATATTTAACTTTGCCTTTGGCGGCAACTCAGTAAATGGCAAATCATGTCGACGGCAATGAAGTACAAAAAGAATTAGGTTAGACGTTGCGTTTCACTGACTCTGCTTACACATAAAATCTTCCTTGCTTTGCGCTTTTGAATCGCTTTTGAAATTCCATCCTCCATTCAGACAATTGTCATGCAACCTAATGACAGCAAACGTTTATTGCCAACACTGATCAGTATCGCTCAGCGCTCTTCTCTGCAGCTGCCGCCTGCTTTTCAAGTGCCAGTGTTGACTTCACATTTTTTTTCTTCTGATTTTTCTTTCATTGCAAAAGTTATGTGCTGCTTTGTTTAACCGCAGTCGCACCGACATATTTGTGAGCAAAACAAATTGTAAGCGGAGATTGTGTTGAATAAATAGACAGCCGTAAACGTATTGGTGGAGGGCGCGAGCGAGGACCAGTCGGTGTGTGTTTGGCTGAAATACGCAAATAGCGGCCAGTAGCGTTTGTCGGGCATCACAAATTCTATCTGAATTGCTGTGATTTTTCTTTTAACTTATTTCTTTCCCTTTTTGTTTACAGATGCCAATCTTAACTGTCAAATGGTAAATACACAGTCGCTGGTGGCAATCTCTTTGCATGTCTTTCATTTCATTTCCCCTACTCGCGTTTTTATTTGTCCTCTTTTTAATTCGTCTAGTTTTCTTCAAATACTTTGAAGCGCTTCACTTTTTTGCTTTGTGGGATTTTTGTATTTACTTAAAGTTGAAACGCCTTGGCGACTATAAATGCGCACTGTCAAAGCAAAAGTGTGGCGCTTATGGCTTTTTTGTATTTTAGCTTTTTTTCTTTTTTTTTTTTTTGCTGGCTGAAAATATGATGCATTAGAGAAACTTTGAAATTTTCATATTTTGTTCAAATAAAATATTTTCATTCTCACAACTTCTTCAATGATTTTTATGTATCACCGTCCAGAAAGAAAAGTGGCAAGGGCCTTAAGCACCCGATTTGGACTATAAAAATATACGATATGTTCTTATTAGCTTATTTCCGGATTAAACAAAGTTAGCTTTTCTATTTTCTATGGCCTAAGGTTATCTATGACCAGAAAATTAAACATAGTGGTTTCTGTGCTTCTTTTTTCATAATCCTGAGAAACCTTAGGACTAAACAAAAAATTTACTGCGACTATAATGGATGATAAAGAGGGAGCTACTTTCAAGAAATCATTCGAAAAATGTTAGAAATAAAAATATATGTAATGAAATAAATATAAATAAATGTACAAAGTGAAGTCCGAAATAAACAAGACTGAGCTAAAATATAAACGACAGGATATTTGTTCTGATAACTTTCAGTTTATTTATTCAAAGTAGCCCCCTCTGGATTCGATACACTGTTTTGCGCGATCTAGAAGCTTTTCGAAAGAGTGTTTCAGGTCATTGACCGGAAGGACCTTCAGGATGTCGGTACACGCCTTTTGGATGGCCTCTATGGACGCAAAACGTTTTCCTTTCATGGCCAAAAGCAATTTTCCGAAAAGGTGGAAATCGCAGGGAGCCATATTAGGCGAATACGGCGGGTGATTGATGGTTAAAATCCGACTTCTAGTCAGAAAATTAGTCACAAGAGTGGATCGATGTGATGGTGCATTTGCATAAGCGCCAGCTTCCTCCTTCGCGGTGTTCAGGGCGAATTCGACGAATGCGATGCTACAGAAGCTTCAAAACGCCAAGATAGAAAATTACATTGACGTTTTGGCTCATTGACATGAACTCCTTGTGGACAACTCCCTTGAAATCGTAGAAACAAATGAGCATCGACTTGATTTTTGACTTTTCCGCGTTTTGTTTTGGATGGTGGCTCGTCTGGGGAATTTCATTCGACACTTTGACACTTAGCTTCAGGTTCAAGTTGGAAAAACCACGTTTCACCATCAGTTACAATGTTATAAAGGAAGTTCTTGTCTCGAGGTCTTTCGAACGTTGAGTTCTGAGCAATTTTTTGTCCTCAGTTAATTTGTGCGGAATGAAACGTGCCCAAATGATCAGTTAAAAATGATAAGTCGATGTTTTGGAGATACTCAACTCCGATTCCGAATTTCAACGATGAATTCGGTTCATTTTATATAACTTTTGGTTACTGATTTAGGGCGGTCCTTATGTTCCTTGTAATTTATGTCTTCAGAACCATCTCTGAAACGCCTAAACACTCGTGAGCTCTGGCACGAGATAGACAATCATGAGATAGACAGCATAAAAAACTGGCAAAAGTATCAAATCTTTTATCCCAATCAGATACCAGCAAGGGAATGATGTGTAGAGATCTACAAATCTGGAATCTATGTTGTGTATGATGCTGTAATGCTCATGAAGCTCATACTTGCGTTGCCTGTGACAGCATGCAAAGGTTCATAAATTTTGTGTCGTCTTTTTATCTCGAACACTCCAACGACAGCTCCATCTAGACCATACAATAGGACGGATATGATACTTGGTTTAGGAAGTTTGACTTTTATTTGTTGTGTGATATTTATTTGTGTCATTTTGCTATTTCGTGCAACGTCGCACTTTCTTCTGTAGTAAGCAATCCGTTCAAGCCTATAAATGACGTGGGCGGGGCGCGTATAATCTGTCCATGTCTTTGAATATAAGTAAAACTTCAAAGGCTCAACCACCCTAGCTATGCCGTATGAATCGATAGACCCAGTCTAGTTCTGAAAGTAAACTATGAGGCATCAGCTGCGGGGATATAGGAGGAACGGAATCCTCTCTATGTCGAAAAAACGAATTCGAGCAGAACCTGACCACACACAACGTCTCTAATTCGCCTCGTTTAGCATGAGAACAAAACGACTAGTGCGTTGGGCCCGAAGAAATGAGAAGAGGAAGACCCGTAAACCTGTAGCATTAAATTACCCAGCTGCAGATTTAACTTTGCTTTAGCTATGATTGATCGCTGTCTTAACACAGAAGAAGAGGAAACAGACAGACACCTTTTATGTGAGTGTGAAAGCTGAGCTATAAAGAGGCTCCGCACTCTTGATACGGCATTTTTAACTGATTCAGCGGACACAGCGCATCCAAAACTAACGAAGCTTTACTCGTTTATCAACCCATCAAATGAACCCATAGGGTCAGGATAAGTTCCAGTGGTATCATAATGGACCTAACAAAGGTCTAAGTGTGTCATTGCAACAGCCACACTACCTACCTAGCTATGATTGAAGGGCTACATATGGCTCAGCAAAGCCACAAGCTAGATTTTCACGTTCTTCAAATTATTTTCCACCGCTCCTAATGGATATTCAGTGGTACACAATATTTGGTCGTCTTTTTTTATCTATCAAAATTGATGTCCGCCGTAGTCAAAGCGATGAGTATCATTCTGTAGTGCTCGGGCTTAAAATCTAAATTACGAAGCATAGGATTTTAAAATAGATTCACTTCAGTAGGGAGGAGCAATCCACAACAACTTGAATAATAAAAAACACGGAAGATAAAGACAAAATATGATAGGTCATGAGAACGAAGAGAACATGGAGCAAAGCCAATAAAAACTTTTTGGATACGTTCAACTCGAATTATGTGACTTTTTGGGTACGTTCAACTCGAATTATATGACAGGCGTGATAAGGTCTGAGACAAAGGATGCACATTCCACTTTAGAATGAACGAATGATGTGTCGAGAAATTTAAGAGTATAAGGACTAGTAAATTCTGTACTGTGGCGCCTTACAAACGCTAAAACGACAGATTTCGAAATTATATAAATTATAGTGAAAGTAAAACTTCCGTCAAAATTACTCCTAAATCCAGTATTGTGCGCACCAATCTCAAACTAGTATTAAAGGCTTCGGCCCCGGTAGTCTAGCGTAAGTGCACTAGCCTGTCATCTCTGAGGTTGTGGGTTCGAATCCCACGTAAAGCACGTTCCTCGCATTTTTCCAAATTTACCTACTTTCCCTTTTTGCTAAAACAAAAAAATCTCATTACTCAAACCCAAAACCTTTTCCATTCCATCCTTACTCCCGCACAACAAAAAAAAAAGTTATTGGCGCGAACACTTCTGTTAGGTGTTTGGCCGAGCTCCTCCTTCTATTTGTGGTGTGCGTCTTGATGTTGTTCCACAAATGGAGCGACCTACAATTTCAAGCCGACTCCGAACGGCAGATATTTTTATGAGGAGCTTTTTAATGGCAGAAAACACTCACTCGGAGGTTTGCCATTGCCTGCCGAGGGGCGACTACTATTAGAAACATGTTTTTATTAATTTTGCTTCCACCGAGATTCGAACCAGCGATCTCTCTGTGAGTTCCGAACGGTAATCACGCACCAACCCATTCGGCCACGGCGGCCGCACAATAGGCAGCGCATTATTTGCATTGTGGCTGCTAAAACAAGCAAAAATAAACAGTTACACATTGCATGAGTGGCGCCAGCAAGAGGAGCAGGCAGCCGCAGTAATAGCGCAGACAAACCGAACTTAGCGAAGTCCTCAACCATCTGTGCGATCCTTCTTGCAGAAAAATGTGAAACACAGATGGCGCTCCAAGCAGTAAAGAAGGCGTTCTCCTTAAGCAACGACAAGTGGGCATTTCCACCACTTAGGATTGGTAGCGGCATTACCTACCCTGTCAGAAATCAAATAGATTAACGAAACCAACGTAAGGCAAGTCTTGTCGAGGCTCTATGCTCCCGAAAGGAGTGAACAAAGAAAAAGAAAAAAATAAATAAGAAAATTTGAAGTAAATTAAGAAGTTTTCAATAGCGAAAAACACTTTTTTTTTTTTTTTTTTAAATGGAAATACTTTATTTGCAATCTATCTTAGAATGCAGATATTCAGCAAAAGAGATCTTATTACCTAATGACAGCATAGTATTTACACTTGTGCAAAACTACATAGAAAACTATAGAATTTTTCTTTTTACAATTCTTATGCATATTTTATGTTATTAGATTTAATTTTTGCTCGAAAATTGTATAACTTACTTCATGTATAACTTATATTAGAATTTTAAATTTATTATTATTATTATTAAATTGACAAATTTAAAGGAATGGCAAGTCTAAGACATGATTGCGCTTTAATCGTCTAATTTCATTGGTTGTGTCCAACAAGCAAATAGCACTTGTGTTTACATGATTTGACAATCGTTCAATGTATCGCTGAGATTTCTCTCTTAACAAATGGAATACCTAGATCCATGTGTATGGCTTCGTTTGTGATAAACCAAGGTGCATTAACAAATGTTCGTAAGGTCTTTGACTGGTAGCGTTGCAAAATCTCCACATTGGACTTACTAGCATAGCAGTTCCCCAAAGCTGTATACCGTAGGTCCATATAGGCTTCAATATAGCTTTATACAATCTAACCTTGTTTTCTAGACTAAGTTGAGATTTGCCACCAAGTAGCCAGTACATTCTTTTGGTTTTATTTTTAAGCTGTTGATGCTTAGCTTTGATATGATTTCTCCATGTGAGGCGTCGATCAAGATGCATTCCCAAGTACTTGACTGTGTCGCTAGTAGGAATTTGATAACCATTTAAATACACTGGAGGACATTGCTCTCTTCTTAGTGTAAATGTAACATGAATCGACTTTTCATGATTAATATTAATTTTCCATTTATTGAGCCAAGTTTCCAAAGTGTGTAAGTGATTTTGTAGCAGGGTGGAGGCCTCTGCAGGGGACTCACTAGATGCGATGAAGGCTGTATCATCAGCAAAAGTCGCCACTTCTACCTTTTCTGTTGTCGGCATGTCGTAAGTAAATATCGTATACAAGACTGGGCCTAAAGCGCTACACCTGCGTTGATACTATATATTTCAGAAACATGGTGAAACATGGCACATTGGCTATGCCAATGGAGAGCCGAGCGAGTGTGAGCGATACACCGCCGTCGAAACGATCGGAAGCAACTGAACAAGTTGCGGAGGATGTGGAGATGGCGGACAATCTCTCAGTAGACTCAGACGGATCTCTGGTACCGAGTAAGTCATTGACAACGGTTAAACCTGGTGCGAATCAGGTAAGTACCGGTAAAAAGACCGAAGTTATTGGAGATTCGAACGCAGGTGTTGGTCTAACCGCAAGGCAGATCAAACGAAGAAGACAGAAGGCGAGGCAAGCCGAAGCACTAGCTAAGGCAAAGACTCAAGCTCCGTCAACTTCGACACCTGTAACGGAAACGGGAAAGCGTGGCAGAACAGAGGACTCCTCTGTAGCGCTGCGCTCTTCCGGAAACGAAACGAGGTCTGTGCCAACGACCGGGAAGAGGAGAAAGGCAAAGAAGAGGAAAGTCGAGAGACGGAATTCGGAAATGCCTGCATCCTCGACCCAATCCAAGGCAGACAAACCTTTGCCTGACAAGGCAGAGGCTAAGGGACCTCAAATGTCGAATGACACTCTTCCGTCAACGTCTGGCGAAACATTCGCGAGAATGGCAGCAAAGGCAATGACGGTGGAGATACACACCGACAAACAAGATGGTCTACTGTCCAAAGGGCAACAAGACTATCTTGACAGCTATCTTTGGAAAGCTATCGGTGAGTCGAAAGACGCGCCGACGTTCGAGGGGAAAAGCGTGGTGGACGGCATCGTAAAGGTGCACTGTTCCAATGCTTTTTCCCGAGAATGGCTAGAAAAAGCTATAGCAAAGATTCCAGCCTGCGAAAACAGCAAGTTTATTCTTGTTGAGAGTAGCAAAGAAAGGCTGGTACGAGCGAGTGTCTGGATTCCGGGTCCTTCCTGTAATTCAGCAGAACTCCTCAAACGCATCCGTGTTCAGAATAAGGATCTTGACACGACTCTCTGGAGAGTATACTCGTGCACCAGGCAGAAATCCGCTACCACTTCGGAGGCGGGTTCCCACCTGGTACTGGGTATCGATCTTGGGTCCCTCAAGGTGCTTAAGTCGAAGTACGGGTGCCGTCCTCACCTACATCTGAGGCGGATCCAGTTCCGCGTCCAGGATAAGGTGGAGGACAAAGCGTAAATATACTCAGTCTCATGACTGAAGTAATATTTACACAGATTAATCTGCAGCATAGCAAAGCGTCTACGGCTCTCTTGTGCCGTAGGCATGCAAAACTGCAAACAAACCCACACATAATACTTATACAAGAACCATGGGTATGTCACAAGCGTATCTGTGGTCTAAGTGCTATGTCGTGGGGACAAATACTTCATTGTGAAGGGAATGTGAGACCGCGAGCATGTATTATCATGCCGAGGTTGATCGAACACACGATGTTAAAAGAGCTATGCTCTGGAGATATCGTTGCTGCAAAAATAAAGTACTTGAAAAGTGGGAACAGTGCCGAAGCTATCATAGTTTCGGCCTACCTACCCTACGACTCTTTACAGCCACCTCCTTCGAGGGAGCTAAGAGAAGTGGTCAAGTACGCAGAATCCAATAATCTGGGGCTAATAGTGGGCTGTGACGCAAATTCACAGAACATTGTGTGGGGAAGCAGCAAATGCAACCCCAGAGGTCTCAAGTTACTGGATTTTATCCTGTCATCCGATTTGGTCATCCAAAACACTGGTAACAAACCAACTTTTGTGACCAGAAGGAGACAAGAGGTGATTGATTTAACACTTACCAATAGGTCAGTTGGAAATCAAATCAACCGATGGCGAGTTTTGGAAGAGGACTCTCTTTCTGATCATCGTCTTATCGAATTCCGACTGGGAATTGACACAATATCAATACCTTCCGGTAGGAATCCTCGAAATGTGGACTGGGACAGGTATGGTGAGCTTGTAACAGAGCGGTTACCAAACCTGAAAAAACTCAAATCAGCAGAAATGATTGAAGATGCTACTAAGAAATTAGAAGGTACTTTAATCAATTGCTTTGAGGAACTGTGTCCACTCAGGCAAAGCAGACAGGGGAAAGCGGTTCCTTGGTGGAACCCTGAACTGTCGAAGCTTCGTGTACGGTCCAGGAAACTTCTTAATAAGGCCTTGAAGACCAAAACAGAAGAGGACTGGGCCAATCATCGACTTACACAGAGAGAATATAAGAAAAAAGTACGGCAAGCCAAACTTGAATCCTATAGAAATTTCTGCAGTAACGTCGAAGAAATGAGGGAAACAGCGAGACTCTGTAAGGTCCTTCATTTAGACCGCTCAGTAAGGCTGGATTCCATTCGAAAACCTGATGGTTCATACACCATTTCCAAATCGGAAACGTTTAATGCTCTACTCGAAACCCATTTTCCGGGTAGTAGAACTCTCTCTGAAGCTGAGAGTGGCATGAACAATGACGGTGGCAACGGTGGAACCTCTAGGTACAGCTGGTATATTGCTAGTCGGATAGTGACAAGGGAATCGATAAGGTTTTCCTTATCTTCCTTTGAGAACTTTAAGTCCCCTGGACCTGACGGAATATATCCAGTAATGCTTAAAAAAGGAGGAGACAGGCTGATTGAGGCCCTGAAAAGGATCTTCACAGCCTGTCTTGCATTTGGTTATATACCATCCCAATGGCGACGCGTAAGAGTAGTATTTATTCCAAAACCAGGAAAAGATGACTATTCCCTAGCAAAAAGTTTCAGACCAATCAGTTTGACATCGTTCATGTTGAAAAGTCTGGAACGAGTGGTGGAGAAACATATTCGAGTGGGGGTATTGCCGATAAGTCCACTTAGTAGAAACCAACACGCTTACCAGAGTGGAAAATCATGTGAATCAGCCTTACACGATCTTGTTAGCAAGATTGAAGCTGGGCTGGAAGCTGACGAATACACAATGGGCGTGTTCGTGGACATTGAGGGGGCTTTTGATAATGCCACTTTCGGCTCGATATGTTCTTCTGCCGAACGACATGGAGTTAATCAAGCCATTATAAAATGGATATACTCCATGCTCTCTGAGAGGCTGTTAACCGCTGGTGGGAGCGGCGACGAGCAAATCACAGTCAGGGCCAAGCAAGGATGTCCCCAAGGGGCTGTTCTTTCTCCGCTGCTGTGGTGCTTCGTCGTAGACTCCCTATTAGCGGAGATGCAGGAACTCGGATTTCACGTCCAAGCATATGCGGACGACGTCTGTGCGCTAACATCGGATAAATCCTTAAGGAGGCTTTGCACGAAAGTGCAGAGGATCCTTGACAAAATCGATGATTGGTGCATGAGACAAGGTCTTTCCGTTAATCCGAACAAAACAACCATAGTCTTGTTTACGAGAAAACGGAAATTGGATGGACTCAGTCTTCCAACACTGAAAGGTGTGACACTTGGTCTCTCCAACGAAGTTAAATATCTAGGAGTAATCTTGGATAAGAAGCTGACCTGGGAGACACACGTTTCACTGAAGGTGAATCGTGCATTGAAGATTTTTCAGCAATGCCGTAGAGCCTTTGGCAAAACTTGGGGCCTGAAACCTGCTGTGGTCCTATTGATATACACGGCACTTATCAGACCAATCATCACTTACGCTTCTGTGGTCTGGTGGCGACGGAGCATGGTTAAGTCCACAATCCGGGAACTATACAGGCTGCAAAGAAGTGTATGTTTATGCATCACGGGTGCCATGAGTACAACCTCTGGTGATGCCCTAAATGCTATGCTCGATTTGCTCCCCCTGGATCTTAAGATACAACAGGAAGCAATAAAAGCAATGTGCAGACTCCATAAATATGGTCTCTGGCACGAAGATGGAACTTCGGGACACAGAGAAATCTTTAAGTTGCTGTCGGAGCAGTGTCCACTGTTTTTGGCACCTAAAGATGACCTGATACCCACAGTTTCATTCGGAAGGAAATTTGATGTCAGATTTCCATTGCGTGAGCAATGGAGCAATCCAGGAGGCATGCAGGGAGGTTTGACGGATATTTTCTTTACCGATGGGTCCAAGACTGAAATAGGGTCTGGAGCCGGATGGTACTTAAACGATAGTAATAAGTATCACTACGCTATGGGGGGAATGGCAACTGTTTTCCAAACAGAAGTTTTTGCCATCCTAAAAGTAGCCGAATGGATAATCGAGAGGAGATGGAGCGGGAAACAGATTGGAGTCTTCAGTGACAGTCAGGCTGCATTGAAGGCCCTGGAGAACGCGAAGCAAACCTCAAAGATTGTTCAAGAATGTAAGAAGAAGCTTAATTCTGTCGCAAGACAAAACACGCTTGTACTTATATGGGTTCCAGGACACTCCGGTGTTCAAGGAAACGAAATCGCCGACGAATTGGCCAACCGTGGATCAGCGGTGCCCCCACAGGGGCCAGAGCCAATAATCGGAATCAGTCCCGCAGGAATCAAGAATTGGATCAACGATTATGTAGGCAATCTACATAAAGAGCGATGGTCCGGTCTAGAACGCTGCAGAACTGCAAAGTGTTTTGTGACAAGTCCGAACAGAAAACTGTCAAACTTTCTACTAAAACTTAGAAGGAAAGACATTCGGTTGATGGTCGGCATCATTACGGGACACAACCCATGGGGTCAGCATATGGCCACCATTGGAATCATCGAGGACCCGGTATGCCTGTCCTGCTTGGAGGAGGCGGATAGCACTGAGCACTTTCTCTGTGAGTGTCCTGCCTTTGCTAGAGCGCGACTACGGGTATTGGGTTCAGATGTCATGGGAATGAGTGATATTCGTTCTCTAAAACTGGAGGATATTTACAGATTCGCCAAAGAATCTGGAAAATTCTCACAGGACTAACTATCTCTATCTCTGTCTCTATTCTTTCCTATCTCTTTCTCTGATACTTTTCTCCCTCCCTCCTTGACTATCTACCCCCTTTCCAGAGCTTTAAATACAATGGGCTTTTTAGCCTGAGTGTTTTAGGAGCCACCAAATCTCCTGGTGCTCCTTGGCTCGACCTCTTCAAAAAAAAAAAAAAAAAATATATATTTCAGATGACGCATCTTGGTGCTTTACATAAAAGTGCCTGTCGCTTAGATAAGATTTAAGCACTAAGTAGAAATGTGCTGGTAAAAGTTTTTTTAATTTTAAAGAGTAGTCCCATATGCCAAACTCTGTCGAATGCTTGTTGTACGTCAAGAAAGGTTGCAGAACAGTATTCTTTTCTTTCAATCACATCTGTAATAACATTCACAATTCTGTGGCATTGTTTTGGTGTGCCATGCCCAACTCTAAACCCAAACTGATGTTCAGGAATGATATTTTGATCCTCAATTCCACTTGGCGAATATAATGTGCTAGCTTGTCGAAATATCTAAAAATAGTTGATTACGTATACATCGAGAAAACACTTTATAAATCTCTTTTGGTAACATTTGTGAAGCGTACAAGGTTCTCTTAACAGAATAGGTTTTCAGGTTGTCGGGATAAGGTAAAACCATGGCATATGCAAAACTGTTTTTTAGGTCAGGTCCACAAGTGTAAAGGTTCCAGAATACTATGTTTTTGTACTGCAAATTACGTAATTAACAATCATCAGTCATAGGTAGGTAGGTAGGTAAGATGGCAAGAGTACCCCAGGTACGCTACAAGTAGCACTTACGTGCCGTTTTGATACCATAGAGTGGACCACTACCTGTGAAAGGATTAAGGAAGGAGATAAGACCGTCTACAGCCATCCAGTGCTGTTGATGTAGCGGAGGAGAGAAAAGGGATCTAGGCTGGAGAATTTCGTCAAGTCATCCCCAAAGGGAACGCTGAGGAATCTCAAGCGCCTAGCCGCCAAAGCCGGACATCTGCAGAGAAAGTGTACCACAGTCTCTTTCTCTGTAGGATCCCCACAGCTTCTGCAATAGGGGTTGTACGGAATTCCAAGCTTCTCCGCGTGAGTGCCGATCACCCAGTGGCCAGTAATCACCGCGATGAGTTTGGAAATTGAGTGGCGGGGGGTTCCCATCACCTTAAGCGTTCTGTTTATGTCATATTGAGGCCATAGTGCTTTTGAAATGGCACATGATGAGACAGACTTCCATCTGTCTTGCGCTTTTCTTAGAAAGAAGTTGTGTAGTTTCCCTTTAATGACGGCCAAGGGGATACCGATGTCTGAGAAGAGGGCAGCTGGATCATCAGTCATAAACTGCCAACAAAAACCACACATCTACGAGAGAGGACTCTAACCAATGGAGAAATATAGATTAGAAGCCAATGCACGCTAATTTTCTAACAAGGCTTAAGGGCGAAACTTTATCAAAAGCCTTATAGCAAGCCATATACACAATATCGACCATGAAACCTACCTAAAAAGCTGATATGCAATCTTCTGTGAAAACAGTCATCTCTGGTGCAAGCAACAGGTCTACTTCCATGAGTTTTCTCTCCATTTCTATCTCAAAATTTTCATCTGATTTTTCAGACATCCTCACTCCTTGAGATCATGGAGGACATGTCCGTAGTGCCCATTCACTGGCCACATTTATCATTTTGCGGCGCCTCGAGCATTTCACTGCATACACAAACGCGCTCGCCCTTTCTTTCTGCTCCTCTTCGTACATCGCTTTTCCACCCATGCCAACTCGCTTCTATTTGCTTTATGACCAAAGCAAGCGTTATGATTATTTACATATTTCTACGAGTAAAAGCTGCTTGCCGCCTACTAACGATTACGTTAAAGCACAATTTTCTTCTGCCAACTCTTAACACCAGCCTCCTTCAATACTTGCATGCAAGTGTTTTCTTGGTTTATTCGCTGCTTTCACGCTTCTGCTGCCGCTTCCACTTAAATTACTTTCCACTTCAACGGCAATGCCGCGCCTTTATTAGCTTAGAGCGGCGCAGAAGAAAGTTGGAAAAAGATGATGTAAGTTCAACGGCTATGAAACAAAGTGCAGCTGTGTATGTGTGTGGCAAACGTTGTGCGTCAGTTTCATTTGCTGCCGCAGGAAAATCATTTTAAAGCTTTAAAATTTAATTTCCGTCAAGCTGTAAATACAACGTCGAACGTTGTCTGCCGCACTTCCACGCGCCGCACCGCACATTGCACTTCACTTGCGCAGCAGCTTTTTTCTCTTGCTTTAACTATGTATTCTGCTGTCCTCCATCAACAATTGCCTGTCATAATTTATACACGAGCATATTTTCGCTTTTGCGGCTGGCAAATGGCTAGCGAATGGCGCCAATTGTCGGCACATTTTTTGTTTGCTCACTGGCTTCTTCAGCTGTGGGTGTTCAAACACCTCAAACTCCACAATTTCGTTTACCAAGTCACGGTCCTTTCGATTTTCTTTTTTCTCGATTGTTTCTCGCTGATTTTTTCCTTCAATTTTTTTTTCGTTTTTGCTTAGTTGTCGTTTTTCTTGAATTTTTAGTGCGTATCTCACTAGCGTTTTTTGCTCCCTCACACTTTTTATTCCATTTTTCAGTTTATGCAATTTTATTTCCCCCTCAATTGATTTTCATATTTTATTTCGCCTGTTTTCCTTGTTTTTCTTATTCCAGCTGGGTAAACTGCCACCGCCCTTTAGCGTCTTTGCCACACATTTACTGATTTATACCAACCACCTCGGAATATATCAGCTTGCCAATGTGTTTGTACTAATGGTTTTTATTTGTTTGTATTTGCGGTTAGGTGTTTTTGTACACACGCATACATATGTTTTCCTTTGACATATGGCACATTGTTCAGGATTTACTTTATTTTTATTGATTTTGTGTTATTTTCGTGATTTATCTCGTTACTGCGAAATTGTTTTAAAAATCCGTAGTTATAAGGAAGCAAGCAATTTAATTTGTTTCAACAAATGGGAATGGATAGGCGAGAATATGACACAGCGCCAGGAATACGTGGATTTGGTTTCAGTCTTTGCTTTCAATCTTCAATCTGAGCCTGAATAACATGGCTTGTGAAAGTGTGATGAGGACTTAATTTTGAAAAATCGAGACCTATGTCACTTTACTTTCCAAAGAGCAGTTTCTTAATACAAGCCACATTATATACATATTTCTATATTTGTTAAAAGAAGTAAATTTTTTTCCTAACATTGCACTTAAAACCGCTATACGGGCTAAACCCCAAATGTTCGCAAGCCTATACAGTGCTTCCCTAGCCGAAGGAACCTTCCCGAAGCGATGGAAATTGCAACTATTGGTGCTGCTACTTAAACCAGGCAAACAACCTGACCAACCATCCGCATACAGACCTCTTTGTATGTTGGACACAGTAGGCAAAATTTTTGAGCGTATCATATCAGGAGAGCTTAGTAAGCCCCAGCGGACTCTCTGATAAACAGTTTGGCTTCCGACGAGCAAGTTCAACCGTGGATGCTATCCAAATAGTCACAGACATAGCTCGGGAAAGCTATCAGCGGGAGAAGCTTCCCCATGAAATATTGCGCAGTCATCACATTGGATGTAAAGAATGCTTTCAATTCGCCAAAATGGTCCAACATACTGCTGGCCCTAAAACTTTTGAAAGTGTCATGTTATCTCTTGCGCATCATCAGAAGCTATTTCAGCAACCGTATTCTACAGTACGATACTGATAATGGTGGGGTCCCTCAAGGATCGGTCCTGGGGACAACACTCTGAAACGTTATGTACGACGGAGTCTTAAAACTGAAACTTCCCGATAAGGTGGAGATCGTAGGATATGCTGATGATATTGCGCTGGTAGCTGTAGACAAGTGGCTAGATCAGCTGGAAGCAAAATGTAACGATGCAGCAGCGAGAGTACAGCGATAGCTCGGTAATGCGGGATTGGAGCTGGCAGCCCAGAAAACAGAGGTCCTGCTTATAAGCGCGCGGAAGCAAAAAAAAATTGGCGGACACGAAATATTCTCACAGGAGGCGATTAAGTATCTCTGAGTCATGCTTGACACGAGGCTAAGCTTCAAGCATCATCTGACAGCAGTTAATTGTAAAGCAGCGGCTGTCAATGGCGCACTAGCGAGAATTCTGCCTAACATAGGTGGCCCGCAAGGAGAGAGGAGACGACTCGTATCGACTGTGACGGACTCTATCGTATTACATGCGGCGCCGATATGGGCTGAGGCGGCCGCCGTAGCCGAATGGGTTGGTGCGTGATTACCATTCGGAATTCACAGAGAGGTCGTTGGTTCGAATCTCGGTGAAAGCAAAATTAATGAAAACATTTTTCTAATAGCGGTCGGTCATAGAACGGTATCAGACGACGCAATATGCGTTATTGCTAGAAAGATGCCAGTGAATATTCGTGCGATGGAGTTGTATCGCCTCTATGGAGTAAAAGGAGTGAAACCGACGATAGCAGAAAAGGCGGTAGAAAGAACGTGATCGATGGTGGAATGGCAAAGAAGATGGGATGAGTCAACCAAAGGCCGATGGACCTACAAACTGATACCGAACCTCGAAGGGGGGATGAATAGGAAGCATGGCGATATTGACTACTACCTAACTCAGATACTCACCGGACACAGCTGCTTCCTTGAATATCTACACCATTTCCAGCTGGCCGACAGCCCTTTTTGCCCGAGTTGCTCGAATACAGTTGAGAGCGCAGAACTTGTGGCCTTTCACTGCAGACGTTTTAGTGAAGAACGAGCAATGCTGGCAAAGGCATTCGAACACCCGCCATCCCGCGCAAGATTCGTCCAGGATATGTGCTCGACCACCACTAAATGGGACGCCGCAAAAACGTTCGCGGCTACAGTCGTGACGAGGCTCAACCACATTGACTGGGAAAGGAAATCCCAGAAACGACAGCAGCAGTTGCTACTGCAGCAACAACAGCGGCAGCAGCAGTAGACGCAGAAAGATAGACTAAGTATTCAATACTATTAAGATACTAAATTAATTAGGTAGCAAGACCAGCTAGATTATTTCTTGTGCAATGTACTTAATCCAGCCAAGTCATAACTCGACAGTTCTTAGGAGAAAATGAAGGGGGAAAAACAAATACGAAACAACCTTATAAATATAAAGCCTATTCGTTGAACACAAAGTTTTTGGTATATTTGCTAGCAGGTGGACAATGGTGGACAATGGTGGACGACAGACACAGGCGCTTGAGCCAAACACTCACAACAGTACCGAACTGAAGACAAGACAAAAGTATGTGAGTATCGGACTATTGCATTTTCTCCGATGTTTAATTCCCCCCACAACCGCTTCCGAAGCCAGTGGGAGGAGTGAATACTATCGATGGCGTAAAATCTGGACGCAGGAACCTGTTGTGTCAGTACACATAAACGCGGCTCCACCGTGAAGAAATGCTAACGCGGTTCCAGGGTGGAAATCAGCCGAGAAGGAGGAATGTTATAGTGTTAGTGGGAGCATGCCCCACATACCATTGGTGTGACGGCACCTTTGATGATGTTTCAGACATTTTGATTTACACCTCCTGACTAAAAATAAAAAAAAGCACCGACTTCAAGGTCAGCCTTATGTGGGTTCCGGAATATAGAGGCCTTGAAGGAAATTCGCAATTTGAGCTTTTGCCGCTGCTTGAACGCAGCAGCAATATTGGAATTCTTATAAGAACTTGCAAATTACGGATAAAAAATAATATTCTTCAGGAGGCCAACAGGTCATAGAAAGAAGAAAATACTTGTGTTACAACCAGGCTAATTTGGCCACAAATAGATAAAAAAGATCAAGAGAATTGTTTAACCCCTCAAGAGAGAACATCTCGAAGGTCGTGTATTGTGTCAATGGCTGTTAGGTAAGCACCCTTCTAGGCAAGGAGAAACAGTATAGCACTTCCTCTGTTATTGTCCAGCCTTAGCTAGGAGTAAAGTAAGGTTGTTAGGAAAATACCAATTTGACTCTCTTACGAAACTATCCGCTGTTGGGATAAAACCTATCCCACGCTGCATAGGAGAGTCTAACTGCGACCATGAAAAAAATGAACAGTAAAATTCCTGTGTTACACAGTGGCACCACAATGGAGCTACATGTCCACATGTCTAAATCTAAGTGAATTGGCTACTCTAAACAGACTGCCACAAAAACCTAGGCTGACCTAAAAGAAAGCAAATTTGAAAGTCTCAGCAAAAACTTAAAGGAAATATGTAAGTTTCATTATTATGCTTCTTCTTGATTGACGCGATTACCACTTACGCGATTTTGGCGGAGTTAAACAAAGCGCGCCAATTGATTCATTCTCATACTAACTGGCACCAGTTGGGCACACCAAGTGAATTCATGCCCTTCTCCACCTCATCTTTCCAATGCAGAGGAGGACTTCCTCTTCCTCTGCGACCACCAGCTGATTCCGCATCGAATACTTTCAGAGCCGGAGCGTTTGTATCCTTTCGGACGGCATGATCCAGCCAACGTAGCCGCTGGATTTTTATTCGCTGCGCTATATCTATGGCGTTGTAAAGCTCATACAGCTCATCGTTCCATCGCCTGCGATATTCGCCGTTACCAACGTGCAAAGGCCTAAAAATCATCCGCAAAATCTTTCTCTTAAGCACTCCAAGCGACGCCTCATAGGACGTTGTCCTCGTTCAAACTTCTGCGCCATACATAAGGACGGGCATGATGAAAGCCTTGTAAAATGTTAGTTTTATTCGTGAAGAGAGTTTTATTCGTGCTCCATTGGCTATCAAGGCTGACATTGTTATCGGTTATGTTGGTTGGAGGATGGTTCGAATCCACGCAACTTAGAAAAGCCCTGATCGCGATTTTCTTCAGAGTGGACAGTACGATTCTTCTGCATTCGGTCCAAGCAGCTCACAACTTCCCGGATTCCCCCAAGCAGCCTCTGTGAAGTTTCCGAACATCCGTTCGAGAGCGAGCTAATGTGAGAAGGCGAAACAATCTGGTTGTACGCTGGGCTTGGGTTTAGCCACGTAAAAATCCTTCCCCAGTGGAAAAGCAAACAAAGCCTCGAATATTTTAGTAATACTTAATGAAATTATATGTTGTTCTTGTATCGTTCTTGCTTGTGCTTCATAAAGCGTGATTCATAAACTCATAAAAAGAAAAAATATTTATGTATTGTACAATACGTTAACTCAATCAAATTGCCGCTACAAGGTTTTGAGCTCCAATTCGAAAATATTTGAAATATATTCGAAAATATATTGACTATCTACCTCCTTTCCAGAGCTTTAAATACAATGGACTGGTTAGCCTGAGTGTTTTATGAGCCACCAAATCTCCTCGTGCTCCTTGGCTAGACCTTTTCAAATTTCAATTTCAAGATGCTTAGGCCAAAACACATTTTTACTTAAGATATCTTGTGTTAGTTTGTGTGGGAGTTGGTTGCAATTGTGTTTATAAATGATTTTCCAGATATACTTTATGTGTAGTTCTAAAGAATAAAAAAAAAAATTAGTCCCATGTGCAGTTAATACTACTTTTTGCTGAAGTGATTCTGGCTTCTAATTGCTTGCCTAATGCCATTTTGGGTATGAGAATGACACTAATATATTTATAGTCGGCCACCCATTTAATTTCTTCACCTTAGTACCACCATTTTTCTGCCTGGGAAAGTCATCCACCTCTTCTAAAGGCCATCATCTCCGATTTATTTGGGTTTACTTCCATATTCTATTCAGCGCAGTATTTCTCAAATTTATTAATCATGGATTGCATGACTTTAGGGTTATCCGCCAGGAGAACAATATCATCGGCATAAAGGTGAAGACGTATATGCATGCCCTCAATCAATAGTCCACCTTCCAAATAGTCGCGCAAATCATTGACGTATAAAGTGAACAATAGTGGCGACAACGGACATCCTTGTTTCACACCAGTGCAGGTTTCAAAATAGTCGGATACTTCTTTTCCCGTCCAGTTAAAACAGTGAAAGCAATCCAAGCGGCTGCCGCCGTAGCCGAATGGGATGGTGCGTGTCTCCCATTCGGCAGTGCGTAGGTTCGAATCTCCGTGTATGAAGATTAAATAATAGAACAAGTTTTTTTCTAATAGCGGTGGCACCTCGGCAGGCAATGGCAAACCTCCGAGTGTATTTGTGCCATAAAAAATCTACTAATAAAAAAAAAACCATCGGACGTTCTGGGTCGGCTTAAAACTTTAGGTTCCTCAAATTGTGGAACAGCATCAAAGCACACGCCACAAATAGAAAACGGAGCTCGGTGAAATACATAACAAAAGTGCAAGCGCCAGTTATTTATTTCTTTCATATTATTTCCTACATATTTTTTTTTTATTTTAAGTTATTGTTTTTAAGATCCTCATTTTCACTGTAGCTTCCCATATTCGAGCAATTTCATTTGCCGATCGCCCAATACTACGGCGCGGATTTTATGGAATATTTCTTTTCTGAAATGACGCACCACAGCAGTTGTAAAATAAATAAAAATGTTTAAGACAGAAGAATGTTAACAAAACCTATTGAAATATTAGTCACAGAAAAGTAAGAATGCCAACGAAGCAATAGGCTGCATGTTGCTCATACGACATGACACACTTTTAATAACTTCAATATTCCAAGCTGCAGCGCTAATAAACATAACTTCCAATGCCAGCAAATTAAATATATTAAAAGAGGGGTACATAACTGAGTAATACCTCAATTTAAGTAAGGAGTAAACCAAACGAAAATCCAATACCCAAAGACCTAAAAGTCCTTCATGTGTAGCCAACAACGCGTAACTTCCACCTAACAACGCATAATTGCAAAAATTTATTAAGTACTCCAACGCCAAGTTTTCTCACATCACTACTCTCGCCACTACACTTAACTTAAGTACTTCCGTTAATTAAATAAAGCAACAATAGCAGCAACTACACCTGCACCCAAAAACAAAAATACCGAAATTAAATGTGGAAATTGGTTCATAATTCGCGTTCGCGTGTAAAAATTTTCCAATTTATTAAATACGCATGACCGAGAAGAATGCCGAGTGCGCTAGTGAAATTAATACTATTAAATGAAAAAGGAGAGGAAACGGAAGAAGGAAAAATAGCAAAACAATTAATAATAAAATAAGCCAAAGGAAGGTAAGTAAATGAGCAACCCAGGAATAAAGCAATACAATCTGAGGTAATGAAATGCCTCAGTGAACAAATGTAGACGCACTTACCTAACCCTGATAACACACAAACACATATTCATAATGCCGTCACATAAATTTACATAAACGAATAAATTAATGTCGTATTCGGTGAATCAAATTTTACATTCAATTAAAACTGGTGAGATTGCTTTGAGTTTTTCCTTTTTTTTCCTTCCTTGAAGTAAAGTAAGCAGGCCCAACAACGCTAAGTAACGCAAAGAGGAAAACCAAACAAAAGAAACAATACTCGACACTCGTACGCTCTGGCGCTCCATCCATCTTGGAGTTGACGATGTTGATGTTGAAGCAAAACTCCATACAAATGCGTGAAAAGTAATGAAGCGGGGTAAAGCGCGTGAAATACAATGGAAATTGCGCGCGTATGAAGTAAGCAGTAAGAAAAGCATTCAAAGGAAAATCCTTAATGAAGGAAGCAGAGAAGAATAAAGCCAGCAATGATAACTGTGCTCCTCAAAGGCCTTGTAAGCCTTGAAGATGGAAAGAGGGCCCAGCAAAGATATTGAACTCTACTTGGCGATTAATGGACAAATGCGAACTTATTCTGCAAATTAATTAAGAATTATGCAATGACAGAGAAATTGAAATTTCCATTCAACAGAAAAGAGATGAATAAAAAAAGGAGCAGCAGCAATAACGAACCAAATTGAAATTGAAGCAGTGGAATTTCAATCGCCAGCAAAACTGAGACCGTGGAAAAATACCAAAAAGTTAAACGAAAATGAATTTTTAGCACGAGGAATTTTTTCGGCAACTATAGTAGGTAGAGGCAAGCCGGTAATATCTGAACTAATAAGGAAAAAAAATTTTTCAAGGAAAATTTTTGTCAGAAAAACTTTTTTTAACGAAGTCTATCATCACCATCATACAACTCTAGAGTTCGAGTGTAGAACATAAAGCACGAAGTATATAATGGTACACAAACATTATTGTGCATTTTTAAAACTTCGCAGTATATATTTTTTTTCAATTTTAGCATACGCTTTCCACGATTTTTTAACCGTTTTAGGCCTTACCAAAAATATTCTTGTTTGAACTTTTTAAAGTACTAGGTTGCCCATACCTATTCGACGGACCCATGAGTTTTTTTTTAAATCAAAGAAAAACACAATTTTTTTTAATGTTGACGATAATAATCATTTTATTTGGTTCAAGTAAATTTGTTGACATCAGTTTTTGAATATGATATCTCTCAAATTGCCGCCTTGAGCCTGTACGGCTTATTTTGCCCGCTTTGCAGCATTTTCCATAGTTTTAGCTAACATTTCGGCTGGAATAGCGGCTATTTCCTCACGGATGTTGTTCTTAAGCTCTTCTATGGTCTTTGGCTTATTAATATAAATCTTTGGTTTTAAATATCCCCACAAGAAGAAGCCATGTGCCGTTAAATCGGGCGAACGCGGAGGCCAGTCAAAATCGCCATTTTTCGACATCAAACGACGAGGATACAATTTCTTCAAAAAATCGATTGTGATGCGAGCTGTGTGCGGTGGAGCGCCGTCGTGTTGAAACCAGAACTGCCTCACACGCTTTCGACGAATAATTGGCATCACAAAAGGGGTTATCATATCGTGTTAACGCTCCTGATTGACGGTAACAGCTTGAACATCTTCATTTTTCTTCTTCTTCTTATGTTGAACCTAAATTTCAACAATTTGGGAGCGCTCACCTGGCCTGTATTGTTCCATGGAAAAAATCTGCTTGGACTGGACGTTGGCTTCCAACGCGGTATGTCATTAAGCGATCTGACGTCTCTGTCAAAAGATACAGGGTTGATAGATGGGTCCGTTGAATATGGGCAACCCGTACGTAAAGGTTCATGTGGATTTCCGAACTTTTACCATGTATATTATTTTTAATTTTTTGGTTTTTGTGGTAATTTTAATATACCAGACAGTTGCTTAAATTAAAAATGTTTGTTTCAACTCTCCGAAGGATGCCTCAATTTCTCATTTATTAACTTCATTGCTTCAGAAGCATCTCTTTCCATTAAGCCGTTTTCTTTCATATTTCATCAATAGTTATAATATGAAAACTACGGAGGAGGACGATTCATGCAGTTTTGACATTGCAAACTTATTTGCGAGACCCAGCCTAATGTACTCTCATTCTACCAAAAATCTTGCAAATATAATTATTCTTAAGTGCACATTCCTTAATTAAAATTTAAGTTCAATATTCCGAATTTACCTCGTCAGATCTGTAGGTAGTTCAAAGTACAAATCCACTTGTATGAGCCTGCACCATTAATTACCAATGAGAACCCACGCAGGCACATCCGAATACCACAAACGAAGGGAAATTGTTGGAAAATTAGGAATTAATTAAAACCACAAAAAGACACAACGCTCTGAGCGAGAAAGATAAATGCGCAGTTGCAGTATGGCGGTGTGGGGGATGTAAAACAAATATAAAATTCAACCACTTGATAAGGCAACAAGCGGCGCCATTTGACTCAAAGCGGAAGCGGTGCGGCGCCAACGGGCAAGCACAGTAGGCCAACGCAGAGAGTGGGAGTAGACAGAAGGTGTTAAATTGTTGATGGGCTCATAAAAGTATAATGAAAGACGAGGCCGCGAAATAAATTAAGTAATTTGCATTGAATCAAAGAAACGGAAGCGCAATCAAAGCCAAAGGCAACATTTTCGCAATGGTGGTGGCGAAAATGTTAAGTGGAAGCATAAGAGGCGAATAAATAGAGATGAGTAAGGGAAAAATGTTGGAAAATAAAAATCAGTACGAAAAAGTGTAAATGCAGGAATTACTAGAAGGAGATGAGTAATTCCTTGTGACTGGAATAACGACACAGAGCGAAACAAGTGCACCAATAATTAACAGGTCGAGGTTTAAAAAGGCTTTCCGCCAAGGAGATCAAGAGCAAATAAAACTGAAGGAATTTTTGCTCGAAAATCGCACAGATTTTTATCCTGAATTTCTGAAATTTATTGAAAAGGAAATTTGCTGCAATTAGGTGAAAACTTCTGGTTAATAAAAAGCATCAGAGGGAAGAATATAGAAATAGCAAACGCTCCTATAAGAATCGCAGAAGCTCGAAGAATGACCGAAGGTAATACAAAAAAATAAAATAACGTCACACTGAAGGTACAAAATGGACATAAAGGGGGAGATAATTCAAACCAAATGTAAAATAACACAGTGCGGCATGAAAGGAATACAAGTATGCATTAGAGCTTTCATGAAAGAGGAAGAGCTGTAGAATATTGGACCACCTGACCTTTTGTCTCTAAAGGTCAACATTTACTCAAGGTAGTGAAAATGAAATCTGAAATTTGAAAAGGTCGAACCAAGAAGCCCCAAGAGATTTGGTGGCTCCTAAAACACTCAGGCTAAAGAGCCCATTGTATTTAAAGCTCTGGAAAGGGAGAAGATAATCAAGGAGGGAAGGAAAAAAGTGTAAGAGAAAGGGATAGTAAAGAATAGAGACAGAGATAGAGAAAGTTAGTCCTGTGAGAATTTTCCAGAGTCTTTGGCAAATCTGTAAATATCCTCCAGTTTTAGAGAACGAATATTACTCATTCTCAAGACATCGGAATCCAAAACTGGTAGCCGTGCTCTAGCAAAGGCAGGGCACTCACAGAGAAAGTTCTCAGTGCTATCCGCCTCCTCCAAGCACGACAGGCACATTGGGCTTTCAAGGATTCCAATGGTGGTCATATGCTGACCCCATGGGTTGTGTCCTGTAATGACATCGACCATCAACTAAACGTCTTTCCTTCCAAGTTTTACTAGAAAGTTTGACAGTTTTCTGTTTGGCCTTGTCACAAAACACTTTGGAGTTCTGCAGCGTTCTAGACCGGACCATCGCTTTTTATGTAGATTGTCTACATAATCGCTGATCCAATTAATCCAGAGACCATATTTATGGACACATTGCTTTTATTGCTTCCTGTTGTATCTCAAGATCCAGGGGGAGCAAATCAAGCATAGCATTTAGGGCATCAGAGGTTGTACTCATGGCACCCGTGATGCATAAACATACACTTCTTTGCAGCCTGTATAGTTCCCGGATTGTGGACTTAACCATGCTCCGTCGCCACCAGACCACAGAAGCGTAAGTGATAATTGGTCTGATAAGTGCTGTGTATATTTATAGGACCGCAGCAGGTTTCAGACCCCAGGTTTTACCAAAGGCTCTGGGACAATGCTGAGAAATTTTTAATGTGCGATTCACCTTCAGTGAAATGTGTGTCTTCCAAGTCAGCTTCTTATCCAAGGTTACTCCTAGATATTTAACTTCATCGGAAAGACCAAGTGTCACACCTTTCAGTGTTGGAAGACGGAGTCCATTTTTTCTCGTAAACAAGACTATGGTTATTTTGTTCGAATTAACGGAAAGACCTCCTTAGGGATTTATCAGATGTTAGCGCACAGACATCGGCCGCATATGCTTCAACACGAAAACCGAGTTCCTGCGTCACCACTAGTAGAGAGTCGACATAACATACGACAGCTGCGGAGAAAGAACACCCCCTTAGCGACATCCTTGCTTGCCCCTAACGGTGATTAGTTCGTCATTGTTCTCACCAGCGGTTAACAGCCGCATGGAATATATCCATTTTACAATGGTTTGATTAACTCCGTGTCGTTCGGCAGAAGAACATATCGAGCCGAAAGTGGCATTATCAGAAACGCCCTCAATGTCCACGAATACCCCCATTGTGTATTCGTCAGCTTCCAGCCCGGCTTCAATCGTGCTAACAAGATCGTGTAAGGCTGATTCACATGATTTTCCACTCTGGTAAGCGAGTTGATTTCTATTAAGTGGACTTCTCGGCAATACCCCCCCTCGAATATGTTTCTCCACCACTCGTTCTAGACTTTTCAACACGAACGATGTCAAACTGGGTGGATTTCGAGCAGAGTATTAAACGTTTCCGATTTGGAAATGGTGTATTAACCATCAGGTTTTCGAATGGAATCCAGCCTTACTGTGCGGTCTAGATGGAGGACCTTACAAAGTCTCGCTGTTTCCCTCATTTCTTCGACGTTACTGCAGAAATTTCTATTGGATGCAAATTTGTCTTGCCGTACTTTTTTCTTATATTCTCTCTGTGTAAGTCGATGATTAGCCTAGTCCTCTTCTGTTTGGGTCTTTAAGGCCTTATTAAGAAGTTTTCTGGACCGTACACGAAGTTTTGACAGTTTAGGGTTCCTCGAAGGAACCGCTTTCCACAGTTCCTCAAAGCATTTCATTAAAGTACCTTCTAATTTCTTAGTAGCATCTTCTATCATTTCTATTGATTTGAATTGTTTCAAGTAGTAGTCTGGCCAAATACTCATTTTTTATAGATATTTTTTAAGAATTTTTTTTTTTTAAGAAAATAAAATGCGAGCCGTTTTGATTTAATAGTATGTTATTATTAACATCAAAAAGTGTACAAAAACATTTTTTTTTTTGTTTAACATATTTTTTTGTAGTAGTGTGACATCAAAGTAAGCGTCTTAAAAAAAGATAAGTGGCTTGTCAACAAGATTTTGGCTCTTCAGGGCATCTGAAACAAAAAAGTTAAACTTATTATTATTTTATAAGCTTGGCATTCTGACAGGTGCTACTTTCTTTTCTTTTCAGCCCTGTCTTTCCATACTACAGTCTGATTTCCACTCGAAAAGCATACCTTTTTTCACAAGTCCGCCATTTTCTTATTTTTCAAAAAAAATTTCGCTATTGTAGCACCTGGCAGAATGATAAAGCCTACAGAATAATAATCAGCTTAACTTTTTCAATTTAAAATAATCGGAAAAATATTAAATTTGCTGGGTCGATGGAGGATTAAAAACCTCTACGAAAATACATACAGTAAGTACAGGTGCACAGGTATTCTCGGAGGCGCTATAACTCTCAAAAGTGCACAATTCATTTATTTATCATACTATTGCACCCAGTGTACACACTACCCTCTTCGACTAATCATATAAAAAAGGAATGCACTCGATGATAATTTGATACCTATGATATGCCAGTGCATTCAGTTTCGAAAATTTCTAATCTTCTGGAGTATGCAGCGGCTCTTCAAGTAGATTCAAAGCAAAAACACCTATTTTCTTTCTTCATTAGAGGCATAAAAAAACAATAATAAATTGAAATAATATTAAAAATCTTAAAATTGAATTTTTCAACTAATTTCCAATTTCAAATGCTACTCTCATCCTTTACAAGTACTTTGCCATACCGCAACACTCAGTGGCACTCCAGCTTACGGCGTCTTTCAGACACATCTCTTTGCTAACTACGCCCAAAAATATGCCTCAGATTGTGGCCATTAGCAGGACATTTAATTTGGTAGCTACAATTTCATTTTCATCCCAAAAACCAACACCAGCTGTTGAGGTTAAATTTGATTGGCATGTCCGTCTGCAAGTGAAATGTGCTCTGCCAGCGCTGAGTCCCTGCCGCAGCCACTGCCGCTGCTGCTGCTGCTGACACATTTGCAATTCAAATTTTTGGTAAATTATTTTCCAGGCCAATTGTTAAGCGTCTACTCAATATTGTCTTCTTTTGTAGTTGTTTTTGTTATTAAATGGTATAGCAAGTTTCTGTTTGTTAAATAACAATTAAATGAAAAGTATCTGCTTTTTATGTATTTTTAATTAAAAACTTCCCCAATCAGTGATTTCGTTACCAACCGGAGAGAGTAAAGGGCCGCGCGTTGATGAGATCCCGTTTTTGTGTTTTTGTTGGTAGAAAAAACACGCGGCAAGAAATTTGTTATTATTTTGTTGCTTGAAGTTTTGGTTTGCTTTTTTTGTTTTTGTTTTTGTTTTTGTTGTTGTTTTTTTTTTTTTTTGTACGCTTGCTTTGTAACTTTTGAAAGGGTTGTCAGCCACTTTGGGTTATGAGCGCTGTTGTGGCATTTAAATTGTCATTCAAATGTGCGTCCCCTCCATCAGTGTCTCTTTGCCCCTGTGCGTTGGGTGAATTAATTGAGGTGAGTAGGGCAATGAAAAAGCTGCACACAAAAGTATTCGAAGCATTTGAATCCTCCTGATTGTACACAATTTCGACATTTTTTGCGGTTTACTCAATAATTTAGCATTCGTATGGCAGATTTTTCCGATTTTTCTCCTTCTCTTCCATTTTCAGTGATTATTTCCCTTTGCTCTTTCAACAGCATCAGTTAAATTGAAATTAATTTATTTGCTGCAAAAACCGTGGAGTGGAATTCAAATTTGATTCGCCTTTTACGTTTTCTGCGGAATTCAATTCCATTTTAATGGAAGTACGCTTTTTGTTTGTCTTGCAGGAATTATTCATAATTGTTCTGAGCTTTTAAGGCTTTTTTGTGTGGAATTTCAATGAAAAAAAAGATAATGATTCAATTAAGTGCGGTTCACGATTGTAAATTTTTTGTTTTTGTTTTTTTTTTTGTTTCTGTTTTTTTTTTTTGATTATTCCTTTATTTATTACTGTCTTTTCTACCGAAAATATTTTTCTTTTTACACGTTTTTCTATTCAATAATTAAATTTTCACCATAAATAGAACGAAGTTTTCTCCAAATAAATTTAATTAAAATCAGAAATTATAATAAATAAAATTACAAAATAATAATAAAAATAATGGGAATTTGTAAAAGTACCCGCCTCGGAGGCCCTAACGTCACTTGCAACGACTTTACACTATAGGAAAAAAAGCAAAACAAAATAATTTATTTCTACACGTGTAAAATCATTTAACTGACTTTTGTTTTTTTAAATGTCGAGATTTCGATTTTTTTATTTTCTAATTTTTTTTCTATTTTCTAAATATTTCTAAAATCAGGCTAAAATCTTTGCTTTCATATTCAGCAAAGGTGTTTAAATATATAACTGAAGCTTTGAACTTCAAGTTCAAAATGTAGTAAAGGGTCTTGCAAATGTGACGCCCAGATGTCAACAGCGAATAATTCCTAGACGGTGCGCTTTTTACGACATCCTTGACATTTGTCGGGTAGACAGATGCACAATTTTGCGTGATAGAACAACGCGTTAACATTATTGAAACTTATTATGAAAGTAGTCAATCTTTAAGAATAACAAATAGCAAAATTCGTGATTTTTACGGTGGAAATAATCGTCCGAATGAGTCAACAATTCAAAACTCGGTGCACAAATTTCAATAAATTGGTTTTGCCGAGTATAGAGAAAGACAAATAGACTAGCAGACCAAAAACTGAACGTTCGACTGAGAATACTGCTGCTTTAGCGAAAAGTGTTACCGAAAAGTCTCAACGTTCTCAATAATCAGGTATTCATGGATCGCCTGTTTAGTGGATTTTATCAGTAGGCCTGCTCAAGGTGCACATTTAAGCGATGCAATTTTTTACATATAATTACAAATATTTTAAAAATTCACAAATAATAAGAGAGCCGTATTTTGGATACTGAATGCAGATTAAAACCATAGAGGTGTAATCGTTTCTTCTGGCCATCAATGCTTAGTGGGACATAGGGCATCAAGAGGTGTATTCATTGTAAAAATAAGCAAGTAATTACCAGAATATACTAAAGAAGCCATACTGACATTTTTACAAAAAGAGTACCTTATCTTGTTACATAACCTCTCAATAAAAGAGTTGCTCTTAACAAAAAACTTATAAATTAAATTCTACATAACCATGACACATTTATTTAAAAAAAAACTCACATTTAAAATGATTCAATAAAAATTTGGTCTTTTATTTTCTTGAAATGGGCATTTTAGTGCGTTTTTATATCCAAAGCTAGGCAACACTGCAGTAGCGAGAGAGAGATTTGACTGCCGAAAGCAGAAGAACACCAACAACCCCTGCAATCGCGGGCAATGCCACCAGATGTTAAAAAAAAGTAAAGCTAAATGAAACTGACTGAATTATTTAACTAATTATTAAAAAATGTATATTTTACAAAATTATAAACATTACATTTGAATTATAACAGGCTAGAAAATTTTCATGAAGCAAGAACTAAAACTCCGAGACTAAATAACAAAAAAAAAATGCTAAATCAAGTTACGAAAATGGTAATCTGGCCATACTGCTGCTAAAATCACGTAACTCATTGTAAAATTTGCTAAGAGTAAAATAACGCTACCGCGATAGGCGCCATCTCTTTATTCTTTCCATCATGAATTTTACATATTTTTTTTTTCTTGACATTTTGAGTTTGGAAAAAGTTTATTTAGAAATTTTTTGAATCAAAAAGCCGAAATATTTTAATAAATTTTATTTTCGCAATTTCCTAAATTTTAAATATTTTTTTTTAATTTTTAATGAATTCTATGCATTTTTAAATTGATTCCCCTAAAAATTATACTTTAAGGTAACTATACGTAATATTTTCTGTTTTTATTTTTTGAAATTTTGAGTTTGAGAAAAAAATTGTTTACAAATTTTTAAATAAAAAACCTGAAATATTTTGAGAAAGTTATTTTTATCGATTTCATAATTTTTAAAATATTTTTCTCCAAAAATACTTCAGTATGAATATTATGGGTGTTCCAAACAGACGAGTTATTTTGATATTCAAAGAAAAATGCTATTTTTTAATATAAATGATCGGATGTGTATTTCGCTATAGGGAGGAAGGTATGCCGTTAATAGTGGAAAATAAAGGCGATATCCTTTTCATGAAATTTTCCATAACCGAATTGCAAAGTGGCTGCCCCATGTCCTCGATAGCCGCACGAATTTCATCTTTCAGGTTTAAGGTGGGCTGTTGGCGTAGATCTTCTCTTTCACGTGGCTCCAAAGAAACGAGTCACAAGATCTCAATGGCCAATTGTGATCACCTCTTCGAGAGACAACACGGTCCGAAAACTTTTCTCTTAAAAGATCAATGTTTTCGTTGCTTGTGTGGCATGTAGCGCCATCTTGTTTAAAATAAACGTTGTCGAGATCAACACCTTACAATTCCGGCCATGAAAAATCGTTAATCAGCTCCCGATAGCGCAATTCATTCACCAATAACACCTGTTATTGGAAAACCTATACTTTTTTTGTGTTTTTCTGTTTAGATTTTAGCTTTCTATACGTTTTCTTTCCTTGAAATATTGATTTTTTTTTTTAATTTTTTTTTTGGAAATTCTGATAAATTTCGACTTTCCGTCAATTTTACAACTACTTCTATGAAATGATTTAAGTTTTATTTTTTATTTATTCATTTTTTTTTTTTAATGTGAATTGTGTGAAAAAAACAAATCTTTCTGAATGTTTCGCAGCAATGCTATAATATTTTATTCAAAAGTGGAAGATAAAGTTTTCGAATATTTTGAAACACTAACTTTTATTGATTCCATGAACTTACAGATGTTTTCTTAAGAAATGCTTTAATATAAGTGTATACTTTTTTTATTTTACTTATTTTTAAATTTTGTTTGCTTTGAAATATGGTACTTTTATGGAAATTCTAAAAATTTTGTATTTTTAATAGTAGCGTCAAATTTAAAATCACTCCCTCCAAATGATACAAAGTAACTGTGTCGATTTTTTTTTGTTTTTTCTTTTTTTTTTTTTGAGGAAAATTAGAGGTTAAAGAAGAAATATTATTCGAAATAGTGAAAAATTGAGTTTAGCGAAGCAATTTTTTTGCGAAAGTATTGAAATTTTTCAATAATATTTACTTTTTTTTACATTTTAGTTTAACATCAATAGTTTTGTATTTTATTTGAGTCCGCCGTAGTGAAATGGTTTGGTGCGTGGGTACCATGCGGTAGTGTTCAAGTTTGAAGCTCCGATCATGAAGCACAAATTGATAGAAAACATCCTTTCCTTATTGCAGTCACCCCTCGGCAGGCAACGACAAACCTCCGAGTGTATTTCTGCCATAAAAAATCACTTCATAAAAAACCATCTGCCGTTTGGAGGCGGCATTAAATTTATAGGTGACAAAAAATTCAAAAAACAAATATAAGGAGGTGCTCGGCCAAATATCCAACCTAGGGTGTAGGTGTAAGTTACTACATATTATTATTATTAATTTTAAATAAGTAATAAATAATACGTGCGTACACTTCTGTTAGGTGTTTGGCCAAGCTAATCCTTCTATTTGACGTGCGTCTTGATATTGGTTCACAAATGGAGGGGCCCACAGTTTTAAGCTGACTCCAAATGGTTTTTATTAGGAACTTTTTCATAGCAGAAATACCCTTGGAGGTTTGCTATTGCATACCGAGGGACGACAACCATTAGAAAAAACTTTTTCTATAATTTTGATGTTTCATGCATTATTTTTAATTTTGGTCTTTGAAATTATGAGTTTTAAGAAGGAATCAATTAATTGAGGTTTAATTTTAAACTCTTTTCAAATTTTTTTGTTTAATTTGACTTTTGCTAAACTTTCTTTGACTCCAATGAAATGGTTTAGAGTAGCTCATCAAGGTTTTTTAATTTTAAGTTTTAAATTTTTCGTTTTTAATTTTGCATTTTTTAATTAATTATAAAATATATTTCAATGTATTAAGATAACAGCGTAAGTTAGAAAAAAATTTAGTTAAATTTAAAAAATGTTGTTTAAAAAAGTTTTATTTAAAAAATGTTATTGTTTCATTAAAAAAAATTGTAATTTAACACCCGAACTCTTTCTTAATTTTGAGTTTTAGGAGCTGATTTCATTTAATAATTCCATCAGTTTTAAAATAATTTTCAATCCCACTAAATGCGCGAAAGCAATTCGGCAAATTTCTTCCTTTTTTGAAATTTTAAACAGAGCATTTTATAACTTTTTCATTTTCAACATTTTTCCTTTACTCTTAGCAAATGCTTTGAAGAAGCTGTCTAGAACCCCTTTTTCGGGTTGTATTATTTTTCCCCTTGTAAATTTAAAATTTCGAAATTGTTGTTTTTTTTGTTTATTTTTTTTTTTAATTAGAAATTCAAATGGTTTAACAAATTCTGAACGATTTTTAGTTGTGAAATCCAATTGAAAAGAAACAAGTAAATAAAAATGCTTTTTCGCCAAATAAAAGAAAACAAACACGTATTTTTTATTTTAAAACAAATTTTAAATTTAAATCTTTTCAGAGGTGTTTTTTTATATCAAACGCAAGTTTTCAGTTATAGAATAATACGATTTTGGGTCTTCTATTTCATAGCCAGTTATCACTCGTCCATACCTGTTTTCGGCTGCAACTACAAGAAAATGTGTTAAACTTTTACTTCTTTTCTTAAATGTCTTTCCCTTCTTCTACATCTAATATTTATGCCATGTTTGATTTACTTTAAACTTGATCACATTTTAATCTCTGTGCGGCTTTTAAGTAAAAAATATCTTCTTAATTAGTATATGAACAATTTTATGAACAAGCCCTGATATACATATATCAAATGTGCAATTGATATATTTTAGGCCCCTTTTATTTCATAAAACTTTATGTAGTTTATACTTTTTAGAACGCACCTATCCAAGTACCTACACACTGTACAGTCTTTATTTTTTTTCATTCCCACTTTTAAATCAATATATCTAACTGAATGGAGTAATTACAGATTACTTAATGAGATGAAATTGAAAACCCACTCACTTTTCTCACTCCAATATCGAAACCCAGTAAATCATTTATAAGTCATTTTGCCCAAAATAAATTCAATTAGATCGCGGATGACAACCATACAGTCATCGAAGAGTGGAGTGAAACCCTACTTGCACAACACCTACTTCATTGCTAAAATCATGCACCCACTACTGCAAGCAATTCTGCCGATAACATCGAGGGCAGTGAGTAGGATTTGGTATGTTGCTGCGCAACGAGGTCGTTATATGACCCTCGGCCGCGGATTAAGTTACAAATTATAAAATTTCCATTACGGCCAATAATTGAGAAGAAACAACAATAATCATATTGTAAAAACAACAAACCAATACTGTGCAATATTTAGTAACAGAAACAACAAGCAATAAAACGTGGTGAAGTGCGTATGCATGTCTTGATGAGCAAATTGAAATGGAATGGAGCAGAGTAGAGCAGAGAATTAAGCAGAGCAGAGCAGAAGATAAAACTTGAAATGAGCGTTGTCATGGTTATTTTATGAGCAACATTGTAAGTATGTGAGTGCATAAATGTATGGCACACTGAGTTCAGCGAGAGAAGGAGTGCCAATGGGTGGTGAGAATTGGCGCAACAACAAAAACACATTTGTATTGGCTGCCGATGCGTGAATGCTGGACGAAGCTGCTGGTGGAAATGGGAATTTATGTTACGCGCAAATTAAAAGTGAATGCAGCGCAAAAGCAACAATGTAACGAATTAATAATTTATGCAATTTTGTTGTAGGGTAAGCGAATGTTATGCCAGCACAGAATGCGGGGTGAATTGCAGTTACTCAACTAATTGTGCTCGTATGGGAGTGGTTTGTTGTGGTGTATCGTAGATTCCTTGCAAACGGCATAATGTTTCATAAATACTATTTGAAGCTGATTTTTCCATCTGTTTACTAGAAAAATGAAAACATGTGTGAAATTCTGAACAAGGTTTCACTAGCTTTCACTGCTTTTTCGCTGGCATTGTGTGCACTTGCAAGCCATAGCAAGACTTAGAAGACTTAAATCGTCATTATAGCGATTTATGCTTTTAATCCAGATTCCAAAAATTTCTGTAATTCCACATATTTTCCTAAATTAAGACTATGTGAATATGAATTTAGCTTTCCCTTTAATATTGCTTTACCTATGATAGTAAATAATTCTATAGGCACAGAAGCCAACCAAAAGGCGTGAAAATAGCGATCGACAATGCAAGACACCCACTCGAAAAGTCTTTTGAGTCGGAAGGTGACCAGTTTTAAATGAAATTTATATAGTGTATTTTTTATTTGTTCATAAAAAGGCGGTCAAAATATTTTATGAGTTAGCAGAGTCAAAAATTCACGAAAACTCTACTTAACGCTTAGTAAGAAATCAAAAACTTTCTATAAAAATGTGCTTAAAAAGTCTTAAAAAATAGGTACTTATTCTGCCTATTTTTCTTAAGACAGTTCATAGGTGTCAAAAAATTAAGTTCTATTTCCACTATAACTTTTTAAAATTTTTATAGAAAATTGTGACCGAAGAAACTCTAACTTTGCAAGAAATAAATTCGTGCTCCATTATTTCGGCAATAAATTTTCACAGCGAAAACTATTGAATTATAGAAATTTAAATGACTTAACGACTTCGTTTAAACACTTTTTATAGATTTTTTAAATTCTAATAATTTCAATAGTTGGATGTCACTTCGAAAATAAAAAAAAAAATGTTTTCACGTCCAATAAAAGAAAAAACATTTTTTTTGTTTTTTACTCAAAAAAATTTTGGAAATTTAAATTTTTAATAGCTTCTGAAAAGTAGTTAGTATCTTAAAGATTTTGAGTTAAATGAAAATAAAAAATGTTTTTACCTCAAATAAAAAAAAATTTTTTTTCTTAAAAAACAAATGGAAATTTAAATTTTTTCAGAGTTTCAATTTTATATCAAAAGCAAGTTTTCAATTATGGAATAATAAAGGGTGGTTAAATTTCAAGGGCCGATGTTAAATGTGAACCACACCTAAACGTCAACGACACCGTTGGACTTCTTTCTTTGGGGTTATTTGAAAGAAATGAATTGACTACAAAGTTTTTCAAGATTCTGATTAAGAAGTTGAAATATTTTAATTAAATTTTCTGAAATTTGTTAAATTTTTGTGAATTTTCTAGAATGTTTGGAACTTAAATTTATAAGATTATATTGAACTATATTTTATAAAAAATATCGAAAGTTGCAATTGTACATATTTCAACATATACGCACACACAACCTATCCGCCTTATCAACACTCACGCTTCAATTTTCATTACAGTGATGCCCCTGCTCATCTATCGCCAATCCCACTCTCTTCATCACCGTCTCTCTACATAAGCATAGCAAAATCAAAAGCATACTTAAGGGCGTTATAAGCAGATTTTAGGTTATTTATTATTTAACGCTACACTTGTTAATTTGATTTTTGCTATAAATTTTGCAAAAAGTATTCTGTTAATCATAGCGCTGCGTTTGATAATTCGATTACTGCTTATTGATTTCCATTTAGACGCATATATTGGAGAGAGTAATTTGATTTTTGAATAATCCCATGCTTGTTGGTTGGTTGATTGGTTAGAGTGGTGATTCATTCAGAATCCAACTAGCGCTTCCGCAGCCTTTTGTCGCCACATCCTCGTTACCAACTTGTTTAACAGTTATTTACAACAAGACTATATCCAGTCTTTGCGGTTTAGGAACTTTATTAGGCTGTTGACGACTAAGCCAGACAGTTGCTCGAGACTCTCGAACAGCGGTTTGCCCAGGGTTAACATTCTGTCCTTCCATAGGGCAGGGCATTCACAGAGGAAATGTAAGATTGTTTCCTGTTTCTCCAGTTGTTTACAACTGTGACAGTATGTGTTGTGAGGGATGCCCATTTTGGCGGCTTGTTCTCCGATAGACCAGAAGCCAGTTATGACGGCCGTTAGTCTACAGGCGTCCCGTCGTTTCATGTTTATCAGTGTCGACGATTGCTGGAGGTTGTAAGTGGGCCATAACGTCCTGCTGATTTTGCATTTCGTCTGGTCTCTCCATCTACAATCCGCGATTCGAAGGTATTTTAGGGAAATTGCGGTTTTGACCGCACCTAATGGTGTGAATACTGGTACTGCAAGAACGCTATTCATGGCAGATCCCCCTCTAGCCAGTTCATCCCATGCTTGTAGTATTGGTAAATTTTGAAACCATTGCTTTTCCCCGCAGACATATTTCTATTTCGCAGGTCATGCAATCATAGCGGAATATTTTCAATTTTTTCTGAGAGAGTTGCTGATACTCTATGCCACATTGAAATTTGAAGCATAAAAGCTGAATTTGAATTTCGTGTTGCTTGAACTTAAGCGCCTAACAAATTGAGCAGTTCGAAGCGAAAAAAGTTGTGCCTACTACTACTCCTGCCTTTTAATAGCAAAGTAGAGCTTACCAAGAGAGCGTTTTTTTTTTAGTTTTTCCGAAGATAGTGCCGACTATTTTGTCAATAGGGTTGTTACTGTTATGCTACGCTTTTTTGTATGCCTTACCATTTATATGGATTTCAGCTATCCTTAATTTTCCTAAGCTCGCTCTAATAAATTTTGGTTTTTCGGTAAATGACGTGCCTGCTTTTCCTTTGAAAAGCCACCAAACTGACAGGCGAATGCTTGGCAAAAAAAGGGTTGTGCAAGGCAGTAGCACAGCAGTTAGTGGTCTGGCTTTAGGCTGAAAGCTATTTTTTTTTTGTTCTTCTTTTTTTTGCCTTTAAAAAAATTGCTAGGTAAAAATACTCGAAAATTTGAATGAACTTAGCGACTCTTACCGCAGCGCTTCGTATACTGTCAGCTGGCCGTCAAACATTTTTAGAAAATTCGTTTGGCTCTACGGTATTCAAAGCCTATACCAATAACAAAAATGATAATAACGGAGACAGCAGAACAGCAACTACAATAATAGAATCAACAGCATGGAATATGCGCTCTCATCCCTGTAGCAGTGTCGAGAAAAACGTAGTTGGCCCTGGCTACTGTAGCTGTACAGTCGGGACACACACACACATCCCACAACGCACTTGCATACACTCAACCCCTGATTACCTCACTCCCACTCATACACTGGCGCACACACACACGTATGTGTATATATATATCTTCATTTGCTGCTGTGATACTGCGCTGCTGAGCCTGCTAAATGCTTCACTAATCCAATTATTATCATTTCAATGAAATCGGCTGGTCACCCGGCCGTTACAAATGAACTGACAGCCAAGCAGGACACGATTTTGATAGGAGCGGACGCTTAAGAGAAGAGCGCAGGAAGTATGGTATTATCGAATGACAGTTAAGTGCCAAAGCGTAGTCGCCTGCCTGTCTAGCGGATTTTCGACTGACTGCTGGGGGCGGGGGCGTTGGTGATGTTGCTCCCATAGCTGTTATGCGAGTTGTGGATGGATGGGCGGATTGGCGGAGACACCACCAACCTTCAAATTCGCAAAGGGTGCGCAATGAAGTGAAGATTTATGAAGTGCAAAATGCAGAAGCCCAAAGACCGACGCCGAAAATGGGGAGGTGTTCAAAAATGAGCAGTGTGCCACGAGGCTAAAAATCTGCGCGGAAAGCAGCGCCATAAATGGATAAAGCCATAGCAAACTACGCTGGTTGCTGGTTGTTGCCCATGGCTGTGGCTATTACCGCAGTGCCTCGAGGTTGCTGTTGGGGTTACCCGCTCGCAATGAATCAACCAACAAATCACTTGGCTGGCCATCAGCAGTGTTGCTAATGTGAATGCAAACATACATAAATAAATGCATGCAGGCATACACACCTACATACACACACACTTACACAAACACACATGTAGAAGCGCCCTGCTTTATTAAGCACATTTTCGCTGCTGGCTTTTATTTTTGTTGTACTCATTTCTGTATGCACATAAATGCTTTTGTTGCTGCCCATACTTTTGTTGGCCGCTTTCGCCCCTTTCGCAGTAATTTTTCTGTGGCATGGGTAATTACATTGTGCGATTGAATGTCCATTTATAGTCGCACAACTAGCGAAGTAGCGCGAAAGTTTAGCTGTTTGTGTATGTGTGTATGTATTTACGTATATATGGCTGTGTATTTATTTGCACATTTTGCTCAATTGAAATATGAGCAATTTTTCGCTCGCCTGCCCGATTTGGGCGTTCAAATTGAATTTTGTCTACATGTCACTGTAAGCGGGTTGAATGTTTAGCATTTTTCACGACGCCCAAAAGTTACTTACAAATTACAGCATTCGTCTATTGCGGGTGTCGCACTGTGCAAGGGCTGAAAACTGAGGTTGCTTACCTGAAAGTATGCAATAAAATAAATAAAAATAAATTAGATTTGTGTCAGAAATTAGTTTTAAATATCTATTAGAGTAATATAAGAGTAAAAGAAAGCAAATAAAGTAAGTGGTATTAAAAATGCAGACAAATCGATAAAAATGGGGCTGCTGCCTCGAAAATTGAAATTTGAATTGATCGAGCCAAGGAGCACCAAGAGATTTGGTGACTTCTAAAACACTCAGGATAAAAAGCCCATTATATTTAGAGCTTTGGAAAGCGGGTAGATAGCCAAAGAGGGAAGTATCAGAGAAAGAGATAGGAAAGAATTGAGACAGAGACAGCGGTAGTTAGTCCTGTGAGAACTTTCCACTTTCTTTGTAATCTGTAATTACCCTCCCGTTTTAGAGAACGAATATTACTCATTCTCACGACATTGGAACCCAACACTCGTAGCCGTGCTCTAGCAAAGGCAGGACACTCACGGAGAAAGTGCTCAATGTTAGCCGCCTCCTCCAAACAGGATAGCCATATTGGATCCTCAATGAGGGCTGCTGCCTTAGTAGATACTAAAAATCAATTTTTCTATTATTCTATTTAAATAAATTTATAATTAAGAATCGGAGAATATATACCAAAATTAATGGAGACTAATTTAAGATATTTTCGTAGATAGAGCACCGAATGCAGCGTGGTGCCAAGCTGGTGTTCAAATGGCTGACTCCATTTGAAGTGGGCAAAAAATATATTAGAATTTTAATTTTTTAATTGACTGATTTAATTTTTCCTTTCTTTTTTTTGGATTTAAGACGCGAAGTATATATTAGAATTAAAATTCTTGAATTATTTTTATAATATATAATAAATACCTACTCAGAAAAAAGTTTGCAATCTTTTTTGAAGCAATCAAAGTTCGCGACTAGTGCCTTATAAGATGGAAGGACGAGCTAGAGCAGCTTATAAATGGCGAAAATGTTATACGTTTCACCAAAGTGTACCGGTTAAGATGGCTGGGCCATATAACAAGAACGGACGGACCAAGGGCGCAGAAACAAAATTGTAGAAGTCAGAGCATTCAACACTAGAGCAAGAGGAAGACCGACAGCAAGACGGGTCGACAAACTAGAGCAGGGCATTAATAAACAGGAACAGGAATGAAATGAAGGATTGGAAAGAAGGCGCAAGCGATCGAGATGCATGGAGGTCCCACGAGCAGCAAGCTATAGTGTCAAAAGTTGAATGTTGATGAATTAATTAATTTAATTTTTAAATTATTATAATTCTTTTATTTTGGTTTTTGGATGTGAGAGGCGAAGTATGTATTAGAATTTTTTTAATTTATTTGAATTACTTTAAAATTAAAATAATATTTTGGATTTTTGGATATACTATTTTTGAAATTGGGAGGCGAAATATGATTAGAATTAAAATTTTTAATTAATCACTTTAATTTTTAATTTAAAATTAATTTTTGGTTTTTGGTTTTATTTTGGTTTGTTTTTTTTTTTTGAGAGGCGAAGTATATAAATATATTAGAATTTTAAAATTTTTTATTTATTTTTACAATATATTTTTTTTATTTAAAGTATCATACATAAATATATTAAAATTTAAATTTTTATTTTAATTAATTCTTTTTATTTTTTAAATACATTTTAATTTTTTTTTGGATTTGAGAGGCGAAGAGCTGGAATTAATTAATTTAATTTTTGCATTGACATTATCTTTTTTTATTTTGGAATTTGGGAGGCGAAATATGTATTAGAATTAAAATTTTTTAAATAATCAATTTAATTTTTAATTTAAAACTATTTTTTTTTTTTGGTTTTTGGGTTTTACTTTGTTTTATTTTTCTTTTTTATTATTATTTTTTTATTGTTTTTTTTTTTTATTTAAGAGGCGAAGAATTCTAATTAATTTTATAAATTAAATTTTTATATTAAAATGATTACGTTTTTTATTTTTGGATTTGAGAAGCAAGAATTTATTAAAATCTTAATTGTTTTATTAAATAATTCAAGCTTTCAATTAAAACTATTTTTGGGAGGCGAAATATGCATTAAAATTTAAATTTTTTAATTAATTTTTTTTTTTAAATATTTTTAACATAAAATTAATTAGTATTTTTATTTTTAGATTTGAGAAGCGAAGTATAAGTCAGAATTTTATAATAATATTTTTATTAGTTAATTCAATTTTTCTGTTGAAACTAATTTGTTTTTGGTGTATGCGCCCAGGTATAGCCGAAAGATTCTAAAGATCCGAATTGTCAACCCACCAAATAAGTAAAGCAATAAAAAGATGTGTATTATCTGATGCTAATAATATTTATTTGAAAACAAAACAAAAACAGCACTAGACTTTCATAGATTTTTTTTTTCTTCTAAAAATTTTATTTTCAACTTTCATAAAGCCATCTCTGGAGTTAAGTCATTCCAGAAATTTATAAAAAGGTATATATCTTTTTTTCTTTTCTTAAAATACACCTTAATGTCTTTATCAAAATGGTCATAATTTTGCAAAAGCTATTCGAAAGTTCAGTAAATTGGACTCCATGCAATTTTAGAGTTTATTTTTAAAAGAAATTTATCAAATTACTATTTTTCTAGGCAAAAAAGGAAACCGTTAAATTTCATTTTAATAATCTTGTTATTTTTATTATTATTTCGTCGTAACTAGTTTTGCGCTCAGTTATCAAATACCATCTGCGACGCAATTTCTGAGAAATGAACTAAAGGAGGTGGCACTTCGACCTAGAGCTCTCTTGGGAAGTTATATATATATATATATATATATACTTTGTGCGTACACCCGTTTTGAGTGTTTAGCCTCCTCGTATTTGTGGCGTGCGCCTTGATGTTGTACCACAAATATAGGGACCTACAGTTTCAAGCCGACTTCGAACGGCAGATTTTTGTATGAGGAGCTTTATCATGGCGACCGAAGTTAGGGTAGCTAAATTCCGATACACTACGTCTATGAAGGCCTGAAATATACAAAATAAGCTGAGACAATCTAGGGGACGAGGCTACTTACGTGGCGAGAAAAATTGTGTGGTAGAGTCAAAATATGTTCAAATAGAAAGACTAACACGCACCCTAAATCTTAATTTAATAAAAGTCTCGTTCCTAGTTTACCGATAGTGTAAGCAAGAGAGTCCCTAGAGAGCCTAATCCAAGGACAATAGCTGCTGCTTTACCGTGAAAAAAAATTCTGAAAGAACAGCAACTGATTAAACTAAAGCGTAGAGCAAATTATTCGCATAAATGCTGTGACTATTCTGTTTACATATTAAAATCCATGTAATTCATAGTCTCTTCCGATAATACTCAGATTTAATACGAGACGATCACACTAGAAGAGTATTTTCCTCTCAAGTCCGCTGACGTAGTTACGGGTCCGACACACTCTTTGAAGCAGCGTCGCGGAAATCCTTGACTTTCACACACCTCCCAGTACAGTTGCCCCAGAAAATTCATTTCTAAATAAACTCACATTCAATAAGCGCAAAGGGTATTTATTGCGTTAAAATTGTAAATGGAACACAACAGATATTCCAGAACACTCTTGTTATCATTTCTTTTCTTTTCATTTTAAAATTATTAAAAAATATATTCACTTCAATTGCATAGCGAGGAAGAAGTGCTTCTCAGTCTACCAAACCTGCTTTAAGGCGTACATGCCTATACACTTATACACACTCGACGCGCCAGAGTATGTCTCAAATTATCAGCACTATAACCACAAGAAGGGGCCCACACTCCATTCCGCTCCCCAGCACTCGGGAGAAACCATTCCTATATTTTTAATTAAAAGCAAATAATTAAACACTTTGTATGCGCCGCTGAGAGTTTAAATGCCAGTCAAGGCATTCACGCCAGTCAATGAGCGCGTAAAAATGCCAGACGAGCCGAGTAACTGCTGCCAACCATACCTGTTTACACACCGGTAACTGTTTACATTGAAATGTGGCATACTTACAGGCGCCAAAGAGCCCGCCAGTCAGATAAAAGGCAAACAACCGCAAGATGTTTTCGGAAGCGAATAGTCAAAAGTAGAAAAAATCATAATAAGCACAACAATAAAAACGAAAAAGTGAGAAGGAACACAGAGAAGAGAAGGGAAGAGAGGTTGATAAAGAAGAAGACTGAGATAAGTGGCGTTTGCTTTGCACAAATAACATTGAGAAAATATTTTAAGGCAATATACAAATAACAACAAAACGCGCAGCATTAATGGGTGGCAGATAAGAAGCACATAGCAAGAAGCAGCAGCAGCAGCAGTAACATAAGCAATTGAGTGGTGTGGCAGCCAAACAAAAACAATTTTAACTTAGCTTTAAAACTTTGCTCTTTTTTTGTTGTTTTTTTCGTGAGCGCAGATATTTTATTGAGGTTTGGCTGGTAAACAAGCGCGCCGTGTTGCCAAGTGTAAACGAAGCCAAACAAAGAAGAACTAAAGGAATCGAAAAAAAAAATCGATGTGATGTTTGGGATTTCATTCGAAAGCTAAAATTTAAAGCTCTATTTAGACAACGCAGAAATAATAAAAACGAATAGCGAGGGTGCACACACTCGGGCTTCTTTCCATGTACTCGTATTTTTGCAAAAACGAGGCACGGCGCAAAATATGTTAAATTCAATTTTTCTTAAGTGAAAAAGGAAATGAAGCAGAAAATACGCGCTTCCACTTTATTTTACACAAACTGCTGTGCTTCCCTTGCTTTCTTGTTTCCTTCTTTTGTATTTTTGCAAACACCCTCCCACATCTGGTGAATGTGTGTAAGCATCAAATGTCATGCTAAAAATCAATCGCCCCAAACGCTCGCTTACTATGTATGTCACACATATCCTTCTATACCAGCGCAACCATATCCATTCAATTCGTTGCCCTAAAAGTCACGCGAGTCTCCCTTCAGGCTCATAAAGCTTTAGTAAAAATTCAAGCGAAGTTCAAATCTGCATAAATGAAGCTTTTGACTCTTTTTTCAACTCTATTAAGTTCCCTAACGACGTGACATTTTTTTATGATACTCCACACATGGGAGCGAACACACACACAAACAAGCGCTGGCAAGCAAATGAGCTGTAGTCGTGTGCTGTGCATTGTGTTTAAGTGTTTATGGCTCATAAATGGCTAACGTATTGTCGATATTTGACACACTGCGTTGCCGTTTATAAAAAAGAGTACAATGAAATTTAAACAAAATAAAATCTACAAAATACTCGTAAGTGACTGGCGCTGGTTCAGTTGGGTCTGTAGCTGAGTACTTTGCGTTCACTGCAAGGCTTAACCCTTTACTGCATGAATTGATAGGTTTGGCAGCCGCATCGCACATAGAGACAACGATGCCACTTACACCACGAAATGTGTCCGTTGTGAGCCGCAGGGGCTGGGCTACATTTCCCTCTCCATAATGAATGAATTGATAAAGCGTTGAAAAAAAATGTTTCACGGTGGAAATAGCTTTAATTGTTGTCTACTTTGGCGCCTTTATTTTATTCCAGAAATCGGTTTTTTGCAGTTTTTTAATCACAAAAATACAAAATAATTGAAATAAATGTATGGTTCTAGTACGGGCGATAGCCATTGATGTTGTACATATTAAAATTGTAGACGATTGGGTTGAATAGTTTTTTTTTTTTTGTGACAACACCAGGCCGAAAATGTAGTTTTGAGATAATCGAGTTTAAAGTTTAGAGAGGGAATAAGGCGACCATTAATACCGCCTCGTCACGAATCTGGCTCTACCTGCTAAAAAGGCTGTAGAATCGAAAATACTGCGAATATCCTTCCAAACATTTGACAGTATATTCTCAAAAGCCTATACTTTCGAAATATAAAAAAAATCGATTTTTTGAAAATTCTAGACCACCGGGACCCTTAAATAATTATACCGAAATGTTCAACATAAATCTCAAAATTATTTATTTGCTTCTCCACATATTTTTAGTCGAATTCTCACTTACTACTGTGGGCAAAAAGTAAGGTGAATTTGGTTGTAAAATGAAAAATCTTTATTTATTCTTGTAAATCAATTTCATCCCCTTCAAAATAATCCCTCTCGATGACATACACTTATGCCAACGATTTTCCTAATCCCCGAAACATGCCAAATAGTCCATTTCTGGTATAGCCATCAGCACCTTCTTCGATTCAGCTTTTATGTTCTCAATCGACTCGAAACGCGTTCCCCGGAGTGGTCTCTTGAGTTTTGGGAATGGCCAGAAGTCACACGGAGCCAAATCAGGCGAATACGGTGGTTGCGGAACGATATGCGTGGATTTTTTGGCGAAATGGTCACGAAGAACGAGTGCAGTGTGAGACGGTGCATTATCGTGATGCAAAAACCAAGAGTTGTTGGTCCATAATTGTGGTCTTTTTGGACGAATTGCTCTACGTAAACGACGCATAACGCTCAAGTAATATTCCTTATTAACAGTTTGGCCAGGTGGAAGGAATTCATAGCGCACCGCACCACGAAAATCGAAAAAAACTGTCATCATGACCTTATGACCTTTATTTTTGAACGACTTTGAAGTGCTCTTTTCGGTCTGGCTTCGCCTTTGGCACGATATTCGCTTGATTGGTCAGGTGTTTCAGGGTCGTACACATACATCCAAGTCTCATCTCCCGTAATGATGCATTTGAGCTTGTCCTGATAGTCTGAAAGCATTGTTTCACACACATCAACGCGACGATTTTTTTCCAAGAAGTTCAGAGTTTTCTGTACCAAATGAGATTTCACTTTTCGTAAGCCCAAATGGTCTTTCAAAATGGTTTTCACAGATCCTTCTGATATTCCGATCATATCAGTAAGGTCTTTAACAGTCAACCGACGATTTTTGAGCACTAAGTCCTTCACTTTATTGACGTGTTGGTCATCTGTTGACGTCAATGGTCGCCCGGAGCGCTCCAAGTCATCAACACGTTCTCGACCCTCTTTGAAGTCTTTGTACCACTTATAAACATTTTTCTGCGACATGGTAGAATCACCAAATGCCTTCTGCATGCTGAACGTTTCCGCAGCCGAAATTTCATTCGGCAAACAAAATTTGATGGCACTTCTCTGCTCAATCAAATCAGACATTGTAAAAATCGAAAAATGCACTCTTGGTCGTTTGGTAAACACAAGCGTAAATATATTACTGATAATGACATTCACATGAAAGTTGGCCCAGATGTTATTAACAGTGCTGCCAACTCATGAAAAAAATAATTAGAGCCATATTTTAATCCCACGAAGTTTGACAAATAAATTAACCTTACTTTTTGCCCACAGAAGTACTTCTCATTTACTTCTTTTTTATTTAAGCTTAATAATCCTTTTTTGAGAAAAATTTCCGGCAATGTGCAAAATAGCTCGATCACTTGGCGTGATCAAATCTTATTTTGAAACTGAAAAATTTAATCTGAACAACAATTAGTTCCAAGGGGTTCCAAATATCACCGAACACGAGTCGAAGATCAAAATCGCAAAATTCGAAGTGACGGATTCGTACAGATCGAAACAGTATCAATGAATAATGACACTTTTGACAATCTGAAAACTCCTCCTCTTTATTCTCTATATCATCTATTGATCAACAGTTGGATCATATACTCATTGGGTCCTCAGAGTTTTTCTTCATATGACCAATTTGAATAAAAAAAGTGTAATTTCAAATAAAGCACTTTATTGTTTGCTCTTTCAGAGCTATTCAAAGGGAGAAATATAAATTAAAATTAATTGGCGTATATTTTCCACAAACAAATTTACAAGGAGCATGTTGAGAAGGCACCTTTCCAACTCAGTGGAAGTTACAGAAACTGGTGCTGATTCCAAAAGGATCTAAACCTGCGGAAGATCCTACAGGCTACCGCCCCCTTAGCATGCTCGACACCTCAGGCAAATTTCTAGAACACGGTTGATCACTAATTGTCTTGAGGCTGTTATTGATGACGCAGGCGGTCTATCATGCTCGCAGTTCGGATTCCGTAAGGCTCGCTCAACCACAGATACTGTAGCTGCGGTTAAAACCATTGCGCAGAAGGCAATTGAAGGAACTTGGTGGTTATACGGTAGCAAGGAGTACTGCCTAATGGCAACGCTAGACGTAAAGAACGCCTTCAATACCGCGAACTGGAACCAGATCCTGATGGCGCTTAATTGCTTCGAGGTTCCAACGTATATACGCAGGATTATTGTCAGTTATTTCACTAACAGATCCCTTTGCTATAATACCGATGCGGGTGTGGGAATATAAAATAACTGGCGGAGTTCCACAAGGCTCAGTCCTAGGCCCCTTGCTGTGGAATATTATGTATGACGGAGTCTTACGCCTCAGTTTACCCCCGTTCATTAAAACTTCATAGAGCAGCAAAGTGACAGAGACAGTAACAGCACTGACGCGCATAATGATGAACACTAGAGGCCCTAGGCAAAACCGCAGGAGACTACTTAATACCATGGTCTCATCGATTTTGCTGTATGCAGCTCCAGCATGAGCGGAAGCAACTAATTGCAGCTCATATGTGAGTTGTATGAAATCAGTGCATCGACTGAGTGCCCTCAGAGTGTGCTGCACGTTTCGAACGGTATCCGAAGACGACATTATGGTAATTGCAGGACTACTCCCAATAAATTTAGTGACAAAAGAGTACGCTGAAGTTTACCAAAACAAAGCTACTTCAGAACGGCAGACAATACGCAAGGAAGCAAGAGAGCGTAGCTTGCGTTCATGGCAGGGAAATTGGAGTTCGTCCCTGAACGGACGCTGGACGTACCGTCTGAGTCCCTTAATAGCCAAATGAGTTTACCATAAACATGGACAGTTAAAGTATTATCTGACCGAGATACTGACGGGACATGAGTGTTTTTAATCCTATCTATATAGGCTTAAGCACGAAGACAACCCATACTGTTCTCATTGTGCACCAGCTGTAGAAGACGCAGAACACATTTTGTTTGTCTGTCCGCGATTTGTGTTCCAAAGGGAGGAATTAAGTACTAGGGTACCGAAGCCAATTTCGGCTGATAACCTAGCATGGCAAAAGTAGTAATCTCCAAACTGCGTCGCGCTGAACAACAGCGCAGATCTTCATAAGAGGCAATAGGCCGCTCCCCCTCCAGCGAAGTCATGCCTAACGGCTGTCCCGCGGTGTGAGGGAAACGAAGCTGGGGTGGGTTTTTAGTGGGTGAGTCGAAAGGCAAGTCCCACACTTTTCGGTCTTCAATGCTTTGTGCCACCTCCATAAAAAAAAAACAAAAAACAAAATTCATACTCATACTCATACTCATACTCATACTCATACTCATACTCATACTCATACTCATACTCATACTCATACTCATACTCATACTCATACTCATACGCATACTCATACTCATACTCATATTCATACTCATACTCATACTATACTCATATTCACCCTCGTACTCATATTATCATACTCAGTTTCTCATTTTGTCATCAAAACGGCTAGAAAATGGATATCCAAAGCTTAACCATTTTTTATCTTTTTTTCGATATTCGTGGCATCGTTCATTGGGAACGGGTTATTGACGGACAGGAACTCACTGATGACTGATTGTCAACGTGCCACCCAATTTCTTATTCCATGAGCAAATACTTTTGACAAAAAATGACAAAGACCGCACCAACCCTGTAGCCTCGTTATCTCAAGAGAACTCAACAAAGTGGCGTCCAGGAGGACAATGAATCAGCAACTGTGGCGTTAAAGGCGTTAAATGCGGAGAATTGCCAAGGGTAATCGTTGGAATGCATATTTATAGTTAGAGCGAGACTATTGCGAACTTCGATGACAAAGTTTTGCTCGTAACTTAGTTTTTCGTTTGGTTACAAAAAACGCCAAAAACTTAAAAACTTACACTTCTGTTTGACGGCCACGTTTGAGGTCCCACATAACAATTCCCGTAGAAGCTGTATACACAGGAAATAAATAGAGCAATTTCATAACTTAATCCAGAGTTCGCAGGATGTTCATGGATGTCTTGGTGGCCATTTCTTTCTTGAGGGCTCGATGTATATTTGATATCCTATGTAAATATACCTCCTTCAAAAATAGCTCATAACCGTTCACCCTGTGAGCTGCAGCCTACTGCCAGCAAACGACCCCTCTCCGCCCACTCTCAGTTCGATGGCAGTCAAAAATCAATTTGCTATAAATATGTTATCAATACGCCACCTTCAAACCTTCGTTTATAGCCAACTCACTAACTCCTTTTTAGCAACAGCTTGAATACTGAACGACTTGGGGGAATTTACAGAAAAGGGCGCCACACGCAAGCAAATATGTCACGGCTAAGGACACACATGCATGTCCGCCGTGACATTTTCGAACTTTGGAATTTTTTTTTCGTCTAATTTCTTTCATACAAAGCGCACCGCCAAACAAAAGCTAAAAATACTTCAGCAGCAGATTAAAGTCAACCGGATTCAAGAAAGCCTGAAACGAAAAGACACAAAATGAACAAAAAACAACCTGAAAGGAGGAAGATTATGTTGAGCGACTGGAAAGGAAAGCAGGCGCAGGTTGCACAGTTACCCATTTAAAATGCGCCGGATGTGTGGGAAGCACTTAAGCGGAAACGGATGTTGAAGAGTTTGGGGACTTGAGTATAACAATAGCGGCAACAGCCACGGTGAAAACAGATTAAAAAAAAAAAAGCAAAAAAATGTAAACACACGGCTCTTGGAATGGCTTTCGTTGGCCAAGTTGTTTTTCGTAAGCTGCCATTGCGCCAGCAGACGCGCCAGCTCCTTCGCAATGCCTTTCGCAAATTGCTTGTTAAGTTTTGCCTGCATTTCGCCTTAAAGTTAGCTTTCTGCCGCTCAATGTTGGCTCACGTACTTAGCTGTGTACTGCTCGGTGAAAAGTTTTTTGGCATGCGCGGTCTCTTGACAGCCGTAAAAGAGTTTCCGTTGCAAGGTTTTTTGTTCTTTTTGCCTACATACATATGTATGTGTTGTTGTTTTCATTGTAGAACTTTTTTTTTTGGAAATTTCCTCTTCATTGTAATTTTCTCATATGCTGCAACTTACACTCATTTCAATTTTTTTTTCTGCATTCTCCTTTCCCCCGCATTCGTTCTTTCTCGTCACATAAATGCGGTCATTACCCTTTAGCAGGCGCCCCGAAATATTTTGAACGATTTGGAAAGTTTTCATATTTCTCATCTACTGCGTGGCACTGCCCTGGCTGCTGTAGCTGCTGACTCAATAGGCAGCCCATCCAATCAATACTGTTTTCCAACTGTCACAATGCCATATGCATCATACCAACTTACCTCAGTAAGCTTCCTGTTACACGAAAACTTGCCAGCCATGCCAAAAATGCCATCAATATCTGCTACGACATTTATTGCAAATTCGCTGTGTCGCTCACTTCAAGTGTTATTTGTAGGTTTTTCCTCGTTTTCTTTTCTATTTTTAATTTCGATTGTGAGTTGCTTGGTATTTTTTTTTTTTGTGTTGTGTGTAGCTATTTGCTCCATCTGTCTACACGTTGATATACTCCAAACATACCTATATATGTACCGTTGATATATAATATAAAAATGTCGAACATTCAAAAAACAAAAAATATGAAAAATCAACGCAATTTTAACGATACCTTAAACTTGCATTTTCGTGTGCTAAAATTCAATGGGCCATAAAACTGCACGCCCAGAATTTTTCCAAAAAATCTGTCTGAAAAGTTTGAATATTTGAAGGAAATTAATTTTTTTTCAATTTTTTACACGCTTCGTACCCTTGGTTTTATAGTTTTTGCTGTAGTATGCATTATATTTTTATAAAAAAAAAAATAAAGAAAATTACAAAAAATAAATAAATATGGTAAAAAGTCAAAATTTGGCAAAATATCTCTGTGCTCTTATTGTGACCACGACTGTATGTACATACATATATACTTGAAAATTGATATGAGGAGAAAAATATATTTTTTTTATTTTTGTTTTTTTTGTTTTTGGTGCGCTTATGGAACTTTTATGAACTTTAATGTGACCGACCGTTTTCAATATATAATATTCAGTGCAGCTCTAGCCTATTTATTGAATTATCAAAATGAAGTGAGAAAAGGTTTTATTTTATCCCGCAAAGGTAGCTACATCTCTTTATTTTTAAAAAATATAACAAAAGCGCAGATATGTTTACTTTCGCATATGACGTCGATTTGAAGAATAAATGCTAAATATGTTCCTGAAAAAAAACAATTCATACCCAACGTTTTTTACAAGTGAGATGTGTCCCTTATTAAAGCGTGCAAGCAACAGATAGTTCAAAAAATACATGCCACGTATGATAAATTTGGGGATAGATCCCAGAACTTCAAAACATCGTGTAAGATGAAAAAACTCTAAATCTCATCATAAAAACCCATGCAAAAGAAACAATGATGAAATGCATATAGCATAAGTACAGGGTGGGCCATTTAGCATTTGCTTTTTGAACCACCTATTTTTTTGAGAATGGTAACACAAATGACATATCAAATGTGTTCATAATTTACTTAAAGGTTTGACATTTACGAAATGGGACACTATACGCTTGAACAAAATTGGGAAATATTGAAAACCTATTTCCAAAGTGGTGAATCTTCTTCTCCTTTTCTGATTTTCACATCGGTGGCTACGTCAATAAGCAAAAATTGAAGAGGATGACACGGACGACATTTGGTTTCAACAGGATGGTGCAACTTGTCACACTGCCAAAGTTACACTCGAACTTTTGGCTACCGTTTTTGAAAACTGAATAATCAGCCGAAATTCCGATATCAATTGGCCGTCTCGGAGCTGTGATTTAAGCCCGTTGGACTATTTTTTGTGGGGAGCCGTTAAGAACAAATGCTTTGCGAACCATCCAGAGACGATTGATGCTTTAAAACACGAAATCGAAGTTGCCATTCATTAAATTGGAGCCCAAAGAATCGAAAATGTGATTAAAAATTGGGTTGATCGAATGGCCTACTGTAAAGCCAGTCGTGGCAGTCATTTGAACGATATTATTTTTCATTCATAAATGACAATGTTCAATCTTCAAAATAAAAAAAAAGTTTGAAAAAATATTGATTAGTTTTTTTTTATAGCCGATTCAAAAAGCAAATTTTACATGGCACACCCTATAGTTATTAAAAAAATTAGAATATTCTTTATTAAAAACACAAAATTAACAAAAATTAGTGTACAGTGAAAATTCAATCCTAAGTCTAAAACGTATAAAAATTTAAATTGACGTTTGGAAAAAATCCATTTTGCATCTATTCATTGCTACTTGATAACAAGCGTACACATTTATTATGCACTGGACAAAACTACTATCATCAGTAGATATGTATGTCAGATACTAATATCAGATATGTCCAGTCAGTTCGTCGATCCATATTCAAATTGATAACGACTACTGTTGGTTTTTTCGTTGTTTCAAAGTCTTTTATTAGTGACTGTTTGCTTTCTTATGAATAGATTATACAATGTGGCGCAAAATTAATCCCTGCATCAGAAACCTTATAAATTTTGCAAATGGCATCGTACGTCAGTCTTATTTGAAACTTGGGAATTAGACAGCTGCAGTATACAAACAGGCAAACAATGGAACGCGTTAAGGTTAATTAAAAAATTCCATTACTAATAGTTACTCTTTTTTATTTAGTTAAAAAATTATTAAAAAGCAGAATTGGATGAATAATTTTGCGCCAATAGGGATTAAATGATAGCTTTTCTGCGTGTGCCCGGATCGTCCAATAACTGATATAAACAGCTGAATGACGTGAAGTCGCTAAGACATTCTGCGTCCTGCGTCTGTTGTATGATACTTGAGGCAAAGGGTTTTCGAAAGAGCACATAAAGAAATGAAACTCCATCTATTCTACACTGTCTTTGGAAATAATTTGTGCAATTCCCATTTAACAGTATTCAGGGGGTGCCGATGACTGAGTAGAAGAATACTGAGACCAATTCAGTCAACTCCTTCCTGACGATCTCATCAGCACTTTCATTTCCATCTATGTTCCTATGTCCTAGGACCCAGATCACAAAAATATTACCTACACATCCAAGAGATGTGATCTGCTCCTTACAAAAGACCAGTTTGGATTTGCACTATGGCGTCATCTGAGCCTTGCTCACCAATCAAAAATGTTAATACCTGCGTCGCCGCCACGTTCCTTAGCATTCTGCACGCCTGCTGGATCGCAATGAAACATTAATGGGACTCAGTGAAATTTACTATGTGTGGGAACGCGGTATTACAATGCAACCTCTCTATCATGTAGAGAACAAATACCAAACTTTATATATGAAAATATTTTTAGCAGTCACATTTTAAGGGCGAAAGATGCTTTCTCCGTAAGTTTGCTTAAACACCCAGCAAGCGTACCCCAAATAGCTGATCTTAAACTATACAATCAAAAATAATCAAAAAAGACCTAAATTTAGAAAATTATTAAGTTGAAGTTAAGGTTTTGAGGAGTTTCTTGAATAAGTTTGGTTGTACATCAAGTCTCACAGGAATGCAAAAAACATCCGATATATCTTTAAAATGGATTGAAGTTCTGCCGTACTTCAGTTTCAGATGTAAAATGGATATTGTTATTGCGCCATCAAAGTTCAAGCGACTAAAAGAGTCCTATCTAGTGAATATATAGTAGAAAAAGCCAGAAATGTGCAGCCATACAATTAGCGCACGCCGTCATAAATTGTTGGCAATCGAAGGTAGAAGTCCAACATTATCTGGTAAAGTGACAGAGGCCTCACAAGTTTTTGGGAAACTATCGGTAGTTTGATTGATAATTCTTTTTGGATTGTATATTGGTAAATGATGAGGTGAGTTTGAATTAGCAAAAGGCCTGGAAGAAATAGCGGTGCAGAAAGACAACTTATGCACCATTTGAATAATTTAAACAGAATACAAAGGCACCGTAGGGCCTCTTAATTAAGAGTTTGCATATAGGCAGCTGTAACCACTAATCGATACAAAAATAGGCAGAAATGTTTTTGGCTACTGAAAGGAAAGCAATTAGTATTAAACATTTATATGGGCTCGCACTGCGAGCAATAAATGCCAATATTAGAGAAAGGAATCCTCTTAATAGTGGATACTACTTAGTAAGTAGTGGCTACTCTCGCGGTGTACGCGCAATTCTGAAATGCAAAACTTTTCATAAAGACTAGAAATCATGCGGTGATAACATAAAATTGCAAGAACTTCCACTTACAGCACAACATCTAGACGCACAGCGCAAAGTAGTGGAGAAGCCGAGTCCACATGCCAGTCAAGGATGTTCGCGCCATATTTTACTTGTTTTAAAGAGCTCCTACCTTAAATATCCGCAATTATCGCGTACTAAGCGCAAGTGAAAATACAAACAAAAAAATACTCCTGGATTCAAAAAATGCATAGCCACCCGCTTGAAGCCACAAAAATTGCGCCTTCAAAACCCGTACAGCACTAAAATCTTCAAAAAAAAGTGCGCCACATAAATGGCGAAGAAATGTAATGAAAAAAATATAATAGTAAGCACTTCTTATCAGTCGTATTACAATCATAACCACAGAGCTTACAACCAGTCACGCCAGAATGCGGCGTACAAAAGCGCCGCCTAGCAGCCTGACTGCACTTTCACTTAATCATCAAGCAGGCCGCGCGCCGGCGTCGGCAAACCAAAGAAAGTACAAAAGTACGAAAATTATGTGCAGGAGAATAAAATTTCAAACAGATTTAAATAAGCGCCACGTCAACATGGACCTCGTGCGATTTTACTGTTATTTGCATGCCGCGCATAAATTATGCAATGCTTGGCGGCGGGTGAAAAAGTAGAGAAGGGAGCAGGAGCGAGGAATAAACCATGAAAGGGACTGAAAAGGGCAGCGCCAAAGCGGTTGGTAGACGTAAATGAGCATAGAATGAAGGAGAAAAAGTTGAAGATGCAAAAAGAATAGTAAAAAGTATGTGCGGCAGAAAATTGCAATGTTCGGTGGATTTCACTTTGCTTTGATGAATAATGCAGGCGTCTAAAGTCTAGAGGCATGCGAAAAAGGCATGAGGAGAAGTAAAAAGCAAAACCGGTAATAGAATGGAAAAAAATTTATTAATAGAAAAAATTGGCTCTGAAGGAAAAAACGAAGTAAATGAAACTAAAATTAAATAACAAGAAAAAATTAAAAGAGCTAAGCGGTATCAAAAGCTCACATTGGCGAAAAGGGGCTTGCAGTATAGAAAAGTAAAAATAATAGGAGTAAAAATATAGCAAAAATTACGCTAAAATTTAACGTCAAAACGGGAGACATTTTTTTTTTTAACAAGCTCGAAAAAAGTAAATATACGAGGATGGTTCAGAGTATCCGAAAAAATAGTATAATTGTCAACTTTCAGATTTTTTTCTACCCTTTCCTGGCAAAAGCTCAGAAGGTGATACAAAAATATACGAGTTTCTCTCAATCTATCTCTATTTCCAAATAGAGCTTACGATTCCCAAAATTTCCTTGAAAGGAAATAACAGGCACTTTATGCAAAGCATTAAAGTCTAACAAAGCACCGGGACACGATTTCATAACGAGCAAAGTATTGAAGGAACTGCCTTCTTGCAGTTATACGTTCGTCAGATATACTCGTATAAGGGTGAACAATATGAAAATATTGAAACAATATTGAAAACACCATAACTTTTTTGTGTAAAATTAGTTTTTATTGATTTCAAAGACAAAATTGTGGCCAAATGATTATAATTTTAATATATATTCACTTTAGCTCGATATGACCACCTTTTGCCTTGACTATAGCCTTCAAACGGTCAAAAAATTAGTTGCATGCTGCACGAACGTGATCTTGAGGTATTTTGGCCCATTCGCGTATAATCGCTTTTTTTAGCGCAGCCATACTGGCATATTTTTTAGTCCTTACCTTGCTCTCCAAAATGGACCAAATGGAATAGTCCATCGGATTCGCGTCTGGCGAATTCCAAAGCCATTGTGTGGACGAAATGAAGTGTGGAACATGATTTTTTAACCATTCTTGGTTCACACGAGCTTTATGAGGCGGTGCCGAGTCATATTGGAACGTCCATGGTCTACGAACGAAATGTTTGCGTGTCCACGGCTCTAAAGCAGCTTGTAAAATATTTTCCCGATATTAAGTCGCATTTACTTTGGCACCAGGCTCGATAAAAACGATTGGAGGGCGTCCATCAGCGGTAACTGCGGCCCAAACCATTACTTGCGATGGGAAATTGCTTCGAGTGGCCATAAGTAGGCTCGAATTCTCGTATGAGCGTTCGGTCAAGTAAACACAATCGTTCTGAGTGTTTAAGAACTGCTCAATTGAGAAATTTTTTTCATAAGAAAACACAATGTTACGAAATTCGCCATATTCCTGCAAGCGCAACAACTCCTTTGCTCTTTCGCATCGAACCTTTTTTTTTGCTGGGGTGAAAGATCGTGTGCTTTTTGGAACTTGTAAGCCTTGACATTGAGCTCATTTTTCAATATGCGTCGAATGCTGTCTTGCGATATTTTCAGTTCTTTGGTCAATTCTCTTCCACTTCGACGTGGATTTCATTCAAGTAGCCTTCACTTTTCGAACCATTTCTGGCGTTGTTGCAGTTTTTTTTGGTCCACCTCCATAACGTTTTGCAATGCTACCAGTATCATTTTATCGTTTTATAGTGCGATACACAAACATTTTATTCACTTTGAAGTGACTGAGCTCAGGAACAATGGCTGGTTGTGATTCTCCAGCCAAATATAACGCAATCACACTATAACGTTTGAATTCCATCATAGAAAAAAAATTCAATAGAACTGAGACGCAAATGCTTTTGATGGCTTATAAACAATATATTGAACTGTCATTAGAACAATTTTGACGTTGATGCCATGAGCTGTTTTACAGATACAAGCAGTGTGAAGTTGGTAAGACTTCATATCGTTCACCCTGTATTTAATTAGATGATTTGAACAGAGTATTTTTGTGGAAAGATTCTGACATAAGCCTAATACCTAAGCCAGGAAAACACTTGGGTATGGCGTCCCATTATGAACCAATAGGTCTGCTTCCTATTTTATTCAAAGCCTTCCTATTTTTATTCGAAAAATTTGTGTTAAATCGGTTCAACCCTAGAATTGCACATAGAATCTTATATCTACACACCAGTTTGAATTCAGAAAACATCATTTCATCATCGAGCAGGTTAACTCTGTATATAATTTCGCCAGAAAAGCATTCGAAAACAGAGAATACTGTGTTGCCGTCTTCCTAGACATAGCACAAGCATATGGCAAGGTATTACAAACCAAAAATGAATCTCCTAATAATTAAAATCATACTTACGAAGCAGACATTTTCAAGCTAAATTAAATGAAGAAGCTATCAATCTCTGTGAAATCAATGCAAGTGCGCTGTAGGGAAGTGTCCTAGGAGCAGTGCTTTATACGCAGATGACGGCGTACGCTGGAAATAGTCGTCATTCTACTGTTTGTAATCAATTTCAGCAAAACCTTGACAGCTTTAGCATATGGCTGAACAAATGACGTATACTCGTAAAAGCCAATGAAACAAAATCAGCGCAAATAACTTTCACGTTCCGCAAGAATATTTGTCCCATCTTAACAACTTGATCGACGTCTTACGTGGCTTCCCCATATATTCTCAACGCAGCAGCAGCTTGGAGTAAAACTTTGTTCCCTTTATAGTCAAGCACCGAACAACCAATGCAGCTTACCCGCGTACTGAGAAAAAAGCCGGGTAGCGACAAGAAAGGACCGGAAGACCCATAACACGACTGCCGTTAAAGATTAGTAGTTACTGACAACGAAGAAAACAATTAGCTATTAACACAAGAGTTTGACAACTTCACAAGGGATTTTAGCGATGATCAATACCAATCCGAATGACTTAACAGCTACTTAACTGTGGATGAGACATGAATTGATCACAGAACCTCTGCAATCAACAAATAGTTGGAAGCAGCCGACTTCTCATGATGAATTGAAGCCGAACAAGGCGAAGACGGGTTAGACGGCCAGCAAAAATCATGAGAACAGCTTTTAGACAATCGCGCGATGTTATGTTGGAAAGCATAAAGTGGCTATCAAGGCATATCATAAAGATCTATTGCGATATGAAGTAACAACTTCCGAATTCCACTACCACGAAAACGCTCCGGTGAATAAGTCCACAGTGGCACTGGCAAAATTTCTTATGTTGGGTCACGAATTGCCCTCTAATTCAGCATCTTCGTCAAATTAAAACATCCACGACTCTTTGCTGCATTGGTCGGGGAAGTAAGCAGCTATTTTGGGAACTTCGAGATGTCATGTTAATTGGAGCGCAACAAAATATTATAAAAACCGTAGCTAAAATAAGTGAGCATCGAATTGAAAAAAGTTTATGTTGGAAAAAAAATACCAGTCTAACGGTTAGACGCGATAGAAGTGAAACCTTCCGTAAAACAAACTGAGAGAGAATGAGACGAAAGCAGCATTAGGAGCGGGATAATTATAGGTTCATTATAATTTTTCTATAAAATTCATATTTTATTTTCTTCATTTTATTATTATTCATCCTCAATGTTTTCAATTTCAACAAATGATACGAGTGGCTTATGATAGCTAAAATATGATACAAATGCTTTGGTTTCGATGTTGTCAACATATTTTTGAAATACCGCGTCAATTGTCGTTTTTGATCGTGTTGTCAATTCAGTGCGATTGTTACACATTTTTAAATTGAATGTTGTACTGAGGTCAATTAAAGGAACCGCTGTGTCCAATGCAAAATTTACGTTAAAATCGTCACTTAAAATCATTGAAACTTTATCGTAATCTTTTCTAAGTATCCGCGATACTTCTGGTGTATACTTTATTAAATTTTCGTGAATGAATTCCGTGATGCTATTTATTGATTGATTCGGTGAAATATAAATTGTCACAATTAAAACTGTTTTTCCATTGTTCCATTGCTCAATCTGGTTTCGCATGCACAAATTTCTCCCACTTTAGAGAGCTGAACAGACAGTGATTCTAGTTGCTGTGCATTCAGATCTATCTGTGGAGTTACAATGCGAGCACCGTCATTTTGATTGTGATATATTGCAACACCGCCTGCAATTGCGGTAAATATTTAAAAATGAAAATATTTACGAATATAAAAATACGGACGCAATACAGCACACGCGGTTGCTATTATGAGCGTCGTAACGCGTATATTACACAGACGCACTAACATACACACAAACATTCGTAGGACGCTTGATCTAAGCAAGTATTAGGTAGTGTAGTATAGGTATACATAATGCCTTCTCGCTCACCGTGGCTCCGTAATACGCAGGCGCCCACACATACGTACTAGCATACATACAAACATACATATGTACGTATGACGCTTGAACTAAACACCCAAGCAAGTAATAGGCAGTGTAGTATACATACTAAATACAATACTCACTATACTAGCGTGACTCAGCAGTACGCAGCCGCACGCATATACGTATATCAACATATAACGCTTCGTAGTGTCGCTTTTTCGTTTCATCGAGTCTCAAATCACTCCCAACGATTCTAAAGAAGTTTTCACTTCAATAACAACTTTCTACGACAGGTCACAATACAAAAATGCAAGAAATAAAACTACCGCCATTTGGGTCCCTCACCACCAGCTAAAGGTTTATGACGTAATTCAAAAAACCTGAATGTGCAAAAGATTGCTGTGCCTCTGCATGTTAGCAACAGCGAATATCGCAGACGATGGAACAATGAGGTGAATGAGCTTTACGATAACATAGACAGAGCGCAGCCGATAAAGATCCAGGGACTTCGTTGGATAAGTCATGTTGCTTCTGAAAGTATTCGATGCAGTACCAGCTGGTGGTAACAGAGGAACAAGAAGGTATTCTCTGCCTTGGAAAAATCAAGTGCAGAAAGAATTAGCACCAGAAATAAATGGCTGGTGCGCTTTGTTAAAACTCGGCCAAAATCGCTTAAGCGGTTAGCGCGCCAATCAAGAAGAAGAAGAATGTGCATGGAAATTCAAGTCTGAATGTAAAATATGCCCTGACATGCTTAATTACTACTTTACTAGCGTCTGTAGAAGCAGTAATAGCTCTCCAGCACAAAATCTTATTAGCAATTTTGTTTTAAAAGATGCATTTCCCTTTTGTGGGCTATGGGTATCCCAAGTTTTGTTTTTTGTCTTGGGTATCAAGTCAAAAGTTATTGGATAGAATGGAATTTCCTTGAAATTTGTGAAACTTGTGCAGCCACTTATTCTAGGCACTCCAACTCACATTTTTAATCACTGCTTTGCAAGTTCATCTACTCCAGCAGAGTGGAAAGGCGCCATCATCATTCCCGTAGGCAAAAAGGGCAATGCTTCTAACTCTAGTGATTATGGACCTGTACGCTTTTTACTAGTATTCTCAAAGGTGTGCGAGTCACGCAAGGCAAAATTAATCATTTGTACAGGAAACTATAAGTGATTTATTGTCCCACAGCAGTTTGGATTTAAACCTAAGCATAGCTGCTCTACGGCTGTGGTAAAAATACTTGATAACATAAGAATAGAGCTTAGCAACGGTAATCTATCTCTTCCTTGCCATCCGGATTTCTCTAAGGTATTTGATGCGGTAACATTTCGGATTTTGTGGCAAGAATCTTAAGCACTTTTTTGGATTTTTTGGATGGTTCTGTCAAGCTCATAATCAGCTACCTCTCAGGAAGGACTCAAAAGGTATAATAATATGCAGGGCGGGCTCCTTTACTTCTTGTTCTATTGGTTCCGGTGTGCAGCGATGTTCGATTTTTGGTGCCCTTTTGTTTAATCTTTTTGTGAATGATATATTCACTGTGTGTCTGTATGTCAATATCCATGTTTATGCTGATGATATTCAATTGTAGTTGTCCAATAAATTGGTTTAGCTGAGGATTAGTGTTTTAAAATTCACAGTAGCCTGTCTTTACGAGAAATTAAGATTGATGGGATCTAATAGGCACCAAGCTCTGATTGTCCTTAAATATTCCTACTTATCCTCATCACGAATGTTCTTCATTAATGCTATAAGGCCCTGAAATTCAATTGATGCATGTTTCCTTTCATGTGCCTCATTATTCCTATGTTTATATCAAAGTTTATTTTGTACATAGTTACTTGAAATTTTGTAACTTTCACCCAATTGATGTATTGTAAAAAACAAAACAGTTTTACAGATACAGCCTCATTTTTAATAAGGCTTAGTCTTCTGTACTTCGGCAAAAAAGTGTGCCTTATTTCCTTTTTCAGTGACTTATTGTTCCACCCTCATACAGAAATATTGCATGGAAGATGTCTCTGCTTTCGGACAGCCGTTGTTAGTGGGCGTCTCCTTGCATTTTTAAATTATTTATGCGCCACAATGTCGCCGACATCACCGGCACAGAAGACATCGTTAACTGGACGCGCGTAAAATGCACAAAAATTTACTACCTCAACTCTATAGCGTCGCAAACATACATACATACATAAGTAAAGTGGGAAAAAAAATTGCACTTCTTTTTTTGCCCCTTTTACTCGGCCGCATCAATGCATAACTTTGCGCTTTGTATTCAAGCTCGCCGCCTGCTTTTTCATTTTCTGCAAATTTTTCTTACCGCTTTCGTAAAAATTATTTACTTTACAATTGTGGCGAGGAATTTAATAGATTTTTACGTGGCATAAAAGAAAGTAGTAATCTGATAGTGGTTGCGAAATTTTAATATACAAAAATTCAGTACTTACAGCAGCTTAACTGCATAATAGATAAGTAGGTAGTTATAAAAAAAAGTTATCGTAGACCGAAGCATTACTAAATCTCATTATATTACAAGCAAACGTACAACCGTTCGCCACACAGCCATGATATCTTCTCTTTTTCCAAAAATGTAAATGTCAGAGTGCCAGCAGAAATTTATTACGCTTTGGAATTCCAGCGCATACTTAAGTAAATTTAAAACAAAAACGAAGAGTAAAAAATGTTGTAGTAAGTGAGTAGATTGCAGCAACCCTGCGCCAGACCACCGCCCAGCTAGGCACCCACTCAAAATAAGCCATAAAATTACCACATTCTGTGACAAATTTAAACCACATAATTTGCAATGCGGTCGCGATGCTTGACACCCGCAAGCACAATAGCAATAACAACAAAGGGATATACCGCAAGTGACTACAATAAAAACTAATAGCATGCGCCATCAACTTCAAACACTAACCAAGCGCAAACCCTCCCCCAATACTTCAACTGAATTGAGCTATGCTCAGCTTGCCTGTCTGCCTGCTGCGAGACCCATCCATCTGCCTACTCCTCCATGTTTGCCTTAGTGTAATGAATGCCAGCATCAACCCAACACACACTTGTGGAATAATCCTTCAACCAATGAGTAATTTATAGGTCTCAAATGGACAACAACTGAATTTTCCAATTTCTCAAACCATAGAGAATTTTATGGATCTAAGGTTGAAGTCTAACATTATTTTTCACAGAAACTTCAATCTTTCAGAAATGCATAGTACTCAAATTGATATTTAACATAATTATCGTCAAATCTTTGAGAAACTTATAGTTTCCTATTTAATATCGTCAGTTAATTTCCACCCTTTTAGAAATTTATAATTCTCAAGTTGATGCCTTGCATCGTTACGTGATCGTTCTTCAGTTAATCTTCAACCCTTCAGTAATGCATAATCCTCAAGTCGAAGATGAAGAGGAGATAGAAAATAAAAAATTCTCTGATATGGCAACATTGTTTTTAATAATCAGATATATACCAGTGGCAGCGACGGCAGTGATGAATTAGTTATTTGTTTCCGAAGGAAGGCAATCGATATGTGAGGAAACATAAGTGAAAAAAATGAAAGAAGGGCGAAAAAATAATGGAAGGGAAATAAGATAAATAGCACTGTTCAACAAAATCTGACTTTTTTCTAACTAACTAACTAACAAGGCTGCGGCAATGGATTCTCATAGCCCGGATGAAAACAAAAATATGCTTCGATCGGCGATTTGAAGGTTGGAGTCAGAATTTTATTTCAGGAGGTCAAAGCTTCCACCCATTTGCACATTCTTTTGGTGAATCGGTATAGAAAAAAATTAGGTCTTACAATGGATTCTGGCAGAAGAAAACAAACATACGAGTATTTGGAAAAACACGAAAGTTCCAGAACCGACAGGCAAAACAAAAACCGAGCGAACGACACATAAAAACGAAAACATGAATTCGCCTTGACACCAGATGACAGGACAGAAAAAGGGAATATGTACTAACGAAAATAATTGTCACACATTTTTCGCTTCGCCTGTTTTGTGATGTTTGAATTGAATTTTAAGCTTTGAGTTAAGAGTTTTAATGGAATTTTATAAAAACTGTGTTTATGGTAAATTTAACCCGTTACATATTTTTGTTATTAGTATTTTTATCCCGTTCCCAAAAAAGAGGCAGGGAAGACCCCACTATTCGGGTCTTAGAGGGTTAAAATATTCCACAAAAATGTTCTTCGATATTTTTCCATCGAACTGCTGAACACCTCCTGTATCTAAGATGTAGGAATCACATAGTTTCTTATGCCGAATTATCATACGTTTTTTTTTATTTGAGATAGGTATTTGAATCCATTTTTGGAACCTTGTTGGTTTTTGTGTTGTACAGTGTAATGCATACTTAAAAATTTTTTTTAAACATTAAAAAAATTTAAATAAATATTAATTGGTTCTGAAATTTAAAAAAATTAAAAACAATTTTAAATTATTGTATATTAATATAAAAAGTTTAAATTAAAATAAAAAAATTAAAATTAAAATTAAAATTAAAATTAAAATTAAAATTAAAATTAAAATTAAAATTAAAATTAAAATTAAAATTAAAATTAAAATTAAAATTAAAATTAAAATTAAAATTAAAATTAAAATTAAAATTAAAATTAAAATTAAAATTAAAATTAAAATTAAAATTAAAATTAAAATTAAAATTAAAATTAAAATTAAAATTAAAATTAAAATTAAAATTAAAATTAAAATTAAAATTAAAATTAAAATTAAAATTAAAATTAAAATTAAAATAAAAATTAAAATTTAAATTAAAATAAAAATAAAAAGATTTGAATTAAAATTAAAATAAAAAACATTTAATTTTTTTAAGCAGTTTTCAAAATAAGAATACTATAAAAAAGGCAGGCGACACCATTCACATCGTCGTTTCATTTTTTTTATCCGTTCTAATAGAATCCATTATTGAAACCCTGTTTTTTTTTGAGTTGTACAGTGTAATGCATACTTAAATTTTTTTTTTTTTCAAAATCAAAAAAAATGTAATTAAAAAGAAGACTAAAATTAAAAAAAGAAATTTATTAAATTATTGTAATAAAATTAGAATAAAAAAAAAGTTTATATTTATTAAAATAATTAAAAAAAAAATACCGATACGCGCGAATTTTTTATCCGTTCTAATAAAATCCATTATTGAAACCCTGTTTTTTTTTTTTGAGTTGTACAGTGTATGCTTAAAAATTAAAAAATAAAAATATAATAATAATAAAAAATAAAGTCAATCAAAACAAAAAAAAAAAAAAACTGGGAAAAGAATCAAATGTTAGAAGGTAAAAATGGGCCGCTGAAATCCTGTCTCTGACGACGTTGACAAATTCGTTTAGTGGAGTGCACAACATTTCGATATTTCGAACACAGCGGAATGCTCCTTAGATTATAGATGTTACTATAAAACATCAAGACACACTACACAAACAAGAGGAGGAGCTCAGCCAAACACCTAACAAAAGTGTACGCGCCAATTATTATTATTTTTTTAACAATAGAAACCATAAAAAATTAGATTAACAAAAATTTATATTAAAAAAATTCGATTAATTTAATCTTTTTAAGGTGTTTCAAATTCAAAACGGAAATAGAGGAATTGCTTCCTATTTTTATTCCAGTATTTCTGCTATAAGTTTGTGGTCAAATGGAGAGTAGCCTTTAAGCTCACGCTGAAAGTAAGCAATCTTAACGTGAAAAATTGTATCACTGCCATGAAAAAATTGCGCTTTCCATTGTAAATATTTTAATCGCAGTCAATGCTGTAAATTTAAAAAATGAGTCCTCAAGCTCGAGCTCAAACCTAAACGCTTATTGGGTATTTAGTATAACCAGCAACTCATTCTTTGTTTATGCAGTTAAACAGTATTAAGAGAATATATGGCTTGCGTACAAAAACAATAATACGGGCAGCTATTGCGTGCGCGTTGGCCGGCACCAGTCATTTACCAACAACAGCAACCTCATCACCATCAACAACAACACATCCAGCACTACCCCCACATAAAAATAAAAACAATCACCCTGCACTTCAAAGTAAAGTTATTTGCTGTAAACTTTTTTTCCAAGTATGCGTCTACAATTTCAAAAGCGAACACAGCACGTCGAAAATGAATGATAAAACTTAAAAATAACTTAAGATTCGCCACGCCAAGTCATGATGCGATAGCGTTGCTACGACATGAAAAAATCTAAAAACAAAAAAAAGATACCAGCCGTGAACTTTTTCCGCTTCTATAAATTGGGCGCAAATATTTTGTGAGGGCTCTAAGGAAGCTTAGATATTCACCACCACCTTATTGTTGCATAATTCAATACATTAAATACTCGGAACCTGTGAAAGTGAGTGTGCCAGGGAAATGATTTGGATACATTTTCGCTGTAAATTTACAAAGGCAACTTTGAGTGACGAATTTCAATATTTAAATTTTGGCAAAATAAAAGAGTGTCTTAATTTATATGTTTGTACTGGGTTGATAGAAACACGGAGTGCGAGTAACGGGTGTTTTTCTAAAGAGGTCGAGGAAGTGGAAATAAAAAAAATGTATCAATAAAATATTTAGATTTCATTAGTGTCAGTTAGAGCCATTTTATAATTGTGCTATCCGTATGAAATTGTGCAAGCCGAAATCTATACACCTGACATGGATCTCGTTCTTAGAAAAGTTGGTTTCTTTAAAAGTCGAGGCCTTCATATCAGCAATGAATAGACCAAAATGTTGTCCAGCATGCTGGAGATCTTTCTGAAAGCACAGCATAAATGTATACTGGCTACAAAGTGCTGGTGTTTTGTAAGACCTCGAAAATTTAAACAACTTGAGAAAAAGCCTACGATGGCTATTAATAGCACGTGTACTAACCTGAATACCTCTAAAATGTCGCATTCACTTTGGCTAAAACTTGGCAAGAGCAAAGCACGGAGCTTATTGAAGCTTTCAAAAACTCTGCCGCAGGCATTACTGACTCAGTTCGTGCTTACGCTCTCGCGAAAAGACTGCAGAACTATCATAGGTTTCCTAACAGGTCATAATCTATTGGCTGCACATGCTTACAAGATAGGGATTGCTAACACGGACAAATGCAGGAAATGCAGAGAGGATGTTGAGGAAACTTTAGAACACCTTCTGTGCGGCAGTACGGCACTATTAAAAACGCGTTTAAAATACCTGGGAGCTCCACTGTTTGAGGGTCTTAGATTCGCCAAAGGTGTTGACATCCTATATAAGAAAATATTTTTTAATTACTCATAACTTAGCCAAAAATAAGCCGATTTGAATGATTCTGGGTTCAAAATAATCGTAATTACTTACACGAGCGATTTCATATAGAAACAGTTGCAAAAAATTAGTTGAAAATTTTTTATTTTTCAAACAACAAAAAGTGCGAAACAGGTTTTTTACTCAAAAATTCATTACTCAATAACAACTCATTTTAACTACTGGGCATTCAGCCTAATTTAAGTTTGAGGTGTCCTCTTGATTTGGAAAAAGTTATAAAAAAAAAAAAATACACTTTTTGAAATATTGAATTTCGAAAAAATTTCAATTTTTTTTCTTTTTAGCTAAATAAAAAATTTTTAACTACTTTTTTGCAATTGTTTTTACATGAAGTCGCTCGTGTAAGTAATTACGATCATTTTGAACCCAGAATTATTAAAATCGGTTCATATTTGACTAAGTTATGGGCGTTTAAAAAAATTTTTTTCTTATATAATTAAAAAAAATCGAGTTTGAGCCGAAAAACAAAATTGCCGATAACTCTTGAAAAAATTTTTTTTCGGGCGAACAAAAAAATACGTGTCTCATTATTTTGACCAGAGAGCAACATATTTAAGTTTCATCGAAATCGAAGAACATGACCCGAATAGCCCGGTTGAATTGAAATGGAAAGCATCTGTATACATACGAGTATAGCACTGTGCGACTATCTAAAGGCAAAGGTGCGTGGAGTGGGAAATGAAAAAATTAAATAAAAGCATAACAAACATTTCTTGTGAAGATTTTGTATAGTTATATCTGATTTCGCATAAAGTTTTTTCAGAGAAGTTTTTGAAGGTATACATTCTGTCCAAAACGTAGCGGGAATTGTTCAATAAAACGCAAAATAGTTGTTTAATCATCAAAATTTATTTTGTCGCCTTCAAAATAAGCTCCATTCGAAACAATACACGCATGCCGACGATTAGCATCAGTCATCAAAACACCTTTTAAACGCGTTTGAACAGATCTTCTTCAGCTCCTTCAGCGAATTCTCCTTAATTGCCTCTATCGACTCGTGACTTTCACTTCTGACCGACTTTGATGTGGTTTTTTGGGTTACGGCTCATGTGGATAGCGCCATTCAGACGCTTGTTGACTGGTTAACTGGTATGCATGTCAAACTCATATACCCACGTCTCATCACCTGTTATGATGCGCTGGATAAACATTGGGTCCGAATTCACTCAGTGTTCATAGAGGTCGGTCTCCATGTGGTATCGCTAGGAACCAAAGGTCTATGCGTGGCTTAATGCCAAGCAGGCTAACCTAACCTAACCTGCCACAGGCATTGCAAATCATACAAAATGGGAAGTAATAAAGCCTCGATAGACTCATGCGGACAGTTTTTGTTTTAGAATTTCGTATTCTTTTTATGCCCATAAAACCTGAAATATGCCGCATCACCCAACACAATTTTACGTAAAAAAACACCTCTTAATATTACTGAATTTGCTACAACAAAAACCTCTGCTAATTATATATAATAATATTTTGTATTTCACCGAACATTAAGTTGGATCAGTCACGCTGCCAATATTGCGATGTAAAGGCGCTTTGGAAATATAACTATCAGCTTTTTATAACCTTAAAACCGCATTTTCAACTCCATGTGGTACACCCTGGTAACCTGAGCAACCATAGTTGAAGACCAGAGAGAGGGACCTTCGGGGGCACTATTTTGGTATATACAATTAAAATGCCTCGCGAAGTACATGACGTCTGTCTCGAAACGAGCGGATGCAAAAGCTGTACATTCTTCATGTTAGAAGCGGCCTCACGCTATTGAGTATTAGGCCATTTTAGCCGTGGAGCTCACCAGAACTTCCTTTTGTTTTTTGTTTTGGTGGGTGAGGTAGGGTTAAAAATGCCTTCGCACTTACAGCGACCGTCGTCTATTGCGTCGTGTGGTGTGGCCACTAAAACGGTCCTCCCTCTGGGGAGCCAACCTTCCCGGAACTGCTTTCTGTATTATTTTAGAAGGGCCTAGAACGGCATCCATAAAGGACCAATTATATTCACCCACGTCTGGGTCCACCGTATTTGTAGCCAGCTTTCATGCTATAGGCTTGTCTTCTTCTTGTGTGTCTATATGTGCGGCTTCGTTTTGTTGTACTGTGTCTAGGTCAATCTTTTTTTCCGTAGTACGTTCTCGATGTATTTTTTTACCGCGTTCCAGCTCTCTTCCCGTTCGAGCATTTTGCTGATTATGTTGCCCGGCGCGATGGCGCTAATTTGCTTCCTCAGAGCATTTCTTTTAGCGAGCCATCTGTCACAACTAAAAAAAGTGTGTTCAGCGTCATCGCTCAGCGCTTCGCACTATATACACTTGGAATCGGTTACCTTGCCCATGTGGTATAGGTATATCCGGAAGTATCCGTGGCCCGAGAGGAACTGAGTTAAGAAGTAGTTCACTTCTCCGAATTTCCTTTAAACCCATTTATCAATTGATGGAATAATTTTCGCCATCCATCTGACACTCGGTTCACTGTCCCATCGGTTTTGCCACCGCAGCATGATTTGGCATCTCCGTTCTGAGAAGCTAGTGGTGACGTGTACGTTGCACAGCTTCCAGTGCTTTGCGCTTGGATTTGCAGTTTAGCACAATTCCTCATATTTCAATGCCGTGCAGGAGAATTGAGTTTGTGGCCGCCATAATTAGCTTTCTTTTACTCTGTGTTGGCCCACCGATGTTTGTCATTAATCTACTTAGCATTCCCGTGACCTTTGCTGCTTTGGTAGCCGCAAGCCGTATCTGGGCCCAGCAGGTAAGCCTGCAGTCAAGTTGAATACCTACTTAAGTATTTCACTACTTTTTGGGTCACTAAGAACGTGTCGCCTATTTGCATGCTGACCTCGAGTGGTATGTGACCTCGTGTCATAAGGAAGACTTCGGTTTTATGTTTGGCAAGTTCCAGGCCGTGGTCCTCGAGTCATATTTGCGATCATGACTTGGTTCAGCTTCCTTCTAGCGTCCTCAGTGTCCCTGGTAGGACCGCCGCTATATCGTACGCATATCTCACTAGATATTTATCTTCTGGCATTTCTATGCCCAATATCTCGTGGTAGTTCAGATTCCATAGATCGGGGCCAAGAATGGATCCTTGAGCTGCGCCAGATGTTAACGCTTTTGTTTTCTGCCCACCTGGTGTGTCGTACAACAGTTCACGCTCACTCAGGTAGCTCTGGAGAATCCTTAGCAGGTATGCAGGTATTCGAAACCTTTCTCGTAGTGCCTTTATAGTATCTAGGCTTGTAACTTATGGATGTACTCCATGTTTTTCGAGGTACAGATATAAAATCATGAATTTAAATAAGCGAGGATTACAGTCTCCTAGAGGTACCCACAAAAATGTGGAAAATTCACCTGCTAAGGCAGCAAAAACATCGGATTTGGAGGTGCAGAATTTGTGTTTATATGGAAATAGCTCTGCAACTGAGGCCTCGAGGTCTTATGTTTAATTCGGGAATTGGTGATGTCAAGCTTCAGCCATCATAAGAATGATTTACTGACTATAGCCAAGGTTAATAGTTTCATATATACCGAGTGCTATGTATTTTGGTCTACACGAGGGATAAAGTGTTAAGCATTACTTTTTGGTAGGAATGGGAAGCAAGGCACTCTAGAGCCATAAGCTCTTAAACCAAATCTGGACAAATCACTGAAGGCAACTATGTTACTAGAACTATTAATCGACAAACTCTTCTATTTTTAGACGCTTTGAGGCAAGGCGCATTCTTTAAAGGTAGTGGCACCAGACCAACAACAATATTTTGTACGTTTTATTGTCACGGCAAAGTATTGGAAAAGTAGAAAACAAAAAATGAATACGCCTTGTTTTATTTTGGACTGACAGCCACATGGATACGGTGAAAGAAAAAAGAAAACAAATCAACTGATTTATTGATACCACCTTTAATAGATTCGCCTTGCTTTGAGGAACACAAACTTTGACTTTAATTAGCCTACTGAGAGATGCATCAGATTATGCAATAATTATGCGAGTATATCGACTTTGGCACCAATTTTTTAAACTTAGAGCGAAATTTATACAAAATATTTAATTAATTTAAGCAGTCTGTATGGTTCACTCAGTAGATGAATAGAAATAAATAATAATAAATAAATAATAAATAAAAAAAAAATATTTTTTTTGGGAGCATACATAGTCTGCTTAGATTCCTTGTACTGAAACTCATGAAAAATGTGCTCGAATTTTAATAGTAAGTTAAGAGGTTATAAAAGATAGAAAGTGTAGGCTTTGAGTGCCTGAAAGCCTGCTAGGGGAACGCGAAATATTTGCTGGATCATAAAAAGCGACATTTGAGTGAGCAACCGCTTAGTTTTGAGAAAACTTATGCGAAAAAACAAATATGTTCAGAGTCTTCCTGAGTAAATTCAGACATACGAGTACATATTAAGGTCCGCCATATAACTTTACGGAATTAAAAATGCTATAAAAAAGAAAATACTCAATATTTTTCCAAACTGTTTTTTTAATTTTAAGTACAATCCTTCCGGTTAATGATGGAACATAACTTCATTCATATGGCTGCCTCGGCTAGCCATGCACCATCCCATACGATCGGTCCAATTGTTCAACACATTTTCGATTGTATGTGGCTGTATTTGTAGTTTGTTGGCATAACACTGGTCTTTGACTGCACCGCACGATTTTTGGTCGGTCACGCGTTGGTTTGTCAATAAGCAACCCAGTTTCTCTTACTTTTTTCGCAAAGTAACGCACATACGCTTCATTCGGTGCCTTTCTTCTTCCCATTGCCGTACGTAATTTTCGCACACATTCTGCAACATTACCATGATTTTCAAAGTAATGTCACAATATTTCCCAGCGTTCTTTGAGCGTATACACAACCATTTTCATTCAGCGGAAGAATAAAACTAATTTTCTGTCAATTCAGATGACAGCTAAGTGTTACCATTCTTCAAATAATACCTAGTTCAAATCCGTAACGATAGATGGCGGGCCCTGTATATATAATTGGCGCTCACACCCTTTTTGGGTGCTTAGCCGAGCTCCTCCTGTTTGTGGTGTGCGTCTTTTTGTTGTTTCACAAATGGAGGGGCCTACAGTTTCAAGCCGACTCCGAACGGCAGATATTTTTATGAGGAGCTTTTTCATGGCAGAAATACACTCAGAGGCTTGCCATTGACTGCCGAGTGGCGTCCGCTATTGAAAAAAAAACGTTTTTATCATTTTGGTATTTCATGCACAGAAATTCGAACCTGGTAGTCGCGCACCAACCCATTCTCTACGGCGACCGCTCTATGAAAAATTAGCTCATGCACTTAGCTGTTGAATAAGTCCACGGGACAATGAGTAATGTGAATTTGCTTCACCTTCTTCGGGATGCTCCCTGCATCAACAGCTCGAATAAGGTAAATTTAGAAGGCCGAAGGAGAGAAGTTTGTAGAAAGGTTTAACTAATTTTGAAAAGGTGTAAAGTTGAAGAAATTTTGTCAACTAAAATGAATATGTTAATAAAAAATGGTTCACTTTTAAATTTATTTAGCTTAGTTTCCCTACTTTACTTAAATTTAACGATGATCAGAAAATAAACGACTTCAATGAGGAAAGTAAAAATGTAACGAGTGAACTTTTAAGGCTAACAAAGCTGCAACTCTCGAATTTGGTAGGTGTCCTTACCGGACATTGTCCGTTAGGTATCCATGCGGTGAGACTTGGAATTGCTTCAAAACCTTTCCGCAAAAGCTGTCTGAAAGATGAGGCGTGATGATTCAGCGCCTTCTTGTCGGCTGGCCTGCTCTCATCGGGCAAAGATTTAGACATCTGGAGCTCACTTTTTTGGTAAACTTGCGTATATGCGGGTGAAATTCATCAAGCTTAAAGTAATTCATACGAACGTATGATAATTAACCTATGTTTGTCGTCATCCTCTAATCCAAAACCTCTTCTTCCTCTTTACACCTGTTTGGTTCTTTTCCTTCGGATTCAGTGAGTTTCGTGTTTATTGACATTATCAAGTGAGCTCTAGTCTTAGAGGTGAGTTAAGCAAAGGGCCTTCGAAACAATTTTTATTTCATACACATTTTTTTATTTCCAATTTTTATTTTTTTTATTTTTGTTTATTTTAAAAAATCATGTTCCTGGAATCGAAATTTATATATAAATGGCGCGTATACCCTTTTTGGGTGTTTGGCCGAGCTCCTCCTCTTATTTGTGGCGTGCATCTTGATGTTGTTTCACAAGTGGAGGGAGCTACAGTTTCAAGCCGATTCCGAACGGCAGATATTTCTAATGAGGAGATTTTTCATGGCAGAAATAATCTCGGGGCTTTGCCATTACCTGCCGAAGCGCGACCGCCCTTTTTCTTCATTTTGGTCTATCACAGAGATTCTCTCACTGAATTCGGAATGGTAGTCACGCATTAACCCATTCGGCTACGGCGGCCGCCGTTCGAAATTTACGCTCTATAAAATCGATGTGTAATCTTTAGTACTAAAATGTTTAGTAAAAGTCTCGAAAATTGGTAAATAATTTATGGTTATGTCAAATGCGCTAAGTGTCTCGCTCGATTGCCAGCCGTCTGTGGTTCATGTGAATACAAATGAAACATAGGCGCAAAAGAAAGAAAATTATTCAGCATTGCAACCTTCCTATTGAAGAAGTCCAGTGGTTATATTTAATAATATAAAAAATGTCTACTTTTTAGCTCTCATCTTTTAAGCTATCAGCAATGCAAGCCTTCAATGTCAAATTGTTTTTCTCCAGCCATTAGACGCATTAGAGTATAATTTTTTGTAAGTGCATGACTTTCTAGAACTCTACTTTCCACTAAATCCCAGCACACAGGCTCGTATGTGCTTATGTAACCCCATTTCATTAGAATTGCCCGCAATTTTGTGTTGGCTTGAAATCCTCACCGCATACCACGCAATCCTTCCGTTCACCCCACTTCTACTCAACTTTCTGGTGTTCACATGCTCAAACGCTTCGCTTCCGCCCCACCTACCCATCTTTGAGTGCTTCCTTTAACTCTTAACTTCTCACTCCATTTAAGCAACTTCACTCATTTACTTTGCGTGCTTGCTCGTTGCGGTCGATTAACACGACAATAAAATGAATAACACAAAACTTTTTTAAGGAAAGTGTGCCTTTTCTTTGCCACCGAAGGAAACAACGACGAAATGGTATGGGAAAATCATTTAAAAAGTTTTTCTACAAATTTTATTTTATACTCTACATTAACTACCGTTCACACTAAATGGTCAACGAGGGTACAAATAAGTGGAAATTGGAGTGTGGGTGGAGAGCAAAAGAGGCAATTTTAGCAATAATTTTTATATGTGTAGCAAAGTCTGCTATGGAAGTAAGTTGCTGCATTTTATTAAGTGCTGGAATGGGATAAGGAAATTATTTGGAAGCATGTAAAAATACAAGAGGAATTGCTGGAGAGTACACGCAGGAGGAAATTAAAGTCAATAAGAAGAAAGTGGTTGATAAAAACGGAAAATGTTATAGTTCACGCTTTGTAAATGAATAATTTCCAAGACGAAAAATGAAGAGAAAGTAACTGTAGACATTTTTCATTTGTGCTTTGCCTGCTCATTTCCATTTAGCTGACTTAGTGAAGTTCGAGCAGACACACAAATCGGAATTTTTTTACAAAACTGCTCACTTTGTTTTCAAAGTTTTACTAGTAATAGGAAATATTTGATAAATTTGTATATTTTTTGTATCAATTTATAACACAAAAAACAGCAGCATTGCAATCAGTTAAGCCAACTTTGATTTGCTTCTTCTTCTTGATTGGCGTGACAACCGCTTCCGAGATTTTGACCGATTTTACGTGATTTTGACCGATTTAAACGCGCGAAGTCCTTCACCACCATTTGATTTGCTGCAGTTTAAAAATCAATTTTAAAATGTTGAACACATTTTAGCTTATAACCACGCCCCTTTCGTAAGTTTATGCCATTTCAGTCAAAAAAAAAACAATTCTGGGTGAGTTTTGCTTTAAAATAAGAAAAATCCTTCGCAAATCAAAGCATTCTGTGCATAGTTATTTGCAACAAAAAATTTACAAAATTTTTCCATAGGAATTAAAAAATTGTTATTATATTTCAGAAAAATATTAAGATCTCAATTTGAGTGCTTGCGAAGAAAATTAGAATAGAAAGAATTTTTGTTTTGTTTTGTAAAGTAATCATCAGAATCGAGTTCCATTAGATTTTCGTGTGTTAAGCCAAGCTTTCCCCCTATTTGTGACTCTTCTCCTCAAATGGAGCAGTTTTAAGCCGACTCCGAACGACAGATATTTTTTTATGAGGATCCTTTTCATGACTTAACCACACTCGGAGGTTGGCTATTGCCTGCTGAGATGCGACACGTGCGAGAAAAAACACTATTTATCATTTTGGTGTTTCATGCACGAAGATTCGAAGCTACGCACTTCCGAATGATAGTCACGCACCAACCTATCCGGCGAGGCGGCCGCCAAAAAAAAAATTAGTCGAAAAATAAAAACTGTTATCTAAGTGTTATGCGACGTTTGAGAGAGCAAATATCTCAAAACAAAAAGGCAGAGTTGTGGAAAGAACTTTATTTTTATTAGCCATCTCATAAGGCTATCATTCAGGACGAATTACTGGTCAAGGATTTAACAAATTGTATGGGAAAATCACCGTACTCACCTGCTTTGACCTCAGCTGGCATGCTTGACTTTCATTAACTCAATTTTCTACTAGGATAGACCTATTTTCAGTCAGCAGCAAATATAAAAAGGAATTTTCGGCGAACTCGCTTTCTGAAAATGCGTTTGAAAAATCTTCTGATAACACTGTGGGCTGGCTCCAAAACGAAACGGGTATGATATGTTGAAAGTATACCCAGACACGAGAGTTAACCATAATAACGCAACGCAGATATAGGTTGACAGATGCCCGGTGGAATTTGTCGAAAGCTTCTGCTACCTCGGCTGTATCATCACGGCAAATGGTGGAGCGGATGACGACCATCCCATTCTAGGGTATTCTTGCCTTCTTCTTCAAACGCAGAAAGTGCCGATGGATAGGTCACATGTTGAGAAAACCACCAGATAGCATCACGAAAATGGCAGTGGCCTGGAACCCGCAAGAGAGCAGAGGTCGCGTTCGACCAAACAACACTTGGAGAAGTTTGATGCTGCGCGTACTAGCAGATGCCGACATATCATGGGACGGTGCGAAAACAAGAGCACAGAACTGTGCACGATGGAAGAGTCGTGGCCCTATGCTCCCGAGAGGAGTGTACAAGGAAAAAAAAATACCCACCCAAAAGAGAACCCAAACAGGGTTTGTAAAAGATGGCGCGATTTTTTTTTTGTCAGCCTATATCTATACACCAAAATCTTGCTTCCAATTCAATCTATGTGAAACCATTCGAAATTTTTACACAAATGAGGGGTTATTAATATTTCTAGAAGAGCCCACATACATTGGATTATACATACATTAATTATCAAAACACTTTCAATTTAATAAAAAAAAATTGTACCATAAAAGATATTTTAATTTAATAAAAACAAAATTTCCTTTTTCTTAATAAAGTTTTTATTTTTATTTTATTCACTAATTTCGGGTACTTTTTTGACAGAATTTGCAGAAAATTTGGCCACTATTCGAACTGCGCGCATACTTTCAACTTGTGCTGTAGTTATTTGATCAATTTTAGCCAACTCAGTTTCGTATTTTTAATTATCAACTAAGTTTTGCTATCTCAAAATTAATCCCGCAATCCTTCCGGAACAATCCACCTCAATAAAGCAATATATTCCGTAACAACTGCTAAGCAATTTGCAGATTAAAAAGCCAAGCATATTTTAGAACAATTTCGAAGTCCAACTAATACATATGCAATTACATGTACTCATACCCTCAAAACCAATGCGGATACCGATGCTGACTTTCAAAGGTGAAAAGTGAAGTGCTCGTATATTTGTAAAAGAGGAATAATAAGAAAAACGAAATGTAGAAGTTATACATTTGGGCAAAAAAAAAAAAACAAAAAAACAAAAGTATAAAAATAAAAAAGATAAAAGTAAGCTTAAGAAAATGAAAGCAGTTGAAGAAGAGTGCGAATGAGTTTCAATGAGACTTGCGAAAACTAAAGGGGGATGGGTTGTAGGGGTTGGCAGCAAAGGCATACATAAGAATAACGAACAGTACTGCGAAACTAAGCTTAGGGTGGCCTCCTGGACCAACGTGTGTCCGCGTGTGGGTCTGTGTATGTGTGTGTGTGACGAACTGTACGAGTTTTGCGAATACCAAGAGAGTGGGGATAAAAAATAAACAAACATGAAAGCAAACACAAATAAATGATAAGACTTTTTAGAGCACTTAAACAACGAGAACGATGATGCTGGCGACGACGATTCGGCCAAAACTTTTAATTCATGTCATTTATACCACTCAGCAAATCTCCGGGGAGAGAATTAAACTCACAACAAAGTAAGAGCCATGAAGAGGATGTAGGATAGCAAAGCAAATGAAAGGAGTGTAAGGGAAGCTAAGAATACATGTATGTGCGGGTGTGTGTGTGTATGTGTATGCACTAACTATTTGTGTTGGAAATTTATAGGTCAGGGATCAAAAGTGAATTTCAAGAAAGTTTTCTAAAAGAAAATAAAACGAGAAGAGTGTGCAAATGAGAGCAAAGCGGGGTAGAAAGTGAGAAAAGCAAATAGAATGGCAAGTAGAGAAGTTTAAATGCGCCATTTAGCATTTAAAGTGGCAAAAGTTTGTGCTAAAAAGTCACCGGTCAGGGATTTCATTTTGTGGTAAATGCGAAACTATGGATATACAGAAATACAGACATTTATTACAAAGCTCTACGCTATATTACTTTTTGTGCTCCATTTAAGGGTCTTACACATTTACATGTATTTATGGCGCAAGCAAAAGCTTTCCACATTTCTTCGTTTAACAATAAATACACATTTATAGAAAAGTTATCGCCTAGTATTTGTCACACAAAGTACGCAACATAAAAATCCATTAACCGCTTCATTATACGAAATTAAATTTACGATCGCCGCATACAAGCCACACAACGCGTAAAGGCTAGAAAAAGTATAGTATTACGAGCGCAATGAAGTCTAATAAAATCTGCAAACAGAGAACAGCATTTGCCAGAGCCATAAAATAAATTTCTTGCTAGTGGCTGCTGAAATGCACATTTTTTCTTTTTCAAGTTAATTGCAACCTTGGCTTTCAAGCAGGCAAAAGTAGGCATTACAAAAATAGCAAATACCGTCAAAAAAGACAAGCAACTAGCGCACACATTTTAGCCAAGAAAATTGTTTTTAAGCTTTTGCAGAAATAATTTGCTTTTGCACACTTTTTGCGTGCGTTTTTGCAATTCTTCCAGTTTTTTTCTTGGCTGCTACATTGCAGTCACATTTACTTACAATTAACCCTCATAAGTAGCGTGTGACTGTATCCGGAAGGCTAATAGCTTTCACTTCAGTGCGCACAATAACCCTGCAGTTGCAGTTGCTAGTGCTGAGCTGTCGCACTATCAGTATGCTTTGCAACCGCAGTTGTTCACCTTCTCGCTTTCTTCAATGCTAGCAGCTGCTGTTTTTAGCATAGTGGTATTCTACAAAATGTATAGTCAATAGTAATAATCCCAAGCATGAGTGTTGCATCAGTTCAAGGACTAGTTCAAAAAGGACCAAAAAGCAGATGATTGTCACTATCAACATTTAAATTCTTTTAAACCTTATTTTATGCATCCTTAACGTTTTAAACATTTAATTTGTTTTACACTTCCTTACTTTACAACTGGTTGAATACTAGTCCCTTTCGAACTAGTCTGACTTTTACCATTTACTCCCAATTCGTGAGCTAGAATGCCTCTTTTTTACCATTAACTACCAATTCGTGAGCTAGAATGCCTCTTGAATAGCTTTTTTTTATAATAGTAGAAACAAATTTGTTTTACCTACACCTCTAGTTACATACTTTGCAACTGGTTGAATACTAGTCCCTTTAGAACTAGTTTGACTTTTACCATTAACTACAAATTCGTGAGCTAGAATGCCTCATGAATAGCTTGGCTGTGTATGACAATAGTTGGCGAAGTCATAAACACAATGAGTGCTGCGGCAACGGGCAAGTGCAACACATTTTTCGTTTTATTGGCTGACACTGGACAATGAACACTTAAATGGGTTTTGGCTGTAGCATAGAGCAGTGAAGAGTTCTGCTTTGGCTTAGCTTAAGCGCTAAAAATAAATGTTAACGATGATAAAAATAAGTGTAAGAAGACGAAAGGGCGCATAAAGGAAAAAGACAGAATGGGAGAATGTAAACGGAAATTGAAGCGGGAAAGGTGTGACTGCGAAATAAAAGGCACATAGCAAAAGTAGAGCACACAAATGTTTAAAACGTAGTTATTTTCTCAGTCGATAGAACAAAATTGCTATTAAAACGAAAAGGGAGTATATTAAAAATAGATCACTTTGAGAACATAGTTTCAAGAAATCAAAATCTCGTTCAATTTTGTTCAATTGCTGTTCGAGTGTATGTATGTATATCTGAAAATATACTAACATCATGCTATTCAGAAGCATTTTCTTCTATATTTCTTAACCTACAGGGTCCGGCACCCAAAGTGTAACCAATTAAAAAAGCCATAAATTTAGTTTAAAAATATGTTTATTCAATTCAAATTAAAAAATGTGTGAAAATAATAAAAAATTATAAATCAATTTACTTTTGCTCCATATGACCACCATTTACCTTGACTATGGCCTTGAGATGGTGCAGAAACTAATCGCAAGCTTCCCGAATGTGACTTGCAGATATCTTGGTCCACTTGCGGACAATGGCTTTTTCAGCACCTCGAGACTGGTGAATCTTTTAGTTCGGACCTTGCTCTCCAAAATGGTGAATTTGAGAGCCATTGCGTGGACGTTATGAAGCACGGAACGATAATAATGACGCCAGGCTCGATAAAAAGAAATGGAGAGCGCCCATCTTGTATGAACGGTCTGTCAAATAAACCCTATCGTTTTGGGAGTTCATGAGTTGCTCAATTTGAGAATTTTTCTCGTCAGAAAACACCATCTTCGGAAATTGGCAGCTTTGGCCAAGCCAAGCAACTCCTTCGCTCTCTCAAATCTGACTTGTTGCTGCTTTGGTGTGAGATCAAGCGGCTTTTGGATCCTGAAAGGTTTGACTTTGAAATCAGTTCTCAGTATGCGGCGGATGCTACGGTCAGATTCTTTCAGTTCTTTTGCCATTTGATTGACACTTCGACGGGGATTTCGCTCAAATCGCTTCTTCACTTTTTGGACTATTTCTAGTGACATTGCAGTCTTTTGATAACGTTTTACGATGCTACCAGTATCATTGCAACGAGTAATGGTGCGATAAACAAAAACTTTGTTTACTTTCAGGTGCTCGAGCTCACGAACAATCGCAACTCGAGCCAAGATAAGATAAGCCATAAAATAAACACACTTGTGGTCATACAATTAAGTCACTTTATATTAATTGGGAAAAAAAATCCATTATTTTTGCGTAAAATTTTTGTGAAAATGGCTTCGATCTTTAGCGCCTAGACGATGCTACGACTACTAGGTCCTCCCGGTCATCTTCGATTATTTCAGTGATTTCAGCGACGGGTCTGCCTGTGCGAGCTGCAGCTTGAATGAAAATGAAAAATGCCTGATGAAAAATGCCTGAACGTAATCGACAAACTGAAATTGCACAGTATCGTCACCATAAACACCATTCACAAATTTAGCGCCCTGGTTGCATTTTTGACTTTACCAAAGAAAAACTGTAAAATGTACAAAATTTTCTTTTTGTTGACTTGCATTGTTAACACCCACACCCTGTAACTCAGAACTGAATGGTACAAACAAAAAACAGCAAACAAATTTTTTAGTGTGAAATCCCACTTTGACAACAAGCACAAACTTTAAATTGTTTGATCAATACTTTACGATTTATCGATCACTACAGCCATCTACCGAGAAAAAAATTGGGGAAACCCAATCTGTGAAAAAAGTACAATAAATTGGCCAATCAAACACAAAATATTTAGTTTGCACTAAACTTAATTGTCGCTTTATCGAATAGTCAAATCTTTATAAAATTACCGAGAACAGAATCGACTTCAGTTGTCGCCGTGAACTCGCTTCTATGTCTTAAGGGGGGCCTCTTATCAGTGGCTTCAAAGAAAGGGGGTTTTTTCTCAATTTTTATTCGAGGCGAAAAAAGCGACACACAGGAATCATGCCTTCAAATAAATGCAAAAGATTATTCCTGTGTGTCGCTTTTTTCGCCTCGAAAAAAAAATTGAAAAAAAATACCTAGCCGACTGATAAGAGGCCCCCTTAAAGACTATAATTTATGAGATTTGAATGTCATCACTCAATTGAAAATTGGCGATAATTTGGACTAAGGATTTTGGTGATATTTGTTGGTTAGAAATTCGTGCAAAATGCTGGCCATATGAGATAAGGACTTCTCGTGGTACAAAATCCGTGCACTCTTTGCCACAAATTGGGTATTCTTTAAACGAAATAAATTTCTGGTACTTGCTTGACAGAATATGCACTATTAATATAATATCCTGATAAGTACCTTTATTTTTTGCTTTTTATGTACACAAATTAATGTAAAATAATCAAAAATTGAAAAATATGAAGCTCTCCTGTTGCTCTTAAATATTTTTCTTGTTCCCATTCCCAGTCGATTGCCATAATTTTTCACAATTAACGCACGCATACCTCATTTCTTTAAATGCAATATACGTGAATTGCTTTTAAAGACAATTTCTTATTCATTTCGTAATTCCACCTTTGTTTCCAGAAGAAAATGTGTCGCACAAATGCATATCGCGCTGCAGTTGTATTCCCTTATCAGAGATTCGCCTATAATAATATCATAAAAATTGCTTAATTAAGAAAATTTATGACGTGCTTGCATTCAACTCGCGCCCTGCTCCCAAACTGTCACTCGCATCATCTCTTTGTCTACCTGACCGGAGGCGAAGCGAAGACCAACCCAATCGAAATCCGTTGAATCATACCAATTTGCAGAATTTTCTTGGTTTTTCTTGGGGGACAGAAGTGAGGGTGTGTATTGAATATGAATAACTTGAGACACGCCTTACGTTTGTCTCGTTTTTCCTTTGTTGTTGTTGGTTGTTGTTGTCGTTCTTATTATTATCGCCAGACTTGTTTTTCATTTTGATGTGTCGCCTGGGACTTACGAATGTTTGTATATATGTATATATGTATGTATGTATATATGTATGTATGTATGCACGTGTATACAATTTTTATGGGTCAACGGGCAATTAAAAGGAAAAACACGCATCTTTCTTTGGCCAATATTTTTAACGACGTTAATTTATGACATATATTACATTTATATATACATTCATGCGTGTGTGTGTGAAATATTATATGTGCAAATGTGACACATACAAATAAGTTTATAAAAGTGTATGCACAAGCTGCCTGGCAGAAGTTATTTTATTGTTGTTGTTTTTCTTTTCAACCTGTGCCCTCTATTTAAGCTTTCTGCTTTCTCCAAAACTCATTCTGCTTTAGTTGTTGGTTTATTTTTGTCCACATATATTTGGAATTATTGATATCTTTTATGTCTTTAATATTCACCAGTTTATGCCCACATTCAGTTTTATGCCCACACAGTGCTTTCAACTGTCTACTTCTACTTGGAAAGGCAGGGATATTCTGTCTTTGCCTTACGAAGTACCAATTACCACCCTGGGTTGAGTTTTGCCACGCTTTCAGTGTGGGAAAAAATAGTTTTGTAAGAAAAAATACAACTTTAAATAGCTTTGGTGAGGCGGCCAAAATAACGGACAGTGTATCAGATATTGATCTGATATTCGGCAAGTTATTTAAAGAAATCAAGTTCAAAAGCTAAACAACATAATAAAGGGTGATCAAAGTAGAGGTATTGGATTTTAAATTGAAATAAAACAAGGAAACTTGAAACTAATTGGGCAATCTTTATTATTTTTGTGTGTACGGCTATCCGTAATCACCGATTTTCAATGATTCACTGGAGGACTTCGGTTGTTATCTCGCGAATAACTTTAGTAATATTGGCTTTCAATACCTCAAGCGAAGCTGGTTTATACACAAAGCATTTAGACTTTACATACTCGCACAAATCAAAGTCCAAAGGTGCGATATCTCATGATCTTGGGGACCAATGGACTGAGACTCCGAGATGAAAGTTACATTGCTCGCCGAAACGACGACGCAATAAGGGTTCCATTGCTCTGTGAAAATCATATTCTAGGGATCAAAATAAGAAACTTTGCCGAAGGAACCATACCTCTAAAACGAATTCTGATGTCCCCCAATTTGGGTCGAACTTTTTAGTTTCTTTTCTCATGTAAAGGCCAAAAATGGTGATATTTTGAAATGATTGTATGGGCAACCCCTCAGGGGAGTTCCAGGGGGTGTGCCACTGGCATGGGTGGATCGGCCGTCCAAAGTTAGTGGGGGTCGGTCATACATTTGGACTCGATTGGAGCACTCTAAATGGGTCAAAGTGGGATTTTTCGTTCGACCCAAATTGGGGGACATCAGAATTCGTTTTAGAGATATGATTCCTTCGGCAAAGTTTCTTATTTTGATCCCTAGAATATGATTTTCACAGAGCAATGAGCGATTTTTAAATCGACCCGCCCTAATGATCACCGTTAGATATTGGTGCAACGAATTTAAACGTGGGCGAACATCCGTTTTCGATAAGGAGCGATCAGGACGCCCGGCAGATGTGGTTACCGTCGTAATAATTCAAAAAGTCCACGACATGATTCCCGCTGATCGACAAACGAAAGTGCGCGAAGTAACAGAGGCCACAGGTGTGTCGATCGAAACGGCAATTAATATTTTACATGATAAGTTGGCGATGAAAAAATTGTCTGCCCAATGGGTGCCGCGATAGCTCACAAGCAACAACAAGCGGATGCGGCAGTTAACTTTGCAGCAGTGTTTGGAACAATTTAAGCGAAATCCGAAGGAATTTTTTGCATCGAGCTGTCACCGTTTAGGAAATCTGGATTCATCATTACACACCAGAAACTAAATAACAATCAAAACAATGAATTTCTCTTGGTGAATCTGCTGCTAACAAGACGAAGACAGTCCCATCGGCCGGGTATGTCATGGCGTTGATTTTTTTTTTTGGATGCGAACGGCATAATCCTCAGGGATTTTTTAGAAAAAGGAAGAACGATCATTGGACAATGCTTCAGTGAGTTATTCAAACGCTTTCACAAAAAATTTAAAGAGAAAAGTCCGCATTTGGCGAAAAAGAAGGTGCTGTTTCATCACAATAACGCACCAGCACATTCATCCGGAGTTGTCGCCGCCAAACTGCATGAATTGCGTTATGAATCATGCGGCAACAATTCCCGTATTCACCTGATCTGGCTCCTGGCAACTTTTTTCTTATTCCCTAACATGAAGAAATGTCTCGCGAGAAAAAAATGTTGTTCAAATGAGGGAGTCATCGCCGAGACAGAGGAGTATTTTGGAGAGTTCGACAAATCGTATCTTTTAGAGGGGTTAAAAAAATGGCCGGAGGTCTTTCTAAAAAGGGACTATGTTGAAAAATAAATAAATAAAAATATATATTTTTTTTTTAAGCGGTGTCTTCATTTCTAACACGGGTACTTATTGAAACCCCCTCGTACATAGATATTTTCCTCAAACTTTTTCATTCTAGCTTGTCGTTTATTCAATAAGAATCGTTGTACTTTATTGAATTTTCCAATCTCCTACTCTTATACAAAAACAAAAATAAAACAGATTTTGAATATAAAGGAGAGCGAACTGATAACTCTTGAACAATGGAACGATTTGCATTTTCTATAACAACTAAATTCTATGAGCAGATTACACCACCCACAAACATCTCTTGCATGCGCTCAAGTATTTTATTTATTTATTTATTTATTTATTTATTTATTTATTTATTTATTTATTTACAGGCGTGAAATAATAATACAATTATTCTTACACGTAAAAAAGGAACACTGGCTGCCAGGACCTGATGTAAAAGTACCAGAAAGTTAGCTTAAAGGTCTTGCATGTAAAAGGAGACTAGAAAACTTAATTAACTAAGACTATGGTAAAAATATAGTAACTATGTTAGAGGAGCAAACATCAAATCAATTTTTTCAATCCTGATTTAACTAGAAATTCTGACATTTTTGATATATTTTCTGAGGAAGTAGTTCTTAACAGTGTAGAAGGTTTTTGGTTTCGGAAGATACTTTTCCTGATTTGTTCGAAATGTGGGCAGTCGTCGAGTAGGTGGCAGACCGTTAAAGATGGCGAGTGACAGTGTTGGCAGCATGGAGGGCTGGAACCATTGAAAACGTATGAATGTGTGGCGATTGAGTGCCCTAGGCGAAGGCGAATAAATGAGTTGATATCGTTGCAACGGCAATTTAATGGGTAGTTTGGTTTTATCCTGTTTGGGTTATTTACGATACGAGGGGTGCCTTTTATATTTCGGGATTAGAGAACAAAAACAAATTTTAATCACCGAAAATCACTTTATTGTTTTTCAAAATATTCTCCATGAAGATCTATACACTTTTGCATGCGTTTGAACCAATTGTCGAAGCACTTTTGCCACTCTGAATGAGGTACCTCCAAAACATGCATTCTGAATGCCGCAACCGCTTCTTCAGGTGTCGAAAAACGTTGACCTCTCAGTTTGCTTTTTTACGTACGAAGTCGTTCGGTGCCAAGTCAGGACTATACGGCGGATGACCCATTAATTCGATGTTTTGGGTGCTCAAAAATGCAGTTGTTTGAGCCGATGTATGAGAGCTCGCATTGCCCTGGTGAAGAGTGATCCGCCTTTTCAGAATTTACTGTTCTGCGTTGTTCTAATGGTACGGTTGCGACATGTCCAGTTTTTCCGAAAAAACAGGCGACCATTTACTTGGAAGTGCTTCGTGCGCGAACAACTTTTGTTGGATTTGGCTCATCTTGAAACACCCATACAGTCGACTGCTGTTTACTTTTGGGCTCATACGCGTAAATCCATGATTCATTACCTGTCACGATGTCATAGACGTGTTTCGAAGTCCCGCGATCGTATTTTTTGAGCATTTCTTTCGACCAATCGATACGAGCCTTTTTTTGAGGGATTGACAAATTGTGTGGGATCCAAGGCGAATTCAAATGAAGGAAGCATCTTCTCTTCTAGACCTAACCTAATAAGGGTAGAGAGCTTAAGGGGACTATGACCTGTAAACAGCCATATTTTCTCTGATTTTCATAAAAATTATTTAAAATGGAGAAGTCTTTATATTTTTTTCAAAATTGGCATGCAGTTTATTTATACATTCAAATAATAGACTTTTTTTTTTAATCATTTAAAATGGCGGGTGTACTCTCAATTCTTCCAGGAAGGTCGCAGCCGGGCACGGAATAAAATGCTTAAAAAAATGATTTTTTGGGGCGAATTTTCCTATCAATTTTGCTTCGAAAAAATTATTTTTTCGAAAAAATTTCGAAAACATAAAACACATAGAAAGTAATATCATAAAAAAGATGTGTTCAACATTTCAGGGGGATCGGTCAATAACTTTTCGAGTTATCATGTACACCAATTCGAAAAATATAACTTTGAGAAAAACGCGTCTAAAGTTTGAATACAACGTAACTATACCTCTCCCAGCGCTCGAACGCAAAGAATAGAGTCGTCACGGTTGACGATCTATAATATAAGAAATACTTAAAATTTTTTTTTTCAAAATTTTACAGGTATCTGCCCCCTTTAGAGAATTATGGTATGCAGATCAATAAGCAGTGGAGCAGTCTAAGTTGCAACGACCAGAAATTTAAAACATTTTTATAATCTGTAGTGGAATTCGCTGACATATTTCAACGATGTTCGCATTGTCATCTTTACTTAACCACATTTTTAAAGAGTTTGCTATTCGGTAAGCATTTTGATAACAAAAATCAATATGAAGAAATCAACTGTTTCGGTTAACAAATCGATTATCGCAAACTGGATGAGAACAATTTTGATTCGGCTTAATTCAAACAAGAAAATAGGAATTAGAGGATTTAATTAAAACAATTAAATTACTTTATTAAAAAGTTGTAATTATTTGCCTTATGATTAAGCGCGTGGAGCGGAGGTAGTGAGCTCTCAAACAGGGGATCAGCATTTACTCCGGGATGTGGACAATCTTTTCAATTTCTTCACAGGGGAGTTCCAAAAACGGGAGTTCCGGTAAACTCAAGATTTGGCTGAGAACATAATTTTTCAGCTTGAGTTCACTCTGAGAGCCTCCAGAATAGCAGTGAGTTCTTCTGAAACACACTTTTTATATTACTAGGTTACTGAAATTCAACTTTTACATACATATTCTGGATCGGGCCTTACTAACAGAGCTAGTAAACTATTTCCAACTTAAACTGCCCTTTCAATGATTTTTACTTTCTCAAGCGGCTGCCAATGATAACTCTGAGGGGTTGGAATAAAAGTTCGCTAATATCTTGAACCATTTCCAGGGTTCATAATCTCTGTGAGCAGAACTAGGTCATCTTAACTAACCTTGAATAATTCGGCTAAGCTTTTGAAGTAGTAAAAAGCAATTTCGCAGTAGCGTAAACTTGTTACTTGAAATCATGGCTCATAGAATCAAAAACTACAACCAGTAAACAAATTTTGAAACCTGTAATATAAAATAAATCCTGCTTTAAGAAAATTTTTCTTCAGTTTTAATTTTTCTATAAAAAAAAACTGAAATTCATAGCAACGAGTTCGTCACAAATAATGACGATCTACGTTATAATAAAAAACCAGCAAAGGCTATATTCGTGATTTCATTTATATAAAAGTAGGTGCATTTATTCCCTAAACTACTAGCCACTTCAGGCCACCAAAGTGAAATTGACACTTAGCAGAAAACAGAAACCTATTCCTGGAAAAAGTGGCAAGTAGTGCACAAGTGACTGGAACGTGCAATAAAAAGGCATGACAAAGCAATAAAAATGTCTTAACTACGAATATCAGATAGTAATAAAAAAACAAAAGACAACAACAGCTAAGGAATGCCGGTGAGATAAAAATAGAGCAAAGCGAGGGTGAAAATTGATGGCGCACGTACGAAGAAACGAAAAGTGTGTTCTTTTTTCTGTTTTGTTTAAAAAGGGAAAGGCTCAGGAGTAAGTCATCCATGGTGGTGATATGTAGCACAATGAAGTAAAGCAAATCCCAGGAAAAGCCAGCAACTAACCAGGGTAAAACAAATAATGCCAGCATCTATACAAACAAATATGTGTTCGTGTACTCGGAAAAATACAAACACATACACAATTTACGTTACTGTGCAACTGTGTATGTATAAATATACGAGTAGGGCCGTATAAGTGTTCCAATACGACATACAAAGTTAAAGATAGCATATGTTAAGGCGCGTGAAAGTGCAAGCGACTATGAGAAAGCAATAGATGCTGGAATGTAGGAAGCTGGGGAAGAGGAAAAACATTTTGTTTTTATTGCTTTTTTTAATTTTGAGGGCAAAAATTTGCTGCTGGCTGGACGCATCCAAGCTGACAAATAAAGTCTTTAAATTCACTTTTCGTAGGGGTGGAAAATAAAGTTACACAAATATTGCGCCGCTGGTGTGAGGAGTAAAACAAATTGCTAGGCAAACAAGGTAAAAGTGGCAAGGCAGTTTGGCAAGAAATTATGTCTACACAAATATATTTTTTGGCATAAAAAAATATATGTTTTAAAAGCATTTTATTACGTGCCTATGCCAGGCGTACATTCGAGTGAGAAACATTTTAATTTACAGAGGTGAAACTTTCAATTTACACTTAAGGTGCATCTAATTTCCTGCTAAGCTAATTTTGTACTGATCAAATTCAATTTCAAACATTTGCTTGTGCTTAGGGACTAATTAAAATTTGCCACTGCCACATTTGGGAATTTTATCAGAGGTCGCGTTTGCCTTTTAATATTAAATTATGTTTTCATTTCACAATTTCTAATATTGTACTACAAAGTGTGACAGAGTTTGAGGACTTTGAAGTTTTATTTGATACGAAATTTTTCTTCAGTGGTCACATAAATTTTGATCTTTCAAAATCACACTCGCTTCTAAGCTTCATTCGTCGCAATACGTCCGAATTTTCTCATCTCCTGTTCCATCTTAGAATTATCGGCTAAAGTTCATTAATTTAAATCCGTAGAAAAGAGAATTACAGTCCTTTCGCCTTCGTTTATTTTCAGTGTTGTTAACGGCATTTTCGACTGTCCAGTTTTACTTGAGCGGATAAGCTTTGACGTTCCACAAAGAAGTCTTCGCAACTTTTACCCTTTATTGGGGAAACTTTAAGGGGGCAGATACCTGTAAAATGTCGAAATTTTTTGTGTTTCATAAAATGTTAATATAATCCTTTAAAAATATGTCAAAAAATTTTTAGAACGTAAATTTAAGTATTTCTTATATTATAGGTAGATCTTCCACCGTGTCGACGCTATTCTGTGCGTTTGAGCGCTTGGAGAGGTATAGTTACGTTCTATTCAAACTTTAGACGCGTTTTTTCTCAAAACTATAATTTTCGAATTGGCGTACACGATAACTCGAAAAGTTCTTGACCGATCTCTCTGAAATTTTGCACACATAAATAGTTTTTTCGAAGCAAAAAAAATAGGAAAACTCGCCCCAAAATTCATTTTTTTTTTTTCATTTTATTCCGCGATTTTTTTTTTTAATTCATATAGAAATTATGACATTAGTAAACACCAAAAATTTTGGTTTTTCGTATTCAGGTCACTCACGCCGATACTACAATGCCCGCCGATTGAGAAGCCCCGCTGCGACCTTCCTGGAAGATGTAAGTGTACATCCGCCATTTTAAATGATTAGAGTAAAAAACAAAAATTATATTATTTTAATGTATAAATAAATAAAGTTCATTTTGAAAAAAATATATTGACTTTTTCATTTTAAATCATTTTAATGAAAATCAGGGAAAATATGGCCGTTTACAGGTATATGTCCCCTTAAGACTAAATTTGCCAGTTATGCACCCATTACTCATGCACTACGAGACTATAATTCATTTTCCAATTCCAGCGTGCTGGATTTCGCTTCATCTAGATTTTATTTTGTAAAAAAAAATTAAATTTGGTTGCTTAATATTTTATTCATAAGTATTTTGCTGACATTGCTAATAAATATTTTAGTTGCTATACTTGGCTTATTTTGCTTTAATTTTTGTCTGGTCTGTAAGGTAATTTATGCTGTAGATTATTAAAATTAAATAAGTACATTTTGCAGTAAGGCATTTATCTCTTCATTTCAATTTTTTTTATAAAAATGCAGTCCATTCTATAAGAATCGCCAAATTAATCACAGTTTCAAACTTTTTACAAGATTTACAAAACTTCGACAAATTTTCATTAAATTACAACTTTCCACGGTCTAGGAAAAAATTATTTAAAATAAACAAGAATTTCGAGCCACTTTAAGCTTGCATTAATACTAAAAAGAATTAAATGGCTATAAAACTGCATATACAATTTTCTAAAAATGAATAAAAGTTTGAAATATGGTGAATTTTGCACCAAAACAAGGTAGATGGTGTTTTTGAGCAGGTTTTCCAGCGTAGAAATACAATAGAAGGTTTGCCACTACTTAGGGGTGACCGCAACTTTTTTTATCATTTTGCTATTTCATGAAGGAAGATTCAAACCTACGCACTCCCAAATGTTAGTCAAACACCAATTCATTCGGCTACGGCGTCAACCGTTTCTTATATTAAACATAATTAAACGGCTATAAAACTGCACAGCCAAATATTTACTAAAAATTCTGAAGAAAAATTGTGAAATTTTAGTGAAAATCAGATTAAAATCCAAAAAAAATTGCGCACAAAACTTGAGACTTGAATTTAAGAGGTTTTTGTTAGAATGCCATGTATTTTTATGAAGAAAAAATAATTCAAATTTATTTGAAAACAAAAATGCAATCAAAACTTATCACTTAGCACTCACTTCGTGAATTGTATTTGCTAAAACTAACACTTGCATAACTTTAATTGATAAATTGCTGAAAAATATTAAATTAAAAAAATTAAAATAACATGAAACCAAGGTTTTTAGCTGATATTATTTATTGCAACATTAGCTCGTATTAATTTTAGCAACTTTTTACCTTCAACATGTTGCTAGAAACATTTTTCACAGGCGAGCCCCGCAACATATGCATACAACTGAAATACGAGCGCAGTGCCAATACAACATATTGCTAGCGACATTTGCTGCTAATGATTAACATTAAAGGTGCTTTTCAACATGTTTGCCAATAAAATGTCGTCAGCAACATGTTTTAGTAAACGAGCAGAACTCCCCATAGGTTGTGTTAGGTTAACTTGGCGGATCAAAAGTGATCACACAGACACAACAACAGGTCTTATATGTTGCCAAGAGAATGAAAGAAGGCAAAGGTTTTACATACTTTTCATGATGCACTGCTCCTCTTAAGGAAAAACACACACTGAGTGACAAAAACGGAAGCAAGACTGCATTGTCGTGATCTGCGAAATGTTGCGAAGTTACAAAAATATGCTTCAGTTCATATTAAGCATTAATTTCGTTACTTGCTATGACATATTTCACTTTGTTCCGTTCCCTTTACCCTTGAAAGGATATAAGTGAATGCATCTTTGATCTGTCTACTGCTTGCCTTAAATAACTATATTGCACTAAGCCAAAAAAGGTTGCTTGTAATGTATTTTGTATGAAGTTGATTAGCAGTTCTGCAAACGTGGACAAATATATAAAATACGAAAGGCTTGGAAATTAAACTTTTTGATATGATTTGAAAGCCAAAACTTCATGTAAGAAAAGGTTCTAGTACATTTACGATAAAATAGAAATCACAAGTAATTTGGGTTGTAGTAAAAAAGTAGTTGTGGTAAAAAATTAGTTAAAAATACATTTTCATTCTTAAAAAAATGTGCTACTGTACTTTTATAAAGATAATTATGATGAACTCAAATATATATGTCGCACGAAAAAAGTTAAAAACAAATATATATATTTAAAAATGAAGCAAACCCGTGTTTAAAAATGCTACACCCACGAAATTGGGAAAATTTAGAGACAAAAAAAACACTTCCTAAAATCTCTCAAAATTTGTTTTCGGCTTATGGGGTTAGGTGGGTTTCAAAAGCTCCAAATAGGTACATTTTTATGAATTTTTTTTAAATTTAATCAACAGAATATTTCATTCCATCAATTTAACACATAAAAGATACATATTTTATAAGTAGTTTGTGAAATTTTCATTGAAAAATTTTGAAAATTAAGGCGTGGACACGTCGTCTCCTATGAAGAGACGAAAAAGTTCTCTCGGCGTAGTCAGGATAACTCATGACAGATTCATCTGAAATTTAAAAACAAAAAATTTTCTGTTAGTAGATGTTTTAAACTCGTGCTTGGACGAAGGAAAAAAAAAACAAAAATTACATTTTTGGCGGCGTTGAAAACAAGAAACCCTTATTTTGAGTAGAATTTGCACCCTTCATGCCCTTGAAAAATTACTTGGAATAGAAAAAAAAAATTCCTTCGTTCAAGCACGAGATAATGTTATTTTGAAGAAGTGTGCAAAATTTGAAAGAGATCGGTCCATAAGTTTTCGAGAAATCGTGACTACCGATTTCAAAAATGTAGTTTCAAGAAAAACGCGATTGAAGATTGCTAATAGCTAAGCAGCTGCCTCGATATACCTGCCAATCCAAAGGCTATATCTCTTAGAATATGACTTGGATCGTTTTAAAATTTTAAAGGAATATTCTCAACATATTCAATTATGAGATAAGCAAAAAAAAAAAAAATCGATTTTTTGAAATTTTGAAACCCACCTAACCCCTTATGGCTAACAGAAGGTGGTTTCTGACTACTAACTGCAGAGTCTCCAAAACCCTCTAACCAAAACTGAATCTTAAAACGAGAATATGTCTGCTTGGATTCAACAGATGAACTACTAGCGTTCTCTGAGGTGTTACAGCAGGTCACTGCTCTATCGGCACTCTAGCCAGCCACTAGAATAGGTGTACCTCACAATGACTACTGCTGGAGTAGTGGAGATGAAGAAGAAATTTAGTCGGTACAATACCTCCTCTGTGAGTGTCCTCTACTTCATAGTGCCATACCTTCATAAGTCATGCCAAATATCTTGGCGATTATTTCTTTGAAGACCTGAGAAATTTGCGAATGTTTCACTGGAAGGTGTAGTTAGCTTCTTAAAAAGCTCTAATTGTTTTAAGCAACTTAGTTAGGCGACAGAAATCAAATGCAGGTATCACAATGGGTTATAGGTCCACCGGATGTCTTGTCTTAGACAAGCAACTTGGCAAAACTAACCTAACCTATGGAAATTTAAATCGTAGAGAAAAATAGTACTTTTTCCGTCTTTTTCCGTCTAGCGAAAATATTTCATGAACAATTTCATTCAGGTAAATATTGCATTGAAATGGAAAACCAACACCATGACGGATTTGAAAAGAGAGATTTGAAGATGACATTTGGCACACGAGTCGCGTATAACTTTCACTAGCATTTGGAATATATTTCAGATTTTAAAACAGGGTTTCCATTATTTGTAAGGCATTGGAGCAATGTGTAATAGAATACATGATAACGCCATTTATGCTAGCTTTTTATTTGTTCTTATTTGTTAGGAGAATAGTTGCCAGGCGTATCCCAAAAATTAGGCGCTCAAAATCGAGAGGTGTGAAGGCAAGAGTCGCATCAAACCACCCAAGTAATATTAAGCTCTTGAAGCTACGCGCACACCCCAGAGACTTTTAATCGCCTGTAACTTAGTACTACAACAACAACTACTACAAGATCAACTGCTACAACAACAACTACTATTAAATAGCTGCGCACACAAAAAAGTTTAGATTTCTATTTTTTCCAATAATCCAAAGCAATTTATTAAGACGTCAAACACTGCAGGCTACCTAAGACAACCTTAGAAACAGCTTTAAGGCGCACAACCAACAAAAAACATAACACAACCCTTTTTTTATACAGATATAAAAACTGAAAATAAAGCCACTCATAAAGCATTTTATTAAAACAGCAGAAGATACATAAATTCCCCACAAAATTACTTTAATGGGCACCTTAACCAAAAATGTTGTCGGCAACAAACCCTGAAAAATATGCGATAATAATAAACCAGCAGGTGAAATAGGCTAATTGTAGGCAAAAAAGGGCACACGTACGCCAACGCTAATGCCGAATCCCTACAAATAACTACCCTTACCAGAAGAAAATCCCTTTTTTGTAGGCAGCAACCCTTTTAGCGCTCACTGTCGACGCACGCAAGGCATGCCAACGAAAAATTATGACTGTCTAGCAGACAGCGGCATAAATTTTACAAAAACACAAATTAAAGTATTTTTTTACGTACAAAAACAAATATGTGCACAAAAAATGCGCCCACATTGTTATGCGCCTGCATTTGTTTTTGCTGAGTAAGTGATACAAAGTCAGTTTGGTACGCCCTCACGGCATCAACTTGCGCCTCTTTGCTACACACTACATATATTTGTACACACATACATACGCGCGTGTGCATAAATCTTTAGTTTGGCTGCCGTAGCGGAAGTAGAAAGAAAATTAAACCAAAATAAACTTCCTGCCGCCGCTAAGCAAAAACAAGGACAACGGAAGCTTGTCGGGCGTGGTGGTCTGTGTGGTTGCGGCAGGGAGTTATTGTTTTTCTGTGAGTCAGCGAAAAAAGGCAGCAAGCGTAAAGGTAAGAAATTCTTCTGTCTGGCTGACCTGAGCGCGAAGAAAACACGACGAAAAAATCAAAGTAAATACAATCGTTCGTGAGTGAAATGCACACCCAGACGCAAAGGTGCTTTAATGCTTACAAATTGCGATAGCGTAGAATTTCCCTAGCTCTATCGACCAGTAGGCAGACGTTGCGCCACCTATTTTATGTATTTTTTTTTTATGCAAAGAATGTGAGTACATATTTCGAATCTGAAGCTAATAGCTTTCAGCCATTTACCTCTTTACGCTTCGCAATAATTTCCAATTTTTGTATCGCAAAATAATTTTCATTAGCTTCCTTTGGTTAATTTGCGCGCTTTACTTGTTAATGAATTTATGATACAAAATCTCTTTACCATTAGCGCTTGCGTGTATTTGTTTTTGCTCATTTTCAACGAACAGCCGAAAGCACTGCCAAATGTTTGTATAAAAAAAATATTAAAGCATTTGCTGGAAGCTCATTTGTAGCAACTCACTCAGAGACATGCTTTGAATTCCTTGCTGTCTGGTCTTTGGCGTAATTTAAGTTTTCAGACAAATTTATAGACTTAAATATTTATATATAAGTAAAGAGTCGACCTTAAGGGGTAATACCACTGTAGAAATTTCAAAAAATTGATTTTTATTTTATAAGCTTAAAAAATTCTTTGAACCTTTTAAAATAGAGAGCAAAAAGTTTTGTACGTTACCGAAGTTTATTTCATAAATATTTTAAGCTTTTAACCAAGCGTTAGGGACTGCTACCTAACGACTTCTCCAAATTTCCAAACTTTAAACGCGTTTTTCTCAAAACACGTTTTCTGAAATTGGCACGCAGCATAACTCAAACAATTTGAAATATTTTTAATCAGGTTTTCCACTATGTCTGTATAATAATCTTCTTAAGAGAAGAGCGTAGGGGATTTTCGATAGATTAATTTAAACGATTGTTATAATTATTTAAGTGCCGTTTTTTTAGTCCAAAATAGAGTTTTTTCCTTCAAATGCTTGCTAATTCCACAAAAATAAATATTTTTTAAATCCCCTACGTGTTTCTCTAGCTATTCTTATCTAGATTAAGAAAAAAAATGTTTCTTTGTTCCAGATTAAAATTTGCACCCTCTGTGCTGCGTGCCGCGGAGCTCCTTCAAGAGAAACCACATTGCAAAAATGTCTCCTATGCCGCCATTTTGTAAAATTTTTCGATCAAACTTTGTAGTTTTGTATTTTAGTATATAAGTAATAACTTCCCAAATCAGAGTGATTGTTTTCCCTTTCCTTCTATACAAAAAAATTCTTTAAAAATCGTGTTTATTTTACGCGTGTACAGTGGTGTTACCCCTTAAGGCGCAAAATATGTGGTCTAGCACAGCAGGCAAGTAGCAAAAGTGTGATTGTATTGTAGTTGGAGGAATATCTGCCCATACCCCCACCCCCCCCCCCCTGAAATTATTATAAAGTCACCACATTTTAGCAAGTTTTTACTATTTTCTTAATTATTATTTAATAACGATATTTTTTTTTTAATTTGTTATAGAATACGATAATAGCTCAAGTTTCAAACTTTGTATAAAAGTAAGAAAAAATCGACAAATTTTAAGGTTTTTAGTCAGATTTTTTTTTTTTTAATTTGAATATGTTTTTTTATAGCCCAAACTAGAAATTTGGAATAGCTTAGAATTTTCATAGACTTTGATAATTTTTTCATATAAAAAAATGTCGTGCATTCCTTATATGAATGGAAAAAATGCAGAACACGGCAAGCAAAAAAATTATCAAAAATCAACGAGAGCTTCGGGAAACTTTGAACTTGCACTTTGTTGTACTAAAATTTAATGGACTATAAAACTGTGTAGCCAGATTTAAGATAGAGATCTAAGTAAGCTGGCAATCTTCACAACCCACACATATCTTCGGCTCAGAAGTGAAGTTCAATACGACAAACTGTATAACCAGCTAAACCAAGAAACATCATAACAAAGGGGAATTGTCAGCCAAAAAATGAGAAACAAAAAAGTAGAAAATGTTAAAAAAATGTCCAAAACTTTTATCTTGAGCCAAAAAAATAAAAATATAATTATTATTATTTTTGGGGGCTACATACAAACTACATATAACAAAAAAAAAAAAAACAAAAAATAAAAAATAATAATAAATACATGAAAAATTAAAAATAAAACAAACATAGAACGTGAAGTCGCAAATAAACTAGATTGAGCTAAAATAGAAACAACAGGAGCTTTGGTCCGATAACTTCGAGTTTATTTATTCAAAATACTCTCTGGCCTCAATACACGGTTTTGCGCGATCTAAACGCTTATAGAAAGAGGGTTTTAGGTCATTGACCGGAATCTTCTTGAGGATGTCGGTACAATCCTTTTGGATGGCCTCTACGGACGCAAAATGTTGTCCTTTCATGGCCAAGTGCAATTTTCCAAACATGTAGAAGTCACAGGGAGCCATATCAGGCGAATTCAGTGAGTAATTGATGGGTAAAATGCAATTTTTAGTCAAAAAATCAGTCAGAAGAGTGGATCGATGAGATGGTGGTGCATTATCATGCAATAAGCGCCAGCTTCCTCCTTTGCGATATTCAGTGCGTAATCGATGAATGCGGTACAACAAACGCTTCAATCCGCCAAGATAGAAAAATGCATTGAAAGTTTGGCCCGTTGGCACGAACTCCTTGTGGACAATTCCCTTGGAATCATAAAAACAAATGAGCATCGACTTGATTTTGACTTCTCTAAATGCGTTTTTTAGGATGAGGGCTCATCTGGGGTATTCTATTCGGCACTTTAACGCTTAGTTTCAGATTCATGTTGGAAACACCTCGTTTCATCAAAGAAGTTCTCGTCTTTTCTCGACTCTTTAATGAGGTCTTTCGATAGTTGAATTCTGTGCAGATTTTGGTTCTCAGTTAACTTGTGCGGAATGAAACGTGCACAGACCTTTCGTAAGTCCAAATGATCAGTTAAAATGCAATAAATCGATGTGCTGGAGATATTCAACTCTGATTCCATGAATTGCAACGATGATTTCGTTTAAATAAAGGATGATTTCGTTTGATAAATTGCCGAACAATTTCGATGGATTTTTCTGTGATTTCTGATTTCGGGCGACCCGTATGTTCATTGTCATTTATGTCCTCTCAACCATTCCTGAAACGTGTAAACCACTCATGAACTCTGGTAGTCAATCATCGTCATACACCTTTTTCATCAATTCAAATGTTTCAGAAGACGTTTTACCGACTTTAAAACAAAATTTGATACTAGCTCTTTGTTCGAAACTCATTTTTGTACCGATGACACAAGTGAACCGAATGTCACCAAGCTTTCACTGGAAGTCAACTAAGGAAGCAACTTCCATGCGCACTAACTTGTTGAAAAGATAAAAATATTTGTCTGATGCCAGTCTTGTTTATTTTGAGCCTCACCTTGTAGATCCAGCGATAGACAGTATATAATTAAACATATAAATGTAAATGTGATGTATCCATATTACGATATTCTGCGTGTCCAGTACAAATTTACCACTTTCCTCTGGGTTCTTATGCTAGCTACACCAAGAACCCAGCGGAAACGAGTCAAATTTTACTGGACACTCATTTCGGGGAAAGTCATCTTCATATGAGTACTCAATGCCGGTAGAACTTGTCACTTCTATTGGCAGGAGGGCTTAAAGCTGGCAAGTAAGTTCTTCCACAAAAAAAGGTTACAAAGGGATATATCCACATTCAGTCCATTAAAATCTTCAGGACTTGATGGAATATTCCCAAAAAAAAGGTTACAAAGGGATATATCCACATTCAGTCCGTTAAAATCTTCAGGATCTGATGGAATATTCCCTTGCCTTATGCAACAGGGAACCCCACACACTGTCAATACTTTGGCCAGACGATGTAAAGCAAAGAAAAGGAACATCAAGCTCAAATAAACTGTCCTAAATGAATCAACTCTTCAATTCACCACAGAAGCGAACTCTCTGGGCATCAATCTTGAATGGAAAGAATGAACTTTGGAACTCTCTTCTTGAGAAAGTTACTACAAAAGCCGCAAGAGCATTACTTGCCTGTACAAGGCTTTTTAGAAAAACCTGGTGACTAAGCCTCTGAATGACTTGCTGGACATTCGCTACAGTTGTTAAGCCCATATACACTTACGCTTCTCTAGCACGGCAGCCTAAATTTAAGCAACGAAAGGCGGTAAATACACTTAACAAATTATAACGCCTCGTCGGTGTCAGCATAACAGGCGCAAATGAAAACATCTCTCTTATGCATACCGCCACTTCCCATTTTAATTGAAAATTACGCACGTTTGAGTGCTTTAAGATTAAAAGGCATCTCTGATCTAAAAAGTGATGATATGAAAGGACATTTAAAGATCTTCTATAGCACAAAAACAACTAGCACGAACGGATTGACTTCAAGAGATACTGAAATTTAGCCTACTTTTCGGTGTTGGCACATTTTCGCTTAAGTATAAAATTATTTAAGTTAATAAAGTATTTCCACGAAAGTCTAGTGTAGCTGAATTAAGAAGTATTTCTCTACAAGATTTTACCAAAAAATGCCTTCAAACACTCGTCAATTTGCCAAGACAAAAAGCTCTCCACAACAACACATTTTAAAATACGCATTCTCACCTTTAGCAAAATAATTTAGATTCGTACAAAAGAATGTGCTTTACTAAATCGTCTACTTACATCTACTTACACGCGCTTATGAAAATAATTGATGCGCTTAAAATAGCAACAGTCGCTACAAAATTAAAATAATAAAGCGCGCAGCTTATTGCGAGTGAAGAAGAACAGAATAACTGTAAAAGAAAAAGATATGTCTAAAATGCGTATTCATATTCCGCTGTTGCGCTCGTTTTATTATTTGTAGTTGTTTCTTATTATGCAGCAAGTGTAGTTATTACACATTCATAAGTACATAAGTATATAAGTACCTAAGTAGTAATTTGTTCCTGTTGTCTCTGCAATTGCTACCGTTGGTGAGTGCTCGTCTGGCGTTTACAAAAACATTTTCACGCAAAATTGCTCAAACAACAACAACACAACCACGAACAAAGCAAACCCAGCTGACGTTCAGAGAACACAGCAGCAGACAACCACCTAAAAAAATTCAGCCACCCAAGCAATTTTCTATTTATGTTACTCATACGCAACGTTGACCCCTTAAACATGCTTAGAGACATTAGACGCACGGGACGGAATGGAGTGCTTTTTCATATTTTTCATGCACACGTTAGCACTTTTGTGTGAACGCGTGCTCATAAATTTTATGGTTTTTGAGCATCTGTTTTTTGTTTTTTTTTTTTTTTCTATATAATGTTGTAATCAACTCACGAATGTTCGTATTTGGATAGGTAGACAAATGTGCTAATGAGAATTTTCGAATGTTACAGTATTGTTGCCTTGGTTTTGTCAACTTGTTGTTCCTGCTACTTTTTCCATTACTTTTCTAAACATTTCCTTTCTTTTTGCTACGATTTTATCTGTGAAATATCTGACGAGCTTCTTTACTAAAACGTATTGTATAAATTTGAAGAATCTATGGGCAAATATAGTAACTCTGACATAAATATTGAGTGTGGAAGAACAACCAAATCTAACTACAGTTTGTCTAATAAAAGCCTGACCTCCATAACTTAGAAACTATTTGACCAATTCGATTCTAAAAAACTGCATTTATTTATACGCTAAATATTCACTGAAATGCATAGTCGCCACTATTAGCTATAATGGCTTCACATCTCCGAGTCAAACTTTGTGTTAATTGCTGCGCAAGTTGTGGACGTAATCGGCTCCAAATCAGCCGTATAAGAACCTTTGAGGTCTTCTGTTAGGTTAGATGAAAGGTTGTCAAAAAAGTCTTGAGGTATTTTTAATGAACTTTCAATTGTTCATAAAATTGTTTATAATAATGCGATTTAAGTCAAATATGCGCCGTTTTGTTCGATGACGAGTTCTCAACGAGATGCCAACTTCATAATGCCCCTCTTATAGAAGTTCGCTTCCTTATTGTCAAAAAACTCGGAGAGCCAATTTTCACAGGCCTCTCTTGAGGACAACTTCCGACTACCAAGCTTGTTCGCCATGGACAGAAATAGGTGGTAATCACTTGGTGCGAGTCCGGACTATACGGTGGATGCAAAAGAACCTCCCATCCGAGCTCCCGGAGCATCTGGAGCGTCACCAAAGATGTGTGTGGCCTGGCGTTGTCCTGATGGAAGACAATTCGGCCTCTGTTGATCAAAGATGGCCTCTTCTGCATGAGTGCTGCTTTCAAGCGGTCCAGTTGTTGGTAGTACAGGTCCGAATTGAGCGTTTGGCCATAGGGGAGCAGCTCATAGTGGATGGTTCCCTGCCAATCCCACCAAACACACACAAGAACCTTCCTGGCCGTCAATCCAGGCTTGGCCACCATCTGGGCAGCTTCACCGCTTTTCGACCACGACCGTTTGCGCTTCACGTTGTCGTAAGTGACCCACTTTTCATCGCCAGTCACCATCCGCTTCAAAAACGGGTCGATTTTGTTGCGATTCAGAAGCGATTCGCATGCATCCATACGGGCAAAAATGTTTTCTTGCATCAAGTCGTTTGGCACCCATACATCGAGCTTCTTTTTGAATCCAAGCTTCTTCAAATGGTTTATAACGGTTTGATGACTCATGCCCAGCTCTTGGCCGATGCTACGGCTGCTACTATGCCGGCGGCGCGTACGTCCAGTTGGGCTGTTTGGCCGAGTTCCTCCTCCTATTTGTGGTGTGCGTCTTGATGTTGTTTCTGCTATTAGAAAAAACTTTTTCTTCATTTTAGTGTTTCACCGATATTCGAACCTACGTTCTCTCTGTGAATTCCGAATGGTAGTCACGCACCAACTCATTCGGCTACGGCGGTTAGATTAGGTTAAGTTAATTTACGGTGGCTGCCATGCTCCCCGACCGCCTAGATGGGCCCACTTAAGCTTGGAAGTATACCTGTATTGTGATCCCACTAGTTTGGCCTCAAGCTCACTCTTGAAAAATTATAAATGAATGCAGATTCTAAGTCTGCCAGACATCCAAATAAGTCAGAGTATAGACAGCGATGTCGCATTTGGCAAAAGCGGGACAGTGGCAGAAATTGTGTTCAACGCTCTTCATTTCTTCCTCGTTCCTGCAGCTAAGGGAAAAGTCATTAAAAGGAAAAAGTCATTAAAAGGAAAATGCTACACGGTTCTGTCACAAGTGCTTACATTAGGCTGTGCCCGGTGATGATACCAACTACAGTACAATCAACTACTAGAAGATCGGTAGAGTTCAAGATAGGAGATAACCCTATTTTCATTCTTTCAAAGCTAGAAATGTCTAGCAGGCTCCATAGTTCATCCATTCTTTGCCTGCAAGTTATAGATTGACCCAATCCTGAACTTATTAGAGGATAAAGAGATGCCAGAATACTGAGCAGAGTTGATGGATTTGAGCTCAGTTCCTCTCTATCCAGCTAATTTGCGATATAGTTTCCAGAAATATCTCTCTTTCCAGAGATCCAGAAGGCGAATGTCTCACTTACCTATAGAAAGGTTCCACTTTCTATTCCTATCTTGGAAGAAGTATTATTGCACAGTAGGTCATAATAGGTTGTGCTACCCCGTGCAAGTACCTGATCCCCAATGCAGCTTTTTCGTAGCTACAAGCTCAGCTTGAAAGGCGAGCAATGATTAGGTAGCAGCATTTCGAGGTGCAGCTGCAGCACTTCTAAATGAATGCCGCTGTCGATTTAGCTCTCATTTCCCAGTCTATCTCCATCAGAGTTTATCTTTTATCCAATCTGCACCTTTTCATTTCGGATTATTCGTCTTTCCTATTATATCAACCGATTAGCTTCTCTCCCTAGGGCTCTTTTGTTGTGTGATGCCAGAACAGATCCTTTTTTTTTGTTTTGTGTCTAAGCTTTTCCTTGACCCTTTGCCTTAAAATAACGTGTGGGGGACGTGAACCTACTTCCAGGTCTAAAATGGCAGCCTCATATGATGACTTTTTCTGGCAAAAAGTGAAAAGCTCGTATCAGGCACGTGAAGTTTGTTCTGGCCGTAAGGGAGAACTTCGCATCAAATACGAATTTTTAAGCACCAGAAAAGCTTTCATTGAAACTGGCTTACACCATAGCCCGATTCATAAGGTAAGGCGTTAATAGTTTGCGGGGCCTCTGCCTTCATTCAGAGAATCAATGGGTCACAGAGTCTGGGTCTTATAGGAGCTCGGAAAACTATTGTATAGCTGTAGGTTTAGTTTCTAACTTTTAAATTCCTTAGAGTAAAGGGGATGTGAAACAAATTGGATTCCTATTTACATTAATTTTGTAACCACAACTGCTGAGGTGTGAGCTGGAGCGCTGTCGTGATGGCAAAGGAAAATCACTCGACATCCTCGATTCAAACGAATGCCAAACACAAAGAAAGAGACAGATCTGGCTGAGACTTGGTGTGTGTTCTTCCAAGAGATGCTACTAGCTAAACATAGCCTCGATTCGCGCCAGTAATGTCATCTCACTGACTTTGGATGGGCTTTTCAAACGATCCTGGTGTAATATGTTCACCAGCTGATAGTGAAAAGTGAAGTTGGAATGTGTGAAATCGGCATGGAATAAAATTTTATAACTTTTTGACAAATATTTCAAGAGTTGGCTTGAGCTTATGACTGATACATAAAAGAAATTTAACGCCAGATATTTTTTTATGAGGAGCTTTTTTATGGCATACACTCGAAGCTTGACACTACCTCATAATACTTCGAAAAAAAAACAACAGAAATAAAAACTAAGTTAATTTCACTTGACAAGTTAAAGAAATGATCAGCAGGTCCAGATTTTATTGAATTAAGTCATCAAAAAATTAAAAATCTTTGAGAAATTAAAATAAAAATAACAATAAAAATTCTCTTCAATGCATTTGCCACCATTTTTCACAAATTCCACAACATTTTTCTCGCAAAGCAAATAACTTGCACAGACCTCGTCCTGATTGCATACAAGCAGAAAGTAAGAAGGCATTGATAAAAAAAACCCGGAACGACCCAGTGGCCTACGGGTAATGAAGAAGATACAAGAAAGTAAAAACTATAATTTATAACGACAACAACAAAAAGAAGATGATGGATAACTACCAGAGGCAGGAAAATCAGAGCAAATCAGCAAAAGCGAAACGACAAACCAAAAACAAATCATGTCAACCCAATCACAAGCAAGTAAACAAAGGGTAAGCACATATTGCGAGCAAGAATATAAACATACATACATGCATACGTACATTCATACATATATGCACATATACATACATACATACATATATACAAATATACATGCATACACACATACAACCCTGCTTGCATACATAGAAATATACTTTTACACAGCGGGAGTAGAAATAAGGAGTGAGTTTTTTTGTTTTGTTAGACGACATAAAAAATGAACGCAGCCTCAAGCAAGCACACAGACAAGACGACCACATGAAACAAGCATTGCGCCAGCTGAAGCAAAAGTATGCTTGAAATAATTGAAAAAACAAAAAAAAAAACAAGCAAAATAGAAAAAATGCTCAAAATTAATGAGCAATCACTGCCGATTTGCTATTTTCAAAGCATTCATCTTTATTGCTTGCAGCTTCAGTTGGAGCGTTGAGCGATTACTACTGACGAAATTGGGTTATAAGTATGGCTGATGCTATTAACATACACACACGCACACATACACATGCAGACAGAAGATGCTATCAAAGAAGCAAATTAACTGTGTCTATGCACTGAGTTCTGATATGACTGCCTATGCTTTGTTGCTTCCTAGGCTATTTCTGTCTACTCCTACAGTGGCAAACTGTTTCTTTTCTTGTCATCTCAAAAACACTTTTTTTGCCTTACATGTCAGCCCACAACTTCGCTACCGGCGCCAACATTAAAATTATACATCATTATTCATTTATACTTGATTAAACATCTGGCATGTAGCCGGTAGTCGGAGTTGGGCGCATTTGCTGGAGGTTGCGATGTGTGTGCATGACTCCAAGCATACATATGAAAATTAATGATCTCGCATCTCAACACATGCGCACGCACACATGCTTAGGCTTATGGAAATTATTTCGAACTAACTGCAAAAAACGCGATTGTCGCATATGCAGTATACTATTTTTTGGCCAACACTGTGTGTAATCTTGGGTAAACAGCGCACATTGTTGTCATTATTTTTGTCCATGAGACTTGCTTTTTTCGATTCTTTTTTTTTTTTTGTTCTTTCTTTGTGTTCTTGTTTTTTATTAGTATTCTTTTTTTTATGTTTTTCTTTTATCTTCCACCTTTCCACATTTTAGAGTATCCCTCATATGACTCTGAAAAATTTTGTTCAACTGCGCTGCGTAGAAAATTCAATTTTCTGGTCTGTTGCGGCATTTCTACATTAGCAGATTGATGCAACATCGCCGCCGTTCTGGTGCGTATTTTTTCTTCTCTTACTTCCGTTATTGCTCTGGTCCTTTTTGTTGTATTTATGCTTTGTTCAACTTTATACAGACACTTTCTTCTTGCTTCTAGCACCTGCGCACCCACATTTTTTCTACCTTTTATTTCTACCTCTTCTAGAACTGTCGCTCACATTCTGCTCAGCTATAACAACAAACTTATGTGTGCCCACAGGGCAGTTGCCACGGGCATTGTATTGGTTAAAGTATCCTAATATCGTGCAATTGGAGGAAGACTCCTACTCTTCTCTGCACTACCTACAGAGATCCTCAAGCGGAGCTCCAAACCTGCTGGCCATATGACCTAGAAACCTCTGCCCCATTGGTGTTTTCGTAGGTAGCTATAAATTTGTATTTTAGAGCATCATAAGTCCATATTCCTTGTTCAACGCTTTTTGAGGTGAATAAATGTATGTAATACCCGGCAGATGTCACAGAAGCTGTGCGCCAAGTTAGTTATGGGTAGTTTTGCGATCCATTTGTGAGAAATATTAACCTTTTCTAACACAAAGCAACCTAGTTATACTCATCAATAACAATAATAACAAATTTTATGGAGTTATGTATTTTCTTTTTTTTTATCCACCTCCACAAGTGCACCTGCTTTTAAAGTATAAAAGAGAAGCTTACAGTTTCCACATATTTTTACTTAAATTCCTTGCCAAACAAATAGAAATTCGCATTCAATCACCGAATCAATAATTCACCAGATTTGTTATTCCACTCGTTTACGGCAAAGTGAATTTAAGCATCTGACTTAAAGTCAAATTACTTGCAATCCTAAAAATCAATGAAATGCTAAAGCTCAAGAAACTTAATCGAACTTCCACTTCTCCCGCTCCCGCCATCAGCATTAGTCCCTCACGCACTCACAATCAGTATATCTACAAATTGGTTTCTTCGTTTTTGTTATTATTCATTCATTTCGACACATTGCTTTTCGCCATGCCAGGTGTGTGAATTTCACTAAAATTCACTAGAGACTACTTCGGGCGCGGGACTTTGCTTACGGGCATAATTTATCAATGTCTGTCTACCAATGTGCTTGCCATTCGCCCTACAGCGACGACGCATTTGGAGCGGCCTTGTCGAGTGAAAACCACCAGGCGACTGCGAAGGAAACAAGTGAGGTAAATAGGGGCATAGATGAGGAAGCACAACAGGCTGAGATGCAGGGCCGGTGAGACATTGCTCATGTTTAATCATTCAATCACTTTCCATCACTCACTTTTTTCTTGTTTGTTTGTGTACGTGTTATTACTTCTTATATTATTTCTCCCTGCGCCATTAAAGAGTTCAGCGATATTTAGTGAATTTCATTAAGCAACTTCTTGCGCTTCTTAGAAATCTGATTCATTTGAGGACGAAGTGAAATTCGTAGAAATTTAGTTTTGCAACAAAAGAAACGCAATGAACAAAATGTGAGATGTTGGAGGAAATAACAATGAAATGCATCTAAAAGGGTATGAATCAAAGCTTTACTATTAATTAAAAAATAAAAATTTGGTATAATAAATAAGAATTTTTTATTTCATACATATATTCTTACTACCTCCTAAAAATAAACAAAAATTAGCAAATAGAGAGTTTCGAAAGAAAGGAATAGCCAAAATAAACTCAGAAAATTTTCCATAAATAATTTTTGCAATAATTGCTTACAAAAATAGTTACAAAAATCAAGAAGGCAAAAATTTTAAATAATTTTTAATTTATTCAAAGAATATTGAGAAAAAGTTCTGAACAATCATTTGCTTTAAAAAACCATTATTGCAGAATTATGAACAAAAATTTAAAAAAGCAAAATGTTGAGAAAAGGTTTGGAACAATTACTTGGTTAAAAACAACAAATTTTACCAATTTTTTTAATATGTATATTTCGACTAATTGTTTACTAAATCAATAATTTGGTAATTTTCCTTTCATTTTTAAGAAAATTATGAACAAAGATTTGTTCAAAAAAGAAATTGCGAAAAAATATTAAGCGAAGATTAGCGTAAAAAACAAATTTTACAAACTTTTTGAAGAAATATATTTTGACAATTTGCTTATCAAATCAATTTTTTCTTTCTTTTTTTTAATTTTTAAGAAAATTTTTAATAAAAAATAAAAAAAAAATTGAACTAAGATTGGCCAAAAAGCCAATTTTGCAAAATATTAAACAAAAATATATAAAAACAAGTGGGAAAAATTTTTGAACAAATCCGTTTTATCCACTTGTTGAAAAATTGATTTTAAAAAAAATTTTTTTGTTTCGGAATTTTTTCGAAAATTTTTAATTACTCAAATATTTCTTTAAATACATATTGAAAAAAGTTTTCAAGAAATATTTGCATAAAAACTGTGAAAAAATTTTTTAAACAAATAGTTTTACCCTAAAAATGTATACAGAAGATTTTTCTTTTGTCTTTGTTTGGTTTTGCTTGTATTTTTAAACAGCTTCAGCAAAATTTTTAATAAAAAATTGGTTTAAAAAAATTCGTCAAAAAGTTTCGATCACATATTTACTTACAGCAATGTAACAACAACACAAATTTGTTTAAAAAAATTTTTGGGAAAATATGTTGATCAAAGATTTGCTTAAAAACCCTTGTGAGCAAAATTTTTGAACAAAAATTTGTTGGCAAAAACTGTCTTACGAACTTTTTCTATTGTTTTTGTATGGTAATAATTTTTTTGAAGCATTTCTGACATAATTTTCAATAAAATGTTGTTGAACAAATTTTGTTTAAAAAAGATTTTTGAACAACAATTTGCATAAAAACGCTTTTCAATAGTTAATTCCACCTTATTTGTTTTTGCTTTATTTCTACATTTAGCCTAAAACATTTTTGAAAAATTTTTTTTTTTAATTTTCAACAAAATTAAAAAAAAAAATTTCTTGAAAAAATTTGAAAGGTTTTGCTTAAAAAATCAATTAAAAAACTAAAAAAAAAAATTCAACCAAAATTTCCTTTGAAAAATTATAAGAAACATTTTTGAGCAAACTTTTGCTTAAAACCCCAATTTTACAAAATTTTCAAAAAATATTTATAAAGACATGTTGACAAAAAATTTAAACAAAGATTTGCTTAAAAGCAATTGAACAATATTTTTGGTGAACAATCGATTCAAAACTTTTTCTTATAAGTTTTTCTACATTTTGTTTAAAAATATTTTGAAAAAAGATTTGAACAACGATTTGCATAACTAAAGTGACAGCGGTTTTCAGGAAATATCCCATTAATTTCACCTTATAAGTTTTTGCTTTATTTCTACACTTAGCCTAATAAATTTTTGAAAAAACTTTTTTAAAAATTTTCAACAAAATTAAAAAAAATTTCCTTGCAAAAATTTGAGCTACCTTTTGCTTAGAAAACCGATTAAAAACTTTTTAAAAAATTTCAACAAAATTTAAAAAAAATTTTCTTGGAAGAATTTCAACAAAAAATGTTGAGCAAACTTTTGCTAAAATACCAATTTTACAAACCAAAATTTATAAAAAAAATGTTAACAAAAAATTTTAACAAAGATTCGCATAAAAGAAATTTTGAAATTGAACAAATATTTTTTGGCAAACAATCGATTCAAAATTTATTCTTATACCTTTTTTCTAGATTCTTACCGTTATCCAAATAGTTCTTTTTAATTTTTAAAGCACGTTTTGAAATTTGTAGCATAAAATGTGACCAAATATTAAAAAAAATATCGTTTTCAAGTAGTGGACTCACCAACATTTTCGTTTAAATTTTTATTGGCTTTTTGATCAATTAAATTTAATGCCGTTAAAATCAAAATTTCAAGTTTCTGCATGATTTTTGGTCTTAACCAATTAAATTTGTAACCTTTAGGATTCTAACCCCAAGTTTCTTAGCAAAATTTGCCAAATATTTATTATTGTATTTAATTATAATATATTTTTCTCTCTAAACTACTTTGCTTCTAAGTAGTCAAATAACTACCTGAACGAATATGTTTTCATTATTTAATTTTCAAATTTAATCTTTCTCATCTAATATAATCTTTAAAAATGCTCCCTAAATTTCTCACGCTTTAACTGCCGCTTAACGTCAATTGCCTCTAAATCCAAAAAAGCAAAATTAAATCGCGTGCACCTAATTTTCCATAGTTTATTACGCCAATTTCCTCTCGCTTACTAAACTCAACTAACAAAACTGATTAAGTGTCCGTCATGAAATTTTTATAAGCAATATCATTTACGTACGTTTTTATGTATTCAGTACTCAGATTTCCTCGACTAATAATAAGCAGCGAAATAATAAACAAACCCTCGCAAAAATTCTTTAAATATTCTTTCAACAACTTTCGGTGGTAAGTTATGATGCAGCGACGTCAAGCCGCAACACGCAAAGCCACTTTTTGACATTTCAAGTGCGGCCAACTTCAAACTTCACTCAATTATTCACACAAAAAATGCTCACTCACACTCACAACACACATACACACATTGTACGAGCGCACTTGCGTGACGCTCGCAAAGGCATTTAAATAAACTTTCTTGCTTAACTGCCTACAAGTTGCTGCCGGTAATAACAACTTTCGACTGACTAATTTAGTAGTTAATTATTTCGTGCGTATTAATCGCGCATGCAAGGACACATTTGTGACAAAAATAAATGCCGAGTGGGAATAGTCATTTGTAGACTGTAGCTAAAATGGGTGAACAAATGTACGTAGGTGCATTTTGAAGCTGAAGGGTTTATACATAGATAATTTGTGGCATGAAAAGTGAACGCAAATGTATTGGTCATTGAGGTTATGTCTAAGTGTTTCTATTAGCTGTAATTCTCAACTAGGTTATAAAATAAATTTTTAAGAGCATAAGTGTGATAGGAAGAACTTAAACTATCGGTGGTTCATTTCAAAAGGCCTTAAACCTTCATATTAGCTCCAAGGAGGAGAATTTTCAGAAAACGTATTTTGATTTTCAGGAATTAACCCATTTTTTCATTTCTACAGACTTTCGAAACCACCATGAATGAGCTACTGCCTTGATTTATGTCTGGCTACAAGAAAATATTTGCCCCTAAATCAGTAGTGGATGTGGTAACTGGCCTTCCAGGTCTATTTCTTTTGCAAATATCTCTTATTTTTACGGTTTTTCATACACTATTTTAAAAAGTTATTATAATATATATATTTTACATAGTTTTTTGCTTATATGTAGAGGCTATTCTTCGAAACTGTCTCAACTGACTAAAAAAATTATTTTACTTGTGGAAGACAAACTATTTCTGGGTTTGATATAGTACATTAAGGGATGTTGAGGATATAAATTAAATGTTAGGTCTAGCCGTTGCTTGACGATAGTATGAAACTACCAAAAGGGAGGTACTTAAAAACCTTCATACCACAAGTATTTCGAAATGGGATTGCCATCTATTTTTTTTTTTTTATTATCTAATATACAAAAATGAACTCCTAAATCATTCATCCAATTACGATGAAGTTTTTATGAATTGTTGCGAGTTTTTTTTTTCATTAATTCCCCAGGATTATCTCTTTTAGGCCTTCTCATGTCGGCACCACTTTAGTTACTTGGATTTTCGATTATAATTTTAAGTCTTTGCTGCTTGTAATTAGAGCTTTCAAGGTAGTAGAATTCAAGCGTATGTTCGATTGGGCTATTTTCAACTGCGAGCTGTCTTTTCATAGATTCCACTGCTTTCTGAAGCTAAATAGAGAGGATTCGATCATGTCGAAATGGAACTGTTTATCTTAGATCCAGAGCGATTCCCAATCGCGTCTGTACCCGAATCGGGCAGTGGTCTATAAAAAATCCAACTGATCTAGACTAAAAACCAGATTGATTGTAATGATTGCTCAAAGACCAAAATACAAAACGATATTCAATAGTTGTAAATAATTTGAAATTTACGCATTCATCTTAAAGAAATAACTCCGTCTACATTTTTCAAAGGCGCATATGTATAAGATTTTTTTTTTTAATTATTTACAGGATATAAATATGATCATAAACAGTTTGTTCCAATAATCGTAAGCAAACTAAATTTTAAAGGGGCAGATACCTGTAAAATTTCAAAAAAAAAATCTTTTTGTTTTCATAAAATGTTAATATAAGCCTTTAAGAATATGTCAAAAAACTTTTAGAACATAAATTTAAGTATTTTTTATATTATAGATCGTCAACCGTGACGACTCTATTCTTTGCGTTCGAGCGCTTGGAGAGGTATAGTTACGTTGTATTCAAACTTTAGACGCGTTTTTCTCAAAACTATATTTTTCGAATTGGCGTACACGATAACTCGAAAAGTTATTGACCGATCTCCATGAAATTTCGCACACTCCTTTTTCATGATATTACTTTCTATGTGAATTTACAAGTTTTCGAAAATTTTTCGAAAATAATTTTTTCGAAGCAAAAATAATAGGAAAATTCGCCCCAAAATTCATTTTTTTTAAGCATTTTATTACGCGATTTTTTTTTCATTTGTTTTGAATTCATATAGAAATTATGACATTAATAAACAAAAAAAAATTTTGTTTTTTTTGTTTTCAGGTCACTGACGCCGATATTGTAGCATCTATTGGGAAGCCCCGCTGTGACCTTCCTGGAAGAATTGAGTGTACATCCGCCATTTCAAATGATTAAAATAAAATAAAATTTTTTTATGTTATTTTAATGTATAAATAAACTGCATGCCAATTTTGAAAAAAAAATTTATTGTCTTCTTCATTTTAAATAATTTTAATGAAAATCAGGGAAAATATGGCCGTTTACAGGTATATGTCCCCTAAAATTGCCCTTTTTACGCTTGGATGCAAACCACAAAGAACAAAATTGAAAATACAATATTTTTCATTCCTTATGTAGCAAATTTTTTCATTGAATTTTCAGTGTATTTGTGTTTTTTTTTTTTTTTGTTGTTGTACTTTTGTATTTCGGTTCATAATTTATTTATGCGATATATGCGACAAAAAATATTCTGCTCTAAATGTTTACAGATAACAAACAGTTATGAATTACGCAGCAAATTGCTGACTTCCTATTCATTTTTCATTTCCGGTTCTAGAATCACAAAAAAAAATTATTGTATCAGTAAAAAGTTACGCATGTGCTTTTATTTGCGAAAGTTTTCAGTTATCAGATATAGCACACAAAAAAATATAATACGCTGATGGATTTCCCCATATTTGACTTTTAGCATAAATGCAGCCATCAAAAAGTTTTTATCTTTATTTGTGTTTTTTTTTATGCAATTTAGATTTGAAAATAAATTATTGATAACAAATATTCAGATTAATTTGAATTTTATGCATGAAAAAGGTTTTGATGAATCTCGAATCGTTATTTATTTATAAAACTTTATTTTCAACTCACATTCAATTAAAATATAAATTGAAAAATACTTGAAGTTTTATTGAACTTTGTGCAATATTTGTATATTAATTAAAAATTTTTAGCACGCAAATCATCAAGATGCTATAATTATTTTTGCAAATTAGTGGTAAAAATTGTGTAAAACTAATTTATGCACTGAATTCGATCTGGTTTAGTGCTATTTCCCAATTGCAAAGAAATTTTTTTTATATTTTTTTATTCAATTTTTCAGCATTTTTTATAGTAAAATGCGCTTGTTAGACCAAAAATTTAAATCCTTTTCAACAAAATCTCAAGTAAAAATAAAAACAGATATATTTTAATTCTACATGTAGTAGGGAATGATATGAATGCAAGATCTACATCTCAAAAAAAAAACTATTAAAGTAAAATATAAATTTTTTTTAACGAGCTGATTTTAAGTGTACGAGTCAACAAAAAAAACAAACAAAAAAATGTTTTATTTAAATCTAAATTTAAATAAATAAATAATAATAAAAACTTAAATAAATAAATAATTGGCGCTACACTTCTGTTGGGTGCTGCGCCAATCTCCTCCTCTTATTTGTGGAGTGCGTCTTGATGTTGTTCCACAAACGGAGGGAGCTAGAGCTTAGTAGGTTAGCTTAGTAGGCCTGGTAGGCTTAGCGATTAACAGCAAATCGTTTTTTTATTAGCAGCTTTTTCATGGCACAAATACACTCGGAGTTTTTGCCATTGCCTTCCAAGGAAAGCTACAATGTAAACACCCTAAACAGACTACACAGAAGTGTGGGCTTGGGTATCCCAGGTGCTATGAGCACGACATCTGGTGATGTCCTTAATGCCATTCTGAAATTCTGAAAGAAAGCGATGAAGGCGGCGTACAGGCTCAAGTTCAACGAAGTCTGGGGAAATGAAGAAAGCACTAACCACTGTCAAATTTACCACCAGTTGTCGGAGTGTGTGCATCACGATGCTAGTGGACAATCGCGATGCTAGTGGACAATCGGGTGCCTGTCGTTAGCTTCGTTAAGAAGTATGACGTTTTGATCCCAGATAGAGATCAATGATTAAGTCCAGATAACCTATTAACCGGATATCAGCACACTTTCTACATCGACGAATCCAAAATCAGTGATGGAAGCGTGGTGCTACTGTAAACAAGTCAAGCTCGAGTGTGTTCTTCGAATTTAACGATGGAAATTCAAGTTGAACAAAGAATTTGTTTGAAATTTTATTATTCCAACAAAATTTCGGCTTCAGACGCTTTAAAAATGTTGCAGACAACCTATGGGGACTCTGCTCTATCGCGTGCACGTGTTTCCCAGTGGTACAAATCGTTCAAAGAGGGCCGTACATCGGTTGAAAACTTGCCTCATGAACGTCGTCCAGCAACATCAGAAAACGACGAAAACATCGGAAAAGTAAAGGAAATTGTGCTTGAAAATCGCACAAATCGCAAAATCGGTTAACGCTGAATAATATTTAGACGTTTTAAAGCATTTGCGCGAGAACATTCGTCGTAAAAGGAAGGAATTGTGGGACAACAAGTCATGGTTCTTGCATCACGATATTGCACCAGCTCACACATCACGTCTTGTTCGCGATTATTTGAACAAAAATAATGTTAATATCGTTCCGCAAGCGCGGTATTCGCCTGATATGGCTCCATGTGAATTTTTCCTGTTTCCCAAGCTCAAGTTGCCACTCCGTGGAAAACATTTTGAGACAATTGAAGTCATAAAAGAGAGTTCGAAGAACACACTCGAGCTTGACTTGCTTACATTAGCACAGGAAACAAACTATGTGACATATCACGCTGAAATTTGCCATGTAAGCTCATAACAGTCCTACCAAAACAAAAAATTTATTTTTGCCATATGTCATCCGCGGACCGTTTTATTGATAACGTCTCGTTCATATTTGAGCAAAAGATATAATTGACGCGTACACCCTTTTTGGGTGTTTGGTCGAGCTCCTCCTCCTATTTGTGGTGTGCATCTTAATGCTGTTCCACAAATGGAGGAACCTACAGATTCAAGCCGACTTCAAACGGCAAATATTTTTATGAGGAGCTTTTTCATCGCAGAAATACACTCGGAGGTTTGCCATTGTTTGCCGAGGGGTGACCGCTATTAGAAAAAACTTTTTCTTATTTTTGGTGTTTCACCGATATTCGAACCGACGTTCTCTCTGTGAATTCCGAATCGTAATCACTCACCAACCCATTCAGCTACGGCGGCCGCCACCAACATATTTTAAAACCCTATAGCGTAATGAAAAAACAACAACAATTTTTTATACCACAATATATCATTTAAGAATTTGAATTTCTAATAATTGAAATAGTAATGAAAATTCTATAGAAAAAATTAATCTTTTTTTCTAGATTTCTAAGAATTCACTTTAATAAAAACTCCTCAGTGTAATTAAAACTTTTTTACTTTTATGAAAATTTGAATTTTATAAAATTAATAAAATGAAATTTTTAATAAAAATATATGTTTTTTTTTGTTTTTACATATTTGTTTCTATGCCATAATATATTTTTGAAACATTTGAGTTTTCAACAATACGAAGAATTAAATAAGCAGTTTTTTTGTTTATTTTTAAGTACTTATTTTATTTAAAATTCTGTATTGGAATTTATGTTTTGGTTTTTTAATTTTTTATGCAAATTTTTAATATTTTTCTTAATATTTCAAAATTGCGTTAAAAATCGTATTGCGCAATAAAACATTAAATAAAAAAAGATTTTGCACAGTGGTATATTTTTTAAGCCTTTTTTCAGTATTTTTGCAAAACTATTATTATTTATGGCAACCAGTGGCACTCATGTGTTAATGTAGGTCAGTGCAGGCTGGCAGTTATCTGAATTTATGCCGCGAACAAAGCGGTTAGCTGAGATGATTTATTTTTTAAGTGGCGCTGGCGCAGCTGTCATTTATTGTTATTGCTATTTATAAATATTTTTACGCAAATGTGCATGCATATTAGCGCATTTGTAATTAAATTATATTTATAAATTCCTGTATGCATGCGTATGAATGTTTGTGTGGACATACGACAAAATGTGACACAAAATAAAAAAATGTATTTCCTGACAAAGAACTTGATTTCAAATTACTGCAAATATATTAATATTCATATTAAAATTAAAAAAAAAATAAAACCATTTTGATTTTTTATAGCATTTTTATAATATTTTAAATTCAATATTAGCAACAATTTTTCTGCGTGTGTAGAAAAAAATGTAAAACAAAGGCAAATTGTTTAATGCGCGGAGTGTAATCATTTAATTGCATCATTTAATTTTGCACTTACTAAAAATTGCGTCAATCAATTTACCGGCTAATTATGTGTGTATTAACCTATTAAACTAAGCTAGTCTCACTCAGTTATCGTAGTCGGAGAAGTAACCAAATATTCTTCCACCCATTCGCATGTTTTTTTTTATTTCATAGAAGGTTTCACTTTGATTAAACAGGCATTATGCAGAGATGCTCTCCCACCCATTCTAAAAATATGTGAGGCACAGATACATTTATCGTTCATTAAAAGTCAGGTATGTATGTAGAATTTTCTTAAAAAAGAAGGTTCTTAGCAATATAACTACAGAAGTCGCCTTATACTTTCCCTAACTTCAATCAATTTAATTAAAATGGAAATTAAGCTTTTATAAGTTACGTGAAACTTCAAGGTCCTTCGTCTGAGACGGAAATACACCAGCGCCAGGCGAACCAGGCAAGCCACTGTAAACTCAGAAGCATACAAGAGTGCAAAAAGAGACAGCTAAAGGCCGCTATTGTAAGTAACATGGAAGAAAAATGGGAAAAACTCCGGGCAGATCTAAATAGGTACCGCTGGGGACTTGGATACAAGATTGTCGTGAATAAATTGGAAGCCTACACAGGAACTAAGCTCGAGCAGGATAGACTATATCGTAAAATAACTCTTTCCAAGTCACGAATTGCGGCCGCCGTAGCCGAATGGGTTGGTGCGTGATTACCATTCGGAATTCACAGAGAGGTCATTGGTTCGAATCTCGGTGAAAGCAAAATTAATAAAAACATTTTTCTAATAGCGGTCGCCCTTCGGCAGGCAATGGCAAACCTCCGAGTGTATTTCTGCCATGAAAAAGCTCCTCATAAAAATATCTGCCGTTCGGAGTCGGCTTGAAACTGTAGGTCCCTCCATTTGTGGAACAACATCAAGACGCACACCATAAATAGGAGGAGGAGCTCGGCCAAACACATAACAGAAGTGTACGCGCCAATTATATATATATATAAGTCACGAATTCAGAGAAGAAATTGAGCGTGAAATAAACATGACAGAAGAGCCTCCAATATTCACCAGTGAAGAACTCCAGTCAGCTCTCGCAGCTACAGCAAGCTCAAGTACAACAAGGCACCAGCACCGGATGGAGTACCCGCAGAAGTCTTCAAGGGTATCGCAAAACTGCGACCACAAGTCTTACCAGACATGCACAACGGAATCTGAAAAAAGCAACATCTCGTGCTAATAATCAAAGGAAAAGGCAACCCGAACCTTCCAGCAGCATATCGGTCATTATGCATGCTCGACACAACAGGCAAGCTCCTCGAAGGATTGATTAAGCTTCAACTGGCCGCAGCTATAGATAACCGAGGACTATCAGCAAAACAGCACGGCTTTAGTCGCGGAAAGTCTACAATAGGGGCAATCAAAACTGTCATAAAGAGCATAGGAACAGCGCAACAGGGCAGTATACAATCTTCCTTACCATCTTAAATGCAAAGGACGCTTTCAATAGCGTAAGATGGACGGATCTTTTGGCCGCCTTAAAGCTGATGTTCGATATTCCAGCATACCTACACCGCATAACGAAGAATTACTTACGAGACCGCAAACTAGTCTATCAAACCAATCCTCTCGTTGTATAGACGTTATATCCGTAACGGCACAAGGATGAATCCTCGGTCCTTGCTTGTGGAATATTTGTTATGACGAGTCATTCAATATAGTAATTCCCGATAGTGCCTTTCTAATCGGATACGAAGACGATATCACCGCAGTCATTACAACACGAAACCTTGAAGAAGCTCATAGAAAACTTAACCAAGTTATGATACGAAGACAAATGTGGTTAGATTCACCTGGCCTCAAATTAGCCACTGAGAAAATGGAGCTAATACTTCTAACCAAGTAACACATTCCACTAGAAGGTAGCATGCAAACTTGATCGAATACGATAACCGCAAAAAAGCTCCAAAGTACCTAGACATAAGACTGGACTAAAGTAACCTTCTGAGCCGAAATAAAACAAGCAGCAGAGAAAGCCGCTAAGACGGCATGGCATCTCTACTCAGTAGACTGTTGGTAAACATAGTGGATCCAATCCAAATGGAACGGGAAATAGTGATGGCTACCTCGCTCTTCGTGCTCTTATACGGAGCTGATTTCTGGACAAATGCGGTAAAGATAAATCACCGATGCAAGCTCTTAGCATCTACAATAGCAATAGAAGGATTGAGCAACAAATCAAGAAACATTCATTGAGCAGAAGCTTTTGAGAAGCGAGAGATCTAACTCCAGTGTTGCTACCTCGCACAAAGCCAGCATTAGATAGTCATGGAGGATATGAGTAGAGTTGAAAAAATCTGCACCAACTGTACATCAAAGTGGTGTGAAATCAGTTACTTCCCGACGAGATAAAATAATTTATTGGAAATTTCACTAAATTAATTAAATTGCTCATAAATTTCAGTGATAATTAACATAAAGCACTGTCTGGCATAATGCATGGCATAAGTTAATAAAATTTTAATTAAGAAGATAAACGAATATCAAAGGCCGTCATATTTGTTATTGGCTAAAATCAAGGCTCTGTGTCAATGTAAACACACCATAACGCACATGCACATAAAAGTGCAAACTCTGCAATTTTGCAGCGCACAAAAATAAAGCCAGTTCTGGGTAAAAGTTATACGAAAAAGCAACTTTGTATGTAAGCCGGCATAGCCAGGCATTAAAAGGCGTTAAAAGGGAAGGCCAAAAAAAAGCAACCAACGCCGAAAAGCAGTCAGGCGAAAAAAGCACCAAGTGAGGGTGATTAAATGAATGGGGATTACAGAGGAAGAGGCAAGCCTACAAGCGAGCGTGCGAGCTGAGTGCGATGGGTAGTACTGGAAGTAAAGGGTAAAAATAGAAAGAGAGCGAGAGAGAGTAGGGTAATTTATTTTAGTGGGTGAGAAAATGAAAAGATAATTAATTTTGGCTTGCGTTAAGCTTGAAAGGGAAAGCATTACTCGATTTACTGCCAAAATTGGTAACTGAAATTTATGACACATATGAAATTTAAGTATTCCGCACATTCTTACCACCTACGTACATGGATACCCAACTGCTGGTGCACAAAATTGACATTAAAATATGCGTTTGTATGGCCTTGCGAACAGACAACTCAAATTTATGCAGTTGACCCGTACCTTTAGGTCTTCATTTATAATTTGTTTTTTTTTTTTTTCATTTAAGAAAAACGACATGAAAGGTTTTGCACAAATTGCAAATAAATAAAATGAAATTAAATCCGTAACATAAAAGTCAAAGCACACAAGCAAACAAAAATTATGCGTGCACATACACTTACGTTTAGTGCACACATACATGCCCACCAAAGAGACAGAGTTTCAAATATTTACTTTTCGTGCTGATACCATGACTTTCGCTGGCAGCCACAAAAAGGATTATAAGAGCCGAGTTCTGTCTTTTTTTAACAAAGTTATAATCAAATTTATGGCAGCCAAGGTCGCATTGAGTTTAGAGCAATGTTGAGTTGCAAATACATAAGTGCCTAGCAGGCGCAGTGACTTAAAAAGCCTACATGCAACGAGACGAGGCCAAAAAGTTCGCGAAATAAAGGCGGAAATGAAGTGAAATTAATTATAAAAAAATAGTGTGGCTTCTTTAGGCCTAATTTACTATGCAGATCTTTTACATAAATTCGTCAAAGGCTTTAAAGTTAGAATTTTCAGAAAATCGATTTTTTTTCTTTTTTTTAATGTAACTTCTGCTCAAATATGAACGAGACGTTATCAATAAAACGGTCCGCGGATGACATATGGCAAACATAAATTTTTTGTTTTTTGGTAGGACTATTATATGCTTGCATGGCAAATTTCAGCGTGATATGTCACATAGTTTTTTTCTGTGCTACTGTAAACAAGTCAAGCTCGAGTGTGTTCTTCGAATTTAACGATGGAAATTCAAGTTGAACAAAGAATTTGTTTGAAATTTTGTTATTCCAACAAAATTTCGGCTTCAGACGCCTTAAAAATGTTGCAGACAACCTATGGGGACTCTGCTCTATCGCGTGCACGTGATTTCCAGTGGTACAAATCGTTCAAAAAGGGCCGTACATCGGTTGAAAACTTGCCTCATGAATGTCGTCCAGCAACATCAGTAAACGACGAAAACATCGGAAAAGTAAAGGAAATTGTGCTTGAAAATCGCACAAATCGCAAAATCGGTTAACGCTGAATATTATTTAGACGTTTCAAAGCGTTTGCGCGAGAACACTCGTCTTAAAAGGAAGGAATTGTGGGACAACAAGTCATGGTTCTTGCATCACGATAATGCACCAGCTCACACATCAAGTCTTGTTCGCGATTATTTGAACAAAAATAATGTTAATATCGTTCCGCAAGCACCGTATTCGCCTGATATGGCTCCATGTGACTTTTTCCTGTTTCCCAAGCTCAAGTTGCCGCTCCATGGAAAACATTTTGAGACAATTGAAGTCATTAAAGAGAATTCGAAGAACACACTCGAGCTTGACTTGTTTACAGTAGCACAGAAAACAAACTATGTGACATATCCCGCTGAAAATTGCCATGTAAGCTTATAACAGTCCTACCAAAAAACATAAAATTTATTTTTGCCATATGTCATCCGCGGACCGTTTTATTGATACAGTCTCGTTCATATTTGAGCAGAAGATACATATATTTAAGAATACACACAGAAATTGTAATATCCTTCCGGTGAATATTTTCGAAGTTACAAGCAAATTTGAAAAGGCGTTTCAGAGTGTTTCAGACCGCTTCAGAAGTGTTTTTCAAACTTTAAACGCGTTTCTCTCAAAATGGTGTTTTCAAAGTCGGTGACCAACATAACTCGAAAACGGCTAAACCATTAGTCTCAAGTTTTAGCACGAGCTTTTTAAATATGTAAATTTTTTAGTAATTAATCGAAGACTTTTTCTTACCGATAATTTTTTTTTTGACGTGATAACGTCTTATAATTCGATTTAACAGGCTGCACGCACGAAAAAATGTGTCGTTACCTTGCTCATTACTGTTCATATGTAGTTACCTTGCTCATTACTGTTCATATGTAGTTACCTTGCTCATTACTGTTCATATGTAGTTACCTTGCTCATTGCCGTTACCTTGCTCATATTAGTGTTACCTTGCTCATTACTGTTCATATGTAGTTACCTTGCTCATATGTAGTTACCTTGCTCATATGTAGTTACCTTGCTCATATGTAGTTACCTTGCTCATATGTAGTTACCTTGCTCATATGTAGTTACCTTGCTCATATGTAGTTACCTTGCTCATATGTAGTTACCTTGCTCATATTAGTGTTACCTTGCTCATTACTGTTCATATGTAGTTACCTTGCTCATATGTAGTTACCTTGCTCATATGTAGTTACCTTGCTCATATGTAGTTACCTTGCTCATATTAGTGTTACCTTGCTCATATGTAGTTACCTTGCTCATATGTAGTTACCTTGCTCATATTAGTGTTACCTTGCTCATATGTAGTTACCTTGCTCATATTAGTGTTACCTTGCTCATATTAGTGTTACCTTGCTCATATTAGTGTTACCTTGCTCATATGTAGTTACCTTGCTCATATGTAGTTACCTTGCTCATATGTAGTTACCTTGCTCATATGTAGTTACCTTGCTCATATTAGTGTTACCTTGCTCATATGTAGTTACCTTGCTCATATTAGTGTTACCTTGCTCATTACTGTTCATATGTAGTTACCTTGCTCATTGCATTGAATGAGCTGCAAGCGAAAGAGCGGAAGGAACGACAAAGCAAACAAAGCAAACGAACGGCAACGTTCGACATCTTGCTCTCCCCTACTTAAGTGAGCGTATATATGTATGTATGTATATGCGCATATGTACATATATAAATTCACGTATTTGTATTGGCATATGCCTTCTTATTGATTATTATTATTTTGATTTACTTGAAGAATTTCAAATAAAAACAAGTTTGTTAATAATACCTGTTGTTTTAATGTTATTAATATATTATTATTTTTTTATTATATCTGAAGGAAAAAATGTATGGTAATATTTACCATATCTATACTAATATTATAAAGAGGAAAACTTTGTTTGTTTGGTTGTAATGAATAGGCTCAAAAACTACTGGACCGATTTTAAAAATTCTTTCACCATTCGAAAGCTACATAACGAGTAACATGGATCATATTTTATTTTGGAAATAGGGCTCGAGATATAGGTCAAAACGTGGACCCGGGTAACCTTCGGATGTGTATGTACAATATGGGTATCAAATGAAAGCTGTTGATAAGTGCTTTAATACGGGGTAATTTTCATACCTATTGATGACTAGGGTCTGGAAATATATGCCAAAACGTGGACCCGCCGTGTCTTTGCACCGAATTAAACCAAACTTACACACATTGTTAAGTAGGTATTGAAGATGATTTCCGTATAGTTTGAATACCTATTGGTAGATAGGGTCTCGAGATATAGGTCAAAACGTGGACCCGGGTAACCTTCGGATGTGTATGTACAATATGGGTATCAAATGGAAGCTGTTGGTGAATGCTTTAGTTCAGAGTATTTCCATCTGCTCCGTGACTAGGGTCTCGAGATAGAGACCAAAACGTGGACCCTAGAATGTGTTTGTACAATATGGATATCAAATGAAAGCTGTTGATAAGTGCTTTAATACGGGGTAATTTTCATACCTATTGATGACTAGGGTCTCGAAATATATGCCAAAACGTGGACCCGCCGTGTCTTTGAACCGAATTAAACCAAACTTACACACATTGTTAAGTAGGTATTGAAGATGATTTCCGTATAGTTTGAATACCTATTGGTAGATAGGGTCTCGAGATATAGGTCAAAACGTGGACCCGGGTAACCTTCGGACGTGTATGTACAATATGGGTATCAAATGAAAGCTGTTGGTGAGTGCTTAATGATATGTTATGTTATGTTATGTTATGTTATGTTATGTTATGTTATGTTATGTTATGTTATGTTATGTTATGTTATGTTATGTTATGTTATGTTATGTTATGTTATGTTATGTTATGTTATGTTATGTTATGTTATGTTATGTTATGTTATATTATGTTATGTTATGTTATGTTATGTTATGTTATGTTATGTTATGTTATGTTATGTTATGTTATGTTATGTTATGTTATGTTATGTTAAAGTATATTATGTTATGTTAATGTTAACTCATTCTCTATATCCATTCAAAATATCTATCAAACAAATAAAATTAAAATTTTCTTTTGAAAAATGCTACCGTTCAATCAGTATTTTCTTATGACGTTATCACGTTAAACTATCGTCAGTAAACCGACTTTACAGACAACCTCTTTTTTTTTTTTTTTTTTTTTGACGTGATAACGTCTTATAATTCGATGTAGCCAGCTGCACGCACAAAAAAATCGGCGTTGCCTTGCTCATGCGTCGTTACCTTGCTTGAACTGCAAGCGAGAACGCGGAACAAACGACAAAGAGGCACAATCGGCCCCCGCGTTCGGCAACGTTCGACATCTGGCTCTCTCCTACTTGAGCGAGCATATATGTATTTGTATGCATATGCGCATATGTATATAAATTCACATATTTGTATTTGCATATGCCTTCTTCCTGTGTGCATGGTAATGAACCATTTCTCTGTTGAGAATAGGACGATGATAGGAAAAGTAGGAAATGAAAGGGAGTGTTCGAGTGTAAAGTGTCTAAAAAAGCAAATCGATGATGTTGCCTCTTAGTGTTGTTGACTTATTAACGTCTGATGCACAATCGAAATTGAAGAAATCTTTCATGAATTTGATAAATGTTTCGTAATTTTTCACGTTTGTGTAGATGTAACTTGACCTATTCCATTGCGATTCCATTTACCTCCTTCTCTATATCCATACAAAATATCTATCAAACCAATAAAATTAAAATTTCCTTTAAAAAAAATGCAACCATACCATCAGTATTTTTTTATGGCGTTGTCACGTTAAACTATCGTCATTAAACTGACTTTCCAGACAACCTCTTTTTTATAAAAAATTTAAGGCCGAAATTTTAGTCACAAACCAATTTTTTTTTTTGTTGGGAAATCGGCAATTTGTCAAAAAAAAATCCTATTTTGCTCCTCCCTTCGATTAAGTACTAAATTTAACATTACTTTAACGAAATCTGTTTGGTTTTTTAATGTCACAAAATCCAGTTTGCCTATTCCTCGAAACACTTTTTAAGTTTCGGAAACAAATAACGATCTAAAAGAGCTAAGCTTGGAAGATAGCAAGATTGGTTAAATGTTTTCAAGCGTCAAAGCCGTTGCAACAAGACGGTCTGGTTGCTAAGGTTTGGAACCGACACGGACCTATATTTGGGCAAGCAATAGCTCTTAAGCAACTAGCTAGAGAAATATACCTCGAGTCCATTTCTCTATCTATATATGATATATAATTGGCGCTTGTATCCTTTATTGGGTGTTAGGCCGAACTTCTCCTTCCATTTGTGGAATACGTCTTGATGATTTCCACAAAGGGAGGGACTTACAGTTTTAAGGCGACTTTGAATGGCAAATGGTTTTTTTAAGAGACACTTTTTCATGGCAGAAATAGACTCGGGGATTTTGTCATTGATTGCCGAGGGGCGACCGCTATTAGAAAAAACTTTGCCTATCATTTCTCTCCAGATTCTGGACGATCACCACTTAAACCGACTAACCAACCATTTCTCTCCAACTTTTTTAACTTTTTTCATTAACAGGTAACGACAGTTGAAAAAAACTATTTTTTTAATCTGAAGTGACTCTAGAGCAGCAAAGACGTTAGTTATGCCATCTACGCTCTTTTATATAATACCTTTTTTAATAAAAAAATATCCGTTTTTCCAAAGGAACATAATAAAGGAATAAAATAAATTGTTTTTGAGTTCTTCTTCACCTACACTTTACGCTCTTTCCACACAGTAAGCATAAATTTGCAACTACGACCACAAAAAATCCGCAATTGTTAACCCGCACAACTTTTCACTTTTCGTGAGGTTATTTTTCTTCGCTTTTCATTCATCTCTTAATTTTTGTACTGAAAAAAGCAAAAATTTACTGTCACGCGACAGACGAAATGTAGTGCAGAGATGGCGATAGACTCCCATCACGCATTTTGCTATCTACTTGTTATACTAAGGAGGCGATTGACTTCAGCAAATGTTTGATTATGTTTACAAAAAAATAGGTGCTACCGCCCGTACTTCAGGGTATTACAGACGCAGGCCCATAAATTTGGGTTGAGTTGGAAAAGCTTTAGCAATTCAAATCCTGCTAAATTTTGTCAAAAAAGTAGTGCCCAAATTTCTTTAAAAGAGTATTTACAGAGTAATTGCTGGGCAAAAAGTGGTAAGTTCGGAGTAAATCAGTGTTTTTTATTATTACTTAAAAACCAGTATTTACGGACAAATAAAATATCTACCCTATCTAAGAGCTATTATTATATAAAAAAATAGGTTAAATATTTCGTAACTAACAAAAATTAATAAATGCCTTCCAAGTTTCAAAAAATTTTAGCCATCCTTTTTCGAGCTGTTTCTAAAACTTAAATTTCTTAAACCAAGTCGCACCATTTCCGTGCCATTTCAACTTCAACTGAGGTTTCTGGTGATAATAAAACCCCGCCGTATCCGAATGGGTTGGTACGAGCCTACCATTTAAGAGTGCGTAGATTTGCAGCTCCGGGCATGAAACATAAAATGATTGGATGATTTTAAAAATTTATTTCCAAATAGCGGTCGCCACTTGGTAGGATTGGCAAAGCCTCGAATGTTTTTCTGTCATGTGTCGACTAAAACTGAAGGGCCCTACATCAACTAGGATTTAAGATGCTTCTTTCAAATGGAGTGCATATCGGACATTCAACTAGCTGGTTTGGTTGATCTGCCGCCAAGAGTGCCATAAGACTAAGCGCAACTAACAAGCAATTGATTGTTGATAATGGTCATGCCTCTATCTTACACTGAACAGCGATGCATCATATGGCGAAACTGCTACTTTAAGATTACGGAGATCGATTTTAGACTTAATTTCGATGTTCGCCTCTCCAACAAAAGCGACTCGGTATTTGATATCATTCTGGGCCCTTAGCTCGCTAAGGACTGATTCGAAATGAGTTCGAGAACTGGGCTAACACTCAATTAATGCAGAAGACGGAACTTTGGCAAGCTCCCTAAATCTAATTTATGACTGATCGCGAGTATACTAATGGGGCACTGGAATACTAACCAAATGACCACAGAGTTTGAGTGCATACTTCACGACTTCTATAGAACTGTAAAGATGAAGAAGAGGTACATATATACGAATACCACGCACTTCAAAGGAAGGCACTTCAAATTTCTGAGGAACCACTTATTCGATGGTGTAGAAAGTTTGGGTATAGTCACGTTGGAGGCGCTGATACGATTTGCCTAAATACCGAATTGTTTTAAAGTCACGAAGATATAGGATTGGAAATATCTTTTCTGGGCACCACAATGGGCCTCTGTGACTACCGAGTGAACTCTTATTAACAGTAATCCGCCCGGATTGTTTTCAAAATGAGCCCAGACGAACTCCAACGAACTATTTTTCAACGAGCGTCCAACTTTTTAAGCTACTTTTTAGAACTTCGCCATAATCGGCCAGCTTGAGATTTGATCATCCTTAGATAACTTTTGGCATTAATTAAACATAAGCGTTAACAATCACAGTTTTTTCCGAGATGGTTTTGTGAGTTTAAATTTATTTCAAAGTGATATCTGATACTTGTCTTGTACTGTACTTTGTCTTTGAACTTAACTTAACTTAAAAATAATTTTCTACAAAGCTGGCTTATTTATCAGCCGATATGTCAAAGGTCGTTGCACCAATTTGAAATTAAGCATTTATATTTGTATTGAATTATCGAGCAGTATTGAATAGAAAAATATTCCTCTGCCATCTCAACTGCCGCCTTTACGCGTAGCCTGTGACCTACCCTCGTATAGAATTTATGAAAACTCAACAAGTGAGAGTAGAGGTTGAATAAAGAGAAAAATGTTCGTCGGTCAGCCATGTGCAATAAATTGTACAGCAGCAGTTGAAGTAATCAACCACACATGTGTGCTCGTGTGTGCTCGAATAAATAAAATAAATGACAACAAATAATTGCAAAAGCCATCAGGGTTAAGTTTTTATTGGGGAAAAAAGCAGACAAAAGAAAAATAATGCTTGACGCAAAACACACCTAAGGCGCAACTAAATTGGAATCAATTGAATACAATGACCAAAAAGAATAATAAAAGTAGAAAATATAAATAAAATAAATGTACCAGTACAAAGCCCACACAAACACACGAACGGAGTGCGCTGCTCAATGAAAAATGTGTAAGTAAGCATAGCGCCCATATTGAAGTTCAGCGAAGCGCAGAATATAAATCAACCACCAAGCGCTGGTACCACAACTGTACCAGTTGCAAATACAAGCAATACATACACACACACACACATCCACAACATCTATTTGTGTTTATTGCATTTGTATTCGCCGTAAGCGCCTTTGTTAAAAGTGGCACAAAGTTGGCACAAAGGACAATTGAATTGACCACAAGCGTGCAAACAAAGCGTCAAGTGCGCACACCTACACACACGCACACACAGTTAACCACCGCTAGAGGGCGGGTGAGAGGGTGACGAGTGAGTGCTTGTTGTTTGCTTTGTACGTGTGTCATAAACAAAACGCTCATATTACAAGGCAAAATGTGTGGACAGCAACGAAGGACAAGTGTCTTACATAGTAATGAGTTGGCTTTGTGTATTCTGCGACGAAAAAGAACAACAACAAAAAAGGAAGAGTGTTTTACAATTGTTTGCTGATATCATAGTATATTGAATTTCAAACATTTCTTCGGCCACTTGTAAAAACGCATGAAATGTACTGATATGTGTGAATGAATGAATTTTTAATTTCCTTTTTGCGTCTTAGGCAAGCTGGTACGAAATGTTTGAAAGGGGCTGAAAAAAAATGGTGTTAAATGTTAGGAGATGTGAAACTGACATTACCGCTATGTTAGCTGCAAGTTGTGTGTTATATTTTCCCTGTCTTATTAAAATGCAGCAAATGCTCCCTGCCCTCATTCACCTGCCTCATCTGTACCAGCGTTTAAATATCCTTTGAAATGGTAGGGTGGCATTATAAGTTGCGAAGCAAATACTCATGAGTAAATTGCGGGCATTGCTATTGGTATGCCCAAAAAAAGTGCGCCTGACAAATGCGTGATCCAAACTCGACAATTTTGGCACTTCAAAGCGAAACTATTCTAAACAGTAAGTTCAGTTTTATGTGTATAATTAGCCAAAATTTATTTACGGCTTAATCGCCGTATTTTGGCGAATGCATGTTCGCTTGGCGACTTATAGATACTACCACCCGTAAATTAACGTTAAATTTATATGCATCCTGAAAAAAAAATACTAGGTCATGTAACTTAAGTAATAAATAACAAATTTAAAAAAAATTAAGTAAGTAAACAACAAATAGTTTAAACTTGAAAAAGATTTAAAAATGACAAAATAAGTAGTGTATTATTACGGATTTCTTTGGCCAAAAATAAAAAGAAAATGAAAAAACTTTTTTTTATTTATTTTCTTGTTCTAGCATGAGAAGATTTTAGAGTACGAGGGGTGCCTTTTATTTGGCAGGATTTGGCAACCCTGGTATTGCAATCTGGCAACTGACAGCTGCATCGCAAAGTTTGACATTTTTTGGCTTTTACGTACTCAGAACGTTTTGAAATACCAGCGCTATTTGTGTTGTTTACAATAACTTAAAAGATTCATCTCGGTCCAAAAATGGAATTAAATCGTGAACATTTTCGTGCGATTATTTTTTACAACTTTCGACGTGGATTAACTCAGCAACATTGCATGGATGAACTTAATTCATTTTTTGGCGATGAAGCTCTACCAAGGACCAGTGTTTATCGATGGTATGGTGAATTCAATCGTGGTCGTAGTTCACTCCAAGACGAATTTCGTGAGGGTCGTCCAAAATCAGTTGTTGTTCCGAAAACCATTGATGCTGTGCGCGAACTGATATTGCAAGATCGTCATGTGACCTATCGTGAGATTGAGACAATCTTAGGCATTAGTGGGACTAGCATACATTCATTATTGCATAAACATTTGACTGTCAAAAAAATTTGTCCGCGTTGGATCCCACACAATTTGTCAATCGCTCCAAAAAAGGCTCGTGTCGATTGGTCGAAGGAAATGCTCAAAAAATACGATCGCGGGTCTTCGAAACACGTCTATGACATCGTGACAGGTGATGCATCATGGATTTATGCCTATCAGCCCGAAAGTAAACAGCAGTCGACTGTATAGGTGTTTTAAGATGAGCCAAATCCAACAAAAGTTGTTCGCGCACAAAGCACTTCAAGGCAAATGGTCGCCTGTTTTTTCGGAAAAACTGGACATGTCGCAACCGTACCACTAGAACAACGCAGAACAGTAAATTCTGAGTGGTACACAACCATTTGTTTGCCAGTTGCCTTCTAAGAAATTAGGAAAACCAATCGCCAAAGACGGATCACTCTTCACCAGGACAATGCGAGCTCTCAAACATCGGCTCAAACAACTGCATTTTTGAGCACCCAAAACATCGAATTAATGGGTCATCCGCCGTATAGTCCTGACTTGGCACCGAAAAAAACCAACTAAGAGGCCAACGTTTTTCGACACCTGAAGAAGCGGTTGCGGCATTCAGAATGCATGTTTTGAAGGTACCTCATTCAAAGGGGCAAAAGTGCTTCGACAATTGGTTCAAACGCATGCAAAAGTGTATAGATCTTCATGGAGAATATTTTGAAAAACAATAAAGTGATTTTCGATGATTAAAATTTGTTTTTGTTCTCTAATCCCGACATATAAAAGGCACCCCTCGAATTAATTTAAATAATTTCTACTAAGTTTTTTTTAGCAAAACGTAGTATATTATTTGTGGAACACTTTTTTTATTTTAAAAATTTTTAATTTTTAAGTTTGATTTTTATTTTTTTGCATTTTTATTGCGCAACTAAGTTCTCGCTGTTGGTCAATTGATGCCGCCAGCAGTGTGTGCTAGTCGACTCTAATATAACCTAAGCATCATAAACCAAGCTTAGACATATGGCAAACAAATAGCTTCGACACATTAGTGATTTTGTTTTGGTATCACAAACTTTTGGTTTTGTGAAAATGTCTGATTTTGTGCCGAATAATCGTCTTTTGCGGGAAGTGTTGATTTTCCTCTTTCATTCGAAAAAAAACGGCGGCTGAAGCGCATCGAGAGCTACAAAAAGTTTATGGAGATGTTGCTTTAAGTGAAACAACGTGTCACGATTGGTTCCGTCGCTTCAAAGTCGGTGATTTTAATGTTAACGACCGTCCGCGTGAAGGAAGGCCCAAAACCTTCGAAGACGCTGAATTGGAGGTATTGCTCAATGGGGATCCGTGACAAACCCAAGAAGAGCTTGCTTCACTATTAGGAGTTATCCGCCAATCCATTTCCAAGTGATTGCATGCTTTGGGAATGATTCGGAAACAGGGGACTTGGGTTCCTTATGAGTTAAAACTTATATGAGATGTTGAACGTCGTTTTTTCGCCTGTGAACAACTGCTCCAGCGGCAAAAAAGGAAGGGTTATCTTCATCGCATCGTAACGGGTGATAAAAAATAGATTCATTACAGCAATCCTAAGAAAAGAAAGTCATGGGGACTGCGCGGTCATGTATTTGGCGGGACCAATTTGGTGTTATTTATTATGAACTGTTAAAACCAAACGAAACCATCACTGGGGATCGGTATTGATTGATTGAATTGATGCGATTGAGCCGAGCACTGACAACGTTCAGCCTCACGTTGCCAACCCCGTCAAAACCTACCTGGAAACACTGAAATGGGAAATCCTACCCCACCCGCCATAGGGAAATCCTATCCCACTCGCAATGCTCAAGATATTGCGCCATCCGATTATCGCCTGTTCCGATCGATGGCACATGGTCTAGCTGACCAGCAGTTCCATTCATATGAAAACATCAAAAAATGGCTTAAACTGTGGATAGCCTCAAAAGATGAACAGTTTTACCGTGACGGTATATGAGATCTACCAGAAAGATGAGAAAAAGTAGTAGCCAGCGATGGGCAATACTTTCAATAATTCCCTTGTAACCACTTTTTCAGAATAAAGTTTTATTTTCATAAAAAAAACAGCGAGAACTTAGTTGCGCACCTAATATTATTTTAAAAACTAGATTAAATAATATCGATATGTAAATATTTTATACAAAACTTAAGAAAATGTGCATTGTTTCTAATGAAAGCAAATATAAAGCAAAAATAAATTCAAAACAAAATAAAATAAATGAATCAATATTAAATGCCAAAAAATAAAAAATATTATAGGTATCTCATATTTTTGGTCATGTAACACAGTTTGTGGATAACATCGAGAAAAAAGTTTCTTTGGGTCACCCTACTATACTTTTAACGACCCTTTCCCTCATAAAAACAAGACACTTCGCTAAAGCGACACTCTCCGCAAGACCCGTTAAGTTTGAGAAAGGGTAACCAACCAGCTACACCACATTTTTTTTCACTAGAGCCACGGTTAGCCAAGGCTCAGTCATAAGTTTATATAATTTAGGCCAACCCATCACACCAGCATCACACGCTTGTCGTTTGCCTAAACTCCACTTAATTTAAAAAATATAGGGAGCTGTAGGATTTCGATTCCTAAGTTATGAGAGAATTCTTATGTCATATGATTTTTTCACCAATTTTGCACACGATTGGATGGATGTATGGAAACGCGTCAAAACGAAAATAAAGAAAAAGCAAACAATAAGAAAAAAATATATTGAAATCATTCCAGCACGGTGGAAAATATCGCTGATGCAATTGTATTGACGTCATAAGTTTTTATGAAAACTAAGTAAACTCAAAGCCGTAGCTAATTTAGAGAAGCCTATCAGGTTAAAGAGTCAAAAAAAAAAAAATAAACTCGTCACAAAAGAGTAGGAATACACGCAGCTCAATTTTCTAATCCTCCCTATTTCTAAGTTTCCTCTGTGTTCTCTCTAACTTGGCACTCCATTCATTCTTAGCTATTCACCTAGGTTTTATTTGCACTGTTTCAGCGGCAAACGAAATCCCGATGCTGTCACGTTTCAAGGTTGATAGATTACTCATACAAAGTTTGGCATCCGAAGCATAATTGTGAGAGTAACCTCGGCTGCCGTATCATCGAGGATTAGGCAACAGAATTCCGCCGGCTCATTTTGCACGTATCCACGCACTCGTCCAATTAGTTAGTCGTTGTTCAGACAGCAACGAAGTAACATGAACGGAATCTGTGTTGATTTAAGCCGCTATCATAACCCCGGTTACGTCAGCAAAACAGCTGATTCTTTCAAAATCGCTAAGAGCCGGTTAACAATCTGACGTTGGCCGCACCTCTGCATGCTGCACGTCGTTGTCACGTAGTAGAGATCTTAGTGGAAATGCTTATGCTTTGAGAGAGAGTTTTTGTTCGCGGACTATTCCGTCGACTGAGGCAAAAGAGCTAACAATTCCTTCTCTGATTGAAAAAGGGCCTATTAAATGAATCAAAGACAGCATGAAAATGCTTGGGTAGATAAATAAAAGCCCACTTTTCTGCTTGCACTGATATAGTAGGCAATTTGTAAAATAGATAACTCAAGAAACGAGAGTTTTACAGACTCAATAAAACCGAATAGTTTCATATGGAATGTAAGATGGTTCGACTGGTATTTTGTGTACCTCCTGATATGCAGAATATAATATATTGAATGCGCTACTACATTACCTATTTATATTTTGGTACGTAAATTGGGGAAAATATTACAATAAGATATACTGGTATTTAAGATTATTTTTAGCATTGCAATAAAATAATGATGTCAAGTAGTGAAAAATCATAAATTCCAAAACTTATCAAGCAGCCATTTTTGATTATCAGGCTTTGGCTCAAATTTTATTGAATATTTGTTCGACATATCCCTAAACTTAAAATCGTAATGCGTCGAAACCTTGAATTAACTTTTAAAAAGAATTGGGTGTCCAAGTAATATTTTTTTCAAATAATCCTTAAAATCGTATATCTCGAAAACGCTTGAGTTTTAAGCATCATGTCGTAACATAAATGATTTAGATAATAATGTCCTTAGCTATCAGTACGACTTCTCCGGTAAACAAGTCTATATATTTATTTTTTACCAATATTACAAACCCAAAACTATGTTTGAAAATATCTCAACTTTATCAGCTCTAATTCGTTGAGTTTTAATTATTTTTCCATGCATCAGCTGCACGCTTAAATTAATGAAAAGAACTTTTTCCAATAAATTGTAGTTGTAATTAAAAATAGTTATACACTGTAAAAAAGTAAAAGGGAAAGGCCAAATCGCCCCAAGTAAAATATGATGAGACTAAAAAAATGTAGGGCAGAAGAAAAATATCCTTTCAAAATTATGGTAAAAGCCAATCGAAGTTGTTTGGCTGATGGCAATAAAAAGTTATGCAGAATAGGACGAGAAAGTACAACAAAGGCCAGCTTCACAGCCAACACATTGAAAGCAATTGTTTCAAGTAAGTTTGTAAGCATTTATGTGTGTAAATGTATGAAAAATAAACACTCTGCTGGTGCCCAAGCAATAGCTTACGTACTAGCCGCAGATATTTGCACAATCAGGCAGAAATGTGTGTATATGGTTGACGATGGAGATGTCAAACCCGTGAACTTCGTTACCTTAAATAGTTCAGCCGAAAATTTCACAATTAATGGATATGACGAGGTGGTCCAATTAATTTTATATAATTTTCGCACTTAACCGTTCAAAATCTATACTGCCAGTCAGTTTGTTAGTCATAATTTGGAAGCAGTTTTTCTTAAGGTTTTCTGTTTTTTTTTGCTTCTTCGCACACTTTATTTAAATTCATGGGCGCATTGTTGGATTCCTGGTATTTATTAAATTTTTGGGAGATGTCAAAAAACATTAGTCCGATATTACATTAAAAACACGTCAAAGTATCTTAATTTTTCGAAATTTCATTCGCGATACTAATTCGAGAATAAGCTTACGAAAATCCCGAAATCCCGAAATTGCGCTATGCCACTGAGAAACTTTTCCTATTACAATTTTTATCTTTTTTGCAAGCTTTATTAACATTTAATAAAAAAAAAAAAATAAACAAAAAGTATGTCAAAAACTCAAAACCATTAAATCCCGAAATTGCATGAAAAAAAAATGAAAGTGTCTTAATACTTAGAAAATTTAACTACAACACTAAACTCAGGTTATCTCAAAAAAATTCCAAAATCCCTAACTGATGCTTTTCAATTTGGGTCCCGAAATTCATCGCGGGGCTGCTGAAAAAAAATTTAAAGTGTCTTTTTGGTAAATTTAACTGCAATTTAAATTTTTGGTAGATGTTAAAAAACCTTAGTCCCGAACCAGTCCCGAGTTTACATTAAAAACATGTCGAAGTGTCTCAATTTTGCGAAATTTCAAACGCGATACCAATTCCAGAATAAGCTTTCGAAAATCGCGAAATCCCGAAATTACCCTATTCGACTCAGCAACTTTTTCTATTCAATTTTTTTGTATTTCTTTGCCAACTTTATTTACATTTCCAATAATAAAAAAAATAGACAAAAAGTATGTCAAAAATAAAAAACTATTCGGATGCCGAAACTCATTGCCCAGAGAATGGGCCCATTTGGACGAAAGAAGTTTGGTTCATCCTTTATGATACCATTGCAAGAGGGGGATAAGAGGTGAAGGAAAAGGACGATAGGACGAAAGGGAAAGGGGTGGGGAGGGTTGAGTATTTGTGGACTATGAACGGTGACTAGTCTGCGATTGTGTTAGCCTCTTTATGCTGCTGATGAAGTTCATCAGACTTTTGTTATCAAAACCTGCTATAGCAGGCGCAGAAAAGAAGTGAGAACTAAGATGCTTGAGCAGCTAAGGAGCAGGTGCTGATTGATGAATGATTCCACCTCATCCTCCATACAGCTGACGCAAAAAGGACTCGAAGTAATTTCGAGTCTCACGGCAAGTGTAGCCCGCGGCAAGTGTACCCCAAAAGTGGCCAGAAGGACTTCACGACCATACACGTTCGTGCCCAGGGCTCGCTGAGTTGGTGCAGAGCCCATCCTTCCAGGAGTAGAGCGCAGGTTGTCAAGGGGATCCCGATCCTCTCCTTTCGCGGGCACACCGCCTCACCGCCAGCTCGTCGGCTTCGCAGTTTCCAGCAATGTCACTGTGACCAGGTACCCAAATTATCTTTATATCGAAGAATTCTAATGCAATCGAGAAAGAGACCAGGCATTCCCTGACAAGTTTCGAATGCACCATAATAGAGCCTAGGGCCCTAATTGCCGCTTGGCTATCGGAGTAAATATTTATCTTCTTAACAGTTATTACGCAAGTAAGTAGCCAGTCAGCTGCTTCTTTAATTAAAAAAATTCAAAGTGTCTTAAAATTTCAGAACCGCAATACCAATTTCAGGTTTAACTTAGAAAAACCCCGAAATCCTGAAGTGTTGCTATTGCATTTTGATTCACAGAGAAGAGTCAGTCCAGAAAGCGAGCTCGGTTTTCTTTTTTTTTAATTCAATTTTGTTGTACAAAAAACTCCGAAATCTCAAAATGTCTCCATTTTAGATACATTCCTCTGCAAAGCCATGGCTGCTTGTTACAGGATTATCTTAGGAACATCCCGAAATGGTGAAGTGATGCCAGTACCAGCAATTCTAGTTACTTCAATTACGAGTATACAATTGATAATCCGCCTCATCGGAGCCCTTTACGAAAACTCCGAACTGGCATTGCTCCACAACGGCAACTTCAGCCACCCATTCACCACCAACGCACGCGTAAGGCGCCTGCCGCCCCTTCGTTTCGCCATCGTCCTAGACGACGTTATGAGGCAATCGACCCTGCACAAAAGAGGCATCGCATGGAGTTTCACCAGACATCTTGTCGGGTGTCCGGTGGAATTTGTCGAAAACTTAAGCTGAAATCTATATTTACTCCGATAGCCAAGCGGCGATTAAGGGGGGCTTGTCATTAATTCCATGATTTCTTGCAAATGCCGCGAGTAGGGCATAGTGACATACCAGGGAATTGTAAAGTAGACAAATTGGGGAGAGACGACACTACCACTAGCCTTCCTCTTGACATGGAAATTGTAGGTATACCGCTGTCAACCTATAAACTGTGTGGTTCAAATAGCATTGTCACCTCAACCAACACGAGATGGGTTGATAGTCTGACATGTAACGCTAAAATAAGTATTTAGCCACAAAGGCATTGCTTAAGCGGTCAAGGGAAAACATTTCTATGATAGTTGCACTAATTATAGGCCACTGTCTCATAGGTCGACATCCTAGAAAGATAAAGCGTACCTCATTTCAACTATTGCAAAAGTCTGTACTGTGTTGCGTGGCATCTCACTAGGCTTACATACTTTAGCTCATCGTTTCTAAATGATACTAACAACCTTAGGTATATAAGTGTCAGCCAGATCAATGAGTTTTCACTTTAAACAGAATGGTTTAGCGAGGAGTAGCAGACAAACTGGCACTGTGGTATCACAAGGGATCGGCAACGATCTAAGTGAGTTGGTCTAGCGACCGGCTGCCACTTCTACATACCTACCTACCTTCTAATACCTCGACTGCATTATCATGCCAGACGACGGTGCAGACGAAGATGTCAACTGCAGGCTAAACAAAGCGAGAGTGGCATTCGCAAACGGAAGGGAAACATGGCTAGTCTCCAACACCATCGCACAGAGGCTATAGTTTTTCGTCAACAAATGCCTCCGCTTCATCTTTTGAATATTCTGGCCGAACATCATCCGAAACGATGTGATGTGGAGAACAACGAATGAGGAATCCATCTCATGGCAAATGAAATGCAGACAGTGGCAATGGGTAGGTCACACGTTTAAAAAACCACCAGATCACATCAGCAGGATGCCACTGGATTGGAACCCGCAAGGGAGCAGAGGTCGCGCTCGACCAAAGATTACTTGGCGAAGGACCCTGTTGGGCGAACTAGCAGATGCCGACATCACATGGAACGACGCAAAACCAACAGCCCAGAACCATATACGATGGCAGAGTCTTGTTTAGGCGCAAGGATAGAAAAAAAAAATAAAATTGTTACGACCCCAATTGACAAACTTTCAATCCTGGAACCAATTGCAGAATGTCCTTAGAAAAATCTCGAAATCCCGAAATTATGCCAGTACTCTCATTCCTGGCTCGTACATATAAAAGTGTGAATTTATAATATGTGTGCGTGAATTTATGTCTATATTTACGTGCGCATACATATGCACGAAAATGTGTACGTGCGTACGCATAAATATTTGTGTACGCATGTGGAAAGTGAATGTCAGCAGTTGATTTGCCTTTGTGCCTAGCACACACTCACATACATACTCGTACATGCAAGTGCATATGTATAATATATGTGTGCATACTTTATAGTCTGTAATAAATTGAAAATTGATAACTGGGCGGCAGTCGAACGCCCAACCAATGGCAAGCCCTCTACCCTTACTCCCTCTAAGCCCACCTTACATTACTAGTATGGAGTTCGTACGCATGCATACTCGTATGTGTGCGCGTGTGTACATGACTATGGCCGGTGTACTCGCTGTTTTCAATAGATTGATTGGTAACCCCACTAATGTTTGCGCAAATATGTATACATGGAGGCATAATACTGAAAAGTGGTATATATTCACATACACACACACTGGCATACAAACTAGCAAAAACATTCATGTCATGCCCGCGTTGATGAGGTACACGCGTGTTTACATGCATTAGTGTTTGCATTGCCCTCATTAGTTATGTGTGTTTTGCGTGAATGTGTTTAATAGAGGCACACGCAAGCACATACACACTCTCATACTCGATTGTAGCAAGCAACTCTGAGTGTGTGCGTGTGCTTGTTCTTGTGAACCGCTGTTTATGTGCGGTTTTTAATCAATTTACGTAGGACATGCATAATATTTAATTTGTGTGTACACGCGCTTATTAAATGAATTAATGTAGCAATTTGTATTGTTTATTTCGGTTTAAAATTTAAGCCTAATTCCATCAAACAAACAAAAATTTAGTTCAATTCCTTTATAAAGGCGGGTTAAGTTTTAAGGGCCGGTGTTGATTTTGAACCAAATACAATTTTTTTAGGAAATTATTGTCTTTTCTCTTTATTATGATAATACTGGTATAGCTCAGTTACGTATTGAAAAAAATATTGGCCAAATGGCGTCACGGCCTCGGCGGCACAGCTCCATCCGATGGTCCAAATTTTCGATGACGCTGAGGCATAATTGAGGTTCTATGCCGTTAATGTGCCGAATTATCTTATCCTTTAGCTCTTGAATTGTTGCTGGCTTATCGATGTACACCTTCTCTTTCAAATAACCCCAAAGAAAGAAGTCCAACGGTGTCGTTGACGTTTAGATGTGGTTTGCATTCAACATCGGCCTTTAAAATTTAACCACCCTTTATTAAAAATAGCACGAAATTATTTTCTGTCGCACAATCAATAGCCAAAAACTAATATTTGCTGCATTTTACAGTTATTGGATAGCAAATGGAGCCCATATAATTTTATTGTAGTATTATTGCCTTTGAAAGCGATATTTTGTTAGCTACTGCGGAAAAAGCAATTACTGAGAAATCTGAAACTTTTAATTAGAACTACGAAATTCTAATTTCGCATAAGATATTAAGTTTCAATTTAAATTAGACAAAAAATAGTTTAATGAGGAATGAAATGTTTCCATAGTAACTTGATTTTGGTGGAATCTTATAGCACTAAACCAGACAAAGTGAGACGAAAATTGAAGCATTTGATACGATTTCTGGGTTTGACTTCTGAGTGTCAAATTTTGGTTTCTTTTACGTGCCTAATAGAATGAAAAATATTTTATTTTGTCAGAGTACATTCTGTCAAAAAAAAATTGTTCATTTAAAAAGCGCGCGCTACACATACAAATGTCTAAATTTTTTTGCTGGAATGTTGGTACAACTGTCCTCTATAGTGCCGCAGAGTTTGAGCCTGATCTGTCAATTAGTTTGTTTTTGGCATTTAATTACGAGTCAACGTATCAGTCAACCACAGGTGTGCTCTGCAATTATCACTATGGATAAAAATATCAAGCAAAAAATTTGTCTCAAATTTTGTGTTTTCAACGGAATTTCGTGTGCTGAATCATTGAAAATATGGCAGAAAGCCTATGGCGAGTGTACTTTATCAACAACACGAGTCTACGAGTTATATAAGGCTTTTGTAGAGGGCCGAGAAGTCGTGAAAGATTTGCCCCGATCTGGTCGCCCAGCAACGTCTGCAATGGATGAAAACGTCGATAAAGTCAAGAAAATGTTGCTGGAAAACCATCATTTAAGTTTGAGGGAGGTAGCTCGTGACCTCAGCGTGTCTCACGAATCAATTCGCTACATTTTACATCATCAGTTGGGCATGAGACGCGTGGCTGCTCGACTCGTTTCTCTTGGAAAAAAATTCAAAAAAATCATCGAAAGAAGGTGGCTGAAGACATGCTTGAGCAAGTGAATTCGGACCCAACCATAACCCAATTCCAGCTCATCATAACAGGTGATGAGATGTGGCGATATGAGTTTGACAAGCAAACCAGTCAATAGGCGGCTGAATAGCGCTTATCCTATGAGCCGAAGCCCAAAAAACTACGTCAAAGTCGGTCAAAAGTGAAAGTCATCCTACTCATTTTCTTTGATTGTGTTGTGCTGTTGTGCACTCGAAATTCGTTCCAAATGGTTTTACGGTAAATAAAGAATATTATTTGGAAGTTATGCGACGTTTGAGAATGAATGTGCGTAGGAAAGGGCCCAATTTGTGGCAAGAAAACTCATGGATCTTGCACTATGATAACGCACCGTCTCACAAGGGTCATATTGTGAACACTTTTTTCGCCAAAAACTCGACAAATATCATCGAACAATCACCGTATTCACCGGATTTAGACTCCTGTGACATTTTCTTTTTCCCGAAACTTAAATTGCCACTACGCGCACGCCGCTTTGAGTCAATAGAGGCCATTAAGGAGAATTCGCTGAAGGAGCTGAAGAAGATCTCTTCAAAGGAGCTAAAGAATCTATTCTCGCGTTTAAATGGTGGTTTGTTGCCTGGAAAAACGTTAGCATACATGTATTGCTTCGAATGGAGCCTATTTTGAAGGCGAAAAAATAAATTTTGATTATTAAACAATTATTTTGTGTTTCATTGAACAATTCCCGGTACTTTTTTGAGAGAATGTATGGCTTTATATAGTTCAGAGAATTTTTAAGAAATACGATGCAATTTTTTATTATTTAATTGTAAGTTACAATCAGTAAATTTTTTTTCCAAATTTTGGTATCTTTTGCATTATAGAAGAAAAAATAATTTTTGATCAAAGTACGATTTTGCAGAGACCAGCGCAATTTTTAGAATTTTCACGAAAAACGATTGAATTTGGCTTTAATTTTATTGTAAACTCTACGCTCAGAAAATTGTTTGCTGCTTTTTTTCTTGCTAGAATAACGACCTCTGATGTTCCCTGTACATCAATTTGAAGCAAAGAAAGAAGTGTGCGGCTCAAGGATAAACGCCAAAGCCGAGAGTCAAGCCGGATCTTCATCCCAATACAAAAAAATTAATTATTTCATAATTGGTTGTTATTCCCTGACCAATTATGAAGAGAAACTGAGGTATCCGGTTAAAATACATTCATTTTCCAGGTTTTTACATGAAATCTACGAAAAAGTATTTTTTCCCCATGCAAAATACATGGGATATTTCAAAGCCCCGGCGGCACCATTAAATATGGTCTGATTAAAAAAAAAAAAATACGGGTCTTTTTATTTTTCATTCTTTACCATTATGGGGGGCGGCAGCATAAAAATTTTAATATAAATTTTTTCCCATGCATTTTTGGACCACCCTAGTATATATCCATAGAACCACAACAGGTTTCAGACCCCAGGTTATACCAAAGGCTCTGCGACAATGCTGAATAATCTTTAATCTGCGATTCACCTTCAGTGAAATGTGTGTCTTCCAAGTCAGCTTCTTATCCAAGATTACTCCTAGATAGACCAAGTGTCACACCTTTGAGTGTTAAAAGACTAAATCCATCCAATTTCCGTTTTCTCGTGAACAAGACTATAGTGGTTTTGTTCGGATTGACGGAACGACCTTGTCTCATGCAACAGTCATCGATTTTGTCCAGAATCCTCTGCACTTTCGTGTTTAGCCTCCTTAGGGATTTATCAGATGTTAGCGCACAGACATCGGCCGCATATGCTTCAACACGAAAACCGAGTCCATGCATCTCCGCTAGTAGAGAATTTACGACCAAGCACCGCAACAGCGGAGAAGGAGCCCTGACGGTGATTAGTTCTTGACTGTTCTTACCAGCGGTTAACAGCCTCTTAAAGAGCTTGGAATATATCCATAAACATAAACACAAATTAATGTGAGCATTCCACTTGCAGCTTTGTTTTTTGGCTATCTAGTAGCGACCCCTATTAGAAAAATATTTTTATATTATTTCATAATTCATCGCCACAGTGGGTATTGAAGCCGGAGCTATCCAATGGTAGTCATATAAGAAATCACTCGGCTGCAGCGACACTTATTTGAGTGAGCTAACGCATGGAAATTGCTTACTAAATCCACTTTTTTTCTATTTTTTAAATCATCTAAATTAGAGCCTACTATCGAACTTTTCAACTGCTCTTTCCAAGTTCAACTGCTACTTTCAAGCTTTATTTAGGCACAGCGCTTTTGTTCTTACATCTTTTCTTTTTATTTCTTGGAAATTTTGTATTTCATTTCTTATTGCTTCTCAGCGCAATATTATTTCTAACATAAATTCACATTTGCTCACGGCAAAACGAAAGCAGGAAGGTTTTTTTTTCATACGGAGAAAATGCGCAACACTGTTAAGGAAAAAAATCATAAAAAATCAACCGGATCTTTTAGCAAATTCAAACTTGCGCTTTACTCTGCTAAAAATTAACAGACTACAAAACTGCATACCAAGCATTTTTCTACAAATTCTAATGGGTTGTGGGCATATAATGAAATTTCAAGAGATTTTTCTAAGTTTTGTCTAATTTTGAGATTTGAGAGATTTTTCTAATTTTTGTAATTTGAATTTATGTATATATGTAGGTTTGGTTAGACAATGAGCTTTGCTACTATGAAAAAAATAATGAACAATCAGGAAAAGAAAAGAAACGAAAAGAAAAGAAAAGTAGTCAGAATTAGTGAAAATGTTGCGCAGCTACCGCTTTTTGCGTGTTGTACTTATGTAACGGGTGATTTTTTAGCTATTATCTTTTTGGCTTAAACAGCTGACGCATGTTTCTTGTTTTGTTTCACTGCCAAACATCTTCAGTTTGGTTCATAATTTACCCATGAATCGTCTTACAAACGAACAACGCTTGCCAATCAGCAAATCATTTTATTATAAAAATGCGGGTTCTGTTAAGAATGTTTATCGCGCGCTTCTTCCATTTTATGGTCAGTTTAATCGACCCACTGAAGCGGCTATTCGAGCTATTGTGACTAAATTTAGAACCAAATTTAAATTATTGGACATCAAACCACCAACACGCTTACGTCGAGGGCGAACTAAAGAAAATATCGCAGCTGTATCGGCCAGTGTTAATGATGACCATCAATATTGGGCCTCTGTTACTCAACAACGTGGGAAATTTCGCGAAAGGATTTAGGTGTGAAGCCTTTCAAAATACAGCTGGTGCAAGAATTGAAGCCGAACGACCTACCGCAACGCAGAATTTTTGGTGAATGGGCCCTCGGAAAGTTAGCCGAAGATCCACTTTTTTATCGAAAAATTGTGTTCAGCGACGAAGCTCATTTTTGGATCAATGGGTACGTAAATAAGCAGAATTGTCGATTTTGGAGTGAAGATCAGCCAGAAGAATTGCGAGAGCTACCAATGTATCCAGAAAAGATCACAGTTTGGTGCGGCTTATGGGCTGGAGGTATCATTGGACCGTACTTCTTCAAAGATGCTGCGAATCGTAACGTAACTGTGAATGGTGAGCGCTACCGTGAAATGATATCCAACTTTTTTTTGCCCAAAATGCAAGAGCTTGACTTGCATGATATGTGGTTTCAGTAAGACGGTGCCACATGCCACACAGCACGCGTAACAATGGACTTGTTGAGTGGCGAGTTCGGTGAACATTTTATTTCGCGTTCGGGACCTGTCAATTGGCCACCCAGATGCGGTATAACGCCTTTAGATTATTTTTTGTGGGGCTATGTTAAAGCTCATGTCTATTCAGACAAGCCTGCTTCAAATTAACGCATTGGAAGACATCATTAAAGCATTTATATGTGAGATACCGGCCGAAACATTGGAAATAGTATGCCAAAATTGAACTAAGCGGATGGACCAATTTAAGCGCAGTCGCGGTCAACATTTGCATGAAATAATCTTCAAATCGGCCGCGGTAGCCGAATGGGTTGGTGCGTGATTACCATTCGGAACTCACTGAAAGAACGTCGGTTCGAATCTCGGTGAAAGCAAAATTAATAAAAACATTTTTCTAATAGCGGTCGCCCCTCGGCAGGCAATGACAAACCTCCGAGTGTATTTCTGCCATGAAAAAGCTCCTCATAAAAATATCTGCCGTTCGGAGTCGGCTTGAAACTGTAGGTCCCTCTATTTGTAGAACAACATCAAGACGTACACCACAAATAGAAGGAGGAGTTCAGCCAAACACCTAACAGAAGTGTATGCGCCAATGATTTATTTTTTATTTTATTTTAATCTTCAAACATTAAATTATATGGACTGTACTATCGATTTAAATAAAAATTTCATGTATTTTTCTGAATTTTACGTGTGTCTTTTTGAAAAACTTTCCTATAGCTCTTAAAAAATCACCCTTTATATCCTTAGCTACTGCAACTAGCCGCATACAAATATTTCCGCAGCCTTGACAGTTTCATTAAAAATGTAACGTACGGTTTTTTTTCAAATTTCCTCACAAATAGCAAAACACTAAAACGTCTTCTATTTTCCGCATTATCACACCGCAGCAAAAAGATAAGCACGTACAAAACGCATTTCTTAGCTGGACTTCCTTTGGAAATCCTCGACAAACACACGCACGTATGGCTGCTTTCATACAAATACTTGTGGCATAAACATATTTGTGCGCTAATCGGCCACAATGCGAACGTAGACTTCGCATGTGTGAGTCAATGTACTTGTGTGAGTGTGTATGTATGCGTGTTTGCAGCAATTTGTAGCCGACGGTAACAGTTTTCTAGGGAAAAAGAAATGTAGGCATGAGGATTTCAAGTTGTGTATAGGAGGCTAATGCTTTGGAATTACATACATATATACATAACTGTGAATGCATACTTAAATACATACATATTAATAGGCGCAATTGTTTGTTAATACGAGCGGCAATTGGGTAGGCACTGGTAGCGGGCGTATTTACGGTAACACTGATTAGCAGGCAACGTGTGCGCATGCGATAGTTGATATGCCCGCAGGTCCTACATATCTACATGCACATAGATACTTAGAGCACTCATAGTACCAACATCCGCTTGTGTAGATTGTATAAGCGCATATTAGGGCGCATCACTCGTACCAAAAAAATTTTACTAGATTTTCACGGGCATCATGAAACTTACAGTCTGTGTAAAAAGAACCGGTTTTTTTTCTTGGAACTTCAAGATATATTTCGTTCTGCTTTCTGCTGCATAATAGTCCCACTCAAGGGCTACGACGACAGTGCTAACTCAGGTTAGTGTCGTTCGAAGCTTTCCCGTAAACGCAACCAAACAAACATGAGTGAGAAGTACGCGAAGTATTTTGAGGCGGTATTTTTATCCGCGCATTTGAAAGGGCCGAAATTATCTTACGTCGAGGCTGCAAAAGTAATTAAAAAATCAAAAAAGGTTATTGTGATGTGAAATCAGCGGTATAAAATGTACAAAAATGTTGATGACTTTTCCGAGCGCAGCTTGAAACGAGTGACGACAAAAAAGCAGGATAAAGTGATCATCCAACTTTTTAAGCGAGACCCTTCTTTGTGACTACGCCAAGCACAATCAGTTCTTGCTAAAAAGGGAATAGATGTGAGTATCAACACCATCGAACGTCGACTGAAGGAGGCGAACATACCCTACCGTCCCATATCAGCAAAACCACTGCTCTCAGAAAAGCACGTTGAGAAACAACAAAACAAGAAAATGGCGTCACAGGATTGGACAGTCGCAACCCAACCAACAGACAGACGCCAACCTCATTGAAAATATGTAGGAAACATCTTGCCGGAAGGCCCGTCCATGATTTAAAGCAACTCGTGCGTCAAGTTTGCAAAATCTGGTCCTTTTTGTCGACGAGCTGCGCAGAAAAGCTTCAAAGCATGCCGAGGAGAGTTTAGGTTATACTCGACAACGATGAAGACTGCACGGCTTATTGAGTAATTACGATTCATAGTTCTGTACTTTTGTCTTTTATACTTCATGAATAATCACGGTTCCATTTCTCTAACATAGACTGTATTATAGTTGAAGACTTTCGGCTTGGACCTATATGAAAATTTAATTTTTTTAATAAAATCAATTTTTTTAAATATTAACTCGCGAATCGGCTAATTTCCCAAAAAATAGAAGAGATAAGATGAGAAGTCCAAATTGGTGCAGATTAAGTTGAGTTAATCAAGTTTTTCTTAAACCTTTCTGCCAAAAAAGTCAAAAAATTTTATTAATTATTTTGATTCCGCTGATAAAAATTTTTTAACATTTTTATGCAGACCTTTGAAGCTTAAGCCTTTCCATCATCTGGGGCGAATTTCCGGAAAATTATTAAAACTTAATTTTACTTATAAAAAACATAATTTTTGGAGGTATTTTCAAATCGTGCGAGCTCAAGTGAATTTCAATACAGTTCCGAAATATTTTTAGGGAAATCTTAAAATAAAGGGTGGTTAAATTTCAAGGGCCGATGTTGAATGTGAACTACACCTAAACGTCAACGACACCGTTGGACTTTTTTCTTTGGGGTTACTTGAAAGAAAATGTGTACATCGATAAACCAGCAAACTAAAGGATGAGATAATTCGGCACATTAACGGCATAGAACCTCAATTATGTCTCAGCGTCATCGAAAATTTGGACCATCGGATAGAAGCTGCGGCTATTTCGCCGATATTTTGTTCTATACATAATTGAGCCATAACAGTATTATCATAATAAAGAGAAATGACAATAATTTCTTAAAAAAATTGTATTTTATACAAAATCAACACCGGCCCTTGAAACTTAACCACCCTTTATAATGAATTTTACATTACTGGTGGAAAACCCGCAATTTTTTTTCTTCTTTTTTTTTTTGTAAGACACCCTAATACGAATTTGATTGCATTCTATTTTAAGCCTGTAAAATGTTTCTTCAATTTTACTTCTTCTCTTAGCGCTCGAGGGCTACTCCAAAACTGAAAAGGCGGCAAGTGAAAATGAGTTGAAATTTAATTAGTTTTCTTGCTTATTCAAACAAGTACCTGTTGTGCAATCGTCAAAAAAGGCGGGGTGAATTACATTTCATATCAAAACTTTGAACAGACAACTGAACGCTCTCAAAACAATATTTCTGCCGTCAGGCAGACAACGCACTAGCAAGTTCGGAAATGAAGACTGGAGTATGTATTTTTAACCAACAAAAATTTTAAATGTAAGTACATATTTTAATTTGATGGGAGTTTGGTTTAGAAATGTATCACAAAATCCGTAAAATAAAAAAATAGCAACTTAAAATAAAATTCGTATCCAATTTGGTTGTCAATGAATATAGGAAAATTTTGTTTAACAATTTGTTTGTTTTTGAACTCCAGGCAAAAACACAAAAGGCAGTGCAAAAATGTTCTACCAACTTTTCATTCTATTAGTCAAGAAATAATTTAAAACTAAAATTTTTCCAAAGCAAGTTTTCATATATAAGAAGAATTTTCTGATTAAAAGTTTATCGATGGGCGATAATCTCAACAACGTCCCCGAAAACAAAATCAGTGATGGCTTCAAAGAGTATGGCGTAACAAACGTTTATAAATTTCAATGCATTATCGAAGGAGTCTCTCTAAACTCCCAGGAGTAATTTTAATCTCCTTCGCTGACTACTTTCTCCCGAAAAAGATTGACATCGCATAGATCACCACTAAACTACGTCCTTTCTACCCGAACCCCATGCCATTAAAAAATTGCCAGAAACTAGGGCACACACTCAAGTTCTGCAAACATATGCCAGGTTGTCAAACATGTAATTTCCTCCTCAGACATCCGCTACATACATTCGCACCTACTATGCAAATTGTGCAGGCGATCATGCCACTTCTTCCAACTTATGTTAGAAATATCAGCAAGCGAAAGTAATCATGAAAATAAAAACACAAGAAAATGCACTTCACGCGAAGCGACCCAACTCTAACTATACAAAAACATCCAAAGTTATGCAAAACAAGAATACTTAAAACTATTATATTTTACAAGCCACCACTAGTCACATACAAACACAGAAATTTGACCAAATTAAATATTTTATATCTGTCAGTCTGTCTAGCGCTAAAATATCTTTGTCTCTAGACTTCTGTTCATCACTAACCACCAAACGGACTACTACGTTTGGAACTATGGTATCATTCATACTACTAAATAATGTTACGTACGGCAAAGTGATTGCAGCATACAATAAAATAATATAAATGATTTTAGTAAAGGGTGGTTAAATTTGAAGGGCCGATATTGAATGTAAACCGCATCTAAACGTTCAGTTTTTTTCTGCATTTTATTTGCCACTTTTCAATCCCAGACTAATTCAATTTGAATCATTGACAGACATACAATCAAATAACGCGCTAAAGTTATTCAGGCTTATTATGAAAACGGGCGTTCAAATCAAAATGCATATCGCGCACTTCGTGATTTTTTCGGTCAATTTAATCGTCCAAATGTGCGTAAAATCGGAAAAATTGTGGAAAAGTTTGAGCAAACCGGGTCTGTAGGAGATGTGAAAACACAAGTGCATGCTCGTACAGCTCGTACTGCAGAAAATATTACTGACGTTCGCGATAGTGTGGTTGAAGAGCCGTCCACCTCAACTCGTCGTCGTGCCCAACAATTGCACCTCTCACGGTCGTCGTTGATGAACATTATGCATAAAAACTTGCATTTATACGTTTACAAGGTGCAATTGACTCACTAAAGCCCCTTGACTATTTCAAGCGTCGTCAATGGTCAGAATGATGGCAGGAAATGGCAACAGTGAATGACCAATTTTCGAAGAAAATCATCTTCAGTGATGAGGCACATTTTCACCTCAGCAGAATTTCCGCATTTGGGCGAACGATAATCCAAGAGTGATTGCCGAAAAACCAATGCACCCATAAAGAGTGACTGTTTGGTTCGGTTTATGGGCCGGCGGCATCATTGGGCCGTATTTTTTCCAAAATGAGGGCGGTCAGGCAGTTACTGTGAATAGTGTTCGCCATCGTGAGATGATAACGAGCTTTTTATGGCCCGAATTGGAAGATATGGATGTGGACGACATGTGGTTTCAACAGGACGGTGCCACTTGTCACACAGCTAACGAAACAATGGCTCTTTTTCGCGAAAAATTTGATGGTCGAATAATCTCACGTCGCGCTGATGTCAATTGGCCGCCAAGATCATGTCATTTGACACCGTTTTACTTCTTTCTTTGGGGTTATTTGAAAGAAAAGGTGTACGTCGATAAGCCGCAACAATTGAAGAGCTAAAGGATGAGATAATTTGGCACATTAACGGCATAGAACCTCAATTATGCCTCAGCGTCATCGAAAATTTGGACAATCGGATGGAGGTGTGCCGCCGAGGCCGTGACGACCATTTGGCCAATATTTTGTTTTATGCGTAATTGAGCCATACCAATATTATCATAATAAAGAGAAATGGCAATAATTTCCAAAAACAATTCTAGTTTATTCAAAATCAACACCGGCCTTTTAAACTTGACCACCCTTTATATCAGACCATATTTAAAACGAACAGTTAGAAATAATTCCTTTTCTAATCAAAAATAAGCACCAAAAGCCCCAGTAGCCAGTAAGCTAATTAAGATAAGACTTGATGCATATATTCCATACAAATAAGAATAATAATAACTTTTTATAATTTCAAATAAAAATATTTAAATTTTTTTTTTCACAGAAAATATACACTTTTCAAACAAAAAAGATTTAAAAAATAATGAAAACATCCAAAAGTTGGATTTAGTCAACGACGAGTGCCAGGATATAGTATTGAACACTCTTCGCATGTAAAGGTCAGCTCATATTTAATTTCTTGAAAAAATTTTGTAAAGCTTCTATAGCCCAATTAATGTTTTAATGAAACGAGCAACGTATTTTCTAGTAATTTGAAATTTAAAAAAAATTTAGTTTGTTTTCAAAACAAGTAAAATATTCAGTGTTCAAACAAAAAACTTTCAAAAAATTAAAAACACTGATAAAAATGAAAAAAAAATATTAAAAAAAAAAAAATCTCTAAACGATGAATTTAGTTAAGGACAAGAGACTGCGTATATTATTTAACTTGTTCTGCTTATTAAGAAATATTTTTAATTTTAATTGAAAAATTTTTGTAAATTAAGTTCAGGCAGCACTAGGCTTATATACACGATTTCATAAAAATTAAAAAAAAAACTTCTGCAACTTAGCAGCTTATCGCGAGCCAACACAAATATCTCTTCCAAGCTCATTTACGTTCGTTAAATGTTAATCGGATAAGTCCCGTCAAACGGACGAATAACAAAATTTTTATTATATGGACGGTGGGTATGGCGCATGAGCTCTTACACTGATTTTATATGATACGCATATCACATTCAAAATGGGATTGTGCAACGAGTCTGATAGTATTCGATGCGGTACCTGCTGGTGGTAGCAGAGGAAGAGGCAGGCCTCCTCTGCGTTGAAAATATCTGGTGGAATAGGACTTAGCTTCACTTGGTGTTTCCAATTGACGCCGGTTAGCACGAGAAAGAAACGACTGGCGCGCGTAATGAAACTCGGCCAAAATCGCGTAAGTGGTTATCGCACCAATCAAGAAGAAGAAGAAGTTATTTGTAGCCATAGTCTAAGTAGCGATCAGTATAAGATCGAACAAGAATTTGGTATTTTTCTAAGAAAAATCAGAACTTTTTGGACAAAGCCCATTATAAAATGATATCGTAAAATATACAGCACGCGAAAAAAGCTTAGCATTTTAACATTTTGTCCCGTTTTGAATAATTTTCCTGTTTTTTTTAATATTCATAACCTTTTTTTTACTATAGCTCTTCTTGTTACAAAACGCATACAACTACAAATTTACAACTTTATGCAAAAATTAGGGAAATTCAAAAAAAAATTCAAGAAGAATTTGTATAATATTTAGAAAACATTGTAAGAAACATTTTAAGAAATATTTTTAGAAATATGTGTGGTATGCAGTTGTATAGCTCATTAAATTTTAGTCCAGCAAAGTGCAAGTTTGAAGTTGCTAATCAATTCCGTTAATTTTTTATCATTTTTTCCATGCGGTTTGTGCATTTTCTCCAAATTACGAAACAAATGTCGTGTGTTTGTGGTCGAATGTTGAGCTGCTATATTTTTTTCGGGGGCTGTATATGCATAAATGCATATATATGTATTAATTCTTACTGAGGGACTTTGCTCTTAATATTCATATTTTTAAAACCTGAAAAGATTCAACTAAAACCGGCAGCTGGTTTGAGCCTGACTACCTTTCGACTATCTGTGATAGAATAAAAAGTTTTCTCTGACAGTTGTACACCCTTCGATTAGTAATGGTAAGCCAGTAAGTAGATTTCTAGCTTGAAAATCCTTCTTAAACTGAAGGAAGAAACACAGTCGAACTCTTAATCAAAGATGTATGCGTCAATGATTGTATTTTTATTCTTATATTCTCATATATATATATATATACGTATATAAAAGTTCCACTAGTCTGTCATTTCATTTTTTGTAAGTGCGAATTTCATGCAATTGCAATCGTGAAACTTGGTTTTTATGCTTGTCAAAAGTGTCTGCGGCCTGTCATTCGGCAAATGCATTTCGAAGTTGGTTGAAGCGGAACTTACATTCACATTCTCAGTAAGTATTTTGCTTCAATAAATGTTAGAAAAATATTTCAGCTTTCGAACCGCATCTACACTTTTTAAATTTCGTAGGAATTGTGCACCACTTGAAGGTACCATTTTCGGCCAGTAGTTATGTGCAAGAGCGAAACATTTTTAATAGACTTTTTCCTGAATTTTGCTACAAAAAGTGTGCATTAAAAGATATGTTCATCAGCGTAAATATTTAAGCACTATTCATTAAATTTTAATTGCTATGAAAACATAAATATTTACAAATAAACTTTGCATCCTTCGTCTTCAATTTCAACCAAAATAAATGCCAAAACTACACTCCTTCAACTGAAGCCATAATTTTTTGTTTCATACAAAATGCAATTAAATTACTTTTTATGCTCATTTCACATAATAGCTTTGATATAAACGAGGTGGATGGATGTACGAGTGTAGCGCCGCATGTAGGAATCACCGAAAATTGTTACTCATACGCCACAACAGACCATTCGAAATTGCTCGTAAAACGACCAACTTAAGTGCAAGTGCACTTACTGCCAACCAAACAATAATGAAGTAAGCAAAGAAAAGAATGACACAGATTTCTGGATAGCAAAAGCCAGTAACAGCAGTAGCAGCAGCAGGCAATAACGTTGTAGAGAATTGCGTCAGAAGAGCGACTGTGGACTGGCAAAACGGCAGAGCGGCAGGCAATACGCTACACACACTACGAAGCACAATTGTGCCAAACAAACAAAATATTTGCGGATAAGCCAGAGGGAAGCTTATGATATGTTTGCTTGAGAGCTCGAATGTACGTGTGGTAGTTAGAGCAAATGCGAAAGATGTGAAAGAGTAGTTGGTGAATGTACATATGTATGTATGTATGTAGAGGATAAACAAGGAAGCCAATGTGGGATACAGCAAAGCAATTGGAAAGAAGAAGAAGAGCTGATACCGAAAAGTGAGCTCAGAGTGAATAATTTCATGTGTACATTAATACTAAGTTATGTGAAAGGAAAAAGGGCGGAAATGTAGCAAAGGTAGGCACAAATGTATGCATCAAACTCTGTTTAGAAATTTTGTGCTTTAACAGAAAAAAATTCAAACTCCAAAAATTAAATTTTCAAATATTTACTTAGTTTTCGAGGCATGAAACACCAAATAATAGAAAAAGTTTCTTTTGCAACTAGCGGTTCCCCTCCTTCAGGCAATGGCAAGCTACCGAATGTCTTTCTGCCATCAAAAAGCTACTCATAAAAATCGTCTGCCATTCGGAGTCGGCTTAAAACTGCAGGCCCCTCCATTTGTGGAACCACATCAAGACGCCAAGACGCACACCAGAAATATGATGAGGAGCTCGGCCAAATAGCTAATAAAGTTAGATAAATTTTAATTTTTCACGATTTTTTCTTTTGATGGTGCTGAGTGTTTTCTTCCACATAAAAAAACTATGGACCATAAATAAGGAGGCGACCAAAAAAATCTTAAAAATCGTTGTTCACACTCAGTGTTTACACACATTTCTGATATACTTGAAACTTGCACTTTATTATGCCAAAATTCAATGGTCTATAAAAGTGTATACCCGCAGGATCTTTTGTAAAACCTTTGAGTAAAAAATTTTAAATCTTGATGAAAATTTACCGAATTTGTAGAAATTTTAAACAAAGTTTGGAAACGTTGGTTTATATGGTTCATACTGGTTACATATTTTTATTAAAAAATGAAATTACAAAATAAATAGTCAATAGTCAATACTTGTCAATATATGGTGTACACTTTCTTTTGAAGTAGACTGTATATTGCTTTTTAAAATTCATTTGAAATTCTTTTAATTATAATTTTTAATCTTCTGTAAGCAAATGTCTACCAACGTTAACTCTTTCTACAAATTTTATTCTTTGTACACTTCGGTACTCATTAAATTTCTCAAAACTGCAACACCATTGAAGAAACATTTAGAATGACAATGAAAACGGAGTAAAAGAGGGTCCCAACTCCCTGAATCATAAATGTTATTCCATAAAAAGCACAGTCAGCGGAAGAGAAGACAGTAAGAGGTTCCAGCTATCTGATGAGGATTCAGAAATTATTCATTAAGTAACTTGAGTGCTTCATAAGAAGCCATAAATGAAGGCATTTAAAATTTCAGAATTTACCCGCTGACTTCTTCTTTAGTGTCTTCAACCTACAGTAATGGCCTAACTAATTTTAAGCAGTATTCACTTTTGTAATATCTTCACCTCAGTAAGTTTCCTCCTCGTCGATAATAGCAAACCAAATTAAAAAAATTTTCCATTTTGATTTGTTTGTACACACCCGCTTGTTCAATACCACACTGTTTCTGAGCCTCTGCAGTGTTTCGTCGGCTTCATTACAGTATTCTTCATTTAAAGCTTCCAATTTCGAATAGGGTTGAACAATCCATTGCGCGATTTAAGATTGGGATACATGCTGCAATGATTCTACTTCCCGAGTTGCAATAAATTGAATATTGCACCAGCAGCTATCTATGTATAATAGTAACCCCAAAGGATCTCCGGCGATCTGGTTGAGTTCATGAAAAACATGCTCTTGAGCAGATTTGGCGGTGTGATGTCCCCTCTCCTCTAGGTGCTGGCATTAAATTCTTGCTACGTCGTAGCATATGCGGATGACGTTACAATGGTAGTAAGAGGGAAATGTCCCAATAGACTTAGAGAAGTCATGCAAGATTTACTAAACATGGTTGAAAACTGGTCAAAAGCAAATGGGCTAAGCGTCAACCCCCATAAAATTGAACTCATCCTATTTACCAAGAAACATAAAATTCCAAATATAACGGTGGAATGGCACTCTCATTCAGTGATGGGGCCCGCTACTTAGGTCTAATACTAGACAGAAAACTAAGTTGGAAGGCAAATGACGAAGATAGAATAAAAAAAGTGACAATAGCACTTTACTCTTGCAAACAGCTAATAGGACTAAGTTGGGGTATTTCCCCATCTATAGTATATTGGCTTTACACAGCAATTGTTAGACCAATCCTAACATACGGTGTACTAGTATGGTGGCCGGCTTTAGATAAGTTATATATTAAAAGAACCAAAGAATGGCCAGTCTTTGCATCTGCGCGGCCCTTAGGACTGCACCCACAGAGGCACAAAATATTATGATTAACCTTTTACCAATAGAGCAATTCGGTAAGCAAACAGCTGCCAAGCAGCTCTCAGACCAAGAGAAATCGGACTACTCAGAACGAACCAGAGAGGACACTGTTCAATTTAAGAAAAATTCCCCTGGCATTCCTGGCACAACGGATTTCTGTAAGACCAAGGATATCAACTTAAATAAATACTGCGGATGAACTAATATAGCTCGAACCGGTACAACGCTCGATCCCCAACCGGAAAAGATGCTGATACCCATGCCTATAGCCACTTGTAAATTACTTATAGACATGGAAACCATCGAAAAGGTAAATACAAGCTGGCAAAACCTCACAACATGCGAACTAAGCAGACAGACATGGCCGAATTGGAACAGCGGTGAGATCGAAAATCTTGTTAAGATTTAACAGAAGCTATAAGAAAAGTCATAGGGGTATTAACTGGTCATTGTCTAATAGGCAGCCACACTAGAAGGTTAGGAATCCCGTATTTCGATTTCTGTAGAAGCTGTCTTAATACAGAAGAAGAGGAAACAGTCAGACACCTTTTATGTGAGTGTGAAAGCTTGGCCATAAAGAGGCTCTGCGCGCTTGGTACGGAATATTTAACTGATTTAGTGGACATAGCGCATCTAAAACTAACAAAGCTCCGCTCGTTTATTAAAGCTACCGGATGGTTTGAAAAGGAAGACGTTGGGTAAGGATAAGCTGCAGTGGTATCACAATGAAGCTGCGAAAAGTCTGAGTGTGTCGCTGCGACAGCTACCCAACCTACCTATCTACCTACCCCAAAAGAGTAATAACATCGTCAATCTTAGTCGAATGCTTTTTCAAAGAGTTTTTAAAATGATAATTGAATTGAAGTTGCAGTAAGAGCAACCCCTGCGCTAGCTAAAAAGCATATTGCATTTTCAGGTCAATATTTTGCAGGGACTCATCGATAGTTTCTTCACGAGATCCACAAGCAACAATTTGACTTAAGAGTGTTTTTTTGTAGCCTTATAAAGTTTTGATGTATGGGCTGTATTAGAGCCTATCGTTTGGAAGAAAACACGTTACAGATATTTGCCCATCGTAGCTCTTTAACTCGTCTTCTTAGTGATGGCATCGAGCATTATTATAAGGAGGAAGACTTTTTTCCATAAGATTTTCGCACGGAGGAATTCTTTTATCTGTTTATTTTAGCAATTTAAGATTTAAACAGAATTCTTTGTTTTAGCAAAAAATTAAAATGGCTCCCTATTTATTGGCCAGCTGCTGACATGCTTTCCGCCAAAACGTCTACCTCAACATCCGTTTCACGTATTTCTTACGATTTCCTGTTTCCAACACACTTCCAAAGCATTGCGCCACTCTCTCACCCAGCACGCGTCTCTCAACAAAATGTTTCACACTAAGACAAGGCATTTCAATCTAAATCCCCAAAAACCCTCAGCGATTCACTAAAAATATTAAGTGAAATTTCTTTGCAATTTTTCAATGTAATTTCCCAGCAATTTTCACAATACACAAAGCTCAAGAAAAATTGTGAAGGCAAACAAAAACAAAAAACGCTAACAGCAGAAAGTCAGCAAAACAATAAGAGAAATGGCAAGAATAGTCAAAATAATAAATTCGGCAGTAGTGCCGAAAAAACTGTATCTTCCCAAAAAAGCAAATAAATAGTCGGTATATGAAAAAAATTGCTCACTGACTCAACATTTTTCTATTTATTTCCGCTGACAGTTTGCGCAACAAAAGTGCATATTTCTTATACCCACTCTTTATTGTTTTTTGTTATTGTTATAAATATCGTTTGTTTTCAATATCAATGTTGCAACTTGTGGTAGCTTGCATTTTTTTGTACTTGCGTTCGTAGCATGCGCCGCGGTTTGAGGGATGTACTCTGACTGGTGGTTTGTGTGGGAGTGGATGCAGCTGTGTGCGGAATAATAGCAGTGAACTGCGGGAAACCAAATACTCATTTTCTAGAATTTACATTGCAACTACATCGGGTGCATCATCACGACAGATAGTGGAGCGGATGAAGATGTTAACCACAAGATAAATAAAGCAAACGCGGCATTCGGGCGACTGCATACAGTATGGGGGAGTTCGCAAATCTGTAGGCGCACTAAACTACGAATATTCAGCTCATGTGTGAAGTTAGTATTGTTGAACGGAAGTCAAACATGACAGGTCTCTAACACCATCCCACAGAGGTCACAACAATCTTTCGTCAATAAATGCATTCGCTTCATCTGTTAAATATACTGGCCGAACACCATCAGCAACGACGCGCTGTGGAGATCGACGAATGAGGAAGCCATCCTGAGGCAAATCAAACGCAGAAAGTGTCGATTGATATGTCACACGTTTAAAAAACCACCGGATAACATCACGAGAATGGCACTGGACTGCATCCGCAAGTGACCAGAGAACTAGCGAACTAGAAGCTGCCGACATCTCATGGAGCGGCGCAATAACAACAGCACAGAACCATGTACGATGGAAAAGTCTTTTCGAAGCCCTATGCTCCTGAAAGGAGTGAACAAAGAGAAAAAACATCTCAAATTTATAAATACTAAAACTTTTCCGTAATTAAAAGTAAATACAATGTTTTTTTTTTTAATTTTTTTTTTTTGAAATTTTTTATTAAATAACTTGTTTCTAAATAACTCTTTTTTCAATTATTTTCTTTTTTTTTTGTAAATAATTTTTTTAACATATTTTTGTTAAATAACTTTTTTTGAAATAATTTTTTTTAAATAATTTTTTTTTTAATATCATCATAATTCCATTTTGTAATAATTTTTTTAAATATTAAAAAAAAAATTTTTTTTTAAATAATTTTTTTTTATTACCTTTTTTTAATAACCTTTTTAATAATTTTTTTTAAATAAATTTTTGTTTTAAATACCTTTTTTAATAATCTTCTTTAAATTAATATATTTTTTTTTAAATAAAATTTTTTAACATTTTTTAATTAAATAACTTTTTTTTAAATCATTTTTTTTTAATAATTTTTTATTTATTTTATCTTTTATTTTTTTTTTTTAATATCACCATATTTCCATTTTGGAATAATTTTTTTAAATATTTAAAAAAAAATGTGTAAATAAATAAGTGTTTTTATAATTTTTTTTTTTTTATAACTTTTTTAATAATTATTTATTAAATAAATGTTTGTTGTAAATATCTTTTTTAATATTTTTTTAAATTTTATTATTATTTTTTTAATAACTTTCGCAATAATTTTTATTAAATAAATTTTTGGTTTAAATACCTTTTGGATATTCTTTTTTTAATTATTTTTTATTAATTTTTTTTTTTATATCATCATCATAATCATTTCTTTTATCTCACATTGGAGCAAAAAGCCTCGTTTTTTTCTGTTTTTTTTTTTGTTTGTGTTTTTTACTCATTGCATTCATTAAGTATTTCTTGCGCAAATATAGCTATTCTTTTATCGCAACTAAAATTTTTCCTAACATGGATTTTGGTTTTTTTGTGAACAGCAAATAGCTGTAATTTTTTTGTACTGTTAAGTTCGTTTCTACATCGCTTAAAGCAGTTTATAAAAATGGCGTACGAAACAAAACTTTTTCTTTCTTCAATTCAAATTTCATCCACTCAGCGCACTGCTATTATTTCGCACACAATTGTATTTACTAGGTACTACATAAACTCTTGAAAGTTTGCATATATGCATGCATGCGCTGTCATATACCTGTTGTCATAAATACTTGCTGCGACAAAAGCATTCAACCCCAACAATAACAACTATAACTACGTCAACTACAATAACTGCAATAAAAGCAATGAAGGCAGTAGAATTGTTTGCAGCTCTCGTTGACTGAAATTGCAATTTCGTTGCAAATGTCGAATGTTGCTTCCTTTGTCATTTCTAGTACTTTGCCATTGTTGCTGCTGCTGTTTTTTCCATGTCACTCTGACAAACGTTCGCAAATATTGCACTTCCTTTCCTGCATTGCAACTGCAAACAAGCGAAATTTTGGAAGTAGCAAAAAAGAAACAAAATAATAATCCACCTCCCACTGCATTTCGCATCTAACGCAATTTTCTCGGCTTTCTTTGATTTTCCTTGCTTGCATATACTCCGTTTGCCAAGCGAGCGGCATGCATCATATTTCAAGCTGTATATAAGGCTAGTTTCGCTACCAGTTACCCCCGCCACTATCCAAGCTTATATATTAACTACATACTAGTGCATATATAAAATGTGTGTACTCTACATGAATTATTCCATCGTCTTTCCTTCCTTGCTTTGTGCCACTTGCCACTTTTCTATTTACAGTTGTGACAATAAAAATAAGGACCAGCAGTTAACTTACAGCTAAAAGGTAATAGGGTCGATCAAGTTTAAGACGAAGTAAGTGGGCTATTTCGTCAATAAAAACGCTGATATTTTTAAAAGCGTTGACAAGGTTCAAAGACTGACATCTGTTCTCAAAGCGTTGCAACGTGAACCACACCATCAAATGCGCCCTTAAACCTCTTGTCGATAGTTCTGCAGGCCAGATATATTGCGCCCAGTGCGGCAATAATGTTGACCACCTTAAGTAATTGTACGGGCTACGGCGGCACTAAATTCTTAGCTGGCATTTCGGAGCTTCTCAAACCGTCATTTGCCATTACAACGTTCACAACTCTATTAACCCCAAGGAAAGAGTGGGAACGGAACGCTTTTAGACAGGGCGAGCGCATCCATGTAAGCATAGATGGCTCAAAGCTGGAGAGCAGGGCGGGTGAGGTGTATATTTCGAACACCTAAGGATCTCCTTTAAATTTTAGCTTCCCGACTATGGCAGTATCTTTGGGACCGAACTGATGGCAATGATAAAAAACCGTGACACCCGAACAGTGTGATGTGAGGCCTGGAAATGATATCTATATATATTTTCATTGATAACTAAGCGGCGATAAAATCCCTCACAAATCAGTCGACAACCTGGCAGCCATTAAATGCCGCACAATGGGTTATGCGGCTGAGTGTCCCACAGTGGACAACCGCTTCAACCAAACCTCGCCTATAATAAGCGTTTATACAACTGCAGTGAGAGTCAAGGTATACTTAAAAAAAACTGCCAAAAATGATAGGCAAAAAATATTCATTCCACGTAAAAGCAAATTTAATATCCCAACTGACAGATAAGCTATAATGAAGAATTTGTCAAGTTCGCCTTTATGTATTTTTTTTTTCTAGTTAAGGGAGCACCAAATTTGCTAAGAGTTGAACTCGCTCATGAAACTTCGCTAAGATTAGCTCGGAGGAGAAATGCTGTCTAGAAGGCTTCATTTTTGTAAAATAGGTGCAAAGGTGTACTTTTTTTTGGATATTACGGGCCACCAAACTGTGAACCAGATTTGGTGAAGGGGCTCCCGCGGCAGTAAGAGTCAATATTATAGGATCTATACCGAATTTTACCAGTGCATCACTTCAGCAGCATTTCTCTGTTAGGAAAGAAAGTATTTTATGCTATGAGCTCAACAAAATAAGGCAAGGGCTCCGAGAATTACAGAATACAAAGTTGGCGCCCATCTCGTACCACTATTCCGCTCTCAGTGAATATGACAGAGTAGTTGCGTGTGTGACGTCGTGTGCCATTTATTCGTGTTTTGTTTGTGCAACTTCTTCACCTTCAGCTTGCATTTTTGTTCGCATTTTCACATTTTTCTCACGAAACTACACTATGTGACGTCACACCTCTGTGTTGGGATCAATCTTGTATTTCATCATTTTTGCATTTCTGTTCGCATTTTCACATTTTTCTCACGAAACACGAAGTGTGACGTCACACCTCTGTGATGGGCTCAATCTTGTATTTTATCATTCCATCCCGATTTCTCTTCACGCACTGGAACGTAAAACCCTTTGTGAATTGAAAAGGCATTACGATCCGTAATCAGATAATACAGCTGATGCATCACGTAATTTTCGTACAATTGCCGATACGTTCACGGATGTGACGATTCGAACCCTGAACTGGCGAAAGCACATAGAATTTACCTGGTAAAAGATCAGACCCAAAACACCAAGGAGAATCTCTGATACATTTAGAAGGTGCAGGTAACAAAGAAGAGCCCACTAATTTAGCATACAATGCAATTTTATGGTGATAATACAAACAAAGTTTTATCAATACCAAAATGAGCGCTCGAACAGGAAAACCATACAAAATTAGCCTATTTTACACCCAGATTAAAAATGCACAGAAAATATTGACAATATTCAATTTTTTTTTTTGTATCCCACTATATATTTTTTATCAAACAATTTTTTTTTTTTTTTGTTGCCACAACAATTTATTTTTTATCAAACTACTTCCCATAGTCAGCATCAAGAAAAAACACTATCAACCAACTCGCAAGTAAAAAACACAAATACTTTATTGTGTCCTCATTTGTATGCCCACAACTGTATATCCTAGTTCGTGCATTTGTCATTTGTCTTGTTCATTTCGTTTGTTTTTGCCATTTCCTCATTTTTGTCCGTTTGTCATTTGTTTTTGTCCACCCGTCAATGTTTCAATGCATTTCTGTGTTTCTGTAAATAAATGGCACATTGTTATTTCAAGCGTCCGTCCATGCATCCTGGAATTGCTATCACCTCCGCCCCTTCCCCCAAATTCCACATCCACATCGACACTGACTGCTTTCAATTCCACATCCTTCGCTTGTTTTCACATTTCTGATGTTTTGTGGCAGCAATTTTTATGTATTTCTTCTTTTATTTCTGTTGTACTTCCTCGGGTAGTTGTTGATGGCGCATTGCATTGTTTTTGGCATTTAAAATTTCGTTTTTATGATATGTCCATTGTTCCACTTTTTATTAAGTTTTTTATCTTCCAAATTGGTTTAAAAATATGAAATAGTCATAAAGTTCCACGCAATAATATTTGAAATGTTGGGTTTATGGTGTTAAAGTGGAGCTTTGGAAGCTGATGAGGGGCTTTGCGTTTGTCGCAGTCACATAAAGTCAGAGAAAATGAAGCACTAGCCAACCTTATAATATATATTACGTTTTCTGAATGAGAATGAGAGTTAGGAGACAAAGTATCCTCTCTTTTTTTTATCAGAAACAGGTATTATCCACCTTACATTCATTGGCTTCAATGGGCGACTGATGCATCAGTTTATATCAAAACTATGGCGCAATTTGGAGTACAACTTTTTCAAATAAACAACAATTTGGTGCACAAATCTTTGACAGGCCTTTAATCTTATCTTCTATTTCAAATTATAACAAGGCTCTAGAAGTTGTTTGTTGCTTTTCTCTAAAGTGGACCCTACAGTCTTATAACGACAGTCGAACGGCCGACAAATTATTTATTTATTAGGTGAAGATGTTTAATATGGTCTCAACCCTTTGCTGTTAAGGATATTGAAGATATTTTAATTTTCCTATTCGAGCGCATTTATACTTGACTGTTATCCATCTAGCGGTTTTGATCACAACTTAACTTGAAGTAGTGAATTTCACCCCCCTCTCACCAGCTTCGACGACATGTGAAATGCCTACATCTTGAATTGAGTCCCGCTACAAAGTCTAAAGTTCAAGGCTTTCCTTAATGCAAGTTGCTGGAAGGATTTGTCAGATTCAGTTCTACTTTCCATTTTTGAACCACTTGTTAGTATTGAAATCTTGTTATCAAATTCCCAGCCACTTCTATGTTGGAATAAAATGGCGAAATTGTGTCCAAAAACAACCTGCACATTTTTAGCCAAATTGTGGAATAGATTTGAAAACCTTTCGTACAGTTTTATGGCTTCCCTGTACGGTTGATAATCATAAGGTCCAAGCTTAGCTTACTAAATTCTTATACGCTTTTTTCTTGTCTTGCAGATCAGCCTCTATTTTCTTTGAGTTTTAAGTTGCTTAAGCAAGTTGCTAAAAATCTTTCGCTTGCCTCTAAATATGCAATTTTCACAAAAACCAAAAACGTTGCGCTACTTGCTTTTGGTTCCATTTGCGCATATCTGCACTTCTCAGTCAGCTTATGAAATGAAATAATGAAGGCTCGTACTGCTTGCACTTCACACAAGCATAAGATGACGTACCCTAGAAGTTCCAAAGCAAAGCCTCTTTACAAAGTCCTTGAGCCGACGAGCATCTAAGCCATATGAAAGTAAAGAAAAGATGGCTATATGAATGATATTTGGCGTCTTTCTTTTTGCCAGATTGGCTCCAGTTTTCGAGATGACGTTATTTTAACATTTTTCTTAAGGTCGTTGTGAGCTCATTTGGAAATAATCTTGCATCATACATTTTGAAAGGGAACGCCATTTTCGCCTCAAAAAAAGGTGAAAATACGAGTACAGTGTATTGAATGTTTTAAGAACACAAATCATGAAGTGGACCAAATGGGCTGCTACTAGTGGCAGTAGCGTAACTATTGCTTTCTAAGCAAGTTTGAATGATGGTGTAGTATTTTTTATATTACATTTTTTTACATGTTTGTTTTTTTAAGAAATCAAATCTTCGCTATCTCAACTAAGCCCGCCCTATAGATTTTCTGTGAAAAACTTACACTAATCAGGTACTTTGTAATCTCCGATTTATCGCCTCATCACAATTTCCTCTTTTTAGTGTTAATATTTTCAGATCACAGGTAATATTGAATACATTTTTCATTCAGTCGCGTTGGTGGTGACACTTTTGAAAAGAAAATATTTAGCAGAATCGAAATAACATTTTTCATTTGGATTTCAATAAAAATTTTCGAACGAAATGCAGTTTAAGTCCTGATCTGGCATCTCCAAACTACTTATATTTTGTGCGACATTATTGCGCTTGTAAGGCAATTGGTTTCGTCAGCCAAAGTCGCACTCACCACCACTGACGCAAGTTCTGGTAGTCAACGACTAAAATATGCTTAAAATAAGCAATCCAGTCTTAGTATAGGCTGAGAAGATTGCATTGATTTTACGCAGCCTCTTTTCCAAATAAACTGACCTCTTTGTATATAAAGAAACATAGGCGAGTAAATTTTGGAAAAATTTGTATTTGGATATACTCGCCCAGTATGGCAATAATGTGAAGTAATTAAGATATTTGGCCAAAAAGTGATTAAAAAAAAAAAATAAAATTTGCATGACTGAAAAACCAGGTTCTTGTTAACAAACTCTGTACTAGCCCTGTATTGCACTACTGCAATAGAGAGGCGAGATCTCCGCAAAGTGGATTATTGTCATTATTTTTTCGTGGCACCATTTTCCCTAATCACTTGATTCGGGGCTCTGTGATTATTTGCTCTTTTCAAAACTACAGTTGGCGATGAAAGAAGAGCTTCAAAAACCGCTATTCAGTATTCAAAACTAGAGCATAGATTACTTTTTGATAAACTGGTTAGGCATTCACAATTCTGTATCGAAAGACAAGATGAAAATATTGAAGAAAGACACATACGCTCGGTCCAACCCAGCTCTCTATCTTAAGCTTAGTAAGGGAACTCGGTCTAGATAAAGCACAGTAATGAGAATGCAATTCTAATAATTTTTCTATAAAAATACGGTTCATTCTCCTACAAAAACCTCATAAATATAAGTTTCAAACTTTGTCCACAGTTAAAAAGATTCCAAATATTTGTATCAAAATTTCAAATTCTTGAAACGGAATTTTTGGAAAATAAAGGGTTTTCCAATAGCAGGTGTTATTTTGAATAGCCCACTATTTCGGTAGATGTCACTTTTGAAGCTGTAATTTTTTGATATTTGACAAGTAGAAACTACTATTAGACTATGTAGAGTTATAACTGAATACATAAAATTGAACTTTGAAATATCTCAAAACTTGCTTTTGACAATTTTTTTCTAATGATGTTGGATATTAAAAAATTCAACCATTCGTTCTATGAAGGAAATAAAAACAAATTATGAAAATTAAATAGAAATACATAAATTCTCAGAAATTGCCCTGGGTGTCCCTCTGCTATAGCTATGAAATGCGCTGATACAGGGCTACCGGGAACGGGTATTATTATTTAAGCTATTTTATTCACTTATTTTTACAATTTTTTCCCCTCCACCACATGAGGAAATAATTTCTTTAATTTAAGAGCTACACCTGGATAGCCAAACGACATATTTTTTATAATTTAAATAATAATCTATAAGAATAAAAAATAAAATATTTTTTTATAATTTTTGAAATAATTTCCAGAATGCTTTCCGTTAAAATTTTTTTTTTTTAATTGAGAAGTTTTCTTTATTAATGTGAAGTAGGAAATACTCCAAAACATTTCAGAACTCTTCCTTTTTTTGCTTGATTGACGGGAATTCCACCATGCCTTCAAGAAACTATAAAAAACTCACACATATAAAAAAATTAAAATTCAAAAATTTACAAAGCAGCCATTCTTAACTGTCAGCGCTCGGTTCAAATTTTATTAATGACTTATTAACTTTAACTACAAAAAAGCGCACCTTTTAACTAATATTTGAAAAAAGTGGATGCACAAAAAAAATTTAAAAAGAATTATTTTCGAGATATTCAATTTTAAAAAATATTAAAAAAAAAAAATATTTTTTCACAAAATATTTACTTAATTATTTCTCAAAATATTTACTTTAATTTTTTTTGTGCATCCACTTTTTTCAAATCATAGTTAAAGTTGCGCTTTTTTAGTTTTTTAGTTTTTTTTATTATTTTTAAAATTGATTTTTTAATTATTTTCAAAATTGAATATCTCGAAAAGAGTTAGGTTTTGAACATCACGCCATATAACCATTATCACAAACAAACAGAAATTACTAAATAATAAAATTCTTAAGTATCTCACTCAATTTTTTCTTATTGGCACGAATAACAGAATTTAATTCGTAGTAATTTGGCTGGCTGGCTTATAGTAGGCGCTTCAGTCAATCAAATATTCCATTACATTTGCGCCGCTTATGCCACAAATGACAACTTTGGATTGATGTTCCAACTCATGAATAATTTATTGATGCCTGGCGTAACATTTAACCTTCACAAAATAGTCTAGTGAAGCCAAATCACAGTTGCTAGGCGGCCAATCGATACCAACGGTTCGGCTAATTATTCGGTTTTCAAAGAATTTTGAGTATTTTGACTATTTCCAAACTTTTTCAAGCGATAAACGACCCAAACCCTAAGCAAATTTTTTAACATATCACAAATCTTATTTTAGCTGGCAAATTAGACCAAAAAATTGATGGTTGAACTGCCAAACGCTAGATGGACCACCCTATATTTTTTATAGGGTATATATAGTATACATATATTTTTAAACCAATTTTACAAAAATTTTTTTTTGTATTGAACAGAAACAAGTTTTTTTGAGTTACATTTCGAAAACCTCTCATCATTGGGAAATAATTTGAAGGTTTTGTTTACATTAGCTTAACTTTTCTTTAGTATATGCATAAGTATGCATAAGTACGCATATGTATGCATTTTGTACTAGAAAAACAAAATTTGTAAATCTATTTGTTTTTTTTTTTTTGCTTTAAGTTATTGAGAAATCTTTTTTTTAAGAATTAGTGCTTTGCTCCACTGCACGTACGCATTTTCTCTGCATTATTTTTCAAAAGCATGACACACTTTTTCTTACTGCTTACTTCTATACTTTTCTTCACATAAAAATTTTTAAAAACTATCACATCAAATAAAATAGGAACATCTTCGCAGCTCACTTACCTATAGTTTTCGTCCATTGCGCTGTTGGCCTCCAATCCGGATAATGTTTCGGGAATAAATCACGCGTCCAATAGGTATGTAGGACAACCTTATAAACGGCCAGACGGTCTAGTTGGCAACCACTCACCGGCAACGGTTGTGTGGGTGTCACAGCTGTTGTTGTAAATGTAGTAGTACCACTAGACTTGCCATTGGAGTAGTAAAAATTGCGATTAGCCGTCGAACTGCTGCTAAATTGAGCATTTTTATTGTTGTTGTTGTTGTTGTTGTTGGCATAATTGAAATAATTGTTATTGTTGCTGTTGCTCTCGCTATTATATTCAATATCATTGCTCAGCAAAGCACTGTTGTATTGTTGTTGCTGTTGTTGTTTCGATTGTGTTTGTTTTGGTTGTTGCTGTTGTTGCCCCTGATTATCCGTCACTGTGTAGCTATAAATGGATGGATTCGATATGAATGCGGGATTGTAGCTTCTGTAGAGTGCGGGTTCCGGTTGCGGTTGCGGTTGGGGTTCGGGAGAGGGTGCAGCGCTGCAGAGGCATGCAGCTGCAAGGAACAGCAGCAGCATTCGCATGATTTTGGCAATCATTTTTTTTTTTTTGTTTTCGTTTTGTTTGGAGGGGCTACAGGTGAGTTTTATTAATGGAAAATAAAAACTCAAATTAATTATTTTTTATATAATTTCAAGGTACTATTTTTTATTTATGTATTTATATGTTTTGCTTTTTTCTTCATTGTAATTGTATGACTTTAATGCTGCTCCTGTGGCAAATTAACACTTTTCGCTTTTCCACTCAATTGCACTAAACACACTTGACCCTCAAGCTTTGTGGGGCTCACACACTAGCACTCCCGTTTGCTTTGCGATTTTGCCGGCAAAAATAGATGCTCAGCTACTCGCGCATTCAACAGATTTAATTTTTTTTTTGCTCTGCTTGTAAATGCGCCTTCGTCGCTGATAGTTTTTACTGTGCGCTACTTTGCGTGTGCCCGCTTCTCTTTGCTTTTCGTTCTTTTTAATTTTTATTTTTTTATGTTATTGTACTTTGTTATTGTAAATTACTCGTAATACCGTTTATTTTTGGCCGGCCTAAATTGTCACTCGTCAAACAGAAGATCATTGAATTATCGTCTCACAGTGCGTTTGTCCCTTTTTGCGTGAAATAAAATTCTTCCACTCAGATTTGGCAGCAGCGTTGAAAATTTTGACAAATTTCCGCTCGCTTTCTCTGACACCTTCACTGTGTGTGCTTTGCCCCTTAATGGGCACTCGTCTCGGTTTCTTTTATGCACTAATTTTCCGCCAATTGTACACACCCACTTTGGGTGCTTTATTCAAAGAGTTTCACTTTAATTTATTGTTTTGCTTACACTGCGCTTTGCTACAAATTTTTTACGCTTATGTTTCGTTTCTTGCAATTCGTTCGCGCCTAATTGATTACTATGGTTGCTAAATTGGTCGTTTACTCTAGAATTCTCATTTTACTTTTCTTTGCTGCTTTAACTCAGCTTCTTGCTTCTTCTTCCAATTTTTTTTTTTGTTTCCACATCAACGTCACAAACTTTATCCGCTCTCGAGTCATTTACCGTGCGCATCCGGCGCTTTGTCGTTTCATACTGAATTCAGAATTTTCAGCAGCTCCACCAAGTCCCAGCGATAGCAGCAACAGCAGTTCCGGCCTATCAACCTGGCATTTGCTAAGAAATTTCCCAAAGCACAGGCACACATATCCACACACACACACACAAAATTACTACAGCAAAAAGTGAGAAGAATTTTCCTAACGGTATATTTAGCATTTAAAATAACGGGAAATTATTTTGCCCGAAATGCGGAGAGCGCTTGTGAGAGCGTTGCCGAGTGGTGGTATGCGCTCGCTGTGGTGGGTGTTTATTTGGCAGTGTTTTTATGCTTTCGCTGGCTGTTGGAAGGGCGCAACAGCCTGTTGCCTGTTTTGGGTAATTTTTTATGCAACATTGTTGTTGCATTTTTAAATAATATCTTAGAAAGATAATAGCAAGGGTTATTGAACTATAGGAAATTTTAAAGCGAAGTAAAAGTGTTATCATTTTCATAGACTTTTGTTATCATACTTATATATGTCGGTATCTATATATATTAGGATAGCCAAGCTACGAAAAATCTCTTGAGTGCGCTTCAAACAGTACTTGCAGTTAAAACACTATAGCACGCAGACTTATTGATAGGCTTTGATAATTAATTTTTTTCTGAATTCATTTTAATAAGTCCATATCCTACTTTATGGAAACTAAAAACAATCAGCAAAATTTCAAACTTTTTAATCAAAATTTTTAGAACTAGAATTCCGAGTGCGCAATTTCACAGCTCATTTCATTCCGCTACAATAAAATGTAAGGTTGAAATGGCTAGAAATTGCATCGAGTTTTAAAAATTTTTTTCTAACGGTATTGATATCTTTCATTAAAAAGCTCCTCATAAAACCTTGGGATTATCACCTTTTTCGTGGACTTCAATCCCATATGAGTAACAAGAACTACTCCTCAAAAGAAGCTACAAAAAGGGATAACGAAGAGTATTTTGGCTCCAAGGACAAAAAATTTTTTGAGCAGGGAATTAAAAATTTGCCTAAACGTTGGGAAGACATTGTAAATAATGAAGGAAAATATATTATTGATTAATAAATACTTTAAACATCTTTTTTTAATAATTTTAAAACCACCTTTAAGAAACGCACGAACTTATGGACTGACCGATACTATGAAAAGAATACGTTATATGCTTGAGTACTAACCAACCGCAGGAGCGGTAGACAAAAGCTGTAACTTATAAGATTAATTCAGTGAGAGTCCAGTTAGACGTTACCCGTCTTAAAAATACCAAACTCGATTTCGAGTAACTTTGTTGAGGTGTTACGGCATACTCGATTTCGAGTAACTTTGTTGAGGTGTTACGGCATACAAAAAAACTACGACGATTTTCGAAATTTCTTAGACGGTGGTACAAGCTAGTTCAGTTGAAAACGCTCAGGTTTGAAACCCCAAACAAGAAAATTGCTTTTGAATGATGGTCAAACATGTGGACAGATAGGGAACGTACGTTTGAAGGCTGTTCTGCGAGCAACCTGCCAACATCGATTTACTAAAAGTTGGCGCTGCTCCGTTCTCTAGAATGACAAGCCTCAGGTCGACACCGACCAACGCAAAATTAACTAACCGCTGGTAAGGGCTTTCAGTCAACACAATTATATTTCACAATACTGAAAATTCATTCAAGCCATGAGTATGAGACAGCATCTTCACCCGCATCTCTATTGGATATACCTACAAAATGTGTACGAGTGAGCACAATATGCACAAAGCTATAAAACTCCCATAAATATTTTTACACTCGTGCCATCTCTCTTAATGCCGCGTTTCAAGTTTAATGATCATAATTAGCGAGCTCTGCGCGCAGACAAATGAATTTCGAAGCTCGAAACAATACACTAACCACCTCAGCTGAGACTGAAAACAATTAAAAAAACAAACCTTAAAAGGGGCAAAACCAATGTGAATTCACGCAAGCACACAGGCATTCATAGTAGAGCCCAGCCACATAAAGAGCATGTGGAAAAATTGTCAAAGTAAAAACAGCAGAAATATACCAAAAAATGTACTTCGAATGAGTGGCTAAGTAAAACAGACACGAAAAAGCTATTTAAAGGCATAGAGGACAGTGGCAAACACAAAAAAGCCAGAACATAGTGGCAAATAAAAAAAAAAGCCAGAACATAGATACAAGTACAAAGTCGTATGTACATACATTTAAAGCCACGTGCCTGCATTCAAAGCATAACAAAGGGAAGCGGAAAACTCTAGTGAATTTTTATGCTACTCCACGTGGCAGCTAATGTTTGTAGTTGTATGTGTGTGTGTACATATGAATTTAACGGCGTGCCATTACTTCACCGCCTCCAACACTAATTGCCGATGTAATGGCTGACAATTTATGTGCGGCAGCGACAATTATTGCTGTAATTATCCAGCGAAAGTATTTGTACAAAGGCAATTCTTCTTATTTCAGTTCCATATTTCAGTTTGAGGGAGTTGAATTGTGGTGGTGCGATTATAAAATATGTAGAATAGTTTTATTTGTCTTGCTTAGAAAAAAAATCAGTAGTTTTGAAATGACTTATGAGAAGAATATTTCTGATCATTTTTTTTTTTTTTTTAATACTTTTATTTGCAATCTATTCTAAGAACAATGAGCAAATTATATAACATTGTGGTTATTTGACATGTATTATTGATCTCCAGTGAAAACAATAATAATATAATATATTATATATATTATAATATAATATATTATTATATATAATACATATATTTATACAAAGTTAAGGCTATACATGTGATAACGTTATATGAATATGTTGTAAACATATTAATTAATAGTGATTAGGTACGAAATGGGAGATCTAGAACATGTTGTCTTTTCAGTCTAATTATTTCATAGGTTTCATCTAAGAGAGTTATTACAAGCGGGTTTTCATGATAGCTGATCCTTTGCAAATATGCTTATATCTTTTAATCTCAGTTTTTATGAAAGGAATATGTAAGTCTGAATGAAAGGCTTTGTATAATAATAATTTGGTTTCAAGGTACCATAAAGTGGTGACTTAGGTCCAAGTAACCAATAAAGTTTTCTTGTTTTAATTTTTAATTGGTTAGCTTTAGCTTGTATATGACACTTCCATGTTAATCGCTTGTCTAGGTGTAAGCCTAAATATTTTACACTGTTACATTTAAGAATAATGTTTCCATTGATCTGCAAGTCAGGATAGTCATTTCGCCGTAGTGTAAATAAAACATGACAGATTTGTTGGTATTAACTTTAATCTTGCAGCAGTCTAACCAGACCTGCAAGTAATTCAATGCAATTTGTACTAGTGAGGTAGATTCGGTTGGAGAATAACTTGATGCCAGAAAAGTAGTATCATCAGCATATGTTGCAATAAGTATACTTTCAGTTACTGGCATATCTGATGTGAAAATAGTATAGAGAACTGGACCGAGTACGCTTCCTTGAGGTACCCCAGCTTTGATGTATGCAATGCTAGATTTTTCATCTTTCACTTTCACGTAAAATGATCTTTCAGTAAGATACGATTTTAGAATTAAATATATCTGTGAGGGGAAAATTTTTTTCAATTTGTATAAAAGACCATGATGCCAAACTTTGTCAAATGCTTGTCGGATATCCAAAAAGACAGCTGAACAATACTATTTTCTCTCGAAAGAATCAACAATGAAGTTATCCACTCGGTAGCATTGTTCGGGAGTTCCATGGTGTCGGCGAAAACCCAATTGATATTCAGGTATTATATTATGTTGTTTTAAAGTTGGCGATATTCTCCGTAAAAATATTCTCTCAAATATTTTAGAGAAAAGTGTCAGTAAACTGATTGGTCTGTAAGGCGTTACTTCATTTTCAGGCTTATTTGGCTTGGGAATAATTTATTTATTTATTTATCTTTGCATGGATACAGACTATGTTAAGCTAATGTACAATGGTTAAGTAGTTACTAAGAAAAACACGATTTAAGATATTTGACTAAGATGCCATACGGCCATGTAAAATCAGCACCAGAAGAATTGAAAAATAAATTTAATTCTGCACATGGCCTAGGAATCGGAGCATTCACCCCGAGAGAAGCCAATTTTAAAAAATTTCGTACTGTCGGAGCCTCATATTGGGTATATTAAATTGAATTTTACGGTACGATGATACAGTTTCAGAAAAGTTTAAAGATGGGAGCACAAAACGAAGAACTCTGAACTCTCTCAATTCGATTAGACAGACCTATTTCGTACGATCTCCAAATAACAGCGGCATACTCTAATTTTGATCAAACAAAAGCACAATACAATGTTTTGAGAGTGAGTGGGTTGGTAAATGCAGAACCATTGCGGCGCACGAATGCTAGCATCGCATATGACCGTCTTATGGCGTGGATAACATGGCTAGTGAAATTCAGCTTAGAGTCGAAAATAACGCCTAAGTATTTAATTTCTTCAACGGATTGCAAAGGTAAGCCAGCAATACAATACTAGTATGCAAAGTATTGTTTGATTTAACATCTTTTACGTGAAAGCATTTGATTATATTTAGTGACAAACGGTTTAAATAGCACCAGTTCCGGACATTGTGTAAGTCGGTTTGCAACTTTTCAGAGTCACTAACACTGTTAATCACCGCAAATATTTTAAGATCATCAGCATACAACAAGTGTTCAGCAAAAGAAAAGCATGAACGAATATCGTCAAAGTGAAAGTCCTGCAGAATGAATTTAGTTGCAAATATATCTGTGTTCACAAGAATAGCAAGAATTTTATTATTGCATTTATTGCAAGAATTTTATTATTTGCCGATTCCTTTCTTTAATTTTTTTAGAAAAATATAGTTCTTAGTACAACAAAAAAATATATAACTTTCAAGAAAATTAAGAAAAAATTCAATAATTTTGCATGCCTTTTTAAAATTTTTGATCAGAATTTTTAAAAAAATTTCGATTATGCCCTTTTTTAGGCCATTAAATTTGCTCGTTTAAGGAGGTATTCTAGTCTAGAAATTTGAATAGAAAAAAAAATTTTTTTTTCAAATTTCGATAGTTTAAACATTCGAAAATATATCCCTAAAAGGATTTTTAAAAATTCGAATTATTTTCGAAGTTACAACTATTTCTATTTTATCAGTTACGCTGCCAGAAACGTAAAACTTTAAGCGTGTTTTTCTCGAAACTTCTTCTTTCGATACGGTCGGCACGATATCTCAAGTTCTAATCAACCGATTTGCTTGAAGTTTATCATGAATATTCTTTAAAAACATCTCTATCGGATGACCTACGAAAAACTGGAAATTTAAATTTTTTAATATGTGTAAACAATTCGAGAAAGCTTAAAAATTAGGGGAAAATCGACCTCAATTTTTGAGTAGCCGCCATTTTATGAAAAAAAAAATGTTCCCCCTTTTTTTTAGTGTCATACGATACTGAAGTTCATATTAATTAAAAATTTGTCATCTTTTTTTTTTCAGATGACCACAAGGGTCGAAATCGTGACGACGAGGACACTGCCGTTTTTTTAATTCATTTTGTGTACTCTTAATATATAAATAAATAAATGATAAAAAAACTAGATAGTAAAACTATCAATAGATTTTTTTTATTCACCGTCAAAAAATGCTCGAAGTTCGGGCCTCTAGACTAGAATACCCCCGGCAGAACCGGCTCAAAATTCTTGTTGATTTTTGATAATTTTTTTATTGACGATGCTATGCATTTTCATAAAAACTTCAAACCTGTTAATCAAAATTTGTAGACAAATTTTGCAGCCATTAAATTTTGGCAAAATATTGGGCCAGTTTAAAGTGGTTTAAAATTCGCGTTGCCATTTTATAATCCATTAAATTGTGCTCGTATGAAGTGCTTCAAAATTCGCGTTGATTTCTGATACTTTTTTTTATTGACGATGCTATGCATTTTCATTAAAATTTCATACTCAGAATTTTTAGAAAAATTTTACAATTCAATAAATTTGTTTTGTAGTCCCTTAAATTTCGGCAAAATAGTGTGCCCGTTTAAAGCGACTAACAATTTTAGTTGATTTTTGAAAAAAATTTTTTTTGATGATGCTATGTATTCTCAACAAAATTTCAAACCATAATTTTTGAAAAATTTTGCAGCTCATTCAATTTCATCGAAATCTTAAAATTGTTCTTAAAATGCTCCAGCAAAATTGTTTGAAAAATTTCGACAAAATATTTTACCCATTTGAAGAGACACAAAATTTGCAAGCACTTTAAACAGAATTTTTTGGAAAAATGTCTATTAAATTTCGGCGAATATTACGCCAGTTTAAATTGGCTTCACGTTGATTTTTGATCATTTTTGTGTTGGTCATATGCATTTTCATCAAAAATTCAAACTTTTTACACAGAATTTCTATAAAAAATTCGAGTATGCATTTTTGTAGTCCATTGAACTTCGACGAAATATTGTGCTCGTTTAAAGTGGCTTAAAATTCGCGTTGATTTTTGATAGTTTTTGTTTTTCCCCCTTGACTATTTGCATAGGTATAACGAACGCTCGAAATTTTTTTGTATGGTAAAATTGCACAAGAGAACCCGCAAAATAAATTATCGAAAATCAATGCGATGTTGTAGCCACTTCAAATTTGAACACTTTTACACTAAAATTCAATGAGTTATAAAACTGCGTACGCAAAACTTTTCTAAGAATTCTAAAGGTTTGAAAGTTTTATGAATATTTTTTGAATATTTACAATTTTTCTACAAAGCTTGCGACTTTAATTTACATGGCTTTACTGCGGTATAAGCTAACTATGTTTTTCGTACAAATTTAATAAAAATTAAATAACACATAAATAAGTAGTCAAAATAATCAAATAGTCAAACGCTTCCAATATCTCACGTTGCTATTCTCAGAAACTCAGGTGTATGATGGGCATATGGTCTGATCAGCGTACTAATTAGGATATATTGGCGCTGTGCTGGTACCAAAATAATCTGTAGAGCAGCCACTGAGTTAATTAAAAAATAGGCTTAGACTATTTAAGAAGTTAAAACCTTTGCTAAATCTACAAAGTTCTTCAAATAGTTCAAGTTTTCTCTATAGAAATATTTTCATACAATTCACAAGCGCATAGTTGCCTAGATACGCAGCCACACAAGCACTGCATGAACCTCGTAGTGAAAATCCTAACCACTCAGTTTAGTGCATAATCTGTTATTTGATGCAAGGAGCCATACTAGTTCGAAAGTGACTAGAAAAGGTACCAGTCGAAAAGGTAGTGATGCATGCAAAAAAATATCATCCTTTTTCTATAAATATTTATATAAGTAAATTTAGGAAGTTGGTCACTGGAGACAATCTCTCAAAGGACATGGAATTATATTTAAGCAGTTAACACCGCATTTCTTTGAACTTCGAACAGATCTCTCTATTCACAAACTACATCGAATTTGACGGTCGTGCCAACGCAAGCTTTCCATGTGGGCAGGATTGGAACGAGGTTGGTATATCTGCCTTCACTGACGGCTCCAAGATGGAATCGGTAGTCAAAACAGAGGTTTTCTCCAAACCAGCCAATTTATCTATTTTCTTAAGCCTGCTGAATACTTCTAGTGTTTTTCAGGTAGAAGTGTTTGCGATCCTGCATGCATGCAGAAAACTTAGAAAACGCGGGAGCTATGGAGATATTAACATTTTTTCTGATGCTTCAGCTGCGATCACGGCACTGACGACGCCATGGTATGACGACTTTTGGGTGTGTAGGTAAAATTTCCCTGATCTGAGTTCCAAGACATAGGTACATAGAGGGAAACGAAATTGCTGATGAGCTTGACAGGAAGGAAGGTCAACTGAATTGGTCGCAGAGCTTTTCTACCCGGTCATCGGCATCGTCCTGACTATTGTTAAAATGGAAGTACAAAACAGACGACCTTGGACGCAGGATGAGTAAGTAAGATCCTCCTTAGGAGGTCGTCTTGGACCTCTACCTCGAAGCAATACGAAAGCAGTCTCGGGGTTGTGAAAAAAATGCAAGAGATAAGGAGGGATATTTTTAGTGGAATCACCACACACGTAGTAACAACGGTTACTATATGGTGCGAAGATATTTTTTGCAATTTTAACCCAACTTCACCGTCAAAGAAATAACAAAAACAAAAAACAAAAAAAAAGTGGAAATGCACAACTTAGCACTTCCTTTCTTCGTGTACTATTTAGAAAACCCTTTGACCACAGTGCAATAGACGCAGCACGCAGAGGGTTCTGTGGACTCTTCGCCATTCAATTTCCGAACTCGTAGCTGTGCTTACCGGTCATTGGATAATCGGCGTTATGTTTACCATTTAATCTCCATTGCAGAAGCTGGGAGTGTGACTGAAGACTGAGTCAGGCCATTTTCTCTGTAAATTTTTGGGTTTGATAGTCCGACGATTAAGGTCACGGGGTGATCACTTCTCTGACGCTCAGAGGCAGTACTCCAACCTAAATCCCATCAACCTACTCCCCTACAATTGCTCTGGCTGACTGCAGATATCTACCGGTTAGAGGTCTCAAAATAGTATCAAAATGGCATTTCAGTGCTACTTATACAGTGCCAGACTGCTACTCGAACCATTTTACCTATATACCTACTCTAAATAATAATGTTTGAAATGTGAAAGCTGCACGAAATGAGGATTAGAAGAGCATAAATGCTAATGGAGTCGAACAGCTGCTTTTTGCATGGAATCCGAGTTGAATATCTCCAAAACCTAGATTTATCGCATTTTAACTGATCATTTGGACTTAAGAAAGGTCTGTGCACATTTCATTCCGCACAAGTTAACTGAGAACCAAAATCTGCTTAAAATTCAACATTCGAAAGACCTCATAAAGTGGCGAGAAAAGATGAGAGCTTCCTTTACAACATCGTAAATGGGGATGAAACGTGGTTTTTCCTACATGAACCTGAAACTAAGCGTTAAAGTGCCGAATGGAAGACCCCAGACGAGCCGCCATCATAAAAATCGCGTTTGGAGAAGTCAAAAATCAAGTCGATGCTCATTTGCTTTTACGATTCCAGGGGAATTGTCCACAAGGAGCTCATCCCAAAGGGCAAAACCGTTAATGCAATTTTCCATCATGACGTTTTGAAGCGTTTGTTGCATCGCATTCGCTGGCGCAGCATGATAATGCACCACCATCTCATCGATCCACTCTTGTGACTGATTTTTTGGCTAGAAATTGCATTTTACCCATCAATCGGTCATCGTATTCGCCTGATATGGCTCCCTGTGGCTTCTACATATTTGGCAAACTTATTGATTTATTTTTATAACTGGCGCGTACACCCTTTTTGGGTGTTTGGCCGAGCTCCTCCTTCTATTTGTGGTGTGCGTCTTGATGTTGTTCCACAAATGGAGGGATCTACAGTTTCAAGCCGACTCCGAACGGCACATATTTTTCTTATGAGGAGCTTTTTCATGGCAGAAATACAGTCGGAGATTTGCCATTGCCTGCCGAGGGGCGACCGCTATTAGAAAAATGTTTTTCTTAATTTTGGTGTTTCACCGAGATTCGAACCGGCGTTCCACTGTGAATTCCGAATGGTAGTCACGCACCAACCCATTCGGCTACGGCGGCCGCCTTTGCTTTGGCAAATTGCATTTGGAAATTTGCATGAAAGGAAATCATTTTGCGTCCGTAGAGACCATCGAAAAGGCTTGTACCGTTATCCTCAAGGACATTCCAGTCAATGACTTGAAACACTCTTTCGAAAAACTTTTAGATCGCGCAAAACAATGTATCGACTCCAGGGGGACTATTTTGAATAAATAAACTCGAAGTTATCACAACAAAGCTCCTGTCGTTTCTATCATATTTTAGCTCAGTCTTGTTTATTTTGGACCTCACCTTGTAGTTCGTTAAATAGTATGTTGCTGTTACATTGACTGTCAAATGTGATTTCGTAAGCTTTGCCTTGTTAAAAATACCAGTAGCTGGCATTCGAAACTGGCAGCAGACGAACTACTTGAGCTCCAAAGCAAACTGGTAGTAAAGTAGTTAAGTGCCAGTCGAGTTGACTGCAGGGTATATTTCATTTCTATTGCTGTACAAGTACACAGATCCGTCTCATATGGTTTTGCTTGTTGCACCATTTTCGTGCCACTTAATTGAATTGCCACAATTAAACCGCTTAAATGTTTAAACAGGCAATCAGGTTGTTGCTCCAATTGAAATTCGACGCAGTAGCATGTTGTGCTTCGAATTTCACCACCGCTACTACTACATTCTACTGTTTTTTTAATCATTTGTTTTTTCATTTTTTTTTTTTTCATTTTTTGTGTTTTCATTCAATAATTGTTTTGTCTAGTTTACGAAGTTGTTCATACGTGTGGGTGCTTTTGTTGTTGCGCGCTTTTGTTGACGTTGTAATTAATAGCTGTAATTGATGTTTCATGCTGTTTGTTCTACTATTGCTTCGATAATTTGTTGCTTTTATTGATTTTATGCTACGCATGGATATGCCTTTGTGTTGTTGTTGTCTTGCTGAAGAAGGTATAAGGGAATGTGTAAATTCGTGGTGAATCCAAACAATGCTGTTTTATTGAAATTGTTGTTGGACTCCTATAAAGGATGGTTAAATTTCAAGGGCCGGTGTTGATTTTAAATAAAATACAATTTTTATAAGAAATTATTGTTATTTCTCTTAATTATAATAATATTGCTATGTCTCAATTACGTTTAAGACAAAATATTAGCTAAATGTCTGTCGCGGCTTCGGCGGCACACCTCCAAAGACTACCAAATGTCAATAGTTCCTTATCTATAGGGTGGTTAAGTTTAAAAAGGCCGGTGTTGATTTTGAATAAAATACAATTTGTTTAGGAAATTATTGTCATTTTTTTTTATTATGATAAAATAACCGCCGCGGCCTCGGCGGCACACCTCCATCCGATGTTTCAAATTTTCAATGACGCTGAGGCATAATTGAAGTTCTATGCCGTTAATGTGCCGCATTAACTCATCCTTTAGCTCTTGAATTGTTGCTGGCTTATCGACGTACACCTTTTCTTTCAAATGACCCCAAAGAAAGAAGTCCAATGATGTCGTTGACGTTTAGGTGTTGTTCACATTCGACATCGGCCCTTGAAATTTAACCACCCTTTATTATTATGAACAATTGTTGTTTTTGTTGTAACTATTGATATTTATTAATTGTTGAATATTTATTGTAACTATTGACATTTATTAATTTCAATAGCTTTCAAATTGCAGTCACTTCCAAATGTAAGTTGCAATATTGGAAATTTCGCTAAAGTGGAGCAATCTTAATTTGACATATTAATCAACCTCGAATTCATTTTCAATTACACAAATAGAAATAAAAATATTCATACAAACTTTTGGAATAATCGAATTTATTTTCAAACAATAAAAATACAAAGATTTAGAAGCCTTAATTGAGTTGATTTGCCATGCAACATAAACAGCTATACAAATCTACTCTCACCTTTGCAATTACTCCAAGATGGTTCCATATGTAGAAGTCCACGCAAGTGAGAAAAGTTACTGATCTCCATTCACTTGGGAGTGGCCAGGATGATTCTTCTGCATATGGTTCAAGCAGCTGACAACTTCCAGGATTAGCCCAAGCATCCCCCAAGAGAGAATTACTCCAGCAACACCTGTGTGACAGCCGTGTGACCAATAGTTGGTAATTCCTTCGATAACGATATCGATAACTATGGTTTGACAGCCGAGAATAGCAAACGGTTCTCTAAGGGTTGTTTCGATATTTCTGTTCGGTAAGGTTTCGCAAGTCATCCTGAAGTACTTAACGCCAGAACAACGCATCTAAATTGTGAAAATTCACTTTGAAAAAAAAAAAAAAATAAATAAATTTGGCAACATTGCGATCACTCACAGGTCGCAGTGATCTTATGCGAAGCGATGAGATTAGAGGGATATGTGACCTATATTGTCAGGTGGAACCAAAGACGAAGAAGGGAGTGGAAAAATCACGTGCTACGCATGCCTGATAATAAGTTGACTAAATCAGTAATGGGGGGATGTCTTCCAAATGCTGGAATGAGTGTTGGACCTCCAGCTCTATCGATAACTAAATTTTTTTACATGCAATATAATTTAATTTTTGAAGAACTGGTTTTAATCCTTTAATATAAGAATAAGAAACAGAAGAGAAGTTCATGGACCACTCAGGCAGCATCATCGGTTCTTATTTCTTTCGAAATGAGGAAAGAGCTGTCATTAACCTGTTAAGTGCGCAAAAAGTAAGGTGAATTTATTTGTCAAACTTCGCGGGATTAAAATTTCGCTCTAGTTATTTTTTGCAGGAGTAGGCAGCACTGTTAATAACATCTGGGCCAACTTTCATGTGAATGTCATTATCAGTAATATATTTACGCTTGTGTTTACCAAACGACCAAGAGTGCATTTTTCGATTTTTACAATGTCTGATTTGATTGAGCAGAGAAGTGCCATACAATTCTGTTTGCGGAATGAAATTTCGGCTGCGGAAACGTTAAGCATGTTGCAGAAGGCATTTGGTGATTCGACCATGTCGCAGAAAAATGTTTATAAGTGGTACAAAGACTTCAAAGAGGGTCGAAAACGTGTTGATGACTTGGAGCGCTCCGGACGACCATCGACGTCAACAGATGACCAACACGTCAATAAAGTGAAGGAGTTAGTGCTCAAAAATCGTCGGTTGACTGTTAAAGACCTTACTGATATGATCGGAATATCAGAAGGATCTGTGAAAACCATTTTGAAAGACCATTTGGGCCTACGAAAAGTCTAATCGCGTTTGGTACCGAAAACTCTCAATTTCTTGGAAAAAAGTCGTTGCGTTGATGTGTGTGAAACAATGTTTTCAGACTATCAGGACAAGCTCAAATGCATCATTACCGGAGATGAGAGTTCGATTTATGCTTACGACCCTGAAACAACCGACCAATCAAGCGAATATCGTGCTAAAGGCGAGGCCAGATCGAAAAGAGCACGTCAAAGTCGTTCAAAAATAAAGGTCATGATGACAGTTTTTTTCGATTTGAATTCCTTCCGCCTGGCCAAACTGTTAATAAGGAATATTATTTGAGCGTTATGCGTCGTTTACGTGAAGCAATTCGTCTAAAAAGACCAGAATTATGGGCCAACAACTCTTGGTTTTTGCATCACGATAATGCACCGTCTCACACTGCACTCGTCCTTCGTGACCATTTCGCCAAAAATTCCACGCATATCGTTCCGCAACCACCGCATTCACCTGATTTGACTCCGTGTGACTTCTGGCTATTCCCAAAACTCAAGAGACCACTCCGGGGAACGCGTTTGGAGTCGATTGAGGAGATAAAAGCTGAATCGAAGAAGGTGCTGATGGCTATACCGAAAATGGACTATTTGGCAAGTTTTGGGGGATTGAAAAAATCGTTGGCATAAGTGTATTTCATCGAGAGGGGATTATTTTGAAGGGGATGAAATTGATTAACAAGAATAAATAAAGATTTTTCATTTTACAACCAAATTCACCTTACTTTTTACCCACAGTAGTATGTCGTATGTATGCATCAATTTCAAAAGTTCATTTTTTAGTTAATCTTAGTATGTGTGCGTCATACCGAAAAAGGAAATTGCATTTGCTATGAAATTTAAAGTTAAGCAAAAACGAAAATTTCCCTGATATTTTCACATTATAAAGTACGCATGAACACTGAATTTCCTGATAATCGTTATCACAATCGTTCAGCCAACGCGCACGATGAATCCAATATTTGGCTGAAACCCGGTTTTGCATACGCGTCTTCGCTTGAAATTAATTCAGCACAGTAAGTCGAGCTGTATAAGAAAAACTAATCGCTTAACAGGTTAAGGTAAATGACGAGCACTATCGTGCCATGCTGATTGAATTTTTCTTTTCAAAAAGGCATAGATAACGACATTAAGCGCAAGAAATTCGGGTGGCCTTACGTTAAAAAAGGACGCAAACAGCACTGCACATTCAGCTTTGGAATGGAACCCGATCGGTACTAGAAGCAGAAGACGACCAAAAACTACGTAGTGGCACACATAGGAGTATTTCCATACAAAAACCGGTCCAAATTATTAAGTGCTTTTTTTCAAATACATTTATTATTAAAACACGTTTATGAATCATAATGGCAATGTATTTCACAATAATAAAACAAAATTAAATAAAAAATGATCATTTAAATAAACAATATATCTATTTCACACTTACTTTGTAAGTTATTGATAACCGGCATATAATTAGTGGTTAATGATTTTTTTTTTCTAGTACTAGTAGAATAAGCTCTCGACTTAATCTTCGTCCATTGTCGGTGTACCAGGAATCAGGAGTTTCTTTGCCTCTTCAGAAAACGGCTTTTCTTTTCTTTTATTTCATTTTTCTTTTTGCTAGTGCAGCTCAAGAATGGGTCAGATGTTAGTAACAACCTGTTCAGAATATCTCTGTTGCACTCCACTCTAGAAAATTTTCGAGCAAAATCCAGGCGGTATTTTCGGAAGTGTTTATTTCTGACCTCGGCTGCCTCTTCTGATAGCTGTGCAAATGGTAAAATGGCCATGGCGCCGTGTATTAATACTTTATGAAGTGTAGGAGACATTGGATGCCAGTCATACAAGTCTGTTTAAAGTTTTGCTGTAATTTGTGCATATCTATCAAACTTAACTGGATCTACATCGTAGCCACTTGAAATAACTTCTGAAATAACTCTTAATCGATCTATGAGCTCTTGAATAATTCCAGTGATCCGAAAAGAGGTTTCTGGGTCTTCAAAAAATCTTCTTGACATATTGCCATCGTGGTGTTACCACAACCGGCTTTCGGAATGTCAACAAGGAATGCCAACAGACCTTTTTGAATTTTTTTTTGGTTTCTTGCAATATTTTTTTTGCTTCTTTTGATCGTATTTGCCATTTTTTAATGTTAGTTTATACGACAAATGCAATAGGGACTCGAAGAAACGAGTTCTAGCGTGAAGGACCGAGAGGCCAAATTTGAGTGCCTCGTTATTTATCTGAGTTGTTTTCCTCAGCTTATTAAAATCTTTCGAAGTTTGGGTGCATACATATGTAGCACCTCATAGTGGATGTCCTTTATTTTAGTAGCGCTTTTGTCAAAATAGTGAAAACAAGTGATTTTCGCCAAGAAACCTGTTTTTGCAGTGCATACTTTTAGAACTGAGAAAAAAATGTGGACATGCGAGGACAATTTTATTACCGTTTATATTTATATTATTACCAATTTACTTTACAAGTTCTGACACCTATTTAAAAACACTATTGTTACTAAATTTTAGTAAAAAAGCAATACTTTTTACTAAGACTTAAAAATCCTCATTGGGAGGGCAATCTTGTCACGAAACTAAAAAAATAGATTGTTACCACAAAGTACATACCTTGCCCTTCCAAGCCAAAAAAGATTTTTTCGTTCACTTCACAAAACAAAAGCACAGTTAACCATTACACATTATGGAAATATAAGATTGACGAGAACAAAGATGTATGGTTAAAACAATGACTAGGTTCCAATGAACAGTGCTCAGGCACCAAACGCTGTGAAAATTCTGGCGTCTGTCTGTTATTTGATAAACTGATTATCTACCTTCAAAAAGATAGTTTCTTTGATGAGATTAGACATATTTTTTTTCGACTTGTGACCGGCTTTTCCATACAAATACTCCTATGTGTGGCGTACAGTTGATAATTAAGCATCACAATAGTTTAGCAAATTACGATCCATGGCATGAATTACAAGGGCTGGAAATGTTTTGCAGATAGGCTAAGCTCCTAATTTTATTATGTAAATTATATGTAATAAGAACACGCCAAACGGCTATCGGATGCCCTGCTGAGGGGCTTGTGGAAAGAACAGGCTGGCTTTAGGCCACACACCTCTTATGTCGCATTATCACATTAACACCCTAAGAGTTATAATTGAACAGTCTGTTGAGTAGTGCACACCACTGCATATGTGCTTCATCGACTTTGCGAAAGCGTTTCACTCTCTCAACCACGACGCGATTTGGAGAGCCCTCGTCTGCAAAGGCGTTCCTGAAAAAATCATCAATCTCATCAAAGAATTGTATGCTGATGGAAGTTGCTGATTTAGACATGAAAACATCCTGAGCAATGGTATTCAAGTGAAAACAGGAGTAAGGCAGGGTATGCGTGTTATCCCCGCTTCTATCCAACCTAGCGCTGGACCTAATAATGCAGCAAGCTTCAGCGGCTAATAGTGGTATCTCGTGGGGTTTGAACGGCAACCTGGAAAACTTAGACCACGCTGATGACATCTGTCTATTGTCACACAAATTCACACATATAGAGTCAAAGACGGAGGCTGTAAGCGATTGCGCAGCTAAAATAGGCCTGGGGATTAGCATTGCAACGAGAAAGGTGATGTGCATCAACACCACTGAAAAGCGAATCTTCCAGATAAGTGATGTTAACAACAAAGAAGTGGACGAATTCTGCTATCTCGCAAGCTTCATTAACAGAGCTGGTAGGTCAGTAGCTAACATACACAATCGAATAACAAAGTTTGGAGACTTTCGTAAATATCCAGGCGTGCGAAATTAAAAAGCTTTGAATCAAACGTGAAGTGTGTCGTTCTGTATGGCTGCGAAACATGAAATACGGCAATGTGCGATGTACAAACTCTGCAAACATTCATAAATCATTGCCTCGGAAGGATTGTGCGCGTTTTCTGGCCAAACACCATTTCCAACACTGACCTCTGGAGTTTGACGAAGCAGCTTCCTGTTCGCAAATGAATTGGGCATACACTTCGGTAGGTTAGCCTCTTGAAGATATTGCGAAAGTAGCCGTAAACTGGTGTCCACAAGGAAGTCGCAGGCGCGGGAGACCATCTAACACGTGGAGACGATTAGTTGAAGCAGAAGCGCTTAAAGCAGGCGGTTCATGGCGACATATCAAATTGCTAGCATTGTATAAACCTAACTTTAACTTTTTTTGGGGCCCTGTGTTCCTCCTAGGAACCACGACCCTAGAGTCCTGGGTTTCTTAAATGATCCACGCAGAATAGTCTATAGTACAGAGTGCGCACAGTATTTGAAGGCAACTTGAGAGTAAAACTAAATAGCTTTTATTGTGAACAAAATTTAATGAAACTTCATGAATTTTTTAAACAACATTAACTCTACAAACTTCGATCCGGGTCCGGAAATGATTGCGTAATCGAATCAAATGCTACTTATTCATATTAACCATAACGGTATTAATTGCATCCTTCAGAGAAGAAATGGTGTGATCAGGGTACTTATTGGTTTTACCAACTACGCTCCGTGCGTATTCCCCTGGAATAAAGCCTGGCGAGTTGGACGACCATATGATCTGTGTTATGTGCTCATGGAGTATTTCAGCAAACTAATCTTGCGAATGTCAGCGAGAATATGAAGATCCCGAAACCCAATCGCTGACGACGGAATTGTCGGTTGGGCTGTTCAAACATAGCGGCGAGAGGCTGGTAAGGTGCATGCATCAGCTTCTATGCAAAATATGGTCGGATGAAAGCATGCCTGCCGATTGGAGTTTAAGTGTGCTCAGCCCAATCCATAAGAAGGGTGCTCCTGCAATCTGTGCCAATTGCCGCGGGATTAGTCTTCTAAATATCGCTTATAAGGTTCTAGCCTATAAGGTTCCTCTCTCGACGAACAAAACTAACGCTCTACAAGACTCTCATTATGCCCGTCCTAACGTATGGCGCAGAAGCGTAGACGATGACAACATCCGATGAAGCGACGCTTGGAGTGTTCGATTGAAAGATTCTGCGTAAAATTTTTGGACCTTTACACCTTTGGCAAATGCGAATATCGCAGGCGATGGAACGATAAGAAGAAGAAGAATCTTGCTGAAAGCTATATGGGCTGTCGTCTCTCATACACTTTCAATCCAGGTTTTCACTACTGTCTCTAGAATCTCGACATACGCAGCAGAGGTGGTGGCATTAAATGCCTTTGTTGCTCACAACACCTAAAACAACAGCAGCGGCTGGAAATTTCATCTGCATGAAAACAGGAACCTATTCAGGATGGGACATTGCCATCTGTCATTTTAGTCGTTTAAGCAGCTAATCTTTTGGTCTTGGTAAACATTTTTTTTTTTCCAGAATAAAACCATAGCATCTCATACGTTTCAGGCTGTTTAATTTTGTTTAGAAAACGTTTTGATCGGATAACTCGCTGTTTTCATGTTTCCTCCGACATAACGCGTAACGTAGGATTTATACTGATGATCTTTGTGCACAACTCGATGAGTAAGACCCTCACAAACGTTTAGCTCCTTTGCAGACACCTTATTGATCTTGAAGGGTCCTCCTTATAGATTCTGTCTCTCATTTCTTGAGCTAAGTTGGAGGAGTCCTTCATGCCTGGAAAAGAGCAGCCGAAAAATAATGGTTTCGAGAAACGGAATGGCTTCATCCTCAAATGCCGTAAGTATCATGTATTGTAAAATATGAGTAAGAAGATAGTCTTGTGTCTTTAGTATTAACGAAAGTAGCCTTCGGGAGATTTCTTACTTTTAGTAAATTTTTCTCAAACTTTGTCAAATCCAGATACACCGTACTCTTGCCACAATGCGCCGTCATCAAGCGTTATGATTAATTTTTAGAGCCTCTGCAATCAATTTTCTAGTATTTTAGAACTAGCAGAAACACCTGCTAATCCGCAAGTGAAAGCGATCACTGAACTCATCCAGGAGTTCTATCTATCTCTCAATCATATAAATATTATAATATTTTGTACGTAAATCACACGAGTCATCAAATTATTTTTTTTTTTATTATACGGTATTTAATCACCTTTATCTCCAGTATTTCATGAAATTTCCCTTTGACTGTGAAAAAAAAACCTCCCCATATTTTCTAATCACTCTCTCGCTTACTCAACAGCTTGCCCGAAATGCGCTTGCGCTCTCTTACGCTGTATCACCGTGCGCTCTCTAACAATTTTTCGAAGTTCGAAAATTTCGCATCAAAATGCATTTTCAGTGTAATCACTCCTCAAAACATACATTACAACAACACTACAAGCAATCCGCTAACTACAAGGAGTAAAACACAGACACAAGTAAACACCAGAAATATACTTGAGAAAATATGATTTGTTGGTAATTCAATGAAAAGTAGAAACTTGTGAAAACAACTAAGTGATATTCATTAAGTTTAACGAGGAAATAAATTCTGTTAAAAGAATTCTTATACATTTATGAAAACTACTAGTGACCAATTGACCTAAATGTACCATATTAAGGAATTTAATATGACTTATGATTTTAATAATCCAGAAATTAAATCAAGTGCAGCCAAAGAAATATTGAAAGTTCTTCATAAGGATTTGAGATAGAGATTTGAAAAAGAAAATGACTTTTAATGCCCTTGGACTTAAGTGCGCTCGGGTATAGAAATAAATGAAATTTAGCACACAGCGGGTAAAAACAAAACACTAAAAGGTGGCGCAAAATTAATCAGCCTATCGGAAGATTTATAACTTTCGCGAATGGCGTTTATGAACTAGAGAGCCGCAGCATACAAACATTTAAGCAATAGATCACGTAAGGGTCAAAATAAAGCGTTGCAACACTCATTAGAAAAAAAGTTACTCAAAAACAAAATTAAATGATTAATTTTGCGCCGCCATGTGTGGGATTTTGCTCCTAAGTTGAATTTTTGACAATTTGTACTTTTCTTAAAAATTTCTAAAATAAAAAAGTATGATGATTTATTTTGTGCCACCTTTTATGTGACATATTTTCGCTCATAAGTTGAATTTTTGACAATCTTCAGTTCTCTTTACAACTTCTAAAATTAAAAATACATAAGATTATTAATTTTGCGCCACCTTGTATGTCATATATTTTTGCCAATTTTACTTTTTCTTTAAAGTTTCTAAAACAAAAAAAAAACAATAGGATGATTAATTTTCTGCCACTTTGTTTGTGATATATCTTTGCTTATAAGCTGGATTTTTGACAGTCTTCATTTTTCTTTAAAATTTCTAAAATAAAAAAAAACAAATAGGATGGATTTCTATAATAAAAAAAAATAAAATGATTAATTCTGCGTCACCTTGTATCTGATACATTTTTGCTCATAAGTGCATTTAAGAAAATTTTAATTTTTCTTTAAATTTCTAAAATTGAAGTACAAAAAATAGGATGATTAATTTTGAGCCACCTTGGGTGTGATTTATTTTGGGCAATTTTAATTTTTCTATAAAATTTCTAAAACTAAACAAAAATCAATTTCAAATTTTTTTTGTTTTGAAACATTTAAACTTACAAGTTGAGTTTTTGACAATTTCCATGTTCCTTCAAAATTTCTAAAACTAAAAGAAATAAGATCATTAATTTTGTGCCACCTTTTATGCAATATATTTTCGCTCTTAAGTTGAATTTTTAACAATTTTAATTTTTCTTTAAAATTTCTAAAATTAAATAAAAATATGACGATTAATTTTGCGCCTCCTTGTATGTCGTACATTTTTTCTCATAAATTAAATTTTGACAATTTTCATTTTCCTTCAAAATTTCTAAAATTAAAAACAAAACTATAGGATGATTAATTTTGTGCCACCTTGTATGTGATATATTTTTGCTCATAAGTTGAATTTTTGAAAAATTGACAATATTTTTTTTTTAATTTCAAAAATTAAAAAACAAAAAAATTAATTAAAAAAATTTTTTTTAATCTAAAAGCAGGTGAACGCAATATTTCGAACGGTTTGGGCTACTTTTGGTTTGCTTTTTTAATTTTCTTTAATTTTTTTTTTTAATTTTGTTCATTCTGCACCAAATATACAAATTCATTCAAACATCGTAAAAAATTTATAAAAATTCGACAAATTTCCTTCAGAGTTTCAAACCTTTTAATCAGAATTAAAAAAAAAATTAAACAAAAATTGGGTACGCCATTTTATAGTTCATTTTATGTTAATACAATAACGAGCAAATTTGAAGTTGCTAAAAAATCTCGTTGATTCTTTATGATCTTTACTGATATAAGCATATGATACCCCATATAAAAAAGTGCAACACTGTCAAGAGTAACACCATCAAGAATCAACTATTTTTCTCCATATAAAGAAAAATGTACATTTATAAAAAATCGTCGAGGGTTTCGAGCTACTTTAAAATTGCCTTTTATTATGCAAAATTTAATGAGCCATAAAACCACGTATCCAATTTTTTTTAATTGTGATGAAAAGTTTGAAATTTCGATAAAATTTTTTGGATTTTTTATAAATTTTAAACAAAGTTTGAATTTTTGATCCACATGATATTTGTTGTATAATGAACTATACTTTTTAAAAAATATATTAAAGTTGATAAAACAAAGGCAAATTAATCAACCGCATTTCTTATTAGCCGATCTCTGGTGTATTTAGAGTATGCATTGGGTCAAGTAAAAAGTTCCGAAATTAATATAGATACATATATTTGATCCTTTTATTCCTATATTGAACATAGGGCTTCAAAACAAATTGTTTCCACTGGTCCCGATTTTGCGCCAGTAATTTTATATTCGTATTCTCCTTCTCCATCTCCATCATTTTTCTCCATGTGCTTGACGGTCTTCCTCTGCATTTCTGGTGATGTCATTTTTTGATCTGGAGTAGCCACGGCAGTTCCAGTGACTTTTAGTACTTTTAATCCTTTTTTTGCTTTGTGGCTTGTCCAGAACACAGTGTTTGATAATATAGATAATGTTACCCAATTTAGATTATATGTTTGCCGGTTTTAGTTAACTTTAATCCTTGGTTCCTTTTGAAGGCATTTTCATAATGATTAAAGAAACTTGGTCAGCAATTCTTACATTCTTTTTTAAGGGGATATTCTACAGGGTGAACGATATTCAAAACACCATAACTGTGTAAAACTAGTTTTTATTTATTTCAAAGACAAAATTTTTCAAAAATGATAACAATTTTAACACATATTCACTTTAGCTCGATATGACCACCTTTTGCCTTGACTATAGCCTTCAAACGGTCAAAAAATGAGTTGCATGCTGCACGAATGTGTTCTTGAGGTATTTTGCCCATTCTCGTATAATCACTCTTTTCAGCGCATCCATACTGGCATATTTTTTAGTCCCCACCTTGCTCTCCAAAATAGACCAGATGGAAAAGTCCTTCGGATTTACGTCTGGCGAATTCGAAAGCCATTGTGTGGACGAAATGAAGTGTGGAACATGATTTTTTAACCATTCTTGGGTCACACGAGCTTTATGAGACGGTGCCGAGTCCTGTTGGAACGTCCATGGCCTACGACCGAAATGTTTGCGTGTCCACGGCTTTAAAGCAGCTTTTAAAACATTTTTCCGATAATAAGTCGACCTCCCTTTGACACCACGCTCGATAAAAACGATTGGAGAGCGTCCATCAGCGGTCGCTGCGGCCCAAACCATTACTTGCGATGGGAAATTGCTTCGAGTGGCCATACGTAGCCTAAAAATTCTCGTATGAGCGTTCGGTCAAGTAAACACAATCGTTTTGAGTGTTTATGAACTGCCCAATTGGGAATTTTTTTTCATCAGAAAACACAATGTTAGGAAATTCGCCATGTTCATGCAAGCACAACAACTCCTTTGCTTTTTCGCACCGAACTTTTCTTTGCTGGGGTGAAAGATCGTGTGCTTTTTGGAACTTGTAAGCCTTGACCTTGAGCTCATTTTTCAATATGCGTCGAATGCTTTCTTGCGATATTTTCAGTTCTTTGGCCATTTTTCTTCCACTTCGACGTGGATTTCGTTCAAGTCGAGCCTTCACTTTCCGAACCATTTCTGGCGTTGTTGCGGTTATTTTTGGTCCACCTCCATAGCGTTTTACAATGCTACCAATATCATTGTAACGTTTTATAGTGCGATGTACAAACATTTTATTCACTTTGAGGTGACTGAGCTCACGAACAATGGCTGGTTGTGATTCTCCAGCCAAATATAACGCAATCACACTGCGAGTATTACGTTTGAATTCCATCACAGAAAAAAAAAATTCAACAAAACTGAGAGGCAAATGATTTTGATGGCTTATAAATAATATATTGAACTGTCATTAGAACAATTTTGGCGTTGATATTGTGGGCTGTTTTACAGATACAAGCAGAGAAAAGTTGGTAACACTTCATATCGTTCACCCTGTAGTGTAGAGGACCAGTTTTTGAAGCGCTGTACAAAGGAAATACAAAAACTTGTACTATCAACTTTCTTATCATTTGTTTATTGATTATGAATTATTACATTAAGGGGGGAAGCTGGTCTAGAGCGCAAAAAATGGTCATATTTTATGAATTTATTTTGACTCAACAAAGGAATCAATCGAAAATCTGTGAAATAGGTTTAATAATATAGCTTTCATGGTACAAATACAAAATTTTTCGTCTGAATTAATTTCAAAATGGCCGCTGTCCAGCAGTTCTCCTAAGGCGCCTTTTTTTCTAGTGGGTCCATTGCTGAAGACGTAAACTCCTTAATTTTTTTCCTGGATCAAAAAATAAAATTTTTTTAGTTTCTATATTGTTTTTTCGCGAAATGGTGCACGTTTGAACAAAAAGTTACAATTTTCACTATAAAGAACGACATAAAATTGTTGATTAAAAAAAAAACTATGTAATATAAATAAAAAATCCTACGTACGTCTCCGGAGAAAGGTATTTCGAATGTATTGTCAAAATTTCGTAAGAATCGGTAAAGATTTGTTCGAGTTATGTCTTCGGCCAGTTTAAAAAAAGTGATTTCGAGAAAAACGCGTTTAAAGTTGTAAATAGCGTTCGGGGCATACCTGCGAGGCACTGCCGTCGAATGAAAAATTTGGGCATTTAGACATTTTTGCTGGCATCCCTCATTTGGTATATTATTTCTAAGACCTTAAAGCACCTTTTAAGACAAAAAAAATTTTTTCGATTTTTTCAAAATTCTAGACCAGCTTCCCCCCTTAAAAACTAATCCCAAAAAAACAAACCAAAAAAAATTGGCAAAATTATGTGCAGCCAAAGTAGGGGGTCCAAAAAAATTAGAGTGTTCTAGGGTGGATGATTCCAACCTTCCTGGTGATCTGACATATAAAAACCAAACGGATTCCTTATTATTATATGTAGATGGCGCTAACGAATGGGCCTTGGGAAAGTAAAAAAAAAAATCACAATATGCCGGCTAATTGAAAAAAAATTTCTTTTCCCGAATTTTTCCAACAATTCCGATTTTTGTAATACTAAATGAAAAGTTATAGCTTATAGCTAGAGTCATTCAATGAAGAAATGTATACAGAATATCCTCCCCTTATTTCATGTCAATCGGTCCATTAGAACTCGAGATATCCTCACCGCCAGCTAGAAAAAAGTGGTTTTGAGACAAACGCGTTCAAAGAATTCAGACAAGACGGATCGGAACCGATGCCACCGATGTAACCAAAAAGTCTATAAGTCATTAAGTAAGAGGAATTTTAACAAATCCTCTAATTACATATTCTCAAATGTCTAAACTTTGAAAATAAGCAAAATAGTCGATTTTTTCAAAACTCTACACTAGAATACCAATTTGGTACCATCAATAAAGTTTTACAATCACTTAAAAACGAAATAATCTCTTAATGTTGAATCTGGATGCGATAGTATAAATATATGCCCTACAAGCCCTGCGAGCTTACGGCAATCGCTAAAGATAGGAGCGGTCTGGCAGTTTCCTGATAGAGCACAACACGCCTTCTATTCGCAAATTTTCGCTTATGATCGACTGCTTCAAACTGGATAATTATTGACAGTAGAAGTCCGAGTTGATTTTTTGACCACTTGTGAACAGCCTTTAGTGAACAATTCCTTTCCAATTCCACCTTACTCACAGCTTTATTGGGTGCATGGACAGCGCACAGTTTTCTTTTTTTTTTTTAGCTATCTCTCTGCCTTTTCATCTTGATACTGAAAAATATATTGAATTGTATTTTACTTTATTTTTATTTTGGAACGCTCTAACACAGACTTAGCTTCACCAAAAACTCGAAACTATTCAATTCAAAAATCACGAACTTCTTTAAATTTATAAATATATTTATTGAATGAGCAGTGCGAGTTAATAGCAAATCTTTTAATTTTTTGTTTTTCTACTTAATTATTACATATAAAACTTAATTATAAATAACGAGCATTAAAAATGAAAATGAAGTTAAATTAAACTTAAATTAGAATTCGCAACCTTTATAACAAATATAAGTCAAATAAAAAGTAAAAAAGAAAAAAACTATTTTCAGCCAGCTACAACCAAATCAACTACTCCAAGTGCAGTTGTGGGTAAATAATAGCAATGCATGTATCCATATAAGGATGAAGCTGTGTGTGTTTATGAAATTTCGTCTATCACTGGTGTCACACAATTGTTTGTCTTCCTATGCTGCATACATACTTACATTCCTTCTGCAGCAAGCAAATTTGCCACACATAATATCATAACCATTTTGCCTCAGGTCACAGACATAAATAATTGCAAACTTGCACCAAAACTGATATTGCAACGAAAATGAAGTAGATGCAAATGCGATGAATGCAATAAGATATAAATATTTATATGTTACTTCTTTGAGTAAGTATAATAGGGTGATCCAAAACCAAGTTTTTTGTTTTACGCTTCCTTTTATGTGTCATTTGTGGCCAACAGGGTTGGGCATTTTTGCTCTATCACTAAAAAAGAACTACCACTACACTAAAGATTTTCACTGTATATTCAGTGGTAGCTAAAATGCAAAATCCCTTATAACTGCAAATTTGTGATAGTGAAAAAAAACTTTCACTTTTTATCCCTCCTTTAATATTTTAAAAATTGCATTGGAGCAATGGCCGACTATTAAAGTCAAGTGTTTGTTTGTGCAACTGAGCTTAAGCTACTAAGATGGAGTTAATTAAGTGAGTTTTATTTTCGGTTCAATTCCGCACGTGTTGATTCCAATAAAATCTTGCAAAGTATTCGAAGTGTTTAAATTTTGTAGTGGACAAAAATTATGTTTTATAAAATGAGTGATACTGACAGAAGGGACTACGCTATGGGCATCTTTGCTCGTGGAATGCATGCATCTGCTTTTGAAGCGGAGGTGTATGCAGTTCAAGAAGCGAAGAACTTTGTTGTGGAAAAACGATGGAGAGGCAAATCTATATGTGTCGGCAACAACAGCCAAACTGCGCCCATGGCCTTAGACAGCCCCCCAACCACTTCAAGGGTAGTCGAGTTCATTATATCCAAGCTGAACTTTGTCGCTAGACATAACTAACTGATGCTAACATTGGTCCCGGGACGCGTGGGTATCGTGGATTACGAGAATTTAGCTATAATGGGCTCTGAGGCCAACATCTATGACCCATAGCCCATTCTGCTGCTCCCGTCTACAGCCATCAAAGCCACGGTTAGCAAATGGGTTACTACATCGCAACAAGCGAGCTTGGCAGGCTGACAGAGACTGCAGATGGACTAAACTGATGTAACCTGTCATGTCCGACCGACTGTCGCAAATCCTCCCGTCATTAAGCAGAAAGAACTGCAAGTAGGTGGTTGCACTAATCACGGGCCACTTTCTGTGGGCGAAACACATGGAAAAGGTTGGCATCTCAAACAGTCTACTCTGCACAGCATGTGGAGAGGAGGATGAGATGGCGGACCACTTTCTGTATATCTGCCCGAACTACGCTCGAATCAGACTTGAGATCTTTGGCACTGATTTGTTAAGAAGCGACAACAAGATCTGCTCAGATTTCTTCGGAGGTCGGTTAGATTAAAAAAAAAAAGTCAAAAGGGAATCCAACTGTAGTACAATGGACTTAATGTTGTCTGAGTGCTGTACTTAGCAGTTGTCCCGAAAAAACAAAACAAAAAAAAAACAAAAACTATAAACTGAAATAGATTTTAGATGTGACGATTCATTGGCTGATTGGCAACAGTGGAAATTACCAGGTATGTACGTCCGCGCCAGTGGCAAGACTTTTTTCCTTTGCCGGAATTGTCAATCAATCTACATGGCGAAATCTCACTGACGGTACTCGTGAAAAATTGGTATTACAAAAGCAAATAAAAATGTATTATATGCTTTTGTTTAATTAAAAATTTCTACTAAAAACTATGGGTTATTTTGAGAACCTTTCCTTACAACTGCTTTAGTTCATGCAATCTTACTTTCATTCATCAAAAAGCAGTGTAATGTTACTGAAAAATGTTAATTATCACCAAAGATGTTCGCTGTCACTAAATATTTAGTGGAAGTACAAATTTTCACTATCACCAAAAGTTTAGTGATAATGAAATTCGTGTTTTAACTACCACTGAAGAAGCAGTGGTAGGAAAACGCTTCTTGCATTTATTTTTTAGTTTATTACGCCCAACGCAGGGGGCCAAAAAAGTAGCCACCCGAGATTTGTTTCCTAATTAAAAAACAAAAAAGTGGTTAAGCTTCCTTCTAAATTTTATGTGTGGTCAAAAAGAGCAAGACTTGAAATGGGACTTATTTCCTAATTTAGATATGCCGCCGGGCAGCAAATTAGTCGAAGAAATAAATGTGCGAATATGCATTAAAAAAATTGTCAACAAACCAAGGTGCATTTATTAATGGTGGTGGTGCTAGACCAACAACAATCCTTTGTGCGTTTGATTGTCACGGCAAAGTTTTGGAAAAGTAGAAAATAAAAAATGAGTTCGCCTTGTTTTATTCGGTGCTGACAGCCACAAGGACACAGCGAAAGAAAACACAAATCAGCTGATTTTCAACTCCACCTTTAATATAATCGCCTTGCAGCAAAAAAATGTGTACAAAAATAAATAAAAAGTTTTTTAAAAAATAAAAATAAATATCAGAAAAATATGGAAACTATGCGTAAAATTCATATTTCCATAAAAAATTCATAGCTAAATACCCTATAGCTACAAAATTCGCTTCTTGGGGTACTACGCAGTATTTACTAATAACTAAGCCGATAGCCTTGGTTACTCGTGCTTCATATTTTTTTGTTGTGCATTAATTTAAGATTAATAAAGTAAAGATTAAATACAGATTTCTATTACTTTATTTTAATATTTGAAAAATTTTATTTCTGCCGAAGTGGATACAATTTTATTTTGGATGACCCTAATTGATTTTCTTTGTTATAAATACCATCCTTAAAGAAAATAAACTAATCCAATTACAATTTATCTTAATTTATAGTTGAATTGTTATTAATGTAACTACTAGCATACGTTTCCACAAAAGTTAATAAATAACAACAGTAATTTGTTGAAACAATTTTTAATATTAAAATATGATATGTGACCTGGTCTATGAAAAGGTACCTTACGTGTCAAAAAATCATTTTTCACTTTTTTTTTGATTCGAATAGTGTGTGAAAGGCTCTTTAAAATGGTGAAACCAGAAAGTCATAATTTGTTTAAAAGTTTGTTAAAAGTAAAAAAAAAAAAAAGAAAAGTACAAATACGAAAAAGACTGATTTTTTTGTCATGATACAAATTAGAATAACGGAGACAATAATTTGTGCAAATTAAAAACTGAACCATTCCTGGACAGTCTGAGGTGTAATGAATATGGTACTGAAGTCTGTTTTCAAAAAATTTTTTACAAAAAATGTATTCATAACTTTAGAAATGGTGGGTTTTAAGGATTTGTCAAAATTTTTGTCACGAATTGTGGCATTGTTTCAACATCAAAAGTTAATTAAAATATTTAAAAACTGTTATTCGGGGGTTTGCGAGGTCACTGAATATGAATATGAAGTGAGATTATTTAAAATCAAAATGGCGGATCCAATATGTCGGACATGTTTTTTTAAATTTAACGGATCCTCTTAAGATTCAATACACGGGGGTTTTTGGCGTTGCTGATTACGAATCCGATATCAGATTTCAGAAATTTAATATGGCGGATCCAATATGGCGGACATATTTTTTCAAAATTCATCAGATATGCCATTTAAAATTTTTCAAATTTGACACCAGAATCGTATTCAGTACTTCGAAAAATTTTTGTCACCGGGTCTTATAAGTTTTTTTTGGCATGGATGTCGGTACAAAAGCTAACTTATTTTTTAAAACGATTTCTGCGATTTGCATTAACTTTTTCTTATTTATTTATTTATAAAAAAAATGTTTTTCACTGCTTCTGTGATTTTATTGATACTGTGATCTATGCTGAAGAAAATAAGCCAAACCGGATTGAAAAATATTAATATTTAAAAAAGTTACAAGGGTTTTTAGAAGTTTAAATTTTAACTGCTGTTTTCTCGAAAACTTGTTTTCGCACGTAAGGTACCTTTTCGTAGACCAGGTCACATATATTGATAAATCCTGGTTCAAGTTATAATGCATATACTAGAATATAGCGAGGGAGTTTTACTGATCCTGGAAAGAGGGGGTTGCCACGTCACAGCTTGCGCAGATGACTTAGCAATTGCCGTTAAAGGCAAATATCCTAACACCCGTATGGATATTCTGCGCTCTAACATGGCCACACTTAGAAGCTGGACTGAGAGCAGGGGACTCGATATAAACCCCTCAAAAACTGAAATAATTCCCTTCACAAAGTAACATAGGCTCCCTATAATCTCCCCGCTAATTTTTAAAGGTGTGGAGATTCCTTTGAAAGAGAATGTCAAGTACCTAGGACTCATAATAGACAGGAAACGTGGAAAACGAGGAAAGAGTAAAGCTTGGCCGGCGTTGCATTATATACTTGCAAAAAAGCGGTCGGTATCAAATGGGGACTAACACCTCATATTACGCACTGGCTCTATACTGCTGTAGTTAGGCCAATCTTAATGGATGGAATACTTGTACCATCTGCTCAAAAGGCGACTTACGCTAAAATCATGAATAAGGTCCAAAGAACAGCTTTTTTATGCATCTCTGGCGCTTTAATGACTACTCCAAACAAAGCGCTGGAAGTGCTAATCAATTTACCTGCCCTAAATCTGGTAGGGATACACGAGGCCGCCGCCTCGGCGCTCAGACTCAAAAGTATGGTGCTATGGAAAGACCGGTGGTTTGGCCACGCTTCTATTTTGCACTCTCTGAATTGGCACAAACAAGAAATAAACGACTGTATCCCTAGACTCACCTTTGAAAGGCTCTTCAAGACTAGTATACCGTCAAGAAGAGAGTGGCAGACACCAAGGCCATGGAGAATAAAAATTGTATACAGATGATTCCAAGCTAGACGGTAAGGTTGGCTATGGAGTTTTCTCGAAGGAATTAGGACTGGAACTATTCGTTCGACTACCAGACTACTGCAACGTCTATCAGGCAGAGGTACTAGCTATAAAAGAAGTGGTCACGGATGCCGTAACACAAACGACTATAAATATATTCTCGGATAGCCAGGCGGCCATCAAATCAATGAATGCGGCTTTACTAGGATCGCAGGTTGCACAGGAATGCCGGGCAGCTCTAAATGATATTAGTGACGTATTCAAGGTCAGCCTTATTTGGGTTCCGGGACAAAGACATATTGAAGGAAACTGTAAAGCTGGTGAGCTATCGCGAATTTTGAAGTTTCGCAGGTTACGTATATTCGAATTTCGATTTTTTTGTGGCGATATGTTTGTATTCATGTCTCTCACTCATGACGATGAGTTCGACCATTTTGAAAGTTCAGTTAGCTGTATCAAATTTTGTGTGAAAAAACGAAATTAAGTGCGCGTATGCATTCCGAATGTTGACTGTGTCATACGGAGAAGCTACTTTGGACCAAAGAACATTTATCGGTGGTACAAAATGTTCTCAGAAGGCCGAGCAGATGTGAACGACGAAAAGCGTGCCAGACGCCCGAGCACTTCAACAACAGACGAAAAAATTAAAATTGATGAAGGGAAGAAAATGGAATTGGCCAATCGGCGAATCACCGCCAGAGAAGTTGCTGAGGACCTAGACATATCGATCGGCTAGTGCAGTTCGATTTTTTTCAATGATTTGTGCATGAGACAGGTCGCCGCAAAATTCGTACCAAAAGCAGCATCGCATAAACATTGCTAATGAGATATTGGACTCTGTCCGCGATGACCCAAATTTGCTCCAGAGGGTCATAACTGGTGACGAATCGTGAGTTTATGGTTAGGACGTGGAAACCAAAGCTCAATCAACTCAATGGAAGCTGCCGCACGAACCAAGACCGAAAAAAACGCGCCAAGCTCGGTCGAATGTAAAAGTTTTGCTTACCGTTTTCTTCGATTGCAGGGGCGTTGTGCATCATGAGTTCTTACCACAGGATAAAACGGTCAATAAGGAATATTACCTGCAAGTTATGCGCAATTTGCGTGAAGCTATTACCCAGAAACGCCCGGATTGGTGGAAGAACAAAAATTGGCTCTTGCATCACGATAACGCCCCCGCTCACACAACGTTGCTTGTGCGCGAGTTTTTGGCCAAAAACAACACACTAATGATACCACAGCCACCGTATTCCCCAGATCTGGCCCCCTGTGACTTTTGTTCCTTCTTGTTCCTGATACGGAAGATGCCCATGAAAGAACCACGCTACGCTACGATTGACGAGATAAAGACGGCAACGAAGAAGGAGCTGAACAAGACAAAAAAATGATTTTTGAAGTGCTTCGAAGATTGGAAAAAATATTGACACAAGTGCATAATATCTCATGGGGACTACTTTGAAGGGGGCAAAATAGATATTAATGAATAAATAAATAATTTTTGAAAAAACCCTAAATTCGCGTTACTTTTTGAACACACCTCGTACTTTTGAAATATCGAAAAAAACAACAAAAAAATTTTTTTTTTTTCGGATTTGTGACCAGTCCCCTTAAACTGAAATTTCAGAGTGAAGCCACCAAAAATCCCTATTTTTAATCCGTAACCCCAAATCTCTGCACAAATATGTAATTTACATATTCATATAAATAGAAATATCAAATAATGTATGTATATGAAATAGGTACACTTCCCAAATCTTGCACAAATATTCGTATTTCTGTGTCGCCCACTCAAAAGTAAGCCGGAAAGACAAAAATAACAAATACATGCACAATCGTCATTTATTTTTCGACACACAGCTCTTGCAATGACATCTGTCAATTCCACTGACTAAATTAGGCATTTCGTCCGCCCCAGCACTGCTCACCTCGTGCGCAACATATAAAAATATCAAAAATATGTATGCACCATTCAACATACAAACAATCACCCAACGCACGCGCCGTACAAGCAAACGCAAATTTCTTATGGCCACCGAACTGCCGAACTGAATGAATGAAGACAACTGCAGAAGTATTTCCAGGAAAGCAATGACGAAATGTAGCGCAATGCTGATGACGAAGGTAGTGCGCAAAATAATTCAACAACAAGACACTTGGAGCCAAACATAGTGAGGCAAATACAAAAGAAAATACAAACAAAAATAGAACTCAAATTCAGGCGCAATCAATAAGAGAAAAAGGAAGGCAAATGAACATCCCGAGACAAACCAAGAGGAATATATTTGTATGTAAGTACAATCACTCATTCATTATTAAAACTCACAACCCAATCAACAAGCACAACTTGCATACATGCACACATACATACATACATACATACATACATACATCTATACATACATACATACATACATACATACATACATACATACATACACTTGTGTATACCCACACGCATGAATTTCGTTACCCACAACTCAGCGGCTGCTTTCAGGGAGCCAGGCACAACAACTTTTCTGCTGCAACTTAAGTTAAAATAAACAGCACCGATGACAGCAATGACATGAGCTAATTAGTGCAAAATAATTATGAGATTTTTATGAATGCAAAACCACATTTGGCTGACTACGAATTATGCCACACGGGAAAGTGTGAGGGGGCTCAGCAACACTTTCATTGGAGGAAGCAACAAAGAAGTTTGAGAAGTTTATGAGTTTGCGGATTTTCAGTGAATAAGAAATTTCGTGTGAATGGCTTATTTAATATGGAAATTTAGACAATTAAGTTAATAATAAGTGACGGAATAACGCGTGTGCATGTGTGAGTGCAGTAAGTAGATATGTTGAAAATCAGTGCAATATTTTTAGAAGTGAAAAAACAGGTGCTCAATATAATGATTATAGAGCAGGCAAATAATATAGGATGGTTCAAAAGTTTCGTGCTCTTAGCTACTCACTAGTTCAGGTGAATAGAAACCAACCCATATTTCTCAGCCATGCATTCTATGCATCCATAATTTTAACTAATAATTTTGTATAATTATTTGTAATTGGCGCTTACGACCTTTCTGGGTGTTTGGCCGAACTCCTTCTCGTATTTGTGGCGTATAGCTTGATGTTTTTCCACAATTGGAGAGACGTACAGTTTTAAGACGACTCCGAACGGCAGATATTTTTTATGAGAATGCAAAAATACAATCGAAAGTTTGCCATTGCCTGCCGAGGGGCGACCGCTACTAGAAAAACCTTTCCTTTTTAGTGTTTCATGCACGGAAATTTGAACCCACGCACTGCCGAATGGCAGTCTCGCAACAACCCATTCGGCTCCGTTCCCTACAGCCATCCAAGAAAGTGCATCTTCTGGACGATGCCAGAGGATTCCAGGCAGAATTGCTAGCAACAAGGCAGCCCAAAAAATCGACTCCGAGATCATGCAAGCCACGGATAGTCAGGCTGTTGTAAAGGTGGTTAACTCAAAACGTATAATTTAGACATTTATATTTCAATGTAGAGAGTAATTAAACTCGCACAGTTAATAGCGCGATATCTCTCTGATATGGGTAACATGGAGAGTAACGATAAGTCGAATAAGCTTGCTAAGTTGGGATCCTGCTTAATCTCGTACAAGGTGGAACCAGTAACAGTCCTCTTCAGTCTGATTAAGGCTTTCCCACTATTGCTGCTTGATAAGTAGACAGTAGAAGGGACTACCAACAAACGCTTTTTCAGCAAGACATGGCCTGACTAAAACTTATTAAAGACCAAACAACTACTTGGGTACGGACTACCCAAAACTAGCCGCGGTTCTCGCAAGACACTGAAGGGCAATAATATATGCCACAGTTGTGGAGGAGTGGGAGAGAAGAAAACTGCTACTGACTATCGCCTCAATTGTTCGGGTTTAGCAAGAGGAAAGTTACGCGCTCTTGGCTCCAACAACAACAGTAGTCTAGCCAAGAGTATTATAAAATTGGGTAGACTACAAATTAGAACCATAGTAGGAACCCTCATAGGACATTGTCTCATGGGAAATCACGCAAGGAGGTTAGGTGTCTGCATGTTTTCTGTCGCAGCTGTAGGAATGAGGAAGAGTTGGAAACAACTCAACACATTTTTGGACATGCCCGGTTGTAGCCAGAAGCAGGAACCGATATTTAAAATCCTACTTCTTAATGAATATGGATAATCTATACACTTAAGGGATCAACAACTTTTTACTTTACTTTTGCCAAAACTCAGGATGGTTCAATCTCGAAGGGGAAATGTAGGCAAGTCCCTACGCTTCATAACGGTCCCATTTCGAGGTTTAAGTGGCATCGCTGTCCCTATGTGGGATGTGGCTGCCAAACCTAACCTAAGGCGGTTACGCTACACAAAAGGTGGAGCCAACTTTGTGTTGCGCTGCTCCAGAATGGAAGTAAAAACAAAGGGAATACTTAGTACTTTACTCAGAGAAAATATTTCGCTAACAGTGTTGCAATAAGATTGAACGCCTTAAGGAAGTGGTAAGACCCTAACTGGTATTTTGTAGCTTCTCGGACTGATGGGCTACGCACTCCTGCCTACAACTGACGTTACAGTGCTCACGACCCTCCTACCCTCAAGAAGAAGAAGAAGAATGAGAATGAAATAATGTAAGACTAGCGAATCTATTCATGGATGCACAGATGGCTTAAAGTTCTAGGGAGCTCTCTAGGCTGAACTTATAGCGGTAATAAAAGCTGTGGCACTGATACAATTAGATAAAATACCTGGAGATGATATATACATATTCACTGATAGCCAGGTAATGATAAAATCCCTCACAAAGCATTCGACAAACTGCAAGGTAGCCATGGAATATGGCACATCTCTTAATGGGATAGCTAAGTCATTACATCTGGAGGTAACATGGATTTCTGGTCATTAAGACATCGTGGGAAACTCCAGTGCAGATAAACTACGAGATAGCTAAGTCATTTCATCTGAAGGTAACATGGATTTCTGGTCATTAAGGGAAACTCCAGTGCAGATAAACTACCGAGACTTGACACCAAGCTGACTGATGAGAACACAGACAATGGCTTGGCCCTTATAGACATATAAGTAGGTTTTGATAAAATTGTAACAACAGCGAATGAAAGATGGCGTCAAGAAGGCACCTGCAGAATCACCCGACAATTGTGGCTGACTTTCAATACTAAACGCGAAGAATCTCCGCTAAGCTAAAATAATCTTAGCATACTAATTTGCGTCATAATGGCGCACTGCCTATTAGACAGACACGACCAGGAGATGAGCGTGTAAGCACATGACTTCCCACATCAGATGACCTGGTAATGTAAATGCTGAACTCGAAAAAGAAATGAGAGGCGGTAAAAAAGTTTGCAGCAAGGATCGTAATAAAACTCCGAAACGTACAACAGAATGGGAGCGCAAAGTAAAAGCAAAGGAAATGCGACCGAGCTTGAGCATACAAAATATGTGTCTTCCAATGAAGCCGTTTTGAAACAGATATCATGTGGGGTAACTGTACTTTGGAACAGACGGCAAGCACGAGAGCCTGAGGTAAGCCTCAAGATGAACCCAAAGAGACGGCAAGTCAATTTCGAGCAACGATATTGCAACTTTCCGATGCTCCATTGGTCACAAAGTAGTGGAGGCTATTGATAGCATATTGAGGAATCTGAACATAGGCACCTGGTGTGTCCAAAATGCATACACACGGCTACAGCTTGAAATGCTTCTAGCAGTCTGAGAGTAGACTAAGCCGAGAGGGGAGGGATGTTATGAGGTTAGTCGGCGCATGCCTGACATGTCACTGGTATGAGGGCACATTTGATGATGCTTCTGAGATTTTCGATGTTAACCTCGACTGGAAAAAAAGACACATGACTTCTGCAGAAGCCATGTAAATGAGAAAGATTCGGAGACGATTTTGGACAGCAGATTTAACATTTAAGTTAGACAATTTTTCAATGAGTTAGAAAGTCTCAGCTCCGTGGAAATCAGTGGTCATTTAAAGTTTCTAACGCTTCATATTCGAGATTTAAATAAGTTCCCCATATGGCATTACAATATTTTATGACCTTGAACACCGTAGGGGACAACCGTTACAACCTAACCTAACCTAAACTTCGAACCGAATTGACGCCTGCGAATATTTGCTAAAACTTAATGAGATCGACCTCACCTGCGACGAAAAGTGGGTCACATTCGAGTGTAAGAACAACAGTCGAGTCACGAACCACAATGAACCAGCTCAAACGATCGCTTAGTCTGTTTGCAAGGAAATTACCCAGTATTAGCTAAGTTTTCATTGAGCCAAACTATCAATTTTACCCACTACTCACCAACAACTCGCCAGATTAAGGCAAGGGATCGACCAGAAATTCCCTCAATTGGTGAATAGAAGGGATATTTTTTAACTACATACCAGAGCCTAGAAACACAACCTACCATAGAAGCTTCTCTATGTCTTACGCTGCATATGTATTCCAGACCTGGCACCAGGAAATTATCAAATTGTAACCAAACATCCAAACATCTGAAAAATATATTTGGTGGCAAAATATTGTATTCAATAGAGGCTTGCGAAAATGAGCCGGTGAAGTTCTCTCCTATTCGGGACGAGGACTTCTTCAAGAGTGGAGTTATGAAATTCAATTCAATTTATAAAGCAATTATTGAAAATAATGGTCCATGCTTAATCAAAATCGGGTGAAAAAAATTGTTGAAAATTGATTGAAGTTCCATATACAAATTATTGCTTAGCTCACCCAGTCTCACTGCCGACCTTTCTGTCAAAGTTCAGGTACTAGTAATTCAGGTGCTACTCCTGAAGATTGCCATAAACTTGTAACTCTTGGCCAAAACAAAAGTATTTGTACATAAAAAATCTGTATATGAAGGATCTGTGGCTAAAAATTACAGCACATTAATACCTTCTGCTCAAATATGAAGGAGATGGTATCAATAAAACGGTCCGCGGATGACATATGGCAAAAATAAATTTTTTGTTTTTTGGTAGGACTGTTATAAGCTTACATGGCAAATTTCAGCGTAATATGTCACATAGTTTGTTTTCTGTGCTACTGTAAACAAGTCAAGCTCGAGTGTGTTCTTCGAATTTAACGATGGAAATTCAAAGAATTTGTTTGAAATTTTGTTATTCCAACAAAATTTCGGCTTCAGACGCCTGAAAAATGTTGCAGACAACCTATGGAGACTCTGCTCTATCGCGTGCACGTGTTTTCCAGTGGTACAAATCGTTCAAAGAGGGTCGTACATCGGTTGAAAACTTGCCTCATGAACGTCGTCCAGCAACATCAGTAAACGACGAAAACATCGGAAAAGTAAAGGAAATTGTGCTTTAAAATCGCACAAATCGCAAAATCGGTTAACGCTGAATATTATTTAGACGTTTTAAACCGTTCGCGCGAGAACATTCGTCTTAAAAGGAAGGAATTGTGGGACAACAAGTCAGGGTTCTTGCATCACGATAATGCACCAGCTCACACATCACGTCTTGTTCGCGATTATTTGAACAAAAATAATGTTAATATCGTTCCGCAAGCACCGTATTCGCCTAATATGGCTCCATGTGACTTTTCCCTGTTTCCCAAGCTCAAGTTGCCGCTCCGTGGAAAACATTTTGAGACAATTGAAGTCATTAAAGAGAATTCGAAGAACACACTCGAGCTTGACTTGTTTACAGTAGCACAGAAAACAAACCATGTGACATATCACGCTGAAATTTACCATGTAAGCTTATAACAGTCCTACCAAAAAACAAATTATTTTTGCCATATGTCATCTGCGGACCGTTTTATTGATACCGTCTCCTTCATATTTGAGCAGAAGTTACATCCATATACTTTATTCCATTTCTAAAACCTCCAATGGTTTGCACTTCCCCCAAGTAACATATATTCCACACTAAAGCTAAAAAACGAAAATCTCTCATGCCGCAGGTGTTGCTCATTAGTCACTTATCCACATCATTTGTCTCTTCTCGCTCACAGAACGTAGCAGGTACTCAGCTACAATGGCGTCTTCAACTGACACAGTCAAGCTTTTATTACTTGTCATACATCTGGAGAGTAACATTACGCTGTGGAGTTGACAGATTTCGAACGCATATCGGCCATTTTGCACGAAGCGTCACGTCCTCGACTACTTTTCTCGTCGCACACACACACACGCGCACATATCTGCCAATCCACTATGCATGTCGCCACGTGACGCTAATGGGCCCGCCAGCTATGCATGCATATGTATGAGTGTAACGTTCTAACCACACGTCCGACGTAAAGAAATTTCTTTGCACTCTAGCCGCTTGCCGGTCGCAAAGCGTTCTTTCTTTGATTTTTTTTTTTTTTTTTTACTCAACTTTCATAGCCTTTTGGCTATGCCGGCAAGACGAGGACTTTTTGAAGTACTACGCCAGGAACAATGCCACATCCTTCTTTTTCTTGTTTTCTCTTCTACTTTGCTTTTTTTATATATTACTCCAGCGTATTTTCGTTTTTTTTTTATCTGGCACTTCATTTGCCACTCGAGAAGTGCTGCGAAGAAAGAAGAGCAGGACGAAAATATAAGTTTACACAACTACACAAAACACTAAACGAGTCGAAATTCCTTCTGCTACACAGGCACACAACTTCTGTTAATAACGCCCGTACAGTGTTGCATTTTGTGTGTTTATGTGTATGTGTAGAACTTAGTTGTCCATATGTAGTGCTTTTCACACATGCTTTGTTTCAAAATCTGCAACTTGAGTAAGAAAAAAGTGCAGAAAGTCACAAGAATTTTGTTTTTCTTCTCTGCTCTTCGCCTGCTCACTTCATCTAGGCAACAATGACTTTACCCCAGTAACACTTTATTCACTTTTATTGTAGCTACATTCTTCATTCTTCCATTTGTGCTTTGGCTGCATTTTAGTCTTATTCTGCTTTTGCACTTCAGGTATTTCTCAGGTAGTTTTTCAAGTGGTGCCACTATTTCTTACTTAACAATTGTCGTTCTTGAGTTGCTATTGTTGTTTGTTGCATTTTTGTTGTTATTGTTGGTTGGCTTTGTTTTCTGCGAATCCTTTTATTGTGTCGGTAACTCTGACATGGCATTGACATCAAATTAAATCGTCCAGTAAATAAAATAATACCTAATAAAAGGCAAAAAAACGAATTAAAAAACAAACTTGCTTTCAAATATTTGCTTTGTGGAAAAGTTTAAGGTAGAAATGTAATAAATGCTGAAATCTACTTAACTCTTGGAATTTACGGCAGACCAGAGCTGGTGCAGTGGCATTGCAAAAGTGGTGGTGCAAAACCACCCTTCGACTGGTATAGGATCTACTTCAATACCCAATGTGGGCATGAAACATCAAGCAATAGAAGAGGTTTTTTTCTAAAACACGAACGAAGAGCCGACTTTATGAGCTAACTCCTTTATTGAATTGTGCCAGCTCACAGCGAAATCCCCGACCCCCCAACGAAGTACCAATGAAATGGCGAAAGAACTATAAATATCTGACCACAGCATCCGCCGCATACTGAAAACTGATCACAAAGCCAAGCCTTTCAAGATGCAAAAGTCGCTTGATCTCACACCAAAACTGCAAGAAGTCAGACTTGAGAGAGCGAAGGAGTTGCTTCGCTTGGCCCAAGCTATCAATTTCCAAGCACGGAGCTTTCTGACGAGAAAATTTTTCAAATTGAGCAATTCGTAAACTCCTAAAATGATAGCATTTATTTGACCGACCGTTCATACAAGAATTTGAGACATCGATGGGCCACCAGGAGGCAGCACCCGGCACAGGTAATGGTTTGGAATGCTGTAACCGCAGATTGGCGCTCTCCAATCGTTTTCATCGAGTTTGGCGTCAAGGTAAATGCGCAATATTATCGGGAAAGTATTCTGGAGGTTGCTTTGAAGCCGTGAGCAGACAAACATTTTGTGGCAGACGATGGACGGCTCAACAGGACTCGGCACCATCTCACAAAGCTTGAGTGAATAAGAATGGCTAAAAAACAACGTTCCGAGCTTCATAACGTCCACACAATGGCTCTCAAATTCACTTAACGTGAATCCGATGGATTATTCCCTTTGAGCCAAGGTCCGAACTAAACGAGTCACCAGTATCGAGGCGCAGGTCACATTCGGATAGCTTTCGAGGTTATATGCAAGGCAAAAGTTGGTCATATCGAGCAAAAGTAAATTGATTCTTAATTTTCTTTTATTTCCACACATTTTTACTTGGAATTGAATAAAAGTAATTTTCCAAACTAAATTTATGGCCTTTTTAATTGGCAGCACTTCGAGTGACGGATCCTGTAGAAGCATTCCTCATGCTTTTTGATAATGCAGGCAGAAGTAGCGAGCTCCGATCGTTAGCACAGACCCAAATCCTACCACCGCCCCCGACTACCTACTTGGAAAAGCTGTACAGGATGACACAACAAGTTCTGGAAAAGTTCTCAAAGAAATATCAGCAGAATAAAAGAATAGATGAAGAAGTAATGGCCGAATGGGTTGGTGCGTGACTATCATTCGGAAGTAGTGCGCGTGGTTGACAAATGACTTTTTTTTCAACAGCAGTCGCCCCTTGGCTGGCAATAGCGAACCTCCGAGTGTATCTGCAGCGAAAAAACTCCTCATGAAAGCAAAACAAAAACAACCATTTGCTGTCCGGGGGTGGCGTAAAATTGGGGATCCCTACAAAATGCAGTATATCAAAATTATTTTCGTACGAAATACTGTAAATTAACGTAACAAAATTCTGCAGTGACAAAATTCTGTATTTACAAAATTCTGTAGAAACAAAATTCTGTACTATCTTAAAAAAATTCTGTACTGACAAAATTGTGTATTGACAAAATTCTGTATTGACGAAATTCTGTACTGACGAAATTCTGTATTAACAAAATTCTGTATTGAAAAAATTTTGTGTTGACAAAAGTCAACGAAAAAAGGAGTTCTACGCAAAAATACGGTGGATTGCGTAGCCGGAGTTGGACTGATGAGGGTTATTTTTTTGAAGCACGGCCGAAAGCCGCCCACGCGAAAAGGAGTTCTACGCAAAAATACGGTGGATTGCGTAGCCGGAGTCGGACTGATGAGGGTTATCTTTTTGAAGCGCGGCCGAAGGCCGCCCACGCGAAAAAGAGCTCTACGCAAAAATAGGGTGAATTCTATCGAAACTGAAGAAAAAAGTACGCACTTTTTTTATAAAATTTGTTGAATTTCTTATCATTTACTTACAGCATTTCGACAATACAGAATTTTGTCAATACAAAATTTCGTCAATGCAGAATTTCGTCAATACAGCATTTCGGCAATACAGAATATTTTTTGTAGAATTTTGAAATACAGAATTTCGTATACAGCATTTTGTAAACAGAATATTGTATCATACAGCATTACGTACCCAACCCGTAAAATTGTAGGTCCCTCCATTTATGGACAAACATCAAGACGCTCACCACAAATAGGAGAAGCAGCTCGACCAAAACCTGAAGCGAGTGACTTAATCCACAGCTGTAGCAGCTTTCTAAGTTCTGCTAGTGTGGTGTAGTCACCGATTGTCATCGTCTAACACATCTAATGGTAGGCCACAGCAACAACAACAACAACATAATCCTTTCGAACAATCGTCCCCAGTCAGTCGATTCTGTGATAATGAGACGAGATGGTCAAGATGAGATGGCCAAGATTCATATTCAGAAAATATTTGTAACGAGTGTAATATTCAGTAATAAAAAAACAACAACATGCAGTAAAAAATCATAAACAATTAAATGAAAGCGAAATTACTCGTAGCGCTGTAAATTCCTTCGAAAGCCATTTGGAAACTGTAGCTCAACTTTTGAAAGCAATTTCGGTTAAATGAAATTCAAACGCGCAAACTTTTGAGCAAAAAGAACAATTTACAAATAGAAGTGAAATAAACGTAAAATTTGACAAAAAAAAACTAAAAATTGTTACAAAAAATTAAATTGTTGTCCCAAATTGGCTGAAAAATGTTTCCGCTGAAATGAAGAAATAAAAGACACAAAAATTAAAACTAAAAGTTTCGCTCACAAAAATTGTTTTCGTTCGCCATTTTTATTTTACGCACTCGCCATGCCATTGTTGACATTTTACTACGTATTTGAGAGCAACAACAATATTGCTTTCACACATACACACATATACATACCTATACACAGTTGACGTTAGTATTTGCATTTACTATTATTTTAGATTATTTCTGCTGTTGTTGGTGTTGTTGTTGACTTGTATGTGCGCGCGTGCGTGCATGTGTTTAGTGACTCTCGGACATGTTGTTAAGTCACGTTTTGGTTATCAAAAGCATCCGGTGTGCGACAGCAGCATATGACAGCTACATAGCAGCAGCAGCAGCAGCAAAAACAGCAACAAGAACAACAGAAATGAAATACGGAAACAACGCATAAAGTCACAACGAGCAACATAGTTTTCGAGCGTATTGCAGCGACAACATCAAAAATGAAAGAACAACATGAAGGCTTTGCAGCAGTAGCAACAACAACAACAGCAGTTAGAGTGACAAAAGCGAGACATAAAAGTGATAAGCGTTCTAGCTGCGAATGTAGCAACAGTGATGGCCGCAGTGTGACAGCAGCAACTTTAGTGACAGTAACAGCAGCGAGACATGTCGACAACAATAATAACAACAATACCAGCAGCAACGAACAGAAAACAGAAATGTTGACAACGCAATTTTGCGCGCGCAAAAAAAATAGTTTTCCCTGACAGCGTGTGAACATTTGTTAGTTAATAAAATTTTTGCGTGCAAAATGGACAGAAATAAAAAAAAAAATGCGCGCAGCGAGTGGATAGCGTGAGCTAACACTTGCTGCTATGGAGGTATGGCAAAAATATAAAAGCAATAATAAGAAAAAAGGTGAAAGCGGAAAAATTTGAAAAAAATCAGAAAATTGTAAAATAAATAGAAAAAAATTGGACAACATGAAAACTTTGAAATCGATTTGCGCGCTGGGAAAAGCAAGGTTTTTTCGGTTTTTTTTTTGTCATACTTTCGGCTTCCAAATTTTGAGTGCTGTCAACACTTCGAATATCAAATAGTTTGACACTTTATCTATGCAGTTGTGTGGAAAGGTGAAAGTTTCTGGATATGCGCGCTATTTCTATGAAAAATATTTTTTGTTAAAAATTGGTTTAAAGCTGATTTACAGTGACTGACAAAAAAATTGGAACCTGTAAATTAAATAAGGTTTAAGAGTAAACGAAATTTCCATTACATTTGCATAAATTTAAGAGTATTTTGGCTAATAATAAAAAATAAGTTTATTTACAGTGGTGGTTAAAAAAGGTTTAAGAGTAAACGAAATTTCCATTAAATTTGCATAAATTTAAGAGTATTTTGGCTAATAATAAAAAATAAGTTTATTTACAGTGGTGCTTAAAAAAATTGGAACTTGTAAAGTTGGTAAGGTTTTGGATTAAAATTAAATTTGTCAGGCATTTCTATAAATTTATGAATATGTAGGATGAAAATTAAGTAAAAGTTTATTTACAGTGATGGGCAAAAAAATTGGAACTTTCAAAGTTTGTAAGATTTAAGCTTAAAACTAAATTGTCCTCACATTTCAGCAAATTCAAAAATATTTTGCCTAAAAATTTAGTCTAAGTTTATTTACAGTGATGGAAAAAAAAAATTTGTAACTTGTAAAGTAGATAAGGTTTTGGATTAAAATTAAATTTGTGTTTAATTTTTATAAATTTTTGAAAATTTGGGATGAAAATTAAAAAGTTTATTTACAGTGATGGATAAAAAAATTGGTACTTTAAAATTTCATAAGATTAATTTTCCTTACATTTCAGAAAATTTAAAACCATTTTGCCTAAAAATTGAGTCTCAGTTTATTTACAGTGATGGAAACAAAATTTGGAACCTGTAAAGTTGCTAAGGTTTTGGATTAAAATAAATTTGTCTTTCATTTTTATAAATTTATGAATATTTTGGCCAAAAAATGAGTCTAAGTTTATTTACAGTGGTGGTTAAAAAAATTTGAACTTGTGAATTTGGTAAGGTTTTAGACTAAGATTACATTTGCCATACGTTTCTAAAAATTTATGAATATTAAGAATGACGATTAAGTAAAAGTTTATTTACAGTGGTGGATAAAAAAATTGGAACTTTTAAAATTTGTAAGATTTAAAATTAAAACTAAATTGTCCTCGCATTTCAGCAAATTCAAAAATATTTTGCCTAAACATTGAGTCCAAGTTTATTTACAGTGATGGAAAAAAATTTTGGAACTTGATAAGGTTTACGAATAAAGGAAATTTCAACTATATCTGTTTAACTTTAAGAAAATTTTGTCTAATAAATAAATCAACGTGCTGGTTAAAACAATTGGAACTTTAAAAGTTAGTAAGGTTTTAGATTAAAATTAAATTTATCCCACATTTCTATAAATTTTAAAACACTTTGACTGAAAATTTATTGGAAGTTGATTTACAGTGGTGGATAAAATATTGGGAACTTGTAAATTTGATAAGGTTTGAAGTAAAGGAAGTTTTACTTATACTTGTATAAATTTAAGTTAATGCTTATTTACAGTGATGGATAAAAAATGTGGAACGTTGGTAGGATTTAAGACTAAAATTAAATTTGTCTAATAGTTTCCTTATTGAATAATAATTAGCTTTAAACTTAAGGTCGAGTTGACTTGCTGTGGTGGATACAATAACTGGAACTTGTAAGTATTCCCCATTTCCTTTTATATAAAAGTGTTATTCCTCCCTAAAATATTTATTTAAGAGATTTGTATCGGTTTAAATACCCATGCATAACTTTTTTGAGAACATTTTTTTAACTTAAGTTTCCAATTTTTTTGCAGACCTTATTTTTCAACTCCAAGCGAAACCTAAAATAATTAAAGTTTTTCATTTGTGGGTGCTCTAATATATATTTATATTATATTAGAAAGATTCCAAATTAGAAATGTATGCCTTTAAAAAAAATGTAAGCCATTTCATATCAAACGATTTTTATTTAGGGACTTTTTACGAATTTCGTAGTTGCCTTGGAACTTCTTCTTCTTCTAGATTGGCGCGGTAATAGTTTAAACGATTTTGGCCGAGTTAAACAAAGAACGTTGATTCTTTCTTGAGCTAACTGGCACCAGTGGAACACACCAAGTGAATTCATGTCCTTCTCCACCTCATCTTTCCAACGCCGAGAAGGTCTTCCTCTTCCTCTGCTACCAACAGCCGGTACCGCATCGAATACTGGCAGAGCCGCAGCGCTTGTATCCATTCGGACGACATGACCCAGCCAACGTAGCCGCTGGATCTTTATTCGCTGCGCTATGTCTATGTCGTCGTAAAGCTCATACAGCTCATCGTTCCATCGCCTGCGATATTCGCCGTTGCTAACGTGCAAATGTCCAAAAATCTTCCGCAGAATCTTTCTCTCAATCACTTCAAGCGACGCTTCATTAGAAGTTCTGCATCATACGTTAGGATGGGCATGATGAGAGCCTTGTAGAGTGTTAGTGTTGTTCGTCCGTCATGTTTTAATAGCTCCACTGGCAGTCCGTTGTTGTTGTTGCCCTGTCAGTGTAGTGTAATCACCGGTTGTCTTCGTCTAGCTCATCTAACGGTAGGCCCAGGAAACTTGTTGTTTCGACAGGTTGGGTCCAGAAGGAGAGGGGTGTTAGATGAGTGGCATGTGAAAAGGTGGTTAGTGTCGTGCGGAGGCATATGTTTAGCATGTCGGGGTCGTTCTGAATAGGTAAGAGTTTAACTTGCTACAGTATCCAGAACGTAATTGTGCCAAGGTTACGCATGACTCTCGGATAAATTGGAGCTCTTCGTCTGCAATGGGTGGTGGTTGGACTCCGATGACGGCATTCGGGGGTCGAGAGCTTAAGAAGGTGGTAAGAGTCTCCCTAGGAATTGTCTGTCTTTACACTGTCCGTTCCAGTAATAGTCGGTCTGGAGCAGTCGCTTGCTGAGCAGTTTATTATGATCCTTCATAGGGAGCATATAGGCCTCGTCATGTAGATGTTGTATAGGGGGCATCAGTAGTGATCCTATCGCAGTCCTAATGGCATAGTTTTGACAAGTCTGTAGCTTCATCCACTGCGAGTCACTGGTTCCAGGCGACCAGACAGGCACAGCATAGTTTAGAACCGGCCGGCCTATTGCCTTAAATGTCGATAGCAATATTTCTTTGTCTTTGCCCCAAGTGCTGCCGGCAAGCTATTTGTGGACCTTGTTGCAGTCCGTCGACTCTCGGGGTTCTGAACTGGCTTCCCTCTAAACAAGAAACCATAGCTCTGATCTCAAAGCTCAAATAAAAATTAGTCCGCTATTTGGCACAGAGGTGGAAAAATTACATTTTTGTCTCTCATTGGCTGATATTCAAAATATATTTTACTTCTTTTGAAATAAATTTGCGTTACAGGTGGTGTGGTCACGGTTTTAGACTCACGTCGAAGAAGTATTACATTTTTATACCTATTCGCTATTGTAGATTCGTAAACACAAAGTGTGAGGACCAGCTACATAGAGTTCAGAGCCTGTGAGGACTTTCTTTATTCTTTTTAATTCATGAAAAAAATTTTATAAATTACGAATGTTTGTTATTCAAATAATTTTATATATTAATACAAAAACTCGTTTGTTCTCAACCAATTTCCTGCTGGGCTGTCATAAAAACATTAAAATGGCATACACTTTTTTTTATGCGCGAGAAAACTTTAAATGGCAACAAGTGAAATTCTCATTTCCGCTTTTTAGATAATTAAGTAAGCATTACCAGCCACTAAAGAAGCAGTAACACCCCTCCGCGTACGCAGCCAAGCAGGCCGCATCTTCATTATGCTAAGCAGTGCAACAAAAACATGCACACGCATACAAATACAAAAACACTTCACCACACTTTTCCGTACACGCAACGATGTTAAGTTGACATTTCATTGCGGTTGAATTAGTTGCAGTTGCAGAGAAATGAGATTCAAAAGAAAAGGTGGAAAACAGAGTTTGCAGGCGCCACTGCCTACTACGCAGGGGAGCTAAGCACAAAATCAAGCAACAAATAATTTTACAAAAGCAATCTATTTATATACCTACTAAATTTACTTACAAATCCAAAATGATGTGGGCAGCGGGTAGGGCACGGCCTAAGAAGCGTTGACGTTTTGCGGCCTGAGTCGGTTGGAAAAGTGGTTTGAGGCGCAAGGAAAAGTTGTGAAGTTGTAAAGTTGGCATATATTTTAAACATTCTGGCGCAACGAGAAGCCACAAAAATATAAAACCAAAAAATTTTCACAGTAAAGAAACAAAGATAAAAAATATTGAAATATGAACACAAATGCCATGCGCTGCATGAAAAATATGTAAATATGTATTTCCGGCCGGCGCTTAGGGAGAATGCAAACAGTGCTGAATGATGATAGCAAACACGACGAGCAAGAGAGCGCAAGCGTGCTGCGGTTAGCCACATAAACATGCCACAACCAAAAGGCGAAAGTCGAGAGGCAAAAGCGTTGCGGCAACTGCAAACTAAGCATATTTTGCATATTTTCGAGCCACCCAACACTAAAAAATCCAAGCAAAACACGGCAACGATTGAGTTGGAGAAAGTGGATGCACCGCTTCAACGTGAACTGATTTCAGCAAGTAGCCTAGTTTTTGCTGACGGTTGTGGTTTATATTTTATCAACGCAATGCAGTGTTGCATGTGAAGCGCAACAACAGCAATGCCGGCAACCGAGCACTCCCTGTAGTACAGTTAATTAAATGCGAGCAACGAGGTCACAATTAAAACGTGTCCAATGAAGGAGCAGCAGAGATGGCGAAGAGTATTACATAAACAAAAAAAAACTAGTCGAGCATTGCTGTATTTAAATTATGAGCGAAATACATACACAATTTTGTGTAAATGTCACACATTTACCAACGCAACTTTGCTGCCGCTTCTGCTACTGCTGTTCCCCACTAATGTTTTTTCATACACTTGACTTTTCATTTTGCCACCTCGTTTCGAGTGCTCTTGCGCAACTCCCACTAGTCTGCTAGAAAGATTCATTTATTTACCAGCGCATACGCCTACAAATATGCAATGTAGTTGGAGTGCACAGCAACCGAAATTCCTTTAAAGTTAAGTTAGCGCGCAGTTTGAAAGAAATTTCAGAAAAAACTAAATATTTTTGTTAATATAGAAACCAAAAAAAGTTACTCAGAATTAAAAACAACAACTCTGAAACTTTCTATACTCCACTCTCACCCGTCGTAGCGCATCTGACTGCTTTAAGCGAAACCCCTACGTTGCTTTTCCTACGCAGCTTTTGTTTAATTTTTTTACATTTTTTTTATTGTGGTCTCTTTGGTTTCTATTTACTTGAGTTGCCTTGTTTTCTTACTGTTTATTTATTTCTTTTTTGTACTCTTTATTTTCCATTTCTGTTTACGGTTTCTGCTGATTGCCACCGTTTTTGCTGTTCCGCCTGCCGGTCGCTAACCGCCACTGCCTATGTAAACTTTTAATTAACCCCGAAGGCAGCAAAGTGGCCCAACTAGCTCCACAAAATAGCCGGAACTATGTGTTGTATATTTCGCCGTTGGTAAACTGGCGAATGTAGTTGCTTGTGTTGTTGCTGATTTCGCGCGAAAATAATCAAGCGAGCCCTCCGCCTCTGGTAAGGCTGCAAATTAGGCGGCAATGAGACCACCCGACCACGAATATAACAAGCTGATGTGGATTATCACTGCTGTGATCGTGGGTGAGGTGGGGAAAATTATGCAGGTTTTCTAAAGCAAATTCAGAGCTTTCAGAGTTCATACCCGTCGGGCTCAAAAATTTCTCACTTTTAAGGCTGAAAAATGTAATATATTCCTCGATAATAGAAATGAAATATCTCCAGTAAATTCACCTCAATTTCACAACTATGATATTCAATGGCTATGCCACTACAGGTTTCAACTGTCAGCTGTCATTTACCTGTCATGACAAAACCTACGCTAAGAGTACTCGTTTTGTCAAAAAGATATGACTGAACACCCTCAGGTCCAATATATCAGCTTCTCTTCATCAGAGGCACTTCAAGGCTTAATACTGTCAGCTGTCAGCTGTCATGTGTCATTTTTTTTTTCGAACTCCATTTATTCCATACAATCTGTCATAACAATAACAATAAGTACTATTTTTACCTACAATTTAAATAACATGCATGTTAAGTACATGCTCGAGACTACTGGCTTTATCAAATGTGTATGGTTGAGTATTGTCCGCCTTCAACTAATAACTTGAAAATCTGGAGGAAAACTGCTGGATTCACCAATTAGAAGTATTTTTGAGCATTGTCAGCTGTCAGCTGTCATCTGTCAGCCTGGCGTTTTCTAAGGTTACTCGCTTTGTCAAATGAATATGATTCAGTATGATCAGCTCTTGCCTGTCAGTTTGGCGTTACTTAAAACAGCGTTTGCCAATTGAAAGAGTTCAAGTACTGTCAGCTGTCAGTTGTCAGTCACAGTTTCGCTTGAGGATACTTGATTTATGAAATGAATATACTGGCAACTACCAATTGACCACTTTATTCAGTACTTCAGCTCTTCTCTGTCAGTTTGGAGTCACTTAAAACTACTAGCTTTGTGAGTTGCAAGAGTTCAAGTACTGTCAGCTGTGAATTGTCAGTCGCGGCTTTGCCTAAGAATACTTGATTTGTCAAATGAATATTGTTCAGTACTGTCAACTATCATTTGCACACTTGATGTCGACGAAATCACCTAATTGCCAAAGTGCTTTCAGTACTGTAAGTTGTCAACAGACCAGTGTATACCCTCGTTTAGTCCAACCAGAACATTCTCCACTCACATCCCGTCAAGGGAAGAGTAGACGGAGGGCTACACTTGGGGGCAGGGCCTGGTGAACTTGTTCACGGATGGATCGAATTGGAAAGAAAGGTTGGCGGAGGAGTCTTTTGCGAGGGGCTCCCCATCAGACTAAAATTCAGGTTACCGGACCACTGCAGTGTGTTCCAGGTAGAGGTAGCCGCAATCAAGGAGGCAGCAGATTGGCTGCTCAAATGCGTACTAACAGTCAAGAAAGTAAATATTTACTCCGACAGCCAAGCGGCAATAAGGGCCCTCGTGTCTATGACGGTGCATTCGGAATTGGTCAAGGAATGCTTTCGACTGTGTCCGAATTCCTTGACATCAGCCTCATCTTGGTTCCCGGTCACAGCGACATTGTGGGAAACTGTGAGGCGGATGAGCTGGCCAGACAAGGGACATGTGAGGTGATTTCCCCGCGAAGGGAAAAAATTGGGATCCCCCTGACTACCTGTGGTCTGCTCCTGGAAAGATGGGCATCGCGCCAACTCACATTTTTTTTTTTTTGGATAATCTGTACCGCGAGTGACACCTCTGTCTTCACTGACAGTTCCAAGATGGAATCGGGAGTCTCTAAATCAGCCAATTTATCTATTTCTTTAAAATTGGCGAATACTGTTAGAGTTTTCCAAGCAAAAGTCTTTGCGGCTCTGCAGTTATGTAATATGTTTAGGGAACGTAGGAGCGAGAGAGATGTTAACATTTTTTTATAGCCAACCGTAATCAAGGCTCTTTCGACGCCATAATGATCCAAATAAGTCACCTCCTGTAAGTAGTAGATCAAATCTCTTGGGTGTGCATGTAACATTCCCTTGATCTGAGTTCCAGGACATAGAAACGTAGAGGGAATGAAATTGCTGAAGAGCTTGTCTGAAAGGGGGCTCAATTGGTCCCAGAGACTTCCTACCCGGTCATTGGTATCCCCCTGATGGTTGTTAAAGGAGAATCGCACAAATTATTTCTCGGGAAAGTGCAGAAAAACTGGAGCTCAATTTCTTCATGTGCTATTTCGACAAACCTTTGGCTCCAGGACAACATGAGAAGGACGCAGAAAGTCATGGGGACTCCACGGCATTCAATTTTCGAACTCGTAACTGATTTTACCGGTCACTGGATAATCGGATCACGTGTGAAAAAGCTAGATTTACCGTTTAGCCCTCATTGCAGAGGCTGTGGGGACCTTTTAGGGATGGAGAATGTTGAGCACTTTCTCTGTAAATGTCCAGGTTTGACGATTAAGGGTGTTCCTTTCTTTGACGCCCTGAGGCAGTGCCCCACCCTAAATCCTATCAACCTTCTCCACTACATCAACAGCTCTGGCTGACTGTAGATACCTGCCTGTTGGAGGTCACATCATGGTATCAAACGGCTCTTTAGTGTTACTTGGGCAGTGCCAGAGTGGTACTTCAACCATTTCACCTACTTACCCACTGGCGCGCATTTTATCTATCAATCCGGGCGGCTATAAAAACTTCTCAGTTTGTCAAATGTTTTGTTGTGGTATTTTGTGATAACTGTAAGTTGTCATTCGTCAGTTTTAATATCAAATACCAAATATCATATAGAATATAATATGAAAAACTTGCTCACTTCAATTGGTCTAAGTGAGCCTAAATTATCATAGAACACCACCCTAACAGAATTCATCGTGCTCGCTTTTCCAAAAGTAAGAGTTTGAAACTGTCAGCTGTGGATCTGTCAATTGTCATCTGTCAGTCGTAATTTGTCAGCTGTCATCTGTCAGCTATACCCTGTCAGCCTAGAGAATAGCTGAATAGGCTGAATAGCGCATTTCTACCATATTTATGACATAAAAGTGTAAATTTAAATACGACTGCAGTTTCGCTGGCCTTTGAAAGGAACTTCAATCTAGCAGAAACTTTTTCACCATTTAAGAGTTTTAATAACAAATATGTGTGCTCATTGGAACCCTGCCAAATTTCAAATTCTTTCACTCCTTCTTCCTCGCTATCTCTTTTAATCCAAGTCCTTATTATCTGTGTTATTTATTGCAAATACTTTATATCCAGTACTAAATTCACTTGACTGCCTTTTTTCACTCGGCATTGAATATTTTATTTTTCAAATATACGAATGCGCTGCAAAATCTCTTGAAAGAGTCAAAAAAGTCAGTGTACGCAGTAGTTTTTTCTTTGTTTGCCTTAAGTAGTTTTCTATTTTCCCCTTTAGTTTGTTTTCATTTATTTTTCTTTTTATTTATATTTTTTTCATTTCATCTCACTACATCACTAAATTTACGCTCCAATTGCAGCTGTTGTTGTAGCTGAAGGGATATAAATTATTTTTGTGCGCGCTGCTCTTTACAAGTTCGCCCCGCGCACAACTCCCTCACACCAGCAGCGCTCGTAGCGTATAGTTAGGCATACGTTTCCTTTTCTAACAAAAAAAATAAAAATAAAAATCAAAATCGAACTAGCGCCAATTGTCGCCCGAAGCGTCACGGTTCGCCGCTTACTGCCCATTTTCTCTTCCACGAAGCTTTACACTGCACGCTTGGCGATTGCCAAATGTCGCTGGAAGGTGCGATGCGGGTGATATAAAGTCCATATGAGTTTGCATGCAAGCAAGTGGTGCAATTTTTACGCCCTAATATGTATGTATGTATGTGTGTAAGGGTATATGTACACATATGTATATCTATATGCTCAGTTGCACACTTTTTCAGGGAAGCCGTGAAACGTGACACGCACAGCAGCCAACTGATACTTTAACTTTCAGCTCAATTTCCACTGTCGCTTCAATGCAATTTTAAGCTTGAAATCCGTTGAAGAATTTATTTTTTTCACATGCACGCGCATATGTATGTGTGTTAAATATTCAATTTGCAGTTGCAAACAGTATCGGGCAATGGGGGAGCGTAAATGCTGCTATAAAGCTAATAAAAGCGATGGCTTCCAAAGTGTGTGTGGCAACAGCTGTTTGCGCTAAAAAGAAAAAAAAAACGAAATAGTCTTAAGTCATAAGCGCATTTATTGAAGGTGAAAGTGCTGATGAAATGTTAGCTTTGAAATTGAAATTTTCGGGAAAAGTTCTTAAATAAAAGTAAAATAGTTTAGTGCGTAGAGAATGAGTTGACGAGTACTCCACTACTCGTTCTCTATATGAACGAAATATGAGCCCGAAAATACGGTACTAAGCACCATTCATCACTGCAGCAAGGAAACAAGCTCAAGCTTATCTCAATTTACCGAGATTTCAGATAGGCGCATGATCACATCGGACCCCAGGGTTCAAAAAAATAAAATAAATTCATGAAAAAATGTCATCCTACTCAGTCGCTCACGCTTTGGCCTCTAAATGTACACTTAAGGGTACCCGGTGGTCTAAAGCACGAAAATTTCACCTATTTTCACGATTTTTTTTTTTTTGCCATTAAAAATTTAAAAAACGATGTTTCAAGTTTTCAGGCTTATTAATACGTTTATTGAGCATACAAAAAAAATGTTTTTTTACTTTTGAAACAATATTTATTATTATAAACATGCCGCTGAAGATGACCCTCTCGAAAAATCGAACCCGGACGGCGTAGATGATTTCGAAACTACTACTCATCGGAAACACAAAATTCAAGAGGATTCTTAATCAGGAAGAGTGCAGTTATGGTCAGAACTAGAACAAATCGAAAAAATGAAAAATTGACAAAATGGCGCACTTTTGAAAAAAAAGTTCGTAAAATCGGGTTTTTTTCACTAGTTTTTTAGTTTATAAAATAGGAAATTATTTAAATAAAATTATGATTCTAGTTCAGACGATAGCGATACATATTGTGAACAACATATCAAAATTTCGAGTGATTCGGTTGAATAGTTTTTTTTGTTTTCATCCCCGCCGTGCCGAAAAAAGTCGTTTCTAAATAAATGAGTTTAAAGTTTGAGGTTCAGGAGCGCACGAACCGCTCTCTACCTAGTTAATGGGCTATAGAAGCTATAATATTGGGAATTTCCACATCAAATTCTTAACATAATATGCTTTCGAAATATCGAAAAAACAAAAAATCGATTTTTTGAAAATTCTAGGCCTCCGGGTACCCTTAATATAAAGCCGCAAATCTGTATCGCTGTCTACCACTATTTAAAAAGCAGTGTAAAGTACTCTTTTATGTGCTCTAAGTTCGAAGTACTTACATAGCCACGGGGCTACGCCATCTTCACCCTAGCAATGCAGTGCAGAAATTTTACTTAATGAAATGTCGAAAAATATATCATTTCAGGCAAATTTTTTATTATTCTATACCCATTTGCGTGGCATGTCGTCTGGTCGATATCGACGGCGCTTCCATGGCATCCTCGGCTACAGCAACAATATTCTCTGCAGAACGGCTACTCGGGGGTCTGCCACGCCTGGCAGCATCTCGTGTTGTGCCAGTCTCTTCGAGGCGAGCGGCTAAACGTCGTAGTGTTTCACCATTAGGCGTTGGACGGCGAGGAAATCTGCGACGAAATTTACGTTGTGCCAAAGTCACCGACCGATTATTGGTCAAATAAATAGTCACCAATATTCCGCGTTCTGGAGCAGTGTAGCGTAACATTGTTTATTAACGTGTATTTCGCATGTGTTTACTACACAAATGTCAAAACAGAACTGACATTAGGGGCCAATCGCAAAATTTATAGCATTTTCTGATAGGAGGATTACTTTAGCGCCACTTGTTATTAATCAATATTTAAAAGAAATTGTATGTGAATTATTAGTTAATATCTACCTACAAACATATATGAGTCCGAGGTGCGCACGTAACTTTCCACGCACACATGGAAATGAATTTGAAACTTTAAATGATCCAATGAAAATTTACGACGGTGAGTGCGTGTGTGCGATTGTATAATTTCACATAAATCCATACAATAAGCGATGCAAAGCGGAGCATAAAGGTACATACAAACAGCAAGTCGCCAACAAAAGCTAGCATTTGAAGTGAAAGTAAGTGTAACAAGTTCCGCTGTAATCAAGCCTGCTCAACTACCTTACCACCAGTTTGCTTGCAGCTGAAGCAGTTCGTTCTCTGCCCTTTTTCAATACTAACAACTGGTATTTTTACTAAGGCTACTACTGAGCAGTATCCACTGTTTTTGGTACCTAAAGACGACCTAATACCCACAGTTTTATTTGGAAGGAAATTTGATGTCAGATTTACATTGCGCGAGCAATGGAGCAATCCAAAATGCATTCAGAGAGATTTGACGGATATTTTCTTTACCGATGGATCCAAAAATGAAATAGGGTCTGGAGCCGTATGGTACTTAAACGATAGTAATAGGTATCACTATGCTATGGGGGAAATGGCAACTGTTTTCCTAACGGAAGTTTTTGCCATCCTGAAAGTAGCCGAATAGATAATCGAGAGGAGCGGGAAACAGATTGGAGTTTTCAGTGACAGTCAGGCTGCACTGAAGGCCCTGCAAACGCGAAGCAAACCTCAAATATTGTTCAAGAATGTAAGAAGAAGCTTAATTCTGTCGCAAGACAAAACACGATTGTACTTATATCGGTTCCAGGACACTCCGGTGTTCAAGGGAACGAATTGGCCTACCGTGGATCAGCGGTTCCCCCACAAAGGCCAGAGACAATAATCGGAATCAGTTCCGCAGGAATCATGAATTGAATCAGCAATTATGTAAGCAATTTACATAAAGAGCGATGGTCCGGTCTAGCACGCTGCTGAACTGCAAATGCTTTGTGACAAGTCCGAACAGAAAATTGTCAAACTTTCTACAAAAACTTGGAAGGAAAGACGTTCGGTTGATGGTCGGTATTATTACAGAACACAACCCATGGGGTCAGCATATGACCACCATTGGAATCATTGAGTATCCGATTTGCCTGTCTTGCTTGTAGGAGGCGAATAGCACTGAGCACTTTCTCTGTGACTGTCCTGCCTTTGCTAGAGCAAGACTACCAGTTTTGGATTCCGATGTCGTGAGAATGAGTAATATTCGTTCTCTAAAACTGGAGGATATTTACAGATTTGCCAAAAAATCTAGAAAATTCTCACAGGTCTAACTACCTTTGTCTCTGTCTCTATTCTTTCCTATCTCTTTCTCTGATACTTTTCTCCTTCCCTCCTTGACTATCTGTCCTCTTTCCAGAGCTTTAAATACAATGGGCTTTCTAGCCTGAGTGTTTTAGGAGCCCCCAAATCTCCTGGCGCTCCTTGGCGCGACCTTTTCAAATTTCAATTTCAAAGCTATTACATACGAGATGTGAACTGTCCGCTTAAGTGTCTGCTTTGTACCAGTTATTGAAGTAGTTCATAATGTACAAAAAGTCAGATGATTGTCACATCAACATTTATAGCATGCTCATATATGGTATGCGAAAACATTTGTTTTTCATACATCTCTAATTCGTCATTTTGTAACTAGTACAATTGCAGTCATTTCCTAACTAGTACAATCGTGGTCACTCCCGAACTAATCTGACTTGTAATGAACTAGCAAGCCCATTCATCAGTGTTATGCCAGTTAACGAACTAATTCATACTATATAGACAAAAACTCAGCTCATTGACTCTACCAACATTTATAGCTTTCTCATTTCTAGTATACGAAAAAAATGTATTGCATACACCTCTAATTGGTAATTTTACAACTAGTACAAATGTAAGCAATTTGAAATTAGTAAAGTTGGAGTGACTTTGCAACTAGTACAATTGTAGTTACTCCCGAACTAGTTTGACTTATATTGAACTAGCAGGCCCATTCATCAGTGTTTACGAAGTAGTTCATAATCTACAAAAAGTCAGATGGTGGACTCTATCAACTTTCTCATTTGCATACACCTTGGTAATTTCGTAACTGGCACAAAGGTAGGTAATTTCCAATTAGTACAAGTGTAGTTCCTTTGCAACTAGTATAATTGTAATCACCCCAAACCAGTCTGATTTTTTAATGAACTAGTAAGCGTTATCAGTGTTATACCACTCAACTAACTAATTTACAATTTATGAATGTAATGAATGTAATTTACAATGTATGAAAATCATTTATACGAAAAACATTTGCTTTGCACACACCCCTCATTGGTAATTTTGTAACTAGTACACTTGTAGTCACTTTCCAACTAGTAATTTTGTTACTAGTACAATTGCAGTCACTCCCGACCTAGTCTCACTTCTTCAAATACCAGTTTATGAACTAGAATGCTTTTTGAGTAGTTCAGCTTATCACTGCAGGGCATATACGTCTACGCGCGCACGCATGCATACACATACAAACCACATTCACATGGGATACCAGTGCAATTACAAATGCAAATCGTGTTGACAGACATTTGGCGAACATTTCCGTGCATTTTGTCGCTACTTGTGACATCCGTGATGCGCGTGCATGTGTGAGTGTGTGCGTACATATATGTCCATTATGCCTTTCTGATTGCATCTGGCAACACTAGATGCGCTGCTGGCACTTTCTATACTTTGTTACTTCGTTGAAGGCTAATATTGCTGTTGGTTGTTTTTGTTTTCACTAAGGGCCATTGGTGGCCTAGTTTTACATGATGATCTTGTTATTCTATTTGTTGTTATTGTGTTATTTTGTTAGCCTGTTGCTATTTGTCTATGATTTCGTTGCTGTTGCCACTGATGGCCATCTGCCATGTTGCGACAACTTGTGCTGACTATCCGCTCGCCACTTTTGCAACGCCCAACAAACGCACGCTAAATGCATATTTTCAAATATATGTCAACATGTTTGCAAAACAATCAGTTGTGTGGTTATGTATGTAAATGTGTGCCCGCACGCATACATTCTCGTTTTGTAAGTGCGGTCGAGGGGAATAAGAGGACCTTTATGTGCCCTGCTCTCTTTTCACCTCCTGTTCGTGTTAGTGTTGCGTTTGCATGCTGTGCTCTTATGCGCACATAGTTGCCACAGTTTTCTCATTTTGTCCATTAACATTTGCCACATGACATTGGCAGCATCAACAATAGCTACACCGATAACAAATAGTGCTCGGTTTTAGGTTTTTATTTTTTTGGAATTTAATAATTTTTTTTTTTCCTTTTTTGTAACCAGTTTTTGTAACTAGTTTTCATGGTAATTATTGCTAGCAGCTTAATTATTTTCCTTGCTTCGGTTTTTCTCTATCACGCATTTGAATTAGTTTCGACGCTTCTCCATTTGCCCTTGCGTCTGCATAACCAAGTGCACCACTGCGTATGCGTAATTATTTCCGTTCACCATTTCTCCTATTTTGTAGACTTCGTAATGTGTTTATACTATATATGAATGTATTGTCGTAATTTCCTTTTCATTTGTGCGACATTTGTTGTATGAAATTTACTTAGCTTCCAAATGTTAATGCACCGAAATCCTTCGGGCCATACAAATCAATTGAAATGTGTTTTCAGATTATTTGTAGAATATATCCCCGTTCTGAAGTTCTCTCTTTTACTTGTGAGCCGGAAATCACTCATTCATGCTTAGTCAGTGTCTTTCACCTACGCACAAATGTACAGGCAAACTTTATTGTATTGTATTTTTCGTAAATTCAGGAAATTAATTAAAATTAGTAGCATGTGGGTTACCACAGTGGACTTGTTGTTGTTGTTATGTGTTTTTGGTATGCAAAGAGTGGCATAGTTTGTGGCATGCAGTTTTGTAATTAAAAGAAGAGGATTGACATTGTTTAGTCATGTTTCAAAAAGTAAATGAGACAAATTTGTGAGTACAGTCGGTGGGCACTGAATTATGAACGATGACTCTTTTTCCTATTCTTCTTAAGGAGTTTGCACTTTTTTATGTTCTTAAATGTTGAAAAGGTTGAAAAACTTAATGACAAGTATTTGTTCGGTATCTAAAACCGGCAAAAAAAGGAAGAAGAACATGCCAGAAAAAAATTTTCAATAATTTATGGATGTGTAGGATGTTCGAAATAAAAAATAAATTTTACTCTGTTCGAAGTATTCTTTTCCGTAAAATAAGATTTTAAGTAAGGAGTAAGCTATTTAAACTTAAAAAAAGGGTATTTTCATTTTTTTTTTTTTTAAGTAAAAATTAATTAAATTTTTTTTTAAGTAAAAATTAATTAAAATTTTTTTTTTAAGTAAAAATTTATTTCAATTTTTTTATTAAAAAAATTTTTAAATTTTATTTGCACAGTATCTTGGGAGTATTAGGTCAAGCTTGGAGTCAAGTCGACCGGAGCAAACTTAACGGCTTTCTGAGTATTTCAGCGTCCGTTGTTCCAGACCGAGGCAAGGTTTCTCGACTTTAAAGGCCAGGTGCTAGGCTGGGGAGAATGACGACCAAGCGATGACTTAATTATATTTACGTTAATCGCTTCAAGGTAAAAGTGCGATCCAAGAATCTCTGAATCTCTTTTCTGCCTCAGCGGGACAGCTAAGGAGAAATTGCTGACGATGAGGTGGGACATCGTCTAGACAGCTGCTGCAGAAAAACTCGAAGATACGGAATATCCAGTGCCACAGCGTGGATACTTAACATCCAATATCCGGTAAGAACATCCACAAAATTCGATAGCTGCAGCTTTGTTAGACTTGAAGGTTCCCTCGAGCTCCTTCCATGGCCAAAAAGATCTTGCGGCTTTGTCAGTTTGTGTATTTACCTAGAGCTTGCTGAGTTGAGGCAAAACCTACATTTCCAGTGAAAGCTACAGTCTTTCAAGGGAACCTCAAACCTCTCATTTCACGGAAAAACCATCTTGAAAGTCCCCTATCTAGCTAGCGTGCCCACCCATTAATTTCACAGAATACCCCTATGACCAGGAATCCACATGGGTCTTATATCGAAGTATTTGGATGTATTTGCGAGAAAAATCTGTCATTCACCGACTAAATTCAAATCACTTAGCTGACGGAGTAGTAAATATTTACTCTAACGGTAGTGAACAACTTGGGAAGCACTTGGAAAACACTACATTGATCCGGTATCCTGGATTTAAGCTTAATGGCAAACTCCGTGCAGAAAACTCCTGCTCTTCCGTTCAAATTCGAGCCGTCTGCAAGCACGTCTAATATTTCTTGTCCCCAAATGCTGCAACCTGCCTACTCCTCCTTTTCATCTTCTAAGTCCAGCAAAAGCCGCACAGCAGCTGAAAAAATGCCAATCCAAACAAGATGTCCATAATGAATCGATGATTCCTGAGGCGAACAACTGCCATCACCATGAATTGTGCACCATAGTTAGTCCTATAAGAACCATATAAGTAACATGAAAGGTGTATAAACTGGTCATTGTTTAATAAGCAACCACGCCAGAAGGTTGAGACACCCATACTATGATTTCTACAGAAGCTGTCTTAACACAGAAGCAGAAGAAGCAGTCAGACATCTTTTATGGGACCGTGAAAGCTTAACCATAAGGGGACTCGGCACTCTTAGTACGGAATATTTAACTGATATTGCGAACATTTTTTTTCTTTTTCACGAGCATAGGGTCTCGACAAGAGTCAGTCTTGTGTTGGTTTCGTTAATCTATTTTGCTTTCTGGCAGGGTTTGTGATTAGCATGCCGCTACCAGTCCTAAATTTTGCGAATGCCCACGTGTAGTTGCTTAGGAACAAAGCCTTCTAACTGTTTAGAGCGCCATCTGTGTTTAACATTTTTCTGCCAGAAGGATCTCACAGATGGTTGAGGACTTCGCTAAATTTGGTGGGTCTGCGCTTTTACCGTGAATGCCCGCTTCCTCTTGCTGGCACCACTGATGCAATGTGTAACTGTGTCTTTTTCTTTTTGTTTGGTGCTTGTTTTAGCAGCCACAATGCAAGTAGTGCCCTGACTTTTGTGCGGGAGCACGGATTGGAAGGATAAAGTTATTGGGGTTGAGGAATGATTTTTTTTACGTGGGACTCGAACCCACAACCTCTGTGATGGCAGGCTAGTACACTTACGCTAGACTACCGAGGTCGCATAGCGATATATATATATAATTGGCACGTACACCCTTTTTGAGTTTTTGGCCGAGCTCCTCCTCGTATTTGTGGCGTGCGTCTTGATGTTGTTCCACAAATGGAGGGACCTACAGTTTCAAGCCGATTCCGAACGGCAGATATTTTTATAAGGAGCTTTTTCGCGGCAGAAATACACTGGGAGGTTTGCCATTGTCTGCCGAGGGGCGACCGCCATTAGCAAAATTTTGTTTCCTTAATTTTGGTGTTTCACCGAGATTCGAACCTACGTTTTCTCTGTGAATTCCGAACGATAGTTACGTACCAGCCCATTCGGCTACGGCGGCCGCGGACTTAGCGCATCTAAAACTAACGAAGCTTTGCTCGCTTATTAAAGCTACCAGATGATTTAAAAAGGTGTAAGAATAATTTCCAGTGGTATCACAATGCATGTACGACAGGTCTAAATATGTCATTGTGACAGCCATCCTACCTACCTTGTCCGTTAAGAGCTCGCAACTCACTCCTTTGCTGGTTGCTGTGCAAGTGCCACTACCACACCAGCCGTTCTCATGAGCTTCGTTAATGAAAACTTTCATGTATCTGATCATTCCCCGTTTGGTTGACCCTAAGGTGGGTTCCTGTTCATTGGAATGCTCAAAAGATTCACAGTTCGCCATTCATTCAGAAAGTTCGTTGCCTTAAAAACTACAGTGTCCCGGCACCCACATAAGCTCAACCTCATTGCCATTTATCCAACTACTTATTGCCACGACCTCCGATTGAAAGTCCGTTGTCGTTATACCTAAAACAGTAAAGCCATCCCGCTCCAGTACGATTTTTATTTCAGTCTTGTAGCTGTCAGAGTGCATAGAAAGTCATAAATTCATATACTGATCCATTTGCTTTTTGAAAGGCCTGCAATATTCAATTAAATATGTAGCGGAAAATGCCAAATTCCGTAGCCGTTCTGCTGGTTAAACACAAAAATTCATAGCATTCAAAACATCTGCTACTTTTTTTATTATTTTCGCAAACTTGCTTTAGGTTCTGAACTTTTATCTAGATTATTTATCGTTAGTATCACTAACACGTGTTTTTGTTTACCCAAAACATTTCCCTGATAATTTATAGTTGACCGCAATTTAAAGACAAATAAACTAGTTTATTAAGGCGCTACTATGGAGTGTACACAAACAGCTCACGCGCATGTAGGCAAATGTTTAGATATGTACATTAGGGCGGGATAATTTGCTTTTAGAAATATAGCTGAACTGGTTTTGATGACTGGAGTATTCTAAGGGCGATTCTGAACAAAAAAGTCTAAGGAGTCATAGTTTTAGAAGCTCCTTTCTTAATTCTAGTTATTAATTTCCAATAATTTGTTGTTGTTGTTATTTTCTAATTGTTTTGTTTTAGTGCTTCCAAAACAAAATATTACAATACAATAAGTTATTTATTTTACAGATATTTTGAAAATTAAGCGGTACTGTATAGCCATTGCTTTTCAGGATTATTTAGGAATATTTAATTCATTTTAAAGAAATATATTTCTTTTCATTACATTACAAAAAGTCAGCTGGTGTTTCTCGTTTAAGTCTCTTCTTATTGAATTTTTCTTCAACAGGAAGATCCCTATCGTCATTTGGAAAAAAATGTTTGTATGTAAAGGGTTTTTAAGTACGGAAATGCTTTTCTGATATTTACTTTGATGAAGCACTTCCGGTAAAGAGCGTAACATTACAAAGTTTACTTAATTTAAATAAAGGGTTTTCCAATAAGAGGATTTATTCTGATAAAAGATAAATGGTTTCGTTGCTTGTGTGGCACGTTGCGCCGTAGCGCCGAAAATAAACGTTGTCCAGATCAATACCGTCCAATTCCGGCCATAAAAAATCGTTAATCATCTCTCGATAGCGCAATCCATTCACCGTAACTGTTGCTCCAGCTTCATTTTCGCAAAAATATAAACCGCACCAAACAGTCAGACGTTGAGAATAGAGAGGCTTTTCAACAATAACTCTTGGATTTTCTAAGCCCCAGATCCGAAAATTTTGCTTGTTGAAGAAGCCATCGAGGTGGAAATGGGCCTCATCAAGATGATTTTTCACTGGAATTCCGAATCATTTTCATGCATTTCAACGACCCAATCAGCAAAGACACGAGGTTGTTGATGATCGGCCGGCTTGAGTTCTTGTGTTAACTGGACTTTATAAGCCTTGTGACCCAAATCTTTATGCAAAATACGGTGTAATGACATTTGTGGAATGTCTAATTCCATAGAACGACGAGAAATGGACAAACCCTGGTTTTCTTCAACACTTTCGGCTGCAACAGCAATATTTTGGGCTGCTCTTGAGGGACGTGCACGGGTTTTATTCTTTACATCACTATATTGTCTCAACAGCTCGAATTTTTTCACCAATTTCTGTATTGCGGTCCGGCAAGGTGCTTCACGATGACCCAAAAATGTTCGAGTTTTACGAACCGTCTCTGCCAAATTTTCACCATTTATTGCTTCTTTTTTTTAATTTAAAGCTACTTAGCAAAAAACAGTGTGTAATTAAAAAACAAAAAAGCTATAAAAGGCCTTTAAAAGCATTTAAAGCTTATGCTGAGAATATTTCAGTGCTATTGAAAATTTATTGATTCTTATGAAATTTGACGTTTTGAAAGTGCAAATCTTATTTGTTGCTCCTTTTGAGGTTATGCAGGAATATTGGATCTTCTTCTTCCAAGTCTTCTTAACACTCAAAACTTTTTTATAAATTTGAATAAGCCTTTGAGTTTACTGAATACGAATTAAAGCCATAGAGGTGTTTACACAGTAAACAACAAAAAAAAGGAAAAAATAAAAGAAAAAAAAACGAAAAAATACCAGATAATGCAGAAGAAGCCAAACGCCTTTTTTAAAGAAGTAGCTTATCTTGTTGCATAACCTCAAATATAGCAAAAAAGTGTTTTTCGGACATTTTTAAACAAATTCTCTTACCATAAGTTTTATATGCAAAAATGGATTTTTAAAACTTACTTTTACTTTTACTACTCACTTTTTCAATACAGTCTATTGTACATAACCATAAAATATTTATTTAAAATAACCTCACGCAGTAAAGACAATTTGTCACGCACACAAAGTTCTTTAAGTAATTCAATACAAATTTGGTATTTTCTTAAAAATGTTGGTATCGGAGAGCCCATTCTAAACGTTTTTTCCGATTTTTACTGAAAGCCACGACTTTTTCCGGGCTTTACATCATTTTAAACTTGCTTCCAAAAGCATTCTTCTAGCTATTCCAGCATTAAAGGATTTCCCAATTTCTTTCGACAGGGCAGCTGCAAGGGCGGAAGAGGAACATTTTACGATCTTTGAAATATCCGCGAATAAGTTTTCGGTCTTCTCCTACTCCAGTGAGGCGATTTCTTTAACTTTTTGATTTATTATGGTGGGACTTTGTCTCCGCAAATCGCTTAATAGCACATTGGCTGCGCCCTGCGAACATCGCACCAAACTGGCAATCTCAATTTCAGACTTCTCTTACTCACTTAAAGCTTGAATTCTCACTCTTTTGTCTGTACACTTTTTTTTAGGAAATTCGAAAAAAATGAATTATTTTGTTATTTAAATCCGCTTGATAATTTTTGCCTAAAAATTACTCACACGTGGGTTACCAAACTTAGAGTGGCTTAACACATTTCTCTAAACAATTATTACAAAACTTTTAAAAAAGCGACTTTTAAGATTTTACGCACCAAGAGTGCCATGGATTTTCCATAATACAATTTATTGTTGTAATCAAAGACTAAAAAAAGAGGCTTTTGTCGGAAGTCCTCAAGAACAGTTCCGATTTAGATGATTTTTTTTTTTTTTTGAAATTTTTGTTTTCTTTTTGCCAGCCCCATTCCTCAGGAGATATTACTGAATTATGCTTCCATTGTTGAACTTGTAGATAGACTCTTTTTATATGGAGTTTTACTGCATCCTCTGTTGGAGGTAATGAGCTGAGTTGGACGCTCTTGTCCTTTGCAGCTAATGTTGTGAAACGTTTGTACCTCAGTTTATTCAAGTTTTTGGCAGTTTTGGCACCATACATGGTGAGAACGCAATTGATACCTTCATTAAAAAGTCCATCTTCATTTTGTTCCTTAATCATGAAAGTTTCAGCAGCTGCACGTAATTTATTATCATTATTAAAAGTAAAATAAAAGTATTCTTCCCTCTATTATAAAAAGCAGATGAGGTATCACATCCAGTGATTGCATGAATGAAGAAGAGATTATTTATTATATTTGGATATTTTGTTAACATGGTTTTTGTTGAAGAAATTCGCTGTAATATATTATTCTTTACTGGTTCCAAAAAAAAACATTTCTCTATCATCAGGCGCTAGAGCGATTAATAGCACTAATGCATCAATATCCTCTGCTGCAACAACTATATTATCGAAGGAACTGTCTAGAGTTGGTTGTACAATCAAACGATCTGCATCACTTTCTGTTTGACTCCGCTTAATGTTATTTTCGGCCAGTTTTTCGCAGAGAAGATTGATGAATCTATTTTTGCTATTACCAAAAAGTTGCTCTTTTTATTGTATTTAATCGCATGTCTTCTTCCAATAAATAATCAATTGAAGTATTGCTCATATATCTACGATTTCTCTCAAAGGCTTTAGTTCCATCATTGTTGTAGCGTATGGAAGTAATGAAGTATGAAGTATTTTAAGGTTTTAAATATTATATTATTACTGAAAATTTTATTTTGATAACTATTTTTTATATTACAACTAATGTGTGAACAATTTTTGGGAGGAAAACTAATGCAAAACTATATTTTTTATATTAATTCTATACCCTCTTCATAGGTTTCTGATTTTAAATAAAAAAAAAAATTTCAAAAAAAAAAATCATAAAAATCGGAGCGGTTCCTGAGGGCTTCCGAGAAAAAATCTTCATTGACGCGGCTATAGCGACTCATTTGCACAAAGCGCACTCTTTGGTAGGTACTTTTGAAATTACTTGTGCTTTAGTGGGACGCCTAATACTGTTGGCTTAGAAAAAATCGAAAACAAGTGGACCATGGGCCTCAACTAACTAACAACACCACAGTTGCATTAAAAAATTAATTTCTCCTACTCAAAAATATAGACATAAAAAAATAAATTTAAGAAAGTAGCCAAATATTTTTTTTGGAAATTAATTAATATAAAATTTAAAAAAGTAGCAAAATATTTTTTTTTGTAAATCAATAACTAATATAATATTAAAAAAGGAGACTCGGAATCTATTTGAGAATTATCATACCATATTTTTTTTTCATTCAGAATTGCCAGTGGAATATTTCAGTAACTAAAAAAAAATAAAAAAACACTTCAACCGCCCTAACTTGCATACATACATACATATATGTAGCTATAACTTACGCTAAAAAAATCACAACTCATTACTCACTCAACTACCCACGCACAATCAACAAAATTAATCGATTCCTAACCGCATACCAAATTTATCTGTCACGCTGATTTAAATGAAGAAATATTCTTACAAACACATGCAAAAATAGTTTCGTATGCTCTTACATATATGTATACATATGTATATATATGTATATCTACATAAATCCTCAATAATTTGTGATGATCCGCTGTCTCGCCAAATTCCGTTTCTTAAATCCACACACATACATGCATACACAATTTCTGAGTGATTTGCTTTGCGGTAAGCCCTCAACATAAATTTGCGTAGAACTTATTGTATTTTTACTAAAAAACTATATGTATGTATGTATGTGTGTATTGGACATCGTCATATGCGGTTTAGTTTTAAATAGTTTTCATGTGATACTTCTTTCTAATTCGTTTATAATCTACTAAAATTTTTATTATTTGAAAACTCATAAAAGTAGAAATTTATAGCAAGCTCGACCATATTTTTAAATGCTTAGAAATGTGATTAAAAACATATAAATAAAAGAAAAATAACCATAAAAACGCCATAGTGAAGTATGAAATTGAAAAAGCAATAATAAATAAACTAGAAAGTGGGTTAATAATTTGTTAAGGTTAATAATTTGTGCGAATCGCGTAGTACGTCAATCGTGTTTGACACTTGTGAACTGGGCAGTTGCAGTATAGAAACAGCCAAGCTATGGAGTGCGTAAAAGTCAAAATAAAAATTTCCATCACTCAAAATTATGTTTTGTTTTTTTATTTAATAAAAAACTTATTCAAAAACAAAATTGAATGATTAATTTTGTGCCACCTTGTTTATATATATACGCACATAATTGGCGCTTGCGCCCTTTTTTTGGGTGTTTGGCCGAACTGCTCTTCCTATTTGTGATGGGCGTCTTGATGTTGTTCCACAAATGGAGACAGCTACAGTTTCAAGCCCTTTTTTTGTTTTTTTTTTATTTCCTTTTTTAAATTACAATCTGTTAAATTTAAACAATAAGTAATTCTTTTTAAAGTAGTATTGGAATTCTTTGTTCTCTAACCAATGCTAGATGAACATTCAATTTGCTTCAGATTATCCTACATTATATTATTTTCTAAGTGTCATAATAATAATAATTATTATTATTAATTTTTTTTTTCTTGTTTTGTTAAATTGTGAGTTCTGTTGGAGTTAATCGTTTTAATCTTCGTTTTCCCGCTTTCTCCGATTGTGGTAGTTTGCGCATTTGTTCATTTTGATGATTTGTTAGTCGTTGTACTACTGTGTCCAAAAAATAAGGTGACATTTGATTTTAAACTGCGCGCTTTGAAGGATTAGGAGAATTCTTTTTTTTTTTAGGTTGGTAGTACTGTGAGTGACATCTATGTCAAATTTCATGTGAAATATTCATTTACTGTTTGAGATACGCGTCGTTTTGTGAGCTGCTAAAAGTGAGTTTCTCGTTTTTTGCAATGTCGAAATTTGTTGAGCAAAGAATTTGCATTAAATTTTGTTTGCGGAATCAATTTTCGGATACGTTGAGGATGGTGCAGAAAGCCTTTGGTGATGAGGCTATGTCTAAAAAAAATGTTTACAAGTGGTATAGTGAGTTCCAAGCCGGTCGTGAACGTGTCGAAGACGAAGAGCGTCCTGGGCGACCATCAACCTCAACTGACGAAGCTCACGTCCAACAAATCAAAGATTTGGTGTTGAAAAACCGTCGGTTAACGATTAGAGACCTTGCTGATGATGTTGGCATATCGAAAGGCTCAGTCAATACCATTTTGAAGGATGTTTTGGGCCTCAAGCGCGTCAAATCTCGACTGGTACCGAAAACATTGAATTTTTTGGACTCGTAATTCGTGATCATTTCATCAAAAACTCAACCCATATCGTTCCGCAACCACCGTATTCACCTGATCTGGCACCGTGCGACTTCTGGCTGTTCAGCAGGCTCAAAAGACCGCTCCGGGGACACCGTTTTGACACGATAGAGGAGATTCAAGCCGCAACGAAGACGGAACTGAAGGCCATCCCGGAAAGTGACTACAACCAGTGTTTCGAAAATTGGAAAAAACGTTGGCATAAGTGTATTGTGTCGGGAGGGGATTACTTTGAAGGGGATGAAATTGATTTGGAAGAATAAATAAAGAATTTTCAAAATAAATACAATGTCACCTTATTTTTTGGACACAGTAGTATATGCTTCATGCTGTATTTTCTAATTGTGTCATCTATTGTGTCGATGTTGAGGTCGCTGTGGATCTCGTCGTTTGGTATATACCAGCCTGCTTTTGTTATTATTCGAAGTATTTTAGATTGGGTCCTTTGAACTATCTGCTATTGTACTTCAGAAACTGTAAAATGTGCTTCAAAAAAGTCAATTATGAAGTCTAATTTAAAAAGATTATATATTAATGAATACAAAGAGTTTTACTTCCCGTTCTTTATAGTTTGCTCCACATACCTCATGCCATTTTTATCACATATTTTCTCCCTTCAATAAAAAAGTTACTAGCTAACCATTTTAAAACAAAAAATTTTTCACAAATAACTTCGATTTTTTTTTTTTGCTTGCGATTCCATTTCCCACAGTCGTTAATTTTAAAATCTGTCATATAAAAAATTTTCTGCGTAATATTAATAAGGAATGGTAAAGGATAGAAAAAGAAAAATTGTGATTAATGTGGACCAATTATTTTGGGACTCTGCTTAAAAGAAATCCGAAGAATTACTAGAACTGGGTCGTGCTAAGAGATATGAGGCAACAGAGGGTGCGACTCTGCCAGCCTAACGCATTAAGCTGTTAAATAGCACAACTAATGTAAAAATCCGCAACTCATTCATATAAATCAGTGGCATCAAAGTTTGGCACACACACATCCCTCCTTATAAGAGCTGTATTCGTATTTAAAATGCATGAAATTGTCCTATGACCTAACTAAGCTTCCATATAAAAACCCGTTTTTCGCTTTATGTCATTTGTAAATAACTAATTAAAGCTCACACATATGGATACAGGACACTCGCTCCTCTGCTCTTGCTCGTAATTACTTTTTTCCTGCAATTACTGTTCGTAAATATTTATTTAATGCACACTAAAACTCTTTGAGAAAATAAAATCATTTACGCATAACTAATGTGACCGCAAATTATAATTGAATTGTACACATATATGTTTGCGTAGGTATGTGTATGTAAGTATGTGTTAGTCACTTTTTAAAACCCTGTAGGAGGACAAATGCATTAGAACAAAAAAATATGTGTGTTTCAGTAAAGATAAACTAGAAAGATATGTAGAAAAGTTATAGGGCTTAAAAGAACAGAGCAACTCAAGAACAGAGAATCACTAGAGCTTGAAGATTTCGCGCACATTCCGATATCATGCAACTAACCCCATTACCCGAAGTGCCCTTACACTCCCTAAAGCAGTTTGAAACGCTTGGAGGCGCATCAGGCCACTACGGTAGTGTATATGTGCATAGGGCAAAATATATAGTTATTTTTCAACACAAAAAGTAAGACAATTGAATTTGCAATACAATTCGGTTAGTGGAAGAGTATCCCCACGATCAGAATTCAATCATAAAACTTTATCTCTCCATAAAAAGTTAGGAATCACATTAAAAGAAAAGTTCCACAATTGCTCGAAGTTTTCTTTTAAATTTTGTATGTGAAAAAATTCTATAGAAACCCTTTGCTTTGTCTTCTCTTAGAGCGATATTTATTTGACTTTCAATTTTTTTTGTTGTACACACATAGGAATATCTCAATAAACACTTACGTTTATTAACAGAAAATGGTTACAAATTTAATTTTCAAAATATTAGCCATCGATAGCGACACATTTTTCCCATCTCTCAGGCAATTTGTGGATGCCGCGCCAAAAAAAATTGGCCGTCTTTGGCCGCAAACAATCATCGAGCCATTTTTTGGTTTCTTCGTGAGAATTGAAGCGCTGCTCGAAAAGTGCGTGGCCTATCGATGCAAACAAATGATAATCGGAAGGCGACAAGTGTGGTGAGTAAGCCGCATGCACCAGCGGTTCCCAATCGTACATCTCCACCAAATCCCGGGTCGCTCTTTTTCGAAATGGTGGTGCATTGTCATCAAGAAAAAATACTTTGTGACGCCGATCGGCCTATCGCTGTTCAAATCGGCCAATTGTCATTGACACCGTGCACCGTCAACTGTTTCACCTAGTTTAAATAGCTCGTACCAAATCATACCACGCTGATCCCAGAAAACACGCAGCATTGCCTTGCGGCCGAAGCGTTTTGGTTTGGCCGTTGTTTAAGGCTTGTGGCCGAGCGGACCATATGATCGTTTACGCTTAGGACTGGAGAAATACACCCATTTTTCATCACCCGTAACGATTCGATGCAAAAAAGACTTCCTTTTGAACCGGGAGAGCAGCATTTCACAAGTGGTTTTTCGATGTCCGCAAATCGTAGTTTGAAGGCACGAAATTCGACATTTTTAAGAGCGACAAAAATGCATTGTTGTATGAAACGTAACAAACAATGAACTGAATATTGTTGACAGATGACAGACGAAAAAAACAAGGCATTTGGGAAGGTTTAAAAATACTCCTGGTGACAACTATGAACTAATAGCTGAAAGTCTCATTTCATAGGTATATACCTGGTAATATTTCCTTAAAATCGAAGCCAAACCAACAGCCAGTTACTCAAATACACGGCGCCATGGCGAAGGAGTGCGTTTAAGATTAGAATTGAATAATAAAATTTTCCCTCTCCATAGAAAGCCATAGAATTTCTTTAACATTTTTTTTATCGGAAAATGCAGAGCAAATTCTATAGAAAATATTTGAGTAAAGTATTTGACTTAGAAATCAAAGAACAAATATTTTCATAAAAAAATAAAAATTTTGAATCAATCTTTCAAAATCAAAAGTGACAGTAATAGCGGCTAATAGTGCGCCCAAGACGAAAATTCAGTTGTGGAGTTTCACTGTACCTACAAAGTTAGGTATAATTTTAAGGCTTAAGTTCGAAGTAAGAATCTATTCAAGATGATAGCAAAAAAAAGTTGCATATATTTTTCTTACTTCTGGGGTTCAATCAAGACGAGATTATTAAAGGTGGCAACAGTAAATCAGCTGATTTATTTTTTTCTTTCACCGTGTCCATGTGGCTGTCAGCCCAGAGTGAAACAACGCGAATTCATTCTTTGTTTTCTACTTTGCCAATACTTTTCTTTGACAATCAAACGCAAAAAATATTGTTGTTGGTCCAGTGCCACCATCTTTAATGAATGCGCTCAATCGGCTCAATCGTCAAGCTGATTATTTCCAAAGCGAATTGGTTGAATAAATAAAAATAATATGTAATAAGGAAATCAAAACGAAACATTTCGAATGATTCGTCTAAATTATTGGAAGTAAATTACTGCTATTTTTAATGCTTCTTTCCACCACAAATTGTAATATCCGAAGGCCTGATGTGATCCGTTCATCTACTCTCTTTTCATCTAAATTCCATGCAAGAAGGTCTACTCTACACTAACCGTTCGAATAATTGAAAAAAGTAAACATTCTACCTTCCACTCCATTCGTACACAAACGAAATTTAACAATTTTTTACTATATTGTGTATTTTCCCAAAATAATATTTCCACTTATTTTTTTTATTTTTTTTTTTTGGTTTTAATTCAAATGGCACAAAGCTCGGCACTCAAGAATGATAGAAACTAGAATACGCAGATTAAAATGGAAAAACGGACGCCTATTCATCCTGACGTAATTATAGATGAGATGTGTGAGAGAACTTCGAAGATAGTAACGAAATTAGTCAATTTTTTGAAAGAAGATGTATTGAATGAAAGATTTTCTTCTTCTTCTTGATTGGCGCTAAAACCGCTTAAGCGTTTTTGACTGAGTTTAACAAAGCGCGGCAATCGTTTCCTTTTGGTGCTAAGCGGCGCCAATTGGACACACCAGGTGAAGCTAAATCCTTCTCCACTTATCTTTCCAACGTAGTGGAGCTTTACGTTTTTATCCATTTGAAAGACATGACCCCGCCAACGAAGCCGCTGGATCTTGCCTCATCGGATATTATCATCATGAAAATGAAAAGTTAAGTCCGGTAATAGGAAATCAAAAGGAAAGAAGAGAAAACTACAGGATATACGATATGAAGTGTTACCAACTTCACACTGCTTGTATCTGTAAAACAGCTCATGACATCAATGTCAAAATTGTTCTAATGACAGTTCAATTTATTGTTTATAAGCCATCAAAAGCATTTGCGTCTCAGTTTTGTTGAATTTTTTTTTCTGTGATAGAATTCAAACTTAATAGTGTGATTGCGTTATATTTGGCTGGCAAATCACAACCAGCGATTGTTCGTGAGCTCAGTCATCTCAAAGTGAATAAAATGTTTGTGTATCGCACTATAAAACGTCAACAATGATACTGATAGCATTGCAAAACGTTATGGAGGTGGGCCAAAAATAACCGCAACAACGCCAGAAATGATTCGGAAAGTGAAGGCTCGACTTGAACGAAATCCACGTCGAAGTGGAAGAAAAATAGCCAAAGAAGTGAAAATATCGCAAGAAAGCATATTGAAAAATGAGCTTAAGGTCAAGGCTTACAAGTTCCAAAAAGCACATGATCTTTCACCTCAGAAAAAAAAAGTTCGGTGAGAAAGAGCAAAGGAGTTGTTGCGCTTGCACGAATGTTTTCTGATGAGCAATTCATAAACACTCAGAACGATCGTGTTTACTTGACCGAACGCTCATACGAGAATTTGAGCCTATATATGGCCACTCGAAGCAATTTCCCATCGTAAGTAATGGTTTGGGCCGCAGTAACCGCCGATGGACGCACTCAAATCGTTTTTATCGAGCCTGGTGTCAAAGTGAATGCGACTTATTCTCGGGAAAATGTTTTAGAAACTGCTTTAGAGCCGTGGACACGCAAACATTTCGGTCGTAGACCATGGGGCACCGTCTCATAAAGCTCGTGTGAACCAAGAATGGTTAAAAAATCATGTTCCACACTTCATTTCGCCCGCACAATGGCTTTCGAATTCGCCAGACGCAAATCCGATGGACTATTCCATCTGGTCCATTTTGGAGAGCAAGGTGAGGACTAAAAAATATGCCAGTATGGATGCGCTGAAGAAAGCGATTATACGAGAATGGGCCAAAATACCGCAAGATCACATTCGTGTAGCATGCAACTCATTTTTTGACCGTTTGAAGGCTATAGTCAAGGCAAAAGGTGGTAATATCGAGCTAAAGTGAATATATTTTAAAATTGTAATCATTTTTGAACAATTTTGTATTTGAAATCTATACAAACTAATTTCACACAAAAAAGTTATGCTGTTTTGAATAGGTAACATTTCATATCATTCAATCAACTGCTAACTCCATAAAATCCACCAAGAGCCAAATAGCGGTATCAGAATGTTCAAAACCTTCTGTATACTCTTAACGACAATCAACACTAATTGGCTAACTGAGCTCTCTTTCTCTTGCGCATATCAAGGTGGCGCAAAATTATTCACCCCATCGGAAGATTTACAATTTTTCAAATGACGTCGTATCATATTTGACACATGTGAAGTAGACAGCTGCTGTGTATAAAAAAAAAACAAGCAATGGAGTGAGCAAGCTTTCCATCACTCAATATCATTTTTTTTTATTTAGTAAAAAGAGTTATTCAAAAATAAAATTGGATGATTAATTTTGCGCCACCTTGTATCTGATGTCACAGAGGTGAACAGCGCCAAGCAAAATCAGAATTTCTGAATGCATTAATTAGTCCATCTATATTTCTGGGCTATACGCCCCAGTTTTCAAATGGTAGGAAGTGGCAATGGTAGCAAAATGTCGTAAAAACAGTCTTTCTAATCACTGGAGTGACGCAAAAAATGCTTATTTTCAATCTGATGATTAAAAAAAATTGCTTCTCAATCAATACCATGCAAATTTCTTATTGGGCATTTCCCACAACGTAACCTATGGCCGAAAATTATTACGAAGTTTATGCTAATCACAATTTTAATCGGCAGTTGACAATCTAATCAAAACTAATGTGAGTTGTGCAAGAGCTGGCATATAAATCGAGATGTACATATATAAAATACTCGTATGAATACGACAACATAGGAATTTATGCAAAGCCATAAAATAGTTGCGTACGTACTCGTGGTTGGCCTAATCAGATGTGTGACAGTTTCAAACTAAATCACTGATATTTATTAGGCGATTGTGTGTCGGAATATACATTAGAAAATAGCTATAATTAAATGCCTTGCAGTGGCAGTGGCTGACCTAATAAATAGACAATTTCGTAGATCATACAAAAAAAGGCAACGACAACGAAGCGGCAGATATTTGCATATCTCGACATATTTATAGGTATGCATTAGGGCGGGTCGATTTAAAAATCGCTCATTGATCTGTGAAAATCGTATTCTAAGGATCAAAATAAGAAACTTTGCCGAAGGAACCATACCTCTAAAACGAATTCTGATGTCCCCCAATTTGGGTCGAACGAAAAATCTCACTTTGACCCATTTAGAGTGCTCCAATCGAGTCCAAATGTATGACCGACCCCCACTAACTTTGAACGGCCGATCCACCCATGCCAGTGGCACACCCCCCTGGAACTCCCCTGGGGGGTTCCCCATACAATTATTTCAAAATATCACCATTTTTGGCCTTTACATGAGAAAAGAAACTAAAAAGTTCGACCCAAATTGGGAGACATTAGAATTCGTTTTAGAGGTATGGTTCCTTCGGCAAGGTTTCTTATTTTGATCGCTAGAATATGATTTTCACAGAGCAATGGGCGACTTTTTTGCCTCCTCACAAATCGACCCGCCCTAGTATGCATATATTTAATATAATTCTGACAGGATTTTTGTTTATTCTCTAAATTGAAATTAATACCACATAAATAGAAAAGCTGGCATATTTTAAATCATTTGATAAGACACTTTTGGAAAAAGAATTTGATCTTACAAGGTGAAGTCCAAAATACACAAACATCATAAAAATGTTTTTGATGGCACCATCTTTTTAATGAGTTAGTTCATTGGAAGTTACAGGTATATCCCTAACTGACTTCCAGTGAAATCTTGGTGACGTTCGGTTCAGTGGAAGCGAAGTTATTGCATCTAAAGTGTCAGTATGTTTGTGTCATCGGTACAAAAATGAGTTTCGAAAAAAGAGCTAATATCAAATTCTGTTTTAAAATCGGTAAAACGTTTACCGAAATATTTGAATTGATATAAAAAGTTCCTGGCAATGATTGTCTAACTCGTGCCAGAGCTCATGAGTGGTTTACACGTTTCACAGATGGTTGTGAGGACATGAATGACAAAGAACATACCGGCTGCCCAAAATCAGAAATCACCAAAAACTCCATCGAAATTTTTCGTAAATTTATCCAAAATGAATTTCATGGAATCGGAGTTGAATATCTCCAAACCCTCGATTTATCGAATTTTAACTGATCATTTGGGCTTACGAATGGTCTGTGCACGTTTCATTCCGCACAAGTTAACTGAGAACCAAAATCTGCTCAGAATTCAACATTCGAAAGACCTCATCAAAGAGGCGAGAAAAGACGAAAACTTCCTTTACAACATTGCAACTTGTGACGAAACGTGGTGTTTCCAACATGAATCTGAAACTAAGCGTCAAACTGCCGAATGAAAGACCCCAGACGAGCCACCACCCAAAAAATTGCGTTTGGAGAAGTAAATCAAGTCGATGTTCATTTGTTTTTACAATTCCAAGGGAATCGTCCACAAGGAGTTCGTGCCAACGGTCCAAGCCGTCAATCCGCTTTTGATGCATTTGTTGCATCGCATTCCTCCAATTCGCTCTGGCGCTTATTGAATGATAATGCACCACCATCTCTTCCATCCACTCTTGTGAGTGATTTTTTGACTAGAAACCGCATTTCAATCATGAATCACTCACCGTATTCGCCTCATATGACTCCCTGTGGCTTTTACCTATTTCGAAAAAGGCATTTGGTTATGAAAGGAAAACGTTTGGTATCCGTAGAGGCCATCCAAAAGGTTTGTACCGACATCCTGAAGAACATACCGGTCAATGACCTGAAATGCTCTTTCGAAAAGCTTTTAGATCGCGCAAAACAGTGTGTCGAGGCCAGAAGGGACTATTTTGAATAAATGAACTCGAAGTTATTAGAACAAAGCTTCTGTCGTTTCTCTTTTAGCTCAGTCTTGTTTATTTTGGACATCACCTTGCATGTCCAACGACGCTTGTCCGATTCGTTTGCGTTCACATTTCGATTTTTTGTTGTTTTATTGAAGTAATTCTGATGTTCTACAACTTGAAATTGTTTTTCTTTTGAGCTTCGACAAGCAATGCGAAAGTACTTACAATGTCAAAAGTGACAATGACAAGTAATGCACAGCTCAGCTGAAACCTGCAAAATCTGAGCAGCTACTGCAAAAAAACTTCGAATTGCAAAAACTAAGGTGTTCACTGGCATCTTCTACACATCAAAAATTGTAACTTAATAGCAAGTTTTAGACTTGAAACTTTTTAGCTTGCAAAGAAGAAATAAGTCCTGCCGAATAGTTTCATCCATAGCGACTGATGAAGCTGATCTGCGAAAGAACAACAAAGAGATTAAAAGACTGTTTAAGTCAACTGATTGTACCGAAAATGTTGTAAAGTAATCGGAAATTTAACAAGCTCATGAAAAATAAAGCTGATAGTTGAAGAGGAGCGCAAATATTTCCACACAGTATTGCAAAATTCTATTTGTATACATCGTGGCTTACGATTACAGGGTGACTAATAAATAAAACTATCTTAAAATATTATATGTAAGAACTTTTCTTTTCAGCTTAAGTACAGGGTGCGCCATCTTTTATGTCGGTATGTAAACGTTGAATAACTTTGCCATTTACCAACCAATCGACTTCAACATACATGTTATCGATACGTCAATTCAGTACAATTTCAACCATGGATCGCTTTACACCGAAACAGCGCGCTGAAATAGTGACCCTATACATCGAAAATAGTCGTTCTATTGTTCTAACTCAACGCGCATATCGCAAAAAGTATCGCAGCAAACAGGCACTGCTCTGACAATACTAATCGTCGTTTGGTGCCGTTCATCAACTACCAAGACGTTCCAATGAACTTGTTGGAGCAGTGAGGGAGAGCGTTGCCCAGGAGCCAACAGTGTCGTATCGTCGTCGCGCTCAGCATTGTTTCCGTACAAAGTGCAATTGCCACAAAGAATATTGTCGACAGACTATTCACGTCGCTTGGAATACGGCCAAACAGTCGCTCGAATGGTTGACACTGAACTTAATTTTTGGAAGCAAATTTTAAGGGGGGGGGGGGGGGGGGGGTAGGGTTTAGCGCTAAAAAAAACACTTTTTTTTTAATTTTTTACAGAAATATGGCTTAAGATACTTTAATAAAATCAGTTGCATGTTATTGTACATCTTTTCAATAAGTTTTTAAAAAATATTAATAATAAAATATTGACAAATAAGCCCATGACAGAGTTTTTTTGGAGATATGATATGACGTAATGCTCCCCCCTACATTAATAAAATTTTTTTTTTTTTATTTTTGTAGTTTTGGTGGCAAAAAAACGTAAAACGAGCATTTTTGGCGAAAAATTTCGCCATATTTGTAAGTGAAAAACAACCTTAAAAAAAATAAAAATAAAAAAAAAACAGTGTAGGGGGGAGGTATTTTTGATTTAGAAAACGTGTGCCAAATTTGAAAAGAATCGGTTGAATAGTTTCGGAGTTGTGATTGGCACCGACTTTTAAGAAGTCATTTCGGGAAAAACGCGTTTGAAAAAATGACTCTGAGAAATTATCGATGCTCCGCATTCGAGGTAGAGTGCCTACAAAGGCTATAACTTTGAGAGTTCTGCTCCGATCCACTTAAAATTTTGACACAACATTCTTGAAATGATTTACTATAAGATGAGTGAAGAAAAAAAATTTCGATTTTGTGACCCTACCCCCCCTTAATGGCTGACGAGGCACATTTTAACCACTCTGGCAACGTGAATAAACAAAATTGCCGCATTTGAGGAACTGATAATCCACACGAGATCCATGAAACGCCATTGCTGACCGGAAAGTAACTGTTTGGGCCAATGTCAAAAAGAGGCGATAGCGGCAGGCCCCTCCAATCACCTGACTTAACCCCCGCCGGACTTCTTTTTGTGAGGTTATCTGAAAAGTAGGATTTACGCCAACAAGCCGCAGACTAGTGACCAGCTTAAGGCAAACATTCGTGCCGAAATCGACGCTATAAAACCCGAAATGCTTGACAAGGTGATGACAAACGCAGAAAAATGATCGCAATTTGTGATTGCTAATAAAGGTTGCCGGCCACTTGATTGATATTGTGTTCAAAAAATAGTTTTATTAAATTGTAAATATCCAAACCAAATAAAAATACCTCACTTATACAAATCAGTTGTTTTTTTTTTTTTCAAAGTTATTCAGTATTTTCACACCGACATTAAAGATAGCGCACCCTGTAGTCAATTCGATATTTTCTAATTTACAAGGTTACTATTTTATTTTAATAAAAATGTACAAATGAGCTGATGGCAAACGTATCTGTTAGTAATTTCTCACCGAATTGATTCTGGCACACTTCTGATCGCGCACCTCCAAACAAGTAGGCCAAAATGAGGCTGGTAAGTAGACTATCTACATATTTCCCGAGCTTGAGGCAATTGCCACCGTGCTATATTTTATTTTGTAAAATACTTAATCTTTCTGTTAAAGTAGACGCTTGCCCAGGAAAGGCAATTATGATAAAGGGTCAGTTGAGATCGTTCTGCGTTCAGGTCGACCGGCAAAGGCAACGTTCGCAGAAATGGTTGAAAAATCCAAAAAACCTATTCTAGAAGATGCACACACAAGAAACGAGTCACAGAAATGGTTGGAGTATCATTGGAGTACCATTTTGAATATTCTCCATGATCATCTTGATAAGTCTAAGGACACCGCATTTCACAGCACAGCAGCGTTGAATAATCACACCAACTTTTGATTCTGCGAAGCGAGTACTGCAATGAATTCATCAACCGAATTTTTACTAGAAACAAAATCAGTGTTAAGAGAAAGCAGAAGTATATGCAGTGTTCGGAGGAAGTGCACTGCCACTTAAGAAGTTGAAAGTGTAAGAATCTTTTGAAAAAATAATGGCCACAGTTTTTGCCTTTTTTGCGATCGTGTGTAAAAGTTTCAAGCAAATCAGGGGAAAGCTGTGGAATGAGACTTTCAGAAATTTGTCCATAGATGTCGCTAGGAGTATTTTTAAACCTTCCCAAATGTCTTGCTTTTTTCATCTGTCATCTGCCAACAATATTCAATTCATTGTTTGTTACTTTTCATACAACAATGCATTTTTGTCGCTCTTAAAAATGTCGAATTTCGTGCCTTCAAACTACGATTTGCGGACATCGTGAAACAACTTGTGAAATGCTGCTCTCCCGGTTCAAAAGGAAGTCTTTTTGGCATCGAATCGTTACAGGTGATGAAAAATGGGTGTATTTCTCCAATCACAAGGGTAAACGATCGTATGGTCCGGCCGGCCACAAGCCAAAAACAACGGTCAAACCAAATCGCTTTGGACGTCACAAAGTAATTTTTCTTGATGACAACGGACCGCCACATCGCACAAGAGCGAACCGGGAATTGGTGGAAATGTACGATTGGGAACCGCTGGTGCATGCGATTTACTCACCAGACTTGGCGCCTTCCGATTATCATTTGTTTGCATGGATGGGCCACGCACTTTCCGAGCAGCGCTTCAATTCTCACGAAGAAGCCAAAAAATGGCTCGATGATTGGTTTGCGTCCCAAGACGGCCAAGTTTTTTGGCGCAGCATCCACAAATTGCCTAAGAGATGGGAAAAATGTGTCGCTAGTGATGGCTATTATTTTGAAGATTAAATTTGAAATCATTTTTTGTTAATAAACATTTGAAATTGAAAACAAAGGGTCATTTCATAGGTATAGAACTTCGACTGAAGGAATTTAGCTATGGCAGCCTGGTACTAGTGGGACTTTAAGCTCATTTGGCCGATTTTTTTTTAACTGCCCGCAACTTGTAGGGCAACATCAAGGCGGACATCACAAATTGCAAGGGCAGTTTGGCCAAATACACAAAAAAGGATGCGCGAGTAAGCTAGTAAGCTTTAGGGATGATCAACGACGCATATTAGCTTTAAAGAATTATGTATTAAAGAGGAAAAAACTACTCAGTATTCAATTTCACACCTCGTCCTCTTCATTCTACAAATCTTTTGGCCCCCCTTGCACACATATCACCCCGTCGCGCTTCAAAGGCAAATGAAACATTGTAAAATCTGACCTTCTTAGTAATTAATTTGTGAAAGCGCTCCCGCTGTGATTTGTTACTCGTAACTACAAAAGAGCAGTCTAATTCCCACCTTCACTCCATTGCTGCGGCTGTTTTCCACAAATTTTGTAACAAAGTTTTGGTTTAACTGATGTTGTTTTTCTTTTTTTTTTCTTTCTTCAGTCTTCCTTCAATTTTCTTTATTTTGACAAAAAGCTCCTCGTGTTTCTAGTACATTTGCTGTGCATGTTTGTGTGCGAGTTAAATTTATTTTTGAAAATAAAATAAATTTGTTAAAGTTTTATTTTTATTAGTTTTATTTTTATTAAAATGGAACAAGTTTGATTACACTTCAAAATAATTTGTTCTTTACTCTTCAAGGTGACTTTGAAGACTACTTTTAACATTAAAAACTATACTTATTCAATTTATTTTAACAGTTAGATTTATACTTGAAATGAAGAGAGAATGATTTCCCCATTTATTCTTACAACAATTACAACAATTAAATATATAACTTACATAGCTATAATAATTATTCCAGTTAGATAATGAAGAGAGCGAGAGCGAAAGGGGAAAGTTACTTATAATATATAACTCGCCTCTCCTTAAAGAATTCGAGTCTCGTCGAATCTTTTACAAATATAATATACAATCCGAAAATTTAATAGTTTCTTATAGTGATTTAAATCACACTTAACTAATAACTTGAAATATATTTAAGTTGTTTAGCGGTTTTTTTTTTTCAAGATAAATATTAAACTATATTAGCCATAAATATTCATTTCTTATTCTATAGTTTACATTTTAAAAAAATAAATATAGTGTGATTTAATATAAAAAAAATATTAACGAATAGTTTTCCATGTTTTGCTCTACAAATCCATTTCATTTTTTTTATTATTATTATTTTTTTTATTTATTTTTATTTTATTTTATAGACTTTAATGGGCGTCTAAATTGTGCAGTGTCTACTTTATTAGGGTTGCTGTGGTGGTATCTGTTAAATCTTTTAGCAGTTTTTTGTCTAATTGCAGTAGGATTTTTAATATATAAATTAGATTTTTGTAAATTAAGTGTAATATTTTCTCTTTTAATATTTTCTCTATCAATGGTTTTCTTTTTAATTGCTTCAGATCTTACCTTAACCTCTTTTAAATTTATGTGTAACTTATTTATAAAATCAATTGGTTTTAATTTAGTCGTGCTGTGAATTGTATTATTATAGAAATTAACTGCTTTTAGTACTAATTCTTCAGAGTCATTAATATTTTCAGCGTTTTTTAATATTCTTATATGCTCTAAGAGAGTCGAATGCATTCTTTCTACATCTGAATTTCCTGTGTGCGAATTCGGTGTTGTAAAATGAGTTTCTATATTATTTTCTTGACAGAACAGCCTTATAAGTGCATTATTAAATTCATTATCCATAATAATTTTATCAGGTTTTCCTAAAAATGCGATTCGCTCTTCGATTTTAGTTTTAATTGTTACCATATTTTTGTCATTTAGTTTATGTGCCGTTCCTAATTTCGTAAATTTGTCTATTGTTGTCAAAAAACTAGTCTTTTGTATCTGAAAAATATCGATATGTACTATTTCATTTGGTTTTTCTGGTGTTGGAGTATGTTGAAATATTTTATTTATTGGTTTTCTGTCATATTTGTTTTCATTACATATTCTGCAGTTATTACAATATCTATTTATAAATTTTAATAATTTAGGATTATAATAATTATCTTTTAATTCTTCGAAATTCTCCTGGATTCCTCTATGGTTACCTTTAATATGAATATCATCAATGATATTCAATAAAGATTCCTCGGATTCAATATCACTAGCAACTTTTGTACAATTTATGAAATTTATTTTATTGTTACTAGAAAATAATTCAATTAATTTGTTCTGTATTATATTATATTTATTATTGTCAAGCTCCGAGTATACCCCAATTTTTCCTTTTTTTATTTCACGTCTAAATAAATCATTCAAATAATGAGTATTATTTAAGTCATTCTCAGACACATATATTATTTTATATTTTTTAAAAAGTATTTCGGTTTCTTTATTTTTATTTTTAACTATTCTTATTTGCGTCCTATATTTATTAACAATTTTATTTATTCTAAAGAAATTAATATTTACATTTTCTTCCGTACTATGATTTACTTCAACTCTGCTCAAAAAATCAGCTACCTTATTCTCCTTTCCCTTAATATATTCAATATCGAGATCAAATTCATCTAATAATATTTTCCATCGGATGATTCTAGAATTGGGCTCTTTAAGTGAATAAAGCCATTTCAAAGGCTGATGATCAGTTTGAACTAGAAACTTTCGACCAAAAAGGTATGGACGGTAATATTTCACTGACCATACAATGGCTAATAATTCTTTTTCTAGCGTTGAGTAGTTTTTTTCATGTCCATTTAAAGTCCTACTGGCGTAACTTACTGGTTTGCCATCCTGGCTCAACACCGCGCCAATAGCAGCATTGCTTGCATCCGTGGTCAATACAAATTTTTTATTAAAGTCTGGATAGCATAATATTGGTGGATTTGTTAAAATTTTCTTCAATTTTTCGAAAGCGTCAATATAAGATTTGTCATTAATATCAATTTTACTATTTTTTTTTAAATATTTTATTATAGGGCTAGCAACAAAGGAATAGTTCCTAATGAATTTCCGGTAATATCCGGTTAAACCTAAAAACGATTTAATTTCTTTTACTGACTTTGGTAGCTCCAAGTTTTGTATTATATTAATTTTCTCGGGGTTGGGCTTTATCCCATTATTTGTTATGATATGACCAAGAAAGTTTGTTTCTTTCGATAAGAATCTACACTTATCTATTTGAACCTTTAAATTGTAGTCATTCAGTTTATTAAATACTTTTTGCAAGCTTTCTAAGTGTTCGGTTAGCGAGGTTGAAAAGACTAGTATATCATCCATATAAATTATACAAATTTTATTTATATAATCAGCCAAAATGTAGTTTAGCATTCGCTGAAATGTAGCGGGCGCGTTTTTGAGACCGAAGGGCATTCGAATGAACTCGAAGTGACCACGGGGCGTTGAAAAAGCCGTTTTCTCAATGTCGCTTTCCTCCATCAAAACCTGATGAAAGCCTTTCGCAAGGTCCAAGGACGAGAAATATTGCGCCTTACCTAACTTGTCAAATAATGACTCTATATTTGGCAGAGGAAATTTGTCATCCACAGTTATTTCATTTAGCTTCCTAAAGTCTATAACTAATCGCCATTTCTGCTGGTTCGAATTATCGGACTTCTTTTTAACAATCCACAAAGGGGAATTATAAGGCGATTTGCTGGGGCGTATTATATTTTCTTTTAACATTTCATTTATTTGCTTTTCTATTTCATTTTCTAAAATCTGTGGATGCCTATAATTCTTGCAGTATACTATTTTATTAGAAGTAGTTATTATTTTATGTTTTACACAGGTAGTTGTAGTTAAATTTTGGTTTTTAATATAAAACGTCTTTTTATTTTTATGTAAAAAATTTTCTAATAACTTATTTTCTTCCTTATTTAAGTTTGTAGGCATTAAATCTTTGAATTTATCCAGCTCAAATTTTTCTATATAATTAATTTCCTCATAAGAAATGTTAAATTTATAGTCAATTAGTTTTATTTCATTATTATTTACTTTAAGAGTATTATTTTGAAAATCTATTATAGCTCCAAAGGGCTGTAAAATATTTATTCCTATTATGCAATCGAATTTTTTATCAATAAAATTAATTAATTTAACAGACATGGTGCTATTTTTTTCTTTGAATTCGTCCGGCACATTTACTATCACTTCATCTATAATAATATTATTACCGACCAGGGTATTTAATAAAATTGGTTTTATTAAACTTTTCTTTATTCCTATATTGGAAAAAAAATTATAATCTCCGAGGGTAGTAGCAGCACCACTATCAATTAGGCATCTTGTTTTTGTATTATTTATAGTTAATATTACTATGGGTAATGATAATTTCGAGGCTGCACAGGAAAATTTTCTGTAACGTGAATTGCATCAATTTCCATTGGTTCTTCATTATTACTTAAATGTCTATTATATGAATTTTGTTGATTTTGTCGTAAATTACTAAAATTTTCTAAGTCATAATTTTGGGTTTGTTGTTGCTGATTATTTCTGTTAAAAGTGTTAAAAGTTTGCGTTTGAAAATTTCTGAAATTTCTGTTACAATTATTAAAACCACCACTATTATTTCTGTTATTACGGCTACTATAATTAGGAAAGGTGCTTGAATTTTGAAATCTTTGAAAACCATTCCTATTTAATGAATTATTTGCATTTTGAAAGTTATTATTTGGAAAGGTATTGTTATTTCGAAAATCATTATTGTTTTGAAAACTTTTATACGCAAAACTATTCGCTTGTTTATTATTTACTAGTTTTATATCTTTTAATAAATTATTTTCTAAATAAAATGTATAAGCTATGTTAATAGATCTAATATTATTTTGTAGCAAAAGAGATTTAATACTAATAGGTAAGTAGTTTACATAAATATCAAAAATTAATTTTTCATTATTTTCAGGTGTATACAAAATGTCAGGTTCTAAGCTATACTTTGTGTTCATTAAACTTAAAATTTTACTTAATTTATAATGTAATTCCTCAATGTTTCTAGCTTCTTCGTTTAGAGCGTCACTTCTTAAATTAAAAAAACTTCTTTTTACTCCAAATTCCTCCTTAAGCTTAACTATTATACCCTCCCATGTAGGGTTAAATAAGGTTTCAACCGCCTTTAACGCCTTACCTTGCAGTCTGTTGCTTAATACTGTTTTTATTGTCTGTACATGTTCTGCTGGCGTTAGCTGCAACACAGTTGCGACGTCCCTCAGGTAGTTGCTGAGCGTATATTCACTGCTCCCGTTAAATGCAGGCAAGCTCCTCGCTTCACGCAAGCTCTCAGCTAGCGTCAAAGCCATTGTGGGTGTTGTTGTTTGTTCTAAGCAAACGCTGCTCTGCTTCTTTCTCTAATGATAGCTGGCTTGCTTTCTCTTTCGTCTTTCACGCCGTTAGCACTGGAATGCACACCGTACACTTTCTTCTCTTTTTCCGTTAACTTTTAACTTCTAGTAATTTCTTTTCCTTTTTTTTTTTTTGTTTTTTTACGAAGCCAATCTTTTTTCTTGTTTGTCAAAGATTTTGTCCGCTTTAAATATATATATGTACAGTAGTCATATCAATTTGGGCAGTAAAATTGCTCACAAATTATGCACAAATTTGCCGTTTTGCACTCAACTGCGCTAAGTTCAAATTATTTTCAACGATCATAAATTTGTTAGAACTATTCTTTCGGATTAGTTATTACACGAAATTTTTTTTTTTTTTTTTTTTTTTTTTTTTTTTTTGGTTTAGTTTTTAGTTTTTAAGTTTACAAAAATTTCGCTTTTTGCCACACTTTAGTAATGTCCACTTGAATTATTTGCGGTTCACATCGGTTTGTTGAAAATTTTAACCTTTTCTTTTCCCGATTATCACTGGATATGTTTTAAGTAACATATCCCATCCTCGTCGCCAGTTAAATTTATTTTTGAAAATAAAATAAATTTGTTAAAGTTTTATTTTTATTAGTTTTATTTTTATTAAAATGGAACAAGTTTGATTACACTTCAAAATAATTTGTTCTTTACTCTTCAAGGTGACTTTGAAGACTACTTTTAACATTAAAAACTATACTTATTCAATTTATTTTAACAGTTAGATTTATACTTGAAATGAAGAGAGAATGATTTCCCCATTTATTCTTACAACAATTACAACAATTAAATATATAACTTACATAGCTATAATAATTATTCCAGTTAGATAATGAAGAGAGCGAGAGCGAAAGGGGAAAGTTACTTATAATATATAACTTGCGCGCACGTACGTGTTATTGGTGTTGACAGCACTCAGGGTATTTTTGCCATAAGCCTGTTTTTCTTGTTGTTTTTTGTTGTTTGTGGTTTGCTAGTTGCTGGCCAATTTAAGAGCACCTCAGTCAGCCAGCCAGCCGCCTTTAGGCTACTTTTTGACACTTTTGTTCGTTCTCGTCCAACGTTTGCTGCCTTTTTTTTATTTTCTTATCTTCCATCTACATTTTATTTTGCATTTTGATATTTCCTCTTTCAGCCTCTTCGCTTCAGCTCGCATACAGATATACATAAGTACGCTTCGGATATGCTGAAAGGATGCTGCCTAGCATAATTGGTGAACTCAAGTGTAAGCATATAAATAATTTACGCGGCCACACGTTTCACCACTTCAAGTGGAGAGTGTGGACCGCCAGATCTACATTTGCCGAATCAAGAAGAAAACTATATGGAAAAATATTGGAGAGGTATGTGAAGAAAGAAAAGCAAGAATAAGTGTTAGGATGAGAACAAAATTTGTATAAGTTGTTGTAAGTGTGGTAGTGAGCCGCTTTAGTGGTAGCAATTTGGTCTAGCTTTTTTGAAAAGCTAAAATAAAAAATTAATAAAAAGAAGGGACTGCCTATATAGCGGGCTTAGCCTTAAAGCGTGAACATTTGCTTTTTGTACTACCAACTTGGACATGGGGTCGCACAGGCTTCTAAATCTGAGGGAACGTGCTGAGAGTAATCCCTAATAAAATTGATAAGTAAAGCCCACGAAGGCGATAAAAAGGTCTGATATGAAAGGATTTAACTTCCGTTCATGACGGTAGTTTGCCAACTAAATTTGTCCACAGCTAACCACAGCTAAAGCTAAGCTACACGTAGAATACCCCCAACCTGCTTTGCGCACAGTTTTCAATTCATATTTTTATAGATTCATATTTTTCATAGATTCAGTATAAAAAGCACCGAGTTGAAGCTAAATTACGTGCATACGCCTAAGCTAAATTACGTGCATATTGCTTTTTTCGAATAAAGTTCTATCAATTTTGATGCATTTTTGGTTTTTTATTATTTAAATTTTTTTATTTTTTTGCAACCACTAGTACGTCGCGAGTTCCTTCTGGCCATGGAACGATCGAAGGTGCCGAAAAGAACTTCTAAGGCTAACAAAGCCCGTACATTGTCCGTTAAGGAGTTAGAATTTTCAAAAAATTTCATTTGTTTTTGCATTTTCTTCAAGCATAATATCTTAGAAATATTGTGTGACAAATACTTTTCGAGTTATTGAACAATTAACAAAGGGCGCTCGGGTGCTCTGGAATCGTTAGCATAACTTTAAATGCATTTCTCTCAAAACTATTTTTTTTTGAACTGGTGATCACCGTAACTTAAAAACCGCTTGGTAGATTTCAATAAAATTTATACTGCTTTTGAAAAACATAAAAACCGCGTGCCTGATCGAAGGATTTTTTTTCACAATTTCAATTTTTTTTAACAATTAATTGACGTTTTTTTTTAATGTTATGTTTTTATTTTTGTAAAATAAAGCAATTGACTAGCAAAAAAAAAATTTTGGAAATTCATCATTTTTTCGGGCCTCTGACCACCCCTAACCCCTTAAGTATCCATGCGGTGAGACTTGGAATTTCTTCACGTCCTTTCTACAGCAGTTGTCCGCAGTTGTCCTCTTAGCACCTTCTCCTTAGTTATCCTGCTCTCGCCGGCCTAAGATCCAAACATCGCTTAGTTTGCTCCCAGCTTTAGATATCACACACCTGGTGAATTTCATTAGCAGCTTGAAGCGGTTACGCAAATGCAATTAGCGATTGTTCCGTCATCATCCTTCCGTAATCCGAAGTATGTCCTGCCTTTGCTTTATAGTCCTTTGTTACTTTCAAAGAACACCTAAAACTATTTGTATTCTGATTCGTTTACGTTCACGCTTTTGTTACTTAATTGAAGTAATTTTGATGTTCCGTTTTGATGAGTCTATGAACAAACGCCACTCATTACAAACGTAATATTGTGATCCCATTGTAGCCATTAAACCAGGTATATATTTACAAAATACACAGTCATCTTATTCAGCAAAATATTTCAGAAGATTTTGTTCTCTTCTGCGGTTATAGGAAATTTTAGCTTCTTTTGTTACTAAGTTTCTTTCTTTTAGTCTAGCAGCCAAAAGTTCAGAAGCAGACTTTGATAGATCCAAATCTCTGATAAGCTCGTTTAAATCATGTTGGTTGAATAGCCTTGCCGTTCCCAGGTCACATTCAAAGTCACTATCCCTACATGTTTATGGTGCCGATACTGTAACAGTTGAATTGAATTTGAATTTGAAGAGGTCGAGCCAAGGAGCACCAGGAGATTTGGTGGCTCCTAAAACACTCAGGCTAAAAAGCCCATTGTATTTAAAGCTCTGGAAAGGGGGTAGATAGTTAAGGAGGGAGGGAGAAAAGTATCAGAGAAAGAGATAGGAAAGAATAGAGACAGAGATAGAGATAGTTAGTCCTGTGAGAATTTTCCAGATTCTTTGGCAAATCTGTAAATATCCTCCAGTTTGAGAGAACGAATATTACTCATTCCCATGACATCGGAACCCAATACCCGTAGTCGCGCTCTAGCAAAGGCAAGACACTCACAGAGAAAGTGCTCAGTGCTATCCGCCTCCTCTAAGCAGGACAGGCATACCGGGTCCTCGATGATTCCAATGGTGGTCATATGCTGACCCCATGGGTTGTGTCCTGTAATGATGCCGACCATCAACCGAATGTCTTTCTTTCTAAGTTTTAGTAGAAAGTTTGACAGTTTTCTGTTCGGACTTGTCACAAAACACTTTGCAGTTCTGCAGCGTTCTAGACCGGACCATCGCTCTTTATGTAGATTGCCTACATAATCGTTGATCCAATTCTTGATTCCTGCGGGACTGATTCCGATTATGTGCTCTGGCCCCTGTGGGGGCACCGCTGATCCACGGTTGGCCAATTCGTCGGCAGTTTCGTTTCCTTGAACACCGGAGTGTGCCGGAACCCATATAAGTACAAGCCTGTTTTGTCTTGCGACAGAATTAAGCTTCCTCTTACATTCTTGAACAATCTTCGAGGTTTGCTTCGCGTTCTCCAGGGCCTTCAATGCAGCCTGACTGTCACTGAAGACTCCAATCTGTTTCCCGCTCCATCTCCTCTCGATTATCTATTCAGCTACTTTTAGGATGGCAAAAACTTCTGTTTGAAAAACAGTTGCCATTTCCCCCATAGCATAGTGATACTTATTACTATCGTTTAAGTACCATCCGGCTCCAGTCCCTATTTCAGTCTTGGACCCATCGGTAAAGAAAATATCCGTCAAACCTCCCTGCATGCATTCTGGATTGCTCCATTGCTCACGCAATGGAAATCTGACATCAAATTTCCTTCCGAACGAAACTGTGGGTATCAGGTCATCTTTAGGTGCCAAAAACAGTGGATACTGCTCCGACAGCAACTTAAAGATTTCTCTGTGTCCCGAAGTTCCATCTTCGTGCCAGAAACCATATTTATAAAGTCTACACATTGCTTTTATTGCTTCCTGTTGTATCTTAAGATCCAGGGGGAGCAAATTAAGCATAGCATTTAGGGCATCACCAGAGGTTGTACTCATGGCACCCGTGATGCATAAACATACACTTCTTTGCAGCCTGTATAGTTCCCGGATTGTGGACTTAACCATGCTCCGTCGCCACCAGACCACAGAAGCGTAAGTGATGATTGGTCTGATAAGTGCCGTGTATATCCATAGGACCACAGCAGGTTTCAGACCCCAAGTTTTGCCAAAGGCTCTACGGCATTGCTGAAAAATCTTCAATGCACGATTCACCTTCAGTTAATTACGTGGAATTTTTGCTTCGTCGATTCCGTGAAGGCATTTTTGATGCCCCAAATATGAGCTGGCTTAACATGAAGTAAACTTCACCTCATCAACCTTCAGCTTATCATTGAAATCTGAACTACATTAAATTGTTATTATAAGCGTCCATAAAACGATAATCCACCAACGAACGCCATTTACTTTGGCCACCAAAAAGAACTCAAATGCTTATGAGGCTTCTTTCCACTCATCACCGAAATCACGTAATATTATCTCGTAATATTTTGTATGCAATTTCCATTTCAGAATTTAATTATATCATCTCATGTGTGAAGTAAAATTATTAATACCGTTAATGTGTTTTATAAAAAGGGGTTAATAACGTTAAGTAGCGTGAAATGCGTGGCACATCGCACACCGCACCGCATATTAGTTTACAATACTCACCCACCTACTTTCGTCCTTCTCCGCCACAGTTTTCCATGCAATTTCTGCTCGAAATTCATGCATCCCATTCACTTTTATTCGTTGAATGCCAGTTAAAACTCGTCAGTGTGTCATGCGTGCGTGAAATTGTTTTCTACGTAGATGAACATGACAGTTATTTTGTTACTAAACATTTGACAGCTTTTCAGCGCAGAAATTTCGTGTGCGTGTGGGTGAAATTATGTACATTTCAATTATTTCCTTTTGTTGCTTATTTTCATGGCGAACTCATATAACTCATCAACTTTTTTATTACATTAGGTTGGATGGGTGGGTGGGTGTATAAGTGAATGGTGCTATGAAAGTTCAAAGAAATCGATTGTGTTGCGTGTGTGCTTTCTTCTGTTTAAAGTATAATTCTGCGAGTCGGTTGCCGTAGCCGATTGAATATTCGTAACTACTATTCTCTTGCCCCCGAGTTTGGCCGCATTGTGTATGGGATGATGGGATGGGATTTTTAATAGCGATGGCTTTTTGCAGGTAATAGCGACCATTTTTCAAACATTCTACCGAAGTCGCTTCTATAGGTCAAGGTTTGTCACTTCAACAGCATTTCCAAAAATTGTATAGGTAATTTATTATGCTGTTCGAACAATAAGAACCATATTTCGAAGACGGACATATTACCTCGCAAGCTGCAGAGACTTCTGAGAATACTTTTAAACTGCCTCAGGTTTTTTCTTTGTTAGGTTAATAAGACGTGTTGAGGTTATACGCTCCCCGGTAAGAACTCTCCTATTGCTTGTATTCAGCGCAGTCCTTTCAACTTCTTCTCCTCTTTCCTAAGTCTTTCTTCAATAGCGACTTTCCCATCATTAAGAAGGACGGAGCTCTCCTCGTTTCCGTTGATACTATTTAAGTGCAGAATCCGGAGGGCCTGAATATTCTTAGGCGTCATTAGGAAGCTTAATCTCTCCAAACCATTTAAGACTCATGACTTAATCAATGATAGAGCCTCAAGTACAGCATGATTATTAGTACAGTTTTGCTGCAAGATTATCTCTGCTTATAGGCTGATGTACTCTTTCAGTTGAAATATGCTCGCAGAATTGCACATCGACAAAATAATTTTGGTTCTGAGACGACAGATCATGGAACTTATAGCTTCTGGCGCTTCCGGGGCGTCTGTTTATCAGTATGAGGCGCTCACCTGGAAATATTTCTTGACAGCAGAGATACCCCAGCTTACCTTGTTATGCAGCTCGCTTATTCGCCTTAAGCAAGACACACTGTTCAGCTTTTTAGAGGATATTTTAATATCAACGAAATTGCGTGACGGCCTCTCCATGTTTCCTAAAAATTCCCGTCATGGAAGTCCCATCTAATTTAAAACCTGACATTTTTTGCTTTCAAAGCGTCTTACCTCGAAGCATTTTCATGCTGCTGAAACACACTTTGTGATCGTAAAACTTAAAAAAGGTTTAACCCAGCGTTGCATTTGAACACGCCCTAATGCTTACGGCATTCGAGCTCCTGAAAATCATAAAGGTGCACTTTCCGAAAAAGTGAAAAAATTTAAAATATAAGTAATATTATTATGAAGTGAAAGGGTTTTGAGAAAGCTTCAACACAGTTATGTTTTTGAGTAGGGTTACCGCTTTTCTAACCAAAATATAAATATATTAAACATATAAATTAAATAAATAACTAAAATATGGGTATTAAACGAAAGCTTTTTAAGAACATTCAACCTTGAAATGTTTAAAATAGGGTTGCCACATATTTAATAAATCAAAGGTTGTTTATTATTAGTAGGTAAATGAAACGTTTAAACATTGGTAAACGACAAAAAATGATTGCGAAAACTTTAGTGTAGAAATATACACGTAGAACAGGGTTGCCACCTACTTAAAAAAATTGAAATGAACTAAATATATAAAATATTTCAAATAAGTAATAACTATATGGGTATTAAACGGAAGATATTTCAGCGCGCTTTTATCGTGAACTATTTTAAATAGCGGCAGTACGCGTCTAAGACAAATTAATTAGTGAAATTTGCATGTTAAGTTATAATTGCAAGTATTGACAACTATGTGAAACGGCTTTTATGTCAATATAACATTTAAATGCTAGTAGTCTCTCTATCATGAAAAGGTTCCTCATAAAACACATCTACCGTTCGGAGTCGACTTCATTTGAAGAACAACATAAAGACACACGTTACACACAAATAGGAAAGAAAGCTCGGTCAAACATCCAAAACGGGTCAGAAACAATTATATATATATTATATATATATAGTAGTCTTGTGTATTATTAGATTTAATACTTTATATATTTTCGTAACACATAAATGAAATATTTTGAAAAGGGCTACCATCTATCACAAAAAGTTTAAATAAGTAATATATATTAATGCAGATATTGATAAAGGCAATAAAGAGTAAGAATACTTTAATCTTGGGAAAATTTTGGGTAGGGTTGCCACTTAAAATAAATTTTTTAAGTTTTTCTATGCAAATCAAACGGCAAACATATAAATACGTATTACCAAATTGGTTATCAATGAGCATTTTTTACATAAGCTTTAACCCTAGTGGGTTACTACCTTGTTTTAATACAAATATAAAAAATAATTTTTAAATTCTTAACAAACGGCCTTCAGCTGCTCGTACTAGAAAATAAATAAAATTTAAAATTTTAATAAATAAAATATATTTGATAGGGGTACCATCTATCAAATAAAAAAAATATTAGATGAGTAATATATATTAATAGAGATCATCAAACGCGTTAAAGGATAAGAATACTTGAATCTTGGAAAAATTTTGGGTAGGGTTGCCACTTAAAAAAAATATTTTAAGTTTTTTCTTATGTAAATCAATCGGCGAACATATAAATACGTATTACCAAAGTAGTTAGCAATGAGCATTTTTTAAATAGCTTTAACTCTAGCGGGTTACCACCTTGTTTTAATACAAATATAAAAAATAATTTTGAAATTCTAACCAACGGCCTTCAGCTACTCGTGCTAGAAAATAAAATTTTAATAAATAAAATATTTTTGATAGAGTTACCATCTATCAAATAAAAAAATTATAAGAAGAGTAATATATATTAATAGAGATATCGATAAACGCGTTAAAGGATAAGAATACTTGAATCTTGGAAAAATGTTGGGTAGGGTTGTCACTTAAAAAAAATTGTTTTAAACTTTTGTTTTGTAATTTCATCGGCAAGCATATACATACGTATTACCTAATTGGTTTCCGGTCAAAAAATTTTGAATAAGCTTTAAATATCGCGGGTTACCACCTTCTTTTAATACTTGAAATTAGATTTTAAAATTTAGTAATTTTTTTTAATTATAATTTTTTTTTCTTTATTTTATTTTATTTATTTTATTTCTTTATTTTTTTTTTTTTTATTTTATTTTATTTTATTTTTTTTTATTTTTTTTTTATTTTATTTTATTTTATTTTATTTTATTTTATTTTTTATTTTTATTTTTTTTTTTTTATTTTATTTTTTTTTATTTTATTTTATTTTATTTTATTTTATTTTATTTTATTTTATTTTATTTTATTTTATTTATAACAATAATTCTACATATAAGAAAATAATATACGTAAGGCATTAAATGTAAAGCATTTAGAAAACCCCAACGTCGTGCGTGGATTCTCACAAATTAGCTTCAATATAGACGAGTGTTTTTTTTTTTTTTTTTTTTTTTTTTTTTTTTTTTTTACGAGGAGGAAGCATCGAAAGCCTAACCCCGTCAGTGTGGGACTTTAACCCGAACTAAACCTCCTACCGTCAAAGTACCGATCCCCCCGGTACAACCGTTAAGTATTCGTCGGGAGGCGGTTTGAGCACTAAGCTCAATGTCCGTTAATGTCCTGATGCAATACGTCGAAAGTAGCATCTGCTTGTTACCAGCCCACTGTTGAGGTCATCTGATGAGAGAGCCACCCCTGTCATAACAGTACTCCCCCACCCACCATGTCTCTGTCCATCCCACAGAAACGTAAGTTTCTATGTCTGGTATCGTCAGTTTACCTGCATCCAAATAAATTTATCTAGCAAGTGGGCCTACAGCACCACCATACGTTACTAAATCTACTACTACAGGATAAGTTACTACATCTACTACTACAGGAAAAGGTACTACATCTACTACTATGGTATTTCAGCTATTGCTATGCTTTCGCTTTTTCGCCTTCTCTCCATTTGTCTCAGATCATTGAGTACGTACGCTGACAAATTTTTGATACCATCCCAAACTTCTTTTGATTGTAGCATATGTGGGACAACATTGTCCGGTGTTATTCTTTCTGCTACTTGGTTCTCCAACAACTCTCTTTCTTTATTATATCTTTGGCAGTGAAAGAAGATATGCTCCGCATTTTCATTAGCCTCGGCACAAAATGAGCATATAACTCCATCATCATGGCCATATTTATGGAGGTATTCTCTAAAACAACCATGTCCTGTCAGGAATTGCGTCATATAAAAGTCGACACCACCGTGCTTTCTATCAACCCATGCCTGCACATCATTAATGAGTCGGTGTGTCCATCTCCCTTTGGTTGTTATATCCCAGCGTCTTTGCCATTTAGATAGACTCTCGTGCCTGATTTCTTTGCGCTCCTCAGCTATTAACGGCCTGCCAAGGCTTCGGCTCTTGTCATATATTTTCTTAATTTCCAGAGCCATTATATCTGGGGGCATTATGCCAGAGATTACCCCAATAGCTTCATGGGATACAGTGCGAAAAGCGCTTGCGACTCTAATAGCGCTCAGTCGAAACAGAGATTTCGTACTCTTGCCGTATGTTTCGTATTTTAGCGCTTGTCCCCATACCGGTGCAGCATACATTACAATGGATTGGGTAACTTTTGCCAGTAGTAGCCTTCTGTTTTGGCTTGGCCCGCCTATGTTAGCCATTATTCGAGATAGCGCCGTGTTTACCCGTGCTGCTTTCTCACAAGCTTTTTCAATGTGCACTTTAAAGTTTAAGCGTGCATCAATCATGACTCCCAGGTATTTCAGGTACGGTTGGGTGTTGATGTTATGCCCGTCTATGCTTAGTGTAATGTTCTCAATTTTTTTCCTACTTGTAATCAAAACTGCTTCAGTTTTTTGTCCCGCAAGCTGTAGGTTTGTCGATGTGAGCCAGTTTTTTAGTTTGAGAACAGTCGCACTACATATAGTCTTTATTTGTTGAAGCTCTTTTGCAACTATTGCCAACGCAATGTCGTCCGCGTATCCGATTAATTGGGCTGCTTTTGGTATAGGGATGCGGAAGATTCCATCGTAGAGCACATTCCACAACAGAGGGCCCAGCACAGAGCCTTGCGGTACTCCCCCAGTTACTCTATATTGCTTAACTCCTTCGTCTGTGTCATAGAGTAGTATTCTATCTGACAGGTAGCTTTTTATTAATCGCAATAAATATGGTGGCGTGTCCAGGTTCCCTAAGGCTTGCATAATGTGGGACCAGCAAGCAGAGTTAAATGCATTTTTTACGTCCAATGTTATGACGGCGCAATACTCCTTGGTACCATGCATCCATCTTGTTCCTTCAATGGCATTTTCCGCTATTGACGTAAGTTTTTTTATTGCATCAATTGTCGAGCGCCCCCTGCGGAAACCGTATTGGTTGTCGGACAAGCCTTCTTTTTCAGTAACGTGCTGCTCTAAACGATCAGCAATAAGCCGTTCTAAGATTTTGCCCATCGTATCAATCATACAGAGGGGTCGGTACGAGCTTGGTTGACCCGGCGTCTTATTAGCTTTCGGCAACAGGACAAGTCGTTGCTGTTTCCAGATTTTTGGGAAGACACCATCTCGAAAACACTTTTGATATGTCTCCACGAAGGGCTTTGCATCTTCTTTCAGTGCGAGTTTAAGAGCTCCGTTTGGTATTCCGTCTAGTCCTGGAGCTTTAGTGTTTCCAAAACGACCCAAGACTGTATTTACCTCTGTTTCCGTGACAGTAGGTATATCTGTAATAAAAGATGCGCCTGCTGTTAGATGGTATTCTTGCCCATCTTCTTGTCTTGGAAAAAGGGTTTCCACAACCTTTTTTAAGATAATAGGACAAGTCGGCGCTTTTCCTTTGCAACCACTGATCTTAGACATCACCAACTTATACGCTCCTCCCCACGGATTTTCATCAGCTTTGGCACAAAGTTCTTTGAAGCAGGAAGCCTTGCTTTTTTTAATCGCATTTTTTAGGCCCTTGCGTTTCATTTTGAAGATTTCCCGCAACCTTTCATTTTCACTTGTTCCTCTGCTTCTTTGGTACTGACGTCTAGCTTTGTGGCAAGCGCCTCTGAGTTCAGCTATCTCACTGTTCCACCAGTATGCCGGTTTCCGTATATAAGTGTGTTTTTTCCTGATCATTGCAGCATCGCAGGCTTTGGTCAGGCGTGTTACCAGTAGCTGAGCTTGCTCATTCGCGTCGTTTATGTCAGTTGGATGAGCGTTTAACATAAGCTTAAAAATCTCTTCGTCCATGGTTTCGATCTTCCACCCTTTTGTCTGGGCTTTTTTAGCAGGCTTGTTCTTTCCTCTACTTTGTTTCGGATGTATTATTTCGATCATTATGGCCAAGTGGTCGCTGTGGGTATAAATGTCGGAAATCTGCCATCTCGTCCTTAAAGCTAAAGATCTGCTTATAAAAGCTATGTCAATAACGGAGCCACGACCATTCTTCTCGAAAGTGTTTTTTCTTCCGGTATTTAATAACACGACGTCAAGTAAGGAGAAGGCTTTGAGAAGTGCTTTCCCTCGTTGGTTTGTAAACTTACTTCCCCATTCTAAGGCCCATGCATTGAAGTCTCCAGCTATTAAGTTTGGCGTTGTTGTCAGGGCTTCTCCGACCAGTTCGTCAAGAATCTTTTCGAATGCTGCTTGAGGTAGGCTCGGCGGTATATAACAGCTATATATATGTACCCCAGAAATTTTTGCTCTAGTGTAGCTTGTTTTGTCCGCAAGTTGCCCCTCTTGGATAGTCTTATCCCCTAGGACCCATATGGCTGCCTTCCTTGTTGCATCCGAAACCCACATTCCAGCGTCCGGCTTGTTGTATTGTTCACATATTACCGCCACGTCTGCATGCTGTTCGTACATTGTTTGCGTTAGGAGATCTTGCGCTTCCCTGCAGTGATTTAAATTTATTTGGATCACTCTCATTTTCTTTTTGTCTTACATGCTGTCTGGTAAATTGGGCAGTTTTTGCTACCAATTTGGTGCTTGAAGTTTGACCTTCCGGCTTTATTGCACACAATACAAAAAGGTTCCCTTTCACACGTTTTTGCGAAGTGGCCTTTCCCACCACATTTCATACAGCACTTACTCCTGTCTTCAGGATTTGTACATTTAGTTGCAGTATGTCCATACTCTAGGCATCTATAGCACTTCGTAAGGTTCAGTTTTTCACGGATTCTGCAAACGACCCATCCAACCTTGATTTTTCCTGCGTTCAGTAAGTACCCTGCTTCTAGCGCTGGAAGGCGTATAGCGGCTGTTTGGGTACCTGCATATGCCGGTCTTAAATTTTTAATTGAGCCTTCGCTGAAGTTACTGAGTTCCTTGACTTGTGAGCGGATGGCATCGACTATATCATCCTTCGTGGTTATTTCGTCTAGGTCCCGTATTTCAAGTGACTGCTCGTGTGTTAGCGCTTTTATTTCCGCCTGATCTCCCAGTAACTTTGCAATGCCTTCTTTATATTCTCGGGCACGCCCTGTCTGTGCTCTTATAAGTTGCAGCAATATCTCACCTCTGGCTGTCTTTCTGATTCGTGTCACGTTTTCACCAAGCTGCTGAAGACCATCATCTTTTTTGACCGCCCTCAATATGTCGCTATATGACATGTTGCCAGTTTTTGTGATAACTATGGCATCAGGTCTCGGAGTGGGATTCATCTTCTTCTTGCTTTTGTCTTTGCTCTTTCGCGTCTTGTATTTGACTTTCACCCAGTTCTCGTCTCTTGGAGTTTCCACTCTCGCAGTTTTAGCTGGGCTCTTATCTTTTCCACAGGGCGTGATAACGTCAGTTTTCCTGGCCAGTTCTTGCGATATTCTGCTCCTTTTTGGGGGCGTCTTTCGCCGTGTAAAGTTATCCTCACGTGGCCTCTTCGGTGTTGCTTCGACCATTTTCCTGGTCACCAGATTCTGGCTAGCATTCTTCTTTAGCTCTGCGTTTTCCACTTTAGCACATGCATGCAGCCTCGTAATAGTGCTAAGAAGGTCCCGCATGCTGTTATTTATCGAGCGCTGAGGAAGTCGCATCAATTCAGAGAGTTTGTTAATGCTCTCTCCTAGCTTAGCAAGGTAGTCCCGTTCGGCTTGGAGTGGTGTCTCTGCAGGTCTATTTTCGCTTAAGACGGGTGGAGATGACCTTGATCTTTTATCACGCACCATAGGTGATGTCTTCTCTGGGGTTCTTGCCAGCTTTGACGCCCGTTGGAAGGGATTTATTGCTGGACTATCTATTTTCCTTGTAGTATTATCTGATACGTTAGCCAAGTGTACCACCATCGTATCATTGCAGTCGTTGGATATCGACGGCCGGGAGCCTGCTTGCTCACTCCTCAAAACCGCCGGCACTGGGCTTTTTACACCCTGCACCGTAACTTTATCATCATTCTTACTACCATCCATGTTTTATTATTCAGGGATCCTACCCATATCATTTTAGACCTACTGACAGGTGCTCGTTCAGCCGCTCCTAACATAGAGGCAGACGCTGCCTAAGAAGCCGCTCAATTTGAGTCAGACGCTTTAGGATTTTATTTCTGGGCGACACTTATTTCTGGGCGGTATCGACTCGCCCCGTCACAGAGATTTCACCGAGCAGTACAGCCTTTTCAACTATGCCCTCCATTTCTGCCGCTTTTGGTCGGGGACTGCTTATTAAGTATTCGCAGCTAACCTACATATCTATAGGCCGTTCAGCTATCCGCCACCTTGCTGACCCCCACAGTAGCCTAAGCTCAGCCCTGTGAATATAGACGAGTGTGTCCCAATTAAAATGTGTAACATAATACGAAAGGTAGAAGTTATAGCAAAACTCAGTGTGCATCAATTCTATTTACATAAGTAGCAGCTAATTTATATGAACACACGCGCACATACATAAGCCAAATCCTTGTCATTAGTTCAAAACCACCACCTGGCACACCCAATAAATCAGGCATCAGTTTCATACATGAAGAAAGGTGGAGCTTTTAAAACTCGGTGCATGTATTTGTATATATATGTATGGTAACCAAATGAGCTAATGGAAATTCAAGAAGCCAGTGTAAATAAGTGGCAACGAGCAAAGTAAGTCATAAGAACACTGCAAGCATCAAATAGCGTCTGAGCAGCAAATCATACACTGCTACCAGCAGAAGCAAGAGCAACACACCCACACTGCCAATACCCCAAAGTTGATGAGAGTCCCAGCCGTGTAGTCGTGTAACTGCACAGTCACGTGTCGGCGCCAGTAATTTAAAACTGTCATCAACGTAACGGTTCATATTCGAAGGATGCGTTCGTATATACAATACATTGAAGTACTCGCAGAGTGGGCTGTAAAGGTAGGTGTACCTTCATTGCTGTTTATAAGGGTTATCGCAAAAGGGTGGTGGATAACTGTTTGTGGAAGCAATTGCTGAGATTTATTATTGCCTATCACTGCAACTGTGCCAAATTACGCAAACCCACATAAAAATATGCGTACCCAGACATACTCTCATATACCTATTCACAAACATCGACATTTCAACGCTCTACTTGCCAGTTATGTTTGTAAGTTTGTTTATGCCAAATAGAGCATTTGGTTTTTGTTAAGACTATCCCAATGTAGTACCTATTATATAATTTATTGCACATTTGCCAAGCGTAATGAAGTGTCGTCCCCATTAAGATTAATTGATATGCGATAGTTTTCCACCCACCAAAGCACCAGAACAGACAACAGTCGAGACTATTCTTACAATCTTAGCAGAGGAACGTGCACACGCACAGGCAGACAAGCAAAAAGCAAAAGGAAGGCAATAGCGAAGCAGTGGCGTGAATGTAAAATTTGGTCAGCTCTTCATCATCTTAGTATCGTAGTGTTGTGCTTTAGTTTGAGCGCTCATTCTCACTTTTCCTCCTAAGCTAGTAAGTTTTTTCAGTAACAAAAGACTTGAAATTTTTTATTCATTTTGTTTTGTGACATTTCGTTGCCATTTTTTGATTTATTTACACTGTTACTGTGGCAATGTTTTAACCAAATCTACATAGGGCGGGGTTCTCCATTCATACAATGAGCATAATAAAAAAAATAAACCACCGCGTCTGGACACTGAAAAGATGAATAATGTTAATGATATAAGAAAACCAACAAAATTTAATAAAATCATTTTTGAAAACTTTGTCTGTCTGTTTGTCCGTTTCAATGCGCTACTCGCCAAAAAGCTCCGAATTTGATGGGCTTCCATAGGTAGATACATTTTCTTGGTAGATTATAGATTACCTTTTCGTCTGAAAATATTAATCTCCAGATGGCAACGGTATCGAAATATTTCTAAAAAAGTTATTTAATGTAATTTTAGTTGGCATTTCAAATATTTACTAAGCAAAAATATATACATTTACAAAAAATCGTTCCGCTAGATGGCACTGGGATACAGATATTTTGAAAAATCGTATTTGTGGTACATTTTAGCTACATTTTAGAGTAAATGTTACTTTTATAGGGTTTTTCAGTAAGAGCGCTTCAACTTTTGAACTTTTTTGAATAAAACACAAACGGTTTGACTTTTTTAACTAATTTTAGTTTTATTATCGAGTTTGAACATATACATTTAAGTATGAAATTCGATTTCTTTTGCATGACCACCGCGTGCACGTTTTACGAAGTCCAATCGTTCAACCCAATTTTCGACCACTCTTTTGCATAAATCGGCCGAGATTCCAGCAATTTCGCGTTCAATATTGGCTCTGAGCTCACAAATCGTCGCCGGCTTGTTACTGTAGACCAATGACTTCACATAATCCCAAAACGGGACGGCTTGTTAAATGGACCGTAAAATGGCCGTAATGCTCTTAAAGTAGCAGCAACAGAACGATTATTTTCATAAAAAATTTGCACAATTTGCAATCATTGCTCAAGTGTGTAGCGTTCCATGATGAAATGTATACTAATGAAGTTTACAAATGACAAGCGAAAAATAAAAAATATTGCGTCGTTCGCCCTCCCTATCGGAAAAAAGTTGAAGCGCACCTATTGAAAAACCCTATACATATTTCTGCTAAATATTGACCCAATAGGAGTCGCTAAAGATGTTTCATGTCGCTCGAGATGTTTCGAAAATTTTTTACTACGGTTCGTTTTAGTTCAAATTCAGAATGCATTGAAAATGTATATAACTGGGCGAGCCTTGTTTATTACAAACCTGCGATACCGCTTTTGTGGTAGTCACAGTTCACATTGCGCGGTGCCTATTCACAACTTTCTCATGCCTATAGAACACAACTATCTCACTGAAAGCACGCTTGAAGAGCTCTGTGGCAGTCCGATTGATTAAGAGAGCAATCTCGCTAGCGCTCTTGTGCTTCATTAAGGATTAACATAATGCCGTGCAATATTCAACTAGTGACAAAAATGGCAGGAAGCAGAAGTGGCCCGAAAAAACCAGAAATAGAAACAGACTTTTCGTTATTTCATGAATTTCAGTTGATATTTCGGCCATTCGACTTACTAGCTGAAATTAGAAATATGAAACCAATTAGTTATATTAAGAAATTTTTCATTTTAAGTACTTTGTGCTCGATTATTAGTGTTCGGGGAAATTAGAAACGGAGAGGGAAAACAGGGGAAAGGGCGTATAAAAGGCAGATATAAAAGAAGCAGAAGTGACCAGTATTGATGAGAGTCTACCGAGAGGTTCCCATGATTTTCTTCTAAGGTCATAGAAGCATATTAACTAAGGCTTACAAAAATTGAAAATTAGCCTATACTATATGTTATGATGCCTATGGTGCTTAAAGACGCTAATTTGCAAAACCAATACGATGAATTTTCAGAGAGCTTCACAGATAACTTGACCGTAGATTAGGGTAATATATTAAATTGGAGGAAAAATCATATTATAAAGAAAATATTACAATTAATTTATAAAAATATGTGTTAAATATTAATCAAGTATATATGTTCCGTTATTTGTTACAACCTGTTGAAATCTTTCAGGTCACCTGTGAATTCTTGTTTTGTAGAAGTTCTCGTCTTTGTAGTTAAAATAGTCCTCCTCCTATTTGTGGCGTGCGTCTTAATGTTGTTCCACAAATGGAAGCTGACTCCGAGCGGCAGATATTTTTTATGAGGAGCTTCTGCATGGCAGAAATACACTCGGAGGTTTGCCATTGCCTGCCGAGGGTTGACCGCTATTAGAAAAATGTTTTTCTTAATTTTAGTATTTCACCGAGATTCGAACCTACGTTCTCTCTGTGAATTCCGAATGGTAGTCACGTACTAACCACTCGGCAGAAATGGAACAATAATAATCAGATGGTGGAATGTCAGGTGAATACGGTAGGTCACTAAGTTGGCTTCCCATCCTACAGCATACAGTTTTTGTTGCGTCGCCATTGCAGTATGCCGTCGAGCATTACCGTGGTGGAACACTATTCCTTTTCTGGACGCTAATGTTGGTCTTTTTTCTTGATAGTTGCATTCAATTTATCCAGCTGATTGCAGTATAGATCCGCGTTGATGGCATATCGCTGTTTCAGCAACTCAGAGTAAACTGGATCTTTCCTGTCCCACCACAAACAAAGTAGCACTTTTCGTTGATGGATACTTGGTTTTGGAACTGTTGCTGATTATGTTCCTGGTTTGCAGCAAGATTGTTTTCTCTTAATATTCTCGTAAAAGGTCCACTTTTCATTCCCAGTAATCAGCTTGTACAAAAACGGCTTCCTATTGTGTCTAATCAGATGTGACGATCACATTCTTACGCGATCAAACAAATTTTTTACGTTAATTCTTGTGGAACCCAAACACTTTGCTTTAGCACAAATCCAAGAGATTGAATGTTATCTCTAACAGTTGTATGATGAATGCCAAACTCTTCTGCAATTTCTCGACTTGTAAATTGCAAACCTGGATCGCAAAACATTATTATCGGTCTTGGATGGTCGTCGAGATCAATCACTTTCTTGGAGGCGCAGATCCCCGGAAGGAAAAAAAAACAAAAAAATGACTCACTAGCCAGATGTTTGTTTTATTTACCAGAAAAATTACCTGCTTATTTAAAATACGACAGAACTTTCCCTCCAACCCAATATAACCTATATTATATTTCATCGAAATCGGTTTCCAAAAAGTAGGAAGATTATCATTTTATTTTATGCCCAGCTTCAATTTATGACTGGAACTGACTCACCTCCTACACACGAAAGGGGTTTAAGCTTAGCGAGCTTCACAAAATTTGCATAAATGTGGTACCAGAGGATTGTTCACCACTGGAAAGTACTGATTACGTGATTTAGTTTTGTTTGTTCCAGGATTCAGTTTTTTTAAGTCCCAAAAATTACGGCAATATTTGTCTATAAGCGCGGGGTTTTCAGAATTTTTATTTTCTTATGAAGTAAGCAAAATTGGCTGTAACTTTTTAAAAATAGGGATACGTTTGAACGTTTTTTTGTGGTTTTCCTTTTTAGGAGTTAGGGGTAGTCCGAGGCCTTAAAAAATGATGATTTTCAATAATGTTTGGTCGAAAAATATTTGTCGAATTCTATTCAAATTTTCACATAATATTTTTCAAATATTATACTTTAAGAAAATGCAAACAAAAATCCATTTTTTTTTTTTTTTTAATTTTGACTGCCCCTAACCCCTTAATATAAAAAGCTCTTTGACTTTATTATGCATACCTCTGTTGTAAAGAGTTACATTGATTTTTTATTTGAACATAAATAAATATGTATTAAAGCTCTTCTTCTTCTTTATTTTACGATTAATCCCTGTTCATCATCATTGTATACAAGATATATAGTTTCTTTGGTTATACCTTCTACTCAAATATGAACGAGACGTTATCAATAAAACGGTCCGCGGATGACATATGGCAAAAATAATTTTTTTGTTTTTTGGTAGGACTGTTATAAGCTTACATGGCAACTTTCAGCGTGATATGTTACATAGTTTGTTTTCTGTGCTACTGTAAACAAGTCAAGCTCGAGTGTGTCCTTCGAATTGAACGATGGAAATTCAAGTTGAACAAAGAATTTGTTTGAAATTTTATTCTAACAAAATTTCGGCTTCAGACGCCTTAAAAATGTTGCAGACAACCTATGGGGACTCTGCTCTATCGCGTGTTTTCCAGTGGTACAAATCGTTCAAAGAGGGCCGTACATCAACCCAAAAAACCACGCCAAAGTCGCTCAAAAATTGAGGTTATGCTGACTGTTTTTTTCGATTACGAAATTGTGGTGCACTCGGAGTTCCTTCCGCAAGGCCGATCGGTTAACGCTGAATATTATTTAGACGTTTTAAAGCGTTTGCGCGAGAACATTCGTCTTAAAAGGAAGGAATTGTGGGACAACAAGTCATGGTTCTTGCATCACGATAATGCACCAGCTCACACATCACGTCTTGTTCGCGATTGTTTGAACAAAAATAATGTTAATATCGTTCCGCAAGCACCGTATTCGCCTGATATGGCTCCATGTGACTTTTCTCTGTTTCCGAAGCTCAAGTTGCCGCTCCGTGGAAAACATTTTGAGACAATTGAAGTCATAAAAGAGAATTCGAAGAACACGCTCGAGCTTGACTTGTTTACAGTAGCACAGAAAACAAACTATGTGACATATCACGCTGAAATTTACCATGTAAGCTTATAACAGTCCTACCAAAAAACAAAAAATGTATTTTTGCCATATGTCATCCGCGGACCGTTTTATTGATAACGGCTCGTTCATATTTGAGCAGAAGGTATATAAAAAATAAGTATAGGTATAAATATCAATCATCGATAAAGCAAGATGTGCAACACTCATTCCAGCATTTGGGAGGGCGTCCGGGTGGCCTCGTAGGCATCGGTGTTTCTGTCATTTCAGATTTAGACAACCTATTGGCAGGCATGCGCAGCACGTGATTTTTCTTCGGTTCCACCTGACACCGTCTTGCGAGTCACATATCTCTCTAATATCTTCGTTACGCATACGATCTCTGCGCGTGTGTCTTGTGATTGATCGTAATGTCCCTGGTCGAACACACGTTTTGTAATTTCAGATTTTGCCTTTTAAGCTTAGATGCTTATTTTGCCACATTACATCGCGTAAGCATCCAGAATTTCGTGCTTCTAAATTCATGTGGTTGTTTACTCCGGCTGTTAATTCCTTCTATGATGTAAATATGGTACCCAGGTAGCAGAATTCCATAACCTGCTCGAAACTCTTTCCACATACTGCTAGCTTAGAGCTGAGCGATTGCTTAGATACTGTCATTCCCTTAGTCATGGCTACCGATATCTCCATGATAAATGTAGAAGCAGCTTTCTCGAAGGTAATCAATATCCGCTGAAGATCTTCTTCGTTGTCCGACATTATAACTGCATCGTTCGCGTAGCGCATTATCTTGATTTAATTTCCCAGCAAATATTCTCTTGCCCGTGCAGATTTTATAGCAGATATTATCTCGTCAATAATCATATTGAATAGTATAGGACCTTAAGCTGTCGCCTTATCTAATCCCTGTTGCCACGGGTATTAGGGTTGCTATTTGATTATTAGTCTTGACGGAAGTCGTGTCTTCGGTGCTGAGATTCTTAATTACTGCCAGGACATTATTGTCAATATTGCGTTATTCGAGAGTTTTAATTACATCTTTAAGCAAACCCCTATCGAAAGCTTTTGTCAGGTCGATAAAACTTAAAAAAAGCTGTTTTTTTTATATTCAATAGCCTTTTCGACGAGTTGGTACAACATAAAAATGGCATCTACTCTCGATCTGTTCCATCTGAATCCTTGTTGCTCTTCTGCAGAGCCTGTTTCCGCAATATAGGTAGGTAATATTTTAGTAAAAAGTTTTAGCACGATAGGGCTACCTTTCCGAGCAGGCGAGATTGGAAGGAGGAGGGAGTCGGCACGGATATACATAGCTACCTCTGTTTTCACTGACGGATCCAAAATTAAATCTGGAGTGGGAGAGGGGGCTTTCTCTAAATCAGCCAATAAATATTTCAGTCTCCTTTAAACTGCCGGAAACGGGCAGCGTTTTTCAAGCAGAGGTCTTTGCGATCCTGCAGGCATGCAAAATGCTTAGAGATCGCTGTTGGCAGGGAGACATTTATATTTTTTCCGATAGTCGAGCTGCGATCAAGGCCTTGTCGTCGCCGTATGGTAGCTCTCTTCTGGTTAACTTCAGTAAGGAGGAACTCAAACATCTCGAACGTGCAAGAAACATTTCGCTTATCTGGGTTCCTGGGCACAGGAATATAGAGGGATATAAAATTGCCGACGAGCTTGCCAGGAAGGGGTTGACAGAACCGGTTTCAGTTGGCCCCTTCTCAGACATCGGTGTTCCGTTGACCGTTGTTAAAGGGAAACTGAAAATTTCTTTCTCAAAAACGCGCAATACAGATGGAGGTCTGTCTCATCGTGTGCTATTTCAAAACCACTATGGCCTCCATACAATAGGAATAGGATGCTCAACGTGTTGGGAATCCCCCGCCATTCAATTTCCAAACTAATTGCAGTGTTCACTGGGTGATCAGTACTCATGCGGAGAAGCTTGGAGTTCCGTACAACCCCCATTGCAGAAGCGGTGGGGATCCTGCAAAGAAAGAGACTGTTGAACGTTTTCTCTGCAAATGTCCGGCTCTGGCGGCTAAGCGCTTGAGATTCCTTAGCGTGCCTTTTGCGGATGGCTTGAGGAAATTCTCCAGCCTAGATCCCTTTCTCTCCTCTACTACATCAACAGCACTGGATAGCTGTAGATGGTTTTCTCTTCTCTAAATTTTTTCGCAGGTAGTGGTCCACATTATGATATCAAAAAAGCACGTAAGTTCTACTTGAAATGTACCTGTGGTACTCCTGCCATCGAACCTACCTACCTTAAATTAAATGGCTCTTTCATTTTTGAAATATTATGAGCAGTAGTCGACTCTTCTTCCTTTCTACTCCTTATGTGACCTCCGACATGGCTTCAGGCAATATATAATACTTGCAATTTTGTCGCTAAAGGTGACTTAAAAAAAAAAATGATAATATTAATTTATTTTTGATAAAAGCCCCCGCAAAAAAGATATTTTTCAAAAATCATACCTGGCTTCATCGTTGTTGGCCCTGTAGATCTTTATGCAGTTAAACCCACAATAAACCCATTCATCACAGAAAATCTGTTAGTTTCGACTTTCTAGCTGGCTTATAAAGGTCTACTCATAATGGTAAATTTGATAAATTAAAACTCTTACTATTTATAGTGGGCCATTTATTTGTATGATTGTGTTCACATGCTTGTTTATATAAATCAGCCATAATATAGTTGACCTCTGGTGGTAAACTATGCATAAATTTACGCATAATTTATAAGTACCTTCATAAATTAGTGCCACAATTGCCATGCTTTCACTCCTCTACTAATTGTAGCACTGGCAATAAACAACCTTTTTACAATAGAAATTGCGAAGTAGGCAAAACTGTCATCAAAGCATGACCCTAACCCGCTTTCTCGCAAACCAATATATCATGTTTTTTTTCAAGCATTCAGACTTTTTGTTATTTCATGAATTTCAGTTGATATTTCGGCCATTCGACTTGCTAGCTGAAATTAGAAATATGAAACCAATTATATTTAGAAATTTTTCATTTTAAGTACTTTGTGCTCGATTATTAGTTTTCACTATTTTCTTTTTGCTCATTTTTTATTGTGAACTAAGAACTAATCCCCTCAATAAGAAATTTGACTCTATGTATTTGTAAAATTTTGTAGTAAAACCTTTTTGAAATAAACTTTGAAGTTCACAAGCTTGAACTTGATAAGCCAAAGATTTGAAGTAAGTTATAAAAATTGTTTTTGGGTATTTCTGTTGAGTACTATTTCATTTGTAGGGTCGAGTATAAAGGTGTATGTGTGTACTCACAATAATGAGAGCAATGGTATACTCACTTCATTTCATTAACAGTGCATGTAAGTTTACAGCTTTTTGTTGGTATCTGCAGCTAAATGCTTATGACGAGTTACAGTACTTGTGAATGTTAACAAATGTTAGTTACATAGAAGCAACTGAACAAAGTATTAACAGAGAATGTCAGTACATGCAAGTTTACAGGTGTATGTTAGTACTTGCTGTTAAATGCTGATGGCACTTTACAGTACTTGTGAACAAATGTACAAAGTATTGCCAGAGAATGTTAATGAAACGCGAAATCCATTCCTAGCAAATCTTGAATTTAGTACTCATTTAACATTTAAGTCTTCTCATTTCATTAACATTCTCGTTCATAATAAATTGAAATTTGGAGGTTTCTACCGAAACCGACCAACTAACCTCTGTTTGGTAAAAAAAATTAAGTAATTATATAAAACCTGCAAACTTTTTACGCAAATTGAATTTTCTATAGAAAATCTACTAACCTCTTATTTATTTTTGTATATACAGGTCCGTCGAGGTAAATCCGGAAAACATTTCGAAAGCTCTGGAGCAGTAGCGTTAAGTCTAAAACCGCTGATAAAGGGACATATTTTTAGTGTATTGTTTCCTGATTGACATTGGAGTGCCGGAGTAAGTGCTAGTGAAACGATGAGTCGAGAGCAGGACAGAAGAGCTGCGATACTAGAGTCACTTCGCGCCGGAAAAAGCCCTAAAGAGATAATTGAGTGGTTTGGCTACAAAAAAACGCAACCCTGGATGGATCGCGTGGCTGCTGAAAGAAAATATGTGTTTCAGCAGGACTCCGCACTTGCTCACAAGGCAAGAACAGAACAACCTACCCTACCACTGGTCACCATATTTTTGGCCACCTTTAAGCCCAGACTGCAATCCTCTTGATTATTACGTGTGGGGCACAGTTGAAGCAAAAGTTAACGCGAAGCCTCATAATACTAAGGACGCTCTGAAGGCAACCATCGAGGAAGTGATGACCACAATGGACAAAGAGGAGGTAGCTCGCGCGTGTGGGCGCTTCAGGTCCCGGCTGGAGCAGGTAATTGCACGAGATGGAGGTTACATTGAATAATTTTCAATTATGATATGTGTACTTACATTATACAAAGTTAAGTGCAAATAAAATAATTTTTGAGTAAATATCCAATAGTTTCGTTTTTAAGTTCAACATTCCGGATTTACCTCGAAGGCCCTGTAAATGTAGATATAATTAAAATTCACAATTATTTAACTGAGAAATAAATTCCATCGAAAAAAGCAGGTGACTTGTGAAAAAAAAAGACAGGAGGGTAAAAGTTTCTAGTTCATATTTGCTTTAGTAATCGAGTATGGGGGTGCAAGTGTTAAGTTTCATACACTTTGTACCTTTTCAATTAAAATTTAATGACGAGCGGCAATGGGCTCAAATGGTATTTTTACTTCTGTTTGAAAAGTTATTGTACAAATATTTTATTTGTACTTGTAATCACAAATTCCAGTTGCATAAACTTTTTGGGCAATGAATGTGCGGGGAGTGGAGTGAAACACATAGCGTCAATGAAAGAGAGCGAAAAGGTAGGAAAGGAAAGTGTTTGTAAATTTATATGAACTGTGAGGCAGAGCTATCTGAATGTGCTTGTTGGTAGTATACAGTGTGTTAGAAAAGTACGGCGAATTGGTCAACAAAATTTGAAATATATTTTAATGTTTTACATTTTTTGTATCGCCTTCAACTAAGGGGACTTCCGAAATATTAATGATACTCTAAAGCCAACTATCCAATAACCAAAACTTTTTTTCAGACTTAATTTACGGAATGTATTTCGTTTTGAAACACAAACTCTTTCTATGCCTTCTATCACTGAAGGGTTTCTCGATATGAACATTTAGGGTTTGGATGGAGAAAACCGGTAGCTGGAGTAATATCTGGTTAATACGCAGGTTTTTCGAAAATATTTGTTAAATTCTTATTCAGAAATTTATTCACAATGATACAGCCGAACTAAAAACAGAAATTAAAATGCTAAAAAATAAAAAAAAACCCCTGTTTTCGATATAATCACTGCAGAAATACTCAAGCAGCTTCCACCTAAAAGCATCCAAATTCTCACTAGCATAATGAATGCATCTTTTAATTTTCTTTACGTTCCTATTCTCTGGAAAACTGCGGAGGTTATTATGCTCCAAAAACCAGGCAAACCTGGACACGAAGTTTCATCGTATAGACCTATATCACTCCTACCAGTGATCTCAAAGCTATTTGAAAAGCTGTTGATTAAAAGACTCAATAAATAGAGCGAAAAAAAAATAATTCCAACACATCAGTTTGGTTTTCGAAGTAAACATTCTACAATCGACCAGGTACACAGGATCACGCACGAAATAGAAAAAGCACTCGAAAATAAAAAAGTATGTTCTGGCGTATTCCTCGATGTGGCAAAGGCATTCAATAAAGTTTATCACACAGGTTTGCTTTTTAAACTAAAATTAATACTTCCTAAGCAATACCACGAAATCTTGGAGTCGTACTTATCAGATCGCTATTTTCGAGTCAAGCAAGATGATGCTTATTCAAGTCTTCGACAAATAAATGCAGGAGTACCTCAAGGCAGCGTTCTTGGGCCTCTGCTGTACCTTATCTTTACACATGACCTACCGTCTGCTCCTAATTACGTCACAGCAACGTTTGCAGATGACACCGCCTTGATTGCAGTTGGTGAAACTGAAAACAAATCGACAGCCACATTACAAAACGCGTTAAATAAGATCTGCCAGTGGACTAATACATGGAAAATTAAACTTAACCAAACAAAATCTGCACACGTAGTTTTCACAAACACTAAAATACAACATATACCACTATACATAGATGATCAACAGGTCCCATAATCAAACTATGCGAAGTACCTAGGTATGACACTTGACTGCAAACTTCGATGGAAAGAGCATGTCAAGAAAAAGAGGCAGGAATTGGACATCAAACTCAAAAACATGCAATGGCTCATGGGTAGCAGATCAGCTCTCAGCCCAGTATGGAGTTATGGTGCCCAGCTATGGGGGTGTGCCAGTCAAAGTACGAAAAACCAAATCCAACACTTCCAAAATAAGGTCCTTAGGTGCATTGTCAAACCACCATGGTACTGCAGAAGCTCCGACATTGAGCGCGACCTTAAAATAAATTCCGTACACTGAAATCGCAAGGATTGCAGTTGCCCATAAAGAAAGACTAATAAACCACATCAATGAAGAAGCACTTAATTTAATTGAAACCAACGGATTAATACGAAGGCTCAGACGCATTAAACCTAGCGTTCTCATACCACCATAGAAATGCTTTATGTCATGTAGAGTGAAAATTGTGTAATGTTATCATAATTAAGTTGATTGTTAGTAATTTATAAACTAGTTGCAATAAAAAAAAATTATACAGTTGTGAAATGGCGTTTTGCACTTTATATTTTTTCCAAAAATCTAGAATTTTCCTTAGACTATCTGACCTTTTCTTTAATTTCGTCTATATTTTATAAAAAACTTCTTAAACTGTTGTTTATCGATACTATTTTGACATAATATATAAACAGTGCCTCAAAAAAGATCATGCTACCATTCCAAGCCTAAGAAATACTGAATAACTGGAGATTCATACTCAGCACCGTCTCTAAAATACTATCAACAATTCTTCAAGGAGGGCTGAAGCATGTCAACAGCTCTTTAAGAGATGAGCCAGCAGGACTCCACTCACAACGCAGTTGCGTCGATCAAGCCAACACACAATGCGTCATAATCGAGCAATCAGTCGAATGGCGTTCCCCGCTATTCATGCTGTTCATTGGCTTCAAGAAAGCATTCGACACCATTTGGGTAGCGCATTTTGGGTAGCATTGAGTAGACGATGCATTCCACCGAAAATAATTCGCTGCTTGAGGGTCCGGAACTGGCAGTACTGCACAATGGCACAATCGTTGACGCATTCTCAACCAACGCTGGAGTTAGACAAAGCTGTCTCCTCTCACCGCTACTTTTCGCCATCGCTCTGGATGAGGTCATGTGCCAACTTACCACGCGTCCCAGAGACATTACACTTTTTCTCACCATACAATTGGAGGATATGAACTTTGCTGACAATATGTTTTTACTGTCGCACAAGTTGACCGATATGCGAGCAAAGACGGTCAGGCTAGAAGTAAACGTCGCAAAAACCAAGGCAATGAAAATCAACCACACCAACAATAAGACCACGTAATGATAGATGGCAGAGAAGTGGATGTCATTGATAGCTTCTGCAATCAGAGCTGCACTATAAGAGCCGATGGCAGAGCAGAGGAAGGGCTGGAATCGGTGCACTTATGCAAAATTTTGGCGAACTCGAAAATTTCCAGAAGCACCAGCTCAGGATATTTTACATGCTGACGCTGTTATATAGAAAAGAAACGTGGCTTATTTCGAGAACGATCACGCAGAAGCTTCACTGCTTCACAAACAAATGCTTGGGGATAATATGCAGAGTATTCTGGACCGACATATTACGGAGAATGGAGAATTCTGGAGACAAACAAGCGTAAAGCCCATCTTACACCAACTTGAAGTTCGGTAGGAAATGCTCTTAGAAAACCGGCCCACAAAATCACAAGACTGGTTCTAGATTGGAAACCTCAGGGAAACAGAAGCCGCTGCCTGCCAAAGAACGCCTAGAAAAGATCTATCCTGCATGACCTATCTTCCATAAGCACAAGTTGGGGGTAATACTAAGACGATAGGCTTCGTTGCAGAAGCCGTGTATGCCCTATGCTCCTCAAAGAAGTAATCATGGGAAGAGAAAAAAATATATAGCGCAATAGCATAGCATAGCCTAGTTGGCACTAATAAGTGGCGCTATGGTCCATGAATTTCAATAAATTGTACTTGAGTATAATCAAATTTCAGCCACAATTAAAGATGATCAATCAATTTCTCCTTAAATACACTAAAAACAAAATATAGAGAAAGCATGGACCTTAGACTTTTTAGAGACTTTAAATTAATTGAAATCATACGGGAATTAAAGGAAGGGACAGGATTTGAGAATTTTAAAGAACTGAGAGCATATCTAAGGAATACCTTTTGTAAATGTTCAGTTCTCCCAATTAAACATCCGTGAACGTGAGCCACATAGCATTAGCATTTTCACCCGTTTAAATGTGTTACGAATACGCCCAGCCTGCCTATGAAATATAGTAACATATGTAGCTAACTGTGGGTGTTTTTTAGAAGCTGATAAACTGAAGTGAAAATAAAACTCAGAAAATGTTTTGAGTTTTTATTTATAAAAATTACTTCTTTGGTTTATATTTTTTATTTATATATATATATTTTTTTTAAGCAAGCGAATATGATTATTGTAGTATTGGTATATGATTATTACAGCGTACAGAGTAACAGTTGAAGCCTCTAGCATATCAGATTTTTGAGAAAAATAAGGATATTGGTTTTTACTTTTTCACTTTTTTCAATATCCGACGTGATAGGCACCCAAATATAGGTGGTCTAGTTTCATATCAAACTAGTCCCATACTAGTTCCTTAGGAAACTAGTTCCATATCAAAAAACAAAACCCATTTATGTCTATGCTGTTTTATGATCTTAATTTTTGTCATATTCTCAGCAGTAATTCGGGCTGTAATAACTCAAGTTTTGCTTCCTAGTAATCAATTATTTTTAGTTTATCGCCTAGGTTGAAGACCTTGCACATCGTAAGGGAAAGTAATCGAAGGAGTCGCATTCCAAGAACTCACTGGATACCTTAGTGATTACACCGGTTCATGAAATGCTTTAAATAAATTACTTTTTCTGGGTATAATTTTTAATAGATTTTTAGATGCAATGGCTTAGGAAGTTATTGAGACACCGAAAATTAAAAACTTCTAACTGGTTCTCAGCACATTTTTGAATACTGAAATATTTATAAATTTAAAAAATTTTAAATATGGCTAAAAAGCATATTAAAACAAACTCAGTGGCTTATATAGGGTTATTCAATAGGTGCGCTTCAACTTTTATCCGATAGGGAGGGCGAACGACGCAATATTTTTTTATTTTTCGCTTGTCATTTGTAAACTTCATTAGTATGCATTTCATCATGGAACGCTACACACTTGAGCAACGATTGCAAATCGTGCAAATTTTTTATGAAAATAATCGTTCTGTTGCTGCTACTTTAAGAGCATTACGGCCATTTTACGGTCCATTTAACAAGCCGTCCCGTTTTGGGGTTATGCGAAGTCATTGGTCTACAGTAACAAGCCGACGACGATTTGTGAGCTCAGAGCCAATATTGAACGCGAAATTGCTGGAATTTCGACCGATTTATGCAAAAGAGTGGTCGAAAATTGGGTTCAACGATTGGACTTCGTAAAACGTGCACGCGGTGGTCATGCAAAAGAAATCGAATTTCATACTTAAATGTATATGTTCAAACTCGATAATAAAAAAAAAATTAGTTAAAAAAGTCAAACCGTTTGTGTTTTATTCAAAAAAGTTCAAAAGTTGAAGCGCTCTTACTGAAAAACCCTATACTTATATAGATTTAAAAAAGGAATGCTGTTGCTATATAACTTGAAATATAAATCAAAATGCCGTTTTTTGCATTTTTAGGTTAAAATATCTCATAAACCTGTTGGTTCACACAGTTATAAGCACTGAATCAATCACTTCAAAAAACGTTTGGAAAAATTTATTTGGCTTCTGTTGATATATTTTCACTTCATTTTGTCTGCTCAGAATTCACAATATAAAAACAAAAAGAAATGTAACTATTATAACACTTAAACAATAATATAATGTAACATTATTGTTGTTGTAATTGAATTTAATCTGAAGCAAAATCGTATGTTTATCTAAATTTGGTTGAGAACAAAGAATTCCAATACTACTTCAAAAATAATTACTTATTGTATAAATTTAACAGATTGTAATTTAAAAATGAAAAAAAAAAATGAATAAAAAAAAATTTGTCTGCTCGTCTTATCGTCGCACAGTTATCATATTTTTAAGGTACACAAATGTCTGATTTGACAGAAAATTAGTTTTATTCTTCCGCTGAACGAAAATGGTTTTGTATACGCTCAAAGAACGCTGGGAAATATTGCGATATTACTTTGAAAATCATGGTAATGTTGCAGAATGTGTACGAAAATTACGTACGGCAATGGGAAGAAGAAAAGCACCGAATGAAGCGTATGTGCGTTACTTCGCGAAAAAAGTAAGAGAAACTGGGTTGCTTATTGACAAAAAGGCGCCTCGGAGCTGCGATTTGACGCCGTTGGATTATTGTCTTTGGGGTGCCGTCAAAGACCAGTGTTATGCCAACAAACCAGCAACAATTGATGCACTGAAGACCAACCTACGCGATATCATAGCTGAAATACAGCCGCATACAATCGAAAATATGTTGAAAAATTGGACCGATCGTATGGGATGGTGCATGACTAACCGAGGCAGCCATATGAAAGAAGTTGTGTTCCATCATTAACCGGAAGGATTGTACTTAAAATTAAAAAAACAGTTTGGAAAAATATTGAGTAGTTTCTTTTTCATAGCATTTTTAATTCCGTAAAGTTATATGGCGGACCCTTTATATGTTGAATTCGGGATCTCATTGAGTTCATGGGGAGCATTCCAGGCATAATTGGGTCTGAGCCTATTGAAATAGAATAGATATTCGTTACGGAGAGACCTGCTAGGGACCGAGAAGTTAGTCATTTCTAAGAGAATGTAACAGGCAATTTCACCCTTGATAATATTAAAAAAAAAGATAGGGACAAAATTCATCAGCTACCATCTAATTGTTTAATATTAATTATATATATATATATATATAATTGGCGCGTATACCCTTTTTGGGTTTTTGGCCGGGCTCACTATTTGTGGTGTGCGTCTTGATGTTGTTCCACAAATGGAGGGACCTACAATTTCAAGCCGACTCCGAACGGTAAATATTTTTTATGAGGAGCTTTTTCATGACAGAATTACACTCATTTTGGTCTTTCACCGAGAGTCAAACCTACGTTCTCTCTGTGAATTCCGAATGGTAGTCACGCACCTACCCATTCGGCTACGGCGACCGCCATATTAATTAGAAGGCAAAATTTATATGGTATGACAAGATTGGAGGAATTCAGGGAAGAGAAAAAATACTTAAGAAATACTTTTTGTACTCGTTAAACTCTGTTTATAGAGAAGTGGTCAAACTTAAGATTATAAGGGTCTGCAAAGGTAGAGTTATTCCTTCTTAGATATAATAAAATCTATCTGATTAAGAAATATAAAACGTGCATCGAAAACAACACCTAAGTCTCCTCTTTTAGGGTAGGAGGTTAAAATCAAAATGCTCACTCCTCCCACTGTTTGATAGATGGTTCTGAATGAAGTGGAACATCAGCAACTTTGCGATATTTACGAACTAACGTCTTGTCTTCTGTCTGGTGTTATTGTAAGTATCGGTATCACCATGCCTTCTTTTCACCCATTCTTCGTGGTGTGGTATTAACTTGTACATCCATCACTCTTTAGATGACTCTTCCCATCATCTTTCCCATTCGTACATTGATCGCTCTCTCTCTCGATGGCTGCCGTTGGTTTTGCTCCTTCCTCGCTATAGGGGTGTGATAATTTTCCGACTACAACACCGTTCTCTATGCATATAATACCCGTAATGCGCTCCGCCTGCGTGTGCGCCCCATTTCACGTATAGGGATATTCTTGGCTTCTACCCATACCGACGCTGCGTAGAGCACGATCGAGTCCACGCCTCGCCTTTTCCCCCTTGCTGACCACATATATTACGTAGTATTTTTGTGAGAGCCCCCACTACAGTTGCTGCTTTGTTATTGACTGCTGCTAGATGTTGATTAAAGCTCAATCTCGTGTTGATCATTACTTCTAGGTATTTTATTGCCACTTTTGACAGTATCTCGTGACCACCAACTGAGAGTTTCATGGTCACCTTTTTCTTTCGCCCACTTATCAGCACTGCCTCCGTTTTTTTTTTTTGGCTGCCAGTTCTAGACCCGCTCTGCTGAGCTAACACTGTACTCTCGCTGCCGCATCATGCATAACACCTAGATCTTTGATTTATTCAACAGATTAAAGTATATGATCATCGATGTTATAAAAAAACACCCTTTGCTTGATATGAATATGACAGCTATCGATATTTTAAGTCTTTTTCATTTCATTTTTTTTTTTTTTGTTTTTGACGCGAAAGGTCTACTATTTTTTACACTCCAAACAACCACTGCCTCCAACTGCTTCAGCGTGCGTCCGCTATCTTGTACTTAATTACGAAATACTTTGAAACCGCCAGCACATAAAGGCTGTAAAAATGTAATACCATGGATTTACCATTTGCCAATGAATAAAAAGTATTTAAAAAAAGGATCAACTTAAATGATAAATGATTTTATGGAAAGCCAAAAAACACTGCGAAACTGTCAAAAAGAGAACGAAAGAGAAGGTTGAGTGAGAGCGAAAAAAATGATAAAGCAACAAGCCAACAAAAAGTGCCAGCAAGTAAATAATAGAGTCTGAAATGTGGTTGCAACTAACCACATCGACTGCATGAAAAAATTAAACACAGACGTGGCAGTGTAGCGCGGTTAAACTACGACTACAAAAAAAAATTGATAGATTATATAAACATAAAGTTTTAAGCAAGCAGGCAATTTTTTATAGCTTTTGTATTACTCTTGCTTTTAATCGGAATTTTAAAGGCCCTTTTCAAATGTAATCCAAAAAAGTGTGCTCGTGAAGAAACGCAAAGAACAAACTTTTACTGAAACCTTGCACTATGTGGTGTGTGATTAATATTTCCCCCTTTTTTTATTTTTATTTTTTTGCTTTTTCCAGTAAACAAAAACGTGTTCAACAAATTTTTTGCATTAAAAGTGTAACTCGCCATATCTCATAAGTTGACGCGTATATCTGGCAACCAACTGATGCAACAAGCGCCACAGCAAAGCTGATTATGATATTCACAACAACAGAAAGTGTGTGGCAAATACGACATAATAATTTATTCATGCCTTAATCTGAGATGCTGCAACTTATGAATAAATATTGACAAGCTTAAACACTTCTTTGCCTTATAGTTGTTGGTCTTATCATTATGCAAAAGCTGTCTAAAGTTTTACTTTTTGCTACTCTAATTTATTTCGCTTTTTTCTGGCACCTTGTCTCACAGGCCATCAGCCACTCGCTGCTGCTGTTTAATTAATTAGTTGCGCCTAATTGAGTTTGCTGTCAAACTTGCAAATAAATAATGATTTTATTAATATTTGATGTATTTGATTAGGAAAGGAAAACAAATTTCAATATTGGAGTAATTACTGCGAGTCAGGAGTGGGTCAAATATGTAAATCACAAGAAATGACTGATATGCAAATTGACTTTCTTCTGTGGAAAATTTATTTATTATTTTTAAATCGCATATTCTCTTACAATAACAACTAGGTTAGGTTGGGTTTTTATGGCAGTCGGCATATAGTAGCAAACAACTAGCAAAATAACAACTATCTCAATATATATATATATATATATATAACTGGCGCGTACATCCTTTTTGGGTGTTTGGCCGAGCTCCTCCTCCTCTTTGTGGCGTGCGTCTTGATGTTGTTCCACAAATGGAGGGACCTACAGTTTCAAGCCGACTCCGGCAGATATTATATTTTTCTTATGAGGAGCTTTTTCATGGCAGAAATACACGCGGAGGTTTGCCATTACCTGCCAAGGGTCGACCGCTATTAGAAAAATGTTTTTCTTAATGTTGGTGTTTCACCGAGATTCGAACCTACGTTCTCTCTCTGTGAATTCCGAATGGTAGTCATGCACCAACCCATTCGGCTACGGCAGCCGCCTACACTTAGTCGCATTTAATACATATTATATTCCATCCTACCGGACTACCGTTATTGAGAGGTTTGCAAATACTCATTTTTCATGGTGGTTGTATTAAAGCATTTACTGGCTCAAACTCTTTTACTTCGCATATATTATATATTAGGGTGCACATCAAGAAATCTGCGTTTTTTCTAACGCAATTTTAAATTTACTATATTTTATTACTTTCGCCAAAATATATCGAAAAAATGTTAGGATTTACTTCAGCTTTGACGACTTTAAAAATACCTCCAAAAATCCGCCACGTTGTTTTGTAAACAAAAAAACATTTGCTTAGAAATATTTAATCCTAAAAACTCACTTTGAACACTTATTGAATATTCTAATTCTTTGGCCGTGAAAATAATTTTGTGTGCGTTAAAACAAACTAAAGTAGAAAGTTTTGCGAAATATAACAAAAATGACGACAAGAAAAAAATTACACGCCAAACGGTAAGCAGCGCGAGCACTCTAACTAAAGCGGAGAAAAAAGAGAACCCACCACCTCCTTTCTGACTAGAGCGGATAAAGGAACAACTCGAGTTGCAGAGAAGGAGTATCATCGATTTCTGAAAGAGTGAAAACTTCCGAAGAGCGAGTAATGCAGCGGTTTAGCGAAATAGCGGCTGAGATGGCGAATCTTCGGAAAGCCACGAAAAAAGTGGAAGAACGTGTGGGGAAAGCCGAAGCACAAATTCAACTGCATGGTCAACTACAGGTGAAATTGCACTACCGAAGACTCAGCTGGATGAGTGCCAAAATCAAGTCATCTCCACCGATCTCATCATCAACGGTTTGCCGCACGTAGATGGTGAGAATATTGAGAATATTTTTGGTAGCCTGTGTCATACTCTCAATATGCCAGCGCCACAAATTTCCTCCGCCTTTCGACTGCGTAAGCAGAGCAACTCCACTGCGTATGCTGTTATAATTAAATTAGCATCTTCTGCTGATCGCTCAATGTTCATAAAAATATGAACATGAAACTCTGCCGCAATAGAGATAGGATTTTATAAATATAACACATTCATACATACATATGCAAACATACGTAAACCGACCAAATAAACAGGAAAAATATACAGTCCACTAAATATCAAATGCAATGATAAGCAATAGAATTGTAATGTGAGCCTTGCTCATAAAATATGTGAAAATTGCTTATCTGAACAAAATACATAAATTACAGTGTATACAGAAAACATAAAGATAATATAAATATGAAAGAAACACGCATACACCAATATACCAATGCACACAAGCAGCAACTGATAACCGATCATCAATTGTTTTAATACGTGCGTTAGATGCACCTAAGTCAACAGTGAACCTAAACAAATATAAAATATCAATACGTTGGCCGTTTATCTCCTACTAGGATTTACTGAGTCTGCATAAGACACATAAATTTTAGTGCACTTAAAATGCATTGGTATCGGATGTATACAATGAAGATAAGAATACACATTTACGCATGTACACACACACATATATATACATATATACGTAGTTAAGAAATTAGTATTAGAAAATGTATATAAGAAAGAAATATTCAATAAAGAGGTCAGATTAAATACAGCAATCTCACGGTGTACATTACTTTCGTACACTCAAAAATATTCAAATCAGTGGCTAATTATTGCAAAGCAAAAAAGCGGCCGCTATTACTCTGCGATGCTGGACTCAAATGAGAAGGCAAGCTACACATACACGAATGTCTGACAAAATGCAATCGCGAACTAATGCGTTTTGCAATGCAGCTCAGGCGAGAATAAAAATGACAGCTGCTTTCACTATTTATGGTTATGTGTATGTAAGCGTCCTGATCTTTCCAACGCAGAGGAGGCCTTCCTCTTTCTCTGCTACCACCAACTGGTACCGCCTCGAATACTTTCAAAGCCGGCGTGTTTGTATCCAATCGGACGACATGACCCAGCCAACGTAGCCGCTGGATCTTTATTCGCTGCGCTATGTCTATGTCGTCGAAAAGCTCATACAGCTCATCATTCCATCGTCTGCGATATACGCCGTTGCCGACATGCAAAGGTCCAAAAATCTTACGCTGAATCTTTCTCTCAAACACTCCAAGCGTCGCTTCATCGAATGTTGTCATCGTCCAAGCTTCTGCGCCATACGTTAGAACGGGCATGATGAGAGCTTTGTAGAGTGTTAGTTTAGCTCGTCGAGAGAGGACTTTACTGCTCAGTTGCCTACTTAGTCCAAAGTAGCACTTGTTGGCAAGAGAGATTCTGCGTTGAATTTCAAGGCTGGCATTGTTATCGGTGTTAATGCTGGTTCCTAAATACACGTAGTCTCTTACAACCTCAAAATTATAACTGTCAACAGTGACGTGGGTGCCGATACGCGAGTGCGCCGACTGTTTGTTTGATGACAGGAGGTACTTCGTTTTGTCCTCGTTCACCACCAGACCCATTCGCTTTGCCACTTCATCCAGTTTGGAGAAGGCAGAACTAACAGCGCGGTTGTTAAGGCCGATGTTGTCAATATCACGGCATACGCCAACAATTGTACGTTCTTATAAAATATTATGCTTGAGCGATTAAGTTCTGCAGCTCGTACGATGCTCTCCAACATCAGGTTAAAGAAGTCACACGACAGCGAGTCACCCTGTCTGAAACCTCGTTTGGTATCAAACGGCTCGGAGAGGGCCTTATCAATTCTGACGGCGCTGCTGGTGTTGAGCAACGTCATCTTGCAAAGCCGTATTAGTTTTGTGGATATACCAAATTTAGACATCGCGGAACAGATAACTCCTTTTCGTACTGCCGAATGCAGCTTTGAAATCGACGAAAAGATGAATGCATTACTTAAATTTATAGGTCTGTTCGGTAAACTGAGTTCCAGCGTTAATGAAAATAAGAAAGCTCTCATTGATATTATGTGCAAACAAAATTATGGTTTTAATGTAGTACATTTTAATGCACATGGCCTAAATCAAGAAAAGCTTGATTTTACTAGGTACACTTTCTGTATTCAATATATTGTAGTCGATGTAATTTGCGTTTATGTGACCTGTTTCCTTTGGTTTATGTATAATGCAACTACATAATATGATGATGCTTTTCACAAGACTTTCAAAGGAGTTGATTACTGGATAAGGTGGCGCGGCTGTTTGCGTTTCAACCTTTCAAACCATTTGTATTGATCTCTGAGGGCTGAAAATTCGCTGTATGAATATGAACATTCATATTCAGCATTTTCTCTAATTACGACAGAACTGGCTCTATGCCAAGATCGCGTTCAAGGTCGCTGATGCATACATACCGTGGCACGTTAGTAGCGCATCACAAGACTTCATTCTGGAACCTTTGGATATGAAGTATGTTGCTGGAGCTTAAGCAACCCGATAGTTAGTTTTAGCGTTTGCTTGTAGGAAAGTATTTTATTGTAAGTGGATAAAGTGTATCGATTAACCATAACCCAAAACATGTTTCTGAATTTAATACTACTTAGTTTTAAATAATATTTTTTCGGAAGTTAAAAAAATTAAAAAGTTGTATAGTTCCGATGAAAAAACAGTACCGATATTTTTTTTTTGCTTTGTTTTTTTGTTTTGTGTATAGATGCACCCTCCCCTTACTTCTCTGTTCTTCGCACTGATCTCTCCATCCGCAAACTGTGTTTTAAGGGTAATGCTAGGACTATCTTTCCGAGCAGGCAAGACTGGAAGGAGGGGAGAGTCGACACGGATATAGATACCTCTGTTTTCACTGACGAATCCAAAATGGAATCTGGGGTGGGAGCGGGAGTTTTCTCTGAATCAGCCAGCATTTCTGTCTCCTTTAAACTGCCGGAAACGAGCAGCGTTTTTCGCAGAGATTTTCGCGATCCTGCAGGCATGCAAAATGCTTCAAGATCACTGTTGGGAGGAAGACATTAATCTTTTTTCTGATCTCCAATCTGCGATCAAGGCACTATCATCGCCGTATTGCAGCTCCCTTTTGGTGAACTCCTGTTAGGAGGAACTCAAACACCTCGATCGAGCAGGAAATATCTCCCTTATCAGGGTTCCTGGGCACAGGAATATAGAGGGAAATAAAATTGCCGATGAGCTTGCCAGGAAGGGGTCGACAGAACCGGTTTCAGCTGTCCCCCTTGCAGACATCGGTGTCCCTTTGTCAGTTATTAAAGGGAAACTACACAATTTCTGTCTCATCGTGTGCTATTTCGAAAACACTATGGCCCCAATACGATGGAAACAGAACACTTAAGGTGATGGGAATCCCCCGCCATTCAATTTCCAAACTCATTGCGATGTACACTGGTCACTGGGTGATCGGTACTCATGTGGAGAAGCTTGGAATTCCCTACAATGCCTATTGCAGAAGCGGTGGGGATCCTGCAAAGAAAGAGACTGTTGAACGTTTTCTCTGCAAATGTCCGGCTCTGGCAGCTAGGCGCTTGAGATTCCTTAGCGTGCCCTTTGGGGATGACTTGAAGAAATTCTCCAGCCTAGATCCCTTTTCTCTCCTCCACTACATCAACAGCACTGGATGGCTGTGGAAGGTTTTCTCTTCCCAATAATTTTACTTTGCACAGGTAATGGTCCACATTATGGTATCAAAACGGCACGTAAGTACTACTTGAAGTGTGCCTGGGCCACTCTTGCCATTTTACCTACCTGCATGCACCCTAATGTATGAACTTATGTATGGATGTACATATATCTATATTTACTTACATATATACACATGCACATTAGTATGTATTAACTATTTATTTAATACTTCTTTGTGCTCTTTCATACTTCCGCCTTCCTCAGTAAATAGCAGAAATCAAACAACCAGCCCCTCTTCGCCTATTTAAAATCAAGTTAAAGAAAAAATAAATATACATAAGTTCAGCATTGTACTTGACTTTTTTCCAAAGAAAATCTCTCTCATTTCAGTAGCTGTAGAATAAAAAAAAAACTACAAAAATGTATTACAAGTTTACAAAAACAAAAACAAAATCATGCGCACCCCCTCACTTCCGCGCTAAGATTAAAAGTCCTTTGAGTTTGCTCGCCTCCACATTCCATCAGTTAGTGTACCATATTACCGCTCTACCTCCTCAGCTCTAACGGCCCTACTCAATTTTACTCATGCACTACGTACATACGACGCTCCTCCAACTATCTTTGCATGATTGTGCTCTTAGTCTTCTTAAACCCTTCCACACACACACACACAACCAACTGTGTGTAAGTATATTTGCAATCGTACTTCCTTTTCGACCAAAGCTTTGTGTAAATAACAACATTTGCCGCGCACTTATTTGGCTATTAAAAATGCAGACACTACCGGTGTTTGTGCTGCTCCAAGTATGCATTTTAACTTAGCAACGTCCTTTCGCTTCCGGCTGCCGATATATATTGCTCCTCGGCTGAGCTCTACCTTAACGCCAGCGGCAACTCTTCCGGTTTACAAGTTAAAAAGCAATTTACTGCTTTGCTCTTTTAGGTGCAGACACTCTGGCTTGTGCGTACGCGCGGCGAGTACCGTTAAAGGCAAATTCGATTGCAGGATAAAAATAAATTTGTTTACTATAGCATAGTATGCATACATGTGTATGTGTATGTGTGTGTGTAAAAAATAACTACAGGATGTATTTTATATGAGAAGGCTATTAATAAGAAAGAAAGTTCTAAGAACATTTAACAACAAAAAACACAAAACTCACACTCAACTACCAGGTGTCTCAAATGAGCACTAAAATGAATTTTATTTTTATACATAAATGCCAGTAATCGAAATCTTGGTTTTCCGTTAACCTTCAAGTAGACCCCCCGGGTTTTTTCATACTATTAACTTAAATCCATTTATTTAACTCTGCATTGGGTGATCACCGATAGTCGCGGGAGCTTCTCAGGCTTCTAAGCCAATTTTTTTTTTATATCCTTGTTCATTCCGCTCCAGATCATAGGCCTCTACAAGACTCTTGCATTGTACACAGCTCTGGGCTATTATTTTTGCACCGTCCCATGTGTTATCGGCAGCTGCTAGCTCGCGCAACGTCGACCATCTCCCAGTAATCTTTGACCGACCTCGACTCTGCTCCCTTGCAGCGGATTCCAGTCTTGTGCCATTCTCGTGATGCTATCTGGTGAATTTCTAAGCGTGTGACCTATCCATCGCCACTTTCTGCATTTGATTTTCCATTGGATGGGCTCCTTATTCGTTGATCTCCACAGCACGGCGTTGCTGATGCTGTTCGGGCAGAATATTTTGTAGTTATTGCGGAGGCATTTGTTGACGAAAGATTGTTGTAATCTCTGTGAGATGGTGTTCGAGACCTGCCATGTTTGACTCCCGTTCAAAAATGCTGACTTCACACATGCGCTGAATATTCACAGTTTAGTGTGCCTGGAGATTTGCGAACTCATCCATACTGTATGCATTCGCCCGAACGCCGTCCTTGCTTTGTTTAGTCTGCAGTTGACATCTTCATCTGCTCTGCCGTCTGTCATGATAGTGCGGAGGTAGCAGAAGTCTTCGACAACTTCCACCGGGCATCCGGGCTTAAGATGTTAGACTTAATGACTCTCTCTCAGTGCTGAAATGGAGACGATGAACAGGAATCTTATCATACCACCTCAGTTTACTTGCTTTCACGAGACTAACATTCAAATGACTAGGGACCCACTTCATCAACGTGCCTCAAGTTCTATCGGAGGTGGATATGAACTGCCTACGGTACTTTCATTTCAGCCCGCATTGGTTCTCTAAGTAACCTTTGAAACTACATCCTTTCATTTCTTTTATTTCATTTGCTTCGACTTTGCTGTGATCCGGAGAAGTTTTAAAGCTTATGACACAATGCTTTTCTTCCAATACTGAAAATATATTACAACTCGACTGTTCCTGTGCTGTGAAGATTTTCGCGACATGAAGTGAAGCAACAGAAAGAGGAAAATTACGAGCTGGGGCTATTGATTTTGCTATCGATTTGCTTTCATTCAGATTTTTGTACACTTCTCAGCGTCTATTATATGTGTGGAGATAAAGATGCACCCATTTACGTTCGAAAAACAACAGCAATAAGAATATAAAACTTTGCTGTTCGCGCCTAGCTTTTGCAGTTAAGCGAATATTTGAAGCCCCACTATGACTGAACTGTTTGAAATTTCCTAGTTAATGCTGCGCTTTCTTTTGGATTATTTTCGACTGCATTCGACTCATGTTAAAAGTCGGTAACTTAGATTTACCTGGATGGTTTTTTTCTCAGACACATATTGGTCCACATCACAAGCTAGATTTTAATAAAAACTCCGGGATGGCTGTCAAGGTGTGAAAAACTCGACATTTTATGTAAATATCGAACATCATGCCACCTTAAAATAGGGTATGCGATCCACCGCCGTAACATGAAACTACTTCTAGTTGGTAGAGTTTCTGCGAGAAACTCCGCATTAACCTCAAATTCGGACTTCCAAAGCATAGCCGTGTTTCCCAACCGGAGTTAACACTAACAAAAAGTTCAATCAATTTATGCCGACAGTCAAGCAGCAAGCAAGGCACTAGGGTCACAAACGGTGTGTTCAAAATTAGTCCAGTAATGTCTGACTTCCCTTTCGTTTGGAGCTGAATAATTGTTACAAAATTTATATGAATAGCAAGTCACAGGTTGGTTTATAGAAACCCTTTGGATGATGAGTTAGTAAGGCAGGACACCTGTGAAGTCGTCTCTTCATGCAAGGAGAGGGTGAGATTAAGCTTAATTACTTGTCCCAGAGTTTATAAGTCCCAATATACAGGGTGGCTGATGAATTTTGCTACATTAAGAAACTCAAATAACTTTTTTTTTAGTGTATGGAATTCATTTATTTTTTTTTCAAGTTGAAGGTCATTAAATTTTATTAAATGCAGCTTAACTAGTTTTAAAAATAATTGAATTTAAGTGCCCCCCATGCTCGTTGACACAAGTGCGGCGTCTTAGTAAAAAGTTGTTCATTGCTGCTTTGAGAGTTGCGACAGGAATAGCCGCAATTGTTGCCCGAATGGATTGTTTTAGTTCATCCAAATTTGTTGGCTTTGTTTTATAAACTTCTTGTTTACATAAACCCCACAAGAAAAAGTCAGATGCAGTAAGGTCAGGCGACCTGGGGGGCCAACGAAATTCGGAGTTTCTTGAAATCAGTTTATTGGGAAATTTTCGTCGCAACTCTGTCATAACAGTCTGGGCTATGTGAGACGTTGCCCCATCTTGTTGAAACCACACAGAGTTGAAAGGAATTCGCTTTCGGCGTAGTTCTGGATAGAAAAATTCTTTCAGCATTTTCAAATAACGGTCTCCAGTAACCGTAACGGTGTGACCATTTTCTTCAAAAAAATAAGGCCCGACAATACAGCGTGAAGAAACCGCACACCACACTGTCACGCGAAGAGGATGCAATTCCGTCTGGTGGAGTATCTGTGGGTTAGAAGTACTCCATATTCGACAATTTTGTTTGTTCACATTGCCGTTTAAATCGAAATGGGCCTCATCAGACATGAAAAGGCAGTTTAACATGTTTTGGTCTTCTTCCACCATTTGCAGGATCTTCTGGCAAAATTCCAAGCGAATCGGCAAGTCTGCTGCATTCAGTTTGTTAACCATTTGAATTTTGTAGGGAAATAAGTCTAAATCTTTGTGCATTATTGTTTGCAAAGACTGTCGGCTGACACCAAGTTGAGCAGATAAGCTTCTTGTTGAAACCCTTGGATTGCTTTGTATAGCTGCAGCTACAGCAGCGATCGTTTCCTCCGTCCGAACTCGTGGGTTTCGATGATAAGGCCTTCTTGCGACTGTTCCTTGCTCAGCAAAATTATTCACCAGTCTCATTATGGTCCATCTGCTCGGCGGATCGCCGCCAAACATCCGCCTGTACTCTCTCTGTACCAAAACTACGGACTCCAGTGCGTGATAGCGGCGGACTATCCAAATTCTTGTTTGCGTATCCCAGTTATCCATTTTAATAAATTTTAAAGATAGAACAGATAACTTAAAAAGAAAAAGAAGTTATTCAATTTTTTTTGGTAGCGGCTTTCATCAGCCACCCTGTATATTAGCAAAAACTGGTTTGGAGATCTTTCTAGTCACAGTAGGGCTGTAGGTTCCTGAAAAAGCTTCTGGCACAAACAATTATTGCAACTCTCGATGATAGTGTGGATCTCAATCAGATAATTGGATATTAAATGTATAAATGAGGCAGCAGATTTGCACTTCGAAGTCATGATCATTTGTGCCTCTACTCATTACAGTACCTTATCCAAACCGACTTCTCTCAATGAAATAAGAATGGAGCTGATTTGGGATGAGCAAATATGCTTCTCTTCTGTTCGTACTAGACCGAGATGCGTACTCCTTCTTTACGCTACGACACCGAATTCGAGGAGCGGGTTTGTTTGAGTTTCCGGAGTTTGGTCGCAGAAAGGGCAGGAATTATTGGCCCATATCCTGAACTTTTGCAAATAGCAGATAACTGAACAATCTGCAAAGACTTATGAGAATGCAAATGAGCGTTCTCAGTTTACTAAAATCTTTGTTGATTACATCCTCCCATTAAGGCTTACACTGGAGTAGGCCCGCAGTTTGGTGCCAGCATACCTAGCATACCAGCATATAATGAGAAAGTACCGGGAAGGCTTAAATAAAATAAAACAGAGTTAAATTTCAGGCAAATTTATTTTAACTCCTTCAAAATATGACCCGTCTGAATTAACACACATGTGCTAATGTTCAACCAAGTCCTCCATGCACCCCTGGAAGGACGACGTAGGGGTGACCTTCAGCTCCTTCATCGCATTCTCTTTAATCTCCTCTATCGACTGAAATCTCCTTCCACGAAGTGGTAACTTCTACTTGGGAAGCAAAAAGAAGTCGCACGGGCCATATCAGGTGAATATGGGGCTTGCACGATGGTATTTACTTGGTGGTGGTCAAATAATCCAGCACAATTTGGGCTCGGTGCAATGGCGCGTTATCATCATGCAAAATCCACGAATTGTTTGCCCACATTTCCGGGCGTTTGTGACGTGCAGCGTCTCTCCAATGGTCCGATAGCTCTAAAAATTGACAGATGTGTGTTGTTTACAGTTCTAGCAACACAAGAAAAAAATATGGACCGGTTCCCACGAGAGCGGTTCGTTTAAATTAAACATTCTCGGTACTTTTTGATCATAGGGTATATCCTGTAGTCTTTGCTCTTCGCTTCTCACCCTTCCTTAATTAGATGTTAACCCATGACAAGAAAGGAACAACACCATTTGTGAAACAGCATCGAATCGCACACCACAAACAGGAGGAAGAAAGCATTAAAGTGCCAATCCTATATACATACATACATATAAATGGCAAGAAAGGGATCAGGTACCATTGGAAATGAGGCAATTTCTAGGATAATAAATTTTCTTATCACACCTCAGCTGTTTTCTATAAACACTTCTTAATCGTGGTCGCTGTATTATCCCTTTTAGCTTTACTTCACCCTCCCTTCTTCTTTTTTCTGTGCTACAGCAAAGCATACTTTCTTATTTACCAGTCGAATTGACGCCTCCTCCTTCGAGGGCAACCATGTAACCTAAGCCAACCTATCCTGATGATTCATCAAAATTCTCAAAAGAACTCCACTGAAAGTAGAATAGTTTATTGTTCTTTTATCTCGATACCTCAATTTTTCACTTAAAATATTTTATCATTAGCTCAGATTCCTAAAATTTTACAAGGTCTATTAAGTTTTATTGATATTCTTTTTCGAATTCACTAAACTGTTCACTGTAAGATGAGTGATGACCCCATCTAAAAGCAGATTAAACTTTATTAAAGCTGGTTGAAATCCATTCACTATTGGCTACTTCAAGATTTTCGTGTATCCCCAGATGAATGGCTCTTCCATAGTAATTAAGCTTATTTACAGTTTACTGTTTTATTCACAGCATCGTTAAATATAAAAAAAAATATTGATTGAAGCTCGAGTGGCCTGATGTACTACGACATTTACTCTAAAACAGCGCTGAACCCAGTGTAAATTGTTTTCTAATGCGTTCGCATACATCCAGAAGCACTCAATAAAGACACAGGCAAACAGAGCAGAACGTTTCTACCTGAACTCGATAGTATTTATGAGCTCAATCGACGATCAAAGTATCTGGCTGCGCCACTATAATCATCACTATCAATTTTAGGCGCACCGTTAGCGTAGTTATTGCACGCCAGCGACGTTAGCACCGTTAGCGCATGCAAACAATGCAACTCATCAACACCAACTGTTGCCGCTGCTAACTACTCGCTGTTTTTCTTCATTTAGCACCACCGTCCATCGATGCACCCACACTTTGCAACTCAATCGCAGCGATTTGCGCTTTTTTTCGTACTTTCATTTTTGTTTTTTTTTTGTCCTCTTTCAATTCCATACACTTTCACAACTTGTTGGTGTTAGCAAGTAAGAAATTGTTTCGCATTTAAGGCAGAGCAAAACTTCACTCAACACAAAATGGCCAATAAAAGGGAAACTTGCAAACTGCGGCACAGTGGCGCGCAGCTCATTCGCACATTTGCAACTGGCGGGCTCACAGTGGAGATATTTTCCGGTGTTTTTTTTTTTTCTTTGTCTTTGCCTTTTCCTGTTTTTCTTTTCTTTTTTTTTTGTTGTTATTGTTTTTACTGCCATATGTTGGCCCATCAATAAAATCATCGAGGTCATTAAGTGGATTAACTGCCAACCATCAAGCGCATAAGTTGCCACTGGCCACTTGCCACTTGCCTCACGTGTCTACTGGCTGCCGCTTGCCGCGTTCGAGGCGACTCTCAGCATTCGCCGTCACTCTCTGTCTGCTGTTGCGCTGAATTCTCGGCCACTTTATACTGCCTATCTGCCTTCTTCCCATTGTTTCTTTAGCGCCTCGTTCTTCACACCCTCTCTGGTTTTCACTTACATCTTAAGTGCCAACCAATTTAGGCTCACTTGAGTATTGAGTTGTATTTCTTCAAAAAGTTTCACCATTGACTTGGAATAGCTTGAACTAAATTGATCTTTCTCATAAAGAGAATTGTTAATAGTTGGTTTAGTTTCTTATTTTCATCTAAATTCTGCAGAGTATTACTTTTATTGAAAATCGACTCTATTTCGAAATTAATCCTAGTAGACCATCGAATGATTATACCAAACCGATTTTTTTTCTTTTTTGGTTTTTGTTCATTACAATTAAGCGCCCCAAATGGTAATCAAACCGGCGGCCTTGCACTACCTTCTTGCCCACTAAGTTAAATATTACCCCTTCTGCAGTTGCCAGGTGGTGGAGCTATAAATGGGTGCCTATGCAGCGCTGAAGTATTACATCTAAAGTAGAGGTTAGGGCAAATAGACACATATGACGACTGCACAATATTTTTTTTCTCACGTGAAAGAAAATTCGCAAGATCTCAATGAAAAATTTTCAAAAATGTCAAAAATGTGTAGAATTTTGAGTGCCTTTTAACTTTTACTTTTGTATACTAAAAATTAATGGGTTCATTTTAGAATTTCTGTTTTGAGCGGTTGCTGTTGTATAAAGTGCCACAGATTACTATTTGTTATTATATTGCGCCAGAAGATTTTGATGATTTGGCGAAGGCCCTTATTGACAAACACTTGTACTCTCTGCATGGCTTTTGGTGCTGCATTTCACGTTTCGCATCCGTACAACAGTGTTAATTTTACATCCGATTCGAAGATTTTTAGTTTTGTATGGCGTGAAATGACGCGTGAGTTCCACACTGGGCCTAGAGCGTCGAAAGTTTGTCTAGCTTTTGCAAGTCGATTAACGACGTCTCCCGAAGATCCGCCACATCTGTCAAGGATGAAGCCTAAGTAACAAGAACGGTCTACATTTTCCAACGATAAAAAAGTGTTCGTTATATTCGGTGTTTATCCTCAGTCCTAATTTCGTTGCACAATGAGCCACCAATTTGATTTTCTTTTTCATGTCTGCAGCGGTGCCGCTTAAAAGACAGGTGTCATCAACGTGGTCTAAGTCCTCGAGTCTTTCAGGCTCTCTCTTCTCTCTAGATTTGCAGTCTATGTACGCTTTGACCCATTCACTTTACCTCTTTATCCAGTTTGGAGAAGGCAGAACTAACAGCGCAGTTGTCGATATCATCGGCATACGCAAACAATTGTACACTCTTATAAAATATTATGCTTGAGCAATTAAGTTCTGTAACGACAATTCCATCGTCAACGATTGGGGTATCGGGATCTTCACATTCTCTGTGACATGCGCAGCTGTCACTATTTTATAGATTCGAGAAGTGTTCCCTCCATAATTTAAGAATGTTCTGAATATTATTCATCAGATCGCCGTCTTTGTTCTCACAGGCAAATGCCCCGGCCTTGAAACCTTCTGTAAGCCGCCGAACTTTCTGGTAGAAATTTTGGGGCGTTGTTCCTATTGGCCAGCATCTCAATCTCCTCGCACTCACGTATTTCGGCCTCTCGTTTCTTCTGCCGGATAATACTCCTCTCTTCCTTTCTTAGCTCTCTATAGCGATCCCATATGGCTCGCGTTGCGCCCGATCAAAGCGTGGCTCTATAGCCAGCATCTTTTCTTTCTGGGCCAGCATGACACTCCTCGTCGTACCAACTGTTTTTTTCGGGCTAGCCGAAATCCGATTTCTTCTTCGGCGGCGGTACGTAAAGAAGGAGAAATGTTGCTCCATTACTCGTGCCTGCCTGTTTGTTGGGCAGTACTCTCTAAGTGGCGAATCTTCTGGCTGTTTGTTGTAATAGCAGCTTTTCGTTGTTATACATTCTTTGCGTAGTTAGATGTACGCTTTTCGCTACACAAACGCGTGTGCGCCGTTTGGCTACAACAAGGTAATGATCCGAGTCGATGTTGGGTCCTCGGATTGTACGTACAGCTAAAACGCTGGAAGCATGTCTTCCATCTATCACGACATGATCGATTTGGTTTCGCGTTTTCCCATCAGGAGACAGCCAAGTTGCTTGGTGTATTTTCTTATGCTGGAATCTGGTGCTGCAAACTTAGTGGCAGGTCCCAAACCCAGCGCACAACCAGCTATCCTGGAATGTTTCGCCTTCTCACTTGAGCTCACTCCCGAACGGGTGTTCGGAAGCTACCCAGAGGATCCTTGGCCTAATCCCGGGTGTTGTGAGCTGCTTGAACCATATACAGAAGAATTGTCCTGGCCACTCCCAAGTGAATGGCGATCAGTAACTTTCCCCACTTGCGTGGACTTCTACATATGGAACCATCCTCCAAAAGAAAAACACTTAAAGTTCGAGCAGGTAGATAAACACGCCGAGAAGGAGCAACGGATGCTCAAATACGGATAACTTCGTAAATTTTCCTTTTTTTTTGTTCTCATTTTCAGTCTCAAAAATTAATTTAAAAAAAAATTTTAAAAAAATAATATACAACAAAATTCTAAATACTTCCACTTTTTCTATCTTTTATTTTACTTTCCACATTTTTTAACATTTTCTTCGCTTAATCAGTTTTTTCGTTCTAATTTTCGGTCTCAAAATATTTTCTGCGATTACTTCCATATATTACATTTTATTCTTCAATATTTATGTTTTTTTTTTCTGTAACTTTCGGCTAATTTTTGTCTTTGAAAATGCTTCGAATACTTAAAAATACCAAAATCAATGCATAAATTATATTTGACTGACTAATCAAAAACCAGTTTAAAAAAAAAACCTTCCAAACAATTTGCTAAAATTTTCACTTTCTCGATCATTTATTTTACTTGCGAAACTTTTTAATATTTTAGTTTAGTAATCTATGGATATGGTCTATGGATAAGTTCGTGCGGTTTTACAACAGATGGCGTAACTTGATTATTATTCCATCGATCCACATTTCCAAACATTCATTGGAGAGCTACTGTCGTAAGGCACAAACGTCAGTATAAGTTTTTTATTTGAAGCGTAAACAACAATATTTTTACCACACTTGAAAATGTCGAATTTCGTGCCAAATAATGTGTTTTTGCGGGGAATTTTTTAATATGAAGAAAAAAGCAGCCGAAAGTCATCGTATCTTGGTGGAAGTTTATGGTGAGCATGCTCTAGCTGAGCGAACGTGCCAGAAGTGGTTTGCACGCTTTAAAAGTGGTGATTTTGGCTTGGAAGACGAAGAACGCGAGGGTGCGCCGCCAAAGTTCATGGATACCGAATTGGAGGAATTGCTCGATCAAGATCCGGCTCAAACGCAAGAAGAGCTTGCAAAAACTTTGGGAGTTGATCAATCAACCATTTCCAAACGTTTAAAAGCCATGGGAATGATCCGAAATTCAAATTTCGAAAAAAAACCGCACGAACTTATTCATAGACCATTATGTTCTTTTATTTTCATTTTCAGTATCAAAATTTCTTCTCCGATTTGCTCTACACAATTCTGTACTTAAAAAAAATTGTTTACCAAATGCGTCGAATAATTTAAAATTCTCAAATGAACGCAAAAATTGTATTTTATATATATTAAATTAATTTTTTACTTTTTCCATCTTTTATTTTACTTACAAAATTTTTATTCTTTTCTTATCTTTTTCAGTCTCAAACCTTCTCTCTTTGAAAATGCTTTGAAAATAAATAAAATCTTAAACTCAAAGCATAAAAAGCAAAATCCAACAAAAAAAAATTTAAAAATGCTATTAAATACATTTCATACACGATCTTTTCTTTAACTTTCCCACACATCACTTTCGCTTTTGATCCAGTAACATAGACAAATTCCTTTAGTTCACAAGTTTCTCCTGAAATTTGGCTATTTCCCACCTACTAAAATAACAACAAATGACCATGCAGTCTATGCCTTTGTTAAATTTATTATTATATTTTTATACTATATTTTGTTTTTTATTTATTTATTGTTAACTGGTCTTTTTCCAGGCACTCAAGCACTCGCTCGATTGCTTGTCAGTTGATTTAGCCCCAGTTGACTTATTTTACAATGTTTGCCACTTAACTTGTGCCTTTGTTCTTCCAGCTGCTAGCAAGATTTTTACATTTTGCTGAGTTTTGCTCATCTTCACACACACCACTGGCTTTTCTGCTCTTTCACTCTTCCTCATCCATCGAGTACATCTAAGCATGGCATCTTAATAAATATTTTCAAGTTCTCATTTTGCCCAACTGACCGAGCTCAGTGCTCTGTTACACTTTTTGTGCTTTATATTTTCGTATTTGTGTTGTTTAGATGTCCATCACATTCGCTTTCATTATTAATTTCTGTTGTCTACTATGTGTATGTGTCCTTCTGTCCTCCCCTCTGACCAGAAGACATCTTCTGCATGCCTTGCTTCTTTCCGCCTTCCTTTCATTCCTTGCACTCATTTCTTCAACAGCTGTTCGATGTAAGCGCACTTCCTTTACGTATTGTTGTTGTTGTCATTTACTTCGACTTATTATTATTATTATTATTACTATAGTAGTTCTTGTTGTTGTTTTCCATGTTGCCACTGTCATTGTTGTTGCCTTATGTTTGCTGTCTTTATTGACATATAAGAATTAGGTTAAATTATTAACTGACAGTTCAGTGAACTGGAAATGGGGTAACTTTATTAAATTTTTCGTACAGCCAAAATTGAGTTTTAAACAACATCAACAACAATGACGGCAGCCTTGATGGTACTGCAACCCTGCAGGCAAACCTACTAGTACTAAACTACCCTATTACCCGGTTACTTTGCAGCTAACGCAGTTCGTCTTTTCAATATCTTTTTCAATCCGAGTTTTTTTTTCAATATGGCAAAGTTGCACAATGTCTCATGTCATAAGCATACTCTCTAGCAAACTAACAAACCCATCAATCAATATCACACCAGTTGGCGAACTAGTAAGCACATCCATTAGTGTTGTACGAGTACCAGTTATTGGACTAGTTCTTAACGGACAAAAAAGGCGATGATTCCCTCCATATATATATTTTTTACTCTATTAATCACTTCGTGCATCATTCTTCGAGCAACATTTGTTTCGCATACACTTTGCCACTGGTACCATCCAGGTCACTGTCGAACTAGTATGATTTCTTCCCTCAATTAACAGTTCAGGTACTAAAACTTTTGCTAAGCAGTTTAAGTTTATACTGCATGGAACATATTGAGATCAAGATTGGAACATATTGGGACATCTACAAGCGCAGTGAGGGTTACAAATGTGTATCATTTAATATGAAGCTGAGCTGTACTTAACTGCAGCTGTCAGCTTATCAATGAAATATCTTCTTGTTTTTTTTTTCTTTTTGCTTACTTTTTTTCTCCTTGCGCACTAACTGGTGCGCCAGCTTGATTTGTAATTTCTCTGGTTATTTCGCATTTTTCGCATTTTACAATTTCCTATTTATTGAGTGCCTTTATTCGACTTTAATGTACACCAAACCGAATCTGCAGGATATTAAATTTTAGGTTAGGTTAGGTTGAGCTGGTGCGCCAAAAGCACATATCGGTGGCACTAGAAACAGTTACAAGTGTTGAACCTTAAGTTCATTAATCGCAAGTATTTTCAAAGACCTTTGGTAGACCTAATCGTTCCGTCTTCGACAGTACCTTCTCGAAATTTTATAACTGAAATTTTGGGCCTTGAGAGGTCCAGTTTAAATTCCTTTACTGACAAATCCAACTCAATAACTTGATGCAGTTTTATAGCTCATTGAATTTCAGTATAACAAAGTGCAGATTTCATGTGATTACAAATAGTCGTTGTTTTTTAACAATTTTCTTTTCACTGAGATGTCATGAAAAAGCACACTTGAATTTTTTTATTTGGAAGAAAAATCCCTGCAGTGTCAACGAAAAAAATGGCCAAAAATCAACCGTATATAGTAACCAACTGAAACTTGCACTTTGTTATACTAGAATTCAATGAGCTATAAAACTGCATAGTCAGAAATATTCTAAAAATTCTGGAACAAAATTGAAAGTTTTAATGAAATTTTGGAAAATTTTTTACAGAGTTTGAGACTTTGCTTTATATGGCTTTTCTTGTTGTACGAACTACATTTTTATAAAAAAAATAGTGGTGTGTTTATAATTTTGCAACGAAGGTAATAGAGAAGAAATCGTCGGGGTACGAGGGGCAGAAAATATCTTACTATCCAGTTTATCTTCTCAAGCACTTAGGTCAAAGACTTAATTTATGTAGGAGAGATGATCAGAAAGATGATATAAGGAAAACAACTGTTCCTTTGTCAAATGAAAGCAGCTAGAAAATTTGTCCCATTAGGCATTCGATTATATTTTTCGTAAATAGAAATTTAGCTGAAAGTAGCTGGGTACAATAAAATTTATCCGAATAAGTACTCTCAAAAGGCTAGAAGCACTTGAATTAGCTTAAAGAATATGAGGTACTGAAGGTTGAGTAGCAGAGGAGTACGCAATGCTGCCAGATTCGCAATTTTAACTGTAAATTACAGCTCTTACAGCTTACAGTTCTTTTAAATAACTTAAAAACACAAATTACAGTTTTTTCGGCATTTCGGGCATTTCGGACTCAAACGTATAAGTGAATAAATTTAATTTGTGTGCCAAGTATTTTGCGTGACGCGATTTTCTGCTATCGAAAAAAATAAATCAAAGAAGTTGCATCAAATTGTGTGTAAAAAAATGAAATTAAATGCTCATGTTGATGAAATGTTGATAGTGGCATACGGTGAGAGTACCCTGAGTCAAAAAAGTGCTTACAAGTGGTACAAGCTTTTCACAGAAGGTCGAGAAGATGTGAATGACAACGCTCGCTCTGGACGCCCCAGCACATCACCAGCCGATGAAAATTTTGAGAAAGTGAAGAGAATTTCTGTGGAGAATCGTCGAATCACAATTAGAGAAGTTGCTGCGAATGTTGGCATATCGGCATATCGGTTGGCTCATGCCATGCAAGCTTTTCGGAAATTTTGGGCATGAAGCGTGTGGCAGCGAAGTTTTTCCAAAATTTCTGAATTTTGACCAAAAACAACGTCACATGAGCATCGCTCAGGAATTGTTGAATGACGTCAACGATGATCCAGATTTGCTTAAAAGGGTCATAACTGGTGACGCATCATGGCTATATGGTTATGACATCGGAACCAAAGTTCAATCGCCCCAATAGAAAAGTGCAGGAGAGTCAAGACCAAAAACCAGGAGAGCCAAGACCAACATAAGCACGCCATGTTCGATCAAATGTTAAGATTTTGCACACTGTTATTTTCGATTATCATGGCTTAATGCAGCAGGAGTTCTAACCACAAGGGCGTAGGATAAATAAGGATTATTACCTTGAAGTAATGCGCCGTTTGCGTGAGATAATATGAGAAAAAAAAACCCTCGAAATTGTGGGAAAAAATGCATTGTTTTTGCATCATGATAATGCACCTCCTCTTCATAGTTGCTTGTGCGAGGTTATTTGGCCAAAAACAGAGCCCTTCTCATGCCTCAGCCTTCGTATACACCCGATTTGACCCCCTGCGACTTTGTATTGTTTCAAGATTTAAGATACCCATGAAAGGAGGGCATTTTGTGACGATTGAGGAGATAAAAACCGACTCGCTGAAAGAAAGTGTATATCAGAACTACTTCGAGGATTGGAAAAAACACTGGCACAAATGTATTATATCTGAGGGGGACCTACTCTGTAGGAGATAAAATAGAAATTAATGAATAAATAAATATTTTTTGAGAAAAACTAAAATTTACTTTATTTTTGGAACACATCTCGTATATATTTATGTTTAATAAAATGAAAAAATTTTAATTTTCTAAAAAGAAGTAGATTTTTAAATTTTTTTTTTAACATCTTGCAACACTGGAATGTAATCTTTATTTAAGCAAGCTTTATGCGGCTAACTCCAGCAAAGAAGGTGTTCGAGGGGAAGTCCAAGGGAGCCGACGCAGAGGAAGACCATTGCTCCAGTGGAAAGACCAGGTGGAGGAAACCCTATGCTCGCTTGGTGTGCAGAATTGGAGAAGGCGCGCGAGTTACGTACCATCACTCCACCACCCTATCTATTTATTTCTCTTTTTTGAGTTGTGAGAGTATTGTCATATTTAATGAAATTGGAATCATACACCAAACTATTTAAATGCTAAGATACTAAGATTTCACAAGTAAAGGCTCCCACCAAAAGATTTGCTTAGTATGCAATATTACACCGACACGTTTTTCGCTCAATGCAGTTATGCTCTCAATAAGCATAAAGTACTGCATAAAGTGAGTGCAAAACAGGTGTTATTAGCATTAAGGAAATTATAAAAAGTCAGTCTGTAGATTCTCAGCAACCAAGAAGGTTGAATTTGTTTAAAAATAAAACTGTGAAAAAAAATATTAACTTTAGTGTTTTAATTTAGGTCCAAAGACTTAAAACACATTAGTCGCGCGGAGCAGAGGCGCCTGGAGAGAGCTTGTGAGGTCGGCCGTAACACGGTAACGGGTTGTTATGGCCACCTAAGTAAGTAAGTTATGCGGCTAACTATAATTTTTTTTACTATGGCAACACTGGGATATAATATATTTTTATATAAGCTTTGTAAATCTGCAGCCGCCGCACCCGAAAGCCTTGGTGAGTGACTACCATTTGGGAGTCCGCAGGTACGAGTGTCCGTGCGTGTCATCAAATAATAGAAAAAGTCTTTCCTAATAGCGGTCGCTCCAAGTGTATTTCTACCATGAAAATGCTTCTCATAAAAAAATATCTGCCTTTTGGAGTTGACTTAAAACTGTAGGTCCCTCCATTTGTGGAACAACATCAAGACGCACGGCACAAATAGGAAGAGGAGCTCGGCCAAATACCTAGAAAAAGTGTACGAGTCAATTAATTATATTTTATTTTATTTTATTTTATTTTTCTACCTCTGCGACTTGTTACCGGACAGCAATTTTTTATTTTATTTTTTAATTTATTGAGCCGTGCAGCCCACCACTATATGGGAGTGCTTTTCCTTTACGAAGGAGAGAAGATTGCAATTAATTCCTATTTCAATTTTGAAATTATGTGCTAAATAAATAAAATAATGAGCAAAAACTGCAGTTTGTTGAACACTTACAAGCAGGCAAATATTAGGCAAAACTTTTGCTATTCTTTTAATATACATTTCTTTTTTTTATTTTTAATATATTTTTTTTTTTTTTTTGTTTTTTAATATGAAACTCGCTCGTTATCGAAAGTATGGAGTATCTCAAATTCTAATACTACAGCTGCCTTTATCTTTTCCTCACTCTACTTAATATATCCAACTCTCCTTTTTTTTCACTTTTAATGAACCACTTAAGTTGCTACTTGCATAGAAATTTCCATACAGTTACTTTCAAATTTCCTCAATTGATATCATAAATCACTTTGATTGCTCTAATATTTGTTTCAATGCGCTTACAATTGAATTGATTTGTATTGGTTTATCAATAAATAACCGCTACAAGGCTGTTGTGTATGCATAAATATCTGCTTTTACATTTTCCAGCAGCCTTGAGTGCTCACTTAAGAACCGATTTGAATTTTTCAAGTCTGCTTTTTGACCAACCAACTAAGCTAAGCTGTCAAATTTTCAATTTAATTGCCTTCAAATTCCCATCGAACACTCACCTCGACCCAGCAACCCATAAATTGCCTTCGCGCCCTCACCTTCTATTGGCGCCTATTGTTAATATTGCGCTGTTGCTTCATTGGCAATGGTACATATAAACAAAAGTTGATAGGATTATTTGTGGTAGGGAAATATTCAATCGAAGAGCAGTAAGCCAATGCCAATCAACATTTCACTGTCGCTGCATTCCATTTCTCACTCAAATTCGTTGTACTGCATTTGAATTGATTTATGGGTGACTATGAATGTATGAATGTGTGCATGTACCTGTGTATGTATGTAGTTGTATATGGTATGTACCGAGATTAGTATGCCTACATAGTGCTCGCATTGTTAGCTACGGCCTTCAACGCTAAAATTTCAATTGTTTGCTTGTTTATTGGCCCAACTGGCCTTCTCGGCTTCAAAGCTACAGCGCCAATTAGTTTGAAAGCATTTTTTATGCGATGCCGGTATACTTGGCTTAGTAAAGCAAATGAGGAAAGCAAAAGGACAATGCAAAAATTAAAAGTTTCGATAAATAAAAAAACAAAAACGGATTGGGAAGAATTAAAGCATAAAATCTACATACGCAGCAGCGCCAAGGCCTTTTAAGGTTAGCAGAAAAAAATTTGCAAATTCTATGCCACTTTTGTCTAATTTTATAGCTCAGCTTATAGAATGACCTAATTTCAACAGAAAAAAAATCAACAACCACATACCCTGCAACTACACACCCTTCCAGCGCATATCCTTCAACCACATATGGCTTTAAATTTCTTTACTTTACTACTGCAACTGAAAACGTATCTGCTCACCTCGCCAATGCAGCGAAAAATGCAAGAAATTACAGTGCAAATATCTACACTAAAGGTAAACAAAGTAATTTGGTGATTAAATCTATGTCACTTGTGCCGAATGCCAAATGAAAATCGGAGCGAAAGAGTCAAAATGGCGTAACCGGAGCAAAGCAGTGACACAAATCACTACCTTCCATGGTCTAACCCGCTGTCGCTCGTCACTTTGTAATTTATTTGCACTTTTTTGTTTTGGTTTTTCCTAACCGCGTTATTTGGCATGCAAATTTTTTCACTTTTTATCACTATTTTTAATTTCGCTTATTCTTTACAGCATTTTCGTGTTTTTTTTTTTTGGGGTTTTTTTTTTTGCCCTTTTATAACTGCTAGAAAATTGTCAAAGATAGAAAGCGGAAAAAATAAAAACTGAAATGGAAAAGAGTCACAAAAAATTTAGAGCAACTTGACTTTTGGCACAAAAGTTGATTAGCAACACTCAACAGCGCTGATTAAATACCCGTCAGAGGAATACTTAAACGCCTGCTGACGTTGAGTGGTATGAGTGTTGAGTGAAGAGTGAAAAGCGTTTGAAGGTTTCAAAAAAAAGAGTGATGGAAATAAAAATAACACACAAATTTGAATACAAAACGGACAACAAAATACCTGGATTACATTTTCTTATTGAAATATCGCTCATAACTACAATACTGTGCGACAAAAATCAGCTTTTTTTGTTAACCAGGAAACATTTTCATATGCACGTCAAGTTATAAATTTTACGTAGTAGGCGTAGTAGTAGGCGTAGTAGGCGCTTACTAAAATCTTCATTTTCAAAACCAATTTTATAATTTTTTTTCCGCTATTTGAAGTATCATTCATCGTGAACGGGTGATTGCTAGACAGCTCTTTGGCCGATTTTTTAATTTTCTTCATCAATTGTATTTTTTAGAAAACTTTAAAATTTCGAAGTGAAAGGAAAGAGGTATCCATGGCGTATACTTAACTTCATAGGAGGAAAGTTCAACTATTTTATTGCGTTTTATAAAACAGCAAGATGAACGAAATTGGGATATGTATTGCTACAAAATATACCTTTAATATATATTTTTCCACAATAAAGGGTGTAAAAAAAGTGAAAAGTATGCAAACAATTTTTTTTAATCCTTCTGCATTGTTAAGGTGTGAGAGGTAGTCAGAATTAAAAAAAAATTGATTTTTTGTTTACATTTCCGTAAAGTATAATATCTTAAAAATATTGTGTGAAAATTTGAAGGAAAATACTTCGAGTTATTCAACAAAGAGCGCTCAATAGAAAAACTTTAAATGCGTTTTTCTCAAAACTATGTTTTTTGAATTGGTGAAAGGGATTTCTGGAGAAACGGGCTCCACACAAATAGCGATAATTTTTACAAATATTATTATTTTTTTAATATTTGTTAAAGTCAAGTCGAAACATGATGCTTAATGCCATGCATTTATTTTTGTAAAATAAAGCAATTGACTAGCAAAAACAAAAATTATTGAAAATCATCATTTTTTTGGATCTCTGACTACCCATAACCCCTTAAGGAAAACTTACACATAATCTATTGAGGCCGCAAAACAACCGCTCATATATTTCAGTTCACAGATTATAAGATATTTTTAAAGTCATCTACTTAACACCACACCGGCGATAAAAACGTCTTTTAAAGCCTATTGGGTATGTTTTTGGCAATAAGAGATCGCAACCGTGACCGTATTTCGTTATCCAGTTGGAAAACTGGCGTGACCGTAACGGTGCAAAAGGGTTTTTGGTTGGATATCTTCTCTTTCGTTTTATATCCATATTAATATCATAGAGTGAGTAGAGAGAGGTATTTAAAATCATTTTTGTAAAAATTTAGTCCTTTGAAATTTTCCAGTTCTTTAAAAAAAATTTATGGGATGAAAAAATGAAAAACAGATTCTTCTTCTTCTTATTATTATTATTCTTCTTATTCTTCTTCTTCTTGGTTGGTGCGATAACAGCTTACCCGATTTCTCGTGCTAACCGGTGCCAGTTGGACACACCAAGTGAAGCCTAATCCTTCGCCACCTGAACTTTCCAACGCAGAGGAGGTCTTAGGTTAGGTTAAATGGCTAAGGGCTCACTTGGACAAATATTAAGAAATTCGTCCGTTGTGGTGCCATACATGGAAAGGAAGAAGGAGCCTTGGGATTAGAGACGATGATGACCATACATTTTACGACGACGCAGGCGTAGCGAAAAAGTGAGAGCCCAGATGTCTAAGTCTTTGCCAGACGAGAGCAGGGCAGCTGAGAAGAAGGTGTTGAGATGATTCCACCTCGTCCTCCAGACAGTTTCGGCAGAACGGACTTGAGGCAAGCCCAAGTCTCACGGCGTGAACACCTATGGACAATGTCCGGTAAGGATGCCCACCAAATTCGAGAGGTGGGGCTTTGTTAGCCTTAGGAGTTCCCTTGAGCGTCCCCGATCTACCCGTGGCCAGAAGGATCTCGCGACCTTGCACGTTTGCGCACTAGCCCAGCGCTCGCTGAGTTGACTCGAGGCCCATCTTTCCAGGAGCAGACCACAGGTTCTCAGGGGAAACCCCAATTCTCTCATTTCGCGACGAACCCGTCTCCAAAGTTCCCTGTCTAGCCAGCTCATCAGCCCAGCAGTTTTCCTCTATGCCACTGTGCCCGGGAACCCAAATGAGCCTGATGACGACGTATTCGGATACAATCGAGAGAGAAGCCAGACATTCCCCGACCAATCTCGAACGCACAAACAGCGAGCCCAAGGCCCTAATTGCCGATTGAGGGAATGTGAGTAGAAAAAGGTCCGCTCGGACCTAGCGTGGGTGTACAGTGGTTCAGCACCATAGGGATGAACTCCAAGTTTTTAAGAATGCTAGAGTGTCCGTAACTTAAGTCTAGCCTATGGCCCGAACACCTTAATCTGATTGCGGCGCGTGCAGCGGTAGTTTATCCTACAATGTCCTCGGGCGCCACATTCCGCATAGCGTTAAGCGCTAGAGTAGGAGTGGTACGGAGCGCCCCACTGATTCCAATGAGGGCAAGTCTTACTCTTCCTGGCCTTACTCTTCCACCATTTCATTCCAAATCTATATCCACCATTTCATCCATATCCATTCGGATGACATGACTTATCCAACGAAGTCGCTGGATCTTTATCCACTGCATGTCTTTGTTGTCGTAAAGCTCATCCAGCTCATTGTTTCATCTCCTACGATACTCGCCGTCACCCACGTACAAAGGTCCAAAAATCTGCCACGGAATCATTCTCTGAAACACTGCAAGAGATGTCTCATCAGTAGCAGTACTAACTAAATTTATAACTTGACGAGCATACGAAGATTTTCCCAGACAACTTTTATTGTCACATGGTGTAAAAAATAAAAAAAAATTGATAAACAAACTTCATTACAAGCAGCACGAAAAGTTTGGATAAGCCGAATAAAAAAGTACGCAATTATGTTCGTAATTAAGCAGCGGGCATAACTTCTGCCTAAAGCTTAGTTATGAAAGGAAAAATATACGTATGAGACATTAAATTTCGTTAAAAAAAAACATTTTTTCCTAATGGCGATTGCCTTTCGGCAGACAACCACACTTTGGAGAGGAAGCAAGGCCGAACATCTATTAAAGGATGTAGGCAGTAATTTATATACTTATTAGGTGTGCAACTAGGTTCTCGCTGTTTTTTTGATGAAAATACAACTTTATTCTGAAAAAATGATTACAGGTGAATCATTGAAAGTATTTCCCATGGCTGGCTACTACCTTTCCCCATATTTCTGGTAGATCTCGCATATCGTCACGGTAAAACTGCTGGTCAACTAGACCATGTGCCATCGATAGGAACTGGTGATAATCGGATGGAGAATATGGCGGGTGGGATAGGATTTCCCACTTCAGTGTTTCACGGTGGGTTTTAATGGGTTTGGCAACGTGAGGCCGAGCGTTGGCATGCTGTAGAATCACTTTTTCATACCTCTCCGCGCATTGCGGCCGCTTCTCGCGCAATGCTCGGCTCAATCGCATCAATTGAAGTCGATACGGATCCCCAGTGATGGTTGCGCTTGGAGCAGTTATTCACAGGCGAAAAAACGACGTTCAACATCCCTTGGTTTTAACTCATAAGGAACCCAAGTCCTCTGCTTCTGAATCATTCTCAAAGCATGCAATCACTTGGAAATGGATTGGCGGGTAACTCCTAATAGTGAAGCAAGCTCTTCTTGCGTTTTTCACGGATCCTCATTGAGCAATGCCTCCAATTCAGCGTCTTCGAAGGTTTTTGGCCTTCCATCACGCGGACGGTTGTCAACATTAAAATCTTTGAAGCGACGGAACCAATCTCGGCACGTTGTTTCACTTAAAGCAGCATCTCCATAGACTTTTTGTAGCACTCGATGCGTTTTTTTCGAATGAAAGAGGAAAATCAACACTTACCGCAAATGACGATTATTCGGCACAAAATCAGGCATTTTCACAAAACCAAAAGTCTATGATACCAAAACAAACTCACTAATGTGTCGAAGCAGTTTGTTTACCATATGTCTAAGCTTTTTTTTTTTTTTTTGTTTTTTTTACAAGGTCTAAAAGCAATCGAAAGCCTTAGTGGACTTTAACGCCACTAAATTACGCCATTTGGTAATTACGTCTGGAGGCCGTCGTAAGCAATAAGCTCAATCGTCAGTTATATTCGTCTACTGTTCGTCTTGCTGCTTTTTATCAATGCAACAGTTGTGGTTGCTGCCGCGTTCGTCTCGCGTCGTTCCTTCGCCTCCAATCAATGTTGCTAAGTTCCACGATAATTCGAGTTGCAAACACTTGCACTACCCTCCATTTTTCATTCGACTCAAACATTTGTGGGACTAGGTTAATGGGAGTCAGAAACACACCAGTTGTTCTTGCTAGGTCCTCGCGTTCCTTAACGAACCTGCTACAATAGAAGGCCACATGTTCGACCGTCTCCTCTTCGTCCAAGCACGCTGGGACAATAAGGGCTACCAGCTATGTCTAGGCAGATATTTTTGGAAACATCCGTGTCCACTTAAAAGCTACGTTAGGAAGAAATCAAAGTCTCCGTGTTTCCGACAGATCCACTCGTTAATCCGTGGGATCAACCTATGCGTCCACCGGCCTTTTGATGACTGGTCCCACTTTGATTGCCAGTCAGCTATCGAGGTAGAACGTTCTGCTTGTTTGAATTCGTCTGGCGGCTTCATACCTTGCGAGCAGTAGAACTTCTTCTGTAAGTTTTCCCGGATGTTTATAGGCATTTTGCTAGCTATGTCTAAGCTTGGTTTATGACGTTTAGGTTATGTTAGAATCGACCAGCACACACTGCTCGTGGCATCTATTGACAAACAGTGAACCTAATATTTATGTATATATCAATTGACAGGCCAACTATCTTTGAAAACCTCCTGATGCTAAACTGCGCTGAAATGCGCATGTCTAGAAAAACGTGAAAAGCTGGGATTAAAACTAAAAAAACATTCTCTAACTTATTCGCAGATGTTCTATTCTGTCAACTCACAACAAACTACTGCTATAAAACCAGTAGAGGTTTGAGGCTTTAGTCCCCATACAGCAATGTCGTTCCCACGGCAGTCGGTTCTACGTAAGCGGAACGAGGCAGATTTATATCCGACAAAGGACTGTCACTTCAGCACCATTCCCCGTATTTGTATCGGGAATGCTTATGCTGTCACAACATCAACATCAACGCTCAAGCGAACCATGCGTTGCCCTAATCCAGCGATTCCAAACTAGAGAGTTGCACAACATCGTCAATGCGCAATACTACGAGCGACATTTCGACCTCCATAGGGACCTTGGCATGCTAGTCGTCATGGCTCACAGCCAACGTTTAAGCCCACATGTCAACGCTGAGGTATTGGCTTTGCTCCAGTCAAGTACTCAACGTATATGGATCAAACGATCATGACGAAAGATTTCGATTGGATTACTGCAGATGGAAGTTTCAGCATACAGAAAATGCATCCCTGTAGAAAACAGAGCCACTACCTTTTAATGTAATTACATGAATTTCTGTTGTCCCTATGCAACAAACTTAAAATCCTTCGAGCAGTTAGGAAGTAGTTGTCCTGAAGAAACTCACTTACGATGTCACTGCGCTCATCAAAGAATCTTCGATCTTAGTAAGGTATGGCGCACTAGACAGGGCTAGTTTACTGGGACGGCAGCCCTTGGTCGGGAAACCCCCAAGTCGTTCCGGTAACATAGAACCGGCTGCCAAGGGACTGATCTTCACAGGTACCACTTGGTCTGATCTTGGTTTTTGAATGAGTTGCGTGATAGAACGGACCTCAATAGTCACTCAAACTGCTGCATCAAACACGCCACCTGCTTACGCTTCCTTTCTCTTCTCTTTCGGTACAATTAAAGGTGTATTAGAGCCATCACTGGAGTGCCATTGACAACAAGCTACTTTTTGAGGCAAACTCTCTGCAATCACTTTTAGTGTGGTCTTTGAAGCAATTTTAAACAGGAACGTGAGAGCAATTCCCAAGCTTCTATGTATCGTCGTGAACCATTTAACTTCTTACGAATAAAAGTTTTGATTAAGAGTCAACATTGAACATCAATTTGGGCACAAAAGGGTCTAATGCATTGTTAGTCACATTTTTCTCAATCTCCCTTATATGTATAATAAAAAAGTTACAAAAAAAATTCCAAACATTCAGCTACCACCTAAATATTTGGCGTTCTTCTTGCACTACTTCACTGCCATCACCAGATAATATCAACCAATTACAGCAAAAACACAAAATTAGGGCAAAACTGATGAGGATAGCGCAGCAGTAAAAGACAAACCACCGAAAATGTAAAAAACAAAAAATAAACAAGATAATCACAAAAAGCAAAGGGTAACACAAAGTTGCTACAGAGCGCTTGAATTATTAAAATTTTTAGCTGACAAACCGCAATTTGATTACAAACTTTGTTTACAAGCTAGTTTGCGTGCTAAGTGAACTGTAGTAGTCAACGTTAAATTAAGGCATGCGAACCCATTTTCAAAGCGCTGCTGCTGCGCTTGTTTCAAAGACTACAAATTTCAGCTTGGCTTCGCCTACGTACTCCGGTAGACTCTTACGTTGATTTGAAATCTATAAATTTATAAAATTTGGGTCACAAATTTTGCTTATTTGCATTTGAATTTGAAATTTGCCATTTGAAGCGCACAAATGTAGGCAATGCAAATAGCTGAACCTCGCACAAACACAGGCGCCGACCAGCAAAGAGAGACCGAGGTAAAGCGAGAAAAGTAATTAAGCTGCTGCTAATGATTTCAATATTTTCATATCCGTGCGCTGATGTTGTTGTTGCTTTGTGGCGCTTGTTTGCCACTTTTCATTTCAGAACCTCACCACTTGACGCTTTACGCTTGCCAAAAAAAAAAAAATTATAATCAAATTAACTGCTTTAGATTTCATTATGTGGCTTTAACGCACCTCTGTAACAACCCAACAAAACTCCACTCGCGCTCAACGCTTTACTTTTATCTTGTCGAAAATAAACACACAGGCATTTGTTTAAATTAGTGCGCAAATAACTGTCGCTAATGAAATATTTGCATGCGTATGTGTGTGTGTAAGTGTATATGTATGCACAACAAATCAAGTATTTATACATTTTGCTATGTAGACAAGCAGATGCGTAGAGTCTCACACGTCGTATAGCAAATAAACACGAATAATTTAATTACTTTGAACATTTCACGCACGCATTACTCGGTGTAGCATAGAGTTGCCATGTGACAGAGAAGCCATTTCTAATAAGAATATCCTGACAGGAAAAACTGAGTGTTTTCCGAGATTTCGGTATAGATAACAACAATCATGCTGACATATGATTCTTTGGACAGCTGCTTCGATGTGCGCAGTTACTTTACTGCCTTTTATTTCTTGAAAAGTAGAGAGCCTTTACTTATTCAGTATCTGCTGTTGTTGCTCTAGGTAGACCTGTCCTGCCTTCAGCAACTAGGGTTAGGTTAGATTTTTGCGGCAGTCGGCTCAGACTAGCCAACTCGCTTAGACCATGTAAGTCCGTTGTGGTACCACTCTGGCTCTTAGACACTTAGACTCTCTTATGAAGTGTAGGATAAGTTTTAGCCCTGTGTTGGTGTTAGTTCCGTAAGAGAGTCAAAATGGTATTTTTCTAACAACCTTGCTCTATTCCTAGCTAAGGCTGTACAATTACAGAGGAAGTGCTCTACTGTTTCTTCCTCGTCTCCGCAACTCCTGCAGTAAAAGAGTGCCAACTTAACAGCCAATGACCGTTGAAACAAGCCACGACGTTCCAGGTGTTCTCTCTTAAGAGGTTAAGCAATTCTCTTAACCTTTTCTTATCCATTTGCGGCCAAATTATGCTGGCTGTAACACAAGTATTTTCTTCTCTCCACAACCTATTGGCCTCCTTGAGAATATTGCTTTTTATCCTTAATTTGCAAGTTGCCATAGGAATCCCAATATTGCTTCCGTTTTCAAGCAGTGGAAGATTTGTACTCGTCGGCACTGCAATTCTCTTCATTATCTCTATGACCCGGAACCCATATAAGACTGGCTTTGAAGACGGTGCTGATATCATTTAGAGTTGTCCGGTATTCCTCAGCAACCTTTGATCTTAGTATAACTGCCTCCATTGATGGCCGCCTGGATGTCGGAGAAGATATTTATAGTAGTTTTTGTTATGGCGTGTGAGTTCAGGTACACGGTTACCTTCTTTATTGCTAGGAATTCTGCTTGGTAGACGCTACAGTAGTCTGGAAGTCGGGCAGATAATTCTAATTCTTTTGAAAAAACTTTATAGCCCACTTTATTTTCTAGCTTGGATCCATCCGTGCAGAAATGAATTTCACCTCTTCCTTCAGCAACTAAATGAACAGTTTAAATTTTGAACAGATCGTAATAACTATGACCCTCCTGCTCTTTCGCCATCTTAGTTTCGATGGCATACCTGGTTAGCGTTAATGGAGTAGTCCAGAGTATAGATGCGATTCAGAGTTCGACAAAGTCTTCGATCGAAATACGCGAAGGTGTTTGATATTTAGTGAGTGCTGAAACTCCCTGACTGGTAATAATTTTCTAATTTTTTGTAATCTCAAACCTGTATGGCCTGATAAGGTTGAGTGAGATGGTACCTGAACGTTTTGTGAAACGTCCTCATGATAAAGCGTACAACAGATTTTACTCATACGTACAGATTTTACTCGTACATACTGGATATTAACACTAGAAGGGTCGCGTATCTAACTATACCTTCAAAGACCGCAGCCGTCAATTTGACGGTATTAGAAATTCAATCAGAATGTAACGAGTAACATTTGTAACGAATAATATTTTTTTTTAAATCTTTTATACATTTACCACAAACAGCTTTTTTACATATTGTACAGTTTTCACACGTTCTATTTTTTTTACAATTATTATTGACTTGACATTGCCGCCTCTTATTGTTTGTAGTAGATTGTTCACTTGTTTCAAAATTACTTTCTTTCCTTTGAGTCGTAGCTGAAGTAGTTCTTTTTTTTCAAATACTCTGCACGTAGATCGTTCACTAATTGTAAGATAAAATCATGCCGAGAAATATTTATTCCCGTAACTTTTCGGTACAGAATCCATGAGTTTATAGCTGCTAAATCAAGTATATTGTAAAAAACATGAACGGGCCATCTTCGTGTTCCACCTCTTACGGTGTACTTTCGTGCCATTTGATCAATGATGTCAACACCAAACTTCGTTTCGTTATAAAATTTTACTGTCTCGGGAAGCTTTTTTCGATCAACTCCTATGCTCCCATTTGGGTGCAAAGTACTCAAAATAATAACATTTTTTCCTGGTTTTCCTTGATAGACAGTAAGAGTTGTATTAGTCTCTGATTTCAGTATAAACGATTCATATCGTGTGGTACGAATATTTTTACAAATTGGGGGTACTTCTCGTCTTGCACGCCGCATTGTTCCAACAATACTAGTCTTTTTGACCATTAGTTTTTTAGCCAGATTTATCGACGTGAAAAAGCTATCAGTGGTAACGTTTCGCCCTTTTTTGAAATAGGGTTGTACTAGTTTCAAAACCACATGTTCGGGTAATGAAATATCGTTCGGACGGTTTTCGTCTTTTCCTAGATAAGGGAATCCACCACATAGATACATACTCTCGACATCCACCAGCAGCCAGAACTTTATGCCAAATTTATCCGGTTTGTTTGCAATATATTGTAAAAATGGGCAGCGAGTTTTTTTGATGGAAACAACTGCTCATCGACTGTCAAATTTTCTCCAGGAATGTAACACATTTGACAATTATCTATAAATTTCTTCCATATGTCAGAAATCATTGCAAATTTATCATTAGCTAAACGAACAGAACGCGTGCTTCTCATATCCTAGATGAACGTCCACCGCGCCCTGTTCGTCCGCCACTAATTGATCTACGAGAAACCCCTCGACCTTTGCGCAAATTTACAGTAAAAGTGTTACCTGTATCAGGGAAATCTGCTTCGGAGTGGTCTGATAAAGAAGTGACCTGCTCCGGCTGCATCAAGGTTTTCAGAGAGATTCATTGATAAATCGTCAAAACTCTCATCACCTGATACATCTTCTTGTGTATCACACAATCGCGACAGTTCTTGTTGTATTTGGGAAGTAGTGAGACAGCGATGCATTTTTATAACCCACAAAAATATACCAACGTTTACAACGGTTACACTAAAAAACACCAACGACTACTAAATGCGTTTTTCTCATTTTTTTAGTTTTTAACTCTTTTCTTCCCATTTCTCCGATTCCAATTGAACACCTGTTTTGCTCTCTTTCTCGCTCTCAATTTTGTCGGTTTGCATTGAATGCAACAACAATTTCTGTCAGTCTGCATAACAACGACTAAGTTTAATGTAAACAAGCAAGGCAATAACAAATTACACAGAATTTAAATCTGAAATTAAACGGATACTTAGTTCGTAGAAAGCATTGTTTTCTACTATTATCGCTGCCGTCAAATTGACGGTATGCGGTCTTATTAGGTATTTCTAAAGGAATTTCATAAACCACATATATACTAAAAGTTTTTTATAGTTATTTGAGCAAACAATAACAAATTAGGAAAAGTAATAAAATATGAAAATGAACAAAAACATATTTTGCAAAATATTTAAGAATGAAATCGTGATGCCGTCAAATTGACGGCTTTGGTCTTTCTAGTGTTAACGGTTGTCTTTCACCACTATTTTCACTACCCTCAACCACGCTTCGGACAGGCCAATGATGATAGATTTCAAGGTTCGGACGTGCAAAGCGAAATTGTGTGAGTAACTTCGACAAACCAACTGATTCGTTAAACTCGCTGAGTGCCGGTTAACGGTCTGATATTGGTCACACGTCCTGAGTTCTCTCGACTGTGGGAGAAGCTAGGGCTTCTGAAGCATATCATATCATGTGGGATGGATCAAAAGAACAGAAATAAATTCGACTCGGAACAACGTTTAAAAATTATGACACTCTATGAGGAATGACGCCACGGAATGCCATAAAAAAGTTCCTCATAAAAAACCATTTGCCGTTCGCAGTCGACTTAAAGCTATAAGTCCCTTCATCTGTGGAACAATATGTCACAAATAGAATGCGGAGCTCGACCAAACACCTAACAGAAATGTACGCGCCAATTATTTATTTATTTTGTTAGGAATAGCGAAACGAAATGAAAGGAAAAAATAATCATTCAATTTTTTACTTCCTTCGCTCCGAAGCGATTAGTCATTCGTTCATGTTTGTCGCAATTTGGCACCAGATATCAAGAAATGTCATTGTTAAGCCCAGACTACGATTTTTAAACGTAGCAGCCATGAAGCAGAGTACACATATTTAGACATTTGACAGAATACTCCTTTGCTTTGACAAAATAAGCCGCAGTTATCAATTGTATTATTTAAATTTAAATGCAAAATTTTTAGAACTTTTTAGAACCACATAAAACATAAGTGCTAAAAAAAGAGAAATATACTTAAAAGTTCTAATACCTGTTTCCATCGCTTTGTATTTTTATAGAAATTTTTAGTCCATTTTTAAAACTTTTATATTTAAGTACTTTTTATAGTAATACTTTTTAGTTTAATAGCTTAGACAAAGCTACTTTACTCTTTTCACTTCCACGCAATTCAAGAAAGTAAAAAAAAAATTAGTACATTTTTAGTACTTTTTGTATTATAATAATCCTTTTTTAGTTTAATAAGTATTTAAACTAATAACTCCTTCACTTTTTTTACATCCAGGCAATTAACCCATTATAGAGCCAAATATCGACAAAGTCATTAAACCAAGCAATATTTTATTCTTTCGCATTGTTTAAGTACTAAAATTTGTCTTTCAGCTGTGAGTTCGTTTTTGGCGAAATTTAATGCTTTATTTGAAGTGAATAGATTTTGATTTCTCACCATATATGCATATAAGGATATTTTTCATTCAACATTAATTTATTAAATTACTCGCAACTTTGGTTTTTACGTAAGATGCGAAAGAAAAAATTTAGTACCCGTGAGTTAGTACTGGCACTTATAAATATCATACTTATAGAACTATTCTCATATATTCGAGTTTTTATGAATGTCTTCTTTCTAATTACATACTAATTTTTAGTACACATTTAGTGCTAAATAATATACCTCGCTCTTTTTTTGCATTTTTCGTATAACATGGCAACCGTTTCACCTAATCGCATTCCATGTCTCAGGCGCATTGAAGCAATGCTAAGTATAACTTTTAGCAGTTTTCCACATTTTCGCGTTAAACAAATCCAATTATGTGTTGGCGCCCCCTCTGCAGCATTAAATCTTCAAAAATTCTAAGCATTTTTGGAACAAATGCTTAGAATTTTTGGAAATTTCATGCTAAGCAGCAACATTATTGGAAAAACGACAACAACAATAAATACTGGTTAATATTATTGCAATTAAATTTGGAATATTTGATTAGAAATAGGTATTTGTATTTACTTTACAGGACTATTTGGAAATAGAGGAGGCCAGGAAATGAGAAAAGGAGCCAGAGTGCATTTTCCAATTTTTGGAAATGAATTTAAATAGCTTTAACGTGCTTCCAGCGTACAAAAACCAGACTAGAAAAGGAATAAAGAAAGGAAAGTAGAATATCAAAGAAGAGTGAAGCAATAGAACCCATGAGGGTTAAGGAACAAAACAAAAAAATTAGGAGGGAAACAAATCGCGAAATAAAGTTGAACACAGAAAGGAGAAAAAACAGGGAAAGCGAAGATGAGTGCAGACTACACCAAATAAAAATGCAGAAAAAAATGAAAAATTACACGAAACAGATGGAAAAGGAAACAAAATTAAAGAAGGAATATTAAATAAATATGAAGGAAGAGGGAAAATAAGAAAGCAAAAAGAAATATGATATGGGGGAAACATAACAGGATAAATGGGACGGAGAAAAAAATAAAAAAATAAAAATAAGAAAAATAAAGGAAAAGAAAGAGGAAAAAGGGAATCGGAAAGAACGACAAACGAAATAAAAAGAAAAAAGGAAATGGAAATGGAAATGGAAAAAAAGAAAAGCATTAAGAAAATGATACAGAAAAAGAAGGAAAAAGAAACAGAAAAAAGAAAGGGGAAATAAAAAGGAAAAATAGAGGTATGGAATGGGGAAAGAGGGAAGGGAAAGAGAAAGAGAAAAGGGCAAGTGAGAAGGAGAAGGAGAGGGAGATGGAGATGAAGAGGGAGAGCGAAAAGGAGAGAAAAAGTGAAAGTGGGAGTGAAAGGGAAAAGAAAACGGAAAGCGGTAGCGAAAATAATAAAAAGAATGGGAAAATAGAAAATTAAAAGAAAAAAGAATTAGAGAACTAGAGAATTGGAAGGATCTTTCTCCCTTTCTGAAATGAAAAAAAAAATTGAAAGCTTAATTCAAAAAACTAAAAGGAAATAGAATTTAGATAAACGAAAGAAAAAAAAAAAATAAATATTAAAAAATAAAGCATAGAGGATACCAAAACAGAAAAATCAGAAGAATAAAAACGGAATTAAAGTTTGGAAGGAAAAACGCAAACGAAAGTGAACATGAAGCAAGTAGGAGGCACCAAAAAAATTAAGGAATAAGAATAGCTAGCAAAAAAAATTTAAATAAAAAAAATTCATAAGGCATAAATTAATAAAAAATTTAATTCGTAAAGCTAAAAAAAGGAAAATATAAGAGATTCAAAACAAGGCCAAAAATTTAATATAAAGAAATAAACAAAAAAATTCAAATAAAAACTACAGAAAAAATAGAAATAACACAAAATATAAAAAATAGTAATAATACAAAATATGAAGAATAAGAGGAAAGAAGATAGAAATACAAAATAAAAATAAGCAATGTTAAACGTTGCAAAGAAAGAGGAAGTAAAAGAGGAAAAATTTAATAATTTTTTTTTATAAAAAAAGTCAAATAAAAAAAAATAAATAATTGGCGCGAACACTTCTGTTAGGTGTTTGGCCGAGCTCCTCCGAGCTTGTGGTGTGCGTCTTGATGTTGTTCCACAAATGGAGGGACCTCCAGTTTCAAGCCGACTCCGAACGGCAGATATATTTATGAGGAGCTTTTTCATGGTAGAAATACACTCGGAGGTTTGCCATTGCCTGCCGAGGGGTGACCGCTATTAGAAAAATGTTTTTATTAATTTTGTTTTCACCGAGATTCGAACCAACGACCTCTCTGTGAATTCCGAATGGTAATCACGCACCAACCTATTCGGCTACGGCGGCCGAAAAATTAAAATAGAAGTAAAAAAAAACAACGTGGGAAAATGAATGCAAAAGTATAAAAGTTAAGATGAACTACGATATAAAAAAGCGAAAATAAAAAAAAAATCGTACAAACAGGAATAGAAAAAACTTAACATAACAAAGAGAAAAAAAACTAGGATGATAAAAAGATAATTAACAGTAATGTAAAAAAATTGCACAGAGAACTATAAGAGTAGAAGTCGAAAGAGAGAAGAATAAATCAAATGTGAATAACGTGAAAAATTAAGAAAGAAAAGTCAGAATATAAACTCCGAGCTGAATTTAAAAGTCTTATCATATAGTATACCTCAAACAACAAACTCAATTCATATGGAAAACTCAATCGACTCAAGCATTTTATAATACTTAAGAACGACAAACTCAAGCAAGTCCAGCGGAAGCTGGCTTTAAGTCCAAAGTATTTAGCAAGGAACTGATATACGAGTAATAGAGCAAGTACTGCATCGTAAAGTTGCCAGAACAGCCTGCATTTTCACAATTTTAGTACTTGAATTAATTGTGTGTTTCTCCATTCCCATTAACTTTATTGATTTTACTCAAATGATGATTTACTCAAACACCAAAATATTACATTTTCAGCTGTGGCACCAGAAAAATGGAGAGGAATCTAAAATCAAAGTAGTTGTTGAAATGTCCTGTGGCAAAAACAAGTTACCTACAAAGGTTGTTGTTATGGATTTCGACTTGCCCTTCTTTGAATCATTTGCTTAATCACTTTTTCTTAAACCCTTTGCGCACCTTTTGCTCTGTAGTAAGCCGTGACTTTAAAAACACATTTTAAATGTATATTTTTCAATTTCTTTTCTCACACGAGTTTCTCAAGTTTTACTCAAATTCATTAGCATATTTCTTTGATCTTTCAATACAACAAAAATAAAAATAAAAAAATTCAATGCAGAATTCCACTTCAACCGAAAATGTATATCAGAAAGCCAGGAAGTAAGTGAAAAAAGAAAGATAAAAACAGAAATTATAAGGCGCTCGTAAAACCATAAGCTAAAAAAATGCCGAGATACTTAGTAAATAAGAAACAAAAATTACTTTTTGATCTAAGTCTGCAGACAAAAAATTACAAAGAATTAAAGAAGCAAAATATTTTTAATTAGGCTACCAACAACTTGCTGAAAGGTCACGTTAAGGTATAGCCTATTGGCTGCGAAATGGCAAACGCGAAAATAACATGTGAAAAGCATAAAAAGGAAATGAAAACATGCCGAGTTGGTGGAATAATTCATCAGAAGGCGTTTTCTCGCAATGCAGGATTATTGTTTACACGTAATTGTTTTCAAGTGACTTTTGCTGGGTGAAAGGTCATTTGGAAAAATATTTGCTTTCGAGCTCATATTTTTTATTTGTAACAAATGCTTTAGTTATTTTTATTTTATGTTAGACTAAGGCGCAAAGATAGACATAGCGCAGCGAATAAAGATCCAGCACCTATGTTGGTTGGGTCATATCATACGTATGGATGCAAGTGGGTACAGCTCGGTAGACCTCCTCTACTTTTGAAAGATCAGGTGGAGAAGGTCGTGGCTCCCATTCGAGCCCGAGTATGAAGACTTCGAAAATGAGAAAATTTTATATCCTTAACTTAGTTGTATCAATTGGATCTTGAACAATAGATTCAAATCCATGAGCATGGCTCTCCTGCTAGTGGGAGCAAGTGCCTGGCTACTCTCCATTTCAACTACTTCAACAGAAGTTGTTGTAAGGGACTCGAAGCTGTTTCGGATATCTGCCGATAATTATGTGGCCTGTTGGCCTCGTTTCGACTGAAGGCTTAGCAAGAGGAGCTCCTGGCAGCCTCTCCTGTTTCTTTCTGCCCACTTGAGTTCAGTTCTATTGCAGGGGAAGACTGCGACGTTTAGCCGCTCGCCTCGAAGAGACTGGCACAACACGAGTAGCCGTTCTGCAGAGAATATTGCTGCTGTAGCCGAGGATGTCATGGAAGCACCGTCGACATCGACCAGACGACGTGCCACGCAAATGGGTATCAGTCGACGGTGTTTACAGCGAATTTTGGTACAAGATTTGAAGATGTTTCCGTACAAAGTCCAGACGGTGCATCAGCTGTTAGCTGCTGACCGCCAATCGCGTCTAACATACGCTCAAGCCATCCTTAATCACCACCAAGAGGAAGATGATTTTTCATCAAAAATAATCATGAGTGATGAGGCCCATTTCCATCTTAGCGGGTACGTAAATAAGCAAAATTTACGCTTCTGGGGCACTGAAAATCCGCGTGTAACCCACGAAGAGCCATTACACCCGCTCAAAGTCACTGTATGGTGTGCTGTTTTCGCTGGAGGAGTCATCGGACCTTTTTCTTCGAAGACGTCGCGGGCCAAACGATTACTGTGAATGGTGAGCGCTACAGAGCAATGATCAACGAGTTCTTTTTGCCGCAACTTGATGAATTGGGATTGGAAAACAAGTGGTTCCAACAGGACGGTGCAACGGCACACACTGCACGTGCCACAACCGATATGCTGAAGGATGCATTTCCCGGGCGCCTAATCTCCCGTTTGAAGTCGCGGGTTTATGTCAACAAGCCTCAGACTCTTGCAGCTCTTAAAGACAATATCTGTCAAGAATGTGGGGACCTATCGCCGGAAGTTTTAGCCAAAGTGATGGAAAATGCCATAAAAGGGCTCAAATGGCAATCAACTGTGGCGGCGGCCAATTACATGACATCATATTCTCGACTTGATGTAAAAAAAATTTAAAGACCAAATAAAAATAATCCACAAGAAGAATCAAAGTTTTTCATTTTTTTTTAATTACAGCCAAAAAACATCGCAAGGTTACTTTTGCGCCACCTTGTATATTCAGGAAAGCATTGACTTAAATTATTATGCCGTTTGGGGAAGCGATCAAATGCTTTAGAAGATCCCTAATTTCCTCAGTGCAGAGATCTTCCAACTCACTAAAAAATTATCTACTTAGAATGGCGAATCTTCATATGAATAGAGCAAAACAGTGATGAACAATGCCCAAAATCGATTCTAATTCTTCTCCTCCATGTAGACAACTTGTGAAGAATTCATGTGCCCGTGTGCCTAGCCTCTTATTATTAGTCCGTGTCCCGTTATTACAAAAATTAGTATGCTAAGACTAGGCTTAGTTTGGCTTAGCAGAGCCTTTGTGTGTTTAGCGTTGTTTGGGAGTCAGCTACAATTTTGCAGGTAGGCTCATCACGCCACTTTTCGTTTACTATTCTTACAAATTGTAACTTGCATGTTTTAAGAGTATAGGAAAAGTCAATAGAAAGTTTCCTCACGAGTCTCGCTAGTTCATTGGCACGGCCCTATAATTACACTCGATGTCCCATTGACCTGGTACCTCATGTTAAAATTAACCAAAATCACTCAGCCATATCTTTATGAGATGTGCGGCATATCAAGGCCTTAAATATTGTCGACTACTTTGTGAGCGATTTTATAGCCACTTGGCTGTCAGTAAAAATGTAGGTATAGGATGGGCCATGTAAAATTTGCTTTTTGAATCGGCTATAAAAAAAACTATTTTTTCAAACTTTTTTTTTTTATTTTGAAGATTGAACATTGTCATTTATGAATGAAAAATAATATCGTTCAACTGACTGCCACGACTGGCTTTACAGTATGGTAGGCCATTCGATCAACCCAATTTTTAAGCACATTTTCGATTGTTTGGGCTCCAATTTCATGAATGGCAACTTCGATTTCGTGTTTTAAAGCATCAATCGTCTCTGGATGGTTCGCATAGCATTTGTCCTTAACGGCTCCTCACAAAAAATGGTCCAACGGGCTTAAATCACAGCTCCGAGGCGGCCAATTTATATCGGTATTTCGGCTGATTATTCGGTTTTCAAAAACGGTAGCCAAAAGTTCGAGTGTAACTTTGGCAGTGTGACAAATTGCGCCGTCCTGTTGAAACCAAATGTCGTCCATGTCATCCTCTTCAATTTTTGGAAACAACTCGTTGAGCATGTAACGCTCGCCATTTACTGTAACCGCGGCTCCTCGCTCATTTTCGAAAAAAAAATGGCCCGATGATGTCGCCAGACCAAAAACCGCACCAAACAGTGACTCGTTGTGGATACATTTGCCTCTCCACAGTAACGTTTGGATTTTCTGAGCCCCAAATCCGACAATTTTGTTTGTTGACGTAGCCACCGATGTGTAAATCAGAAAAGAAGAAGAAGACTCACCACTTTGGAAATAGGTTTTCAATATTTCCCAATTTTGTTCAAGCGTATAGCGTCCCATTTCGTAAATGTCAAACCTTTCAGTAAATTATGAACACCTTTGACATTTCATTTGTGTTACCATTCTCAAAAAAATAAGTGGTTCAATTGTATTATGTGGGTTGCATCATGCTGTACTACACCATTTCCAAGAGTACTTCAGATACGGTAAAATGTATTTAAGAATAGTCAATTGTACTTCTGAAACCATAAAATGTCATTCAAAATAGTCAAATATATTTCAGAAACTATAAAATATTCTTCAGAATAGTCAATTATAGTTCAGAAACTGTACATACTACTTCAGAATAGTCAATTGTACTTCCGCAACCATAAAATGTATTTCATAATAGACACTTGTACTTTAGAAACCATAAAATGTTATTCAAAATAGTAAAATGTATTTCAGAACCTCTAAAATGTTCTACAGAATAGTCAATTAAACAGCAACCATAAAATATATTTCAGAATAGTCAATTGTACTTCAGAAACCATAAAATGTACTTCAGAATAGTCATTTGTGCTTCAGAAACCATAAAATGTATTTCCGTATAATTAATTATACTTTAGAAACCATAAAATGTACTCCAGAGTAGTATGAAGTGGCTTCAAAATCGCGTTGATTTTTGAGAATTTCTTTTTTTCTCCATTTAATGAATACTCGCCATTTTTTTTTGTTTTTTATATGCATACCCAACATGCACATACCCAACTGCGTCAGCCAAATGAAAAATTTCAAAACTCAACGTGGTTTTTGAGCTATCTCAGACTTGCACTTCAACAAAATTTAATGGACTATAAAACTGCATACCCGAAAGCCTTTTCAAAATTCTGCTTAAAAGGTATACAATTTTAGTGGAATTTTTTTTATTTTTTCTTAAATTTTCCGGAAGTTTGAAACTTGAATTTATGTGGTTTTTCGTAAGAGAATGAATTATATTTGCATATAAAAGTTATTAAAAATATGAAGCAACTAATTTGTCGAAACTTATCAGTAAGTCCTAGTGCATTCCTAGTTTAGGTCTTAGGCATCGGAACAATTCATCCCGTCTTGAGCGGACCTTTCTCTTATGCGGTCAACAGTTGATTGACGGTGAATGCCCGCCCAAGAGAGATTTCATTGTACATTTGTGATGGCACCTACGGTATGCTATTCTAGCACTACCAACCAGATTCCAGAACCCACTAATCCAGCAAAATAAATGTAGATCTTTCGCAGGACTACTTGCACAAAATAATTCGCCCAAATTTTTATAAATTGAGGATTTTTCATTGCTTGGAAAAGTTTTGAAGCAATGTCACTCACCTTTTTTTTGATACAGATCAAATTTTTTTTCAAAGCTCACAATGTTTTACGAAAATGGAAAGACAGACTATGCAGACATCTTATTTAGTTTGCTTTATTTCAAATATCAACCAATTCAGTCCAGAATGCACGAAAAAATTGGTTGACTCCATGCCACGTAGACTTCGAGCTGAAATTGATTGTATAAAGGATACCCAGGAAACTACTATATACTTAAAATTTTTATAAATTAGAAATAAAAAGTTGATATTTTCTAACTGTGTCATTTATCTGCGGCATGAAATCGGTGTGTGTGGTTTTTTAATGAGTGAACATTTCTTTGTATTTTACGCTGAGAAATTACGTAAGGACAAAATATCAGCATACTCTGTTTTTCCATTTTCGCAAAATACTATGAAATATAGAACACTTCATAAAAAAATCGTATCTGTATCAAATAAGGGATGAGCGACTGTGTGGGCAAGATTTTTTAAAAGCCTGATAGCCTGTAATTTCAACTACAAACTCGGTTCGCAAGACCGAACATTAGCAATGAAGCGGTGCTTTAGAAAAATTTTAAGTTTAACAAAAATTACAAAAGATCCTTTAGAGTCTCAAATTCATTGTATAAACCTTTCGCTCATAAAAACAGATAGATCACTTGATTATGCGGCTAAACAAACTTCAATCTTACCAACACACCAATACAACTAAACCTATCATATAGGTGTAAGTTGAATGCGGAAATCCTTGGCAAATATTCCACCCAAACGCCAGCGTCTCAACAATTTCAAGTGGAGTCGGGGGAAGCGCCTGAAATTATACTGCACTAAGAAAATGCACAAGTGAGCATAATCTAGGCAAATCCTACTCTTCATTGCATATAAACCTCTCAAGCAGACATATATATGTACATACAAGTATCTTCGCAAGAAGAAGCAGCAGCAGCAGAAGAAACAGAAGAGGAAATTATAAGTTGAGCAGTGACTTTAGTACACTTTGAGTACGACTTGTGATGCTCAAAAGTTGAGTTGTAAGTTGATGAACGGACATAAAAAGTAATGCCGCGTTGCAGCAGTGGGCCAACAAGAAGCAGAAACGCAACACAACACAGCACAGCGCAGTGCACAGTACACAAGTGGCATAGTGACTTCTGCACCGCTAAGTGATTTGCATATGACACAAGTGCCTCAAATCCTTATGGTAATACATACAGTAAGCTGTGCTATAAATTTATATGCACTACTTATGAGCGCACAAAGGAGGTGGTTGTCTATTATTCTTGGCATGCTAGCTGCATATAACTTTTGCATACATACATACATAATAAGACGGTGTGTGGCCATGCAGCGGCAGCACTGCTTGCGACAACTGCAATGAGCTGGCAAAGTGGGGATTTCCCCCTAAGCTGTGGTGTGCAATGAATCGTTCAAGGAAGCAGATACTCAGTGTGGGAGCAGTGAAAAACACTAACACTAACACTAAAATGAGACAATGGAAATTTCTGCAATTCGTACTTCTGCTTTCGAGCAGTCAACTTTTGTTGTAGAAAATCAAAATCGTAACTTTCTTCAAACTTTTAAAACAAACAAAAAATCAATGACTGTTCATGAAGTCACTTCAATTGTTTTACTCACTCAACTTCTGCACCCTTTTACTCACAGCTCCGTTCGTTGCTTTAGTTTAGCTCCGCTTGTAATAAAATTAATAGCGTTGCCACATCGCTGGCATTTTGTCTTTTGATTAATGCTGCTGGCACGCGATTGTGATTAATCAAGTCAAATCAATTTCAGTCATTTGCTGTAGCGATGGCAGAGAGTTGGTGGTGGCGAAATAATGCCAATGAAAAGGTGGAAAAGAAAAGGGGAAAACTTATGGGTGGAAAAACAGAAAAAATATATAAAAAAAACAAAACTGAAAAAGACATGAACCCTTGAAGGGCTTCAACCAAATCAGATTAGGTTGAGAAGTAGTGTGTGTGGAAAACATGCGTATGTATGGGTGTTATAATTGACTATTCTGAATGACCACTGTGACTGTATGGAGGAGACCGTACCGAAAAAAAGTTCGCCGCATACTACTGGATCTAAAGTATTTTTGCGAGGTAATTTGAAAAGATTTTTTTTTGTTGGTGAAAACAGGGATCAGTTTTTTACATTTTTCCTCATAGCTTAAGCAAATCTGAGTGTAGATTTCCATTATCGATGTTTTTGTTGCAAGAAAACAATTTTTTTTAAGTTCATTGCCATCAAATTACCCGTTCTAGTACTTGCCATTACCTACCACCTTAATGTACCAGCTTAATATCAGTAAATTAAGTCATATAATCATTAAGCTTTTGCTAAATTTAAAAACTAAAAACATATTTCCTGCACTCATTAAAAAAATACCAAAAATCAACGGTAATTTATTATACTCATTTTAAAATTCAATGAGCTGTAGAATTACATACACAAATTTATTTTTTTCCCATTAAAAACTTTGATGAGAATTTAGATTTTTTCGAATGTTTCAAATTCGACTTTTTCGATTTTGTATAAAGCGTGTTCAACTCTGATTTATGTGACTTATGAAATGATATTTGTTGTGTTTTTGTTTCACTATGGGTGTATGTATATCTAACAGGAGTGTCAGCCGAATTGAAGTCCAAAAGAGCTGTGCAGGACTACCATTCGATTGGTTCCAACTTCAAAAAATTTCAATGCGACTTTTTTAAATTTTTTCGATCAGTCAGTTTTGCAGCTGATTTAATATTATAAATAAATATAAGCATCATATTAAAGGAAAACTGTTTGAGCTAAAAAATTGTGTACCTAAAAAAAAATTTTTTTTTTTTAATAAAATTTTATTCCAATAAAATTTTTCAAAATTTATATTAAATTGCGTAGATTTTTTTAGGTCTTTTAAGATGTTTAATGTCATGATTTTAGCAAATGGAAATAAACCTGTTTGAGCTACAAAACTGCGTATTCAAAACTTTTATTTTTCAATTCAATACAATTTTTCAAAATTTATATTAAATTGTGTCAATTTTTTTTTTGTATTTAAGATGTTTTTGCAGTTTGTAGTAAAACTGATTCAGCTACAAAACTGTGACTCAAAAAAACTTTAAAAATTTTTATTACAATTTTTGAAATTTTTATAAAATTTTGGTCGATTTTTTGTAAGTTATTTAAGAAGCCTGACATCACGATTTTTGCAATTTGTAGTGAAATTGCTTGAGCTACAAAGCTGCGTAAACAAAAAAATTCAGAAAATTTTTGTATGAAATTTTTGCATTTTTTTTAATTTTTATTGATTTTTTGTAAACTTTTTCAAAATCATCATTGAATTAGAATTGCTTGAGCTACAAAACTGCATATCCAAAGACATTCATTTCATAAATTTTAATACAATTTTTAAAGTTTTGATTGAATTTTGTAAATTTTTTAAGAAGTTTAACATTGAAATTTTTACATTTTCTAGTAAAACTGCTTCATTTACAAAGTTGCGACCCAAAAAATTTTTTTAAAATTTACACGCACCTTTTTCTAAGTTTATTATTGTACATTTTGTCGATATTAAAAAACTGAGTACTTAAAAAAATCTAAAAAGTTGAAAAGATTTTTTTTAATTTTCATGAAATTTTATTGATTTTTTGTAAGTTTTTTAAAAAGTTTGATATTATAATTTTCAGCAATTTGATATAAAATTGCTCTAGCTACAAAACTGCGCACCCATTAAAAATTTAAATCCAATTTTTGAAATTTTAATTAAATTTTGTCAATTTTTTCTAACTTTTTTAGAAGTTTGGCATTATAATTTTCAGTAATTTGATGCAAAATTGTTTGAGCTACAAAACTGTGTACCCAAAAAAATTCTAAAAAACTTTATAAAATTTTTCAAATTTTTTTAAAATTTTGTTGATTTTTCGTAAGTTTTTTAAAAATTTTGACATCATGTTTTTTTAGTGTAAACTAAAATTACTTGAAGTACAAAACTATGTGCCCCGAAAATTTCTAAAAATTTAAATGAAAACTTTCAAATTTTTATTAAATTTTGTCGATTTTTTCTAGGCTTTTGCTTGGTATCATATTTTTTTAAATTTAAACTGAAATTACTTGAGCAAAAAAAATGCATACTTAAAAAATGTCTGCAACATTGTTAAGATTTTTTAAATTTTCATGAATTCTTGTTTAAATTTTTATTGAATTTCGTTCATTTTTTGTAAGTTTTTTAAAAAGTTTGGCATCATGATTTTTGCAGTTTATAAGAAAATTGCTTGAGCTACAAAACTAAGTACCCAAAAATGTTCTTAAAAATTTCAGTAAAATATGTGAAATTTTTAAAGATTTTTTTCCATTTTTTCTATTATTTTTTTAAGCAATTTGAAATCACTATTTTTGCACCTTAAAGTAAAATTATTTTAGCTACAATACTAAATACGCAAAAGTTTTCTTAAAAATTTGCATACAATTTTTGAAATTTTTATTATTTTTTCCATTTTTTGTAATTTTTTAAACAGTTTAAAATCAATATTTTTGCAATTTGAAGTAAAATTGCTTGGCCTTCAAAATTGAGGACTCAAAAAATTTCAAAATTTTTATGGAATTTTCTAGATTTTTTTAAGTATTTAAGAAGTTTGACAGAACGATTTAAGCAGCTTGAACTGAATATCCAAAATATTCTAATACATTTTGAGAAAATTTTGATTGAATTTTGTCCATAAATATAAATCATTTTTACTGTTTTTGCTGGAATATGAACAGTATTTTTATTGAAAATAAAAATAATAAACTTCAAAAACAATACACAAAAAATAGCTGCACGATTTTTAATCACACTCACTGTATTTATGCTAGGCTAAGAAAAAAGTTCGTTCGCTTCGTGTTTCTTGCGACTCACCATTTAAAACCGCCACTTTCTACTGCTTCAGTGAAAAATAACTTAATTGCATTCTTTTAAATTTTATTTCTCGTTTGCTTTTTCTACAATAAATCTTTAATAATACTCAATTTCGCGTAAGTGCTGCGTTCTCTGCCAACCATCTCGCATTACTCACAATCCCTCTCTCGGCGCAAATTTATATTCCCAGCTGCGTCTGAGCATATTTTTAGGATCTCTCTAATCCATACATCCAACATTTGACTTGTCCACCTCTGATACGCCCACTTAGCTTTGTGGGACCTGTGCAGCTCCAGTTTTTTTTTTTTGTTTTTTTTTTCACTAAAACTAAAATCGACTTCAGTTTTTATTTTTACTGGGTGTATTAGAACAGCACTTTTCATTACTCCGGTAAAGATACGAATGGGAGTGTATAAGTGCATGTACACACATACATATGTACATGTACATATAGGAATGTGTGTGATATTGTGGCAGCAACTGCAACTTCAACAATTTATTAACTGGGTCAAAAGCCACTAAAACTTCATTTATCACCGCTTGTTGGCTTTCACTCTTTGCTGTAGAAGAATTGCATGGCTTTAGAGTGAAAATATGCCATTTATTCGCTGAATATGCATGCAGAGCTATGTAAGAATGCATGTATGTATATGTGAGTAGGTATATTCGCATTTTTTTCCATGTATGTGCGTCTATGGTTTGGTATTTGCAAGTGTGTGCTTGCGTGTGTCCGCTGAAAAGCGCATTCAAGCTCAAGCTTGCCACTTCAGCAGCAACACCATCCGTTTCCGGCATGCCGCAGCCATTTTTAAGCATTACCGCTAAATGTAGCACCAGCAACAGCGAGCAGACTACACATCCCTTACCCTTGTCCTGGCAATCAACCACTCAGTCAATCGCTCATGCACTCGCTCACTTTCCCACTCGCTCGCTTACTCAGTGCTGGCAGTGCGGTACGTAGTTGTGAAGTAGCCGCAGTCGTCAGTTAACGGAAATAACGCATTCAAGCTTGCCGTCAAGCAAACTCAGACGACGGACGGTATGCAGGAAGTATGTGGAACGGCTGTTGTGCATACTTAGTTGGCATAGAGGAATGTGGCAAGTCATGAAATTTATTCACTTTAGCAGAAATGCATCACAGGCATTTAAAAGTAACAGCGGTAGCGTTATAACAACAACAAAAAACAAAGAAGGCAACTGCGAAAATTTGCCAGAACACGTAGTAACTTGGAATAAATGAAGAAACAAGAACAACAAAAGCAGCAAGTTATAGCAAACAACTAGTAAGAATAGCTGCCAACAGTCGGTGCAACAATCAGTCTAAACAACTTTTATGGTAGCCATCAGCGCAATAATATGAAGCAAAGCAAGGGAGCAGCAAAAGGAGAGAGGAGGTGGAGAAACCGGTCAGTAACCACTGACGAAACGCACAAAAGGCTGAAGGAAATATGTATATCTACATTCTGTCAAAAAAATATCGATAATTCTTCATTTAAAAAGCGCGACTTAAATTTTCTTTTATTTTTTAAAGAAAATTTTATTTTTTCAAAGAAATAAAATATTTTCTAGAAATTTTATTTTTTGATGACTTTATTCATTCAACTCAATTTTATAACTTCCAGAAAATTTTCTTTTTTCAACTCAACTTAAAAAACAAAACTACATCGACTCATATTTTATATCATTAACTCGCATAGTACATGAATCCGGTGAATAATATAATACATACATACATTAGTAAATACCTTAATAAATACAGGGTACATAGTAACATAATTAATACAATAACATAACTCATAACTCCTCCACGGATTAGATAAGAGTTCTCCTGGACTCTATTTCTAGATTTTTATTAATACAATATATTCTGAAGAAATTCATTTAATTAGTTGGGGGCATACACAAATATGTGTTTACAATTAATCCAAATTTGAAAATAACAATAATTATTTTTTGTTTTTTTTTTTTTTATGGATTTTCTAGACGGTTAGATGAATATTTAAATGGTCGTTTAATATTAGATACATGAATATTTCTTAATGGCAGTATTCTATAATAGGGTTGGTCTTTATGCCTAACTCTTTTATAATTTTTAACTGGGCCTGTTATTCGTTTTTCTACATAAGTTTCTCTGCTCATATTTCTTTTATTTATTAAATTTTCTTTAATTTTTCTTGTTCTTTCACACAAAACACCTGCATCTACTACATCTCTGGCTTCTTTAGGGGTACATTTTAAAGTTGTATGGTATCGGTTATTATAAGTATTTATAGCAACCTGCATCTTCATATTTATAGTAAGATCTTTATCCTCGATACCTGTTATTAATTCAATAAGAGTTGAGTGTAATCTTTCTATGTCGCCATTGCCAGTGTGTGAGTTGGGTTTTGTCAAATGGACAACTACATTTTCCTCTTTTAAATATTCAAGCAACTGTTCTGCCCTGAACTCGTTATCCATTATAATTTTTTTCGGTTTACCAAATTTAGCAAAGTGTTCTAAAATCAAAGTTTTCTTCGTTTGCCAATTTCTATTTCCTATATCATAAGCTGCGGCAAACTTTGTTAATTTGTCTATAGTTGTTACGAATGAATGTTTTTTTATGTGGAATATATCTAAATGAATGACTTCGTTTTTTTCAGCTGGCGTTTCTGTGATACAAAACTTCTGCTTTACAGGATACCTGTCATATTTTATTTCCTGACATTTCTGACAATTATTAATTATTAAATGAATGTGTTCTCTTAATTTTGGAAAGTATATTTTATTTTTCAGACTATTGTAACACTCGTTAATACCGCTGTGTAGAGATTCTTCGGTATGGTATAATGATATTTGTTTATGTAAGTCGTCTTCGTTCAGTATCTCTTTTGCACGTAGTGTACATTTTACAAACTTGGTTGTGCTGGTGGAAAAAGTGGAAATCAAAAGAAGTTGGATTTTATGGTAATCCCTGTCCGATACGTCTGCAAAAATGCCAATTATTCCTGGTTTGATGTGGCACTTTAACAAGTCTTTTATATAGTCTTCATTTCCTAAAGGATTAATTTCAATGATTTTTCTATTATGAATTGTTTGAATTTCATTTTCAATATTGTATGTCAAAATAAGCTGCAGTTTATATTTGTTCACAATTTCTTCTTTTATTCGTATCCACTGTCTTGATTCTTCCTCTTCAGTACTCGATATTTGCATATTAGACTCGGTTTCATTATTTTTTCGTATTTTTTTCGCATTAGTCAACCTGCTAAGATAATCAGCTACCTTATTTTCATGCCCTTTTAAATATTCTATCTCGAAGTTGTACTCCTGAAGTTTTAACAGCCACCTTTGATGTCTTTGGGAGAATTCCTTACCCTTGTATTTGTCGTTCATGTATTTTATCGGTAAATGATCTGTCCGAATTTTAAATTTATTTCCATGTAAATAAGGCCTAAAGTAATTCACTGAATAAACAATTGCCAAAAACTCTTTATCTGTTGTGCTATAACTCTTTTCGTGCTTGTTTAAAGTCCGCGATACATAACATATTGGGTGACCCTGTTGCGATAACACTGCGCCAATAGCATAATCGCTGGCATCGGTTGTTACAACAAACTGCTTGTCAAACTCTGGATACTTCAATATTGGATGAGTTGTTATCAGATTTTTCAGCTTTTCAAACGCCGTTATATATTGAGGATCACTACTATTAATTTTATTATTTTTCTGAAGGTATTTGATCATTGGATAGGCCACACTAGCGTAGTTTCGAATAAATTTTCTATAGAAACCTGTCGTTCCTAAAAAGCCCCTTAATTGTTTCTCTGTTTTGGGTAATGGAATTTCCTGAATTGTTCTTACTTTATCCGGATTTGGCTTCATTCCTTCTTTTGTGAGAATATGCCCCAGAAGTGATGTACTTTTTTTCATAAAACTACATTTATCGGACTAAATTTTCAGATTGTGCTGCTGCAGTTTATAAAATATTTTACTTAACGATATTTCATGTTCCTCTAAGGTGGTAGAAAAAATAAGTATATCGTCAAGATATACAACGCAAATCTTGTTAATATATTCTCTCAAAATATCGTTCATAAGCCTCTGAAAAGTTGCCGGCGCGTTCTTTAAGCCAAACGGCATTCGAATGTATTCATAGAGGCCTGCAGGGGTGACAAACGCAGTTTTTTCGATATCCTTTTTGGCTAACAAAATTTGATGATATCCCTTTGCCAAATCAATGGTTGTGAAATACTGCGCTTTTCCCAGCTTGTCTAAAATACTGTCTATATTTGGCAAGGGGTATTTATCATCGATTGTAACTTGATTAAGACGTCTATAGTCAACAACAATTCTATACTTTTGGACTCCTGAGCTATCTAATTTTTTTGGGACGACGATAGGAGAGCTATAGCGACTTTGGTTTTTCTAATTATGCCTTGAGCTTCCATTTCTTCCATTTGACGTCTCACTTCTGCTTCGTGCTTGGGTGGATAGCGATATAATTTTGAATTTATTGGCTTATCTGTCGTAGTATTTATTTCATGTGTAATTGTTGTTGTACTCGTCAGTATGTCATTTTCTTTGTAAAGTAATTTGTTATATTTCTTCAATAACCTTTCAATAACTTCTTTCTCTTTTTTGTTTAAATCATCTAATTGTTCCTTTTGTATTTTGCATTCTTCTAAAACATTGACTTCAAATTCTTTTGATATAAAATATAAAATAGCTCCATTAGTTAAGAGTATTAGCTGATCTTTTAGAACGATTTTTGCTATATTATTTACAACAAAATCCATACCTAATAAAATGTCATATGGCTTATCCATTGATATCGCAAGCCATTTCATTCTAGAATTGCAGGGGTATTGAAACTCTTTTGGGCATTTAGTAGACACTGTTTTGTTAAATTTACGCACTCTACCCTCTATCGTATTTAATGGTGTTGTGGTTTCTGTTAATATTTTGTATTTATTTTCTCCTATTTTGTTGGTATTTAGTAAACTTACAGTGGACCCTGTATCTAACAACGCAAGATATTCTTGGTCTTCGATTGTTAGTTTAAGTAATATTTTATTACGGTCCGAGGCTAGTTGATAAAAAAAATGTCTTCAGTTGTATTTGTTTCAATTGGGGTTTGGCTGATAACATCTACCTCCATCGGTTCGCTTTGCCTATATTGTTGCCTACGAGTACTATCGCTGTCTTGTCTCAATGGTTCATTGCTGCTATTTGTTACATCGTGACGATTTCGGTTATAATTGTTATTGTGGTATGATCTAGTATTATATGAATGCTGTTGTGAACTATTAGTATGATGTCTAGTTTCTCGATCGTATTTGCTTATGTTTTGTTGTAACTGTTTTGGTTTTTCATTTTCGTAGCGACTATTACGATCTGAGTAGTAATTTTGATTTTGGTAATATTTTGAATGACATTCAGTATTATTTATTGTATGCTTTAGAAGTAGACTACTTTTTAAATTACCCTCGTCTTGACCTACAAAAGAAACCACAATTTCTCTAACTTCTTGAATTTTTAGTTTTTTCATAATTGCGAATGCAAGAGTACCTGAAACTATTCTTTTGTTCTTTGTACAAGCATGCCCCTAAATATATTAGTTACAGTTTCGGAATCATCTTCAAACAGTGCAAGTTCGCTTATATACTCTAATATTTTAGTAATTCTATAATCTAGATCTTTTATACTTCTTACTTTAAGATTATTGATGATACTCGTTATTTCCATTTGATTTTTGGACGCTCGATAATGCTTCTTTAGCCGCTGCTTGCATTCATCCCACGTCGAAGGGGGGCTCACGGATAGTATATTTTTGGCCATGCCCTGAATCTTCAGGTTGAAAATTATTTTATAAACGTCATCACAACTTGACGGGAAATCTGCAAGGGCTCTGTTAACAGCTTCTATAAAGGATGGCAGAGTACCTGCTTCTCCTCGGAACTCCGGCAAATACCGAATTTCCTTTTCTATTTTACTCCTCCATGATATGGGTTGATGATTCGCTACTACGAGCTGCGTCAAAGCCGCTAGACACTGTTCGATGGTACTTTGATTACCCTCCATCATTTTACGGTTTTTCTCAAAAATTTGTTGGCGTTTCTCCTGACTTTTCATACAATATTGTCACAGTGTTGTTTCTGCGTTAGTTACTAAATTTTTGTTTTAACTAACTTCGTTGCTCACTTGGAAAAAGTACGCCTTTTTTTTATTAACCAGCAGTGTGTCCTTTTTCGGTATAAAATTATTTTAGAGTTTTCGTTTCGTTTCACTGGATTCCTTTTAAACAAAAATAGGAATCCTACCGACTGCGCCACTTAAATTTTCTTTTATTTTTTAAAGAAAATTTTATTTTTTCAAAGAAATAAAATATTTTCTAGAAATTTTATTTTTTGATGACTTTATTCATTCAACTCAATTTTATAACTTCCAGAAAATTTTCTTTTTTCAACTCAACTTAAAAAACAAAACTACATCGACTCATATTTTATATCATTAACTCGCATAGTACATGAATCCGGTGAATAATATAATACATACATACATTAGTAAATACCTTAATAAATACAGGGTACATAGTAACATAATTAATACAATAACATAACTCATAACTCGCGCGTCTAAATTTTTTTTTGCTGTAATGTTAGTGCAATGTCCCCTATAGTGGCGCAGAGTTTGAGCCTGATCTGTCAATTAGCTTGGTTTTAGCATTTAATTATATCAGTCAACCGCAGGTGTGCTCTGCGATTTTCACTATGGATGAAAATATCGATCAAAGAATTTGTCTTAATGGGATTTCGTGTGTCGAATCTTTCAAAATGTTGCAGAAAGCCTATGGCGAGTATGCTTTATCAAAAACACGGGTCTACAAGTGGTATAGGGCTTTTGTAGAGGGCCGAGAAGTCGTGGAAGATTTGCCCCGATCTGGTCGCCCATCAATGCCTTCAACGGATGAAAACGTCGGCAAAGTCAAGGAAATGCTGCTGGAAAACCATAATTTAAGTTTGAGTGGGGTAGCTTGTGACTTTAGCGTGTCTCACGAACCAATTCACAACATTTATACTATCAATTGGGCATGAGACGTGCGGCTGCTCCACTCGTTCTAAGAGAGTTGAATTTCTTTCAAAAAATTCATCGAAAGAAGCTGGCTGAAGACATGAGTGAACAAGTGAATTCGAACCCAACCATAACCCAATTCCAGTGCGTCATAACAAGTGATGAGATGTGGCGATATGAGTTTGACATGCAAATCAGTCAACAGGCGGCTGAATGGCGCTATCCACAAGAGCCGAAACCCAAAAAACCACATCAAAGTCGGTCAAAAGTGAAAGTCATGCAAGTCGTTTTCTTTGATCGTCCTGGTGTTGTGCACTCGGAATTCATTCCAAATGATTCTACGCTAAATAAAGAATATTATTTATAAGTTATGCGACGTTTGAGAGAGAATGTGCGTAAGAAACGGCCCAATTTGTGGAAAGAAAACTCATGGATCTGACACCATAATAATGCATCGTCTCACAAGGCTCATATTGTGAACACTTTTTTCGCCAAAAACTCGACAAATATCATCGAACAACCACCGTATTCACCCCTGGAATTAGACCCCTGCGACTTTTTCTTTTCCCCAAAACTTCAATTCCCACTACGCGCCTACGCAATGTTTAATGGTATTTCTAAATTCCAGAATAGAACCAACAATAAAATCAAAAAGAATTACTAAATTCCGACTTACAGTTTTTTTTTATAGATATGTGAAAAGTATAATTGTTTTATAGTATTGAACTGACTAAGAAAAAACTTCAAAGCCCAAGGTGGTTTTTTTCCTTTTGCTTGAGCCGACTTCGAATTTTTTATTTTTCATTTAGGGTACGATATTTTTATATATTTTAGCCGGAAGAACAAAGGCTGTGAAGCATTTGATTATCTATTTATAATTAATTTTACAAAAACAAAAACAAAAATCATATTCCTTCATATTCTTGGATCTGCAAGTTGAGCTACATTTACCTACGGTCAGAAACTAGTATCAACGTGTTGCTTAATAACGTCTCTTTCAGTTTTAATCAATTGCAGGTGCCACCAGGCGCCACTGCCTTTTTTTTGGCAATGATAACACAGGGCAACAAAAAAAAAAAAAAAATCTGCGGCAATAATTTTTTTTTCAGAGAAACCGAAGTCACAGTAAATAATCGTGAATTTAAAGTAAAACATCAATTATATTTTTCGATGATCGACGGTAAAACAGCGCAGTTTGTGACAGAAACATTAGCAGCATCTTCTTGTTTTATTTGTGGAGCAACAACTTCAAAAATGAATAAAATTGAAGAAGTTCAATCCAGGCCCGTAAATGAAGAAGCACTGAAATTCGGCATGTCACCTCTCCATGCTCGTATCAAGCTGATGGAGTGTCTTCTGCATGTAGCCTATAATATGGAATTTAAACGAGGACGAGTCGACTCACATACTCGCCCAATAAAAAAAGCCAGAAAACAATTGATAAAACTAGAGCTAAAAGATAAAATTGGGATACAGGTTGATACTGTCAAGCAAGGATCCGGCACAACAAATTCCGGAAACACATCACGAAGATTCTTTGCCAATCCAACCTTAGTTTCTGAAATAACAGGTTTGGACGAAGATTTAATTAAAAGATTTGCTGTTATTCTTGAAGCCATAACCATACGTGAGCCAGTGAACCCAACAAAATTTGGAGATTTTTGTATGGAGACAGCAAAAAAGTTTGTTACTTTGTATGAATGGTACAATATGCCAACTACTCTCCATAAAATTCTCATACACGGTAAGGATATAATGGAAAATTGTATTTTCCCTGTGGGTATATTATCTGAAGAGGCTCAGGAATGTCGAAACAAAGGCTACAAAAAGTATAGACTCAGACACTCCAGAAAATGCAGCAGAATTGCCACGAATCAAGACATCATGCACCGAATGATGGTGACATCAGACCCGTTGATATCACATTTGACACCTTCTTTCAATAAGAAAAAGCACAGTGATTTAAGCAAGGAAGTAATTGCGCTTTTACAAGAATAAAATTTGCAAAAAAATATGTTTTATATGAATATGTAATGTGTATAATTTGTGTATGTATGACATCATTAACAATAAATATTTGTTCATTATTTATTCACTTGTCGGCAGTCCATATAAAAATTTTCATATTTTTACAAATAACGCAGTAGTATATACAGTGCACTCGCGATAATTCGAACTAATTAAAACAGGCGCTGTTCGATTTATCGAATTTGTTCGACTTATCAATTGAGTGTGCTATGTTAAAAAAACAGTCATCGATATCGATTTTTCGATCGATTGTTGAAAATGAAAGCCAGTAGAAAATTTCTGTAGTATAGTTTCGTTATACGAATTACATTTTGGTCCATTGGCTGGATCAATGGTGTCGCATTCGGCGGCATAAACATAGTTAAAATTAAACCATCCTCGGACTTTAATTCGATTTCGTTGGGATGTGATTGGGCATTATCAATTAGAAGAAGAGCCTTCTCCGGTGGTCCCCCATCTTGCAAATATTTTCTTACCTAAATATTAAAGTCATTTAACTTGGTTAAAAAAATTGTTTTAATGAATCTGGATTTTACCTGCGGCACGAACGAATTATGAAACCAGTCTTTGAAAATCGCCGAAGTCATCCAGGCTGATTTGGAATTTTTGTACTCCACCGGACAGTTAAAATTTTTGAAAACACGAGGATTCCTTGCTTTGTCAATAACGAGAAGTTTAAGCTTATGGTTGCCGGTAGCGTTAGTGCAAGCCATAAATTGCCTTATCTTTCTTTTTTATAAGACTTATGGTGGACTTGGCTACCCCATATTCCTTCGCTAGAGAAGTAACACTACGTCCACGTTTAATTTTGTTAAGAACTTCAGCCCTTTCTTTTAATGTTAAACACTTCAACCTTTTACGATCCATTACTCACGTGCACTGATACACTACAAATGACAAATTTAAAGCAATTTGGTCAATGCAAGATGTTGTTCCCAGAAAACTAACGGGATATTAACGCCGAAATATTCATATGGACAATACAATAGTATACATATAATTTATATACGTATACTATTACATATGTATCTATGTACAAAATGTACATGTTTGAAAAGAATGTGTGTACAAATAAATTTGTTTTTTTGTTCGAGTTATAGCGCTTTTTTATTGTTCGAGTTACAAAGAAGTCAATAGGGGAAAAAATGTGTTCGAGTTAGCACGTCGTTCGACTTAGCGGCTATTCGAGTTACCGCGAGTGCACTGTATTTCTATATGGAAAAAACATTGATTTTCAACATTTTTTTAAAACAGTTTTTAAACATTGTTTTAAATCATGTTCTTTCCATATATTTTTAAAAATAAAATTTATGAATTTTAAAAAACATTATTTTTTTAAATTTAAAAAAAAATTTTTTTTTTTAAATAGTTTTAAAAAATAATGTTTTTAAACATGTTCTTTTCATACACAAATATATACAACTTCGTTAGTAGTAAAAATGTAAATATTTTTTGGTATGTATACTTTTTTCCGCATCTCAGTACAAAAATCCACAGTTTGCGCCGCTTTGAGTCAATAGACGCCATTAAGGAGAATTCGTTGAAGGAGCTGAAAAATCTCTTCTCGCGTCTAAAAGGTGCTTTGATGACTGGACTAATCGTTGCATTGCTTCGAATGGAACCTATTTTGAAGGCAACAAAATAAATTTTGATGATTGAACAGTTATTTTGCATTTTATTGAACAATTCTCGGTACTTTTTTGACAGAATGTAGGTTCGTATTTCGTGTAGCATTTCTTGGACGTTACATAAGCAAGGCAGAGCAAATATTCAAAAAAAGTGTAGCAGAATCTCATTACAAGAAAATGTATCGAAACCGGCAAATAAAAAATAAATAATAGAGGCTACATAAAAATACATAAAGAGTCGCTGATTGGCTTTTATAATACTTTTTTTTTTAATTGTAGTGAAAGCTACTTTGGGGAGAATTCTTTGAAATGCACTCTCCCCAAACACAATCTCAAAAAGTTCCTAACCACAGGCCAGTGAACATATGAACTGGGCAGGTAACTCTTATTGTTTAAGCGACAAATTTGAAAATGACATTGTGTTGGAAAAAAAATATAAAATTCCCAACGCCGTTTCGTGGAACATTAGCTATGACGAGACTTTCAATAAAGAAATGCCCGAGAGACGATGTCGCAGCAGTCATCACAGCACGGAATCTTGAAGTAGCTAGTAGAAAACTTAACCAAGTAATGGTACGGACACAATGTGGTTAGATACACGTGGCCTTAAATTAATCACAGAGAAAACGGAACTAATACTTCTAACCACTAGAAGGTAGCATAGCATGCAAACTTGATCGAATACGCTAACTACAAAAAAGGTTCTAAAGTACCTAAGCGGAGGACTGGTAGGTTGAAGCGGTTGTCCTGTGGGACACACTCAGGCTCATAGCCCATTGTGATGCCGCGTGGGGGAGCTTTCCCTATTTCTCCTAAAACAATTGTGCGCTTTTCAAAATTTTAGAAGATCTCCTATTTCTGCGGAACTGAGATCTTCCAATTCGTTAAAAAATGGCAATGTCCCGTTATGACTGAAATCAGTGTGCTAAGACTGTGTTTATTTTGGCTTAGCAAAGATTCTGTGCGTTTAACACTAAGAGTCGGCCACAGTTAACGGACGATTTTGCAGGTGGCTTCATTACGCCATCTTTCGCTTGCTTTCCTTACGATTTCTTCAAGGACAAGTAGCTTACATGTTTGTAAGGGAATGCCTATGTCTTTGTCTATGCACTCATCGTGGTACCGAGTCTCGCTAGTTCATCGGCTCTACAGTTACCCTCAATGTCGCGATGGCCAGAAACCCATATTATCCTTAGGCGAAATGACTCAGCCATCTCGTTAAGAGATGTGCGGCATTTCATGGCTACCTTGGAGGTTGTCGACTGCTTTGTGAGGGATTTTATCGCCGCCTGGCTGTCAGTGAAAATGTAGATGTCATTTCCGGATATCGCATCACACTGTACCAGTGTCGCAGCTTTCGTTATTGCCATCAGCTCGGCCTGAAAGACACTGCAGTAGTCGGGGAGCCGAAAACTGAAGGAGATCCCCAGATGCTCGGAATATACACGCCCACCCTGTCCTCGAGCTTGGAGCCATCTGTGTATGCATGAATAGACTCGCCCTGTCTTACATCGTCCCGTTCCCACTCTTCCCTTGAGGGTAGGAGGGTCGTGAACGATGTATTGGCAAGTGTGGGCGGGAGTGCATAGTCCACCAATCCGGGAATCTCCGAAGTGCCAGCCAGGATTTTGCCGTGACCGTAGCTCTTATTTAACCACTCAGCCTTATTGCCGTGCTGCGCGCGATGTATTTTGCCTGCAGATCTAGCGGCAGGAAGTTTAATGTCGCATATAATTCTTTCGATGGTGTGGTTGACATGGCGCCGGTTATCAGAACAGATGCTAGTCTCTGAAACTTGTCAAGTTTTTTGATGTTCACCCCCTTCTCAAGGGCATTCCACCATATTACAATGCCATAGTAGAGAATAGGTCTAACCACTGCTGTGAACAGGCAGTGTATCATTCTGGGTTTCAATCCCCATCTCTTTCCAATTAGCCTTCCGCAGGAGCACAATGCCATCATAGATTTGCGTACTCTATCTGCGACTGTGAGCCCCCAATTTAGCTTCCTATCCAGTACAAGTCCTAGATATTTCGCCTTTTCTGTTACTCTAAGTGGTTTCCCTCTGCTAAATAGTATCAGATCCGTTTTTTCCGGATTTACTACAAGTCCTCGACTTTTACACCAAAGTGATAGTCTATTGAGGGATCTTTGTTGAAGATCGCATAAAGTTGGAAGGTGCTTCCCCGAGATTGCTATAACAATATCATGAGCATATGAGATTATTTGCCCTCCCACTTTTTCAAGTTCTTGAAGAAGATTATTGACAGTTAAGTTCCACAGAGTGGGGAGATTACCCCACCTTCGGGTGTACCCCTGATCGGGAGTTTCTTGATGGATGTGTCACCCAAATTTGCGATTATTGTTCGCCCAGTTAGCATTCGTTCTATAAACGAGACCAGTGCCCTGTTTACACCCATTTCCGTTAGCGAAGTTGTAATAGCCTCCGAATATATATTACTGAAGGCACCCTCCTTTGATGTGCATATCTAGTAAACGCTCTAGGGCTTTTAACAGAAAGGATGATAGGCTAATCGGCCTGAAGTCCTTCGGTTTCGTATGTGTGGTTTTCCCTCCCTTGGGAATGAATACCACTTTTACTACCGCCTATTTTTTGGGGATATAATTGAGTCGTATCGCCGCCTTGAAGATTAAGGCGAGTATAGGTGCGTTCATATCTCTTATATGTTGCTGATCAGCGGGGATGATTCCGTTTGGACCTGGTGATTTGTAAGGTCTGAAGCTGCCAATGGCAAAGTTTATGTTATCCTCCGTTATGAAATCTGTTGGGGGACTCCCGTTGTGAACTATAGTTTGAGTTCTACAGTCTTCGTTGCGGAGACAACCTGGAAAGTGTGTCTGCATTAATAATTCTAGTGTTTCTGCACTGCTATATTAGTTGTCCAGTTGTCGTTCTCTTTTATGAGGTAGCAAGGGTTGCTTGGGCTCGTTGATAGGACTTTCCGGAGCCTACTAGTCTCCGAAACACTTTTTATCTTTTGACAGAAGTCTCTCCAAGACGCTGTTCTTGCAGCCCTTATGGCATACTTAAATCTACGTTGGCATTCTTTGTATCTATCCCACGAGTTAGTTCTCTTCGCTTCGTTACACATAGTTCTACACTCCTTTCTAAGGTCTGCTATGTCAGTGGACCACCAAGGGGGTTTCGGTTTGCCTCTTCTTGTTCTCTGAGGACATGCCGCTTTCGCAGCTTGTTGAAATGCTGTTGTTATCTCGTCAACCGCTGAGTCGAGCTGTAGCTCGGAGTCAATTTGGTATGTCGCGCCAGGGAGTTTGCTGGCCAGTGTGGTTTCAAACACGCCCCAGTTTGTGCGTCTGCGGTTTATGACCGGCTTGCACTGCTTACTTGGTAATGAAATATTGTACATTAGGTACCTATGATCTGAGAAGGAGTTATCTTTAGACACTCTCCATTCTTGTAAGATTTGCGCCCCTTGTTCATTGACACAAGTGATGTCTAGAACTTCCCTTCTTGTAGTAGTTACAAAGGTAGGGGTATTGCCTATATTGCTAATATAAAGATTGTTGCACATAATGAATTCAAAAATGTACTCACCGCGTGCATTTGTATCTGAACTGCCCCAGACATGATAATGTGCATTTGCATCTGCTCCCAGTATGAATGGGGTACCGCATCTCGATGCTTGCTCAGTTGCACTTCTTATGAGTGGTGATGGAGGTGGTTGCTCCACGTCGTGTGCCATATATGAGGAGGCAAGCCATATCGTCCTTCCGCAGGGCTCCACCGATATGATGACGTTTCCGCATCGCTAAATTGTATTGTAATTGTAATATACATTAATACATTTCTTTGCTAGTATACATGACCTGGGTTTACCTTTGTCAGTAACATAGATCAATTTGTATTCTTTATTGTTCAAACCGCAAACCTGATCTTTTACGACCCATGGTTCTTGGATGGGCACTACATCCTCTTCTCTTTCTGCGAGACGGAGGATGAGGAGGACTGGACCCCAGACTAACTTTGTGGCCCAAAAAAACCACGCAGCAGAGAAAGCCACTGAGATGACATCCCTATGAACCCAACCCAAAGGTAACGGCAAATAATGATGGCTACCACGCTCCCCGTTCTCTTGTACGGAGCGGCACTTCTGAGCGTTATGGCTGCCCTTTAAATTATAAAGATTTCAATACCGAAAGATTTACTAGCATTTGAGAGGAAAAAGTTGTGGGCATTAAAGAATGAGAGGATGGCAGATGGAGTTCAAAAACCTGCAGCGAGCGAAATAAAGGACGAAACGATAAAGCCATGGCAAGGCCGCTGGAGAAACGACGGACTGCTAGGCTAATAAAAGACATCGCTACAAGGTATGGCCAGAACTTCGGTGAACTAAATTTGTATACAACCCAAATGCTTTCGGGACACCGGTATTTCCAGAAATACCTATTCCAAATAAGGAAATGCGATCACCCCACATGCGTATACGGTGACGTAGCCGAAGATGACGCTGAATACACTTTTCTCCAATTCATGCATTGGAAACAAAAGCGTCGAACGCTGGAGAATGCTGTCGATCACATACCCACTGAATATGTTAAGCAGTGAGGAAACGTGAGAAATCATCAGTGGTTTCGCGGAAAAAAATGTCCGGACGAAAATGCCTGACCTGGACGCAGGCACACAAGCATAGACTTTGTAATGAGAAAGATGGAACGTTACTCTGAAGTATTACGGACCCAGTTCTAGGGTGGTTGACGGTTCCAGGCAAGTGGGAGTTTTCTAGTCTTCGAAGATACCATTGGCATTTTAAACTTTCTCATCCGCTCAAAAAAAATTCATATATCTGCTGATTTGTTATTGTTATTGAATTACAGAGCAGCACATGTAAATTTAAATAGCCACGAATTGGAGCTTAAACGTATTCCTCCAACTCAACCAGCTACTGCACCCATGAAATAGCAACAATTGTCGCCACGCCGCAATTTGCATGCTCGCCCCTCGATAATTTATTTGAACTCGTGTGTGTGTGTGTGTGTGTGAGGGAAATAGTATAGTAAAACTGGTTGTAGTTGTAGGCCATTGCTAGCCTTGCTTTTAGCTCATTAAAACAACAAGTGCAACATGATTCATTTTCTAGCTTTAGCGTACATTTCAATGCAATTCTGAATTCTCTAATTTCATGCATCACTGCAATGATGATGATAATAGCGACAAGGCTATGAACACATAAAAACTGTAACCGCTGTTGCATTACTGACACACTGACTTATTTCAACATAACAAAACTCACTCATGCACTCATTCATGCGCGCAATAACTCATTACACTCATTGCTCCCCTCAAGCATCCACTCATGCACACTTTGCATCACTCATTGGTTGGTTCGTTGGCCTTGTCTCATTCATTTCCCTTTTACATGAGTATTGATGTGATTTTCCAACGCTTAAAAATGCTTTATCCCCTTTTCCCCTCTAGCTCAGCTTAATTCTTTCCTTCAACCGTCCTACCATTTACTGCTATTCTCCGACCCTTTTGCCTTTTCCGACTCACTCAATTCACTCATTAGCATAGAAAGTGCACTTCTAATGAGCAGCGCGTTTCGTGTGTGCAGCCCGTAGTGAAATGGTAAATAACAGCATTAATTCACAATTTTTCACCGTCAGTACAGGCAATCATCGTGCAACCTTGTCATGGATAATCATGGATGCGGTTGGAAGGAGATTAGCTTGTGACTTACACTTTTTCGTTCTTGTAATAAATACTCACTTTTACTGAAGACTCACAAAAATAACATAAAATAACTAAAATAAGAAAATAAACAAAACAAATAATATAATATTATAATAAACATAAAAAAACAGTAATAAACATAAAAAATAATAATAAAAATAGAAAAATTAAAATAAAAAAATATTAATACATATAACTTAAAAACAAATACAAAAAATAATTACAAAATAAAGTAAAATAAATTAAAATAAAAAATTACAAACCAAATTAATAAATAAAATTAAACCAAAATAAAAAAAAAGTACAAAAGAAAAATAAAATAAATAAAAAAATGAAATTAAACGAAAATATAATAAAATAAATTAATAGAAAAATTACAAAAAAAAATTACATACATAAATTAAAATTAGAAAATTACAAAAAAGATAAATAAATAAACTTGAACCACAATAAAATAAAATAAATTAAAATAAAATAAAACAAAAAAAAATAAATAAAGCACAATAAAAATTTTCAAAAATAAATAACTAAATTAAATTAAACAAATTAAACCAAAATTAATTAAAATAAATAAATCAAACAAAAATTAATAAAAAACAAACAGTAAAATAAGAAATTAAAAAAAAAACAATTTACGAAAAATAAATAAAAAATTAAATTAAGAAAATTAATAAATTACAATTAAATATTAATAAATACAATTAAGCCGAAATCAAGTAAATAATTACAAAAAATTGATAGACAAAATTAAACCGATAAGCATACATTAAAATAAAAATTACAAAGAAAATTAACATAAAAAAATGACAAATAAAATAAAATTAAATAAACTATTAAGAAAAAAACAACTTAAGTAAATTAAAAGTATAATAAAAAATTACAAATAATAAATATAAAATCCATAAATAAAATTAAACCAAAATAAAATAAAATAAATTAAAAACTTCAAAAAACAAAAAAATTGCACAGAGAATCAATAAATAAACAAAAGTACACAAAAATAAAATAAATTTCATTAAAAAACTACAAAACATAATAAAAATTAAAAAAAAAAATTTAATTAATCGAAAGAAATACAAAAAATTACAAGAAAAGGAAAATAAAATAGAATAAAAAATTAGGAATAAAAAATAAATAAAATAAAATGAAAAATTACAAATATTCAATATATTTTTAATTAATATATTAAATAAAATCAAACCAAAATAAAACAAATTCAATTAAAAATTACGAAAATAAAAACTTACACTGTTAAACCATAAATAAATAAGAGTTTACGAAAATAAAATAAAATAAATTTTATTAAAAAACTACAAGAAATAATGAAAATTTATCCAAAGGAAAAAATTTATATTAACCGAAAGTAATAAAAAAAATTACAAACAAGTTAATAAAGTAAAATAAAATTGAATAAAAAATTACAAATAAAAATAAATAAACAATCTTAAACCAGAATAAAGTTACAAAAAAATTAGTTAAATAAAAGAAAATAAAAATTACGAATAAAATCAGAATTACAAATAATAATAAAAATAAACTTAAACCAAAAATAATTTACATAAAAGATTACAAAAAAAATTGTATGAAGTAAAATAAAAAATTCCAAATATTAAATACAAAAAAAAATTTTTCAATTAATCGAAAGTAACATAAAAAATTCCAAAAAAAGTAAATAAAGTAAAATAAAATAGAATAAAATAAAATAAAAAAATTCAAATGAAAATAAGTAAATAAAATTAAGCCAAAATAAAATTACAAAAAAGTAATTCAATAAAAGAATATAAATTTTATAAAACTTTAATAAAACTAAACCAATATAAAGTTACAAAAAAACTTATTAAATAAAGGGAAATAAAAATTACAAAAAAATTAAACCAAACAAACATAAAATAAACTTAAATAAAAATTACCAAAATGAAGCAAAATGAAGTAAAATGAAAAATTACAAATATTAAATTTGAAATTAATAAACAGAATTAAACGTTCTGTCAAATTCATCAAATAAAATATACCTATGAAATGAGACGTTCAGCTATTAGTCCATAGATGTCGCTAGGAGTATTTTTAAACCCTCCCAAATGTCTTGTTTTTTTCGTCTGTCATCTGTCAACAATATTCAGTTCATTGTTTGTTACGTTTCATACAACAATGCATTTTTGTCGCTCTTAAAAATGTCGAAATTCGTGCCTTGAAACTACGATTTGTGGACATCGTTGATTTTCTGTTATCAATTGAAGAAAAACGCTTCTCAAGCTCATCAAATGCTTACAGAAGCTTATGGTGGGCATGCTCTAAGTAGAGCACAGTATTGCAGGTGCTTTGAAGAATTTCGAAGGGGGAATGTGAGAGTGTGGAGAACGAGGACCGTGGCCGGCCACCGAAGAAGTTTAAGGACGCCAAATTGCAAGCATTGTTGGATGAAGATGATGGTCAAACGCAAGAAAGGATGGCAGAGCAGTTGAGAGTGATCAAAAAAACCATTTCCAAACGTTTGAAAGACATGGGCATGATTTTAAAGGTCAGAAGATGGGTGCCGCATGAACTGACTGAAAGGCAGCAAGAGAAATGGAAAACCACTTGTGAAATGCTGTTCTCCCGGATCAAAAGGAAGTCTTTTTTGCATCGAATCGTTACGGGTGATGAAAAATAGGTGTATTTCTCCAATCCTAAGCGTAAACGATGGTATGGTCCGCCCGGCCACAAGCCAAAAACAATGGCCAAACCAAATCGCTTCGGCCGCAAGGCAATGCTGTGTGTTTTCTGGGATCAGCGTGGTATGATTTGGTACGAGCTATTAAAACCAGGTGAAACAGTTGACGGTGCATGCAACCAACAACAACTGGCCGATTTGAACAGCGCTATACACCGAAAATGCCTAGAATATACCGATCGTTGTCACAAAGTAATTTTTCTTGATGACAATGCACCGCCACATCGAACAAGAGCGATCCGGGAATCGGTGGAGACGTACGATTGCATGCAGCTTACTCACCAGACTTGGCGCCTTCCGATTATCATTTGTTTGCATCGATGGGCCTCGCCACTTTCCGAGCAGCGCTTCAATTCTCACGAAGAAGCCAAAAAATGGCTCGATGATTTGTTTGCGGCCAAAGACGGCCAATTTTTTTGGCGCGGCTTCCACAAATTGCCTGAGAGATGGGAAAATGTGTCGCTAGCTATGGCTATTATTTTGACGATTAAATTTGTAACCATTTTTTGTTAATAAACGTTTGAAACAGAAAAAAAGTATCATTTCTTAGGTATCTACCATAAGTCTAAAAATTACAAAAATGTTAAATTGCACAGAGAATAAATAAATAACATAAAACGAAAATAAAATAAATTTAATATAATTAAAAAATTAAAAAAAAGTAAAAAAATAAAAAAAAAAATTCAAATAAAAAATTTATAAAGTCAACCAAACCAAAATTACAAAAGGAAATAATAATTAAATAAAGTAAAACAAGTACAATAAAAAATTAAAATATAAAACTTATAAAATTTTAATGATTGAAACACAACAAAAAACTGTAAACGACGAATGAAATAATAAAACATTCAACACCTTCATGATGGAAAGAATAAAGATGGCGCCTATTGTGGTCCCGTTACTTTGCTCTCAGCGAATTTGATAACGAGTTACGTGATTTTAGCTCCAGTATGGCCAGATTACCATTTTCGTAACTTGGTTTAGCATTTCTTTGTTATTTAGTCGCGGAGCTTTAGTTCTTTCTTCATGACATTTTTCTAGCCTGTTCTAATTAAAATGTAATGTTTATAATTTTGTTAAATATACATTTTTTAATAAATATTTAAATAATTCACTCAGTTTTATTTAGCTTTACTTTTTTTAACATCTGGTGGCATTGCCCGCGATTGCACGTATTGTTGGTGTTCTTCTGCTTTCGGCAGTCAAATCTCTCTCTCGCTACTGCAGTGTTGCCTAGCTTTGGATATAAAAACGCACTAAAATGCCCAAATAAAACACCAAATTTTTATTGAATTACTTAAAGAACTTTGTATGCGTGACAAATTGTCTATAAAAAATTCGTTTTTTTTAATAAATGTGTTATGCTTATGTACAATTTAATATGAGTTTTTTTTTTGTTAATCGAGACTTTTGCTAAGGGAACGACTTGTTTGCTATATTTGAGGTTATGTAACTAGATAAGGTACTCTTTTTTAGAATTTTCTGGTAGTTTGTGGCTTATTTTTACAATGAATACACCTCTTGATGCCCTATGTCCCACTAAGGATTGATGGCCGGGAGGAACGATTACACCTCTATAATTTTAATCCGCATTCAGTAAATTCAAACGCCTTTTAAAATGTTTAAAAGGGTTTTCAATCTTAAGAAGAGTTGAGAGAGGGACATTAAATATTCTCGCATAACCTTAAAAGGAGCAACAAATTAAATTCATACTTTCAAAATATCAAATTTTATAAGAACCAACTAATTTTCATTTGCACTAAAATCTTCTCAGAGTGACCCTTTTTAACCTTCTTTTGTATAATAATACAGTTTTTTTTTTAACTTAAATTTCCGGTAGCTTTAAGTTAAAAAAAAGAAACAAACACGAAACTTCAAAATTTTCGCATTTTCGGTATAAAAAAGCACTAAATTTATTGCGAAGAGCAAATGGTTGGCAATACTGCACAACTTGGAAAAACGTGACGTCACGTACTCTCTGATGAGAGCACCTTTAATTTTTTTCGCATTGGTCCCTCTTTTTTATGCAAAGGATAATTTTCTATGTCTTCCATTTCGCTTTTATATTTCACTGCAAGTAATGCTGCATTTCTGTTTATTTCATCTCGAGCAAACAGAAACATGGAACTCTTTACATGGTTTGAAAAAAAAATCAAATAAGCTTAGAGAAACTTTATTTTCCTAATGCAACATTTTTATGCCAATTTAGCGAATATTAGAATATTTTCTCTTACAAAATGAATCCGTTTCTTAGCTGAAGTTTTCTATTCTGGTTATCAACGCATCCAATCCGTGCTTGCTTCACTTTTTGAGTTCTTTTATGCCACTGCATGTTACTGCGATGCGCCCTCAGCTGTTTGCCTTGTTGGCTCGCTGGCCGCTCCATAAACGCTAAGCGCAATTGAAAATAGAACGACCGCGTAATAAACGGTGAATACCATGTCCATATCGAATTCCATTGCAAATTTTCAGTTTATTTTAAATTTTACGCGAACTTCGCGAGTTGGCGTGAAATTTGAGAATTTTGAATTCAAACTCAATTTTTTTTAAATTTTATTTCGAAATGATTTGACAATAACTTTTGTTTCAGTAAATTTTGTTTTCTGCCTCAATTATGTGATGCCAGATTTATGTGTAGAAAAAATGTGGAAATCTGCCGCTAATTTTGTATAACGGTTTAGAGAAGAACAAAGTTAACTCAAGTGCTGTGCAATTTATGAAAAAGGAAACCCCTGTCAACGAATTGCTTACCGCCACCTATTCGGCATCGCCACTTAAAAGTAAATAACAAAATAGCTATCAACAGCAGCCTTCATGTACAAAAACTACACCTGCTGTTGAAAAAAAAAATTAACAATTGGCGCGTACACTTCTGTTAGGTGTTTGGCCGAGCTCCTCCTCCTATTTGTGGTGTGCGTCTTGATGTTGTTCCAGTTCAGTTTGAAGCCGACTCCGAACGGCAGATTTTAGATTTTTTTTTTCATGGCAGAAATACACTCGGAGGCTTGTCATTGCCTGCCGAGGGCTACGGCTTTTAGAAAAAACTTTTTCATTTTGCCGTTTCATTGTTTTTTTTTTTTTGTTTGTTTTTGGTATGCGAACCTTGGAGGTGGAATCTTCTAAAGATACGCATGAACCGGCTCATACGTATGCCCGATTCACATGCGATATTTGCGATATTCCCCGGCTCTTTTGAACTGAGTTTTGTAGTGCCTGCAAACTAAACCATCCCATCGCCTTGCTGGAGATAAGCAGACCCTCGGTATTACCAGTTAAAATATTCCTTCGAGGGGGCAGGATGTGTTTATTCACTCATTTGTCTGCGCTCATTATCATCATATCTCAGCCTTCGCATAATTGTTAAGGCTACGTTACAACCATAGTTCCACGTTTCTTCAGATTCTAACATATAAGTACATTGTACTAGACTAGCAGCTGTCATGCTCTCGCCGATATTTGAGCGCCACATGCTTCGTTTCCCACCAAATCTAGAGCACTCCAATGGGGCATGCTCTGGCTTTCATTTTTTCTTGGCAGTATAGGCAGAATGGGGAGTCTGTGTATTTGTATTTGTACAAATACTGCCTGAAACAGTCATGCCCAGTTAAAAACTGTGTCAGCATCAAGGTAACGTTTCCATATGTTCTCCGGATCCATTTCTGTGCGTCGGGGATCATAGTGAAAGTGGTTCTTCCCTTCCCACTATCGTTCCATTTGGTCTGCCAGTTTTGCAGATCGGTATCATCGATCCTCTGTAGGGCGTCCCTCAGTGAGGCTTTGTCACCAGATACCCACGCGTTTTTTGCATGCTGGTATTTTTGTTTCATGCGTTTTACTTTTATATCGAGGGGGACTCTGCCTGCTATTACCCCTGCTGCTTCGTCAGATATGGTCCTATAGCCTCTAATGATTCTGAGATTGCTTAGTCTGTACACCCGTTTAGCCTGTCTCAAATAGCTGGGATATTTCACTACGAGGCCCCACACTTCCACAGCTGTTTCATTCACGAAGATTCGAATCCACACACTCCCGAATGGTAGTCACGCACCAACTCATGCGGCTACAGCGGTCACCTGCTGCTGAAAGTACTTAAAATTGTCATCAGCGCAACCAGAATACAAATTCACGTACAAACACAAACAAAAGCGATAAAAACAATAAAATTAAATTTCGGAAAATATTACAGATAAATATATACATAGGTATATACATACAATAAATGCAACAACAAATTAAATGAAGCAGGAAAAAATATAAACACTGCGCAATGCAGCATCTGAATCTTGTGCATGCCACAATAAAAAGCAAGCCACATTGTTGTGAAAGCAGCAAAAGTAAAATATTTGCAAAATGCATTTGTTGCACAACGCACACACACACACGCACACAGTTGCATAAATACACAAATGCAATGCATGCAAAACCGCATTGCCATTGGCAACACTCGCCAGCAGTGATTTGTGCTAGCCAAGGCATGGGAAATAAAGAATTGGTGTTGGCAGACGACAAGCAGAGGAAATGTGGAACACGAGAACCAAAGAACTAAAGAAAAATCAGGAAGCAAGAAATGGAGCTATAAAAGCAAAATAATAGCGTTTAGAAGCGCATTTGCGAAACATTTAAATAAATTGATGTGGCATGCAACAGCAGTGGTGGCAAGAAAAATCAGCAACAAGCAACAACTAAAAATCAACAGCAATGGCTACACAATGTTCATGCAATGCCAAGGCATGCAATGTGCCGCTGCATGTGGCAAGCTCCACTATGATTACTTGTACATGAACAACACAAAAGCAACAACAGCGGCTGCACAGCTACACTACTTCAACAACTTGTCGTCAAGAATGTTGTTAGCAACGAAAGAGTGAAGGAGAGAAATCTGCAACATCGAAAGAAATCGTAGAGGAATTATTGTCTCAGCAGCAAGCGCAGGGGCCACACAACACAACAAACACCACACACACACGCACACAGAGTAGTATGCAAATTTAAATAAAAAGAAGTTGTTGAAAAAAATGCACTAAAAAAGTAGTAGTGTAGTGCTTCATTTAATGTGGCACGCCACAATCATCAGCTGGCGCTCTGCACTCACTCATGCAGACACTCACAAAAAAATGGAAACACACACAGTGACCGTCAAGCATTTAAATATATTTGTCCCAAACGGCTGTGAGCCAAGTTGGTGGCTCTTGGCAATCAGCTGGCGATGCTTTTTCAAATCTGTGTTTTCCACATCTCAAGTAGGCAAAGCTCCCTGCTGCTAGTTCGTTTACGTTCCTCTTACTGATTATGGGCGCCCCTTGCCTTTCTTATTTCAGCTAAATGCTGATGCAGCAGTTGCAGTTCTACAGCTTCTTGCTTATGCAAATTTTGTTGCATGTAGCAGGAAGAGAAAAAGTGTAGTAACAAAATGTTTAATGATAATAAAACTTGGTTCTAAGTGTAAGCTGAGAGTGTGCGTGAATGTAGAGAGAAATGAAGAGAAATATACTGCTTTCGGACTGGTCTCCTGATGGTCTACTTTTAGGTTTATTACGAGGGGTGCCTTTTATATTTCGGGATTTGGCAACCCTGGTGTTGCAATCTGGCAACTGACAGCTGTATCGCAAAGTTTGACATTTTTTGGCTTTTACGTACTCAGAACGTTTTGAAATGACAGCGATATTTGTGTTGTTTACAGTAACTTAAAAGATTCATCTCGGTCCAAAAATGGAATTAAATCGTGATCATTTTCGTGCGATTACTTTTTACAACTTTCGACATGGATTAACTCAGCAACATTGCATGGACGAACTTAATTCATTTTTTGGCGATGAAGCTCCATCAAGGACCAGTGTTTATCGATGGTATGGTGAATTCAATCGTGGTCGTAGTTCACTCCAAGACGAATTTCGTGAAGGTCGTCCAAAATCAGTTGTTGTTCCGAAAACCATTGATGCTGTGCGCGAACTGATATTGCAAGATCGTCATGTGACCTATCTTGAGATTGAGACAATCTTAGGCATTAGTGGGACCAGCATACATTCAATATTGCATAAACATTTGACTGTCAAAAAAATTTGTTCGCGTTGGATCCCACACAATTTGTCAATCGCTCAAAAAAAGGCTCGTGTCGATTGGTCGAAGGAAATGCTCAAAAAATACGATCGCGGGGCTTCGAAACACGTCTATGACACCGTGACAGGTGATGAATCATGGATTTACGCGTATGAGCCCGAAAGTAAACAGCAGTCGACTGTATGGGTGTCTCAAGATGAGCCAAATCCAACAAAAGTTGTTCGCGCACGAAGCACTTCCAAGCAAGTGGTCGCCTGTTTTTTCGGAAAAACTGGACATGTCGCAACCGTACCACTAGAACAACGCAGAACAGTAAATTCTGAGTGGTACACAACCATTTGTTTGCCAGTTGTCTTCCCAGAAATTAGGAAAACCAATCGCCAAAGACGGATCACTCTTCACCAGGACAATGCGAGCTCTCACTCATCGGCTCAAACAACTGCATTTTGGAGCACCCAAAACATCGAATTAATGGGTCATCCGCCGTATAGTCTTGACTTGGCACCGAATGACTTTTTTTTATTCCCTGAAGAAGCGGTTGCGGCATTCAGAATGCATGTTTTGGAGGTACCTCATTTAGAGTGGCAAAAGTGCTTCGACAATTGGTTCAAACGCATGCAAAAGTCAATAGATCTTCATGGAGAATATTTTGAAAAACAATAAAGTGATTTTCGATGATTAAAATTTTTTTTGTTCTCTAATCACGACATATAAAAGGCACCCCTCGTATAATCCGCCGTGGGGCAGCTGCTTAAAAGTAAAGTTCACTATAGATGCTTTCCATTTAAATTCAACCGGGCTATTCGGGTCATGTTCTTCGATTTCGATGTAACTTAAATATGTTGCTCTCTGGTCAAAATAATGAGACACGTATTTTTTTGTTCGCCCGAAAAAATTTTTTTTCAAGAGTTATCGGCAATTTTGTTTTTCGCCTCAAACTCGATTTTTTTTAATTATATAAGAACATTTTTTTTTTAAATGCCCATAACTTAGTCAAAAATGAACCGATTTTAATAATTTTGGGTTCAAAATGATCGTAATTACATACACAAGCGACTTCATGTAGAAACAATTGCAAAAAAGTAGTTGAAATTTTTTTATTTAGCAAAAAAGAACCCAAAATTATTAAAATCGGTTCATTTTTGACTAAGTTATGAGCATTTAAAAAAAAAAAATCTTATATTATTAAAAAAAATCGATTTTGAGCCGAAAAACAAAATTGCCGATAAAGCTAGAAAAAAATTTTTTTTGGGCGAAAAAAAAATACGTGTCTCATTATTTTGACCAGAGAGCAACATATTTGAGTTACATCGAAATCGAAGAACATGTCCCGAAAAGCCATTTTGAATTGAAATGGAAAGAATCTATATAAGAAATTTTTTTTTAATTGCTCATAGCTTAGTCAAAAATAAGCCGATTTGAATGATTCTGGGTTCAAAATAATCGTAATTACTTACATAAGCGATTTCATGGAGAAATAGTTGCAAAAAAGTAGTTGAAAATTTTTTATTTTGCGAAAAACAAAAAGTGCGAAACAGGGTGTTTACTCAAAAATTCATTACTCAAAAACAACTCATTTTAGCTACTAGGCATGCAGCTCAATTAAAGTTTGAGATGTCCTTTTGATTTGGAAAAAGTTATAAAAAAAAAAAAAATACACTTTTTGAAATATTGAATTTCGAAAAAATTTCAATTTTTTTTCTTTTTTGCTAAATAAAAAAATTTCAACTACTTTTTTGCAATTGTTTCTACATGAAGTCGCTTGTGTATGTAATTACGATCATTTTGAACCCAAAATTATTAAAATCGGTTCATTTTTGACTAAGTTATGGGCATTTAAAAAAAAAATGTTCTTATATAATTAAAAAAAATCGAGTTTGAGGCGAAAAACAAAATTGCCGATAACTCTTGAAAAAAAATTTTTTCGGGCGAACAAAAAAATACGTGTCTCATTATTTTGACCAGAGAGCAACATATTTAAGTTACATCGAAATCGAAGAACATGACCCGAATAGCCCGGTTGAATTTAAATGGAAAGCATCTATAATTTTATGTTGCATGGTGGACTTCGAACCTGAATCAAACAAATAGTAGCCGGTCGTCTAATCATGACCATGACCTCCCTAAGAAATATCAGTTTTTGACACAATCGAACTTAACGCAGCAGAGCCAACTAACTTAAAATTGTAATGCTTGCTGCGAGACAGGAAATACTCTGGCGGTTCCATGACAAGAAGATAATAAATCTGCAATTTTCTTTGGATTCCAAAAATCTAGCGATCGCCTCATTCGTCAACTCGCAGTTTTATTTTGCTGTTCGGCATAATAACAGGACTTTATCTAAGGGAGGTAAATATTTGTTAGGCGGTATACCCACTTTGACACTATGTCACATAGAATTCTTTTGTGTAAACTGGGCTATCTTGGTTTTCACTCGGTTTTTCTTTTATGGTTAAAATTTTATCTACGTAAAAGAAGTTGTCTTATTACAATTAAGTGTGAATCTTCTGCCTCTTTCATTGCTACTTCTGGGAAACCTCAAGGTAATGTTCTAGGCCCCGTACTATTCGTCTTATTTGTAAATGATATTAGCAGAAGCTTTTCATTTGCCAGGCACCCATTATATGCAGACGACTTGAAAATGTTTGCCTCAATGAGAATCCCAAAGGATGTGCTTAGGCTCCAGGATGACCTAGACCTGTTGAACTCATCTAGGCTTGTCGAACGTGGTTCTGACATATTACAGGAGATGGTGAAGGAAATTTTGCAAACTATAAGCTCAAAAAAGGCCACTCAAAATGGCTGTCACTGCAATCCCACCTTTGCAAATCGAAACCAAATAATTTTACTCATGGCACAGGATCATCGAATGATAAGAAATCACTCCGTACCATTCCAGGAAAGGAAGCAGAAAATAAGTCCTATAATAAGTTTCGTCCTAAGTACCGGCTCACTTGTATGCAATGTGGGGTCCATATTCAATGTTTTTTTTTTCAATCGTACACCATTTCGACAGTGACTGCCCTCTCCCGCTGGAAATCTTAGCCGGAAGTCAATGTCATATCTCCGCGAAACGAAACGAATTATCTTACACTTGAACAGCATTGCAAAATATTACAAACTTATTTCCGAAGTCAATATGGAGTAGCTCAGAAAGTACTTTTATTGAAAGTAAGTCAAAATTATCTATTCTGACGAAGCGGATCTTCATCTCGGCGTCTTTGTTAAGAAGCAAAACTAACGCTTCTGGAGATTGAAAAACCCTCATGTGATCATCGAGAAGCCAGTGCGTATTCAGAGAGTGACAGGTATGGCGCAGAGTTTCGAGCGGTTGCGTCATTCACCCAATTTTCTGTGGAAGTTCTGCTGAAAACGCCATTTCGGTCAACAGTGGACTCTACAGAATTTAATTCTCTACTTTGGTGGCCACGGACTTAGATGATCTTCGGTTTCAGGTGGAGGGCGAGTCATGCCACACAACTTATGCACCAAGTTCGATAATCGTATCAGCAACCGATTCGGCGATGTTAATTAGCCACTTTGGAGCTACGATTTGACGAGGTTAGACTTGTTTGTAGAGCACGTTCAACCTTACTTACTTATCATAATTTGCACTACAACCGTATGTTGGCTTTTGCCGAATCTGAAGCATTGCGCCATCTATCTCGGTTCGCTGCTTGTTTCCGCCAGTTGGTGACACCGAGTGCTGCCAGGTTATGCCGCACTTGATCTCCCCAACGGATATTAGGTCTTCTTCGTCGTCCTCCAGTGGGTTCCCTCTCGAAAGACTGCCGTGCCGAAGCACTTTTGTTCATCCTCGAGACATTGTCAAGCCGGCCGTTGTATTTTAATACGCTTCACTATGTCGTCCACATCTCGAACGAAGAGGACCAACAATTTTTCGGAAAATTTTTCTCTCTAACGCTCCCGGTGCTCTCTCATCAGTTGTCGTCATGATCCAAGCTTCTGCGCCATATACAAGGACGGGGATGATTAGGCTTTTGTACAGCGTTGTTTTTGTTTTTCGAGAGAGGACTCTACTTCTCAATTGCCTAATGAACCCAAAGGAACATCTGTTGGACAGAGTTAGGCTTCGTTTAATCTCTAAGCTAATGTGGTTCTGGCTGTTTACACTTTAACATATACTTTTCACACATTTAAGGCTTAATATAATGTCCTATATTCCCACTTCCGGAAATAAATTTTATATGAGTCCTTGGAATTCGTCATGGCGTTCGTTATTAAATGGTCGACTAGTATTATTTTGGGTTGTTTATCCGAGAAAGGCTTTTTTTATTCCACGAATCTGCATATTTCACTCGAATAAACTCTTAGTTTAGTCAGGTAATAGTTCAGCTTACAATGTTTCATCCGAATTCCAGTGATACTTTGTGAGATAATCTTGGATAAACTCATGTATTACTGAAAGCGTTTGCGGTTGTAAGACGCAATCAGTATTCTGGCTCGCCTTAGATTTGATGGATTGTCCCACTGTAGTTTCCCGATGGCTTCCTTTTTCTTTTTTCCCCTATTACCTGTCCCGCAGAAGGTCCCCAGACATATAAAGGGAGTTTTGATTGGCCTTTTTGTATTCACTGGCTCTCCGACAAGATGGTAAAACTCTGGTTCTAATTGTTGTACTAAATATTCAAGTCTATACATGTTTCTAGGGCATATATTTTTGATGAAAAAAAACACATATGCTTTCCCATGGCCTCAGAAATTTTATTAAGAGCGCTTTGAGCTCACAAGCGTCCACGGCGTCGTCCCCACACCTTGTCGCGCAAATGTTGAGCTCGAAAGAGAAATAGGATGCAGTAAAAAAGTTTGCAACAAGGATAGCAATAAAATTCCAAAACTAAGAATGGGAGCGCAAAGCGGAAGCAAAACAAATGCGACCGATCTAGAACACCCAATAAATGCATCATCAAAAAAAGGCATTTTGAAACAGGTCTTCTGTGGGGGTGGCTGTATTCCTGAACAGACGACAAGCACGAACGAGTGAGATAAAGCCTCAAGAGAGGTAAAGCCATACAGACGACAAGTCGATATCGAGTAACGATATTGCAACTTTCCGATGCCTCATTAGTCACAAAGCAATGGAGCCTCCATCAATAGCGGATATTAGGAGAGGGACCTGGGCGCAGGTACCTGCTATGTCTAAAAGGCATAAGCACGGCTCCACATTGATGAAATGCTTTTAGCAATCCCAGAGTGTAATCAGAAGAGATGGGAGAGTTATAGGGTTAGTAGAAGCATGCCTCACATGCCACTGGTGTGAAAGCACCTTTGATGATGTTTCTGAGATTTTCGATTTTAACCTCCTCTGAAAAAAAAACAACGAAGTGTATCATAATCTCGAACGAAAACGTCACTCACGGTTCCATCTGCAATTACTGAGCCTTCTACATATTTATTCATATATACCAGCTTATCAAACTAGTGAAACCATGCCATTCAAGTGTTTAAAAGTAGCGACTTGCAAGGCCAAGGCATTGTTTTTGAAAGCGAAGTGAGTTCTGTCTCCATTACGCATCATTCTTGCCCATTACCCGCGCCTTGTATGGCAGATCTTACTCCTCGCGCATTTCTCTTTTTCTCTCCTTTCTCGAGAGGCTTAATTTTTTTAGCTTTACGCTGAGGATTTGTCTTTCTTTGCTTCATGTTTACCTTTAATAGTTTTATTATTTAAATCAGCAAAGCTAAGAACCTCTTTCGCATGACCAACAGTTATGTGCCTGCAACCCTCCTTAATATTTCATCAGTGCGTCTATTCTGCAATTCATTCCACTCTCTCGACCACCACTTAGGTCGCTATATTTAATGCTTCATTTGCTTCATTGCTGCTCCGCTGAATAGGTAAAATAATAAATTTTTCGTACTTCACCAAAGTCAGCACTGCAGAATTATGTCTGTCTCGGGAATTGCATTTTGGGTATAAAAGCGATTTACTTCTTTAACAATAATTTTCAAGCTCAACGGATGCGAAAGTTCATTAAACCTACGGCGCTGGTTAAGAAAAGTTTTATGCCCATAGTAAAAATTACAATAGCAGCAACGCGAATAAAGGAAGCTGCAAGAGTGTGCGTATTGCAAAAAAGTCTAAGTTCAGTAGCCTGTTGTCATATGCAAAACGCTTTCATTGTCTGTAATATGCATCCACTTGTTTGTCTCCAATTCTACTAAAGGCAGGAACTATTGCAGCTGTCACCCGCTGTCAAACTTATTGTTTGTGCGCGTTGGTGGCAAAAAAAAAACACAACCACAGGCGTATACAAAGCGTTTGTTGAGTACTTTAGCCAAAAACAATAACCACTATTATTGTAACAGTAAATGAATGCAACAATAGGAAAAACTACAAGGAGATGTTGAGTGCTACGAGTGAGTGGGTGGACTTACAATTTCTTTTTGTTTCCGTTTAACAAAGTGACCTGTCAGCTGCAGACGAGTCAGGCCGGTTCGAGCTGGTGGTTTTGGATTGTCAGTGAAAATGATGGGTGTTGAAATGAAGCGAGTGTGGGTGGGGTGAATTACAGCTTTTTCTTAATGTGTTGTAATTTTAGCAGGTTTATAATGTTAGCGTAGAGCTTCTTGCCCAAGTAAAGCAATTAAGTGTCATTTTGATGTCATATACCTCAGCTTACTATCAGCTCATTAGGTTAAACACAATAAACGAAGTTATACAAATTTCGTGAATTTTCAAATGCTTGTAAGCTTCTTGTTATGGAAGCACGAATCAATTCTGTAAATCAAAGATAGATTAGTGCCCAAACCTGTGAAATTGCTAGGCAAGCATGGCTAAGACTAAATTTACGTCTATCATAGAATATCATTAAATTGAGTAGACTTCAAATTAGGTCCTTGGTAGGGACTCTCATAGGAAATCACACAAGGAGATTAGGCATTTACATGCACGATTTCTGTCGTTGTGTTCTGTAGGCATGAGGAGGATTTGGAAACACCTTTTTTGCACATGATCGGCTCTAGCAAGAAACAGGAACCGATATTTAAAATATTCTCAATGAATATGGATGACCTATACACTTTAGGTATCAACAACCGTTTATGCTTTGTCCAAAGCTCAGGATGGTTCAATCTGGAAGTAGAAATATAGCCCAGCCCCTACGGCTGACAACAGACCCATTTCACGGTCTAAGTGGCATCGCTGTCCCTATGTGCAATGCGGCTGCCAAGCCTAACCTAACATACGCTATTCTTAAATGCTGTTATGTGATCCTACGCTTCCTCTTCGAGCTGTAAAACTCTTTTTTACTCTAAAAAACATGTTTCCGAACAGAGTACAGACATTTTGAAATCATCGGTGTATAAGGGATAGTTCCAGATCGGCATAGCAACCTCCTCAAGGCAAACAGGAAGGCAAAATAGAAGTTCCAGCATAGTCAGCATCCAATCAGTTACTTGAACCATGGCAAATGCGCAGTTAGAAATGTTCCCACGGCAGTTGGTTCTACGTTACCGGAACGACCTGTATTTATCTCCTGCCAAGGACTGCCACTTCAGCAGCCTTCCCCGTACATGTTTGGGGGATGTTTATGCTGCTACAACAACAACAACAGCAGTTAGAAAACCCACAAATTATCTGCAGTCCCATCTTTTCAGTGACTACAGATGCCAAGCCAAAACTTCTGTCCTTAAAGGCATCATAAGCTTACTTCACCAGCAGTGCGCCAATATCGTTCAGCTTTCACGAAGGGATGTGTAAGTTTGACATTTCCTTACACTTGTTTCATTGGGCAACGGAGTGCCAGTTAACTTCCTCCATGCATAGCCGAACAAACTTCAAAGTACTTAAAGGACTGAGTTGATGTCAGGCTTTTGATGCAGATACCTAAACACCTATGATCCGTCATAGTCCATATTTTTTGGGTATTACATATACTACGGCTTGCTATACTTCTCGTAAAGGCAATTAAAACTTGTTATTAATATCTCCGACACAAACTACAAATCCTGACACCTTTTTCACCAGTTGTGTACAGGCATTTTCATCTGACGCAATTACTCCATCACTCGATCGTATTAAAATCACATTATGTCAAGGCGTATACGCTTGCCTCCTCGCAATCGCCTACGTGACGTACACAGTACAAATACAAACACGCTTGCATGTGTAAATTGGAAAATTAAAACCAATTCCTTGGCACTTGTCGATATTGAAAATTAATTAAAACCCAATGAAATGGATATGAAAAGGCCACTGATGCTGACATTCATTTACGTTCACTTACTTACATTCCATATATTTATATTTTTACATACCATAAGTATATGCAAACTAGGGTGGGTCAATTTGTATGGAAGATTTTTACACTGCCAGTTATTAACTGGATACAATAGGGCGAGTCAATATTTTCCCCATCGTTTGTAGGCAAATAAAATCCTACATAAAATTCTACTAAAAACAAGTCTGGCATGTACTTAAGCTCTAAAGTCATTTTCGAGTCCTCCAAATTTTAAATTATTAATACGAAAATAGGGATGGAGTTATGGCTATAAAGGTGTTAATTGTAAATAATCTCTACCTTAAAGAAAATAATAATAAAGGTTGGTTAGGTTTCAAGGGCCGGTATTGATTTTGAATAAAATACAATTTTTTTAAGAAATTATTGTCATTTCTCTTTATTATGATAATATTGGTATGGCTCAATTACGTATGGAAAAAAATATCGCCGCGGCCTCGGCGGCACACCTCCATCCGATGGTCCAAATTTTCGATGACGCTAAGGCATAATTGAGGTTCTATGCCGTTAATGTGCCGAATTATCTCATCCTTTAGCTCTTGAATTGTTTCTGGCTTATCGACGTAGACCTTTTCTTTCAAATAACCCCAAAGAAAGAAACCCATGGTGTCGTTGACGTTTAGGTGTCGTTCACATTCAACATCGGCCCTTGAAATTTAACCACCCTTTAGATACGTTGCTGCTTGTAAAAAAAATGTTTTGTGAAAAAAAAACTTTATTTAAAGAAAACAATATTCACATAAAAATTTAATAATAAAAATAAATTATTATTAGAAAAAAAAAAATTTAGTAATAAAAATAAATTTGTTGAACAATTTTTTTTTTTTCATTTTTAAATATTTGAAAATTTAACTGATGTCGCTTTTTGCAAGGCTTAGTTTGATTTACATATACAAAAAAATACTTACAGTTACTTTTTCTATTACTATATTATATTAAAAACCGCCGTCGTGGCCGAATGGGTTGGTGCTTGACTACCAATCGGCAGTGTGTAAGTCCGAATCTCCGTGAAAAAACAAAATGAAGAAAAATTGTTTCTAATAGCAGTCGCCCCTCGGCAAGCAATGGCAAACCTCCGAGTGTATTTCTGCCATGAAAAAGCTCCTCATAAAAAAAATATCCGCCGTTCGGTGTCGGATTAAAACTGCTATGAAAAAATATTCATCATAAAGGCTGATCAATTTAGAGGTATCAGATTTAAATTGAAATAAAATGACGAAAATTCTAATTGATTGGGCCATCTTTATTAATTTTGTGTAGCATCATTCATGACATTTATTTTTAAAGATAATCCCTATCAAATGTTGGCCGCAAGTGCGCCATAATTCGGCCATCCGTAAACACCAATTTTGAATTACTCGCTTTAGGACTTCTGTCGGCATCTGATGAATAACTTTAGTAATGTTTGCTTCGAATGCGTCAATCGAAGCTGGTTTATCCAGTTATTTAAACTTTACATATTCCACAAATAAAATTTTAAAGTTACGATATTACACGATCTTATTGGCCAATTCACTGGTCCGAGGAGAGAAATAAATTGCTCACCGAAACGACGCCGCTGTAAATCCACTGTTTCACGGGCTGTATGAGAAGGAACCCTCTTCATGTTGAAACCAAATATTGTGGAGATCACAGACTTCAATTTCCAGTACCAAAAAGTAGTTTATCATGGCGCAATAACGTACGCCATTCACTGTTACATTAGCGCCAGCCTCGTCTTTGAAGAAAAATCGGCCGATGATTCCTCCAGTCCATAGGCCGTACCAAACGGTTGTTTTCAATGGATGTAATGGCTATTTTATAATTCTTTGCTGCTGCTCTGCAGCCTAAATACAACAATTTGACTTATTGATGTAGCCATTACGCAAAAAAGGGGCTCGTCGCTGAACATTGTTAAGTTGGCCTGAGCGGGCGATGAACACTTTTCACAGAGCGTAGATTTTCGTACTCCAATTATACGATTTGAGGCGTGAGTCTTTCCATGATGAAATGTCAATGAATGCTGAGAAAAATTATGTATTTAGTTTGACAGTAGTCACGCGTGATCTGTAAACAAAACTCTATTGGGAAAAGTAGCTCTAATCTCATCACCCTTTATAATATATTCCACGTACCAAAAAAAGCGTAACCAAGCACAAGTCTGTTTTAAAAAATTATAACATTCATAATATTATATAATACTTCAGTAAATATTAGTGTTCATACTTACTTCGTATTACTTAAATTCAGATTTTTTTAAGTTTGGGATGCTCAAAATTGCCTTCAGAGCTAAGCTCTAATAGGCTTTGTTGCTTATAATTTTAGGTAGAATCGGAATCTACTCGAATCGAAAAAAAATTGACCCACCCTAATGGATGCCCTCAAATATTGCCTGGATAAATATTTGTTTGTTTTTCTGTAATTTTAATCGTCGTTCACACTTTTATGCCTCATTAAAACGAAACCGCAGACAAGTGATGAACATTTACACAATTCAGCATTACTCCAGCAGCATTGCTCGGCATCTCTTCATTGAAGCATCGCCTCACTTGAAACAGAAGGCATCAAAAGTTTTTATATGTAGCTCTATAGTACAATAAGTTTAATGAAATCAAATGGTTTTTTAATTATACATTTGACAGCGAACTGACAGTTCAACACTCATTGAGCTTACGTAGCAATACTTGATTTATGTCAACTCCGGTGAGATAGCAGAGCGAAGGGAGAGAGAGTACAAATACTGACTGAAAATGAAAATGAGTGAATTTGCAATAAATAAAAAGTAGTTGCACCCGTTGGCAGCTAATTAGAAAGACGATATTTTGACCAGCATTGATTACTTTTCTTTTGTTTAATTTTTGCTGATATTATTACAACAAATATCATATATGTATGACCAAATTTCGAACTTTGTACAAGATTTATAAAAATTCGCCAAGTTTCCATGAAAAATTCAAACTTTTTAATCAGAATTAAGAAAAAAATTAGATACGCAGTTTTATTTTATTTTATTTTTTTTCCTTGTTCACTCCTCTCGGGAGCATAGAGCCTTGACAAGACTCTGCCACCGTACACGGTTCTGTGCTGTTTGTTTTTGCACTGTCCCATGAGATGTCGACATCTGCTAGTTCGAACAGCATCGACCTTCTCCAAGTGTTTTTTAGTCGACCGCGACCTCTACTCCCTTGCGGGTTCCAGTTCAGTGCCATTCTCGTGATGGTATTTGGTGGTTTTCTCAATGCGTGACCTATCTATCGCCACTTTCTGCGGTTGATTTGCCTAAGGATGGCTTCTTCATTCGTTAATCTCCACAGTGCGTCGTTGCTGATGGTGTTCGGCCAGAATATTCTGCAGATGATGCAGAGCCATTTCTTGACGAGAGATTGTAACCTCTGTGTGATGGTGTTAGAGACCAGCCATGCTTCGCTTCCGTACAACAATACGGACTTCACCTCTGAGCCGAATATTCATAGTTTAGTGCGCCTGGAGATTTGCGAACTCCCCCATACCGTATACATTCGCCCGAGTGCCGCCCTTCCTTTGTTTAGCCTGCAGTTGACATCTTCATCTGCTCCATCATCTGCCGTGATGATGCAGCCGAGGTAGCAGAAGCTTTCGACGAATTCCACTGGGCATCCGTCAACCAATATCTGACTTGCATTATTGTGGTTAACTCTCATAACTTTTCTCTTGATGATGTTGACCTCCAGTCCGACAGTGCGTGCCAGCGCAATTAATTCGTCCGTCTTCGCTTGCATGTCAAAGAGTTTGTGAGAGAGGAGGCAGACCGCATCGGCAAAGCCCAGGTCCCCAAGATGTCTGGTGAAACTCCATACGATGCCTTTTTTATGCAGGATCATCATGGACGATGGCGAAGAGAAGGGCCGGCAGGGGACAACCTTGTCTTTCGTCTGCGTTGGTAGTGAATGGATTGCTGATATCGCCTTTCTGAAGCACTGCCAGTTCGGAGCTCTCGTAGAGGGCTTTAATGATGATGTGGGGATGAAGAATTTCCGCTCATATTTGCTGGTCGGTAGTCATTAGTTCAAGCTGTATGCCATCTTCGCCCGCAGCTTTGTTGAGCTTTAACTTCTTAATTGCATCCTTAATCTTCGATAGGCTGGGGCAGGATGTTGCTATTTTATTGCTGGTTGTTGTACTGCCCACTTCGAGGCCAGGTATACTACTAAGAGGTATACTTCTAAGAGGCTAGGTACACGCGGTTTTAAAGCCCATTGAATTTTGGTAAAATAAAGTACAAGTTGGAAGTGAAAATACTTCTCGTTGTTAATTTGGCTCCCTGATGACGTTGCGCATTTTCTCCATACAACGAATGCACGGCGTTTCGTTAATTGTTGGTTGGTTGCACAAGAGAATACCGAGGAGTCAATTAGCACTAAGATTGCTATTATTTAACGATTACCGCTGCTTTATTCTACTTATACAGTAGGTAAATATTTTTCCGCTTTAGTTAAACCACTTCAATATGTTCATATTTTTTTCGCTTCCTTAGAGGGCATTAACTGCGCGAGCTGATAATCAAAAATCAAAAAGACGCCTGTGGATGATGACATAGTCTCCAACTTAAACAAAGTCAACGTGAGGCATAGAAGCTGTGCTTATCAGGTCAAGGACGTGCAAGTAAAGGTGCTCAAACTCGAAAGCGATAACGAAGTGGATAATAGATTGTCTTCAGTTGCTTAAAAATTTGGTTTTTTAAGCGAATGGCAGAGTGCTGCAAAAGAGAATGAAGTGTTTTTTCTTGTAGGAAAACATAAAGCGAAATATATAGAAAGTAGAAACTTGGGTATTTTAAATGGTATACATGGTGGGTCTTGCGATAACTGAAGGCAAGATAAAGTGCCTTGTGTCAACAATCAAAAAGTCTACGCGTATTGGACAGCAGGTTGCGATTGACAATTACGAGTTCGCCGTAGTCAAGGACTTCGTCTATCAAAAGATCCGGCGAAGAATAAATAACTCTTGCTAGCAGGTGCGGCTGTGGGCTGGGTAGGGAATCGAAATGCAGAACCCTTTCAACGACGCACAATAAAAACGCTCTACCAATCACTCATCCATCCCGGTTGGCACTGGTCACTGACGAACACCGATGGGCGGTTATTAGGAGCCTTCAAGAGAAATATTCTTCGCAAGATTTATGATCCGATTTGCCTCAATGTTGCATATTGAGTAAGATGAAACCCGCTGAGCCCTATGTAATTGACCTGAGACAAGTATGGCTTGCATGATAGGCCGTGCTCTTGCAAAAGTCACCCTCTTTTCAGACAGTCAGGCTCTGGTCAAAACACTAAGGTTGATAAAGACAACTTACGATCGCTACAACCTCTTCGACGACGAAGCTTTAATCTACTCGTACTTATATGATGTTTCCCAGGATTTTATGGTTTTCATAAAAATAAGCAGATAGGCAATGAACCTTCCTTCTTCAAAAGTCCCCCGCTTTATAAACAGTCAGGCGCTTAGGTCGATAATGGAGAACGAGGATTCCTAAAATTTCTTCGACATTTCGATATATTTGACATAATTTGGGATATGGATTGCAGAAATGCAGTTTACACAAGTTAAGAAGAAGCCTCGAGATATTCCCGACTAACAGGTGTGCTAGTCTAAGCAAAAGCGAACATGAAGCTGCTGAAGGGAGTACTAACGAGTTATTGGACTATTGGAAATTTATACGGCCGGTACGGAGCTCCACACAACGATTTCTATAGGAGTTACTTGGGTGTAAAAACGGAATTCAATACTTCCTGAGCAAATGCTGGAATGAATGAACTTCCGGTTTCTGAGGAGTTAGAAGAACGGGCAGTTTAGGTACAGTCTTGCTGAAGGGCTGATTGAATTTTTGAAAAAAACGGGTTGTTTTAAGGATTCGTTATGTAGGTAGGTAAAAGCGGCAGTCGATATTTAAACCAACTCACTTATACCTTAGTCGTTCCATTGTGATAACACAGTAGCAGTTTACCCGCTACTCCTCGTTAAACCATGTTTTTTAAGTGCGAACCCATTAATCTGGCTGACACGTATATCCCTAAGGTCATCAACATCATTCAGAAACGATGAGCCAAAGTATCTAAAAATAGTGGCATGCCACGCAGGACAGTGACAAAATGGGCTCTTGCTCCTCCTCATTCTTCCAGCTTCTGCAATAGTCGATATGAATTACATTCAATCTTTAAGCATGCCCATCTAAGAGAGAGTGGCCAGTGATCAAAGCCACTAACATTGAAACGTTTTCCTTGACCGATAAAGTACCGCCTTTGAGCGCCTGACGTCCCATTTTCGGCCAAATTCTTGTTGTAGCGTTACATGTCAGACTATCAAACTAGCTCGTGTTGGTAGAAGTGGCAATGCTATTTGTACCATGGAGCTTAAAAGTTGAGAAGGGTATATAGGGAAAGTATTCCTACAATCTCCATACCAAGGGGGAGGCGAGTGGTAGTGCTCTCTACAGCTGATTTGTCTGCCTTATAATTCTCTAGTGGGTCACTATGCCCTGCCACCCATATCAAATGGATGCATGAATATTCCGCAATCTCATTACGAAGCCTCCGGCATTTGCGAACAATAATGGAATTAGTGACAACCCCACCAAGAGATTTAATCGATGCTTGGCTATCGATGTGAATATAGATTTTTAAAGGTAGTCACATTTTTGCCTAACCAGACAGCTACCTCATTAATGGCTAGAGTTTCAGCCTGAGATATGTTAGAGTGATTAGGAAGGCGTGTCGAAAAGCTTACTTTTAGTTTCTTGCAGTAGACACCAAAGCCAACTTTATCGTCTAGCTTTAAGCCAACAGTAAAGAAGCGTAGGCAGTTACTCCGACCAGGCATATTGCCAACCCATCAACGTCTAGCTGCGAGTCTTGTACTAATTTACCTATTAAAATATGGTTCATCCAAACAATAATCAACAGTATTAGTAGGACCCAGACCAAGTATCATGGCCGAGTGTATAACACCTACCTACGTAAGAATAACATTTGTTGGGAGAGACCTGAAAAAGTATTTTCTGTGCACCGCAATAAGCTTCTGTGGCTATCGAGTGACATCTATTTCATATCGGTCGCTCTAACCTGAATAAGTCGTATAAGAGTGGCAAAATGGTTATTTGGTTACTACCTACCTTCGATGCACAAAGCCATATCCATCTGAAAAAGGAAAGATCAGGTCACGTATTAGAAGTCTCTCGTCATACTTCCCGGTTGTATTTAACAGATAACTCCCGATAAAGTGGTCCTTAGAGTGTTCCGAGTTGCTTCAGTCTACTGCACTGTCTCAAGTGCAGCAGTTTGTGAGATCAGTTAAGAGATAACAATCGACCTCATGGCCTGGGAACGAGTGTATGCGTGAGATTTTAGGAAAAAATGTCGCGGAACGGAGATGTCAAACCATGCAGCGGTGACAAAACCAATGGAACACTGAATCGAGTGGCAGAGGGATGGCGAAGCTGATTCGTACAATAGGTAAATGAGTTGAAAGGAACTTCGGGGAAGTGGGCTATTTCATCACTCGGTTCCTCTCCGGTCACGAATACTTCCGGAAATATCTATACCACATGGGGAAATATACTGTGAAGCGCGAGCGATGATGTAGAACACACGTTTTTTAGTTGTGACATATGACTCGCGGATGCTCTGAGTGAGCAGATTAGCGACATCACGCTGACCAACGTGATCAGCAAAACGCTTGACAGTGAGGATAACTGGAGTGCGATTAAATGATACGTTGAAGGCGTATTATGGAGAAAAACGATAGGCCTCGACGCAGTAGAACAAAACCAAGCTGCACAGATAGAGACACAAGAAGTCAAGCCTATAGCACGAATGCTGGCTACAAATATGGTGGGCCCAGACGTGGGTGAATAGAATTGGTCCTTTATGGATGACGTTCTAGGATCTCCCGAAGTAATGCAGAAAATATTCCCGGGAAGGGTGTCTCCCCAGAAGGAGATGAGGGATTGTTTTAGTCGCCCCACCACTCGACGCAGAAGAAGACGATCCCTGTGGGAAAGCATTTTGAATCCAACTTTACAAACTAAAAACAAAAACCAGAAAACAAAGAGTGCCCGAAGGCAATTTGTACAAAAGATTGTGTATCTTTGAACATTAGAGAGGGTCGAAAGCAGCAGAAGATGGAGAAAAGAGTAAAGTGGATTAATCAAAGAAGTAAAATTGGTGCAGATAGTCGTTAGCCTTCAGTTGAAAGCAGTAAGCAAATAATTCAAGGTCCTTGTGTAAACTTTTCATCAAGTTCGCAGCTTCAGCGCTGAATCCGCACAGAGAGCTATGAAGATAAGCTATTATGGGCCTTAGCATTTCAAAGTTTAAAATGCTTCCTCATTTCTCAAAGCTTCAAAAATAATAAGCCTACATATTAATTTTCGGATCACTTCTGATCAAGTCATTTCAAATCATGCCAGACAACAAATACAAAATACTCATTTCGCCCTTCGGTTTTATTCACTCAATAGGTTTTTATTATTAAAGTTTTTGTTGTTGATTTTTTTCTCTATAATCTTATTATTCGTTTATTTTGTATTTATGTTTACATTACAATAATATATATATATATATGTATATATAGTGAGTATTGTATGTATGTGTATATGTGTATATATATTTATTCATTACAATACTTGTTTGCTTTAGTTTACTTTTAATGCTTTTATCGATTTTTCTCGATTCAGACGAGTATGCGCCGCTATCGACTTTTTGTGGTAACATTTAACAGTTGTCAATATTTTTGTTTACTTAAAATATCAATACATAATTCATATTTTTTTATGCTGTGTTGAGTTATTTTTCTTTAATTTCTACTAAAATTAGTGTGTTGTGAAAATTAAAAGGTATGGTACATTTTTTATTTATAAAATAAATAATTAAAAATATAAGTATACTATACCGTTAAACTAATATAGTTGAAGCACAAATAAATGTATGTAATAAATGTTTGCAGTTTTACTTAGGTTCTGGGAAAAAAATTATTTATAATAATCATACTTTCATATGTTACTTATAGAACTTTTTTGGGCTATAATTTTATAATTTTTATTATATTTTTTTCATATAGCTTACAATCAGTAATATCATTCGGTTTATAAGCTTACTTTTCGAGCTTGATTTATTGTTTTTTTTAACTTTATTGATCTTTGTTTCTGTGTTTCAAGCTATTAGGTACATTATAAATTTTAGTATTTGTTTTTGTTTATCTACAAAAACCGAAAATTCAAGACACATAGAAGAAAAAATATTGGAACAAACCCATAAATGTCATAAAAATAATTTTAAATAAGGTGTGGCTACTGTGGCTCACTATCTCTTGTTCGCACTTTTATTCCAGTATTCCTTTCTCCCTCTCTCTCTCTCTCTCTGTTAATTTAATGCTTGTGCTTGACGTCGTTTCCTCTATATTTCTCTACCTCGCCTCACAATGTCCTTCCTTTATTCACGCTACTTACCTTTCTCTCTCTCTCTCTCTCTTACTCTCTAACTTTCCCTCTCTATTTTTTAAAGGTGAGTCCGCACGACTTGACGTTTAGGATTGCCTCTTTTTCTTTGCGTTTGGTTGCAATTCCCAAACATCTATCCTAACAGATATCGGCAAAAATCTTCTAAGAAAATGAAAATGTGCCAAACTTAATGATGGGCCGCACTTCAGCACGTTCGCTGACAAACATTTGGGCATTCCCACTGCAGTCAGTTTTACGTTACCGGCCCGACGCGGATTTTTATTCGGCCAAGGATTGTCCCTCCAGCAACATTCCCCTTACATGTATGGAGAATGTTTATGTTGCTATAGCAACAACAAAACTTTGGAAGAAATTTTGTATAATTTATTTATAATTTATCTGATCAAGAACGGCAAATCCGCCTAAGCAGCGCTTGTGCTTGACATCGTGTCATCTAGTATTTTTTTCACTCGTTACTCTCTAATGTCCCTCTCTTTCTTCTATTTCCTTTTTCACTATTTCTCCCAATTTCTCTCTCCCTCTCTCTCCCCCCTCTCTTTCTCTATCTATCTTTCTCTTTATCTCCCTCTCTCTCTCTTATTATGTTGTCTATGTTTCATGTCCCTGTTCTACTATCTCTCCCTCTCTTACCTGTCACTTTCCCTATGCTCTCTCTCTAATCCCTCTTATACCACTCTTTGTTTTGCATCTGACTCTTCCACATTTATTTACACATACGTCATATATATTATGAATGTATAATACATAGAATTTTGTTGTATTTTACTCGTCATAGATTTAATTATTTTACTTATGTATATGTTTATGTGTATGTATGTATGAATATCTCCCATTTTGCATGTTCACTAAATTTTGTTACTTATTTGTGTATTGGTTGATTGATCAAGGAGGCTGGTTTCAGTAATATCATTCGTTTAAAATTAATCATTTTTCCTTAATTTTTGTATTTGTTGCTTTCTCTGTTTCTTCAAAAACGAACTTACACTTTAATTTTTGCGTTAATTGTTTGATGCTCGCCAATCGTTCCACGGTAATTTTCAACCAACTGTCAAAATCGGCTGCTGCGCAACTTCGTGTGTAAAAATCAACTGTTTTGCTTTCCCCTTGTATCTCCAATTTTTGTGATCAGCAGGCTGTCAAAATCAGCTATTGAATTTTGTTGGTTTGGAAATTGTCAACATCAGCTGTTTGGGTGTCCTTTTTACAGACATTTTCTTAATCAGCTGTTACTGAAAGAGTGTCACACTCAATTTTCTATTTTTTATCTTTATTATGCAATTTTTTTTACTTTTTATTTCTTACCAAGGTACAACATTTAGGTATTTTACTACTTCTGCTTCTTATTGATTCCCTTTCATAACAATATTTCCACTAATTTATCTATTTTCTTCGTTTTTATTCTATTTGCTTTCTGCACTCTTTTATTTCTTTGCCTACACATTTCTTTACCCTACATACATATCTATATCTATTCAACATTTATTTAAACTCTTTTTAGCTGCAAAATAACTATACATATATTCTCTCTATTGCTAAAATGATATGATTGTGATGTGAAAAAGTTGCAACTAAAGTTTCTATAATATAAAGCATCTGTATACAAGTACACCTGCACTCTACTACTCTGTGAATATATTTTTTAAGTACACATTTCCTACTTTGTCTTCATTTTGTAAAATAGAAAATGATATGACAAATTTTTTTAAATTAAACTATTGGGAGGTTGAATTAGTTTTAAAGGTGACACACAGATGGCGCTATTTATCACTTTATCGCGTTGGTAATACTGAATATATATTCATGACAAAGCCTCATCCCTAGGCTTTGTTTATCAGTATCTGTCATTTCGCTGAAGTATAAACAACGCAGTGTTTTCGTGCTCTGAGTATGTCAACTTTCGTGCCGTCGAAACGCAATTTGCGGGAAGCTTTGCTTTTCTGCTTCAATTTGAAAAAAATACAGCCGAAGCCCGTGAATTGCTGCAGGAGGCCTACCCAGACCATACTCCGTCGATTTCAACATGTGAGAACTGCTTTCGACGATTCAAAAGTGGTGATTTTCACACCGAAGACAAGGAGCGTCTTGGCCAGCCCAAAAAGTTCGAGGACGCGGAATTGGGGGAATTGGTAAACGAGGACTCGTGCCAAACCCAAGAAGTGCTTGCTGAATCATTGGGCGTTGATAAATCAACCGTTTGCAAGCGTCTAAAAGCAATGGGAATGATCCAAAAGCAAGGACATTGGGTCCCGTACGAGTTGAAGCTGCGCGACGTCGAACGGCGATTTTTTACATGCGAATTGCTGATCGAGCGACAAAATCGGAAGGGTTTTTTGCATCGGGTGGTGACTGGCGACGAAAAATGGATCCACTACGATAACCCAAAACGCAAAAAATCATGGGGTTTGCCCGGCCACGCATCAACGTAGACGGCCAAGCAGAATATTCACGGCAAGAAAATCATGCTCTGCATTTGGTGGGATCAGGTCGGCGTCGTATATTTTGAGCTGCTCCAACCGGGCGAAACAATCACGGGGGATCGTTACCGACTGCAATTGATGCGTTTAAGCCGGGCATTGAAAGAAAAACGGTCGGAAACGGTAAAAACGCACGACAAGGTTATTTTGCAACATGACAACGCTCGGCCGCATGTTGCTCAACCTGTCAAAAAATACCTTGGAACGCTTGGCTGGGAAGTGTTACCCCACCCGCCGTATAGTCCAGACATAGCTCCCTCCGATTATCATTTGTTCCGGCATATGAGTCTCGATTTGGCGGACCAGCGGTTCTCCTCGTACGAGGCTACCAAAATGTGGGTTGAGTCATGGATAGCCAAGCAGCGGCCAGAATTTTGGAGAAACGGCATCCGGAAATTGCCCCAAAGATGGGCGAAAGTTGTAGCTAGCGATGGTCAATACTTCGAATAAAATATTTTGTACCGTTTTTTCACAATAAAGCCCCAAATCTTCGAAAAAAACCTTTAAAACTAATTCAACCTCCCAATACATATCCCAAAGTTTGCACTGCTTTCGCATTATAGTAAGCTTTGGTGCGCTCTTGAATGGTGAAGGGCAAATTTGGATTTTATATTTAGAAATTTTGAAATCGTATTAACATATCAGCTCATATCTCACTTTGACTCGGCTTTAATTTCGAAAGCTTATATGCGAAAGCATGAAAGCTTAAATTATTAAACACAATAAAGTTCACTAACAGGTGAAAGCTTTATTTTTATCAGGTTAACAAATTACGAGCTTTTTAACGACCATATGAGAATTGGTTTCACGCGTTCTGGGGAAGCCAAAACTAATTTCAGTTTTTTATTTATTAACTACCTGTTCAGAACTTATAGTATGTATCATTTTTCCCAATAATAAGCTAGTGAATTTTATAAATGTACATCAATGGCAGGAGAATGGTCTCTTTTTGGTTAAAGCTGAAATTTCTCTATTTATACTGCTGTTCCTCGGAGCTATCTCTTATTTTATATTTGGAAATTCTGCGATTCAAAATATAATGGTGAAAGTTAGAGTTTGAGCTTTCACTGGTGATTTTGAATCGCACTCGCCCTTTACTACATTTTCAGAGTGAGCTTGAAACTCTCATCTAACTAAAGTTTATAAATAAAACAAAAAAAAAGCTTTCAGTAGGTGGTAGAATCTTTTTGTTAAAGTTAGCCACCGGCAATTCTTTGAAAGCTTTGCAAGTTTTTGAAGCTTTCAAGCCTTCTCAGCTTTGCTTCTTTGCTGAATGAAGATTTAATACGAGGAGCGCGTTTATTCATATTTCATATCAATTTGAGGTATCGAAATCCTACTTTTTAAGATGTTGAGGGCAAAAACAAATCCGCATTATTTGCGGATGAAATATATGCCTTAAAGTCATACTACTTCGAATATAGTTATAATGATTTTAACTACAGAAATTACAAACAATCTCATTCCCTTTAACAGATTGAAGAGGAAATCAACAATAGATGTCATGTGCTAAAAAGCTATAATTTTGGAATGATTGCACCACTGGGTTCTTTCCATGCATGTCTCGTAGAGTACCTTAGTTTTAAATATAAATATTCTTAATTATTATTAAACAGATCGCAATAAATAAATGGAAAATAAAAATAAAATATTAGCATACAATGATTTACAGTATTAATTGGATAAAGCCAACTTCTTTGGAATGAAAAATTTAACATTAAGTACTATTTAGTATATCGCTTGAAAAATTTCTTAAACGAAAAACCTTCCACAGATGTGAAGAAGAGATTTTTAGCATGGTTAGCTTCTACGGAAACTCGTGTATATCAACATTTATCTTCCAAAACCACTACTAAATTTTTCGCCTATATTGAAAGCCGTCAAAGTTCTCCTATCAAAAGGTTGAAAAAGCAGAGTGTTCAAATTCCTCTAAAAACCGTTTTATGAATGGATCAACAAAAACTTTCAGTTCTCATATGTTTAATCTTAACATAAGAATTAAACATAAAACGTCGATAGCCTCTATTTGCTAGTTGTCTTAACTGTATAATATGTATAATCGTAAATCAAGTAAATAAATAAATAAATAAATAAATAAAAAATAAAAATAAAAAAATACTGTAGTCATAACGCATATTTTTTTAATTTCTAAATAAATGAATAAATTTTTAAATAAATAAATAAATAAAAAATAAAAATAAAAAAATACTATAGCCATAACTCATATTTTTTAAATTTCGTCCATTTGGTTTAATAGATTTTTTGACGATATAACCAAATTACAAACTGCTCGTCTACGTCCACCAACTTTGTTATGTCGCGCATTCCCTGTACCAATTTTTCTATGAAAAATCTATATTTCACAAACAGAAATCTTTACCTTAAAGCTTACATTTTCGTTTAGCATATTTTTTTATCATAATCATTTTTAAATAATTAATAAATTTAATTTAATTTAAATTAGCATAATTTATTTTTATTTCATTTGATTTTATTTTATTTCATTTTTCTTTATTTCATTTTATTTGATTTTATTTTGTTTCATTTTTTTTATTTCTTTTTATTTCATTTTATTGCATTTTATTATATTTTATTTTGTTTTATTTAATTATCAAATGAACTTTTATATACTTTTATATGTACAAGTTACAATTGGGCAACGCTTCTCAAAAATGTTTACGAATCCTTAATAAAAAGAGCAAAAAAAAAAACAAAAAAACTTTAATGCATTTGGTTTTTTATTTTATTTATTTTTCATTATTTTACTAAACACAAAAAAGCACTTTTAATATAATTTCATTTTATTTTCTTTTGTTTTGTTTCCTCATACTGTATTTTATTTTAATCTGTTCATTCAAATTTTTTATTACATTTTGTTTTCTTTATTTTATTTATTTTTCATTATTTTATTTTAATTATTTTTATTTCTTTCAAAAACAAAAAAACCTTCGATTTAATTTCATTTCATTTTCTCATACTGTATTTTATTTTAATCTGTTCAATTAAATGTTTTTAATGCATTTGGTTTTCTTTATTTTAGTTATTTAGTTATATCTTTCAAAAAAACCAAAAAAAAAAACCTTAAATGTAATTTTAAGCAATTAACAGAATAATTTTTACTTTATCATACTGTATTTTAATATATTCTGTTAAATCAATTTTTTTTATTTCACTTGGCTTTTTTATTTTATTTACTTTTTATTATTTTATTCAAACCAAAACAAAAACATAAAACAAAAAAAAACCTTTAATATAATTTCGTTTTATTTTGTTCCGTTTTATTTTCTGATACTGTATTTTATTTTAATCTGTGTCATTTTTATTACATTGGTTTTTTTTTACTTTTCATTATTTTATTTTATTTATTTTTTATTATTTTATTTAAAACAAAAAACAAGAAACACTTTAATGTAATTTAATTTTACTTTCTATGGTTTTATTTCCTTATACTGTATTTTATTTCCTTCTGTTAAATTAAATTTTTTTATTAAATTTTGCTTTCTTTATTTTATTTATTTTTTATTACTTTATTTTAGTTAGTTTTATTTTATTATTTTAACCTTATTTTGTTTGTTATTGGTTGATCTTATTGTATTTTATCTTTCTTCACCTTATTTTATACTATTTCATATTGCTCTTTCCCATTTTTATTTTATTTTGCAATATTTTACTTTATTTTATTATTTTTTTCCATTTTACCTTATTTTATTTTATTTTATTTTATTTTATTTCATTTCATTTTGATTTTTAAATTTTTATTTTACTTTGCCTTATTTTACTTAATTCTATTTTAATTAAATTATAATTTTAATTTTTTTTTTATTTTACCTTATTTTATTTCATTTGAATTTTTTAATTTTATTTTATTTTGCCTTATTTTACTTTATTTTATTTTACTTAAATTATTATTTTACTTAATTTTAATTTTTTTTATTTAATTATATTTATTTTAGTTTGTTTCATTTACTTTATTTCATTATGTATTATTTTATTCTTTTATATTTAAACTTTTATTAAATTGAATTCACTTAATTATTCTAAATTTTTTTATTATTTCGCTTTTTTTATTATTTCGCTTTTTGTTTAGGTTTCTTTATGTTTTATCTTATCTAACTTTTATTATTTCATTTTATTTTCTCATTCTACTTCATAAATTGTATTTACTTTATTTTACTTTAATTTATCTTTCTTCATTTTGCTTTTTGTAATATTTCATTTCATTTAATTTTATTTATTGTATTTCAGTTTTTTATTTTTATTTCGGTTTATTCAATTTTTCTTTACTTATTTTTAATTTCTTCTTCTTTATTTGCTATTCGTAATCGAATGTAAGCGATTATACAAATTAAAAGTAATACATTTTTTTTACAAACTTTTTATGTTTGTTTTTTTAATTTAAATTTTGTGTTTTATGTTCCTCAACCAAGAAAAGTCACGCCCGATACCTCTTCCTCTTTGAATTTTTAATTTAATTTCATTAGATTTCATTTTATTTTATTGTATTTTATTTTATTCTATTTTAGTTTTTATTTTGTTACATTTTATTTACTTTATTTTGTTTAAATTTATTTTATTAAATTATTTCATTTTATTTTAATTTACTTTTATTATATTTTTTTCTTTTGAACTTTTTTTAATTTACCTTATTTTGTTTTATTTTATTTCACTTACCTTATTTTGCTTCATTTTTTTATATTTTCATTTTTTCTTTTTTTTATTTTGTTTTTTTAAATGAATATTTTCTCATTTTCTTTTAATTTTATTTATTTTTATTATTTATTTTACTTCATTTTACTTCATTTAATTTCTTATTTTATGTTATTTAATTTTATTTTGATTTAATTTAATATTAGTTTTTAAGTTTTTAGCTGTTATTAGTTTTATTATTTATTTTGTTCAATCTTGCTTTATCTTATTTTATTATATTTACTAATTTAATTTAATTGAAAATAGGTATAAATGCAAAACCCTAATAAGAATAAATATTTTAAACAGAAATATTTTCATTAAGAATACGAGCTGCTTAATTCTTCTTATAATTCCTGAGCACTATTGCAACTAAAAAACCCCTTGAGAGATACTTGTAAAAATATTTTAACTAGAACTTTTTTTTCGTAAATTAAGCTAATAAATGTAATGCAAATTTTTACAACAAATGCGAGCTATGAAATAATAGCTTAAATAAATTAAATATTTCCTACAATAATTCGTAACATTAGCTATACTTGTTCACTACTACTTGCCCTTACATTTCATAGTTTGCTATAATTTTCTTTTTTTTCTAGCTTCAAACCTCCTTGAAATTTGTTCCATACTTGTGTACTTGCATAAAATTTCATGAGTGCCAGCAAGGCTCACGTTAGCATATACATATATACGAGTATGTTGATATATAGCTGTATGTAGGTATGTATGTATGTGAGATGTTTATGTACTTATGTATGTGCTTGTATATAACATTAACTGCTGCTACACTACTTTGTTGTATTTAAAAATATATATTTTTTAACATTTAGTATTTGTAGTTTGGTGCGCACAAAAAATATTTCTCTTTAAACTGGCATTCAAAATTTTCCAATAATTTGTTTATGCTAAATATTCGCTGTAAATAAATGTAAAAATAATTTATGCAAATTTTTATCGATTTTCTATAAATCGCAATAAACTTAGCAAGGCAACTAAAAATATAAAATTCTTTGCTTTAGCAGGCCATTTTCCAAGATATGTTTGCAGTAGTATTTTGCTTAACCACTCTCAGTTTACGGTTTCGTTTTCCCTTACATTCCTACGTGTATAAGTTTTTTCATATTTTTTAACATTTTATTTGTTACAAATTCTTCACTGAGCTGATTTGCTTTGCTATCGTGTCGCTGCACATTCAAGTTGATTGTTTTTCATTACCATGTTTGCGTTCTTTTGGTTAGTACATTTTTAATTTCGTTTTGTGTTTTTGCTTTTTCAATTTCTTTTGCTTTCATTTGAATTTTTTTTATTTTTTATTTTATTTACTTTTCATATTTTTTTTATTTTTACTCATTTTATATCTAAATTTATTGGTACGTCATATTTTTAATATTTTTGAACAGTTCATGAAAGTTTTAATCGAAAAAACACATCTAGAATTATTTTGGTAATTTTGAATTAAATATAAAATTCACTAGTAAATATAACTACTTTTTTTGTTGCGATTTCGCTTACTGCTCAATTAACTATCAATGTAACAAAACAAACTGGCATAGAGGATAGTTGTTGTACATATACGAGTCATAGTAGAGGCCAACGCTGTGAGGTGTAAATTATTTTGTTAGCAGACGTTTTTTTTTAGTTGCACTAGTTCACCAGCTGCCACTCTCCAATTCCCATGTAAAACCGCTCGCTGATTCCGCAAATGGAGTTAATTTTTTTTGTGTACAAATTTTCAAGATATTTGCATTGAAATTGTTGATATATATGCACAACATTCAGAAAAACTATTTTTTTGCAAATTTTTTTTTGTGTGAAAAAATGAAAACATTAACAGAGAGCTTTCGCAATTTTCCCTTATTAAATTTAAGATAGAACTGGGTTGGGCTGAGCCTATATGCCTTTGTTCTGGCCGAGATGTCTCAACCTTCTCCGCGCTATAGTTCACATTCAAGGAGAATACCCGTGAGCATTCTCAGTTTATCCTTGGGGAGTGTTATGAGTTTCCTAAACCTCTTTTGATTCTACCCGGCCAGTCAAGCCTATAGTAACAAATTGGATACGCGTAACGACTAGTACTCAAGAGGTAAATACTTGATATTTCGACCATCTCACACTAATTATACCGTTCTACCCTCGGTATCCACTCTCCCTAAGCCATCAGACACATTTAATGGTAATGGTAAAGATGTTTGGTAATTGTAATAGTGGTAATTGTTTTGGAATAGTAATGGTATTGATATTCGTAATAATAATATATAGGTCGTGGTAAAGATAAAAGTAATGGTAAGGGTAATTGTAATGGTAATTGTATGGTACTGGTAATGGTAATGGTAATATATAAGTCGATTTCGTGGTAAAGATAAAAGTAATGTAAGGGTAATATTAATGGTAATGGTATTGGCAATGGTACTGGTAATTATATTGGTAATGGTAATATATAGGTCGTGGTCATGGTAAAAATGAAAGAACTTCAAATGGTATGGGCGATCGTAATGGTAAGGGAATAATAATGGTAAAAGTAATGGAACGGCTATGGTATTGTTAATGGTAATGATAATGGTATTGGTAATGCCAATGGTAATGGTAATATATAGATTGTGGTAAAAATAAAAGCACTTAAAGTAGTATAGGCGGTCGTAATGGTAAGGGTAATAATAATGGTAATGGTATTGGAAAGGTAATGGTAATTGTAACGATACTGGCAATGGTTATATGTATATAGGTCATGGTCATGATGAAGATAAAAGTACTTGAAATGGTATAAGCGATCCTAATGGTAAGGGCAATTGTAATGGTAAAGGTATTGGAATGGTAATGGTATTGCTCGTGGTCATGGTCGTGATAATGCTACTGATAATATTTATGGTAACGCTGTCCTGGTACCTTTGTAATTTTGATCACAATTCATTTCGATTCGTTCATAGATTATTTCACATATTTTAAAACCACTTAAGATCGCATTATCAATGATTTGAAGCCTTGGAATGGTTATGCACTTCTCTGAAGTTATTTATCTCTCCCTCAAATAAACGTAAATAATCGAAAAAGTTCTCTCTCGATGAACAAAACTAACACTTTATAAGACCCTCATAATACCCGTATGTTGCATATGTCTGGACGATGACAACATCCGATGAGACGTCACTTGGAGTGTTTGAGAGAAAGATTCTACGGATGATTTTTGGGCCTTGGCACATTGGCGACGGCGAGTATCGCAGGCAATGGAACAATGAGCTGTATGAGTTTTACAACGACAAAGACTTAGCGCAGCGAATAAAAATCTAGCAGCTTCGTTGGAAAAAGGAATGACTGGCGCGCTTTGTTAAAGTCGGCCAAAATCGAGTAAATGGTTATTGCGCCGATCAAGAAGAAGAAAAAGATGGCGAAACTCAAATGTATGGCTTGAAAAACTTCATAGGAGTGTATCCCTCTTCCAACTTTTCCATCCATTTTCCAGCATTCGCTAATGCCCAGTTGTAAGTCTTACATACTGCCCAACTGAAAATAAAAGATCGACTCGCAGCCGTGAAATACGGGTAATGATCCCCAATGACTGGGAGAAATTCAATGTCCCTGGCTATTTTTTAGTACCTCTCTCAGAGCTAAGACAATAACCGGTATTTGATGCTTAATCGGCGCCCTGGTGCCAAAGTCTTTGGTATAAACTTTCAGCGCTTGGACGTGCTCCTGAGAGCTTAACTAATTCCAAATGGGACAGCAGCGTGCATTTCGCATCCTCCCTAACTCTCGCGCTCTACTATAACTCCGTTTTCTTATTAATAACACGTTTAGATTTAGTAACAATATTTTCCTATCAATATACATATTTAAACTATACAAATAGATTTCATCAAAACTGTTCTAACATAATTACATGCATACGTAAATGCAAAATCATCAAAAACTTTTTACCTCACAAACCCTTCACTAATTTCCCAAATATGTCCACACTCCAACCGTGGTGCTTATTTCATTGATTTCCTCGTTAAATTTATTGCGCGAATGGATTGTGTGGCTGGGCACCAGGTATATCAAGATTACCGCCCGAGGTCTGATAGGTGCCGTAGCTGTTGCCAGTGCCACCATTTGGATTCATCTCGTTCAGACGCGCATTGGAAAGCGCGCGCGGTATCGGATTACTGGGCACACCATGTGGCGCCAGATGTGAGGTCTCCTCCGCCACCTGTAAATATATAATATTAGTATTTCAATATACTTAGTACCTTTCTTGGCGCTATCCAAAAGCTTACCTGACGTGGATCCTCCGTTGGTGGCAGTTCCGAGATGAAGCCCTGATCTTTGCGATAGAAGTTCACAAAGATGAAAATACCTAAGACCACGAGGCAAACCAAGCCATAGCCGCGGAATGTTTTCGTAGTACCGTAGTATGTGACAAACATACCGCCAATGATCGCACCACAACCGCGTCCCAGTCCGTGGTGTATGCCCTGTAAGACGCCCTGTGCTGAGGCTCTGAGATGTTTGGGTGTATTGTGCGCAATATATGAACAGGAGGCGGCCCATACGGCGGCATGCGTGATGCCCTGCATCAGTTCGAATGGCAGTACCATCCATGGGTTGGTCGTATATGAAATATATAAGAAGCGTAGCACATTGCCCATCAATCCCAGGCACAACACTTTAATGTGACCGATTTGCGTGATGAAACGGAAGCTGTAGAAGTAAGCAAAAATCTCGGATACGTGATTAATCACCGAAGCAACTCCGAAGAGCGTTGGTGTGCCACCGTAATCTTGCAGATGCCAGAAAAGGAAGGTGAAAATCAAGCCAATGCCAAAGCCCATGAACCAGGCCACGAATAGGAAGGAAATGGTTTTAATATCCTTAAAATGTGTCAACACAGTCAGCCACTCGGGCATTTCCTTAGTGGTTTGAGCAAATATTTTCGACTGTGCACCGACAGCAGCCTGTGGTGCCTTACCCACCACTGCCGAACCACTACCAACCGCCAACGAAGGCAGATTCAGCTGCGCGGCCAGCTCGGCCATAGACTCATCTTCTGCTTGTTTATTGGCCGCAATATCTGGATTCTCAGCGGGCTGTTGCTCCATATCGATTGGATCATATTTGAATGTAATCTTTGCCGCCGAAGCGATGGCACAAGACATCAGCACCGAGAAGATGGCAAAGCAGATATTATAATTTTTTTCCATATGTCCAGCACCACAAGGGTGATGCGAGAAGCGTGTAGAATGATCGAGCACTATACCGACAACAAACATGGAAATACCCCAGCCGAGTGAGCCGAACATGCGCTGATGGCCATATTTATCCGCGTCGTCGCCAAGCAAAGTTATGACCGCTGAATCGGCAAGTGTAATGGCGGGAGCGCTAAAGAACTCGCCTATCAAAATGACAAGCAAAAGCAGAAAGAAGGCTTTTTGGATGTCCTGTTTGGAGAAATAAAGAAATAATTTCATAACAAAAATGCGGACATTGCAGGACTCACCGGTGTACGGTAGACCATGGAGGAGAAGATCGGGCTGACATAGTCCTGATGTTGTTTGTGATCGTAGTTACTAACAAAATTGATGTGGATGGGTGAGATGCCGGCGTCGATGCGGGGTATCAAAGAACGCTTGCGTCTTAAACGAGAAGGAAAAATAAAATAAATGGTAATAGCAAACACTACAGCATTGGCTCTTCAAAAGAACATAAATCCATAGTGTAACGTACTTCAACAAGCCGCCTGAACTCACCTAATATGCGAGTCCTCCTCCATTTTAATAGCGGGCATCGCGGCAGCACCACGTAAAGCTGCGGGCGTATCGAAACTCTCAGTGCTTTCTTTATTCATATCGGCCATATCATAAGCGGAGAGGTCACGTTTGGTGCGCGTTAAAGTCAAAACGAAATCGGTTTCATTCTTACGTTCGATGCAATTTACAGCTTCTGGTTTAATGAAACTCAAGGGAATTGTAAACAGCACCCAGCAAGCGAGTGAGGCCAAAAGCAATTTCTTGCCCTGACGACAACTGTAAAAGAAAAAACAAATATAAAGCAAGGGATAAGGGCGAAATGAGCCAGCCCCTCTTACTCTAAGTACTTACCGATCAGCGTACGAGCCCCAGAAGGGCGCCGATAAGAACTCCACAAATGGACGCATACCAATCAATATGCCACATTGGCCCGGATTCATGCCCATCTGTTTAAAGTATACGCCCATCAGCGGGAAGAGCGAACCAAAAGCTGCGAAGAAGAAGAAATAGAAAGCCTTCACCGGTATGAGTTCGTGTTCAGTGGGACCGAAAAGCATTTCGATAATATCGGCATGACCGCGTATTTTGTGCGTTGATTCCTTGGCCTCGGGATAGCTGCACAAAGGAAAATATGATTAAATATATTTATTAAGAATATCTTTAACTGCTCAGAATGCACTTACAGCGTTGGATCCACTTCACCAGTGGCTTCCACATCAACACGCGGACGTGCTGCCATGCCATATGGTTGCTGTGGTACTGCACCTAAACCAGCATTCGGCATGGCTTGGCCACCATAGCCACCACTTTGGTCATAACCGCCACCGCTTTGGTCATAACCTCCACCTGTTTGATCGTAACCGCCCATCTGTTGGCCATAACCACCGCCGCCGCCGTAGCTGGATTGCTGTTCATAGCCACCGCCTCCGCCACCACCAGCAAATGGATTGGGCGTGCCACCATACTGAGCCATGCCTATGTAACTTTTATTTGGATCCCCACTATCTGTTGTAGACAGTTGCAATTTTTGGTATGCAAACTCGAATTTCTAACGTAACAATAGCGCTATTGTCCTTGTGTTTTTTTCTTGTTTTTGTTTTAAATATGGTTCGTTGTTCTTGTGTTTTTTTTCTGCGTATTCTTTCGTGCGGTTCTTTTATTTTGTCGCCTCCTAGTCCTTACAAAGTTCTCGTTCGTTGGCCTCACTTAATCTCGCCTGCTAATGATGCTTACGGCTCGTTAACTTTCTTTCCTCTTACTCCCTTCTATTTTTTAATTAAACCTTTTGGATTTTCGTTTAAGCGTTAGCGTTGCACTTTCATTGTTCACGTCTTTTTTCATTAATAATCATTCATGAACTCATTGCTCCTACGAGTAATATTCTGCTTTGTTATCTGAAAAGAAATGAATATAAAAGGGAAAATTAAACTTGGTTTGAAAAATGCCATCGAGGAGCAGATGCAATGCGCTGGTGAATAAAAATTTTGAGCAGACTTCGGAAAATCTTGATAGTATTTTTTATTATTCCCTATATTTTGATATATTGAAAGATGATAAGGATTATAAAATTGCTTAAATATCCTGCTGCAATATTTGATTTAAAATCTCAGAAGTAGTGGAAGTGAGGAAGCATAAAATTATTGTTAGTGTCACTAAGAAATTCTGAACGGCTTGCGGCAGCTATTCAAATTTGAATTAGAAATTTTGTAGCAATTTTAAATGTAGGTGCATCAAATCGTCTTTTAAGTGTTAAATGCAACTTTTTTTGAATCTCCAGCTTACAGGTGAAAGTAAAAAAAGTAAACCACAATATTCAATTGCCCAATTGGAGTCTGGAAGACAACTTTAATTGGCCCCAACTGCAGCCATCGGATGTAGAGAGCTCAGTGGATAGTCGATTAGCGCGCAACAACCTTTACTATCTAACCCCAGTAATCAAGCTTTATACGCTCTAAGTTGCCCCAGTGGCTCATTTACAATAAAAATATATTTTCTTTAAATTTTTTTTATACAGTGCATATCCAAATGATTAGGTTCGCCACATATTGATAAGTTTTGCCTACATATTTTGTTTTTTTACAGATTAATTTTATTTACATTTTTTAAATATTTCATTCCACTTTACTCCATTTTATATATTTCACAGAGAAATCTGTAAATAGCTGTCTGAACAGTATCAACTGTTTTTGGCACTTAAAGACGACCTGATACCCATGGTATTGGAGGAAAGCAAATTTGATGTCAGAGTGTGAGCATGGAGCAAACCAGAATGCATTCAGGGTGGTTTGAAATAAGGCCTGCAGTCGGATGGTGCTTAAACGATAGTAAAGGGTTTTTCAATAAGGGCGGGTAGATGTTGAAATGGAATAAAACAAGCTGTGTGTGAGTTATTGACAAAATAATTTTTTTATTTGAAAGACGCATATATGCCATTAAGTGTGGAATATGACATCATTCAAATGTCCGCCTCGGCTTCTTACGGTGGAACGGATCCGAGTGGTCCAATTTTCAATGACTCTTAGGCATAGATCCGGCTGAATTTGAGCGATGGCCTGTGTTATGTTTATTTGCATAGACCTGAGACTTCAAGAAACCCCACAGGAAAAAGTCTAGTGGGGTCAAATCGCATGACCTTGGTGGCCAATTCACATCACCCCTGCGAGAGATAACCTTACCCTCAAATCGTTCATGCAGAATGTCAATCGTGGCGTTTGCTGTGTGGCACGTAGCGCCGTCGTGCTGGAACCACATGTCGTCTAGGTCCATATGGTTCAATATGGGCCATAAGAAATTGGTTATCATCGTTGTGTAGCGCTCGCTGTTGACGGTGACTGCCTCACCAACGTCGTTTTCAAAAAAGTACGGACCAATGACGCCGCCGGCCTAAAATCCACACCGGTAACTTTTTGAGGATGCATTATCACCTGGTGAACCTCGTGTGGATTGGTGTCGTCCCATATACGGCAATTTTGTTTGTTAACACAGCCATTCATCCAAAAATGCGCCTCGTCACTAAAGATGATTTTTCGCCCAAAACTGGGGTTCTCTTCCAAACGATTCGAAGCCCAGTCAGCGAACAAACGGCGTTGTCTATGGTCATCAACTTTGAGCTCCTGGGTCAGTTGGATCTTGTACGGGTGTAGGCCCAAGTCCCGACGCAAAATTCGCCAAGTTGAAGTCTGCGAAAGGCCAAGTTCTTGTGCACGGCGAGGAATAGACTGCCTCGGGTTCTGCTGTACACTTTCATGGACCGCGGCAATGTTCTCGGCTGATCTTGCGTTCCTTGAACGTACGGGTGTTGGCTGATTGTTTACGGACCCGGTCGCCTCAAATTTGGCCACCAAACGTTGAAGAGTCAACTTTAAAGGGCCACCACGTCTACCGAAAAATTGGCGCAATGCGCGCAACGTTTGCGTTAATGAACACTCATTTTGATAATAAAGTTGTATCATTTCAACATGCTGTTCAATCGTGTAACTTGCCATGATGATTTGGCATAAACAACTGAATAATAAAAAAAAAATTTGACAGATGTCACCAAAACAAAATGGCTGCCACAGGGCGCCAAAATCGACCCGCGCCAATTGAAAAACCCTTTAGTAAGTATCACTATGCTATGGGGGAAATGGCAACTGTTTTCCAAACGGAAATTTTTGCCATCCTGAAAGTAGCCGAATGGATAATCGAGAGGAGATGGAGCGGGAAACCGATTGGAGTTTTCAGTGACAGTCAGGCTGCGCTGAAGACCCTGGGGAACGCGAAGCAAACCTCAAATATTGTTCAAGAATGTAAGAAGAAGCTTAATTCTGTCGCAAGACAAAACAGGCTTGTACTTATATGGGTTCCAGGACACTCCGGTGTTCAAGGAAACGAAATTGCCGACGAATTTGCCAACCGTGAATCAGCGGTTCCCCCACAAGGGCCAGAGCCAATAATCATAATCAGTTTTGCAGGAATCACGAAGTGGATCAGCGATTATGTATGCAATTTACATAAAGAGCGATGGTCCGATCTAGAACGCTGCAGAACTGCAAGTGTTTTGTGACAAGTCCGAACAGAAAACTGTCAAACTTTCTACAAAAACTTGGAAGGAAAGACGTTCGGTTGATGGTCGGTATTATTACAGAACACAACCCATGGGGTCAGCATATGACCACCATTGGAATCATTGAGGACCCAATGTGCCTGTCATGCTTGGAGGAGGCGGATAGCACTGAGCATTTTCTCTGTGAGTGTCCTGCCTTTGCTAGGAGGCAAAGGAGTTTTGGATTCCGATGTCGTGAGAATGAGTAATATTCGTTCTCTAAAACTGGAGGATATTTACAGATTTGCCAAAGAATCTAGAAAATTCTCACAGGTCCAACTACCTTTATCTCTGTCTCTATTCTTTTCTATCTCTTTCTCTGATACTTTTCTCCTTCCCTCCTTGACTATCTACCCTTTTTCCAGAGCTCTTAGCCTGAGGGTTTTAGGAGTCAGGAACTACCACCCAAGTCAACTGATTGTTTTTCTGTTTCTAATCTGTGATTAACATTCCAACCAAAATTGTGTTATCATTGCCTGACATTTGCGTAAATCTACCTCTACTACATGCAATCAATTTTTTACAGTTTTAAAAATTGGTTATGGATTTGCAACAACGAGTTTGCATTAGAAATGGATTCAGCGGTGCGAAAACCATAGAAATTTTAGGAAACTGTTTCAATAACGATATTCTCACGAAAACAGACTTATACGAGTGCCTTGCCACGCTCCACAAGAGATCGGAAGTCCATCGCGGACGGCAGACGTAGTGGCAGGCCGTCGACATCGAAAACTAATGAAAACATCAGTAAAGTGAAGAAAAGTTAAGCAATACCCGCAAATTAACCATCAGTGACTAGCAAAGGCTTGAGCATTGTTTATGGATCCGTTAAGGACATTTTCGTTAATGATTTGGGCTTGCGCCGTATTGCTGCAAAGTTAGTTCCAAAGTCCCGAATTTCATGCGAAAAAACCGAATCTTTTGATATCACCAAAGACATGATTTCAAAGGCTGAATCCGACAATCCAGACATCAGGCGAGTGAGTGGAGAGCTACGAATGAACAAACAACGACGCTCTCAGTCAAAAAACAAAGCGATGCTCACGGTTTTTATGGATTACAACGAATTTTTGCCAGAAACGGACTATATTTGGACGTTATGAGACGTTTACGTGAAGCAATTCGCCAAAACATAAAGGATTTGTGGGAAAACAACTACTGGATTTTGCATCATAATAACTTCGCACAGTGCCATCATTATCCGTGAATTTTCGACCAAGAACAAAACGAATACTATCCAACAGCCATCGAATTCACCTGATAAGGCTCCAGCTCGATTTTCTTCTTTTCTTTGTTTTATCGAACCAAAAACCACTACCAGCAACACGTCTTAGCAATCGAAGGCAAGTAATGGAAAAATCGAAGACAGTTCTGATGGCTATGCCGAAAATAACGTTCCAGAAATGTTTCGAGAGCTGATCAAACGCGGCTATAAGTAGGTGGCAATTAATTGCAAGTACTTTGAAGGCGTTAATATCACTTTTGACGAATAAGCTTGTATTTTGAGTTTTCTGAATATATTCCGGGAACTTTTTTGTCAAGATGTTATTACATTCATTTGAAAATCGATCGTAGCATCTCCACGTATATGTAACAGTATTTGTAAGCGGATACACGGATTTTCTCACTGGTTTGCTGTACGTATTTGGATGTAACTTGAAAAATTATTGGAATTCCATTATGAAGCTTTCAGGGATTACTGAGCATAGTCTTAAATAGTAACGAAAAAAAAATCAGAAAAAACCTGAATATGGTGTTTTTCAAAAATGACAAACAAATTTTTTCAAAAATTTTCAACAAAAAAATAAAAAATTTAATAAAACTCAAAATTATTACATTTACCAGAAAAAGTAGAAAAAAAACCTTAGTGATTTTCATAAATGACAAACAAACAAATTTTTTCAAAAATTTTCAACAAAAAAATAAAAAAGCATAGATGTTGTTGTTGTTGTTGTTGAAGTGGTTGAGTATTTCCACTGAAATACTACCACCGTCCTCGTGTGATCATGCCTTCTTTTTTTCCAAGCATAGCAGCAAATTCTTCATCTCGATGTCTGAGATCTCATTAATTTGCTACAAGAAAGGCTTACCAAAGGAGCGGAGTCATGCCCTAGACTTTCCTTCGCTCCTTCCGTTTGAGAGCTTTTGCAGATAGGATTGAAGGGTAGATTGAGTCTAGCTGCATGATCCCCTACTTTCCAATGGCCTGTAAGGTTTGCAGTGATGCATGAGATGTTTGGCCGAGGACATCCTAACAGATCATTCGTCCTTTGGATTTTGTATGACGGCCATATGTTTTTTGTTGTAGTACATGTAGCTAGTTGCTTCCATCTTCTTTCGGCTAAAGCATGATAGTGTGAAGCGATGGATGCTTTTAAATGCATTGAGTGGGGTGGAGACTACCACCGCCTCTGCTATTTCTAGTGCCGAACCTTTACTTGCTAGCTCATCCGCTATCTCATTACCTCGCACGTTCCTGTGACCGCGAACCCATATCAGAGAGATTTCAAACCAATAACTAAGCATTTCCAGCTCCTCTCTACACTGTAAGACTAGTTTGGATGAAATGGAGTTGGAGTCTAAGGCCTTTATAGCTGCTTGACTGTCTGAGAAGATAACTACTCTTGCACCAACTTCCTTGTAGAGTTTAGTGATTTGCATGCTTCTTGGCCTGGAACACGCTGGCATAGTCAGAAAGACGAATTGACTGAGATAGGTTGAGTGGCTCCGAATGGAAGCCAGCTCCCACACCACAGTTCATCTTAGAACCATCGGTATAGATTTCGATATCGTATCTTCCAATCACCTTGCATGATGGAAGACACATAGTGGCACTAAGTTAAAGTAATTTAAACAAAATTTTACAATTTAGAAACCAAATAAATAGAAAAACGTTAAATCAGCTGCCCTAATTTTACTATCTGTTCATTTTTTATTTAAAAAAATTATTATTTTATAATATTAAAATAAATTGTATGCTATGTCAAAACTGGTATTTACCTGTACTTATAATCGAAATACTTAAATCTATCTATATATATAAATGTGAAAATCTGTCCCTATATTCGCTTAAAACTCGAGAACGGCTGAACGGATTTATCTTATCTTGGTCTTGAATTATTCGTGGAGGTCTAGGGAAGGTTTAAAAGGTGAGAAAAATTCGAATAATTGCCGGGAAAATGGTCAAAATGTGGACCCGGGTAACCTTTGGTTGTGTATGTACAATATGGGTATCAAATGAAAGCTGTAGATAAGTACTTTAATACGGGGTCATTTTCATACCTATTGATCACTAAGGTCTCGAAATATATGCCAAAACGTGGACCCGCCGTGTCTTTGCACCGAATTAAACCAAACTTACACACATTGTTAAGGAGGTATTGAAGATGGTTTCCGTATAGTTTGGATACCTATTGGTAGATACGGTCTCGAGATATAGGTCAAAACGTGGACCCGGGTAACATGGGGATGTGTATGTACAATATGGGTATCAAATGGAAGCTGTTGGTGAATGCTTTAGAGTATTTCCATCCGCTCCGTGACTAGGGTCTCGAGATAGAGACCAAAACGTGGACCCTAGAATATGTTTGTACAATATGGATATCCAATGAAAGCTGTGGTTAAGTGCTTTAATACGGGTTAATTTTCATACCTATTGATGACTAGGGTCTCGAAATATATGCCAAAACGTGGACCCGCCGTGTCTTTAAACCGAATTAAACCAAACTTACACACATTGTTAAGTAGGTATTGAAGATCGTTTCCGTATAGTTTGAATACCTATTGGTAGATAGGGTCTCGAGATATAGGTCAAAACGTGGACCCGGGTAACCTTCGAACGTATATGTACAATATGGGTAGCAAATGGAAGCTGTTAATGATTTCTATAGTATAGACATTTTTCATACCGTTCCGTGACTAGGGTCTCGAGATATAGGTCAAAACGTGAACCCGGGTAACCTTTGGTTGTGTAAGTACAATATGGGTATCAAATGAAAGCTGTTGATAAGTGCTTTAATATGGGGTAATTTTCATACTTATTGATGACTAGGGTCTCGAAATATATGCCAAAACGTGGATCCACCGTGTATTTGCCTAGCGAATCGGGCCGGGTTTGCTAGTTTTTAATAAAAATATACATCTTGTAAGTAGGGTTTTCCAATAACAAGTGTTATTGGTGAATGGATTGCGCTATCGAGAGATGATAAACGATTTTTTATGGCCGGAATTGGATGGTATTGATGTGGACAACGTTTATTTTCAACAAGACACCGCTACGTGCCACACAAGTAACGAAAACATTAATATTTTACGGGGAAAGTTTTCGGACCGTGTTATCTCCCGAAACGGTGATCACAATTGGCCACCGAGATCTTGTAATTTAACACCGTGTGACTTTTGTCTTTGGAGCCACGTGAAAGAGAAGATCTACGCCAACAGCCCAGAGTCGATTCAAGACCTCAAAGATGGAGTTCGTGCATCATGAGTTCATGCCACAGGGCAAAATGGTCAATAAGAAATATTGCCTGCACGTTGTGTGCAATTTGCGCGAAGCAATCCGTCAGAAACGCCCGGATTTGTGGAAGAACAAAAATTGGCTCTTTCGTCACGATAACGCCCCTGCTCACACATCGTTGCTTGTGCGCGACTTTTTGGCCAAAAACAACGCACTAATGATGCCACAGCCACCGTATTCCCCAGAACTGGCCCCCCTGTGACTTTTTCTTATTTCCGAAACTGAAAAGGCCCATGAAAGGACGACGCTACGCTACGATTGACGAGATAAAGACGACATGGAAGGAAGAGCTGAACAAGATAAAAAAAAAATGATTTTTGAAGTGCTTCGAAGATTGGAAAAAGCGATGACACAAGTGATTAATATCTCATAGGGATTACTTTGAAGGGGACAAAATAGATATTAATGGATAAATAAATAATTTTTGAAAAAACACAAAATTCGCGATACTTTTTGAACACACCTCGTAGGGCAGCCACTTTGCAATTCGGTTATGGAAAATCTCATGAAAAGGATATTGTCCTGTAAGCGTGGTCGTGGTGGTCATTTACCTGATGTTATTTTCCACTATTAACGGCATACCTTCTTTCCTCTTTACAATGAAATAACCATCCGCTCATTTATATTGAAAAGTAGCATTTTTCTTTGAATATCAAAATACACCTCTTATTAGAAAACCTTTTATGAAACCGGTAGATAGGATTTTATTCAAGAAAATATAACATAATATTGTAATAAACTATTATTATTATTATTATTATTATTATTATTATTATTATTAAATTTGTTTAATAACAAGTTATACAAATATAAGAATGCAGCAGCACTAGTAGCATGGGCCATCGGCTGTGAATAATAATAAACATTTTCCTCAACTCTCAAATAATTCATAAATATCTTCAAGCTAAATTCGATGATCTCCACTTCATGCGAATGGCGTAGAATACTCTTTTAGCTGCTTTTGCACTGTAGCTTCCATGGTCGCGATATTTTTGGTATTTCAATCAGCGCATTATTTCACAGACACCGGAACATTTAAGAGCGCATATACTGACTCGAATATTTGTGTGTTTCCTTTCTGTTAGGAGAATTAGTCACTATGATCGACCTTAATGACTTAAGAGTTAGAAGTAACGTGTCAGAATTTCGGTAGTAATTTTAAATAATTTAGAAATTTTGTTTGTTCGTAAAATTCAGATTATACAAAAAAATTAGATGCATTTCTTTCCATATACAAAACTAAACGCATTGGAGAAACTTCTATAATAATTTGAGAGCACGAAATTCCGTATAATTAGCTAAATTTTTTCTTTTTTGTTTAGCTAAAAATTAGTTATGGTGGAAAACTCTTTACCGAGCTTCAAATTCATAAAATCACGCGGTTGAAATAATTTCTAATATTCACACATTTGTAGTCAGCGTCTTCTAAAGGGCGGTTAAATTTTAAGGGCCGACGTTGAATGTGAACCACACCTAAGCGTCAAGCTTTTTTCTGGATTTATTTCTGGATAACATTCCTCAATTTCAGACTAACTCAATTTGATCCATGGAAAGGTACACTATCGAGCAACGCGTTAAAGTTATTAGGCTTATTATGAAAACGGGCTTTCAAATCAAAATGCATATCAAAGAAAGTCATCTTCAGTGATGAGGCACACTTTCACCTCAGTCAATCAAATCGTCAATATGCAGAATTGCCGCATTTGGGCGAATGATAATCCAAGAGTGATTGCCGGAAAACCAATGCACATACAAAGAGTGACTGTTTAGTGCGGTTTATGGGCCGGCGGCATCATTGGGCCGTATTTTTTCCAAAATGAGGCCGGTCAGGCAAGTACTGTGAATAGTGTTCGCTATCGTGAGATGATAACGAACTTTGTGGAAGATATGGATGTGGACGATATGTGGTTTCAACAGGACGGTGCCACTTCTCACACAGCTAACGAAACAAAAGCTCTTTTGCACGAAAAATTTGATGGCCGAATAATCTCACGTCGCGGCGATGTCAATTGGCCGCCAAGATCATGTGATTTGACACCGTTGGACTTCTTTCTTTGGGGTTATTTGAAAGAAAAGGTGTACGTCGATAAGCCAGCAACAATTCAAGAGCACAGGTACATTAGCGTCATCGAAAATTTGGGCCATCCGATGGAGGTGTGCCGCCGAGACCGCGGCGGTCATTTGGCCGATATTTTATTCCGTGCATAATTGAGCTATGCCAATATTATCATAATAAAGGAAAATGATAATAATTTTTTTAAAAAATTGTATTTTGTTCAAAATCAATACCGGCCCTTGAAACTTAACCACCCTTTATAAGTGAATTCAACTTGGCCTTTTTGTAAGTAATTCATTTACTTTTCTAACTTATTATATCCGAATTTGTTATTTTTCTTCGCTATCTGCACACCGCAGCATTTGCGAAGCACAACTTTTGCCAAAGTTAAAGTGATATTATTAGCAGCTTAGGGAGCGGAGGGAAGAGAACCTTTACGGTAGCTTCCAGTAGTTGTTTAGAATTACTTTCGCTCTAATTCATGAGTTATAATTTATCGTATGGCACGACATTTATGATATTCAACCACATATTTTGCTGTATTTGACTATAAAATTTCTTTGTTAAACATTTGCTTTTCGTTGAGCGCTACTTTGAGGTGAACACTTTTCTGTGAAATACTTAAATACCGCAATTTCGCTGCTCATACTCCAGCAGCATTCTTCTAATTTCCTTCTACACTATTTCTCTTTGTACGAATTTCATATATTTATTTCAATGCTTACAATCGTGTGCACTGAAAACAGTATGACATTGTTTATTTTTAGACGGAAAAGTATAACTCAGAATACCCTTTGCAAATGTCAACCAGCTGTCGTCTCTATATGGAGGTGAGTAGCTGCCATTTTATATTTTGCTTACCACTATATTCCGCTCTCTCCTATCGACCAACTATGCATATATGTATTTCTTTAAAGAGTAAGAGCAAATCTGTGTCACTGTGTGACGTTGGCAAACAAGCATGCGTTCATTGATGTGGGCGCCTGTTGGTATGCTACAATGCTCACACCACATATAGCGGAATTGAGTGTTTGCTTTTGTACGAGTTATTGAATTTTGTTTGTGTTTGTATATTAAAAAAAAAAAATTAAGAAAAATTGTATCAGCGTACACTTTGGAATGCTATATATTTTCAATTTGAATATTTATTATTTCACTCTGCGTTTCTTATGTCCATTAAAATTTGTATTCGTATAACATTTTTATTTTCATTATGCACAGCAAATAGTAAACGGCACTAACAATTTGATAATTTTTCTTCCTTCATATTTTTTGTAAAACACTTGAAAAGCTCTCCTTGCTGACATTAATTTGTGGTATTTCCACTTATCTACAACAAAAACCATTGATAAAGATGCGCAATATATGCCAAGAGCACGAGCAAGAAGAGGAAGAGCAGCAGCCAGTATATGATAATTGAAGGACAACGTATGATGGCTACAAGGCTAGAGACAATAAAAGACATACGCAATAAATTTGTGGTTAGCTGCATGAGCAAAATACAAATTGGTTTAATTCCATGTCTGTGTACTTGTGCAAGTGGCAAGAAATGAGCAATAAATATTTCGAATTTAAAGATTTTTAGACCCAACATTGAGTGCTTAAGAAATTTTAAGTGCATTTGAATGGGTTACTTAGACAAGCTCACTCATTAAAGAGCTCACTCGGAGACTAGAAAACTGCGATGGAAAATAAAACATGAATATTTTTTCGAAACAAGTTGAAGATGAGACCAGAACAGCTACTAAGAGCGTATGCGCTATTAAAATAATCTAGAAACCGCAGAGTCTTGTATTCACTTAGACAATACTAGGCAAACGAAGAATGCGAGACCTACTAAGGATCTCAAACACGAGTATATCGTTTCTCAAGTGAGAGCTTATGCGGTCTGGACGATTAGCAATAAAGCTGCCAGGTTTGGAGACTCACGTAAACGTTTTTGTTGGAGTTTTTTTTAGATGAGGAAAATGGGAATTCATTCAGCATCTCTTGTATGAATGCACTGCGCTTTGCAAAATGATTTTAAGATTTCTGGGCAATCACTTCTTGAAAAAATATGGAGAGTTGGAGCATAATCTCGTAGAAGAGCAGATTAGGTGCGCCAAAAGGGCTGTCGCCCCAGTAAACTAGTCCTGTCTAGTGAACAGTATATCAGTATAGTGATGATGTGAAGACATAAGGGATATGAGTAAGCCAGTATTCCCTGGGAACGCTTCTCTACCCACGAGTGAACTCTCGGTAAGAGCAGCCCGTCCAATCTAACTTAACCGATTTCCAAAATCCATAAACAAGGCGTTTATGAAAGTAAATCTTTGACCGAAAATTAAATAGCCTATGATGGGAATGTTTAATTTAAACGAACCGCGCACGTGGGAACCAGTCCCATTTTTTTTTTCTTATGTTGGTAGTACTGTAAGACACACATCTGACACTTTTCAACGCCATCGGATCGTTTGAGAGATGCTGTACGTCGCAAACGGCTGGAAATGTGGGCAAACAATTCTTTTTTTGCATGATGATAACGCACCATCAAATCGAGCCCAAATTGTGCTGGATTATTTGACCAAACCCCAAGTAAATACCATCGTATTCACCTGATTTGGCCCCGTGCGACTTCTTTTTGTTTCTCAAGCTGAAGTTACCATTTCGTGGACAGAGGAGATCAAAGTTAATGGGGCGATACAGCTGAAGGCCATCCCTTCGTCGGCCTACCTGAGGTGCACAGCTCAATATTTTATGCATTTTAAAAAGGAAGTGCCTAAGAATCTCAGCTTATTTGCTTACCCAGTTGACTTAGAAATTGAATGGAAATGACCATCCTTTTCTTTATGAATTCTCAGTTTGTGCATTGGAGAAGGCAGCTGGGATGTGAAATGTCAAATTTATTTTAAAATCACTATTTTGAACTCTCGCAAGCTGATTGGTCGCCTTGAAACTGCCACTTTATATCAAAAGTGTTCAACAAAGTTTTAAAAAAACAGTAGATTGGATCAACTTAAAAAAAATTAGTTTAGATTGTTGCCTCCAGAGAGTAGTTAGTAGTTACTCTTTGAAGGCAACTTTGGACATGCATTTTAAGGTCGTTTGTTATTTTATATTTACTTTATTAAATCAAATATGGCAAACATTTTTCTTAGGCACCACCGGCTTCTTAATCTACCTTAGCACCACTACTTGGCTATGCACTCGATGGTACCTAATCCACCTTAGGATTGCCGCTACTTGACTCTAACCCATTCTGCACTTTTGGGAGACTTTTGTCAATGCTAATATATTATCAAATCGATACTGTCACTAAGTTCTTAGTTTTACGATTTTATGAAAAATTGATGCCTCTAAATTATTTTTAAATCACGTTGGTCTCTCACACTACATTATGATAAATTAAATTTTGCTGTTAATTTGTGTTAAACGCAGCTTTTGAACATTGAGCACCGCAAAAATTTGCAAAGGTGTCATATTTCACTTCTCCATTATTCACAATTAAATTTATTTATTTTTTTTTTTGTCAATAGCAAACATTCAAAATGTCGCTGATTCTTTGTCACATTTTTATTCCCATTTCATTTTCATTAACTGTTTTTAACCTCAGCGCCAGGTTAGCTGAGTTTCATATTTCATTTGAGTGTCAGTGTCGCCATTTAGCATTTTTCTATGTCAATGCGCATTACTCACACACACACACACTCAAATGCTTTACATTTACGCCTACATATCTATTAAGTATGCCCACATACATACTCGCATATGTAAGGTCACACGCAAATATATACAGATGTGGGCAACTAAATAGGGAAACATATTTTTAATTTTCCTTCATATGACAGTACAGTTTTTCTATTATACATATTGAAAGCCTTTTGTCTGGCAAGCAATCAAACTAGTAACATTTTGAGTGTATTTTTGCGTGCATTTGACATCTTACTAAAAGATTTTCAGCTGAACATCAAAATAGCTTCAAATCGATTTGGTTGGAAATTTACATTTTAGGTCAAATCAAATTCATTATCCATGAAGTGCAAGACATATAATGCAATTCAATGCAAGTTTATACAAAATTAAACGCATTCACTTTCAATGAGGCAGTCTCAAATGTCTTTCTAGCTGTTCCACGGGCTGCTCATTCAAAACTCAACAGCAAATGCCATTACGCCAAATTCACACTATAAAGCCATGTATCTAAATTTTAGTCCGACTCTGTATGTATGCTCCATATATGTATACATATGTAGTTATATGCCCGCAAATATTCTTAAGTACTCGCACTTGTGTGCCATGGCGTATGTGCATTTTGCACTCTTTACTTTTCACAATTACCCATATTACTCATACGACATGCACAACCCGCTTCGGGTGTAATTCTTTTGAGGGTTTATTGCTCTGTTTATTTTTTATTGCTTTCTTTGCATATTTCTAGGCAGCAATTGTGCACTTATTAGAAATTTTGTACGTACAGCTCAGCGCTTGAGTTCATACAACTGCGCATACATAAATTTGTGTAAGAGAAATAATTTTCTTATCAGACTATTTACTTAAAAAATGTGAATATTCAAAAATTTTTAAGTATATCAGTTAGAGTGAGCTTTAATAAAAACTTATTATTCCATGAAGACGACAAGTCTACAACAATTTAAGTGGCTCAAGCGGCTTGCGGTGCGGCAAATACAATATTATCAGGTATAGGCTTACCCACAAACACAATTTTTTGGCGCAAAAACGGCCGCATTGAGTTGGCAATTTACATATATTTTAGGAGTACTTAGTAACTTAACAAAATCAAAATTATTAGCACAATCAAATATGTCGCATGTCGCATGCCCATAAATTGAGTAGAGTACACTGAATAATATTGAAGGGAATTTTGGATATATTTTTAGAATAATAAGTATGCATGAATAAATTTAGATCTTTTTGCTTCATTTTTCAGTAATAATTTTATTCTAGATACTTACTAATACCTGCTAACTACCCTCAATATAATTTTCTTATTTTAAATCAAACTCGATTTTATGCCCCTTGCATTCTTGCTCGAATACCTGACAGCAACGAGGTAATGAAAGTGTCATACTTCTCTTTTATCAGATCACAGGAGAACAGTAGTTGGCAAAGTATAAGACCGGCTTTCTCAAAAATCATCTGGTGAAACAGATGCTAAATAGCCCGCGTGACATTATTGAAACTCCATTTTTATGTAACGAAATTATTATTATTATAATATTATTAGAAGGCCATTACGCACTGCGACCAGAGCTGATCTATTGTGAAAGGCCTATTTTGTAACCCTAGAGTTTTAGGCTTTTTAGAAAGTTTAGCACAAATTTGGGTTTGTTGTTCCAAAGATTGCATGGAGATACTACGATACCACCAAGGTGGTGGAGTCTTTGTCTGCCCAACGCAGGACATTCACAAAGCACATGTTCTGAGCTTTCTATGTCCATTTCGCAAAAGCGGCAGACATTGGTCTCGGATAGACCAATATTGTTTAGATGGTACCTCAGGCTGCAGGGACCTGTAAGGTATCCGGTTAAAAGACGCAGATCTACTCTATTTAGTGAGAGAAGTTTGTCAGATATTCCTTTGTTGGGACTTAGGAATAGTTTGGCTTGACGCTGACCGGCACAGTTTAGCCAGTGTGCGGCAAGTTTTCTTTCCTCCCATTTCCTAAGGAATTCATTAATGTGGCCTTTTGTCAGTCCACAGAAAGGCTCAGGACCAGTAAGTTGCATATTTGCTCCTTGTTTTGCAAGGTCGTCAGCCATTTCATTTCCCACGTGTCCTTCATGTCCCAGAATCCAACATAGTGTTACTGTGTTGAGGTTTCCTAACGTGTTTAGGAGGTTTAGGCAATCGTTTACCAATTTAGAGGTGATGGTTGTTGATAGAAGGGCTTTTAAAGCCGCTTGGCTATCTGAAAGTATGTAGATGTGAGTACCTCTCATTTTCCTTCTAAGGCATTCTCTCACACATATTTCAATGGCATGTATTTCTGCCTGGAATATTGTTGGGTAGTATCCCATCGGAATCGATTTTTTGAATTTGGGCCCATTGATTCCTGCCCCTGTTCTACAATTTTCCAATTTGGACCCATCAGTAAACCATAGCTGGGAGCCAGGCCCTGAGTGTGAAATCCTAGGTTATTCAGTTTGTGGAGAAGTTCATCTATGACTAGAGTCCACAGAAGAGGAGAGAGTACGCCACCTTGAGGGCAACCTCTTGTGGCTTTAATAGATTTGATTGTTCCTCCTAGTTCGGTGCTGATCGTCCTAGATTTCAGCATGAATATGTAACGAAATACAAACAAGCAATCAGTCTTCTAGTAAAGTATTGGGCATGGGAATAAGTTTCCGCCCTCGTGAAAGAGGTGTCGCTGCTGATACTATTTTTGCGTTCGCTCTAGTAAAATATCGGTGATTTGAAGGTGTATATGTGAGGTCTCAATCGCAGTAGTTGACATTCGTTTGAAGCGTAAATATCCTGTTTTATATGACTTATAATATCTTGTGTCGACCCGAAAAAACAGCATTTGCGGGAAGTCATGCTTCATTATTAGCTTTTAAAGAAATGTGCAGCTGAAACGTGTTGTATATTGATCAATATTTACGGTAGTCACGCGCCATCAAATACAACTTGTAAATAGTGGTTTCAACGCTTGCAAAGTGGCAATGGCAATTTCGCCGTGAGGCGATGGATGAACACACATGTCGAACCCTTGATGATATGTCTAAAGAGTTGGATGTTGACAAATCAACCGTCGGTAAACGTTTGCACGTGATGAGAATGTTCCAGAAAGCAGGTAGCTGGGTGCCACATCAATTGAAGGAGAGGGATATCGAGAGACGTTTGGTGGCGGGTTAGGGTTAGGTTAGGTGAAGTGGCTGTCTTACGACGCACCTAGGCCAGTTAGAGGCCCCTTGTGATACCACCGGAACTGTCCTATCCTACTCAACTTGGTCCTCTCTAAACCATTGTGTGGCCTTTAAAAAGCTAGCTATACTAGATAGTTTGAGATTTGCAACATCTGCAATGCTGTCCAGAAAAGGGAAACCGAGCAATCTCCACCGCCTTCTACACAGAGCCATGCACCCGCATAGTAGGTGTTCGATTGTCTCTACCTCCTCTATATCTTGACAGCTTCTACAGTAGTCATTAGATGGTGCCCCTAATCTACTGGCATGTCTTCCTATTAGACAGCGCCCAGATAGGACACCTACTACACTCCTTAGATCCCTCCTGCCTAACTTAAGTAGACTCTTAGTGCGACCCATGTTCCATTCGGGCCACGCTAGCCTACTTATAGCGCAGGTGTTTAACTGCCTCCAGTTGGAGTTAGCAGCACTAATGGTGTATCTGTCTATCAAAAGTTTACATGTTGCCAAGGGCATAGGTATGTCAAGCCTGTCCTGACTAATTTGGAGCGAGGAGCCTAATCTAGCTAACTCATCTGCCTTACAGTTACCTATAATGTTACTGTGTCCCGGCACCCAGAGTAGATTAATAGAAAAGTACTGTGCAAGTGTTGTTAATAATTTGTAACACTCCTTTACTGTCTTAGACGAGTGTTTGCTTGATAGAAGCGATTTCAGAGCTGCCTGACTATCGGAATAAATGAAGATATCTCTAACAGTGACTACGCTTTTATTTAGCATTAAAAGGCTTTCTGAGATTGCCAGGATTTCGGCCTGGAATACGCTACAACGATCAGGTAAGCGAAAGGATAAATTGGCGAAAATAGTTTCCGAATATACACCACCTCCCACTTGATCATTGAGTTTTGAGCCGTCCGTATATATACTAACCCCGTTTTCGTTGTTTGTTAACCCATTCACCCAGTCCTCTCTGGATGGAAAATGGACTGTATAAGGCCTGTCTAGGTATGTATTCACCGAGTCACAAAAGTCGGTGGTATTAGGAATACCTGGAAACATCCCAAGTATGCGCGAGTGTCCCCATTTGTTTGTCTTGAGCATCGATGATTCCCTCAATCTTAGAGCCGCTTTGGCGGCCAGTTGTCTACAATATAGGTCAATTGGTAGTAGATGCAACATAACGCTTAGAGCCGAAGTTGGCGTTGTTTTGAGCGCCCCAGTAATACTGAGGCTTGCCACCCTCTGAATACTATCTAGTTGCTTAATGGAAGTTTTCTTATCAAGGGATGGCCACCAGACCAGGACTCCGTAGGTCATAATTGGTCTGACAATGGCCGTATATAGCCAGTGAACTGTTTTGGGGGCTAATCCCCATTTTAAGCCTACAGTTCTCTTACAGGAATAAAGCGCCGTAGCAGCCTTCTTTATTCTTTCCTGAACATTCAGCTTCCATGAAAGTTTCCTGTCAAGGGTTAAACCTAAGTACCTGGCCTTTTCACCGACCAGCAAAAGAGTTCCGTTGAGTGTCAGAGGCCGACAGTCGGGAATTTTATATTTCCTTGTAAACAACACTAGTTCCGTTTTGGCCGCATTCAGGCCACAACCTTGATTCTCCTCTCCTCCAGATCCAACAACAACTTGTTCATTGCTAGATTCCACAGAAGAGGAGAAAGTACCCCGCCTTGAGGAGTACCTCTACAGACAGATCTGCGCATCACCGAAGAGCCCAACGTCGAATTCACGAACCTGCTCGTAAGCAACTGCTCAATGAAATTCACAAAGGTGCCGGAAATGCGCAGGTCTGACAGCGTGTTCGTTATGACCTTAGGCAGGATATTGTTAAAAGCTCCTTCGATATCTAAAAAGGCTGCCAGTGAATAATCTTTAACTTCAAATGAGCTTTCAATTGATGTGACCAGTGAGTTTAGGGCCGTCTCTGTAGATTTTCCTTTACAGTAGGCATGTTGCGATTTGGACATACGTGATTGGGGTATGCTGTTCCTGATAACCGAGTCAATCAGCTTTTCTAATGTTTTCAGTAGAAAAGATGATAGACTAATCGGTCTGAAGTCCTTAGGTTTGGTATGCGAGCTTCTGCCTGCCTTCGGGATAAAGATGACCTTAACCTCCCTCCATGCTGAGGGAATGTGATTTAACTGAAGAGTACTTTTGAAAATGGTTACTAACCACCTTGTGATATGAGCCAGAGGCTGCTGAAGTTGTGCCGGTATTATCCCATCAGGGCCTGGCGATTTATACGGCTTAAAATTTCCTATAGCCCAAGTAATATTAGTTCCATTGATTATGTCTGAGATATCTGAGCTAATCTCAAATTCTGATACTCTGGGATTGCAAGGTGGCGGGTTAGATGTTTGTCTCTAGCGATGAAAAATGGATCTATTATGATAACCATAAGCACCGAAAAGCATGTCAGGTGCACTAGGTCCCCCGACATCGAACAAGAAATATTCATGCTTCAAAGGTTACATTATGCATCTGGTGGGATCAAAAGTGTGTCATCTATTATGAACTCTTTAAAGCATCTAAAACCATCACTGGCAATCATTACCGATTGCAGCTAATACGTCTAAATCGAGCTCTCAAAGAAAAGCGGCCGAAATGGGACGGTAGACATGACAAACTGTTTTTGCTGCATGACAACGCCAGGCCACATGTTGCTAAATCGATCCACAAATATTTCGAGGGATTGAATTGGGAAATCTTGCCCCACTCGCCGTACTCCCCAGACATTGCACCTTTGGATTACCATCTGTTCCGATCAATGCAGTCAGGCCTTATTGTAGAGCGGGTCACTTCTTATGAGAGCATCGCAAGCTGGCTCAGTGAATGGATCAAGTCAAAATATCTCGATTTTTTCGTCAGAGGAATCCGTATGCTGCCTGAAAGATGGAGTGAAGTTGTAGCTTCCAATGGCACATACTTCACATAATATAATTAATGAACCAAGAATTATTTTCCAAGGCAGCACAAAACTTAGGTAGTGGGGGTGCACAAATGTTGACCAGAGAAGCGGCTATTCTGCGGTAAGGAAGCCACAATCCTGCTGTTGAACCAAAATCCTGTTGTTTGCGATAAAATTACGACAAAATCCTGTAGTTTGAGACGAAATTAGTACAGAGCCAAAATCCTTAAGGAATTCCAAAATCCTGTAGCTACAGACGAAACGCTGACAAAAAATATCAGTTAATTTATTCCAATTTTGACCAACCAGACAAACAGAGAGCCTGCTTATTTCTACGAATGGGCTTTTCATAATTCACATAGCAATGATTTTCCGCATGCAACTGGTTCCAAACAGTTTTGTAGCTCATTTTCACTTCTTGAGTAATGGAATAACTGCTCACTTGCTGATCCGACTCAATAATGGTTATGATTTTATCGACATTTTCGATGATGGGTCTTCAAGAACGTAGCTTTCCTTCGACGACTATATTATTAGAATGGAATCATTGGAGCCACGGCTTTGCTGTGTGCCTATTGGCCTGTTGATTGACCTTCACTGGATCAGCCTACTCAACTTTTCACATTGCCCATAGTAGTACTGAGGAATGTATTGGATTTATTCTTGCATTATTGGGCCCTGTAACACACAACTGGCTTCATCAAACAAGTCTCATCTTGGATCATTTAACGTCAGAATAGCACTTTAAAATTGTGGAAATTTATAGTACTTTGAAAAAAATAAATATGTTCGCGAAGTTCTCAGAGCACTGGCGACATCTTCGGTCTTTATATCTTTCGAAATGAGGTAGGATCTGCCGTTATGATGAGTGACAAACGCTTTCGAGCCATGTTGACTGATCTTTGACTGATTTTTGTATCCAAAAATTAATCTGCTAAATATCGACGGCATTTAATATAATTACAACAGGATGGAGCAACTTGCCATACAGCATGCTGAACAATCGATTTATTGCAATATTCAAGCCACCATGACAGCTATATGGGTGATTTATTAGAAAAAATACTAAAAAATTGGGCTGTCTGAATGTGTCACCTGACTCGTAGCTGCGACGGACATATGCCAGATATTATATTCAAAAAATAAATACCATGAAATTATCTACCAGATTATAATAAAAAATTAATTCCAACAATATTTTTTTAAGCGTTCAAGCTTTTAAAAAACACCCTTTAGAATGACTCGATGCAATGTATTATAAATATTTCGATATATGGCTCACTAAAGGCATCTAGCGGAATATATTCAACGCTTTTTATTTCACTTAATATTTTTTGATAGATTTAAGTCCATTACCAATGAGCTGGCTGAACATTATAAGGCCTTTTTTTTGCTCCCGGTCAGAGATTCTCTATTTGTGAAATTTTTAAAATAATTCTCGAAAGGGGTGCTTAAAATGCTCCCAACGACACTAAGCTCCTGTTAGTTTTTATTATATGCAGCCATATCTGAGTGACTCGCTATTATGTGATTTCTTTGAGCAGATATAACGGAAGAGCCCTGAGGCTGAAAAATTGAATCGATCTGGATTCATAAGAGCTAATTTAAATAGATTTTCTTGGATAGAGAAGCAAAATTTTAAACTACTCTTTAATAGTTTTTCACGCTTAGGTACTTCACTTTTCAGTAATAGTTTTTCTATGCCTGTAATAATAATTTTACCTGTAATAATTTGAGTATATCAAAAGAAGACAAGGCAGACATATTTTAACTCCTACAATGAAATATCGTATTAAGGGGGAACGCCACCGTGGGGGGTCAAAAAATAGTCGATTTTTTGGGATTTTTTGTTTTTTGTAAGTAGGAATGATTATTCGAGGATCAGACAAAAGGCAATTTATTACATAAGAAAAATATTGCAAATTGAGAAATTTATGTGAATAAACAGAACGAGGTAAAAAAAAATGACGTCATCTGGTGGCAGCGATACAGCAATAAATAATCATCTGATATCAAAAAACCGAAAATTTTATTAATCTACACAATAGTGGCTATCGTTGTACGTAGTCGTTTTTTTCACAAAATCGTGATGATTTCGATGTGTGTTTTTCACCATTTTTTTGATTTTCAACAGGCCCAAAAAAATAGTTATTCTCAAAATTTTGAAAATCGGCTGCGTACAACGATAGCCAATGCGATAACAAAAACTTTGAAAAAAAGAAAATTAAAATCGGGTCATTAGTCTTCGCGAAATCGTTGCCACCGAATCAAAAAAAGTCGTTTTGAGAAATAAGCGTTTAAAGTTTTCAGTGCGTATTCAATAGTTCTCCATGCAGTTACATCTATCTTGAATATCTCAGTCAATTTTTAAGATTTTAAGCTAATAATTTTTTTCATATTTTTGAATTTTTATACTTTCAGAATTTTCACAGTGGCGTTCCCCCTTAAATTTGGAAAATGTGGCGAGCTCAAAGTTCAGCAGTCAGTTGATGTACATTTTCCACAGCCCTTTACTGCTATAAAAAAATGAGAGCCAAGATCTCTGAATTTCAGAGAACCGAAATCAGAATGGATGATAAGTGTTCGAATGCTTAGGTGATTGCACCTATTTAAAGTCCATGCAGCTACCTGAGAAACGATTCAAAGTTGTGTTGTGTCTGCCCGCATGAGCCCTGAATGGACAATGTATAGTTAAAGCCTCCACTGCTATCGGAAGTTGCAGCTATGTTAGCCTCAAACGCTCCTTCGAACGCCTCCGAATGAGCCCTACTCGGAAAATCATGCTTTAGAAGCTACACTAATAAAAAAAATTCTCATTAAATTCAAGCTTTACTCAAATTGTCAATTCATTTTCGAGATTTCTCTAGTAGCTTCTTAACAGAAAATCAAAACTATGCAGTTAAAAATAATATAATATTTTACATGAAAACGATAGTTACAAGTACGAGAGACGGAAACTACATCTCTGGAGAGCAATAAAACTTAGTAAAATAAAATTTCTCAATTGCACATTTACGCAATACACTTTGCTATAATAAATTAACCTCCTGCAAAAATACGTTTCGCTGAAAAGTTTTTGGTCATTACTTGAAAGAAAACGATTTTGGGTGATTGCCAAAAAATCTAACCACAAAAAGATACAAAAATTTACATATCTGGGTTAGTTAAGCAAGTAAAGCAAATTTACGTTTACTTTCATCTCCTGCCTTTAGCCTCTTGCCTCCTGCCTTTTGCCTCTTGTCATCTACTCTTACTCACTCACAACGCCAAAACCAAAGCCAAAGCCAAAAATATGCGTACGCGAAATTATGTTAAGCATTTGAGCCAAAAGAAGTTGGTAAGCAGTTATACTCATCCATACACACTTTATACTCATACAAGTGCAGGTATATGTGTTTCTCTGTATGTGTGTGCTTACGAAGAGGCGCAGGCTGCAGGCGCAATGCCATTTGTGATTTTTATATAATCTTGCCAATATTGAAAATGCCTCCCCCCTCCGCTAAATCGAGTATCTCTTCTCGTCCTTCTGTACTCGTTGGTTTCTTTCAAAAATCGAAAATGTTCAAGAATCGCACACCTCCTCACTGTTGTAGCAACGAGCTGGGCAACAGCGAGAAATTTGTTATCATAACATTTGTTGTTGGTGTTTAGAAATTTTACAAAAACAGATTTTTCTGTTATAAATATTTTTGTGCTTTATGCTGTTTTTCATTTCAAACGGTATGTTGTTGCTATTTTTAAATCCTTAATTTTGTTATTTTTGCTTTTTTTCTAATACTTTTTGTTATTGTGTTTGCATCATCGCTTTTTATTCGTCTGCTGACAGTTTTATCCAATCAAATACTGCTTTTAAAATTATCACCGTGATTTTTGTTGTTTTTTTCTTGCTTTTAGCGATTTTATTTGTTCTCCTTCGAACACCTTCAAACAATTCTGGATTTAATGCTCACATTCAAGGTGGAAAAAGTAGTAGATGTAGATGATGCGTGTGTGTGTGTGTGCTGTTTGTATGTATACTCACATGCCTCTTCCAATTGTCTGCTTGAGAACCACAAGAAAAAATTTGTTGGCATTTACAAAACGCAGAAATATTTTTCTTTTGGTGGAAAATTAAACGCCAATATAATTTTACACACTTTTTAAAGATGTTTTTATAAACTTTTGTAAGTTATATTTAAATATTTTATAAATATTAATTCTCACATTTCCTCACACTTTTTTTCACTCGTCTTCAACGCTCCGAAGGCCAACCGAGTTATGAGAAATTCGATTTTTTCCGCTTTCCTGTTTATCGCTGCCAAAGCACTTTCGTTACCTTTTAGATGCTTTTCAGAGGCTTTCTCAAGTAAATTTTTATATCTTGAGTTTTTTACACGTAATTAAGTACATTTATGTGCGCTAGTATTCATTTTTTTCGTAACTTTTCACATCATATATTCCTTTTTTCAAGTATAAAATGGTTTTAATGCTCAAACAACACCACCAGAGCGTCTAAAATAGAAGCGCTTATAAAAGAGCAAGGACGAGCTATTAGTATTTCCTATTGCTGCTGCTGCTGCTTGTGCTGCTACGGCTGATACTGTACTACTCAGGCGGGCGCTCTACTAACTGCTGCTACTACTGCTTTTCCGCTCAACTTCTTGTAGCGACTCTCGCTCGATTTCCCCAAATTAAGCTGTCAAGTTAAATTTCTTTACATTTACTCAGCAACACCAAATTCAACATACCCCAAACGACCAGCTAACGCTGTGTTTTCCGTTTTTTCCACTTACACTTTAATTTCTATTCCATTGACACCCCCTGTGCTGGCATGGCAAACTCTCAGCGTCCATTGTCCTCCATGTCGTATGAGTGCGCGCTAAAGCGCATTAAATTTAATTCTCATTTTCCGTCAAATGAATGAGCGTCAGTGTGGTGTGTGTGGCGAGTGGGATAAATACAAACCGCATAACATGAGAGACAGAGAGCGCGCGTATGGAATAAGAGCCATGCTATTGATGTCTGGCTTTTGCGCTACTCATTCGCGCGCGCTCAATTCAATTCAATTTCATTTATTCCATTCGGTCGCTTTGAGTTAAGCTGGTTGACAGTTTTCTCAGCATAATTGTAATGCTCAAAGTGACAGGAAAGCTTTAGTCGCGTGCTTTTGTTGGGTATAAGCTCTTGTTTTCGTATTAAATTTGAGGGTTTTTACTAATCAACATATGGTCGTTTTCGCATGTAGCCTATAAAGTGAGCTTTACTAACCGAGGCGATGATGACCCATTCCCTCTTTAAAGTGCCCTTAAAATCTTATCATTTTCTCAACTGTTGGCTTGCAATTTACTGGTTGCAAAACCACGCCAGCCTTGTGATAATGCCGATGTGTAAAACGAGCTTTTCTCTACTTACATCTGCCTGCATTTCATTTCACTTCATTTTACTTTAAACTAAGTTAAAAAATGTAATAAGTAACCTCTAAATTGCGCTCCGACATTAAGCAAATTTTTGAACGCACTTTTTCTGGGTCTATCTGGCATGACTTATTTTCCATAAACACAAGCTATAACAATGCAAAATGATAGCATCCAACCGCGTGCGTTTGAAAAGCCGTCTAGAGGCCGTATGCTTTTCAAAGAAGTAATCAGGAGAAAAAAAAATTATCCGCCTTCATCGGGCAGCCTTGCAAGACTCAGCTATTGCTCACGGCTCAGCCGAGAGGCTCTCAAGTTAGTCATACATTCTGATGGGTCTTTCCACTGGCGGTATTTGCTGTGAAAGCAATAAAATTGGATGCACTAACTTTGCATTTTAGACGATAAATATTTCTTCACCTTTAACAGAAGAATGCCTCATTGAACCCAGTTTGTCCAATAACTGCGCATGCCTTACAAGACTGCCGTACAAGAATGAGATGTTTACTTCTGATTCATGTAATGGCATTCACATTCGACTCGGAATTTGCAGTCTGTAATAGTCAATAAGAATGCCTGTGAGTATTCACAGTTTGTCCTTAGCGCAACTTATGAGATATTTACATCTCTTAAGACTCTAATCTCTCTCCCAGTAAGGACTTTACTTGGCGTACCCAGCTGGAGTTCCTTAATCAAACGATAAAATGGATAACTTTTGGGGAACGTTGGGATGGTAGTCGTGCCTACTGGGATACTTGGCTTCATTATACTATACTATACTACTCATTTCTTTATACTAGTAAAATGTTACTTAAAGCAATGCTCATGCATATATACTAATAAACTATTTATTTAAAATATTTTGGTACTACTAATAAATCACCAAAACAATGTAAACATCAGAACGCACAAATTCACCCCTAATCAGAGGCGCGTCTGAATTAATCACAAAGAAGTTATTTACACTGCGGCATGAAATCGGAGCCTCTACTAGAAACGCCTTTCAATAGTCTGGTGGCGTCAAATTGTCTCTTGACTCTTAACAAAGTAATGATTGACGGCTAGAGGCGACAATAAACGCCAGACTGAGGAAAATTACCACACTTGAAATAATGGAATAAAAAATAAGTCAGAAAAAAATATGGAAATAATGAAATGCGGGCACAATAGAAAAAAAGCAAACATGAAAAATAAAAAAAAATAAAAATGCAAAATGCAGCAGTAATACAAAAAGGAAACTTGTAAGAGGAAAGCAATACAAAATTACAAAAAACGAGAACAAAAGGAAGAAACAAAGGACGAAAATACAAAAGCAATGCAAATGTGTAGCAAATTTCTGTCTACTCAACGCATTGACTGGCTTTGCAGGCGCGAACAATGTGTCTTTTTGAGCATAAACAGCAGAGAACGAGAAGTGTGCGTTGGGCTGATTTCTTTTTGTTGATGATGAGAAGTGAAATATCTATGCAAAAGTGTGCGTGTACGTTTTTTTTTTTTTGTTTTTTCGTGGAAGCATTATGCTGCATGTAATTGTATGCATGTGTGTATGCTTATACCGGATGCGAGCAACAAGTGGAATGGTTAGCTGAATCTTTTGCAGAGATTACTGCTACAGAGGAAATATTAAAATAAGGAGTTAATAGCACATAAAATTCGATGCTATGAAATAAGTATTAAGAATTAGTTTTAAATTAATTATTTAATTTTTGGAGTTAAAAAATCGTAGTCTTAGTATTAAATACTATTTGAATTTTTTCAATTTTAGTGCTAAAAACTCGTAATCTTAGAGAATTTCTACATAAAAATTTGATAAGTATGATACTTGTAGTACTCACGATTTAAGCATCACCTCCATATTCACATAGAAGGTGGCGAAAAACTACACATCCCGTAAATTTTTTGAATAAATTCTTTTTTAAGTAAAAAAAATGCTTTAGAATTCTTTATTTTTGCCATTACGCGCTTCCTTACTTGTCTATTTATAAATTATACTGCAGCTATTTATCTCACAAGTGTCGAATATGCTTGGCGTACGACATCATTTGCAAAAATTATAAATCTTTCGGTGGAGAGATTAATTTTGAGCCACCTTGTATATCTATCAAAACGTAGAAAAAGTTTCGAAAGAGAGAACACTTCACAAAAACTACTGACCCAATTTTCACATTTTATTCGCCCCTTTTAATCGCGTGTTGCCAACTGTTTGTGTTTAAAAAAATTTGATTTATTTAAAAATAGACATACCTACAAAAGCATTACAGCAAAGATATCAATGCAAATATTTTGGTGAAAAATCTTTTCCAAAAATAATTTTATAGCGTTGCCACCTGATTGCAATTAATAGGTATTACAGCAAAGGTATCATTTAAATTTTAAATATTTTAAATTTTAACATTAAATATTTTTAAGAAAAATCTTCTTCCGTCTGTGTTCAGAGCTGTAGAAATGTATGAGCGGAAAGCGTTTTGCATCAAATGATAAGATCATAACAGCTGTGGAAGTGTATTTTGCAGCCTCTCCAGATTCCCACTTCAGGGATGGAATTCATCGCTGGACCAAAGGTTTTGATGTTCAGGGAGACAATACGAGAAACGTTTCGAATACCTGCTAAGAATTCTCCAGAGCTACCTGGTTGAGCGTGAACTGCTGTACGAAACACCAGATACGTGGACAATATAGCGGCGGTCATACCAACTCGGGACACTGAGGACGCTAGAAGGAAGCTGAACGAAGTTATGATAAGGTCGCAAATATGGCTTGAGAACCACGGCCTGGAACTCGCCAAACATAAAACCGAAGTCAGCTTTATGACTCGAAGTCACATGCCACTCGAGGTCAGCATGCAAATAGGCAATACGTCCTTAGTGACCCAAAAATTTGTGAAATACTTAGGTATTCGACTTGACTGCAAGCTTACTTTTTGGACCCAGATACGGCATGCGGCTACCGAAGCAGCAAAGGTCACGGGTATGCTAAGTAGATTAATGGCAAACATCGGTGGGTCAACACAGAGCAAAAGAAAGCTAATTATGGCGGCCACAAACTCAATTCTCCTGTAGCGGCAGCGAAATATAGGGAATTGTGCTAAACTGCTAAGCCCAGCGAAAAGCACTGGAGGCTGTGCAACGAACAGGGTCTCTCAGAGTTGCCTCAGCCTACCGCACTGTCTCAGGTGCAGCAATTTTCATGAATAGCGGGCAGATACCCGTCGACCTCATGGTCCGCGAACGAATGGATGCGTGGGACTCCAAGAAGAAAAACGTCATCACTAGCTTCTCAGAACGGAGATGCCAAATCATGCTGCGGTGGCAAAGCCGATGGGACAGTGAAGCGAGTGTCAGATGGATGGCGAAAATTATTCCATCAATTGATAAATGGGTTTAAAGGAACTTCAGTGAAGTGAACTACTTTTTAACTTAGTTCCTCTCGGGACACCGATACTTCCGGAGATACCTTTACCGCATGGGCAAGGTAACTGATTCCAAATGCATATACGGCGAAACGCTGAGTGATGATGCTGAGCACACGCTTTTTAGTTGAGACAGATGGCTCGCGGAAAGAAATACTCTAAGGGAGCAGATTAGCGACATCGCGCCAAGCAACATAATCAGCAAAATGCTCGAACGCGAGGGCAGCTAAAACCCGACAAAGCAATACATCGAGAAGTACTACGAAAAAAAAAGATTAACCTCGACTCAGTACAACAAAGCGAAGCCGCACAGATAGAGACACAAGAAGACGAGCCTATAGCATGAAAGCTGGCTACAAATATGGTGAACCCAGACGTGGGTGAATATAATTGGTCCTTTACGGATGCCGTTTTGGACCCTCTCGAAGTAATATAGAAAGCAGTCCCGGGAAGGATGTCTGCCCAGAAGGAGAGGAGGGATCGTTTTGGTAGACACGCCACACGACGCCGTAGACGACAGTCGCTGTAAGTGCGAAGGCACTCACCAAAAAACCAAAAAATAAAGATGTTCAGATAGACTGAATAATAAAGTGTATTTCAAATTCATAAAATTGTGTTTTTCTTATCAAACCGCAAAATGAATTGACCAACCTAGTGTGTATATATTTTAACATAGACTGTTGAATAGCCAATTTTTTTCACTTCTGTTTGAATATTTAGTAGATACTGATTTTTTCATTGAGAACATAAAATATTTTTTTTTTTTGTTTCCACTAATTTAAATATACAGAATTTGAGACCAAAAAAATTTTGCATACATAATTCTTGTAACCAGTTTATTAATTCTACCTTATTTTATCATTACAAAGTTTTGGAAATAACAGAAATTATGGCCTAAAGGAATTTAGGCTGCCTAGCATTTTTTTCACATTTTTTCCAGAATTTTTACAGCAAAAAAAATTATTGTAAAGCAGAATTTAGAGCCGCCCCCACTCTTATAATCGCACAAAGTATGCATACATTTTTTGGGACACCATATAAACTCACCTTTGTGCGCGAAGAGGGTAACGCGATTAATAATAATAATTGACGCTTACGAAGTGTGTTCAAACAGTATCACGATTTTGTGTTTGTTTCAAAATTTATTTGTTTATTCATTAATATCTATTTTGTCCCCTTCAAAGTAGTCCCCATGGGATATTATGCACTTGTGCCAACGTTTTTTCCAACCTTCGAAGCACTTCAAAAATCATTTTTTTTATCTTGTTCAGCGCCTCCTTCGGTGCCGTCTTTATCTCGTCAATCGTAGCGTAGCGTCGTGCTTCCATGGGCCTCTTCAGTTTCGGGAACAATTAAAAGTGACAGGGGGCCAGATTTGGGGAATACGGTGGCTGTGGCATCATTAGTGAGTTGTTTTTGGCCAAAAAGTCGCGCACAAGCAACGATGTGTGAGCAGGGGCGTTATCGTGATGCAAGAGCCAATTTTTGTTCTTCCACAAATCCGGGCGTTTCTGGCGGGTTGCTTAGCGCAAATTGCGCTTAACTTGCAGGTAATATTCGTTATTGACCATTTTACCCTTTGGCAAGAACTCATGATGCACAACGCCCCTGCAATCGAAGAAAACGGTAAACACAACTTTTACATTCGACCGAACTTGGCGCGCTTTTTTCGGTCATGGTTCATGCGGCAGCTTCCATTGAGATGATTGAGCTTTGGTTTCCACGTCTTAACCATAAACCCACGATTCGTCACCAGTTATGAGCCTCTGAAGCAAATTTGGGCCGCCGCGGACAGAGTCCAACATCTCATTAGCAATGTTCATGCGATGCTGCTTTTGGTCGAAATTGAGCAGTTTTGGTACGAATTTTGCGGCGACCCGTCTCATGCCCAAATAATTGAAAAAAAATCGAATGGCACGAGCCAATCGATATGTCTAGGTCCTCAGCAACTTCTCTAACGGTGATTCGACGAGTGGCCCATACCATTTACTTCACTTCATCAATTTTTTCGTCGGTTGTTGAAGTGCTCGGGCGTCCTGCACGCTTTTCGTTCACATCTTCTCGGCCTTCTGAGAACATTTTGTACCTCCGATAAACGTTGCTTTGGTCCAAAGTAGCTTCTCCGTATGACACAGTCAACATTCGGAATGCATCCGCGCACTTAATTCCGTTTTTCACACAAAATTTGATACAGGTTTTTTAATCCATCTTTTTGGATAAGTAAAAATCGAAGATGAGCCGAAACACGTACAAGCAAAGCAACTGTCAACAATTAACTGAATATTCAAAATGGCCGAACTCGTCGGCATGAGTGAGAGTCATGAGTACCAACATATCGCCGCAAAAAAATCGAAATTCGAATATAAGTAACCTGTGAAAATTCAAAATTCGCGATACTTTTTGAACACACATCGTACCCCTTTTGTTGGGTATTTGTCCGAGCTCCTTCTACTATTTGTGGTGTGCGTCTTTATGTTTTTTTCTACAAATTGTATGGCGCCACAGTTGTATGGCGCTTCCGAATTGCAGATGATGGCTTTTTCACGAGCTTTTCATGGCAGAAATGCACTCGGAAATTCACCATTTCCTGCCGAAAGGCGACAACTAATTCGAAACACTTTTTCTCACATTTCGGGTTTCATGTCCGGGGTTTTGAAAACAAAACGATTTTTTCAGATTAAAATATTTAACTCCAAATTATCCCATTCGGTTACGCCGTCCTCTGGGTTGGCGCGTGACTACCATTCGGCTACGTCGACCGTTGACACAGCTATTAGATAGGCTTTTTATCATTTTATGTTTCTTATCTATAGCCTCGAACCAGCCCATTCGTCACACAGTCGACCCTTTCTTCATGCAAAATATGATGGAAAAACCTGGAAGAAATTTACTATTTGTAGTTCAGTATTTCAATTTGAAGAAGTTTTTTTATTTTTAAAATACTTTTCATTCACTTTTAAAACTCATAAATTTTTTGTCGTCAGAAAAAATCACCCGCAATAAATTCTTTGGCAACATTCGTTAATTTTTCTCAATTACACAATAGGTGAAATAGAGCGAACAGTTAGTTGTTCAAATAAAGTGAAAAGGTACTTTTTCCACAGCGGGAAATTATTTTCATTATCACTCTTTTTTTTGGTTTTTTGCACGCTGGGAAAAAATTTGCTGCTCACTTTTTAATTTTTACAGTTTTTGCAATGCCAATAGACGCTTGCACTGCGAGATCAATTATGTGTAATAAAAATAAAAACTGAAAAAAGCACGTTCCGTAATAACCCAGCAGCGTGGAAAAGCACTGCGGGGTTGAGACGTTTCAAAACAGACACTTTGCTATCGCTTGCACTTACAGACGGGCCTCCGTAAAACTAATTTATTGATTAGCAGCATCAGCAGATTATTCTTACATATATACAGATTGATCACAAATATAGATGGACCATTCTAAAAATACTTTACTTGCACGCATCAAACAAGCTAGTGATCATTCATTCTAATATAAAAGGCACTGCACCCAAAGCTTATCTGCAACATTGCCGTGAACTGTAGCTTTCAGCCAACACGCCGCCCTCATACGGATTAAAAATAAGATCTAAAATCTACATACAAAAAATGAAACTAATTTTTCTTGCCGTCGCCGTAGTGCTCCTCTGCAGTCTGATGTCTGCCGAAGCTGCAGCGCCACGTCGCCGAATAATACGCATTCGCATCATACGCATTATTCCAATACGCCGCGGACGTCGCGATGTTGGTGAGCAGGTTTCTGTTGTGGCTACGGCAGAAAATGATAATCACCTTGCTTATGGTGAACTTGTGGCCACCGACGAACCTGACACTCTAATCTACAAGTACAACGGAGGAGATGGTGATATAATACAGGAAGAAATTGCACGGCTTTGCGATTCGGTGCGGCAACAAGTGAAGCAGTCGACCGGCGAAGATGTGGATTTTGAGGTGCAGATGCAACCGGTTTCTGAGTAGACGATTTCTAAGGCGAAGGCATACAAGAGATTTGGTTTTTGTAGTTACGCTTGTATATAAATAGCATAATAATAAATAATGGCGGAATGAATTCATTCGATATTCCTATTCAATAAAATAAATCAAAACTTAAAAATAAATTCTAAAATCAGTACTTTAAACTACTGGGTGATGATTGAATGATGGGAGAGAGTTGAATAACAAGTGACAGCTAAGGAAACAGTGCTGAGATAATTCCACCTCACCTTCCATACATCATCATCATCATCATCAGGTAGCAATTACAGCTCACTTACATCTTCCATACAGCTGGAATAAAGAGGGCTCAAAGCAATACCGAGTATCACAGCTTGCGTACCTCGCAGTCAATGTCCGGTAAGAAGACCAACAAAATTCGACAGCTGATTTTTTTTTACCTTAGAGCTTCCCTCGCGTGTCGTCGATCCACACATGGCCAAGAGAATCCCACGACCTTATAAGTTTGGCTACTTGTCCAGCATTCGCTGAGTTGACGCGAAGTTCACCTTTCCAGTGGTACACCACAGGTGGTTAAAGGGATTCCAATTCTCTAGCTCTAATCTAGCGAACTCATCCGCTCAGCAGTTTCAAGCAATGTCCTTGTGCCCAGATGACCTCAATGTTAAAGAATTCGAGAGCGATCGAAAAAGAACCTTAGCATTCCGCAACCAGCTTCGAACGCATCATAATCGAATCTAGTTGTCAGAAAAGATATTTACTTCCCTTATAGGAATTACGTTTAGTAATTAAGTACACAGCCAATCAGTTGCTTCTTTGAATTGCTTGGAATACACTGCAATGATCCGGTAGCCTGAACTTCAGATTAATGGCCTGAAATTCAGATTTCTAATAGCGGTCGTCCCTCGGCAGGCAATAGCAAACCTCCGAGCGTATTTCTTCCATAAAAAAGCTCCTCTTCAAAAATATCTACCGTTCGGAGTCGACTTAAAACTGTAGATCCCTCCATTTGTGGAACAACATCAAGACGCACGGCACACATAAGTGGAGGAGCTCGGCCAAACACCCAAACAGGGTGTACGCGCCAATTATATATAGGAGGTTGAATTAGTTTTAAAGGTGACACACAGATGGCGCTATTTATCACTTTATCGCGTTGGCAATACTGAATATATATTCATGACAAAGCCTCATCCCTAGGCTTTGTTTATCAGTATCTGGCCACGCATATCGTCGACGGCCAAGCAGAATATTCACGGCAAGAAAATCATGCTCTGCATTTGGTGGGATCAGGTCGGCGTCGTATATTTTGAGCTGCTCCAACCGGGCGAAACAATCACGGGGGATCGTTACCGACTGCAATTGATGCGTTTAAGCCGGGCATTGAAAGAAAAACGGCCGGAAACGGTAAAAAGGCACGACAAGGTTATTTTGCAACATGACAACGCTCGGCCGCATGTTGCTCAACCTGTCAAAAAATACCTTGGAACTCTTGGCTGGGAAGTGTTACCCCACCCGCCGTATAGTCCAGACATAGCTCCCTCCGATTATCATTTGTTCCGGCATATGAGTCTCGATTTGGCGGACCAGCGGTTCTCCTCGTACGAGGCTACCAAAATATGGGTTGAGTCATGGATAGCCAAGCTGCGGCCAGAATTTTGGAGAAACGGCATCCGGAAATTGCCCGAAAGATGGGCGAAAGTTGTAGCTAGCGATGGCCAATACTTCGAATAAAATATTTTGTACCGTTTTTTCACAATAAAGGCCCAAATCTTCGAAAAAAACCTTTAAAACTAATTCAACCTCCAATATATATATATATAATTTCCTCTAGAGAGCAATAGAAATATCCTATAACATGCCCCGTCAAGTTATATACGTCCCTGTGAAAATCTCGACAAAATCAGTTCGGTCATTTCGCACATTAACGCGAACAAACAGTAAGACAAAAAATTTAAAAACATTTTTTGTGTCATGCACCACTTTTTTTACTATTTCCTACCCATAGAAAATTCATCCTTCCCCTACCACCCCCAATAAATACAACATCGAATACTCTCAGAGACAGAGCGTCTAAAATGCCGCAGAATCCTTCACACTCCCTCCAAAGCCTGGTCGGATGAAGTCATCGTACCAGTTTCTTCGCCCTCCAATAGAACGGGTATGATAAGCGACATGTAGCAAGAAAAATATGCTCTGGCGATTGTATTTGTGAATGTCTTACGCACAGTCGGTGGTTCTGCATTGAATTTTAAGGTTTTAATTGTAATTGTTTTAACCGAGCTTTGTGAAGCCTTAGGTCATTAAAAAATAGTAAAAGCTTATTTTTTAACTTTACTGCCTGCACTGTGCTTCGAACATCCCTTATCCTATCTCAAAAGCTTCATAGAGCTGTTAAACTCTCTGGAATTATTTCAGACATTATTTCAGAATCTGGCACTTTCCTTCAGAGTGCCTCACTGAAAGTAGCCTGTAAATGGAAATCACTCTTTCAAAACTCCATGTGGAAATTTAAGCAGTGATGAAGGTCTCTAAATGGGTAACGACTAACTTGAAATGGGTTCAATAATATCGAGGATCCTTGCAATCTCTTCCACAACACAGCGTTAATCTCTATTTCTTGATAAGAGAAATTGGAAAGGGTATAAGGCAGGACTTGGGCAATCGAGTTCAATCTTAGAAGCACCGCTAATCTCCCTTATATTTTCATATATATATTTTTTTTTTTTTTTTTTTTTTTTACGAGGAGGAAGCATCGAAAGCCTGTACCCCGTCAGTGTAGGACTTTACATACTTGTCACACGTCGACTTAAGAGTTCGTTTCTTTGTCAAGTATCGTCTGTTTATCTGCCGCTGACCTCGGATATGTCTGCGAGCTTTAATGCATAAATTATTTGGCTAATTGCGGCCGAGATCTTATCCCACGCATACTTTGAAGACATCATGATATTTTCATATATTGAGGAGCTAGTCATATGTGCACTAATCTGGGCTCTGGACTAATCAGGAAAAGCACGAAAGTTACTGAGGCTCTCAAAAACGAATATATGTACGGGTTTCGCGAGAGCACTCAACCTTTGGTCACATGAAACCACTCATGATTTCTGCAGGAGTTGTTAGAATATAGAAGAAGAATGCATCAACTTTAGATTTCAGAGGAATCACGTCTTGGAAGGTATGAACAGTTTGAACGAAACTCTACTGGCCGGCTGGTTAGACTCGTAGAAAGGTAGAAGGATATTTAGGAGGAAAGGATATTTAGGTATAGCACTGAGGAAATCTGTGCTCGGCACAACAATGGGCCTTTTGTGGGGAAATTTCTGACGCAAGCTTTATTAGAGAAAAGGATCCCAGTACTGCAGCTTCTTTTTTATGCATTCTTTGTAGCAAACTTCTACAAAACCAGCTAGAAGAAAACAAATAAATGCAATAAACACAGTATAATAAGTGTTTAGGAATTTTTTTCTTCAGAATAAAAATATAATTTTAAATAATGCTTGGAAGGTCTTAGAAGAGAAAGATAGAAAAGAGTTTAGGTTGCGTGTTTTAGCCTCAAAATATATGTATGCTCGTAGATCAAACAATGATTTTAATTGAAGTTAATAGCATTTTATAAATAAAATTTATTTGAAATTCTGAATAGAACTAAATATAAGGATAACTTAAGTCATAAGTCAAGCCAGGGTCACTCGCGCCCTCAGAAACTGGACCCCTCCTGATAGTTTACCAATCCAGTTCACCAACTTTCAACAAAATACCATTGAATGCCTCGGAAGTAAGAAAAAATAAAGTCGATTTCAAAATAATAATTTATTATGAATATTTTAAGCGTATTATCTTTTTGAACCAATAAATATATAATTTTTTTCCTTTTTGTTTTTATAATATTACGAAATTCTAACAATACAACTCTTCATATTTTCATATTTTAAGTACACCAGGAACATTTCACCACTCAATGCGCTTCATCTACTCTTTCAACCAAACATATGAGTGAGACCCACCCCACCGAAGTAGTCTCGCTGTCCACTCAGAGGGCCACTGGTCCATTTTGAAGCACTTCCAGTTAAATCCACACGAGTATTGCGATCCGATGAGGACCACAAATTTGCTTTGCCGCCCAATTCCAATTGGCTGCCAAAATTGGGAATGGTGCTCTTAGTCAAACTGGCGCCATGGCCATTGATGTGGGAGTATTCCAAGCCGCCACCATTGCGGTCGAATTTGAAACCATTGGCCAGTGTATTCTGTGACTTAAAGGCATTCGCATCCAAGCTGTGTACACCGTTATTGTATAGATTAGCGCTCACGCTTTGTGTGAAGGTGTCACGTACTCCAGGGGTGTGAGTCTTGGAGATGGCGGCGCCCAAACCGTTGCTGCAATGAACAAAGTAAATAAAGTAAATCACTTATTTGAAACCACATTTTTTCCACACTGTATACTCACTTATTGTAGGCCAACGTGCCACCAGTGGTGACTGGACCGCGATCAGTGTTTCCCGCAGCAAAGGCGCTTCCAATTAGATTGTGATTAGGGTCACCAATAGCTTTGCCCACTTCCAGACGTGCATCTGCACCACCACGAGGATTACTGGCCAATGAGCCACCAACACCAACATCACGTGCCACACGCACTAAAATGGGACGTGGTGGTCGTGTTGGTGGTGGATAATACACTAGGTTTTGGTAGTGCGCCTGCTGTGGATATGCCTCTACGATGCTACTGATTGCAATTGCAGCGACTATAGCGAAGATGAATAGCTTCATTGTTGCTCTGGTTGAAATTGTTGCTCAGATTAAGTAGATAATCGCTGTGAAAGCTGAATGTTTGCTCACTGGAGGTGTGTCGTCGTTGACTGATGCTTCGCTTGGCGCTCAAACTTGCTTTTATACGATTCCAAAATTCAGCTTAGGAAGAGTTTCGGTGTAAAATATCACTGAGTTTGTGTTTCCCCCTACACGGGGATTCTTACCTGGTGCTATTTGTTGATGATCTTTTCTTGTCCATTTGTGCAGTGCAGTGCATTATGGCTTCCCGGAAAAAATTTGTCTTGGCTTGAGTTGTGCGAATTTCTTATCAGTTTCAAGCGAGGAATCCCCGGCGTGGTTAGCAAGCGTACGCACACAAGCATAAGTACATGCATATGTATGAATAGATAGTAAAATTTTGATTTTAATTATTTTTTTTATATTTTTTATATTATACATTTTGTCGGTTTTCAAGTTCAAAAACCTTAAGCTATATATTCATGAGATTACATTTTGATAAGTTGAAAAATTTTAAAGTTTTAATTTTTTTGCAGATATGAATTATGATTTGATAGTTGCAAAGGTAAGCTACCAAAAACAGAGTCCTACAAAATTGATTGTGCTTGCGCTCCTCTTAATTTTTGATAATAGTTTTGTAGGCCGACTTTTGCCAGTACAAATTCTCCAGCTGAACAATTTTCGAAAAATAACCAAATAATTAAGACACAAATTTTAAATCAGGAACCAAACTGCATTTTAGAGAGGGTTCTTGGCATGCTCAATACGGATCTGAGCTCAGAATAGCTCCATTGGGCGATAGAAAATATAGCTGATCTATTTTTAAAATCTGACTCAAAAATGCGCCTCCTTCGTATAACGAATGGCGGGCATAATCACACAAAGTACTCTGTATTGTCAACCTCCTTCCAAGGAAAAAGACATGCAACGAGTTGTCGATGATACTTTTAGGAGCCATATATTGGCCTTATGGAATATGGGCCGTGAAAAAACAAACGAGGTATCGCAGCTCTTTCTTTTTCAGCTTGGCAAGGAATTTCGTTGCCACTCCACTTCTATAGCAGCGTCAATTAGTGTAGCTAACACCTCGTATATTAGATGAAAACATGGTAAAAAACATTTGTTATAAAATTTCAGTACTTTGTAGTTAATGCCGTATTGCCTCACTTATATAACTTAATATACTTAGGACCAATTCCTCAATGTCTAGATAAAGTCCCACATTAGCTACATTCGATTCGCCAACCACCTAGTGATTAACGGATGAAGCAAAATCGCGTATTGCATACGAATTTGGCAGCACTGCACTATTTCGTTGAAAATTAGTAAAGCAATGAATTTTAAACAAACTCAGCGTGCGCAAGAAAAAATTAATATATGGAACGAAAATGTTAATCGGTAATTCGCTGAATCTCATATATATTTCGGGGGACCAGATAGCAGTGATAGGTTTTCCAATTGTTATGTTTCAGCGGCTGTCAAAGTTACCAATGACATTTGGCTCTCAAAATATTCAGTACGATTTTCCGTTTCATTGAGCATCATTTTATGCTTGACGTACAAATTATTAAAAAATACTATCAAAATACCGGCTCAGTTGTAAATACATACGCAGATCTGGATTTTGGAAAAAACTCAATCTCGAACAAAGCCCATTTTTACTTTTACTTTGGCTATGGCACCAAGCAAAATTGCCATTATTGGAATGCACGCAATCCTCAAGGGGTCGACCAAGCATCAATGAATCCTAAAAATTGACTGTTTAGGACAGTTTATGGCATTGGTGCATCGGCGGACCTTATTTCTTTCTAAGAAGGAAGAAGACTCTGTCATTATCAGTGGTGCTCCTCGATATATTCGAGCTGTGGTCCCAACAAGAAACCGTTAAATTTCATATAAGCGGAGCAACACTCGAAGTTGTGAAGGAGAAATTCGACTATTGGATCATGTCACCGCCGCTGCGGCCAAGCGACTTGACACCCCTCGTTTATTTTCTCGGACCTACATCCCACTCTAACATGCCAACTATGTACTTTAGACGAACTCCATGCCAAAACGCATGGCTTTATTTCCGGAATAATGTACGTATTGAAATGAGTCATCAAAAATTGGCCCAACCGTGCACTAAAAGAACCAAAAATTCTCATTTCACTGCAAATTTTTGCTTTTCAAAACTGTGTTAAGCACTTGTAGCTCATTGCGAAAGACAAATTTTAAACAAGCTGATGAGTGTGTTAGAAATTGAAAGACTCATTTCCTGAACACCTCATAAAAAACGCATATTTGAGTTCTTCACAATTTTTATTTTCGTCGGCCCTGCACTTTCTTTTTTGACAGCTGCCATAAGTGAACATTGAGGTTCTCTAAGAGCTCGGCCTATATGTGCACTGATAGCATAAAATGATAAGTCAAGTTCCAAGTAAGGATATTGAGAGGTATCTTGAAGAGGTCTCAGAATATTTGAACAAACTATAGTTCCAGTTAGGAATTTTAGAATCAATGAAAACGCAAGATATTTCTTCTCTTTTATTATATGGACGCACAACGCATAAAAGATCCAAAAATCCAATGTTGAAATGATTAGAATTTTACAGAACAGTTTGCAATTGTTATGCCATACCAGGACAATAAGAATTGCCCTTCAAGATCATATCACTTGGGGCACTACATTTTTTTTTTTTTGCTTTGGAAGTTTTTTCCATGAGATTGCTAATTACACAGTCCTGCGAGGTACAGTTTCTAAAACGGCTATGGGTGTTTCTTGAAGGTTTTTTTGTGCTGAAAACGAATAGGACCTTGAAAATGTTCCCCTTTACAGGGGCGTTAGAGAGTTAGAAAGGTTGAATTTGCATATCTAAAAGTCTCCAATTCAAAATAGAATAACTTTTTTTATATTAATCGTAAAAATATTTTTTAAAACGGACCTTAAAGCTAAAGAGTAGTACTTTGCGATGCCGTTGTGGAAAATTAAAAAATAAATTTACCTTGCACAAAAAAAAATTTTGAAAATGACCAAAATCTGCATTTTTTGACTATTTAACCTCAAATTGCCAAAAATCCTGACGTGCTGGAGCATTTTCAAGGTCATATTCGTTTCCAGCATAAAAAAACCTTCAGGAAACACCCATAGCGGTTTTAGAAACTGTAAAAAAACGAGATTTCGCAGGCCTGTGTTACCGTAAAACAATTTCTGAACTCAAACACCAAATACCACACAACACGGATGGAATTGAGACAGCGGATGTAACTATGCCACAATAACATTGAAAATTTCTAGCAAAGGAGAAACAAATTTAATTTTTATTAAATAAAGATCTGGGCTTAATTTTTAAATTAGCGCAAAATGAACGAAATGGAACACCCTATGTTGTTATTTGGAAAATATTTGTATAATCACAGTTTTAGAAATAATGAGAATGCATTTCCATGCTATTAATTTTTAATTATTTAAATTATTAAATTAAATTAATTATTTAAAAATGTTAAAAAAAAGAGGTTGTCTGTAAAGTCGGTTTACTGACGATAGTTTAACGTGATAACGTCATAAGAAAATACTGATTGAATGGTTGCATTTTTCAAAAGAAAATTTTAATTTTATTTGTTTGATAGATATTTTGTATGGATATAGAGAATGAGGTAACATTAACATAACATAATATACTTTAACATAACATAACATAACATAACATAACATAACATAACATAACATAACATAACATAACATAACATAACATAACATAACATAACATAACGTAACATAACATAACATAACATAACATAACATAACATAACATAACATAACATAACATAACATAACATAACATAACATAACATAACATAACATAACATAACATAACATAACATAACATAACATAACATAACATAACGTATCATATCATAACATAACATAACATGCTGTTCAAGCAAGGTAACGACGCATGAGCAAGATAACGACGCATTTTTTGGTGCGTGCAGCCGGCTACATAGAATTATTAGACGTTATCACGTCAAAAAATAATAATAACATTAAAACAACGGGTATTATTAACAAACTTGGTTTTATTTTAAATTCTTCAAGTGAATCAAATTAATAATAATCAATAAGAAGGCATATGCAAATACAAATACGTGAATTTATATATGTACATATGCGCATATACATACATATGTATATACGCTCACTTAAGTAGGAGAGAGCAAGATGTCGAACGTTGCCGTTCGTTTGCTTTGTTTGCTTTGTCGTTCGTTCCGCGCTTTCGCTTACAGTTCATTCAAGGTAACGGCAATGAGCAAGGTAACGACAAATGAGCAAGGTAACGACAAATGATCAAGGTAACGGCAAAGATCAAGGTAACGACAAATGAGCAAGGTAACGACAAATGAGCAAGGTAACGACTAATGAGCAAGGTAACGACACATTTTTTCTTGTGTGCAGCCGGCTAAATCGAATTATAAGACGTTATCACGTCAAAAATTAGGTTATGTTGCTGAAATCACCAGCTTCTCTACTGATTCTATTTTTTTGCGGATTCTCTATCAAATGAATGCATTAAAACATAAAATAATATATTTAATTTTTGTTTTATTTCAGAATAAATTAATTTTATACAATCACAAAGTTTTAACTCTAAATAAAACTAATATTTTTTTAAATAACAATTTCAAGTGTTTAAAACTATTCCTCCCAGCAACTCATCGCTCTGCATTATCCTTCAACCAAACATGTGCGTCAGACCCAAGCCAGCGCTGAAATCCTTTTGCCCACTCAACGGTCCACTCATCCATTTTGAGCCACTGCCAGTCAAATCTAAGCGCGTATTACGATCCGGAGAGGACCACAAATTTGCTTTGGCGCCCAACTCCAACTGTCTGCCGAAATTGGGAATATTGCTGTGTGTCAGACTGGCGCCATGGCCATTGATGTGCGAGTATTCCAAACCGGCACCATTGCGGTCGAATTTGAAGCCATTGGCCAGTGTGTTTTGCGATTTGAAGGCATTTGCGTCCACACTGTGTACGCCGTTATTGAATAGATTTGCATTCACACTCTGGGTGAATGTGTCGCGTACACCGGGTATGTGCGTCTTCGAGATGGCGGCACCCAGACCATGACTGTAAGAAGAAAGTTTTTTTATTAATTGAGTTGAGATTGAGAAAATTGCTCGTTTTTTGCATCTACTTAGCATTTACATATTTGTACTTACTTATTATAAGCCAAGGCACCACCAGTAGCCACTGGTCCACCATTCGTGTTGCCCGCAGCAAAGACTTTGCCAATCAAATTGTGATCCGGTGTGCCAATGCCCTTCGCCAATTCCAGACGCGCATCGGCTCCACCGTTGGGATTGCTGCTTAGTGAGCCGCCCAGCGATTGAGGATATGCTTCGATGAGTGCACCAAAGAGCGCCAAAGCGAGTACGGCAGTTGCAAAGAATTTCATCTTGAAGTTGCTGGGGTTTGCGCTTGTCAACTGTTTACTACTGAAGCCTTTGATAGAATGTGATTTGGCTGAAGGCATCGACTGCTTTTTATAAGCACATTTATTTTCGCTTATCTTGGCTTATGCTTGTATGTTTCGGATGCTAAGGGAATCCCATTACTCAAAACGTTTTATAGAAGCAGCTGTATTTGTTCTACGTTCGAAAGCAAGAAAAAATCACTCATCTTTCGGGTATTTACAGGCTTTCTTTTTTATTCATTAAAAACAATTTTAATTATTTGTTATCAGTTTTTGTGCGCCAGTAGAAAAAGATTTAGTAATTTTGTTTTTTTTTTTTGTGAGAATTGTGCAAAACCCCCATAGACAAAATTCTTCATAAAAGTATTACAAAAATTATCTTAACTCCTCCTCTGTCACTTCAGATATTTAAGGCAGGGTTGCTAATGGTTCATGTACGAATTTTCTTGGGTCGATCTAGTAGTAGCTATCACAAATTATAATTAGTTGAAGGCTACCTAACGTATGAAATAAAGTCTACCTAAATCCAACGCCAATTCTCTAGATCCGATAGCATCACGTAGAACAGAGCTGGGCTACATCTTGCCACTGCACACAACTGTCCAACATTCGAAAATTGGTTATATAACATTTCACACGGCCACTCGTCCCCACGACAGTTGCCTCTGCATTGCCGAAATGAGCGTACAAGGATAGACATTAGAGTGGGCCGATTTTCTTTCTGCATCGTATGGTATATTCGAATTCTACAGATAGTTCTAAGAGAAATTGTGAAAAAACCATAGATCAGCTCTTTCACAGAATATAATTTTCATTCCCTTCTGGTTTACAATATATTCATTAGGGCGGGTCGATTTAAAAATCGCTCATTGCTCTGTGAAAATCGTATTCTAGGGATCAAAATAAGAAACTTTGCCGAAGGAACCATACCTCTAAAACGAATTCTGATGTCCCCCAATTTGGATCGAACGAAAAATCCCACTTTGACCCATTTAGAGTGCTCCAATCGAGTCCAAATGTATGACCGACCCCCACTAACTTTGGACGGCCGATCCACCCATGCCAGTGGCACATTCCCTGGAACTCCCCTGGGGGGTTCCCCATACAATCATTTCAAAATATCACCATTTCTGGCCTTTACATGAGAAAAGAAACTAAAAAGTTCGACTCAAATTGGGAGACATCAGAATTCGTTTAAGAGGTATGGTTCCTTCGGCAAAGTTTCGTATTTTGATCCTTAGAATATGATTTTCACAGAGCAATGGGCGATTTTTTTGCCTCCCCACAAATCGACCCGGCCTAATATTCATCTTATCCTAAAACTTTCGCATATGAAGTGTCTACATTTAAGTTTCCGATATATACAATATATTTTTGTTTTTTTGTTTACTTAACCATTATTGTTTTTGGCAAATACATATCGCTCGTTTACTTCAAAAGTGTCACAGTAAAAACATTTTTTTTTAGATGAATCATCAGAAATGACCGCAAGCTCTTCTTTTATGCTGTGAAAAAATTAATGGCGGTATTAACAGTATCTTATTGAATAAAAATGTGTCCCAAGTAAAAGTGGGAGGCAAAGTAAAATGAGGACTTTGAAACCCTTATTCTCGACATTTTGATTTCTTGAGTTATGTTACTATTGAAGTAAATGAGCGATACTTTTATTCAGAGTTCAGTTTGCAGTAGGAATTGGCACCGCTTACAAAAAAAATGGTTTTCGACAAATCGCAGTTTTTTTCAAGCTTTCGGCCGCTGTAGCCGAATGGGTTGGTGCGTGACTACCATTCGGAATTCACAGAGAGAACGTAGGTACGAATCTCGGTGAAACCAAAATTAATAAAAACATTTTTCTAATAACGGTCGCCCCTCGGCAGGCAACAGCAAACCTTCGAGTGTATTTCTACCATGAAAAAGCTCCTCATAAAAATATCTGCCGTTCGGAGTAGGCTTGAAACTGTAAGTCCCTCCATTTGTGGAACAACATCAAGACGTACGCCACAAATAGGAGGAGGAGCTCGGCCAAACACCCAAAAAGGGTGTACACGCCAATTATATGTATATATATAAACTTAATTAAAATCTGATATTCCCGGTTTCTTCTTGATTGGCGCGATAACCGCTTACGCGATTTTGGCCGAGTTTAACAAAGCGCGTCAGTCGTTTCCTTCGAAGCTAAGTCCTTCTCCACTTGATCTTCCACCACAGAGGAAGTCTTCCTCTTCCTCTGCTACAACCTTCTGGTACCGGATCGAATACTTTCAGAGCCGGAACGTTTGTATCCATTCGGACAACATGACCCAGCCAACGTAGCCGCTGGATCTTCATTCGCTGCGCTATGTCTATGTCCTCGTAAAGCTCATACAACTCATTGTTCCATTGTCGGCGATATTCGCCATCGTTAACGTGCAAAAGTCCAAAAATCTTCCGCAGAATATTTCTCTCAAATATTTCTCTCGAATATTGTCATCGTCCAAGCATATCCAAGTGTTAGGTTTGTTCGTCGAGAAAGGACTTTATTACTCAATTACCTACTTAGTCCAAAGTAGCACTTGTTGGCAAGAGAGATTCTCTTTTGTATTTCAAGACTGGCATTGTTATCGGTATTAATGCTGGTTCCCAAATAAACGAAGTCACTTACAACCACGAAATAATAACTGTCAACAATGACGTGGGTGCCGATACGCGAGTGCGCCGACTATTTGTTTGATGACAGACGGTACTTCGTTTTGTCCTCGTTCACCACCAGACTCCGTCGCTTTGCTTCTTTATCCAGTTTGGAAAAGGCAGAACTAACAGCGCAGGTGTTAAGGCCGATGATATCAATATCCATGCGAAACTTTCTTCGAGTTTTTCAAGAGCCCAACGATTGAGACTATGACGCTTTGTGGCTGTATTTTATACGCTTTCAAACCAAATCTTTGCGTCAAATCGCCCAAGTAGTGCCACAAGGTAGGGCAAGTTGTTGAGATCGGCGCCGAATCTGTTCTTCTGGGTCTTCGGCAAAAGTATCATTTATAGCCGCAATATTCTCTTCACTTCGAACTGTACGTGGTCTAATCGGTGGAGTATCATCCTATAATCTACAATTCTTCTCAATTTTGACAATGATTTGCCGAATAGGCGACCGCTGTAGCCGAATGGGTTGGTGCGTGACTACCATTTGGGAGTCATTATTACCTATTATTTTCAATAATAGCAGTCGCCCCTCGACAAGCATTGGCAAGCCTCCGAGTGTATTTCTGCCATGAAAATCTGCTTTAAAATCCAATGTAGAGCCAATTATAAAGAATAACTTAAGTCCTAAACCAAGTCAAGCACACACGCCCTCAGAAACTGGACCCCTCCTAGTAGTTTACCAATCCAGTTCACCGACTTTCAACAAAATATGAGTACCCCGTCAATAAAAAAAATTAAGTCTATTTCAAAATAATAATTTATTATGAATATTTTAAACGTAGAATCTTTTTGAACCAATAAATATGTAATTTTTTTCATTTTTGTTTTTATAATATTACGAAATTCTAACAATGCAACTCTTCATATTTTCATATTTTAAGTACACCAGGAACATTTCACCACTCAATGCGCTTCCTCTACACTTTCAACCAAACATATGAGTGAGACCCACCCCACCGAAGTAGTCTCGCTGTCCACTCAGAGGACCACTGGTCCATTTTGAAGCACTTCCAGTTAAATCCACGCGAGTATTGCGATCCGGGGAGGACCACAAATTTGCTTTGCCGCCCAATTCCAATTGGCTGCCAAAATTGGGAATGGTGCTCTTAGTCAAACTGGCGCCATGGCCATTGATGTGCGAGTATTCCAAGCCGCCACCATTGCGGTCGAATTTGAAGCCATTGGCCAGTGTGTTTTGCGACTTGAAGGCATTCGCATCCAAGCTGTGTACACCGTTATTGTATAGATTAGCGCTCACGCTTTGTGTGAAGGTGTCACGTACTCCAGGGGTGTGAGTCTTCGAGATGGCGGCGCCCAAACCGTTGCTGCAATGGACAAAGTAAATAAAGTAAATCATTTATTTTAAACCACATTTTTTCCACACTGTATACTCACTTATTGTAGGCCAATGAGCCACCAGTGGTGACTGGACCGCGGTCAGTGTTTCCCGCAGCAAAGGCGCTTCCAATTAGATTGTGATTAGGGTCACCAATAGCTTTGCCCACTTCCAGACGTGCATCTGCACCACCACGAGGATTACTGGCCAATGATCCACCAACACCAACGTCACGTGCCACACGCACTAAAATGGGGCGTGGTGGTGGTGTAGGGGGTGGATAATACACTAGGTTTTGGTAGTGCGCCTGGTGGGGATATGCCTCTACGATGCTGCTGATTGCAATTGCAGCGACTATAGCGAAGATGAATAGCTTCATTGTTGCTCTGGTTGAAATTGTTGCTCAGATTAAGATGATATCGCTGTGTAAGCTGAATGTTTGCTCACTGGAGATGTGTCGGCGTTGACTGATGCTTGGCTTGGCGCTCAAACTTGCTTTTATACGATTTCAAAATTCAGCTTAGGAAGAGTTTTGGTGTAAGACATCACTGAGTTTGTGTTTCCCCCGATACGGGGATTCTTACCTGGTACTATTTGTTGATGATATTTTCTTGTCCATTTGTGCAGTGCGGTGAAGAAATTTGTCTTGGCTTGAGTTGTGCGAATTTCTTATCAGTTTCAAGCGAGGAATCCCCGGCGTGGTTAGCAAGCGGACGCACACAAGCATAAATAAGTACATGCATATGTATGAACTGATCGGCAAGTTTTGATTTTAATTATTTTTAATTCATTTTGTGGTTTTTCAAGTTCAAAAACCTTGGCCTATATATTTATCAGAATACATTTTGATAAGTTGAAAAATTATAAGGTTATAACTTTCTTGAAGAAATTAATTATGATTTGGCAGGTACAAAGGTGAGCTGGCGAAAGAAAAAAGTCCTCTAAGAAAAAACTCCTCCAACCAAGAAAAAAGTCCTCCAACATTGGTTGGGTTCGCGGTACTGCTAAGTTTTATATCCTTGCACTTGCCCACAAGGGTTTATATTTTGTTAACAGTATAAAGGAATCGAAATAGATATAGGTATGTATATACCAAAATGCTCAGAATGATAAAGGAGTCGATTTAGTCAGTCTGTTCGTTCGTTCGTGCGCACGATAACTCGAGTAAAAATCAATTTATTTCAATGAATCTATTGTACACAAATTACACTTTATCCAAAGGAGTCTAACCACGCCTACCGGTCATATAACGGCAATTTTCACAAACGAAAAAAAATTTCTCAAATTTGATAAAAAAAAACTGCTCCCAAGAAAATAAATACGAAGAGAGTAAAATTTTGAAAATTGAGCTGGGCAACAGCCACTTTTTTGGTAAATGCGAGTATTTCGGTGACGGCTTAATGAAACTCGCCCGAAATTGGTACAGTGTTGAGGGTGGCTACCATGCGGAAGTGCGTAGGTTCGAATCTCCGTGCATGAAACAGCAAAATGATAGCAAACTATTTTTTCTAATTTTTCGGAGTCGGTTTAAAACTCTATTTGTGGAACAACATCAAGACGCACGCCACAAATAGGACAAGGAGCTCCGCCAAGCACCTAACTGAAGTGTATTATTATTGACATGTTCAGGTATTACAATACATATAGGTATATGTACTAAGAACTTAGTCTATCTACAAAAGATTTCCACATATTCCGATTGCTGGCTAGGAATTTTAATTCATTGAATGACTTTTTGGATTCCTGGTTGACGCATCTACGCCAAGTCATTTTGGGACGCCCTCTGTTTCTAGTGCCTTGCGGGTTCCATTGTAAGGCTGAGTAGACAATTTCCTCGGGTTGTTTTCGGAGGGTGTGCCCGATCCATTTGTACTTTCTGTGCATTATTTCCTTTTCAATAGGTTTTTGGTTCGTCAGTTGCCACAGGCGAGGGTTAGATATAGTACGTGGCCACCAGATACCGATAATGCGTCGCAAGCATCTGTTTACGAATGCCTGTAGTTTTTTCGTTGAGTCTTGTTTCATGTGCCACGTTTCGCTACCATACAGTAACACAGATTTTACGCAAGCATTAAATATACCGATTTTAGTGTCTCTTTTAAGCGCTTTGTTAGACCACACTCGTGACATCCCCGCAAACGTGTTCGTCGCTATGGATATCCTACGCTGAATGTCAGCCGTTGTACCACCATCGGGGGTTAGGGTGCTGCCTAGATACTCAAATTTGTTTACATCGTCAACTTGTCCTCCGTCTATTTTAAACTCTGTGTTGTTGATTACGTTAACTCTCATAGACTTGGTCTTCTTTATATTAACTTGTAAGCCAAGTTTTAAGCAGTCGTTTGTTGTGTTGGAGAGTCTTGTTTGTAATTCGTTATAAGAGTTACTAATTAGAACGACGTCGTCCGCATATGATAGGTCGCCAAGCTTTTGAGTCATCTTCCAGTTTATACCACATCGATTATAAGTTTCGAAAACTATGTCCAGTGCTGTTATGAAGAGTAAGGGAGAGAGTGCGCAGCCTTGCTTCACGCCTGATACAGTAGGGAAGGACTCGCTTAGTTGTTTTTCGTGCAACACTCGGCAGCATGAGCCGTCATACATGCATTTTATGATGTTAATTATTTTATCTGGCACACCTCTCGCAGATAGAGCAGACCAGATTATATCCCGCTTTAGGGAGTCGAACGCCTTTGCAAAATCGATAAATGCCAGGTAGAGTGGTGAGTTGTACTCCGCAGATTGTTCTATCAAGATTCTAAGGGTATGTATATTGTCGATACACGAGCGTCCAGGTCTAAAACCGGCTTGATTTGGTCTGATAAGTTTATCCAGCGGGGCTGATATTCGTTCTAGGATAATTTGAGTAAAAATTTTTGTGATTGCTGGTAGAATAGATATTCCTCGCCAGTTCTCGCATTTTTTCCGATCGCCTTTCTTGGGTAGCTTAATAATGATAGATTCTTTCCAATCACTAGGCATCACTTCTTCTCTCCAGATTTGCTGGAATAGTGGCAACAACAGGGATGCCATAGCCTCAGTATCGACTTTGAAGAGTTCAGCAGGGATACCGTCCTTTCCAGTAGCTTTGCCGTCTTTCATCATTTTGATTGCTGTTGTTATCTCCCCTATATCTGGCGGTTGCACGCTTATATTTCTGTTAGGGTGACGCCGTGTTCTTATTTCGAAACTTTCTGAACTATCACCGTACACAGAGTTGAGAGTTTTTTGGAAATACGTTTTCCAAATGGCGAGCTGTTTTTCTTTACATGTTTCTATTGTGCCGTTTTCGTCATATAGTGGCGACTCGTATGTTCCCTTGCAGCCACTCAGTTTACGAATTGCTTTGTAGACGTCTCTTATATTACCTCTGTCAGCTGCATTTTGCGCGTTCCTTCCTAGTTCATCATAGAAATCTTGTTTATCTTTTACGACTTGCTTTTTAATCAATTTAGTTAGCCTTCTATATTCAGAGTCAAACTCTGTCTTTTTTCTTCTGCTGCAACATCCTGTTAGATTCACCTTGACTTTTCTGCGTTCTTCTATAAGGTTCCAGGTTGTGTGACTTAGCCATTCTGCACGCTGTTGTGGGACTGCCTTGATCGTATCGTCACAGATCTTCTGTAACTCGTTTTTAAGTTTAGCCCATATATGGCTTGTATTGCGTATTGGGTTTGTAGTATCTATGCGAATATTATTTATTTTGTCAACAACCCTTGTTCTAATGGATTCGGTCTTTAGTTTGGTAGGGTCGTATCTCTTAGCTTGTTGAGCGCGCTTTCTGGTGTTCGGGAAGAGTTTGATACAAAGCTCTGCGATAATTAGGTGATGGTCGCTTCCTATATCTGCGCTGCGTTTATTACGTACGTCGCGAACAATATTAAAATACTTTCTTGACACGCAAATGTGGTCGATTTGAGTTTCTACATTCTTCGTTGGTGAAACCCACGTAACTTTGTGATTTAATTTGTGTGGGAACACGGAGCCTCCAACTCTGAGATCGTGGTTGCTGCAGAGCTCTAGTAATAATTCTCCATTTTCAGACCGCGTGCCTATCGCATGCTTTCCTAGAACTCTCTCAAAATTCTCGTTATTTGGGCCTAATTGAGCGTTAAAATCGCCCATTAGCACGATTATGTCATTGGTTGGAATCGTAAACAATGTATGATCTAGTTGGCTGTAAAAGTTTTCCTTGACTGATAATTCGCTGTCTTCTGTGGGAGCATAGCATTGCACGATAGTGATTTTATGATACTTTGTGTTAAGTCGGGCAGTTATAATTCTTTCTGAGATGGCTTTCCATGTCATGAGCGAGGTAACGATCCTTCTTCTGAAATATATGCCTACTCCTCTATAGTGTGGATCTTTTTCGTTAGGCATACCTGAGTATATTAGCAGTCCTCCTTTGTTGTTGCGCTTTTCTCCACATCCATTCCATCGGACTTCACTGAGTCCCATTGCGTCAATTCCTAATCGGTCGCATTCTGCACCAAGTTGGGCAAATTTGCCAGCCTGGTACAAAGTGCGAACGTTCCATTGTCCAAATCTAGTCCTTGAGCGATAGCGTATAGTCGTCAACATATTTCCGTTGTTGTTTATCCGATTTTTGTTTGCATTTCTTGTAGATACACGAATAGTTAGGTTTTCGACGGAACATAAGTTATTAGCATATGCCCGCTTAGTTCGGTGGTAGGGCTGCTACCTTCGCTTTTCGTTGATTAGACACGTGGCTTCCGAACTCGCCAGGTCTATGACGAAGCTGATGGTATTTCCTCCATCAGTAGGTGTTGGGTGTGGTTATACCGCCATTCGCTCGGTCGCCAGGGCCTCAACTCTGTGATAACAGGAAACACCGCGTGAAGGCGGAGGTTGGCATTAATCCAGAGAGGCTATTTGAGACGCATCATGGACCTTGAGTCCCTGAACTGAAGTGTACGCGCCAATTATTTATTTATTTAACTTATTTTTAATGCTACTCACATCATTTAGATCCCACACTGCGCTGATTTACGCAGGCCTTTAATAGACACGGTGGAATAGTGCAACAAAAGGCAGGTAGACCCACCGCCTCATCCCCAGAGTTTAAGCTTGTCTCGAGAAAAGCACGGAGAAGTAGATTACTAACTTACCCAAATCCTTAGTGATCATGGATATTTTAAAGTATAACTTCATCGCTTTGGGCATAGATATACCAAAAGCTATGGGCAGTGCGAACCAGCAATCAGCGAAAAATGCGGAGCATGCGCCTTTTATAAATCCCCGCTTTAAAAGTCTAATTGCTAAATTGGAAGTTAACCTCGGCTGCAGCGTCACGCCTGAGAATTTGATGCCACTGATGCTAAAAAGCATGGAAGCATGGAAGGAAGTACAGCATATGGCTACCGAAATGTTGCCGTAACTCCGACAAAGCGAGAGGTCAAAGCGGAAACGCAAACGCCAAGAAGTACTTTCTTAAACCAACAAACCTATGCAGAGATGAAAATACAGGTAAAGAAAAACAATACTACTCTCAAAAACTAACTTTTCTATGATATGGACAAGCACATTGTTTGGGCCGTACAGATCCTACAGTAAATGATTTTAACTCTGAGTGGTAACAGGTAAAACTTCTGACGTATTGTGTGAGGACAGTAACTTTCGTTGAGCTCAGTGCCCAACCCATCTCCCGACGAAATGCTTGACGGTAGTACTGGGAGGATCGTTACTTTAACAGTAGAAGGTTAAAGCCCACACTGACAGGGTTAGGCTTTCGATGTTTCCTTCTCGTAAAAAAAAATCACACCAATTAGACTCGAAATAAATATTATTGAGACTGAATAAACATCACGCCCACATTTTATATGTTAAGTCTAATGTTCCGTCCGTCCATCTGATGTTACAAACTACAGGGTTTGATTGAAAAGTAATGAGCCTTCCCGCGCAGAGCGTCTGCCAAGCGATCAACCGAAACGGCTGGTGGGGGAAAATGTTCGTTAGACCTTCCCCTTCCACTAGAAACCGGTCCCAGTTCGCTGGCAACAGCGGTGCAGTCAACATCGCTCCGCGCGTGAAAGCTGTTTTAAAAGTGGGTTAGGATTTTGCAGTGGCGAAAATGCAGCGATCGTTGGAGCAACGTTACTCGATCAAATTTTGCGTAAAGCTAAACAGTTTGTACCTCCAGGAAGCTCTGTAAACGCGGCATATTACAAAGAAGTGCTCCTTCGGTTGAAAAACCGCGTTGCCCGGGTTCGGCCCGACCTCTTCAACAATTGGACCCTTCATCACGACAATGCGCCGGCGCACACCGCCTTCCTCTACACCTCTGCATTGGCCAAAGGGGGGTTCCGGTGTTTCCCCACCCTCCCTACAGCCCAGACCTGTCCCCTCCGGACTTCTTCTTGTTCCCGAACCTGAAAAGAAAGCTCAAGGGGAGGCGTTTCGACTTCATCGAGGCGATCCAAAAAACTGTGACAGCCGAATTGAACGCGATTCCAGTGGATGCGTTTAAAAAATGTTTCCTGCAGTGGAAGGACCGCTACCAGTGGTGTATTAACGCTCAAGGGTCCTATTTTGCAGAATATTAGTTGTATAGGCCAAAAGGTTTAATAAAACTGCTTAAAAAAAAATAAGGCTCATTACTTTTCAATCAAACCCTGTATAACTCCCATTGTCTATGACTTTGTGCGAGTCCAAAAATTAACAGACAGCCCAAATTAAAGTTTACTCGTACTAAAATGTGCGCGAGTATATAAAAATCGGTACGGACCTAATTTAGCATTCCTTACTTGTTGATAATAGTTTTGTTCGCGACAGTTTCCAGTACCAAATCTTTAGCTGAAAATTTTCGGAAAAATAATACAGACTAATGCAAAAATTTTGAGCCAAGAACCAGACTGCACTTTTCCGATGGCTCTTGGCATGCTGAATCCGAATATGAGCTCAGAGGTATTACGGCTCGAAAGTTCAAAAATTACTATAATATATTTTTCTGTGTTATATTTTGGACTGTCTAACAATATGAGATATAACGGGTGATCAATTAAGAGGAGTTTTTTTCATTTGCGTTTTTTTTACAGATCGCGCGCGAGTTGTGGCAAACTGTCATCGTGGATTTGTTGAACAGCGTTTGGCATTTCATCATGGGAAGACTCACACCGCAACAACGTCTACAAATTGTTCAACTGTATTATGAAAATCAGCATTCTGTGACAAATGTTTTTCGTGCGCTTAGACCGCATTATGGTCAACATAATCGGCCTGCCTTAAACACTATTCGACATACCATCAACAAATTTGAATCCGAATATTCATTGGTGGATAATTCTCGACCGAATAGACCACGTCCAGCAAGAAGCATTGAGAATATAGCGGCAGTAGCAGAGAGTGTACGTGAAAACCGCGATGAATCGATTCGGCACCGTTCTCAGCAACTTGGACTGTCGTATGGAACAACTTGGTCAATTTTACGGAAGGATCTTCATTTAAAAGCATACAAAATAGAGCTCGTACAAGAACTAAAGCCAAATGACCTTCCTGCACGTCACCGTTTTGCTGATTGGGCTCTTGAAAAGATTGAAGAAGATCCGCTGTTTTCGAGCAAAATTTTGTTCAGCGATGAGGCGCATTTCTGGCTCAATGGTTACGTCAATAAGCAAAATTGCCGTATTTGGGATGAAGAGCAACCAGAACAGGTTCAAGAGCTACCTTTACACCCAGAGAAAACAACGGTCTGGTGTGGTTTATGGGCTGGTGGAATCATCGGTCCATATTTTTTCAAAAATGATGATGGCCGCAACGTAACTGTGAATGGTGCTCGCTACCGTACCATGATATCGGACTTTTTGCTACCTGAAATTGAATCTAATGATCTCTACGACATTTGGTTTCAACAAGACGGAGCCACTTGCCATACAGCTCGTGAAACAATGACTTTATTGAGAAGTCATTTCGGAGAGCAGCTGATTTCACATTTAGGACCTGTGAGTTGGCCACCAAGATCTTGTGATATCACACCTTTGGACTTTCTTCTTTGGGGATTCGTGAAGTCCAAGGTCTATGCTGATAAACCAGCTACGATTGAAGCTCTGGAAGCCAACATTACGCGTGTTATTCACGACATACCAGTCGAATGATTGAAAATTGGACCTTCAGAATGGACCACCTTAAGCGTAGTTGCGGCCAACATTTGAATGAAGTCATATTCAAAAAGTAAATGTCAAAGAATGTCCTTACAAATGATAAATAAAGGTTTTCAACATAATTTACATTTTTGTTTTTTTTTAACTATTGAAAAAAGCACCTCATGATTGATCACCCGTTAGTTCTAGCTTGGATTGTCGAATTGTATTCATCTTCACGATAAATACAAACGACTTTTTTATATGAAGTTCTAGCGGGCATTGCTATGAAAAAATATTCATCATAAAGGCTGATCCATTTAGAGGTATCGGATTTTAAATTGAAATAAAAGGGCGAAAATTCAAATTGATTGGGTAAACTTTATTATTTTTGTGAAGAGCCATTCAGGACATTTTTTTTTTTTTTCGTTTCCACGACAGTCGGTTCCACGTTACCGAAACGACCCGGATTTATATCCGCCCAAGGACTGTCACACCAGCAGCATTCACCGTATGTAAGTATGGGGAATGTTTATGCTGCTACAACAACAACAACATTTATTTTTTTAGGATAATCCCTTTCAAATATTGGCCGCAACTGCGACGTAATTTGGCCAGCCGTAAACACTAATTTTGAAAGATTCGATGGAGGACGTCGGTCGGTATCTGTTGAATAACTTTAGTAATGTTAGCTTCCAATGCCTCAACCGAGCTGGTTTATCCCCAAAGCATTTCAACTTTACATACCCCCAAAAGGGGTGCTATCACACAATCTTGTTGGCCAATTCACTCGTCCGAGTCGAGAGATAAATCGAGAGATCAAAACGACGACGCAGTAAATCCATTATTTCACGGGCTGGAACCCATGTTGTGGAGCATCAAAAAGTCATTGACAATGGCGCGATAGCGTTCGCCATTCACTGTTACATTGGCGGCAGCCTTGTCTTTGAAGTAATATGGGCCGATGATTCCTCCAACCCATAGACCGCACCAATGGATGTAAAGGCTGCTCTTGAATGGCTTCCGGTTGTTCTGCAGCCCCAATACGGCAATTTTGCTTATTGATGTAGCCATTAATCCAAAAATGGTCCTCGTCGCTGTACACCATAAGTTGGCCTGAGCGCGCGATGAACACTTCTTACAGAGCGTCTAGTTTCGTACTCCAATTGTACGATTTGTAAACGTTATTGAGGCGTAAGTCTTTCCATGATGAAGTATCAATGAATACTGAAAAAAAATGATGTACCCAGTTTGACAGTAGGCCCGCGTCATCTGCCAAAAAACCCCTATTGGAAAAAGTACATCCAATCTGATCACCCATTATAACTGAAAATTTGTGGGCACTACGCGAAATAAGATTCTGGCTACAAGTCAGAGACTAGGAGGTCATAAGCTGAGAACCTAGGCACTAAGGAATAGATACCTATTGGACTTAAGACCAAAGATAGACAGAATGGATGGGAAAACGCGCGGAAGAGCAGAGATACTACAAAGTGTATTCCTCTTGAAACTTCCCTGCCTGCTTAATGAATCTGATAAATCTGCTAAACGATAGGAAATCTAGCTGATCTATTCTCTATACATCTGCCCTAAAAATGCACCTACTTAACCTAGCGAATGTCGAGCAAAAACAGGGAAACTGCTCTCTATTTTCTCTCAGCCTCCTCTAACAGAAGAGACATATTGGGTTGTCCATGATACATATATTTCCTTGGATTTTTTTGTCAAGAGATTGTATAACAAATGTAAAACAATTTCGGAGATGTTGCACCGGATATCACCCAACACGGATGAAATTGAGACAGCGGATTCAACTATACTCAAATAACAACGAAAATTTCTCCCAAAGGAGGAACAAATGTAATTTTTGTTAAAAAAAGGTCTGGGCTTAATTTTTAAATTGGCGCAAAATGAACGAAATGGAACACCCTATGTTGCAATTTGGAAATATTTGTATAATCACAGTTTTAGAAATAATGAGAATGCATTTCCATGCTATTAATTTTTAATTATTTAAATTATTAAATTAAATTAATTATTTAAAAATGTTAAAAAAAAAGAGGTTGTCTGTAAAGTCGGTTTACTGACGATAGTTTAACGTGATAACGTCATAAGAAAATACTGATTGAATTGGTGCATTTTTCAAAAGAAAATTTTAATTTTATTTGTTTGATAGATATTTTGTATGGATATAGAGAATGAGTTAACATTAACACAACATAATATACTTTAACATAACATAACATAACGTAACATAACATAACATAACATAACATAACATAACATAATATACTTTAACATAACATAACATAACATAACATAACATAACATAACAAAACATAACGTAACATATCATAACATAACATAACATGCTGTTCAAGCAAGGTAACGACGCATGAGCCAGATAACGACGCATTTTTTGGTGCGTGCAGCCGGCTACATAGAATTATTAGACGTTATCACGTCAAAAAATAATAATAACAGTAAATCAAATAATAATAATCAATAAGAAGGCATATGCAAATACAAATACGTGAATTTATATATGTACATATGCGCATATACATACATATATACGCTCACTTAAGTAGGAGAGAGCAAGATGTCGAACGTTGCCTTTCGTTTGCTTTGTTTGCTTTGTCATTCGTTCCGCGCTTTCGCTTGCAGTTCATTCAAGGTAACGGCAATGAGCAAGGTAACACTAATGAGCAAGATAACGACACATTTTTTCGTGCGTGCAGCCGGCTAAATCGAATTATAAGACGAATTATCACGTCAAAAATGAGGTTATGTTGTTGAAATCGCCAGCTTCTCTACTGATTCTATATTTTTGTGTATTTCCTATCAAATGAACGCATTAAAACATAAAATAATATTTCTAATTCTTGTTTTATTTCAGAATAAATTAATTTTATACAATCACAAAGTTTTAACTCTAAATAAAACTAATATTTTTTTAAATAACAATTTCAAGTGTTTAAAACTATTCCTCCCAACAACTCATCGCTCTCAACCACCTCTCCTTCAACCAAACATGTGCGTCAGACCCAAGCCAGCGCTGAAATCCTTCTGTCCACTCAACGGTCCACTCATCCATTTTGAGCCACTGCCAGTCAAATCTAAGCGCGTATTACGATCCGGAGAGGACCACAAATTTGCTTTGGCGCCCAACTCCAACTGTCTGCCGAAATTGGGAATATTGCTGTGTGTCAGACTGGCGCCATGGCCATTGATGTGCGAGTATTCCAAACCGGCACCATTGCGGTCGAATTTGAAGCCATTGGCCAGTGTGTTTTGCGATTTGAAGGCATTTGCGTCCAAGCTGTGCACACCGTTATTGAATAGATTCGCATTCACACTCTGGGTGAATGTGTCGCGTACACCGGGTATGTGCGTCTTCGAGATGGCGGCACCCAGACCATGACTGTGAGAAGAAAGTTTTTTTATTAATTGAGTTGAGATTGAGAAAATTGCTCGTTTTTTGCATCTACTTAGCATTTACATATTTGTACTTACTTATTATAAGCCAAGGCGCCACCAGTAGCCACTGGTCCACCATTTGTGTTGCCCGCAGCAAAGACTTTGCCAATCAAATTGTGATCCGGTGTGCCAATGCCCTTCGCCAATTCCAGACGCGCATCGGCTCCACCGTTGGGATTGCTGCTTAGCGAGCCGCCCAGCGATTGAGGATATGCTTCGATGAGTGCACCAAAGAGCGCCAAAGCAAGTACGGCAGTTGCAAAGAATTTCATTTTGAAGTTGCTGCGGTTGCTCTTGTCAACTGTTTGCTACTGAAGCCTTTGATAGAGTGTGATTTGGCTGAAGGCATCGACTGCTTTTTATAAGCACATTTATTTTCGCTTATCTTGGCTTATGCTTGTATGTTTCGGACGCTAAGGGAATCCCATTACTCAAAACGTTTTATAAAAGCAGCTGTATTTGTTCTACGTTCGAAAGCAAGAAAAAATCACTCATCTTTCGGGTATTTACAGGCTTTTTTTATTCATTAAGAACAATTTTAATCAATTGTTATCAATTTTTGTGCGCCAATGGAAGAAAACTTTTTTTTATTTATTTATTTTTTTTTTTTTTGAAAATCGTGCAAAATCCCCCGCAGACAAAATTCTTCATAAAAATACTGCAAAAATCATCTTAACTTCTCCTCTGTCACTGCAGATATTTCAGGCTGGGATGTTAGTTCATGTACGGATTTTCTGGGGTCGATCTAATCGATGTTAGATATCACAAAATATAATTAGATGAAGGGGACCTACCTCATTATAAAAGGTATCCCACCCAATGCCGCTCCTCAAGGTATGTTAGGATCACTCGCAACAGAACTGAGATATTTCCTGCACTCCGCACACAACTGCCCAGCATCCGAAAACTGGTTATATACCATCTCACACCTCTACCTAGGCCCCCTCGACAGTTGTTTCTGCGTTACCGGAACGACCCGGATATACCATATGTTTGTATATGCGGGCGGTCGCAAAAATGTATGTACTTTTTCTATGCAGCTAGCACTACTTAGGCATATCAGGTTGGGAACTGTCACCACATGGGAAATTTTACTACTTCCTTCCAAACTGTAAATATTGACATAATTTATTTTTCCATGATTTTCAGTGAAGTATAAATATTTATAATTTTTTATCGCATTTTCCTTTTCCTCCATAAAAGAAACATACGAAAATTTTATTTAATCGCAATTGTTTTCAAAAATCACGCAAAAAAAGTCAACTTATTGTTTACATAAAGTCATAATTGAAGTGTTGCTATAAAATTAAACAAAACTAAATAACGAGCTAGGAGGGAAAAACTGATGAAGCAAAAAATATTGTGGTACTGAAGGAGGCATTTATTTCTTTGCCTTCCTGTTTATTTTTAATGATTATAGAATTGTTCCATAGCTGACGCCATACAACCAGAGAAAGTTTGCGCTTTATAGTTATTATGTATTGGAAAAGTAGGTTCGAAATTTTACTCTTTTTCATATTACTAATGTATAATTAATTGTTATTTGTTGTTATTATTGTGTTAGTAGCTAATTCAATATTACTACAAATGTACGTATGCCAATTGTCACCAGCAAACATTTTGAAACATTTCGTTTTATTGTTAAGTAAATATATTTTGTTGTTGTTCAGTGCACTTTGCATACAAAATAATTAGCAAAAATTTATATAAATTGTTCACGGTTTTTTCTTTGTTGATTTATCTGCTTCTTTTCTACTATTTACTGCATCTAAAACGATCAATTGTTGTACCACAAATTCGGATACAAACAACGGGCATTAATCGAATCGGTTGAGTGTGTGCTGTGTACAAGGGCATTGAACTTGTCTGCGGCTAGAGCTGCTACCGCCAATATTTCAATACAAATTTAACAGAATAATGCTTTTAATTTTATATAAAAAAAAAAGAAAATATTTGATTAAAGTTTTTTGTTTTTTTAATTATTTATGTGTTATTTAGCAACGGTCTGTTTATCTATGACAACTTCTTGGCCTTCTGATAGAGTGTGTCGACCACTTTGCCCATGCTATGAATAGTCTCCAAAACGCGCTCATAGGTCTTATCAACAGGCGTCTCTTCGAAAACGATCAGTACACCTTCGCCTTGATCCAAGATACCGCTGAATTTCTTGTCGAGAATCATTTGTGAAAGCTTTTTCTCTACTTGTGGCATGGGCAACTTAATGCATTCGGCAACGTGAGAAACCTAAAAAAATCATTGATGAATTAATTGCGTTATTTTCTCTATGTATTCGATTAAACGTAGTTGTACATGTAACACTCTTTGATTATGCTACATGGACTTTAAAGAAAATATTTGTTTTATTTGTTTACCTGTACTCGCGAGTATGGTTCGATAATGCGGCACAGATTCTGTTCCAACATAGTGTCGTACAATGTACCCAAATGCGCCTGCACAATTACATCTTCTGACAGTTCCTTCTTGTAGTTTTTCAATGCCTCTTGAAAATCGGCAAGTGAACGTTTGTGTGAAGCTTCCGCTACAGCCTTCATGGCATCAATGTCGCGGCCTGAGTAAGTGATAGCCTATTTCAAATAAAAGCATGATTAGTGGCCGTGTTCCTATCTTTGCGTTTAAATTTGTATGTATGCAAACTCACCAATTTTCCGCTCACAATTTGGTTAACATCCTCAGACTGACCTAACATAATTTTGCACAATAACATGTATTTTAAACCAGTTAAGGCTTTTGCATTATCCACACTATCGAAACTTTCGAATGCTTCGTAAAAGTAGGAGAATGCCGTTTTGAAGTCACGTTCATCGGCGGCATGTAAAATTCCCGATTGTAAATCGAGAGCACCTTGCACCTTGGGCGGGCAATATATCGCGTTGGCGGTTGTGCGAGCAGAGGTGAGTGCGGCGCGCGCTTTAGGTAGATTACTAAGTGCATGATACGTTTTACTCTCTAACAGCTGCACCTCAACCAACAAATTTTTGTCATCCAATTTTTTCAGTTCGCGCAGCAACTGCGAGCCAAGTGCCAAAGCGTCTGTATACAAGCCTGTGTCGAAGAATAATGCAATGAGACGTGCCTCCAATGATTGACGTAAAAATGTGCGCTTTTCTTGTTTCGCCCACTCAATGCAATCTTTGCATAATTGCACCTAAGTAAATAAGTGTTTATATATACATTTAGCAAGCTATATATCAATTCATAGCAATCTCAGTAGCGCAGGTTATTTACATACCTCTATGCCCGTACCAGCATCCAAGTCTAAAAACATATCGACTAGCGTCCGCACCATTTTCGCTGCCTTCGCCTTGCTTATCAAACTGAGGAAGGGACGCGTCACCTTGATCAAATCGGCCAATTCTTTGGCCTTGCCTTCTTGCTTATACAACTCCCCCAACTGCAGGATGCCCTGCTCCTTCAAGCGAATCAACTCTTCATCATTCTCAGCTACTTCCTGTTCACGTACAATTTTATTCAACAACGTAATGCCCTCTTCACGGTTGACGCTAGTGAGGGCTTGAGCGCGTTCGAATAACGTAGCTCCGGCCATTTTTCGATTACTGCAAATAAATTTTTACAAATTTCCTTAAATTCAAGCGCGTTTCTATGTGTTTTCAATGTTTTCGCTTTGTTGTGCAAACTATTATATGTTTTATACACTCCAAACAATGGAAATTTCGCGATGATTTATCTAAATTTCTATGTTGAGAATCACAAGAAAATTACTTGAATCACTCTTTCACTTTTCGATTTGGTCTGAGTGGCAGAACGATGACAGTTCACGAACCGCCAGTCATGCAAGTAGCGCAGCCAACTTTAGCACGTAGAAGTATGCAATAACAGAAAAATATTGAGGGATTTTCGAAAGGAATAATATCTAAATGCAGGCGAAATTAACAAAGATTGAAGTAATATATAAATACAAATAAAAATAATGAATGCTATTTAGAATTTATGTAATGGACGGCCACAATTAACTAAAAAAATGGATAGTTGCGGCAGTCGACACATATTGGCGCCAATATAATTATCCAAACTTAGAAGCTGAAATTATTAACAAAAAACACTTTCAAAATATCAAATATCAATTATAAACGATGAGCCATATCAAATAAAAGTTTTGTAATTCAGGATTTTCATTTTTTGATACAAGCATTTGTGAGACGACGTCAACCAAGAGTATTCGCTGCTTTGGAAGAAATTAAAACTTAAAAATATTTCTAGAAGTTGTTAAAGAGAAGCGAAATAGGACAAATCTAAATTTTAAATGAATACGTTTTTAGTGCAAGAGGTACTCCACAATATGGAAGCAAATTTATGTGCTCTAATTTACAGCTATTCATGAGCGCAGAACGGCCTTCATTGATAGTATATTGTATAGTATAAATATTAACATACGAACTTTTTCCTGTGGAGATGTTGCGTGGTGACGCTGATTAAATAAACAGCCAGAAATGTAGCGTTTTCGATCTCACGCTTATTATGAAGGTACAATAACATTGTAGAGTTAATCTAATTTTGACAACGCAATGTTACGCTACAATAAGATATCAAAGCTTATACAACACTGCTAAAGCATCGACGATATGTTATATATAATATACTAGCTGTACCCGGCGCGCGTTGCTACGCCAACATCTAAAATAAATTTAAGAACATGTCATATTCGTTTCCTCTGTGTAAAAATACATGGTCATACTAATTTTTATGACAAGCAAAAGATTATGCTCTCCTAATTCACCGTGACGTCAATGCTTCGAAAAAACAACCAAAAATAAGCGGAAAAGAAAGCAAAAATAATAGAAACTGCCAACACCAGAATTTATACACTGGCACATTTTCTTGTCACAAAGTTATCGAAAACAAAACGCATATGGAGTTTATTCCTGCTTTCACAATTTAGCACGCAGAACTTCATTTTTATTATTCACAAATCTTCAAATCAGAATACGCACCATTCACTGTATATTCCTAGACAAGTTACTTCTCCTCCTTTTGTTTATATATCCACAGCACTGATGTCATCGGTTGTTAATATGTCGAGAAATAAGGTAGCGGTTTTCGGAAGGCGCCATCTGCTGTATTCAGTATACCGCACTTAGTGATTAGTAATCAAAATGCTCTAATGACTGCGTCCATTCTCTAAGTTTTAGTTGATTTCTGAATGTCAAATGCAACACTGCTTTGCCCTCGGTGTTTTGTTTTGAGTAGATTTCTTTTATTGGGGCAGCTGTCAAGATTATTCAATTATTTTGTTTTATCTTTTCTTCAATAATTCGTTGGTTGGATTTTGTTTAGAAGCTCAACAAAATGTCTAGGATTTATCGATAATAACTAAAGAGCACAAATAAACAGCGCAAAACATCAATAACATAATTATTAGCAGTGAAGACTTTTACACTGCAAAGCTTATCAGTGCAATGGTGGAGGAAACAACACAAAGCAGCCGGCCGCGCATGAAGACGGCACGGCCCAAATCGGTGTGTCTGTGGTCGGTAATAGATGTGCGAAAATGGTATATGCGACACTGTGGCGAATATCCACAATATCTGGAACTTTTTTCAAAGGTGAGTATTCCCTACAACACTCGAGTAACGCTTATTTTCGGCCAAAAACAGTGCAACACTTCCCAATGGCTTAAAAGGATGTTGGTGCAACAGCTTCTAAAGCATTTGTAAGTGGAATAAGACGCTTGATAGGACTTACTTGAATTCAACTGCCTGCTGATAGATCTTCACCACTTTGGCTGCCATCGTGTTAATGATTCTTACTGCTTTCTTTAATAAAATTTCCAATTCTGCTATTGCAAAAACTATAAGCCAACGTTTGAAAATGTATGTAAAGCCTTTATGAAAGTAGCCAATAGCAATATTGGTTCTTGATTTGTATAAAACGGCTTTTTAAGTTAAAAGCGTGTATGTTTGGCAGTGAAACAAATAATTTTAATTTGGAATGTCAAAACTGCTTTTGAGTCAAAATTATTCCAATTTTCATGAATTTTTTTTTTTTAACTTTATTGCAATATTTTGATGTTATTACTGTCAACTAAAAGCCGTTAACAGTATTTTATTATTTTTTTACCTGCCCATGGTGGTAAACTAAAAATATGCGAAATTTTCTTTTTACATTTATTTCTAGCATGAAATTACCGGCCGCGCACTACTCCGCATCAACGATTATTCGCTGCAAAGAATGGGGATCAGCCATAGTGGCGATCGCGAAGCAATTTTCCGAGAGATATTAAAACAACGACTCAAAACTGATATTATGGAAATACGTGATATGGAACGTGAGATCAATACCTATTACAACACCAGATAAATACACGTGAACTAATGAGTATTAGGGAATTCATAGGCAATTTAAGAAAACATATTAGTAGCATAAACAGTTTAACTGGCGTACATTTTGATATGGGCGATATGTAAATTGCAGCGAACTCCACTGCACATCCAAACGCACACCAATTTTCTGCTAACAATTTTAAAGTATGCATTTGCATTCATACTATCATACAAACATATGTTCATATGTAAATTAGTGTATAACGTAGCCTAGTAGTATTTCAATATTAGTGGAAATGAATGAAACACAAGTACTCGTACGAGTATATTGTGCATTACTCTTGGTAAGATAAAAATCTAAAAGTAAATTGTTCAAATACTGCGGCTTGGATTGTTTAGTTTTGAAAGTGTTGTCTAAATGCCATTTCATTTGTATTGCATTATCGTGTATGTCCCAGTATGTATTGTACATATGTACAAACGTATATTATTATTCTTGCGATTTACGTATTGTCTTAATTATTGACCAACAAGTAAAACTATTTTTATTATTTTTTTTTTTTTAATTTATTTAGGCAGTTAACTGAAAACACCACATAGCAATAATGTAAACGGTATTAAAAGTATGTATGTAGTTGTACGAATTTTAAAAAAATTATATGCTTAAAATTATGAAATAAGTCGTTAACTTTTGTAATGAATACTAGACGAATTGCACAAAAAATTTCAAATTGTTATGCAACAAAAGACGCGTAAATTTTATTATATACGTATACATATATAAATAATTTTATTTGAATAGCGACAATTCTGGAAATGCAATTTTTATTGCTATAGTTTGGAATTTTTTTTCTTTTATCGTATACAGATTTAGTTCTACTTAAGAAAGAATTATTACATAAATAGAATTTTATGCACGTATGTATTACATAAAAAATATTAATAGTGCTAAAAGATATATTAGAATTAATTACATATATTTTATCATATTTTTTTACAATTCTTATGAAGTACTAATACCATTTTGTCATTAATCACTTTTCGGGAGTAACATTATTGTTGCTTTTTGGCAAAAAATACAACAACAAATACATCATAGTTTTTAAACTAAAAAGCAATTACAAAAAGTATTGAAATTGCAATTGTTAAACAAATTTTTAGTGTGCAAATATACATTTAATTATTTGAAATAATTACCATGCAATTTATTATTCAAGTGGATTTATTTATTTGCTATTATTTTAAGCTCTGAGAAATTGCAACTATGAAGAATGTCCTAATATTTAACATAGGTTTTCAAAAATCTACTAAAAAAATTTAATTTTGTCAATGTAATTCTGTCGTGCTTTTATCAAATTTCATTTCAAATAATTTGCTTGCATTATTTATGTATTCTAATTATACATACATATATGTACATATCGCACCCTAAATACAAAATGGTCACAACTCAAAATTTTCCACACTCGAGCTTGACTGGTTTACAGTAGCACAGAAGACAAACTATGTGACATATCACGCTGAAATTTGTCATGTAAGCTTATAACAGTCCTACCAAAAAACAAAAAAATTATTTTTGCCATATGTCATCGGCGGACCGTTTTATTGATAACGTCTCGTTTATATTTGAGCAGAAGGGACATTTTGAGTTGTGACCCTTTTGTATTTAGGGTGCGATATGTACATATGTATGCGATTTTTTGTTCAAATTTAGATACTTATTTTTCTACAAGTTTGTGCTTTCGGTATTTCTCATTCAACTCATTCATTCCCAACTATTTTATCATCGCCAAAAAGAGTATTTTGCAAGTACAGTTATTAGAAGCACAACTTGCGCCTTTCATTATTTCTCAACTTTAGTGCGCTTCAGTCATCTTGCTCTACCTTTGGCGTCACCAACTGCACATCACCAGTTTGCGTGTCCACGGGCACCTCTGGTGGCACTGTCACTGTCACTGCCGCCGGCATTGAGGCTTGCGTTATGACTGCAGTTGGCGCCGGCGCCAACTTGGGCATCGCATTCGCCGTTAGTTTAGTTGGTGTCAGTATGGTTGCACCACCAGCCATGCCAGCCATGCCGGCCATGCCCGCCATACCCGCTAAACTGGCGGCCCCACCCGGCACTGCGGCTGTGGTGAACACAAGCTTTGGCGGATTCAGGCGCATCTGTTGCGTGTGCGCCTGCATTGCAGCGGCTACTTGTTGTTGTTGTTGTTGCAGCACTTGTGCCTGTTGTTGCTGTTGCTGTTGTTGTTGTGTGAATAATTTTGGCAGCTCGGTGAAGAAACGCTCTACTGCCGTGCGTTCATAATCGAAACGTTCGCGCTCCAGCGCCAACCGCTGCTGCTGTAATTCGTTATTCTCCGTTTGTGCAACATATATGTGGCGCAGCAGTATGCGCATGTTGGCGGCTTCTTTGCGTGACAATAGTTCGTCGCGTCGCTGTTTTTCATGCTGCTGCTTTTGCTGGCGCTTACTGGCAGCCTGCGCTTTGGCCTCTTCTGCCTCTTTTAACTGTTGTTGTTGTTGCTGTAGCTGCTGTTGCTCCTTCTGCAATTGCTGTTGCTGTGCCTGCTGCTCTTGCTGCTGTTGTTGCAACTGTTGTTGCTCCTTCTGCAATTGTTGTTGTTGTTGTTGGTTTTGTTGTTGCTGCTTTTGCTGTTGTTGCTGCTGATGTTGTTGTTGTTGCTGTAGTAAAGCCGCATTTAGCTGTGGCAACAACGTTTTGCCCAAAGCCGTGTTGGATGCACCCATTTGCGCCGCCGCTTGATCAGCATTGACCAACAGCAGCTTCATACCACCTGGACCCGTAGCCACAAAGCCTGCGCTGGTGGGCGTGCCCTGTGCGCCACCTACTCCTGCCGCGCCACTTAGCAAAATGCGTCCGGGCTGCAATGCGCCGGCGGCATTCAAAGCGTTGGGTAACAATTGAATTTGCGACTGGTGCAACGGTATTAACGGCGCTGGTGTTGTGGGACCGGTGGCGGTTGGCGTTGGCGGTTTGGGTTGCATGAGGAAATTCGTTGGTACCAGAGAAATTTTTCCCTGTGGTGCTGACTGTGTGCTGGACGTGGTTGTGGGGGATGCCTTGGGCATATTGGGGGCGGTGGAAACAATGGCCATTGTCATTGCGCTGGACGTGGTTATGGTGGTTGCTTTGGGCGCACAGGTGGCGGTAGAGACAATAGTTATTGGACTCGAGACAGGTATAATAATGTTCCCCGAGCTGTCGGCCAATCGGTCAATGAGTGTGGGCATAAACGACTTTGGCGCTGAAATTACATCCTTTACGATCTCTTCGTCAGCATCGACGTCGATGGGCTCCTCTTTGATTGCAACAACTTTTCCTTTATTCATCTCAACTTTACTTTGCTTTTGTGCTTTAGTTTTTTCAACATCCACCGACTTTCGCTTTATGCGCCTGCACAAAGGAAACTCATCACTATCCATGCTATCATTTTCCTCTTTAATTTGCACATCACTCATATCGGTGCCACCATTGCTGCGATTTTCAACAGCTCGTTCATCTTCATATTCGCTACCCAACTCCAAGCTGCCTTCGCTCGCTTTCGAGACCTTGCGCCGCTTGGTCGCCGATAGCGTTGTAACTGTTTTCTCAGCCGCACTCGCAATTGCGGCAAATGCCTCATCATTGATATCCACCTCAACATCGGGTATTATACCATCATCGATCTCGTTTTTAGAGGCATTACCATTACTCAGTGCCACCAGCTCGTCAAGACCATCATCGCTGTCGGACAGTGTGCCGCCTGTAAAAGAAAAAGTTACAGTTCAGTTTGTAAAGATTACACACAAATCGAAAGCGCTTCACTTACCCTCTTCGATTACCTTACGCCTACGCTCCTCCCGTTCTTCACGCGCCTTTTCCAATTGGTATTTGAGCGAAGGTGGTGGCACCTCATTGGGCCGCACACTAAAGATCGGTCGCTTCATAATTGCATCCATTTCGGCGTAATGCTTCCAAGTAGGTTCTGCTGCGGATGCCAAACCCGAGTCAATTTCCTTCTTCAAGCGATTATAGAAACATTTGAGATTCTTGATGCGTGTGCTGATCTCTTCCGGCGAACGATAGTAGCCATATTGCTGCATCTTGGACGCCAGATCGCAGAGCACAGCATGCTTTTTGTGAGCTATAATGAGTGTGCGCTGCACCTTCGGATCGCCCCACAATTGTATGAGCAGTTTTGTTTCGTCTGTATCGAAATTGGGATTGCGTCCGATATTGTTGCAGCCTTTTTTCGTGATCGATGCGCTATTGAGTACGCGGTTATTGGATACCCACGGCTCGCCAGTGCGACGTTTCGATTTGATGCGAGCACTACTCTTCTGGCTCATTTTTGATGCTTCACAGAAAATTGCAGCGGAGCTAGACGGAGACTGAAAATATATTATGCAATATAATAAAACTACTTATATATTAAGGAAATGACAAATATAAATGAATTGTTGAAATAGTAAACCTGTAAAAATATAAGGCTTGAAATTCAGGTTTCATGATTTTCAGAAGCATTTTCAAAAGTGAAGCCCATCCGGAGGCGTCTATTATTTGCAATGCTTGCAACCACATCATTTTCTTTGATATTTTAATGAAAGGGTAAGACTCCGTCAGAAAATATGAGATTTGCAAGTGGTCTTTCGATTTCTTTGAAACTTTGGGAAATATTAGTTCTAGGTAAGATACATTCGAGCCTAAAAGGATTTTGAAAAATTTTCAAAATTGAGTCATCTACGCCATGTTGAAAATCGGGACCGTGTTTTTTTCAAAAATCAATATTTCTTGAACCGTTGGATGGATTTCAATGCAATTTACAGACAATATAGAAACAAATAAGTAGTTTAAATTAGTATTATGTTAAAAAAAAATTTCGAAATTTTGACCAAAAAAAGTCAAAAAAATTTTTTGAATCAATTTTTAGTTGATTTGGCCAGTTTTTTAGATTTTCTGTTATACACGTAACGATTCCTTATGATTTAACCTTTATTTTGAAAAAAAAAATTTATAGTGTCTATAATAGTAACTCTTCAGTTAATTACCATATGGCGTATGGACTGAAAATCAAAAATTCAGTTTAAGGAATGTTTCACAGCCGTAGGTGAGAACCGGTATTGTTATAGTTTTGTACATTTGTAGTTTTTCACGTCACTACCTTCAAACTTATATGTACATATGTGGACAAAACGTACATAAAAGAAGCCTATCTGCGGATGATACTTCGTTTTCAGAATATATATAGTCGAGATTTTCCTCTTCTGAGACTGCAAATTTATTTATTAATTTGCAATCGAGTAACAGTAATAAATTTTTTTTAAATATTTAGAGGTGGCATTATTCGAAATTATACTTAGAGGAGTTTTGGAAATATAATAGAATTATTCGACGATATATAACCTGAACATAATCCTACACACGACAGTCGGTACCTCGACACTGATTTATGTCCGTAGCATATCCATAGGCGCTTCTAACCTTACCACAAGTAGAACTACGCTAATTTTAAAGGGTTAGGGGTAGTCAGAATTTTCAAAAAATTTGATTTTTTGTGTATTTTCTTAAAGTATAATATCTTAGAAATATTGTGCGAAAGTGTGAAGTGAATCCGACAAATACTTTTCGCGTTATTCAACAATTAACGAACGGCGGTCCGGTGCGCGATAGAAAAATTTTAAATGCGTTCTTCTCAAAACTATGTTTTTTGAATTGGTGATCACTGTAACTTAAAAACCGCTTTGTAGATTTCAATAAAATTTATACCGCTTTTGGAAAACCTAAAAAACTAGTGACTGATCGAAAGATTTTTCTTTTCAAAAATTTCGATTTTTTTTAAACAATTAACTGTCGGTTTTTTTCTGGAAATTCTAAAAAATATTCCCTGAGGCCGCCATATTGTTAATTTTGAAATAAAAACAAAAAAGCTTCGATCAGGCACAAAATTATCTATTAATAAAACTCATTTCTCTTGTCCGATTGATTTTAGATGAATCTCCAGGACTTGTGATGATCACCGCAAGAAACTTCTGGAGAAACGGGCTCCACGCACAAACAGCGATAACTTTTAAAATTATAATTTTTTTGTTTGGAAATTTTGCTAAAGTCAAGTCGAAACATGATGTATTAATGCTATTTTTTATTTTGGTAAATATTTTGCTTTTTATATTTTTTGTAAATTTTAACTAGCAAACAAATTATTGAAAATTATCATTTTTTCTAGCTAACTACTCCTTACCCCTTAACATTATATTGTATTAACGGTACCTTCGTGAACTGAAATTTTTATAATTCGCATACAGAAATATTTATTTAATAAAAATAGTCATTTAATAATTTTTAATAATTTTGCTTGACAATCCTCTATTAATTTGGAAGATTTTCGCTTGAAATTTTATGAATAGGCAGCCGAAAACTTGCATTACCAAATTAAAAAAAAAAAAAAACAAAGTATTCCATTTTTGCAGGCAAAACTTTAACTCCTTACTTAAAAAGGGCGCTAAACGCCAAAAAACGCAACATACCCACAGGCGCTACATTCACTGTCGCATGCATAACTTCGTGAATTATCTAGTTATTTAAATGGAATTTTCAGCAAAAGCAGCTGGAAGCGCAAGCAAGCGAAAGAAGTTGCAAATTTGTATGCATTGGAGAAAATTCCGGATTTATAAAATCAAATACGTAATTGCTTGTCAGGCATTAATGCACTCAATTAATTCAGTAAGTTTAGAGAAAAGGGCATACGTTTAGAGAAATAGATAACTTATAATCAAAGTAAAACTAATTTTTGAGCTTTAATTTAGTGAGAAAAATCTAAAATTTCTCACATATTTGGGAAGAAGATTGAATTTGTCGGCGTTATTTTTTAATTCATTCTGAGGCGCATAATTTTTCAGCTAAAAAATATGATTAATAAACAATTCTGTGACTATAACGGCAATTTGCGATTAATGAATGAGCGTCTACTAGGGGAAATCAACTATTTGTATTCAGCTTGTATTGATATGCATTCTTCTTATTGAAGAAGTACGTGCGATCAATCTTGAATTTCGCATTAAACACAATTATTGCTTGGCATTTCTTTCAAGCTCAGAATTTGAAAATTTTAGCTAAACCAATGAAGTGGTTTTTAGAGATGCCCACAGACGGGGTACACGGCTATTTAGACTTTAGAGCTCTTAGGAGATTGAGTAATAAAGTTTCAAATTCTTCTTCTTCTTCTTCTGGAGGATGGTTCCAAGTGTAGAAGTCCACGCAAGTGGGGGAAGTTACTAATCGCCATACACTTGGGAGTGGCCAGGACGACTCTTCTGCATATGGTTCAAGCAGCTCACAACATCCTCGGATGAGAAAGTTTCAAATTGATGCTTCTTAAAAGGAAGCATCGCAAGTTACAAAGAAAAAAAAAGGCAAAAACGATCACAAAACTTTCACACAAATTGCACGCGCTATTAAATTCGTTTTTAACTACTTTCATTTTAAGCATTTCCAAATCCTTTAAAGCTTACTTTTCATCTCAGCTCGCCATTGCATATGTACACACACACACCCACACCTGAGCATGCACCGACTTTATGCAGCTGCTCAATCAATCGCCCGTTCACACACCCACCAAAGAAATATACTCTGATAACATCTGAAATTGCATTTTATGCACGAGGAAATTGTTGTTGCACGAGACACAGAACAGAATACTCAAAATTGGTCTTAAATCAATTATTTTCCCATACACTCGATTGTTCTCCAAATTATTGACCGTGCATATTTTTGTATTTATATGCGTATGTATGCATGTATTTACGTGTTTATGCACACCTGTATGTTGCCGGTCTGTTCGGCGTCCTAGCGGGAAACGGTGTCTCTGCACGACTAAACGCAATCGAGTCGAAAAAAGTGACGCACCAAGATTGTTGTACTGGCCCATGGCAAAAGACGGTGGCATCGCACAACAGCGCAACTCCGTGGCGTACAACGTGCAACACACATATCCACATATGTACATACATAGGGCGGTAAAAAAACAAAAACAGAGAAATACACGAAAATTTCAAACAACCCCTTGACAGCAATAATAAGCCACAAGCAGTGACACACTCGAAAGCCTAGAAAATGTGCGCCTGCCATTACCACTACCAACACCACCCTAAACCACCCAGTTCCACCGCCATACAGTGCCTAGCAATACGTGCAATATATACACATGCACACACATACACACACACACCTACCTCAGTACTTGCACACTGAGCTCGTTGCTCAGCAGTCGTCCACTTATGTAGCTTGCGCTCACTCACTCGATTCACTTCGTTCGAATGATATGCGTGTTTTTGGTGTATGTGTGTGCGTGGTGAGGGAAAAGGCGCCTAGCCGTCCGCTGTAGGTGCTGCTTTATTTCACGTTGGCACAACTGCACTTATCTACTAAACTCTTTGGTGAATATCCTTTTCGGTCACCTTTTCGGCAGTAGCTTTGCTTCGCTATACCGTTAGACTACAGTCAGTAATACTACCATGTGTGCGCGCACGTTTATTTTGCTTTAATATCGAGAATTTTCACTAGTTTTCACTTTGTTGGTTCCGTACGCGACGCCGACTCTCTTGCAACTGAATAGCGCTCCGTTTGGCTCGTCTCACTTGGGCTGATGCAGTGCATGCACCAAATTTGAGTGTTGTGGTGTGTTGGTGCATTGATTGGTCGGGTGGCTTGTTCATTTCGACAGGTCGAGCGGCTCGTTTGTTTTTGTGTTTAAGTCTACTGTTCTGTATAATATGTAGTGCGCAGTCTGACATGCGCAGTGGAAACGCATAACATTTTCTTGTGGGATTTGTTGTTGCGCCTATTGCTCCTTGCTACATTTTTATTGATTTATCACATCAAATATTATGGGAATTAAGTAAGAAAACGCTTGATGTAGTAATTTTCTATGGAATGGGTAAAGAAATTACCTAATGAGATTAATTAATTTACATAAAACAACCAAAAAGTCGCTGTATTCAGAATCGTCCTTTAGCCTTGCTGCTGCTATATCAGCTTGTGCTTGTATACGTAAGCACATGCATACACACGTATGTACATCCATACGTACACACGTTCACTGTAATTAACTTTGGTACCTTTATATTGAATGTTGTTAAGCGATTTACGTTGATAGGAATATTGCTTCCTTTGAGGCTTAAGCACACATCTACATATTTACAGACGTTTATGAATATATCGTAAATTAAAATTGAAAAAAAAAAACTTGCTTATGTGAGTTTCGCTTGTGTAAGAAAACGATCATATTAGGCATATCAATACAAAATGGCGTTCTTCATTCCATCTTTCGGAAGTCCTTTGAACTGAACGTACACTGGAAATGAAAATTTCTTAGTAATGTTTAATTTTTTTTAAAGGTTTTTCAATAAAAATTAAGAAAATAGCCTCGAAATTCTATCAGAATTTTTTAATTCTTTACCCAAACATTTGATGCACAACTTTTTAAGGGAAAATCTACTTGCCATTCAGTACCAGAAAACCATGTTGAAGTCAATTAATTCCATAGCAAGCTGCCGAGTACATTTCTCTATTTGTATGATAAAATAACATGAAGACACCCGCTAGTAGTAGACCAAGTTCCAGAGCTGTCAGAACAACACACTCAAAACAGCAACGGGTTGATTTTTTATGATTTTAAGCCAATCAGGCTGCTAAAATTCAATCCTTAAGCTGGCAACAGACTTGTAGTCCTTGAGGCAGTTGTGAATTGTAGCGCCTTGTAAATGAATATGGAGCTGGAAACAGATTGGAGTTTTCAGTGACAGTCAGGCTGCACTGAAGGCCCTGGAGCACGCGAAGCAAACCTCAAAGATTGCTCAAAAATGTAAGAAGAAGCTTAGTTCTGTCGCAAGACAGAAGAGGCTTGTACTTATATGGGTTCCAGGACACGCCGGTGTTCGAGGAAACAAAATTGCCGATGAATTGAATCAGCGGTTCCCCCACAATGCCAGAGCCAATAATCATAATCAGTTTTGCAGGAATCACGAAGTGTATCAGCGATTATGTAGGCAATCTACATAAAGAGCGATGGTCCGGTCTAGAACGCTGCAGAACTGCAAAGTGTTTTTTGACAAGTCCGAACAGAAAACTGTCAGACTTTCTACTAAAACTTGGAAAGAAAGACGTTCGGTTGATAGTCGGTATTATTACAGGACACAACCCATGGGGTCAGCATATGACCACTATTGGAATCATTGAGGACTCAATGTGCCTGTCTTGCTTGGAGGAGGCGGATAGCACTGAGCACTTTCTATGTGAGTGTCCTGCCTTTGCTAGAGCAAGCCTACCAGGTTTGGCTTTCGATCTCGTGGGAATGAGTAATATTCGTTCTCTAAAACTGGAGGATATTTACAGATTTGCCAAAGAATCTGGAAAATTCTCACAGGTCTAACTGCCTTTGTCTCTATCTCTATACATTCCTATCTCTTTTTCTGATGCTTTTCGCCTTTCCTCCTTGACTATCTACCCTCTTTCCAGAGCTCTAAATACAATGGGCTTTTTAGCCTGAGTGTTTTAGGAGCCACAAAATCTCTTGGTGCTCTTGGCTCGACCAATTCAAATTTCAAATTTCAATTTCAAGGGAATATTATCGTTACTACATAATTTCCATCACTTTATGGATATTCTCTGATTTTAATATGAAGATTAATTATCAGTCTAATGATTATTAGAAATCACGAATAAACCCTATTCCTTCTCCCCTTAGTCTATCCATATCAAAGGTAAGATAAAGACTTATACACAGTAAAAAATGATGGTTTATATTTAATACCAGTTGCTATTGAATTTATACAATTTTGGAATTAAATTTGATTTTTAATTCTAAAAAGTTTTATTTTAAGACGATGAAATATTCTTGCAATTATTTTAAATCCAAAATGGGTTTAAAACAAAACTTTAATTGGTGCTGAGCGTTGCGTTTTTGAAATTTAATACCTATTAGATTTCAAGCTATTTTGATTTCAGTTTAAGTTTCAATTACATTCAATTTAAAATTTATTTGCTTTAAAGTAAAACCAAGAAAGTATTAAAAAATTCTCTCATTCTCTGTCACTCACTCACTCTCAGTGTCATTTTTTCCACTATTCTAGAAGCATATTTTTAAAAGTGAAATACCACGCGGAAGGAAAGCGATGATAGCGAGGTAATTTCTGAAGAAGATCTTCGCTTTTTCAAAACTGCATAGTTAAAGACGAACTGAATCTGGTGCAGCAGAAATTGCAGCAGAACAAATTTTTATTGCTGCGAGTGGCGGTTCTAATTTGGGAAACTGTACAGAATGGACGTCTGAAGTAATACCTTATTTGATTTTCTTAAAGTTGCTGCCATCCACTGCCAGTGGACGCGAACAAAAAAAAGCAAAATTCCAAAAATCTGTCGACAGTTTTATTTTTGAAAACGTAATCTATATATATAAAAAGAAGTTACATTTCTTTGGTAATCTTATAACTCAAGAACTGCCGAACCGATTGACACAAAAATTTTAGAGTTCTTTTCTATCTTTGAGGAAGTGGTTTGTGTGAAGTTTGATTGAAATCGGTGCAGCCGTTCCTGAGTTATGACATTTTATGTGAGTAATGGTTTCCTCTCATACGAAATGCCTGTATGGGAAAAACAACAACAAATAACAGCCGCTTATGAGCGTTTCTGTTGTACTGTTGTGGTTGTAAGTAATATATATTATGTTAATATTAATTTTGGACGAAAATATAATAAAAACTGGAGCATTCATGGAACTGGAAAAACATTTTTAACTTTATTTATTTTAGCATAATTTATTTAGCGTAAAAAATTGAAATGGAAATTAAAGAATCAAAGTTTAATTACAAGTTTTTATCGGCTCTTTCACCTTACCTGTATATAGGTGACCACCACAATCAAATTTTAAAAAAGTACAGAAAAGGCTATTGTGACATCTTTAGAAAGTATGTTGAATGAAAAAAATCAACTAATTCAACTGTTTAAACATTTTACGAGTTCTATAAAGAAAACTTAATATGAAACATTTTTTGCGATATAAAAAAAACATTTTATGTATGGTGGTGCGAAGCCCACTGGGAAATGCTAGTTTACTATAAATTTTTTGTTCTTAATGGGCATAAATAAAAAAATTTGTTTTTACAGCTTAGAAGAATATAAAATAACGTCTGGTCAGCCCACAATCGTTGCAGTTGGACAAGACAAAGCCACAATTTGCCAATATTTTATAACAATTGATGGTAAGAAGATAGCAGTGCCCGAGCATTATGAATTTAGGCAAGTTTTTGACTTGTATCTTAAAGCATTTTACGTATTTAATATACAGTTTGATGTAACTTATATATATGTTGTCGATAACGAAATTTACTTAAGTTTAGAAATCTTTGTCACTAAGGAATTTAATTCCATTTTGCAGTGTTATGAAATTATTTCAACAGATCTTTCCGAAGTAATTAAATTTAATAGTCTTAAAAATGTAAAATCATTTGAAGTGTACTTTATAGATTCAAAAATGTTTTTATTAGTTCCATGTGAAATTATAGAATAAAATTTAAATATGTATTATTATTTCACTTATGTATGTATATAAATTCATGTCATTTTAAATAAAACGTAAATTTTTATTTAAAAAATTTATTTTGTTTTTTGTTTTGAGGATTCGTCAACAATGTACTAAATCTACTACAATTTTGGTTTGGATTCAATTCCTTTTTGGAATTAAAATATCATTCAAGGGTTTACTTTCAATTCCAATAAAGTTCTACATTCAATTCAATTTTGGATTTACTTTAATTCTAATTATTATTAAATTTATTTCAATTCTCGTGTAAAGTCAAAACCATTTTAGCTTTATTTTTAAACCCTTAAAAGTATATAATTTAGTCTCATTCTTGGTTTTTTAAAGAGAATATTTTAATTAACTTCTCTCTCTTTTCTGAAACCGGAATGGGTTTAATCTTATACTTTCTGGAATTGTTATATATAAACACCAAATTGGTATTAATATTAAACTAAAATTTTTACTGTGTATGCATCTGACAAAGCAATTAGAAAGCTTATCGAATACCTTCAGGAACTGGAGAGTTGGCATCAAAAATTTGAAGAGCTCTCAAGGCGACTATGTCGACGTCCCAGTTCGAGGTACCCACGATTCACATTAGCACGCGGAGTAATGAGTATTTTATTGCTACTCAGAGAATAATTAAGAGGTGTTCAAAGTCTTAAAGTGGCACAAACGTAAACAAACGAAAAAAAAAACAAAAAATCTATGCTAAATAGGCGAAAAGCATAACATTTTCTCGGTGACTGAAATTATTGAATCAATACATTCAAATCGTCAAGCAAATAGTGCTTCTTGGTGTTGGAATTCTTTGGTGCTATGTTGAGTTAAAGTATTCACTTAAGTGCAATAAACCTGACTACACTAAACTCGTAGCTACCTCTTTATACGCATTGTGTTGCTTTGCTGGTTTCAGTGCATCACGAATGCATTAAGGGGGGGGTAGGGTCACAAAATCGAAATTTTTTTCTTCACTCATCTTATAGTAAATCATTTCAAGAATGTTGTGTCAAAATTTTAAGTGGATCGGAGCAGAACTCTCAAAGTTATAGCCTTTGTAGGCACTCTACCTCGAATGCGGAGCATAGATAATTTTTCAGAGTCATTTTTTCAAACGCGTTTTTCCCGAAACGACTTCTTAAAAGTCGGTGCCAAAATCAACTCCGAAACTATTCAACCGATTCTTTTCAAATTTGGCACACGTTTTCTAAATCAAAAATACCTCCCCCCCACACTGTTTATTTTTTTTATTTTTTTTTTTTTAAGGTTGTTTTTCACTTACAAATATGGCGAAATTTTTCGCCAAAAATGCTCGTTTTACGTTTTTTTGCCACCAAAACTACAAAAATGAAAAAAAAAAAAATTTATTCATGAGGGGGGGGGGGGGGGAGCATTACGTCATACTTTAACTGAAAAATTCGACTTTTTTGGTTTCAGATTCTACGACGAATGCCGATTGGCACCGCAGAGCACCTCTCGAAAAACATATCTCCAAAAAAACTCTGTCATGGGCTTATTTGTCAATATTTTATTATTAATATTTTTTAAAAACTTATTGAAAAGATGTACAATAACATGCAACTGATTTTATTAAAGTATCTTAAGCCATATTTCTGTAAAAAATTAAAAAAAAGTGTTTTTTTTTAGCGCTAAACCCTACCACCCCCTTAAGGGTCAATGAGCGCTTGGAAGCGTCATCCATTTTTTGTGAATAATGCACAAGATTCATATAGATTACACGGATTGAAGTGAAATTTCGAGAGCATTATTGGCCGTGAAGTTATTCTGAAGCTCCTAAGAGAGCGAACAAAGAAGAAAGAAAAAGTTAGGTTAGGTTAATGTAAACATTATATGATTGATAATTGAAACCGGAATAGACACTAGAGTTTTTTGCAAACAATACATGTAAACTAGCCTGTAAAATGTCGCTAGCTCAACGTGGACGAAGGAGGCGAAATGCGGTGCTATCGGCGGATGATGATGCTATGTGAACATGAGTGGCTGCAGCTGATTGTGCAAGGTAAAATCGAAGGCAAACGAGGAATCGAAAGAAAACAATTGTCTTGGCGACAATATTAAAGACTATTGGGCGGTTGGTTTAAGCAGCACGAAGCAGAGCCAATTACCACGACAGTGGGTTATACGTAACCGGAACGATCCGGATTTATATCCGGCCAAAGACTGTCACTTCAGCAGCATTCCTCGTACATGCATGGGGAATGTTTATGCTGCTACGACAACGACAACGACAACGACAACAAAAACAACGACAACCATAATATTATTCCCGGTAAAGAAGCACAGCAAAATACTCAGCAAACAGTTTCTACTCGGGTGTTACCGCAGGTTTCACCCCTGTAGACACCTGCTAGAAATTGAGCCCTCTCCCAGGCATGCCAGTAGGCATCTCTTCAACAAAGATATAGACAAAACTAACCGACAACTACTGCACCGTACAGTGTTTAGTTATACGCCGAATGACATTCATCGAAAGACACTTATATATAATAGGTCTATGAATAAGTTCGTGCGGTTTTTTTCGAAATTTGAATTTCGGATCATTCCCATGGCTTTTAAACGTTTGGAAATGGTTGATTGATCAACTCCCAAAGTTTTTGCAACCTCTTCTTGCGTTTGAGCCGGATCTTGATCGAGCAATTCCTCCAATTCGGTATCCATGAACTTTGGCGGCGCGGCCAAAATCACCAGTTTTAAAGCGTGCACACCACTTCTGGCACGTTCGCTCAGCTAGAGCATGCTCACCATAAACTTCCACCAAGATACGATGACTTTCGGCTGCTTTTTTCTTCATATTAAAGAATTCCCCGCAAAAACACATTATTTGGCACGAAATTCGACATTTTCAAGTGTGGTAAAAATATTGTTGTTTACGCTTCAAATAAAAAACTTATACTGACGTTTGTGCCTTACGACAGTAGCTCTCCAATGAATGTTTGGAAATGTGGATCGATGGAATAATAATCAAGTTACGCCATCTGTTGTAAAACCGCACGATATTATATACTAGCTTATACCCGTGGGTTTCACCCCACATTTCCATCAAAAAGTGTGCAATGTAAATAAAACAACTTTAACTTTTTTAAGTCAGTTTAGGTATTATTTAAAACGATCGGATATACGACATTTTTTGTTATATTGTTTTGAGTATAAATAAAAAGATTTTTCGGTGCCCCAACTCTGGAGAAGCCTACATATAATTGGCCATGGGTAAAATATGATTTGGTTAGATTGCTGGACTGTTTACTTACCGATAAAGCTTTACCAATAAGAGAATGCATTCAATTCAGCAATACCTCTATCGTTGCTCATATTTTTTCTAGGAGTACTAAATACTAACTTCATTAAACTTTTTACCAATTTTTTGTATTCTACCATAAATGCGTCCAGTGATATGCAGTATGAAAAATCCCATTTGTATAGGAGGTGCCACGCCCCATTTCTAGCTATCACCACTTTTCATGCAGGTGTTAGGCATTAACCTTATATAATCTCTTACCAAATTTCAGTTGTCTAGCCCAAATACTTCCGGAGATATGGACAATGAAAAATTGCATTTATATGGGAAGTGCCAAGCCCCCTTTTTCGTTTTTCTCAGTTTTCTTGGAGGTGTTAGGGATTAACCTCATATAACCCCTTCCCAAATTTCATTGGTCCAGCCTAAATACTTCCAGAGATATGGACAATAAAAAATTCCAGTCGTATGGGAGGTGCCACGCCCCCTTTTTCGTTATACGCAGTTTTTCTAGATGGGATAAGGATTAATGTCATATAACCCCTTACCGAATTTCAGTAGTCTAACGTAAATACTTCCAGAAATACGGACTGTTAAAAATTCCAGTTGTATGGGAGGTGCCACGCCCCCTTTTTCGTTATACGCAGTTTTTGTGGATGTGGTAAGTATTAATGTCATATAACCCCTTACCAAATTTCAGTAGTCTAACGTAAATACTTCCAGAAATACGGACTGTTAAAAATTCCAGTTGTATGGGAGGTGCCACGTCCCCTTTTTCGTTATACGCAGTTTTTGTGGATGTGGTAATTATTAATGTCATATAACCCCTTACCAAATTTCAGTGGTCTAACGTAAATACTTCCAGAAATACGGACTGTTAAAAATTCCGTTTGTATGGGAGGTGCCACGCCCCCTATATATATCAAAATATTTTTTAGCCCATGACCATCCCGGTAAGGTATCCAGTTCGTGTTTCAAATTTGGTTACGATCGGTTTATGCGTTTAGGACGCAAGTCGGTCTATAGATAATATACATACATAATTTGAATTTTATATATAAAATATAGATATGTGTAATCGGCGACTACACTCTTTCTGGGTGTTTGGCCGAGCTCTTCCTCCTATTTGTGTGTGCGTCTTGGTGTTGTTCCACAAATGGAGGGACCTAGCCGACTCCGAACGGTAGATATTTTTTATGAGAAACTTTTTCATGGCAGAAATATACACGGAGGTTTGCCATTGCCTGCTGAGGGGCGACCGCTATCAGAAAAAACTTTTTCTTCATTTTGGTGTTTCACCGAGATTCGAACCTACGTTCTCTCACGCACCAACTCATTCTGCTACGGCGGCCGCCACTTACCTTACCGACACTTACCACCTTCTTAAACTCCCGACCTGTGAATGTCGTAATCGGAGTCCAACCACCACTTACAGCAAATTACGAGAGACCCGCGTAACTTTGACACAATTACGTTCTGGATACTGTAGCAGACTAAACTCCTACTGAACTCCAGAATTTACCCCGACATCACATGCCCCATCCAACCTACTCACCTAATACCCCTCTCAATCTGAACCCAACCTGTCGAAAAAGCAGGTTTTCTGGGTCTACCGTTAGATTAGTTCAGAGCCGTAGAGAGCATATCCGGGCCCTGGGGAAAATTGCAATTGCGGGCCCTTTCCAATTATGTCTAATTCATATAAATACGTATAATCTCGAGTCCGGGCCCCTCTGATAACTCCGAACCCGGGGTAAAAAGTCCCCGACCCCGCCCCCCCTCTTGTCGGGCCTAGATGAGTTAGACGAAGATGATCGGTAACTACATCGCACTTACAGGATTTAGTAAGCTGCTACAACAACAATAACCATAATATTACATAAATGCGGTAAAAGTGCAAGTGAGATTTACGAATTCCTGAAAGAACTTAATATTTCGAGAATGTTTGGTTGCCGCACGATCAATCGTTTTTCCCAAACGTCTAAAGTGACAGATAGAAAAAGATGTCGTCCTCATGCGGTTCGAACCAGTGCAGCCATAAAAGCTGTTCGAGAAAGAATTCGCAGAAATCCCCTTAGAAAGCAGAAAATCGTGCAGGTAGGTAGGTGAAATGGTTGAAGCGCCAGTCTGGCACTCCTCACTAAAGCGCCGCTTCCATACCATTATGAGACCTCCAACAGGCAGATATCTACAGCCAGCCAGAGCTGTTGGCACACTGCCCCAGGCTGTCGAAGAAAGGAGCACCCAGGGACCTTAATCGTCTAGCTGCCAAATCCGGACATTTACAGAGAAAGTGCTCAACAGTATCCTCCTCTGAAAGGTCTCCACAGCATTTGCAAAGGGGGTTAAATGGCAACTCTAGCTTTTCCGCGTGTGTGGCGATCGTCCAGTGACCGGTAAACATAGCTACAAGTTTGGAAATTGAATGGCGAGGAGTCCAAATGTGGTAAGGTGCGAGCTTCGGTACAGATTTCCCCCTCTATCCAAATTTGCCTATTAGGAAAGATTGCCCTAGCACGACCCTCAAACTCTAGTTTGCGGATAGAGAGATCTGTTCGAAGTTCGAAGAAATACGGTGTTAACCGCCCTCGAATGCTACCATATCCCTTGAGAGATTACCTCGAGAGGCCAACTTCCTTTAAGCTGATTGCACTTTGAGCTGCGATGGAAATACCTGTAACGTAAAAGTCGTTGGGAAGTAAGTGCAAAACGACAGTCAGGTCAGCACTGGGGCAAGTTTTACATGCTCCGGTGATGCTAATGCATGCAGTCCTTTGCAGCCTCCCCAGTTTAGTGATATTATAGCCCTTCCGAAGAGCTTCCCACCAAACCAGGCATCCATACGTTAAACCATTGGCAAAACCACTGCGTTGTACATCCACACCACGACCAGTGGCTTGAGTTCCCATTTTTTAACGAACATAGATTAACAGGAGTAGAAGGCTATAATGGCCTACTTTACCCGATTTTCAATGTGTAGCTTCCAATGGAGTTTGGAGTCAAGTATCACTCCAAGATACCTAACTTCCGATGAAAGCGGGGGAACGTGGTTGTTTAATTTGGGAAGTCGAAAGGGTGGAGTTTTGTATATATCGTGGTAAATAGCACCAGCTCTGTTTTGTCAGAGTTGACTCGGAGGCCGGAGAGAAAATCATGTCCAGGGGAATGAATGTATGGAGCAAATCCATGTCAAGACTAAATAGACTAAATAGAGATGATCTCCACATGAAAGCCTTCCGTCGCTCAACGGGTCATCTTTTGACAACACGCTGTAAGTAGTTTTTTTTTTTTTTTATTTATTATATATTATTAAATAAAACTAACTTCATTAAAAAAAATATTATAATTTCGCGGCCGCCGTATCCGAAGGGGCTGGAGACTACCATTCGGAATTCACAGAGAGAACGTAGGTTCGAATCTCGGTGAAACACCAAAAATTAAGAAAAACATTTTTCTAATAGCAGTCGCCCCTCGGCAGGCAATGGCAAACCTCCGAGTGTATTTGTGCCATGAAAAAGCTCCTCATAAAAATATCTGCCGTTCGGAGTCGGCTTAAAACTGCGGAACAACATCAAGACGCACACCACAAATAGGAGGAGGAGCTCGGCCAAACACCCAAAAAGGGTGTACGCGCCAATTATACAATATATCTATATATAATTTCATACCTATTAAGGACTTAACTTGTAACAGAACTTATGGCAGGATTAAGTATATAAACATTACCATGTGAATTTTAGCATATGTACATTTATATGTATGTATGTTCATCTATGTATGTACATATATCTACCGCCTTTACGCTAATACAAGTAATCACCGAGTGAGGCAACTTATACTTAACACATACAGGCATTGACGAATTATTTGGATGTATGTATGCATACGTAACGGTCTTCCAACTATTACACTGTGGTACAAAAAAAAAAGTTGCGAAAAAACTTTGGATCGGACATGGTGAGGGTTGTAGCTTATGAAAAACTGAAAAGAATGGTATAGGAGAAATTTCCAATACACCCCCAAAATCTCATTTTATGGCCATAAAACCGTTTTTCAGTAGGTTGATGTGAAGAATAACTCCTAACTTCGCCAATTTCCATCCGATTTCGAATTTGCTTTTTTAGTTCGAAAGAACAAAAACAAGCCTTTTTGACAGTGTGTTAACATTTTTTCTGAAATGACAACTGACGAGACTGTAGACGGAAGTATTTGGAATTTTTTTATTTTTTCTCTATTTTTTGAACTTTGGCATAATTTTTACGATATTATCCGATATTGAGAATTTTTTTTAGTACCCTACTGTGTTAGTAAATTTAATTTTGCGTCAAATGAGCTATATTTGACTGTAACTGAATTAAAATTAGTAGAGTTGTGCGAGTTTTAAGATTTTTTGTTTTTTTTTTTACTAATTTGGAATGTTGGTATAGCTTACGCTAAATGGGAATAAGGACGTGTTTTGATGCGTTATTATAGATACGTAATATTTATTGGAGTGTATATGTATACATAAGAGTACACTGTACTGCATACAACAGAACTGGTTAGAACTTACGAAAATATCTGACATATTATAGCACATTTTTTTTTCAATAGAAATATGAAAAAGCTCCCAAGTGTACCAAAGTTCACACTGTACATTGATTAACAAAGGAAGTTTGTTATTATAAGTTAACCTTATTAAAACGTCAAAGTTTTATTGTTTGTTTCATTAAAATTCATAAGATATAAATCAAAACGTTGCCAGAAAAGTCAAATTTCTCAATATTCTCCGATGATATGGCATCATCAGCCTTATCATAAACCAGATGATTGTTATTTTTGTAAAACGGACATAAACGGTCATCATTATAAAACTCGAAAGCACATAAAATATGCTGATGTTGCAACTCTTAAGAACCCCGTAGTCTTGGACGATATGATTGACTCAACTGCAGGTCATGAACTGAAGGAAGTTCAACTCATTGCTGATGATGATCAAACTGATAACAATAAACCTGATGATGAAGAGTACTTTCCGTCTGGTTCTAAGTTTTCAGAACGACACATTGTATCAAATTCAGATTTTCACGATCTTTCTCGTGATTTACATACTTCTATCGGGAAGACAATCTGAAACGCTCGCTTCTCGATTTAAGCAATGGAATTTAGTTGATGATGACTTCAGATGAATGATGATGATCGAATTTCTTACAGAGAAGTATTCAAACCTGATGAAGAAATGACAAATGTACCGTACCATACTAAACTCCAAAGGGCCGTTTCCAATGCATTTTTAAGTTTGGAACCAGTGCCGTTGTGTACTGCACCGCACCATACCGTACAGTGCTGCACTGCACAATACTCCAATAAATATTATGCGTTTATAATGACACTTGTTATTATTTTCATGCTTCGAAACGCATACCAAATCTCGTAGTAAAAAAAAAGAAAAAATCTTAAAACCCACACAACTCTATTAATTTTAATTCAATTACAGTCAAATATAGCTCATTCGACGCAAAATTAAATTTACTAACACAGTAGGGTACTAAAAAAAATCCTCAATATCGGATAATATCGTAAAAATTATGTCAAAGTCGAAAAAATAGAGAAAAAATAAAAAAATTCCAAATACTTCCGTCTACAGTCTCGTCAGTTGTCATTTCAGATAAAATGTTAACACACTGTCAAAAAGGCTTGTTTTTGTTCTTTCGAACTAAAAAAGCAAATTCGAAATCGGATGGAAATTGGCGAAGTTAGGAGGGATTGTTCATATCAACCTACTGAAAAACGGTTTTATGGCCATAAAATGAGATTTTGGGGGTGTATTGGAAATTTCCCCTATACCATTCTTTTCAGTTTTTCATAAGCTACAACCCTCACCATGTCCGATCCAAAGTTTTTTCGCAACTTTTTTTTTTGTACCACAGTGTTATCAATTTCTTCCTCCTTTGCATGACTTTCATTCAATTTGTTCATTACTAAAATATAAATAATATTAAATTTAAATATTTCACCTTAAAGCACCCACACTCAAAAACCTTAAAAATGAACCACAAATCATAGACGTACCATCCTACAAATTTTCACACCAAATTCAACACTTTCTGCAAAAATGCAAAAACATTCAAGTGGAGAATATGTATGTGAAATTAAGTCAAGGGTAGTTTTGTCACAACAATAATAACTCACAACAACGCACTCACCACTTCCGCGGTGCCTAGAAAAGTCCAACGACAGCAATGGCAATGCCTGGCAGCGGCAACAACAACAATAAACGTACTAGCAACCGAAGCAGCTGCCGCAGTCATCCTCTATATGTTCGCCGTTGTACGAGCAGCCAGTCAGTCAATAATCACAAATCTGCGCATAACATTTTGCTGCACATGCGCAGTCTTCAGTTTCTCATCACTTGGCATCGACTTTTTCATTTTTTTCTTTTGTTTCAGGCATACATATTCTTCTTTTGCTGGCAACATGCGCCCGTGCCTTGTGATAGACATGCACATTGCAGCCACCGCCCCTTCCTTCCAACACTAAATGCTGTTTAGAATTTGTACGGTGCGCGCGTGATGATGGAAAATAAGTCAGCACATAGGGGTGGAGGATGTTGCTTTACATGGCTATGTGTTGTTTGCTTTTTTCATTATATGGCGCTTTGGTGTCCTTTCGCCGGCTACTGTGCATGTGCATTTGCTTAGCTGATAAATTTATTTGCTCACTGAAGTGTTTTCTATGCAGGTAGATGTTACGCATACACTTACAAATGTGCATATTGACAATATTCCAAATGGTAATTCAGCTTTAATACGAATTGGAAAAAGCATCTCATAGATTTTCTTGAAAATTTGCATCGAAATGGTATACAGATCATCACAATATATGAGGCATAGTAGCTGGAACGCTTCGATTGATTTGTAAGCTACTGAAATGACTTGAATTTATTACACTATAGCGGCATTAAAAATTTTCTAGAACAACAAAAAATCACATTGTTCTTGTTGTTTTTATAGTAGCTTATTAAACCCTGTCAGTGCGGTAACTACATCGTCTTCGTCTAGCTCATCTAACGGTAGACCCAGAAAACGTGCTGTTTCGACAGGTTGGGTACAGAGGGAGAGGGGTTTTAGGTGAGCAGGTTCGATAGGGCATGTGAATAGGTGATTAGTGTCGTGCGGTGTGGCTTCACATGCTGGACATTTATTGGGTATGGCGGGGTCTAGTAGTAGTCTATAAGTAGGTGTTTAACCTGCTACAGTTTCCAGAACGTAATTGGGCCAAAGTTACGCGGTTCTCGCGATGAATGCCGTTTAGTATTTGTCTGTATACTGTCCGGTCCAGAAGTTGTAAGTGTTTTTTGTCCTGGATCTCGTCATTGTAGTACGGTTTTTTGAATATTTTGTTGTGCTCCTTGACTTCTTTTCCCCCGCTCCCCTTATAACATTCCTCCCCTCTCAGCTGATTCCACCCTGGGACTACTAAAAGCATTTCATCAACGTAGAGCCTCGTTAATGTTGTTTAGACACACCAGGTACCTGCGTCTAGGTTCCTGTCCTAGTTGCGTAGTAGAGTTATGCGCTATCGATAGCCTCCATTGCTTTGTGACCAATGGCGCATCGAAAAGTTGCAATATCGTTACTCGATATCGACTTGTCGTCTGTTTGGGTTCGTCTAGAGGCTTTACCTCACGCATTCATGCTTGACGTATGTTCGTGAATACAATCACTCCCTCCTTGACTGGGGGCATTGATGCCTCATTGTGTAGGTGTTGCAGGGGGGACATCAGGTGGCATCTCGTAACTGTCCTGACTGCAGTAATTTGGCATGACTATAGCTTTATCCACTGCGAATCCATTGAGCGAAACCACCAGACTGGCGCAACATAATTTAGAGCATCACAATCGGATAATTTTCTTTATAACCTCTAAATATAGGCCCCTATTATGAGTTACATTCGATCTTCGATATTCGCTGGTTATAGAAGATTATTTATGGTTTTATAGTAACCAAATAATAAATATATACTAATTTTGTTAATTTTATGCAGGTCGAAAGTCGTGAGTACCAAACAATAATTGGAAAGGTGAATCCACAATTCGCAAAAGGGATTTGCACCAAAGTTCAATCAGCAAAAAAATGGGAGGAATTTACAACGGAGCTGAATTGCTTGGGAGCACCAGTGAGAGCGGCAACAAAATGGATTAAGCTTAATAATGGTTTTGTTTTTGTGATGTTTATAGAAATACATTTTTTCCCTTGGTAGGTATGGGCTGAAATACGTAGAGGAACTGAAATACATATTTTTTTCGAATGTCGAATAATTGAATAAAGAAAATTTATAACAAAAATAAAACAGAAACTGTGGCGTAAAGGTTTCTATTTAATACTTTTTAGATTTTTCTATAATATTCTCAAAATTTCATTTCTTATGTTTTCTACTTCTCCATTATTTGACTCCACTTCAATATCTTCAGCATCATCGTACACAGTGGGTTGAGCAAGTCCTAGCATATCTTCATTACCAATACTCAATTGGTACGATCCCTGAGCACAAAATCGCAGAACTGTGGCTAGCTTTAACATATTTGGAATGGATTTGGCTCGATTGCACTGCTGCAACTGGTTTTCTGTACTGGACAGTAGGTTCATAAACGCCTCTTTAGATAATCTAAAGTTCTTTAAAAACTGTAAGGAAATTTCTGTAATATTAAGTACGTCAACACATTTTGAAAATTCTGAACTTACTCAGTGGAAGCCATTTCTAGGGGGTTGGAGGCGTCCCTCAACTGTTTTCTACTTCTAGCTAGTTCTACTAATCTTTCATCGTCCGATGAATCGTCGAACCACAACTCCGTTGTACTCATTTTCACATAAATTACTTTTTTTAACTTTTAAAAATAATGTTAGCAAAGAATTTCAACAGAATCGGGTTTTCTTTTATTTTGATTTGCTGTATCAGCTGAGAAAAATTATCTATTGTAAATGCGTCGAGCGATCGAAATTCACAATAGTCCTATTCTTCAACGAATGAGCACCATAATACCAAATGAAAATTCGTTCGATCAGCACTTTCGACTACAGCCGAAGATCGAATGTTGCTCATAATAGGGGCCACAGTTTCTTACCCCTTCGAACGTCTGATGGTTTTGCATGCGAAGCATTTTCATGGCAGAAATACACTCGGAAGTTTTCAATGACCTGACGAGGAGCGAACGCTTTGGTAAAAAAAAGAAGTTGTCTGTAAAGTCGGTTTACTGACGATAGTTTAACGTGATAACGTCATAAGAAAATACTGATTGAATGGTTGCATTTTTCAAAAGAAAATTTTAATTTTATTTGTTTGATAGATATTTTGTATGGATATAGAGAATGAGTTAACATTAACATAACATAATATACTTTAACATAACATAACATAACATAACATAACATAACATAACATAACATAACATAACATAACATAACATAACATAACATAACATAACATAACATAACATAACATAACATAACATAACATAATATAACATAACATAACATAACATAACATAACATAACATAACATAACATAACATAACATAACATAACATAATTAACATAACATAACATAACATAACATAACATAACATAACATAACATAACATAACATAACATAACATAACATAACATAACATGACATAACATAACATAACATAACATAACATAACATAACATAACATAACATAGCACAACATAGCATAACATAGCATAACATAACATAACATAACATAACATAACATATCATAACATAACATAACATGCTGTTCAAGCAAGGTAACGACGCATGAGCAAGATAACGACGCATTTTTTGGTGCGTGCAGCCGGCTACATAGAATTATCAAAAAATAATAATAACATTAAAACAACTGGTATTATTAACAAACTTGGTTTTATTTTAAATTCTTCAAGTAAATCAAATTAATAATAATCAATAAGAAGGCATATGCAAATACAAATACGTGAATTTATATATGTACATATGCGCATATACATACACATATACGCTCACTTAAGTAGGAGAGAGCAAGATGTCGAACGTTGCCGTTCGTTTGCTTTGTTTGCTTTGTCGTTCGTTCCGCGCTTTCGCTTGCAGTTCATTCAAGGTAACGACAATGAGCTAGGTAACGACACATGAGCAAGGTAACGGCAATGAGCAAGGTAACACTAAGGAGCAAGGTAACGACACATTTTTTCGTGCGTGCAGCTTGTTAAATCGAATTATAAGACGTTATCACGTCAAAACAAGTACTTTCATTTCCACGGTGGATTTCGTACCTTAGACCTTCATTGTAGTTGTACACAGTTTCATTTGACTACGGTGACCGCCGTCCGATACCTTATACATTTCGAAAATATCATTAAAGCATAATCAAAAGCATAGAGTCATCTACTCACTGTTAACTTACAACTACATTTACTCAACTGCCCTTCAACATTTTCAAATAATTGCATTACATTTAAGAAAAACATACAAAAGTTTCCGGAACCCCTGAAAATTAACAACTTCCGATCGGCTGACACTAATCTATTACAAATACATACTTTGCAATATTGCCAACACATAAGCATATGCCAAAACTTTGACATTTCACTTTGACAATTGCTTGACGGCAAAAATTAGGTAGGTGAATTAATTATATTTCGCCGTGTGTATCAAAACGAAAACAATCCGCGAAAATGCCTGAATTATCAACAACGGAGAAGGATTTCCTACGCCGCAAACATGAACAGACATCAAAATTGCGTGCCGAATACTTGAAACAGATTTCGAATCCCCACAGACATGCCACAGGCGAAGGTGGTACTTTGGTAAATATATTAACTATTTGCGCGTTGTTATGTCATCAACAGCCGAGATATTTATTTGACGTACTAAGCTAATTAAATGATATGTTCCTTGCTTACAGTTCGATGCTGGTTTGGCGCGTTTCCAATCGATGCGTGTTTCCAACTTTGAACACTTCAAGCCAACTGGTGTGGCTTTCCGCGCCGGCTTCTTCTCAGTCGTACTGCCTATTGTCCTCTATGCTTGGGCGTTGAAATCAGAACGTGATGGCCGTGAACAAAAGTACCGCACTGGACAAGTGGCATACAAAGATCGTCAATTCAAATTCATTTAAGTTGGTTGACGGAAAGCAGCTAATGAAATTGGTTTAGCAGAAATAAAATGGTCGAGTTGGAAATGTGTGCATATGCTTTTATTAATGAATATACTTAGTATAATTATATGGAAATTCGAACACAAGATTATGATCAATTTAAAAATAAAACTGCGAAGACATTTACTTCTCTTCCAATTGCTTGTCACGTGCAATAACGTAATCTTCGAACTTGACCATGTACGTTGTGCCCTTATGCCAATGCGCCGACACCTTGCAAGGCTACAATAAGAATCCAAATTTAATAATATGAACTCAAGTTCATATATTACTTCATTATTATACTCACAAATCCACAATGCGTTAACACCGCCTCCACAATGCCAGCTGTGAAATTTGCACAGTTCAATGTACTCTTATCTTTAGGCACACTTATGAATGTATTCACCAGCGGCTCCTTTTCAATAATATAATATGTGCGTTCATCATCATTTGCATGCTCTAGCTTCTCAGCTTCTTTGCCAAATAAATTCTTCCAAACAGTTGTTTTCACAAACAATAGCATTTGTGTCAACTTTGTTTCACGTTTAGCATTGCGTTCACGCACAAAATATAAATCAATAACGCGTGTACCCACGTCTTGACCAAGCTCATGCAACCTTTTCAAGGGACCATAAAAAACAGGATAGTAGAATATGATATTCAAGGAAAATATGAACGGTAAACACACCTGTTTTGTAGTTCTTGCACAGTGCTCACTTGGCTTTGGCAGTACTGCACAATTTCACTAAATAGCAATGCTACGATGCTTTGGGATACCTCTGTTTTGCCCTTGGACAGTGGTCGATCAAGAATGTTTGTACGTGGCCGCATTGATGACATTTTCAAAGCTTCCAATTTTTCCATGACTTCAGGATATACTTGCAAATTATTGAAGAATTATTAAAAACACTTTCTGCGTAGAGTGACAACATAAACTTAGTTGTGTTTTGTTGTTTTGACACACAGCTGTTGTTCAGAGTTGTAGAGTGACCAGATGGCATATTTCAAAATAGTCGCAGAATGTCTCCTCGAAAATTGAAATAACCGGAAATGAATGAACTAAACGTTTAATTATTTTTGTTTTTCAATACAACTGTATAACTAAAGTAATAGTGATATAAATTAAATGTTTTACACTTAAATATCGGTTAAGTACAAATAAATCAACAAAAGGGCAACAACGTTACAGAGAACACAACTGAAAACGGATAGAACAACATGGCACGCTTCCCGGCAGTCCGGTCGGAACCTTCATACGCCTAAAAATTGCCTCTTTACAGAATTTGCGCAAAAAAAGTTGTTACGAATGTTTTTAAGGGGTTATATACAGTTAGAAGGCCGAAAAAAAAACGATTTTCCAGAATTTTTTCTGAGAAAACTTTCAAATTTATGGATCTAAAAATTTGTACACACATTATATTAACTTTTAACTGTATTTTAGACTTAATATTAGTAAAAATATTTATTTAGAAAGGAGCTACAAGAGCTGATCTCCGGGAGCTCCTCTCAAAAAACACGTTTTGCGGTGTCCGCTGTACATCTGAACTGGATCCACTGAAATTGTACACCCAAACAGATTTCGTTAAAGTCAATGTTAAATCTAGTAATTAATCGAAGGAATCATTTTTTTTTTGTTTGACAAAATGACGGTTTCTCAAAAACAAAAATCGATTTTTGACCAAAATTTCGGCCTTAAATTGTTTATAAAAAAAACATTTTTCGGTGAGAAAAATCTTCTATTAATTACGAAAAAATATATTTAAAAAGCTCGTGTTAAAATTTGAAACTAATCGGTTTAGCCGTTTTCGAGTAATGTTGGTCACCGGCTTTGAAAACACCATTTTGAGAAAAACGCGTTTAAAGTTTGAAAAGCACTTTACATAGGATAAAAAAATGTTTTTCAAATATTCACCGGAAGGATATTAAATTTTCTGTGTGTATCCTTAAATATATGTACATTAAGAATATAAAATAAAATAAAAAAACGATTTTTTGATAATTCTAACTGTATATAACCCTTTAAGAAGTCGCGCAGTAAAAAAAAACTATAACCGGTTGAAATATGGATGAACAGGTACAGTGATTTCCACTAGCAAAATATGAATACACAATACATATATACATATATATGTATATCCCTACTAATATTATAAATGTGAATGTAAGTTTGTTTGTTACGCTTTCACGCCAAAACTACTTAACCGATTATTATGAAACTTTGTACACATGTTTTTGGAGGTCTTAGAAGTAACATAGGATACTTCTTATTAAAATTTTTTTTTTGAATGATAAAAAAATTGTTTGTCGGAAAATCTCAAAATTTCAGCTGTTTGAAATTTTTCTATATTTATTGTTTTTTTATTAAACAATTTTACGAGTATTTAGCTTGCCCAGTTTATTTATTTGTTTGTTTTGGGTCAAATTTAGTAATTGGAATTTTACCCTTTTCTTGAAGACAGATTGATCTGATATTTGGTTTTCTTCTGTCATTTTTATATTTTTATATAAAATATATAAAATTTTGATTTTTGAGGTTTGGTGTCATTTTTGTGGTTAGATGTCACTTGATTATTTTAAATCTTACCACTGATTTTAATTCTTACTCTGTTCTTCTTTAAAAATGCCTCGGAAACGGAAATCTGATCTATCCAAAAATTCGTTGCGGCTCCGTGCGGCAAAAGTTGCACGAAATCAAGAGTCTTCGATTCACGCAGAGCTGAGAAAACAACAACATCACAGCGACAAAGGATTTTGAGAGCAACTGAAACGCCTTTGAAGCACAAGCCAAAGCAATCGCAGGTGAGAAGAATTCATAATGCAGAAATGCAGAGCACGCGCCGTAGAAATTTTGTAAGTAAGCGGTGGTCTGTATTTAATGGTACTGGATCTCAATATGATCCTTCAATTGAATATCATAATCATCCTTTAATTGTTATTGGCACAATGGATAAAAAATGTCAGTATTGCGATGCTTTCAAGTGGAAAGATGAAACTGCTGGAATGTGTTGTTCCAGTGGTAAAGTTTCACTTCCAGTACTTGGTGAACCAGAAGAGACTTTAAAAACTTTATTGTTAAATGTTACAAATGAGTCAAAGCAATTCTTAAGCAAAATAAGAAAGTATAACTCTTGTTTTCAAATGACATCCTTTGGAGTTGATAAAGTGATAAGAATGCCTGGATTTTCACCAACTTTTACTGTACAAGGGCAGATATATCATCAAATTGGATCACTATTTCCGGAAGAAAATTATTAGCATACATTTTTGCAAGTTTATTTTATGGGTGATGAACAGGAAGATTCACCCATCTGTAATTTCAGTAAAAATAGTTCGCGAGGTAGGATGCTGCGAGCATGTAAGCTTTTAGGGTGGAATGAAAGTACAATGTCTCACAAGAAGGCTATGGAAGCTTTAAACCGGACTCTCCAGGACTTGCGAGATAGTTCAGATATAATGAGAGGAATGGTAGTTTTATTGGCTGGTGATTTCCGACAAACCCTCCCAGTCATTCAGAGAGGGACACCAGCAGATGAAATTCAAGCATGTATTAAATCATCATGCTTATGGTCGAAAGTTGAAAAACTCAGTCTGAAAACGAATATGAGAGTTCATCTTCATAATGACGTGGACTCGGGACTTTATGCAGAAATGTTGTTGAAAATTGGTGATGGTTGTTTAGACGTTGACAAAGAAGGTTATATATCACTATCAAGAGAATTTTGCAATTTAGTAGAAAATGATGTGGATCTCATCGCTCATGTTTTTCCGGAATTGCAACAAAATTTGAGTTGTGATCAGTGGTTGTGCGCAAGAGCAATATTAACGCCAAAAAATGAAGTAGTTTCTAGGATCAACACTGACATTTTAAAAGAGGTGCAAGGAGAAATGAAGGAATATTTGTCAATGGATACAATTATGGATACGGAACTAAGTACTTCATATCCTATGGAATTTTTAAACTCACTTGAACTGTCGGGTGTACCGTCACATAAAATTCAATTAAAATTGAATGTACCAGTGATGCTTATGCGAAATCTAAATGCTCCTCTGCTATGTAATGGAACAAGACTTCGGATAACAAAATAGGGGCAAAATATACTTGGTGCTACTATTTGGTATGGGTATGGGTAAGGGAAAAAGTGTTATCCTACCTCGCATTCCAATTATTCCCACTGACCTTCCATTCCAATTCAAAAGGGTTCAGTTTCCCGTCAAGCTTAGCTTTGCTGTTACCATAAACAAAGCACAAGGGCTGCAATGTCTGCGGGAGCGCATTTAGAAAAGCCATGCTTCTCTCACGGTCAACTATATGTAGCATGTTCGCGAGTGTCTAATGTCCGGAATTTACACATACCAGGACTATGTTGATGAATAAAAACGAATTTTGGCAAAAAAATGTGTTTTAATTAATTAGTCACACACATTATTGAACGAAGTGTTATTTGCAAAAGACGGAAAAACTTATAATATAGTTTACAAAAATATCCTAGATTAATACTCTCCATTATATCTTTTTGAATTATAAGAATTTAAAATTATTTATTTTTGTTAAGGTGAAATATATTTTAACATTTGTTGTTGTAATTAAATAAAGCATATTTTAAGTTTTTGAAACTCATTATATGTAGTAATTTTTAAATACTAAATCACATTGATTCAGTCCTATTGAAATGTAAAGATCTTTGATATTTATTTAAGGGCTTCAACGCGAGCGAAGCCGCGGGTAACAACTAGTACAAATATAAATCTTACACCCTTTGTTGAGTGTTTGACCGCACCCTCCTCCAAAATTTATCAAATAAATTACTTACGCTTCATATGTCATCCATCTTTAATTAAATAATTATTACTGTTAAACACTTTCTCTGCAAATGTACGGCTGTGGCGGCTAGGCGCTTGAGATTCCTTAGCGTACCCTTTGGGGATGGCTTGAGGAAATTCTCCAGTCTAGATCCCTTTTCTCTCCTCTACTACATCAAAAGCACTGGATGGCTGTAGAAGGTTTTTTCTTCCCAATAATTTTTCTTTGCACAGGTAATGGTCCACATTATGGTATCAAAACGGCACGTAAGTGCTACTTGAAGCGTACCTGCGGTACTCACTCTTGCCATCTTACCTACTTACCTATCTAACGGTGTTTCATGAACTCATGAACCCTCACTGTCCTATAACTTTCACTGTTAAACATTTATCGACCCGCCTTCAATTTCGTGGCATCGCCACATGGGCCTTTTCTGTTACTATTTCCACTGAAACACAAATTTTCCCTTAATTTTCTGTTCTTTAGGTTTTATGAAGTCTTATTAATTTAAAATTTTATTTATTACTTCCTTTCCATTTAAATTATTTATTTGTATTTTTGTGAATAATTTTATAAGGTGTTGTTTGCCTTTATTGTTATTAATGCAGTATACACATATTTTTGTTTTTTTTTTTTACATTTACTTCCATGTTCTCTCTTTCAATCAAATGGAATATCATCTCTTCTTGCCGCAGGTTAATGGGTATTATTCTAACTTCACTAACACTTATAGGAGTTCTGCAACTTTAAATATTTTATTTCCTCCTACGGTCATTATTTTGAATTTTGTATCTTAAAATTTGCACATAAATAATTGTAAACATTACACGGTGCTACAAAATAAAAAAAAAAAATCGAAAGAACTCTTCAAGTGATATGCTGCATGTTTTAGGTCAAGACCAGTACAACACAAAACTGTGTTTAGAAAATTGAAAACACCCTCAAATTTTTTATTTATTGTTAAAAAACCGATTTATGGTGTTTTTGATGAAGTAAAAATGCATAACTAACCCATTTTTCAACCGATTTTTTATTTCAATATGGTCTTGGGAAGAGGGGTGTATGTGCGTTATGAATGCATATAATTCTAAGATTGAACGATTGACGTTCAAAAGAAATTTTCAGTAACAAGCTCTGTTTTTTGTAATTTTTTCACTTTTTTTCAATGTGATGTAAATTTTCGACCACTTTTCTCCAACGGGTACCACAAATATATACATATTTTTTAACTCCAATAAAATGTGCTCGAAATAAGCTATTTTTCATCTTCATGCATTGAAAACTGTAAAAGTTACGATTTAAAAAAAAAAAGTTTTATTCCACATTTTTAAAAATCGAGCTGAACCGAGACTGCGACAGAATAACGCATGACCGATAGTGCTTTACTGCTCATTGTGGCCAATTTTGAAAGACAGCAATAAGTTTACATAACTATGAATACATCTGAAATATCAAAACTCATTATAACCCAAGTTTACCTAATCCAAACTGACCAACGGAAGCTTGCATGACAGAGCAGAACCGTTTGCAATTTGCTGGTAAGCATGTACAATTTAATGAGTGTGAAAAATCATCACTCTTGAACGATCAAGACCTATTAAAACTTAGCATAAGTGCATCTAACCTTACCTAAGTGTATTAAGTTAACATAAATCCGAATTTTTTAACAGTATTTATGTTCAAGTTAGCCACTCTTGTATTACATGGAAAAAAACTCAGCTCAGGTTGCGTTAGATTCGTTCAGGTTAATCAAGTTTGGTTAGTTTGATTTTAGTTACGAATTTCCTGTAAGGTTATGTTATTTTGTGTTATGCTAGGTAAAGATACGTTACGTTTATTTGTAGATGTTTTGAATCGACTACACATAAAGGGTGGCGCAAAATTAACCATTCAACTTTTTACTAAAAAAAGAGGTTGTCTGTAAAGTCGGTTTACTGACGATAGTTTAACGTGATAACGTCATAAGAAAATACTAATTGAATGGTTGCATTTTTCAAAAGAAAATTTTAATTTTATTTGTTTGATAGATATTTTGTATGGATATAGAGAATGAGTTAACATTAACATAACATAATATACTTTAACATAACATAACATAACATAACATAACATAACATAACATAACATAACATAACAAAACATAACATAACATAACATAACATAACATAACATAACATAACATAACATAACATAACATAACATAACATAACATAACATAACATAACATAACATAACATAATATAACATAACATAACATAACATAACATAACATAATATAACATAATATAACATAATATAACATAATATAACATAATATAACATAACATAACATAATAACGTCAAAAAATAATAATAACATTAAAACAACAGGTATTATTAACAAACTTGGTTTTATTTTAAATTCTTCAAGTAAATCAAATTAATAATAATCAATAAGAAGGCATATGCAAATACAAATACGTGAATTTATATATGTATTATGAATATGTGCATATACATACACATATACGCTCACTTAAGTAGGAGAGAGCAAGATGTCGAACGTTGCCGTTCGTTTGCTTTGTCGTTCGTTCCGCGCTTTCGCTTGCAGTTCATTCAAGGTAACGGCAATGAGCAAGGTAACGACATATGAGCAAGGTAACGGCAATGAGCAAGGTAACACTAATGAGCAAGGTAACGACACATTTTTTCGTGCGTGCAGCCTGTTAAATCGAATTATAAGACGTTATCACGTCAAAAAAATTTTTTTGAATGACGGAAATCTTTATTTTGACCCTTACGTGCTCCATTGCTTGTCTGTTTGTATGCTGCAGCTGTCTAGCTCACAAGTGTCAAATATGATTGCCGTAGGACGATATTTGAAAATATGATAAATCTTTCCATAATTGATTAATTTTGCGCCACCTGTTAGAAGTAGAAGTACAATGCAATCGGTTCAATTGCGTTACGTAGGGTTCTATTTAGTGAAATAACATTAGGATAAGTTATTCAAGGTTACGTCGAGTTTGGATAGGTTGGTATTGCAAACTAATCAAAATGACTTCCTTGTGCAATGCAGAAAAGCAGCACAATGGGTTCGATTGTCTCCCATTGTGTACGGTTGGATTGATTTCGATAATGTTAGGTTAGGTGAGGTTTAGTTAGGCAATACTACGTCCGGGTAAGTCAGAAAATTGCAGAACTAAGTCAGCAAATTGCGTTACTTTTTGCATAATTGTTTTTTTTTTTTTTTTTTTTTTTTTTTTGACGTTATAATAATCTTCTACGGTCTCTGTTGAACTCGAGAATGTTCTGTTTTTATTTTATTTCTCCAAAAACGTTCTTCACTTGGAAAATTTCTTAACAGTTTTGTTGAATTATTGCTTGCTAGATTCGGAATGGACACAGATATGAGTAAAAATACTTAATTATACACGTATTTCGCGAATAATAACGGAAAACCGCATTAAATTTGAAAATATGAAAGTAGTGAACAAAACTTTCAGTTTACTGATATTTTTGCTTTACAAAAAAATCCGTTACTTCGACATATTTTGATCGATTTTTGAAATTAAATGCGGAATAGACACAGCTATAAGACTTTCTACTAATAAATAAACCTTGCATTTCAATATTATCGACAACAGCTCGTTCAACTCGCAAAAATTGGTAAAATTTACTACAATTTAAGTTTTGTGTTGAAAAATCACTGGTTATTTTTGCTTAGCGTGAAAAATAGAAGACATACGTCAGAAGGACTAACATTTACCTCAACAAAACTGTTTCAAGATTGGAAATCGGATAAAATGCAGACGAGCTACGAATTTTTAAGTGTCGGAAAACACCCAAAATCGTTTTTTTAACGATAAATAAAAAATTTGAGGTTGTTAAAAATTTTTTGAACATGGTTCCACGTCGTTCTCGGCTAGATCTACAGTGCTCACCATGTCACTTCAAAAGTTCTGATTCACTGTAGTAATAATATAATAGTGTGGTAATAATTACAATAACAGCTATAATAATCAAAAGCGGAAATTGTTTTACTCCTAACCGCATTAATTAGTAATATATTTCTTTACCTCAAAGTTATCAAGTTAAGCCTAAGCCAAAATTCAATACGGAAAAGGCGAACTGGGATGCTTTCAGTGCTACACTGGTATCCTTAGCACACAACATAAATAAAGAAGCTGCGGCAATCAAATCTCTCATTCGGTCAGCTGCCAACGTTTCAATTCCACAGATCAGTACTAAAAAATATACAGCCAGACTTCCGTACTGGTCTAACTTGCTTTCCATCCTAAGGAAAAATAAGCAGTCCTAATGGACTCAATTTAAAAGAAACAGGACGGACGAGAACTTCATTGCGTATAAGAGACACAATGCCCTATTCCGGCGTGAGTTGAAGTCTTGCAAAAGACAAGCACTTGAAACTCTCACAGCTAAAATTACACCACAGTCCAACCCAAAAAAAATTTGGGCTAATATAAGAACTCTCACTACCTCTTCCCAACCTAACCATATCCCATTTATTCATCTCCCAGTAGGGCCAGTTTATTCCTCACAAGAGATAGCTGAAAAATTCGCAGGCACCTGGTCAAACTACTCCTACAGCTCAAACTTCCACCCCGACTTCAAGAGAAGAAAAGACAATATAAGCGCTTTTAAATACCATAACCCCTCCCCTTCCTCCGACAGTGTAGCAATAGATTCACCATTCACAATAGAAGAATACAATTTAACGCTTTCTTCTCTGAAGGGTAAGACTCCCGGTGGTGATAGAATTAACTACGCGATACTAAAAAATATTTCTTCCTTCTTAAAATCCCGACTCGTTAACCTATACAACTCAATATATAGTCAAGGATCATTCCCTCAAGCGTGGAAAACTGCCGCAATTATCCCCATCTCCAAACCTAATAAACCCAACTCCCTCATATCTAGTTATAGACCTATATCCCTTCTCCCTTGTATGTCAAAAGTTCTAGAAAAAATGATTTCCCGGCGAATCACCTGGTTTGCCCAAAAAAATAACCTACTTAGCCCACACCAGTTTGCGTTTCAAAAAGGACTTAGTGTAATAGATCCACTTCTAATATTTGAACATTTCGCTAACTCAGCACTTGCCGATAGAAACCATGTATCTGTGCTTAGCTTAGATTTTGAAAAGGCATACGATCGAATAGGCTCTCACAATGTATTGGAAGAGCTAAATCGTTGGAAGATTGGGGGAAAAATGTATAATACTATCAAATCGTACCTATGCAATCGCAAATTTTATGTTCGTGCTAACAACCATAAATTTCAAATCCTTCTTTAATGGCATTCCTCAAGGATCACCTCTATCTGTCATTTTGTTCATCATAGCTTTTAATGAAGTTAACTCTATAATATCCAAACATCTGCATGTCGAACACTTCATGTACGCAGATGATGTGGTAATTTTTTCAAATACCAAAAATTTATCAGAAGTTAAAAGTACATTTAGCGGTATCCTTGCGGACCTCGAAGCTTGGTCACAGGCTTCGGGAGCCAGTATTTCTATGAATAAAAGTTCTACATTCCATATATGCCGCAAGCATAAATGCATATTCCCACCTATATCCTTCTCCAATACCATAATCCCCCACACCAACACACTTAAAATATTAGGCATTATCTTTGATAAGCGACTAACTTATAAGCAACATTGTGAATACGTTAGGTTAAGCCTATTATCTAGACTAAACATAGTTAAATACTTATCCTCAAAGCACTGTTTGGTACATACAAGTACATTATTAAGTATCACTAGGTCTCTAATCTTATCTAAAATTGACTTCGGTCTGGTTATATACGGACACTGCGCTAAAACTCATCTAAAGCGCCTAGAAGCACCTTACCATGCTGCAGTCAGGAGAAGTATCAGAGCCTTCCCCACCTCCCCCATAAACGTTACCTTAGCGGAAGCTGGACTTCCCACCATCTCGGAAAGAGTGGCCAACAATACAAGGACAAGTATTTTGAAGATAATTCAATGTAGAAACAGACTTTTGTTAAAACACATCAACTCGAGTACTCAAAAATTAAACAGAAAGAGCCGGGAATCAACAATCTCCATCATTCTAAAAGAAGCCGAAAAACTGGATATCATTGCTCAGCCAGTACTTGTGGAACCTGCAATACATCCACCGTGGGTCGTTCCCAACTCGATGATATTGAACAATCTATCCAAACATTTAAAAGATTCGACTAATACAAACGAATACAACCAGATTTTTCTCGAAACCATTTCCCCATTAAAGAAAGATTGGGAGATCATTTTTACCGACGGATCATCTATGCCGGAATTTTGCCAAGATGCACTTCAATATTTACAGCTGAAGCAGCTGCGATACTTGAAGCAGTAATCTTTGCCTCCCAGAAATGTAGCAAGCACTTAATTTGCACCGATAGCAAATCCTCAATCCGCAATATAATTTCAATACACACAGGTGCAATCAAAATTATGTGGATTCCTGGGCACTCTGGAATAAATGGTAACGAAAAAGCTGACAAGAGAGCGAATAAGGAACCTCTACACACATTTGACTACATCACTTGCAATGACATAAAGATACTAGCGAAAGAACTTGCCGCAGATAACGCAGCAACTAAATGGAACATTTTTCAGCATCCTTATAAAAATTTCAACCCCTTTGGGGGGAAAAAAATATCTACCCTCCATCTGCACTATGTCACCAAGCAAAAATTTTTACTCGACTGAGAATCGGTCACACACTCATGACACATGCCCACCTGCTCAGCGGCTCACCGAAGCCTACATGCCCTTTTTGTGGCTCCAACGAATTTACTACACTTCATCTGATAGATACTTGTCCTTCCCTACAAAATATCAGAACATTCTTTTTCTCAAGCATCAAACCATCGGAACTCCTCAAACAGACAACGGTATACAATTTAAATAAGATTTGTGACTATGTATCTAGATGTAAGTTAAGGCTATAAGACACGCTGTCATCTTTATTATACTAATAGCCGAAGGCCATAGTAGCCAGTGCTTTAGCTCTTTAAGTGGAATAGTTATTTATAATTGTTACTCTTTTAATAATATAAATAAATAAATAAATAAATAATTAGTATTTCTGTTTTATAGGCCTATTTTTTTCAATTTAAAAACTGTAACAAATGTTAAAACTTCATTTGAATATCTGCATTAAAAAAATTCACTTCTGTCAACTTTTTAAATTGTAGTGTAAACGCAAATAAAAATAAAAATAATACATTTTTCTTTATTACCAGTTTATGAGTCTTAATAAAAGTGTTAATTTTGTGTTATATCTGAATATGGTGATGCACTGCACACCTCTGGCTTTATTGCAAAGCCTTCGTAGGACAAACATGTATGATACATATGAACGTCAAAAAAGATGACACTAATAACATGTTCTTGAAAATACATTTTATATTTATCTTTGACTAACGTGAATCTTCCGTGATTTATATTTTTTTATTTTGTATAACTCATGATCTATTTTGCTCTGTTCCGTCTATCTGTTTGCCACCCAATAATGAACTTATTATATTATTAATTTCTAGCAGCATCGCGCAGACAAGAGAGCGAGTGGAGAAGGCATTGATAGTCGCAGTATTCCCAGATCGTCGTAGTGATTTTAATTACAACAGGGTGATTTTAATGTCTCAACAGATTTTCAACACCTCCTTCCGGTTGTCACAATGCTAGCGCTGGACGACTTTACTTGATGTGAAGCATGTTTTTCTAACAGATGTATGTAGTATCATTGGGTATATTCAGAAACGCATTATAAATGCGCAGTAATTGCAGCGCTAGCAACACTGCCAATGTGACAAGTGATGCAATTGATAGATTTGTTAACGATTTGCAAAAAGATTTGTTGCATTTATGAACGCGTTTTACACTAAAATGGAAGTATTATTGAGTTTAGTTGTTGACGATATATTTGAAGTAAAAAGTGATAGGGTTTTGCTAAATTTAAGAAAAAAAAGACCTGTAAAGCTAAAAAGAAGATCACATATAGTAAGATGTTCATTAAAACGAAAAATTTCGAAAAATAAATATTTTTTTCCTAGTCGCTAATACTTTTTAATTTATTGTGATTGGTATTCATTACTTTTCCAATTTCAAAAAAAAAAAAACAAAAAAAATACAATCTTTTTTTGAAACAATTAGAAAATTTTGCCCGTCTATTTTCAAATCTTTATTCACTTTTTTTATTTCTTCCGCCACCTTATTCCACAAAACACTCTTTTTCCTCCTCCCTGAAGCAAATTCTCTTTCCATGCTCAGTCGGACTCTGAGAAGCAACTTTACTTCCGATGTACTTAGATAATCGCTAAAATCAAGAAAAATGTAATAAAATATTGTTTTAATGACGTATATTTAATATATACTTGCATTAAAAGCTAAAAAAATTAGTTTTATACTCACTTTTCATCAGACATCATATTAGCGTAATCAGCGGCAGTATTAAAATTTTTCCTGCAAATAATGCGTGACGTTTGATACAAAAATGGCGTTTTGGAACGCGATGCATTTGCAGTACTGCCATATTTGCATTTCTGAACGCATTGCCAACACTGCAAAAGTACGTTGCGCATTATAATGCGTTTCTGAATATACCCATTTACTATGCTCTCCTCTCTTCCTCTGCCCTAAGCACTTTGCAATTTTTTTGTTAATTATATGCTGCATTTGTTGCTATTTTGTACAACCTCTGCACTTTTCATTACTGCTTGTCAAATGACAACAAATGACACAGCCGAGCGTCATTTCCTAACCTTTAATGGCTGCAATCGAAAAGTTGCCATATCAATGTTAATTCACGCAAATGTCAATTATTTTCATATTTCTTTATTTAATTTTCTTTAGACACTGTTTATGCATATATCTATTATATTTACTTAAATACAACAATTATAATAATAAACACAGTAATTTTTAAGTAATAATCAGAATTAATAATTAGTAGTATAATAAATTGTTTGCAATGAATTTTGTTTTTTTGTTTTTCTTTTCACTTCAAAACGAAAAATAGAGAATTGTATGAAATAATAAGATTTGTAATGCTTGCACATACATTTCATATTAATAAGTTTTATGTAAATTTTATTGGTTTCTTTAGTTTTTGGATATAATTTTGTTTTTAAGTTACTTTGACTGGTTTCTTAAGTGTATGCTTTTAATCCATACAGTTAGTAGTAGTATGACCTTTCATGTTTTTTTTGAGATTTTTAGTACTTTTGCAATAAGTAGGTATACAATAGTAGTATTATTTTAATATAGTAGCTGCATATTTTTCCACTTACATACATGTTTTGTCAACATTCACTTATTATTTATTAGTAGTACGACTTTTTATATAATTTTCATGTTTTTACTAATATTTAATTTTTATATGTAAACATTTAAGCAAAGCATGGCAGTCAAAAGGTTTATAACAAACGTGTTCACTTTTTGTAAACCTCACATTTGACCGCTAGCTTTCACTATTTTCTCTGGTTTTCCACGCGCTTATGCAATTAATTCGCTAGCAAATGAGGCGCAAATTTTGCCCAATAGCCACATTATTCAGTTGCGGCCATATACCGAACAAAAAACGTATTATCAATAAATTAAACTTGCTAACAATTCAGAAATTTATATTTTAAATGCCTGTAATTTTAAAAGAAATTTTATTTTCATTTGTAATTTTGCTAAAAACAAATTTTTTTCAAGATTAACGGATTTGTATTGCATTAATATTCAACAAACGTGTGTTTTTGAAATTAACAAAAGATATAATTTTGAGTCTTCATGAGCCCGAGGAAGAGTCGAAATTATTCTTTTACATAAAATATGAAACACGTATTTTTTTGTTATTTAATTTGGACATTTTTGTTTTTTGTTCGGCATTTTTAATGTGAAAAAAGGCAAAACTGGCGCTGTCTTTCATTTAAGGTGCCGACGAATATTGCAAAAGTACGCTTCTTACCTAATTAAGTTTTATTTTTACACTTTAAAAGTTTTGCAGAATTTCCACTTGAAATTTGTAACAAATTTAAATTTGACTGCTTTTTCAAAGTGCGTTTAACATGTTTCAACACCACTGCTTTTCAAGGTTTACTTTAAATTTCCTTTAATTTCTTTTTATGAATTTTATTTAATTTTTTTATTTTTTTTTTTTTATTTTTATTTTTTTTTTTATTTTACATTAATAATTTTTGTACGCAGAATTTCTCATATTTTTATTTTGTAATAATAGTAGCTATGCGCTGACTTCACTTTTTTGTTATATTTTTTTTTTCAATTTTTTCACGATTCGCTGTAGCATATCTTATGTTTTTTTTTGTTTTTTGTTAGTCACTGTTGCCATACAGTTAATCTCAAATTATTTCAGATATGTTTACAATATAAATTTGCTGCTTCTTTGATATAGTGAAATTGAAAAAATGTTCTTTTAGACGCGTAATGCGTACAATGTTAGTCAATTCTTAATGTTTTAGTTATGAATGTCGAAGCAGCCAAGCTAGTACTGTACACATATCTAAAATAGTACACTTTTAATTAATGTGTGAAACAAATTTTTAAAACTTCGAGTAAAAATATTAAGTATTGTTGCCAGAGAAGGGAAAACACCTAACATAGAAAATCATACTATTGTTTTATATAAAGGTTAACATGTAAAAATATGCATAATAAACATTTACATAGACACAACTTGTACTTGTAAAAATATGAAAATTAGAGTACCTGTAAAAGAAATCTTAAAAGATGCTAATTTTTTGTACATTTGATTTTTTCAAGTTAGTTTTTTTTTAAGGATATTATGCATTTAAATGCTTTTCAAACCAAGTAGCCACTTAGTTCCATTGTCAATTCATGCAATTTTTGAACAAACTGTTTCCAATTCTCATTTTACAAAACGTGTTTTTTGTTTGTTTTTTGTTGGGCGACTTTTTGGTTATCTTTTTTCAAACGATTTTATTTTGCCATTTTTGCTTGTACTGTAAGATTATAAATTTTTATTAATACTGTGCGCGCTGCTCACAAAAAATATTATATTTATTAAATACTTATATGTATATTACAAAAAATCATAAGTGGCACATCTTTCTTAATTAAAAATAATATATACAACGCTATACAGCGTCCATAGCCCGCGAAATCATACAAACATACTTATTACAATTAACAAAACAATAGAATTAATATGCATATACATATATATATATATATATATATTGTTTAGACGCTGCCACCACAGCTTAAGACGCAAGTTTTACCGCAACATATTTATTTACAACTTAAACTTAATTCTCAACTCAGACAAAAATGCTTAAACTATTTTAAAAAATGTACATTAAACACAATTTGTGTATTATAATTTATTTTTAAACATATGTGTATAAGGTACCTAAAATAATGATACAACGCATTTGAAAATTTAAGATTAAAAAATTCATTTATGCGCACAGACAGTGGAGACTTTTCCCATGAGACGGATTTGATATCCGAACTACAGCTGAAACGGCGCATAAAGCCGTTAGTTGGTTGGTTAGTATCTCACAACATGGCATTAACTTTTCATAATAAAGCAAATACACCATTCATAGGCGTTAACAGATAAAGTCATTGTAAAAAAATCACAAACATTTGAGCTTAAAAAAAGTAATTTGTGCCTCTTTCGAAACGTAGTTTAAGAATAATTAAAATTTAATGAATTGCAAATTGAATATGAAAATAATGATAACAAAATCAACTTAATTATTTAACTTCCCTAAGTGCCAAAATAAAATTGTCGATCCATACAAAACATAATTAAATTAAAACAGCAAACGCCCATAGTCGTTTTGTTGTGCTGTGGGTCGTGCCTGCTGCAGCGCGTAATGTAATGGCGTTTGTAGTTGTTTTTGTTCTTTAAGTTTCTTTTTTTTCTCCTTCTTTTGCTGCTTCAATCTTTGCTTGTTGATTTTTTCCTGTTCCTTCGCTATTATGGCATCGTCGCTAAGATGCCATTGCTCGAATTGTCCTGTTAATGTGCCACCAGCGTTTGTAGTCTGATGCTGCTGCTGCTGCTGCTGCTGCTGTTTTTGTTGATTGTAAGTATTGTAATTGTAGCTGTAATTATTGTAATTGTATTGGTTGTAGTTGCTGTAGTTGTAGCTGGAATTATAGCAATCGTAGAGATCGTCGAAATCCCCGATGCCATTGCCATCATAATCGTAGCTGTCTGAATTCATCATATCAGCTTCCACCTCGTAACCGTAAACGTAGCCATTATCGAATTGTTTTTGGAATCGACCCTCCAAATGTCAGACTTGTTGTTTATGTCGGCCGCCGCACACGCCACATGATACTCCCAGCCAATGGCAGGCACGCAGCGGCGGATAACACCAAAGGCAGGGTACGAGCAATGATAACAGTGTCAGCCCGAGCCAACTATGTGAAAGAAAGAATTGTTTCATTGAATTGATTTCAAATTTGATCAATTCACAATTTATTTCTATGCTGCACGGACTTACCGCTTAATGCATCCCCCTTCGTCGACGCACTCACATGGATGTTGTGGCGTTTCACCCTCAGCATCGCTCATACAATGATATATCATGCAACGCGCACAGCCCATTCCGGAAATGCACTCGAGTGCCGAACGAAACCGATCGGGTGCAAATTCACAGGCACCCTTCCGATTCCATTCGTCATTGTAAAGTTCGTGACAGTAGCGACAACGCGCTCGTTGACTTTTCTTGATGATATCCACATTGCTAGTGGGATCTTTGAGTATCACACCGGCGGCGATAGGTGACGACTGAGCAGCAGCAATTGCCTGTGCAGCTTCTAAAGCATTGCGCTTCTTCAACGCACTAATCGATTCACGACGTGCGTTGAGTACCTGCGCACCAGCCGGCTGCTCGACCACCGGATAATTGTAGTCGTGCACCTGTTGGTTGGAAGTTGGGAAACAAAGCGGCGGAAATAGAAACATATTGAAGAAATAGCGAGAATTGGAAAAATATGAAATATTAGACGTGGTAGAGGAGAGCGATAGAGTAGAATTGGAAATGGAAATGGAAAGAAAAGATTAGAATTAATTGGACTGCAGACACACAAACTAAATTCATTACCGCTGTCAGCTGCACGTAGGAGTAATTCTCGCTGGTCGCAATGGCGGTTGGTAGCGACGGCGGTGGCGCTTCAAGTTGACTCGACGAGACGGTGGTGATAGGCGGCGATATGATGGCAGCGCTCACGGCGGTGGTAGTGATCAGGTTGCTCCTATTATTATTGCCACCATTATTGCCGTTACCACCGGCAACTGGAGAGGTCGCAGTGATAGTGGACAGCAATGGTGGCGGTGGTGGCGCTTGCAGGCTGCATGATTTCTCGTTCGATATGTAGTGAATTGTGGCCTTCGGATATTGTGTGACATTACCATCCGTGGTGGATCTATCCAAATCGCTTTTCTGGCTGATGCGCTCACCACGATCGAGACTAATACTTTCTGTTAGTAGAGGGAGACAATTACTTAGTGATTGCAATTAAAAGTTGGACAAATCTTTGGGCTACGTACTCTGACTTTTTTCGCTGCCTTCGGGACTTGAATGTGATTTATGTATGCAATCAGTTTCCACGGGTAGATCTAAGGTCTATTTGAGCAAATAAACAAGAAAGAACTAATTATTTACAATAATCGTTTGCATTTACTGTATTCGAAAACATTCGCATTGTATTTAAATTTATCTCATTTTTTTTAAATTGTCTACACACCATAAAAACGTCGTCTTCACCCACAGAGTCGTATTTGGTGAGGGGTGGACATATTATTGATGGATTCGATTTAGCCAGGCCTAAAAGTAGTAATGGGATGAAGAAATGGCATATATTATTTGCATACAATTAATAAAGTGTACTGAATTGTACGGTAAATCACTGTTGAAACTAAAAAAATTTTCAAAAAAAAAAGGTAAAAAAAAAAATCATAAAAAAGTAATGTATGTGTAAATTATATTAATATATGTATATATTACATTAATATTAAATGGGTACTAGATCTACTATAGGTACATCTTGAGAAATTTTATTCCAAAAATTAGTTTCATTAACAAAAAATCTAGAAATGAAGTCGTTTAACGCAAACGAAAATAGGCGAGAAGGTAAATAAAAAAAGCCATGATGAAGTGTAATATGGGACTCTCAGAGGCTTGTAATGGTTTTTTTTTTTTCAATTTTACAAAATTCTTCGATTTCTTAAGAAATGAATGACCCTCTAAGCGTCTCATGAAAAACACTGAAACATTTTTCTTCTTCTTGTTAGTAAGTACACAAAACTACAATATTTGGGGAGCCAAAAACTTAGACATTTGAATTCATTGATTTTTTATTTTTTATTTTTATTCTAATTGTCACTTACCAAGCACGAATTTATAAGTAGTTTGGAGAATTCGAATTTCGAAATATTATAATTTTGTAGAATTAGAATTTATTTTTGTTTTTATATTATGATAAATATTTCCCAATTATTTCATTGAAGCAGAGTAAGAGAGAGAAAGAAAGAAGCAGTAGTATATGAAATCATACAAAATGCAGTAAGCGAAAGCAGTGAGTTTTTTATGAAAAATACATATTTTAAAAACGAAATTAACAAAAAAAAAAATATATATATACATACATATATAAATATTAGAACTGTATATGTATATATCGTCCCCTTAGTATTAAAATAGCCTATACATTTTTTGATGTTTTGAAATCTCGTTATGTCTGTAAATATTTATTATTTTTTGACTGACGTTTTGACCCACTTTGTGGAACTAGAATTTGACAAAATTTTGACCACATATAAAATCGACGATGGAGAATCCAAAAATTCAATAAAAAATAATAGCCTATGAGCACATAGGCTATTGTTATACTAAGGGGACGATATGTACTAAAATTTAGTATTTTAAATGAAGCATGCACGGAAAAGTCTAGGTTTATACATCCTTCGTGCGTTTTAATTTCAAATAAAGCGTATTTTCTGTGAAAATAAAGGGTGGCCGTATTTTTTATTTTAATTTTGCTGTAGTGGTATTTCTATTCCGTTGATATCATTGACTGTACTATTTTCTAGCACATTTTATTTAGTTAATTAGAACATATCAAATTTTCTTGAAAATTACTGATTTATGGTAAAAGACATGAAACTTAAAAATTGCCATTTTCTCAAAAGCCGGAGCATTTGTGTGCACTTGTACGACATCACTTAAGCTGCAATTAGTAGTGCCGTAGCCACAACGCCATAGCGTAACCATTACCATAGCCGCAACATTACAGCGCGTGGCGATTAGTCATGCCGTAGCAATAAACAGCCGATATTGAAGTAGAATTATGGGGTTTTATACAGTTAGAAGGCCGAAAAAAAGAGAATTTTTCAGAATTTTTTCTGAGAAAACTTTTATATTTATTGATCTAAAAATTTGTACACATATTATGTTATCTTTTAACTTTTAACAGACGTTTTGCGGTGACCACTATGTCTCTGAGCGGGGTCTTCTGAAATTAAATCGCCAAACAGATTTCGTTAAAGTAATGTTAAAACTAGTAAAGGGTGTTTTTTTTAGAGGTTAGGTTTTCAAGATGAAATAAAACGTATATAAAATAATGTTATGGCCAAGAATTTAGCTTTATTATAAAGATAAGGGTTTGCCATTATGTTTTAAAAATGATTTCGGGCAAGTGGCCGCCGCGGCTGGCTCGAATAAATTCTAGCCGAGAGGCCCAATTTTCGACCACTTTTTGCAGCAATTGGGGCCGTATGTCAGCAATAACGCGCCGAATATTCTCTTCCAAGACGTCAATCGTCTCGGGCTTATCTGCGTAGACAAGCGACTTCACATAGCCCCACAAGAAATAGTCCAGCGGTGTTATATCGCACGATCTTGGAGGCCACGCCACAGGTCCACGGCGCGAGATAATGCGCTCACCAAAAGTTTCCTTCAATAAATCGATTGTTGCGTTGGCTGTATGGCATGTAGCGCCGTCTTGTTGGAACCAAAGGTCGTCCACATCAACATCGTCCAATTCAGGCACGAAAAAGTCATTAATCATGGCTCTATAGCGCTCTCCATTGACTGTAACATTATGGCCGGCTTCATTTTTAAATAAATATGGACCAATGATTCCCTCTGCCCATAGAGCACACCAAACAGTGACTTTTTGAGGATGTAACGGCGTCTCAGCAATGGCTTGTGGATTATGTTCACTCCAAATGCGACAATTTTGCTTATTGACATACCCATTCAACCAAAAGTGAGCTTCATCGCTGAACAAAATTTTCTTCGATGCGTCGCGCGAACCGAACCATTATTTTCGTAATAAATTTACACGATTTGCAAACGTTGTTCAGGTGTAAGTCTATTCATTATGAAGTGGCAAACCAAACTGAGCATAAATCAAGTGACAGCTGTCAAAAAGACCATCTACGAAAAAAGTAGTGCCAACTTGAAAATCCAACCTCTAAAAAAAAACACCCTTTAGTTAATCGAAGGAATAAGCAAAATAAATTTCTTTGACAAAATGGCGGTTTCTAAAAACAAAACTATCAATTTTTGACCAATATTTCGGCCTTAAATTGTTTAATAAAAAAATATTAATTTTCTCTTCTTCTTCTTAATTGGCGCTATAACCGTTATAATTTTTTAGATTAAAAAATACTTGTGTTTTTTTGGAAAATTAAAATTTTTTTATTTCGAAATTTATTTTATTGTTTTGTATCTATGCTCGCACTTTACACGTGTAAGAGAATGTTGGGTAAAAAATGGGGTCTCCAACCAAAACTATCCAGTCGTTTCTTTCTCGTGCTAACCGGCGCCAGTTGGACACACCAAGTGAAGCCAAGTCCTTCTCCACCCGATCTTTCCAACGCAGAGGAGGCCTTCCTCTTCCTCTGCTAGGTACCGCATCAAATACTTTCAGAGCTGGACCATTTGTATCCATTCGGATGACATGACCCAGCCAACGTAGCCACTGGATCTTTATTCGCTGAGCTATGTCTATGTCGTCGTAAAGCTCATACAGCACATCGTTCGATCAATTGCTAAAAAATATATTTAAGAAGCTCGTGTTAAAATTTGAGACCAATCGGTTTAGCCGTTTTCGATCGATCTACCTAGCCTTTGAAAATACCATTTTGAGAAAAACGCGTTTAAAGTTTGAAAAGCACTGAGTTTAAGTCGGAAACGCCTTTTCAAATTTGCGTGTAACTTCGAAACTATTCACCGGAACGATATTCAATTTTCTTTGTGTATTCGTAAATATATGGACATTAAGAAAAAAAAAAAAAAAAAATAGAAAAAAATCGATTTTCTGAAAATTCTAACTGTATATAACCCCTTAATGACAACATTTGCATTTCTTCATAAAGCACGGAAATTTTTCCACTAAGTCAATTCGTTTTTCGTCGTTTATTTCCAATATTCAAATTCGTATCGCAAATATCAAAACAAAATTTGAAGTATTTCGCAGTTGCTTACGGTTACGGGGAAAACCCAAAATTCAAAAAATTCAATAGATGTATACGGCTACGGTTATGACTATGACGCTAAGGTGCGGCACGCTATAGTTTAAAGTGATACCCATTTATTTGAGCAGAACAGGTAATTGCTATGGTTATGGCATCACTAATTGCCGCTTTAGCCATCGGCGCTGACTCTTAATTCGCTACATCTCATATCTGTCTGCGTACAGAATCTTACTTTGGAAAACTTCAACGGTCCTTGAACGGTTGTTGCAACAGCATTGCTTGGGGAATGATGCTGGAGTGCTAGTCTTTGGCTAGCTATCAATCCGGCTGGTTCCGTTAACGTAGAACCGACAGCCGTGCGAACTAACCGCCAAGAGCCGTCGCATCAGTTGTTGTTATCGTTCAAGCTTTTGTCCCATACAATGGCACGCGCCTGATGGGAGACTTATAAACTACCTGCAAATAACTGCTAAAATAACAGTTAATTTTATTATGTCGATAAGCATATTTTTATTCGCTCAAAATTTGGCTAAACTCTCGGGCCAATATATTTTATTTAATAGTTAGCTGGCTGATGAGCCTTTTTAAAATTGTGGTTATGTCGAAGCTCAAGTAAAGTAAAGTGCGATTTATTAAGGGGGGGGGTAACGTTTTTAAATTTTTTTTTTGCATTTTTTTTTATTTGATTTTTTAAATGAAGAACCTTTCAAGAATATTCTGTGAAAATTTTAGATGAATCGGAGCAAACTTACAAAGATACAGCCATGTAAGTGTTGCTACCTACCTGGCTCAACCGCGTTTACCGTTAGCGTTAAAGCGTTTTTCCCACAACTTACGTTTTCAAAGTCGGTGCCCCTCATAACTTTGAAACTACTGCACCGATCCTTTTGAAATTTTGAACACTTTTTCTGTAGATGTTTTACAAGAGCCGAAGAGTTTTTTTCGAATTTGTTGATACTTTTGTTTTTACGGTAACTAATTCACCGATATTTTACGCGAAAATCGTGTTTTTGACTTTAACGTGTTCCCAAAAATCGAAAAATTTTTAATTTCAAAAAACCCTCTCGGCGTTACCCGGAGAAAACGATTATCTAACGAAATAACTTTGGTTTTTTGATTTCAGATGATTTAACACCGAGTTATGAGGGGCACCGCAAAACTACTTTTTTTGAGATGAGTCCGAATAATTTCTGTCATTGCCGTATTTTTAAATATTTTTGGATGAAAATTTCACAAAATATACTTCAAATGCTATAGTTTTATGTAGTAAAAGATTTGACGAATAAATTTTAACTGTGTTATCAAAAAAAAAAAAATCATAAAAATGTGCCTTTTTCCCACTGTAACTTAAAAACCGCTTGGTGGAATTCAATAAAATGTATACTGCTTTTGAAAAACATAAAAAACTCGTGACTGATCGAAGGATTTTTTTTTAATTTAAATTTTTTTTTAACAATTAATTGGCGGTTTTTCTCTTGAAAATCTGAAAAATATTTTCTTAGGCCGTCATATTGTTAGTTTTGAAATAAAAACAAAAAAGCTTCGATCAGATAGAAGATTATCTATTAAAAAAACTAATTTCTCTTGTCCGATTGATTTTAGATGAATCTCCAGGACTTGTGATGATCACCGCAAGGGACTTCTAGGGAAACGGGCTCCACGCACAAACAGCGATAACTTTTACAATTATTAATTTTTTTTTTGTTTTTGAAGTTTTGCTAAAGTCAAGTCGCAACATGATATTATATATTAATGCGATTTTTTTTTATTTTTGTAAAATAAAGCGATTGAATAGCAAAAAAACAAAAATTATTGAAAATCATAATTTTCTCGGGCCTCTGACTACCCCTAACCCCTTAATGACAAGAAATTGTTTATCAACTCGGTTTGTAAAGCTCCCTTCATGCGTGAAATGAGAAAATGCTAAGGTCCGCGTTCGAAGGTCCATAAATGTTCCAAAACTGAATGCATTTGCAAATACAGATATGTCGAATTCATTGTGAAAAATATATATGTAAGTATATACATATGTACATAAACATTAAATACAACAAATGGGGTATGGTGTGAATGAATATGGAAATATGTACGAAAGTAAAATTGTTAATTGAGGAAAATTGCGGAAATCAAGCATTAACAACACAGTTCCAGAAGAAGAAAATAAATGAAGAGGAAAGAAAAAGAAAACAGTTCAGAAAAAAACTTGCACATACGCGCGCACACACACACACATATGTATATACAAACAAACAATGGAAAACAGGCAAGCATTGCAAACAAGACAGTGTGCCTGCCTTTATGATCTCTATTGTTGTTGTTGTTTGAACTGCAGCTGCTTCTCCACATACATACAGATGTAGAAATTACAATTGCATTGCGCCAGCGAGTGATAATTACCATCAATTAATTCATTGTAGGCGCGCAATACGCCTTTGTCGAAGGCGCGCGCATCGGCAGCCGTTTGAAAAGTGAGACCATTGCGTTGTTTACCAGCACGCCAGTGATGAAATGTGGGCATCACTTTGTAATACTTCAGATCACGATTTATGACACAGCTTAAAATTACCTAAAAGGCAAGCATGGTAAATGGGGTTATTAAAAAGTTGATAATATTGACAGTTATTAGCGGCAGTAATGAAGTCAATAAATTACGGTAATTGATTATTGAATTTAGCGATGAAGAAGTAAAAAACAGATTTGAAAAAATTAATATAATTTCTATATTTAAGTTTCCAATTTTGATTTTTACTCGTATTACCATAAATATTTTTTAGTTTGTATTTCAATTTATTACTCACACTTTGATCAGAGATTCTTTGGCCGTAGATGATGTATTCATGTCCAGCAGCGCCAGGGGATAGCCTAGCACGTTTGCGTATTGAAACATTTGCCAAACCACCCCCAGCGAGTGGTAACCAACCCTCGGTGCTTTCGTCTCTGGTCATAACCTGTGCGCGTACTGTAACTAAGAAGTCGCTGCAAGGATAATAAATGAAAAACGTTAAATTAGAGAAAGGTTTTTGTAAAATATGCATTGCACTTAAATTAATTAAATACTAAATACATAGATACATTTCGATTAAAAAATACATTCGTATAATGTTTGTTTCGTTTAAAAATCTAAGATTCAATAAAAAAAAAATAATTATTAAAAATGTGGTTCGCACTCAAGTGATAGAAACAAGATTGCGCCCATCAGAGAGTGCGTGACGTCGCAATAGCTAAGTTGTGCAGTGTTGTGAACCATTTGCTCTTCGCAATAAATTTAGTGCTTTTTTATACCCAAAATGTGAAAATTTTTAAGTTTGGTGTTTGTTTCTATTTTTTAATTTAACGCTACCGAAACTGTAAGTTAAGGAAAAAACTATATTATTAAGGGGGGGGTAAGGGATAAACGCTAAAAAAAAAACACTTTTTTCATGAATTTATTGTAGCGAAACGGTTCAAGTCAGTTTATTAAAAGTTGTTGCATATTATAAAGTAACATTTCAAGAATATTTGATAAAATTTTCATGTAAAAATATTGCAAAATGAGCGAATGAGAGCACATTTACGTAGACGTCTTTTCAAAAATACATTTTGCAGTAGTCAGCATATCTCAGCGTAGAATCATCTGAAATCAAAAAAATCGATTAATTTAGTTAAAGTATGAGTTAAACTTCCCCCAACGTTTATTTTGACGATTTATTTTCATTTTCAGCCATTTGGTAGTCGTTTGAAGTAAAAAGTGATTTTTGACGAAAAAATGCCGCCATTTTGTAGGTGTAAAACCACCTTAATATAAAAAAAATGGCGAAAAAAAACGTTGGGAGGAGGTTTTTTATATGTAAAATATGTGTGCAAAATTTCAAAAGGATCGGTTGAGTAGTTTTCAAATGCCAATGACTACGCACTTTTAAAAAAAAGGTTCGAGAAAACCGCGTTTAAAGTTTGTAACGGACTACGCGCGCAACTGCTGCGTCTCGGCAGATGTTTGAGGCGGCTCGGCTTTATGCTCTATAACTTAAAAAGTTTTGCTCGGATTGACTTAAAATTTTAACCCGGTATTTTTGAAATGTTTTACTACAATAACATGCAAAAAAAAAAAATCGATTTTTATCCCTTACCCCCCCCCCCCCCCCCCCCCCCTTAAACAAATGAAGGTTAAAAAGGTCACTCTGAGAAGATTTAGGTGTTAATGAAAATCTGTTGGTTCTTATAAAATTTGGTATTTTGCAAGTGCAAATTTAATTTTTTGCTCCTTTTAAGGTTATGTTCGAATATTAAATCTTCTGCTCCCAACTCTTCTTAACATTGAACACCTTTTTACACATTTTAAATAGCGTTTGCTTTACTGAATGCGAATTAAAACCATAGAGGTTTAATCGTTTCTTTCGGTCCTCAATCCTTAGTGGGACATAGGGCATCAAGAGGTGTATTCATAGTAAGAAAAGCAACAAAATATCAGAAAATACTTAAGAAGCCTAACGACATTTTTATAAAAAGAGTACTTTATCTTCTTACATAACCAGAAATATAGCAAAAAGTCGTTCTCCCAATAAAAGAGCTTCTCTTAACAAAAAACTCATAAATTAAATTGTACATAAGCATAACAAATTTATTTAAAAAAAACTCTCATTTTAAAGACAATTTGTCACGCATACAAAGTTCTTTAAGTAATTCAATAAAAATTTGGTATTTTATTTTCTTTAAATGGCCACTTTAGAGCGTTTTTATATCCAAAGCTAGTCAACACTGCAGTATCGAGAGAGAGGTTTGACTGCTAGAAGGAGAACAGCAACAATACGACCAGCTGTTAAAACAAAGTAAAGCTAAATGAAACTGAGTGAATTATTTAATTAAATTAAAAAAAATGTATATTTTACAAAATTATAAACATTACATTTGAATTAGAACAGGCTAGAAAAATGTCATGAAGAAAAACCGAAAACTCCGAGACTAAATAACAAAAAAATGCTAAATCAAGTTACAAAATGGTAATCTGGTCATACTGGTGCTAATACGACGTCACTCATTGTCAAATTTGCTGAGAGCAAAGTAACGGGACCACGATAGGCGCCATCTCATTATTCTTCCCATCATATATTCCCACTGCTATGTTCCCACGGCACGTAATTCGCTCTCTCAAGCAATTCACGATTTACCCTGTTTTTACGGTGCATTCATAATTCAATTTGGCAGCTATCTCTCTTGTTCTTGGCTATTATTATTATTCGTTAAGATTATCGCTGATGAAGAAAAACGAAATTTAATGCTAAAATGTTACTTAATTTATTCCTTCCATTAGCCAGCAATGAGAGAAAGTGCCAGCAGGCCTGCAAAACTGCGGCTATTCGAATATTAGGCGGGAAATTAAATGAGCTGGGTGGCTGTCGGAAAAACAGCCACATACAGCAATACTATTAGAAATAGCAGAGGCTTTGAAGAAACTAGCGTACAATTTGATCAGCAAACTTTTCGACTTATCTTTTTTGCTTCCATTATTGAAATTTAACTCTCTCTGGTTATTACTCAACATTTGTTAATTTTATTTTGATTTAATCTTTCGCCTTTGTGTGACAACTACTTTCGATAAATTTCCGATAAAAATTAGGGATGACAATGATTTGTGATTGAGTCTGAATTACTTACAAATGAAGAAATTCGCTTTTAAAATTTTGTATGGCGAATTACGTAGTTCGAAATGTGATTGGTAAGTGAATTAGGAATAAGACAGCGAATTACGTGCCGAGGGAACATAGCAATAATTCCAAGGCGGAAGCGAAACCATCTCCATGCCCCTTGACTCCATGCCATCAAGAGTCGTACTTGAAAAGAGATACAGTGTAGTGCTACCAGAGGCTCAGTTGTGGGAAGACTCAGAAAATGAGCCCGGCAAACACTGTTTTCGCATTTTTACGGATGGCTCCAGGACTGAGCATGGCTCCGGCTCTGGGGTCTACGTGGAATCCAGCGAAACAAAACTGCACTTTGCTCTTGGAATGCATGCATCTGTGTTTCAAGCGGAGGTGTATGCAGTTCAAGAAGCGATGAACTTTGTTGTGGAAAAACGATGGAGAGGCAGATCTATTTGTGTCTGCAGCGACAACCAAGCTGCGCTTATGGACTTAGACAGCCCTCCAACCCCATCAGGGGTAGTCAAATCCTGTAAATCCAGGCTGAACTATGCTAACATGGGTCCCGGGACACGTGGCTATCGCGGGTAACGAGACCTCTGACTCCTTAGCTAAGATGGGCTCTGAGGCCAACTTCTTTGGCCCAGAGCAAGTTTTGCCACTCCCTTCTGCGGCCATCACAGCCACGGTTAGCAAATGGGTAACTACCACCCACAAGCGAGCTTGGCAGGCTGAGAGAGGCTGCAGATGGACAAAACTGATGTTACCTGTCATGTCCGATCGACTGTCGCAAACCCTTCTGTCATTAAGCAGAGGGGAGTCCAGACGGCTGGTTGGACTGATGACGGGCCACTTTCTGTGGGCAAAGCACATGGAAAGGTTGGGCATCTCAGACAGTGTGCTCTGCCCAGCTTGTGAAGAGGAGGATGAGACGGCGGACCACTTCCTGTGTGTCTCCCCCGCCTTCGCTCGAATCAGGTTTGAGGTCTTTGGCACTGATGTGTTAAGAAGCGAGCATCCTGGCTCCTTGGTACCACAAGATCTACTCAGATTTATTCGGAGATCGGGTAAATTTAAAAAAAATTAAATGGGAATCCAAGTGTAGTACAATGGACTAAATTAATGTCTGAGTGCTGCACTTGCTAGTTGTCCCGACAAAAACAAAAAAAAAATCTACTGCTATCGAGAGATGATTAACGATTTTTTATGGCCGGAATTGGATGGTATTGATCTGAACAACGTTTATTTTAATTAAGACGGCGCTACGTGCCACACAAACAACGAAACCATTGATCTTTTACGGGAAAACTTTCCGGACCGTGTTATCTCCAGAAGAGGTGATCACAATTGACCACCGAGATCTTGTGATTTAACACCTTGTGACTTTTCTTTGGGGCCAGGTGAAAGATTCAAGACCTCTAAGATGGAATTCATGAGGCTATCGAGGACATAGGGCAGCCGCTTAGCAATTCGGTTATGGAAAATTTCATGAAAAGGATATTGTCCTGTAAGCGTGGTCGTGGTGGTCATTTGCCTGATGTTATTTCCCACTATTAACGGCATACCTTCTTTCCTCTTTATAAAATAAACATCCGATCATCTATATTAAAATTTTAAAATTAAATTCTTTGAATATCAAAATAACACCTCTTATTGGAAAACCCTTTAGTTAGACCGACCCGAAGGCTTTTCCTACAAACTGGTCTGGAAACTGAAGCAACTGGCCTACTAACTACACAAAAGCTAATTGTTATCACTCAGAAGGAAAAAACGAGAAGCCGAAATACGGAGTGCGAGGAGCTTGAGATGCCGGCCAATGTAAAAAAAGCCCGAAAACTCTACCGGAAAGTTCAGCGGGTTACAGAAGGTTTCAATGCCGAGGCGTTTTCCTGTAAGATCAAAGACGGCAATCTGGTGACTGACATCCGGAGCGACTGAAATTATAGAGAGAACACTTATGAAACCTGCTAAATAGTGACATCTGAGCATGTCACAGAGAATGTGAAGATCCCGATACCCCAATCGTTGACGACGGAATTTTCGTTCCGCTACCCGATCATGACGAGGTGAGAATAGCGAGATCGCGACTAAAGAACAACAGAGCCGCGGGAGCCAACGGACTGCCGGCGGAGCTATTCAAACATGGCGACGAGGAGCTGGTAAGGTGCATACATCAGCTCCTAAATATATAAAATATGGTCGGATGAAAGCATCGGATCCAGCCGATTGCAATTCAAGTGTGCTCTGCCCATTCCATAAGAAGGGTGATTCTGCAATCTGTGCCAATTACCGCGTGATTAGTCTTCGAAATATCGCCTATAAGTTTCTAGCATGCGTATTGTGTGAAAGGTTGAACCCCACCATAAACCAACCCTTATCAGTGTGACTTTAGACTTGGAAAATCCACCAACGATCAGATATTCACAATACGCCAAGTCTTTGGGAAATGCCCTTGAAAGGAGAATCGACACACACCATCTTTTTGTCGATTTCAAAGCTGCATTCGGCAGTACGAAAAGGAGTTGCCTATAAAGCCGTGATGTCTAAATTTGGTATCCCCGCAAAATTAATACGGCAAAATGACGTTGCTCAGTCGTTACCAGTAGCGTCGTCAGAATTGGGAAGCAGCTCTTTGAGCCGTTTGATATCATACGAGGATTCAAACAGGGTGACTCGCTGTCGTCTGACTTCTTTAACTTGATGCTGGAAAAGATCGTGCGAGCCGCAGAACTCAATCGCTCAGGCACAATTTTTTAAAAGAGCCTACAATTGTTGATGTATGCCGATGATGGACTCGATAAGGAAGCAAAGCGAATAGGTCTTATGGTGAGCGAGGACAAAACGAAGTACCTCCTGTCATCAAACAAATAGTCGGCGCACTCGCGTATCGACACACACGTCAGTGATTGACAGCTATGGTTTTTAGGTTCTAAGAGACTTCGTTTATTTGGGAACTAGCATTAATACCGATAGCAATGTCAGGCTTGAAATCCAAAGAATCTCTCTTGCCCACAAATGCTACTTTGGATCCTCTCTCGACGAACAAAACTAACACTCTACAAGGCTCTCACCCTGCCCGTCCTAACGAATGGCGCAGAAGCTTGGGCGATCACAACATTCGATGAGGCACTTACAGTTGTATTGGCCTCTGGTGACGGCCAAGCATTGTTTGACAAGAACTTTATATGTGTGCGTGTCGGGTGCTTGACGCTAATATCTAAAATTTTTGATTTTTACCGACAACAAGTATGTGTGACACGACGCCACCCGACTGCACTAACACATACAAAGCGCAGTCAAGCATGCTGTATCGTCACCAGAGGCCATATGTCTCTTCCGCAGCAGCAGCTAGTTTTTAAACACAAGTTTGTGTACATATAATTTAAGCTATAGTCGTGCTCAATTTCAGCTCATTCCGCTCATCGGTTTAACACTTATGACAGCTGTCCTTCAAAATATCATCGGCCAGTGTACGAGTAACCGGTCGGATTAGACTGTGCCCAGAGCAACCAGCATTGCCTTTAGAAACAGGATGTTGAAAAAATAAAATAACAATAACAAATACACTAACATTGGCATCTGGTGTAAATCTGCCACGGTGACATTTACCATACATACACACATACATACATACGTACATCCAGATACATATATATAAGTATTTATATAAAACCAGCAGGCGAACAGGTTAATGCCAGGCATTCATCACACAAGCACGAAGTACTTTTCTAGAATTAATATAAACGCAACAAATAATTAAAGCAAGGCCCTTTTGAGCGCTTTAAACCCACAGCTGCTGTTAAAAATAACGTCGTTGTTGCATGGCAAGAAATTATATCTAGACAGCCTTCAACAAATGCAAACAGCAGCACATTTTTTTTATTGCAAGTATGTCCTTCATTGGTTGCATGAAACATTTGCAAATACATATCCATATACGTGCGTATGTATGTATGTGTAAAATATTGACGAAAAAAGGTAGACACAAACAGGTGGCAGCGCAGTTTGCTGCAGCCAAACCAGTTCCTGGCAAATGTCAAGGGGAAGAGCTGTTCCAATTGGAGTTTTGGAGTATGCGCTTAAATTCAAATATACACGTATATATGTATGTATGTATGTATGTATGTATGCTTTTGAGTGTGTTCGTGTCTGTGCGACTTCCTGTCGCTTTCGTGCGTCCTGCACAAACTCAAATTACATTATGTGTACAACTTCAAAACTCTCAAAGGCACAAACATTTCACATGCATACACAGGAAACTTTGAGCGCGTTTGGAGAGAGAACGGAAGGGAGAGTTTGATATGCGCAGCAACCAAATACATATTCGTACGTAATAAATTGCTATAACTTTATGAATGGAGTTTTTTGTGATTATATACTGAGTAACGAAAAAATAGGTTTGGCTTTGGCAATGGCATTGGCAGTGGTCGCTCCTCAGTGGCATTTGACTAGCTCAGCGCTTGAAAATCTTCCTCTTCTCCTTATGGCGCTGCTGCTGCTGCTGCTGCTGCTGCTACTGCTGCTGCTGCTTTTTCAACATTTCTTTACTGCCATTTCAAGGATTTTCATAACGTTGCTTCTATGTAACTTCAATGCAGCCATGTTCTGTGTTCGCTGAATGAAATGGGAAATTTGAAAGTGGTGGTTATGAATGGCGAGAAATGTGATGGAATGGAAGCTTGGGCGCAAGTGAAGCAGATACATATATACTTATGTATATGTGCATAGTATGTATGTGTATATACGAAATTTGTGCATAGATGGATTGAATGAAATTCGCTCTAATTTTCTGTCGGCGAAATTTGTCCAAGCCGTTATAGCCTTTGCAGCAACGAAATCAACAGAGGATAAATTTTGTTTTTGGTTTTATTATTGTTAAGGGGTTAGAGGTAGTCAGAGGCCCGAAAAAATTATGATTTTCAATAATTTTTTTTTTTTTGCTAGTCAAAATATACAAAAAATATACAAAGCAAATATTTACAAAAATAAAAGCATAACATCATGTTCGACTTGACTTAAGCAAAATTTCAACGAAAAAAATTAATAATTTATAAAAGTTATCGCTGTTTGTGTGGAGCCCGTTTCTCCAGAAGCCCCTTGCGGTGATCATCATGGTGATCTATCTAAAATCAATCGGACAAGAGAAATTAGTTTTATTACGAGATAATCTTATGCCAGATCGAAGCTTTTTTTTCAAAATTAACAATATGGCGGCCGCAGAAAATATTTTTCAGATTTCCAAGTAAAAAACCGACAATTGATTGTTTCAAAAAAATCAAAATTTTTGAAAAAAAAAATCCTTCGCTCAGTCACGAGTTTTTATGTTTTTCAAAAGCAGTATACATTTTATTGAATTCCACCAAGCGGTTCTTAAGTTACAGTGATCACCAGTTCAAGAAACATAGTTTTGAGAAAAACGCATTTGAAATTTTTCTATCGCGCACCGGAGCGCCCAAGCGCCCTTTGTTAATTGTTGAATAACTTGAAAAGTATTTGTCGAATTCACTTCAAATGTTCACACAATATTTCAATCAATCCAATTTTTTGACAATTCTGACTACCCCTAACCCCTTAATATTTGTTTTATGTAAAGATAAGTAACATCAAGAATGATGGAAAGAAGATTGCGCCCATCAGAGAGTACGTGACGTCACGTTTTTCCGAGTTGTTCAGTATTACGAACCATTTGCTCTTCGCAATAAATTTAGTGCTTTTTTATACCGAAAATGTGAAAATTTTGAAGTTTCGTGTTTGTTTCTTTTTTTTTTTTAATTTAAAGCTACCGAAACTTTAAGTTTAAAAAAAAACTGTATTATTATACAAAAGAAGGTTAAAAAAGGCCACTCTGAGAAGATATTAGTGCTAATGAAAATTAGTTGGTTCTTATAAAATTCGATATTTTGAAAGTGTGAATTTAATTTTTTGCTCCTTTTAAGGTTATGCAAGAATATTAAAAAATATCCCTCTCTCAACTCTTTTTAAGATTGAAAACCTTTTTACACATTTTAAAAGGCGTTTGAATTTACTGAATGCGGATTAAAACCATAGAGGTATAATCGTTTCTTCCGGCCATCAATCCTTAGTGGGACATAGCGTATCAAGAGATGTATTTATTGTAAAAATAAGCCACAAAATACCAGAAAATACTAAAGAAACCATACTGACATTTTTACAAAAAGAGTACCTTATCTAGTTACATAACCTCAAATATAGCAAATAAGTCGTTCCCTTAACAAAAGAGTCTAGATTAACAAAAAAACTCATAAATTGAATTGTACATAAGCATAACACGTTCATTTAAAAAACGCACATTCTAAAGACAATTTGTCACGCATACAAAGTTCTTTACGTGATTTAATAAAAACTGGGGGTTTTATTTTCTTTAAATGGGCATTTTAGTGCGTTTTTATATCCAAAGCTAGGCAACACTGCACTAACGAGAGAGAGGTTTGACTGCTGGAAGGAGAAGAACAGCAACAATAATCGCAATTGCGCGCAATGCGACCAGCTGTTAAAACAAAGTAAAGTTAAATAAAACTGAGTGATTTATTTAACTAATTATTAAAAAATGTATATTTTACAACATTATAAACATTACATTTTAATTAGAACAGGCTAGAAAAATGTCATGAAGAAAGAACTAAAACTCCGAGACTAAATAACAAAGAAATGCTAAACCAAGTTACGAAAATGGTAATCTGGCCATACTGGAGCTAAAATCACGTAACTCGTTGTCAAATTCGCTGAGACCAAAGTAACGGGACCACGATAGGCGCCATCTCATTATTCTTTCCATCATGGAGTAACATAAGACTTTGGATACCACAGTAAAAGAGAGGCACTGCAACCTAGAAAATCTTCTGTATTTCGCTAGCTAATTGGGCATTTGTTTTTATTTTATTGATGTATTGTTTTCCACTCTCATTGTTGTTAACGAGTGAATTTATCGTACTACGCTGCTCTCTTTTTTTTTATTTACCAAATTTTTACATCACTACCGTCTGGTAATCTGTCATTCTTGCAAGCAAACGATATACTCTATGCTCCATCCATGAAACACAGCCATATAAGAAAACTGGGGATTCGAGAAGTAAATCAAATAATATTTCGCTTTCCCTTTAGCCAACCCTAATCTGTTATTTCTTTCTTTACGTCTTAAGTGAAGTGAATACCATTTTGATGACTGAGTGTCAAGAAAAACGAACTGTTTTTTTCGTCTACTCCAAGAAAATCAATGTCAATCGATATCTTTAGAAATGAAACGATCGTTGACTGTGGCAACTCCAGAATGTGAATTTCTCTGCACATTACCCAACGTGCGCCACTAATTTAGACATTCAGCTTTAAACAATTTAATACATAAAATAAATTTGCTTCAAATGACTATCACTAAAGCTTAACGCTATTCTTTCTTCTATTCTTCAAAAATATCATGAAAAAGCAGACGTGCATTTATATAAAAAAAACAGCATCTTTATAAAAATACCAAGACCTTTCTTGAATAAAAATCTATCCTCCAAATATAAATTTTACAAGATTTCTTCGCATTCATGACCGATAACATTGGTTATCATTATAGTCAAACCTTTTCAAAAAAGCTAAACATTCTTAAATTTTTAATCAAATTTCCACGGAATTGTAAAAAATTAGACTTTAAGATATTTCTTGCATATGCTTTATATTGATTTGTACACGAGTAATTGTCATGCAAGTACATTACAAATGAAAATATTGATTGATAGTACAGTACGAGTGAGCACAATGAACAATTAATTATGGAAACTGAGTTCTGTTCAATTGTGCATCGATAAAAATGTTAGAAGAAAATCTCTTTAAATGTAAAAAATGCCCCTTTTCCCCTTTTAATAATTTTTGTTGCAAAATAGTCCTAGAATAGCGAAATTACCCACAATCTGTCAACACTATTTGAAACAGGAGATGACATTGGAGATGACAGCTTGCTAAAATAAAAATAAAGAAATAACCAAGTATTTTACAATTTTTTTTTTTCAATCGTGCGCTTTTGTGTTTAATTGCATTATTTTCCCCTCTGCTTGCTAAATGAAATACATTACATTGCAGTTTTTTGTACCTTAAAATGTTTATTCTGCATTATAGATATTTGCAATGGGATATTCGTGCAATAGTGTACATATACATAGCAGGTATGTTATTGTAGAAAAAAAGAGGCGTGTGCCCCTGATAATATTGTCAATGCTAAGCGAACAGCCATTGGAGGTATTGCTCGATTATTGACTATGTGCATGGTCATGTGTGCATGTACATATATAAATTTATATACCATGCTCAGAATGGGCTAGCCTGCTGCTGCTGCTCCGCTTAAAGCCTCATCATGGTCATATACCTAGCCAAATCGACACGCATACATACGTACGTACAAACATGTCTAGAATTGTGAAAGGGGGAAATTATCAATGAAAATTTAGATGCGCAAGTGCATGAATGAAAAAATGTACAAAACTATGTATACATATGTATGTACGTGCAAATATACATATGTGCACATCTCAAGTACAGAGTAATGCAATTTCTAATAAATATTTTGATACATAAATATAAAGCGGAATAAAATTTAATTTATGTAAATAAAGCTTAAGATGGGATAAAATAAAATTATTTAAAAAAAAATTAAAAAACTTGAATAAAAGAGAATGAAATGAAATAAAATATAACGAAATAAGACAAATAAAATTTACAAAAATAAAATGAAATAAACGTAAAATGAAAATAAAATAAATAAAAAATTGTATGCAATAAAAAATTATTCAATTATATAGAAGAAGAAACGTAGAGGAAAGAAACTCCATTCACATGGCAGCCGGTTCTACGTTACGAGAAGGACGCGGGTTTTTCCCGACGAAGGCCCGCCGCCTCAGTTAACTAGCCCTTTCTAGTGTACAGTACCCCAGGAAAGAAACTCCAAATCTGCATTTATTTTTATGAACATTCTCGAAAGTGGCTACCGTTTTAACACACATATGTGGTTGTTGTTGTTGTAGCCGCATAAACACTCCCCTTACATGAACGGGGAATACTGCTGAAGCAACAGTCATTGGCCCAATATAAATCCGGGTCGTTACTGTAATGTACAACTGAATGTCGTGGTCGGATACGATAGCAGCTTAAGTCGACTTGAGATAAAAAAACGTTCTAAATACGAAACGGTTATCATAATTTTCTAACTTTCTATTTATTATCTTTATTTCTAAACTACATTTATAGGAAGAATTTATGTTAAGACTGTTTATTGAAGCATTTTCGACTCACAACTCTGTGCCGTACGACCACAGATAGATATGCATTTTTAAATTTTCAAATTTATATAAAATATAGTAAACACAACTAACATTGAAATGCTATTTACATAGCACATATATTTATTTAATGGAATTTCCCAAAAAATACGACAAATAAAAAAAAATAAAAATTTTACTGACAGCGGTGGGATTCGAACCCACGCCCTTTCGGACTGGTGCCTAAAACCAGCGCCTTAGACCGCTCGGCCACGCTGCCTACAAATAAAACGCTGCCCAATGTCGTTTTTATGCTCAACTATGCAACTATGCCCGACTCGATGGTGAGAACAAAATTTACGCACATATCGCACATATCTATATATCCACACAAACATCGCATTCTGTACATAAGAACGAAGGTCAGAACAAACGTATGCCAGCTCGCAAACAACTATCGTGAATGACAAACTGTGCAAAACACTTCTGACGAAGAAATTCATTCACAATATGCTTTGTGTTGTGCAGAACAAATGAATGAATGAATTTCGCGAAAGGTTGTTGAAGAAAAGCGTGAGCGCCGACTAGTAGCGAGCGTGTGGTATGGCAATCGTGCATGTTTTGCGTATGTATGTATGTGTGGATATGTTTATTTAAATCCATAAGCATTTTTGGGAGTGAAACTATTTGCAAGAAAAATATGCAAATTTCCAATTCAAAATATAAAGAATTTCAAATTAATAAAAATACAAAACAAAAAAAAGCAAAAAAAGAAATTAAATTAAAATAAAAAAAAAAAAAACAAAACAAAATAAATAAATAAAAAACATTTAATCTAAATAAATAAATTCATAAAAAAAATTTAAATTTAAATAAATTAATTAATAAATAAAATAAAAAATAAATAAATAAAAAAATTAAATAAAATATAAAAAAACTTAAAAAAAAATATAAAAAATAAGTAAATAAAAACAAAAATTAAATATAAAAAAAATTGAAAAATATATTAAAAAAAAATTAAAATTTAATAAAAAAAATAAAAAACAAAAAATTAAAACAAAATAATAAAAAAATAAATAAAAAAAAATATATATATCAAATCAATTTCATGCATACGAATATATGCCTCAATCACATTGTTTTCTTAAAAACAGACGAGGAAAGTACGAGGATCCTACATTAGTTTCCGTGCCACAGACATGTACACTTTTCTATGTTATCTATATATATAAAAATCAATTGCTGTTCGCTAAAACTCGAGAACGGCTGAACGGATTTATCTTATCTTGGTCTTGAATTATTCGTGGAGGTCTAGGGAAGGTTTAAAAAGTGAGAAAAATTCGAATAATTGCCGGGAAAATCCTCAAAACAGCATTTTTCTATTTCCCATACAAACGTTTTCTAAATAAAATGTATGAGTCGATGTAGTTTTGTTTTTTAAGTTGTGTTGAAAAAAGAAGATTTCTGTAAAATATAAAATTGTGGAAAAAAAATAAAAGAAAATTTAAGTCGTGCGCGTTGGAGGATAAACTAAACAAAAGTGAAAGTGAATCGCGAACGAGACAAAATTGTCATTCAGAAGTAAGTACATAATAGTTTTGTTCCCAGATAAGTTGGTTAAAAAATGCGGAATTTAAAGATTTTGTTTTCATAAATAGTGATCGCATTTCAGAGCACGGAAAAAAGTATTATTACGATATTATATCTATCTTTGTGGCTACGTGCGCGAGAACTTTCTTTACTTTGGTGATCCTTTGTGATAGTGACAATTTACTGCTAAATGAGCGGGAAATTTTCTCATTTTGATTAATTACAGTTTACGATGCCCCGGAGAAGACGATCTGACTTAGGTCGTCGTAGTCAATCAAATGTGCGAAGAGCTACCGCACGTGCTAACCGCACTGATGACCAGAGACAGACAGATAAAGAAAATAGTCGTATTGCTATGTCAGAATTGCGTTCTTTAGTGAGTAACAATGTAGGAGATAGGCTAAGAATGCAACGAGTTCGTGCACATCAAACACAACAACAGCAAGCTAGACATAATGAAATTGAGCGAATCCGCAGACGCAGTGCTCCTGTGATTCTTGAACGAGCTGCATTCCACTATGATCCAACAATTGATTATTGTGCCGACAAATCGGTAACAATTGGGGAAATGAAAACAATTTGCAAATATTGTAAGGCATTAAAATACACTGGTGAATCTACTGGATTATGTTGTGCTGAAGGCAAAGTAAAATTGCCATAATTGGTCCCACCACCAGATCCTTTACGCTCTTTAGTTTCTGGGATTGGAAATGATTCTAAGCACTTCTTGACCAACATTCAGAAATATAACAACTGTTTTCAGATGACATCATTTGGTGCTACACATATTATACAAGACAATTTCATGCCCACTTTCAAGGTATTATATAAGAATATTTTTTTATATTATTCAAGTTTGTACTAAAATATATATATCGGAATTAATTAATGGACAAATTTTTAAAAATTACAGATACAAGGACAAATTTATCACTTACTGGGAACTCTGTTACCACTACCTGATGCTGATCATCAATTTTTAATATACAAATTTATTTTATGGGCAATTCAGATGCGGAAATTAATAATCGTTGTGCTCACAATCCAACAGTGAAGAAAACCATTGTCCAACAATTACAAATGTTTCTTCATCATTATAACAATTTAGTAAACATGTTCAAAATAGCATTGGATCGGATGCCATCTGATAGCCATAATATTATTATTCGAGCTGACAAAACACCTGCCGGTGAACACACAAGAAGGTTCAATTCACCTACCATTGATGAAGTGGCTGTTGTCATTGTGGGAGAAAATTTACAATCTAGAGATATTGTGCTTCATCGTAGGAATAGTGATTTAAAACGTGTATCTGAAACACACAGGAGTTATGATGCACTACAATATCCTTTGATCTTCTGGCAGGGGGAAGATGGATACCATTTTAATATCAAAATGGTAAATCAAGTAACAGGTAAATGAATTGAACAAGATTAAATTATATTTTTAAATTCAATTCATCTAAGTAACAATTTTAACATTTATCATTTTTGATTGCAGATGCTGAAACCAACAAAAAAGTTAGTGCTATGAATTTCTATTCATACAGACTCATGATCCGTCAAGGTGAAGTAAATCATATTTTGATGTGTCAACGACTTTTTCATCAGTTTGCAGTTGACATGTATGTCTTTAAGTCTTTTATTTATCGATGAGGCAGTACAAAGTCTGCCGGGTCAGCTAGTTATTTAATAAAAATATGTTTCACGCCTCTTGATAATTCCCACCAAAAATCGTGTTCTACAGCGATATTTTCTCGAAACTACATTTTTTACGTCAGCCGGACACATAACTCGCATGCTCGCAGTTACATATATTCTTAATTATATTTCACATAAAACTCATGTGAGAACTTTCAGTATCGATAACTATGGTTTCTTCTCCTCTTCTTAATTGGCGTGTTAACAGCTTACGTGATTTTGGTCGAGTTTAACAAAGCGCGCCAGTCATTTCTTTTTCGTGCTAACCGGCGCCAGTTGGACACACCAAGTGAAGCCAAGTCCTTCTCCACCTGATCTTTCCAACGCAGAGGAGGCCTTCCTCTTCCTCTACTACCACCAGCTGGTACCGCATCGAATACATTCAGAGCCGGAGCGTTTGTATCCATTCGGACGACATGGTTCAGCCAACGTAGCCGCTGGATCTTTATTCGCTGGGTTATGTCTATGTCGTCGTAAAGGTCATACAGCTCATCGTTTCATCGCCTGCGATATTCACCGTTGCCGACGTGCAAAGGTCCAAAAATCTTACGCAGAATCGTTCTCTCAAACACTCCAAGCGTCGCTTCATCGGATGTCGTCATCTTGGATGTCGTCATCTTCTGCGCCATGACGGGCATGATGAGAGCCTCGTAGAGTGTTAGTTTTGTTCGTCGAGAGAGGTAGCACTTGTTGACAAGTTATTGTTATCAGTGTTAATGCTGGTTCCCAAATAAACGAAGTTTTTTACAACCTCGAAATTATAACTGTCAACAGTGACGTGGGTGCCGATACGCGAGTACGCCGACTGTTTGTTTGAAGACAGGAGGTATTTCGTTTTCTCCTCGTTCACCACCAAAGCCATTCGCTTTGATGTCAATATCATCGGCATACGCAAACAATTGTACGCTCTTATAAAATATTGTGCCTGAACGATTAAGTTCTGCGGCTCGTACTATCCTCTCCAACATCAGGTTAAAAAAGTCACACGCCAGCGAGTCACCCTCTCTGAAACCTCGTTTGGTATCAAACGGCTCGGAGAGGTCCTTCCCAATTCTGTTTACAGCTGAGAAAAGCGAAGTGTGTTGGCATATCTGTTCAATAAGGTTAGGCAAGTAAACATGAATCGTTTAACTGCAGAACAACGTTTCCAAATTGTGCAAATTTACTTTGAAAAAAAAAAAAAAAAATCTATACGCGAAGTTTATAGAGCACTGGCGACATCACCAGCCCTTACTTCTTGTGAGAGGAGAAAGAAGCTGCCACTACGGTCAATGGCGAGCGCTATCGAGCCATGCTGGCTGAATTTTTGTTTCCAAACATAATAAACATAAACATAGACATTTGGTGCCAACAAGACGGCGCAACTGGGCATGCAGCGCACCTAACAATCGATTTATTGCAGAGTTCAAGCCACCATTGACGGCATACGGCCAAAGATTTATTGGAAAAAGTAGTTAAAAATTGGAGTGTTCGAATGGGTCATGTAACTCGTAGCCGCGACGGTCATATACCGGATAATATATTCAAAAAATAAATGCCTTGAATTTATCGAGCAGATTATAAAAAAAATTCACTCCAACCGCTTAATAAAATTTTCAAAAATATGCTTATTTTTGCCGCAGACCTGTATTGCCTAATTGTGTATTGTAAATTGTTAATCTAAAAAAACTCATATAACTCCAATCTAGAAATAAGGTATCGAGCTATGGGGAACAGCAAGCAAGTCAAACCTTAAAATAATGCAACCACTGCAATCAAAAATCCTAAGGACTATCACAAACACAGGCTGGTACATAAACAATGACGATATACACAGGGGCCTCAAAACTAAATTTATGGAAGACGTCATTCGGAAATGCAGCACAAATCATATTCACAGACTGCTAACACACACAAACGAAGAAATGCTGAAAATTCCACATGCGGAACTGCAAAAACGAAGACTAAAACGAATAACTCCGACAGCCCTAGCAGATACTCATCACTAAAATAAATATCAATCTGTTCTACGTTTTTTGTCATGTCATTCTTATATGCAGAGGGGTATTAGCAAGAAAAGGTTCGACACTAGACATAGCACTAGTGGCAGTCTCCACCTCACTCAACACAATAAAAGCGTCCATTGCTTCACACTGCTGTGCTTTAGTCGAAAGAAGGTGGAAGCAACTAGCTACATGTACTACAACAAAAAACACATGACCGTCATACAAAATCCAAAGGACGAATGATCTGTTAGAATGTTCTCCACCAAACATTTCACGCATCACTGCAATCCTTACAGATCATTGGAAGGTACGGGATCATGCAGCCAGACTCAACCTCCCCTTCAATCCCATCTGCAGAAGCTGTCAAGCGGAAGGGATGAAGGAAGGTCTTTTCCACTACTTATGTGAATGTCCAGGGCTAGCTAGGGCACGACTTCGCTCTTTCGGTAAGTCTTTCCTACAGCAAATTAATGAGTTCTCGCACATCGACATAAAGAATTTGCTGCTATACTTGGATCTCACAAAATGGATCTGACTTAGAAGAAGGATTTGACAAAAAACGAAAAAAGCAAGACATCATCACACGAGAACAGTGGTATTAAAACGGTGCTGGTCGCTAATTAGGATTATTTCAGTAGAAATACTCAACCCCTTCAACAACAACAACAAAGAGAAAAGAAAGAAATGTACTTTAACCCTAGAATCGTAATATATGTAAATTTTACGTGTATGTCGCAAAAAAAAGTCAGTTACACTTTACCGTTCGGTTTACTATTCTGGGTAGACAATTTTTGAATGAGCTAGAAGACCTCAGTACTATAGAAATCAGAGATATTTTAAAATTTTTGAAAAAGACACACTGGTTTTAGGAGAGATAGAGACAAGCTCCCCACGCGGCATCACAATGGGCTATGAGCCTGAGTGTGTCCCACAGGACAACCGCTTCAACCTAACCTAACCTACCGTTCGGCGCTATCGCTACGACCTCTTGGTAGTGCTTCCTTTATTTTATTGTTGCATTAACAAGTGAATCATAAATCGGTTGTTACTTCGCGTTTAGCTTTAATCGTTCTTTACAAAAAAAAGTGTGCATGTAAATTTTACGTGGTCTTGTTATTAGCGTATAAATATTTGTAAATGAAATTTGTGTTCCGTGCGGGAGAAGTAAAAGAAAATAATGGAAAACTCAAGTCGTTGCCTTGCGGATGCAGAAATAGAAGCCCTCCTGGACAGTATTGACAGCGATGTAAGCTTTACTGAGGACAACCTTGAAGAGGATTGATTTTGGCAGTGACAATAGTTTGGAGGATCCAGAGTACTCTGCTGAATTCCAGGAAAATACTTTTGAAGAGGAACTGATGAAAGCCGTGGAGTCCGCTCAAAATATGGCATCTGAGAAAAAAAAATAAAGGTCCCCCGGCAAAAAAACAAAAGTCAGCACCAACTGTGCAGCTACAACTAAATGACACTGAAGATGTATCCAGTTCTAATCCACTTTTGGGAAGGAATGGTCATGTTTGGAGTAGCAATCCAGTGCATCGTAGTAGCGGAAGAGCAATGGCTATGAATGTTGTTTATATTCGACCAGGTAAATATTATTAAAATCGGATGTTTTTTAAACACTGTTATTAAAATAAAACATAAACTAGGTCCATATCCAGGAGCCAAGGATGCTCTCGAACCCATCGATGCGTTTGGCTTATTTTTTAACGACGAAATACTAAACGAAGTGCTTTTGAGAACGAACGAAAAAATTGCACAACTACGAGAAAAGTATAAAATCAAAGACTGCACTGTTTCAGATACAAATCTTTGTGAACTGAAGGCCTTGCTTGGACTTATATTTCTCTCCGCAACTTTAAAAAATAATCTTCTCACCACGGATGTAGTGTTTGACCCCAATTACTCAGGCGACAGGTACAAAGCAACCATGAGCCGTAACAGGTTTAACTTTTTGATAAACGCCCTAAGGTTCGATAATCAATTGACAAGAGAAGAACGGATGAAAGAAACGGTTTTTGCTCCAATATCCATGATATGGGACATCTTCATTTACAACTGCACAAAGTCTTACAAGCCAGGATCATATGTTACATTTGTTGGATTGTAGGTTTCCGGGGAAGGTGCCCATTCCGCATGTATATGCCAAACAAGCCAAACAAATATGGTATAAAGATTGTAATGCTATGTGATGTAGCGACAAAATATGGAGGTTGAATTAGTTTTAAAGGTGACACACAGATGGCGCTATTTATCACTTTATCGCGTTGGCAATACTGAATATATATTCATGACAAAGCCTCATCCCTAGGCTTTGTTTATCAGTATCTGTCATTTCGCTGAAGTATAAGCAACGCAGTGTTTTCGTGCTCCGAGTATGTCAACTTTCGTGCCGTCGAAACGCAATTTGCGGGAAGCTTTGCTTTTCTGCTTCAATTTGAAAAAAAATACAGCCCAAGCCCGTGAATTGCTGCAGGAGGCCTACCCAGACCATACTCCGTCGATTTCAACATGTGAGTACTGGTTTCGACGATTCAAAAGTGGTGATTTTCACACCGAAGACAAGGAGCGTCTTGGTCAGCCCAAAAAGTTCGAGGACGCGGAATTGGGGGAATTGGTAAACGAGGACTCGTGCCAAACCCAAGAAGAGCTTGCTGAATCATTGGGCGTTGATAAATCAACCGTTTGCAAGCGTCTAAAAGCGATGGGAATGATCCAAAAGCAAGGACATTGGGTCCCGTACGAGTTGAAGCTGCGCGACGTCGAACGGCGATTTTTTACGAGCGAATTGCTGATCGAGCGACAAAATCGGAAGGGTTTTTTGCATCGGGTGGTGACTGGCGACGAAAAATGGATCCACTACGATAACCCAAAACGCAAAAAATCATGGGGTTTGCCCGGCCACGCATCAACGTCGACGGCCAAGCAAAATATTCACGGCAAGAAAATCATGCTCTGCATTTGGTGGGATCAGGTCGGCGTCGTATATTTTGAGCTGCTCCAACCGGGCGAAACAATCACGGGGGATCGTTACCGACTGCAATTGATGCGTGTAAGCCGGGCATTGAAAGAAAAACGGCCGGAAACGGTAAAAAGGCACGACAAGGTTATTTTGCAACATGACAACGCTCGGCCGCATGTTGCTCAACCTGTCAAAAAATACCTTGGAACGCTTGGCTGGGAAGTGTTACCTTACCTTTAAAACTAATTCAACCTCCCATATGTAATAAATGCAAGTCCCTTATCTTGGTAAATCCACTGAAACCAATGGTGCTCCATTAGACAATTACGGCCAAATACGGCCTTATGCGGTGAGCACCAAATAAAAATATGCCAGGAATGTAAGCAGAATTTCGCATACATTTTTTTATAATTCACTTTAAGAAACATAAAACTTTGTATTTTCAATAAATAAAATCAAAACAGAAGATACAAGTTTTTGTTAATCTATCGAAAATCCCCTACGCTCTTCTCTTAAGAAGGTTATTATACAGACGTAGTGAAAAACCTGATTAAAAATATTTGAAATTGTTTGAGTTATGCTGCGTGCCAATTTCAGAAAACGTGTTTTGAGAAAAACGCGTTTAAAGTTTGGAAATTTGGAGAAGTCGTTAGGTAGCAGTCACTAATGCTTGGTTAAAAGCTTAAAATATTTATGAAATAGACTTCGGTAACGTATAAAACTTGTTGTTCTGTATTTTAAAAGGTTCAAAGAATTTTTTAAGCTTATAAAAAAAAATCAATTTTTTGAAATTTCTACAGTGGTGTTACCCCTTAATGTTTCGCTTATATTTCCATCATTTTTATAAAAATTACTAAGTGCCGAAAGTTGACAGATGTAATAAATTGGAAAAAACTAAAAAAAAAAATGTGTGTATCCTACGGGTAACAGCTAGGGACTACGATACGTTGTTGAGTGTGAGCACCATAAATATTAAAAATAAAATAAATAGATAATTAAAAATAGCTTTAATTGCAAGCTGGATTGTCTTGGTACAGAGCAGATAACAAATTAGTTTTAGAGCCATAAAAATTTATTTCCAAAGTATATTGAGTTATAATCAATATTCTAATTTATTCTCATATTTATAATTAAATAGTGCTATTCTTACAGTTAGTAAAATCTTTCATCCGATCACTACCCCTGCTCTTCAACAAAAATCAATATTCCTCTGAATGAGGGTAAAATGGTGAGTCGTTGGAGACCTTCATTCAGTGCTGCAACAGTAAGGCAACGTTGACATAGTTTAGATATGTATTTTTGTTTTTTTTTTATGTGTAAGTATGCTATATATACTACATACATATGCATGTATATAAACAAGCAAACACAAGAATTGGCTGAATGAATGTACAACGTCCGGGCTGCTTGATTGCTGTAATAGCGTCAGTAAGCAGCGGAAAAGGCAGGCGGCAAGTCAGTTAGCGAGCAGCAGCGGCAGCGACAGCAGCAACAGGCATAGAAATAAACCATCCAACCAACCAACCAGCGAGTTAATACATACATACGTATGTAGGTGTAATATGAAGTGCCACTATCAGCAGCCCAGCCTTTTCCACACAGAACACACCTACACCACAAACACAAAAAAAGAAGTACAATATTATTCAAAATATATAAAAATAATTGTGTGAATGGACGGACAAACTGATGAGCGAAGAAAAAATGGCAAGTAGATTAGTCGTTGATAAAATGACTACCGAGGCAGGACAAATAAACGAATCTAGGTGACCTGCTTGTTGTATGGTATTATGAATGGAACAAGTTATTGAATGATACCGACGAGAATACAACCAAATGTACGAAATGCACGAGTAGCGTGCAAATTTATGAATAAAAATTTAAGTAATATGGGTGGACGAAACAATGAACGATTTAACAAATAAAGAAAATATTGTAGATTATGAAGAGAATAAAGGCAGCAAAACTTTAAAAATGTATAAAATAATTGCATGCTTATTGATTGGAAATATCGTTTTGTTTTTTACTTTCACAGCTAAAATAACATTCCTACGGAGTGATTTATAATTCGGGTCACTTTTTGTTTGAACAAAGGTGGAAAATTTAGTAAATATTTGAAAGTCGAGTAATAAGCCGAAACGTTGATATCAATTCGACGTCTAGAAGATGCGATTTAATTGTTTCCATTAGCTTATGGGAGGGGTCTAGGGTTTGACTTTCAAAAAATCGATTTTTTGGAAATAGCCTTTTCTTATAGTAAATCATCTCAAAAATATTGTCCCAAAATTTCAGCTCAATCGGAGCAAAACTTTTGGAGTTATAGACGTTTTTGTCCCCACTCCTCTGCGACAGCTGCGAGCGTTTGGAGCGGAGCGTTACGTTTTTCTCGAAACCACTTTTTCAAAGTCCGTGACTATTAGAACTTCAACAATATTTAACCGATCCTTTTCAAATTTGGTATACAACTTCTATATATAAAATACCTCCCCCCACTGAGAGATTTTTCACTTTTTTGTTTTACATTAAGGGCGGTTTCCACTTATACAGCGAAAAAATCAGTGAAAATCGCACTTTTTGCTTCAAAAACGCGCTGGCAATGTAAAAATGAAAAAAAAAAATCGGAGCCAGTGGGGGGGAGGTTTTGGTGATAATTTAACCAAATAATTCTGTTTTTTTTATTTCAGGTGATTCTACAACTAGATACGATAGTCACCGCAAATCACCTTTTGGAAAAGGCGTTTTCGGAAAAGTTACCTCACCGGCTTATTTCCCGATATTTTCTTACAAAAATTTAGTACAATATTGTTGAAATGATGCTTTATAATGTACAAAAAGTTTAAATACATTTTCACTATTCATATCTCTAAAGCAAAGTCTCAAAAATTCATTAAAAAAATGCTCAAACCCTAGACCCCTCCCTTATGTTACGTCAATCGTCCAGAGACGATTCAAGAGTTGAAGCATGAAATCGAAGTTGCCATTTGAGAGATAAGTCAAGAAAACCGCGAAAATATACTCAAAAACTGTATTGATAGAATGGGCTACTATATAGTCCATCGCGCACATTTGTTTGAAGAAAATCGTGTCCAGCCTTCAATGAAAATATTTAATCATTCCAATAGAAAAATTTAATCATTCCAATAAAAAATATCTAAAAAATAGTATTCCATCTTTAATTTACAGTTGAATTAAATTCAATTGAAAAGCCTAGAGACCAGCCCACTCTGTACTTATTTTTACGATGTAAACATTGCCGTCTGTGGGCGAAGACCATGAATAACAGCGCCGGCGTGAACGTGTTAATATTTTTTCCGATAGCCAAGCTGCAATCAAGGCACTATCGTCGCCGTATTACAGCTCTCTTCTCGTGAACTCCTGTAAGGAGGAACTCAAACGTCTCGAACGTTCAGGAAACATTTCCCTCATCTGGGTTCCTGGGCACAGGAATATAGAGGGAAATGAAATTGCCGATGAGCTTGCCAGGAAGGGGTTGGCAGAACCGGTTCCAGCTGTCCCCTTCTCAGACATCGGTATCCCTTTGGCCGTCGTTAAAGGGAAACTACACAATTTCTTTCTAAAAAAAGCGCAAAACAGATGGAGGTCTGTCTCATGGTGTGCTATTTCAAAAGCACTATGGCCTCAATACAATAGAAACAGAACGCTTAAGGTGATGGGAATCCCCCGCCATTCAATTTCCAAACTCATTGCACTGGGTGATCGGTACTCATGCGGAGAAGCTTGGAATTCCCTACAACCCCTTTTGCAGAAGCTGTGGGGATCCTGCAAAGAAAGAGACTGTGGAACACTTTCTCTGCAAATGTCCGGCTCTGGCGGCTAGACGTTTGAGATTCCTTAGCGTGTCCTTTGGGGATGACTTGAAGAAATTCTCCAGCCTAGATCCCTTTTCTCTCCTCCACTACATCAACAGCACTGGATGGCTGTAGACGGTTTTCTCTCCTCCCTAAATCCTTTGACAGGTAGTGGTCCACATTTTGGTATCAAAACGGCACATAAGTGCTACTTGTAGTGTACCTGGGGTACTCTTGCCATCTTACCTACCTACCTACCTACCTGTCTCCAATCAAGTATAAGTACCTTACTATTTAATGAGAAAGAAGGAATACCTTCACACTACTTACACCAATGGTGAACAGATTTTTAGTGGTGTCGTCAAGATCAAACCGTTAACCGGCTCTCAGTGAATTTCAAAGAATCTGCTGATTGGCTGGTGTAACTGAGACTGTGTTGGTAATATACGAAAGAAATCACAGCACCTTCCTTCCATCGTACTTCGGTGCCGTATGAATAACGAATGATTGGAGGAGTATGAGAAAACAAACCCAAGTTACCGATGATATGGCAGCCGAAGTTACTCTCGCAATTTTGTTTTTCACCTTTACCTTTTGTAGCCAGGTTGAGCTCCTACTTATCCAAAATTGACTCAGACACACTACTTAACATATAATATATCTGGCATGTAACACATGCAACAACAACTAATTTTGGTCCCACCCTGTCCAAGCAGCCTGTTTTCTGGGACAACTGTTAGATGAGATAGACGATGAAGAATAATGACTTTACTATGCTTGGTGGGGTTTTTTGGAAATGATGAGATGACGACGAAGAATAATGACTTTACTATGCTTGGTGGGGTTGTTTGAAAACCCAACAAGTGGAAACAAGTGCATTTCAAGAGGTAATCTTATCATTGATTACTTTTCCCAATAAATAGTTTTGCTCTTTCCTATAGAAACGCACGCACTTTATGAAACGAAATATATATCATTCAAGGCACACCCACAAAATAGTAGAAGTAGATCGCAACTGATTCGAATTTTTAATAGTTTTTTGTTCTCTAAATTGTCTAACTTTGTTTACTTTTTACTTTGTTGTTGTCTGGAGAGTTCAAGGAACAACAAAATACACGCCACTGAATATTTCGAATTTTATATTAAAGAAAAATCAAGCAACAACAAAATATGCGCCATTGTTGTTTTAACTTTATTGCTTCATATCTTTTACTACCTTTTAGCAAAAAAAAAAAAGCGTCGTCCTGCCACTAGAAGGCTTATTTACATATATTGAAATTAAAAACACAAATAAAACCTTTTTTATTTAAAAAAAAAAACGAGAGTTTGTATTGAGTTGGCATACATACTTACGTACAAAGATCTCCTTTACGGAGTAATTTGTTGAGTAATCTTGCTCTCTACTTATGTGCATATGCATATGGAAAATAGGGCAAGAACATTTTTCGTTTCATTTCGGGATCTCGTATTCTCCCGGCTTTGGAGAGCGAAATCCAGGCACAAAAGTATACTTACATATATAAATGACTATATATTTGTGCATGTGCGCGTATTCATTCATATCAATTTTGAACACACTTTTCAAATTCTGTTTTATTAATTATTCACCATTGTTGTGTTCATTTTGAAATTAGTGCATATAGGTATAAGAATGTATATGCATCCTTAAAGCAATAGCAGAGAGGTTCGCCTGCCCACTTCCAAGTGTCACAAGCAATCCTGCCCAACAGAAGTTGAAAAGAAAACACCAAATAAATATGTTTTCTTCTTTTTTCATTACATTCAAAATGTGCAGCGCACACTCTCTGCATCACATTGGCTCTCTCCTCATAACGCACGTTTTGCACAAACTTACGTTCTCGCGCTCCATACACAACAAAAAAATTCCTTTACTCCATCTTTTAAAAGCAAAATACAACCAACAACTGCCTAACCGATGTGGCAATTCGGTTCAAGGGTGGTGGATGGTAAATAATGGATGTGAGTGATAGGTTACCTAGGCCAATAACTAATGCAGTGAGAGCGTTGAAATAGCCGAAACGAAGTGTTGTGTCAAAAAACGAGCTGAACAAAGGTGTGGGGTACTTGAATGTAGACACGCATATATACAGTATTAACCAAAATCTTAGCACCTTCATTTATACATCCATATGAATACATATTTTTTAATATCCGAATTATCTTAAGAAATCGACGTTATAGCATATATTTTGTATTTGTTTCTTTATTCTTATCTTTGTTATTGGCAAAAAAGAAGCTTTTGACAAATATGTAGATAAAAGAAGATTTAATGACTAAACAAATACTTTTGCAAACTCGCTTTTTTTAAATTCGAATTAAATTTAGAAATAACCGCTATGTGTTGATGTTGATTAAGAATTTACTGATACTCACTCTGTTGGTCTAGACTAAAAAATATAGTAAACAGAACTAATTTTGAAGTTGAAGACAAGTAAGGTGGTAATTTAAAAAAATAAATTCAATATTTTTTAATGCTATGTAATAATAATGAGTTGATTCATATGTAATGCTGATTGAACTGTCAAATTATTGAATTTCGCAATTGTTTACGAAGTTGCGAAAAATTCGATTTGCTTTCGATGTTTCCAAGTTTTCAACTATCTAAGTAGTATAATTAAAAATATCTATTTAATAAAAAGAACTTATCAAAATATATATGTATATTAGAAAGTTTTTAATTTTTGAACAATAATGTATGCATGGGAGTATGCACGTAGATGGATATGTGTTAACAATATTTTATTATTTAATATTTTTAATTTTATTTTTTGAAGTGAAAACTTCTTTAGAATCGTTGGGAGTGATTTGAGAAAAAGTGAAACGAAAAAGCGACCTTCTTGGCTACGAATATTACATATAAACGTAGCGACGAACTAAATAACTTTTAGGCCAGCACCGACAGCATGGCGCGATAGCCGAGCGGCTAGCAATGTGAGCTTCCGATCGAAAATTCTTGGTTCGAATCGCAAGAAAAATTTTTTTTTTCTGAAATTTGCATTGTAGGACATTTCTGATTATTTATTGAAAACAGTTTTTTGGCTTTTCTATTTTTGGTTTAGATACTGAAAGTCAGTTTAAGTGAATCGGTATAAATATTTCGTACATTAATTTTTGTGTTGTGAGCGTGTAATTCTCAAAAGGTTTATTAGAAAATCTATTGACTAGGTAGTGTGGTATCTGTTCTTATCAGCTTAACATCTGATAGATCCTCCATCGGAGGACAACAAATGTTAAACTGATTTTTGGAAATGGGCGGAGTGTTTTAGGGGCTTGCTCCACCTCTGCCACGGGTTGGTCCGGTATTGCAGTACCGCCGGGATTTCGGCCTTGAATAAATACAAGAAGAAATATACTAATAAATTTAGCTTTGGTAGGAAGAGACATAAATTTTTATATGAATACAAGTAGACGAAAATGGAAGAAATTTGTAAGTCTGTTTCTTCGGTCCGTTTGGGTATTTTTTTTTGACAACATCGAAACCAAAGCATTTGTATCATATTTTATCTATCATAAACCACTCGTATCATTTGTTGAAATTGAAAACATTGAGGATGAATAATAATAAAATGAAGAAAATAAAATATGAACTTTATAGCAATATTATAATGAACCTATAATTATCCCACTCCTAATGCTGCTTTCGTCTCATTCTCTCTCAGTTTGTTTTACGGAAGGTTTCACTTCTATCGCGTCTAACCGTTAGACTGGTATTTTTTTTTTTACTGCAACAAAGCATGTCAAAGTTTTATACATTGTACATAATGTGAAAAAATTCAAACAATTTTCATCAAAATTTCAAACTTTTTAGTTAGTTTTTACTGGTTTGCAGTCTTTTTTTAGGTATGCAGTCTTATAATCCATTGAATTGTGTATTAATAATATTGTGTTAGGTTAACGTGACTACAAACTCGCATTGAGTTTCCCTACTTTTTTTTTGTATTTTGTTCACGTGTTATGCATTTTCTTCCACAAAGGACGGGCTGGAATTTTTTTATGTGGAGAAAATGCACACGACCGCCCGGAAAAAAAAAAATTCTAAAATAACGCGATTTTAGAGTCACTTCGAATTTGCTCTTTATTATACTGCATAGTCGAAGTTTTTCTGAAAATTCTGATTAAAAGTTTTCCAAAATATGAAAACAAGTGTACATTAGTATATATTTTCATGTATATATTTGATCATACCTTTCATGCGATAGTTTTGTGCTAAAAACTCCTCAATTTTTCTCTCTAAGTGCACTACTCACTCATATATTTACGTAGGCAAACACACTATAAACACATATTCATCCACAAATTAATGTGTGTAGATGTTAAGAGCGAACGAAGACAAACCCTCAAAACATTTCCCAGACGATTTGCCGATTGCTACACGAATTTACCGACCCACTCATCGCACATACATACATACACACATCTGTACCAGTATGTACATATATTTTGTATAAACTTTTACAATAATCATGAATGAACACCTGAGTGTACGAGTGTGTATATGCAAGTGAATGCATGTGTGTATGTCAAGTTTCGAGGATTTAGATTACAAGAACAATGGCGCGTTCCATCAAGTTTTTGTACAAAAGCAATGCCATCAAACACACGACGTTGAATGATAGTGAAAATATAAGACCTGCGTAGGGGGTTTGTAACAGGGAAAAGAAAACAGCGAAACGCCAGCGCATGAATAGTTTGTACGATTAACTTTCAGGTACATTTATTTGTATACTATCGCTGCCACCCACTATTAAGAAATATGACAATGTGAAAAAAGGAAAATGAAATGAAATTTTGTCTTTATAACACCAACATCAACTAGTCTATAGTGCTGTTAAGCACTAAGAGTGAGTAGGAAGCATATGCATTTGTACATATACACACACACACACAATGTTGAAAAGGTCCGCCAACCTACGAAATGAAAATTCATTCATTGCATTTTGCTCTGCAAGTATTGTAAAAATATGATTACGCTGACAAGTGCAGCAATTGCTCTCCCCGCAGTGATAAACAAATAACATTCAGCGGTAAAAAGCGGTACAATGCTGTTCATATTTATTCAGAATTTATTTGGCTTTATACAATTCAAACTCCTCAAATTAACCTCAAAATACAAAAAATAGTCCCTAATTTTTACAGTACTATTCCAATCAATAGCATTGGAAACCTATCGATTTAATACATTTGCAACTGAAACTGCTAAAACTCATATGCATAGCCGATGAATTGCTAAATAAATTTAAAGTAAAATGTGTGAGTGCATAGATTGGCGCAACTTAAATAGGAAACAAGTTTATGAATGAAACTTTCGATTTTGGCAGAAGTCGAACACTATTCATTATACAAACCATAAAATATTTAATAGCAATAAATTAAGTGTTGGCATAGGCACAGAAGCTTTGGGGAAGCAAAGGAATTCGCTTGTATTTCACAAAGACCAGAGTAAAGAAATGTTTTTGAATGAATTGGAGGGCAAGCAAACGGACGAAATGATGTCACTGTATGATTGTAAAGACGAAGAAAAAAACACGCATAAAAAGAATGAATTGAATGACTGGCAAGTTGATTGACTGTCTGATTGTTTGCAGAGTTGGCTGGCTTCGCGCGGCTGATTGAGAAAACCTCAGAATGGTAGTGGGTGTGCGCGCGATAAAACAAACATACTTACATGCACACATATGTATGATACATGCATGCATCCATACATATGAATATATGTGTCTTCAAATAGATCAAATAAACACAAGGGCGTTCGCTTCAAATAGATGATCTATATACATAATATGTATGTATTTATGTATTACAGTATGTGAATTAGTATGTACTAACTGGCACAATAGATTATGAAATAAAGGTTAGCTTATATTACAAGTTGATGGTTGATACTTCATGCAACCGCCTTCGATTGTATATGGTATATGTATACACACATACATACTTAGTTACATATCACACAATAGGCATTCTTTTCAGACACCCTGCCTACACTCCTTAATTCTTTTTTTAGCTTTCACCTCTACTTTTTATGCCTCCGTATTATTAAATGGCTGGAAGAGAAAAAATAAACTATTCTTGATTTTTTTCGTTTTACAGCTGTTACTATAAGATATAATTTTATAGCCACTTTTTCTGCTATTTCCATTTGTTTCTTTTTTCAATTTTTTTTTTCTTTTAGTGTTCAAAAGTTACGGAATACAATGGTATATTCAACTTTTTAAAAGACCTCATGGCACCTTTTGTAGTTCTCATATGTTTTATCGTTTTGTTCAATGAACAGTTTTTATTGGGTTACCTAAAAAGTTCGGCATAAAATTGATAAATCGAGCAAACCAAAATTTTTTTTTCAGTTTCTTAAATGCCCCATGCCACACAAACAAGCAAAAGTGCATCACGTTCGGTCCGCAAATCGAAATTGAAATTGTAATAGCTTAAGTGCTTGGATATGGGCACTGGCGTGACGCGATCTCCATCGCGCATTATTTTACATGTTGTCTGGCGGTCATTGCTGTAGCTTACTCGTATCATATTCCTATTCAAGCTATAATTCGATTTCAATTTAGGCGTCGTTGTCGTCTATTCCATAGCGTTGGCGGCGAAAATCCAATAATGTGCCGATTTGTTTTTTTATGGCTTCGTAAACTTCTGCGTAATTTGATTAACGACCGAAACAACCATGAATGAATGTACGCAAACGAACGAACTTTTCAAGTGTTTTCTGAATTTTAATTCGTTATTTGTTGAAAATAAAAATAAAATGAAAGCGATATCGGCATATACAGAGCGGAAGTGGCTTTTGATTTCATTCTATTGAATTTCAATGGCACACTTCAGCACTTCCACAGCCGATCCGCGACGCAGTATGTTTATGGATAGTGGATAATGTGACTCATTTGGATGGGCGACACATCGTGTTAGCGCCATGATATCTAAGGCGTACTGACAAACCCAACTGCCCCACTAATACACACATACAAATAGACGTACATACTATATGTATATAAGCATATTTGAATGGCCATTTTGAGTGGTTTGATGCCTTTTCAACGATTCTTGATCGTAAAGAAAGCATATATGTTTTTTTTTGTTAGAAAAGTTAAGTCTTTTTTAATGTCTGTTGTTTTCTACCATGCTTTTACCTATATTATTCGTTCAAATGCCTACAAATTATTTTAAATTAAAAATATCGAAAAATAAACTGAGTACTTATGGTGCCATTAATAGATAAATTAAAAGGAGAGACTACAAAGTAACCTTACTTGCCCTTGAGATTTTGCATATTTTGAGGAAATGAAAACCTAATAACAATGTCAAATACTTTCAGTTACTCATCATTTAAGGGGTTATATACAGTTAGAATTTTCAAAAAATCTATTTTTTTTAATTTTTTTTTCTTAAGGGGTAACACCACTGTAGAAATTTCAAAAAATTGATTTTTTTTTATAAGCTTAAAAAATTCTTTGAACCTTTTAAAATAGAGAACAAAAAGTTTTGTACGTTACCGAAGTTTATTTCATAAATATTTTAAGCTTTTAACCAAGCGTTAGTGACTGCTACCTAACGACTTCTCCAAATTTCCAAACTTTAAACGCGTTTTTCTCAAAACACGTTTTCTGAAATTGGCACGCAACATTACTCAAACAATTTTAAATATTTTTAATCAAGTTTTTCACTACTTCTGTATAATAACCTTCTTAAGAGAAGAGCGTAGGGGATTTTCGATAGATTAATTTAAACGATTGTTATAATTATGTAAGTGCCGTTTTTTTAGTCCAAAATATGGTTTTTTCCTTCAAATGCTTGCTAATTCCACAAAAATAAATATTTTTTAAATCCCCTACGTGTTTCTCTAGCTATTCTTATCTAGATTAAGAAAAAAAATGTTTCTTTGTTCCAGATTAAAATTTGCACCCTCTGTGCTGCGTGCCGCGGAGCTCTTTCAAGAGAAACCACATTACAAAAATGTCTCCTATGCCGCCATTTTGTAAAATTTTTCGATCAAACTTTGTAGTTTTGTATTTTAGTATATAAGTAATAACTTCCCAAATCAGAGTGATTGTTTTCCCTTTCCTTCTATACAAAAAAATTCTTTAAAAATCGTGTTTATTTTACGCGTGTACAGTGGTGTTACCCCTTAAACTATACTATAAAGGTGAATGTCTGTACATTGTCCGCGCATCACCACGAAACGACAACACCAAATGACGTAAAAATTTTTATACATTCATATTTTCACCCAATGACGGTTATAGCCATGTTTTTATGATGGAACTCCCTTCCCACATCCCCCAGGCCGCGCCACCACTCTCATTCGTCACTAATAATCGAATATTTGCTTAAATTTAATCTAAAAAATCTTAGTTTTTCCTATTTCCCACTATTTATAGCCCACTCTAGACTTCATAATCCGCATAAGCTGTTCACCTATGACCCAAATGCAAAGTTCGAAAACGGTTTGAGATAGAAAATTAATAAAAATAATTTTGCTTGATATTTTTCTGATTGGTTGTTTTGGAGGGAAAGGGATAAAAATCGATTTTTTTTTTTTTGCATGTTATTGTAGTAAAACATTTCAAAAATACCGTGTTAAAATTTTAAGTCAATCCGAGCAAAACTTTTTAAGTTATAGAGCATAAAGCTGAGCCGCCTCAAACATCTCCCGAGATAACTTAAAACTTTAAACGCGGTTTTCTCGAACCTTTTTTTTTTTAAGTGCGTAGTCATTGGCATTTGAAAACTACTCAACCGATCCTTTTGAAATTTTGCACACATATTTTACATATAAAAAACCTCCCCCCAACGTTTTTTTTTGCCATTTTTTTTTATATTAAGGTGGTTTTACACCTACAAAATGGCGGCATTTTTTCGTCAAAAATCACTTTTTACTTCAAACGACTACCAAATGGCTGAAAATGAAAATAAATCGTCAAAATAAACGTTGGGAGGAAGTTTAACTCATACTTTAACTAAATTATTCGATTTTTTTGATTTCAGATGATTCTACGCTGAGATATGCTGACTACTGCAAAATGTGATTTTGAAAAGACGTCTACGTAAATGTGCTCTCATTCGCGCATTTTGCAATATTTTTACATGAAAATTTTATCAAATATTCTTGAAATGTTACTTTATAATATGCAACAACTTTTAATAAACTGACTTGAACCGTTTCGCTACAATAAATTCATGAAAAAAGTGTTTTTTTTAGCGTTTATCCCTTACCCCCCCTTTAGCTCGATATGACCACCTTTTGCCTTGACTATAGCCTTCAAATGGTCAAAAAATGAGTTACATGCTTCCCGAATATGATCTTGAGGTATTTTGACCTATTCTCGTATAATCCCAACATTTTTCCGGCCGGTTCGAAAACTGTGGAAATCGCTGCATACATGAAAGAATGGAGGCATCACTATTGTATTATATGAAGGCAATAGGAATTACACTTGGGCCCAATGCGCATTCATATGCCGAAAAAGATGAGTAGCGCGTGAAGATTTCCGATCTCAGAGCGCGCTGAGAGCCCCCGAGATGGAACAACGGCCCGCAGACAACATCAGCTCGAGCTATTAGAAGCTGCCGAAGCGGCGAAGGGGGTATTACATGGTCCTGGAATAGACAACTCCTATGTAAAGTGCTTTTCAAACTTTAAACGCGTTTTTCTCAAAATGGTGCTTTCAAAGTCGGTGACCAACATTACTCGAAAACGGCTAAAATGTTTGTCTCAAAATTCAACACAAGCTTCTTGAATATATTTTTTAGTAATTAATCGAAGTTTTTTTCTCACCGAAAAATTTTTTTTAATTAAAAATTTAAGGCCGAATTTTTGGTCAGAGAAACAAGTTCAGAAATATAGTGGTCCCCGTAAAACGAGTTTTTTTAAAGCAGCTCCCGGAGATCAGCTGTAGCTCCTTTCCAAATAAATATTTTTACTAATACTAAGTCTTAAAATACAGTTAAAAGATAAAATAATATGTGTACAAATTTTTAGATAAATTTAAAAATTTTCTCAGAAAAAATTCTGGAAAATTTGCCTTTATTCGGCCTTCTAACTGTATATAACCCCTTAAGGGGTTAGGGGTAGTCAGAATTTTCAAAAAATCGATTTTTTGTTTTTTGCATTTTCTTAAAGTATAATGTTTTAAAAATATTGTGTAAAAATTTGAAGTGAATCCGACAAATACTTTTCAAGTTATTCAACAATTAACAATGGGCGCTCGGCCGCTCCGGAGCCGATAGCAAAACTTTAAATGCGTTTTTCTCAAAACTATGTTTTTCAAACTGGTGAACACTGTAACTTAAAAACCGCTACGTAGATTTCAATAAAATTTATACAGCTTTTGAAAAACATAAAAAACTTGTTCCTGATCGAAGGATTTTTTTTTTTTTCAAAAATTTTGATTTATTTTTAACAATTAACTGTTGGTTTTTTTTTCTAAAATCTGGAAAAAATTTTCTGAGGCCGCCATTTTGTTCATTTTGAAAAAAAAAAAAGCTTCGATCCGGCTCGAGATTATCTATCAATAAAAATAATTTTTCTCATCCGATTGGTTTTAGATGAATCTGCAAGGACTTGTGATGTTCACCGCAAGGGACTTCTGGAGAAACGGGCTTCACACAATCAGCGATAACTTTTGCAATTATTAATTTTTTTTTTTTGAAATTTTGGTGAAGTCAAGTTAAAACATGATGTTTTTATGCTATGTTTTTATTTTTGTTAAATAAATTAATTAAGTAGCAAAAAAAAATTCGTGAAAATCATCATTTTTTCGGGCCTCTGACTACCCCTAACCCCTTAAGAGTTAACGTCACTCATTTTAGAATGACCTGCCATACTTCCATTAAGAATCGCGAAATTATAGTTAGAGGCCAGTAGAATTTTGTCATTTAACGTACATTCATGTATCTGTAAAAAACACTACCATTTATTTATTCCGGAATAATTTTATAGCATTTTCATGAAGTTATCAGACAATGGATAGGAATTAGTTTTTATGTTGCTACCTAGCTTTATAGGTGCCGGAACTTTTGTACTCTCCGTACTTGAGGTTTAGATACTTGTGCTCGCGATTGAAACCGCCACTGGCCATGGATTGTGTAAAATCTTTTGAGATATGTCTAGTCGTTCACCGGCTTATGGAGATGCTGTTGGATATCTGTTACCCAATTAGCTAAATTCCTTCTTACGCGTGGGATTGTTCTGCCCGTCAGGTTTCAACTACAACCTGACTACTTTATGGAACCCCAACCAGCATTGTCTAGTGCCCGAAGGTTAGAGTTGTAGGCAGTGATTGATAGTACGACCTATTATGGTGCTATAACAACTAGTCTGGTACTGTGCTATCGACTATTCGGAGAAATCTTGTTTGCAACTTGGTCTTTAATCATTATTTTTGCTGTAGAGGTATTAACATCCAAACTATATTCTTTGAGGGCTGAAGTCGAAACAAATCTATCTTTTTTGATGTGATACAGACTTGCCTTTGATTTTATTATTATTATATTATATTAAAAATTACGCTTCTGTTTTTGGGTTGAATGCTATATTTAATAGCACTTTCTCCATTTTCTTTGAGCACCCAAAGGCTTTTCTGTAGTTCTCGTCATCTTTATGAAGTGTGGGATTTTCCCAGTTTTTAACTTAAGGGGGTCTTCTGGTCTCGAGGCCCTGAAATGAAGGGTTTTTTTGGGGATTGATTGTGACAAATCCTGTGAATATTTAAAAAAAAAATTTTTTTTATTTTAAAGGTACATGTCTTAGCTTTTAAAAAATGGTTTTGACTTTGAAAAAAATTAACGACCTTGAAATGGCGCTGAAGACGTCCACCTCCAAACGAAACAGGTCTCCATTTTGGTCACGGTTTTTCCACCTGGGTAATCAGAAAGCAAAAATTAGACATGCGTTGTCTTCAGAGTTGCCCTGGTTAAGTTTTCCCGTGACAGATTTTTTTTTTTTAATTTTTTTCAAAAGTTATGCAACAATTTGCAAAAAAAATTTTTTTTTGCTCATTTTTTGAACTTTAAAAGGTTATAAAAATGGAATGAAAAAAAATTTCAAAAATCGTACACGGGGAAACTTAGCGGTAAGTTTTCCGAACCTTTTAAGACCAAAACCATTGAAATCGGAGTATAACTACTATGAAAAGTGTGACCAAAATGCTTAAAAAACACGATTTTCGGGGAAACGCGTTTAAAGATAAAGTTTATGATGAAAACGGCCGGAGGAGGGTACACTTCGGTGCCCAGAAAAATGTGAAAAAATGCGATTTTCAAAAAATCCTTTCTGTGGCGTATTCTCGCATAAACATACAACAAAATTATGCAAAAAAAAAATCGATTTTTTTTTCGCTGGAGACCAGAAGACCCCCTTAAATTACTTCTTATTCTTAAATATTTATAGGGTTGTTCAATAAGTGCGCTTCAACTTTTTTCCGATAGGGAGGGCGAACGATGCAATATTTTTTATTTTTCGCTTGTCATTTGTAAACTTCATTAGTATACATTTCATCATGGAACGCTACACACTTGAGCAACGATTGCAAATCGTGCAAATTTTTTATGAAAATAATCGTTCTGTTGCTCCTACTTTAAGGGCATTACGGCCATTTTACGGTCCATTTAACAAGCCGTCCCGTTTTGGGGTTATGTGAAGTCAATGGTCTACAGTAACAAGCCGGCGACTATTTGTGAGCTCAGAGCCAATATTGAACGCGAAATTGCTGGAATTTCGGCCGATTTATGCAAAAGAGTGGTCGAAAATTGGGTTCAACGATTGGACTTCGTAAAACGTGCACGCGGTGGTCATGCAATTCAATTCATCGAATTTCATACTTAAATGTATATGTTCAAACTCGATAATAAAAAAAAATTAGTTAAAAAAGTCAAACCGTTTGTGTTTTATTCAAAAAAGTTCGAAAGTTGAAGCGCTCTTACTGAAAAACCCTATACTTATTAGTTTAATATGAAATGTAATTTCCTTTGTTTTGTATTTTAGCGCAAGCTAAATACACTTGATTTAGCCTGCGGACACAGATATTTAAAATACCAAAGTGAAATGTTTGCAGTAATATGGAATAAAATTTTTGCATGTAATTTATAAGGTACAGTTAGTTTTCGAAATCTATAATAGTACATACAACGAAATAAATAAAGTGAATGTAAACACATACCTTTCATGTCCTTCTGTCATGATTTGTAATCAGAAAGATTCTAATATGGTAGCGTATTGTGTCGGTGGTCAATTTCACCATGATTAAAGCATAAAGACATTCAGAACTGCATAAACTTCCGACCGCCTGGACCCAACCGACTGGACCGACCGAACGCCTTCACTGCAGACCCAAAACCATGTAACTAATTGAAAGCAAGTTACAGCGGGAATTTTGGCTACGGACCAAACGAAGGACTTAACGAACGAACCCAGTGACTGACCAACGATCGCCCGATCGATGGATCCAGTGACCGACCGACTGGCCTCGTCTAACGTAGAGTTGTAAATATGTCGCTCAGTAATTATTTGATATGATGTGATTGTGATGATGGATAGAAGAGATTCGCGCTTCGCTGCTTTTTCTATATTTTTATTTTGTTATGAAATGGTTCACTAAAATGTATTTTTTTGGCACGTATTAATTGAAGACATTGGACATCGTCTGCTAAGGTGATGTTTTGGCCGCCGCTATCACTGTTCGTACGCAATTACAATAATTTACACACTTAACAACTGCGATTTTATCTTTCTCTAAAACCACTGTACGGAAGCTTATTTATGATTCACATTTCAGCCTAAAAAATCGTTTTTCAGAACACAAAATTAAACTGTTAAAAATTTTGTTGAATTGACACTCAGTTTTGCTATTCGTTTCAATTCTGGTGCTGCCACTTGACAACTCAGCGCAACACCTCATTGAAAAATTCTGCTTTGCAGTAATCAGTAATTGTTGTTGGCGGCGCCTTCAAACTTGTGGGCGATGCAGAAGTGGTTTTGACCAAAAATGATAGCCAAAAAACAAAAATTCTGTGCTACATTCATACCAACAACAATATCAATACTCGTAACAAGCAGAATGCGAAGAGGCAGACAGACCGTTCTGTGCCGACGACTCCAACACACATATTCAATTGAGACAGACAGCAGCAGCGACAACAGCCATCAACCAACAGAAAACAGAAAGCAGCAAACAGCAGATGGTAGATACAGCAATGAAATGTTGCTCCAGCAACTAAAAACCAACGCAACAGCAGCACTAAAAGTAATAACAACAACCACATCAACATGTGCAAAATAATGCTGCTGTGTTGTACTGCTGTACGCTTTAAAGCGCAGAAAATAAAAGATGAACAAGAGTAAAGCAGTAGAAGCAGAAATAAGAACAAGGTAGATTTTGGGCGATTTCTCTTATTTCTGCCTTTACTACTATTTCGTGGATGTAGGTGTTTTGTTGTTTTTGCTATGTTTTAGCGTCTGTTGCTGGAGTTGCTTGAAAATATATAAATATGTACATATCTACATATGTACTTTTATTGCGTGTCTTTTATCAATGTTGTTGCTCGCTCCAATTTCTCGTTGTGCTCAGCAGTTTTGCCTTAATTTTTTCACAATGAAATTTATGTACACACAGGAAAGTTTGTTGCTGGCTCTCTTTTTACGCATGTTTTTGCAGAGGAGAGAGCAAATGCTACTGCCGCTACTGCTACAACCTTCGTTGGCCAAAAAACTTCTGCGCGATTTTTTGCACGCAATTCGGCTCATCCTTTTCAATTTGCGTTTGAATAATTTTTTTTGGGTTGTTATTAAGAAGAATCTTCAATGATTTTGAGTGGAAAAGATTTAACAATTTAAGAATTTTTAGGGCCCATTAGTTAAGATTTTTTAAGACATTTTTGAATTACTTTTAAAGGGGAACTAATAGAAAGCTTTAACCATTACATATCTTTCGAGCTTGTTTTATGTGCCTCATCACCAATTTCATTCTTAGGTACACCTCGGTCCTTCATGCAATCATTGCGAAGTTTCGTATAGCCATCGCTGTCCTTTAATTCTTCGTAACACTTCTGGGCTGGGCATAAATTGACTTATCTCAAGTATTTAATTTTCCTCAGTTTGTACACACTATATTTTTCCCAATTGTAGTGTAAATGTAAATACATTCATTGTTAAAAGTCATTTATTTATCAACATCTTATTTAAAGGATTTAATTTTTTTTTGCAACTAATTGTTTAAATAGCTTTGAAAGTACATAGTATGTGGTACATAGGAAAACGCCATTGCTGCTGGGCGCGACGCTTGCAACAATCCCTAGCGTGTATCGGAATTTTTTCTCTATATTGGATAACGCGAACTGTCGGTTTTGGAAGAGCACTGAAAATTTTCACGCACGCACACGCACACGTACACTTGAGCTACATATGTGTATTTGCACTTGCACAGACACCACCGATGAATTTTCCCAACTTTTCCACTTCTGCTACTGCTTCTTCTTCTTCTTCAAATTTTCATCTGCTTCTGCAGATTTTTCAATCACCTCATTTCATTTTCAATTCCGATTTTCATACCTAACATTCACTTTATTCATCGTCAGGATCAATGCGACGTACTCTACATTATTAGTTTAACATTATTTATTTATTTTTTCCTTGATAAAAAAAAATTCCTGGACATTTTCGCCTTCACTACTATTCATTAACGTTCTCTGCGTCCCGTCTGTCCGCTGTGACTGCGACGTAACGCTGTAACTGCACCGCTGCTTGTCGTTTTCGTTTTCGTTGTCGTTGTCGCGGTCGCGGTCGTTACTCGTCGTTGCTCATTGTATAATTTCTCATATTTTCGTTTGCTTTTGACCCGATTTACACGAGGAGACATCTGGAAGGGAAACATTTTGTTCGGGGGTGAAGGACGGTCGGGGAAGAGAGAAGGGATTTTGTCTCCCGTACTCGGCGACACGCTTTGCTCTTCTTATTCGTATTTCCAATCTTTCCAATTTTTGACAGTTGCTTCATTCGTTTTCTCCTTTTGTGGGAGAAGGTTCTGAGTTACGTGTTGGTTTTCAATCAAACGGAAGATAACAACGATGACAAACATCCGAACGCTGCTTGAGAAATGCACGATTATTTTTGCTAGTAAATAGTTATGGGACATGTTTATGTTGATTTCTAATTTTTCCCTGCATTTCTAGATACTCAAGTTAATTTTAAGTTAATTATTTACATATGAAGTATTTTTAATTTAATTTTTTTTATTCAAGTATAAGAATTTATAAATATATTTCAATAAAAAAAAACAACAAATTATTTATTATTTGTTTGCAGTTTGCATTTTTCATTCATATATTTGTCGAACGCTCTCTGCTTTACATGTAAGCGCGTGCTAGAATACATCCGAACCAGACGATGCTAAAGTATTAAATGTCAAAATGTCGCGGAAACATTTTTACCCGTGTGAACGCGAATGAAACATCAAAAGAGAATTTCCAGTGTCTCCCTTCCAGATGTCTCCTCGTGTAAATCGGGTCTTTGCTTTTTCGCGTTTTCCATTCTAGTCGCTGGACTCGCACACAACATACAGGGTTGCAAATGGGGTAAAAGTTTTACCGATTTTATACATCAAATCTGTCTTAAAAATACCTTATCACATGTATATCAAATTCTTTTTATTTTAACCACCTTTCGTATGTAAATAATGTTAATAGAATTGAAACGGTATCGTTCGAAATTTAGGGCTTATGAAACTTATCATCCTATTGAGCATTGAGTATCAAAAGCCAATAGGATTTAGTTAAAATCGTATAAAAACAAAAACCATGTGATTCTTATTCGTTTGCTAATATAAAAAAAAGAACCATTGGGTCTTATTTCTTAAAACATTTTTATTGTACTTAATTTATATTTTTATTATATGTAGTATATACACAAAATACAATTTTAATATTACTTTTTTATTGTTAATACTATCAAAACCACGGCTACCCCAAACCCAAATATTTTCTGAATGAATTTCCTTTTAAAATCGTTTCGCATACAGAGATTGAGAGTCTCAAGCAATACGCATGTGCTGACATATCTATTTCTCAATGAAAATTGTTTTTGTTTTTGTAAGCGAAGTATGCAAATTTGACGTTCAGTCACTAATAGGACACATGCTCGCATCGAAAAACTATGCATTTTCTAATTATTAATATCAGATTTATAAAACTTAACACTTTTAACTAATTGCCAGACCATCTGTAGCAAACCTCAAACTCTTTGAGCGACAATAAAGAAACAACACCCATCTTGTATATATCGCAGTTTTTCTTTTTATGCTTGCTTTTTCTTTCGTTTCCCTTAAGGCATATTTATCTGTTTGACAACTCCTCTGTCAGTTTGTGAATTTCATTTTGCAGTGCAGCCAACCTATCAGCAACAATTTCTTTTTCGTTCGATGTGCGTACATTTGATGACTTAAGGCAGTCGGTAATTTAGAAAAACTGCAAATTTGTGTTTTCAATATGGCTAAAAAGAAAAGTGAGGAGTACGGAGCCGACGGAAATGATGGCGATTATGAAGAGGAGCCAAATTTCGACGATCCAGAGGGATATGTGGACGACATCCCTGATGAAGGTAAGTGCCAGCGCAGCACCGTTTTGCCGCTGCAGATGAATGAATTTGCACGCCAAGCACCGTATATGCAACATAACCTCAAAAATGGTCAATGAGCGCAGAAAATTGAATAATTTGGAAAATTGTCCAACAAATTTGACTAAGAAATGACTTTTTGTGGTATTCATTGTTTATAATTATGGTAAGAAAGAAATTATTTAATTTGCAGAACTTTTGGCCAACATGTTGGCCCAGCGGCCCTTGGAGACAGATGGCGTTGAAAGTGTTGTTGTTGTCGACAACATTCCAAAAGTAGAGCCATCTCGTTTGGAAAAATTGAAATCCGTTATTCAAAAATTATTCTCACAGTGCGGTGAGATAGTGAATGTTGTATTTCCTGTTGACGATGAAGGTAAAACGAAAGGATATGCGTTTATGGAATACAAAAACGCAAGCATGGCTGAGGAGGCCGTAAAAGGTTTGAATAACCATCGCCTTGATAAAAACCATACTTTCGCCGTTAATTTGTTTACCGATTTTCAGAAGTAAGTTAAAAAAATAATGAACTGAAGTTATAAAAGATTTGCTACGTGTACACTTTCTTTTTATTAGGTATGAGAACATCCCCGAAAAGTGGGAGCCTCCTACTCCGCAACCCTTTAAAGTTCAGAATGATTTGTACAATTTCGTCACGGATCCGGACGCTTACGATCAATTCAGTGTCGCCGCTGAAACAGCTCCAAACTCCGTGCAAGTTTCATTCTGGCAAAACACTCTTCCTGAACCCACTGAATTGGAGGCTCGTGAACGTTTTACTGATACATTTGTGAAATGGTCGCCACTTGGAACCTATGTAGTCACATTCCACAAACCCGGTGTGGCTATTTGGGGCGGCAGTAGCTTCCAAAAAATTCAGAAATTCCCGCATCCAAGCACGCAATTTGTGGAGTTCTCACCTTGTGAGAATTACCTTGTCACCTACGGACCTACGCCCACTGGTCAAAAGGTCATTATTTGGGATATACGTACCGGTGTTGAAAAACGTTCATTCGTCGCAGATGGCATGTCTGTTTTATCGATGTTCCGCTGGTCTCACGACGATAGGTACGTCGCACGGTTGGGTGATAATTCAATTCACATTTACGAAACGCCATCATTTTACTTACTTGACCTTAAGTCGATCAAAATTCCTGGAATTCGCGGCTTTTCATGGTCCCCAACGGACAATGTTATCGCATACTGGGTGGAAGAACAAAACCAGATACCCGCCCGTGTCACACTTATGGAGATTCCCAAGAAACGTGAAATACGAAATAAAAACCTCTTCCATGTGGCCGACTGTAAGTTACATTGGCAGAAATCTGGTGACTATCTTTGCGTTAAAGTCGATCGTTACTCGAAATTAAAGAAGGATAAGAAAGAATTGGATGTGAAATTCCTCGGTATGTTCTACAATTTCGAAATTTTCCATATGCGCGAGAAGGAAATCCCAGTTGATTCAGTAGAAATTCGTGAATTGATTCTCGCCTTTGCTTGGGAGCCTATAGGTAATAAATTCTCCATTATCCATGGTGAGCAGAGTAACGCAAACGTTAGTTTCTATGAGGTGAACAAAGGTGTGAAGCCAACACTTGTTAAGAAGTTGGAAAAGAAATCATGCACGCACTTGTTCTGGTCACCACGAGGCCAATTCATTGTAATGGCAAATCTTTCTATGGGCACCTTTGAGTTTGTAGACACCAATAACGATTTCATTATATCTGCATCACCTGATCATTTCCGCGCATCTGAAGTCGAATGGGATCCAACTGGTCGCTATGTTGTGACTGGAGTTTCGGCGTGGAAGGTAAAAGAGGATACTGGCTTCAACATGTACACCTTCCAAGGACGTATCATACGACGTACAATACTGAAGAATTTCGTGCAATTCTTATGGCGTCCACGCCTGCCCACATTGTTAACTGAAGCACAACAAAAGGAAATCAAGAAAAATTTGAAGAAATACTATCCAATATTCGAACAAAAGGATCGCTTACGCCTTACACGCGCATCTAAGGAATTGCTCGAAAAACGGTCACAATTGCGCGAACAGTTCATGGAGTACCGCAACAAGCGCATTGCCGAATGGAAAGAGCAAAAGAGCCGCCGCCTGCAGCTCAGAAATCGTAAGAATAAAATACGCAAAAACAAAAAAACAAAAACAACGGTTATATCAATTGTGAATACGTTTTGTTTCTTTACAGATATTGACACTGATAATTTAAATACGGAAGAAGTTGATGAGGAGATCGTTGAATTTTTAGTCAAGGAAGAAGTAACTGTGCTCGAGTAGTCGAACAATATTTCCGCAGTTTTCCAATAAAGCAAACGCCTTTGCAATTGACTTACAAAGGCGTTGAGACTTACAAAAAGAACAACAACAATAACGGCAAAAATATCCATTACGTATACATAAAAACAAACCTTGTGTTTAAGCTCAAAAATATAAAATACAATATTTATTCATCAAAATTGATTGAACAAACAAAGTAAGAGCGAAACAAGCCATCAATACTTAGCAAAACAAAAAAAAAAGGATAATAAACGCTAAACGAGCTTGTTTTTATTATTTATACTTATAAAATAGTTCTTTCAGACGCATTTGGCATACTCAATTTACACGCTGCACGCGTAACTGGCGCATTTACGTACAACAACAACTGCGTCCCATTTTGTATACTTTCACTTAAAACTATTTTCGATACTATATCAAAATTGAATTGCAATTTTCTCAGACGTTTTTACGCAGCTCCCTCCGTAACACTGTTTTGTATAGTAATTTTTACAATATAAAGCATTGAAATTCATTTTAACTAAAAATATATATATACAAACACATTTTATTATTTTATTCTTCTTTGTAATTAACTTTATTTCAATACGAATGAATCGTATCAGTACACATACACATACATTTACACTTATATATAGAAATGCAGTTTTCTCAAAAATGTTAGAACATCTAGTGAATGTCTCCCTTTGTAGTTATGCTGTACTCATTATGATAATTTTTAACAAAATTAAATATAAATTTGCATTATATTTGTATGCCTTAAGCAAAAGAAAAACGAAAAAACAACAAAAAGTAAATCTTTTATTTAGTATGCAAATGGCGTGAAGAAAGGCTAAAGGCGAAAGGCGAGTGTAAGATTGTAGAGGGAGAGTTGAGTTGTCGGTATTCGTTAAGGTGAAAGTAACTGCAAATGTTTTGTTTAAAAAAGGGTATGAAATACGGAAAGAGAAGGATGATTCTGTAAGTATTCAAAAGAGGTTAAAAATTTTATAAATGTAAGTTAGAATGAAAATATTCTTCACTAAAATGTTATAAGATTGTCTAGGTGGAATAAATAAAAATAATAATCTGTGCCAGATGCATTAGCATTACGAAGTTTCTACGCTCTGGAAGCCTTCCATTTTCGAGCCAACACAAAATTTTTTTTTATTATTTTTACTGTTAAGCAAATCTTTATAACATCAAAGTTACTGCTACAAGAACACATAAAAAGCCTGATACACACATAAAGTAAATTTTTTGAAGAATCTTAATTGTAATCTTCTATACTATAAAGGTGAATGTCTGTACGTTGTCCGCGCATCACTACAAAACGACAACACCAAAGGTGCTTAGGTTGCACAAATCGTTTCCACGACAGTCGGTTCTACGTTACCGAAACGACCCGGATTTATATCCGGCCAAGGACTGTCACTCCAGCAGCATTCCCCGTATGTAAGTATGGGGAATGTTTATGCTGCTACAACAACAAACAACAACAGGTTGCACAAATGAAGGGATTTATATCGGGTGGATGTCGTAGATGCCCCAAATCATCAGCTGGCAAGAACTGAAGCAAAATAGGTACGGTGCACTAGACAAGGCTAGTTTACTGGAAGGCTCCCCGCACCATACTAACCACTTTTTCACATACGCCATCTGGCACCTCTCTTCCTCTGGACTCAACCTGTCAAAACAAAAAGTTTTCCCGGGCCTGCTGTTGTTGTTGCTGTTGTAGCAGTAACTTTGTTAAGTTGATGCTAGACGAAGACGACCGGCAATCAACAGCGCTCTTGTTGTTGTTGCAGTAGTATAAATTGTATTAGTATAAATGTTGTTGTTGCACGTGTGCGGGGAATGGTGTCTGAGTGACAAGCTTGGCGCTTACACCCTTTTTTGGGTGTTTGGCCGAGCTCCTCCTCCTATTTGACGCGTGCGTCTTGATGTTGTTTTCACAAATGCAGGGACGTACAGTTTTAAGCCGACTCCGAACGGCAAATGGTTTTTTTATCAGGAAATTTTTCATGGCAGAAATACACTCTAGGGCTTGCCATTACCTGCCGAGGGGCAACCGGTATTAGAAAACAAACTTTTTTCATTTTGGTGTTTCACGGAGATTCGAACCTCCGAATTACGAATGGTATTCACGCACCAACACATTCGGCTACGGCAACCGCAACCGAGTGACAAACCCTTAGCGGGATATAAATCCGGGTAATTCCGGTAACATAGCACCGACTGTCGTGGGAATGTCAGGATTGCTCTAGATCCTTCTAGTGGAGAGAGTTGGTTTGCACAACAACAGTAAAATTCCTCAAAAACCAAAATTGCTGAATAATTTCAAAAAGGCTGCCTTAGGAAAAAATTACTCAACCCTTACGATTACTTGCGTTAAGTTATAAAACAATGTTACCTTGGAAACCCACTAAAACGGTAAACAGTTCACCATACACAACAAACACAAAGATAAGATTGTGAAAGCTTCCGCGTGCAATAAATTAAATTAAATTTACAATAAATTTCTAATAAAAACGCAACAAAAACAAAATGAGCGGTAGTCCCTCCCAACGCACAAAGAAGAAACCAAAAGGTAATCGTCCGAAGAATCAGACGCATATAAATCGCACCAAATCGAAGCGCCGCAAATCGCGACCCACACGCGAGTATCAGAATAATGAACGCGAAGTGCAGGTGCTTTTGGAGAACACAAGTCTTTCGATCGACAGCAGTCCACAGTCTCGACAAACAGATGAGTTAACGCGCAGCTTGGATTTCTTTTGCCGCACCAGCGAGGAGGAATTGATACCTTCGGCAAGCTCAATGCGTAAGATGGCATTGAAAAGAGAACTCGTTGAACAGCAAGCGCTTATTGAAGACGGCAGTCTCGACGAGGGAGCTGATGAGGAGGTCATTCAGCGGCAGGGTGAGCTCACGAGCACCGATTACGATGATGAGGATGCGACTAGTGACAGCGCGCCAACCGTGTCGCCTTCATCTGCGCAGCAACGCGAGCATACTGCTTCCACATATATACAAATCGATAACGATGTGTTGGTGCTACTGCAAGCGGGTGAAAAATTCATGCCGGACACCGCATTACTCTTCAAACCAACCACCAAATTGACGCCGGATGTCGCCTTGCTTGCACGTAGTGTTGGCGACGCCTTAGAAGACGGTAAACCGCAGCCCTTGCACGCCAACACCTGTCGCATGCTGAGTCGTCATCAGGTAGAGCAACGCGCACGCGATAAACCGATCTCCAAAGTATTAGTAGAACAGCTCAAGCGCGCACAATCAATGGCATCACTTTACATGAAAGATCGTACACTTTATCGCAGTTTTTGCGCGCATAAATTCCATCCGATCTTCTGCGAACCGACGCGGCAACCAGTTGAGATACCCACTCGTAAATTTGTGCGCATTTTCCTGAAGGAGCTACTCTTCACCGCGCATCCACAGCTGCTGGAGGAACATCAGCTCTCGAATGCATTGGAAGAGCTCTATGCGGAGCATGCACAGCGACAGCAGCAACGCGTTTGTGAGAAATTGCGCGCACAGCTGCAAACGGAGCGTCGTGTAGTCAATGAACTGTTGCAGCGCGAGTCGAACAGCGACGCTGAACTGGATTCGGCGGCAACAAAGGAGCGACGTGCGCGTCATATAGAGCAGCAATTGCTGGGTGTGCGCGCACTACGCGACACTCTTTATGAGGAAGAGGCGTATTCCAAGCAGCTACTCAAAGAAATACTCGACACTTGGATGCGTTTGAAGCAATTACGCAAAACCCAAGCATATCAGTGCACGCGTTTCAAATTGCGCATTAGGGTGGAGGATGCAGCCAACGCGGCGGAGGAAAGTCAACGCTGGGCGGAACGCTTCGAAACGGATTTGAATGAGATTTATCGTGAGGAACTGGAGATTTACTATCGTACAAAACGACTGTGGAAGACGCGTGACCGGCAGGCAGACATAGCGGAGCTGCCGATCAAGCCACGCAAACCGGACATTACACAGCTATCCACGGAGCTGCGGGCAAAGCTGGCCGAATGCTTGGGTGCGCCGGGTGAACCGAAAATCGAGGTGCAACTGCAACGCGTGTGCGAAGAAGAATTCTACAATTTGCCCGGCTTACGGCGCCTCAAAAGCTTCTTTATGAAAATTTACTTTGATGACGAGTTTGTAGGCGCGACGCGCAGTTATCGGATTGAACCCGATTTGCGACTGCCAATGAACGAAGTTTTTGGGATATTTTTGGAACGGCGCATGCCGGAGGATATACGAGTCGCGGTAAAAGCGGCGACCTTGCCTAGATATATATACATGTTTCGACTTTTTAATGCATTTTTTTTTTTGCAGCTTTACGAAAAATTTCGCTTGCATGCAGCGCGCAAAGTCGTCGACATTCAGGTGCCAATACCGCACGCGCTACAAACCGCCGACACCGAGGAGCAACGCGTCGCGTTTGAAACACAAAAGTCAATAAATATCAGTGGGCGTCTCACCATACGATTTCACTGCGAGGAGCAAACACAGTTTGGTGCACACTGGCATGTTCCAAGTACCGCTGTTTCACTTCCAAACCCAACCAGAAGTCAAGCAAGAGCTCGAGAATGGCATGCGGAGAAATTGCTTGCGCACTTAGATGAAAATGCGCAGCACACTGATGACGATATGACAATGGATGCAGCCGAACCCGCCGAGACGTCCCCAGAGCAATTGCCCCAAACGTGCACCTTTGAAGAGGAATTGCTGCAATTCTGTGCCATCGAAGAGTTGGAACACAATCGACGCTTCAAATTGTTGCGTTCGCGTTATTTAAAAAATGATGCGCGTACACGTGATTTGCGCTTTATTGCGGCGCTTGATAATGAGATTGAATTCGATTGGTCCGATAAGGAGGCGGCTGTTATCGAAGCGGGCGACTGGATGGATCCTATAGATTTGCACAAGCATGAAGGAAAGAAATATCTAAAACAACTCTATGAAGCGATACGTAGTCAGTGTGCGCGTTTGAGCACAGCAGCGGCCAGCGCGGAGCAACTGCTAATCGGAGATGTGCCGGCTAGTTGGAGGTACTTTATGAAAAAGGGATTCTATGAAAATTTTAAATAAATAACTTTTTTTTCACTTTCATCACAGCACATTCTTTCAAGCTTTGAGTTTGATTTTTAATCCTAAACGCTCATTGAGCGCGCCACTCAGCCATCAGACACCTACGGCGCATGCGCTCGCTTTGGATATGGATATTTGTCAAAATTTCAAAATTGTCTTGAACGTTGTGCGCGCTACCGGGATACCAGTGCGCATACCGAACTCAATGGATAACGAGAGTAAAGAGCGCAGCAACGAGAGCCCAAATATGTTCGTGACTCAGCGTAAGTTTTGATGGGGTGGGATATTTCGTTTGTACAGCAAACTCGAAAGCTCTTAAGGGGTTATATACACTTAGAAGGCCGAAAAAAGAGAGTTTTCCAGAATTTTTTCTGAGAAAACTTTTAAATTTATTGAACTAAAAATTTGTACACATATTCTGTTATCTTTTCATTGTATTCTAAGACTTAGGTTAGGTTAGGTTGAAGCGGTTGTCCTGTGGGACACACTCAGGCTCATAGCCCATTGTGATGCCGCGTGGGGAGCTTGTCCCTATCTCTCCTAAAACCAGTGTGTGTTTTTCAAAAATTTTAAAATATCTCTGATTTCTATAGTACTGAGGTCTTCTAGCTCATTAAAAAATTGTCTACCCAGAATAGTAAACCTCCGCCTGGATAGAGCAGGGCAGTGGCACAGTAGGTGCGAGATTGTCTCTTCCTCGTCCTCATCTAGACAACTTCTACAGAAGTCATGTGTTTGCACACCCATCCTTTGGGCGTGCCTACCTATTAGGCAGTGCCCCGTTATGACTGAGATCAATGTGCTAAGACTGTGTTTATTTTGGCTTAGCAGAGATTCTGTGCGTTTAGCATTTAGAGTTGGCCAAAGTTGACGGGCGATTTTGCAGGTTGCTTCATTTCGCCATCTTTCGTTTGCTTTCTTTACAATTTCTTCAAGGATGTGTAGCTTACATGTTTGTAAGGGTATCCCTATGTCATTATCTATGTGCTCGTCAGACAGTTTAGTGCCGAGTCTTGCTAGTTCATCGGCTCTACAGTTACCCTCAATGTCGCGATGGCCAGGAACCCATGTTACCTTTAGGTGAAATGACTCAGCTATCTCGTTAAGAGATGTGCGGCATTTCATGGCTACCTTGGATGTTGTCGACTGTTTTGTGAGGGATTTTATCGCCGCTTGGCTATCAGTGAAAATGTAGATATCATTTTCGGATATCGCATCACACTGTATCAGTGTCGCGGCTTTTATTATTGCCATCAGTTCAGCCTGAAAGACACTACAGTAGTCGGGGAGCCGAAAACTGAAGGAGATCCCCAGATGTTCAGAATATACCCCTCCGCCTACCCTGCCCTCGAGCTTTGAGCCATCTGTGTAAACATGGATGGAGTCGCCCTGTCTCGCGTCGTCCCGTTCCCACTCTTCCCTTGAGGGTAGGAGGGTCGTAAACGATGTAATGGCAAGTATAGGCGGGAGTGCATAGTCCACCAGTTCGGGAAGCCCCAGAGTGCCAGCCAGGATTTTAACGTGGCCATAATCCGTGTTTGACCACTTGTTTAGAGTGTTCAGCCTTATTGCCGCACTGCGTGCGTTATATATCGCCTGCAGATCTACCGGCAGGAAGTTTAATGTCGCATATAATGCTTTCGATGGTGTGGTTGAAATGGCGCCGGTTATCAGAACAGATGCTAGTCTTTGCACCTTGTCAAGTTTCTTGATGTTCACAGCCTTCTGAAGGGCATCCCACCATATTACTATACCGTAGTAGAGAATTGGCCTAACCACTGCTGTGTAGAGCCAATGTATCATTCTGGGTTCCAATCCCCATTTCTTCCCAATGAGCCTTCCGCAGGAGTACATTGCGGTCATAGTTTTTCGTGCTCTGTCTGCGACTGTGAGCCCCCAATTTAGTTTCCTATCTAGTATAAGTCCTAGATACTTTGCCCTTTCTATTACTCTAAGTGGTTTCCCTCCTAGGAATATTTGTTGAAGAGTAGGTGTTTTGTGTTTCCTACTAAAAAGTATCAGATCCGTTTTTTCCTGATTCACCTCTAGTCCTCGACTTTTACACCAAAGTGATAGTCTGTTGAGAGATCTTTGTTGGAGGTCACATAATGTTGGACGGTGTTTCCCCGAGATTGCTATTACAATATCATCGGCATATGATATTATTTTACCTCCAATTTTTTCCAGTTCTTGTAGAAGATTGTTGACAGTTAGGTTCCACAGAAGTGGAGAAATTACCCCACCTTGGGGTGTACCCCTGATCGGAAATTTTTTAACAAATGTGTCACCCAAGTTTGCGGTTTTTAGGTGACCGCATCGCAGTTTTTAGGTGACCAGTTGACATCATCTATTCCACTGATTATTCGATTTTATTGTTTCAAGAATTTATTCAAGCAGAAAGTGGGACACTTTGCTAATTTTTAACCACAAACTAAATTTCTAACATATAACGGGTTTCCTTTTCATTACCAAAGTCAAAAAAGTCGATCGTTCAAATCCCAAATTCTTACTGATGCTCGTTAACCGTCCGTTGGGCACCCGGGACTCGCCAGACTTGACTTAACTAACGACTTCAGCTTCCATGTAGCTTCCTAAAATTCAATTTTCTATCTTTTTATGGACATAATCCATTAAAAAGAATCTTCGTGCAGGAAGAAATAAAGCCAGACCCGGATGCTCAGCCGAAGGTTTTAAAAAAGGTGTCCAACAGAGTGCGAATTCTGTAATTTGTTATAATACAAGCCGACGCTTGCTGGATTAACAGATACAGCTACCGAATAAGACGACGACTTTGATATGTTCGGTTTGAGTACCGCTATTTCAAAGGATTTTATTTTTCCTAGGGTTGGTATCCCCTTGACAACCTGCGCTCTACTCCTGGAAGGATGGGCTTTGCACCAACTCAGCGAGATTTGGGCAAGTACACGTACGTGTAATGTCGTGAAATCCTTCTGGTCATATTTGGGTCGAAGGTGTTCTAGGGATATTCTGAGGATGACAAAATCTTAGCTCGCAAATTTTGTGGCATACATGCCGTGAGACTCGGAATTATTCGAGTCCTTTTTGCGCCAGCTGTATGGAAGATGAGGTGGGACCATCTCAGCGCCTGCTCCTTAGCTGCCCCGCTCTCGCAGGACTAAGATTCAAGCATCTTGGTTCTCACTTCTTTTCTACGCCTGCTGACATAGGAGGTCTTGATATCAAAAATCTGATGAATTTCATTAGCAGCATAAAACGGCTAACACAGCCGCAAATTAGTCACCGTTCATAGTCCACAAATACTCAACCCCCCCACCCCTCTCCTTTTCGTGCTATCATTTTCACCTAATTTTTTCCCCCCCTTACAATGGTATCACAAAGGATGAACCAAACTTCTTTCGTCCAAGTGGGTCCACTTTCTGGGCAAACATTACAACCTAACCTAACCTAATCTAGGGTTTGTAAATTTCTAGTAAAAAGTCTTACATCTTATGCTTTCAGTTTATAAATACTCCAACGTCCGTCCTTTCATCGCTTTAAGCTACAAAGATAAATTTTGCCGCTCACTTACCGTCGAGGGCTCAAATCCGACATGGAATGAGCAGCTCATTTTGCAGTTGAGGTAGTTTACCGACCACTTGAACTTATTTTTGCGTTTTTCACCCAACGTCCTCTTATATCTTCTATGCATAATTCATTAGCGGTAGCTTAACTGATCTCCGCGATGATCTCAAGATTTCGCTCTTCGATGAAGTAATCGAGAATCATGTTAACGACGACCTTAGCATCCGGAATGTGGATATTTATCAGCGCATACAAACAAATTGGTTGGGAGAATATCGCTTCCCAATCCACGCACTGCTGGTGCAACAAAAGGTATCTAGGATGTGTGAGGCTGAGATGCAGCCCGATCATTGATGCAACAACTATCTGTATTCTCTCTTAATTTCCAGCTTGAGGGCGTCATCGAGCTGAACATACCCAAAGTGCTGCTCGGCTACAAACAGCCTACGTTGGAGCACCTCACCTCTCAAGCCGATGTGAATATAACTATCGAACAATTCCCAGAAATAAAAGAAACTGTACGTCTTTGGTTTTACATGAGCATTGAGCCGCTTGTGACGCTGCCGCGCATAAATATCGCTTGCCTGGAGTGTGCTGAACTGAAGGAAGTGCGTCATCATCTGCAACAGTGGTGTTTGCAAGTGCAGGAGCTGCGTCCCCAACGTTACATTGAACCATTGGTTTGTACGGCGGAAGGCAAACGTGTATGTTTGACGCGTCTCTTAGGGCCAGTGCCGCTGCCATTGGAGGCGAGCGAACAGCAATTGGAGTTGGCTTGCCGTTTCGTCTCACTATTGAATGTGTTGAAGGGCTATGATGCCTGCCTGCCCTTCGAAGGCGTTTGGTTGAATAATCAAAGTGTTTTGGATACCAACTGGGGTACGGTAAAAGATTTGGGTGTGCTGCTATGCAATTTGCTGCTCAGCATTGGTATGAACTGTTGGTTGGTACTTGGTCACGCCATACCATATGGTGAGTGCACCTTTGTATTATATAGAAGTGAAGAGGGTGAGTTGCAGCTAATCGATCCCTGTAACGGCAAACGTTATGGCACACTAGACGTCTTCTGTCCATTGAATAAGATTTGCCTTGTGGTGGCGCAGGACAATGTGAGTGTTCATATACACGGATATGAAAAGGCGGAAATATGTCTAAAAACGAATTTTCTTTTTTTATTTTTTGTCAATTATATACAGTTATATTGTAACATTCAGGCGGAATCGCGTGTAACAATGACCAATTTCAACTTGAACGACACGTCCTGTTGGCTGCCCGCCTTCAGCAAACGCAGTCCGGCTCCTTTGGGCGGCATACAAAAATTGAACTATAACTACCAGCTCTCTTTTAACACTTTCGAATTGAAGCGAAATATTGAGCGCAAGATAATGAAAAAAGTGAATTCGTGGCGAACAATGCGTAAAACCATTTGGAATCGGTGAGTTGGAAATTGAGCCCCTAGTCCCTGTCTTTATTGTATAAAGACTCATTTAGAAAAAATTGGTTTTATAAAATAGCAAATTTTAGACTTTTCTCTTGCAAACTAAAATAGTTTAACTAATTTAAATTACAATTAAGTCTTTCCCTAAAGTAATAAAAAAATTGCTTTATATAAATGTAAGAATTTTTTTACTTAAAAATGTTTCATCTTTAAAATAAGTTTTTTCCTTAAATTAAAAGTAACATTTTTGAACTATGTACTATATCTGTGGTCATGATTCAATTATTAAAGGTTTGCTCACTTGTGACATTAGAATTTTGACACTCCCTTACAAAAGGTTGCATTTAAGAAGGGTGAGAAAGGGGGAAAAATTAAATCCCTCTTGATGATAATAGTAGCAAAAACGTACTTTTTTATTTAAATGGAAATAAGCTGCAAACGGTTTAAAACATAATTTAAAATTAATATTTGAACGTAAATAAGTTATTTTAAAATTCATTGTTCATGCACAAAGTAAATTTAATTCCATATACCATACATATGTACATACATATGTAGTGTATAAGCAAATATATGGTGCAAATAGGAGTTTTTAGCAGAATTTGTCTAATGAGAACTAAAACACAAAATAGTTAAAATAAGTCCAATAATTCATTTGTTGTTGTGATTACGAGAGCATTAACATTACCCATACATGTTGGGACATAACTCCGCGTTGGTCCGGTAACGAAGTACCGACTGCGGTGCGATAGGCAAATAGGGTCATAATAAATTATTTCATAGAAGAAGCAGATTCATCATAAATTTAATTGACTAAAAACACACTTTAACATACTTACGCCATACTAGACTCCGTTTTACCTACGTAAATTTATAGTTTTGATACCCAAGTAAAAATTGTTCGTATGTTACTACCTACTTGAAAACAGATTGTACTGTATTTAAGGGATTTTTTAAAAATGCCTTTTATTACGCAAGGATTTGTTTAAATGTTTAATTCGTTGGTACATTCTAGTTTTAAAGAAAAGCTTCTTGACGTCGCCGCTGACATTTACGTGTTCCGAACACGCGATCAATTTTTCCAAATAGCTGTCGCAGTGCCGAATAGTTCTCCCGTTAAAATTCTGGAATACAAGCCCCAATTGTTTTGTTGTGTTTAGAAAACTGGTGCAAGGCTTGGTTAAGCCTCCTCCGGACACTTCATCAACCCAAGTGAAGGTAGGCTCATTGGAAATGTGCTCTGTCAGTCCCAGCTTTCTTATGATGAAGCCTGCAACATATTCAATGGCGTCCTCGTGGAGACTATCCAACTTTTCTCCCTGTTGAAACTCGTTGGGAAATGCTACCTCGCTGCAAAACGAGAATTCCTCCAATAACATCTCATCATCAGAAAGAAATCTTTTCAGGCTCTCGACTGATGTATCACTCAGACGAAGCCATTCGGTTTCATCTGATTCGACGTTACCACGAGCAGCAAAACTTACAGTGTTGCGGGCTGTGATTAATTACATAATGATAAATGTACTTTTGTTCATAACTTATGTATTTTTAAAGCACCCTTACCTAGTAAGTGCTTCCGCAACCTATATTTGAAATGTATGGGGCTCGGATTGTCAAAAAGCCCACCTTTCGCGCGCATTGACCCAAAAAAATGCTCTATGATATCCTGGTTTAATCGAAAGGTCAGGATATATTGAATGTCATAGTGGTCATGGACATATCTGTACAAATCTCTGAGCGAGTTGTTGCTCATTAGCACACCCTTTTGAAAGGGTAGCATCGTTTTGCGTCCAAAAGCCCTTGTGTTGTGCATATACGAATCCATTCTTTCCAAAAATGGTAGTTGGTGCACCAAATCCATTCCGAAAGGCTTTTTTGTTGGCATGGATTGAAAATTTGTGAATTTCCGGTTGAATATGTCGAACCAGTCGTTCACAATCGATATAAACTCAGCTGTTTCGATCGCATCTTTACTTTTCTAACTACCAAGTACTCATGTATAATCATTGCACTCAAATTACACAACAACCGGACCAAAGTTTGTGTTCACCATAACACATTGAAACTAAAGTAAAATCCATACATAAACTTAAATAATCCAGCGCAGACAAATAATATGCCCCGGTTGTTTTATTTTTTGACATGTACAATAAAATTTAAAAGAACATCGGTTATTGTTTTCTGTTTGCTTTATTGATTAACTTGTAGCTTAAATTATCATCAATTTACTAAAGCTAATTTTATCATTATTTAAATATTAAATATTATATATAAAATAAAACTATATAACTTTTACGCTAAAGAAAACAGACAACATACTATATTCCCGACAAAAAAAAGTAACGCAAAATTTATATACATATGTACATACCAATTAGGATATGGGCTTTAAGAACGAGTGGCTCTGTAGATGGGCAATTGGAAACTTGTAAACGAAAAGGTCCACCCTTTATATAATTTCAAAGTCTATTGGCCATTAGTTTGAACTTACCTGTTTGTTTGTATGTCGCACTTGCAAAACGGTTGTGCTGCACTCTGGCAGGAAAACGGTTACGAACAGATTCACTTAACACTGTAAAGCACGGAATAAGTGGCTCTGTACGCGGACAGTTGGAAATCTGTAAACAAAAAGGTTCACTCTTTATATAATTTCAAAGTCTATTGGCCATTAGTTTTAACTTACGTGTTTGTGTTTGTATGACGCAGGAAAACGATTAAAAACAGCTTCAGTCGCAAGCAGGCACAGTAAAAGGCTCAAATTAGCACGGAAATAACCTAATGAATGCAAAATTATAATTTATTTATTGAATAATATGTATTTACTAAAAACTTACTCAAATTCACGAATTCAGAAATTCAAATGTTAGCGAATTCGAAGAAATCAAATAGCAATGATGCCAACGGTTATGTTTGTTCTACAAATTTTACTTTTGCTCCACTTTTACTTACAATCTCTTGAGTTAGCAACACAGTTTCTTGCTAAGGGAGCCGATTTGTCAAGAGAGAACGAGAAAGCTGTTTACTGAGCAAACCTTTAATAATTGAATCATGATCTGTGGTTACAATCAGTAACGAAAATCATATATACAGTCTGTGTCAGAAGAAAAAAACCTGGTTTTTTTGACGTGATAACGTCTTATAATTCGATTTAGCCGGCTGCACGCACGAAAAAATGTGTCGTTACCTTACTCATTTGTCGTTACCTTGTTCATTTATCGTTACCTTGCTCATTAGTGTTACCTTGCTCATTGCCGTTACCTTGCTCATTTGTCGTTACCTTGCTCATTGCCGTTACCTTGCATGAACTGCAAGCGAAAGCGCGGAACGAACGACAAAGCAAACAAAGCAAACGAACGGCAACGTTCGACATCTTGCTCTCTCCTACTTAAGTGAGCGTATATATATATGTATATGCGCATATATGCGCATAAATTCACGTATTTGTATTTGCATATGCCTTCTTATTGATTATTATTAATTTGATTTACTTGAAGGATAGAAATAGAAAATAAAATATAAGAAAATAAAACCAAGTTTGTTAATAATACCTGTTGTTTTAATGTTATTATTATTTTTTGACGTGATAACGTCTAATAATTCTATGTAGCCGGCTGCACGCACCAAAAAATGCGTCGTTATCTTGCTCATGCGTCGTTACCTTGCTTGAACAGCATGTTATGTTATGTTATGATATGATATGTTATGTTATGTTATGTTATGTTATGTTATGTTATGTTATGTTATGTTATGTTCTGTTATGTTATGTTATGTTATGTTATGTTACGTTATGTTATGTTATGTTATGATATGTTATGTTATGTTATGTTATGTTATGTTAAAGTATATTATGTTATGTTAATGTTAACTCATTTTCTATATCCATACAAAATATCTATCAAACAAATAAAATTAAAATTTTCTTTTGAAAAATGCAACCATTCAATCAGTATTTTCTTATGACGTTATCACGTTAAACTATCGTCAGTAAACCGACTTTACAGACAACCTCTTTTTTTCCTTAAATTAAAAGTAACATTTTTGAACTATGTACTATATCTGTGGTTACAATCAGTAACGAAAATCATATATACAGTCTGTGTCAGAAGAAAAAAACCTGGTTTTTTTTGTAACTTCAAGATATACAGTAGATTCTCTTTTTATGCGGTATATACGTTCCGCAAGAAACAGCATAAAAAAAAGACAGCATAAAAAAAGCTACCAGTTCTATAGTAAAACTATAGATACGTTTCAAAAGTGCTAAGAACCGCATAAATCTGAAATAATGTAATAAAATCGCATAAAAAAGGGTACTAGTCCCATATTATAACTATAGATACGTTCAATAGACCGAAAGAATCCGAAATATTATAATTAAATAAAATCGCATAAACAAAAAATTGTATTTTTGAAAATTATATCTTTATTTAAGAAACCTCAGAATCGAAAAATAAATTTACATCGTCAGAAATAGAATCAGACAATGCCCGAATGTTGCGCATTCGTTCAGGATTTGGCGTAAAATCACTTCCGTCACATGAGGAAATGTAGACGTCTGGATGGTGATGCAGGCGGTTCCATACTTGTAGGGTTATCATTTTTTATGTAATCTGTGATGAGTTTTTGCTTAGCTGGTTTAGAATCTTGTTTATATGTACAATTCCCGATAGGTCGACATGCATTTTTTAATTTTTTTAAAAACCGAACTATTTCAAAACCGCATAAAAACAGAATCTACTGTATTTCATTCTGCTTTTTGCTGCGTAATAGTCCCACTCAAGGGCTACGACGCCAGTGCTAACTCAGGTTAGTGTCGCTCGAAACTTTCCCGTAAACGCAACCAAACAAAAATGAGTGAGAAGTACGCGCAGCGTTTTGAGGCGCTATTTTTATGGAAACAAGAAAATGACGTCACATAATGGACTGGCCTTCCCAGTCACCAAACGCCAACACATTGAAAATGTGTGCTGAATTGTGAAAACGCATCTTGCCAGAAAGCTAGTCCACGATTTAAAGCAACTCGTGCGTCGAGTTTGCAAAATCTGGTCTTCTTTTTCGACCAGCTACGCAGAAGAGCTGGTTCAAAGCATGCCGAGAAGATACCTGGCTATACTCGACAACAATGGAGACTACATAGCTTATTGAGTAATTGCGACTCGTAGTTTTGTACTTTGGTCTTTTATACTTCATGAATAATCGCGGTTCTTTTTTCTGGCACAGAATGTGCATACATATATAATTGGCGCTTACAACCTTTTTGGGTATTTGACAAGCTCTTCCTCTTATTTGTGGTGTACGTCTTGATGTTGCTCCACAAATGAAGGGACCTATGATTTTACGTCGCGGTAGTCACGCACCAAACCATTCGGCTCCAGTAAATTATGCAAAAACCCATGCCTGAAGTCAATATGCCTTTATCAATAAATAAATAAAAAAGAGGTTGTCTATAAATTCGGTTTACTGACGATAGTTTAACGTGACAACGTCATAAGAAAATATTGATGGAATGGTTGCAATTTTCAAAACAAAATTTTAATTTTATTTGTTTGATAGATATTTTGTATGGATATAGAGGAGGAGGTAAATGGAATTGCAATGGAATAGGTCAAGTTACATTTACACAAACGTGAAAAATGACGAAACATTTATCAAATTCAAGAAAGATATGTTCAATTTCGATTGTGCATCAGGCGTTAATAAGTCAACAACACTAAGAGGCACCATCATCGATTTGCCTTTTTCAAGACACTTTACACTCGAAACACTCCCTTTCATTTCCTACTTTTTCTATCGTCGTCCTATTCTCAACAGAGAAATGGTTCATTACCATGCACACAGCAAGAAGGCATATGCAAATACAAGTACATATGTGAATTTATATACAAATGCGCATATACATGCGTATACATACATATATATGCTCACTCAAGTAGGACAGAGCCAGATGTCGAACGTTGCCGAACGCGGGGGCCGATTGTGCTCTTTGTCGTTCGTTCCACGCTCTCGCTTGCAGTTCAAGCACATTAGCTTACATTTGCTTGTGTACGGAATAGATTCGTATATTGGATATGTCCATATGACTTGTATGCATCTTTACATATAGATTTGTTCTTTTTGAAAATTGCGCGAAATTGTATATGTATATGCATGTTTATATACATATATTAGTATACAACATATCTTATAAGGTATATGGTAAATATTACCATACATTTTTTCCTTCATATATAATAAAAAAATTAATAATAATAACATTAAAACAACAGGTATTATTAACCAACTTGGTTTTATTTTAAATTCTTCAAGTAAATCAAATTAATAATAATCAATAAGAAGGCATATGCAAATACAAATACGTGAATTTATATATGTACATATGCGCATATACATACATACATATATATGCTCACTTAAGTAGGAGAGAGCAAGATGTCGAACGTTGCCGTTCGTTTGCTTGTTCGTTTCGCGCTTTCGCTTGCAGTTCATTCAAGGTAACGACAAATGAGCAAGGTAACGACACATTTTTTCGTGCGTGCAGCCTGTTAAATCGAATTATAAGACGTTATCACGTCAAAAAAATTATATCAGGGAGGTAACAATTTCTTGAATATATAGACTTTTGTTGGTGAAATACGGTAGCATTTGTAACTCAAATCTTCCTTAACTGCAACTAAGTTTCACAACAAAGTTTTCCAGTTGCTCAGTTAAGATCCCTTGGAAATACCGTACAACATGAATACGTTTAAAACCACTTTTCTATTACCAATACTAATTGCCATAACCTCAAATTATTTCTTTAACGTATTACAGCGCTTTTCAACCACGTCTTCAAGGCATTCTTCAAAGTCTGGAGCAACTAAGTACTTCTGGAAACGGTTCATCAGCCGAAGCCAAATATTCTGACCAAATAGCAGCCGAGTTTCCAAATTATAAGGTAAATATATTTTGCAAAATTTGAAATAGAAAACTTGAAATAGCCTGCAAACTGCAGCTAAGCGCCTTAGACTCAGAAGCGGCCTACAGGCTACGGGTATCAAATACATAACTTAACTCTAATTTAGAACGAACGATAATTTATCAAATATGGTTATATGCTCTAACCGCAATCCCAGCGTATTCTTCCACCCGAAAGTAGCTGAGATGCTGATTACCTTCACGGTTAGATCAAGAATAGATTTTGAAACACGCGTTTGCACTTCTGTCTCAGTAACTATTTTGGAGGATGTTCGCAAGCCACTGTAGTGTTTTGCAAATGAACTGACAAAGAAGTTGCCGCATAGCTCGATTTCAATGTGGACGAAGAATATTCAAGTCTTTAAGATGGTTAGGACTATGCGTATTGCGTTCTCTCAATGAACATTTATCATATAATCACCCTGTTAGTGATGCGGCAAAGATATAGCATTTTCAGAGGATCTGAAGTCTTATACTCGTACCATCTAGGCTCATTGAAAGAAATGGCGGTATTTGCCTAAAGATTAACTTGGTCTATTTGTGATATAATTCGAAAAAAACTCATCATACCTAGGCATCAAAAAGAGCAAGTATACTGCTAAAACAACAACAATCAAAAAGAGCACTAAAGAAATTTCTTTAGAAATCAGCCTAATCACTTCTGTAATATGATACTTTTCTACAGCCACAGTGTGTAAGAGCAGGCCAAAAATGATAATCGTAGTTCGATATCGCTGAAATCTAGTACATACATACATACATATGTATGCTTTATTTTACATTAAGAAAAAAAAAGAGTTGTCTCTAAAGTCGGTTTACTGACGATAGTTTAACGTGATAACGTCATAAGAAAATACTGATTGAATGGTTGCATTTTTCAAAAGAAAATTTTAATTTTATTTGTTTGATAGATATTTTGTATGGATATAGAGAATGAGTTAACATTAACATAACATAATATACTTTAACATAACATAACAAAACATAACATAACGTAACATAACATAACATAACATAACATAACATAACATAACATAACATATCATAACATAACATAACATGCTGTTCAAGCAAGGTAACGACGCATGAGCAAGATAACGACGCATTTTTTTGGTGCGTGCAGCCGGCTACATAGAATTATAAGACGTTATCACGTCAAAAAATAATAATAACATTAAAACAACAGGTATTATTAACAAACTTGGTTTTATTTTAAATTCTTCAAGTAAATCAAATTAATAATAATCAATAAGAAGGCATATACAAATACAAATACGTGAATTTATATATGTACATATGCGCATATACATACATATATACGCTCACTTAAGTAGGAGAGAGCAAGATGTCGAACGATGCCGTTCGTTTGCTTTGTTTGCTTTGTCGTTCGTTCCGCGCTTTCGCTTGCAGTTCATTCAAGGTGACGGCAGTGAGCAAGGTAACGACAAATGAGCAAGGTAACGGCAATGAGCAAGGTAACGACAAATGAGCAAGGTAACACTAATGAGCAAGGTAACGACACATTTTTTCGTGCGTGCAGCCTGTTAAATCGAATTATAAGACGTTATCACGTCAAAAAATGAAATATGGTAAAGTTATGCTAACAAACAGTTCTACTCCTCGTATGAGCAAGAATGCTAACTTTGATCTAATTTATATATTTGTTTCCTTGTAAAAGCTTTTTATGCTTATGTACAATAGTATATATGTTGTATAAGTAGATTAGAAGGCAATTCCAATACTTTCTGAGTTAACTTTGTAGTGAATTGCCATTTTAAAAATTAGGTGAAAAGGTCATACAAAATTGTTGTAAGCTAAAGTTTTCCACGTTAAATACATTTCACTTGATACACATATCTTAATATTTAATTTGATTTGTATTTATTTTTTTGTTCAATTAAAAGTAAGATGACTCGCCGTTCATAAATATTTCTTTCTTTAACGTCCTTAGTTTAGGTTAGGTTAGGTTTGGCAGCCGCATCGCACATAGAGGCAACGATGCCACTTAGACCACGAAATGGGTCTCTTGTGAGCCGCGGGGGCTGGGCTACATTTCCCTTTCCATATTGAACCATCCTGAGCTTCTGACAAAGCATAAAAGGTTGTTGATACCTAAAGTGTATAAATTATCTATATTCGTTAAGAAGTAGTATCTTAAATATCGGTTCCTCCTTCTGGCTAGAGCTGGGTATGTGCAAAAAAGGTGTTGAACTGTTTCCAACTCCTCCTCATTTCTGCAGCTACGATAGAAATCATGCGTGTAAACGCCTAATCTCCTTGCATGATTTCCTATGAGACAATATCCTGTGAGGGCCCCTACTAAGATCCTAATTTGAAGTCTACTCAATTTTATAATACTCTTGGGCAGACGTAGATTTAGCCTTGGCCATGTTTGCCTAGCAATTTCACAGGTATTGACCCTAATCCATCTTTGATTTGCAGGACTGGTTAGTGCATCCTTAATAGGAAGCTTACAAGTTGCGAGAGGTATCTCCATAAAATTACTTATTAACGTCCTTAGTTTGATACTCATACTCTTTCTTATATTTAACTCTGTTATGTAATTTATTTATATAATATTTTCCCATTAAAAATTATGTGGCAACGCCACTCAGCAAAAAATATTTATTAAATGTGTATCAAATATATTATTACTACATTTTTTTTTAAATCAGCAGAAACCATTTCATTTGTTATCCATAAGTTCTTATTTCTTAATTAAAATTAAGGTGGCAACGCCATACAAAACTATATTTTTATTAAAGTTTCATAAACGCTCTTTGGTTAAACCATTTCATTTAGTTTTCTCACAAATTGCTATTTCTTAATAGAAAGTTAGTTGACAACGCCATACAAAACTATATTTTTATTAAGGGGGAACGCCACTGTTAAAATTCAAAAAAATTGATTTTTTTTATAAATGTTAGTATAACTACTCAAGAAAATGTGGTAAAAATTATAAAGCGAAATTCGCCTTATTCCCGATTCTATGTGCACTTAAGTGAGCGCCCGTCGGTTCGGCCCCGTAGCGCTTACGATACGATGCTTTATTTCAAACGCGTTTTTCTCGAAACGACTTTTTTTGATACGGTGGCAACGATTTCTCGAAGACTAATGAACCGATTTTAATTTTCTTTTTTTCAAAATTTTTGTTATAGCATTGGCTATCGTTGTAAGGAGCCGATTTTCAAAATTTTTAAAATAACTATTTTTTGGGCCTGTTGAAAATAAAAAAAATGGCGAAAAACATACATCGAAATTCAAATCACCACCATTTTGTCAAAAAAAAACAAAAAACGGCTACGTACAACGATAGCCACTATTGTGTAGATTATACAATTTTTGGTTTTTTGATTTCAGATGATTATTCATTGCTGTATCGCTGCCACCAGATGGCGTCATTTTTTTTTAACTCGTTACGTTTATTTACATAAATTTGTCAATTTTCAATATTTTTTAATGAAAATTTACATTAACATAGTTTAATACGTGTATAATAATTTGCCTTTTGTCAAATCATTACTACTTACAAAAAAAAGTTTCCAAAAGTCGACTATTTTTTTACCCCGCACAGTGGCGTTCCCTTTTAAAGTTTTATAAACGCTTTTCGCCTGAAACTATTACATTTAATTTTCTATCCAACACATCGTTACAAATTGTGAAGCATTACATTCAATAAGACAATCAATATCAAGCCACGCAATAGAAGAACTTCTGTCCGAAGTTAACGCAGAAAACATTAAAAGTTTTATACACCTTATTTACAAAATTAATTTGTATTTTGAAATCTAAATTATACACGAATATTATTATATAAATACTTATGTTTCGTAAAGCTGATGGCCTAGTCGCTAATGCTTTTTAATTCAATGTGATTGTAATTCATTACTTTTCCAATTTTCAAATAAAAAAAAAAATTTTCTCACAACTTCCTATTTCTCAATGAAAAATTAGGTGGCAACGCCACTCAAAAGTATATTTTTTATTATATTCTTAAAAACACTTTTCGCCTGGAACTATTACGTTTAGTTATGTCATAATAAAAATTGGGGGCAACACCATACAAAACTATATTTTTATTAAAGTGTCAAAAACACTTTTCGCCAGAAAACCATTGCATTTACTTATCTCCTATTTATCACTACAAATTAGGTGGCAACGCTCCTGAAAAATATATTTTTATTTAAGTGTCATAAACGTTTTCCCCTGAAACAATTTCATTAAGTTATCTTATAAGTTCCAATTTCTCAATAAAAATTAAGTGGCAGCGACCCTGAAAAACATGTTTTTATTAAAGTGTCATAAACGTTTTTCGCCTGAAACCATTTCACTTAACTTTGTTTTCAACAAAAAATTAGATGGCAACGTTTTAAAAAAAAGAGGTTGTCTGTAAAGTCGGTTTACTGACGATAGTTTAACGTGATAACGTCATAAGAAAATACTGATTGAATGGTTGCATTTTTCAAAAGAAAATTTTAATTTTATTTGTTTGATAGATATTTTGTATGGATATAGAGAATGAGTTAACATTAACATAACATAATATACTTTAACATAACATAACATAACATAACATAACATAACATAACACAACATGACATAACATAACATAACATAACATAACATAACATAACATAACATAACATAACATAACATAACATAACATAACATAACATAACACAACACAACACAACACAACACAACATAACATAATATAACATAACATAACATAATATAACATAACATAACATAGCATAACATAGCATAACATAACATAACATAACATAACAAAACATAACATAACATAACATAACATAACATAACATAACATAGCATAACATAACATAACATAACATATCATAACATAACATAACATGCTGTTCAAGCAAGGTAACGACGCATTTTTTGGTGCGTGCAGCCGGCTACATAGAATTATAAGACGTTATCACGTCAAAAAATAATAATAACATTAAAACAACAGGTATTATTAACAAACTTGCTTTTATTTTAAATTCTTCAAGTAAATCAAATTAATAATAATCAATAAGAAGGCATATGCAAATACAAATACGTGAATTTATATTATATATGTACATATGCGCATATACATACACATATACGCTCACTTAAGTAGGAGAGAGCAAGATGTCGAACGTTGCCGTTCGTTTGCTTTGTTTGCTTTGTCGTTCGTTCCGCGCTTTCGATTGCAGTTTATTCAAGGTAACGGCAATGAGCAAGGTAACGACACATGAGCAAGGTAACGGCAATGAGCAAGGTAACACTAATGAGCAAGGTAACGACACATTTTTTTGTGCGTGCAGCCTGTTAAATCGAATTATAAGACGTTATCACGTCAAAAACTTTTTTTTTATTAAAGCTTTCTGAAAGCAATTGTATTGATACCCATGTTGCAATATTAATTTCTATTTCTTAATTAATTACTCTTTTTGACGCAAATACATAGGCGGCGACACTGGACTAAAAATATTAAAATTTCTGTTAAATTTTTATTTCATATGGCCTCAAAAATGTGAATTCATTTTAAAAACATATGCCTATTAACACACATTTATATTATTTTCACACTCAAAGTTCATTCAATTACAAAAAAAAAACTAAAAATTTGACTCTTACTTTTATTACTTTCAGATATATGGCTATGCGCTCAACTTTGCCTACACAAATCTAACGTCCATTTCGGAGCGCATCAAATCAACTGGCATACATTTGAACACGGATAAACGCGTGGAATTTTGTTTGGCAACACACATACACATCTACCCCAACAATGTGCTCTCTGTGTGGATATTTCTCATATCATTAATACCAAATCGGCTTAACTAAAAATTAAACCAAGGGAAAATTTTATGTTTCAAATCGGCCGCAGGCAAGTAATTAAATATTTAAGAGCTTATTGTCAGCTAAAAATATGATTTTTTAACTGAGGTCACAATTAAAAATAGTGAAACTTTGCAGATTGAAAGTTTGAAGTAACTTTTAAGAACCAGATGACCAAGCGTTGTATATCATATCAATTCCCATTCTTAAACAATCTTTATCTATAATTTTTTAAGCGTTCTTAGGCCAAATAAGTAACTCCATATAAAAGCAAAGGCTACGGCAGAAAGAATGTGTGCGCCAAACTCTTTTTATAAGCAAAAAAGTTCAATGAAACTGATAAGGTATTTTCTATTAAAGCGATTCAGGAAACACCTCATTTTGGCATAATCCAAAGATAAATGCACACATTAATATGCAGACGAAGTATGCAATTGTGTATGTGAGAAGACATAAAGGCATAACACAAAGCCTCCTTGATTTGCCGATGGCGTTACCGTTGCAGGCTTGGTTATCTTTTATTTTTATTCTTATTTCGCCAATTGAACGTTGTGCACCAGAAAGCCGGTAATGATAGCACATGCGCTTAAGAGCACAATAAATTGTATGTTTTGATAAGCGGGAAATCAAAAAAGTGTTTTTTTTTTTTCAATTTGGCTATAAAATATTTCACAGTTATCAGCTCAGCTATCAGTTGAGACAGTTGAAAGGGTGCGAGCGAACTATACCCACGCATTAATGTGAAATTCGTTATGGGCCTTGGCAGTTGAGGTTGTCTAAAAAACAATAAGAATCTCGAAGAGCACTTGATGGGAAAAAATAAAATACATTTTAATTCGCAAATTTAGCCAAGTGCCGAAGCAATAAATTCTGTTATTAATTTTTTTTTTTTTAATTTTCTGTGATTTGACGTCGTCTTCAAAAGAAATTTGGGCGCAATTTTTTATTAGAAATATTTGTTGAGTCGCATCAAAATCTACGCACCAAAAAATAAAGGCGTAAAAATGTTTTTGAAAGCACAGAATATTTTCCAAAGAGTAATTAACTATATTAAATGGCTTTTTATGCTCTACGAATTGAATACACAAATTTCGATTTGTGAGCCATGGGAGCGAGTGTTTGCGCGTAAGTTGAAAAAAAAAAAAAAAAATACATAAAACTTGTTTGCATTGAAGGAAACACAGAAACTCTTGTATTTAGTATAAAAGTGTTGTTGAAAATATATTTATTGAATCGCGTATTGATTATTGCTTGTTGAAATTGTGCAAAAAAATTTTGAAACTCAGAGTTTCTTCGAAACAATGTTTTAATTTAATCATCCGGTAGTACTGTGTGTCATTTAATTTTTTTTTTTGTAACCATTTACATAGAATTTAACATACAAGGCAAGGCTAAAAATATAATTTTTTAGTCCAAAGATTTAAAAATCAATGGCTTTCAATTCATAAAGTTGATAAGTCCATTGAAACTTGGGGAAAAAGAAGGGACAAATATAAGGTTTTTCAATTGGCGCGGGTCGATTTTGGCGCCCTGTGGCAGCCATTTTGTTTTGGTGACATCTGTCAAATCTCTTGTTTATTATTCAGTTGTTTATGCCAAATCATCATGGCAAGTTAGACGATTGAACAGCACGTTCAAATGATAAAACTTTATTATCAAAATGAGTGTTCATTAACGCAAATGTTGCGCGCATTGCGCCCATTTTTCGGTAGACGTGGTGGCCCTTCCAATTTCTTATGACCCATATTGAACCATATGGATCTAGACAACATGTGGTTCCAGCAGGACGGCGCTACGTGCCACACAGCAAACGCCATTTTATTCCATTTCAACATCTACTCGCCCTTATTGAAAAACCCTTTATAAATTTACTATTTAAGATAAAGTAAAAAATTAAGATTTCTCAATTTTTCTAATTTTCTAAAGCTTAGTTTCTGCGCTTTCTGGTGAATTGTTCGGTCAATAATCATTCGGTGCCCGAATGTTTACACAACGTCGACTTACAGAAGGCTTTTATTTGACATGTTCGTGCTTCGCTAGCGTGGGCTGTTTCACTGATTCGCCACGATTTAAATAATCTCGAAAAGTGTGAATCCCATATCGTCCCCTTAGTATAACAATAGCCTATGTGCTCATAGGCTATTATTTTTTTATTGAATTTTTGGATTCTCCATCGTCGATTTTATATGTGGTCAAAATTTTGTCAAATTCTAGTTCCACAAAGTGGGTCAAAACGTCAGTCAAAAAATAATAAATATTTACAGACATAACGAGATTTGAGTGAGTGCTACTTTCGACAAAAAGTTTGAAATTCATTTTCTCAAAACATCAAAAAATTTATAGGCTATTTTAATACTAAGGGGACGATATGAAACTTACAGAAATTTCGGAGCATAGTTAAGTATAAAAAGAAGCAAACTATCAAATTAACAAAAAGAAAATTAATTTTAAACAAACAAAAAAAAATATTTTTTCATATATAAAAAGTATATTTTTAATAGGGTTGGTGTCGAAATTCTGCATGTACAAAATTCTAAAAACAAAATTCTGCTTTTTAAAATTCTGCTTCTTAAAACTCTGCTTTTTTAAAATTCTGCTTTTTTAAAATTCTGCTTTCTAAAATTCTGCTTTCAAAATTCTGTATTACATAATTCTGTATTAAAATATAATATAATGTTAACAATGTTAAAGAGGTAGTGTATTATAATTATTTAATTTATTATTATTATTATTCGAGATATTAAATTAAAAAAAAAAATAATAATAAAAAATTTTTCGTCAGTTTCGATAGAATCCACAGTATTTTTGCGTAGAACTCCTTCGGCCGCGCTTCAAAAAAATAACCCTCATCAGTCCGACTCCGGCTACGCAATCCACAGTAGTTTTGCGTAGAACTCTTCTAAAAAAAAACGAACAGCTGCGAAGAATTATTAAGAAAACAAATGAATTAAGTCACACTACATATTTAAAAAGAATTCCAAAAAATATTGTAATTGGCTAAACTAAAATATTGTTCTCGCTTAAACATATACATATCGCACCCTAAATACAAAAGGGTCACAACTCAAAATGTCCCTTCTACTCAAATATGAACGAGACGTTATCAATAAAACGGTCCGCGGATGACATATGGCAAAAATAAATTTTTTGTTTTTTGGTAGGACTGTTATAAGCTTACATGGCAAATTTCAGCGTGATATGTCACATAGTTTGTTTTCTGTGCTACTGTAAACAAGTCAAGCTCGAGTGTGGAAAATTTTGAGTTGTGACCCTTTTGTATTTAGGGTGCGATATGTATATTTATGGAATAAATGTTTATTTTGTTACTTCTTGTATGACGAAAATCACAAAACTTGAATAAAGCAGAATTTTTCGCATTAAACACGCAGAATTTTGAAAAAGCAGAATTTTGGAAAGCAGAATTTTAAAAAGCAGAATTTTAAAAAAGCAGAATTTTTTTGCAATTTACAGAATTTTGTCACCCAGAATTTTGTAATACAGAATAATGACACGCTCCCTTTTTAATATATACATACATTAATTTTGAACAAACCAAAAAAAATTTTTTTTTTTTTTCAAATATATAAAGTATATTTTTTCCTGAATAATTAATAAAAATCTAAATTTTAAAAAGAACCTAAGATACTATCTACCCCATTATTTTCAATATTGAATATCTAAATCTATCTAGACAAAATTCTTGACACAAAAAACAAGTTTCTCAAAGAGTTAAGTTCTTTTTATATTCAAGCCTGCAAACAAAATATTTTTTGGAACAATTGCTGGTCATGTCCAAAATACTTGAATCATTTGATGAGGCATGTCTCTAAATTGATAGGTTTACCAATATATATTTTTTTACTTAAAAGCAAAATTCTTCTTATAAAAATATAATTAACAAACTCAAGTTTTCTAATATTTTTTAATTTTTTTAAAACCCTTCTTTCGGTTAGATCCAATTTTGTACTACTTCTTTCTTACAATTTTCTTGCAAGTGATTGTTTGGTGGCTCATATGGCATGGTGTACCATTTGCCATGAAACTAGAGATCATCCACGTCTTTAGCTTCATTTTCAGCATACAAATGTATTTAACTATGACAATTTTTCAGTTAATTTTTCAGTTAATGCGGAAATAAATTCATTTAGCATGGGCATTAATAATTTCTTTTTAATATTTTCATTTTCTTATAGATATTCTACTGTTACTTGGCGCTACGATTGTCATTTTTATCGTTAGTTATGTACCTGCAGTTACAAGAACACTGGTAGCATTCGCGCTATATGGAAACTGGTTGCAGGATTCACCACAGAATAGTCTACTAGTCGAGAGAATTTCGTAGAAAGGAATTACATCATGACATATAGCTTTTAGTAAAATAGTTAGTAGTTATTTTAATTATTGTATTATTACATTGATAAATATTATTTATACTTCATTTTTACCTATTAAGTCGTGTTTTGCTTCTAAGTGTTTTGCAAATACACATTAAAAAAAATTAAATGCATAAGTTTTCTTTTTGTATAAAAACTATTTTCCAAAAACAACAACAATACAAATTGATCGTCCTTTAATATATTTTTACTGGAGCACAGAATTTTGAAGAAATAGTAATGTGACAGAAAGAAATGTCTTCCTAAATCTACCGCAAATATATGCATATATGTGCTGTCGCCCAAAATGGCCATAATAAAAAAGTGCTGTTGTTGGTGTAACGTCATTTAACAGTTCCGATAAATTTTTGAAGATATGCATAAGTTCGGGTCGTTCCGGTAATTAAATTACATGTGGCAGCACTGATCAGCGGTAGTTCGAGTCTCGAATTAAAAGTGACTACTGTTTGACACTTCTAGCTGCTTCTATTTCACTTAGTTTTGTTTACGTTCATACTCAATGTTTTTTAAGTGAAATTATTTATATTTTGCACAATGTCCAATGATAAACGCACTATCTACGTAGGTGCATTAGCCGATGAAGTAACTGAGAAGCTATTGAACGATGCATTCATTCCTTTCGGCGATATTGCCGACATACAAATGCCTGTCGACTATGAATCACAAAAGCATCGTGGATTCGCCTTCATCGAATATGAAATGTCCGAGGATGCGGCTGCAGCGATAGACAATATGGTAGGTTATACATTGAATATTGAAATAAGGATAGTCAAAAATAAAAGTGTTTCATAGAACGACTCGGAACTTTGCGGCCGCACGATACGTGTAAATCTGGCTAAGCCGGTGCGCATTAAGGAGGGCAGTTTCAAACCTGTCTGGGCGGACGATGATTGGTTGCAAAAACATGCCGGCGCAACATTAAAAGGAGATGAGACAGAAATACCTGAAAGCGGCGCTAATGCAGAGGGTGGAGAGGAAACTTTCAGCAAACCGAGTGGGCCCGCGGTTATCGAAAAAGCGGAACAACGCAACCCACAAGTCTTCTTTGATATACGTATCGGTGGTCATGATGTCGGACGCATTATAATGCTGCTGCGTGCAGACGTGGTGCCAAAAACGGCGGAAAATTTTCGCGCGCTATGCACCCATGAGCAGGGCTTCGGCTACAAGGGCAGCACCTTTCATCGAGTCATAACAGAATTCGTATGTAATAAACTAAATAATTTTCCCCTTTAAGATTTTAAAACATACAAATACTTCCTGATAGATGTGTCAAGGTGGCGATTTTACAAATAACAACGGTACTGGCGGAAAGTCTATATATGGCAAGAAGTTCGCCGATGAAAATTTTACGCTCAAGCACAATGGTTTTGGTACTTTATCAATGGCTAATTCGGGGCCCAACACTAACGGTTCACAATTCTTCATCTGTACGACGAAGTAAGATACTTGCGGACTAAAATTGCTAATGTTTCTCTAATATTGCTATATTTTCTGCAGAACTGATTGGTTGGACAATAAACACGTCGTTTTCGGCCATGTAATCAGCGGCGCCGACGTAGTACGAAAGATGGAACGCTGCGGCAGCAAATCTGGCGCAACAACACAGAAAATTGTGATTTACTCATGTGGAGAATTGAAATAAACACAGAAAATTTATTTAACACATTGTTTTTTATTTTATTTGACTTTGATTATAGCAAAATACAAGTATTGATGGTTTGCTTTGATACAAGACAGCCGACTTTCATGGTAAATGTGGTGCCCTCTTCAAATATAACCTCTTCTGGCTGCTGGAGGCTTACAGTTTTAGAGTTCTTTATTTTCCCCGAATTGATTTCAAATAGAACATCGGAATGCAATGTGACTTGCATATACCTGCAAAACAAAATAGATGAAATTAATATTTTGAGAATTTAAGCCACCACCAATGCATTTTAAATAATGCATCAGTTAAAAAGTGAACAGCATGGTTTTGTAAAGGGTTCGACTCAGTAGAGGGATCCTGAGTTAGGATAAATCATCAATGCAGCGTTAATATAACCGGTGACACGAATTATACATACCTTTTCCGCCATTGAAGAATTTCACTGTGTAATTGTGGCAAGATCTGCAATATTTTCAATCAGAAAACCTAAAAAAAAGATATTAATTGGAATATTAAAGCTTGAGCGGAGCTAATGAGAAAGGATTTGTCTCTTCTATAAACTTCAGTTATAAAATTTGTTACATGTATGTTTCAAATGAACTATACTATATGAGTCATCATGTACGAAGTTGCATTACATCTCCATTTGCGTATATGTATATACTAACCTTTCATATACGAGTCCAATCCAAAGTTTAACAGCATAAGATTTAGCGTCATAGTGGATTCAAAATTAGTCAAAAATTGACAAACTCGTAAAGAATTTTCGAGTGCGTAGGCTTGATCATAGCGAGAACGTTGCAACTGTAGGAATAAAAGGGAAGCAATATTAATATACAGAATAATGCAATTGAAAATGCTTGCTTTTTTTTATTTTTCTTCAGCATCCTTTTGGTTTAATTGTGATTATCAGCATGATTTCACATCAGCTTATTATTTTCATCAAATAGAGAAATAATGTAAATGGAAATAGTTACTATACAAACCTTTATAATCCTGTAGCCAATGTACTGACAGGCATGCTGCTCTTGTAGCAACATAGACATTCCTCATTCACATAAGGGGAATGCGGTTAAGGAGAAATTCCCTGTCCGAACATAAATCCGCGTCGTTCAGGTTATGTAGCACCGACTGCCATGGGAACATCAGCTATTTTACATTTCCACTTCCTCGCAACCAGATAACGAGATCTGCAAAATAAGGAAAGAACCTTTGTAGCAGCGTTTTGAAAATGCTTCAAATAATGTCCTACTTAATATACATTTCAGAATCCTTTTGGTTTAATTTTAAGTTGTGAATCAGCAATTTATTTAACTTATGATTAAACTTATCATCACTTACGACTTAAATGTGCAAATACACCAAATAATAATTTAGGGCATTTGTACAGTTTTAAGACAGAAATTAAGAGGATTTCTCCAACACATTTTTGTTATTTACCTGTTTTCTGGGGATCAAGCCTGTTCCATATTAACTACCAAGGTAACACCATGTTTGCCAATCTGTAAAACGTGCATTTAATTTAAATACATTCCACAATCAAGATAATATATCTTTATAGAAAATATTTTTCAGCTGGCCGTTCTTATCTATCCGCAAAAAATTTAAGCGCATACAAATTAATTATAACATTAAATGTACAACACTTTTTTCAGGACGAGAACAATCATCAAATTTTCTATCCAGCAAAGACAAGAAACAACGAAAATACTTACGATGGCAAACTTTATCAGCTCTTTTCACGGCCATCCTCTTCGGCTTTTACATTTTCGCACATTCATTAGCTGCCAAATATTCAGCCGGTTGAATTTCTAACAATATTTTATGACACATTTCTTATTCAATCAGTTTTTCTAACTTTTTATTCCAACTGCGACCAATGAAGAACGCAGTTTCTGATGTAGTTTGTTCAAAATCCGACAGCGAAATGAACGAGTTTCAAGCAAGGCGAATTTAATTCGAAACAGTCGAAACCAGTGTTGATGTTTGAAAATTTAAATTGTACTAAGTCTTCAAAACAGTACTTTTTTAAGTCGAATTGTTGTATTTTTGATAATTGCAACATAAACGACACTCAAAACCCTATTCACTGGCCCTCGAAGGATATAAAGTCTGTATTGTATAATTGTGTTCACACTCACCAATGTAAACGTACGATACTACGGAGCGGAACGGTGCTGAGGATTTATTTACATGGGGCATTCATTATTTTAATCGTGTCAGCTGATACGCGTGTACGTTTACGTTGTGAGTGTGAGCACTTAAGCGAAATGTGCAATTATACGGATTTTTTTACCCGCACAAATAAGTCAATTATCAGAAAGTTTTTTTTTAACCAAAGTATAAGAAAATAAGATCCGAGTAAAAATTATAATTTATTGCAGTTTTATTTATTCAGAGTTAGCATAAGTCACAAAACAGAATTCATTTGAATATTTAAAATATATGTAATAACATAATTCGGCCGAATGGGGGTTGGTGAGTGACTACCATTCGGAATTCACAGAGAGAACGTCGGTTCGAATCTCGGTGAAACACCAAAATTAAGAAAAAAAATTTTCTAATAGCGGTCGCCCTCGGCAGACAATGGCAAACTTCCGAGTGTATTTCTGCCATGAAAAAGCACCTCATAAAAATATCTGCGTTCGGAGTCGGCTTGAAACTGTAGGTCCCTCCATTTATGGAACAACATCAAGACGCACACCAGAAATAGGAGGAGGAGCTCGGCCAAACACCCAAAAAGGGTGTACGCGCATATATATATATAATAACATAAGTAGAAATAAAAATATTTGGCTAAATCTTATTTGGGTTCTTTGGTTTAAGTCTTCTATAGACGTTTTTGAGATTACGTCTTCAATTTCATACAGCAAACTATAATCTTTTGCATAATCATTAAAGTAACGTTGCAACACATCCAATGCACAAAGGGCCTCTATTTTTGTAGAAATAATGACGTCATTATTTTGATGTGATAACGTCTTATAATTCGATTTAACAGGCTGCACGCACGAAAAATGTGTCGTTACCTTGCTCATTAGTGTTACCTTGCTCATTTGTCGTTACCTTGCTCATTTGTCGTTACCTTGCTCATTGCCGTTACCTTGAATGAACTGCAAGCGAAAGCGCGGAACGAACGACAAAGCAAACAAAGCAAACGAACGGCAACGTTCGACATCTTGCTCTCTCCTACTTAAGTGAGCGTATATGTGTATGTATATGCGCATATGTACATATATAAATTCACGTATTTGTATTTGCATATGCCTTCTTATTGATTATTATTAATTTGATTGCTTGAAGAATTTAAAATAAAACCAAGTTTGTTAATAATACCTGTTGTTTTAATGTTATTATTATTTTTTGACGTGATAACGTCTAATAATTCTATGTAGCCGGCTGCACGCACCAAAAAATGCGTTGTTATCTTGCTCATGCGTCGTTACCTTGTTTGAACACCATGTTATGTTATGTTATGATATGTTATGTTATGTTATGTTATGTTATGTTATGTTATGTTATGATATGTTATGTTATGTTATGTTATGTTATGTTATGTTATGTTATGTTATGTTATGTTATGTTATGTTATGTTATGTTATGTTATGTTATGTTATGTTATGTTATGTTATGTTATGTTATGTTATGTTATGTTATGTTATGTTATGTTATGTTATGTTATGTTATGTTATGTTATGTTATGTTATGTTATGTTATGTTATGTTATGTTATGTTATGTTATGTTATGTTATGTTATGTTATGTTATGTTATGTTATGTTATGTTATGTTATGTTATGTTATGTTATGTTATGTTATGTCATGTTGTGTTATGTTATGTTATGTTATGTTATGTTATGTTATGTTATGTTATGTTATGTTATGTTAAAGTATATTATGTTATGTTAATGTTAACTCATTCTCTATATCCATACAAAATATCTATCAAACAAATAAAATTAAAATTTTCTTTTGAAAAATGCAACCATTCAATCAGTATTTTCTTATGACGTTATCACGTTAAACTATCGTCAGTAAACCGACTTTACAGACAACCTCTTTTGTTTTGCTTTTTGACCTGCTTTTCAAGCGAAAGTATAATTTATTCCAAATATTTGTTGTCACCCATGTTTTTGATTTAGCGAAGTACGGCAAAGGAGTTTCCACATTGCGCATACATCGAGGATTTTGTGACTTCCCAATGACGAAAACTTTTTTGTATGTACCAGTAGCATTACACAGGAAGAGCAAATTAAATCGAGCTTTTTGGCTTTTTCGCCCTTTCGGTTAATCGCAGTTATGGAAAAATGTTCAGCAAGTCCGGCGTTTTCATTTTTTGTTGCTAGTCCATAGTCAACAGCAACATTAAGCAGTGATGGTAAATGTAGGGATTTTTGTCGAAAAAGAAGGACAGATGCTTTTAAATTCTGTAAATGTAGGGAATTTTTAAAAAGGACAGAAAAAATTTTAAAATAGCGGGAAAAATTAAAAAAGTTCATTTAAAATAAAAAGCCGCAGTAAGATTTCATGCCAGTATTTTTTCCTTATGGCAGCATACTTTTAAAGCGTTAATACGGCAACATTGCCCTTTTTTCTTCGTTAACGCTAAGGCGATTTTTTCTTTTGGCCTCGGGGCACGGTCCAGCATGCTTGACTGAGCTTTGTGTGTGTTAGTGCAGTCGGGTGTCGTCGTGTCACACATACTTGTTGTCGGCTTTTGAATGATGAAAATCAAAAATTTTAGATATTAGCGTCAATCAGCCGACACGTACACATATTAAGTTCTTGTCAAACAATGCTTGACCGTCACCAAAGGCCATTTGCGCGAAAATTGTTAGTTGTCCCGCGTTTCCTGATGCTTTTCACTTTTGAATTAAGTTTGCAATTATTTTAGCAATTCTGATTTGCAGAAGCACGCCGAAGCAAAAACGTACCAAAAAAATATAAAGGCAATAAAAAAGACCCAAAAATAAACATTTTTTTTTTAAGAAAAAGCCGAGTAAACCAAATGGTTCCAGAAATTTCGAAATAAGATTTAGCATGTTCTTCGCTGAGCATAAAGCCGCGCTGCAAGTGGTGGACCATTTTATCCCAATCTTAAAAGTAATCGTGCCGGCTTCGGAAAAAATAGAAACTCTGTCTTGTTTTAAACAGAACCGAATGTAATGAAAAAGTCTAATTTTTAGTCTTTTTGCTGAATTTTTCTTCATATATGTGTATTTATATATATTTTTGAAATACAATTTTTTATTAAAGTGTCTTATAAAGTGTGAAAACAGCACCAAGGTCAAAACTTAAGCAAAAAATTCAATTTTGACGTTGCAAGTGCCTCATTATAGTGTAAACACAGGAGAAAAATATGTGGGGAATTTTGTAGGGAAAATTTTTTGAAGCGTAGGGAAAAGTAGGAAATTTTTTTGGGCTGTGTAGGGATTTTTCAAAAAATCATTTACCATCACTGACATTAAGAATAGCGAAAACACAAAACGAATTGTCCGAGCACGAATAACTCAGTGCGATTTCCTCGCTATTCCTCTCTTAAATGTACTGTTGTTATGATATCACATTGTATGAATGCGACCTAGGGGAATTCATACAATTTGGTAGAATAGAGCAACAATAGAATTTACATGGTTTTGTATTCGCTAAAAAAACAAAAAATGTCATAAAAGAGTAGCACTTAACTTCGACATTCAAAAAACCAAATCGAAAAAAAAATCAAATTAGCTGCCCTACCGAAGTCACCCTGCACGCATTCGCCTTGAGTGAAGACTATCCAAATAATTGCCACACTAATTGAAAATGGGTTGATTTCGGGGTTGTAAAAGTACGTTCACATATGCAGTAATTAGTAATAAATGCAAAATTCGATATTACATTTTATAATAAGTAATAAGAGGACAAAGCGTTTATGAAAACATAAATTAATAATATTTAACAAACATTTTATTAGATGTTAGATGTTTTCATTGCCGGCGTCCGTTTTATTTAGTTTTTTACTTTGACGTTTTTCTTTACACGCGTAAATAGAATGATCTATTACACAGAAAACGCAGGGTTGTATGTTAAAAAGTGTGGTAATAATCTAGGATTATTTTATAATCTCAGATTTCGGGAGAGAAATTTTGTATGGGTAATCTCGCTTTTTAATTACTGATCGGGAGTTAAGCACAAAAAAGTAGATCATCTACTTATATGTGAACGTATTATAGTAGAGTGATTCAGTCTTAAGCTGAAAGTGTATATTTAGAAGTAAAATGTTGAAATTAAAGTAAAGCAAATGGTGTTGCCATTAATTTGAAACTTTTATTTGACAATCCAGTGACCGAAGTCAAGGGAATTATTGTGAGAGATTTATTCGGATTTAAACGTAATGAAATTCGTAACAATATATTATTATAAATACAACACGGCAAATTGTTATACTGCGCGTGCCATTGCAAGTGATTGCTGGGCTAGAAAAATTCTAATGAAAACATCATTTCTATTTTTTCTTTTGAAACAAATCATTGTCAAAATTTGAATTTGTAACTTTACTTCAAATAATTAAATATAATTTCGATATTGGATGTACATTTTTATAACTAATGACAAAATATTACGCAAAAGACTTGAAGTGAAGTAAATTTAAGTGCGTGATTTTTTAAGTAACTGTAACTAAAAGTCAAAATAAACGAAGGCGCGAAAAATGGCAAAAGGAAAACGAGGTAAAGGTGGAAAAGGGAGTAAATCACAAAAAATAGAAAAAGAATACAAAATATTGACGATGGAAGAACAACAAGCGCGTGATGCTAAATATGCGATGCGCTTAGTAGATTTGCGAACGTGCCTTAGCTTTATTGATGGTAAGTGAAGAATATTCCAATGGTAGCAAAGTTGTTCAACTGTACGCCATAATCCAGAATGATAGAAACAAGATTGCGCCCATCAGAGAGTGCGTGACGTCGCATTGGCTGAGTTGTGCAGTGTTGCCAACCATTTGCTCTTCGCAATAAATTTAGTGATTTTTTATATATCAAAATACGATAAATTTTAAGTTTGGTGTTTGTTTCTTTTTTTTTAATTTAAAGCTACCGAAACTTTAAGTTAAAAAAAACTGTATTATTATATAAAAGAAGGTTAAAAAAGGTCACTCTGAGAAGATTTTAGTGCTAATGAAATTTTGTTGATTATTATAAAAATTGATATTTTGAAAGTGAAAATTTATTTTTTTTGCACCTTTTAAGGTTATGTGAGAATATTAAATGTTCTTCTCTCAACTCTTCTTAACATTGACCATCTTTTTATACATTTTAAAAAGCGTTTGCTTTACTGCATGCGAATTAAAACCATAGAGGTGCAATCGTTTCTTCCGGTCCTCAATCCTTAGTGGAACATAGGGCATCAAGAGATGTATTCATAGTAAGAATAAGCAAAAAATACCAGAAACCAAAACGAAATTTTTACAAAAAAAGAGTACCACTTCGTTTGTTACATAACCTAAAATATAGCAGAAAAGTTGTTCGCTTAACAAAAGAGGTTCTCTTAACAAAAAACTCATAAGTTAAATTGTACATAACCATAACACATTTATTTAAAAAACTCACATTTTAAAGACAATTTGTCACCCATACAAAGTTCTTAAAGTAATTCAATAAAAATTTGGTAATTTATTTTCTTTAAATGGGCATTTTAGAGCGTTTTTATATCCAAAGCCAGGCAACACTGCAGTAGCGAGAGAGAGATTTGACTGTTGAAAGGAAAAGAACACCAACAATAACCGCAATCGCGTTCGTGTGACCAGATATTAGAAAAAAGTAAAGCTAAATAAAACTGAGTGAATTTTTGAAATAATTTAAAAAAATGTATATTCTAAAAAATTATAAACATTACTTTTTAATTAGAACAGGCAAGAAAAAGTCATGAAGAAAGAACTTCGAGACTAAATAAATAAATAATAAAAATGCTTAATCAAGTTACGAAAATGGTAATTTGGCCATATCGAATACCACGTCATTCATTGTCAACTTCGCTGAGCGCAAAGTAACGGTACCACGATAGGCGCCATCTCATTATGATGGAAACACCATGCGCCATAACTATCGTGATCAATAACCGGCAAAGGACCCTAGTAGGTTAGGTTAGGTTAGGTTGAAGCGGTTGTCCTGTGGGACACACTCAGGCTCATAGCCCATTGTGATGCCGCGTGGGGAGCTTGTCCCTATCTCTCCTAAAACCAGTGTGTGCTTTTCAAAAATTATAAAATATCTTTGATTTCTGTAGAACTGAGATCAACTCATTGAAAAATTGTCTACCCAGAATACTAAACCTGTGTCTGGATAGAGCAGGACAGTGGCACAGTAGGTGCGAGATTGTCTCTTCCTCGTCCTCATCTAGACAACTTCTACAGAAGTCATGTGTTTGCACACCCATCCTTTGGGCGTGTCTACCTATTAGGCAGTGCCCCGTTTTCACTGAGATCAATGTGCTAAGACTGTGTTTATTTTGGCTTAGCAGAGATTCTGTGCGTTTACCATTTAGAGTCGGCCACAGTTAACGGGCGATTTTGTAGGTGGCTTCATTACGCCATATTTCGTTTGCTTTCTTTACAATTTCTTCAAGGATGAGTAGCTTACATGTTTGTAAGGATATCCCTATGTCATTATCTATGTACTCATCAGACAATTTAGTGCCGAGTCTCGCTAGTTCATCGGCTCTACAGTTACCCTCAATGTCGCGATGGCCAGGAACCCATGTTACCTCTAGGTGAAATGACTCAGCCATCTCGTTAAGAGACGTGCGGCATTTCATGGCTACCTTGGAGGTTGTCGACTGTTTTGTGAGAGATTTTATCGCCGCTTGGCTATCAGTGGAAATGTAGATATCCTTTCCGGATATCGCATCACACTGTATGAATGTCGCGGCTAAGGACTGTAGAAACGTACTGCTGAGAATTTTTCGTCGCAAATTTCATGTTCCAATAAAAAATAAAAAAAAGAGGTTGTCTGTAAAGTCGGTTTACTGACGATAGTTTCACGTGACAACGTCATAAGAAAATATTGATGGAATGGTTGCAATTTTCAAAACAAAATTTCAATTTTATTGGTTTGATAGATATTTTGTATGGATATAGAGGAGGAGGTAAATGGAATTGCAATGGAATAGGTCAAGTTACATTTACACAAACGTGAAAAATGACGAAACATTTATCAAATTCATGAAAGATATCTTCAATTTCGATTGTGCATCAGACGTTAATAAGTCAACAACACTAAGAGGTACCATCAGCGATTTGCCTTTTTCAAGACACTTTACACTCGAAACACTCCCTTTCATTTCCTACTTTTTCTATCATCGTCCTATTCTCAACAGAGAAATGGTTCATTACCATGCACACAGCAAGAAGGCATATGCAAATACAAGTATGTGAATTTATATACCTACATATGCGCATATAATACATATACATACATATACATGCTCACTCAAGTAGGACAGAGCCAGATGTCGAACGTTGCCGAACGCGGGGACCGATTGTGCTCTTTGTCGTTCGTTCCGCGCACTCGCTTGCAGTTCAAGCACATTAGCTTACATTTGCTTGCGTACGGAATAGATTCGTATATTTGATATGTCCATTTGATTTGTATGCATCTTTACATATAGATTTGTTCTTTTTGAAAATTGCGCGAAATTGTATATGTATATGCATGTTTATATACATATATTAGTATACAACATATCTTATAAGGTATGTGGTAAATATTACCATACATTTTTTCCTTCATATATAATAAAAAAATTAATAATAATAACATTAAAACAAGAGGTATTATTAACAAACTTGGTTTTATTTTAAATTCTTCAAGTAAATCAAATTAATAATAATCAATAAGAAGGCATATGCAAATACAAATACGTGAATTTATATATGTACATATGCGCATATACATACATATATACGCTCACTTAAGTAGGAGAGAGCAAGATGTCGAACGTTGCCGTTCGTTTGCTTTGTCGTTCGTGCCGCGCTTTCGCTTGCACTTCATTCAAGGTAACGACAATGAGCAAGGTAACGACAAATGAGCAAGGTAACGACAAATGAGCAAGGTAACGACACATTTTTTCGTGCGTGCAGCCGTCTAAATCGAATTATAAGACGTTATCACGTCAATAAAAAACAAGGACCGATACTTCAAAGTCGGATGTGGTATTTTATCACATGTTGAGTTTAGGTACTCAGGGTTTTGAGATCATTAAGTACTCCTCAAACCATTAACACAGTTTTTTCTCAACACAATATCCAGTAACAACAACCACAAATTACGAAAATATGCAAAAGTTATATAATTTTTATAACTTTGTTGTTATTTATTTTTGACAAATATTTTCAATAGATGCATTTATAAGAGTGGATGAATTAAAAGACCAGGAAGATAAATTAGAGAAAGTTAGTATACCAAATACATATTTTCGGATTAACGTAAAAGCAAAGCCTGCATCATTTCTCTCCTCATAGTGGAATATCTATTTGCGTTGCGATGGACTGCCAAAACCTTACATACCACCCGATGTGCGTTTGTTTTTTGAAAAATTGAAACATTTTGAAAGCTTGGATATTGAAAAAACTATCGATTGGCTGTTATCGGTGAATGAGCGTAGTATCTTGACTCAGGATATATTCAGCAAAGATAAGACGCGCAGAGTACTAGTTAAAGAACTACGTCCCAATTACGGCGATGAGTACAAAGAAAATGTAGATCTGATGCTAAAGGTAATGCCTGCTTCATCTTGGCTGTGTGTAACGAGTTGAAGTAACTTTTGCCAATTTATTTCTTTAATCTAGGTGATAAAGAGTATAGAATATTATGCGGATGACGAGCAAAAAACACTAAAAGCCGAACTGAGTATTTTAGAAGATATATTGGAGGTACAAGGAAAAAAAAAGTAAATTATTGTATAAAAAAGTATAAAAATTATCAATTTTATAGCAAAAGAAAGCGGCTTATCGCGAAATAGACAAATTCTTCGATCGTTATGCTTATCGCATATTATCATCTGAAGATTCCTATATGGAGTAAGGCCTTATTTGTAGTTAATAATCATATGCATGTGTTTGTACATTTTACATTTATCTCGATACAAAGGTCGGTAAATGCCACCACGGCTGAATATGCTTATGGGTGTGAAAATTTTGAAATACACATGTGGACGTTAAAAAATGTGCCCATACTTTTTCGATTTCTAGAGTGAGTATATACAAGGTGGCGCCATATTAATCGCCCTATAAGTAGATTTATAATTTTTGCAAATGGCGTCGTACGTCAAACGTATTTGACACTTGTGAACTATTATAGATAGATGCATTATGGGGTTATATACAGTTAGAATTTTGATAAAATAGATTTTTTTATTTATTTTTTCTTATTTTTACAAATCTATATTTAAGGGGGTGGTAGGGTTTAGCGCTAAAAAAAACACTTTTTTTTTGAATTTTTTACAGAAATATGGCTTAAGATACTTTAATAAAATCAGTTGCATGTTATTGTACATCTTTTCAATAAGTTTTTAAAAAATATTAATAATAAAATATTGACAAATAAGCCCATCACAGAGTTTTTTTGGAGATATGTTTTTCGAGAGGTGCTCTGCGGTGCCAATCGGCATTCGTCGTAGAATCATCTGAAACTAAAAAAGTCGAATTTTTCAGTTAAAGTATGACGTAATGCTCCCCCCTACATTAATACATTTTTTTTTTTTTCATTTTTGTAATAGTTGTATTAGTTTTGGTGGCAAAAAAACGTAAAACGAGCATTTTTGGCGAAAGATTTCGCAATATTTGTAAGTGAAAAACAGCCTTAAAAAAAAAAAAAATTAAAAAAAACAGTGCGGGGGGGAGGGGGAGGGGAGGTATTTTTGATTTAGAAAACGTGTGCCAAATTTGAAAAGAATCGGTTGAATAGTTTCGGAGTTGTGATTGGCACCGAAGTCGTTTCGGGAAAAACGCGTTTGAAAAAATGACTCTGAAAAATTATCGATGCTCCGCATTCGAGGTAGAGTGCCTACAAAGGCTATAACTTTGAGAGTTCTGCTCCGATCCACTTAAAATTTTGACACAACATTCTTGAAATGATTTACTATAAGATGAGTGAAGAAAAAAAAGTTCGATTTTGTGACCCATTTTTTTGTTTTTGTCATGCTGTGACAATTTTGTGTTGCCTTTTGTTGCTTTCTTTATTCCATAATTGTCTGCTTTCTTTAAGGAAGCACGCACAACTCCTTCCGATCTTCTAATTTTTCGTCCAATTTCACGATTGAAATAGCCCTCCTCATGGTAAACACTGACCAATACCCGTTCCTCATCATTTAAGTATTTTGCCTTAGGCATTTTAGAAAATCTGAAGAAATTAGGTTAAAAAATTTAATTTAACTAAGAAATTTGAATGAATGTGTAAAAAAATTGTAAGAATTTACCAAAATATTCAGTTACAAATAATATTCACAAGTTAATCACTTTTAACTTCACTACTGCACTCTTTAACAAACTATGCGTTTATACGAATATGTAGCATTTTTAAGCACAATTTTAAATAGAGACCCGTTATTTTACAACAAAAAGCAATAGATAAGAAACAAATGCAACGATGGTTTACTGTTACCTTAACGAATAGTTTGGAAGAATATTTGTTGTTGTTATTGTTGTAATCTTAAAACAGTTCTAAAGTAAACGAAAAAAATGCAATGCGTTTAAACGAAAATGTAGCACTGTAGATCTCAGCAGTGAGAATTTATTAAAAAGAAAGGTTTTCCGGTCCGATCTCAGAGCGCGTGAGAGCATCCGAGATGGAAGAATGGCCCGCAGACAACATCAGCTCGAGTTATTAGAAGCTGCCGAAGCGGCGAAGGGTGTATTATATGGTCCTGGAATAGACAACTCCTACGTAAAGTGCTTTTCAAACTTTAACCGCGTTTATCTCAAAATGGTGTTTTCAAAGTCGGTGACCAACATTACGCGAAATGGCTAAACCGATTAGTCTCAAATTTAACACGAGCTTCCTAAATATATTTTTTAGTAATTAAACGAATATTTTTTCTCACCCAAAATTTTTTTATAAGATGCTTTCCATTTCAATTCAACCGGGCTATTCGGGTCATGTTCTTCGATTTCGATGTAACTCAAATATGTTGTTCTCTGGTCAAAATAATGAGACACGTATTTTTTTGTTCGCCCGAAAACAATTTTTTTCAAGAGTTATCGGCAATTTTGTTTTTCGGCTCAAACTCGATTTTTTTAATTATATAAGAAAACATTTTTTTTAAATGCCCATAACTTAGTCAATAACGAACCGATTTTAATAATTCTGGGTTCAAAATGATCGTAATTACTTACACGAGCGACTTCATGTAGAAACAATTGCAAAAAAGTAGTTGAAAATTTTTTATTTAGCTAAAAAGAAAAAAAATTTAAATTTTTTCGAAATTCAATATTTCAAAAAGTGTATTTTTTTTTTATAACTTTTTCCAAATCAAAAGGACATCTCAAACTTTAATTGAGCTGAATGCCTAGTAGCTAAAATGCGTTGTTTTTGAGTAATGAATTTTTGAGTAAAAAACCTGTTTCGCACTTTTTGTTTTTTTGCAAAATAAAAAATTTTCAACTACTTTTTCGTAATTGTTTCTACATGAAGTCGCTCGTGTAAGTAATTACGATCATTTTGAACCCAAAATTATTAAAATCGGTTTATTTTTGACTAAGTTATGAGCATTTAAAAAAAAATTTTTCTTATATTATTAAAAAAAAAATCGATTTTGAGCCGAAAAACAAAATTGCCGATAAAGCTTGGAAAAAAAATTTTTCGGGCGAACAAAAAAATACGTGTCTCATTATTTTGACCAGAGAACAACATATTTGAGTTACATCAAAATCGAAGAACATGTCCCGAATAGCCCTTTTGAATTGAAATGGAAAGCATCATCATCACAATTTAAGGCCGAATTTTTGGTCAAAAATCGTTTTTTTGTTTTGGAAAAAGCGCCATTTTGTCAAAAAAAAATTATTTTGCTCATTCCTTCGATTAGTTACTAGATTTAACATTACTTTAACGAAATCTGTTTGGTTTTTTAATTTCAGAGGATCCAGTTTAGAGATGTAGTCGTCGGCGCAAAACGTGTTTTTTGAGAGGAACTCCCGGAGTTCAGCTCTTGTAGCTCCTTTCCAAATAAATATTTTTACTAAAACTAAGTCTGAAACTACAGTTAAAAAATAACATAATATGTGCACAAATTTTTAGAGCAATACATTTAAAAGTTTACTCAGAAAAAGTTCTGGAAAATTCGCTTTTTTTCGGCGTTCCAACTGCATATAACCCCTTATACAAACATTCAAGGAATGGAGCGCGTAAAGGTTGAAATAAAGATTTCCATTACTCAAAGTAATGCTTCTTATTAGGTGAAAAAGTTATTCAAACATACAATTGGATGATTAATTTTGCGCCACATGCTATATGATTGTTTGTGTGCATGTATGTGTGTATAGATTTAAGGTTCAAATTACTATTATTATTATTATTGTTATATTTATACTTTACAAATTAATTTATAAAATATATTTTGGAGGCTCGGTTGCTGGACCATTCTGCTTCGCAAGCGTGTTCATATTTCATGCAGCAGATTGTGTTTTTTGAAGGCGTCGCACAGTGCGGCCGATTCCTGAAAAGCTGGCCAAAACTCAAAAAATTAAGTAATTGATTCAAAATTTCTTACTCGGGGGTTGTCGGGGTCGCTGATTACGAATTTGATCTTAAAATTTTGAAAATCCACCCCCTTCCACCTCTATTGGCCACCCCCTCACGTGAAATAGCGTATATTCTAGAACATAATCAAGATGCATGTTAATTTATATGTTTTCGGGGTCGCAAGGTAGCAAGTGGTAGCAGCTGAATCTTTATTCAGTAACCATTACTTTTTTGAGTAACCTTTAATAGGTTTCAAAGCAGCATATGACGGCGTTGTATTACTATACAATTTGAAAACTCAAATTTTATACAAAAAATTGCAAAAAATGTATCTACGTATTGCTGCAGCTAAAAATTTTGTGTCGAGGTATTGATATGTACTAAAGATTTCTCGTATTTTACTAACCTTCCGAAGATGATTCCATTTGGTTTTGTTCAATTTACTCCATTACAAAATCTTTCAAATGTGTACAACTTTCACTATTCATCGACAGTAATCCGATGCTCAAACGAAGGCCACGTTGCGACTGAAAATACAGAGGATACTTAGGGTACAGGACGTTGCTATGAACGGTTTTCACTACTCAAGGCATTACTGTAGCCAACCCAAAGACAACAAAGCTCTATCTAGAAACTTTTTTTTTTCGACTTTTGGCCAGCTTTTTGGGAATCGGCCGCACTGTGCGTCGCTTAGTATCTTCATCGTAGGTTCAAATTATGGTTTACAATTCTTTTGCATTTTCTACTAATTATCATTTACATATTACTATATACGAGGGGTGCCTTTTATATGTCGGGATTAGAGAACAAAAACAAATTTTAATCATCGAAAATCACTTTATTGTTTTTCAAAATATTCTCCATGAAGATCTATACACTTTTGCATGCGTTTGAACCAATTGTCGAAGCACTTTTGCCACTCTGAATGAGGTACCTCCAAAACATGCATTCTGAATGCCGCAACCGCTTCTTCAGGTGTCGAAAAACGTTGACCCCTCAGTTTGTTTTTTACGTACGGGAATAAAAAGAAGTCATTCGGTGTCAAGTCAGGACTATACGGCGGATGACCCATTAATTCGATATTTTGGGTGCTCAAAAATGCAGTTGTTTGAGCCGATGTGTGAGAGCTCGCATTGTCCTGGTGAAGAGTGATCCGTCTTTGGCGATTGGTTTTCTTAATTTCTTGGAAGACAACTGGCAAACAAATGGTTGTGTACCACTCAGAATTTACTGTTCTGCGTTGTTCTAGTGGTACGGTTGCGACATGTCCAGTTTTTCCGAAATGCTTGGAAGTGCTTCGTGCGCGAACAACTTTTGTTGGATTTGGCTCATCTTGAAACACCCATACAGTCGACTGCTGTTTACTTTCGGGCTCATACGCGTAAATCCATGATTCATCACCTGTCACGATGTCATAGACGTGTTTCGAAGCACCGCGATCGTATTTTTTGAGCATTTCCTTCGACCAATCGACACGAGCCTGTTTTTGAGCGATTGACAAATTGTGTGGGATCCAACGCGAACAAATTTTTTTGACAGTCAAATATTTATGCAATATTGAATGTGTGCTGGTCCCACTAATGCCTAAGATTGTCTCAATCTCACGATAGGTCACATGACGATCTTGCAATATCAGTTCGCGCACAGCATCAATGGTTTTCGGAACAACAACTGATTTTGGACGACCTTCACGAAATTCGTCTTGGAGTGAACTACGACCTCGATTGAATTCACCATACCATCGATAAACACTGGTCCTTGATGGAGCTTCATCGCCAAAAAATGAATTAAGTTCATCCATGCAATGTTGCTGAGTTAATCCACGTCGAAAGTTGTAAAAAATAATCGCACGAAAATGTTCACGATTTAATTCTATTTTTGGACCGAGATGAATCTTTTAAGTTACTGTAAACAACACAAATAGCGCTGGTATTTCAAAACGTTCTGAGTACGTACAAGCCAAAAAATGTCAAACTTTGCGATACAGCTGTCAGTTGCCAGATTGCAACACCAGGGTTGCCAAATCCCGAAATATAAAAGGCACCCCTCGTAGAAAATTTGCTTAAATTGGTGAGATTACAGTAATTTTTCTTTAATTCGTTTAGAATACCCTGCATCGAGGCATCTTTGCATAAAATGAAGGTTACAATTCAATTGCCAATAGCTATTCTACAAGAAAACCTTACCATAAGAGGCATACATTTCCATTTCGACCCGTTTAGTGAGAATGCAAAAAGTTATAAGCAAGAAATTAAACATTATTTTGAAGATTTGACGGCTGGTATGCCGGGTAAGCGATTTCGAATGAATTGTTGTAGTCAAAAATATTGTACGTAGTTTTTTGCCACTTCATTTTACGGAGTAGCTTTTTTGAGACTATTTTTTTATTTGTTATGTATTTAACTTATATTCTAATCTTTAATGATAATATCAAGATCTATACGAATGCTTGATCCATGAGCATTTTTTACAAGGGGATCTACAAAATCAAGTGCGCAGCAAATTGATAGAAAGACGTGTGGAATATGAAAACAAAGTGATGTAAGTCCTTAAATTAAAATTAACAGGAGCAAGCTTTGTTTACACAATTGAATTGATTTTTAACAAAAATTTCCCAAAGTTTCAGTCTTTCTTTTTATAATTAATGTATTTTACTGCTTCTTTATTTATAAATTTTCCTATCAGCGCCCAAGCAGAACAATTGGAAAGTTTAAAAAAATTGAATGATGATGAGAATAAAAAAAAACCAATGAAAATTATTAAATTGCCTAAGGAACCCCCTATTGTAACGATCGACATGTTTCCGGATATCTGGGATGATTTTTTACAATTAGAAAACGAACGTTTTAATAATTTCATTCATCTTGTCTATCATCCGGACGCCTTACAGTTGGAGGAAGATGAGGTAATTGAGTAGGTTTACTGGCCGTGTAAAACATGCTGTTTCTGTTCAAGTTTTCAACATTCGATCATAAATTGTTTGTGAGTCTCCATCGTCATTGCATATGTCTTATGGTATTATATGTCTACAATAGGTCTGATCATGGAGCAAATAGTTTGTAAAAATTTTTGCAAATTATTCCGTTTTTGTGTTCATGTACTCAAAAAGCTTACAAAGTAGGGGAAAGTGAGAGACCAAATGACATTTCATGTTGAGGTGAAGTTGCAAGTTTTTGCTGGATAAATTGTTACTTGTAAGAATTTGCAAGTGAGAAAAATAGCTGATCGCGTAGTAAACATACACAATACCATAATTAAAATTCGCGAATTGAGGCAAATTTGCGAATTTAATGTTAGAGAATGTTAGTTATTAGAAAAAGTTTAGAAAATTAATTTGAAGTCATATATAAAATAGGAATCGGCCACTGAAGCAGAAGCATGTAAAGGGTTTTCCAATAACAGGTGTTGTAGGTGAATGGATTGCGCTATCGAGAGATGATTAACGATTTTTTATGGCCGGAATCGGATGGTATTGACCTGGACAACGTTTATTTTCAATAAGACGGCGCTACGTGCCACACAAGCAACGAAACCATTGATCTTTTACAGGAAAAGTTTCCGGACCGTGTTATCTCTCGAAGAGTTGATCACTTTTGGCCACCGAGAACTTGTGATTTAATACCTTGTGACATTTTTCTATGGGGCCACGTGAAAGAGAAGGTCTACGCCAACAGCCCAGGGTCGATTCAAGGCCTCAAAAATGGAATTCGTGAGGCTATCGAGGACATAGGGCAGCCACTTTGCAAATCGGTTTTGGAAAATTTCATGAAAATCATATTTTCCTGTAAGCGTGGTCGTAGTGGACATTTGCCTGATGTTATTTTCCACTATTAACGGCATACCTTCCTCTTTGTAATTAAATAAACATCCGATCATTTATATTAAAAAATAGCAATTTTCTTTGAATATCAAAATAACACCTCTTATTGGAAAACCCTTAGTTCTGAACCACAGCCTCCCAAGTGATGCTCTGCTCGTTATTTAGCATTTTATTTGTTTTATAAAACGTTCTATTAAAGATTAGCATTTCTTGTCCTATAAGCAAAATCTGCAAATCAAATAAGTTGCTTTTTCCACGAGACTCTAAGTGTAACCAATTAAAAAGGTCATACATTTAGTTTGGAAAATTACTTTTATTCAATTCAAAGTAAAAAATGTGTGAAAATAATACAAAATTAAGAATCAATTTATTTTACTCGATATGACCACCTTTTGTCTTGACTATGGCCTTGAGACGGTCTAGAAACGATTTGCAAGCTGCCCGAATGTGGCTTGCAGGTATTTTGGCCCACACGCGAACAATGGGGTTTTTTCAGCGCCTCGAGATTGGGGAATCTTTTAGTTCGGACTTTGCTCTCCAATATGGCTCAAAGAGAATAATCCATCGGATTCGCATCTGGTAAATTTGAGAGCCATGGTGTGGGCGTTATGAAGCTCGGAACGATGTTTTTTAGCCATTTTTAGTTCACTCGACCTTTGTGAGACGGTGCCGAGTCCATGCTCTATTTGTCTGCTCACGGCTTCAAAGCAACCTCCACAATACTTTACGCAGAACGCCCATCTGCGGTTACAGCGGCCCAAACCATTACCTGGGGAGGGTGTTGCCTCCTGTTGGCCAATTGATGATTCAAATTCTCGTATGAACGGTCGGCCAAATAAATCCTATCGTTTTGGGACTCTACGAATTGCTCAATTTGAAAAGTTTTCTCCTCAGAAAACACAATGTGCGGAAATTGACCGATTTCGGCCAAACGAAACAACTCCTTCGCTCTCTCAAGCCTGACTTCTTGCTGCTTTGGTGTGAGATCATGCGCCTTTTGGATCTTGTAAGGCTTGACTTTGAGATCGTTTTTCAGTATGGGGCGGATGTTACGGTCAGATATTTTCAGTTCTTTCGCCATTTGATTAGCACTTCGTCGGGGGTCGGGGATTTCACTCAAGTCGCTTCTTCACTTTTTGCACCATTTCACGTGACGTTGCAGTCTTTTGATGACCACCTCCTTGACGTTTCGCGATGCTACTAGTATCATAAGTATCATTATAATGAGTAATGGTGCGATAAACAAAAACTTTATTTACTTTAAGGTGCTCGAGCTCAAGAACAATCGCTGGTTGTGGTTTGAAATCCATTACTGATTTTCTTTTTTCGCGTTTACTCTCGGCAAAATGCTTCCGCGCTCTTGTAAACAATAATCTGGACTCTCATTTAGCCAACTAACAAAATTTTCATTTCAGATTAATTTAAAGAGATATGCAATACTCGGAGGAATTTACCAATTGCATTTCGTTAAAAAACCAACGCATTACAATTTCAATGACTTCAATATGACATGGCATGAAAATAATGGCGAACTAAAAATTATAAAAGATGTAATTGCGGATGAAGTTTTACCAGTAGTTTCTGGTATGTCTATAGTCTCTGGGTCATTTATACGCTCATCCACAATGTCGGAGAGGCGTAGCTTGAAACGACAAAGTACTAAGCCGGAAAGTCAACCCTATGAAATATTGCAATATTTTGATACCCCGAACTTCGTTGTCACATTGGAACTACCTGATTATTTATGCTTATGGGGAGAACCCGTAGCGTGTCATTTCGAGAATGATTTAATTGGGTATTTAGAGGAAAGCGCGTCTAGTCCAGATCACGTACAACCACGTACTGAAGAACTTAATAAGCTATTGGTAAAAAATGGCAGGGAGTCTTTGTCTAAAGTATCCGTAGATCTTTCCTATACGCCAAGACAATCCACAGTAAATATGTCCGTACGCCTGAGGCGTTCATTATCGAATGTTTATCATACATCATTAGCTCCACCCATTCCTATGTCACAACATCAACAGACTCTATCGGCTCAAGTACAAGACTTGATAGAAGTTGAAGATTTTTTAATGGACTATCCCTTGTCTGTTGTTCAAGTATGTAATATACGGCGACATTGCATGCCACGCATCATTTCCTCTTTCAAGTTTCCTGTGGAGTTGCAAGACGAAGCGACCGAAGAACAACGCGGCAAGCCCAAAGGAAAAGGTGGTATTTTGCTACGTAAACGTCAATCCGAAATGGACCAAGATGAGGAAACAATTAAGGAATTTCAATACGATGGTCAAAATAATCCTGAACGTATTTTCCCCTTATTTGCCCATCCTGAAAAAATGCGTATCGATTATTATAAGCCCGATAAAAATATAGAATCTGCGGCCCACACGGGGACCAGATATCCGAAAAGTTTCGCCGAGTTGGTGCAAACCCTAGATAAGATCAAGATTGATTATCAAAACAGCTACAAGCATACACTTATGGTGCCTAATAAGAAAATCGATCCAAATATTTTTAGTATGCGTAAAAAGCAAGTCAAGACGACAGCATCGATTGATTCATCGAATGTTGCTCTGACGGTAAGGTTATCATCTACGTCCAGTGTGCCAGCTGTAAAGCATGCATCTATGAAGCAAAAGCAATCAATTTCAAGAATGAGCCAAATGGACATGGCAAAGCTTAAAGAACAAAAGGAACGCGATAAAGAACGAGACAAGATGGAACGTGAGGTGCAGTTGTTGCGTAAACAAATGGCTGAGGCTCAGGCGAAAGCCGAGGCCGAGAAGCAAGCGCGGGAAGAAGAAGAAGAGGAGGAGGAGGAAGAGAACGAAGACGTTGCAGAGGGCGTACCCGAACCAGAAGTAGAAGATAAACGGAAAACATTTCGCTATTCACATTGGACGACGAAATACATTAAGAATACAGAATACGAGAAACAAAATAGAAAGATTATCATTTGGACCGATCGATTGGGTGAGTGCGAGAAATAAATGATTTGGTGAAGTGAATGAAACGCATAAAGTGCGTCCTTTTCCTTCCATTTTTTTTTTCTTAAAAATGTGGTAGATATCGGCTAAGTTGCTTTTGTTGTTGTAATATGTTGCCCACGTTCTACAGATATTAGATTATTATTTGTCGTTACAGTAATTATATAATTGGTGCTCTAGGGTAGGTTCGAACTGATCTACAAGGTGAAGTCCTAAATAAACAAGACTGAGCCAAAATAGAAACGACAGGAGCTTTGTTCTGATAACTTTGAGTTTATTTATTGAAAATAGTCCCCACTGGGCTCGATATACTGTTCGCCGCGATCTTAAAGCTTTTCGAAAGAGTGTTTTAGGTCATTGACCGGAATGTCTTTCAGGAAGTCGGTACACACCTTTTGGATGGCCTCTACGGACGCAAAACGTTTTCCTTATATGGCTTAATGCAATTTTCCGAATAGGTAGAAGTCACAGGGAGCCATATCAGGCGAATACGGTGAGTGATTGATCCTTTACAGAACTCAGGGCGAGTTCGACGAATGCGATTTGACTCAATGGCACGATTTCCTTGCGAACAAATCCCTTGGAAATGTAAAAACAAATGAGCATCGACTTGATTTTTGACTTTTCCAAACGCAATTTTTTGGGTGGTGGTTCGTCTGGGGTCTTCCATTCGGCACTTTGACGCTTAATTTCAGGTTCATGTTGGAAACACCACGTTTCGCCACCAGTTACAATGTTGTAGAGGAAGTTTTCGTCTCGAGGTCTTTCGAATTCTGAGCAATTTTTGATCCTCAGTTAACTTGTGCGGAATGAAACGTGCACAGACCTGTCGTAAGCCCAAATGATCACTTAAAACGCGATAAATCGATTCTTTTGAGATATTCAACTCCGATTCCATGAATTTCAACAATTTTGGGGGGCCCGTATGTTCATTGTCATTTATGTCCTCACAACTATCTCTGAAACGTGTAAACCGCTCATGAACTCTGGCACGAGATAGACAATCGTCGCCATAAACTTTTTTCATCAATTCAAATGTTTCGGTAAACGTTTTACGGATTTTAAAATAAAATTTGATATTAGCTCTTTGTGCGAAACTCATTTTTGAACCGATGACACAAACATACTGACACTTAAGATGCAATAGCTTCGCTTCCACTGAACCGAATGTTATCAGGCTTTCACTGGAAGTCAGCTATGGATAACTTCCAATGCACTAACTCATTAAAAAGATGGCGCCATTAAAACATTTTTGTGTAGCCCTATTGAAAACCTACTTACAATAATCGAAGAACTCGTATTTTACTTCACATTGACCAATTAACTTAAAAGTAGTCGAATGGGTATGTGTGTGAGTACCATTCGTAGGGCTCGGTGTCGGAGCCCACGGTGGGCATCAAGTATCAAATGATAGACAAAGTTTTTTTCCAATAGCTGTCGTCCATTGCTATAAAAAAGTTTCTCATAAAAAACCATCTTCCCTTTGTGGAACAGCATCAATCAAGTCGCACACTACAAATTGGAGTAGAAGCTCGGCCAAACATCCAATAAAGAATATACCAATTATATAAGTTTATGTGTTTCCTTAAGGGGTTAGGGGTAGTCAGAGGCCCGAAAAAATTATGATTTTAAAAAATCGTGTATGCTAGTCAATTGCTTTATTTTACAAAACAAAAAAAATCGCATTAATACATCATGTTCCGACTTGACTTTAGCAAAATTAAAAAAAAAAATAATAACAATTGTAAAAGTTATCGCTGTTTGTGTGTGGAGTCCCTTTCTCCAGAAGTCCCTTGCGGTGATCATCACAAGTCCTTGGAGATTCATCTAAAATCAATCGGTCAAGCGAAATTAGTTTATTAATAGATAATCTTGTACCTGATCGAAGCTTTTTGTTTTTAAATTAACAATATGGCAGCCTCAGAAAATATTTTTCAGACTTTCGAGAAAAAAACCGACAATTAATTGTTTAAAAATATCGAAATTTGTGAAAAAAAATCTTTCGATCAGGCGCGAGTTTTTTATGTTTTCCAAAAGCAGTATAAATTTTATTGAAATCTACAAAGCGGTTTTTAATTTACAGTGATCACCAGTTCAAAAAAAATAGTTTTGAGAAAAATGCATTTAAAGTTTTGCTATCGCTTTATGTAGAGTTTTATTGAATCGAATTATTTAATTACTTACACTGTGTCATCTATTCCTGGGCCATATAATAGTTCTTCAGCCGTCATAGCAGCTTCCGAAATATCGATTTGCTGTTGCCTACGTAGCATTCTACCTTCTCGAGTGTTATCGTTAGCGCTCTTATCTGCCACTTTCATATGTGCAGCATCCAGCTACTTGCTCTCGAACGCTCCGGAGCGCCCTTTGTTAATTGTTGAATAACTCGAAAAGTATTTGTAGAATTCACTTAAAATTTTCACACAATATTTTATACTTAAAAAAAAAAATGCAAATATTTTAAGAAAATGGAAAAAAATGCAATATTTTGAAAATTCGGACTACCCCTAATTCCTTAAGAGCTTAAAATGATAATAAAGGGTGGTTAAGTTTCAAGGGCCGGTGTTGATTTTGAATAAAGTACAATTCTGTTAAAAAATTATTGTCATTTCTCTTTATTATGATAATATTGGTATGGCTCAATTACGTATAAAACAAAATATGGGTCACCTCCATCCGATGGTCCAAATTTTCGATGATGCTGAGGCATAATTGAGGTTCTATGCCGTTAATGTGCCGAATTATCTCTTCCTTTAGCTCTTGAATTGTTGCTGGCTTATCGACGTACACCTTTTCTTTCAAATATCCCCAAAGAAAGAAGTCCAACGGTGTGGTTGACGTTTAGGTGTGGTTCACATTCAACATCGGCCCTTGAAATTTAACCACCCTTTACAAAGCAGAAATATTGTTGTTATAATCTGCTCGATAATTTCATGTAGTTTATTTTTTGAACATGGTATCCGGCATATGGCCGCCGCGGCTACGAATTACATGGTCCATTAGATCAGTCCAATTTTTTACTAAAATCTGGCCGTCGGCGTCAATGGTAGCTTGAATTTATTGCAGAAATCGATTGTTAATTGCGTTGTATGGCAAGTTGTGCCGTCTTGTTGGAACCAAATGTCGTCGCTGTTTAGCTAATTCATTTTTGGAAACAAAAATTCAGTCAGCATGGCTCGATAGCCCGCGCCATTAACTGTGACGGCAGCTTCTTTCTCATTTCGAAAGAAATAAGAATCGTTAAACGATTCATGCTGACTTTTCAAACCATACTGAAGAGAAATATCAACAGAATTTGCCATTCTTAGCTGTCAAGCCACAGTTCTCGATATGGATAGTTCTCATGCAGCTAAAAAAACACCCGATGTAATTAGAACTTACGATATTCAATTTATATAAAATCTGCATTACATTACAAAGAAGCTGTAACTTATTTTACATTTGTCACATACTCATTTCTTCTAAGGTACTATTGGACTTGCATTCAAGCTATATGAGCATTTTCCGTTTAAAGATTGGACTCTTGAACCAGACATGGAAAAGTAAATTTATTGCAAAATTTCAATTTGTAATAAGACTATTACATCTTTTCATACAAAATTCAATAGCGAAGGCGAAGTAATTTTTACGCTGACAACCCAATATGTTAAATGTGTCCTTAACATTTCAGCCAAGGGTTATCGTGGTTATGTGACGGAGCCGACGAAAGGATTTGTACGTTATCGAAAAATTTATTTGGACATCAAAGAGCCAATCACCGATTTTAAAGAATTGAAAAAGGTTGATAAAAACTGAATTAATTTTGAAGATGTGCACTTAAATTTGATTATCTTCTCGGTTTGCACAGCGTTTTCGTGAGCGCTTCTTAAACATATTTTCCAACCACGATGCACGTTTCTATATTGAAAATGGTAAGTACACATAATTTTGCGTATTGCAGCAGAAATTCTTCATTCGTTTCTTATTTTGAGGTTACTTTTCCGAGAAACATTTGGCTTGTGAGTTGCACACCTATGCCTGCATGGCGTTGCATTGTTTGTTTCTGAAATTTGTACGCTCCGATTGGAATCGCTTGGCGCAGCGTCGCGATATTGTATTGGGCTTTGCACACCATCGTGAGCCAGTGGAAAATATAATGTGTGTGCGCATTACGCCAGAGAATGCCACCTTTGTGGATATAAAAGAGTTGTGCTCGAATAATTTGGACGAATTCTTGTTGGACTATAGCTTAACATGGCGAAACGTAGATGTAAGTATAAACATATTCTTGGTGCTTAGTGCAAAACTTGAATAATTTAAAAGGGGCTTCATAAATTGATTTTTTTTTTCATAACAAATTAAATATGTAAAGTAACTACAGTGACGGACATAAGCATAGGCCCAATAACGACAATGGAATAAAAGTCAAGTTTTTCTAATCAACGATAACAAAAACTGTTTATTCCACATAAGTTACGCATACTCATACATTTTAGTTAAAAAAAGAGGTTGTCTGTAAAGTCGGTTTACTGACGATAGTTTAACGTGATAACGTCATAAGAAAATACTAATTGAATGGTTGCATTTTTCAAAAGAAAATTTTAATTTTATTTGTTTGATAGATATTTTGTATGGATATAGAGAATGAGTTAACATTAACATAACATAATATACTTTAACATAACATAACATCACATAACATAACATAACATAACATAACATAACATAACATAACATAAAATAACATAACATAACATAACATAACATAACATATCATAACATAACATAATCACGTCAAAAAATAATAATAACATTAAAACAACAGGTATTATTAACAAACTTGGTTTTATTTTAAATTCTTCAAGTAAATCAAATTAATAATAATCAATAAGAAGGCATATGCAAATACAAATACGTGAATTTATATATGTACATATGCGCATATACATACATATATACGCTCACTTAAGTAGGAGAGAGCAAGATGTCGAACGTTGCCGTTCGTTTGCTTTGTTTGCTTTGTCGCTCGTTCCGCGCTTTCGCTTGCAGTTCATTCAAGGTAACGGCAATGAGCAAGGTAACACTAATGAGCAAGGTAACGACACATTTTTTCGTGCGTGCAGCCTGTTAAATCGAATTATAAGACGTTATCACGTCAAAATCAAGTTTTAGGTTTTGAAAATACACAGCGCTGAAGCCATAAATTCAAGGAAAAGTAAAAGTACAGCAATATTTGCTGGACAAAAGTATAGGCACAGTTCTTTAATATGTTAAAAATTTAAAGATACACTTAAAAGTTAGTACTTCGTTGGAAGGATTTTTTGTTTTAATACGGGTTTCAATCTATTCGGCATTGAGTGCACTGATTTTTTCGTAAATTCTTCGCCAATATTAAGCCATTCTTCTTTTAATTCAGGCTTCGTGGAAATCGCACATCTTCTGACTCGTCGTTCCGATTCCTCCGGAACGGAATTGTGGTTCGGAGACTGTGGTACGGGGTGCGGCAGAACATGAGCCGTGTGATAGGCAAGCTACATGCGCCGTGTGCTTATCGTCATTTTCGTTAATTATTGTGATGCTGAAATGTAAAGGAGCTTGGTAGATTCAACTAATCTGCACGTTTTCATTATATCGCACCTTAAATACAAAAGGGTCACAACTCAAAATTTTCCACACGCGAGCTTGACTTATTTACAGTAGCACAGAAAACAAACTATGTGACATATCACGCTGAAATTTGCCATGTAAGCTTATAACAGTCCTACCAAAAAACAAAAAATTTATTTTTGCCATATGTCATCCGCGGACCGTTTTATTAATATCGTCTCGTTCATATTTGAGCAGAAGTACATTTTGAGTTGTGACCCTTTTGTATTTAGGGTGCGATCTTTTCTTTCAATATGTTTAAGTAAACTGATTTGTCCATTAGTCCTTCAATAAATACAACCTCCCACACATCTGCAGCAGCACACCTGCAACCCCAAACCATTCATCCTCCACCACCGTACTTCACACTTGGTGCTTGATTTTTTACAGCGTAAGCTGTTACGTTTTCGCCACACAGTTATGCGGCCGCCTGAATGAAAAATATTAAATTTACTTTCATCTGCAAATAATACATTGCCCCAGTAGCTGAGAGGCTGGTTTTCAAATTGTTTTGCATACGCCACCCATTTCTTTTGGTTGGTTGAAGATATGAATGACTTGCGCCTGCCAAACATTCTTTTTACCCAGCCTGATGCAGTACTCGTCAAACCGATTTGGTATGGACTTCTTTGCCAAAATCTTGTTTTACCTCCGTCGCGATCCGGTTTGAAGTAATTTTTTAATCATTTTCCACTTTTCGCACAATTCGCGATCGCTCTCGGTCTGTTAATTTGCGCAGACGGCCACTTCGCTGCGTACTTGTGAAATTCGTTTTCCCTTTGAAGTGGTTAACAAGGGTGCGCATTGGTGAAACGACTTTGATCCATCATTTTTGCGATCTCCGCAAGCGACTTTCCTTTTTTATGTAAATAAAGGGTGGTTTTTTAAGAGCTATACGAAATTTTTTCAAAAAAGCACACGTGAAATTCAGAAAAATGCATGAAGTTTTTATTCAAATCGATAGTACAGTCCATATAATTTAATGTTTGAAGATTATTTCATGCAAATGTTGACCGCGACTGCACTTCAGATGGTCCATCTGCTTAGTCCAATTTTGGCATACTCTTTCCAATGTTTCGGCCGGTATCTCACATATAAATGCTTTAATGTTGTCTTCCAATGCGTTAATTGAGGCAGGCTTGTCTGAATAGACATGAGCTTTAACATAGCCCCACAAAAAATAATCTAAAGGCGTTATATCGCACGATCTGGGTGGCCAATTGACGGGTCCCAAAGGAGAAATAAAATGTTCACCGAACTCGCCTCTCAACAAGTTCACTGTTACGCGTGCTGTGTGGCATGTGGCACCGTCTTGCTGAAACCACATGTCATGCACGTCAAGATCTTGCATTTTGGGCAAAAAAAAGTTGGATATCATTTCACGGTAGCGCTCACCATTCACAGTTACGTTACGATTCGCAGCATCTTTGAAGAAATACGGTACCTCCAGCCCATAAACCGCACCAAACTGTGACCTTTTCTGGATACATTGGTGGCAATTCTTCTGGCTGATCTTCACTCCAAAATCGACAATTCTGCTTATTTATATTACGTACCCATTGATCCAAAAATGAGCTTCGTCGCTGAACACAACTTTTCGATAAAAAAGTGGATCTTCGGCCAACTTTCCAAGAGCCCATTCACCAAAATTCTGCGTTGCGGTAGGTCGTTCGGCTTCAATTCTTGCACCAGCGGTATTTTGAAAGGCTTCACACCTAAATCCTTTCGCAAAATTTTCCACGTTGTTGAGTAACAGAGGCCCAATTGCTGCGAACGGCGACGAATCGATAATTGATGGTCATCATTAACACTGGCCGATACAGCTGGGATATTTTCTTCAGTTCGCACTCTACGTAAGCGTGTTGGTGGTTTGATGTCCAATAATGTAAATTGGTTCTAAATTTAGTCACAATAGCTGGAATAGCCGCTTCAGTGGGTCGATTAAACTGACCATAAAATGGAAGAAGCGCGCGATAAGCTTTTTTAACAGAACACACATTTTTGTAATAAAATTCAAAGATTTGCAAGCGTTGTTCGTTTGTAAGACGATTCATGGTTAAATTATAGACCAAACTGAAGAAGTTTGACAGTGAAACAAAACACGAAACGTGCGTCAGCTGTTTAAACCAACTCTTTAAAAAGATAATAGCTAAAAAATCACCCGTTACTTTATTATTTTACGCTGTGATTCTGTGGTTTCCTTTCCTTTTGAACTCATTGTGTGAAAAAATCTTACACAACGCACTAATTTTCACTGATCTTGAATACAAAACTAGTAAAATTTAAGTAACGGTATATTAGAACATATGTTTTGTAAAAGAAAGAGTTGCCAGCTATACACAAAGTGTTAGAAATGGGAAAAGAATGAAAAATTGTGCCTATACTTTTGACCCCATGAAAACTCACATTTTTCTCACACCTCACACCTTTCTTGTAACAAATATAAAAAATATAAAAGTAGGTTTAAAAATTGAATTAAAGGATGTATAGCATGTAATTGAAACGAAAACGGAGAACATTAGGCAAATGTTGTAACTCCTCAAATGTATGAGGAAAGCTTATTGTGCCTACACTTTTGTCCGGCACTGTATTTCGTTGAAATGAATGTATGTAAATTTATTAATAACTGAAATTAATTTTCATAGTTAATTGAAGTCCTCCCGCACATTTATTACAAACTGCATACATCGAAATTTATCTTTTATTAGAACTATAGTGACTTCCATCAACTGATTATGTCCATATATCTCGCTGCTTTGGACAATCGCTGCAAAGATTCAAAACTGCTGGTAAATGTTAAGAATTTGCTTTCTGAAATACGACCTCTAAGTTATTCGTAAATTCATTGCAAAAAATAAATCGAATTAAATTTTTTTTCAATATGTATTTTATTTTAATTATTTTATTATATGTTTACTTTGGCTCAAAGTGCACATATGTAGGTATGTAACTTTGATTTTTCCTGCTTAAATTTTTTTGTTATTGAAAATGTGCTGAAAATTTTAGACAAATCGCTGACTATGTACACCCAAATAGTTCGATTCACAAGAAAAAGCATTGGTTTGCTTTATTAAATGCCGAAACTTACGAATGGGAATTAAAAAACGACCGTTTAGTTATTTATCCAAAAGAAGAGTCACAGAAAAACCACTTTTAATTGTGGAATGAACTTGCTTTCTTTGCATACTTTAAGGCGGCATCAAATTGTAATGACATTTAACATTCGTAACTAATTAGCAATGTTATGGAATTTTTGTTTATCCGTAGAAAATTAACTTAGTTACTAAACTTAAAAGCGAAGGTTTATATTGGAAATTAATTGCAAATAGTGGTGCGCAACATGCAACAGTCGGCCGTAACTGACGTTTAATCTGAGTATTTTTCTTACGGTCAGGATTAAACTTGTTTTGGTACACTGCTGACGTTGACATTTTCATAGCTCCCAAAAATGCTGATAACAACAGGTACACGCATGCCGTCTTGTTTATATGTTGCTGTTGCTGTTGCTGTAGTCGTTGCACACACTCTTCTTTTGCTGCTGTTTTTCTCTTAAGAACGGTTGTATTTGCCCCAAATGTGCAGCATGAATACGGAGGCGATAAATAGCAGAGACATCACTAGCACGGGCACAGGACCACTGGAATACAAAAAAAAAAATAAAATAAATCTATAATAAAGATGCAATTTCATATTTATAAAAGAGTAGTTAATTTCTGAACTGAAGTGGCACTAAGTTCGGGTTGTATTCACTTTAAGGCCGGCAGTTAACTTGAGTCGAATTGTTTCGCATTGTAAAACAGAGGCAAAAAAAAAGAAGTAACACAATTATTAGGTCTTAAAAAGTTCAGCGCTACAAAATACAAGACATATTACTTGAATTAGTTATTCACATAGCTTCCTGAATATTGAATGAGAATTAAAATAGTCTAACAATCTTTTTTTAACATGAGCATTAAGTCACACGACGATTTCATAACACAAAAAATAAAATATTTAACGCATTCATTTGGATTACAAAAGAGAAAGTACGCGTCGATACATTGGGTAATGCTGCTGTGACACCATTTATGCTGAATAAAAATGCTTTGTTGGCACATTAAAACTTACACTTTAATGCCGGGAGAGTCGTCGGTGTAGAAACGCCACATACCACCGGTACCAGCACCAGTGGTGCGGCTTCTGGCCGCTGTGGTGCTACTTGTGGTCTTACGCTGCTTCAGGTTGCTACCTCCAGCGCCAGCGCTGCGGGGCGCCGACATTTTCGTTGGCGAACGTGAGCCACTGCCCACGGACGTTGAACTGGCTGGTGCAGGCTGAAATTGTAGAAACCAAATAGGTAAAGCAATAATTTAGACACATTGCACTTTTCTTGTTAATTTACCATTTTTTTGTCAAATTATTTAACAAATTTTGAACAGCTTCTATGAAAACACGTATTCACTACTGGTCAAATTGATTCACAACGAATGAATTGAGTCTTGCCAAAAGATTTCGCCGTGAGTATGACAGCTCACTATCGTTGCTTTCGTTGTTTTTCCTATTCGGCTATTCATTCGTTTCCACGTAGACCACGAAAGTTGGCTGCTATTCGTCGGCTGTCAAAGGCAAAGTATGAGCATATTTAGTTGTTCTATTGGAAGCGTAGATGCCGCTCGAGTGCAAATTTAGAGAAGCCTTGTATAAACCGGAAGCCAGAAATTATAGTTGGGTGAAATTTTTTTTTAATTGTTCGTAAATTTTGAAAAACAAAAAGCAAAATTGTGTATGAATTTCGTTGTTGGGTAAGTTGTATTCTGCTATGAAATTTTATCACACATTCTTCGTTTAGCGAAGGACATTACGCCCTGAAATAGAAATGTGTGGAGGAAGTGAAAGAAATTGCATTTTTATAGATTACCGCTTAACAGTTTATAATAATAATAAGATAAAGCAACAATTGGAAGGAATACTTCATTGAATCCCTTGAGTCGAATGGGCTAAAAATAATTAGGAAAAAAGGCAGAGGTTATGCGCTGCAGGTTTTCCACCAACTCAACCGTAATAAGCTTAACACCAATTGTGTTGGACGGCAACGCACGAAATGAGGTCCTCATGTTTAAATACTTAGGCTTCATTATAACGAATACTGGAGAAATTAAAAAAGACTTGCAGGCTTAACTCGGCATTTTTAAAATGGAAAACTCTAACCCGGGTGGTATGTGATAAAGGAATACCATTTCACCTAAAAGCCAAACTTATAAAACCGCCGTAAGTTTGTTATATGGAGCCGAGTGCTGGCCTATAAAAAAGTCACTCGAAAGAAAACTTTGAACGGCAGAAATGAAAATGTTGAGTGGTCAACATCGGCCACAATAATAGACAAAGTGCCTAATCGATTCATTCGTGGAAGTCTTCAAATCGCGTCGATTGAGCAAAAAATACAAGAAAGTCGTCTTCGCTGGTACGGGCATGTCCAGAGGAAGCCTGAATCAGTTATGATAATACCCGTGTTTTACTTCGCCACGGCGCCAAGGAAGCTAGGTTGGCAACAACATACATGGACGAAGCAAATAGAAAGTGATACGAAAAGAGCCAGGTTCGTGAAATCTGAAGATTACGTACTAGGAGAGCTGACCCCAAGTGAAATGGGATAAAAGCAAGGAGGGAGAAGAAAAAGAAGAATAAGCATAAAATCGAACATTGAATTGCGAAATAACCGCTGCAAACCAGCTGAGTATCAGCAACAGGCAATCAAAAATGGGGAAGGGTCGCAATATTTCTGTAATTGTTGAATATGGCGAACACACCCCAATTAAAGGAGGAGTAAAGGGTTGAACATTTGTGGAACAACATCAAGACGCACACCACAAATAGGAGGAGGAGCTCGGCCAAACACCCAAAAAGGGTGTACGCGCCAATTATATATATATATAAAGGGTTGACCTCTGGAGGCAATTTCTCAAGGGACATGGTAACATTTTTTAACACCGTATTTCGCCGCAGTGCACCGAACTTCGAACAGATCTCTCTAGCCGCAAACTAGAGTTTGAGGGTGGTGTTAGGGCAATCTTTCCAAATAGGCAGGATTGAATCCAGGGGAACATCTGCACCGAAGCGTGCACCTCCGCCTTCACTGACGGTTCCAAGATGAAATCGGGAGTCCGAGCAGGGGCTTTCTCTAAATCAACCAATTTATCTATCTCCTTTTACTGCTAATGTTTTTCAAGCAGAAGTCTTTGCGATACTGCAGGCATGCAAAATACTTGGAGAACGCGGGAGCGGGGGAGGTATTAACATTTTTTCCGATAGTCAAGCCGCGATAAAGGCTCTGACGACGCCATGGTGCAAAACGAAACTAGTAAACTCCTGTAAGGAGGAGATCAAATCTCTTGGGTGTGCAGGTAATATTTCTCTATTCAAGGACATAGGAACATAGAGGGAAATGAAATTGCTGATGAGCTTGCCAGTGAGGAGACTGAATTGACCTCAGCGACCTTCTACCCGGTCATCGGCATCCCCCTGACAGTTGTTAAAAGGGAACTGTACAAATTATTTCTCACCAAAGCGCAGACAAGATTGGGCTCCATTTCTTCATGTTCTATTTCAGAAAGTCATTTGGGCCCAGTACAATATACGGATACACGTGTTTACCGGTCACTAGACGATCGGCACACACGCGGAAAAGCTAAGTTTACCATTTAACCCCCATTGCAGAACCTGTGGGGACCTTTCAGAGAAGGAGACTGTTGAGCACTTTCTCTGTAAATGTCCGAGTTTGGCAGCTTGACGACTAAGATCACTGGGTGCTCCTTTCTTCGACAGCCCGGGGCAGTGCGCCAACCTAAATCCCATCAATCTTCTCCAATATATCAACAGCTCTGTGCTCCTTGAGGAGTGCCAGTCTAGCACTTCAACCATTTCACCTACTTACCTACCCCAAGTAACAGCGTAGTTCGCTCACGTCTCCTCTACATTTACCTAAAGTCGCAAATCTTTTAATCTTTGCGCGTAGAAGTATTGTTATTAATGGTACCCAGCTTTGCATGGGGAACTTCATATTTCAGATTTATAGAGCAAGCCGTAATGAAAGCCATTGATCTTAGTGAACCAAATACATAAATTATAGTCACTTCATTAATGTTGAATCTTTGTTCTTTCGTTGTTGTTGTTGTTGTAGCAGTACCCTTGCCCTGACAGTGTAGCGTTATCGCCGGTCGTCTTCGTCTAGCTCATCTAACGGTAAGCCCAGGAAACTTGCTGTTTCGACAGGTTGGGTCCAGAGGGAGACTGGCGTTAGATGAGTGGGTTTGATGGGGCATGTGAAAAGGTGGTTAGTGTCGTGCGGGGTGCCTTCACATGCTGGACATATGTTTAGTATGTCGGGGTCGATTCTGGATAAGTAGGAGTTTAACCTGCTACAATATCCACAACGTAATTGTGCCAAGGTTACGCGGGACTCTCGGGGAAGTTGGAGCTCTTCGTCTACGATTGGTGGTGGTTGGACTCCGATAACGGCATTCGGGGGTCGGGAGCTTAAGAATATGGTGAGAGTCTCCCGATGAATCTCGTTCATGGCCTGTCTGTACACCGTCCGATCCAGTAGCTGTCTGTTGGTTTTGTCTGAGATCTCGTCCGCGTAGTTAAGGAGATGCCTTCTGATGTGCCTGGGAAGTGGCTCAAGCTCGAGCAGGTGTCTGCATAGGTGAGGCCTGCGGTAACACCCTAGCAAAAACTGCTTGCTGAGCAATTTGTTATGCTCCTTAATAGGCAGCATTAGGGCCTCATTATGTAGATGTTGTATAGGTGACATCAGAAGGCATCCTGTCGCGTCCTTAATGCAGTGTTTTGGCAGGTCTGAAGCTTCGTCCACTGCGAATCACTAGTTCCAGGCGACCAGACAGGTGCAGCATAGTTTAGAACCGGTTGTTCTTTCGTCATATTTGCTTGCTCCGATCCATGTTTAATAGTCAAACTCGACCGTCAATTTGTTGGTGTTGTAACAGCTGAAACATATCCCATACATTTTTGACGTGATAACGTCTTATAATTCGATTTAGCCGGCTGCACGCACGAAAAAATGTGTCGTTACCTTGCTCATTAGGCGTTACCTTGCTGATTTGTCGTTACCTTGCGCATTGTCGTTACCTTGCTCATTGTCGTTACCTTGCTCATTGTCGTTACCTTGCTCATTGTCGTTACCTTGCTCATTGTCGTTACCTTGCTTATTGTCGTTACCTTGCTCATTGTCGTTACCTTGAATGAACTGCAAGCGAAAGCGCGGAACGAACGACAAAGCAAACAAAGCAAACGAACGGCAACGTTCGACATCTTGCTCTCTCCTACTTAAGTGAGCGTATATATGTATGTATATGCGCATATGTACATATATAAATTCACGTACTTGTATTTGCATATGCCTTCTTATTGATTACACAGTCCTGCGAGGGTGAGTTTCTAGAATGGCTGTACTTGTTTCTTGTAGTTTTTTATGCGCTGAAAACGAATCTGACCTTCAAAATGCTCCATCACGTCAGGATTTTTGGTAAATGAAGCCTAAAAGGTCAAAAATGGCCATTTTAGCCATTTTTGATCATTTTTTTTGGGATAGACAATTTTTTTTTTCAATTTTCAACGAAAAGGTACAAGAAACAAGTACAGCCATTCTAGAAACTGAAAAAAGTTAAATTTCGCAGGCCTGTGTTATTATTAATTTGATTTACTTGAAGAATTTAAAATAAAACCAAGTTTGTTAAAAATACCTGTTGTTTTAATGTTATTATTATTAATTTTTTTATTATATATGAAGGAAAAAATGTATGGTAGTATTTACCACATACCTTATAAGATATGTTGTATACTAATATATGTATGTATATAAACACGCATACACATATACAATTTCGCGCACTTTTCAAGGGATAAACGCTAAAAAAAACACTTTTTTCATGAATTTATTGTAGCGAAACGGTTCAAGTCAGTTTATTAAAAGTTGTTGCATATTATAAAGTAACATTTCAAGAATATTTGATGAAATTTTCATGTAAAAATATTGCAAAATGAGCGAATGAGAGCACATTTACGTAGACGTCTTTTCAAAAATACATTTTGCAGTAGTCAGCATATCTCAGCGTAGAATCATCTGAAATCAAAAAAATCGAATAATTTAGTTAAAGTATGAGTTAAACTTCCCCCCAACGTTTATTTTGACGATTTATTTTCATTTTCAGCCATTTGGTAGTCGTTTGAAGTAAAAAGTGATTTTTGACGAAAAAATGCCGCCATTTTGTAGGTGTAAAACCACCTTAATATAAAAAAAAATGGCGAAAAAAACGTTTTTTATATGTAAAATATGTGTGCAAAATTTCAAAAGGATCGGTTGAGTAGTTTTCAAATGCCAATGACTACGCACTTAAAAAAAAAAGGTTCGAGAAAACCGCGTTTAAAGTTATACGTTTGTAACGGACTACGCGCGCAACTGCTGCGTCTCGGCAGATGTTTGAGGCGGCTCGGCTTTATGCTCTATAACTTAAAAAGTTTTGCTCGGATTGACTTAAAATTTTAATACGGTATTTTTGAAATGTTTTACTACAATAACATGCAAAAAAAAAAATCGATTTTTATCCCTTACCCCCCCCCCCCCCCTTAAACTATCGTCAGTAAACCGACTTTACAGACAACCTCTTTTTGTGAATGCCGCTGAAATACTGCCCTTGGCCAGATAGAAATCCGGGTCGCTCCGATAACTGCCGGGGGAACACTCAATTTCTCTATGCCTTCTCTACTTACCCACCCAAATATGAATTTCAAAAATTACAACAGCAGTGGTTTTTTTGGTCAAAGTAAAGTTTATTTCGTGCATAGTATATAAGCTACGTTACATAAGTTTTTAAATATACTTTTATATATTTTAAAGAATAATTTTCCACATTTTCCTCTTCTTCTGTTCTTTGTTTTTGCTTTTTACTGGAAACACTAAATTAAAGTATGACCATTACAATAATAATACAATGTTATATGCGGGTGTATACGTGGGCAGAGTTTAAGGACGAGTGGCAAGATTAAGTTTACGCTTTAGGGATATCATATCTCTGTGTTTAAGTGTTTGCATGTATGGTTGCTGTGCGGCTACAAGCTTGCATTTTAAAGTATGTTCTTATGCCGGCGCATATATTTTTTACTCTTATGCTGCTTACAAGCATAATTTAAAATTTTTTCCTTTCTTACTTTTGTTTTAATAGTTTTCTAAAATGTGAGCAACACTCGGTACACTATGCAATATTATTTATACAAACTTTGTTTTTGTAATAAGTGGATAAAAGTTGCGCAGCGAGACATGATATCCGTGGTTAGCTTTAAAGTCAAGTTATAGGCGAAAGATAAATGAAAAAATTATATTTAATTACTTGGAAACATATTAAGCTGTGAAAATATACGTTTATACCTTTGTGAGGCGCGTCTATAAAATTTTAAATAATCTCTAGATAGCTTTTTTTAATACTTAAGCACATTTGTATGCAGTACATAATGCTTTCATTAGAGTTAACTGTGTATATGTATGTGGCATAATTCTCTTTAAAGTTAAGAATAAATGTTTTCAAACTACCAGTAAACTATTAACCCCATATATGTTTATATCTTTAATTTTTCATGCTTTAATTTTGTTGTTTCTCTTAAGTGCATTATGAAGAATCGTAAAATTATTGCTTACATATTTTTTATGTACCTTTTTTTTTTTTTTTTGTTTTATACTTTAACTTTTTTATAATTATGAATTGAAAATATTTAAGTTGCAGAGAAAATGTTTAAGTTTATGCTGCATTCGAATTGGCCATCTCTGTCATCGTCGTTGTTGTTGTTGTTGTGCCATTCGATTTAGGTGGTTTCTTGCCTTTGACATCCTTCAGATCAGCATCGACCTTTTTATCCTTTAATTGTCAATTTTCGGCTGACATAATTCCGATATCCTCGTTGATACCTAACAGCTGTCGCACGAAATCCTGATCATTTACGACTTCGGCCAAGGATTTACAGAGGTCAGTGAGCTCCTTTGCATTCATATTTAACTGCGGTGCCACTTTATTCAAATGTTGTTGCACATTATCCGGAACCTACATATAAATAAATTATAATAAAAACAAGAAATGTCAATTAACTACCAAAACCGGCTAAACGTGGATTTATGTTACCTTCGTTGGGTTTTTGAAGACATTGAACATGAATTTCACTTTTATGCGTTGATCATTCGGCCCGTCGTAGAATATGGTGAAATGCGACTCATTGCTATTTGGCACAACCGGCAGATAAATACCCGCAAAGACGCGTCCCTTAGCGTCACGTGACAGTAGCGAGCGGAAGTTGTACACTAAATTACGACGCACTGTCACATCTATAGCAGTCACGTAGGGCTGTTCGATATAGATGAGTGATGACTTGAAGGATTGTTCATCGCCACGTGTCTCACGTTCCATCCATTCCACGTACTTGTTGCTATGCAGACAATAGTTGTAACAATAGTCACGCTGCAGATGCGTCTCTTTCGATTGTGTGAACCAACCTATTGCGAGAAGAGATACAAAATTAAGCTTGTAAAATTTAGTAATGCTTGATTGAGAAAATTATTCTTTTGCCCGCCAGTCGCAACTTACCAGTGTGCGGATACATTTGGTCCGACATCACTGTTACGGCACGCCCAATGTGATAACCTGGATCCAAAATCATTACACCCTCACGCCCAGCAATTGTAATCTTCATAGCCACCATGGCGTGCTCTTTTTCCACGTTGGCATGTGGAGAGTTCAATCCACCCACTTCATCAGTGCTTTCAATATAATCACTCTGGGACATGACTTGTTCCTCGCACGAAACCAGATACAGATAATGTTGCAATACTGGAAATATCTCGATGATGCGTGTCATTATTTCCATAGCCAATGAGACGCACATATGATGACGCCTGTTGATAGGTAAATCGTAGAACTGGAAGAATGATTTCAGATCTGAACGGCGCGTACGTTTGAAGGCGCGGTAAAAGTCCACGAATAAATTGATGGTATCGTAATGTGTCTCCTCGAGCATACGATGTAATTTGGTCTCAATAATGGCATTTAGATCTTCATATTCCCAAACCGAATCGAAGTGCAGTGTGCCTTTGGTGTGTTCGTCATCGCAAGCCGCCACCCAATCGGGTAGCGGTAGCGGATGTCCCAGGGGCCAGATTCCGTTGATTTGATTGAATGCAGTTAAATTGTAGCTATCCTCATCGGCCCACCACTCCTGTTGGCCGTGCAGTTGATTGCGCCACCATTTGCGGTGCTGCTCCTCAAGTAGTTTACGTATATTGGAGCAGCGTTCCAATGATGCATTGGATGTCACATTATCCACTTTGCCAAAGTTTCGAACCATATCGGCGACAGATGCAGTGGCACCGGCTCCAACTGTTTCCATGTTGTCAACATTTTTGTATTTGCTGTCAACTGCTGTTGGGGCGGTTGTTGTTGAGCCAACTGCATCATCACCATTTTTAGCGCATCGTCCACCAGTGTCGTTTTCATCGTCCACATGGCTTTCATCAACATCATGGTGGTTGTCCGACGACCAGGTCTTGTTGTGCACGTTGCATTGCTGCAGTTGAGCGACAACAATTCGTTGGCCGTTGTTGTTTTGTGGTCTATCTTGAACAGGAACGGTGTTCGTAGTCAATCCAACACGTACCGCACCCGCCGATAAACCGGCATTGGCGCCGGCGCCCACAACAACAGCTGGTTCAACAGCTGCTGCGCTAGCGGCGGCGGCGCCACATCGCACCAGGCTGGCTTCGGCGAGTCAACTTGGCCATTCGGCGCCCCAACGGCCAACCGTTGGCACGTAGCCACTTTCGCAATCATTTAACGAGGTTTCTAGATTAATTTTGGCTGCTGCGTTTATTGATAATGGAATAGCGGTAGCTGTAGCGGCAGCGGTTGCTGGAGCGGCGGTTGAGGCGGCTGCAGCACCGTTACACGTTGAAAATAGACTATTCCGGCCCTGCGCGCTTTTGAACAGGAGGTCCGGCTCGTCTCCAAAATACGATGGTTGTTTAGAAAGCTCTGCACGAATAAAAAAGAAATGAAAATATTTAAGTACACTTACTTTTTTAGGTTATTTCTTTAAACAGTAAAAAACAAAAATGGCCGATATTATGTTTGAGATATGAAAAGTGTAAAAAGGCTTGTAAGTCAGATGTGGAATATTTAAACTATGAAAAAGTAAGCTAATTGAACTCAAATGGTTTATAATTAATGATATCGCACCCTAAATACAAAAGGGCCACAACTCAAAATTTTCCACACTCGAGCTTGACTTGTTTACAGTAGCACAGAAAACAAACTATGTGACATATCACGCTGAAATTTGCCATGTAAGCTAATAACAGTCCTACCAAAAAACAAAAAATGTATTTTTGCCATATGTCATCCGCGGACCGTTTTATTGATAACGTCTCATTCATATTTGAGCAGAAGTACATTTTGAGTTGTGACCCTTTTGTATTTAGGGTGCGATATGTATAAGGCCTACATAAGTTGGGTTTTCGTATTAACGTCATTTAAGATACGAATTTGGGCCATAAACTAGTCTGTTTATAACTTCGAAAATGTGTCATCAGTTGGGCACTCGAAACCTTCGCAAAATTCCTCCAAACTATTCGTTAAGGTAACAGTAAACCATCGTTGCATTTGTTTCTTATCTATTGCTTTTTGTTGTAAAATAACGAGTCTCTATTTAAAATTGTGCTTAAAAACGCTACATATTCATATAAACGCATAGTTTGTTAAAGAGTGCAGTAGTGAAGTTAAAAGTGATTAACTTGTGAATATTGTTTGTAACTGAATATTTTGGTAAATTCTTACAATTTTTTTACACATTCATTCAAATTTCTTAGTTAAATTAAAATTTTTAACCTAATTTCTTCAGATTTTCTAAAATGCCTAAGGCAAAATACTTAAATGATGAGGAACGGGTATTGGTCAGTGTTTACCATGAAGAGGGCTATTCCAATCGTGAAATTGGACGAAAAATTGGAAGATCGGAAGGATTGAGTACTTGGAAATTGATTAAAACCCCAAATGTTGTCATAAAATACGGTCAAATAAGTAAAAAAAGCCACAAAACCAAGAGTCCTGAAAACAACCAGGGTTCGGCTTCGAGCACTAAATAATTAATGCAATATGCCGATTGTTAAAACACTAATGAATGAAATTTGAAAATGAAAAATTATAATGAAACCCTTATTTTGACGATCACTAAAAAATTAGTGGTAGTACAAAATGCCCAACCCTGAAAATAACACATTTGGTTGCAGATTTACTTAAGGGGTCACATACGTACAGAATTTGCAAAAAATCAATTCGATATTTCGAAAGTATAGTATCTTAAGAACATAAACGCTAAGAACACACCGTTCCTGTACTTAAGAATATATTGTGAAATTTTCATGCGGAAATTCCCAATATTATGGCTTCTACAGCCCATTAACTAGATAGAGAGCGCTCCGCTCGCTGTTGTAGCCCAAACTTTAAACTCAGTTTTTCTCAAAACTACTTCCAAGGAGAAATGATGCAGACGTAGACAACTTTTTTTTCATTCTACTGATTTTTTATATACTTATTTTTGTAAAGAAAAATTAAAATCAATTTTTTATAAAGTTTAATTACTAATTTTTGTACAGAAAAATTAAGATACATTTTTTTATAAAGTTTAGGTACTAATTTTTGTAAAGAAAAATTAAAATAAATTTTTTTATAAAGTTTAAGTACTAATTTTTGTAAAGAAAAATGAAAATAAATTTTTTTTAAGTACTAATTTTTGTAAAAAAATTAACTTTTTTATGAAGTTAAATAAGTACTAACTTTTGTAAAGAAAAATTAAACTGAATTTTTTTATAAAGTTTAAGTACTAATTTTTGTAAAGAAAAATTAAAATAAATTTTTTTAAAAAGTTTAAGTACTAATTTTTGTATAGTAAAATTAAAATAAATTTTTTAAAAAGTTTAAGTACTAATTTTTGTAAAGAAAAATTAAAATAAATTTTTTAAAAAGTTTAAGTACTAATTTTTGTAAAGAAAAATTAAAATAATTTTTTTAAAAAGTTTAAGTACTAATTTTTGTAAAGTAAAGTTAAAATGAATTTTTTTTAAGTTTAAGTACTAATTTTTGTGAAGGAAAATTAAAATAAATTGTTTTAAAAGTTTTAGTACTAATTTTTGTAAAGAAAAATTAAAATAAATTTTTTTAAAAGTTTAAGTACTAATTTTTGTAAAGGAAAATTAAAATAAATTTTTTTAAAAGTTTTAGTACTAATTTTTGTAAAGAAAAATTAAAATAAATTTTTTTAAAAGTTTAAGTACGAATTTTTGTAAAGTAAAGTTAAAATAAATTTTTTTAAAAGTTTAAGTACGAACTTTTGTAAAGTAAAGTTAAAATAAATTTTTTTTTTAAGTTTAAGTACTAATTTTTGTAAAGAAAAAATAAAATAAATTTTTTTAAAAGTTTAAGTACTAATTTGTGTAAAGCAAAATTAAAATAAATTTTTTTAAAAAGTTTATGTACTAATTTTTGTAAAGAAAAACTAAAATAATTTTTTTTATAAAGTTTAAGTATTAATGTTTGCAAAGAAAAATTAAAATAAAGTTTAGGTACTAATTTTTGTAAAGGAAAAATTAAAATAAATTTTATTATAAAGTTTAAGTACTAATAAACAATGCATACAAAATTTTTATTATTATTTCTATTGTTATCCCTTCTAAAAACATTTTTTTTAGCGCATTTTTGGCGCTGATGGACGTAGTATATAACCATTTGAGTTTCGTGTTGGCCCTATTCATTTGCTGATATTGGGGATCAGATCAAGTAGTGCTAAGAAGCATCCAATGCACCTTGGTTTAGATACCCATTCGGCGTAATTGAAATACTCCGATCAGATAATTTTATTATCGAGAGCATAAGTTTATTATGCAAGAGTACAATAAGCCTATGGATAATTGAAAGAATGCACTAGGCATAAATTCTTAGCATAGTACCTATAGTACTTATACTTAATTAGAGGTATTTTGCTCTGCAGTGGTGGCACGTATTTACATACATACATACATACATATGGGTTTCAATCAATGCACTATAGATTTTTTTCTTGTTCACTCCTCTCGGAGGCGTAAGGCTTTGACAAGACTCGTGTCTTGCGTTGGTTTCGTTAATCTACTTGATTTCTGACAGGGTAGGTGATTAGCCTGCCGCTAGCACTATAGATTATAAACCTCTTTTTAGAATAAAAACATTCTGCACGCGCGATGAAATCCCACTTACATAATATTTTTAACTGCTACTTAAGTAAATTTTTCGAGATAAGCGTATCACTTATCAATGACTACGTTAAAATGAAGAAAAAATTGCGTAGTTATTAGAACTCAATAAATATTCGTATGAAAAAAGGCACAGCGTTGGAAATACAAAATAATAAATATCACTTCTGACCAAATAGCTGATAACGACACATAACTGCTTATACATATGTATATTTGCCTTAATATTAAAAAAAAAAATAGGGGAAATCCACCATGATTACAATAAATGTGAATTTTAAGTAAAAATGGAAAAAAGTTTCCATTTTGATCAAAGAAGGTCAATTATTCTTAAACAGAAATTGCGAAAATAAAATTTTTGGAATACTCATCTTATTTCTCGTATATTATTTCTCTGCTTAAGAAATTTTTGCGTTTCATGCGTTTCTTTCAAAATGTTTCTCTCAAAAGCCACGCATATGTATGTATGTATGTATGTATAAGTGTCTGCTTTTCGCATGCATTTTATCTGCAGCTCATTCTTAATTTCTACAATTTATTGCTAACAATGCTTTCAACAATTTCTTTCTGTGCTACTTCCGTAATTTGATGCGCGCCAAAGAGAAGCTTTTCGTTCTTTGCTCTACATGCATATGTGTGTACGTATGTATGTGTGCATTAGGGATATCACCCAGCATCCCAGCGTATCGGGATCCCGTTATTTATCGATTCAAAGTCCGGTATTGATGAGTATAATTTTATTTTCATTAGATTCCATTAAGTCAAATTTTGCATCTCAAAGATGCTCTTTTTGAGCAGAAAAAAGCCTTATTTGTAACATTAGTTCAATTTTAAGCATTTGAAACACCTTGTTTTATAAGGCACAGAGAACGTAAATTCATGAATTCATGATTGTACTATTCAAATGCGACAACGTAACAGCCAAATCCCATATGATCCGCACGCATAGCTTTTAGTGTAATGAATTAATTACATTGGACTGTAACTAGCAGCTCCCAAAAAATAAAAAGGCGTATAATATGTCAATAGTTTCGATTAAGGAACTTTATATTTTTATTAATGGTGGTGGTAGAGACTTGCAGAAAACATTTCAATTACTATTAATATTCCAAGAATGATAGAGAAACAGATTGCGCCTTCCGAATTCGTGGTGTCGTAAGAGTCCATAAATAAACAATCAAAAAGATTCGGAAATACTTGTTTGTGAAGAAGAAGAGTAGGCGATAGCAATGGAAACAACCGCCAAACACAAGAAATTCTACGCACACACACATACCTCTAGCCACGGCGTATACCGCATAAAACCGCAAGAAATAATTCGCCAATATATTTTAAATGTAAAAAGCTCTGAACTTCGTTTAACTTCGAGACAGTCCCCTGCTGCTTGAATTACAAAATTAGATCCCGAAAATCCGGGAAGCAGTAAAATCATGAAAATTGTCATCCCTACTATACAAATCATGCACAGCTGAGTTCATACATTCTGACATCTGTAAAATTTCAATGACCTCAAAAGGCTCTGACGTGCGTCGAAATATCGCAATGGAGACGCATGGTTGGCTGGCTACTTGCCTCTATGCGCTCCAAGACGAAAGCGCAGAATTCTTCGTACTACTTTTGAATACGAGCAAGTGTAAATACAAACTTGTGCATGAATTGTTTGCTTGTCTAGTGATTCATAAATTTCAATTTCTTCTATAAACATCCAAAATGGTATAGTTATGTTACATTTGTATATAAATATGGCGAAAAGTAGTAATAATTTTTATATCTTGCATGTGCCCTGAATATTCTGCTTCTTATTATTGCAAAGGAATTTTACTACTGGGTGTAGTAATCCGCAGTGATGAGTCTGAAGAAATCGTAATTTAATGAGGTTCTTGAAAAAATGATCCGAAATTATAACTAGGGATTATCTAATAAGTATGTAATGTGTTTTTTGTTTGAACTGCCACTTTATGCATCTATTTTAATGTTCACTTAATTTTTTTAAGCAAATTCCAGAGAATCCGCCTTAATTAATGACATTGAAACAAATGAGTATTCAAGCCTGTAAGTAACCCAAGCATGATAGAATACAAGATTATGATTTTCCGAGTTCCGTGACGTCAGTATAGAAAGTAATTAAGCAAAAAGAAGAGGAAGAGTAAACGAAAGTGCACGCATGCATCTGCTCGCGCTTATATTTGCCCACAAAGGTTTGCCTATTTTCTGTTCTAACGGCACTCATTGTCAAATTCGTCAAAATAAAGTGGTGGTTTTCGAAGGGCGACACCTTCTCTACATCGTGCAGGTAACCTAATATCTTCATCTCCTGCACACCCTATTTGAACTGTAAAATTTTTACAGGATATTGAACGTTAACGGTATTTTATTTACGGCACGAATGACATAAGAATTAAAGAATTCGCCAAAACGAATGATGCCACAAGAAGGAGAGATCCGAATCAGCTGATCACAGCTGTGGAAATGTTACTTGTAGGTTTGTGCAGCTTTGGAAAAAGTGATTGAATTTTATGTAAATGGAAAAAAATTTGTGCAAAGCGTATCAAAGAAATAATTAAAATCATGGACAAAACTTTCGAACAAAATAAAAACTTTATATGTTGATATTTTTGAAGAGAAACTTCTTAGGCGTCGATGGACGAACGAGAATGGAGAGTAAAATTTCAAGGTAATGCAACGCTTTGGGAATTTTCGTTCTACGAGAGAGAAAAAAGATATAAAGGAGAGGAAAACGAGAGAGCGAGCTATACCTTATATATATCTTAGTTACACTTTAGCAAGGCGAATTTATTACAGGTGACAGCAAACACATATAAGTAAAACCCTACATGTATTTGTTGTTGCGTTTGGTCCAAGCATCACGTCAAAATCAGTAATCAAATGTAAACATACGAATGTGAACATACCAATCCATACAAACAAAGCATATCATTTTAACGTAAGCCATACCTACGGCGAAAAATTCAGCTGGGTGAATGCTGTCACCTTAATAAATCCACCTTGCACTGCTTGCACTTTAGGCTATTCACGTCTCCCTTTTGTGCGGTCCTTCGTCTTTTCTCCCACTCCTACGCTAAGGCTCTAGTCTAAGTCTGTATAAGTCCTACGATGTTACTCGTATTGTAGGAGCAAGAGAGAACCACGTATACATTATATACAAGGCGTTAGAATATAACAGAAAGTGAGCAACATATTTTTGTAAATTTTGTCTATTTGTATTCTCTGCAAATGTTGTGAATTTATTTAGTTATGTTCTTTCTTTCTCTCTCTCTCTCTCTCATTATCTCTCGGGTCTCTCCCTCTTTCTTTGCCTGCCTTGAAAGTTTCACTTCTGTTATGTGTACTACGCTACACGCACTTTTTGTTCAAAATTCTTCATCCTTCTGGTTTTGAAAATTTTTTAAGAAAAATTCTTAAAACACTTTATCTTAATTTCCTTGTTACTTCTAGCGCAGCCAATTCAATAAATATTTTTTTATTTAACACATGTAGTTTGCTTATAATCTTCTAACTTTCCATAACCACTAACTTTCGAATTCCCAATTATTGACACTTGTAAAAGTATTAAGTGCAGGCAATTGTATGGATGTATGTATGTGCCATAAAATGAAAAAAATCAATCGGTTTTTTCCTCACGCACACCCGCGTGAAATTCCAACCTTATGAGAGTGTTCACAATTGACGTCAGTTTTACATACTACTTAGCGTCACGGAATCACGTCACGCCATTTTTTTACTTATTTCTCTTGAATTTCTGACATGAGTTCGTCAAATGTTACATATGTATGTATGTATGTCTGCGTGAACATTTGTGAATCACACGCTAAATATGATTTCCGCAAAAGTAGCGTAATTAAATTAGAAAGAATGCTCGCGAGCACTACATAACGTATCTCCTAGATAGGCTGGACTCAAAACGAAAAAAAATTTGTGTAAACATCCATCAACCCACATATGTACATATATACATATGTAGTATTCACACCTACGCATGTGACCTCTGTTGCTACCTGAATGGAAATTCTAAAATATTATAGTAAAACGAATTTCTGGTTTAGTACTACACACTCCGAAACATATTGACAAGTTTTGACTCTTTAGTTATTTATTTTTTAATTTCAATAATTTTTTTAAATATAGTTTTTTCTATAAAAAAGACCAGTATAATAAAAGATGTATAAGATGCTTAAAAATTCGACAAATTTTTATTGAAATTTCATAGTTGTTAATCAGGAGTTTAAAAATAAAAAATTTGGGTACTCAATTTTATAGTCCATTAAATTTTAGTAGTTAGCGGCAGGTTAATCACCTACCCTGTCGGAAAGCAAAATAGATCAACGAAACCAACGCATAACTGAGTCTATGCTCCCGAGGGGATTGAATAAAGAAAACAAAATTTTAGTAAAGTGGAAGTTTGAGTTTGTTAATTTTTTTCCTTGACGATGTTTCACATTTTCTCCGAGGCGAATCTATTAAAGGTGGTATCATCGGTAAATCAGTTGATTTGTTTTTTTTTTTTTTTCATTCGCCGTGTGCATGTGGCTGTCAGCACAGAATGAAATAAGGCGAATTCATTCGTTGTTTTCTACTTTGCTGTGACAATCAAACGCACAAAACATTGTTGTTGCCTACTGACACCAGCTTTAGTGAATGCACCTTGATTTTCTCCGTGTAAAAGAAAAAATGTGATGTATTCGAACAAGATGGCACAAATACAAGTAGTTTCATAAAAATTTAATAAAAAGAAATTTTTCTTTGTAGATATTAATGTGCTATTTAAAATCACAAACATTTCAATTCCTTCAATACTTTGAGCTGAATTGTTTTTGTAAAAAATAAAATCGAAAAAGTTTTGCAGAGGAGAACAATAGAAATTACTTGTTGTATTACTGCTACAACAACAACAAAATAGAAATTACCTATTACTTTAGGGCGGCCGCCGTAGCCGAATGGGTTGGTGCGTGATTACCATTCGGAATTCACAGAGAGGTCGTTGGTTCGAATCTCGGTGAAAGCAAAATTAATAAAAATATTTTTCTAATAGCGGTCGCCCCTCGGCAGGCAATGACAAACCTCCGAGTGTATTTGTGCCATGAAAAAGCTCCTCATAAAAATATCTGCCGTTCGGAGTCGGCTTGAAACTGTAGGTCCCTCCATTTGTGGAGCAACATCAACACGCACACCACAAATAGGAGGAGGAGCTCGGCCAAACACCTAACAGAAGTGTACGCGCCAATTATTTATTTTTTTTTATAATACATATCACAACTTTGGACTTGAGTCACACGCAATACATAGTGACCGGTAAACCTAGCATGTACTTAACACTTTGAACACGCTCCGATTACTTTATCAAGGACCATAAGCAAATATAGTTTAAAAAATGGCCGCCTAATGTAAGCTGAGAAATAAAGTTACTGAATACAACCGCCTTTGTATGTATGTATGTATTGCGTAGGCGACGTTATAGTTATGTACATGTGAACGTCGAATGGAGGTCACGTGAAACCGAAATTCATGGTTTCTACATTTATACTGCTCATTTTTTCAAACATATTTTCTTACACGCACTACTACATGCATACATACAATAAAATGCTCTAAGTGCCTTTGTTTTTTGTCTAGGTGGTTGTACGCAGCTGTTTTGCTTTGACCATCGCGAGTGATTGAACGAATTGATTGACTAATGAAAATAATACACAGCGCACATATGTATGTACATACTCGTAGATATGGGGGGTCATTCAAGTTTCTTCGAGTTTCTTTTTTTAAATTCAATGAATGGAAATTCATTAACTGTTTATTATTTATTTGAATAAAATTATTATTAATTTTTTACATTTTCCTTTTGTAATGGATTTTAATTATTTGTATTTGGCTAGCCGACTAAAACTTTTTTGATTGACTTCGGGCTCGTTCGGGTGATTATAACGACAGAAAATCTCAAAAATTTTATGAAATTTAGATTTCACAAATGCAGCATTTTCATAGTGGATTTTAATAATTTTTGTACGATTCTCGAGTGAAATCGAATACATTTTATTAATTTGTAGATTTTCCACTTGACATCTGGCGAAAGAGGCGCCAAAATGCAACACCGCTACGAAATACCACAGCACCTAAAAGACCCTGTATGGGCATACATATGTATATGTATGTATATGTAGAAACAAATATGCAAACGTACAAATTCACTTGATATGCGATCCTCTGCCTGGTAACGAATTTGCTGCGGTATTGTGAAGGCATTAAAGTTTGTGTTTAGTACCCACTATATAGTACATACATACATACTTTGCACACCGATAAAAGTATTGGCGAGCGCGCATGTGAAATAATTATTTAACTGCTTGTAGAAATATTAGAAAGCGAGAAGAAATACGATTTATTGTCTAGATATGTATGTATGTGGCATATTTTTATGCACATACAGATGTATGGTTTTGCAGTTGGCTATAAAAACTCAAACTATATTTAAAAACGTAAATATAAATATACATACGTACACACATATGTATATGCTATGATATTTGCAGTGGTTAAATAAAGTTTTGTTTTGCTTGTTTAGATTTGGTTTTTCTTTATGGTTCGCTGGTACGTTTAAAACTATTAAAAAAATTTTAGCATTGCTGTGCAAAAATTCTTGTACAGTTTCAATATTTCTTATTCCGCTAATTTTCTATGTAGTTTTAAACTACCAAGCAGACAAGGTTGACTTCCTATTAAAACTTAAATTTTATTGCATATTTCAAATTTTTTTAATGTTCGTGTTCAATCAAGTAATTAAATGGGAATGATTGGCATTTTGTCGCTTTGACGTTTAATTAAAAACTATTATTTATTTATTAAGCTCCGTAATTGCCGCAAGAGTTTAATTGATAAAATAGTTTTTTTGAAAATTTGCCGACAATTTAGATTTAATTGGTTTTAAATTAAATTTTTTTTTAGTTTTACTCTCCTTTTTTTACCGAACTGCAATGATGATCGCTCAACCGAACAAACCACACGTCATACAGGTCGCATAACTCATAAGTGCATATAGTTACATACATACATACATAGATAGCTTGGCAGACAAACTTTATGAGTAGAGACAGAGATTATTACTGGGAATGACCACAGAGGCTATTGCTAATTGCAAAGTGCTGCCTAAGACATATGCATACATACACATGGAAAAAGTAAAGGGAAATTGTTGGGCGAAATGGTTAGGCAGCATGGATGATAGAATGCAAGGTTGGAAAGGAGCTCGACGTCAGACTTGTGACAATCGTGAAAAATAATAAACTGTTTTGGGAATGCGTCACCTCAAGTATTTAATTCGCCTTGGTTAGGCAACGTGTACTCTCTGAAAAGAGAGCATGTGCCCCTGTCCTAGGAGTACTAAGAGAGCATGGTTTGTTCTGGGTTGAAAACAAAAGTTCCAAGGTGGATTTAATAAGGTGACAGCATTCACCCAGCTGAATTTTTCGCCGTAGGATGGCTTACGTCAAAATGATATGCTTTGTTTTCCGTTTCAAACCAAATACAAATGCAGAACTCACCTAGCGTATTTCTAATTCTATTTCAAAAATTAAATTAAATATTAAAAAAAAAATAATAACAATATAATAAAAAAAAAAAATAGATTTCAACACTCTCAAACAATTGACGGCTCTTTAATGTTTAGGAAACTTCAGACAAAGTGCGATAGCATTACAATTCGGTATTCCTAAACTTTGAACGCAGTTATTTTTCTCTCCTTTACTTTAACTTGAGAAATCAGTCGTTTATGCCAAAAACTATATTTTATACATATTAAAGGTGGTGACACTAGACCAACAACACTGTTCTGTACGTTTGATTGTCAAAGCAATGAATTGAGAAACTAGAAAACAAATAATGAATTCACCTTGTTTCATTCTGAGCTGACAGCCACATGGACACGGTGAAAGAACAAAAACAACTCAGCTGATTTACCAACACCAACAAGTAGATAAGTTTTGCTTTGCCCACTTATCAGTTTTGTCACTGCGGCAACCATGTATTAGTTTATGCGGTATTCAGGCAATTTTACAAAAACAAAAAGAAAAAAATACTTGAAAATCGAATTGTAACTTTATCGCACTCAATTTGAAGATTCCTGCCAAGACAAATCTACACAAGTTGATGTTAGTAGGCAACAACAACATTTACGTGTACTTGACTTTTGCAATTTGGATGTTTGAATGTCAAAATCAGCATGTAAAAAAACAAAGCTAACGATTACAAACAACAGACCATTTTGACATTGTCGATGACGAAATAAAAAATTGCTGAGAAAAATATTAAAAAAAAATTCAGATGCAACCGAACACTCTTGCTACAGCTCTCGGCATTTCACGTGTAGAGCGAAGAGTTCTCCCCGCGTTAGATGAAGTTAGTTTGTTCAAAAAGAGCCAAAAGTTCAGCTTACAGTTAGACTTAAATTTAGTTATTATCTTAAAACAAAAAGAAAAGAAAAAAAAATTGACATTCAAAAGACCAAATCGCAATAAAAAAACAACAAACCCTTGTAACAACTTGTATGAATTTGTCTTGAACTTTAATATTATATTATGTCATATATACATACATATGTATGTGTGCACATATGTACATAGTATTTCTTAGATGACTAATTTTCTGCATTTCTTTACACTTACCCATACAACGGCCAAAGCCCGGATAAATTAAATTCTTTGTTCCTTCAGATTGTTGTTTATGTTTACCGTTTATACCGTTAGAACGCAACAATTCTATATTGTTTATTGTACCTTTGAATAAATACACAGCAAACTTGATTAAATTAAACTTTGAAGCTTTTTGCTAAACGCGCTAACGCACGCTTCTCGACACGCGATCGACAATTGTTTGCTTGCGAATGATCGAACGCTTCAAGCGTCTGACTGTTTATATATAATATTTGGTTTGTAGAGTTCACAATTAGTAGATAGCCGACGAATTTGTTTTGGCTGGAAGTCTCTCTCTTCACTGCTTTTTGTTGTTTTGCCTTTGATGAGTCACTTTGTTTGTTTACTGCTGTGTTAAAGTTGTTTTGCGTGTTTTTTTTTTCAACGAATTATTTAATTCGACGTATTTTATAAATTTTTCGCTGGAAACTCACTTATAAGCTTTGTGTTTGATTTACAAACAAAAAATAACCAAAGTTAACTCAAAAGGTAAACGAAGAATGCTTTCGAAAACGAAACTGAAACGAAAAAAACAACACCTTTTTTATGTGGCGTTGTTCTTCTATATTGTTGCTGTTGTTGTTGAACACTGGTATTATAATTAACACCTGTCGTTTTTTTTTTTGCCTGTTTAAATCAGGTCAGAGTTAATATGTATTGGCGAATTAATCGACATCGGAAAACGGTTTTCTTTGCACCGTTCAGCACAGAATATTCAAACGATCCCAATGGCTTTCGTTAAGTGCTGTTAAAAGCTTTTCTCTTTTTAGTTTTTGCCTTTTTAATGTCTCTCTGTGCGTTGTGCTCCCCTTGGTTGTAGCTCGATCCAAAGTAGTCCTTTTTATTCGGTACTTATACGTACAAAAGTCAAAACACGACTGAATTGCTGGCAATTTGCAATGTACTTTAAATGTAACGATCAGAATACGATCAGTATCTGTGCCACGAATTGTGCCAGCGCGTATATATAGACAAATCCGATGATCGGCGAGCGCGCAAGTCAGCTATCAGTGTATGTTTGTATACACTAATGTATGGCTAATACCATGCTAATGTCTAGCTTTGTTTGTGTATTGCTTTTATTATTATTTTATTTTTCGTTTTTTGCTGGTATATGTGTTTATTATGCTCCGTATAGTTTTGTTGTTACCACAATGAGAGTGTGGCACGAAGATAACAATAGTTCGCTTTTCGGTATTTATTGCTGATGTTTTTGCTTGTGTTTGTATTATTTTTTTTTCTTGTGTTTGTATTAGTTTGTTTGCCTTTGAAGGTCTTCTCTTTTAACGTCTCCACTGCCCAATTTATGGCCTCTTTGTACAACTGTGCTAGTTTGTTACGTCAATTTACGACAGTTATTTGCAGCAGTCGAAAGAAGTGCTTGGGGAGTAGAGTGCAAATATGTACGAGTATATTGAAGAGTGAAGTGCCTGGTCTACACAGGTATTTAATGGCAGAAAAGACCGTCGTCAGCCGTCTGTTCGTATGTGTGTGGGTTTGCAAATCTTAATTGCGTCGTAAACAGCTGACTCTCTAACTGGCTGGAAAACGGGCTGTTGATTGACGTGACGATGCTAGAGGGCAATAATAATGGAGACAAAACAAAACACACACACACACTCGTTGTGTTTTGCTATGCTGGCTTAACAGCCCAAACGCCACTCGGTTTCCAGCGTCAAACGAAGTATGAAGAATTACGCTTCAATTACTTTTTTTTGTTTATTTGCTTTGCATAAAATGTTTACCGCTTTATTGCCTTTGGAATTTTTGGGTGGTTGTTTATTTCACACAACGTACATATGTATGTATGTGTGTGGTTTTAATACTTGTTTCGTTTTTTTAATTTTAAATTTATTTCCAATTTTTTTATTCGCGTTTTTAAATGTTTATTATCTACTAACGCTATTTACTTCCGTTTTTATCTTTAGTACTCGCTAGGCGTGTTTGTTTTGATAGGTGTTCCTCTCCTTGGTTTCTTTATGGGTTTTGACGAATTTTCGAAGCGTTGTGAAATATCGTTTTGTTGTTTTTATGTTGCTCCGTATCGTGAAATGCGTTGGAAGTTTTGTTGGAAATTATTATTGTTGTGTTTGAAAGTTGTATCGCGAGCAAATGACTTCCTTCGAATGACTTTTCTCTACGGCGAACACACGAAAAATCTTTATATTTTCAATTGTATTTTTTATTGTTGGTTTTATTACTTAAATAATGATTTATTGAAACAAGTAAAATTATACCGTTATTCTTTACTGCACTTCTCACACAATACAAAATAATTGTCCTTTCCAACGTCTCTGCCGCGCACTGGAAGAACAGAGAAAAAATGAACTTTATTGGAAAAGCAAATAATTATGAAGTGCATTATTGAACTACAAACATACATAAAATTGTTTTATTTGATAATTATAAATTTATTTTGAATTGTATAAAAATAAATTGATAAGCAACGAAAAATGCTCCTAATAAGACCCGATTTACACGAGGAGACATCTAGAAGGGAAACATTTTGTTCAAGGGCGAAGGACGGTCGGGGAAGAGAGAAGGGATTTTGTCTCCCGTACTCGGCGACACGCTTTGCTCTTCTTATTCGTATTTCTTATCTTAAAGCAATTTTTGACAGTTGCTTCATTTGTTTTCTTCTTTTGTGGAAGAAAATTCTAAGTTATGTGTTGGTTTTCAATCAAACGGAAGATAACAACGATGACAAACATCCGAACGCTGCTTGGGAAATGCACGATTATTTTTGCTAGTAAAGTAGGTATAATTTAAAATAGTTATGGGACATGTTTATGTTGATTTCTAATTTTTCCCTGCATTTCTAGATACTCAAGTTAATTTTAAGTTAATTATTTACATATGAAGTATTTTTAATTTAATTTTTTTTTATTCAAGTATAAGAATTTATAAATATATTTCAATAAAAAAAACAAGAAATTATTTATTATTTAACCAGTTTGCATTTTTCATTCATATATTTAAGAAATTGTTGTCGAACGCTCTCTGCTTTACATGTAAGCGCGTGCTAGAATACATCCGAACCAGACGATGTTAAAGTATTAAATGTCAAAATGTCGCGGAAACATTTTTGCCCGTGTGTACGCGAATGAAACATCAAAAGAGAATTTCCAGTGTCTCCCTTCCAGATGTCTCCTCGTGTAAATCGGGACTAAGCTGGTATGGGGGTAATGCACTAAACTTTTCACTACCGCTCACCATACTTACCCTATGATCTGAAAGTACCGGGAATGTTCAAATAAAACAAAACAGAGTAAAATTTCAGGCAAATTTATTTTATCTCCTTCAAAATATGACCCGTCTGAAGCGACACATATGTGCCAACGTTTAACCCAGTCCTCCATGTACCTCTGGTAGGCCGACGAAGGGATGGCCTTCAGCTCCTTCTCTTTGATCTCCTCTATTGATTGAAATCTCCTTCCACGAAGTGGTAACTTCAACTTAGGAAACAAAAATAAGTCGCATGGGGCCATATGAGGTGAATACGGTGCTTGCACGATGGTATTTACTTGGTGTTGGTCAAATAATCCAGCACAATTTGGGCTCGGTGCGATGGCGCGTTATCATAATGCAAAATCCAAGAATTCTTTGCCCACATTTCCGGACGGACAGGCAGACACTGTGTCTTAACATTCCTACCAACATAAGACCAAAATATGGGCCAGTTCCCACGCATCCTGTATATAGCCAGGGTTCGCATTTAACTAATTTTGTGTTTTTTACATAAATTCCATAGACTGAAAAAAACATAATAACCCTACATCTACAGCTTCCATTGATCGTATTAAAAGACCGCTGTTAAAACAAAAACGTCAGGGGAGACCGCGAATTTCACTGTTAAAACATACCTGTCTTACCAAATTTCCTGCCATCACTGCCTTAGCATCAGCTGCCATATCTTAGTTTGAAAACTTAATTTTTATTTTACATGCGCATACAGGGATCCGATTTGCTTGATGCCATTTTAAAAATGAAATGTCAAGGCAGCAAGATGGTCACAGAGAGAAACCGAACAAAGTCAAAACACAAATTTGACAGATGTCAAAACACATTTGGTAGAAGGTATAGATGTGGAGTAAAAAAAATCGTTTCACCAAAATTTTTCCCATCACACAACACACGAATCCAATCGCACTCAAGCCCTCTTGCCACAGAAATAATTGCAAATCCCACAACCTTCACCAGACTCAAGACAAAATCTTCAAAAAGCCTCATATGCTAATAAGCTAGTCTAAATTATTATTTACCATAAAATTAGTAAATGCTTGCACCACTGCGAGTATTCCATACATTTTTTTTCTCTTCAATAAATTAAATAGCTTTAAGTAAAAATATTGCCTAATGTTTAAGAAACAGATCGCAATAAAGTAATGGATTAAAACACATTTTTTTTGTAATTTATTTATATATATTTTCGATATTTTTTTTTTTTGTATGTATACGATTAAATAAAATTTTGAGCATAGGGCGGAAATAAACGACATTGAATCACCCGAATCACCCTGCATATACTTATGTGAGTTATCCAAAGAGTAAATTTTCCTGCTTGCCGTGTACCGAATTTCAGCGAGCTCGCAAAAACAATTAGACTATAAAGAATGTCATTAAAAAATATGCACTGGATAAAAATTTACGCTAAGGTCGAGTACTCAACTCGAGCTGCTTAGAAATTTAAAGAATAGAAATATCCGATTAGGCAGTAGGGGAAATGAAATGGCTACCAGTCTGGCACTCCACAAGTAGCACTGAAGCGCAGTTTTGATAAGGAAGTACTTCGGGCAAAAGATTCCACAACGTTAACAACAATAATAAGTTCTCAAACTATGGCGTGACGTGTTGTATGAATGCAACAAAGACTTCCATGGCTCCTCTTCCGGACTTCACTGGTTATGTGGCTATGATCATGTCGGCGTTAATGGAAACATACGATTTAGCCCTGAATGCACTCGATATTGTAAGTGCCCTGTGTAAACTAAGTGTTTCTGTACTCGTGAAAGAGAAGAGGATATTTTGAAGTGTTCGTTAGTACTTAAATATTTTATTATTTTACTTTCTCATTTACTCGAAAACCCCCACTGTTTTCAAATTGTATAAAATTTATGAAAGTAATAGAAAAAAATATTATCACTTCAAGTACGTATTTACACTTTAATAAAATTGAAATTGTTCACAAATATTTATGTATGTATAGTATTTAATATTTTCTTTGTTTTGACTTTTTGACTTAGACGCGGCTATCATCTGTATTTGAAACATTGGCATTGGTAAGATTAAATTAAGTGCGCAATTTCCCATATCTAAGGGTCCATTTCTGTTCACACATAAACAACGGTACATATGCACATACATAAGTAATTACATATTATGGATGTGAGTCCTGATGTTAATGAGATTTTCGGGCTTTGTAATTTCTTACGAAGCATATGAAATGGAGTCAGAAAAATTGGCTTTTATAGCAAAAACAAAAAAAAGTGCATGTAGCGTAGTACACATAACAGAAGTGAAACTTTCAAGGCAGGCAAAGAAAGAGGGAGAGACCCGAAAGAGAATGAGAAAGAGAGAGAAAGAATATATATAGTATGTAAATAAAATTACAACATTTGCAGAGAATACAAATAGACAAAATTTACAAAAAAAGGAGAAGGGTCGACCGGTGTAGGTAAACACCGGACACAAACTGTGGCAACAACGCGCACTACTCCGAGCGTTTATCACCCGCCCAAACGCAGTGATTCCGGGACCGCAGCATCGACACAAATTATGGAAGGAAATACCAATAAATCCGACGCCGGAATGGATAGCACTTTATAGCACGCACAAGCACTAGCCAGGAAACGGAAATAAGCGCCAAAAAGTAGGCACCAAAAAAGTCAAAAAAATTGGGACGCCCCACACAGTAGGCACCAAGGAAATACAAAACCAAAAAGTAGGCACCAAAAATATATTTCCTATAAGTTTGCACCAACAAACAAGCGCCAAAAACTAGGCACTGTTATTTCTCACTAGAAATTAGCAACCCCCAGGAAAAACTCAGGAAAAATAGCCTAAAGCGTATCTAAGATATATATAAGGTATAGCTCTCTCTCTCCTTTTCCTCTCCGTTACATCTTTTTTCTCTCTCGCGGAATGAAAATGCCCAAAACGTTGCATGGCCTTGAAATTTTACTCTCCATTCTCGCTCGTCCATCGACGCCGAAGAAGTTTCACCTCAAAAGTAAAAATTAAAAAAAAAATAAAAGAACAACAATGACTTAAACTTTTTAGTAAATATATGTACATATGTAGATATGTTTGAGCGCTTCCGTTTAGAAAAATCAATACATACATACATATATATGCCTGTGTGTGAACTTCTTTCAACCACAAAATAGAGCGTGTATACAATATTTAAGGGTATGTGGCTATAACTTCCCAAAAACATAATTTTTCTTTCTGCTGCTCTTTTTCTGATACTCCTTCAGACAACTTAACTCAAGAAATGAAGCGGCATGCAGTTAGCGTCGCACACTGGGGATTTTGCGGAAAAAAGTCAAATTTGTAACATACCACCTACGCAATGTTTAATGGTATTTCTAAATTCCAGAATAGAACCAACAATAAAATCAAAAAGAATTACTAAACTCCGACTTACAGTTTTTTTTTATAGATATGTCTAAAGTATAATTTTTTTATAGTATTGAACTGACCAAGAAAAAACTTCAAAGCCCAAGGTGGTTTTTTTCTTTTTACTTGAGCCGACTTCCAATTTTTTATTTTTCATTTAGGGTACGATATTTTTATATATTTTAGACGGAAGAACAAAGGCTGTGAAGCATTTGATTATCTATTTATAATTAATTTTACGAAAAAAAAAATCATATTCCTTCATATTCTTGGATCTGCAAGTTGAGCTACATTTACCTACGGTCAGAAACTAGTATCAACGTGTTGCTTAATAGCGTCTCTTTCAGTTTTAATCAATTGCAGGTGCCACCAGGCGCCACTGATTATTTTTTGGCAATGATAATAACTAAACGCTTTCTACTGTGTGCATAATGATAACGAAACACTTTTAATTTTGTTTTGACATTTTGAGGGTAATTCAGAATTATGAACTTACATATATCCTGTGCGTAAATATTTGCTGGCTTATATTAATAAAAAAAAAAAAAAAAATTTATGAATTAAAAAAAAAAATTTTTTTTAAATAAAAAAAAAAAATAGTTTTTAGACATGTTCTTTTCATACACAAATATATACAACTTCGTTAGTAGTAAAAATGTAAATATTTTTTGGGATGTATACTTTTTTCCGCATCTCTGTACAAAAATCCCCAGTGTGCGTCGCTATATGCGCAAATCAAACCGATTTAGAAACCTCTAATTTTCTTAAGTGCGCCCGTTCATTCGTTCATAGGTAAGGTTTGCCGTGAATTGGAAGCATCAGGCGGCGATGCAGAATCTGTTGCAAAACGCAGTAACACACAAGGAACGTTCTGATACTGTCTGATCTGCGAAATTGATGAATTGACATACATACATACAAGGTGAATTCCAAAATAAACAAGACTGAGCTAAAATAGAAGCGACAAGAGCTTCGAGTTTATTTATTCAAAATAGTCTCCACTGGCCTCGATACACTGTTTTGCGCGATCTTAAAGCTTTTCGAAAGAGTGTTTCACGTCATTGACCGGAATGTCCTTCAGGATATCGGCACAAATTTTTTGGACAACCTCTACGGACGCAAAACGTTTTCCTTTCATGGCCAAATGCAATTTTTCGAATAGGTAGAAGTCACAGGGAGCCATATCAGGCGAATACGGTGAGTGGTTGATGGTTAAAATGCGATATCTAGAAAAAAAATCAGTCACAAGAGTAGATCGATGAGATGGTGCATTTGCATAAGCGCCAGCTTCCTCCTTCGCGGTATTCAGACCGACGAATGCGATGCAATAAGCGCTTCAAAACGCCAAGATAGAATATTGCATTGATGGTTTGGTTCGTTGGCACGAACTCCTTGTAGACAATTCCCATGGAATTGACTTGACTTGATTTTTGACTTCTCGAAACGCGATTTTTTGGGTGGTGGCTCGTCTGCGGTCTTCCATTCGGCAATTTGGCGCTTAGTTTCAGGTTCATGTTGGAAACACCACGTTTCACCACCAGTTACAATGTTGCAAGGAAGTTCTCATCTTTTTTCGTCTCTTTAATGAGGCCTTTCAAATGTTGAATTCTGAGCAATTTTTGGCCCTCAGTTAACTTGTGCCGAATGAAACGTGCACAGACCTGTCGTAAGCCCAAATTATCAGTTAAAATGGGATAAATCGATGTTTTGGAGATAGTCAATTCCGATTCCATGAATTTCAACGATGATGTCGTTTACAAATAATTTCGATGGAGTTTTCGGTGACTACTGATTTTGAGCGGCCCGTAGGTTCATTGTCATTTATGTCCTCACAACTATCTCTGAAACGTGTAAACCGCTCATGAACTCTGGCACGAGATAGACAATCGTCGCCATAAACTTTTTTCATCAATTCAAATGTTTCGGTAAACGTTTTACGGATTTTAAAATAAAATTTGATATTAGCTCTTTGTGCGAAACTCATTTTTGAACCGATGACACAAACATACTGACACTTTGGATGCAATAGCTTCGCTTCCACTGAACCAAATGTCACCAAGCTTTCACTGGAAGTCAGCTATAGATCTAACTTCCAATGCACTAACTCATTCAAAAGATGGCGTCATCAAAAACAGTTTTATGACGCCAGTCTTATCTGTTTTGGACTTCATCTTGTAGATATGAAAACGCTAAAGTATTACTAAACGCGTCTATTATCTTTTGTTGTGTTATTATTCAAATAATTTTCACTTTAAATAAAAAAGTCTATTTAAAACCCATTTATTTATTATTTATTATAGGGTAGCAGAGCTTCTCAAGCAATATTGATGCGATTTTTTCGAGTTAAGTTATAACAAAATAATGAATGTCTACGCCCTCGCATCCCGTAATAACGATACCAGTATCGTAAAAAATTTACATCCCTAGCACCTAGTATGTGTGTATGTATGAATGTGCCAGCGACAGCATGTTGGGCCAAACGAAATTAGAAGAGGTCTATGAGAAACGTACACTGTATATGTATGTATGTGTGTACATGGGTTCGAACAACACCAACATATAATATTATATCATACGGCTACATGTGCATATATGTATGTACATATAAAATTTATAGGCTGGCGCCTTCTATTGCATATTTTTCTTTGCAATATTTGGGCATTTCATAGGCCCATTACGTCGATGGTTCTCTTGCGAACAAACTTAGCCAATGCAAAAATTCCTAACCAAATACGAAGGTATGTATGCACATATGTATGTGTGACTGCACATCCTATGTTTTCAATTTTGTCTTGTGTAAACAATCAATGCTTCACGATGAATGGCGCATTGCATAGCGAATTGCAACATTTTGTGATGAATATCAACTTTGAGTAAAGTCAAAATGTTTACGTTAAAAATGCATTGTAAATATTATATGCATACCATATACAATACATACATTCATGTATAAGAAAATACTCCATGCATGTTGCAAACTACATATGTATGTATGTACGTATCTTCAGTGTGGAAGAGTATTTCACCGATAGAGTGCCGCGGTACGACAACGACATTCGAGTTACCGACTACAAAGTCACAGCTGGTGTGCTATGTACGATGACATATTGCGGCTGAAGGTACACAAGGGCGCATCACTTATTGGCTTTGCGGACGATGTATGTATTAACACGTTGGCTGCCAAAGCCTTTTTAGAATTTTGATCGTTCAGTAGCAGTGTCATTTAACAATTTTGGTCACCTGAGGCCAACAATTTATTTATGTTCTTTTTTGTTTTTAAGTGCCTAAAAATAAGTTTTGACTACTCGCGACTTTATTTTGGTCGCTAATTTTGCAGTTATAATGGTTTTTTTGTGTCGCACATTTTCGTGCGACATGGCCTGGGAGATCATAAAACATGTTGTGGGGCCACGTCGCACGAAAATGTGCGACAGTAATTTTTTGTATATTAGTTTTTGAGTTGTATTTGATATTTTTGGTTTATTTTACTTAGTTTTCCACCAGGAAGCGAAGGCAACGAGCCTTTGAAAAACTTCTTGCTGTTATTGATTACAACAAAGCCAAATTAGGTGTTGATATATTCGATCAAATGACCGCCACCACTCTCAGAAGAGGTGTTATGGTGGAACCGCAAAGTGGCTTTTGAACTGTTACTAGGAATGTCTGTCGTAAATGCCTTTATAATATATAAAAAGGCTACAAACAAACAAATTTCAATAACCAAGTTCCGACAGAAGACTTCAAATGCTTTGTTGGACTTTATGTCTCCAGAACCCATAACAAAAGGAAAACATTTTATAGAAAAAAGAAAGAACGACAACGGAAAAACAATAAGGGGTGCTTGTGTATTGTGTTATGCCATGTCAAAAAAATCTGCTGATAGAGTAACAGCCAGAAAGAGCTTGAAAAGGACCACCACCTACTGCCCAATAAACCGCAACTATGTGTAGAATGTTTTCCTAATTTTCCCACCAGAAAAATTAATTTTTGCACTGATCTCCATTAAAAAATTGAATTTTTAATTTTAAGTTTATTGTTTTTCTACTGATTTCCATTTGAATTTACATACATATATATTTTTATATTTGTTTTGTTCATAAATGAATTAATTTTTAAAAGAGTTAATAAAAAGACAAATTTTAATTTACAACTTTTTTATTATCCAAAAAAGTACCATTAAAAATACACAATGGCCATGGGAAATACACCAAAATGTTCACCACAGGCCAGAGAATCCAAATTCTATGTAAAATTCCATATTAAAATGTACAAAAATGTGTGACGTGGCCTCAGGGTAACATTTAGGTGTCGCATGAAAACGTGCGACGTGGCAGCCAACGTGTTAATCGTGGTGACCGCAAAAACGTTCACAGAGGTAGTAAATATTGCGCAACATTCTATAGAGGCAGGAATGATTAGGCGCGATAAATTTAATCCTGGCTGCCCATAAGTCGAAAGCAATACTCATCAGGCGTCATAAGAGGGTAGAAAGGGTGGAGTTCAAAGTTGACGGCAATACCATTGAGTCAAAGCCATACGTGAAGTATCTAGGCACATTCGACTAAGCTTCCGTTATCATTTGGAGACCGCTAGCATCAAAGCTGCGATTGTGCGACGGTCTGGTTTGGCTTACTCAAACACACTACAGACACGCGAATTATTAACTCCACATACCGCTTGTGCGATCTTAAAGTCAGCTCTACCTTCAGAATCGTCTCAGAAGACGCGGCACTCATCATAGCTCGCCTTTGTTCACTTGACCTGGTAGTGTAAGCGATGAACCAAAACCAAAAAAATCATAGAGAACTCATAAAAATGGTAAATCAGCACAGCGTAGCCAAGTGGCAGTCACGATGGGATAGTTCAACAAAAGGCAGGTGGAACCGTCGGCTCATTCCCAAAGTTGAAGAATGGCTCGAGAGTAGATTACTACATTACCCAAATCATTGCCTCCTTCATAAAAATACCCCATACTTGTCTGTTTGTATATTGCAGCTGTTTAGAACACAAGTGTCAAATATGATTGATGTACGTCGCCACAGTGCTTAATTTTGCGCCACCTTGCAATTTGTTGGTTTGAATGTCAAAATCAGCCAATTACTTTCCATGAATGTAAACAAAACAAATCGCCTTGACATTCAAATCACCAAAGCGAAAAAATATACATACATACAGACACACATATGTATGTACATTCCTGCACCTGGTTAAACTAGTTTTTATTCAGCTTTTCTAAAAATTTCCAATCCTATTTATTTTCCTTAAGCCAATTTTTACACAAGTTTTTCTAACATTGTTATATTAATAAATGTACAGGGTGCGTCACTCGAAGCGTAACCATCATCAGACCGCTCGCGCAGCTGATGCATGGGAATCAGCTGTCTTGAGCGAAATTCACGACGAAGTGCTAATCAAATGGCCAAAGAACTGAAAATATCTGACCGTAGCATCCGCCGCATACTGAAAAATGATCTCAAAGTCAAGCCTTACAAGATCCAGAAGGTGCAGGATCTCACACCAAAGCTGCAACAAGTCGGACTTGAGAGAGCAAAGGAGTTGCTTCGCTTGGTCGACAGCGGTCAATTTCCGAACATTGTGTTTTCTGACGAGGAAAATTTTTCAAGTTGAGCAATTCGTAAACTCCCTAAACGATAGGGTTTATTTGACCGACCGTTTATACGAGAATTTGAGTCATCGATTGGCCACCAGGAGGTAGCACCCGTCACAGGAAATGTTTTGGGCCGCTGTAATCGCAGATGGGCGCTCTTCAATCGTTTTTATCGAGCCTGGCGTCAAGGTAAATGCGAAATATTATCGGGAAGGTATTCTGGAGATTACTTTGAAGCGGTGGGAAAACAAACATTTCGGTGGCAGCCCATGGAGGTTTCAACAGGACTCTGCACCGTCTCACAAAACTCGAGTGAACTAAGAATGGCTAAAAACAACGTTCCGAGCACAGTCCGAACTAAAAGATTCCCCAGTCTCGAGGCGCTAAGAAAACCCATTGTCCGCGAATGGCCCAAAATACCGGCAAATCACATTCTGGCAGCTTGCGATTCGTTTCTGGACCATCTCAAGGCCATATATATGTATATATAATTGGCGCTTACACCCTTTTTGGGTGTTTGGCCGAGCTCCTTCCTCCTATTTGTGGCGTGCGTCCTGATGTTGTTCCGCAAATGGTTTCAAGCCGATTCCGAACAGCAGATATTTTTTATGACGAGCTTTTTCATGGCAGAAATACACTCGGAGGTTTGCATTGCCTGCCGAGGGGCGGCCGCTATTAGAAAAATGTTTTTCTTTAACTTTGGTATTTCACCGAGAATTGAACCTACGTTCTCTCTGTGAATTCCGAATGGTAGTCACGCATCAACCCATTCGACTACGGCGACTCAAGGCCATAGTCAAGGCAAAAGTTGGTCATATCGAGCAAAAGTAAATTGATTCTTAATTTTGTATTATTTTCACACATTTTTTACTTTGTATTGAATAAAAGTCATTTTCCAAACTAAATTTATGACCTTTTTAATAGGTTACACTCGAGTGCCGGATCCTGTACATATTTATTTTATTATCAATTTTTATTGCAATTTTTCACAAATTTCATTGCCCTTTGCTAGTTGACAACGTCAGCTGGTTGACGTCGAAACATCTTGAATAACATTTTTTGGCAGCCGCTTTCGCTTTTACAATTTTCTTATTTCGTAATAATGCGCTGCATAAATATAAACATTTAATTAGATTTGTAGGTATAGGTATACACATATACACACATACAAAATCTTATAGTTTTAGTGCAATTTGAGAAATTTGTGGTGAGAAAGGAAAGCTTGCGAGAAAAGTACCTACTCTTATGCGCATAGCCATAGTCAGTATGTATGTATGTATGTACATACAGATGTATAAAATATGTACTAATTGGGAAAATGTAAAAAATGTTGCGGTACAATTTTAGTGGAATTTATTTTGTTTTATTCATACATACATACATAGGTGTAGAAAGTTTGGTCCCTTCACGCTGAATGACGGTGAGTATTTTGAAAAAATACCAAAAATACCCCACGGATTAATTTGCAATAAAAATGCCTAATAATATTCAGTTAAGTAAATTTGCGCCTGGAATGTTGCCTGTTGCTAATTCTTGTAGTTTTAAAATATGATAGAAGGGCTTTTCAAATAGCCCTTGTCTCCCAACAAACTGAGGCGCAAGCCACTGAAGGCATTGACGCATCGAAATAGCTGCGCATAAAAGCGACTACTCTGACCGATGACAAAATACGGTAGGCCTCTTTCCCGTTAGCACTAAAATAAAGTTCACATATTGATGGACTCTAAAATATCCTAAGCAAATTTGAATGAGTTCAACAAAGCTCGCTAGTAGATTATTTCTTCGTCGACCAAGTTCTTCTCTCTTTGATCATTCGAACGCAGAAAAAGCCTACGCCCAGCAGTTGTCGATACTGGAGCGTTCATAATTTTCTGACGAATCTTTCTCTTCAGGAAAAGGGCATCCGTTATTCTTCTTCTTGACTGGCGTGCTAACCATTGCGCGTCATTTCGAAAAAAAAAACCAAAATCGAAGCGCAGTCTGTTCGTCCTGTTGCAAAGCGGCTTTGCTCAAAGTATAAGCAAACAGCCAGTATTGGAATAAACTAATGATCGGACCGATATGGGAACTCAGTTGTTATGTATGCCAAAAGCATTTTCCCACTTTTTTACTAGTTTTTTGATCCGAAGTAATAATTTAGGTTGATGGACCTTTGGTAAAATTGTGCGTGAAATATAAGCCAGTAACGCAGCCTTGAAATCCAACGAAGAATCTCTCTTGCAACAAATGCTTCTTTGGACTAAGTAGGCAATTGAGTAGTAAAGCCCTCTCTCGACGAACAAAACTATAACTCTACAAGGCTCTCATCGTGGCCGTCCTAACGTATGCCACAGAAGCTTGGACGATGACAATATCCGGTGAGGCGTCACTTGAAGTGTATGAGAGAAAGATTCTGCGTAAGATTTTTGGACCTTTGCAAGTTGGTGACGGCGAGTATCGTAGGCGAAGGAACGATGAGCTGATTGAGGTTTATGACGAATAAAGATGTAGCGGCTACGTTGGGTGGGTCATGTCGTTCAAATGGATACAAACGCTCCGGTTCTGAAAGTATTCAATGCGGTACCAGGTGGTGGTAGCAGAGGAAGAGGAAGGCCTCCTTTGCGGAAGAACTTGGCTTCACTTGGTGTGTCCAGCTGATGCCGGTTAAGACGAGAATCGTGTGAGCCGAAATCGTGTAAGCGGTTATCGCGCCAATTAAGAAGAAGAAGAATTTTTGTTTAGGACTTTGAATCTCTCCTCTTACACTATTTGTTCGTCGAGAGTGGTTTTCACTACTCAGCTGCATACTCAGACTCAAGTAGCACTCGCTGGCATGAGGGGTTCTCTATTTGATCTCAAGGATGGCTTTGTTATCAATGTGAATGCTAATACTTGAGTAAATGCACTCCTCTTCGAAATTAAAACTGCCAACAATCACGCGAGCACCCATAAGATCACAACAGAATGTACTGGAAGTTTTGTTTTTGCTGAGAAGACCCGATCGCTTCACCTTTCTGCTCAGTTTGGCGAGGGATGAACTAGCAGTGTGGCACTTGAGATCGTCTACACTTCAGCAACTACTGCTCTGATAGAAGTTGGTACCACAGTACATCTAATCTACATACAACTTGAATTTTCTTTACTAATATCATATAAAGATAATTTTACTTTTCTATGCCTAGCAGAAATTTTAATATCATAAAAATGAGAAAATATCTCATAGAACGAACTCTTCTAATTTTTAAAGGATTTTCTTTTTATTTTTTAAGATTTCTTTTAAATTTGATCAATGGGAAATTTTTCTCAGATCGCTAACGCTTCTTCTCCGTAATCTCCCTCTACTTGGTCTAAGATAACTTATCTTGTAATTTTTATAAAAAAGAAGTTCCCACATAAAGTGAGAAGGGCCTTGGCGGAAACCGTTTAAAAATATTTACAAATTCTTCTCGTTTATAGGCTACTTCTTCGCCTTGTATATCGAAGAAACCACTCCATAAGGACACACTCTGTCTATAGACTTGTTTGCCCTAATAGGTACTTTCCATTTCCGAAAGCGCTTGTATTAGGGCTTAGTGACACAGTAGTGATAACGTATTCACAGTAAATTATAGTCATTACACTGTGCTACAACTGTCGGGTTATTGTCTGGGGGCGGAAGGATACCAATTTAGGATGAGAGTACTAGAGACATAGAGTAAAACCCCCAAAGTATGATAGTTAAGCTGAAGTAAACCCTTTTCTAAGACACTAAAAGGTAACTACTGATAGCAGCTACAGGTAGGAACTTTATTCATTCCCAACGCAAATACTTATGATAGAAAGAATAAAAAGTCTTGCACATCTTAAAGGACCCGCGGATTATTTATTTGCAATTTTAGTTTCTATAGACTTTTGTGTTCTTTATGCAGATTTTGTGTGATGAATAATTTTCTAAAACCTTTTAACCCTCTAGCGGTTTTACAATTGCACATCTTTCAAAATTGCCTAAAAAAAGGTCAAATGAACCCTATTTTTACGGAGCTTCAAATATTTTAGAATAATATTTCTTGTAAATTTCTACTATTACTAGGTAAAGTGTTGCATATTTCAAGGAGACTGGAAAAAACTAAATTTCTACAATTTATTTTAGTTTCTTGAGACTTTTATGTTCTTTTTATAGAGATTTTGTCTGAGAAGACCCCTAATAAAATTTTTCGGGGAACAATTTTGTAGAACATTTTAACCCTCTAACGACCTTACCAACGCATTCTTTTTCAAACTTTTTTAAAGAAGGGTCAAAACGGCATTTTTCTGAGGGAGCTAATGATTTAAAATATTCTACAAAAATATTCTTCGTGAAATTCTACTATAAACGCCCCAGTTAATTATTTCGCTTAATTAAATAGTTTAACCGTTTTTCACCCTTTTCGAAAAACGCGCAGATACATACATAGTTTAAAAATTAGATTGTGAAAAAAATGTTACCTAGAAATGCAGAAAACTTTGTGGGTTTTAATGATCTCATCTTAAGCTAGAATTGCACTGTGTATCGGTTTGAACAACGTTTTTATTTCCCAGCATCTATAGCCAAGTAATTACTAGAAAATTCCAAACCTTAAGCTACAACAACGAGGCAGCCGCAATTAGAAAAACTTATTCGATTTAGTTTTAAATATCAATTATATAACTTTTCATCATGTGTGTATATGCAGCCCAAGTAAACTTTAGACACGTGTCAACACATACTTATGCATATTCAATACATATGTGTGTATGCATGTATGTGTGCACATTCGGTTGACAAGATGTCAGGAACATTTCTCCTACTGAAATGTCAGTTAATAGAATTAATTTGAGTGGAAAATTTTTACACTATAGCAAAAAGTCAACATACATTGCGGTATGTATATTTTATACCAGCAGCACAACAAAAACAATACAGGTACCTATGTGTGCACACACACATACACACGTACGTATAATATAATATAAATATTGTAATCTGCTACAGGCAATGAAGCTTATTCAATATTGACATTTTATGAATTTGTGGTCTAAAATTTCAAAATTGCTATTATAAAGAATTTATTCACTTACTATGCAGCCAGACATGCCTAATAAACCTCATTACAAAAACAATTTGTAGCAGTGGTGTGTCCTACTTGTCCTCTAAACCCCTCGAATCTCATTAGATAACAAAGAGTTGGCCCTCAAACTGTCTCATCGCTACAAGGGGAAAGCGTGCAACCCGTACAACGGTTATGAGTAGGTGGCGAGGTGGTTACATGGCATTATCAAAGCCATTATAGTTAGTGGTGTCGTAAATGTCACATGCATTAGCCATATGGTAGTTGGTATGTCAAGTACATTTAATGCATACAAACATACATACATACGTACGTATTTACATATGTACATCTTTGCATATTTCAATAATGAAGCAAATATTTGTGCACTTAATTTGACTAAAGTAGTTGTTATAGTTGAGCGCACAAATTATTCCATATAAATGAGTTTCGATAACCAATGGCCCAATGTCTAACATTTAAGGCGGTTTTTTGGCGTAGAAGCTGAGCACCTTTAATGAATAAGAACAAAGATGCCCTTAAAACCATGAAAACTGAGGCTTGCCATTGCCTGGGCAAGGAGCAACTGCAACGAAAACAAATTTTTTTCTATTGATGTTTCATATCTGAAGGAGTCTGCATTTTTCGAATTCTTCTTCTTATTCTTGATTGGCGCGATAACAGTTTACACGATTTTGGCCAAGTTTAACAAAACGCGCCAGTCGTCTCTTTCTCGTGCTAACCGGCCCCAGTTGAACACACCAAGTGAAGCCAAGTCCTTCACCACCTCATCTTTCCTATGCAGAGGAGGCCTTCTTCTTCCTCCGTTACCACCAGCTGGTACCGCATCGAAGACTTTCAGAGCCGTAGCGCTTGCATCCATTCGAACGGCATGACCCAGCCAACGTAGTCGCTGGATCTTTATTCGCTGCACTATGCCTATTTCGTCGTAAAGTTCATACAGGTCATCGTTCCATCGGCTGCGATATTCAACAACCCCAAAATATTGGGGGTCATCTTTGATAGTTCGGTTTGCTTCTTAGCGCATACAACCGTAATTGCCACTAAGGTCCGAAGCCACAAGAAGGCTCTCAAATCGCTAGTCGGTAGCACTTGGGACAAAGACAGACAGACAAATGTTACTGGCGACATTAAAAGCTATTGGCCGATCGATTTTGCAAAACGCTGCGCCCACTGGTTGCCTGTTACTAGGTATTTGCAGTGGACTAAGCTCCAGATCTCCCAGAATACTGTCATCAGAACAATTACGGGATGATGCTCCCGATAAAGGAGCATGGTAAGATGCTCAGCGAGCGATTCTTGCTCGGTTGCTATTACGGGAACTACCCCTGCAAACACTTTCTGGAGGCTGATCCATTTGCCAGTTGAATCAGGAGATATCTCTTCAACTATACTGACGAGATCGAGCATCAAACACAATTACATCTACTGGACCAGACAGCTTTCAGATGGGTATTAAACTCCACAGATGGACTATGAGGACCGGTGACTACATTGTACAAAGGGGGCTTGGTAAACTGTTACAACAACAACAAATACTACATTTAATAAGTCTCTCATCGTGACCGCCCCGAGACACGAATTTGAACGATGACAATAGATTTAAAATATTCGAGAGAAGTTTTTTTTTGTGGGTTTATTTAATTTTCACGTCATTTCACGTATTAAGCAAATCACAGGCAATGAAAAAACCAATGGAACTGAACGAAGAACTGCGAAACATTGGAAGTTTATGAATAATGTTTCAGCTACTTCACTTCCAGCGGCCGCCGTAACCGAATGGGTTGGTGCGTGACTACCCTTCGGAAGTGGCCAAAATGCTAGAAAAAGTTTTTTCTAATAGCGGTCGGCCCTCGGCAGGCAATGGCAAGCCCCCAAGTGTATTTCTGCCAAGAAAAACCTCCTTATAAAAAATTATCTGCCATTCAGAGTTGGCCTCGGACTCGTCACCAAACCACTTGAGTCCAAGTCAATGAAGCAAACAAGTCAGCGCATGCCTTAAAGAAGGAATTTTTCTACAAATTTTTTTCTACAAAAAACAAAACTCGGACCTGAATTTTGGAATATAAACTACGATGAAATCCTTCTAATAGAGATGGCTGAGGATGTGCATTTAGTGGGATACGCAGTTGACATTGCAGTTGTAATAATCGCTCGAAACACTGGCGAAGCCAAAAGGAAGGTAAATCAGGTCATGATCCGAGTTCAGACATGGCTAAAGAACCATGGATTAAAGCTGGCCACAGAGAAAACAGAGCTATTCCTTCTAACCAACAGACGTATCCCATTAAAAGTGGACTTACAAGTACTTCATGACAATTTATCGACAAAAAGAATGGTCAAATACCTAGGAGTTCAATTAGACGTAAGGCTAACTTAGTGGGCGCACACAAATCATGCTGCCACAAGAGCTGCCAAATAAGTGGTATGTTACCTAAGCTCATAGCAAATCTTGGAGGTCCAACGCAAAACAAGCGAAAACTTTTAATGGACACGCCGAACTCCATTCTTTTACATGGATGCGAAATATGGGCAGATTCGTTAAGAGTGCAATGCCGGCGAAAAACTCTGCAATCTGTGTAACGCACCTGCGCTCTCAGAGTGGCTTCGTCATACAGAACAGTATCTGAAGCAGCGGTTTTAGTTATCAGCAGAACCATCTCTATAAATATTCTAGCACAAGAGCGCAAACGGAGATGGGAGGCAAAAATCTCAGGAAACCCAGTGCTATGCTTCTCCGATATTAGAACTCAAACGCTCACACTTTGGCAGGCAAGATGGAACTCTGAACGGTACGGTAGATGGACAGCGAGACTAATACCCGATCTAAAAATGAGGGTAGAAAGAAAGCACGGTGAGGTTAACTATTACCTCACACAGTTTTTGTCTGGACATGGACCCTTTCGCAAGTATTTGTGACGAATGGGAAAAGTGAGCCTACCAAACTGCATATATGGAGATACTGAGTATGATGATGCGGCGCACACCTTCTTTAAATACGAGAGGTGGAACATAGAGAGAACAGGTATGCAGCGAGCATTGGTGTATTTACACCTGAAGAAATATTATCCGAAAAAGAAGCGAAAAATGGAAACTTATGCTGAAGAGCATTGAGCAGAGGTTTCTCAAAACAGGCGACCCTGGACGCAGGGTGAGTAAGTAAGTCCTTCCCAAGACGCCGCACACTGGGGATTTTGCGGAAAAAAGTCAAATTTGCAACATACCACCTACGCAATGTTTAATGGTATTTCTAAATTCCAGAATAGAACCAACAATAAAATCAAAAAGAATTACTAAACTCCGACTTACAGTTTTTTTTATAGATATGTCAAAAGTATAATTTTTTTATAGTATTGAACTGACTAAGAAAAAACTTCAAAACCCAAGGTGGTTTTTTTTCCTTTTGCTTGAGCCGACTTCCAATTTTTTATTTTTTATTTAGGGTACGATATTTTTATATATTTTAGCCGGAAGAACAAAGGCTGTGAAGCATTTGATTATCTATTTATAATTAATTTTACGAAAAAAAAAATCAATTTCCTTCATATTCTTGGATCTGCAAGTTGAGCTACATTTACCTACGGTCAGAAACTAGTATCAACGTGTTGCTTAATAGCGTCTCTTTCAGTTTTAATCAATTGCAGGTGCCACCAGGCGCCACTGATTATTTTTTGGCAATGATAATAACTAAACGCTTTCTAGTGTGTGCATAATGATAACGAAACACTTTTAATTTTGTTTTGACATTTTGAGGGTAATTCAGAATTATGAACTTACATATATCCTGTGCGTAAATATTTGCTGGCTTATACAGTGCACTCGCGATAACTCGAACTAATTAAAACAGGCGCTGTTCGATTTATCGAATTTGTTCGACTTATCAATTGAGTGTGCTATGTTAAAAAAACAGTCATCGATATCGATTTTTCGATCGATTGTTGAAAATGGAAGCCAGTAGAAAATTTCTGTGGTATAGTTTCGTTATACGAATTACATTTTGGTCCATTGGCTGGATCAATGGTGTCGCATTCGGCGGCATAAATATAGTTAAAATTAAACCATCCTCGGACTTTAATTCGATTTCGTTGGGATGTGATTGGGTATTATCAATTAGAAGAAGAGCCTTCTCCTGTAGTCCCCCATCTTTCAAATATTTTCTTCTCTTCTTCTTCTTAATTGGCGCGATAACCGCTTACGCGATTTTGGCCGAGCTTAATAAAGCGCGCCAGTCGTTTCTTTCTCGTGCTAGCCGGCGCCAATTGGACACACCAAGTGAAGCCAAGTCCTTCTCCACCTGATCTTTCCAACGCAGAGGAGGCCTTCCTCTTCCTCTGCTACCACCAGCTGGTACCGCATCGAATACTTTCAAAGCCGGAGCGTTTGTATCCATTCGGACGACATGACCCAGCCAACGTAGCCGCTGGATCTTTATTCGCTGCGCTATGTCTATGTCGTCGTAAAGCTCATACAGCTCATCGTTCCATCGTCTGCGATATTCGCCGTTGCCAACGTGCAAAGGTCCAAAAATCTTACGCAGAATCTTTCTCTCGAACACTCCAAGCGTCGCTTCATCGGATGTTGTCATCGTCCAAGCTTCTGCGCCATACGTCAGGACGGGCATGATGAGAGTCTTGTAGAGTGTTAGTTTTGTTCGTCTAGAGAGGACTTTACTGCTCAGTTGCCTACTTAGTCCAAAGTAGCACTTGTTGGCAAGAGAGATTCTACGTTGGATTTCAAGGCTGACATTGTTATAGGTGTTAATGCTGGTTCCCAAATACACGAAGTCTTTTACAACCTCAAAATTATAACTGTCTACAGTGACGTGGGTGCCGATACGCGAGTGCGCCGACTGTTTGTTTGAAGACAGGAGGTACTTCGTTTTGTCCTCGTTCACCACCAGACGCATTCGCTTTGCCTCTTTATCCAGTTTGGAGAAGGCAGAACTAACAGCGCGGTTGTTAAGGCCGATGATATCGATATCATCGGCATACGCCAACAATTGTACGCTCTTATAAAATATTGTGCCTGAGCGATTAAGTTCTGCGGCTCGTACGATGCTCTCCAGCATCAGGTTAAAGAAGTCACACGACAGTGAGTCACCCTGTCTGAAACCTCGTTTGGTATCAAACGGCTCGGAGAGGTCCTTCCCAATTCTGACGGCGCTGCTGGTGTTGAGCAACGTCATCTTACATAGCCGTATTAGTTTTGCGGGGATACCAAATTCAGACATAGCGGCATACAGGTAACTCCTTTCTGTACTGTCGAATGCAGCTTTGAAGTCGACGAAAAGATGGTGTGTGTCGATTCTCCTTTCGTGGGTCTTTTCCAAGATTTGGCGTATTGAGAATATTTGATCGATGGTAGACTTTCCAGGTCTGAAGCCACACTGATAAGGTCCAATCAGTTGGTTGACGGTGGGCTTCAGCCTTTCACACAATACGCTCGCTAGAACCTTATAGGCGATATTTAGAAGACTAATCCCGCGGTAATTGGCACAAATTGCAGGATCGCCCTTCTTATGGATTGGGCAGAGCACACTTAAATTCCAATCGGCAGGCATGCTTTCATCCGACCATATTTTGCATAGGAGCTGATGCATGCACCTTACCAGCTCCTCGCCGCCATGTTTGAATAGCTCAGCCGGGATTCCGTCGGCGCCCGCGGCTTTGTTGTTCTTTAGGCGCGTTATCGCTATTCTCACCTCGTCATGATCGGGTAACGGAACTACAATTCCGTCGTCATCGATTGGGGTATCGGGATCTTCACATTCTCTATGACATGCGCAGCTGTCACTGTTTAACAGGTTCGAGAAGTGTTCCCTCCATAATTTAAGATTGCTCTGTACGTCAGTCACCAGATCGCCGTCTTTGTTCTTACAGGAAAACGCCCCGGTCTTAAAACCTTCTGTAAGCCGCCGATCTTTCTGGTAGAATTTTCGGGCGTTGTTCCTATTGGCCAGCATCTCAAGCTCCTCGCACTCACGTATTTCGGCCTCTCGTTTCTTCTGTCGGATAATACGTCTCTCTTCCTTTTTCAGCTCTCTGTAGCGATCCCACATGGCTCGCGTTGCGCCCGATCGCAGCGTGGCTCTATAGGCGGCATCTTTTCTTTCTGCGGCAGCATGACACTCCTCGTCGTACCAATTGTTTTTTCGGGCTCGCCGGAATCCGATTTCTTCTTCGGCGGCGGTACGTAGGGAACGAGAAATGTTGCTCCATTGCTCGCGTATGCCAATTTGTTGGGCAGTGCTTTCGGAGAGCAGGAGTGAGAGTCGAGTGGCGAATCTTCTGGCTGTCTGTTGTGATTGCAGCTTTTCGATGTCGAACATTCTTTGCGTAGGTAGATGCACATTTTTTGCTGCACAGAGGCGGGTGCGCAGTTTGGCTGCAACAAGGTAATGATCCGAGTCGATGTTGGGTCCTCGGATCGTACGTACATCTAATACACTAGAAGCGTGTCTTCCATCTATCACAACATGATCGATCTGGTTTCGCGTTTTTCGATCAGGAGACAGCCAGGTAGCTTGGTGTATCTTTTTAAGCTGGAATCTGGTGCTGCAGACTACCATGTTTCGGGCCCCGGCGAAGTCGATCAGCCTCTGTCCGTTACCGGATGTTTCGTTGTGCAGGCTGAATTTTCCGACTGTGGGACCAAAAATTCCCTCCTTGCCCACCCTGGCGTTGAAGTCGCCAAGCACGATTTTTATGTCGTGGCGGGGGCAGCGCTCATAGGAACGTTCCAGGCGCTCATAGAAGGAATCCTTGGTCGCATCGTCCTTCTCTTCCGTCGGGGCGTGGGCGCAAATTAGCGTATGTTGAAAAATCTGGCTTTGATGCGGATTGTTGCGAGACGCTCGTCCACCGGAGTGAACGACAGTACTTGGCGACGAAGTCTCTCTCCCACAACAAATCCGACACCGAATTTGCGCTCCTTTACATGGCAGCTGTAGTAGACGTCGCAAGGCCCTATGGTTTTCTTTCCTTGCCCCGTCCATCGCATCTCTTGGATGGCAGTGATGTCAGCCTTTACTCTCACGAGGACATCAACCAGCCGGGCAGAGGCACCTTCCCCATTAAGGGACCGGACATTCCAGGTGCATGCCCTCAAATCATATTCCTTATTTCGTTTGCAGGGGTCATCATCAGTAAAGGCAGTTCTCATCCGAGGCTTTCTTAATCTTTTCATTGGGGGGGATTTTTAAGTGGCGGGTCCCAAACCCAGCGCACAACCAGCTATCCTGGAATGTTTCGCCTTCTCACGTTAGCTCACTCCCGAACGGGTGTTCGGAAGCTAACCAAAGGATACGTGGGCTAATCCCGGACGTTGTGAGCTGCTTGAACCATATGTAGAAGAATCGTCCTGGCCACTCCCAAGTGAATGGCGATCAGTAACTTTCCCCACTTGCGTGGACTTCTACACATGGAACCATCCTCAAATATTTTCTTACCTAAATATTAAAGTCATTTAACTTGGTTAAAAAAATTGTTTTAATGAATCTGGATTTTACCTGCGGCACGAACGAATTATGAAACCAGTCTTTGAAAATCGCCGAAGTCATCCAGGCTGATTTGGAATTTTTGTACTCCACCGGACAGTTAAAATTTTTGAAAACACGAGGATTTCTTGCTTTGTCAATAACGAGAAGTTTAAGCTTATGGTTGCCGGTAGCGTTAGTGCAAGCCATAAATTGCCTTATCTTTCTTTTTTATAAGACTTATGGTGGACTTGGCTACCCCATATTCTTTCGCTAGAGAAGTAATACTACGTCCACGTTTAATTTTGTTAAGGACTTCAGCCCTCTCTTTTAATGTTAAACACTTCAACCTTTTACGATCCATTACTCACGTGCACTGATACACTACGAATGACAAATTTAAAGCAATTTGGTCAATGCAAGATGTTGTTCCCAGAAAACTAACGGGATATTAACGCCGAAATATTCATATGGACAATACACTAGTATACATATAATTTATATTATATACATATACTATTACATATGTATCTATGTACAAAATGTACATGTTTGAAAAGAATGTGTGTACAAATAAATTTGTTTTTTTGTTCGAGTTATAGCGCTTTTTTATTGTTCGAGTTACAAAGAAGTCAATAGGGGGAAAAAATGTGTTCGAGTTAGCACGTCGTTCGACTTAGCGGCTATTCGAGTTACCGCGAGTGCACTGTATTAATAAAAAAAAAAAAAAAAAAAATTATGAATTAAAAAAAAAATTTTTTTTTAAATTAAAAAAAAAAAATAGTTTTTAGACATGTTCTTTTCATACACAAATATATACAACTTCGTTAGTAGTAAAAATGTAAATATTTTTTGGGATGTATACTTTTTTCCGCATCTCTGTACAAAAATCCCCAGTGTGCGCCGTGTTGGCCCTCTACCTCGAAGCAATGCACAAGCGGACCCGGGGTGGAGGGAAAAATTCAAAAGAAGAGGAGGGATATTTTTAGTGGAATCACCACACACGTAGTAGCGAGGGTTACTATGTATATGGTGCGAAGGCATTTTTAACCCAACCTCACCGCCAAAAAAAAAAAAACAAAAAAAAAAACAAAAATTAAGCAAACATTTAATAGAACGACTTCCTTTTTATCTCAAAGTGAGACATTCGAGAATAGCGCATTAACTTTCAAGTGTATCAAAACAACGTAAGGAGAAGTTATAACCTAAAATAAATTTGCTAACAAGCCATTAAAAGTGTGTTAATACATATTTTCACGTACATATAATATAATAAACATTAAAAAGGTGGTAACAAAAATAAAAAACAACATCAATTTTATGAATTTTTCTAAAGACGCAGGTACTTTTTTCAGTTTTATTTTTGCCTTTTAATAAGCGCATACATCTACATATATGGCCACGTGCACATAAATACATACATATATACATATATGCAAACATACATACATATTTGTACACTCATATTTTTCTAGCCACTAAACAATATTTATCGCGAAACTCACTCAGTTTTATAAATACATAGTTAGATAAGTAAGTTAGTAACTACGGCAAACTGTAACCAGGTGCCCCAACAACAAGTAAGCAATCATGAGTTATCGGCTATTTGTAGATGATAGACTCACTCAACTCTGTCTCAGCGATTTTGCCATTATCTCGAACAGCGGTTTGCCCAGGGTTAACATTCTGTCCTTCCATAGGGTAGGGTTGCTTACAACTGTGACAGTGTGTATTGTGAGGGATACCCATTTTGGCGGCTTGTTCTTCGATAGACCAATATCCAGTTATGACTGCCGTTAGTCTCCAGGCGTCCCTTTGCTTCATGCTTATTAATGTCGACGATTGCTTTGTTGTAGGTAGGCCATAACGTTCTGCTAATTTTGCATTTCGTCTGGTCTTTCCATCTACAATCCGCGATTCGGAGGTAGGGTTTAGGGAAATTATATTCTTGACTGTACCCATTGGTGTGAAGACCGATTCTGCAAGAACGTTATTCATGGCAAACCCCCCTCTTGCCAGTTCATCTGATTTTTCATTACCTTCAATGTTACGATGTCCCGAGACCCAAATTAAAGTAACTTTATGGTTTTCACTCAAGGTGGTAAGGCTATTCCTACTGTGTTCCACCAGTTTAGACGTTGTTATAGCCGAACCCAGCGTCTGGATTGCAGTTTGGCTATCTAAAATAATAGAGATATTGCCCTTAAAAGATAAATCTGCGATAAGTAGCCTACAGGATTCCTCAATTGCCAGTACTTCCGCCTGGAAGGTACTGCTGGTATTAGGAAGACGCACAGATTTCTCAATTTTAAGTCTATGAGAATATATACCAGCTCCAACACCACACTCCATTTAACTGCCATCTGTATAGACTGTAGTGCCAATGTAGAGAGAATCCCTTCTTCCATAGATGGAAAGAGAATGGCAAAATTCCTATTGAGTGTTACCATCGGAACGATGTAGTCAGCCCTCACCGAGGTTAACTGAGTTTGTCGGAATAATAGCAGTTGCAATGTAGACGCAATGTAGTTGCCTAAACAATTTTGATTAACCTCCAAAAAAAAAACAAAAACAAAAAAAACGACAGTCTCATTCCAGCTGATGCTAATACAATCTCGGAGCCAGCTCATTTCTACACTTGGTTACTTCAAACTTGAAAGGTATACTCTTTCTCTACAAGCACTAAAGCGTGCCACATCGATTCGCAGGGGAAATATATCTTATATAACCGGCAAAGATATCCTAAACCACCTAGATATCCTACCCCTAATACCCTTTCGTTGCAAAACTCATACAGCTCATCGTTCCATCAAATGCGTTATACAAGTTTTTTTTTATTTATTGTATTTTATTTATTTATTGGGTTTTTTTAAATACCTATGCATTTCGCACTTTTCTCGAACACTCCAAATAGCACTTCGTATGAGTGAGTATGCTTTTGGGTCATAAAATAGAGCGAGCGTGTAAGTAAACTTGTCAATATGGCGGGCGATGGTTCTGCTGAGTTACGGTCTAACCGCCGGCTTGTCAACATATCCAACTCAGCTGTCTGCCCGGCGAAAATTTCGTCAGTGGAGGATGGCGAGCTGAATCTTCGCCCGAGCACATCCAAGGGTGTGGCCAAGCCATCCTATAGCGTGAAGGCTGCTGGCCCACGACCTGTGGCTGTGATCGGAAAACTGGGGCCAGCTGACTGGTGCAGAAATTAAATACCGCAAAAGCCGGCTGATGCGTTGGGTTGTTGTCGCCGGTCCTGAAGCCAACGCGAAGGGTTATAAGACAAAGGACGGCACCATAAGGGTGACGTGAGCGTCTCTGGCTAACTTCGAGTGGATCAAGATCGCTATCAACAACATGCCCCCCATGGAGGGTCTACAGCGAGGAGAGCGTATCCTTCAGGAAGGTCATCTGCTGAATACAGGATCCCGATCTGTCTACAGCGGATGTCCTCTCCTGCCTACGTGCCCAGAATCTGGGCATCAACACGAGGCTTTGGCGAATCCTCTCGTACACCAAGAGTAGCAACCGGGAAGAAAAAGAAGGGGTTTCTCTTGTGGTGCGAGTGGAAGAGGCCAGTGTTGATGTCATGGGCTCTCGCGGTACAGGAACCGTCTGAGTCTCTTCTTTGGGACTGTCATTTTCCATGTCTATCCTAAAATATAATATACTGATGCTAACATGGGTCCCGGGATACGTGGGTAGCGAGATCTCTGACTCTTAAGCTATGATGGGATCTGAGACCAATTTCTTTGGTCCGGAGCCCGTTCCGCCACAACCGTCTGCAGCCATCAAAGTTACTGTGAGAGGCTGCACATGGACAAAACTCATCTTACCTGTCATGCCCGATAGACTATTGCAGATCCTCCTGTCATTAAGCAGAAGGGACTGTAGGCAGCTGGTTGGACTGATGACGGGTCACTTTATACGGGCGAAGCTCATGGAAAAGGTAGGCATCTTAGACAGTGCAGAGTGCACTGCATGTGGGGAGGAGGATCAGACGGCGGACCACTTTCTGTGCGTCTGTCCGGCCTTCGCTCGAATAAGGCTTGAGATCTTGGGCACTGATGTGTTAAGAAGCGACCACCTTGGCTCTTTGGCACCGCAAGATCTACTCAGATGTCTTCGGAGGTCGGGTAAATTTAAAGAAAATTAAAAAGGGAACCCGAGTGAAGTATAATGGATTTAATTGTGCCTGAGTGCTGTATTTGCTAGTTGCCCTAACAAAAAAAAGGAAAAGTCTGATTCCACGATAATTAGCGTCGATTAGAAGATGAGGTTTCTTATGGATTGGAGGTAGCATACTTAAGTACCAACCGAGTCATGCATTCATCCGACCATATTCCGAAAAATCTTCCGAACCTTACAAACTCTTAACGCAGCTGGCACCAGGTCGGCTCTTATAACTTCCGTGCCTTGTTGTACAACCGACATGAATTTAATTCCAAACGCTGGATTGAATAAAATAAATAATCAAAAAATCGATTTCTGCGTACTCTGCAATTGCGATTATTTCTACGAACAGAAACTATCAGTAGAGGGAGTCAAAGTTCGATTGACGTAACATCAAAGTAAAATATGACACAAAAGAAGCGCAAAGCAATTGGAACGAAATAAAAAAACACAATGTGGGATGTGGGAAGTAATACAATAATACCATAGCAGGAAACCGTATGTCAATCGAATGAGAGCCTACATACATACGTATCGAGACTTCGGAGGCCCTTGGGAGAAATTTGAGGCTATGCAAAGCATTACTCGTATTATATACACATATGTGTGTATGTGTTGTATATTAGTGCTCGTTAAGCCACTCGAAATTGGCGTAAACTGTGCCAGGGAAGTTGTCCTCATTATCGATGTCCTCGTGGGTGGGCGGGTATAGGTTATGTGAGCTGGCTTTGTGTGGATGTCTAAATAATTGAACAAATGCGCCAAAGCGTGTGTGGGCTTTATGCGTTGTGTTGTTGGAGTATAGAAATTGCATGATTTTGACTATGAATAAATAATTGAATGTTTGTATGTAAGTGTGTGTTTATTATAATGGGTTTCTCCAGGGATATATTAATGAGTTTTTGAGAAGGCTTAAGCTACTAACAATGGGTGGAGCTGCTGTTAATTGAAGATGGGTGAACAAATAGAAAGCCGCTGAAATTTGGGGAAATAGTTCCAATTATTGAAAATATTTGGGGTATTCACAAGGGAAAATACTTGTGCTACAACCAGGCTAATTTGGCCGCAAATAGATAAGAAAAGATCAGGAGAATTGCTCAGCCTCTGAAAAGAGAACATCTCAAAGGTCGTGGCTTGTGTCACCGGCCACTGGCTGTTAGGTAGACATTCTTTTCGGCTAGGAGTATTTTCGCATGAATACTGCAGAAGTTGTAGAGACGAGGAAGAGGAAGAAACAGTAGAACACTTCTTCTGTAATTGTGCAGCCTTAGCTAAGAATAGAGCAGGGTTGTTACGAAAATAATGTTGGGATAAGACCTATGGTTCCATGAAAAAATTAACAGTAAGCTTCCGGTGTTGCACAGTGGTACCACAACGGACCTACAAGTGAGTTGGTCTAAGTGAGTTGGCTACTCTAAGCCGACCGCCACAAGCCTAACCTAACCTAAGGGTCTCTTCTTAAGTGTCGTATTGTTGTATGTCGTAAATTTTAAAAGGCCAAAACTAGGGTTTAGGGAACTCGCAAGTTGCCGCACAAGTCATATTATGAATCTTTACAAATAAATAAATAATTGGCGCGTACACTTCTGTTAGGTGTTTGGCCGAGCTCCTAATCCTATTCATGGCGTGCGGTTTCTATCATTTTGCTGTTTCATGCACGGAGCGTCGAACCCACGCAATCCCTTGAATGGTAGGTAGGTGAGTGAAGGTAGGTGAAATGGTTGAAGTGCCAGTCTGACACTTTTCAAGTAGCACTGAAGCGACGTTTTGATACCATTTTGAGATCTCCAACAGGCAGATATCTACAGTCAGCCAGAGCTGTTGATATAATGGAGAAGATTGATGGGATTTAGGTTAGTGCACTGCCCCACTTTGCCGAAGAAAGGAGCACCCAGTGATCTCAGTCGTCTAGCTGCTAAGCCTGGACATTTAGAGAGAAAGTGCTCAACAGTCTCCTTCTCTGAAAGGTCCCCACAGCTTCTGTAATGGGGGTTAAACGGTAACCCTAGCTTTTCTGCGTGTGTGCCAATCGTCCAGTGACCGGGAAACACAGCTACGAGTTTAGAAATTGAATGGCGAGGAGTCCAAATGACTTTCTGAGTCCTTTGTATATTGTACTGGGGCCAAAGGGTTTTCGAAATAGCACATGAAGAAATGGAGCTCCATCTTTCCTGCGTTTTCCTGAGAAATAATTTGTGCAGTTTCCATTTAACAACTGTCAGGAGGATGCCGATGACCGGGTAGGAGGTCTCTGAGGTCAATTCAGTCCCCTTCCTGGCAAGCTCATCAGCAATTTCATTGCCCTCTATGTTCCTATGTCCTGGAACCCAGATCAGAGAAATGTTACCTACACCCAAGAGATTTGATCTCCGAATCTCACCTCCGAGTGGTGCGTGATTACCAATCCATTCGGCTAAGGAATTTTTATACAGTCGAAAAATAGTAAGTTGTTGTCTAAACCTTTAATAACGGTTAAAAACCTTATAAGTTGAGACATACCATACCTTGTGAACCACGTAATTGTCTAACGCTAGCCATAATCCTTACTTATTCTTCTGATAGCACACAAATTCCGTGTACAAGTAGTAAAAACTCTTAGAAGAAGAAGCTCAATTTAAGCGTGCCACACGAGTTCAAGAGAACCTGAATTGGACTGAATTATCAGATGCGAAACGTAACGAAGTTTAACCATTTTTAAAAAAGAGCCATTCTCACGAAAGAACGTGCGATAAAAAATGGGTTACATACAAGAATAAAAGTCGAAAAATATCGAATGATCGAATCAGGGTGAATCAACCTAAACGATCGGCAAGTGTGGCGATGACACACCAATTCCTACTGTTAATAACCTTAGCATTTTTGGTAATTACCTTCGACAGTTTGCTCTCCTTCTCAGCGCATACAACCGCTATTACCACTAAAGACCAAAATCGCAACAAGGTACTCAAATCGCTTGCCGGCAGCACTTGGGGCAAAGTCAAAGAAATGTTGCTATCGATATTTAAGGCAATAGGCAATGTGCCTGTCTGGTCGCCTGGAACCAGTGATTCGCAGTGGTCGAAGCTACAGACCTGTCAAAACACTGCCATAAGGACAGGATGTCTTTTGATATCCCCACTTCAACATCTACATGACAAGACCGGGAACAGGAAACAGTTCCTGCTAGGATGTTATCGCAGGTCCCACCCATGCAGACACCTGCTTGAAACTGAGCCACCTCCCAGGCATGTCAGGAGGCGCCTTCTTAACTACGCGGACGAGATCCAGAACAAAACAGACCGACAATTACTGGATCGAACAGTGTACAGACAGACAAGCTTAAGCTCCCGACCCCCGAATGCCGTCATCGGAGCCTAACCACCACCTACAGATGAAGAGCTCCAGCTTCCCCGGCTTTAGCACAATTACGTTCCGGATATTATAGCAGGATAAACTCCTACTTATCCAGAATCGACCCCGACATACTAAACATATGTCTGGCATGTGAAGGCATGTGAAGGCACCCCGCACAACACTAACCACCTTTTCACAGGCCCCATCAAACCCACTCATCTGACACCCCTCTCCTTCTGGACCCAACCTGTCGAAACAGCAAGTTTCCTGGGCCTACCGTTAGATGAGCTAGACGAAGACGACCGGTGGTATACACTACACTGACCAGGCAAAGTTACTGCTACAACAAGAACAACAAAATCGCCAAGTCTGGTGTTCCCACGACAGTTGGTACTATGTTACCGGACCGATCCGGATTTATATCCGGTCAAGAACTGTCACTCCAGCAGCATATTTTTGCTGTTACAACAACAACATTCGCCAAGTTGGAGCTTAACTGCTTTTGCTGCGTATTTGGTAGGATTGCGTAAGGAAGATATGCTATGAGCTGTTACCGTCTGACCAAATACTCAACCCGGATTTCTATTGTCAACAACTGACCAGCTTCAAACGATCAACCGGAAGCGGTTAGAAATTTCTTTCTTTTTTTCTTTCCTGTTCTTTTTCATCAAGTCATTTTCGGCCGGCCTGAACACACCTTTAGCGAGGCGGCAGTAACTTTGGCAGCTTGTATTGGAGAGCACCAAGCAGTTCTCACCTTTTCAAATTATGGGAAATTTTCTTTCTGGCCTCAAGAGGTGTTTGCGAAAATGAGCTGGACAAAACTTGTTTATAAATGGAGACGAGGACTTCCTCCATGGCTGAGTTATGAAATTGTTTTTAAAGTGGACAAAAGTTATCGGAAAAATGGCCCACTTCTTCTCATTATCGGCACGGTTCACAGAATTTTTAATACAGAAATTTTAATGCATAATTTTACAATAAAGAATTTTATCAAATCGAATTTTACAATACAGAATTTCAACAGCCAGAATATTCTGTAGCACAAAAATGTTAAGCCCAACCCGTTAATTTAATGGTCGAAATACTATTAAAGCCAAAAAGCGCTCAAAATATTTTACTTGAGCGAATATTTATGAGTAAAAAATATCAAAGGAAATGGAGTATGAAAAAAAATTGAAAAATGATGGTAAAAACGGAAATGGAATGCTACTAAAAGAAATTAAATAGCACAATAAAGTGTATAGAAACAAATATTTGCTGTGCCCTCATTCGTGTTTTTCTAGCAGCCTGAAATAAATACATCCGAAATGTTACGAAAAATCCAAACCCTTGATGTCACAGCAGTAGGCAGTAGTGCCACACGAAATAAAAGTGGATCATTGCCAAACAATAACTCTCACACACACACACAAGTGCACACACGCACACAAGCTACGTAAATAAAGGATATATTCTTGCAATAGTGTCAACATAAATTCCCATACAAACTCTTTGCTACGCGCAACGAATTGACGTCAGCAACTCAAATTACAGCATAACGCCAAACTATGGAAAAATGTTCAACGATTTCATTGATTTTCCTAAAGGGAATGAATTGCTTGTAAAGAAAAATAATTGGAGTGCAGACGAAAGAATGCAGGTGTCACTCAAAACGTTCGCGTCAAAGGGGTGGTGTGAGGCAAAAGGGCGTGCTTAGAGTGTCGACTAAGGCAGCAGTGAAGCCTGCAGCCGTAAAACATTTTCTATGGCGAGCGTGTGACAGTTTCCTTTGTGTGTTTGCCCAGGCGGAGTGAGGACAGGCGCAAATACCGGCCGGTGCCTAAGTTGTGTGGTTATTGATGGCAATCGACAAATGCTCCATGCACCACTGCACATGTGTTAGCAATATACGAATGTGTGTATGTAAATATTTTTGAAGATTTCAGCACATTAAAATGAGTGAAAAAATTCTACTCCATGAAATAAGGATAACGATCTGGCCGCAGGTGTTACGAAAAGCCATTGCCAACCACGCACACACACACACACAGCTTCACCTTCTATTGCTGCTTACATAAGTCAAAGCGAAATGTATAAGTGGCTCTCCTTTCAAGCACTCGGACAGAGTTAACCGCCAACACGCCAACAAGCTAACCCGTCAACCCACCCAACCACACCTACACATATTCCACAAGCCTGAAAAATCGTTAAGCTGCTGCTGCTGCTGCTGCTTCTTCTTCCTCGTTTACCATTTCGTGTGGCCATCACGTGCCACTAATCGTAAATATTTTTGTAAACAAACGATACGCCAGTTGTTGCTATTGCTTTAGCAATTGTTGCTAGCATTTTGTGGTTGCTATTGGATTTGATGTTGTTTTTGTTTGCGCAAAATTTACTACAAAATCCTCTCGCTGGAAAGTATGCGTAATTGTGATTTTTTCTTGTTGGCTGGCTTGATTGTGTGCGCATGCGCCTAAAAGTATGCTTCCATGGAATTTATCATTCCAAATGCTTTGTCGATTGCGCTACCACCCAGTTATTTTAGTAGGTAGAAATAATAATAAATTGCTATGATTTATTATAGCGCTACGAAATTAGTCATTGAATAGACGAGGTCGCAACAAAGTTTTCTAGCTCTTGCTTGGTTGTGGTAGGCCGAAAAAAATTAATTGTATTGTGGTTTGCTCTTTCCTCCCACTCAATATTCACTACCATTTCCATGGTTATCTGCAATAAATTTTGTATAAACAAAACTTTCCCAAGTATTTCCTGATGAACATTGACTCGGTACAGTAGTGGCCAGTTATAAGGTAAAACAGGTGAAAAGCAAGTGGTAGCTGCGAAGCTTTAGAATATGGAAATACATATGTGAGGGCGCTGGCTGCAGTTGAGTGTGCATTTGCATGCCATATCCACAGCGTATATTAATCCGAAGGTTGCTGGTTTAAACGCAGTTAAATTTTATGCTATTTTGCCAAGTAAAACTTTTTACGAAAACTGCTGAACTATATCTGCTTTTATTTAATGAGAAAAACCAACATGAACATGACAAAACTAGAAGAGAAAGGGGTTCCCAAAATATATTGGTATCACTTCTCTTGATATTGCAATAATTCATCGGGGGAGTCATTATGAAAACTGATGTTTATTCAATAAATATCTTTCACATTTCAACATCTATCTTCGATTTCAGCCTGAAATCCTGTACGACACTTAAGAACTTCTACTCGAAGAGTAATGAGAGATTTGTGACTATATTTTGCTCGAAAATTTCACTAATCGTATAGGAAAAATGGCTTACGCCATCGGAGCATATGTAACTCCTTTTAGTGCTACTTTATTGCCTTCGTTGAATTCCAGCAGAATGCCATTCAGTGAGGGAATAGAACTCGTAAATTTTGTAGAACACAAAGGTATATACCTACAGTCTGTGTCAGAAGAAAAAAAAACGTTTTTTTTTCTTGTAACTTCAAGATATATCTCGTTCTGCTTTTTGCTGCATAATAGTCCCACTCAAGGGCGAACTCAGGTTAGTGTCATTCGAAACTTTCCCGTAAACGCAACCAAACAAAAATGAGTGAGAAGTACGCGAAGCGTTTCGAGGCGGTGTTTTTATGCACGCATCCAAAAGGGCCGAAATTATCCTACGCCGCGGCTACAAAAGTGTACAAAAATGTTGATGACTTTTCTGAGCGCGGCTTAAGCGAGTGACGACACAAAAAGCGGTATAAAGTGATCGTCCAACTTTTTAAGCGGGACCCTTCTTTGTGACTACTCCAAGCACGATCAGTTCTTGCTAAAAGGGGAATAGATGTGAGTATCAACACCATTGAATGTCGACTGAAGGAGGCGAACAATCCAACCGTCCCACATCGTCAAAACCACTGCTCTCAGAAAAATACATTGAGAAACAAGAAAATAAGAAAATGACGTCACAGTAATGGACTGGCCTTCCCAGTCCGCAGACGCCAACCCCATTGAAAATGTGTGGGGAATTATGAAAACGCATCTTGCCGGAAGGCCAGTCCATGATTTAAAGCAACTCCTGCGTCAAGTTCGCAAAATCTAGTCCTGTTTGTGGACGAGCTACGCAGAAAAGCTGGTTCAAAGCATGCCGAGAAGATGCCTGGCTATACTCGACAACGATGAAGACTAGACAGCTTATTGAGTAATTGCGACTCGTAGTTTTGTACTTTTGTCTTCTTTACTTCATGAATAATCGCGGTTCGTTTTTTCTGACACAGACTGTATATCCGTTTTGGGTGTTTGGCCGAGCTCCTCCTTCATGTTGTTGCACAAATCGACGACCTACAGTTTTAAGCCGACTCCGAACGGTAGGTATTTCATATGGGGGGCTTTTTCATGGAAGAAATACACTCTGAGGTTTGCCATTGCCTGCCGAGTGGGGGCCGCTATCAGAAAAGCCCCTTTCTATCATTTTGATGACACAAAGGCACACGTCGCAAGTTGGAGAAGTTCGGCTTAAATTCATATTGAGCGTGTATGCGTTATGCCAATATATATATATTTTTTTTTTTGTCGGGACAGACTAGCAAGTACAGCACTAAGACACAATTAAGTCCATTGTACTGCACTCGGGTTGCCTTTTTAATTTTCTTTAAATTTCCGCGACCTTCGAAGAAATCTGAGTAGATCTTGTGGTACCAAGGAGCCAAGATGGTCGCTTCTTAACATATCAGTGCCAAAGACCTCAACCCTGATTCGCGCGAAGGCTGGGCAGACGCACAGAAAGTGGTTCGCCGTCTCATCCTCCTCTCCACATGCTGGGCAGAGTGCACTGTCTGAAAGGCCTACCTTTTCTATGTGCCTTGCCCACAGAAAGTGACCCGTCATCAGTCCAAGCAAACGCCTACAGTCCCCTCTGCTTAGTGACAGGAGGAACTGCAACAGTCGGACGGACATGACAGGTAACATCAGTTTAGCCCATCTGCAGGCTCTCTCAGCCTACCCGTTTGCTAACCGTGGCTTTGATGGCTGCAGAAGGGAGTGGCAGAACGGGCCAAAGAAGTTGACCTCAGAGCCCATTCTGGCTAAAGAGTCAGAGATCTCGCTACCCACGATACCCACGTATCCCGGGACCCATGTTAGCATCAGGCTATTATGCCTACCGACATAGTTCAGCCTGGATTTACAGAACTCGACTACCCTTGAAGGGGTTGGGGGGTTGTTTAAGGCCATGAGCGCAGCTTGGCACATGCCAATATTACTACTGAGTAAAAAAATCAGAGCTATGCAGCAAGTTTTTTTCAACATTAATTTTAGAGCTTTTATGCATGAAAAAATTAGTCAAGTGGTTTTTAGTAAAGTAAAATTTTTTCATTATTTTCATAAAATAATTTCTCTTTGTCACCGACTCCATTTCACAAAAAAGGTAAACATTTTTTTATTATTTTTCGCAAAATCATTTCTCTTTGTCACCGACTCCATTGCACAACAGCCAGTGTGACTCGCCTACCACATCCCCAAATAGAACAAGTGGCTCCTTTGTTGTGCATATATGCGCTCTACAAACCCATACATACACGCATATGTGTGATGTGTGAGTGCGGGTTTGTTGTAATGTATGTCTGAAAAAATAAAATGCGTCTGCCAAAAATCAATAAATCCGAAACAAAGAAACAAGGGTCACCACACACACACACACACACACACACACACACTCACACTCACACACACAAGCTAATAAGTGCAAATGATTTCCCCCCACAAATTTTGGAGAAATAAAAGAAATAAAATATTATTATAAAAATAAAATAGTATAGAAAACTACACTTTCGCCCATTTTTCTGCGCATTTTCATTTTAAGGAAAAAAAAAGAAAATTATACAAAAATTCACCAACCTGCTACTCTTGTGTCCTTCCTCTGCGGCTTATCTGCGTTTTTACTAAATTTTCTACACTTTTCCTTTGTTTATTTAGACCTTTTTATTCCAATTATAAGAACCGTTATAATAAAATAAAATCAATATAAACATTTTATCGCACATATTTGGTATGAGGTTCATGGCAAAAGTTTCCACCGACAAGTTGCTGGAGCATTCACTTTTGCTTGAATTTCCTTTATTTTACTGCGTAGCTTTTGTGTAATTTTGATTTTCACTATCTAACAGTTTTTATGTTTTTTATAACGTTTGCGTTTCAACATTTAAGAAAATTAACGCCTCTTGCGATTGGTGGAGTTAAAGATGTTTCTGTTTTTCTAAGACATTTAGTTTAGAAATTATGAAGAGAATGCAAGAAAACTCAAATTGAAATAATTATGCAAGTTCCAGCTTGAAAAAAATTCACACTTCACTGGTTTCGCTATTTTTTTTTTTTTTTTGTTTTGCACGAAACAATTTTTAATCGAACCGAAATTCAGGAGTAACAAAAATTTGCACAAAACTTAAAAACACCAAATAGTTTTTATTAATTCACTACTATCCTTCACAGTCTGCATGCAGTTGGATTTTTTCTCTGTCAGTGATATTTTTAGGTTTGGCGTTTTCGCTGTGACATCGACTTTTCCAACGTTAAATTTGTAATGACACCCCAAGACAGTGTTCCAATTGTTTTTATGTCTCTGTTCGCGAATGTTTGTAACTCGTCCGCCAGAGAGTGGCGTCCGGTGGTAGAAGGGGAACTGCTGCTCGGTGTTGCGCTCCTTTGCTTGGTGATTTTTCCAAGTCGACCGTTCAATTCGACGCTTCAAATGAAATTGTGAAATTATTTGTCGTTACAAAAGTCAAGTTGAGAATATTTTTGGTGGCAGGATAATGGTTGGGCTAAAATTCCAGTGCGGGTGTTGCCAGATGCTGTTAACGAGTTTTAAGGGCAGTCGAGTATACGCTACCGGAACGACCTGGAATGGCATGCGGAAAGGAATAATCACACCAGCAGCAGTCCAGTCAACAGTTCCTCCTGTCACTAAGCAGAGGGGACTGTAGGAGGCTAGTTGGACTGATGACGGGCCACTTTCTGTGGGCAAATCACATGGAAAAGGTAGGCCTTTCAGACAGTGCACTCTGCCCAGCATGTGGAGAGGAGGATGAGACGGCGGACTAGTTTCTGTGCGTAGCCTTCGCTCGAATCAGGGTTGAGGTCTTTGGCATTGATGTGTTAAGAAGCGACCACCTTGGCTCTTTGTCACCACAAGATCTACTCAGATTTCTTCGGAGGTCGAGTAGACTCAAAGAAAATTAAAAAGGGTATCCGAGTGCAGTACAATGGACTTAATTGTATCTGAGCGCTGTACTTCGTAGTCTGTCCCGACAAAAAAAAAGTAGTCCACGACATTTTTTAGGAAGTGTTTTATTTTTTTAAGCTGGTACCATAGTTTGAAAATAGTAAAAAGTGCAAACTTTCTAGACTTTTCTATGCAATTATTTATTTAAAATATTATCCGAGGTGTGGCGGGTCCCAAACCCAGCGCACAACCAGCTATCCTGGAATGATTCACCTTCTCACTTTAGCCCACTTCCGAACGGGTGTTCGGAAGCTACCCAGAGGATACTTGGGCTAATTCTGAGAGTTGTGAGCTGCTTGAACCGTATGCAGAAGAATCGTCCTGGCCACTCCCAAGTGAATGACGATCAGTAACTTATCCCACTTGCGTGGACTTCTACATATGGAACCATCCTCTATGCAATTTATTTTTTTTAAATATTATCCGAGGAGGGTGCCACTCAACAATTCTCATCGCCCCCTCTCGAACAAGTTAGGTTAAGTTAAATAGCTACCCATGAAAAAATAAAATTCGTTAACCCTCTGTTGAGCAGCCGGGTATGGCCAGACTTTTTCGACTTTGGTCGTGAATTTAACATATTTCTAGTATAGCTAACGACTACGGCTTCCAAGTAATATAGCTTTCTAAAACTTAATTTTCTATCGATTTATGGGTATAACCTTTTAAAAAGAATCCTCAAACCGGGCGAAAAAAGGCCAGATGCGGCTGCCCAACCGAAGGTTTTAAAACAGGTGTCCAACGGAGGATAATTGTAATACCATGCAGAGGAAAACAGACGGAAACAACAACAAATTAAGAATTTAAACAAATCTCAACTCAACAGCTGATTCTTTCAAATTCACTGAAAGCCGAGTACCGGTTGCTTAATCTGCGCAACCTCCTTCTTCGATATATAGAATACAAAAGAGGCGCTCATGTCGTGACGCTATTCCGCTCTAGATGAATTTGACAAAACAGCTGTGTGTGTGACGTCACACTTGTGTAATTTATTCTTGTATCGTTTGTTCAACCTCGTCTTCTTCTTGCATTCTAGTACACATTTTCATTTCATTTATGCGCCAGTATAACGTCACGGTTTTACATTTTCCACCGAGATCCCAACGGAGGAAAGGGAAAGTGATGCGTGGAGTCGATGTGGAAATCTACACTGACGTTTCTAAGAAGAACTGTGGGTTTTGAGCTGGCCTCTATTCGGAACCGCTCAACTTATCCAAATCAATTCGACTTCCTCACTATACCATCGTGTTTCAGGCAACACTATTAGCAATCAGGGAAGCTTGTAAATCACTAAGACAATACAAATAAATTGATGCAAGAGTAGATTTATTTTATTATTATTATTATTTATTATTTTAGATTATTCAAGCAGCTATTAAAGCCTTAGACTCGAACTACATTTCATCCAAACTAGTTTTACAGTGTCTTCCCCAGACATTGCACCTCCGGATTACCATCTGTTCTGATCAATGCAGTCAGCGCTTATTGGAGAGCTGTTCACTTCTTACGAGAGCATCGCAAACTGGCTTAATGAATGGAGCAAGTCAAAAGAACTCGAATTTTTCGTCAGACGAATCGTTTGCGATGAAGGCGGCGTACAGGCTCAAGTTAAACGGAGTCTGTCAGATATACCACCAGTTGTCGGAGCGGTGCACACTCTTCTCGATGCCAGACGACAATCGGGTGCCTTTCGTTAGCTTCGGTGGGAAGTAGGATCTTTTGATCCCAGATAACCTATTAATGGGATATCAGCACACTTTCTACACCGGCGGACTCGAAACCAGGGATGGTAGCGGATCTGGATGGTACTTATGTAGAGGAAGACACTAAGTACTCCTATGCCAAAGGACAGATGGCCAGGGTATTTTTTACGGAATTCTATGCCATCTTGAAGGTGACATACTGGATAATTGAGAAAAAGTGACGGGGTAGCAGTATTGGAATTTGTAGTGACAGTTAAGCTGCACTGAAAACCCTTGCTAACCCACGTTACTCCTCGAAGTTAGTCGGGGAATGTAAGACAAAACTGAACAGTGTTACAAAACGCAACAAAAGTTGGCTTACATGGGTGCCTGGACATTGGGGTTACCTGATAAACTGCCTAATGAAGGCTCTGCAAGTATGGCACTAGGCCCTGAACCCTTTCTAGGCGTCAATTCTGCATCGATTCAACTATGTATTGACGACTTCATGAGATCTACCCATAGAGAACGTTGGTATTGGTTGAACTCGCGCAGAGTAGCCAAGTGCTTTGTGAAAGAACCAAACAGGAAAATAGCGACCTTTCTCCCAAAACTCAGCAGAAAGGACCTGAGAGTACTGGTGGGTGAAATCACAGGGCACAACGCCTGTGGTCAGCATACGGCTGCCATGGGGGTCGTCGATAGCCCAATATGCCTATCCTGTCTTGCGGGTGACGACACTGCAGAGCATTTTTTCTGTAGCTATCCGGCGTTTTCCAGAAGCAGACTTAGAATATTGGGTTGCGATATAGTGAGTATGGATAAGGTTCATACTCTTCCTCTTCCACATCTCTTAAGATTCATCAATGAAACCAAGAGAGTTGTGGAAGAGTGACCTCAACTAATTTTTCCGTCTTGCCACCCACATTTTATCTTTCCTATTTCTATTATTTCTATTAAATTCTATCCGACTGAGTGCTTGGACTTGTCCAACCCCCCACAAATCTAATCTAATACTCAACCACTTCAACTATCTTGGCAACCTTCTATATTCTCTCAAGCTTGCTTGGTATTTATGAAGCGAGCATCATTTTAACCGAAACGAATTCTTACTTCGTCATACGGAATGCGACTGTTAATAACTAAATTTTTTAATTTATATCAGTACTCTTCAATTTTATTTGTTAACCGTTACTTGTCCATTTTCTATATAAAAACCACTTGATCCGGCAACACTGCATGCCCATGCGCACTAGGGCTCTTCTTTCCGTCCAGCGCACTTCCCCAATGCTTTTTCTGTGCTCTTGACTTGCATCAGCCTACCGTATTGAGGGCATTTCCGACACATGTCATTTGAGAAATTTTCCAGATACAACAACAACAAAATGCATACGCATCATTAAGGAACTATGCACTTCGAAAAGCATATGAATATTCTAGTACGCACACACACATACATACATCCATACGTAGGTAAATGTATGTGAGCAGGCATTGAAAGTGTTAATTTTAAAGCTTAATTACCACGTGGCGTGCCAGTAATGGGCTGCTTCCCAGTGGTATTACATACATATACATATAGTACTTACACATGCATAGACATGTGCCCATGTGCACATACTTACTTAGCTACTTATGTGAGCACAACTTTGGAGGACATGTGCAATGAATGGAAGCCATTTCAAAGGAGCTGGCCTATTTCGCTTTCTGTGGTTATAAACCTGAGAGCATTGTTAATTTTAAGCGCATATTTAAGTGAACACAAACATGCATACCTAGGCAATAGAAAAGTAAAAGTATTAGGTACCAAGACAATTAGTCCCTACAAAAGAGGTAAAACTATGAAGTAGGTTTTTCTATCTATATTTCTCAGGCCAAATAGTGTGTTTACTCAAAATAGCATCCGTTTTGAATAGTTTGACGTTCAATGGTTAGTTTTTTAAGAACGATTGTTTGATGGTGTGCATCTGGATTATCCAGTTCATTTGCTCAACATAAATATCTGTAATTCTCAACCGATTTGGTAGCTGCTAGAGCCTCCGCATCCGCAGCCCGAGCAAGCAGAAAAATATCAAACTACCGTCTTTTTCCGGGAATAAGACATTGCCTTACTTTCTTTTTTGGTCCAAAATACGCGCTGGGGTTTATTTTAAGGGGGTTGGCAAAAATAAAAGTATATCTATACTAATATTATAAAGAGGAAAACTTTGTTTGTTTGTTTGGTTGTAATGAATAGGCTCAAAAACTACTGGACCGATTTTAAAAATTCTTTCACCATTCGAAAGCTACATTATCCACGAGTAACATAGATTATACTTTATTTTGGAAAAAAATAGGGTTCCGTAAGATATTTGGATTTTTCGGACACAAACTGAAAGAAATCTTATATTAAATAAAGTCAACTTTTTGTGTGTGTTCGCTAACCGCTAACCGTGTCTTTGCCCCGAATTGAACCAAACTTACACACGTTGTTAAGAAGGTATTGAAGATGGTTTCCGTATAGTTTGGATACCTATTGGTGGATAGGGTTCGAGATATAGGCCAAAACGTGGACCCGGGTAACCTTCGGACGTGTATGTACAATATGGGTATCAAATGGAAGCTGTTGGTGAATGCTTTAGTTCAGAGTATTTTTCATGCCGCTCCGTGACTAGGGTCTCGAGATAGAGACCAAAACGTGGAGCCTAGAATGTGTTTGTACAATATGGATATCAAATTGAAGCTGTTGGTGAATGTTTTAGTACAGAGTATTTTTCATGCCACTCCGTGACTGGGGTCTCGAGATATACGTCAAAATGTGGACCCGGGTAACCTTCGGACGTGTATGTACAATATGGGTATCAAATGAAAGCTGTTGGTAAATGCTTTAGTTCAGAGTATTTCCATACGTTCCGTGACTAGGGTCTCGAGATAGAGACCAAAACGTGGACCCCAGAATGTGTTTGTACAATATGGATATCAAATGAAAGCTGTTGATAAGTGCTTTAATACGGGGTAATTTTCATACCTATTGATGACTAGGGTCTCGAAATATATGCCAAAACGTGGACCCACCGTGTCTTTGCACCGAATTAAACCAAACTTATGCACATTGTTAAGTAAGTATTGAAAATGGGTTTCGTAAAGTTTGGTTGTAATTCGGAGCAGTGGCAACGGGTACAGCGTTCTTTTGAACCAGCCATAATGTCGCTTACTTTTTTAACACTTGGGGCGGAACTGAACTGTCAAATTGACAGTGTGAGTTACAATGTGTCAATATTTCTTTCTAATTTGGATGCCATAAGGAAAAAACGTAAGTGCTATATGTAAAAATTGTTTGTGAATTTTTTTGGAGTGGATTTTGGAACAGTGAATAATTTCTTACGAAATTTGAGAATTTAATGTGAAATCCGAATGAAATTATGTGTGAATGAAATTTTTTTCGTTTTTTTTTTTGAAAACAATAAATGGATAATGGTTAAAAAAGCTCCAATGCTTAATAAAACATATAAATTGAAACGAAAAATTCATGAATGATCAGGAAAAAAGACGATTGTTTATTCATATGCGTTGATTTGAAATTTAAAAACAATCTTCTTTTTTCCTGATTTTCAATTTATATTTTATAATAGGACTATGAATAAGTTCGTGCGGGTTTTTTCGAAATTTTAAACTTTATTGACGTAAAATGGTTACAAATTTAATATTCAAAGTATTGTCCATCGCTTACTACTACTTTTTCCCATCTTTCTGGCAATTCACGGATTCCCTTTGTGAAAAATTCGGTCGGTTTTGCCGCAATCCACGAATCGATCCATTTTTTGACTTCATCGTAATTACGGAAGTGCTGGTCAGCCAGGCCATGTTGCATCGATCGGAAGAGATAGTAATCGGATGGCGCAAGGTCTGGACTATACGGCGGGTGGGGTAGGACATCCCATTTGAGCGTTTCTAAGTATGTTTTGACCACTTGTGCAACATGTGGCCGAGCATTGTCATGTTGCAAAATAACTTTGTCGTGTCTATCGGCGTATTGCGGCCGTTTTTCTCGCAGTGCTCGGCTCAAACGCATCAATTGTCGTCGGTAGACATCCCCCGTAATCGTTTCATTCGGTTTCAGTAGCTCATAATACACAACACCCAGCTGGTCCCACCAGATACACAGCATAACCTCCAGGCCATGAATATTCTGCGCCGACGTCGATGTTGAAGCATGGCCAGGGTATCCATACGTTGCCCGACGTTTTGGATTGTCGTAATGGACCCACTTTTCATCGCCAGTCACAATTCGATGCAAAAAACCCTTTCTTTTGTGCCGTTGAAGCAGTTGTTCGCATGCCATAAAACGGCGTTCAACGTCTCTTGGCTGCAATTCATACGGCACCCAATGGCCTACCTTTCGGATCATTCCCATGGCTTTTAAACGTTTGGAAATGGTTGATTGATCAACTCCCAAAGTTTTTGCAACCTCTTCTTGCGTTTGAGCCGGATCTTGATCGAGCAATTCCTCCAATTCGGTATCCATGAACTTTGGCTGCGCACCCTCGCGTTCTTCGTCTTCCAAGCCAAAATCACCACTTTTAAAGCGTGCAAACCACTTCTGGCACGTTCGCTCAGCTAGAGCATGCTCACCATAAACTTCCACCAAGATACGATGACTTTCGGCTGCTTTTTTCTTCATATTAAAAAATTCCCCGCAAAAACACATTATTTGGCACGAAATTCGACATTTTCAAGTGTGGTAAAAATATTGTTGTTTACGCTTCAAATAAAAAACTTATACTGACGTTTGTGCCTTACGACAGTAGCTCTCCAATGAATGTTTGGAAATGTGGATCGATGGAATAATAATCAAGTTACGCCATCTGTTGTAAAACCGCACGAACTTATTCATAGTCCTATTATTTACTCAAAAACAAAAAGAAAAACAAAAAATATTGTTTATGCCAAAGCGCTTGAATAAAGAATAAAGAAATAAATAATATGAAAATCATATATTTTCTGTTCTAAACCATATCTATTCTATTTTAGAGTGCCCAGCGAAGGGGGCCGGGTTTGCTAGTTTGTTTATAAATTTAGTAAAATAATTTAAAAACGAATTTTTAATAAAGGACTTCAAGGGGGTACAACACTAAGTAACTATGTATATGAAATCGACATCGACCTCAAAAGAACACAACAACGAAATATATATTAGAACCTCCCTAGACTGGAAAATGTCATACGAGTATTGGTTTTGAAAATCGCATGGTAAATAACCAAGCAATAATAAAAAGCAACCATTTTGGCGGTTTTTAACAATAAAAAATTAAAAAAAATAGTTGGTATGGCGTCGAAATCCCCTCAATGCAAGCTTTCAGTCCAGGTGTCAACTATTCTAAATTTTTCTTCTCCTTTGACGATCGACCCGGTCTAAGTGCAATCGCATGAATTTATTGACCTATTTCCTGCCAAATTCGCTTGCCAAATGGTTGCCCAATGAAAGTTATGATTTAAGGAGTCTTTTACTTTTGAACATGTACGATTTGAATACGGTACTTATTGCATTCGGTTCAACGACGAGTTAGACACATTTATCAGTGATGCAAATGCAATCAGGTATGTCAAAGCGCAAAGGATTCGATGGTACAGGGTTTGATTGAAAAGTAATGAGCCTTATTTTTTTTAAGCAGTTTTATTAAACCTTTTGGCTTAAACAACTAATATTCTTCAAAATAGGACCCTTGAGCGTCAATACACCGCTGGTAGCGGTCCTTCCACTGCAGGAAACATTTTTTAAACTCATCCGCCAGAATCGCGTTCAATTCGGCTGTCACAGTTTTTTGGATGGCCTCGATGGAGTCGAAACGGCTCCCCTTCAGCTTTCTTTTCAGGCGCGGGAACAAGAAGAAGTCCGGAGGGGACAAGTCTGGGCTGTAGAGAGGGTGGGGAAGCACCGGAGCCCCCATCTTGGCCAATGCAGAGGTGCAGTGGAAGGCGGTGTGCTCCAACGATCGCCGCATTTTCGCCACTGCAAAATCCTAACACACTTTTAAAACAGCTTTCACGCGCGGAGCGATGTTGACTGCACCGCCGCACACTGGGCCAGAAGACCCGAGTGAGTGGCCAAAACTCTTTTTTCTTAGGAAAAGGCCATAAAACCGATTAAAACCACGTTTATTATAGTCTTTTAACTCTATGAATGAGAATCTGAAGTCAAAATTAAAAAATTCAAAATGGCGGATCCAAAATGGCGGACATGAATTTTAAAAAATCCGTATTTTGCTTCAAACTCAGAATCTAGGGGTTTAGAACAATGCACATTACGAATATAATGTCAACTTTGAGAAATTTAAAATGGCGGATCCAAAATGGCGGACATAAAATTTAAAAAATCAGTATTTTTGTTTCAAACTCAGAATCTAGGGGTTTAGAACAAAGAAAATACGTCTAGAATTAGCTGTACTCATACACCCAGGATACACCGCGAGGAGGATTCTAGTACGATTTAGTATCCCAATTTTTTTTTTTGTAATTTTTGTAATTTTTATTTTTTTTTGTAATTTTTGTAATTTTTAATTTTTTTTTGTAATTTTTAATTTTTTTTTGTTGCAATTTTTAATTTTTTTTAATTTGACTTAATTTTTGAATCTGCATTTAATCTCAATTTATTCAGAATCAGAAGTTTCTTCTTCTGATAGTTCAAGTTCATCTAGAAGTTTGTGAACGTCATTAGACTCAATCATTTCATGATCGCGTTCGGCCTCTGTTTCATCTTCCGATTCATATTCGTCTTCATTTGCACTGGCACTGCTATGATCATTTTCCATATTTTGAGTATCTAACAAAAGTAACTGTTTAACTTCTGCTGAAAGTGGTAAACGTCTTCTGTTATTAGCTCTAGACAACCTGTTCATACTAGACAGTAATGGATCAGAAGTATCTAGTAATCGATTAAAGAGATCCTCTAAGTTTGTTTTCCTATCACATTGTCTACTGCGCATTTTATTTTAGTGACTATGAGCTCCTGTGTAAAACTACGACGCAATTATTTTTCTACTATGACTCTGACTGTTGCGCAGTTAGAGTCATAGCTTGGAGTCCTAGTTTGACTTGTGCGCTATCAGCTCTACTCTGTAGCTGACAATGTTTAACTACATAGTTAGAGCAGAGCATTATTTGGGGTACTACTGCTGCTCTGAAGTAGTAAATGCAAACACTGAATTAAACTCGATTTTCCCTCGGTAGTTTTGGCTCAAACATTAATGGGTCAGAATTATTTGAGATTTCTCTCACACTAATATCGATATTTCAGACATGTTTATGAAAAGGCGCAAAAAGGCGCATATATACCTTATTTAATACTTCTTTACGAACAATTTGGCATAAAATTTAACTCATTTGATAGGGGAACTTCGGGGAACTTTGTTTTCAAAGTAAGTCATGTATGAATAAAAAACAGATTTTGTTGATTAAATGTTAAAAAAAAAACTTATTCAACATAAATACACATGGTTTCAATTATAAATTATTTTTTGATATCCATAAAGAAAAGTTATGGACGATAATAACATCTTGAGTAGTATTTTTCACAACAACTTATTGATAAACATTGTTTGAAAGTGTTAAAAATCGAACTAAAACTTTGACTTTGAACTGTTACATAAAAAAAACTAATTGATAAAAACTAATGAAACTTCATAATTTGGTGTAAAAAATTACTCAAAATAAGATGATGTTATAAATTTCCTGTTTAAATTAAGTCGAAAATTTTTATTTTTGGCCACTCACTCGGGTCTTCTGGCCCAGTGTGCGCCGTTGCCAGCGAACTGGGACCGGTTTCTAGTATTTATATATTTTTATTTAATATTTATTTTACACAGAATACAGAAATTTATTATAAATTTATTCAATTACAATAATGCCATCTTCTTTTGGAACATCGTCATAAATAAAATTCTGAATTATACATAGTCTGATTTTCTTCCAAATCCATTTCCTGTTGAATCATTGGTCCGAATCTCTCATGTCTAGCGATATAGCTATCGTTCAATGAATACTTCTTGTCTTAGTAGCCTGTTTGTAGTGCATTGGAAACATCACTATCAGTTATTTTGTCTCATGAATTTTTTACCCAATTCACAACTTTTTGTAAGCCTGCTTTTACAAAATTACCTCGATTAATTCTCACCATTCTGTTTTCATTATATTCATTGATTTCCATCCGCAAATGATCCTTGAACAGCTTGTTTATTGCAATGTCAAGTGTCTGGAGGAGATTGGCGACATCGCACCGAGCAACATAATCAGCAAAATGCTCGAACGTGGGGACAGCTGGAACGCGGTAAAGAAATACATCGAGAACGTACTACGAAAAAAAAGATTGACCTCGACACAGTGCAACAAAGTGAAGCCGCTCACATAGAGACACAAGAAGACGAGCCTATAGCATGAATGCTGGCTACAAATATGGAGGACCCAGACGTGGGTGAATAGAATTGGTCCATTATGGATGCCGTTCTGGGCCCTCCCGAAGTAATATATAAAGCAGTTCCGGGAAGGGTGTCTCCCCAGAAGGAGAGGAGGGATCGTTTTAGTGGCCACACCACACGACGCAGTAGACGACGGTCGCTGTAAGTGCCAAGGCATTTTAAAACCTACCTCACCCACCACAAAAAAAAACAAAAAAGGTGTCTGGAGGAGTCATTCCTGCCGGAATCATGATTTGATCAATGCTCCTCTCAGCAAGCAAGTTTTTCATGCCTTTAGCACGGTAAGTACTGGCTGAATCCCAAACTACTAAACCTCTATTCTGTTGCCTCAACAATGGTGGCAGCATAAAATCAACCCACTTTCTTATAATTGCTTGAGGGCACAAGGCTTTCTTACTTTCAATGACATAAATTCCTGAAACACGTTGAATCTGGTCCTTTTTACCTTTAGTGATTAAAAATGGCGATACTTTCTTGCCATCTAGTCGAATCGCCAAAATACAGGTAACACGTCCACTATCGTAACCGGTAGAAGGAACGTAAATTGACGAGTAAGCCTTGTGGTGAACTATCGTTTGAGCTCCTTGGCCTAGGAATACCGCGGTCTCATCCATAGCAATCAACAAAAGGCTTATACGCAAGTGCACGCTTAGGAACTTCATTGTCTTCCGGCTTAAACAATGTTGTTGATCTCCTTAGAGACAGTTCATATCGTTTAAGGAAGTTGTCCAACTAGTGTTACGATGCTTTAAATTCTTCTGTGGATATATTATATCAAATTCAATTGCTGTTGCAAGGGCAAATTTTTTTAATATCAGCCCTCCGCACAACCAAAGCCATTGTTCTGCTGCCTGCAATCCATTCCCAGATGCAATCTTTCAATGGCAATTTCGACGTGATATACTCAACTACAAAAATTATTAGATGAAGACGCATGTCGAGCCTTTGATGATATGACTTTTCTTCGGTAGGTGAGGTAGGGTTCAAAATGTCTTCGCACTTACAGCGACCGTCGTCAACTGCGTCGAATAGTGTAGCCACTAAAACCATCCCTCCTCCTCTTCTGGGGAGACAGAAATACTTTGTAATATCTCTATGCCGTTATATCAGTGGAATGTGTGGCATGCTCCCAAGATTGGAAGATGTTGTGTCTTATGCCGTCGAGACCACATCACTCGAGCGTCTGTGATTTGTCGTCAGTTCGTAGACAATCAACCTCCTATCGAGGGCTAATTTGTTTTTCTCTGCGTTTTGCGTTTTGCTGGTGCAACATTATCCTCTTTGCAAAACTTTTAACTGCGTTCCAACAGTCATTTGATACACAGATGTTATTGATTAAGCTGCCTGGGCTCAGCTGTTCACTCAAGACTAACTCAAGCGTTCGGCGTTCTTCGTTGAAACGATCACAGAAGAGAGCACGTGCTCCGCGCTTTCTATGGCATTGTTGCAGCTTGGACAGACGGAGTGTCTTCCATGTGCAAGCGATGGAGGTACTTCAAGAAACATCCGTGACCGCTCAATATTCGGGTTAAATAGTGGTATACGTCTTTGTGTCTTCTGGTCACCCATTTGCTAATTTTGGGGATAAGTATATAGGTCCAATGTCCATTAACAAACGAGTCCCATCTGCTTCGCCACTTTTCTAACGAACGCAGACGTTCTACAGCTTTCGCTTCAATTGTCGTCTTTACTCCATGTCTGTCATAAAGTTGTCCCATTTCCTGCACAAGTATATCTATTGGGAGCTTTCCAGCGATGACGCGAACCGCGTCGTCTGATATGGTCTTGTAAGCGCACGCGACTCTTTAGAGCATTTCGTCGGTGCACTTGAGCTACGGGTCTAACATTCGATGGCTTAGCCATTGCCCATATAGGAGAAACATATAAAATGACTAAATCTACCGTACTTGCCAGGAAGTGTCTTCTGGCGCCTTGCAGTCCGCCTATGTTTGGAAGAATTCTTGTAAAAGCACCGTTAACTGCAGTTGACTGCCGCTGCTTTGGAACCCACAGTTGCTAAGTGTTACTTAAAGCAGTGCCGTGCATCAATCATTACGCCTAGATACTTGTTTGCCTCTTGCGACAGTATTTCATTGATGATATGTCTAAAGAGTTGGATGTTGACAGATCAACCATCGATAAACCTTTTCACGCGATGGAAATGTTACAGAAATCAGATAAGTGGGTGCCATATCAATTGAAGGAGAGGGATAGCGAGAGACGTTTGGGGTGACTTCTGAGATGTTTCTTGAACGGCAGAAAAGAAAAGGTTTTCGTAACTGGCGATGAAAAATTGATCTATTATGAACTCCTTAAACCATCTGAAACCATCACTGGCGATCGCTACCGACTGCAGCTAATACGTTTGTATCGAGCTCTCAAAGAAAAGCGGCCGGAATGGGACGGCAGGTATGACAAACTGATTTTGCTGCATGACAACGCCAGGCCACATGTTGCTAAATCGGTCCAAAAATTCGGGACTGAATTGGGAAATCTCGTCTCACCCCCCGTATTCCCCAGACATTGCACCTTTGGACTACCATCTGTTCCGATTAATGCAATCAGCCCTTATTGGATAGCGGTTCACTTCTTATGAGAGCATCGCAAACTGGCTCAATGAATGGATCAAGTCAAAAGAACTCGAATTTTTCGTCAGAGGAATCCGTATGCTGCCTGAAAGATGGAGAGAAGTTGTAGCTTCCAATGGCACATACTTCAATGGCACTTCATACTTTAATTGTTTAAATAATTCGTAACTTTGGCAATAAAGTCTATGCTACACCGATGCCAAAGGTAGACATCGCGAGCAAAACTGCCGCTGCACGTACCGCAATCAGGCGGAAAGGATCGGACTTCCGGCTCGACCTCACTTAGGTACACTCAAGTGTCCGTTGCAACTTTAGCTTCATCGCCCTGACAACGGATCAGTGTATACCCTCGCTTAGTCCAAGCGGAACTCTCTCCACTCCATTCATATTCCCACAAGGGAGGAGTGGGCTGGTAGCAACACTTGTGGACAGGGCTTGGTGAACCTGTTTACGGATGGCTCGAAGTTGAACGGAAGGGTTAGCGGATGATTATTCTGCGAAGAGCTCCCCATCAAACTCCAATTCAGGTTACCAGCTCACTGCAGTGTGTTCCAAGCACAGGTAGACGCAATCAAAGAAGCAGCTGATGGGCTACTCACTTGCTTAATAACTGTTCAGAAAGTAAATATATATTTACTACCGTAGCCAAGCGAAAATTAGGGCCTTGAGCTCAATTGTAGTGCAAACTGGTCAGGGAATACCTGGTTTCACTTTCGATTGCATCCGAGTTCTTTGACATAAGGCTAATCTGGGTACCTTGTTCCACTAAATATCAAAATCGCAACAAGGCCTTCAAATCGCTAGCCAGTTGTACTTAGGGCAAAGGCAAACAAATGTTGCTGGCGACATTTAATACAAGCGGCCGGCTGATACCCAGTGGATGAAACTTCAGACCTGCCAAAATACTGCAGTCAGAACGGTTACTAGATGTCTGCTGATATTCCTAATTCAACACCTGCATCATGAAGCATTCTGGTCCCAGCCATTGATCAAAAAATTATGCTCTGCTAGCAGTTTTTGCTGAAGAGGCATTTGCTGGCAACTGAGCCACCTCCTGGGCAAATCAGGAGCCATCTAAATGATTTGGTTGACGAAATCCAGAACCACATTTCACATCCACTGAACCTTCCAATATCCAGAAGGGTCGTAAACGTCATTCATCTTGAGCCTGTCGTCACCTTTTTAGCTTCCGCTCCTCGAATATCGTCATCGGAGTCCAACTACCACCCTCGCATATAAAGAGCTTCTGCGGTCTCGTGACAGCAGCGTGATTTTGGCACAATTACGCAAGAATACTGTAAAAGATTAAGCTCCTATTTATAGCTTCTCTTGGCATTACCAGGAGCCAGTCCTTTGGATAATAAATTAACCACTTTGTTAGTTTTCTTAACATAGCATGAATCTGTCGTAGTTTCCTCTTTGTAGAATGCTCTTGAACTGTCATACGTGTCCGCGAGTGCCATAGCATGTCTGACGTGGGAGCGTTGGTGTTACTTCGGGAGTTTTTCATGCCCCATATCTACTCCGTTCAAAATACATACATATGAAGGGTAGTCTATCTATCGCGTGGAATTTAATTTCATTTGAAGGCAATAAATAAAGCCTGCCATTCAATATGGAACACAATTTCATTCAAATGGCTTCCACGGCTTGCTTTATTTTCCGGCACTTATCTCACCAATGTCTCTTTCGATTTCCTATTTCAACTTTTGGAACGTCTCTGGATGGTTAGTGTAACACGAACTAATGGAATCAAATTACAGCTTCTATGCGGTCAATTGGCATCAGCGTTTCGGATTTGTATTCAAATATTTTTAATATTTCCCAACTTGGTTCAAGCAAAAAGCGACCCACTTTCTAAATATCTACTAAAATTCTAACCCGACACGGATATTATTTCAGCTGTTACTTTAAATTCCAAACGCTAGATGGGTCGAGCGGCCACCGTAGCCGAATGAGTTGATGCGTGACTACAACCCGGAGAACGTTGGTTCGAATTTCCGTGAAACACCAAAAATGAAGAAAACGTTTTTTCTAGTAGCGGCCGCCCCTCTGCAAGCAATGACAAATTTGGGAGTGTATTTTTTCCATGAAAAAGCTCCTCATAAAAAATATTTGTCATTAAGAGTCGTCTTCAAACTGTAGGTCCCTCTTTTTGTGGAACAACATCAAGACGGACGCCACAAATAGGCGAAGGAGCTCGGCCAAACACTCAAACAGGGTGCAAGCGCCAATTATATATACCATATATATGTATTGGGGCGGCTCGATTTAAGAATCGCTCATTGCTCTGTGAAAATCGTATTCTAGGGATCAAAATAAGAAACTTTGCCGAAGGAACCATACCTCTAAAACGAATTCTGATGTCCCCGAATTTGGGTCGAACGAAAAATCCCACTTTGACCCATTTAGAGTGCTCCAATCGAGTCCAAATGTATAACCGACCCCCACTAACTTTGGACGGCCGATCCACCCAAGCCAGTGGCACACCCCCTGGAACTCCCCATACAATCATTTCAAAATATCACCATTTTTGGCCTTTACATGAGAAAAGAAACTAAAAAGTTCGACCCAAATTGGGGGACATCAGAATTCGTTTTAGAGGTATGGTTCCTTCGGCAAAGTTTCTTATTTTGATCCCTAGAATATGATTTTCACAGAGCAATGGGCGATTTTTTTGCCTCCCCACAAATCGACCCGGCCTAATATGTATATAGATAGGCTACGCTGTATAAATTTTAATAATTTTACTAGAAATATAACGTGATTTTAAATAATGTATAGGCATCGAAAATAAACACATTAGTCGCGCTAAATCTAAAATAAAAACTGAAATCTATAAAATATGTTTACAGTATCAAATATAAAACATCAATTATTAACTAAAATCCCATGCCCTGCAGCACACTCAGGAGCGGCGGTACAGCTCTGTGCTTCTTGTCGTCATCGCTGCGACACTTTTTCGCATCCTCGTTGCGTTTATTATTTGTGCTGTCGTTAACATCGCCATCGGCATCGTTTTTGTTATCGCTATTCACTTCAGCCTTCGCACTATCATCAGAAATCGCGAGCTTATTGTCGGCTTTGTCGTCATTTTTGAGCGCAGCCGCCATGCCACTTCTTGCTTTCAACGCAGCAGGATTGTCATCGTTGAAGTAGTTATTGTTATTATTATTATTATTATCGGTATTGCTATTTTCTTTAGTGCTACGCACAGCTGTTGTCGCAGCATCCGCCGACGGTGCGACATCATCTTCGCGCGCATCCTCTGTCTCTTCCGGTGCTCTAATGATTTTTATGATATGTTGAACGTTCGTTACGGGGCCATCAACGTTATCGGTTGGCTGGTGCTGCGCTGCACGAGAAATCTGTTCGTCGAGCAATCGCTTGCACTCCTCGATCTGGTTCTTCCATGCGTGCACGGCAAACTGCGCTTGTTCTAGGAATTCGCTGGGTGGCAAATCAGATGCGTCACTTTTTATTGGCATACCGAATTCGTTGATAAGTATGCGTGCCTTAGTGGACGCTCCTGTTGAATTTGACTTGGCGTTCGTATTGACGTTTTGATTGTTGCCGCTGTTGCTGTAATCGCCGCGTTGTCCATTTGTTGGCGCCAGATTGTTGGTGTTTTCATTGTCATTATCATTGCGATTGTTGGTGCTCAAATAGATTAGTTTATTTTGATTGTTGTTGTTGTCACCGTCAGTGTCAATGCGCTTAAAACCGCCAGTAACATCAATATAGCCCACGCCAGACGAATTATCGCCGCGATGGCCAAATACCTCTTTACAACTAGCCTTACTCTGCGGCGGCCTTTTTGGATTAGTTGGATTTGTCGGATTAGTCGGATTAGCAGCCTTGGATCGTTCGTCCTGACAAGCACCCAAAAAATCTCCCTCCAGTTCGTTTATCTCTTTTACAATCGCCACTGCATGTTCGCGCATGCGCTTTATCAACAACGTCACATGCTCAATCGTATCCTTGGTGTCCTTCACCGCCGCATCCAAACGTGCTTGCTGTTCGGGCGTTTGTCCGTGGCACACGTATGCCGACCGCTGTTCCTGGCCATAGCGTTGTGAGTAGTGGTTGTCGCTTATCTCACGTTTCGGATGCGTTGCTTCATCGTCCGTCATACCAAGCCGATCTGCTTTCTCCATCTCAGATAGTCTATCCTGTTCGCCCGCATCTTGCTCCCTCTCTGCACCGGTTTGTAGATTATCTAGTTGTTGAACTGGCTCATCTTGGCCTTCTTCAACTTGCGCATTGTCCATTCGGCCCTGTTGCATGAATGCTTGCTCGGCATCTGAGCTGCCCACATCATTCTCTGCATTCGCAAACGAGTCGTAATAATTCGCGTCTTGATAAAAAGCGTCGGCGTAGTTGTCGTTGTTGTAGAGTACCGCGCCATCGACCTTGCTGGTGGACCACTGCAGTAGCATTATGAGTAACAAATAATATAGCAACGGTTGACGTCTGCTTATCGTCATCTTTTTTTCAAATGCTCAATTTTTTCACAAAAACATAAATAAATAACTAGAAAACAAAAAAGTCAAAAAAAGTCAAACTTTATATATTATATAAAAGGTGGAGGCATAAAAAATTACATTTAGGGTTACGAGCAGAGTTGTTTCCGTTAATAAATAATTTAATTTTTAATTTACTTTGGTAAATATATAAAATAAATAAATAAATATTTTTAAAGTCTTTTGAAATTTTAGCATAGATTTTGTCGTTTAGCTTATTAAAAATTGCTTCAACAGGGAAAAGAATCGCATGAATTAATGGGAGGGGTGATAAATTTCACCCGATTTCAATGATGTTCGAAATCGAATTCGAAACAGCTGATTGCCAGATAACAGAAACTTCCAAGAACGATAGAAACAAGATTGCGCCCATCAGATTGTGCGTGACGTCACATTAGCTGAGTTGTGTAGTGCTGCCAACCACTTGCTCTTCGCAAAAAATTTTGTATTTTTTCATACCTAAAATGCGAAAATTTTTAAGTTTGTTGTTTGTTTCTTTTTTTTTAACTTAAAGCTGCTTGCCAGTGAAAAGAATCGCATGAATTAATGGGAGGGGTGATAAATTTCACCCGATTTCAATGATGTTCGAAATCGAATTCGAAACAGCTGATTGCCAGATAACAGAAACTTCCAAGAACGATAGAAACAAGATTGCGCCCATCAGAGTGTGCGTGATGTCACATTAGCTGAGTTGTGTAGTGTTGCCAACCACTTGCTCTTCGCAATAAATTTTGTATTTTTTCATACCTAAAATGCGAAAATTTTTAAGTTTGGTGTTTGTTTCTTTTTTTTTAACTTAAAGCTGCTTGCCAGAAAGGGGACTGAATTGGCCTCAGAGACCTCCTAATCGGTCATCGACATCTTCCTGACAGTTGTTAAAGGGAAACTGCACAAATTATTTCTCAGGAAAGCGTAGGAAAGAAGGAGCTCCATTTCTTCATGGGCTATTTCGAAAACCCTTTGACCCCAGTACAATATACTTACGAAGGACTCAGAAAGTTCTTTGGACTCCTCGCCATTCTATTTCCAAACTCGTAGCTGTGTTTACCGGTTACTGGACGATCGGCACTGATGCGGAAAAGCAAGGGTTACCATTAAACCCCCATTGCAGAAGCTGTGGGGACCTTTCAGAGAAGTAGACTGTTGAGCACTTTCTCTCTAAATGTCCCGATTTGGTAGCTAGACGATTAAGATCACTGGGTGCTCCTTTCTTCGACAGAGTGGGGTGGTGCACTAACCTAAATCCCATCAATCTTCTCCATTATATCAACAGCTCTGGCTTACTGTAGATATCTGCCTGTTGGAGATCTCAAAATGGTATGAAAACGGCGCTTTAGTGCTACTTGAGGAGTGCCAGATTGGCACTTCAACCATTTCACCTACCTACCTTAACTTAAAGCTACCGAAACTGTAAGTTAAAAAAGGTTCACTCTGAGAAGATTGTAGAGTTAATGAAACAATTGTTGATTCTTACAAAATTTGATATTTAGAAAGTGAAAATTTAATTTTTTGCTCCTTTTAAGGTTATGCAAGAATATTAAATCTTCTTCTCTCAACTCTTCTTGCGAATTAATACCATAGAGGTGTAATCGTTTCTTTCGATCCTCAATCCTTAGTGGGACATAGGGCATCAAGAGGTGTATTCATAGTAAAAATAAGCAACAAAATACTAAAAAATACTGAAGAAACCACAACGACATTTTTACAAAAAGAGTACCTTACCTTGTTACATAACCTGAAATATAGCAAAAAAATCGTACCCTTAAAAAAAGAGTTTATCTTAACAAAAAACTCATAAATTAAATTGTACATAACCATAATAAATTTATTTAAAAAAACGCACATTTTAAAGACAATTTGTCACGCATACCAAGGTATTTCAGTAATTCAATAAAATTTTGGTATTTTATTTTCTTTAAATGGGCATTTGAGTGCGTTTTTATATCCAAAGCTAGGCAACACTGCAGTAGCGAGAGAGAGATTTGACTGCTGAAAGGAGAAAAAACCAACAATAACCGCAATCGCGCGCAATGCGACCAACTGTTAAAAAAAGTAAAGCTAAATAAAAGTGAGTGAATTATTGAACTAATTTTTAAAAAATATATATTTTACAAAATTATAAACATTTAAAAGTAATAATTAGAACAGGCTAGAAAAATTTTATGAAGAAAGAACTAAAACTTCGAGGCTAAATAACAAAAAAATCTGGCCATTCTGGTGCTACTCATTGTGCTCACTCGTTGTCAAATTTGCTGAGAGCAAAGTAACGGTACCACGAAGGCGCCATCTCATTATTCTTTATAATTTTGAATTGAAGATTTACGTTGAAACACGGGTTTCTTTCTCATTTCTTATACTTATTTAATACATCCAAAACTCTTGAAAAGTCATGAGTGAGTTGAGCAACGTCTTAAAAAATGATGATTTTCAATACTATTTATTTTACAAAAATAAGAATATAGCATTATTACATCATGATTCGACTTGTCTTTAGCAAAATTTAAAAGAGAATTAATAATTGTAAAAGTTATCGCTGTTTGTGTGTGGAGTCCCTTTCTCCATAAGTCCCTTGCGGTGGTCATCACAAGTCCTTGGAGATTCATTTAAAATCAATCGGACAAGAGAAATTAGTTTTAATAATAGATAATCTTGTACCTGATTGAAGTTTTTTTTCACAATTAATAATATGGCGGCCTCAGGAAATATTTTTCAGATTTTCGAGAAAAAAAAACCGACAATTAATTGTTAAAAAAAATCGAAATTTTGAAAAAAGTCCTTCGATCAGGCACAAGTTTTTTATGATTTTCAAAAGCAGTACAAATTTTATTGAAAGCTACCAAGCGGTTTTTTAGTTACAGTGATCACCAGTTCGAAAAACATAGTTTTGAGAAAAACACATTTAAAGTTTTGTTTTTGTTTGCTTTTTTAATGGTTGAAAAACTCGAAAAGTATTTGTCGGATTCACTTCAAATTTTCACACAATATTTTTGAAATAATATACTCCAAGAAAATGCAAATAAAAACAATCAACTACCCCTAACCCCATAAAGCAGTCTCTGCTATCTAGTTATGAAATCGGTGACCCCAACTGCTGGCTGCTAGGCGGTTCCGTCTACTCCTTAGAACCATTTTTGCTCTCAACTTATCATAATTCATTTGCTGAACCATCGCAACATAAATTTAAGAGCTCCTAACATCGTTGTATGGGCGACCGCCGTAGCCGAATGGGTTGATGCGTGATTACCATTCGGAATTCACAGAGAGAACGCAGGTTCGAATCTCGGTGAAACACCAAATTAAGAAAAACATTTTTCTAATAGCGGTCGCCCCTCGGCAGGCAATGGCAAGTCTCCGCGTGTATTTCTGCCATGAAAAAGCTCCTCATAAAAATATTTACCGTTCGGAGTCGGACAGTTGTACGTCCCTCCATTTGTGGAACAACATCAACACGCACACCACAAATAGGAGGAGGAGCTCGGTCAAATACCCAAAAAGGGTGTACGCGCCAATTATATATTTTTATATATATATATATTTTTTTTCACAATAAATACCGATGTTTTAATGATAATAACATTGGCGCATTTTCCGAAGAAGTAATCAATGTCTACTGAAAACAAATGTCAATTTCACAATTTTAGAGTAATTTTGCGTAACCGCTGCTACGCGATTTCAAAATGGGTGCAAAAAATAACAATAGCGATTTCAGGCACGTACCAATCGTTGGTCTTTAGTGTTCGAAAACGGAACAGAAAAAATTCAAAAATGTCAGTACGTTTTCGGTGATAATTTCATGCGGAACCGAGTTGCAGTATATGCTCGATAGTTTCATTTATCGTCACACACTGAACATACACCATATTGACATTCTGTTGGTGTGAGAAATTTTGATACTTCCGCAATGGTATGGTAATTTGACAGTAGTGGTGTATACTTCCGCATATGCAGAAGTAGTTGATTTTGTTGTGTGTATTAACGATTAGTTTAGTTAATAAAGAAAACTGTATACACATAAAGGAAGATGCAAAAATAAATGTTTATGTCTACATTTCAAAGTTAGGCAGTGAGCGACCAGCAAATTAATAAGCTTAAGTTTTTTGTACACCAACAAAGCTGCAGTATTGTTTGATAAAGCATTAAGAGAAATAACATTGCATAGTTTTTGGTGTAACTAGAAAATTCGGTGAACTTGAAGTTTTGTACAGCGCGTGTGCACTCATTCTAACAAATGTATTGCCCATATGTATAGCTAGTGCTCGCAGTCATGTACACGGCAACAGGCGCCTCTCTGGCGGTATGTATTTTATTTTCTTTTGTGCCGTTTGTCATACATATGCAGTGCTGCATGTGTACATATGTATGATAATTTAGCAAATAAATATTTTTAATAAATAAATTTATTTCTTCCAATAGTTTATAATTCAGAGTTCCCTGCCAGCTATGAAAATTTAATATACCTATATATTTGACGCTATTGGTAATCATATTGTAAATATATTCATAACATTCCTCACTCTCGACAATATGTTTTATAACGCAAACTTCATTGCAACCCTGTTTTATTTCCCTTTTGTATTCTGTATCGTGGCATTTGATCCAGTGCTCCCACCCCCCAAGAATCCAAGCCCACCAGATTTGATACAAAATTGCAGCTGATTGAAATTTTCCAAGGGAAAATTAAGCAAAAAATGTAAATGTTTGTAACAGGCAAAACAGCAAACAGAATAAAATAACCTTCACATAGCACAACACTTTTTTTATTTCCCTTTTACAAACACAAACAACAGACAAAAATCGATTCGGAATAAAAAACTTCAAATACTCAGCCGGTTTTACTTATGGAGCAATAAGATGCGGTTTTGGAAAACATTTTTTAATATTTTAAGGGGGTCTTCTGGTCTCCAGCGAAAAAAAAATCGATTTTTTTTTTTGCATAATTTTGTTGTATGTGTATGCGAGAATACGCCACAGAAAGAATTTTTTGAAAATCGCATTTTTTCACATTTTTCTGGGCACCGAAGTGTACCCTCCTCCGGCCGTTTTTATCATAAACTTTATCTTTAAACGCGTTTCCCCGAAAATCGTGTTTTTTAAGCATTTTGGTCACACTTTTCATAGTAGTTATACTCCGATTTCAATGGTTTTGGTCTTAAAAGGTTCGGAAAACTTACCGCTAAGTTTCCCCGTGTACGATTTTTGAAATTTTTTTTCATTCCATTTTTATAACCTTTTAAAGTTCAAAAAATGAGCAAAAAAAAATTTTTTTTGCAAATTGTTGCATAACTTTTGAAAAAAATTAAAAAAAAAAAATCTGTCATGGGAAAACTTAACCAGGGCAACTCTGAAGACAACGCATATCTAATTTTTGCTTTCTGATTACCCAGGTCGAAAAACTGTGACCAAAATGGAGACCTGTTTCGTTTGGAGGTGGACGTCTTCAGCGCCATTTCAAGGTCGCGGGTGTTAATTTTTTTCAAAGTCAAAACCATTTTTTAAAAGCCAAGACATGTACCTTTAAAATAAAAAATAAAAAATTTTTTAAATATTCACAGGATTTGTCACAATCAATCCCCAAAAAAACCCTTCATTTCAGGGCCTCGAGACCAGAAGACCCCCTTAATTCAAATTACTTTAGAATGCGTATATTTTAAAGTTTGGATTATAAATTGTGGTTGGTATTATTGGTTGCAAGTTTACAACATTTTTCCGAACATTAAATTGCTCACATGAACACTCAATAATTCAATAATTGATTTTTATTAAATTCATCGCTGAACATTTTCTTTCAGCAAGTGCGCTGCTATGGGGTAAAATTTTCAAAGTTAACATATGTTTTAGCAGATTATGGAAATAAATTTGGAATATGAATTTTTTGTTTTATTATTTAATTTAATTATATCGCTTATAACCATATCTTTTAAGTCAAGAAGTAAACATGCTCTCCATTCTACACTAAAAGTACACACAAGTATAACAGTTAAACTGCCATAGCCGGAAAATTGTCGCAGTAGGGTGGTACACTTAAACTAGCGTAGTAAATTTGCTGCAAGGTAGGTGGCAACACTGTTGTGATCAGGTGGCAGCAGAGAGCATTCATCTTTTTCTCTGGTGTCAGACGCTGACTGCGCTGCTTTTGTCGAGCAAGCTAATTGGGGGCCTAAAGCGCCTCACCGACATTTATTGCAATTGACGCTTTAGCTTTAATTTGTTTGCTTTTCGCCTTCGTTCCGTTCGCTCCAATTTATTCGTGCTCGCTAAAACGTGGATGCAAACTTTCTTTCAGTTAAAGAAATATTTTAAAACGTCGTAAGTTTCTGTTTGTTTTTTAAGAAAAACCTAATTTACTGTATTTTGTTGTTAGAGTTGTTGCTGCAAAAGTACGTAGTCGGGAGTGCACATTCTTTTCACCTCCAACTAAACGCGAACGCTTCGAGTATATGTATGTGCGAATTCAGGTTGCGGGACTTTCTCGGCTACCACTGACTGCGTGCGAATTGTTGTTGCGTTGCTTGAATTATTCGCGTGTAGCTTCATAAAATTCCTACAAAGTGCAAATTTGTGTTCTCCTATGGTGTGAAAAAAGTGAAAATTTTAGTATCAAGAAAATATTTATTATAATTCTTTTTAATTCTGTTCGTTAAAGTGAAAAGAAAAACGATTGTCTTTTGTTGTTGTCATTCCCCTTCTTAGATTAGAAGCGGCTGAATTTATGAGTTAACTCGTTTGCCCGTGAAAACAGCGAAATAGCGGAAAAGCAGCGTTGGTAATTGTAGCGCGCACATTATCAGCAAAAGCGAAAAATTTGCATATTTCTCTAGGTAAATATGAAGTATTAGTGTATGTATTTGGAGTAATCAACAGATTGCATGACATACGAATTTGCATTGGAGTGGATTTTGCGTGTTTTGTAATTGTGCCATTCTAATTAGAAGCAACAAGTGGTTGCGTGTACGTACATATGTACATACATAATATATGTGCCAATAATGTGTTTATCATGGTCTCATTGGATATTATTACATTTTTATTGAGGAGGCAGTTTGAAAGGTGTCAAAGAATTATTGACACGAAAAGACTGCGAACTTAGTACAAACTTTCAGAAAAATGGTGTTCAAAGAAAATCTGTTTGTCGCAACAAACTAAGGTAGAAATGTAGAGTTTGCCTCGGCTCCGACTCCATGTGTTCTCCCCTCACTTGTTTTGAGAGAAATATTACGAATTTTTCAATGAAATTCACAGGAGGTGTTCATTTCTTGCTTATTTTGCTAAAACTAGCACCAACACTATTCTGTTAATAATAGTTTTTAAGTTATTTGTTGATAAAGTTTGTCTTTTACCTTCACCAAATTTTGATAGAATAAGTGCATTTATCACATTTATTTTAATAAATATTGAAACTATATTAACATACACACACGTTTTTAACTCTTTTTATTTATTTATACCACAAATTAACCATTTATATTGCATTTTATGCGCGATTTATTATTCCAAATTTTCACTATATTATGAATATATTATATATATTCTTTTTTATATATTAAATATCTATATATAAAAAAGAATAGTTAAAAAATTTTAAAAAGAATATATACACCTTAGAGGTTGTAAACCCCCATTCCCTCATATTCTAACAGAAAAGAGTGTGTGGAAATTATGTTCCTATGTTGCTTCGTTTTCAATCGCATTCTATTATTTTTTTTTATTTTTTGCTTCTGGCAGCACTCCATTCAGCCATGCTTTTCAGTTATTGTAAATTTAGCTGGCATATTTGGAGTTAGCAACTTAAAAATGCAATATAAATGGTTAATTTGTGGTATAAATAAATAAAAAGAGTTAAAAACGTGTGTGTATGTTAATATAGTTTCAATATTTATTAAAATAAATGTGATAAATGCACTTATTCTATCAAAATTTGGTGAAGGTAAAAGACAAACTTTATCAACAAATAACTTAAAAACTATTATTAACAGAATAGTGTTGGTGCTAGTTTTAGCAAAATAAGCAAGAAATGAACACCTCCTGTGAATTTCATTGAAAAATTCGTAATATTTCTCTCAAAACAAGTGAGGGGAGAACACATGGAGTCGGAGCCCCTCATATTCTAACAGAAAAGAGTGTGTGGAAATTATGTCGCGCGATTTTTTATTCCAAATTTTCGCCTGCGGCGCTTTTTTTTTCTTTTTTTTTAAATATATATATGTATATATATATATCATATATTCATAATATAGTGAAAATTTGGAATTAAAAATATATATATCATATATTCAAAATGCATACAATCAAACATACTTTACTGAAAATCAAGCATTAATATATATATGTATATAAATATATACATATATCCATAAATATACCTATATATATATATATATATGAATAGACGTATATAATATAGAAATAATTTGTAAAATTTTGTATTTCTAGTCATTTATTATCTTCTAAAATTGTTTATTTATACGATGTCTGGCAGCACTTCGGCTGGTTGTAGTAACCAAAATAGGAGGATTCTTGGTCAATTTTACAATTTTTAAACTCAAATAACTTAAAAACTATAAGGCTCCGGCAAGTGAAGTTTTCACTTTTGGATAGTAGAATAGCCCCTCTACCCCCCCTTATACCCCTTTTTTTAAAAAAGTCGGGAGAACACATGGGTATTTTCCCTTTGCCTCATAATTGTCTCTCTCCGTCATACAATTTTATGTTGTATATTATCATTACATTCTTAGTAGACTCGACTACGACATATTACTTAGAATTGTTTTTTCGTAGCCGAATACTTTGCTGGTGTCTTTTATTTATCTTTTAAACAAAATTAGTTATTTGAACGTGCAATATATATTACAAAAACAACAACGAAAACCAAAATACGTCGTTTGCTGCGTTGTCTGAGAATTGTTTTCACATAAACAAACAACAGAAATGTAATTGTTCTTGTATATCGTGAGCCAGATAGCGCAAGTGATTCTTGCATATCGCATAAATAAGAAAACGTCTTTACTGGCCTCTGGTCACGATACAGCATGCTTGACTGCGCTTTGTATGTGTTAGTGCAGTCGGGTGGCGTCGTGTCACACATACTTGTTGTCGGTAAAAATCAAAAATTTTAGATATTAGCGTCAAGCACCCGACACGCACACATATAAAGTTATTGTCGAACAATGCTTGACCGTCACCAGAGGCCATACTGCTCAGAAAACGGAAATCGGTTAGAGTTAAAGCTAAATACACACCAGGCAACCGTTGCAGCAACACGGCCATGTTGAAGCAACCGTTGCCTCGTGTGTAGCTGTGTTGCCATATGATTTTCGTGTTGCTGCAACCGTTGCCTGAAATATCAAATAAATTTGATTTTTGGGATAGGTTGCTGCAACCGTTGCTTCGTGTGTATCATTGTTTACTGCTTTTACTCGTTCAGTTCGTTGAAAACAAGCGAAGAAGAAGGTTCGTGCGGAGTAAAATAAAGTGAAAAAGGAAAAAATGGCAATTGAAAATAATGAAAATTATGTTAGTTTTATTAACGAATATAAAAATTTGAGAGAGCTGTGGGATATAAGTAGTGAAAAATATAAAACTTCGTAGATGGCATCGCATGTCTCAACGACAATATTTTCAATAGCTTGTGGAGATACCGCCGTCGAAAATTTCAAGTCCGCAAAAGAGTTTTCTGTTGAAAAAATACCGCAAAGTTATTGCCAGTCTAATTTCTGCTGACATTGCCTCTCTCATTATGGTATCTTGTTTCGTTATTTTGGCCTTTACGAAGTCCAACAATTTTCTAAACAGGGCTTCCTCCATCCTCATGTAATTTTTATAGTCCGCTGGCTCATTTTCCTTCAGTTCTTTCAGCAGCCTCTCGTTTGAAAATTCGATTTTTTTAAAAGCCAATTTTTGGACCAAATTTTCTTTCTCTTCTTTTTTTTGCATCTCTTCTTCCTCATTTTCGTACAAAAGTTCGTCAAATATAATAAGAGAAGTAATTTTACGTATTTCGTCGATCATTTAAAAAATTTAATTTTACGTATCTTCCGCTTGTACCTTTCCTGCACCACAGTTATACACAGTACTGAGATTGCAGCAACGGTCGCAACGTGTTTCTTAAACAAAGGCAACACGTTGCTGCAACGGTTGCCTCGTGTATATCTAGCTTAAAACCCTATCTGCAAAAATTTGGAATCACTGAACCAGAAAATACAAATACAGCTACACTTGTGGACAAAATAATAAGTGTAACACCCACCACGCCCATTAAAAAGAGCAAGGTCACATCATTATAACTGTGAAAGTCCCAACCTCCTAGGAGGTCCCTATAGAACCCTCAGGAGAAGTTTAAAAATTAGGTTTTTTCCGACCGCATTTGCAGTTTGTACTGAAATACAGTTGAAGAGAAGTGTATACACTAGTCGTCAACCCAGCAAGCATTTAACTTAGGTTTTATAATTCATAGCACTTCTGAAAATGTTGTTTTATCGTAAAAGTTATGAGGGCCGCTGGCGAAAATTTAGGCTTAAAATTGTCCGATTTTGCACTATTTCACTATTTATACAAAATTTTTTGTAACATGTACTATGTATGTATATTTGAAAGCAAAAAAGCGCCGCAGGCTAAAATTTGGACTAAAAATCGCGCGATTTTTATTCCAAATTTTCAGTATATGTAAAAATATTTGTTTTTGTAACATGTATGTATGTATATTTGAAAACAAAAAAACGCCCCCAAAAATAATAATAAAAGAATTATTCCCTTTTGGTTGACTGGGGTTTTCTTATTTCGCTTTGCTCTTCTTTCTCTCATCGTTCGTTTGATAGTTCGCTCCTCACATTTATTCTGCACGGTATTACAAACGTTTAGAAGAACATTTGTAATAATAGAATTTTAATAGAATTTGGAGTATTATTTAGTAAAAATAGCTTTACATCGAATCTTCATTTAATAAAGAATGTTTATAAGTGAAAATTGTTACTTTTCTGTGTTTGTATTTAAGTGAAATAAGCCTCTGTAATAGGGAATTTTTTCAAGCTTATGCAAAAAATAAGTATTTTCAACGTTAAATATTGCTATTAATTCTTAATTGTAATTTTTGAATAGTACTATAAATCAAAAGGCTGATATAGTGACTACATTTGCGTGTTATAATTTTTAAATTCGATCCACGCACTTAGACATTATAAGCAAATATATCGTGGTAGAAATGGAAAGCTCAGCCAAAAACAAAACAAAAAGAGAGTTCAACTTAAATTTAACCGCTAGTATTTCAATAACCAGTATATCCTCCATGGCTCTGTATAAGTTTGCCTATTCTATTGGGCATGGATTTTATTAATTTTTGGCAAGTTTCTAAAGGGGTAGCATCCCATATTTCCTTGGTTTTCTGCCACAATTGCTCCTTGTTTTGGAATGCAAAGTCTGCCAGTCTCCTCTTCAAATCACTCCACAAGTTCTCAATAGGATTGAGATCAGGGGATTGACTTGGCCATTGCATACAACTTGCATTTCTTAGCCATGCGACACCAACCTCGAGGTATGTTTGGGATCATTATCTTGCTGATAACACCATCTCAAAGGCATGTTTTCTTCTGTATATGGAAGCATAACAGTTTGCAAAATATCCCTATACTCAACCGCGGTCATTGTGTCTTTTATCCAAAATAAAGGACCAACACCCTGCCAAGAGAAACATCCCCACACCATAATGTTTCCGCCTCCATGCTTAATGGTCTTTTTGGTATACTGAGACGCAAATTCTTTGCCTTTCGGGCGGCGTACACTTCTTTTGGAATCATTACCGTATAAATTCATCTTTACTTCGTCACTAAATAAAATATTTCGTCACTTTTTTTCTCCAGTAGGACCACACAAATCTCTGTGCTCATTAGCAAATGCTTTTCTTCTCTGTATGTGCACTTTTCGTAGAAGTGGAACTCTTCTAGCTTTTCCTCCTGGTAGATTAGCGTCCACTAAACGCCGTCGTATTGTCCGCGAGCTTATATTCAATCCCATTTCTGCTGCGATTTGTCGCGAAGACACAAAAGGATCCTTTTTGGTCATAAGCACTATACGGCGATCCTCTGCTGGGCCCGTCAATCTTGCCCGTCCACGATTTTCTTTCTCACACTTCTTTTTTAAAGAGTTCCTAACAAAGTTTTCCGACCGTCCCAATGTATTGGCAATGCAGCGATACGTTTTCTCTTCCGCACGAAGTTTCTTCACCAATTGAAGCTCTACCTCGGTGCAGTGGCTATTACGACCCATTCTAAATAATTATTGAACCAGTCAAAATAATACAAATTGAACAATGCAGCAAAACATACTTGATAACACTTCAAATAACAAGGTATTTTCGAAAAAATGCTGATACACCTATTTTTATGGCCAAGCGAATTCAATGAAACAATCATTACTTTCCAATAACACGCAAAATTACCAATTGAGTCGCAAAAATGTTTTTTACTTACGTTCTAGTTTCCCTTTTGTTTCATTAAAATGTAGCGGTATCAAAAATAAATAACAGTTATTACACTATTGGGCGTAACATCAGTACAGATTCAGCACACACCTATTATTTTGTCCACAAGTGTATATAATCGCTAAATTGTTATACAAATTATTCCAAGATAACGATCCCAAGCACAAACCCTCGGCAAAGTATACACGCTCCAACCGTTGTATCAACATGCGCATGTTGGATGAGCGGCTGTATCATGCATAGAATAGTTGTACAACCGATCTCCACCAACGGTTGCATGAAAATTAATATGTTTTAATTTTTGGTGGGCGGAGTTAGCGGTTGTAGAATGAGTTCGAACTTATTTGCTTACATTCTTCTTTTTAGACATTTACACAGATAAAAAAGAAATTAAGAATATATTAAAGTTCAATTAAAAAAAAATAATAATAATAAAAAATTGAAAAAAATTAAAAAAAATTGAAAAAAAAACAATTAAAAAAAATAAAAAAATTAAAAAAAAATTAAAAACAATTAAAAAAAAAAAAAAAATTTCATCAATTATTATTATTGAACAAATCTTACTTGATTTCTGCATTCTGCCAAATATTCAACACCACGAATATGGAAATAATAAACTTGGACAACCCGTTGTATATCATGTTGGAACGTACATACACATAGTAGAAAAAGTCTGCGTTCACCTATGCAAATATTCTTTGCATTAGAAAAAGTTCAAAACAATAAATATTTCAGAAATTTTTTTAATGAGTTTTATTTAGTTCACTTAAACGTAACTATCACACATTTTTCGCTACCAATAACAAAATCAAATTTAAAATGAGATCACATAAAATTAAAAAGGCCATTCAAACTAAACGGAAAAAGTTTGCGTTCACTCCAATAATAATAAAATAAAAAGCTTAAGATCATAGAAATGTTTTAAAATTAATAGCTAGTTGGATATCCACGCCTTTTTATGACTTCTAGAAGGCGTATTTTCATTGATCCAACTAGTTTGGCTGTTATTTCTGGACTTATGGCTTCCCATTCCTCTTTAAGCGCGTTCTTAAGCATTTCCTTGCTAGTTACTGTACGCTCTGTTAAGGTCAGGTGTGTTAAGGTCAGGTCTGCTGTGTGTTTCGGGTCGTTGTCCTGTTGGAAAACAAATCTTTCACCGAGTCCCAGTTTGATTGCACTTTCTCTCAAATTCGTTTTTAAAATATCGAGATAATCATGTCTGTTCATTATCGACTCAATAAACTATATATTTCCAACGCCCGAACTAGCCATACACCCCCATATCATGGCACCTCCTCCCCCATGCTTTACCGTAAGTACCAGATTTTGCTTTCCAAGTGCCGTTCCGTTTTTCCTCCAAATAATTTTACGACCTTTTATCCCGAAAATGCAAAACTTGCTCTCATCTGAAAAAATCACACTATTCCAAACTCAGGTGGCTTAAGTCGATTTACTCGCGATATGAAGGGTTGTTTTCGGGCCACTCTGCCGTGAAATCCGATTCTTTTTAGAATTTTTCTTACTGTATCTGGATGTACTTTCTTTTGGTATTTTACTTCTATGTCTTTTGAAATTTGGCTTGCTGTTAATCGTGGATTAGACTTCACAAGAATAGTTATGTTGCGTTCTTCTCTTTCCGTCAGTTTTTTTGGACGCCCAGAACGAGGCTTAGACTCCAAACAATTCGTTTGCTAGAAGTTGTTTATCACTCTTTGGACCGAGGAGTATTGCCTCCAAACAATTTTCGCGATTTCCCGATAGCTCTTACTATTTTGCCACAAACTTACAATGATTTTCCTTTCACCAATATCTATTTCTTTTCGTCTTTGGCCCATAGTAACAAAAAATGTATTTCTAATATCAATTTTTCCCTCTTTAGATTTGTTCTTAACCGCGTCAACTACATGAATGATTTAAAATTAAATTTAACGTAATTGCCATGCAAATAATCGTCACTATTCGAAATGAACGCACACTTTTTCTGCTCAGCCTATTTAAGTAACTGTACTATAATCCCGTTATCTGAACACGACGCAGCTCAAACTCCAAACAATTTTATTCATACCCTCTACGAATAATTTTCTTTGAAATAAGTGAAAAGAAATAACTGAGAGTTTTAAGATAAACACGTTAAATTATTTTAATACTTTATAACAGTGGGTGAACGCAGACTTTTTCTACCATGTGTACATACATATATACTAAACAGCCGTCCAACGCATTATACAACTTGTTGATGCAATGGTTGGCGCGTGTGTACTCTACATTATACAGGTATATGCATGGCTTGGTAGCTCTATAGTCGCTCAGAATTGTTCGGTAAAATAAGTTTGTTTTGTTCTAAGAATAAATAAATAAATATGTGCATTACTTTCGGTCGGTAACTACTTCAAACATTTTTCCTTATCAATTATTTTCGTATGAAAAGATTTATGAGACAAACTGTATGTTACACTTTAAAATATAACTTTAATTATGAAAATAATTATTATTCAGTATTTGGTTCTTGGATTTATTTGTAAAACCAACATACATACTTAATGGAATTCCACTGAAGTTATAGCCTTGATAAAGAATCCAAAGTTTGCTCTTTAAAACTAATTATAATCGTTTTCTGCCAGGAAGCTTATAAAGTTAAAACTTTTAAAAAGAGTCCGGTCCCAGAGTTGTTCTTAGAAATGTTATAAAAAAAATGGTTGCCTAGCTTTCAATGATTTTCATGCTTTCAATGCTCAGCAAAACTAAGAAGTTACACAGAATTAATAAAGGGTGGATCATCGGATAGGTTCTTCATAAAAATTATATACAAAAATATGGTTGCATATCTTTCTATAATTTCCTAGAAAAAGTGCATAGCTGGATAATCTTAATAAAGGATGGGCGATTGGTCAATAATAGCAACTATTGAAAAACCGGGAAAACTACTGGTCGAATTATCTCGTTTTTTCGGAAGTCCAAAAAATATTTCTATTCATTTTGAACTCATTATTCTTTTATATGGATGTAGTTTTAATAAATGTTTAACTTTTGATAATTCAATATCAGTACAAAATTATGCAAAGTGGTATAGGTTTGTGCGTAAGAGGACTAAGTTTAGATTTATTGAGGATTTTACGCATTTAGTGTTTGCGAAAGATTTCCCGTACCTTATTATCGCAGTATTCGTATCGATGATAACAAAATCACCATTCATAAATATCTGTCCCAAAAAACCTTATAAATCTTATTGATAAAATTAAAAAATCTAACTTCAGATCTCTGACGTGCATATTTGGGCAATATGCATATCGCTCGCCATTGGGAAACGCTATAAAAGCTCATGAACCGCAGAACACTGCTATCATAACATTTTCAAACATGTTCAAGTTCGTGATTCTATTGTCGGCAATTACCTGCGCACTAGGTGCAACTGAGCCTGAGGGTCTCGTCCCGCAATTGGATGGACGTATTGTCGGTGGTGCTGCTACAACCATCAGCACCTTCCCATGGCAAATATCCTTGCAGCGTTCGGGCTCTCATTCTTGCGGTGGATCGATTTACAGCGCTAACATCATTGTAACCGCTGCTCACTGTTTGCAATCGGTTACCGCTTCCGTGCTGAAGGTCCGCGCTGGTTCGACATACTGGAACTCCGGCGGTGTATTAATACAGGTCTCCGCATTCAAGAATCACGAATCTTACTCCTCCAGCTCCTATAACAACGATATTGCCGTTATCCGTTTGGCCTCTTCACTTTCGTTCAGCTCATCCATCAAAGCCATCTCTCTGGCTAGCTCTGCACCTGCACATGGCGCCGCTGCTGCTGTGTCCGGCTGGGGTACTCTAACATACGGTGCATCATCCTTGCCCAGCAAATTGCAGTATGTCGATACGAACATTGTCAGTTTGTCTAAGTGCGCTTCGAGTTCCTATGGCTATGGTAGCCAAGTTAAAGGCGCCATGATCTGTGCTGCTGCCTCCGGCAAAGACGCTTGCCAGGGTGATTCTGGTGGCCCATTGGTATCTGGTGGAGTGTTGGTTGGTGTTGTATCCTGGGGTTACGGTTGTGCATACTCCAACTATCCCGGTGTGTACTCTGACGTGGCTGCTCTTAGTTCGTGGGTGGTTAGCGCCGCTAGCTCAGTTTAAAAGTTTATATAGACTCAATAAAAAATTTGCAAGTGAATAAAATTTAAAAATTTTCTTTCGAAATATATTTTCGTTTTTATTGGAATATTATTGGTTTTTTTTTTACACACAAGCCAATAACTCAGGAAGCAATAATATAGGGTGGGCCATGTAAAATTTGCTTTTTGAATCGGCTATAAAAAAAATAATCAATATTTTTTCAAACTTTTTTTTTTATTTTGAAGATTGAACATTGTCGTAAATGAATGAAAAATAATGTCGTTCAAATGACTGCCACGACTGGCTTTACAGTAGGCTATTCGTTCAACCCAATTTTTAAGCACATTTTCGATTGTTTGGGCTCCAATTTCATAAATGGCAACTTCGATTTCGTGTTTCAAAGCATCAATCGTCTCTGGATGGATCGCATAGCGTTTGTCCTTAACGGCTCCCCACAAAAAATAGTTCAACGGTCTTAAATCACAGCTCCGAGACGCCCAATTGATATCGGAATTTCAGCTGATTATTCGGTTTTCAAAAACGGTAGCCAAAAGTTCGAGTGTAACTTTGGCTATGTGATAAGTTGCACCGTCCTGTTGAAACCAAATGTCGTCCATGTCATCCTCTTCAATTTTTGGAAACAACTCGTTGAGCATGTCACGGTAACGCTCGCCATTTACTGTAACTGCGGCTCCTCGCTCATTTTCGAAAAAAAATGGCCCGATGATGCCGCCAGACCAAAAACCGCACCAAACAGTGACTCGTTGTGGATGCATTTGCTTCTCTACAGTAACGTGTGGATTTTCTGAGCCCCAAATCCGACAATTTTGATTATTGACGTAGCCACCGATGTGAAAATCAGAAAAGAAGACTCACCACTTTGAAAATTGGTTTTCAATATTTCTCAATTTTGTTCAAGCGTATAGCGTCCCATTTCGTAAATGTCAAACCTTTAAGTAAATTATGAACACATTTGACATGTCATTTGTGTTACCATTCTCTAAAAAATAGGTGGTTCAAAAAGCAAGCGCTATATGGCCCACCATGTAGTACTATCAGTTTATTGGCGTGCGGCTTGCAATGGTGGCCCTGTCATCCCAGATTGTTACATGGATCTTTGGAATGTATTTAGAACAAACTTTTTCTCTAAATCTTGGTTTGCGTCTCTCAAAAAATCTAGGCAAGTGGCTTTTATGCTAACATTTTTTTTTGCAGAAATATAATACAATTTTTTTTTTTGCATGAATAGTTACCATATTTCATATTCCTTATAATATTTTAAAACTGCAAGCCGTTTGAACGCATCGATAACAAAAAGTAAAAAATAGAGAATAACCTACATTTTTGTGAACCGAAGGCATTTATTTAAATACCTACAGCATAAGCATGATGAATTCAGGGGGCTACTGATTGGTACAAGAAAGTCATCAATCAAAAAATGTTTAGGTTAGGTTAGGTTGACCTGGCTGGCTGAAAGCCATCACATAGATCTATTGGTCCTGGCGGCCGCCGTAGCCGAATGGGTTGGTGCGTGATCACCATTCGGAATTCACTGAGAGGTCGTTGGTTCGAATCTCGGTGAAAGCAAAATTAATAAAAACATTTTTCTAATAGCGGTCGCCCCTCGGCAGGCAATGGCAAACCTCCGAGTGTATTTCTGCCATGAAAAAGCTCCTCATAAAAATATCTGCCGTTCGGAGTCGGCTTGAAACTGTAGGTCCCTCCATTTGTGGAAGAACACCAAGACGCACACCATAAATAGGAGGAGGAGCTCGGCCAAACACCTAACAGAAGTGTACGCGCCAATTATTTATTTATTTTTATTTTAGATCTATTGGTCCTTAGTGGTACCAAATGGAGCCTGATCCCTACGTTTCCTTGTAGTAGGCTTTTTGTAATAAGCCAGCGTCTTTTGCGAATCTAAGTAAGCTCTGAAGCTCTATTCCCGAGGCATTCTAACCTCTCATATTGCAGAGCTCCTAAACATTTCATTCGGGTCCTAGCTAATGCAGAGCAAAAACATAGCAGGTGTTCTAGGGTTTTCCTCTCTTCCAGTTCATTGCAAAATCTGCACCTCTCGTTGTTTGTAATTCCTATCTTGTATGCGTGCGCCTCTAGTAAATTGTGGCCTGTGGCCAGCATGCTTACGATAGTTCTCCTTTCCTTTCTAGACAGGGCTAGTACGAATCTGACGAATCTGAATCTGCATTCTGTGTACACATGACTTTCGCGGTTTTACAAGTGGCTAGATTATTCTACCTCCCGTCTATCCGTGTTTTCATGTCCGTAGCGATGTCATTGGGGCTTTTGTTCCGCCCTTTTTTATTTTTCCCAGAAAAAAACCTTCTTCACTGTTAATGAGACATGCCCCTCTCGGCTCCGATTTTTCTTGCCATATATCCGGCTGGATACAAATACCAATATTCACTAAATGGTTTGAACATTCCCCACGGTTCACAAATACTTCAAAAGAAAACCCAGCGCTGCTCATTTTAACGGCTGCTGCGATGGTATTAACAACACCGCCATACAAAGCATCTTTGCAGGAAAGCATAAGGAATGTCAAGGAGCGAAAGAATAAGCCACTTAAATCCCGTAGCGGTAAGAAGCGTAGAAAGCCAAATAGGGAAATTCTTCGAGCGAATCTGAAGAAACTTTGCAGCTGCCGAGTTCAGAAGAAGACCCTTGGAGAGGCACCACCTAGTAATGACACGGTGTGTGCTTTTTGTAACAAGGTAACGAAGGCAACCCAACGTGGCTATCGTATTTACAATGCGATTTAGTTTGGGCACACAATAAATGCCTCCCTAAACGGCAAGCTATTTTTGTTTACGAGTCTTGTAAGCCATCTTAGAAAATTGGGGCTTAATATCTCTTCAAAACCTGCTTGTCTATCTATGTATTTTATTTGAAGTTTTTGTTAATCTAGTTTAAGAATTTTCATAAATTATTTAAAAATATACATCTGTACATATGAGTAAAATGTTTGTTTTTGTTTGAAGTTCTGAATAATAGATGAAACTATAAAAAAACTTCATGGGTCTTACTTTTGTACATGTTTGTTTGGGGCTTAACTTTTCCAGGAGTATAGGCGTGTAATGTGATACTAATATATATATCACTTTATCCGAATAGACTATATCACATTATCCGCCAAATTTTACAAACCTCCCTTTTCGACTATTTTTGATTTCAGTGGAAAATCTAACGATTGGCTGAAAATAGAATACTCCAAATTCAATATTAGCTACACAATACTTCAATACACTGTATTAAGCAATAATAAGTTAATAAAAGTTTGAAATTATGAAGTAATAGCAGAAAAGGGATTACCTATATCACAATACCCGAAGTTACTCTACTCGTTCGCATATTAAGTTTTTAGGAAATATGGAAATGAGTGCTTGAGAGGAGTATACATTTTTTTATTAACACTTGTCATTTTTCCGCTTACTCTTATCTCGACGATACTCAGTAAAAAAATCAAAAAATCCACAAACTGCGCCACACAATAACACCAACCCGCCCTTCGCCATACCCGATGGATTTTCTCCGAACTTTAACAAATCGCTGGGAATTGTGCCCTGTTTGTGGCCAGCTTAAATAACTAAGTAAATAATTTTCTTTTTTTCACAAATGGCATACAAATAAAATAAGTCTGTTTTGTCGGAATCTACTTCAAAAATGTTTCCTTATCAAATATTTTCGTATGAAAAGATTTATGAGACAAATACGCATTAAAATACAACTTTGATTATGGAAATAATGATTACACAGGCCAACAACCAAAAAACTTTTTCGATAATTTTAACTAACTACTTTGTAATTTGGTGTCCTGATTACGAAAAAAATTATTAAAAAGTTATATCACCCATCAATTTTTCACATTTTACAATTAAGTAAAAATAAAGTTTATGTACCAAAATGTATCGGATATATTTTTAACGTTTTAAATACTTTTTAGTTGGCAACATTATTAAAATGTAATCAGATTGGCAATGAAGGAAAATGTTTTTAAGTTGGTAGTTCTTATAAATTTAACAGCTGTTAGCTTTCTTTCAGTGAGTTATAACCTCAAATTGCTGTGCGTTTTTTGTTCAAAATTAAAATGGTTAAACGTGATTGTAAAAATGCTCCTAACGCTTTTTGTTACATATGTATGTGGTAATTTTGTCATTAAAAAAAATCAAAGGGAAATTACTGACTTTGTAAAAAAAGTTTACTTTGCATATTTTGGTTTAGAAATCAGTAATCAAGACAAGTGTTGGGTTCCGCATAAAGTATGTTATGTTTGTGTCGAGGATCTAAGGAAATGGCTTAAAAAAACGAAGAAAGCTTTTAAATTTGCAGTACCCATGGTATGGAGAGAGCAAGACGATTGTTATTTTTTCTGTGTAGATGTTAGTGGATATAACTCCAAAAATAAAAAAGCTATTATCTATCCTAATGTTACATCAGTTGATCAGCCGGTAGAACATGGCCCGAGCTTTTCTGTCCCTGTGTCACCTGAGGATATTGATGACGTTTTACAGTCTAGTTGACGACTACAAGTCGCCCGGGCCAGATGGCATATTTCCTGCCATGCTGAAGGAGGGTGCAGAGTTCGTGACAGCAGCCCTGAAGAAAATCTTCTCGGCATGCCTGGCACTGGCTTACATACCACGCTCTTGGAGGATGGTGAGGGTCGCTTTCATCCCAAAGGTTGGAAAAGACGACTACACCAGCCCCAAAAGCTTTAGACCAATCAGCATGACCTCTTTCATGCTGAAAAGTCTCGAACGACTGGTGGAACTGCGCATACGTCAGAAGTCGCTGAAGGCTCACCCTCTGTCTCTATTTCAGCATGCCTATCAGAGTGGAAAATCCTGCGAGTCGGCACTGCAAAACCTTGTTGCTAGGATAGAGCTGGCCATCGACAGGAGGGACTACGCTATGGGTATCTTTTTAGACATAGAGGGGGCGTTTGATAATGCCACTTTTGATAGTATGTGTAACTCTGCTAGTAGGCACGGCGTAGACCGGGTGCTAGTAAATTGGATTCGTTCGATGCTGGCCCAAAGAATCGTTTCGGTGCGAGCAGAGGAAGATCTGCTGGTGTCATCTGGGGTTAACAGAGGCTGCCCCCAAGGCGGCGTGCTGTCTCCGTTACTCTGGTGCATGGTAATCGATCCTCTGCTCACCACCTTAAACGATTCGGGAGTCTACGCACAAGCATATGCGGACGACGTTGCTTGTTTAGTAACAGGCTCTTCGCTTATGAACATCTGCAGGAAAGTGCAGAAAACTCTGGATCGGATTGACACTTGGTGCTGTGCGAACGGGCTGTCGGCAAATCCCGCCAAGACTGGTATTGTCCTCTTTACCAGAAGGAGGAAGCTTGACGGAATAGTTCTGCCAAAGCTAAAAGGAGTCACAATCCAGCTATCCAAGGAAATTAAATATCTAGGAGTAATCCTCGATAGTAAGCTCCTATGGAAATCACACGTTGAGACAAAGGCATCCAAAGCGCTGACAGCCTTCTGGCAGTGCAAAGGTGTCTTTGGGAAAACGTGGGGTCTCTCTCCTAGCAAGGTCCTATGGATCTACACAGCTATGATAAGACCCATTATCACCTATGCATCAGTGGTCTGGATGAGTAGACTATCCCTAGTGGGAGTCAGGAGGACCTTATCGAGACTACAACGCACTGTGGCCATCTGTTGCACCGGAGCTTTTCCGACTACTTCAGGCCCGGCACTAGATGCTCTGATTGGTTTACCACCACTTGATGCTTTCATCCGAGGAGAGGCCCTGAAGGCCATCTGCAGACTGAAACACAGTGGGAACTGGTACGGCCCTTGTCCAGCATTGGAACACAGAGAAGGCATGGACATCGATCCAACGATTCTCTCCATGCCCCTTGACTCAATGCCATCAAGAGTCGTACTTGAAAAGAGATACAGTGTAGTGTTACCAGAGGCTCAGTTGTGGGGAGACTCAGAAAATGAGCCCGGCAAACACTGTTTTCGCATTTTTACGGATGGCTCCAGGACCGAGCATGGCTCCGGCTCTGGGGTCTACGTGGAATCCAGCGGGACAAAACTGCACTTTGCTCTTGGAATGCATGCATCTGTGTTTCAAGCGGAGGTGTATGCAGTTCAAGAAGCGATGAACTTTGTTGTGGAAAAACGATGGAGAGGCAGATCTATTTGTGTCTGCAGCGACAGCCAAGCAGCGCTTATGGCCTTAGACAGCCCTCAAACCACATCAGGGGTAGTGAAGTCCTGTAAATCCAGGCTGAACTATGTCGGCAGACATAACAGCCTGATGCTAACATGGGTCCCGGGACACGTGGGTATCGCGGGTAATGAGACCTCTGACTCCTTAGCTAAGATGGGCTCTGAAGCCAACTTCTTTGGCCCAGAGCCCGCTTTGCCACTCCCCTCTGCGGCCATCACGGCCACGGTTAGCAAATGGGTAACTACTACCCACAAGCGAGCTTGGCAGGCTGAGAGAGGCTGCAGATGGACAAAACTGATGTTACCTGTCATGTCCGATCAACTGTCGCAAACCCTTCTGTCATTAAGCAGAGGGGAGTGCAGACGGCTGGTTGGACTAATGACGGGCCACTTTCTGTGGGCAAAGCACATGGAAAGGTTGGGCATCTCAGACAGTGTACTCTGCCCAGCTTGTGAAGAGGAGGATGAGACGGCGGACCACTTCCTGTGTGTCTGCCCCGCCTTCGCCCGAATCAGGTTTGAGGTCTTTGGCACTGATGTGTTAAGAAGCGACCATCTTGGCTCCTTGGCACCACAAGATCTACTCAGATTTCTTCGGAGATCGGGTAGATTTAAAGAAAATTAAAAGGGAATCCAAGTGTAGTACAATGGACTCAATTAATGTCTGAGTGCTGCACTTGCTAGTTGTCCCGACAAAAAAAAAAAAAAAAAAAAAAAAAAAAAAAAAAATACAGTCTAGTTTCGAATTTAGTCAAAGTCAATCGACTGATATTCTATTTGAATTGGAGACTTTTAGATATGCAAATTCAACCTTTCTAAATTTTAAAGCTGAAGAGTAGTACTTTGCGAGGCCGTTGTGGAAAATTAAAAAAAAAAACTTTACCTTGCTCAAAAAAAAATTTAAAAAATGGCCAAAATCTGCATTTTTTGACTATTTAACCTCAAATTGCCAAAAATCCTGACGTGCTGGAGCATTTTTAAGGTCATATTCGTTTTCAGGATAAAAAAACCTTCAGGAAACACCCATAGCGGTTTTAGAAACTGTAAAAAAGCGAGATTTTGCAGGCCTGTGTTATCTTGCATTTGGTTCTTGGATTCACCCTGAAGTATAGCCTTGATGAAGAAACCATAGAGTTCTCTATAAAACTAATTATAATCGTATTCGGCCAGAAAGCTTATAAAGTTAAAACTTTTAAAAAGAGTGGGACCGGCTGAGTTATTCTCAGAAATGCTATACAAAATATGGTTGCCCATCTTTCAATGATTTTCATGCTTTCAATGCTCAGCAAAAGTAAGAAGGGTGAGTGATCGGATAGGTTTTCGTAAAAATTATATTAAAAAAATATGGTTGCATATCTTTCTATGATTTTCCTGATTTTAATGCTTTCAAAGTAAAACGTTATACAATCTTAATAAAGGGTGGACCATCGGATAGGTTATTCTTAAAAATGGTATGAAATATATGGTTGTATTTCTTTTAATGATTTTAATGTTTCCAAAGTGAAAAGTTATATAATCATAATAAAGGGTGGGTCATCGGCTAGGTTCTTCGTCAAAGTGATATACAAAAATATGGTTGCATATCTTTCGATGATTTCAATGCTTTAATTACCTAGAAAAAGAGAAAAGTTAGATAATCTTAATAAAGGGTGGAGCATTGGTCAATAATAGCAACTATTGAAAAACCGGAAAAACTACTGATCGAATTCTCTTGTTTTTTTTTTGGAAGTCAAACAAATATTTCTATTATTCATTTTGAATTCATAATTTTTTCATATGGATGTAGTTTTAATAAATGTTTAACTTTTGTTAATTCAATAACAGTCAGTGGAAAGAAGAAAACAAGTCATTGAGAGTTTTAGTTACACGGGCAGCCTCAAGGCAATCTCAACTAGCGCCGACACTTGTCTGGCAGATATTGAAACACCGGTTATAAATTGACAAAATTATGCAAAATATCAAAGGTTTGTGCGTAAGAGGACTAAGTTTAGATGGCACGCGCTCAATTTATTGAGGATTTTACCCATTTAGAGTTTATGAAAGGTTTACCGTATTTTATATTCGCAGTATTCGTATCGATGATAACAAAATCACCATTCATAAATATCTGTCCCAAAAAACCTCCCTATAAATCTTATTGATAAAATTTAAAAATCGAAATTCCCCAACATATCTAACTTCAGACCTCTGACGTGCATATTTAGGCGATATACATATCGCTCGCCATTGGGAAACGCTATAAAAGCTCATGAACCGCAGAACACTGCTATCATAACATTTTCAAACATGTTCAAGTTCGTGATTCTATTGTCGGCATTCGCCTGCGTACTGGGCGCATCTGTACCTGAGGGTCTCGTCCCGCAATTGGATGGACGTATTGTCGGTGGTGCTGCTACAACCATCAGCACCTTCCCATGGCAAATATCCTTGCAGCGTTCGGGCTCTCATTCTTGCGGTGGATCGATTTACAGCGCTAACATCATTGTAACCGCTGCTCACTGTTTGCAATCGGTTAGCGCTTCTGTGCTGAAGGTCCGCGCTGGTTCGACATACTGGAACTCCGGCGGTGTATTAATACAGGTCTCCGCATTCAAGAATCACGAATCTTACTCCTCCAGCTCCTATAACAACGATATTGCCGTTATCCGTTTGGCCTCTTCACTTTCGTTCAGCTCATCCATCAAAGCCATCTCTTTGGCTAGCTCTGCACCTGCACATGGCGCCGCTGCTGCTGTGTCCGGCTGGGGTACTCTAACATACGGTGCATCATCCATACCCAGCACATTGCAGTATGTCGATACGAGCATTGTCAGTTTGTCTAAGTGCGCTTCGAGTTCCTATGGCTATGGTAGCCAAGTTAAAGGCGCCATGATCTGTGCTGCTGCCTCCGGCAAAGACGCTTGCCAGGGTGATTCTGGTGGCCCATTGGTATCTGGTGGAGTGTTGGTTGGTGTTGTATCCTGGGGTTACGGTTGTGCATACTCCAACTATCCCGGTGTGTACTCTGACGTGGCTGCTCTTAATTCGTGGGTGGTTAGCGCCGCTAGCTCAGTTTAAAGGTTTAAATAGCCTCAATAAAAAATTTGCAAGTGAATAAAATTTAAAAATTTTCCTTCGAAACATAATATTTTCATTTTTATTGGAATATTATTATGAAGCAATAATAATAATAATAATGTCAGTTGATAGATAATAAAATAGTAGTATTTGGGTAGTAGTAGTACTCCTAGATTGTTACATATATCTTTGAAAGAAACTTTTCCTCTAAATTTTGGTTTGCGTCTTGATGCTGTCTCTCAAAAATAGGAACCTAAAATTTTATGTGACTTCATTTCTATAGGTTGAATTCAGGAAAATAATTCAACTTGATTAAATCACATTAGAAAATCATTTAAATATCACAAACGCCACTTGGACATACATACCATCATACATACATGTATACTAAATAATCGAAAAGCTATTAATCCTCAACGCTTTTCTCTCAGCAGCAGTTTGTTATTGCGGAAAATTTAGCACATCTCCTTCCATACAATTCATGCATAAGAGCATTTGTTTGCCCCGCAGCAGCAATAATTTTAGCAAATGTTCGCTTTATTTTTGCATTTATTTACTCAGCTGCCAACACCTTGCTCCAATCGCTGGCAACGTCATCAACAGTGGGCAGATATGCCCACGAATGCGAGCACTTCCCAACACTAGCTCAGCCCACTTTCATCGTCACGTTTATTCGTTGTCTTGGATCGCTAAGTTTACATGATCTACGTGTTTTTAACATCTCTTTGTTTTAAGTGGTGTCTGTATTTTGTATGTATTGTATTTTTATTTCTTTACTTTCCAGAGATCATTGAACGCTTCATTGCCTACCTTTTCTTTGTTAGCCAAACAGGCAGTCAATGCGCCGACTACGTAGCTGGTAACTGATGATGTTGTGGCAAAGGTAAATGCCTTTCTCTTTTGCGCAATCGCGCAAATTTTCCCTTCAAGCGACAACGAAAAGCTATTTAGGCAGCACAGCCAAATTTTTCAATGGTGGTGCTGATCAACGCCAACGTTGCAAAGGGGTCATTAAAATATTGTTCGCACATACATACATACATACATATGTTTGCACATAGAAAACGGATAATTTTTGTATTTGATTTTTTTTTTACAAACTTGATTTGGTATTTCTGTTTAATGTTTGTCCAACGAGGCGCATGTGGAAATGTCAAAAAATGAGATATCAGATAGTCGCCCAGATTCTGAAACCGGTATTAGCCGTGTTAATGACGTGCTGGCTGCCAGTCGACTCTCCTTTCTGCCAGCTGCCTCTACAGTAAAAGCGCCACAAAAAAAAAACTAGTTGCTCGCTTTTTGCAGTGCACTTACCTTTGTCACATTTTTGGGTTGCTGGCAGTTGTTAGCGCCTTTGTGTCACTTTGAATTATATTTACTTTTATTAGAACTTCGCTATTTTGTATTGGAGTAATTTTCAATAAACAGTTGAATGTTTTCCTTACTTTTTATCGCTTCAAAAGACTAAATTATAATTTAAATATATTGAATTTTTTTTTTAATTTTATTTACTGATTCCCATAAATTAATTAAGTAAGCGGCATTTATTTCATACTAACCTCAAGGTTACTGAACTGTATCAACCTGCTTTTTTTGATTTTTATAGTAATTTGAATGCACTTTCTAATAATAAAGAGTTAAAAGTAATCAGTTGAATTTGACTTGACATGAATCATCATTTACATAAGTACATAATTTATATATGTACGAGGTGTGTTCAAAAAGTATCGCGAATTTTGAATTTTCACAGGTTACGTATATTCGAACTTCGATTTTTTTGTGGCGATGTGATGGTAATGATGTCTCTCACTCATGCCGACGAGTTCGGCCATTTTGAATGTTCAGTTAATTGTTGACAGCTGCTTTGCTTGCACGTGTTTCTGCTCGTTTTCGATTTTTACCTATTCAAAAAGATGAACTAAAGGACCTGTATCAAATTTTGTGTGAAAAATGAAATTAAGTGCGCAGATGCATTCCGAATGTTGGCTGCATCATACGGAGAAGCTACTTTGGACCAAAGCAACGTTTATCGGTGGTACAAAATGTTCTCAGAAGGCCGAGGAGATGTGAACGACGAAAAGCGTGCCGGACGCCCGAGCACTTCAACAACAGAGGAAAAAATTGATGAAGTGAAGAAAATGGTATTGGCCAATCGTCGAATCACCCTTAGAGAAGTTAATGAGATGTTGGACTCTGTCCGCGACGACCCAAATTTGCCCCAGAGGGTCATAACTGGTGACGAATCGTGGGTTTATGGTTATGACGTAAAAATCAAAGCTCAATCATCGGCCTCAACAACCGCGCTGTTAGTTCTGCCTTCTCCAAACTGGATACAGGGGCAGAGCGAATGGGTCTGGTGGTGAACGAGGCAAAACGAAGTACCTCCTGTCTTCAAACAAACAGTCGGCGCACTCGCGTATCGGCACTCATGTCACTGTAGACAGCTATAATTTCCAGGTTGTAAAAGACTTCGTTTATTTAGGAACCAGCATTAATACCGATCAAAAATGGGCAAAAACAGCGTTTTTTGCACTTTTAGGTTAGGATATCTCAAAGTCCTGACGGGATAGAGCAATTTAAACCCCGGATTCGGATTCTACGCAAAAAATTACTTCGGAAATGACACTACACTTTTATAGAACATTCCGAACCCATTTTTTTGCAGACCTGTGTAATGATTAGAAAGGCATAAGCGGACGGACAAACATTTGTTTTATGAAATTAAATTTTATATTATAAATAAATTTATTGTTTTTGCAAAGAATAAAATGTTATTTATATGTTCTATAATGAAGAAAATGAAGTTAGAGCTGAAGTTAGTCTTGAGTGCTATTTATCTGTCTATTGCGGTAATTTGTTATTCATTTTGTGTAAATTCAGTAACTTTGGTGCTAGTTTAAAGTAAAATAATGTTCATTAAAGCTTTCCGGTATTAAAGTAAAAAAAAATTACTTTACATTACAGCTGATACAAAAAATATGAAAGCTGCATATTTTTATCCACACCAGATTTATTACTAAAAAGTGACAGCTAATGATGATAGATAATTTGTCTTGTGTTAAAAATTACAGCGCTAACTTAATAGAGGTTGAGAAAGCTAATAAAAATTGCTTTTGTTCAGGCTTTTTTTGTTTGCTTCCTAAAAACACTTCGAAAATTTTCATTAGGGAGTTTACTTTTTAACAATGCATACATAAACGCGCCTACATTTAAAAATTCGTATCTGTGTGGGTATACATTTTTTCTTAATTTTCAAAGCAGCACTTCAACTGATTGTTTGCCTTTAATTAGTGATTCTTTCCAATTTCATGGATTTCGTATATAGTATAACTACACAGATGTTGGTATTTATATATTTTATACTTACATACAAGTATGTATGCACAAATACATAATATAATTTGGCAGCCATTGACTTCTTGAGGGCCAGTCAGCCGCCTCATTTCACCATCTAATTCCATTTACGCTTCACCCTATCTACTTTTCTACCTCCACATACATATTTTCATTGAAACCAAAAGTGTATTTTGCTTACGTACAACTGCATAAAACCACTTTCATTTTCTCCATTAACTGTTGCATGTGTTATTATTGTAATTATTTTATACCATTGGCTGGTTGATCATTTCGTGTGGCAGCACTGCTGTCGGACTTGTGTTGTAAGTGAAAATAATTGCAGACAAAGCAATTTTTTCAAAGTTTTTCACATTTATAATTTATTATTTTTTCTGTATATTTTTATTGTATATTTTCTACAGACACTGTTACTGCACTTGAAGCAATAATTTTTTTAAGGCAGCGTAAGGCTTCGCATTGCATGTAACCAAATACTCCATTGCATATAAATGGGGAGAAATATACATAAATTATGATTTTGTTGTTGCTTTTTATTCTTTGCTTTTTAAACAATATGGCGTTGTTATTCCAAGTGTTTCGCTGATAATAAAAAATGAAAGTCATTAACATATCGATGGTTTTCGAGAAAAGTGACACAATTCAAAAATACAAAATACTGAGTTGGGACAGTTTTCTAGATAAGTGACGCGCCAATTCGATTACCTGACAAAACGACACTAACGCCATCTCTCAGAATTGCTTCAAGATTCGCTTATGACGCTTTTCCAGATAAAAATGTAAAAACTCTGTAGTTGATTTTTGCTTTTAACGGCAAAACTCCGAATTCGAGTTAATTTTGAGTTGTGTCGCTTTTCTCGAAAACCATCGATATATGTATATAAATAAATTTACATATATACTTCCATATAATATATATATACATATATGAACCAATAACCAAGAGGTAACGCACTTTTTATCCTGGAATCATATTGGGCCATGCTCTTGTTTTGGTGCGTATCGAAAACACTAAACTCATTTACCCAATAAAAAATCACTTTCAGTAGCATGATTCAGGACTTATAATATACCCAAAACTCAATACAACAAAAAGAAAACAAATAATATATAAAACAGAACTCAAATTTTTATTTAATGTATTTTGTTTTTATTTTTAATATATTATTTTTTTTACAATAATATTTAATTTTTAATATATTACAATATAATATATTTTTTAATATTTAAATTTTTATTTTTAGTATTAACAGTTTTTTATTTTTAATATATTAATTTTTTTATTTTTAATATATTATATTTTTTACAATTTACAATTTAATTTTTAATACATATATTACAATATATTTTTTTTAATATTTAAATTTTTATTTTTAGTATTAATTAACATTTTTTTATTTTTAATATTGTATATTATTTTTTATAAGAATACTTAATTTTTGTTTTATTTTTAATATATTAATTTTTAATCTATTAATTTTTTTAATATTTAATACTTAAAATTTTGTTTATTCTTTATTTTTAATATTTACATTTTTGTTTATTTTTAATATATTAATATATATTAATTTTTTTTATATTTTAATTTTTAATGTATTAAGTTTATTTATATTTTTAATACAATATTTATCTTTTTTTAATATTTAATAAATTTTCTAAAGAAAATAATCGTATCCTTAAAAACAAGCCTTTGTTGGGTTTGAGTTGCCGATTCAACTCGATCTGACTTGATTTGATTTAACTTGTATGTACAGTAATTTGTCATGCATTTGATTTGACATCAGATCCGATACAAGTCTATTTGATTTTATTTATATGGCTGCCTTGATTTGATCTCCCCTAATAAAATTAGGTCTTACTTGATTTGTCTTGGCCTGAGTTGTGTTGATTTTAATTGACTTGGCATGGCCACTGTGCTGGCCTTATTTTCGCGTGGCCTGAGTTGCTGTGATGACTTGACTGACTTGTGCTATTACCGTTGATTTGATTTGATTTGATTCCCTCGATTTTACTTGACCTGATTCTTTATTCTACAGATTTGATTTCACTTTATGACTTAATTTGATTTGACTGTATGGCATGATTTGATTTCTGTTTATGACTTGATTTGATTTCACTTTATGGCATGATTTGATTTCTCTTTATGACAATATTTCTCTTAATTATAAATCGACTTGAATTGACAATACGATAAGACTTGATATGATCTGATTTGATTTGCTCGACTTGACTGTATTCGAATTAGCTTGACTCTTCACCTGATGGCTTGATTTGTTTTGAATTCACTTCCACCAGACAGATTGATGTGATTTTAGTAAGCTTGTTTTAGCTATTCTACTTAACTTAATTTGACATGGAACAGAAGAATTGGAGGTTTGCACTTCGACCAGAAGATGTGTTGTACCTCTACTCATCACAATACCTCATCGAAACCCAGTTCCCTAAGTAAACCTAATATGCAGCTGAGTTGCGTTAAGTGTACGTGCCTTTCTTCTGGCTGCTACAGGTCGTGATGACTATTACTTCTTCTAGCTATGGCGTCGCAATCGTGAAGAACGTGTATTGAAGTTGATCGCAAAAAAGACAGAGCCTATACAGATAGCTGCGTAACTAGCAGTGACTTGTGAGAATCCCATTGAGCATCTCAGTTTGTCCTTAGGAAGGGTTATGAGTTGCATGAAGCTCTTTTGATTAAACGCTCCAGTAAGGACTTCGTCTGACGTAGTACCATTATTTGGTGCCAGCTTATATTTCTTCTTTGGTGATATGTTGTCTCAAGGCAAGGAATGACTGTGGTCCCATTAATAGCGAGACCGAATTAGTTTGACAACTTGACGCCTTGACTTAACCAAGTGGAGTTGATTTATATATGTACATATATGTATATATAATTGGCGCGTACACCCGTTTTGGGTGTTTGGCCGAGCTCCTCTTCCTATTTGTGCCATGCGTTTTGATTTTGTTCAACAAATGGAGGGACCTGCAGTTTCAGGCCGACTTCGGCAGATATTTTTTATAAGAAGCTTTTCATGGCAGAAATATACTCGGTGGTTTGCCATTGCCTGCCGAGGGGTGAATGCTATTAGAAAAAATTTTTTTTTTCTTAACTTTGGTGTTTCACCGAGATTCGAACCTACGTTCTCTCTACATTCCGAATGGTAGTCACGCACCAACCCATTCGGCTCCGGCGGCCGCCGGAGTTGATTTACTATGAATTAATTTGCCTTGGCCTAAGCTTACTTGATCTGATTTTTTTCTGACGACTTGATTCGATTTGAATCATTGATTTCCTACGCGTCGACAGGATTTAACCAACCCATTCGGCTCCGGCGGCCGCCGGAGTTGATTTACTATGAATTAATTTGCCTTGGCCTAAGCTTACTTGATCTGATTTTTTTCTGACGACTTGATTCGATTTGAATCATTGATTTCCTACGAGTCGACAGGATTTACAATGCGTGATTTGTCCTGATGGTTTGACTTGAGCTGGTTTGACGTGGTTTCGCATCAGTTGAGTATCTTATATCTTATATGTATATGGTTACCAAGGATGATAGGCTATCAGGTTTGACCAATCTGAAATGGTGAAAAACGAAATTATACGAGTAACTTCGGCTGCCACATCACCGAGGACTCGGCCGCAAAATTCTGCCCGCTCATTTCACACATATTCACACACTCGATCAGTCAGTTGAGACGGCAACGAAGTAATGGGTGTGTTGATTTGTTTTTTCATATATCACCAACACAATTGCAGTTTTTCATAAACAAACGGCCCCGGTCAACTGATTCGTTCAAATTCGCTGAGAGCCGGTTAACAGTCTGATCCTGGTCACACCTCTAAAAATCGTTTCACTATGGCCATCCCCTGTGTGACGTCAGCCAATCAGCTGATTTCTTCAAAAACACTGAGAGCCGGTACACGGTCTGATCTTGGCCACACCCATAAATCGTTTCACCATGTATGGATGCTCTGACTAGAGTTACCTCATTCTATTAAATTTACGCCTTACACAAATTTGCACCTTATTATACCAGAACTAATATAATACTGCATATTTAACAATTTGTGTTCAAATTCTGATTGAAAAGTGTGAAATTTGGTTGAAAATTGGATGAATGTTTAAAATTTTTGTACAAAGTTTGAAACATGAACTTGTGATTTTTGCAATACAACGAAATATATTTCTATAACAAAGTAATCAAATTTTAGTTAAAAAAAAAAAGAAAAAACGTATCCATATGTGGTGACCTTATGTCCACTATGTCGCTCATTTCAAGATCATATTTCAATAATTCAATCAACTAATTTATTTCTTGTTTGAAATGGCATTATTCACAGTACAAAAATGTCTTCTGCCAATCAGTTGCTTTTCTTCTTCAGCTTTAATCTGCGTATCGAAAGTTTTAATATATTGAGCGAAATTTTTCTTTTTGTACGAATCGAAAATTTCCAACCATGCATATGCTTGGTATACGAGTAGACACGGCCCATAGTTTTCCAATTTTTGTGGCCCTCTTTCGATGGATTTCCTTTCGTTACGCTACGGCTATTTTTTCATCAGAAAAATCAATTACAGCACAATATTCAATTAGTTGATGTTGCCGACAAAACTCATTTGTAAGTGGAAATGATTCAGTGCAGCGGAGTGCATGCCCGCACTCCTCACTGGCGCGATCGCCAATCCAACAAACTGGCAAATTGATGTGTTGTTTGTTATTTTTACGCTATTTTGTTTTGTTTTTCAATCTTTATTTTAAATTTTCTCAATTTTCATTATATTTCATCACTCATTATTGCTTTCCATGGTAATCGTTTAATCGTATTTTCAATTACTTTATTTACTCTTTGTATTTCGTTCTACTTATTTCCATTCGTCTTATAAAGACTGTTGTTGCTGTTAATCGTGATCACGCAAGTGAGCGTCGTCGGCAGTGTAAACACGATTCGCTTTGGTTTTGTTGTTTGACCCAGAAACTCTCGAATTCCATAGTCGGTACGAGTTCATCGCATTCAGTTGATTGACTGATATCCAACCACTGACTCACTTCGTATGGTATAACTGTTAGTTTGGCACATTGTGGGGTATGCAATGTGCACTTACACCTAATGACTTTTGCTGGTTCCACAACTGAGTGAGTTTGGAATGAAAGTGGCTTACGTCGATTTGTCGGACCATATTTGGTGTTTTGAAAGAGTTCAAATTGTAAATTTTTAGTCGATGAAATAATTAGAATTGTTATGAACAAATTTGTAAGAGAACACTTTTTTGCTATTGGTGTTTTCGATTTGATTACAAATTTAGCTTGAAAGCAGCAACTAATTTACTCTAATTTAATTGCATGATGTTGCCCATTTGACCAATAATCCCCCTAATATTAGTCTCATTCAGGTAGAAATTTTTGTGTTATCTAAATAACCATATTTTATAACAATAGCGATAACAAAAAAATGTTTTTCTATATGAATTTCTTCATATGCAGAATTATATAATTATTAACGTAAGGCTAAAAGAAACTAACACAGTTAGAGTTTAGTGAACCGAAAACTTTGGAAGAATATGCCACAAGAGAGAAGAGAAATGTGGACTGAACAATGAAAGAGAGGATGAAGACGAGTGAAGCACCGTACCCAACTCCTATCCTAAGCGCAAATTTCAATAACAGTATAAAATTTCGATTTCCACTTTGATGTTGAAATATTAAAAATTTGCTTCAAATAATGATCGCCCCACGGCATGCAACGCAAACCACCAACTGTTTTTCTACAATTTGTGGGCAATAAACATCAAGATGTATAGCACAAGTCCAGAAAGAGGTTTGGTCCAAAACTGGCGGTCTCTTATTTTATTATATGTATATTTGTGCTCATATACAGGGTCCGGCACGCGAAGTGTTTTAATTAAAAATTCCCAAAATATAGTTTGAAAAATTAATTACTTTTATTCAATTTAAAGTAAAAAATGTGTGAAAATAATACAAAATTAAGAATCAATTTACTTTTGCTCGATATGACCACCTTTTGCCTTTACTATGGCCTTGAGGCGGTCCAGAAGCGAATCGCAAGTTGCCCGAATGTGATTTGCAGGTATTTTGGCCTACTCGCGGACCATGACTTTTTTCAGCGCCTCGAGACTGGTGAGTCTTTTAATTCGGACCTGGCTCTCCAAATTGGCTTAAAGAGAATAATCCATCGTTTTATATATATATATAATTGGCGCGTACACCTGTTTTGGGTGTTCCCGAGCTCCTCCTCCTATTTGTAGCATGCGTTTTGATTTTGCTCCACAAATGGAGGGACCTGCAGTTTCAGGCCGACTCCGGCAGATATTTTTTAATATATAAGAAGATTTTCATGGCAGAAATACACTCGGAGGTTTGCCATTGCCTGCCGAGAGGTGAATGCTATTAGAAATTTTTTTTTCTTAACTTTGGTGTTCCACCGAGATTCGAACCTACGTTCTCTTTGTGAATTTCGAATGGTAGTCACGCACCAACCAATTCGGCTACGGCGGCCGCCCATCCATCCATCGGATTCGCGTCTGGTGAATTTTAAGAGCCATTGTGTGGACGTTATGAAGTTCGGAACGTTATTTTTTAGTCAATCTTCTTCAGTCAGTCTTCTGAGTTCTCTTGAAACGTCCATGATCTGCCACTGAAATGTTTGTCTGCCGACGGCTTCAAAGCAACCTTCAGAATACTTTCGCGGTAATATTTCGCATTTACCTTGACGCCAGGCTCGTTGAAAACGATTGAAGAGCGCCCATCTGCGATTACAGCTGCCCAAATCATTACCCAAATTCCCGTATGAATGGTCGGTCAAATAAACCCTATCGTTTTGTGGATTTACGAATTGCTCAATTTGAAAAATTTCCTCGTCAGAAAGCGCAATGTTCGGAAAATTTACCGGCTTTCGCAGTTGCTTCGCTCTCCCAAGTCCGACTTGTTGCTGCTTTGTGAGATCATGCGCCTTTTGGATCTTGTAATGTTTGACTTAGAGATCATTTTTCAGTATGCGGCGGATGCTAGAGTCAGATATTTTCAGTTCTTTCGCCATTTGATGGGCACTTCATCGGTGGTCGGGGATTTCGCTCAAGCCGCTTCTTCACTTTTTGAACTGTTTCACGTGACGTTGCAGTCTTTTGATGACCACCTCCATGACGTTTCGCGATGTTACCAGTATCATTGTAACGAGTAATGGTGCGATACACAAAGTCTTTATTTACTTTAAGGTGCTCGAACTCACGAACAATCGCTGGTTATGGTTTTCCAGCCAAATATAATGCAATCACACTCTAACGTTTGAAATCGATTACCGATTTTCTTTTTTCGCGTTTACTCTCCGCAAAATGCTTTCGTGCGCTTGTAAACAATACTCTGGACCAGGGGTGGGCAAAAGCCGGCCCGCGGGCCGGATCCGGCCCTCTTGCTAATTTTATCCGGCCCGTTGAAAAATTCCGCACATAAATTTTTTTAAACTCTTTTATGAGATTTTGTTGACATCAGCATTATTAGTGTGCGTACTGTATATATAATAGTCTTATCAAAATGGGCGGTCGGCTAACTACACTAGTGTGGACGATGTCGTGAGCTTGAAACAATCCTCGTGTGTTTCACACGGGTCGCTCGCGACGATCGCTCTCAGGGCGGTTTTTTCGTCAAACACAAAGGAGATCGCGCTAGGTTCGAAATGCCTGTGAGTCCGGCATATGCCATAGATGACTAGATGTGAAACTCTTTTTCTCGTGAGAGCGCTGAAAAATGTGCATTTTTTATAACATTTTCCAATATTGCCACACCGGTAGAAACATGAATTGGGTATTTTTGAATCAAAGGTCTGGAATTTTTAGTTTCCACACCACCATTGAAGTTAGTATTTAGTGTGCGGTTGCCCAATAGCCTTATATCACTCGTAAACACCTACATATACTAAAAATAAGCACAATCCGTACGAAATATGTACATAAATAAGCAAAAAATTTAAAAATTTATATGTAAATGAAATTATTTAAAACTGAAATACAAAAGTAATTTAATAGTAATAAAGTTATGAACCCGAAAAACATAAGTTATAATTAAAAACATGACTTAATTATAAAAGAAAAACTACATGATTTTCCTGAATTGCAAAATAGAGCTTGGCTAAACGATTTCTCATTTTTAGTAGATATCGTAAAATATTTGAATGAACTAAATATAAATCTACAAGGGAAAAAACAATTCGCTTTCAATATGCACTCAAACGTCAAAGCATTTATGACAAAACTAAGTTTATTTGCTGAAAACTTTAATAATAAATTATTAAATCATTTCCCCTCATTGCAAGCACGGCGAGAATCATTGAAAAATACAGATTTTTTTGAATATAGTACAATAACACAAGACCTGCATTCTGAATTCCAAAGAAGATTTCAAGATTTCAAAGCTATTGAAAAACCTTTATCATTAATTAGCCAACCTTTCAATTTCGATGTGCAAGAAGCCCCTGTTGAAATTCAACTAGAACTAATTCACTTACAATCAAATATTTTACTAAAAGAAAATTTTCACTCAAACGAATTGAGTGCTTTCTATGGCGCTTTGAATGATGAACATTTCAAAAATTTTTTGAACTATGTTCAAAAATACCTTGTTTTATTTGGTTCGACATATATTTGTGAAAGAACTAAATATCGATCACAAATTACTGACGAAAATCTACACTCGGTATTAAGGATTGCTGCAAGTGATTTGGAACTCAATTTTGAAGAAATAATGTCAGATGAACATTCGAGATTTCACGTTTCGCATTAACTTTAAATATTTATTTTACCGTTTGATGTTTTTCTTTTCTTTTTTGAATTCTATTTACTATTATATTTACGAAATGCAATATAAATGTTAAATTGTAATAACTATGTGTCAATATAAAATAATTTGTATCATCAAGACATAAATAAGTAACAAAATAAAATGTTTCATTGACTGGTTTATCTAATAGGCATTTATTTATAAAAATATTTCTTTAAAAATTATGTGACATATTTTATTCAAATTGAAATGATACTTAGTGTTTTTGTCAAAAAAAAAATTGGCAGGGAAAAAACTCCATCCAAAACATCCGCTTGTGCAAAGCATATGCGGTATAGTCCTCCGGCCCGGGAGACATTTTGAAAATTTCATTTTGGCCCGCGCTTTAAAGTATTTGCCCACCCCTGCTCTGGACTGTCATTTAGCCAACTAACAGACAGCTAATGCCCGTACAACAGCTGTGCGAGAGGGCTGAAGTTGGTTACACTTCGAGTGGCGGACCCCGTACAAGTATGTACGATTGAAACATCAAACGAGAATTTCCAGTGCATCCTTGCATTTCTGATGTCTGTGTGTGTAAATCGGCACTTTCTCTCTTGTCGCTTGGAAACATCGTGGTTTTTGAATCCTCCTAAAGCATTCATCTACTTACCTAACCACCCTGTGTTTCGATGCATTTACGTGTGGCATCTCACATTCTTTGCTTTAATCTGCGCTTTGTTGATTCTATAAATTTGTGTGCTTCAACCGCCAGAAAGCCACCATGAAAGTGGCGAAAGTCACCTTATATTAGTGTGAAAGTTGTTACAACCGTCTAATGAATAGTTTGGCGAACAATTTGGTATTTTAGTTTCCGTGGACTTTTACGTTCTTTTTATGAGATTTTCTCTGAGAAATTCCTAAACAAATGGTTATTTCATCACACTGCAACCGGACATAAACCTTTAACCCCACATCTCCTCTTTCAAACAAATGTGTTTTAACATCTGTCACATTTCTGTTTTGACCTTGTCACGTTTTCTCAAGTTGGCACCTTCGGGTCTTAACATTTCATTATCAAAATGGCATCAAGTAAATCAGTGCCCTGTATTCGCGCATCTAAACGGTCCGGTAAAATGAAAATTGCGTTGGCAAACTACGAGGTGATAGCTGATGTTAAGGCAGTGATAACAGGAAATTTGGTAAGACAGATTTGTTTTAACAGTGAAATTCGCTGCCTCCCCTGACGTTTCTGTTTTAATAGAGTTCTTTGAACATAATTTATGAAAGGTGTAGATGTGGGGAAAGAAAATATCCAACCAATTTAACTATCCATGCTCGCGCTATCCCATTACTATTTGTGCCTCCGTGACTAACATTCAGAGCGGGAAATTTGAGCGCGGTCATACTAACATTAGTTAATCCTGAAACGACTTAACTTATCCGCGTAAAATTCATATAAAATGGTGAACTTCAATGTTGAGGCTTATTTGTGTTTTTACTCCCAACTTGCAGTTCTGTTGGAATTTCATTTATTTATCTCTTCCTTTGAGCTACTTCCATAAATGTGCTGCTCAATTATACACAAGTGCAGATAAACATTTACGATTGCGAAGTCAAGTGCATAAAACATCAAGGTGTACATATATGTATGTATGTATGTATTTATACTGATAAATTAATTGGCAGAAGATTGACTGACAGCGAATCGAAAGCGAGTCGCTGCATTTTTAAAGCACAAAAGCCTCACGAAAAAATTGCTAAAGCAAATCGAGCAATCGCTGGCTCTTTTCGCTATCATGGAGAGCCAAGGAACGAAATGAGAATACAAATTACGGATCCGTATTGAAGTGCACGCGCTCGGCATATACATGAATTTATATATACATACATTTGATAAATATATCTGAATGCCTGCATAAAAAATGTAAACAAAACAAAATTCGCAAAGCAGTCAGCTGTGGCGTGCCTTTGCTGCCGCCATATTGAACTCCTTGAGGTTGTGTGGAAATATTACTTTGCTCAGCTATTTGGCATGATTTGTTGGCAATAACAAATGTGCGATCATGCATTTGTTAATACTTTTCGATTTGTTTTTCGTTAAATGAGGAAACACTCATACATACATATACATACGTATATACAAATTTCTTTGAAAATTGTTAGTTTATGATTTTGCATAACTAATTGAATTAACATGGCCAAGGTCGGACGGAATAGTATTTAGAATACATTCATTTATGGCTAACAATTCGTACATTTAATCTGTATAAATAAAAGAAAGTCATGTTAGTTACACTATTTATACCTAACTCGAGAACGGCTGAACCGATTTGGCTGAAAATTGGTGGAGAGGTTGCTTAGAACCAGGAGACGGACATAGGATATTTTTTATCCCATTCGAACGCGTTTCCGTGAAGTCACTTTAAAATGTGGTATAACAAAAACGCATCTAATATGGAACACCAAAACGCAAATGAGAGCTAAACGTCATTCTGTCTATGGTTAAGTAGAAAATTTGATAATATAAATTTTGTCAGAATGGCTCGACTTCGTGCTTCTCAATCACAAGAGCAAAGCGAGGCAGCCCGTGAAACGGCTCGGTTGGTAATGCGAAATCGTCGAGCGAATAACAGATATCAACAAGTAGATCATTTTCGACGCACAAGAAGAGAATTGTCAACTGCTGATTTGAATCGAGCAGCGTTTCGATATGATTGCAACACTCATTACTGCTTGCATCCTAGCGTTTGCATTGGGCCAATGCACGTTGTTTGCGAGTATTGTGGCGCATTGAAGTTTTTCGGAGAAACGCCCGGAGTGTGCTTTCTTAGTGGAGGAATGAAATTGCCATTATTGACTTTCTTGGAGGCGCAATGATTTTACTGTCTGCCAGTAATTCCAAGATCAACGGCTGCTGACGAAATCATCGAATCTATGGCGCTATGTGAAGAAACTTCAGCTGACAACAAAAATGAGAGTTGCATTACTTAATGACTATCGGTAATGGTCGAGTACCTGTCGACGAATCGAGCGGATTGATTTCATTTTCTCATTGAAAGACGAACTTATCAATAAAGTATTCCCAAACATCATTAATAACTACAAAAATAATGAATGGTTGAGTGAGCGATAATATAATAAAAAAACTAACTTAATAAAATCAAAAATCTGCTTTGTTATTGCCTCTAGGGCGGAACAAAGTTCGCCGGGTCAGCTAGTATTTATATAAAATAAAGTTTGATAAAATGTAATATTTTCCTTATTTCAGACTACACAAATGTCAAGGCATCAAAAAAAAACATAGCAAGAAATCACGAAGCATAAAATTAGCAAACAAACGCAAATTTTACGTCATTCGCAACAATTTAGGTTTTTCTTTTTCAGCAAGCAAATAAAAATGCGTCTAAATAAAAGAAATAAAAAGAAGAAATTTATTAACATTAGTAATATGTTTGACTGCAGTCTGCACACTTTTTGGAGCAATTAAAAAAATGAGCATTGCTAAGAAAAAAAAAAATAATTCTTTGCATGACCTTGGCCGATGATGAGTTGCACAAAAAAATATGTAGAATAAAAATAAATAACAAACGCCAAACAAACAAATGAAAATGAAAATTTTCAATTAATTGAAAATGAGTTCATGCGCTGAATGAGCAAAGGCACTGCAAAGCGCAACGTTTTGTGATATTCTCTATTGCTAGTAGAAAATAAAAACAAATTGCCAAGAGTTTCGCACTGAAATTTCACTGCCATTTCTTGTCGAGCGTCAGTGTTTGCACAACAAATGGGTACGAAACATGAGAGCAATGTAAAAAGCGTGCATGTTTATTTGGCAACAAGGAAAATATCAGTAGAACAAAGTCTTCAAATTTTACTGTTTGTGCTTCAATGCACTAATAACGGTGTAATATTTAAATGGGGCGAATTCCTATTGTACCATGGCTTTTTAGCTTTTAACTGTTATATTTCTTTTTATTCCAATAAAACAAATAATTATCCAATGAGATCAGCCCCAAACGTTACACGATAGTGTCTAAAAAGAAATACCTATACCCTACACCTTTGTGTATCCGCACTAAACATCTGTACATATTTTTTCTGTTTGCTTTTTATTCTGACAACTGCCTCAAACAAAGAATCACGCTTAATAACTTACATATGTACAGTGGCTCAATAAAGAACCCAGACACCCAAGTGATATGGTTTTAAATTGAAAAATATATATTAAAATGCAAATCTAATGCGTTTATGGGTCACATTCATTTACGTTCTTCAAGCGTATTTTTCGAAACTACAAAAAACATAAACAAACTTCAACGTATTCGTACATAGAAAATACAAACATAAAAACTTAGCAAAATACATGACAAAACAGAACTCAGACTTTTATATAAAGTAGAGTTAGACAAATAATAATAATTAAAAAACAATATAATTGATAATTAGCCGGCAAGCATTTATTTTTTATCACAGCATTCAGTCTTCTTGGCATAGATTCGACCAGCTTCTTGTCTATTAAAGGATCTACCCACCCCCATGTTTACCATAACTGTCGGACGTAAGCTTTTTTATTAGCAACTCTTCATTAGCTCTTCTCCACAAATATGATTGTCCGTCTGACATAAATATGTTAATCTTGCTTTTATCTGGAAATAAAAGGTGCCTCCAGAAGAAGTCGAAATCCGTATTCCCATCACGCTTTGCAAATTGCATACTCTTGCGTCGGTTAATCTCGTTGATGAAAGGTTTTTTTCGTGCAACTCTTCAATTATTTTTTAAATTATTCTTTCGCAACACTATACGTATACTTTTGGGGTTTCAGTTAATATTAAGGTTTTGGGCGACTTCTATTGCGAGTTTAGGAACGCTCAAATTTGGATGTTTCTTAATTTGTTGCACTAGTCACCTTTCATATGCATCCGAAAACTGTTATGGTCGTCCCGATTTCTTCTTATTTTGCACGGATTTGGTTTCTTTGAAACATCTCATCACGTTGTACACAGCCGTTCGGGATCTATCCACTATTTCTCCGATTTCCCGAACTGTTTTGCCCTTTCTTTGATGACTAATAATTAAATTTCAGACTGCCATTGTGCTTTGTCCACTTATATGTTTGTTTGGACATTCAACAAAACACGGCTGAAATTTTATTTTATGTTTAATACATTGGGCTCTTTCTTTGCACTGCTCTACCGAGAGCAAATTAATTGTGAGATTCCCCGTTTTAAAGTGCCAAACAATCGCAATAATGTCAGATGTCCGACTTCTTTTTTGACACTAATTTAGCGAATGCTGCATGATACATTTTTTATAACAAGGATGTAATGGATTTGTAAATTATTATTACTTTTTTTAAAATCCCATTTAATGAATACCCAATAGAAAGATATAAAAATATTTAACTTGCATTTCTTCGAAAAATTTCGAATTTGAATCTGCATGCCAAGTATGTCCGAGTTCTTTATTGAGCCACTGTATATATGTATGTATATAATTGGCGCTTACACCCTTTTTGGGTGTTTGGCCGTCTTGCGTTTGCGTCTTGATGTTGTTCCACAAATGGGGACAGATATTTTGTTATGAGGAGCTTTTTCATGGCAGAAATACATTCAGAGGTTTGCCATTACAGGCCGAAGGTCGACCGCTATTAGAAAAAACTTCTTCTTCATTTTGGAGATTCGAAACTATGTACTCCGAATTCCGAATGGAAGTCACGCGCCAACTCATTCGGCTACGGTGGCCGTCGCTTAAGCGGTTATATACAGTTAGAAGGCCGAAAAAGCGAATTTTGCAGAATTTTTTCTGAGAAAACTTTTAAATAATAATAAATAAGCAAACTAAATTTTTTTGACAAAATAGGGGTTTCTCAAAAAAAAACAAAAATCGATTTTTGACCAAAATTTCGACCTTAAATTGGTTATTAAAAAATATATATATCGGGGAGAAAAAATCTTCGATCAATTACTAAAAAATATATTTAAGAAGCTCGTGTTAAAATTTGAGACTAATCGATTCAGCTATTTGCGAGTAATGTTGGTCACCGACTTTGAAAACACCATTTTGAGAAAAACGCACTGCCGCTCCGGCAGCAAGCACTATGAAACGCCTTTTCAAATTTGCGTGTAATTTCGAAAATATCAACCGGAACGATATAAAATTTTCTGTGTATTCTTAAATATTTGCACATTAAGAAAAAAATCTATTTTTTGAAAATTCTAACTGCATATAACCCCTAGAGGATTAAATAGGATAAAATCTCACTATTGTTGTGTTTGGAATAAAAAATCATCAGCTGAGTTATGAGATGTACCTTAGGTTGTAAGTTAGAATCAACTTGGGCGTCAATGCATAACGCAAACGCCTAGTTTTGGTTTGCCCTCTAATGCGCGAAAGCTTTTAAGCCAATCTTTATTGCACCGCAGTTACCCTTTTATGCTGTAAATCATTTCAGGAAAACATCACATAAATTTCTTTGCTTACTTCTATAGTTTCTTGCATTACATTGTCGCCGTTTTCTGTGCTCTTTTCCACATCTCAACTTTTAATTTTCTCAACAAATATTTTTCTGCTCGCCTCATTTGCGTTTTTGCTTGCCATCTTTACTTTGTCGCGATCGTGCTGCCGCGATCATTGTGCCAATTTTTGCTGCGCTCTCTTTTATTTTCCCCCTCCCTCTTCACATTGTCGTTCGAACGCTTGCTTCTTGCTATACCGCATGCGAACTTCGCAAGTTTCTATTTGAATACGCGTACCTACATACAAATGTAGGTATGTAGCACTTGAGCAATCGCGTTTTATGGCAAAGTTTTTGCAAATTATTTGCAATCTCCTACATTCCATTTGCATTGGCGCGTATTTACCAACCATATAAAGCGATAGCAATAAGTGAAATAATATGAAATAAAAACAAAAACAAAACGCATTACCTACCTACATAAAGATATGTATGTACGAGTAGGTATTTAAGCGTCACGTATCGCCTTCATGCGGGTATCTTGTCGATTTTGTGCAAAGAAGAAATGAACTGGAAACGCTATTCACTCGTTCGGCACGATTTGTGTAAGCGCGACAAGTGCGGTGGTTCATGGCTCGACTACCCACCCAACAACAGTTAATTGCTTCATATTTGCGCTGTGTTTAAATTAGTATATACAACACCTTTGTGTGTTTCCAATCTCATTTAGGCCATTTTCAATTCATCAGTTATTTGCGGTTCTTTCGAAAATAAACCGCACATGACTAAGCGTTACTGCCTAAAAGGAGCCAAGCCCATTGCGCATACACCCGCTTTTGCTATATAGCAGTCACTGCAGCTTGGGCGTTGCTCACTCTTTGTTACGTAGTTGTTTTATTAGTAAAAAATATGTAAATATTTCCCTTACTATTAAAATTTTCTCATGCGCTATCAGCAATCTACTACATGCATACATTCGCTAAACACAAATCTTCCCTAGTTTCTTTTTTTAGATTTCCATTCTTTTCACATAACTTGTGACCGGTGGTTGTTTAGCACTTTTTTCCTTAAAATTCAATTTTTTTTTTCACTCCTCCATTTGTTTAGTTTTTGTATCGCCTTTTCTCAACTATTTTTGCCCATTAAGTGGTTGGACTTGCTTTGCGAATTTCGCTTTTTCTAATTGTCAAGGCTGTTGAAATATGACGTATGCACTCTTATGTATTTGTGCACACATTACTCTGGTATTCTATATATGTATATATGTATGTGTTGGTCATAAATCGATATCGCTTATCTGGCATGAAGGGCGCGCTTACTAAATTTCTATTAGAGTATTGGATTTGCAATTTGTTTAATTTGTTGACAAACACCTCCATCCTCGCCTTATCATTCGTCTTTTTTCAAGTGCTTTTTAGTACCATAATCTCTTTATGCTGTACATTTCCGGTTTTCGTCATTATTACATTCATAGATATATTCATATAGATACATATATATCGGCCGCCGTATCCGAATGGGTTGGTGCGTGACTCGAGAATAAAGAAAAAGTTTGTTTAGAGTTCGCCCCTCGGCAGGCAATGGCAAACCTCCGAGTGTATTTCTACTTTGAAAAAGCTCCCCATTAAAAACGGCTTAAATGGTCGCTCCACAAATAGGAGGAGGGGCTCGGTCAAACACCCTTCATCTGCTATATTCGCCGTGACCGAAAGGTTCTTAAATCTTCCACAGCATATTTCTCTTAAGTCAAAAATAAACTTTCCGCACTATTTCATGTCAAACCAAACATGAGCCGGGTGATTTATGTTTATGCTGTAGGAGAGACGATCGTGTTTTTAAGACATAAGCGAAGGCAAGTCATTATCTTTCGTAGGCAACAGTTTAGGGAGGATTGCAATGATTGTGATACGCTTGTTGTTAAGTTCCATGTTGCACATCCATACAGAACTACCGACTTCACGTTGGATCAAATATTTTTTTTGTGTGTCTGGAGATGTGGGTGATCTACATACCTTGTCTATCATGCCAAATGCAACGCGTCCCTGAGATATTCGGTTGCGTATGTCAGTTGTTGATCTGCCGTTTTTTGAAATTGTGAAAAGGCGAGAGGTCTTCGATGCGTTAGAATGGAAAAACTAATAATAATTAAACTTTACTTTAATTTGTATTAGCTTGCATGAGAAAAGATAAATCATCTTCTGAAATCTTATTACAGGATCCGGCACTCGAAGTGTAACCAACTTCAGACCTCTCGCGCAGCTAATGCACGGGCATCAGTTGTCTGTTAGTTGGCTAAATGACAGTCCAGAGTATTGTTTACAAGCGCACGAAAGCATTTTGCCGAAAGTAAACGCGAAAAAAAAAATCAGTAATGGATTTCAAACATAAGAGTGTGATTGCATTATATTTGGCTGGAAAACCACAACCAGCGATTGTTCGTCAGCTCGAGCACCTTAAAGTAAATAAAGACTTTGTGTATCGCACTATTACTCGTTACAATGATACGCCATGGAGGTGGTCATCAAAAGACTGCAACGTCACATGAAATGGTTCAAAAAGTGAAGAAGCGACTTGAGCGAAATCCCCGACCCCCGATGAAGAGCCCATCAAATGGCGAAAGAACTGAAAATATCTGACTGTAGCATCCGCCTCATACTGAAAAATGATCTAAAAGTCAAGCCTTATAAGATCCAAAAGGCGCAACAAATCAAACTTGAGAGAGCGAAGCAGTTGCTTCGCTTGGCCGAAAGCGGTCAATTTTCCGAACATTGTGTTTTCTGATGAGAAATTTTTCAAATTGAGCAATTCGTAAACTCCCAAAACGATAGGGTTTATTTGACCGACCGTTCATACCAGCAGGCAACACCCGCCACAGGTAATGGTTTGGGCCGCCGCAACCGCAGATGGGCGCTCTCTAATCGTGCCTGGCGTCAAGGTAAATGCGAAATATTATCGGGAAAGTATTCTGGAGATTGCTTGGAAGCCGTGCGCAGACAAACATTTCGGTGGTAGACCATGGACGTTTCAATAGAACTCAACACCGTTTCTCAAAGCGTGAGTGAACCAAGAATGGCTAAAAAACCATGTTCCGGACTTCATAACGTCCACACAATGGCTCTCAAATTCACCAGACGCGAATCTAATGGATCTCCGTTCTCGTTGGGCCATTTTGAGAGCAAGGTCCGATCTAAACGGTTTACCAGACTCGAGGAGTTGAAAAGAGCCATTGTCCGCGAGTGGGCCAAAATACCTGCATGTCACATTCGGCAGCTTGTGATTCATTTCTGGACCTTCTCAAGGCCATAGTCAAGGCTCAAGGTAGTCATATCGAGCAAAAGTAAATAGATTCTTAATTTTGTATTATTTTCACACATTTTTTACTTTGAATTTAATAAAAGTAATTCTCCAAACTAAATTTATGAAATTTTTAATTGGTTACACTTCGAGTGCCGGACCCTGTAGTAAAAAGTTATTCAAAAATAAAACAAGTTGGATGATTAATTTTGTGCCACCTTGTATTTATATTCACACATAAAAGTGTAGTTATTTAAAGTTGTTTTTTATGAGGTTATTCGTATCTTTTTACGATTACTTGTTTTTCTTTTTCATGCTTCTTTTTTCCCCGCTATTAAGCTGAAACGATTGCATTGTTTTCAGTGACTGGTGTTGCGTTGCTCTGATGAGTGGGAGAAACCGAAGCTGGGTGGTTGCTTTTAAACATTAGCTCTTGCCGTGCCCTATTACATTGCAAGGTGCTGATTACACTGGTGTATTTGCTAGACTGCCTTCGACGCTTGTGAAGCCTTCTTGTTTTCAGCAAATAGCCTTGAATCACTTTTCATTTGCTTATCGATTTTGGGTTTTAAAGCTTGCAAAAAGAATAATAAAGCATAAAAAAGATTCACGCCAAATAAGTGGCAAATAAGGTGAAAGAGACTGCAAGATCGTGGCCCATGCGACTTGCACATATTTAAGTGGCTCAATGGAGCGAGGAAATAATTAATAAAATGTGTGCGTGTTCGTTTTAGTGATTTTTATTTTATATTATTTTTTTTCGAATAACACAGGCCGACAAAATTTAACCAACATTCAGACCCAGAAACCAGACTATATATTTCCGAAGGTTTATGATGCGCTGAATCCAAATCTGGCCTCAGAATTGCTCTATCAGCTCTGGTTTTCGAGATATCCTAACCTAAAAGTGCAAAAAACCTCATTTTTGCCCATATTTGAGGTTATGTAGCCTTGCAGATGTTTTCTTTCACCAAAATTAAAGGATGGCATCTTTAAATACAATCCTTCTTTTTTCAAATGGCGTTTTGTTTGCTCAAATATCATTTTTTTCGCAGAGATATCGCATTTTGAAATTTTCATGTTTTTTTTTGTATTTTTTGCACTTTTAGGTTAGGATATCTCGAAAACCAGAGCTGATAGAGCAATTCTGAGGCCAGATTTGGATTCAGCGCATCATAAACCTTCGGAAATATATAGTCTGGTTTCTGGGTCTGAATGTTGGTTAAATTTTGTCGGCCTAGTTCCATTAAACACGAAAGATACGATTATCGTAAAAACTCAAACTAATAAATTAATTTTAGTTATCAATCCGAATTTTGCATGGACAGAGAAGCAGATATTAGTTTAAATTATTTCGGATACTTTTCCTTGTAGACTAGTGTAATCACATCGAATTGGGTTCCAGTAAACACGGACGAATGAGTCAAGCAGCAAGCGACGAATGAGTCAAGTCAGAACAGTGAAGTTATTTCGAGTTTCCTACTTGCAAGGATGATAGATTACAAGGTTGGCCATACGAAGCAAAATTGTGGGAGTCATTTCTCAAGTATTCTTACGCTCGCCCAATCAGTCGTTGCTCAGATGGCAACTAAGTAAAATGACCAATGGCTGCGTTGACTTTTTCTTATATCATCAACACAGCCTTAGTTTTGCCGTAAACAAACCGCCGTCGCATCCCCTTTTACGTCAGCGAATCAGCTGATTCCTTCAAAATCGCTGAGAGCCGATTAACGTTGATTAACTAATGTTAGCCACGCCTACCGAATTCTGTTCATCAAGCCTTACTTCCAGTAGTGAAGGGAAAGGCCAGTATAGCTACTATCCATTGACGAAACTACTTCGGCACTTGCAGAATATCGGGCGTTTTGCTTGACCAATCATACGATGAAAAAAAAACACGAGTTACTCGTTACATAAATACCAGCGTTAGGTAATTGGTGAACTGCCCGCTTGCTTCAAAGGCCAAACTTGAGAATTTCGAAAAGTAAGTTCCGATAGTAAGTTTATTTTTCGGAAAGGTGACTCGTATCTCAACTTCCTTAACGTTTGGCATTTTGCTACTTTTCATCTATTGCAAAACGAAAAAAAAAAAAAGATTATTCACCGTCTCACAACTAACCCGCCGCAATTCTTACAAGAATAAAAAAATAGAAAGAAATGATTCGAACGTACACAGATCGATATCGGTGAAAAATTTTTGAAAGCGTGACTCAAAAAATCAATGTGTCGTTAATGACATTTGATTGATATTTTTTTGTGTGGGAGAGTGGCGGTTGCTGTTTAAATGCTCGCCCTTGGTAGTATATAAATCTGGGTAATTTTTGAACGCACGTTTGACAACTATTCCATGAGGAATGAACACTTCCAATGCAAGATTAGTGAGTTGAAATTAACTTAAATTAAATGTTTCTCTTTCTGAAGACTATTCAATCGAAATTCTTTGAAAAAAAGGTTGAAGATATCTTTCTTAAATAAACTTTTCGGTAAATAGGCTGTAAAGTAAAAAAAATTAATATCACCATTATTCGGAAAATCAGTTGTCTTGCCAAGTCTAACCGCACTATAAGAAGCTCTTCTTATGCGTACGTCCAGTACTGCAAGAAGTGCTCGTGAAGTTTCTGTGTAACCTCTTTTTCGAGAGTCCGGACTGTCTAGGTATGGTCTCGTGGGACGAGATTGCACAGAAGTTCGGGATAGTTCAACTGCAGGTTAGGGTATGACTGCTAAAAGGGTACTTTTTTTTTAATATTAAAATGGGTCTTTATGGCATCCAGGTGATCTTTTTGTATGCGTGTATTTTAATTTTTTCTCTTAATTGTGTTGTATACCTACTAAGAAATGAAGAACTGGCACAAACGAAATTTTCATTTAATTCACACTCATCTCTACACTCTCGTCACTGACGGCTTATATTATCTTAGCATTTTTAGCAAACCACCACAGTCCATGAAAAAAAAATGTATTTTAATTACAATCAATTAACATTTGCCTCACACACACATGCATACATACATACCTATCTATTTATGAATTAAAAATATCGAATTTATTTTTTTGCTTTTCAGCATTTTTTGGCAGCGTCCAGCAACGCTTTTGAACGCTTCGCGATTCATAAACAAAGAACGGCAACATGTCCGCAGCAGTCGCAACCTCGCAAACGACAACAAGAACAAAAACTGTAAACAATGCACCGTCACCTACAAGGAATAACAACAATAATATAGTCAAAACAACAGCAAAAGTTTCAACCTCTAATGTCGATACGACGAACAAAGCCAGCAAAGGCAACAATAACAATAATAACAACAGTAACAATAAAAGCAACACTACTAATAACACCAGCGGCACCGGTGGTGGCAACGACAATAACGAAAGTAACAACAGCAAACAGCAACGTCTCAAGTATATTGCGAATGTAGTGCGCGCCCTAGTGACGTCACGTAAGCCGCCGTGCAAGTTGCGCGAAGTATTACGCGAGTATCCGGAAATCGAAGGCGAACCATTGAATTTTCGTAAGCTCGGCTATCCATCGGCCAGGGATCTGCTAAAGGCGACAGGCGAATTCAATTTTATGCAATATGGCGAAGAGGTGAGTGGAGAGTGTGAAATTTATGTAATTTAATTTCCTAGATAGCAAATGAAAAACTAGAAACTCATGAAACTGAGATTTTTGTGCCTTTATTAGCGAGTTTTTTGTGTAATTTTGATGTTTCTAACTTCCGGGAACTTACTGCCAAAACGCCGCACGTAAACCACTTCATTACCGGAGCAGTGCAATAGGAACTAAATAGGAAACGGGAAGAAGAAGAAAATTTTAAATTCTTTTCATTCGAGAATTTCACCTTGTGTACATTGATTTTCAACTTAAACGAAACTTTTCGAACAACTGCATGTTCAAAATAATTCCAATTATAAATGTTGACTATTTGAAGATTTTGGTTAAAAAAAAAATAAATAAATAATAATAGGAAATTAGAAGATAACGCACCGGAATTTATTAAGTTTAAAAAATAAAAATTACAACTGAAAACTTCAAAATTCATGTTTCATAGTTTGTAAAAGTTGTGTATTTGTGTAGTTATTTTTTGTATCGAGTTTTTTTTTAAGAAAAGTTATTAAGGTTAGTAAAAATATAAAGAAGGAACATTTTTAATGTTATTTTGTTTAATTTTTTTATTTGATTTTTTTTAACAGCAGTTATTAAGATTAGTAAAAATGTTAATGAGAAACAGTTTTATTGTCGTTTGCTTTTTTGAAATTTTTTTAAACAGAAGTTATTAAAATTGGTAAAAATATTAACAAGGAAAAGTTTTAATGCTTTTTGTTTGTTTTTAAGGCTTGATGTAATAAGAAACATTTTAAATGTTGTTTTTTTTTTGGAAACTTTTTTTTAACAGAAGTTATTAAGATTAGGAAAAATATTAAGAAGAACATTTTTAATATTTTTTTTCTTTGAAAATTGTTTTTTATTTAAAAAAATTTTTTTAACAAAAGTTATTCAGATTAGTAAAAATATTAATAAGAAACAGTTTTAATATTTTTTTGTTTTGAATTTCTTTTTTAACAGAAGTTATTAAGAATAGTAAAAATATTAATTATTTTTTTGAAAATTTTTTTTTAACACAAGTTATTAAGATTAGTAAAAAATATTAACAAAAAACATTTTTAATGATTTTAATTTTTTTTTTTAATTTTTTTTTTAGCGAAGGTTATAAAGATTAGTAAAAATATTAAGAAGGAATATTTTTAATGATTTTCATTTTTTGAAATTTTTTGTTTAACAGAAGTTATTAAGACTAGTAAAAATGTGAAGAAAAAACATTTTTAATGTTATTTTCTTTTAATTTTTTTTTAACAGAAGTTATTAAGATTAGTAAAGATAGTAACAAGGAAGTTTTTGTTATTAAAATTTGTTGTGGGTTTTTAGATAAAGAATATTTTAAATTTTCATTGCACATTTGTTTTTGTTTTTCTAAGAATTATAGGTTAGTTTGTAAGGTTAGAATTTTGTTGTTGTTGCTTTTATAAGGATTTTAGCAGGCGTTATTGTGGTTTGCAAGTTAGGTTTTAGACGATGAGCAACCTTATTTTTTTTTTTAAATGGCGACGATAGATTAGGGTTTTTAGGTCAGCTTTTAAAGGGTGGTCTAGAGCTCGAAAATTTAAGGTATTTTCACGAATTTTTTTTTTTTTTAATAAAAAAATGAAAAACGATATTTAAATTTTTTAGGCTTTTTTTTAACTTCTTTTACATACAAAAATGAAAACAATTTTTGTTTTTTATTTTAATAATTTAAAAAGTGGTGCTGAAGTTGACCCTCAAACCCGCAAAATTGGACTTGGACAGTGTTGCCCCTTTTGGCTCTTCTATTTATCTGAAACACAAAAAGCAATGAATTATTAATCAGTAAGGCTGCAGCTATGGCGCGGTTTTGAATTTGACGCTCTAAAATCGCTTTTTTCAGTTTTTAAATAAAAAAATATATAAATTATTGAAATAATAATATGATTCTAGTACGGGCGATAGTAAATGTTGTGAGCAACATATTACAATTTCAGACGCTTGCGGTTGAATAGTGTTTTTTTTTTTTATTTTTTAACAAAACCAGACTGAAAAAAGACGTTTCGAGATAAATCAGTTTAAAGTTTGAGGCAAAGGAGTGATAATATTGAAAATTTCGGCATGAAAATTTCAGAGTATATTCTTAAGATACTATACTTTCGAAATATCGAAAAAACAAAAAAATCGATTTTTTGAAATTTATAGGACGCCGGGGAGTCCCCTTAAACGATGAACAATTAAACATTTTATTTTTTTATGAAAGTAGAATTTATTAATATTTATATGTTAAGTTTTAGATTGTGAATATTTCTTTGTATTATAATATATTTTTTTATAATATTTGCGAATTTTTGTAATTTAAATAGTTAATAAACATAAACTAGCTCAGTTAAAGGGTTTTTAAAAAAATAGTTTGTTTATTTTCGCATTTTTCGTTTGTGAGATCAAGGCCGGTTTAACAATAAACAAAAAATTAAATTATTGCCATTATTTATTTGTCGATATTTCGACCTCAATTATTAGTCGTTTTCTAATCTAGTTCGTGTTGGTTGTCCTTTTTTATCTCTTAAACTTAAAATCCTCTGTGTATCTGTGTTTACTTTGTATGGAAAACAATAACAGTTGTATATGCCCTTATGGATGGATAAACTCTCGCTTTAGTATGTTATATGTTGATGATCTTCCGGATGATTTTTTCCCGCTTGTTCACTCTTCTCGGGATTATAGGGCCTCGACAAGACATTTGTCTTGCGTTGGTTACAATAATCTATTTGATTTCTCACAGGTAATTAGAATGCCGCTACCAGTCCTAAACTTAGGAACAACGCCTTCTTACTGCTTGGAGCGCCATCTGTGTTTTACAGTTTTCTGCCAGAAGGATCGCACAGATGGTTGAGCAGTTCGCTAAATTTGGTGTGTCTGCGCTATTACCGCGGTTGCCCGCTCCAGATGATTAATCCAGTTAAAAAACATTCAGCTTATGTTATAAAGTAACTTTTTTTCCAAAAAATCGTTTTCTTTAAATACTAAGTACGCCCAAATCGAGTATACTCAATAAAGCATCGTGTGTTTTTTAAGAATTTGAGAACTTATAAACTAAACAGAAATATTGTTGAAATTAACTGTTTTTTATTGCAATCTAGTAGATAATTTCATAACATTTATTTTTTGAATATGATATCCGGAATATGTCCGCCGCAGCTACGAGTTACATGGTTCAGTTTTTGACTACTTTTTCTAGTAAATCTGAATTATAAATAAAAATGAAATGAAATGAAAATAAATTCAATTCTTGGACGAGCTGTATTTTATAGGCACGTAAACCAAGAACCTTCGATAAAAGTTTTCACGTAGTCGAAGGACAAAGGCCAACAAGTTGAGATTGATGACAAATAGAAATTTCGTCATTTTCTTCAACACCTCACTCGATGAACTTGCACGAACAGATTTTTTTTTTTTTTTTTCACCGTAAATTTCCACAATTTCGAAGCGTTGTTCTGCCGTTAAACGATTCATGATGACTTGCAAAATGACATGTAAACAGTTTGGCATTCTCAGCCGTCCAAGCGTATTTATCGATATCGTTAGTTCTCATAGAGCTAAAAAAATACTAATAATATTCTTTTTTCGTCCAAGATGAAAACCAACTTTTTAATCGCAAGCAACTTCCACTGCATTCTATTTTTGCGGACAATTCGTTCACTTTTTTTTCTAACTTCATTCTTCTTGTATACTAATTTACTCACCCTGTGCCTTTTGTTCTCCGTCACATAGTCGAAATTCAAGTCTTATTGTCTCTTTAAAATTGTTTGCTCTGCTCATCTGCTTTTTGCTACACGCTTTTGTGGCAGTGCATCCCCAAGACGCAGCCAGTTTGTCTGTGCCGTTTCTTTCGAAAGTTTTCTAAAAATATACAGTTCTAGTGCAACGAACTTTGGCCCCTGAAGAGTGTAGAATATTTACATAATAAATACAAACCTCATATGGATGTATAAACATATGTACATAAAATATTTATTTGCCTAAAATTGAAGTGCTTAAATATCACGAAAAGTTAAGTATTTTTCACCGCCAACTATTCATGCAAAGTTATTATATATTTAAATAAAAAAAAAAAACATTCAAACAGCTGTCAGTGGCGGCTATTTAAGGTCAGTTACAAAACAAGAGCAAATGTGCTCGAAAATGTTAAGTTCAAAAGCATTGTAAAAATATTTGTCGAATTACTGCATAGTGTGAGTGAAAGAGAGCTTTTATTTTGTTGTTTTATTTTATACATTACTGCAATTGATCACTTTCGATGATCAACATTTGAATAACCTCTCTGAGTATGGTTTTGATTTTCCTTTTCAAATAGTTTTTCCTCTCCATTACATTCGCATCGTTTTCTCATTCTAATTTAAATTCTCGCTCTTTCTCCCTTCATTTGCTACAGACATACATAAATGCCATACCTAGCCAAAAATCAGCGCACATCTCGTCGATGGTGAAACAGCAGAAGGCGAGCAAATCGACACGGATTACAGTGGCACCACAAGTGAGACAACCGAAACGCTCCGATCAGAGTTGGAATAAGAGCAGCTACTCATCAAACGTCTTCCAGCGCTTGCCGGCGACGGGTCAGCAGCAGCAGCAGCAGCGTTGGCGTAGTAACGTGAACACTGCCGCAACGGGGGCTGGTGATCGCAACAATAACAATTCGCAGCAGCAAAACAATAATAATCGCAATAGCACAGGGGTTGCCGGACAGCAACAGCAACAACAGAAAGAGAAAACGCAACAGCAAAAGCAAACACAATCGCAACCAAAAACACAGCAACAACCACAACAGCAGGCACCAAAGTCACCACAGAAGACTCAGCAACAACCACAAAAATCTCAGCAGCAACAGCAAAAACAACAAACGCAACAGCAGCAGCAGCCTGCTTTGCAGCGTCAGAAGTCAGTCGGCTCAACGAATAAATCTAGCGGCGGTAGCGAAAAGAAAGATCTGCGCGAAATGTTGAATGCGAAGTCGGCGCAACAGCAAGCCAATGGCGGCATAGCCAACAACGGCAATCAGGTGCCTACCTCAACAGATCTGCGCGAACGCTTGAATGCTAAGAGGCAACAACAACAACAACAACAGCAGCAGCAACATCAACCACAGCAGCAAAAACAGTCATCTGCAGCCGAGCAGCAGAAATCATCGCCGCGTCCGATTTTGGGGCAGAATAACAATTCGGCGATTGCCATTGCTTCGACATTGATATTGGCGCAGCGCGAACAAAAGTTGCAGGAGCAGCATCAACAGCAACGCGCACAGCTGTTGGCGGCGCAACAATTACGTCAGCAGCAGCAACAGCTAATACAAAAAAATTTGCTGCATCAACAACAATTACAAATGCAGGCGCAACAGCAGCTGCAGGCACAACAGCAATTGCAAGCGCAACAAGAACAACAACAACAATCGCAGCCGCGGCCATTGATGAGCATTAGCGTTGCGAAGCCTGGTGTGGGCGTTGGTTCAGTGCAGGATCGCTTGCGCATAGGTATTAATAATAATAACAACCACAATGGAAATAGTTATGCGGCGTCGACAAATGGCAGCAACACGCCAGAAACGTCACCAGCGCTGTCATCTACCGGCTCTGACAAGCTGCTGACGACCAGTCCATTTGCTGCTTCGGCGGCAATGCAGCAGCTGCAGCAACAACAACAACCGCAATTTCATAAACAGCGTTACATCGTCAAGCAGCAGCAGCAGCAACAACAACAGCAGCAGCAGTTTGGTGAAGCTAACGGCCAGGTAAATGGCTCAAATACTCGCACATCTATTTGTATGCCTTTTTTTACCGCTCTCTTTTCGTTCGCTCTCATTTCAGCACGTTATACCGCCACGCGTTTTCCAATTCAACCCCAAACTCGATCCCATCACATCATTGACGCAATATTGTGTGGTGCGCCGTTATACGCCTCCTGATTTCAGCGCCATACGCTCGAAATTCTCACGCCTCTATCAGTGTCGCGTCAATGTGAATGGCACCATTTTCTCCACATACCCCAATGAGTATCTGCACGAACATCTGGCAAAAATTTCATGTGCCCAAAAGGCCATTGAGCAGTTGAAATTGCAAGAGGCACGACGTCCATTGCCGTTGTTTTCAGAAGGCGATACCGATCTTATCGATAAACTCTACAATGAATTGCAACAGCATCCACATGGTATATTTGCCAAAAATATACCGGAGATGTTCGAAGAAGCATACCAGCAGGCATTGCCCGAACATTGGTGGACACTGGTGCAGACGTCACCCAGATTCACAACCGAATCGGCGACTAATAATGCTGTGATTGTGTTTGCTAACGAGGAAGCAGATAAAGACAAAGGTAAAATAATCATTGTGATGACGAGTGCATCTCGTTTGGATGGAAATTTAAGTAAGAAGTACTATTATAGTGTTAAGCAGTGGAAATCCAAATTAAAATGTGAAAAATGAGTCTTATTTGTTGGCTACCAGTGAAAAAGTGCGTGGATACTATGAGTGACAGAACAGATTCGTTAATCAATATTGAAGTAAGCACATGAAGCAAGGAAGGAGGAAGTATTGATTCTTAAAAACAGTACTCGTACATAAAATAACGCATCGTATTCTAAGCTCGTTATTGCGGCTATATGTAAAAAAATTCCCCTAAAGTAATTGAATGTGATTTTAAATGGACTTCAAATTCTAGCACTGAACTGAAACGATTACGGAAAATTTATAAAAACAAGTGTTTTTCCATTTGGAATTTCTGACATAGAAAATATAGTTTTTGAAATCCAATAGTTAACAAAAATTTACATAAAGGTCCCGGCGGTATGCCAACACCAAACAAATACAATTAAAACGCGCCATATAACAGGAAATTACATTTCCTATCACGTCTTAGGTATAAGTCAATCAGTAAGCAGTTTCGACAAATTCTAATATAGAGCAACCTCCACAGCACGCCTCAACATGATATCGATAACAAATCGTATCATAAAAATCATCACGAATCACGGCATGACATCATAGTATGCATTACATCACACTTATATCACTTCAGACAATATTCATCTTATCACAACTACAATATCAAATCATATTATGTCACAGAAATCACATCATAACATCACATCAGGGCAAATACATCAGATCACAACATAACATAAACTCACATCCACATCACCTCGAATGAGGGGGACTTTTAGATGAATCACGAAGGCGGAGCTGAGCGTTCGGAAGTTTATAACAGATCCTTGAGGGTTTTCTAAAGTCTTTTAGATGTCATAAAAGATACAGATTCTATATACATACATAGGTACATTCATACATATGTATGAGGTTATAGAAAAATGTGAAAATTATCAGCGTTTAAGCATTGAGTAAGTAATAATATAGAGTCACAATCTGGTCCCTCACCTCACAGTCACAGTACTGGCACCTCATTTTCACACGAATCTATTGTTCGTATCCTTTTTGTAAGAAGTGAAAAGAGTAAAAGTACGTGGCATCACAACGGCGCTTTAGTGCTACTTGCGGAGTGCCAGAGTGGCACTTTAACCATTTCACCTATCAAAAAGTACGTTCACATATGCAGTAATTAGCAATAAATCCAGGAAAGTAACCTACTTGTCACATATGGCAAATTACCTGCAAAATTGACAATCAGCTGTCAATACTGTTTTGAACGATTTTTTTTTTTTTTCAAATTGCTTTGGTGGGATAATTTTGGAGTTTTTGAAGTTAATTATTAAAATATGAAGAAAAGACAAGGAGAAGGAATAGTTAATTTAAATGCGCAATTTGCTGGTAGTAATAGACATTTAGAGGAAATCGGTAAACGACGTTTACTGAGATTTCAAAAAATTATTGCAGCAATACGCAAGCGCAATTCGTAATTACATTTTATAATAAGTAATAAGAGGACAAGGCGTTTATGGACGCAAGCTTTTTTCTGTAATATGAATGCATAATTAATAATATTTAACAAAAATTTTATTAGAATTATGCCTACAAGGCTGTTTTCTTTGCCGGCGTCCATTGTAAAGGTTTTCCAATAAGAGGTGTTATTTTAATATTCAAAGAAAAATGCTATTATATTTTTTAATATAAATGATCGGATGTTTATTTCATTATAAAGAGGAAGGTATGCCGTTAATAGTGGAAAATAACATCAGGCAAATGACCACCTCTACCACGCTTACAGGACAATATCCTTTTCATGAAATTTTCCTTAACCGAATTGCAAAGTAGCTGCTCTATATCCTCGATAGCCTCACGAATTCCATCTTTGAGCCCTTGAATCGACCCTGGGCTGTTGGCGTAGACCTTCTCTTTCACGTGGCCCCAAAGAAAAAAGTCACAAGGTGTTAAATCACAAGAGCTCGGTGGCCAATTGTGATCACCTCTTCGAGAGATGACACGATCCGGAAACTCCGTAAAAGATCAATGGTTTCGTTGCTTGTGTGGCACATAGCGCCGTGTTGTTGAAAATAAACGTTGTTCAGATCAATACCATCCAATTCCGGCCATAAAAAATTGTTAATCATCTCTCGATAGCGCAATCCATTCACCAATAACACCTGTTATTGGAAAACACTTTATTTAGTTTTTCCTTTGACGTTTCTCTTTACACTCGTAAAAATAATTATCGATAGCATAGGGTTGTATGTAAAAAAGTATGGTGATAATCTAGGATTAATTTATAATCTTAGATTTCGGGGGAGAAATTTTGTCTGGGTGACCTCGCTTTTTAATTGCGGATTGGAAGTTAAGCACGAAAAAGTAGATAATCTACTTATACATATGTGAATGTGATATAAGAAAGGAACAGGATAGACAAATCATCGTTTCGAGTTATAAATGCGACCAATAATGGCTTTGCTCGTATACACATAGAGTAAACGACGCAGAGTTCTGCGCCTCTATCATAAACAGTGAGAAAAAATGGGAAAATGGATGGATTTTGCTAAACATTTGTTCCTTAGTTGGCTAGACTACACTGAACCCCTGATATTCGGTTTTTTTATTCGGGTTTTTTTCGATTAAATTAAGTCTAAAATGATTATTATTTTTTTTTTTCTGAAGCATTCCAACAATACCAAATACACGTGGCATAAAAAGTATGCGTTCACCCAATTCGAATTTCTTTGCAGTGTGAAAAGTTTTAAATTATTCTTTAAGTTTTTTTTTTTGCAGTTTTGCATTTATTTATTAAAAACTAACTCTTACACAGAATTCAGCATCAATAACTTAATTAAATTTGTAATGAGCTCACATAAAATAAAAAGATAATTCAAATTGAAGAGAAAAAGGTTGCGTTCACTTCAAGAACAATTAAAAGAAAGTAATACGATTAGATATATTCATGAATTCAATAGCTTGTCGGATAGCTACGCCTTTTTATGACTTTTAGTAGGCAATTTTTTATTGACAGAATAACTTTCCCATTCTTCTTTGGGGACATCTTTTAGCATTTCTTTGCTGGTTATAGTTCGTTGTCGAGAGAGATTTTCTTCTAGAGTACCTACGTCCCATAAGTGCTCTATGGAGTTTATGTATGGTGATTGTGGGGGTGTATGCAGTTATTTTGAAATATTATAGAGCAACCAGAGCTTAACAAACTCATTTGAGTACTGCTACTTTAATCCCGTTATCTCACAAAGACGCAGCTGAAATTCCGCGAATTTTTTTGCGCATATACTCTTCGAATGGTCGCTTTCAATATTGGTCACACGAAATTGCTGATAATTTTTAAATTTTTCCAACTCAACACTTTATAACAGGGAGTGAACGCATACTTTTTATGCCATGTGTAAGTCTACATTTGAGGTAACAAAATTTTTGATTTTTGCTCGTTCAGAAAATACTGTGCGCCGCAGCGATGCAAGCGACGTGCCGAACGCACAGAAACTTAACAAAATTCGCTAGAAATGCTCGTATTCGTTGTTATAAGCCAAATATATGTATGTATGTACAGGGTGAACGATATGAAGTGTTACCAACTTCACACTGCTTGTATCTGTAAAACAGCTCTTGACATCAATGACAAAATTGTTCTAATGACAGTTCAATATATTGTTTATAAGCCATCAAAAGCATTTGCGTCTCGGTTTTTTCTGTGATGAAATTCAAACGTAATAGTGTGATTGCGTTATATTTGGCTGGAAAATCACAACCAGCCATTGTTCGTGAGCTCAGTCACCTCAAAGTGAATAAAATGTTTGTGTATCGCACTATAAAACTTTACAATGATAATGGTAGCATTTGCAAAACGTTATGGAGGTGGACCAAAAAAAAACCGCAACAACGCCAGAAATGGTTCGGAAAGTGAAGGCTCGACTTGAACGAAATCCACGTCGAAGTGGAAGAAAAATGGCCAAAGAACTGAAAATATCGCAAAACAGTATTCGACGCATATTGAAAAATGAGCTCAAGGTCAAGGCTTACAAGCTCCAAAAATCACACGATCTTTCACCCCAGCAAAAAAAAGTTCGGTGCGAAAGAGCAAAGGAGTTGTTGCGCTTGCACGAACGTGGCGAATTTCCTAGCATTGTGTTTTCTGATGAAAATAATTTCCCAATTGAGCAGTTCATAAACACTCAAAGCGATCGTGTTTACTTGACCGAACGCTCATACGAGAATTTGAGCCTACGTATGGCCACTCGAAGCAATTTCCCATCGCAAGTAATGGTTTGGGCCGCCGTGTCCGCTGATGGATGCTCTCCAATCGTTTTTATCGAGCCTGGTGTCAAAGTGAATGCGACTCATTATCGGGAAAAGGTTTTAGAAGCTGATTTAAAGCCGTGGAAACGCAAACATTTCGGTCGTATACCATGGACGTTCCAACAGGACTCGGCGCCGTCTCATAAAGCTCGTGTGAACCAAGAATGATTAAAAAATCATGTTTCACACTTCACACAAAAAAGTTATGGTGTTTTGAATAGGTAACACTTCATATCGTTCACCCTGTATATGTAAACATAGATAGAACTACAGCAAAAAAACAAAGCAGCACTGTTTCAAAGCTAATTTCTAACTTCACGGCGTTAATACTTATTTTGTATTAAACTAAAATAGTCCCCATTCGCTGCGAATGTCGCCATTCTGCCGCGCAATTGGAAGACATATTTATATACGTATGTACATATATACGTAAAGGGTCCTTAAAAGACGCGTTGTTGTTTTAAAATAAATTATGTAAAAATTTAGATAACAGGTTTCACAATTTTTATCCGAAATACGGCTCTTAACAATTATATGTAAGAAATTACATAATTTAAATGCCCACAAAAAATATCTACAGCAAGGATAATAGAATTAAAAATATTTTATAAATATATTATATTAAATATGCGCTTGCGTTTATGAATGGAATAGTTTTTGTTGTATGAAAGACCATTTTAGAGTGCTTGGCGGTAAAGCGGCCATTGCGCTGCGTATGTTGTTGGTCAGCGCTTATGCAGGTATTTTGTTTTTATATTATACAATTTTTGGAATTTCGACTGGTGGATGAGAAATTTCAATGAACAGCGAGCATATACAGTCACTCACACACTATTTGATACAGATAGGATTTTTTTGTAAAGTGTTCTATATTTCACAATATTTTACGATAATTTATTTGTTTTATTTTATTTCATTTCTCAACATAAAATACAACATAAATACGAAATACATTTCATCGAAATGCAGGAAAAAAAACATATAGAGAATTCACGCCGCAGTTTAAATGATGCATTTAAAAAAAAGCAACTATTTATTTCTAATTTTTTTTTTTTAATTTTAAGTTTGTTGGGTATCCTTTATTATTAATTACAGCTTGAAGTCTACGTGTCATCGATTCAACCAATGGTTTTGTGTATTCTGTATTCATATCTATGTATTTGTCTTCAAAACTGATTACGAATTTTCGATTACGTTCAAACCCGGTGATTGCGCAGGAGTTTCAACAAATGTCGTTACCGAAAGTCGTCTTCAATTTGTAATTTTCTAGCCCTTTCAACCAAATTTTCTTGCAGAAATTTTAAATAAAAACCAAATAAGCGGTTGCATCCAAAAGAAAATATTAAAATATCAAAAATATTTTATGGTATTTCCATTATACAAAAAAATCTTACATTTTTTATTGTTGCTATTTAACAATATAATAATAAACAATTTAATAGCGAAAAATGTTTCTTCATAAGAGAAATATGGCAAATTAAAATAATTCAGTTACAGTTTTGAGGTCACAGCTTAAATGATGCACTGAATTAAAAGTATTCAAAACACATAAATACATTAATATATTTAGATTTCATGATTACGGCTAATACTTAGTGGGCTTCCCTTTTGATTAAGAACAGCATTTAATCGGGAATTCATAGATTCTACAAGTTCTGCTGTATAATCGAAACTAATTTTATCCCATTCTTCCTGTAGTGCCCGTTTCAGATCAGAAGCATTCGAAATATTGTGGTTTCTTATTTTATTTTCCAGCACTGACCACAAATTCTCAATAACGTTGAGATCTGGACTCTGTGCAGATGTCTGTACTACATGTGGGCAGTTCGAGATAAGCCAAGTTTTTGCAATACCAGATGTATGCTTGGGATCGTTGTCTTGGTAGAACCTAAACGAGTCCTTAATGCTCATTTTATCCGCACTTTGTACTAAATTATCTTTTATCAGATCCAGATACATCTCTTTATTCATGTTTCCTTCGATAAATGTTAAATTTCCGACGCCTGAATAGGACATGCAACCCCATAGCATCACACTGTGCTTAACTGTAGAGCGCAAATTACATTTGCTTTCATCCACAAAAACAACGAACGAAATGTCTTTGTTCAAATGTTGTCTGCAAAACTCTATTCTTTATTTTCTATTACGAGCATTAATCAACGGTTTATTTCGGGCAGTCCTTCCATGAAAATTTTCTTCGCGCAGAACTCTAGGAACAGTTTCAGGGTTACAGATTTTGCCTAAGTATTTTTCGACTTCGTTCGTTAATTTGGGAGCGCTTAAGTAGTGGTTTTCTTTAACTTCGCAAACAATCCGCCTCTTATCTGCATCATTAAATATTTCATTTGGCGCAGATCTGCCCTTATCTTCTATCCTGTTTTCGTGGCGAAACCTTTCTATAATGTGCTGGACAGTTGAGGAACTAATAGCAACAATTTCTGCAATTTTCGTTGGCTTTTGGCCTCTTTATAATATCGAATAACGTCTTCCCTTTTTTCAAGTGAGGTTCGTTTTCTCATTTTAAAAAATTTTAAATTTTTTCATCTTTTCTTTACAAAATTTTTTTGAGAATGACTTAAGACGCTAAGCTAAACAGAAAAAATACATTTCACCGTTATTACATTCTCCGACAAAATATAAAATACACTGCATCATTTAAGCTGTGAACATACATATTTTGATGAGAAAACTATTTGTTTCTACGTTTTTTCAGCACTCTTTGTTTTTGTTATTGTTCTTTCTGCAGTGGTAAACAGTATCATATCTCGTTACAAGTCGTATACATTTTTTTATTAAATTTAATAAGTATCGAGTAATTTTCTTTTTCCCAAAAAAGTATTGCCTACATTAAATAAACAGTGAGGCACTGTATGGCAAACTCTCGCATATTACAATTTCGTTTGTTGAAATATGCGCCGCGAGTAGCGGCACTTTTAACTGTATCACTTAAGCTGCGGCGTAAATTATCTGTATCATTTTTTGCTTTTTTGCAATACAATGAATTGAGTAGACACTTTTTTGCACTTTATGTTGAGAAATTAAATAAAACAAAAGAAATAAATTATCTGCATATTCTGTTTTGCTATTTTCGCAAAATATTGTGAAATATAGAACACTGAACAAAAAAATAGTACCTGTATGAAATTAGGTGTGAGTGACTGTATGCACATACGTATATGTGTATGTGCATACGTTTACCGTACGCTTGCTCAGTGCTCAGGCAAACACAAATCGACACTGCATTTGCTTCGGGTCGATTTCTTTTGGTGTATACGAGCAAAGGCATCGTTCTCGCCAATCACAACTCGTCACGGTTTCCCTTCCTCTTTTTTCACCCGATCGATCGTATCAATTCGCCCGTTTGCTAAAAATTGAGTGATTGAGATACTGTCTTATTACTTATCCAATACTTGAAGTACAGCTTCCGATAAATAAAAAAATTGGGCTTTCACGAAATTTGCTTCTCTATTCCACGAACAGGTAACCATAATTTATCAAAGCAAAGGAGGTTCTATGTCAATAAATTGCATTTAAATAAGTATTTTATATTATCATAAAACTCCTTGCGTCAAGGCAAAGACAATCAACAATTTCTATTACCAATAAACAAAAACATTTTTTGTGTTTTTTTTTTCTAATTCAATCATCTATTTTCTCCGAAACAGCTGGCGCTGCCGGTGCAATCATACAAATGGACGGCATTGCTCTACCCTGGAAGCAAAAGTATTGGCAATTGTACGTCACCTACTGTGCTTCGACGGTGGATGTTTGGGCGCGTCTCTTCGGCAAAGAGTATAGCGAGCGTTTCGACAGTGTGATGGGCGAAATCGATGTGCACATGGCAACGCAAAAGACACGTCCACTCTCGCTCGCTTGCAAAAACATCTACTTGGTGTGCATCAACGAGTGCTGGCATCGTGTTCGCGTCGAGGAGTTGGACAAGCCAAATGCAACGGCGCGTTGTTTCTTCATTGATTACGGCGATAGCGATTGGGTAGCGGTCAGTGAGTTGTATATTTGTGAGGCACAATTCTTACGTTTGCCCGCACAAGCAGTGCCACTGTTACTATTCGGTTTGGAGGATTTCGCTGGTAATCCGAATGCGCGACGTCACTTGGATGCCATGTTGTCGAGCAAGTCGGTGGTGGGTGAGATTTTGACCAAGGAGAGTGATTTCTACAATACAGAATCGAGCGCTTGTGGCAAAATACAAGTGGTGTTGTATGACACCTCAACCGAGGAGGATGTGAATTTGAATCCTTTGTTGCTGAGCAAGATTTGTGATGACACACCGCCGCCAGAGATTAAACACAAGGGCGCCACCAATGTACTGGTGTCGCATATCAGCGATGAGGGTGATTTATACTTGCAGATACTCAACACTGACTTTAAATATGTGCAGGTGGGTAGTGGGTATTAGCGGATGAACGACATGGGCTTTTGATGAGCGCGTATATATTTTAAAAATATCTAATATTCTTTTTAGAAACTAATTCAACAACTCATCGAATCGAAATTCAAACGCGATCAGCATAAAATCAACGCAACCGATTTGAAGCGCTCAAATCTCTTCTTGATTTGCGATGACACAAATAGTGGCGAGACACAGTGGTATCGTGGCGCGCTCGCGGACGTGCCGAACTATAGTGCCGACGATGAGGAATTCGATATAGTCTATGTGGATCATGGTGTAACACGACGCACGCACATTTCCAAAATGTTCCGCTTGGAATCGTTGAGTACGGCGTTGAGCAAATTTCCACGCCAGGCTATACGTGCGCGTCTGCACAACATACCGCCCATAACAAAGAGTATAGTGGGACGTATGCGCGCTTTGCTGCCGTCTAATTGTGCTGCTTTTGTAAGTGAATGTCTTTGCCTTTGCATCACGTGGTTTTCCAGGTGCCATTCTTGTAAATCTCCAACTCTGTTATATCCATAGGTTAAAATGAATAAACCAGGCAAGTTACCCTATGTGACAGTTTACCGTCGCCACGAGAGTTCCGATATGTTGTGTAATATAAACGAAGATATACGCATGGAAGCCGAATTGGAGTGGTAGATATGCTTTTATATATGTTAAAATAATAAAAAAAAAATTATTTTGAACCTCGCGTTCATTTTCAGTTCTACGGCTTCGAATGGCGAAGACGACGATGTGCCAATCAATGGCAAACATTATGGACTCGCTAAGGACGGCAGCGGTGCCAGCCTGAATTCACCAACAACTCAACAAACATTTGTCGAAATGACCCGCGGATTAACCATAACTTCTTCAGTGCCAAATTCACCACATAAAGTAGCTGAGTTGCCAAAATTGCAAAATTACTCTGCGATACCGCATGACCCCAATGATTTTCTAGAAGTACGCGTCACTATGTCAGCGAATCCTTCCAATTTTACGGTGAGTTGGGCGGCGAGGGATCGATAAAGTATACCATCAGCTCAAATTTCTTTATTTATATATTAATTTAACCGAAATAAGGGGGCTTGTAATGTATTTTGTCACGTCATTATTTTGATATTTTGGTGGAAATTCATCTTATGGGTAGGCTAGTACTTCTAGGGCGGTCAACACATTTGCAGTGGGAGCATTAAATAGTAGTTTGTATATTTAGAATTTTATTTGATACTCCTTGAAATGTGAAAAGTCGAGCCAAGAAGCACCGAGAGATTTGGTAACTCCTAAAACACTCCAGCTACAAAGCCCATTGTATTTAAAGCTCTGGAAAGTGAAATGGTAGATAGTAAAGGAGGAAAGGCGAGAAGTAACAGAAGGAAAGAGATAGGATAGAATAGGGAAATAGAGATAAACCTGTAAGAATTTTCCAGATTCTTGGGCAAATCTAAAAATATCCTCCAGTTTGATCGAACGAATTTTAGTCGTTCTCATGACATCGGAACCCAAAATTCGCAGCTTTGCACTAACAAATGCAGGACATTCACAGAGAAAATGCTCAGTGCTATTCGCCTCCTCCAAGCAAGACAGGCAAATCGGATCCTCAATGATTCCAATGGTGGTCATATGCTGACCCCATAACCCATGTCTTTTTTTTCAAAGTTATCAACCAAATGTATTTTTTCCAAGTTTTAGAAGAAAGTCTGACAGTTTTCTGTTCGGACTGGTCACAAACACTTTGTGTTCTAGACGGGTCATCGCTCTTTATGTAAATTGGATAATCGCTGATCCACTTCTTGATTCCTGCAAAACCGATTCCGATTATTGCCTCTAGTCCCTGTGGGGGAGCCGCTGATCCACAGTTGGCCAATTCATCGGCAATTTCATTCCCTTGAACACCGCAGTGTCGTGGCACCCATATAAGTACAAGCTTATTCTGTCTTGCAACAGAATTAAGCTTCTTCTTACATTTTTGAAGAATCTTTGAGGTTTCGACTTTACGTCGGAAACTCCAATGGCGGTTAGACTTGCAATTATCGTTCTTATGTGTGCTTAAGTAAGCCCATAAATGTGTTTCGAATTATTAAATATTAAATTAGCGTTACATTTTCTTAAGGGTATTATCGTAGCGGCGGAAAGGTTATGTTAGGTTAGCCAAGTTGCTTGTCTAAGAAAAGACAATCGATGCCCCTAAGGCCCATTGTGATAATTCCATTTGATTTCCATGCCTGTTTTATTTATTTTAGCTGAGCTGCTTAAACCACTTAGATCTTTTTAAGAAGGTAATTAGTCCCTCTAGTGAGACATTTTGCAAATTACCCAGGTCTTCAAAGAAATAATCGCCAAGATATTTGGCACGGCGTCTTTGAAGTGCAGGACATTCACAGAGGAGGTGTTGTATCGACTCAATTTCTTCTTCATCTCCACAGCTCCTGCAGAGGTCATTGTGAGGTACACCCATTCTACTGGCTAGGGTGCCAATAGTACAGTGATTGTTACAACACCTGTGAGGACGCTGGTAGTTGATCTGTGGAATCCAAGCAGACATTTTCTCCTTTTAAGATTCAGTTTTGGCCAGTGCGCTTTGGAGACATCATCATCACCTTCTATTGGTAGCGGTGGAGAACACCCATAAAAAACACTTGTAGAATGCTGATTAGGGCGGGATGGATTTAAAAATCGCTCATTGCTCTGTGAAAATCGTATTCTAGGGATCAAAATAAGAAACTTTGCCGAAGGAACCATACCTCTAAAACGAATTCTGATGCCCCCCAATTTGGGGGATGTCCCATTTTTGGCCTTTACATGAAAAAATCAGCTAAATGGCTATGCTTTTTCTTTATTTTTATTTATTTATAATAATATCTATTTTTTCTCTTAAGAAATTTATTTAGTCAGAACATATGTAAATGAAAAAATTAATTTAAGTGAGTTATATAAAAGAAACTAAAAAGTTCGACCCATATTGGGGGACATCAGAATTCGTTTAAGAGGTATGGTTCCTTCGGCAAAGTTTATTATTTTTATCCCTAGAATATGATTTTCACAGAGCAATGGGCGATTTTTTTTGCCTCCCCACAAATCGACCCGGCCTAATGCTGATGGATTGCCAATCCTGGTCGGGATGTATCGTATGTATATATATATGTGCATTCGTGTATTTCTGGTCGCGCAGTACCGCCGACTGCCTGGTAAGGGCAGAAATTCGTTTGCCTGTAATAGCCAATGCCCCTTTATCCAGCACAAAGTAGCAGTTTGCTAAAAATTCGTATAAAATCATTTGAGATTGCAGAACCCACCCGGCTGCACCAAAAATGAGTATGCGATTTATAAATAATTTTTATATGCCACCTCCAAGCGCCAAATGGTTTTTATGAGGAGCCATTGTCTGCCATTGTCTGCAGAGGAGCGACCGCTATTAGAAAAAATTCTTTATACCAATTGGTGTTTCGAACCTGTGCACTTCTGACTGGTAGTCATGCACCAACCCATGTAGCCACGACGGCCGCATGAGTAAGAGCGGCAATATGCATAGCTACCTACCTTGGCTTCCACTATGTAACGAATGTAGCCAAGCGATTTATGGGTTTATTTAGCTTCCAGAGAGCCCGATCTTAATTATGTGTATGGATCAATGAAAGAATATATTCAATGCTTCGAAAACTGTTTACTTGAGTAGTTGCAGTATCGTTGGTCGGTAGGTATAGCTAGTGAAAAAAACATGGGTCCAAGAACCAGGCTACACTTTCCCGCCTTCGGTTGTCACCTTATGTCCAAGATACGTGACTCCTGTTTTGAGCAAGGCGCACTTCTTTCAATTCAATCACAATCGCTACTCTCACCAAAAAAAAAAAAAAAAAAAAAAAAAAAAAAAAAAAAAAAAAAAAAAAAAAAAAAAAAAAAAAAAAAAAAAAAAAAACTTAATTACCAAAATTTATCTACCAACAAAAGATAAAATTATTTCTATAAAAATCAAGTACTAATTGTGCTATGCACTGAAGGACTTCCTCAAAGTTTTTTCAGATAGCCGCCAAAAACTGTTACCCATAATGATTTTGTCATCCAGATAGACTAAACACGTTTTCCAGTGGAGCTCCTCAGTACATCTTCCATCAATCCTCAATTCCCATCTGCCATTAACCAAGTTTGAAATCAAGCGTGTAAAACTATTTCGCACCGAATAAAGCGCAGAGAGGTGCCATCTAACCGCTATCTGCCTACCAACCGCATATTTTTCTTTCTCCCCCCTTTTTTTCGTGACTTCACTCAGCTTTCTATAATCTACACAAAACCGAGTGCTACCATCTTTCTTTTTAACCAACACAACCGGTGAACTCCACGGGCTTATTTACGGCTAAATGACATCACTTTGTTGCATATCTTGGACTTACTGAGTACAAATCTGAACTCTTCAGAATAGCCAAAGAACATCAGGTTTTTGATATATTCGGTGCAACTTTACTAGGTGTCGTTAAACTTGAGGTTATATTTATAACATCACAGGTAGGTAGGTAGGCTTGGCAGCCGCATCGCACAAAGGAATAGCGATGCCTCTTAGACTACGAAATGGGTCCGTTGTGGGACACAGGGGCTGGACTATATATCCCCTTCCAGATTGAATCATCCTACGCTTTGGACAAAGCGCAAAAGGTTGTTGATACCTAAAGTGTATATATTATCCAAATTCATTGAGAAGTAGGATCTTAAATATCGGTTCCTGCTTCTGGCTAGAGCCGGGCATGTGCAAAAAAGGTGTTAAAATCTTTCCAACTCCTCTTCATTCCTACAGGTAAGACAAAAATTATGCATGTAAACGTCTAATCTTCTTGCGTGATTTGTCATGACACAATGTTCTGTGACCGCCCCTACTAAGGTCCTGATTTGAAGTGTACTCAATTTCATAATATTCTTGGAAAGACGTAAATTTAGCCTTGGCCATATTTGCCCAGCAATTTCACAGGTATTGGCACTAATCCATATTTAATTTACAGCATTGATTGGTGCGTCTATAACAAGAAGCTTACAAGTTGCGGGCGAAGCCCCTATAAAATGACTTATGCTTGGCATACAGGTACCTTCTCTTGCAAGTTGGTCAGCTCTACCATTTCCTGGTATATCTCTGTGGCCTAGGATTCAGCATAAGATAATACGCTACTAATACGTTTCCACGACAGTCGGTTCTACGTTACCGAAACGACCCGGATTAATATCCGGCCAAGGACTGTCACTCCAGCAGCATTCCCCGTATGTAAGTATGGGGAATGTTTATGCTGCTACAACAACAACAACAACGCTACTGTTTAGCCACCTCATTAAGAGATTGGCGACAATGTAAGACACTTCTTGATATTATTTGGACTGCATCCAGAGCCCGTAGGGCAGCTTGGCTGTCTGATAGAATACAGATATCTTTTGATGATATTCTGTTTATCTCTAACCATCTAAGGCATGTCATGAATAGCTTTTTTTTGCGCTTGAAAACTACTACAGTGATCCGGTTGTTTAAAGGATTCACTAATTAAAGGGCTTCGTAATATAACCCGGATCCTACACCGGTAGCCATTTTAGATCCGTCCGTGTAAATCTTAACGGAACTTCTTCAAGCCATTCCAGTCTAGAAGGGATTTTCACTGAGACATTCCTTTCGAAGCAGATAATAGGAGAGTGATAATCACAATCATTGAGTGTATCCGTTTAGGAGTCTAAGATGGTTGAATGTCCTTTTCTGGCAGTCTTCCATTGTGAGCTCGCTTTGAGCCTTCAAGCGAAACAGGTCGCTGAATATTTGAGACGAGATCAAGGGGTGTAACATGTTGATGGGATGTATATTTTTTAATGTATCACAGACCATTTTTTTATTTGTATCTGTTGAATTTATTTAGTGCGAAGTAATAAAAAAAGTTCACTTGATTATACCACAGGTAAATTACACTTTTCTCATTATCCGTTTTTTTCATCTCTGATCTTTCATTAGATTCAACCCTACAAAGACTATCCACGCCTTCGTGATCTCATGAAGGAGCTGCAGGAGTACTGTGAGAATAATGATGAATTCATACCGGCTGATATGGTGGAGATAGGACAAGCCTATGCGGCCAAGAATCCGGATGGTTTCTATCATCGGTGAGTGACCCAACAAACATTTCTAATTATTACGTATTTTAGAATGCAATTGGAAAGTTTTTGCTGATGCTTTAATTAAAAAGATTGGGTATGGGAATAAGTTTCCGCCCTCGTAAAAGAGGTGTCGCTGCTGATACTATTTTTGTGCTCGCTCTAGTAATATACTGGCGATTTGAAGGTGTATACGTGAGGTCTCAATCGCGGTAGTTGACATTCGTCTGAAGCTTAAAGATCCTTCTTTATCTGGCGTCAAAAATGTCTACGTTCGTCTCGACAAAACAGCATTTGCGGGAAGTCATGCTTCATTATTACCTTTTAAAAAAAAGTGCAGCGGAAACGTATCGTATATTGACCACTGTTTACGGCAATCACGCTCCATCAAATTCAACTTGTAAAGAGTGGTTTCGACGCTTCCAAAGTGGCAATTTCGACGTGACTGATACAGATCGCAAAGGGGCACCGAAAAAATTCGAAGATCCTCAACTACAACAATTATTGGATGAAGACGCATGTCGAACCCTCTAAAGAGTTGGATGTTGATAAATCAACCGTCGGTAAACGTTTGTAGGCGAGGGGAATGGTTCAGAAAGCAGGTAACTGGGTGCCACATCAATTGAAGGAGAGGGATATCGAGAGACGTTTGGTGACGTGTGAGATGCTTTTTGAATGGCAGAAAAGAAAAGGTTTTCTTTCGATGAAAAATTGATCTATTATGATAACCCTAAGCGTTGAAAATGTTGGAGCCTGCCAGGTGAACCAGTTCATCGACAGCGAAAAAAAATGCATGCTTCAAAGTTATGTTGTGCATCAGGTAGGATCAGAAGGGTGCCATCTATTATGAACTTCTTACACCACTGAAACCATCACTGCAGAAAAGCGGCCGGAATGAGACGGTAGACATGACAAACTGATTTTGCTGCATGAAAACGCCAGGCCACATGTTGCTAAATCGGTCCAGAAATATTTAGAGGGACTGAATTGGGTATTCTCGTCCCACCCGTCATGTTCCCCAGACATTGCAACTGGCGCCGGTTAGCACGAGAAACGACTGGCGCGCTTTGTTAAATTCGGCCAAAATCGCGTAAGCGGTTAGCGCGCCAATTAAGAAGAAGAAGAAGAATTGGAAAATCTCGTCCCATCCGCCATCCCCATACATTGCGCCTTCGGATTATCATCTGTTCCGATCAATGCAGTCAGCCCTTATTGGAGAGCGGTTAACTTCTTACGAGAGCATCGCAAACTGGCTCAACGAATGGATCGAGTCGAAAACTCTAGAACTTTTCGTCAGAGCATACGGATGCCTCCTAAAAGATGGAGTAAAATTATAGCTTCCCTTTAAATAATTCGTAACTTTGGCTAAGAAAGAACGGACACTTATTCCCATACCAATATTACAAAAATAAAAAAATTACTGAAAAAAATAGTTAATCGCTTGAGGCAGTCGTTTAGCAGTTATTCTGTGTTTCTGGATTGTGAAACATTTTTATTTCAATATTTTTCTCGTTATTTACTCTTCACCTTTCTAATCAATTGCATCCTTTTACAGTGTTGTTGTGGTGAACACGTACAATGGTGATATGATACACGTTTGTTTCTGTGATTTCGGTGATATTGCAATATTGCGTAGCGACCAATTGAAAATATTACCGGCCAAATATCGTCAATTACCAAAAATGTCGATACAAGCTAAATTGCATGGTGAGTAAATAATGGCGAATATTTTGAGAGATACGCCAAGACGTATGCAATTTTATTTATTCAATTGCCATTCCATAGGCATTAGCGCCACGCACGGTGACTGGAGTTTGGAAGATTGTCTACGCTTCCGTCAACTAACAGTCGGACAAAAATTTGTAGCGTCCATAAAACTTATTACATACGATAAATTAGGTTCACCTGACACACCAATGCTCGAGCTAGAATTGATTGATGTGACTACAGATGAAGATGTTTATATACATGAAATATTGTTGCAGGAGCAGCGTGCGGTCAAAGATGGCGCTGCTGCGAGTAATTAATAAGGCTGCTTGGTTGCTAATAGACATAGACGCAACACACGCACTCGGACTAAAAGGACTATTAACTATTGCGCGTAGATTTTAATGTAGGATAAAGAAGAGAATAATTTTCTTATTTGTCTCTTGAAGCGTGCGTTTTGCGTTTGTGCATTTTTTCTGTTTTTTTTTTTTATTAATGTTAAAGAAATTTGTCGCTTAAATAGTTTCGGCGCAAAAAAAAATGAGGTTTATATAAATTGTATGCGAACTGCTACGATATTCGATTTTTGAAAAACATTGTTTATAAATTTTTATTAACGAAAATGCACCGCTTCATTTTAGTTTTAAATGTCAGCAACAAAGATATTAATTATTGATTTATAACACTTTGCTTTTGTTAAGATTTTGAAATTTTTTTTTAATGATTTATTAAACTTTTGTTATATTTATTAATGAATGACGCTATATAATGCAACTCGTCGGCATTAATTAATCTCATTACTTTTTATTAAAAAACAAACACAAAAAAGCATCGAACTTGAATTGAAACTCCTCATATGTCAACTTTCAATATTCGTTTGAGCGCGAAAATCACATTCCGTGCATTAATTCTCATACACTTCATATTTTCGCGTTTCGCGTTTTGTTGGCACTTTTATTAAGCTAAGTCGTTTAGCTGTTTACTCTTCACAAATGTTGATGAATTCTACTAACGAAATTAATGTTTTTATTTTTTTTACAAATGAAATGAAATTTAATTAATTACCAAACGAAAAGGAAACTCTTCGGCATATGCGCGATTTTTTTAAGCATACGAAGATATCGAATCTTATAATTTTTCTTTTTAAAATGTTTAACACGAAATAATTTAGTATTTAAATTATAGTTTATGTTGTTTTATGTAATACTCGTATTACTAAAAATTAAAATAATAAAAAGAGAAAAGAGATGTAAAAAAAAAAAACGAGAAGTAAAGATTATTAAAAATGGAAAATTAAAATGTAGTACGTTAATGAAAACAGTAGTCGGAGAAGTCGAGTGAGAACAACTGATATTATTTTCGAAAAAGTGACTACGCAGAAAAGTAATGCAGATCGATTTTTATTTTATTTTTTGATGTTGATGCAACGAAATTGCATAGAAATAATTTTCTACTACCCGCAACGGATAGATTATGACAGAAATTGCGATCTGCTTACATTTAAATCAGATGAACAGAAAATTGTAAAAAAAAAGTTTTAGAAAAAAAACGAAAAATATATATGTAACATATAAAAAAAAAGAAATGGATTTACCATTCGAAATAAATATAAAAAACAAAAATGCCCAAAATGTATAAAAAAAAAATAAACAAATGGATTTACCATTGAAAAATTAATAAAAAAACCAAAAATGCCCAAAATGTATAAAAAAAAATTCAAATGTATGCAAAAACAAATAATAACCCTATGGTAAAATATCCGTAAATAAATGGGAAAGAAAACTTTTTTTGAGCAGCGAAGTTGAACAAAATGTGGACTTAACTGATAAAAAAACTTGATTACAAAATCAAGAAAAAAAAACGAAACAAAAAACAAGTACTGAATAATACTTGAAGCTTTTAAGATTTACTATTGGGCAAGGTGCACTCATTAAAGGTGGTGGCACTAGACCAACAACAATGTTTTGTACGTTCGATTGTCAAAGAAAAGTATTGGCAAAATAGAAAACAAAGAATGACTTCGCCTTATTGCATTCTGGGCTGACAGCCCAGCGAAAAAAAAAAAAACAAATCAGCTGATTTACTACCTTTACATACCACCTTTAATAGATTCGCCTTGCTGTTAGCTGAAAAGCTCAGTAAAAGCAAAAGAAATAAAAATATTTGTTGAAAAATCGAATGAAAATGTATGTGAATGAATTTTTTTTGTATGAAAAAGTATTCACAAAACTGATTGCATAAATAAATGTTTTGTTGTTGTTCTTGTAGTAGCAAAAACATTCCCTATACATGCACGGGGAGTGCTGCTGGAGCTGGGACAGTTCTTGGCCGGATATATAGTAAATCCGTGTCGTTCCGCTAACGTAGAATCGACTGTCGGGGGGAACGCGTTTGTAGAGCTGTGCTATTAATTGATTATTGAATATTTTAGTTAACCGTAAATTGAAGTTCAATCAATTCGAAATGTAAATTATTAAAAACTGAAGTCATGCAATTGAAAAATGTTTTACTCAAACTGCTCGAGTACTGAAGTGAATGCAAAGCACTAAATATATTACACTATTTGTTCTTTAAATATTACATCATATGTTCTATAAATATTATATTCCATTTAAATCTGTCACAAAGATTTGCTGAAAAGTGTAATGTGCGACAGAAGTCACTTTAGTACCAAAAATGTGTGATTTCAACTAATGCAAATCTAAGATTGCTAAAATAACAGCTTTTAGTCGGCTTAAGTCATACCGTTATGTGGCTTGGGACAACTTTTCAGAAATGCCCCTTCGATTTCGCAAAAAGGTGCTCTAGTGGTTTCTGTCACGCAATGCACTGCTATAGTCAATTTTATTTATCAGATTGTTCATGAAAATTCTCAAAGAAAGCATTTTGTTTCACGCAAATTTGTAAGATTGGAATCTACTACTTTTCATACATCAATACATTAAATTTTGCTAAATCAAGCAATTATTCAGTTTTGTGAATACAAATTTAAGAAGTGCAAAAGTGAGAAGCTTGTAATTTCATTTATCGTTCTAACCGTTCTAAGTTGTGGCATTTTGTTCGACTTCCTTTTGCTCAATACCCACAAAATAATTAAATATGCAAATTACCAACCTACTTTTGCTTAGTGAGTAAGCTTCAAAATCCATATACATATAAAATTACCAAATTATTAACAGAAAAATAACAGAAAACAGCTAATATCCAGCTATACATATACATATGTAAACACATACATATAATGTATCTATGTACTCCCAAACACATACATATATGCAATAAAATGAAAATCAGTGTGTAATATGCAAATTCAGCAATAGAAGTTAAATGTTTTCACTTTTCTACTTTCCATAGACTACTAAAGGGTGATCCGATTGGAGGTAAATTTTCCAATAGTATTTTTTTGACAGATCACGCGTGACTACTATCAAACTAAATGCATAGTTTTTTTCAGTATTCATTGAAAATTCATCATGACAAGATTTAAGCCTCAGCAATGTTTAAACATCGCACAAATGTATTATGAAAATCGACGTTCTGTAAAAAGTGCTCATCGTGCGCTTAGGCCAACTTAGCAATGTTCAGCGATGAGGCCCATTTTTGGCTTAATGGCTACGTTAAGGAGTTATATACAGATAAAATTAAATAAAAATCGATTTTTTTTTCTTTTTTTGTATACAGGGTGAACGATATGAAGTGTTTCCAACTTCACACTGCTTGTATCTGTAAAACAGCTCATGACATCAACGTCAAAATTGTTCTAATGACAGTTCAATATATTGTTTATAAGCCATCAAAAGCATTTGCGTCTCAGTTTTGTTGAATTTTTTTTTTCTGTGATGAAATTCAAAGGTAATAGTGTGATTGCGTTATATTTGCCTGGAAAATCACAACCAGCCATTGTTCGTGAGCTCAGTCACCTCAAAGTGAATAAAATGTTTGTGTATCGCACTATAAAACTTTACAATGATACTGGTAGCATTGCAAAACGTGATGGAGGTGGACCAAAAAAAACCGCAACAACGCCAGAAATGGTTCGGAAAGTGAAGGCTCGACTTGAACGAAATCCACGTCGAAGTGGAAGAAAAATGGCCAAAGAACTGAAAATATCGCAAAACAGTATTCGACGCATATTGAAAAATGAGCTCAAGGTCAAGGCTTACAAGTTCCAAAAAGCACACGATCTTTCAACCCAGCAAAAAAAAAGGTCGGTGCGAAAGAGCAAAAGAGTTGTTGTGCTTGCACGAACGTGGCGAATTTCCTAGCATTGTGTTTTCTGATGAAAAAAATTTCCCAATTGAGCAGTTCATAAACACTCAAAGCGATCGTGTTTACTTGACCGAACGCTCATACGAGAATTTGAGCCTACGTATGGCCACTCGAAGCAATTTCCCATCGCAAGTAATGGCTTGGGCCGCAGTGACCGCTGATGGACGCTCTCCAATCGTTTTTATCGAGTCTGGTGTCAAAGTGAATGCGACTTATTATCGGGAAAATATTTTAGAAGCTGCTTTAGAGCCATGGACCCGAAAACATTTCCGTTGTAGACCATGGACGTTCCAACAGGTCTAGGCACCGTCTCATAAAGCTCGTGTGAACCAAGAATGGTTAAAAAATCATGTTTCACACTTCATTTCATCCATACAATGGCTTTCGAATTCGCCAGACGCAAATCCGATGGTCTATTCTCTTTGAGCCATTTTGGAGAGCAAGGTGAGGATTAAAAAATATGCCAGTATGGATGCGCTGAAAAAAGCGATTATACGAGAATGGGCCAAAATACCTCAAGATCACATTCGTGCATCATGCACCTAATTTTTTGACCGTCTGAAGGCTATAGTCAAGGAAAAAGGTGGTGAATATATGTTAAAATTTTAATCATTTTTGAACAATTTTGTCTTTGAAATCAATAAAAACTAATTTCACACAAAGAAGTTGTGGTGTTTTGAATAGGTAACACTTCATATCGTTCACCCTTATATATAAAGGGTTTTCCAATAACATGTGTTATGAAGGAGTGGATTGCGTTATCGAGAGATGATTAACGATTTTTCATGGCCGGAATTAGATGGTATTGATCTGGACAACGTTTATTTTCAATAAGACGGCGCTACGTGCCACACAAGCAACGAAACCATTTGTCTTTTACGGGAAAAGATTCCGGACCGTGTTATCTCTCGAAGAGTTGATCACTTTTGGCCACCGAGAACTTGTGATTTAATACCTTGTGACATTTTTCTATGGGGCCACGTGAAAGAGAAGGTCTACACCATCAGCCTAGGGTCGATTCAAGACCTCAAAGGTAGAATTCGTGAGGCTATTGAGGATATAGGGCAGCCACTTTGCAATTCGGTTATGGAAAATTTCATGAAAAGGATATTGTCCTGTAAGCGGGGTAGAGGTGGTCGTTTGCCTGATGTTATTTTCCACTATTAACGGCATACCTTCCTCTATATAATGAAATAAAGATCCGATCATTTATATTTAAAAATAGCATTTTTCTTTGAATATCAAAATAACATCTCTTATTGGAAAACCCTTTATTTAAGAATACACACAGAAAATTTAATATCGTTCCGGAGAATATTTCCGAAGTTACACGCAAATTTAAAAAGGCGTTTTCGACTTAGACTCAATGCTTTTCAAACTTTAAACGCGTTCTTCTCAAAAGGGTGTTTTCAAAGTCGGTGACCAACATTACTTGAAAACGGCTAAACCGATTAGTCTCTAACAGAGCTTCTTAAATATATTTTTTAATTAATCGATTAATTATCGAAGATTTTTTCTCACCGATAAATATTTTTTTTTTTATAAACAATTTAAGGCCGAAATTTTGGTCGATTTTTTTGAGAAACCGCCATTTTGTCAAAAAAAATTATTTTGCTTATTTCTTCGATTAATTGCTAGATTTAACATTACTTTAGCCAAATCTGTTTAATTTTAGAGAATCTAGTTCAGAGACATAGTTGTCACCGCAAAACGTCGTTTTTGAGAGGAGCTCCCGGAGATCAGCTGTAGCTCCTTTCCAAATAAATATTTTTACTAATTCTTATTCTTAAAATACAGTTAAAAGATAACCATAATATGTGCACAAATTTTACGATCAATAAATTAAAAAGTTTTCTCAGAAAAAATTCTGGGGAATCCGCTTTTTTTCGGCCTTCTAACTCCTAAAGAAGTAAAATTGCCGTATTTGGGCTGAAGAGTAACCCGAAGCCATTCAAGAACAGCCCTTACATCCATTAAAAATACCCGTTTGGTGCGGCCCATAGCCTGGAGGAACCAACAGCCTATATTTCTTCAAAGACGAGGCTGACGCTAGTGTAACAGTGAATGGCGAACGCTAACGCGCCATGATAAACGACTTTTTGATGCCGGAAACTGAAGCAGGTGATCTCCAAAACATTTGGCGCTACTTGTCATACAGCCCGGAAAGCAATGGATTAACTGCGTTGTCGTTTTGGTGACCAGTTTATCTGTCGTTTTGGACCAGTGGATTGACCACCAAGATCGTGTGATATTACAGGGTCCGGCACTCGAAGTGTAACTAACTTCAGACCGCTCGCGCAGCTGAATCACAGGCGTCATTTATGGCTTTTTTAATTAGTTACACTTCGAGTGCCGGACCCTGTACACCTCTGGACTTTTATTTGTGAAGGTAAAATCCAGCTTCGACTGAGGCATTGAAGGCCAACATTACGAGATAATACCGACCGAAGTCCTCCAGTGAGTCATTCAAAATTGGTGTTTATGGATGGTCGGCCTAATCAATTTGAATTTTCGTTGTTTTATTTCAAATTAAAATCCGATACCTCTAAATTGATCATCCTTTACTCTAGGTACCTGGTACTTATAATAAATTTGTGTATTCGCTGCCCAACATATTGTCATCGAAAATGTGAGCCGATTCCATTATGAAAAACGAAGCAAAACGTTAAAATCCCTTTTCTAAGAAATATTCGAAATTTAACCAAAATCTGCAATAAATCATATAGTGGCTAGCAAGAAATCGCAGGGGGCAAGTGCAAGTGGCTCCTATACATACAGCCTCATCATGCGTTGGGGATCAATCGGCTCAAAAATGTCGAGAATATTTCTCTTTGAGTGACTGCCATTACAATAATACATCTTTAAATCAAGCATAAGAAAATTACTGACATGGAGCCCCATAAAAGTGGGTAACGTTGACCAGCAAATCTTACACAAAAGCGCGGAATGCCATTCATCTGCCACCGGCGGCACATAGTAAGCATACATTTTGTTGTTGTTGTTGTAGCCGCATAAACATTCCTCAAGTAAGTAAGAAAAATGCTGCTGGAGTGACAGTTCTTGGGCGGATATACGAGGGTTGTTTGAAAAGTCCCTGCAAAGACAGAGAGAAATGACACTACTGCCGCGTATCGAAGTTATGTTTAATTAGTAGCATTCCTTGGAAGAACACACACCAAGTTTCAGTCAGATCGGCCTATTTCTTTGTGTTTGGCATTCGTTTGAATCGAGAGGGTGGAGTGATTTTCCTTTTCAATCACGGCAACGCACCAACTCAGGTCTCAGCAGTTGTGGTCGCAAAATTAATGGCAATAGGGTTCCAACTCCCCCAATTTGCAGAAGTGGCTGGCGGGAAAGAGATTTTATTCAAACGAGGAGGTGATTGCAGAAACGAGTGGCTATTTTTCCGACTTGGACATATTTTTTTCTATGAAAGGGATCAACAAACTAGAACAGCGTTGGATGAAGTGTATAAGCCTAAAGGGAGACTATGTCGAAAAATACAAAAAAGGTTAACAACAAAGAATTAAGTGGTTTTTATTTTTGCACGGACGTTTAGAACGACTCTCGAAAATCCGGGTCGTTTCGGTAATGTAGAAACGACTGACGTGTGAACGCATGTTTTGTTAATATCGTTCGATGAAGGCGCTCGCCACTTATTGGTATCGATATTTCAGGGGTTTCCAGTATTGCCCTAAATGGTATAGCAGCTTAAACGGGATAAGTCCTGACTACTTTTCCAGCAGAATGCATATGAACAGTGCTCGTATACGCCAGCAACCTTTGATCTCAGTCGTGTTGGAAGCCGATGATGGCTTATTATTATTTAGGTTGCGCGCTGCTGCTTTAAAACTAACTTAAAAGTGGAAGACCTCTGATGTGTAGTTCCAATACAGCAACTCTTTAAGGTGTACGTATCGCTGGTGCCTATCATTAACGCCTAATAAGAGACGTGAACCACCTATTTTTCGTCAACCACTGACACAAATTTTCTTACTAATCATTGAAGAACAGGAACAAATTTCTGATGTTAGCAGAGACGGCTGTTTGGCCATTTGAAATGTAGGAGCAATCTACCATCGTGACTGTAAGTTCTAGACAAATAATGACGCCCACATAATAGAGATAAATCAATTATCGACACTTAAACCGAGCAGACGGACGTAGGGTATCCTTCACTCGTAACTAAACAGAATATTTATAAAAAATCACCGGGGAATATTTTGTATATCGAAAGCATATTTGCCAAATCCTGAGGAAGACCAATGGAAAACAACTGGACATACATCAACTCTCATCAACACATCGCTGATTTTAAAGCCGCCTTTGGTAGCACAGACAGAAATCACCTCTGTGCCGTTTTGCGTGAATAGCCCCGTGGTAGCCCCGCAAAACTAATATGGCTGTGTAAGATGATGTTGAACGCCACCGCAAGCTGCGTTAGAATTGGCATTAACCTCTCCGAGCCATTCGATACCAAACGAGGTTTGAGACGAGGTGATTCTCTACCCTGTTACTTTTTCAACCTCTTGCTGGTACCTCCCCCACTGGTACTATCTTCCACAAGAGCACCATGCTACAAGCATATGCCGGTGCCATCGACATTATCGGCGAAGCCAAGTTTGCTCGGCATGCTCCAGTTCGAAGAGATAGGCACGCAATGTGGGCCTTGTGGTGAATAAGGACAAAACATAGAACCTGCTGTCAACACACAAGGAGTTTTTGCGTCTTAGACACTTTGTCAGTGCTGACAACCAGCCAGTTGAGAAGGATTTTGACTACGTGGGGACCAGCACCAGCAACAAAAATGACGGCAGCCATTTCTAAACTATGCTGCGCCTGTCTGGTTGCCTGGAACTAGTGACACGCAGTGGATAAAGTTCCCGACTAGCCAAAACACTGCCATTCGGACAGCGATAGGTTACCTCTTGATGTCCGCTCTTCAACACCTTCACAATGAGGCACAGATGCTCCCTGTAATGGAGCACAATAAACTGCTCAGCAAGCAGTTCCTGTTAGAGTGCTACCGCAGGTTTCACCCTTGCAGACACCTGCTTGAGCCAGAGCCGCCTTCCAGGCACGTCAGGAGACACCTATTAAACTACGCCGACGAGATTGAGGACAAAACTAACAGATATTTACTGGACCAGACAGTGTTTAGACAGACATCAAACGACATTCATCGGGAGACCGTTACCACCTTCTTAAGCTCCCGACCACCGAATGCCGTAATCGGAGTCCAACCACCACCTACAGCAGATGAAGAGCTCCAGCTCCCCCGCGAGACCCGTACTAAACATATGGGCATGTGAAAAGGTGGTTAGTGTCGTGCGGAGTGCCTTCACAAAACCACTCATCTAACACACCGCTCCCTCTGGACCCAACCTGTCGAAACAGCAAGTTTCCTGGGCTTACCGTTATATGAGTTAGAAGAAGACGACCGGTGATATACACTACACTGACAGGGCTTGTATTGCTGCTACAACAACAACAACAATAACGGCTGCATGGAGATGAAGCGGAGAATAATTTTTGCCTATAGGTGTTACTTTGGTCTCACTAGACAATTGAGCAGTAGAGCTCTCTCTCGAAGCACCAAACTGACACTCTACAAAACGCTCCAGTCATTCCCGTCCTGCAATATGGTGACGAAGCATGAACGATGTTAACAGTAGATGGAAAAGCTTTTGGGAGCCTTCGAGAGAAAAATTCTACGTAAGATTCTTGGTACCCTCCGCGTTGGTGAGGAGTACCGCGTACGGAGGAACAGCGAGCTGCATGAGCTTTAGTTAAGCGTGTAAAAATGCAGCGACTACGCTGGCTTGGCCATGTTTCACGTATGAAACAAAGACGCTCCAGTAGGGCGAATCTACGACACGGTACCCCAAAAAGGAAGACAAGGAAAGGGAAGGCCACGTTTTCGTTGGAAAAGCCAAGTGTTGCAGGACCTGATAGCGCTCGGGGTTTTAAACTGGCACCAGCGAGCGCAAGACAGAAACAGCTGGCGCGCTATTTTGGACTCAGCCAAAACTGACATACGGTTGTACCGCCACATAAGTAAGTAAGCATTAATTGAAGATAGGATGTGGCTACTTTTGTGGGTAGATTACTCCTGTACAGTTCTTCGAAAGATAAACGAGTACTAATTTTTAGTTTAAATGTTGGTTATTTTTAAAATATTTATTTTTATTATATTCGCCTGTCGAAATGTTGCGAGTTTCATTATAATAAAATACAACAGGAGGGGCTTAAAGGGGTAACACCACTGTAGAAATTTCAAAAAATTGATTTTTTTTTATAAGCTTAAAAAATTCTTTGAACCTTTTAAAATACAGAACAAAAAGTTTTATACGTTACCGAAGTTTATTTCATAAATATTTTAAGCTTTTAACCAAGCGTTAGTGACTGCTACCTAACGACTTCTCCAAATTTCCAAACTTTAAACGCGTTTTTCTCAAAACACGTTTTCTGAAATTGGCACGCAGCATAACTCAAACAATTTTAAATATTTTTAATCAGGTTTTTCACTACGTCTGTATAATAACCTTCTTAAGAGAAGAGCGTAGGGGATTTTCGATAGATTAATTTAAACGATTGTTATAATTATTTAAGTGCCGTTTTTTAGTCCAAAATAGAGTTTTTTCCTTCAAATGCTTGCTAATTCCACAAAAATAAATATTTTTTAAATCCCCTACGTGTTTCTCTAGCTATTCTTATCTAGATTAAGAAAAAAAATGTTTCTTTGTTCCAGATTAAAATTTGCACCCTCTATGCTGCGTGCCGCGGAGCTCCTTCAAGAGAAACCACATTACAAAAATATCTCCAATGCCGCCATTTTGTAAAATTTTTCGATCAAACTTTGTAGTTTTGTATTTTAGTATATAAGTAATAACTTCCCAAATCAGAGTGATTGTTTTCCTTTTCCTTCTATACAAAAAAAATTGTTTAAAAATCGTGTTTATTTTACGCGTGTACAGTGGTGTTACCCCTTAAATTCTGCTTCGTTAACTAACTGCTCGAAAATTAATTGGTAGAATCCAGAAAATGTGCAATAATCCATAATGATTTGCTGTTGGTCATTCTAGGCAAATTTAATATTTAACGATTGCAGCTTTTAGGCGCATCTTTTTTGATTAAGCAACGTTCGTATGTATATGAAATATGAGTGAAGTAAATTGCAGACGACAAATGCAACAACGTTAGCAGTAATGTTGGTCTTTCAAAATTTCTCCTTTGACTGAGGGGAAGCAGACATTTTAAGAGGAAGTGACATTGCAAATCAAAAATATGGAAGTCAGCTCTAATTTGGTTGTGTCGGTTAGTACGCCATTAGTAAAGTGCTAAATAGCTGAACTGTAATATCGGCGTTTTAGCAGATATTGGCGTTCAGCTTATTGCCAAACGCTGGCATAAAAGCATAAAAAGAAAATAATGCAATTGGAAAACTTTTAATGTCTAAATTCTTTTTAATATTTTACTCCTGTGTATCTCATTGAATACCAATCAGAAAATCAGCAACAGAATTAATTGCCAATATTTGAAGCCGCATGATTGGTGTATAACAGTTGCTCGCTACTGAGGCGCTAATGTGAAGCGCACTGCTTTGCCAACCGCTACTTTACGTCTCATAACTGTGGCTGTAGCTCGTCGGCCTCCAGATATACATATGTCTGTACTAGTTGGAATACCATCGCTGACAGATGTTAACCAGCCGAACTGCTTGTGTTTGCACGTCTCTTTTTGACTTTTCAGTCAATCAGTTTGTTAAAGAAACGCGTCAATTGCACTCTAAACTGTTGCTGTGCGTTCGTGAGTGAAAAGTGAATCAATGTGAAGTCAATTTCTTATTAAATAAATAAAAGTTTAGCGGCACAAGAGCAGGAAAAAACCTCTACTAGTTTGCATATCAGCTGAGCGAAAAGCAAAAATTTAGAAGAAAAAAGTGAACGAGTGTCGGAAAGTAAAAATATTATAAAATTTTTTGAAGGCGCAACGCTTCTGCATGTTAGCAATTATAACCAGCAGACACCAAACGCACTCGCAATCGTCTGTTATGGCGACCGACAGCAGCAAATAGGCAGAACATCTAATAAAAAATGTGATTTTCATGTGCAAAATATAATTAAAAACTATCAAAGTGTGTATTTGAAAAAAAGTTAATAAATAAATTTAAAATAAAAAATATTAGAAAAAATCAACACCGTGCGCTGCATGAAATATATATGTACATATTTTTCGCTTTACTTGATAAGCGCAGGAATTTGGCGTCGCATCGGCTTCGGTACGCTTTGGATAGAGGCAAGCATAGAAAGACAACAGAAATTTTGAATACACCAACCAACGTTGACCAATTGCAAGTAAGTTGCTATGGAATGCATTTAATATATGTATGTACATATGTAAGTATATGTGTACAATTTATGTATGCGCATGCAAGCAGTGGTAACAGCAGTAAAAATTACACATTTTTTTGACACTGTTGCTGCCTGCTGTGTAAATACTGAGATTTCGTTTAAAGTGCGAGGTCAAAATATTACCTGCGGCAATCAGCGAGTGCGTGTTTTTGGTTTTGAAACTGCTCGTGCAAATTGTAGGCATATTAAAATCTGTTATAGTGATAATACTTATATATGAAAATATGTATTTAATTTTTATAAGACATTTTTGAAAATGAAAAAATGAAATGATTTTTTAGTTCAACGCTCAGTGCAGAAAATTCTTGTTCCTCATTCGAACTACAACTTTTTAGTAAACATTAAATCTATTTACCTCAGCGTTGCGCTGTGATTTGTGATTGTTGATAAAAACCACACTCTTACATTTATTTACCACTGCACACATCTATAAGAATGTTTTTTCATATACATATGTATATACATGCATATGCATATAAAAATCTACAATAAAAATAATAACTTTATACCCAGCAGCAGCTGTAAACAACTTTACTTTTCTCACATCATCTGTGTTGTGGTTGCTTAACGGGCTGGCTCTCTGTGCGTTATTGCGTTGTCCGTATGTGTTTACATATATACAAAAACACATCAATACATCGTCAGCATACGAAAAATTAAATGAGCACACATAAACATTGTATGCTCATAAATGTGTATGCATATAAATCTTGTTGCTGCGACTTTATTATTCTTTCCCTATTGCGTTCACTTGTTCTGTATTTTCGTTTCAGACTCAGCTCCACGCAAAGTGGGTGTTCAGTAATAGCATTTGTTTTTTATTCAAATTAAAAACAAAAATGTGATTAATAAGAAACTGTTTTAAATAATTACTTTATAATTACAACTAAAAATGGTTACGTGCTATAAAAAGCTCACAAAATTTAATTCCCTTTGGTACAAAAAAGAGATTACCTCAATTTCCTCACAGCGGCTGAGCCCAAAAGTTAAATAATCATTAATTGAGAGAATATGATTCAGTGCTTTGTAATAGTAGTAGTTGTTGTGTTGTTGTGGTGCGGATCACTAATCTGTGAGCACTGCATGAGCCAAATAACAAAAGTGAAAGAGAAAGAGAAACAAAAACAAAATGTGATTAAAACAATGCATTATTTGGTAATAATTCTAGAATTGCCCTTCGTTAAGTGTGGTCAGCTGTTTCACAACAACAATATGTAATATAATTTCATATACATACATATGTATGTATGTATTTGCTACTATGATTAAATTTACAGGTTACTTTGTTTAATGTTATAATAAATTTTTATTTGAAACTTTATAAACCCCCTTCGACTGAATACGCCTTTGTTAAAGTTTACCAATTCTAAAAGTAGTTGTTGATCTCAATTTCCGAAACAAGCTTCAGTGCAGACAGCACTTTACGTTGAATCTTTTCTATGGACTGGAAACGGTAGCACCGGATGAGGTCTTTTTATTTTATTGAATATCCAGATGTCACATGGAGCTAAATAAGCGGTCTTGTGTGCTTATGTCACTTGACGGGTCGAGTTTATGGTCAAATGACAACGAACAATGCATTCAGTATGAGACGTCTCATTATCGTGCCGCAAAAATCAAGAGTCGTCTCGCAACAATTTTTGCCTATTTTGCGAACAGCTTCAAGTAAGCGATGCAGAACACTCAGATAGTAAAGGGTGGTTAAGTTTCAAGGGCTGGTGTTGACTTTGAATAAAATATAATTTTTTTAGGAAATTATTGTCATTTCTCTTTATTATGATAATATTGGAGTGGCTCAATTGCGTATGGAACAAAATATCGGCCAAATGGCTGCTGCGGCCTCGGCGGCACACCACCATCCGATGGTCCAAATTTTCGATGACGCTGAGGCATAATTGAGGTTCTATGCCGTTAATGTGCCGAATTATCTCATCCTTTAGCTCTTGAATTATTTCTGGCTTATCGACATACACCTTTTCTTTGAAATAACCCCAAAAAAAGAAGTCCAACGGTGTGGTTAACGTTTAGGTGTGGTTCACATTCAACATTGGGCCTTGAAATTTAACCACCCTTTATAATAACAATAGTAGCCCTAGTCCCATGTAGATGGTCATTCGTGTCCGGCCCGTTTTTTTATGAAACTACTGCATGGTGCAGGTTTCATACCATTTGTTTATGATAAAATATTATTAAAATAAAAAATACAAAAATTGAAGAAATCTCTTCAGTTAGGTTTAGTTAAAGTTTAGAAGATACCTTATGCATTTTTTCTAATTTTCTGTTGGCGTTATATAGTAGAAATAAGCGCCAACCCATCGACATGGGATTAAGCGGTTAGGGGTAGCCAGAAGAATAACCGCGGGATTAGTATTCTAAATATCGCCTATAAGGTTCTAGTGAGCGTATTGTGTGAAAGGCTGCAGCCCACCATCAACCAACTGATTGGACCTTATCAGTGTGGCTTCAGACCTGGAAAATCTACCATTGACAAAATATTCACAATATGCCAAATCTTGGCAAAGACCCATGAAAGGAGAATCGACACACACCATTTTTCGTCGACTTCAAAGTATTTATGGTATTTGTATTTTATCAAAGCAAAAGCACAAAGAGCAATAAGTAGCGCATCCGTCGCTTGCATCCTAAAGCGATTATTGACATTTAACAAAAAAACAGTAACTGATCACAGTTTCCTCAATAGCACTCAAAGAAAGCACAGAATCATGAGTTGACATTTTCTGAAGTCGGACAGTAGTTATGCGCAAAGGTCAGTGCATTAAGCACAAGAGGAAAATCCAAGATTGTTTGAATTCTTAGAAACTCCTATCAACTGAGCTTCAGATGAGCTTGCAAATTGGCTTTCAGTAGTGCGCGAAAATTAAAAATCAAAAATGCGCATGTTTATTTAAATTAAGATATACAACGATTCGAAAAAATATACAAAACCTTTCTTGTATTCACGTGTACATGTATTTGTAAGCACATACATACATAAAACAATTTGTTTAAAACAAATCCAATTTAGTATTTGCGTCTGCTGAAATCTTGCCTTACCTTTTTTGTATTGTATAATCATATTTTTCAATTTTATTAATTTTACGATACATTCTTGGGCTGCAACATTTTATCACGATTTATTTACTTTTTGCATGTACGTATACGGACATACATATAAGTATATACATATATATTCATACATTTGAATAAGTACAGCCCGCGAAAAAAATATAGCACCCCAACATTTTGAGCAGTTTTGACTATTTTTTCGTTTTAATTTGTTTTTTTTTTTTAATTCGTTTTAATGTTTATTATTTTCTTTATAAAAGTATAGTTCATTATAATTATAATAAAAAAAAAAACAACTTATAAATCCAAATTTCAAACTTTATGCAAAAATTAGAAAAAATTGAAAAAATTTCATTCAAATTTAACAAGGCAGACAAAGAAAGAGGGAGATACCCGAGATAGAATGAGAGAGAGAGAGAGAAAGAATATATATCTAAATAAATTCACAACATTTGCAGAGAATACAAATAGACAAAATTTACAAAAAACGGAGAAGGGTCGACCGGTGTAGGTCAACGTCGGACACAAACCGTGGCAACAACGCGCACTACTCCGCGCGTTTATCACCCGCACTAACGCAGCGATTCCAGGACCGCAGCAACGGCACAAATTACCGCAAGGCAATACCAATAAATCCGACGCCGGAATGGATAGCACTTTATAGGACGCACAAGCACTAGCCAGGAAACGGAAATAAGCGCCAAAAATTAGGCACAAAAAAAAACGCCCCAAACAGTAGGCACCAAGGAAATATAACGCCAAAAAGTAGGCACCAAGGAAATATTACCCCAAACGTAGGCACCAAAAATATATTTCCTACAAGTTTGCACCAACAAAGCAGCGCCAAAAAGTAGGCAGGGTTATTTCCCACTAGAAATTAGCAACCACAAGAAAAAACTCGGGAAAAATAGCCTAAAGTGTATCTAAGATACATATATATAAGGTATAGCTCTATCTCTCCTTTTCCTCTCCTTTATATCTTTTTTCTCTCTCGCTGGACGATAATGCCCAAAACGTTGCATGGCCTTGAAATTTTACTCTCCATTCTCGCTCGTCCATCGACGCCTAAGAAGTTTCACTTCAAAAAAAAATTCATATACAGTTTATTTATTGTAATGTAATTTAATTCATAACCTGTAAGTTTTATAGCCCTTAAAATTAATCACCCTATCGGGAGATTTACACTGGCCACACAATTTATTCGTACACCCTGCGTAGTACGTAAAAACTTTAGGTTTGCGCAAAATATTTGCTGTGACAATATATTTCTTTTGGGTCAGTGTAAGAATGTTACATTCCCAATGAATTGCCGCAAACAAACCTCCTGTTACCTCAACTCTCACTGAAGGGTTCCAAGAAAAGCAGGCAGACGTAGCAAAAGGCTGTAAATTATTTATTCAATAAGAGTAACAGTAAAAATCGTTTGTGTTTTTACTAATTTTGCTGAAAACGAAATAAGATTGGTTTTTCTTAGTTTTTATCGTCGATTCAGTTTCAGTTCCGCGTAATATCTCGATTGAAAGTGACAAAATGGGACGAAGTGAGGATTTATCATTAGAAATGTGTAAAATTGTTATTAAATTGTATTGCGAAATTGAGAAAAAAAATTGGCACATTGCGTTCTATGGTGCAAAGCGTTATTGCTAATTACGTTAACACTGGTAAATTGGAAGCTAATCACCATCAAGTCGGAAGGCGTAAAATATTGGCTCCACGTGAGGAACGCAAAAAAGTAGCATCAGTCGCGCAAAATCCCAAAATAACCTACACGATACTATGCCGAAATATTCTAGAGTCTTTGCATAAAAAAGTAAGTCCACAACAAGTTCGAAATTGCCTGCACAACGCTGGTTATCATAGCAGAATGGCACGCTGCAAGCCCTACATTTCAGATATTAACAGAAAGAAGAGATTGGAGTCCCCAAATGCTTTATACATGAGCCAGTTTCTTTTTAGAAAAACGTTATATTCAGCGATGAGTCGAAATTTAATGTTTTCGGATCAGATGGCCCTCCAAAAGTTTGGCGAAAAGAAAATACAGAATCGAATGGAAAAAATCTTATTCCTACCGTTAAGCATGGAGGAGGAAACGCAGTGATTTGGGGGTGCATAGTTGCATCTGGAGTAGGAAAAATGGTTTGTATTGATGATAAAATGGGCAAACATCTGTATTAAGAATAATTTGCATGATAGTGCCATTAAACTTGGACTGGATGCTAAAGGGTTCTTGGCTCAACAAGACAATGACTCAAAACACTCATCTTATCTTGTGCAAGAATGGCTTATTTACCACTACAAGCAGCTTAACATGTTCCCGCCGGCATGTACCACTAGTGGTACATTGAGACCTATCCCATTGGATGGCTTGTACCATTGGTGGTACATACGCAGATGTCTCATCGGGCGGTTTACTGAGAATGCTGTTAACGGTTTTCTCAGCAAAAAGGAGAGAAATAGTTTACATTTAACTCAGGCATAGTCGGCAGCACTCACTGAGCGATATGCAATGACAGTTACTACAGCGCCGTCCGATGAAACAATGTTACAGAGCCGTCAGATGCCTAGAACAATAAATTCGGTCGCCGGCGGGAATGTGTTAAAACTCCACCTCAATCAGCGGATCTGCACCCAGTTGAGCATGGCTGGGAGCTCTTAAAAAGGAGAATCAGAAAGCGCAAAATAACATCAAAGGCGTCATTAAAGACAGCTTTAAGTGTTGGGTGGGAGAAAATTGCAGCTAATGAAACCGAGGTATTGGTATAAAGTATGCCTCCACGCTTGGAAGCAGTTATTAATTATTATAGTTTTTTTCCTATGAGCGAAAAAATTAAGAAAAAATAAGTAAAAAATAGAATTTAATTTTCAAAAGTGTTTACAAAAATTAATTTTTGTAATTAAGAATTCATTCTAGTTCAATCGCTAGTCTTAAATATGAAGATTAAAATGTCGTTTGGTTTTTCGATTTCAGATAAGCCAAACAGCCGCAATCTTGGTCACCGTCAAGCACCTCTTTTACTTTATGTCTTCTTGTCGGCCACTATAACTTTTATTCTATTATATATTTTGTCTTCAAAAAATTTGTAAAGCTCATTTAAATGTTACTAAAGATTATGTGAACACAATGAGATTTATTATTTTGATCGTTTGCCCGTTAAAAATTATTGAAAAACCCAAAAAAAAAAACAGACGAGAAACTAGAGGACCCCCTTAAATTCTCTAAATCTAGAAATGAATTTGGAAGTTTTGTTCCTTAAATGTTGAGTAAAAATGTTATTTTTTACGAATGTATAATATTAAAATTTTGTTCTTTTGTATAAATCGTGCTAAGTATCAGGTGTATCTGTTTATAAACTGTGAGTGTACGAATAAATAGTGTGACCACTGTATAATTTTTGCAAATGGCGTCATACGTCAATCACCTTTGACACTTGTGCAGTAAACCGCCACAGAACACAACTTGATGAACTACACAGTCAAGAAGTGGTGCGTGGAAAGGTCAAAGTAAAGATTGCTATCACTCAAAATCATTTTTTTTTATTTATTCAGTATTTTTATTCATTTTATAAAAAACTTATTCAAAAACAAAATTGGATGATGCTATAAAATTCTGTTGATCTTTTGTAACTTTTTTCTCTCAGGGTGTTGCGCAATTTTTCCACATAACCAATCCACGCAATTTTTTTTTATGTTGAGAAAAGAATTTTCAGCCACTTCAAACTTGCGCTTTCGTACTAAATTTTTCTATTTTTTTTATTCTGATTAAAGAATTTTTAATTTATTTATTTATTTGTTTAAGTCTATGATTACAGGAATCTTACAGACTAGATACATACATATATTTACGCACATTTATTTCAAGCCTTTGTGGGAAAAATTCTTACAGACTAATATTGTGTGGATCAATCTTAAAATTAGGACAAAAATAAAGTACCTGAGCTACGATGAAATACTAGTGATGTGGTGCAGAGAAAAACATACGTAAACATTTAGCTAAAAACTGTCTTGATTGCGTGAAATCAAAATCTAAAGTATTGAAGACTAAATTTAGTTCAGCAAAAATCTTTGATATGGGAGCGTTGACACTATAACTACTTCTAGAAAAGGCAATTTTAAAGATTTCTGAAAGGCGAAGAATTCTTGAAGAAATATTAAAGGCGATATTTTCTAAAAGAGAAGTGCAGTCAATAGAGGCAGTTATGAGGTTAATGACAAATGATCACGCTAAAATGGACCTTCAGTCCTCAGACGTAGGAAGACTAATTAGTTGGCAACGAGAATAGTAAGAAGGTAGATTTTTTTTTTTAATTTTTTTAATATAAAATACATAACACGGTTTGCTGACACTGCAATTAGTTACACATAAACTAAGGAGCAGTATAATTTTAGTAACATAAAGAGAATTTTGGGAAGAGATTTTCATAGTCCCTTCCTTAAGTTAACAGCCATCATGCCAGATCATGTGGTCGTCGGGTAGTGGTAGAGAGCAAAGAAGAAATTTTAGAAAAATTATTTGAACTCGCTCAAAGCCATTTGATTGAATTTTTGTTTTGGACCTCCACGCTGCATATTCTAGTCTTGATCTTACCAATGCAGAATACAGAGTAAAAGCTAATATTGAATAAGAGCGCGAAAGAATATAATCGGCATCAAAGAATATAATTGAATCAAATATAACACCAAAATCCTTCATTGGGTTCACAGATTGTAAGACAGAGCTAGAAATACTAAAGGGGTTTCCAATAACAGGTGTTGTTTTGAATAACAAGTGCTATTTCGAGAGATGATTAACGATTTTTTATGGCCGGAGTCGGATAGTATTGATCTGGACAACGTTTATTTTCAACAAGACGGCGCTACGTGCCACACAAGCAACAAAACCATTTGTCTTTTACGGGAAAAGATTCCGGACCGTGTTATCTATCGAAGAGTTGATCACAATTGGCTACCGAAATCTTGTGATTTAATACCTTGTGACTTTTTTCTATGGGGCCACGTGAAAGAGAAGGTCTACGCCAACAGCCCAGGGTCGATTCAAGTTCTCAAAGATGGAATTCGTGAGGCTATCGAGGACATAGAGCAGCTACTTTGCAATTCGGTTATGGAAAATTTCATGAAAAGGATATTGTCCTGTAAGTGTGGTCGTGGTGGACATTTGCCTGATGTTATTTTCCACTATTAACGGTGTATCTTCCTCTTTATAATGAAATAATAATCCGATCATTTATATTAAAAAATAGTATTTTTCTTTGAATAGCTGAATGGCTTGTCTCGGTTTTCATTCAACTTTCCTTGATTGGATTTGGTCCTATTTAATAAAGAGACGCTGCACTGTAGTTATCGATGGTGTTTCTTCGAAACACTACACTGCTACCTTTGGTGTACCTCAGGGTAGTATTTTAGGACCTTTGTTATTTATTTTGTATATTAATGATATTTATTCGTGTTTTCCCTTCGCTAATTTTCTTCTCTATGCTGATGATCTAAAAGTGTACGATGAAATAAGAAATTCTAGTAATTCAGCCGCCCTACAGTCTGAGTTGAATAATTTATTTTCCTGGTGCCTTATTAATCGTCTATTTCTTAATATTGAAAAATGTCATAAAATCACATTTTCTAAGCTTCAAAACCCCCTCAACACCTCTTATCATATCAATTATACATATCTTGCTTCGTCTGATGTGATAAAAGATTTAGGGGTTTTCTTTGATTCAAAGCTTAATTTTATCACGCACCTAAATTATGCCGTTTCCAATTCTCTTGCTATGTTCGCATTTGTTAGACGTCACTCATCGCACTTCACTGATCCATATACTCTTAAGATTTTATACTCTGCGTTTGTGCGGTCCAAATTAGATTATGCCTCTTTTATTTGGAGACCTTATCATGCAGTTCATATAAATCGAGTGGAGAGGGTTCAAAAAATTTTTGTGCGTTTCGCGCTATATTCACTCAATTTCTCAGACCCCAAACCGTCATACATCTCACGCTGTCGTTTGATTAGTCTCTGTCCATTAAGTGACAGAGGTACGTTTCAGGCAGTTTCTTTTATCTTCGATCTCGTTAATGGACTAATTGACTGCCCGTTTCTTCTAGAAAGAATACATTTTAATGTTCCTTGCAGGAACTTTCGCCGTGTCAAAATTTTTCATGTTGGCGTTAGGAGGACATTATATAGTTCCAAAGCGCCTCTTGTTAGAACGCTGTCTGACATTAACTATCTCGCCTCCCTTTTGGATCTAGACTTTTCCAGGGCGAAACATGTATTTAATACCCAATTAAAAAATTTCTTCCTTTGTAAGAATTCTAAATAATTACCAAGTATATTTTGTTAATTTAGTTTCCTAAGCTTTAATTTTGTTAATTACTTCTATATATATATAAATACTCTTAGTTCTATGTAGTCTGTAAGAAACTTTGTATTTCTTGTCTTACTAAAATGAATAATCCTCCTCTTTAAGTTATAAGAAATTTTATCTTTTTCTTTTACTCATTACAATTGAAGCTAGTTAATTATAAGTTTAATTTTACTTTGATTAATGATTTAGAATTAATCTGTTTTCATAGTCTGTAAGAAATACTGTATTTTTTAGACTATTAATTGAATTAAATAAATAAATAAATAAGTTACTTGAAAGCATTTATTGATATTAAGCGTCAACTGATTTTTCGGCACCATTCACTGACTCTATTAATGTCGGATTGAAGGTTGGTTGGGTCGCATAAATCTGTGATGGTTGCAAATATTTTAAGGTCATCAGCGTAAAGCAAGAAATTAGCAAATTTGGGATACACCTGAGGATGCGATGAATGGTGTTGAAACAACGTTGTCAACGGTTGCAAAGCAACGACAGTTAAGTAGGATTCAATCCAGGGCAAAAATGTTGAATGAATACCAAAATATATAATATAAATTTTAGCAGAAAGAAACGATGTGATACTGTATCCAAAGCTGGCGAGAAGTCAGTGTAGATAGTATCCACCTGAGATAGAAAGTATCAAGCCATGTTTTTGATGAAAATTTGTCGATTTCCTCTAAATTTTGTATAAAGTTTGAAAGTTGGATTAATATGGCCTTTATCATTATAAAAAATATATTTTATAATTTTATAAAATAATATATATAGTAAAACTTGTCCAAATGTTGAGGTGCTATATTTGCTTCGCGTGCTGTATAAGCGTGTATGTATGTATGTAAGTATATTCGCAAATACATTCATTGTTTTTCTCCCGCTGTTGCTGTTGCTGTCCGCTGATTAACATGCGCGTTGAATATATAAATATGGTCGTATATCTCCCCGCGTCCTGCCTCTGCCTCACGCTTTGGCTAATATTATTTTATTTACATATTTTTTACGAGTTTAATATCCAACTCGCGAACGGATATCGGCCATTGCGCGAAAGGTAAGTACCGAATATGTGCAAATGTCTGCGCTTGCGATTAAACGTGCACACTTTTCCATATGTATGCATGTGTGTGTGTGCTTACATGTAAATTAATGTTTATCAGCAAGACGTCAACGAACGCTCCCGTGGCTGGCTAGTTGATTGGTTCACCGGCTTTCGTCCATCCAAATCCAAAATCAACTTCAGCTGTTGTCGCTAATGGCCTCGGGAGACGTTCCAGCATGCTTGACTGAGCTTTGTGTGTGTTAGTGCAGTCGGGTGTCGTCGTGTCACACATACTTGTTGTCGGCTTTTGAATGATGAAAATCAAAAATTTTTGATATTAGCGTCAATCAGAGGACACGCACACATATAAAGTTCTTGTCAAACAATGCTTGTCCGTCACCAGAGGCCATAAATCATCGACGGTCGGTCTTCACTACATTCTGAGAATTTGTTTCGATTTCCTTTGTTGCACAAACATTTTTGACTTAAATTTTGTGACTTCAACTTAATTTGCATTAAGACATCATTGAATATGTTAATACTTTTTTTCCTTGTTTCTCAACAGTTGCGAAATTTTTGTACGATATCTCATTTCCGACGCCTTTCTATGAATTCGGCAAAGTGTGGAATTCGCGCTTAGAAAAAAAAAAAAAAACGAACACAAAATGTAAAAACTTGTCTTATGTAATTTTAAACTCAGAGTAGAGGTTTGCTAATAATTTGTTTTCTTAAAGGTTCGTATCGGGTGTTTTTTTAACTGCATGAGAATTATCGATATCGATAACTATGTTTAAGCAGCTGAGAATGACAAACTGTGCGGGCATTTCTGTTCAGTAAGGTAAATATATTTAACGGCCGCCGAAGCCGAATAGGTTTGGGCGTGACTACCATTCGGAAATGCGTGAGCTCGAATCTCCGTGCATGAAACACCAAATGGTACAAAAAGTTCTTTTTAAAATAGAAACGACAGAGGCTTTGTTCTGATAACTTCGAGTTTATTTATTCAAAATAGTCTCCTCTGGCCTCGATACACTGTTTTGCGCGATCTAAAAGCTTTTCGAAAGAGTGTTTCAGGTCATTGATCGGAATGTCCTTCAGGGTGTCGGTACAAGCCTTTGGGATCACCTCTACGGACGCAAAACGTTTTCCTTTCATGGCCAAATGCAATTTTTCGAATAGGTGGAAGTTATAGGGAGCCATATTAGGCGAATACGGTGAGTGAATGATAGTCAAAAGAGTGGATCGGTGGGTGGTGCAATAGCATGCAATAAGCGTCCGCTTCCTCCTTCGCGGTATTCAGGGCGAATTCGACAAATCCCATACAACAAACGCTTTAAAACGCCAAGATAAAAAGTTGCATTGACGGTTTGGCCCGTTGACATGAACTTCTTGTGGACAATTCCCTTGGAATCGTAAAAATGAGCATTGACTTGATTTTTGACTTCTCCAAATGCGATTTTTTGGATGGTGGCTCGTCTGTAGAAAGGGAAGTTCTTGTTTTTCTCGCCTCTTTAATGAGGTCTTTCGAATGTTGAATTCTGAGCAATTTTCCTCAGTTCTCAGTTAACTTATGCGGAATGAAAAGTGCATAGACCTTTCGTAAGCTCAAATGATCAGTTAAAATGGGATAAATCGATGTTTTGGAGATATTCAACTCCGGTTCCATGAATTTCAACGATGATTTCGGTTAATTTTTGATAAATTTACGAAGAATTTCGATGGAGTTTTCGGTGATTACTGATGTTCATTGTCATTTATCTATGTCCTCACAACCAACTTTGAATCGTGTCAATCACTCATGAACTCTGGCGCGAGATAGACAATCGTCCCCATAAACTTTTTTCATAAATGCAAATGTTTCGGTAAACGTTTTACGGATTTTAAAACAAAATTTGATATCAGCTCTTTGTTCGAAACTCATTTTTGTGCCGATGACACAAACATACTGACACTTTAGACGCAATAACTTCGTTTCCACTGAACCAAATGTCACCACGCTTTCACTGGAAGTCAGCTCGGGATATAACTTTCAACGCACAAGCTCATTAAAAAGATGGCGCCAATAAAAAAAGGATGTTTATTGTTTATTTTGGACTTCCCCTTGTAAAAAACAGTTCATTTTAATAAATGTTTCTGCTTTATATTATCATATTAAGTTCTCAAGCTCTTAAAAAATCACCCTTTATAAGCAAAAATGTACATACATACTTTTTAAATTATATGAACTTATATTTATGTCTGTATGTGTAGCAGAACGAGTGAAAATTTATACTAAATACTGACACTTTCCCGCCAAATGAATTTTTAATTAATCGTTAATTGATTCAGCTCAATAAAAAGTAGCTACACGCTTGCTTCGAACGGCAATTCGAGTTGTCAACGTATACAGCGGCTTCGTTTCAAAGTCTCGAAATACTAAACTTTAATTGAAATAATTGGTGTCGAACTAAAAATGATCGAAACATGAGCACAGTACTTTTCGTAAATTGTACCTACGTATCTAAGTACATTAATTGTTCATAAAATTTTCTACATACCACACATTTACTCTTCTCTCAATTAGCCAGCTCTAAACACCAGCGTCACTCACTCAATTTTATTAAAACTTGCTCGTGCGCGTGTGCTTTTGATTGATAGATGGAGGATGGATGATTGGTTGTGTGTGCCTGTAACATATAAGTGTGCACGTATATATGTATGCATGTCCGTATGGGAGTGCGATTGCTGGGCGGATGTGGTTCAGGGACGCTTAAATTACGCAAATCGATGACGGGCCGTAATTGTTTACCTTTGCCATTTTAGAAAAGCTTTTCCGCTGAGTTTTTATCAATTGCTAAATGTATGTACGTATATTTATAATTTGTTGTTGGTTTATTTTTTTCTATTCTCGAACCACTGGCGCTGTGCAAATTCTGGAGAATCTTTGCACTTGTGATGCAAAGGCAGTGATCGTGAGATTTTTTTCTAAAATAAACCTGATTTGAAAATAGGATAATTTTTTTTTCTAAGTCACTTCCGCTTTGTTTAAGAATTGTATAGGGTTATTCAATAGGTGCGTTTCAACTTTTTTCCGATAGGGAGGGCGAACGACGCAATATTTTTTATTTTTCGCTTGTCATTTGTAAACTTCATTAGTATACATTTCATCATGGAACGCTACACACTTGAGCAACGATTGCAAATCGTGCAAATTTTTTATGAAAATAATCGTTCTGTTGCTGTTACTTTAAGAGCATTACGGCCATTTTACGGTCCATTTAACAAGCCGTCCCGTTTTGGGGTTATGTGAAGTCATTGGTCTACAGTAACAAGCCGGCGACAGTTTGTGAGCTCAGAGCCAATATTGAACGCGAAATTGCTGGAATTGCGGCCGATTTATGCAAAAGAGTGGTCGAAAATTGGGTTCAACGATTGGACTTCGTAAAACGTGCACGCGGTGGTCATGCAAAAGAAATCGAATTTCATACTTAAATGTATATGTTCAAACTCGATAATAAAAAAAAATTAGTTAAAAAAGTCAAACCGTTTGTGTTTTATTCAAAAAAGTTCAAAAGTTGAAGCGCTCTTATTGAAAAACCCTATATTAAGTGGCTGGAAATATTTTTGAAGTTCAATTCAAAATTAAATTTTTCTTCTACACTTTTAAGGGGTTACATACGTCCAGCAGTGCCAAAAATGCGCTAAAAAATTGTTTTTAGAAGGGATAATAATAGAAATAAATATTTAAAAAATGTATAAAGGGTGGTTAAATTTCAAGGGTCGATGTTGAATGTGAACCACACCTAAACGTCAAAGACACCATTGGACTTTTTTCTTTGGGGTTATTTGAAAGAAAAGGTGTATGTCGATAAGCCAGAAATAATTCAAGAGCTAAAGGATGAGATAATTCGGCACATTAACGGCATAGAACCTCAATTATCCCTCAGCGTCATCGAAAATTTGGACCATCGGATGGAGGTGTGCCGCCGAGGCCGCAGCAGCCATTTGGCCGATATTTTGTTCCATACGTAATTGAGCCACACCAATATTATCATAACAAAGAGAAATGACAATAATTTCCTAAAAAAATTGTATTTTATGCAAAACCAACACCGGCCCTTGAAACTTAACCACCCTTTAGATAAGGAACTATTTGCGTTTGGTGGTCTTTGGAGGTGTGCCGCCGAGGCCGCGCCGGCCATTTGGCCGATATTTTGTTCCATACGTAATTGAGCCATATCAAAAATCCAGTTCAACAGACTATAGAGAAAACACTTTCGAATATTTAAAAGAAACCGCATCGAAAAATATTAAAAAATATTAAAAAAGTAGGCTCGAGAAAAACGAGTTCAAAGTGTGAGGTTCAGGAGCGCGCGAACCGCTCTCTACCTAGTTAATGGGCTGTAGAAGCTATAAGGAATTTCCGCATGAAAATTTCACGGATAATTTCTTAAGATACTCTACTTTCGAAATATCGAAAAAAAGATTGATTTTTTGAAAACTCTGGACGTATGTAACCCCTTAGGTTTAAAAAGAAATCATTCGTGTGGTAAAATTTTATTTTCAGCCAGCATACGAAGTTCTACGTTGCGCCCACTTCACACAACCTGCTTTGCGCAATTTTTTCGCATTTCAATCTCCTTCATGTAAAGTATTTTTCCACTTTGCAGCTGCCAATTTTGTTTTATGTCATATTATTTAGTCATTCGTGTCAATAACCAAAAGTCATATTTTTGCGTGAAATCGACACTGATAAGCTTTCCATTCGTTATAATTGTTTTCAATATGTATCGACGGCACTTTTCTATTCATGCGTATACTTACCGCAATACTTATGCATATGTATGTGTGTATGTAGTAGGAGTAGTATTAGAGATGTCGTTCCCGGTATTTTTTAGGTCCCAAAAATCTCGGGACTATTTATCAAAAATCCCGGTGTTTTCGGGATTTGTATTTTTTCAAAGCATATGAAATGCAGGGTTTTCCAATAAGAGGTGTTATTTTGATAAAACATCAATGGTTTCGTTGCTTGTGTGGCACGTGGCGCCGTCTTGTTGAAAATAAACGTTGTTCAGATCAATACCATCCAATTCCGGCCATAATAAATCGTTAATATTCTCGAGCTTCATTTTCGAGAAAGTGAGGTCCAATGACTCCGCCGGACCATAAACCGCGCCAAACAGTCACACGTTGAGGTTTGAGAGGCTTTTCAACAATAACTCTTGGATTTTCTGAGCCCCAGATCCGACAATTTTGCTTGTTGACGAAGTAACCGAGGACCTCATCGTTCAAAATGATTTTACGATGGAATTTCGGATCATTTTCATGCATTTTAACGCCCCAATCAGCAAAGAGACAACGTTGTTGATAATCGGCCGGCTTGCGTTCCTGTGTTAACTGGACTTTATAAGCCTTAACACCCAAATCCTTATGCAAAATACGGTGTAATGACGTTTGTGGAATGCCTAATTCCAAAAAACGACGAGGAATGGACAATCCTGGGTTTTCTTCAACACTTTCGGCTACAACTGCAATATTTTCGACTGTTCTTGAGCGACGTGCACAGGTTGTATTCTTCACATCACTAACTTGTCCCAACAGCTCAAATTTTTTCCCCAATTTCTGTATTGCGGTCCGACAAGGTGTTTCACGATGACCCACAAATATTCGAGTTTTACGAACCGCCTTTGCCAAATTTTCACCATTTTAATAGTGAATTTTAATAATTTCAATGAGTGGTTTACGCGTTTGTCGTTCCATTTTTATTAAGGGCGTAGTTTCTACTTGTCAAATATCAAAAAATGACAGCTTCAAAAGTGACATCTACCGAAATAGCGGGCTATTCAAAATAACACCTGACCTGTTGTTGGAAAACCCTTTAGAATAACTGTTGAGCAGTCGGCAGAATGGAGAGCGGTGTTACACCCCGTTTTCGTTGACTACAGTACCGCTTTCGACAGCATTTATAGAAAATGCATCTGGGAAGCCGCATATCGACGAGGCAGTACGGTAGCTGAAAGTGCAGGGTTCAACATAATTGCAGTCTATCGTCCACTTTTGATTCTATATCTGGTTTTCGGCAAGACTGCCTGATTTGTCCTATGCTGCTCCTAATCGTGCTCGATGACGTGCTTTCAAGATCTGTACACTGATACCGCAGAGGCATACAATGGAACTTCAGTGAACACCTGAACTTCAACAAAGTCGGGCTGAAGATAAATGGCGGAAAAACTAAATGGTATGTAAATACCGCGGATGCAAGCAGTAGCTTTGCCGTTTTGAATTCTTTGGTTATACTCTTCGAAAGGAACCCATAGAAAGAGGCAGGCAAGCAGTACTCGATTGGAATCCGCAAGGCAGTAGGGACGTCCTAGGTGCTCTTAGAAGAGAACTCTCCAAAAAGAAACTAAGGGGAAATCTTTCAAAGAAGTCAAAGTAATCGCGAAGGATCGTGACCGTTGGAAGCATTTTTTAGATGCCCTGTGTCCCATCAGAGGTTTGACAGGAATTAAGAAGATATGAAATGGGTACTGAAAAATCGGCTTCTAGAGTAAAAAAAGGGGCAGTGACTTTAACTTTTTAGCAAATTTAGATATGACAGAACGTTATTTTTTTTTTTTTTTGAACTTTTTATTTGTTTATTGAATCTGCCTTTTCAAAGGCCTCACAATAAGTATTCAAATCTTAGAACTAAAAAGAAAAATTTTATTTTATCTCATTTTCTACAATAAATAGTTATCAAATGGCCCTCTACTCATCGGGGTGGTAGGTCATTTCTTCGAAGCCTGGTCGTATGTTGCGTACTCAGGAGTTGACGTGCGAACGGGTTCGGGTGATCTTGCAATTTCAACTGATAGTTTTCACGAACTTTTTTGAATACTTCCTTCACCATCGGTACATCTAGGTCCCTATGGATGTTGTCGTTTCTTATATAACAGCCATAGAACGTTATTACTGTTTTTCTTTTCTTTCTTCTTTTTAAAATAAAAAGCAATGCCCGCATATGCATGTCTCCGTTTTAAAGAGTTACATTGACTTATTCGTTTAAGTGGGAGCAGGGGTTTTCTCTAAATCAGCCAATTAATCTATCTCCTTTAAGCTGCCGAACACTGCTATTGTTTTTCAAGCAGAAGCCTTTGCGATTCTGAAGGCATGCAAAATGCTTAGGGAGCGCGAGAACGAGGGAGATATTAACATTTTCATCCATAGCCAAGCCTAGATCAAGGCTCTGACGACGCCGTGGTACAGAATGAAATTAGTAAACTCCTGTAAGGAGGAGATCAAATCTCTTGGGGATCAAATCTCTGATCTGGATTCCAGGATATGGGAAAATAGATGAAAATGAAATTGCTGATGAGCCTGCCTGGAATAGGCCTCAGAGATCTCCTACCCGGTCATCGGCATCCCCCTGAAAGTTGTTAAAGGGGAACTGGAGAAATTATTTCTCAGGAAAACGCAGAAAAGATGAAGCTCCATTTCTTCAGTGCTATTTCGAAAACCCTTTGGCCCCAGTAAAGTATACGGATACACGTGTTTACCGGTCACTGGACGATCGGCACACACGCGGAAAAGCTAGGGTTACCATTTAACCACCATTGCAGAAGCTGTGGGGACCTTTCAGAGAAGGAGCCTGTTGAGCACTTTCTCTGTAAATGTTCGGGTTTGGCAGCTAGAGGACTAAAATCACTGAACGTTCTTTTCTTCGACAATTTGGGGCAGTGCGCCAACCTAAATCCAATCAATCTCCTCCATTACATCAACAGCTCTGGCTGGCTGGCTGTAGATATCTGCCTGTTGGAGGTCTCATAATGGTATCAACAGGAATGCCAGACTGGCACTTCAACCATTTCGCCTATCTACTTACCTATTCGCTTAAATTGGACGAGACTAAAAAATATTGACTTTCGAGTTTTTTCATCGAGCTTTTTCGGCATACCTTAACTTACTTTAGCGGATATGTTAACGCTAAATTATTTTTAAATGCGTATAGGTACATTTTATTTTTTTCTTCCACTTAAGTGGAGTTACAGCCGCTTAAGCAAGTTTGTCCGAATTTAACAAAGCGCGCCCACATTTTTTCTCGTGCTAACCGGCACCAGTTGGACCACCAACTGAAGTCAAGTCTTTCTCCTGGAGGATGGTTCTGTGGGTAGAAGTCCACCACGCAAAAGGAGAAAGTCCCTGAACTTTATTCACTTGGGATTTACTAGGATTTTTCTGCATCATTCGGTTCAAGCCACTCACAACTTTTAGGTATCGATCAAGTATCATCTGGATAGCTGCCGAACGTCCGTTTGGCAGCGAACTAATATGAGAAGGTGAAAAAGTCCAGCATATCTGCTTGTAAGCGGGGTTTGGGGCCCGCTGCGTAAAAATCTTTCCCCAATGAAAAAGAGAGCAAAGCCTCTGATGTGAATAGCTTTCGCTGTGTTTGGTTAGGTTAGGTTGAAGCGGTGGTCCACTATGGGGCACACTCAGGCACATAGCCTATTGTGATGCCGCGTGGGAAACTTGTCCTTGTCTCTTCTAAAACCAGTGTGTTTTTATTGTTTTACTAATGAAATCATTTTCGCTTTAAATAAAGAAAGGTATTTTTAAAACTTATTTATTTATGGATTCATTTATTTAAATTCCGGGATCTCGAAATCGTAATAACGGGAACCCCAACATCCCCACTCATAAAAATGTATATCCCTAGTACATACACACATGTATATGTACATGTATTTGTGCTGGAACTTCTACGCGTACGCGCCATGAGTCAGTTCCCAGGAAGCATACGCTCATAAAATCGTAAATATTGATCGCTTTCTTCCGATAGATACGGAGATGGGAAGGTAGTAAATAAGAAATTGTGCAAAGTAGCAATACTTTATTTTATGGTTGCCCATATCTGTTGACTATCAAAAGCCATAAACTATAATTTAACGATCGTACTTGATTATGGCGCAGATATCAGCGGAAGGAAACTTAGTGAGTGCATTCAGCTACTTCTCCATGTACTCGTATGAATTTGCAAACCATTTTTTATAAAGGAGGGCGCGTATTTATTAAAATTTTGAATTAAATTTAAATCAACTTCCATTTTAGTCGAAGATGTGTCGCTTTGTGCTTTGAGAATATTTGAATATTATTTATAAGCCGTTATATCGAGAATAACATCAAGTGTAGATGTTTAAGCCTCCACTACACAATCTTGAAGCGCTGGAAATTGGGAGTCCATAATTTTTTATTTTATTACGAGTATTATTATTTTTTGTAATTATGGTAATTTCATTATTATTGTATACTTTGATATAAATCTGGAGTCGATTTTGCGGCATCAGTTATAACTTAGATTCCAGGTGAGGTGATATGAATTAAGGCTGCCTTTCAAGCAATCACACAGAATTTATTTTTGTGAAATTTATAAATTTATACTTTTATTAAAGCTATCAACAGAATTTATTTTCGTTTAATTTATAAATTTATACTTTAATTAAAGCTATCAAGGAATTATGAACTCAATACGGCAATAAAAATATGTTTTTGACGTCTATAAGAAAATAAATGGCACACCTCTGAGTGTATTTCTGACATGAAAAAGCTCCTCATAAAAAATATCTGCGGTTCGTAGTTGGCTTAAAGGGTGTTCAAGTGTAGATCCATGAATTTGAGGTGTTTTTGCGAGTGCTATAAATAAATAACGAAAGGTATTTTTACCATCCATTTTTTTTCTTATTCTTTTTTTTAATTGGCGCGATAACCGCTTACGCGATTTTTCCCGAGTTTAACAAAGCACGCCAGTCGTTTCTTTCTCGTGCTAACCGCCATTTTTACCAGACATTTATTAATCTTTTTTATGTACTGTTACATAAAAAAAGCCAAAAAATTAAAAACTGAAAATTTTATAAGCTGTTGAAGTGGGGCTCCCGAAAAAAATGGCGCGCTAAACTTGTCATGCTTTCAAGCTTTCTAATGATCTGAATAAAATTAAAAAGATTATTATTTTAGATGAATGCCACTATCGTTGTTGAAGTGGTTGAGTATTTCTACTGAAATAATCCTAATTAGTGACCAGCGCCGTTTTACTACCACTGTCCTCGTGTGATGATGTCTTTTTTTCTCCCTTTTTTGCTTCTAAGTCAGCTCCATTTAGTGAGGTTCAAGTATAGCAGCAAATTCTTTATCTCGATGTCTGAAATCTCATTAATTTACTGTAAGTAGTGGAAAAGACTTTCCTTCACACCTCCCGCTTAACAACTTCTGCAGATGGCATTGAAGGAGAGGTAGAGTCTGGCTGTGCATGATCCCCTACTTTCCAATGACATGTAAGGGTTGCAGTGATGGGTGAAATGTTTGGTCGAGAACATCCTAACAGGTGATTCGTCCTTTGCATTTTGTGCGACGACCATGTTCTTTTTGTTGTAATACATGTAGTTATTTGCTTCCATCTTCTTTCGGCTAAAGCATGAAAGTGTGAAGCAATGGATGCTCTGCTAAGTCTAGTGTCTAGCCTTTTCTTGCTGTAAAGTGCTATATTCGCTTTCATTACCGCATCGTACTAACAAAAAAAATTTAAAAAATTTTATTTTTTGCTAAATTACGGCTGTCCAAGAAAAAAATAGTATATTTTTCCCTACTTTTTTGGATATTTCTGAATTTTTTAAAAATAGTAAAAAATTGTATTTTGTCAAAATAATAGTTTGTACGATAGAGATACGTATTGAAAAGACTCAGACCAAATTTGAAGTGAATCGGTTCAGTAGAACTTGAGATATCTTGTCAAACGTTTTGAAAAATGTAGTTTCGAGAAAAATGCGTTTAAAGTTTCGGGTACAACTACGCCTAGTGAAAAATTACCAGTTTTGAAGTCGTGTCACTAAAATGGCTATATCTCTAGAAATAATTAAAATTTTGACGAGCCCTTTTGACTTTTAAACCTTAAAAGGTTTAGCTTTGAAAGTATGAAAAAAATCGATTTTTTCAAATTTCTACACTAGAATACCCCCTTAAAACTGTAGGCTCCTCCACAGGTCCGCAAATAGGAGCAGTAGCTTGACCAAACACCTAAAAAGGATGTAAGCGCCAATTATTATTATTATTATTTGTAAAAAATTATTATTATTATTGAATGTTTTCCGCCAGATGCCTTTAGTGAGTCATAGGATTTTTTTTCGGGCGAAGCTTTTGCATAACATTTTTTGCTCTAAACAACAAATTCCTAATAAGGTAAAAAAAAGAATTCTTTTTTCTAGTGAAAACAAAAGAAATCCAAATCACAATGGCACAAATAAATGCATTTAGTCGGGTGAAAATGAAAAAAAAACTATAACTTGATTTCTACTCGTCCCTTGTTTTTAGCAAATTTGTCCGTTATTTATTTATTTTATTAATTATTATTTTTATTTATTTATTTTATTAATTATTATTTTTATTTATTTATTTTATTTAATAAGCTATTAACGAGCGCAGTATGAGGGGCACAACTCTCGAGTGCAGTTTTTCATGAAGAAGCTTCTAATAAGAAGCACTTTGAGGGGACACTTAATTTTTAGAGCTCTCTATTTGACAAAAAAACAACTCCAGAGTTACCTCCAGAAATTTGAGTAGAAGTCCAGCCTAATCCCAACTAGGTTGTATAGCCCAGTCTATTACTTATTATAGCACAAAAAAATGTTATTAAATTATTTATTAATGCCAGGAAGTCACGCAATCGCATACCTCTAAATTGGTTCACTTCAATTGCAGTTCAATGCAATTTTCATTACCCAATTGAGCACATGGGACTGTTGAGCTAACGAGTCAGCAGATAATTGCATTTCAATTTAATTATAATCGAAAACCAATAAAAACCTTTCAATGAAAATTAAAATAACAGGCGAAAAATGAAAAGCACAGTACAATATGACGAGGCAATAGAAAGTGAATAAATTTGATTTGATGAAGGATAAAATTGAGTTGGATAGACAATATGAGCAATATTTTTTTATAGACAATAGAAAGTCGTAATCCAAACATGTTGCTATTAACACCCACACGATTTTTGCAAAACAGCATACATACATACATACATCCTACATATGCAGTACTCATAAACTCTACAGGCAGTTAGTTAATCAAACGGCACTTGTTATGGCAGACAAATACGAGTATTTATTAAAGTCATAAATAGCCAGCATGTCATGGCGGCATTCCCACACCCAACACCAGAGTCAATGCCAACAGTCTTCGGCCAGCGCCCAATGACATTCTTCTGCTCACACTTTCTCATCATTCAAGTACATATGCATATGTATGTATGTATGTAATATGCAGCTGTATACAAGTTATGAACTGTACATATGTGCAGCGACGCAGCCAGCATAAGTCATGGGATGAGTCATACGAAATCATATAATATATCAGTGGTGCAAGAACAGCAACAAACAAATGTCTTTATCACACCAATACCAAGAATAATATTCTAACTGGAGTTATACACAACAAAGTAGTCGGCTGCAGTGGTGTGCCATGTCTGCCCAGCAGATAGTAAGAAGTATTAATAGACTCTGACCAATCGACGAATGGGTTATGTATTGTGTATCCTCTTAATAAGACTAATGGTTGTTGTTGTTGTCGTTGAGGTGGTTGAATATTTTTCTTCTGAAATTCTAATCCTAATTAGCGACCAGCACCGTTTACTATCACTGTTCTCGTGTGCTGATGTCTTGTGTTTTTTTTTTTAGTCAGATCCACTTTGTGAGATCCAAGTATAGCAACAAATTCTTTATCCCGATGTCTGAGATCTCATTAATTTGCTGTAAGAAAGGCTTCTTTTAGTACTTTTATCTCATAAAACTTGAATTTCCTGAAACGGCGGCATTCTCATTTGTCCTCCTTGATATTAGTCGAACTTGTCGAATGAAGCCTGAGTACGCGTTACCTTCTTCTGCAGCATCAACTGAAGGTCTTGCGGACAAAAATATCCCGACGAATGTTCGTGGCATTTGCGACGTCCTCAGGATGAATGTCGATCCTCTAGAAAGTATGCCTTTTCATTCGATGAAGTTTTGCATTTGCTATTCACATTCTCACTCGAGTTGATCGTCCGATTCTCGCTGACAGGACGGGTTCTCTGGCATGCCATCAACGACTGTTTGGGTAGAAAGAATGTTTTTCTTTATGAACCGCACTTCATCTTTGTTGCTTTCAGATCTTCACGCGAAAAGAGCCCGTTTTTTAAATAATTTGCTGCTTACTGAGAGGTCCCGATAGCTCAGCGTAAGTGCACTAGCCTGCCACCCCAGAAGTTGTGGGTTCGAATCCCACGAAAAGCACGGTCCTCGCACTTTTCCAAACTGGCTTACTTTCCTAGTTTCCTTTAAAAAAAAACCCTAAAATAAAAAATTCAATCCTCAACCCCAACAACTTTCGTTATTTGTCAGCGCCTTATTTGCATTGTGGCTGCTAAAACAAGCAAAAACAAAAAAAGTCACAGTTACACATTGCGTCAGTGGCGCCAGCAAGGGGAAGCGGCAATCGCGTTAATAGCACAGACACATCAAATTTAGCGAAGTCCTCAGCCATCTGTGCGATCCTTCTGGCAGAAAAATGTGACACACAGATGGCGCTTCAAGCAGTAAGAAGGCGTTGTTCTTAAGCAACGACAGGTGGGCATTTCCACCACTTAGGACTGGTAACAGCAGCTAATCACCAATCCTGCCAGAAATCAAAATAGATTAACGAAACCAACGCAAGACTGAGTCTTGTCGAGGCCCTATTCTCCCGAGTGGAGTGAACAAGGAAAAAAAGAGGCAGTGATACCGTCTCAAACTGCGCTAATTCTGCAATAGTCTGGGGACTTTTCGATTTACTGCGGGGTACATATTCATATACAATTACGTGCATGTGTGTATGTGTGCTGCTTCGGCTTGATAGGTCTTGTCAGTTGAATGACACAAAACAAATAACAGCAAACTAATAGCAAAAGATATGAGAAGCGTGAAAAGGGAACAAAAACAAACACGTATTCGTTGCAATAAATTTGATCGTTAAAGGTTGACGACGGCGAGGGTGTAAGCAATAGCAACAAGTTGCAAACACATTTGCACTTTTGCCCAATGCACAAACTACTCACACCTATAAGTACATATCATATGTATGCATGTAGGGATGTAATTTAAGTGCCGTTTCATTTGATGTCAATTTTAAATGTCGTTTCTCTCTCAATGCGATTCGATTAACAGTTGTGTTTAATTTTTTATTTCGCTCTAACGATTATACGAGTAGAATGAACAAAATTTTATTTGAGCGCGTAATAGTTAATTATTTTATTTAGACTGAGAATGGGAGGCAAAAAAATTCAGTGTTTAAAAAACTCGCTAGTTAAGGCAGATAGAACAGTTAAGTTCTAAGAGCATTTACATTCAAATTACTTTCATCGGATATTGAGATTAAGCCTATTTTTGCACGATTTGCCACTCTTTTCAATCTACATTTTGTGAAAAAAGTCAAGAAAACTGATCAGAAAACTCCAAATACTTTTTTTATTTTTTTTTTATTCATATAAGAAGACTTCACAAGGCCTTTACCGGCTTCTCGTAACTCAATTTTTGAAATTTTTATTTTGCCAAGTAATATATTTAGTTATGCTGGCCCTATAATATTTGAGACTGTATACAAAATAACGGTCTTCTCTGTAACCCGCAAACAAAACCCCTGTACTCTTGAAATTGAAATTGAAATTTGCAAAGGTCGAGCCAAGAAGCACCAGGAGATTTGGTGGCTCCTAAAACACTCAGGCTAAAAAGCCCATTGTATTTAAAGCTCTGGAAAGGGGGTAGATAATCAAGGAGAGAAGGAGAAAAGTATCAGAGAAAGAGATAGGAAATAATAGAGACAGAGATAGCAGATAGTTAGACCTACGAGCATTTTCCAGATTCTTTGCCAAATCTGTTGTAGAGAACGAATATTACTCATTCTCATGACATCGGAACCCAAAACTCGTAGCCGTGCTCTAGCAAAGGCAGGACACTCACAGAGAAAGTGTTCAGTGCTATCCGCCTCCTCCAAGCACGACATGCACATTGGGTCCTCAATGATTCCAATGGTGGTCATATGCTGACCCATGGGTTGTGTCCTGTAATGATACCGACCATCAACCGAACGTCTTTCCGTCTAAGTTTTAGTAGAAAGTTTGACAGTTTTCTGTTCGGACTTCTCACAAAACACTTTGCAGTTCTGCAGCGTTCTAGACCGGACCATCGCTCTTTATGTAGATTCCCTACATAAGCGCTGCTCAAAATCAAATTTCGTTTCCTTGAACACCGCAGTGTCTCTTAACCCATATACTATAAGTACAAGCGTGTTTTGTCTTGCGACAAAATTAAGCCTCTTCTTACATTCTTGAACAATCTTTGAGGTTTGCTTCGCGTTCTCCAGGGTATTCAGTGCAGCCTGACTGTTACTGAAAACTCGAATCTGTTTCCCGCTCCATCTAATCTCGATTATCCATTCGGCTACTTTCAGGATGGCAAAAACTTCTGTTTGGAAAAAAGTTGCCATTTCTCCCTGTACTCTTACTATTCTTTCTTTTCTATATTTCTACCTCACAATGAAGCCAGAAGGAACGAAATTTGGATTATTAGTCCAAGTAGGCCCTCGCGTGGGCAACCATACAACCTGTCCTAACCTACAAAAGATGGGCATGTGCTATGTTTTAGAAATATCGAGGGTCCAAGTGGTCATTTCCAAGCATAAATACTATAAGCAGATCACATCAATACTCCCTGATATTATTGTCGAAAAACGACTATGTTTTTCCAAATATATTGGCTGCTTAAGCCGATTTTGAAATCAAATTTGCAAAATTCAAGATGGTGAATGAATTAAAAAAAATGATTTAGACTACTGATTGCTACTATTGGTTAATTGTCACTGCTCTCAAATCAAAGACCAGATTTTCAAGTTTTTAAAATATTTTCTCTTGGACCGCTTCGCCCTCGTAGACTAATTTGTGGTCGCTGAACACGAAAATGAGTTTGATGTATTTTTCAAAAGCACATATAATATAAAATAAAAAAATAAAAAAAAATGTTTCAAAATATAAGCAAAAAATCCGTTTTCTGGGTATTGAAAAAATATTGTTACCAAAAAAATTGTTACCAAAAAACTAAAATGCAGAGAAGCAAAAACTAACTTTTTATGGACATTTACCGAAATGTATAAGGAGGCGCAAAATGACTCGCCCAATCGGATGATTTATAATTTTTGCAAATGACGTCAATCACATTTGACACTTGTGAACCAGACCGCTGCAGTATACAAACAGACAAGCAATGGAGCGCGTAAAGTTCAAAATAAAGATTTCCATAATTCCAAATCATTTTTTTGTTTAATTGGTAAAAAAGTTGTTCAAAAACAAAATTAGATGATTAATTTTGCGCCACGTTGTATATTTCGCCAGCTTGTATATTCCAGCTCTTAGCATTTATATAGTTTTTATGTCACTCGGAATAGTGCATTTTGCGTTAAACGAATTTGAATTCAAAAAATAAGTTGATTTTAATGATTTTTCGAGATATTTCCATTTTTATTCATTATTTTTAGTTGTAAAACTTAAAAAAAAAATTAAAACTGTTATAATCAAATACAACTTCATTACGAAAATATGAAAATATGAAAACTAAAGGCATTCAGTTCTGCAAAATTAATCATCGAACCAATTTTTTTTTTTTGAATAACTTTTCTATTAAACAAAAAAATTATTTTGAGTGATGGAAATCTTTATTTTGATATTCACGCGCCCTCAGTTTGCATACTGCAGCTGCCTAATTCACAAGTGGGTGTTTGGCCGAGCTCCTCCTCCTTTTTGTGGTGTGCGTCTTGATGGAGGGTCCTACAGTTTCAAGCCGACTCCCAACGGCAGATATTTTTATGAGGAGCTTTTTCCATGGCAGAAATACACCCGGAGGTTTGTCATTGCCTGCCGAGGGGCGACCGCTATTAGAAAAAAACTTTTTCATAATTTTGCTGTTTCACGCAAACTGTTTGCGATAGGTTGATCAATTTTGCACTTTCTTATCGTTTCGCGGGTGTAAAGTATTTTTGAGCTTTCGATTCATGACACTCTTCAGCTAACAATCTACATTAGATGAGTACGGCTGCTGTTCGGTTGTACTTTCTGATTTCTTGGCCAGAAATTCTGTCAATTCACCTTGTGAGACGATGCGTTATAGTCGTGCAAAATCTATGGAGTTTCAAATAATAAAATTCTTTATTCATCATCTGACCTTTGTAGACTTGAATGTACATATTTAAGTTTCCCAATATTTTCGCCCTACGCTTCATGACCATCCATCCACTAACAATCCATGAATGAAGTGCACTTCAGTGTGTGGGTGGTCAATAAAAACTGTATTTTGCAACTAACAACAATTTCAGACAGGTGCTCACTATCTCTTCGATTTCTCTTTTATTCACTCTCCAGCTTCTCCAGCTGTTGTATGCTAATTATGTAATGCTTTTATTTACTAACCGTTGCTTCCATAAATATTCTTGTTCATAAGCGATTATATATGCACATTTCTAATAAATTCTAATAAAATTGCATTATTTTAGCCAGTGAGTGGAAAATAAAACCGCAAAATTAGTTGAAGCTAATCACCTGTTCCATGAAGTGGCGAGAAAATGCAATTAATCCGAAAACCACAGGCATATTTAATATCTACTACAAATTCACTTAATTGCCAGTGAAATACAAAATGAAAATACACACCTACATACTCGTATAGGTGTAGGTACTTAAATTATTTTTTCTAGATAGTAGAAAAATCGAAAAAATAATTTCACATGAGACGATTTCGCTTAAATTATTTAATATTGACAAATCTCATTTCGCTTTAGTTTAAAAATATTTGTTTATGTCAAGAATTAACATAACAACCCGTTACCGAGTTACGGCCGACCTCACTAGCTCTCTCCAGGCGCCTCTGCTCCGCGCGCGCCTTCTCCAATTCTGTACACCAAGCGAGCATAGGGTTTCCTCCACCTGGTCTTTCCACCCGAACAATGGTCTTCCTCTGCGTCGGCTCCCTTGGACTTCGCCCTCGAACACCTTCTTTGCTGGAGTTTCTTCATCCATACGCACGACATGCCTTAGCCAAGCAGGCGTTGGATGGCGATGCGTTGAACTACGTCAATGTCGGCGTAGAGCTCAACAGCTCGCCGCTCATTCTTGAACGGTAGTCTTCGCCAACGCGCACAGGACCGAAGATCTTACGAAGAACTTTTCTCTCGAACACCCCAAGAGCGGCTGCATCGCTTTGTGGCACTACCCATGCCTCTGCGCCATAAAGCAACACGGGTATGATGAGCGTCTTGTAAAGTGTCAGTTTGGTCATGGGAGAGAGGGCTCGACTACTCAATTGCTTATTTAGCCCATAGTAACACCTATTGGCAAGAGTGATTCTCCGTTTGATCTCCAGGCTGATATCGTTGTTGCTGTTAACGGCGGTGCCAAGATAAATAAATTTTGGCACAACTTCGAAGGTATAGTTGTCCGCAATGACGTGCGTTCCTACACGCCGTGTGTTCCGCGTTGTAGACAGCATATACTTCGTTTTATCCTCGTTCACCGCCAAACCCACTCGTGATGATTCCTTTTCGATAGCAGAAAACGCAGCGGTGACATCTCGCTTACAGCGGCCGATAATGTCAATGTCATCGGCGTACGCAAGGAGCTGGACACATTTGTAGAAGATAATGTCGAAAAGATACAAGATAGCGTAAAATTAATCATCTATTTTGGTTTTGAATAACTTTTTACGACATAAAAAATATGATTTTGAGTGATGGAAATCTTTACTTTGATTTTTACGCGCTTCATTGTTTGTCAGTTTGTATACTGCAGCTGTCTAATTCACAAGTGCCAAATATGATTGACGTACGAGCCATTTGCAAAAATTATAAATCTTCCGATAGGGGGATTATTTTTGCGCCACCTTGTACCTCTATATAAACCTGATTTGAGCAATCCCATAACAAGTGCCTTTCGAGTGGGGGGATTTCTTTCCGTAACCATCTTGTCAATGTTTTCGCCGCCTCTGTGAAAGGCAGATATAATTCCTGCTCAGCTCCTTCCGGAAAGCGAGTCTAATATTTTCAATGCTTTCGTCCTCTTTGCGAAAAGCAGATGTTTCTCCTGAACGTCATTCATGCACTGCCTGCTCTGATTCAAATTTCGTTCTAAGATAATCATTTTGATAAACAGTTATTTTGAAATAAGAGTTATTTTAGTAAGAATCCATCTACCAAGTTGTCTCAAAATCGGCTACTTAATGAAACTTTCGAAACGAAGATTTGTAAACAAAAATGGAAGGCAACTTTCTATTTTTGGAAACCTAACCTTCTATTTTTGTTTAAACATGTTCTCCTTTTTTAACATTCTCTTCTTAGTTATATTACACAGCTCATCTACATACAATTACATTACGGTAAAGTTACGCTCTTTTTTCCATTCTTAGGTTTTAATAGGGCTCTGTACAGAGCAGAAATTCTGTTAACAATTTTCCCAGGGAGATGATGCTTTATCGCCTCAAAATTCAAATTTGCGCATAAGTGCCTTAACGCATGGCATTTCAACATTTGCGCATCAAGCTCGTCATTCAATAATCTCCCCTCACTTTACATTTATGAGTAAATACCCTCTCGCATATTTCTCGCAAAGAACTACTGAACTAATAAAAAATACTTCATGTCTGCGTTTCAACCAAATTTTAATTACTCTGCCTTGTGTTGCTCACTTTATTACTTATATGATTCTCCAGTTTGTATTGTTGTTTTTTACTGCGCCACTTTTAATGAATTTTGCAGAAACGTGATGAGAGAATCGTGTGTTGACTCACAAAAGGCCCAAAGCCGGCAAATGTAAACATTTTGTATTGAAACTATGCAAAGTATGTGAATAATGAAATGTTGTTTTGTTTTATGGCAATTTAATATGATTAAGCTTAGGTTTTGCGCGTATTGTGTCTAATGAAAAAAAGGCGAAGCAATGAGGGAAGCCCTGTTAAATATGCGTCATTGATTTCCGACGATTCGATGACACAGTGATGGGCTGTGAATTACTGCAAATTTTTTACCACTAATTTAATTATTACACCTCCGTAAGATATGCGTTTCGAAATCGTTTATTTTTAGTGCAATTCTTGTAGGGAAAGAAATTTCCGGTCAAGACTAAACGTTGCTCGCAATCGCATATGAGTTGGTGGAATTTTGAAAATGAGTACTCATCTGCCTATGATGCTAAAATAGTGAACAAAAAATGACTAAAGAAAGGGAGAGATGGATGGTGCTAAACAAACCCACAATTTTTAGAATCGAATGGCGCCCACGCTAGGTGTAGGTGAATTGAGAGACCTTGGATTTGTCAACATTGGGGGAATGTGGTAAATTTTTTATCTGAATTTTAATAGTGTTGAGGATTAAGTTGTGTATCAAATTAAGTTCTGTATCCGGGCAACGGCGAAGAAGCATGTGAAAGACTAACGTCTGATGAAGAAATCTCTTGAGTTTTCGAAACAAATCCAAATCCTCCTTTGTGAACATTTCGGAATGGCGAAATCGCGGAATGCTTCAGTAAAAGTTTGCTTCAAATAGAAAAACTACTTGAAGGTTTGTTGATATCGCTTAAAACCATGGTGAAGGGAATTCAGAAGGTGTGGCGAATATGTCCGTTCATGTAAAAATTATCCAGAAACTTGCCAGTAACTTAATTTCCGAGAAAAATACAGGGCGGCGCACGAATCGTGTTACAAAAACAAAACGTAATAACTTTTTTTCTAATCAATGTATTTAACTTTTTGTTTTTTTATTGTATAGATAATTCAATTTTATTTTATGTAACTAATTAGTTTTGAAAATAATAGAACGTAAATGATTTCCATGCTCATTCACGCATATGCGACACCTGATGGGAAAATTGTTCATTGCGCTCTGAAGGGTTGAAGTCGGGATCGCCTCTATTATTGTTGTGATGGACTGCTTCAATTCAGTCAAATTACTTGGTTTTGCTTTATACACCTCTTGTTTGAGATAACCCCATAAAAAAAAATCTGGTGCAGTGAGGTCAGGTGACCTTGGGGGCCAGCGGAAAGTGGAATTTCTGGATATCAATTTATTTCTAAATTTTAGTTGGAGCTCCTCCATAACCGGTCTGGCTATATGTGCAGTTGCTCCATCTTGCTGGAACCAAATGCTGTTAAAAGGGATACGTCTTCGCCGCAGTTCTGGATAAAAAAACTCCTTCAACATGTTTAAATAACGGTTCCCATTTACAGTCGCTATTACACCGTTTTCTTCGAAGAAGTATGGCCCGACAATGCACCTTGATGAAACTGCGCACCACACTGTGACTCGTTCTGGGTGCAGCTCCATCTCATGGAGTATTTGCGGATTTGATTGACTCCATATACGGCAATTTTGCTTGTTTACATTGCCGTTTAGATCAAAATGGGCCTCATCAGACATAAACAAGCAATTTATGAAGTTGTTGTCTTCTTCGGCCATTTCAATAATTTTTTGGCAAAATTCCAGGCGAATAGACAAATCCAGAGGGTTTAATTTGCTTGTGATTTGAACTTTGTACGGAAACAAGTTTAAGTCATCATGAACTATCCGCTGCAATGACCGTCTGCTAACTCCAATTTGCGCCGACAAGTTACGAGTCGAAACTCTTGGATTTGCCTGAATTGACGATGCTACAGCCGCGATTGTGGCTTCGACCCGAACATGGGGATCTCGATGGTACGGTCTGCGTGCGATGCTTCCAGATTCAGCAAACATGCTCACCAGCCTCATAATGGTCCATCTGCTCGGGGAAGTGCCGCCAAACTCCCGCCTAAATTCCCTTTGGATGGATATGATGGACTGCAAAGCATGGTACCGCTGCACTATCCAAATCCTCTTTTCGGTATCCCAAGCCTCCATTTTTTGTAAATCTAAATACTAATCTGCAAAATAAAAAAAATAAAAAGCCGATTACTCACACAGAAAAAAGTTATTACGTTTTGTTTTTGTAGCACGATTCGTGCGCCACCCTGTATAAAAAAATACATGAACGCAAACCCAGTAAAAAATTGCAAGTTTTATGAACAGCTGATTTAATATTTGGCAGGAAAAAATCACAAAAATTAAACATGTTTTCACTCTTGGTATTAAACTAAAAAAGGAATAAAGCAAATAATATGTGAAAAAAATATGCATTCCTTTCTTAGTTGCCGTACTTATCAAAGCGCCCTCATACCGCAGCACTGGCAACATGCATTTAATTGCGGGCGATTACGCATAGATTCGTACAAAGGGCGATGCATCATTCTATCGACACTTTGTTGCTGTAATGGCTTTAAAGTTACAAAAAATATTAAATACAGTACATTTACATACATATGTATGTATAAGTATGTGGCTCATGTACTTTCCCCTCACATCCAAATAAAATGAAATTCTCGCTACTTTTTTAGTCACCTGTGGCCTAATGAAGGCGCTGCGTCGGCGTACACTTACATATGTATGTACATATAACAAAAACAATGCCTGTAACTTCAATTAATGTTGAAATTATTATTCTTTCCATATTTTTTAACCCCTTTTATGCTACGTTAACGCTCATAATTGCAGTGAATAATGTTGGTTATATGGAAAATACCTCGCAATAAGGGGACAGATACCTGTAAACGGCCATATTTTCCCTGATTTTCATTAAAATTATTTAAAATGAAGAAGTCAATATATATATATTTTTTCAAAATTGGCAAACAGTTTACTTATACATTAAAATAACATAAAATTTTTTTAAATTTTATTTTCATCATTTAAAATGGCGGATGTACAATCATTTCTTCCAGGAAGGTCGCAGCGGAGCTTCTCAATAGGCGGGCATTGTAGCTCCGGCGTCAGTGACCTGAATACAAAAGAAAAAATGAATTTAGGGGCGAATTTTGCTACTATTTTTGCTTCGCAAAAATTATTTTTCAAATTTTCGAAGGCTTATAAATTCACATCAAAAGTAATATCATAAAAAAGATGTGTGCAAAATTTCAAGGAAGTCGGTCAATAATTTTTCGTGTTATCGTATACGCCAATTCGAAAAATACAGTTTTAAGAAAAACGCGTATAAAGTTTGAATACAACGTAACTATACCTCTACCAGCGCTCGAACGCAAAGAATAGAGTCGTCACGGTTGACGATTTATAATATGAGAAATACTTAAATTTACATTCTAAAAATTGTTTGACATATTTTTAAAGGATTATATTAACATTTTATGAAAAAACAAAAAAAAAATTTTTCGAAATTTTACAGGTTTCTGTCCCCATAATTGTCGCTTTGCTTCGTGTTCGTATTGATTGCTTGCCTTTAATTGTTTGGTAATCCGCCATCACTGAAGCGACAGAAAAAACTCGTTGGTTTGCTTGAAAAATGGAAATATTTTTGGTTGTAGGGGGGCTCACAGTTGACAGAGGAATTCCATACAGTGGGAAACAGTAGTACAATCAAAATTGGTAGAGAAGTTAAGCGAAGGATCACGCCACATGCTTTTGCTTGAATGGGACATCATGCCTCCTCTCATAGGCCTACCATTGTTTATCTATTGTATGACAAAAAGAAAAAGATTTGTGAACTTCTTTACTTGGAATTGAGTGCCAATGCTGGAAGCTGCATGTTATTCATGTTACTATTGAGGAAATGTGATGCAAAAACAAGAAAACAAAATATCACAGCCGAATCGCATCGTTCTGATGTGCCATAAATTATTGAACAGCTAAGTTTAAGTTCAGGCGGTAACAACCGACTGACTAAGGCGTGCAAGAGCGGCAACTAAGCAAAAATGAGTTATAGAATCTGATTCTGCGCCAGACTGATTTCGTCATACGTGAATCAGTGGTAAATTTAATGCGGGGGTGTGTTTACTCACTGTCGATGACAAAGGCAAATGTGTGACCAGCGGCATCAGTTCTATAACAGTTAATGAAAATCACCAGTTCTGGACGATTTGATGAAGTACAAAAAGAAAAATAAATCAATGAAAATATTAAAACCAGTTAATAGTGAATTAAACTGTTAGGTTAGGTTAGGTTATGGTGAAACGCAGGATTCGTCCCATCCCTACGCCAGACAGTTCTGTAAGAGAATAGAAAAAGTATTAAGCTAGACAACCTGCATTGATTGGTCTTTATGCAACTGGTACATTTTTCACCAATCTCGAGGTACTATGCCTTCTTCCATCAAATACCAGTTCATTAACTAGAATAAGATAGCTTTTCAATACAGAGGTCTTCGCTTTTTGCATAGTTGTTTGGTATCACTGAACTACTTTCTTGAAAGTTGGCAAATAAAAGAATAGTTCCCGTGCATCACCTGGCTATTATTTGGCTAAATGTCAGTCTAGGTTATTATTTACAAGCGCGCGAAAGCATTTTGCCGAGAGTAAATGCGAAAAAAGAAAATCAGTAATACTGTGATTGCATTATATTTGGCTGGAAAACCACAACCAGCGATTGTCTGTGAGCTCCATCACCTTAAAGTAAATAAAGTTTTTGTTTAACGCACCATTACTCGTTACAATGATGCTGGTAATATCGCGAAACGTCATGGAGGTGGTCATCAAAAGACTGCAACGTCACATGAAATGGTTCAAAAAGTGAGGAAGCGACTTGAGCGAAATCCCCAACGAAGTGCCCATTCAATGGCGAAAGAACTGAAAATATCTGACCATAGCATTCGGCGTATACTGAAAAAAGATCTCAAAGTCAAGACTTACAAGATCCAAAAGGCGCATGATCTCACACCAAAGCAGCAACAAGTCAGGCTTGAGAGAGCGAAGGAGTTGCTTCGCTTGGCCGAAAGCGGTCAATTTCCGCACATTGTGTTTTCTGACGAGAAAGTTTTTAGAATAGAGCAATTCGTAACGTCGTTTTGGGAGGATAGGATTTATTTGACCGACCGTTTATACGAGAATTTGAGTCATCGATTGGCCACCAGAAGGCAGCACCCGGCACAGGTAATGATTGTGCCGCTGTAACCGCAGGTGGGCGCTCTCCCATCGTTTTCATCGAGCCTGGCGTCAAGGTGAATGCGAAATATTATCGGGAAAGTATTCTGGAGATTGCTTTGAAGCCGTGGGCAGACAAACAATTCGGTGGCAGATTGGACGTTTCAACAGGATTCGGCACCGTCTCACAAAGCTCGAGTGAACCCAGAATGGCTAAAAAACAGCGTTCCGAACTTCATAACGTACACATAGAGGCTCACAAATTCACCAGACGCGAATCCGATGGATTATTCTCTTTAGACCATATTGGAGGGCAAGGTCCGAACTGAAAGATTTACCAGTCTCGAGGCGCTAAGAAAATCCATCGTCCGCAAGTGGACCAAAATACCTGCAAGTCATATTCGGGCAGCTTGCGATTCGTTTCTGAACCGTCTCAAGGCCACAGTCAAGGCAAAAGATGCTCACATCGAGCAAAAGTAAATTGATTCTTAATTTTGTATTATTTTCACATATTTTTTACTTTGAATTAATTAAACGTAATTTTCCAAACTAAACTTATGGCCTTTTTAATTGGCTACTTCGAGTGCCGGACCTTGCAGTTTGAGTTGAAATCGCTTAACTAAACGTAACCTGATTAATAGTGTTGCAAAGTAAAAAAGGAGACTATTGTAAACGGGAAAGTACTAGGGAAATCTCAAAAAAAAAAAAAATACCAGTCTAACGGTTAGACGCGATAGAAGTGAAACCTTCCGTAAAACAAACTGAGAGAGAATAAGACGAAAGCAGCATTAGGAGCGGGATAATTATAGGTTCATTATAATATTGCTATAAAGTTCATATTTTATTTTCTTCATTTTATTATTATTCATCCTCAATGTTTTCAATTTCAACAAATGATACGAGTGGCTTATGATAGCTAAAATATGATACAAATGCTTTGGTTTCGATGTTGTCAACATATCTTTGAAATACCGCATCAATGGTTGTTTTTGATCGTGTTGTCGATTCAGTGCGATTGTTACACATTTTTAAATTGAATGTTGTATTGAGAACGTCAATTAAAGGAACCGCTGTGTCCAATGCAAAATTTACGTTAAAATCGCCACTTAAAATCATTGGAACTTTATTGTAATCTTTTCTAAGTATCCGCGCTACTTCTGGTGTATACTTTATTAAATTTTCGTGAATGAATTCCGTGATGCTATTTATTGATTTTTTTTTTCTGTCGATATTCACGACACTTTTCTGCATTATTTTTCGGCATAATTGCGGTAAATATTTAAAAATGAAAATATTTACGAATATAAAAATACACACGCGGTTGCTATTATGAGCGTCCCCAGCAAAACCTGCGTGACCGAAACTCTAACACAATTACATTTTTTTGAATGTTACAAACACATATGCACGCAGGTTTTGCTGGGGCGTGACCGAAACTCTAACACAATTACACATATGCACTCGTATTTGTTTGAAAATCGACTTTTTTTTTTGGTTCTCCGTCACCTTTGGAAAATGTGTAAACAGTAAGCAAACTTTATTCATATATTTTTCCTCATTTTTGCATCAGTAAAATTAAACAAACGCCGTAGCCGAATGGGTTGGTGCGTGACTACTATTCAGAATTCACAGAGAGAACGTCAGTTCGAATCTCGGTGAAAACACCAAAATTAAGGAAAACTATTTTTCTAATAGCGCTCACCCCTCAGCAGGCAATGGCAAAACACCGAGTGTATTTCTGCCATGAAAAAAAGCTCCTCATAAACATATCATAAAATAAAATAAAATAACTGTATAAAAAATTTTTTTTTCTTGTGATTCGAACCAAGAACTTTGGATCGGAAGCTCACATTGCTAGCCGCTCGGCTATCGCGCCATGCTGTCGGCGCTGGCCTAAAAGTTATTTAGTTCGTCGCTACGTTTATATGTAATATTCGTAGCCAAGAGTGTCGCTTTTTTCGTTTCACTTTTTCTCAAATCACTCCCAACGGTTCTAAAGAAGTTTTCACTTCAAAAACTAAAAATTAAACCAACTACATATGTAAGTAACATCGCATTGCATAGTTTTTTATATTTAATAATGCGTAACTACCAGTCACTAGCGCTGAGTCCTGAGTCACTGTGTGTATGAAATACCAAATGATACAAAAAGTGGTTTCTATTAGCGGTCGCCCCTCGGTAGGCGATGGCCAAACCTTGTCGTAATCTATCATTCTTGCCATCTAGGACTAATTTATATGTCTCTTCGTAATTTATTGCTTCATGTTTTTTAATGATCCAAACATAAAAGCAAAAATAAACGTACAAGTAACCTCAAACGCCAGCACTTCCGATAGTTGCGCATAAATACTTGCATTTACATATCCCGCATTTCCTAAGAAATTCCAATGAGTGCGATGAGTACTACTCACTCATACGGCAAATCAACAAATTACACTGTGGTACAAAAAAAAAAGTTGCAAAAAAACTTTGGATCGGACATGGTGAGGGTTGTAGCTTATGAAAAACTGAAAATAATGGTATAGTTGAAATTTCCAATACACCCCCAAAATCTCATTTTATGGCCATAAAACCGTTTTTCAGTAGGTTGATATGAACAATCACTCCTAACTTCGCCAATTTCCATCCGATTTCGAATTTGCTTTTTTAGTTCGAAAGAACAAAAACAAGCCTTTTTGACAGTGTGTTAACATTTTTTCTGAAATGACAACTGACGAGACTGTAGACGGAAGTATTTGGAATTTTTTTATTTTTTCTCTATTTTTTCGACTTTGACATAATTTTTACGATATTATCCGATATTGAGGATTTTTTTTAGTACACTACTGTTATAGCAAATTTAATTTTGCGTCGAATGAGCTATATTTGACTGTAATTGAATTAAAATTAATAGAGTTGTGTGGGTTTTAAGATTTTTTCTTTTTTTACTACGAGATTTGGTATGCGTTTCGAAGCATGAAAATAATAACAAGTGTCATTATAAACGCATAATATTTATTGGAGTATTGTGTAGTGCAGCACTGTACGGTATGGTACGGTGCAGTACACAACGGCACTGGTTCCAAACTTAAAAATGCATTGGAAACGGCCCTTTGGAGTTTAGTATGGTACGGTACATGTGTCATTCTCTTCATCAGTTTTGAATACTTCTCTGTAAGAATTCGATCATCATCATTCATCTGAAGTCGTCATCAACTAAATTCCATTGTTTAAATCGAGAAGCGAGCGTTTCAGATTGTCTTCCCGATAGAAGTAAATCACGAGAAAGATCCTGAAAATCTGAATTTGATACAATGTCTCGTTCTGAAAACTTAGAACCAGACGGAAAGTACTCTTCATCATCAGGTTTATTGTTATCAGTTTGATCATCATCAGCAATGAGTTGAACTTCCTTCAGTTCATGACCTGCAGTTGAGTCAATCATATCGTCCAAGACTACGGGGTTCTTAACAGTTGCAACATCAGCATACTTTATGTGCTTTCGAGTTTTATAATGATGACCGTTTACGTCCGTTTTACAAAAATAACAATCATCTGGTTTATGATAAGGCTGATGATGCCATATCATCGGAGAATATTGAGAAATTTGACTTTTCTGGCAACGTTTTGATTTATATCTTTTGAATTTCAATGAAACAAACAATAAAACTTTGACGTTTTAATAAGGTTAAATTATAATAACAAACTTCTTTTGTTAATCAATGTACAGTGTGAACTTTGGCACACTTGGGAGCTTTTCCATATTTCTATTGAAAAAAATGTGCTATAATATGTCAGATATTTTCGTAAGTTCTAACCAGTTCTGTTGTATGCAGTACAGTGTACTCTTATGTATTCATATATACTCCAATAAATATTACGTATCTATAATAACGCATCAAAACACGTCCTTATTCCCATTTAGCGTAAGCTATACCAACATTCCAAATTAGTAAAAAAAAAAACAAAAAATCTTAAAACTCGCACAACTCTATTAATTTTAATTCAATTACAGTCAAATATAGCTCATATTTTCAGTTTTTCATAAGCTACAACCCTCACCATGTCCGATCCAAAGTTTTTTTGCAACTTTTTTTTTTGTACCACAGTGTTATCAGTAAGTAGATGAGAGTGAGTAATTGCCGAGGGCACAGTTGCAAAATTAAAAATTAAAATCACCAGCCTTTGGGTTTGGGTGGTGTTGTAATTAACGCAAAATTCTTTTCTTTTACTTTTACTTTTCACTCACTCTTTGTTTGCACTGTAAACAGTTGAGAGCGGCCGCCCTGGAGTGCCTATTCAGCGCCAACATCGTCATTCATTCATTGTTTTCATACCGTTTCGTGTTTGTTTTTCCGGCCTACATACCGCGCCTCAGCAATTCGTTGACCGCCATTGTTTATCACAAATGTACATACATACGTATATATGTATGCATCCATTAGTGGACACGAGTAATTTTTATGCTGCAGTCATCCGTAGTCGGTTGTGTATTTTTAATTAATTAATTATACAATAATTAATATTGCACACTGTTTGTATGTGTATGTATGTGTGCACGTACATACAGATGCTTTTGTAACTGAACACTACGTTTGGCTGTTTGTTTTTTTCACAATCCTTTGCTTTTGGTTACATTTGTTTAAGCTTACAAGCATGACGTATGTATGCATGGGATTGTGTATATGATTGTGTGATAGTAGTGCTAGAGTTTCCATTGACGCTCGTCCAACAAACAAAATAACCAACCTCTGCTCTTGCACACTCAGGTAGGTTTCACCTTACATTGCACACGCGCTTCAAACACTCCTACTTTTGCATTGGGCTTCGGTTGTATTATTTCTTTACCTGTGGCAACGAGCATAAAAATAAATTTTTATTCCGCGCGGATATTATTTTCCGAGTACTGAGTAGAATTATCATTTATGCCATCTGAGTTTCATAATAGGAATTAATTATATGAATAAAAATGTGCAAAATATTTCTGGAAAATGCAAAATATTTGTAATGCTTAATGGATTAGGAAAATCATGAGGAATCTATCTGTGTACTAATCTAAATCTGCTCGCTTGTGTTATGTAGGCATGCGAGTATTAATGCTATATTCCCTGCAGGAAAGCAATTAAGGGGTTAGGGGTAGTCAGAGGCCCGAAAAAATTATGAATTTCAATAACTTGTTTTTGCTAGTCAATTGCTTTGTTCTTAAAAAATAAAAACGTAGCATTAATACATCATGTTTCGACTTGATTTCAGCAAAATTAAAACAAAAATAATAATAATTGTAAAAGTTATAGATGTTTGTGTGGAGCCCGTTTACCTAAAATCAAGCGGACAAGAGAAATTAGTTTTATTAATAGATAATCTTGCGCCTGATCGAAGCTTTTTTTCAAAATCAACAATATGGAGGCCTCAGGAAATATTTTTCAGATTTTCGAGAAAAGACTGACAATTAATTGTTAAAAAAAATCGAAATTTCTGAAAAAAAAATCTTTTAACCAGTTTTTTATGTTTTTCAAAAGCAGTATAAATTTTATTGAAATTAACCAAGCGGTTTTTAAGTTATCGCGATCACCAATTTAAAAAACATAGTTTTGAGAAAAACGCATTTAAAGTTTTGCTATCGATGTTGCTTGCTCTCAAACGCTCCGGAGCGCCAGAGCGCTCTTTGTTAATTGCTGAATGACTCGAAAAGTATTTGTCGGATTCACTTCAAATTTTCACACAATATTTTTAAAATAATATTAATATAATTAAGAAAATGCAAAAAGAAATCCAATTTTTTGAAAATTCTGACTGCCCCTAACCCCTTAATGTCACACTGGCGCTCTTCTCATGAAATCAGGAACCGACCGTTGCACTATGAGCCAGAAACCCCTCAAAAGTGGCGAAAATTTAACGAAATCAAGTTCTGAAATGGGTTAAATGGACTAGACTATCTTATTATATGCGAGGTGGCGCAAAATTAATCACTCTATCGGAAGATTTATAATTTTTGCCAATGACTTCGTACCTCAATCATATTTGACACTTGTGAATAGGCAGCTGCAGTATGTTAATAGACAAGCAATGAAACGCGTAAAGGTCAAAATAAAGATTTTCCTCACTCGATGTGGAGGTTAGGTTAGGTTGAAGCGGTTGTCCTGTGGGACACACTCAGGCTCATAGCCTATTGTGATGCCGCGTGGGGAGCTTGTCCCTATCTCTCCTAAAACCAGTGTGTGCTTTTCAAAAATTTTAAAATATCTCTGATTTCTGTAGAACTGAGATCTTCTAACTCATTAAAAAATTGTCTACCCAGAATAGTAAACCTGCGTCTGGATAGAGCAGGGCAGTGGCACAGTAAGTGCGAGATTGTCTCTTCCTCGTCCTCATCTAGACAACTTCTACAGAAGTCATGTGTTTGCACACCCATCCTTTGGGCGTGTCTACCTATTAGGCAGTGCCCCATTATGACTGAGATCAATGTGCTAAGACTGTGTTTATTTTGGCTTAGCAGAGATTCTGTGCGTTTAACATTTAGAGTCGGCCACAGTTGACGGACGATTTTGCAGGTGGCTTCATTACGCCATCTTTCGTTTGCTTTCTTTACAATTTCTTCAAGGATGAGTAGCTTACATGTTTGTAAGGATATCCCTATGTCATTATCTATGTACTCATCAGACAATTTAGTGCCGAGTCTCGCTAGTTCATTGGCTCTACAGTTACCCTCAATGTCGCGATGGTCAGGAACCCATGTTACCTTTAGGTGAAATGACTCAGTCATCTCGTTAAGAGATGTGCGGCATTTCATGGCTACCTTGGAGGTTGTGTATGTATGTACATAAATCAAACTTCATACAAAATTTAGGAAAGTTCTAAAAAATTGTATCTGTTTTTGAATATAATTAGTCGAATCCTTTCAGAACGCGCTACTAACTACAAATCAAGGAATTCCTATAACTTTATTTCATACCGTTGGATCAGTGTTATTCCCATTTGTGTGGGAACCAGCTTCTTCTTCTTCTTTTTCTTCTTGATTGGCTCGATAACCTTACGCGATTTCGGCAGAGTTTAATAAAGTCGTTTCGTTCTTGTGCTAACTCGCGCTAGATGGACACAGTCCAAGTCCTTCTCCACCTGATATTTTTAAGGGGGTATTCTGGTCTAGAGCCCTACTTTTTGGGTATTTTTCAAACTAGGATAAAAGAAAAATTAAAAACATTTTTACTATCCATTTTTTTATATAATATTTATTGATGTTTAAGGTATATAAAAAAAATTAAAAAAAAAAAAAAGTCAAAAATTCATCCAGTGACAGGTCGGTGAAGTAGGGGTTGCTAGTCAAACAGTGCTCCCTGGTTGACATGATTCCAACCCTTGTAGTGATCTAAATCGAACAAACAAAGAAAATTCTTAATTAGTAAAGATGTCGCTACATCTTGAGCCTCGGCCGAAAAAAAAAAAATAAAAATTCACAAAATGGCGCCTACTTGAAAAAAAAAATTTTTTTTTACCCCTGTTTTTTGACCTTTACGAATTTTTTAAAAATACTTCAAATTAAAATTTTTCAAAATCCAATGCTCCAGTGATAAAGAGATGTATGAAAAAGATTCTCACCAAATTTCAAAGGGATCGGTCAGATAGAACTTCAGATATCGTGTCAACCACCTCAGCAAAAGGAGTTTTGAGAAAAACGCGTTTGAATTTCGCCGTCCGCTCCAACCAGTCTAGCTGTCGCGTCACTAAAATAGTTGTAATTTCGAAAATAATTCGAATTTTGCAAAATCCTTTTAGGGAGATATTTTTGAATACCTAGACTATCGAATTTTGAAAAAAAAAATTTTCGATTTTTTCAAATTTCTAGACTAGAATACCCCCTTAACGCAGAGGATGCCTCTTCTTCTGAATCTTTCAAACACTTCAAGGGACGCCTCATCGGATATTGTCATCGTCTCAACTTCTGCGCCATACGTAAGGACGGGCATGATGAGAGCCTTGTAGAGTGTTAGTTTTGTTCGTCGAGTTGGAAAGAGCGATTCTCCGTTGGATTTGAAGGCTGATATTGTTATCGGTGTTAATGCTGGTTCCTCGATAGACGAAGTCTCTTACAACATCGTGACATGGGATTTTTTATATTTTTTTTTATGGAGGTGGCAAAGAGCAGAGACTCGCCTTTCAGCTCACCCACCCCAGCTCCCTTTCCCTCCCGCGGGACAACCGTTAAGTAGTACTTCACGGGAGGGGAAGCGGCCTATTGCCTCTTCATGAAGATCTGCGCAGTTGTTCAGAGCGACGCAGTTTGAAGATTACTATATTTGCCATATTACATACAGCGGTCCAAAGTTCTTCTGACTCAATCATTATATCCACTAGGTTATCAGCCCTAATTGGCTTCCCCATCCCAGTGCTTAGCTTTTCCCTTTCGAACGCAAATCGTGGACAGACAAACAACACATGATCAGCGTATTCTGCAGTTGGTGCACAATAAGAACAGTACGGGTCGTCTTCGTGCTTAAACCTATTTAAATAAGCACCCATATCGTGTCAGTATTTGGATCAGATAGCAGTCTAACCGTCCATGTTATGAGTTAACCCATTTGGAAATTATGGGAATCACACTCTGAGGGCGCTCAATCGGTAGACTGATTTCATACATTCAACATATGAGTTGTAATTTGTGGCTTCCGCCCATGCTGGAGCTGCATACAGCAAAATCGATGAGACAACAGTGTTAAGTAGTCTCCTGCAGTTTTGCCTAGGACCTCCGAAGTTCATCATGAATCGCGTTAGCGCAGTTACTGCTTCTGCTGCCCTGGTGCTCACGTACGACAAGTGCTCTTTGAAATTAAACCTACGGTCAATAATTAGGCCCAGGTACTTAATGAATGGCTTCGATTCTATGCCATGATGGCCCACCATTATATTGGCCAACTCCACAATCTTCCTGCTGCTAATTAGTACTGCTTAAGTTTTATGGTCCGCAAGAGTTAGACCCCTGTTGCACAATCATTCCTTTACCTTGGCGACAGCTTGGTTACATATTTCCTTGGCTTGACGGAGTAACACACAACAGCAATGTCGTCAGCAAATTCTACAATTTGTGACCCTAGAGGGAGATTGAGGCGCAAAACTCCATCGTGCATAATGTTCCATAACAAGGCGCCTAGGACTGCGCCTTTTGGAACTCCGCCAGTTATTTTGTGCTCCTTTACACCAGCATCGGTTTTTTAGCACAGGGTTCTGTCAGAAAAGTAACTGGCGACAATCCTCGAATGTACATTGGAATGTGGAAACTATCAAGCGCGATTAGAAGTTTGCTCCAATTCGCCATATTGAAGGCGTTCTTAACATCCCGCGTCACAATTAGGCAGTACTCCTTGCTATCGTATAGTCTTCGAGTAGATTCAATTGCCTTCTGCGCAATGGCTGTGACTGCAGATACAGGTTACTACTGTGGGGAAAAAGTAAGGTGAATTTGGTTGTAAAATGAAAAATCTTTATTTATTCTTGTAAATCAATTTCATTCCCTTCAAAATAATCCCCTCTCGATGAAATACACTCATGCCAACGATTTTTCCAATCCCCGAGACATGTCAAATAGTCCATTTCCGGTATAGCCATCAGCACCTTCTTCGATTCAGCTTTTATCTCCTCAATCGACTCGAAACCCGTTCCCCGGAGTGGTCTCTTGAGTTTTGGGAATAGCCAGAAGTCACACGGAGCCAAATCAGGCGAATACGGTGGTTGCGGAACGATATGCGTGGAATTTTTGGCGAAATGGTCACGAAGAACGAGTGCAGTGTGAGACGGTGCATTATCGTGATGCAAAAACCAAGAGATGTTGGCCCATAACTCTGGTCTTTTTAGACGAATTGCTTCAGGTAAACGACGCATAACGCTCAAATAATATTCCTTATTAACAGTTTGGCCAGGTGGAAGGAATTCATAGTGCACCACACCACGAAAATCGAAAAAAACTGTCATCATGACCTTTATTTTTGAACGACTTTGACGTGCTCTTTTCGGTCTGGCCTCGCCTTTAGCACGATATTCGCTTGATTGGTCGGTTGTTTCAGGGTCGTAAGCATAAATCCAAGTCTCATCTCCCGTAATGATGCATTTGAGCTTGTCCTGATAGTCTGAAAGCATTGTTTCACACACATCAACGCGACGACTTTTTTCCAAGAAATTGAGAGCTTTCGGTACCAAACGAGATTTGACTTTTCGTAGGCCCAAATGATCTTTCAAAATGGTTTTCACAGATCCTTCTGATATTCCGATCATATCAGTAAGGTCTTTAACAGTCAACCGACGATTTTTGAGCACTTACTCCTTCACTTTATTGACGTGTTGGTCATCTGTTGACGTGGATGGTCGTCCGGAGCGCTCCAAGTCATCAACACGTTCTCGACCCTCTTTGAAGTCTTTGTACCACTTATAAACATTTTTCTGCGACATAGTCGAATCACCAAATGCCTTCTGCGTGCTAAACGTTTCCGCAGCCGAAATTTCATTCCGCAAACAAAATTTGATGGCACTTCTCTGCTCAATCAAATCAGACATTGTAAAAATCGAAAAATGCACTCTTGGTCGTTTGGTAAACACAAGCGTAAATATATAATATTAGTGATAATGAGATTCACGTGAAAGTTGGTCCAGATGTTATTAACAGTGCTGCCAACTCATGAAAAAAATAACTAGAGCGAAATTTTAATCCCGCGAAGTTTGACAAATAAATTCACCTTACTTTTTGCCGTTTTTACAGTAGTATGTGGTTAAACGCACTTTCCGGAATCCGAATTGTCGGTGTGATAGACTTCCAACATCCTCTATAAGTGACGTGGATGCCTGATGCGCGAATGCGCCAACTGTTTTTTCATGACAGGAGTTACTTTCCTTTGTACTCGTTCACCACCAGACCCATTTCCGTTGCTTCTTTGTGGGAACCAGCTTAATTTCCTTTAATTGGCTTGCAAATACCGAGTAGCGAATCCAGGTGTTTTATCTCATCCTACGCTTGACAAGCACAAAGTGGTCAGCCAGCTTAGCTGTAGATTGATCGCTGTTAGAAAATTTCAAATTAAATTAAATATTTCTTTACAAAAATACATATTTATTCAGCATACTTCAATTCCCAATAATAATACGTGCATTTCAAATTATTATTTACGTTCTCTCTTTTTGCACTCCTTTTCAGCATCCAGGCAAGACGCAAAGTCTTTTGTAAATGCAAACCGTTGATGTGAAATTTTGCAGCAGCAACGCCTGAATATAACAAATTCATATAAAACGCATAACTGTATACAAGCAAAGACCGCAAAAATGCCACGCAATGGCTGTGAGGCCAACGGAGGTGGTGCAAACGATGGTTGCACTTATCCCGATGAGCTGATCATGGAGCAGGGTGTCTCGTTCAATGTGCGGGTGAGTATTAAATTACATGGCATGCCATTCTACATTCCGTAAGCTTTGTACACTGTGCATCACATCACATCTTCCTGTCGTCGTCGAGCGAGTAATCATCATTGGACAAGGATGAACGTTCAGTGGGGGGAGGGGGGGTGCGCGGTGTGGGCAGGCTTGCCGCTTGTATTTGCTTGCTCTGCGGCATTTGCTTTATGCATTTCCTGTTTCCTTTTTGACTATACCCATTGTAGTTGCAGGCATTTTTTACTTGCTTAGAGTTCAATGCGCTTGGTTGCGGTCGCAATGACTGCTATGAGGCAGACCAGGAATTCTGGAAGTGCATTGCTGCTCATAATGATGGTTGTGTTGGTGGTGCCGCCGCTTAACTTTACTGCTATTTTGTAAGATTCAATTCTTGCTACCCAAGTATCTGCTGCTTTACTTCCGCTACTTCCGCTAGCTCTACACATACACAAACACACACACACTGCTGCTCCTCTTCAACCATTCAAAATACCTACGCCTGTTGGCTGTTGGCGCTTACCAGTGCCAATGCCAATGTCGTCGCCATGCAAAAGTGCTGGTTTATTTCCTCTGCTTTCTTCTTGCCGGCGCAATTTCATTTAAACATTCGTTCAACTTAGCGTTCAAGTGCTGAGCTACCTTTACCACTTCCATTCGGTTTTTTTGTTTTTGCTGTTCTTGTTTTTTTTCTTTTTATTTAATTTTGCGCGTAGTAAAATTTCTTTTGTTTCTTCCATGTTTCATTTTGTCACATGCACATAGCTCGTACGAGTATGTGTGTATGTACTTGTTGCCCACCTGCTTCACGAGCTAAAATCCACTGCATTTTGTTTTTTTCTACGCGCCACCCAACTGCACTGCCTTGCCACCTAGTTTTGCTTACTCTACTCTATTTTTGTGCCAGCACTCGAACCGCAATCCACTGGTAGTGGTTGGTATTTACTATTTTTCACTGGTTTATTTTTATGTGTTCTTCTTCTTTGCAGTACACCGGCTGTGTGGAGGTGAAGACTTCAATGAAATTGCTGAACTTTGAAACGAGAACCAAAGTTGCACGGTGAGTACTTTTACTTACTTATTTCTTACTTATGTTAGTATTTGGTTATATGCAAAGTTGCGGGTTAGGCAGCCGTACAACTTTGCGGTTAGTTGAGGGCTTGCGTTTTTCTTTAGGGTTGAACTCTAGACCAGCTTAAGAAGTAATGGGATTTAGTGACCATGGATTTGTATTTTACGATTGCTGGACAAGTCGTGACGCCTTAAATGAGAGCTCATGCAGCATGTGAAGTAGTCGGTGTGATGCGTAAAATGATATGACAAAGCGGATATCACCGACAACTGTAAATTTGAGTTGGAAAAAGTGGGTAATTGAATCCAATATGAATCTTTTCCCATTTGATGTGCTGAGGAAAAGAGTTTATGACCTCTGAGTCGCATTTCGATTGTTTGTCACCGTCGTTTGAGTAATTTTATACATTTAGAATAGAGTGAAAAAGCCAAGGTTATACCTGCCTATACAGGTTGGAAATACTCAATACATTAATATCGTATTTTCCAACTTGCAAAGTTAGTGATAACGAAAGTTCAAAGGCAATAAATTTTTTTGGGAAATATTGCAAGTAAATTTCTGAAACGTCAACCAAAAAGGAAACATGGCAAAAATATCTGTCGAGATGTACCAACCTTTTCACTGAGTCCAGTCTAGAAAAGTTACGAATACAATACTCCGCTTTAACCATTTGGCATATATTAAAAAAATAACGTATCCTGTATTTTAAAATAAGGTTTACTTTTGTTTTTACCATACCCTAATTAGTTGAGAAATTAGTCGTTGACTCGATTAAGCTGGCAGAATGGTATACGTTTAGGCATCGGTATACTGAATTCAACGACAGGCGCAAACCATCTCTATACCTAAGCAATACACCTCGATATTTATCAAGCCAGTTCTCCAGACTCAGAATCGGACATACTAAACTCACACACCAACACCTCCTCAAAGGAGGTGCCCAACAACAATGTCCATTTTGTGATAATAACGCATCAGGTGACCATCTTTTAAACGATTGTCGTACCTTAGAAAGTTTCAGAAAAAAACACTTCGGATCTACCAAACCTTCTGCTCTGCTGGCTACGGTTTCTACCACCAATATAACTTCTTTAAATAATTTTTTGAAAGATTGTAACTTAACTACTATGATTTAATATGACTTGCTAAAAATAACACAGACTGTTCTATCTATCTATCGAGTTGTAGGCCCTGGCAGCTAGTACTCGTTCTTGTATTAGTTTTAGTATTATATATTAATTCTAATAAATAGATAAAAATAAAAATAGTCGTTAAAATTTTTTACGGTCACACTGATTGAACGGTACGCCTTCAAAGTCAGCTGATTATCGTGTTCGCTTTGTGCACAGTTTGGTGGAATACATTGAAAAAAGTTTGATTGCTCGAGTTATCCAAATAAAACAAAGAATCCAAATTTAAATGATGGAAGGTAGTCCAGGTATATAAGATTATAGTTTAGTAACATTTTTTCAATTATGTGTGGTTTAGATTTTGTATATCGTCTTTTATTCATATGTATTATTTAAATTAGTCTTAACAAGTATAGGTGCGTTTCGTATAATAGAACTTCCAAGGCGCACAGAAGTGCACAGAGTTTTAAATGTAGAGTTACTTACTAAAACGTCCACAATAATATGTAACTAACTTTGTTTGCAAAAATTTGCCCCTTTTTGATAAAATCGCCTTTTACAGAGGGATATAATGTCGGGATGCAACTCATGCCAGTCTTGTCCCATCTGCAAAGCAATTACTTAATATTAAAGATATTATATTAATTCAGAAGTTTTCAAGCCCAAAACACATGCCTTTCAATATGGAATCAGCCCTTTGCATGCTTGGATCCGCTTTTTCGAGTTTGTGTTGAAACTTTCATATAGAGTCGAGATGAAAAAGTGTCAGGTTAAAGATTGCGATAAACCTCAATTAATATAATATTATAGCTCGAAAACAATTAATACAAAGGACAATGGGTCTCAATGTAGACAAGCCTATTCCAAACGAGAGCGGAAACTCCAATGACGGCAACACAGCAAGGAGGGCATTTTCTGACGTAGCCTTATTAGCCTCAATTTTAAATGTTGAAGAACAATTACTGAAAAACTTCTATATAATTTTAGTGAGCATTTCCTATGAGCATGAAATTAGCTCAAGCATGTTTGAAACCTTTTGTGGAAAGGTTTTTGAACTGTACCATTATAATTATCCTTGGTATCCTATGTCTCCTACTGTTCACAAGGTACTAGTACATGGTCATCAAATAATAAAAAACTCCTTGGTTTCTGTTGGCTGTCTTGGGGAACATGCATCCGAATCCCGAAATAAGTTTTATAAGAGCGATAGAAGGAGACATGCAAGAAAATGCAGTCGGCTGGATAATATGACAGATGTTTTTAACAGAGCCTTAGATACTTCGGACCCATTTTTGTACACTATCTTTTTAAAAGAACGACAAAACAAAAATAAAAAGAAAGACATACCAAAAGAAGTTTTCGCGTGCTTTAATCGCCATCTTTAAATATTTCAACAAATAATGACAAAGATTATCAGGACGAAGGTGAAGAATATGACGAAGATATTGAACTTGATGTGATTACTTCGGAAGAAGAATATATTAAAATTGAAGAAAACTAAGTTCATATTGGTAGTAAGTAGTCTCAATAAGCTGTTTGTAAGTTACGTAATATTTTTCTTTCTTCTTAGAACACATATATGCAGTTTAAAAATGTACCTAAGCCATTTTGGAGTGGAATTATCCACCCAGACAAATTTAATATAAAAACAAAGAAATAATTTAATTACTTTTAAATAAATACTTGTTGTTTAAGAATGCACAAATTCACGAAATAAATGAAATATATGGAAACACAAATTTACTATAAATTGTCACATTATTTTAAAGATCATGTTCAGGGCGGAGGTGTAGGCGTAATCGAATGAAAAAATAAACAAAAACCGAAATTCTACTTTAATCTACGTGATTCACCTGCAAAAATTTAAGTCATTATCTTTAAATTTGTGATTTATGCCAAAAAAATTAAAAAAATCCCATAGTGCATTGTACAAAATTGCAAGTGAAAACACTTTTCACCTTCTTATTTTTGTGAAAGGCACCCAGGTGTGAGTTTGACAGGCACATTGATGTGTGATGGTGTGAGTGCGTGGTATTTTTGCTTGAGAGTATTGGCAGAGTTGCCATGCCAAATCAGAATTTTTATGGTAACATGAAAAGCAATAGAATATCCAGAACAAAAAATTCAAAATAATATCCTTGACTTACAATAAGAAATATTATATTTTTAATATCCATTTCTTTGCTATAATAATGCTTTTTTTTTTTTGAGAAATATCTAATTTTATACGAAGTTTTTGATACTTTTTGATACGATTTTCTATGAAATTTTATAATTTCTCATGCAACCATGTTACAGAAAAGAGCGTTTTGGAATCAGGTGGTCATTTTTTGGCAATCAGCTGAGAGTGGTTTTACTTAGGGATTTGTACAATGGTCGAGAAATGCCCTCCTTATCACTGAGTTTATATATATATGTATATAATAGGCGCGTACACCCTTTTTGGGTATTTGGCCGAACTCCTCCTCCTATTTGTGGTGTGCGTCTTGATGTTCTTTCAAAAATGGTGGGACCTATAGTTTCAAGCCGACTCCAAACGGCGCGCATTTTTTATGAGGAACTTTTTCATTCGGAGGTTTGCCATTGCCTGCCGAGGGGCGACCGCTATTAGAAAAAAACGTTTTCTTCATTTTTGGTCTTTCACCAAGATTCGAGCCTACGTTCTCTCTGAATTCCGAATGGTAATTACGCATGAAAGCATGCCTGCCGATTGGAATTTAAGTGTGTTCTGCCCAATCCATAAGAAGGGCGATCCTGCAATTTGTGCCAATTACATATAAATATCGCCTATAAGGTTCTAGCGAGCGTATTGTGTGAAAGGTTGAAGCCCACCGTCAACCAACTGATTGGACCTTATCAGTGTGGCTTCAGACCTGGAAAGTCTACCATCGACCAAATATTCACAATACGCCAAATCTTGGAAAAGACCCATGAAAGGAGAATCGACACACACCATCTTTTCGTCGACTTCAAAGCTGCATTCGACAGTACGGAAAGCAGTTACTTGTATGCTGCGATGTCTGAATTTCGTATCCCCGCAAAACTAATACGGCTATGCAAGATGACGTTGCTCAACACCAGCAGCGACGTCAGAATTGGGAAGGACCTCACCGAGCCGTTTGACACCTAACGAGGTTTCAGACAAGGTGACTTGCTGTCGTGTGACTTCTTTAACCTGATGTTAGAGAGCATCGTACGAGCCGCAGAACTTAATCGTTCAGGCACAATATTTTATAAGAGCGTACAATTGTTGGCGTATGCCGATGATATTGACATCAAAGCGAATGGGTTTGGTGGTGAACGAGGACAAAAGGAAGTACCTCCTGTCTTCAAACAAACAGTCGGCGCACTCGCGTATCGGCACGTACGGCGCAGAAACTTGGACGATGACAACATCCGATAAAGCGATTATAGCGCCAATTAAGAAGAAGAAGAATTACGTACCAACCCATTCGGCTATGGCAGCATTTATCACAAGGCTCTCATCAGAAAATTTACGGACGACAAAAAATCCTCCGCTTTGACTACGAAAAATTTGCTATCCTTGAATTCATAAGCTTCTTTTCGCTAAGCGTTAAGAAGTGGCGAATAGATGAAACAATTGGTGAATCCTAGTCCACAACAATCCTGCTTTGTGTGTAACAACGTGAGATAGCAGGCCCACCATTGCAAGCCAGACACCAATAAACTGATATCAAGGCGAATTGTGTGCTATTATTGCTTCATCAGCTAGTAGCTTCTGGGTAAAAAAAAAAACAAAATAATATTCCAATGAAAACGAAAATATTTCGATAGAAAATTTTTAAATTTTATTCACTTGCAAAATTTTTACTGATGCTATTTAAATATGATATTTAAACTGAGCTAGCGGCGCGCACCACCCACGAACGTAGAGCAGCCACGTCAGCGTACACACCTGGATAGTTGGAGTATGCACAACCGTAACCCCAGGATACAACACCAACCAACACTCCACCAGATACCAATGGGCCACCAGAATCACCCTGGCAAGCGTCTTTGCCGGATGCAGCAGCACAGATCATGGCGCCTTTGACTTGGCTACCATAGCCATAAGAACTCGAAGCGCACCTAGACAAACTGACAATATTCACATCGACATACTGCAATGTGCTGGGAATTGACGACGCACCGGATGTTAGAGTACCCCAGCCGGACACAGCAGCAGCGGCGCCATTGGCAGGTGCTGAGCTAGCCAAACTGATTGCTTTGATGGATGAACTGAACGAAAGTGAAGAAGCCAAACGGATAACGGCAATGTCGTTGGTATAGGCGCTGGAGGAGTAAGATTCGTGATTCTTGAATGCGGAGACCTGTATCAATACACCGCCGGAGTTCCAGGTTGTGGAACCAGCGCGGACCTTCAGCACAGAAGCGGTAACCCTTTGCAAACAGTGAGCAGCGGTTACAATGATGTTAGAGCTGTAAATCGATCCACCGCAAGAATGAGAGCCCGAACGCTGCAAGGATATTTGCCATGGGAAGGAACTGATCGTGGTAGCAGCACCACCGACAATACGTCCATCCAATTGCGGGACGAGACCCTCAGGTACAGATGCGCCCAGTACGCAGGCGAATGCCGACAATAGAATTACGAACTTGAACATGTTTGAAAATGTTATGATAGCAGTGTTCTGCGTTTCATGAGCTTTTATAGCGTTTCCCAATGGCGAGCGATATGCATATTGCCTATTCCAGATGTCTGTTGAGCAATTTATCAAAAAGATTTATAAGGAGGTTCTACGAGTCAAATATTTATGAATGGCGTTTTTGTTATCATCGATACACTTGATATGATAGACACCGTTTGTAAATTATTAATTACTTATCTGAAACTATTCGAATTGTGGACTTCTTCAATAGAGTTTGAATTACGAATGTTGGGAATATAAAATACAGAGAACCTTTCGTAATCGCTAAAGGGTAAAATCCCCAATAAATTGCCACCTAAACTTAGCCCTCGTACGCGCACACCTGAACCGCATTTTATAATTTTTTTTCAGGGCGACTTTGCCAATCTAAAACCGGTTTTTCAATATCTGTCGGACACAGTTTCGGCGCCAGTTGAGATTGCCTTGAGGCTGCCGGTGTAACTTAAACTCTGAATTACCTTTTTTCTTCTTTCGACTGACTTTTTTAAAACCGCATCCATATAAAAGAATTATGCATTCAAAATGAATAATAGAAACATTTTTTTGACTTTTGAAAAACAAGAGAATTTGCACAGTAGTTTTGTCGGTTTTTCAATGGCTGCTATCACTGCTCAATGGTCTACCCTCTATTAAACCTCTAACATGCAAAATTGAGATCCTGAAGGAAAAATCTTAGTATGCTTTTTAGTGGAAGAGGGTCCGAAAAAAGTAAAAAAGTCATTATTCAATGCATTATCTAAAAGTTTTTGTATGCCTATAATTGAAAGAAAAAATTTAAGTCCGCCTCAGCGCAGCGTTGCCGGTGTTGGATTTCCAATGGAAGTAATCGACAAAAAAAAAAATATTTGTAGAACAGCACAAATTTTGCTTGCAGTTGGGTCGGCCAAGGGTCGGATCTTTGAAGCTAAGCATAGCTTGCAGTTTTTTTGCCCTTTTTGCATATTTGTAAAACCAGTCAAAATGAGTCAAAAAATGAGCATACACATCCCGAAGCGTGCATATGCAACTGGATGCTCAGCTCTTTTTCACATCCTTACGTTCTTTTCCATATGTCCATATGGGCATGGACGACGAGCAGAACAATTATCAGCAGAAACCACAAAACTAGCAACCCGGGACTCAGGCAACTTTAATACTTTCTCTTCTGCCGCTGATTTATTTGAGTCACTTAGTTTTTCGGAATGCAGTCGCCGATACAAAATGTACGCATCTGTTGCAGCCGTATTAACGAAATGGTAAAAAGGGCGCGTGATTCGGTTTCGAATTTTAGCTTGAATATGGTAACGCTCCATTAGGTACACTCCTCGGATATTAGTGCTGTATTTCCTTGCTTGTATTTCCGTACAATTATTGCACAATCGACATCTAGGAACGTTTGCGCTGTTTTACTCTTCGATCGTAGCGTGTTTTTTAATCAGGTTGCTTATTTTCGTTGCTCTTTTAAATGCACGAGCTCCAACATAAATTGAAGCAGTTGATCCCAATCATTCGGTTTTATTGACATTGTAAAACACCGTCTCATACTAACTCCATACGATAAAAACATTACCGGCTCCTATAAATTCACCAAAAGAAGGGACGTCAGAAGAACCAGCAAATTCAAGAGACGTGGGTTGAGAACGAGGTCTCTTTGTGGGTTTTACCGCTGTGGAAGTAATATCTATTGACAAATCAGAGGATGGAATAAATTAGTCAGACATTCAATTCCCATGGTTATGCTGAAATATTAGTTTGGGGAAAAAGAAAACCATTATTTTCTCGGTACATGGCTGTAGTAATCGATATCTCGTAAAGTATCGATCAAACAAATTAGAGTTTATGCTCGTTGCCTTTGTGACATTTCACACTAAAAAAAATCTGTTGCTGTTTTTTGTTTATTCCATTTATTTGTGAGTTACAGGGCGTGGGTGATAACAATCGAAGTCAACCGAAGAAAATTTGGTACATTTTACAGCTTTTCTTTGATAAAGCCGAAAATGCAAGCCAGGCCATTGTGGCTGAAAATGTGAATGGTGTTTATGATGGTAAAAGCTAATTACGTGAAATTTCACTTTTGTCGATTCTGTTCAGGCATTTTTGATGCTAAAGAAAATTTCGATGAAATCACAGAAATAATTAAAGTTGATCGGCATATTAGTAGTCGTAGCATCGCTGAAGAGCTAAAGATCAATCATAAAACAGTTTTAAAACATTAGCGCAAAAATAATAAATTTCTTTTTCCCAAACAATATTTTTTTTGCCATCTGGCTAGATTGATTCTGGCTTGTAATTGGGGTCTTCCAACTCGTCATCACGGCTAAAGTATTTATGATTTTCATCTAACTCAACTGCAGTAATTCTTCTTCTTCTTCTAACCAATTTGAAGCAAACTTTATTTTTCTTTGAAAATAAAGTCGAATCGATAAAGACAGCCTCGGCGCGGGCTTGCCTCTTTGAGGGTTAAGATTGTCTAACTTTTCACTTTTTCTAGGTATTGAAAACATTGAAATCATATAATGAAATGCAACTATATTTTTAATATCATCTTAAGCAGAACCTAGCCGATGGCCCACCCTTAATTAAGGTTATATAACTTTTCACTTTGAAGGAATTAAAATCATGAAAATCATTGCAAGATATGCAACCATATTTTTGAATATTATTTTTAAGAAGAATCTAGCCGACGACCCTCCCTTTATTAATATTGTTCAACTTTTTACTTTTGTAAGTATTGAAAGCATTAAAATCACTGAAAGATATGCAACCATATTTTTGCATATAATTTTTAAGAAGAACCTAGCCGATGACCCACCCTTTATTAAGTTTGTACAACTTTTTACTTTGAAGGAATTAAAATCATGAAAATCATACCATATTTTTATATATAATTTTTAAGAAGAATCTAGCCGATGACCCACCCATTATTAATATTGTTCAACTTTTTACTTTTGTAAGTATTGAAAGCATTAAAATCACTGAAAGATATGCAACCATATTTTTGCATATAATTTTTAAGAAGAATCTAGCCGATGGCCCACCCTTTATTAAGATTATATAACTTTTCACTTTGAAGGAATTAAAATCATGAAAATCACTGCTAGATATGTAGCCATATTTTTGTATATAAATTTTAAGAAGAACCAGCCGATGACCCACCCTTTATTAATATTGTTCAACTTTTTACTTTTGTAAGTATTGAAAGCATTAAAATCACTGAAAGATATGCAACCATATTTTTGCATATAATTTTTAAGAAGAACCTAGCCGATGGCCCACCTTTTATTAAGATTATATAACTTTTCACTTTGAAGGAATTAAAATCATGAAAATCACTGCTAGATATGTAGCCATATTTTTGTATATAATTTTTAAGAAGAACCCAGCCGATGACCCACCCTTTATTAAGTTTGTATAACTTTTTACTTTGAAGAAATTAAAATCATTGCAAGATATGTAGCCATATTTTTGTATATAATTTTTAAGAAGAACCCAGCCGATGACCCACCCTTTATTAATATTGTTCAACTTTTTACTTTCGAAAGTATTGAAAGCATTAAAATCACTGAAAGACATGCAACCATATTTTTGCATGTAATTTTTAAGAAGAACCTAGCCGATGACCCACCCTTTATTAAGTTTGTATAACTTTTTACTTTGAAGGAATTAAAATCATTAAAATCATTGCAAGATATGTAGCCATATTTTTGTATATAATTTTTAAGAAGAATCTAGCCGATGACCCACCCTTTATTAATATTGTTTAACTTTTTACTTTTGTAAGTTTTGAAAACATTAAAATCACTGAAAGATATGCAACCATATTTTTGAATATTATTTTTAAGAAGAATCTAGCCGATGACGCACCCTTTATTAATATTGTTCAACTTTTTACTTTTGAAAGTATTGAAAGCATTAAAAGCACTGAAAGATATGCAACCATATTTTTGCATATAATTTTTAAGAAGAACTAGGCCGATGACCCATCCTTTATTAAGTTTGTATAACTTTTTACTTTGAAGGAATTAAAATCATTAAAATCATTGCAAGATATGTAGCCATATTTTCGTATATAATTTTTAAGAAGAATCTAGCCGATGACCCACCCTTTATTAATATTGTACAACTTTTTACTTTGAAGGAATTAAACTCATGAAAATCATTGCAAGATATGTAGCCATATTTTTGTATATAACTATTAAGAAGAACCTAGCCGATGACCCACCCTTTATTAAGATTGTTTAACTTTTTACTTTTGTAAGTTTTGAAAACATTAAAATCACTGAAAGATATGCAACCATATTTTTGAATATTATTTTAAGGAAGCACCTAGCCGATGGATCACCCTGTATTAAAAGTTTCAATTTTACAAGCTTTCTGGCAGTATACGATAATAATCAGTTTTATAGAGAAATTTCGGTGAAACTCTTAATTTTTTATCCAGGCTTTGAGACATGGGCACAGAAATCTAAATTACATGAGTAAAATTTTGCAGCATATTTTTGCATGAAAATTCTTTTCTTTGCTTCAAATTTTTTCTAAACTCAACTAAATCATAATTTTAAATTGCACTTTTAATAATGGATAATAATTGGAATAAATCTCTTTCTTTTAAAAAAAAATTTCAGTGAATGCATCAATCGCGTCTGCGAAGCCGCCGGCCTCAAATCCGCTGGTAAACGGCGCGTGGATAAGAAAATCCTGCAGTATATATCCGATCAGCCACACATGCAAAATGCCGGCACAAATGTCATCATCAACGTGTCAAGTCGTGCGCTGGATTTGGTGAATGCAGAGACGGGTCAACGCTTAACCAGTCACAACATGCCACACATATCTTTTGCATCCGGCGGCGACTCGGTAAGTTCTGCAGCTCATGCAGTTTGCATGTCACAGTAACGGTATTTTAATATGTACATACATATTTTTGTTTTTGTTTCTTAATTTTCATTGTGTGCTTTCTACTCCCAGGACACTTTAGACTTTCTGGCATACATAGCCAAAAATGAGAACGAGTGGCGTGCTTGTTACGTGATCGAGTGCATTGGCGGACAGAGTGAAGATTTAATATTGACAATCGGCAAAGCGTTCATGTTGCGCTTCAATGCAATCAAACATTTGAAGTGAGTAGATAGAGGTTGTAAAATTAGTTTTAAAAATCTGAAGAATTTTCTAGTGCTTCTTGAGACACTCTCAGGAGTTCGAATGCATGCTATATAAAATAAATATTTTTATTATTATAAAATGGCTATTTGTGCACTGCGACCTAAAAAGATATATTGTGCAGCCAAGTAACCTACTCAAAGAGTTTTAGTCTATTAATTAGCTAATTGGGCTATTAATAAATCTTAAAACTGCTGTAGGCTTAATTTCTACCAGGAGGTTTGGATCTATAGCCCCATTTCCTAGGTAATTTAGTCTGCTTGGTACCGCTGCTGGGCAGTCTCATAGAACGTGCTCTACTGTTTATTGTGCCTCTTTGCAGAGTCTACAGGAATCGTTTTCTATCACACCTATATTTTTCATGTGATAATTAAGTTTACAGTGTCCCGTTAGTAGTTTAGTGTAAATGTTTATGTCCTCTCTGCTTTGGTTAAGGATTGCTTCTGCCTTTATCCGTTCTGGATACGTTAGTCTTTTCGATTGCCGAATGCCCGATTGGGCTCTGCAGTAGTCGATTAGGCCTCGCTGTTCCTGCTCACGCAGGAAGGCACTTTTGAAGTTGTTATTTACCCCGCAGAAAGGTTCAGAACCTATGAAGGGAGTATTTGCCCCTTTTTTCGCTAAAGTGTCCGCAATTTTATTCCCTTCGTGCCCCTCATGTCCCGGAGCCCACATCAAGCTAACAAAGTGAGGATTTTAAAACAATCCCAGACCAACCTTGATTGGAATGCGAAGCTATCTAGCGATTTTAGCGCTGCTTGACTGTCAGAGAGAATGTTAATATTGCCACCGCGCGTGCCTCTGCCTCTCCGTAGACATTCTCTGGCACACAGCTCTAAGGCGTGGACATCCGCCTGGAAAATGGAAGTGGTTTTTCTCATTGCAATTGCTTTTTTGAAATGTGGTCCGACAATTCCAGCCACGGCACTACCGTCTTCCATTTTGGACTCATCAGTAAACCACACCTGTACGCCCTGGTTTAAGAATATTTCATTGTTTGTCCACGCTGAGCTGTTTCTTGGAGAATTCTAGTTTCCTTTCCATCTTTTCGTGAGCTGTCTGGCTCGGAAAGTTCAGGATTGAACCCAGAATCCTTACATATCCTGTAAGATTGCCTTCTTTGAGATGGAATATATTAGGAAGCCTTAGAGCTGCACTGATTGCCGTTCCTTTGGCTACAAGATATAGTGGAATGAGTAAAGTGACCATTCCTAACAAAAAGCCGCTGTGAGGCATGTTCGCATTGCTCCCGTTACGCTCAGACAGGCTATTCTGTTTACCTTGTTAAGTATTATCTGAGTCTTAGTTTGCTCTACTTTTAGCCACCATACCAGAGAGGCATAGGTGATCATTGGCACTATTATTGTCTTATAAGACCATGCCATCATCTTTGGCCGCAGACCGCATGTTCTACCGTAAAGCCTTTGGCATACATATTTTGCTCACAAGGCTTTATTTTTGATGTACGAGAAGTGATTTTTTCAGGTCAAGGTTTATCAAGGATTACTCCCAGATTACTCCCCCTAGTTTAAGGATCCATAGACTTAATTTTATTCTTCGGGTGAAGAGTACCACACAGGTTTTGTTCGGATTTAACGGAAGTCCTTTCTCCCGACACCAGTTTTGCGTAATGTCGAGAGCTAGTTGCATGCCATCAGTTATAGAAGAGTCAAATTTGCCTTTAACCATGGTGACTAAATCATCTGCAAAGCCCTGAACTTCGTATCCGAGACCGTCGAGAGTCTTTAGGAGCTCGTCAATGATCAATAGCTAAAGGAGCGGTGATAAAACGCCTCCTTGGGGGCATCCTTTGGTTGGCTTGACACATTGTGTTTTTGGCCCAGTTTCAAAGATTGTCGTTCTATTCCTCAGCATATTGAGAACCCAAGTTATGACTAGTCTATCTATTTCCTTCAAAACCATACTCTCCTGAGCTGCATCAGCTGAGAAGCATTGTCGACCGATGTACAGAGAGCAAAAATATATATATTATATTTAGGCTCGTGCATATGTACATATATACGTACGTAGTACCTGTAAGCAGCTTGTAAATTCAATTTTGCGAAAAAAAATATTAAATCATTATTATTATTACATGCCTCCAAATAACACACGCGACATTTTCTTGCTCCATAGAAATCAAACCGGTGTAAATCTCAACACTCCAGTGGAGAATAGTAAAGACTACTACAATGACTTACCCGATAAATTGCCACCGGAATTGCTGCATGAAAACGATTTACCCCCTGAATTAAAGCAGCAATTACTACAACAACGATTACAACAGCAACAAGAACAACAACAACAGCATCAGCAGCAGCAACAACAGCAAACGCAACAGTCACAATTACCTCAAAACAAAGTGGGACATCTGAATTTGAAGAAACCACGTGACCGTCTCAGTAGTAATCTAATTGACTTGAATAGTCCGCCACCCGACCAGACTACCACCAAAATGAACCTCAACAATTTCGACCAGATGGCCGGTGTCGAGGGTGCGTGTGCGCTTCCACAAGTGCCCGTACATGATGTCTTCGATATGCGTGAGTAGTAGTTCCAGGTTTTATGAAGTCAGGAGTTGTAACCATAAGTAACCTCTGGACCAAAAGTAACCTAACCTAACCTAACATAAACCAGGACCGAGGTCAAGAGGTTACTTATGGTTACAATTCCTAAACAGAATTGCAGTGGACAGCGGGTAACGGGTTGACGGGTACCCGCTGTCAAAATTAGAACACATTTAATAGCATGAAATTGCACAGAATTGCGGCGGGGACGGATTTCTAGCTGGCGTTTATTTTTACGGCGTCAAAATTAAATTCATTTCTATTTTCTCCGAGCGGTTGAAGACTCAGTGGTGCTCTACTGATTACTTGATGACAAATTATTTTTTTACAAGCAACAGCAGGCAAATAACAAAGCAAATAATATTCGGGTTGCACAAGAAACTCTGCAAATCATCAATAATTTAGAAAGAAGTTGTTTTTTGGAACATTGAGCTTCAATGATTTGCTTCACAAATATAGCAAACGAAAATATTTTACTATAAAACTAATTTTATTGTAAACGCAAAATGTCAGCTGAAGAACGTCTCACCGCAATCGTTTTTCGTCCCTGTCGCAATTGCGTTTAACCGATCGAATTTTCTGACGGCAGTGGATCAGCTAATCACCACCCGTCAACCCGTTACCCCTGTTTCGTGCCTAGTATATCAATTTTCCTTCATTTTTCTCCCTCCCTCTCTCTTTCTCGCAGAGCCCTTTTCGCTTTCCGCCGAGGTGCAGCGCTCTCAACTAAATACCGAATTGTGGTTTCATGCGGGCATCAGTCGTCAAATAGCAGAGAATATGCTTAAGAATGATGGTGATTTTTTGGTACGTGAATCGCAGGGCAAACATGGTCAATATGTGCTTACCGGTTTGGAGGTGAAAACACCCAAGCATTTGCTACTCATCGATCCGGAAGGCGTTGTGCGTACAAAGGATCGCATTTTCGATAGTATCAGTCACTTGATTAACTACCATTGGGCTAATGCATTGCCAATCATATCGGAGGATTCGGAATTGGTGCTGCGCAACCCGGTGCTGCGGCAATCCACAGTGCAACACAGTGCACAACAGCAGCAAGCAGTGCATCATACAGCAGCAGGTGCGGCCGCCGCCGCCGCTGCTGCCACTACCGCCACTGCAATGCAACATCATCAGCATCACACACTACAACAACATACGCATCATGCGCGACCGATTGTGAATTCTTGATGAGGCTACTGAAAGCTTCCTGATGAGGATAGAAGGAATTGATAAAGCATTGAGATTTTTAATATAAAATATTTGTATCGCAAATAAGTTAGGTGTTTAAGTTGCACGTAGTGAAGAGGAAGAAAGGCAAAAAAAAAAAATGTGTCTGAGTGTCAGAATGTATTTTGTTTGTGTAGTGGGATTTTGAGTTTTTTCGAAAATCCCAGAAATAGATGTAAAATGTATTAGTTAATTGTTTACATTTGTATACTCGCTTTGGGCTCCTTGAATTCGTTCGCAAAATACGAACATACATACATATGTATGACTTTTTTTTTTCAAATTTAATTTCATACATTTTCGTACAATAACATAATTAACAACGCAATAAATTCCGATAATCTAAATTTTGCAGCTTTCATTTTGTATATCGTTTTTTTTTCTCTTTCTTTGGCTCAATAAATTCGTTTAAAGTCAGATTTATGCAAAATTATTTAAAACGCTATTTTTCATAATACATATAACACGGTGTGACAAAAAAAAAAAATTAAATATACTTTTATGGAGACCTAGCACGATTTGTGGCTATAGAAAAACTAAAAAAAAATGGTATAGGAGAAATTTCCAATACACCCCCAAAATCTCATTTTATGGCCATAAAACCGTTTTTCAGTAGGTTGATGTGAACAATCCCTCCTAACTTCACCAATTTCCATCCGATTTCGAGTTTGTTTTTTTAGTTCGAAAGAAGAAAAACAAGCCTTTTTGACAGGGTGTTGACAATTTTTCTGAAATGACAACTGACGAGACTGTATACGGAAGTATTCGGAATTTTTTTATTTTTTCTCTATTTTTTCAACTTTGACATCATTTTTGCGATATTATCCGATATTGAGGATGTTTTTTAGTACACTACTGTTATAGCGAATTTAATTCTGCGTCGAATGAGCTATATTTGACTGTAAATGAATTAAAATTCATAGAGTTGTGCGAGTTGTGCGAGTTGTGCGAGTTTTAAGATTTTATTTTTTTTACTAATTTTATAGCAAGTGTCAGTATAAACACATCATCAAACAGTACAGGTTTAAAATTTTAAAAGATGTCGGGAAAAACTAATCTTCATTTCAAAAATGTTTGCTAGACCTGCTCCGTTTATAAGAGTCATCACAATTTTAGGGATCCTTGTCGGGCCTCAGATTCGAAAACTCATGCGAGATGAGAAATTTACGAGTAAGCTCAATGCAGTGAAAAGACGGGCATAGGAAAGTTTTAAATCATTGTGTGAGAAGTTCCTTGGAAATAAAAAGAGCTCTGATTATGTTGAAGTCGTCAAAGAGTTTTTGAGTGCGTACGAAAAAATGGAATGCAATATGTCCATCAAGATACACTTTCTGCACTCACATTTGAATTTTTTCCCGGAAAACCTGGGCCAGATGAGCGATGAACAGGGTGAAAGATTTCACCAGGAGATAGGAGTCATCGAAAAACGTTTTCAAGGGAAGAATTCCATCAACATGCTTGCTGATTACTGCTGGTCCTTGAAACGTAAAACAAATGATGACTCTTATAAACGGAGCAGGTCTAGCAAACATTTTTGAAATGAAGATTAGTTTTTCCCGACATCTTTTAAAATTTTAAACCTGTACTGTTTCGTACTGATGATGTGTTTACACTGACACTTGCTATAAAATTAGTAAAAAAAATAAAATCTTAAAACTCGCACAACTCGCACAACTTTATGAATTTTAATTCAATTACAGTCAAATATAGCTCATTCGACGCAGAATTAAATTCACTATAACAGTAGTGTACTAAAAAACATCCTCAATATCGGATAATATCGCAAAAATTATGTCAAAGTTGAAAAAATAGAGAAAAAATAAAAAAATTCCGAATACTTCCGTATACAGTCTCGTCAGTTGTCATTTCAGAAAAATTGTCAACACCCTGTCAAAAAGGCTTGTTTTTCTTCTTTCGAACTAAAAAAACAAATTCGAAATCGGATGGAAATTGGCGAAGTTAGGAGGGATTGTTCACATCAACCTACTGAAAAACGGTTTTATGGCCATAAAATGAGATTTTGGGGGTGTATTGGAAATTTCTCCTATACCATGTTTCTTAGTTTTACTATACCTACAAGTTGTACTAGGTCTCTATAAAAATATAATTTCACTGTCGCACAGTGTAATTTGTGTCTGCCTAATTGCGTAGATGTGATTTTCAATATTTTCTTAATTTGTTATGATGTACATAAATAAAGGGTTTTCCAATAAGAGGTGTTATTCCCATAAAAGATCAATGGTTTCGTTGAAAATAAACGTTGTCCAGATCAATACCATCCCATTCCGGCCATAAAAAATCGTTAATCATCTCTCGATAGCGCAATCCATTCAGCGTAAGTGTTGCTCCAGCTTCATTTTCGAAAAAGTAAGGTCTAATGACTCCGTTGGACCATAAACCGCACCAAACAATCACACGTTGAGGATAGAGAGGCTTTTCAACAATAACTCTTGGAACCCCCTCTTTCTGAACCCCAGATCAGACAATTTCGCTTGTTCACGAAGTCATCGAGGTGGAAATGGGCCTTATCACTCAAGATGATTTTTCGATGAAATTTCGGATTATTTTCATGCATTTTAACGCCCCAATCAGCAAAGAGACGACGTTGTTGATGATCGGCCGGCTTGAGTTCTTGTGTTAACTGTTCTTTACAAGCCTTAAGACCCAAATCCTTATGCAAAATACGGTGTAATGACGTTTGTGGAATGCCCAATTCCAAAGAACGACGAGGAATGGCCAACCTGGGGTTTCTTCAACACTTTCGGCTACAACAGCAATATATTCGGCTGTTCTTGAGCGACGTGCACGGGTTTTATTCTTCACATCACTAACTTGTCCCAACAGCTCGAATTTGTTCACCAATTTCTGTATTGCGGTCCGACAAGGTGCTTCACGATGACCCAAAAATGTTCGAGTTTTACGAACCGTCTCTGCCAAATTTTCACCATTTTTAACACACTTTTATTAGGTCGGGTTGTATGTATGTATGTATGTAACGGAATCTTTGAGCTCAATTTTCACTGGCTTCTAAAAATCTGATCGACTGGAAATTTTGCATACCTATCAAGGACCGATGACAATGCAATAATTTGATAAAAGTTTTCCATTATCCTTATTAGGATTGCCAGGATTAATATTTTCTTTTTTTTACTGTGGGCAAAAAGTAAGGTGAATTTGGCTGTAAAATGAAAAATCTTTATTTATTCTTGTAAATCAGTTTCTCAGGCTCCCTCCACGAAATAAGTTCTTCATCCCGATTACTTCTTTATCACGGCCGATAACTGCATAGCTTTAGACTCACAGTCGATAAGAAAGGAATTAAATATAACTCGAATATATCGAATCATTTATTCACTGACTGCAATGATAACAATAAATTTCATTCATAATAAAAAAAAATAGTTTAAAGAAACTAAAAAACACGTTTTTATTGCTAATCTAACTAAAAAGTAGAAAATAAATTTTAATGACTAAGAGACCTATAATGAAGTAATAGCAAATCGAACGATCAGTCATAGTCAACTACCTCAGAACAAAATTATAACAAAAATTAAGATACAAATAGAATAATTCAAATTAGAGTTAAAAGCGTGGGATGCATTTTGCTTCACTTTCATAACCCTCTGTACATAGGTAGTTGCCAATAGAATGATTGTAATATTTACTATATCAAGCATCCCACGCTTTTAACTCTAATTTGAATTATCCTATTTGTATCTTAATTTTTGTTATAATTTTGTTCTGAGGTAGTTGACTATGACTGATCGTTTGATTTGCTATTACTTCATTATAGGTCTCTTAGTCATTAAAATTTATTTTCTACTTTTTAGTTCGATTAGCAATAAAAGCGTGTTTTTTAGTTTTTTTAAACTATTTTTTATTACAGTGAATTTTAATAATTTCAATGCGTTGTTTAAGCGTGTGTCGTTCCATTTTTATTAATGACGTAGTTTCTACTTGTCAAATATCAAAAAATGACAGTTTCAAAAGTGGCATCTACATACATTCTGTACATACATACATACTGTTGAAAAGATATCGGGAATTGTTTATTTAAAAAGTGCGCATTATACCGACATGTGTCTAAATTTTTTTTGCTGGACTGTTGGTACAACCTCCATAGTATCGCAGAGATTGAGCCTGATCTGCCAATTAGCCTGTTTTTGGCATTTAATCATATCAGTCAACCGCAGGTGTGCGCTGCGATTATCACTATGACTAAAAATATCGAACAAAGAATTTGTCTTAAATTTTGTGTTTTGAACGGGATTTCGTCTGCCGAATCGTTGAAAATGTTGCAGAAATGTTATGGCAAATGTGATTTATCAAAAACACGGGTCTACGAGTGATATAAAGCTTTTGCGGAGGGCCAACAAGTCGTGGAAGATTTGCTCCGATCTGGTCACCCAGCAACGTCTTCAACGGATGAAAATGTCAACAAAGTCAAGGAAATGGTGCTGGAAAAGCAGCATTTAAGTTTGAGGGATGTAGCTCATGACCTTAGCGTGTCTCCCAAATCAGTTCGCAACATTTTACACCATCAATTGGGCATGAGACGCGAGAGAGTTGAATTTCTTGCAAAAAATTCATCGGAAGAAGGTGGCTGAAGACAGGCTTGAGCAAGTGAATTCGGACCCAACGTTTATCCAGCGCATCATAAGAGATGGTGAGACGAGGATATATGAGTTTGACATGCAAATCAGTCAACAGGCGGCTGAATGGCGCTATCCCTATGAGCCGAAAAAACCACGTCAAAGTCGGTGAAAAGTGAAAGTCATGCTACTCGTGTTCTTTTATTATCCTGGTGTTGTGCACTCGGAATTCGTTCCAAACGTTTCTACGGTAAATAAAGAATATATTTGGAAGTTATGCCACGTTTGAGAGAGAATATGCGCAGGAAACGGCCCAATTTGTGGAAAGAAAACTCGCGGATCTTGCATCATGATAACGCACCGTCTCACAAGGCTGATATTGTGAACACTTTTTTGACCAAAAACTCGACAAATATCAACGAACAACCACCGTATTCACCGGATTCAGGCCCCTGTGACTTTTTCTTTTCCCACAACTTAAAATGAGTGGCACTCCGCGCACGCCGCTTTGAGTCGATACAGGCCATTGGGAGAATTCATTGAAGGAGCTGAAGAAAATCTCTTCAAACGCGTTTAAAAGGTGCTTTGATTACTGGTCTAATTGTTGGCTTATGTGTATTGCTTCGAATGGAGCCTATTTTGAAGGCGGCAAAATAAATTTTGATGATTAAACAATTATTTTGCTTTTAACTGAACAATCCCGCTACTTTTCTGACAGAATATATGTATGTAATTAATTCTTCTTCGTTATTACAATACCCAATATTTTTTTGACAGAATGTGTATCCTGCTTCAAAACACAATTCGTAAAAACCGAAAGGCTCAAAATTAGCTAGCCATCACCTTTGTTGAAATCCATAAGTTTAATTCCATTTAAAACAACAAAAGTGGCCTATATGCCCCATGTAAACACCCTATTAGACCGCCTTTTTATCCCACTTCCGAGAGGAAGCTTAGTGGGGACCCAAAGTTTTTGGAATTCATTAGGCCGTCCATCATTAAATGGTCACCGAGTGTTATTTTAGGTTTGTGCTTCGGGGCAGGGAATACTCAAGTATGTGCCTTGCCATTTCATGTTCTACTCTGCAGAGAGAATCTGCTGATTTCCCAGTTTATTTAGGTGAGAGTACAGCTTGCAATGTTCTGTTATAGCCCAGACAGGCTTTTCTGCGTTTGTCATCACCTTGTCAAACATTTCGGGTTTTATAGCATCGCTTTCGGCACGAATATTTGCTTTAAGCTGGTCAATAGTTTGCGTAAACCTTACTTTACAGATAACCCTACAAAAAGCAGTCCCGGGGGGCTAACAAAGGTGATTTGGGGGACCAGCCGATGTCGCCTCTTTTTGACACTAGACGTCCCGGGAATTTTCGTTGCAGAAATTTAATTGTTGCATTCGTAGTGTGGCATGGCGCACCGCCTTGTTGAAACCAGTAACCGTCTAAACCTTTCTCACGCATTTGCGGGCAGATATAATGAGCCAACATTCATCGATATCGGTTTCCATCGACCGTTTGCTGGTCCAAACAGTTACTTTCCGGTCCTGCAATGACGTTTAATGGATCTCGTGTGGATTCTCAGTTCCCTAAGTGCTGCAATTTTGTTTTTTCACGCTGCCAGAGAGGTTAAAATGTGTCTCGTCACTTATCAAAATTTGCTTCCAAAAATTGGGTTCAGTGTCAACCATTCGAGCGATTGTTTGGCCGTATTTCAAGCGACGCGAATGGTCTGTCGGCGAAATTCTTTGTGTCAATTGCACTTTTTACGGAAACAAATTTAAATCATCCTCTAAAATGCGCCGCATTGTGGTTTCACTAACGCCAAAATGCTGAGCGCGACAACGATTCGACACTGTTGGCTCCTGAGCAACGCTCTCCCTCACTGCTTCAACAAGTTCATTGGAACGTCTTGGTCGTTGATGAACGGCATGTTGACGATCTGCCACTGTCCCGTGCTCAAAAAAATTCAACATCAAACGACGAATAGTATTGTCAGGTGGTGCCTGTTTGACGCGATAATTTTGCGTTATGTGCGTTGAGTTAGAAAAATAGAACGACTATTTTCGATGCCTAGCGTCACTATTTCAGTGCGTTGTTTCGGTGTAAAACGATCCATGGTTTTGTACACAAATTGTACTGAATTGATTTATCGAAGACATATACATATGTTGAAGACCATCGGTTGATAAATGACAAAGTTATTCAGCGCTTACATACCGACATAAAAGATGGCGCACCCTGTAATTTAAGATTTTTTTAAATAAATCATTATTTCTTAGTACCAGGCCAGCTAATACCCGTATTTGTTACCGGCAATCAGTGATAGTAAATGATATTTTGAAAAATCCCTACACAGCCCAAAAAAATTCCCTACTTCTCCCTACAAAATTCCCCACATATTTTTCTCCTGTGTTTACACTATAATGACGCACTTGCAACGTCAAAATTGAATTATTTGCTTAAGTTTTGGGCTTGGTGCTATTTTGACACTTTATAAGACACTTTAAGAAGACATTTTATTTCAAAAATATATATAAATACACATATATGAAGAAAAATTCAGCAAAAAGACTAAAAATTAGACTTTTTCATTACATTCGGTTCTGTTTAAAACAAGACAGAGTTTCTATTTTTTCAGAATCCGGCACGATTACTTTTAAGATTGGGATAAAATGATCCACCACTTGCAGCGCGACATTGTGCTCAGCGAAGAACATGCTATATCTTATTTCGAAATTTCTGGAACCATTTGGTTTACTCGGCTTTTTTTTAACTGTTTATTTTAGGTGTCTTTTTTATTGTCTTCATATTTTTTTGGTACGTTTTTGCTTCGGCGTGCTTCTGCAAATCAGAATTGCCGCAGTTTAAAACTTTGTCGCACTCAGCGCATTTGCATTTGAATGGCTCGTTAGCCACAGCTTTCAACCAGCCACTAAAATTGTCGTCGTCAAGCCACTTGTTATTGAACTTTTGTTTCCGATACTTGAATTTTTCTCCTGGTATTCCTCCGAAGAGTCAGTCGAAGAGGAGGAGCTCATTTCTGTAAATTATATAAATTTTAAATATAAAAAAAGCTAAAACTAAAAGAAAAAACGCGAGACAACTAACAATTTTCGCGCGAAGACAAAATCGCGTTAGCGTTAACGAGGAAAAAAATGGCAATGTTGCCGTATTAACGCTTTAAAAGTATGCTGCCATAAGTAAAAAAAAAATACTGGCATGAAATCTTACTGCGGCTTTTTATTTTAAATGAACTTTTTTAATATTTCCCGCTATTGTAAAATTTTTTCTGTCCTTTTGGAAATTCCCTACATTTACAGAATTTAAAAAAATCTGTCCTTCTTTTTCGACAAATATCCCTACATGTAGGGAATTTTCCCTACATTTACCATCACTGCCGGCAATCCATCTTTTACTGACAAAACCATCCCATAAGCAAATCAGCTGTTCCCTAATGCGCGTATCAACCATCTGTTACGATTTTAATCAGAACTAACTGCGCCGGTAACTCCGACTAACGCCGCTATCTATTTAGGCAATTAGTGGTCTTCTGATTATTATCATATTTTATTGTTCTTAACTTACGTTCACACATGCAGTGTTTAGCAATGACTCCGCAAAACATAATCTACTCGATCCCATTTAAGTGCAAAATTTACAATCAGCTGTCAAGACTGTTTTTGAAAGTTTTTCTTGATAGAAATTGGTTATGGTTTTTATTTGTTTAATTATTATTAGCGATATAAATAAAAAGCAAAGCGAAGCAATAGTTAATTTGATTGCGCAATTTATTGCCAGGAATACTAGACAGTTGGAGAAAATCGGTAAATGACCTCTACTGAGGTTGCAAAAAATGGCGGCAGCAATACGCAAGCGAAATTCGTAATTACATTTTATAATAAGAAATAAGAGGACAAAGAGTTTAGGAATACACACCTTTTTTCTGTAATATAAATGCTTAATTAATAATTGGTCTGTCCATGTTAAAATTATCCAGTAACTTGCCAGTAAATTAATTTCCGAGAATTCGCTCTCAAAGGGAAAAATATCAAGAGAAATAAATGAACGCAAACCCATTTACAATTTGCAAGTTTTACGAGCAACTGATTGTTGTTGTTGGCATGAAAAATTACCAAAATTTAAAGTTTTTTCAGTTGTATAAAATAAAAAAAGCAAAATAAAGCAAATAAAATGCGAAATAACGAGCTTAGGCATCACATTATTTTTTTTTTGTTCACAATAATTTGTTCCATTTCATCAACGCTGTCAGATGAAGAACAATCCATTAGCAATTGTACTGTGGCAATCACAGCTGATTTCCATATTTTCTTTGCTTCTGTCTATGCATATATATGTACATATGTATACATATATGTACATTTTACATATTGCCAAATTAGTAGGTACAGTTAGTAACAGAAGTAAGTATACACCGGACACGTTTTCAATTTTCCCCCAATCGATTCCTTCAAACAACCTAAGTTATAACAAAATTGTGTTTTATTTACATGAATGAAACACAAAAGTCATATTTAATCCAAATAATGACAAAATTTTAAAAAGGAACAAAATTATAGCTTTTTATATTAAACTTTATAAAAATTCATGTCTCAAAAGTAAGTATACAGTTCATCATATTATTAATTTGTGAAATCAGAAACATATTTAAAATCAAATCCTAGTATGTGGTAGGATAACCATTAGATTTTACAATCACTTTAAGTCGTGATTGCATTGATTTTACCACGTTTTCACTTACAGCTGGTGGTATTTTATTCCATTCCTCTTGAAGGACGTTTTTCAGTTGTTCCTGATTTCTAATCGGATGTTTACGTATTTACCGCTTTAAATGTTCCTATAAATGTTCGATTGGGTTGGTATCCGGGGACTGTGGCGGTGTTTTCAGCTGTTTTCTCACATTGTATATATAACAGCCACTCTCGTACAATGTTGGATGTGTGCTTGGGGTCATTATCCTGCTGGAAGATAAACGTTCCTCCAAGGCCTAATTTCGTAACGCTTTCTTTCAAAATATTTAAGTAACCATATCGGTCCATAATATTTTCGATAAAGACCAAGTTTCCAACCCTGATCGCAGCCATACATCCCCAAACCATCACAGAGGCCCCTCCATGCTTCAGAGTGCCGGTCATATTGTTTGGATCCAATTCCGCGTTAACTTTCCTCCAAACTTTTTCACGGTCATTAGATCCACAGATACTGAACTTACACTCATCAGAAAATATGACTTGGTTCCAAAACGTTTGGTCATATTTTTCATGATCTTTTACGAATGAAATCCGTTTACACCGATTGACACTACTCACGAAGGGCTTTTTCCTAACATTGCGCCCAGGATAACTAGCACTATGCATTCCCGGCGAATAGTTTGGGTACTAAATTGTTTTCCAGTCTCATTTTCAACTTCAGATTTCAATTTGGGGGCACTTATTTTAGGGTTTGTCCTGATTTTCCGTACGACTAAGCTTTTTTCTTTGAGACTTAAGAGCGGCGGACGCCCACAACGTTCTTTATTAGTGGTGCTTCCGGGACTTTTATATTTATTCACAATCTTTTGAACTGTAGCAAAACTCCTATCTATCAAACGACCGATTTCTCGCAATGATTCATGTTCCTTGTGATATTTTATAATCAGTTTTTTTAAATCATCAGAAAGCTCTTATCCTCTTGGTGCCATTATTAAAAATGTCGCAAAAATTAATACAAAACGTACTTCTCTGAATTTTTACACTCACTTTAATTATTTCCTTTTAATAACTTTAACTTTTTTAATCAATATGTACCTAAAAATAAATGGTATGCTAACTGAACAATCGTTTGCTGTATACTAACTAACGGTACCTAAAATTTACAGCTAAATAAAGGCGCATATGAAAGCTTATCCCAGTTCACAATTACCATGTGTAAAATATTTGGATTACATATTAAGGAAAACGTTAGCGTCAACAATTCCATAAATCAGGCTCCTGTATACTTATTTAAGTTACTAACTGTAGGTAGGTGGGGTGGCTGTCGCAATGACACACTTAGGCCTTTCATATGTGGATTGTGATACCACTGGAACTTATCCTTACGCTATGGGCTTCTTTTCAAACCGTCTGACTGTTTCCTCTTCTTCTGTATTAAGACACCTTCTACGGAAATCGAAGTACGGGAGTCCTAACCTTCTAGCATGGCTGCATATTAAACAATGACCAGTTAATATCCCTATCATTTTTCTTATAGCTTCTCTGTTAAATTTTAACAATCTTTTTGATCGACTGCTGTTCCATTTCGCCCATATCTGTTTGCTTAGTTCGCATGTTGAGAGGTTTTGCCAACTTTTATTTACCTTATTGATGGTTTCCCTATCTATAAATGCCCTTTTAGTTAATTCCCAAGAAGTACAAGCATACAACCCAAAAAGATATCTTCAAGGCTTTCCATGTGCATTTCGCAAACTGCAGCAACGGTTACTGGAGGCTATGGTTCAGAAGTACATCATTTATCAACATTTTTATTTAACATTTGAAATTTGTCGCAAATTTTAATTCCTCTTTATTTTTACTTTGCTATCAGCTGTTTTTCTCACTAGCAAATTCTTACTCACTCCCTTGCAAACTGAAATATCATTTTCCTCTCTCACTTTCCGCTACTTTGAGGGCACCTTTGGATTCTACGTCATTCGTTTTGGTTTGAAACCCACCGCCGGCATATCTGTCAAATTCGCTCAGAGCCGAATAATGGTCTGCTAGTTAGTATACCTCTAAAAATCTTTTCACCATGCAGACCTAATATCTAACACAATTTTTATTAGAATTATGTCTAGAAAGCTCTTTTCTTTGCTGGCGTCTATTTTACTTAGTTTTTACTTTCACGTATCTCCTTACAGTCGTAATAATAATTATCGAGAACACAGAAAACCCAGGGTTGTACGAAAAAAAAAACGATTTTCATGAACTAAGGTTGTTTTGAAATCTCGGATTTCCGGAGAGAAATCTTTTTGGGTATTCTCGCTTTTTCTTATGGACGAGGAGCTAAGCGCGGAAAAGTAAATAATCGATTTACATGTGAACCTATTATTAGATAAGCAGATGCTTTGCCTGAAACGTTTTTGGTTGTCCAAAAATGCTATGGAGTGCTTCAAACTTGATGGATTATCCACTAGGGTTCACTTTGAGTTCGCCCTTTTCTAAAGGTTGGATTCTAAAGGTTGTTGGATTTCAAAAAGTTCTGCAACTTTCGGTACGTTTCACAAAGGCTTCGGCAACCTAGTATATTTAAAAACTAGAAGTTCCCACAAAAAAACAAAATTTGGAGACCCTTTGCTTGTTATAAAATTCAACTCATATGGAAAGTGTTAGTTATACTTTAATTCCACTGAGCTCATAAATAAAACAACTTGAATATAATGGAAAATATGAGCGAGAAAAAACCCCCTTTCGTGCTAAAAAAAACCCCATTGTGTCACGTCCGCTAGTGCATTTGATTTGTTTGTTCCCCGCAATATTTGCTGGCGAAATTACTTGCAAAGTTACAACTATAAAATCCGTGTTAGAAAAAGGTATAGTAAACACCCATACAAAGATATACGCAGAAACATAAGGAGACGCCCAAAGCAATGCACTTACAATTATCTTATCTCCTATTTTCTGTGCTCTTATTTTCTTTAACGCACCGGTCAAGACGTTTTATTTATTATATTATGGTTGACGGGCGTCCGGTGGTCGAAAGCTTCTGCTATACCGGCTGCACTGCAGGCTTAACAAAGCAAGGGGGGCATTCGGGCGAATGCATACAGTATGGGCGAGTTCGCAAATCTCCAGGCGCACTAAACTACAAATATTCAGCTCATGTGTGAAGTCTGTATTGCGGTACGGTAATGAAACATGGCCGATCTCTAACAACATCACACAGAGGCTACAATCTTTCGTCAACAAACTGTATCGAACAAACCGCATCAACTGTATAATATTTTGGCCAAATACCATCAGCAACGAATGAGGAGCCCATCTTATAGCAAATCAAAAGCAGAAAGTAGCGGTGGATAGGTCACACGTTTAGAAAACCTCCAGATTGCATCACGAGAATGGCACTGAACTGGAACCCGCAAGGGAGCAGAGGTCGCTGTCAGCCAAAGATCACTTGACTAAGGTCGATGTTGCGCGAACTAGCAGATGCCGACTTCCTATGCTCTCCAGCGAAGTGAACAAGGATATAAAAAAAAGATGTTTTATTCGGAAGTGCATCCGGCATTTAAAAATATCGTTTAACATCATCACGCAAACTCACCTTTTCACTTCACGTAAACAATTTTTGTAAAAACGATGATTCACCGTAAAACTCACTACCGTTACACTCCTTAAACGCTAATTCTAATATTTAAATTTTATCCAAGAACTCGGTGCTGGGTTTAATCAATCCGCCCTTAGCTAATTGCATTGTGTTAACCCAAGTGAATATAGGCTCATCGGTCTTTGATTTTCGTATTATATGTATATCCGCTAATGTATTCAAACGCATCTTCGCGTAGGCTATCAAAGTCGACGAACTCATTGAAACGAAACAGAATCAGCAAAATGTCTTTGCCTCCTAACCTTTTTAGAAAAAGCTTTTATTTCTATGCTTTTGAGCACTTTTTCTTCAGAATTTCCTGTAGAATAAAAATAAGAACATCGCAGAACATCGAGATGGTCGACACTGGGGGAAAATTAGATATCTTACACCACCTTTAAGGGGGTCCGGTGGTATAGAGGTCGAAAAAAAAATGAAAAACGATATTTAAATTTTTAGGCTGTTTACTTAACTTCTTTACATACAAACATAAACAAAACAAAACTTTTCTTTTTGCAAAAATTAAACAAAATAATTTTTTTTTTTTTTAATTAAATTAAATTTTTTTTTCGCAAATGAAAATGAATAGTATATTTTTCGGGAGGGTCAACTTCAATGCCATTTTTTAAATTAAAAAATTTTTTTTTTGTTAAATAACAAAATTCGGGAAGGTCAAGTCCAGCGCCATTTTTTAAATTAAAAAAAAAAATGTTTTCCATTTTGGAAAAAAAAAATTCATTTTTGAAAATTTATTGGAAAAATTGGACCTGGACGGTGTTATTCATTTTGGCTCTTCTATTTATCTGAAACACAAAAACCAAAAAAATTATTAATCAGTATCACTTTAGCTATGTCCCTTACTAAAGGGTTTTTCAATAAGGGAGGGTAGATGTTGAAATGGAATAAAATGGCGTTTGCTGTGTGGCACGTAGCGCCGTCCTGCTGCAACCACATGTCGTCTAGGTCCATATGGTTCAATATGGGCCATAAGAAATTGGAAGGGCCACCACGTCTACCGAAAAATGGGCGCAATGCGCGCAACGTTTGCGTTAATGAACACTCATTTTGATAATAAAGTTTTATCATTTGAACGTGCTGTTCAATCGTGTAACTTGCCATGATGATTTGGCATAAACATCTGAATAATAAACAACAGATTTGACAGATGTCACCAAAAATAAAGGCTGCCACAGGGCGCCAAAATCGACCCGCGCCAATTGAAAAACCCTGTAAAATAGAAAAAAAAAATTGACAAACTGACGCGGTTTTGAATTTGACACTCTTAAAATCGGGTGTTTTTCAGTTTTTTAATCAAAAAAATACGAAATAATTGAAAAAATAATGTGATTCTAGTACGAGCGATAGCCATTGATGTTGTAAACAACATATTATAATAAAATTCCAGACGATTCGGTTGAATAGTTTTTTTTTACAACACCAGGCCGAAAAAAGTCGCTTCGAGATAAATGAGTTTAAGGTTTCAGGTACAGGAGCGCGCGAATTATATATTTAAAATGAAACAGTGAGTAGTTTGCAGAAAACATGACCTTAATCTTCAATGTCAACTTAAGACTCATCTGTACATTCTAAAATAAATTGCTTATTACCTAAAACAAAGCTGCATTTTATGAACAGTTAAACAAAAAGCATTACACCACCTAAAAGCTCAGTTGCAATGGTACTTTTTCATCCAACATTCCTTTTTACTATTTGTTTATTTGTTGTTACTAGAACTGTTTAATTTAGGTTCCCCAACATTATTTTTTCATTAACAGTTGTTAACATTTAACTTCTTAACATTTAACATCGTTTATATTGTTCAACATTTGTTTAACATCACTATTGTGTACTTGTCATGTTAATAACATTAGCTCTGTTATTAACAGAGGCTTATACATAACTCGCGGAGCGCTTTCTACCTAATTATTGGGCTGTTGAACCTATAATATTGGGAATTTCCGCATGAAAAATTCACAGTATATTCCTAAGATATGTATTTACTATACTTTCGAAATAGCAAAAAAACAAAAACATTATTTTTTCAAATTTCTAGACCACTGGGTCCCCTTTATTATTGCTTCATGTTTTAAGGTTCTAATTAATTTTTTGACATCAAAGTTGTGGAAAATTTCAAGTAATTGACTCGATCTTAATAAATGAAAAACAAATGAAACAATATGATTCCTAATCAGGGAATGTTAAGAGATTTTCCGATGTTAGACGTTATAGTGTACCGACCAAACAAAAACGAAAGCATATAAAGAGCGCTCCTCCCATACATGCATACATACTTCCGCAAATGTTATATAATATATATTATAATTAACACAGGGTGAACTAATTAAAGTACTCATAATTCTTGATGGTGCAGAGTAATTCTTTTCTTTTCATATGGATGCCTCTGCTCTCTCTCTCTCTCATTTTGGCTAGAAACTAGTTCTAATGTATCATACTATGTTTTTATGATGAGCGCGATTTAAAAAACTGACTTTAAGTTGGAATTTGATTTTAACTAAAACATCTTTTGTCGTTGGACTATGCCTATGGGCCATTACATTTATACTTTGTTTTTATTGCTTAAGCAGTTTTTTATTTTTTCCCTGTTTTTTATTAAAATTTTATTTTATTTTATTTGTTTTGTCTTTTATTTTTTTTAACTGTTTTTTATAAAAAAAATTTAATATTATGTTTGTTTTATTTTGTATTATGAATGCAAAAGCTATGGTTTATGCAAAGCTTAAACCAACCCGAACTGAAAATATTTTAGACTTTATAAGGAGTTTGAAATCTTGAAATGAAATGAAAGCTAAGCTCTAAGCAAAATGTTTGCTAACCTGAGCGTATACGTATGCATACATACAAAATAAAATATGTAGACATAAAAGAAACATAAATATTTATACTGTAACAAAAAATGTACACTGATGCATATAAAAATATAAATGAATTTATAAAATATTATACATTTATGGTAGGTCGCAGAAAGTCTGCAGAATAAAGAACTACAGGAATTTCATCGATTACACACACAAGCATATACATGTTTTTACTATATAATATAAATAAAAACATATGGATATGTAATATATGTATATTTACGAGGTAGCCTACAAAATATCGAAGTACTGAGTATTTATTGCATTACGACACTCTGCAGAATTGTTTTATTTGAAGTTGATTGTTTCGTTATTTCAAGTATAAAACATAATTACTGTTTTTACAGACCATTTAGAGCTAATATGAGCGTAAAATTACTACAGATAATTGTTAAATAAATTAAAAAAAAAATTTTAGAAATTAATAAACTTCATCCTTTGAAACCGAAAAGTCAAGCGGAAGAGAACTCGAGATCTCATTGAATCCTCTTGGAGCGCGGGCAATAGGAGCATTACCCGCGTAATTCGTGTTAAGAAATTTAAGTATTATGAATATGAAAGTGAATGCTACGTAATAGGGATGAACAATCGCTTTCTCCTTCAATTACACTACCATAAAAAAAGACAGTGAGAGTATGAACCTTCTACTCTCTAAAGACGTTAAGTAAACTTAATTCAAACGGGAATTATAGGAAGGGATAGGATTTGAAAATTTTAACGACCTGAAAGCATATTTAAGAAGCACTTTCTGTACAGTGTTCTCAATTGCAAATTGCTGACAAGGCCTCCAGATAATTGTTGCATAATCCACTTTAGAGCGAACAAAGAAAGTATGTAATGTTAAGTAATTTGTGAGTGTAGGGGTCCTAGAACAACGAGCTATTGCGCCGTATAAAACCTAAGATTAAGTAAAAAGTGGATACAATAAAGTTAATGTGACTATTGATTGAAATTAAAATATTTCAGTTACAGTTTTGAGGTCACAGCTTAAATGATGCACTAAATTAAAAGTATTCAAAAAACATAAACACATTAATATTTCGATTTTATGATTACGGCGAATACTTAGTGGGGTATACCTTTTGATTCAGAACAGCTTTTAATCGGGAATTCATAGATTCTACAAGTTTTGCTATATAATCGGAACTAATTTTATCCCATTCTTTCTGTAGTGCCCGTTTCAGATTGGAAGCATTAGAAATATTGTGGTTTCTTATTTTATTTTCCAGCACTGACCACAAATCTGGGCTCTGTGTAGATGTCTGTACTACATGTGGGCAGTTCCAGATACTTGGCTTATCTTATTTTACAATACCAGACGTATGCTTGGGATCGTTGCCTTGGTAGAACCTAAACGAATCCCCAATGCCCATTTTATCCGCACTTTGTACTAAATTATCTTTTAGCAGATCCAGATACATCTCTTTATTCATGTTTCCTTCGATAAATGTTAAATTTCCGACGCCTGAATAGGACATGCAACCCCATACCATCACACTGTGTTTAACTGTAGAGCGCAAATTACATGGTTGAAGCGCGGTGTTTGGTTTTCTCCAAACGCAGGACTAACCATCAAATCTGAAAAGGGTATATTTGGTTTCATCCATAAAAACAACGGACTTCCAGAATGAAATGTCTTTGTCTTTGTTCAAATGTTGTCTGCAAAACTCTATTCTTTATTTTTTATTACGAGCATTAATCAACGGCTTATTTCGGGCAGTCCTTCCATGAAAATTTTCTTCGCGCAGAACTCTAGGAACAGTTTCAGGGTTACAGATTTTGCCTAAGTATTTTTCGACTTCGTTCGTTAATTTTGGAGCGCCTAAATAGTGTTTCTTTAACTTCGAAAACAATCCACCTCTTATCTGCATTTAAATATTTCATTAGGCGCAGATCTGCCCTTATCTTCTATCCTGTTTTCGTGGCGAAAACTTTCTATAATGTGCTGGACAGTTGACTTTGGCTTTTGCATTCTTTATAATGACGAATAACGTCTTCCCTTTTTTGAAGTGAGGTTCGTTTTCCCATTTTAAAAAATTTTTTCAACTTTTCTCTTCAAAAATTTTTTGAGAATGACTTAAGACCGTTTCACCGTTTTTGCATTCTCAGAGAAAATATAAAACACACTGCATCATTTAAGCTGTGAGCAAATTTTTATGAGAAAATTATTTGTTTCTATATTTTTTCACCAAGGTTCGTTTCTGTTATTGTTCTTTCTGCAGTGGTAAACAGTATCATATCTCATTAGAAGTCGTATACATTTTTTTAATAAATTTAATAAACATGGAGTAATTCTTTTTTCTTAAAAAAATATTACCTGCATTAAATAAGCTGTCAGTCACTGTAGATCTTTGAATTCATGAACAGATTGAAGTTAAGTATTATCAATGCTATAAGATGACTGGAAAACATTTTGAGTTTTGGTGAAAGTAATATGAAAACATTTAAGATGGTTGTTTAACTGTGTCGCAATGTTTATGAGAGTTGCTTTTGTATTCCATATAACATTTTCTATTTTAACCAAAATAAATAATCTTTTCATTTTCAATAGACCAGAAAACAAACAAAAAATTGTGTGGGCGTCGTGAAAATATTCAGTGCTAAGATGTGTTGTGCGCCACCCTGCACTCTAAGCAAATACAACATAATGACTTAGATTCTACAACAACTGTGACCACAGCAAGCAAAGAATCTGCATATTTTATACTAAATATAAACATATATACATATATACATACATACATTTGCAGGCGAGTAGAAAATGTGTTTAAGTATAATAATAAACATTAAAACTATAGATAAATATCTACCTATCCATACATACATACCTATGTACTTATACATGTATATTTATATCGTGGTGCCGCTGCTCGGCTCTCCGTGAGTTTAACAGAATCAGCTGTTGAGCCTTCGTTATTGCTGATCTCTCTTTGCAAACTACTTTTTTCATTCTGCGGCTAAAAGATTTCCAACTATTAAGCACCAGCTGAAGGATTTTAATGCAATATTGAAACTATTAAACAGCATTTTTATTGAATTCTTCTGTCAATGAATAGAATTCATTGATCTAAGCGCCTTTTCAACATATCTCTCTTCATGTGAACATTGCGAATCAGAAAGATAAACTTGTCGACACCATGAATTCGATTTATTTTTCTTTCAATATTTACATATTCCATAGTAGTGAAAGTAGAAAACTGTCAAAATCAGCTGTTTTACAGCAAACTATTCATAAAATATTGTTGTTTTTTTTTTTCGAATAATAACAAATATAAACAAAATGGATGAGAAAGAGAAATAAAAATGCTACAAAAACTGTGCTACCAAAGAGGAGAGTTTTGGGCAGCAAAAACATTGAAATTTGTCAAACAGCTATTTTGAGTGGCGAGAAACGCTAATCGTTTCAAAAGATTTCACGAAGACATACAGATAATCGCCTAGACAGACGACGGCGTTAATCGGAAGTACCGGCGCAGTTAATTCTGATTAAAATTGCAGTGTGACAGACGGTTGTTACCCGTATAAGTGAACAGCTGATTTGCTTATTGGATAGTTTTGTCAGTAAAATATGGACCACAGGCAACAAATACGGGTATTAGCAGCCCTGGTAATAAGAAATAATTATTAATTTAAGAAAATCTTAAATTACAATTTCTCAAATTCCTCCGAAATATCAAAACAATTAATGTTATCTCGAACGTGTTAGAGCAAACTAGTATCACGTCCAGTCTTTCTTGTTCTTCCTCTTGAAAGTTGCATTATTTTTAATTTACAATAGATTATAACTGTCATTTTTCGGCAATGTTACCATCGAAAATTCCCCTAATCCGCTTAAATTATGAGAATAAAATCAAGTTGTCAATCCATGGTGAAAAGATTTTTAGAGGTGTACTACCTAGCAGAACGTTATTCGGCTTTGAGCGCATTTGACAGATATGCCGACGTCATTCGTTTTGTGTTTCACAAAATTTTGCTTTAGCTTAGTGAAACACAAAACGATTGACGTAGAATCCAAAGTTCTCTCAAAATTGTTTTTTTCACCATACCTAACGAGCAAACCCGGTATCTATCATCCTTGTTGTCAATCCGTATTAGTTGCACTTCATTCCTGAGATAATTCCGCATTAAGTTGTTAATCACAATTAACGCCACCGTCTGTCGAGGCTTTAACAGCCAGTCGAGTGAAGGGAAATCTGTTTAAAGAAAAGATAAATTTTAACAGAAAATTGAAGAAATTAACTAAAAAATTCCGTGTATTGTTTTTGAAAAATAATTAAAAAAATATTGAGCAAATAAATAAATCAGCCACTTAAGTGAAATGTGGTGCACCATTAAAAAAATAAAAATCTAATAAAAAAAGAAAAACAAAAAATTAAAGACAGTTGCGAAAATATTAAATTGCATGAGGATCTCATTTAGTTTATCGGTAAAGTTCCCCCTAAATTCTCAAACAACAACCGCACTATAAAAAATTGTATAAATATGTACTTATGGGCATTCCAACATACACTAAAAATGGAAGAAATATTTCTAAATCTATCTACGAAAAGCCACACTTCCGAATAATTCGAAAATAACCACCAAAAAACGATTTGCACCGAGACGTAAAACTCTGAAGGAAAATCTTAATCAGCAAAACCATAATCATTAAACCTAAAGGTGTTAGCCCAATGCACGCTTTCTTTGCTTCAACTGTCAAAAAAGAATAGAAATGCACTGTAATGTAGGTATGAAAGTTGGCCAAATGGATTTAAAGTTTCGAGTAGCGCAATGCTCTATTTCGTAGCGCTTCAATGACCTTTGGCATATCAATTTTAACGTAGTTTCGATTTTTCCTATTATTTTGACAGAGTTCCGAACTGCCATTTGGAGTTTTCAAAGTAAAGTAAAGCAAACAGAAAGCAAGAGGACAGCACCTTAAGGGATGCCGGTGGTCTAGAACTCGAAAATTTAGTGTATTTTCGGGATTTTTTTTTACAGAAAAAAAAAAAAAAAATGAAAAACAATCTTTAAATTTCTTAGGCTTTTTATTTAACTTCTTTTACATACAAATGAAAAAAAAAAATATATTATTTTAATTATTTTAAAAATGGCGCTGAAGTTGATCCTCCCGAAAAATTGGACATGGACGAAACAAATTATTAATCTTTATGACTGTAGCTGTGTCCCGTATTAGAATAAAAAAAAACTAAAATTTTACCAAATGACTCTGTTTTGAAGGGTTTTAGTACGGGTGATCAACATATTAAAATTTCAGATGATTCGGTTGAATAGCTTTTTTTGACAATACCAGGCCGAAAAAAGAGATAAATGAGTTTAAAGTTTGAGGCGCGGACCGCTCTTTATCTAGTTAATGGGCTGTAGAAGCTATAATATTGGAAATTTCCGCTTGATATTCTTAAGATACTCTACTTTCGAAATATCGAAAAAACGAAAAATCGATTTTTTGAAATTTCTAGACCACCGGATCCCCTAAGGCCTCTTTAGAACTATTAATAAAAATAATTTGCATATAGCCTGTGAATTTCAGGCATCATCTCAACATGACGAAAAACCTGTGCGAAATGAAAAAAACTATTTTTTTTGTTTTGCTTCTTTGGAAAGCCATTACCTTTCATTATATACATTTATTTAGTCATATCTCCGAATTGCCTTATTTACCCCGCAAATTTGTTGGTATCGTAGTGTACACACATACATACGTATTTGGTATCTAAAACTTCGACAAAGTTTGAATATAAATGTTCTTGAAAAAGAAAAAAATTGGACTATCTTTGATAAATTTATATATTTATGTATAACAGTTATAAAGGAGAATACAAACATCCATACATGTACTGAGAAATATATAAAATAAATGACGTAAAAATTTATATACGTCTATTAATTATTTTCTGGTGGGGAATCTTCGAAAATGATTTTTTGTTTCAAAACTGTGACATCAGCAATATTCACACTGAGTTTTTTAGTTTGGTCGTTCGTCAAATGGCTCTGCGTATGGAGGTATAGAGGTCTTTTAGTTAATGGCTTCCCGCGCCAGATAAGAGAAGTTTCGTAACAGCTGATTGCTATTCAGGGCCATGATTCAATAATAAAAGGTTTTCTCACTTGTGAGATTAGAATTCTGACACTCCCTTACAAAAGGTTGCATTTGAGAAGGGTGGGGAAAGGGGAGACAATTTAATCCCTCTTAATGATAATGGTAATAAAAACCTGCAAACGGCTTAAAACATTATTTATTTATTTCAAAATTCATTGTTCATGCACAATGTAAATCTATTTGGCATACATATGTACATACTTCTAGTGAAGTATAAGTGTATAAGTAAATATGTATATGGTATAAATAGGAGTTTTAAGCAGAATTTGTCTAGGGAGAATTAAAGCAAAAAATATTTTAAATTAATCAAATAACTAGATTTTATTAATTATTTTTTGGTTTGAAAACAGATCATGAAGTTGCGAAATTTCGCCAAAATGAAGCTAGCATGCCTAAGCAAGAAGACCGGCTACTTCCAAGAGGACTTAAGTCCACGTGCGATCACAACTTGCACGTAGTTGCATGGACTGCGAATGGTGTCGTTCATCGGATAGTCCAGAATATTGTTTACAAGCGCGCGGAAGCATTTTACCGAGAGTAAAAGCGAAAAAAGAAAATTAGTAATGTAAAGGGTGGTTAAATTTCAAGGGCCAATGTTGAATGTAAACCACACCTAAAGGTCAAGTTTTTTCTGGATTTCATTTGACATTTTTCAATTTCAGACTAACTCAATTTGATTCATGGAAAGATACACAATCAACCAACGCGTTGAAGTTATTCAGGCTTATTATCAAAACGGGCAACAGTGAATGACCAATTTTCGAAGAAAATCATCTTCACGGATGAGGCACATTTTCACCTCAGTGGACTCGTCAATAAGCAGAATTGCCGCATTTGGGCGAATGATAAGCCAAGAGTGATGGCCGAAAAACCAATGCACCCACAAAGAGTGACTGTTTGGTACGGTTTATGGACCGGCTGGATCATTGGGCCGTATTTTTTCCAAAATGAGGCCGGTCAGGCAGTTACTGTGAATAGTGTTCGCTATCGTGAGATGATAACGAACTTTTTATGGCCCAAATTGGAAGATATGGATGTGGACGATATGAGGTTTCAACAGGACGGTGCCACTTGTGCAAAAAATTTTATGGCCGAATAATCTCACGTCGCGGCGATGTCAATTGGCCGCCAAGATCATGGGGGTTATTTAAAAGAAAAGGTGTACATCGATAAGCCAGCAACAATTCAAGAGCTAAAGGATGAGATAATTCGGCACATTAACGGCATAGATTCTCAATTATGCCTCGGCGTCATCAAAAATTTGATCCGTACTTAATTGAGCCAGACCAATATTATCATAATAAAGAGAAATGACAATAATTTCCTAAAAAAAATGTATTTTATTAAAAATCAACACCGGCCCTTGAAACATAACCACCCTTAATTTCAAACGTAATACTGTGATTGCATTATATTTGGCTGGAAAACCACAACCAGCGATTGTCCGTGAGCTCGATCACCTTAAAGTAAATAAAGTTTTTATTTATCGCACTATTACTCGTTACAATGATGCTGGTAGTATCGCGAAACATCATGGAGGAGGTAATCAAAAGACTGCAACGTCACGTGAAATGGTTCAAAAAGTGAGGAAGCGACTTGAGCGCAATCCCCAACGAAGTGCCCATCAAATGGCGAAAGAACTGAAAATATCTGACCGTAGCATCCGGCGCATACTGAAAAATGATCTCAAAATCAAACCTTATAAGATACAAAACGCGCATGACCTCACACCAAAGCAGCAACAAGTCAGACTTGAGAGAGTGAAGGAGTTGCTTCGCTTGGCCGAAAGCGGTCAATTTCCGAATATGGGTATATTCAATAACGCATTATAATGCGCAACGTACTTTTGCAGTGTTGGCAATGCGTTCAGAAATGCAAATATGGCAGTACTGCAAATGCATCGCGTTCCAAAACGCCATTTTTGTATCAAACGTCGCGCATTATTTGCAGGAAAAATTTTAATACTGCCAATCTATCAATTGCAACACTTGTCACGTTGGAAGTGCTGCCAGCGCTGCAATTACTGCGCATTTATAATGCGTTTCTGAATATACCCTATAGTGTTTTCTGACGAGAAAATGTTTAGAATAGAGCAATTCGTAACGTCGTTTTGGGAGGATAGGGTTTATTTGACCGACCGTTAATATGAGAATTTGAGTCATCGATTGGCCACCAGAAGGCAGCACCCGCCACAGGTAATGATTTGTGCCGTTCTAACCGCAGATGGACGCTCTCCAATCGTTTTCATGGAGCCTGTCGTCAAGGTAAATGCGGGAAAATATTCTGGAAGTTGCTTTGAAGCCGTGGGCAGATAAACATTTCGGTGGCAGAGCATGGGCGTTTAAACAGGATTCGGCACCGTCTCACAAAGATTGAGTGAACCAAGAATGGCCAAAAAGCAATGTTCTGAACTCCAATACGTCCGCTCAATGGCCCTCAAATTAATGAGACGCGAATCCGATGGATTATTCTCTTTGGACCATTTTGGAGAGCAAAGTCCGAACTGAAAGATGCACCAGTCTCGAGGCGCTGAAAAAAGCCATTGTCCGCGAGGGAGCCAAAATACCTGAAAGTCACGTTCGGGCAGCTTGCGATTCGTTTCGGGACCGTCTCAAGGCCATAGTCAAGGCAAAAGGTGGTCATATCGAACAAAAGTAAATTGATTCTTAATTTTGTATTATTTTCACACATTTTTTACTTTGAATTGAATAAAAGTAATTCTCCAAACTAAACTTATGACCTTTTTAATTGGTTAGGCTTCTTTCGCTCTCCGCATTATGTGAAATTAAATTGTATTAATATTTACTCGATTTGGGTTGAAACAGTTACGAATTTGGAAGAACTATTATTTATTTCATTCCAACTGCAAATGCTTTCAATAGTAACAGGCAAAGCATCTTGCGATAATTTCGCCCCGGATACAAAATCCCCTGATTCTGCCCATTGTCAAGTCTACAACTTTGGTAGGTGTAGTTCTGCTGCTTAGATGGGTAAATACGGCTTAAGTTTTTGAATTTTTATATAAGAACTATTTTTGTTTTAAGGAATTTTTTAAATGCAATTTTGCTGCTTTTATAAAAGAATAATTCAAATTGTTAAAAATGCTGCATTTGAAATAAATTTGATAGCCGACTACGAGTTTTATCTTGTTAATTAAGGAATTTTTAGCGAAACAATTATTTTTATGTAAAGTTGTACCTTTCATTAAAAAATAGAATTTTTTAACAAAATTCTCCAGTGCAATTACATTTTCTTGTCGGTAACTTTTTTGTTTAATTTAGTTTATTTTTGGCGGAGTCTTCAATAAAAGGGCAAAAATTAAGGATATTACATTTGGTATTATAAAATAATGTTTTTTTGTTAACATTTTTTTTAATTTTTTATACATAGTATTTTAAATAAATGTGGTAAAAGAACAAAAAAATTGCGTGTTTTTGTAATAAATTTGTTGAAGGCTTTTAGAATTTCAGCTGAATATTTTTTCAAATATTTGTCCCACGGATTATAATTTACAATGGGTTCTATGCATAAAAGTCAGCCTTAGATAAAACCTAAATTTTCCCAGTAAAGTGGGAGTTGCTCATATCTTTGGTCTATAGTTGGATGACTTCTTTGATAAAATACTTGTACATAGATATAGGTACATAATGAGCTAGCCAACCTAAACCGAGTTTTGATAAGCTGCTACAGCAACAACTATCAGGGCAGTCTTTAACTCCGACACCTTGCTCGAACTCGTGGAAGCTGAGCCAAATTTAACAGTCGGTATGATAGCTCAGAGGTTAAATTCATCGCATGGAACAGTTCACAGGCACCTGGTTCAGTTGGGAAAGGTTTCAAAGCTGGGAAAATGGGGTTCGCATAGACTTTCTGTCGCCAACCTTCAGCAGAGAGTGAATGTGTGTTTTCAGCTGCTACAACGGCTGGAAAATGAAATTTTTGGACCGTATCATTACTGGTGATGAAAAATGGGTCATTTACAATAATCCTGTTCCCAAACGCCAATGGTTAGATAAATATGAAACACCAGAACCGACCCCTGGCAATGGCCTTCGCCCCAAGAAGATTCTCCTGTCTATTTGGTGGGATATGGCCGGTATTGTTTATTATGAACTTCTGGAACCAAACCAGACGATAACTGCTGATTATTATTCCCATCAGTTATCAAACCTGAATGAGGCACTTAACAAAAATCGACCGTCTTTAGTGAATAGTCGCAAAGTTTTTTTTCACCACGACAACGTAAGAACTCATACCGCAAGGCAAACATTAGGCAAGCTGAACGAGCTCGGATGGGAGCTAACGCCACATCCACCATACTTTTCGGATATTGCACCTTGAGATTATCACCCTTTCCGTGGAATTCAATCCCATATGAGTAACAAGAACTACTCCTTAAAAGAAGCTATAAAAAGGGATATCGAAGCGTATTTTGGCTCCAAGGACAAACAATTTTTGAGCAGGGAATTAAAAATTTGCCTAAACGTTGGGAAGTCATTGTAAATAATGAAGGAAAATATATTATTGATTATTAAATACTTTTAACATCTTTTTTATTAATTTTAAAAGCTTCTTTAAAAAACGCACGAACTTATGGACTGACCTGATATCAACACCAACCAGGCCAAAATAAGTAGTACAATGGTCTCCTGCCTGAGTGGGTGGACTTGTCCAGCCCCTCACAAATCTAATCTAAATCTAAGAATTTTAGTTAGATTGCCGACTTTTACAGTGATTTTCAAAAAAACTTGTCTTCAATATACGATTAAGTGAGAATTTTAAAAATAATTCTAGAATTTACAATTTTTATGGAGATTTCTATACATTTTTGAATTCCGTATTTCAATTTGAATTTCGTATTTCAATTTGAATTCCGTAATTCAAATAAAAAAAATATCATCGCAGTAGCCATGAAAAATTTTTTTTTTCAAACACAAGTAATAATCAAGCAGGCTGTTTATGTTAGTTTTTTGAAGAAAAACAGAGGAATTTTTAGCCTTGGTAAAATCGTATATAAGGATGTGAATTACGTTCGAGAATTCACTGCTATTTTGCTTCGCGCAGCTGGCGCATGTTTTCTTCGTTTAGAATTTTTTTTTTTTTTTTGTTTACATTTTTGTAACATACAAAATTAATTATATCGCGTAATTTTTCCAATATTTTATTCTCAAGTTTCTATTCAAACTACCATTTACTTTTATTTTTTTTATTTTAATTAATGGACTATGAATAAGTTCGTGCGGTTTTTTCGAAATTTGAAACTTTATTGACGTAAAATGGTTACAAATTTAATATTCAAAGTATTGTCCATCGCTTACTACTACTTTTTCCCATCTTTCTGGCAATTCACGGATTCCCTTTGTGAAAAATTCGGTCGGTTTTGCCGCAATCCACGAATCGATCTATTTTTTGACTTCATCGTAATTACGGAAGTGCTGGTCAGCCAGGCCATGTTGCATCGATCGGAAGAGATAGTAATCGGATGGCGCAAGGTCTGGACTATACGGCGGGTGGGGTAGGACATCCCATTTGAGCGTTTCTAAGTATGTTTTGACCACTTGTGCAACATGTGGCCGAGCATTGTCATGTTGCAAAATAACTTTGTCGTGTCTATCGGCGTATTGCGGCCGTTTTTCTCGCAGTGCTCGGCTCAAACGCATCAATTGTCGTCGGTAGACATCCCCCGTAATCGTTTCATTCGGTTTCAGTAGCTCATAATACACAACACCCAGCTGGTCCCACCAGATACACAGCATAACCTTCAGGCCATGAATATTCTGCGCCGACGTCGATGTTGAAGCATGACCAGGGTATCCATACGTTGCCCGACGTTTTGGATTGTCGTAATGGACCCACTTTTCATCGCCAGTCACAATTCGATGCAAAAAACCCTTTCTTTTGTGCCGTTGAAGCAGTTGTTCGCATGCCATAAAACGGCGTTCAACGTCTCTTGGCTTCAATTCATACGGCACCCAATGGCCTACCTTTCGGATCATTCCCATGGCTTTTAAACGTTTGGAAATGGTTGATTGATCAACTCCCAAAGTTTTTGCAACCTCTTCTTGCGTTTGAGCCGGATCTTGATCGAGCAATTCCTCCAATTCGGTATCCATGAACTTTGGCGGCGCACCCTCGCGTTCTTCGTCTTCCAAGCCAAAATCACCACTTTTAAAGCGTGCAAACCACTTCTGGCACGTTCGCTCAGCTAGAGCATGCTCACCATAAACTTCCACCAAGATACGATGACTTTCGGCTGCTTTTTTCTTCATATTAAAATAATGAAGAAGAATTCCCCGCAAAAACACATTATTTGGCACGAAATTCGACATTTTCAAGTGTGGTAAAAATATTGTTGTTTACGCTTCAAATAAAAAACTTATACTGACGTTTGTGCCTTACGACAGTAGCTCTCCAATGAATGTTTGGAAATGTGGATCGATGGAATAATAATCAAGTTACGCCATCTGTTGTAAAACCGCACGAACTTATTCATAGTCCTATTATTAAATTATTTTTTATGGCTTACAGTTTTATATTTGAATTTGTAAGTTATTATTATTTAAATTAATTTCTTAAACTGAAAATATTTACATTTATTGTCTACAAAATAAGTATTTTCAAATTATGGCTTAAACAAACATATTTTCTTATAGCATTTTGAACATCTTCTTCAATTTTTCTGAAGAGAGATCTAATAAAAATGAAATAATTGTTAGCAATCCGTAGGCACTCTTCTTTTTGCTATGTTAATACTTACCAAAGATGAGTTCAATCGCCTAAAGCCCAAGGAGTGGAATCTTGCTTGCTCTTCCTTCTAGATTAAAACTGCTGTACATGGCGTCATCTTTGAATAGGTGATCTGTCAAGTATCTAATAAAATTATTTTTTCAAACTGTTTTTGAAGTACACGATTTCTACACACCATCTCCATAACTAAGGTTTGGGGCACCCAGAATGATTTCTATTTCTGTTTCTCTTATTTCTTTAATCTCCTTTTCTAACAGAAACTTCTTGCATAAAGGCTTAAGTTTCTGTCAAAAACTATTGCAGTTATTTCATAACACTCGACTATATCCTCTGAAATCGTATAGCTTACGACTTTTTTTAATTGCCTCCTTCAAACTTTAAATCTGAAAAATCTTTCTCAACTTTATATGAACTTCTTGGTCTATGTAAAGGTAGACTTTCTCGTTTGGAACGATGCTAAAAGTTGTTTGTCGAAGACTGACAGTAATCCAAAATCAAACATGCGCTTATATTTTTGTTTTAATTCTACCTTAAGGGTTTTTAATCCCATATCCGCACTGAGGAGCTGATTATTTGTGTTCGTATTAAGCAAAGCTCCTATCACTTTTGTTTTGATAATCCATGTCGAAAATTGTAATAAATCATCGTACGAAAATGTTCATGAGCTAGTTCCATCTTTCGGGCGAGCTGAATTCTTTAACTCACTGAAAAAAAGAACAAATAGATCTTGTAAGTGAAAACTTTATATGTATTTTTTATGCTCAAAAATACCAAACTTTTTCTCCTACTTTGTTTTAAATTATCGCTGAAGTACTCGATTTCTACACACCACCTCCATAACTAAGGTTTGCGGTGCTCAAAATCGCTATTTGTATTTTAATTACTCATATTTTTGTAACTCGCCCCTTCTTGCATAAACGCAGTGACGGCCGATAATTTGTGTTCGTACCCAAGCAAAGCTCCTGCGCATGCCGCAAGGGAAGCTGCGTGCTGAACCTTTGGAACAAAATTTGTTGCGTCTTAAGAAGTTTTAGCATCTATTTTGTCATTTTGCTTATTAAAAACTTCTGCAACAGGGAACATTTTAGAATTTGTGGAATTATAATGGCATTAATGGCATAATGGCGCGATTCAAACTATTCTTTTCTGCCGCTCAAAAAGCATCTCACACGTCATCAAACTTCTATCGATATCCAATCAGCGAATTCGTTCTCGTCATATGCATTGTAAAATTTGTCACAGAATGTATGACGGACTAAGTAGATGCCCAAAAATCGTCAAACGTTTCCAATTAATGGTAAATGATTCTTCTTCTTTTTTTAATAATTTTTCGTATTTTTCTTCTTCTTAATTGGCGCGATAACCGCTTACGCGATTTTGGCCGAGTTTAACAAAGCGCGTCAGTCGTTTCTTTCTTGTGCTAACCGGCGCCAATTGGACACACCAAGTGAAGCCAAGTCCTTCTCAACCAGATCTTTCCAACGCAGAGGAGGCCCTCCTCTTCCTCTACTACACCAGCTGGTACCGCATCGAATACTTTCAAAGCCGGAGAGTTTGTATCCATTCGGACGACATGTCCCAGCCAACGTAGCCGCTGGATCTTTATTCGCTGAGCTATGTCTATGTTGTCATAAAGCTCATACAGCTCATCGTTCCATCGCCTGCGATATTCGCCGTTGCCAACGTGCAAGGGTCCAAAAATCTTCCGCAGAATCTTTCTCTCGAACACTCCAAGCGTCGCTTCATCGTATGTTGTCATCGTCCATGCTTCTGCGTCATACGTTAGGACGTAACTAATTAATTTTTCGTATTACCTGTGGCATAATTGGCCTTATTATCTACCTAAAATTTCCAGAAAAAAGGACCCTAACACCACCCATGGCTTGCTAATTTTGCTGAACATCTGTCCGGTGCTATCAAACGCATCTACGTCATCGATCAAAAATATTAAATGACTGTCAATTACAGTGCGATAAATGCCTAAATGAATGTCATCACAGATTTTTTATGCATTGCATTCGTACGAACGCGTACGCAGGTGCTTGCTAATGACTTAGTCGTACTGTCAGCAGCTCATTCATGATCAGAACACTCACGGTTGTGAGTAATGAATGCCAGTAAAGGCGTTTTATTTATAATAGGGGTTTCCCCAACGCGCTCGTTAAGGTTGTATTCGTTATTCTTTAACTTCGGTAGTGTATTTTGTTCTTGTAAAATTTCTGATTTAAATCAAATTTAGCCAATAAGATTTTAGCGAGTTACAGGGATCTTATCCTATCTTAACAAAATTTGTTAATTCACCAACTGGAGTGCTTAGACGAGGTGTGTTCAAAAAGTTTCGCGAATTTTGTGTTTTTCAAAAATTATTCATTTATTCATTAATATCTATTTTGCCCCCTTCAAAGTAGTCCCCATGAGATATTATGCACTTGTGCCAACGTTTTTTCCCATCTTCGAAGCACTTCAAAAAATCATTTTTTTTTTTTCAACTTGTTCAGCTCCTCCTTCGATTCCGTCTTTATCTCGTCAATCGTAGCGTTTCGTCGTCCTTTTATGGGCCTCTTTAGTTTCGGGAACAAGAAAAAGTCACAGGGGGCCGGAACTGGGGAATACGGTGGTTGTGGCACTATTAGTATGTTGTTTTTGTCCAAAAAGTCGCGCACAAGCAACGATGTGTGAGCAGGGGCGTTATCGTGATGCATGAGCCAATTTTTGTTCTTCCACAAATCCGGGTGTTTCTGGCGGAATAATATTCCTTATTGACTGTTTTACTTTGTGGCAAGAACTCATGATGCACAACGCCCTTGCAATCGAAGAAAACGGCAAGCAAAACTTTTACATTCGACCGAACTTGGCGTACGTTTTTCGGTCTTGGTTCGTGCAGCAGCTTCCATTGAGATGATTGAGCTTTGGTTTCCACGTCATAACCATAAACCCACGATTCGTCACCAGTTATGACCCTCTGGAGCAAATTTGGGTCGTCGCGGACCGAGTCCAACATCTCATTAGCAATGTTCTGAGAACATTTTGTACAACCGATAAACGTTGCTTTGATCCAAAGTAGCTTCTCCGTATGACACAGTCAACATTCGGAATGCATCCGCGCACTTAATTTCGTTTTTCACACAAAATTTGATACAGGTTCTTGGATCCATCTTTTTGAATAGGTAAAAATCGAAGTCAGCTGTCAACAATTATTAACTGAACATTCAAAATGGCCGAACTTGTCGGTATGAGTGAGAGACATGAGTACCAACATATCGCCACAAAAACATCGAAATTCGAATGTACGTAATCTGCGAAAATTCAAAATTCGCGATACTTTTTGAACACACCTCGTACAAGGCGACGGAAAATTTTTGCAAATTACGTCTTACATTAATCATATTTGACACTTGTGAACTAGACAACTGCAGCATACAAACAGACAAGCAATGGAGTACATAAAGGTCAAAATGTAGATTTCCATCACACAAAATATTTTGTTTAATTAGTAAAAAGTGCAAAGTTATACATTTTGGATGATGCCTTTAGACATAGAAATAAAACTTAATAAATATTCAAAAACAGACCCGAAAGAGTGAGAAGCCAATAAAAAATGGGCAAAAGAGGAGCTGCATAAACTTTTAAACTCTCTACCCTAGAACGTTGATATTGCGGTGAAATGGGTTAAAGCATCTTCGGGCCAATAAATAGATTTGGCCACAGCTGCGCGCTATGGCTAATGGTGCTCACACTCATCAACGTAAACGTACGCCCTTATCAGCTGACACGATGAAACTAATGAGAGCCCCATGTAAATGAATTCACACCACCGTAAATCGTTGTTTCATCTTGTAAGTATGTACAAAGCATTATTACGTCAATTCCTACATATCAGTCTCGTTAGCCTTTGTTTAGCCAAAAGCCTTTGGAAGTAAGAAGGTCAGTCCTCTATCCTTCATTTGTTGATAGCATCAATGGCAGTATTGGCTGCTCATTTCATTTGGAAAGAATTAATATACCACAATGTAATTCTCGAAGCTCTCTACTTTTATGAATCTCGGGTTCTCTCCAACTAGATTTTTCATCTCCGGAAAATGTATTTTTTATTACAACATATTCTACTTTTTAGGTATTTAAATAATGGCCGATATTTATCCTATATATTATTTGTAATTAGTTTGCAACATTTGGAAGCCATGCACTGGCTATGTTTACGGATGGCTCGAAGTTGGACGGAAGAGTTGGTGGGGGAATATTCTGCGAGGAGCTCCCCATCAAGCTTAAATTAAGGCTTCCGGACCGCTGTAGTGTTTTCCAAGCAGAAATAGCCGCAATTGAGGAAGCTGTGAATTGGTTGCTCGCTTCTGTAATTACAGTAAAGGAATTAAATATAAAGGAAGTAAATAAATAAAGCCAATAGGGCACTTGGGCTCGTTGTTTTTGAGTTCGAAATTAGTAGGGGATTGCCTTCGTTCCCTCTCAATTGCAATAGAATACTTCGATATTAGGTACATTTGGGTTCCCGGTCACAGCGGCATACAGAGGAAACTGCTCGGCCGATGAGTTGACTAGACAGGGGACACTTGAGACGGCTTCATGGCAATAAGAGAGGATTGGAGTTCCCTTAAGAACCTGTGGTCTGCTACTGATAGGCTGGGCTAGTGCGCAAACGTGCAAAGTCGCGACATTCTTCTGGCCGCGGGTAGATCGGGCGCGCTCGAGAGAACTTCTAAGGCTAACAAAGCAACAGCTATCGAAATTGGTCTCTGTCCGTTAGGTGTCTATGCGGTGAGGCATGCCATTGCTGCAAGCACTTTCTGCAGAAGCTGTCTCAAGGATGAGGAGGAATCATCTCAGCACCTTCTTCTCAGCTGACCTGCTCTCGTCAGACTAAGGTTCAAATATCTGGGCTCTCATGTTTTCGCTACACCGGCGGATATTGCGAGTTTAAGTATCACACATCTGGTGAAATTCATCACCAGCTTGAAGCGGTTAATAAATATGTTTAAATATCCCAGCCCTGGATTCTGTCTGGTTCCTCCCCCTCTCCTGCTTCCCTCCCCTCCCCACTGTATGATATCGCACAAATTTTTAAATTTTTGTCCAAGTGGGCCCCTCGCAAGGGCAGCCATTTAACCTAACCTAACCTAGTCTGAAGAAGCTTGTGTTCATAAACTAAATAAATAAATAAAAATTTGCCTTTGCTCAATACGTCTAAGGAGGATGGAAAAATAAGATTATTCAATAATGCATTAAAACTAATAAGTCACCTGCAAACGTTGTAATTCTCTCAACTGCATGGTTGTGAAATATCCAGAGATTTTAGACTTCACACTTTTTCGTTGCATACTACTTTATTTTTTTTTTTCAATGTTGAAACAAACAAAAAAAAACAGACACAATCATTTTCAATTCATTTTCATTTTAACGACAAAGATGAGCAAAAAGGCGTACCACATTTAAAAAAGTTTACCGAGATACCGAATAACAAATACAACTTTAATGCATACGGGGTGAAAAGCCCTATAATAAACAGAGTTACTAACAAGTATTTGGCTGATTCATATACATATGTGAATGTACTATACTACTTATATAATATATTTGTTTACTCCTACACGTGGGAGTCAAAATGATTATCACTATGTTGTGAAATAACGACATTGACCCGATTTACACGAGGAGACATCTGGAAGGGAGACACTGGAAATTCTCTTTTCATGTCTCATTCGCGTACACACGGGCAAAAATGTTTGCGCGACATTTTGACATTTAACACATTAGCATCGTCTGGTTCGGATGTATTCTAGCACGCACTTACATGTAAAGCAGAGAGCGTTCGACAATAGTTTCTTAAATACAATATATGAATGAAAAATGCAAACTGGTTAAATAATAAATAATTTGTTGTTTTTTTTTTATTGAAATATATTTATAAATTCTTATACTTGAATAAAAAAAATTAAATTAAAAATACTTCATATGTAAATAATTAACTTGAGTATCTAGAAATGCAGGGAAAAATTAGAAATCAACATAAACATGTCCATAACTATTTTAAATTATACCTACTTTACTAGCAAAAATAATCGTGCATTTCCCAAGCAGTGTTCGAACGTTTGTCATCTTTGCTATCTTCCGTTTGCTTGAAAACCAACACATAACTCAGAATCTTCTCCCACAAAAGAAGAAAACGAATGAAGTAACTGTCAAAAATTGCTTTAAGATAAGAAATACGAATAAGAAGAGCAAAGCGTGTCGCCGAGTACGGGAGACAAAATCCCTTCCCTCTTCCCCAACCGTCCTTCGCCCTTGAACAAAATGTTTCCCTTCCAGATGTCTCCTCGTGTAAATCGGGTCAATAGGAAAATGAGCATTGGTGGTTGAAAACGATTTTATTTATCATACTTTACAAAATATTCTCCACGATGATCAATACAATTTTGCGCTCGTTTGAATGAAGTTTCGAAGCACTTTGTTCAATGGAGTTTTCGAGGCGTTTTTTAATTTTATGCCATCCAACGCTAACACACCTTTTCTACCACAAGGTGATCAATCAAAATCTAACTAACGTCCAAGGCTGCCTCAAACTTATGGTGACACGACGATGTCGCTCAAGGATTTCGCGCTCATTTCTGGCACAACTGATTTGGGACGACCTGAGAAAATTCATTGCACCAGATTTTACTGCTATAAAAGAGGGTGATTGCTGGGCGATTTTACTTCATCGATGCAGTTTTGTCTTGTTAATTTACGTAGAATTCAAATTTTTTGCCGAGATGGATTTTCTAATCTACTATTAACAACACTAATCAAAATGTTCTGAATGCGTTTATGGTAAAATATGTCAAACTTTCCACAAGAAAAGTCAGTTGGAGCCTAACAATGGACAGATGTGCCCAAGGCCAGAAATACAGGGTGGGCCATGTAAAATTTGCTTTTTGAATCGGCTATAAAAAAAAAACTAATAAATATTTTTTCAAGCTTTTTTTTTATTTTGAAGATTGAACATTGTCATTTATGAATGAAAAATAATATCGTTCAAATGACTGCCACGACTGGCTTTACAGTAGGCCATTCGATCCACCCAATTTTTAAGCACATTTTCGATTGTTTGGGCTTCAATTTCATGAATAGCAACTTCGATTTCGTGTTCCACGGGCTTAAATCACAGCTCCGAGACGGCTAATTGATATCGGAATTTCGGCTGATTATTCGGTTGTCAAAAACGGTAGCCAAAAGTTCGAGTGTAATTTTGGCAGTGTGACAAGTTGCACCGTCCTGTTGAAACCAAATGTCGTCCATGTCATCCTCTTCAATTTTTGTAAACAACTCGTTGAGCATGTCACGGTAACGCTCGCCATTTATTGGCTCACTTTCGAAAAAAAATGGCCCGATGATGCCGCCAGACCAAAAACCGCACCAAACAGTGACTCGTTGTGGATGCATTTGCTTCTCTACAGTAACGTGTGGATTTTCTGAGCCCCAAATCCGACAATTTTGCTTATTGACGTAGCCACCGATGTGAAAATCAGAAAAGAAGAAGAAGACTCACCACTTTGGAAATAGGTTTTCAATATTTTCCAATTTTCTTCAAGCGTATAGCGTCCCATTTCGTAAATGTCAAACCTTTAAGTAAATTATGAACACATTTGACATGTCATTTGTGTTACCATTCTCAAAAAAATAGGTGGTTCAAAAAGCAAACGCTATATGGCCCACCCTGTATAAGGGAGTGTCAAAACTGCATTTACAAAGGATGCTGAAAGAGAGGAAAATGTTATATATATATTTTTTTTTTTTTTTTGTCGGGTCAACTTCCAAGAACAGCACTCAGATACAATTTAGTCCATTGTACTGCACTTGGAAGCACCTCTGTCTTCACTGACGGTTCCAAGATGGAATCGGGAGTCGAAGCAGGGGTTTTCTCTAAATCAGCCAATTAATCTATCTCCTTTAAGCTGCCGAACACTGCTAGTGTTTTTCAAGCAGAAGTCTTTGCGACCTTGCAGGCGTGCAAAATGCTTCGGGAACGCGGAGCGAGAGAGATATTAACATTTTCTCCGATAGTCAAACCGCGATTAAGGCTCTGACGACACTATGGTGCAGAACGAAATTAGTAAACTCCTGTAAAGAGGAGATCAAATATCTTGGGTGTGCAAGTAACAAGCGTACCGGACGCTCAACAACAGACGAAAAAAATGATGAAGTAAAGAAAATGGTATTGGCCAATCGTCGAATCACCGTTAAAGAAGTTGTTGAGGACCTAGACATATTGGCTCGTGCCATCCGATTTTTTCCAATGATTTGGGCATGATACGGGTCGCCGCAAAATTCATACTAAAACTGCTCAATTTCGACCAAAAGCAGCATCGCATGAACATTGCTAATGAGACCGAAACTGAAGAGGCCCATGAAAGGACGACGCTACGCTACGATTGACGAGATAAAGACGGCACGGAAGGAGAAGTTGAACAAGATACAAAAAAAAAAATTTCTTGAAGTGCTTCGAAGATTGGAAAAAACGTTTGCACAAGTGCATAATATCTCATGGGGATTACTTTGAAGAGGACAAAATAGATATTAGTGAATAAATAAATAATTTTTGAAAAAAACACAAAATTCCCGTGCTCGGTCCTGGAGCCATCTGTTTTATATATAGGCGCTTACACCCTTTATTGGGAGCATGACCGAGGTCCTCCTCCTATTTGCGGTGTGGGTCTTGATGTTGTTTGTGACGGAATCTACAGTTTTAAGTCGACTCCGTACGGCAAATGGTTTTTTATGAGAACCTACGTTCTCTCTGAATTCCGAATGGTAGTCACGCACAATCCATTCGGCTCTAGCAGCCGATAGAAAGTCTAAAAAGTCCCTATAAAGTCAGTGAAGTGGTGAGCGTCGAACGAAAAATGAGTAAGAGCGAAAACTTTAATCGCGTTTCTCGTACGTTTTTCCGGGCTGTCGATAATAACTCAAAAAGTAATAAAGATATCAACTTAAACTTTTACAGGTACATATGTTCTTTTTTTCTGGCCTTTGTATGTACCTCAAATTGTAATTATTAGTAAAAATATTGTTTTGAACAATTTGTTTATAACAAAAAAGTTTAATTTTTTTTCTTTTTCAATTCAAATTTTTATTTTTTTTTTACTAGGCAAGTGCAAAGCGGTATAACTTATTTTAATGAAAAATTTGTGCCTGGTGGATTTCCGTTGATTATGATATATTCCACGGCGCAAATTAAAGAAACCACGTTTGAGCAGTTGTAGCGCCATTTTTTTTCCAAAAAAAGTTTATGTGAATTATTTAAAATAATAGATACGCTCGATTTTTCGCAAAAAATTATTGGAAAACCCCTTGTCAGCCCCTGCATTTTCAGACATTATCAGCTCCACTTGAATGAATTTTTATGAACAGTGCCGTATTTTCTATTGTTGATACATACAATTTTAATATACGGTTCTTAAACCTGCTTAAAATCTTCTGAGATCTCCTCTGTACATAATTGAAAAAGAATTTTTGTTAGAAAATATAATATGCAAATAAATTCAGACATATTTTGGCATTTAACATTCCACGAAGAAAATCAGCTTACTTTAATATTCTCTGACAATAATAAAACTATGGTAGTGCTACTATTTCTTTTAATTTTAATTTTTAGTTTTTCCGCTTACTTATTTTGAGCAAATTGTGACAGATACACATATGTACATACATTCATATACATACATATATGCCGGTCAAGCACTATTTTATTGAATGAGCGCTTACAATCCGCATTCTTTTATGCATATTTTAAAATAGTTTAATATTCACACAAATACGCTCACCATCATTCCTTGTGTATTTACTTATAACAGTTTTTTGCCATTTATTCACTAGCTGGTTGCATAGTGTAGCGGTTATCGCGTCTAGTTTACACGCAGAAGGTCTCCAGTTCGACGCTGGATGGATGGAACCATGTAAATTTATTTTTTTATTTTCTTTCTTATTTGTTACTTTTATTATGTATTTCGATTTTTTCGTTATTTGAAATTTTAATGAATAATTTTTTTTGGTATTTAAAGGACTCTGATTGCCCTATTACGCAGTTATAATTTCATTAATGTATTCATAATTGATTGTTTTGATTAAAATATTTTTTATATATGAAATGTATAGTAATTTCTTAAGTAAATTTTATTTAACTTCGAACAAGTTTTTATTCCGCTACGCTGTTAACCGCGACCTTTCGAGTTGTAAGTTTTCTTCTTCATCAAAGTTCGAATATCATCGATTAGAAGCCAACCCCACTCGGCGTGTGTTACTTTAAATATACATACATTTGTGTGTATGTATATACATATTTGCTTTTCAATTATGACATTTGTGTGTATGTATATACATATTTGCTTTTCAATTATGACTTTGTATTTTGCCTTTACTTTAGGGTTGGTAGAATTTTCGTTTCACTATGGAACGTAAAAGCCACTTCATGGCAATTCTCATCGGGTTTGTGACGTTCTGTGAACAAATTGTTTTATTTATGCGTTACAAGTTATCGCTTCTCGGCCTTATGGCTAAGATCAAAGTGTAGTATCTGTTCTTATCAGCTTAACATCTGATAGATCCTCCATCGGAGGACAACAAATGTTAAACTGATTTTTGGAAATGGACGGAGTGTTTTAGGGGCTTGCTCCACCTCTGTCACGGGTTGGCCCGGTATTGCAGTACCGCCGGGATTTCGGCCCAAATATTGAATACATTCATTGGTAAAAAAATCCTATAGTTTTTTGTATTACGGCATTAAAAGTAGGATAGAGAGACGGGGGGAAATAATATATCGCACTGTTACGTTACGAGAATGATAGAAACAAGATTGCGCACATCAGGGCGTACGTGACGTCACGTTTGCTGAGTTGTGCAGTATTGCCAACCATTTGCTCTTCGCAATAAATTTAGTGCTTTTTTATACCGAAAATGCGACAATTTTTAAGTTTGGTGTTTGTTTCTTTTTGTTTTTAATTTAAGGCTAGCGAAACTTTAGGTTAAAAAAACTGTATTATTATACAAAAGAAGTTTAAAAAAGGCCACTCTGAGAAGATTTTAGTGCTAATGAAAATTTTTTTACTCCTATAAAATTTGATAATTTGAAAGTGCAAATTTAATTTTTGGCTCCATTTAAGGCTATGCAAAAATATTAAATGCCCCTCTCTCAACTCTTCTTAAGTTTGAAAACTTTTTACACATTTTAAAAAGCCTTTGAATTTATTGAATGCGAATTAAAACCATAGAGGTCATCAATCCTTAGTGAGACATAGAGCATTAAGAGGTGTATTCATAGTAAAAATAAGCAACAAAATACCAGAAAATACTAAAGAAACCATACTGACATTTTTACGAAAAGAGTACCTTATCTAGTTACATAACTTCAAATATAGCAAAAAAGTCGTTCCCTTAATAAAAGAGTATCGCTTAACAAAAAAAAACTCATAAATTAAATTGTACATAAGCATAAAACATTTATTTAAAAAAAACGCACATTCTACAGACAATTTGTCACGCATACAAAGTTCTTTAAGTAACACAATAAAAATTTCGTGTTTTATTTTCTTTAAATGGGCATTTAGTGCGTTTTTATATCCAAAGCTAGGCAACTCTGCAGTAGCGAGAGAGCGATTTGACTGCCGAAAGCAGAAGAACACCAGCCACACCGGCAATCGCGGGCAATGCCACCAGATGTTAAAAAAAAGTAAAGCTAAATAAAACTGAGTGAATTATTTAAATAATTATTAAAAAATGTATATTTTACAAAATTATAAACATTACTTTTAATTAGAATAGGCTAGAAAAATGTCATGTGGAATGAACTAAAACTCCGAGACAAAAAATAATAAAAATAACAAAACAAAAATGCTAAATCAAGTTACGAAAATGGTAATCTGGCCATACTGGAGCTAAAATCACGTAACTAGTTGTCAAATTCGCTGAGCGCAACGTAACGGGACCACGATGGGCGCCATCTCATTATTCTTTGCATCATGGTTACGTTAAAGCGTAAAAACTCAAAATCTGAACATTTTCAGTAGAGACGAAAAACTGTTTCCGTAAATTAAATTTAAAGCATTGTTTCATTCTTATTTGTTTAGTAGTTGCGCTAAAATAACAAATTTTTGAGTTGTTACGCTTTTCCTGAAATTTTTTTATACACTTAGTGGTAACAAACCGTTTGGTTGTAAACAGGCACAATTCAAAATCCATATCCCGGGTTTAACTTTTACCAAGAACCAAGCGGATTTTTAATTATCACCTTTCAAGAGCGCGTAGAGTAATAGAGAACAGCTTTGGGATATTAACGGCGCGATGGAGAATTCTTCTCACGACGATTGAATGTGACCCTAAAAATTGAGCAAAAGTAGTGCTAGCCTGCATTGTTTTACACAATTTTATAATTTTAAACGATCCATATTCCATATTTCTTATGCTATAAAATTCAAAGATTCTTATAAGTAAACTTAAAAAAATTCAATAGAAGATAAAGATAAAAAAGAATTCAAGGAATTTTAAAACTAAATTTAAAAAAATTCAAACTAATATAAAAAAACTACGAACCCTCATTCCGGTTCCTGCTCTATTTTAAATATTACCTCCAGTATTCTTGCGTGGCCCGGGCTTTCTTAGCTGCACCCATTGAGCCAATCATACAATATAACCGAATGAGTCCGCTGAGTTGTTTGTTTTGTTTTCTTTTTCAAGAAATCGATTGCTTCCAAAATGCCATTTTCATGCTCAGCACTTCTGTCGCGTTTTTTCCGCTGTAAAATTTGTTTTTTAATATGATGTATAACATCTTAAAAATTTCATCATAAATATCGAAAGTAATAATCTATTTAATATTTTTATTGAGTTTTGTGTCAATTATAATAATTAGTTATATACAATATTATTTGTAAGTTTTATTGATGAGAAGTATTCAAATATTAACTTAAACCTATCACATTATTTATTTCATAAATATTTTTCCAACTTCAATACATAACCTTCAATTTTCTTATTTGTTCTAGACGTACATCTTAATCTGTAAATTAATAATAGATTTTATTAATGTTTAAGATAAATTCATAGCAAATTATTTACGGTTGAATTTACATTTATACATTGCTTTAATTGATAATTAAAAAGATTTAAATATACTTAACTTGTTTATTTGGGACAGGAAGTAGATATGGAATAGATATGTATGATATTAATAAATATTTTTCATTTTTACTTTTTTGAAAATAGTTTGTTTCATTTTGAATTTTTTATACACCGAGAAGATTTGAAAGAACAACGATATGTTTGCTCTTTATCAACAAATATATTTTCACACATATTCACTAAAGTAATACATGATCAGTAGCTGTGGATACTATTCACAGACTTGATAATTCTAGTCCTTGGAGTCCGGGACAAGGTTAGGACTCCAAGTATAGTTGCCATCAATCACCAAATAGTTCGTGGATAGTGGCTGTAGATACACTTGTCATGTAAAATAATACTATATGTTTGGAAAAGCTAATTGCATTCGGCATTTTTTTGATATGAAATGAATGGTATTTTATTCATGAACTTTAGTATTATTTTTTCCTTTCCTAAGCAGATATATGTAGCTTCCAAGTATAAACTTGAATGTACACTCATTAAAATTAGAAAACAGGTTTAAGAACAATACTGTAGTGGAGAATTGTAATATGCATAAGAGATTAGTGATTAACCATTCATCTAAGATAGAAATCATTTCATGTGTCGATCGATACGTACGATTAGAAGAATCGATATCATTTAAAAACCTATATCAAGTTATTTAAAACTACTAATTCTATAAAAATAATGATATCCTAACCGAAGATTAAACAATGAACTTTAAGCCATGTTAATTTTGCTTTTATTAGACCTGAAATCTTCATGGCTAAGATCAAAGTGATCAAAGTGTGTTTTATGTCTTTTGTTTTTCTTTGTTTTTTTGTCTCTTGTTTTTCTTTGTTTTTTGTCTTTTGTTTTTCTTTGTTTTTTGTCTTTTGCTTTTCCTTTTCCTTTGTTTTTTTTTTTTCTTCTTTTGTTTTTTTTCTTTTTGCGAGTGTCCAACTAGACACTTGAATGATTATTTACCCATTTGTGGAATTATTTGTCAATTCACACAACAGTATTATTGAGAGTTATAATGGCGGATGAACCTGCGGGGGATTCTGGCGAGCGGCCGGGGTCACCAACAGAGATTGTCATTGAATTTCCTCCTCCCTCAGAATTCCGATGCCCAAAGTGTGCGGGTCCTCGGAAAGGACGAGGGGCCTATATCTACTCCTCGCACGGAGGGCTTGCTAAACACATAAAGTTTGACCATCCGGGTGAATATGTACTGGTCTTCCAATGTCGCGTTTGTGGCTACAGAGGGGGGACAGCATATCCCGCCAAGGATTTGCGAACTCATCATGCCAAAAATCATGTCGTTAACCGGCCCGCTCTATCGACAGAAACGAGGGCACGTGGTCGCACCGGATCTGACAGGACAGCCAATAGTAGTTCAGCTCAGATAATTCCCTCATTAGCAGTAGTGTCACTCCCGACAGAAGTAACGGACCATCACCAGGAAACCCCCCACCAAGGACCACTCGGAGACCTCCATCCCTTAGTTCCCAGCGTGATGACACTGGCGCCACGATCTCTCGACCCTCCGGCCGCACTATCACCACCAGAGTTACGGCGTCGACTACCTCCTCCACTACCAAAGGCCATCCAACAACATCGAGGGGGACACACAATAAAACACCAACACAACCCAGGGCTTCTCACGCTGCAACACCCCCTACAAGGAACACCAGGGCTCAAAGTACCCCACCGACATCTATGCTCCATAGAAAGCAAACTGCACCATTGCGTCCAAGGGACTCAAATCGCTTGGTTACTGTCATCACTACCACTACAGCCAGCCCTGTCACCAGAAGCAGGTGCATCATGAGCCTCCCACCCGAGACAAGAGACGTTTTGCAGAAGAGAAAGGGGCTCACCAGAGCGAATACAGAGAGTACGAACAGCTCCCCACGGGAGTCGAGAGACACACCCATCCCATTAGCACCCCAGCCAAGAATGCCATCAGAACCATCACAACCGTCACCTCATTCACCAACAGATGGAAATAATGAAGGAAGCGAGCACCCACCATCAACCGGGGCGGCCTATCTACCCCCTTCAACCAGCATCACTACACTGACCAAGGTAACAACTAGTGTCAGCACGTGCGGGAGACCGATCGTGACAGCAAGACTGATTGGTGAGGGACCACAGATAGTGTCAACTACAAGGGTGAACCCAACGGCCACCCAACATCTCCTTAGCAGGATCCAAGAGGAAAGATGCACTCACCAGAAGGAAGTCCAACGTCCATCAACATCCCATGGGACTACTGAGGGTAGGGAATCGGGGCGTCTCAGTGAAGTCGCGCTGAGGAAAAGGCGTGGAGGTGGCAGGCAACTGAGCTCATCATCATCGTCTTCGTCATCATCGTCGAGCCATTCTGTCGGGGCCCAAAGTGACGATTCAGTTTTTACTCGCAATCCGGTAACACACAGTCCTATGAATAATAACCTTAATAATATGAACGACAATGTAATTGATGTAAATAATGATAGTCACCGATCTCCGCAACTAGAGGCATTGCAAAATCCGGTACGACAGGCACCGCCCGCGTTTGCCCCAAGCTTCTCAGCATCAGTACCTCGTGACCACTCTTTGCGCAACCCTCAAACTGCTCATACCGAACCCAACATTTTTCCTAGATCCTCAACAGTTTCCCAACTCCCGAAGTCCGGTTCCGCGGGGGCGCGTGCTTCTGGGGGGCTCCATCAGGGGGGCTGGCTCGGTCTGGACATGCTAGTCGCCAGACACAGAGAAACCATGGGACCATCAATAGGGGAAACAACCCAGCGACGTCCTCCACGAGTGCCCAGAGGACACGTCCTCACCATTTTCCACCTTTGAACTTTAAGCCATGTTAATTTTGCTTTTATTAGACCTGAAATCTTCAGAAAAATCGTTTAAAAAAATAAAAAAAAGCATGCACTCAGTTAAATATTCGAATTATCTGAATTATTTAAACTATTCGAATTATTCGAATAGTTCGAACTATTTTAACGATTCGAATAATTCGAATAGTTCGAACTAATTCGAATAGTCCAAACCATTCGAATAGTTCGAACCATTCGAATATTTGAGTCGAATCTCGGATCGAATAATTTGGTTCGATTCGCTTCGAATAGTTCGAAATTTCGAATATTCGCACACCCCTAGACTACACCCATCTCGAGTTGACTCTTTCTTTGGGGTTATTTGAAAGAAAAGGTGTACGTCGATAACCCAGCAACAATTCAAGAGCTAAAGGATGAGATAATTCGGCACATTAACGGCATAGAACCTCAATTATGCCTCAGCGCCATCGAAAATTTGGACCATCGGATGGAGATGTGCCGCCGAAGCCGGCGCGGCCATTTGGCCGATATTTTGTTCTATATGTAATTGAGCCGTACCAATATTATCATAATAAAGAGAAATGACAATAATTTCCTAAAAAAATGTATTTTATTAAAAATCAACACCGGCCCTTGAAACATAACCACCCTTTATTTCAAACGTAATACTGTGATTGCATTATATTTGGCTGGAAAACCACAACCAGCGATTGTCCGTGAACTCGATCACCTTAAAGTAAATAAAGTTTTTATTTATCGCACCATTACTCGTTACAATGATGGTGGTAGTATCGCGAAACGTCATGGAGGAGGTCATCAAAAGACCGCAACGTCACGTGAAATGGTTCAAAAAGTGAGGAAGCGACTTGAGCGAAATCCCCAACGAAGTGCCCATCAAATGGTGAAAGAACTGAAAATATCTGACCGTAGCATCCGGCGCATACTGAAAAATGAAAACAACAAGTCAGACTTAAGAGAACGAAGGAGTTGCTTCGCTTGTCCGAAAGCGGTAAATTTCCGAATATAGTGTTTTCTAACGAGACAATTTTTAGAATAGAGCAACAGGTAACGTCGTTTTTGGAGGATGAGAGTTTATTTGACCGACCGCTTATACGAGAATTTGACTCATCGATTGGCCACCAGGAGGCAGCACCCTCCACAGGTAATGATTTGTGCCGCTGTAACCACAGGTGGACGCTCTCCAATCGTTTTCATCGAGCCTGGTGTCAAGGTGAATGCGAAATATTATCGGGAAATTATTCTGGAGATTGCTTTGAAGCCGTGGGCAGACAAACATTTCGGTGGCAGCCCATGCAGGTTTCAACAGGACTCGGCACTGTCTCACAAAGATCGAGTGAACCAAGAAAGACCAAAAAACCATGTTCCGAACTTCTTTACGTCCACTCAATGGCTCTCAAATTCATCAGACGCGAATCCGATGGATTATTCTCTTTAGACCATTTTGGAGAGCAAGTTCCGAACTAAAAGATTAACCAGTCTCGAGGCGCTGAAAAAAGCCATTGTCCGCGAGTGAGCCAAAATACCTGAAAGTCACATTTGGGCAGCTTGCGATTCGTTTCGGGACCGTCTCAATGCCACAGTCAAGGCAAAAGGTGGTCATATCGAACAAAAGTAAATTGATTCTTAATTTTGTATTATTTTCACACATTTTTTAGTTTGAATTGAATAAAAGTAATTCTCCAAACTAAACTTTTGACCTTTTTAATTGGTTAGGCTTCTTTCGCTCTCCGCATTATGTGAAATTAAATTATATTAATATTTACTCGATTTGGGTTGAAACAGTAACGAATTTGGAAGAATTATTATTTATTTCATTCCAACTGCAAATGCTTTCAATAGCAACAGGCAAAGCATCTTGCGATAATTTCGCCCCGGATACAAAATCCCCTGATACTGCCCATTGTCAAGTCTACAACTTTGGTAGGTGTAGTTCTGCTGCTTAGATGGTGTAAATACGGCTTAAGTTTTTGAATTTTTATATAAGAACTATTTTTGTTTTAAGGAATTTTTTTAAATGCAATTTTGCTGCTTTTATAAAAGAATAATTCAAATTGTTAAAAATGCTGCATTTGAAATAAATTTGATAGCCGACTACTAGTTTTATCTTGTTAATTAAGGAATTTTTAGCGAAACAATTGTTTTTATGTAAAGTTGTACCTTTCATTAAAAAATAGAATTTTTTAACAAAATTTTCCAGTGCAATTACATTTTCTTGCCGGTAACTTTTTTTTTTGTTTAATTTTGTTTATTTTTGGCGGAGTCTTCAATAAAGTATTATAAAGGGCAAAAATTAAGGATATTACATTTGGTATTATAAAATAATGTTTTTTTGTTACATTTTTTTTTTAATTTTTTATACATAGTATTTTAAAGAAATGTGGTAAATTTACAAAAAAATGGCGGGATTTTGTAATAAATTTGTTAAAAGGCTTATAGAATTTCAGCCGAATATATTTTCAAATATTTGTCCCATGGATTATAATTTACAATGGGCTTTATGCATAAAAGTCAGCCTTAGCTAAAACCTAAATTTTCCCAGTAAAATTTGTGTTTTGTTATTCTCAAAAATTTGCCGGTTTGAGATCAAATACTGCTATTGAGATCAAGCGGACATATCTTGAGTGAGAGTGGCGAGTTGCTCATATCTTTGGTCTATAGTTGGATGACTTCTTTGATAAAATACTTGTACATAGATATAGGTACATAATGAGCTAGCCAACCTAAACCGAGTTTTGATAAGCTGCTACAGCAACAACTATCAGGTCAGTCTTTAACTCCGACGCCTTGCTCGAACTCGTGGAAGCTGAGCCAAATTTAACAGTCGGTATGATAGCTCAGAGGTTAAATTCATCGCATGGAACAGTTCACAGGCACCTGGTTCAGTTGGGAAAGGTTTCAAAGCTGGGAAAATGGGGTCCGCATAGACTTTCCGTCGCCAACCTTCAGCAGAGAGTGAATGTGTGTTTTCAGCTGCTACAACGGCTGGAAAATGAAAGTTTTTGAACCGTATCATTACTGGTGATGAAAAATGGGTCATTTACAATAATCCTGTTCCCAAACGCCAATGGTTAGATAAATATGAAACACCAGAACCGACCCCTGGCAATGGCCTTCGCCCCAAGAAGATTCTCCTGTCTATTTGGTGGGATATGGCCGGTATTGTTTATTATGAACTTCTGGAACCAAACCAGACGATAACTGCTGATTATTATTCCCATCAGTTATCAAACCTGAATGAGGCACTTAACAAAAATCGACCGTCTTTAGTGAATAGTCGCAAAGTTTTTTTTCACCACGACAACGCAAGAACTCATACCGCAAGGCAAACATTAGGCAAGCTGAACGAGCTCGGATGGGAGCTAACGCCGCATCCACCATACTTTTCGGATATTGCACCTTGACATTATCACCCTTTCCGTGGACTTCAATCCCATATGAGTAACAAGAACTACTCCTTAAAAGAAGCTATAAAAAGGGATATCGAAGCGTATTTTGGCTCCAAGGACAAACAATTTTTGAGCAGGGAATTAAAAATTTGCCTAAACGTTGGGAAGTCATTGTAAATAATGAAGGAAAATTTATTATTGATTATTAAATACTTTTAACAACCAGGCCAAAATAAGTAGTACAATGGTCTCCTGCCTGAGTGGGTGGACTTGTCCAGCCCCTCACAAATCTAATCTAAATCTAAGAATTTTAGTTAGATTGCCGACTTTTGCAGTGATTTTCAAAAAAACTTGTCTCCAATATACGATTAAGTGAGAATTTTAAAAATAATTCTAGAATTTACAATTTTTATGGAGATTTCTATACATTTTTGAATTCCGTATTTTAATTTGAATTTCGTATTCCAATTTGAATTCCGTAATTCAAATAAAACAAAATATCATCGCAGTAGCCATGAACATTTTTTTTTTTTTTTCAAACACAAGTAATAATCAAGCAGGCTGTTTATGCTAGTTTTTTGAAGAAAAACAGAGGAATTTTTAGCCTTGGTAAAATCGTATATAAGGGTGTGAATTAAGTTCGACAATTCACTGCTATTTTGCTTCGCGCAGCTGGCGCATGTTTTCTTAGCTTACAAGTTTTTTTTTTTGTTTACATTTTTGTAACATACAAAATGATATCGCGTAATTTTTCCAATATTTTATTCTCAAGTTTCTATTCAAACTACCATTTACTTTTATTTTTTATTTTTATTATTAAATTATTTTTTATGGCTTACAGTTTTATATTTGAATTTGTATGTTATTATTATTTAAATTAATTTCTTAAACTGAAAATATTTACATTTATTGTCTACAAAATAAATATTTTCAAATTATGGCTTAAACAAACATATTTTCTTATAGCATTTTGAACATCTTCTTCAATTTTTCTGAAGAGAGATCTAATAAAAATGAAATAATTGTTAGCAATCCGTAGGTACTCTTCTTTTTGCTATGTTAATACTTACCAAAGATGAGTTCAACCGCCTTAAGCCCAAGGAGTGGGATCTTGCTTGCTCTTCCTTCTAGATTAAAACTGCTGTATATGGCGTCATCTTTGAATAGGTGATCTGTCAAGTATCTAATAAAATTACTTTTTCAAACTGTTTTTGAAGTACACGATTTCTACACACCATTTCCATAACTAAGGTTTGGGGCACCCAGAATGATTTCTATTTCTGTTTAAATTTCTCTTATTTCTTTAATATTCTTTCCTAGCAGAAACTTCTTGCATAAACGCTTAAGTTTCTGTCAAAAACTATTGCAGTTATTTCATAACACTCGACTATATCCTTTGAAATCGTATAGCTTACGACTTTTTTTAATTGCCTCCTTCAAACTTTAAATCTGAAAATCTTTCTCAACTTTATATGAACTTTATGGTCTATGTAAAGGTAGACTTCCTCGTTTGGAACGATGCTAAAAGTTTTTTGTCGTAGAGTGACAGTAATCCAACAACAACCATGCGCTTATATTTTTGTTTTAATTCTACCTTAAGGGTTTTTAATCCCATATCCGCACTGAGGAGCCGCTTATTTGTGTTCGTACTAAGCAAAGCTCCTTTCACTCTTGTTTTGATAATCCATGTCGAAAATCGTAATAAATCATCGTACGAAAATTTTAATGAGCTAATTCCATCTTTCGGGCGAGCTGAATTCTTTAACTCACTGAAAAAAGAACAAATAGATCTTGTAAGTGAAAACTTTATATGTATTTTTTATGCTCAAAAATACCAAACACTTTTTCTCCTACTTTGTTTTAAATTATCGCTGGAGGACTCGATTTCTACACACCACCTCCATAACTAAGGTTTGTGGTGCTCAAAATCGCTATTTGTGTTTTAATTTCTCATATTTTTGTAACTCGCCGTTTCTAGCAGAAATTTCGTGCATAAACGGCTCCTGCGCATGCCGCAAGGGAAGCTGCGTGGTGGCCCCGCTGAACCCTTGGAACAACATTTTTTGCGTCTTAAGAAGTTTTAGCATAGATTTTGTCGTTTTGCTTATTAAAAACTTCTTCAGCAGTGAACATTTTAAAATCTGTGGAATTATAATGGCATTAAATAGAGTGCGTTCGGTTGTGTATTAATAGCTTGACATATTTTTGGAGGCATTCTAGCCGATTTCTGTGAAAATAATATTGGGTATGGTAATAAGTTTCCGTCCTTTCTCAGCCAAAGTTACGAATTATTTGAACAATTAAATAATGCATGACATTATGTGAAATATGTGCCACAGTAATAACTTTACTACATCTTTCAGACAGCATACGGATTCCTCTGACGAAAATTTCTAGTTCTTTTGACTTGATCCGTTCATTGAGCCAGTATGCGATCCCCTCGTAAAAAGTGAACCGCTCTCCCATAAGGGCTGACCGCATTGATCGGAACAATGTCTGCGGAATACGGCGGGTGGGGCAAGATTTCCCAATTTAGTTTCTGAACCGATTTAGCAACGTGTGGCCTGACGCCATGCAGCAAAATCAGTTGTCATGTCTATAGTCTTATTCCTGCCGTTTTTCTTTGAGAACACGATTCATAGGCATTAGCTGGAGCCGGTAACGATCGCCAGTAATGGTTTCAGATGGTTTAAGGAGTTCATAATAGATGACACCCTTCTGAAGCATAAATATTTTTTTTCACTGTCGATAGACCTGATTACCTGGCTGGGTCCAATATTTTCGACGCTTAAGGTTATCATACGAGTATTAGATCAATCTTTTCTTTTCTGCCGCTCAAGAAACATCTCACACGTCATCAAACTTCTCTCGATATCGAATTAGCGAATTTGTTCTCGCCGTATGCATTGCATTTGTCACAGAACGTATGGCGAGACTAAGTAGATACTCAAAAATCGTCAAACGCTTCCAATTAATGGAAAATGATTCTTCTTCTTTATTTACTAATTTTTCGTATTCTTCTTCTTCTTAATTGGCTCGATAACCGCTTACGCGATTTTGGCCGAGTTTAACAAAGCGCGCCAGTCATTTCTTTTTCGTGCGAACCGGAGCCAGTTGGACACACCAAGTGAAGCCAAGTCCTTCTCCACCTGATTTTTCCAACGCAGAGGAGGCCTTCCTCTTCCTCTACTACCACCAGCTGGTACCGCATCAAATACTATCAGAGCCGGAGCGTTTGTATCCATTCGGACGACATGACCCAGCCAACGTAGCCGCTGGATATTCGCTAGGCTATGTCTATGTTGTCATAAAGCTCATACAGCTCATCGTTCCATCGCCTGCGATATTCGCCGTTGCCAACGTTCAAGGGTCCAAAAATCTTCCGCAGAATCTTTCTTGTTGTCATCGTTCATGCTTCTGCGCCATACGTTAGGACGTAACTAATTAATTTTTCGTATTACCTGTGGCATAATTGGCCTTATTATCTACCTAAAATTTCCAGAAAAAAGGACCCTAACACCACCCATAGTTTGCTAATTTTGCTGAACATCTGTCCGGTGCTATCAAACGCATCTACGTCAGCAATTGCATACATTTTTGCTTTCATAAAACAATTCGTATTCCTAGGTTGCAACAATTTTTTAGGTTTTCGACCCCATTTTGTAAGTTTTCCACTAGTACTGTTGGGCCGGTCAGTGAAATACACTCTGAATTTGAACCAAATTGGAGAACAAATACGACTTTTCGAAGTATCTGGATACGAACGCCCCCTAGCGGACCAATTTTATTTCTTTTTACACTGCCGGCATAGGTTTTGAATGAGTTGATGCGGACCATTAATATAATATTTAGAAATATTTCGACACCGGCGCGAAACCTTGACAGTAATATTTTTAAAATTAGCCCTCAACCTGCTAAGAAAAATTTTTCCACCTATCAGTGCAACTCGCTTCAAATCCGGTCAGTTTCATGGATTAGTATGTTCAAGTAGGCAAAGTTTTCTTTTTTTTTGAAATAGACTAAGCTTTTATCGCGAAAGAATGAGATTGGTGGTTTTCCATGGAATACCAAAGGAAAAAACTTCGTATTATAACTTCATTCATTTATTCATTCCACCAAAGAATGCCTCTAACATATCACACTCGCAAGCTCACTCGTTTGCAATCGAATTTTTGTTTGCTTTCAAAATAATGCAGGCTTTTATATTTTAAGGTGACTAATCTTTACTGAGCTTCCAAAGCTGTGCCCGCCGAGCGTTCATAGCGGGAATATTTTATATACATATTTCAAGCTTTCAAAATTAATCAGTTTTAATTTTTGAAGCCTTGGAGCAAAAGGCGACTTGGCTGCACTGAACTTTGAAAAATGGCTTCATTGCATAAAGTTTTGTAAGCTGCCAAAGCTTCAGTAGTGAAGTATTCTTAATTTTATTGAGCTTTTGCAGTTAAGAAATGGCTCTATAGCGAATTTCCTCTAATGGGCTGGGTTCGGTGAGCTTCAATAACTGCGAATAATTTGAAAAAGACGGAAAAGTATTAATTTTTATTTAAGCTTTAAAAAAAATGAAAATACTTAAAAGCGAGAAATTTATGTTTTTAATTTGTTCAAGTCTTAGTTACATCCCTAATTTTTCACATTCAACCAATTTGTGGAATTATGTTTTAATAACTTGACATATTTTTGGTGGCCCTCTTACACCCTCTTGCAGTATTTCTCACAACAAAATAGAAAAACAAATTTACTTTCACCTTCATATATAAGACAATGCCTGTTCACATCACAAAATGAAATTCTTCTTCTTCACAAACTTCATTTATTTCCAATGCAAACTCTTTTTATTCAGACACTTTCCGAGCAAACAGATTCAAATACCAGCACCTGTACTAACTTTCGTAAATCGCTATGCCTCTGCGACAGCAGGCACCTCTTTTACCACTTTTCTAAATTCCGATACACTACAACAAACCACACCTCCCCTTTTCAATGTTTCCGAAAGCCAACTGATCTCAGCGCATTTGCTCTCACAAATCGGTGCATGTCTCGAAGCTGTCGCACTACTCTCCACCGCATTCGCACTAGCATCGTTGTATACACCAAAAGCCGTTGCCTTATCGTCTTGCTTCACGACGACCCACAACAGTTCGGGCACTGGGAATTTTCCATGTTCACCCGCTGCCGGTTGTAGATAGAGCTCCAGCTGCTCACCATTAGCACCATGCAGCACTTGAATGCCATGACTACCCACATAAATATCCAATGCTGCATTTTTAGTTGCGCGATGATGTGCAAGTATATCTTCCTTGAGCGTCGTCCATGCCGTAAGATCGTCATGTGCAACAAAATAATTCCAACCCAGTTTCTTCACTGCGTGAAATTGTGTACTGCTCAGCAAGAACTCATCCACATAGTTGGCTTTATGTAGGAATGGCGCCCGTTTCAAATGTAGCGCTTGGCGTATACGCTCATAGATCTCATCGAAGTGTAAGCCACGGAAGAGCTCACTTTTGTAGCGTCCATCGGGATGACGGCGTTTGGTTAGAAAGTCTTTGGGCAGTTGTTGCTGGTAAACGGAATCTGGTAAAGTTGTTCACAGTTAAAAAAAAACAACAATGAAGCATGATACTTAACATAACACCCCACTTACCCGTGTCACTCAGCTTAACATGCGCAAATATTGTACGCCCCTCGCTTTCATCGTAGCATGCCTCGCCAATTATGCGCGTCAAATGATCCTGTGGATTGACGTAGCCAAATGCCACCGCTGTCCATGCCTGATTGGTGCAACCATTCACATTGCTTAGCACCTCTTCGACAACACGCAAATCGCAACCAAACTGATCCACCGCCTTCGGCCCCTTCTTCGCGTCCGATACGCCGCCACTCAATGCACTAAACTTGCCGCCGCTTTCACATTTCACATTCAAAACCTCTGCGCGGTTATAGTTTTTCAGATAATTAGGTCCGCATGAGAGTATGGCCTCTGCGCCAGCGGGTAAATGCACACTTGCGTATTGTTGATCTGCATCCACTTGCGTGGGATACAACTCGCCGTTGGGTTTGTAGATCAATGGCCATTGAATGCGATTGTAGTGTATGGAGCCGATGGGCACAATGCAATCATCGAGTGTCTTAGCCACAGCTAACGCAAGAGTTATAAGAAAAATTCCATAAGCAACTAAACCCATCTCGAGTTGGCAAACTTTTGACTGAGATGCTGTTTACAACATGAAATTTTATTTAATTCGAAGAAGAGATTTCAAGCGAAATGCTTGTAAGCTTCAGTTGTTTCCTTATCAGCTTTGTTCGTTTGGTTTTTCTTGACCGCAGAACAGATTTTTTGTTTCAATGCATAATTATGGGTTTTTTATTGAAAATGTATTGACCTCAAGTAGCTGATAATTTCAAAGGTGAACAATAAATAATATGCATTCTTGAGTAAATACAGTTTGTGTAAGAAAAAAGGAACCGCGATTATTCTTGAAGTATAAAAGATATATATTTAAACAATTTTTACATGAAAATATGTACAAAACTACGAATCGCAATTACTCAATAAGCCATGTAGTCTCCCTCGTTGTTGAGTATAGCATGGCATCTTCGCGGCATGCTTTGAACCATCTTTTCTGCGTAGCTCATCGCCAAGAGGAGCAGATTTTGCGAACTTGACGTACGAGTTGCTTTAAATCGTGAAATCGCTTTCCAGAAAGATGCGCTTCCACACATTTTCAATGGGATTGGCGTCTGGGGACTGGGAAGGCCAGTCCATTACTGTGGCGCTATTTTCCTGTTTTGTTGTTTCTCAATGCGTTTTTCTGAGAGCCGTGGCTTTGATGATATGGAACGGTTGGTCGGTTCGCCTCCTTCAGTTGTCGTTCGATGGTGTTGATACTCACATCTATTATCTTTTTAGCAAGAATTGTGCGTGCTTGGCGTAGTCGGAAAGAAGGGTCCCGCTTAAAAAGTTGGACGATCACTTTATCCTGTTTTTTTGTCGTCACTCGCTTCAAGCCGCGCTGGGAAAAGTCAACAACATTTTTGTGCCGCTGGCTGGCTGTAGATAGCTGCCTGTTAGGGGTCTCGTAATGGTATCAAAACTGCGCTTTAGTGCTACTTGGGGAGAGCCAGACTGGCACTTCAACCATTTCACCTACCTACCTACCTACCTACCGCTGATTTCACATCACAACAAACTTTTTTGATTTTTTCATCACTTTTGCACTTTTCATAACTTTATCTTTTTGCAATATTCGCAATATTTTTCTCGACCAATCTGTTGATGCCGTTCCGCGAAAAATCGCTCGGTCTAGTGTCAAAGAAGTTGTTGAGCCAGTTTTAAGGATCTTTTTGTTATCGAAGGTAACGCCTCTCATATGGTTTGGCAGGGAGCGGAAAAGGTGATAATCAGTCGGTGCAAGGTCCGGAAGATACGGCGGATGCTGATAGACCTCCCATTCGATCTCTTGGACTTGCAGTGAGGCTTTGACGACTTGTGCAACATGGAGCCTAGCGTTGTCGTGAAGTTGTATGGTTTGACCAAGTCGATCAAGACTTTTCAGTCAAATGGTGTACCTGGGCAATGTAGAGCTCCTTGTTGATCGTGGCATTCTTTTCCAGCATTTTCCTATGCACCATGCCCCCCCAGTCCCACCAAACACATTTCATGATCTTCTTTGGATGAATATCCGGCTTTACTCTTGGCTTTGGCGTATCTCCTGGAGCCACTTACTCCTTTCTTTGCCTCATATTTATGTATAGACACCATTTTTCATCTCCCGTGACGATTCGGTACAAGAAGCGCTGTTTAGGACCGCATGTTGCTCAATGGCGGGCGAACTGCTGATAAGTCATTTTAAGGCGACTTTCTTCGTTTTTTTCGTTGAGCTCGTTAGGCACCCAAGCTCCCAATTTTTCGGAAAATAGAAAATTACTGAAGTAAGGTGATTCAGAATCGTTTTGTGATTGGGGTTCATTTTCTTCGCCAATTTACGGTGTGTTTGTCGACCGTTCTCCTTCAAAAGTGATTTGATACGTTCTTCATTGAATTAAGAAGGCCTTCTGCTGCGGGACGTGTCATCGACGTCAAAGACGCCATTTTTGGACTTTGCAAACCATTTCCGTGCTGTAGACTCGGGCTGCTTCGGCAACTTTTTGACCACGAAGATAAGCAAAAATGTCGAAAATGTTGGTTTTTGCCCCCTGAGTAATCCATTTCTAAGCTTAAAAATTAATAAAAAATTAAATAGCTCAAAAATTAAATTAACATACATAGTTTTCCAGAGAATAAGGAGTTCCTTTGCCAAACAAATCGTTGTAAAATAAAAGAAAATATATAAACGCTATGAAATTACTCCCCAACCCAATACAAAGTTTGGAACTTTGATTTATAAGATTTTTGTTAAACAATTTAACGTGAACAACCTTTCGAGTACATATTGTAAATTGATATTTTTTACATCCTGCTTCACTCCGTTTGGGAGCATAGGGCTTCGATAAGACTCTTCCAACGTAAACGGTTCTGAGCTGTTGTTTTTGCGCCGGCCCATGTGATGCCGGCATCTGCTACGTCGCGCAACACCGACCTTCGCTAAGTGATATTTGGCCGAGCGCGACCTCTGCTCCCTTTGCTGGTTCCAGTCCAGTGCCATTCTCGTGTTGCTATCTGGTGGTTTTCTAAGTGTGTGACCTATCCACCGCTACTTTCTGCGTTTGATTTGCCATAAGATGAGCTCCTCATTCGTTAGACTCCACAGCGCATCCTTGCTGATGGTATTCGGCCTATTATTCTACAGAGGATGCAGTCATGTAGATCGCCTTTCTTGACAACTTCACGATGATGTCTTTTGTCCAGGACGGGGGCAGTTTTTCATTGTCTCAGGCGGCGGTGATGTGGGGATGCAGAATTTCCGCTGAATTTGTTCAGCTTCTTGATTGGATTATTAATCTCCGCTAGACTAGGGCAGGATGTTGTTATATTGCTGCTGATTGTTGTGCTGTCCACTTCGAAGCTAGATTCTAAAAAGAGATAGTGACTTAATTATGTATGTGAGCACAAGTGTGCATACAACCAACTACCTGCTATTTACACTGCTAAATTGTGGGTATCGTTCACTTGTGAAGTTGTGAGCTTTATAGTAATTTTATGTTCTACGCCGTGCACTTGCTGCCTACTTCCAGCATTCATTTTTTTAACATTCTCTGGTTTTACTATTTCTAAGCGTTTGGGACAATTTAGATAGTTGGCAGTGTGACCTTCCTTATTGCAATTTATACAACTTACAGGGATACCTATTTTTCTAACTAACTGACCTGTCTCACTATCAGTATAAACATGTTCCTTGTGATTATTTTCCTTAAGAGGTATTTTACATTTTCCAGGGCCATGATTATCTAGGCATTTAATACACCGGTAGGGTAAATAACAATTACTTGCCACATGTGTATAACGTTGACAGTTTTTACATTGTGAGGGTATCATTGGTTTTAATTTTTCCAAATTAACCTTACAATTAAGAATATATCAAATATTATAGAACTCCGACAAGTTAGATTTATGGCCAAGTTGAATTAGCCAATTATTAATTTTGAATTTTGATAATTTTACAATTTCAATATCAAGTTTTAAGTCATTAAGATAACTAACTATTTCATCGTGTTCGTAAATATTTGATAGTTTCTTAATAATTATTGAAAAGGGTTTTTCTTCATTGGGGTGTAAGTATAAAAATTTACTTTACTATCTATTAAATAAGTTTTAATATAGGACTATGAATAAGTTCGTGCGGTTTTTTTCGAAATTTGAAACTTTATTGACGTAAAATGGTTACAAATTTAATATTCAAAGTATTGTCCATCGCTTGCTACTACTTTTTCCCATCTTTCTGGCAATTCACGGATTCCCTTTGTGAAAAATTCGGTCGGTTTTGCCGCAATCCACGAATCGATCCATTTTTTGACTTCATCGTAATTACGGAAGTGCTGGTCAGCCAGGCCATGTTGCATCGATCGGAAGAGATAGTAATCGGATGGCGCAAGGTCTGGACTATACGGCGGGTGGGGTAGGACATCCCATTTGAGCGTTTCTAAGTATGTTTTGACCACTTGTGCAACATGTGGCCGAGCATTGTCATGTTGCAAAATAACTTTGTCGTGTCTATCGGCGTATTGCGGCCGTTTTTCTCGCAGTGCTCGGCTCAAACGCATCAATTGTCGTCGGTAGACATCCCCCGTAATCGTTTCATTCGGTTTCAGTAGCTCATAATACACAACACCCAGCTGGTCCCACCAGATACACAGCATAACCTTCAGGCCATGAATATTCTGCGCCGACGTCGATGTTGAAGCATGGCCAGGGTATCCATACGTTGCCCGACGTTTTGGATTGTCGTAATGGACCCACTTTTCATCGCCAGTCACAATTCGATGCAAAAAACCCTTTCTTTTGTGCCGTTGAAGCAGTTGTTCGCATGCCATAAAACGGCGTTCAACGTCTCTTGGCTTCAATTCATACGGCACCCAATGGCCTACCTTTCGGATCATTCCCATGGCTTTTAAACGTTTGGAAATGGTTGATTGATCAACTCCCAAAGTTTTTGCAACCTCTTCTTGCGTTTGAGCCGGATCTTGATCGACCAATTCCTCCAATTCGGTATCCATGAACTTTGGCGGCGCACCCTCGCGTTCTTCGTCTTCCAAGCCAAAATCACCACTTTTAAAGCGTGCAAACCACTTCTGGCACGTTCGCTCAGCTAGAGCATACTCACCATAAACTTCCACCAAGATACGATGACTTTCGGCTGCTTTTTTCTTCATATTAAAAAATTCCCCGCAAAAACACATTATTTGGCACGAAATTCGACATTTTCAAGTGTGGTAAAAATATTGTTGTTTACGCTTCAAATAAAAAACTTATACTGACGTTTGTGCCTTACGACAGTAGCTCTCCAATGAATGTTTGGAAATGTGGATCGATGGAATAATAATCAAGTTACGCCATCTGTTGTAAAACCGCACGAACTTATTCATATATTCATATTATTTTTGTAGTCATTTATGACACATGAACTTATGTGTGTTACATTTTTGTTGATAATATTAAACACAAAGTTTTTGTGTTTTAATAACTGCTGTAGGTTATTTGTCATTTCTTTTTGATTGATATTATAGCAAATAAACACAGGCGGGTTCTCTTTCTTTTTTTTAATTTCAGGTTTTGGTAGTATGAATTTTGTCAACTTAAGCGTTGTTTTTGGACAACTTTCCATTGTCTGTATGCGGCTGTCTACCTCTCAGCAAGTCCATTGTTACGCGTGCTGTGTGGCATGTGGCACCGTCTTGCTGAAACCACATGTCATGCAAGTCAAGCTCTTGCATTTTGGGCAAAAAAAAACTGGATATCATTTCACGGTAGCGCTCACCATTCACAGTTACGTTACGATTCGCAGCATCTTTGAAGAAGTACGGTCCAATGATACCTCCAGCCTATAAACCGCACCAAACTGTGACCTCTTCTGGATACATTGGTAGCTCTTGCAATTCTTCTGGCTTATCTTTACTCCAAAATCGACAATTCTGCTTATTTACGTACCCATTGATCCAAAAATGAGCTTCGTCGCTGAACTCAATTTTTCGATAAAAAAGTGGATCTTCGGCCAACTTAAACTTTCTTAACAGAACACGCATTTTTATACTAAAATTCAACGATTTGCAAGCGTTGTTCGTTTGTAAGACGATTCCTGGTTAAATTATAGACCAAACTGAAGATGTTTGACAGTGAAACAAAACACGAAACGTGCGTCAGCTGTTTAAACCAACTGTTTAGCTAAAAAATCACTACAAGGCATCATCCGGAAATGATAAAAGTTAGAAATATAGGTATAGCCAAATTAAAATGAAACCAAATAATAAAGCTGACTACAATTCGCATATGTCTGGTGTATTGTAGATAGATGCGACCAAATGATCTCGTACTACTCTTCTCCAAGGAAAAGCATACGATGGTATAAAAAAGTAATTTTTATATTTTGGACCTATGTATGTGTTTCGAACTTGTCTAATTTATCGAGTTAAGAGAGTCTCTTATAAAATCATTAATTGGATTACCAAAACATATTTCAACTGGTAAGCAACCAATATCATCAGAGGCAACATGCGGTTGGCAACAAAAACAAATAGCTCATCTTCTTTAGCTTTATGCTTAAGAAATACTAATCAACATTATATTGAACTAATTTCGACACCAGAGAATAAAAAAGAAAATAAAACTTATCGTCGTTGCAGAAATTGTACAAAAAAAAGGTCCAAAAAGAAACTTGTTACAGATGTAAAACATGTCCTGAAAAGCCAGATGTATGTCCAGTATGTTTTGAATTTTATCATTTGCTTCTTGCGGCAAATGTTTTCTAAAACCAAATTGATTAGCTCTAAATAACTCAAATTTTTCTTACGGTGCTACAAATTTTTGTTCTTTGATTTTGGTATTAAAAGAAGATGTATATAAAAATAATGGGAAAATAAAGTTATAGTTTAAAAATATACCTATTTCATTTTTTTGGTACATTATTTTCAAAAAAAAAAAACGTTAAATATTATAACGTCTATAGCAGTATTTTGCTTATCAGAGAAATCGAAGCTATAAAAAACAAATGACGGCTATAGACGTATACAATTTTTTAAGAAAAAAGGCAAAAAATATAAAAATTTTAATTTGTACGCATGAAATCTTCATCAAACTCCTCAAGAACTAACTACTTGGTAAAAAAACAAAAAGTACGTTTTTGGAAGCACCAACTGATTTCCAACTGAGCGTCAAACGTGTTAACCTTCAAATATGGGGCATTGCCTATTCAAGATGAATTCATAGAAATAAACTGTACACACCAAAAAAATATTATATTCTTCTTCTTCACAAACTTCATTTATTTCCAATGCAAACTCTTTTTATTCAGAAGAAACTTAGAGTAAACAGATTCAAATACCAGCACCTGCACTAACTTTCGCAAACTCCTACGCCTCTGCGACGGCAGGCACCTCTTTTACCACTTTTCTAAATTCCGATACACTACAACAAACCACAAATCCCCTTTTCAACGTTTCCGAAAGCCAACTGATCTCAGCGCATTTGCTCTCACAAATCGGTGCATGTCTCGAAGCTGTCACACTACAGTCCACCGCATGCGCACTAGCTTCGTTGTATACACCAAAAGCCGTTGCCTTATCGTCTTGCTTCACGACGACCCACAACAGTTCGGGCACTGGGAATTTTCCATGTTCACACGCTGCCGGTTGTAGATAGAGCTCCAGCTGCTCACCATTAGCACCATGCAGCACTTGAATGCCATGACTACCCACATAAATATCCAATGCTGCATTTTTAGTTGCGTGATGGTGTGCAAGTATATCTTGCTTGAGCGTCGTCCATGCCGCAAGATCGTCATGTGCAACAAAATAATTCCAACCCAGTTTCTTCACTGCGTGAAATTGTGTACTGCTCAGCAAGAACTCATCCACATAGTTGGCTTTCTGTGGGAATGGAACCTGTTCCAAATGTAGCGCTTGGCGTATACGCTCATAGATCTCATCGACCTCATAGAAGCCACGCAAGAACTCACTTCTGTAGCGTCCATCGCGATGACGGCGTTTGGTTAGAAAGTCTTTGGGCAGTTGTTGCTGGTAAAGGGAATCTGGTAAAGTTGTTCACAGTTAAAAAAAAAACAATAATGATGCGTGATACTTAACATAACACCCCACTTACCCGTGTCATTCAGCTTAACATGCGCAAATATTGTACGCCCCTCGCCTTCATCGTAGCATGCCTCGCCAATAATGTGCGTCAAATGATCCTGTGGATTGACGTAGCCAAATGCCACCGCTGTCCATGCCTGATTGATGCAACCATTCACAGTGCTTAACACCTCTTCGACAGCACGCAAATCGCAACCAAACTGATCCACCGCTTTCGGCCCCTTGTTCGCATCCGATACGTCGCCACTCAATGCACTAAACTTGCCGTCGCTTTCACATTTCACATTCAAAACCTCCGCGCGGTTATAGTTTTTCAGATAATTAGGTCCGCATGAGAGTATGGCCTCTGCGCCAGCAGGTAAATGCACACTTTCGTATTCTACACCTGGATCCACTTGCGTAGGATACAACTCGCCGTTGGGTTTGTAGATCAATGGCCATTGAATGCGATTGTAGTGTATGGAGCCGATGGGCACAATGCACTCATCGAGTGTCGTAGCCACATCTAACGCAAGAGTTATAAGAAAAATTCCATAAGCGACTAAACCCATCTCGAGTTGGCAAACTTTTGACTGAGATGCTGTTTACAACATGACATTTTATTCAATTCGAGTAAGAGATTTCAAACGAAATGCTTGTAAGCTTCAGTTGTTTCCTTATCAGCTTTGTTCGTTTGGTTTTTCTTGACCGCAGAACAGATTTTTTGATTCAATGCATATTTATGGGTTTCTTGTTGAAAATGTATTGACCTCAAGTAGCTGATAAGTTCAAAGATAATTTCAAAGGTGAACAATAAATAAAATGCATTCTTGAGTAAATACAGTTTGTGTAAGAAAAAAGGAACCACAATTATTCTTGAAGTATAAAAGATATATATTTAAACAATTTTTACATGAAAATATGTACAAAACTACGAATCGCAATTACTCAATAAGCCATGTAGTCTCCCTCGTTGTCGAGTATAGCATGGCATCTTCGCGGCATGCTTTGAACCATCTTTTCTGCGTAGCTCATCACCAAGAGGAGCAGATTTTGCGAACTTGACGTACGAGTTGCTTTAAATCGTGAAATGGCTTTCCAGAAAGATGCGCTTCCACACATTTTCAATGGGATTGGCGTCTGGGGACTGGGAAGGCCAGTCCATTACTGTGGCGCTATTTTCCTGTTTCGTTGTTTCTCAATGCGTTTTTCTGAGAGCCGTGGCTTTGATGATATGGAACGGTTGGTCGGTTCGCCTCCTTCAGTTGTTGTTCGATGGTGTTGATACTCACATCTATTCTCTTTTTAGCAAGAATTGTGCGTGCTTGGCGTAGTCGAAAAGAAGGGTCCCGCTTAAAAAGTTGGACGATCAGTTTATCCTGTTTTTTTGTCGTCACTCGCTTCAAGCCGCGCTGGGAAAAGTCAACAACATTTTTGTGCCGCTGGCTGGCTGTAGATAGCTGCCTGTTAGGGGTCTCGTAATGGTATCAAAACGGCGCTTTAGTGCTACTTGGGGAGAGCCAGACTGGCACTTCAACCATTTCACCTACCTACCGCTGATTTCACATCACAACAAACTTTTTCGATTTTTTCATCACTTTTGCACTTTTCATAACTTTATCTTTTTGCAATATTCGCAATATTTTTCTCGACCAATTTGTTGATGCCGTTCCGCGAAAAATCGCTCGGTCTAGTGTCAAAGAAGTTGTTGAGCCAGTTTTAAGGATCTTTTTGTTATCGAAGGTAACGCCCCTCATATGGTTTGGCAGGGAGCGGAAAAGGTGATAATCAGTCGGTGCAAGGTCCGGAAGATACGGCGGATGCTGATAGACCTCCCATTCGATCTCTTGGACTTGCAGTGAGGCTTTGACGACTTGTGCAACATGGAGCCTAGCGTTGTCGTGAAGTTGTATGGTTTGACCAAGTCGAACAAGACTTTTCAGTCAAATAGCCTCATTCACACGGTGTACCTGGGCAATGTAGAGCTCCTTGTTGATCGTGGCATTCTTTTCCAGCATTTTCCTGTGCACCATGCCCCCCCAGTCCCACCAAACACATTTCATGATCTTCTTTGGATGAATATCCGGCCTTACTCTCGGTTTTGGCGTATCTCCTGGAGCCACTTACTTCTTTCTTTGCCTCATATTTATGTATAGACACCATTTTTCATCTCCCGTGACGATTCGGTACAAGAAGCGCTGTTTAGGACCGCATGTTGCTCAATGGCGGGCGAACTGCTGATAAGCAATTTTAAGGCCACTTTCTTCGTTTTTTTCGTTGAGCTCGTGAGGCACCCAAGCTCCCAATTTTTCGGAAAATAGAAAATTACTGAAGTAAGGTGATTGAGAATCGTTTTGTGATTGAGAATCGTTTTCTTCGCCAATTTATGGTGTGTTTGTCGACCGTTCTCCTTCAAAAGTGATTTGATACGTTCTTCATTGAATTAAGAAGGCCTTCTGCTGCGGGACGTGTCATCGACGTCAAAGTCGCCATTTTTGGACTTTGCAAACCATTTCCGTGCTGTAGACTCGGGCTGCTTCGGCAACTTTTTGACCACGAAGATAAGCAAAAATGTCGAAAATGTTGGTTTTTGCCCCCTGGGTAATCCATTTCTAAGCTTAAAAATTAATAAAAAATTAAATAGCTCAAAAATTAAATTAACATATATAGTTTTCCAGAGCATAAGGAGTTCCTTTGCCAAACAAATCGTTGTAAAATAAAAGAAAATATATAAATGCTATGAAACTACTCCCCAACCCAATACAAAGTTTGGAACTTTTCATTGTCTCAGGCGGCGATGATGTGGGGATGCAGAATTTCCGCTGAATTTGTTCAGCTTCTTGATTGGATTATTAATCTCCGCTAGACTAGGACAGGATGTTGTTATTTTGCTGCTGATTGTTGTGCTGCCCACTTCGAAGCTAGATTCTAAAAAGAGATAGTGACTTAATTATGTGAGCACTAGTGTGCATACGTGCATATGTATATAGATAGAGAAGCAATCACTTTGTTTACATTGCCAAATTCTGAGTATTAATAAAATAAATTCAAGTCGAGCGATAGTGAAAGTTGCTTGAAATGGAGTGAATCATACTATAATCTGTCATCTTTATTTTGAAATATTTATTATGCACAGTGTCTACCAGAGTTTATAAGGTCATAGAATCTCGCTAATTTTCTTTGCGGTACACAACATGGGGAGAATGAAGGTTCATGTAATTTATTATATAGAAGAGACACAGAAGTCCCATGAATTTTTTAATTTTTGAGCTAAATGCATGATTCAATTATTAAAGGTTTGCTCACTAGTGACTTTCGATTTTTGACACTCCCTTACAAAAGGTTGTATTTAAGAAAGTGAATAAAGTGGAACAAATTAAATCCTTTTTGGTAAAAATGGTAGCAAAAAAGTACTTTCTTACTTAAATGGAAACAAACTCCGAACGGTTTAAAAAATTAATGTTATTAAATATTGGAATGTAAATAATTGTAAAAATAGAAGTTATAAGCGGAAATTGCCAAGTCTAATATTAAAACAAGAAATTATTTCACTTATCCAAAATTTTATTTTGTGAAATAATTATTAAATTTAAAACCGATCGCGAAGTTGCGAATCTCCGCCAATATGAAACTATTTTGTTAAAATTAAATAAATAATTGACACGTACAATTCTGTTAGTTGGTTGGCTTAGATCCTCCTCCTATTTGTAGCGCGTGGCTTGATGTTGTACCACAAATGGAAGGACCTTCATTTTTAAGCCGATTCTGGCAGATGGTTTTTTATGAGGAGCGTTTTCATGCTGGTACTGTGCTTTGTTAAGCCTCCTCTTGACACTTCATTCATCCATGGTAAGGTGGCTCATTGGAAGCAAGTTCAGTCAATTCCTACTTTTTTATAATGAGAAATGCAATGCAATATCCAATTATTCTCTTTGTCGTAACTCTTTGGGAAATGCTAGCTCTTTGCAAAACATGAACTCCCTCTAAATCAACATATCACAAGAAATACAGCTTTGTAAATTCTCATAACCGTTAAAAAAGGGTTAGTGGCTTTCTCATTTCAGCACACAATTATACACAAATTCACTAAGATAAATTGCAATTTTGTTGCGCAAAGAGCACAATTGCAAAATTGGAACTATGTGCCAAAAAATACGAATCCGAACGGTAGTTAATTGCAAATTGGTTGCCGTTGAGAGCGACCTTTGCGGTTATATGTTGCATGAGGCATACCGATAAATAAATTAATCTCGCTACATCGCATGAATTTTGTAAAACGACCAAATTCATGTAATCATTAAAGATTTGCGGTTAGGGTTAGTCGTTCTCTCACTTCATTAAACAATATTTCACAAAACAAAACTCGCATTTTTATTGCGCAAAAAAACGCACAGTTGAAAAATCAGAACGAACTATGCGCAAAAAAATACGAATGCGAACGGAAGGAAATTTTAAAATGGCTACCATTGAGAGCGACCTCTATGATTATATATTGGGAGCTGCATAACCAACAAACAAACGAGTCTCGCCATGTCAAACAGCTGTGCGACAAAGAGTGGCCACATTTTTACATTTCTTGCTTATCATTTCGTGTTGCGCTCATCCTATTTTAACAATGTACATACAAAGCTATCTACATAATTTCACATTGCACAAAAATACGCTCTCTCTCCTACTGCCAGCTGCATTTATCGCTCAATTATCAAAAATGCTCTTGATTCCCTTTTATATTGTTTCTTTCTATGCTGCATACAGAGAACGCCAATAGTATATTTTAATTAACGTTCTCTGGACTGCACTTTGCATGCATTAGTGCAGAAAATATTTGCCGTTTGTTATTGAGCAGTGCATTCGCTTTATTGACACAACACATTGCCGCTGTTGTCGTCTTCGGTGGTGAAATTATTATTAATAAAATAAAGCAAAAATACATACACACATATGTGTGTACATATGTAAGTGAAAGAGTGCGGTCGGTGTACAGTGTACATACCTATTTAGTAAGAGTTAATACATAGTACAAATTTAGTGAAGTGTGTAAACAAAAGAGCAAAACTTATCAAGTTCATTTTGTGCTGTGTGGAAAAGGCATTTTGTTAGATGCTTTTATCAGCGCTAATAGATAATAGAAAAATATGTAGAAGAAGAGTTACGGCATTCAGTAAATGGTGAGCATATGACTTGCTCATCACTTGTAGCTATTATACAAATTAAAAAGAAAATACTTATCCACACACATAAATACATATCAATTGTAATAGTGCTGCGTAAGAGATTCCTTCGTGAATTTGCGTTGCTAAAATGCAACAGAGTGCAAAATTTGTATGTGCATAAATAGTTTTCGTTCGGCAAACAAACACACAGCCTGTTTGCTTCCGGTTTCGGTACAACGCTCGCGGTGGTTACCTGGTGGTGGTGGCAAGCGAAGCCCTAACAGTGCGCGCTTTAGCACGTCCGCCCCCTTTTTCACAGTTTTCATTTTATACGCTTCTGGCTAATCGACGACGTACTCGTCATTGTACACAGTTACATATCAACACATCTAACATTCGAACTCTTTGCTGACCCACTTTGATTGCAGTTTGCGGCTATGCCTTTCTCATCTATTCGATCGCGTCTCTCCTATCGTCGGCAGAACGATGATGCGGAAGTGGGTGTTGTTGGCCAACATCGACGTCGGGACTATGAAGGTATAACTGGCAGAGGTGAGTACAAGCAATGCTTTGTACCCGAACTGAAAAATTATTGAAAATTATTAAAATATAAATGAAAATAAATTAGTAAAATATTTGCTAAACGTAACTTATTTATAACTCTTATTGCAATTAAGAAATTCTTTGTCGTACCCGTATGAATCAGACATCAGCGATTTTTAAGGGTATTTTTTTTATGACATGATTCACTTGTTGAACCCAGTGAGCCTAAATGAGATCTAAGTGCGTGAATATACTCGTAGTTTGTATGTAACTTTTCACTGATACGTTTTAAGCGTGCAGTAAAACTGAGTAAATAATTTTTAATTCAAATACTGTGAAAGCAGCGGATCTGGATAAATAATGGCATAGTCCTATCTGGGTTAATAATTATATTTATCGAATATAAAAGGTGGTTAAGTTTCAAGGGCCGGTGTTGATTTTGAATAAAATACATTTTTTAGGAAATTATTGTCATTTCTCTTTATTATGATAATATTGGTATGGCTCAATTACGTATGGAACAAAATATCGACCAAATAGCCACCGCGGCTTCGGCGACACACCTCCATCCGATGGTCCAAATTTTCGATGACGCTGAGACATAATTGAGGTTTTATGCCGTTAATATGCCGAATTATCTCATCCTTTAGCTCTTGAATTGTTGCTGGCTTATCGACGTACACCTTTTCTTTCAAATAACCCTAAAGAAAGAAGTCCAACGGTGTCAAATCACATGATCTTGGCGGCCAATTGACATCGCCGCGTCGTGAGATTATTCGGCCATCAAATTTTTCGCGCAAACGAACCATTGTTTCGTTAGCTGTGTGACAAGTCAACAGGACGTTGAAACCACATATCGTCCACATCCATATCTTCCAATTCGGGCCATAAAAAGTTCGTTATCATCTCACGATAGCGAACACTATTCACAGGCCTCATTTTGGAAAAAATACGGCCCAATGATGCCGTCGGCCCATAAACCGGGTGCACTCTTTGTGGGTGCATTGGTTTTTCGGCAATCACTTTTGGCTTATCATTCGCCCAAATGCAGGAATTCTGCTTTTGACGAATCCACTGAGGTGAAAATGTGTCTCATCACTGAAGATGAAGTGCGCGATATACATTTTGACTTGAACGTCCGTTTTCATAATAAGCCTGAATAACTTTAACACATTGCGCGAATGTATATGTTTCCATGGTTAGAATTGAGTTAGTCTGAAATTGAAAAATGTCAAATGAAATGCAGAAAGAACTTGAGGTTTAGGTGTGGTTCACATTCAACATCGGCCCTTGAAATTTAACCACCCTTTACTTGAAAAAATTTATACTCTTATGCGAACCATATTGGCAAAAAAAAATTACTCTTAAGAAAAAACAAAAAGAAAAAAATATTGCCTCTTTAAAACAAAAATTTCCTCTTAAAAAAAAAAAACAAATGCCTCTTTAACTCTCTAATGCCCAAGAATACCTATGTGTATTTATTCTTCTAAAAGTCTGTTGGTAGCTTTGAAATACATATTTACTAAAAAAAAACGAGACCAACTTAAATAATATTGTAACAGAATTACATTATTTTCAATATATGTATATTTGAAATATTTTTTACAAAAAAGTAACAACAACAAAAAAAAACTGTCCTACACTGGATGGATTTCACAATTAAAACTATTATTATTAGCTGAGAATTTCTCTGCTAGCCAAACATCAAAGGAGAGTCGCAATGTGTGAAACGGGAGCTTTTCCTACAAAATTAGGTATTTTTGTACAATACCAAAGGTATAGTTCAGCCCAAAACCTTTTTTTTTTTTTTTGTTTTTTATAAGGAGGTTGATACATTATGACAGGTGCCGTCACACCAATGGCATGTATGACCCTAACACTATAACATTCCTCCTCATCGGCTCAAAGGCAAATGAAGGTTAGCTGATACTAAACTATGGAGATACGCCAGGCGAAAGCCTTCTTGTTGACGGTCCAACCAAAAGAGGTTTAGAAAACTCATAACCCTCCGTAAGGATAAACTGAAGATACTCACCGACGTTCTCACAGGCCAAGGCAGATTCACCTGCACAGGATTGGTTATGGTCTGTCTCTTGTCGTTTCTGCGACCAATCTCTGGAGACTCCAATACACCATCTCCTTGAATACAGCGCTAATAGCGCGGTGAAAGGTGTGACATCTCGGCCAATTTCAGGCAGAAAAAAGGTACATGCGCTCAGTCCAACCCAGCTTTTTCTTAAACTTAATAAGGAAAATAGGTTTAAATGAGGTACTATGAGGAATAGAGGCTTCAAAAGACCATGAGATCGAAGTGCAAACCTCCATTTAATATATCCACATATCTATCTATCAGCTCATCCGCTTCGCAGTTTCCCGCAATGCCATTATGACCAGGTACCCAGGTTAGCCTTATGTCAAAGAGTTCGGATGCAGTCGAAAGTGAAACCAGGCATTCCGTGACCAGTTTCGAGTTCACCATAATAGAGCCTAGGGCCCTAATTGCCGCTTGGCAATCGGAGTAGATGTTTACCTTCTTAACAATTATTTCGCAAGTAAGTAGCCAATCAGCTGCTTCTTTGATTGCGGCCACCTCTGCTTGGAACAAACTACAGTGATCCGGTAACCTGAATTTGAGTCTGATGGGGAGTTCTTTGCAGAATCCTCCTCCTGAAACCCTAACGTCCAACTTCAAGCCATTCGCGAACAGGTTCACCAAGCCCTGTCCCCAAGTGTTGCACCCGACCCACTCCTCTTTTGATGGGATATGCGTGGAGAAAGTTCCGTTTGGACTTAACGAGGGTATACACTAGTCCGTTATCGGAGGAAGAACCCAAAGTTTCTGAGGATACTTGAGTGTACGCAAGTGAAGTCGGGCCTGAAACCCAAACCTCTCAGCCTGATTTCGGTACGTGCAGCGGCAGTTTTACTCGTATGTATTATTACAGGACACAATCCATGTGGTCAACATATGACCACCATTAGAATCATTGCGAACACGAAGCAGGCAACTGCTTAGAGGAGGCGGCCCACTGAGGATTTTCTCTGTGAGTGTCCCGCATTTGCTAGAGCAAGGCTGCGAATTTTGGGTTCCGATGTCATGAGAATGACTAAAATTCGTTCGCTCAAACTGGAGGATATTTTCAGATTTGCCCAAGAGCCTGGAAAATTCTCACAGGTCTAACTACCTTTATTTCCCTATTCTATCCTATCTCTTTCGTTCTGTTACTCCTCTCCTTTCCTCCTTGACTATCTGCCCTTTAAATTTCCAGAGCTGTAAATACAATGGGCTTTTTAGTCTGAGTGTTTTAGGAGTTACCAAACCTCGCGGTGCTTCTTGGCTCGACTTTTCAAATTTCAAACAAAAAAGGGTAAATAAAAAGTTACAAGAAAATGTGCAATAGATTGTAAGTATGATAGTTTATTGAATCAAAAACTTGTCTATACTACTTCGTATAGTCTCAAGGTTTGTCCTAATTACAATTTTTGTTTCTTGAAAGCTTCCGCTATGTCATAAGCGGGTTTAAAGACTCCGATAGCGGCTAAATTTCGAAAATTTAAAGGTGTGTTCAATCACGCGTGGGCGTAAGTAATGAATTCGCGCAGTCACATGTGCGTATGACGGAATAAAGCGCCTAAAAATAGACTTAGCTTGTTTGTGTGTTAATGTGGCGTTTCACCATATCAGCAGCAAAAATATTACCGTTCCAACTGTAGGATACAAAAGCAGTTGCTATTAGCTGAATATACGAGTACAAATAAAAGACAGCATGCAAGCGGTTAAGTGAACATTTTTGAGTGTGGCTGTAATAACCACGCATGCACGCCTAAAGTTAGGCCAGCAATGTCATTAAAACTCACGTTAAATTACAAGATAATTGAAAAAAGAAGTGATTTGCAGCGACACACCTCGATTATAATCGCTGAATTCAATTCTTGGCTAGCTTCAACTATTCAAGCGGGTGTGAGTACTTTCGCACTTTAATCATATAATCCTTAGTAAACCTCTTCGTATTTTCATTTGACCTGTATGCGCCACTCCTTTTGCGGTCATTTTGCTATTTTTTTTGTAGTTAATGATCTTAGAAAGGGCACACCGTATATATATGGAGCCATTTCAGGGATGAGTTATAAAAAAAAAGAATAAAACAGCAAAATTTAATTAAACTTAAATTGTGAAAACAATGCTCATAAAATTTTATCTATTCTTTTTAATTTTCAGCTTCTCATATGTATGTATGTGTGCATGCACTTACTCCCAGCGACGTTACTAGCCCCTTACCATGCGATGCAGGTTTTTCTTTGTCGCTAAGCGGTTAACTTTTACTTGTTTAACATTTGCGGTAATTTTTTGTTTTTCGACTTAGATAAATAAACCTAAAAACCGCAAAACCCAGTAAATTTTAACTACATGTTTACATTTAGAAATTCATTTTTCAAGTAGTGATATACTATCATTTGTTGAGACGCTCTTCTTTCACCTATATTATACGAGGGTCGTTTGAAAAGTCCCTGCAAAGTCAGAGAGAAGGCACAACTAGCGCGTATCGAGTTTATATTTAGTTAGTAGCAGCTCTTGAAAGAACACACACCAAGTTTCAGCCAGATTGGTATATTTCTTTGTGCTTCTATTCTTCAAACGAGGCACCTTTGCAGAAACAAATGGCTATTTTTCAGACTTGTACATTTTTTTTTATTCGGAAGGCATCAAACAAACTATAACAGCGTTGGACAAAGTGTATAAGCCTAAAAGGAGACTATGTCGAAAAATAAAAAAGGTTTACCCCGAACAATTAAATAGTTTTTGATTTTGCATGAACTTTTCAAACGACCCACGCATATATAATATTTCCTTAAATCTTCTATCTTCTAATTTCATTAAAAATTCTCTATTGTTCTTGGTGTCGTTGGATTATTTTTCTGCTGCATAATGGACCCATAGATCTTCTACAAGATTGAGGTCAGTACTGTTTCTGAGCCAGCTTCAAGGTTTTGTATCCAATTCTTATTCCTTATATTTTTAGTTTATTCAAGTGCAAAATTTTACATTAAAAACAAAAAAAAAAATTAAATAAAAAATTAATAAAATTGCAATTAAACTTCAATTTTAAATTAAAAAAACAAGTAAAAAAAAATTAATAACAACAAGTCTCATAAAATTATTACTTCCTTACAGCGACACCTCAGCGACATTACCCTGAATCGTTTAAAAAATCTCGCCTTCAGTGCACTGCGGACGGGGTTCTATAGGATATTTGCTATGATAACTTCATCATCTTTATCTGCAATTTTTTAAATGCACCTGCATAAGTGGGCATCAACCGCAATAAAAGACGTTTCCATGGATGGCCAAGAAATGAAAAATCGCCATCGATAGCCAGATTTTTATATGACCAAGGACTGTCACTCTAGCAGCATCCCCCAAAAATGTCAGAAACATCTCAGAGGTGCCGTCACACCAATGGTATGTGGGGCACGCTCTCACTAATACTATAATAATCCTCTACCTCGACTAATTCTACCCTGGGACTACAAAAGTATAACCGTGGGTAGAGCCGTGTTTATGTCCAAAGACACAGCAGGTTCCTGCGTCCAGGTTCCTCTCTTTAGGCATATTAAGGCTATATGCAACCTATCAGCAACCAATGACAATAGTCGCCTGCGATTTCCCCCGAGCCCTCCTACATTAGAGAGGAGTCGCGTCAGGGCACTATTAATAGAAGCCGCCTTGGATCGTACATACATTTATTAAATGTTGCCTGAAACAAAGTTTTGTATCGATCCAGACCCCTGTTTCGAGATTATTCGGCGGCTACTTAAGTTCAGCTCAAAGGATTTTCGCCCTCCATCACTTTTTAGAACTGCTTCGGTTTTGTGACCTGCTAATTCTAACGTAGTCTCGTTAAGCCATCGTTGCACTTTTCCTTCAAGTAATCCAGTTTTGTATCAACTACCACCAGGGCAATATCATCGGCGTATTCTACAATTTCGGCGTTCTCCTTCAGAACTGCATCGTACATGGCGTTCCACAAAGTTGGTCCCAGCAAATTTGAACCCATCTGCCAGACATAACTGCTTGAGATGGGCCTCACCTTGTCTATTAAATATGAGTGCTCTTCCTTAAAAATCGTCTTTTTGGATAGCTAATTGCATACTGAACAATGAGAAATTTCCTTTATCTCGATATTTTTGGTCAAATAAAAATATATTTTAATTTTCGCTCATGTTTACTTCGTTAATTGATATTTATGCAAAAAAAAACAACCACGAATACTTACTAACTAATTAATGACGGCGAACAGCTTTGTTGCATTGAGAGCATCGAGTGCGGCGCTAGTAGTGTCATCGAGTGTGAATAATATTACCTTTCGTTTTTGGGCTGGTTTGTTTAATTACTGGCAGTCACGACATGTTAAAATTAAAAATACAAGTGAAGAGCATTTCCGAGAGTATGAGTTTTATTAAAAATAAAACGAAACTACTTCAAATCAGTCTCGAACCACTATGAGTATTTACTACTGTGTCCAAAAAATAAGGTGACATTGTATTTATTTTGAAAATTCTTTATTTATTCTTCCAAATCAATTTCATCCCCTTCAAAGTAATCCCCTCCCGACACAATGCACTTATGCCAACGTTTTTTCCAATTTTCGAAACACTGGTTGTAGTCACTTTCCGGGATGGCCTTCAGTTCCGTCTTCGTTGCGGCTTGAATCTCCTCTATCGTGTCAAAACGGTGTCCCCGGAGCGGTCTTTTGAGCCTGCTGAACAGCCAGAAGTCGCACGGTGTCAGATCAGGTGAATACGGTGGTTGCGGAACGATATGGGTTGAGTTTTTGATGAAATGATCACGAATTACGAGTCCAAAAAATTCAATGTTTTCGGTACCAGTCGAGATTTGACGCGCTTGAGGCCCAAAACATCCTTCAAAATGGTATTGACTGAGCCTTTCGATATGCCAACATCATCAGCAAGGTCTCTAATCGTTAATCGACGGTTTTTCAACACCAAATCTTTGATTTGTTGGACGTGAGCTTCGTCAGTTGAGGTTGATGGTCGCCCAGGACGCTCTTCGTCTTCGACACGTTCACGACCGGCTTGGAACTCACTATACCACTTGTAAACATTTTTTTTAGACATAGCCTCATCACCAAAGGCTTTCTGCACCATCCTCAACGTATCCGAAAATTGATTCCGCAAACAAAATTTAATGCAAATTCTTTGCTCAACAAATTTCGACATTGCAAAAAACGAGAAACTCACTTTTAGCAGCTCACAAAACGACGCGTATCTCAAACAGTAAATGAATATTTCACATGAAATTTGACATAGATGTCACTCACAGTACTACCAACCTAAAAAAAAAAAGAATTCTCCTAATCCTTCAAAGCGCGCAGTTTAAAATCAAATGTCACCTTATTTTTTGGACACAGTAGTATACATATATGTGTGCATGTATGAGCTAAGGCTTATGACATTTTTCTAGTATTATTAAAATGTAGCAAGAAATGTAGGAATTCATAAATTATACAATATATAAATTTGTTTAATAGAAATAAATTACATTATTCTCAAAATAATTGTTTTTTTTTTTAATAAAATAAAATTAAAAATAATTTAATGTGGCCCATGAGGGGATCGAACCCGCGACCTTCGCGTTATTAGCACGACGCTCTAACCAACTGAGCTAATGGGCCAGTTGTACACCTTAAGACAAATGCATCAATTGAAATCAAAGCACTTGAAGCAACTAAGAGTTTATCTACAGCAGAGAAGCGAAATACTGAGACCAGGAATACTCTCATTGCATACCAAGATTACTCTCATTGTATACGACGAATCTCATTGCATACCAAGAATACTCTCATACTCGTATGTAACTACACTCGTATGCATGCCCGTATGTCTTATCACACAATGTGGATGTTTTCCTTTTTATTCTCCTTTTGTAGCTAAACATTTTTTAATTGCTTGAGTGCCCTAAAGCACCTACAAATTACTACAGGTATTCCAATTATTTTATCAAAATAATACTTTATTAAAAGAACAATTTTTGCCTGCATTATAATATGTATGTACTCATAAGAATCAGCTAAAACAAAGTCGAAATGCTTTTGTGTAATTTCCCTTCTATACAATTTAAGCGAGTACTAAAAAATTTCAAAATTGTGGTGGAAATTTGAAAAAAAAAACTTAAAAAACAGAAAATTAAAAAACAGTTGTTAAAAACAAATCGAAAAAAATTGATCTGCGCCCAACGTGGGGCTCGAACCCACGACCCTGAGATTAAGAGTCTCATGCTCTACCGACTGAGCTAGCCGGGCATATTAAACATCTGGCTAAAATGCCTACTTCTAGTCACTGTCACTATAGGAATTTTTACAAGGATTGTAAGGAAAAGTATCAAACATAAAAAAACTGATTATCATGAAAATCATGTGGAAATTCAATTTAATTTGTTAAATAAGCAACGTACTTTGTAAACATAGACTAATTTTAAATTGGACACCCAGTTGAGTTCATGAAAATAGTAGTGAAAGAGCTTCCTATATTGAAGATCCATTCCTAATATTAACAGAACGTAAAGAACCGAATATAAATGTGGAATTTTATTAAAAGCTTTCTTAATATTATAGCTTCTTAAACAAAAATGTTTGTAATATAAAAATAATAGCGAGTTCAACTTCCAAATTACTTTTTTTATTATTATTATTCCATACTCTTTTAGGAGCTTAAGGGGTTACATGGGTTTCGTCGGGTAAAAAAAGGCCTATTTTCAATATTTTTCTATGTAAAAAATTATTTATTTAATTCAAAATGTTTTCTGTTTTATAGATACATATTTAAAGAATAATTTCTGAAATTTTCAAAAAAAAAGTTAACACTCCTCCATTGTGACGTCATTTCCGGTGACCCCTCGAAAAAAAGGTGTGTCCGCGTTGTCAGCATAACTCCTGACAGGATCATCTAAAATGAAAAAAATAGGTGTTTTAGTTAAGCCTATAAACTCGTGCTTGAACGAAGGAAAGAAGAAAAGTAAAAATTGGAATTTTGGCAGACATTATTCCAAAAAAATTATAAATTTCGGTCAAATTTGCTTGACATTTTTTTTTTTTTTAAATAGTTGTAATTGAAAAAAAATCCTTCGTCCAAGCACGAGTAAATTGTATCTCGAACACTTGTGTAAAATTTCATCAATATCGGTTAAGTAGTTTTCGAGAAAAACGCGTTTAAAGTTTTGAGTAACAATAAAAGTGGCTTGGAGCGCACACCTTCCAAAGGCTGTATCGCCGAAACTATTATTCTGATCGACTTCAAAATTTAGGATAATATTGTTGAGATTTCATAACAACGGTCCGTACCACTTCTAAGATGTGAAACTTGCATCTTTCAGTGTATACTCGACGAGGAAGGCCGGCCCATATGTTCCCTAGCGGATTTAAGTACGGGAATCGTAATGGCCTCCTTAATATTTTAATCTGCTTCTCCTGAAGCCAACTTCGGGTGGCGCGAGACGCAAATATGCTAGTGTTATCTTGCTAGAATATGGAATTAGGTGCTCCAGTGAATCAAGACCTTGTCGAAGAAATTTATGTCGCCATTTGCGTTCATACGCCCGAAAATTTTGCACATGGATGTTCTGCTTAAATTTAACCTTAGCTTAAACTAGCCTAAACCATCAAAGACCCACATCCAAAATTTGGCTTGGCAGATAAACACTTGAGGCCCTTTAAATCTTCTTTTTCTTAAAACAGAGAATCAATGGAGCGCGTAAAGGGCAAAATAAAAATCTCCATCAATCAAAACTATTTTGTTTTATTTTTTTTTTTTTGTTATTTAGTAAAAAAGCTATTCAAAAGCAGAAATGGATGATTAATTTTGTGCCACCTTATATGTACAAGGAACATATGTACGTGTATATTCAAGTGGTGTTATGCTCAAGTTACTCATTTCAAGATATATGTAAATATGAAAGCCTATAATTATATTCTTAAAATCTTCAGCAGAATCGTTCTCTCAAACACTCCAAATGGCGCCTCATCGGATAATGCCATCGTTCAAGCTTCTGGGCCATACGTTAGGACGGGTATGATGAGAGCCTTGTAGAGTGTTAGTTTTGTTCGTCGAGAGAGGACTTTACTACTCAATTGCCTACTTAGTCCAAAGTACGTCTTGTTGGCAAGAGAGATTCTATGTTGGATTTCCGGGCTGACATTGTTATTGGTGTTAATGCTGGTTCCTAAATAAACGATGCAACCTCGAAATTATAATTGTTTACAACCTCGATATTATAATTGTCAACAGTGACTTGGGTGCCGATACGCGAGTGCGCCGACTGTTTGTTTGACGTACTTCGTTTTTCCTCGTTCACCACCAGACCCATTCGCGTTGTTTTGCCCGACATTCCAGGTACATGCCCTCAAATTATAGTCCATCGTTCGTTTGCAGGGGTCATCATCAGCAACACTTTCTTTTTTTGAAATTTTATGTTCAACATAAATATACCATACTCGAAGGCGTTAGGCAGTCGTTAAAAAAAAAGAGCTTCACTAAATATTGAATTTGAAAAATGTAAATTTAAACATTTGATATTTACTTCGATGAAATAAATGTAATAACTTGCGCCTATATTATGTTCACGCTGAAATACACATTGTTCCTTATCTTCATTCCAAAAATGAACTTGGAAATCAAGAAAAATATCTTTTGCCCCTGTCCCTATTATTTTTTCAAACCTATGTATGTAAATTTTTGTTCTCAAAAAAACATTGGTTTCTTAGATAAAAAAAAATTAACTTGCGCCCAACGTGGGGCTCGAACCCACGACCCTGAGATTAAGAGTCTCATGCTCTACCGACTGAGCTAGCCGGGCTAATGTCACACTAACAGCAAAATTGCTTAATTATAGTGAAGCAACGTGCAAAATTGGTGCAAAAAATAAAGTAACATAAGTTTGCAAGCAAGTGTCCAGTTAAGAGAATCTCATATGTATGTAGCTTGTGTGCGAATAAAGAGACAGTGTATACGAGTACAGTGAGCCAAGTAGCCGAGACAAAAAATGCTTACATGTATATTTGACAATTCGTTTGAATGCATTGGTAGAAATTTTTTATTAAAGGCCTCTTCTTTTCGCCAAGAGTTAGCAAGTGGCAAATAGATAAAGCAACATACATTGCTGTTGTTTTTGTTGTTGTTGTTGTAGAATCATAAACATTCCCCGTGCCTTTACGAGGAATGCTGCTAAAGTGAGTCCTTGGCCGGATATAAATCCGGGTCCTTCCGTGGGAACGTGGCAACGTACGTCGGCAACGCGCCTTATATTACATAGGCACATGTGTTGGTAAGGCAGTGTGGCCTAATGAGCTATAGGCATACTCGCTAGCGGGCGAATCTTACTCGATAACATTGTTGTTGCTTTCGCAAGCAAATTTTTCGTCAAGCTATTCGAGCATAGAGATAACGAACGGGGAGGGGAAATGACGATTAGAAGAGGCCCTAAGTGTCATTACTTTTAACCCGAATGAAATTACTTTTCAGTTGTGGAAATTAAAAAAAAACATTTCGCAAACAAATGTCATCATAAGTTTGCTGACTCAATTGTGATTGTGTGCCATGCGACGATTTTGCAAACAAAAACAACAAAAAAATAAATAAAATAAAATAAAAACGAAAAACTGTGGGCACTTGCGTGCCGTACTTCACTGTTGTCCACAGCTCACATTTGTGGGACTAATTTCAGCAGTTCAACCCACTTTTCTGCTCCAAGCGTGAAAGCGTTTGCGTCCAGATGCCGCCCGACGCAGGTTCTTCTTCAAGCGAACTTTATTGCCACATCTTTGTAGTGTTGGTAAGTGGATAAGGGGTTTACTAGACAGGGCTAGTTTTCGGGGGCGGCAGCCCTTGGTCGGGAAAAACCTGAACGTAGAACCGGCTGCCATGGGAATGTAGTGTTGGGAACTTAGTATTCGCCGATTCAAGCGGTACATATCTCATGGGCCTTCATTTGTTATTTAAACAATATGGCCCAGGGAGTATGAAAACATTTAGAAATTTTAAATAACCGGAAGAGATTTTTGCTAAGCTCCCTCCTTCAAGATGCAATTTGTGGATTTGTCCAGATTTCTCAATTTTCCTTGCTATGTGTTTTGTGGTGAAACATTTTTCCACTGGTAATTAATCATTTGCCAGCAAGCTGAAACGCAAACGGAGTAAGAAAGGTGCATTTGAAAAGGATTGGGAAAGGAAAAGGTTTAAAATAAGCTAGCAATAGGTTAATGGAAGCAAACATTTAAATTCACAACACATGCAAATTGTTAAAGAAGAATGTTGTCTATGGCTGGCTCAATTTGTACACTGTACACTGTGGATTAACTGACATTGTCATACGAAGCGATATCTTAACACACTCTCTCTGGCGCAACGGGAAATGTGTACAAATTTTGCGTAGCTCTCGGCGCTTGCATAACTAAATACCTGTTTTGCTTGCTTAGCTACAATTCGATGTTGTTTCTTCGGTTGATACTTCTTTTTTTCATTTATTTAGTTTTCGATTCAAACCAAATTAAAAAAAATCGTACGCCCCCGGGTGGGCTCGAACCACCAACCTTTCGGTTAACAGCCGAACGCGCTAGCCAATTGCGCCACGGAGGCAGTTATTTACTTATAGTCAAAGTTACTACTTCAGTACCGCTTGTCTGTGTGTATGCTGTATTTACGCTTAGTGAAACGTTAATGCGTTGTTAGTGCACGCGATATTGACTACAGTTCAATAAGAAGGTAGTAAAGACGATGCGAAAAGTATGAAAAACGGATTTTTATTACTTTTACTGCTGTTTTTTTCTTTAACTAAAAGGTGCAACTAGGGTTATTGTGATGGAGATAAAAGGCGTTTCTTGGGAATTTGCTGAAACAAAAATTCTTTATTGAATATTAACAAATTTGGTAATTTTACAGTAGTTTTCTGCCAGGACAATTAGTGCTGATCAATTTTTTCCTTAAATCGAGTACTAAACCAATGATTTATTTTTCAATTAAATCAAAAAACATATATATATATACATACATATGTATATATACTAAAAATGTGTCGCTTGATTGAAGTAATGTAAAATTTTTTTATATGGAAGAAAACACCCAACACCGTCAGCAGAAAAATTTTTCAAAAATCAACGTAATTTTTCACTTGAGTCACTTGAAACTTCCACTTTGCGCAACAAAATTCAATGGACTAAAAAAAGGGAATAAACTCTGATTACAAAGTTTGAAATTTTGATGAAAATTTTCCCAATTATATAAAATTTCTACAAAGTTTGAAACTTGCGTTCTATGGTTTTTGTTTTAGTTGTATAAAAAAAAATTAATTGAAATTAAAAAATTAAAATAAACAAATATTCACTATTTGTCAATATGTGGTGTACATTTGCTTTTGACGCTTACTGGATATATATATAAATTCAATTGATACTCAATTGGGTTGTTTGGTCTCGGTCTCAATAACTTCATATTTTCTCTGCAGAAATGGTGTTTTTATTTCATGTTCAAAAGGTTCCTCAGGAGCCTGTTGAGGGATTAGTGGAGAGATGGAAACTTTTCTTCATGTTTGATCTGTAATTTTTTTCTTTGCTTGCTCTAATCATCTAATGCCTACTCTAATCATCTATTATAAATGGAGAATAAAAAAATGAATGGAGGGAACATTTCTAGAGGAAAAGTTTAGTAGAGCTCTGTGAAAGCACGGAAATCATGTACCGATACGCCTAAGATATTCAATCTCTTTAAGTTGAATAAATATGCTAGTATTTTTATAGATACACCTATATTTTTATTAATATTAATTTTACTACTTAAAATTAAAAATTACTAAAAAATCGTTTTTGTGGCCCATGAGGGGATCGAACCCGCGACCTTCGCGTTATTAGCACGACGCTCTAACCAACTGAGCTAATGGGCCAGATATTAGAATAATGTCAAAATACCATTATAAGCGCGCATGGGAAATGTATGCAAGAGAGCTGCAACTTAAATAAGTAAACCAATAGTCCAGAGATGAAAAATCGTACAGGTTAGTCTGTTAGTAACTAACAGCGTCCTACACTTTTAGTTAATCGTCAATATGTATTCAAACGATATCAAACTAAAAGTATCCAGTAAAGGCAGCTCAAAGCAAAAGCCAATTACAAATAATCATCAGGCTGCAAAGTACATAAATACATATACAACAACAACCCCTATAAAATGCCAAAGAGACACCACCACAGAGCATCGATACAAATGAACATTGCCATAATATTAGCTCCACAAAAACAATAAATTCTCAAAACATTGTTTTGGTTGTTTGTCGATGATAGCGGCGGCGCTCTTCCACTAATTTACATTTGTTGTTGCTCACAAGAGAATAAAATGTGCTAAAGCAGCACTAATATAAATACATGCAACAATAACACGAACCAATCGAGAAAAATAAGTGAGTTTAACAACAACGACAATTCGTGTATGTCAGACAAAAGCTGAGTAGGAGCGACAAACACAGAGAACAGAAAACAAATAACAAACAGTGAGTTATAATAGCAAAAAAGGGAAATCGCAAGCCAACACCAAAGAACATACCTACAATATATGTACGTATGTATGTATATGTAATTTCTTCCAATTTACCTTCTGTGGTCAGCTGCCGCCATCAAAGCGAGCGAATACGCGCCAAATGGTGCGCCAAGCAGTTAAGAGTGTGTGATAGCGTGCCGCTACTTGTTCAGTTGTTGCCCTGCACTTATTGGCTGCTCGCCTGGTATTTTCGCTTAAACATTTCTTGCTCTTTTTTGTATGGCTGCTACGACGGACGCGAAAGTGTAGCAAAGTAGCAGGACTGGCTGGCGTGCTGAAGGGATTCTGCTACTGTGAAGCCACAACGGAGTTCAGCTGAAAAATGGTACGAGGGAAGAAAAAGAGTATTTTTTTGGTGCAGCAAATTAAGCGAAATTTTTGAAAAGAAGGAAGAAATAAATTCTCATGCATGGGTGCTGCTGCTCTAAGAGGTATTCAATTTTACCTACCACTACCATAACGGAATGTGTGGTGGCGTTGGTTTTGTATGGTTAAGCCCCGTTTCGAAAAAGTAGTTAACTGTGATTTTGAAGTCACATTCGTAGCAGTGCATCATGATTTGCAGAAAGTGCCCAATAGTAGTAGTTAATAAAAATTGGCTTGAAGCTTCCCTTAAGTGCTTAAGTGCACACTTTAACACTTCATATGAGTTGGTGGCACAAGATAAGTTCGCTGAAAGCACTCTTCTTTTAAATGCTTTAAGTTAAAAAGGCGCTTTTTCATAGCGGTGTTGCCCTTTAGCGAAGAGCGCTTCCTACAAAAGTGCTTTTGCCACACTTTGAAGGTCAAGCGGATGAAAAAGAGATTGTGTGCTTGAATTACGTACTCTTTCTGTCGATTGATTGATAAAATAGAATTTTGTGATTAACTCTTTTTACGATTTTACTTTTTAATTTTTAAAGGTTGCATAACTTTTTCATATTTCACTAAGTTGTAAAAAAATGAGGTTGTCTGTAAAGTCAGTTCACTGGCGATAGATAGTTGAACGTGACAACGTCATAAAAAAATACTGATGGAATGGTTGTATTTTTCAAAAGAAAATTTTAATTTTATTTGTTTGATAGATATTTTGTATGGATAAAGAGAAGGAGGTAAATGGAATCGCAATGGAATTGATCAAGTTACATTTATTTGTACGCATAAATACAATTATGTAAATTTTTTTTTACAATGTACATAGTTTTTACAAGTATGAATGTGCGTTGAGCAATTGTTTTACAACTGTTAAACATGTGTGCTATTTTTGCAAGTTTAAAACATGTTTGATATGTAACTTCTTACTATTTGTGTTATTCTGTTGAGCATAGGATGATGATAAGTAAAGTAGGAAATGAAAGAGAGTGTCTCGAGTGTAATGTGTCTTGAAAAAGTTAAATCGAAGGTGGTGCCTCTTAGTGTTGTTGACTTATTACGTCTGATACACAATCGACATTGAACATGTCGTTCATAAATTTGATAAATGTTTCGTCATTTTAAGTGACCACAAAGAAGAATTGGTACATCGGTATCAACTTCCATGATGGGATGCACTGGGATGGCTGTTGTAAACATACCAAAATAGTGGTTGATGCAGCAGAACACTGATGTTAGAGATATTTGCTCCAGGATGAATTTAAACTGCGCCAAGAACCATTTTAAACGTGGTATCAGCGGTGAAGCATTTGACTTCTGCCAAGCAAACGTCACCAGTGTTTCTAATAAGGCGGGTTGTATTCGACAGTTCAACGTTGACAATTTTGGCCGTCGATGATAACTTTCTATAAATTGCCACTCCATCTGCTGCGTTTGTTTCAGAATCTGATCGATTATTCTGCCGGGTTACACATTAAAAATTTTCAATTGTAATTGGATCACAAATGTCACGCATCCACGTTTCAGTCAGAATCGAATAATTAGACCTTGGAATTACTGTGTCCTGTTCAATATCTGCAAAGTGAGCTGGCAAACACTGTGAATTAAGGTTCGTTATTAGAGTTTGTCCTGCATTGTTTGAGTCATTACCGAATTGTACTGCAGTATCAGTAATTGTTCGAAGTATGTGACCACGAAGTCGAATGTACTCGTAACGGATATCTCTTGTTGTCTGTGAATCGTTTCCCGTGTTTAAAGCGAAATGGAGCATCTTTTTCAGTGATAATATGCAGGCCTTCTATACTTGTTACCCGACTCAGCGCCACGTACAAAAACTGTTGCGGTTGCTTGGATGAGTATTTATAAACAATGACAGCAAACGTCCCACCTTGTGACTTGTGAATAGTGATGGCACAAGCAGGAATGCAAGTAAACTGTTTTCGTTTGCATTTTATAGTTTTTGTTAGTGTAATGGTTACTATTTTCTTATCAACTGGTACCCAGTTTGTAGACAAAGTGTTTTGCTTGTTTTGCACGTGAGGTCGACATTTAACTTTTGCTCTGGTTCCTGTTGTTTCTTCTGGAAACTCGCACCATAAAGTAACAATTTCTTCCCTAACTGCTGGCGAAGTTGTACTGGTCGATGGTCCTGCTTCTGCAGAATTGTCATCTACATTTGACTGCTGACGTTCGATATGTCGCAAGACACCAATTGCTCCATTTACCAACCCGTAAGCGACATCTATGTTAGAAGTTATCATGTAGGAATATCCTTCTGTCAAAGGCAGCAGGTACCGTAATCCATCGGTTTCTGCCACTGTCATCTTGTGTAGTTTACCTTGGTACTGTCTCTTCTCTTTTTCACTTGAATAACCAAGCATAACATCATGTGCGAGACAGTTGTATGCATTTAGAATTGCGCTTCGGTTCTACGAATCCACTTCATTGTTACTATAATACAGGCTGACAGCATTAGGCACGTTTTCCTTGCACCAAGCGTGAGTTTTATGTCTGGACTCAATAAGGGAGATATTATCGTTGCTTAGTTGAAGTCCATCAAGCCTTAAATGGAACGCCTCAGAGCAATGAAATGAAATAAAATAAAACATAAACGAAAAGAAAAAAAAAATAAATATATATATTGTACATATAATATATACATACATATATTAAATTAAAAAAAAAAATAATAAAAAAAAATAACATTAAATAAAACAAAATAAAATTAAATCCACCTATCAATCAATCCAATTATTTAAATCAAATTCAATTAAATGTAAATTTTTTTATTAAATGTTTAACTAGCATTAGATAGTTTGATTTAATCGGTATTTTCTACATATTTATTCTTTGTTTTTGTTTAAAATTAAATTTTTTGAAATTACTGATCAAGTTTAATCACAATGAATAAAAAATATTTTGTATGTAAATTTAATATTTTAGTATTATTTGGTATTATTCAGAATATTTTAATTTTTTAATTATTAAACGATTTTTTATTAGATTTGGGAAAACCAAACCAGGAATTTTTCGAAGCAGGGCTTCGGAGTATAGTAGAGCTAAGGAGCAAAAAGAGGAAAGAGCTAAGGGACGGAAAATTTTAGTCGGAGCAGAGCTGGAACATAAAGCTAAAAAAATTCATTAAGCTCTTTAGCTCAATAAACGAAAAATTTAAGCAAATAAATTCGTTGATTTTTTTCACAATAACGAATCTAAAACATTGTTGCTAAAATGCAGTAGAACGTAAACAATTTCCGCAATAAATTTTTTCTTTTACAAAGTGAGCCAGAAATTGTCAGCTTGAAATGCAACCCAAGAAGCAGAAGATTTTGAATGCCATTTGAAACTGATTGCAAACCGTAGATATCTTTCCAAAACTACAGTGTCAGGAGAGAGAGTTTCGAAAGAAAGATCGATATAACACATGGGCTGAAAAGTCCCGGGCTTAAGGTTAGTGCTAACTGAGAAAGAGGTGCAATTTTTTTTGCAATTTCTTTTTGCGCGTTTCACCGAGTTTCAAAACATTGTGGACAAACATTTTTTTAATTATTTTTAATATTTTTTTTTTTGACATTTTATATAATTCATATTTTTTTAATAAACATTTACATTTGTATACCTATGAAATGATACTTTTTTCAATTTCAAACGTTTTTTAACAAAAAATGGTTACAAATTTAATCTTAAAAACAATAGCCATCGCTAGCATTTTTCCCATCTCTCAGGCAATTTGTGGATGTTGCGCCATAAAAATTGTCCGTCTTTGGCCGCAAATCAATCATCGAGCCATTTTTTGGCTTCTTCCTGAGAATTGAAGCGCTCCTCGGAAAGTGCGTGGCCCATCGATGCAAACAAATGATAATCGGAAGGCGCCAGGTCTGGTGAGTAAGCCGCATGCAGCAGTGGTTCCCAAGCGTACGTCTCCACCAATTCCTGGGACGCTCATGTTCGATGTGGCGGTGCATTTGGCGATGCATTGTCATCAAGAAAAATTACTTTGTGACGCCGATCGGCATATTCTGGGCGTTTTCGGTGTAAAGCGCTGTTCAAATCGGCCAATTGTCGTTGGTAGCGTGCATCGTCAACTGTTTCACCTGGTTTTAATAGCGCGTACCAAATCATACCGCGCTGACCCCAGAAAACACACAGCATTGCCTTGCGGCCGAAGCGATTTGGTTTGGCTGTTGTTTTTGGCTTGTGGCCGGGCGGACCTTACGATCGTTTACGCTTGGGATTGGAGAAATGCACCCATTTTTTATCACCCGTAACGATTCGATGCAAAAAATACTTCCTTTGAACCGGGAGAGCAGCATTTCGCAAGTGGTTTCACGATGTCGGCAAATCGTAGTTTGAAGGCACGAAATTCGACATTGTTAAGAGCGACAAAAATGCATTGTTGTATGAAACGTAACAATGAACTGAATATTGTTGACTGATGACAGACGAAAAAAACAAGACATTTGGGAAGGTTTAAAAATACTCCTAGCGACATCTATGGACTAATAGCTGAAAGTCTCACTTCCTAGGTATATACCTGGTATGTATTTAAAAAATTTGTTTTCGCCAATACTAGAGTAAATTTAATACTAAAAATATTAGCTCATGATTTCGTTATTTGAAGCATCATCCCTTATTTTCCAAGAGAAACTTAGCTTCCTCCATTTAATTTCAGAAATTTCTGCTTTAAAATTTTAATTTCATGTTCTTACAATTTTATATTTTACACATTTAATAATACAATATTAGTTCACTTTAAAAAACTTGTGTTAAAAATTTCCTCCACAAAATGCAATATATTTTTAGTTAAAAAATTTTAGCCCATTTAACCGTATTTCAAAAATGTTTAGTTTAGAATTTCATAGTTGAATATTTTCTATGCTTATATGCAAGTAATTAAGAAGGTTTCTTTCAACTGCAAATTTGAAGTCTGTTTCTTTTCTGCCTTAAAAATTAATTTTTTATGTTTTTATAAACTCTTACAATATTTCTCTTAACTTTATTCATACTTGGTCAAAAGTTGTATACGAATTGCTTTTATATACTACTCTTTTTTTAAACTCATATTTTGTTGAAACAGAGTCATTTCTATTTAGTCGACTTTAGTTTTAAGAGAACATATTTTCTGTGCATTATTGTTTTTTTATCATGCCCTGAGTACTTTTCTTGGCGCACTTTTCACACTTTATCACATTTACATGATGTTTGCTCAATGCCTGCGCTTACTTAAGAGTGCGCGCACTAGTTTTTCGTTGCGTTCGAAATAAAATGTTTACTCTACATTTTTGTGTCGTCTTACCCACTTATGTGTATATATTTTATTTTCCCTTAAGTAGCAAATTTTTTCGTAGTCAATGCCAGCGCAATCTCAATCGGATCTCTTTGATTTGAATGTAACTCTGTTGTTTCTACGCTTCATTTGCGGGTTGACTGTTAGAGGCCGACGAACCTCTTCGCTTCAACAATAACAACGCATGTACGCCATCTCTTGATTACCAAACATTCCCTCTTTGTATGCGGCGGGTCGTTTGTAAAATTTAAATGATTTGATGAATTGATTTGTTTGATATACATTTTTTATTTATTATTTTTCTATTTCTTTACTTTATTTTATTGCAAATTACAAAGTTAGTTAGTTTTTTGCTTTATTTGAATTCTCATAAACAATAATTCTCTTCAAAGCATCCGTAATTAATTAGCGCAGGTTCTTTGCCTAAGAGATGAATATAATTTTTACAGTGAAAGAGGCCACCTTGCGCGCCTCCAGGTTCGCTTAGATTGCTGACAAACAAAATTTAAGCATTTTTACTAGGGCAACAGAAAATTTAGCAAGAGCCGTGTTGTGCCTCTTAGGTGAAATTTTTATTAGTAGGTATACTCATACTTTACTTGTATAAACTCATTTATATACATATATACCTGGTTTTAGGGATGCACTAAAGCGAAAATGTAAATAAATGAAAATAAATTCTCTTGCGAATGGGAATGTTTATGCTGTTATAATAACAACAACAACTATATTCAAGTGAGTATTACAAATTTTGAAGTGACTGAACAACTCGAAAGTAAAAAGTTATTATTTCTCGATAACAATGTATCTGTAATAACAAAGCGTAGTATAAGAATTAAAAAAAAAAGTATGGCAATAAAAGCCTTTTTGGAGAAACTAACATTTTAATTGAGACTTTATGTTAAAAAAAAATCATGAAGGTAACAACTAATTATGAAGGTAGGTAACAACTAATTTTGCTACATCTGCGATATTCTTATAAGGGTTTGTGTTGTTAATTTTAACACTCTGATCTACTTGGATCTACTTGGATCTTGATATATGGATCTTGATATCACTTTGAAGTTTTTATTTTCGAACAAAAAACGTAAACGCAAATTTAAAAATATTGATTAAATAAATTCCTTTTTTCACAAATTGTAGAGTGGCGTAACTTCTCAGACCATATTTATAGTCTGCAAAAATCCGAACAGAATGTTTTATTCAATTGTTTATAAAAGCAACAGGTACGGGGGGCGCAAAATTAAACACCCTATCAGAAGATTTATAATTTTTGCAAATGGCAGCCTATGTCAATCAGATCCGACACTTGTGAACTAGACAGCTGGAGTATATAAACAGACAGGCAACGGCGCACGTAAAGTGCAAAATAAAGGCTTCCATCACTCAAATTCCTTTTTTTTACTTGGTAAAAAAGTTATTTAAAAACAAAATTGGTTGATTAATTTCGCGCCCCCTTTACATTTGAAAAACACGTCTTTACATTACAGATTAGTGAGGTGTTTCGAACTCATTATTTTTCTTTTTTGTGTGAAAATTATGTCTCGTCTTCCATTTTCAAATTTCGATAAGGTTTCCATGCAACTCAAGTAGTTGATGGCAATAGCGTAGAGCAGGTTGTTGTTGTTGTAGCAGATTACAAAAGCCTGTCAGTGCGTTGTAGTTACCGAACGCCTTCGTCTGACTCACCTAACAGTAGACCTAGAAAACGTGCTGTTTCGACAAGTTGGGTCCAGAGAGAGAGCGAGAGGGATCTTAGGTGAGTACGTTTGATGGGGCATGTGAAAAGGGGGTTAGTGTCGTGCGGTGTACCTTCACATGCTAAACATACAATATATTCGGTGTGTCGGCGTCGATTCTAGACAAGTAAGAGTCTAACCTGCTACAGTATCTAGAACGCGGTTGGGTCAAATTTAGGCGGGTTTCGCGGGCCAGCTGAAGCTCTTCGTATGCAATATTTGGTGGTTGGTCGGGAGCTTAGGAAGGTGTTAAGTATCAACCGAGAAATGTCTTCTCATGTTTGTCTGCATACTGTAAACTAGCCTTGTCTAGTGCACCGTACTTTAGTGCTGCAGGCAGAGTATTATTCCTCATTTTATCTATTATGTTTTGGCCTTTTTTCTTCAGCAGCCGCACGAAGCGAGCAAGAAAGGTGATAACCAGGCCAACTCAAAATATGCACTCAAAAGGCCTCTTCGATGAAGCGACTGGTACAAAGAAACATTTTTTCGTAGCGTTAGAAGCACTAAATCAGTATTACTAAGACCGCGTCCATACAGGGAAACATTTGTTGCATAAACCCATTACTTGTGATACTCTTGCACTTTTGCCCTGTCAACAACCTTTGTGTTCACGTTCCTCTGAATGCGTTTGTTGGCTGTAGCCCAAAAACTAAGCAATTATCGGCAACGATGTTGCCGATAGGGAAGTTGAAGCAATTAAGGTCTCTCTGTATGCACGCGGCCTAATAAAACTCTCTTGAAAGAGAGTTCGCAGCATTGAAAATAATGAGTTATATTTTTAAGGTATCAAACAACTCTTGAGTCCCAAGTATATTTTTCAAAATTATACAATAAAAACACAGACTGGAAAATGTTCCGAGAAACCTGTTAAAAGCGCAATTGACTGCATTGGACCGCTTAAAACTGAAGAACAAATCGACGGCGCTATTGCGTTTTTCACCAATACAATCATTCACGCACTAACTTTATCAACATCAACAGTCAACCACACAAATAAAAAAAAAATATTTTCCGGACTAGATTAGACACGAGATAAGACTTAAAAGAAAACTAAGGAAACAATGGCAAGCAACAAGACATCCAGACGACAAAACGAGCTTAAATAAAATGAGACTAAATAAAAAGCTACAATCTTATCTGGCAAGTTTAGACTCTACAAAAAATGACAAATTCTCACTATTGAAAGCGACGAAGAACATTAACAAAACAACACTTCACCAACATGCAATTCTTACCGAAAATAATACGTGGGCTAAAACACATTTGGATAAAGCTTGCACACTTGCAAAATACTTTAAAAATACCTTCTACAATTCAAAAAATAGGCAACAATACATTTGAATGCAAAGAAAGGAAACATCAGAAAAGTGACCATACATGATATACTGACAAAAATTAAAAACGTAAACAAGAAAAAATCTCCAGGCTTCGACAGAATTAATGGACAAATTATAGGCAATCTACCCGACAATGGAATTAAATATCTAAGGAAGATATTTAAATCGTCAATACTTTTTGTAGCTCTCGATGCGTTTCAGCCGCCGTTTTTTTCGAATGAAAGAGGAAAATCAACACTTCCTGCAAATGAGGATTATTTGGCACAAAATCAGACATTTTCACAAAACCAAAAGTATATGATACCAAAACAAAATCACTAATGTGTCGAAGCAGTTTGTTTGCCATATGTCTAAGCTTGGTTTATGACGTTTAGGTTATGTTAGAATCGACTAGCACACACTGCTGGCGGCATCTATTGACAAACAGCGGGAACTTAGATGCGCAATAATTTTTGTCCGTTAGTCTAACGTCGTCGTAGACAAATTGTACGAAACTCTAAGATTTGACGTTACGAGTGTATTCGGTGAATGCTACTTTATGAATTTCGAATGTACTTTCGGAGCTATTCGAATTGCATGATTATATATAGTTTCTTAGTTTCTACGAAAATCAGGGCTGGTTATTTCCCTTATTTACTGCTGCTTGCAAATTAAAATTCGTCCTCGTTAGTATTTCCATTTTAATATTTTTAATATTCTTAAGTTCATTCAATAATTTGTTAATTTTCATGATTGCATTTTACGCTCAATAATAACCTAATCTACAAGACTATTAATCGACTTGTGATTTTTTGTGTGCAAAATACTCAAGGATCAATAACCTATGCGAATATTTCGCGAAAATTATCAGCAACTATGATATTTTTTGCCAATAATGTCGTCATGGCTATTCGCTCTCATTGTTGTTTTTGCTTCCATTTGTGTTCGATTGTTTTTTTTTTGTTATCTTTACTCTAAATCCTTTTTCATCAATTTGCCAGTCAATATGATTTGTTGCGGGTGTCTGTTTGTTTGGCATTTTGATTCGTTTCGTCGTTGAACTTTGACAAGGCCACCAAGCAGCATTTAGACAATGGCAGTCAGACGTGCAAGCCTTTAATGGCTTTTGCAAATGTAAGGTAAACAAAAAATTAAAAAAAATTATACACATGCCATACTAGACTACACTTCCACGCTACTTCAACACCACGCTTTTAGTTCTTTCTTTGCTCACATCGTTCACAACTCTTTGCGCGCCCAAGACTCTTTAGCTATGTGGCGTGTCACAGAGTGCGCAAATTTGTTTTTAATTTTGTATACAAAAGTGTAGTGGTGCAGAATAAGAAAGACGGAGATGCCGCAAACTAAAAGAAAAGAATTAAAAAAATAAATAAAAACCCAAAATAAAAAAAAAAATAAAATGAAGCCTTTAACACCTATGTATGTCGCCGCTCTTACCTGGCGCACAAGTTAAAGTGTCGAGTGTCGATCACTTGAGGAAAGCGGCAATTCATGCTGTGAGGATGTGTTGCAAATGATTATGTTTACAAGCAAGAGTTTTGCAGTGTCAACCTGAACTGTGGAGCTAAAAATATTTGTCACGCAAGAGTTACAGTTTTTTTATTTATTGTTATTTTATGGATGCCTTGAATGCCATGCGACTCAGAAAGTTTTTGCAATCATAAAACAGCTGAGAAGCGAGGTATTTTTTAAGGGGTTACATACGTTCAGAATTTTCAAAAAATCTATTTTTTTTTTGTACAGATTATTATTCTTCATAGTTTTAGGCGTATTTCTGTGGAAGTCGATTGTAAAAATTCCACATAGTTACAAAGTTGTGTTAGAAAATGCCCGACGAGAGTTTGATGCGCACAGGTAGCTGTACTTCGTTTGAGGCAGCGAAAATGCACTTGAAAGTGAAAATTCGTTTTTCTCGAAACCACTTTTTCATATTTTTTTAAATATTTTTTAATATTTTTTGAAGCAGTTTTTTTTTAATATTAGAAAGTGTTTTCTCTATAGTCTGTCGAGCCGGATTGCTGCTATTTTCATTAGACAAATTTTATAAACATAATTAAAGTGTGACATTTACAACGTCAAACGCATACTTTTTTTAAAGTGCCGTAAATTGCAAAATTTTTCGAAATTCAAAAATCCGGCAACTTTATTGGACAAGAATTTTTTTACTATTTACAGATCCATCAACATTTCAAGGTGAAATGATGCAGACTGTGGAGCAACTTTTTTTTCATTGTATTTTGGGTCATGTTATTTTTTATGTACTAATTTTTGTAAAGACAAATTAAAATACATTTTTTTGTAAAGTTTAAGTACTAATAAACAATGTATACAGCTTTTTTAAATTTATTTCTATTGTTATCCCTTCTAAAAACATTTTTTCTTTTAGCGTATTTTTATCGCTAAAAGGAAGTGTGCAACCCTTTAGATATTTCTTCAAACTCAGATATTTTAATATATAATTTTACACTCCTATTGCCTTTGGTTCAGCTTCGACTAACCGTTTTTTTGTCTGCAAACAGTTATTTAGTGAACCTCATATTCTTACTTGAAACTTTCGGGCTTCTCATTTTTGGTATTTCCACTTTTGCTAGGGCGAAATTTACCTATCCTTCATTTCAGTCTACTATTTCACAAAAATTAGAGCATTCAGAGCTTAATATAAGGAATGAAGAAGCTCTCTCTCTCAAAGACAATGGCTGTAAGAGGAAAAAAAATTGTGACCGTCGAAACTGTGCAAGTGAAAGCCACACAAATTCTGTAGGCGCTGAGAGAATAAGACTTCCAGCACTATTTCGAAAAATTCAAGTTTGTTAGAGATAGAGAAGAAGTGTATACTCAAAGTGCTAATGACTAAATGTGTCTTAGACGAAGTAAATATTTTATAGCTTAGAGCTGATTTGTCATAAAATCTCCACAGTACCAGGTGATTTTATCTGAAGTGCCAATCGAATGTAGAGCTAATCTAAATGAGCTGTCTAAGCGGCGTACCACGAATGTTGTTTGGGACTCTGGATAACAGATACATTTTTGAAAATTGCATCGCGGATCAGCTGGCTAGGGGGGGCACTGATCTTAAATCAGTAAATTCTGCAGAATTTTTCTTAAGGGGACCCGGTGCTCTAGAAATTTGAAAAAATCGATTTTTTTTTCTCGATATTTCGAAAGTTTAGTATCTCAAGAATATACTGTGAAATTTGCATGCGGAGATTCCTAACATTAGAGCTTCTACAGCTCATTAACTAGCGAGAGAGCTTTGCGCGCTGCTGTACCTCGAACTTTAAACTCATTTATTTCGAAACGGCTTTTTTCGGTCTGGTGTTGTCAAAAACAAAAAAAAATCTATTCAACCGAATCGTCTGAAATTTTAATATGTTGTTCACAACATCAATGGTTATCGCCCGTACTAGAATCCTTTTATTATTTCACTTATTTCCTATTTTTTTTATTAAAAAACTGGAAAACAAACCGATTTTTAGAGTGTCAAATTTAAAACGCCGCCATTTTGTGAAAATTTTTTTTTCTAGTAACGGGACATAGCTACAGTTATACTAGTTATTAATTGTTGTGGTTTTTGTGATCAGTTAAATAGAAAAGCCAAAATGGACAACACCGTCCAGGTCCAATTTTTCGGAAGTGTCGACTTCAGCGCCATTTTGTAGAATTATTAAAACTAAAAAAAAATGTTTTCATTTTTAAATGTAAAAGAAGTTAAGTTAAAAGCCTAAAAAATTTAAATACCGTTTCTCGTTTTTTTTTTTATTGTAAAAAAAAATTTCTGAAAATACCCTAATTTCCGAACTCTAGACCACCGGGACCCCTTAATTCTCCAGTAAGCTGTGGGGCAGGTTGGTCCATATCATTCAAGCCAATAGTAGATGCACCATGGAGATACCTGAACAGGTCTGATCAGAAGGAATGAGCACAGAACTTGGTTCCTCGCCTTCCATCAATGGAATCTTTGGTATTATACCATCTCCAAGCACTGCCTAATGCAAACACATGGGAAGTATATTGGAACGTGACATCGCTGTTAAACTTTATATCCTTTGGTGTCTGGCAGATTTAGAATATGCAGTCATCCACAACTTCCTATTTACTAGAGATACGAAGTGGTATCACCACATTGAGAATTAGAGGGGGAACTTAAGCTCAAACCAGTAATATCATAACGGGCCTCCAGGCCTATGGAGAGTGGCAACCACGAATCCTAACCGAAGTTAGTCTAAAGCTGGTTCAGTAAAGAAATTAATGTTCGGCAATCGACCGTAGGATGCAGCTCCGCTAGGCTTAAGTCTGTGATCAACTAATTTTGGTCACAGAAGCACGGACCTGTTTGCAACTCCTATCGGCAGTCTGAAATGTTTCGTGATGAAACACACACCGTCATGACAAAGTTCTGCTTACGTTGGACTAATGTGATTTTCGGGCTATCGTTGGCCTAAACAAGGTATTCATGGCCCTGCATTCGAAATCGAAGTACTCCACCTCAAAGTAATTGAGATAAGAGACTCGGTTTTATGTGAAATGTGTCTAGAAGACGACGAGTCTCCACTCTTTTGTATGTCTGAATGTGCAGTTTTCGAGCGGATAAGGTACATGAACTACGTCAGGACTTTCCTCACGGATATGCATCTCATGGCGTGCAACCCAATAAACTTTCTTCATTTTACAAACGCGACGCTACGTCTGGTTGAGCTTCAGAGTCTTTGGGAGCCTTGGGAGACGTGGTTGGCCAGGACAGTGAATCATTAATCGGTCTGGACTGATTGCTTGGCAAGTGGAAAGCCGTTTTGCGAGATACAGTGGACAAACGCTTGCGACTGTGAGTCGCACCCGATCTCTAAATACAAAACTGTTTTGCAACATCAGTCTCACTATTGAATAGCGCCACCTGGTATACCGAAAAGCATTGAGGTTTTTGATTACATTTCGTTTTTGAAAAGCGGTTTGTCAGTGCACTACTGTTATGTAAGTTTGTAGCGTGCACAAGGATCACCATACATACACAAATCTACCTATTTATACCGACATCTTAGTTGCTCTTTTTTATGAAAAAAAAAAATAATAAATTTTGCGTTTTTATTTTTAAGCTTACACAGCTGTCTCTACACCTTCGCTGTCTATGAATTGGTAATATTTTATGCCACGCGCGCTGTTCGCCCAGCCATCGGCATGAGTTGGTTCGAGTTTGATTTGTTTAACCCACTTTCGTAGAAAGAAATCTTCTCTGTAGTCGCTACTCATCAGCTAAAAGTCAACAGCCAAATAATCGTGGCTTTCTATGCCGTCGCAGCGTAAAGAAAAAAGCCCTCATACTCGTATATAATCCACTTCGAACAGAAGAAGCTGAAATTTGCGCGCCCACTTTGTCTGCCACATGCTTCCTTCCGTTGCTTACTTATCCTGTGGCGCCCTTGCCATTAATGTAACCAAATCGGTTCGAAGGTTCGTCGGTTGGTTGTTAGTTAGTTCGTTGCTCCAACTCGGCTTGCTGCTGTGCTTCGCTGATAGTGCTTTAGGTTGGTCGTGTGCTTGAATGTTTGGCTGGTTTGTAGTTCGCTCCAATTTACTGGCACAGGTTATGTTGTTTGTCTGCATTGTTAGTCTGCTTTCAGGCGCGTCGCAGTTACATTTCGACTGTTGTGCGGTGCAGACGACAATGTGAGAATGGCGCCAATCACTGAAAGTTCTTAAAAACGAGAAATAACGGTTTGTGCTTACGGTCTTTACTTTAAACCTGTCCACTTCCGTTGTAAGCGATTGTGCGTGTTAAATTAGCATTAAACTACAGTTATTAAACGCGTTATTAATTTAAAGTGTTATTTCCGCGCTCTGCTTTTTCTCAAACTTGCTAACGTGTGTTCGACGCTTTTATAAAAAATAAAAAAAAGGGGAAAATTACCTACAAAAAAGTGCTTACATCTTCAAAATTCACCTACTACCGGTTTGATAAAATTTAAATTTTTTTGTACCGCCATCGCGTGTATTTAAATTGTTTGCCTGCGCTTTGTTTTAAATTTAGCACCTTCGCTTCGTTTCGTGCCCGTTTTAATAAATGAAATTTATTTATGCAATTCTCGTTCGTTCTACGTATAACTTTACGTACTTTACATTTTGAGTTTTTGCGGTGCGAGATTTTGTTGGCGCATTCCTTTGGTGCGCGTTGCTGTTTTGTATCGTGTGCAAATTTGTATAACTCAATTTTTTTATATATTTTTTTTTGTTGTTTTTACTCGATGGAAATATGAAATACGTATACAGCTATGTTGGTGTTGTTGCTACTGTAGCAAGTGTTTTGCGAGCGCTTTCACCGGCTACCAAAATCAACTCCTTTGCTCGTTAAATGCTGCTCGCCAGCTTTGGGTGTATTTATTTATGATTTATATGGCTTATGGAGTTTAATAAGTCAGCGGCGAAATTATAGCATACATACGGGTGTGAAAGCTTTGAAAATGGCGCGGTAAATACCTTGAGGTGTTTCCAATATAAATTTTAATACAAAAATACGTTTTTATTGTGTAATCTACGGCACATATAAATGACAGCTAAATGAAATTCATTTCTATGGTCATAGCAAGAAAATCTGCTTTAGAAATAGGTTACTGCTTGACAAATTATTTGAATGAATACTTTAAAAAATATATGAAAATGGCATAAAATCGGTTTATCCGAAAATTATTTTCAAAAATTTCAGATGAACTATGTTATCCGAAGGGTTATACCAGTATTGGAAAACAAATTTGCATACTGCTTTTACTATTGCACCCCAAAAGAAATCCATGCATGTGTTATCCGGATTATCCGAGTTTTGTGTATATGTTGTTTTTATAAAAAATTTCAACAATATTCAATATTGTTTTTTGAATATGATATTGTTTGTTAGGATTATCAAAGTTTTGTGTAAGTTGGTTATCCGAAAATGATTACGTTTTTTTATTTAAATTTTAAATTAAGTTTTCCGAATTTTTTTAGTACTGATTTCATTATTGCATACCAAACGAAGTCCATGTTGTGTTATCCGGATTATCAAAGTTGTTTAATATGTGTGACAAAAATATTCAAACAATTTCAATATACATATATATATATTTTAATATGTTATTTGTTGTCTGGATAAGCCACGTTTAGTGTAAGTCGGTTATCCGATAACTATTTTAAATTGTTTGCAATAAATGATATTATCCGAAGAGTGATAACAGTACTGCAAAAATTTTTTATTACTTCATCCCAAAATAAGTCAATGTATGTGTTATCCGGATTATCCAAATTTTGTCCAAATACATTTGCAATATGTTTAATAAAAATATCCAAATTTTGTATAAATAAATTTGTAATATTATATGTTTGATACAAATATTCAAAAAATTACAATATTTTTTTTTAATATTTTCTTTGTTATTTATATTATCCATGTTTGGTGTGAATCGGTTATCGGTAATTAATTTAAATTATTTGCGATGAATTATGTTTTCCGAAGGGCAGTAACAGTATTAAGCAAGTTTTCTAATTCAAGATTTCATTATCGCATACCAAAAGAAGTCCATGTATGTGTTATACGGATTATCCAAGTTTTGTGTATATACATTTGTAATGATAAAAATATTCAAAAAATTTCAATATATATTTTTTGTTACCTGGATTAACCACGTTTGGTGTGAGTCAGTTATCCGATAATTATTTTAAGTTGTTTGCGATAAATTATGTTATCCGACGAGTGATACTGAGTACTAAACAACTTTTTAGTGCTCTTATTATTCCAATACATGTTTTCCGAAATTTTTTAGTACAGATTTCATTATTTCATACCAAAAGAAGTCCATCTATGTATTATCCGGATTACCCCAGTTTTGTGGAAAAAGGGTTATTTAAAAAAATGTTTTTAATATATTATTTGTCATCCGTATTAACAACGTTTTCTATAAAAATATCTAATAAAAATATTTAAGCAATTTAAATTATTTTATATTTGTTTGGTGCTCTTATAATGTAAAATTTACTTTCCAAAAGCATTCAGCTAATTTTTATATTTATATTTAGTACTTTTTTCTTAAGATTTTTTAGTGTTATGGTATAAGTATCCCCCGTTTTCCGAAAATATTCTCTAGCAAAAGTATTTAAACGATTTTACATTTGTTATGTGCTCTCTGGATTATATAGTTTTCTCGTAAAAACGAATATTAAAAATATTTAAGCTATTCTAATGCTTTCTTATATAGGTTTAACGTTATCCGAGTTATCCAAAATTTGTTTTCCAAAAATTTTGTGTATGTAAATGTTTTTTTTTACATTTACGATTAGCATATTTTTGTAGAGCTGTTTTAGTGCTATTTGTAGTAAGATACACAAGCGAAAAACACGTACGTGTTTTTCGGGTTATCCAGAGTTTCCTTTCTAAAAATATGCAATATTTTTTATATTTATTTTCATATATTTATATTTATTATATACATTACATTAATTATACATTTTTCTGGAGTACCTAGTGAGTGGTTCGCATTAAGGTCTGCCGAAGCAAACACGTACTTATAATATATGTTATCCAGTTTATCAAAGATGGTATCCGGATTATCCAGATTTTGTTTTCTACAAATATCCATAATTTTATTTTATTTTAATTATTAATATACATATATTTCTATAGCATTTTTTGTGCCAAAGAAGGCCAGTGTGTATTATCAAGTTTAAAAATTTTTTTCAAAAATATTTAAACAATTTTATTATATCTTTATAATGATTTTATGTTATATTGTTTAGTCAAATATTGATTTTCAAAAATATGCAATTTTTATTGTATATTATTTTATTTTATTTCATTTCATTTCATTTCATTTCATTTAATTCTATTTTATTTTATTTTATTATATTTTATTTTATTTTATTTTATTTTATTTTATTTTATTTTATTTTATTTTATTTTATTTTATTTTATTTTATTTTATTTTATTTTATTTTATTTTATTTTATTTTATTTTATTTTATTTTATTTTATTTTATTTTATTTTATTTTATTTTATTTTATTTTATTTTATTTTAATTTATTTTATTTTATTTTATCTTCTTTTATTTTATTTTATATTATTTAATTTAATTTTAATATATTTTATTTTATAAATTTATTTTATTATATTTTATTTTATTTTTTTATGTTGAGCATTGTTAAGAGTAAAAGAAAACTACTTATATGCTATCTGCTTTAACCAAGTTTTGTATTAAAAGGTTAAGTAAATACATTCAAATAATTCCACTATCTTCCTAGATTTGCAATTTATCATCTGCATTAATCTAAGCTGGTTTCCCAACAATATTCTATTAATTTTTCGTAATTTATACTGTTTCTACTCTACTAATGGCATTATGTATTTGCGGAAATCATATTTCATATATTTAGCCTCTCTTTATCCGCATGTCTCCTTCTCCTATGGCATATTTGCCATTACAATAAATGCAATTTTCTGCTTTAACGCCTTCGCAGTGAGCCGTTACCCTGTAGTTGGACAAACCAACTACAACAAAACAAATCAACAAAAGTCATTGAAAGCTGTTGGCAATGCTTGAAACGAAACAAAACTTACATTTTAATGCCGACAATAAGAAGAGAAAACAAAAGTGCTATAACATTTAAAGCTGCTCAATCCTATTATTCTAATACTTAACTGGACTTTGGCCACAAGGCGCTTGTGAAGTGTACTGAACTTCATTCACTTAAAATACTTTACATACTTTGCGGCTGCCGTCATAGCTTTGGTTCGCACGGCATTCACTTTCTCGTGTTAAATTCATTCGTGCAGCTTCAAAGTGGTGCCGTAGGGGGTGCTGCATTAATTAACTGCATTGCGGTAAATTGTAAATTTTAAAGAAGAATTTCGATGGAGGGACGTATGGAGTAGTTATGCATGCATACATATTTGTATGTATGTCTATGAATAAAATTGGAAATAAAATGGGCTTTCATGGATATATGCGCCTACTGTGGGCTCTGCTAAAATGCTGAGGTGAAACGTTCTAGATGAATTTTCTTATATGTTTTATATTTATTTTTTATTTAAATGTTAAAATAATTGGGGAAATTTCACTTTATTCGTGCAGAAACACCAAAATTATTTTTAATACTTTGCATACGCTTTTCGTTTAAGAATCGTCTGCTTCCTCTTTGCTCGTGTTTCCACTATATTTTTCCAGTACATTACCTCACCTGCTTTCTACATTTGTTCTACGTTCACACTTTTTTCGCAATTTAAATTATCTACGCGCTGATTTAACACTTCGCTGAATGTGTTAATTGCAAAATATTACCAACTTTTTAGCATTTGCCACATCGTTGAAAAATCCCTTCAACGCAAACGTAACTCCATATTTCAAACCTCTATCAATGCCTTCCTTTCATGGCCTCACTCTCTCACCCCTACCTAACAGGAGTACCTAGATGAGTGCCTTGCGAAAACTATAGTGTCTGGCTCAATGCTTTTGCTTTGCTTTGCTCTATTCACTTCGTTGCTTTTCCACATTCAACGACGACAAATTAATTAAAATTCATTTCAATTTCCTTTCAACGACTTTTTAGTACGCGTACTATGTGAGTCCTTTTTGTGTGTGTGCTAGTTGCTGCAAACTTTTACATTCGTTGGCGCACTCACTCGTCAGTGTGCTACAAGTTGGGGCTCATTCACGAATATTAAAATCTATGTAAATACCTATGTAAAATAAAATAAATATGTGACACATGCTTAGTTCTGCTGTAAGCCAAAGTTGGCTTTCCCTTTCATGACCTTTCAAGTGTCAGCTGTGTGAATTCTCATAATTTCGAACATTCAGCGAGACTTTTATTTTTGCTATAAATGAATAAACTTACAATGGATTTTAAAATGTTGGCATGTATAAGGGTGCTAGAGTTTGTGTCCTCTTTTCGATTTGCATAAATATTGAGATGGTTAAAAAATTTGTAATCTGAAATTTGAAACGCCATTCTTTCCATCCCACAATGTATACCTTCGCTTAACACAGTTCAAGGTGAGACCACTGGAGTAGTTGAGGTGAATTATATTGTATGAGTAGTAACGTAACAGTTTGCTAGCTTGTAGTAACCGCGCGGCAGCAGTTTGTTAAATTGATAGGAATTGCTTTTATAACTGCAAAGTTATTATTCTAAATAAAGCGCGAAGCAATAGATATTCATTGTTTTCTGTTTCTTTAATATATTTTTATCCAAGTTATCCGTAAGTTCTAGGTTCATTGTTTTCGTTTATTTTCATATCAAAAGCATAAAACAGTATAATTTAAATTGGAAATTTGTCTATCCGAATTATCCGTACACGAGTTTCTCTAAGTTTATATATGGGAAACACGTAGAAGCTATGAGTTAAAATATATATTTTTTTATCCAAGTTATCCGTAAGTTCTAGGTTCATTGTTTTCGTCTCTTTCCTCTCCAAAAGCATAAAACAGTATAATTTAAATTGGAAATTGGTTTATCCGAATTATCCGTACACGAGTTTCTCTAAGTTTATATAAGGGAAACACGTAGAAGCTATGAGTTAAAATATACATATATATTTTTTATCCAAGTTATCCGTAAGTTCTAGGTTCATTACTTTCGTTTCTTTCCTCTCCAAAAGCATGAAACAGCATAATTTAAATTGGAAATTTGTTTATCCGAATTATCCGTACACGAGTTTCTCTAAGTTTATATAAGGGAAACACGTAGAAGCTATGAGTTTGAATATATATATTTTTTATCCAAGTTATCCGTAAGTTCTAGGTTCAATGTTTTCGTTTATTTCCACTCTAAAAGCATAAAAATGCTCGAGTGAAAATGGAAATTGTTTTATCCGAATTATCTGTGCATGATTTTCTCTAAATTTCTATAAGGTAAACAAGAGGTATATGTATTTTATATATTTTATGCTTGTGAATTACTTATTCAAACACCTATAAAATAAGAAACCTTGAATAATCATGGAATTCATCGAATTCACCACCTCGAATTCATCGAACAATTCAATGAAATTATCCGAAACATCAATCTATCTCAAAAAGCTAAAAGCTAACTTGTTTTATCCGTGTTATCCATGCGTAATCGGATACAAATTTTTCAAAAAATTTGCGCGTAAAATACAATATAAAGTGTAAGTATTTGCTATATTTGGAAAGTAATACATAATGCAGCTCGATTAACTAAAGTGGCGTATCAAACTTTCTGCAGCACCTTTTTAATGCAATAGATGGTACTGAAGAAATTAAAACAGGGTTAATCGAATATTTCAGTAAAATTATCCGAAACATTAAATTTTCGTTCTTTCTATCGAAAAAGCTAAAATCGTTATAAGTTCAGATACAAATTATTTTATGCGAGTTATCCGTATGAAACCAGATACATTTTGTACCTAAATTTCAATTTAATAAAACGACATTCCATACATTCTTTAGTACCTTTTGAGTGCAGGAAATGGAACTGAAGGAAATAAAAATTAAAATACACATTTTTTTTCTTAATTTACAGGAAAGATTTCGGCATATACCCCATTTGCTTTTTGCTTTTTATGTTTTCTATGTGCACCTAACATTTATCCAAATTATGTTGGACCAGTTATATTCTTACCTTTCAACTGTGAAGCTTAATTGGAATAAATGACAAAATTTGAAAAAAAAAACATTTAGGGCGAGGTTATTTTATCCGATACTTTCCAACGACATCTGTAAATAGATTTTGTGCAAAATATTGAAATATCGTGATCAGAAATAGCTTTTTCGTGTCTATAAACAACTGTTTCTAGTTCTTGTACAAAATATTGAAAGGTCGAGCTTCTGAATGGCTTGTCCATTTTATCCAGTTAACTCCGGATACACTTTTTGTATTTTTTTCACAAAATATATGAGGTATGGTTTATCTAGATAAACAAAAAGTATTTTTTTTTTAATTGGCTAACGCCGGATAATAACTTAATCTAGATCACTTTCTGTGCGAGTCTTACCATTTCAAGGCAAAGCGGATAAAGGGGATAACATATTTAACTTGGTTTCATTTATTTATTTTTTCAAATGAAAGTATTCATTTAGCGTTATCTAGATAAACAAAAAGTATTTTTTTGCTTACATGAATAACGCCTGATAATGACCTTTTGTCAATTATAAATGTTAATAAAAATTATATCGAATTATGTGCGAGTTTTACAATTTTAAGGCTAAGCGGATAAAATAGCTTAAAAATAGTTTATACATCTTATACAGTTGATTTTGGATAAACTTGTACCTTTTGCACTAAAAATATGAGACATTGTTTATCTAGATTAACAAAAAGTAAATTTTTATTGGATCAATAACGCCGAATAATGACTCTTTGTCAACTTAAAATGATAATAAAAATTAGATCCAATTCTGTGCAAGCTTTACTACTTTAAGGCTAAGGGGATAAGCTTAAAAATAGTTTATCCCCCTTATCCAGTTGACTCCAGATACACTTTTTGTACTTTTGGCACACAAAATATGAGGTATGAATTATCCAGATTAACAGAAAAGTATTTTTCACTACATGGATAACGCCGGTAAATAAATTTCTGTTATATAAAAGAGATAATAAGATCACATTCTGTGCAAGTTTTACCACTTTAAGGCTAAGGGGATAAACTTAAAAATAGTTAATCCATCTTATCCAGGTGACTCCGGATATACTTTTTGTACTTTTGGCACACAAAATATTAGGTATTGTATATCTAGATTAACAAAAAGTTATTGTTTTATTACATGGATAACGCCGGATAATATCTTTTCGTAATTTAGAAAACATAATAAATATTACAACTCATTCTATGCGAGTTTTACCACTTTAAGGCTAACGGATACTCTTCAAAATAATTTATCCCTCTTATCCAGTTGACTCCGGATATACTTTTTGTACTTTTGGCACACAAAATATTAGGTATTGTATATCTAGATTAACAAAAAGTTATTGTTTTATTACATGGATAACGTCGGATAATGTCTTTTCGTAATTTAGAAAAGATAATAAATATTTCATCTCATTCTATGCGAGTTTTACCACTTTAAAGCTAAGGAATACTCTTCAAAATAATTTATCCATCTTATCCAGTTAACTCCTGACTCTTGGCACAAAAAACATGAGGGATGGATTATTTATATTAGCAAAAAAGTATTTTTCATTACATGGATAACGCCGGATAACAACTTTTCGTCATATTTATTTTCTTATTCATTCATTCTTTATTTAACTCAAGCGGATAATGCCGGATAACATTTAAGACAGTAAAATTTTAGACTTTTCAATCGTTATTGACGAGTTTTACACCTTAAAATGTGTATGCAGAATTTTATAGCTTCAGCTGCTATTTTCCCCCGACTCCGAGCTCATTCCTTTGACTTTCTTGTGACGTACGCGTGTGCATGCATACGCGAAAATGCAGCCAAGGCACGTTTTCTTTGAAATACGGCACAATTTCTTAGCTGATAATAGCAGTAAATATACGTAATAGAATTATTGATTGGCCACTTGAAGGTACAATTGCCGCCAACCTATTTCCAATTGCAATTGAACTAAGAATAAATTTATGGAATAATGTGAGAAATGCGAAGCCACATCAGCCAGTGAAAGGCCGGTGAAAGAGGAAATTTGTGCAGGAAAAGAAAATTTACTTCAGTTCAATGATACTGCTTGTAAATAAAAATAACTCAAGAGTTCGCTGATGATGATGCCGAAGGGCAAAGGGGTGAGGGCAAATTTGTATGAAGAAATCTAAGTATTTCCTGTTACAGTATATATTTTTAGGCGCCGAGCCAAGAACGATTTTCGTTTGTGTGAACTTAGTTGAGAACTGATTTCGAAGCGAAAAACTCGAGTTTATGAGTGTTGGTAAAAGCGGCTGGCTGATTCTGGAAATGCTTTACTGCCAATTCGAACAATGAAATTGTCATTTGTCCAAGTTTTGCTGATTAAGTGGCAACTAACAACAACAAAACAGCAACAGCAAAGCAGCAATAAAAACCATAATAAGTAGTGCGTCCAAATGTATGTTTAGATTTTTCGAGTGAATTTTTACTCTTCACAACTCCAGCAAAGGCTGAATTTGTAGGTTCGCAAGCCTCGAGCTACCAACCAGCTCTTATTTGACTAATACATAGATACTTCTCAAAATGGTAGTAGGAAAACGTAAATCGTGCAATTTTTGCAAAATACATTTGAACGTTGAACTGTTGTATGCTTTTTGGCACCGAAATTTACGAGCCAACAACAACTTACCAAATAAAGTGTAGCGGAAAGTGAAGAGAATGCAGACAATGTGAGGAAAATTGCGCGGAGATTTTTATTGCCTAACTTGTGCCAGAAAATATAATAAAAAAAAATAAATAAAAAATAAAAAACAAACGCAAAATTATATACGACATAAAATGTGCCTTTTTTTGCTTTGCTGATATTAACACGAAACCATAAAAGTATTAAAAGATAATAAAACCAAAAAAAAGAAAAAGTGGATAAGTGAAATTTCAACACAACCCACAAAAAGTGCCTTCAAAAATTCTTAATGAAACAGTGACTTATAAAGTTGTGGTAACAGATATATTTGAAAAATGGGTGCAACCGGAAAATAGTAGTTGTTGGACTGCCACTTGCGAAGCGCACTACCAGCTGGAAAAGCGTACTACTAATTTAAAATTCCTAAAATCTCCACTTCAACATGTCCGGCTCGCTGAACTTCAATCGCCAGTCGTTAGAGCTTCGCAGCCAGGAATCCTCACTATTGCCCGCCATTAGCGCTGGCACAAATGCTGAACATGTCAATGCCAGCAACACAGATACGTCGGCATCTGCTGGCACCGCTTCTGCCTCTGTCTCTGCCTCTGCTACTGTCTCAGCTTCAGCCTCAGCCACGGCCACAACCACCAACATCGGCTTGGGTGCCTCACAGCGTCGCCGCCAGCGCAAAGGCATCACACAGCGACAGGATTCGTGGTTTCGCCACTCAATGCCACCAGCATTGACGCGTGATTTTGAATCGATCGAGAATTTGGCGCAGAACACTACAAATGGATTGGATGAACAGTTGGCCGCCTCGCTTTCGGGTCGCTTTGGCGCATCCACATCAGCGTCATTGGCCGCCTCGGCGGCGCATAGTGGCGGTAGTGGCAGTTTGACTGTGTGCGGCTTTGGCATCGGCGGTCTCGGTGGTTTCGGTGGGAGTGGACAGAGTGGTGGTGGCGGCGGCATGGTCAATCGTGTTAGCGGCGGTGGCATCAATCTCAATAGTGCCAATAGCAATTTGGGTTTCATCGATTCGGATGAATCGAATACACAGACTCCTATTACGCCGCTTGCCTCGCATTCGGCATCCATTTATGGTGGTTTGCAGCAACAGGGTTCTGTGTCGGCTGCTTCGATGGCTGGCACGGTTTCATCGTCGAATGCGATTGGTAATGGTGGCGGAGGTGGAGGCGGTGTCTGTCGAAGGCATAGATCGAAGCGGCGCAAGGATTCGAGAGCATCGGTGTTGTCAAAGCATAGCGGTAATAGTGTGAGAAGTCGCGCCTCGGCTTTGGCTGCAAGAGCTGGTCTACATATGACAGCGTCGTTTTTGCGCAAAAAACGAAAGGAGTACGAAGGTGAGTGAGTGGATGGAAAGTGGAAAAGTAGATTTACTGCTTAAATTTACCAACGTACGTAATGTAAATTATTCAAAATTTAAATTTGTTTGGTTAATTTGAAATTTTTTGTTATATCCATTCACGAAATTAGTCCAGTAAGTTTTTCTAATTAACGTATTTTATTTTTGAATTCTTGAAATTGATTATCAAAATATAATTACTTTTTAAATGCTATTTCAAATCGGATTTTCGATTTTCAAATAATTTTCCAAATGGATTCATAAAGTTTCAAAATCATTTCGGCGTTTGGAAATTAACTTTAAGTTTTGAAGTTTACTTTGGAATTTTCCGAGCTTCGTTGTGCGGTTCCAAAACAGAAAGGCAGTTTATTGCAAAATTCGCATGCTTGAATGTTTTTTTTTTCGATTAAACAATTGAAAAAAAATCTTAAGAGTCTCACAAAATTATTGGTTTTTCTTAATTTTTTAAAAAGATTCATAAATTTGAAAATCAGATCCGTGTTTTGCAAATTAAATTTAAGTTTTGAATTTTTTTGAAATTTTCATAGCTTTGTTGTGAGTCTTGAAAACCAGTACAGAAGTTTTCGATGGTAATTTAGGAGTTTTTATAGCCTATTTGCAGTTTAACTTCGATTAATCAGTTTCGTTTTGAAAGTCTGCATTTTACTGCATTTTTATTTTAAGATATTGTTTTTTGTGAAAAAAAATAAAATTCAAGTTTTTGAAACACTTTCTTTCGAATTATTAAGGTGCATTTTTTATCTTTAAATCAGTTTAATTTTTCGTTATTCTTTTTCGTATGTTTGAAATTATAAACTTTTTTTAAATAATAATTTTTGAAATCAATTCATACTTAGTAATTTTTTTATTTTTTTTACTAACTCAATTGTACTTTTTCAATATTAGCACAATTATTTTTTTAAATTCAATATATTTTTACTTATTTCTGAATTGCCAAATTTCTATTCAAACTCTCAAATTTTGTTTGGAATCGTCAACAGCCATTAAGTATTTTCTAAGCCTGCATAATTAATTTTTTTAAATAATTTTCACATCAAGTCCTCGATTTTCAAATATTCTTTTCATTTTCGAAACTATGTTTTGAAGAGCTTTATGAATAGCTTAAATTCATTTCTGTGTTTTGGAAATTTATTTTAAGTTTTATGCTTTAAAACTTTTGAGGCTTCTCATTGGAGTTTTAAAATGTCTTTTTGAATTTTTAATATTTATTTTTGAGTTTTTTATTCGTTATTTTGGAATAGAACCAGCCCATGGATTTCGTTCTCTAAAATTACATTTTTCTTAGTTTTCGAAATTCATTTTTGTATACATAGATTCAAATGAAAATTTTCGAATAAATTCAAATCGAAATTTAAAACTTTTATTTTATTTATTTATTTACTTGCACTACATCTGTGTGATCCTTCTAACAGAAAAATGTGAAACACAGATGGCGCTCAGTTAGAGGCGTTGTTCCTAAGCAATGACAGGGGGCATTCCCACTATTTAGGACTGGCAGCGGCAGATAGAAACCAAAATAGATTAACGAAACCAACGCAAGATTGAGCCTTGTCGAGGCCCGCTGCTCCCGTATGGAGTGAACAAGGAACACAAAATTTTTTTTTTTTTAATTTTTATTTTGAATTATTGAACGGGTTTTTACAATTTCTAAAATAAGTTTGAGTTTAAAGTTATTTTCGATGTTGCCATGCTAAATTTAGAATTTTCAAATTTTTTTTTGTATTTTTTGATAATCCTCCCTTACTCTTCAATCTTTATAATATGTTTTTCAATCTCTGTGGGATTTTCTTGGTGTAATACTTGACCCCAAGTTCCACTGGAAGCTACACATAGAAAATCGAGTTAAGAAGGCCAATATAGCCAGCCTTTTACGCCTGTAAATATATGCTCGGAAAAAAATGGTGTCTCAAGCCACGTGTCGTACTCTGGATGTACAACTTAGTGGTTCTGCCAATTTTGACATACGGTTGCCTAGTTTGGTGGGTAGTTCTTCAGAAGGGCTATAACACCACTAAACTAGAGAGAGTGCAGAGAACTGCATGTGTGGGCATCACTGGTGCTTGTAGAACATGTCCTACTGCTGCGCTCAACGTTATTCTGCACTTACTTCCTGTGGATCTGCAGGTTAAATCCATTGCTGCTCAGAGCGCTATCAGGTTGAAGGAGCTTGGCCTCTGGAGACAATATCCTCTAGCACATAGTAGCATCTTGAAGCAGATCTCTCCTTCCTTCTCTGTTATCTCTCCATCCGCAAACTGTGTTTTGAGGGTTGTGCTAGGGCTATCTTTCCGAGCAGGCAAGACTGGGAGGAGAGGAGAGGAGAGTCGGCACGGATATAGGTACCTCTGTTTTCACTGACGGATCCAAAATGGAATCTGGAGTGGGAGCGGGAGTTTTCTCTAAATCGGCCAGCATTTCGGTCTCTTTTAAACTGCCGGAAACGAGCAGCGTTTTTCAAGCAGAGGTCTTCGCGATCCTGCAGACATGCAAAATGCTTCAAGATCGCTGTTGGGAGGGAGACATTAATATTTTTCCGATAGCCAAGCTGCGATCAAGGCACTGTCGTCGCCGTATTGCAGCTCTCTTCTGGTGAACTCCTGTAAGGAGGAACTCAAACATCTCGATCGAGCAGGAAACATCTCCCTTATCTGGATTCCTGGGCACAGGAATATAGAGGGAAATGAAATTGCCGACGAGCTTGCCAGGAAGGGGTCGACAGAACCGGCTTCAGCCCTCGCAGATATCGGTGTCCCTTTGTCCGTTGTTAAAGGGAAACTACACAATTTCTTTCTAAGAAAAGCGCAAGACAGATGGAGGTCTGTCTCATCGTGCGCTATTACAGAACACTATGGCCCCAATACGATAGTGTGATGGGAATCCCCCGCCAAGGTGGTGGGAATCCCCCGCCATTCAATTACCATTGCGGTGTTCACTGGTCACTGGGTGATCGGTACTCATGCGGAGAAGCTTGGAATTCCGTACAACCCCTATTGCAGAAGCTGTGGGGATCCTACAGAGAAAGAGACTGTTGAACATTTACTCTGCAAATGTCCGGCTCTGGCGGCTAGGCGCTTGAGATTCCTTAGCGTGCCCTTTGGGGATGACTCGAAGAAATTCTCCAGCCTAGATTCCTTTTCTCTCCTCCACTACATCAACAGCACTGGATGGCTGTAGAAGGTTTTTTCTTCCCAATAATTTTTCTTGGCACAGGTAATGGCCCACATTATGCTATCAAAATGGCACGTAAGTGCTACTTGAAGTGTGAATGTGGCACCTTTGCCATTTTACCTACCTACCTATTGTTTTAAAAATTTTCGAACTTGATATAACATTCCCAAGTATATAGTTTTTATAGCTGTAAGTATGGAATATGGAAAACTCGAAGTTGGTAGTTACACAAAAAAGTTTAAGTTGTCTTGCGCTAATTTCTTTGTAGTCATTTTAACTATGCAAGGATTAACTTTCCACTAAACTCAGTTTGTCTCTGCTGCATGCTCCGTGAGCAATTTTTTAAATAAATTTTATTAAATTTAAAAAATATTTAAAGGTGAAATATTTAATTATATTTCATTTTCCATTTCTTCACGATTCACCGAAAAGGTTATTGAAATGTTCATGTCCTTATTGCTTTCATAATCAGTTGACCTGCTCTAATATTCTCTAAGAACCAAAAGTAAATTTACTTTTCCGCAGTCAACGAAAAATAAAAAAAAAAAAAAACAACAGACAAAAACACTTTCAACTCTTTATACAAATAAAATTCTAAAAGCCAAACAATACCCGTGGAAAGTTTTCATTGGCGCCAGAATGGCTGAAATGTGAAAAATAAAGGCGAAAAGTAAGTAAAAAGACAAATAAAATACAGCAACAATAATGACAAATTCATAAAATCCAAGCTAAGACAGAAGAACGAACGGTGGCAGAACTGCAACTAAATTGAATTGTGCGGAAATGGATAATGACAAATAAAAAGAAAAGTTAAGAATTCAAATAATAAATACAGAACTAACTGTGGAATTAAAAAAAAAAATTAATAAATAAATAAAACCAAACATATTTCGGGTGGAAAGGAAAATAGTCAGAGTAGGAAGAAAAATATTCGATTGGAGTAAATGAATGTTTTCCACTGACAATAAATAGTATTGGGTAAGGAATGTTAAAAAAATTTAAATAACACCAACGTTGATTGCTTGAAAAATTCTTTAACATTCATTCATTCATTCATTCAAAAAAAAAAAAAATTAATATTAATATTAAGAATAATAAAATAAAATGAGTTCAAATAAAATGAGATAAAATTAAAAAAATAAAATAAAATCATAGAACTAAAATTTCCACAACACCCATCAAAAACCTTAAACTTTTATACTCAGCGAGTCATTTCGCCAGCTGAGCCGCTATCTCTTTCGTTGGCTTATTCCCTTTTCTTCTCGTTGACTTATTCCCTTTCTTCTCGTTGACTTATTCCCTTCTTCCCTTTTCCTTTTTATTGCGTCTATGTAAACTTTTGGGCTCAGCCGTAAAAGATTCTGTCAGCAAACACGTCGTGCTATGAATTCACCATCAAAGTTGAACGACACTGCGGGCATTTTATGAATATACATACTTGCGCCTTGGTGTATGCAACATTGTACATGTTCGCTCTTCATGCCAAAATGATATTTCGCAGGATAGTAAAGATTTCCAATATGAGCACTCTATCGCGATTTTAAATGCGCATAGAATATAAATATTGGTTGGAAGTGCTGTAAAATGTGTGTCCTTTAGTCGAGTTGAAGGGAGAACAAATGCGCAATAGAGTTTGGCATATCTTTACCCATATCCTTACTGGGCTACGTTTGCACGCAGCAAAAGTAGGCAGTTGCACTTATCCAAATGCAACTTCAAACCCTCGAGTCAAGTTTACTCATCCTAGCCACTGCTGAAGAACTGTCGCTATGTTTTTTTGCTTGGTTTTTTTTTAAGAAAATTCACGCTTTTCCTGCATCATACCGAAGCATACTTTTCAGCGTGCATTTCCACTTTGTTTGCATTTAAGAGCAGCTAGCAGCTAAAAGTGCTACATTGTAAAGTGTGGGAGCGCTGAAATCGAGAAAATGGTTGAAAATGTGTTGGTTGATATTTTCATGTAAAGCTAGCAGGCAGCAGCGCCTGCAGGTATGCTAATAAAAAGCAAAAAATGCATGAGGTGTAGAACACAATTCTTTGTGTTTGGTAATGCATTTGAAATGAGCAAAGGCAAAGACTGAAGGCGGAGTGAGATTTTGTAATAAAAAATATTGTCTTTTTTCAGAAAGAAAAATAATGCTATAGAATTTTTTTGGTGGTTAAGTAAGCTAATGTGTGCGTTACAGCATTAAGTGAATTATGTTGGTCTTTGCATTGCACTTTTTTTTGACATTTATCTTGCAACTGGTATGCGAATCATCCAATTCAATTGCCGCTAAGTGGTCATTCTGTTTGAAGGATTAAAAATAAATTTCGCATACTCAGCAAAAATGTGTGCGATTTGTTGAGCTTTTGTTGCCATTTGGCGGCTGAGCGAAGACATGGATAACATAGAATAGAAGCACAAATTTCCCACCCATCATTGCAATGGACTACGAGCCTGATTGTATTCCAATGTGGGTAACCCCTTCATCCTAATCTAACCTGAGCTTTCTCACTACTGCCTTTTTAAGTGGGTGGTTAAGTTTCAAGGGCCGGTTTTGATTTTAAATAAAATACAATTTTTTTAGGAAATTGTTGTCATTTCTCTTTATTATGATAATATTGGTATAGCTCAATTACGTACGGAACAAAATATCGGCCAAACGGCGGCCGCGGTCTTGGCGGCACAGCTCCATTCGATTGTCCAAATTTTCGATGACGCTGAGGTATAATTGAGGTTATATGCCGTTAATGCGCCGAATTATCTCATCCTTTAGCTCTTGAATTGTTGCTGGCTTATCGACAAACACCTTTTCTTTCCAATAACTCCAAAGCAAGAAGTCTAACGGTGTCGTTCACATTCAACATCGGCCCTTGAAATTTAAGTACCCTTTACTTTTATGACCTAGTGGCCCTCTACATAAGGGGTTAGAGGTAGTCAAAATTTAAAAAAAATTGGATTTTTTTCTGCATTTTCCTAAAGTATAATATCTTAAAAATATTGTGTGAAAATACTCGGGCGCTGCGGATCGTTCGAGAGCAAGTCGCTAGCAGCAGCTGCAAGCAACATTGATAGTAAAACTTTAAATGCGTTTTTGTCAAAAATATGCTTTTTGAACTGGTGATCACTGTAACTTAAACCCCGCTTGGTAGATTTCAATAAAATTTATACTGCTTTTGAAAAACATAAAAATCTCGTGCCTGATCGAAGGATTTTTTTTTTAATTTCGATTTTTTTAAACAATTAATTGTCGGTTTTTTCTCGAAAATCTGAAAATTATTTGCTGAGGCCGCCATATTGTTAATTTTGAAAAAAGGTTGGATCAGGCACAAGGTACAAGACTATTAATAAAACTAGTTTCTGTTGTCCGATTGATTTTAGATGAATCTCCTCCAGGGACTTGTGATTATCACCGCAAGGCATTTCTGAAGCAACGGGCTCCACACAAACAGTGATAACTTTTACAATTTTTAATTGTTTTTTTTTCAATTTTGCCAAAGTCAAGTCGAAACGTGATGTATTAATGCCATGTTTTTATTATTGTAAAATAAAGCAACTGACTAACAAAAAAAAAAAATTATTCCAAATCATCATTTTTCGGGCCTCTGACTACCCCTAACCCCATAAACTATATTGAAATTGAACAGTTTGCAAGCCCTAATCTTGGGATAGAAAATATTAATTTTTGTAGAAAATAGTTTGCATCTCTCCTACCCAACGGTTTTAAAATTTGCTTCAATTTATCGACCTCGGTTTAAGCTAACCCGTTTCAACTTAATTTTTTAGAATAAAAATCTGTTTATAGTACAAATTTTCCACCCTATTTCCCTGCTGTAATTCAAAATTTATGCACATCACATTTTAGTCATCAAGTCCCAGGTCATCACTATATCAACTAACAAAAAGAAACAACAAAAAAAAAATCATAAACAAATTCATTAAAATGGTGATGGCATGCAAATACCATTTCGCACTGTTGCAACATGAGCATTAGCATATTGCATGCAACACATTAACATATAAAAAACTCATTAGAGATTTGCTACACATTTTTACCCAAGCGGAGTACGCAGAGAGGAGTGGTGGAAAAGAATAAATAGTGGCGCACACAATAAACATGATGACATAAGAAAAATAGGTTAAAATACTCATTTGGATGCATTGCTTTATTTGTTGTGTGGGTGAAGTGAGAGGGAGTAGGGGAAAAGTGAATGGGGGATAAAGGGAATGGAGAAGTTAAGTCGGTGTTATTGTTTGCCAAAGGCTATCTGACGGAGAGTTGTGAATGTGTCGCTGGCAGATTGTTGTCGTTCGCAGAAGTTCTGCGCGGAAATATAGGTAAGAATACCTCTGAAGAAAGCGCAGAGTTGTTAAGCGATGCAAGACTGAGGAGAGCGCTGAAAAGCGCTGAGGTTGAGGAAAGCGCAAATCGATGATTATTCTTATGGATGTGAAAGAAGTAATAAAAACATTTAAGTTGAAATCAATGAATGGAATTAAAATTGTAAGAGTTATGACAATTTCTGACATATTTAATGCCATTGGAAAGGATTCAACGACTCGCTGCTCTGTGCATAACAGGAGCGATGAAAACCACTCCAACAGTGGCGCTGGAAATGATATTCAGCATGCCACCTATTGATCTTATGGCGGAAAACCTGGCAGCGAAATCCGCGAGGATGTTGGTGGCTGCTGGAGTATTCACCTACAGAAGCTTCGGTCACAGCTCAATAGGAAAGTGGAGCTCAGGTGGCACGGACTACATGACTCCGTACTTTAATTGGGAGAGAAGGTTTCGCACGACAATTGAAGAGGAGAAATGGCACAAAGGCATGAAGCCTGGCCATAGAACTTTTCACATCTATACAGACGGCTCGAAAACTCCAGACGAAGTGGGAGCGGGTATTTACTGCTCAAAACTAGGAATAAGGCAGCCTATCAAGCTGCCAGACCTCAGCAGTATTTTCCCAGCGGAAGTTTTTGCTGTGGGGAAAGCCGCGGAGCTAGCCTACACTAGAACTAGAAAGAACTCCACAATTAATATATACGTGGACAGTCAAGCAGCAATAAAAGCAATAACCTCATATTGTATTAAGTCCAAAAATGTTCGACGGAGCAGGAAGACCATAGAAAGGCTAGCCGCCAACAGTAGGTTGCATATCTACTGGGTACCTGGTCACAAAAGCATTATGGGGAACGAAATAGTAGATGAGATAGCAAAAAGCGCTGTTAGACTACCTTTTGAACAAGAGAACGGCATACCACAACCGCTAAATACAATATACAAAGAAATGGACGACTACATGAAAAGGCGAGTGGAAGCTAGGTGGACTAATCTGACCACATGCAAAACAGCAAAAGTCATGTGTAGAACTAAAGACGAAAAACTGACTCAATTCGTACTTACGCTCTCGCGAAAGGACTGCAGAACTATTATATGTATGCTAACAGGTCATAATCTATTGGCTGCACATGCGTACAAGATATGGATTGCTAACACGGACAAATGCAGGAAATGCAGAGAGGATGTTGAGGAAACGTTTGTCTGGCATTATTAAAAACGCGTTTAAAATGCCTGGGAGCCCCATTGTTTGAGGGTCTGGAGGACGTCTGAAAAGCGGATCTCCCACCGCTGCTTAGATTCGCCAAAAGCGTTGACATCCTACATGATGTCTACTTTCGGTATTCATGGAGGTCGGTCTCCATCTGGTATTGGTAGGGACCAAAAGGTCTATGCGTGGCTTGTTGCCAACCAGGCTAGCCTAACCTAACCTATGACAATTTCTCTTTTTGCTGACAATTTTTTTATATGGAAGAAAATGGCTAGTACCGTCAACGAAAAAAATTGTCAAAAATCAACGGTAGTTTGTAGCCATTTGCAACTTACATTTTTTTGCATCAAAATTGAGTGCGCTACAAAAAAGCATACCATAAATTATTCTAAAAATTTTATTTAAAAAATTTGAAATTTCGGTGAAATTTTGTATAATTTTTGTAAATTTCATAATCTTCTTCTATCTATCTATATATATAAATGTGAAAATCTGTCCCTATATTCGCTTAAAACTCGCGAACGGGCTCACCTATCCAAACCAAATTTAGGCTTTGTTTGGACTATTCAGTAGATGGTTTGTGTTTTAAAATTTTAAGAATCGGATACCAGGGTCTCGAGAAATAAGCCAAAACGTGAACCCGGGTAACCCTAGGATGTGTTTGTACAATATGGGTAGCAAATGGAAGCTGTTGGTGAATGCTTTAGTTCAGAGTATTTTTCATGCCGCTCCGTGACTAGGGTCCCGAGATAGAGACCAACACGTGGACCCTAGAATGTGTTTGTACAATATGGATATCAATTGGAAGCTATTGGTGAATGCTTTAGTACAGAGTATTTCTCATGCCGCTCCGTGACTGGGGTCTCAAGATATAGGTCAAAACGTGGGCCCGGGTAACCTTCGGATGTGTATATACAATATGGGTATCAAATGGAAGCTGTTAGTGAATGCTTTAGTTCAGAGTATTTTTCATGCCGCTCCGTGACTAGGGTCCCGAGATAGAGACCAACACGTGGACCCTAGAATGTGTTTGTACAATATGGATATCAATTGGAAGCTGTTGGTGAATGCTTTAGTACAGAGTATTTCTCATGCCGCTCCGTGACTGGGGTCTCGAGATATATGCCAAAACGTGGGCCCACCGTGTCTTTGCCCAGCGAAGCGGGTCGGGTTTGCTAGTAATAAATATTCACTTCTGAACCTAATATTTTTAATATTTAAATTTTTTTTTTGCTAATATTAGACATTATTATTGAATTAAAAGTACGCCGATGTTCAGCAAAACTTTTTCTGAGTGTAATTTAAAATAAAAACACATAATAAAATGTATTTTTTTAATAAAAATTAAATATACAATTAAAAAATAAAATTTGAAATAAAAATATAAAATAAGAAAAGTCCGTGTAGCCGAGAAAGAAAGAGGGAGAGCCCCGAGAAAGAATGAGAGAGATAGAGATAGAGAGAGAGAGAGAGAGAGAGAGAGAGAGAGAGAGAGAGAGAAAGGATATATATCTAAATAAATTCACAAAATTTGCAGAGAATACAAATAGAAAAAAATTTACAAAAAACGGAGAAGGGTCGACAGGTGTAGGTAAACGCCGGACACAAACCGTGGCAACGGCACAAATTACCACAAGGCAATACTAATAAATCCGACGCCGAAATGGATAGCCCTTTATAGTACGCACAAGCACTAGCCAGGAAACGCAAATGAGCGCCAAAAAGTAGGCACCAAAAAAAAAACGCTAAAAAATTGGGACCAAAAAACGCCCCAAACAGTAGGCACCAACAAACAAGAGCCAAAAAGTAGGCAGTGTTATTTTTCACTAAAAACTAGCAACCACAAGGAAAAACTCAGAAAAATCGTTTCGGCTGCAAGGCAATGCGGTGTGTTTTCTGGGATCAGCGTGGTATGATTTGGTACGAGCTATTAAAACCAGGTGAAACAGTTGACGGTGCACGCTACCAACGACAATTGGCCGATTTGAACACCGCTTTACACCGAAAACGTCCAGAATATGCCGATCGGCATCACAAAGTAATTTTTCTTGATGAGAATGCACCGCCACATGCACCGCCGCATCGAACAGGAGCGTCCCAGGAATTGGTGGCGACGTACGATTGGGAACCGCTGCTGCGTGCGGCTTACTCACCATACTTGGCGCATCCCGATTATCATTTGTTTGCATCGATGGGTCACGCATTTTCCGAGCAGCGCTTCAATTCTCACGAAGAAGCCAAAAAACGGCTCGATGATTGGTTTGCGGCCAAAGACGGCCAATTTTTTTGGCGAGACATCCACAAATTGCCTGAGAGATCGGTAGCGATGGCTATTATTTTGAAGATTAAATTTGTAACCATTTTTTGTTAATAAACGTTTTCTTCAACGTTATATCTTTTTTCTCTCTCGCGGAACGAAAATACCGAAAGCGTTCCATGACCTTGAAATTTTATTCTCCATTTCCGCTCGTCCATCGACACCTAAGAAGTTTCACTTCAAACATTTAAAATAAAATGTATTTTTTCTTAAAATTTCGAAATACGCAAAAATTTGAAAAGCAGATTTTATCAAACAAATTTTTTTTGCCCTTTTTAGTAACATAAAAAAACCATGATTCAATTATAGAAGGTTAGGTAAGTAGTGACAAGGGCGCTTTGACACTCCCTTATTTTAGGGCTGCATTTACGAAGGATGGGAAAAAGGGAAAAATGTTTTCCCCTTCTTGCCTAAAGGTAGTAAAAAAGTACGTAAAGTAACTAATTAGTCCTGTACTAAGAGAAAAACAAGTATATTGGTTATTTAATCTACATTAAAACAAAACGACAGAAAAATTATAGTTTTTTCTTTAAACAAATGTAATATTTATTTAGAATATTTTCGATGTTTATCTAACACAAGAGCACGCAGAACTATGTGATGTTACTTATGTATGTGTTTTTTTTCTGGCGTTCGGAGTCGGCTTGAAACTGTAGGTCCCCCCATTTGTGGAATAACATCAAGACGCACACCACAAATAGGAGGAAGAGTTCGTGTACGCGCCAATTATATATATATATATATATATATAATCTTGCAATAGATTTGAGTATATTTTGTGGAAGAGAACAAAAAATAGTCATAATAAAGAAATTTAATGTGTTTAATTTACTACAATAGTACAAGTCTTTTAATACACCAAAGGTCAAAATATAAAGCGTTTTTCAGTAAGAGCGCTTCAACTTTTTTTTTTTAATAAAACACAAACGGTTTGACTTTTTTAACTAATTTTTTTTTATTATCGAGTTTGAACATATACATTTAATGTATACTAATGAAGTTTACAAATGACAAGCGAAAAATAAAAAATATTGCGTCGTTCGCCCTCCCTATCAGAAAAAAGTTGACGCGCACCTATTGAAAAACGCTTTACTTAATCGACAGGAATGAGATGAAACAGATGTAGATACATGTAGTAAGTTACCGTAAAGACATTGCGAAAGCAGAAGTTCAGTCGATAATTTCTAAATATAAGAAAAAAATTGAAATTAGAAAAGTTAAAATAGTTTGCAATAAAAATTACAAATTTACTAGTTTATAGTTTAAAATTTGTCTACCTTAATATACTTTGCGTCCCTAATATTAATAGGAAAATGTAATAATATAAACTAAAACTAATACATCGAAAAATTTTAGGTATTGGTAATATAATCCACTTTTAGTAATTGTGATGGTTTGTAAATTTACGTATATCAATACCACGTGTCTCAGTAATGAATCAGAGTGGAAATATGAGGAATGTGGGTGCACTTGCTCGTATAGGTGTTGGAACGCTGCACTTACTTCAGGCAGAAATCAAAAACCTGTAAACCAAAAACTTAAAAATAACTCACAAATATATCATTACAACTTATCTGTAATTGTAGACTTAAAGCGCGATGACTTGCTCGTGTAGGTGTTGCGCATACATCTACGTACAGCATATTGTTCTAGACGGGGTAAGGTATCGACGTGGACAGCCAGTTCGGAAGTCAAATTCATTTCAGAGGTAGCAGTACTAGGCACATAATAACCGTCACATGTTAAACAGGTATTTGCACCATCATACACAACACGCTCCATGTCTCCTATGAAATTGTCCGTAGCACCACATGAGACAATGGTAGAAATACGCGCATACGTGCTTTCGTTTCTAAAAACCACAATAGTTGGGCCACCTAGCTCTTCAACACACACCTTCCGCAGCAATTGCTCGTCTGTGAAGTCCTACAAATAAAAACTTTATTTATTACAATTTATTAGCAAATATTCTAAAAGAACTTACTAACTGTAGTTTATGTATTGTATGTAAGGTGGTCTCTGTTATATTTGCAAAAACGCTGCTATAAAACCTATGAATGAAAAAATTTAATAAGAATTTTTACAAATGTCTGATCTGGACTTACATGTATGAAAATTTACAAACCGGTGGTTTTCTGCAGCAGAAAGCCGACTCCAAATAATCGACTATCACCATATGTAAGACATAATCGACCTAAATAGTGAAAAACGACATTAATTTACAAAATAATTAGCTTTTATTATTATACTTACTTGAATGTTTACAAACAGATAAAAGATTTTCAACGAATAATAACAAAGCAAAGCGTCAAAGTGGAAACGGTGTTGCCGACCAAATAATTTGCACCAAAAGTTTAGTTTTTACTACAATTGAAAAATTTTTTTGTGAAATAGGTACTTTTTTTTGTAAAGAAGCAACACGTTTTCAAATAAGGGAGCCGATATGTCAAGAGGGAGCGAGAAAGCTGTTTACTAACCTAACCTTCTATAATTGAATCATGTAAAAAAACCATAATTTGACTTTCCGCAGCCAGACCCAAAAATCGCGGCAACCGGTGTAAATATCAAAAATGCATTCGATTACTGTGCAGGTACCATATTTCTGGAGGCACCTGGTAGACAATAACTAGCAAGTAAAGCAGTTTTGGTGTTTTTAGCATTTTTAAAAGGGTTGACGAATGTGTAACTTTGTGAAAAAATGTCAAGCAAATCAGACGAAAGCTCGGGGAGTTATAGAACTTCGACTGACACAATTTAGGCAGGACAGTTTGTTACTGCGAGACTTTATGCTCATACGACAGATTTTTGAGGTGGGTACAAAATGTTCACTGACTCTCTGAAAAGTATTTCCTCATTGTGCTTTTTTCTTAAATAACACCATTCCCTGCAAACATGAGCTCTAAGCGGCACAATAATAACCGTGTCCCTAAATTTGCCTCGCGTTCCCTACTCGCTCACTGAAGGGAGAAAAAAATAATAATAAAAATCCAGAATACGCCCACATATGTATGTAAATACTCGTGAAAAAAATATTGTATTAGTGACAATCGTGGTTTCTGCTGCTTCTCAGCCATCACTCAGCCTCCTCGAGTTCCCATGTGCTCCCACTGCCTATGCACTGCCACAAGCACTTTGTTGGTATTTTTCCGTTCACTACCGCCACTTTTTTGCTTATATTTTGAGAGTCGCATTTGAGCCTTGACATGTTGACAGCGCAACAGACAAGCGCATGTATCTATACACGCCAGCACAATAAAAACAACACATTCACACATACTTACATGCTTCTAGTTACATATATGGGATTTTTCATCGACACAGGCATTTGGTTTTGTATGTTGAGTAATGAGGCTCTTTGCGCATTATTTGAAATGTGACCCCCGTTTTTAATAACTTCCGCTCGTTTCCGGTAATGACACCCAGCTAAGAGAACGTGTCCTTGCCGGTGGGCTTAGAGCGTGTGCGATGTGAAAATATTGCAAGTTCTACGTTTTTGTTTCGCCGCCTCGATATTGACTTATGGGGCAGCATTTGACATGCAGTTAATGGATTTTAGAATTTTACATAGTTGCACAATGAAATGATAAAAAAAGTTTTTGAAAAAAGTAAAAAATTATATATTTATGAAGAACTTTTTTGGAAGTCTGTCAAATGGAAGGAAATACTCGGCGTAGTATGCAAAGCAAAAAAACACAAAAAAAAAATCAACTTGATTTTTGAGCGACTTCAGGCTTACACTTTATTATACTAAAATTCAATGGACTATAAAACTGCATACCATAAATTATTCTAAAAATTCTGACTAAAAAATGGATAGAAGTTTGCAAAAGCTTCCGATTGAGAAGTAAATAATTTTTTTTTAATTTTCGTGAATTTTACGTAAAGTCTGGAAGCTTCCTTTACAAGGTTTTTGTTTTACAATAAACTATATTATTACATAAAATTAACCAAAAAAAAAAATGTAACATAAAAAATATCGCGATAAAAAGATAAAGTGACTTATTTATGTGTTCCACTAACAAATTTCAACCCAACATTTTTGCTCCGTGCATCGCACTCATCTTACGCACACGTGACTCTAAAATTGAAATTCCATTCAAAGCATTAATCCATTTAAACTTTCAACAGCTTATGAAAAGCGCCTGCTATTTCAAGTTTCTTGTTGTTATCCATAGCAATAACAGCTCACATTGTTATGCTGCTCAACTTTTTTCCCACTTTCATACTTAAGCTGTTGCGTTTGATATTTCCTTTGTTATGCATTGTTTTTGTAATATTTATCGACAGTGTGGCACACGCATAAATACTTGTACAGGCAAAGGCGAATGGTTTTGTCAATCGACATTTTGTGGCGGCGGAGCAGTTGTTAAGAATGCTGTTGGTTAACCTTGAGTTGCCGCGAGTGTACGTGCTAGTGTGTGATTAAATTAAAATTATATTGCCACTTGTTCGCTTTTGACTGGAATTTAGGAGAGAATGCTAGAAATTAAATAAAAAAATTTAAAGTAAATATAGCCCTTTTTGTGTTTATTTTTTATTTTTGAAAATTATGAACAGTTTTTACTGTTAAAATGGTGTCTTTCTCCAAAAGCTTGAATGACGAACTAAAACTAAAAAGACTAAAATCGAATGCGTTACAAGGTTGGAGAGCTGCACCTTTTAGGTGGTATAAATTTTAGTTAGTATTATGACATTGCGAAGAAAAAATGAAAAAATTATAAATAAATAAAGTAAAATTAAAAAAAAAAAATAAAAACAAAGAAAAAAAATTAGAAATAAAAAATAATAAATAAATAAATAAATAAAACAAAAATTAAAAAATGGAAAAAAATTGGAAAAAAAAATAAAAATAAAAGAAAAAAATTTTATTGAAATTGATTATTAAACCAGTCTATCAATTATTATTTTGTCAATTTTCACTGGTTCCCTGTTCACGTGCTTTTTCCTATTCTCACTGGTAATTTTTTATGGAAAATTTAATGAATATGAAATATGAATATGCTTCCGAAAAAACAAAAAAAATTATTTTTTTGAGTTTTTTAATTTTTTCGCTTAACGCTTAACCTTCTGAACAGAAAAAATCGCGAATTTCAAAATTAAGTTTAAAATTAAAGAAAATGTTAAATAAAAAAATTACACAATGTGTGGCAAATATTTTTTATCTAATTCAAAAAAAAAAACAAGCAAAATAATTTGAGTGCAACAAACCATTTTTTTTATTTTGTTATAACTTTCTAAATCTTGGAAACGAAAAATGAAGTGAGTTTCCAATGGTTTGCGCGAGTGTAAATAGGTCTTTAGTTTTTCACGAAGCAAAATATGTTAAGAATTTTGAAAGTAAACATACAATATTTAATTATATTTGTTCCTAAAAAAAAAGTATTTATATTTTATTATACGTTTTTATTCATAAAAAAATCAATTTAAAGTTTTAAAAGTAATAAAAATTAAAAAACTTATAAAATTAAAAAAAAACTTAAATTAAAAAAAACAAAAAATAATAAAATTTAAAAAATAATAACACTTAAAAAGTAATAAAGTCAAAAAATATTAAAATTTTAAAAATAATAATATTAAAAAATAATAAAATTTAATAAGTAATAAAACAATAAAATTAAAAAAATAATAAAATGTTAAAAATTAGAAAATTAAAAAATATAAAAATTAATAAACAATACAACTTTAACTTTTTATTCTTGCATTTTTGAAATACTTAAACCTTTTGGCTTAATAATTTTTTCAAAATGCTCTAGTTTAAATTAAGTAATTTTTTTTAACACATTTTGGTTTGTTTGTTTATAAAAAAGTAGTTTTATTTTTTGTATCTTGCGTTTGAATTTTTATATGAACTCAAAACAAATAATTTTTTTGCAGAAATAAAAATATAAAATAAATCCGCAAACTCTTCTAACGAAAACTATTTTATTATATTTATTTTATGTTTTTGACGAAGAAGATTAGTATTATTTTTTTTATATTTCTAAAATGCTTTCTTTTTATATATAAAACTATTTTTGAAGAAATAATTTTATATTTAAAAATAATTTTATATAGTGTTTAATTTTTGTAAAATAAAGAACTTTTTTGTACAAATTTTATTTGTAATAATTTTTTTTTAACATTTTATTTTTATAAATTTTATTTTGAATACATTTTTTTTTAATATTTTTTTTTATAAATTCTATTTTGAATAAATTTTTTTTTTATAATTTTTTTTATAAATTTTATTTTCAATTAAATTATTTTTCATAATGTTCGTTCTACAAAATTTAATTAAAAATCAATCATAAATTAAAAATCAAATATAAATTAAAAATCAAAAATAAATTAAATAATTTAGTGGTTTTTTTTTTATAAATTTTCTTTTGAATAAATTTTTTTTCATATTTTTTTTTAACAAAATTGTTATAAAAAAATCTAGTTCGCTTTTTTATAAGTTTTATTATGAATAAAGTTTTTTTTCACATTTTTTTTCTATTACTTTTAATTTTTTTGTTTCAATAAAACTTTGTATTAGTTTACAAAGTTACAAAGTTTACAAATTGAAAGGAACATTTTTGTAATTAAATATATTTTTTAAGAAACAGCTTTTTTACAGTACATTTTCATTGTTTTTGCCGAAACTTATTCAATTTTTTCCTAATTTTTTGCATTTTAATTGCTTTATTATTACAAACCGTATCCAATATTGGTTAGTTTTGTCTCCGAATATTTTTTTTACCTGAATCAATGGATAATTGAAAAGTTTCATGTGGCGCAATGAAGTCATCAAAGTGCCATTATTTCTAACGCAGTCCCAGCGGTACAGTAATTACATGCAGAGTGGCCGATGAAAACTGCTGAAAATCACGACAAATAACTAACGATTAGGGATTTGACGTGGAATATTAATAAAGTGAACAGCGTGAAAGGAAAAATGCGTATTTAATATACACACAAAACAAAGAACAAAAAAAAAAAAAACAAAAAAAATGTATAAATACATTTTATAAATCGATGCATTAATTGGGAATCACGGAAGGAGTTGGTGTAATAGTGTGTGACCAGCCATAGGCAAGAGGGCTCAGAGCAGGATAACTGTTTATGCTGTGACGTTAAAAGAGCTGCTGTATAAATATAGGCTTAGCTTGCCAACAACACAACCAATTTTCTCTACTTTCTGTGTGCGTAGCTTCTTTTGCCACAGGCATCCAGTTACAGGATGAACAGTATTTGGCCCATGAGAGCCCATTTTCTTGACTTATCTCTTCTTGACTTTCGAAACTTATATAAATTTAACAAAACAAATTATAAATTTTCCTAGAAATCTAATAAAAGTAACCACTTTATGGAATTATTCTCTGTACGATCCAATTTTCGTGCAGTCTTTCGACTTGTGCAGCAGCAAAATATTAGGCATTGGCGCTTTTAACTTTCAACTAGGCACCATTCTCGCTTTCCACACTTGCAATGATATGCCAGCCAACCCGCCAATTACAACTAATTTTACACCGCAATCGTTGGCATCCTGTTCGAAGCGATTTGCCTGCCGCAAATTCGTATTTTATTGCGATTGCTACGGCGGTTGCCAACTCTCGCACGACGCTTTCGCGCTCTTTCTGCTCTAACAGGCTTTGTTATTATTGTTGCTACAATTGTTTTGCTATTATTTCGTTATGCCTGACTACAAACAAATTAATTCAATTTCGGATTTTATCGCGCCGCACGCATTTGAAGGTGGATGAGCGACGCCGAAAGTGGCGCAGCGGGGGGTGTGGTTGGCACGGAGATGTGCATATCGCTACCGCTATGGCAATCAGTCAGTTAGTCAGCCGATAAGGAAAGTGCTAACTTAATGCATTCAATCACGGCAATTTGACGTTATCTGAATTGGAAAAGGCAAATCACAGGAATTGAGTTAAGCTGTGGTAAAGTGGAGAGCGCTTAAACGCATAAGTGTGCGGGAGTGTGAGCATTTGAGTGTGTATGCATGTCGTTTCAGACAAGCCTTCCATTTGCTGTGCATTGATCGAGTTTAATTTAATTGTAAATAACAAAATTGATTTGATTATTTGCTCACCGAGATCGGTAATATGGTAGTGGGGGGCGTATACGTAATATGCATATAAATTGATTAAATGGTCCTTTTCAGAGCGTTATTGAAATGGCGACAGAAGCATGGTTTGGCGGAAATGAAATTAATTCAGTCCTTCACCGTCCGATGCTTACATTTTATTCACCGTTGCTTGCTTTTCATTTGCCTGCTGCCTGTTCAAACACAACGGCGAACGTGCTTGGCCTACAAAATGTTTGGCTTTCAGTGGCCATTTCACATTTCAAATTCAATTTTACTAATTTGATGATGAAACTGTCAAGCGACTTGTCACTAAGAGAAAACAGCAATAAAAATTGCCTACACCAATAAAAATTTGATTAGCAACAGCTAGAAGTGGCTGATGCTGCTTTTCAAAACTATCACATAACTATTCTAGAGCTGTAAAAGTATGTGTTAGTTGTCGCATGAAAAAAAGCTATGTATTAATAAATTTGGAAGAATATAAAATTTCAATTTCCCAGCAGTCAAACTTACTAGTTCTGAATTAGCTTTTTTTCAAAACTAGGAAAAGATATTTTCAGCATCAATGTTAATTGTCAGCCCCTACATCAGTATTTTAGCAGTTAATGAACTAGTTCATAATAGACTTAAAAACAACTAGCCCAGTTTGGGGCGCAAATCACCAGTTTGGGATGAGTTGAAAAAGTGGAGTAAAATTAAAAAGTAAACGATTCAAAATATTTTATTCTAAATTATTTTATTATTTTATTTTATTTTAAATTTATATATTTTATAAATTTTTTTTTTTTGATAAAATTATTGCTAGACTTCTGAATTTATTTTTAAAAATTACATGTATCAGAATTTTATTTATTCTATAACTAAATGAAAGCAAATCAAATTATAAAAGAAAAAAATTCTAGTAACAGCAAATATTATAATATTATAAGGTATTATTAATTACCCTCCTCACTCCAAACCGGCAAGTGGACCGCAGTGTGCTTGACGTATGTAACATTCTGGTTTTGACGCTGGCCCAAGAAAGGCAGCTGTTTGTTAAGCGTTGAGGTCTGAAAATTTTCAGCTATAGAAAAAATTCATTAGCTTAATAAAAAGCTGGAGATATATCATTGCCAGTCATTTACAGAGAGAGGGTAGTATCGTTTTTTGATGAGAAAAACGGATCTGATACATCGAAAGTGCTGGAATGAGAGTTAAAATTTTGGCTTAATGGTGAAACTGGTCCACTAAGCTCGTGATTTCTTCTATATGGTTTTAAAAAAGAGGCCTACGGTGCCTTGATACAGAAGAGGAAATATTAAGTTCAAAATCTGTTAGAACAAATGGGCTCGAAATCGACGCTGTGGACAGTTTAATGTGGACATTTTATTCCCAACATTTTTCTACGCCAAACAAGAGTTAGAAGATTGTTAAACTTTATATGGGTTACGATTAGCTATGATTAGCTATTCCAATCGAAAATAGGATAATATCAGAAATACAATAATATTTCTTTCTTTGTATACAGCCTTAATTCGTCATTTTGCATCTGGTACAGTTTTAGTTTCTTTCGAACTACTTTGATTTCTTCCTTCAAAGACCACTTCTGATGAACTAAAATCTTTGTCTTTCAGTGTAATGGTATCATAGCTGATGTCCAACTAGATATGTGTGGTTCTTTCAAAGCACATACAAATTAGACACACATATTTTTATATTTTAATTAAAAATTGGTTTGAAGAGTAAAATTGGAGTACAAATATGAGTAGGGGTAGAAGTAGTTGTGGGAGTACGAATAGGAAGCGGAGTGGATGTAGGACTAGGCAAGCACTGAATGAAGCTAAATGAAAAATAACAATACAATTTTCAATTAAAATTTTTGTTTATCTTTGGTTCAAAAATGTCTAGATTTTATGCCAAGCAAAATCAGTATGCCTATAAAAGGTGCACAGATACCTTGAGCAGTTTTTTAAGCGGAGTGGATGTAGGACTAAGATAAAGATAAAAATAACAAAACAAAAATTTTACTTAAAATTTTAAACTTTTTTGGCTCAACAGAGTCTACATTTTATTTTAAGCAAAATCAGTAAACTTTAAAAAGTGGACAAATACCTTAAGGACTTTTTTGCAGTTATTTTTTCATGCAATTTACCAAATTTTTGAAATCATGCCAGTATGATTTCTATTCTAGTGAACTGCAACTGAAACACTACATCGACAAAAGTTGGGTGGCTGTGTTGGTATAGTAAACCGGACTATCATCTATGTAGTTTATTTCCAAAATGTTATAAAAAGATGTTATTTGATTATTGCTCTGTTAGAAAGGGCGAACTGTACGAACAATCGTACCTGCGTATTACAATTTTCTTAAGAGGTCCCAGTGCTTTAGACCTCGAAAATTTTCAGCGCTTTTTTTAACAATAAAAAAAATGAAAAACGACATTTACATTTTTTTAAGCTTTTTATTTAACTTCCTTGAACTAACTAACTTTATTTAACTAACTTAGATTTTTTTTTTTTAATTTGAATAATTTTAAAAATGGCGCTGAAGTTGACCCTTCTGGGCGGTGTTGTCCATTTAGGCTCTTATATTTATCGGTTTTGAATTTGACACTCTAAAAATCGGGTTTTTTTTTCTGTTTCTTAATAAAAAAATACGAAATTATGGAAATAATAATATGATTCTATTACGGGGGCGATAGTCATTCATGTTGTGAATAACATAGTAAAATATCAGAAAATTCGATTGAATAGTTTTTCTTTCGTTTCGAGATAAATGAGTTTAAGGGCTTAGGGGTAGTCAGAATTTTCAAAAAATCGATTTTTTTTTTGCATTTTCTTAAAGTATAATGTTTTAAAAATATTGTGTAAAAATTTGAAGTGAATCCGACAAATACTTTTCAAGTTATTCAACAATTAACACAGGGCGCTCGGCCGCTCCGGAGCCGATAGTAAAACTTTAAATGCGTTTTTCTCAAAACTATGTTTTTCAAACTGGTGAACACTGTAACTTAAAAACCGCTACGTAGATTTCAATAGAATTTATACAGCTTTTGAAAAACATAAAAAACTTGTGCCTGATCGAAGGATTTTTTTTTTTTCAAAAATTTCGATTTTTTTTTAACAATTAACTGTTGGTTTTTTTTTCTAAAATCTGGAAAAAATTTTCTGAGGCCGCCATTTTGTTCATTTTGAAAAAAAAAAGCTTCGATCAGGCACAAGATTATCTATTAATAAAACTAATTTTTCTTGTCCGATTGGTTTTAGATGAATCTGCAAGGACTTGTGATGTTCACCGCAAGGGACTTCTGGAGAAACGGGCTTCACACAAACAGCGATAACTTTTGCAATTATTAATTTTTTTTTTTGAAATTTTGGTGAAGTCAAGTTAAAACATGATGTTTTTATGCTATGTTTTTATTTTTGTTAAATAAATTAATTAAGTAGCAAAAAAAAATTCGTGAAAATCATCATTTTTTCGGGCCTCTGACTACCCCTAACCCCTTAAGAAGCACGTGGACCGCTCTCTACCTAGTCAATGGGCTGTAGAAACTATAATAACGGATGAAAATTTCACAGTATATTCTTGAGATACCAAACTTTCGAAACATCGAAAAAACAAAAAATCTATTTTTTGACATTTCTAGACCACCGGCTCACCTTAAAGTGACTATTCATAGCTAGGTATACTTCTACGTGCATTCACTTAACAGTCCATTTGATTTTCTAAAGAAAAAAAACTGCTCTCAAACCCACTTTAATTAAAATATACACCATCAGTTTAACTCCACAAACTAACCTGATTATCTGCCAGAAGAAATATGTCGTAAGAATTGAAAAGAAAATGCAATAAAGGCTACCCCACATTGCAATTTCCACCGCAATCTAATTGGCCGACGCGGACATAGCTGTGCGGACGTACATTTTAGCAGCTGCTTACATAAAATTTTATTACCCAGACAGACAGGAAGCGTGTAAGGCGGCGATGCCTCTTTGGAAGGCAAAGCGGTGAGTGGCTGCTCTTTTGATGCAGACGATTCTATGTATAGGTACACTTGTGTGTCAATAAATTTGTTTTCACCTGCTACTCTCACCGTGCTACTCTCCATAAAGGTGTTGGTGATGCTGATGTCAGTCGTTGATGGCCGGTTGTGTTGCTGGATAGTTTGTTCGTTGAGAGGCGCGCGAAGTAAGAGCGAATGCGTTTGCTGTGAAGCTGGTTAAGTTGTGCAGAATGAGTGTGACTTGTATGTGTGTGTGTGTAGAATTTTACTGCAGCTATATGAAGTCATCATTCGACAGTTGAATGTGGGTTTTTGCAATGGGATGGCTATTTTCTTTAACTCTTTTCCTTTGCTCTTCTTCTTTAGAAAGAATAAATTTTTGGGGAATGTAGAGTATCTTTGGCTGAATTCTTTGCAGAAGGTTCTATTTAAATTAATATGTAAAAAATAGTAATTTTTTGAATAAAAAATAAAATATATAGTTTTGATAGTACATAATGAGTATAGCATTTTTTGTAGAAAAATTGAATTCAGCACTTCTAATCTTCGTTTATATGTACTACATTAGAGTTTTCAAATTTTGGTTAAATAAATATTTATATTACGTGTAAGCCGATTTCTGATAGAAATATTATTGGCAATGTTCTATAGTAGAATTTCGCAAGGATAATTTTTGCAGAATAATTCAATATCCTAGCTTACCTGCTTCTTTTTAAGAAAAGTCAAAAAAGTCCTTTTAAAAGGCGCATTAGGAACTAAAATGTTATACGGAAATTTTGAGAAAAAATTTCAGTGGTGGTTACCGAAGCCACAAAAGGTGTCAATATAAGCACTTACTCATTACTCAGTTGGTCAGTAAAACTATAACGGAAAAATAATTGATATGCACGTGAAACTAAAGATTTTTGTCTCGAAATGTTGCATACTCAGTTTCTTACTTACTCTACAATTTAAGTTTCTAAAGGATTAAAGTTTCAAAGGGCTTAATTTTTAAAAAGTGGCTTTAAATATTTCTACTCAATATTTGACACTAATATGGTTATAAAACCATGATTGAGTATAGCATAGTAATGTTCTTTGAAAAATGTATCCTTAAAATATTACTGAAATTTTCAAATTAAATATTTTCAGAAATGTTCAGAAAATGTTCTTTTGCTGTTTTATAGTTGAACTTAGCTCCTGTTAAATAAACTACTCTCAATTGATAGTTTTTTCCTTTTTCTTTTTGAAACTTTAAAGTTCTTTAAAAAACTAAATTAATGATAAAGAGTGGTTAAATTTCAAGGGCCAGTGTTGATTTTGAATAAAATAGAATTTTTTTAGGAAATTATTGTCATTTCTCTTTATTATCATAATATCGATACGGCTCAATTACGTATTGAATGGCCTCGGCGGCACACCTCCATCCGATGGTCCATCCTTTAGCTCTTGAATTGTTGCTGGCTTATTAACGAACACCTTTTTTTTTCAAATAACCCCAAAGAAAGAAGTCCAACGGTGTCAAATCACTGAATCTTGGCGGCCAATTGACATCACCGCGACGTGAGACTATTCGGTGATCAAATTTTACTCGCAAAAGAGCCATTGTTTCATTAGCTGTATGACATGTGGCACCGCCCTGTTGAAACCATATATCGTCCACATCCATATCTTCCAATTCGGGCCATGAAAAGTTCGTTATCATCTCACGATAGCGAACACTATTCACAGGCCTCATTTTGGAAAAAATATGGCCCAATGATGCCGCCGGCATTGGTTTTTCGGCAATCACTCTGGGATTATCATTCACCCAAATGCGGTAATTCTGCTTATTGACAAATCCACTGAGGTGAAAATGTGCCTCATCACTGAAGATGAAGTGCGCGATATGCATTTTGATTTGAACGCCCGTTTTCATAATAAACCTGAATAACTTTAACGCGTTGCTCGATTGTATGTCTTTCTATGGTTCAAATTGAGTTAATCTGAAATTGAAAAAATGTTATTGTAAATGAAATGCAGAAAAAAACTTGAGGTTTAGGTGTGGTTCACATTCAACATCGGCCCTTAAAATTTAACCACTCTTTACAATTCAAATCCATTTTTATATAAAGCTTTCAGTTTCACGTGCGTATAAAATTTTTCCTGGATTACAAAAAAACTGAATTTTTGTCGCACGGTGTAATTGATCGAATTCTTGTGCTGTGTAGTTATTTTGAATTTACTCTACTTTTTTTTTTAAATCGACCGGGGCCTGGGCTCGAGAGTAATTCGAGTTATATGAATTGGACATAATTGGAAAGGGCCCGCATTTGCAATTTTCCCCCGGGGCCCGGATATGCTCTCTACGGCCCTGGACCCCTCTTTTGTTTCATAAATTCGTTCGCAATTTTATTTCCAATGCTTTGCCTTTTCTTTTTTATTGAAAAGGCTCAAAGTTGAAAGACATACAATTGTTTATGCAAAACGGCTGTTAGTGCAGAAAAACGTTGGTTTCAACTACAATTCGCACATGACACATACTTTAGAATTGATAAACAAAATTTTTTTGAGTAACAGCGGCAAGTTTCAGTGATAAACTCTGTCATTAGTCAGCTTATCATACAAATCATTTGCTTTTCTTGCAGGCTTCAGAATCATTCGCTTTTAGTATTGACATTACATTTTTTCCCATAAAAATTAAGCTGCATGTGTCTGTCGGTATGTTTTTTATAGACTCGAGAACTGCTTACCCGGTATAGCTAAAATTCATAGCAAATGTTTGTCTTAGAGATTTATTTTGCAGGTAGCAAAAAAAAACTCCCGGAGAAAGCTTCACCTAAAATTGACTCGATGGGTAGTGCTAGAGGCGAGATGCTTCTAAAAATTATATTTGGTGTCCAACTTGATTCAGCGTAGCGCTGTGGTCGCCGTTTAGCGGTTGCGCGTCGTGTAGCTGCATCTGTTGGGAAGCCACAGACGCCATTACAGAACCATCCGATCGAGTCTACATCTGTTTGCGTGATTTTAAAATGCCTCCACCTATTGAGAATCCCGCCGACTGTGAAATGCGCGCTGTAATACGGTTTCTCTGTGCTCAAGGCTTCAAATCAGTTGACATTGATCACCAAATCAGTGAAATGTATGGTGAAAACATTATGAGGGATGGAATGGTGCGGAAATGAGTTAGGACCTTTAAAGATGCAGCACAAACATTCATGATGAGGAACGAAGTGGGAGACCCTCAGTCATTACCGATGAACCGATTCAAAAAGTGAAAGAGAACAGATTCATTCACGATTCCGTCCTTAGTTGAAAAGTTTCCTGCTGTCTCAAGAAGTGTTCTTTACGAAATTGTGTCCGAACGTTTAAATTATTGGAAATTGTGTTCACGCTGGGTGCCAATCCGATGATGACAAAGTGAAAAGGAGTGTGAAGCAGTGGTTATCTAATCAGGTGGCAATCTTCGTTGACGATGGCATACAAAAGCTGGTCCCAAGATGCGATAAATGCCTCAATAATAGTAATGGAAATTATGTAGAAAAGTAAAGTATGGCCTTTCAAGTGAATAAATTATTTTTGGAAAAAATTTACTTGTTCTATTTTTATGTCTAAACGGTACTTACTTTAAAAGCACGCCGCGTACTACAAAAAAAATTAATTCATTAAATAAGTGTATATTTTATAAAATAAAAAAAAGTATAAAAAATAAAAAAAAAATTGTAAAAAAATTATTTAATTCTTTTTATTTTTTTTTATTTATAATTTTTTTTTATTTTAAAATTTTTATACGATTTTTTTTAAATTAATTAAAATGTACATAATGTTTTAAATAAAAATTCCATGGGCTATAAAACTGCATATTTAAAATTATCATAAAAAAACAAGTTTGAAATTTTAATGGAAATTAAAAAACCTAGTTTGAAATTTTAATAGAAATTGAAAAGCAAAGTTTGAAATTTTAAAGGAAATTAAAAAGCAAAGTTTGAAATTTCAAAGAAAATTAAAAATCAAAGTTTGAAATTTTGATGAAAAATATAAAAAAAAATTATTTCCATTTCCATTAAAATTTCAAACTTTTCATCAAAAACAAAATTTGAAATTTAAATGGAATAAAAAAAAATTTTTTTTTGCATCAAAAATTAAAACTTTGTTTTTTAATTTTAGGTATGCAGTTTTATAGTCCATTCAATTTTAGCATAATAAAGTGCAACTTTCTGGTAGCTCAAAAATTGCCTGGATTTTCGCCAATTATTTTACGTACTGTGCTGGTTGTTTTCTTCCATTTAAAAGAAATGTGAACATTCATTACGAAGAAAAAATGCACCAGACCACCGCAAAAAACATTTCAAAAATACACACGAGTTTTGAGTTACTTGAAACACAGACTTTATTATGCCAAAATTCAATGGGCTATAAAACTGATTTTTTTTTAATTCTACCTAAAAGCTTGGACATTTGAATGAAATTTTGTTGAATTTTTTTTTGCGATTTGCATAAAGTTTGTGTGAAAAATTATTTATCAAATCTTGGCATCACCTGTATTCATGTTATGTGGCGACTTAATTTTTACACATTCTTTTCCTTCTCTTCTTTGTTTTTTCCCCCTAACGAAATTTAATTGCTGTGAAATCATTGTCCAGCGCTTATCATTGAAATATTTGCACAGTTTGAAACTTGGATTCTTATGGTGTTTTCAGGAGAATTAACCATATTTACATACAAAAAATATTTCAATTAAATAGGAGATAAATAAATTGGTAAAACTTGTTAAAAAGTCCTAAAAAAGAAAATAGACCTTTTGGCCGAAAATTGGCCGATAGGAGCACTAAACATTGTCTTTATGACCCGATTACATTTATATGTGGAATGTATTTAGTTGTGTGCAAGAGAGTAGTTTAAACCAAAATTTGGCAAGTTTTTATAAATTTATTTTATTTCGCAACATTGACACATAACATCTTTGCAACGTTCTACCTGCAGTAAAAATATAGCAAGATTAAATCGAGGGCACCGCTATTTAAAAATAAGATAATGTCTTCCTACCACGTACCACCTGGCGGCGCTCAACAGCAGCTGAAATGAAGTCCCTGGGATTATCATGCAACAAACTAAGATTCCTACCAAAAAACCGTGTCCGTTGGCGAAGAGGAGCGCTTGACGCCCTATGCTCCAAATAGGACTTAGATGATCGCATATATACGAGTACTATATATTCCTACCTCGAATTTCAATGAAACCGACATTTCAGATCTGCCGCTTGATTTCCAACGACTACAATTTTCTGTACATAAAAAAATAACATGGCTTCGAGGATAGTCTCTTCATGTGTGCGACTTCAATTTACTCCATTTAACTCCATAATTAAAATCCATTTTCCCACTCAGAAACCACATCTCTCAATGTATAGAGTGCAGTAGAGCTCACCGGGTTAAAGCGAATTTTATACGAAAAAAAAGCATTTACTCCATTGGCTTTTCATCAAAAAAAAAGAAAGCTGTTTGCTGATAAAATCAGAAATAGCATTGCGTAAGTGTAGCAGTTTAAAAGTTATGTCAAGTTGAAATGCGTTTATTGATTTTTAATATTGAAAAATAGAAATAGAAATGGTGCCAACGTCGTTGCAATGTGTTCGCTTTCACATCAGATCATAACGACCACGATTAAAGTCATTATTGTCGAAGACATTATTGTGCTGGCATATGAATAAAATAATCACTGTCGGTTTGCTTCAACTTTTCCAACATTTTCTAAAATATATGTGTATGTATGCATAGAATCCTTTCACTACAATGAAGTAAGTACGCGCACACGCGCATCCTAAAGACACACCCACAGGTATCCTTAACTTTATAATGATACTGGTTCACAATCATGAAATGCGCTGATTACTGCAATGGCAATAACAATAACAATAAAGTGATTTTTTTCGCACAAACACTCACACACATACATATGAATGTATCATTCTACGTACATGTTTCTCCATTACTCAAACTGAAATGGGTAGAGCGTTGGTCGCTTGGATGAAATCATATATCTACTTGCTTGTATCGTTTCTTTGAAGGTAATAGTCATTACTGTGGTGAAAGTGTCGTAAAAGCAGTGCGAGCTCGCGGAGGCATATACAGTGAGTTGCAAAAGGGTGTAGATGATTCTTTGTTTATTAATGAACCAATAATTTGTATTTAGAGACAAAATGTAAGGTTTTTGAAGTTATATACAGCAAATAAGTAAGAATAAGAAATATTTCGTTTTTAAATTTTTTTTTATATTTTTAATTTTTTAATTTTTTTAATTTTTAAATTGTTTGATTGAATGCAGGAGCTATGAATTCAAGTCAATCGAAGCAAAATTTACAAAGTTGCGCGTATTTTAGCGCCCGTTACTCCATACCGGAAATTCTCCTCGGCGCAGCATGCCTACACTAAGGGGAAATCTACAGAAACTGCCTTACACTCGCTTGTCGGGTTGGTAGAAAAATGTTTATCAGATAAAGAGTTTGCCATGGTTGCCTTCGTAGATAGAGAAGGCGCCTTCAACAATATAAAGGCGAGCGCTATAGTAGATGCTTTAGAAGACTTTGGAGTTGAGCCACACGTTGTTGCCCTGATAGAAGCAATACTTGTCAGAAGGAAGGTAACGGCAAATTTAGGCAGCACTACCCTAAGCAGACAGGTATGCAGAGGTTCACCTGAAGGTGGTGTCCTCTCCCCACTCCTCTGGATTTTGGTGGTAAACTCGCTACTGCTGACCCTAGAGAGAGGGGGTTGCTACGTCACTGCATACGCAGATGACCTAGCAATTGCTGTTAAAGGCAGATATCCTAACACCCTCATGGACATTCTGCGCTCTAACATGGCCACGCTTAGGAGCTGGACTGAGAGTAGGAGATTCGCTATAAATACCGCAAATACTGAAATAATTCTCTTCACAAGGAAACATAGGCTTCCTATAATCTCCCCGCTAGTTTTCAAGGGTGTGGAGATTCCTGGAGAGAATGTGTAGTACTTAGGACTCATATTAGATAGGAAACTCACATGGAAACCTAATATTGAGGAAAGAGTAAAAAAGGTCAACGTTGCATTATATATTTGCAAAGGAGTTGTCGATATTAAATGGGGGTTAACACCTCGCGTTACTCATTGGTTATATACTTCGGTAGTTAGACCAATCTTAATATATGGAATACTTGTATGGTGGCCATCTACTCTAAAGACGAGTTACGCTAAAATCATGAGTAAGGTCCAAAGAACAGCTCTTTTATGCATCTCTGGTGCTTTAAGGACTACCCCAAACAAAGCGCTAGAAGTGGGGCTAATCAATTTGCCTGCACTAAATCTCGTAGGGAAAAACGTGGCCGCCGCCTCGACGCTTCGACTCAAAAGTATGGCGCTATGGAAAGAACGGCGGTTTGGCCACACCTGTATTTTGCACATTCCGAACAGTCACAAACAAGAAATAGACTATTCTACTCCTAGACTTACCTTCGACAAGTTCTTCAAGACAAGTATACCGTCAAGAAGGGAGTGGCAGACACCAAGGCCATGGAGAAGGGGGGTATTACATTTTATACAGACTACCAGACTACTGCAGCGTCTATCAGGTAGAGGTTCTAGCCATAAAAGAAGTGGCTACATCCCTAAATATGCATGGCGTAACAAAAACGACTATAAATATATTATCCGATAACCAAGCGGCCATTAAGTCCATGGAGGCGGCTATACTAAGATCAAAGGTTGCACAGGCATGCCGAGCAGCCCTAAATGATATTAGCGTCGTATTCAAGGTCAGCCTTATTTGGGTTCCGGGACACAGAGATATTGAGGGAAACTGTAGAGCTGATGAGCTAGCCAGAAAAGGTACTGCTCTTCAACTGTTCCGTGGTAAAAGTACCATTGGAATGCCTTTGGCAAGGAGTAAATTAATAATAAAAAACAACATTGCCCAAGAGGCCAATAGGTCATGGGAAGAAGAAGATACATGCGTAACAGCCAGGCTACATGGCCGAAAATAAACAAGAAAAGGACAAAGGAATTACTTAGCCTCTCAAAAGAAGATATCTCGAAGGTCGTGGCTTGTGTCACCGGCCACTTGCTATTTGGAAGGCATTCCTTGAGACTAGGAGTATTCACCCATGAATATTGTAGAAGCTGTAGAGATGAGGAGGAGAAAGAAACAGTAGAGCACTTCCTTTGCAATTGTCCAGCCTTAGCTAAAATCAGAGCAGATTGTCTGGGTAAACACTTTTTCAATTCTCTTATAGAACTATCTGGCGCAGGGACTAGACCAATCCTGCGCTTCATAAGAGCCTCAAAATGGTTTCATGACAAGGTTCCCGTGTCACACAGTGGTATCACAACGGACCTGCGAGGTCTAAGTGAGTTGGTCATACGGACCGACTACCACCATAATCTAACCTAACCTACTCCATACCTGAAACATGTTATTTTTGAAATCCGTGTAAGTCATAACTCAAAATCTACTAGTCCGATTATTTTGGTATGTTGCCTAGTACTCTCCATATACATAATCAAGTATACCTGGGAGATTTTTTTTTTTTTAATAATTATTAATTTTACATTAAAAGATGTTCCCACTGTTTTTTTAGCAAAAATCGATTTTTTAGCTTCCAAAAGCTATGAGCAATTAGAAAAGCGAAAAATCCTTGCAGTTATACCCTGAAAAATACGCCGGGTATCATCCCTTGTAATAAAAGCATTTTCTGTTCAGCTGATTCTGTGCAACTTAGGTTGTACACCGCAAAACATTTTTTTCGAGGCTCCTCCGAAGATTCATTTATCAATCGCTCAATTTTCAATATTTTGCAATAAGAAAAAGATCCTTAAATATTGTCTTATCATATCGAAATTGCCTACAAAAACCCTTTAAAACATCCCTTTTGCACCAATTTAACTCTACCCCCAATTAATGTATTGTACTTCACAAAGCAATATGTTTCATATAAATACAAGGTGGCGCAAATTAGTCACCTAATTTTGTTTTAGAATAACTTTTTACTACATAAAAACAAACATTTTTAGTGAGATGGACATTTTTATTCTGAGCGATAGAAATCTTTATTTTCAATAATTTTTTAATTAAACAAAAAAAAATATTCTGAGTGAATCTTTATATTGACCTTTACGCGCTCCATTGGTTGTCTTTTCGCATACTTAGCTGTCCAGTTTACAAGTGTCAAATATGAGTGACGTTCGACGCCATTTGCAAAAATTATAAAGATACCCATAGGATGATTAATTTTGCGCCACCTTGTGTAATAGATATAAATATTTAAAATATACCTCAGGAGAGTCAATTCTATTTCAGAAAGCGTAAAAGTAAAATATATATTGTATTAGAAATATATATTAATAAAATATTACTTTCAATAAACATTTTTGTGTCGTCCACTGTATACATATGTATATGTACCTACACATAAGTGAATCAGCCGAGCAGGTTATTTGTACTAATAACGCAAATGGCTCGACTCACATCAATAATGTAAGACATCATTGAATTATAGCCTCGTTTAAAAAAAGGAAAATAATATTTTACATCGAAGGCAATAAAAACCCAGCAGAAAAACTGAACTTGAAACTCAATGAGGGCAGTGGTGAATACATAAGTCTTCCATTAAGGTAAGGCTTCAAGGAACACAGAGAATTCCAGATTAAAATTCATTTTCAATATATTGTCAATACATATATGATTAACGATTTAACGTGTGTATTGGATTCCGGAGTATAATTTGGACACCTGCAGATATTTGAATCGTTTTGATAATGAGAACTTAATGGAAACTTACTGAGGTATACCTCCAAAAAAAAAAATGATCCTTTTTGAGAATACTAACTGACAAATGTTCTGCTAGATAATTTCCGTCAGGGCTGTAGAAATGAGGAATATATGGTAAGGCGTTCATACAATTCTTCGAAACAGCGGCTTGGTTAGCTGGTGCCAGCTACAAGTATGTGAAATCTCGAAGTGAATCGAGCTTTTATGATTGTAATATCTGAGTCCTCTTCTAATAATATTTAGTTTCTCTTAACAATAAATTTCCTTACTTTCAACTACATTTGAACTAATTTTATATGAACTGCTAAAATCCCTCTTGCGAATTCTTGCGAGTCACTGCGAGTTCTGCTTCAAAAACGCTCATTGTATTTAGAGACCACTCAGCGATCTTCTATGAGGGTAATGAGGATAATGTTTCATATAACCCAGCTGTAAAGCACCTTCCTGATCTATGTCATTCACCAGATTTAGCTCTATCTGATTATAATTTTTTTTTTTTGTGGGGTTAGCACTTGCAGTTCAGCATTTTTTTTTTGAGGTAATAATGACCCCAATAACGAAAAATGGCTTCAAAACTGATAAAAATGATTGAACCGGTTTAGCTCAAAATATGAAAAATTAGTTTAACGAGGAATTCAATAATTATTTCATAGATGGGAGAAATGTGTATCGAGCAAAGATATTATAGTTATTTTAAGTAAACAATTTTTGGTTTTGGGTGTAGTCCGCACTGGGGTTCGCTAAGTCCGAAAATCCAGAAATTCATAAAAAAAAAATATTATAAAAAAATAAGAAAAACATTTGTTTAAGTTTTCTTATATATTTCTTACAATAAACAAAAAAATATTAGTTTTCATCTTAACTTTGTAAATATCTTGAAAACATTTATTTTAAATGACAAATTCAACATAAACAAAATAAAGAAAATTTACTTTTTCCTCCTTCTATTTGTGATGTACGTCTTGATGTTGTTCCACAAATGGATTGACCTACAGTTTTAAACCGCTTCCGAAGTGTAAATGGCTTTTTATGAGGAGCTTTTTCATGGCAAAAAATACACTCAGAGGCTTGCCATTACCTGCCGAGGGGCGACCGCTATTAGAAAAAACTTTTTCTATTACTTTCTTGAAAAGTGATATCATCGCCTTCAAAGTACTCCCCATCCACTGCAACGCACTTATACCAGCGTTTAATCCAGCTCTTGAAACGTTTCTCAACTCTATTTTCAGAGTAGCCATCAGAGCTGTCTTCGATTTTTCGATTACTTCCTTTCGGCTGTTAAAACGTGTTCCCCGTAGTGGTTTTTTGACTCGATCAAACAGAAAAAATCACATGGAGCCATTTCAGTTCAATTTGAAGGCTGTTGAATGATATTCATTTCGTTGTTGCTAAAAAATTCACAAATAGTGATGGCACTATGCGACAGTGCATTTTCATGGTGTAAAATCTACAAATTGTTTCCCCACAAATTCTTTTTTTCTTGGCGAATTGTTTCACGCAAAGGTTTCATAACGCCCAACTAATAGTCCTTATTAACTGTTCGAGCTTCGTGGGAAAATTTGTGGTACACAATACCGTTGAAATCCACAAAAACCTGAGCTTCACTTCCTTTTTTTACAGAAACCGACACGTTTTGTTGGTCTTATAGTATTTCGTTTGGAGCTCTTCAATCTCTTCCCTGATGTTCGGATTGCGTTTTGTACACATGAACCTACGTCTCGTCACCAGTAATGATGCATTTTATGAATGTTGGGTCGGACTCAGCCTTGGAAATCATTTTTAAAACTGTAACAAATCGAAAACATGTTCAGAGGTAGATTTACTCAAAAAATTGGTAGGAATGTTAATCACAGCTGAGGCAACCTGATACCTAGTGCTTGTTCCGGAAACTTTTTGATGAAGGTGGTACTTGTTTTGGTCGGTTAACGAATTCTCCAAATATTAGCCATTTTTATGATCGACCTTTCTTCCCCAAAACGGCTATTTGGCGAAATCTAGTAAACTACAACAGAACAAAAAATGATACAAACTTTCGGACTTAGCGATTAATTTTATATTAGAATTGAATGATCTCGTTAGGTATTAGTAAACCATTGTAATCAGAAAATATTTAAATAGTTCATAAGCCCCTGTAATTTAGGTTAAATGTAGCGGGTCGCTTAAAAGAAAACACTTACGATCATCCAAGTCTATTATTGCGAAAAACTCAGTTAACCTCGGAGAGGAGCGACCACATCGTCCCGACGCTAACATTCAGTAGGAATTTTGCCACTTTCTTTTCATCAAGGAGGAATGGAATGAGGTATTCTCACTAAACAACTTGGACAATACAGTCTATACAGATGGCAGTAAAAAGGATTGTGGTGTTGGAGCTGGTATATATTCACACAGGCTTTAAATTGGGAAATCTGTGGGTCTCTCTATGCCTGCAGTGTTTTCCAGGCTACTAATCGCAGATTTCTCTTTTCTTTCGGATAGCCAAGCTGCTATCCAGACACTGGATTCGGCTATAACAACCTCTAAATTGATGAAACAAATTAGGAATAGCCTTACCATCTTGAGTGAAAACCATAAAATTACCTTAATCTGGGTCCCGGGACATCGGAACATTGAAGGTAACGAAAAAGCAGATGAACTGGCAAGAGGGGGATCTGCCATGAAACGACGGACGCCTGAAGACTAACGGCAGCCATAACTGGCTTTTGGTCGGTCTGGGAACAAGCAACCAAAATGGAGATCCCTTACAACCCATACTGTCACAGTTGTAAACAACCGGAGTAAAAGGAAATAATCTTCCATTTCCTCTGTGAATGCCACGCCCTATGGAAGGACGGAATGTTAATCCTGGGCAAACTGCTGTCCGGGAGTCTCGAACCTGAGTCGGGCTTGGACGTCAACAATCTAATAAGGTTCATAAACCGCACAGACTGGATATAGTCTCAGTACTATAAATAACCTTTAAACAAGTTGGTAACAAGGGTGTACCACCAAAATGTTGCGGAAGCGCTAGTTGGATTCTGGATGTATCAGCACTTCAACCAACCAACCAACCAAGCCCCCCTGAGCTAACAGAGAATACTCTCCGGGATTTTTACTGGTCAGTGCAGTGGCTGCACAATCTGTACAGGCTCAGAATATGATCTAACGGCTCTTGTCAGTTCAGTGATTGAAATAATCTCCTCAAACACCACCACACCTGTGCCTCGAAAGCGATGCTAAAGCGAGAAGAGTAAGGTAAATATATCGGCTTGGTACAGCTCGAAAAAAGGCACATACGCTCAGTTCAATCCAGCTGCTTCCTAGGGTAATTGAGGGAGTCTAATTAGATACAATTCCCAGAACTAATCGTACATGAAACTGCTGAGGGAGCTAAGGGTTCTTCGTCTGTAATAGGTGGCGACTGATCGCCGATTTCGATATCCTTGGGAAGAGAGTTTAATGAATGTGGCAATGCACTCTCGGTGAGTGTCTTTTAAGCCTCGTCGAAATATCCATAGCTGAATCTACGTATCCTGGGTCTCGGCCGGGGGTTTTTCCAAGCCAGTACTATAAATATTTTTTTTATTAGTGTTCAAAAAAATTTTAGCACAATTTCAAGCCATGCACAGTTTTAGACTTCTATTGACACATTGAAGTGCTGTGAACAGCGACCATTCCACAACTACAATAAAATTTAAATAGAAATACTTGTTGGAATCAACCATTAACAACGTTGACAACTACATATTGACACAATGCAGTGAATGCATACGAAATCGTGCAAACAAACAGTCGAAGCAACCACAGAACAACCAACCGCAACAGAACCGAATTCAGTACCTTCGCCACCGAACCCACACAACCCATAAAACTGGGCCTACACAGACAATTATCACATTGCGTAATTAGCAGTAGTCGACGAGCGGGTTGTGATTATTTAGATGACCAGAACAACGTTGAGGAAGTGCGAACTAGGCTGATGTGGTTTGGCTGGAAAGTGTCCTCTACAGTGTGCATGTATGCGTTTGGGAATGTATGCGTTCATATGTTATTTCAGCTAGCGAATGTTGCAAAATTTCAGTTCATGTAAGTTTCTCTGTATGAGCTGTATGAGTGTACGTGTGTGTGTTTGTATATGTATTTAATGGGGTATTTCGCTTTTATATGAAAGTCCTTTTGGCGCAAAGGCTATTGATTTGCTGTTTTTCATGTGTTTAATGCATATTTAATGAAAAAACGCAGTCACTTAGCTTTCAATGATTTCATATGAGTCCTAAATTGGATTTAGGGGTGTGTGTGTGTGTCTGTGGGTACCACATGTATTGGTATTCTGTTATGGCTGAGTGCATTTCGTTGTAGTGTCGCAGTCGTATTAGCTTTTTCGCATTTTTTGTTGGGCTTTGTGTGAGTTCCTGTGCATTTATGGAGGTTTGGCGCTTTGGGGATGGGCGACTTGTGTTGTACTGTTTTGTTCAAATACTCTGGCGAGATATGTAGCGAAGTTTTCAAAATTCATGGCAGCCTTACGTCATAGTTTTTACATGTCTTTCGTTGCATATTTCATGGCAAATCTGCTGTGAGTGACAGAATTGACTGTAGAGCTTTCTTTTTGATTGACAGGAAATGCATTAATGCTATAATAATTTTATGAATTGTCGACATGCGTCGCAGAAAAAATTATTAGAAATTGATTTGAGAGAAAATAAATTATATAATTTAATGAAAAAGAAAATATTTATATTATATATAATAATAATATAAGCTAATAATTAAAAAAAATATCTACTTCAGTTAAATATAATAAGTAAAAAATTCTCTATCCATGAAGGAAAGTCTAATAATAAGAAGTAATTCAAAAATTACTATTGTACAAAAAAAAAGGAAATACTTTTTTCCTCAAAAAAAAAGGAAATAAAAAAAATTATTAGAAAAAACAAAACAAAACAAAAATTATTAAAAAACAAACCAAAACAAAATTATTTAATAAAACTTAAAATTAACCAAACTCCACTTTAGTATAAATTCATTTGATTAAATTTGAATATTTTAAATAGCTCTAAACGTTGGCTGCTAGCTTTTTGCGGAAGATATGACGGGAAGAAGAAGAGTTAAAATTTTTATTTGTAAAAATTTCTAGGTTATGTTACTTATATGCAAAAAAAACGCACATGTTAACGTTAAGAGCACTTCATTCAGACTATGAATGTAAGACATAAAAAATTATGAAAATTATGTAAATATAATATAATATATGTATGTGACCTGGTCTATGAAAAGGTACCTTACGTGTCAAAAAATCATTTTTCACTTTTTTGTTGATTCGAATTCACACACTATTCGGCTCTTTAAAATGGTGAAAACCAGAAAGTCATAATTTGTTTAAAAGTTGGTTAAAAGTAAAAAGCAAGAAAAGTACAAATACGAAAATATAATACAAAAAAGCTAACTTATTTTTTAAAACGATTTCTGCGATTTGCATTAACTTTTTCTTATTTATTTATATATGAAAAAAATGTTTTTCACTGCTTCTGTGATTTTATTGATACTGTGATCTATGATGAAGAAAATAAGCTAAACAGAATTGAAAAATATTAATATTTAAAAAAGTTACAAGGGTTTTTAGAAGTTTAAACTTTAACTGCTGTTTTCTCGAAAACTTGTTTTCGCACGTAAGGTACCTTTCGTAGACCAGGTCACATATATTATAGTATTATTTATTTATATTTTTACTCTAGAAATATTTTTGTGTAAAGAGAAAAGTAATCCTTTTTGGTTTTTTTTTATAAAATAAATACTGAAAATTTTTACTCTAGAAATTATTTAAAATAGCAAAACTTTAGCAAATTCATATAAATGTTTTAGATTAAATTGGTTTTTTTTTGTTTTATCTTTTAGTGTATTTAATGTTATCTATCCACGAGGGAGTCACACTTTTTTTTGAAATGAAATATACTTGTCTACTAAATATTTTTGCTCTAAAAATATTTATTAAATATAAAAAAGGGGGCAAAGTGTTAAAAATTTCTGAACCAAATCTTTTGATATGAAAAACTGCCTTTCGATAGGGTTACCACACTTCTTACAAAATAAAATAGTTTTTAGGTTTCACAAATGCTTTTGCGGTTCTTCTCAGAGAAAAAAAAATATATCTTCTCAATAGTTTTTTAATAGAAAGAATAGTAAAAATGATTAAAAAAAGTAAAAATTAATCAAGTTTGCTTCAAAAATTAAATATGTTTTTGATTAAATTGATTTTTTTTAGTTTAAATAAAAGGAAACAATAAATAAATAAAAAATAAATAGAAAATTTAATTCATAAATTGTTTTTTTTTATTTAAATAAAAATAAATTTTACTTAAAAATTCTATAAAAGTATTTAATTATCTTTTACATCTAAAGATTTATTTCCAAAAACTTAAAAAAAATGTTACTTCCTTTTGTTTTATTTATTTCATAAAATATATTTCGCTGTGAAAATATTTAGTAAATAAAATTTATTTAATAAATTAATAAAATTAATAAACATGTACAAATATGTATTAAATAAAATTTGTTTAATTTTAAAATAATTTATTTAATACTTTAAGTTTCAGTTACTAAATATTTTACAGCCGAATATTATTTAAGAAATAAAAAAAAGAAAATAATATTTTCTTTGAATTTTTGGAAATAAATATTTTGATTTGAAAGATAGTTAAATATTTTTAGAGAATTTTCTTTTTACATTTTTAAATTATTTTTTAGAAAAATTTGTATTTTTCGAAACATAATAAAGCTGGAAGTAGGAAGGGAAAATTTACCTATGAAAATATTTAATTTTTAAAAGCATGCTAAATAGTGCTACTTTTCCGTAAAGAGTGATTTCATAAAAAAAAGTACTGATACACAAAATTTTTTCGAAATTATAATTTTTATGTTTATTAAATATTTTTATGTTGAGCTACTAATTATTTTTTAAATTAAATATATGTGAAAAAGATACTTTTTAACATGTTTTTCTGAAAATAATTTTTTTTATTAAATTTTCTTTCTTTAATTATGTTTTACAAGAAGTTATAACAACATGGCATATTTTTATATAATTTTTGTTTTCTTCGAAATTAAATTTTTGTATGTTTACGAAATGTTTTTATGCTGCGCTGTTTTCTTTTTATTAAATACATGTAAAAAATAAAGAAAGTTTTTGACATGTTTTTCTGGAAATAATTTTTCCTGTTCAATATTTTTTCTACATTTTGTTTTACAAAAAGTTATAACATCGTTTTGGCTTACTTTTATATGATGTGTTTCGAAATAAAATTTGTTTATGTTTATTAAATATTTTTATGTTACGTTATTTTTTAAATATATGTAAAATACAAAGATATTTTTTAACATATTTCTCTTGAAATAATTTTTTCTGTTACATATTTTTTAAATATTTTTACAAAATTTTATTTTTAAATATTTTACAAAATTCGATTCCTAAGAAAAAAATAACATCGTTTTAGCTTATTTTAATATGGATTTTCACTAGTTATATTACTTCGGGTATATTACAAAAAACAATATGCATAATATTTTTTAATTTTATTTTCTTATTTTCATTATATTATTATATTATAAATTATATCATTTTTGTTGAAAGAAATATAAAAATATATTTGGGGGAAATTATAAAATGTCCTCTGTTTTAAAAGTTAAATTGGAGTAGCTGCTTTCTGGTCAGAGCAAAAATGATAGAATAAAAGTTTTTTTTTTGTTATGTTTTGAAGCATCGAAAGCCTAAGAATAAAAAATTGCGCCTTCTCATTTTCTGTGACGAGTAGTGCGAATAAAAAAAAACAGAACACATTACCACATTTTCTTGTCATTGCTACACCGGCAAAATTGCAATAACGACAACCAAAAAACCCTCCAGATGCGGTTAAAATGTTAAAATTCGTGCTTCCAAATTAATTTAGTTGAATTTAAGCATTGAAAATCTTAAAATCACAATATTCATCAAGCCATTCACTTTATATTAACTTTATTAAAAGTAACTTTTAAACAAATGTTTTTTATTTTCTTTACCGACGCCATCCGGTTGTCAAAAGCGCCAAAAAGAAATTAGCGGTTTTCAAAAGGTGCTATCTTCTGCATTCTGTTACAAAAAACCGCTACTTGACCGTACCAGCGTTAATTCTCTGAAAAGAAATACATTAAGGGGAGGTTCTAGTCCAAAGGCCCAAAAATGTGCTTAATTTCATTATTTTTTTTAAGAGTACATACGTATTTTTGTTGTTAAACTATTGTGGCATTTATTTGTCTATAATTTAAAAAGTTTACAAAATCTTTTCGAGTAAAAATAATACAAAATGGCAGCTCCAGCCCTCACTGACGACGGTCGTGCGCGGCGGTGGACAGTGTGCGCGGGGCACTCTACAGCCCTGCCAAGTGATCTGAAACGAAAAAACCGAAAAAAAATCTTAAAGTCGATGAAATTTTGGGGCCTTATGAATTTCCGATTTTTAAAAACCCTTTAAAAAAAATGGGGACCCTTTTAGGGTCTTTTTATTTGTTTTAACGTTAAAAAAACAATAGTAAAATTTTTTTTTGACAAAAAAACGCTTCCTGAAGGCCCCCTGAATTGAATAAGTTTTCATTTCAGCCGCCAAAAGTCGAAGTCGGTGTAGTCGGAATTGCGCACCGCGTGAAAAAAAGGTTTGACGAAGAAAAAATCTAACTGAATACGCTATAACTCGTAAAATCACTTAGATAAATCTCTTATCTTATGACTTATGATAATCTCTGACTTAAATCAAATATCCTTTTGCCTACACATTTTTAAGACCTTAAGGATTTTGACTAGAACCTCCCCTTAACATAAAATTAAAGGCCGAATGTAGGTATATCGAAATATTGAAGGAAATTAAGTATTGTCTCAAGACGACCTTCTTAAAAATACCATATTTCATGAATTGAAGCCAACAGTTTAATGTTCAAAACTAATAAAATTTCTTGCTTTATTTCTTACTTGAAATTTCAAGAGCTAGTCGTATTTAAGGGGGGGGGGGGGGGGGGGGGGTAGGGTCACAAAATCGAAATTTTTTTTCTTCACTCATCTTTTAGTAAATCATTTCAAGAATGTTGTGTCAAAATTTTAAGTGGATCGGAGCAGAACTCTCAAAGTTATAGCCTTTGTAGGCACTCTACCTCGAATGCGGAGCATCGATAATTTCTCAGAGTCATTTTTTCAAACGCGTTTTTCCCGAAACGACTTCTTAAAAGTCGGTGCCAATCACAACTCCGAAACTATTCAACCGATTCTTTTCAAATTTGGCACACGTTTTCTAAATCAAAAATACCTCCCCCTACGCTGTTTTTTTTTTGTTTTTTGTTTTTTAAGGTTGTTTTTCATTACAAATATGGCGAAATTTTTCGCCAAAAATTCTCGTTTTACGTTTTTTTGCCACCAAAACTACAAAAATGAAAAAAAAAAAAAATTATTAATGTAGGGGGGAGCATTACGTCATACTTTAACTGAAAAATTCGACTTTTTTAGTTTCAGATGATTCTACGACGAATGCCGATTGGCACCGCAGAGCACCTCTCGAAAAACATATCTCCAAAAAAACTCTGTCATGGGCTTATTTGTCAATATTTTATTATTAATATTTTTTAAAAACTTATTGAAAAGATGTACAATAACATGTAACTGATTTTATTAAAGTATCTTAAGCCATATTTCTGTAAAAAATTCACGAAAAAAGTGTTTTTTTTTTAGCGCTAAACCCTACCTCCCCCTTAAATTTCTCAATTTACCAATTTTTTATATCATGCGATTTTTCCATGCATCAAAAGTGCATTGCAATGTAGTAAAATAAAAGTAGCATACAATTGATCTCAACGGGCAAGAGCGGAGAATACACTTATAAGAGCGTTAAATGCTTACTTTTGTAATGCAAATGCCACGACAAGCGAAACTTTTGCATTCTCTCTCTCCCTATATTTGGCCTGCTTAGTCTCACATTCTGCTATTCTACCATTCTGCCAAAGAGTGCTTGACAGTGATTGTCTGTAATATTTGAGTTAGTCCAAATGGAGGTGGTGAATGAGTTGATTGTATAAGTCCAATATGTGTCGGTTGTTGGCATGGAAAAAATAAACAAAATGGAAAGGAAAAATAAGTGGAAACAAAGCTCAAGCGCGTTCACATCGAATGCGCCAAAATAAACAAACAAATTCAAATAGAACGCATGCACAACCTCTATTAAAAAAAGCGAACTTTTCATAAAAAGAAGCAGCCAGTATATATGTATATATTTTAGGGCAATATTTTTAGTAATAAATAAATTCGCCTTCTGCTTTTATACACGATTTTGCACGCTTTTCCAAGTTATCGAACGAGCTATCTAAAGGGTGAACAATTAGAGGTATCGGATTTTAAATTGAAATAAAACAACGATTTTTGGGTAGAACCATTCATAACATTTGTTTTTTAGAGGTAATCCCTATCCCTAATCAAATATTGGCCACAACTTCGTCGTAATGCAGCCATCCGTAAAAACTAATTTTGAAAGGCTTATTGGAGGACTTCGTTGGGTATCTCGTGAATAACTTTAGTAATATTGGCTTCCAATACCCCAATCGAAGCTGGTTTATCTACAAAGCGTTTAGACTTGATATACCCCCATAAATATAAGTCCAAAGGTGTGATATCACGTAATCTTCGAGGCTAATCCACAGGCCTAGACGAGATATAAACTACTCACCGAAACAACGATGGAGTAAATCCATAGTTTCACAGAGTGTATGGCAAGTAGCGCCGTCTTGTTGGAACCATGTTGTGGAGATCATGGCCTTCAATTTCCGGCATCAAAAAGTCGTTTATCATGGCGCGATATCGTTTGCCATTCACTGTAACATTGGTGTCAACCTCGTCTTTGAAAAAATGTTTGTCGATGATTCCTCCAGAACAAATGGTTGTTTTCAATGGATGTAATGGCTGTTGCTGAATGGCTTTGGGTTAGGCAATTATGTTTAATGACGCAGTCATTCGTAGCGTTCGGTAGAACGGTTATGTACACCATAAGTTGGCCTGAGAGGGGGACGAACACCTCTTCTAGAACATCGATTTTTGTAAACGATTCATAAACGTTATTGTTTTAAGGACAACTGAACAAATTATGTGTTTAGTTTGACGGTTTTGCTATTGGAAGAAGTACCTCTAATCTGATCACCTTTGTTATTTGTTTTTTAGGAATGCCATTTAGAATGGTGGTCCCAGCGGCTTGGGTGGCTTTAATCGATTTAAAAGCTTTCCTTACTACGTCTCGTCTATCGCGAAGAAGATAATACAGGTTGATTTAAGGGAGACTCAGATGTTTGACAGCATTTATTTGTGATACGTGAATTCTTTTAATAATTTTTTCAGACAATTGGTACTACAGGCTTTGGCAAACGTAGTCATGATGCTATAAACTGCGTCAACAATCAGAAAAGTTAGAAATTTGGGGTACTGTAAAACCAAATAATATCATTCAACAAAAAACTTTCTACCCATATCGAATCACTGGTTGGTGTGATTTTTGGATCAGACCGTACTTCTTTGAAAATGCTGTTAAAGTGAACGGGGAACTATATCGTGACATATAGCATGGGCACACAGCATATGAACCAATGCCCCTCTTGTGAACGAAATTCCTAGGAATCACGAGTTTGAATGGCTGCCGAGATTTTGCGATTCGGTACTATTGGACTTCTTTCTCTGGACCTATGCGCAAAGTATAGTCTATGTCAATAAGTTCGAGGCGATTGCAAAGCTAAAGAGCGATGCATATGAGAAAGAAAGCTTTGATATGCGTTCCATGTGCTGCCAGAAAAGTTGTAGTGGGCATTTCATTCGGTATTCTTTCAAAACTGATTCGGCTATGCAAAATGGCAAAACGGCCGTCAAGCTCTGCCCAGTAGGAAAATACCTCTCCGAACTTTTAAAAACATAGTGTGGTATGAGACAAGACGATCTACTCTCGTGCGACCTCTTCAACTTCCTCATAGAAGAGATACGCGGAGAGCCGGTGTTCATCGAAATGGCACTATTTTCACCAAAAGTGTCCAGCTTCCTGCTTTTGCTGATGACATTGACATCATAGAGCACTGTAAGCGATATGTTACCGCACCATTTTCTGCTAATGAAAGAGAGTCAACAAGAGTGGGTCTGGCGGTAAACGAGGGCAAGACAAAGTATGTATATGCTCACCACTAGAAAAAATATACGGCGTTTTGAATCTAGCATTTCAGCGGACAACTATGTACACTTTTGAAATTGTTAAGGAATTTATCATATTTATCTTGACACTGCCGGCACAACAACAAACGATGCCAGCCTGAAGATAATCCGACGAATCACGGTCTCAGCAAACAAATGCGTAGTATAGACGTCTCTCGCCTGACCAAACTAATACTCTATAAGACGCTCATCTTACCCGTGCTACTCTATGGCGCTGAAGCGCATGGGTGATGCAGTCGCTCTTGGGGTATTCGAGAGAAAGATACTTCGGAAAATCTTTGGTTCTCTTCGTGTTGGCGATAACTACTATCGCCGGATGAACCACGAGCTGTATGAGCTCTACGACGATGTGGACATAGTTAAACTTATCAACATTCAGCGCTTGCGCTGGCTGGGCCCTGTCCAGAGTATGGATGCAGAAACTCTAACAAAGAAGGTTTTCAGAAGGCAAGTTAGAGGACAAAGACGTAGAGGAAGATCATGCCTCCCATGGAAGGACCAAGTCGAGGCAAATCTATCATCGCTTGCGGTAACAACGGGGTGAAGGTGCGTGCAAAGCAAAGATGCCTGGAGAGACTTGTTGCAGTCGGCTTTAATCCGGTAACGGGTCGGATCCTTGATCGGGCCATAAGTAAGTGTGTGTTCATACATAAATGCTATAGGGTCAAAAGCATGATGAGTCAAACCAAAAATATGCGGGCTTATTGATATAAATGCAAGGAGAACGGAAAATAATATACATATGTATGTATATACCCTATGATCAAAAAGTGCCGGGAATGTTTAATTTAAACGAACCGTGCACGTGGGAACCATGAGTACCTTCCATCGCTTTGAAGCGTTTGAGAGATGCTGTACGTCGCAAACGGCCGGAAATGTGGGCAAACGATTCTTGGATTTTGCATGGTGATAACGCGCCATCGCACCGAACTTAAATTCTGCTGGATTATTTGACCAAACACCAAGTAAATACCATCGTGCAAGCACCGTATTCACCTGATATGGCCCCGTGCGATTTCTTTTTGTTTCCCAAGCTGAAGTTACCACTTCGTGGAAGGAGATTTCAGTCGATAGAGGAGATCAAAGAGAATGCGACGAAGGAGTTAAAGGCCATCCCTTCGTCGGCCTACCAGGCGTGCATGGAGGACTGGGTTAAACGTTAGCATATGTGTGTTGCTTCAGGCGGATCATATTTTGAAGGTGATAAAAACAATTTGCCTGAAATTTAACTCTGTTTTGTTTTAATTAAGCATCCATGGTACTTTCTGATCATAGGGTATATATGTATAATATATATATATATATATATAATTGGCGCATACACCCTTTTGTGTGTTTGGCTGAGCTCCTCTTCTTATTTGTGGTGTGCGTCTTTATGTTGTTCCCCAAATGAACGGACCCACAGTTTCAAGCCGACTCCGAACGGCAGATATTTTTAATGAGGAGCTTTTTCATGGCAGAAATACACTCGAAGGGTTGCCATTGCCTGCCGAGGGGCGACCGCTCTTAGAAAATCTTTTTCTTTATTTTGGTCTTTCATCCAGATTCGAACCTACGTTCTCTCTGAATTCCGAATGGAAGTTACACATCAATTCATTCGGCTACGGCGTTTAGCGAATAATGCAACGAAATAATGTACCTTTCTGCCTGAAACCCACTCAGAACTCTTCACAGATCGATAGAGATTTTTGTTCATCAGTTAATTTGTGTGGCATAAATCTTGAATTGAGCTTAAGAAGACCTAAAGAATCGACGCAAACGTATATAAAATATTTATAAAATATACAAGGTGAAGTCCAAAATAAACAAGACTGTGCTAAAATTGAAACGACAGGAGCTTTGTTGTGGTAACTTCTAGTTTATTTATTCAAAATAGTCTCCTCTGGTCTCGATACCGTTTTCCTTTTTCCGAATAGGTAAAAGTCACAGGGAGACATATCAGGCGAATACGGTGAGTAGTTGATGGTTAAAATGAGATTTCTAGTGGCAAAATTAGTCACAAGAGTGGATTGATGAGATGGTGGTGCATTAGCATGCAATAAGCGCCAGCTTCCTCCTTCGCGGTATTCAGGGCGAATTCGACGAATGCCATGCAACAAACGCTTCAAAACGCCAAGATAGAAAATTGCATTGACGGTTTGCCCTATTGGCATGAACTCCTTGTGGAGAATAGCCTTGGGGTCGTAAAAACAAATCGACTTGATTTTTGACTTCTTCAAACGCGATTTTTTGAGTAGTGGCTGAGCTGGGTCCTTCCATTCGGCACTTTGACGCTTAGCTTCAGATTCACGTTTCATCACCCGTTACAATGTTGTAAAGGAAGTTCTCACATTTTCTCGCCTCTTAAATGAGCCCTTTCGAATGTTGAATTCTGAGCAATTTTTGGTCCTCAGTTTGATTGTGCGGGATGAAACGTGCACAGACCCAAATCATCAGTTAAAATGCAATAAATCTATGTTGTACAGATACTCAACTTCGATTCCATGAATTTCAACGAGGTTTTCGGTGTATTTTTGATATAATAACGAACAATTTGGACGGAGTTTTCGGTGATTACTGATTTTGGGCGGGCCGTATGTTCACTGCCATTTATGTCCTTACAACCATCTCTGGAGCCACTCTTGAACTCTGGCACGAGCTAGACAATCATCGGCATAAACTTTTTCATAAATTCAAATGTTTCGGTAAACGTTTTACGGATTTTAAAACAAAAGTTGATATTAGCTCTTTGTTTGAAACTCATTTTTGTACCGATGACACAAACATACTGACACTTTAGACGCAATAACTTCGCTTCCACTGAACCGAATGTCACCGTTTCATAATGTCATAACTTTTTTTTAAATATTAAAATTACGGTTTTCTTCTGGTAGGGAGTGTATATAGGCGTCTAACTGTTTAACTGTATGTAAAGCACATTTGCGGAAGGTTGGGCTTTTGTTGACGCAGCTTTGACAAGTGAGCGCGCATAGGGGCCACATACGCGCCACAGAATGCCAGAGGAAATGGGTATGAAAACGAGCTTAATTGGTTTTCAGTGCTGCGAATGAATGGTGAAAAGAATGAAATGCTTTGTTTGGTACAAATATTTTTTTGATTAAGTGTGACGCCATGTAATTCTGTGTCTGAGTAATACTTGTAGATAAACTGTTTTGATTGCCAAAAATACAAAAGCAAAAGCAAAAAAAAATATAAAAGTTTCCCAATGGCTTGTATGGGGGACTACTATACGCAACAGCTGTCATATCACACCAATAGTTGGGTGGGTATCACATGCAGCTTAATTTGTTGATGGGGCGCTGAAAGCTTTTGATACCCCATGGCTGCTCGCTGCTTACTTGTTGTGTGGAGGTATAAATGTATGTGTGTGCATAAGTATGTCTGCACATTTTTGTGTGCAAATATTTAGCAACTAAGGCCTGCTTATCACTAACAGACGCCATTGCCATATAAGTTTGTTTACCCCTCGATTGTAATACTTTTTGCGCTATTGTGATTTCCCTGTAATCTCTCTACATGCGCGAGTTTTACGCTTTCACGCTTCCTTTCCGCGCGTCGCCTCTCACTCACACACAAACTCTTGTTTCTTACCTTACCTTGGTTTCTATGCCGTACGCAGTTTTTCATTTTAATTATTTAACGACTCGAATTACGTTGCGCCTGATTGCTCCATTCAATATTTGTCGTCGCAAGGTATTTTTAATTACATACATACATGCATCCCATACATACATACTTACATACATCCCATACATGCATACATTTATAAACTTATTTTCTTCATGGTTGCGCATCAACTTTTTGTGGCTGCGCGTTGTTGCTTATTTTGTTCTATCCTTGCATGCGTTCATTGTATCGCCTGGTTACTGTAGCTCGTCTCATGTCGGTGAGTGGGCGCTTTTATCTCATGCCTCGCGCGGCATACTTAAATTGCAATTTAAGGTTATCAAATGTCAATTTAACGCAACGCAATCATGTCGAGTAGTAATGATGTGATGTAAAGCGTTTAATTGCCTCCAATGATGGCAAGAGTAAATTGTGTGTGTGTGTGTGAATGTGAGCGTGAATGCTTGTTAATGCAAATTGCATGATTAAAATGTAATGTGGCAACAAAAATTATATATCAGGTCGTCAATTGCACGCCAAAACAATGATTAAAATGATCTTTTTGCTCAGCGCTTTTTAATTAAATTTTAGTTTCTGATTTGCAATTAATTTTTATTTAAAATTCTACCTGCATCTATCAATGTGAACAATTCTATCACGGATATTATATAATAGTAATAACAAAATCTTCCTTAAGTTGTTGCTTAAATTACTTGTTATTTTTACACAAAATATTCAAATATAATTTTTTTCTCTCTCTCTTACAGGTAAGCTCCGTAACATTTGACTTGCAAACCTATGTGGTGGGTAGCTTATGCTATACATATCTGGTAAATATGTATTTTGAATAAGTTACATTTTAAAGGTAAAATATTTCGGAATATTTGCTTTACTTATATGTATGTTGCAAAAAATCTCAACATCGCACAGTACTTCGACTCCATACAGACAATGGGCAGAAACATAAAATAAGGAGTGGTCGGAATTTGTTGAAATTTTACTTTTAAAAGGACTACTCCTGCTAATTTCAAAAATCAAATCAGATAACCCAGTTTTTGTTTTACTTCTTGATTTGGAGGTAAAATAAGGCATACTTATTGTTGGCATGCACAGCTATATTAAAAAATATGAATAAAAAAGAACACACAGAAAATAACTCAAGTTTCCCATAATTAAGAAAATGAAACGAAAATATAAATTGTTGCTATTATTTTTTTTTTAATTTTTAACTTTGCATTGCTTCATACTTAAATCGGAACCCCTTGATGATTTGTGTCCTTGTTTTAAGTTCTTTCCAGATGAACTTTTATTCATAAGAGTTTTAGCTTTCAAATAATATTATACTAAAAAGTCCAGGTTCCAATGAAAATTGAAACTTAAAGGAGCTCCAAGAGATTTGGTGGCTCTTAAAATACTGCGGCTAAAAAACCCATTATATTTAGAGCTCTGGAAAGAGGGTAAATAGTCAAGGGGGAAAGTAGAAAAGTATCAGAGAAAGAGATAGGAAAGAATAGAGACAGAGACAGCGGTAGTTAGTCCTGTGAGAATTTTCCAGATTCTTTGGTAAATCTGTAAATATTCTCCAGTTTTAGCGAACGAATATTACTCATTCTCACGACATCGGAATCCTAAACTCGTAGCCTCGCTCTAGCAAAGGTAGAATACTCACAGAGAAAGTGTTCAGTACTATCCGCCTCCTCCAAGCAGGACCGGAATATTGGGTCCTCAATAATACCGACCATCAACCGAACGTCTTTCCTTCCAAGTTTTAGTAGAAAGTTTTACAGTTTTCTGTTCGCGCTTGTCACAAAACACTTTGCAGTTCCGCAGTGTTCTAGGCTGGACCATCGCCCTTTATGTAGATTGCATACATAATCGCTGATCCAATTCATGATTCCTGCGGAACTGATTTCAATTATTGGCTCTGGCCCTAGTGGGGGAACCGCTGATCCACGGTTGGCCAATTCATCGGTAATTTAGTTTTCTTAAACACCGGAGTGTCCTGGAACCCATATAAGTACAAGCCTGTTCTGTCTTGGCACAAAATTAAGCTTCTTCTTACATTCTTCAACAATCTTTGAGGTTTGCTTCGCGTTCTCCAAGGCCTTCAGTGCAGCCTGACTGTTACTGAAAACTCCTATCTGTTTCCCGCTCCATCTCCTCTCGATTATCCATTCGGCTACTTTCGGAATGGCAAGATCCAATACTTTCGATTTTTTGCATTTTTGTCCACTGTGCGTCGTATGCAAAATAAAAAGAATTTTAATCTATGCGATTTTTGAGCGACTTCAAACTTACACTTTATTATACTGAAATTGAAAGAGCTTGGGTAGTTTCCGAAAATTGAATGTTGAAAATTTTGGACTCAAGACTAACCTTCTGGGCCCAAATAAGACACGCAGCAGAGAAAGCCGCTAAGGTGGCATCGCTACTCAGTAGACGGATGGCACACATGGTTTGGATGGGGTCCAACCCTAAGGAAAAGGGAAATAATGCACTCTACCACGCTCTCCGTTCTCTTATTCGGAGCTGAACTGTGGACAAATGCGCTACAGATAAATCATCGATGCAAGTTCTTAGCATCGGTACACACTCGAGCTTGACTTGTTTACAGTAGCACAGAAAACAAACTATGTGACATATCACGCTGAAATTTGACATGTAAGCTTATAACAGTCCTACCAAAAAAAAAAAATGTATTTTTGCCATATGTCATCCGCGGACCGTTTTATTGATAACGTCTCGTTCATATTTGAGTAGAAGCTATATAAAAAGAAAAGAGAAAATATATATAACTCACGTTCAAAATAAGGAAAAGCTACCACCTCACACGCATATACGAAGATGCTGCCGAAGATGACGCTGAACATACATTTTTCCAATGCATGCGTTGGGAACAAGAATGCCGAACGCTGGAGAATGTAGTCGGTCGCAAAGCCACCGAAAATGTAATCCAAAAGATGCTAAGCTGCGAGGAATCGTGGGAAATCATTAGTGGGTTCGTAGAAAATATACTTCGAATGAAAAAAACGGGACCTGGTCGCAGGCACACAAGCATAAACCTTGTAATGAGGAAGATGGAACGCCACTCTGAAGTAATACGAGTGCTTATACCCCGTTGTCCGCAAAAAAAAAAAGACAAAGACTGCTGGCTTGTTCTTTGAACTATAATTTGATGCATGTTTAGAAATATTTATTTGTTTTTATTTTTTATCAAAATCTAGGTTATACTACAGCCATCTACAAACCATCTAATTCAAAGCTTCACACTTTGAAAATATCTAAAAAATTTAAAAAAAATTCTGAGTATCCAGTTTTAGAGCTCATTCAATTGTGGGGCATTTTGTGCCATGTTGCGCATTTTCTTCCATATAAAAAATTTCAAGCATTCGTTATATGAAAGAAATGCATAGTAAATTCTAAAATCATTTTCAAAACAATATAAGTATGCAGTATACCAAATACGGGGGGAAACGAAAAGTGGGAAGGCAAGGGTGAAAGGGTGAAGGGGTGCTTCCCAAATGGGTCCAGTGAGCTTACCTCCAGTACTTTATATTATATGTATATATTAGGGCGGGTCGATTTAAAAATCGCTCATTGCTCTGTGAAAATCGTATTTTAGGGATCAAATAAGAAACTTTGCCGAAGGAACCATACCTCTAAAACGAATTCTGATGTCCCCCAATTTGGGTCGAACTAAAAATCCCCCTTTGACCCATTTAGAGTGCTCCAATCGAGTCCAAATGTATGACCGACCCCCACTAACTTTGGACGGCCGATCCACCCATGCCAGTGGCACACCCCCTGGAACTCCCCTGGGGGGGTTCCCCTTACAATCATTTCAAAATATCACCATTTTTGACCTTTACATGAGAAAAGAAACTAAAAAGTTCGACCCAAATTGGGGGACATCAAAATTCCTTTTAGAGGTATGGTTCCTTCGGCAAAGTTTCTTATTTTGATCCCTAGAATATGATTTTCATAGAGCAATGGGCAATTTTTTCGCCTCCCCACAAAAGACACTAAAAGTTCGACCCAAATTGGGGGACATATGAACTCGTTTTAGAGGTATGGTTCCTTCAGCAAAGTTTCTTATTTTGATCCCTAGAATATGATTTTCACAGAGCAATGGACGATTTTTTTGCCTCCCCACAAATCGACCCGGCCTAGTATATATATTTCAAGTGACAATAAATATTTAAAAAACTTATATAAAAAAATAAAATAAATAGAAAAACGCAAATCAAAAGAAACAAAAAGAAAGCAGCTTTTCTTCGAAGAAGTCTTTTTATGGACCAACTATATTTTTAATTTTTATTTATGGCGAACAAAAAAGAGTTTTCGGTTATGAATGTTAATAGCTGTGTGCAGAGAAGGTCACAATAATAGCACAGCCACTTTTGGCAAAGGTTTAGCAATTTATACAATATATTTAAAAAAAAAGAAGTTTTTTAAATAATAGGTTATAGTATAACAACAACCATATAGGTTAGGTTAAGTTAGCCTGATTGGCCAAAAGCCACGCATAGACCTTTTGGTCCCTAGCGATACCAAATGGAGACCGACCTCTATGAATGCCGAAAGTAGACATCATATAGGATGTCAACACTTTTGGCGAATCTAAGTAGGGCTGGGAGCTCCGCTTTTGAGACGTCCCACAGACCCTCAAACAGTGGGCTCCCAGGCATTTTAGTCGCGTTTTTAATAATGCCTGACAAACGCACAGAAGGTGTTCTAAAGTTTCCTTAACATCCTCTCTGCATTTCCTGCATTTGTCCGTGTTAGCAATCCCTATCTTGTACGCATGTGCACCGAAGAGATTGTGACTAGTTAGCATACATATGATAGTTCTGCAGTCCTTTCGCGAGAGCGTAACGTTAGTTCTCAACATGACTTTTGCTGTTTTGCATGTGGTTAGATTAGTCCACCTAGCTTCCACTCGCCTTTTCATGTAGTCGTCCATTTCATAGTATATTGTATTTAGCGGTTTTGGTATGCCGTTCTCTTGCTCAAAAGGTAGTCTAACAGAACTTTTTGCTATCTCATCTACTATTTCGTTCCCCATAATGCCTTTGTGACCAGGTACCCAGTAGATATGCAACCGACTGTTTGCGGCTAGCCTTTCTATGGCCTTCCTGCTCCGTCGAACATTTTTGGACTTAATACAATATGAGCTTATTAGTTTTATTGCTGCTTGACTGTCCACTTATATATTAATTGTGAAGTTCTTTCTAGTTCTAGTGTAGGTTAGCTCCGCGGCTTTCCCCACAGCAAAAACTTCCGCTTGGAAAATACTGCTGTGGTCTGGCAGCTTGATAGGCTGCCTTATCCCTAGTTTTGAGCCGTCTAAAGTTTTAGAGCCGTCTGTATAGATGTTAAAAGTCCTATGGCCACACCTCAATTGTAGTGCGAAACCTTCTCTCCCAATTAAAGTACGGAGTCATGTAGTCCGTGCAACCTGAGCTCCACTTTCCTATTGAGCTGTGACCGAAGGTTCTGCAGGTGAATACCCCCGCAGCCACTAGCCTCTTCGGGAATTTCGCTGCCAGGTTTTCCGCCATAAAGTCAATAGATGGCATGCTGAGTATCATTTCCAGCGCCGCCGTTGGAGTGGTTTTCATCGCTCCTGTCACAGCAGCGAGTCGTTGAATCCTTTTCAGTGGCAACCATATAACTAAAGGTATAAAAAAGTTTGTATAAAATTTAAAATAATTTTAATAAAATAAAAATAAAAAAAATAAATAAATAAATTTTCATCGAACTTTAAACTGTTTAGTCAGAATTTATAGATAAATTCTAGGTACGCAGTTTTATAACCCATTCAATTTCCATATAACGAATATGCGAAGCTTTTTTTTATTAAAAAATGCATTGAAACTCATATCAGTAACAATCATCAAAAATCAATATGAATTTTGAGCCACTTTAAATTTGTAAGGAATCTTTCGCTCCACAATAGTTGCTTAACACTTGTAAATTTGCCTTTTGTGAGTGATATACGCGTCGGCATAAAACAACAAGAAAAAACTTATTAACCGTAGTGAAAGGAGATTTAAGGTAAAAAAGAGTATACATAAGAGTCTACAAGATTTTCGGAAGCTTTTCTAGAGAATCAGTGAAATCCTTTAAGTGGAAGGAATCCAAAAAGTGTTTAGAGTCGGCGTTTGTTTCGTGATCGGAGTAGGTTGAAAAATATTACTCTAGTTTTTGGAGGCGTGTGGAACTACTGTTTGCACTATGAAAATTATGATTTTATGAATGTATTATTCTAATATTATACAATTTTTTTTTATTTAAATTTTTTTTTATAAATTTTTTTTAAAATTAAATTTCTTTATTTTTCATAAACACATTTACTTAAAATACTTACATTTGCTAGTCAGTGGGAGGTTAACAATTGATAATGAAAATGATGTAAAGTTAGACTTCAAAATATTAAAATCTAATTAACCTAATACTTAATGCTGTCTATGCATTTAGACACTCATGAAAGGTATCACAGCACTTGTCTACTGTCTAAACTTAGCTAAGACCACAACCACCGCTAAAAAATATCGCATGCTACGAAAGAGAGCGAGAGGCAATATAATTGGTATTTATTGTAAATATATACTATTTGCGCTGTGAGAGTGAAAAAATACCTGTCTATAACTAAATTATTGTGAATACTGAGATATTAGCCAAGCTGAGGCTATTTGCTAGCTATTAGAAATAGCAACAATGTGGTTGAGTTGAGTTTTCGAAGAGAATTTCAGGTTGGCCAACTAAAAGTATGAACATAATCAAATTGCTGAGCGACAATGAAATCGACGGAGGAAAGTTGGTTGTTAAAATTAAAATACACTGCAGTATATGGACATACATATTCTATATAAGTTCGTCGAGTATAGATTTATTTTTCGGCAAAATTGATTCTGTGAAAAAAAATATTAAATAAAAAAATTAAAATAAATATGAATAAATTAAATAAATTTGATATTTAAAATTTGAATTAACCCACAAATTTGGGTATTCATCTTTTCGCTTTTCATATGCATTTTGTTTTGGTTTTGGATATGTTGGGCTGAATATCACCATCAATAAATCGTTCGACGAAATACGCTCAGCGATTTGGTTCTGTTCATACTTTAACCTGTCGAGTCGCATACTCGCACATACATACACATGTACACGTGCATATGCAGCTGAGTAGCTTATAGAAATTTTATACAATTCTCTGCTAAAAGTTAATAGTATTGTAAAGTATGCTCGTTGACAGCTAGCCAGTCGCCCGCGTGGGTATGCGAGTCTGACCAAATAGCCGGTTTAGCGTCACAGTACTTGCGAGTGGCTCCCCAATCAGCTAGACTGAGTTAGTTTGTTGTGCGCTGTGAATGCGTTGAGGTGATATTTATTTTCATAGGTCCAATAGACGCGGCAAATTGGTTGGCTCGGCAATCTGACGTACGATTAGCACGCGTTATTCTGTTAAGTTAAAATCTAATAGAATTATTTTGTTAAAGGTGTGTTTTATATAAATTTTTAAAACAAAATGCGTGAAGTGAAAGAAAAAATAAATTTCATAAGAGAAGAAAGAATCTGTAAGACAAGTGAAGTCCGTGAAAATGTTAAGCGGAATGTGTGTTGGTGGCTTTATAGTCGCTTAATTGATGCAAATTTCATTTGTTAGTGCCAAATTGAAATTGAATTTTATTATATTAAAATAGCCGCCGCTAACTAAATAAGGTTATACGCGACATTCAACTGCCGTTCGTGCCCCCAGTGTAGTGAAGTGAAAAATGTAATAAATTGTTTATGCAAATCGCATGCAACTGCCCATTTTTGCAAGCAATAATTTTAATATGTGTGCAAGCGCGTTGAGCATAGAAGCATCAAAGTTACTTGGAGAGTGATTCATAAAACGTGAATCGTTGGCATTTACCTTCTAAGCGTCTCTGGTTGTTTTTGCTGTATTTTTTTTTCAGTTTCTTTTAAACGAGTTTCTGAGCGGCAAAATTGCATGTGAAATGAGAGACTTCAGTGATTAATAACAGATGCCAAACAAGTGGAAAAATAATAAAATTATATTGGATATACATACATACATAGCACATGATGCATTTGCGGCAAATTTTTGAAATGAAATAAAAATAATCTACCTTTGTTAACAAACACGCCGTTAAAATGTTATAACCAGAGTATCTCTGTAGCGTTGCTGACGTTAAAAGACAGCTTACAATCACTTCGCGCTACTCTTTTGCACTTCGCTGCCGCCGTCAGTGTATTCGCATTACACAGAGATAAATTTCAAGTTTTTATTTACTGCTCTCACTTGATTTGTGTATTTATTTATGTGTTCGCAGGTAAATTATTGTGGTTTTTTTGCTTTTATTGCGGCAATTCTCTTTTTTGTAGCGCGACCGACTTAAACTGGTCTTGTAATGCATAGTAGGTTTGAGTTTGTATTACGTCACGGTTGTTTGTTAGCGCAATGATTGTACACTTGAGTGTACACTGTTCCCATTTGATTGTAAACTGTTCCCAGTTGAATGTTAACTGTTCCCACCTGAAAGTAAACTGTTCCGAGTTGGGTGTAAACTATTCTCACTTAAGCGTAAATTGTTCCCACTTGAGCGTAAACTGTTCCCACGGCTCAATGGTGCACTTTCAATTCAACTGTTAGTTTAGAGTATGAAAATTTTTGTTTCGCAAAACATTGCTAATGCGCAAATTAATAACGTGAAAATAAAAAATTTCTATAAAAAATTCAAAAAGATGCGAGTTCTCGATTCTGTCTTGCAAAATAGTTACTTATAGTCTGCAAAGAGATCAAACAGAGTTGTGTATTTTTGCCAGCTTAGTTTGAACAGCTAGACGGCTCTTAGAATGCGTGTACTCAGTGGCCCGTATTGTGTTCGAAGCTGATGTTTAAGTTAAAAATGTATCCTTTTAAGTATTTAAAACTTGGCTTGGTAACCGCAAATTTCACAAGCGCAACTAAATCTTTCAGGCCTCCAACGTTTGAATCACATTTGAGTTGCGGTAAAACGCATAATTCTGGTTACTTCTAAAAACTGTTTGAATTTTTATTATTTTAATGGTAGAAAATGTTTTAATTATTGATGATTAAATGAATGGATAAGGCTACTACTGATCACGTAGACTATTGACTTGAATGTTTAACGGATTCCATATAATCGTAATTATCGCAATACCCCCGATAGTCGGTTCTACCGGTTACTAGATCAATCGGAACTTTTATCCGGCCAAGAACTGTCACTCCAGCAAAATTCATTTTAATATTTAGGAGGATGTTTATGCAGTTACAACAACAACAACGAAAATAATGTCTTTTATTATTTTTATGTTTTTTTTTGGTTTTGGCTTTGATTTTTACAGTTTTATATTTAAAAAAATTTATTTATGGGTTTTTATTTATTTTTTATTTTTTTATTTATAATTATTTATTTATGCTTTTTTTATAATTTTTTTATATATATTTGTAATATTTTATTTATAACTTCAAAAATTTGTTTGATATTTATGACTTTATTTTATTTACAATTTTTTATTATAATTATTTATTTATTTATGATTTTTTTTATAATTTCTCTTTTTTATTTATTTATATTTTTTTATTTATAATTCTAAAGTTTTTTAATATTTATGGTTTTTTTTTCATTTTTTTTGACGTGATAACATCTTATAATTCGATGTAGCCAGCTGGACGCACCAAAAAATGCGTTGTTATCTGGTCCATGCGTCGTTATCTTGCTCATGCGTCGTTACCTTGCTTCAACTGCACGCGCGTAACGTACGACAAAGAGGCACAATCGGCCCCCGCGGTCGGCAATGTTCGACTTCTGGCTCTCTCCTACTTGAGTGAGCATATATACGTATGTATAGTATATGCGCATATGTATATAAATTCACATATTTGTACTTGCATATGCCTTCTTCCTGTGCGTATGGTAATGAACCATTTCTCTGTTGAGAATAGGACGATGATAGGTAAAGTAGGAAATGAAAGGGAGTGTTTCGAGTGTAATTTGTCTTGAAAAAGTCAAATCGGTGATGGTGCCTCTTAGTGTTGTTGACTTATTAACGTCTGATGAACAATCGAAATTGAACTTATCTTTCATGAATTTGATAAATGTTTCGTCATTTTTCACGTTTGTGTAAATGTACCTTGATATATTCCTTTGCGATTCCATTTACCTCCTCCTCTATATCCATACAAAATATCTATCAAACAAATAAAATTAAAATTTTTTTTTGAAAAATGCAACCATTCCATTAGTATTTTCTTATGACGTTGTCACGTTAAACTATCGTCAGTAAACCGACTTTACAGACAACCTCTTTTTTCATATAGGATTTGGGTTATTTCTGTGCCGTAATATATTTATTAGCGCGCTAAAAATTAAATATAAATTTACTACACATAGTAGCTGTACCGTCAATAAAAGTCTAAATTTTTTTTTTTTTACTTCTTTTGGAAATGTATATCTAATTTCGGTCATTCCCCTTCCGATTATCTATTTTTATTTTTCGTAATTATGCAAGTATTTTCAGAGAATGTTGATTTAAAGTTGCCCCACGTGTTATTGCTTCCTTTACGTCCAATTACTTTGCACTATTTGGGCAAGCTACCCAAAAAAATGTAAGTAGTAGAGACAATTATCACCGCTCTGTACACATCGAATAAGTGTTCGTTCATTGAACTTAAGGGGTAACACCACTGTAGAAATTTCAAAAAAATTTTTTTTTTTTTATAAGCTTAAAAAATTCTTTGAACCTTTTAAAATACAGAACACAAAGTTTTATACGTTACCGAAGTCTATTTCATAAATATTTTAAGCTTTTAACCAAGCGTTAGTGACTGCTACCTAACGACTTCTCCAAATTTCCAAACTTTAAACGCGTTTTTCTCAAAACACGTTTTCTGAAATTGGCACGCAGCATAACTCAAACAATTTTAAATATTTTTAATCATGTTTTTCACTACGTCTATATAATAACCTTCTTAAGAGAAGAGCGTAGGGGATTTTCGATAGATTAATTTAAACGATTGTTATAATTATTTAAGTGCCGTTTTTTTAGTCCAAAATAGAGTTTTTTCCTTCAAATGCTTGCTAATTCCACAAAAATAAATATTTTTTAAATCCCCTACGTGTTTCTCTAGCTATTCTTATCTAGATTAAGAAAAAAAATGTTTCTTTGTTCCAGATTAAAATTTGCACCCTCTGTGCTGCGTGCCGTGGAGCTCCTTCAAGAGAAACCACATTACAAAAATGTCTCCAATGCCGCCATTTTGTAAAATTTTTCGATCAAACTTTGTAGTTTTGTATTTTAGTATATAAGTAATAACTTCCCAAATCAGAGTGATTGTTTCCCCTTTCTTTCTATACAAAAAAATTCTTTAAAAATCGTGTTTATTTTACGCGTGTACAATGGTGTTACCCCTTAAGGAACGTATTTGCCACTGGCATCGAATTGTTTAAAGTTTTATCATATCTGTCTTTCTTTCAGTTGAAAAAGTTTTGGCAAAAATTGTTTGTTTATTCTATGAATAAATTTCGTTGTATAAGTGAGCATAGAAATATTTCCATTTTCTTAGTAACGACTGTGGAAATCTTCTCCGTTCCGTGTCTTAGCACATATCTGATATACGAGTTTAATATTTGTTTTTTTTTTTTTTACTTTTAAGCTCTGCTCTATATTTAACATTTTTAGATATTTAACTTATTTTCGCTAAGTTACCAATAATTAATAATGCAAATTAGCAGTGAAGATTCAAGTTGTTATATGGAAAGCGCTACGCTCATACATACATACATACGCATACAAGCAATCATAGTTACAAACATTTTTGTTAGTAGGTACTTACGCCGTGGCTGATGTTATTTTGTCACAGTAAATAGATACGCTTCATTGCTGACATCAATTTGAATGGTAATTATAATGTCTACATAGGTACATAGAAACTAAAATACATAGCAATACTCGATAGAAAATAACAATACGAAAAAATAAAAATAAAAATGCGTAGCAGCAAAGCGATAGCACCGAAATGGGATTTTAAATGCCAGAGAAGTGGGTTGGCAAGCTTCAATGTAGCGAAAAGTGAATGAACAGGTTAAGTAAATTGATTTAGCGATTTGTATTCAAAATTATGGAAGATAGAGTGAGAGAGACCTGTCAGCGTGAAGTGATAAAGTAATAAAAATTAAATGACAATAACAATCCCATTTGGATCTTTTCGAATATCATTCTTTTTAATTTCTGCTGTGTAGATATAGTAGCAGAGGAAGAGGAAGGCCTCCTCTGCATTGGAAAGATCAGGTGGAGAAGGACTTGGCTTCACTTGGTGTGCCCAATTGGCACCGGTTAGCACGAGAAAGAAACGACTGGCGCTTTGTTAAACTCGGCCCACATCGCGTAAGCGGTTACCGCGCCAATTAAGAAGATTAAGAAGAAGATATAGTGAATTTTACCAAATCTGTCATTCAAAATTTTAAGTTGCTCATTTTGGAATATACCGCCATTGCCGCGATGCATCCAGTTTGGTAACGTTTTCGACCAGTTTAGCAAAAAATTTCAAATGCTTACAAGCATATAAATGTTTTTTCCTGTTCTCATTTTATAAAAGTAGTTTCAGTTTAAGTTGTATGTTTTTCATTGAATTCCTAAAAACTTCTTCGACAAAAACTGTTCTCACAGTACAAAATAAAACTGTTCTCATTAGCAGAACTCAAATTAAAAAAACTGTTCTCATTTTTTAAAACTAATTTCAGCTTCAGTTTTATGTGCTTCATTCTTAAAACTTCTTCGGCGAAAACTGTACTCACAGTAAAAATAAAACTGTTCTCATTAGAAGGATTAAAATTCCTTGATGTTAGTTTTATTAGAAATTTTGTTTTTGACCACTTTCGAGTGTGGCCGTGTTCATAAAAACTGTTCCCAGTTGCGGTTTTTTTAACTTTTAGTCAACTGTGAGAGCTACGATAACAATTAGATAAAGTTTCGAGTGCGGCCGAGTTCATAAAAACTGTTCCCACTTGCGGTTTTATTTTTATTTCAATCAACTACGAGAGCTAAGACAACAAGTAATTGTTCACCAACATCGTTGCCTTTATCTCCCATTGGAGCATAGAGTCACATGCATGTATTACAATTAAATAATTATTTTCTGACAGTAGAAAATGCGAAATTAATAAAAAATGTTACAAAAAGTTCGAACTTTTAGCTTGGAAGAGCAACAGCTATTAGAAAAACTGTTCTTTCACTTTTTGAATTAATTTATAGTTAATGCATTTCCGCTTTTCATTGGTCTGCTGCTGTTGAAATATTAAGTAAAATTATTTTGGAAACTGTTCCCACTTCATGAAAACTGTTCCCACTTCATAAGAATTGTACCCATATAAATGATTTTCCATTTTATTTAAAAAAATAGAATTATCAGAGTACTTGACTGTTCCCAATTCATGACAACTGTTCACACAATATTATAACTAAAAATAGATTTTGAAATTGCTTTTTCCGCACTGAAGCGTTAAACAATTTAATCTAATATCTCCAATGAGCTGAAACAGTTGCTCACTTAAATAAGTATACGAGTATGTACATACATATCTGCTTTTTCACTGTGTAAGTTATGATTGATGTTGAAAATGCTTGTTTCAATGTCACAGACAATATTGACTTTGCCGCCTACAACGCATACCTTCAAAATATTCTATTTAAATTTACTTTTATGTTAGCGTAAATTTCAACGCGTGCATAGTTTATTTCTTGCCTATATAATTTATTTCTAATCTAAATTTTATTTCTATTTACTAAGCTTACGGTTGTTTGCTATACATATATACATTTACATATTTGTGTGAAAGACTTGACAGGCATATTTTTGTAGTTTGACGTCATATTTTAGGAAAATTTAAAATTTCGACCTTATTTTCTAATTTACTTTTGCAGTGTCTGCGACTGTTGCTTGTGTGCTCTTGAAAACTAACCAAGCATTTACAATAAGTGCATTCACGTCCATTTCGGTATGCGGTAATGAAAGTTTTTGTCTTTTAAATGTGAATTCCCTCGCGAAAGAAATAAACATCCTTTTGCTTAGACTAATTGATTTTTTCGTGCTTCCTTCTTCTGTGCCGCTAAAATATATATTTTAGGCTAAATAAATAAAAATTTTTATGAACAGCAAACAACTGACTGTAGTTAGGCAAAACTGTGTTCAGTAGATTGGAAGAGGCGATCAGATTAGAGGTACTTTTTCCAATAAGGCTTTTTTTTGACAAATATTTTTTTTTGACAGATTACGATGTTCAGCGATGATACCCATTTTTGGCTTAATGGCTATGTCAATAAGCAAAATTGCCATATTTTGGCTGAAGAGCAACCTGAAGCCATTCAAGAACAGCCATTACATCCATTGAAAACACCCATTTGATGCGGCCTATGGACTGAAGGAATCATCGGTTCATATTTCTTCAAAGACGAGGCTAGCACCAATGTAACAGTGAACGGCGAACGCTATCGCGCCATGATGAACGCTTTTTTTGACACCGGAAATTGAAGCGCAAGCTACAAGTATTATTCTTTGTGCGTGAAATTGTATTGTCGAAACAATTTCGATATTTGCTATTGGCAGCCTCAAAGAAGCAGAAGAAGACAATGATGTCACTTTTTCTGACTATCAAGAAGCAAAATAACGAGTTCTTCGTGTGAACACCCCTAACATCTTTATTTTCTGCAATATTCTGTCATCTTTTAAATGATTTGAAAAATCATTTCTCGGCCGTAAATTGCGACTGTGAGGCTATTTTTTTTTCAATTTTGTAAAATTTATATTTGCACTGCTTTATTTTCAGCGATTTTTTGTTATTGTTTATGATCTTCTGCTTGCTAAATGGCTTGCAAAATTTTTCGTTAAAAATATACGAGTATGTATGTATATTTACTATTCTAACGACTTATTTTCCATGCCAACTGTAGACATTTACGAAATTTGTATATTTAGCTAATTTAGCTGATTAGTGTCTTTGCCAGTAAAATAAAAATTCTCAGAATTTCTACTTTAGCCATATGCACTTAACTAATTAACAAAATTTTGCATTGATAACCGTCCATACCTTTGTCGCGTCACACCCTTCAAGCGCTCAACAACATTTTTAAAATAAATATTGCTTGTGAAGTGGAATTGCAGTGTAAACAGTCAACAATTACGCCATCAGTGTGAACCACAGTGGCGATTGTCTGTTGTTGTCATCAATTGCTTGTGTTGCCATTTTCAATATTATCAGCTTCATTCGCTTGCACTTGTTTTCGTGGTATTTCAGTTTATTGTTCCCCTTTTGCCACTATACATAAATGAGGCCCTTTGTTTTGTTCGCTCTGTTCACATGATTTTGCTGATCGCACATCTGGGAAACATAAAATTATTTCTCCTCACCAGCAGTCTCTGTATCGATTGATTATACGCGCACTCTCAGACTCAGCGTTGAAGGTAGAGAGGCAAGTCACGTCGGTAATTCCCAGAATGCCTCATGCCGCGTTGCATGCATGTTGCAACAATGTCAACATGATTTGTTGTTGGAATGACGAAGGCGATCTTAACACAAATTGTGTACTCTGTTTGTTGTTCGAGCTTTTTCTTTTATTTTTTGGCACATCCCTCATTGGGCCAATCTGCTGCGCGTCGCTTCAGTCGTTGCATGCCCACATACATACATACATACGGTTATATTGCCTGTATTCATATGCATCGCCTGAAGCTGTGCGGATGCTTTTGGGGCCACATGTGTTCTTTTATTGCATGCGTGTATGTGTGTTTATTTATTTCGGTTTATGTGCTCGTCTTTTTTTACATATATTGTCATTCGTACATTGCAACTGATGCCGATGCCTCATGACCGTCATTGTTTTATTATTGTTCGAGTTTTTATTTTCCTTAATTTTTCCCAATTCATGAGAATTTATGTTATTTAGTCTTTATTATTGTGGGTAAACAAATATAACAACAATTGTGTAAATGAGGTATTAAGTTGTCATGTTCGAATTCAATTTTGGTATTCATTATCACATGCAAATATTTTCTATTTATAAATAAAATATTTTTATCTATTTGTTGGTCTTAGTTTACTTTAACCAATGTCTGTCTGGCGTGTCGTGTGACTCATGATGACAAATATGTTTTCAAGAAAATGGGTAAACGTATTTACATATCGAAATTGAATTGAAATTTGAAAAGGTCGTGCCAAGGAGCACCAGGAGATTTGGTGGCTCCTAAAAACACTTAGGCTAAAAAGCCCATTGCATTTAAAGCTCTGGAAAGGGTGTAGATAGTCAAGGAGGGAAGGAGAAAAGTATCAGAGGAAGAGATAGGAAAGAATTGAGATAGTTAGACCTGTAAAAATTTTCCAGATTCTTTGGCAAATCTGTAAATATCCTCCAGTTTTAGAGAACGAATATTACTCATTCACACGACATCGGAACCCAAAACTCGTAGTCGTGCTCTAGCAAACGTAGGACACTCACAGAGAAAGTGCTCAGTGCTATCCGCCTCCTCCAAGCATGACAGGCACATTGGGTCCTCAATGATTCCAATGGTGGTCATATGCTGACCCCATGGGTTGTGCCCTGTAATTATACCGACAATCAACCGAACGTCTTTCCTTCTAAGTTTTAGTAAGAAGTTTTCTGTTCGGACTTGTCACAAAACAGTTTGCAGTTCTGCAGCGTTCTAGACCGGACCATCGCTCTTTATTTAGATTACCTACATAATCGCTGATCGAATTCATGATTCCTGCGGAACTGATTTTTGAGTTTCTAAAAAGTAATTTAGGTATTTGGCTCCTGAAATACCGTCTTTTTCCGAAAATAAGACACTATCTTACTTTCTTTTTTGGTCCGAAATACGCGCTAGGACTTATTTATTTTACACAGAATATAGAAATTTAAATTCATTTAATTACAGTCATGTCATCTTCTTCAGAAACATCGTCATAAATAAAATTCTGAATTATATTCATATCCTATTTTCTATATATTCATTGATTTCCATCCGCAAATGATCCTTGAGCGGCTTGTTTATTGCAATGTCTAGTGTCTGGAGGTAACCAGTTATTCCTGCCGGAATCATTATTTGATCAATCTTCCTCTCAGCACGAAAGTTTTTCAGTCTTCATGTTTTCAGCGCTGTGAGTACTGGCTGATTCCCAAACAAGTATACCTCTGGTTCTGACCCCTCAACAGTGGTGGCTGCTTTTAATCAACCCACTTTTTTATAACTGCTGGCTCACCCACGTTTTTTCACTTTTAATGAAATAAATTCCAGATACACGTTGAATCTGGTCTTTTTTACCTTTAGTGATTAAAAATGGCGATAATTTCTTGCCATCTAGACGAATCGCCAAGTACAGAGTAACACGTGCACTATCGTAACCAGTAGAAGGAACGTAAATCGATGAAGAATCCTTGTGGTGAACTATCGTTTGAGCTCCTTGGGGATGTCTTATTTTACAAAAAGTTCCGAAAATCACGATAATGCTTATTTTCCGAGGATGTCTTATTTTCGGAAAAAGACGGTACTCGGTTGCTCAATAAGTTTTGCGCTTCGATAAGAAAAACACAATTTTATAGTTTGAAATGCACTCTATTATTCAATATAGTCTCCCTGAGCATGAATACACTTACTCCAAACAGCCGTTATGACCTCAGCATTTGATGAAAAACGCTTTCCATGCTTCCTTTTTTTAGGTCTGGAAATAGATGGAAGTCGCTAGGCACCAAATCTGGTGAATACGGTGGATGCTCCAAAAATTCGAACTTTAATTCATGGATTTTAACCATTTTAAAAATGCTCCTGTGTAGCGGGTCATAGTCCTGATGAAAAATATTTTTTCTTTTGCAAGCTGAGTCTGTTTTTACGAATTTTTTTTTCAGTTGGTTTAAAAGGTTACAATAATATTCAGAATTTATTGTTTTACCAGTTTGCAAGTAATCCATAAACCAAATTCCTTTCGCATTCGAAAAACCTGATGCTAACACTTTCTTGACTGATTTCTGGATACTGGAACTCGTTTCGCAGCCTAAGAATTAGGTTCACACCACTCTTTAGCATCTTGTTTTGATTTAAGGTAATGGTGATACACCCAAGTCTCATACATAGTGATGAATCTATGCACAAAAACCACATTATCATTTCGAAAATGCTCTAAATGTTGCTGAGAAAGTCGCATTTGAACGTTTTGTTGTTCCATTGCTAGCGAATGTGGCAACCCAATACTTCAGTCAAAATATTGCTTACTTACTCTGCCCAATGAGATGCTTAGGGCTTCTACGAAATTTCTTTCAGTCACTTGACTATTTTCTAATACGATATCCTGTTTATTTCTACTGATTGCTGTTTTTGGACGTCCTTGGCGTGGATCGGCGTCACACATTCTTCTTGTATGACACACTTTCTATTGTACTAATTGAGTCCTTAAACACTTTCAAAGTTCGCTCATAAATTTACGTTGCTTTTAAACCTTCCAAAAAGTCACGTTTTGGCTTTATAACACGATTATGAAACCAATATTGCTGTACGGAGTCCTTGTCTGATGGGTACAAAGATCTGCCCTCATTGGAATCAGTGGGGCGCTCCGTACCACTCCTACTCTAGCGCTTAACGCTGGACGTGGACATTGTAGGAAAAACTACCGCTTCATGCTCCGCAATCAGACCAAGGTATTCGGGCCATAAGCCAGACTTAAGCTACGGACACTCTAGCATTCTCAAAATTATGAGTTCGTCACCATGGTGCTGGATCATTGCATAAACACGCTAGGTCCGAGTGGACCTTGTTCCACTCATATTCCCTCAAGGGATGAGTGGGAGGGGTGTAACACTTGGCGGCAAGTTGACATGTTCACGGATGTCTCGAAGTTGGACGGAAGGGTTGGTGGGGAGTATTCTGTAAGGAGCTCCCCATCAAGCTCAAATTCAGGCTTCCGGACCACTGTAGTGTTTTCCAAGCGGAGGTAGCCGCAATTAAGGAAGCAGTGGATTGGGTGCTTACTTTGGAAATTACCATTGAGGAAATAAATATTTACGCGGATAGCCAAGCGGCAATTAGGGCCTTGGGTGCTTTGTTCGTGCGTTCGAGATTGGTCGGGGAATGTCTGGCTTCTCTCTCGATTGCATCCGAATACTTCGATATCAGGCTCATTTGGGTTCCCGGTCACAGCGGTATAAAGGGAAACTGCTTGGCTGATGAGCTGGGTAGACAGGGAACTTTGGAGACGGTTTCGTCGCAAAATGAGAGGATTGGGGTTCCTTTAAGAACCTGTGGTCAGCTCCTGGAAAGATGGGCCTCGAGTCAATTCAGCGAGCGCTTGTAGTGAACGAAGACAAGACGAAATATATACCACCTCCTGTCTACCGGCACCGTATCGGTTGACTCTATTGACAGTTATGATGTTGTAATAGTATGTAAACGACTTCTTTTATTTAGGAACCAGCAATAATATCGATAATAATGTCAGTCTTGAAATCTAACGGAGAATCTCTTTTGCCAACAAGTGCTACTTTGGACTAAGTAGGCAATTGAGTATTAAAGTTCTCTATCGACGAATCCCGGATGCATATCGGGATCCCAAAATAGTCGGATAAATAGTTATCGCTTATATTGGCATCCCTATAAACTATTTGTACAAAAAATATGTTGGAAAAAAAAATTTAAGACATCACCTCCACTTTATAGAATTTTAAATATCTTCTTTTTCTTTATTTGCTGTTCGTAATAGAATGTAAGCGATTATACAATTTAAAAGTAATAAAATAAAAAAAAAAAAATAAAATTTAATACAAATTTTGAACTATATTTGAAAATGGTTCGCGGTCTTTAGCTGCTTCCAAGAGGAGATCCACACGTTGTATACCGGTCCACTGCCTTACGTTCCTCAATCAAGAAAACGGCTACGCCCGATACCTCTCCTTCGTTCAATTTTGCCCCGCAATAGGAGTTGCAACAGTTGATATTTCGGGTTCCGTAGAATATAAACTTTTTCTTCGTTTATTGCTCTTGAGTAGTTGTCTGAATGAGCTTAATTGATTTTTAACTGTTTAAATTAGTGTTAAAATCCCCATATATTACTGTTTAAATCCCGATATCTTAATTTTGGAAAATATCAGTACCACTTTCATCATAATCGTTTCCTTATCTCCCAATGGAGCAAAGAGCCTCACTACAACTTTACTCGATTTTAAATGTCAAAATGACTTGAGTGGCCTTTTATCCTTTTTTAATTTGAAAAGTGTGGAAGCTACATGTCGGCAATAACTTCAAGATCCCGTAATTTTTTTGACCAAGTCTTTTGGGTGGTTTTTTAGCATTTGGAAAATATCACTGCTACTCCCCGCAATTTTGCTTCTGTTTACATTTTCGGGATCCCGAAAACTCGAGCCCACCAAACAAATTTTTGGAATTTAAAAAATATATCACTGCGGCTTTATAGGATTTCAAATCTCTGAATTTATACTTTTTCTCTTTATTTTTTCTTATTCGCTCACATCTTCAATTTATACACCGTTCAGCGCAGTTTATTTGAAATTATGAATTCTCTGTGATTATAATTTCTTTTACTATTGCCAACTCGTTAATGACGTCTTAAATTGCATTGGTCAATTGCCAATTGAACCAAACGCGAAGGCTTTCAATTGGTTGGCTACAGCTCCTTATGTATGCAGTTCACTAACACAAATGAAATTTACAATACAGGTATAAGAACTCTGCGGCAAGTGTTTTCTTTTTCAATTGCTTTTATTGCTATTTGGATCTGGTTTTTGCATTTCTTTCCAATTCCCTTTCTTCATATGTTTTTCTTTATAAATTATGTGTGCTGGTTTTTCGTTCTGACTCGCTTTTCGGCCTTTCTGCAGTACATACATACATAGGTATATCCACATTTCACCTTCAATTATAATGTCACACACGATTGTGTCAAAGATTTACGTCATTGCCATGACAAAATTCACACGAAAACGTTTGCTAAATTTAAATTGTTAAATAAAATTCGTTTAGAGTCGATTGAAAGTGTGGATGTGTGAGAGAAGAGTGAATTCTGTTTGCTTTCTTCTTGCATGAATGCATAAAAGTAAAAATAGCATAATTGGGGCAAACTTGAAATGTTGAGAAGGTGAAGGTAAATTTCGTTAAGTCTGTGATGATGATGATGAGTTGACAAGCAGAGCGATGACAGTTTTTCGATGGCGCTGTAGTGAATGAGAGATTTAGAATTTCAAAAATTAATTTAAGCAATCATGAGAAAATAATTTGAAATAAGGTAATAGGTAGGTATGCAATGCTACTACTGCTAAGGGATTGTATGTGGCGATTTTAACTTTTTGTAGATATCTTATTTGCACAAAAAAAAATATATTTTTGTATCGAGTCTGCAGTTTGCTGCAGTTTTAATATTAAATGTTGTTATTCACTTGAATTCAATATAACATCACATGATTTTCAGTCAGAATTTTATTATTAATATACCTGATAAGACACTAATACAAGGTGAAGTTCAAAAAAATAAGACTGGGCTAAAATAGAAACGACAGGAGCTTTGTTCTGATAACTTCAAGTTTATTTACTCAAAATAGTCCCTTCTGGCCTCGATACATTGTTTTGCGTGATCTAAAAGCTTTTCAAAAGAGTGTTTCAGGCCATTGACCGGAATGTCCCTCAGGATATCGGTACAAGCCTTTTGGATGGCCACTACGGACGCAAATCGTTTTCCTTTTATGGCCAAATGCAATTTTCCGAATAGGTGGACATCACAGGGAGCCATATCAGGCAAGTACGGTGAGTGATTGATGGTTAAAATGCAATTTCTAGTCAAAAAATCAGTCACAAGAGTGGATCGATGAGATGGTGGTGCATTATCATGCAATAAGCGTCAGCTTCCTCCTTCGCGGTAGCGCAGAGCGAATTCGACGAATGCTACTTGGCTTCAAAACGCCAAGATAGAAAATTACATTGCCGGTTTGGCCCATTGTCACGAACTTCTTGTGGACAATTCCCTTGGAATCGTAAAAACAAATGAGCATCGACTTGATCTTTGACTTCTCCAAATGCGATTTTTTGGGTGGTGGCTCATCCGGGGCCTTCCATTCGGCACTTTGACGCTTAGTTTCAAGTTTATGTTGGAAACACTACGTTTCATCACCAGTTAAAATGTTACAAAGGAAGTTCTCATCTTTTTTCGCCTCTTTAATGAGGTCTTTCGAATGTTGAATTCGGAGCAATATTTGGTCCTTAGTTAATTTGAGCGGAATGAAACGTGCACAGATCTTTCGTAGTCCCAACTGATCCGTTAAAATGCGATAAATCGATGTTGTACAGATACTCAACTCCGATTCCATGAATTTCAACGACGATTTCGGTGCATTTTTGATAAATTTACGAAGAATATCGATGGAGTTTTCGGTGAATACTGATTTTGGGCGGCCCGTATTTCATTGTCATTTATGTCTTCACAACCATCTCTGAAACATGTAAACCACTTATGAATTCTGGTACGAGATAGACAATAATCGCCATAAAGTTTTTTCATCAATTCAAATGTTTCGGTAACGTTTTACCGATTTTAAAACAAAATCTGATATTAACTCTTTGTTCGAAACTCATTTTTGTACCGATGACACAAACATACTGACAATTTAGACGCAATAACTTCGCTTCCACTGAACCGAATGTCACCAAGCTTTCACTGGAAGTCAGCTAGGGATGTATCTTCCAACGCACTAACTTATTAAAAAGATGCCATCATCTTGTTTATTTTGGACTTCACCTTGTATTTTTGAGCACAGTTGAAAACTGAAACTGTGAGCCGCACTGCACGGCTGCGAGAAAACAGAATTTGACAGAATCAGCTGTTTGCTTCGTTTTTTAGTTTTCAAACAAATTTATTTCTTTCTTTCCGCGAAGCTTTCCTTTAAGAGCAAGAATATGAAAGCGTTTTATTCAAACATATTAAAATTTCGCTTCTAATTTTTCCTCCTTCGATAGCTCCGCAGCTTCGAATACATCTTCAAAAATGGGTACCCTCAAAACAGTGCAAGAGTCGAGGGTGAGATCAACGAACGGTTAGTGACTTGCTGATTTGGATATAAAAATTGAGGATAAATTAAGGAAAATGGAAATACGAGTAATATATATGTAGCTTAGCGTGAATGCCCAGCCTTGCTTGTAGTTCACTGCAGTTAAATATCACATTTTAATGCCGAAATGCCATGGTATTCTTTTTGTACCTAAGGGTGTTAACTCTCTTACAGAACGGAGTTTATTTCATTTTTTCTTTTAAAAATAGATTTAAAAAAAGTATTTATACATACATATAAATAATAAAAAACTTTATGTTAGCAGTAGTCGTCATACTATAACATAAATGTAAACATTTCTTTCACTTTATTTTTGAGTTCAGCCAGAGCGCTTACTATGCAGACAAGTTTTTTAAGGGCTTTATAATAGAATTTTCGTATTTCGTATTTTTATTTTTTCCCTATTTTTGGTATAAATATGTAGTATTTTCTGTAGGAACTCCCATTATTTGAAAACAAAAAATGTTGGATAAGAAAACTAAAAACATGAAACTCTCACTTTACGACAGTCTCTTCTACGCTACGCGGATTTATATCCGGCCAAGGACTGTCACCCCAGCAACATTCGCTGTACATGTATGGGTCATTTTTATGCAGTTACAACAACGACAACAACAACACATAATCCTCTTTTTATCAAATCTAGACAGCCATGCGATGTTAGCAAACCTTAAATTTAAAGGCAAATCAGTTTGTTAACTTAATTCTGTTGCGTTGTAGCTGTTGGTGAACATATCTGCAACTTAACAGAGCTCTTAATTGCAGTTAAGTTCATGGGGAAATAAGCGGTAGCACTGCAAACAGACAATTCCAATATTCCTTCAATTTTGGATTTTATTATTATTATTATTTATAGGGGATATAAACAATATAACCCTAACTTAGTTATGTAGAACATTGGCTACTAGAACATTCGGTGCTATTCTGGATTTTATCAAAAGCTTTTCCACTATTTTGAAATCGTTATATTTTTTTGTTTATGAAAAATTTATAGCAAGAAAAGGTTGAAACACTTCGTCAATCTGTTCTGTGGATGTCTAGAAAATTTCAATATTTTAGCCTTATACGAGTACAACCAGATGTTTGCCAATGTACAGTCTTGGGCAGATAAATAGCACAAATGTGAACCTTATATGTATGTTAAGTTAAGTTTTTAGTACTCTGCTTTGATCAAATAAATTTGTTTATTTACATTTATTACCGTTATTAAGCTTACATTTATGCGAGGAATTTATCGTTTTTTTTTCGATGGAATTTTTTGCGTTCTATTTTATTTATGCTTTTTGCTGTTTTGAAGTGGACACAAAAATAGCGCATTTCAACTTAAGCAGCGGAGAGTAAAACTGTAATATTGTTTCAGCGATTTTTAGTATAATTTTTTTGTTTCTTATATAAAAGTTTAAAGTAATTACTTAAAATGGGACGTGGAAAACATTGCACGCCGGAGAAAAAAGCTCTTTTATACCGTATGAGTCAAAACGGAAAAGGATATGCAGAAATAGCTGAAATGATGATGTGGTCCCGGAAAATGGTTTATAATGCTCTTAATTTAGTTAAGAAAGATTCATCCTATCTAAGCAAAGCAGATCCTTTTAAGTAGGCACGGCAAATAATGCTTGAAATAAACCAAGAATCTGGTCTACAGGTGTCCAGAAAGCTTGTAGGAAGGCGACTTAACGAAGCTGCATAAGCAGAAAAAAACCACTCCTCTCAAAAAGACATATCAAACACCGACTTGCCTTTGCAAAAGCCCACAAAGACAAATCTTTTCAGTTATGGAAAAATGTTCTTTGGATCGACGAAACCAAAACAAATAGGATGGGACCAGATGGGAAAACTATTGTACGTTGTCCAAAAAATCAAGCGCTAAATCCTAGGTTCACAAAAAAGACGATTAAACATGGCGGCGAAAGCATCATGGTTTGGGGAACTTTTTCCTGCCATTGTGTTGGACCGATTGTTCGCGTGGTTGGTAAAATGAATAGATTTCAGTATCAGGATATACTCCAGAATAAAATGGAGCCATTTGTGTTTGAGTTTATGCCATTAAATTGGGCATTTATGCAGGACAATGATCCAAAGCATACTGCAAAGACATTGAAGCAGTGGGCTGGCGCAGCGCCCTGTTCTCAATCCAATAGAAAATTTGTGGAATGACGTTAAGGTCTCCAATCACTAACAAAAATTTTAAAAAATTTGATGATTTGTGGGCCCAGTTAAAAGGTACCCGATTCCAAAGGAAAGATGCCGCAAGCTTGTAGAAAGCATGGAGCGACGGCTTGAAGAAGTAATAAAAAACTGTGGATATAGTACAAAATACTAATCTGGTAAAACAATATTATTACTTAACTATCTGATTTGTTTACTATTTTTTATTTGAAATTTTTTAGGATGTGCTATTTATGTGTCCAGGAGGTTTCGTGAGTTATTAACGTTCTCGTAAATTAAATCAGAACCGAAATTCTTTTTGACCATTTTTTTGTTTTCAAGTGGAAGTAAATAAGTTTTTTATTTTTTATGTTGCTTTTTTCCCAATAAAAAATAATTATTTAAAAACATATTCAACTCTTTGCTTTCAAAGACTAAATGTGCTATTTATATGACCATGGCTGTATATGAAAACGCTTCGACTCTTGTTTGATTGTGTATCCGAAAACACAATGGCTTAATTTAGGAAGATACCATACATTAATTACAGGCAGTAAAACAATTTTTTTTATTTACACCTACATTAGCCTTTTCATGGGCAAAACGAATTTATTGATTAAAATGCCATTAGCTGGCATACTAACGATGAAGTCAATAAACAGTGGTATTTATTTTTAAGATAAACACTTAGTTAAACACTAGAATGTCATTCGGCTGATACTAAAATAAAAAATATTACCCCCTAATTGATGACCAGCAGCACCGTAAGGCTTAAAGCGTTACAAAAGTCAACGAAAGTAAAGAATGAACGACACCCGTGTGAGATTAACAATTAGTAAAAAGGCACCTTTGATATATTTTCATGCCCCCAAAAGCAGACATTGTTTGAGGTTCAGTAAATAAGGCCATTCATTCATGCATTGCACCTTACGCATTTTCGACTCATAGGAAGAAATTTAACAAGGCGCTGCTTCATTTGCTGTCGTATGCAGGCGGAATGTTATGTTAATTTAACAGTATGCAAGTTAGATTACATGAATTTAGAGTGTACGAATTTTTTATGTAATTGGAAATGTAATGCTAGCTTAACAGTGTCTTATTTTTATGAAATAATCACAACATTTCTTAAGTTTACTAAGAAATCTAAAATCTAGTAATTGTCACAAATAAGAGTGTTAGTAATTACGGCAAGACAGGTGCAAGTACTACAAACTAATAATCATGCTAATAAACTATATTTGCTTGATAAGGAGCTTTTTAAGTTGTTATCAAATTTCGTGTGAATTTTTTTAAAATATTCATAGAAACTCGATGAAAGCACCTGTTTAGCTTGAAAATAATGAGAAATAATTTTTCGGACCAGTAATAGTATCAATGGAATAAAATGAGTACATAATTGACAATATTACAACAAATCATTTTCATATAACAGCAATTGAATGATTGAAATGAAAAGGAAATTAATTTAGATGCTTTCCATTTCAATTCAACCGGGCTATTCGGGTCATGTTCTTCGATTTCGATGTAACTCAAATATTTTGCTCTCTGGTCAAAATAATGAGACACATATTTTTTTGTTCGCCCGAAAAACATTTTTTTCAAGAGTTATCGGCAATTTTGTTTTTCGGCTCAAATTCGATTTTTTTTAATTATGTAAGAAAAATTTTTTTTAAATGCCCATAACTTAGTCAAAAATGAACCGATTTTAATAATTCTGGGTTCAAAATGATCGCAATTACTTACACGAGCGACTTCATGTAGAAACAATTGCAAAAAAGTAGTTGAAAATTTTTTTTTCTCTTTTGCTAAATAAAATTTTTTTTAAATGCCCATAACTTAGTCAAAAATAAGCCGATTTGAATGATTCTGGGTTCAAAATAATCTTAATTACTTACACAAGCGACTTCATGCAGAAACAATTGCAATAAAGAAGTTGAAAATGTTTTATTTTGCAAAAAACAAAAAGTGCGAAACACGGTTTTTTACTCAAAAATTCATTACTCAAAAACAACGCATTTTAGCTACTAGGCATTCAGCTCAATTAAAGTTTGAGATGTCCTTTTGATTTAAAAAAAGTTATAAAAAAAACAAAAATACACTTTTTGAAATATTGAATTTCGAAAAAATTTAATTTTTTTTTCTTTTTTGCTAAATAAAAAATTTTCAACTACTTTTTTGCAATTGTTTCTACATGAAGTCGCTCGTGTAAGTAATTGCGATCATTTTGAACCCAGAATTATTAAAATCGGTTCATTTTTGACTAAGTTATGGGCATTTTAAAAAAATTTTTTCTTACATAATTAAAAAAAATTGAATTTGAGCCGAAAAACAAAATTGCCGATAACTCTTGAAAAAAATGTTTTTCGGGCGAACAAAAAAATACGTGTCTCATTATTTTGACCAGAGAGCAACATATTTGAGTTACATCGAAATCGAAGAACATGACCCGAATAGCCCGGTTGAATTGAAATGGAAAGCATCTTTATTAATCAGTAAATCAATCAGATTAAGCATGTCTAATAAAGTTAGAAATATTCATTCATGTAATTTATTTGTGGAAAATATGGAAAATTGTAATTAAAATACTTCATTTCTTTAAATTAGCTTTGGCTGTTTTCTAATTATTATTTCTGTATTCGGGTAAAGTGGACCACTGTATAAAATCACCAAAAACAATTGTAAGAGTTAATAATAAGTCAATACATTTATTTATATATTTTTTTTAATTTTAATTAATGATCTTCTTGGTTGACTATTTGAAAAAAAAAATTATTAACCTTAGGTAAATATAAATCAACATTCTGTATAGCAGATGGTGCAAATTTGTGTTTATCATACTCTTGCTCAAGTAAATCGAAAAACACTTTACATTTTCTTTTGTGAACCCATTGCTCTATTAAAAGACGTTCCCGTTGGAGAGCGAAAACTAGGCTCATTTTTTGTGCCTGCGCAGGAGTCCATGCAGCCAACCTTCCCCTGCAAATTGCTTAAGGGGGTCTTCTGGTCTCGAGGCCCTGAAATGAAGGGTTTTTTTGGGGATTGATTGTGACAAATCCTGTGAATATTTAAAAAAAAATTTTTTTTTATTTTAAAGGTACATGTCTTGGCTTTTAAAAAATGGTTTTGACGTTGAAAAAAATTAACACCCGCGACCTTGAAATGGCGCTGAAGACGTCCACCTCCAAACGAAACAGGTCTCCATTTTGGTCACGGTTTTTCCACCTGGGTAATCAGAAAGCAAAAATTAGATATGCGTTGTCTTCAGAGTTGCCCTGGTTAAGTTTTCCCGTGACAGATTTTGTTTTTTTAATTTTTTTCAAAAGTTATGCAACAATTTGCAAAAAAAATTTTTTTTTGCTCATTTTTTGAACTTTAAAAGGTTATAAAAATGGAATAAAAAAAAATTTCAAAAATCGTACACGGGGAAACTTAGCGGTAAGTTTTCCGAACCTTTTAAGACCAAAACCATTGAAATCGGAGTATAACTACTATGAAAAGTGTGACCAAAATGCTTAAAAAACACGATTTTCGGGGAAACGCGTTTAAAGATAAAGTTTATGATAAAACGGCCGGAGGAGGGTACACTTCGGTGCCCAGAAAAATGTGAAAAAATGCGATTTTCAAAAAATCCTTTCTGTGGCGTATTCTCGCATACACATACAACAAAATTATGCAAAAAAAAAAAATCGATTTTTTTTTCGCTGGAGACCAGAAGACCCCCTTAAGGACCGAAAAATTGTTTGACACTTTGGCAATTCCGTCAATTGAAACGCCAGGGAACGAATATCGTGTCTTGTGAGGGCGCAAAGTCTTGATTCCATTTCTAATGTATATTTTACAAGGTATATTTCTGTGGCTTCGTCCAGTACGGGCTTACGTCCAAGTGGGGTTTTTAAAAGCAGGATTGCCATTCTTTGCAATGTAAAACGCGGCACATCAAAAGTCTTTGATGCAAAAAGTGTGCTCATTTTCATCTTACCGGGGTCCCATTTCCTTATTTCTCTATTTTTGGCATGTTTAAATATGTGTAGTTGGGAAATACAAAGCAGGAAAATTAATGAGAATTAGGAAAATACTATTGGAGTAATGTGGGCTACTAGTTCACAATACCCGCTGCTGACTAGCCCACATTAGCCACTGTACCACTTACAAGAAAAAAGTATTACAAACTTCTGTTTAAATAATTTAAAAAGAGTTTCTTACCGCATTAAAAAATGTAGAATAGTTTAATAATTCTATCTGAACTTTCACACTCTAAAAATAATCACTTGCTAAAAAATACCATTAATATTACACGCCACTGAAAAAAAAATCGACTGCACTTCACAAAATATTTTGATCAACTGCTCATCAGTAAAAAGTCCAATTCAAAAGGCGAGCAGCGTAAAACATCCGTTATATGAGTTTTGAAGTTCATAAGCAATATTTCTAGTGCATGTTCGTTATTATGAAAAATACAGACGTTGACCACATTACGCGAATAGCCCACAATACCCGATCTTACTCTACCTGTAAACGGCGATATTTTCCATGATTTTCATTAAAATTATTTAAAATGAAGAAGTCAATATGTTTTTTTCAAAATTGGTATACAGTTTATTTATACATTAAAATAATTTTTTTTTTTTATTTTAATCATTTAAAATGGCGGATGGACACTCAATTCTTCCAGGAAAGTCGCAGTGGGGCTTCTCAATTGGCGGGCATTGTAGCATCGGCGTCAGTGACGTGAATACAAAAAACCAAAATTTTTTTGGTTTATTAATGTCATAATTTCTATAAGAATTAAGAAAAAAATGGAATAAAAATTAGCGGAATAAATGCTTCAAAAAAACAAGAAAAAGAACTTTGAGGCGAATTTGCCTACTATTTTTGCTTCGAAAAAAATTTTCGAAAACTTGTAAATTCACATAGAAAGTAATATTCTAAAAAAAAAGTGTGTGCGAAATTTCAGGGAGATTGGTCAATAACTTTTCGAGTTATCGTGCACGCCAATTCGACAAATATAGTTTTAGAAAAATGCGTCTAAGGTCGGCAACGTAACTATACTACTCGTATACTTCTCCTAGCGCTCGAACGCAAAGAATAGAGTCGCCCCGGTTGACGATCTATAATATGGTAGTTATAAGAAATATCTACTTAAATTTACGTTCTAAAATTTTTTTTAAATATTCTTAAATTTTTTTTTCGAAATTTTACAGTTATCTGCCCCTTAAAGCTTGTTGCATATTCAATCAAGCGTCAATCACTTTCTATCTCACAATATATTAAAATAAATAATAAATTATGCGATTGAATATTAAAAATACTTAAAATATGATGACTTTGCGCTGTAAAATGCTGTGCTAAGCATATTCAAGCAGCTATCAATCATTCGTACTTGGTCAAAAGATTTAGTTAAAAACTTTAGATTGTGTTTTTTTAATAATTTTGATTATTGGATATTGCAAAGAGTTCAAATATGACAACTTCGTGCTGCATTATGATGTGCTAAGCATGTTCAAGGAGGTTTCAATCATTCCTTCGAATTACTTAAAAAGTTTTGGAATGTGTGTTTTGTATTTTTGAATATTGAATATTGCAAAGAATTAAAATATGACAACTTTGCGCTATAAAATGCTATGCGAAACATGTTGAAGCAGGTTTCAATCATTCGCTTTTGATCACGGAATCAGTTAAAACTTTATGTACTCAGTAAAAACAAGGATAAGAAGATAGTTTTACTTGAAAAGCAACCATCAAGCATGTTCAATCCTTTTTATTACTACTAAATTAGGCATTATTTTTAATTTTTATAATCATGAAATGAGTATCAAGCATATTCAAGCAAGCATCAATCATTTTGAACTTAACATGAAATTGAGTTGCGCTATCAAAAAATTTATGTGACACAAATATACAAATAGGTATTTATAAAATTACCTTTGCCTGACTGTCAATCAATTTCAAGCATGCTTTACAAGCAATTCGGTGTTACTGTTTTCAATTTTTCGGACCTCAGGACTACCTCACTTGATTTAAAATTAAATATATGAAAAGGAACTTAGTCCCATGCGAGCTATTTACAATGTTTGCATTAAAATTTCTAAAAGTTTTCGCAAATCCCTTAAACGTCTCTAATAACTGTCCTGGCAAAGTTTCTGCTAAACCAACTTCTGCTTTACCAGCTTCATATCCACCTGAGTTAAACCATCCAAGTTTGATTTTCTTTGGCTTTATTTTGCTTGCAATCGCATTTGGCAACTTTTTATACAATTTTATATGTTTTTTTTACATAGAACTTTGGGCTCCACAACAAACGCTTCACTCGAGCATAGCAAAATGAAATGTCATGTACGAAAGTTGAATGGGAGTAAAAAAGTGCAAAAACGTGACCTGCTTTAGAGTATGTGCAACGGTTTTCTGTGTGTGTGTGTGCTTGTTTTTTTTTTTATTTTTGTAATATTCTTAGTTTGCGGTAGCAAATCTCAAAGCAGAAAAGTTTTGAAAAAGTGAATGGCTGCATCGCAGAAATGAAGTTGAAAAGTTTCAAAGCGAAAGAAAGTAATAAAAAAATTAAAAAAGTGTGGTATGACAATAGAAAACTAGGCCGGCATTAAATAGGAATATTTGTTATTATTATTAGCAGTAGTAATAGTAGTATTATTATTAAAAAAAAACTACTAAAATTTTATTTTATATTTGATTTCTATAAATTGATTTTTTTCTATTACCGCCGCTTTTCACTTCTAACAATATCACTGTCTAGCCACTGATCAGTCAGCCATAACCATTTGTCTACATGAATTGAGTGTCGGCATTGCCATCTGTCAATCAGCAAATTCGCCGTTTTGGTCTGACTCATGTTAGTAGATCGTCTGTCGAACACGAGCTGTATATTGAAATTAGTATACTATTTTTCACATGTTTTTTGTGTTTGTTAACATTTGCATACAGTTGTTTGTGTGGCATACTCGTATACTTGCTATTTTATTATCACACCCATTTTGGCAACGTTTGGGGGTATTTGAATTTGTTGCAAAAATTTCAAAGATGTGGGTTTATTTCAGTAGCAGGCGGTGAATAATTTGTAACTTTGATATTTTCAATTTTTTGTTTTTGCAAAATTATTTTTATCGCTTTTTCAGAAATGTCGTTGTTAGATTGATCCAGTTGCATTAATATGGTTTAATTTCTGGTTTTATTTCTGAACACTTTTGGCGGCTTTCCAAATTGTTTCTACTTATCGGACTTTTTGTTATAATTTTATTTAAAAAAATTTTTTTTTTACTTTGTGATTCACTTTGAATATTTAGCGGACGAGGCGTTCAAAAAAAAAAAGTATAATAAAATGTAAATGCATTGTTGTTTGTGTGGAAAAACAATCTTCAAAATAGTGAAAGGAATATTAATCCTCTGCGACGCGGTAAAGTGTGGGTCGTTGGGTAGGAAAAACGTAGTGCTGATGTTTTTCGGTCAAAATACAAATCTTCTTTTATGACGTCTCGTATGTTTTAAAATTTTTACTAGCGAAATTACAAACAGATATCCATATTATTCGACTTTTTGATGATTTTATCAATTCGTGTTTACCTTAGAACAGCAATTTTATTGCATCGGTCTTCATGATCACCAATCTTCTTTCAATTTACTTTTTTTGTGATTCACTCATTGCCTATCACCAGTGGCTTTGAAGTGGCACTCACACGCTTTGATAGAAACACGCCGTCCTTCGAAGAACTTATTAGCTAGGCATTCCCACTTCGGTCTGCTACTTTTATCTCTTTTATTTTATCTGTACTTCTACTAATTGGCCTTACACCTTTTTGGGTGTTTGACCGAGCTCTTCCTCCAATTTGTGGGATGCGTCTGGGTGTTTTCCATAAATGGGTGACCTACAGTTTTATGCCGCCTCTGAATGCAGTTGGTTTTTTATGATTGGCTTTTTCATGGCAGAAACGATTTTTACCATTGCTTGCCGAGGTGCGACTGCTATTAGAAGAAATGCTTCTCCATCTTTGAGCATTCGTGTGTAGCGAACTGTTTGCGAGCGGAGAATCACACCTTCGGTTACCTCGTTCGTTATGATATTCTGAAGTATTGCTTAGCAGAATATCATTCCTGCCCGAGCTACACTGTTAGGTCGCCTTATTTACCTTCTCTTTTTCATAGCTTGAAAGGTGAATCTTTAATGCATACCTATTTTCCATATAAAAACGTCGATGGGCTTCATGAGATTTGCAGGACCAATAAATGCCAACTAGTTTTGGTTTTTTTCTTTTTTTTTGACGATGAGGTAGGGTTAAGAATACCTTCGCACCATATAGTAACCGTCGTTACTGCGGGTTTGGTGCCTCAACTAACATTCCTCCTCTTCTCTTGGATTTTTTCCTCAACCCCGTGACTGCTTCGAGTAGAGGTCGAAGACGGCGTTCTGAGAACATTTGCATGCAGTTATTTGTGTGGCGGCGAATAACTGCTTACTAGCCCTGAGCAGGATCGCCTGTTGTGAAAAACACGCCTCTTCTTCGGATAATATCCTCAACGAAATTTGCTTCCATTTTTTCACCTATCATCATTTAAATAGGGTATTAGTCTCGCTGGCAGAATGGGCTCTGAGGTCAACTTTATTGGCTGTCATGTCCGACCGACTGTCGCAGTTCCTCCTGACACTAAGCACTAAGCAGGAGGCTGGTTGGACTGATGGCGGGCCACTTTCTATGGGCAGTGCACATGGAAAAGGTGGGCATCTCAGACAGTGCACTCTACCCAGCATGTGGAGAGGAGGATGAGATGACGGACCACTTCCTGTGTGTCTGCCTTGCCTTCGCTCGAATCAGGCTTAAGGTCTTTGGCACTGATGTGTTAAGAAGCTATGGGGACTTTTCAGAAAGGTAGACTAAAGACTGGGCACTTTCTCTGTAAATGTCCGGATTTGGCAGCTAGGCGATTAAGGTCTCTGGATGCTCTTTTATTCGACAGCCTGGGGCAGTGCGTCGACCGAAAATCCCATCAATCTTCTCTATTACATCAACAACTCTCTGGCTGGCTGTAGATACCTTCCTGTTGGAGGTCTCATAATGGTATCAAAATGGTGCTTTAGTGCTACTTGGGGAGTGCCAGAATGGTACTTCAACCATTTCACCTACCCACCTATCTGCTTTGTGTTTGGTCTTTGCTAACACAGATAATATTTTTATCTTTACTGCCACAAGAATTATAAAGCAATTCTCTCACATTTTTACCACATCTAAAATTCATTGCAAACTTCACACTTATAAAATAAAGCACGAAGCATTTTTATTGCATCTCACTTTAATGGGCGAAGTAGATAATTTGCGCAAACCAGTCGCTAATTAAATTAAAATAAAATAAAAAAGTACGTGCCATACTCGTATATACATTTGTATGTATGTACAAAGCTATAAAGTAAAGATTACGGAATGATAAGTTAATGTAATTTGTCGATGATATCAGCTTTGGTATGAAAAATAAATAAAAAACTTCGACTTAGAATGTGGTAAATACAGGGTTTGATTAAAAAGTAATGAGCCTTATTTTTTTTAAGCAGTTTTATCAAACATTTTGGCTTATACAACTAATATTCTTCAAAATAGGACCCTTGAGCGTCAATACACCACGTGTAGCGAGCGGTCCTTCCACTGCAGGAAACATTTTTTAAACTCATCCGCCGGAATCGGCTGTCACAGTTTTTTGCATCGCTTCGATGGAGTCGAAACGCCGGAGGAAACAGGTCTGGGCTGTAGGGAGGGTGGGGAAGCACATACAATACATCTTCAGGTCGAAGTGCATGATACATAACTATCTCTTCTTCTTCTTAATTGGCGCGATAACCGCCTACGCGATTTTGGCCGAGTTTAACAAAGCGCAGCAGTCGCTTATTTCTTGTGCTAACGGGCGCCAATTGGACACACCAAATGTCCTCCACCTGATCTTTCCAATGCGGAGGAGGCCTTCCTCTTCCTCTACTACTACAAGCTGGTACCGCACAACGTAGCCGCTGGATCTATTTTCGCTGGGCTATGCCTATGCCGTCATACAGCTCATACAGCTCATCGCTCCATCACCTGCGATATTCGCCAATGTGCAAAATATCTCCACAATTATAAAGCACCCTATTGTATGTTGGATTAACCGAAACTAAAATTACTTTTTATATGAAATGCACTCACATATTTCGCACATTTTTTTAATCAATAGTTTAATATTGCATTAGCTTCGACCACGCCTTTCTTATCTTTCGCACCTTTAATTATAATGGCATTGCGGTAGTCTGCTTCTATATTCTGCCGCATGCCTTTTTCATTGCATTTATTTTCAAATTTAATCAATTCTGCTACAATAAATTCAACGGCCCTTAATCAATGCGTCCATCTAACGCTTCCCTCAGCGCGTACATTTATATATATACGAGTACATATAAAGATATACACATATATGTATGTACTATATATATACATATGCGGTTGTGCATATGTATAATTAGCGTCGCCTTAGTGCTTCTATACAATGCCCCTTCAAAGCCAGTCGCTGGTAATTACGTTGCATTTTGAACGCAAATTAAAGACCAGAGCCTTTATGTGACCACACAACCCCACTTTTTACTTCTCTCACTCGGCAGAGTACCCATTCACTGCTTCTTGTAGATTTAGCGGATAGTGTACTTAAGTTTTACCTGCGTTAAGGGCACAGGATTTGTTGTTATTGCAATTGGTATTTATGCACGTTGCAATTGGCAAAAGCAGTTGATGTTGCTTATACGCCGCGCTGACCCGGTAATGCCACGCGCAAATCGCCAAACTGTCCTTCACCGTTATTATTGCCTATTCAGTGCTGCATACTCTAGGTAGTGCCCAGACACACACACACTCATGCATCGACGCGGTATTGTAGCAGTTTACTATAGTTGCATTTCAACATTCTCGCGAGTGTTGAATGACCGCCAGCAATTGCCAGTGTCAGTGTAATTTTTCTGTATTATTGATTTTTTCGTTGGCTAATTTTCTACTTTTTTTAATGTTATTGGGTTTTCTGCGGCCGATTTGCGCAGTTCGCTCAATACGAGTGTTTGTGCCTATGTGACTGTGTGCGTGCGTTGTGTTTGTTTTCCTTGTGCTTTTGCAGTTCTAGGCTTGCATAGCCCTTTTTCATAAATATTGCATGCTTGCACGTGTGGTTAACTCCTTTCTAATAATATTTGTCCATTCATTGCTCACTATTTTACTTACATACGAATTGATCCTCCTTCTCACATTCTCACTTTATTTCCTTTTTCCAATTACCATTTACCTTTATCGCTTTAATGCCTTGTTTTGATTTGTTTGACAAAAGTTCACAGCAAGGACATAGCTCGTGCTTTATTCATTATTTACCCACCTTTCTTAAATTATTATTCTTTTACCTTTTCACCTACTTGGTTATTAGTTTTGTGTTTGTTAATGACCTCTAATGACAATATTCATACTACTCAGTATTTGCTTTTGTCTCCATTTTGTTGATACGTTGGATGACAGTTTTGATCATTTACAGTTGTTTTCGAATTTGATAACTCTCGGATTTTGTTTTTTGCATGAGTAAATTACTGCTTTCTTTCGTATACCTATGCATATATGGTCATATGTGTGGAAATGGTGAAATCAATTGCCTGCTTTTATTGATAAATTTAGGAGCCTCTCACATAAATTCATCGATTGGTTTCTTGAGAAGTAATAAAAGTAATATTGCTATATGGCCAGCTCTATAGATAAACTTACCATGGTTAGACAGCCAGAGAAGGTGGAAAGGAAAGACTGCTCTCTCAACCCCTACCACTATTGCGCTGAACGTATGTGTGTGTATTCATGTATTCCTAAATACATTTCCTCATGCAGGTGAAAGTGCTGTAGACTGGACATCAGCATCGGTCCAATGAGAGGATAAAAAGGCGGTTTTTTTGTCTGCAGCTTGAAAGGATTCGGATTTAGTTGAAAACTGTAGAAAGAAATTCGAAAACGTTTTCCAAAAACGAATTGTTTTTTTTGTGTTTTTTTTTTCAAATACTTCTTACTTTCACTTAGTTCAGCTTGAGTAAAAAGTTAGTTAATTTTTTGCATTCCCTGCAGAGTGAAATTTTGAAATATCTCGAAAGTGTGGTAATTTTAACAAGATGGTTGATACAAAAAGTTAGTTAATTATTAAATAATTTATTAAGCAAAAAATTAGTAAATTAGTAAACAATTTTTTTAAGTTGTGAAATTAAACAATTTTTTTTTCAATATTATCGAACAAAATTTTGTGATTTTACCAGATTGCAAGTTTATAAGCCAATTATAAAATAATGAAAAAATTTTTTTGAAGTTATAAAAGTTTTCTAAAATTTTTTTAATACTGCAGAAAAAATTAATAAATTTTTAAAATATCTTTTTTTTGAAGTTATGAAATTAAAAAAAAAAATTCTCAAGATTTGACTACAGAATTTTTTGTAATTTTACCAATCTTGTAAGTGGATAAGCAAATTTATAAAAGGAGTAAAATATTTTTTTTTTTCGAATTTATAAAATTTTACAAAATTCTGTTTTTGAAGCTTTAAAATAAAAAAAGGAATTTAATTTGATAGCGAATTCAGGTGGTAAACAAGTTTGTAAAATAAAAAAAAATGTTATCAAGCTTGTAGATTGATAAAAAAATTTATAAAATAATTTTAGTGTTTGTTTTTTAACTATAACAAACAAGCAAACAAGTTTGTGATTTTTCTAAGATTGGAAATTGAGAAACAAATTTATGAAATAATGAAAATTTTTTTGAAAACATTTTGAAACATTTTTTTAAATTTTATCGGCAACGTTTTGGTGACAAATAGTTTTTTTAATCTCAATTAAGTATCTAAATTAGTATATGATCCTAAAAATTTTGGTGGAGAAAAAATTATGAAATAACTAATATAAAAAGTTTTTCTTTTTTGAAATTTTAAATTAAGAATTTTTTTTTCTGGGAGTTGATAAACAAATTTATAAAATAATTTAATTATTTAATAATTTTTGGAGTTCTAGTTAAAAAATTTAATTTGTTAATATTTTTTCGCAAAAATGTTGGTGATTTTGCTAAGATTGGTAGGTGATACAGAAATTTATAAATAATTTAAATATTTTTTAACTAAAAAATTCAAAAAGCTTTGTTTAATATTTAATCGCAAAAATGATTTTTCCAATAATAAAACAATTAACATTTGTTTTTTGAAATAAAAAAGTGTTTTAACATTTTATCAGCAAGCTTTGGTGATAAACCAATTTATAAAACAAGTAAAAAATGTTGAACAACAAAATTAAAATTTTGTTTTTAATATTTTATCGCAAACATTTTGATGATTTTACCAAGCTTTTAATATTTATAAAATAATTAAAATATTTTGTTTGTAATTAAAATATTATTCCTTAATATTTTCTCTCCAAAATTTTGGTGGTACAGAAATTTGGAAGTTAAAATTTGGAAGTTGGAAGTTGAAATTGTAAAGTCTAATATTTTTTAATATTTTCTCGAATGTATTGTATGTATAAATCAATTCAAAATATTAGCCAAATCGGATATTTTATTTAAAAGTTAAAAATGGGTTTCGAAACTTATATCCAAATAAGGGCATACTTCCCATGCTTATCTCTCTTTAGCTTTTAGACTTTGGAACAATTATAAAGAATTAGATGCAGCCTAAATTGAAGATTTAGTCGATTGACGGTTCATCAGCGAATGAAATTGATAAAAAGTGGTAAAAGTGATTCGCAAACGGCTATTGAAGACTTAGGATCGTTAACTTGGGGTTTGTGGACCGCGTTAAGGTTGAATCACACAATTTTTCCATAACGGGCAATGACAAATGAGCTGAGCAAGCAGGGCACACTTAAATTCATGACAGAATGCTGCTGAATTGACAGTCTTTGAATGGAAACAAATTCTGGTTGTTCAGGTAGCATAGAGCCGACTGTCGTGCGACGATTAATACAATTCGCGGCTATTTTTTGCGCGCCTGATATTTGAATATACGGTTCAGTACACTAGTTTTCCTAGGGGCTGTTGAGGCGTAGAAATTAGTTGATTTCGGCAATTTGTACTAAACATTTTTTTTCAAGATTAAATTGTAATATCGTTTTTTTCTAATTAAGGGACCTATAAAAAAAATAAATATGATAAATAAATATGTTATTTTTAAAAGCTCAACTCTTATTTGGAATTTTTGAAACAAAAAATAAATAAATAAATAAGAGAAAAAACTTTGCCTTCAAATATATTAACTTTCCACTGAATTCTTTGATAGTTAATTTAGCCAAACTCCCCTCATGACTCACCCTTCATAATTTCTCAAAATCGTTTACGTCGCACAATTCGCAATCTAATTAGTTGCCATTAAATCTTTGAAAATTGTAATCAGTAAAATATTTTGTTTTGTTGTGAAAGCATTATTTAAATGACATTCAGCTGAGCTAATGAGCTTACAAAGTAAATATGTATGTATGTGTACATGTATACAATTTAATAGTACATAATTACTGTAGGGATAGTTGAATTAATGCGCCATGGGCAAGAAAAGGGGGGCGTGGGCTAATTGTTGTTGAAAACTTGACAAACTAAGTATTCAAGGAAATTCCTTATCGTGCCCCTGTAATTAAGTACTATGTATAGTCACTTGTACGTATATACATATGCATCTACTAATGTATGTACATGAATCACGGAAATGTTTTCAATTTTCTCATATTTATATGTTTTATTATTATTTAGACAGAAAGTCATTCATGAAATAAGAAGTACACAACTTGAGTCTTGAGACTTTTAGTTGTCATTTGAATTGCGCGTATAATTAAATAAATGTAGCCACTAAGTAAGTATTGATGTAACTTAAAAAGTTATGAGTATCCATTACGACACTTTCAGGGGTTACTGAGCCTGGTCTAAAATATTATTAAATAAAAAGAAAACATAAAAAATTGTAGGTAGTGTTTTCAAAAATGACTAAGAACGAATTTTTTTTTGAAAATATACCTACAGCAAAAATACAATTTTTTTTTTAAATATTCAAGAGAAACAAAATGTTTTTTTTTTAATTATTTTTAAGTACATTTTATTCTAAGGACTTATAAAAAAGTTAAATTTTTTTCGAATAATTTTATTAAATAAAGAGAAAACTTAAAAAATTTTAGGGAATGTTTTCAAAAATGAGAAAGAACGAATTTCTTTTCAAAAATATACAAAAAAAAAACGCAAATTTTTTTCCAAAGATATTGAACAGAAACAAAATATTTTTTCAAAAAATTATTTTCAAGTACATTTTATTTATTTCATAAAAAATTTATGAAGAAGTTAAATTTTTTTCCAAAAATTTTATTAAATAAAAAAAAAGTATAAAAATTTTAGAGAGTGTTTTCCAAAATAACAAAGACCCTATTTTTTTTTCAAATATATGCATCAAAAACACAAATCTGTTTCCAAAAACAGTGAAAAAAATGTTTTCAAAAAATTATTTTTTATGTTTTCAAAAAAAAATTTTTAAGTAAATTTTTTTTCTAATAAATTAAAAAAAAAGTTATGAAAAAGCTAAATTTTTTTCCAAAAATTTTATGAAATGAAAAAAAAAAATGATAAAAAGTTGTATGAAGTGTTTTCCGAAATAACAAAGACCGATTTTTTTTTAAATATGCATCAAAAACATAAATTTTTTTGCAAAAATATTGGAAAAAATGTTTAAAAAAAATTATTTTAAGTACATTTTATCCTAAAAACATAAAAAAATTATGAAACAGTTAAATTTTTTTCCAAAAATTTTATGCAATAAAGAAAAAATTATAAAAAAATTTTAGGGAGTATTTTTCAAAACAACAAAATATTTTTTCAAGACATTATTTTTAAGTACATTTTATTCTAAAAAATTAAAAAAGAAATTTATAAAAAAGTTTGAAAAGTAATTATAAAAAAGTGAAAGCATGAAATAAAAAAAAAATTGGTTAGGGAGTGTTTTCCAAAAGATAGCAAATATGCATCAAAAACACAATTTTTTTTCCAAAACTATTGAACAAAAAAAAAAAAACAAAAAAATTTTATAAAAGCACATTTTATACTAAAACAATAAAAAAAAATTATAAAAAGTTAAATTGTTTTTTAATTTTATTAAAATAAATTATGAACAATTTTTTTATATTTTTTTCAAAAAATTATTTTTAATTACATTTAATTCTAAAAAAATTAAAAAAGAAAACTATAATAAAGTTAAATTTTTTTCCAAAATTTTTATGATATAAAAAAAAGATAAAAAATGGTAGGTAGATCGTGTTTTCCAAAAAATAACAAAGGACGAAAATATGCATCAAAAACAGAATTTTTTTCCAAAAATATTGAACACAAAAAATGTTTTGAAAAAAAAATTTTTTAATGTTTTCAGAATTTTTTAAAGTAAATTTGATTGTAAAAAATTAAAAAAATATGAAAAAGTTTAATTTTTTCCAAAAATTTTGAGCCAAAAAAATATTTGAGAAAGAATGTATTTTTTTAAGTACATTTTATTCTAAAAAATGAAAAATAAAAATTAAAAAAATGGAAAAAATAACTATAGATATATCGCTTTTTTTATCTCCATACATTTTATACTAGCAAATTAAAAAAATGGAAAATAACCATATATATTTTCTCATCTCAATTTACTTCTCAAGCCTAGAAAAAAGCCAATTCTTGAAAGAATTGACGACAATGCTCAAAATACTTGACTTGTCACTTGACATGAAATCGATCATCTACAAATATTTGGAAACTACAGGATGGCGCAAAGTAGAACATCAAATTTCGTTCTTCAATAACTTTTTCTAAAAGTGTCAAATATAATATGATTGGCGTACGACGCTGTGTGCAAAAATTAAAAATCTTCCGTTAGGGTGAATAATTTTAAGCCACCTTGTTTATGCTGCGTTAATGAACTATGCATTTGATAAAAGAAACTATATTCGCTATCTGAAAAATTGAAAAAGTAAAATATTTTTCTCCCAAGAAACTTCTGAGGATGAGTCAAGAATAACTAATTTTAAACAAATGACATTGAGCATCGGCTCGTTCGTAAACACGTCACAGCATATACTCGTACTCTTTATTTTAAAGTGATGTAAAATTTAATTTTAAAATCTAAACTTTTCGTAAATGGATTTTTTGTGTAATAAATATATTTCAAATGTTTGTTGTTCTCGCCCAATCTTTTTGCTAAATCGACAATGCGTTGTTTTGTGTTTACAAATGAATCATCGCCCTGAATAACGTTTTGAGCGACAAAAATATAAGCATTCAGAAATGGAAAATAACTTTTTAACGACGCACATAAAGTCATTTAAAATTTATGTACATACACGTCTGCTAATTTCAAAAAATTATTTACAAATTTTAATGCTTGAAAAATGCTTCATATCCAAAAAAAAAAGATGGATGTTAACACGTTTTTCCACTAAGTGGAGCAGCTTCGCTGATTGCCGCTTACAACGTTACACGCGCTGATGATTCAAATGTTACTGATTTCATAAAAAATTTGCATGACAATTATTAAAAGCAAAATATCTCTCTATTGTTATAAGTTATATGTTTGTATGTAAGCTGACAAAGGCTTTTTATGGTTTTGAATAATAAAAATTTATTGTGAGTCTGAAGTTTTTTACTAACCTTGCACAAATTGCTTTCTTTTAAAGCTTTAAATGACTAAATCAACATGAAGATAATTCAATGCAATAAATTATGAATTTTATTGAAAACACAAATTTAAAGAGAAACTTGCTCAAAATTTAATTATACTACATTTCGAAAGTAATATATTTTAATGCTTTTTGGGCTTTAGAATCTTAAAATGCTTCTGCAAGTTTAGAGGAATATTTACTAGCTTATACCTTTTATTTTTTAGGTTTCGATGCCATGGGAATGAGAAAAATTCGTTCTCTCAAACTGGGGGATATTTTCAGATTTACCAAAGAATCTGGAAAATTCTCACAGGTCTAAAACTACTACTCCTATCCTATCTTTTTCTTTCAGTTATTTCTCTCCTTTCCTCCTCGACTATCTGCACTTTCACTTTCCAGAGCTTTAATTACAATGGGCTTTTTAGCTTAAGTTTTTTAGGAGTTACCAAATTGCTTCGTGCTTCTTGGCTCGACTTTTCAAATTTCAATTTCAAACGTTTTATTTCTGTAAAATTATTTGCTGACACTGGCCCGCTGGTTGAACGTAATGGAAATAAGTAAATATTTTTGGTCTTCCTCTGCTAGCTGAAAGATCCAAAATGTAATATTTAGTATCATCAAAAGGTGTTTTGTAGGACATATTTTAAGTAAAATTTTTTACTCTTCGAGTTATCGAGTTTTCAGGGAAAAATTTATTGAAGTTCCACTTTGAGCTAAAAGAGGACCTACCATCGTGTTGCCTCATTGATATAACTAATTAGCTATTTTTAAGTTTTTTTCCTTAGACCATTTTGATAATTCAACAGTAAATGACTTTAACGCACTGCTGTAATATTAAACACTGTTCGGGGCTTCGTTTTCGACATACAGTGACCGTGACCGCCATAACTTAAAAACGATTTGACTACTTCGTTCTGACAAACTGCATTTTATGGGCTAATAATGTTTATTATACGCAATTTACTAAATGAAATGTATAGTCAGCATCATTAGCCTTAATGGCTCTAATTGCCGATCACACTTCCATTAGACAGACTGCACTCTATTTTTTACTTAGACATTTTATGAGGTTTGCACTTCCATTTCATAGTCTTTTTACTTAGTGACTGAGACCACCTTGACCATCTATGGGCAAAATTAGTTGCTAAGAATAATGGCGGACAAGTTTGATCATCATTCTCGCTAAAAAGTGTTTCCATGAATATTTTTTAGTTTTCATAAATATTTTTTAAGCCAACTATGTACATTTTTTGCTTATTATTTCACAAGCCAAATACTCCCTACGAGTATTTGTAGCCAAACAAAACTTGGCAGTAAAAATAATAAAATTTCTTTGTTACTTCACAAAAAAAAACTAATTTTGTTCAAAGGAAAAGGGAAAGAAATGATTTATTTTATTTTATTGGACCAGAATGCGATCCGAAAAAATTCAAAAAATTCCTCTTCAATGCACTAGACGTAAATGAGTGATTTTTTGTCAAACCACCCAAGTATTTTAGGCATTACCATCAATTCGTGTAAGAACTCCTTTGTAGGCTGGAGTATAATAAGAAATAAGATGAAGAAAATTTAAAAAAGAATTTAGTAGTTTTTAGATTTATTTGATGTTAAAATTAGAGTGTTTTAATGTAAAATATCATCCATTCCTTTTAGTTTCTTTTTAAATTACTTTATTTTTATTTTTTATTCTGGGAATTAGTGTGTTTTAAAGTGAGATATCATAAGTGCCTTTTAACTTTTTTAAAAGCTAATTTTGTTTTTCTTTATATTTTAATGCTGCAAATATGTTAGAGTGTTTTAAAGTGAAAAATCATCAATTCCTTTTAACTTTCTTTTAAACTAATTTTTGTTTATTTTTATTTTTAATGCTCAAAATTGTAGTGTTTTAAAGAGAAATATCATCAATTCCTTTAATTTTTTTTTTAAATAATTTTTGTTTGTTTTTATTTTTTATGTTGAAAATTAAATAAATTGTTTTGGTTTTTACTCTTAATGCTGAAAATTAGAGTGCTTTAAAGTAACGTATTTTTAACGTTTTTTTTAATTAATTTTTTTATATTTATTTTTAATATTGAAAACTAGAATGTTTTAAAGTAAAATATTATCAATTAATATCAACTTTCTTTAAATAAATTTTTTTATGTTGAAAATTAGAGTAGTTTAAACTAAAATATCATCGATTCTTTTCAACTTTTTTTAAATTCATTTTTTTGGTTTTTATTTTTAATGCTGAAATATCATCAATTCCTTTTAACTTTAAATTATGTTTTTTGTTAGTAATGTTGAAAGTTAGAGTACTTTAAAATAAAATATCATCAATTAATTTCAATTTGTTTTATTATTTTTTTTTTTTTAATTTTTTTTTTAATGCTCAAAATTATAGTGTTTTAAAAGGAAATATCATGAATTCCTTTTAACTTTTTTTAAATAAATTTTTTTTAATTTTTATTTGTAATGTTGAAAATTAGAGCCTGTTAAAGTGAGATAATTTCCGTGCGTTTGTGGAACAACATCAAGACGCACACCACAAATAGGAGGAGGAGCTCGGCCAAACACCCAAAAACGGTGTACGCGCCAATTATATGTATAATCCGTGCATTTTGAACCTTTGTATAAATAAATTTTTTTATGTTTATTTTTAATGTTGAAAACTAGAGTATTTTAAAGTGAAATATCATCATTACTTTTAACTTTTTTAAATAATTTTTTTATTTATTTTTATATTGAAAATTACAGTGTTTTAAAGTCAATATCATCACTTCCATCTAACTTTTTTATAATATATATGGTTTTGTGTAGTTAGAATAAAATAAAATAAAAATTAAAAAAATTTAAAACGAAAATGTTTAGGGAAAATAGGTTTTTTTTGTCATTTTTTCAAAAATAATACTCTTTCGATCATGGCGGGCGGGTGGCTTCATGCAATAGATAGTTGGTTGTGCAGATAACTTAATATTTTTAAAAAGAAATGCGGAAGTTTATTATGGAAATTATTTATTCAAATAAAAAAAAAATACAAAAAAATGGTCGAAAAAAGCTGAATAAATTAAAAGTTTGACAAAAGCACAACAACACTTTCTATTGCTTTTTACGTTTTTACGCTTCGCGCTCAATGCCATTCGCCCGCTGTACAAATATCGCACACACATATACGTACATACACTCATACATTCATATGCCCACAATATTTTTATAGTAAAGCACGTACAAATTACAGTGTTTTTATTGCTTAAGTGGTATTAATGTTGAATGAGAATGGAGGCACAAATTAATGCATCCATATTAGGGTGCTTTACCAAAAAAAAGTTCAAGTTTTTATTATAAGCAGTTTAAGACTTCCGCCAAAATATTTCGGAAAAATATGAAAATTTACGTGAATGGAATGGATTTTAAAATACCATCAAAAATCGTGTTTGTTTTTTATAAATATTAATTTTTAATACAAATTATTTTTCAAAAAATCTTGCTAGATCATGCAATAGCTTATGCTTAAAAGGTGTGCATAAAAGTGTTGAAAAATTTGGCAATGGAGTCAAGGTAATGAAATTTATCGATCCAGCTCAAGTAAATCTTAGTATTTGTCCGAACTATTTTACGTACTTCTGTTAGAAAAACAATGTGAAGAATGATGCACCCTAATATAGGTACGTATGTACATATTTGCACAATAAATCTAGTCCTGTATCGCATCTCGAACAGCTAAGCAAGATACCTGGCTGCATATCAATCTCAGATTGCTTGAATGAGAACTATTTAGTCAAGGAATATTTCAAAATGTGCCTATCTTGTAAAATGGGAATTTAAAGTCACTACTATAAAATAAGCTTAAATAAAATAATAGTGAAATTGTTAGAAATACCCGTTATTAAGCGCGTGTAAATTTCTATTAATTTATGAAGAGCAAGAAAAATGTATGTTAAATATCTGCATACAGCCTTACTGATTACTGCATTTAGCCTATACGCTACAATCAACAATTATGTAAAAAATGATGAAATATGACTGATCTTAGTTGCTGCGTTTCTACGTAGTGCCTGCAATATATAATCTGGCATATTTTGGGGCAGGTTAGGTGGATCCTCATTGTCATTGAGGGCTGTTGAAAGGCTTCAACATTTTCTGCTACTAAATCTTACTATTATATTGAAGGGCTGAGGCTCACTTACATTAGACAGGACTTTTAAAATAGCTCTTCGAACGATGGATGTGTTGGCTGCAACCTTTGCTATTTCTTTAATTTTTACTGTTGGAAGGGCGGAAATCGATGCAATCCTAATGAGTGAAAGCTATCGCGCTTCTGCATTTGTAGTTCTTACCATATGAGGCACCTTCTTTCACTTAAAGATCCATAAACTTTGGACTTCGGCCAATCTTTTTTTTTAGTAATTTGGCAGTTTGAAAGCCCCTCTGTTAGGTCAAGATATCGATTTGTCCTTTTTCGCGATCTGTTAAACCTTTCTGCATTCTCATTTGTTCTCGACCAAACCGAATGAATGCTTTAAAACACAATCCCTTTTCATATCTTTAATGCGCAAATAATGTAGACAAACTAAGCGCCTTTATGCAAGTGAGCCAAAAAATCAAGCACAAGATTACAACTGCTGAATTTTTACTGCTGCGTAATACCGTTAGATAGGATAATATTTTGATGCATGTTTATTTTCGATTAAAGTACACTCTTCGCTTGAATTATCAGAAATCCTTGGATTACTATATCAAATATGTTTGCTTTAATAACCATTTTCTTCCATAAAACTTATTTGCTTCAATCAATTGAATCGGGCTGTATCCCGGATGTATTTTCGTCAGCGACCGCTACTTGAATGAAATCAATCGGATTTTCATCATAGCCAAGCTATCGAAATGGGTCGATTCCCGCTTTTTGTGCGATCTCTATTAGGTTCAGTAGGCTAATAAATTGCCTTTGTTCCTTTATCCATCGCTTTGCATTACATTGCATTGAATTACTGCCTAAACTGGGGGAGATTTTAGCGATAATTATTTTATTTTTCTTATTCTTTTTTTCTCACCAGAAGCTAGGAAAACCTATTACTAATACCATAGTAAAAAGAAAATAGTTATTCTCAGGCGGACAAAGCAACCAGCTATTCTTCCATGAAACCAGTACTTAGAAGCATAACGCAAGAGTTCAGCCTAAGGTTTCATATATCGCTATTGTTATTGGGTATGGGAATAAGTTTCTGCCCTCGTAAAAGAGCTGTCGCTGCTGATACTATTTTTTTGTATCTTGTATGAAATATGATACAACTTGTAAAGAGTGGTTTTGACGCTTCCAAAGTGGCAATTTCGACGTGAGTGATAAAGATCGCGAAAGGGCACCGAAAAAGTTCGAAGACACAAGACTACAACAGTTATTGGATGAAGACACATGTCGAACCCTTGATGATGTGTCTAAAGAGTTGAATGTTGACAAATCAACTGTCGGCAAACGTTTGCACGCAATGGGAATGGTCCAGAAAGCATGTAAATGGGTGCCACATCAATTGAAGGAGAGGGATATCGAGAAACGTTTGTGGACGTGTGAGATGCTTCTTGAACGGCAGAAAAGAAAACGTTTTATGCACCATCTATTATGATAACCCTAAGCGTCGAAAATGTTGGGGTCTGCCAGGTGAACCAGATCCATCGATAGCGAAAAAAAAAATATTCATGCTTCAAAGGTTATGTTGAGCATCTGGTGGGATCAGAAGCGTGTCATCTATTATGAATGACTGCAGTTACTGCGTTTGAATCGAGCTCTCAAAGAAAAGCGGCCGAAATGGAATGGTAAACATGACACACTGATTTTGCTGCATGACAACGCCAAGCCACGCGTCGCTAAATCGGTACATAAATATTTAGAGGGACTGAATGTGGAAATATTACCCCACCTGCCGTATTCCCCACATATTGTACCTTCGGATTACCATCTGTTCTGATCAATGCAACCAGCCCTTATTGGTGAGCGGTTCACTTCTTACGAGAGCATCGCAAACTGGCTTAGTGAATGGATCAAGTCCAAAGAACTCGATTTTTTCTTCAGAGGAGTCCGTAAGCTGCCTGAAAGATGGAGTAAAGTTGTAGCCTTCAATGGCACATACTTCACATAATGTCATGTATTACTTAATTGTTCAAATAATTCGTAACTTTGGCTAAGAAATGACGGAGGCTTATTCCCATTATTTTTCTCTTTGCGCTTCGATTTTCCTTTTCGTTCGTTAAGTTCTCACGCTTTTTGTCGTCAACGAACCAGCTGAATTAATTATGACGCACAATGTTTCCATAAATAATGCACACGCGTAAATATGTACACAGTTCAGGTGTCCTGAAAATTGTATAGACCTACATAATTAGGTAAACATATCATACAAACAAGCAAAGGAATCCTTTATTTGAACCTCATTATTAGAAGGAGACAATATTCCAGTATTCAAGCACTCGTACTGACATACAGTGACCGACAAAAGTCTACATACAGTACATAAATATCTTACACCAGTGTGAGAAACTTCACTTAACTCTAAGTAATATTGCTTCTTAGTATTTAGTTGGTCCACCATTAGCATCAATGACAGCTTGAAACCGCCGTGGCATCGAGGTGACTAAATTTGTTAACTCTGCGGAAGTTATATTGTTCCAAGCTTCTATTAGTCGTTCTTAGAGTACTGAAGCGCTTGAAATTGGATTTTTTCTAATTTTTCGATCTAAAATTTCCCAGACATGTTCAATAATATTCACATCTGGGCTTTGCGGTAATGCGATTAATTGCCTTGGAGCATGATAAAGCAACCAATCATTCACAATGTGTGCTGTGTGCTTTCGATCGTTATCCTGTGGAAAGACCCAACCTGGACCTTGGAGCATGATAAAGCAGCCAATCTTTCACAATGTGTGCTGTGTGCTTTGGATCGTTATCCTGTGGAAAGACCCAACCTGGACCAAGCTCCAAATCATCCACCGAAGATTTCAGATTGACCTCCAATAGTGATTTATATTTATAGCGATCCATATTATCTTCAATAAATACTAATCTTCCAACTCCAGATGTAGCAACAGCTCCCCAAACCATTACATTGCCGCCACCATGCTTCACTATTGATACCAAATTCTTCGGACTCAGTGCAGTATTTTTTTTCCTCTTCACTTTTGCTCTTCCCTCGCTACCGAATATATGAAACTTCGACTCATCTGTAAACAAAACTTTTTGCCAAAAATCCATTCCTTTTTCCCTGTGTGCTTTGGCGAACTCCAGGCGAAGTTTACGGGTTTTTTTCAGAAATAAGAGACTTTTTTCGTGGTGCTCTACTATAAAAGCCGTTTTTGTTCAGAGCTCTTTGAATTGTTCTTGGATGAACACACTTGTTGGATGAGCTTGCTATATCCTCGGCCAATTTCGGAGCAGAAAATTTTGGATTTTTGCCCACTTCTTTTAGAATGGTCTGGACTGTTGCACGTCTTTAAGATTTAAGATTTTTCAAATTTCGCCATATGATTGCTGTGCTGAATAACTAAATTTCTAACGTCAGCTGATATTTCTTTTCGAGAAGCCATTGTAGATGCTTAAATATTCAAATTACAACTAAAATCAATATTGGCAAAGTAACAAACATAAGAAAAATAAAGAAATAGACAAGCGGTATTTTACCGTTATCACAACATAGGATATCAGAGTACAAGCTACGAAACCGGTTCTATATGTACACTTTTGTCAACGCTGTCTTTGCGTTTTTTAGCATATTATTAGAAAAAGATTTCAAATGAAATTGCATAAACACATTTTTAAGCAAAGTGTTTGTACTTTGTAAACAGCGAAAGGGAGGGGTGTATGTAGACTTCTGTCGGCTACTGTATATCTGTATCGTCATTGGCCGCGTTTATTTATTTTTGGTGACGTGCGCTGTATTTTAATATTAAAAAAAATAAATAAAAAAATATATATTTATTCTACGCTTATCTAATAATGCTTGTGAAAATTAATTAATATGTAAACTGTTGGCACAGGCATAGCATATTTATGTACATAGGGGGAAGTGGCAGTTGGTCTTCAAACGAATTCACTTAGAGAGTTGCCGATCCATTGTGATAACTTATGTACATAGTAAATATATAAATATTTCTAAATGTGCCGAATAAATGTATGAATAGGCTATTTTATAAGCAGCCAAAAACATCAATGTCAATACCATAAACTTCACCATTCAGCATGGAATACCCAGTGAAACGACAACATATATGTAAGTCCATCGATACTGTTGAGAATCAAGACGAGGTTGTCAACTATCCAACTGAATTTTTGAATTCGCTTGATTTGCCAGGCATGCCGCCGCACGTTCCTACCCACCATTCTTTTTAGAAACATAAATCCACCACGACTTTGAAACGGAACCAGTTTCTCCGCCAAGAAAATGATGAACAATGTTATCGAGGCAACAATTTTGACTGGAAAATTCAAAGGTGAAGAAGTACTGTTGCCACGTATCCCAATGATCCCGACAGATATGCCATTCGAATTCAAACGTTTACAGTTCCCGGTGCGACTCGCTTTCGCAATGGCTATTAACAAAGCACAAGGACAATCATTACAAGTATGTGGTTTAAATTTGGAGAATCCATGCTTCTCACATGGACAGCTCTATGTGGCTTGCTCACGTGTAGGATTTTATTCGTCTACGCACCAGATGGAAAAACAAGGAATATTGTGCATCCCACAGCACTTCAATAAACATCGAATTGAAACTAAACTTTGTAATGTCACAATTTTTTCGAAATAAACAAAATCAATAAAATGGTTTAGAATGAATTGAATATTTGTGTACTGATGTTTCTTTAAAGTTATTTTTCTTAAATTTATATTAGTTGTTGGCGTAGCAAGTAATCAATAAAAAAATAAAAAATAAAAAATTACAATACATTCTGGTAGAGAGGGCAAAAAAAAATATGCAATGGCTCAGAACTGTTCATTTATTGCAAAGAAAATGGATGGCATTCTGTGTAAATATAAGTTTTGTATATTATCAAAAAAATTTAAATATCCGTGCACAGGTACATTTATTTAAATTATGTACACCCACTCCTCCAGTACTTTCAAATTTTCCATTTCTTTTTTTTTTGCTTTAAAAATTCATTTACAACCTAAAGAATATCTTTTCAATGTTTTAAGTTTAATAGAAAGTCTAAGAAGTTCCTATAAAGTCAGTGCAGTGATGAGCTTTGAACGAAAGATGAGTCAAAACGAACACTTTAATTGCGGTTTTCTCGACATACGTTTTTTTCGCGCTGTTGAAGATAACTCAAAAAGTAATCAAGATATCAACTTAAAATTTTGCAGGGATATTCTCTAATATAATATATTGGTCTTTGCATGTATCTCAAATTTTATATTAATTATCACTAAAAATATTGTTTCGATCAATTTGTTTATAATAAAAGTGTATTTTTATTCTTTTCCACTTGAAATTTTAATTTTAATTTTTTTTTTTTGTTAATTAAGTGCAAAGCAGAATAATTTATTTTAGTGAAAATTTTTTGTGTGGTTGATTTCAGTTGATTACAAGAGGCTGTACATTTCACACGCAAATTAAAGGAGCCACGTTTGAGTAGCTGTGGCGCCGCCATTGTTCTTGTTTTTTTGTATTTAAAAAAATTTTTTGTATATTCATTTAAGCATGAATATTAATATTTAATTTATTTTAAGATAATAAATTTTCTCAGTTTTTCGTAAAATCGTATTAAAAAACTCGTTGTCTGGAGGAGCTGCCCTCCTTAATTTAAGAAGAAAATTTATAACAAAAACCAACTACAGCGTAGAACGACTTACAACTTATTTCGTATGCTTAGATAAACTTAAAATTTTTGAAAAATTGTATAAATTGTATAAAGATTTTTACTAAGCTCTGAGCCACATTGCGTGTAAAGTGAATGTTGTTTAATGGAGGTCATAGCTCCCATCTTTTTTACATTTTTAGGGTAAATCTGAATACGAAAATAGGCGATACTCACATTTTAGATATATCACGCGCTCAACAGTTTTATGTAAAAAACTATGGGACACATTTTTGTGGGACACTTTAACCCTCTAACTGCTCAATAAATGAGGGTTTTTCTGCCTCTTTTGTGGGGAAATGCAAAAAAATACTTATAACAGAAGGGTATAACGGGTTAAAATGTACTATACAAATATTTACCGTAAAATTCTAATCGAAATCCCTCAACACATCAAAGCTCTAAAATGTCAAATTCGATAAACGAATATTAACAGTTTAGAGTAATTTAAACGAAATTTTACTATTTAAAGACCAAATAAATAAAAAAATTAAATGAGCTGCTCTGTTACTACTACTACTACTATACTACCTGTTCAAAATGCCTTGGTTTTGATCACAATATGAAAATAAATGAAACATTTATAATATGATAAAGAAAATATTTGACTGCATAAGTAGAGTAGTTTTTTCACGCACATCGATTATAGCAGAAAATGCGTTTAAATATAATATAACTTTAATAAGCAGAGTGGAGAGCGTTCTCAGTATCTACTACTCAAATTTTTCTGATGCCTATACAGTACTGGTAACAATGCGGACCCTGTGGTCTATGTAAGATCTATTCAGACCAACCAGATTACTTAACCTAACGTAATTATCATTCAGAGGTCCGTAAAGAGACTTGAAGTGTAACTTGGTTCAAAAATTATGACACTTCGAAAATTGTCCTCATTGTTCGACCATTTCAAGCAGGTAATGCTGACCGTCTTGTCGATGATATTGATGCGATAGGGTACATATACTTTTACATACATACATACATACATTCTGTCCTATGATCTGTGCAATTATTTTCTAAACACCTTACTTCTTAGTTTCAGAAAGACTTTCGCTTCTTTTCTGTCTGGTGAGATTGTTCTTGATAATCACCTCAATTTGTCTGGCAAAGTCCTTCAACTTTAAGTGTGTTGTTGTTGTCGTAGTAGCCCATGTAGCCAACTCATTGCTTCAGCAACCACATAATTTCAAGCCTATTTATTCCTCGCGCTCAATTATCAGTCTATGCTTATATTTCTCGTTAGTTTTAAGATAGTTACAAAGAGAGATATGAATGTATTGGCAAGCAGAAAACATTTTTAAATTTATTTTTTTCATGATAAAGGTATTCACACTTGATATTTAAAAATATTACATTGAATATCGTCCAAGAAACTTAAATTTTTATTTTATTATAACAGCTTCTGATTTTCTCCTCCAGCTTCCAATTTATAAGTACAATTTTTCGTTTCGCCTAATATTCATATTATTATTCTTCATGGAGTTTAAAAATTTTAATAATTTTTTGATATTTTGGTAGTATCTGTTAAAAAAAGCATTTGCCAAAACTTCTAAAAATATTTTTAATATTTTTTCTCTAAGAAAAAACGTGTCTCCAATTATTTTGTAGTTGTTAGTAAGAAATACTTTGACCAAATTTCCGAAATTGGGGTTCCGGTGGTCTAGAGCTCGAAAATTTAGGGTATTTTCAGGAATTCACTCTGCCAAAAGGATTTTTTTTTACAACAAATAAAATTGAAAAACGATATTTTAATTTTTTAGCTTCTTTTACATACAAATATAAATTTTTTTTTTTAATTTTAAAAATGGCATTGAAGTTGACCCTCCCGAAAAATTGGCCCTGGACGGTGTTGCCCAATTTGGCTCTTCTTCAATATGAGCTATTTCCCGTACTAGAATAAAAAAAACAGTTGACAAAATGGCGTGGCTTTGAATTTGACAGTCTAAAAATCGGGGTTTTTTTCAGGTTTTTTTCAAAAAATACAAAATAAGTGAAATAATGATATAATTCTAGTACGGGCAATAGCCGTTGATGTTGTGAACAACTTATTAAAATTTCAGATTCGGTTGTAAAGTTTTTTTTTTTTGACAACACCCGACCGAAAAAAGTCGTTTCGAGACAAATGAGTTTGAGGACCGCTTTCCACCTAGTTAATGGGCTGTAGAAGCTATAATATTGGGAATTCACGCATGAAAATTTCACAGTATATTTTTAAGATACTACACTACACTTTCGAAATATAGAAAAAACAAAAAATTGAGTTTTTGAAATTTCTAACTCACCAGGTCCTCTTAATAAAAAGTCTTTCAAAAGTGACGCCTGGATATCAGTAGTGAATAATTCCTAATAATTTTTATTTCATCATCTTTGACATTTGTTAAGCAGACAGATGTACAATTTTACATGATTGAAATTATTGAAACTAATTATGAAAATGGTCGATATTTAAGAACAAAATGTCGCAAAATTTCTGATTTTTTTGGTGAAATGATTCCTAATATTTTTGTTCTGAAAAAGTTGACAATGTAAAGATTGGTGAAGAAATGAAAAAATTTCAAGAAACTGGTTTTGTTGAGGACCGAAAAAGGATTGACAGACCAAGAACTGGATGTTCTGTTGAGAATATTACTGCTGTAGCGCAAAGTCTTGCTGAAGAGCCGTCAGCATCGCTATTTTTATATTCAAACTTCGCAACAATTAAAGATTCATGAATCGACTGTTTGACGGAATGAATCGAATTAGAAAATGAGCTGATGAGAATTTCTGTCACAAAAGCCAATTTTGGGGTTATGAAACTCTTCCAGGAATCGGTGTATGCTTCTAAGACTTGAAAAGAATAAATACAATGAGCTGGATTAATTTAAATTAATAATTTGGAAAAATAAAAATAAAAATATATTTTAATACTTTCTACGTTTCTACAGTAAAAAAAATAATTACATCTAAATAAATATCGATAATAGAAAATAAAAAACTAATCGTAATAAAAGTAATGATAATCAAATTAATAAATTCAATCAAGTCAAAGGCAGGAAATAAAACCCAACAAATATTCAATAAAACATCAAAAGTAGTAAATAAAAAATGAAGAAATGTGTGAAAGTCAAATAAAAATATTTATAACGAAAATGTGTTTATTTATCAAAGCAGCAGTTGAACAGCAAATTTATTTACATTAAATAATCAAAAAGTATTGTGTTGAAGAAATGTGGCACCATGTGAATTTGCTAAGAATTTATAAACCGTGAAGCGTTTTTTTTTTTTGTACCGCAAATCTGAAAGTCCCCTTTTCTCTAACAAAGCAGCTGCCCAGCGCACCAATAAAAGTTAAGTAATCAAATTGTTTACGTTCAAAGGAAATGGGAGATGAACCCGATCGCAGAAGCACTCTACCAAATGGTAACAGTGATATTAATGGCCCACACAGCATCATTAATCGTAGTAGTAGTAGCAGCAGCCTCAATACCGGCAACAACAATGTTCGCAGGAACGAACACATGGCTAACACAACGGTGGTGAGTGACGATCGCGCCACAACAAGCCGTGATGCTGCATCACAAGCCGCTCATTCAGCGCCCAATGGGAAGGAAATAAATTCGAAAGGCATTTACAGAGTTGGAAGTCGTGTCCTATATCGTGCCAATTCCATGGCCACCACTGCGTCACAGCTGCCCAAGACATGCATGCAAAATACGAATACCTGGTGTCTAAGGCAATGGTGTAAATTGAAGCGATTGGTGGGGCAAAGACGACGCGTGGCGGATACGCCGAATACGCAGGTGATTTGTCAGCTTTGCCGTAAGGTTTGTGATCGCGTCGCAGAAGTGCAAGCAACTTCGGGTGCAGAGAATCATATGGAGCCGGCAACAAATACGCCAGGCGGAGAGGACATGACGGACTTTGTGACGCGAAGAGTGCGGCCAGATTTCTACTGCTCTGCCTGCATGGCAAAGAAGAAATGCCAAATTGAACGGGATACAGCGTTTACCTGTAAGTGGTAGTTTAAATGTTTTGTTTTTCCATTTCACTGTAAATTAGTATTTATAAGTATTTATATTTTTTTAGAGAATTTAGGGTTAGAAGAATTTCTCAAGTTAGTGCTTGACTAACACTAATTCTTATTTAAGTATTCGAATACTAAAGTAAGCGCAGGAAATTTTTTTGAGAAAATCAGCAAAAAATGTAGTCAAACTAAAGGGATGCCTCGATATAAGCAACCTTAGTGTTTTGAATTTTTTGGAGTTTTTTTAGAAACTTATAAGGTAGTTCAAGAGACCTGTGGCATTAATTGTTGTTGCGGTTTTTGGAATCTATCTAATAAAAGTTCTGATAATACATAGTTAACGAAAAGGTTCCAAGTAAATTTCTGCTCAGAAGTTGAAGGAGAGTAGCTTGCCAAATATTGAAGGTATCTGCTAACAAAATCCTCTTACATAATTGATTAAATAAAAAAATTTATAATAATGAATAATTATATATTTTTTTTTTATTATTTTTGATCAAAATAATTAAAAAAATGTCGAACTATTAATGGCAACACCTCATGTGAGAAAAAAATTCTTAATATGTTGTATTCTTATTTTTGATCGAAATAGTTAAAAAAATTATCTGACCTGTTACTGGTAACAGAAGCATGAGAAAAAAATGCTTAATATTTGGTTGTTCCTTTCGGTCACTAAAATGCCAAACATTGTGTCTATTACTTAAGTTTTAAGCCTTGAGAAAAAAGATACTAAATAAACTTTTGAAAATGCCTTGAAATAGATAGTTTAAAAGTTTATTAAGGGGTTAGCGGTAGTCAGAGGCCCGAAAAGCGATGATTTTCAATATTTTCTTTGCTAGTCAATTGCTTTATTTTACAATAAAACATAGAATTAAAACATCACGTCTCGACTTGACTGTAGTAAAATTTCAACAAAAAAAAAAATGAATAATTGTAAAAGTTATCGTTGTTTGTGTGGAGCCCGTTCCTCCAGAAGCCCCTTGCCGTGATAATCACAAGTCCTTGGAGGAGATTCATCTAAAATCAATCGAACAAAAGAAATCAGTTTTATTCATAGATAATCTTGTGTCTGATCGAAGCTTTTTTTTAATTATCAATATGGCGACCTCATGAAATATTTTTCAGATTTTCGAGAAAAAAACCGACAATTAATTGTTTAAAAAAAATCGAAATTTCGGGGAAAAAAATCCTTCGACCAGGCACGAGTTTTTTATGTTTTTTAAAAGCAGTATAAATTTTATTGAAATCTACCAAGCAGTTTTTAAGATACAGTAATCACAAGTTCAAAAAACATAGTTTTGAGAAAAACGCATTTAAGGTTTTGCTATCGATTCCGGAGCGCCCGCGCGCCATTTCTTAATTCTTGAATAAGTCGAAAAGTATTTGTCGGATTCACTTCAAATTTTCACACAATAGTTTAAAGATATTATACTTTAAGAAAATGCAAAAAAAAAATACAATTTGAAAATTCTGACTACCCCAAACCCCTTAAATGTTTTGTTTAATTTTGTTTTTTTGATGTATTTACAATATAATAAATTAAATATTCTACAAAAACAATACGACTCGCAGCACTGACGACGGAGGCCTTCTGCTGTTTGCCTAAAATTTTTGTGGTATACTACTTTAAACAAAATGACGGAAAGAAAACACTTTTTTACAGAAATTATGTATCTAACCCTAATACCATACCCAATGGTCGTTCGTGTCCGACCCGTTTTTTATGAATCTACTGCACGGTACATGTTTCATACCATTTGCTTATGATGAAATATTATTAAAATAAAAAATAAAAATTGAAATAATCTCCTCGGATATGTTTAGTTAAAGCTTAGAAGATACCCAAAGAATTTTTTCTAATTTTCTGTTGGCGTTATATAGAAGTAATCCCACCCATATAGAAATAATCCCATCGACATGAGATTAAGGTCCCAAATGGAACGACATGGGATTAGGGCTAAAGTTTGTAAGTTAAGCTTCCAAAATTTACTACCTGCCTAATTTTAAAAATTTATAAAAAAGAATACAACTTGGCGCTAAAACATTCTTTCTATCGCCTGTAACTTATATTAGCAAACAGTTGCTTTCCCGATACCTTTCTTTTGCTCTCTGTTGACACTACTCATTTGTATACAAGGTGTTGTTACTACAGCGACTTGATTTAGCTAAAAAAAATAAACAAAAGCCATAAGAGTACTTTCGAAACCTAGTGAGCAGCATTCAAAAATGTATAGCAGCGACTCTTATACCAAATAATACAATATACTGTACATAAATGTTCTCTGCGTTTACTACTTACACCCACACATACGCATCTTTGCATTCTGCTACAAGTATTTAACGTTAAACCGATTTGTAGTGTTTTTTCACTTTTTCTCTTGATTCACTGCTTCAAATATGTATTGTTTATTTTCGTTGCCTAATTTTCTCTCTCCACTTAAATATTGAGTTCTCGCTCTCTCTCTTTTTCTCCCTTGCTGTTACTACTCTTGTTTTTAGTTTCTCTTTTACTTTAATTGCTCAATCTACTCTCATGCGTTGTGAAGTTTTAATTATTTTCCTGCTCTTCGATAGCTGCTACATTTTTGTTCGTTTTTGTTTTGCTCCAGTTGTTCGCGTCAAGTTTAGTTAAATAAAGTGTGTGGTTTGCGTGTTATTTTCATAGTTTTTCGTCGCTTAAACAAATCCTATTTGTTGTCATTTCATTAACAAAATGTTTTAATTAATATTTTTTTTATTGATTTAAATTTCTATTGATTTTACGTTTCTTATTAATTTTCAATTATTAATTTTCGCTTTGTTTATATTTTCGTATTTTTCTGATTTCAAATCAGGGTATTGCGTGGTAGAGTTTGAGGCTGTGGTATTATGTGTTTTATGCTGGAAGATCTATAATGGGAAATAAATCTTAGGCCATTTAAGCTCCGCAGACTTATTCATTCTTTATTATTTTTTTCTTCATTTCAAAATAAAAATGATACTCGAAAATGTCGTGAAAGAATCCTAACAAAGTGCTACTCTTCCTTTGACGTTTTGTTTTAGTAATAAACTTTTTTCCAAAAGGTTGAAGACAGCATCAAGTCAGCACCTTCTGTTCGAGTAATCCGTTCTTCGAAGAATGTCTGAGGAACCACTGATTCGAAGACCTAAACAGGTTAGACTTATATTCGGTGAACGGACTGCTTGGGTTTGCCTGCTTGTTTTAATGACGTGTAGGATTGGCAAAATGGAAATTGTGGTTAAACTATTTGTAAGAGCAATCGGTCGAGCCTAAACTCAAACCTTCTTCCAAAAGAAACCTAGGTACACAAAGGACTTCTCTAAAGCTGGCCTGTCTCTTTACAAGCTTTCTTAACGCAAGTTACCCCAGAACTTGTTTGAATAAATTCAGCTTTAATTTTTATACAGTTTATTGAAAGTGTGGGCATAAGTCACCAAAAGGCAATTCTTTCGTTCGTTTTAATTGAATTTCTCTTCCCATCAAGTTGTTTTATTTCGTCTATAAGCATTCACAGGGATGATGATGCATTCTGCATATCGTGGGGATTCATTACTTCTCCATCTTATATTTCATCCGTGGCTGACGTTTACGAGTTCTTCCTCCTGTTGTTGCGCTCTTTCAGAAGGTGTACTTCCGTCGCTCGGTACTCTCTGTATACGAAGTTGAGAGTGTAGCTCCTTTCATGATGTGATACCTAATTAATATGTGCTGCGCATACTCAAATTTCTATATAATTTTTTTCAATTTTGAACGCACATTTCTTGCACCCTTTCCAGTGGCTAAATTTGCTAGATGACTACCACTTCCGAATAGCCAATTAGGCTGATTCCTTAGGTCGGTTTAATTCCACGATGATAGATTATCAGGTTTGGCCAATCTGCTATGGTGGAATTTTGGCTGCAGAGTACCTGGTACTCTGAGTACGTATATGTGAGTGTGTGTGAAATATGCGGACAGAATTCGGCTGCCGAACCCCCGGTGAGGTGGCACGTATTCACACATTCGTCCAATCAGTCGTTATTTAGACGGCAACGAAGTAACATAGTCGAATGCTGTGTTGATTTTTTTCGTATTTTACCAACACAATCTCAGTTGTTCGTAAACAAAACGCTGTCATGATCCCAGTGCCGTCAGCCAATCAGCTGATTCTTTCAGATTCGCTGAGAGCCGGTTAACGTTTTGATCTTGGCCACACCTCCTGAATTCTTTTTATCATACTATGGTTTTAACTTATCATCTTCGCTTAGATATATAGCTCTATTGTGAACTTAGGCTGGGAAGTCGTGTAGGCCAGAATCGGACTCTCATACGAATATAAAATTACCCCTTTTGAATTTCCGGGTCCTTTCTTACAGAGAGAGATTTTATCAGTAAGTCAAGGTTTTGTCCTGCTTCTCTTATCTCTGCCAAGCTAGTGAATCGCTTCAATTGCGAATTTGAGAATTTCAGATTCTGGCCATATTAGATTTGAAGATTTTGTATGTGTATGAGCATATTGATATTTTCAAACAACGTAAAAATTATCTATTAAAAATTCCCTCTTAAGCGCCAAGGGTTGTATGCCACTCTAAGCCCTTCCCACGGCAGTCGGTTCTGCGTTACCGGAACGATTCGGATTTAAGATCCGACGAAAGACTGCCACGACAGAAGCTTCCAAAAAGTTTATGAGGAATGTCTACGCTGTTAAAACAACAAAATATCGCTCTAAGAAACATCAAATATTGCAATAAGTCAAGGTCTCGTTCTTTTGAACCACTTACTGCCCCACATAAACTTTAAGAAATGCGCCAAGTTAGCAAACGAATGGTGTCCAAAGTGTGTTTGAGACGCATTTATTGCAACACTGATCATTAATATACAAAGAAGGCAGTAATTCAATTGAACCAGTTCATTATTCTAGAATCCTTCTTGATGAACTTGAACTGCTTTATCTTCCTATAAAAAGTTTGGTCCCTTTAAATTTTCAATTTTCATGAAAACCTTCTTTCATTTTAACTCTATTGGACGTTTTACTCAACTCGCATTCATGTGATGACGTCAACACATTCTTTGTAATGAAATATTCACATTCTTTAACGCAGCAGTGTTCTCGCAAGCGCCGACATTAATGTGTACGTATGCATGTATGTTCGTAGCTCCAACGATGTGGTTGGAAAAAGGACTCAACATGTGGTTTACAAAAGTTCCAAAGAAAATAGGTGACCAGAAAAAACAGGAAAAAAGTGGTATGCAAATATTTCACAGTCATGCAATGCGACACACATACACACACGAATACACCGAGTAATAAATGTAAACGGAGAAATACGAGTATGCAAATGAGTGTAGTGTAAGGATGCTTACATGAGCGCGTATTAAAAAGAACAAGGACTGAAGGACTATGGAGGAGGAAAATTGCATTACTTAGAAGTCAATAAAAAAAAAAAATAAAAAATTAAAAGGCTATTAACGATGGGTGAGGGAGAGAAAGGAAAATGAAATGAAATGAAATAAAGTGGTTATTTCAGCAACTCACAAAGGATGAGTATGTGCGTATTCATATACAGTAGCGAGCATAATTAAGTACATGATTATTTTTTTATATATTTTATGTTTACAATGTTTTTTGGGTCAAACTTTTTTTGTTTATTCTTTTCTTTTTGCTTTAATATTTTTCAATGTTCAATCGAAAACCACATAAATCAAACTTTCAAACTTTATACAAAATTTGGGAAAATTTAACAAATTTTTGTTTAAATTTAAAAATTTTTAATTTTAAGCTTTAGAAAAATTTCGAGTGTGTAGTTTTTTAGCTCATTGGATTTTGGTACAATGAAGTGCAAATTTTAAGCAGTTTTTGCTTTATGCAAAATTTGAAAAAAAAAATAAATTTTGATTTATACTTTTAAAATTTTAATTTTAATTTTCAGAAAAATTTCAAGCGTGTAGTTTTACAGCTCATCGAATTTCGATATAATGATTGTTAAGTTTTATGCAGCTGAAAAATTGCCTACATTTTTGATAATTATGTTTTCTGACGGCTCATTTCACTTTCTTCTATATAAAAAAGATTTCCTGGTGGTATAGAATGCACAAGGCCGCTTGCAAAAAAAAAAAAAAAAAACTTAAAAATCATGAAGTCCAAGTTTTAAAAATTTCACTTTTTATATCAGAAAAACCACAAAAGCCATCACCAAAAAGAGGCTTAAAAAAATTAAAAAGTATGAAATCCAATTTTTAAAAAATTTCGCATTTTATATGAGAAAAACCACAAAATCCGTCGCCAAAAAACATGCTTTAAAAAATCAACGCTATTTTTTATTCGCTTAAAACTTTCAGTTATCATACCAAAATTGAATGGACTATTAAATAAAACTGCATATTCAAAATTTTTCTAAAAATTAAAATAAAAAATTAAAAAAAAATAGATCAAATTTTGTTGAATTTTTCAAAATCTTATATGAAGCGTGAAAGTTTGAATTATATGATTTTCGGTAAAGACTGAAGGATATTGCAAAAAATATAACTCGAAAAACATGTAAATTATTAAAAAAAAAAATCATTAATGAAATCTCAGTTACGCTCGCTACTGTTTATACAGGATAGTTTAACCAGTATTTTGTTTGAAACTTAATTTCCTGCAGCTATAAATAAAATATATATATAAATATATACATATATATTAGGCCGGGTCGATTTGTGGGGAGGCAAAAAAATCGCTCATTACTCTGTGAAAATCATATTCTAGGGATCAAAATAAGAAACTTTGCCGAAGGAACCATACCTCTAAAACGAATTCTGATGCCCCCCAATTTGGGTCGAACTTTTTAGTTTCTTTTCTATAACTCACTTAAATTAATTTTTTCATTTACATACATATGTATGTATGTTCTGACTAAATAAGTTTCTCAAGAGAAAAAATAGATATTATTATAAATAAATAATAAATATTATTATAAATAAATAAAAATAAAGAAAAAACATAGCCATTTAGCTGATTTTTTCATGTAAAGGCCAAAAATGGTGATATTTTGAAATTGGGGAGCATGAGAATTCGTTTTAGAGGTATGGTTCCTTCGGCAAAGTTTCTTATTTTGATCCCTAGAATACGATTTTCACGGAGCAATGAGCGATTTTTAAATCGACCCGCCCTAATATATATATAATTGGCTCTTACACTCTTAACTCGATGTGCGGCCGATCTCCTTCTATTTGTTATATTCGTCTTTTGCGTTTTGTTCCAGATTTACAGTTGGACAGACCTACTGTGTTAAGCCGACTCCAAACGGCAAGTGGCTTTTTTTATGAGGAGCTATTTCATCACAGAAATACTCTCAGAGGTTTGCCATTGCCTGTTCGCTATTAGAAAAAAAACATTCTTTTCAATCATTTGGTGTTTCATGCACGGAAATTCGACCTTTCGAACACTTCCGCATATTAATCACGCACCAATCAATTCGGCTAAGACATTTACCCTTAACTGCTTCCGACAAGGGTAATAGATTACAAGGTTTGGTCATGCGAAGCAAAATTGTGAAAGTAACTTCGGCTGTTACGTAATAGGCGATTCGGCAGAATAATCCCCGCTTATTGCCCGCTAATTTCACACGCATTTTTACGCTTTTTCAATCAGTCGTCTTTCAGATGGCTACGAAGTAAAATGACCAATAGCTGCGTTGACTTGTTCTTATATCACCAACACAATCTCAGTTTTGTCGTAAATAAATCACTGTCACATTCCCTGTTACCTCAGCAAATCAGCTGATTACTTCAAAATCGCTTAGAGCTGGTTAATGGTCTGATGTTCTGGTTAACGGTGCTTCTAAATTCTCTCCACTGTGGCTTCTAGTTGATCAATCAACATTACCGATTTGAAATATTATTCGATTTTCGAATATTCGTAAAATTTTCCAACTTTGTGCAAGCCATGAAGTGAACTTCTGATACATTACGGCTGTTATTTCAGCCGCCAAAGGAAAAAAAAATCATAAGTTAAATTTTCAAGGCCCACTCTGTATTTGATTTTCTCATAATACCACGTGAAATACATAAACAAAAATTAAGTCTCTGCTTCCCTGCACTTTCTGCACTAAATTCCTAGTCTGTCTTAATTTGCTTGCTCCTTTCTCTGCGTGCCCACCAATAAACGTGAGCTAAGTCAATTTGTATTCAATATTTTAAGAACGGAAGGATATATAAAAAAAGTATACACAAACGCACACGTATATGCACATACATACATACACACATGCACTTTCTGAGAACGCTGTTGGTATGTAGAGAGAACACACAAACGCAGCTGTGGCGCAAGGACCAGGCTCACAGCAAAAGGAGGCGGGCGAGCGAGAAGATGTAAAATTTATATGCAAACGGAGCAAACCAAATGCTTCCACAATATTAAGTATATACGTACATACATATGTATGCAAGTATGCGTGTAGTTATAAACAAGTATTTAAAATCAAAGGAAAAAAGTCGTTTGGTAAGCAGCACAATTTCGTCATACACACAAATAATCACAAACAAACATATTTAAGTGTACACAAAGGACTCGTTTTTGCCGCGCTCGGGTGACTCGGTTGCGGTGCTTGAGTTGCCGTGTTGTCGAGCGATTGTATGCGAATATACGCGTAAATTCCAAAAACGTAGCTGTCTAAAGTACACTGCGAGCAGTGAGCAATTTGAATATGCACGGCGCGAAGAGAGGTGGCTCACCACAATGCCCGTAACAAGGATAACAACAAGAGATAAAATTGTTTGTGCTTTTTCCATTTGTTTGCAATTCACGGTGTATGTATAACTGCGCGAAGGCAAAAGCGAAAGCATATACACAGTTAGTTAACGTGTCGTTTAGCCACACATTTCTCTAGCGCATTTTCAGGCAGTACCTTTTTAGTGAGTGTCCTGTGCGGTGGCTGTCGAGCAGCAGCAATGGGTGCGCTGCTTTCACACCAAATATTCTTATATTTGTGCAGTGTGCTGAAAATTTTGCAAATATGCTATACAAAGTTGAATCATTTCTAAAAGTAAAATTATAAAATTAAGCGATTATTTGCAATAGCAGCTTTCCACAATTACATCACAATCTTACAAGGATAATGAGTATGCTCGCCAATCGTCTGCCGAGCCAAGTGTTTTAAGGTGCCAATGCTGCAGAGGCATACCTACATAATTGTCTGTGGTGTGGTGATAAATCAATAGCAAGGCCAAGAATGTGTCTTGGAAGTGATTAGCCTTGCAGTTGAGTTGCCAAATTGGCAAGCGGAGATTTTGCAAGTATTTTGCTGCCACAGGAAAGGTATCCGCCAAGGTGTGAGATGGTTTGGAAAATGAAAAAATTAAAGGAAAAGTGTTAAAACGTAATGAGAATTGGTTAAAAGTGAAGTGGGTACATCGTCTCATGCGTAGTTGTTATTTTCACTTTTGCGCCTGGGCGTAGCCACCTGCTGAGCAATTGTTCGCCTTTGCTTACATGTGAAATTACGACGCATATGTAGCCTTTTGTGAGTGCCATACATCCGGTGTAGAAGGCTATTTTTATGTCTATTTACTGCTCAAATACAATTAAAAACAAAAATGTGAACAGCCGGACGTTTCTGCCAAGCGCCAACAGTACGAAAATAAAAATGCGATGGCCTTCCACAACAGGATATGTGCGGCTAATTGGCGTTTTTCAGGCAGCCCAGCATTTTCATACGCCGACCGACAATGCTGAGACCATTTCCTTTCTGAAGTGAACTAAAAATAGCTAAAAATATCAAAAGCCAGTTGATGGAACTAAGCTGGGCCAAGTGGTGAATAAATTATTATACTGTAATTTTGTGGTTAAAAGAAATCATTATCAATAAATTGTTTTTAAAAAATTAAGAAAAAAAATTAATAAAAAGTAAATAAAAAAGTGCAAAAGTGAATAAATAAAAATATGTAAATAAAAAAAATTAAATAAATAAATAAAATAAATTATATCTTTAAATATGATTAAAATTTAATGCACTGCAAAAATGTTGCGCTTTTAAGAAAATAAATTATCAAACGTGAAATGCAAATTTATGGATTTGGACCGCTCAAGTTGGTCGCTGTTTCTGATTTTTTTTTTTTTCATATTGTTCGGAACAACACTTAGAAATGTGAAATTACTTAAAAATATACCAAATATGCAATTTCAAGTCGTTTGGATTAGATTTAAAACGTTGAGAATTGAGCGCGAAATTAAGGAAATTAAAAAAATCCGTATCGGTATTAAGAATATGTAACATAAATCCAATAACTTGTGTTCTAAACTGTTCTAGTGGCCTCCAAATATTTAGTTTTCATATTTTTGTTTTATGCGCTCAAGGGCGAGCACAGCCGAGATGACTTTTGATAGCGGCGAAAATATGGACAAATAAATACAATAAATGAAACAAATTAATTTGTTATATTGTTAATTAAAAGCCAAGAAAACAAAATTAACTTTTTTGCTTTTTTTATTTTCTAAAAAACATTGCTTTCACTACATTCGAAAAAATCTGTAAACTAATCAGTGTTAAACAAATGTAATTAGCGTCACCTTAGTGCTTCTATACAATGTCCTATGAAATGCAGTCCCAAGTAATTAGGCGAATTATAGAGTAGGGATTCCATGCGTACGTGCATAAAAGCCTAATGCCAGAAGACCATTTTAAACAGGCCCCAAATTTCGTAGTGCAAAAATCTAAATTTTTTATTACTTGCTAAAAATTATACACAAAATTTCAAAAGTGCTCAAAGTAATCAGTCAGATAGAAGCTGGTGGGTCAAAATGCTCACTAAACAACAAAAAAAATGTGCTAAAATACTACATTTTACTAGAGGTAGATAACTCGAACAAGGTTTTACTTAGATTCGAAGTCTTTTTTTGTTAGTGTTGTTAAGGATGTTACTCTGTATCCTTGTAGTAAATGAATTAGGCTTGCAACCAAAAAATTTAAAATTCAACACTCTGTAAAGAAAAATTGTGATAAAGTGATTTTTCTCCACTTTGGTCTGTGGAGTTTGTCTATTTTGTTTGGATGCTAGAAAAGCTGTTCAACTCTGTTTTTAAAATACGAATTTGAATTTTGGAATTTAAAAAGCTTTCAACACTATAATAATTTTTTAGTTTGCGAATTAGTGAATTTAGGAATTCATAAATTTTCCATTTTATAATCTTTAGAATTAATAAAATCATAACTTCATTTATTTTGTTAAATTATTCAAGTTATAATGATTTCTACAATATTTAATTTATGCCTCAGAATAATGTTTATTTTAAGAAGTGAAGTTATAGCTTTAAAAATTTATTGATGAGTTTATGATTTCCACTAATTTGCTTTTAATTTAAGCACATTTTTTGAGGAACAAATTATTTTGATTTAGAATTATTGAAATTTAAAAAAAAATCATAGTTTTAAAAACTTTTTTTAAATTTTTGAAATTAAAACTGTTAAAATTATGAACCTCTTTTTAAAACAAGGTGGCGCAAATTTAAACATAAAATTTTGTTCTTACATTACTTTGTATTAAATAGAAAAAAGAAATATATTTATCCTGATAAAAATCTTTATTTTGCACTTTGCGCGCTCCATTACTTGTCTGTTTGTATACTCCATAGACATAGACATGACAGTTCACAAGTGTCAAATATGACGCTAATTGAAAAAATTATAAAATTGACAGTTCACAAGTGTCAAATATTACGCCATTTCCAAAAATTAAAAAATACCGACAGGGTGATTAATTTTGCGCCACCTTGTATTAAAATACTGAATTTAATTTATTAAATTAGAAAATATTATTTAAATTTCTAAACTGCTTAAATGAAAAAAAATGTTTTTTTAGTTATTAAATTGATTAATTAAATTTGTTAAAATGTATTTGAATTTACTTAAATTTTTAAATCTGTTTAAATAAACAAAAAGTAAGAAAATAATTTTATTTTAATTATTATACTCGTATATGTATGTATATATAATTGGCGCTTACTCCTTTTATTATTTTTACTTTTTTTTATTATTTCATTTTTTTATGTGTTTTTTTTTTTATTTAATTCGTTTAATAATTTAAAAATAAATTTTATAACTAAAACAACAAAAGTATTTATTTAAAACTTATTTCAGATTTTCTTAACTTATCTTTTTTCTAAGTTTTTAAATTATTTAAATTTTTTACATTATAAGCCAATTAATTAGTGAATTTAAAAAAATTTGAAAGTATAATTTTTAAAATAGTTAAATTTGTTAAAACAAATTATTGGTTTCAAATTGGTTTTGCACATTTAAATTTATATTTTATTAATTTTTAAAAATGTTAAAACTAAATTCATTTATTGCTTTTATTAAAACTGTTGAAATTTTGTTTTTTTTTTTAATACAGTTTTTTAAATTATTTAATTCAATTATTTATTCATTAAAAAAAAGCTTCATTAAAAATATTAATTAAAAATGTTTAATTTTTTATGTTTTTTTTTAATTATTAAAATGTGTTTTCTTTTTTATTATAATTTTTTAATTATAAATTAATATCAGATATTTGTTTTATTTGTTCTTCAATTATAAATTTGTTTTTTATTATTGAAAATCTATTTTAATTAGAAATCAATTTATTTCATGTATTGAATTAAAAAGTTTTTAAATTTATATTTTTAAAATTATTAGTAAATTTTTCATCATATTTATAGCAATCAACAAAAATATTAACCTTTGCTCGAAAGTAAGAAAGGGGCTATGCACGACTTCCAAAATAAGTAGCTCAATTTTGGATTTAACAGATTTGTACAGATTAACAGATTGCACTGTATTTTTGAGTGTGGAAACCTTTTTTTTTATTATTATCAGAACTCGACATTCACAGCTAATAGCTGGAATTAACGCACCCGGGTCCGAAGACCAAGGGAGAGCGCAATCATTGCTGTTATTAGTTGTCATCGCTTTCTTTCATATCAGAAAACAATAAGTTTACTATTCTAAAGTCTGATTATATTTATTATGTTTTTATTATTTATTAAAAAACAACGATTTTTAGAATTCGTAAATTTTAAATTTCAGTATGTTCATAATTTATGGGAACTTTTGTAGTTCAGATATTTTTTTTTTCCTTGTTCACTCCTCTCGGGAGTATAGAGCCTCGACAAGACTTGTCTTGCGGTGGCTTCGTTAATCTCTTTGATTTCTGACGGGGTAGGTGATTAGCCTGTTCACATTACAGAAATAAATCAAATTCTTGAGGCTTAAAAATCTAAATTTGAAATTTGACCATTTTTGTGTTAATGAAATGGAAGGTGCCAAGTAAGAAGAAGAACAACAAAATTTATTCCGGCAAAATTAATTAAGGGGTTACGCCACTCTAGCTACTGTAAAAAAGCAGTTTTTTAAGGATTTTTTTTACATTGAAAGAAAGGTGCCAGGAAAAAACTTTTTAAGTATATTATTAAGCATGTATTTAAGTGTAATTACAAATATTTTTATTGAAAAATATTACAAAATGGCGCCTTTGGAGTGAATCTCTGAACGCGCCCTGCGAAAAAGGCACTTCACGGCAAGCAGTACAACTGACGTAAATGTCCACCTAAACCAAATTAAAAACATTCTTCTCAATCGACGTGAGTATAGCTGTAGAAATACGTACGGGATTTTAGAAATATTGAAATTTGTGTATTTTGCAGATGTTTGAAGTCAAAAGTAGAATTTTTCGTCTAAAATGGAACCGTTAATTGTTTATAAAAATTTTTCTAATTAATTAATAAAAAAATCCGTACGTATTTCAGTGCGGAATAATGTTCTAAAGATCCTTGTACAATTACAAGTGAAAATATTAAAAATTGTTTGTGTTATGCTGCTTGCCGTTTTGAAAAATCACGTTTTGAGATAAACACGCTTTAAATTTGAATAGTCGGTTCAGAGACGTCAGAGGCGCTCGCGCAAAAGTGCGAAATATTAGAGATAAACATTTTTTTCACGCATAGGACTTTTTGTTTTATATTCTAAAGAGTTTAAAGCATCTTTTAAGAAAAAAAAAAAATTTCGATATTTTGAAAATCCTAGAGTGGCCTAACCCCTTAATTTAATTTAATTTAATGTAGACGTTTTCCTTCCGCGATTGGTTAGATTAAATTTTAAACTCCAGAAGCTTGTCGAATGAGTTTTTAGGAACAACATCCAATAGTACTAAATAAAACAACTAAAAAATTTTTAATAATTATACTGTTGAATTAAAATATTTGAAATGCTCTCGTTGGTTTGAAATTTTGGTCGACAGCGCTTTGTGTTAAAAAACAAAATTAACAGTAAAGCTGCGAATAACTACAGGCACAGGTTAACTTAGAAATAAACTAAAAATATATTTTCATTAAAAATTAATGAGTGGATTTATTTTAGAATTTACTCCAAAAGGATTAAATAAGAAAATAAAAATAAAGGAAACTAATTTAAAATTCGTAAAAGCTAAAAATATTTGAAAATTCATTGCAAAAAAAAACAAAATATGAAATACAACTCCTGCCGTCCAAAACAAAATGTCAAAGGTCATGCGCCACTACTCGTACACCGGAGAGGTTGGAGAGAGAGAGAGAGAGAGAGAGTGGAAAAAGTAAACGAGTGATTGGTATTAAAGAGAGTGCGAACTAGAAAACAGAAGAAGTTAGCAAAACAAGAAGAAGACGCGGAAAATAACTACACAAAAAAGTGCTTATAAAAACAAAACCCAGTGAAGCAACAATTGTGCAAAAAACGGAAAAGAAAAGGAGCGCGAATGTAATAGAAAACGTGACGAAAAAGAGAGAACACTACTACTGTAATACATTGCGCAAAGATAGTGAGAGCAAGAACTTTTGGCAGTTTGAAAACAAAATACTAATAAAAGGAAAACAAACTTGTATATTGTATATATACCAGTAGTTACGAAAAAAGCAAAAACAACAACAAACAAAAAATTCAAAGGTTTACATCTGCTCAATCCTCAACTGCCTCGCTTACACTCTTCATTCATACAACCCCCATAAGTCAACGTACAATCGTTCAGCCTGGGTTTCGTCAAACGTAAAAGTTCCTCCGCGGAGAGTATCGCTTTTGCGACTGTTGGTGAGAGTAATTACGGTGGTGCTGAGGGTGGCGCTGGTCCTTCGTCGTCGTCATCTTGCTACGCAACGGGGCGCCGGAAAAGTAGCGCCACCGTTGCTGAAGAGGAGGCAACACGTCGTCAGAATCGTATACGCGAACGTGAACGTCAAGCGGAGGCACGTCGTCGTCGACGTGACACAATGTCCTTTCGCAATGTTTATCGGGCGCTGCGTATGCGTTTGAGCAGTAAGCAAATTCATGATTTTTCACTCTCCTAATGTTTATTTTGTGATCTACGTATGTACACCTATGTTTCCAAATACATTTGTATGCATGCATTTACCTCCATTATTAGAGCATCTTCTCCTACGGCATTTATCAAATCTTGTGCCAACAAGTTTTTTGTTTTTTGGTTAAAATTTGATTGTTTTGGTTTTCTCTGTTTGTTTTCATTTCCTCTGAGTTGCGTCTCAATTGAGTTTTTGTTTTTTATATATGTTGTTTGTTGTTTATGGTATCTTGGCGCTCATTTAATTCGTTTTTCGTCACGCACTTCTATTATTTTAAGTGCTCCACAGGGTTTCAAGTTTGTGTAGTTTCGCATCTTAATTCAAAGTTTTTTTTTTTGGCACTTTGTGTGTTTGGTTTGCCTACAATGATTTACCAACTCTTAGTATTCAAATAATATTTATGATGGAAATTTTACTTTTCTCCTGCATAAAGCTAAGGGAGAAGATGGTTTTACAAGTGAATGAGGACCAAATCTTATCATAACGAATTGCCCTATGGAGGGGTCCCTTTACAAACGATTAAGTTTATGGAGAACATGGAGGAAGGGTGCAATTGATAATGGCCTTGGTAGGGAACTCGGCAGTGTTTTCTTCATGAGACACATCACATTTACTACTTTACTAGGAGCAGCTTCGGGCATACGGAATCAGAATAATATAATAATATTGTATGTAGCAGCCGCCACTGGGAGTGCGTTCATGCTTTGAAAAAGTTTCTTGAATAACTTTTTTTTACTCGGCGGTGTTGGATTTGCAACTAAGTAATTACGGATTGTTTTAAGAAAATAAAAGACAATTTTTTCATTGAACTAAATGATTTTATTCTGTAATGTATTGCCCATGTTGATCAATGACCTTTTGCCATCTTTCAGGCAGCATCATAATCCTTATTTCATAAAATTTCTGTTTTTTATTAGCAAACAACTGAATTAGGTACGATTTGCAATCATCATCATTATTTAAACTTCTACCATTCGAGGAGTTTTATAAAGATCGAAACAAAAAGTAATCAGATGGTACAAGGTCAAGACTATATGGTGGATGTAGCAAAACATCCCAACCAAGCTCCAATAATTTTTGCCTAGTGGCCTAGTATTGCCATGATGGAATACAATACTTTTTCGATTTGTCAGTTTGGGCCGCTTTTCTTTAACTGCATTGTTTATTTTCATTAGTGTTTCAATGTAGACATCAGAATTGATCGTTTGGTTGGGTGGTAAGAGTTCAAAGTAGACAATTCCTTTTCTTTGTAATCCCATCAAACTGATAACAAAACATGCTTTTGATGAATATCAGCTTTTGATATTGTTTGAGTTGGATCACCTGCCCTGCTCCATGATCTTTTCCGATTGATATTGTTGTAAACAACCCATTTTTCGTCGCCAGTTATCAGTTGTTTTAAAAATGGTTCATTTTCATTCCGTTTCTTTAGCAAATCGCAGTTGTTAATGCGTTGCGTTAAATGCGTTTCTGTAAGTTCGTGAGGAACCCACGTATCGAGTTATTGAATATAGCCAAGTTGTTTTAAGTGATTTTCGCTTCATGTATGTGATACATGAAGCTTCTCTGCAATCTCACGTGTTGTACTGTGACGATCCGAATCGATTATTGCCTTGATTAGGGCGTCATCAACTTCAACTGGACGATCAGAGCGTTTTTTCATATTTGAGTGAAAAATCACCAGAACGAAATTTGACAAACCAATTTTGACACTACCGTTCTTTTAAGGCTTTGTCACCATAAACAGCACATAGCTTTTTATGAGCTTGCGATGCGGTGTTCCCCTTGCGGAGATAAAAGAGCAAATTATGACGAAAATGTTCCTTTTGATTTTCCATTTTTCAACGAACGCCAAACGAAAACTACGCAAACGATCAAAAAACTTTTTTTTACTGATTGATAGCTGAATTGCCAACTATCAAATAACAAAATGTGTTTTACATTTGTACTACGTTTGCAAACCTAAAAATTCAACTGAAGCCATCTATGAGTGAAATCCATAATTATTTAGTTGCCAACCCAATAGTTCATACACATAAAATTGCAGAACCCCGTATATATATGTAGGTAAAAACGAGCAGAATATTCAAAATGGCATAAATAGCTCAGCCAAAGCCTTGCAAAAAAACTTAAGTAGTGAAACCTCTTGATCATTTATATATTAGGCCGGGTCGATTTGTGAGGAGGCAAAAAAATCGCCCTTTGCTCTGTGAAAATCTTATTCTAGGGATCAAAATAAAAAACTTTGCCGAAGGAACCATTCCTCTAAAACGAATTCTGATGTCCCCCAATTTGGGTATTTTTGGTGTTTGGCCGAGCTCCTACTCCTATTTGAAGTGTGCGTCTTGATGTTCTTCCACAAATGGAGGGACCTACAGTTTCAAGCCGACTCCGAACGGCAGATATTTTTATGACGAGCTTTTTCATGGCAGAAATACACCGGAGGTTTGCCATTGCCTGCCGAGGGGAGACCGCTATTAGAAAAATTATTTTCTTAATTTTGGTGTTTCACCGAGATTCGAACCGATTTTCTCTCTGTGAATTGTGAATGGTAGTCACGCACCAACCCATTCGGCTACGGCGGCCGCCGAAATTTCCCCGACCGGGCTTTAAAAAAGTTTGAGCAAAATCGTCAAAACGAAAAATCAACAACAAATCTCATTTTTGGCCTAACAGGTGTACTAATAAGCGAGGGGTAAGATACCGTACACTCGACAGGGCTAGTTTACTGGAGCGACAGCCCTTGGTCAAGAAAAACTCGAGCCATTTCGGTAACAAGCCATTCCGGCTGGCACACACCGCAATTGCTGCTAAAGTCCAAAACCGCAACAAATCTCTAACCGGCAGTACTTGAGACAAAGGCAAAGAAATGTTGCTGGCGATATTTAAAGCAATTGGCCGGCCAGTGATATGCAGTGATGGCTCCTGAGGTCCCCTCCTGCTCAGCAAATAGTTTCTACTAGCGTGCTACCGTAGGTTTCACCCAGTTAGATATCCGCCTGAAACAGAGCCGCCTCCCAGGCGCGTCAGGAGGCACCAACTACTCCGACGAGATCCAGGACAAAACATACCAACAACTACTGGACTGATCAGTGTTTAGACAGAGAATTAACAACATTCATTGGGATACTCTAACCACCTTCTTAAGCTCCCGACCTTCGAATGTCGTAATCGGAGTCCAACAACCACCCACAGCAGATGAAGAGCTTCAGCTACCCCGAGAGACCCGCATAACTTTGGCACAATTACGTGCTGGATACTGTAGCACGATACTAACCACCTTTTCACATGCCCCATCAAACCCACTCATCTAACGCCCCTCTCCCTCTGGATCAAACCTGGCGAAACAGCAAGTTTCCTGGGCCTACCGTTACATTAGCTAGACGAAGATGACCACTGATATGGTTTATTATGCTGCTACAACAAAAACAACCAATAAGCGAAATAAGCATTATTAAGCAACAACAAATACGCTTGTGTTTTAAGAGACCCCATTACAATCCGTGGAGTTCGCTCGCATGCCATGTTGGAAGACTATTTTCGACCGAGAACAGTTGGTCAATTAAAGGGAAATTTGTGAATCGTTTAATCTCGAAAAATGGTTCAGTCGATTTAGCATCCATGGATTTTATTTTGTGCTGTTAACTCGTTTTTTTCGATAAACCATCAGCATTTGAGGAGCTTATTAACAATGCCAGAAAAGTCAAACTTACCAACTTTCCGGCCGACTTGTGTGGTTTGGTGGTGGTGGATTGATCCCAAAGTATAGTTCGCGGTCATCCTGCATGCGGTAGTCATATCCAATATTCTTGGAATAAATTTCGCCCCATACAAAATCGTTAGGCCTACATTGAAAACTCCCTTCCTTCCATTGATAGCCTTTTAGTTTCATCAATCTCAAGTACTTTAAAATTTGTTATAAATTTGCTTTTCGGCTGCTTTGTTTGTACCTCCCAATTCTGGGTAACTGACCCAAGTATGACCCAAAACGACTTTGTAGCTCAAAAGGACATATGAATGAAATATAAAATCCTCAAGACTATAAAATTAAAACATTTGGATAAAATATAGCTGAGTTAGAATAAAAAACATTTCGGCGGTAAAAAAAGTTTTTTTTTAATATAGGGAGCTTTTGCAAATTTTTTTCCTCCTAGCCTAATATACAATCCCTACATCAGCATAAGTGCCTTCAAACATTTCCTTAAAGTGCTTTTCCTTATGAAACATATACGAGAAAAAAAGCTATTTTCCAATAGTTTTTCCGGCAAATGCCATATTCGTGCAGGTGTACTGTTTAAAATCCCAAATATTTTGCCCCACATTTCAAATAAAGATTTTCTCATTTTCATAATGACGATTTTGCGTTTCCTCAATTCATTGCCACAAATTGCATTTTCTTGTGCTGAAGGTGATTTCCGACCGCCTGCGGTGGCAAACAACCAAACACAGAAAATAAATGGCAACGAAAATTTTGAAATACTTAAAAAAATATAAAAAGCCATGCGAAGAACTAACAAACCAAGCAGAACCACGAAAATTGCAAGCCAAGCCTTTAATGGACTTCCTGCGGGCAAACGCTGTGAAGGACATGCGAAGTGTAACTACAAATGTATTCGAAAGCTAACGGTATACTCATGACATAAGTGCAGAGTGAATGGGAGTTATAAGTGCAATGCACAAAAGCATCTAGTGGTTACTTGAAAAGCAAACTTAGAATGCTGAAAGTGCATGCTGAGTTAGGCGAAAGTGGGAGAAGATTAATGGCAGTACAGATTGTGGTTTTGACAAAAGGCGGAAAAAAGAAGAAAATTTAAGGTGCAGAAAAGTTTTTTGACAATAACATAGATTTCAAAATAATTTTTTTATGTAAAATCTCTGTAATCTATCGAGCAGCCAACCGCAATCGTTTTAAATCGAACAATAGGCAAATCTGATCCGATCATTCGAATTTGAGGGTTGTATTTTATACTTAATATTTTTCGGTAATAATGGTCACTTCGATTAGATTGTTCTATAATTTTTTACTTAAAATTTAGTGCTAGTCTGGATGGGTCAATGTGTCGAACTGAAATATTTTTAGCGCCACCTCTCGAGTCAATTGGAGAGAAATGACCATAAATACAGTTTTAATAAATACCTCGACCTCGTAAATACAGTTTTAATAAATACATCGACTGCAGCGCCACCTATTGAGCAATTATACGCCCAAAAGGTGTTTTTTTTCTTTTAAATATAAAGTCCGTTTTTTGTTTTATAAAGTTATAGTTAACGAAAAATCATAGAAATACACATCTAAAACTCATTCAATTTTAGGGCTATAAAACTGCGTACGCATTTCTTTATTCTGATTAGAAAGTTTGAAATTTTCAGGAATATTTGTACACTTTTTCTAATTTTTGTTGAAATAATAATAAAATACAATAATATATATTCAAAGTTGCTAGAAAATCCCGTTGATTGCTTATACTTTTTTCCTTCACGGTGTTGTGCAGTTTTTGCATTTAAAAAATTTATGGATGGAGAAAATACGCAAGAACTGACAGGAAAAAAATTATCAAAAATCATCGAGAATTTTGAGCTATCAGGTCATCCATTAGTTCGTGCGTTTTTTATAGGTGATTTTAAAATTAATAAAAAAAATGTTTAAAGTATTTATTAATCAATAATAAATTTTCTTTAATTATTTACAATGTCTTCCCAACGTTTAGGCAAATTTTTAATTCCTGCTCAAACAATTTTTTGTTCTTGGAGCCAAATACGCTTCGATATCCCTTTTTATAGCTTCTTTTGCGGAATTAGCTCCCATCCGAGCTCGTTCAGCTTGCCTAATATTAACCTTGCGGCATGAGGTCTTGCGTTGTCGTGGTGAAACAAAACTTTGCGTCTATTCACTAAATACGGTCGATTTTTTTAAGTGCCTTCAGGTTTGATAGCTGAATTGTTAGCAGTTATCGTCTGGTTTGGTTCCAGAAGTCCATCGGTCATATCCCACCAAATAGACTGGACAATCTTCTTGGGGTGAAGGCCATCTCTAAGGGCCGGTTCTGGCGTTTCATCTTTATCTAATCATTGGCGTTTGCGAACAGAATTATTGTAAAGGACCCATTTTTCATCACCAGTAACGATACGGTTCAAAAAACTTTCATTTTCAAGCCGTTGCAGCAGCTGCGAACACACATTCACTCTCTGTTGAAGGTTGGCGACGGAAAGTCTATGCGGAACCCATTTTCCCAGCTTTGAAATTTTTCTCAATTGAACCAGGTGCCTGTGAACTGTTCCATGCGATGAATTTAACCTCTGAGCTATCATACCGACTGTCAAATTTGGCTCAGCTTCCACGAGTTCGAGCAAGGCGTCGGAGTTAAAGACTTTAGGACGACCAGCGCGCGGGGCATCCTCTATGTTGCAGTTACCACTTCGAAATTTTGAAAATAACTTTTGCGCAGTCCTTACACTCACGGTATCCTCTCCGTGAACAGTGTTTATTTCTGCAGCAGCAGTTGTTGCATTTTTACCACTTTTATAAAAAAATACAAAATATGCCTCTTATACGCGTTCGAAGATTCCATTTTATTTATTTTTTAACAGCATGTGCTTCTATCCGCGATTAAAGACACTTGTTGAATGCACAATATATTAAAGAAAATATAAATAGTTCCGTTATACAAAAGTGAAATTATGGGTAAAATACGCACGAACTTATGGACTAGCCTGATACTTCAAGCCCTCTGTTTCATTGCTTATTTTCCTTGGGATATAAAACTGCATACTTACATGTTTTTATATGTTTTTTATAATAGAACAAACTATAATTAAAAATAAGAAAAAATATTTTATATTCAAAAATCAGTAAATAAATGGTCAAAACTGGTGAAAATGGTGTGGTGCTATATTGTTTTGTGGTCTGTATGTGTGTACTACAATAGAATATATATATACAATATATAAATTTGTGTGTACATAAATATATTCAAAGCTATGGCGGAAGGACTTTTTGACAAATTTTGACAATTTTTTATTTTTTTTTATTTACTTGTAGTACTTTTGTATGAAAACATACTTAGTTCATTCTACAATAAAAACCACACAAATTCGAGTTACAGAAATTGTGTGAATTAAAAAAAATTTAATAAATCTTCAAAATATTTAATCTTTACAAAAATGTTGAAAATTTCTTACGTCGATCGAAAAAAAATTGTCAAAAATTAATTGTGTTTTTTTTTTGTGACTTGAAACTTGCACTACTAAAATTCAATGTACTATTGTACAAAAATGCATATTCAGAAAAAATTCAAAAATTCTCGTTCAAAAGTTGAAAGTTTTGATGAAATTTTGAAAAATTTTGCAACAAGGCTGGAAACTTTGTATTATAAGGTTTTTGTTGTATGTAATAAGCACTGTATTTTTATAAAAAATAATAACGGGGAGCTTATTATTTTCCAGCGGTGTGTGATGGCAAGAAATCGTGTGGGTATGAGCTCATAGTGCTTATAGCAGGTATATAAAAAAAACAAAAACAATTTAAACTTTTTATATTTTATTTAGAAATGTTCTTAAACTTCTTTTGGTACGAAAAATGCCAGATGCTCTCACCTTTTTCCCATGGCAAATACAACATTTACATACATTTGCGTGCACCGGAAATGTCATTAGCAGACGAGTAGTTGTTTGGTTTACTTTTGTATGAGCAGCTGCTTTCGCTCACTAAATAAAAGCAAAAATAATAAATTTTTACAAAAATGCATAAAAATTATGCTTGTTCTCAGTTCATCCCACAAGCCGTACATACCGTAGACACATTTATTTAAGCTTGTTGAAAATTTATATTTGTACTCGTATGTCCTCCTCGGCGCAAATTTAGTGTTTTTGTATACACTACATTTTGTGTAAATTTTCCAATAATAAATCTCGGCTGGCAATAAAATACTTTTGGACTACATTTGTGTATGTATGTGTATATATGTATGTATGTATGTATTTATATATATATGTGTGTATGCACATCATCTGTAGCGAAAATTTATTTAGTTGGCTTTTTCTACCCAAATTGCGCCATAAATCCTAGTATTTCAAGGACACGTCGGATATGAGACCACACCTTATGCCTGAAAAATGGCTATGTTACTGATGCAGAATTTACTATTTCATGACTTTTCTTATGAAAATAAATATATAAATTAAGATTAGTTAAAAAGCTTTTTTTCAATTCAAAATAAAATTTGGCAGTGTGACTCTGGCTCTATTTATAAGCATTATTCGCTTTTCAACGGTTATATTTATAGTATACAGGTTTCATATTTTGTGGTGGCGCCATTTGCACTCTAGAAAAGTCACCTGCAACCTCCAATTACTGAAGTCTGTCCAGGCAATCATATTGATTTCATTCCAGTTTCTGACCACCGTTTCCACTTTCTTGCTTGCTGCGCGTGGTTCGCGTGTTTCTTAATATGTTGCCAAATATAGCATGCGCAACGGCTGCCTTATTTCACATTTACTACTTCGCAACTCTTTGGTATTGCCAAGAACCAATGAAGATACACTTCTCACCGCTTTCTTTGCTAAGGCCTGAAATATATATGTAAGTACATATATTTTGACTGCACCTCTTCACTGGGCCAAATATAAATGCAAAATTATGAAATCACCAAATATTGACAAGGTTTGATTATTAACACGTTCGCGGACACTAATAAACAGGCAATTATTTTTGAAGCTAGTTGTAATATCCAAAGTCCGATTATACATACTATATTATAAGAGTAGTCAGAACAGCGTATTTTAACTGTTATATGAAATGAATGTTATAGCATCCACGAAAATATAGATCATATTTTTGAACTAGGATGACGTGAATGCTATAGCATTCATTCATAGAATACATGAGAAAAAAAGGTTTACTATAGTTTCATTATCTAACCAACGGATAGATTTTTTAGTCTCCCTCGATGCAGCATCAAAGATTCATCTGAAATGAAGTATTTGCAAGCTTCAGAAGTTCGGGAAGCTTAGATAGCCTGCCATTATTTGGCACGGATTCACAATGTAAGCAATGCAATAGCTGCTCAAACCTGCGCCCGGTCATATATGCCCCGAAAATTGTATGATAATATAAGGGATTGTTAGACCAATTTGAATGAATTTTAGGTGTCTTTATTTGAGCCTGCAACAAACAAATGCCAAAGAATATCTCCATTTCTTGAAAATTTCTTTCTGTAAAACTCTTTATCCGGCAATTTCTCGTATGTATGTGGACGCGATAGTGAGAGCAAATTTTTCCCATATTCATTTGTGCAACTAACAATTAAATGCATTATTTCCGTAGACCAAATTTTACCGAAAATCTCTTTCGAAGTTTTACAATTTTTTACATCATCAGCTATACCAATTGAAGACAGATCAAAATGAAAGTCTTGTATTTCTACAGTATTTTCATTTCACAAGGTAGTTGTCTCATTTATCCCATTTGAAGTATACCGTTAGAATCTTATGAATCAGAAGATGATGATGTTTGACGAAAATATATTAGGGGTATATTCTCGTGAGTTTTCGCTGAATTGTCCATATTCTATCACAAAAGTCTCCATAAATTTATTTATTTCATTTCCAATTATTTCCGTAATACACTTACCTATATCTTGATCTGAATCAGAATCATCAAATAATCTCAAAATTCGCGGAAGCTTCTTATGTGAATTCATTTTTCAAAAAGTTATACGATATTCAAAAAACTGATGTTTTCACTTTAATTTCAAATGTCTAACTTAAGCAGATAATGAAACGTCTAAGCATTTACAAAGCACATTGTTGAAAGAAAGGAAAATTTTCAGACAAAAATGTGCAATGATACGGTCAGCTCTCTCTGAGAACTCTTCGAAATATAGATGCTATAGCATTCACGTCAAGTATTACACTTCCAGTTTACTCAATGTGCCGGCTTAAAGAAATTTGGAAACACATGGAGAAAAAATAAAATAATATGAAAGTACTTAATGAATCAATTGGTCATTACTTTCAAATGTATATTAATTACAAAAACTTAAGGTTACATGAAATTAAATGAATAAAAATTGGCTTTAAAATTTGAATGCTGTAGCATTCACGTCCGCGAACGTGTTATTTTTTTCTTTCTTAGTTTCAATTAATTGTTTCTTTTTTATATAATTCATTCTATAATAAAGATCGTAAAACACCAAGTTTCAAATTTTTTACAAGATTTATAAACAATCGACAAATTTTCATCAAAATTTCAAACGTTTTACTGAGAATTTTAAGAAATTAGAAAAATTTTTGAGCACGCAATTTTATAGCTCATTCAATTTTGGTATAATAAAGTGCAAGTTATAAGTGTAGATTCTCGCTGATTTTTAATAATTTTCTTCTCTAATGGTATAGCGCATTTTCTCCATCTAATTAATGCATAACAACTTTTTTATATGGAGAAAAATTAAGTTACGCGAGAAAAAAATGATCAAAAATCAACAAAAATTTTGGTATACTTCAAACTTCTACTTTGTTATTAGAATTAAATACGCTATAAAATTGAGCACACAAAAATATTCTACAAATTCTGAAAAAAAATTAGAAATTTGAATGTAAATTGGATGAATGTTTAAAAATTCTGCGCAAAGTTTGAAGTTTATTATTATTATAATTTTTTTTAGGAAAAATATATAGTTATTAAACCTAATTGCATATAAGAGTGCAAGCTACAATGGCCATCGAACCCGAATAAATAAGTAAGTCTTAGTATCAAAATTATATTAAATTACCTAAGTTACATTCTAGTAAAAAAATAAAAATTCTCAAAATATTTACTAGGATGGTGTTCTAAGCAATTTTTGATACTGATTAGTAATTAAATGTTATTGCCTTATACTCTCTAAAACCAAACAAATGTTAAATATACTCGTATGATCGACGGACATAATATTGCTGCAAAAAGATCATGTTGGTTTTGGACTTCAGGTGAGATGATGTTTGTGAGTTATATGCGTATGCCCGATCCTTAGACGTATAAAAATGGTTGCTTGCAGACGAGTGATATTGCTGGGGTAGAGAAGTTTATCGCGAGTCGGGTTAAGGTTGGAGTATCGATGCTGGCCATTTTTCCATTCTGTGAGTCTCTTTTGGTGGGAGTGTTGTCGTAATATTTTCTTCAGGTCATTATAAGCGTTTATCTCATATTGAAAAGTAGGTGCTAATCCAAAGTATTTTGCGGCAGTATCAGCTTGTTCATTACCAGGAATGCCGACATGGCCAGGTATCCAGAACAAAACAATTTCTTTCCTATATTTAATGCAAAGGTCACGGATTCTGATTATTATTATTGTATTGTATCTTGTTGATTGACGATTCCCAAATTGTAAAAAACTTTCATTACTGGTGTTGGATTTATTTAAAACGTACTGAGATGTTCAAGTTTAATTATTGTGGTTTTTGTTATAGAATGAAATAAATTTTGGTAAAAAAATAATTTAAATTAATCTTAGAAATAAATAAAATATTTCACTCACTGTATCCGTGGTTTATCTTCAGTCATCTCCGTTGATGATTCTGTTTGATACAGACGTATTTCTTCGACTTGCTGTGTGCAATATTCGCTAGATAGTACAGTTGCAATAGTGGTGTTTAGATGCCTAAGTTAACAATGGATCAATTTCTTGTTTATGTGCGATCTAGAGGATCAACCAACCTAACCTAAGTTAACAAAGTAGCTGGAAAAAGGTTAACTAAAAATCAGATCCAATTTGGCCTGAACTATTCTCAACTAAATTTAGTTAACAAACTTCCAAGGCAGTCGCGATATTAGATGGAGACCCATTACTGCCTAGTAACTACTTTGCATTAATCAAATATCGATTTGATAACCCAAGCTACCAATAAATTATTGTAATGCGCCAATGAGAAAAAAATCGTTTTGATTGGGGGACGTAAAGATGAGCTTAATTGTGAAAAAAGCTCGTATGATAAATAAGAAAGCAGTAGCTCGAGTTGAGAAGGTGTAACTTTTATAGATCGTGATTTGAGTTAAACATCAAAATCACAATTTCTTAAAATACCTTATTTTAATTTTGTTTTACATTTATTTATTCTGTTAAAAAAAAAAAAAAATACCGACAATTACCGGCAATTTAAAAATCCAGCTTAAAAGAATTGTTGAAATAAAAGAAATAATAATAATAAAAATAAAAATATTATTGGAGCCTTATTCGGCATTGGGAAGCGCAAATTCGTTAAAAAATAAAAAATTAAAAAAAAAAATATTTTTTGCACCACGAAAGCAACCTTCTGTCGGGCTAAATTGTGAATGCAGTTCCTTTTAAGAGCAACAGCCGAATCCTCCTGAATGACTAATTTTTACCTTACAAAAACTCAAATTTCCACTTCTCGACACCCACTTAACCCTCCCTTGCACACTTTTTAAACACTTCGGTTGAAACCCGGGTCTGGCCTTTTTTCTACCTAGACCAGGAGGATGTTTTTTAAAAGGTTATATCGGTTATGATCGATAAAAAATTAAATTTTAGGAAGCTAAGTGAAAGCTCAAGTCGTTAACTATGTTAAATTCACGTTCAAAGTCGAAAAAGTCTGACCAGATCCGGGTGCCGAACGGAGGGTTAAAGGCGATACTCGTTTAAGGCTTAGAAAATCGCGAGAACTGTAGTTGAATCAGAAAAATGCATTTGAAAGAGGTTTTGAAATAAAGGATTGAATTATTCGTTAATAAGTGTAGTACTCGTATTTCGAAATGATCCCGCTTTGAAGGCGATAATAGTGAATTTGAGTGAATAAAAAATATTTTATGCTTTATTGCCAATTCCCGGAACTTTTTGGCAGAATATGTTATTTCATTGTAATAGTATTTTCACACAAGTATTACCGTGATCTCAAAAAACGAAAAAACCATCAGAAATTTCCTGCATTGTTTGATTGCTCAAATTAGTTTTGTGAGACTTTTGTATCCTTGACTTTATGTACCATTGAATTTCCTGTAAAAATAAAACTTTTATATATAAAAGAAATAAAAACAAATATATATGCAAAATGTTTAAATACATATTAAAATATAAAAAGACATACTTTACGCATCTCAAATATGCTTTTAGTTTTATTTGTTTCATTAAAATGTATATTTTTCCATTTTTCTCTTTCTAGATGATGAGGACCTCACAACTTCGGCGGCAGCGGTCGATGATACGGATAGACGAGTCATATTCTTGAATCGACCACAAGTACAGAAGTTTTGCAACAATCACATATCAACTGCGAAATATAGGTGAGTTGGAGTTCCATATGCTATAGGTGTAAGATAATGAGAAGATGTACACTTGAGCTCACATATTTACTTATATATTACATAATATTTTTCATGCTACATTTTTTTGTAATTTTTTTCATTGCTTAAGAAAAACCTTATAAATCAAAGTTTCAAAGCTTGTACAACATTTAATAAATTTTACTAAATTGCCATCAAAATTTTCAGTAGGCAGCCTTGTACTAGAAGATTCCTTCCATATAAAGCACACATTCGAAATTTTTTTATACAGAAAGAAGTGATCAACATCGTTTGCAAAAAATTGTCAAGAATGAACTCGATTTTTGAGCGACTTTAAATTTACACTATACTACGAGTATAAGGTTTTAAATCGAAACATTTTCTGAGTTAGAGAACTCAACAAAATAGGAAATGCTTATGACCAAAGGTGGGATGACACAAGAAGTTGGAATGACAACGACGATGCTGACGAAGTAATGCTGAATACCAGCTGAAACAGCCAACAAAGAAAAAATGTGGCAACGTGCAAAGAACAGTACTGACAGGATATATAAGGACATAATTACTTTAAGGCCGATTTGAATAGGCACAGAATTTCGTTGATTTTTAAAGCGAGGAGTGCATGCATTATGCTAAACGGGATGTATAAGAAAAACCGCTCCATCTGTATCTTAAATGAAATTTAAACAATCCAGCATTTTCTAGGCAGATGCCCCATATTAAAATCTTATCGACACGCAGCTTTTGGGAAACACTTTCTAGTCCAATCTGAAATAGTACAAATTCTGAATTCAATGATACAAGTTGGAGAAATCTTGCGAGCTTTGTTATTGGTGCTTTACGACGTAGGCAATTCATATCAGATGAATAATATTGATCTTTTTTCCGGCAAACAACTTAGTATGTCAATGCTGTATGTTAATTTTAAATGTAATATTTTTTTTGAAATTTATTACTTTTTTATAAGTTATATATATAATTAATAAAATTTACTTCCTTCTATCTAATAAACTAAAACTGGAATGGCTATAAAACTGCATGTCTTGTAGTTTTCTAAAGATTCTGATCAAAAAGTTGAAAATTTTGATGACGATTTTTTGGAATTTTAGTTAGTTTTGTACAAAGTCTGGAATTTTTATTTATGTATTTAGTTTTGTTGTAGAATACCTTTAAACAAACGAAAAACAAAATTAAATACAAAATATTTTTAAACTTTGGTAATTATTTATCGCGTTGTTATTATTTTAAACGCTGGTGTATAGACAAAAGAAATAACAAAAAAAAAAAATTGAAAATTTTGAGGTAACTTTGTTTTAAATTGTTGTTATTTTCTTCAAAGTTTAGAAATTTGATATATGTTGGTTTAGTTGTACCTTTATAAAAATATAAAAAAATAAAGAGGGAGTATGCGCCAATTATATATATATAAGTTGCATTGTAGCAACAGATTGTCGTAAAATTATTTTTTTCTTCAATATGCAGGGAATTAAATTACTCTTTAAATATGAAAGAGCGCAATTTCTTTATTTTATAATATCTCCTAGTCCCTTTCATTGGGGAAGGATTTTTATGTGGCGGGTCCCAAATCCAGCGCGCAACCAGATATCCTGGAATGCTTCGCCATCTCACATTAGCTCGTCTTCAAACGGATATTCGGGAGCTACCCAGAGGATACTTGGGCAAAGCCCGAAAGTTGTGAGATGCTTGGACCATATGCAGAAGAATCGTCCTGGGCACTCCCAAGTGAACGGAAAAAACGCGTTAGCGGTTATCGTGCCAGTCAAGAAGAAGTGAAGTCCGTTTAGATATCAAAATTTTTATTTCCACCAATAAATATAAAAGGTTTCTCAATAGGAATGGGTCGACGACGACAGGCTGTGGTTGTTGTGTTGTTTTGCCGACGTCTGTCAAATTTGTTGTTTATTACTCAGTCACTGATACTAAATCAGGCCAAAGTTATGAAACCAATAGCTTTTTGGCCCAAATTGAACGATACGCGTGTGGATGACATAGGATGGCGCTGTGAATGTCACATTAGGGATTAAGAATGAATGATTTGAGGGTATCGTCGTTACCAATTGCGGTGATGGCTTCAACTGACCACTAAAAACGTGAGCTTTTGCTTGCGGAGTTTTCTGAAGGTTTAGAATTATGCCAATAACTCGCAATCGACTATTGCATTCAAGTCAACTGAAACGAGGTCAACGCTTAATGCAGCCGGCTCTATGCAGCGGAGACAATGAACATTTGACCTCTGCGATCCCTGCTTCTAGCAGTCATGTACGATGCGAACTATGTCATAAGGACATATTCGAGTTTTTTGAATAAATAAACAATTTCGTTGATATCTGCCACACGGTTTATTATTCCATCTCGATCCGCCTTTATTAGCAACCCTATACTAAAGTGCTACTTTTCTGCTTAAAGTATTACTATTAGTGCATCTTTGACAATTAATGAAAACATGGTTGTATACTCGTATGTGAAATACCTATAAATGTCTCTACAAAACGAAAAAAAAATGTTTCGATATCTTTTCTAATTTTGTTAAAAATTTCCTAGTCGAGTAGGAACTTAATTTTGTTAAAATAAGTTTTTGCGCTTTGTTTTTAATTTTTGTTCAACTTTGAATAGCGAATCAAAGTATTCGTAAATTACAAGCAATATTCTCTAACTTAACGACATTTGCGTGACCAGCCACTTGCTAATTGGGCAAAGTCACTATTCAATGTTATCTCCATCTCCAGTACATCAGCTTCATATGTGAAATTCCGTGAAATTACAAACAAGGTGTGTTTTTTTCAGGAGAATCAAATGAGTTCATTATAGAAATATTTTACAAAGCTACCTACTTACATCTCATGCATGGCACAGTTAAAGTTGTATGCGTTGACCACCCGCACAGTGTAAAAAAGTAACTTTTGTTTTCAAGTCCAACTGCCAGTGACCTCAGTACCACCCATATTTTTCAATAAATAATTTATAATTGTTAATGAACTTGCGTGAACTTCCTGTGCGTCGATTTATAGTATTTTTAAAATAAAACTTTTTCCTGCTACCTGACGTATGACTAACTAATCGACTTGAGTTGTACTTAAATACAGTAATAAAATATTTATGAACTGTATTGCTTTTCTAGGAAGATTGTGGGAATTTGCTATTTTAATATGATATTTCCCTATATTTTAAATTTATATTTAATTTGTTATAATTACTTATTGCTGAAACATTTTTTACTACTGCTTTGCCACTATTTGCTCACTTTTTTCCGCCTTTTTCTCTTTACAGTTTTATAAGCTTTTTACCATCGTTCCTTTTTGAACAATTTAGACGTTATTCGAATTGTTTTTTCCTATTAATTGCATTACTACAACAAATTCCTGATGTCTCGCCGACGGGTCGCTATACAACATTGGTACCATTAATATTTATTTTATCGGTGAGCGGCATTAAAGAGATCGTCGAGGACATAGTGAGTAAACGTGGAAGGAAAAATAAATAAGAATATTTATAATTTTTGCTTTTTCTTTTACTTTACTTTTCTAGAAACGTCATCGTGCCGATAATGAAATCAATCATCGAATGGTGGAAGTGTTACGCGATGGCGCTTGGACATCGGTACGATGGCGGGATATCGGTGTGGGTGATATTGTAAAAATACCAAATAATATATTCTTTCCCGCTGATATAATGCTGTTGTCATCGAGGTGAATCGAATTTTCTACTAATTTTTTTAAAATATATTTATGTATTGCTTGAGCTTAGAATGAATGTGAGTGGATTACGATTCGAGCACCAATAGGCTTTCAAAGAAAGTGGTGGCGAAATATCTGTGTGGTTGAAAACAAATTTTCTCGAGCTTCATTTGAAATTGCCTGAAGGCGATATTTTGAATAAATATAATTGGCAAATTTAGAAAATTTCCGGGCTCGAGCTTGATAAGTTTCCAGAATAGTCGGCTCTATAGTTTGTTACCGGAACGACCAGGGTTTTTATCCGGCCAAGGACCGTCAGTTCAACAGCATTCCCCGTACATGTATGAGGAATGTTTATGCTGCTGCAAAAACAACAAAAAGAAAATATTCTTGAGGTATTACTTGAAACTTACATGTTGTCGTATTCAAATAGGGTTACCTTTTTTTTTTTCTGATGCCGAAATAAAGGAATTGCATTTAGATATTTATTTAAACACACGTTTATGTTCGTTCCTTGAATAGCATACATTTTGCTTCTAAAATATAATTTTTTTGTGGGTAGGGTTGCCATTGATGATTTGAAATTTGGCTAAAGCAATTGATAATGAATTGGACAAATATTATATTAAGATAGTGCGGATATAGAGAAGCTTAAGTTCAGCGTTACATTCTATAGGGTTGCCATGTATACTTTTTAAATAAAATAAATGGGTCTCTCTAATTCTTTTTCTTGTGTTTTGCGCACATATATATTGTTGTTTGGACAGATTTGTGAGCATTGCAATTTTTGTGTAGGGTTGCCATATATTTTGTCATGTTTTATTATATCTTTACTGTTACTCGGAAATGAGGTGCTGTAGAATTTAAAAATTAGCTTCTTCAAAAAGTACAGCCTAATTTCCAACTATTTTATTAATACTTTGGTGGTAACACCTCGAGAACAGCCAAGCGCTTTAGTTGGGAGTCGCCTCTATTCCACTTAGTTCTTCATATTTATTCCTAAAAATAGCTAATATACCAAAGAAGGTTGCTTAGAGAGTCTCGAAAGCCATACAAGCCAAATAATACATTTTATGCTGGATCTAAAATTCAGTCAAGAAAATTTTTCTCTCCATAAAAAATTAGGTACCAGTTTTAAAGAAAAACTTCGAGCTTACATTCAAATAAATAAATAAAAAAAATATATACAAATAATAAAACAAGAAAAAATAAAAGATAGAAAATTAATAAAAATATAAATAAATAAATAAAAGGAAAAAATAAATAAATAAAAAAAAAAAAACAAAATAAATAAAAAAAATGTTTAAATTTGAAAAAAAAATTTTAAGAAAAATGTTCACCAAAAACTTTTTTTTTAATTTTTATCGAAAAGTACGGCAAAAGTTCTATATATAAGTAAGACACATAAATCTTTCTTTTGTTTTATTTTTTCTAAATACCAATAATTATTTGACTTGTAACTCAAAAAATAAGATCTGAATAAGAAAATCAAAACTGGGAACCTCTATATCTCCGCAATCAGGCAATATTTGCTTCCTCTCTTTTATACATTTTTTTTACGGTGGACAATTTTTAACAAATTTTATGAAAAGTGAAACGCTGAAGGCTTTAGGCGGATACACTTCATATATGTTGATCCCGAAAGGCATGTAGACAAATTCTACTGGTGGCTAGAGAGAGAGATGAGATAGCAGAAAACCCGGTTGCGCAGCCAGCGAAGTCTCACCCATTGTAAAACTATATTATTATTTCGACTTTTGCTCTCCAAAAGTTTACCTTCCTCATTTTTTAGAACTCAATTATCGGCTATTACAAACATAATTTCACGTACTTAATGTAAAATTTTCTAATCGTAGTGAGCCGCAAGCGATGTGTTTTATAGAAACTGCGAATTTGGATGGTGAAACAAATTTGAAGATACGCCAAGGTGTGCCAGCAACAGCGAAATGTCTGGAAACCAAAGATCTACTCCAGTTAGATGGCACCGTCGAATGTGAGCTGCCTAATCGTCATTTATATGAATTCAATGGTGTACTCAAGGAGAATAATAAGCCGTAAGAACTCTGATTTAATAAATTTATAATTTTTTAAGTAATATTTATTTTTATTTTGCTCCTCTTCTCTTGCTACCTTTTTAGCACCGTTGCGCTCGGTCCCGATCAGATATTGCAACGCGGCGCCGTTTTACGAAACACCGCCTGGATATTCGGCGTCGTCATCTATACCGGACACGATACGAAACTTATGAAAAACTCTACCTCAGCACCGTTAAAACGTTCAACCGTTGATACCGTAACGAATACACAGATATTAATGTTATTCGTTATTTTGGTTGTTTTGTCATTGACCAGTGCGATATTAAACTTTTTCTGGACGCGCGACAACGCGAAAATGTTTTGGTATTTGGGCATAAACGGTGAGTGTGAGGAGTTTTGTATCTTTTAATGAATGGCATTAATTTGAAGTTGAAATAATTAGGTTCGCTTGAAGAGCGAAATTTTACTTGCATTTTTGTGAATAACATGGTTTTTTTACATCCTAGGGGTATTCACGAAAATTATTTTTTGCACGAGTTGTCATTAATAAGCCAACGAAGACTTTTTTTTGGTAAAAATGTGCCTATTCACTTTTTTTCTAATTTTTTATGTTTATTTAATCCTCAGTTTTTTCGGCTTGAAATGAACTTTAATAGAGATTTCCACATTCTCCTAAGCTGGTAAAATAAAATGAAATTATAATTTTTTATATCAATTGCCGTATTCAAGGAAATGTATAATTTACCATTTTTATAGCTTTTGGGACTTCAGCTTGATTGCTAAAAAACAAAAACCAAAAACAAAAAGAATGTTTCATGAGATTACTTTATTTCAACATTTTCTTGGATTAAAATAGGTTTATCGCTGCATTTTTTTAACAACGAAATGAAGAAATTTTTAGAAATGTGATCTTTCTCCTAGCAAGGTTCTATGGATCTACACGGCTATGATAAGTCCTATTATCACCTATGCATCAGTGGTCTGGATGAGTAGACTCTCTCTCGTGGGAGTTAGGAGGACCTCATCGAGACTACAACGCACTGTGGTCATCTGTCATCTGTTGCACCGGCTCTGGGGTCTACGTGGAATCCAGCGGGACAAATCTGCACTTTGCTCTTGGAATGCATGCATCTATGTTTCAAGCGGAGGTGTATGCAGTTCAAGAAGCGATGAACTTTGTTGTGGAAAACCGATGGAGAGGCAGATCTATATGTGTCTGCAGCGACAGCCAAGCTGCACTCATGGCCTTAGACAGCCCCCAACCACATCAGGGGTAGTCGAGTCTGTAAATCTAGGCAGAACTATGTCGGTAGACATAATAGCCTTATGCTTACATGGGTCCCGGAACACGTGGGTATCGCGGGTAACGAGACCTCTGACTCCTTAGCTAAGACGGGCTCTGAGACCGACTTCTTTGACCCATAGCCCGTTTTGCCACTCCCTTCTGCGGCCATCAAAGCCACGGTTAGCAAATGGGTTACTACAACCCTCAAGCGAGCTGGGCAGGCTGAGAGAGGCTGCAGATGGACTAAACTGATGTTACCTGTCATGTCCGATCGACTTTCGCAAACCCTTTTATCATTCAGCAGAAGGGAGTGCAGACAGCTGGTTGGACTGATGACGGGCCACTTTCTGTGGGCGAAGCACAAATAAAGATGTCCATTACTCAAAATCCTTTTTTTCTTATTACAAAAGTTATTTCACAACAAAATTGTGTGATTAATTTTGCGCCACCTTGTATTTGCGAATGTTTGTGAATGGCAACCCTTTTTTATTACTTGAGATTTGGTTATAGTACATTAAAATGTGGTGTTATAAGTATTAAACTGGTCTAAAGTTTTGTTTTTGTATCCTTGTTCACTCCGCTCGGGCCTCGACAAGACTCTTCCATTGTTCACGGTTGTGGGACGTTGTTTTTACGCCATCCCATATGCCATCGGCATCTTCTATTTCACGCAACATCAACCTTCTCCAAGTGATCTTTGGCCGATCGCGACTTCTGCTCCCTTGCGGGTTCCAGCCCAGTGCCATTCTCTTGATGCTATCTGATGGCTTTCTAAGAGTGGGACCTATCTATCGCCACATCTAAAGTGAATTTAATACAGTATTGTGTTTTAGAGTTGCCAAGTGTAATCTTTTTGTTATAAAATAAAAAGGTTTCATAAACGATTGTATTCGATTTGTGCATTCATCTGCCGTTTTGTAAATTTGTTGTCTTGTTACACATGCTCGAGTTTTGGGTGCTGCGTACAAATTCCTGTTCTTTGTTATATTTTAATTTTATGATGCATCCAGTGTTCCCACAAAAGTTGGCTTAACGCTACAGTAGCGACACGGAGTTTTACAGTAGTAAGCTGTGAATCTCTGACTTCGATCAGTAGGTATTAAACACCTGGCAAATTTCTGTTATGTTTATAGCAAGAGTGGGCCCAAAATTTGCACCGACGGTAGTCGGATAGCCGGCTAAGGAATGCCACTTCACTAGGTTTTCCAAAAACATTTGATTTTAAATATGGTTTGGGCAAAAAGAAAACCATTATTTTCTAGGTAGATGGCTGTAGTGATCGATATCTCGTAAAGTATCAAGCAAACACTTTAAAGTTTATGCTCGTTCTCAATAAGACATTTCACTTTCAAAAAATTTGTTTTCTATTTTTTGTTTGTCCCATTCAATTGTTAGTTCCAGGGTGTGCGTGTTAGCAATAGAAGTTAAGAAAGAGAAAATTCGGTATATTTTAGAGTTTTTCTTTGATAAGGGTGAAAATGCCAGCTAAGCCGCATATGAATGGTGTTTATGGTGCCGATACTGCAACAGCTAATTACGTGCAATTTTGGTTTCGTCGATTCCGTTCAGGCATTTTTGATGCCAAAAAAAGTCGATAAAATCACAGAAGTAATCTAAGTTGATCGGCATGATAGTAGCCGTAATACCGCCCAAGAGCTAAAAAACGACCAAAAAACAGTTTTAAATCATTTGCTTAAGGGGTTAGGGGTAGTCAGAGACCCGAACAAATGAGGATTTTCAATACTTTTTTTTGTTAGTCAGCTGGTCTATGGATAAGTTCGTGCGGTTTTACAACAGATGGCGTAACTTGATTATTATTCCATCGATCCACATTTCCAAACATTCATTGGTGAGCTACTGTCGTAAGGCACAAACGTCAGTATAAGTTTTTTATTTGAAGCGTAAACAACAATATTTTTACCACACTTGAAAATGTCGAATTTCGTACCAAATAATGTGTTTTTGCGGGGAATTCTTTAATATGAAGAAAAAAGCAGCCGAAAGTCATCGTATCTAGGTGGAAGTTTATGGTGAGCATGCTCTAGCTGAGCGAACGTGCCAGAAGTGGTTTGCACGCTTTAAAAGTGGTGATTTTGGCCACGCCGCCAAAGTTCATGGATACCGAATTGGAGGAATTGCTCGATCAAGATCCGGCTCAAACGCAAGAAGAGGTTGCAAAAACTTTGGGAGTTGATCAATCAACCATTTCCAAACGTTTAAAAGCCATGGGAATGATCCGAAATTCAAATTTCGAAAAAAACCGCACGAACTTATTCATAGACCATTACAAAAATAAAAGCATAGCATTAATACATCATGTTTCGACTTGACTTAAGCAAAATTTCAAAACAAAAAAAAATTATAATTATAAAAGTTATCGCTGTTTGTGTAGAACCCGTTCCTCCAGAAGTCCCTTGTGGTGATCATCACAAGTCCTTGGAGATTCATCTAAAATCCATCGGTCAAGAGAAATTAGTTTTATTAATAGATAATCTTGTCCATGATCGAAGCGTCAGGAAATATTTTTCAGATTTTCTAGAAAAAAAGCCGAAATTTTTGAAAAAAAAAATCCTTCGATCAGTCACGAGTTTTTTTTTTGAATCTGGCAATTTTTTTTTTTTTTTTGTACCTGCCATTTTATTGAAATCTGCCAAACGGTTTTAAGTTACACTGATCGCAGGTTCAAAAACATAAATAAAATAAAATAAATAATTGGCGCGTACACTTCTGTTAGGTGTTTGGCCGAGCCCTCCTCCTATTTGTGGTGTGCCTCTTGATGTTGTTCCACAAATGGAGGGACCTACAGTTTCAAGCCGACTCCGAACAGCAGATATTTTTATGAGCAACTTTTTCATGGCAGAAATACACTGGGAGGGTTGCCATTGCCTGCCGAGGGGCGACCGCTGTTATAAAAATGTTTTTCTAATTTTGCTTTCACCGAGATTCGAACCAACGACCTCTCTGTGAATTCCGAATGGTAATCACGCACCAACCCATTCGGCTACGGCGGCCGGGTTCAAAAACATAGTTTTGAGAAAAACGCATTTAAAGTTTTGCTATCGATGTTGCTTGCGGCTGTTGCTACTTGCTACATACTTGTTCTCGAACGCTCCGGAGCGCTCGAGCCCCCTTTGTTAATTGTTGAATAACTCGAAAAGTATTTGTCGGATTCACTTAAAATTTTCACACAATATTTTTAAGACATTATGCTTTAAGAAAATGCAAAAGAAAAAAATCCAGTTGTTTGAAAATTCTGACTGCCCCTATCCCCATAAAAATTGTACGCAAAAATAATGGAATTTTTTTCTCAAACAATATTTTTTTCGCCATTTGAATAGATTACTTCTGGCTTCCAGCTCGTCATTACCTCTAAAATCTTTATGATTTTCATCTAACTCAAATGATTCCTTTAACTCCAGTAATTCTTCTTCTAATCAATTTGAAGCAAACTTTATTTTTCTTTGAAAATCAATTTTTCTTTGAAAATATGGTCAAATATGCAAAGACAGCTTCTGGGCGTGCTTGCCTCTTTGAGGGTTAAGATTAGCTAACTTTTCATTTTTTCTAAGTGAAAATATTGAAATCATAGAGAGAAATGCAACCATACTTTTGTATATCACATTTAAGAAGAACCTAGCCGATGACCCACCCTTTATTAAGATTGTATAACTTTTTACTTTCAAGGAATTAAAATCAGGAAAATCATGAAAGATATGCAACCGTATTTTTTAATATCATTTTTAAGAAGAATCTAGCCGATGCCCCACCCAAGTTTCAACTTTATATGCTTCCAGGCAGAATCCGATTTAAATTAGTTTTATAGAGAAATTTCGGTAAAACTCTGGTTTTTTTATCCAGGCATTAGCACATTGCCACAGAAATCTACATAGTTTTGCACACAAATTCTTTTCTTCAAATTTTTTCTAAATTTAACTAAATCATAATTTTAAATTGTGCTTTTAATATAAGAAAAGAAATTTGTTTTCCTTAAAAAAATTTTCAGTAATTTCAATGATAATGGATTTCTTTTTCCCCAAACTAATATTTTCAGCTTTTTTCAAAAACAACAAACAGTGGGTTCTAAAGAATTAATATCTCTCAATAATCTTTCTATCGATAATCTCTATATTTTTAATATACGTTTTTTTTTCTACTAAAATAATCTCTCATTATATTCGTGAATATCTCTACTACACTGAAGTTGACCTCATAAGTTTGCTCTAAAAGCTTTCAGCATGTTTTGCTCATATTCTAATACTCTTTCTTCATTACAGAGGATATCAAAAGTAAAAACGCTGGTTATAATCTGCTGACATTCTTTATTCTTTACAACAATCTCATACCGATATCCTTGCAAGTGACGCTGGAGTTAGTGCGTTTCCTACAGGTAAGATGTTTTTTGGATTTGCGCGTTTTTGAAGAATTTTGTGTGTACTTTTCCAAAAAATTGTATTCATATTATACTCTTTTATTCCATAACTTTAGGCCATCTTCATCAATTTCGACATAAATATGTACTATGCGGAAACGGATACACCGGCTATGGCGCGCACCTCAAACCTCAACGAAGAGCTGGGTATGGTTAAGTATATATTCTCCGATAAGACTGGCACACTCACGCGTAATGTTATGGTTTTCAAGAAGTGTTCGGTAGCGCGTTATATGTACGAACCGGGCAACACGCCTGAAGAATCGACTATTGTACAGGTGCGTCTTTGATCACCAAATACACCTCTTAATCATACTAATAAGGCATAAATCAACACCTGTAACTCTTTTTACACACAGAATCTACTCGGCAATCACAATACCGCTCCTGTTATCAAGGAATTCCTCACGCTACTCGCCGTTTGTCACACTGTCATACCGGAAAAATTCGACGATGGCACCATTATCTATCACGCTGCCAGTCCCGATGAGCGCGCCATTATCGAAGGTGCACGCATGTTCGGCTATATCTTCGAATCACGCACACCACACTATGTTGAGATTAATGCGCTCGGCACCATCGAACGCTACGAAATACTCAATGTGCTGGAATTCACCTCGACGCGTAAACGTATGTCGGCAATAGTGCGCACGCCAACCGGTGAGATCAAACTTTACTGCAAGGGTGCCGATACGGTGATCTATGAGCGTCTCGCACCCGATGGTCAGATGTATCGCGATACTACGTTGCATCATCTGGAGGAATTCGCTTCGGAGGGTCTACGCACGCTCTGCTGTGCCGTCTCGGTGATACCCGAAGATGTGTACAACGAATGGAAGGAAACGTATCACAAAGCGTCGACGGCGTTGCAGTATCGTGAACGCAAAGTAGAGGATGCCTCGAATTTGATTGAGAACAATTTGATATTATTGGGTGCGACGGCGATTGAAGACAAACTGCAAGACGGTGTGCCCGAGACGATAGCCTCACTATTGGATGCAGGAATTTATATATGGGTGTTAACGGGCGATAAGCAAGAGACAGCGATAAATATTGGTTACTCATGCAAACTCATCTCGCACTCGATGGATATCATTATACTCAATGAGGGAAGCTTGGATGTAAGTTGAGCTGTAGTAAAACGAATCTAATACTGAGATAGCTAGAAATTTAATTTTCGAATTGACTACTTTTCACTGAAGCCTGTAAGCTGAGAGATATTTGATGGGACATGAAAAAATCTTTTTTTTCGGACAATCTGTACTCATTAAAACGAATCCGATTTACTTGCTTCAGTTACATCTTTTCTTGCTTTAATATTTAATTCTAACACCTATTTTTCAGGCCACCCGCGATATTATCCACCGCCATGTGGACGAGCTGAAGAGCTCCGACATGAAGGAGTGCAATGTAGCGCTTGTGATCGATGGCCAAACACTGAAGTATGCATTAAGCTGCGATCTGAAGCAGGAATTTCTAGAACTTTGCTTGGTGTGTCGGGTGGTGATTTGTTGTCGCGTTTCGCCAATGCAAAAGGCGGAGGTAAAGTCATTAAATGCTTTTAAGTCTCTTAAGTCTTTCAAATTCTTGCAAAAAAATTCACGAAATCTCCTCTTTTGTTGTTGTGTTTTTCTTCCACTCTCCGTATAGATCGTTGAATGCGTTACACACGCTACGGGTGCCGTTACACTCGCCATCGGTGATGGCGCTAACGACGTGGCTATGATACAAAAATCCCATGTTGGTGTTGGCATTTCAGGTGTTGAAGGCTTACAGGCAGCTTGTGCCTCCGATTATTCCATTGCACAATTTCGCTATTTGAAACGTTTGCTGTTGGTACACGGCGCTTGGAATTATAGTCGCATCACAAAATTAATTCTATACAGTTTCTATAAGAATGTGTGCTTGTATGTGATCGAGTTGTGGTTCGCCATCTATTCTGGTTGGTCGGGTCAAATTCTCTTCGAACGTTGGACTATAGGGTTGTATAATGTTATGTTTACCGCTTTGCCGCCCTTCGCTTTGGGTCTCTTCGATAAGGTCTGTTCGGCGGAAACGATGCTAAAATATCCTCAACTGTATAAGCCATCACAAGATGCTAAACTCTTTAATGTGAAAGTGTTCTGGGTGTGGATACTCAATGCGCTGTCACATTCGGTGTGGCTGTTTTGGTTGCCGATGCTGATAATGAGAGAATCGGTATGGTCTGATGGCAAGACGAGTGACTACCTGGTGTTGGGCAATATAGTGTATACGGTGAGTAGACGGGGGGTGCAAAAGGTGAAATGGGGAGAAGTTTTGAAGCAAAAATGTTGCGATATTAAATTTTTTATTTTTGAATTGGTCCAGTTGGAAATTGTAAAATATTTTTAGAAATCAATTTTTTTTATTTTGGAATATTGGTTTTTTACTTAAAAAAAAAATATTTTTATTTAATTTTAAATTAAAAAATTATCTTCATTTAATAATTTTTATTTAATACTATAATTTTTAAAGTTAAAAGGTGGAATGGGGAAAATTTTAAAGCAAAAATTTTGCGATATTAAATTTTTGTTTTTAAATTGGTGGTAGATTCCGTTGGAAATGGTAAAATATTTTTAGAAATCGAAATTTTATTATTTCATTCAATATTTTATTATATATCGGGTGTTCTTTTAGCTGCATGAGAACTATCGATATCTGCATATAACTATGATTTCATAGCTGAGAATGCCAAACTATGTTCACATTTCTGTCCAGTAAAGCTTGGCTAGTCATCAAGAATCTTTTAAACCAGAACAAATTTACCAAAAGTAGAAATTTACATGCAAAAAAAAATAAATCTTTTTGCGAATTTTATTGAGCAAAGTGTGGAAGAACACGCCGAGAGGTGGATTCGTTGTCGTTCTCAACTTGTTGGGCTTTGTTCTTCAACTACGTGGAAAATTTTACCTAAGGATCTTGGCTTACGTGCCTATAAAATATAGCTCGTACAAAAAGTGAAATGAAATGACCTTCGTTTGCGTCGCGTTTTTACTGACTGAGTTCATTTAGTTTTATTGGAAAAAGTAGTCAAAAATTGAACTGAACGAGTGCAGCATATAACTCGTGGTCGCGGCGGTCTCGTATATTCAAAAAATAAATGCCATGAAACTATTTACCAGATTATAAAAAAACAATTCATTCCAACAATATTTCTGATTTATTTTATCATTTTAGGCTCTCAAGCTCTCAAAAAAACACCAGATATATTGTTTTATTTTAGAAATTTATTGCAATTATTTTTTTTTTTGTTGAAAAATTTCTAACCTTCCTCTCTTATCTACATCAGTATGTCGTCGTAACAGTTTGTTTCAAAGCCGGTCTCATCACCAACTCCTGGACGTGGATGACGCATGCCTCCATTTGGGGTTCAATCGTTATGTGGTTCATTTTCATGGTGATCTACAGTAATTTCTGGCCCACCATTATGCTGGCACCAATTTTCTTGGGCATGGATCGCATGGTTTTCTCAACGTTCGTTTTCTGGCTGGGTCTTCTGCTCATTCCCATCACGACGCTGTTGCCCGATGTGCTCTTCACTATGTGAGTTAAATTTATTCAAATAATAAAATATAAACAAATTTATTCAAATAATAAATATTTTTTTTTTTCGTTAAACAGCGTACATAATACTGTATTCAAGTCACTCACAGAGGCTGTACGTGAGTCGGAGATACGTCGCTATGATCCTGAAAATGTGATACGAGAATCGAAGACATCGTAAGTAGCGATTGATTGAAATATTTTGTTATGAGAGAAAAAGAAAAAAAAAATAAATAAAAATTGGTTGATCATTTTTTTGAAGGCAAATGTGTGGTTCGCGCGTGTTTTTGCAAGTGGTTGTATAAAGAAAGTGTTATAGGTGATTAAGTCTCTTTTTGTTTTCAAAAATAGTTCATACATTTTTTTTTAATTTTTTTACCAAAATATTTGACTTATTCTCGTTATTACCTATATATAAGGTCGAAAATCGTAAAAAAGAGGAAGTTGCTAAAGAGTTTGAAATGTTAATAGAGAGAGAGATTTTTTATGTGTTTAAAATATTCTTCATAATTAAAAAAAAAACAAGAAAAGTGATGAAGTCAATTTGTACGATATAAATTTGCTCCCAAAACTAGTCAATATGGCATTATCGTGCACAAATATGTAGCGAGTTGTCGATTACAACTCAAAAATTTTAATTTATCGAACTAATTAGGGCAGCATTTAGTTTTCTTTAAGAAAATAATTGTCAAAAAATGGTTTTTAATTTTTTAAAATATTTTAAAGTGAGTTGTCGATTGCAACTTAAAATTTTTAATTTTTTGAACTAATTAGGGCAGCATTTACATAGTTTTTTTAAGAAAATAATTGTCAAAAAATGCTTTTTAATTTTTTTAAATATTTTAGGGTGAGTTGTCGATTACAACTTAAAAATTTTAATTTATTGAACTAATTAGGGCAGCATTTAGTTTTCTTTAAGAAAATAATTGTCAAAAAATGGTTTTTAATTTTTTAAAATATTTTAGAGTGAGTTGTCGATTGCAACTTAAAATTTTTAATTTTTTGAACTAATTAGGGCAGCATTTACATAGTTTTTTTAAGAAAATAATTGTCAAAAAATGCTTTTTAATTTTTTTAAATATTTTAGGGTGAGTTGTCGATTACAACTTAAAAATTTTAATTTATTGAACTAATTAGGGCAGCATTTAGTTTTCTTTAAGAAAATAATTGTCAAAAAATGGTTTTTAATTTTTTAAAATATTTTAGAGTGAGTTGTCGATTGCAACTTAAAATTTTTAATTTTTTGAACTAATTAGGGCAGCATTTACATAGTTTTTTTAAGAAAATAATTGTCAAAAAATGCTTTTTAATTTTTTAAATATTTTCCAAAATAATTTCGAAAAAATATTTTTTTCCAAAAATACTGATAAGAGAAATGTATTTATTGTATTTACTTTTTTTGTGTGATCTAAATGCGAACTGTACATTGTGCCACCAAAAACTGCCGCGCTCCACACTTTGCCTTCCTTTGGTATTTACCGCCTGAGCGCAATGCCGAAATAAATTTTTGTTTTTTGTTGGTTTTTATTTTTGAATACCTCACTAAAAATTTAATTTTGAATTGTTCTGCATACTAGTTGACACAATTTTTTTTTATTATTAAAGACCAATAAATAATAATTAAAATAAAAACCTAGACGGGTGTGAAAATATCTACTAATTAAGCTGAGCCAACAAAAGTTGTGCCACAAATTTTTTCGTTGTTTTTTGATTTTGTGCAACATTTAGGCATACAATATTGCTTATTTTTAGAACATCAAAGAATTAAAAAGAAATTCCTTATTGCTTTTTTCGTTTAGCATCGTTCTAAGTTCCTAAACACCGCAATAGCAGTAGTGCTGCGGCTCTTACCTACTAATTTCACACCTTACTCAGCATTTGTTTGGTGAAAATTGTAAAGTTATAGAATAGTGTTAGTGTAAATATTTGATGAGTTTATGTAGTTTTATTTAATTTTTTTGGAAATTAAAGTTTCGTTACAGTTTCTTTATGACTTAGAGTTTTTTCTGTGAAAATTTTTACCCGCTAACAAAAATGTGTTTGTCGTATTTTTTGTACAGTGCCCTTTGTTTGCTTTACTAGATTTTTGTTACTTTGTTTTAGATATTAAAAAAAAAGTTTTAGTTCCCAAATTCACTAGTTTTTAACTTGTTTGGTTTTAATGAGCACAGCTTAGCTCCTTCCTCTTACACCGCTAATCATATTACCGTTATTGATAATGTATGTATACCTGCTTGCTTTCTTTACTTATTTTTGACACTTATTTTGCTTTTGCTTCTAAATGAAATTGTGGGTTGCTTACTTTTTATTACTTGCTGAGCAAAATTATTGCTATTTTTATATATTGTACAAGCTTGTGGAATGGGGTACATTCTTTAACTTAAAAATAAAATAATTGTTTCCGATACAAAAAAACAACAAACAACGAATCTATGTACCTAAAGGTATAATGAAAGGCAATGAATGTTCCTAAGTAATAATAATACTAATTTACTTATGTATATATGCAAATAGTACGAACAAACAGAAATAAACAATGAAATACAATTTCTCAAATAACTGAAAAAAAGATGCTCAAAAAATTATAAATAAATGAAAAATAAGAAAATATATTTAAAAAAATAATAAAAAACAATACATAAAAAAAAATTAATAATAATATAAAATAACAAAAATTGCTTAATTTGAAAAAAAATGTTTATATAAAAAATGGACTATAAAAAATTTATTAAACAAAAATATTGGATTAAAATTTTTAAATAAAAAAAATGTATAATGAAAAAATTATACAAATGAATAGCAGTAAACGAAATAAATTAAATAACATAATAACTAAAAAAACTAACTGACTACCACTATACAAAATTATTAACCCATAAAATTATAAATAAAGATAATAAAATAAAAAATAAAAAATGTACGAAAAATCAATAACAATAAAATATGTGCAAAATACGAATTCAACTAAATTATATAAGTAATACATAATAATTTAAAAAAAATTTACTAGCACTATAGAAAATGATTAAACCAAAAAAATTAAAATAAGTAAAAGATTAATCCTAAAAAAATTATTGCAATAAAAAGAGTAAATGAAAATTACTTAATAATCATGAATAAAACTGACTATCACCATAAAAAAATTATTAACCCATAAAACTATAAATAAACAAAAAAAAAAATTAAATAAATAAAAATAAATTATATGCATAATAATTGTTAAAATAAGCTGTATAAATAATACACAACTAAAAAAAATTTACTAGCACTATAAAAAAAATTGATTAAACTAAAAAAAATTTGAATAGCTAAAAAATTAATAGAATTAAGAATAAAAAAATAAAATAAATTTCAAAATAACTTAAAAACATAACGAACTAGCACTGTACAAAATTATTAGCTTACAAAATTATAAATAAGTAAAAAAGTTATAGGTTAGGTTTGGCACATAGAGACAACGATGCCACTTAGACCACGAAATGGGTCCGTTGTGAGCCGCGGGGACTGGGCTACATTCCCCTTTCCATATTGAACCATCCTGAGCTTTTGACAAAGCGTAAAAGGTTGTTGATACCTAAAGTATATAAATTATCGAAAGGGGGATTTTTTAAGAGCTATAGGAAAGTTTTTCAAAAAACACACGTAAAATTCAGAAAAATGCATGCAATTTTTATTTAAATCGATAGTACAGTCCATATAATTTAATGTTTGAAGATTATTTCATGCAAATGTTGACGGCGACTGCGCTTCAAATGGTCCATCCGCTTAGTCCAATTTTGGCATACTCTTTCCAATGTTTCGGCCGGTATCTCACATATAAATGCTTTAATGTTGTCTTTCAATGCGTTAATTGAAGCAGGCTTGTCTGAATAGACATGAGCTTTAACATAGCCCCACAAAAAATAATATAAAGGCGTTATATCGCATGATCTGGGTGGCCAATTGACAGGTCCCGAACGTGAAATAAAATGTTCACCGAACTCGCCTCTCAACAAGTCCATTGTTACGCGTGCTGTGTGGCATGTGGAACCGTCTTGCTGAAACTACATGCCATGCAAGTCAAGCTCTTGCATTTTGGGCAAAAAAAGTTGGATATCATTTCACGGTAGCTCTCACCATTCACAGTTACGTTACGATTCGCAGCATCTTTGAAGAAGTACGGTCCAATGATACCTTCAGCCCATAAGCCGCACCAAACTGTGACCTTTTCTGGATACATTGGTAGCTCCTGCAATTCTTCTGGCTGATCTTCACTCCAAAATTGACAATTCTGCTTATTTAATTACGTACCCATTGATCCAAAAATGAGCTTCGTCGCTGAATACAATTTTTCGATAAACAAGTGGATCTTAAATTTTCTTAACAGAACACGCATTTTTATAATAAAATTCAATGATTTGCAAGCGTTGTTCGCTTGTAAGACGATTCATGGTTAAATTATAGACCAAACTGAATATGTTTGACAGTGAATCAAAACACGAAACGTACGTGAGCTGTTTAAACCATCTGTTTAAGAAGATAATAGCTAAAAAATTACCCTTTGTATAAATTATACATAACTAAAAACAATTTATTAGCACTATAAAAAAATTGAGTAAAACAAAAAATTTAAATAAGCAAAAAATTCATAATAAAAAAATTAAATAAATAATATAAATAAACAATATGAAAAATAAAATAAATTACATAATAACTAAAAAACAAAACTGGCTAGCACTATTAAAAAGTATTAACCGATAAAATTATAAATATATGAAAAATTAAAAATAAGTAAAATAGTAAAACATTAAATTAAAGGAAAAGTAAAAGATTAAAATAAGCAATATATTATAAATAAATAAAAATTATGATATAGAACTAAATTAATTATAAATAATTAAATTAATTAATTACTTCACTTAAAGATAAATACAAAATTTAAAACAATGAATATCAAAGCAAATTTAAATTAATATATAAAACGACTAAATTTGTGAGTGAAATATAAAAACAGCCTTATTCTTAAAAACTAAAGTTATTTTCATGTGTTTTTGCGAAAATAACATTTCTATAAAAAAAATTCTATTTCTATTAAAATATATATAAACAATTTTAATTTATAAAGTTTTTAAATTTATATTAATTTTTAAGAATAATTGAAAAATTGATACATTTTATTTTAAAACTAATGATTTTTTTTCAATATTACATAGTGATATATAAATGAATTACAATGAAAAATGAATTAAAATAAAAAATGAATTAAACTAAAAAATTAATTGTGAAAAATACTAAATTTATTGAAAAAAAAATGTATATCAAGTGATCAAAAACTAAAGTAGGCGTAAAAAGAAATGAATACAAATAAAAAATATATTCTTGGGAAATACACACATATTTGAAACATCCAAACATCTTTTAAAATTTAGAGAGCTCTTTTGGTCCATTGAAAGTCTTACTTAAGCATAAAAAGTAAAATTATTTCAATTGTAGTAAATATGCGTATACAGTTTTGAAAATAAATATTGTAAGTGGTTCAACAAATAAAAATATTTATTAAAAAAAGGAACGAAAAAAAAGCGTTGATGAAAATTCAAAAAAGCAAAAAAAAGAAGAAAAACGAGAAATTTTTTTTTTCAATTATGTGAAAATTAATTGAAAATTCAAAAAAAAAAACCGAAATATGTTTAATTAATAAAATTATTGCTTAAAACGAAATACTTATTAAGAGTTAAAGTAAAAAATATTTTTTTAAGATAATTTTAATTTTTTATATTATATTTAGTTATCTCATTTTGCAATGAAAATTTATGATTTTTTCTACTCAAAACTGTACTAATAATGGTTTCGTGGGCAATATAATACGAATATTATAAAGAAAGAAACTTAGTATAATCACATGGTTGCCTTAACACAAATATGCACATTCAATGCTTAAAGCACAAATTAAAAAACAAAAAACAAAAAAAAAACGGTTCATGGAAATTCTGCAAATGCAGGCTGCAAATCAAAAAGTAAAGTTTAAAATATTTTATTTATTTATTTATCGCATTGGCTGCCAGGACCTTCGGCTCAAAGTTTAAAATAACTTAGATGAGGGTAATTTAGACTGAGGCGGGCTGAGTTTTTTAGGTCACGCGGCATGCAAGAATAGCGAATATGCAAAAGGAGTCAAATGCTTTGCTTTTGGTTGTAATATTAGAAAGAAAATAATTGTATTTTAAGCAGCTATTTACGTTTTCTTTAATAAAAATTAGGCGCTCTACAAATGCTAGTTGCATATGTATACAAATGTACCTATATGGGCACAAAAAAGAAATATATATAAAATATGCAAATATTACTTACCTGAAAACAACTACTAATTATATTATTTCAGTAATTTTAGTGATTTTAACATTTTTAGTGATTTTAGTATATATTGAATAGTATTTTTTATTAGTACTACAACCATTGTATTGCCATGCAAAATAAACTGATTTGAGTTTTTAGCAAATAAAAAAGCAACTGTATACAAAAAACCTGTAATAGCAAATATTTTTCATAATTTCATTTGTTTATATGTAAAATTCATGTGTGTTTGTTTTAAAATTACAAAAATGGTTTTTTTTTTACTATTCAAGCGTAAAGCGTGTCCCATGGTTCATTGCACTTTTTATGCTAATGCAGCTTTTTATCCATTTACCAGTTTAGATCTATATAAAAAGTCGCTACAAGAACTATTATAATTGGCATCATTACACAGAAAAATCTACATACACTGGATTCACTGGATTGAAAGTTCAAAAGCTTTACTAAAAAATGTGTTTGCACAGTTTTATTTGAAAGCATTTTCTTATCATTATAAACTTAAAGCAATCCATACATTAACATAAAATAGCAAAGCTTTGGCAAAAAAACCTAAAACCAACGTTGACAAAAGTCTACATACAGTACATAAATGTCTTACTCCAGTGTGAAAAACTTCACTTAACTCTAAGTAATATTGCTTACTAGTATTTAGCATCAATTAGTGCTTGAAGTCGTCGTGGCATCGAGGTGACTAAATTTGTTAACTCTGCAGAAGTTATTTTGTTCCAAGCTTCTATTAGTCGTTCTTTGAGTAGTGAAGCGTTTGAAATCGGATTTTTTCTAATTTTTCGATCTAAACTTTCCCAGACATGTTCAATAAATAATCAAATCCGGGCTTTGCGGTGGCATTTAATTGGCTTGAAGCATGGTAAAGCAGCCAATCCTTCACAATGCGCGTTGTGTGCTTTGGATCGTTATCCTGTGGAAAGACCCAACCTGGATCAAGCATTAAATCATCCACCGAAGATTTCAGATTGACTTCCAATAGTGATTTGTATTTATAACGATCCATAACACCTTCAATTAATACTAATCTTCCTACTCCAGATGTAGCAACAGCTCCCCAAACCATTACATTGCCGCCACCATGCTTCACTATTGATACCAAATTCTTCGGACTCAGTGCAGTATTTTTTTCCTCCACACTTTTACTCTTCCATCGCTACCGAATATATTAAACTTCGACTTATCTGTAAACAAAACTTATTGCCAAAAATCCATTCCCTTTTCCATGTGTGCTTTGACGAACTCCAGGCGAAGTTTACGGTGTTTTTTTTCAGAAATAAGAGACTTTTTTCATGGTGTTCTACTATGAAAGCCGTTTTTGTTCAGAGCTCTTTGAATTGTTCTTGGATGAACACACTTGTTGGATAAGCTTGCTATATCCTCGGCTAATTTCGGAGCAGAAACTTTTGGATTATTGTCCACTTCTTTTAGAATCAAGCTGACGTCTCTGCGGGGTAGTTTGCATGGGCGGCCACTGCGCGGCGTATTTTCGGTGGAACCACCATTTTTAAGTTTTTTACAATGGTCTGGACTGTTGCACGATTTAAGTTTAATATTTTTGAAATTTCGCCATATGATTTTTTTCTTTCCTGTGCTGAATAACTAAATTTCTAACGTGAACGTAGAAAACGATTTCAAATGATATTGTTTATGGAATTTTTAAGCAAAGTGTTTGTACTTTGTAAACAACGAAAGGGAGGGGTGTATGTAGACTTCTGTCGGCCACTGTAGATATTTCGTTTGTTTTTACTTTCGTTCGATGTATTAGTTACATATATATATATATAATATCCTTAAACTCCGCGTGGGGCGTAGGGCCCAAATTAGTTACATACAGAATTAATTTCTTATGCTAATATTAACAACTTTTATTACTCAAATGCCTTAAAAATGTTTATCTTCACATTTAAGACAATTAATTTTTAATCCAACTTGGATTTCATTGAGATCATTAATTATGTATTGTACAAAGGAGACGGCATTTATTCTTAATTTACGCGTACATCCCTTGTTGGGTATTTGGCCCTCAAATGCGAGGACCTACTTACGCTTATATGTATACCGGCACTGGCCGATGGTTTCTTAAAAGAACTTTTAAAAATCGCGGAAAAAATATTGAGCTTCGTTAGAAGTTATTGTCGTATTGAGAAGTGCACTAGTAGTGGTAGTAGTAGTAGTAGGAATTCTTTAAAAACTAAACTCTGCAATAAGAAATTCTCTATAGCGTAAGGTTGAGTATATAAAGCAAGTTAGTCTTTTTCAATTGTGGCCATTAAGTACCTGTATCTATTACTTCTGCTTTATTTAGCTTGGCTGCGTTTAGGTATCTTGTTTTGATATCTTTCAGTACCGGACATCTTACTAAGAAGTGCTGCATATCTTGCACTAAAGTGCATTTATTTGGGAAAGCCACTAAGCTGCAAAAAGTCGGTAGATGTGCAATTTTTTGTACATATTTTTTTTTTAATTTTTCTTTAAATACTTTTTTTTTAAATTTTTTTTAACATATCAAGGGCTTGGGACTCCATTACTCACCAATCAGCATATTTTAAATAGATTTTTATTTTCCTTCAGAGTTATTGGTATTCAAAAGAATATTGCACTGTTCCATGTTTAGATATTTAGTCAATTCCTTTTGCATTTCTTATAAGAAGTTTTGCCAAGGTAGATATGCATGTATGCCCTGCCTAGAGCGACTGAAAGAAACTCTTCTCTATTATTCGATGCTTCATATGGGTCTCGTCAGCCTGACTACTTTATAAAAAAAACAAGATATTTTTAAATATGAAAATCTTATAAATCTTAAAACTTCAGTGCCTTTCTCTCATCTAAACAATGAATAAAGTAAGCTTTACTTACCGAGCAGTTTAAAATATTCCTAACTTAAAATTTCCATTTAAGTCATTTCGTTTTCTCAACTGTCTGTCAAAGAAAAAATTTGCAAGTTTCAAAGCTGTAGTAAATAAAAATTATCTAGCCTTTAAAGACATGCATCGGCCCTGGAGTTGAAAAAACATACCATTTAGCAGAGTACCATTTTTTCGCTTGAGTTAACTCCGGTCAAACTACAGCAATTCAACTCAATACCAACAGCTCGTTGTGTCTCCCCATTTTCACCTTTCAACAATGAAGCAAAATTAAAATATACCTATACGATTTTTTTTATATTATATTTTTATTTGCTTAAAAAATTTGCTTAAACTCTTTCATAATTTTATTAGGTTGGTAATGCAATTAAGTATTAAGGTAGGTAGGCGAAATGGTTGAGTGCCAGTCTGGTGCTTCCCAACTAGCACTAAAACGTCGTTTTGATAGTTAAGTTATTGGAATTGAAGAATTTTACTGGCGCGAACTGCTTGGATTGCCTAAAATATTCGAAAGAAAGGTTAATAAATATTTCTTTTAATTTTGTTTTAAAGCTGCTTATATAATAGTAGAAAAAGAATTCAATGCAAAGAGTATTAATACAGTAAAACCTGGTTAAGCACCCCACATAAAAATCTTAACTACCCGAGGCATTCAACCGAATCCGCTTAAGTAGCTCGAAAGGCTTAGAATACAACTTTCGACTCTGTTAAATGCAAGCAAACCAATTTGGAAAATTTATTAACAGCTTTCAAAAGTAGTTCAAGTAGTTCAATTTTAAAAATACATCAAGATATCTCTGCTCTTTCTTATATTCGTGTCAATTAGACGATTTCAAATGGAAGCGTGGATAAATAATAAGTCCGCTGAATTAGAATAGGAGAATAAAAAATTTTGGCATCAAAGCTATTAGTGAGGTATAGCGGATTAGGTACTTAAGTGAAAGGTTCAAGAGCCTTATACTAATTTTGTTTGAAATCACTTCAAATACCGAGTTCCACGGAAAGCATTACCCTATCTTTATAAGGTAAGGTGTGCAGTGAAGCGAGTAAGGTTCTTAGAATAAAAATTTTGTATGAAATTTTATGAAATATGCAGAGCTCCGCTAAAAGCAAGTATCTCAAAAGGTTGTGCAGTTAAGTGAGTATAAGTTTTAAATGAAATTTTATTTAAAGGTAATAAAAGTTTCACTAAAAGTTTGCATTTAAATGCGATGTGCAGTAAAGTGTAGTGCAGCGAAAAATGTTCTTCAAATAGAAATTTTGTATGCAATTTTGTGAAACATGTAGAGCTCCATTTCACTGTGATGCGCAGTTAAGTGAGTAAAAGCCTTAAATGAAATTTTTGAAACATAAAAGATATAATTTTGCTAAAAGTCGCTTGTATTAGATATAAAATATAGGCAGTGAAGATAGTAAGGCAGTTAAGCGAGTTAGACTAATTTTGTTTGATATTTTATAAAATATTTTGATTTTTTCTAAAAGTTTGTATTTAAATGAGATGTGCTGTTAAGCGAGTAAGTTATTTAAAGCGCTAATTTTGTATGAAATTTGATGAAACAAGTGGAATTCAGCTAAAAGTTCATATAAATTCACTGCGCACTAAAATGCAGTTAAATGAGTAAAGTAATAGGACTATGAATAAGTTCGTGCGGTTTTACAATAGATGGCGTAACTTGATTATTATTCCATCGATCCACATTTCCAAACATTCATTGGAGAGCTACTGTCGTAAGGCACAAACGTCAGTATAAGTTTTTTATTTGAAGCGTAAACAACAATATTTTTACCACACTTGAAAATGTCGAATTTCGTGCCAAATAATGTGTTTTTGCGGGGAATTGTTTAATATGAAGAAAAAAGCAGCCGAAAGTCATCGTATCTTGGTGGAAGTTTATGGTGAGCATGCTCTAGCTGAGCGAACGTGCCAGAAGTGGTTTGCACGCTTTAAAAGTGGTGATTTTGGCTTGGAAGACGAAGAACGCGAGGGTGCGCCGCCAAAGTTCATGGATACCGAATTGGAGGAATTGCTCGATCAAGATCCGGCTCAAACGCAAGAAGAGGTTGCAAAAACTTTGGGAGTTGATCAATCAACCATTTCCAAACGTTTAAAAGCCATGGGAATGATCCGAAAGGTAGGCCATTGGGTGCCGTATGAATTGAAGCCAAGAGACGTTGAACGCCGTTTTATGGCATGCGAACAACTGCTTCAACGGCACAAAAGAAAGGGTTTTTTGCATCGAATTGTGACTGGCGATGAAAAGTGGGTCCATTACGACAATCCAAAACGTCGGGCAACGTATGGATACCCTGGCCATGCTTCAACATCGACGTCGGCGCAGAATATTCATGGCCTGAAGGTTATGCTGTGTATCTGGTGGGACCAGCTGGGTGTTGTGTATTATGAGCTACTGAAACCGAATGAAACGATTACGGGGGATGTCTACCGACGACAATTGATGCGTTTGAGCCGAGCACTGCGAGAAAAACGGCCGCAATACGCCGATAGACACGACAAAGTTATTTTGCAACATGACAATGCTCGGCCACATGTTGCACAAGTGGTCAAAACATACTTAGAAACGCTCAAATGGGATGTCCTACCCCACCCGCCGTATAGTCCAGACCTTGCGCCATCCGATTACTATCTCTTCCGATCGATGCAACATGGCCTGGCTGACCAGCACTTCCGTAATTACGATGAAGTCAAAAAATGGATCGATTCGTGGATTGCGGCAAAACCGACCGAATTTTTCACAAAGGGAATCCGTGAATTGCCAGAAAGATGGGAAAAAGTAGTAGCAAGCGATGGACAATACTTTGAATATTAAATTTGTAACCATTTTACGTCAATAAAGTTTCAAATTTCGAAAAAAAACCGCACGAACTTATTCATAGTCCTATTACTTAAGGGAGATTTTTTTAAAAAGGTATACTCCGTTAAAAATCAGGTTTTTTACATAAAAATCTATATTTAATAAAGGCAGTTATGGAAGTACATCACTCAAAAAACTAATTTTGTGTGAAATTTTATGAAATATAATATGTAGATGTAAGGCTTCGTTAAAGGTTCCGCTTGCATATAAATGTGATGTGCACTAAAGTGCATTTAAAAGAGTAAAGTACTTAAAAGGCTAATTTTATATGAAATTAGTTAGAAAAATATTGAGCTACGTTAGAAGTTATGGTCTTATTGAGATGTGCATTAAAGTGCATTAGTTTGGGTAAGCCACTTAAGCGTAAAAGCTGGTAACTGCGAAATTTTTTTTTTTAATTTTAAAATATTTTTTTTTTTCAAATTTAAAAAAAAATTGTTAGATTTAAAAACAAAAATTTTTTTTTTATTTTTTAAGTAAGGTTTTTAACACATCAAGGGATTGGAACTCTAGTACTCACCAATCAGCATATTTTAAATAGATTTTTATTTCCTTTAAGATTTGTTGATATTTAAACAATATTGCATTGCTCCATGTTTCGAGTTTTAGTCAATTAAATATACTAAGCTAGCTAATTAAGCTTTGCTTAGGGAAAAAGGCATTCATGTTTAGAAAAAAATATATATTTATAATTCTATTAGCAAAATTCATAAAAAATTAAGCACTTTTGAAATGCTTCATAAATAGAAAAATCGAACTTTAGTGTCTCTTATATACATACATAGCTTTTCTCTTTATGAACAAGTCTGTAGACCTATCCATCTTACATCACTCTTGTGTAAAAAAAAAAAATATTTATAAAATATATATTTATTATTATATTTTTCGCGAAGATTACATTGAAATAGAAAAACAAATGTTTAATATGCCTTGTTTTTGTACTAGACAAAAAATATGAACAAACACAATTTTGTTAAAAAGCAACTCTAGAACTTGCAAAAAATTAAGACTCAGATATATGACAAAAAAACAAAAACAAATATATATGGTTTTGTTTGAAAAACTTAGTTCGTTTGAATCTAATAATTTATTAGAATAAAAGATTTTGTAAACTTTAGAGTTACCTACAAAAATTCACTCACTATCTTTCCATGTCTCTCTGTCAACTCAAAACTTACTTTTCCTACACTCAAACTGGTGTAATACAAAATTTAGTTATACACATCTACATGTATGAACACTTGCATACTTACATACATACATATGACTGTATATATGTGTACGTTTGGTTTTCTTCTTTTGTAATTGTATAAGTACATTTGTATGTATTTGCCGTTTATTTATTTGTCACTCACTTTTCTTTTCTTTTATTTTCCCACTTTTGTACGCTTTCCCCTCACCGCGTGTTTGTGTCCGCTACGATTAAACAAAAAAAATGTAATCCAAATAATGAAAAATTTTGAAATGCAAAATTATGTGCTAAAATTTTGCATCACAACAACAACTTCGAATTAACTAACAAACAAAAATCAACTCCACCCTGGACCACTGCAACGGGAATCCTGTAACATCTCACTCTCATCGCATTCGCCTAGCAGCTTATCAGTTACCGTAACCGCTTGGCGTCGCATTACCTCCGTAGAAGCGTTTCGTCGACGTCCAAATCATACAACGCGCCAACAAAAGCAACAACAACAACCTGCGGAAGTATTACAGGAACATAATTACCATAAAAAAGGCAACGCGCCTAATCAAGTGGCAGGTAAACGCAGTTCAGTTATCACTGTAGAGAATTTAGAAACAGATGATGAGCAGCAATGGAAAAGCGATAATACGGCATCTGCTTCCACGACTATGACAACATTGCATATTTAGGGTGGCGAAATTTGGGGACTAAAGGAGAAAAAATATTAATAAAAGTAAGCAAAAATTGAGACCAAAGGATGTAAAGGAGGTTGAAAGTGGGAGACAAAAAGAAGAACGGAAAGACCAACAACAAAGTGTTGTGCAGAAGCAAACAAAAAAGAAAAACACTTGTCAAATATAAATAAGCGCAGCTGTTTTTATAACTTTTGTGGTTGATAGTTAGAGGAATTGTTAGTAGTTACTAAAATATAGTCAGAGGGTATATATATGTGGCCAATATAAATGTTTTTAGCAAGAATTTGTAATAAGTGTGATTGTTAAATGTTTATTGTTGTATATCAAAAGCTTTATGGTTTATATTTTATATAAAAAAAAATTAAATTTTATATATCTAAATATGTAAATTTTTTTGTAGCTATACAGCTGTACTTAATTTAATTTTTTCTTTTGTGATTATTATTAAATTATATACTTAAGGCTATATTGATGAAAATATGCCACAGACGCTCGTCCACCGGAGTGAACGACAGCACTTGCCGACAAAGTCTCTCTCCCACAACAAATCCGGCACCGAATTTGCGCTCCTTTACATGGCAGCTGTAGTAGACGTCGCAAGGTCCTATGTTTTTCTTGCCTTGCCCCGTCCATAGCAATGATGTCAGCCTTTACTCTCACGAGGACATCAACCAGCCGGGCAGAGGCACCTTCCCCATTAAGGGACCGGACATTCCAGGTGTATGCCCTCAAATCATAGTCCTTAGTTCGTTCGCAGGGCTCGCCATCAGTAAAGGTAGTTCTCATCCGAGGCTTTGTTGCTGTTTTCATTGGGGGGGATTTTTAAGTGGCGGGTCCCAAACTCAGCGCACAACCAGCTATCCTGCAATGCCTCGCCTTCTCACGTTAGCTCACTCCCGAACAGGTGTTCGGAAGCTACCCAGAGGATACGTGGGTAATCCCGGACGTTGTGAGCTGCTTGTACCATATGCAGAAGAATCGTCCTGGCCACTCCCAAGTGAATGGCGGTCAGTAACTTTCCCCACTTGCGTGGACTTCTACTCATTGAACCATCCTCCTTTAGGCCAGTTTACCCAACTAATGAATGTGAGGGACGTTTGAAAAAACTCTGCAAAAAAAAACTACATGGATGTTTGGGACAAACATTTTTTATTTTTCGACACAGCCAAGGAGTCTTATAAGCTTAGACTTATACACTTTGTCTAACGCTGTTCTGAGTTAATACCTTATTTCTATTAATTTTGCGACCATAACCGCTGAGGCGTCATTTTTATCCGGATCCCAATCACTGACCATTGAAGCAAGCTAAATTTGCTTTACTAAACGAACCAAAAAACTATTTCTAACTTTAAAGTGCACTTTAGCGCTTTTCGTTTTCTCAAGTGTGTGATGAAGTGGCTGGTTTGCTAGTCTAATGCGAAAATCCAAATCTTTGTTCAACTATTGTATTTTAAAGGCTGGTAATGCCGGTGAGCAAAGTTGGTTGCGATAATTAATTTCAGTTTTCTTTACTTGACTTTAAACTTAACCACAAATTTTAAAGTGCACTTTAATTAATCTTTAATATAACAGGCCAAGCTTTAATAGCGCAAAAATATGTTTATTGGCATTTAAAAGTGAGCTCTAATGGTGGAGGTTAGTTGAGAAAGGGACTATTAAAGTATTTTGTAACTTTCTATTTAATTTTTATTTTTATTTTATTTATAAAGTCAGTTGTGATTTGTTCCTCAATGTGGGATAAAGTTTTTATAGCTGTTAATCCACACATCTACGTACCTTAAATGTATGACATTCCATTTACAAGTAAAAAAATAGCAGCTACAGATAATGATTTTTAAGTTGTAAGAGTTTCCAAAACCAACTTTAATGGAATTACAATTTTTTTACTTTTGGTTTTTTAGTTTTTATTCATGAGCAGCGAAAATGGTGACTTTAAGTCTTGGGTGGTTTAAGAACTTAACTTAGAAACGAATTAACGTCGCCATTAATTTATATTATATATATTTTTTTCTTTTAATGTTCATATTTGTACAAAAATATTCAAGTGAAATTGCACCAAAATTTTCTTAAATTTCATGAATTTATTCAAACCTACTTGTGTGCCATAAAATTAGCACATTTGCATATACAAATACAACATATATATAAATAAATAAATAAAAAATGTATAACAATACAAAAATAAGTAAAAGAACCAAACAAAAAAAATAATTAAAAATAAGAAATACAAAAATATTTATGATTTCACGAAATCGCTCCGATGCCGTCCTGAACTAATAAAAAAATTAAAAAAAAAAAAACAAAAAAACAATTAAAATCATGATAATATAAAATTATTCTATTCTATTTGGTTAACAAATTTTCTACAAAAAGAAAATATTTTTCAATAGGAAAAATTTTTCATAGAATCATAAAAACAAAGTCTTTGCAAAAATGTTCAACATTAAACTCTTTTCTGGTTGCCTGGTGCACTGCCTCTACCTGCCTCTACCAGCCTCTATTTTGTATGTGATTTTGTGTATGAAATAGTTGCCGTTTTCGATTCACGCTTTCTCTACTCATCAACCGACTTTGAGTTTAGTCGCTCGGCTCTCAAGCGATTTGCTTAGACCAGTGCTTCCAAACATAAGTAGGGATGGTTTTCTTTTTTAATATTTTGTATACTGTAGGCGCAATGCTTTGAAAGGCAATTAAGTGACTAACAGTTTAAGCGTCTGATGAGATCAAACCGGAACGCTTTGAAAAGCTTTACATATATCATTCTTGCAACAGTTTGTCAAAACGAAAATAATGCAGTGCTGCCAAATCATAAGCAAATACTGGATTCAAGGGATATTTTTTTGTTTTATTCACTACTCACTTGGGGTTGGTGAATCGAAATCAGCTATGTAGTATATTCGTGCTATTAAATTCAATATATTTCAGGAGCTCTAAGTAATTTTAGAAAGAATAGTTATTTTACTCCTTTACTATGCCAAATTTGCCCTCTTACTGACATTTGAATCACTAGGCTCCGAAACATAGAATAACATTTTTTAAATCTAATGGCAACTCTACAGTTTTAAATGCACCACTTTCTGGAAATTGACAAGGTTATGACCGAAAAAAAATGTATTCTGAATAATGTTAATTCTACTAAAAAAAAATTTTTTTTTGTCAAAATTTTACGAACATTTTTTTGTGCTAAATTGTGTAGGTTTTTGTCATAAAAATGTTTATATACGTACTCTGTTATAGTTGTGTGTATCTATTTTGAAATATATAAAAAAATTGGCATCAGCATCTCATTAAAAAATATTTTTACAATAACTGACATTCAAACCCTTGTGCCATCAGAACCCATGTTAAGTTTTGCAGCTTAAAAAATTTATTTAAACAATTTCTTGACTACAAATATGTATGGCAACCCTGATAAAATGTAATTTGTGGTAAACATTTCTCTGTTTCTTTCTTCCTGTATTTAAAACTTAGACTCCCATCGCTCGTTTGGGTATCTTTGGTACCTTAAAAAGGTATACAAAAAATGAGTGCAGACCACATCCTGCTCAGGTTTTGAAGTTTGTATTATCCAAGTTTATCCAGACTTAGTTTAGTTTTAAAAATAGTGAAGCACTTCAGTTAATTAAACTATATTTTGGTAAGCATTTAGAAAAGTTTAAAAAATGTTAGTAATCCCTTTTTAAATGTAATGAATTAAGTAATTAAGAATAACCAGTGACTCTCAGTGCTAATTCTTCTACTTCAAACCATATTTTTTATGGAAAATAATGCATGAATATATAATAAATTAATACAATACATTTTCAGTAATCAATTGTCCACCTAAGGCTTAAAGCACCAAAAGAAAAAATGAGAATGGCTCTTAACTTTTTTTCTGTAAAACTAAACAGAAACTACTGCAAAAAATTCGAATAAAGCAGAAAATAAACAAAAATAATAAGAATGAAATTTATTAAATTTAAATGTACCTAATTTTTTTACATAAAAGTTATTTCATAAAAAACGTATGTGTAAAATGAGTGTTTACTGTATTTCTAAGGCAATAAAAAGACGATAAGATGGGGAAAATAAAAATACAAATTTATAAGTGATTAACTACTAACTCTGCGTATAAAAGAACATCTAAAATATTACTCTAAGCTGTATGTAAATTTTTTCAAGGCAACAAAAGCATAAGCAAATATATACTAACTCTTTATATACACACACATATATACATAGATTTATGCTACATATACATAAGCATAAAATGAGGGTAACGAGGAAATCAGTGAAATTGTCAACTAAATCAATCAAATCAATTAATATTCAATGCTCACTCTATGACTTGCTCAACTTTTTTACAAAACTATTATATATTCGAAATTGTATAAGAATCGAGTGCAAAACTTGATAAGTACACACATACATACATAAGTATCGCTAAGGTTAGTAAATCTTTACACTGACAACGAAGTATCAACATATACATAGCACATAATATACAACTTAAATATTGTACATAGACATACTTTACATAAACATAACTGTGATAGTTAAAAATTTGATTGTAGTACACACCAGTGAAAGTTAAAAAAAAGGATACGTTGAGCCTAAAATTGTAACCTAGCAAGTTAATAGACCTCTTCTGCATTGCTCTCTTAGTATACAAAATATTTATGCATTTTCGATACAATTTTTTTATCTCAAGGCTATTTCCTCGAATTCTGCGGATAGAAAATAATCGTTTCGGTATTGAAAAGAAAAGAACACAAAGATAATCGGGAATTTTGCTTTCAAACCGAATTGGAATGTAGGGGATAAGATAAGATGGGGAAAATAAGAATACAAATTTATTGGAGGCCAGAATCAGCCTTATTGCGAACTCCATGTGAAAAAAACTCTACAAATAAATTACAATGTAATATAAAAAAATAAGGAAATTAAAAATTCTCATAAATTACACCATGCGACAAAAATGAACTTTTTTTGTTAACCTGGAACAATTTCATATGCACGTGAAACCACAGATAATAAAAATTGAGAAATTAAAAATTCTCATAAATTACACCATGCGACAAAAATGAACTGTTTTGTTACCCAGGAAAACTTTCATATGCACGTGAAACCACAGATAATAAAAATTAAGAAATTAAAAATTCTCATAAATTACACCATGCGACAAAAATGAACTGTTTTGTTACCCAGGAAAACTTTCATATGCACGTGAAACCACAGATAATAAAAATTGAGAAATTAAAAATTCTCATAAATTACACCATGCGACAAAAATGAACTGTTTTTGTTACCCAGAAAAAGTGGCATATGCATGTGAAACCACAGATTTTAAACACCTATAGTACTGCTATCTATTCAAAATTTTATTTTTCATCAATATAAGTTTTGAAAGGACTAAATTTTCAAAGAATTATTTTAAATACTTATACTCACTCTATGATATTAATATAAATATAAAATGGAAGTTGAAAAGTGACCCACAATTTTTTTTTATAGCCGGTTACCCCCTCCGTCGTTTGATATCCATACTAGTATCATGGAGTTTGTTGAAACCATATTTTTCTTTAATTTAGTTCTTTGAAACTTTAAGTTCCTTTAAAAAATTTAATTCATGGGAAAATGAGAAACTGAATATGCAGCATTCCTATATAAAATTTATGGTTTCACGTACATATGAAATGTGTTTAGGGTAACTAAAATAGTTGATTTTTTCGCACGGTGAATGTAATAAAATTTCCAATTTTTTGTTTTTTTTTGTTGCTTTGTATTATATTGTAGTTGATGTGAATAGTTTCTTCTCTGATAGTTCGCACTAAGATGGATTCAATACAAAAACAAGTAAAAATTGGGGAATTTATTTTTTTAGGCAATCGGGGTTATCGTGAATTGCATGTGAAAATATCATTCCCGTAAATTGAAATCCCAAAAAAAAAATAAAATAAAAATAGAAAAATAAATATAATATAAAATTAATAAATATAAATAATAAATAAATAATAAAACAAAAATTAAAACTAAAATAAATATAAAAAAATACACTAAAAAAATTAATAAAAATTTAAAAAACTTAACATGGGAAAATTTTTTCACATGTACTTCACGAGCTCATAAGCTCAAATGCAAGGTGACGCAAAATTAGTCATCCAATTTTGTCTCTGAATAACTATTGTCTGATGACTGTTATACGGCAGCTGTCTTGTTCGCAAGTGTCAAATATGACTGTTGGACGACGGAATTTGCAAGAATTATACATTTTCCAATAGCGTGACAAATTTTGCGCCACTTTGTATATATACAAATTTGTAAATATTCCACGTAAATAAATAATTCCCTAAAATTAATAAAATGAAACTGTATTCCCTTTAGCCCCTTCCATTCGAAAATTTCTAAGATATATTTTTTTTCTCAGAAATTACCGCAAATCGAAATGCAGAATTCAATTTACAATTATTGATCCATTATTAGCACTTCTTGTGGTTCAAATTTCATAGCTCCATTTTTAAAGACTTTTCATATGCTTATACATTATGTCTCAGAAGGCTTCAACTATCTCAATTCTAAATCTGTACTACAATAAAACTGCAGGATCTTCATGTCTATGCATTGGCAAAATTAAAAAAAAATTAAAGCGACTGATGTAGGGAGTGCGGCAAAGTATATTTGTGTAAACATTATTTGTCAGTTTTTCTGTTTCAATATGCTAATATTGTTGTTGCTGTAACAGTTTACGTTGCTTAATATTCGGATTGAACAAACCGAAAATGACAGGAGGAGTTTTCTGAGCAGATTCTGGGTTAGTTTTTTTCTGAAAATTTTTTTTCCTACAGGGTGGGCCATGTACAATTTGCTTTTTGAATCGGCTATAGAAAAAACTAATCAATATTTTTTCAAACCTTTTTTTTTATTATGAAGATTGCACATTGTCATTTATGAATATGAAAAATAATATCGTTCAAATGACTGCCACGACTGGCTTTACAGTAGGCCATTCGATCAACCCAAATTTTAAGCACATTTTCGATTGTTTGGGCTCCAATTTCTTGACTGGCAACTTCGATTTCGTGTTTTAAAGCATCAATCGTCTCTGGATGGTTCGCGTAGCGTTTGTCCTTAACGGCTCCCCACAAAAAATAGTCCAACGGGCTTAAAGCACAGCTCCGAGGCGGCCAATTGATATCGGAATTTCGGCTGATTATTCGGTTTTCAAAAACGGTAGCCAAAAGTTCGAGTGTAACTTTGGCAGTGTGATAAGTTGCACCGTCCTGTTGAAACCAAATGTCGCCCATGTCATCCTGTTCAATTTTTGGAAACAACTCTTTGAGCATGTCACGGTAACGCTCGCCATTTACTGTAACCGCGGCTCGTCGCTCATTTTCGAAAAAAAATGGCCCGATGATGCCGCCAGACCAAAAACCGCACCAAACAGTGACTCGTTGTGGATGCATTTGCTTCCCTACAGTAACGTGTGGATTTTCTGAGCCCCAAATCGGACAATTTTGCTTATTGACGTAGCCACCGATGTGAAAATCAGAAAAGAAGAAGAAGACTCACCACTTAGGAAATAGGTTTTCAATATTTCCCAATTTTGTTCAAGCGTATAGCGTCCCATTTCGTAAATGTCAAACCTTTAAGTAAATTATGAACACATCTGACATGTCATTTGTGTTACCATTCTCAAAAAAATAGGTGGTGCAAAAAGCAAACGCTATATGGCCCACCCTGTAGTTCACTCCTCTCGGGAGCATAGGACCTCGACAAGACTCCTCCATCGTACACGGTTCTGTGCTATTATTGTTTTTGCACCGTCCCATAAGATGTCGGCATCTGCTAGTTGGCGCAACATCGACCTTCTCCAAGTGTTTTTTGGTCGATCGCGACCTCTGCTCACTTGCGGATTCCAGTCCAGTGCCATTCTCGTGATGTTATCTGGTGGTTTTCTCAACGTGTGACCTATCCATCGCCACTTTCTCCGTTTGATTTGCCTAAAGATGGGTTCCTCATTCATTAATCTCCACATTGTGTCGTTACTTATGCTGTTTGGCCAGAATATTCTGTCAGAAATCAAAAAAATAAAAGTAACCAACGCAAGACATCCAGAAAATACTGCTTCCCAAATGGAGGGCTAGCGTTGAAATATTTGTAAAAATTGAAAATAAATTTTTGTTCCAAAATGTTATTGAGGCAAAGATCGGCTTTCGACCCAAATATTTCTAAAAATTCATAAAATAAAAATTCTTAATTAAAAAAAATAAACAGTTTTTTCAGAAAGTTGCTCAAGTAAAGGTCGTATCTTTGTTAATTCTCTAAATGGCGGTACCTTCCAAATATTTCTAAAGACTCTAAAAATAAAAGGAAAAATATATTCCAAATCCCCAGATGGCGGGATTGGAAAAATCGTTGGCATAAGCGTATTTCATCGAGAGGGGATTATTTTGAAGGGGATGAAATTGATTTACAAGAATAAATAAAGATTTTTCATTTTACAACCAAATTCACCTTACTTTTTGCCGACAGTAGTATATATAAGTATGGTATATGTGTGATCATTTAACTCTTATTTGGAGTACAGGGCGATGGCACGAGCTCCGAAAATTTCTAAAAACTTAAAAAGTGATGGAAGAAAAAATCGTTTTTTGTTCATCTTTAAGGAACTCTATTGTAGATGATCGAATGAGACTATTTAAGAGTTGGCTTGTGGGCTGACTTTGCTTATAAATATGAATGCTGATGTTACCTGGAACTAGCTTTCTTCCTAGTATCAACTTTTTTTAGTTCAAAAGTAGTAAAAGTGCGTATCGTTTCGCAATAGTTGGATCGCTCTGAGTCATACTGTATGTTTGTACCTTTATTTCGTAAAATTTATAATTAAAAACAAAATTATTTGGCAAATATTGTGAATATTAAGTTCAGAAAATACTTTTGCATAAAACGCACAAAAAAAGAAAGTAATAAAAACAGCATCACTAAGCAAATACTGTGACGTATTAGACGCAATTACATAGCATATACTTACATACACTGAAGCTATAGGGTTGTGAGCTTCTCAAAACTGAAGGAAAAAATCAAGAAAATTACATATGAATGAATGTGTGAGTTCTATATAAAAAAGCAACATAAAAAAAAAGAAACAATCTTTTTTTCATAAATTTACCCATACCATAATATATTATATGCCGCTATTTGTAACTAAACTACTTTATGAGAATATATGTATGTATGTGAGAAAAAATTTGTAAATGTTATATTCGTAAATGTTATATATTTCAGTAAAATTATTATGTTTTGATTTTATAATTAGCTATAATGATTAATATAAAGAGTTTCCAGTGAAAACTTAAGCGCTCAAATGTTTGTGTTTAGAAATTAAATAGCTCCCAAGCGAGATAATTTTTACATATAAATATAATATAAGTATATACCCGTGTATTTATAAGTAAAATATAACACCCAACTGAGAGTGGTATCCAAATCAATAGTGTATTTACCGACGTCTAACACGTGTAGCATCCACATGCCATGCCAATCAGAGTAGGTTTAGTTCAGGTATCTCCTCTCCGACTAGTGTTGAACAATGGAACATTTTCCTTGCTAGAATTCCACCATTTCTGCCTGAGAAATATTCTCCATGAGCAGCTTTTTCAAGTGAAAAATTCCCTCATATATCTTGCACTACCCGCTGAGGGAGATCTTAACTAAAAAAATTTGTTTTCTTGTCATTTTTATTGTTTCTACAATTTTTCATCGTTCAAGTGCTGCTGCAACTTGTTCCATCTTCTTCGTTTGTTTTTCATAACAATAAAACTCCATTCTCACTACTCGCTCTTGCCTTTATCCACTGCAATGGCATCACAAGAGAAGAATTTCATTTCTCGTTCAAGTTGGCCCTCTTACACGGGCAAAACCGTTCAGTCAAATATACTCTAACTACGCTTTGTTTCTCTCTGGAGTCATACTCGTAGGAAATAATAACAATTCTAACTGTTAGAAGCCTAATATAGTTAATATAGTAGTTGAAACTTAAGTACTTAAATATATTCGCTGAGGCTAAAGAGAAATGTGAGAAGTTTACTTAGAGGGATGTTAACAGTGCAGTTAGTCAGTTTCTTGTACTTTCTTTCCTTTAGGTATGGATAGATAAGGCGACTGTTATACATAGAACTGGAACCTCTTTTTGCAATATCCCGCACAGAGTATACGCGTACAAAGTTCAGTAGGTTTCTAATGGCTATCAAACCTTTTTAAAAAGTGTATACTTCGTTGTTGTTGTAGCAGCATAAGCATAAATATTCCCCATACATGTTTGGGGAGTGCTGGTGGAGTGACAGACCGTAGTCAGTCCTTACTACCATAGAATCGACTGCTGTGTGTGTGTCGGACCTAGACAGTGAAGGTTTAAATTGGCTTCAATAACTTTTACGTTTCGAAAAGTTTTATAAACTCCTCCTGTAGGCACATTGCCTATAAGCAGTCTCACGGTAGGCGAAAATGGGCAGAAATTTAACCAAAGTAGATGTGGTGGTGGTTCACTAATCTCCAGATAAATTTGGAGCCATCCGTTTCTATAGTTTTTGATCTTTCTTATTTTAAAAGTTCATAGAGTTGGTGGTTCAAACTTGAATTTTATTTTCTCTTCGAGACTAAAAAGTCATGTAATGTATACAAATCGTTTTTTTAGTTGAGGGTACACAAAATAGTCATCCAGAAAGTAGTTTTCTTTTGTTTGCTTAATCCCCCTTTATTGGTTATTTGACTGCGCTCCTCCTCTAATTTGTGGCGTGCGTTTTGATGTTATTCCACAAATTGAGGGATCTACAGTTTTACATTGTGAGGCGACTCGTATTAGAAAAAAAAATGTTTTCTATAATTTTTCTGTTTCGTGCGTACAGGGGGTTTCGAACTTGGGCACTACGGAGTGGTAACATGCAACAACTCATTCGGCTACGTGGGCCCCACTATATTTACATGAAAATCTGAACAAGTTCTAACAATTATTTAATCTCTGAAACAAAAGCCTGTCGAGTATTTCAGCGCTGCGGCTCAAAAAAGACGGACTCCGATCAAGTGAGCTGTGAGTTCTTCTAATCAGTTTCATATCACATGAACTTCTCTATATGTAGATATCTTTACTGCATATAGATCGCCTTTGGAAACACTTCAGTGTTCAAGTTACTATGATGGTTTTTCCAGCCTCTCAGATAAGATTCGATTTATTTGAGTCATCAATTTAGTTATGAATTGGGCGCGCGCCGTTTTTCACTGCTATTCCAGTCTCTATGCTTCCGAATGATGGTATGAGGAAGAAGAAATCTTGCAAGTATTTTTGAATGGGAGTTGTAGTTTATAAACAAACTTTGATCTCTATATGGATTTCTAAGTGTTTAGTTGAAAATGAAGATGTAATTTTTTATTTCCATTAATCTTGCAGAGGTGTCGCATGCAGGTGATTGCGCATTGAGGTTCATAGAAAGGACTTTAAAAAATAATAAAAAAAAAAATAAAAAGGTAAAAACTCTTTGATATCTAAACAAGCGAGTTGAAAGCATAAATTCTTGGAAGTAAAAATGCTCTCGCAAATTTTATTATTTGTAGTAGAGCTCTCAAATTTTTTCGCACACTTCCGAACAGTCCGGCCAAATGAGCAACGAGTACTCGCACAGCTGTTCAATGCTCATTACTAGAAAATTTTCGAGCATGGTTTCGAATATATCGAACTTTTTTGAGTAATTTGATCAATAATTTTGATTTATACTTTTTTTCAGTTTTCAAATTATGAACGAGTTTCGAGCGAGTAACGAGCTACTAGCGCTGCTTGATACCCGGATATCGGGGCTCTAATTTGCAGTCGCAAGCGAATTGTTAGAATTTCGCTTGAGTCCTTTTCGTGTGCAGAATAGCAGGTGAATTGTTAGAATTTCGCTTGAGTCCTTTTCGTGTGCAGAATAGCAGGTGATAGCGATTTCTCATGTAAGAATCCAGGTTGATCGAAAATTTTAAAATTGTCTTTGTCATAATATCCGAGCCTTTAAAAATTTTGAGCCATGTACGAATGTAGTTGTTAGCGAGCAACTCTCAGTTGTTAGTGAGTAACTCTCTCTCCACTTTGCCCACACTAATTTAATTGCAACCTAATTTAATTCCTAATTCCATCCCAATCTGTTTTGAATGCCAATTTATGTCAAGTAATATACTTATACATACATACGCGGTTATAGCTCTGCATATGTATGTGTATTTAGAATAATGATTCTATTAAAAGCAATCAATTCTAATCAAGTCTTCTCAACTGTGCTCAATTAGCGTACTGTCGCCTAGGTCAAGGGGTCTTCTAAACTTTATGCAAATATTTTATGAACTTTATATACAAACATACATATACAGTCATACGCATGTAGAAACATAATATTTTTGATCATGCATACCTACAGTGCATATAGTCACTGCAAACATTCCATGTACTTATACCGTAAATATATTTTGTACGTTTTTCTTGCTTTACTGCTGTCTACTATACCATTTTACACTAAATTATAAGTACTTTTTCTACTTTAATGATACTAATGTACTTAATTTTATGTACGCTATTATGTACCGACTTTGTGAGCAAATATAATTGCATAAATATATTTCGTAAAAGTTTTATGCCATGGCGAATTAAGTTTGCAATCAACGAATTGACATTTGTACCTCAATATGTTGTTAATTTTTACATACTTACAAACAGATATAAATATGTATTTTATTTACAATATTTGAGTAATATACGTACTTCCATTTATCTACATATGTACGATTATTTATTAACGTAAATGTGTATGAATTTACTTGAATAAGATTTAAGATTTTGTTAACAATAAAAGTAAAATATTTTTTTCGCTTTTGAATGTGCAAAACATGGATGTGTGTATTTTTGGGGAATTCTCAATGTCAAAATAAAAAGACAAACATAGAGGAAAATAAATAAATTAATAAATAAACAAAAATAAATAAATCGATATAAATAAAATAAAAAATAAATAAAAATAAATAAATAAAAATAAATAATAAAAATAAATCATTAAAAATAAAAATATAGAAATGAGTAAATAAAGATAAATAAATAAAACTACAAAAATTTAAAAAAATGAAAATATTCGAATAAAAGGAGAAAAAAATTGGCTAAATATTTATTGAAAGAAAATGGAAAAATGCATAAATTATAAATATGAATAAATTTGCATAGAAAATAAATAAAAAATAATAATAATATACTGGGCACTTCGATGGGGAAAATAGAGCCAAAATATTTTATAATAATAAAACAAAAAGTATATATATTATATATAAGTGTAATTATTTTTCTAATGAGAATACCCACGCATACTTCTTCGGTAGTTCTCATACACACTCCACGACAAAATGACGGCACATCAACATTTTGAATAGTTTTACTTTTTTATACATAAAACGTTGCATAATAAAATAATATAATTAATAAAAAATAAAAAATAAATTGAAGAAAATGCGATTTATAATTTTTGTTATAATTAACACAAATGTATTCAATTCTTGTAAAAAGTGCAAAAATAAGAATTTGTAATAAATTTTACATTTAACCAAATTTTAATATAAAAAGATTTATAAAAATATGAAATGGGAAATAAAATGGGGCAAATAAAAAAAGATTACAAAATTCTAATTATTTTTGAAAAATTACTATAAAAACAACTATCAAAAGATGAAATAAAAAATAAAGTGAGGAAAATAAAATTTACAATTTTTTTGCAATTAAAAGAGATTATAAGAGCCGAAGGTCCTGGCAGCCAGTGCTCCTATTCTCGTGTGAAAATAATTATATTATTATACCACGTTTGTAAATAAATAAAATAAATAAATAAAATAGATTATATATAGGGTGGGTCATGTAAAATTTACTTTTTGAATCGGCTATAAAAAAACAAAAATCAATATTTTTTCAAACTTTTTTTTTTATTTTGAAGATTGAACATTGTCATTTATGTTCGTGTTTTAAAGCATTAATCCCACAAAAAATAGTCCAACGGGCTTAAATCACAGCTCCGAGGCGGCCAATTGATATCAGAATTTCGGCTGATTATTCGGTTTTCAAAAACGGTAGCCAAAAGTTCGAGTGTAGCTTTGACAGTGTGACAAGTTGCACCGTCCTGTTGAAACCAAATGTCGTCCATGTCATCCTCTTCAATTTTTAGAAACAACTCGTTGAGCATGTCACGGTAACTCTCGCCATTTACTGTAACCGCGGCTCCTCGCTCATTTTCGAAAAAAATGGCCCGATGATGCCGCCAGACCAAAAACCGCACCAAACAGTAACTCGTCGTGGATGTATTTGCTTCTCTACAGTAACGTGTGGATTTTCTGAGCCCCAAATCCGAAAAGATGATTTTTCGGTAAAAATGCTCATCTTCGGTCAAACAATTTTCTACCCATTGAGCGAACCGAAAACGCATTGGATGTTCATTAGGCTTCAGTTCTTGCACCAATTGATCTTTGTAAGCCTTCATACCGAGGTCTTTATGCAAAATTCTCCTCAAAGAAGTGCGTGAAATGTTCAATTCTTGAGAACGATGACGAGTTGAGGTTGTGGGATGTTCACGCACATTTTCGGCTACAGCAGCAATGTTTTCTGGTGTACGCACTGTAGGAGCACGTTCACGTGTTGTTTTATTCATTAACGATCCACTTTAACGAACACGATTAACAAATTGATCCACAAACTGTCTTACTGGCAAATTTTTTTTTTGGAATTTTTTTTTCAAATTTCTCACAGTTTGAGTAGAAGATTCACCACTTGGCACGTACACCCTTTTTGGGTGTTTGGACGAGCTCCTCCTCCTATTTGTGGTGTGCGTCTTGATGTTGTTCCACAAATGGAGGGACCTACAGTTTTAAGCCGACTCCGAACGGCAAATATTTTTATGAGGAGCATTTTCAAGGCAGAAATACACTCGGACAACAGTTTGTGATAAAATACATATTTATAAAAAGGAATTTTTATTATTTTGAAAAAACAAAAAATATGTATTACAATTAAAATGAGGAAAATAAAATTTTTAATTTTTTTACAATTGAAATAGAATACATTTTTTAAAATATATAAAAATAACAATTTGCAATAAATTTTATATTAAACACAACTTTTATTGTTTTTGAAGGATTAAATTAAAATCAAAGAAATTATCCTGTAAAAAAATATGTGACGTATAAAATCAGGAAAATAAACTTTGTCATTTTTTTTAAATTAATACAAATTTATTGAATTTTCATTAAAAAATATAAAAACAATTTGCAATGCACTTTATATTTAACACAATTTTAATTGTTATTGAAAAGTTTAATCAACACCAAAGAAATTCATATAAAAAAATAACGTGACAAATAAAATGAAGAAAATACTTTTTATAATATTGTTTATAATTAATATAAAATTAATAATTTTTCAAAAAATAAAAAAATAAAAACACCCATTTGTAATAAATTTTATGTTTAATACAATTTTAATCATTTTTGAAAAATGTATTATATTTAAAAAATAATTAATGAAATTAATCTTACAACAGTTATAAAAATGAAATGAGTAAAATACCATTTACCTAAATACTTTTTTTCAATTAAAATAAAATCATTACATTTCTGAAAAATAACAACAGTTTGTAATAAATTTTGTATTGAACACAACTTCAAGTTTTTTGTTTTTAATTAAATTATTGTAAAATCAAAGAAATTAATATGACAAGAATTAAAAAGAATTTATGAGACAAGTAAAATAAAAAAGGACTGTTTATAATTTTTTTTATACAGGGTGGGCCAAATAAGATCTGCTAATCCATAGATCCAGGTCCATTGTTTGCCAAGCAGTATGCACAGTTGCTCCATATTCTTCAAACCACCGCAAAAAGTTTTCAATCAATGTTCTGTAAGAAGCTCCTGAAATCGATTTCGGCGTTTCATCCTCATTTTTGAAGAAATATGGACCGATAACTTTAGTGGCCATAGCACCGCTTGCCCTTGGATTTTCAGAGACCCACAATCTACAGTTTTGTTTGTTGACATAACCATTTAAATGGAAATGCGCTTCATCCAACATCAAAACAGTATTTAAAATATCAATTAGTGTGGCTAATTGTGTAAAACGAATATGGTATTGCAGTTGTTGTTGGTGGTCTTGCGGTAGGGTTCCATAATAAATTTCCAACAATTCAATTATAACCTACAAAAAGAGAAAAATAAATATGTCAAAAAATAAAAAAAGTTATTTGTGCTTAACATTAGTAGGTCTTATTTGGCCCACCCTGTATAATTAATATAAATATAAATATAAATATAAATATAAATATAAATATAAATATAAATATAAATATAAATATAAATATAAATATAAATATAAATATAAATATAAATATAAATATAAATATAAATATAAATATAAATATAAATATAAATATAAATATAAATATAAATATAAATATAAATATAAATATAAATATAAATATAAATATAAATATAAATATAAATATAAATATAAATATAAATATAAATATAAATATAAATATAAATATAAATATAAATATAAATATAAATGTAAATATAAATATAACTACAAATAATAAAAAATTTTAAAATAACTTTTTATAAAATCTTTACATAAAAATTATTTAATCAAGGCAAAAGTGATAATAAAAAAATTAAAATAATAAATTTTTTATAAAACTATTGTTTAAATTCGAATTATTGAATAACTTGACCAAACGCCGATTTTCTTTACTTTTGATATAATAATTTATATACTAAAAAGACAAAATGAAAAATAAAATGAAAAAAAAACATAGTAGTTTTCGAAAACGTAATGAAATATAATTGTGAAAAACTTCCGCATCTTTGCCCTCCCGTATTTAGAAAAAAAGTTTTAACCGTATAACTTATTTTAAAGATTTATCCCAGAGAAAGAAAGCAATGCGAATTGGATACAAAGAATATTTTCTCCTTTACAAATATCTACTTCGGTTTTTTCTTTTGTTTGATTTGTATAGAAAAATTTGAAAAACCGAACAGAGAATATTTTCTCGTTTACAAATATGAGCTTCGGTTTGGTTTTTCATTTGTTTGATTTGTATAGAAAAATTTGAAAAAACCGAAAATTGAAGAAAATAAAATTATTAGTTAAAAAACAAATTGGCTAAACATTTAAATGTACATATGTACATACATATAAGTAGATTTAAGTGAGGCATACATCTTTTGCTAGCTGTTTAGCCGAGCTTCTTCTCCTATATGTATGTGGTGTGCCTTTTGACGTTGTTGCACAAATGAACCCACAGTCATGTGTCGACTCCGAACGGCAGATGGCTTTCGATGAGTAACCGTTTCATCCACAAATATTCTCGGAAGTTTGCCTTTGGCTGCTGAGAGATGAGAGGCAATAGAAACAACTGTTTCTATCATTTGGTGTTTCATGTCCACCCGGGCTCTACCGAATGTTGTCCCACACAAACGCATTCGGCTACTGCGGTCGAAAAACTCGCATAGGAGCCTCATTTTCATTTTACCTCATCGGAGTACAGCTTTCTTATACGGGTATTTTCGACATCCAATACGTATACTCTCATTTCGCTCATCTTTTAGTGCCGATCGAGTCTACTTATAAGGGCACTCAGGTTTCACGCGCTCTAAATAACACTAACACAAATTTAACTTCTTATATATTTTCATATTTCCTTGCGCTGAGATTGCACTGATTTTTTAAAATGCGCGTTAATAGAATTTTTGTTGTTGTTTTTAGAAATTTACTAATGTAATATATTTGTAGGTATATGAGAAACTGATTTTTAAAAATTTGCGTTACAGAATATTTTTGTTTTTAAGAATCTACTAATGTTTTTATATAAAAAAAACGGCAACTGCAATTTGTTGTTTATTTAAATGTTTAGTTTTGCAACATATTTTTGAGCACGTTTGTGTAAATGTAGCCCCTTTACAATTTTAATTTTCATTTCTAGCTAAAAAGTTATGTTAGAATAAATTTTTGGAATGTTTTGCAATGTTTTATACAAATTATGTATGTAGCTACCTGTTGTTTGCACCAGCAAAACTTTTTTCTTAAAATTAGATCCACCAAGAAACTCAATAACACTAAAATTAACACCCACAATAACCAATAAGCAATAATTGACAATAAAAAGAATTTAAAAAACGTAAATACTTAAAAAAACAAACACAAAAATAAGAAATTTAAATATTCTAAAAAATTTGCAAATATTTTGGCATCATTGCAGCACAATGTATGCACTGGGATCGATAGTTCGGTGTAAGTAAATCAATAATTAAAAAAAAAAAATCAAAAAACCAAAAAAATCAAATGAGTAGCTAAATATACCAAAAAAAAAAGAAAACAAAAATTCAATCGAACACTTGACTGCACAATTCACTTTATTTCAATGGCGGTCATCTCACTTAATTACTGCTTATCAAATTGCACGCATTGGTAATCATTCCAAAATATGTCACAAATAAGACAACAACAACAACAACAACAAAACAACTCACTACCACCACTCAACACATTAAATGCTCAAATACTAAGAAAATACCCAAATTATCCAATTTTCAAATTAGCTGCATATGGAATGCAAGACTTCGTTGAAAAAAAGTGTACAATCAATGAGACAAAATGACACAGTAAATTGCTGCTGCAAGTGGACATTGTGAATTACCACACGACTCGGTTGACTGATTGACCATGAACGCACTAAATCTAACATAGAGTAAAAAGCGGCAAAAAAAATAAATAAATAAAATAAAAAATAAAACTACCAATAAGTGCAAGTGCACTGAATTGTATTAAATGAATGAATGAAAATGTCGCAAGTGAAGGCAATTACATATGCGATAGCGCAAACAAAACGCACCAGCGCATACATATGTATATGCTTCGATACTTTTTCTAGCCTTACATACACACATACATGAATGCATATGGGCACACTATTCTGGCAAATGGACGGTCAACTACTCTTCAGCTTAGTTTGTGTACATGTAGGTGTGTTTGTTGTAAATAACAGCACTGCTGTAGGGCACGTTCTCTCCCCTGGGAAGTCGCGATTGAAATCTGCATTTCTACAGCAAAACAACAATCAAGTGCATTGCAATCGTCAGCAATCTATCGCAGAGCCAATCATTGTTAACATAAATCAATAGACACACGTACATGCATACTTGCGTTTACGTATACGAGTATGCATACAAATCCACACACACATGCATTCATGTCTGTGAAAAAAACAGAGTAGATTTTTATTAAGATTGCTGGGGAGCTGCCTTGTGGAACATAAAAAAGCTTTCCGCTTAACAGTCTATCTAAAATGTATTTTGAAAAACACACACGCACATATACACACACAAATGCATATGGGCATATTTACATACAAGTCTGCATACCTTAATAGATATACCGGAAAATACCGTACAACATGAAAACAATGTAATTTAAAAATGCATTAGTGCAGTTAGTTCCCTTGAGATTTATTTTCGAAATTGTCCATTCTGTGAGTAGTTTAGTAGAGTAATTATTAAAATTTAGTATTTGCGTAAATTACTCATTTGATCCTTAAGGATTAGATACGAAGTATTTTAGTATATTTACTTTAGTCACATTTTATATTGTTGGTGTCGTTGCAAACACATTGTAGACTGTGTTGACAAAGTAAACGACCTTGTGATGCACCGTCTTTTATTTATGATATAATGAAAATATCTTTTTAAAGGCATGCCAAAGGCATGTGAGTGTGAAACGAGGGCAGCTCTGAATCTTTTCTTTATGAAATACCAGATCAGGACTGCGTTTTAAAATGCGTAATTTACAACAATAATAATGTGTTTTATTTACATATTGCGGAAGAAAAAATAATTAAAATTTAGGAAAGCAAAAATCGTTTTTAAGAAGTTATACTTGAAGATAATATTAGGCTTCTTTCTATCTGTGGCTAAAATATATATGTAGAATAAGGATCAGGCTTTTTGATGTCAAAGCAAGATACTGCTATTCCTTTGACCAACGCCAAGACTAACATTAAATGATATAATAAAATTTTATTATATCATAAATAGCTTAAATTAAAATAAAGGGTTTTTCAAAAGACACTTCTAGATGCTAATTTAAAATAAATTAAATTAATTAAACAGTATTATGATATACATTTTATTTTATTGGGTATGTTAATAAGTTTCCGCCCTCGTAAAAGAGCTATCGCTGCTGATACTATTTTTGTGTTCGCTGTAGTAATCTACTGGTGATTTGAAGGTGTATACGTGAGGTCTGGATCGCACTAGTTGACATTCGTTTGTAGCGTAAAGATCCTTTTTATCTGACTTCAAAAATGTCTACGTTCGTCCTGTAAAAAAAACAGCATTTGTGTGAAGTGATGCTTCGTTATTACCTTTTAATGAAAAGTGCAGCTGAAACGTGTCGTATATTGATCAATATTTACGGTAATCACGCTCCATCAAATACAACTTTTAAAAAGTGGTCTGGACGCTTCCAAAATGGCAATTTCGATGCTAGTGATAAAGATTGCGTAGGGGCACCGAAAAAATTCTAAGATACTCAACTATAACAATTATTGGATAAATACGTATGTCGAACCCTTAATGATATGTCTAAAGAGTTGGATGTTGACAGATCCAAGGTTTACCGATGTTTACACGCGATGGAAATGTTCCAGAAAGCAAGTGCCGCTGAGTGCCACATTAATTGAGGGAGAGGGATATCGAGAGACGTTTGGGGACGTGTGAGATGCTTCTTGAACGGCAGGATAGAAAATGTATTATGCATCATCTATTATGATAACCCTAAGCGTCGAAAATGTTGGGGTATGCCAGGTGAACCAGATCCAGCGATAACGAAAAAAAAATATTCATGCTTCAAAGATTATGTTGTGCATCTGGTGGGATCAGAAGGGTGTCATCTATTATGAATGACTGCAGTTAATGCGTTTGAATCGAGCTCTCAAAGAAAAGCGGCCGAAATGGAATGGTAGACATGACAAACTGATTTTGCTGCATGACAACGCCAAGCCGGACGCAGCTAAATCGGTACAGAAATATTTAGAGGGACTGAATCTGGAAATATTGACCCCCTTCCGTATTTCCCACATATTGCATCTTCGGATTACCACTCGCGGCTCACTTCTTACGAGAGCATCGGAAACTGGCTCAATGAATCGATCAAGTCAAAAGAACTCGAGTTTTTCGTCAGAGGAATCCGTATGCTGCCCGAAAGATGGAGTAAAGTTGTAGCTTCTAATGCCACATACTTCACATAATGTCATGTACCTGTATTATTTAATTGTTTAAATAATTTGTAACTTTGGCTAAGAAAGAACGGAAACTTATTGCCATATCCAATATTTTAAAATTTACGTCAAAATATTTTGGAAAATGTTGAGATTTACGTGAGCTGGATCGTTTCGAATATAAAATTAAAAATGGGGAATTTTATGTACTTTATAAATAATTTATTTTTTAATGGTTTTTCCAAAGAATCACCTCAGTAGATAGAAGAAGTTAAATTTAAAAGGTTTGCATAAAAATTAATTAGAGAGATTTTTTGAGATACTTTCAAATCGTTAGATCAATTAAATCTAAATATTTTTTTGAGATACTTTACCCAAGGTCTTAAAGTACAATAGATTTTATAATTCCGTTGGAAAACCGGTATCGATTTTTTTTTCTGTCCACCCTAATGCATTCCCATACTCACGTATGCTCGTTGTTGTTTTCACATATTTATACAAATACTGACTGATCGGCTGATAATTTAATTAATTATTCTTTATTAATTATGCGCTCTTTATGTCTGAACCTATGTATGTGCATATGTATACTATATGTATATCCTCATCTTAAATGTATTATTATGTTATAAAGACCAAACAAATCTTATGTTGCATTTATGTGTTTTCATGAGAAATGTGGGTATATATCCACGCAAGTCTAGTTGTTGGATTCTCTGTTAATTAATAGGTTTTTTAATTAATTGAAATATCTAAGTTTACATGAACTTCACAGTACGACCTTTAAAGAAACGGCGATGAAATGGAAGATACATCGGTCTATCGACATTAGGATGGTAGAACATTTTTTTCTTATTGATGCTATATTCTAAATTTTTGCTCTATAGCCAAAAAATCAGACACCTATTATTTTTACTTAATATTGTATTTACCCGTGCGCCAATGCTTTGAAAAATATCATTGAATTTCTCTAGAAAAAATGCACTTTTCCCTAAAATTGGTAGAAGATTTGGTAAATTTTTAAAGAAGCTATACATATAAACATTTTGTATAATGGTGCTCCACTGCGGGCTTAGATGGACGACGATTCAAATTTTGTTCACATTATATACATATTATACAAGGTGGCGCAAAATTAATCACCCTATCGAAGAATTCATAATTTGTTCAAATGGCCGTACGTCAATCATATTTCACACTCGTGAGCTAGACAGCTGCAGTATAAAAACAGGCAAGGAATGGAGCGCGTAAATGTCGAAATAAAGATTAACAATTCTAAAAAACTGTTTTATTTTTGCATTTCATATAAAGGGTAATTAAACACAAAATCGGATGATTAATTTTTTGCCACCTTATAATAATAATATTTTTTTTATTCCTCGATAGCAATAAACAAAAAATATTGTTTTTATTTAGTTGAAAGTTATTCAAAAACAAAATCGGATGATTAATTTTGTGCCACCTTATATGATACATATTTTTTTTTATTCTTCGATAGCAATAAACAAAAAATATTGTTTTTATTTAGAAAAAAGTTATTCGAAAATAAAATTGAATGATTAATTTTGCGCCACCTTGTACTGACAAATTGATATAATTTATTCTTCCTCTTTTGATACCCAAAAAAATATACTCCATACTTTATTCAAAAAAAAAATAATATTGTATAATATTAGAAACTTTTTTATAGGGACCTTCATTTTATGTTAGCTCCAGCCACCTGTGTACTTCGCAAAGTCCACCGGCATATTTTTGATTATACGCCTCCTATGGGGGATGACGAACGTGTAATTCTGCATCAGACGAAAGTTTGTTTGTTTGTTTTTTTTTTGTTTTTTTGTTAACAGAAAATATTGCTCTTTCACTTTCTTTTGCATACCAGTGGTGGTATTTTTGGTGGGGGCAGGAATCGTTCTGATAATAGAGTCACTCTTCGAAAACCCTTTCAGAGCTTACTTTTTTGCGCTAATGCCTTCTCTCAGTTTCAAAGGTTGAGTAGTTGATGCGTCTCTGATTTCTCCACTATTTACTAACACGAATTTCAATTTGTTTTCCCGAGCAGATGTGATGAAAAATGCTAGGTAATATTTCCAAAAGTGGTGTATGAAAATATCGTTGTAAAATATCTCCGAAAATTCACTTCTACTTGTTTTAGATTTTTTAAAGATGTTTTTTTAATTACACTATATTTTATAACAAAATCATAGATTTCATCTGCTGTAAATCCTTGAAAGCCCTAATATTACTCTCAAATACCATTCAAAATCTATAAAATATTTTACAAATAACTTCAAAAGCCACTCAACTAAATGTACAAAATATATGTTTTATATAATTTTAATGTTTTTTTTAGAAAATATATTTCACATTGAAAGTGCATGAGCAACCCTAAATAATAATTATAAATTTAATAATTAAAATATTTGCATGTGCAGGGTTTTAAAGAAATAAATATTTTTATGTGTAATTGGTGAGCTGATTTTCTTATTATTTTTACTAATTCATAATTAATCCACTTATGTTTTTAAAAAATATAATTATTTTTGTACTAATTTGCGTAGAACTGTTTGGAGTTAAAGTTGAAAAATTGCTTTCAATAGTCGAAGTAAATTTCTTTTATTTAAAAAGTAGAAATCTAGAATACCAGATTGTAAAGACAGTAAGTGACACCAAAAATCGTCTAGCTATTTTTGACAATGCATTTTTTATAAAGATGTTGTGCATATTTTAATAAAAGCAGCATAAATTAAAGCAGCAAAAGTCTGAAAAACTGATATAACAATCCCAAAAAACTATACAAATTTCTAACATTTTGGTAAAAATTTTGTGTCGAATTTTTTCGGGTATGCAGTTTTATATAATATGATTAAAATTCAAAGTTTTCTAGTGGTAGACGAAAGTTGAATGAACTGCAAAACTGCATATCCGAAAAATTAAAAAGGTATGGTTAAAGTTTTGGGATTTCTTATTAAATTTTTTATGTAAATTTGCCTCTTCGGAAGTTTTGTTTATTCTGCTTTTGTTAGAAGTTGAACAATATTTTTCTAATAAATTAACAAAACGTGCCCACTGTAAATGCCGTTAATTTTAAAAGTAGCATAAAATGTAAATTTTTAACATTTCTTCTTGGTATTTATGTAGTACACATGGATGATTCTTGAATAAGCACTGCAGAAGTTGCTCCAAAAATTAGTTTTAGATACTCAAATTGTAATAGCTGAATATTTTTGTTGCGTGAGTTGTTTAATTTGTTATCATCATAAGAAATTGTGAAAAAGTAAATTTTTTTTTTAATTTTTAATTCGCGTTTTCTCCGAAAGATGTTGCCACTAATTTGATGAAAAATGTATAAAAAAAATTAAAAAAAAAGAATTAAAAAAAAATTTAATTTAAAAACAAATTTTAATTTTTTAATAAAAAAAAAAATTAAAAAGTTTAAAACTAAAAAAAATAAAAATTAAATTTATTTTTATTATTAAAAACAAAAAGAATGCGAAAAAGGTTAAATTTGTTTTGGGAAAGCAACGCATCAAATATGCACTTCATATACACTAATAAAAATTGAATGATGTTTTTTGGTAACATTGGGTAAGCGTTTTTATTTTGCAGCAAGAAATTACGCCAAATTTGATGCCACAACAAAAATTTAAAAAAATATGATTTACAATTTTTGTTGAGTTAGTTTTAAAGAAATAAACAATTTGATATTATTGTACATTTTTCTAAGAAAAAATGGCTACTAATTCAATACCATGAAAAATGAACAAAAGCAAAACCTCGCCACTTATTTAATGCCATAACAAAAATTAAAAAACAGGTTTCAAATTTTCGGTTAGTTTTTTTAAGGAAATGTCACTAATTTCTTATCATAACAAAAATTTTAAAAATTTAATTCTATAAAAAAAAGAATAAAAAATTTTAATCACGTGTTTTTTAGAAATAAATGGCCACTAATTTCATACCATGAAAACTGAAAATAAGTAAAAACTGGTCACTATTTTGATACCAAAATAAAGAAAAAAATTAAAAAAGAAGTTATGTCGCGTGTTTTTCCCCAGAAAAATTATGCCACTGCAAAAATTAAAAAAAAAACATGGTTTAAAATTTTTGTGGAGTTTGTTTTAAAAAAATGCCAACAATTTGGTGTCATATTTTTTCTAAGAAAAAATAAAAAAATTTTCTAAAAAAAATGACTATTATTTTTTCAAAGAAAATATAAAAAAAGTTTCTAAATTTTTTTCTGCTAATTCGTAATTCGTAAGATAATTACTAATTCGTTCCTTAAAAAACGAAAAAAAAAAATTAATATATATTAATATTACGGAAAATTAAAAAAAAATTAGTGGCGTGTTCATAAGAAAAACTGGTCACTAAATGTATACCAAAACAAAAATTAAAAACAAAAAATAATGGTGCCAAATGCTTGATGATTTTGTTTTTAAGAAATACCACCAATTTTTTGATACTAACAAAAACTGAAAACCGATCCTATTTTATAAAAAAGAACTAAAAAATTTTAGTTACGAGTTTTTTGTTAACAAAAAATTACCACTAAAGCAAAAAAAAAATACAAAAAATTTAATTTAATAAAAAATAGTTTTTTCTTTTTTTTTGTGGCGTGTTCTTCAGAAAAAACTAACCATTATTTTGACACCAAGGCAAAAATAAAAAAAAATAATAGTTTCAAATTCTTGCTAATTTTTTTTTCAAGAAATAGCACCAATTTGGTATGAACAAAAATTAAAACAAAAATTTAATTGTATAAAACAGCGTTTTTTTAGCAAGAAATAGTCACTAATTGGATTCGAATTTATAAAAATTAAAAACAAAACAAAAATTATTTTATAAGGTAACGTTCAAAACATTTTTGTGGCATGTTCTTTCAAAAAAACGTTGTCACTCATTTGCTACCATTACAAAAATTTACAAAAACAAAACATCTCACATTTTCAGTTAGCTTTAAAAACTAAAAAAAAAAATGTTAACTTTAGTAAATAAGAATTAATTTTCTTGTCGAGCATATATTTAATTTGATACCATTACCAAAACTCAAAAAATAGAAAAGGACTTTAAATTGTTGGGAAGTTTTTTTTTAACAAAGAAATACCCACCGATTTGATACCATTACAAAAGGTGAGAAAAGAATTTTTCTAACCTTATTAAAAAATAGAGTAAATATCTCAAATTTTTTAATGAGTTTTTTTTCAATAGAAAACATTCCCACTATGCAACTTCTAAACTTACCGGCATGTATGTCTGAGTTTTATACCTAAAAATACATATATGTATGTAGTTAGATACAATTAGATTGCATTTATTTGATGTTTTGCTAAACCAAAAAACAAAAACAATATTGAAGAGCATTTATTAACCCATAATTTCCGGAAACGGTGTCACTTTTTGTTTGAAACACTTGAAACGAAAACGAATTACCTCAATTGGACACTATGGCTGACAATTCAAAATTAAATTGAAGTGTTTATTTATTGAAAATTAACCAAACCAACAGAAATAAAACAACCTGAAAACCTGATCAATTTTCCTTTTACTAACAAAAGCCTTGTTAATTTCGTAAACTTTTTTCCCTCACCATTTGTTTTACCACATAATCAACAACAATCAACTGCCCGCTTTATATTTTCAAAAATTTACGAAACTCCAAAATTTATCAAAAAAAAAAATAATAATAAAAAACAAACAACCACAGACTCAGTGAAACTGCGAGGCTGCTGCGTAGCGTCTTTACACGTCGTGCCAATACCAGAGTCGAAACGGAACTAGAATTGTCGCGTGAGTACAAATTCACTAAAACCTATGAAAAAATGAAAATAAAAATGTTTATGGTATACTCGTATGTGCAAAGTGACGCAGTGGGTCTGCGAAGGATGATAGGTGTACACTTGGTAATTTAGGATAGCCACAGAGGGAAACAAACATATACCCCTACTTATCCATATACATACACCTAAGTGTAAGTAATATGCAGGGGTGCGTGTGTAGCTGCTGGTAGACTGCTTGAATGGGGAAAAGTACTTAGTGCACAAATATAATAAAGATAACAAGCGTACAAATAATAAATAATTTGCAATAACAGACCAAACAGAAGGTACCAATAATATTCTGTAGTGAATGAAAACAAAAAAAAAAACGCAATAATGACAAGTAATAAAAGCAAAAAAAGCAAAAAAAGCAAAACAACGATAACAAGTAATAAATAAATATTCGATTAAAGAATTGACCCGTCAGCGTGATTGTGTAATTTTTTTTACGCGTTTCAGTATACTAAAACTACAAATGAAGAGGCTCCAAAATAAAATAAATATTTCAGTACTTTGAATTACGTTTTGCGTTTATTTTACAACTCGTTTTCGTTCAGAAACCTAAAATTATTTCGGAAACTAACTCTGAAATAAGTTATGACAATTACTTTTACCGGAACTAGTTTCGAAACTTCATTTTGAGGTTTAAGTGTTTTAATTATACTCAGCATACGATATCAGAACTTGATTTTGAGTTGAACCTGATACAATACTTTTTAAGTTCCATAGAACTTAATTTCGCGCCTATTTCGGAACTATACTTCATCTAAAGGGTGGTTAAGTTTCAAGGGCCGGTGTTGATTTTGAATAAAATAGAATTTTTTTAGGACAGTATTGTCATTTCTCTTTATTATGATAATATTGGTATGGCTCAATTACGTATGGAATAAAATATCAGACAAATGGCCGTCGCGGTCTCAGCGGCACACCTCCATCCAATGGTCCAAATTTCGATGACGCTAAGGCATAATTGAGGTTCTATGCCGTTAATGTGCCGAATTATCTCATCCTTTAGCTCTTGAATTGTTGCTGGCTTATCGACAAACACCTTTTCTTTCAAATAACCCCAAAGAAAGCGGTCCAACGGTGTCAAATCACATGATCTTGGCGACCAATTGACATCGCCGCGGCGTGAGATTATTCGGCCATCAAATTTTTCGCGCAAAAGAGCCATTGTTTCGTTAGCTGTGTGACAAGTGGCACGGTCCTGTTGAAACCACATATCTTCCACATCCATATCTTCCAATTCGGGCCATAAAAAGTTCGTTATCATCTCACGATAGCGAACACTATTCACAGTAACTGCCTGACCGGCCTCATTTTAGGAAATGATGCCGCCGGTCCATAAACCACACCAAACAGTCACTCTTTGTGGGTGCATTGGTTTTTCGGCAATCACTCTTGGATTATCATTCGCCCAAATGCGGCAATTCTGCTTATTGACGAATCCACTGAGGTGAAAATGTGCCTCATCACTGAAGATGATTTGCATTTTCATTTGATCGCCCGTTTTCATAATAATCCTGAATAACTTTAACACATTGCTCGATTGTTTATCTTTCCATGGTTCAAATTGAATTAACCTGAAATTGAAAAATGTCAAACGAAATGCAGAAAAAAACTTGATGTTTAGGTGTGGTTCACATATAACATCGACCCTTTATATTCGGCTTCGGATGACGTTAAAATACCCATACTCTAGGATTGTCAATTGCGTTTCACAATTAATTAAATATATTTCAAAACAGTCAGTTATAGCTCAAAATCTCTTAGGCGTATTTCAGAAGGTATTAAATGTACTTCGGAAATCATGAAAAATATTTCAGGGTTGTCAATTGTGTATCAGAATTCATTAAATATATTTCATAATAGCCAGTTCTGCCTCAGAATTCATTAGGTGTATGTCAGATACAGATAAAAGATACTTCAGAATAGTCAATTGTATTTCAGAACTCATTAAATATATTTCGGAATACTCAGTTATGCCTAAAAATCCATTGGACGTATTTCAGGAAGCATCAAAAGTATTTCAGAAAGCATAAAATATACTTGAGAGTTGTCAATTGTATATCAGATTTCATTAAATATATTTCAGAATAGCCAGTTATACCTCAAAATCCTTTAGGCGTATTTCAGAATCTATCAAATGTATTTCAAAAACCTTAAAACATACTTCAGAGTTATCAGTTGTATTTCGGAATGCGTAAATAAATAAAATAAAACCCGTATGACATATTTCAGAAAGTATTAAATATACTTTAGAAGATATCTAATGCACGCACTATTATTTTAAAAATTTAAAATATTTCCAAGTACATTTAACGTGTACGCTACTCATACTTGAAGAAATTGTAAAGAAAGCAAACGAAAGATGGCGTAATGAAGCCACCTGCAAAATCGGCCGTCAACTGTGGCCGGCTTTAAACGCACAAAATCTCTGCTAAGCCAAAATAAACACAGTCTTAGCACATTGATCTCAGTCATAACGGGGCACTGCCTAATAGGTAGACACGCCCAAAGGATGGGTGTGCAAACACATGACTTCTGTAGAAGTTGTCTAGATGAGGACGAGGAAGAGACAATCTCGCACCTACTGTGCCACTGTTCTGCTCTATCCAGACGCAGGTTTACTATTCTGGGTGAACAATTTTTTGATGAGTTGGAAGATCTCAGTTCTACAGAAGTCAGAGATATTTTGAAATTTTTGAAAAGCACACACTGGTTTTAGGAGAGATAGGGACAAGCTTCCCACGCGGCATCACAATGGGCTATGAGCCTGAGTGTGTCCCGCAGGACAACCGCTTCAACCTAACCTAACCTACACTTAACATCTTCTAAAGCAAATTTCATGCTCTCTGACGTACATTTGACACTTTCTGAAATATATTTAATACTTTCTGAAGTACATTTGACCTGTGCTAAGTATAGTTAACGCATTCTGAAGTATAGGTTAGTATAGTTAAAGATATTCGACACCGTAAAAAAATCTGCGGATACCTTCTTGGAATAGTTTTTGAATGTAGCTCGAAATTTAATTTAGACAAAATGTAAAATTAAGCAGAAGTTTCTTAATTATTCTCAAAATCCGGTTCGAATATCTTGCCTCTGTATTAAATGACTCTATTATAACATGACTCTGATACAAAGTAAGGGAAATAACACTGTGCAAACTGAAAATTTGAGCAAAATCGGTTTTAATAGGTGATTTTAATTAAGTTGAACATTAGTAGAAAATTAGCTAAACATTTATCTCAATTGTGCAGCAGTGAAAGGGAATATAATGAGGGTAAAATTTAGTAATTAGCCAGTTGATTGAAACTCAGCTTGTTTTGAAGGTTGTGCACACAGTTCAACTTCAATTCAATTTTTCATCTCACGGAAGTCTATCACAGTTCAAAAGTCAAGTCTACCGAGCAAATCAAAGACCAGATCCGTGTGACAAGTGATTTTGATGAAATGGCAGCATATGTATACATTTTCAGAAACAAGATGTGATTTATGATTTTTCTAGCATTTTAAATAAACTTCGATCTCTATAAGCCACCACAAAACAACATTCGAACACAACTTTTACTATTATTTATAAATTATTTATTTAGAGATATTTGTATATAATATTTCAGCAAACAAAAAGGATCTATGTATTTAAGTACATCCCTAATATTATCGATATTCTAGGAGCACAAGGTGCAAGATTGGTTCAATGAGATATCTTTGTTTCTACTCATATAGTGCACCCATCTTAATCACTTTGGTTTGTTTTTGCTTGTGTAACCATTTCATACACCACTAATGACCCTTTGCCGTGATTCTTTAAGCAGCCTTTCATGCCATGCAATGGCTGTGACATAGAAAGCACATGTTCATGGATTTTTTTCTCATAAATTATGCATTTATCAATTTCACTAACTACGATTATTAGTCAGCCAACCATTTACGAATGTTGCTAATTAGGGTTTTCCACTTCTGACTGCTTATAAAAACTCGCCTTCACTGTAGTTCACATTTCCAGACGGTTAATGTGTATGCCACTACCACAACTTTTACTAAGATTTCAGGAAAGTTGAAACAGCACAAAAGTGAAATAAATATAAACAGCAACGCAAGCGGTTTAGTATTTTTATTGAAACAAAATGTTTTCATTAAGTTTCCATTAAAATTATTTATAAAAAGGCCCCTTCCAACTCTCTTCTTCAAAGGCAACGCATTTTTTGTTTAGTTTTATGAATTCAGCAGTCGCTGTAGAGTGGTTTTGTGGCGCTATCGGCAATTTTTTCCATACCAGTAGTTGATAATGTATTTTTGTATGGTATTTAGTTGTACTAGTAGTTCTTAAACGAGAGAGGAATGGAAAAGTTACACCGAATCCTACACAAAGCCGGAATAGGGCAGACATACGTGTCTCCACTTCGAATAAGGCTGCTTTTAACAAGTAGGCTATTCTCTTCTTATTAAATACTGATATTAGTTATACTCGTTACTACTGCGAGTCTGATGCGAAGAGTTCTGGTGTCGAAGGTACATACTGGTATATACAAAAATAATTCATAAGCTCGTTGAGAATTGCTGGCATGCGAGAAATTCAAATGAATCAAAAGCATAAGTCACAAAAAGCTAGACTTAGAAAACTTTATATATCTCTGTTATTTCTGCAACCACTTCAGGTTCGAATAGCTAGAAGTTTTGCCTGCCTGTGCATAAAAACTTGGGTAAGGAAAAGCACAAAATGTGTGGAGAAATTGATTTATAAACTATATTAATATTTGAGAAAAGTTTCATGCGGCCTATTCAAACTTTAGTTGGTCATAAACATTTTAACGCAAATAAAGCAAAATAAATTTGAGTAAAATATAAGGAAAATATACATACATCGAACTCAAGAAAGGGAGGGGAAATTATACATTATATTCTACACAATTCAACAGAAAGCTGTTCAGCAGTTTTTACAATTATAATTAGTTCATCGAAATTCTTTTCTTATAGTTTTGAGTCATTTGCGTACAAGACCTTCATTGTAATCGAAAAAAAAAATTTATATCTTTAATCTTTCACTTTTCTCTTCGCTCTACAAAGAGTTAACACAGAAAGTCTAGTCGTTTGCTTATGAAGCTTCTTTTGAGTGAAAGCGTGTTAATATCAATGAGCTTTCTCTCGCCCAAAAAAGTTTTCATATGCAAACGTATAAAAGAGTGATACTGAAAGCTATTTGTGAAGTAAAAGCGAGGACAAAGCTTTCACTGACAGCGTGAAAAATGTATGCAGTTTTTCAGAGCCAAGAAAACGAAATACAAGCAATACCAAAAAACTTTATTTTCAGAAGGTAAAGTGACCATTATGCTTTGTAAATCTTGTAAAATTATAATATTTATTCACACTAAAAAACTAGGTGCGCAACTAAGTTCTCGCTATTTTTTTATGAAAATACAACTTTATTCTGAAAAAATAGTTAAAAGTGAGTCATCAAAAGTATTGCCCACCGCTGGCTATTACTTTTTCCCATCTTTTGAGGCTATCCACGGATCAAGCTATTTTTTGATGTCTTCATATGAATGGAACTGCTGGTCAGCTAGACCATGTGCCAATCGATCGGAACAGGTGATAATCGAACGGCGCAATATCTGGAGAATATGGTGGGTGGGGTAGCATTCCCCCTTTCAGTGTTTCCAGGTAGGTTTTAACGGGTTCGGCAACGTGAACACTTTTTCATGCCTCTCCGCGTATTGCGGCCGCTTCTAGCGCAGTGCTTGGCTCAGTTGCATCAATTGAAGTCGATACCGATCCCCAGTGATGGTCTCGCTTGGTTTTAATAGTTCATAATAAATAACACCAACTTGGTCCCACCAAATGCATAGCATAACCTTCGCGGCGTAGAAGCATGACCGGGCAGTCTCCATGACTTTCTTTTCGTTGGATTGCTGTAGTGAATCCATTTTTCATCACCCGTCACGATGCGATGAAGATAACCCTTCCTTTTTTGCCGCTGAAGCAGTTTTTCACAGGCGAAAAAACGACGTTCAACATCCCTTGGTGTTAACTCATAAGGAACCCAAGTCCCCGGTTTGTGAATCATTCCTAAAGCGTGCAATCGCTTGGAAATGGATGGGCAAGCTCTTCTTGCGTTTGACACGGATCCTCGTTGGGCAATGCGTCCAATCCAGCGTCTTCGAAGGTTTTTGGCCTTCCTTCACGCGGACGGTCGTCAACATTAAAGTCACCGTCTTTGAAGCGACGGAACCAATTGCGGCACGTTGTTTCACTTAAAGCAGCATCTCCATAAACTTTTTGTAGCTCTCGATGCGCTTCAGCCGCTGTTTTTTTTTCGAATGAAAGAGGAAAATCAACACTTCCCGCAAATGAGGATTATTTGGCACAAAATCAGACATTTTCACAAAACCAAAAGTATATGATACCAAAACAAAATCACTAATGTGTCGAAGCAGTTCGATTATCATATATCTAAGCTTGGTTTATGACGTTTAGGTTATGTTCGAATCGACTAACACACACTGCTGCCGGCAGCAATTGACAAACAGCGGGAACCTAGTTGCGCACCCAATATATTTTTTGATTCAATGCCAATTGTTATCGAAAAAAATTTAGAGGAGCCTAGATGAAGGAATTTGTATAAGATAGTTTAATTTTAACTTATGAGACTTAGTCGTTGTTCTCAGTCCCTATAAGGAAACTATTGAAAGTACATCGTCTTTGTTTTTAGAAAATTTAAAACAACTGAACTTTTAGTGTCACACAGAAAACTACACAAGTACCACATTAAAAATAATCTTATATCTCATAATCATTTTATCATAAGTTCACAATCAACATTAATCAAGGTCAAACATCGAAAGCACAAGACACTCCACTTGAATATAATATAACGATTTATAATATTTATAATTTGATTTAGTCGATTCCAAAGAATTTTTAAATAAAAACATAATTATCACATATTTTTTTTTACTATGAAAGCATCTATCTACTAAGTGAAAGCTCCACTTAATTTCAAATTGAAACAAAAAGTAGAAATAGTTTGGAAATAAAAAGTAAAAAAAAAAAATATTTGGTTTATGAAAGCTTAAATGAAGTAAAAGCTCCACTTCAATGCAAAACCAAACAAAAATCCAAAATAATAATTTAGTTATAGAAACTCAAACTAAGTGAGTGCTCCATTTAATTTCAATTCGAACTAAAAACCTGAAAAAAATATTTTGGTTATGAGAGCTTAAAATAAGTGAAAGCTCCACTTTATTTCAAATCGAAATAAAAGGCCAAATAGTAATTTAGTTATGAAAGCTCAAACTAAGCGAAAGCTCCACTTCATGACAAAACGTAACTAAAAGCCCAAAATAAAAACTTAGTTATAAAAGCTTAAACTAAGTCAAAGCTCCAATTGAATTCAAGTCGAACTGAAATCTAAAAATTATTTTTGTGTTTGTTGTTACATCTTCACTGAATTATGTTTACTGAGTAGTAACATTTTTTTGCGTACATTCTTATTATTAGTGGGAGCTTTAACTCAATGGAAGCTATACTAAATTTTAAGATAAATTATAACGTTTGAAATAATTAGAAATGAAGAAATCGATTTAAATTTATCTGTTCACATGTTAGAACCTGAATTTCGTATGCTTTTGAGAAATTTGATATTTCATGTGCTTGGAAATTGAATATAATCTTTTCGAAAGCTTACAAATTGCATGAAAATTTAATTGAAAATTTGAATTTTTTAACTTTAAAACTTTTTTAGAACCTAAATTTCGTTAGTTTCAAAGAAACTTGAATTTTTATGTTTTCGAAAATCAAATAAAACATTTTCGAACGCTTACAAATTTCATGAAAATTTAATTGAAAATTGGAATTTTTTAACTTTAAAACTTCTTTGGCATCACTTTATACTAATTAGAAAATATAATGAAAACAGTTACTGATATTTCTTTTATTTCTTCTCTCTCACTCTCTCTCTACCTTTAACCAAATACTTTTAGATGGCTACGCATTCTCACAAGAGGAAGGTGGTGCAGTTCCACAATCGGTCGTTATACGCGCATACGACACGAATTTACCGAAACCAGAGGGCAATTAAGCTAATACAGAGTATTTTGCATGCAATGCAAAAACAATTATGAAGCCTGGAAACAACTATGAAGCCTGAAAACGAAGTCAATGTGAAGCTGACTTCTCACTGGATTAGAAGTAAAAGTGGATTGAAATATATTTGAGGAATGTGTAGATAAAAGTGAAACAAAAGCAGGATTGTGGAAAGGATTTTCTTTAGCTAAATTCACGAATTAGGGGCGAATCGAAGCTAATGAACTATCTATAAAACTCTCTGAACAATAGCACGGAAATAATACAATAACACTTAAATAGCCAACCAGTGAACTCCATTGACTAAACGAAGCATTAAAAATAACATCAAACACAAAAAAAATAAAACGGAAATCGGATTTGATTCATCGTAAATAGTATGAAATTTAAATTTAATTTTAATTTAATAGTTTATTATAATATAAAATTATTAATAATTTACAATAGTATGAAATTTAAATTTAATTTCCAGCATGGCATAGAATTTCGAACAGTGTTTCAGGAATAAGATAAAAGATATTGCACACTTAGTTCCATGATTTTGCGGAATCCTCTACGACAACTATTTACTTTGGATCAAATTTTTTTTTTCATCTCAAAATTACAAACCATAAATGGCCAAAATCTTCAGAACCAAACTACAAGATTCGAGTACGAATATTAGGCGAAAAGTATGTTAGCGAAAAACCAATAAATTAACAAAAAAATTTACATTTTATTAACAAAAAAAACAAAGAAAACAATATTAATAATAAAAAAGTAACAATAACAAAAACAAAAATAATAACAAAAAAAAAAGAAAATAATAACAAAAACAAACAAATTTTTGGAGCTTTAAGTTTAATTGTAAAAAAAAAACTTTAAATTCTATTTACATAGACTAAGCCAAAGATGAAGAAAACTCATTGTATTTGTATAAAGCAAAATTATTGTAAAGTGAAAACGTCAGCTAATGAAGGCGACATTTAAAATGGCATTATTACTACTATTATTATTATTATGATCATTATTGTATGTATTATAAACTAATATTCAATACTCGACTTTTATTATTAACCTTAATATATAACTAGCCAATTGTTTTTTCTCTTAATTTGTGTATAGTAAATCTATTTGTAAAAGAACAAAAACATAATAAATCACACATAAAGACATATTTCATAAATTCATGCACTAATATTGGGCAAAATACATGCGAGTATGTAAAGAAGTGCTGACATGAGAAATGAAAATTTTTAAATCCAGCTTTCTAAAGATGTTTCAGTGTAGTGGGAAGAGGTAAACGGGGGTATAAATAGCAAATAAATAACAAATAAATATTAAATATAATATAAAATAAATTTTAAAATGAAATGTCAAAAAGAAAACTAAACAAGAAAAACCGTATGCATGAAGTGAAAAAAAAAAACGAATTCACCATCCGGCAATCGTATTCTGTAAGACGAAGCAACGACTCATCTGCTGCTGTGGCTCCGAATAGGTTAGCATAGCTTCAGGATGAAAAATAGAACATTCAAGTTTTGAATATATTTTTTGTTTATTATTTATTTATTTTGAAGAAGTCAAGAAAACATAATTTCAAAATAACTACTAAAACTAAAGAATAATGAAAATATTACATAATTAAATTACAAACAAACATTTAACTAACTAAAAGATTGAGTTCAACAGTACAGAAATTGTTTCTTAGAAACATGGAGAAATTTAGCAAGTTAGAATTGAAGATCTCATTAAAGTTACGAAGGACACGTTCAATAGAAGAAAAAGAAAGGAAGATCATTACGAAAAATTGTGGGAAGTATAAAAAATCAATAATTTGAAGCAGATGTGGGCAATCAATGTCACCTTTAAGGGGAAACGCCACTGTGAAGGGTAAAAAAATAGTCGATTTTTGGGAATTTTTTTATGTAAGTAGGAATGATTATTGGAGGATCGAAGAAAAGGCAATTTATTATTATATATATGTATTAAACTATGTCGATGTCAATTTTTATTAAATAATATTGAAAATTTACAAATTTATGTAAATAAAACGTAACGAGTTAAAAAAAATGACGTCATCTGGTGGCAGCGATACAGCAATGAATAATCATCTGAAATCAAAAAACCAAACATTTTATTAATCTACACAATAGTGGCTATCATTGTACGTAGTCGTTTTTTTTTTTTTTTGGTGATTTGAATTTCGATGTGTGTTTTTCACCATTTTTTTGATTTTCAACAGGCCCAAAAAAATAGTTATTTTCAAAATTTTAAAAATCGGCTACGTGCAACGATAGCCAATGCGATAACAAAAATTTTGAAAAAAGGAAAATTAAAATCGGTTCATTAGTCTTCGAGAAATCGTTGCCACCGTATCAAAAAAGTCGTTTCGAGAAAAACGCGTTTGAAATAAAGCGTCGTATCGTAAGCGCTACGGGGCCGAATCGACGGGCGCTCACTTAAGTGCAAATAGAATCGGGAATAAAGCGAATTTCGGTTTAAAATTTTTATCACATTTTCCTGAGTAGTTATATATACTAACAATTTATGCAAAAAAAAAATCGATTTTTTTTTAATTTTCACAGTGGCGTTCCACCTTAAAACATTACAAACAAACGAGAAAGCAAGGATCGTTTCAAACTAATTGGGCAATTTTGGGCAATTCAAGACACTTATTTTTTAATGATAATCCCTTTCAAATGTTGGCCGCAACTGCGCCATAATTCGGCCATCCTTAGACACCAATTTTCAATGGCTGGCTGGAGGACTTCGGTGGGTACCTCGTGAATAACTTTAGTATTGTTGGCTTCCAAAGCCTCAATCGAACATTTACACTTTACATCCCCACAAAAAAAAATTCCAAAGCTCTAATATGTAGGTGGTTTTCCTGGAGCTTAGGGCTCATTGAAGCGAATTTATTGCTACCAAAAATAAAGGTGTTTTGAATTCTGTCCGGCAGTGTAATGCCGCTGGCACACCTCAGCATTCCCATTTCTGCCGCGTGCAGCCTCAGCTCTAGTTTACGTGGTATAGCCCAGCACTCGGTTGCATATGTGGATGCCGGCTTTTGTAGATTTTAGCTTTTAATTTTTTTGGAATTTTCTTGTGTCACACAGGGCACCGGAGGCAACTCTTCATATTGAATTCGGTAAGCAATTTCTCATTTGAAGGTGCCATCTTCGCTGAAATGCGAGCCCAAGTATTTAAAGTCATAAACGGTTTTGGGGGGCGCGCTATTTATTGTAAGAGCTGGACTCTCACAACTCGATTGCTTCGATCTTTTCGCGACTTACTTGTAGCCCATTCAATTCAAAGACGGTAACCCACCGGGTGAGATTTTCTTGAAGGATGGCTTTGTCGCGTGTGAAAAAAGGCTACATCGTCAGCTTACAGCCGTGTCCAAGGGAACTTGCCTTGAATTTCACGCGTAAGGAAGTCCATCGCCAGAATAAAGAGAAGAGGGCTTACAGCTGATCCTTTATGTACACCTATATTAACGTTGAAGCTTTGGGTCAGCCCGTAGCCGAATGGGTTGGTGCGTGATCACCATTCGGAGGTCGTTGGTTCGAATCTCAGTGAAAGCAAAATTAATAAAAACATTTTTCTAATAGCGGTCGCCCTCGGCAGTCAATGGCAAACCTCCGAGTGTATTTCTGGCATGAAAAACCTCCTCATAAAAATATCTGCCGTTCGCAGTCGGCTTGAAACTGTAGGTCCCTCCATTTGTGGAACAACATCAAGACGCACACCACAAATAGGAGGAGGAGCTCGGTCAAACACCTAACAGAAGTGTACGCGCCAATTATTTATTTATTTTTAGTTACTTGATGGTAGGTGTCAATGAGGTGTTTAATGATGGTTTCCGGGATCAGGTGTTTTCTTAATGCCTCCCAAATGAGATCTCTAGGCACGCGGTCGAATGCCTTTTCGAGGCGAATACAGACTCCAAACAGATTTTCTTTATTTAGTTGGTGTTTTTCTATGACTGTATGAAGGATGTGGGATGCTATCGATTGCCACTCACGAAACCGAACTGGTGCGTGCGTCGAGAACTCGTTCCCATATTTGTAGCCAGTGCGACATAAGTTTTATTACGCGATAGTCTGAGCAGCACCTGGCATCGGCTTTGTTTTTGTAGAAAGAGATAAGATAGCTATTGCACCAAACTTCCGGAATACCCTCCGGTACCGTATAGGAATTATTCACTATTGAAATCTAGGCCTCACTTTTGAGATACCTTTTACGTATAAAATATGCAAAGATTTTCCTGCAATTACTTTTTTTTTACTTTATCCCAACCTTGTAAAAGCACTGTACTCTCAAACTTTTATTTTTCTGTACTCATATTATTTATGCTCTGGTTATCAGTGCTCATGGGACAATAAATCCGAGTATTCGATGCATTACAGAATTCCTTTATTCTATTCTCCAATTGAAAATTTTTCACATCTCTCTCTCAATGAATCACGAGTAAGTGAGCAATTTGGAATTGTTGAAAGAAAGAAAAATGTTTAATCTTCATCACAGCCTTAATTTGGCTTGGCATGAAAGCTATGAAAAACAATTTTTTTTTGTTGGAGCTGGCATTTTTTATATGGAGCCGCAGCAGTGTGCATCGTTTACACTTCGTGGAGTACGAGAAAATACCGTATACATCGTTGCTTGTGCCTATAATCACTTGAACAGAATTGCAGCGAACCGCGGGTAACAGATTGACGGGTTAAAACACATTTAAGGGCATGAAATTGCACAGAATTGCGGTGGGGACGGATTTCGTGCCGTAGGTTATTTTTACGGCGGCAAAATAATTTCTATTTTCTCCGACGGGTTGAAAAGTCAATTTGTTTATTCGCAAGCAAGCGCAGGCAAATAATATTCGATTTGTGCAAGAAAACCCGCAAAATATCAATAATTTAGAAATAAATTGTTTTTTTTTTTTTTGTAGCAAGAGCTTAAACGAGTTGCTACAAAAATATAGCAAACAAAAACATTTCACTATAAAATAAATTTTATTGTAATCACAAAATGTCAACTGAAAACCGTGCGGTCGCGATTGTGTTTAACCGACCGAATTTTCTGACGGAAGTGGATCAGCTGATCATCACCCCTCAACCCGTTGCCCGCCGTCTCAATTCTGCTCCGAGTCTAACTTTTCGCAATGATTTGCCTTTCTTCTTCTTTTCATACCTTTTATTTAGGCCAAAATGAGACGCACAACATATTTGAGTGGAGATTGATGATAATAATTGCTCAACTCCATCTGCCTTGTGTTCGCATGTAAACTCTCAGTTCTCGCAGCTATGCATGAAAATTCCGATTATAGACTATGTTACTACTTGGCGGCCGCCGTAGACGAATGGTTGGTGCGCGACTACAACTCGGAATTCACAGAGAGAACGTCGGTTCGAATCTCGGTGAAAGACCAAAATGTAGAAAATGTTTTTTCTAATATCGGTCGCCTCTCGGCAGGCAATGGCAAACCTCCGAGTGTATTTCTGCCATGAAAAAGCTCCTCATAAAAATATCTGTCGTTCGGAGTCGGCTTGATGCTGTAGGTCCCTCCATTTGTGGAACAACATCAAGACGCATATCACAAATAGGAGGAGGAGCTCGGTCAAACACCCAAAAAAGGTGTACGCGCCAATTATATATATATATATATATGTATATACTTTCAAGAGCTCCCTCCCTTTCATCTCCCATGCATCCGGAATCATCAGAGTTTAAAACCAGAATTGAGTGCGTCGATGGCTTATAAAATCGAGCTTGGCAAGCTGCTACAACAACAACAGTATACTTGATACTTCATGTTTTCTGAGGTCATCATCCTCGGTTACAGTACTTTGTCACTTTTATTGACCTATTCAGAGCTCCTAAGTTGCTTTGGTTTATTAGCAAGAAAATTTTAAACTATATTTTCATTTTTACTTTCAGATTACTATTGCTTTCCAATATTCTTGACAACATACTCGTACTCTGGTTTTTCTAGATATGCATTATGTTTTTTGTAATATAAAAATTTTAATATTTTTTTTTTTTTAATTTGGAGATATTAAATTAACTTTTAAATTAATAAAGTTTTTTATTATATGGAGATATTAAATTAAAAACAAAAAAATTATCAAAAAAACTTAGCACATTGGTACCTTACAATTAATTGAGTGCAGCTTACAAATTATAAAAAATACTGAAAACAATTAATATTAAAAATTTCATTAAGATAAGCTAACGCATAAATATGTATTCATTATATAAAACTTACATAGCTACAAAACGTACAACATGTATTTAGTATTATACACGAATATTTGGAAAATATACACACTTTTTGCGAAATTGCCACTTCAATGAAAAAAATTAATCCTACAAATAATAAATTATGCTTAGACGGAACCAAAAAAAGGACTTACATATAAAAACTATATGCGAAGCAGAAAATGCAGTAAAGTAGCTTTGATGTAAATTTATATCTCTAAATGTAAAGAAAAGCAGCGAAATTGTAAATTAAAAAGCAAAATTTAATAACTTATTGAATATTGAAAACACAAAAAATTTATACGCATGAATTTGCACGAACAAATCACCTTAGAAAGGCTTTAAACCTCAAATTTATGTTACTCTGACTTTTTGAATTTTTTGCAAATTGGTTTCATAAATGGGAAAATTAAATTTTTGGGAAAAAAAGATATGAAAAAGATGTATTGAAAGAGGCTAAAAAAATATTTAAAAAATTGTGTACGAATTTACAAGATTTTTTGTTGCGATTTGGGCCGCTATAACTTTTCGTTGTTTTTACTGAAAACCACATATTTTCATTTTATAAATCACAGTGACTAATTTAGTTGAAATGTATTGTAACTTCCTAAACAAAAGAAAAAACGTATTTTGGGAAAACAAAAAAAAAATAACATTAAAAAAAATAAATATTGATATAAAAAAAATATTGATATTAAAAAAAAATTGTTAATTAACATTTAATTATATTAATTAATTTTTTCATAACATTAAATTATGATAATTTAATAATTAATAATTAAACCTTTTTCGAATTTTTTGAACAAAAAAAAAATTAAAAAAATTGAAATTACAATGCAATAAAGAATTTCAAGGGCCGGTGTTAATTTTGAAGAAAATAGAAATTTTTTAGGAAATTTTTGTCATTTTTCCTTATTATGATAATATTGGTATGACTCAATTACGCATGGAACAAAACATCGGCCAAATAGCCGCCACAGCCTTGGCGGCACACCTCATCCGATGGTCCAAGTTTTCGATGACGCTGAGGCATAATTGAGATTCTATGCAGTTAATGTGTCGAATTATCTCATCCTTTAGCTCTTGAATTACTGCTGACTTATCGACGTACACCTTCTCTTTCAAATAACCCCAAAGAAGGAAGTCCAACGGTGTCAAACCACATGATCTTGGCGGCCAATTGACATCGCTGTGACATGAGATTATTCGGCCATCAAATTTTTCGCGCAAAAGAGCCATTGTTTCGTTAGCTGTGTGACAAGTGGCACCGTCCTGTTGAAACCACATATCGTCCACATCCATATCTTCCAATGCGGGCCATAAAAAGTTCGTTATCATCTCACGATAGCAAACACTATTCACAGTAACTACCTGACCGGCCTCATTTTAGAAAAAATACGGCCCAATGATGCCGCCGGTCCATAAACCGCACCAAACAGTCACTCTTTGTGGGTGCATTGGTTTCTCGGCAATCACTCTTAGATTATCATTCGCCCAAATGCGGCAATTCTGCTTATTGACGAATCCACTGAGGTGAAAATGTGCCTCATCACTGAAGATGATTTGCATTTTGATTTGAACGCCCGTTTTCATAATAATCCTGAATAACTTTAACGCATTGCTCGATTGTGAATCTTTCCATGATTCAAATTGAATTAGTCTGAAATTGAAAGATGTTAAATTAAATGCATAAAAAACTGGACGTTTAGGTGTAGTTCGCATTCAACATCGGCCCTTGAAATTTAACCACCCTTACGCATTTAAAAATTTTGGTTGCTATGATTTTTCGATTTTTCTAAACTCAAATTTTTACATTTCATAAATCAAATAACAATTAAAATGGATAAGAATTTCGTAATTAAAAAAATTTATTTAGGGCAAAAAAAACAAAAATATTTTCAAAAAGAAGTTTAATTAACAAAAATTGTGTGTGAGCTCATATGCGTTTTAGTTGCGATTTTGGTTGCTATGGTTTTTCAAGTTTTTTATTACATCTCACATTTTTACATTTCACAAATCAAAGAGCAATTTTGTTGAAATGGATAACTGTTTAATAAATAAAACAATATTTTGGGCAGAAGAAAAAATTAAAAAAAAGTATTGAAATAAAAACAAAAAAATGTTAATTCATTTACACGAGTTTTCGTTGCGATTTTGATTGTTATGATTTTTAGAAATTTTTACTGAAAATCATATTTTTACATTTTATAAATCACAATGGGTGATTTAGTGTGAGTAATTTTATTCATCAAAAATTAAACTTTTGCTAAATAAATATGAATTTTTACTAAATAATTTTAACTACAAAAAATTGTGTAAGCATTTTTTTTCATTTGCGATTTCAATTGCTATGATTTTTGGAATTTTTAGCAAGCAAAACGCAATTGAGCAATTTAGTTGAAAGGGACAACAATTTCATAAATAAAAATAATTAATTTGCTTGGAAAAAAATATTTAAAAAAAATTTCAATCACAAAAAATCCTGTGTAAACTCCTACGCTTTTTTGGTTTTAGGCAAAAACAAAGATTAAAAAGATTTTGGTTGCTATGGTTTTTGAAATTTCTTGTCAAAAATCATTAAAAATATTTATATAATATAAAGGTTATAAGGTGCGTTTCATAATCATACGACACCTTTGGTATACAATTTTTGAACTACCATAAGCTCGCTTCTACTTTCCGGAGTAGCTTTTATTTGCCGTCATATTAACAGTTATAGACTTCCATCAATTGTTTCTGGTGCGAAAACTCACTCTATTTTGTAGAACCCTAATCTTTTTCCAAGAAGCTGCACTTTTGCTAGTCTTTTCGGCGTTTCATAATGATAAAATACTAGTCGAAAATAAGCTTCTGAAGAGATAGAAGGTGCTGATTATTGTTTTTGGATGGCTTTAATTATAATTTTATTTAATTTAACCTAAAATGCCGAGGGGTTAAATATTATCACAAGCTGAGCGTGGAAGAATGTTGGCTACAAGGATTCAGGCTTGCCAATCAAATTAATTGCAAACAAAAAAAAAAAAAACGGGCAGAAGTCGTTGTGTTATCCGGAATTTTTTACGGAGTCCTGAGAATTACAACATTTTGAAGCCTGTTGGAAGAAATGTATCACTATGAAGTCGAGAACAGCGAGGAATCATAAGAAAAGCTTCTAACTCGACTAAGTCTTGCGCCAACTTGGCCACTGTTGTTTAAAATAAGGTTTCGAAAACAAGAGTTTGGCGCACATTACCGAAGTGCAATCATTTAAAATTATCAAAAATAAGAAAAGGACCCCACCCTTTGCCACTGCACATGCTGGCGCATCTTCAACAAACACCTAGACACCAACTGATAGGCAATAAGATATTTGGAATATTTTTAATGTTGCCCAATTTCATATTATTTCTTAAAAATATTATATTTTCGGATGAAAAAAAATGGAACCTTGATGAACCCGATGGTTTTTTAAATTATTTGCGCAAGAGCGCTATCTTATTTTTCAAGCACAACTTCGGTGGAGGTTCTGTTATGGTTTGAGGTGTACTTACATCGAAAACAACATTTGATATACAGTTTACATCATCGCGAATGAATAGTGGGGACTACAAAAAAGGGTTGAAAAATAAATATTATCCTTCCTTTTATTCAGGATAATTGGGAAGTGCCCTTCGTTTTTCAGCAAGACAATGCCAGAATCCACGTACGCTGGGAGAGAAGGCAGTATTTGATCGATTGTTCCATAGAAACTATGGACTGGCCCGCGTGTGCTCCGGATCCAAACCCAATAGAAAACATTTGGGGTATATTAGTCAAAGAGTTGAGTATATTAGTCAATCGCCAATTTGACAACACCAACGAGCTTAAAGCGGCAATTACGGCAGAATGGGATTCTCTAGATGTAAATTTACTTAAAAAGTAAAGTAAAAGTAAAAAGTAAATTAAAAAAAGCAGAATCGATACAAAACAGGTTGTTTTGTGTCGCTAAAGCAAATGGTGCTTCCAAAGAATACTAAAATATTCTAGACGACAGAAAAAAAAAATTCGCAAAAGGTATGCTTTTGTTAAACGATCACTTTAATTAAACAGTGTCGTATTATTTTCAAACGCCTGGAAATACGTTTTTGCTAAAAATTTTCTTTATATATTAAAAAATGTTTAAATTCGTTAATAAAATAGATAACTTTAACCTGAATCGATGTGTAAAATTTTTATTTTCCTCTGAAATCTATAATTTAAAATACTTTGAAAAATTAGGAGCGTCTTATGATTATGAAACGCACCTTATTTTAGAAATCAAAGAGTAATTTACCAGAAATTTCATAGCAAAAAATATAATTTATAAAAATAATTTTATAAAAAACTACAAATTAAAAAATACGTTTACTTGAAATATTGCAGCGACGTTTTCATAAAAATTTAAATACAGGCACTTATAAATACTATAAATATATAAGCATATACATGTGTGTACATAGATATTATTGTATTTATTTTTGTATTGCAAATTTTTACGAAAATGTTCATGTGCCGTATTTCAAAACTATTTTATTTTTTGCAAATTTTGTTTTTAAAATTTTAAATTAAATTTTTATGATTATTATTTATTGTGTTATATTATTATTAGGTCATTTATGGCTTAAACTCTTTTTTCTGTAATTTCTCTTGGAAGTCATTTTATAAGTTCGCTATTGCAAATTAATAAAAAAAAATATTAGGCTATCAATAAAACTTTAAATCTCGAATGCAAGTATAACATCAATTAAATACTTTATGCGAGCTTCGTAACTCGTTCTATAACTTGACTATCATTTTTCTAGTAGCGTAAAACTTTAATAAATGTATTTAAGGGAAGCAGAAAATATAAAAATTAGTAAAAAAAAGTTGGAAAAAATTAGCAATTTTTTTTTTAAATTTAATTTTAATCCAGTTTTCCAACAACAAAATTAAGGAAATACACAGTTTGGAAAAAATTGAGCAATTTTTGAAAACTTTAATTTCATTTCAAAGTTTTGTTGGAGTTGTAAAATACCCATACCGCGGTACAAAAGCAAGCAAGCGCACTCTCTTAATGAAATTAGGAGGAAAAATTATGAAAACCTTTGCTGGTGTATTTATTGTACAACAAACACATATACATACATACATACATACATACGTACATAACTATAGAAATAATTACACAAAATTTCTATATTATTTAAAAAATAAAGTATAACTTTATATGTATTATAAAGTATAAGCGTTTTATTTACTTTGATTTTTGGGAATAAAACAAGTTGATCAATAAAAAACAAAGTTACCAGGTGTATACCTATGAAATGAAACTTTTTTTCAATTTAAAACGTCTATTAATAAAAAACGATTACAAATTTAATCTTCAAAATAATAGCCATCGCTAGCGACACATTTTTCCCATCTCTCAGGCAATTTGTGGATGCCGCGCCAAAAAAGTTGGCCGTCTTTGGCCGCAAACCAATCATCGAGCCATTTTTTGGCTTCTTCGCGAGAATTGAAGCGCTGCTCGTAAAGTGCGTGGCCCATCGATAATCGGAAGGCGCCAGGTCTGGTGAGTAAGCCGCATGCAGCAGTGGTTCCCAATCATACGTCTCCACCAATTCCCAGGTCGCTCTTGTTCGATGTGGCGGTGCATTGTCATCAAGAAAAATTACTTTGTAACGCCGATCGGCATATTCTGGGCGTTTTCGGTGTAAAGCGCTGTTCAAATCGGCCAATTGTCGTTGGTAGCGTGCACCGTCAACTGTTTCACCTGGTTTTAATACCTCGTACCAAATCGTATCACGCTGATCCCAGAAAACATACAGCATTGCCTTGCGGTCGAAGCGATTTGGTTTGGCCGTTGTTTTTGTCTTGTGGTCGGGCGGACCATACGATCGTTTACGCTTGGGATTGGAGAAATACACCCACTTTTCATCACCCGTAACGAGTCGATGAAAAAAAGACTTACTTTTGAACCGGAAGAGCAGCATTTCACAAGTGGTTTCACGATGTCAGCAAATCGTAGTTTGAAGGCACGAAATTCGACATTTTTAAGAGCGACAAAAATGCATTGTTGTATGAAACGTAACACAATGAACTGATTATTGTTGACAAATGACAGACGAAAAAAACAAGCCATTTGGGAAGGTTCAAAAATACTCCTAGCGACCATGCGAGGGAACTTAAAATAAACGCTTAATTAGACTAAACGTAAAAAATAGTTCAAAAAATTAATACGACAAAGCCAGCGTGTGAGTAAAGACATGTCAAAATAAACTTCCAAATAAATATGTTATTTTCAGGTTTATTTTCAGCAAAGTAGGCCCATTGTGTAAGAAGTCAATTACAATTAAAATTTCCTTACGTTTTCTAAGAAAGTATGTCGAAAAATGCTAAAATATTAGCATGACAACGCATTCTCAGCACTCACACACAGGCGTGCGTTATCGAAAATCGAAGCCTATCCGCGTGTGCTGCTAGTCAAACCGAAAAATCACACGCGCAAACGCCCTGCATGAATACATCCGCATAACTCTCCCACTTTTAGAGCTACAAGCATGAAATTTAGAGCACTATTAGCTTAAGGGGGAACACCACTGTGGGGCGTCAAAAAATAGTCGATTTTTGGGAGTTTTTTTTGTAAGTAAGAAAAAAAATCGAAAGAACTTTTCAAGTGATATAGTGCACGTTTTAGGTCAAGACCAGTACAACACAAAACTGTGTTTAGAAAATTCAAAACACCTTCAAATTTTTTTATTTATTGTTAAAAAACCGATTTATGGTGTTTTTGATGAAGTAAAAATACATAACTAACCCATTTTTCAATTGATTTTTTATTTCAAAATGGCCTTGGGAAGGGGAGTGTATGTACGTTATGAATGTATATAGTTCTAAGATTGAACGATTGACGTTCAACAGAAATTTTCAATCACAAGCTCTGATTTGTGCAATTTTTCTACGTTTTTTTTTTGCAATGTGATGCAATTTTTTGGTCACTATTCTCCAACGGGCACCACAAATATATACATACATATTTTTAAACTTCAATAAAATGTGCTCGAATAAAGTTATTTTTTATCTTCATACATTGAAAACTGTAAAAGTTACGATTTTTTTTAAATAGGTTTTTTTCCAGATTTTTAAAAATCCAGCTGAACCGAAACTGCGAGAGAATACCGCATGACCGATAGTGCTTTACTGCTCATAATTTGCTGGTAAGCATGTACAATTTAATGAGTGTGAAAAATCATCACTCTTGAATGATCAAGACCTATTAAAACTTAGCATAAGTGCATTTAACCTAACCTAACCTAACCTTTCCTAAGTGTATTAAGTAAACATAAATCAGCATTTTTTAACAGTATTTTATATTCAAATTAGCCACTCTTGTATTAGATGGAAAAAACTCAGCTCAGGTTGCGTTTGATTCGTTCAGGTTAATGAAGTTTGGTTAGGTTGATTTTAGTTACGAATTTCCTGTAAGATTATGTTATTTTGTGTTATGCTAGGTAAGGATACGTCGCGTTTATTTGAAGATGTTTTGAATCGAGTACACATAGAAGTACAATGCAATCGGTTCAATTGTGTTACGTAGGGTTCTATTTAGTGAAATGAGATTAGGATAAGTTATTCAAGGTTACTTCGAGTTTGGATAGGTTGGCATTGCAAACTAATCAAAATGACTTCCCTTTGCAATGCAAAAAACAACACAATGGGTTCGATTGTCTCATATTGTGCACGGTTGGATTGATTTCGATAACATTAGGTTAGGTGAGGTTTAGTTAGGTAATACTACGTCCGGGTAAGTCAGAAAATTGCGTTACTTTTTGCATTACTTTTTTTTGACGTTATAATATTCTTCTACGGTCTCTGTTCAACTCGAGAATGTTCTGTTTTTATTTTATTTCTACAAAAAAGTTGTTCACTTGGAAAATTTCTTATCAATTTTGATGAAATAATGCTTGCTAGATTCGGAATGGACACAGGTATGAGTAAATATACTTAATTCTATAGGTATTTCGCGAAAAATAACGGAGAACCGCATTAAATTTGCAAATATGAAAGTAGTGAACAAAACTTTCAGTTTATTGGTTTTTGTGTTATACAAAAAAAATCTGTTATTTTGATTGATTTTTTAAATTAAATGCTTCTTACATTCGGAATAGACACAGTTATAAGACTTTCTACTAATAAATAAACCTTTCATTTCATTATTATCGACAACATCTAGTTAAACTCGCAAAAATTGGAAAAATTGACTGCAATTTAAGTTTTGTGTTGAAAAATCAGTGGTTATTTTTGCTTAGCGTGAAAAATAAAAGACATACGACAGAAGGACTAACATTAACCTCAACAAAACTGTTTCATGATTGGAAATCGGATCAAATGCAGACGAGCTACGAATTTTTAAGTGTCGGAAAACACCCAAAATCGGGTTTTTAACGATAAATAAAAAATTTTAAGGTGTTAAAAAATGTTTGAACACGGTTCCGCGTTGTTCTCGGCTAGATCTACAGTGCTCATCATGCCACTTCAAAAGTTTTGATTCACTGTAGCACCGTGTTATTCGAGGATCGGACAAAAGGCAATTTATTATATATGTATTAAACTATGTTTATGTAAATTTTTATTAAAAAATATTGAAAATTGACAAATTTATGTAAATAAACGTAACAAGTTAAAAAAAATGACGTCATCTGGTGACAGCGATACAGCAATGAATAATCATTTGAAATCAGAAACCCAAACATTTTATTAATCTACACAATAGTAGCTATCGTTGTACGTAGCCTAATATATATATATATATATATGTTTTTTTTTTTGACAAAATGGTGGTGATTTGAATTTCGATGTGTGTTTTCACCATTTTTTTGATTTTCAACAGGCCCAAAACAATAGTTATTTTCAAAATTTTGAAAATCGGCTACGTACAACGATAGCCAATGCGATAACAAAAATTTTGAAAAAAGGAAAATTAAAATCGGTTCATTAGTCTTCGAGAAATCGTTGCCACCGTATCAAAAAAAAAGTCGTTTCGAAAAAAACGCGTTTGAAATAAAGCATCGCATCGTAAGCTACGGGGCCGAACCGTCAGGCGCTCACTTAAGTGCACATAGAATCGGGAATAAAACGAATTTCGCTTTAAAATTTTTCCCACATTTTCTTGAGTAGTTTTACTAGCAATTTATACAAAAACAAAAAATCGATTTTTTTGAATTTTCACAGTGGCGTTCCCCCTTAAAGTTTTTATTTCAAATAATTTAAGTTTCTCAATTTGAGGCGTAAGAAAAAAGCAATTAATATAGTAAACCAAAACTACAGGGTGGCTGATGAATTTTGCTACATTAAGAAACTCAAATAACTTTTTTTTTAGTGTACGGAATTCATTTATTTTTTTTCAAGTTGAAGGTCATTAAATTTTATTAAATGTAGTTTAACTAGTTTAAAAAATAATTGAATTTAATGCCCCCCATGCTCGTTGACACAAGTGCGGCATCTTAGTAAAAAGTTGTTCATTGCTGCTTTGAGAGTTGCGACAGGAATAGCCGCAATTGTTGCCCGAATGGATTGTTTTAGTTCATCCAAATTTATTGGCTTTGTTTTATAAACTTCTTGTTTACATAAACCCCACAAGAAAAAGTCAGGTGCAGTAAGGTCAGGCGACCTAGGGGCCAACGAAATTCGGAGTTTCTTGAAATCAGTTTATTGGGAAATTTTCGTCGCAACTCTGTCATAACAGTCTGGGCTATGTGAGACGTTGCCCCATCTTGTTGAAACCACACAGAGTTGAAAGGAATTCTCTTTCGGCGTAGTTCTGGATAGAAAAATTCTTTCAGCATTTTCAAATAACGGTCTCCAGTAACCGTAACGGTGTGACCATTTTCTTCAAAAAAATAAGGCCCGACAATACAGCGCGAAGAAACCGCACACCACACTGTCACGCGAAGAGGACGCAATTCCGTCTCGTGGAGTATCTGTGGGTTAGAAGTACTCCATATTCGACAATTTTGTTTGTTCACATTGCCGTTTAAATCGAAATGGGCCTCATCAGACATGAAAAGGCAGTTTAACATGTTTTGGTCTTCTTCCACCATTTGCAGGATCTTCTGGCAAAATTCCAAGCGAATCGGCAAGTCTGCTGCATTCAGTTTGTTAACCATTTGAATTTTGTAGGGAAATAAGTCTAAATCTTTGTGCATTATTGCTTGCAAAGACTGTCGGCTGACACCAAGTTGAGCAGATAAGCTTCTTGTTGAAACCCTTGGATTGCTTTGTATAGCTGCAGCTACAGCAGCGATCGTTTCCTCCGTCCGAACTGGTGGGTTTCGATGATAAGGCCTTCTTGCGACTGTTCCTTGCTCAGCAAAATTATTCACCAGTCTCATTATGGTCCATCTGCTCGGGGGATCGCCGCCAAACATCCGCCTGTACTCTCTCTGTACCAAAACTACGGACTCCAGTGCGTGATAGCGGCGGACTATCCAAATTCTTGTTTGCGTGTCCCAGTTATCCATTTTAATAAATTTTAAAGATCAATCTGCAAATTAAAACAAAAATGGAACAGATAACTTAAAAAGAAAAAAAGTGATTCAATTTTTTTTTGGTAGCGGCTTTCATCAGCCACCCTGTATTTGTAGGATGTCATGTCAGCTCTATTACCCATATTTAAAAAAATAATACTTCTATTACTATAATTTGGATTGACATGAAATCAGCGAAGAGATAAAAATATGAGGAATCGAATAAAAGACTTTATTTGCAGTTGCTATTTACTCACGGCTTAAAACTGTAGGCTGATCCATTGGTAGAACAACATAAAGAGGCGCAACACGAATAGGAGGAGCTCGGCAAAACACACAAAAAGGGGATAAGCGCGCATTATTTACATATTTATATATCTATATTTACTAAAATTCGCTTCAAAGTTAACATTTTGCAACCTGTATAACCTTTCCGACTTTGTCTGATTGCATTACCCTCTCTGTCCACTAGTTTTTAGAGGTATTTGAAACAGGAGACTGATTCATATTATTTTGTGAGAAGCAGGTTTGAAACTTGCATATGTATAGTAAATACGAGTTTGAAACTGATAAAAAAACTGTGATCCAAAATGACAGGAATTGATGCAACTGTTAAATAGTACGCTTTTTGTGTTTCGAAAATTTTCTATAAAAATCTTAGTGCTGAAAGCCGATCACATGAAGAATCAAATATATATAGATTTCATAGAAGTTTGTTGGCAAAAATTTGTCGAACAAGTTACAAGAGAAGTGATAAAGTTATTTTCATCACTGCCCTAGCTGAAGTGTTTTATGTATAAAATTGAAGTCTATCTTCAGGGGCTACTTCTAAAGAGGTAAGCGCAACTGCTGAAAATCGCTAAACCCCACTCACTCTGCCTGCATCAAAGCAAATAATTTACGCAGCTTTACAGTTGCACATGCACTAAATGTGCACGTATGTGTGTAGCTCAAAGCTTTTCATTTGAAATAAAGAACGTTTTGCAAATATTTAAAAAATAAAAATAAAATTTAGAAAAAACTGATAAGTTAATATAGTCGGATTTTTTTTTTTTTTTTGTTTTTATAAAATTTTACTGAAATTTTCTAAAAAAAATTTTCATGCAGTTACTTTTTGCTGGTTTGCGTCTTAGCTTTCACTTGAGTGGTATTGAGCTCTGTCGTAAAACTATTGCAAGCAGCTTGTAGCTGAGTTCTACACCTACGAAACGTGTTTACTGATACACACAGGGCCAATGTGAGAAAATACGAATTTATATTTCACATACTACATAATATGCGTGCAATGTACGTGCAGAAGAAATGGAGGCAAAGGCTAAGGCTAAAACTCCGATGGCTGGATGGCGTAGATCGGGACACTGAACTATTTGGTATACGTTTTTGAAGAACTCAAGGGAGGGATAAATGGAAATGGAGACAAATGTTTCAGCAAACCAAGATACGGACCAGGTTGTTGAGCTAATAATGATGATGGTACTGATATACAATTAAGTTAACAGTCTTGTTTTTGCATGAGGCTGCGCCACGATCTTATCAGCATTAAAGGATGCATATAGAGCCCACGAAAAAATTACAGCACCTCAACATTTTGACAAGTTTTGCCTATTTATGTATCTATTATTCTATTTCGCCGTGGCCCAATGGGTTGGTGCGTGACTACCATTCGCAATTCACAGAGAGAACGTCGGTTCGAATCTCGGGAAAACACCAAAATTAAGAAAAAGATTTTTCTAATAGCGGTTGCCCCTCGGCAGGCAATGGCAAACCTTCGAGTGTATTTCTGCCATGAAAAAGCTCCCCATAAAAAATAACTGCCGTTCGGAATCGGCTTAAAACTGTAGGTCCCCCCATTTGTGGAACAACATCAAGACGCACACCTCAAATAGGAGGAGGAGCTCGGCCAAACACCCAAAAAGGGTGTACGCGCCAATTATATATGTATATATATATTATTCAATTTGAATTTATTCTGAAAAAATGGTTACAAGTGAATCGTTGGAAGTATTGCCCACCGCTGGCTACTACTTTTTCCCATCTTTCTGGTAGATCTCGTATATCGCCGTGGTAAAACCAGAGAATGGTAAAACTGTTCATCTTTTGAGGCCATCCACGGTTCAACTAACTTTTGATGTCTTCATATGAATGGAACTGCTGGTCAGGTAGACCGTGTGCCATCGATCGGAGCAGGTGATAATAGAACGGCGCAATATCTGGAGAATATGGCGGGTGGGGTAGGATTTCCCCTTTCAGTGTTTCCAGGTAGGTTTTAACGGGTTTGGCAACGTGAGGCCGATCATTGTCATACTGTAGAATCACTTTTTCATGCCTCTCCGCGTATTGCGGCCGCTTCTCGCGCAGTGCTCGGCTCAGTTGCATCAATTGAAATCGATACCGATCCCCAGTGATGGTCTCGCTTGGTTTTAACAGTTCATAATAAATAACACTAACTTGGTCCCAGCAAATGCATAGCATAACCTTCGCGACGTAGAAGCATGACCGGGCAGTCTCCATGACTTTCTTTTCTTTGAATTGCTGTAGTGAACCATTTTGTGAATCCATTTTTCATCACCCGTCACGATGCGATGAAGATAACCCTTCCTTTTTTGCCGCTGAAGCAGTTTTTCACAGGCGAAAAAACGACGTTCAACATCCATTTGTTTCAACTCATAAGGAACCCAAGTCCCCTGTTTCTAAATCATTCCCAAAGTATGCAATCGCTTGGAAATGAATTGGCGGGTAACTCCAAATACGGAAGCAAGCTCTTCTTGCGTTTGACACGGATCCTCGTTGAGCAATGCGTCCAATCCAGCGTCTTCTAAGGTTTTTGACCTTCCTTCACGCGGACGGTCGTCAACATTAAAATCACCGTCTTTGAAGCGACGGAACCAATCTCAGCACGTTGTTTCACTTAAAGCAGCATCTCCATAAACTTTTTGTAGCTCTCGATGCGCTTCAGCCGCTGTTTTTTTCCAAATGAAAGAGGAAAATCAACACTTCCCGCAAATGACGATTATTCGGCACAAAATCAGACATTTTCACAAAACCAAAAGTATTGATACCAAAACAAAATCACTAATGTGTCGAAGCAGTTCGATTATCATATGTCTAAGCTTGGTTTTTGACGTTTAGGTTATGTTCGAATCGACTAGCACACACTGCTGCCGGCAGCTATTGACAAACAGCGGGAACTTAGTTACGCACCTAATATTTTTTTCATAAAAACATAGTTCGATCTACAACAAATCCCATATACAATTTTAAAATTTTGCATCAGAATTTTTAGAAAAATTTCGAGTACTCAGTTTTTTGGCCCATTAAATTTTATCACAACAAACTGCAAATTTGAACCAACTAGAAAATTCAGTTGATTGTTTAAAACTTCTTTTCTCAACTTTGTTCGAAAATCCTAGAGAAGGCAATTTTCGACAGGTTTTACGAATTTTTGACACCGCAAAAACAAACAGACAATGAATTCGCAGTTAGTAACCCCAAAAATGTACACATAAATTTTTGGAAATTTTTTCGGTGAATATTTTAGGTTTCTGCATGAAATAAATTGAGTTTTATGTTTTTGGGTAGTTTGGGGAGGATTTCAGCCCTTAAGAAGGATTTGAAATTTGCGTATTAGCTCTGATGTATTAGCGTTTATTAGAACTGCAATAAAAAATTCTTAGCCGAATGTGAAAACACATAATTTTTTGTTTTTAAAGTTTTTCTGAATTTTTCATAAAAGTCCCTAGTCGAGGGTGTGTTTTGATTTAATAAAAAAAGATTGAAATGTGGCCTAGACAATCTCTTTAAAAATACTTAAAGAGTATTTAACAAAAACTATGAAGGTTGATCGAAAATTGCATCCTGCAGCCGTTTCTGAACAAAATTGGTCAAGAAATCCCCACTCTGCGTTGTTTCGCATTTTCTCCATAAAACAAATCTACGATTTTTTTCTTGCTTTAAATCAAGTCAGTCAGGCATATGAGGTTTGCCTTGTCGTGACTCGAAAACATCTATTTTATAAATTTTTTAGCCAAATCCAGCAAAACAAATTTCAGCAGATTTTTATTTTTATTCAAACATTTTAATCAGAGCTTTTAGAAAAGTTTCAAGTGCCCAGTTTTATTGTTTATTGAGTGTTCGTATAATACAATACAAGTTTGAAGTGGGCCAAACATTACGTTGCTTTTTGAGAATTTTTCTTTGTTGGCGGTCTTACGTATTTTCTCCATTTCAAAATATTTTCGAGCAGTCTTTGTATGGACGTGAAGAAAATAATTATCAAAAAGCAAACCGAATTTTCGGCAAAATATTAGACGAAAATGTGGTACAAAAGTGCATATGGGCATTTCCATTATGCGGCTAGGGGTAGTCAGAGGCCCGAAAAAATGATGATTTTCAACAATTTTTTTTTGCTGGTCAAAAGCTTTATTTTTTCGAAAATAAAAAGATAAATTAGTACACCATGTTTCGACTGACTTTAGCAAAAATAAAAATATTAATTGTAAAAGTTATCGCTGTTTGTGTGGAGCTCGTTTCTCCAGAAGTCCCTTGCGCCAATCATCACAAGTCCTTGGGGATTCATTTAAAATCAATCGGACAAGAGAAATTAGTTTTATTAATAAATAATTTTACGCCTGATCGAAGCGTTTTTTAAATTATCAATATGGCGGCCTCAGGAAATATTTTTCAGATTTTCGAGAAAAAAACCGACAATTAATTGTTTAAAAAAATCGAAATTTTTGAAAAAACAAAAATTCTTCGATCAGGCACAAGTTGTTTATGTTTTTCAATAGCAGTATAAGTTGTATTGAAATCTACCAAGCGGTTTTTAAAATACAGTGATCACCAGTTCAAGAAACATAGATTTGAGAAAAACGCATTTAAAGCTTTGCTATCGAGCTCGGCGCCCGAGCGCCCTTTGTTAATTGTTGAATAACCCGAAAAGTATTTATACTTTCAGAAAATGCAAAAAAATCCAATTTTTTGAAAATTCTGACTACCCCTAACCCCTTATGTCGAACGTGACCATAGTGCATATTCAAGCTGATAAAAATCGTCTTCTGAATTTTTTTTTATTTTGGCAATAGGCTGACCTTATAGTTATTAGCCTTTTTTTTGGTTTTATTCTGTTCAATATTTCGTTTTCCAGATAATTGAAAAATATGAAGTAATTCGCACGGGACAAAATCAGAAGTGGGTTTCGCGGCATTCAAACGCCGATATCAGGGTACGACAGGCAATGTCTCTTGAAAATGGTTTTGATTTTACCAAAAATTATTTATATATTTTTTTTTCAATTAAATTTTAATGGGTTGGTGTCGAAATTCTGTCTGTACAAAATTCTAAAAACAAAATTCTGCTTTGAAAATTCTGCTTTTTAAAATTCTGCTTTTTTAAAATTCTGCTTTCTAAAATTCTGCTTTCAAAATTCTGTATTAAAATACAATGTTAACAATGTTAAAGAGGTAATGTAATTATTTAATTTATTATTATTATTTTTTTTTATTATTATTCGAGATATTAAATAAAAAATAATAATAATAATTTTTTCTTCAGTTTCGATAGAATCCACCGTATTTTTGCGTAGAACTCTTCTAAAAAAAAAACGAACAGCTGCGAAGAATTATTAAAAAAGGAAATGAATTAAGTCACACTACATATTTAAAAAGAATTGCAAAAAATATTGTAATTGGCTAAACTAAAATATTGCTATCGCTTAAACATACCTATATGTATATTTATGAATTAAATGTTTATTTTGTTACTTCTTGTATGACGAAAATCACAAAACTTGAATAAAGCAGAATTTTTCGCATTAAACATGCAGAATTTGAAAAAGCAGAATTTTAGAAAGCAGAATTTTAAAAAGCAGAATTTTAAAAAAGCAGAATTTTAAAAAGCAGAATTTTAAAAAAGCAGAATTTTAAAAAGCAGAATTTTTTTGCAATTTACAGAATTTTGTCATCCAGAATTTTGTAAAACAGAATAATGACACGCTCCCAATTTTAATCACTGTTGCGCTGCTCTGTTTGGGAAGCAAAATATTATAAGTAAATTTTGTAACTATGTTATGGGGGTAGTTTTGAGCGTCGATCCAAAGGTTGGTCTTGTAAATGACTTGTAGCCGAGTTAATGTTAACAATCTTGAAAATTTAATAAAAATATGCTCTAACTCTTAAACATCTTAAGAAAAGTGTAAATGTAAAGAGAAAAGAAATCCAACCAGACAACATCAAACGATGAACTCTTCCACTGGGGTGAAACAAATCCTGCTTTGACTTAAAAGCAATTAGTAGAAAAAATAAACCTGACAACTTCGTTCGAAGCAACTTGTACCCAAACTAGTTTAGAAAGCACTTTTTCGTATTCTCATTTGCAAACTTGGCTTAAGGCTTACATGAAATCTCCATAAACTCAGTTGCTGCAGCCTTAAACTACTCCAATTTCTTACTGGGTGTTAATACGCAGAATACACCAAAGTTGTCAAGTATTGTTGATGGTAGCAACAGCGCAAGCAGGATTTCTAAATTCCTTCGTCTTCATCAACAACATCACCAGCAGCATCATCATCATCATCAAGATACTCAGAATCATGCAGATGAGCTGGAGCATTAATGCTAATGACGCGCTATCAGCGCTTGTTGGGGAACGCACTGTTTGTGGCATTGTTGCATTCAACAATACTTCACTTTACTCCACTCACAAGATGGACCCCCAAAAAAGTAAAAATACGGGTGGGAGAAAAGGAAATGTTTATACCGCCACTTCATATTTCAGAAATATAAAATAAGATTTTGGACACCATGCGCGTACTGATGAGTAGTATAGGGTGGGTCATGTAAAATTTGCTTTTTGAATCGGCTATAAAAAAAAAACTAATCAATATTTTTCCAAACTTTTTTTATTTTGAAGATTGAACGATGTCATTTATGAATGAAAAATAATATCGTTCAAATGACTGCCACGACTGGCTTTACAGTAGGCCATTCGATCAACCAAATTTTTAAGCACATTTTCAATTGTTTGGGTTCCAATTTCATGAATGGCAACTTCGATTTCGTGTTTTAAAGCATCAATCGTCTCTGGATGGTTCGCATAGCATTTGTCCTTAACGGCTCCCCACAAAAAATAGTCCAACGGGCTTAAATCACAGCTCCGAGGTGGCCAATTGATATCGGAATTTCGGCTGATTATTCGGTTTTCAAAAACGGTAGCCAAAAGTTCGAGTGTAACTTTGGCAGTGTGACAAGTTGCACAGTCCTGTTAAAACCAAATGTCATCCTCTTCAATTTTTGGAAACAACTCGTTGAGCTTGTCACGGTAACGCTCGCCATTTACTGTAACCGCGGCTCCTCGCTCATTTTCGAAAAAAAATGGCCCGATGATGCCGCCAGACCAAAAACCGCACCAAACAGTGACTCGATTGTGGATGCATTTGCTTCTCTACAGTAACGTGTGGATTTTCTGTTTTTGTGTTACCATTCTCAAAAAAATAGGTGGTTCAAAAAGCAAACGCTATATGACCCACCCTGTATTGTCCACTATTATTGTACGTAATTTTATAAAAAAATAATTTCAATCCTCATTAAAATATTTAAATTTAGTCCAGAAATTAAGATGTTAAGCTTTCGAAAAATGTAACCTTAAAATATTTACATAAAATTAAAAAGGAAAATTTACAAAACAATTGGATTTTTTATGCATTTTCAATTTCAGCACGAACTGACGAATAAAAAGAAAAAAATTCATCAACTGTCATAAAAACTTTTTTTTTGCTGAGCCGTCTTAATGTTCACCCGATGGGCTTGTACTCATACACAGAGATGTAAGTATTGAAAAGAAACCACGAGGAAGGCAGAAATTCGCTACCAGCTTAACCCTAGCTCGGGGTCATCCCATATGTATGCCTAAGCGGGTTTTAGAGCTTTCTTTTTACGAATATGTCTAAGTACAATATTAAAATATGTATAAGCAGCGAATAGAAAAGGAATTTCAAATCTGCCAATTTACAAAATGGAAATAAATTATTTAAATATGCAAAACGATAAGAGGCAAAAAAGTATCGAAATTAGTTATGCGGTGAGGCGAACGATTTGCGAAATAGCGAAAACAGTAAAAAGATGAAATAACTAAATGGTTAGTGTGTGAGTGATTAAATAGAGATAAAATGTAACCGCAACTAACAGCAAATTATGAAATAAAAATGAATTACTAAAGGTGTATATTTATTTTGGGAAGCGGTGTATGAGTTTTTGAAAGTATTTGAAATCCATAAATACTCGCGCGAGATAGAATGCGTGAAGTTATTTAATTCGTACCAAACGTTTACGGGAGGTTGCAAAATTGGTTTAGAATAAAGTCTTTAGATTTTATAATAGAATAAAGTTTTAAGTTTTCGCTACCAATCCTATTTCCAGTGCCTGCAGATGATATTTTTGACATTTACCGTAATCGCTGTCAAAGGAAGAGAAAATAATCGGCAGATTTATTACTATTATATAAGTATATAATTAAATACGTTATTGCATTGCTTTTTGTTTAATAGTTTAAACTTTTATTTAATAAAATTTATGTACTCTGGGGCGGTTAATATTTTTATTGAAAATTTAAAAATCAAATATAGTCCAAAGGTAATATTTCCTACCGTCATGGCATCTTTTTAGCTCAGTGCGCTTTTAAGTGCGGATGCCAGAGTCAATATCCGCACAAATAAAGTATTTACGGGACAGACATATGAATAAGTGAACACTCCACTACACTACTTACACTAAGTCGGCCAAAAGTGATTTTTCTGTGTCATGCTATTTTTTTCATTATTTCTTATTTACTTAAGTTGTAAGCTCTTCATCTGATTTTTCTTCTTGCAAGCTCACATGCCCAAATAAAAAAATTTCCTTCGGAAATTTTCAACTTTCCCTTAAACAAGCCGAGTTATTGCTCTCTCAAGCTAATTGATGTTAACCAGTTGTGCCGTAAGCTGTTACTAACAGATCAATGCAGTGAATGCTGCTGCTGTTAACGCCCACCTCTGTAAATAACACTGCTGATGTTAAGTTACTTAGGCTATCGAACAGATCTATGGAAAAACTCGCCATTCATCCAATTTTTCATTTCCAAAGAATTATAAAGAAAATATTTTCATAGCATGAAGAAATAAATGAAAACCGTTTACTATATTAGCAAACAAATATTAATGGTGGAGCCATCTTACCATTGCAGTTGAAAAATCGCCTGCGGCTGATATAATAAGTAATAATTAATAATAAATTTATTTTATTGGATAATAAAATAAACAAATAATTGGCGCGTAAACTTCTGTTAGGTGTTCGGCCGAGCTCCTCCTTCTATGATATTTGGCGTGCGTCTTGATGTTGTTCCACAAATGAAGGGACCTACAGTTTTAAACCGACTCCGAGCGGCAGATTTTTTTTTTTTTTTTGTAGAGCTTTTTCATGGCAGAAATACACTTGGAGGTTTAGAATTGCCTGCTGAGGGGCGACCGCTATTAAAAATAACTTTTTCAATTTCATCATTTGCTGAAAAATTTGTATAAATTATCGTGAATAAATATGGATATATTTGCTTGCTGGTACATAAAACTAGATTTCGACGTCTTTAGATTTCATTTTCAAATGAAATTTAAGAGTGGTTGATCTAGTTTTTATTTATATTAAGAATGCTAGGCAGCAAATACACATTTGACTAAAATTTAAGAGGAGTGTTTTGAGATTTGAAAAATAATTTTGAAAATTATGGATGAAGTAGAACAGAAGGTCCAAGATCAAGTGATCTTGATGTGATAAATGCAGAATTTATACGCATATCCCTAACAATTTGAGGAAAGGTAGGATCAAACTAACACGCGAATGCGTGTTAAGTTAACCAGAATAAGAATTAAAAGTGCAAATACTTGCGGTTAGAAATATGTTATTTTACGTGAGTCAGTAATACAGTGTGGCGTATCTAACATTTGAGGTTTAAATATCTTTTTTTACTTTAGCAGCTAAAATAGCATTGGTTATATTTTAGAAAATTAGGTTAGACACTTAAAAAATTGGTTGCCTCCTTTCACAGGGGCAAAAACGAGAAATTGAAATATCGAAAAAAATATTTAATATCGAAAAGCGATAACCAGTAACCGGTAACCGATAATCGATTTACAGCTATTCGTGAAGCCCGATTAAGTTTAGACGTTTCTGGAGTTGAGACATGTAATCAGAGCTTCCCTTTGTGAGATAAATATCGAAACTCGCAAAAATGTGCTGTAGAACTAAGTTCACAGGGTATGAGACTGTAAAGCTGGCCGTGGAAGCCATTTGAGTGAAATTGTTTTGTATTTTTAATAGCAAGGTTTACTACTTCAAATAAAGGAAAATTGAAAAATATTGTATTTATGCATCAGTTATTTAGAGCCGAATTAAATTCAATTTCCAACGCTAAATTATAATGGTAACCATAACTAAAAATAAATATACATAAAATACTTCCTTAAAAGCACAGCAAAGCGGACCAAAGATTTAGTTCTGCGCCACAGTGTATGTACACATTTCTGTTAGCTTTAATGTACGTACACTGTAAAGTCCACACCAAACTGTTACCTTAACATTTCCCCATAACCCAATTGAGGCATTTCTTTTAACTCCATTACTTCTGTTGCCCATAGCATAACTGCTAGTCATCACTCTTGGCCACTTGATACGCCTTTGATGTTAACCCGTTTATGAGCGAAAATTTGAAATTGAAAACCTTCGCTTCTGGTTAGCTGGTTGGTCTCAATTCCGACTTCGCCATTGCTAAGTGGACTACAACTTTGGTTTCGATTACGGCTGCGACAGCAAGTTATAATGTTGCTTAGCACCCGCCGCGCCGCTGTGACTTCACTTGACTCTGCGTTGCTCAGCACAACTCAGCTAATTTTTCGAATACCCCTACTTCTGAAGCTTTTTTGCTGTCGTTATGTATTTTGCATTTATTTATTTTTTCACAATTTTATTTTTTTATTCATTGCTTGCTTTACTGCGCTGTTTTCGTTTGTTATTTATTCTGCTTTGGTGTTATGCTGCTCTATGGCTGTTGTATTTGCCATTGTGGTTGTTGTTTTGCTTCTTCTTGTTAGCTGCTTGCGCGTCTGCGACTTCAATTTCGCTGATTTGAGTTTTTAATGAAACATTTCTTACAGCGATCAGTCACAATTTAGCGTGCGGTGGTTAAGGCTGCGTTTAAAGCTTAAGAAAGCGAAAATTTCAAAGCGTGAAAAAAGAGAAGAAAAAATTGGTAAAGAATTTAAAATTCAATCGAATTAGTATTCGACTTAAAGGAAGCATTCGACCTAAAGGAAGTGTTCTGTAAAGCAAATCGATTTCGAATACAAATGCAAAGTGTCTAAGCGTGTGGATTTTGATTTTTGTTGGCCCAAAAGCGCAGTGTATTACCAAACTTTGCGCATGCGAGAGCAAAGCTATCGTTTATTTACTATTATATATTTCTTTCATTTCCTACTTGAACCAATCGCAAGCGCACAAATCGAAAAGAACGTAGTCGAGACCTGTAGAAAAACGTGAAAAATTAATGACAAAGAAATTATTTCATACATTTTGTTACCCAAAATATTGATTGATTTTATTAAATAAGAAACAAAATGCAATTTGTTACATTGAATTATTGCACCAGCAACTTTCTGGCGCTCTAAAAAATGGCGAATACATCTTACCGAGCAGCCTGAGAGATGAGCTGTTAATGAAGCGAACCAATTTTTGTAAAACTTTTAAATCAAACGAAAGTTTAAAAATATTTTGTTCTCGAGGAATTTTTATTTAAATTTTTAATAAATTTGCAAATACTGTGTTTAAAAAAATCACTATAAACTTAAAAAAAAAAATTTAATATTTTTTGCCTCACATTTTGTTCAAAAATTTTACTATAATAAATTTTTAAATTCTTACTCTAAACATTTTTTCGCTAATTTTACATAATTTGTTTTCTTGTTTTTATTATGAAAACATTGAACTCAATTCTTAGTAGACTTTTTCATAAAGTTTTTTGTTTTTAATTTTTTCTTTAAGCTCCTAAAAATTTTACTTCAGTATTTTAATAAAATATATATTTTGAGTAAAAAGTTTACAACAACTACATTTTCCTCTTTTTTAAATTTTTATTCAAACTATGTTTACCAATGTTTTTGGTTTTTTTATTTAAACATGAAAACACTTTTTGTGTAAATATAAAAATTTGTGACGTCAATTAATAAAAATGTTACCATACATTTTTTGTAAAGTTAAAAAAAAAGACCTTTTTTTTATTTTTGCTTTAAATGCTGGAAAATTTTACTTAAATCTCTTGTTAAAATAAATACTTTGAAGAAAAATTTAAGTTTAACTTATTTGGAATCGTTACTCAGTACTTTTTTTGCTAAGTTTACCAAATATGTGGATTTTTATTATGAAAACACCGTTTTGTAAAAACAAAATATGGAAAAATCTTACTATAGAATTTTAGTAAAAATGCGTCTGTAATTTAACAGTAAATTTTATTTAGTTAATATATTTTGTACTGATATATTGTTTGAAAATTTTACATTTTTTATTTGTAAAAAAGTTTTGAAAAAAAAACATATCAAAATTTTACTATTTACATATAAAATAATTAGTAACAATTTCGCCGCAACTTTTTAGTAAACTTTATTTGTAATTTTGTTTTTTTTTTTTTTTTTGCTTAAATGTTGTAAGAAAATTTTACTTAATTTTTTATTTGTAAAAAAGTTTTGAATAAAAACATAGACAAATTTTACTATATAAAATTTTACTATTAGTAACAATTTCGCCGCAATTTTTCAGTAAATTTTATTTATAATTTTTTGCACTTAAATGTTGTTTGAAAATTTTACTTAAATTTTTATTACAATAAACATTTTTAGTGAAAATTTAATGCAATATGTTTTTAAATTTTTACGCCAAACATTTTTTTCTATCAATTTTACAAAATTTGTTACCTTGTTTTTAGTATGAAAACACCTGTTGTGTGAAAAATGTGACTTCAATTAAAAAAAAAAACATATTATAGAAAAATTTTACTATAAAATTTCGCCACAATTTTTTACTAAATCTTATTTGTAATTTTTTTTTTATTTAAATATTGTATGAAAATTTCACTTACTATTTATTACAATAAATTTTTTTAATACATTACCATAATTAATTTTTTTAATGCAAGCCTTTTCTTCGATAATTTTACCTAGATTTTGTAGATTTTTATTATGAAAACACCCGTTTTGTAAACAAAAAAAAGGAAAAAATTTAATATAAAATATTCGTTTTTTCTAACTTTGGCTTTAAATGTGTTTTTAAACCAAAAAATCAATTTTTATTACAAAATAAATTTATAGTAAAACATTTACCAGAAATTAAAAATTTTTTTTTTCTTTTTATGACAAACAAAATAAAGTAAGCTAAATAAAAATTTGCTCTACCAATTTACTTCACACTTGTTTTCCACAATTTTACAATTTAGTTACAATTTACAATTTGAACACAATTTCTTTAACACAAAAATTCTGACTTTAATTTTTCACGTTCTGCACACGAGCGCTATATTTTAATAAAAAAAAAATTGTATAACAATTCAAATAACAAAACAATAAAAAGTTGAATAAAATAAATCGCAATAAACAACTCAAAGGCGGAAATATCTGCGGCTTTTTTAGTCCACCACTCAACTGCTCGCTGTTGTTGTTATTTTTTAGTATTATTTGTCATCAGAGCAACATCAGGCATCCTACACCAAGAAAAATAAAAATAAGCCGCAACGCAGTACTCCTTCCCCTGACCGCCGACTGTCATCATACGCTGTTAGGTGAGTTTTCCCAAACTCTTTTTCTCTTCTCATTAATAAGTTTTATTATGAATAACTACTTTTTTATTTTATTTTTGCATATTTGTTGTATTTTTCTCTTCTCCGCTGTATTAGACCAGTTTATCTCTGCTCTTTTGGTTTTTGCTGGAAAATTCGCACGCGCTCCAACGATTTTTCTCGTTGCGTCGGCAGTTTTCCAGCCAACCGGAGCAGCAGGCGACATTGCCCAGCTTTTTTCTCTCATTTCTATTTTCTGATTACCTCCTTAATGTTTTTTTGGATTGTTTTTCTTTTTTTGTTTTGTATTTTAGTTTGCTATTTTTCCTCCACTTCTTGCGTGGTACACTTCTCAGTTTCGTTTTTCAATTTACCACTTTGTAAGCCATGTTGTTATTCGGCCAAGTTATTTGGCCACGTTGTGGTATTGCCCATTTGTTTGGCTTTGTTGTTATTATTATTATTATTATTTTTGGTTTTGTTTTTATTGTTGTTTTCGTTGTCACTTCTGTTGTCAATGTTGACTAAAACCACTTAAATTTCCATGCTGCGGTTTTGAAGGTTTATTTACAGTTCATTCATTGCACATAACCGACAGACACTAATTGGTACATACCTGCATCTATAGTAATATAAATATATTTGTTAGCGCGCATGCCAGTCTCGCAAGATCGGAAGTTCGTGAGAGCGAACAAGTTCTTTGATAAAGTGCGTTTGCACACTGCAGAATCGCCTCGCAAACAAAAAACAAACAAAAACAATGTTCTAAATTAACTCCATTGGTTAAAACTCGTTTTAATGGAAACTATTAACTTTTTGTTTACAAAAATTACAAATATTAAAACAAAAATCTATATTCTATGTGTTGAGCAATCGTCGATACGTACACTAAACTGGTTACACAATACGACGTTTGGCAATTTTATTATTGGCTAGGAAGCAACATTCTAAATTTTTTAGTAGCTGCAGTGCCAACTCCTCAAGGCTACTACCGCATTTACCACCAGTCTAATAGCCGAGCTACTCCAAATGAAATATGAGAAATCATTACGTGATCGTAGCTGCTGAGAAATGAAAAAAACATCATTTTTACATTAAAATGAATATTTGCTTTATAGAACCAAATTGCGTAATTCCCATTAGAATCTGAGATCATCAAACAAGCATTTCAGGAGAACTCACTTACGGGTGAAAGATTGCCTCTCATAGCTGTTTATCCTTCTGTGTATAAGCATCATTTTTGATAGAAGAGCGAGTAGTGAGAAAAAGATCAGTTTTCCTCTTAGACGGGCAATGAGGAAGCACTGCCACAAGAACCAACTCGCCAACAAAAACAAAAGTAAGAAGTGACAACGTCTATAAATCTCCTTTTCAATTAATGACAGACTAGAATCCTAAAAAAACGAATATTCTTAAATGCATTTGTTTAATTTATTTATACTATATTTTTGAGTATTCTGTGTGATTCAGATATTGATGATAGCAACGATAGCGATAGTGACGAAAAAATAGAGTTACATTTATATATATATATAATTGGCGCGTATACCCCTTTTGGGTGTTTGACCGAGCTCCTCTCCTCCTATTTGTGGTGTGCGGGACCTATAGTTTCAAGCCGACTCCGAACGGCATATATTTTTATGAGGAGCTTTTTCATGGCAGAAATACACTCGGAGGTTTGCCATTGCCTGCCGAGGGGCGACCGCTATTAGAAAAATGTTTTTATTAATTTTGGTTTCACCGAGATTCGAACCAACGTTCTTTCTGTGAATTTCGAATAGTAATCATGCACCAACCCCATCGGCTACGGCGACAGTTACATTTACTAACTCTTAAATTATTATATGATTTTAAGTTATTTAAATAAAAGTAAAACTTCTTTAAAACTACATCTTGACTTAAGTATGCCACCTCATGTAAATGTTTCTAGAGAAATATATTTTTGCAAGAATATTCCCTACTTATAGGTGCTCATGTAAATTCTTTCATGAAGAAAATTCCGAGCAAGTAGTTAAGAACAATCAAATTCTTTTCCAAGACACTAAAAATCCCATTACCAACACAGAAAGCAGCTTTGTGCATTCTAAGTGTACATAAATGCCTACCACAGAAAGCATGAAATGTGGCGAATACCTTAAGGAAACTGGGCTATTATTTGCTATTTTAGTTTCTGTAGATTTTGACGCTCCCATTACGCAAATATTGTCTGCGAAGACCTTTAGTAAAATTTTCCAGGGAATAATTTTCTAGAAGATCGCAAACCTCTAGCAACCTTAGAAATGCAAGTAGTAGTAGTAGGAATTCTTTATTTAATTTATAAAAATCACGATTAACAATTGATTTAATTCACAGCTCTTAAATTAATTAGTAATTGAACTCTTATAGCGTTCTCTGAATTAGCGTTCTCCAATTTTGGACATTTAGTATATATATTAATTCAGCGCCGTTTAGCTTCTCTGCATTTATGTAAGTATCTCTGTCTGATTTCCTTCAGTACAGGGCACTTTCTTAAGATCTGATAGATATCTTCTGCTTCGTCAGAATTGCATAGTGTGTAAATTTTTACCGCGTTTCCATAGGCTATTGCATGCAGTTTTAACAAACCACATCTTGCTTTAACTATTGCTGTGATGCCAGCTATCCGCATACTCGTATCTTCTCTAAAGTATATTTCTCCTTTTGAGTGAACTAAGTGCTTATATAGGGTTTTTCAATTGGCGCGGGTCGATTTTGGCGCCCTGTGGCAGCCATTTTGTTTTGGTGACATCTGTCAAATGTTTTGTTTATTGTTCAGTTGTTTATGCCAAATCATCATGGCAAGTTACAAGATTGAACAGCACGTTCAAAACTTAAAACTTTATTATCAATATGAGTGTTCATTAACGCAAACGTTGCGCGCATTGCGCCCATTTTTCGGTAGACGTGGTGGCTCTTCCAATTTCTTATGGACCATATTGAACCATATGGACCTAGACAACATGTGGTTCCAGCAGGACTGCGCTACGTGCCACACAGCAAACACCATTTTATTCCATTTCAACATCTATCCGCCCTTATTGAAAAACCCTTTATATTCGTGTCGTGCTTGATAATGCTTTTTGTTTCGCCGTGTTTAAATTTTGTAGTTTAATGTTTTATAAAAGCTGGATCTGAAGAGCGATCTTGCCAGTCCGTAGGAGTTATATATTTGTCAAGCTTTAGGCCGAACTCCATACCTAAGACAAACACGATTTGTCGCAATATGCACTGTGCAAGTTTGTGCGGGAGTCTACTGCTGTTGTATTCATAGATAAATAGTTTTCCAAATGTATTTCATGTGTAGTTCTAACGAATATAAGTAACTATCTTCTACGTTAGTTTCTAGCGTTATTGCATAATTCAGGGTGAAGTTAGGTAATTTGAAAATTCGTTCAATAAAATAACGCCGAAGTTTATTTACTTCGTCAAACAGCGTACATATAACCCCAGATTCGAGCTGCGTATGTTTGTATGGTTCTGCACACAGTTTGAAACAGCTTCCATTTTGCTTTATATGAAATGATATATGGTTTAGCTAAGAAATTGCTCCATGTACAATTAATGCTAGCTTTTGCTAAATTATTTCTGGCTTTCCACTCCGCGCAATATATGATATTTCTTAGAAATGCATTGTTTTTAAAATTTCTCGAAAAAAGCGTCACAACAAACCTGTTTTGGGAAAGCTGATGGTTTGAAATATTATACAGAAATATTCCTCGTGTAATTCTATTATATAAAGTATGTCCAAATAGGTATTTCGCTCAAAGGTATAAAGGTATTCCAATATTCTACATCTATTCCTCTTTCACAATTACTACACCGCATTCTTGTCTTTTTTGACTGCTGCACAATGCTATCGAACGTATTGTGGGGAGAATTTCAAGTTTCTGTTCATGTGCCGCAGCATTACAAAATTTCTATTATTTCTAATATTTTATTTTAATTTCTTGCCGTCTTCATAACAGGGGTGCATAAAAAGACCGCTCCGCACAATTACTTGTATTATTCATTCAAATATGTTTCTTAAGTGCTGCATATCTTCTCATCACATTAGCAAATCTGTGTGATAAAAATATTGAAAAAATTTACTCCGCAGACTGTTGACGATTTAAAAATTGAGTAAAACTTGTTTTCAAATAACCGGCAATGAGTGAATGAATATATAAAAAATCAGCTTTAATAATAACTGAAATTTTATCATCTGCAAGCAAGCAATGTTAGTATTAGCGAATAAAATTTTTTCAGTATATTTCGATACAATTACAGACATACCGTTTTTTGCTCTCTTTCCTGATAGAAAATTTGAAAATTAAATTCATAATTTTGAAATTTATTCAATGTTGAAAACTTTGGTACGAAGTTTTTTAAAATCAAATATCATGGGTCCTTTTTAATTTTTTTTTATTTATATATATTTTTTTTTTTGTTAGAAGAAAATATACCTTTTAAACAAAGTTTACTTGGAAAAAAATTATGTTTCTGTACAGCATTTTCATCTTCTCTTGCTTTTGTGAAAAGAACTCCCCTCCGTTCGCTGGATTTATCTATTTGAATAGAGGTGACTCGATAAGTTAATGGAATCCCACCATAAAACTTTCAGGGATTACTTTGAAAAAAGTTAATATAATATATTTAAAAAGAAAATAACAAAAAAAATATTTCTCAAAATTAAAAAAAAACAATTTTTCTCAAAATTTTGAAAAAAAATTTCCATAAAAAATATTTTCGCAAAGTTTTTGATAGAAAAAATGAAAACAAAGAAACAAAATTGTCTCCCGAAAACAAAAAAAAAATTCTCGACATTTAAAAATAAAAAAAAATTAATAGAAGCTTCAGTTTTTTTTTTCGCAAATGTGGAGCAAGCAAAATTAAATTCAAAATTAAAAAAAAAATTATATTTATTTGAAAATTATCTTTTTACATTAAAAAAAAGATTAAATTTATTTGAAAAAAAAATTTAAGAAATTCAAAATTTCTCAAAATTTTTGAAAAAAATTAATACATATATTTTAAAAGAAAAAAAACAAACAATTTTCTCAAACAAAAAAAAAAATTTCTCAAAATTTAAAAATGAAAAAAACCATTTATGGAATCCCACTATGGGACATTGAGGGATTAGTGAGCAGAGCTTCAGATATTTTTATAAAAAAAATTTGAACAGAGAGTTGTTTTCGCAAATGTGAAGCAAAAAAAAAAAAAATATTTTAAATTAAAAAAACAAAAAAATTTTATAATTTATAAATAATATATAAAAATTTTATAAAAAATATTTTCTCACAATTTTTATTGGCAAAAATGAAAACAAACTAAAAAAATTGTTTCTCGAAAACAAAAAAAAAATTTCTCAAACTTTAAACATAAAAAAATTAATAGAATCCCACTATGACACTTTTAGGGATTAAAGAACAGAGTTTCAGGTAGTTTTATAAAAAAAATTGAACAGAGAGTTTTTGCGCAAATGTGAAGAATAAAATTTTTCTTTTTTTAATAAAAAACTTAACAAAACCCAAATTACTCAAAATTAAAACAAAGAATATTCCTCAAAATTAAAAAGCAAAAATTCTCTATATTTAAAAAAAAATATCAAAAAATATTTTTTTCACAATATTTGAAAGAATAAATTAAAAACAAACAGTAAAAGAATATTTCACGAAAACAAAAGAAAAATGTTCTCAAAATTTACAAGCAAAAAAATTTTTAAGTATGATATATTTTTTCTAAAAAAATAAAAGAAATTATAAAAATGTTAAAAATAAACGAAGTTATTTGACTTTAAAAAAAATATATATCATTCTCAACATTGCATAAATCTCAAAAGGATTTGATTTATTCTTAACTTTCATTTCACTTGTTATTATACTCAAGCCTACAAATAAATAAATTTTCGCAAAACTGGGAAACCTTGTCCAAAAGGCTATAATCACTTCACATGGAATCGCTCACCTAATGATTACGCTTATAGGTCGTTTACTGGAAAAACGTCATAACTCAAAAATCGAAAGTCGAGCGAAAAACGACTTCAAAGCATTCAATTTACTAAGGCTCTCTAAGTAACAGTATAGACACATTTATTCATAATGACTTATGATTTTTTCGGCACAGCATAAAAGACGAGCTGGAGTAACTTCTGCATGCTTCTCTAAGCAAAAATTGCTTTTGGGTTATGACGCTCTTCCAGCAAATGAGCCTTCCTACATCCGAGTCACTCTCAAATTTTGCGCATACTTATACATAGATAATTTTTAAAATGTATTTTTTACTGTTATCGCTGATTGACCCAGAAAAAAAAATTTAAAAAAACTCGAGTTTGCAGAATTTGAGACTGCATATGGAATTTCAATTAAGCCTGCCAACTGCGCGTCACCTACCAAACGGTGAATGGCTTTGTTTTTTTGTCTATGATTTTTTCTAGTTTCGTTTTTGCAAGTATTTCCGAATCCTCACAATAAAGCCTAGAAGAAAGCTTAATAAGACAAAAATGCGCAGGAAAAAACGCCTGCCTATTTTTTGTTTGTTTTGTTTTAATTAACACAAAACAAAATGCGAAAACATTGTTGACTGAAGCTTAGAAAAAATTACAAATAAATTAAAAATTGTATTTAAAATTAAAAAATGTGTAAAAACTGAAGCTGTGCTGTAGCCGAAAAGCTGTTTTGAATATCAATAAGCTGTAGCGACTTTGAATCGTACGATGCCGATATACCTACACGTGCATAGATACAATACGATATATGGTAGGTGTGTATGTGTGTATGTATGCGTTTTTGCTAGCTGTTGTTTTGTATTTTAGTTTATTATTATATGCCAAAATGGCGGTGCCAAACTTGTCATCAAACCCAAACACTCAAACGGGCATTCATTGTTATTATTATATTTCCTACCACATATGTCTGTATGTATGTATTTTTTGTATAATATGTATTTTTTAATAATATTGTATGTATATGTGTGTCCATATAACTAGTGGATGAGGCTTTGTCTACATGCCAAGTGAGAAGGAAGTTATTGTCAAAGGCGCATTTTGCTCGCTTCCTTTTCTCACCTTCACAAGTCATTAGACGCTGCTAGAAAAGGTTTTAAAATTAGCATTTAATTTAGATACGCGTTGATTCTACCTCGGTGGAGCATACAAAACTGCTCAGGCAAATGTTAATTCTTAATTCACGCGCCAAAATATACTCGTAGCATATCTGGATAAGTATGTTTGTGTGTGTGTGAGAGCTATAAATAATATGGTTATTATTTATTGTAAATAAAAAATTAATTAATTTTATGAACGGTCAATACGGCTTTTAAATAGAGATTAAGTTTGTTTGAAATGAAAGTTGTTGCTTGCAAATAAACTGAGTAGGAGATGAATAGAGGCGAACTTTTTCTATTAGCAGAAGCCAACATTCCCATTATTTATGTATGATGAACGATTTAATGCGCGTGACAGCTATGGTTGATTATCAATCCTATTTTATAAGATTTCGCTGACGTCGCATGCAAAAAAATGGTCAAAAAACGGTGCCATTTTTAAGCGACTTCAAAACTTTTATTTTATTACAAACGGTGGCGCAATATTAATCACACTACCAGAAGATGTCATAATTTTTCTTGTTGTAAGTCAATAATATTTAATACTTGTGAACCAGACAGCTGGTCCATCACTCAAAGTCATATTTTCTTTATTTAGTTAAAAAGTTATTCAAAAACAATTTAGATGATTAATTTTACGTCTCCTTGGCTTGTATTATATTTCGGGTTCCGGAAATCCCGGGACTGACTTGTATTAATGCCGGGATCCCGAAATTGCGGTATTAAATTTTTCTGCATTTTTTCACAAATTTGTTCGCAGTTTCATGTCGCCTCCGAGCGGTATATGGGTTTTTATGAAGAGGTTTGCCATTGCCTGTCGAAGGGTGACCGAGTACACAAAAAAACTTTTTCTGCCATGGTGTTTCGTGCCCAGAGTTTCGAACCCTGGCTTAGTGATTTGGGTCTGACTAAAAAACTAAACTTTTTTCTAATTAAAAAAAAATGAAATAAATAGGATCCACAGAATGAAATTGATATCTTTTGTATGTGTCTTATAAGAAATTCCCGCTATATAGCACATTACTTTCCAAAACCTGACATATTTGAATAAAAGCTTACCGACACGTCAAAAAAAGCTTACCTTCTGACACAAAGCTTCATAATTTCTTGCTTGGAGACGCCTTTTGCGAAATTTGTAACCGACAAATTTTTCTATTTCTGACAATAGAATGGATCAAAATTTTTAAAATTTCTGTCTATGCTACTAAAGCACTTTTTACAACTCTAGTAGATCGATACTGGCCGTTCATTTGGAGCCCGCAATACCGCATTAACCTAGAACTCATTATTTTTCAGTTCAGTTCTTACTTTATGCCTCAAACGATTTTCAAAGGATTCCCATACTCCTTTCAATAGTCGTCTAAAGCTTTTGCATCAATTTTCCCACATTTGCTAGTTATAAAAAAATGCTGGAAACAATATTTATGATTAAACTGCTCACAGAGTCACGTCGAAACCCATTTATTCTGAAAGAAGTTAACCTGAAAGTTCCCTCGCAAGTTTTAATGTATTTTAGGCCTCTTGAAGCTGCTTACAGATCCGACTTCTAGCCCATTTCTTTTGAAGGAAGTTAACCGTAAACCTACATAAAAGTTTCCACTCAAGTATCAAGGCACTTTATTCCACTTTTTTTTTTTAAACCATGTAAAACAAACGGCGGCCGCCGTAGCCGAATGGGTTGGTGTGTGATTACCATTCGGAATTCACAGAGAGGTCGTTGGTTCGAATCTCGGTGAAAGCAAAATTAATAAAAACATTTTTCTAATAGCGGTCGCCCCTCGGCAGGCAATGGCAAACCTCCAAGTGTATTTCTGCCATGAAAAAGCTCCTCATAAAAATATCTGCCGTTCGGAGTCGGCTTGAAGGTGTAGGTCTCTCCATTTGTGGAACAACATCAAGACGCACACCACAAATAGGAGGAGAAGCTCGGCCAAACACCTAACAGAAGTGTACGCGCCAATTATTTATTTTTTTTAAACAAATACGAACTTAATAAACCATTTCGTTTCTTATGCCAAAATTGGTATTCTCAATCCAGCATTTTCCTATATCGGACCAACTTTTCATCATCAAGAAAGCGATACTATCCTCTCCCAATAAATGATTAACGACCTTTCATCACCAGCTTTTTATTGATCAGATGAATTTTTTTCCAAAGCTGAACAATTTTCTCGACGCTTAATAAACTCCTGTGCCTTTCTGAACACGGCGTAGTCCCCGCTTGTGTTAGTTGGGAGGAAGAAACGTAAACGTTGGGTCTATTATTACTACAGTTCAGGAATTTCATTCAGTGAACTATTCATAAATTTCGCATTAGGCTCGACTGATTTTGTTTAAAAGCTTTTATAAGAAAAGCTGTACAAATTTTATCAGCCAAGCGCCGTGTTCGTTCATCACTTTGCGTGTAGCATTTGGAGTGATTAAGGAAGTTGGTTTTTTTCTTATTAGAAAGGCGGGATACTTGTCATGCAGATACAGAAATTCTTATGAATGAAATAAACTCTTGCATAGTTAGTTGTGCACGCTGCTTATTGACCTTTAACATGTAACGGTAAATGCAACTTAGACTTAAAATTGAAAGCATGCTTACAATATTTAATAGAATTTGCCATACCTAAGGTTGAGTGTTAATTTCTTCGCTATTTGTATATTTTATGTATATACATCGATAAATTAGCATAACAGAAATGCATAGGAAAGTCTAATGCGACGATGGCATAGTTCGCCAAAGGCTAATGTAGCAGCGAACTAATTACATGAAATTGCATTCATCGTATCAAATTTTTGCAGAGGCCTTTATTTAATGTCTACGAGTAAAAGGCAGTGTTGCCAACGGCTGAATTTCAAAGAGCGCCAAACATTACATTCGGAAAAAAGCGTTTTAGCAGACTAAAAGCACTCAGTTTGTTTAAATCAACTAATACTTTTTTCATAAAAACTTATATTTAAAATATCTGGCAGAAAACACTTGACTTTCCTTGTTGCTAAGCTCGTATTTTTCTTACTCACGTGTTGTTTTTTTACCTCCTTCGAGTAAAGGTTGTTCCATCAGTATACTATTTTTTTATTAATTTTTTATAGTCCAAGGTTGTTGCCTATTAAACACACCTCGTGCGAATATGACCTTAAACGAATATCCATTATATTAGCAAAGTCCAGGTGCGTCGTTGTGAAGCTTGCTGCTGTTCTTACTGCACATTAGAATATTGAAACCAACACCAAAGGGCTGGACGTATTTCGCAGTTCGGCCAAAATTTCTTTGATTACGTCTAACGCCGCCATATCACCTCATATATCGCTATAATAACAGTTCATATTCTCTTTTCACCCTAACATTTTTGTCCTCTAAAATCAGTCTAGAGTCTTAACGCTCTTCTATTCATAAAAGAGAGTTTTTATTAACTGCAAGATAGCCTATACCTAACTAAAAATACATTAATTGTTTCAAGACTAGAGCAAGGCTAATGCAAAAGTCCATTGGGGCACAATTAGGTTCTGGATACTGTAGCAGGTTAAGGTCCTACTTATCCAGTATCAACCCCGACATACTAAACATATGTCCTCTGGACCCGTTAGATGAGCTAGACGAAGGCAATCGGTGATTACACTAAACTGACAGGGCAAAGTTAGTACTGCAACAACAACAGCAACAAAAGTCCATTGTATTGTTCAAGAATTTTCAAGGCTGACATTGTCGAAGCACAAAATCAGCTGTTTTCTTATTTACTTTTTCTTAATTATTTTCGCTTTGCTGTACTTCAATTTAGACTTCATTAATAAATTGGAAGCCCACAGCAACTAGAAGAAGATCGATGTGAGCAAAATTTTTATGTGAAGGAAAATATATTTATCGGCATAATAAAGTGAGCTATAACGTCAGAGGATAATGGCCCTCAATTTTAGAAGTGTTTCAAGGACTCTCCCAGCAGGAGTTCTACATTTCTGTATAACCTTTTTTCCATTATGCCTGATAACGAAACAATGGATGAGGGGGTTTAAAATGCCTAATACATCGTCGCCCACCCTGGAACCGCTCTCGCATTACTGCAGAGTGGCATTCCATCTTCCTCAGTACAAAGGACTGTGCCTTTAAATATATCTTAAATTTAATATATTTTAATTTTACTTTGCAGCAGCAGGCTAATCACCTATCCTGGCAGAAAGCGAAATAGATTAACGAAACCAAAGCAAGACTGAGACTTGTCGAGGCCCTAGCTCCCAAGTGGAGTGAACAAGGAAAAAAAATTAATTTGGTCCTTATTTAATTTAATTTAATTTTGTAACTTTTTTCGGTTACATATATTTTTTTATGGAATTTTATATAACATTTTTAAATTTGTTTTATTTCAATTTAATATATTTTGACATTTCTTACAATAAAAAAACCAAAAACTACTTTTGAATGATTTTAATATTATTTAAATAAAATAGAGTTACTTCTACTAATTTTGAGCGATTCTATTTTATTTTATTCCGTTTTAATATATTTATTTTAAGTTTTTCTTTTTGTTAGCTTTCATTTTATTTCATATTAGTTAATTTCATTAAATTTTATTTTGCAGTTTAGTAGTTTATATACAGTTTTAGTTTTTTATTTTGATTTTATTTTATTTCATCAGTCTTATTTTGATTTTATTGGCTTTCAATTTGTTTGCCTTCATGAAAAATTCAGACGAACATTCAATGACTGTGGCGTTCGCGTCATCACCGCTATCTAAAAGTTTATCCTCGTCCTCGAGTTGAATGTTGAATAGGTGTCGGAAGTTCGCTGTTCTATTCCGAGTCGGACTCAATCGTCGAAGCTTGTGAGAGAGGCTTATCGACATCCATCTTGGGGGCCGCCGTACTCTCTTCGCTGGGTGCGAGGAGATTTTTCGGCTGATAGGTCCAGATGGTAGTGGTGATGAACCCGAACGCCACAATCCCCTTGCGGTCGTCCAGTGATTTAACGCTTTCCTGGTCCAGGAGCAGCGTGATATGTCTGGAGTTTCTTGAGTTTCCAGCTCTTCCACCCTCACTACCATCCAGTTTTCGGGGGGTAGGTTCGAGTTTCCGATCTTCAGTAGCTCCAGAATAGTTTCCGGATCGGATGGCTCTAGAGGTATTCTTGCTCTGCCGCGTGGTTGGTTTGGTATCTCGCTCTTATTGACGAGCTTGAGATTCGCTCCGGGCCATACCTCGCCGAGTCGGTCGAGGGCCATGCCGTACAGAGCACGCGATCAACTTGACCCTTGCCTGGAACCATCCCGCGTAGGGGCAGAAAGGAGGAGGCCCTGGGTTCTGCTTCAGAAGGTGGTTTTTGACCCCGCCATAAGTTTGGTGGAGCCAACAGGTCTTCCGCGTCGGGAAAGAGTTTGTTGTGTTGTTTGTTTTTTGTTTGTTTTGTTCATTATTTTGCGGTGCGGTCACTCAGCTGACGTGTCAGCAGTCGTGACCTGGGATTTAGATAGGGAAATAATGGGGTTCGCCACGCCAGAGCCCTATGCCGTGGTAAGTCGAATTGAAACTGGGGTGCGACAGGTGCCCCAGAGTCCGCATACTAGCGACTTAGCTCACCCTAAGCCATGCATCCCTCAGCATGTGCTGTTCCACCTTGGATTGGTAGCCTTTGATATAAGGAAGTGGCCTTCTCCCCGTGAGTCCATGTTTATTCCATTCGTTTAGCAGAGGTATGACCTACTAATACGAGTGGCTTCTCGCCTTCCACCGAAGTGGATATGGGTCACTGCCAGCAATTATGGCAATTACGGCACGCGTGCAGTAACACTGCACAGCATGTTGTTCCCCCTACCATAGTTGTTGGTTGACGAGAACTAGGCTGGTTCGCGAGTAGGCTTTTACCAAGGCTATGACCTACTTAACCACAGAAGATAACTGTTGCATACCCTATCCACCACCTGGGACGCGCCGCAATAGGTGCCCAACCAAAGGGGATAAATGGATTATATTTTTGATTTTTAATATTTTTTTTAACTCAAATGTTTTCATTAATTTTATTCAAATTTATTTTATATTTTATTTTAGGTTTTTAATTTAGTTTTATTTCTTATTCATTTTTACTTTATTTTATTTCCGATTATTTAAATTAATATTAGTTTTTATTTTAGTTATTTTAATTTTATATCATTTTATATTGTTTATTTTTATTTTATTTCTATCAAATTAGCTTTATTTTATTTTATTTCTGTCAAATTAACTTTAATTTACTTTATTTAAATTTTATGTTATTTAAATTTTATTTAATTCTATTTGATTTAATTGCATTTTGCTTCATTTAAATCATTTTTATTTAATTGTATTTTGTTTTGCATAATTTAATTTAATTTTTTTAGCGAATTTAATTTAATTCTTGTAAGAGTCATAGCAAACCATGTACATTTAGGTCATTCGTTACATACCGTAGCATTTACACGTGCATTTTCATTTTAGGACATATAAAGGTCACATAACCACAATTCTACTTCTATTTAAATTTATTTTAAATTGTTTTAATTTATTCTATTTATTTCTACTCTTTATTTAATTTATTTTTTTATTTGCACTTTATTTTATTTTATTTATTAAACTAATTCTACTTGGACCACCCTCCTCCACACATTTCTATATTTATATAATTGGCACTTACACCCTTTGTGGGTGTTTGGCCGAACTCCTCCTTCTATTTGTGGTGTGCGTTTTGTTGTTTTTCCACAAATGGAGGGACCTGCGGTTTAAACCAACCCGAACGGCAGATATTTTTTATGAGGAGCTTTTTCGTGGCAGTAATATAGTACACTCGGAGGTTTGCCATGACCTGCCGAGGGGCGACCGCTATTAGAAAAATCTTTTTGTTCATTTTGGTTTTTGCGCAAATTCACCTAGTAAATAAAAACCTACGCAGAGTTCTTCACTCAGTTGTGGATTTGTAAACAAAAATATACCAATTTTGAGTTACTGCAGTGTTATCATGCTTGTGCAATTACATTTTTCACGTGTTTCAATTCGCTCTTGCATTTATGCATATAATAAATGTAATTGAATGGCCTCTTTACTTACTAATCCACCCATTTGCAAGTTCATTCCGATTAAGCAAAATCATCCGACATACTTTAGCGAACTTTAGACGTCGAGTAGCTTGCATTATACTTGTGCTTACAACGGTTAATTATGCCAAATTCGAACAAAAAAGTAGATTCATGCGAGTTCGCCTCTGCTAAGCAAATAAATAAAATCAGGGAAGTGCATTTACTGCAAGCGATTTGTGCGCTTATTTGCATAACTAATTAGTGTGAAAACCACTCTCTCACTTCAATGCCTACCTACTTACACAAGTGGATAGTGGATATAACATGCACTCACTTGCCTAACTAAGTACTTCGTGTGCTTACTTTAATCGGTTCGTGTAAAAAGCATTTCGCACTAAAACTATTTGCAAGTCACACTTGCCGTTAATCGGTAACTGTCTACTTAAAATGCTATTAATTTTATTTATCCGATGAGCCATGATGAAAGTGTATTTTTAAACTTTTGTAACTGTAGAAAAGCTGAGCTGAGCTGCTTTGAGATGCGAAGCAATTCACAAACAAATAATTATACACATACATATGTAAGTATGTATTTAAAAAAAATGCCGACAATATACAGCGGAATGCGGCTTATCAGAATAAACTGGCGTGTGCTTCTAAAACCAGTCGAAACTATTACAAGTCAAAGAAACACTACCCTAGTTTGCACAACACAAAAAAAGAGCAGAATATCAAAAAAAAAGTAACACAAAATATTGATTACATTAACCAGTCTTTCAGTTCGGTGCATTGTCACTAACCGAGCAGGATGTTTCAAAAGGCAACTTCAACCTTAAGGCAACGACCCAGATAGATGCTAATATCCTATTATTTTCATATATTTTCAGACTCTTATTAAACCTTTAATGCTAATTTTTAGTTTATCCATTTCTTCAGGATGAGTGTTTGAAAAAACTTTATTACTCAGATTCTCAAAAGTAGAAACGAAAATGATAACTCAACTTATAAGCCATTAGCTAAATTAACAACAACTGCCATACTCTTAGAAAGTAATATTAAGAGCAAAATGTGGTAAGCTATCCAAGCTGTTATTTGGCCGAACCAGCATAGTTTTGTCACAGGACCATCTACTGTCTCATATTTCACTATTTTTTTAAGAAGAATGTCATGCAAACTTTGAGGCTGTTAGCCCAGGTGATACTGCATATAGCAACTTTTCTAACACATTTGATAAAGTCTCGCATAAAATATTGATCACTAAATTAGCGCACTTAAATTTTCATTTAAAGCTGATTGATTGGATTAGAGCTTACTTGCGCTGTTACACTTCAAAATACATTTTCCTGTTTATTTCATGCGGGCTATAGAGTCCCTCAAAGTAGTTACCTTGACCGTCTCTTTTGCTTGTCATTTTCATTATTGATTTAAGGGGTTACGCCACTCTAGCTACTGTAAAAAAGCAGTTTTTTAAGGATTTTTTTTACATTGAAAGAAAGGTGCCAGGAAAAAACTTTTTAAGTATATTATTAAGCATGTATTTAAGTGTAATTACAAATATTTTTATTGAAAAATATTACAAAATGGCGCCTTTGGAGTGAATCTCTGAACGCGCCCTGCGAAAAAGGCACTTCACGGCAAGCAGTACAACTGACGTAAATGTCCACCTAAACCAAATTAAAAACATTCTTCTCAATCGACGTGAGTATAGCTGTAGAAATACGTACGGGATTTTAGAAATATTGAAATTTGTGTATTTTGCAGATGTTTGAAGTCAAAAGTAGAATTTTTCGTCTAAAATGGAACCGTTAATTGTTTATAAAAATTTTTCTAATTAATTAATAAAAAAATCCGTACGTATTTCAGTGCGGAATAATGTTCTAAAGATCCTTGTACAATTACAAGTGAAAATATTAAAAATTGTTTGTGTTATGCTGCTTGCCGTTTTGAAAAATCACGTTTTGAGATAAACACGCTTTAAATTTGAATAGTCGGTTCAGAGACGTCAGAGGCGCTCGCGCAAAAGTGCGAAATATTAGAGATAAACATTTTTTTCACGCATAGGACTTTTTGTTTTATATTCTAAAGAGTTTAAAGCATCTTTTAAGCAAAAAAAAAAAATTTCGATATTTTGAAAATCCTAGAGTGGCCTAACCCCTTAAGTTGCTCTTTCTTATCCACAAAATTTCTAATACTCGTAGAGGAATCAAAATCGCCATTTTTCGAAAAAAATTGATTGTGGAGCGAGCTGTTTGTGGTGGAGCGCCGTCTTGTTGAAACCAGAACTGCCTCATACGCTTTCGACGAATAATTGGCATCACAAAAGTGGTTATCATATCGCGATAACGCTCCTGATTGACGGTAACAGCTTGACCATCTTCATTTTCGAAGAAAAACGGCCCAATAATCGTTTTCGCACTAACGCCGCACACACAGTGACTTTTTCGTCGTAAAGAGGTACCTCTTGAATTTCGTGAGGATTTTCAGTGGCGTAAATACGGCAATTTTGCTTGTTTACTGTCCCATTCAATAAGAAATGATCCTCATCGGACATGATGATTTTGTCCCAAAATTGCTCGTTATCTTCAGCCATTTCGATGACTCTTTGGGCCCATTCCAATCGACGAGGCTTGTCCGCAGTCAACAACCTTTGCGTCAATTGAATCTTATACGGGAATAAATGCAAATCAATGCGGATAATTCGTTGTAAAGTGGTCCGAGCAATGCCCAATTGCTGAGAACGGCGATTTTAGGATGTCCTTGGCGACGTCTCAACACTGGCCCGTACAAGAGCAATATTCTCATCCGATCGCCTTGGTCGGTTTTGATTTGGCCTCTTTGTATTAGAAAGAGCATCACCAGTTGAAAACCTTTCGTACAAACGTTTAATGGTGTTCTTAGAGGGCGCACTTTTCACATTATTTAATTTTTTATACGCACGTTGAGTTTTCACAATTGACTTATTTTGTTGAATGTAAATTTCAACAATTTGAATGATAGTCAACCGAAACTAAGGCGGTTGCCGTAGCCTTTCACATCATACAATTCAAGCTGTTTGCTGAAAAATCACGTTGATTTTTTATATTTTTTCCCTTCAAAAAAATTGTATATCAAAAAAACAAATTTTTACATTCTTTATGTGGAGAAAATTATAAGAAAAAAAATTGTAATAAATCAACAGGATTTTTAGTAACTTCAAGCTTGCACTTTATTACACTAAATTTTAATAAGCTATAAAACTGCATACCAAAAATCTTTCTAAAGATTCTGATTAAAAGCCGTGAAATTGTGATGAAAAGTATGTGGAATTTTTGAAATTAGTGAATGAAATTTTAAAATTGGATATATGGTTTTTATTAGATAATGCGTCAATGAGGTAATGATACAAAATAAGGAACATTCAAAACCAAGAAAAGAAAAATAGTCAAATTTGGTAGTTGGTGTAGTTGCATATTTAGTACGATTTTGGTTTTCATTGACCGAAATGAATAAATATTATTTATCATATGAATTCGCTTAAGGAGTTTCTAAGAATTGCAATTCTCATTCGCAATTCTCTAATCCAAGTTTTTTTTGTCAATTTCTTACTGTCAATGCGTCAAAAAAATAAAAAAATTGCTAAATGATATATACGAGGGTCAATTGAAAAGTCTGTGCAAAGTCAAAGAGATGCACTACTGGCACATATCAAGCTTATGTTTAGTTAGTAGCATCTCTTGGAAGAGCACACACCAAGTTTCAGCCAGATCGATCGATTTGTATTTGGCTTTCGTTTGAAATGAAGAAGTGGAGTGATTTTCCTATTTCATCACGACAATGCACCAGCTCTGTCTCAGCAGTTGTGGTTGCAAAATTAATGGAAATAGGGTACACATCACATTTCACATCTCCCCTATTCTATAGACTTGGCTCCCCCGAACTAATAGTTGTTCCCCCATTTGAAGAAATGGTAAGACAGGAGGAGGCCATTCATGTTTATAACGATTTTTTATAATTCAAATTCTTAAAACACTTTTATTAATTTTCCTGCAATTTCAGTTGCAAATCGAATTTCTTTATTTCGAAAAAACTAATTTCCTTTTTTGAAACTTGAAAATCGATTAAGAATTGTGAGTTTATGAAATTTAATTTTCATAATAAATCGTAATTTTTATAATTAATGTAATCGCAAGATTATTATTTTTATTATTTTGAGCGTATTCAGAGACCTGATCGATCTATTATGCCCGCTTCATGGCCGCAAAGTATTTCTCTGAGTCCAATTTCCTCAATAAATTTTAGTACTTGTCCTAATACACTGAGTTTTATTTCCTCCTCTGGTAAAATATATTTACTCAGGTTTACCCATAACGCAATAACGGGTAATACATTTACAATCAACTTTTTGGTTAATTTAATTAGTTAAAGAAACGCGCATGTATCTAATGATATGCCCACCTCTGTGCACAGGTACGTGATTGTGGCATTCATCGATTTAATATGTAAATAAAATCATAGTTTTTATATCACAGCAGCGCTACAACTTGTTTAGGAAAACGTGCGTTATGAAATTCTATAATTCTTCTTTTTGAATTATGTAATATTTTGAATACAGTTTCTTCTACTGCTAAGCTTTGATAGTAAAATTAATTATTTATTTATAAAACACGCTCCTCACGAATACAATTTCAATAAACTTAATTTGAAAAGCATGAAGATCGTAACTGATTGGAAATGAATTGTGAAAACAACTTATGGAATTTCCGTCAGAAGGTCGTAGACCGCTTGTTAACGATCGTAGTGGCGCAAAATTAAACACCCCATTGGAAGATTTATAATTTTTGAAAATGGCGGCGTACGTCAATCATATTTGACATTTAGGACACACAGCTGCAGTATACAATTAAGCAAGCAATGGAGCGCGTAAAGGTTGAAATGAAGATTTCATCACTCGAAAAAGTTATTCAAAGACAATATTAAATGATGAATTTTGCGCCACCTTGTAGAGAAAGCGATATGTTACAGTTTTTTTAAATTAGGCTGATAAATGCGTTTTTGCCTATTATATTATTCGAGTGTCACAAGCCTGCCATTTTCCACCACCTTATGAAATAATTTATTAAAAGCGCACGGAGCTGCTAAGTATTATAATTAGCGTATTATATTACGTGCTTATAATATCGAACTTTTTGCTTCCTCACCTCAAAACAAAATCTCTAGGCATTAAATGGTTTAAACAAGTTGCTGCAAAACGCCAAACAATTCTTAAAGCCTTCACTATACTGGGATACACTTTTGGTAATCAAATCATCTCAAGAAATTGGTCTATCGATTAGCTGCCTTTGGTAAATAATTTTAGTCCTTTGAACTACTTGTTATGGGGGTGAAACAAGTGGGTACGTGATAAGTTAACAGCAATTGTGGCCAAAGCTAATATTCGCTGCGTTATTTACAGTGTTTTTTTTTAATCATACAAGGTGGCGCAAAATTAATCATCCTATTTTGTTTCTGCATAACTTTTTTAATAAGTTAAAAAAATTTTTCAAGTGATGGAAATCTTTATTTTGACCTTTACGCGCGCCAAATTCACGTTCTCTAGCGTTTGAGAGAGAAAGGTCGGATTTATTTAAAGCAAAAGCTCGCTGTTTCTGCACCATCTTACAGGGTGGTTCATCTAGCCTGTGAATTCTGACATTAATATTAAAATGGATATGAATAATTTTCAATGAATTTACAAATATAAACCTTGCCATTAAAAACAGAACGAAATTTCATTTAAAATAATTCCACATCTGGCTTTACAGTAACCAAATCGGCCAACCCAATTTTTCTGCACTTTTGGTCTGGGTACATATCGCCTAAAAGGTAACTTCAATTTCATGCTTCAAATATTGGATCGTCTTGGGATGGTTGTTGTAACATTTATCCTTCACCCCCCAGATAGTCCAATGGAATCAAATCGGAGCTTTTAAGTGTCCTATTAACATCACCGCTTCAGAGGACTATTCGATTTTCGAAAACGCTCGAAAGAGCTTCTCTCTGCAATTTACCTCTTCGAGTTACACATTTTGAGGCGATAAAAGAGAGCAAAGAAAAAATGTGTTTGAAAAATATTTGAATTAATCAAATATTTTTTTGGCAAAGTTATATAAGGTGGCGCAAAATTAATCATCCTTTTTTTTATTTTTTATTAATTAATAATTTTTAATAAATAAAAAATATTTTAAGTGATGGAAATCTTTATTCTGGTTTCTCTGTTTGCATATAGCAGCTGTCAAGTTCACAAGTGCCAAATATGATTGACGCACAACGCCAGTTGCAAAGTTATAAATCTTCAGATAGGGTGATTAATTTTGCGCCCCTTTACATATTTATTTTCGGCATTATTCGAATGTATTATAAATATTTTGTGCTATTATTGACCAATTTCCGACACATCTTTAACAGAATGTAAAGATGCCCTTAAAGCTTAACTTCATCTCAAATTTACTCTCCACTATCTGATATAGGAAAACTTGCTAGATAATGATTTTATTATGTAAAAACCTCCTTCTATTTGGATCACTTATTATTTATTATTTTTACTATTATTTATTGTAATTTTGTGCTTTGAACACTGCAATGAATTTCAATCGCTTGAAATTATTGGAAATATTTAATTGATTGATAAATTTTCTGTAGTCATTACATTATGAATATTTCAAAGCTTCTGCCAGTCACCTGTGATATGTATGTAGATAGTTATACTACATATATGTATATGTTTGTATGTATGTACATATATTCTTTCCATAAAACTGCACGAAATACCTGAAATTTCGTCTCATAACGCTGACGTGTTTTATTGTTGCGGTTATTTAAAAATTCAGTGCAAGTAAGCAGAGATCAGAAACTAGAATATGTAAAACCAAATAAAAGAAAGAAGAACAAAAACAAAAATAAAAATTAAATTAAAAAAAATCGTATGACAACTAAGGAATCATTTTTAATGACGAACCAAAAGAAAATCCATTAAAGGGCAAAAAAGCAAAGCAAATATTTTTGAACTTGTGTATGTGTGTATGCGCAAACATATACATATAGTGCATATTATATGAGATAGGTAAATATGCGCAACAAAAGTGCATGACATCGCATACGATCGTAGTGGAAATTGAAAACCAATAATGAACTTTATGGACATTTCAAATCATAAAAATTGTTCATGGATTAAAACATGACCTAGGCAATCTTTGACATTTTTAAAATTATAAACTATAGCACAGGTACTTTTTAACCAACTTGGGCAATTAATTTTTTGTTTTTATTTATTTATTTTTTATTTTTTTTATTTTTGTCATTTTCATAACTTGTTTTACGAATATATAGTCCATTCCAGTACAAAAAACTTGTAAATCCAAATTTGAAAAAATTCAGCAAATTTTCAGTGAAATTTCCCACTATTTAATCAAAATTTCCAGAGAAAGTTTGCTTGCACAGTAGCCGGCCGCCGTAGCCGAATGGGTCGGTGAGTGACTACCATTCGCAATTCACAGAGAGAACGTCGGTTCGAATGTCGGTGAACCACCAAAATTAAGAAAAACATTTTTCTAATAGCGGTCGCCCCTCGGCAGGCAATGGCAAACCTCCGAGTGTATTTCTGGCATGAAAAACCTCCTCATAAAAATATCTGCCGTTCGGAGTCGACTTGAAACCGGGTCCCCCCATTTGCGGAACAACATCAAGACGCACACTACAAATAGGAGGAGGAGCTCGGCCAAACACCCAAAAAGGGTGTACGCGCCAATTATATATATATATAAAGTGCTCAAAAGTATAAATTGGCTCAAAAATCGCGTTTATTCTGGTATTTTTTCCCAGAAAATCCATTGTGCACGAAGATACACAGTTTGAACTTGGATTTATGTGGTTTTTACGGTAGAATGAAATATATGTTCATAAAAAAATTATTAAAATTAAATAAAAAATAAATAAATAAAAAAAAAAATTCAATAAGTCCATATTTATTATTTATTTTCCTTGTTCACTCCTCTCGGGAGCATAGGGCCTCGACAAGACTCTTCCATCGTACACGGTTCTGTGCTGTTGTTTTTGTCGGTATCAGCTATTTCACGCAGCATCGACCTTCTCCAAGTGTTTTTCGGTCGACCGCGACCTCTGCTCCCTTGCGGGTTCCAGTGCAGTGCCATTCTCGTGATGCTACCTGGTGGTTTTCTCAATGCCGAGTATGTCGATGTTGTAGGCTGCCAGCTCCACTGGGCTTGCCTGGATGCTTCCCTGAGAGTCCTAACATTCCATTGAGCTATTCGTGTCCCGGTACGTGTGCCAAATGTCGTCATCATGGAGGAGGTCGTATATACGAGGCTTTGTCTTGCGTTGGTTACATTAATCTATGTGCGAGAGTAAGGAGTAAGTAATGAAAGGATAAGTGTTTTTTTTTTATTTTGTTTTTTGGGTTTGAAGAATGATGAGGAATGTTTGTAAGAGTTTGAGAACTTAGAATGATAATACAAAAAAGAAATATTCTTCGAATTACTTTTTTTATTTTTTTTTTATTATAATCTAATAGAGAATTTCATGGCATTTCAATATGATATACGGCATATGTCCGCCACCACAACGAGTTACATGGTCCATTCGATCAGTCCAATTTTGAACTACTTTTTCCAATTTCTGAGTAATAAAACTAAATGAGCCCAATCAGCAAAAATGAATAATTTGGCTTCAATTCTTGCAAAATCTGTATTTTATGGGCCCGTAAGCCAAAATCCTTACGTAAAATGTTCCACGTAGTTGAAGAACAAAGGCCAACAAGTTGAGAACGACGGCGAATCGACATTTCGGCGTCTTCGCTACTTCTATGAACTTCGCGAACAGATTTATTTTTATGTTTTTCACAATGAATTTTCACAATTTGAAAGCGTCGTTCTAGCGTTAAACGACTCATGATGGCTTACCAAACCTTACTTAACAGAAATTTCAGCACAGTTTGCTATTATCACCTGTCGAACCATAGCTATCGATAGCAATAGTTCACATGCAGCTAAAGAACACACCCGATATATAGCGCATTCCGCGCCACCAGTGCAAAAATCAGCGCCGCAGAAAAAGGTTTTACAACTGGGGCTCAAAATGCTTCTACTTTTTAATACAATGTGGCCCTTTTCGAAAATTTTAATGTAGCGATTTTACAAATAAGGCAAATACAAATCCCAAAGAGAAAAGTCATTCAACAGAAGCGTCGATAAAAATCTTATGAGCCCAAAAATTACAGCTAAACATCCAAATTGTCATGCCCCTGTGATGGCTGATTACGAGTTTAGACAAATTAGCCGTGAATTTACCAATTTGCAAAATTACAAATCCATTAGAGTGGTTGAGTTAAAAAAGACACACAAAAAAAATGTTGACTTAAAATGAATCTTATTCCGCGGGTATTTTTGGGGTCACTAATTATGAAGCTTATATCAGTTTTCTAAAATTCATGATAACTTTAGCTAATATATCGAAAGGTTTTTGGAATATAAGGGTAATAAATTAGCGTTTTTCGTGATTTTTTTAATTGAACCAGAGAAATTTTAAGTGCATATTTAAAAAAAAAGTACCCCTTTTACCTAAAACTTTTTAAATATATTTTGTCACCCTTGAATTAAGTCTTCTTTTCGTCCGAAAAATCTTCCAAAACTACAAATAACTAATCCAGAAAAATATCCTGGCTAAGATATTTTCCTTTTCGACTACTATACGAACCACCCTGCGATATTCTGCATAAAGTTGATGTGTGTAACTTATCAGCTCCTCACCGCCGTACTTGAATGGGAGTCCGTGAGCCCTTTCCTGGTCTTACGGTGCGTTTTTTTTTAAACATATTTTATCAAAGTCAGCTAACGGAATGACAATTCCGTCATCGATGACTTCCACTACTCTGCGGCTTCCACTACCGTTACCATTCGATAGGTGACAGGAATGTAAGGTTTGCTCTAGAAAACAGTCAGCAGATCGCCGTATGTATTCTGACTGGAAATCGAGTCAATCTTAAAATCTTCTATATGCCGCTAAGCTTTGTGGTAAGATTTTCTGGTGTTTTTCCTTTGAGGCAGTAGTTTTCCGACCGCCCTATTCTTCCTTAGAATAGTACATCTCTACTACTTTCTTAAGATCCGGTAACATTCCTACTCGACTCATCATACCTGTTGTTTTCCAGCGCTCCCCAACTATTCCATGAAATCCCAGTCCAACAATTTAACAGCGAATTGGGACGAAATCGTACAAGTAGATGGTAAAGTAGGCTTAACGAGTTATCAATTTAAAGTAATCAAATTAGCGAAAATAACATCGAAAACTTTTTCTAGCAGGCAATAAACTAATTTGCTGGTCCTTTGCGTATGGGCGAAATCGCTGTTTTTGTAAACTTAGAAGCCCACAACTCGGCTCATAAGGTATTCATATATGAATATGTATATATACTTATATGTATTTGAGCGTTTACCTTCCATACCTTTCTGTATATGTGTCTTTCTGTGTATTCATACGCACTGATACACATACATACATAGCTGTTATACATATTTATTCAATGCGTTGGCAAATATTGAATAGGCTGTTCAACGCAAATAAAAACCAGGGCAAAATTAAGCTAATGCGTATTTGTATGCAAATATTTATGAATAAAACTTAAACATTAAAATATCAGCGATTATAAGAAAATGTATTTTTTATTGTACGCACCTGCGGATAGTATGTAAAAAAAAATTATATAAAAAAACCTAGAAATCAATGTTAATATGCGCCTTAATTATTGATCGCATATCAGTTTAACTAATGAAAATTTTTTCGTAGCAAAATTAAATGCAAAATAAAAATGCGAAAATAAAGCAAATGCATGTATTTATACTTATTATAGGCATTGATAAGTATAAATTTTGAAATTATTTTGAACAATTCAGTGGCATAGCAACACATAAGAAAATAATATTTTTTATGAAAAAATTTTAAATTATTAGACCACTAAAAAGTTAAATGAATTGAATAAATTAAAACTTTGTAGCATCCACCATCATTCTAATAGTATTGTAGGATCAGCAAAATCAGCCTTAAATCCATTGTTCAATAGCTCCTACTTTTTTCTGTCAATATTTGAAGAATTAAAAATAATCAATTTCAAATTTTTTACTCAACAACTATTACTTCACACTGTCAATAATCTGTCAATAGGCTGTCATTAGTCTGTCACAAAAAAAGTTAGAAATAATAATAGGCACAGCTCATAGCCTAAATTACTTTCATATGAGAGTAAAGGTATTTTAACATAGAATTAGGAAAACCAGCCTTAAATCCATTGTTCAATAGCTCCTACTTTATTCAGTCATTATTCTGTCACTATTTTGTCATTTGCCTATGACAAAAGAAGTTAGAAATTTCTCTGAGCTATGCCCAAACAACTTCGAAATGTGGGTAAGGCCATTGTCACATAGAAATAAGAAACTCAGTCCTAAATCAACTATTCAATAGTGGAAGCTTTTTATTCTGTCATTACTCTGTCAATATTTTACCATTTTCCGGTCGCAATTGAGTTTCGAAAATTTTCTAAGCTCCGCACAGCTTAATTTTAAATGGGTCTAGGAGAATTATGGATTCAAAAATAATCAATGCTTAATCCATTGTCCAGTAACTCCTACTTTATTCTGTCAGTGATCTGTCAATATTTTGCCATTGGTCAGTCACAAAAGAAGTTAGAAATTTCTCTGAGCTGCGTCCAAGCTGCTTTCAAATTCGTATAAGGGTATTGTTGAATTATGTAGATAAGTTCCAATTTTATTGTTCACTTACTCCTACTTTTTTCTGTCATGACTCAGTCAATATTTTGTCATTAGTCAGTCACAGAAGTTGGAAAATTCTTTAAACTTAGATCAGGTTATATTTAAATAAGCCAAAGCAGATTGTAGAACTAAGAAAATCAGTCCCAACTCCATTTTTTAATGGCACCTACTCTATTCTAAAGGGTGGTTAAGTTTTAAGGGCCGGTGTTGATTTTGAATAAAATACAAGTTTTTTAAGAAATTATTCTCATTTCTCTTTATTTTGATAATACATATGGCCAAATGGCGGCCGCAGCCTCGGCGGCACATCTCCATTCGATGGTCCAAATTTTCGTTGACGCTGAGGCATAATTGAGGTTCTATGCCGTTAATGTACCGAATTATCTCATCCCTTAGCTCTTGAATTATTGCTGGCTTATCGACGAACACCTTTTCTTTCAAATAACCCCAAAGTAGGAAGTCCAACGGTATCAAATCACATGATCTTGGCGACCAATTAACATCGCCGCGACGTGAGATTATTCGGCCATCAAATTTTTCGCGCAAAAGAGCCATTGTTTCGTTAGCTGTGTGACAAGTGGCACCGTCCTGTTAAAACCACATATCTTTCACATCCATATCTTCCAATTCGGGCCATAAAAAGTTCGTTATCATCTCACGATAGCAAACATTATTCACAGTAACTGCCTGACCGGTCTCATTTTGGAAAAAATACGGCCCAATGATGCCGTAGGCTCATAAACCACACCAAACAGTCACTCTTTGTGGGTGCATTGGTTTTTCGGCAATCACTCTTGGATAATCATTCTCCCAAATGCGGCAATTTTGATTATTGACGAATCCACTGAGGTGAAAATGTGCCTCATCACTGCAGATGAAGTGCGCGATATGCATTTTGATTTGAACGCCCGTTTTCATAATAAACCTGAATAACTTTAACGCATTGCTCGATTGTGTAACTTTCCATGGTTCAAATTGAATTAACCTGAAATTGAAAAGTGCCAAATGAAACGTAGAAAAAAACTTGACGTTTAGGTGTGCTTCACATTTAACATCGGCCCTTGAAATTTAACCACCCTTTATTTGTCACTGTCATTAGTCATTAGTCTGTCACTGTCACTAGTCAGTCACAAATGAAATCAAAAAGTTAGAAAATATCTAAGCTGTGCACGCTTTTAAATTAATTTGAGTGTATTATGGAATTTAGAAGACCAGCTTTAAATCTATCTGGAATATATGTAAAAACATTTCTCATTACACAGTCAATACTCTATCACTGTGTCAGAAGTGGCATGCCTAATAAGCCCATCGAGTAATACATAAATTATATACAAGAAATTAAAACAAATTTAAGAATTTAAAACAATTGCAATTGTTTGTAGCCAATTTACGTACATACTATACGTACATATCCCAATCACTCAATTAGTGTCAAACTAATTGACTATTCGCGCATTCAAAGGTGTCACAGTCAAGGGCGGCCAGTGAAATGACTGAAGCAAAACTCATTATAAACAAATTAGATAGTTTAGCAAAAAATATTAACCAAAAAAAGAAAACAAAAAACTTTCAAAACTATTTACTATTTCATATATATATATATACATACATACATACATACATACATGCATATACAACATTTCAAGGAATTTTTTTAAGCAAAAACATATTCACTCCATGTCTTTGGTGAGGCCCTGAAATGCTGATGCAATGCATAAGCAAAAATAGCAGACGCTTTCTGAAGGCAAACGCAAATACGAATTGCTAGGAATTTCTCAGTGTATGGCTTAAAATCGACAAGAAAAAATCTGCAAAGATAGCTACACTCGCATTGTGCGATTGTTGTTGGGGCCTGCCACTATTGAAAGTGTGTATGGCACTCACACTCGCACTACGCACACTTCACACACACGAATGAATTTTTTTTTGATTTTCGGTTTTGATTACTACAGCCTGCGGTATAGAAGAAAATCGCTGCTAGTTCTGAAATTAAAAACCCATAAATGAAATGAGACGAATATGCTAAATAAAAAAATTTGCAATTGGAGGTAGCACCAAGCATGAAGCTGGCCAATAATAACAATCAAATAATTGCTTAATGCCGCTAAAACGAAAATTGCGCTGCGATGGCACGTAATAAAGACGGCATACACCACACGAAACGAGTATGAGACAAACTAAATTTTTTACATTTTTATTTATATTTATTTTTTATTTTTTAAGGCAAAACATTATTGATTTTGATATTAAAATTTTTAATGGTAAATATGTAAAAATTTTCAAAAATAAGCACGCATTTCAAGAAACCAAATTAAATATTAAGTAAAGTAAAATCTATAGAACGAAAAAAATATAGGGCCAATTGAAAAATTATATTTAAAATATATTAAACAAATATAATTCTTGGGGTTAGCATCAATTCTAAATTGTTGAAGTCGTTGAGGCTTCGATTTGATTAAGGTTTTTATAATAAAACATTTTTGATAAATTTTTGGCCATTTGACTTAATCGCACTTCTAAGGCTTTTAACGCTATCCAAGCGTCTTCCATTTCTGCAATCCGATTGAGAAAATATTGTCCATACATTTTCGATTGGGCTAAGGTCAGGGCTGCCTCCCCAGCAGAGAAAGAGGGATTGTTTTAGTGGCCACACCATTCGATGCAGTTGAAGACGGGCGCTGTAAGTGCGGAAGCATTTTGGACACTACCTCACCCACACAAACAAAAACAAAAAAACAGGTGAGGGCTGCGCCAGTTTATTCAAAAGTTGTTATTCTTTTCGCTGCCAAAAACTCTTTCGTTGCCTGTTGACGGCTGCTTAATCATGCTGGAAATTCCACTCTCCATCGCCATTATCATCAAAAAAGGTCTAGAAGTTCTATATACTTGGCACTATTCATTTTTAGGGATATGAAACAGAAACACGTTTTGCCTGTGACACTAATGGCTGTTCAAACTGTGATTGAGCTCCCTCAAAAATTACAAGCCATTCTTCTCTCCTTCTTCTTCGTTTATCACGCCAGTACATTTGGAAACCATCTGGTCCGTCAAGATTGAATTGTTTTTCGTCACGACGCTATTGCTTTAGTAGATATCAGCATAATCATCTTTGTCTTATAATTTTTTCGTATGGTGTGTTAAAAGTTAAAAAAAAAAGAAAAAATCAATTATTTATTTTTTATCTACACTGCAATTTTAGATTCTTTCATTGAAACCATTTGTTGTTTTGTGCGCATAAAAATGTATTTCATCATTTTTTTCATTTTTTTCACGAATATAATTGCGGTCATTGTTATTATGAGACTTAAGCAATTTCTTATATTTTTTATTTATTTCTCTGAACTTCTTCATGCCCCGCAGCCTTACAAAAAAAATGTATGCCAGTTAGGTATTGAGCTAAAAACACGATTTAGCATTTTTTTAAGAAAAATAGAAGAATAAGCGACAAAATGGTAATTATACCAGTTAACAAATGATTAATTTTTATTTTGCCCTAAAAAGCCACTATTCGATGTCATTCACTTTTACTTTCGTGTTGTTTTCGAAGTACCGCCAAATAAAGATTTTGATAAAATCACAAACAGTGTAATTGATTGCCTTATTGGACAAATGATACACCCTTCCCGCCACAGTGTGATATTTACACTCTGATGCTGTGCCAATTTACTTCCCTATTGAAAATGGATATAAATATCATAAAAAAAATCGAGGCTGTGTATAAAAAATATTTCAAATTGAGGCGATTATATGACGCTTCTAAAAAATTATTAAGAATTGTTAATAAAAATATAAAAAATACAAAAACTTATGTACAACTTTTCTTAATAAAAGATTAATCAAATAAAGAATTAAAAAAATGTATGCAAAACTTTGCTTATTCGAAAATATAAAAAATTATTAAAATAAAAAAAATTAAACAATTTATGTACAACTTTGCTTAAAAAAATGAATAAAATAAAAGATAAAAAATGTAAATAAAGAAATAGAAAATAAAAAATAAAAAAAAGTATGTACATCTTTGCTTAATAAAAAGTGTGAAAAACCAATAAAATAATAGATAAAAAATAAAAATATGTATATACAACTTTGCTTGATAAAAAATATTAAAACTTAATAAAACAAGAAATAAAAACCAAAACAAGTTTTGTGCACCAGAAATATAAAAAATAAATAAAATAAAAAATATTAAAATTTTTGTACGACTTTGCTTAGTAAAAACAAAATAAAATAAAAAAAGATATGTACAACTTTGCTTCCATCGTTTTTCAATAGATGACTGCAGTGCTAAGCGCTTGTCGAGTTAAAAAGATATAAAATATATTTTCAGGAATCCAATTTAAGAGTTATTAATTTTTCATAGCAGAAACCTTCAGGACCTTCTTCACAACAATACTGAAACCTTTTTAATTTTCGAACTGAAAAATATGATCTATAATATACTTCAGTCAGCTTGGATAACTGTGGGCATAACCTTGTGTTTCTTCATAAATTTATTTCCCGCCAAAGTTGTAGGTTTTTGTACCAAATTCTAATCATTCGCTTGAAATTTCGATTTACCGCTTGCATTTGAAGAAAACTGCGACGTAGACTCATAGAATGCTCTGAAACGCTTCAGGAACAACGATTTTGAAGACGAAGCCCGACTTTGCGGTGGAGGGCAGCAAATTATCTAATATTCAGAATATGTGACAAACGCCAAAAAAATATCCAGAATCTTTGAAAGCCACTTCTAAACGTCTCAAAGCCATAGGAATGATTCAAGAGAAAGGGCAAGCGGAATTAAAGCATCTCTGAAAGGCGATTCTTTATTTTGTAACAGTTGCTTCGAAAACAAAAATGGAGATGGTTCCTAAATCGCATTGTAGCTGGCGACGAAAAATTTATTCACTAAGCTAATCCGAAGCGCAGGTGATCATCTGGAAAACTACGTGTGCGATCAAATCAAATGGTCATAGCGCCAAGATTATACTTGGTATTAAGTAGGGCCAATTCAGTGTGATATAGGTACTAATATAAAAAAACATTAAAACTTAATGGAATTGTCGCAAATGAAACATTAGAGCCCAACACAAAGGGAAAAAGTGCCATAGTATCAAGAGAAACACGACAAAGTTATCCCCCAACAAGGTAGGCCCTGGCCTCACATAGTAAAGAAGGTAAAGATATACATATTTATTTATTTCGGCTGCCGTAACCGAATGGGTTGGTGCGTGACTACCATTCGGAGTTCAGAGAGAACGTAGGTTCAAATCTCAGTGAAACACCAAAATGAAGAAATAGCGGCAGCCCCTTGGCAGGTAATGGCAAACCTCCGAGTGTGTTTCTGTCTTGAAAAAAACTCCTCCTAAAAAATATCTGCCGTTCGGAGTCGGCTAAAACTATGGGTCCCTCCATTTGTGGAACAACATCAAAACTCACCTCACAAATAGGAGGAGGAGCTCGGCCAAACACCCAAAACAAGGGTGTACGCGCCAATTAAAAAAAAGAACAAAATTCAGAGGTAACCGCAATCAAGAGATTGGCGGCTCACATGCGTACTAACAGTCAAGAAAGTAAATATTTACTCCGACAGCCAAGCAGCAATAAGGGCCCTCGGGTCAGTGACGGTGCATTCGAAACTGGTCAAGGAATGCTTGACCTCACTTTCGACTGCGTACGAATTCTTTGACATAAGCCCCATCTGGGTTTCTGGTCACAGCGACATTGCGGAAAACTGTGAGTGGATGAGCTGACCACACAAGGGACATGTGAGGTGATTTCCCCGCGAAGGGAGAGAATTGAGATTCCCCTGACTACCTGCGGTCTGCTCTTGGAAAGATGGGCATAGCGCCAACTCAGCGAGCGTTGGGCAAGTACACAAACTTGTAAGGTCGCGAAATCCTTCTGCCCACGTGTGGACCGGGGGCGCACGGGCGCGCTTCTGAGTTTGACAAAATATCAGCTCTCGAATCTCGTGGGTTTTCTCACAGGTCACTATGCGCGAGGAATGCATGCTGTGAGGCTTGGAATGACCTCAAGTCCCTTTTGCGATGGATGTATGGAGAATGAGGTGGAAACATCTCAGCACCTTCTCCTTAGCTGCCCTGCTCTGGCGGGGCTAAGATCCAAGCATGTTGGCTCTTACTTCTTTGCTACGCCTGCTGATAAAGCTGGCGCTGACATTAAAAATCTGGTGAATTTCATCAGCAGCACAAAGCGGTTGACGCAAACGCAGCATAGTCATCGTTCGTAATCCACACGCTCCTAATCATCCTAGCCCACCTCTCCCCGCCCTCTCCCTGTATCCCATCGGTCTTTCTTTTTCTCTTTCACCTCACCTCCTTTATAATGCTACCACAAAGGGCGAATCCATTTTTTCTTCGTCCAAGTGTGCTCATTCCTTGGGCAACCATACCAACCTAACCTAAATGTAGTGGCATACGATGGTTGATTAAAACAAACTAAAAACTCGGCCAAAAATGGCTTTACTTAAACAATTAGACATTCAGATTTTTTCTAAATTATATTTTTACTTTTAAAGTTAAAAAAAAAATAAACAACACTATAAGTTTTCGAAATAGTAAACAACTTACTCTCGTCTTAAAATTTTAAAAACACCGCAATCATTTACCCAACGCGCACTTCCACTAATCACCAAAATATGCAAAAAAAACCAAGATACCTCTTAATTACAAATTAATTCATTGAAAAATATTTGAATAAAAAACGCAAAGGGGAAGATAATTTCATTGTAAAATGTCACTTTTACTCCACAGCTTGCGCGCTTTAAATGTCCACTCCAAATATTTCGCCCCCACTGATACTTGTACATTAGGGTAGTTAAAAAAAAACAATTTTTTTGTCTTGATGGCATACCCACAACAATGAAATACCTATTTTGTATATTTTTTATTAAAATTTGTTTTATTGGAAACGTTTTTCAGATTCTACTGGATATTTATAAAAACTAATTTAAATGATTTTTGTTTTCATGTTCCTCTTTTTTTTTGTTTTGATAAATCATGTTGTTGTTATTGTTGTTGAGGTGGTTGAACATTTCCACTGAAATACTCCTAATTAGTGACCAGCACCGTTTTACTACCACTATCTCGAGTGATGATGTATTTTTTTTTTTTTTTTTTTTGTTTCCAAGTCAGATCCATTTAGTGAGGTCCAAGTATAACAGCAAATCCTTTATCTCGATGTCTGAGATCTCCTTAATTTGCTGTAGGAAAGGCTTACCGAAGGATCGGAGTCGTGCCCTGGCTAGTCCCTGACATTCACATAAATAGTGGAAAATACTTTCCTTCGCCCCTTCCGCTTGACAGCTTCTGCAGATAGGATTGAAGGGTAGATTGAGTCTAGCTGCATGATCCCCTACTTTCCAATGACCTGTAAGGGTTGCAGTGATGCGTGAAATGTTTGGCCGAGAACATCCTAACAGGTCATTGTCCTTTGGATTTTATATGACGGCCATGTATTTTTTGTTGTAATACATGTAGGTATTTGCTTCTATCTTCTTTCGGCTAAAGAATGATAGTGTGAAGCAATGGATGCTTTTAATGTGTTCAGTGGGGTGTACTTCTTCAAAGATGCTGCGAATCGTAACGTAACTGTGAAAGGTGAGCGCTACCGTGAAATGATATCCAACTTTTTTTGCCCAAAATGCAAGAGCCTGACTTGCATGACATGTGGTTTCAGCAAGACGGCGCCACATGCCACACAGCACGGGTAACAATGGACTTGTTGAGAGGCGAGTTCGGTGAACATTTTATTTCACGTTCGGGACCTGTCAATTGGCCACCCAGATCGTGCGATATAACGCATTGGGAGACAACATTAAAGCATTTATATGTGAGATACCGGCCGAAACATTGGAAAGAGTATGCCAAAATTGGACTAAGCGGATGGACCATTTGAAGCGCAGTCGCGGTCAACATTTGCATGAAATAATCTTCAAACATTAAATTATATGGACTGTACTATCGATTTAAATAAAAATTTCATGCATTTTTCTGAATTTTACAATGCCTGTGTTTTTTTGAAAAAATTCCTATAGCTCTTAAAAAATCACCCATTAGTTTAAATCATAACATTAACATTGTACAGCAATCGATTGGGTATTGGGCTAAACCATTTTTTTTTTAAATATTGAGTCATAAATAAAAAAATAATTTCTCTGATTTTCCAATCAAGCCTCCAAAGTCAAGATATGTAAAGATCCTTGCCATTTCAATTATTGTTCTGCACTGCCAGTTTCGATTAATCCAGCATCCAAGGTATTTAATAATAGACAAACTTGTCTCATTCACTTTAAAATTTAAATTTTATCGGTTTTTTCGTTATTCAATCTGATCTCTGTTGTTTGATTCCAGTAAAGATCTTTTACATTTCGAAGCCGTCTTATCTATGCCTACTGAATGAGGGCATAGAAAAAATAAATAAAATTATATTATTTCGTATTAAATAAATATTACATAGTACAAAATTTTACACAAATGCATTTAGCCATAGGAATTCAATCGTAATTTTAAAGCTTCCGGCGTGTCTATTTTTTTTTCTTTTGTTTCTTTTTTTTGCCATAGAACAAATTTAGAAGGTAGCATAAAAAAAAATTTTTTGGACCACCTTAGTGTACTTGCGCACATACTGTATGTGAGTATGTGAATAAATTCGACCGGGAAGCGCCTATTAAATTTCGCATACACATAGACATATATATATATGTAATTGTAGCGCGATTTTAAACCGAAAAGTTACAAAAATTTTACTTTACAAAAATGGTAAAAAGCAATCAGCAGAAGATTTGTTGCATAATTGTGTCGAATGCGCAAAAAACAAAACTTATCAACAACAAAGGTTTGGCTTATGCAAAATGGGTCAAGTGAGAAAATTGATATTTATTGTTTCATATGAATGACGTATTATACTCGTATTTGCATTTGTGTGAGCGCTCAACATAATAATGCAACATGACAAATTATCATTAAATTCGTGGCACAAAAAATATATAATATAATAATTGGAAAGAAGAAGAAGCAATACTGATTGATGGTATATAATATTTGCTTATACGGTCCCTTAAGCCACTGTAGCGGCGGAGAAATACATAATAAGAAGCATATGTTGCAATTAAGATTCCGTAGTTAATATTTTTTAAATGTAAGATTTTTTACTTTTTACTAACTTTGAAAGTGGTGTAAGTCCTTTTGAAGTTATTAAAAGTATAAATTTTTGTTATTCGCATAAAAAAAACGATTCATTATAAATTAAACCAATTTAATGTTGCAAAAATTTAAAACTAATGTAATAACATAAATCCATATTTGTCAAAGTAATTAAATGCAAAACCTCAAATACCTCCATATAAAATAAAATACACTCACACCACTTTCAAAGCCAACGGCTCATTCAAACATATTTAGGCATATCTTAGCATAATCTTTCCAAAAAATTCCCTTAAAAATCTTCTTTTTTTCGTTAAATAGACGACTTAGCAACCATAGCCAAAAGCTCACTTCAGTTTCGTTCACCAATTATGTGACTTTTTCCCCTCATTGATCAATAATGCAAAGTCATCGTCATCAGCAGTTGCTGTAGGCAAATGTCTTCGGCATCAACTAAAGGGTAATGATAATTTGATTTTACATATTGAAGTGTGCAGGAGAGCAAAAAATACAATGTAAAAAATGTATGCAAGCATGAGTCAGCAATTTTATCAATGTTCGAAATTTAACAATGCGCACCTGTAATTAAATACATAGTTAATTATATGAGGCATAACTATGAAACTTAAAAAAATATATGGTAAATACTTGTAGATATATGTAGGTGTGAGAATTTATGAAGTTTTATTAATTTCTTGTAACTAAACTTATTTTATAAATATTCTGTTACTTATATTCACTTATAATTGAGTTTTGCCCACTTCCATATTTATTTATTTATACTTAGTTCCATAAAAAAAAAATTTAGAATATGAATATTTAAAGAAATGATATTTCAGCATACTTTTCGCTAAATACCTTTGATGAGCCATCTCTCAGCGTTTATGCCTGGCATCGAATGTACGGCCATTTAAAGTAATCATTGTGTCCCACAGCCCTGTAAAATAAAGATGAAAAAAGAGAAAATTCTATCAAAGTCAATGAAAGCAATTGATAATTTTTGACTGTTTATTTATTTATTTTATAATTTCAATTAGTTTTTTATAAAAATAAAGTTCATACTACAACAAAAGCCATATGAAGCAAACTTTCGAACTATGCATAAAATTTGTAAAAATTTGGCAAATTTTCTTAAAAATTTCAAAACTTGCAGTTTAAAAAGTGCCAACCCGAAATTTTCCTAAAAATTTTTCTAAAAAAAATTTTTTTTCAAACTTATTACTCAAAATTAAAAAAAAAAATTTTAATTAATTAATTTTCAAATTTTTACTTTTGAACTAGTTGAAAGTTGCAGTTGAAAAACTGCCTAACCGAAATTTTTCTAAAAAAAAATTTTTGCAAACTATTTACTCGAAATTTTTCTCAAAATGTTATAAAAAAATAAATTAAAAATATTTTGTTTGAAAAAAGTTTTAGAAAAATTTCGAGTAAAAAGTTTGAAAAAAAATTTTTTTAGAAAAATTCGGGTAAGCAGTTTTTAAACTGCAAGTTTCAAGTAGTTCAAAGATTTCGTTGATTTTTGACAATTTTTTGAGCTGAGGTTCTTGAGTATTTTCTTCCATATAACAAAAATGTAGAGTAGGCGTTAAATGGTGAAAATGCACAATACCGCGACTAAAAACGAAAATTCTCTAAAATCAGTGTGCTTTTTATCTACTTGAAATTTGCACTTTAATACACCAAATCTCAATTATCTATAAAACTGCATACCCGAAATTTTTCTAGAAATGTTTATGGAAATTTGCCGAATTTTTACAAATTTTATACAAAGTTCGAAACTTTGCTTTATATGGTTTTTATTGTAGTATGGACTGAATTTGCACTTTATTAAACCAAAATTCAATTATCTGTAAAACTGCATACACGAAATTTTTCTAAGAATTTTATTTGAAATCTGCCGATTTTTTCAAATTTTTGAACTTTGAAGAAACTTCGATTTATATGGTTTTTATTGAGAGTATGGACCAAAATTCAATTATCAATAAAATTTTTCTAAAAATTTGAATGGAAATTTTCCAAATTTTTCCAATTTTCGAACTTTGTAAAAAATGTTTCTTCATATGGTTTTTGTAATAGTATGAACCAGTTTTTTATAAAAAAAAATTTATAAAAAAAGAAATTACAAAATGAATGAATAAATATTATTTTTTCCAAATATCCTCTTAAGAAGCCAAGCAATCATTTGAACCAATTGACAAAGAGCTTTTGCCACTCCGAAGTGGGTACTACCAAAACGAACTGTTAAAAGACTTCATCAGCTTCTTCAGCCCTCGTTGAACTCGCATTTTACTGCAAAAGTTCGGGAGCAAAAATAAATCATTGAGTACCAAATTAGGACTGTAAGGCGTATGACCCATTAATTCGATGTTCAAAAACTCGCTGGTGTAAGTCGAGCCATGCGAAAATAAATCGTGAATTGGTGAAGAATAAATCGTCTAGGGCGTTTGGTTTTACTGAATTAAGGTTGAAGATTTTCAAGATATTTACAAAGTCCATAAAAAAGTAGTTCCTTGTTTGCAAAAATTTGAAAATTGTTGATTTAGTTTTAAAAAAAAAATGCCCCAAAAAATATAAAAAATAGATTTTAAAAATATGCGCAAAAAATATATCGAAACAAAAAATAATTAAAATTTCTTAAATTCTCAAGAAAATATTTAAGATATAAGAAATATCTACATCGTTAAAAATTTGCTATTATTACCCGCCTTCTGAAGCTCATTAGCATTTTTTCATAATTTTATGAGCGTGCAGCTTTATTCATATACATTTTTGATCAAATAAAAATTCGCTTTCGGGCTATTCTCGTGCAAACGATACTTCTCAACCCAATGGTCGGTGCTTAAAAACAACTTGTCGAAAAATTCGTGGTTTTTTTTGGAGGGAAAAATCATCCGAATGAATCCACAATTCAAAGATGCGGGAAAAAGCTTCAAACAAGTGATTCTATCAAGTATAAGAAAAGAATTGAGAGACCAAAAACATGTTAACAATTACAGTGGCGTATATGAATAAAAATAGTGAAACCTGAAAACCTGAATGCATATAAATTTTTACATGTTTCATTTTAAAACAACAACTAGCCGCTAATTTTGAAAGACCCTTTATTTTTGCTTGCTCATATCCATTGAGTGGAATACAGAACTGTTTTCTATATGTCATCCTGACTTTTAGAACTGGCCTCATATTTCAAACTATTTTATTTACGATGATTTTTCTCTATTAATTTGGTCGTTATTGAATATTAAGTTTATCGATTTACATACAAAAAATGCTTTTAATCTTCTCTTCGCACTCAACGCGTTTTTACTTTGTTTGGGTTTTTTCCTTTCATTGCTCATTTGTTCATGAACTTCAACTTGAAATGCCATTAAATTGTCTTCTGAAAGAAACCCGAAAATTTTGAAAACCGCTTTTGAAGGTCAACGCGTAATCAATGAAAATACAAGCACACATACATACATGCATACATACATATACATAATACATGCTTGATTTATATGAAGTGCAGTTGCTTTACAGCCTACAACATTTTTTCATATTTCATATAGGAGGTGTGGTTATTAAAAAACGAAACTCAGGCTGCAAAGCATGTAATTTAGGTTTCATATATATGTATATATGCATATGTAATTTCCCATGGTTCCTAGCTGGAATATAGTCCCATACATATTTACGTATTATTACCCTCCTCCTCTATCGCTGAAACGCTCCTTGCGAATCGCTCATTAATTCGAAACGGTGCTGGTTGTCTGCTTCTGCAGACAATTACGCGTATTCCACTCAGTATTCTCAAGGTCAAGCGCAGGAGGATTTCGATTTTGAAAGTTCTGTGATTCATGCTGCAGAAAATCCATGATTCCAATGATTCACATTTTCAGAAGTTGTGAAAAAACTAATAAAAAATCTATAGATTTACCTGTACTTCAGGAAATAGTAGACGATTCTCATGAAACTATTTTGAATGTGGATGAGGAATTCAAACCCTTCTTTAAGCGAACTCTGTAAATGAAACTAAGGACGTTTTCAAGGAAGTGTTTCAAGGAAGTGTGCGCTGATATCTACACTTGCGTGCATAATAATAGCAGAGCGGCACATTGCAAAACTTTTTTTTTTTTTAATTCTTTTTTTTTAGCATAGCTTATGCCACAACAAAAACCATATAAATCAAAGTTTAAAATTTAGCACACAATTTTCAAAAAATCAATAAAATGTCGTAAAAATGTCAGACTTTGTAGTCAGAATTTTTTTAGAAAGAACATTTTTTCTAAAAAAAACTTAATTCAATAAAAATTTCATTCTGGTGTGATATTGTGCGATATTCAAGTGACTCAACATTTAGTTTTTGTAATTTTTTCCCTCAGAGTGTTGCGCATTTTTTTCATATAACAAAGGCGCGAAACGGCTTTATACGAAGAAAATGCAGCAAAAGAGCGCCAGCAAAAAAAAAACAAACTTGGCAAAAATCAACGCAATTTGTTAGCCATTTCAATGTTGTATTTTTTCATACTAAAATTGAATAGTGTGTAAAACTGCATACTCAGAACTTTTCTAAAAATGTTTAGAGTTTGAATATTTTTATCAAAATTTCAGGCTTTTTATCAGAATTTTTCTAAACATTTTTGGGCTTTGAAAATTTTTAATCAGTTTTATCAAAATATAAAACTTTTTATCCGAATTTCCAAACTGTTTCAAGAATTAAAAAAAATTCAGTTTATTTTTATCAAAACTTCAAACTTTTTAATCAAAATTTTTTATTCATTTATTTATATATATCAACAGTACAAAGTAAGACTAAGGAAAAAACAAAAGTAGTAATTAGAAAATATAGAGAGAAATTTAATGCCCTAATTCAATGCAGTAATTATAGACTTATTAAATTAAGTTTGTTAAGTCCAGCCTTCACAGTGTCGGATAAAGAATTCCACACTTTAACAGCGTTAATGAAGAATAATCTAGATGATGCCAGGTAATTAAATGTTGGAACGATGAATTTGTTGTGTCTGCGATATCTTACTGGCATCAACTTCTCTGTCAGGTAGGGAGGGGACTTGAATAGTGTAAGTTTGCAGATAAATATGCAATTTCTAGCAGAAAAATAACTGTTAAGGCAACAGCCCAGTAACATTGTTCGTCAGGCAGATATATGTATAGTATGATCATATCTACCAATCCCATATACATACCGCGTGGCATTATTAAATGTCACATTAAGTTTATGGCAAGACTTCGAGTCAAGTTTGCTGTATACCACCGCAGAGTAGGTAATGAGAGGCATAATTAGTGCCTCGTTTCCTCTGGCGTGAATGTTGCAAAGACTCTCAGCTTACGCAATGAAGCATAAATATTCCCCACAACCCTATTTAATGGTCAGCACAGGTATGTTTTGTGCCTTATACAAATTTTTTACCTTATCCACAAAGGTAAGGGAACTAGTACCTATCCACAGTTTAGGGATATTGCCCACATACACCACACTATTACATATAGGTAAGATGTGTGGCTTTGACGCGTTCAAACATAAAGAGTTATCATTAGCCCAAACAGAAAAAGCAGACAAATCACTCTTTAATTTGAAACATAGATCTTCAACGAGACCAATACGACTAGACAAGCACAATTATGAGCATACGCATGGACATTCACATACTGACAAACGGTAAAAAAACATCATTGACAAAAAGACTGAATAAAAGTGGACCAAGGATATACCCTTGCGGAACACCAGTGTGTACGTATCTAGACTGAGATGTTAATTTACTGGTCTTGAGCTTCTGCGTTCTGCCACCAAGGTAGCTGGCGATGAGCTTCACCGCACTGTCTTTGAAGCCGAAATAGTGTTTAAGCTTCAAACATAACAATTTGTGATCCACTGAGTCAAATGCTTTAGAAAAATCAAGGAAACAAAGTAGAGCCAAGTCTCCGTTGTCAAAATTAATTTTAATATAGTCCAGTATTTTAACCATTGATGTCGAGTAACTGTGACATTGTTTGAAGCCAGATTGTAGTGGAGAGAGTAGACGATTGCCCTGTACAAATGATGAAATTTGCGGGGCCATCAAGTTTTGGCAAACTTTGGAAAATGTGGGCAGTATGCTGATAGGTCATAAATAGCATTTGTCTTTTTTGGAACTGGGAAAACTATAGCCTTTTTCCATACAGCTGGAAATTTTTTTAGAGTTTGACTCAGAATTTTTCTAAAAATTAACTTTTTAATTAGAATTTTTTTTTAATAAATTTTTCAAAAGTAAATGAGAATTTTTCTAAAAATGTACTTTTGAAAAATTTAACAAATTTTTAATAAAATTTGAAACTTTTTATCAAAATTTCTCAAAAGTAAATCAGAATTTTTTTTAAAATTTAACAAATTTTTAATAGAATTTCAAACTTTTTAATCAGAGTTTTTCTAAAAATTTTTTAATAAAATTTCAAACTTTTTAATCAGAATTATTCTAAAAATTTTTCAAAAGTAAATGAGAATTTTTCTAACTTTTGAAAAGTTTAACAAATTTTTAATTAAATTTCAAACTTTTTAATCAGAATGTCTCTAAAAATTTTTGAAAAGTAAATCATAATTTTCCTAAAAATTTACATTTGAAAAATTTAACATATTTAATAAAATTTCAAACTTTTCATTCAGAATTTTTTTTAAAATTTTTCAAAAGTAAATGAGAATTTGTCTAAAAATTTACTTTTTTCTAAACTTTTTTTTTATGGTGTACAAAGTTTGAAACTTTAAGTTATGCGATTTTTGTAGCATTATAAGCTATAAGTTTTTAAAAACTTAAAAAAAAAACAATTTAAGTTTTAGTGTAAAAAATACTGCAAATATCGTAAAAAGATAAAGTGACGGAATTATATGAAAAAAACTGTTAGTTAATATTACATAAATGTCCTCACTACGCACCAAACTTTTCCATCGAAAGAGAACTTTCATCACGCACTGAACAGCACGCGAAATATCCGTTAAACTTTTCAGAAAAATTTGCTTAGAATAATTTAATTTATATCCATTAAACACATGACTTTAAAAAAGTAAATTTTCTTTCGTCCAAAAATTTGTTTGGCTTCTACTCACAAATTTTCTTCAAATAATTAATGTTAATGTATGTATTAAGCGTTTTTTTTTTTAATTTTTTTGTTATTGTTTTTTTTTTTTTTTTGCTCTTTATTTCCTTTTATTTATTATTTATTTCCTTTTATTTGTTATTTATTTCCTTTTATTATGCAAAGCGCGCATAGTTTTTAACGGAACTGTTTTTAATTACTCGCATTTATCTTTATACTTTTAATTTGGCTAATCTTCTTCTAAAATTTATTGTCGGTGCTGCTGTCCTACAAATGAACATCAATACGCGCAAATTTTTTAATGGCTAAATTATTAATAACACATTTTAAAAAAAACGCGATTTTTTTCTATTTTTAATTTTTCTGCTTTTCATCTTGGTTTCAAATTCGTTTTTTTTTTCATTGTTTCATGCAGGTATGCATTTTGCATATTCATAAATAATCTAAAAACTGTTATATGCACAAGACTTGCTTTTTTTGAACGCTATTCAGAAAAGGAAAAATAAAAAAATGCATTCAAATAATTATTCGCATGGCGGAAGCACTTTTCATATATTTAAATACGCAAATTAAAATTTATCAACAACTACGACGATGCCGAGACGACTTGATGTCTCAAGGAAAAAATGTAAACAATTTTTGTTAAAAGAAATATTTTCAAGTAAAGTGTATGCTAATCGCATACACTAGTCCAAATTTGGAGAAGTGAACAGAACACGTGCACAGCTCTTGGCTATTTCTGTCGCTCAAAAATAAAAATAAAAATAAAATTAAAAATAAAACAACAAAGATCTTAAAAATATTGGTAGTTTGGTAGGAAAAGACGAATTACTGGGAGTCCAAATCTCGGTATCAGAACTAAACTAAAATTTATAAATATTTTACTGCTAAAAACAAAAACAATGCACTTCTCAAAGAGCCTAACTGAAAGTGTCTGCCCGTGTAATGGGGCGTTTTTTAGATTTTTGAAATTCTTTCGAGATTTTTTTTTGTGACGAAATTATTAAAATATTGAAGTTTTTACCATATAACAAATTTATTAAAACTTCAAATTCATGGTGTTCAGGAATCCAAAATATTTTTACTACTCAAAAAGCCCGGGGGCCCCCGTGTGATGAGTGTTTTTTAGATTTTTCTTGGACTTTTTTTTTAGATTTTTTAAACTTTTTTCCAATTTTTTTTTTGTAACGAAAATACTAATATAGTATGTGGAATATTTACCTTCTATTACATGTAAATATATTAAAATTTCAAATGCATAGTGTTCACGCATCCAAAATAATTTTTTTTTTATAAAAAATTTCAACATAACTTTTTTTTTAAAGAAGTTATTAAATTATTTTAAAAAAAAAACTTTATATACATATATTTTATAAAAACATTATTTAATTTTAGTAAAATATATTATTATTTTAATGTGGAATTATTCTCCTTAATTCTCCGAAAGCTTGTTCTTGAGTAAGGGGAGCCGTGAAAGCTCGCATTGCTTTGGTAAAGAATACATCGTCTTCGGTGTTTGGTTTTACTGCATTAAGGTTGAAGATTTTCAAGATATTTACAAAGTACACAAAAAAGTAGTTTCTTGTTTGCAAAAATTTTTAAATTGTTGGATTAATTTGTAAAAAATATACACGAAAAAATATAAAAAATTGATTTTAAAAATAGGCGCAAACAATATATTCGAAAAAAAAAATAATTAAAATTTCTTAAATTTCTCAAGAAAATATTTAAGATATAAGAAATACCACATCCTTAAAAATGTACTACTATTATCCGCCTTCTGAAGTTTTTTAGCATTTTTTCATAATTTTATGAGCGTGCAGTTTTACTCCTTATCCATTTTTAGTCAAAGAAAAAGTGTCTTTCGGACTAAATAGACGAAATCGTGCAGGGTGGTCGATCTTTAGAAAGTTTTTTTTATGATTTAATTTTTTTTTCTGTAAAATATAATTAAATAATAAATAATTATAATTGATATATGAAAATTGTTTCATGCTTGGGTTATGTTACACGAAACGTATAAAATTATTATATAATTTTTTTATAAAAATATTAAATTTTTTTTTTGTTATAAAATTGTTTTTTTTTTTTTTGTTTTACTACACAAACAAAAATGGCTCTTTGCTTAGGTAATGTTATACTTAAAGTCAAAAATTATTATAAAATTTTTTTTGTAAAAATATTAATAAAAATTTTGTGTAAAAAAATTGTTTTACTACACCTACAAAAATTGTTTTATAATTGGGTTATGTTATACGAAACGTATACAATTATTATATATTTTTTTTTTATAAAACTATTTAATTTTTGTTTTTTGTTATAAAAAGGTTTTTTTTTTCTTTTTTTTTGTTTTTCTACACAAACAAAATTGCTTAGGTAATGTTATACTAAAAGTAAAAAAATATTGTACAATTTTGTTTTTAATATTTAATTAAAATTTTTTATAAAAATTTTTTTTACTACACATACAAAAATTGTTTTATACTTGGGTTATGTCATGCTAAAAAGTATAATATTTCGCGGGTGATCATGCGTAAAATAAAGTATTATCATAAATAGCAGCATTTTAGACATCATTTTTTCTCAGCTTCTTTTATTATAAAATTTGTTTATATAATATTTTTATTTTTTATACTCCCCTTTTTGCCATGTACTCTCTACTTTATTTTGCTTTCGATTACTACTTACTGCCTTACAAACTGTCATCTGTGGCATTCTTATAACTTTTACCACTCACCGCAGAATTTGCAATATCCACAAGTATAACCTTCTACACGACACTGCTATGTTAATGTTAACTAAATACATATGCGAACTGTTTTCAAAAAAAGTGTGCCTACATATCAGTTTGACATCTCATTTGCACCCTTCACTTTTTGCGACTGACACATGTTTGTAATATCAACGTGACCATGAACACGATTTCTTGTAAAATCAAATCTTAGTCAAGCCCATTTACATCTTCAAAAACAAAGTAGGTACATATAGTATATACTTATTTACCAAATTATATATTATATACATATATACACGCATATAAAAATACACAGAAAGTTAAATCATTAGCTTACTGAAAATATAAATTTGCATAAAAAAATACGCAGTGAGTCGCACATATTATCACTAACTCAGGTATGAGCGCGTTTGTGCGAATATGCGTAGAAACATCAGTTGCCAAATATACAATCCATTGCTAGCTAAGCTATCTAATTTGAATCGAACAAGCAAATTTACATTTGAAACTATTCGTAGACTTCGCATGACTACAGTGAAAAGAACCACAATGAAAAACAAAACCAAAAAAAACAAAAAAAAAATATAATTGGCTGAAGAAAACGTATATATGAATTGTGAAATCTTCTAAATTGGTTTGTTTTGCAAATACAAATATCTATAAATATTATTTACTCCCAGTTACTACATACTAATATAAATGATTTACATACGAAATATTTTCCAAATACAGTTTACTAATGCGCACACAGTCTTGTAAAATTACTTAATTTCGTTGCCACATAATTCGCTTCTAGCTAAAGGCCTTCAAGTATTCCAAAATTCCACGCATTTCTCATATAAAACGGGTCATTGTTCTTTACACAACCAAAAATATGCATAAATAGCAGCACAAACATATTTTTACAACTTTTTTCTAACATAAATGTCAATATTTATGATACTTAAAAGTCTACATTTCCAAGGCATGCTCGAAATTGTGTGCGTCTCCAATAACAATAACACTATGGTATGTTGACGTTATTCAACGCACCAACCAATGAAAGACTTAAGCAACAAACTTGCTGGTGGGTGTGTGCATTCCGTGTGGGATAATTACTTGAGAGGGGAACACATTTGAGAGCGAAACAGCGAAAATATGAAAACTGTAGCATAAAACTAAATGGCAACAAAATTGCTTATTTGGAATGTTTGCTGAGAGGGTCAGTATAATTTAGTGCACGTTTTATTAAATGCTATAAAAATATAAAATGAGACAAAAAAAGGAACGGGATACAATTTTTTGTGCGTGTAAATTAGTTTGTATGAAAGATATCGTTTCAATTTGGATGCATCTCATAGTTTGGCTATGCGATAATGAATAGTTTTATAGCATAAATATGAAGAGAAAGATATTCGGAAAAAAACATAGATATTATATTGAAGTAAAAAATATAGAAAATAAAAAAATAAAAATAATAATAAAAAATAAAAATAAACAAAATAAAAATAAAAAAAAAATAAAAAGTAAAAAATATAAAAAATAATAAAATAATATTTATTGTAGGACTTTAAAATTCTTAAAAAAATAAAAATAAACAAAATAAAAATAAAAATAAAAAAAGGAAAAAATATAAAAAAATATTTGCCGAAACGGATGGTACCATTTTCGCCATAGAAGATGGTGTAATTCCAACTAGAAATTAGATTAAACATGTAATGCAAGATCCAAATGCCGCTGCAGACAGATGTCGAATATGCAATAGGCGGAGTGAGACATTAGACCATGTGCTAGCGGGATGCACCACACTGGCAAACTCTATGTACCTGAAGAGACACAATGACATCGCGAAAATAATACATCTAAAACTGACGCAGATGTACAACTTCAATCCAAGCAAAATTCCGTACTTCAGATACACCCCAGAACCTGTTCAAGAAGACTCCAACTACCTTCTATATTATGACCGAACAATTTGAACAAATGCCACAAGAGACCACAATAGGCCAGATATTTTCCTGATTGATAAATCTTAAACGACTGGTTATATAGTTGATATTGAGGTTCCTCTAAACAAAACATCCAAAAAACATATGCGGAAAAGGTATCCAAATATTCTGACTTAGGCATTGATGTCAAACGCCAGTGGAAGCTAAGGAAGGTGCACATACTACCAATTATTATCTCAGCCCACGTACTAGTGCATAAAAACTTAGCAGACAACGTGAAAACTCTTCAACTCCCAGAATACATATTTAATTTTCGACATGCAGAAAGCAGTTTTACTCAATTCTTTTCATATAATCCGAAACTTTTTACAGTAAACGTTTTTCTTGTTTGTAAAATTGTTAACTATTTTATATAATATTTATAGACATTTATTTAATTGTAATCTTTGTACCTGTTACAAATTATTGCCTTGCAGCAAAGCTGTCGCCAATTAATATAAATCACTCCTTTCTTGGGATGCAATACAAAAAAAAAAAACAAAAAAACAAAAATAATAATAATAATAATAATAATAAAATAATATTTATTGTAGCACTTTAAAGTGGTTAAGTAATTTTATAAAAACTAATAAGAAATATTTATTTAAAAAATTGTACTTTACAATAAACCACAGCAGAAAAAGTATCATTCGCGAGCAGCATTTGGCGGAAATGTGCGAAAAGCAAGCAATGAAAAGATGCTTAAAGTTCTTTCGAAAGGATGACCACAGAGAATTCATGCATAGGAAACTGCAAAACATTATTTGTGTCATAATATTATACCTGCATTCATACATAAGTACATTTGTACATATACACTGGCGGCCACGCATAATTTACCACAGCATCTATTCAAGTATTCGTATGTTTCCTTTGTTCTAATAACGGTTATTTTAAAGGAATTTTATGTCCGAAACTTGATTAAAAAATATTAATTAATTAATAAGCATTAAATGCATCGTAATACTAAACATTTGATTCAAGTAAAAACGCTTGACGTGCGTTGAAAAAGTGCATATTTTTAATTTGAATTAATAAGGGGTATGCAAATATGTAATTTGAAGCAGAGAAACCAAGCAGAACAATTGGAAGTCCCAAAAAAAAAATTAAACCAGAAGAACAATCACTATTCGAGATGACAGCATTATCCCCCGTATGAGCCTGAAAAATCGACTTAAAAGTGCCTAGAAAATTATAGGAAATCTGCAACTACATCGTGAAGAGACAGTTAGTGTTGAAGCAGTACGCAAATGCCACCGGAAAGTTGGTCTTGGAGGCAGATATCTAGCAAAACAACCACTTTGCACACAAAAAATGGGAGCCAAGCGACTAGAGTGGCCAAAGACGCAAGGAAATTGGACTGCAGAGCAAAGGAGGAGTTAGATTTGTTCCAGTGTGAGTAAATTTAATTTACATTACGCCGACAATCTCCCAAGCATAAGGAGGGAGAGAGAAGATTAAATATATTTTCCCATGGCTCTTAGGGGAAACATGGAATAATGGATACAACAAAAATAAACCACTCGACATAGACAACGTTTTGCCTGTCGTGGAGCAACACTTTGGGGAATCTAAAGTAAAAAAGTCGTATTCCAAGATGACGCCGCAGAATGTCATCGAGCCAAATATAGTTTGTGGTATTCTCAAAATTTATAATTGAAAACGATGAAATTTTAAATTTGGAATATGGATTGGTCTGGAAACTATCCAGACTTGAACTCGTTAGAGCCACTTATTATGAAACGCACAGTGTTTATTTATAAACAAAGAAGTAAGACAGAGTTAAAAAAATTAAAAAGAAAAAGTCCGCGATGCAGAAACTTCATCTGGAGTTTTAAAATGACTGGCTCGAAGCAATTTTTGCGTCTAAAGGTGAACTAACTACTGGATACTAAAATGCTAAATTTTGCGTGACCTTATTTAATATTTAATAAAAATAAAAATAAAAATTGAGCAACAATTACAAAATTAATAAAATATATGAAAAAATATTCATAATATCTCTAATCTCAATTAAGACGGGTTTCTTTAGTTACATAAAATATTTAAAAGAATCTTTGAAAACTTTGAATAGCTTTCTCTCAAATTATGTAAATTTATCTGCTAAATTTATATTTATAAAGAACCATGAGATAAACCAAATACAGCCTTAGAAAACTGGGGAAAATATTTTCAAATTTTAGTGCTGAGTTATGCGGAATCGCCAGTGTATGGGCATGTCTTTAAAATGTTTCTTATTGTTGTAGCAACTTGGAAATCTTTGGCGTGCTAACTGTATTTAAACTATTTTGTAACCACTTCGCTGTAAAAAATCAACCGCTGAAAAGACAAAAAAGCCATTTAGTTCCGGTTACGATGACGCAGCAAAAACATTTATGTGTATATACACATATATACAAGCACACACACACACACACATGGGTCATTTTCATAAAATAATACAATGTGTATTGGTACTACAGGCATTTGATTGTAATCGAATTACGCACGCGCAGCTTCATTTGAAATGTATCAAAGTGACCTTGACACAAATACCGCTTCAACAACTGAAATAAAGAAATCATACCAAAAGACTTGTATTTAAAACTCATTTGGAATATCGAAGCCATAAAGTTAACTTGATTCATTGGTGATATTTACAGGTCGCTAAAATTACACACATACTCACATATACATGTACATATGTAAGTGCGTATGTATATATGCATTTATGCGGCAAAAAGAGGCTAAGAAAATAGGGAAGTGTTGAGTGGCATTCAAAAGACTTTGTGATAATTAAATTTTTAAATTCAGGTCAAAAAACTGCACTGTAATTAATTGTTGACTTGACAAAAATCTAAAATCGCGCATCAGCTTAAATTTTTATGCAGACAGAAGGGCGCTCGAACTATTTCAACGCGCCGAGTATTGGCGCAGCCCCTGAGATACACGCGTAGACGCGTAGAAGAGCAGAAAAATGGCGCACAAACGGAGAGAACTCGAATTTATGCTAATTTTTAACTGTGAGATTTCGGGGTTTTTTTATGCAAACCCGGCATCTCGAAATTTTTCGCAGTTCATTTTGGTCAAAAAATTCAAAATGCCTTTTATGCGGGTCTTCAGCTGGAATATGAATTTTTGAAATTTAGTAAGAATTCAATAAATCACTGGATTTAAATTTTTCTTTTTTGAAAAGCGCGTAAAACGAAAACGAATAAAGATTTTTTATTTTTGTATTTGAGTATTTTATTTTTTCTTCTTCTTAATTCGCGCGAAAATCGCTTACGCGATTTTGGTCGAGTTTAACAAAGCGCGCCAGTCGTTTCTTTCTCGTGCTAATCGGCGCCAGTTGGACACACCAAGACACACACATCCTTCTCCACCTGATCTTTCCAACGCAGAGGAGGCTTTCCTCTTCCTTTGCTACCACCAGCTGGTACCGCACTAAATACTTTCAGAGCCGGAGCGTTTGTATTCATTCGGACGACATGACTCAGCCAACGTAGCCGCTGGATCTTTATTCGCTGCGCTATGTCTATGTCGTTGTAAAGCTCATCGTTCCATCGCCTGCGATATTCGCCATTGCCAACGTGCAAAGGTCCAAAAATCTTACGCAGAATCTTTCTCTCGAACACTCCAAGCGTCGCTTCATCGGATGTTGTCATCGTCCAAGCTTCTGCGCCATACGTTAGGACGGTCATGATGAGAGTCTTGTAGAGTGTTAGTTTTGTTCGTCGAGAGAGGACTTTACTGCTCAGTTGCCTACTTAGTCCAAAGTACCACTTGTTGGCAAGAGAGATTCTACGTTGAATTTCAAGGCTGACATTATTATCGGTGTTAATGTTGGTTCCTAAGTATACGAAGTCCTTTACAACCACGAAATCATAACTGTCAACAGTGACGTGGATGCCGATACGCGAGTTTGATGACAAGAGGTACTTCGTTTTGTCCTCGTTCACCACCAGACCCATTCGGTTTGCTTTCTTATCCAATTTGGAAAAGGCAGAACTAACAGCGCGGTTGTTAAGGCAGTTGATGGCGTACGCCAACAATTGTACGCTCTTATAAAAAATGGTGCCTGAGCGATTAAGTTCTGCGTCTCGTACGAGCGGCATACAGGGAACTCCTTTTCGTACTGTCGAATGCAGCTTTCAAGTCGAAGACTTTAGTATTTTTTTGGGACCTTTAAACTTAAAAAAAGTTTGAGAAAAGGGTTATTCATCTCTGAACGTCCGCCATTTTGTCAAATTTTATGTTTTGATAGATTAAACCATTTGAATATTAAATCGTACTTGTTTAAGGTTTTGTTAAGGAACATCGGTAAGATGAAATTTTTTTTCGTTTTTCTTAAATTTTTTCTTTGGTCTAAAAACACTGCTACAATTCTAAAAGCTTTAGAACGTACGGATTATTAGATAAAAAATGTGTTGATAAGATCTAAATGCCATCTAAAATTAGTGCACATAAAACCTGCCGGCAAGAGGGCAACTTTGGAGGTAAAATTTACTTATAAATATGTATGTATGTATACTATTTCCTGCCAGATAAAAAGGTAAAATAATTATAAAAAAATTATAATTATATAAATTATAATTAAAGTAATTTTATTCTTAATCCCTCCAATACCTGTAGAAAATATTAATAAATTGTCCCGCGATTCCTATCAGCTGACCTCGAAATTTTAAATACTTAAAAAAATGTGGATCCCGAAATCCCGAAGTCGAGTAAACCCCACTAACATCTCTAATACCTAGATAAAGCGGAACATGAAAAATAAAAGTCTTCTCTTATAGTAGAATCATTATTTAAACTTCAGTTAGCTTTGTGCGCGGGTTAATTTTACCTGTTTTGCTTTCTGTTTTTTGATGTAAAATTTGCATTAGAAGAAAACAAATTTTGCAACACATTTTAACAAATTTTATGCACAGGATATGGACTCACGTCGCTTAGTTTTTTCAAAGCGTTCAGGATAGGGTTGCCACTTTACCTCGATTGCAGTAGAATTCGCCCCATTTTTGTTTGGCAGGCTTTCCACTCGTCTCCGTCGCCACTTCGGTTGACTTAGATCTGCTAAGGTTTTTTTTACATGCAAATGCATTTGCAAATTATTTTTTAATGTCAGCAGTCCTTTGAAAATTTAAAGCGAACTCGCTCACAGAACCTTTGGGCCAAAAAACAAACATGCGTTTTAGTGATCAAATTAAAGAATAGCAACTGCATTATCTCAATTCACAAGAACTAACATCCAGTTTTTTTTTTTAAATGAAACTTTTTAGGCGTCGATGGACGAGCGAGAATGGAGAGTAAAATTTCAAGGCCATGCAACGTTTTGGGCATTTTCGTTCCGCGAGAGAGAAAAAAGATATAACGTAGAGAAAAAGGATAGAGAGAGCTATACCTCATATAGAACTAAGATACACTTAGTAGGAAATATATCTTTGGTGCCTACTTTTTGGTGTTATATTTCCTTGGTGCCTACTGTTTGGGGCGTTTTTGTGTCCCAATTTTTTGGCATTTTTTTTGGTGCTTTCTTTTTGGCGCTTATTTCCGTTTCCGGGCTAGTGCTTGTGCGTACTATAAAGTGCTATCCATTCCGGCGTCGGATTTATTGGTATTGCCTTGCGGTAATTTGTGCCGTTGCTGCGGTCCTGGAATCGCTGCGTTTGTGCGGATGATAAATGCTCGGAGTAGTGCGCGTTGGTGCCACGGTTTGTGTCCGGCGTTTACCTACACCGGTCGACCCTTCTCCGTTTCTTGTAAATTTTGTCTATTTGTATTCTCCACAAATGTTGTGAATTTATTTAGATATATATTCTTTCTTTCTCTCTCTCTCTCATTCTCTCTTGGGTCTCTCCCTCTTTCTTTGTCTGCCTTGAAAGTTTTACTTCTGATATATGTACTAAGCTACACGCACTTTTTTTAATGTTGAGTTCACTCAGCATTTCCTGTGAGACTCAATCTATTGTTAGTGACTTATGACAGCCTTTCGCACAATACTAACAAAGAGAATCACACGGAAAACAGCTGTGTCTGTCGACTCTGAGCAACTACGCCAGCAGACTATCCACCAAAGGGCCTTGTTGTTATTAACACATTTCATTATTGTACGCATCTCATCATGGTCGAGTAGCGAAAAGCTAACTGCGTCACTAAATATTCAATGCAAAGTTATAAATCACTTTGTTTGTCACACTAGCAAAAAGCAAACTCAGCTCTGAAACCCCACCCTCCACCATTCTCGTATGGCCGCTTGCGAAGAAACAAATTTGCGCTAACCGAAGTCAAAGTCAAAGTCAAAGCGAATTCTTAATACAAACCTTGCCAATGTACCGGCTAACGGATGCAATGAAAAGGTGTTATTAAAATTATTAAAAAAAATACGAAGTGAATATTGCAAAAGAACAAAAATTTAGAGGAAAAAAACACTTAACTAAAAAGAATAACCTCCACACAATCAACACCTCATTCAAAGAGGAGGAAGAAGCAGAAAAATAAAATGATTTGCTCTCGCGCTACTAATTTGAACGCAAGCAAGCACTCATCAAGGCCAGGGTTGGGTGCAAACGCATGCGCACAAGGCCAGCTAGCGACAAGTTGCCGCGTCAAGCCAAAGACCTATGATTGTCGCTTTGACTATGACTGTGACTGTGACTGCTGCTATCGCCAGTGCTAAGGCTTTCGTCGACACCGACAATGGTCAAGTGCAAATGTTGCTCATGGTTTTTCCACAATTTTTGATTTTGTTTTGGCCGACGGCTTTGTGCAGTCGCCGTTTTCGTTACAGCAATATTGATGTAAAAAAAAATTAAAAATTCATTATATGTATATAAATATTTTCTCGCCTTCCAAGAGCAAAAAACCGAAATAAGTTACCTAAATTCGGTGTACGTGAGTCATATTCCAGGTTTGCTAGCAGAATGTCGGAACCGAAAAAATTCAAAATCTCAGCAAAGCGGCTTTGAAGAACTCCATTTACTATTACTATACATATTTTCTTCTAATAAGAGAGCGTTTTTCTGGTCACGAAAAATCCCGAAACCAACTTTTATTATATCAGGATCCCGAAAAAAATTGATTATCGAATTGGAAGTGGGAAAAACTGGTTTTTACTACTATTTTCTTCTAATAAGAAATTGTTATTCTGTTCACGAAAACTCCCGAAATCAGCTTGTATTAAAATCGGGATCCCGAAAAAATTATATGTCAAATTTAAAGTAGTAAAAACTTGTTTACTACTACTAAACATATTTTCTTCTAATATGAGAGTGTTTTTCTAGTCCCGAAAAAATCCCGAAACCAACTTTTATTATATCAAGATCCCGAAAATTGTTGAATATCGAAGTGAAAGTGGTAAAAAGTAGTTTATTATAAAATTTTATTACACAAAAATGTTCGAATTTCCAAGAAATTCGTTTTAATTTACTTAAATCAAATCGTTTAGTCGAACTGAATAAATTTTGTTTTTTTGTTAAATTTTTAATATACATTTTTACAATCAACCCAAAATGTTAACGAATCGGCGTTTGCTTTTTATGCTTTTTATACATTTACACAAATATGAAATTACCCCCTTTGGCCTGCGAAAAAGTAATTTTGCGTAGCTAAAGTCTAGAAAAATTGTACTAAAAAGTAAAAAAGTTAGGTTCCAAGGTGAATGCCGGGACACACCCCGAAATTCCCTTGAAAATATCCCGAAATCTCGAGATACAAATTATCCGCTTATAAATGGCATCCCTGGTTGGTTGGTTGAAGTGGTGATTCATCCAGAATCCAACAAGCGCATCCGCACTATTTTGTTGTCACATCCAGGTTACCAACTTCTTTAATAGTTATATAAGACATAACTTTATCCAGTCTGTGCGGTTCATTTATAAATATACAGCAAAAAAAAAAAACTAGCTAACCAGGCTCATTTCCGCCCATTTAAGAAAAAAAACTTTCTTTCAGCAAACAAGTGATGTCACAAAAGTTCCATATCAAATATTATAAATGTAATAAAAAAAAAAAATTGTAATTTATTTTTATTCTCTTACTTCTTTCTCTTTTCAGTACCTGCTTACAAGAAATCCTACTGAACGTCCACTTAATTCATCAAGTCGACTTCGCTTAATCGCTAAGTTTTTTACGTCCCGCCACTTTGAAAGCAATCACATTGGCGCCGCCAACTAATCTCAATTACGCGATGGCTGTCATCAGCGAGCATGGCAGCAGCACTGAGGAGTTGTCGCATAAGGAACAAAATGAGAAAAACCTGAAGAATCTGAAGAATACCTCCACTGTGCCAGAGTTCTTTGCGCATAAAAATGTTTTCATCACTGGCGGCACTGGCTTTTTGGGTACTGTGCTGATTGCAGAACTCTTGGACACACATCCCGACATTGGCACCATCTATGTACTAGTCAGAGGCAAGCGCAAGTTCGATCCCAATGAACGTATCAGTCGTTTGCTGCAGAAGCCGGTAAGTGAGAAAATAAAAAAATGGTTTATTAATGACAAAAAACAGTACTCAAGCTGAAAAGACGCATAAAAAGCGTTCTACTGTTAAAGATGGTCGACCAAACGTATGGGTTTGTATCAAGAAAAATTATCTGCCAGCAATACCACAAGTGGCCTGCAGTTCCATCTATTCAGAAAGAGCTGACAAGTAGCTAGACTTTCTAACATTGCGGATACCTCGCGCTAAGCCTGAGAGGTGCAAGTTGCTAATCGATGTATCTCTGTAATTACTATATGAAAGGGATATTGTAAATGCTTGTCGATCAAGTAACATTCAATCAAAGTCCGTTATGGCTAAATAGTCAGATTTCCCATTCACAGGTACTCACAGAGTAAAGTAGTTCCGAATTTTCGAACAGCGATCGATTACGATTCGTTGCTCCCTCTGCGAGTCATTGCGCTGATTGTCGCCTTCCATTCTTTCGTAGTACTGAAGACCCCGGATAACGTAACGTAATTTGTGCTAGGGTGGAAAATTCCAAGGCTGCCCTAGTGAATTAGTTCATGACCAGGATCTCTTCTGGTTTCCTGGTAAGACTCTTCTTGTTCCACAAAAATCAAATTATCGAGCTTCAAAGTTCATCTCATACTTAAGTGATTGAAGAACTTTTTGCTTGAAATGAAAATGAAAAGTTATAGAGAGCCAAGTCAGGTGTAAACCGTCGAGTACAGTAACTTTTGTTTTCTTCGAAGACACCTTTTTTTTGCTTGTTCTTCGTTCGGTTTTTACTCTTCAGTGTACCTTACGAGTATGAGAAATGTTGAAGCGTCTCCATAGACAGTATCTCAGCTGATATCTTTGTCACTATAGTCAGGGCAAAAGGCTAATAAATGCAGTACACTGACTGGGGCCTTGCAAAATGGGCACCGGATTAATTACCTCCCTTGTAGTGGGTGTACATTTGAGATTATACAATAGCTAATTCATAGCCGAGTGTTGGACGTAGTGTATTAGATGAGAGAGATGAGACATTTCTTGTATATGGCAGGATATTTGTTGGCCAAAAGGAAATCAATAAAACAATTACAAAAAAAATTTGAGCTTTACTATTATATTTTAAGAAAATTTTCTAGTTTATTAAAAATAAAATAAATAAATAAAATAAAATAGCTTTTATTGCGTAAATATTTTATTTACTTCTGAAGTCCATATTTTTTAAAACAATAAAAAAGCAGCAATTTACAGCCAAAGAAAAACAAGAACCAGACCAGCCAATTCTGATGTAGAATCGGTTGCTGAGTCCAAAAATCCACATAGTTTTTGTTTGGTCATGTAGTTTTCGAGATATCGCCAAATAACGGTTAACTAAATATGTTAGATTTAAAAAATTATTATAGTAAAAAAAAATTCGAAAAAATAATCTAAACAAAAATTCGAAAAAAAATTTGAAAAATAATAATTTTGAAAAACAAAATAATTTTGAAAAACGGATTTTGACAAAAGTTCCGAAAAAAATTTTGGTTTGCTTATTACTTAAAAAAATTAAAGACAATTTTCGAAAAACAATTTTAGAAAAAAATCGAAAAAACCAATTTTTGGAAAAAAAACCAAAACAATTTGTTTCGAAAATTTTTTAAATAATAAGCAAACAAATTTTTTTTCGAAACTTTTTCCAATTTTTTTTCCAAAATTTTTTTCGAAAATATTCCCCAATTTTTTTAAAATCTTTTTTTCAAAATCTTTTTTTAAAAATAATTTTTCCCCAATTTTTCTTTTTCCGAAAAAACCCTTTTTTTTCTTATTATTATGCTATGACAGCAGCCCTGAAGAAAATCTTCTCGGCATGCCTGGCACTGGCTTACATACCACGCTCTTAGAGGATGGTGAGGGTCGCTTTCATCCCAAAGGTTGGAAAAGAGGACTACACCAGCTCCAAAAGCTTTAGACCCATCAGCATGAAAAGTCTCGAACGACTGGTGGAACTACGCATACGTCAGAAGTCGCTGAAGGCTCACCCTCTGTCTCTATTTCAGCATGCCTATCAGAGTGGAAAATCCTGCGAGTCGGCACTGCAAAACCTTGTTGCTAGTGTAGAGCTGGCCATCGACAGAAGGGACTACGCTATGGGTATCTTTTTAGACATAGAGGGGGCATTTGATAATGCCACTTTTGATAGTATGTGTAACTCTGCTAGTAGGCACGGCGTAGACCGGGTGCTAGTAAATTGGATTCGTAGGATGCTGGCCCAAAGAATCGTTTCGATGCGAGCAGAGGAAGATCTGCTGGTGTCATCTGGGGTTATTAGAGGCTGCCCCCAAGGCGGTGTGCTGTCTCCATTGCTCTGGTGCATGGTAATCGATCCTCTACTCACCACCTTAAACGATTCGGGAGTCTACGCACAAGCATATGCGGACGATGTTGCTTGTTTGCTAACATGCCCTTCGCTTATGAACATCTGCACGAAAGTGCAGAAAACTCTGGATCGGATTGACACGTGGTGCTGTGCGAATGGGCTATCGGCAAATCCCGCCAAAGCTGGTATTGTCCTCTTTAGCAGAAAGAGGAAGCGTGATGGACTCGTTCTGCCAAAGCTAAAAGGAGTCACAATCCAGCTATCCAAGGAAATTAAATATCTTGGAGTAATCCTCGATAGTAAGCTCCTATGGAAATCACACGTTGAAACAAAGACACAGAAAATGAGCCCGGCAAAATTTTTTTCCATTTTTACGGATGGCTCCAGGACCGAGCATGGCTCCGGCTCTGGGGTCTACGTGGAATCCAGCGGGACAAAACTGCACTTTGCTCTTGGAATGCATGCATCTGTGTTTCAAGCGGAGGTGTATGCAGTTCAAGAAGCGATGAACTTTGTTGTTGAAAAACAATGGAGAGGCGGATCCATATGTGTCTGCAGCGACAGCCAAGCTGCGCTTATGGCCTTAGACAGCCCTCCAACCACATCAGGGGTAGTCAAGTCCTGTAAATCCAGGCTGAACTATGTCGGTAGACATAATATCCTGATGATAACATGGGTCCCGGGACATGTGGGTATCGCGGGTAACGAGACCTCTGACTCCTTAGCTAAGATGGGCTCTGAGGCCAACTTTGCTACTCCCAGAGCCCGCTTTGCCACTCCCTTCTGCGGCCATCACGGCCACGGTTAGCAAATGGGTAACTACCACCCACAAGCAAGCTTGGCAGGCTGAGAAAGGCTGCAGATGGACAAAACTGATGTTACCTGTCATGTCCGATCGACTGTCGCAAACCCTTCTGTCATTAAGCAGAGGGGAGTGCAGACGGCTGGTTGGACTGATGACGGGCCACTTTCTATGGGCAAAGCACATGGAAAAGTTGGGCATCTCAGACAGTGTACTCTGCCCAGGTTGTGAAGAGGAGGATGAGACGGCGGACCACTTCCTGTGTGTCTGTACCCGCCGTCGCTCGAATCAGGTTTGAGGTCTTTGGCACTGATGTGTTAAGAAGCGACCATCTTGGCTCCTTGGCACCACAAGATCTACTCAGATTTCTTCGGAGATTGGGTAGATTTAAAGAAAATTAAAAGGGAATCCAAGTGTAGTACAATGGACTCAATTAATGTCTGAGTGCTGCACTTGCTAGTTGTCCCGACAAAAAAAAAAAATGAACAATCATTCTTACATTTTTGTCTTACTATTTTTTTTCCTTCGTAAATTTGTTGGGAAGATTTCATTTTAACATTTTAAAGTTGCAGTTTAAACGAAAGATAGCAAATTTAATCATCTTTAACTTTATATGTCACACGTTTCTGAACGACCAATGGATTTTCCAGATCCTAAACATTTTTTTCATCTATCTTTTTTTCGATTTTTTTCTTTAATCTAAAATCGTTATTTGGCTATAGGGACCGGTTTAACATGAAAATTAGATGATAGGATTCGCGATAAAAAAGAAAAAAACATTGGGTATGAGTAATTCAGTGAATTATACTAAAAATGTTCTTTTGAAAGAAATTTCACCACTGCTTTTTTTGATTCATATTTAACAAGCAACATAGTTCTTTCAAAGAATCTGGATTTCACACGCGAGCATTTTAGGTGGATCCAACATCTGTCTTGCTCTAGAATCACTTTGGATCCAAATATAATTTTTTCAACTCTCCTCACCTGTGGGTTATACTGGGAACTGAAGAGGTTAAATAAACTTCAGCAACTAACCGGGCATAGAAAGCAAAGTAAAAGAAAATTTAATTGCACCAAATTAACTGAAACACACGAATTTTTAAATTGGCAGTATATAGCAGCTGCAGCCTACATATATAATTATCCCCAGTTCCCATTCACATTTTCACTCAAGCATCACAAGCACCACAAAGCAAGGCGAGTGCGACAATCTCTCGAAGGTATAACCAAAACCAAAACCACAACACACCAGCACCCAGCCGTAACCGCCCACAGTTGATACTGAGTGAGTGACATTCAGTGAACTGCGACAACTGCCAAAAAGGGCGGATGTGGGCAAATGCGCTGAAAAATAGAAATTTACAAAGAAATGAGGCACGGAAGTGAAGAGAAAATTAAAGAAAATGAAATTATTAAAGTAACAAAATTAAATACACAGGGGAAAGTTGCAGGCTTTGTTAATGCGGTTGGTTTGATATTTTAATTTTTTCCCCCTTGTTTATTTTTGCTACTTTTTCATTTATTTTTTATTTTTTTACATTTTTATTTTTTACTCTTTTTTTTTGATATTTTTTCCTATTCACTTTTCCACTTCTCTTTTCATTTGGTGACACCACCCACACGCACTCAAGTCACTGACCGTTGTCCGCTGGTGCGCTTCAATGCGACGCATGCGCGACACGCCACCCATGCTCTGAAATTATTATATACAGCAGCAGTTAGTGGCTATAAAAGTGTACATTTGTATTAAAATAATTGTACATTTAATGACATACGAAGTGCGATTTAAGTTGTTAATTAATGCGTCTACATGACTCTTAAATGCGGTGCTGTTGTTGTTATTATTATTGTTAGTTATTACGGTTACCTTTTTGTTGGCCTACGCAAAACAATTGCAATAAATTTATACGTAATTGCGTAATCAAGTCAAAATTTTTTAGTTTACAAGTCATTAAAAAAGTTCACAAGAAGGAAGTTGTTGCCGCCTGTTGAATGGGCCGAGTCGGTAGAAATGTGAGAAACTTCAAAAAATGTGAAGTATATGAAAAAGAACAGCTAAAATGGAATTGCTACTTAATAGCAAAAACAAAATGTAAGTAATTCACTTTAATTTGTGTGCTGTAGATACCTGAGCTCCGACTCGTAAAGCTTGTGAATTTTTTTTATTACTTCGTAAGCCAGCTTCTCATGCCAGATTAAATGGAGTTGGGTGAGCAACAAACGAATATGGAATAATGACAGTGAAATGAGATGTCATTTTTATGCTAAATTTGTGAAAGTTATCGTCGCCGTAGTCGAATGCGTTGGTGCATGACTACTATTCGGAAGTGCATAGGTTCAAATCTTCGTGCATCAAACAGCAAAATGATAGAAATATTTTTTCTAATAGCGGTCGCCCCTCGGCAGACAATGGCAAACCTCCGAATGTATTTCTGCCATGAAAAAGCTTCTCATAAAAATATCTGCCGTTCGGAGTCGGCTTGAAACTGTAGGTCCCTTCATTTGTGAAAGAACATCAAGACGCACACCACAAATAGAAGGAGGCCAAACACCCAAAAAGGGTGTACGTGCCAATTATATACAAAGATATATATATATATATACGAGTATTAGGCCGGGTCGATTTGTGGGGAGGCAAAAAAATCGCTCATTGCTCTGTGAAAATCGTATTCTAGGGATCAAAATAAGAAACTTTGCCGAAGGAACCATACCTCTAAAACGAATTCTGATGTCCCCCAATTTGGGTCGAAGTTTTTAGTTTCTTTTCTCATATAAAGGCCAAAAATGGTGATATTTTGAAATGATTGTATGGGGAACCCCCCAGGGGAGTTCCAGGGGGTGTGCCACTGGCATGGGTAGATCGGCCGTCCAAAGTTAGTGGGGGTCGGTCATACGTTTATACTCGATTGGAGCACTCTAAATGGGTCAAAGTGGGATTTTTCGTTCGACCCAAATTGGGGGACATCAGAATTCGTTTTAGAGGTATGGTTCCTTCGGCAAAGTTTCTTATTTTGATCCCTAGAATACGATTTTCACAGAGCAATGAGCGATTTTTAAATCGATCCGCCCTAATATATATATATATATTTATCAACTAACTGTTGCGAATTTCAGGCACCTCTTACCATACAGATTTTCTTGAAGCTTTACGATAAGTTTTCAATTGTTCTTTTCTCTTGTGGCGCTTATGGATGTCTGTAGTCTCCTCCCTTTCAAACTTATTCCTGATAAACGTAATGTGGAGTCCTGTAGGTGGATCTTTCTGAAACGTCTTTGCCTTTGAACTTCATTCTCACACTTTGCACTGGCAGCACTTTAAAATAAATTTACGTTTTTCAAAGTCTGCTCAAATATCGGCAGTATTAAAGTATTAAAGAGAGTATATTTTTTTTTTTGGCGTGAGAGCAGCGTGAAGCTAGCACCAAATTTTTGTGATGTCCTTTCTGGTGGGTATAGTCAAATGGGATTCAAGCATCTCATAACCCTCCCTAAGAACAATCTGAGAATACTCACCTGGCCTTCTCATAATTCATTGCACATTGCGCAGCCACTTGCACGGGCTCCGAATATAGTCCACTGAATCCCGTTCCTTCCAGGAACTCGTACACAGCTTCCTCTCGAATATGATGCCATGACGTAAAGAAGGAGTAGACATATCAACCGGTGAAAGATTGATTTTGAGAGCGGGGTTTCTAAAGCAACTTATCGAAGTACAACCTCCCCTCTTTCCAATAAATCATACATTTTGTTTGGACTCTGTATTCACACACAGTTAAAACTTTTAAACATTAATGATTATTTTTTAACTAGATTTGAAAATTAAATGGAGTTAACATCAGAGCCACACTATTTGATTTTGATTCACTTTGTTTGAGTATCGCTAAAGAGCTGATTTGCGGCTTTACTCTACTCAAAAGTAATTTATGCACGAGATATAATCTCAGCCGATGCAGAAGAAACAGAAAGTCGACTAATGGTTAAGTGTTTATAAGCTAAATTTACCTGTGTTGAATATGAATGGGTAGAAATGAAGCACAAACGAGGAAGCAATTTCGTACAATTCAGCTACGCTGTCAAACTAATTGGCCAAATCTGACAATAGTAAATAATTCTAAAATATATGTATATAAGTATAGAATTCCTTCAACTCCTATTGGAGAATAGTGCGTCAGCTACGCCACTTCGCCAGCGAGTACGGTTTGGAGCAATATATCCGAAGTTCGTTTCATTTATGACCAAGACAGTTCATTTTAGCTTCGGTTGAGCGTCTCCAGGTGGTACGTGGTCTATCCACTCCTCGGCCAACTTTTTGGAAGGCGTTCCAACGCAGGACCTGCCGTGCAATATTGTCAACACTTTTTCTAAGCGTAGTTCCTATTCACTGCTATGATTCTAAGAGCCTTGGCTGTTTTTTAAAACCCTACTTTTAGACTTTCTAATGCCCTATATTAGAAGTACAAAACCAAGAGTTTCAAAAGTAATAGTCAAATCGAAACAGCGTAAAAAGCTTTCTGATTTTTCGTTATTTTGCTGGATATTTTTTTTCTGAATAAAATTTTTCAAATACCAATCGTTTGATATCGATATTCTAATATTTAATGGAAATATTATCTATTAAATATGCGTTTAAAAATATTTTTCGAATTAAGAATGGGTGGCAACGCTATTACTGTTTTCTATTAAAGCTTTTTCAAACACTTTCAAATTTGATTTACATATCCTATATTTCATTCATATCTGTAGTTAAGTTTTATTTTCCCAATAAAAATTAGGTGGCAACGCAAAATAAAAATACTTTTATATTAATTTTTTAACATTTTTCGTGTCGCGTTCACTTAAAATTTTATTAAACTATGACATACTAATATATTTAAAATAAGCATTAGGTGGCCTATTTCTGTTTTTTATTAAATCTTTCTGAAACACTTTTAAAGTTTGATAGCCATAATCTAATATTTCATTCAGATCTGCAGTTTATTTTTATTTTAAGAATAAAAATGAGGTGGCAACGCCACTCAAAAATTCTTTTATATTATTGTTAAACACTTTTCGTCTCACATCCACTTAGAATTTAATTAAACTCTGTCATACTATTATTTTTGAAATAAAAATTAGGTGGCAACGCTATTGCTGTTTTTAATAAAGCTTTCTCAAACACTTTCAAAGTTTGATATCCATATCCTAATATTTCATTCAGATCTGTATTTTATTTTTATTTTACCAATGAAAATTAGGTGGCAACGCCACACACAAATACTTGTATATTATTGTTTAACACTTTCCGTCTCAAATCCACTTAGAGTTTAATTAAACTATGTCATACTATTATTTTTGAAATAAAAATTAGGTGGCAACGCTATAAGAAATTGCGTTTGGATTGCAGTTACCTAAATATCATTTTTGATACACAGGGTGGGCCATATAGCGTTTGCTGTTTGAACCGCCTATTTTTTTGAGAATGGTAACACAAATGACATGTCAAATGTGTTCATAATTTACTTAAAGGTTTGACATTTACGAAATGGGACGCTATACGCTTGAACAAAATTGGGAAATATTGAAAACATATTTCCAAAGTAGTGAGTCTTCTTCTTGTCACACTGCCAAAGTTACACTCGAACTTTTGGCTACCGTTTTTGAATTAGGATATCCATTGGCCGCCTCGGAGCTGTGCTTTAAGCCCGTTGGAGTATTTTTTGTGGGAAGCTGTTAAGGACAAATGCTATGCGAACCATCCAGAGACGATTGATGCTTTAAAACACGAAATCGAAGTTGCCATTCATGAAATTGGACCCCAAACAATCGAAATGTGTTTAAAAATTAGGTTGATCGAATGGCCTACTGTAAAGCCAGTCGTGGCAGTCACTTGAACGATATTATTTTTCATTCATAAATGACAATGTTCAATCTTCAAAATAAAAAAAAAAGTTTGAAAAAATATTTATTAGTTTTTTTTTTATAGCCGATTCAAAAAGCAAATTTTACATGGCCCACCCTATACATGCTGGAGATTTTTTTCTGTTTTTTTTTTTAATAATTCTTTAAATTCATAACCAAGTGGCAGAACTGTGCTGCCCAGTAAAGAAAATTATATATATTGTAATATATTCACATATATTCTTAAGTGATGCTTTTTCGAAGAGAGGGAGAGATTTAGAGTTTTGTTGAGAGTAAATAAATCTCCGCCAGTAAGAAAGTGGCAAATTAAGTAAAATGAGTGCTTAAAAAATATATTAAATAATCACAAACATTTTTCAAATTTTGATTGTAATTCTTCATTATTCCTTTTCTTCCCCAATTCTTTATGTCCAATCACAATTTTCACAATCTACCACCGTTTTATCTTCCCACAGATCTTCCAGAAATGTAATGAGAAAACACTCGCTAAAGTTGTGCCAGTCGTCGGCGAGTTAAGCGAAGTGAATTTCGGTTTCAGCGAAATAATTCTTAACGAACTCATCGACAAGGTGAATGTGATCTATCATAGCGCAGCCACAATTAAATTCAGCTCTCCGTTACGTACGGCTATCAAAACCAATGTGACCGGCACAATGCGCACCATTGAATTGGCAAAGAAATTGAAGAATCTCCACGCCTACATTTACCTCTCCACTGCCTTTTGTAACAGCAATAATCGCGGCCTAATCGTCGAAGAGGTCTACAAGTCGCAATTCGATCCGTATGAAATGATGAAAATGGCTGAAGATGATGCTTATTGGGAAGATTTCACAGATGAGAAATGCAAAGAGATTATAAACGATCATCCCAACACATACACCTTCACAAAGAACCTATCGGAGAATTTGCTAATGGCGGAGATGTCTGGCTTGCCGGCGGCCATTGTGCGGCCATCGATAGGTGAGTTGAGGGAGAGATGAGATATGAAAGATGCAAGATGAGAGTGTGTAATTGTTTTCAACGCGAATGCCAAAATGGATTAAGCTTTGATAAATCGGCATTAAGTTGTAGGTAGATGGCGAAAGCAGGTACAATTTGCGAAAACAGAAAAAATAGTACGTAAATTTTTACACTTAGCAACTAATTTTTTTACGCGATTTATTTTGTAAATTTCTTCAAATTGCTAAATTTTTTAACTTTTTTTTATCTTGACTATAATACAATAAGAAATAACTATAGAATCTCCACTGCTAGGTTCATCAATCACACACACCACCATCATCGATATTCCGGTTGGCGATGGCGAATAATTTAACATTTAATTTACATATTAGGGAATTCAAATAAAAATTTGGACAAATATTAATAAAGTTAGCAAAAATATATACTTAAAAAGTTACATACAAATACATAGAAAACATAAATATGTGAAAAAGTATATTGTTGTTGTTCTACCAATTTTGAATAGGAGCTATCTCTTTTTAACAATAACATTCCACAAGCAAGGGTCGTTGCTCTGCATAAATATGTATTGTAGCAAATTGTTGTAAGTAAATTAGAAAAAAAAGTAGCTGCGCTCTTCCTATATCTTATATTTTATGCATCTTCTTCTTCATTATTCAATGAGCGAGCTGCGCTAAATATTTTTTCAAGTAGTAGTAGAAGTAGCCTCATATAGTGAAGTTCTTATTCAGCATTCCTTATTTTGCTACCACCTCCAACAGTTAACACAAAACTTGAGTGCTTGAAAGGGCCAGTTCAAAGAGTGCGATAGATTTCTGACTTCACTCTTAGTCACACTTGAACATTTTTCCTCAAATTAAATTTAATGACTAACACTTTGAACTCCTTTTTCCATCATCCATCATCCTTTTAAGTGTACTAAGTGGTTACTAATTTGCTTGCAAGCTTCCATGGTTGAGAAAAGGCAGAGATGGTAGTCTCTGTCGTAGTATCGCTACCTCTATGAGAGTGACTGAGTCAGCTCTTAAGTTAACGTAATTCTAGATTTTTGACTACCTTTTTAAGAAGCATTTTTTTGTTCTCTTTTAAATTTTCCATTATCATCCTTTTTTTTATTAACATAACCTAACTTTTTATTTTTGTTTACAAATCTCCTCTATTTTGGCAGTATCTTTGTTGTTCAACAGCACAGTTATGCTCATTTTTCCACTTCAATCTGCATAATTTTGCATTCTAACTTTCTTGTCTCACTTCGTATAATGCTAAACTTTGTCTGGTCTGAAATTACTGAAATGTTTAATTGATCATATTTTGGAGGCCCATTTTATTTATTTATTTTTTTTTTTAATAGGTAACGTTTTCATTAAATAAAAACAATTATTTTGAGTTATGAAAATCTTTATTTTGAACTTTACGCACTCCATTGCTTATATGTCTACTGCGGCTGTCATGCTGATATAATCGAAGATACAAAGCTTTGGCGCGTTGCAAAGTTGATCTGAATTAAGTTAAGTCTGCACCCACTGAGTTTTTTACCATGGAAATTTTTTTTATCGCGAATAAGAAAAAATAATAGGAACTATGAATAAGTTCGTGCGGTTTTACAACAGATGGCGTAACTTGATTATTATTCCATCGATCCACATTTCCAAACATTCATTGGAGAGCTACTGTCATAAGGCACAAACGTCAGTATAAGTTTTTTATTTGAAGCGTAAACAACAATATTTTTACCACACTTGAAAATGTCGAATTTCGTGCCAAATAATGTGTTTTTGCGGGGAATTCTTCTTCATTATTTTAATATGAAGAAAAAAGCAGCCGAAAGTCATCGTATCTTGGTGGAAGTTTATGGTGAGCATGCTCTAGCTGAGCGAACGTGCCAGAAGTGGTTTGCACGCTTTAAAAGTGGTGATTTTGGCTTGGAAGACGAAGAACGCGAGGGTGCGCCGCCAAAGTTCATGGATACCGAATTGGAGGAATTGCTCGATCAAGATCCGGCTCAAACGCAAGAAGAGGTTGCAAAAACTTTGGGAGTTGATCAATCAACCATTTCCAAACGTTTAAAAGCCATGGGAATGATCCGAAAGGTAGGCCATTGGGTGCCGTATGAATTGAAGCCAAGAGACGTTGAACGCCGTTTTATGGCATGCGAACAACTGCTTCAACGGCACAAAAGAAAGGGTTTTTTGCATCGAATTGTGACTGGCGATGAAAAGTGGGTCCATTACGACAATCCAAAACGTCGGGCAACGTATGGATACCCTGGCCATGCTTCAACATTGACGTCGGCGCAGAATATTCATGGCCTGAAGGTTATGCTGTGTATCTGGTGGGACCAGCTGGGTGTTGTGTATTATGAGCTACTGAAACCGAATGAAACGATTACGGGGGATGTCTACCGACGACAATTGATGCGTTTGAGCCGAGCACTGCGAGAAAAACGGCCGCAATACGCCGATAGACACGACAAAGTTATTTTGCAACATGACAATGCTCGGCCACATGTTGCACAAGTGGTCAAAACATACTTAGAAACGCTCAAATGGGATGTCCTACCCCACCCGCCGTATAGTCCAGACCTTGCGCCATCCGATTACTATCTCTTCCGATCGATGCAACATGGCCTGGCTGACCAGCACTTCCGTAATTACGATGAAGTCAAAAAATGGATCGATTCGTGGATTGCGGCAAAACCGACCGAATTTTTCACAAAGGGAATCCGTGAATTGCCAGAAAGATGGGAAAAAGTAGTAGTAAGCGATGGACAATACTTTGAATATTAAATTTGTAACCATTTTACGTCAATAAAGTTTCAAATTTCGAAAAAAAACCGCACGAACTTATTCATAGTCCATTAAATTAATTCATTTGTGGCATTTAGATATGTCCATAATCTCCTTTTCAAACTGAATGCTCTACAATGCTACAAACAAAGAACATGGACCGTTAAACGGATCTCAGCGAATTAGAAGGAATTGAATCATGATTTGCTGACGCCACTGGGCATGTGACGGCGGTTTATTTATGAAAGAAGTGAGCTTGTGTTGTTTGAGTCCATAATCTCCTTTTCAAACTGAATGCTCAACTACAAACAAAGAACATGGACCGTTAAACGGCTCTCAGCGAATTAGGGGGAATCGAATCATGATTGGCTGACGCCACTTGGCATGTGACGGCGGTTTATTTATGAAAGAAGTGAGCTTGTGTTGTTTGAGTCCATAATCTCCTTTTCAAACTGAATACTCAACTACTAACAAAGAACATAGACCGTTAAACGGCTCTCAGCGAATTTGAAGGCATCGAATCATGATTTGCTGACGCCACCTGGCATGGGCAAAGTGAGCTTGTGTTGGTGGTATAAGAAAAAATGAATGCAGCCTCTACTAATACTACTTCGTAGCCGTCTAATTGGACGAGAGTAGGAATACGGGCAGAATTCTGCTGCTGAATCGCCGATAACATGTTAGCCGAAGTTGCTCTCACAATTTTGCCTCGGATGTTTTGTTATTATATGGAGTTTATTTAGTGTTTTTTGAAAATGTTGCATCTCTCTAAGTTCATATGTTATTGTTTTAAATTACATATCTGTATGCTGGTTTTTTAGTTGATTTTGAAAAAAGTTTAAGTAAAGATAAAGAAAAACCATTTCTGTGCAAGATTAATGCAAAACTTAACACCCATAATAAATTTTAACTATTCAAAACCACATAAAACCGAAAGAAACATATACCACAATAGAAAAATATATTTCCTTTTTAGTTTTTTAAGGAGGAACTTAAACGCCTTGAACGGGCAGGAAACATCTCCCTCATCTGGGTTCCTGGGCACAGGAATATAGAGGGAAATGAAAGCTTGCCAGGAAGGGGGCGGCAGAACCGAGTCCAGCTGCCCTCTTCTCAGACATCGGTATCCCCTTGGCCGTCGTTAAAGGGAAACTACACAACTTCTTTCTAAGAAAAGCGCAAGACAGATGGAGGTCTGTCTCATCGTGTGCCATTTCAAAAGCACTATGGCCTCAATACGATATAAACAGAACGCTTAAGGTGATGGGAACCCCCCGCCATTCAATTTCCAAACTCATCGCGGTGATCCCTGGCCACTGGGTGAACGGCACTCACGCGGAGAAGCTTGGAATTCCGTACAACCCCCATTGCAGAAGCTGTGGGGATCCTGCAGAGAAAGAGACTGTGGAACACTTTCTCTGCAGATGTCCGGCTTTGGCGGCTAGGCGCTTGAGATTCCTCAGCGTCCCCTTTGGGGATGACTTGATGAAATTCTCCAGCCTAGATCCCTTTTCTCTCCTCCGCTACATCAACAGCACTGGATGGCTGTAGACGGTCTTATCTCCTCCCTTAATCCTTTCACAGGTAGTGGTCCACTCTATGGTATCAAAACGGCACGTAAGTGCTACTTGTAGCGTACCTGGGGTACTCTTGCCATCTTACCTACCTACCTTTTTAAAGAAACCCCTTAATTATCTCGTAATAAGAAATACATACATACTTAAACACATATGTGAGCTAGACCTCTTTCACAATTATAGGTGCATTTGTATCTAAAACTATTCGACTGGGTTGAAATATTTAGCTCAAATTCTTTGAGTATTAAATTCTTATTGCATTTGCCTCGATTTTCTCATGTGTGAGAATTATTAGACTGCAATATAATACGTTTTTCATAAGAAAATTGTGTGTTATTGTTATATGATACTTAATTTATCCATTTAAAAAATAAATTTATTTATAAATTATATTTATTTATTTATAAATTATTTTCTCATTCCAACAGTTTACGGCACTTGGGAGCACCCACTAAAGGGTTGGGTCGGCAATGCTAATTCTGGTCATCTTGGTTACCTGGCCGGTTTCGTCAAAGGCATATTTCGCACCATGAGCGGTAGTGCTGCCGCCATCATCGATATTATACCATGCGATTTTGTTATCAACTCTTCGCTAGTCATGGGCTGGTATGTGGGCACACGCAAAGTCGAGCAGCCCGTAGTGATACACTGCACGTCGGGCGAAGTTAATCCGCTCAGACTTCGTGAATTCTGCGTCATTATGAATTCGAGCGTAAAACGGCATCCACCGAATTATTTCGTCTGGAAGCCGAGCACAAAATTGCGCAACGGATGGCGTTATAATCTCTTCTTTTATCTCTTTCACATACTACCCGCGCTCGCGTACAGCATACCGGAGAAATTATTCGGCATCGGTATGCCACAGCATACGTAAGTGGGGAAAATGGGATAGGATATTAAGATCAAATTAATTTGTAGCTTTTTTTACGCTTTACTTTTCTTATTTTTTATTAATTTTTTATTTTTATTTTTTTATTCATTTTTAAATTTTTAAATTTTTTCGTTTTTCTTCTTTCTTTCTTTAGTGCCTATGAGTATATGCGGGTCTTCCACAAAGGCACCAAAGCGTTCGACTACTTTTTGGATAAAGATTTTCGCTATTCCTTCAAAAACGCCTTGTGCATAATATCACAAATGCATGAAAGCGATAAAAAACGTTATAACTTCGATTCTAGTCTGTGTGATTGGTCTGAATTCATAGATCGGTGTTTGATCGGTTTGCGTTGTTTCTACTTTAAGGAGGCGGTAGAGACCACAGAATGGCATCGCATCTATTGGAACTTGTTAGTATACAATATGCGCTATTGTTGCTTTTGTTTTTTTGTACTAAAATATTTGCTTCGTTTTCTCTTTGTGGCTTTACAGTTTCAATTTTATTCACTACGCTGGCTTTGTGGTGCTCTTCCTCTGTATCTTTGGCGTTTGCGCACTTCTCTTCGGCCTAACCATCGGACTCGCACTGGCGCTGGCCATTTGGGGCTTTCTAGTGTGGTTATAAGCGAAAGCAGTGCGAATTTCTAAATCAAAAAAAAACTTGTATTTTACAACAGTTACTTTAGCCACAAAAGTCACCTCACTACATTGCTATACTACAACAAAACAAGAAAATACGATCATATTAGTTTGTGATTTGATTTTTTTACGATTATTTTTCATCAATCACGACGCTTTTAGTGTTTTTTTTTCTATATATACTTTAATTTTCTATAATTATTAAAAATAGCAATGAGTAAAAGTTATTGTTAGACGCAAGGGAAATAAAATATTATGCCTATACGCATACGCATACATACAAATATAGAAATAAAACCATTTTAAACGAAAGTATGTAGGATGATATAAAAAAAAACAATATTAATTTAATCTACTTTTGCCTAGTAAGTACTACAGAAGTTTGTAAAACGATATACTATAAGCCAACAACAAAGAATAATTTTTGTTGTATGTAAACCAAATTATATATTGTTCCGAAAACACGATTTAAGGGGGGGGTAAGGGTTTGTATTTAAAAAAAAATAAAAAAAATTTTTTTCTCTTATCTTATTGTTAAACATTTCAAGAATATATTCCTAAAATTTTATGTCGATCTGAGCAAAAGTCTTGAAGTTATTGTTTATTTAGCCTCTTGTCCTTTATCAGAATATCTCTGGCAGCTACGGGTGTTTTTTAGCTTACAAACTTTCAAACGCGTTTTTCTCAAAACTGCTTTTTCAAAGTCCGTGTTCACTGTCATTTAAAAACTACTTGACCGATTCATTTCAAACTTAGTATACATTTTCTACATATAAAATACCTCCCCCCAACGTTTAGTTAACATTTTTTTTTTAATTTAAGAGTGTTTTACACCCTCAAAATGGCGGAATTTTTTGCGGAAAATTGTAGTTTATATTTTAGATGGCCATAAAAAATTTTGAAGTGAAAAAAAAAATAATCAGAGAACGTTGGGGGGAGGATTTGATGATACTTTAACTAAATTTTAATGCTTTTTGATTTCAGATAATTTCCGACCGAGATATAGTGAACACCGCAAATTGTTTTTTTTTAAGACGTTCTGGGAAAAGCTTTGTCACCGGCTGGTTTTTCAAAATTTTCTCATAAAAAAATTACAGAATATTGTTAAAAGTATACTTAATAATATACAAAAGGTTTTAGTAAATTTGCTCAATCCACATTTAAAAAAAAAATTCACAAAAAAGATGTTTTTTTTACGCTGAAACCCTTACCCCGCCCTTAAAATATTCTATAAAAGGGGAAACAAATATTTTTCAAATAACAAATGTCAAGCAAAAAAAACACAAAATCGACAAAACTCTAACATTATATTATATATGTATATACATATATATGTATGTATATTTGACTATTGTTTCTAGCGCGCGCTCCAAGCAGTTTAGTCAATGTTAGCATACAATTTTTAAGTTCCGAACAAAATTAAAGGAAAATTCAATTTATAATTATTTAGCATAAGTTTATAAAAATTCGTATATTGTGCAATTTATCTATTTAGTAATAAATACCTTGTTATGGACAGATGAAAAAAAAACAAAGGTGTTGTTGCTTTATAATACTGTGGGGCAATAGACGTAAAAACGCTATAAGGCATTTGCTTCCTACGGAACTGCAAAAAATGCAAAGGTTGGTTGAGAAGTAGATTTGAGAAGTACAGTGACTCACAGCTTATTTGATGCAGATGTTCGATGCTCGATACTTATTAAATTTAAAAAAATGTATCATCAGAGCATATCACAGGTCCACTCTGTATTACGGTAGGTAGGTAGGTAAGATGGCAAGAGTACCCCAGGTACGCTACAAGTAGCACTTACGTGCCGTTTTGATACCATAGAGTGGACCACTACCTGTGAAAGGATTAAGGGAGGAGATAAGACCGTCTACAGCCATCCAGTGCTGTTGATGTAGCGGAGGAGAGAAAAGGGATGTAGGCTGGAGAATTTCGTCAAGTCATCCCCAAAGGGAACGCTAAGGAATCTCAAGCGCCTAGCCGCCAAAGCCGGACATCTGCAGAGAAAGTGTACCACAGTCTCTTTCTCTGTAGGATCCCCACAGCTTCTGCAATGGGGGTTGTACGGAATTCCAAGCTTCTCCGCGTGAGTGCCGATCACCCAGTGGCCAGTGATCACCGCGATGAGTTTGGAAATTGAATGGCGGGGGGTTCCCATCACCTTAAGCGTTCTGTTTATGTCGTATTGAGGCCATAGTGCTTTTGAAATGGCACACGATGAGACAGACCTCCATCTGTCTTGCGCTTTTCTTAGAAAGAAGTTGTGTAGTTTCCCTTTAACGACGGCCAAGGGGATACCGATGTCTGAGAAGAGGGCAGCTGGACTCGGTTCTGCCACCCCCTTCCTCGCAAGCTCATCGGCAATTTCATTTCCCTCTATATTCCTGTGCCCAGGAACCCAGATGAGGGAGATGTTTCCTGCCCGTTCGAGGTGTTTAAGTTCCTCCTTACAGGAGTTTACGAGAAGAGAGCTGCAATGCGGCGACGACAGTGCCTTGATTGCAGCTTGGCTATCGGAAAAAATTTTTATGTCTCCCTCCCAACAGCGATCCCGAAGCATTTTGCATGCCTGCAGGATCGCGAAGACCTCTGCTTGAAAGACGTTGCTTGTCTCCGGCAGTTTATAGGAGACCGAGATTTTGGCTGATTTGGAGTAGACCCCCGCTCCCACTCCAGACTCCATTTTGGATCCGTCAGTGAAAACAGAGGCCTCTATATCCGCAACAACTCTCCCCTCTTTCCAATCTTGCCTGCTCGGAAAGATAGCCCTAGCACAACCCTCAAAGCACAGTTTGCGGATGGAGAGGTCGGTGCGAATATCTGAGAAGGAAGGGGAGATCTGGTTCAAGATGCTGCTATGCCCAACAGGGAGTTGTCTCCAGAGGCCAAACTCCCTCAGTCTGATAGCACTCTGAGCAGCAATGGATTTAACCTGCAGATCCACAGGAATTAAGTGGAGTATAACATTGAGCGCAGCGGTGGGACATGTTCTGCAGGCACCAGTGATGCCCACACATGCAGTTCTCTGCACTCTCTCTAATTTGGTGAAGTTGTAGCCCTTCTGAAGAGCTAACCACCAAACTAGGCAACCGTATGTCAAAATTGGCAGAACCACTAAGTTGTACATCCAGAGTACGACACGTGGCTTGAGGCCCCATTTCTTGCCGAACATAGATTTACAGGCATAGAAGGCTATGTTAGCCTTCTTAACTCGATTTTCTATGTGCAGCTTCCAGTGGAGCTTGGGGTCAAGTATTACACCAAGATACTTGACTTCCGATGAAAGTGTAAGACACTGGTTATTAAGTCTAGGAAGCTTAAACGGCGGAGGCTTGTATTTTCTGGTGAATAGCATCAACTCCGTTTTGTCAGAGTTGACTCTGAGACCGCTACTGGCGGCCCACCTGCTGAGTGTAGCCAGTGCACCTTCCAAAATTTCAGCCATTACTGATGGGAAGGGACCTGAGACCATCAGGACCAAGTCATCGGCATATGCTACCACCTTTACCCCTCCCCCGTTTAAACGAGTTAAGGCTTCATCTACAGCTACTAGCCAAAGAAGGGGCGAGAGGACGCCGCCCTGCGGCGTGCCCCTATGTACGAATCTGGTGATTCTAGCCCCTCCTGCCACCGCATTTATTTCCCTACCACCAAGTAGGGATGAGATCCAGCGGTAGATAGGTGTTTCTACCCCTAGCCTGTTTAGAGCCGTGACAATTGACTCCGCCGTAATGTTATTAAAGGCGCCCTCTATGTCTATAAAGGCCGCCAAAGTGAATTGTTTACTCTGTATTACGATGCCAAAGGAAATTATGTATATTAAAAAAGTGCATGTAGCGTAGTACATATAGCAGAAGTGAAAATTTCAAAGCAGACAAAGAAAGAGGGACAGACCCAAGAGAGAATGAGAGAGAGAGAGAGAGAGAGAGAGAAAGAGAGAGAAAGAATATATATCTAAATAAATTCACAACATTTGCGGAGAATACAAATAGACAAAATTAAAAAAAAACGAGGAGGGTCGACCGGTGTAGGTAAACGCCGGACACAAACCGTGGCAACAATGAGCACTACTCCGAGCGTTTATCACCCCCACAAACGCAGCGATTCCAGGACCGCAGCAACGGCACAAATTACCGCAAGGCAATACCAATAAATCCGACGCCGGAATGGATAGCCCTTTATAGTACACACAAGCACTAGCCAGGAAACGAAAATAAGCGCCAAAAAGTAAGCACCAAAAAAAACAACGCCACAAACATTGGGACCAAAAAACGCCCCAAACAGTAGGCACCAAGGAAATATAACACCAAAAATATATTTCCTACAAGTTCTCACCAACAAACAAGCGCCAAAAAGTATGCAGTGTTATTTCTCACTACAAATTAGCAACCACAAGGAAAAACTCAGGAAACATAATGTAAAGTGTACCTAAGTTATATATGAGGTATATATCTCTCTCTCCTTTTCCTCTACGTTATATCTTTTTTTTCTCTCGCGGAACGAAAGTGCCCAAAACGTTGCATGGCCTTGAAATTTTACTCTCCATTCTCGCTCGTCCATCGACGCCTAAGAAGTTTCACTTCAAAAAAAATGTATACGACTTGTAATGAGATATGTATGTACTGTTTACCACTGGAGAAAGAACAATAACAAAAACAAAGCTTGCTGAAAAAATATAGAAACAAATAGATTTCTCATCAAACAGCTTAAATGATGCAGTGTACCTATTTTATATTTTCTCTGAGAATGCAATAACGGTGAAATGTATTTTTTCTGTTTAGCTTAGCGTCTTAAATCATTTTCAAAAATTTTTTTTAAGAAAAGTTGAAAAAATTAAAATTTTTTAAAATAGGAAAAGGGACCTCACTTGAAAAAAGGGAAGACGTTATTCGTCACTATAAAGAGGGCAAAAGCTCAACTTGAAATATAGAAAGGTTTCTCCACGAAAATAGGATAGACGACAAGGGCAGATCTGCGCCAAATGAAATATTTAATGATGCAGATAAAAGGTGGATTATTCGCAAAGTTAAAGAAATCCCCGATTTAAGTGCTTCAAAATTATCGAATGAAGTCGAAAAAATACTTATGCAAGATGTGTAACCCTGAAACTGTTCGTAGAGTTCTGCGCAAAGAAAATTTTCATGGAAGGACTGCCCGAAATAAACCGTTGATTAATGCTCGTAATGGAAAAGAAAGAATAGAGTTTTGCAGACAACAAAAAATAAAATAAGAAACCACAATATTTCTATTGCTTCTGATCTGAAACTGGCGCTACAGGAAGAATGGGATAAAATTAGTTCCGATTATACGGCAAAACTTGTAGAATCTATGAAATCCCGATTCAAAGCTGTTCTGAATCAAAAGGGATACCCCACTAAGTATTAGCCGTAATCATGAAATCGAATATTAATGTGTTTATGTTTTTTGAATACTTTTAATTTAGTGCATCATTTAAGCTGTAGCCTCCAAACTGTAACTGAATTATTCTAATTTGCCATATCTTTCTTATGAAGAAACATTTTTGTTATTTTTTGTTATTAAATAAAACATGCTATTTAACAATAAAAAATATAAGATTTTTTTCTGTAATGGAAATGCCATAAAATATATTTGATATTTTAATAATTTGTTTGGCTGCATCAAATAAGCTGTGAGTCACTGTATATTAGATTAGATGAGATCAGATTAGATTCTTTATGAGGTTTGCACTTCAACCTCATGGTCTTATATGCTCTCTACTCATCACAGTACCTCATCCATACCCTGTTACTCCTCGTGGAGGTCGCAGCTTCTCTCGCCAATGCGTAAGCTTTTTAGTTCCTAAAATTATACCCCATTGTCCTGGTAACCAAATTAACCAGATGCGATTGTGCGTTCCTAGTAAATTCAGTTTCTCGATAGGCGGCATTCAACGCCTGACTGTCACTCAGAATGGCAACTCACTCATTTCGGAAATTTCTGTCTAAGTTTATCTCTGCACATAGACATCGGCACGGAACGCTTAGTTCTGGGACCGTAAATTCCAACGCCTATGCCTTCTGGGGTCTCCGAGCCGTCTGTGTACCAGTGCCGGGTACACTCCTCCACTTCTTTTGAAATGCACGTCTACGCCAGTTTAACTTATCGTCTAGTTCAATCCTGAACTTATTTCGAATTTGATGACTTTAGTGATATCATCTCCGGGTAACTGGGTAAGTGGGAGCTACAGCCTCAGCAATGCCATGTTCTCAGATAACATCACTTTTCCTCACCCGAAGCCTTCCTTGTAATGTTCAGCAGGCTACGTTTGGCATACAAGCTTTTGTATGCATTTTAAACTCAGTTTAAGTGAGTTAAGTTGAATCACAAATTAATTAGAGAATTCCGTAATTCCCCCATGGAGACAAAATGTTTCAGAGCTGTGGCCAATTTTTGCCCGTTAACGCGCTCTCAGCAAATTTTAAAGAATTAGCTGATTGGGTGACGTACTCGGGGTGGGGACAGCGGTTTGTTTACGAAAAAACTGAGATTGTTTTGGTGATATACTACGAAAAAAATTAGCACAACCTTCGCCCATTTTGCTTCGTCGCCATCTTAACAACGACTAATTGGACGAATGTGTGAATACGTGTGAAATGAGCGAACAGAATTGGGCTTGCGAGTACTCCTGTGATGTGACAGCCGAGTAGTTAATGCCCAAATCTGGTAATCTATCTTCCTTGTAATCTTCCCATAATTGTACATATTATCTGTAATGATTTTCCGGAAGCTCTGCAAATTACTATTCAACTGCTAACAAGCCCACCCGATGAAAAATGCTTTCCCCGCACGAATTCTTTAAAGTTTCGAAAAAGGTAGTAGTAGTTGTAAGCCAAGCCTGGTGATTGTGGTGGGTGTTCAGGCAATTATTACTGAAATTCATACACTTTAGCCATCGCTAAAATACTTTCATTGCATGGATAAATTAAAATAATTTTTTTTCTTCCATAAACCTGGTATTTACTCATGAATTTTTGCACTCAGCTACTCCAAAAGGAGGCAATCGTATTCAGAGTTAATTTTTCATCTCCCCTCCTATCCAAATCTCATTCGTAGTTATAAAACTGAGCACAACATTCAGTTTATTCTGCCTAAAATGCTTCAAATTAAGCTGGGAATATTTCCAAATTCAGTTTTTGTTGAATTGTTATCGAATGCTCCACTGACTTCCCCGATACCATATGAAATTTCTCATGCCATCTAAGATGGCTCTGGTATCAGCAGTTGCACGCTAAGCCAAACTAGCATTTACAGAAATAATAAGCGAATGATTTCATTTGTCTTAAATTTTTCAGTGAATGGACTTGGTAAGTGTTTAATTCGCAAAGTTATGCATAAATTCTCATAAGCCCATTGCATGAAATACTGAATAATTTAGATTGACGGCAGTGCGATATTTTTATGTATGGATGGTATACTGAGTCTAACGAGTCTTTTTTACAGTGAGTTGCTTGAGCTGCTCGAGCCATATGCAGAAAATAATCCTGGCCACTTCAAGGTGAATGACGAACAGAGACTTGCCCCACTTCCGTGGACTTCTATACACCGAACATTCCTATTGCGTTGCAAAGATCAGGTGGAGATCTTGGCTTCACTTGATGTGTCCAAATGGCGTCGGTTAGCACGAGAAGGAAACACCTGGCGGTGCTTTGTTAAACTCTGTCAATATCGCTTGGGCAATTATCGCGCTAATAAAGAAGAAGAAGAAGTTCGCAATTGCTAAGAGGACTAGACTCTATACTTCTATGCAACGCTTGCTTTAACTTATTCAAATATAACGGTTCTCTTACAAATGTCAGAATTCACATTTTGAATTAGTTAACGCCTAAACATATGCAATATATTATAATAAAAGGTCAGTTATGCATTTTTTAGTATTACGCAGAAAAATATTTTAAGTGCCAAGAAAATATGAGATTTGACATTTTAAAATTAATAAATTATTTTAAATGTAAATATTGTTAGTACACTCATTTTACGCTGAAGTTTTCGGAAATTGTGCGGGGAAGCGGATTAAATAATGGTAAAATTTAATTAAATTAAAAATTGATATAAAAAATGATTGAAATAGAATTAAATTCAAAATTAAATTAATCTGACTTAAAGTAATCAAAGATTAAAGACTAAAATTAAACACAATTAATTGTAAAATATATGAAATATGAACTTTTAATAAATATCTGTCAAAATATTATGAAAAATTATCTAACTTTAAGCTTAAATTTGATTTGATATGTAAATTTTTAATAAAAATAAGAGTACGATTAAGAACAAAATTTGTTTTTGTTTTAAATTTAAAATAAAATTTAATTTAATATTACGATTTAAACTAAAAAATAATTATTAAAATCAAAGCTGCTGGAGAAAGTTAAATAAAATCTTAACTTAAAGAAAAGGTTAAAATTAAAACTTCAATTAAAGCTCAAATTAAAATTAACGTGAAAAAAGTAGCTAAGTATTATTTAAAAATAACTGTATAACTAAAACTAAACACTAAATGAAAAAATAGAATAAAATTAAATTAAATTAAAATTAAGTAACTAAGTATTATTTAAAAATAACTGTATAACTAAAACTAATCACTAAATGAAAAAAAAATTAATTTTAATTTAATAAAAAGTAAATAACGAAATATTATTTAAAAATAACTGTATAACTAAAACTAATCACCAAATGAAAAAAAAAAATTATTTAAAATGTCTTAAAATTATACATATAAATGAGAATAATTAAAGCTAAGATTTCTATATCAATAATTAGATTAAAATTTAATTAAATTTTTATTAAAACGAATAAATATTATTTGTACAATAAATTTAAATAAAATGTGAAATCAAATGTTAAACTTCCAAACTCGAATTGAGCTAATTTTTTAATTTAATATAAGTAAATAAAATTGTATAAGTAAAAAAACAAAATGAAAGAAAAATTTAGTTTGAAATCAAGATTTAAATGGAGTTAAAAATAAATAAATAATAAATAAAAAAGTATTAAATAACTAAATAAAAAATATTAAATAAAAAAATTATTAAATAAAAAATTAAAAAAAATAATAAATAAAAACTAAACCAAAATTCAACGAAAAATATGGTTAAACTTAACTTAATTGCGATAAAAATGCATTTATTTATTCATTAAAGTTTTTCAATTTAAATTTTTTTATAACGAATTCAAAAAAAATAATGGACTATGAATAAGTTCCTTGCGGTTTTACAACAGATGGCGTAACTTGATTATTATTCCATCGATCCACATTTCCAAACATTCATTGGAGAGCTACTGTCGTAAGGCACAAACGTCAGTATAAGTTTTTTATTTGAAGCGTAAACAACAATATTTTTACCACACTTGAAAATGTCGAATTTCGTGCCAAATAATGTGTTTTTGCGGGGAATTCTTCTTCATTATTTTAATATGAAGAAAAAAGCAGCCGAAAGTCATCGTATCTTGGTGGAAGTTTATGGTGAGCATGCTCTAGCTGAGCGAACGTGCCAGAAGTGGTTTGCACGCTTTAAAAGTGGTGATTTTGGCTTGGAAGACGAAGAACGCGAGGGTGCGCCGCCAAAGTTCATGGATACCGAATTGGAGGAATTGCTCGATCAAGATCCGGCTCAAACGCAAGAAGAGGTTGCAAAAACTTTGGGAGTTGATCAATCAACCATTTCCAAACGTTTAAAAGCCATGGGAATGATCCGAAAGGTAGGCCATTGGGTGCCGTATGAATTGAAGCCAAGAGACGTTGAACGCCGTTTTATGGCATGCGAACAACTGCTTCAACGGCACAAAAGAAAGGGTTTTTTGCATCGAATTGTGACTGGCGATGAAAAGTGGGTCCATTACGACAATCCAAAACGTCGGGCAACGTATGGATACCCTGGCCATGCTTCAACATCGACGTCGGCGCAGAATATTCATGGCCTGAAGGTTATGCTGTGTATCTGGTGGGACCAGCTGGGTGTTGTGTATTATGAGCTACTGAAACCGAATGAAACGATTACGGGGGATGTCTACCGACGACAATTGATGCGTTTGAGCCGAGCACTGCGAGAAAAACGGCCGCAATACGCCGATAGACACGACAAAGTTATTTTGCAACATGACAATGCTCGGCCACATGTTGCACAAGTGGTCAAAACATACTTAGAAACGCTCAAATGGGATGTCCTACCCCACCCGCCGTATAGTCCAGACCTTGCGCCATCCGATTACTATCTCTTCCGATCGATGCAACATGGCCTGGCTGACCAGCACTTCCGTAATTACGATGAAGTCAAAAAATGGATCGATTCGTGGATTGCGGCAAAACCGACCGAATTTTTCACAAAGGGAATCCGTGAATTGCCAGAAAGATGGGAAAAAGTAGTAGTAAGCGATGGACAATACTTTGAATATTAAATTTGTAACCATTTTACGTCAATAAAGTTTCAAATTTCGAAAAAAAACCGCACGAACTTAATCATAGTCCTATTATATGTATGCTAGAAGAATTTAAAATAGAGTTAAGCATTCAATATTAAAAAACTTTACCTAAAATTAGAATTAGCTTTGACATTTAAATTTAAAATTTAAATTTTTAAGTTTAAATGTATTTAATTTTTAACTTTATTTAAAATTTCCCTTGTACATAACTTTTTTAAATTCGATTTTCGACAAATTTTAATAAAAAAATAAATTAATTATTACTTTAAATCAAATTAAGTTCAATCTTAACTCTAGTTTAACTTTGATTTAATACTAGTTTTTATTTTTGTACTTTTTTATATCTCTATATTTTTATTCATTTAAATTTAAAACAATATTAAAATTCAAGAAACGTGAATTGGAAGTCAAATAGCACAAGTAAAACTAAATTATATTAAAAAAGAGAATTAAAATTGAAAGAAAAATTTTAATTAGAAATAATCAAATTGAAAGTGAGAATAAAAACATCGCAGAAAATTCGAAGCAAACGTGAACTTTGTGTTAAAAACCTAGAAAACGAATAGTTATTCAATTAATTGATTTGTATGGATATATTTATATTATATAAACGCATTTATTTTTTTAATTAAATGCGCTGCTTCTTACAATTTTTATAGACTGCGTAAATTTTGATTGAAATTATCATCCTTTTTTTGTTTTTTTTTTTTTTGATTATTCTTTTTTTTAAGTAAATAAATTTAAATTTAAATTTTTATAAATATTCCCATCTTTCTGCGGTTGTGGTAGTATGATATGTAAAAAAAAACGTTAATACTTAAATAGATAAATTATATAATCCATAAATTATTAATTAATAAATTGCTTAAATTAAAAATATTAAAATAATGACTGTTCTTAACGAAGTCATGCAACAAAAATGATTTTGTACTTTTCTCCAAGAGATTTTCGTATTTTACTACCTTTTTCATTACTTAAAATTTGGTGTGTAAAGCCAAACTGGCTAACAATTTTCTGCTACTAAAACTTCGCGGCAATCATTTGCGCTGATTCAGTTCAACTTTGGCCGCGAAACAAGTTAGTTAATTTTTCTGACCGCTAAGTAAACATTTGGTGTTGACTCACCCTTAAAATATTGTGCCTTATTTGCATTGTCGCAGTGTAGATAAAATTAAATTAAAAAGGTAAAACAAGAAGCACACAAAAGCGGCCGGACAAACAAAAATATTCAGGCTTTACAAATTCCACCAAAAAAGAAAACTAAGTGCAATCAAAATCGTTTGACGTAAATGTCGTAAATATTTTCAAGTTTTCTTCTTTTTGTGCTTAATTCTGTATCGGTCTGCTGCTTTTGTTGTTGTTGTTGAATTGTTTTTATTTTTATTGCTATCTGCTGCACACCGGTTGTATTATTGTGGCGTGCCAGATCGCGTATTTGCCGATTTGATTCACACATGACGCGGCCGCAGCGCAGCAGCACTAGCAACGCAACAATAAGAACAAAAGCGAATAAACAAAAAAGCGATAAATAGAAGCAGTGAAGTCTTATGAAATGAAAAGAGGCGCGTAGAGACGAGTTTAGAGAAATACTTGATTTGGTTTTTAGGTTTGTTTCGGAGACGTGAAAGTCTAAAATTTACAGGAAAGCTAGTTGAGTTGAGTAAGAAGCAAATCAGCAGAAGCAGCAGCAGCAACAGCAAGAACAATCAAAACAACTCATCGTTAGTAGAGCAAGCAGAGGCATAAGCACAAAAATGGCCGAGTAAGTTATAATAAAATCATTTTGCTGTTTTCTTTGGATTTGTATTTGTTTGCTTTTATTTGTTCGCTGTTTTATTTTTTGGGATGGGCACTCCAAATTTGTCTAGTTTGTATCTGTCATATTTTACTTAAAATTAATTTCTATAATATTTTTTTTATTTTATTAACTACTGCACTTGAGGGCGGTTAATGAGGTAATCGTGCTGCGCTTTTGGCAAATTCAACTCTGACTTTTTGTTGTTGCTGAATTGGAATTTTCTGCCGCGACTATTTGCGGTGGTGGTAGTTAACAGTATTTTTCCAGAGTTACTAGCAAGCCATTCTTGACTATACAGCCTTCTAGGTCAAATCAACGATCATTCGTTGAAGTGCAGTACGTCAGGGCCGGTCAAAACTGGCTGTGGGAAGGTCGTGTGGATGGGGCTGAGCTAAAGAGAATGCCTGCATTTAACGAAAAAGCCATTCACATATGATAAAGAGGCGTTGTAAGCATTTACCCTGAAATAAGAATCAATTAACCTGTATTGAAAAAAATACACTTACATATCTAGATAAGTATGTAAATATGTGTATGCATATGCCTTACATGCAATGATGCACTTTTTGCAAGTTTTTCGTTGCCTTTCTTCAATCCTTGAACTCAGTTATTGCCGGTTAATTGGTGTTCTCATTTGCTTATATGTATGTATGTATGTATGTTTGTATGTGCATATGGGCACATTATTAAATCGAGTGATAATTGATTGCCTACCAAAAAAGTGCAGGTGGAAAAAATGAACGATAAAAAGTGGGCAGATTAAAGTTCTCTGGAATTGGAGGCAATTCAGTTGATGCATTTGCATGTAGTTCGAATGCAAGATCAGGTGATAAAATTTGCTGTTTCATAAAAAATTACTTGATTATTTGCGTGGCGTTAAGTGTCGGAGATTCTTTGAGTTATATTTATGCTTTTAACAATAATTCTATACAAAAGTCATTTTAAAAATTTTTTAGTATCAAATTAATTGACATGAATGAAAATACAAATACGAAAAACTCTGCCAACTGCAGTAAACACTTTTGTTTAGAAAAAAAGGTGTTCGTATCAGATGACAAGAATGATAAAATACAAAATTACGCAAAATGAATTGAAAATAAAAAGCTGAATAGCGTGACATGAAAATGAGCCGTGACGTAAATAATTGCATATGGGAATAGGGAGATAACTAAGAAGCGAATGTCAAAAAAGGTAAATTGAAAAATGAAAAATGAAAAATGCTGTTAGGTTAATGCAAACAAGGAATATAATAGAAAAGAGAATCGAAGAAAGGATGTTTACAAACAAAAAGTTTTAAAAAGATATAAAATGATTGACAGCTCAACAGTTATAAAATTCACTGCTAATAAAATTTCACTGGGAGCAGGGTGGTGGTATTGCATTCAGTATGTACAACCCAAGGCGAATCTATTAAAGGTGCTATTGGTAAACGGCCATATTTTCCCTGATTTTCATTAAAATTATTTAGTGGAGACTAAACCATTTCTGTTAAGTACCTAGGTTAAGATTACAAAAATTATAACATTTGCTTATTGTCGTCAAGATAGATTGCAAATAAAAGTATACATACAAAAAAAAAAAAAAAAAAAAAAAAAAAAAAAAAAAAAAAAAAAAAAAAAAAAACAATACTTTGTCAAACGAACAAAACATTGTTGTTGATCTAGTGCCACCCCCTTGGTACAACTTCCTACATTCTTTCTATGTTAAGGGGTTAGGCCTGAAAAAATTATGATTTTCAATCATCTTTAAATAAAAACATAGCATATTTCGACTTGACTTTAGCAAAATTTCAGAAAAAAAATAATAATTGTAAAAATGATCGCTGTTTGTGTGGAGCTCACCAGAAGTCCCTGGCGGTGATCATCGAAAATCCTTGAAGATTCATCTACAATCAGTCAGACTAGAAAATTTAGTTTTACTAATAGATAATCTTGTGCCTGATCGAAGTTTTTTTTTTTCAAAATTAACAATATGGCGGCCTCAGGAAATATTTTTCAGATTTTCGACAAAGCAAACCGACATATAAAATTAAAAAAAACTAATATAATTTTAATTAAAAAAAAACTATTATTATTATTATTAAATTATTATTCTAAACACCAGTTATTCATGTTTCACAAAAGCAGTATGTATAAATTTTATTGAAGTCTACCAAGCGGTTATAAATTACAGTGATCACCAGTTCAAAAAACATAGTTTAAAGTTTTGCTATCGATTTATGTAGAGTTATACGAATTATTTAATTACTTATACTGTGTCATCTATTCCTGGGTCATATAATAGTTCTTCAGCTTTTATTCAAATGAGGCATATATCACCCTGAAGGGTAATTCTCGAAGAATACATTTTGGTGTTTTTATTTTAAAAAATGTTATTATTTATTGTTGATATCGCCCCTCCCCCGAAACGCCGTTTTTTAGAAGAGGCTTGCGGTGATCACGGTAGCTCATGAGCAGCTCAACTGAAATCAAAAAAATTAAATGATTATTGTAGAAAAAAGTTTTTTAGTGAATCTGAACGGTTTATTTACCCAAAAAATATTTTTCTCGATATGAAAACCGCTTTGCACCAAAAAAAAAAACAATTTTTGAGGGGTTGAAAAATTAAAAAAAAAATTAATTCCAGCGAACTATGCAAATATTTATAAAAAGTGAACCGTTCAGATTCACGAGGTTGTAACTTCGAATAATTAAAAAAAAAAAAGTTTATGCAAATCGGTCAAATAGTTTTTGATAAATAATGATGCCCGCGACGGCAATTTTCAAAAAACACGAGTTCGAATTAATCGCGTCTAAAGTTTTGCGAGCACTTCATTTATGGATAATTTGCGCGCTTCCACGGTCTGTAACTGTCGATCTATATGATTTTTTGAATTCATATATTTAAGATGAATAAAAAAATTTTCGATTTTTTAGTCCAACACAAGGTATATACATACCCCTTAAGAAAATGCAAAAAAAAATTCCAATTTTTTTAAATTCTGACTACTCTTAACCCCTTAATCAACGTCTTTTTTGTTGTTATTGTAACTGCATCATAAATTCTTAAGTTCTAAATAATGCTACAGTAGTGAAAATCATTGGCCGAATGTAAGTCCAGGTCCTTCCGGTAACATAAATACGACTGTGTAGTCGTAAACTCTCAGTCTGGATTTGTCTTGTTTCACAATTTATTATTTTTTTTTCTAATAATTGGCAGCAAATTTTCCTGATAAATCAAAGCATTACCTTAACCGAATTAATTAGTAATGAAATGTCTTCGTAGTAGCGCTCGTGGTGTCGATATCAACATTCTCTCTGGCGGTCAAGCAGCTCTAAAATCGCTAGATAGCTTCTCATTTCAATCAATTCAATCTTTTCAATTCTCGAAACTCTAACATCAAGAATCTTTGTTACTCTGATGTGGGTACCGGGATATGAAGGGAATGAAATTGCGGACACTTTAGCGAAAAAGGTTCAAAAACTCCCCTCATTGGTTCGGAACCTTTCTCCGGGGTAAGCAACAGCTTCAAAAGTGCCTTTCTACGTGAGCGGGAACAACAAGGGTAAATCGAGTACTGAGGAGACCAAACGGGCATGCGGCAATCGAAAAGACCCATTGATCCAGAACGTATAAAGGTAGAGGCAATCCTTAACCTCAGCTGCAAAGGCATAAAACTCTACACTAAATTGGACATTATAAACTCAATTTTTTTTTCCTTGTTCACTCCCCTCGGGAGCATAGGGCCTCGACAAGACTTGTCTTGCGTTGGTTTCGTTAATCTATTTGATTTCTGACAGGATAGGTGATTAGCCTGCCGCCACCAGTCCCAAAGTGTGGGAATACGCCATCTATGTTTCACATTTTTCTGCCTGAAGGATCGCACAGATGGTTGAGAGGACTTCGCTAAATTTGGTGTGTCTGCGCTTTTACCGCGGTTGCCCGCATCCTCTTGCTGGCGCCACTGTTGCAATATGTAACTATTTGTTTTTGCTTATTTTAGCAGCCACAATAGAAATAATGCGCTGACTATTGTGGGGGAGTAATGATGGAAAGGATAAGGTTTTGGGTTCGAAGAAAGAAATTTTTTTTTTTTAAACAGGGAAAGTTGGTAGATTTGGGAAAGTGCGAGGACCGTACTTTTCGTGGGATTCGAACCCACAACCTCTGAGATGGCAGGCTAGTGCACTTACGCTAGACCACTGAGACCGCGGTAAACCACGTGAAAAAAATTTGTGCTGCAGAAAATGATTCTTGTAGACTCTGTAAAGAGGCACAAGAAAGAACACAAATAGTAAAAAAATAGCCTAAAATAGCCTATATGGCTGCACAATATACATATCTTTTTAGGTCGCAGTGCATAGGGTGGTTTCTGTTGCTGTTCTTTTAGTAGCATATATTTTTGAGGAATTCTGCTGTAGTATATAATCCTCTGCCCTATATAAATCCGGCTACTTCCGATAACATAGAACAGGCTGTCGTTAGTTCCTTCATACTAGGCGGTCTTATACTAATCCAACGATATATATTCAGTTAAGTTACACGCCCGAACCTTAAATCTCAACCCTACACCTACTCATATCCTTGTCTTCATTTCAAGCCCGCACCGTATCTTATTAAGTCATCTTTTGTCGTTTCGAAGTGATGAGCATACCAACTGTCATTTCACTTACGAGCAGTTGACAGAACTGTTTTCTTGAGCGTGACTCTTACCCAATTTTACTGCTGTCAAGACTGCTGCCTCCCAACTCAAAAGCAAATACTATCAACAACTTGTTTTCTAAGCTATATAGTTATTTTTGCCTTTCCAAATTATTTGCTCAGTACAAATTAAAAATTGCAAGCCAAATGTTTAAGTCATTATACGTTTCATTTTCGCCTTAGTTCAAATAAAGGTCTGGGTTAATGGACTCATTACCTAATTTATTTCCTGTTGCGCGATGCAAGCGCTATTTTAGGAAACATTTACTCACAACAACTTTTATTACAATACCAAAGATGAATATAAAGAGGCTTTCAAAAGGGCCGCCTAGTTGTTAGTAGGGAATAATTCCTAGGTGGTACCTTTTTTTATGTCATCTTTGACATTTGTCAAATGTATAATAATGTGCTTACGTACATATTTAGAAAATAGAAGCTTGTTATTTTTAGAATGCCGATTTTTATTTCGCAGTCTTTGAAAGACATCAGCCAAACCATTAAAAATGCATTTTTCTTCAGGGAATTTTTTGGTAGCTTTATCTTATCTGGAGGCATACTAAAATCACATCTTTTAAAATTACATTTTAATTTATAGATTAAATTACGTAGCAAAAGATAAGCGACCGGCTAAACAGATAAGCAATTGGCATTTTAAGAATTTTTGGAGTGAGCAGTATTTTAAACTCAAGAAAAATATATCAAATAAGTCATGAATGGGTTTTCGCAATTCAGAAGTGGAATAAAATATAACATAGGAGGTACCACCTGCAAAATTCAAAATGTATATGCCGTAAAAGTATTAAAGGTAAATATATACAGAGCGAAATGTTTTCACTCAAAGTGCAGAACTTTAAATAATATGACTCGACGCAATCTATCTTTGGCGATATTTTAAGGCAAACAACATTTTCGACTCACAGATGCAATCACTCTTCCACGCCAAGCCATAATCTGCATAGCTGAAAGTGATGGAGCTTCTTATGCCAAACTTGCTAGATTCACATGACCTCATGGGCTTGAGAAAAAATGTATCTCTGTATCAAGAAAAGCTCTACTCCAAGAGACTACTACCGAGTCATTAAGTAAGAGAAGAACGTACAGCATTTTATTATTTGTTGTAAAGGGTGTTTTTTTTAGAGGTTAGGTTTTCAAGATGAAATAAAACGTATATAATTTAATGTTATGGCCAAGAATTTAGCTTTATTATAAAGATAAGGGTTTGCCATTATGTTTTAAAAATGATTTCGGGCAAGTGGCCGCCGCGGCTGGCTCGAATAAATTCCAGCCGAAAGGCCCAATTTTCGACCACTTTTTGCAGCAATTGGGGCCGTATGTCAGCAATAACGCGCCGAATATTCTCTTCCAAGACGTCAATCGTCTCGGGCTTATCTGCGTAGACAAGCGACTTCACATAGCCCCTCAAGAAATAGTCCAGCGGTGTTATATCGCACGATCTTGGAGGTCACGCCACAGGTCCACGGCGCGAGATAATGAGCTCACCAAAAGTTTCCTTCAATAAATCGATTGTTGCGTTGTGCCTTCAATAAATCGATTGTATGGCATGTAGCGCCGTCTTGTTGGAACCAAAGGTCGTCCACATCAACATCGTCCAATTCAGGCACGAAAAAGTCATTAATCATGGCTCTATAGCGCTCTCCATTGACTAACATTATGGCCGGCTTCATTTTTAAAGAAATATGGACCAATGATTCCCTCTGCCCATAGAGCACACCAACCAGTGACTTTTTGAGGATGTAACGGCGTCTCGGCAATGGCTTGTGGATTATGTTCACTCCAAATGCGACAATTTTGCTTATTGACATACCCATTCAACCAAAAGTGAGCCTCATCGCTGAACAATATTTTCTTGTGAAAATCGGGATCGGTGGCCATTTCGTTTTGGGCCCATTCACCGAACGTGCGACGCGCTTGATGGTCATTCGGCTTCAATTCTTGCACGAGTTGGATTTTGTAAGCCCGCAAACCAAGATCCTTCCGCAAAATCTTCCATAAAGTGTCGATGCGTCGCGCGAACCGAACCATTATTTTCGTAATAAATTTGCACGATTTGCAAACGTTGCTCAGATGTAAGTCTATTTATTATGTAATGGCAAACCAAACTGAGCATAAATCAAGTGACAGCTGTCAAAAAGACCATCTACGAAAAAAGTAGTGCCAACTTGAAAACCTAACCTCTAAAAAAACACCCTTTAGTAGCAGCATAAACAGCCCCCATACATGTACGAAGAATGCTACTGGGAGGACAGTCCGGATCGTCCCGGTAACGTAATCATTGTAGAGAACTGCGCACAAGATTCCTGCAAAAATTCGAGAAGTCCCTTTTCAAGATTTGAATGCTTCAAGAGCTCTAACCCGGGTAGGGTTTTATTACACTCGTAGAGTAGGGAAACTTATAGTGTTTTGGTTTCTACGAAAAACTGTTGGGCTTCTACGGTGTGCAAATTGCTCAATACCGCACTCAACCCTATAAAGAGGCATGTTTTTTGACTACTCAGAAAAAAGCACAAGACACTCCAAATATGTAATCTTTATATGAGTGTAATACGAGTATGTAACTATCTTTGTTTTAAGAGGTCGGTTGATATTCAGCGTAACCCACACCCATCCAAAAAGCTTTTCAGGGCAGAAAATTCTCCTCCTTCGCCTTCATTGAGTATGATATTTTTTGAAGAGAACACAGTATTTTCTCTGCGGATTACATTGATTTTAGGATCGAACTCGAACAAAGCAGAAGGTAATGAAAAGCCAATATTTTTTAAGGGAAATGAAACCCCAATACAACGTATGCCAGCACAATACAATATAACACTTGGGCAGAAAAGTCCCGGGTCTAACAAAGAAAACACGTAATTTTTTTGTTCAAAATTAACTTTATTCATCGACGTAATTTTTATCAAGAACAACGCAATGAATACAGCGCCGCTATAAACTTTTCAACATCACTTTTTTAGAACGATTTATCTTTTGCCTCAAAATAGGCCTCAGTTTCAGCGAGAACCTCCTCATTCGAGCGTAATTTCTTAACGGTCTGCAAACAGCCAGTAGTCAATGGGACCCAAATCAGGCGAATACAAGGGATGTGGGAGCAATTCGAAGTTCAAGTCATGTAGTTTTTGCCATTATTTTGTTTGACCTGTGACAGGGGAACGTTGTCTTGATGAAACAAAATTCTTTTCTTTGCCATATGCGGACGTTTCTTTGCAATTTTGATTTTCAAACGCTCCATTAACGCTATACTGTGCTGATCGTATTTCCTCTTTTCAAGTGAGTCGATGCATATTACACCACGCACATTCCAAAATACTGAGGCCATAACCTTTGCAGCCGATTGTAGTGCTTTCTGACGCTTTGGACGAGGTTCACCAGTTGCTGTCCACTCAGATGGCAATCGTTTTGATTTCGGAGTGAAGTGATGGATCCAGACTTCATCCATTGTCACATATCGATGCGAATATGCCGGTTTATCACGTTTAAACATGGCCAAACACTGCTCAGAGTCACCAACGCGTTCTTGTTTTCGGTCAACAGTGCGCAAACGTGGCGCCCACTTTGAACAGAGCTTTCTCATAGTCAAATCCCATGCAATATAAAACCAACACGTTCCTTGGATATCTTTACGATATCAGCTAACTCACGCATCTTTACTTTTTGAACACTCAAAACGATTTTGTGCATTTTTTTTATGTTTTCTGGTGTTACCGCCGCATTTGGACGTCTACTACGTTGTGCATCAGCGGTGCCTCTACGACCACGTTTGAAGTCAGCAAACCATCAGCAGAGTCCCCGTAACACTTTTCAAGCCATTGCTTTTGTAGAGCGGTATTTTCCCCCATCAAGAAGCAGTGTAAAATTAAAACACGAAATTTTTTTTGATCCATTGTTTGGATAATAACAAAAGTAGCGCCACTCTGAGCACAATAACTCACGAACTAATGAATAGAATATCAGCCCATGGGTTATTTTGAAGCTCGCTTGACTACGTTAAATAGTGAGGATCTCTATGCAATTTAATGAATGTAGTAAAAATACCACTTCATTTCTTCCATGACCTGCAACTAAAAGTAATATTTAATTACGCGCTCAACAATATCGTAGTCCACGCGCACATACATATGTACAAACATTTGTATGCACATAAATTCTCACACATGTATGACATTTTAATGAATGGCATCCTCCTACTAAAGAAAGAAGAAGTCATAATAAAAAAATAAATTTAATAATAATATTTCGACATTAATGAGACTTTATAATGCACATGAAGGCTAGTAATTAATGTGATAGATACACCGTTAGATGTGCATGTGTAACATCGTCCAATTTTTGCTGCTGTGAACAATACAAAAGCCCACATAAACAACTGTTACGTGCCTTAGCATTGACTTATCTGCTTATCGGCTAAGTTTTTGTCCAATAGCCATGTGCTTCAAGTGACTCTGCTAGAAAAACAGCGAATCTTCCACACCAGTATCTGTTTCTATTTTTTACTCATCTGTACGTATGTATGTATGTGCATGCCCGTAACTATTGAAGCAATTTCCATATTTGTTAAACTCTTTTTTTCTACTTCCTTTTTTTCTCTTTTGTGTCTTTTGCTGCTTTTTTACGTTCGCCATTAGCTGCATTGCTATCAGTTTGCTAATAATTTGCTGGAAGCTCTTGTGGTTGTTGGTTAGTCGGGTGACGATTTTCTGCTTTCACTCACTGGTGCCATCTACGCTTCGCTTCGCCGTGCTTGGCTTGGCTGCAGAGCTAATGGTGCGCAATGGAGAGTTGAGCGAACACGCAATATGTGAACAAGGAAGTCGCTTTTACAGTTACATGATTTTTGATATTTTTTATTTAAATATTTTTATTTTTTTGTGTTTTTGCTATGTGGTTTAATAGACGTACATATGTACATATATGTGTCTGCTTGGCAATTAAGTAAGCAATTTTTGGATCGATGCGAAGCAAAAAATCGAAAAAATATCCATGCAGTAGAAATCTATCACAAGTTCGATTTTTTTTAATACAATATAAACACGAAATATTGACAATTTTAATTTGATTTTATTTATTTATGAAAATATCGATATTTGGTTATTTTTCTTTGCACATTTCAGGATCGAATCGAATAAATCCAATCTGAGGGTCTTAAGTAGTCTGTCTTTCATTTCTTCAATTCAAAAAATGGTGCCTAGTAGGCTGGCTTGGAAAATGATTTGATGGTCGCATGGGTCCTCAAGCTCACTGCAGTAATCTGTGGGCCGAGTTGAACCTGCGATAGGAAATTTTTTCTTTCCTACCGCTTGGTTAAGCTGCCCGTTAAGAGATTTCAATTTCTTACCGAATTCATCAAAAGAAAGTTAATTACCTCACGAAGTCTAGCTGATTAATCTACTGGTTCTACAAGTACTAAGAAGAATAGGCTATATAGGTACTCCATAATCTGCGACAGGGTAGCCAAGATAAAATACTTCACTTTACTGACGTATTCCTTGAAAGCTTACACCCGCAAAAAGAAACCAATACTATTTTCTTTTTCTTTTATTGTATATGTATTTTATATGCCAGCGACTGCGGTAGATCCCTTGTAGATTCGCCCAATTTCATCCGAAAGTGTAGTATTCTCTCTATTAAAATAAATCTGTGAGTGCAGTTAAGAACTCGAGGTGAGAAGAGAGTTAGTTCGAAACTTTTCTGGCAAAATTATTCATTCATTCAAAACCTCGATTTTCTTTCAGTTTTATTTTTCATTTAAGGTACAGATAAACATTCAACAATTGATATTTTTGCGCTATCCCAATCATTATTTGTAGCTTGCCTTGACATACTCTCCGAAAAGAAAGAATATACTACAAGGTGGCGCAAAATTACGCAATTTGTTTTTTTTTTTAATTATAAACCTTCCGTTAGGGTGGTTAATTTTGCGCCACCTTGCACTTACAAATTTCAACTGGCTTAATAATTATTTCACTAAATGGAATAGTTTGTTTACTAAATAATAAATCTTCCGATAGGGTGATTAATTTTGCGCCACCTTGTACTTATAAATTTCAATTGGCTTATTCATTATTTTACTAAATTATTAATTTTCCGATAGGGTGATCAATTTTGCGCCACCTTGTACTTTTGAATTTCAACTGCCTTAATAATTATTTTACTAAATTATAAATCTTCCGATAGGGTGATTAATTTTGCGCCACCTTGTACTTATAAATTTCAACTGGCTTATTCATTATTTTACTAAATTATAAATCTTCCGATAGGGTGATCAATTTTGCGCCACCTTGTACTTTTGAATTTCAACTGCCTTAATAATTATTTTACTAAATTATAAATCTTCCGATAGGGTGATTAATTTTGCGCCATCTTGTACTTTTGAATTTCAACTGTCTTAATAATTATTTTACTAAATTATAAATCTTCCAATAGGGGGATCAATTTTGCGCCACCTTGTACTTTTGAATTTACACTGCCTTAATAATTATCGTACTAAATTATAAATCTTCCGATAGAGTGATTAATTTTGCGCCACCTTACACTTATAAATTTCAACTTGCTTAATAATTATTTTACTAAATCAAATAGTTTGTTTACTAAATTATAAATCTTCCGATATGGTGATTAATTTTGCGCCACCTTGTACTTATAAATTTCAAGTGTCTTTAGATTTATGATATGATGTTGTTCGATAGTTTTTCGTTTTTCGTGGGTGCTACAAAAATTATTGAGGATAAAGAGGCAGAAGTGGTTTTTCTCAGCCTCCTTAAGTATTTAAAACAAAAGGCTTTCAAATTTTCAAAACAAAAATGGCTAAAGAAAGGGGAACTCATACTAGATCCCTAGTACCGCACTAGGGCGAGATTTTGGGATATTGTTAGCTACTCTTGGTAAACTTAAATACAGTAATTTATATATCTTTTTACCGTTGCGAAAATAACGAGTGTTAGAAAGTCACGTTTACTTACCCTCCAGAGACAAGTGCCATAACAATTAATTACTTAGTACTTAAATGATTTTTTGTTTTCTTCAACTGACAATTCATGCCTGGTTATGGCGTCACTACTATTACATACAAATGCATGTATACATACATATGTGTGTGTGACTTATTGAGTTTTTAAGTATTTAATTATTAAATATTGTATAGACAATAATTTTCGTATAAGGCAATTACAAAAATAGTATAAAGATGGTTTAGAGCGATTATAAGTCAGTCATGAACAAATACTTATTTCCTATTTTCATATATACAGGTACATACATATATTTTATTTTCTAACAATAGTTGATAAGTAAACGTAATCGAACTTTGAGTTATTTGGTTAATTTACATTTAAGTGCAAACTGCAATAACGAATAAAAAGCTAATAACTAAGCGGTAAATTAAAAATCACTCACGTTTGAAAGATATGAAATGTTGTTGGGAAATCATATTTATATATATGTAGGTATGTATGCATTTATGGATCAACTTGAGTCTGTGACGTCTGTAGACCAAGAAAGGCGACTAAAGTTGGTTTCGGTATATTTAAGAGATACGATCGGTTTGTGCGGAAGCAGTGGTCCACCCAGGACTGTCAAGCTAAGAAAGAAGATATCTTTGTTTTTCACTCATTTAGTAGCAAAAGCTGCAAAAACAAAAATTCTTACAATTTAATGTAACAACAAATATGCATACATTAGGGCGGGTCGATTTAAAAATCGCTCATTGCTCTGTAAAAATCTTATTCTAGGGATCAAAATAAGAAACTTTGCCGAAGGATCCATGTCTCTAAAACGGGGGACATCAGAATTCGCTTTAGAGGTATGGTTCCTTCGGCAAAGTTTCTTATTTTGATCCCTAGAATATGATTTTCACAGAGCAATGGGCGATTTTTTTGCCTCCCCACAAATCGACCCGGCCTAGCATACATACATACTTATTTATATGTTAGGAAGAATTTTATATGGTAGAAAATGCTCAACATCATATGCAGAAAAAATTGTCAAAAATCATCGCGACTTTTGAGCTACTTCAGACTTGCACTTTATTAGACTAAATTTTACTGGGCCATAAAATTGCATACCCAAAAGTTTTCTAGAAATTCTGAATAAAAAATTAAACATCTTGATAATATTTTTTTTTTTAATTTGTTAAATTTTTGCTAGTTTCGTACGAATTTTTTCAAGAAATTTGATTAAAATTTTTGTAATCCTTTTTTCAACTATACTATAAAAGTGCATACCCAAAAATTTTCTACAGATTCTAAATAAAAAATTAAACATTTTGATAATATTTTTTTTAATTTGTTAAATTGTTGCTAGTTTCGTACGAAGTTTTTCAAGAAATTTGATTAAGGTTTTTGTAATCATGTTTTCAACTAGACTACAAATTCTGAATAAAAAATTAAACATTTGGATAACATTTTTTTTTTTATTTTGTTAAATTTTTTCTAGTTTTGTACATTTTTTTTTTTAGAAATTTGATTCGTAAGGTTTTGTGTAATACAATGAACTGCATTTTTATACCAAATTAACAAAAAAAATTAATATATTGTAAAAAGAGAAAGTGACTTAATTATGTGAGCAAATGTATACATTAGGATGGCCGCTAATTTTGAGATTATTGATATTGTTGTTGTTGTAGCAGCAAAAATATTCCCCATACATGGCTGGAGTGACAGTCTCCACAAATCAAGGTGGCCCGACTATCGGGCGAACATTCGGGACACCCGCCAGAAATTTGAGCTTTCCCAAAAAACTACTAAATATGAAATATTAAGCCAGTTGGATAAGATTTAGAAGTTCCAACTTGAGCGAGAAGCTCGAAAAACTAATATTTTTCTAAAGTACAGGAACTTAATTTCATTCATATGTAAAAAAAAATAATAACGACTTTATTTTATTTCCCAAACGACTTTAAGATCAACTCTATTGATGGTCCGAATTGTGGGATAAATAACTATTTCAAAGTATTTTAAAAGTCTAGTGCTTCGCTGGAGCGATATTTTGCACTGATACGAATATACAGGGGGAACGATATGAAGTGTTACCAACTTCACTATATCTGTAAAACAGCTCATCAACGTCAAAATTGTTCTAATGACAGTTCAATATATTGTTTATAAGCCATCAAAAGCATTTGCGTCTCGGTTCTTTCTGTGATGAAATTCAAACGTAATAGTGTGATTGCGTTATATTTGGCTGGAAAATCACAACCAGCCATTGTTCGTAAGCTCAGTCAACTCAAAGTGAATAAAATGTTTGTGTATCGCACTATAAAACGTTACAATGATACTGGTAACATTGCAAAACGCTATGGAGGTGGACCAAAAAACACCGCAACAACGCCAGAAATGGTTCGGAAAGTGAAAGCTCGACTTGAACGAAATCCACGTCGAAGTGGAAGAAAAATGGCCAAAGAACTGAAAATATCGCAAAACAGCATTCGACGCATATTGAAAAATGAGCTCAAGGTCAAGGCTTACAAGTTCCAAAAAGCACACGATCTTTCACCCCAGCAAAAGAAGTTCGGTGCGAAAGAGCAAAGGAGTTGTTGCGCTTGCACGAACGTGGCGAATTTCCTAACATTGTGTTTACTTGACCGGACGCTCATACGAGAATTTGAGCCAACGTATGGCCACTCGAAGCAATTTCCCATCGCAAGTAATGGTTTGGGCCGCAGTGACCGTTGATGGACGCTCTCCAATCGTTTTTATCGAGCCTGGTGTCAAAGTGAATGCGACTTATTATCGAGAAAATGAGAAAATGTTTTAGAAGCTGCTTTAGAGCCGTGGATACGCAAACATTTCGGTCGTAGACCATGGACGTTCCAACAGAACTCGGCACCGTCTCATAAAGCTCGTGTAAACCAAGAATGGTTAAAAAATCATGTTCCACACTTAATTTCGTCCACACAATGGCTTTCGAATTCGGCAGACGCAAATCCGATGGACTATTCCATCTGGTCCATTTTGGAGAGCAAGGTGAGAACCAAAAAATATGCCAGTATGGATGCGCTGAAAAAAGCGATTATACGAGAATGGGCCAAAATACCTCAAGATCACATTCGTACAGCATGCTACTCATTTTTTGACCGTTTGAAGGCTATAGTCAAGGCAAAAGGTGGTCATATCGAGCTAAAGTAAATATACATATGTTAAAATTGTAATCATTTTTGAACAATTTTGTCTTTGAAATTACTGATTACTGAGCATAGGCTAAGCTACTATTAAAAAGAAATTAAAGAATTGCCATGAAAAAATTTTCTTCCAAACAGCAGTTTTCAAACTTGCAGTTCAAAGCGGAACATGTGCACCGATCGGCTTAAAATTTCATATTTGTTTTTTTTTTTTAATATATTTTTTATCCACAGGCTCGAATCTCCAGGCATAGATAACCAATTGATAGAAAAAGCTTTTTCTAAAGCGGTCGTGCCTTGGCAGACAATGGCCATCCTTCGAGTGCATTTTGTCCATCTCGGAATGGACTTAAAACTCTACGACCATTTGTAGAACTACTTAATACAAACACCACAAATAGGAGGAGGAGGTCATGTTCTCCAATTCTGACCACAAACTGTAGTCCAATTGATTCAGATCTGGACTTCCATACGGCCAATCTTTTGCGGCTATGAACCCAGGAATATTGCTTTTTTAGCCACTGCTTGAGGGTTTTTATATATTTATATAATTTTTTTTAACCATACAAATTATGGTTGGCCATTTACAGTTTCTGAAAAATACCATTACACATTTTTTTTTGTGCTTTTGGATTAGTTATTATATATATCAGGTCAATCCATAAGTTCGTGCGTATTTTACTCATAATTTCACTTTCACTATATTAGGTCAATAAGTTTTATTCCCGCCGATATAGTGGCGATTTGCCATCATATTGAGCTGGAATACTTGACTTGTTGGCGTTGGCGTATGCATTGAACTTCAAAAAACCACATAAATAAAAGTGTGGTGAGTTTAAATCGGGTGATCTTGATGGCCAGTCATAGTTCAACAAATAATTCGAAAAATTTGCATCAAAATTTTAAACTATTTGATCAGAATAAAAAAAATTCAAGTATAAAGTTGAAAAAAGAATACATTTTTTTTAATTAAAAAAAATTTTTTTTTTTTCAAAAATTAAAAAACATTTAAAAAAAATTTTTTTTGTAAAATTAAAAAACAACATTTTTTGAAAAATTAAAAAATATATATATTTTTTTTAAATTAAAAAAAAACATTTTTTCAAAAATTAAAACAAAAACATTTTTTGAAAAATTAAAAAAAAAAATTACTAACGGTACTGGGTGTTTTCTTCTGTATAAAAAAGTGTCGAGAAAATGCACAAGACCTTCAAGGAAAAAATTATGAAAAATCAACATAATTTTTGAGCTACTTCCAACCAGCAATTTATTAGAATGAAAGAGGCTAGAATTAAATCAGCTATAAAACTGCGTACTCGAAAATTATCTAGAAATTCTGACTAAGAAGTTTGATAGTTTGTGGTATTTTTTTTATTTGTACAAAGTTTAAGACTTGGTTTATATGACTTTTGTAGTAGAATGAACCATTTTTTGTATAAAGTTTTTTTATAATTAAATAAGAAACAAATAAATGATCAAAACCTGTCAATAAGTCCAAATTTATGAAACAGAATTGAATTTTGTAGGAGAAGCCCATGACATTGGTATTGTATTTGGTATTGGTATTTCAAAAGTGACAACCTTAGATTTACCTTTTTTATGTCATCTTCGACATTTCACATTCTACAGCAAAGAGCAACGCGTTACATTTATTAAACTTATTTTGAAAATGATCGATCTTTAAGAAAAACTTTTAGCAAAATTCGTTTTTTTTTTTGTGTGGTCGTAATCGTCCGAATGAGACGACAATTCAAAGGTTGGTAAAAAAATTTCTGTTGAGGATAGAAAACAGACTGGCAGACCAAAAACCCAACGTTCTGTTGAGAATATTGCTGCTGTAGCGCCAAGTGTGGCTGATCAACCTTCAGCATCGATCTCTCGATGTTAGGCATTCGAAGAATCTAAATCAGAAAGAATTTTAAATTTGTGAATCTTTTTTAATAATTTAATTAATTTAATTAACTTTTTTTCTTAAATCACATTTAGGCGTGTCTTTTGAGAGACATTCTTATTAGAAGTTTGACATGCAAAATCTAAGTAATTTTCCTCTCCAACGCATCTCTGAGTTGGAGTTTCTTTTTGCATCGTTGAAAATAAATATGTTTTATCGAACTAAATTTCGAGTCGGACGCTAAAAGTTGCAAATTGCCAAACAGAAAATCCAAAAAAAAAAAATGATTTACTTAGTTTTAAAATTTTGTTCTTTCTTCAAAAAATTCTAGGACTTGCCAATTGTAGAAATGTGCAGCTGCCTGTCTTTTGCAATAATAACTGTAAATGGCGTGTTGCTTATTGCATGACCGATTGATTTTTGCATTAATAAATAATTATTCACAATTTTCCAAATTAACGGAGTGCACAATTTTTGCTAAATCAATAAGTAATTTTCATAAATAGATTCTCATGAAATCGTGAGTTATTTGCAAGAATCTTGACCTGAGCTAACAGAAGTAGCAGCCGATATACGTCGGTGTTAATTAGTTGATGGAGCAGTAAATACATACTTACATACTTGCATGCATACATGAATACATACATACATATGCGCATATTTATATACTTACGTATCAGTAAGTTTGTAATACCTCACTTCGAATGGCTCCTCCACTCAATTATAGATTCAGTAACAAGCAAATAGTCGCTAAAAATTTTCCATTATGATAAAAGATTGCTCGGGGTTCGTCAACATTTACATAAATTTTTCGGTGAAAGTGCTAAACACCTGCCACATATCTATGTATTACAAAATTTTGCATACCTCTATCTTATATACGGGCTTATATTCATGGATGTATGTGTGTATTTGATGCCAGAAGCTTGGATATTGTATTAGTTATGCTTTATTATCTTTTTACGCTCAACTCAACTAACTCTTTTTCCGCACATGTCGTGTGTCCGTGTGTCTCTTGCTTTTCTTAGCCTTTTGAATTTGCGCCACTTGGACTCGGATTGAAGTTCAAACTATCGTCAATTGAGTGTTGGCTGGCTGGCAAAACAGGTTTTCATTAATAGATTTACTAACAAATTACTGGTTAGCGTTGTCTGATTGCCAAGTAAACATAAGCACTGCTGGTATGGTTGTTGTAAAATATTTGAATATGACCAGTGTATAAATGAGAGGGCTAAACAGATCTTACGAGTGCTTCAAAGTGTATAAGGTGATTAGATTACGCGATATGTTTTTACGAAACCGCTATCGGTCGTAAGTATTACCAAAAAGAAAACTGAAGGAGGATGTTGCTTAACGCTTTTATTTGGATTCGTCAAACTTGAGCTGCTTGAGCTTATATAAAAATATTTACGAGGGGGAAAAAAATCTTAAAAAATTAACCGTAACATCAAATGAACTGAACTCAAAAAAGCTGTCGGTTTTTCTGTTTCAAGTGGATCATTTTTTTTGTTGGAACAACTAGCAAGCACAGCACTCAGGCAACGTTAAGTCCATTGTAGTGTTCTCGAGTTTCTTTTTTAATTATCTTTGAATCTACTCGACCTCCGAAAAAATCTGAGTCAATCTGGTCGCTTCTTAACCCGACAGGGCCAAAGACCTCAAGCCTAATTCGAGCGAAGGCCGGGCAGAGGCACAGAAAGTGGTCCGCCATCTCATCTTCCACTCCACATGCTGGGCAGAGTGCACTGTCTGAGATGCCTACCTTTTCCATGTGCTTCGCCCATAGAAAGTGGCCCATCATCAGACCAACCAGTTGCCTACAGCCCCTTCTGCTTTATGACAAGAGGACTAAAAATTACTTACAAGTCGAGTTCTGTCAAGGCAGATTAGATTAAATGGAAGAGAGGGGAACCGAGAGTTGAGGAAACCGCAAATGATAAAAAAAATTTTGTTCGTAATAGCGGTTGCCCTTGGGCAGGCAATGTCAAACCTCTGAATGTAAAGTGTCTTTCAAAAGACGCGCGTAGATGTTATTCAAAAAAAAAAAAAAAATTAATTTACAAATTTAAAATTCTTTCTGATTTATATTCTTCGAATGCCTAACATCGAGACATCGATGCTGAAGGTTTGCTCAGCCACATTTGGCGCTACAGCAGCAATATTCTCAACGCAACGTCGGGTTTTTGGTCGGCCAGTCTGTTTTCTATCCTCTACAGAACCGGTTTCTTGAAAGTTTTTTACCAACCTTTAAATTTTCGACTCATGTGGGGATTAAGCCCACAAAAAGAAAAACGAATTTTGCTATAAGTTTCTCTTAAACACCGACTATTTTCTAAATAATTTTTAATAAATTTAACGCGTTGCTCTTTGCTGTAGAATGTGAAATGTCGAAGATGACATAAAAAAGGTAAATCTAAGGTTGTCACTTTTGAAATACCAATACCAAATACAATACCAATGTCATGGGCTTCTCCTACAAAATTCAATTCTGTTTCATAAATTTGGACTTATTGACAGGTTTTGATCATTTATTTGTTTCTTATTTAATTATAAAAAAACTTTATACAAAAAATGGTTCATTCTACTACAAAAGTCATATAAACCAAGTCTTAAACTTTGTACAAATAAAAAAAATACAACAAACTATCAAACTTCTTAATCAGAATTTCTAGATAATTTTCGAGTACGCAGTTTTATAGCTGATTTAATTCTAGCCTCTTTCATTCTAATAAATTGCTGGTTGGAAGTAGCTCAAAAATTATGTTGATTTTTCATAATTTTTTCCTTGAAGTTGTTGTGCATTTTCTCGACATTTTTTTATACGAAAGAAACACCCAATACCATCAGTAACATTTTTTTAGTAAATTTTTTAAATTAAAATAATTTTTGCTTTTTTTGAATATCGTCACCTGAAATGCCAAAGGCCGTCACTTACGAAATTTCTAAAATAATTTTTTAGTTATTTGGAATGCATTTAAAATTTTTTAGTGATAATTCTACTTCGAGTAGTAGTAATTTTTAATAATTTTTTAAATTCTCATATTAAAAAAATTACTCATGTATATCATTTGCTCAAAATATTTTAATATTTTTTAATTAATTTTTAAATTTTTAAATCAAGAAACTCAGTCATAATTTTTTAAATATTTCACGCTGCAGGTTATTTCAAATTAAATGTAATATAATTTTTATAATACAATAAAAAAATTTTATAATATAAAAAATTTTAAATTAATAAAATGTAATAATTATCGATAATTTTCTAAATTATCAAATTAAAGAAAATCACTTTAATTGAAGATTGAAATTTTTGAATTTTTAATTAATTTTGAAATTAAAAAACACTTATATATTTTAAAATAATAACAAAAATGTAAATTTAATTATTTTCAAAACTTTAAAATTAAAAAGTTCTTATATTCCAAATATTCAAACGATTAAAGAAAATTATTTTTTATTAATGAATTAAGGGGTCCCGGTAGTCTAGAGCTTTAAAATTTGGGGTATCTTCAGAAATTTTTGTTTACAATAAAAAAATTATAAACGATATTTAAATTTTTTAGGCTTTTTATTTAACTTCTTCTACATACAAAAATGAAAAAAAAAAATTGTTTAATTTTGTTCATTGTCCTTTTGGCTCTTCTATTTATCTGAAACACAAAACCAAAAAAATTATAACTCAGTATGACTATAGCTATGTCCCGTACTAGAATAAAATAAACAAAAACAAAATAAAATTTTGACAAAATGACGCGGTTTTGAATTTAACACATTAAAAATCGGTTTTTTCAGTTTTTTAATAAAAAAACAAAATACGAAATAATTGAAATAATAATATGATTATAGTATGGGCAATAGCCATTGATGTTTTGATCAACATACTTATTAAAATTTCAGATGATTCGGTTGAATAGTTTTTTTTTAACAACACCAGGCCGAAAAAATTCGTTTCGAGATAAATGAGCTTAAAGTTTGAGGTACAGGAGCGCGCGGACCGCTCTCTACCTAGTTAATGGGTTGTAGAAGCTATAATATTGGGAATTTCCGCATGAAAATTTCACAATATATTCTAGGCTTTTACTTTCGAAATATCGAAATAACAAAAACTCGAATAAAATCGGGAGTAAAATATTAAATTTAAAGGAAATCTAATAAAAGGATACAAATATATATATAAAATAATCAAAAATATTTCAATTATAAATTATTAAAAAAAATTATAAAATTATTTTAATAAAAATTCTTATTTTTTAATAATTAAGAAAAAATCAATATTTTTTCAAAATCTCATATTAAAAAAATTACTATATTTATTCAAAATATTTCAATATTTTTTTCATAAATTTTTAAATTTTAATATTAAAACCCTTCCTATATTTTTTAGATATTTTAAGCTGCTAAATTATTCAATCAATTTTTAAATTCTCATATTGAAAAAAAAAAACCTTAAATTGAAAAATTAATTTTTTTGAAATTTTTACAACAATAAAGTATTAAAAAAAATTTAATTAATTTTAAAATTTTCATATTAAAAAGTTCTTATATTTAATTTCAAACTTCTTTAATTGTTTGGATTTTTTTATATTGTTTTAATTCAAAAAAAATCTCTTATTTTTCAAAAATATTTTGATTATAAATTATTGAAACAAATATAAAATTTTTAAAATAAAAATTATTTTTTTAAATTATAAAAAAATAAATCATTTTTTAAATTCTCATATGAAAAAAATTGAAATTAAAAAAAAAACCACACATACAAAAAAAATAAAATATTAAAACAAAATTTAATTACAATAGCTTTAAAATTAAAATTTAAATTCCCGTATGAAAAAAATTAGTTGTATTTGTTCAAATATTTCAATATTTTTTTAAATAATTTTTAAATTTCCATATAAAAAAATGTACTTATATTTTTTTAGATATTTTAAGCTGCAGGTATTTAAATTAATTCAAATGTAATATAATTTTTATAGTAATTAAATAAGTTTTTTTCTTTTTTTCCTTAAATTATTAAAATATATATTATAATTTTCAGTAACCTTTTAAATTCTTATAGTAAAAAAATCACTTATATTGGAAAATTTAATTTTTTCTAATTTTGCAATTAAAGCAAAAAACATCTCTTAGCTTCACAGTCCGTGGTGGACCAAAGCTTCATCAATAATTTTTCTCCACTTTATTCTATCCATGGCTTCATCTCTCCAGTTGTGTACGTTCATTTTCTTAAGATCTGATTTGACGTCATCTAACCATCTCCTTCTTGGGCGCGCTCTTTTTCTTCCTCCAATGGGTGCTAGAATAAAAGCTTTCCTAGCATTTCGCTCTTTCGGCATGCGCAGTACGTGCCCAATCCATCTAATCCGTTGGGTTTTGATAAAACGTATAATAAAAAACCATTTACATAAATTTTTTTTTTTAGTTTTTTAAAAATTGAAATTTTTAGAAAATTTAAAATTAAAAAAAAATTAATTATGTATTTTAAAAATAGTTCTTATTCTTATCTTCAAACTTCTAAGAGTTAAAGTTAATCATTTCTTCTAAAATTTAAATTTAAATTTAAAAATCATCTGTTTTTTAAATATTTTAATTATATGTTTCTAAAAAAATATAATTTTCAATATTTTTTGAAACTCTCATATTAAAAACTCACTTATGTTATTTAAAATACTTCTGCGAATTAAACAATTTAATTTTTAAAATATTGAGTTCATTTTTTTGAAATTGAAAAAAAAAACACTTATATTTTTAAAAATATTTCGAGCTACTAAGATTTCCGTTTTTAATTTTATTTATATAATAAAAAATTCACTATTATTTTTGGTTATGTTTAAAATTTCAAATATTTTTAATATTTTCAAATTAAAAAAAAATTGATATATTTTTCACAATGTCTCAAACTCTGGGAATTAAACAAATAAATTTTATACAATTTTTGAGTTATAACAAAAGAAAAATTCAATTATTTTCGAAATATTTAAAATAATTTAAATTTTAAATATTTTTTAAATTAAAAACAATGTATTTTTTTCAAAATACTTCAAAATTCGAGGAGTTAAAAAATTAATCTTTAAATTTTTTGGAGAACTAAATTTTTAATAAAAAAAACCAAGTTCTATTTTTTAAACATTTCAAAGATCTAATTTAAACAAAAAAAGTCATATATAGTAATTTTCAAGTGTTTTTCCAAATTATTCTAAACTATCGATAAAGTAAAAAATAGCCAATCTAACGAAAAATAAGTTTCATTCTCAAAATACTCCAATTTTGATGGAATCTAATTCACGGCACTACTGCTTTCGATCCCAAGCGAAATTTTAGATAAAATCTTGAAAAATTAAAATTTTATCGTAGACTTTAGTTGTTCTAAAATTTCTCGTCTCTACTCGTGCATGCAGCACCATATCTATCGGGACGCATCGCAACAAATTTTGGAACCGCTTCAAAAACTATTTTAAAACTAATCCCTTGGATTTCCTGTTAACCAACCATTCCCATAAATTTCAACAAGAAAAAAATATTTAGAATTTTTTCCCACTTTATGCGCCTGAAATTCTCAGTTGAACTGAAGTTATCCATTCTTAAACGAACAATAAATAAAAATCTCAAATTTGAATTATTAATTTTAATAAATAAATCATTAATATCTGCCTCCTCTTTTCCAGCAACCTCGCTTCTCCCATCAAAGCCTTTTACAAGGGCAAAAATGTCTTCATTACCGGCGCCACCGGCTTTGTGGGTGTCACCATTGTGGAAAAACTGCTGCGTGATATACCCGAAATTGGCACCGTTTACCTGTTGATGCGCCCGAAAAAAGGCAAAAGTGTGGCGCAACGCTTGGAAGATATACGCAAGAACTCCGTTTTCGACAAATTCAGAGAATCGAAAATCGATGAAAAGCGTTTCGATAAGATTGTGCCCATTGAAGGTGATGTGGGTCAAGAGCATTTGGGCATTTCCGAAGCAGAGCGTCAGGTGTTGATCGACAATGTGCACGTGGTCTTCCACTCGGCAGCCACTTTGGATTTCTTCCAATCGCTCAAAGAGACCACAAATATTAATTTGCTTGGCACACGGCGAGTGGTGGAGTTGTGTAAGCAGTTGACGAAATTGGAGGTGAGTTGGTGGCGGGCTGATGATGTGCAAGATGTTAAAATGAACAAAAAATAAAAATAATAAATATTAAGAGTCGTTTAGCGTTGTTGTTGTTGTTGTAGCAGCATAAACATTCCCCATATTTACATACGGGGAATGCTGCTGCAGTGACAGTCCTTGACCGGATATAAACCGGGTCGTTTTGGTAACGTAGAACCGAATGTCGTGGAAATGTCTTTTAATGCGTATTAGTTGTTGGTGTTTCCTTTGATTTTATTTATTTTTTCAATTTGATTTTTTTTATGTCTTTACTTATGGCAGGCCCTCGTTCATGTCTCTAGCGCTTATGTGAACTCTTACATCACCGAAGTTGAAGAAAAACTGTACCCCTCACCCGATGACCCGGAAAAGGTGATACATTTGGCTGAAACACTAAGCGATGAAGCACTCAAGGAGTTAGAGCCCAAGTAAGCGGTAGTTCTTAATGCAGTATGAAATGAAGCTTAATTATGCAAAATAAAAAAAAAAAAACAATTTTATGTGCATGTGCAAATTCTTATTTTTTTAATTTTTTTTATCAATAGACTATTGAAAGATCATCCGAACACGTACACGTTCACCAAACACTTAGCCGAGCATGAGGTGGCCAATGTGGCCTCACGTTTTCCATGTGGCATTGTGCGACCAAGCATGAGTAAGAATACGATTTTTTTTTTTATTTTTATTTTTTTTTTATTTTTTTTTTTTTTTTTATTTTTTTTTTTTAATTTATTTTACTTAGTGTGTTTAATGTACTTATATTTTTTGTATTGAATTTAGTTAAAAACGTTTTTTTCATTTAGTTTATTTTGTTTAATTTTTTCAAATTTGTATTATTTTGTTTTAAATAATATCTTTTGTCTTGTTTTAATTGAAAGTCAATTTTTTATAATATTTTTATTTTTTTAATTCAAACCAAATTGGTTTTATTCTATTTTATTTTAAACTTAATTTTTAATTTTTTTATTTGGTTTTAATTTATTTTGTATTTTACTTTAATTATTTTATTTTAAACTTAATTTTTATTTATTATTGTTTATTTTATTTTAAGCTTAATTTTTATTTATTTTATTAAAACTTAATTTTTATTTATTTTATTTAAACTTAATTTGTATTTATTTTATTAAAACTTAATTTTTTTATTTTATTTTAAATATAACTTTTATTTATTTTATTAAAACTTAATTTTTGTTTATTATTGTTTATTTTATTTTAAACTTAATTTTTATTTATTTTATTAAAACTTAATTTTTATTTATTTTATTTAAACTTAATTTTTATTTATTTTATTTAAACTTAATTTTTGTTTATTTTATTAAAACTTAATTTTTATTTACTATTATTTATTTTATTTAAAACTTAATTTTTATTTGTTATTTATTTATTTTATTAAAACTTAATTTTTATTTATTTTATTTTAAACTTAATTTTTGTTTAATATTATTTATTTATTTTCTAGCTTACTTTTTTTATTTTACTTAAATTAAATTTTTTTACTTGCGGTTTTATTTTATTTTATTTATTAACTTTTTATTTACATTAGTATAATTAGTTTATTTTTAATTATTTTTTTATTTTTAATTTATTTCCTTTTTTATTTTTTATTTTATTTTACTTTATTTTAATTTGTTTCATTTAATTTTCTTGATTTGTTTTTTATTTTAATATATTTCAACTTATTTTAATTAAATACTAATTTTGTGTTATAATTTTGAATATTAGATTAAATTTTATTTTAGTTATTATTTATTTTCATTTGTATTATTATTTAATTTAGTTTAATTATTTTATTTGAAATTATTTATTTAATTTCTTTTATTTATATATTTTTCATTGTTTTTTATTTTTTAATTTTATTTAATTTTATTAAATTTTTTTATTTTAATATATTTCGACTTATTTTAATTAAATACTAATTTTATGTTCAATTTTTGTTTATTAAATTAAATTTATTTTATTTTACTTTAGTTTAATTAATTTTTAATTTTATTTTTTCATTTCATTTTATTTATTTATTTTTTTATTTAAACTTTTATGGTTATTTGCATTATCTTAATTTTATTATTTTAAATTATTTGTTTATTTTGTAGTTAATGTTTTTTTTGCTTTATTGAATTTATTTTTATTTAATTTATTTAATTTTTACTTAAATATATTTCGACTTATTTAAATTAAATATTAATTTTGTGGTATATTTTTGTTTATGAACTAAATCTTATTCTAATTATTATTTATTTTTATTATTATTAAATTCAGTTTAATTATTTTATTTGAAATTATATATTTATTTAATTTTTTTTATTTATATATTTTTAATTTTTTTTTTCATATTCATTTATTTTTTTTTTCATTTCCATTTATTATTATTTGTTTTTTTGTTAATACAATTATTCAATACAATATTTCAATTAAATAATAATTTTATATTATGTTTTTGTTTATTAAATTAAATTTTGTTGTATTTTAAATATTACTTTTTTATTTATTTTATTATTATCTCTTTTATTATTATTTACTTTAGTTTCATTATTTTGTTTGAAATTATTTATTTGCTTTTTTAATTTATTTTATTTTATTTTTTTACTTAATTATTATTTTTTTTTTGTGTTTCTTTTTGTTATATTAATATATTTTGACCTATTTTAATTAAATACTAATTTAGTGTTATATTTTTGTTTGGAAATTAAGCTTTATTTTTATTATTATTTACTTTGGTTTGATTTTTTTATTTATTTTAGTTTACTTTGTTTTACTTTTTTGTTTTATTTTATTTCATTTTATGTATATTTTTTTTATTTTAATACAATTCGGCTTATTTTAATTAAATACTAATTTTGTGCTATATTTTTGTTTATTAAATTAAATTTTATTTTAATTGTTATTTATTTTAATTTTTATTACTATTTACATTAGTTTTATTATATTATTTTAAGTTATTTATTTTTTAATTTAATTTAGTATTTTTTATTTTTTTACTTTATTTTTTTCATGTAATTTTTTTAAATATATTTTGACTTATCTTAATTAATAAATGTTTGCCTATTATCTTTTTATTCAGTCAATTAAAGTACATTTAATTATAATTTCCTATATTAATTTTCTTTTATTTTATGTATGGCTTTCAACGAACTTCTACGTAACATATTTTAATTTCCCCTTTCTTCTCCCGCCCAGTCACGGCTGCCTGGAAACAGCCCATACCCGGCTGGACAATTTCCAAGAATGGCCCACAAGGCTTCTTCATGGGCGCGTCTCGTGGCATTTTGCGCCGTTTGCCTTTGGATCCGACTATCATCATGGATTACATACCTGTCGATGTGGTGGTGAATGCAATTATCGCAACCGGTTACTATGTAAATGCGCTCAAGTAAGTAAAGTTTGTTTAACTAAAAGTGGAAACACTTCTAGAAGAGGCAAAATCACTGCCTATTAAATAAAGCCGGCAGTAAAATAAGAAATAGCTAAAAAGCGGTCACGCAACTATTTGCACTTCTCTATAGCTTGATTTTTACACACACACAAACAGTTTAGGGTGCATACATACATATTCAGATTTACGCAGTGTGTTTTTTTTTTGTTTACTTTGTAAATTCTTCAGTAATTTCATGTCAATTAAGAGTCAGATATTGCTAAAAATATTACAATTTGCTTAACACCTTTGAATGCGCTCTGCAACACGCTAATTATTGCATAGCATATACAAAAATAGCATATATAAATACTCACTTACTACTCGCATAACATTTTTTTTCTTATTTTTATTTCATGTAAATATTATAAAATTAGTAAGTTTATTCCCCTCCACATTATTTTGTTGTTGTTTTAACGTGCATGCATTTCCATCACTCGCGCCTAAAAGCATGCAATATCTTGTGCACACATATTCACCATCTTCTATTATTGCGCTAGTGCTGTGGTGGGTTTAGCAAACGCATAGTGTCTCACTAAGTTCAATATATGACAGAGTTATGGTTTAGCTCAGCTTGTTAAGGTGTACGGACAAATTATTTACATTGTGCGCATGTTCGAAACCCAGAACAAGCAGTAGTAGTTAGATTATTATTTGATTGCAGAAATTTATTAAGTAAGGTTTTATAATTGTAAGGCCACTCTCTTTGGCCGGATTTATCCTCATTTGGGAAAGTCCGTTTATGCGAGAGTAGGTAGATTAAAAGATGGAGGGAATTACGCCTTCGGTGCCCAAAACGGTTATAAATCCGTGGGATAAACGATCATCCTTGTTTCCCGCCACATTATTTTTTTTTGTTTTTAAGAATACGATAAGAATAAAAATAAGGGGGTATATGTAAATAGGATAAATTACCTCAATATAAGCAAGCAAAATACTCTTTAACTGATTTTCAATTGAAAATAAGCTCCTTTCAGATTTTATTGCATTTTGATTTGTTCTGTTAGTTTAATATTTTTTTCTTTCATTTTGTTGTTGTTGTAGCAGCAAAACCATTCCCCATACATGTGCGGGAAGTTCTGCTGGAGTGACAGTCCTTGGCCGAATATATAGTAAATCCGGGTCGTTCCGTTAACGTAGAACGGACTGTCCTTTTTTTGTTCTTTTAGTTTAATAATTTTTTTTTGGTCTTTTAGTTTAATTATTATTATTTTTTTTTTTTTGCTTTAATTTCACAATTCCTTTTATTTCCTTCTTATTAAATTACTATTTTTTCTTTATTTTCAGAGTCAAAAACGCCGGCAAGCCAGCTGAGTTACAAATCTTCCATCTTACGTCCAGCACCTACAAGCCATTCCGCTTCGAGTTCTTAATCAATAAAATTAATGCATTCCTTCACGAATATCCTTTGGTTTCAGCTGTTTGGTGATTTCCCCTATTATTATTATTTTCTTTTTCCTTTTCACTAACTAAATAATTGTTCTCTGGCAGGTATCCAAATCTAAAGCTTGTCAAGAGTCTATTCCTCTTTCGCTTGGGCGCTATACTTTTCCATTTTATACCCGGCTTCTTTTTGGATTTGGTCACTAAGCTAAGCGGCGGCAGACCTATGTAAGTATAATGGCCCATTTTAAACCGTGCATTTTTCATTTACTTTTATTTTTACTTCTTCGCCTCAGCCTCATTCGCCTGCACAAGAGCGTGTGGAATTCATTGAATACTTTAGAGAAGTTCATTTTCACCGAATGGCATTATGACAGCAAACATACGTTGGCACTTTCGAAGCAAATGGATCCACGCGATCGTGAAATATTTTTCATAGACATTGGCGATCTGGCTTGGGATGATTACTTCCTTAACACTATCTTGGGTGTGCGTCAGTATCTAAGCAAAGAGTCAACGAAGACATTGTCGGCTGCTAGAAAGAAGGATAAGATGTATGCAATCAAAGCAAAGCAATTAATATCTGAACTCATTACATTTTTTTGTTATTTTGTATGGTAGACTGCTCGCATTACACGTCGCCCTGCAGTTGGCTTTCTACTATGGCATATGGAAGCTAGTCATCGTTGCTTTTGGCCTCTCTAACGCCAAGGCGGCATTAATACTACCCGTTGCGTACTTCCTTATGGGACTCATTTAGGCACCAATTAAACAGTTACATTTTTTCTTTAATTGAATCTTGCATGGATTCGCTTTGCATTTCTTATTTCTGTGTAATTGCATACACAAGTATTTATTTGAATTAATAATTTTATGAATTTTTCATTTCACTTAACTTCTAGGTTTGGTTTATAAACTGTACTTATGTATGTGCATATTTAAATGCTAATTGAATAAAATAGTTATTGTATGAAATGTGCAATGGATTAACAGAAAACAGTCAAATTATTTGCTACAGTTTCCTGTTTTAGGTTCCGCTACTTTGCTGCTGTTTTGATCTTTCTATTTCACTCAGCACTTCCTTGTGTCGTGTTTCGGCGCGCTTTTGTTTGAAAGTCATTTTTCCTTTGCGTTGTAGTGGAATTTTCCTAATTGGTTTGCGTCCATGATCTAACCAATCGCGAATCGCCCTTTCAGCCTCTATATGAGAAGGTATGTGGATTTGACGTATCATGCGTGGTCGTACCATGAACTCTTCGAAGGGATATTGTAGTCCATTGCGGTCAATCAATACGACGTCAGTCAAGTGAATGTTCATGAAGCCATCCGTTCCAGAAGCATCAATCCTACCGGCTACAGAAATTTCATTTCGTAAATCTATTAATACGGAATGGCCATCTAATAGAAATGGTAAACAGTTGAGAGTGTTGGTAACAAGAAAAGTTTCCTTTGCGCTGGCTTTTTGCATATTTTTAGTTTTGGAAAACAATTATTTGCTTTAAACCAGATGCCGTGCCAATTTGACAGTTCAATAATTCTGTGTGTTTCTTCACAGTGGCAAATGTTTCAAGTGGAGAGAACCATTCACAATAACTTCTCAAAAACAGATCTCACATTATTGTATTAAGCAATTCTTTGCATGAAACTACAGCAGTAACTGTTACAAACAAACGTAAGTTTCAGATAAAATAAAGAATTTATAGATTTTAGAGCAAATTATCTTTCCTTAGCATTTTAATATCTGCTTTGTCAAACAATTATCCCATCTTATTCCCCGTTTATATTACCGGCGATCTGTCAAATTCATCGTAAACGAAACAGTTATCACAGAGATATTTTATATGCGAGCCTTTAATCGCATAAGATTCCAATTAAAATAATCTACTTATCGAGTAAAGCTCTTCTCCGAACTCTTGTGTTACAAGTAGTATTAAATAAATATGTATATATCGATTTTATACTAAAGATATTTCGGGGAAACATTACAAAAATAACTTATGGTTGTGTTTTTGACTAAGGTAAAAACTTAATAAAAAAATAATAAGCTCATCGCTAACTTTTTATTTTTCTTATAATTTCCTCCGGTGGTGGTATTCACTAGTGATTTCTCGCTTGAGAATTAACGCAGAAAAATGTATCTACCCAAATTCTTGCTAACTAGTAGCAGTAATTGTTTTTGCAATTTGGTTGTTTGGATGTCAACATCAGCTAACTACTTGCCACGAAATTCATGCATTCAAGCATCCAAAAGGAAAGAAAAAAAAGAAAGAGCTATTCTAGCAACATCATCAAGGCGAATTTAAATAGGTGGTAGCATTTGAGCAACAACAACGTTTACACGTACTTTGTTCTAGTAAAAGTGATACTTATTTTTAAAATCAGCTGATCACTTCTCAAGGCGAATTACTTGTGAAAATAAATAATAAAAGCAAAAGCACTACAATCATGGTGCTAAGTATCTCATTTTGACATTCTTTATATAATTTCATTTCTAAATTTAAATCATTTGCTGCGTATATGTTTTTAAGTTTAGTTATACCGATCAGGCTGGATATCTTTGAAATTCTTTAAGCGCAAACACCACCAAAATCTCTTGGCAAATCCCATACAAATAAACCACACATAAATCAAATCCATTTGAGTGCTTCTTTAGCAGTGTGATTCTGTTGTTGTAACAGCATAAACATTCCCCATACTTACATACGGGGAATGCTGCTGGACTGACAGTCCTTGACCGGATATAAATCCGGGTCGTTTCGGTAACGTAGAACCGACTGTTGTGGAAACGTGTGTGATTTTGTTGGGTTTGCATGCATTTTAATATTAAATAATGGCAGCACCGTTTGTGTTTACAACTTTAAAAGATAAAAAAGTAAAAACTTCCATAAATCGCATATTTACTACATAAACAAGAATGAGAAAACGACGTGTTATATACATAGCTGAGACCACGCATAAACACACATTTAAACAAAACACATAATTTTGAAAACAAGAATCACCGAAGCAAAAATCTCAGCTTTTCTAGTAGGATATCATCCTTAAATTCGCCCACTGTTTGAATTCGCCTTGTGAGTAGTCATTAATGAAAACAGCGAATTATAAATGACAACGTAGTTCACATTGTTCCAACGTTAATTGTGAATGCTCAATTTTTAAGAAGCAGGTAGTAAATAAAAGTTGTAAATTACGCTGGCAAAAATAAGACAAAGAATTAGTCGAAAGAAGTATTATTAAGTTATTGATTACTCCTTTTTCCCAAACGTAAATAAGATGGGAGCGGATAAGGTAACTGAGAAAACCGCGGCCGAGAAGTTAGCCGAGCGTAAAGAACGTTTGCGTGAACTACACAAACAACGACAGGAGGCGCGTACACAGAACCACCATGAAGTGATAGCAGAGGATGCTCGCAAGAAGTTGCCAAACAACTGGGAAGCACGTAAACGACAAGCAGAGTGGCTGCTGGCAGATGAGAAAGCACGAGAGGAAGCCAAACAAGAAGGCAAAGATTATGACCGCTTAAAATTACTGTCGGTGTCGGCAATTGATGCTGAACGCATAGAGAAAAAAAAGCGTAAAAAGAATCCGGATTTGGGATTTTCCACATTCGAAGCACAAACAGCACGGCAATACAACCGTTTGGTGAAAAATTTGCCGCCACGTGACATGGCCAAATATGAACAACAGAAAAAGGAATTAGGTGAAGCATTTTACGGAGGTCCCAACACAATATTACAGGGCTTAGTTAAAGATAAGAAATCATCTATTGATAATATGGCTAAGGATTTGGAGCAACAAATAGAACGCAGAAAGAAATATTCGAGACGACGTACCTACAACGATGATGCCGATGTTGATTTCATCAACGAACGCAACTCTAAATTTAACAAGAAACTGCATCGTTTCTACGGCGAGCATACAGCGGAGATCAAACAGAACTTGGAACGTGGTACTGCCATTTAAGCGAGTGCTGTCAATTTTGCAAAATCAATATTCTCTGTCTACTAAGTTAAGTTGTAACCGAAATAGTTGTAGATATAATAATAAAATTAACAATTTGTTGTACATAATTATTTCGTGTAATTTTATATTATAAGTAATGGTTTGTTCCTAATTGGCAGGTAGAAAAATTTACTTCGCGTTATTTACAAATATGGAAAGTTCTCCAATGAGAGACGTTCAGCGTCTTTATTTACCTGCGCGATTGTATCTTCGGATATAACAGGAACAACATTTTCCTCCATATCATCGTTTACACCATCATCAAGCACACATAATAGACTGTCATCTTCATAGGTTGGGAAGAAGTACTCTGGTTTGTCCCATTGCTTCTTAGTACCACAACTGAAATGTTGTTCGGTTGCCATATGTTGCAGCAACATCTCCTGGAATTGTTATGCTTTATTATTGTTCCGAATATAAATTTCTACACTACTTACTTCATCCTCGCAACGCAAATTGCAGCTGACACATCGAAAAAGGCATATTTGCCGCCGAACGTAGTTCACCACTTTGATTTTCTGATAAAAGTTTAAGTCTTGCAACGCTTCCTCAAAATTAACGCCATGTGTTGTCAGCATATGAGTTTTTAAAGTTTCATAGCTTTTTTCTTGTTGCTTACAATAGAGGCAATTAAGCGGAGTCATATTTCCGATATCATCATCCCAGTCAGACCAGTCTGAATCACTCTCATCACTCTGATTACGCACTGCAAAGCGTCGTTCAAAATCAGCCTCTGGTGATGTGGCCAGTTCAGGTGAACGCACTTCTACCGTTGCTGCTTCTGGACCCTTAACTCTTTTGTGTATTCTCTTTTTTGAAATTTGCGGTTTGCTATATTGCTGTGGCTGAGGTTTCTCGTTGCGATAGTTCAGTAGAAAATAACGGTCATAGTGAACATTATTAGGATTGATGCGTTTATGTGCTTTCTTGCGCATGTGCTCTTTCAATGTGGAGCGATCTTTGAAAATCTTTTCACAATAGAGGCATATCAAATTTTCCAGATTGTATTGCACTTTGGCCAGCAACTCATCGATATAAACCAAGTTTTCGGGTTTGCCTAATTGCAAAAAGTGTTTATTGAATAAGTGTTCCAAGAAGTCAGAACGCAGGCCAGTTATAATATCACGACAATAAAGGCACTCTTTCGTGAAATTGCGATCAGTTCGTTCGAACTGATGTTGTGCGAGTACACGTTCCAAGCGCTTTTGCTGGAGATTGTGGCGCAATTCATAATCTTTGGGCAGTATATCGCTGAGCAGGTAGTATCTTTCATTTTTCGCTGGCGTTCCATCTGGTAACTGGTCCAAAAGCATAGTCGTGCAATATTCCTCCAACTTATGGCCTATGACAAGGAAAGTTGCTTAATGTTCACAATGAACTAAGATAATTAAACAAACCTGTTAGTTCCTTCTGCCAATATTTCAGGTATTCATCGAGCAACGCAATATCCTCCACATCGGCTATAACCAAACGGTGCTCCATAAATAGGTGCGCGAGATAGTCATCTTTGGCCGTCTGAAACTCATAAACATCACTGCACTGAACACATTGTATTTCTGTTGGCTCAAGATTGCTTTCGTAGGGCTGTGTTGCTTTTTGGCTGAAAGATAAGGCAGGCAGTACTTCGTGATCAAGGTGTTTCTTGTCCATTTTGCAATAGGGGCTCACTGCCCTATAAACTAGGCTAATAATTTGTAGACAACAGCACCATGCAAAAATGTCAACAGAACACAGCTGTGTGGGGTCAGTTACAATAGACCGTTGTTCGATAACAAAAAGGGAAAACCATTAACAAGATTTAAGCTATTGAGTAGACAAATATATTTATACAGAAAAAGAAAGACCCACTACACATTAATAGGATATTTTTAGCATATTACACTATAATATAATATTATAGAAATGCTCAGCACGCAGAACTGCCATTTTGGGAATTAATTAATTGCAGTGGATTTGGGTTTTTCGTTTGCTCTTCTACCACATTCGTCGTCGATCTCAACTCTACACCTTTTTGTGGAGATTTTAAACGTCATATGATGACAGACGTGCAGCAACAGAAAAAAATGGAAACTTTTTTCACTTAATTTCCACTGGTTGAAAATATATTTCGGTTCGCGAAATAATCGTTTTTGATGGAAATATAGAATAAAAAGTTTGTAAACTTACAAACTTGGTGAATAGAAAATTAAACAAAATATTTGAATAATGTAGAAAGTGAAAAAAGATATCGCATAAAAGACACATAAAACGCAATCGCAGCAGAAACGACAAAAAGAAACATAAATCGAAGAATTGTGAAAGCAACAGACGGTAGTGATAAACTTAAGAAAAAAATTACAAAAACTGCACATCAGATTTTGGAAAATTTTTAATTTCAACTAGATTTTAAATTCTGCAACTATCGACAGTAATCTAATTGGGGTAAGTTTTTCTAATATTTCTTTTTTGAAAATATTTCATTACTCAGTTTAGAGATTTCTCTTTCGGCGGACAGTAAAATTCAATTATTTACATATTTATTTTTCGATTGCAAATAATGGCTGTCATTATTACCTATAAATTTGTCGCGCCTGCCTAAATAAATTATACCTTGCGCACCTGCGGGAGAGCACACGATCGCTATTCTCGTCTCCAATATTATGCTAAGTTGAATTATGTTTAGGGGCTGGGTGGCTAAACTTCAGCACACATGCGGGCGGAATGGTCAAAGCACCGCATCAAAGTAGATGCCGTCTTTGTCTTTAAATATTGCTACAAATTCCATTTTATCTTGTGCCTTTTGCTCTACGCACTGGATATTTATCAACGTCATTCAACAAAGCAGCAGGAAATGACAGACAACGATAAGGTGTGCAAACGACTTTTTTCTTAACAAACAAAATTCGCCAATCCCTCTTATTGTATAAAAAGTAGGACTACGATAAGCATTTAACGTGATACACGCAAGTTTGATTGTATATAAATATGTACATAAGTGCATGCATTTCCATATGTGTGTATGTACTTGCAAAATTTGCGGATTTGAGGAGACCAATAATCTCGCACGGAGGATTGAGCGAGAGGAGATTTTTCAACATTAGAGGAATAAAGAAATTGCTTGTCCTCTTACACTTCAATGTGTTGTATTATTACAGTTTGTATATATATACTACACATAAAAATAAATACAAAGGCAATAAAGCACTACACACAATTACGCTGAACGAGTTAAAGCTGGATTTTCAACGCACTTAGGTATAATTTCTTTGTTTTCATTGGTTTTATTTACTCTTTTAAATACTTTTATTTTGTATGGAGCCAGTGATTGGGAGAAGTGATTCTTGTATGCTTATTTTTTATTGCTGCGTTTGTTTTTTAAGTGCAAGTCTGTTTATATGTACGCACATACATACATATGTGTGCATGTAGATTTGCATGCATTGTTGCATTCTTAATTTTGATTATTTAAATTCATCCATAATTGCAATTAGCTTGGGAGTTCTTTTATTTGGAAAAAAATTTATTGAAATAAGAGTGGAAAATTCTAATAAATATTTTTATAACAAGAAGAAATTGTTCAACGGTTTTAACAGAATATTTGATCAATGGTTGCTCAGTGTTAATAAATTAGTTGTGAAAACTAGAGTGTTCCCGTAAGGGAACAAGTCAAGCAAAATAAAAGCGCTTAAAAATATTAATAAGGATGTTGAGTTTGCATCTGGCTGATACGGACATTTAAACTTTAACCTATCCCGAAAAATCTTAATAGCCCAAACATCTGCTCAGTCAATACATGTCATTGCGATTTTAACTGAGCGAGAGCTCATATTTCCTCAACTTAAACCTCTGATTTGCTTTTAACTGCGACACTTGCTTCTGGTCCTAGAGACTCTTCGGCCCTTAATGTTTTGTTCATAGGACACCACAGGGAATCTCCGCAAGTGTTTCTGCGTATGAAATTAGAAACACATAATTTCAGACAGACTCTTTCCTTATTTTACGCCAAAATTAGGTGTGTTCATGAAGCAAATAATTTGTAACTATCAAGTTTTGGTGTTCATGCATCCAAAAAACTTGCAAGATAGGGGAAAGTCAGAGCGCAAAATGACATTTCATTTTGAGGGGAAGTTGCAAGTTTTTACTGGATAAATTTTTACTTGTAAAAATTTGTAAGTGAGAAAAACAGCTGATCGCAAATAAATTTAAATACGAATTAAAATAAATTTATGAATTGAGTCAAAGTTCCGAATTTAAATAATGGTGATTAAAATGGGGAAAACATATATTTTAGTATATATTTTAATTGTATATTTTAGAAAAAGGTTTTTAAAGTTCATTTAAAGTCATATATTAAAAAGGAATTGGAAAATGGCGTCTGAGCCACAGCTTCCAGTCATCGTTGCTGCAGTTTCCGAAAAGCAAATCGAAAGCATTGAATATATCCTTAGTGTTTTATGCTTGTTTTTTTTTGTTTCCTTGTTCACTCCTCTCGGGAGGATAGGGCCTCGACAAGACTTTTCAATCGTACACGGTTTTGTGCTGTTGTTTTTGCACCGTCCCATGAGATGTCGGCATCAGATATGCTGTTCACTAGACAGGGCGGCAGCCCTTCGTCGGGAAAAACCCGAGTCATTCCGGTAATGTAGAACCGGTTGCCATGGGAATGTCTCGCTTTTTCACTGCGAGGAATCTCCAACTTTCCCCCACTAAATCCACGGCGACCCTCTTTACCACCTGGACAAAGGAGGTCAAGCTGTCCCATAAGGTAAAAGTCGACGACACACCAATTCCGACGGTAAACAACCCCAAAATTTTGAGCGTAACCTTCAACAGTTTGCTCTCCTTCTCAGCGCACACAACCGCAATTGCCACTAAAGTCCAAAACCGCAACAAGGTCCTCAAATCGCTTGCCGGCAGCACTTGGGGCAAAGACAAAGAACTGTTGCTATCGACATTTAAGACAATTGGTCGGCCGGTTCTGAACTATGCAGCGCCTGTCTGGTCGCCTGGAACTAGTGACACGCTGTGGATAAAGCTACAGACATGCCAAAATACGGCCATTCGGACAGCGACCGGTTGCCTCCTGATGTCCCCGGTTTAACACCTTCACAACGAGGCATAAATGCTTGCAGTAATGGAGCATAACAAACTGTTCAGCAAGCAGTTCCTGCTGGGATGTTACCACAGGTTTCACCCCTGCAGACACCGGCTTGAGCCCGAGCCGCCTCCCAGGCACGTCAGGAGACATCTTTTAAACTACGCTGACGAAATCCAGGACAAAACTGACCAAAATCTACTGGACCTGACAGTGTTTAGACAGTCAATAAACGACATTCACCGGGAGACCGTCACCACCTTCTTAAGCTCCCGTCCTGTGAATGCCGTAATCGTTGTCCAACCCCCACCTATAGCAGATGAAGAGCTTCAGCTTCCTCGTGAGACACGTGTAACACTGGCACAATTACGTTCTGGATATTGTAGCAGGTTAAACTCCTACTTATCCAGAATCGATCCCGACATACCAAACATATGTCCGGCGTGTGAAGGCACCCCGCACGACACTGACCACCTTTTCACATGCCCCCTAAAACCGACTCATCTAACACCTCTCTCCCTCTGGACTCATCCCGTCGAAACATAATGTTTCCTGGCCCTACCCCTAGATGAGCTAGACGACGACGACCGGTGATATGCCCGACACTGGTGGGGCTACTATTACTGTTAACAAACAAACAAACAATGACGGCATCAGCTAGTTTGCGCAGCATTGACCTTCTCTAAGGGGTTTGATGCTTGCGTTTGATATGCCTAAGGATGGGTTCCTCGTTCGTTAATCTTTACAGTGCGTCATTACTGATGGTGTCTGGCCATAATCTTATGCAGATGATGCGGAGGCATTTGTTGATGATGTTTATGCTTGTACTTCTTGGTTATTAACTAATTTGGCAATATATTATACTAGCTTATACCCGTGGGTTTCACCCCACATTTCTATCAAAAAGTATGCAATGTAAATAAAACAACTTTAACTTTTTTAAGTCAGTTTAGGTATTATTTAAAACGATCGTATATACGACATTTTTTGTCATATTATTTTTAGTATAAATAAAAAGGTTTTTCGGTGCGCCAACTCTGGAGCAGGCTACATATAATTGGCCATGGGTAAAACATGAGTTGGTTAGATTGACTCCTGCTACAGCTAATGATTGTCCCTGAGCTTTATTTATGGACATTGCGAAAGCCAGTCTAATAGGAAATTGGAGGCGTTTAAAATTGAAAGGTATATCCGTCGGTATCATCGGAATTCTTTGTATGAAAACTTTGTGGTTTTCAAAATTTCCTGATAAAACCATAGCTTCTATAACATTCGGTAAAAGTTTCGTGATGATAAGCCTTGTGCCATTGCATAAACGTGGAGGATCCAAATTACGCAGCATAATTATCATGGCCCCCTTTTTAAGCATCAGTCGATATGCAGTATGAAAAATCCCATTTGTATAGGAGGTGTCACGCCCCATTTCTAGCTATCACCAGTTTCATGCAGGTGTTAGGTATTAACCTTATATAATCTCTTACCAAATTTCAGTTGTCTAGCCCAAATACTTCCGGAGATATGGACAATGAAAAATTGCATTTATATGGGAGGTGCCAAGCCCCCTTTTTCGTTTTTCTCAGTTTTCTTGGATAGGGATTAACCTCGTATAACCCCTTCCCAAATTTCATTGGTCTGGCCTAAATACTTCCAGAGATATGGACTATAAAAAATTCCAGTTGTATGGGAGGTGCCACGCCCCCTTTTTTGTTATACGCAGTTTTTCTGGATGTGGTAAGGATTAATGTCATATAACCCCTTACCAAATTTCAGTAGTCTAACGTAAATAATTCCAGAAATATGGACTGTTAAAAATTCCATTTGTATGGGAGGTGCCACGCCCCCTATATATATTAAAATATTTTTTAGCCCATGACCATCCCGGTAAGGTATCCAGTTCGTGTTTCAAATTTGGTTACGATCAGTTTATGCGTTTAGGACGCAAGTCGATCTATAGATACATACATAATTTGAATTTTATATATGTATATAGAAGATAGATATGCATACATGCATAGACGGAAGCAAGGAAAATATGAAGAAAATTTTAATTGCCAATGAAGTGTTCTGGAGCAAATTATTGTGGACAAAATAAAAGCATTTGATGCTAAACTCGTTATTTTGCATTATTATAATTTTTTTAATTTAATACGAGGTAGCTGAAATTAAAATGTTTGTGATTTTTCCCACCAAAAATTAAATCAGCTGTGCGTAAAATTTGCAATTTAATTTTTGTTATTGGTTTTGCGTTCATGTATGTACTTCTTTTGATATTTTTCTCTTTAAGAGCGAATTCCTGCAAGTTACTGAATAATTTTTACATGAATAGACCTACTATCTGACGGATTGCCCTCGGATATTTAAACAATTGACAAATGTAACAGCTAGAAAAAATATTATTTTGACAATATACCAAACGCGTTTCGTTCACAAGATAATATACTTTTTGAGCAGTAGTTATGTATTTGCTATGTATACGACTCCCTGTCGCGACATTGCTAAAAGCTTAGACGCTCGGCAGTGCGTGCATGATTGCATAATGCAAAAAATTGATAAGCAACTTAGATAGCATGCATTAATACTTCCTCGCCACATTCAATGTGGTACATTTGGCGCCCGCAATACCAAGCAAAGATGCCAACACTTTCACTATTAAATATAACGTATACCCAAATTGCAAGGGTATATGGTATACTTACGTACCTGCATATGTGTACAACATAGAACTTGCTTCTATATTTCCTCTTATCTAAAAGAAGCGCAAAATTAATGATAAAATGTTAAATAATCAGGCAAGTGCAAAAAAGTATTCACATATATTTATTTTTTATATTAGCTCATTTGTATATGTACATATGCATATGCATTAGGGCGGGTCGATTTAAAAATCGCTCATTGCTCTGTGAAAATCGTATTCTAGAGATCAAAATAAGAATTTTGCCGAAGGAACCATACCTCTAAAACGAATTCTGATGCCCCCCAATTTGGGTCGAACGAAAAATCCCACTTTGACCCATTTAGAGTGCTCCAATCGATTCCAAATGTATGACCGACCCCCACTAATTTGAACGGCCGATCCACCCATGCCAGTTCGCACACCTCCTGGAACTCCCCTGGGGGGTTCCCCATACAATCATTTCAAAATATCACCATTTTTGGCCTTTACATGAGAAAAGAAACTAAAAAGTTCGACCCAAATTGGGGGACATGAGAATTCGTTTTAGAGGTATGGTTCCTTCGGCAAAGTTTCTTATTTTGATCCCTAGAATACGATTTTCACAGAGCAATGAGCGATTTTTTTGCCTCCCCACAAATCGACCCGGCCTAATATGCATATGTATTTCCTTACATACCTATTTACGTAGTTTTGCGATAAGTTGAAATTCTCAGAATGGGTGATGCCAGGCATGTTCGCACAAACAACTATGTGTGCAACACACACTAGTCCATATCGGCTCACTTGGCATTTTTGAATGTTTGCCGTGTGCCTCGCCAATTTATTAATAATATTTACCTGTTTTGTTTTTTGATTACTATTATTATTTTTCGTTATCTGATAAGATTTGTGCCCTCACAATGGTGGTGTTTGGAAAACCTTTACCTGCTGTAAAAGTTCCAATTTGCGTTATCTGTAAACATTTACCATTACATTTGCCATTATTCTTGTTATTAATTGGTAAACAAACAAAAAAATGTAAAAATGGTTAATTTTAACTTCTGATATGAGAGGCATTCCACGGAAAACGATATGTAGTTTTTACAAAAAAAAGTCTATGAAAGGGGACATTTTGTTTTCTGCTTGTAAAATCATTTTGGGTTTTTTAAAATTATTGAAGCGATGTGTATCATCAGCTTGCCGCTTATTCCATCGAGCCTTAACTATTGTTTGGACTTAACTACAACTAAGCATAACATTTGAATGCTCAATTTAGTTGCAATTGTTGATGCATCAATGCATGTAAAGCTGTGTTTAAAAACTTTATTAGCGCAACTTTCCGGTCTAAGAGCAAATGTTAAGTTAACAGAGATCTCCATATCTCCTCAAAAATGTAAAAAAAAAAAAATGTAAAAGATGCTTTCAGGCGCAGGCAGTGGCGTAAATATACAAACAAAAGAAAGATTATTAATTCGCTTTTGTGTGATAGAGATTTAGTAGGAAGAAATGTCTGCTTTTATATTTATTTTGCATAAATATATTTTTTCTGCAATAACTAAAGTAAATGCCACTATTGTTTGCAAATAATAATAGCTAAAAACACAAGCAAAAACATAAAATTTGCAGTTGCGACCCAATTTACAATAAAATACCGACAGCTTTGGTAGGCGTCTGTTCTCAGCACACCTCAAATGGAAACCAAAATCAGCTGTTTGAGTTAATATTTTTGCAGCAAAAGCTGCTTTTAATAGAAGTTAAGTTCTTGGTGGAAGTAGGCTTTCAGACGATTCGTCTTAGCGTGGGAACCAAAAAGAGTAGTGTTGTTATTGCAAAATAGCATAAATATTTCCTAAGAATGTTTGAGAAATGCTGCCGAAGCGCCAGTCTTTAGCTGGATATAAATTCAAATTCGAATCGACTGTTGTGTAAACGAACCAAAAAGCGTGAAATGATTTACCTTTAGCGTTCACCAGTTCACCAGTTTACGGTCGACTTAGCTCCATCTTCAGTTTGGAAGAAGGGAAAAGGGAACCATTGACTAAAGATGCCTGCATCATGTAAACCACGTTAAATAGTAATTTTTTTAGGCTGCATCTATAGGGTGATCAATTAAGAGGATTTTTTTTCATTAGCGTTTTTTTTACAGATCGCGCGCGAGTTGTGGCAAACTGTCATCGTGGATTTGTTGAACAGCGTTTGGCATTTCATCATGGAAAGGCTCACACCGCAACAACGTCTACAAATTGTTCAACTGTATTATGAAAATCAGCGTTCTATGCCATACAGCTCGTGAAACAATGACTTTATTGAGAAGTCATTTCGGAGAGCAGCTGATTTCACGTTTAGGACCTGTGAGTTGGCCACCAAGATCTTGTGATATCCCCCCCTGGACTTTTTTCTTTGGGGATTCGTGAAGTCCAAGGTCTATGCTGATAAACCAGCTACGATTGAAACTCTGGAAGCCAACATTACGCGTGTTATTCACGACATACCAGTCGAATGATTGAAAATTGGACCTTCAGAATGGACCACCTTAAGCGTAGTTGCGGCCAACATTTGAATGAAGTCATATTCAAAAAGTAAATGTCAAAGAATGTCCTTTCAAATGATAAATAAAGGTTTTGAACATAATTTACATTTTTGTTTTTTTTAACTATTGAAAAAAGCACCTCATGATTGCACCAATTGTTGAACGATTTTTTTACTAGCGCCGCGGAGAATGCGGGAAATTTATTTTTTCATTACGTTTTAATAGGCGCGCTATTGAACATTTTTCTTTGAATGCTTATTTTGACATAAATTGCCATAATTCGTAAACGTTGCCAGCTGTAAATCTTTATATTATATTAAGAATTGTCAGAAAATGTTTAATAACAACGCGCCTATGATTTGTCAAATTAACCGTCATCAAATTAACTATATATAATATATATATAATTGGCGCGTAGACCCTTTTTGGGTGTTTGGCCGAGCTCCTCCTCCTATTTGTGGCGTGCGTCTTGATGTTGTTCCACAAATGGAGGGACCTGCAGTTTCAAGCCGACTCCGAACGGCAGATATTTTTATGAGGAACTTTTTCATGGCAGAAATACATTCGGAGGTTTGCCATTGCCTGCCGAGCGGCGTCCGCTATTGAAAAATGTTTTTCTTAATTTTGGTGTTTCAGCGAGATTCGAACCTACGTTCTTTCTGTGAAGCATGGTAGTCACAACCCATTCGGCTACAGCGGCCGGCAAATCAATCAAATTGACTATCATAGCTTTTTAAGAAAAAATTTTAATATAATTAATATTATTTTTGTCTTTTGTTTTTGAAAAAAATTGTAATTATTATTATTATTATTTTTAATTGTAATTATGTTTTTTTTTAAACAATTGTAATTATTAATTATTATTTTTTTTTTAATTGTAATTGTTTTTGTTTTTTGAAAAAAAATTGTAATTATTATTATTTTTTTTTTTTTAATTGTAATTTTTTTTTTTTTATAAATTGTAATTATGTTTTTTTTTTTAATTTTTAATTATTATTATGTTTTTTAAATTGTAATTGTTTTTTTTGTCGAAAAAAATTTTAATTATTTTTTTATTTTATTTTTTTAATTGGAATTATGTTTTTTATTTTTGTAATTGTGGTTTTTTTGAAAAAAAAAAATTGTATAAGGACTATGGTTAAGTTCGTGCGGTTTTTTTTCGAAATTTGAAACTTTATTGACGTAAAATGGTTACAAATTTAATATTCAAAGTATTGTCCATCGCTTGCTACTACTTTTTCCCATCTTTCTGGCAATTCACGGATTCCCTTTGTGAAAAATTCGGTCGGTTTTGCCGCAATCCACGAATCGATCCATTTTTTGACTTCATCGTAATTACGGAAGTGCTGGTCAGCCAGGCCATGTTGCATCGATCGGAAGAGATAGTAATCGGATGGCGCAAGGTCTGGACTATACTGCGGGTGGGGTAGGACATCCCATTTGAGCGTATGTTGTATGTTTTGACCACTTGTGCAACATGTGGCCGAGCATTGTCATGTTGCAAAATAACTTTGTCGTGTCTATCGGCGTATTGCGGCCGTTTTTCTCGCAGTGCTCGGCTCAAACGCATCAATTGTCGTCGGTAGACATCCCCCGTAATCGTTTCATTCGGTTTCAGTAGCTCATAATACACAACACCCAGCTGGTCCCACCAGATACACAGCATAACCTTCAGGCCATGAATATTCTGCGCCGACGTCGATGTTGAAGCATGGCCAGGGTATCCATACGTTGCCCGACGTTTTGGGTTGTCGTAATGGACCCACTTTTCATCGCCAGTCACAATTCGATGCAAAAAACCCTTTCTTTTGTGCCGTTGAAGCAGTTGTTCGCATGCCATAAAACGGCGTTCAACGTCTCTTGGCTTCAATTCATACGGCACCCAATGGCCTACCTTTCGGATCATTCCCATGGCTTTTAAACGTTTGGAAATGGTTGATTGATCAACTCCCAAAGTTTTTGCAACCTCTTCTTGCGTTTGAGCCGGATCTTGATCGAGCAATTCCTCCAATTCGGTATCCATGAACTTTGGCGGCGCACCCTCGCGTTCTTCGTCTTCCAAGCCAAAATCACCACTTTTAAAGCGTGCAAACCACTTCTGGCACGTTCGCTCAGCTAGAGCATGCTCACCATAAACTTCCACCAAGATACGATGACTTTCGGCTGCTTTTTTCTTCATATTAAAAAATTCCCCGCAAAAACACATTATTTGGCACGAAATTCGACATTTTCAAGTGTGGTAAAAATATTGTTGTTTACGCTAGCTCTCCAATGAATGTTTGGAAATGTGGATCGATGGAATAATAATCAAGTTACGCCATCTGTTGTAAAACCGCAAGGAACTTATTCATAGTCCTATTAATTATTTTATTTAAAAAAAAAATTCTTAACTGGCTCCCCATTGCCTATTGTAGCTCACGTTAATGTTGTTTTCGTTCATCGCCTCCACAAATTCAAAGGAATGATGTTAAACTCAGTCATGCCTTGACATTCTAGCAACAGATAAAAAATAAAAGAAAATATGTAATATGAAAATATTTCTATGTGTGTACATATGCATGTATGTATTATATTTATATGCACGAGTATGTGTTTGTTTGTCTACGTCTATGTACAATATTTTGCCTGTTTTGCGGCGCTGATGCCCTTTGCCTCTGTTAATGATTTTCCTCACATTTCTACAGTGATATTTCTCAAAACACACACTTAAACATATAAATATGCACATTTGTGTGCGTATGTGTTTGGCATGTGTGCGTATGTGTTTGTAATTTTTTGTTTGTTTTTGTTTTTGATTTTTGGCACAATGCGAAAGCTAAAACAGATCGCATCGCTTTTCTCCAACCGCGAAAGTAAATCGAAGAAACGCTACATACACATACATATCTGTAAATGTATGTATGTATGTATGTGGGGTAGAAGAAATTGTGAAAAATAAATATTAACAGCCGAAAAATATTGGGGGGAAAACAAGAAATAAGAATATTCTGTCTAATGACGTCAGATTGGTATTTGACTGACGTCCGAAATTCCGCAGAACGCCTCTTCAAAAATCGATCGCTAGCTATCTAGGCTGTTCGCAACGGTCGATCGGTTGACCGGAAAATCGGTCGTAACAAAGTTGGCTGTTGGCGTTAATCTTGTTTTTACTTATATTATTTTTTTTTTATAAATATTTCCTTCCATTCGCTTGTTTGGGTACATACATATGTATGTGTGTATACCTACAGCTGTGGTGCTGTATGCGTGCTTTTTGGATTCTAATCATTTTTTTAGTTTTTTTTTTAATTTTATATTGTTATGATATTTTGTGTTGCTATATTTTCTAAAATGTTGATTTATTTTCGAAAGCCATCGTTTAAAAAATGAAAATTAAATTTCTTCACTTTCGCGTTGCTGCGACGTTATGCAAATACTTTCGTATATGTATGTATGTATATTTTTTTATTTTGTTTTCTACTTCGGGTGTATTTTTTTCTTTAATGTCGTTTTTGAGACTTGTTTTGAAAGTTTAAGGCGCACGACACCACCGTCTCTGACACACCCCATCCCTTGCAATGCCGTTCGTTTTGCTCATAAATTATCGCCTCTAAGTGATTTTGCCATTTCAATTTGTTATGAATAAATATGTGTGTATAAGTGTATTGTGCGTTTGTTGTCGCGAGTTTTTAAAAAATTTTCTTTTTTTGTTAATAACAGAAAAGTACGCAGTTTTCATAATTTCCGCTCAAGTTCTTAAAAATAAAAAATACGCCGAGTCGTAAAAAACCATTAAATAAATTTTGATTAGAAGAAGCGAAGATTTTAGGAAATTAAAAAGCGATTCGTGCTTGACATTATTTCTTCTTGTTTGGCCTATCCTGTAAAAAAAAACAAAAAAAAAAAAAATAAAAGCAACCACATTTGTAAAAATAGTAATATTATATGTAGACAATAGACTTACCTCCAGGCAAAGTTACCATTTTTGTTGATAGTCAAGCAGCGATCAAGGCACTGGCCTCAACGCACATCGATTCAAAATCTGTTAAAGAATTTAGGAGGTAGCTCTCGTTTATCCAACAGCACAACACCACACTTTGTTGGGTTCCGCACCCACTCTGGAGTAGAGGGAAATGAAAGAGCGGATGAGTGTGCAAGGAAAGGCTCTGAGCCTGACCTTCAGCGAGTGGTGGAGGACATACTCGTGCCTCTAAACGAACTGTACACTGCGATTAACTTGAGCGTAATCGCAGAAACCAATAGAAGCCGGTCTCTGACTACAAACTGCGGGGCCTCAAAAGCGCTCTGGCCAAAACTGAATCTTAGGGGTACAAAATGTCTGCTTGGATTCAACAGATCAACTACCAACGTTCTCACAGGTGTTATAACGGGTGACTGCACTATTGGCACCCTAGCCAGGAGAATTGGTGTACCTCACAATGACTTCTGTAGGAGTTGTAGGTAGGTGAAATGGTTGAAGTGCCGGTCTGGCACTCCCCAAGTAGCACTAAAGCGCCGTTTTGATACCATTATGAGACTTCCAACAGGCAGATATCTACAGCCAACCAGACCTGTTGATATAATGGAGTTGCCACAGCTTCTGCAATGGGGGCTAATTGGTAACCCTAGCTTTTCCGCGTGTGTGCCGATCGTCCAGTGACCGGTAAACACAGCTACGAGTTTGGAAATTGAATGGCGAGGAGTTCAAAGAACTTTCTGAGTCCTTCGTATATCGCTTGGGGCCAAAGGATTTTCAAAATATCACATGAAGAAATGGAGCTCCATCTTTTCTGCGCTTTCCTGAGAAATAATTTGTGCAGTTCCCCTTTCACAACTGTCCGCGGGATGCCGATGACCGGGTAGGAGCTCTCTGAGGCCAATTCGGTCCCCTTCTTGGCAAGCAATTTCATTTCCCTCTATGTTCCTATGTCCTGGAACCTAGATCAGAGAAATGTTACCTGCACACCCAAGAGATTTGATCTCCTCCTTACAGGAGGACTGTTACTAATTTCGTTCTGCACCATGGCGTCGTCAAAGCCTTAATCGCGGCTTGACTATCGGAGAAAATGTTAATACCTCCCCCGCTCCCGCGTTCCCTAAGCATTTTGCATGCCTGCAGGATCGCAAAGACTTCTGCTTGAAAAACACTAGCAGTGTTCGGCAGTTTAAAGGAGATAGATAAATTGGCTGATTTAGAAAAAACCCCTGCTCCGACTCTCGATTCCATCTTGCAACCGTCAGGAGTTGTGGAGATGAAGAAGAAATTGAGTTGGTACCACACTTCCTCTGTGAATGTCCTGTACTTCAAAGAAGCCGTGCCAAATATCTTGGCGATTATTTCTTTAAAGACCTATGAAATTTGCAAAATGTCTCATTGGAGGAACTATTGGGTTGGGCAATAAGTTCCTATTTTTATATAAGGTTGTCAAAAAAGTCTTGCGGTATTTCCGGAAACTTGTTTTGCAAGCGCGTAGTTCTAGTTGCATTCGTCGCATCGGTTCACGCTAGAGCTTTTTGGAAAGCTCTTTTCACGTGCTAATACGTGTTTGATTAATTGTTGTTTGCTTTTAGTCGTTCGTGAGTTATAGCGTCGCAAAGATGGAGCAAAATAAAGAGAAAATACGGCATATTTTACAGTACTACTACGATAAAGGCAAAAATGCATCTCATGCTGCCAATAAAATGTGTGCAGTTTATGGACCCGACACAGTTTCCATTTCCACCACACAACGATGGTTTCAACGTTTTCGTTCTGGGGCAGAGGTGATCGAAGATGCGCCACGGTCCGAAAGAGACCGGCATAGTAGCAGCCGTAGCATCGGCCAAGAGCTGGGCATGAGTCATCAAACCGTTATAAACCATTTGAAGAAGCTTGGATTCAAAAAGAAGCTCTGTGTATGGGTGCCACACGACTTAACGCAAAAAAACATTTTTGCCCGTATGGATGCATGCAAATCGCTTCTGAATCGCAACAAAATCGACCCGTTTTTGAAGCGGATGGTGACTGGCGATGAAAAGTGGGTCACTTACGACAACGTGAAGCGCAAACGGTCGTGGTCGAAAAGCGGTGAAGCTGCCCAGACGGTGGCCAAGTCTGGATTGACGGCCAGGAAGGTTCTTCTGTGTGTTTGGTGGGATTGGCAGGGAATCATCCACTATGAGCTGCTCCCCTATGGCCAAACGCTCAATTCGGAACAGTACTGCCAACAACTGGACCGCTTGAATGCAGCACTCATGCAGAAGAGGCCATCTTTGATCAACAGAGGCCGAATTGTCCTCCATTAGGACAACGCCAGGCCACACACATCTTTGGTGACGCGCCAGAAGCCCCGAGAGCTCGGATGGGAGGTTCTTTTGCATCCACCGTATAGTCCGGATCTCGCACCAAGTGATTACCACCTATTTCTGCCCATAGCGAACGAGCTTGGTTGTCGGAAGTTGTCCACAAGAGAGTCCTGTGAAAATTGGCTCTCCGAGTTTTTTGACAATAGGGAAGCGAGCTTCTATAAGAGGGGCATTATGAAGTTGGCATCTCGTTGGGAACTCGTCATCGAACAAAACGGTGCATATTTGACTTAAATCGCATTATTATAACTAATTTTATGAACAATTGAAAATTCAATAAAAATACCGCAAGACTTTTTTGACAACCTTATATATTTTTTTTATTTTACAACGATTTGTTTGCTGTTTGGCAAAGGTTAAGTATGCATTCGATAGGACTCTTTCTGCTCTACAAAACTATGTTAATTGTGTTTTTCAGTCGTGAATTGATGAAAAAACTGAACTGCGATAATAAAACGATTCTCAATTACCTTAATTCAATGGAATTTACCGAAAAATTGGGAGCCTAGGTGCCTCACGAGCTCAACGAGAAAAACAAAGAAAGTCGCCTTCAAATTGCTTCTCAGCATCTCGCCCGGTCATAAAAAGCGCTTTTTGTACCGAATCGTCAAGGGAGATAAGAAATGGTGCCTATACATCAATATGAAGCAAAGGCAGGAGTAGGTGGCTGCAGAAAATACGCCAAAGCCAATCGTCAAGCCGGATCTTCATTCAAAGAATATCATGATATGTGTTTGGTGGGACTGGGAGGGCATGGTGGACTGGGAAATGCTCGAAAATAATGCCACGATCAACAAGGAGCTCTACATTGTCCAGCTACACCGCGTGAATGAGGCTATTCGGCTGAAAAGACCTGATGGACATACTCCTTCACGACAACGCCAGGCCCCATGTTGCACAAGTCGTCAAAGCCGCACTTCAAGAGCTCGAATGGGAGGTCCTTTAGCATGCGCCGTATTCTCTGGACCTTGCCCCGACCGATTACCATCTCTCTCCTCTTCTGCTCCTTGTCAAACCATATGAAGGGCGTTACCTTTGATAACAAAGAGGTCCTCAAAAACTGGCTTAACAACTTCTTTGGCATCAAAAAATTGGTCGAGAGGTGGGCAAAGATATTGATATAATTTATTGTTTTTTGTTTAAATAAAAGTATTCGGTAAAAACGCTACGAACTTATTCCCCGACCTAATAGTTACATTTTCAAAAATATCTAAGTGGTCTAAGCAACTTATTTAGGGGATGGAAATCAAACGCAGGTATCACATTGGGCCTTAGGGTTTACCGAGTGCCTTGTCTTAGACAAGCAACCTGTCCCACCTAATCTACCCTAAGCCTCTTTAAAAGGCTTATGGTGTATTTACTATAGGCTTAAACGTAACCTAAAAAACTAAGTAAAAAACTAAGGAGCAACCAGCGAAATTGGAAATATGTTAAGAAATTAGAGAGCTATTGAATTTATATTTTATCAAATTACAGGAGGTAGGAAATACTTTTTGTTAGGACTATGTTTCGAGCTCAATGAAACTGAGAAGAAAACCATATACGGCTGTATACGTAAACTGATTTGACAGGCAGGTTGAGTAAGCAGCTTTAAGTTCTGATGCAACTTAGATTAAGTTTGCGTCTACAATAATTGCACTATTAGATGACAGCATAGATACGAAGCAGCCTCGTCTGCGTTCCCAATGGGCGTCCATTAGCCCACTGAAGCAAAAGTTGGTCAAAATCCAAAATCGCTGAGGCAGTTAAAATGTCAAAATGAAAATTCTAAGAGGCTTACGAAAAGACATGGTATGCACGGCCTTAATCCGCCAAATTTGTACGCATTATATTGTCAAATTAATTTTGTACAAACAGAGATTTTATTTGAATTGTCTCATTCTTTGGTTTTTCATTTCACATGCTCAGCATTCTTTACTAATTTTTCTTTTATTACTTTGATCTTTTGTCTACCAAAGAGAAATATTTATTTTCTACGACCTTGCTGTAAGTTTTTTACTGTTTACCTGCGGCCTTCAACACCTTTTGGACGGATTTGTCTTTTCTAATTTTCCTTTGATCCTCGCATTCCATTCGCTAATCCAGCCTCTTTACTACTCCTGGCATTAAATGAAAAAAGAGTGTATACATGCATACATAAACAAGGTAGCGCAAAATTAATAAAGATTTATAATTTTTGCAAATTGTATCGCACGTCATTCGTATTGGACACTTGTGAACTAGACAGCTGCAGTATACAAGCAGACAAGCAATGGAGCGCGTAAAGGTCGAAATGAAGATTTTCATCACACAACGTCATTTTCTTTTTTTATTTAGTAAAAAAAAATTTAATTGGAGGATTCATTTTGCGCCACCATGTATTATATTACATCATAGCCGCATATAAATCAAATAATTGTTTGTATGAATTAGCTAAAATCACTTTATCATTCTTAAGTTTTATTTTCTTTGCCACTTTCACTTCCACACTCATTAAAATCTCTAAGAAAAACACATTAAAAATTGCTAAATGTTCTTATTTTCTTGATTGTTTCGATCTCTCGTTGACAAGATCATCGCTTATTTTTGGCTCATCATTCATTTTACTAGCCTGACAATTGCAAGACACTGTCAACCTACACATGCACAGCGCGTGGATAGGAAAAAAAATTCAAATACATGCATGCAGGCATATATTTCTTTGCTGCTTGTAGCCAACTGTTCAACTGTTGATGGAAATGTCCTGTTGTGGGATATTTTGAAAAGATTAGATTTGACAAAGGACAGGGAGTTTGGGATGTGGACTAATTTTATTATTGAATTTTTGTTTCGTTTAATTTTGCTTGCTTTATTCCACACGCACTTGTGCCCTCATAATTAAGTCATCCTCTATTTCTTTTTTAATTTTTTTTACAATATTCGCAATCTTTTATTACATATAATAATATTTTTATTTATATAATTTTTGATTAATTTTTGCCTCAGTGCCTCAGTTTTGTCTGAAAAAATAGCACAATGCGGCAAATACAGACCGATTAATTTCATAAAAAATTAATTTCACTTTTACGCGTTGTTCAACTGAGTATCGCTCCGTGGCAAGGTTTAGCAAAGCCTGTAGTGCCAATTTCTGAGGAGAAAAAAAATAAAGAACAAAAATTACATATCACAAATAATTGCATCTTTACCCTGCATCGGCCTGTATTTCATACCGTATGCCGTTTCAGTTCGAACCAGATCCCATTTTTTGTTTTATTTATTATTATTTATTTTGTTAATAGTTTTTAAGGGGTTATATACAGTTAGAATTTAAAAAAAATCGATTTTGTTTCTTAACGTACACATATTTAAGAATACACACAGAGAATTTAATATTCTTCCAGTGAATATTTTCGCAGTTACACGGAAATTTGGCGTTTCAAAGAGCTTCAAAGTACAAGGCAAACTTTAAACGCGTTTTTCTCAAAATGGTGTTTTCAAAGTCGGTGACCAACATTACTCGAAAACAGCTATTTTTTAGTAATTAATCGAAGATGTTCTCTCACCGATAAGTATTTTTTTTTATAAACAATTTAAAGCCAAAATTTTGGTCAAAAATCGATATTTTTTTTGTTGAGAAACCGCCATTTTGTCAAAAAAATTTATTTTGCTTATTCCTTCGAATAATTACTAGATTTAACATTGCTTTACGTAATTTCATTTACGAATTTTGTTTGGTTAATTTCAGTGGATCCAGTTCAGAGATATAGTGGTCACCGTAAAACGCTCCCGGAGATCAGCTGTGGCTCCTTTGCAAATAAACATTTTTACTAATACTAAGTCTTAAAATACAGATAAAAGATAACATAATATGTGTGCAAATTTTTAGATCAATTAATTTAAAAGTTTTCTCAGAGCGAATTCTGGAAAATTCGCTTTTTTCGGCCTTCTAATTGTATATAACCCCTTAATATCCCCTGCTTTTTGACGTGGAAGGGCTAGTGATTCCTCAAAACCTTTGCTTGCAAGTGTTTCCCTTTACTTTTTTCTCGAATCAAGTCGTTTTCTTACTCATTGCTCTATGCTTTTTCCGAGTTCGGTACTTGGTATCGATACCCTTTGGCAGTTTTTGCAATATGGTAATGCTACAACTATCATTTGTTATAAACGTTTTCCATCATGCCAAAGTAAGGCGAATCTATTACATTTGGTATCGGTAAATCAGCTGATTTGATTTTTTTCTTTCGCCGTGTCCATGTGGCTGTCAGCATAAAGTGAAACGAGGCGAATTCATTCCTTGTTTTCTACTTTGCCAATACTTTCAAATCAATACTTTGATAATGAAACGTACAAAACATTGTTGTTGGTCTAGTGCCATCACCTTTAATGAATGCACGCTCCCACGACAGTCGGTTCTACGTTACCGGAACGAGCCGGATTTATATCCGACCAAGGATTGTCACTTCAGCAGTATTCCACATATATGTATGGGGAATGTTTATACTGCTACAACAACAACAACAATGCAATTTGTGCCAAAGTGCAATATAAATTTCATTTTTCTTTTTTTTCGTGTAACCTTTGCGTGTAATTGATTTTGGAAAGTTGAAATTTTGCAATGCTTTGGAAAAACTTTAATGATATTTAATTCAATAAACTTGTAAAATTAAAATCAATAGTCCAAGGTCACGCAAATTTAATCACCTGATTTTGAATAACTTTTTTACTAAATAAAAAAAAGTTATTTTTAGTGATGGAAATCGTTATTTTGAGCTTTACGCCCTTCATCACTTGTCTTTTGGTATGCTGCAGGTGTCTAGTTCACAAGTGTCAAATATTAGTCCATTTGCAAAAAATTAAAAATCCAATAGGGTGATTAATTTTGCGCCACCTTGTTCAATGTAAAAAAATCTGCCTAAAACATAAGTAGTTGACCGCTCTTTTTGATATAACAAATTTAATAATAGGACTATGAATAAGTTCGTGCGGTTTTTTCGAAATTTGAAACTTTATTGACGTAAAATGGTTACAAATTTAATATTCAAAGTATTGTCCATCGCTTACTACTACTTTTTCCCATCTTTCTGGCAATTCACGGATTCCCTTTGTGAAAAATTCGGTCGGTTTTGCCGCAATCCACGAATCGATCCATTTTTTGACTTCATCGTAATTACGGAAGTGCTGGTCAGCCAGGCCATGTTGCATCGATCGGAAGAGATAGTAATCGGATGGCGCAAGGTCTGGACTATACGGCGGGTGGGGTAGGACATCCCATTTGAGCGTTTCTAAGTATGTTTTGACCACTTGTGCAACATGTGGCCGAGCATTGTCATGTTGCAAAATAACTTTGTCGTGTCTATCGGCGTATTGCGGCCGTTTTTCTCGCAGTGCTCGGCTCAAACGCATCAATTGTCGTCGGTAGACATCCCCCGTAATCGTTTCATTCGGTTTCAGTAGCTCATAATACACAACACTCAGCTGGTCCCACCAGATACACAGCATAACCTTCAGGCCATGAATATTCTGCGCCGACGTCGATGTTGAAGCATGGCCAGGGTATCCATACGTTGCCCGACGTTTTGGATTGTCGTAATGGACCCACTTTTCATCGCCAGTCACAATTCGATGCAAAAAACCCTTTCTTTTGTGCCGTTGAAGCAGTTGTTCGCATGCCATAAAACGGCGTTCAACGTCTCTTGGCTTCAATTCATACGGCACCCAATGGCCTACCTTTCGGATCATTCCCATGGCTTTTAAACGTTTGGAAATGGTTGATTGATCAACTCCCAAAGTTTTTGCAACCTCTTCTTGCGTTTGAGCCGGATCTTGATCGAGCAATTCCTCCAATTCGGTATCCATGAACTTTGGCGGCGCACCCTCGCGTTCTTCGTCTTCCAAGCCAAAATCACCACTTTTAAAGCGTGTAAACCACTTCTGGCACGTTCGCTCAGCTAGAGCATGCTCACCATAAACTTCCACCAAGATACGATGACTTTCGGCTGCTTTTTTCTTCATATTAAAATAATGAAGAAGAATTCCCCGCAAAAACACATTATTTGGCACGAAATTCGACATTTTCAAGTGTGGTAAAAATATTGTTGTTTACGCTTCAAATAAAAAACTTATACTGACGTTTGTGCCTTACGACAGTAGCTCTCCAATGAATGTTTGGAAATGTGGATCGATGGAATAATAATCAAGTTACGCCATCTGTTGTAAAACCGCACGAACTTATTCATAGTCCTATTTTAATTTAATATTCTATCACTGCGCAAAAACACCCTTTATAATAGCCCCAATGTAAGGAATATGAATTTATTTTGCAAAATTTCCATACTTGCGATTTTTCACAAAACCAGATGCCCAATCTTTCAATGTCATATTTTTGATGTAAACACTTCAGTTTATCACCTGCCATTTTGCAGTCCCTGCCTCTTGATTTCCTGCCTCGCCAGACATTGCGCAATTACTGTAAGACACATCTCAGCACCTATATATATATGTATATATAATTGGCGCGTACACCCTTTTGGGTGTTTGGCCGAGCTCCTCTCCTCCTATTTGTGGTGTGCGTCTTGATGTTGTTCCACAAATGGAGGAACCTACAGTTTCAAGCCGACTCCGAACGGCAGATATTTTTATGAGGAGCTTTTTCATGGCAGAAATACACTCGGAGGTTTGCCATTGCCTGCCGAGGGGCGACCGCTATTCGAAAAATGTTTTTATTAATTTTGGTTTCACCGAGATTCGAACCAACGACCTCTCTGTGAATTCCGAATGGTAATCACGCACCAACTCATTCGGCTACGGCGGCCGCCTCAGCACCTGTTTGTTATGTATTCACTTCCGAAAAATACAATCTTTCAAGAAATTTATTTATTGCTGTTTTTTTTAATTGCATTTGCGTAGCAATTTCGAACTGTAATTAACCGAAAGTAACTCAGTAGTATTTAGACAAATAAATAATATTGAGAATTCGAAAAACATTTACATTCAAAACAAACGCCTCACCATTCAGAGTAGTTTATTCTCTTTTGCTGAACTTCTTTTTCTGATTTCTTTTTAATTTTAACATTTTTTTCTTTGTTCTTTGTGGAAGATATGGCTTTGCCAAAAGCCAGCGACAGCAGCCCCCACAGACATTTGGACGTGCGCGCGTATTTGCGGTACTTTTGTTTATTGCGCACCACCAAAGCACAAAACAACGAATTTCATGAAAATATAAGAGCAGCAATAAATAAAATCAGGCAAAAGAAGCAAAAGCAAAAAAAAAAAAAAACAGAAAAAGAATTAAAAGTAAAAAATATTGAAAAACAGCAAAACTTTTGCAACTAAAATTGAGATAAAATTTAATGAATGAGAATTTTTCGGCTTTACCAGAAATTAGCTACATAAATGTTGTTGCCACATTTTTGATTGTTTTTTTTTTTACCAATGTTTTTGTTTTTTCTATCTTTTATATGCATGTGTGCACATATATGTATGATGATGTGTGTGTTTGTGCTTGTGCGTGTGCGCGCATCCGCGTCCATGTCCCTTATCCTCTAGCCTAGTTGGCAACAATACACGAAAGCTTAGAGAAATTGTTTTTTTTTTTCAGTATTCATTTTGTTGCTTTGCATTTAATTTAATTTATTCTTATTTCAACCGATTACATTTTCAAGTAAATGCCGTTTTTCGCATCCTCACCGCACACCGCTCACTTTGGCGGCTTCATCACTCTTTCTATCATTCTTCACTCTGCAAACACTTGTCACTTAATTTCTTGGTACTGATTTTATTTCTTTCCGCTCCCTTCCCCAATATCGCTACTGTGATGCTTTTGCACATTATGACACTTTGTGCACACCCTTTTGAGCAAGCAGAGTGCAAGAATAGCAAAAGCACGATCTTTGAATATTTTTGCCAAAATTAAGTCGTTGTGTAAATAAACTTTTAAAAATAACCAACAAATATTGAATGTAGGTACGTATTATAATCATCTATAGTCGTCGTTGTAGTGGTTGTAGTGCTTTGCGTTTGTGGCTGCGCGCACTTTGGCGCTCATAAAATTTCTGAATTGAATTGTCGCCTTCGTCCGTTATCGTGGTAGTGTTAAATAAGCCGCTACCTACCGCGCCATTCATCTCTCACACAACTCTCTGGCTCTCGTACAGAATCTATCAATAGGTATGCTATCGGCGTCGTGCCTGTGTTGTTGGTGCTTCGCACGAAACGTCTGTTGGCTTCGCCATCAGGCCACTCGTTCATTTGTTTTGTGGTACGTCCAATATTTTTGCGTTGGTATATACATTTATATTTTTTTCTTTTGCCGCTTTGACGTAGAAAAGCATGCTGTGTCGAAAATACACCGCTAATTGTGAAGGTCGTTTTTACGTATGCCTTGCACTTGTAGTGCAACCAACAGACCAAAAGGCAATAAAATATCTTAAAAGCGCTAAATTGTATGTAGTATATGATAGAATCTACATATAAACAATACACGCGCGGCATGAGCGAATTTTTGAGATAAGTATACTTCCATCAAAAATATTGCGATAAGCTAACATCAGTTACAATTTACATACTCGTACATACATATAGACAAGCTGCCAAACGATTCTATTAAGTGCGACTTGTCGAATCTCCAGGCAAATATCGACAATTTGTGACCGGAAATGATCACGAAGTGCGTACATTCTGAGAAGATAAGAGATACAATTCGAGATCTAAAAATGTTCGGGATGGACCATTTAAGTGAAACGCGCTAGAGATATTGTTAAAATCCGCCTTTTTCATGTTGTGTATGTTATAAATGGTTTTCCAATAGGATTAGTTATTTTGATTTTCAAAGAAAAATGCTATTTTTTAATATAAATGATTGAATGTTTATTTCATTATAAAGAGGAAGTTATGCCGTTAATAGTGGAAAATAACATCAGGCAAATGACCACCACGACCACACTTACAGGACAATATCCTTTTCATGAAATTTTCCATAACCGAATTGCAAAGTGGCTGCTCTATGTCCTCGATAGCCTCACGAATTCCATATTTGAGGCCTTGAATCGATCCTGGACTGTTGGCGTAGACCTTCTCTTTCACGTAGCCCCAAACAAAAAAGTCAGAAGGTGTTAAATCACAAGATCTCGGTGGCCAATTGTGATCACCTCCTCTAGAGATAACACGGTCCGAAAACTTTTCCCATAAAAGATCAATAGTTTCGTTGCTTGTGTGGCACGTAGCGCCGTCTTGTTGAAAATAAACGTTGTCGAGATCAATACCATCCAATTCCGGCCATAAAAAATCGTTAATCACATCTCGATAGCGCAATCCATGCCTGCATAACACCTGTTATGGGAAAACCCTTTATCATACCTCTTTTCAGCACAATCTGCCAAATTGTGCGTGCGTAAGTGGCGTCATTATCGCCGAGATATGATTGAAGCGAATCAATGAACATCAGAAAGGCGCTTCTCAAAGAAGACAAAACCTTACCAAAAACACAAACACAACGAAATCGTTCCAAAATCAGAGCTTTGTTGATCGTTTTCTTTAATTGCCATGGTGGTGTGGTCCTCTTAGAAATTTTTTCTCAGGCCACTCAGTGAATAAGGAGTATTTATCTTTATTACTGAGTCAGTCATAGAAAAGTTACGTATAAAAAAATGGTTTTCACCCAAATTTTGACGTTTCCCCACCGGTGTTCCCATGACAGTAGGTTCTACGTTACCGGAATGGCGCGGATTTATATCCTGGCAAGAACTGTCACCCTAGCAGCATTACCTGCACGTGTATGGCGAATGTTTATGCTGATACAACAACAACAACACCTTCTGGCACGAAGTAACCAGTGAAATTTTAGCTGAACAAATTATTTCTTTAGAGTTGATCTTTAATTGTTTCCTTTTCTTTTGATTAAACGAATTCCATTGGGTGGGAGTGTTGTAATAATATTTTTCAATGAAGAAATGCGACAAAATTTAAGAGTAGTTCAAATGCAGCAGAAAACTTCGAGATATGCCTTTAATCCTTTGGAAATGGATAACACTTTGTAAGCAAAATTCTTGGTTGCTAAAATATATAATTTGAAAAGTTTTAATTTACAGAGTTGTTAAAAATTTTCGATTAAACTAAGCAGCATTTATGGATGACCAAGAACGTAACGAATATCATCCAATAGCCATCGAATTGATCTGATATGGCTCCCTGTGATTTTTTTTCCCTTTGATCGAGTCAAACTTTTTTGACCAAGGTGGATATTGGATATTTAAATATTAGGCTACATAGAGTAAATTTCCAACGTTCTTCGACTGTAAAAAAAAAAAACAATTATTATGAAAGAATCGTACATTGACTTTTATTCAAAGTATTTACCATTATTAGCCATTGCTTTTTTCATCTTTCTGGTAAGGTTCTGAAACCACGTCTGAAGAAGTTTTATTTTTTTTTAAGCTGTCTCGCTAGCTTAGAGTGAAAAGTTGCTAAGCAAACTTCTTCTAAAAACATCAATTTCAACACAAAAACGAAAAATGTGTCGTTTCCTGAAATATCAAATTATTGGATTTATTTCTAACAATTTTTATTCATAATGATAAGCAACTTTGTTAAGTCCAAAATACTCACCGGAAATGTGATTAGTTCCAAGAAATACAATCCTGGACTAACTATCTCTATCTCTGTCTCTATTCTTTCCTATCTCTTTCTCTGATACTTTTCTCTCACGTTGTGGAAATCGATTCATATGGAATTGTTTAAGCTTAGAATACACGAAATTTTGTATTAGGGATGTTGCAAAGTAAATGCTTGAAGAAAATTACTAAAAGATTTGTATTCTTCGCCGTAAAATTTGCAAAAACCGAACATAGCAGCTTTTCACTCTAAACTAGCGATGATATGTAAAGTGTCGCACGACGGGTTATGTGCCATCGGCCGGTGACAGGTGATAGGGCGAATACGGTGTGTGAGGTACGGCTTCCCAATACAGTCTTTCCAAATAGGTTTTAAGACGTGCCGCAACACGTGGACGAGCACTGTCATGTTGTGGAATAAATTTGTCGGGCCAGGAGTAGAAATACGCGCATTTTTTTTGCAGTGTTCAATGTAGCCTCAGCAATTGTATGCGGGAGAAAAAAAATTAAATCAAAGAAGTAAATCAACAGTTCGTCCACAAAACCCTTATTTTGGCTCGAAACTTAACATATTTGGATACAAAAAAAATATGCGTATATGGAGTCACTGCTAAAGATGCTCTACTATACTACTGTGGGCAAAAAGTAAGGTTAATTTGGTTGTAAAATGAAAAATCTTTATTTATTCTTGTAAATCAATTTCATCCCCTCAAAATAATCCCCTCTCGATGAAATACACTTATGCCAACGATTTTTCCAATCCCCGAAACATGTCAAATAGTCTATTTCCGGTATAGCCATCAGCACCTTCATCGATTCAGCTTTTATCTCCTCAATCGTCTCGAAACGCGTTTCCCGAAGTGGTCTCTTGAGTTTTGGGAATAGCCAGAAGTCACACGGAGCCAAATCAGGCGAATACCGTGGTTGCGGAACGATATGCGTGGAATTTTTGACGAAATGGTCACGAAGAACGAGTGCAGTGTGAGGGGGTGCATTATCGTGATGCAAAAACCAAGAGTTGTTGGCCCATAATTCTGGTCTTTTTAGACGAATTGCTTCACGTAAACGACGCATAACGCTCAAATAATATTCCTTATTAACAGTTTGGCCAGGTGGAAGGAATTCGTAGTGCACCACACCACGAAAATCGAAAAAAACTGTCATCATGACCTTTATTTTTGAACGACTTTGACGTGCTCTTTTCGGTCTGGCCTCGCCTTTAGCACGATATTCGCTTGATTGGTCGGTTGTTTCAGGGTCGTAAGCATAAATCCAAGTCTCATCTCACGTAATGATGCATTTGAGCTTGTCCTGATAGTCTGAAAGCATTGTTTCACACACATCAACGCGACGACTTTTTTCCAAGAAATTGAGAGTTTTCGGTACCAAACGAGATTTGACTTTTCAAAATGGTTTTCACAGATCCTTCTGATATTCCGATCATATCAGTAAGGTCTTTAACAGTCAACCGACGATTTTTGAGCACTAACTCCTTCACGTTATTGACGTGTTGGTCATCTGTTGACGTCGATGGTCGTCCGGAGCGCTCCAAGTCAACAATACGTTCTCGACCCTCTTTGTACCACTTATAAACATTTTTCTGCGGCATGGTCGAATCACCAAATGCCTTCTGCAACATTCTAAACGTTTCCGCAGCCGAAATTTCATTCCGCAAACAAAATTTGATGGCACTTCTCTGCTCAATCAAATCAGACATTGTAAAAATCGAAAAATACACTCTTGGTCGTTTGATAAACACAAGCGTAAATATATTACTGATAATGACATTCACATGAAAGTTGGCCCAGATGTTATTAACAGTGCTGCAAACTCAAGAAAAAATAGCTAGAGCGGAATTTTAATCCCACGAAGTTTGACAAATAAATTCACCTTACTTTTTGCCCACAGTAGTATATGTGCGGGCATCTGCAAGCAGTGACTCTACTTTATATCTGGCATTCCAACGCGACCTGCAGGAAACTTATTTCTACACCGAATAATATTTTCTTCTTCGGAAGTTGCTCTGAATATCAGCTCACAAAAATAAACCAAAGATATTCTAGACTTAGACTAAAAGTATAAAAGTTGGTCTAGAAATTTGAAAAAATCGAAATTTTTTTTTTTTCAAAATTCGATAGTCTAAGTATTCAAAAATATCTCCGTAAATGGATTTTTCAAAATTCGAATTATTTTCGAAGTTACAACTATTTTAGTGACGCGACAGCTAGACTGGTTTGAGCGGACGGCGAACTTTAAACGTGTTTCTTTTGAAACTACTTCTTTCGATACGGTCGGCACGATATTTCAAGTTCTAATCAACTGATTTGCTTGAAGTTTATCATTCTTTAAATATATCTCCATCGGATGACGCACTAAAAACTGGAAATTTCAATTTTTTAATACATATGTGTAAACAATTCGAGAAAGCTTAAAAATTAGAGAAAAATCGACCTCAATTTTGGGTAGCCGCCATTTTATGAAAAAAGTTTTTTTACCCTTTTTTTCTGCGTCATACGATAATGACATTCATATTAATGAAGAATTTGTCATCTTTTTTTTCAAATAACCACAAGGGTAGAAATCGTGACGACGAGGACACTGCCTTTGTTTTCCCCTTCTATTTCAAGGACGCATAATTCCATGAAAATTAATTATTTTTTTTTTAATTCATTTTGTGAGGTCTTAATAAAGGGCCGGTGTTGATTTTGAATAAAATACAATTTTTTTAGGTAATTATTGTCATTTCTCTTTATTATGATAATATTGGTATGGCTCAATTACGTATGGAACAAAATATCGGCCAAATGGCCGCCGCGCCCTCGGCGGCACACCTCCATCCGATAATCCAAATTTTCGATGACGCTGAGACATAATTGAGGTTCTATGCCGTTAATGTGCAGTATTGTCTCATCCTTTAGCTCTTGAATTGTTGCTGGCTTATCGACGTACACCTTTTCTTTCAAATAACCACAAAGAATGAAGTCCAACGGGGTCGTTGACGTTTAGGTGTGGTTCACATTCAACATCGGCCCTTGAAATTTAACCACCCTTTGTATAAATAAATAAATGACTAGAATACCCCCTTAATAGGCTAGAGGAGAAGGGATTGGTTTCGTTTGATTGCTTTACCTTGCCACTTTATTTGAGAATACTCCCAAAAGTTTTTGGGCAAGGTGGCGCAAAATTAATCATCCACTTTTTATTTGGAATAACTTTTTTACTTAATAAAAAAAGTCCTTCAATACTTGCAACAAGGTGGCACAAAATTAATCGTCCTATTTCGTTTTGGACTAACTTTTTTACTCAGTAAAAAAGAATGCTTTTGAGTGATTGAAATTTTTATTTTGACTTTAACGCAGTCCATTGCAACAATTATGAATCTTCCGATCGAGTGATTAATTTTGTGCCACCATGTACATATAATTATATAGGATAGATAGGCATGTCTCTTATATTCACAGCATGAACACCTCTTGGAATAAATTGGTATGATTTTCGCTTATATCGTTTCCGGTTTTCTTTAAATTCAACTTTTTTTGGGAAGCTTCTTCTTATCCAGATTGTCGGGACTCGGGTGTTAATGTGTTAATGTCTACTACTACCTCGTATGCATTTGTTTTTTTTTGTTTAATATTCTCTGCAAATCTGTTGATCTCACTAGACGGTTGCACTTAGCACAAATTCGCTTAAATCCATCAAAAGTCTGCATATTTAACGCAAATAACTACGCGCAAAGATCGCACTGAAAAGCGCGCTGTGCTACGAATATGACCTAATAAAAATAGTAATAATAATAATTAAAATAAAAATAATAAAAATATATTATCATATTATCATGTCTTTCGCCACTTCAACGTTGTAGTGTTGGCCTTGGGATTGAACAAGTTAAAGACTTAGGAGGATAAAAATCGTTTAAGAAATATGTTGATCTTGGCAAGACAGCGCCTTTTGTATATTTTTTATGTGTGCCTTTTCTAATTATTTTTATTGTTATTTTTTAAGTTTGTTTATTCGGTCATTCGTTATGCGTATTTGTACGTATTTATTAAAATAATTTTAAAAATTTTAACAAACTCGCGTAATTAAATCTGCGGGCTACTACATGCCGCATTTCATCTTACACAGCACTTTCGCCAACATTGTACGTGTTTTGTATCAGTGCATTTCCTTTCCTCTCACTGCCGCTCACTGTTGTTGTGCTACCTTATTTGTATAGCTTTGAATAATTAAAATTACTATTATAATGTTATTTATTTTTCTTTAATTATCGAGCGATTTCAAGCAGACTGGTTTAATTTATAAACAACAGAAATATTTTGTATTTAAAATAAATTAACGCTGCCATTTTTTCGGCTGTTTCTGTCAAAATAATGTTCGAATTTGGAGAATCACACCAATATATTGGAATGTTAATGTTGCACAACATTTAATGAGGCATTTCAGAAACAATAACAGCGAGGTGCAGGAAATGCAGAGAAACAGAACGGTAAAATGAGAAGAAACAATAGCAGCGTGGAACGGGAATTATGTAGGTACAAAATTGAGTGGCTGGCTGGCTCTACAAGTAATATTGAACGGCACGGTCTGATGCTGTTAAACAAAAACAAATTTTGCAAGAATTCTTAAAGAATATAAAGCAGGTATAGTGAATTGTTTGTTCGTCGAGGTTTGAAGGTGTGACACAATACTTTATTGTTTTGAATTTTTAGACAAAGAAAAAAAATGTGTGAAAAATTTCTGTGAGTATAAATTAAAAAAATTCGAATAAAAGTTTCAAAAAAAAGAAAAAAAAAACTAACAGCTGCATGTTATTTATGCACCATTTCTAATCAAAAATTTCCGCTTAAATTTATAGTGGCCGTTTTTTTTTATTTCTTGTTTGCTAAAGTACTTACAAGCAATACATATCTATCCGTAAAATATATCAGTTTAGGTGGAGGCGTTCATTCATAAATCAAAATCAAAGCTAAAAGTTCTCATGCACTGAATAATAAGCGTTGCGAAAAAATAAAATAAAAAAATTTCGTTCCCTTAACAACCGGTTCTCCTTTACCGGCATCACTCTTTAACAACAACAACTGAAAAAATCTTTAGCTTTAACTGCATATAAAACCAAGCTGCCTAGTTAAGAGAAAATTTTAAATAGGAAATTCATTTCATATGGAAGAAAATGCGTAGCGTAAAAAATTACCAAAAATGCATGCGAATTTTACGCTTGCATTTTATTTTACTAAAATTTAATAAACTATGAAACTACAGGGTGGGCCAAATAAGACCTACTCCATATTCCATCTTGTTGAAACCACAAATTAGGATACTGCTCCGCCATTGGCCGCAAAAATTTTTCAATCAATGTTCTGTAAGAAGCTCCTGAAATCGATTCCGGCGTTTCATCCCCATTTTCGAAAAAATATGGACCGATAACTCTAGTGGCCATAACACCGCACCAAACAGTACATTTAGATGGGTACAACTGATGTTGGTGTGTTGTCCTTGGATTTTCAGAGCCCCACAATCTACAGTTTTGTTTGTTGACATAACCATGTAAATTGAAATGCGCTGAAATTAAAATGATGCCGATATTTACGTTGCGTTAAAACAATTGATCGTTGACAAGAATAGAACACAAAAAGAGAAAAATAAATATGTAAAAAAATAAAAAAGTTATTTGTGCTTAACATTAGTAGGTCTTATTTGGCCCACCCTCTACATTCATACGAGGGTTGCTTTCTATATTTAACAACCAATAATGAAAACAAAGTAAAACAATAATGAAAATGAACAGTCACCGACCACAATTCGGTGGGCAAGTACTGTAGAGGCATACTTGGTATTAGGTATGGACGGATGTTTGTATGTAATTTTCGTTTACATAAATATAAATGTCGGAGATTAGCTTTAAGTGTAAAGTATTTTTAATCGCCTAAGATATCCTAATTCACTCAGATTTTTTGCTTTGAACAGATATTTATTTTAAATATGCAAATGTATGATTGTCATAGTTTACAATAACTGGAAAAAATGAAGGTGTACACCACAATATGGAGGAGAAGCTCTCGGCCAAACACCCAAAGAGACTGTAAGGGCTAATTATATAGTATATACGACAGCCGTAGCCGAATAAGTTGGTGCGTGACTACCATTCGGAGTTCGGAGAACGTAAGTTCGAATCTCCGTGAAACATCAAAATGAAGAAAAAGTGTTTCCTAACAGTCAGTCCCCCTCGACAGGCAATGGCAAACCTCTGAGTGTATTTCTGCTATGAAAAAACTTCGGGGAGCTCGGCCAAACACCCAAGAAGGATATAAGTGCCAATTATATATTAGGTATATATATATATATATATATATATATATGTATGTATAAGGGGTTTTTCAATTGACGTGGGTCGATTTTGGCGCCCTGTGGCAGCCATTTTGTTTTGGTGACACCTGTCAAATCTTTTGTTTATTATTCAGTTGTTTATGCCAAATTATCATGGCAAGTTACACAATTGAACAGCACGTTCAAATGATAAAACTTTATTATCAAAATGAGTGTTCATTAACGCAAACGTTGCGCGCATTGCGCCCATTTTTCGGTAGACGTGGTGGTCCTTCCAATTTCTTATGGCCCATCTTGAACCATATGGACCTAGACGACATATGGTTCCAGCAGGACGGCGCTACGTGCCACACAGCAAACGCCATTTTATTCCATTTCAACATCTACCCGCCCTTATTGAAAACCCCTTTATATGGAAAATTAATTATAATTTCTGCAAATTGCGTCATACGTCAATCATATTTGACACTTGTGAACTATATATGTACCTGGATACATACAAACGGGCAAGTAATGAAGCGCGTAAAGGTCAAAAGATAAGATAAAAAGATAAAGATTTCCATAGCTCAAAATATTTTGTTTTATTTTGTAAAAAAGTTATTCAAAAACAAAATTGAATGATTAATTTTGCGCCACCCTGTATATTTTAAACGGCAACAATCCACGAGTTGTAGAGGTTGAACTAATTACTTTTATTACCCTTGAATTAATTTTAAAAGCCGTACAAAAATTTAAGCTTAATGATATCTCATTGACTAGAAAAAAATACATTAAATTATAACAACAAAATAGTGTAACTTTTTTCCCAGCTCTCTATATTCGTGGCTGTGCTGAGAATACACCCCTCGATACTAGTGAAGGATTAAAATATATATGTATGTATATGCATAATTGCTTTAATTTCAGTTTATTTCCTAATTTTTTTCTCGCTTATAAAATTTTAAAAGAGCATCCACTTTCGCTTGAAATTAAAATTTTTCTATATACAAACAAGCATCCGCTTGAAGCGTTTATATATTTATACAACATTCAAGTGAGCTAGGTATAGCTATACCGAAGTACCGTAATACCTGATTTTTTATTTATTTATTTATAAAAAATGAGAACCAACAATACAATTGTTATTGCACAGCAAAAAAAAAAGCACTGGCTGCCACGGCTTTCGGCTCCTGAATTAAAATTTTTTTTTTTTTACTTTTAATCCTGCGTTAATTCTGTGGTATTAGAAACCAGCCTGTGAGCCCTTAAGAAAAATGTTGAAAAGGAAATCGTTTGAATTCAAATAATAGTACATATATAATACGATGAAGAGATTACTGACTTTTAAATATCTTTCAAGATAGAGAGATAGAGCATACGCCCCTCTGAAGCCCAAATAAATAAAAAAAAATTGCATCGAAAATGTACAAGAATCGGAAACTTTTTGAAAAAAAGCTTACACCTGATGTAATCTAATTAGATTTAACCTAAGAAGACCAAATATTTTAGTACATTACAGAACTGGCATATGAAGCAGAAACTTCATCAGCAGGTCAGTGAAATTTAATAATAAATTCCTCACCTCCTTTGGAACTATGTCGCTTTTTATAAAAAACAGGCTACAGAATCCATTTTGGTTAGCTTAAATTTTTGCAAATTTGTTAAAATTTCTATGAGAATCGAATCCCGAAACCAATCCCATAATACCGGGATCTTATGAGAAATATTCCGAAATCTCAAGACTGCCAATAGTACCGAACATTAGCTTCCCCGTCTTGCTTATTATTTATCATTTCACACCTACGCGTTTTTCGATTATTTTGGCATCACAACGTATTTTCACATTGCATAGCGGTTTGCTTGTAGTTACATATGTATGTACATACGTATGTATGTATAATTTTTTCTGTGAATTATGTTTTTTTTTGTAATTTTTAAATAGTAAAAACATCAGTTATGCATTGCAGAATGAACTCGTGATTTAGTTGGGCAGCAGAAATGGTTTAATACATGCTTTTGATTGATATTCATTATATTTACACTTTACTAAGTTTTTGAATCCAATTTAGAGGTTGTTTTAACTATCAGCGTTTTGTGACAATTGAAAATATTCGAACAAAATTGAGGCTTTATTTAATTTATTTCAAATTTTTAAATTATAATTCTTTGTAATCTATTAATTCGTTTACTGCTATTTTTATTTATTTTTTAATTATTTAATTTCTTTTCATTGAATATTTTTAATTTTTTTTTGTTTTATTTTATCTTATTTCGTTTTCTTTAATTTAGTTTAAAGTTTAGACTTAATACTTACTGTAAATTTATTAATTTTAAGGTCTTTTACTAATATTTTTATTTGTTGTTTGCTTTATTTTTTTATATTTTTTCGTGTTTTCTTAATTATTTTATTTAATTGTATTTAATTTCGTTTTACTTAACCTTTATATTTATTAATTCTTTTTAGTTTAATTGATTTTTTCTTATTTATTTTATGTTATTTAATTTAATTTAAAGTTTAGATTTCATATTAACTGTAAATTTATTATTTCACTTTCACTAAATATTTATTCTTTTATTATTATTTTTATTTTTTTGTTTTGACCTATTTTTTTAATTTTTTGATTTGATTCTGATTAATATAATTTTTTCCTTTTTTATTTAATTTCACTTTATTTAATTTAGTTTAGGCCTAAATTTATTAATTCTTTTACTTCTATTTTTATTGAATTTTTCTTTTATTTCATTTATTTATTTTTTGGCTTTGTGTTATTTTATTTAACTATGCCTAATTTATTTTTGATTGGCTCTTTTTTATTTTATTTTATTTTCTTTTTACTTATTGTGTTATATTTGAATTAATTATATTTGATATTTTTTTGTTATTGTTTTTATATATAATATTATTTTATTTTATTTTTTGCTTGACATTTGATTTATTTATTTTTTAATCGTTTTTATATTTTACTGCTTTAATTTTTTTCTTGTTTTATTTTACTTCGTTTAACACATTGACTGCCAAGGCACTTTCAGCAAATAAGATGCTCTGGGGCCACAGCATTTTTTTTTTAAATCTCATCAGAGACGTCAAAATTGGAATTTAGGGTAGTGCTGGTAATATTTTCTGCTTAGAAACAGTCAGTTTTTAACTAATTAGTATGTCACACACATATGTTCGACGTGGCGCCTACCGACTTTTTTTAACTCAGGGCCATGGCGGACATATGTAAATGCAGGACAAAAACATTGGCTAAACATCAAAATACATCGTCGTCATACAAGCTCTACTTCGTTTTGCAAAAACAAAACAATTGGGAGTATGTTGTTTTTGCAAACAAACACCAAACAACGTTATATGACGACAATGTATTTTGATGTTTGAATCCGTTATTTTTGCAAACAGAAACAAGTAAAAGCTTATTATATGGTCAGTAAACAAGAAAACTTGATCGCGTTATATTAGTTGATAATATTTGTGTTACGGAATGTCGAAAAGAAAAAATTTTTTTGAGCTGCGCCAAAGCCACTATAACAGAAATTTCATGGGAACCCATATATTTTATTATTGCAATAAAATCATATTTACCGTCAATCGTTGCTGTGTGACATGGCGAGAGAGAATAATAGTCGTGTCGGACATATGTGTCCGACGTGGCGTAAACCGCATAGTACAGTGTCACACATATATGGCCGACGTGGCAGTCAATGTGTTAATTAAAGTTTTCGTGTTTCATTTAATTTTATTTTGTTTTTGGCTCTGTTTTGTTTATTTTATTTTAATTTTTAATTTTTTTGTTGTTTTTATTATTTGGTGATATTTAATTTAATTTTTTTTATTCTATTCTATTTAATTAAATTTATTTAAATTTAAATTTTTGTTTTATCATAGCTTCTATAAATATTGATCTTAATTACTTTTCCACACCCCATGTCGTATACGTAACAGATAGTAGAGGCTCTGCCAATCACCCATGGTATAACACATACGCCGTGTTGTACCAACGCAACACATTTCCCTCTACTTACACACTCATCTGTTCCATTACTATTACATACGTATTACAGGCACTCGTGCTCATTTGGTACGAAATTGCCTCCTCTCATTATGTTCTCTCTCTCTCTGTTTATCAACTGCTAACTGATAATTTCTGCATATTTAATATAATGTTTTACGCTTTTAACACATATTCTGTTTTAAGCAACGTGCGTATTTATATTCGATTGATCAATTCGGAAAATAAACGAAAAATATATGTAGCATCTCACACCCACTGTTAACTTTTCCGTTTGCCATTTGTGTGGGTGCTCGGCAACGCTCCTCTCACCGTTAGCTGCTCAAAATTTTGGGTTTTCCTAATTTTCTAACATTTTTTTGTTGCATTTTGTTAATTTATTTGCCACTTCTGCTCTCATATCTATGTACTAAATGCGCATATGTGTGCTTGGTATTTTCACTTGCACTGGTATGAGTGTGGGAAAACGTATCGATTGTGTCGACCAAGCAGCAAAGCAATTTGGTAAATTCAGTAAAAATTCAGCATTTAAAACGAACGCACGTAAAGTAATCGCTGAGTACGCTCGCGAAGTAAGACACGCTGCTCAGTCGGAACACCGAAGCATACTAGCTAGGCAGCTAATCATTATAATAAAATAAAACAAATATATAATTTAATACTCTTAAGTTTTTTTCCAAAGCATTCAAAGCGATTGCGAGCTACTAGCGTTTTTAATTCCTTTTCGCGCGTCGTCAAGCACTTACAATAACAACAACAGCGCTATGTATTCTATAATTTCATAGCTGACGAATTAATAAATGTCATTCTGTTTTTTTTGTTGTTGCACGAGTATTATATCCAAAGCACCGCTCGCGTTGCGTCCCATCCACTTAGGCGCGCTGCAAGCAAAAGTGAAAATTCAAAGTGCAAAGTGATTTATTCGCCTACATACATGTGTAAATATGTATGTATGTATAAGTATGCATCAGCTGTAGCGGTTTTACCTCGTCGCTTGTCGCTGTACGTGCAAATGTGTGTGACTTTGTTATTTTAATTGAATTGTCTCAACTGATTTGCTTGGGAAAATTTATAAATATTTATGCATATATAACATTTGTGGTTGTGCTTTTTTCCCAAGAAATTTAATGAAATTACAACGAAACAAAAAATAAGTAAATGAATAATTGAACAAGCCGGAAAACCCGTATTGATTGTATGTAAACTGGTTGGCGTGTTACGAGTGGCGAGTGCAGAATTTTATCGAACGAATCGAATTCGAACATTTTGAAGCGCGTTGAAAAGAATAGATGTATTGAAATACGAAAAAACAAAAATAAGCTAAATATATGGAAAAACATAAAAAATAAAAAAAAAATTAATTTGCAACAGATTACGGTAAAAATTGGATTTGCTTTCATAATAATTGTTAGAGATGCTGGTTACAACTGATATTAATAATGTGAGTATTGTGAAATTTAGATATAAGCATTCTTTTATTCAAAAATTATATTTTTGTGGTCAAAGTAATAAATTCAGGTGAATAAATTACGGTTTTTAGCATTCCAATAAAATTGAAATTAGGAATTTATACAAACAAAATTATGGATCCCTTTATAAAAAAAAATAAGTTTGAAAAAATCCCGTTTCTACGGAGATTTCATTTTTTTTTTTAGTTTTTATGGTAAATTTCAAAATGATTAAAAATCTAAATTTTTGAAGCGGCTAATAAAACCCAAGTGCTTATATTAAAATATGTGAACGTCTTTAAAAGTCGAAGATAGAGGCGAGTTATTCCATATACATATTTTAGTATAGCACAAGAAAAAACAACTGAAAAAACTATAACTTTCTAGGCAAGATAGAAAGGTTATTAAATATCGACAATAAATGGTTTAAAGAATTTAAAAAAACATTTATAAAGAACGTAATAATACATTATTTTGTTATTATAGAGTTCTTAGGCCAAAAATTAGAAAAGAATGTTTCGTTGTTTATATTATAATATATTAACTTTTTTTTTTAATTTTGATGTGTTTATGATCCCTATGGAAAATAGTTAAAAAAATTATTTTTTTAAAAGCATAGGATATAATTTTTGGGACATTTTTGAAGGAAAAGAAAATGGGGAAAATGAGATTAAATCATAACGATCTGTAAACATTTTATACTAAATTCAGAGAGAAGTGTAATTTTCTCATGGGAATTAAATGGTAATTTTTAAAGCGATGGTGGCACGGGTAAATATCAATTAAATAAAAAATAGGTGTCTCATTTTTTTGGCCATAAAACAAATACAAGAAAGCGATTTTTTATTGCCATCCTAATATACAAGGTGGGGTATCGGAAGATGTTGTCATATGGCGGAAATGGCGTTGTAGAATGGCGTCATATTCGAAGCGCGTTAAGGTCGAAATAAAGATATATTAATTTTTTTGATATAAAATATTTTTATTTATTTAATAAACAAGATTGGAAGATTAATTTTGTTGCGCCGCCGTATGCTTATACATCCTTTGTTAGTTGTTTGGCAAACCTTCTGCTCCAATTTGTGATCTGATTTTTGATATTGTGTTAGAAGTGCCTTTTATTCTTAGTGGTTTTTGTGGCAGTAAAAACACAATGTTCTTCTACCTCCAAAGGGCGTCTCATGTAACCATCTGTCGTGCGAGAGGTGGCATTAAGATGTATAATTTTTTGTGTAAGGTTATCAGGATTTGCTTTAAGTTCAATAAATTCTGATCTCTCAAAGAAAAATTTTGTATTTTATTGAACTTTTATAAAGTTGGTTACTCAAGGGGACAGATAGATACGTGTAAAATTTGGAAAAAAATTCCTTTTTTTCATAAAATGTTAATATAATCCTTTAAGAATATGTCAAAAAAATTTTAAAACGTAAATTTAAGTATTTCTTATATTATACATTGCCAACCGTGACGACTCTATTCTTTGCGTTCGAGCGCTGGGAGAGGTATAGTTGCGGTGCCGACTTTAGACGCGTTTTTCTCAAAACTATATTTTTCGCATTGGCGTACACGATAACTCGAAAAGTTATTGACCGATCTCCTTGAAATTTTGCACACATCTTTTTTATGATATTATTTTCTATGTGAATTTACAAGTTTTCAAAAATTTTTCGAAAACATAATTTTTTCGAAGCAAAAATAGTAGGAAAATTCGCCCCAAAATTCATTTTTTTAAGCATTTTATTCCGCGAATTTTTTTCCATTTATTGTTAATTCATATAGAAATTATGACATTAGTAAACAAAAAAAATTTTGGTGTTTTGTATTCAGGTCGCTGACGCCGATGCTACAATGCCCGCCGATTGAGAAGCCCCACTGCGACCTTCCTGCAAGAATTGAGTGTACATCCGCCATTTTAAATGATTAAAATAATAAAAATAATAAAATAAAAAATATATTATTTTCATATACATATATTGTAAATAAACTGTATGTAGGTATCTGTCCCCTTAAGCTACGTCTATGAGTGATTAATTCGCTAAATATTTCGAGAAGAGCAAGTAATTTAGTGCAGTTACACAAAAAGTGCTAAGTTGTTTTATCGAAAATATGTAGATAATAATTATGTTCCGATTTGGAAAATTTTTTTATTTGTATTTTTGCGTCTATGAATGATTATTTCACTTCAAAAAGTTATTTTAATATGGGATGAAAATTATTTTTCTACTTTTTTTAATAAATATATTCTTTAATTTTCAAACAATAGAAAAATGCGCAAGTTTATCTTCTTTAATTTTTTTCTTATTTTTTTATATATTTTTTTATTTTTCAATATATTTTTAAAAATTTGTTTATATATTTTTTATTTTTTAATTTTCAATCTATAGAAAAAATGCGCATATTTATCTTCTGTAATTTTATTTTCATTTTTTTATACATATATATTTTTTTAAATTTTTCTATATTTTTTAAATTTTTTATATTTTTTTTATCATTTAAATGCATTTAATTTAAAGCTCAAATGTATATTTCTCTAATTAGTTATCTCTCATTCCCCTCATGGGTTTATTTATCACCTGCCTTGTATTCTAATTCTCCTTCTATTGTTCCTTTCATTTTCAACTTTTTATGTCATAAATATTTTTAACACTAGGTTTACGGGCGTTTCTTATATACCTATCTCTACGAGCATCCGTCAAATTGACGGGTGGATGAAAATACGTATTTATTTTTAAAAAATCAATTTATTCAAACTAAATCTGAGTTTAACAATATAAGGCTTCACGTAAAAATAAAATACTAATAAGTCAAATTTTTTGTTAAGTTATTATGAAAATGATTACAATAATATAAAGGCTACATAATCATATTTATCGAGGACATTTTTTACATACGTATTGAATTTCTTTTGTGCATTTCCCGCATACGATATTTTTACAATACATACAGCAATTACTGCTTCTATTTTTATTACAGTAGCCCACTTGGCAACTTTTTCGCACTCCCGATGTTGAAGGTGGCCGATCTGAAACGTCTGAACTGTGACGAACGTTCTCCTTGTTTTTTCCAGCTAATTCATCGGCTAAAGAAAATATAAACTCCTTTCTGGATATTTTCGATCCGGTACACTCTTTGTACAATATCTACTCATGATTGCTAGAAAAGGGTGATCGGTGAAAGTAAAAAATACCGTGCAAAATTCAATTACCCTATTGTAAAAACTTACAATAAGCGGGTGACTACAATAACCAAAACTTTTGCACACTGTCTTCAAAAAATGTTCTTACCACGGTCACTGCAGCGACTATACTGAAGACAGCAGGGATTATCGCAGCCTAACGTCGGCTACCGCAGGCTGTGAAAGTTCTTTGTGTGTGTTGTTTATGTTTGCACCACTGAATATCTTTTCGATACGACATTTAGTCTGCTGCACGCTTTGAGTTTCGAATAACGCGAGGATTTGACACCCGGGCTACACAATTCGTTATCGAGGCGCTATTGAGATTATGAGTTGGGGGGTCTTAGACCTTTATTTCAGTCTTATATTTGCTATTGGAGGTATAATTTTACAAGCGAAGCAAATATATAAGGATTGTTGACGCAATCAGCTAACCCGTCAAATTGACGGGTTCCGTTGAAATAGGTATACAAGGTACAATTTTCAAAATTTATAAAGCTTAGGAAAATAATAATTGTGCGTATAAACTCTTTAAATGAAATTATAAATTTACGATGCAAAATAGTTAAGATTAATGCTATGGTTTTTTGCGTGTTTCATTTCAAAGTTTGAAATCCGTCAAATTGACGGGTCCCGTAAACCTAGTGTTAAATATTCCTGTCATTTGTTTATAAAAGATTTTCTTCGCTTTATTCAATTCTGTTGGTTGTTTTTTATTGTTTTTGAAGTTCCCTTCACCGCATTGGTTGTATCCCCAGCGTTCTCAAACATATTTTTGCAATAAATACGCGCAAACACACACACACACATGTATACACACGCAAATCTACATTCACACGTCAATGAATATTTATGTACTATATTTTTGACTCGATTCCGCCAACGCATTTTTTCTAAGTAGCAGTTTATTTTCTATTATTTCGAGAGCTATTTTGGCTCCCAGCATCACGTCTATCTGGTACGGTAACGCTAATTCTGGAAGTGAAATAAGTTTTACTGTTTTGCGTTTGATGTATGTGTGATTGTTTCTGAGCGTACTAAGTTTTCTGTTTCCCACAAATGGCCGTCGGTAGGTTTTGTATTTATTTAAAATTTGTTTTTTTTGTAGCTTTGTCTTTTTCCACTGATTTCTGTAACTCTGTTTTTTAATTTCCCATTTGTTAGCAAATTAAAAATCGATACCTGACACATAGGTACTTACGGCATTTTTTAATTGAATTAAATGCGGAAAGTAGTCTATTTATAGGGGCTAAGAAATGTCAACAATGTGCCCATAACGTGTTAACTGATGTAATGACTGTAACCGAAATTGATATTTCATAAGACTTCCAAGTACCATTTTCACGCCTCGTGATTTAAGTGAAGTAAAAAATTCTGAATATTTTCCACTAAGATAGATGTCTTTAGCGAATCAAAGCTCACGCTGTAAAAATTGCATCTGGACTTCCTCAGACGTGTCATTGAATCCATGGCTCTATGTTAAAGGCATCACTAAGTTCGACTGGCTACGTCGTAAGTTCGAAATTTGTTATAGTAGCATCACTGAGTTCATGCGCAGCGTAATTTCGCTTGATTTTTCAAAATAAAATTTGTTTGTTTTATTTATTTCGCAATAAAATCCAGAAAGAATTTAATTTTTAAAAGTATGGTAAATTAATAAAATGTGAGTATTAAATTATTATTATTTTTTTTTTAATTTTCTTTGATAATTTATTGTTTTCCAGTTAAGATAAAAAATTTTAAGTGTTATAGCAAATGCCATAAGGGCAGGTGGATAAATTTTTGTAAAATGTTTCGGAGCAGGTTGATAGCTGATTTTTTCATTCGAAAATTTTTAGCAAATCTGTGATTTCAAATTTACGTTTTAGCAACCAAGAATTTTCCTTACAAAAGGTCATCCATTTCGAAAGGATTAAAAGCATCTCTCGAAATTTTCCACTGCATTTGAACTATTCTTAAATGTTACCGCCTTTCTTCGTTCAGAAATATTATTACCGCACTCCTAGTAGAATTTTTATTCACAAGAAAAGGGGAAAAAATCCAAATTAACAGCAAAGAATTATTTTTGTTTCCTTCATGTCAGCTGGTTCGGAACATGATAATTTGGCAGCACTTTTTTCGAGTTCACATGGATTCAGTGATAGCAAAATTTTCGCTATGAAAGCAGAAAATTGTATTCCTTACTTTTCTATGACGTACACAACGCTAAGGCTGCCTTTTGGATCATTCAAAGCTGATATTAAGCTTCAAACAAAAAAACGCTTTAACATAGATAGGACCAAAGTTCAAATATGGATCCCATCTGTATTGAATTCGAGATGGATCTCTGTGATCTGTAGGGTCGAAAGCCGAGCATACCTTCAGAAGACATTTTCCTTCCTAAGGCTGCGGGGACTGTTTAAGCTATAGATTTCCTTCAAATCAATAAAAATACGGAGTACGACGGTCGTTTGAAAAGTCCGTGGAAAGTCAGAAAGATGACACTATTGGCGCGTATCAAGGTTATATATGCAGGGTGGCCATATAGCCATGTTAAATGTGTTCATAATTTACTTAAAGGTTTGACATTTACGAAATGGGATGATATACGCTTGAACAAAATTGGGAAATATTGAAAACCTATCTCCAAAGTGGTGAGTCTTCTTCTTCTTTCGCGGTTACAGTAAATTTTTGTTTCCAAAAATTGAAGAGGATGACCTGGACGACATTTGGTTTCAACACGACGGTGCAACTTGTCACACTCGAACTTTTGGGTACCGTTTTTGAATCAGCCGAAATTCCGAATCAATTGGCCGCCTCGGAGCTGTGATTTAAGCCCGTTGGACTATTTTTTGGGGGGAGCCGTTAAGGACAAATGCAATGCGAACCATCCAGAGACGATTGATGCTTTAAAACACGAAATCGAAGTTGCCATTCATGAAATTCGAGCCCAAACAATCGAAAATGTGCTTAAAAATTGAGTTGATCGAATGGCCTACTGTAAAGCCAGTCGTGGCAGTCATTTGAACGATATTATTTTTCATTCATAAATGACAATGTTCAATCTTCAAAAAAAAAAAAAGTTTGAAAAAATATTGATTAGTTTTTGTTTTATAGTCGATTCAAAAAGCATATTTTACATGGCCCACCCTATAGTTGATAACATCTTTTGGAAGAACACACAATAAGTTTCAGCCAGATCGGTCTATTTCTTGTGTTGGGCACTAGCGGGCGCCTCAGCATTTGTGGTCGCTAAATTAATGGTACTAGCTTTCCAACTCGTTTCACGTCCCATCCTATTCCAGACTTTCAGTTTCACTTTTGAAATCGAGCAGATTTAGAAACCCGGACTTGAGGAATGGACGTTCAAATATTCTTAACTTTGTAAATTTTGTTCCGATCGACTTGAAATTTTTACACAATATTCTTAAGATAAATATGCATTCCGTAAAGAATTCGAAAAAAAATGCAAAAAAAGATTTAAGTACCTTATCACCACCTCAAACATGTTTGTTGTTTTGAAATTCCAAAAATTTTGTAGCATATTTTTAATCATGACTTGTTTGTTTGAATATTTACTTTATTGTTATTAGTTTCTCAAACCCTCATGCCATGAGCTTTTTGTCAACCTATTTTTTTTTATTCATCTTCCAGGTGCGTGTTTGTGGCAAATGATGGCCAAAAATGGCGGCTAAACCACCAAAGCCGCCAGCTACTTTTTTGAAGCAAAATAATCACAACAACAGCGACAACCAAGTAAATAACAACAACGATCCCAACAGTTCGTCTGCTTTTGCAGCAACAACAACACCCACAACGCCTACCTCCACATCGACCAATCCGCCACCCGTCGCTGAGACATTCAGCAAGCTGGGTATACGGCGCTACAACAGCCGAGACAATTTATTGAACAACATCAGTAACGATAACTATAACACTGATAACGGCACCGACGCCGCAGGCAACGCCATCGAGGGCGGAGCTGCCGCACGTCCCACTTGCAATTGCACGAACATAAGTATTATGCATCTCTTTCATGAGATGAAGCAGGAGTTTCCCACCATACCCGATCCGATTGTAGCGCAGTGTGTGAATGAGAATTGCCATCAGCGTGAGAATTGCATACAGATGTTGAGGAATGAGTTGGCGTTGAATCCGATCCCAGTGCAAACGTATCCAGCAAAGGTGCTGCAGCAGCATAACATCAACCAGCCACACAATAATCACCAACAGCAAAAGCAACTGCTACAACAACGACAAAATAGTCCACCAAAGCTGTCGCCAGCGCAGACGCCGGCACATCCCCAGCCACCGCAGCGTCATAAAAACGCAACGCCGCCGAAACCCGCTACGCCGTTGCGGCCGATACGCCCCGCGCCCGTCCAACCGCCGTCGGGTACATTACAACGCAAGCGAATTGACGCGAACAATAGTGTCGTCACACCGCTAACGAATTGTGATAGTGTTGAATTAGTGCAAAACAATAATAGCAATAATACTGGCGATTTGTTGAAAGATGTTAATATTGTTCAGTCGCCGTGCAATATCCACAGTAACAACAACGACGCCAACAATAGTGCCGGTGAATTCGCAATTCAAAAGTGTGATATGCCGTCGTCCGCGACCGCGATCGCCCTCGCAAACGCGACCACTGAGTGCTCGCGCTCAAGTGAATTCATAGCAGCGCTTAATAAACTAGCCGCAACGCCACCTCCGCCCGCGCTATTGACAGTCACGCGTCCACGCGCACGACCTAATACGCTAAACTTACAAGCATCTCAACAGCAATTTCAGCGCCAGCAGTTGAATAAACAACTGCAGCAGCATTTACAGCACCGCAGTCAGCTTCAGCAACAGCAGCAACAGTCAACGGCTGGCGCGCCAGAAGATCTGCCGCAGCAGAAGCCAATACGCAAAGCGCCGCTGCCACCAATCGCGCCGAAGCCCGTATTTCACAATCAAAATAACAACAATAACAACAACAACAGTTGTGGAAATTCACCACAATCACAAAGCGGCGGCAGCTACTCGGCTGAATCGAATTTGACGAGTCCGATAAGTTCGTGCGGAGAGAGCGAAATAAGTGCAAATGTCGGTTTGGCATCTCAAGCTTTTGCGTTCGGTAGACACAACAACAACAACAACCACATTACTTCTACCTCTGCGACCCCAACTTATCAACAACAACCGTCATCGCCACACAAATCACCTCTCCGTCATCGCTCAGTTATCACAGTACAACCGGAGCCGCCATACGCGCGTGATTTTCTACCTCCATCGAAAATAGGCACAAACGCTGTAGCAACTTCTGCCACCGGTGGTAGTGGGGGCAGTACGCCTACAAGCCAGAAGAGTTTCACATCAGTCAATTTGACATTACGTCAGCCCACTGCCGCCGTTCCCCAATCGACAATCGATATATCCGCCGGTCCGGCGTTGAGCGGCAACGGTAGTGGTCTCACCTATTCCAGCACATCGTATGACGCGCGTCGAGGTTATCAGCAAAATTTCCATATAACGGTCACTGACGAAGGTGGTGTCTTCAATGCGAGTCGCATACGACCGCGAAATAATAGTTATTACGCCGGCGTTGAAGACCACGACAGTCCTGGGGGACCAGCGGGCGGTGTAAGGCAAGCGGTGTCTGCGACGCAACAGCGACAACCGCCCACAACAGTAGTATCGCCAACAACACAGACAACGCATATGTTGGCCGATAATATTACGCCGTCAACTATTCAAAAAACGTCACCGACAAGCGAAGAAATGTGCCTGCCATTGGAAAATAGTGGTGAGTTAAAGATTAAAATGTGGGAAACAGTAGGGAAAGGTGGTTCTGTAGGGGTTTGTGGGGAAAGACTGAAAGTAGTGCAATCACTAGAAATCGTCGATTGACGCTTTCGAAGCAAATTGGTGCCAGAAGGTCTCAGTGTAAAGTCGATTTGCGCAGACTTGGGTCAGTTCAGAAACAGTTTTTGTTGTTTGCTGTGAATGAGTCACACGGAGGTATCTCAAAAAACACATCTCCTGAAATCCATTAACATATCTTCGTTATATTTAGTGCTCGGCATAGTAACTGCACACTGGGAATGAGCTTTCCATGCAACTATTTTTGACGAGGAGAAATTGGAAAGCGTAAAACATAATTTCTGCCGCTTTACTGTTCCAAAATAAAAATAATGCAGGACGAGCATCTTGACTGCTTTTCAGTATTCGCCTAAGATAAACAGAGATTTGTCGAAATAAGTTTTGGATTCTTTTGCTAATTCATCTGTGATACCTGGTGGTTTTATGCTAAGAGTTTGACGTTTTTACTTTTATCTTAGACTTCGTTGCTGTTTTTTAATGCAAATCGTTTGCAGTTGACCCATGATTTTCTGATTTAGTGGACAACTCACGGTTTTTTTATTCGTTTATTACTGATTTGAGAAGGCTCCTCCTCTTTAAGCAAGTAAAAATAGTCACTCGTTACTCCTATACTCTTTTAAGCCTTTCGTAATCTAACCCTATTCAAGTAACGTCGCTTCACCAGCCTTCACACTTCTGCAGAAGCTCTTTTCTTTGAAATTTTTTTTTCGATATGTAAAGTCTGGTGCACTGTGCACAATATGCACAGAAGAGTTTTGTATTTAAATGCAAATGATATTTTTATATTTTTGTTTCAAATTTTTAGTGGTACAACTAACTTTTTTCCTTCATTTGCAAGCATTGTTTTTTTATATGCACGGTGTAGAGGCTTTACCAATATGGACATATTTTGTATTTAAAAACAAGCAATATTTGTATATTTTTGCTTCAAAATTTGAGTGGCAAAGTGTGGCATTTGTATGCAAAGTGTAGAGGGTTTTCCAATATGGGCATAACAGTTTTGTGTGTAAACATAAACATAAGTTATTACATTTTTTTATGAACTGGCAGCATCAAAACGTAATTCAAGGTCTACATTTTTATCATCGCAAATTTCACCAACGCAAAAAGTTTGCAAATTATTAAAAATTTCTGCTGAAGTTCTCACGGCTGTCACTACAGCAGCATTCTCCATATATTTATGGGAAATATTTATGTAACAACACCGGAGCAATAAATCTCTAAGAACACTTTGTGGCGTATCTTGCTCGTAAATATACTATTTTTTGGCCTGGGCACTTTCTAGATATAAGATGTGAACCCTTTTGATCATTTAAAATCCTGCGAAATTTCTTCGATTTAGCTTTGCAAAAGCTTGTTTATTATTTTTTCTTGTTTTGTTTTTTTATAAACATAATTTTTTATTCTTTCTATCTTACAGTCGGCTGCTCTAAAAAACGCTGTTCTTATTAAGACACCCTATATATGTTTTTTTTTGTTTTAATACACATATTTTTTTATTCTTTCTATCTAAAAAACCCCTGTGAAGAAACCCTATACCCGTTTTTCTTGTTTAGAATACATAATTTTTCTTTCTACCTCACAGTCTGGTGCATTAAGAAAATCTGTCCCCATTAAGAAAATGTGTCCCTACTAATAATAAACCCTATACTTACTTTTTTAATTATATGTAATTGTTTATTCTTTCCGTCCCACAATCTGGTGCGTTAAGAAACTCTGTCCCTATTAAGAAACCCTATACTTGTGTTTATTTAATTATACGTAATTTGTTATTCCTTCCGTCTCACAATCTGGTGCATTAAGAAACTCTATCCCTATTAAGAAACCCTATACTTGTGTTTATTTAATTATACGTAATTTGTTATTCCTTCCGTCTAGCAATCTGGTGCTTTAAGAAACTCTGTCCCTATTAAGAAACCCTATACTTGTTTTTTTTAATTATACGTAATTTTTTATTCCTTCCGTCTCACAATCTGGTGCATTAAGAAACCCTGTCCCTATTAAGAAACCCTGCCCCTATTAAGAAACGTATTTTCAAGTGCGTGGTAATATTTTTTTTTTTGTTATTTCACGTGAATTATTTACGACGTAGTAACGATTGTTATCAAACTGATAAGCGCAACAGTTGGTTTCTGTATTCACCATAAACTTTTTTTCGCTTCCAAGCATACATATTTGGCTGCCTTATCGCTTTCCCCCTTCCTCATTAATCACTTCATAGCTAAAAATAGCCTACCCACAGCGAAATCACCTGAAACTTTTATGCTTCAATGTACATACATACATATGTAATTGTAAAGTTGGTGTATTGTCTAACGCTTGGCATCTAGGAACAAGCTTTTCCTCCATTTCCTGGTGTGCACGTGGATGTAGTCATGGAATTGAAGGGCAAGTGATTTTTTTATAAATAGCTGAATCTTTTTCGATGCCAAAAATGCATTCGGTGATTTGCTTTGAGCTGCCCCTTTTTGTCATTTTAGGTCTTGAGTAAAACAGTTGAACCGTCGATCTTCTGCTGGCAATGGCAGCTCTACCTTCCAGGTAACTAATATAGAAAAATAATTCAAATAGCCACCGCCAAGACTATCAATCACTCGCAGTGTATTCGAAATATTCATAAGAATTTTGCTTATCTTTTGATTGATTAGAAGTCTAAACTGAATAGGTTTAATGCGTGTACAATGAAATTACTTATACATACATAAGTGCGTACATATGTATATGGCTGTTTGCCTATACTGCACTTTGCTTGCATTTATTTGTTTATTTTTCATTTATTACTCTAATCAGTCTGCCTTTGGCATTGCTGTCGACGTCATTTCTGTTTAAATAAAATTGATCGCGAAATACCCACAATAATTGTTTAGTTAATTTTTTCCTTTCATATGCACATATCCTCCTATGGTACTAAACAGCTCATTAGTGTACTTTAAATATACTGGTTTTCAATCTTCTTATTTCATATCGACTCACTCTCAATCTCAATGTAATAAAAATAAATCGATCGTTTAGAGAATGTTAGAGAGTTGCAAGTCGAGTCAGTCTTCGTCTAATATATTGTCGGAATAAGTCGATGTCAACTATTTTTTATGTTAATAAAATATATGTGAAGTTTTGACAAAAAAGAAATTAAATGGTTTTATTCCTGATATTAAATCGGGAACCGGAAACCTAAATTACTTGCACATATGTACATATATTGATTGTTATTTGGACTTGTCCTCTACTTTTGTTTTGCATTCAACGTTCTAATCTAATTTGCGTGCTATTTGTGTGTTGAGTTTGAGCTGTGCATATATGCACATTTGTATGTATGCATACTCATATATATGAGTATGTGTGTACACTGGGTAAATTGAAAGTGTTGCTTGAAGCGATAATGACAGGGTTTGATACATACATATATATACCAAAATTAGAAAAATTGCAGAAACTTATCACAATTCCACGGTTTTTAATTGGAATTTTTAGGAAAATTGTTGGTATACAATTTTAGATATTTTTTTTTTATTTTAGTATAATAAAGTGCAAGTTTGTAATTGATTTTTAATTTTTTTTATTGTTTTATATAAGAAAATACTTTGGTTAGAGGACGAGAAAGAAATCATATTTTGAACAACCCGCAGGCTCATCACAGAATATGGCACGATACACAAAAAAAACCAAAATGACAATACCTTGGCAAAAATAAGGGAAGGTTATTGAAATATTAAATTTTATGGAAATTTTATTAAAATATATAATTATATTGTATGTAATTTTTTTACATTACTTCATCTAAAAAGCAGATAAAAAAACAACACATCATCAAATACATATCCGAATATTGCATAATTTTTTTTTAAAGATGCTTCAAAATATTATTTTGGAGAAAAAGAAATGCATTATTTTCTCGGTAGATGGCTGTGATCGGTATCTCGTAAAGTATCAATGAATCAATTTCAAGTTTCTGCTCGTTGTGAAGGGGACATCACATGGCGGCCACAAGCTCAATTTTCCTGTACGGCAGCGAAGTATAGGGAATTGTGCTAAACTGCAAAGCGAAGCGCAAAGAAATGGAGGCTGTGCAACGAACAGCGGCACTCAGAGTTGCCTCAGCCTACCGCACTATCTCAGGCGCAGCAATTTTCGTGATCAGCAGGCAGATACCCATCGACCGCATGGTCCGGGAATGAATGGATGCGTGGGACTCCAAGAAGAAACACTCCATCACTAGCTTCTCAGAATGGATATGCCAAACCATGCTGCGGTGGCAAAGCCGATGGGACACTGAACTGAGTGGCAGATGGACGGCGAAACTTATTCAATTAATTGACAAATGGGTCCAAAGGAACTTCGGGGAAGTGAACTACTTCTTAACTCAGTTCCTCTCGGGCCACGGATACTTCCTAAGATACCTATACCACATGGGCAAGGTAACCGATTCCAAGTGCATATACTGCGAAGCGCTGAGCGATGACGCTGAACACACGGTTTTTAGTTGTGACAGATGGCTCGCGGAAAGAAACGCTCTGAGAGAGCAGATTGACGACATCGCGCCGAGCAACATAATCAGCAATATGCTCGAAGGCGAGAAAAGCTGGAACGCGGTAAAGAAATACATCGAGAACGTACTACGGAAAAAAAGATCGACCTTGACATAGTGCAACAAAGCGAAGCCGCACAGATAGAGACACACAAATATGGTGGACCCAGACGTGGGTGAATAGAATTGGTCCTTTACGGATGCCATTCTGGGCCCTCCCGAATTAATATAGAAAGCAGTTCCGTTTAGTGGCCACACCACATGACGTAGTAAACGACGGTCGCTGTAAGTGCGAAGGCATTTTCAACCCTACCTCACCCACCAAAAAAACAATGTTGATGACATTTCACGCAAAACCACCAAAGTTTACAAAAACAGAATTGGTTTGGCAGCATAGCAATAACAGATATCTTTTAGTGCTGTTGCTGTAGTGCTGTCAGTTTTTCACACGCTGGTGAAGTATTCTGTGTTTCGCGAAAGATTTATGTCGAAAGCAGAAAATATAATTTTACAGAAAAGAAAGCGCCTACCGGGAAAATGCATATTTAGAAAAGTTGCTTTTTTGTACCTCATTTAGCGAGGTTTGAGGTGATTTTTTCGCTTAATACAATTTTGTTTTTACATAACTTTTTTACTAAATAAAAAAAAATGATTTTAAGTGATGGAAATCTTTATTTTAACCTTTACACTTGCCATTGTTGTTTGCATACTGCAGCTGCCTCGTTCACATCTGTCAAATATAATTTGACGTACGACGCCATTTATGAATATTATAAATCCTGTGCATTTTTCATTTGTAAAATTCAAACAAAACATGACAAACGAATATTTGTTTAATAATAAAAATTAAAATAAAAAAAAATTGATTTTTAAAATTTAAAGTTTTTACTCGATACTTGAATATACATATATATGATACTTTTTACCGATATTTATTCAGTACTCAAGTACGAAATCATTTCATTGACTAAATAACAAATGTATTCCACTGCCCGGACAATTGTTTGAGCCACTGTATGCGCTTCTAAAACTACTTATAATATTTTTAAAGTTATTAAATTAAAAATTTGAACTTTTGGGGTTAATGAAATTCGCTAAAAGTGTAGGTTTCCTAGAATTTTTTTATTTAATCACTTGCGCTTCATTAATTGCTGGCTTAGGCCATACAGTTACATATTGCATTTTGCGTTTAGGTACTTATGCACGTTGAATTATTAGTAGACTGTTAAGTGTGGTACGCTTAGCAGTGTTCGTACGATTAAATATTTCATTTTTCTTTGTTTTTATTTAATCTTTTTTACTTTTCCCACATTCAATCATTTTTATTGTTTTTAAATGATTCTTTTTTATTTGCGTTCTTTGTTCTTTTTTTTTGCTTTTTTGTCACGATTACCGCTTATGCTCAACATTCATATTTTTTATTATTGAGGCCGTCAACGATTTGCAACCCACTACTTGCTCTGCTTGCCTATATTCTATGAATACAAATACAGCTATGTGTACATGTTTGTCATGGCTTTGTATTTTCTAGCAGTACTTTTTTTGTGCTCATATTTTATCTAGGCGTTCAAGTTCAGGGCGATTTTCGGAATTTTTTTGATGTATTTATTTTTTTCTTTCTATTTTTTGTTATTTGCTTTAATGAATTTTATTTTTCATTAAAAATGTTTATAATTCCATGTTTATGGCTTTTATAATTTTAGATTTAAGCTATTTTAATTTTATGAGTATTTTTAATTTTTGAAATATGCAGATATACCTTTGCATATACAAATTTATTAATAAATAAATATATAGGGTTTTCTAAAAGCAAAGTATCGATGTTGACAGGCTGTGACGGTCATGTTGTTTTGCCAGCGTTTTATTATTCTGTCACTGACGTCAAATTACCATGGCATAATAAAAGTTTATTTTGAACGATTTACGAACTTGAGGATATGGTTTTATCGACCGAAGATAACGTGAATTGGCGTACAAGATCGTGTGATTTGGCCCCGCTAGACCTTTACTGCTGTAATTTTCTGAAGCCGCAGTCGATTTTGAAATACATGGATTTACAGGGTGGCTGATGAAAGCCGCTACCAAAAAAAAATTGAATAACTTTTTTTCTTTTTAAGTTATCTGTTAGATTTTTGTTTTAATTTGCAGATTGATCTTTAAAATTTATTAAAATGGATAACTGGGACACGCAAACAAGAATTCGGATAGTCCGCCGCTTTCACGCACTGGAGTCCGTAGTTTTGGTACAGAGAGAGTACAGGCGGATGTTTGGCGGCGATCCCCCGAGCAGATGGACCATAATGAGACTGGTGAATAATTTTGCTGAGCAAGGAACAGTCGCAAGAAGGTCTTATCATCGAAACCCACCAGTTCGGACGGAGGAAACAATCGCTGCTGTAGCTGCAGCTATACAAAGCAATCCAAGGGTTTCAACAAGAAGCTTATCTGCTCAACTTGGTGTCAGCCGACAGTCTTTGCAAACAATAATGCACAAAGATTTAGACTTATTTCCCTACAAAATTCAAATGGTTAACAAACTGAATGCAGCAGACTTGCCGATTCGCTTGGAATTTTGCCAGAAGATCCTGCAAATGGTGGAAGAAGACCAAAACATGTTAAACTGCCTTTTCATGTCTGATGAGGCCCATTTCGATTTAAACGGCAATGTGAACAAACAAAATTGTCGAATGGAGTACTTCTAACCAACAGATACTCCACGAGACGGAATTGCATCCTCTTCGCGTGACAGTGTGGTGTGCGGTTTCTTCACGCTGTATTGTCGGGCCTTATTTTTTTGAAGAAAATGGTCACACCGTTACGGTTACTGGAGACCGTTATTTGAAAATGCTGAAAGAGTTTTTCTATCCAGAACTACGCCGAAAGAGAATTCCTTTCAACTCTGTGTGGTTTCAACAAGATGGGGCAACGTCTCACATAGCCCAGACTGTTATGACAGAGTTGCGACGAAAATTTCCCAATGAACTGATTTCAAGAAACTCCGAGTTTCGTTGGCCCCCCAGGTCGCCTGACCTTACTGCACCTGACTTTTTCTTGTGGGGCTTATGTAAACAAGAAGTTTATAAAACAAAGCCAACAAATTTGGATGAACTAAAACAATCCATTCGGGCAACAATTGCGGCTATTCCTGTCGCAACTCTCAAAGCAGCAATGAACAACTTTTTACTAAGATGCCGCACTTGTGTCAACGAGCATGGGGGGCATTTAAATTCAATTATTTTTAAAACTAGTTAAGCTACATTTAATAAAATTTAATGACCTTCAACTTGAAAAAAAAATAAATGAATTCCATACACTAAAAAAAAAGTTATTTGAGTTTCTTAATGTAGCAAAATTCATCAGCCACCCTGTATTTATAAGCAAAATGATTGGCAAAAATTCATGGGTTTCCCGAAAAAAAAATTCGCTGGGACCGAAAATCATCGATTTATTCGACTTATTTCGAATAGAACGGTCTGGTTCTCGGGTTTTTGTGGCTGCAGATTAGTGTAACGCAGTATGGCATTGGAATGCTTCATTCTATGTCCCTGCTGCCTGATAAAATATTGTCATATGCAAATTTTTATTACATACAAGGTGAAGTCCAAAATAAACAAGACTGAGCTAAAATAGAAACGACAGGAGCTTTGCTCTGATAACTTCGAGTTTATTTATTCTGGCCTCGATACATCGTTTTGGGCGATCTAAAAGTTTTTCGAAAGAGTGTTTCAGGTCATTAACCGGAATGCTCCTCAGTATATCGGTACAAGGCCTTTGGATGGCCACTACGGACGCAAATCGTTTTCCTTTCATGGCCAAATTCAATTTTTCGAATAAGTTGAAGTCACAAGGTGCCTTATCAGACGAATGCGGTGCACCATCAATCACTGGTTAAAATCCGATTTCTAGTCAAAAAATCAGTCTCAACAGTGGATCAATGAGATGGTTCATTATCATGCAATAAGCGCCAGCTTCCTCCTTTGCGGTATTCAGGGCGAATGCAGAAACGCTTCAAAACGCCAAGATAGAATATTGCGTTGATGGTTTGGACCGTTGGCAAGAACTTCTTGTGGACAAATCCATTGGACACGTAAAAACAAATGTGCATCGACTTGATTTTTGACTTCTCCAAACGCGATTTTTTTGGGTAGTGGCTCGTCTGGGACTTTCTATTCGGCACTTTGGCGCTTAGTTTCAGGTTCATGTTGGAAACACCACGTTTCATCACCAGTTACAATGTTGTACAGGGAGTTTATTTTCTCGCCTCTTTAAAGAGATCTTTCGAATGTTGAATTCTGTGCAAGTTTAGGTCCTCAGTTGATTTGTGCGGAATGAAACACGGCCAGACCCTTCGTAAGCCCAAATGATTAGTTAAAATATGATAAATCGATGTTTTGGAGTTATTTAACTCCGATTCCATGAATTTCAACTATGATTTCAGTTAATTTTTGATAAATTTACGAACAAGTTTGATGGAGTTGTCGGTGATTACTGATTTTGGGCGGCCTGTATTTTCATTGTCATTTACGTCCTCACCACCATCTCTGAAACGTGTAAACCACTCATGAACTCTGGCGCGAGGTAGACAATCCTCACTGCAAGTCAGCTAGGGACGTAACTTCCAACGCACTAACTCATTGAAAAGATGGCGACACCAAAAACATGTTTATGACGCCAGTCTTGTTTATTTTAGGCTTCACCTTGTATATTTTTCTTCGAAACAATACTGAGGTTCAAGTAATCGACTGTAAAAAAAGGTATTGAGTAAAAAATATCTGTATTGAATAGCTGAAATATCGATTTGGTAACGTATCGCATAGAATTTCGAGTCCCTACGCATCATCATAAATAGTAAATAAATTATTACATAAAAATGCACTTAACTCATTTATTTATCAATAAATATTTTTACCACCCATAAGATAAGTAGTAGGTGTATGTATGTATTCGTATGTATCAGTAGTAACCATTATCACGCTTAATGCTGACCTCCGCAGAAATCTGAACCCGAGTACAGTACGACAAAAAAATGTACTTACATATGTATTTTTATTATTAATTAGCAAATATTATTATTTTTTATTATAAAAAATCTTAGTTTGGTTATCTAAATATTTATTTTGTATTATAAAAAACCTAAAACGATGTTACATTTTTTCCCCATATAAGGAATGTTGAAATTTTTTAAATGAAAGAAAATGCATTTTTTAAATGAAATGAAAAAAATGGTTAAACAAAATTTTCCAAAATTGAGTGTGAAGCCAGAAAAAAAGTTTGAAATTTTAACGAAAAATTGTTTAACTTTTTAAATTTTGTACAAGGTTTTATAAAAAATGTTGGAATTTTTTAAATTTTGTACACAGTTTTATAAAAAATGTTGAAATTTTTTAAATTTTTTACAAAGTTTTATAAAAAATGTTGGAATGTTTAAATTTTAATCAAAATTATTAATCAAATTTGGTTTAGAATTACTTTTTGGCTAAATAAAACAAACTGATTTTGAGTGATGGGCATCTTTACGCGCTCCTTTGCTTGTCGGTTTATATACTGCAGCTATCTAGTGCACAACTGTCAAATATAAGTGCCATTTGCAAAAATTATAAACCCTCCGATTACGAGATTAATTTTGCGATGGTATGAATATTGGCTTGCTTTATCAAAAAAAAAAAATAAAATAATAATAATAATTAGTCTACGATTAAAAACATGTTGCGCTGCTATTATTTTGACCGCCACTGTATATACCTCTCTATATAAATATATTTTACCAATTTTGTATGACCATTTCTTGTATTTGACATTTGATCACGCGACAGTTGTTGGCTCAGCTCTCATCCCCCATCTACCACTTGCCCCGCTTTTTGCTAGAGCCAAGTCTTGGAGAGAGGAGCACGCTGCAGAAGTCAGGCACCTTATGACGCTGATCAACATTCGCTTGACACCCGCTAAAAGAGTATTTACCTCAGCATTTAAACATACACTCAAACATATTTCATATTTCATTTGAAAGTCATACGTTTGAAAATGCACGTATGAATGTATGTATGTATGTATGTATGTATGTATGTATGTGTCTATGTATGCGCATATTTAGATATTTGTTGGCTTTCCGGCGTGTTGTTAAATTTAGCATGAAATATTTAAATTTAGGATAAAAATCGAAAGAAAATTCTTAGATAAATTTATGTTGAATTTTTGTCAAACTTTATGTTATTGCTTTTCTGTAGCTTTAAATTCCCATAATTTTTTTTGTTGTTAACATTTTGAGCATAATACAATTTGTGATCATATAAACTTGCTGCATGCAATGTCATGTGAGAGTGCGATTTTCTTTTTATTTGGTCGACATCTTTTTTTGTGGTTGCGTTTCTTGTTCTCGTAGCGTCATAATAATTCTTTTGCTAGCGTCTTAACGCTTTGTTTTTAATATTTAGCATACGCGAGGTATGGCTATACAGTAACAAGACGATGTTTTAATACATTTTATTTTAGTTCCATGCATATTTACTTATTATCACCCTCAGTACACCCGTTCTCTACCCGCACAACGTTTCGTGTGATTCGTCCATTGTACGAAACACTGCTGGAAGTCTACTTTTTTCAGTTCTCTCTCTCTCTCTGCGTGTCTCTCTTTCTTTCACTCACATATTCAACGAGATCAAATTTTACCTCTCTCAATGTCGATTTGACCTTAGAATGCAGATAGCAGTCCAGCCACAAAAACCTCTGCGCTTAAGGTGGATAATCTAATACTGGTATGCTGCGCCTGACTAGAAAAGTCTTGACAAACAATGCTGAACAATTCATTGCTTTATGGTTACACTTAACATTTGTCCTGGAAAATAAAAAAAACTAATAGGAACGTTTTCCTGTAAGCACAAAGACGGCGACCAGGTGACTGACGTCTAGAGCTCAGAGCATACCTACTTAAGGTATGGAGGGAACACTACTCACACCTCCTGGATGAATCGACACACACCATCTATGCGTCGCACAGCACGATTTCAACCGCGCTTCTAGTTCTGTCCTTTCAAGCTGGCTAAAGAAGCGAGGCGAATGAGTCTGGTGATGAACGAGGATAAGACGAAGTGCTTTCTATCATCAAACAAACAGTCGGCGCATTCGGTTATTTGCACCCACGTCACGGTTAATAGTTATATTTTTGAAGTAATATAGTAAGAGAGTTCTGGGAGGTTTGACGGATATTTTCTTTACCAATGAGTCCAAGAATGAAATATGGTCTGGTGCCGGAAGGCACTTAAACGATAGTAAAAAGTATCACTATGCTATAGGGGAAATAGCAACTGTTTTCTAAACGGAAATTTTTGCCATCCTGAAAGTAGCCGAATGGATAATCGAGGGGAGATGGAGCGGGAAGTATATCGGAGTTTTCAGTGACAGTCAGGCTGCACTGAAGGCCCTGGAGAACGCGAAGCAAACCTCAAAGATTGTTCAAGAATGTAAGAAGAAGCTTAATTCTGTCGCAAGACAGAACAGGCTTGGTACTCCGGTGTTCAAGGAAACGAAATTGCCGATGAATTGGCCAAAGGTGAATCAGCGGTTCCCCCATAAGGGCCAGAGCCAATAATCGGAATCAGTACCGCAAGAATCATGAATTGGATCATCGATTCTCAGTTTTTCCCTGCGGAAGAGGTTTTTTTAAACCTCTTTTGGTTGTACTTCTCCAACTGCATACTGCATACTTTTTTTTCTAAAAAACCTGATTGAAAAGTTTGACATTTTAATCCATTTTTTTTTAATTTTTTTAAATTTTGTAAAAATCGTAAAACTTTAAAGTACATGGTTCTTGTTGTACTATGCACTGTATTTTTATAAAAAAAAAAAAAAAATTAAATCCTTATCATTGTTGGCATAACGGTCCAGTTTGAACCTTGGTCTCTCTCAATAATTTCGATCAAGAATCTCGAACCTTTGCAGAATTCCTTCAGTTCTTCCGACTAAACATCTTGCACATCGTGATTAACTGTGTCAATCCACGTTTACCTTGCGCGATCCCGTTTGCAAGGCACTTACAGCTTACGATTGTAGATCTTTTTTACAATTTCGTTTTGGTTCATACTTAGAACATGCCCAACCCATTTTAGACGCTAAAGCTTGGTGACAATAAATTTTTAATCAATAGCATCGAAATTGGTACTAAATTTTTAGTAAAACTTTCTGATCCTATCCCATCTTACACATCACGTCGCTATTGATCAACTTAAAGTCCTTAGAAAGCAGACGATCGATTCCTGTTCTCTCGTTTGTTTTCAATGTTATTAAAGGTGACATTGATTACTGTCCATCTCTGCTTCAAAGTATTAATAATCTCCCCAGAATTCTTCGTAACGCGCTTCCTTTCCATTCAAATAAGTTCAATACAAATTACAATATATTCGTTATGCTCCTACTGAAAGTGATCTTCGTGATTTTATTAAGATCTCCAATTCTTACTTCCTCGATTACTCAGTTTCAAAACAAGAAATCTCTGTACTATTGAACTCTGTCTTTCAGTTTAGATAGATGTAAGCAGTTAGTTAGACGATCATACCGTCAAGAAGAGAGTGGCAGACACCAAGGCCATGGAGTAGTGGAGAATTAAATTCCTACACAGATGGTTCCAAGCTAGATGATAAGGTTTGCTATGGAGTACTATCGAAGGAATTAGGACTTGAACTACCTGTTCGACTATCAGACTACTACAGCGTCTATCAGGCAGAAGTTGTAGCTAAAAAAGAAGGTCGTAACAAAAACTGCTATAAATATAGTCAGGCGGTCATTAAATCACTGAATGCGGCTATACTAAGATCAAAGGTTGCACAGGAATTCTGGGCAGCCATAAATGATATTAGTGTCGTATTCAAGTTCAGCCTTTTTTGGTTCCGGCACACAGAGATATTGAGAGAAATTTTAACGCCGATGAGCTAGCCAGGAAAGGTACCACTCTTAACTGCTCAGTGATAGAGTAACATTGGGATATCTATGACCACGAGCAAATGAATAATTAAGAAAAACATTTTCCAAGTGGCCAATAGGGCATGGAGAGATGAAGACACATGCGTAACAGCTAGGTTACTATGACCGCAAATACAATAAATAAGAAAAATATAAAGAAACTGCTTAGCCTTTCAAGGGAGGATATCTCTAAGGTCGTGGCTTGTATAACCGGTAATTGGCTATTTGGCAGGCATTCCTTGAGACTAGGACTTTTCGCCCATAGATATTGTAGAAGTTGTGCAGATGAGAAAGAGGAAGAAGCAGTTGAGCATTTCCTTTGCAATTGTCCAGCCTTAGCTAGAATGAGAGCAGGTTTTCTAAGTAAATATATTTTCAATTATCTTATGGAACTGTGGCGTGGGGATGCGACCAATCCTGCGCTTCAAAGAGACACAACACACATGGTTCCACGAAGGAAAATAAATTAGGTGCTCGTGTCGCATAGTGGTATCACAATGGCCCTGTAAAGTCTAAGTGAGTTGGTCGTATAAGCCAACTGCCGCCATAATCTAACCCAACCTAGATGTAAGTTTGTAATTAAACTATGTACAGAGTCCGGCACTCGAAGTGTAACCAACTTCAGAGTAAACGCGAAAAAAGAAAATCAGTAATGGATTTCAAGCGTAATAATTGGATTTCATTATATTTGGTTGAAAAATCACAACCGGTGATTGTTCGTGAGCTCGAGCACCTTAAAGTAAATAAAGTTTTTATTTATCGCACCATTACTCGTTACAATGATACTGGTAGCATCGCGAAAAGTCAAGGAAGTGGTCATCGAAAGACTTCAACATTACGTCACGCGAAATCCCCGACGAAGTACCAATCAAATGGCAAAAGAACTGAAAATATCTGACCGTCGCATACTGAGAAGTGATTTCAATGTCAAGCTTTACAAGATCCAAAAGGCGCATGATCTCACACCAAAGCAGCCACAAGTCAGACTTGAGAGAGTGATGAGTTGCTTCGCTTGGCCCAAAGCATGCAATTTCCGAACATTGTGATTTCTGACGAGACAATTTTTCAAATTGACCAATTCGTGAACTCCCAAAACGCTAGGATTTCTTTGACCGACCGTTCATACGAGAATTTGAATGATCGATTGGCCACCAGGAGGCAGCACCGGACCCGCCACAGGTAATGGTTTGGGCCGCTGTAACCGCAGATGAGCGCTCTCCAATCATTTTCATCGAGCTTGGCGTCAAGGTAAATGCGAAATATTATCGGTAAAGTATTCTAGAGGTTGCTTTGAAGACGATGAGCAGACAAGCATTTCGGTGGCAGACCATGGACGCTTCAACAAGACTCGGCACCGTCTCACAAAGCTCGAGTGAATCAAGAATGGCTAAAAATTAACGTTCCGAACTTTATAACGTCCACACAATGGCCCTCAAATTCACCAGACGCGAGTCTTTAAGTCATTTTGGAGAGCAAGGTTCGAAGTAAAGGGTTCACCAGGCTCGAGGCGCTGAAAAAAGCCATTGTCTGCGAGTGGACCAAAATACCTGCAAGTCACATTCGGGCAGCTTGCGATTCGTGTCTGGACCGTCTCAAGGCCATAGTCAAGGCAAAACTTGGTCATATCGAGCACAAGTAAATTGATTCTTAATTTTGTATTATTTTAACACATTTTTTACTTTGAATTGAATAAAAGTAATTTTCCAAACTAAATTTATGGCCTTTTTAATTGGCTTCACTTCGAGTGCCGGACCTTGTATATAAAATATTTTCATTATTCTTTAATTTTAGTTGGCAGTCCAAAATCATGTTTTCTTCACTTCTTGAAACAAAATCATAAAAAAAATACATTTAGTCCCAGTTGAACTAAACCTGGTCTTAACGTGGTACTATGATTATGCGCCAATAATGTTTAATTTTTGAAAATCCCTTTCCAATTATCCCAATTCAAAACATAGCTTCTGTCTTCTGTGTGTTTCCGCTATGAATACTCGTATAGAATTTATAGATCGTGGTTCATGACCGACGCTGCATGCAACAATGTTTACTATTTCTTCGTTGCCACTTCAACGCCATTAAATTATAATTAGAAATTAGATAAAAATGTACAGGAATGCTTATTAATTTGTTAGACATTATTTTGAATTTTTGTTTTTTTTTATTTTTTGCTTCTTTTGTTTTTAAGAATACCTACGTTGTGCTATTTTCGCAACGCCCAAAATAAAATGGACGCAAATAAACAATATACCAACAGCTGAGAAATAAACTAAATAAAATAAGATTTACGATGCTACTTTTCCAAGAATTTCACTTTTCGATGGGTATTCTATAATATACGAGTATTGTATCTTAAATTCTAATTTGTTAACTTTTTTTGCTTTTAATAAAGTGGGAATCAATGGAGGTGTGGGGCGTAAGGAAAGGAGCAGAAGGGCGTATGCGGTATTTCATAAGATTAAAAATTAATTTGTGCTCTGCATTTCATTTATAGCTCTGTTGCTTTACGACTTGTCCGACACATACATACATACATACATATTTTTTTAACTTTTTTATGGCGACAATGTGGGCGTTTTGTGTGCGCCTCAGTGGAGTGGGCCAAAATGCCAAAGTTAATGATTTCAACAAGCACAAAATATGTTTAGATTATGTTTATATTTAATAGAAACGAAATTTGCTCTCTTTTGCAATAAATACTTCTTGTACATTTTTTTTATTGGTTTTCATGTTCTGTTGCTAATAAATTCTCATTTTCTGTTGAAGTGTGAAGTGTGTTAAGCTAATCTCTTTGGCATCGGGAATTCTCTAGGCAATATATCTTTTTTTATAGGTTTTACGCCATTTCACCGCCGGTAATCTTTATAATAATTTGTGTCCAACCGAATATTTAGTTTCGATTTCGAACAGACTGAGGACTGGGCTAGGTGTTTTTATGGGTGTAAAAAGTACTAATAAAAAAAATTATTATTAAAAATTTAATAAAAAAATTGGATCGCCGACTGAAGTTTATAAGTAGAGTTGCCACTTTGATAGCTTTCTAGAAAATATTTAAGTTGGATTTCTCATTCACATTCACACATTTTATTAAGGAGTTATATACACGTGTAAGGCTGAAAAATCACGTTTTTTTGAGATTTTTTACAAAGAACGATTTTATTTAACCAATACAATGTTTAATTATTCAAATAGTGTCTACTTTGAAGTTAATTATAGCACGTAAAGTTAGTGAAAATATTGAAGTGCACAGCTCCTGCTGATGATCTCCCAAGCGTCCTCCAAAAAAAGCGTTCGGCGGTGGACAAAATATCTCCGGCTTGGAATATCTGAAATCGAAAAACCAATTAGATTCTTTTTGTGGATGGATAAAGCTAGGTATTAATCGAAGGAATAGTCAAAATTTTAATTTTTGATAAAATGGCGGAATCGAATTTTCTATAACAATTTTCGCAAAAAATTGCCTAAAAAAATAAAAAAAAATCAACAGAATTCTTATTCCTTCGATAAATACCTGGAGAATATATCTGAAAATTTTAAGACGATCGATCCAGCCGTTTTTAAGAAATCGTGTCCACCGATTTCGAAAACTCGGTTTTAGGGAAAAAGGCGTTAAAAGTATGAAAAGTACGAAAATATTCACCGGAACGACATTAAATTTTCTGTGTGCATTCTTAAATATTTGTACATTAAGAAAATAAAATAAAAACAAAATTAATTTTTTGAAAATTTTAACTGTATGTATGTAAATAACCCCTTAAATCTAAGGCTACTGGGTTGCCCATATTCGACGGACCCATGTGTTTTTTTTTTAAATCAAAGAAAAACACAATTTTTTTGATGTTGACGATAATCATCATTTTATTTGGTTCAAAGAGATTAGTTGACATCACTTTTTGAATATGATATCTCTCAAATGGCCGCCTTGAGCCTGTACGGCGTGTTGTGCCCGTTTTGCAGCATTTTCCATAGTTTTAGCTAACATTTCGGGAATAGCGGCTATTTCCTCACGGATGTTGTTCTTGAGCTCTTCTATGGTCTTTGGCTTATTAATATAAACCTTTGATTTTAAATATCCCTAAATATCTCTTGGACTGACGCTTCCAACGCGGTATGTCATTAAGCGATCTGAGGTCTCTGTCAAAAGATTGCCAAATGGGTCCGTCGAATATGGGCAACCCTGTATGGTCAAACAGACCAATGCGCTGAAGCAATACGCTGAAGCACATACAAACAACAAAAACATACCAAATCGCTCAAAATTTCAGCAAAACTCTTAACTTTTTAAGGCCCAATTTTATAAAATTTTTTTTTATTGTATTATAATTTTTTTTTTATTAATTGGTTTTGCTAGAGTTTCCTTGGTTTTTTTCTTACATATGAAAACATTTGAACGTTTAATTTATATGAATGAAAATGCGTGACACCTCAGCGGAAAAAAATTGTCAAAAGTCAACGGTATTTTGTAGTCACTTGAAACTTGCTCTTTATTGTACTAAAATTTAGTGGGCTATAAAATTGCATGCCCAGAAAAATTCGTTTTAAAAAGTAGAAAATTTTGTTGAAATTTTTGTTGTATTTAAAAATAAATTTTAGAAAATTTAAATTTAGCATTAAATGATTTTTATTATGGTTTTTTTTTTCTTTTAATATATGTATATATTTTTTTAATATATATTTTTTTATAAAAAATATTGCTGTGTTTATAATTTTACAACGGGGTGTATAAGAGAATAAATCATAGCGGTATGAATTATCAGTAGTTAGGTCAAGTATAGGGTTATTCAATAGGTGCGCTTCAACTTTTTTCCGATAGGGAGGGCGAACGACGCAATATTTTTTATTTTTCGCTTGTCATTTGTAAACTTCATTGGTATACATTTCATCATGGAACGCTACACACTTGAGCAACGATTGCAAATCGTGCAAATTTTTTATGAAAATAATCGTTCTGTTGCTGCTACTTGAAGAGCATTACGGCCATTTTACGGTCCATTTAACAAGCCGTCCCGTTTTGGGGTTATGTGAAGTGATTGGTCTACAGTAACAAGCCGGCGACGATTTGTGAGCTCAGAGACAATATTGAACGCGAAATTGCTGGAATTTCGGCCGATTTATGCAAAAGAGTGGTCGAAAATTGGGTTCAACGATTGGACTTCGTAAAACGTGCACGCGGTGGTCATGCAAAAGAAATCGAATTTCATACTTAAATGTATATGTTCAAACTCGATAATAAAAAAAAAAATTAGTTAAAAAAGTCAAACCGTTTGTGTTTTATTCAAAAAAGTTCAAAAGTTGAAGCGCTCTTACTGAAAAACCCTGTATATAGAATCGACATCCCACAAAGCTTCGCCACTTGCTGTTTCCATATTGTCGAAAACAGCGACTTCAGCACCCGCACTCCACCTCCCAATATCTTCCTGTTGGAGTTTCGTTTTATATTAGTATCATTTTCGAATTTGATTATTAAAACTTATTTTCGCTGAAAATTCGTTGTTTTATTTTTTCACTATTTGATTTTAATGTCATTTCGTTTTCATGATGGTCCGTTTTGACGATGTTTCGCTTTCACGAAGTCTCGTTTTGTCATTGAACCGACGTTTTGCTCTTCTCCTTCAACAGACTTGAATCAATGCCACCCGATAATCGGACGCAAATTTATTTCCAACTAAGTAATAATTGGCAATTAATAAATTAATTTTTTGTATCGATTTGTTGGCAGTTAAGGCTTAAATTGATAAAATTTGCTTAATTGCCAATTAAGTGCCTGTTCGAACATAACCCAAGTGTGCATACTTATGCCGGTGTTTATAATGCGGTAATGCGGTATTTTATGATTTTTTTTACCCAACAACCATACCACCCCCCATTCCTAGGTAAAATAGACCGCTGAGTCCAAAAATCCCCATAATTTTTCGGTTTCGGATTACCGGGAAAAGGTAAATCGTACAAATTTCTAATACCTGGGGAATTCTTTTACCGACCAAAACAAGCCATATGTCAAATTTAACGTAATAAAATTTGCTAGAAGTTAATGCAAGTTAATACTGCTACCTTAAATATTCTACATCAGGTTCTATTTAATTAGATGGGCTGTGAATTGGGTCAGGTTGTGAATTGGTTGGAAACCAAATTCTTTCAGTAAATTTTCCTAGTTCCGTACGGACTTCAGAATATCTGCAACAGGAGCATACTTGATTTCATTCGGATCTAGTCTTCTCTTTGACAAGGCAATGCAGTTGCCCAAGATACGCTCTGTGCTTTCATCCTCCTTCAGACAGTGTTTCCATACACTTTGTTTCATTGCCAATGCGAATTTTTGAGAAATGGTAATTTAAGTAATAGTGACCTGTCCGAAAAGCAACTATTTCATTATGCCTACTTTACGCATGTTATGTAGTTCCCTTTTATCGGTAAAAGGTCTGATAAGCCTTTTGACTTGTCTCCAATACCGCCATTTTGTAAAATTGTTCGATCAAACTTTGTAGTTTTGTATTTTAGTATATAAGTAATAACTTCCCAAATCAGTGTGATTGTTTCCCCTTTTCTTCTATACAAAAAAATTCTTTAAAAATCGTGTTTATTTTACGCGTGTAGAGTGGTGTTACCCCTTAAGTAATAGTGACCTGTCCGAAAAGCAACTATTTCCTTATGCCTACTTTACGCATGTTATGTAGTTCCCTTTTATCGGTAAAAGGTCTGATAAGCCTTTTGACTTGACGGAGCTCTTGTGTGATTTCCCAATGTATAATTCTTTGAGCCTTTTCCCAACTATTTACCCTGCGTTTAGCTTCTGCCCAGTTGATACCGCAGTTTGGTTCTGGACCGTGAAAATCTGCTGTCAACCCCGCCCTAGCGAGGAAGAAATATTCTCAGAAAATGCTTATATAAAGGTTTTTTGGTACAAGGAACTCATTTCTGAGTCTTGTTTTAACTCTACACCAGATGTCACTATAGGCCAATTTTATTATATTTTATAGAGTCCTTCACTTGAACTTATTTTTCAAGTAAGTAAAATAAAGTTTTTAAAAACATAGTTAGTTTCGTAGTTAAATATTAAGAAATGAGCTGCTTGCACAGTTAAGTTTTCCGAAAATTTTCTTTTTATAATTAATATTTTTTTACTAAATTAGCCCTACATTGTTTTTTTCCGCACAGTGTTTCCAAAGTTTTCGCCCAACCTTTGTTAGCGATTTATTTTTCTAGTACGCACTTCTTTCGTTTTGCATCAAGAAAATAAAAGCAATAATAAATTTGGGTAGAGATTTCGATAGCGCCATGTCAGTTTGGGTTTTTGGGTATTTGGCAATAATTACTGCTGCCAACTGACTCATTTTTATCTTATCAATACGCTGACTAAAATCTTTTTTCTCCTTTCGCAGTTTTCACCGAGACCATAAAGCGACAGAAAACGCGCCGTGATAAGCTTGCCACGGCACTTCGTGAGAACAAAAACAAGCTTGGCCATGCCGAAGAGGAGATCAACATGCTGACCGAATCGTTAAATCCCGGCGAATCTGAAAGACTGGACTATGAAATAAATAGATTGCGCAGTGATTGTCAACAAATGTTGAATGAAATTGAAAATATCAGACGATATGGTACCTATTCATTTAAAATAACAAATATTTATACATATATGTATTTTCTCGTAGTTCCTAGGTGGAACATAGGGCCTCATATCCGATTTTTTTTTACAACTATAGAGATTTAAAAAAAAATGCGGCACATGCAGCCGATTATTTACTTACAAATACCTTATTTCTACCTGCAGGTCAGCTAACCGAATCCGAACGACTGCAAGTGCAACAACAGCAGCAACAACAACAACAGCAATCATTCCCACGCCAACGACCACCGCGACCGCCACCGCCGCAATTGCAAAATGCCTACCAATACCAGCAGCCTGCTTCAGATCCTCTGCCACATCACAACAACACTGCTGGCAGTGGTGGCAGCATTAGCGGCGGTGGTGGCGGTGGTGGCAGTAGTCACACGAGCGCTGCAAGCACACCCAACTCCACTTACTTGCAACCGCCGTTATCAAACGTTTACCACCAGCACCGTCCAGACTATGCCAATCAGCCACCACCATATCAGCCACCATCCACCGACGAAGAGGAATACTCCGATTCGAATACCGATGGCGGCGAAGATGATGAACCGCTCGAACGCTGGGACTGCCCCATGTGTACATTCCTCAATCATCCACAGCTGAACATATGCGAGGCGTGTGAATATGTGCGCATACTACCCGGTACGGTACGCATTATGCCTACTGCGGGCGCAACAGCGGCTGCTGCACCACCACACCCACCGGCAACATTTATTGGCGCCACCTCAGCGACAACAGCAGCTGCTGCGGCAGCCTTAGCTGCAGCGGCGCCAGCTGCGATTGCTCATGGGTCGGGTGGTGCGAGTGCAGCAGGTGATAATGCGCGTTCACCTGCTACGACTGCTGCCGCCCGCACAGTTGCTGCTGAATAACGTTTGATGGCATGCTTTGCGTATTGCTTTACGTTTGTGAGATGTTTGCAATAGTAATCTTAATAATAAATTATGAAATTAGTAAATAAGTTTAATTGATAGCTATTTTTTTATTGTTTTTTTTTGTGTTTAGTTTTTTTTTTTGTATTCTAATGCTAACCAAATATGTTATTGATTAGTATGATTGCATGCATGTCGTATATATGTATGCATATGTACAGTTAAGCACAGTTTTATGAGTTTTAAATGTTTGTATTTATTTATGTGAATGTATTGCATGCAGCTAAAAAGCCTTTTCTCGCGCTTTTAAAAAATGAGTTGAAACAAATGCAATTAAAGTCGGTATTAATACAATAGAAATTTGAATTATGTGGCAAATAAAGTGTACAAAAATCGTATATGGCAAATATTAAAGTAAGGAGGATATAAAATATCCAATATAAATCAACTTTCTCTTGTGTATTTTGGTACATTAATTTTTTTTATTTTTTCTAACCAACAGCGAAGGTAAATAATTCAATATTTGGCTTTGTAAAGCCAGTTTTCATCTTTAATGATTTATATTTTTCATTTAATTAATTATAATTAATATTTTGTTACTTCATTGCTTTTGAATCAACAAAAAACTGATTATTTGCCTTTATATTTTTTTTTCAATTTCCTTGTCTACAGTTTTAAGAAAAAAAAATTCGAATTATTTTTATTTATTATTTAGAAAAAGACTGTAGACATATGGACATTGAACATTTTCCAAGGCGACTCTATTAAAATTGACGTTGGTAAATCAGCTGATTTGTTTCTTTTTCTTTCGCTGTGTCTATGTAGCTGTCAGCACAGAATAAAACAAGGCGAATTTTGTTTTCTACTTCGCCAATACCTTCCCGTGAGAATCAAACGTACAAAACATTGTTGTTGGTCTAGTGCCACCACCTTCAATAAATGCGCCTTGACATTTTCACTTGGAAATTACATTTCGAAAAAATTAGTCGTGAACGAGAGTCTGGTTGGTTGGTTGGTTAAAGTGGTGATAAATCCAGAATTCAAGTAGCGCTTCCGCACTAGAGCGAGAGCCTACTTATGGATGTAAATGTATTAAAAGACATATTCCACAAAAATCTGAAGTCTCAAAAACATTCAGTAATTTTTTAATTTTATGCAACGAAAAATTAAGCAATGCTCACTTAATAATCATCACTGTTCACTAAAAAAAATTGAATAAAAACCATTATTCGGAAATAAAGTCATAAAGCAATGATTATTATTATAGTTAAAAAATTAATAAGCATAAAGTAGTATTTGATCCGTTGTAAAAAAAGTAAATAATATTGAAACAAAAAAACAAAAAAAAAAAATTAAAAATCAGAAAATAGTCGTTGCTCCTGAAAGCAAGCAAAAAAAATGTAAGTGTTGTAAGCATGAAATAAAGTAATACAATAATTAAGGGGTTACAGGCGTCCCTCGTATAACATGGTTAATTCGTCCCGTGCTATATCGAAACCGTGTTATACGAAACAAGGTATATTGTGTAGTATCGAGACCTTGTCTTGTGTTATACGAAACCTTGAAATAATATAAATAAAGGCAATGTGTACCGTGTTATATCGAAACCAAATCTTAAGGTGTAAAATTTTATGATAGCTGAAATTTCGTTCCAAATACTACATAAATGAAAAAGGAAGTTTTGAAGTTTTTATTAAGAAAAATAAATTAAATTCAATTTCATGATGAAGTACAAAAATTAAAAAATGCAACAAAAAATATATTCAAAGACTAATAATAATAATTACATAGGGGGTATTCCCCTTATTGAACGGAAAAAAAGTTCAAATTTAAAATGCATATTTTTCAAAATCGTGTTATATTAATATCAATTCTTGTACCGTGTAATATCGAAACCGTGTTTTACAAGTACCGTGTTATACGAGGGACGCCTGTACATACGTCCAGCAGCGCCAAAAATGCGCTAAAAGAAAAACTGTTTTTCGAAGGGATAACAATAGAAATAAATATAAAAAAATGTATACATTGTTTATTAGTACTTAAACTTTATAAAAAAATGTATTTTAATTTTTCTTTACAAGAATTAGTATATAAAAAATCACGTGACCCAAAGTACAATGAAAAAAAGTTGCTCCACGGTCTGCATCATTTCTCCTGTGAAAAGTAAAAAAATTCTTGTGGAATGAAGTTGTAGTTATAGTCTGTCGAGCCGGATTTTTGACTTTCGAAAAATTTTGCAATTTACGGCATTTAAAAAAAAAGTCTGCGTTTTAAGACATAAATGTCGCACTTTAAATATGTTTATAAATTTTTTAATAAAAATATGAAAAATCAAATCCATAGGAAAAACACTTTCGAATATTTAAAAAAAACGCATAAAAAAAATATTAAAAACTGTTTGAGTTATCATGCAGACCGGGCCGGAAAAAATAGTTTCGAGAAAAACGAGTGTAAAGTTTGCGGTACAGGAGAGGGCATGCCGCTCTCTACCAGTTAATGGGCTGTAGAAGATATAATATTGTGGATTTCCGCATGAAAATTTCACAGTAAACTCTTAAAAGCCTATATATATATACATATGTGTATTCGAAATATCGAAAAAATCGATTTTTGAAAATTCTGGACGTATGTGTAGCCCCTTAAAACTAAAACAAGAGATAAAAATCAGAGTTCAGTTGTTATTATTTAATGTTAGTCGGTTCTGCCTTATCGGAATGACGCGGATTTACATATATCCCGCCAAGGACTTTCACTCCAGCAACATTTGCCGTGCATATATGGGAAATGTTTATGCTGCTGTAATAACAACAAGAACAGCATTAAGAAAAAAATAATCGTAAAATAATAAAAAAACAAATATTTATGTTTTTCTCTTCTATTATGGTTTTCTCTTTTTACCCTTCTGTTTAATACTTTGCTATATTTATTTCAAATATCGTGTCATTTTTTCACTTTTTTTCATCATTAACTTCTCATCCATAAAAACTAGCATAAATTTGCATTTCCCTTTTTTATACAAAATATTTTTATAATAATTTCGGTTTAAGATTTGTTTTAAAAATGTACCAACTTTAAATGCAACTAATTTTTGCCGCCTTACATTTGCTCAATCAATGGATATTTAACACATTCATTGCTCAACTAAGCAAAAACTAAGATACCTTTGAAATTCAATTCGCGCCACCTGCTGCATGTAAATTACATATTTAAACACTTTTAAAACAAGCAAAAAAACATGTAACTAAAAGCTGTGATAATATAAAAACAAACATAAGACGCATTAGAGTTTAACGAAGCAGGATAAAAAAATACAAATAAATATGTGTATGTATGTATATATATTTCGAACACTTAAATGACGTGCTATATATGTCTAGTTAATATAAAAAATAATTAAAAAATATTAAAATTAATTAAATAAATACAAAATTTAAGTAAAATATTATGCTTCAATTTAATAAAAATATTATAAATTAATCAAAAATGCAAAACACATTTACTTACATACATATAATTTGAATAATTTCAACACGAAAAGGTCGACCGTTGTGTAGCATTTATTGTGAATGTCAGAAATGTTTGCACTTTCTCTTTTAGACTATCACAAATATTATTTAATATTATATATTATTCCATATTCATAGCTACTTCAAAAAGGTTTTAGAAATTAAATAAAAAAACTCAAAACTTTCTTCTTACGTTCAGTGCAAATAATCAGAATCGAACGAACGAAATAAACGATATTTCATATAAAAAAAGTAATTATGTTTTTATACACATTTTCATTTTAACGGTAGCTTACATACAGGCATGCAAACGAGTAGGTCACATTTTAAGCTAAAGGTAAATATCCGACCTTTTTTATACTAGGATACAAAAACTTTCGTAAACAAATGTCTCCGTGTCAATATTAGACTGTTGGAGTAAAAAATTCCCCATAAACACTGAAAAATGTTTCTGCAGTAAAAAAATAAAAAATATAGAAAATATATTGTAAAAAATTAAAAAAGTTTAAAAAATAAAAAAACATAAAAAAATGAAAATAACTATAAAAAAATAAAAAACAAACAAAACAAAATATAAAAAAACACATTCCAGAGTATATGAATTCGATTCGTCTAAGAAGTTAGCTCTACCAGGCCACAGAAGCCCAAATGACTATTTTTCTCCCATATAGAAAATATAAAAATTAAAATAAAAAAATAAATAAAATAATTAAAAACATAAAAAAAAATTTAAAATTTTAAAAATTAAAATATAAAAAAATAAAAAACAAACAATACAAAATATAAAAAACACAGTGCTTGAGGATATTGTACAATATATGAATTCGATTCGTTCAAAGAAGTTAGCTTTAGTAGGCCACAGTAGCACAAATGACTATTTTTCTCCTAGCGTCGGTTCTGTGTTACCGAAACGACCCGCATTTATCTGATATCTAATAACCAAAGATTATCACTTCAGGAACTTTCGTACCAACAACAGTAACTTCCACTTTTCAAAAAAACAAAAAACAGCTGTAAAGCCATATTATTTCAACCAAAAACTACGAATAGCATAAAAAGGAATAAATCTAATAAAATGCGATATTAACCCATTCACGACCAAAAATCTCAGCCTTTCGCGACCATTAATGCAAACATAAAATTATTTTATTTTATTGCTTGTCAAACTACGTATTTAAAAAGTGCTTCAAATATATATTTTAGCAAAATTTCAAATACCATCTTGCTCAAAAAGTTCCCGGAATATATTCAGAAAATTCCAAATATAAATTTATTCCCCAAAAGGGATATTATCGCTTGCAAAGTACTCCCCATCAACTGCAACGCACTTATGCCAGCGTTTGATCCAACCCTCGAAACATTGCTGGCACTCTATTTTCACTATAGCCAACAGATCCGTCTTCGATCTTTCTATTATTTTCTTTCGGCTGTTAGAACGCGTTACCCGTATTGGTCTTGCAACAGTTTTCGATGTAGACGGCCTGCCACTGCGTTCGTCATTCTCGATGAACTTACGATCTCTTCTGAAGCGTTCATGCCACTCTTAAACTGAGTATCACTAGCGAAACAGTTTCCAATATTTATAAGGTTTTCGCACCATTGAAGCCATTTTTAAAGAAAAATTTAATACAAAGTCGTTGCAAAATGAAATCCATTTTTAAAACTTAAAAAATCGAAAACACGTGCAGAGGTAGATTTGTATGTGGATCTCACGAAATGGATCTGACTCATACAAAAAAAAAAATGACATCACATGACGGCGCCAGTCGCTAATTAAGATTTTTTTTCCTTGTTCACTCCTCTCGGGAGCATAGGGCATTCGACAAGACTCAGTCTTGCGTTGGTTCCATTAATATGTTTTGATTTCTGACAGGGTAGGTGATTAGCCTGCCGCTACATGCCGCTTATTAAGGGGTTAGGGGTAGTCAGAATTTTCAAAAAATCGTTTTTTTTTGCATTTTCTTAAAGTATAATGTTTTAAAAATATTGTGTAAAAATTTGAAGTGAATCCGACAAATACTTTTCAAGTTATTCAACAATTAACAAAGGGCGCTCGGCCGCTCCGGAGCCGATAGCAAAACTTTAAATGCGTTTTTCTCAAAACTATGTTTTTCAAACTGGTGAACACTGTAACTTAAAAACCGCTACGTAGATTTCAATAAAATTTATACAGCTTTTGAAAAACATAAAAAACTTGTGCCTGATCGAAGGATTTTTTTTTTTCAAAAATTTCGATTTTTTTTTAACAATTAACTGTTGGTTTTTTTTTCTAAAATCTGGAAAAAATTTTCTGAGGCCGCCATTTTGTTCATTTTGAAACAAAAAAAAAGCTTCGATCAGGCACAAGATTATCTATTAACAAAACTAATTTTTCTTGTCCGATTGGTTTTAGATGAATCTGCAAGGACTTGTGATGTTCACCGCAAGGGACTTCTGGAGAAACGGGCTTCACACAAACCGCGATAACTTTTGCAATTATTAATTTTTTTTTTTTGAAATTTTGGTGAAGTCAAGTTAAAACATGATGTTTTTATGCTATGTTTTTATTTTTGTTAAATAAATTAATTAAGTAGCAAAAAAAAATTCGTTAAAATCATCATTTTTTCGGGCCTCTGACTACCCCTAACCCCTTAAGGGGACAGATAGCTGTAAACGGCCATATTTTCCCTGATTTTCATTAAAATCATTTAAAATGAAGAAGTCAATATATTTTTTTGAAAATTGGCATACAGTTTATTCATACATTAAAATGGCGGATGTACACTCAATTCTTCCAGGAAGGTCGCAGTGGGGCTTCTCAATCGGCGGGCATTGTAGCATCGGCGTCAGTGACCTGAATACAAAAAATCAAAAATTTGTTTGTTTATTAATGTCATAATTTCTATATGAATTGAATAAAAATGAAAAAGAAAATTCGCGGAAAAAAATGCTTTAAAAAAATGAATTTTGGGGCGAATTTTCCTACTATTTTTGCTTCGAAAAAATTATTTTTTCGAAAAATTTTCGAAAACTACAAATTCACATAGAAAGTAATATCATAAAAACGATGGAGGAGATGGGTCAATAACTTTTCGAGTTATCGTGTACGCCAATGCGAAAAATATAGTTTTGAGAGAAACGCGTCTAAAGTCGGCAACGCAACTATACGTCTCCCAGCGCTTGAACGCAAAGAATAGAGTCGTCACTGTTGGCAATCTATAATATAAGAAATACTTGAATTTACGTTCTAAAAATTTGTTGACATATTCTTAAAGGATTGTATTAACATTCTATGAGAGAAAAAAAAAATTTCTTTTCGAAATTTTACAGGTAAGAAATACATGAAATACTCAACCAACTCAACAACAACAACAACTTTTACTCAAGGCGGCATAAATTTTACAAATGTTAGAGTATTTTGGTAGGATGTTAATCACAGAAGTGGCAACTTAACAAAGACAACAGAACTAAAATTAGTTGACTTAAAGCGTCACCTGGCGTTTGTTCCGGGAGCTTTTTGATCAACGTGGTAGGTTAGTTTTTTTGATACCGTAGTAGTTATCTTAGAAAAACGGTTAAACTAAATCTTGCCATTAAACATGGAAAATAATTCTATTCAAATATCTTCCTTCCATGACTGATTTTACAGCAGCCCATTCCGTCAACCCAATTTTTCGGTATATTTTTCTGAGTTTCATCTCGTATGTACTGCACCAATGACCACTTCAATTTATTATTTGAACTCTTAAATACGCTATAGCAGGTTGGCATAACGTGTATCTTGAATGGTGCCCCCCAAAAATTGGTCTAATTGAGGCGCATGGCAACTTCAAGGCAGCCAATCGACATCACTGCTTCGACTGATTATTCGATTTTAATATTTCACAACTTTTTTTCCAGCGAAATGCGATCGCTTTTGTAAGCGTTTCAATGTAAAAAATTTTTCTGAAGCATTGTGGCTGTTATGTCAGCTGTTAATGATTAAATAATCGAAAATTCAAATTACCAACACTAAATGGGCCTCCTGTATTAATGATTGTTTGTTGTTAGTGGGTTGAGAGCCAGCCGTCAATGAATTTGCTTGTTCTTTTCTTTGTTGTTTTTATTGCTTACCTTCTTGCTCCTTTACTTTCGATCTATGTATGTTACTTTGTGTATAAATTTAATTCTTTTCTCAGCTACTGTTACTAATACTAATACGGTCTTACATATACGCGCATATGTATGTATGTACGTACTTAGTTTGTAGAAATGTTTGCATTGTTAAGCAACAACAAATTGATTAAAGTCAAAACTTGTAATAATATTTGCATTGCCTTTTCCTTACTTTTGTTGCCTGTCGCTTTTTTCGCTCCCAACTGTGCTCAGCTTTGCTGCGGCGAGAGAAAACGAAAAAAAAAAAATTATAAACATATCTAAAATTCTATTTTTTAGAACCCATACTGAGTCGAGAGGATATACACATCACCTTGTCGCCGGGCGAGAACAGTAAGTATTACAAAAACAAAAAAACAAAAAACATATTGCTTTTTTCTATGCAAATATTTGACCCTAAATATAATACATAATCATTTATCTTTCTAGGAATAGTGCATTCTTGGGTCGTGTCATGACAGTCAACGCGTAGGCCATCATAACTATTGTGTGCGTTGGTCTACTGAGGAATAAAATTGGAAGCAGTAGTGTATGAGACTAAAAGACAACTTAAGAGAGTACTCAATATGGAAATTAAAGAGCTGGCTTACTTGGATGCGGTAGAATTGCACTGGCACCAGAAAGTAAAAAAACAAAATAAGAAACAACGGCAGAAAGCATTCTGCGGCAGCGTGATTTCTTCGTCTAACAGTGGGCGCCATCAAAATGCGGTTTATGCGAAAAAATCTTTGTCGATTCGCAATTTATCAAACTTCCAAACCAGGCAGTCCAAAACTCCTACTGCTGATCCTGTTTGCTCTCGTTGTTCGGCAGAAACTGATTGCATATGACGCGCTCTGAAAATACTCGTACATGGCTACTTTAGGTTAGGTTAGAGGAATGGCGCTTGAAACGAGTTCACTTAAAACGAGCCCCAAAGGTGCATTGTGATGACCTAGAAAAAAGCAACTCAAAAGTAATACTCTATCGTTGCTGTTGGATTCATTATAGCACTAACGGCTAAACTTTACAAATTGATCCCTAAAATATGCTTCACATTAGTCACTAATACATACATACAAGTTAGGGTACCCAGTCGGACAGTCGAGTCTACGTTAATGCATGGGCACTTCAACGGTAATCAATGAAAATTTCTTGGGAATGTGTTATGCTGTTACAACAACAACATGCATATAAAGAAATTTTCGGCCTTAAAAACCGTGTATTCTCATAGGTGTGTATTCTCGCTGTGACAACGCCGAGTTAACAAATTCGTATGCGAATGAAACTCATTTGGAGTTTCGTCACTAATTTACGTATTGAAACGTTGAATAGCTCCTGTCTATACATATGTAGGTGCTATGTATTGCGCGATTCGTTAAGAAATCGAAAAGCAGATTCCTCTCTTCACGAATACAAAAAATTATGTTCTACATGTAGAAAAGTGGGCAATGTCATGCGATTATGATAAGAGACAAAAGCAGGGACCGAGTTAAAGAATAATTACTTTTTTTACTTTTGTGCTAAAAAGTTCAAAAATAACATTTTGATGTTGATTTTATGGAATAGAGTCAGTTCATAATAGTTACGGTACCTACACAAAAGCATTCGGGAGGAATATGCTGTACAAATATTCTAGGGCACTTCCCAAGGGGGATGGAAGGAGCAACTCTGGTACCTTTATAATGGCATGATTATTATAAGCCGCTTTAAAATATAACTAACTCAGCCAGGGTACGCATGACCATTGACGATTCAATGAAGAAATACTGCTTCAGTGCGGTGCCAATGGGTAGGCAGAAGGAAGGAGCAAGTACAGAAGCAACTGGTTGATAATTGCCTCAATATTGCAGACGAGTGAAGTAGGAGCTCGAGTTTTTTTCTCTGGTAATGTTTCAAATCGACAAATATGTATGTACACATGTAGCGATAGCGCCACATGGGAATAAGTAACCGATAGCGAGTGAATTGGATGAACCGAAAAACGCTTGTTTTATATCTTTCGATTCAAATCGGGTAGTCTCTTTGGCACATCGTGAGTTGCATGATTCGGCTTTTTCCAAGGCGCATTTATTGAAGGTGGTGGCATTAGACCAACAACAATGTTTTGTACGCTTGATTGTCACGGCAAGGCATTGGCGAAGTAGAAAGCATAAAATTAATTCGCCTTGAAAGAAAAAACAAATCAGCTGATTTGCCAACACCACCTTTAATAGATTCGCCTTGGCTTGATTCGGTTTGAGTATGTCACTGTTACAAAGCTTTCAAAGCTACTTCAGCTTTCAGCTAACCCTAAGCATTTTTGTAGGCAAGAACAAATTTTTGAATGCGAAAGCACCAAATGACTTCAACTCCAAAGCGCGTTCGAGGTGACTCCAATTTAACATTTGAAAAAGGTTTACCACATTTTTGAGTGCTATAAAGCACTTTCACAGGCAACGAAATAAGTGTTTAAATATGTTTTTTTTGTTTAATGAGTGACATATAAATGAATTTAAATAGATTTGAAAACACTTAATACTTTAAAGTGTACGAAACACTTGTGCATACATATTCATTCATCAGCTAACGCATTTATCAAGAAAAATATTTAGTACTCAAATTGTTACATAGTAATTAAAGCAATAAAATTATGTTAAAAAATGTAAAATCTTTAGTAAAAAATGGTTTGAAATAGTAAATATCTAATTAAAAAACAAAAGTTGAACGATTCGAAGCGAAGCGAAAATTTTCTACTACGAAGAAAGATCTAAGTGAACTAAGAAAGAGTGTAGGATAAGAAAAATAAAAAATCGGTAAAGCATAACGCGCGTTTGCTGGTAGAACGTCATAACTGGTAAAATCATGGATTCGAAAATAAAAAAAAATTAAAATAAGAAAATAAAAATTCAAAAAAAAAAAAATATTCACAAAAAAAAATCAACAAAAAATTTAAAAATTGAATTTAAGCATACGGCGGTCGCCGTAGCCGAATGGGTTGATGCGTGACTACCATTCGGAATTCAGAGAGTTCAATGTATAGCCAAGACGCAGTTCTTTCGTGCAATCTTTTTCCACGGTATATTGGTTGAGTCACAAAATCACCGTTAAACATCAAAATAGACGAAAACGTACGATTCAAACTGCAAGCGCAAGAAGTGCGTTATTACTATTCGGGAGTGCGTAGGTTTGAATCTCCGTGCATGAAATAGCAAAATTATAGAAAAAGTTTTTTTCCCAATATCAGTCCTTCCTCGACAGGCAATGGCAAATCTGCGAGTGTATTTCTACCATGAAACAGCTTACTTACTTACTTAGGTGGCCATAACAACCCGTTACCGAGTTACGGCCGACCTCAGCTGCTCATGAAAAATATCTGCCGTTCGGAGTCGGCTTGAAACTGTAGGTCCCTCCATTTGAGAAACACAACAAGGCGCACACCACAAGGAGGAGAAGCTCGGCCAAACACCCAAAAAGGGTGTACGCGCTGATTATATATATGTATATACATATATATAGGGTGGGCCATATAGCCTTTGCTTTTCGAACCACCTATTTTTTTGAGAATGGTAACACAAATGACATGTCAAATGTGTTCATAATTTACTTAAAGGTTTGACATTTACGAAATGGGACGCTATACGCTTGAACAAAATTGGGAAATATTGAAAACCTATTTCCAAAGTGGTGAGTCTTCTTCTTCTTTTCTGATGAAGCTTATTTTCACATCGGTGGCTACGTCAATTAGCAAAATTGTCGGATTTGGGGCTCAGAAAATCCACACGTTACTGTAGAGAAGCAAATGCATCCACAATCGAGTCACTGTTTGGTGCGGTTTTTGGTCTGGCGGCATCATCGGGTCATTTTTTTTCGAAAATGAGCGAGGAGCCGCGGTTACAGTAAATGGAGAGCGTTACCGTGACAAGCTCAACGAGTTGTTTCCAAAAATTGAAGAGGATGACATGGACGACATTTGGTTTTAACAGGACTGTGCAACTTGTCACATTGCCAAAGTTACACTCGAACTTTTGGCTACCGTTCTAGAATTCCGATATCAATTGGCCGCCTCGGAGCTGTGATTTAAGCCCGTTGGACTATTTTTTGTGGGGAGCCGTTAAGGACAAATGCTATGCGAGCCATCCAGAGACGATTGATGCTTTAAAACACGAAATCGAAGTTGCCATTCATGAAAGTGGAGCCCAAACAATCGAAAATGTGCTTAAAAATTGGGTTGATGGAATGGCCTACTGTAAAGCCAGTCGTGGCAGTCATTTGAACGATATTATTTTTCATTCATAAATGACAATGTTCAATCTTCAAAATAAAAAAAATTGATTAGTTTTTTTTTTTATAGCTGATTCAAAAAGCAAATTTTACATGGCCCACTCTATATATATGTGTATATAAGCAATAATATATATTTTCATTTTCAATGAGATACAGTTACTAGATTTTGCCATGAATTTTATTTCTGATGGTCATTTCTACATACTTTAAAAAAATTTGTTTTTTTTTGTTTTGGGTTGGACCGTTCTTCCAGCAACCGAGCGATATGTAGCTGTGATGTAATGGTATGTGTGAGATTGCTGCTGGCAGCAAAGCAACAGTTGTTGAACAGATATATTTGTTTTTTTTTTATTAAATTAATGAATAGCGTAAAATACTAGCAATTTTAGTTGGTTACTGAAATCCATAAGCAACCAACTATATTATATAAATAAATAAGTTTAAGTAAATATAATATATGTATATACAGTGTACGCTCTGCTAACGGACACCGCTCTTAAGCGGACACCTGCCAAAAGCGGGCACTTTTTCAGTGCATATCACAAATCCTTAAGAATTTCTGTACATGTTTCTTATAAGCGTCCGTCTCAGTCAGGTGTCCGCTTAAGAGAGCGAGAGCGAGAGAAAGTACACTGTGTATATATTTTTGTAATTTTAAGTAAATACAAATTTTTTTCGCTTATTTTTCTGAATTTGTTTAAAATGCTTGTTTGTGAATTGCTGCAAAAATTGTGTTTAAGAAAAAGACTTTGTAAATAAATAAAAACTTTAAGTAGTTGATTTTAAATAAAATTATTTTAGGCGTATCAAAACCACAGCCGTTATTACATATGTATGTGTGTATGTAGCATACGATTATGCGCTACTTGTAGTGTTAAAATATTTATTGTACTTAAGTATATTTTGTGACGTCACATGAGAAAGCAAAACATATACATATGTATATGCGCACTGTGGATCAAACATTAGTTTTCTCTTGACTAAAATGTGGTTTGTTAATTAGTGTATTTTAATAATTATTTTACTAGTTGTATGCCAGTGTAAAAGTGGAAAATAGTGAACTTTTTAATTTTAATAAGTAACTAAATATATATATGGATGCATGTAGATATTAGATACTTTTGTACATAGCAAAAATTGTTAATTTAATTTGTAGTTTAATTTTGATACAAAGTTAAATATTAAATATATTTGTAAATAATTAGCAAATAACCAAATGTAAATAAAACTTAAATATATCCAATGTACTTGTATAACTAAAGTGAGTGTGTGTCTTTTCAATACTTTTTCGCGCATAATGTAATTGTAATATGATATGTAAACTAATGTGCCGTTATAACGAGGGACTAGGAGTCATGGAGTGACGCTTCGTCGCGGTATACACCAGTAGTCCCAGCCCAATCTACTCACAGTGCTTTCAATGCACATATTTAACACGCATCCATCACTGACGGAAAAATTCAAATTTAGGAAAAAAAACGGAAAAGTGAGTTAAAAGTCTGTACATACACATACAGAAAATCAAACAAAATGCATTGATAAATAAATACAAAATAAAATAAACGTATTCTCTGTGCTTCACATTTATTCACACAATATGAAGCGCTGTTGTGCAAAAAAGTACCGGGGATAATACAATAAAACGCAAAATAATTGTATAATCATACTTTTTTTTGGATTTCAGCACTGATTAGTCCAGTCATCAAAGCACCTTTTAAACGCATTTGAAGAGATCTTCTTCAGCTCCTTCAGCGAATTCTCCTTAATGATCTCTATCGACTCAAAGCGACGTCCGCGGAGTGGCAATTTAAGTTTTGGAAAAAGGAAAAGTCACAGGGGGCTAAATCCGGCGAATACGGTGGTTGTTCATTGACATTTGTCGAGTTTTTGGTCAAAAAAGTGTTCACAATATGAGCCTTGTGAGACGATGGTGCAAGATCTTTGAGTTTTTTTCCACAAATTGTGCCGTTTCCTACGAAAATTCTCTCTCAAACGTCGCATAATTTCTAAATAATATTCTTTATTTACCGTAGAACCATTTGGAATGAATTCCGAGTGCACAACACCAGGATATCCAAATAAAACGAGTAGCATGACTTTCACTTTTGACCGACTTTGACGTGGTTTTTGGGTTTCGACTCATGTGAATAGCGCCATTCAGCCGCCTGCTGACTGGTTTGCTTGTCAGACTCATATTACCAAGTCTCATTACCAGTTATGATGCGCTGGATAAACGTTGGGTCCGAATTCACTTGCTCAAGCATGTCTTCAGCCACTTTCTTCCGATGGAGTTTTTGAAAGAAATTCAACCCTCTTGGAACGAGTCGAGCAGCCACGCGTCTCATGCCCAATCGATGGTGTAAAATATTGCGAATTGATTCGTAAGACACGCTTAGGTCACGAGCTACTTCCTTCAAATCTAAATGATGATTTTCCAGCACCATTTCCTTGACTTTGTCGACGTTTCCATCCGTCCATGGGTCCAGGGACGGCACCAGATTGGAGCAAATCTTCCACGACTTCTCGGCTCTCTGCAAAAGCCTTATACCACTCGTAGACCCATGTTTTTACTAAAGCACACTTGCCATAAACTTTCTGCAACATTTTCAACGATTCGGCACAGGATATCCCGTTCAAAACACAAAATTTAAGACAAATTATTTGTTCGATATTTTTAGCCATAGTGAAAATCGCAGCGCACACCTGCGGTTGACTGATACAATTAAATGCCAAAAACAAGCTAATTGACAGATCACGCTCAAACTTTGCGACACTATAGCGGACAGTTGTACCAACATTCCATTAAAAAAAAATGTATACATATGTGTAACGCGCGTTTTTTAAATGAACAATTCTCGAACTTTTTTTTTGACAGAATGTATCCCGTATGTCAAATTGTCTAGTAGTAGACCATCGCCGCCACAGTATTACAATGAAGATAGCAAAATATATGCTGGGTGACAATCGCCACCTCTGCATCACATTGTAGATGGTAAAATACGGATGCGGCACCCATTGTGCACATAGCTTTTTGAAACCCAATACTTCAGTGAAAATATTGCTTACATTGCCCAATAAGATGCCTAGGGCTTCTACTAAATCTCTTTCAGTCTCTCGACAATTCTCCAATACGATACGTGGTATTTTTTCTACGATTTCTGGTGTTGTTGCTGGTTTTGGACGTCCTTGACGTGGATCTTCGTCGTTTAAATTCAGCAACCCATCTTTCTACTGTCCTAATTGATGGTGAAACGTCCTTATGCGGCCTTTCAATATTCGTTCATGAATTTCCTTTGCTTTTCAACTTGCCAAAAATTAAAATTCAATCATTGTACGGTACTTGATTTTTTCCATTTAGAAAATACTGTGACACGTCGATATTAAATGGCTTGTAAATAAAGAATGAATTGACGGATTGAAATGAAACCTCACATGCGTCCATATGAAGAGTGTACCAATACTAGGTTGCCCATATTCGACGGACCCGACGGATTTCGATGACTCTTTGGGTCCATTCCAATCGACGAGGCTTGTCCGCAGGCAACAATCTTTGCGTTAATTGAATCTTATACGTTAATTGGCGACGTCTCAACACTGGCCCGTACAAGAGCAATATTCTCATCCGATCGCCTTAATTGATTTTGATTTGGACTCTTTGGATTAGAAAGAGCATCACCAGTCGAAAACCTTTCGTACAAACGTTTAATGGTGTTCTTAGAAGGCGCACTTTTCACATTATTTAATTTTTTTATACGCACGTTGAGTTTTCACAATTGACTTCTTTTGTTCAATGTAAATTTCAACAATTTGGGAGCGCTCGCGTGGCGTGTACTGTTCCATGGTGAAAATCTGCTTGGACTGACGCTTCCAACGCGGTATGTCATTAAGCGATCTGACGTCTCTGTCAAAAGATATAGGGTTGCCAGATGGGTCCGTCGAATATAGGCAACCCTGTGTTCCAAAAAAAAGTTTAGGCTAGTAGCAAAACCCTCACTTATTGAACACCCTAACTTTTAATTTTTATTATTTTAATTTTTGTCTATTTTTTATTTTACACGAATCTACAGATGAACCAATTTTCATTCTTCATCTAATTTCGGGACAGTCCCGGAATATCGAGATCCCGAAAAAACCTGGATCAGTAAAATTCCGAAAATTTATATCTTTATGAATTAATCATATTTTATCTTTTTTACATATTATATATTTTATTCGAGGCAGTCCCGGAATATCGATATCTCGAAAAACGCGGGATCAGTAAAATCCCGAAACTTTATATCCTTACGAATAAGTCATATTTCATCTTTGTAGCCTATATTTTTGGTTCACCAAACACAAAATGGTCAAAGAACTCTTTTTGAAGCCCGATGTTAGCTTTAAATAACGGTATACAGGGTTTGATTGAAAAGTAATGAGCCTTATTTTTTTTAAGCAGTTTTATTAAACTTTTCGGTTTATACAACTAATATTCTTCAAAATAGGACCCTTGAGCGTCAATACACCGCTGGTAGCGGTCCTTCCACTACAGGAAACATTTTTTAAACTCATCCGCCGGAATCGCGTCCAATTCGGCTGTCACAGTCACAGGGGCGAACCCGGGCGACGCGGTTTTTCAGCCGAAGGAGCACTTCTTTGTAAAATGTAAGCCTCCTTGAGTAGCCCAATGGTTTCGGTTGCTCCAACGATCGCTGCATTTTCGCCACTGCAACATCCTAATATACTTTTAAAACAACTTTCACGCGCGGAGCGATGTTGACTGCACCGCTGTTGCCAGCGAACTGGGGCCGGTTTCTAGTGGAAGGGGAAGGTCCAACGATCATTTTCCCCCACCAGCCGATTCGATTCATCGCTTGGCAGACGCTCCGCGCGGGAAGGCTTATTACTTTTCAATCAAACCCTGTAGTAAGACCCCAACACACCCGTTAAGATCTAAACGGACGAATCTAAAATGGATACCAATGTCGGATCAGGGTTATATTGTAAAGAGCTTTTTATCAGTGAACCCTTTAAACTACCGGATCCCTGTTGTGTTTTTCAAGCTATTCATGAAGCCTCAAGCATTCTATCAGACAGCTAAGCTGCTCTACGGGCTCTGGATGCATTCCAAATAACATCAATGAGTGTCTTACATTGTCGCCAATCTCTTAATGAGATGGCTAAACAGTATCGTATTATCTTATGCTGAATTCCAGAACACAGAGATATATCAAGGAAGTAGGGATGTAGGGCTGACCAACTTGCAAGAGAAGGTATCTGTTTGCCAAACATAAATAATTTCATGGGGGTACCTCTCGTAATTTGTAAGCTTCTTGTTATGGGCGCACTAATGCATTCTGTAAATCAAATATGGATTAATGCCAATACCTGTGAATTTGCTAGGCAAACATGGCCAAGGCTAAAATGGACAATCTATACACTCTACGCTTTGTCCAAAGCTTAGGATGGTTCAATCTGGAAAGGGAAATGTAGCTCAACCCCTGCGGCTCTCAACGAACCCATTTCGTAGGCTAAGTGGCATAGTGCGATGCGGCTGCCAAAGCTACCTACCTAAGATCCCATTGTACACATCGTGGGATATGGCGCACTAAAGCTTTCGGTAGTACAATAGCTTTATGAAAATATTTATAATATTTTATTTGACCTAATAATAGCAAAAAAAAAAATTAAAAAACTTAAATAATTTTATCATTTATTTTATTTTATCATATGCAGTACACCTGTGCATTGTACAATATCAAAAGTAAAAACTCTCTTCTTCTTCCTATTTTTTGAAAGGCACCATTTATATGAGTTTGACAGGCACCTAAGTGTGTGATGGCGTGAGTGATTGGTCTTTTTGCCTAAGCGTATTGACGGGTTTGCTATGACGAATTAGAATTTTTATGGTAACATTAAAAAAAACAGAAAATCTAAAAAAAAATACAAAATAATATCTTTGACTTGGAAAATTTACAATAACAAATATTTTTAATACAGGGTGGCGCACGAATCGTGCTACAAAAACAAAACGTAATAACTTTTTTTCTGTGTGAGTAATCGGCTTTTTTTTTTTATTTTGCAGATTAGTATTTAGATTTACAAAAAATGGAGGCTTGGGATACCGAAAAGAGGATTTGGATAGTGCAGCGGTACCATGCTTTGCAGTCCATAATTTCCGTCCAAAGGGAATTTAGGCGGGAGTTTGGCGGCACTCCCCCGAGCAGATGGATCATTATGAGGCTGGTGAACATGTTTGCTGAATCTGGAAGCATCGCATGCAGACCGTACCATCGAGATCCCCATGTTCGGGTCGAAGCCACAATCGCGGCTGTAGCATCGTCAATTCAGGCAAATCCAAGAGTTTCGACTCGTAACTTGTCGGCGCAAATTGGAGTTAGCAGACGGTCATTGCAGCGGATAGTTCATGATGACTTAAACTTGTTTCCGTACAAAGTTCAAATCACAAGCAAATTAAACCCTCTGGATTTGCCTATTCGCCTGGAATTTTGCCAAAAAATTATTGAAATGGCCGAAGAAGACAACAACTTCATAAATTGCTTGTTTATGTCTGATGAGGCCCATTTTGATCTAAACGGCAATGTAAACAAGCAAAATTGCTGTATATGGAGTCAATCAAATCCGCAAATACTCCATGAGATGGAACTGCACCCAGAACGAGTCACAGTGTGGTGCGCAGTTTCATCAAGGTGCATTGTCGGGCCATACTTCTTCGAAGAAAACGGTGTAACAGCGACTGTAAATGGGGACCGTTATTTAAACATGTTGAAGGAGTTTTTTTATCCAGAACTGCGGCGAAGACGTATCCCTTTTAACAGCATTTGGTTCCAGCAAGATGGAGCAACTGCACATATAGCCAGACCGATTATGGAGGAGCTCCAACGAAAATTTAGAAATAAATTGATATCCAGAAATTCCACTTTCCGCTGGCCCCCAAGGTCACCCGACCTCACTGCACCAGATTTTTTGTATGGGGTTATCTCAAACAAGAGGTGTATAAAGCAAAACCAAGTAATTTGACTGAATTGAAGCAGTCCATCACAACAATAATTGAGGCGATCCCGACTTCAACCCTTCAGTGCGCAATGAACAATTTTCTCATCAGGTGTCGCATATGCATATACAATAAAAAAACAAAAAGTTAAATACATTGATTAGAAAAAAAGTTATTACGTTTTGTTTTTGTAGCACGATTCGTGCGCCACCCTGTATATTTCTTAGCTTTAATAATACTTTTTATTGAGAAATATCTGAATTTGTACGTACTCTTTAAGACTTTTTGAAACGATTTTGTATGAAATGTAATCATGTTTTATGCAACCAAGTTATAGCCGAGACAGGGGGCGCCTTTAATTGGGATTACCGGCGCAGTTAATTCTGGTTAATTTTAATTTGACAGGTGGTTGTTACGCGGACTAGTGAACAGCTGATTTGCTTATTGCATAGTTTCGTCAGTAAAAGATGGACCGCAGGCAACAAATACGGGTATTAGCTGCCTTAAAACTAAGAATTTAAGAATTTATTAAAAAAAAAATCTTAAATTGCAATTTCTCAAACTGCGCCGAAATATCAAAACAATGAATGTAATTTCGAACGTGTTAGTGTAAACTAGCATTGCATCCGAACTTTCTTGTATTTCGCTTTAAAAGTTTCATTCGCAGATATTAACTGTCATTTTTCGGCAATGTTGCCATCGAAATTTCTCCTAATCCGCTTAAATTATGAGAATTAAGTGTAGTTGACAATTCGCACTAGTTGCGCTTAATTCCTGAGATAATTCCAAGCCAAGTCGTTAATTCCGATTAATGCCACCATCGGTCTAAGCTATTACATAAAAGCGCGTTTTGGAATCAGCTGATCTCAGCTGTGGGCATTTTTGGACAACCAGCTGAGAGTGTTTTTACTTATGGATCTGTACAATTCACCTGTGCTTTTCTTTTATTTATAACTCCAACCATCTGGTAAATCATAGTATGGGGTATCTGTCCCCATTGCATTTGCCCAGAAATCGTTTAGCTCACAACAGAACGTATAGCCACGAGCTGCGTGCGCACCGAAGTCCGATATCGTTTCTAAGTTGTACTTATCACAAACATTCGTGCAAAATTCCACTTCACTGCCAACGGTGGCGAATGGATTATTCAGCGTCAAAATGACCAGATCAACGGCCAAATCGGGATGCATCAGCACCTTGTAGTACCATTTTGGTGCAGGAAGCAGTTTATTGCTATCTAAATAAATCGCTGTCAAGTCACCGCTGTCATCAGGTAGCTCCAGCTGACCCAAAGTGCTAGTGAAGGTCAATAGATCGGAACTAAATGCGGTAGCCATCTTACGCACCGCATTCTCTACGCGTAACCAATTGCCGGCGTTCACCGCCTGCCATTCGGGTGCACAATTCACATAGAAATAGCTGGCCAATTGTTCGTAGCTGAAAATGAAATCGGCATCTGGTGCAAGATGGCCACGAGCCAGGAAGCTGGTGGTGTTCAAATAAGATTGGTCGCTGCCGAAATAGGTTTCGAAGCGCGTACGCTGATTTTTAACCAGGTAATAATTGTTTATGGCTGCTGTGGTGAAGCCCATGCCGTCGGCACGGAAAGAACGGCGCGTGCTATCGATCACTTTGACTAAATGCAAGCATAAAAGAAATATTGATTTAAATTTTTAGATTTTTTGACTATTAGAATTATTGCATACACATCGCTCATTTACTTCAATAGAGTCATAATCAAATGCCAAAATGACCACGAGCAATTTTTTATGTTGCGTAAAAAAATCGTGCCGATATCTTTTAACAGCACCTCATTAGATGCAAATAAGTATTTACTTTTACACAAAGCAGGAGGCAGAGTAAATTGAGAAATTTAAAGCCGCTTTTTCGATTTTTTTTTTTTTTTTTAATTATAGCCACTATTTTGAAGTAAGTGAGTGAGTCTTTCAATTTACATTCAAGTGCCCGGCCGTTCAGGAGATTACGCGCGTAAACCGTTTGATGTGCGTCGGTGTTGTAACAAATAGAAAACAGGCTCTGGAAATCATTATTCACTTGGAAGCCTACTTCGTAAAATACTCCGGAGCCACTTCCACATGAGTTTTCTGTTACCAGCAAATCGGCAGCGGGTTCGTGTGTGCAATTGAGATCCTGAAATGCGAATTTCTGCGCTGTTTCTTCGTAGTAAAAAGCATCACCACCCAGGCACCTTAGCGTGGCTGTCTGTTGTTTTAGGGGAACAATTTTGTTTTTGTTGCCGGCACAATGTAGCGTAATCTCTTCATCTTCAGAAAAGCTGGTCACCACATTGGTGGGTCGTAGTAGACTTCCATTCGCCACAATAACCGGCTGCGGGCTTGCCAAACCCGTTGGTAGAGTAATTTCGCAGGGGTCAGCTTAAAGGTGGAATAGTGAGGGAGAAGAAATAATTAGTAAGTTATGTTTTATTTTTACTTTTATTTTAATTTAAATTTTTGTTGAAATAAGAAAACTGATCGATATCTCGTAAAGTGTCGATCAAACAATCTAAAGTTTATGTTCATTGTCATCGTGACATTTCACGCTAAAAAAAATTCGTTTGTGTTTTTGTTAGTTCCAACAAAGAGAATTTTCGGTATATTTTACAGTTTTTCTTTGATAAAGGCGGATAGGCCAGCCAGGCCGCATATGAATGGCGTTTATGATGCCGATACTGAAACACCTTATTACGTGCAATTTTGGTTTCGTCTATTCCGTTCAGGCATTTTTGATGTTGAAGAAAATGTCTATGAAATCACAGAAATAATCGAAGTTGACCGTCATGTTAGTAGTCGTAGCATCACCCAGGAACTACCATGAAACTGTTTTAAGCCATTTGCGCAAACATTTTACGCAAGATAAGAAATAGCAGCTTTATCAGTAATAGTCCGGGAGCCAGGGGTCGATTTCGGATTGCGTGTTTATATCGTTAAATTCTTGACTATACTTGTGATTTAGCTTTCATAAATAACGAAAGTGAACGTCAGCTGGCCGCGGTGGGTGTGACTGTGGGAGGGTACGAAACGTGTCGAAAAAAAATTTCTACCAATTCATTTTATACCGCCTGAAATTTTTTTCATGTATTGTTGACATTTCGTAGAATAAAAAAAGTAGGCAGCTGCGTCGTAGAGGCGGGAAAATACGTCAGCTGAACGCAATGATACATTCTTGCTTCGTCTGACGGTCTTCCCACTGCTATAAACGCAGCTGACCATCATTATTATATTTTCATATGTGTCCAAAATTATGTAAAAAATTTCAATCGGAATAAGTAGTTTTACTTTTTAATTTATTTTACAAGTTCGCCTGTTCAGTTGACGTATTTTCCCCCCTCTACGGCGCAGCTGACTATTTTTTTTCTTCTACTAAATGTCAACAATGCACAAAAAAAATTTCTGCCGTTATAAAATGAGTTGGTAGAAATTTTTTTCGACACGTTTCGCACCATCCCACGCACGTACCCACCGCAACTGAACCAGCTGACGGTTGGTTTCGTCATTCATTGGATGGCGTCTGCCTTCAGTACCTATTAAAATCAGTCGGTCAAAATGACCCCTGGCTCCCGGACTATAACAGGTATGCCTGGGATACAGTAACCAGGGATATATGAGTAGTTACTCATTCGAGGTCGATAAGTGCTTAGCCTAAAAAGATGAGCGAATTTATTGGGACGAAATTTTCAACTTATTGAAGGGTGAGAAGTAGCTTCCAAAGGAAAGGAAAGGTTGAGTTAGGTTAGCCTGGTTGTCATTAAGCCACGCATAGACCTTTTGGTCCCTAGCGATGCCTGATGGAGACCGACCTCTATGAATACTGAAAGTAGACATCATGTAGGATGTCAACGCTTTTGGCGAATCTAAGCAGAGCTGGGAGATCCGCTTTTGAAACGTCTTCCAGACCCTCAAACAGTGGGGCTCCCAGGCATTTTAAACGCGTTTTTAATAATGCCGGACAAACGCATAGATTATAACCTGTCAGCATACCTATGATAGTTCTGCAGTCCATTCGCGAGAGCGTAAGTACAAATTGAGTCAGTTTTTTGTCGTTAGATCTACACATAACTTTTGCTGTTTTGCATGGGGTCAGATTGGTTAACCTAGCTTCCACTCGCTTTTCCGTGTAGTCGTCCATTTCACTGTATTTTCCCATAATGCCTTTGTGACCAGGTACCCAATAAATAGGCAGCCTTCTGTTTGCGGTTAGCCTTTCTATGGCTTCCCTGCTCCTTTGAACATTTTAGGTCTTAATACAATACGAGGTGTGTTCAAAAAGTATCGCGAATTTCGAATTTTTCAAGGTCAGGTATATTCGAATTTCAATTTTTTTGTAGCGATATATTGGTACTCATGTCTCTCACTCATGCCGACGAGTTCGGCTATTTTGAATGTTCAGTTAATTGTTGACAGCTGCTTTGCTTGCACGTGTTTCGGCTCGTCTTCGATTTTTACCTATTCAAAAAGATGGATTAAAGAACCTGTATCAATTCTTGTGTGAAAAACGAAATTAAGTGCGCGGATGCATTCCGAATGTTGACTGTGTCATACGGAGAAGCTACTTTGGACCAAAGCAACGTTTATCGGTGGTACAAAATGTTCTCAGAAGGCCGAGAAGATGTGAACGACGAAAAGCGTGCTGGACGCCCGAGCACTTCAACAACAGACGAAAAAATTGATGAAGTGAAGAAAATGGTATTGACCAATCGTCGAATCACCGTTAAAGAAGTTGATGAGGACCTAGACATATCGATTGGCTCGTGCCATTCGATTTTTTTCAATGATTTGGCCAAGGAAGTTACGAATTTTGCGATATGTTAATTTTAAAGATCGACAATTTTCATACTTTAATAATTTTCAATAATTTTAACGCGTTCTATCGCGTAAAATAGTTCATCTGTCTACTTGACAAACATCAAAGATGACATAAAAAACGGATACCGTCTAGGGATTATTGAAGAATTATTCTGCCAAGATATCGGCATCACTTTTGAAAACCCCTTTATTTAACAACGCACCAGTAACTAAGCAGCAAGAGCTTGGCTGGGAAGTTCTGTTAGTCTAAACATGGCATCAGGCGATTATCAACTCTTCAAACATTTTCAACATTTTCTTAACCTAAGAAGAGGTTTATGAAAAGTAGCTAGTCAAGGTGGGCAAGGACGTCTTCAATTGCCCGCAAAGTGGGCAAAATGAGTAAAATGACGCATATTTCATTTAAATTGGATAATTGTTACTATTTTAATTTGGTTGTCGAAATATAGCGAAGCAATACACTAAACTTTTTACTTGACCTATAAAAGCTATTACGCGCAGAAAATAATTGAAAAGTAACAGCTTATAAGAAAATGTTGCTAAATTTTATTGGCTATAAAATTTTCTCTATTGATTTATAAATAATATTTACTTCTCCCATTTGAATAAGGTTGAATGGTCTCAATTTAATCATTCATACACTCTTATAAACCCTGATTGTAAAAAATCCCTATTACCAACTTCCCTTTCCGAACACCAGATCACAACTTTCATACGTCTGAGACTCGGTGATACTAAACTAACACACGAACAGCTTCTCCTCGGCTCTCCTTCCCGGACTTGTCCGTTTTGTGGAGGGCATCTCTCAATCCAACACATCCTAGACCACTGTCCAATACTAACCGCCAAACGGACGACTGCATTTGGAACTATGGTACCATCCACTCTATTAAACATTGTTACCTTTGGCAATGTGATTAAAGTGTACAATTATATGAAATGATTAATTTATTAAATTGTACAGTTAGAAATAACTCATTTTGTAATCGTAATTAAGCACTGAAGGCCCTAGTAGCCAGTGTGCTAATTAAGTTAGGGTTATATTGTATATATCCCCTATAAATTATAATAATAAATATTTACTTCGAATCAGCTCTTTTTTTTAATTAACTGATTTTGATTTCCAATCGTAAGTACAATTTTTATAAACTACTCAAACCAGTTCAAAGCAATTTTTTATGTTCATATCCTTTCTCGATCGAACATCCACAGACAATTTGCGGCGAATTTAGCAACTCCAAACATTTTTAGTTTTAATAGCGCATTTTTTGTTTGCATCTTATCTAACAGATAGAACTCAATTCGTTCGTATACATAACATAAAATCTGATGCCATCAAAGTTACCTCAGGCGTACCTCAAGGTAGCCATCTTCGGCCACTATTGTTCTTAATGTTTGTTAATGACATTCCAGACGTTTTCGAGACATCACGTTGTCTGATGTATGCAGATGACCTGAAAATTTCCAGTCGGATAGGGGACGTAACTGACTGCATAAGGCTTCAAGAAGACTTAACAAGATTGGAAGCTTGGTGTAATAATACCTCTTAATGCTGGTACATGCCAGCACATGTCCTTCAGCAGACGCAAAGTTACGTTTGATTTTGATTCCAAGTTGGGCACTACCACCCTCAAAAAAAATTTATGAAAAGAAAGACTTTTTTTACATCGAAAATGTTGTTTTCTAAACATATATGTAGACTTTATGATCGCCAAGTCTAGATCTATGCCTGGCTTTGTAATAAGGAATTCAAGGGAGTTTCAGGTTATTTCTACGCTGAAGAATTTGTATTTTTCTCTTGTTAGAATATTGCAGCATTATTTGGGATCCATTTCATATGGGTTCATCTTTAAGAATTAAGAAGGTTCAGAAACGTTTCACTAGATCTGCTATTCATTCACTTCGTTGGCCTTGCAGTTTGCCTGCATATAAAAGTAGATGTTATTTGTTAGCATTGCCAACTTTAGAAATGAGGAGAAAAATTTCATCGGTAATGTTTATAAGAGACATACATAGTTACGAACCATAACAAATGTCACTTCTTGCTGGAGTTAATACATTTTAATTGTCCCACTCGTAATCTTAGACTCAGCAATGTGGTCCATTTACCGTATTACAAGACCAATTTTAGTCGAAAAGAACTGCTTGCACGTTGTATAAGGCAGTCTAGCCAATTTTGCAAAAATTTAGATATATTCTCTAACTCACGAGAGACTTTCAAATCAAAACTTAATCTGCAGATACACTTTTTGAATTGTGACAGATGTATCTCACAGTATTGTTTACCATATATTATATTTAAGCTTAGTATTAGTAATCTAAAAGGTGGTTAGATTTCAAGGGCCGATGTTGAATGTGAACCACACCTAAACGTCAACGACAACGTTGGACTTCTTTTTTTTGGTTATTTGAAAAAAAAGGTGTACGTCGATAAGCCAGCAAGAATTCAAGAGCTAAAGGATGAGATAATTCAGCACATTAACGGCATAGAACATCAATTATGCCTCAGCGTCATGCAAAATTTGGACCATCGGATGGAGGTGTGCCGCCGAGGCCGCTGCGGCTATTTGGCCGATATTTTGTTCCATACTTAATTGAGTCATACCAATATTATCATAATAAAGAGAAATAATAATAATTTCTTAAAAAAATTGCATTTTATTCAAAATCAACACCGGCCCTTTATTTGAGTTGTACTTTAATGGATGAAATAATGAATAAATAAATAAGTTAATTTTAAAGAATTTCGAGTAACTCTTTTAATGTACATGAAATATTAAAATATTTTGAAATAAAGGGTTTTCCAATAACAGGTGTTATTTTGAATAGCCTGCTATTTCGGTAGATCTCACTTTTGAAGCTGGCATTTTTGATATTTGACAAGTAAAAACTACGTCATTAAGAAAAATGGCACGAGACACGCTTAAACAACACATTAAAGTGATTAAAATTCACTATAAAAATGGGGAAAATTTGGCAGAGACGGTTCGTTAAACTCGAACATTTTTGGGTCATCGTGAAGCACCTTGTCGGGCCGCAATACAGAAATTGGTGAAAAAATCCGAGTTGTTGGGACAAGTTAGTGATTTGAAGAATAAAACCCGTGCACGACGCTCAAGAAGAAGAAAACCCAGGTTTGTTTATTCCTCGTCGTTGTTTGGTATGAGGCATTCCACAAACGTCATTACACCGTATTTTGCATAAAGATTTGGGTCTTAAGGCTTACAAAGTCCAGTTAACACAAGAACTCAAGCCGGCCGATCATCAACAACGTCGTGTCTTTGCTGATTGGGTCATTGAAATGCATGAAAATGATCCGGAGTTCCATCGAAAAATCATCTTGAGTGATGAGTCCCATTTCCACCTCGGTTGCTTCGTCAACAAGCAAAATTGTCGGATCTGGGGCTCAGAAAATCCAAGAGTTATTGTTCAAAAGCCTCTCTATCCTCAACGTCTGACTGTTTAGTGCGGTTTATAGTCCGGCGGAGTTATTGGATCTTGAAATTGAAATTTGAAAAGGTCGAGCCAAGGAGCACCAGGAGATTTGGTGGCTCCTAAAACACTCAGACTAAACAGCCCATTGTATTTAGAGCGGGGGTAGATAGTCGAAGAGGGAAGGAGAAAAGTATCAGAGAAAGAGATAGGAAAGAATAGAGACAGAGATAGAGATAGTTAGTCCTGTGAGAATTTTCCAGATTCTTTGGCAAATCTGTAAATATCCTCCAGTTTTAGAGAACGAATATTACTCATTCACACGACATCGGAACCCAAAACTCGTAGGCTTGCTCTAGCAAAGGCAGGACACTCACAGAGAAAGTTCACAGTGCTATCTGCCTCCTCCAAGCAGGACAGGCAAACCGTGTGCTCAATGATTCCAATGGTGGTCATATGCTGACCCCATGGGTTGTGTCTTGTAATAATATCGACCATCAACCGAACGCCTTTCTTTCCAAGTTTTAGTAGAAAGTTTGACAGTTTTCTGTTCGCGCTTGTCACAAAACACTTTGCAGTTCTGCAGCGTTCTAGACCGGACCATCGCTCTTTATGTAGATTGCCTACATAATCGTTGATCCAATTTATGATTCTTGCTGATACTGATACTGATTCCGATTATTGGCTCTGGCCCTTGTGGGAAAACCGCTGATTCGCCTTTGGGCAAATCGTCGGCAATTTCGTTTCCTTAAACACCGAAATGGCCCGGAACCCATATAAGTACAAGCCTGTTTTGTCCTGTGACAGAATTAAGCTTCTTCTTACATTCTTGAACAATCTTTGAGGTTTGCTTCGCGTTCTCCAGGGCCTTCAGTGCAGCCTGACTGTCACTGAAGACTCCAATCTGTTTCCCGCTCCATCTCCTCTCGATTATCCATTCGACTACTTTCAGGGTGGCAAAAAATTCTGTTTGGAAAACAGTTGCCATTTCCCCCATAGCATAGTGATACTTATTACTATCGTTTAAGTACCATCCGGCTCCAGACTCAGACCCTATTTCATTCTTGGACCCATCGGTACAGAAAATATCCGTCAAACCTCCCTGCATGCATTCTGGATTGCTCCATTGCGTGAGAAATCTGACATCAAATTTCCTTCCAAACGAAACTGTGGGTATCAGGTCATCTTTAGGTGCAAAAAACAGTGGATACTGCTCCGATAGCAACTTCAAGATTTCTCTTTGTCCCGAAGTTCCATATTGGACCTTACTTTTTCGAAAATGAATCTGGAGCAACAGTTACGGTGAATGGATTGCGCTATCGAGAGATGATTAACGATTTTTTATGGCCGGAATTGGATGGTATTGATTTGGCCAACGTTTATTTTCAACAAGACGGCGCTACGCACCACACAAGCAACGAAACCATTATTTGAATATCAAAATAACTCCTCTTATTGGAAAACCCGTTATTAAAATAAAAAAATAGTTAATTCTTTACCAAAAACACTGCTTACAGCCAGCAATAATTCCACTATCAGCCACAATTTAAACATTTCGCTTCAAAACAGTCGTTCAACCGATCGGAATGATAACTAGCTTGCTTGGTATAATTAAATTGTTTATATAGCGAACTCTAACGTTCAGCTGATAATTAACCCCCTAACCGTTAGGAGTGCATTATGGCATGCATAGCAAAAAAAGGTAAGGCAATTCGCCATACATAATTTTTTTTTTTTAAGTTTGTCTTAAATTATAATACATTTCGTGGGAGAATTTTTTGAAGGGTCCGAATGCCGTACTAAACTGAAAAGTGTGCATCTTCAGTGAAGTTAGGAGGCTGGCAGCATTCATGCCAGCTTATGTAGGCTAATAGTTAGACGCTTAAGGGATTTTAAAACTTAATTAAAAATTATTTTTTCTTTTTTTCTTTCTTTTTTTAAATGAATTCAAAATATCTCCAGATTATTGTGTCAAAATTTCAAGTCGATGGGCTCGAAATTAACGCATTTGTGAGTATTTGAGCGTCTGCTGCTGGAGGCCGGATTTCAATAGCTGCTCGACTTCAATGGTTTTTTTAGACTGTTTTTTTTGGAAGTCCGTGCTTGCCGTAACTCAAAATCTACTGGATTGAATGCTTTGAAATTTTGAACAGTATTTCAAGAACCTTTTTCAATAATTTATTAATGTACTAATCTTCTTCTTCTTCTTAATTGGCGCGAAAACCGCTTACGCTATTACACAATTAACTATTATTATTAACTATTTAACAGAGTTTAACGCGCCAGTCGTTTCTTTCTTGTACTAATCGGCACCAGTTGGACACACCAAGTAAAGCCAAGTCCTTCTCTATCTGATCTTTCCAACGCAGAAGAGGCCTACCTCTTCCTCTGTTGCCACCAGCTGGTACCGTATCGACTACTTTCAGAGCCTGAGCGTTTGTTTGCATTCGGACGACGTGACCCAGTCAACGAAACCGCTGGATTTTTATTCGCCGCACTATGTGGATAGCGCCATAAATCTCATACAGCTCATTGTTGTATCGTCTACGATACTCGCCGTCCCTAACGTGTAAATTTCCAAAAATCTTTCGCCGAATCTTTCTCTCAAACGTTCCAGCAGACGCCGAAAATCGGTTTTTTGGTTTCCAAGAAAAATTTAAAATCAAAATTAAAATCCTCCTAAAAATGTCTCGAAAAACATATTCTTTAACAAATGCATTTTGGTTTGTTTTTTGTTGCAGGTGATTTTATTGCGAGTTGTGAGGTATGCAGCAAAACAACTTTTTTTCGCGACGCCTCCAGCGATTCGCTGTCGCTCACTCATTTTTCAATATTTTACGATGAAATTTTCGAAAAATGTTGCTCGAATGTGTATTATATGAAAATTTACTGAATAAACTAAAACTAATAGGTCTATGGATAAGTTCGTGCGGTTTTACAACAGATGGCGTAACTTGATTATTATTCCATCGATCCACATTTCCAAACATTCATTGGAGAGCTACTGTCGTAAGGCACAAACGTCAGTATAAGTTTTTTATTTGAAGCGTAAACAACAATATTTTTACCACACTTGAAAATGTCGAATTTCGTGCCAAATAATGTGTTTTTGCGGGGAATTCTTCTTCATTATTTTAATATGAAGAAAAAAGCAGCCGAAAGTCATCGTATCTTGGTGGAAGTTTATGGTGAGCATGCTCTAGCTGAGCGAACGTGCCAGAAGTGGTTTGCACGCTTTAAAAGTGGTGATTTTGGCTTGGAAGACGAAGAACGCGAGGGTGCGCCGCCAAAGTTCATGGATACCGAATTGGAGGAATTGCTCGATCAAGATCCGGCTCAAACGCAAGAAGAGGTTGCAAAAACTTTGGGAGTTGATCAATCAACCATTTCCAAACGTTTAAAAGCCATGGGAATGATCCGAAATTCAAATTTCGAAAAAACCGCACGAACTTATTCATAGTCCTATATCTGTATCGTCATTACTATTCGGGAATACTTAAGTTCGAAACTCCGTACATGAACTTCAAATAATAGAAAAATCGTTTCTAATAGCAGTCGCCCCTCGCCAGGCAATGACTAACGTCCGAGTGTGTTTCTGCCACGAAAAAGCTCCTCTTAAAAAAATATCTGCCGTTCAGAGTTGGCTTTAAACTGTAGGTCCCTCCATCTGTAGAACAACATCAAGACGCACGCCACAAATGGGAGGAGGAGCTCGGTCAAACACCTAACAGAAGTGCACACACCAAATACTTATTTTTTGTTTATTTGTATCTGTATCGCAAAAAAAACAAAAAAGAATAAATTCTTAAAATCACTCCTTTTTTCATAAAAACCGTAAAACCTTACAAAAATATTGTATTTATTGGCATTGGAATAAGTTTCCGACCTCGTAAAAGAGGTTTCGCTGCAGATACTATGTATTTTAAAATTTTCAAAATGTACTGCTTGGTACGCCTACCTTAAGCTCCCCAAAGCAAAGCAAGAGTGTAACAAAAGTCCACATTTTGGGCCACTCTCCTTCCTCTGGGCTACATTACTTCAAATATATCCAAATGCCGTGTTTTTGAACAGATAAGCCGAGGCTATTCTAAATTCAGATTCAGTTTCAGCGCGTCAAAAAACTTCAGAAAAATTTAATCTAGTTCTTAGTTCGAAATTTGTGTCGGCCCGTGCTATACAAATCTTATTATTTCATATAAAAAAAAAACAGTTAACGGTTAGAGGATTAATACTAAAAAATAATGTGTTATACTTTTTAAAAAATACATAGACAAAATAATTATACAAGTTCCTTTTTTAATGCTTAAGCAACATTTTTTTTCATATGAGCTCGACTATGTTGCGTATACGCCCCGAAACACCTAAGCAAACAACAGAATAAAATAGAATGGCGCACTTGGTTTTTAGTTTATGTACTCTTCCACACATACTATATATGTGTGGGCACACATATATCTCACTAAAAAATAGTTAAAAAATGATTTTAAGCTAATTAAATTCAAACTCAATTGTAATTGTGTACCCGTTCGCAACAGCTATTAGCAAATACTGTAGAGAAAGTGTTTGACGTCTCATTTAAATATACCAGCTTTTTTTTATTTCTTTTTAACTCACATGCCAAATCACGAGTTTCCATTAATGGTGATGTTTTATGTTTTTTCGCCACAATGTAATGTAATGTAACGCTGGTAAATTAAAACAAAAAAAACAATATAGGAGTGGAACATTTTCTGCGTTACACACAAAGTTTTGCAATGCATTTCCGTGAATTTAGTCATAACTTGGATAAATGGAGCCTTGTATGTGGTACATAAACATATGACTGTACTGTAGTCCCAGTCGCTGTTTGAAGCCGCTCATTCGATTGGTTTATAATACACACTCATTTTTTCGACGCCAACAAAAAGTGACTTACAATGAGTGACTCAAGCAGCCTGGTGTAAAAAATTGTTTAATGAACTCTGGCGCGAAGCATTCAGAAATCTGGTGAAAATTGTGGCGGGGGACGTAGACGAATATATTAGACCGGGTCGGGTGCCAAACGTGAAGAAATATTTTGAGAAATCCACCTCTGTATTTAAAGCTTAAGTTGAGTGACTTTCACCACCACGAAAACCAAGATTTTTGATCCTTCTAAAAACCACCGAAATGATTTTTTTATTATAACTTCCTCATTTAATATCCGATTTTCAATTGCTTTTAACTTTGTTTGTCTATGATTTTAGCAAAACCGTTTAAAAAGCAAACTTTTAATGAGTTTTAATGTACTACTGTGGGCAAAAAGTAAGGTGAATTTATTTGTCAAACTTCGCGGGATTAAAATTTCGCTCTAGTTATTTTTTTCATGAGTTGGCAGCACTGTTTTTAACATCTGGGCCAACTTTAATGTGAATGTCATTATCAGTAATATATTTACGCTTGTGTTTACCAAACTACCAAGAGTGTATTTTTCGATTTTTACAATATCTGATTTGATTGAGCAGAGAAGTGCCATCAAATTTTGTTTGCAGAATGAAATTTCGGCTGCGGAAACGTTTAGCATGTTGCAGAAGGCATTTGGTGATTCGACCATGTCCCAGAAAAATGCAACTCTGGGTAACTGACCCAACTATAAGAAAACAACTTTAAAGCTCAGAAGCGCACTAGAACGAAATGCCACCTTGATCAAAAAGTACCAATGCCAAGTGACGCTCTAAGTCAGCTGATTTGAGTTCGGTTTTTTTTTGTTTTGCATCATTACGCGTGAATTTTTGACCAAGAACGAGACGAATACCATTCAACAGATATCGAATTCACCTGATATGGCTCCCTGCGATTTTTTTCTGTTTGATTGAGTAAAAAAACCACTAAGAAGCACGCGTTTGAGCAGACGAACGGAAGTAATGAAAAAATCGAAAACGGCTCTGATGGCTATACCGAAAATAGAGTTCTAGAAAATGTTTCAAGAACTGGATCAGACGATGGCATACGTGCGTAGCAGTTGATGAGGAGTACGGAGGCGGAGGCAATAATCACTTTTGAGGAATAAGTTTGTATTTTGAATTTTCTGAATATATACTGGGAACTTTTTGATCAAAGTGGCATAGAACGCCTGAAGACTGGCACTGGAATTTGAAAATGGAATGTCAAGTAACCAGGTTATAATAAAAAAACACCATTACGGCGGTTTTTAGAAGGCTAAAAAATATTTTGTTTTTTCATGATGGCGAAATGTATTTAATATAGGGATGAACTTTTTTGCCTTTTTAAAGCCAGTCTAGTGTAAAAGTCACAGGCGCGCATGTTTGAGTGAGCGAAGCGCTTCAAGGAGGCGCCAACGAAAGCGAAAAAGAATCCAAAACTCACTTAAAGGCAATGTTGATAGTTTGTTTTTCGATATCCGCTATATCGCGCATCGAAGATATGATTATGCCGCGTAGAGAGTAACTGGAAAATTCTATGTTGGCGTCCTTGAGCTAACGACAAGCCCATATGTGCCGTAGGCGACCCGAACTCGCTCAAAATAGTTGGATTTGTGCCGCTTAAACACAGCGGCTTATGACTTGTTCAGTGTGTAAGGGTTTTTGGTAAAAACGAGTGCAGAACAACGTTGCGACTTTTTCTTATTTCTCACTGAAACTCATCGTGGCGGCGTACAAAAGGGCAAGGAAACTGTAACCGCCGTGCTGAACGGCTTAACTTCGAAGAATTACGAAGGATGTGTCCAATCAGGGGAGCAGCGCGAACGGGCAAAGTTTTAGAGTCCTCTTTTGGTCTGAAGAACGATAATAAAATTTTATTCGTACCATAAATTGGTTATGTTGTTGTGCAATTAATGGAACTAAAATGCCACATCTCGTAAGTATTCAATTTGTACGGGGGCTCACCTTTAAACAGAAAATTAGAATATTTTTTTTTAATCTACAATTGTGCAAATAGTTGACGTATAGAGAGTTCATAAGAAAAAGATGTCAGTATGATAAACTATTTGTTTTTTTCCTTTTTTTTGTTGTTTTAACTAAAACAACAGCAAATTTAAATCATGGCTAAAATTCGATTCGGCCTAAATTGTGTACAATTACCAAATTTGTTTAAATTATTTTTTTTTATTGTGTTAAAATTTTTATTTTATTGTACTAAAACTGAATTAGCTAAAAAAACTGCATAACAAGAATCTTTCTGGAAATTCTAGTTAAAAACCGTGGAGCTGGAATAAAAAGTTTGTGGAGTTCTTCTAATTTTTGAAAATCTTTCAAATTTTGAAAATTGTTTTCTAATATATTTTTTACAAGATACTTAAAATGGAAATCTCATTTTTGCAAAAAAATATTAAAAAACGATATTGGGTTGGCAACTAAGTAACTGCGGATTTCACTCATAGATGGCCTTACTTGAATTTTTAGGTTTTCAGACGTAATACAAATGTAAAACACATTTTGTTATTTGATAGTTGGCAATTCAGCCGTCAATCAGTAAAAAAAGTTTTTATATAATGGAAAATCAAGAGAAACATTTTCGTCATATTTTGCTTTTTTTTATTTCCGCAAAGGGAAAACCGCATCGCAAACTCATAAAAAGTTATGTGCTATTTATAGCGACGTAGCCTTAAAAGAACGGCAGTGTCAAAATTGGTTTGCCAAATTTCGTTCTGGTGATTTTTCGCTCAAATAAGAAAAACGCTCTGATCGTCCAGTTGAAGTTGATGACGCCCTAATCAAGGCAATAATCGATTCGGATCGTCACAGTACAACACGTGAGATTGCAGAGAAGCTTCATGTATCACATACATGAAGCGAAAATCACTTAAAACAACTTGGCTATGTTCAAAAACTCGATACGTAGGTTCCTCACGAACTGAAAGAAACGCATTTAACGCAACGCATTAACAGCTGCGATTTGCTAAAGAAACGTAATGAAAATGAAGCATTTTTAAAACAACTGATAACTGGCGATGAAAAATGGGTTGTTTACAACAATATCAATCGAAAAAGATCGTGGACCAAGGCAGGTGATCCAACTCAAACAACATCAAAGGCTGATATTCATCAAGAGAAGATTTTGTTATGAGTTTGGTGGGATTACAAAGAAATTGTCTACTTTGAACTTTTAGCACCCAACCGAACGAACAATTTTGATGTCTACATTGAACAACTAACGAAATTAAACAATGCAGTTGAAGAAAAGCGGCCGCTGTAGTCGAATGGGTTAGTGCGTGACTACCATTCGGAATTCACAGAGAGAATGTGAGAACGGTGAAACACCAAAATTAAGAAAAAGATTTTTCTAATAGCGGTCACCCCTCGGCAGGCAATGGTAAACCTCCGAATGTATTTCTGCCATGAAAAAGCTCCTCATAAAAATATCTGCCGTTCGGAGTCGACTTGAAACTGTAGGTTCCTCCATTTGTGGAACAACATCAAGACGCACACCACAAATAGCAGGAGGAGCTCGGCCAAACACCCAAAAACGGTGTACGCGCCAATTATACATATATAGTTGAAGAAAAGCGGCTCGAATTGGCAAATCGAAAAAGTATGGTATTCCATCATGACAATGCAAGGCCACACACATCTTTGGCCACTCGGCAAAAATTATTGGAGCCTGATTGGGATATTTTGCCACATCCGCCATATAGTCCTAACCTTACACCATCTGATTACTTTTTGTTTCGATCTTAACAAAACTACTTGAATGGTAAAAATTTCAATAATAATGATGGTGCCAAATCGTACCTGATGCAGTTTTTTGCTAATAAAAACCAGAAATTTTATGAAAGAGGAATTATGAAGCTACCTGAAAAATGGCAAAAGATCATTGATCAAAATGGGCAATACATTACAGAATAAAGTTTTAGTTCCATGAAAAAATTGTCTTTTATTTTCTAAAAAAAAAAACCGCAATTACTTAGTTGTCAACCCAATATTTTTAATCTTATAAATATGATGAAAAGGTGTGATTTAAATGAAAAATAGCAAATTTAATTACCTTTAATTTGGTATATCACTCAGTTTGATCGGGTAAGGGAATATCCAGACATTAGAAATTTTAATTATATAACTTTTTTACCTATGCTCACTTCGGGTTGATTGGTTAGGTGGTGATATTTACATTTTTGATAACTACGGGTTTCTGTCTGTGGCATTTAAGCATCGATTTGAGAATCATGAAGCTTTTAATATTTTTTTCTCTTTTTGACATATGAGAGGAGCCATTGTGCAGTGGTTGAAGGCATGCCAGTCGCAGCTTATTCTATGCTGACCTTTGATAATATGTGCAAAATCATGCTCCAACTAAATCCGTAAACTCCTGAAATGTTTAGGCATGCATTTAGCGATGGCTTGGCGATTAAAAAAGGTGCCATCCTCAGCAGAACAACTTACAGAATAGCGAATGCTGCGCCATGTGCTTATTGTTTCACCCTAATTAACGAATACAGGATATTTGAGGACAACTTAAGAGTAAAATTAATTAGTTCTTATTTTGAACAAAATTTAATGCAACTTCACACATTTTTGACGTGATAACGTCTTACAATTCGATTTAACAGGCTGCACGCACGAAAAAATGTGTCGTTAGCTTGCTCATTAGTGTTACCTTGCTCATTGCCGTTACCTTGCTCATGTGTCGTTACCTTGCTCATTGCCGTTACCTTGAATGAACTGCAAGCGAAAGCGCGGAACGAACGACAAAGCAAACGAACGGCAACGTTCGACATCTTGCTCTCTCCTACTTAAGTGAGCGTATATGTGTATGTATATGCGCATATGTACATATATAAATTCACGTATTTGTATTTGCATATGCCTTCTTATTGATTTTTATTAATTTGATTTACTTGAAGAATTTAAAATAAAACCAAGTTTGTTAATAATACCTGTTGTTTTAATGTTATTATTATTTTTTGACGTGATAACGTCTTATAATTCTATGTAGCCGGCTGCACGCACCAAAAAATGCGTAGTTATCTTGCTCATGCGTCGTTACCTTGCTTGAACAGCATGTTATGTTATGTTATATGTTATGTTATGTTATGTTATGTTATGTTATGTTATGTTATGTTATGTTATGTTATGTTATGTTATGTTATGTTATGTTATGTTATGTTATGTTATGTTATGTTATGTTATGTTATGTTATGTTATGTTATGTTATGTTATGTTATGTTATGTTTTGTTATGTTATGTTATGTTAAAGTATATTATGTTATGTTAATGTTAACTCATTCTCTATATCCATACAAAATATCTATCAAACAAATAAAATTAAAATTTTCTTTTGAAAAATGCAACCATTCAATCAGTATTTTCTTATGACGTTATCACGTTAAACTATCGTCAGTAAACCGACTTTACAGACAACCTCTTTTTACACAACATTAACTTATTATCAATCTATAAGATCTTGCAATACAATTTCCATTAGCTACAATAACCTCCTCGAACCCAGTCCGGGAACGATTGCATGCCCGAATCAAATGCTCCTTATTCAATACACTATAATGGTATTAACTACAGCCTTCAGGGAAAAAATGTGAGGACACTCATTTCTTTCACGCTCAACTACGCCCTATATGTAGTAAGTTTGGTGTTATGTGGTCATGGACATTTTCAGCCACTCAATCTTGTACCGGCAAGGCTTTATGTGACGCAGCAGAATATTATTAAAGATGTATGCAGATCGGACAGCTTTTTTACATTGTACAACAGATTCTACATCGTCGCCTGATACTTCTAGGTGTGATTTACACATATAGTGACTATGGGTATGGTCAACAATGCATTATAATGCGCAACATACCATTTCAGAGTGAGCAGTGCGTTCAAAAATGCAAATATGGCAGTACTGCAAATGCAACGCATTCTTAAACGTCATTTTTGTATCAAAAGTCGTGCATTATTTGCAGCAAAAATTTTCACACTGCCAATAAATACGCTAGTACAATGTCTGATGAAAAGTGGGTATTTAATTATTTATTTTAGCTTTTAATACAAAAATTGATGAAAAATACGATATTTAAACTTTATATTATTATACTTTTCTTGGTTTTAGTGATTACTTTAGTACATCGGAGATAAAATTACTGCTCAGAGTCCGACTGAGCATGGAGAACGAGTTCACATCGGGAAGTAGGAAAAAGAGCGTGCTCTGGGCTAAGGTCGTAGATGAAGTAAAAAAAGTTAATAAAGATTTAAAAATAGATAGAAACATCGCCCAGCGAAAATTTTCTAATTTACTCATCGCATATAAGCGAATAAAAAAAAGATATTAAACTTTTGATATTAAACTTTTGACAAGATATGTCCTTCTTTTAAGCTTTACACGGTTTTTGAAGTGAAAACTTCTTTAGAATCGTTGGGAGTGATTTGAGAAAAAGTGAAACGAAAAAGCGACCCTCTTGGCTACGAAGTAGGGGTGGGACTATTCGAATAAAAATTATTCGAATAATAAAATCTTTTATTCGAGAGGTATTCGTAATTCGAATAATATTTATTCGAATTTTTTATTCGTTTATTCGAATAATGCTATTCGAATACCTCACTATTCGAATACCTCACTATTCGAATACCTCACTATTCGAATACCTTACTATTCGAATACCTTACTATTCGAATACATCACTATTCGAATACTTCACTATTCGAATATTTTTGGTAAATATTTATTTAGATTAGCGGACTACTAATCGGTTTATGTACAAGTGCATGCACCATGAGAAGGGCCAATGTAATTTTTATATTTTTAAAAGCATTTTCTCCCTGATATAAATGAATATATAGTGAGGTATTCGAATAGTAAACTAGTAAACTATTCGAATAGTGAGGTATTCGAATAGTAAGGTATTCGAATAATGAACTATTCGAATTATTTGAAACGAATAGTATTATTCGTTTTATTCAAAGTTATTTAGTTACGAAGCGTTATATTATATGTTGATATAAACGTAGCGACGAACTAAATAACTTTTAGGCCAGCGCCGACAGCATGGCGCGGTAGCCGAGCGACTAGCAATGTGAGCTTCCGATCCAAAATCCTTGGTTCGAATCACAAGAAAAAAATTTTTTTTATACAGTTATTTTATTTTATTTTATGATATGTTTATGAGGAGCTTTTTTTCATGGCAGAAATACACTCGGTGTTTTGCCATTGCCTGCTGAGGGGTGAGCGCTATTAGAAAAATAGTTTTCCTTAATTTTGGTGTTTTCACCGAGATTCGAACTGACGTTCTCTCTGTGAATTCTGAATAGTAGTCACGCACCAACCCATTCGGCTACGGCGTTTGTTTAATTTTACTGATGCAAAAATGAGGAAAAATATATGAATAAAGTTTGCTTACTGTTTACACATTTTCCAAAGGAGACGGAGAACCAAAACAAAAGTCGATTTTCAAACAAATACGAGTGCATATGTGTAATTGTTTTAGAGTTTCGGTCACGCCCCAGCAAAACCTGCGTGCATATGTGTTTGTAACATTCAAAAAAATGTAATTGTGTTAGAGTTTCGGTCACGCAGGTTTTGCTGGGGACGCTCATAATAGCAACCGCGTGTGTATTTTTATATTCGTAAATATTTTCATTTTTAAATATTTACCGCAATTATGCCGAAAAATAATTCAGAAAAGTGTCGTGAGTATCGACAGAAAAAAATCAATAAATAGTATCACGGAATTCATTCACGAAAATTTAATAAAGTATACATCAGAAGTATCGCGGATACTTAGAAAAGATTACGATAAAGTTCCAATGATTTTAAGTGGCGATTTTAACGTAAATTTTGCATTGGACACAGCGGTTCCTTTAATTGACGTTCTCAATACAACATTCAATTTAAAAATGTGTAACAATCGCACTGAATCGACAACACGATCAAAAACAACAATTGACGCGGTATTTCAAAGATATGTTGACAACATCGAAACCAAAGCATTTGTATCATATTTTAGCTATCATAAGTCACTCGTATCATTTGTTGAAATTGAAAACATTGAGGATGAATAATAATAAAATGAAGAAAATAAAATATGAACTTTATAGCAATATTATAATGAACCTATAATTATCCCGCCCCTAATGCTGCTTTCGTCTCATTCTCTCTCAGTTTGTTTTACGGAAGGTTTCACTTCTATCGCGTCTAACCGTTAGACTGGTTTTTTTTTTTTTTTTCTTAAATTTAATAAAAGACTATCGGTTTTTTCCTCACATACATCGTCCATGACCAAACTTAGTAACAATTCCATTTTACTGCACAGCGCGTTCATAAATGCAACAAATCTATTTGCAATTTTTCAACAAATCTATCAGTTGCATGAATTGTCACATTGACAGTGCTGCCAGCGCTGCAAGTACTGCGCATTATAAGGCGTTTCTGAACATAGCCTATAACTGCAAGTATTTTTATTTCTTGAGTTAAGTTGTAGTCCTCCATGTCTTATCCGAAAAGGAGAAAATAGGAAAATAATGGTTTCAGAAAGTTATAGCCACATATATGCATACCGTCAAATACCGTATGAACCCAGTAGTTTAATTTTCTTGCGTTTAAGTCGCATTAACTTGTTCATTTGTGTATAATTCTCCGCCATTTCGATGTCTTTAATTGTCTTATGAGCGATATACTCGCTGTCTCACGGCAGTTAAAGGCCTAAACTGCCACCTGCTTCTCAGTTCTTATTTTGCTGTTGTTGTTGTAGCAGTGCATCTCAGTTTTTCCCTCCTCACTTGGTGCATCACACACTTATGAAGTTAATCAAGAGTAAAGGGAATTGTAATTTAAAAATATTAGCAATTTTTAAGGAAATACCTTCGAAAGAAGAAATCACAGTTCAGAGTTACTTTAAAAAATGTAAAGCACATTATATGTATATGTATTTATGTTATTAAGTTACATTACTTTTATTACTTTAATATCTACAATAGCATATAGTTCTACGATGCACATATGTATGTGTGTATGTACAAACATTTTTATGAATGTAAATATTATGTACTTTATTATCTGTACATATGCAAAAGAGACAAATTTATTAACAAATAACTTAAAGCAATAAATGTGAATGATGCAATCAATATATGTCCAAACAACCCTCAATTTTTCTCTTTGAATGATAAATACTTTATGATGAAATTTTTACACATTTTTGTTTTTGATTTCGCTATAGATTTATGTTCATTTACAGATACAAATTATATGCGTACATATGTACAGTAAATTAAACAATTTATTTTATATATATTAAATATCCATACATTAAAATACTTATACTCTAAAGCAATGTTGCAGATGGTGGTGGTCGAGTGCTGGTGGTGGTGATATGCGATAACCTAATTCATTGTTATTCTTGTGTAGTAAAAATAATGGTATAAAGTAAAGTGTATTTGTAGGCATGAGCCAGAATTTGCCAATTTAAAATGTGTGCAGCTGGGCATGCTCCTCCATACCGGGTAGCATGTATGTGTGTAGTGTTTCCTCGTGTGCGGACAATGAAGCACTGTTTCGTGACACATGCAGAACAGAGCCAGCAGCAGTCTCATCTTCGTCCTCAACGCCCATTTCAAGTTTTATATTCATGCTATTGTGATGATTATTGGATGCCAGTAGCGGCGACAGTTCGGTAGAGGTTTTCATATCCGTTTGAACAATGCTTACGGCTGCTACCTCAGCAGCTGCTGCTGCAGACTCAGCTGCTAGGTCGTTTATGTGTTTGTGTGGTCGCTGGGCGACCTGTTCCATATCCGAGCGTCGCAGCATGCGTCCATTCGAAAGCGATACAGTAAAATCATGGGGATTTGTGTGACCAACACTTTGCCGATAGATCTCCGCGATTTCCTCTTCAGTTAGATCGCACTGATGTATGCGGCGCGTATGCTTGCGTAAGCTGCAAAATAAATCTATTGTAATAAATACATAACAGGGGTAACTTGAAAATAATTTATAATTAAAAACTGTCTTAAAAAATAATGTAAAATAATTAAAAATTAAATAAAAAATATAAAAAAAAATGATTTACAAAAATATATGTGTATATTAGGGCGGGTCGACTTAAAAATCGCTCATTGCTCTATGAAAATCGTATTCTAGGGATCAAAATAAGAAACTTTGCCGAAGGAACCATACCTCCCCACAAATCGACCCGGCCTAGTGTATATGTATAAAATATAAGGTTGTCAAAAAAGTCTTGCGGTATTTCCGCAAGCTTGTCTTTGCAAGCGCGTAGTTCTAGTTGTATTCGTCGCATCGGTTCACGCTAGAGCTTTTTGGAAAGCTCTTTTCACGTGCTAACACGTGTTTGATTAATTGTTGTTTGCTTTTAGTCGTTCGTGAGTTACAGCGTCGCAAACATGGAGCAAAATGAAGAGAAAATACGGCATATTTTACAGTACTACTACGATAAAGGCAAAAATGCATCTCATGCTGCCAATAAAATTTGTGCAGTTTATGGACCCGATACAGTTTCCATTTCCACCGCACAACGATGGTTTCAACGTTTTCGTTCTGGTGCAGAGGTGATCGAAGATGCGCCACGATCCGGAAGGCCTGTCGTCGAAAATTGCGATAAAATCGTTGAATTGATCGAAAGAGACCGGCATAGTAGCAGCCGTAGCATCGGCCAAGAGCTGGGCATGAGTCATCAAACCGTTATAAACCATTTGAAGAAGCTTGGATTCAAAAAGATTCAAAAGCTCAATGTATGGGTGCCATACGACTTGACGCAAAAAAACATTTTTGCCCGTATGGATGCATGCAAATCGCTTCTGAATCGCAACAAAATCGACCCGTTTTTGAAGCGGATGGTGACTGGCGATGAAAATTGGGTCACTTACGACAACGTGAAGCGCAAACGGTCGTGGCCGAAAAGCGGTGAAGCTGCCCAGACGGTGGCCAAGCCTGTATTGACGGCCAGGAAGGTTCTTCTGTGTGTTTGGTGGGATTGGCAGGGAATCATCCACTATGAGCTGCTCCCCTATGGCCAAACGCTCAATTCGGACCTGTACTGCCAACAACTGGACCGCTTGAATGCAGCACTCATGCAGAAGAGGCCATCTTTGATCAACAGAGGCCGAATTGTCTTCCATCAGGACAACGCCAGGCCACACACATCTTTGGTGACGCGCCAGAAGCTCCGGGAGCTCGGATGGGAGGTTATTTTGCATCCACCGTATAGTCCGGATCTCGCACCAAGTGATTACCACCTATTTCTGTCCATGGCGAACGAGCTTGGTAGTCGGAAGTTGTCCTCAAGAGAGTCCTTTGAAAATTGGCTCTCCGAGTTTTTTGACAATAGGGAAGCGAGCTTCTATAAGAGGGGCATTATGAAATTGGCATCTCTTTGGGAACCCGTCATCGAACAAAACGGCGCATATTTGACTTAAATCGCATTATTATAACCAATTTTATGAACAATTGAAAATTCAATAAAAATACCGCAAGACTTTTTTGACAACCTTATATATAATCTTCTTCTATACTATAAAGTTGAATGTCTGTACGTTGTCCGCGCATCACTACGAAACGACAACACCAAATGACGTAAAAATTTGTATACATTCATATTTTCACCCAATGAAGGTTATAGGCATGTTTTTATGATGGAACTCCCTTCCCACAGCCCTCAGGCCGCGCCACCACTCTCATTCGTCATTAATAATCGAATATTTGCTTAAATTTAATCTAAAAAATCTTAGTTTTTCCTATTTCCCACTATTTATAGCACACTCTAGACTTCATAATCCGCATAAGCTGTTCAACTATGACCCAAATGCAAAGTTCAAAAACGGTTTGAGATAGAAAATTAATAAAAATAATTTTGCTTGATATTTTTCCGATTGGTTGTTTTGATTTTATTCAACGAGGCATAGCAACGGTTGCCGGGTATTGTAATATTATGGTTATTAATAAAAAATTATTTTCTATGAAATTATTGTTTGTAATTCTTTTATATATAATACATATCCTAAATCCTTCAAAACTACTCCTACGCGAGCGGGAGCTAAATTAAATAGTTAATATGTATAATTAAAATAAAAATAAATAACTAAACCATTTTTCTAAATTCCTCTCGTTGCCACGACAGCCCGTTTTACGTAAGCGGAACGACCCCATATACTTAAAAATGTATGGGGAATTTTTATGTTACAACAACAACATCTAAATTTCTATAATATTTATAGTCTTGTTGGGATCCCATTGTGCAGACAAGCTAATAAAAACTAGAGAATTGTAAAAAATATATACAAAACTGTTTGATACTCACGATTCGCGTTTCTTGAATGAATGCCTGCAGTACTTGCATCTGTACGGTTCATTGCCGTCATGTATCCACGAGTGTATCTTCAATTGAGCTTGTGTTGTGAATACACGCCCACAACTCTCCACGGGACAGCGTGCACGTTTGCCCAAATGCACGATATCGGCATGCCGTTTCAGATGATGCGGATAACGAAACTGTTTCGGACACATATCGCATTTGTGCGGCTTCTCGCCAGTGTGCGACAGTTGATGGGACCTCAATTCGCTGCGATTGATGTAGGTTTTCGGACAGTGACTACAACGAAATATGCGCGCCGTATGTCGTTTCATGTGATGTTTCAGTAATTCACTGGACTTGTAATTGCAATGGCAAATGTCACATTTGAAGAGATAAAGTGAACGCTCAGACGTTATTAAGTCAACTCTTTCGGCACCCATCACATCACTCGCGCCACTGGCTACGGCTACGGCCGCCGATGTATCCACCCATGCACCACTCTTGCTGCCACTGTCATCACTGCCAACTCGTAGGCATTCGTGTGCATGCAGTTCAGCAGCGGTGCGCCAACTTTGTGAGCACATGCCACAGGCATATTCATCGAAGAGTTCGTTGTTTTCGTTTAGCTGATGGTACATATCGTAGGTATTTATGTTGCTAACTGCACTTGTGGCACTTTTTCTTCTTGCTGTTGTGCTTGTTGTTACTGCTGCAGCTATTGCTGGTTGCTGTTCATGCTGGGGTGTCGTTATGCGTTGTCTAATTATAGGTTTGCCCATTGTGGGCGTGATTGAATCATAACTATTCGATTTTTCTTCATGCTCCATGTCGGCAATTAGTTTTGAAAGTGACGATACTTCAATTATGGATGCCACTTCATTGACTGAATTATGTATGTCATTGTTGTTGTTGTCTTCAATGCCACCACCACCACCACCACCACCACCACCAGCACTATTGCCTTCGACACCATCAGTATTGTGATCATCATCATCATTGTTGCTGCTGCTACTGTTGTTGTTGTTGTTGCTGTCGTTGTTGGTGTTGTAGTTGTTGAATCGATATGAATGAGTTATTATGCCATGGCCTGCATGCAGAGTACAATTGATTGTGTTGATTGGAATCGTTTGCTTCACTGTTTTATTTCAATTTGTTTATTATTTTCATTAATGTTGTTTTATTTTGTTTTAGATTAGACATTACATAGCTATCTGTATCTGTACTTTACACACAAACACACATTTGTACATATGTATGTAGAGGAGGAGGAGGTTACTCTTCAATTAACAGTCTGTATCAGTTTCAAGTAACATTTTTAATTTCTGACTTTGGGTGATTTGATTCTTAGTTAAGCCCTTATATACCTTACCACAACTTGTACTCGTGGACGTTGATGCTATAACTGCTAGGGGTGTGGCTGCGGATGATGCTGCCGTTGTTATTGTTGTTGCGGTAGTTGTGTCTTTTATTGCTATATATGGCTGGTATTGTTGATGTTGCTGTTGCTGTTGTAGTTGTTGTTGGTTCCGCATAGCATTATTTGCGGCACGCTGCTGTTGTATTATCGTCGCTACCGAATGACTGCGTTCTAAATGTCGTATGAGACGCGCTCTCGTTGCATACGAGCGTATACAGCGGGGACACTCGAAGGGCAATTCTAAAGACGAAAATTAGATACATAAGTAAGTGCGCGTAAGGAGTCACACAGGCACAGATAATACTAGAATGCACTTTTTTTATATTTAATTTGGTTTAAACCGCCGTTGAGCACGCGGGTATGACCAGATTTTTTCGACTTTGGACTTGAATTTAATATATTTTTATTATAGCTAACAAGCTTCCAGGTAGCTTCCTAAAATTAAATTTTCTATCGATATATGGATATGGTCTTTTAAAAAGGATCCTTGAACACGACAGAGAAAGGCCAAACCCGGGCGCCTAGCCGAAGGTTTTAAAAAAGGTGTCTCACGAAGGATTAAATTAAATATATGCGTTACGGAAAAATATTAATATTTTATGATGTCTAAGCACAAAAATGTTTTTTTTTTTTTGTTTTTTGTTAAAAATAGTTATCGATACCATAAGTTTAATTAATCGGTGATTTACTTACTTTGCATGATGTAATTTTCTGTAAAGAAAATATCGTTAAACATTATTTAAATACAGATTTGAAATTTTATTTCCTATAAATAGTGCAAAATACACATTTTTGGCTTCTAAAAAGTGCTTGCTAAGTAGGTACATTTGCCCGATTTAAAACAAATAACAGTTTATTGACAGATAAAACATCAGTCAATGTGGCTGTTGTTGTTGCATCAGTGCACTCGGGCCTGTCAGTGTGGTGTCGTGATCGATCGTCGTCGTCTAACTCATCTAACGATAGGCCCAATAAAGTACTGTTTCGAAAGGTTGGGTCCCAAGAAAGAGGGGTGTTTGGGATTAAGAGGACAAGTGAATAGGTGGTTAGTATCGCGCAGTGCACCTTCACATGCCGGAAATATATTGTGTATGTTACGGTATTCTAGACAGGGCTAGTTTACTGGGGCGGCAGCCCTTGGTCGGGAAAAACCAGAGTCATTCCGGTAACGTAGAACCGGCTGCCATGGGAATGTATATGTTCGGGTTGGCCGCCGTAGACGAATGGGTTGGTGCGATAGAAAAGCAACAGCAGCTCCTCGTCTGCAATGGGTGGTGATGGGACTCCGATAACGGCAGTCGTTAGTTAGGAGTTTAGCAAGATGGTGAGAGTCTCCCGATGAATGCCATTTAATGTCTGCCCATATACAGTATAGTAGTGTTTGGACCGCGATCTTGTAGAAGAGATGTCTTCTGACATGGGTCGGGCTCTAGCAAATATCTGCAGTGGTGATCCCTACGATAGTACTCTAGCAGAAATTAATTGCTAGCTGAGTATTTTACTGTGCTCTTTGACCGAGAGCATGGAAGCCTCATACTGAAGGTGTTGCAGGGGAGAATATTCACGGCGACTGTGACTGGTCGTAGTAGCTGATATAGCTAAGTGCACGTCTGCACATATATCGGGTTTTTTTGAAAATCTTGAGAACTTAAAATGATAATATAATATAAAACAGAAACATTATTGGAATGATATTTGGTTTATGTCCGCTGCGGCTACGAGTTATATGATGAGGTACGGTACACTAGACAGGGATATTTTACTGAAGCGGCAACCCTTGGTCGGGAAAACCCTCCGAGACATTCCGGTAAGTAGAACCGGCTGCCATAGTAAATTCGATTGGCGCAATTTTTGACTACTTTTTCCAATAAATCTGACCGTGTGGACCACCATACCGATGATTTCGATCGCACGACAGTTGGTTCTACTTTACCGGAACAACCCGAATTTATATCTGGCCAAAGATTGTCACTCCAGCAGCATCCTCTGCTGTTTATGCTGCTACAACAACAACAACAACAACAACATCGCATAGAAGTATTTTTCAAGGAAGGGTAAAAGTTTGTAATTCACTCTTCATGCAGCGAGCGATCCCTATGCAAAGGCAGTTGGTTAATTGATTTTACATCCACAGAAAAGTAAAGTTTACAATGAGTTAGGTTAGGTTAGGTTGTAATGGTTGCCCAGCAAGTGGGCCCACATGAACGAAAGAAGTTTGGTTCATCCTTTGTGATACCATTGCAAGAGGGGAAAAGAGGTGAAGGAAAAAACGATAGGACGAAAAGGAGAGGGGTAGGGAGGGTTGAGTATTTGTGGACTATGAACGGTGACTAATTTGCGGTTGTGTTAGTCGTTTTATGCTGCTGATGAAGTTCATCAGATTTTTGATTTCCAGACCTGCTATGTCAGCCGGCGCAGAAAAGAAGTGAGAGCCAAGATGCTTAAATCTTAGTCCCGCTAGAGCGGGGCAGCTAAGGAGCAGGTGCTGAGATGATTCCACTTCATCCTCCATACAACTGACGCAAAAAGGACTCGAAATAATTCCGAGTCTCGCGGTATGTATACCCGCGGATAGTGCCCCGTGAGGATGCCCACAAAATTTAAGAGCTGAGATTTCGTCATCCTCAGAATATCCCTCGAACGCCTCCGATCCAAACGTGGTCAGAAGGATTTCGCGACCTTACACGTTCGTGTACTTGCCCTGCGCTCGCTGAGTTGGTGCATTCCATCCATATAGTGAGTTATCTTATTGATAAGTTTGAATCAGGATCGTCGAATGACGTGTGGTGAATTTATGACTTTTTCATTTATCACTATTTCAAAATTTTCTTTCTTATGTTCTAAGGCAATAAAGCCTCAAGGAGGAAATTTATCATTGATCGGTCGTAAGCACTTTCATGAGCCGAAAATGTCATTCCACACTTACACAGAATCGTAGAATAGAAAATGTCCACTTACCATCTACAAGGCCGTGCGTGGTATTCAAATGGATCTGCATAACGTGCAGCTCAACCGACTCAAAGGGGCATTTAGCACACATTAATGTGACCGCTAAAATGACAAAGAAAGCAAAAAGAAAATTATAAAAAATTGTGTCCATTTCGTAATTGTTTACATATTTATAATATTTGTACAAAACATAATCGAGAAATTTCATATATACCTAGTACTGCCATAAGTTCTGTTACAAGTGAAGTCGGTTATAGATATGAAATTATAATATTTTTTTGGAATGAAGTTAGTTTTATTTAATCATGCAAATATTAAAAGAAAAAAATTTATTTTTCATACGAAATGATAACCGTTTGCTTTTGCATAAGCCCTCAAACTATTAGGCCATTCAGCTATTGCAGCACGCACGGTTTCCATGGACATTGACGCCGCTGTTCGGACCAAAGATTGCTTGAGACTCTCCAAATTTCTGTGAAGTCTAAGACAGGCCATGTTGTCCAATTCTGACCAGCATAAACATTCCCCATACTTGCATAGAGGGAATGCTGATGGAGTGACAGTCCTTGGCCGGATATAAATCCGGGTCGTTTTGGTAACGTAGAACCGACTGTCGTGGTTCTTCTGCGGCTATGAACCCAGGGATATTGTTTTTTAACCACTTTTGGGTGGTTTTTGGTCTTATGGGCTTGAGCGGAATCTTGCTAAAAGATCCAACACTCTCCATGCAAGAGAGTACTGCTCAACTGATTCACCACGCCTTCTAAGACATCCTCCTGTACTCTTTTGACCCAGGTCTTAAGCACTTTTTTGCATAAATGAAGAGATGTAACGCTTTTACAAGACAGTCCCCACCAAATCATTACAGAGCTTGGATGGTGGCCGCGCTGAACTTTTGGAACAACATTTTTTGCGTCTTTAGAAATTTTAGCATAGAGTTTGTCGTTTTGCTTATTAAAACTCTTTCAACAGTGAAATAAGCGAACTTTTTTCTGCGAATTTGTTCTCACCGTATGCATTGTAAAATTTGTCACAGAATTCATGGCAAGACTAAGTATATTATATTAAATACAGTAGTCAATTTTAGTAATTATTTAACTGCAACTGTTAAACGCCTAAATCATGAAAAATATAGATTTTGTAACGCACCTTTTTGTTCAATTAGATTCAAATGCTCAATAGGCGTATGGTCCACAACAACTGCATTAAAGAAGATATGCATATACATCATTTTTTTTAATTTTTTTTTTTCAAATTGAAACACATTTCTTACCCTTATCACCCTTAGCTTGAATCATATCTCTTGTGGGCATTTTCTTGTGCACCGCTCGATAGTGACGAATTAATGCCCGCTTTGTGTTGTACAAGTTGGTGCACATTTCACAACGATAAGGCGCCAAACCTAAGCAAAAACGTATACCAACAAGAACGGAAAGTGTATAAACAAATGAAATGAAATTTTTAAAACCAAATAGAAATGCGTTTTGCACAAATTATTTGACCTACCACGATGCACAAACATGTGATTTTCAAATTGATATTGACTTAGGAATTTCTTATTGCAGTGCACGCAATATGGCTGATAGTTGCTGACGTTTGAAGCTTCAGCCCCCGCCACCGATGTGTCACGCTGTTGCTGTTGATCATGTAATATATCATCGAAATCATCGTCACTGGTGAGCAGCAAGTCGTGAAAGTCTGTGCCATCATCCTCTTCGTTCTCTTCGTCTTCATTTTCATCTTCCTCGAAGTCTTCGAAAAGCGCATCATTAAAAACAAAATCTAATTCACTATTATCTATAGTTGTGTCTGTTTCAACAATTTGTGGCACGGCATCGGATGGTATTTGCGTGCACGCATAGCCCGCCATTACAGATACCGACTGTTGCTGCTGAATGCCATTGCCACCGCTCGCACTAGCCGCCGCATCCATTGTAACTGTACTAGTGGAATTGGTAGCAGCAACTGGAATATCCATAATGATATCTGGCGCTGGAGCGTTCATTTGCATGTTAATTTGCATGGCAGCGGCTTGCGCCTCTGCCACAGCAGCGTCAACAATTGCTTGGGCGTCCACCACTGTGGGTTCACCATTGGTAGTGTAGTTGCTGTCAGCGATGCTTGCGTTGAGCAGAGTGTTTGCATTGTTTTCATTGTGCGTAGGCATGTGATACTGCATAGTATTGTGTTTCAGTAAACTTGTGCCCGGCGCGGTGTTATCGACTGCAGTGGGTATTAATGCTTCGCTAATAGAATTGTCTATACCATTACCCTCGTCCAAATTGTGCTGCCTATAGTGATCTTTGAGTTTGTCTCTCCAATAAAAAGTTTTTGCGCACTTTTTGCAATTCAAGCCTTTCGGATAGTCTGGCCGTAAGGCTTTGCCACGCTGCATTGGCGGCGAGTCTGACGGTGAATTTTGCGTATGCGGCAAAACGGCTGACTCATCTGTAAGATAGAAATTTTTAAGCTACTATAGTACTGTAAAAACAAGCAGTGATCCTACCGATTGTTGGACGTAATTGCACTTCAGTTGCCTCCTCTTGATGCTGGCTCAAATAGTGGCGACGTAAATGTGATTTTATGCGTGTTTCGAAGAGACACAAATCACAAGCATATATATGTTTGAGATCACCAGGTTGATCGAGCGGTCGGACTTTGTTTTTCGGTTGCAATTGTTTTTGTGTAGGCTGTAGTTTATGCTTGGTTTTGTAATGCTGCGTTAAATCTATTTTGAAGAAGGTATAGAACGTGCACTGATCGCAAAAGAAATGGGGTATTTCTAAAAAACGTAAAATTGAAAAATTTTAATAACAATTCAATTTAAAAAAGTGGCTAAAATATTGACCATTATGTGTGAGCATGTGGTTTTTGAGTTGATCTTGTGTGTGAAAGTTACTGGTACATATCTTGCACTTAATGCGCTTAGAGGTAAGAACATTGGCTACCGTAATAATCGATGGTGGCGGCATTTCATCTTCTATATTTTGTAGCGCTGTGAACAAAGCGAAAATTATTTTATTGCAAATCAACTAAAAATATGGTAACCTACTTTGCACAGTAGTCTCTGCGCCCATCGACATAGGCGGCGTGCTTGGCACAGACAGCTCATTACCCATACTTTCTTCAATGATAATATCATCAATATCCATAGAGTTCATTGTTTGGTCATCGACTTCTGTGGTATTTTCTACTTGCATAATATTATCCAGCACCAGTCCATTCTCCAATGTCACACCATCATCAGCCGCATTAATATATTCGATCACCACTCCTAAAACATTTAAAAATATATATTCATTTGTTTTAAACAAAGTTATATTTTCCGTGCTAACACAGACCATTGCCCATCACTTCCTCCACCGTGCCGTCCGCCATAACGATAAATTCATTGCCGACACTCAATTCATTAGCTGCTATATTGAACTGATCTGCCCCATATTGCTGCAATTCCGTTGATATGTTTGGCCTAGGTTCATCTTGCATTGGAAAATTCGATATACTGGTTGGATCGGCATTCACATCTTCAGCAGTTGCTGTTGCCGCTGCTTCAACGTAAGCGGCTGCCGCTGATGCATTACTACTAGCAGGTGTTAGAAATAGCTGCATATCTAATTCTTGTTGTTGATCTTGCGCTTCATACTGTTTGCTGTGCAAATACTCTTCATTTGCTTGAGAATTGTGTATCTTTTCCATTTCCAGGGCAATTGTGTCTTCGAAATCCTGTTCTTGCTCTTCCTTGATTGTTTGCTCATTTGGTTTAGTTTTCGGTTTCAGTTGTTCGCGTGTTGGCTGCGTGTTGTGCGCCGACTTATAGTGATCAATTAGCAATGTGCGTTTCTTACTCTCAAACTTGCACAACTGACAGCAGTAAGAAATTATATCTAAATTGATAAACGGATCGAAATACTTATTTATTTCTTATTTTGTCAACAGAGTGTTGATTTCTCACCTAAATGCAATTTTACGTGTTCTTTTAAAGTTTTCTTGGTTTCGACTTTCTCGTGACAAATTTTGCACCGAAAACGCATTTTAGTGCCATCCGAGTCCTTAATATTTGTATAAACACAATTAATAATTACTACATTTTTTTATAGCATATTGTTACTTTTTCTTACCCCACCATCTTCCGCTCCCTTTCCACTACCGTCTTCTACTATGCCATTCTTACGTTGCGTTTTTTGGTTTTTTTGCTTTAGGTTTGGGTATTCACTTAGTTTTTGCCGTAATATTTCATGCGCTTCGAGTGCATTTCGTATGAAGTTATAAGATACTTGCAACGATGCACTGCATTCTGTACATATGTAAATTGGAAATTGCAACTTTTCACTATCATCGCCATCGCCCAAGCGGGTACAGTAACGCAAGCATTCCATAAAGCTCACTGGCTTCTCGAGATTATCATCATCGTCCATTAAAATCGGTGAATCAAGCTTGTAAAATTCTGCATCCGAAGCAAGGCACGTTCGACAAACGAGCCTGTAATCCATTGGCGCCGTTTCCTCAATTAACTTCTCTGCATCCATTATTCGGCGTCAAAGGTACTTTGGCCACCGCGTGCTATGCTCTTTCCACACAGTTATAATAAACTTATCACAGTTTTATAGTAACAGATAAAGTAGATAATTGTATTCGAAAATTTTTCCAATTCGATCAAAATATTGTTTTGCATAGCATAAAGACGCACAAACGTATAAATCCACAATTTTCACATTTCTTTTTGTTGCTTTACCAAAGAGAATTTATCAACTGTCAAACGAATGAATAGAGACGATAAGAATGGGAATAAAGGTAAAGCTATAAAACAGGGCTGCCAGCTTTAAGTATTTTGAATAGAATGCGCGACGTTTGCTATAAAAGCCTTATTTGTGAAATTATTTTAAAAATTTGTCTAGTTTAGTAAAGTTTAAAATTTTGAATTTTTAAATAGAGAGGACATACAGAATTTGAAAGCATATCGTCCCCTTAGTATAACAATAGCCTATGTGCTCATAGGCTATTATTTTTTTATTGAATTTTTGGATTCTAATAATCCTTCGAATATTAATGGAATTTTATCAATGCGATAACTGTACTCAATTAAATAATATAAATTGGGTAAATTTCGCATGGTAATATACCAACAACCGTTCAGGCAATAAACTAATTCGCACCTTATGAATAAATAAATTTCGAAATGAGCCATGTCGTAAAATATCGAGCGAAATATTTATTAAAAACTAGCAAACCCCGCCCGCTTCGCTGGGCACACTAAAATAGAATAGATATGGTTTAGAACAGAAAAGATATGGTTTTCATATTATTTATTTCTTTATTCTTTATTCCAGCGCTTTGGCATACACAATATCTTTTGTTTTTCTATTTGTTTTTGAGTAAATATATAATGCTGTTGGCTTCCCAACACGTGAACAGCCAACGTATAGTTGACCATGGGTGAATACTGGTTCTTCTAAATTCATCCCGCATATTTCTAAAGTTTGCCCCTGTGATTTATTGATAGTTATTGCAAATGTTAAGCGAATGGGCAGTTGCAAACGCTTGAATTCCAATGGCAATTCAGGTGGAATCATTGGAGTTCTCGGTATTAGAGCGTCTTCATTTGATGCCCATATTGTACATACACAACCAAAGGTTACCCGGGTTCACGTTTTGACCTATATCTCGAGACCCCAGTCACGGAGCGGCATGAAAAATACTCTGAACTAAAGCATTCACCAACAGCTTCCATTTGATACCCATATTGTACATACACATTCTAGGCTCCACGTTTTGGTCTCTATCTCGAGACCCTAGTCACGGAGCGGCATGAAAAATACTCTGAACTAAAGCATTCACCAACAGCTTCCATTTGATACCCATATTGTACATACACATTCTAGGCTCCACGTTTTGACCTATATCTCGAGACCCTAGTCACGGAGCGGCATGAAAAATACTCTGAACTAAAGCATTCACCAACAGCTTCCATCTGATATCCATATTGTACAAACACATTCTAGGCTCCACGTTTTGGTCTCTATTTCGAGACCCTAGTCACGGAGCGGCATGAAAAATACTCTGAACTAAAGCATTCACCAACAGCTTCCATTTGATACCCATATTGTACATACACATTCTAGGCTCCACGTTTTGGTCTCTATCTCAAGACCCTAATCACGGAGCGGCATGAAAAATACTCTGAACTAAAGCATTCACCAACAGCTTCCATTTGATACCCAGATTGTACATACACATCCGAAGGTTACCAGGGTCCACGTTTTGACCTATATCTCGAGCCCTATCCACCAATAGGCATCCAAACTATACGTAAACCATCTTCAATACCTACTTAACAATGTGTGTAAGTTTGGTTTAATTCGGTGCAAAGACACGGCCGGTTAGCGAACACACACAAAAAGTTGACTTTATTTTATATATAAGATCTCGTCCCAAAAAATTATCAATAAAAATCTGATGTTATTCCTTGATATTCCATATTATTCTTGAAGTCGTTTTGCAACACATTTTGCGAGAAAAACTATTTTTTATTAAAAACTAACAAATACTGGCCTTAAACAAAAAACTTTTTAAAATGTGTTGTTTAATGCTTATGCCAAATAGTTAGAAATTTTCGTTCTTGCACGAATCGCAAAAGAAATTTTTTTTTTCTGAACACAAAAGGATGTCGTATTAAGAAAAAAGAGCAATTATTACATTTTAGAACTAACAAAATCCAACTGTATATTCAAATTACAATGTAATCTTTAGGTCGTGTCTAGCTGGGTAATAAGTATTGTAGAAGGTGGTGCAAAATTAATCATCCAATTTTGTTTTTGAATAATTTTTTAACCGAAAACCCAGTGTTAGTGTGTGGTGGAAACGCTTTATTATGTTAACTAAACTAAACTAAACAGCTGACTCCTATTTATTCAAACTGATAGAGTTGCTTCTTTTTTAAACTAAATATCAAAATGAGCGAATAAGGCAAAGAAATATAGTAAAAAGCCTAAAGTGTACATATTAGCCAAGCGGTTAAATTAAAATATATTACTATTACTATTTATTTGAAATTGATGTTTACTTAATACTTTTGGTATATTGGATGACATAGACATTTAGGATGATATCGACTGCTCATAAAAGAAGCGCGCCACAGCCAATCAGCTCAATAAGAAATTTCTTTTGCGACTAGCCGCTCCACTTAGGTCGTGGGAAACTTCACCTTGGCGCAAAACATGTGACGGTTGATTGCATCTGTTACACGATGTAGGACACGGCGAACGGATGACTGCCTAATGGTTAGGGAATATCCATAAAAATTATAAAGAAGCATTCGCGTAAATAAATACAATCAAATTCATTTAATCACCTGTAAAATATTTTCTTCAATAAGTGTATAATACTCCAACATTATAGCAGAAATTTCATTTGCCATTCCCGCCGTTTGACGCTCAATATTTGCGACTTCCACTGTTAAACTAAGACAAAAATTGAAGGTAAACTAGCACAGAAGTGTCTGGCGAGCTTCACATACCCAGTGCATGTTTAAATTTATCAACCGATGTTTACATGATAAGCTTTTTCATGACAGCAATGTAGTAGCAGGCCATTTTCTGGTTGGTTCTACTTTACTGGAACAACCGGGAATTAAATCCGGGTAGGGAATATACTATATTGGAAATGTTTGAGCTGCTATCAGCTGCCCGTCGTTATCGGAGTTCAACCACTACCTATAACAGAATAGGAGTTTCAGGTGCTTCGTGAGACCTGTATAACCCTAATTGTGTTCGTTCATAATTTAGCTGACTGCCTAACCGAACAGACCCATATGTACTAAACATATGTCCGGCATGTATACATGTGTCCACTCATCTAGCACTCCTCTTCCAGCCAGTCGAAACACTTTTTTTGCAATAATCTTGTGTGCTGTTATAAAAATAACGCCAACCGTTTGCTTGAATAATCTAACGACAAAGTTTTCTACGTTAACGGATGTTCACCCTCTTACAACAACCTTACAACGTGCATGATGTACACGGAGATTACATCTAAAATACGTAACGGTAGCCTTCTAACTTCGTATACTTAGGAACCAGCATTAACACCGATAACAATGTCAGCCTTGAAATCCAACGTAGAATATCTCTTGCCAACAAGTGCTACTTTGGACTAAGTAGGCAATTGGGTAGTAAAGTCCATATGTGAACGGGTAGATTAATTTTGTGGATTTATTGGTAATTAATGCATATGTAAACGTACTTTTAAACTCTGTCCCCAAGCTGTCGAAGAAAGGAGCACTCATTGTCATTAATCGTCTAGCTGCTAAACCCGGGCATTTACATAGAAAGTGCTCAACAGTTTCCTTCTCTGAATTGATACAGGGTGGCGATGAAAGCCGCTACCAAAAAAAAAATTGAATAACTTTTCTTCTTTTTAAGTTATCTGTTCCATTTTTGTTTTAATTTGCAGATTGATCTTTAAAATTTATTAAAATGGATAACTGGGACACGCAAACAAGAATTTGGATAGTCCGCCGCTATCACGCACTGGAGTCCTTAGTTTTGGTACAGAGAGAGTACAGGCGGATGTTTGGCGGCGATCCCCCGAGCAGATGGACCATAATGAGACTGGTGAATAATTTTGCTGAGCAAGGAACAGTCGCAAGAAGGCCTTATCATCGAAACTCACCAGTTCGGACGGAGGAAACGATCGCTGCTGTAGCTGCAGCTATACAAAGCAATCCAAGGGTTTCAACAAGAAGCTTATCTGCTCAACTTGGTGTCAGCCGACAGTCTTTGCAAACAATAATGCACAAAGATTTAGACTTATTTCCCTACAAAATTCAAATGGTTAACAAACTGAATGCAGCAGACTTGCCGATTCGCTTGGAATTTTGCCTGAAGATCCTGCAAATGGTGGAAGAAGACCAAAACATGTTAAACTGCCTTTTCATGTCTGATGAGACCCATTTCCATTTAAACGGCAATGTGAACAAACAAAATTGTCGAATATGGAGTACTTCTAACCCACAGATACTCCACGAGACGGAATTGCATCCTCTTCGCGTGACAGTGTGGTGTGCGGTTTCTTCACGCTGTATTGTCGGGCCTTATTTTTTTGAAGAAAATGGTCACACCGTTACGGTTACTGGAGACCGTTATTTGAAAATGCTGAAAAAATTTTTCTATCCAGAACTACGCCGAAAGAGAATTCCTTTCAACTCTGTGTGGTTTCAACAAGATGGGGCAACGTCTCACATAGCCCGGACTGTTATGACAGAGTTGCGACGAAAATTTCCCAATAAACTGATTTCAAGAAACTCCGAATTTCGTTGGCCCCCCAGGTCGCCTGACCTTACTGCACCTGACTTTTTCTTGTGGGGTTTATGTAAACAAGAAGTTTATAAAACAAAGCCAACAAATTTGGATGAACTAAAACAATCCATTCGGGCAACAATTGCGGCTATTCCTGTCGCAACTCTCAAAGCAGCAATGAACAACTTTTTACTAAGATGCCGCACTTGTGTCAACGAACATGGGGGGCATTTAAATTCAATTATTTTTAAAACTAGTTAAGGGGTTAGGGGTAGTCAGAATTTTCAAAAAATTGATTTTTTTTTGCATTTTCTTAAAGTATAATGTTTTAAAAATATTGTGTAAAAATTTGAAGTGAATCCGACAAATACTTTTCAAGTTTGGTGAAGTCAAGTTAAAACATGATGTTTTTATGCTATGTTTTTATTTTTGTTAAATAAATTAATTAAGTAGCAAAAAAAAATTCGCGAAAATCATCATTTTTTCGGGCCTCTGACTACCCCTAACCCCTTAAGCTACATTTAATAAAATTTAATGACCTTCAACTTGAAAAAAAAAAAATAAATGAATTTCATACACTAAAAAAAAAGTTATTTGACTTTCTTAATGTAGCAAAATTCATCAGCCACCCTGTATTTGCCATAAAAATTTGAATATTAGAAATGAGCGGCGAAAAATAAATGGGCTTAGTAGAGAATTATCCGTGTTTTCAGGACTAGACGCAAATGTTGTCATTAATTCCGCTTCAACATCAGCTGTTTGTGGTTACAGTATGACTAATCGACAAATACTTAATGTTGCGGCTATGGTTATGATTACGGCTCCACCAATTGCAGATTTAAATAAGTTTTAGAGGAGATCAGAATATTTTGAAAATATTTGACTACAGAGTGACACTAAGTGTGAGGGATGGACAGTTGCAATAATAATCTTAATTTTTCACATTGCCTAATGACAAGTGAATTCAGTTTTGAATTTTTATTTAACCATTTATTTGCCAATATATTTCAAAAGTTACCCTTATTATATTTCAAATCATTCAGTATGTAGCGAACCAATTGAGTAAGATGTTCCATCGGCGCATGCTCAACATCGACGTCACTCACCAGTCATCTGTAGGTCATAGATGACTAGATGTGAAACTCTTTTTCTCGTGAGTGCGCTGAAAAATGTGCATTTTTGAAGTGAAACTTCTTTTGTCTCGAAGGATGAAACGCTGTGAGGAGTAAAACCATAGCGTTTCATCGATATGTGACGCTACGCCAGCGCCATCTGTTAAAAGCGTGGCGTGGATGAAACGCTGTGAGGAGTAAAACTACGCTAAACTACGTAAAACTCACGCTATGCCAGCGCCATCTGTTAAAAGACTGGCGTGGCGTGTCGTCGTGAATGTAATGCGGTCGTTTATTATTGCATTCTTATCGAATGTAATTTGTAAATATGACATTTGATTGACGGCCGCCGTAGCCGAGTGGGTTGGTGCGTGATCACCATTCGGAATTCACAGAGAGGTCGTTGGTTCGAATCTCGGTGAAAGCAAAATTAATGAAAACATTTTTCTAATAGCGGTCGCCCCTCGGCAGGCAATGGCAAACCTCCGAGTGTATTTCTGCCATGAAAAAAATCTGCTCATAAACATATCATAAAACAAAATGAAATAAATGCATAAAAAAAAAAAAAAAAAAATTTCTTGTGATTCGAACCAAGGATTTCGGATCGGAAGCCCACATTGCTAGCCGCTGGGCTATCGCGCTGTGCTGTCGCCGCAAAATAATGTATCATAAATCTGTTTACCATACCAAAGACCATACACTTTGCGAACGCATTTCGGTGGAAACAGTTGACAGTTATCCCAAACACAATATTATATTAGTAACGCGAGACGCGTCATAGAGTGTGTGTGTAGTTTTGAGCAAATCTTACAAACATATTTTGTTTTGTTGATTGATTTCTGTTAAATATGGCATCAAATCAACAAAAACGGAAACCGAAAACAGGTGCTGAACGGCAACGTGAGTATTTGGAGCGTAAAAAATTAAGAGCTACTGTTGAACACCGTGACAGTGAATCCTCCGGTTGTACGATAAGTGATAATTTGTAGTACCAACAACAAGATGCGGAACTACCATTGATGCAGTATTTCATCGATACCTTGATAGATTAGAATGTAGATCATTTTTTACGTATTTCAGTTACCATAAAGCCCTTGTTTCATTTTTGGAAAACGAATCCAATAATGATAATGACAATGCCGAGAACCAAATGTAATTGAGTACAATAAATTCATTTCTTCTTATATTAAAATAAATAAATAATTCTGTTTAATAAAATTCCATTCCATGCTTTCCATGACTTCTGCATGCATTATATTGAAATAATAGTTAAATTATTGATTTGTTGATAAAAGAAGTTTCACTTCAATCGTGCGGGTTCCGTGAACTACCACACACTTTCTTTTTTTTATAACATTTTCCAATATTGCCACACCGGTAGAAACATGAATTGGGTATTTTTGAACCAAAGGTCTGGAATTTTTAGTTTCCACACCACCATTGAGGTTAGTATTTAGTGTGCGGTTGCCCAATAGCCTTATATCACTCGTAAACACCTACATATACTAAAAACAAGCACAATGTGTATGAAATATGTACATAAATAAGACAAAAATTTAAAAATTTATATGTAAATGAAATTATTTAAAACTGATATACATAATAAAGTTATGAAGCCGAAAAACATAAGTTATAATTAAAAACATGACTTATTACGATTTTTTAATATAACACAGAAATTGGGTAACAAAAAAAAAATTCTCAAACAACGAACAGAATAAGTTAAAGCAGATTACCTTTAATTTTTGTAAAATATCTCAAACACAAATTCAGTTCCCTCACCTACGCTTTTCAACCATAGAATATTTACGTATATACAAATTTACATAAACCAACACACAGTTTTCAATAAAATTACATTATGTACATAAGACTAATTAAAAGTAGAAGTCGAAAAGGATATAACGAGCTTTGGATTCTACAAACTCACTTAAATTCCAATTATTACATTTCAATTGAATTAATTTTAAGACAAATAACTATAAACATTTTAACACGTCATTTCTCCATTAAGCAAAAACGAACTGTTTTCGTCTGTTATTTTTGGCGCGTTTCTTCTGGCAGTCTGCCATTTCACCTATCAGCTGTTCAAAATCCCATAATGTGTGAGTGCTGCCAAGTTTTGAAACGTCCTCATGGGCGCGCTCTCTCTCAAAATGAATAAGTTTCACATCTAGTTGTCTTTGCTGTAGGTTATAAATGAAAACGTCATTTAAATTTGTTCATAAATAAATTTCTGCGGGCGTATGCCATATAGCTTAAGTCGACTTACGATAAAAAATGAGATTGTTTTCTTAATAGCGTCCTATTTTAAGTATTATCGCTACTTCTTATATAATTTTGTTTTATAATTGTTTAAAATCACAGATTTTATTGGAAAATTAATTACCGAAGGGACCAGGTTCTTCCAACTGCCAGATAGTAAGGGGGTAGAAATCATCGCTAAGAGCATCTTCCTCATCGGTATAATCATCGGTATCCCACAAGTCGTAAATATCGTTGTCAGTAAATCCTGTTATTCGATAATCAATTAATAATTCGAATACTATTTTGATAAGTGCCTCTTTCTCAGCCTCCATGTATTTCTGACACTGCATGAAAGGAAAAAGTGAAAAGATACGACAATTGCCGCTATTGTCAATAGTTAATATTCTTAATACACACCTCGGACATTCCATATTTATCTATAGATGTTCCGTATACAAAAATGACGAGTGGAAGTTGAGATTTGTCTTTACGCTCCTTTAATATATTTATGGCTTCTAAGACGAATTCACAAGTAATTTTTTTGCAATAATGTATATTTAAGTGGCGCAGATGCTTGCACCTTCGCAACAGTTCTATCAGAGCTTTATTTGTTATATTGCCACTGTGTTTGATAACCAGCTCTTCAAGTTGCTCTAATTGGCCAAGTTTTCGAAGCGCATTATCGTTGATTGCTTGATTATTTATGCAATATAATGATTTCAGTTTTTCCAATTGTGATATGAAATTTATTTCTTGTGGTTTGATTGAATTTTTGCCATAGATTTTTAAGGTTTCTAATTGCTGCGACTTATTTTCGACCAATTTCAAAAAAATCTGTGTATGTGATACCGAGTGGAGTAACAATTCAATATGTTTCAGTCGAGGTAATAATGTTACATGCTCATATGGAAAATCTGGGTTAGACATTTTCAATATTTCGAGTTGCTGACAATGTTCCACCATGGTGTCGAAAAAGATTGGCGAAAGCTGTTCACAATGACGTATGTCGAGCGATTTTAAGTTCGGCATGGAACGGCATATTTCAACCAAATTCGAAGTTTGAATATTTGTACAACCATACAAATCTAGAACCTTCAGCTTTACCAACGAGTTCATAAATTTGCCTGCAAACAAAGAAAATGTAAATATTAAGTATGTATTCATATTTTAAAGGCAAGTTTTTCGTTATAAGACAAACTGTTTTACCTGTTAGGTCACTGTTCCCGGAGAGAGTCAGGCTCTCTAATTGAGTTAAATATTGCAGAGATTTTATTGAGAGGTCACGTATACCGCAATTATGCAAATATAACTCCTCTAATAGAGGGAAACTGCGAAGTAATTCCTTCAGACAATCGGGCGTCATTCGACTATTGATCAATTTGAGTTGTTTTAAGTTGACGCAGCATGTTCTAATAAATGTAATGATGCGTTTACGATTCTTCTCTGGTACCTCGCCCGACACTGTTTCAATATTTTTGCCGGCAAGACGAAAGAAGTCGCTTATATCGCATAATGTCAACTTTATGGCTTTACGAAATTCGAACCTTTTATGTGCGCGCTTGGATAACATTTTGAATATTTCTTGAAAACGATTGCATACTCGCGCAAAACGTAATTGATCTCGTAGCTCTAATAGACCACAAATAATCTCTAAGCAATCATCATTTAGCGATAGGATATTCAGGCGAAGTTTCGTACCAACGTTCGAAGCTTTAGCTTTCTTTTGTTGTGCGTTCGAAGCTTTGGCTTTCTTTTGTTGGGATCCACGTACCACTTGGCTATGTGCCTTTTCGGCACCAGACTGATTCCCACTATTGCCAGCTTTAACCCCAATACGTGAACCTCGTATACGATGATTCGATTTCGTCAATACTCTAAATATTATATAAAAAATCAAGAGGTATATTCAAATAAATAAAAGTATTTTACGTGTAAGCACTTTCTGGATCGACAAAGTTTACAAATCCTACTGCCGGCGAAGAATGACGAGATTCCTTTTTATCATCCACTAGTCGTACTTCCGAAATCACGCCAAACTTAGAAAAATAACGAGTTATATCGGGGACCTTCACCTGCAGCAACACATGATATTCATAATTTAAAAAAGTTCCTTAACAATAATAATAAAACTATAGCTCTCACCCATCTTGGAATGTTGTATACGAAAATATTGTAAATCAATATGTTGTCCTTTGTGTATGCCTTTTTATCTGGCATAAAAAACACCTCGCTGCTTCCAGGGCCATCAGGATCCAAACTTTCACCAGACATGATCTTATCCCTTCGACAGTAGTAACGAATTTAACTCAATGGAATTCAAAAAAGTACATAATGAGCAACTTCTAATTCATATTCACAAGTTCAGCTTCAGTTTAGTTCAAGGCGATTTTATTACATAATCTTGCATTATTACGCACATGAATTAAAATTTTGAATTAAGTGCTGGATAACTATTCACCAAATATTAAATTGAACCAGACAGGTCATTTGTGTAATAAAAATAATATAGATAAACTATTAATGCGTAGAAGTATTTGCAAACACACGAATCAATACGAAAATTTCAGCTGGGTGGTTGCCATCATCTTAATAAATCCACCTTGGTTTAGTTTGAATAAACCAAGGCGTATCTAAATGTGGCAACCCTAGTGATTGATGGCAACTGGCAACGACACCGATGCGTATAGTGAACAAGCGAGAATCGTCAAAAGGGACAACGAGGGTCATCGAGTGTGGTTCAATCAATCTTATTATAATTTGTATTTGTTATTTGTTATCTTATAAGTTGTATTTAATAATAAACATATAAGTATAATATAATATAAATAATAAACGTAAATATAGCAGTTAATACACTACACAAGGCAAGGCGTTAACAGTTGTACAAAAACAAAAAGTTACATGTATTTTGTTCTTGCTTTTTTGGCATAAGTGTCAAAATAATTATTTCCAAGGCGAATTGGATTGTGAATCATTACTATAAAGTTGAATGTCTGTACGTTGTCCGCGCATCACTACGAAACGACAACACCAAATGACGTAAAAATTTTTATACATTCATATTTTCACCCAATGAAGGTTATAGGCATGTTTTTATGATGGAACTCCCTTCCCACAGCTCCCAGGCCGCGCCACCACTCTCATTCGTCATTAATAATCGAATATTTGCTTAAATTTAATCTAAAAAATCTTAGTTTTTCCTATTTCCCAATATTTATAGCACACTCTAGACTTCATAATCCGCATAAGCTATTCAACTATGACCCAAATGCAATGTTCAAAAACGGTTTGAGATAGAAAATTAATAAAAATAATTTTGCTTGATATTTTTCCGATTGGTTGTTTTGATTTTATTCAACGAGGCATGGCAACGGTTGCCGGGTATTGTAATATTATGGTTATTAATAAAAAATTTTTTTCTATGAAATTATTGTTTGTAATTCTTTTATATACATATCCTAAATCCCTCAAAACTACTCCTATGAGAGCGGGGCCGCGGGTTAAAGGTAGTAACAAATAAACGCAAAGAAAGTTTTTCGCGTGTCGCGTTAAATTGTTAGAAGTTCATTTGTGTTATTAATAGCAAAAATAATTAACAACTAGTATTATTATTTACTCCTGAGCAAGAAGTTACAGCATTCATAATAACAAAGTGTTCAATATATTTTAAAAAGAAAACACGAAATAAAATGGTATTCTTAAAATACAAAAGAAGCAAATAATTTCTTTCTGAACGGTTTGGATATAATTAAAATGTCGAATTAGCAAGTTTTATTTATGGTAAGCTTAGAGGTTTACAAATTATTTTTTCCTTTTTTTTCACTTTCTCTAACTATGCAGTTTTCGGATAATTACAGAAATTATATTCGTTCGGTATTACACAAAACTAGCGTTATAATGATATAGCTACATATATATATACAACAAGATATACAAATAAAATCATACACAAGCAAATGTAAGCTAATGTAAATTACATTTTTTCATACTTGCGTATCACTCTCTCCCTCTCATTTCTCTCCGGCAGCCATATTAATTACTTTCCTACTGTTAACTTGTGGTGAAATAATTTCTGAGTTGAATTTCTTACCCGTGTTTTGTTAGAGCCCAAAATGAGGAACGGGCCGGGACTTCGCCTTCTCTATGAATTTATGTTCTCTGACAATGCTGTGCCCATGAATGTGCGCTGTGCCTATAAATGCGCGCTAGATTTCTTGAGAAGTTTTACCGTAATATTTTTTGCTATGGCAACCGCACATATGTACATACACACAGCATATATATATGCGCATATACATATAAATTCACAAATCTAAATTTGCATATGCCATCTTCCTGTGAGCCTCGTAATGAAGCAATTCTTTATAAAGGATTTTGATTTGGTTGATCAACTAAGCCAGACATAACGCATATGTACTGTGTGAACTGATCAGCGCTGTTCATAACAACAGCACAATGCTTGGGCATTTTTTGCGATCTTTTTTCTGTGGCAAGTGCACGCGGCCGCATATGTGCATATATAAATTCACAAATCTAAATTTGCATATGCCATCTTCCTGGTCTGGTCGTCTGGTAATCGTTTGTTTTCTATAGAGGATTTTGATTCAATTGAAGGGAATTCAACAAAGTTTTTACAGAGCACCAGATAGACAGACATAATATATGTATATAATTTAGATGATTTGGAAAAAATTCAAATATAGTCATTTTAACCTAACATTCTTTGCTTCTAATCCCGAACAAATTCTTATCGACTGCTGCTAAATTAACATAATTCAGTCCCTTACTGTTAACTTTTGGTGGAAAATTTGTCTGTGGTAATTAATCTTCGCGAAACGAGTACCCCTCAAAATTCCATCCGTTTCTGTCATTGAGACTTCTCTATACATTAACGTTCTCTGATGTATGTAAATCCGTTTGAAGAAACATTTAAGGGGTTACATATGTCCAGAATTTTCAAAACATCGATTTTTTTTCGATATTTCTGTGAAATTTTCGTGCGGAAATTCACAATATTATAGCTTCTACAGCCCATTAATTAGGTAGAGAGCGGTCCGCGCGTTTCAGTACCTCAAACTTTAAGCTCGTTTTTCTCGAAACTACTTTTTCCTGCACGGTCTGCATGATAACTCATACAGTTTTTAATATTTTTTGATGGGGTGTTTTATTTAAATATTCGAAAGTGTTTGCTCTATAGACTTGATTTTTGATATTTTTGTTAAAAAGGTTTATAAACATAATTAAAGTGTGACATTTATGACGTAAAACGCATATATATTTTTTAAATTGTTGTAAATTGCAAAATTTTTCCAAATTCAAAAATCAGGCTCGGCAGACCATAACTACAACTTTATTTTACAAGACTTTTCGGGGACTTTTTACCCCGGGCCCGGAGTTCTCAGAGGGGCCCGGACTCGAGAGTAATTCCGAATTAGATGAAGTAGACATAATTGGAAAGGGCCCGCATTTGCAATTTTCCTCCGGGGCCCGGATATGCTCTCTACGGCTCTGTATGTATCTGACCAACTTGCAAGAGGAGGCACTTGCACATGCCAAACAACTAATTTTATGGGGGTACCTCTCGCAATTTGTCATTTGTCAATCAAAGATTGATTAGTGCCAGTACCTGTGTAATCCAAGAATATTATTAATTGTGTAGACTTCAAATCGGGACCTTAGTAGGGGCCCTCACAGGACATTGTCTAATAGAATATCACGCAAGTAAATTAGGCGTTTACATGCATGATTTCTGTCGTAATGGGTAGGAATGAGGAAGAGTTGGACGCAATTCAACACCTTTTTTGCACATGCCCGGCTCTAGCCCGAAGTAGGAATCGATATTTAATGAATATGGTTAATTTAGACACCTTTGTCCACAGCTTAGCATGGTTCAATCTGGAAGAGGAAATATAGCCCAGCCTCTGCGGCTCACAACGGATCCATTTCGGGGTCTAAGTGGCAACGCTGTTCGTATGTGCGATGTGGTTGCCAAATCTTATCTAACCTATCTTACGGTAAGCTGGTTTGCACTAATCGCGTATATCGCTCTTTTCACGGTATTCGTGTCCACATAATCGGAACGTTCTACAGCTCTTTCAGTTTAGCGGCGTTCCCAAGCATTTATGGCAAATGTTTTCTCTGCTACAATACAAAAAACAACAACAGCTCGGCAAGAAAATTAAATTCGGTTAAGTTCAGTAAAGCCTGGTCTAACTGCAATTTAAGTGTTGTTGGACTACCTTAAATCAAAATACCAATACATTTATTCATTTGGTGTATGTATATTTATTTAAAATTCTCATTATATAACCGGACAAAATATCAGTGTCCTTTTATGCATAAATAAATACCGATTTCGGCATAATCTTTGTTTTTGTTTGTTTGCTTTAAGTGTCATAAATATGAATTAGTACTTCGTACTGCGCTTCAGAGACAATAATTGTGACATTTGGATATGTTACCGAGTAAAAATTGTTTGTGTGTATTTGTGTGTTAAAGCACATTGAATTGCGTTCGATTAAGAGGAAGGCGAGTAGTTAAATTAGTAGATATATTTTTTTTATGTGACTGCATTAAACTATGTTCAGTATAGGTATTAGTATATATGTACATTTACGTATGTTTACTGGTACACTTTGTAACTTGCATTTTTATTTTTATTTTCGCTTCCCTCTGTGCTAGATAATTATTTATTTATTTTTTGGTAATTTGTGTTAGAGCTAAAAAAATCTTAATATTATTTTTCTTCATTTTTTAAATTGCATATTTTATAACATATTTTTTATTCATATTCTCAATATCCATATATGTATGTGTGTGTATGAATATGTATTTACAGCTTAGCTAATTTGTTTTCAAGCTGCTTAAAATTTGAAAAGTTTTTATGGATTTCGCTTGAATTTAGATGCAGCAGGTTTGGCTGAAATTAAAAACAAAAGAATAGAAAGTTTGCAGTAAAGTAAAAATTATAAATTTGTTTCTGCAAATTTCTGTTGATTAGTTTCATGGGAAATGAGTGAATTTGCGACTGGTTTAAATAAAATAATTTCGTTTTTATTCGTTGCCGATGTTTTGTTCGAAATGGCTTTTTTTGATAAGAAATTGTAGAGCTGCAACAAACACCTACATTGCGTATACGCCATGGATTACTGTTCAGTCTTGTTAATGAAAAGCAATTTGTTTTTCTACATACATACATAGAAGCTTTTGCAATGAGCCAAAAATGTTGGTTAAGCAAATTTAAATTGGATTATTTATTCCCAATTGCAAATCTGCATTTTTACTATTTATTTAAAACTTGAATTATTTCTCCGGCATACTAGTTATTTGTTTTTTAAATTAAAGCTGTACAATTAACTTTGTTGCAGATGTGTAGGTTCCTTGCGAATCATTTTCACGCATAGTAAAGTATTTAATATACATATTTGTGGCTCGGTGAAAAAACTAGAAGGCGAAAACTGCAAACTTATTGATGTTAAAATTTTCAACTAGTTAAATTTTGATACTTAAAATTTCGCCATTGTGTGTATAAGCAGCTTATGAAAAATTACCAAATTTTTTGCGCTTATTTGAAAATTCAAACAAATAAAAAAAATTTTGTAAAATATTTAGTACTAAAACTTAAGTACTAAGAATTAGTACTAAAATTTGAGTACTAAAATTAGAATTCGTACTTACAGTTATTACTAAAATTTAATTGCCACAAGTAGACTAAACTTAAGTTGTGAAAAAATTTAGTACTTTAATTTTAGTACTAAAGCATTAAAAAGTAGAAAGTTGTGAAAAAATTTATAACTTTAATTTCAGAACTAAAGCACTAGAAGAACTCAAATTTAGTACTTCAATTTAATACTAAAATTTAGTTGCCGAAAGTAGACTAAATTTAAGTTGTGAAAAATTTTAGTACCGAAAATTTTAGGGAATAAATATTTGAGAAATCGAATTTGAGTACTTAAGTTTTTGAGTAATATAGTATCGTAGGAAATTTTTGTACTAAATAATTAGTACTGTACTAAATTATTGAGTACTAATAATTAATTAGTACTGTACTAAGTTATTTAGTACTAATAATTACTTAGCACTAAATAGTTAGTACTGTACTAAATTATTTAATACCAACAATTATTTACTACTAAATTATTTAGTACTAAAAATGTCAGTACTAAATAATTTAGACCTACAAATTTTAATTCTAAAAGCTGTCACTAAAAATTTTAGAGCGCTCATCAGTACAAAAAATGTCCCCAGCCCCTTAATTAAAGAAAAATTCAAATGAGATTCAAGAATAAAAAGTACAATTTTCTCTACTATAAACGTAAATACTCATAAAATTATTTCTTTGCAAAAGCTTTCTTAAATTTTCATTTTTAAAATTTTCGCTCTAAATATTTTTTTTACCATTAATTGAATGCTGGAAAGAAAATCCACAAATCGCCAGGGTATTCCGCTGTTTGTGAGATCAACAACTGGCGCTAAATAATTAATATATTACTTTGTATATAACAAAATTGTATGGTAGTACTATTTTACTTCATTACTAAATTTTTCAGTTTTGTTGGCTTAGCGAATTTTGCACACTAAAATTTTACAATATTTTTAAGTTTTGCCTAATTTTTCACGAATTAATATTTTAGCACCGTTTAGACTTAGTACTGAAGCTTTTATCGAAAATAAAATTTTTTTTTTAATTTTTATTTCTACTCTTTCAGCGCAAAATTGATTATTCGTATATTTAAGTAAATTTTTAGTTCTTATTTTTCTCTTACGAGTAAATTTGATTAAGAAAATTCCCAAGAAAGAGTGTAGGCTCAAATCAACGCAAATTGTTGGGTACCGAATTTAGTTATGATATGAGCAAAAAAAATGAGTACCACTTTTCTTCATTATTTGGTAATTCACGAATAGTTCGAGTTATTTAAAAAGTAATGAACCTAATTGAGGATCTTTTAAAAACACTGCTAATTTTTGGCGCATTGAAATGATTACTGTTTATGTAGAAAAAGTAAATTTTAATACTACTGTTTACTTTTAGTTTAACTCCACTAAATTTTAGTACTAAATCAGTAGTACTAAATTTTGGCACTAAATTTTAGTACTAAATTTTAGTACTAATTTTAGTTCTAAATTTTGGTACTGCTGTTGTATTGCTAAATTTAAAACTGTTTCCTTAGTCCAAGAAATTGCAATATACATATGGTTAGGATACTTTAGTAAAATTTACTTATACAGCTTGGCATTAAATTTTTATAGCTGTAGCGTTAGTACAGAACTTTAGTACTTCTTGTGTGCAGCTAAATTTCATTGCTCACTTTATGAATTTATGATTTGATTTATGATTAATAGTTCCAAGGCACATCAACGATTTCGGATATTTTTAGTACAATTGACTTTAAATTTTAGTGCTGTGTTTTAGTACTACATTTTAGCACTTTTTCAGTTTTGCCAATATTTATTAAACACTTTTGAATGCTTCATTTACATTAATAGCTCATGGTAATACAATATCGGATTTATTTAGTACAATATCTTTCAACCCTTTTAGTAGTAAATGTTCGTAGTGTGACAGAATCTTTTAATTCCGTTAATATTTTTAACCCAAATTTACTTCCACTACTTTAGTACTAAATTTTAGTACTCCGCTTTATTAATTTAAAAAATTCCAATAACCTTTAACCATTTTAGTGCTAAATTTTCGTAGTGTTTTTACAAGTGACTGAATCTTTTAATTTCTTTAGTTTTTTTAACACAAAATTACCTCTACTACTTTAGTACTAAATTTTAGTACTCCGCTTTCAGTACTAAATTTTCGTAATGTTTTTACAAGGAACCGAATCTTTTAATTTCTTTAGTTTTGTTAACACAAAATTACCTCCACTACTTTAGTACTCCGCTTTTGGTACTAAATTTTCGTAGTGTTTTTACAAGTGACTGAATCTTTTAATTTCTTTAGTTTTTTTAACACAAAATTACCTCCACTACTTTAGTACTAAATTTTAGTACTCCGCTTTTGGTACTAAATTTTCGTAGTGTTTTTACAAGTAACTGAATCTTTTAATTCCGTTAATTTTCTTAACACAAAATTACCTCCACTACTTTAGTACTCCGCTTTTGGTACTAAATTTTCGTAGTGTTTTTACAAGTGACTGAATCTTTTAATTTCTTTAGTTTTTTTAACACAAAATTACCTCCACTACTTTAGTACTAAATTTTAGTACTCCGCTTTTGGTACTAAATTTTCGTAGTGTTTTTACAAGTAACTGAATCTTTTAATTCCGTTAATTTTCTTGACACAAAACTACCCCCACTACTTTAGTATAATACTAAATTTTAGTACTCCGCTTTATTAATTTGAAAAATTCCAATAGTGGATATTAGTACTAGTTTTTCTTAAATTTTTAGTGAATGCTTTTTTTTGGTTTAAATTATTTTAGTCAAACTTTTTCAATACACTTCACTCTATTTGTTTATGGACCAAGCTCCTAATATAATAGTATCGCTCATATAAGGCATTTTGAAACATTTTAAATACTCAAATTTACACTTTCATTTTGTGGAAACAAAAAATTAGTACAAAACCGAAATTGAATTAAAATTTGAATATTTCTTGTTTTATTTTAAAATATAATTTTCTTTATTTTTTACATTTAGTAAAATTAAATTAGTTAAAGCGCAGGTTAAATAAAATTTGGTATACGCACAAAATATAGTTCCTAAGTATACTAAGCCTACTTGCAGGCGCACTACCGCAACATATGTGCACGTTTGTTATTTACCTATGCTATGTGCGAACATACTTGACATGTACTTGGTGAGTTACGCCAGTTTTTCTTCCTTCTACATTAGTTCTTTCTCAAATATTTAGTAAATTTTCTCTACATGAATATATTTTGCTTTGCCATTTTTTCAGTTTTATTTTCTTGCTTTTGTGATTTGTTGTTGAAGTATTAATTTTTTTCGTTTTAGCAGATTTATCAATAGTGTTGCCACTTGGAATGACAAATTTCCATTTTTTGTTGCTCTCAATGATTTAGCTACATACTTCGCCAAGTTTGTAATGAAAATTAAGCGAATGGGAAAAGCGTAAAGCACGATGATCGATGGAATGAATGGACTGCGTGTAAGAAGAAATTTTCATAATTTTTTAGCAGCTATGAATTTACGTACGAGTATGTATGCATTTATTTTTGTGACTTTTGTGCACATTTTGATGTTTGATGTGCCTTCGATTTTTCTGCTTCTTCTTTGTTGATTCTCGATATTTCACTTATGTTTTTAAAAAAATTGTTAATAAATGTATAAATATTTATAAAAGCTTGTTTGTTATCTATGCATACATGAGTTTGTGTGTGTGTGGCCTGTGTGTTACGTGTGACTGTGTGTATGACTAAGCGAATAATTCTCATCTACAACAACTACAACTACATTACACATCTAGAGTACGATGCGCCTAACACCACAATCCATACAAAACTTAGCCTGTTCGACTAGAAATTTAGCGCCACATTCATGGCAGAATTTCGACATTTTCATACTCGCGCTCATTGCCGCATTCGTACTCGAAAGTGAGCTGCTCGAACTGTATTGGCCCTTATTTGTGGCCGTCACTGCCGCCTGCAATTCGTCCGTTAACGTGGCTGCAGTTGTAGGCGCGATGGTGGTGGCCTTTCCTGTTGTTGTCGTCGTAGTCGGCGAACTGAGCGAGCTGTCATAGTTGTTGTTTATGCTGTGATTATTGTTGCCCATTAAGTTGCTGTGATGTGGCGCATAATGATTGCTGATGTAGTTATTGTTGTTGTTGTTGTTGCTGGTGATATTCTTATTGCCGACACCGCTGTAATGCTGCTGTTGCTGTTGTTGTTGCAATTGTTGCTTATATTTAATATTGCAGTCCAAACTATCCGAATTATCACTGCTTGATGAGCCGCTAATGCGTCGTGGACGCGTCTTCACTGGCGCGTATTTATACAGTTGCGTATTTTGTTGTGGCAGTTGCTGTTGCTGCTGCTGTTGGTAGTGGTACTGCTGTTGTTGTTGTTGCTGATGTTGTGTTGTCGCATCGGCTAGCAATGTGGGCAGCGGCGTAGTGTTGGTGGAGACAGAGCTGCTGGTAGAGGGACGGCTGCGGCCTGTACAGCGATACGGTGTGGTCGACAGCTCTGAGGATCTCTGGCGTGAGAGGCTGCGAGGGAGAAAAAAGTTTACATTTTTTATTGGAATTTTAACGCTTTACACTGCTCGGGGAGTAGCCATATATGTTAAGTAGGTTCCTTCTAAGTTACAGCAAAGTTATTCGATCTAATTTTTGATTCAAGTCAAAGCTCTGCGAAGTTTTGGTCCTCAAGGAGTTTAGTAATATCTATATGGGCATTACATTTTTGTTAAGTTGCTATGCGCTACATCAGATCCACATTGCCATTGAAAACAGCCTAGGAAGTAACAAACAATAAGACTCAGTCAAACTACGATTTTAGTCCTTAGCAATGTTTGTCTTTCGCAGTTCTAGAGTGAAGCAAATATACCAGCAGAGCTTTGCATCCAGCAAGAAGATGCTGACACAGAAAATCACAATTGTGGACGAGCGCTTGAAAACTCAATTTATAGTGAACTCAGACCGCACACAAGGAAATTATAGTTAAATAGTGATGGAGATGGTTGTTAAGGGGGGGCATAAATTGTTAGTATAACTACTCAAGAATATGTGGTAAAAATTTTAAAACGAAATTCGCATTATTCCTGATTCTATGGGCACTTAAGTGACTGCCCGTCGGTTCCGCACAGTAGCGCGCGTTAGTTAGAACGACGTTTTTCTCGAAACTACTTTTTTTCAACTAGTGGGCACTCTAGCTCAAAAAGTTATCGACCAATCGTTATAATTTTTTTTCGGAGTATTCTTTATTCAATCCTAATTCATATGAACCTAATTCTGGCCATATATTATCATTAGAAATATATTATTTGTTTTAAGCAAAATAGATGAAAAAATATGGTATGAAAAAATTACATTGTGTTGAAGCGCCTCAGGGATATACAATTTTCAATATTATTTTATCAAAATTAGGTTCATATTCTTAGGAAACATGTTGTGAATGAAAAAAAAATTGTTGTCGATTACAGAGAAAAATTGTAACTTCAGGAATGCTCACCAGCAAGATGCTCGGATGGCGATCGTCCATGGAGAACACGCTGTAACGCCACTATTTCCTACGGAAATGGCTTGAAAGAATTTTAAAGTGTACTTAAAAATATGAGTAAAATACCCTCCAAGTTTAAACAATTTCTGATTATTCCTCCCTTGTTTAAAAAAATTCACGAAGAGCACCAAAATGTCGACCCCCTAAACCGGTTTCCCCCCTTAAGTAGTGATAAAGGGCCATCGAGAGCCGAGTCGATCTCAGCTTATGACATGTGTGGAGCTAAGTTCTCAGCCACAAGAAAGCCTGGTAGCCAGAGATGGCATAAAAGGGCAATTGAAGAAGTACTCTGATCTAAAAGGGTGCAAAATTACTGCCGTTGACTCGATGAGATTCGAATCGCCTTAAATATCAATGGGAGAGTTGAAAGCTAAGCTAAAAGTCAAAGAGCCAAGAGTTAAACAGCGAATCGAAATTGTCGAAAAGGGTCACTAGAAGGTCAATTGAAGTAAAAGTTTTATACTGACTCAATTAATCCATTCTATTTGTTTCCAAAAGGTAGCATCTTAACTTATGCAAAGAGCAATAAGCCGAAAGATTTGATACATCAACAGTTTAGTGGCGAATAAAATGCTCCAGCAGGCTCCATTGTACCTAAACTCTGCAGTCGTGGAAATAAGCGCTCGATCTGCTAATTATTCTTAAGTGGTTCTAAACTTTTTTTTTTTTACCCAGAACTCTAAGTCAAGACCCATTTTGCATGTACCTAGTAACTTTTTATAATTCGGCTAATAATATTATTTCTTAGTTCTTACTAGTTCTTAGTTCCAATTTGCTTACACAATTTGAAAGCTATTTTTTAATTGATTCCTTAAAATATCTAATTGCCACTTTAGAAAATTCAATAAGTTTGCTAATGACTTACCTCCCGTACGCAGAGTCAGCGCTAAGTTTGGAGCCGACACCACGTCGCGACGACTTCGATGAAATTGGATAACCATCCAGGCTACTCATGTCGTCTGAGTCGCCGCACGCATCACCGCTGACATCTTCCGAGGCCGCATACATTGGCGGCACCGCGCCCATGGTTGTTGCCGATGGTGGCGGCGATGCATTTCTGTGGCGTGGCACATATGTACCACCTCGCCCATCAACGCCCGCACTCATGGCAACATTTTCGCCACCATACAACATCGATGCATTTCCCGCGGTTGAATTGAGTCCGGTCATTGCCTGGCGTATGTTGGCACCCACTTCTTCGCTCATTTGCCGAAAGTCATTTTGCATTCGCTGTATTAAATTCTTGGCGTTGTTTAGCTGCACGTTAGGCAAATGATTGCCAGTGGCGAAGGGTGTGCAGCGCATCATCGTATTTTCTATTTTACCTTTACTGCCGTGATGCCCCGACGGCAGTTGCTCATCATCATCACTAATCTTGCTGAACTTGTTGTCACAGCCGTCGACTTCAACTTCGACCATTGTCTGTGGATTGCCTACCATGTTGCGCAGCGAGTCGGGTGAAATGGGTGAACGACCGTGCTCGTTCGGCTCCGTCTCGATGCTGATAAAGATCTCACGTTTTTTATGTTCGGCGTCAGCATGACGTTTGTCGTCGTCATAAGTTACGCCTTGCGTGGCGGTGCGCTTTAGATCTTCGTATTTGTCGGTTGTTGGTGAGGATTCCTTGCTTTTTGGACGTGAGTCATCGCGCGATCTGCGGGTAGAGGGAGTTAGTAGGAGTGTGGGATAGGGATGTTTGCTGGGAGCGAGACTTGGGAATTGAAAACTATTGTTAGTGTTGTTGTAGTCTTTTGTTTCCGTTGTGTGGTTTTGAGTGTTGCTGTTATTCGTATACATTGAATTCGGCGTCAGCGTCGAACGTTGCTTATTCGACGTGCGATTCAAGAGAAATTCCCTACAGTCCTTAAATAGAGGAAATTGTTCATCGTCATTCTCGAATGACGAGAGAAATTCCTCAAAGTCAAAGTCGTCGAAAATTGGTAAAGGAGGTACAATTGGCGGCGTCTTCAGTGGCGCGAACTGTCCATGCGTATTAGCGAAATATGTCTGCGGTTGCTGTTGTTTCTGCTGCTGCTGCTGCTGCTGCTGATACGACGATCGATACTTAGATTCATAATATTCAGCCGACGAACGATTCGCTTCATCGTCAGCAGAGCAGGAGTCATCTGCTTCGGGAGAGCCATCGTAAAGAAAATGATTGCGTCCGAGTCGTTTTTTGCGATTCAGCAAATTCCTGCCTTCAGTTGAGCTGCGTTGACTTAATGTCGAATGAGTATTCACCTGAGCATCTTCAGTCATTGGCGGTCGAGCAGGAATGTCCACGGCCTGACTGGGTGCTTTCACCGCTGGCGCATTTTGTGACGCCAAATGTTGGATCTCAGTCGGTTTTGTAAGCGGCAGTAACTTTGTTAGCTGCGAAATCGGGCCGGTCTGCGTTGTTGAGCACTCTGAGGAGGAGGAAGAGAAATCAGGGCGACGTTCCGCATTGTTACCGCCTACGCATTTCAGAGTGCGCACAGGGTTTAGATTCACTGGAAGATTATCGCATTTATTTATTAACTTGGGGTCGATGTATTCACTGCTTGAGGAGCTCTTACCATCCTTACCGAACGCGGATAGGGATGTAGTCGGTTGCGGCTTCGAGCCGCTGTAGTGAGCATTTAAGTTAATTGGTTGACTTACAATTGGCAATTGTGTTGGCGTGGCCTCTTTAAGCTCTGCACTCTGCTTTGCTGCTGGCGTGGAAGTGACATGAGGCAACGTTATAGGCTCTAACCGCAGTGCTTGTGTCTTTTGCGGGCTCACAGTTTCTCTCTCGTATGCCGAAACCTCAGCTGTAGATGGGGTGTTTGGAACGGGCGTGGGCAGATGTTGGCAAACATTTTCCTGTTCCACACCGCCTGCTGAACAGTTTGATGATTCGATATATTCTGCTTTGATACTCTTGGCGGAGTTTTGCTTACTCAATGTGTTGCTCTTGTCTTTGAACTCCTTCGTTATGACGGGATTATTGAGGTTCGTTGCTGGAGAGTTGGACGCACTAAGTTCAATTGGTTTATTGGAGGACGCGTTAACACTAGCGTCTGTTGTGGTTTGTGCGTTGAGTTTCTCTAGGTCTCTCTCGTACTTGAGGAATGCCGCTAGTGAGTCGGTTTTGGAGAGATATTTGGCAGCTGAGTTCATTAGCTCATCACTGCTGTTCACACCCAACATAGTCGAGCAATTGGGAGTATTCGTGGCGGAGTTTGATGCCACCGCAGCTGCATTACCCTGTACATTGAGTTTGAGACTTTGTTTACGATTAGAGAGACTATTATCGCGACGAGCGACACGTGGACTCTTTGTAACTGCGTAATCGTTTACACACACCGAACGTACCGGCATCTCGTCGTATTCCTCCGGTTTAAGAAAGTTAGTTGAGATTGGTCCCTCGTCAGAGAGGCCACGTTGTATAGTAGGACGATGATTTTGCGCAAACAATGGACGTGAAGAGAGCATCGGCGAACGACGCGGACCACGTAAAGATGATGTGCGTCGAAAGTTCGTTGATGTCTTGTTAGTGGTCACGGAAGGTGTCGTCGGTATGCGCTGATTTTGTGAGTTTGTCGTCAAGGGACTCGAGAGGGGCGTAGAAGTGCTCAGTGTGAGGGAAGTGGACATTTTTGTGGGCAAACCGGCTAGAGCCGAAGGAGTTTGTGGAGAAGTTTGTGAGACGTTAGGGGAGAAGGAAGGATTGCTTGGGGGTGAGGATGAACAAAGCTCCTCCAGTTGACGCTTTGCCGAGATGAAAGGATCGTATTTGTCGGATGGTAGACCGCTAAAAATATAGTAAATAGTATAGAGAAATGTTTTCAAAGATAGAGATAATAACATTGAACAAGTAATAATAACGTTGCGATACTGTCACACATTTCTTGCCGAATATTTTTAGATGAGATGATGAGGGAAGATATTTGTTAATACAATTAGTTTTATAATACAAATGAGCCTTTTTGGCCTTGTATTCTTTCTATGAATTCATACAAACCTGAGCACAAAGGACTTGTTACGCACCAGTTTTGGCGGTGCTTTTATAACCTTAATTTCATCTTCCGTCTCGTCGTCCGCCAGTATTCGGCTATCGTTGCCTTTTAATTGTTCGACGCCGTTGCTTAGTATTTTTGAAGGTGTACCAAAGATTTCTATGCTTTCCTTGATTAATGGTATCGCTTTCATCGGGGCGGCATGTGCCGAAATCGACTGACGGACTAACTTCTTGCGTTTAGTTCGACATATTCTCAACGATCTAATGGCATTCACCTCCGATTTGGTGTGTGAAGCAGTTGCAGACGAGGTGGTGGTGGCTGTTTCGATGGTTGTTACAGCAAATGTCGTGTTTGGCAACTTATCAAAAGTAGTCTGACGTTTCTGCAACATTTGCATTGGTGGTGTAAGCGGTTGCAATTGTTGTTGGTGTTGACGCTGTTGTACCACGTCGTGTGACTGGCTATTATTAGCATCGTCACGTGGCATGGCTTTCTCATCGGTGTTTGTCATTACAGTGCCCGCGTCCGCGCGTATATTTGGCTCCGATGGAACTTTGGGTTTCAGTTTACTTCTTGACTTGTTGACCACAGGTACGCTATGTGTAAGTTGTGTTGAAGTACGCGGTGGTATTGTAGCTTTACTGACACCTTTCAAAGGGCAAGCAGTGTATGTTAGTGCTGCAGACAAGGCATTTGCATCTCCGAGACTTTGATCTATTGTAAGGTCTGCGCGGACAAAAAGTGATGATGAAAAGTAATGAGAATGAAGCAAGGAAGAGTTAAGCTTAAGAAATTGTATTTCGCCGAGAATAGAAGAATAGCGCACGGGAGGAAGCAAATGGTGTCTAACAAGTGAAACGAAAAGCTCAATAATTTGATTGAGGTTCAGAGCTCAAACTAAACTAAACGAAAGAGGATGGTCTAAGTGGCTTAAAAGTCCGATGCTATTTCCTATTTCCATCTAATCGCCCTCAATGGATGACAAGATCACTCAACTCATAATTGACAGCGTTAAATCCAACTAGCCATGCTTTATTTTACTAAAACTCAAACCCAATATTTTGGATAAATACCTTTGCAGAGTGCTTCTGATTATCTAGAAGTAGCGCTGACAACATCGTATCTGCACATCAAATGTCTCGTGGTTTCCTGCTCATTTTCCAACTAAAGGACTAACACAAATTTTGGTGAACGATAAAGCGATATCTTAATTTCAGTTGCGAATAATGCGATATCTGATCGGATCGATAAGCAATGCATTCACTCTTCAGATACATGTTGCAAAGTATTCAGGAGGTGTGGCCAATATCAGACCGTTAACCGGCTCTCAGTGATTTTGAAGAAATCAGCTGATTGGCTGATATAACTGGGGTCATGACATCGGTTTGGAGAGGAGATATTGTATTGGTGATATACGAAAAGTATCAACACAGTCTTCGCTCATATGTCACTTCGTTGCTGTCTGAACGACTGATTGGACGAGTGTGTGAAATGAGCGAACAGGATTCTCGTGCCGATGATCGTGACTCTCACATTTTCGTTTTTCACTATAGCGGATGGTCAAACCTGGATGTTCGAACTATCATCTTTGATTCAGATATACGGAAATTTCTGAAATTTCGGTTTCAAACGTTCCTTGTCTCATATGAGAATTCTTATATAGTAAGACCAGTCGAACTCTCGAGTGGAGATGAGATTAGATGAATGTTAAAGTAAAAGGTTATTAGTGTTTTCGGGTTATTCGATATTATATGATTAGTATTCTGGTGACTAGTCCCTCCTGTCATGAAACAAACAATCGGCGCACTCGCGTATCGCACCCACGTGGCTGTTGACAGTTATGATTTCGATGTTGTACGATACTTCGTTTATTTAGGAACCAGCATTAACACCGATGATAATGTCAGCCTGGAAATCCAATCTCTCTTGCCAACAAGTGCTACTTTGGACTAGAGTAGTAAAGTCCTCTCTCGACCAACAAAATGAACACTTTATAAAGCTCTCTTCATACCTGTCGTAACGTATGGCGCAGAAGCGTGGACGATGACAACATCCGATGAAGCGACGCTTGGAGTGTTTGAGAGAAAGATTCTGCGGAAATTTTTTGGGTCTTTGCATGTGGGTGACGGATAGTATAACAGGCGATGGAACAATGAGCTGATGAGCTTTACGGGGACATAGTGCAGCGAATAAAGATCCAGCGACTATGTTGGCTGGATCATGTCGTCCGAATGGATATAAATGCTGCGGCTCTGAAAGTATTGGATCCGGTACCAGTTGGTGGTGGCAGAGGAAGACCTCCTCTGCGTTGGATAGATCAGGTGGAGAAGGACTTGGCTTCAGTTGGGGTTTCTAGCTGGCGCACCGGAAAGAAACCCGGCCAAATCGCGTAACGGTTACCGCACCAATCGAGAATAAGAACTACTCTAGTGTCGTTCCGAGGTTAAGACTAAATAGTGTATAAAAGTTGCATATTTTTTGTTTTATTTTCTATTAGAAGTATAGTATATGAAAAATGGACTAAGGGCTTAGTGACTCATGCAAGAATCTTCTGATGCATGAGTGAAGTTGATTGCTTTAAGAGCTGTAAAGCCATTCTGGTGTGTTGGAGTGCAATCATGAGCCTAGCTTGCGTTGCTCACTTTGCCATCTCAGAATACTCTGACTTGTAGAACCAGCTCTGGCGTTATATAATATTTGTTATTACTACGGGAATATGGAATTATTGAATTCGCTTGCCTGAAGCGACTAGTGGTGATGGGTGCCTTGTTCAAAGCCAATATTTATTGCAGCTATGCGTGTTTTGGAGTCTACGAGAGTACAGTGAAAAAGCTGTCTGAGAAGATTTTGGTGCGCTTCTAGGACAAAATTAGCAGATATGAGTACCATAGGAATCCTATCCGATACTACTATTTTCTGCTTTTCTGACTGAGCCGACAACATCTTCCAGGAGTTTGAGTATAAAAAATGAATGCGTTGATTTTGTGAACTGAGTTCGATTTAGAAACTCAACTCGATGCGATATTGAAATGCTCAGTCTTTTAGCAGCCCACATGGATAAAAAATTCTTTAAAAAAGACTTACATACGTGGGACAGATTAATACCTGACGGGGCAATTGGCATTCTTTCATCGTAATTGCGTGTTCGGATCTTCTCGAATTGGAGTGGTGCTTCGTGTGGGCCTTGTTGCGACTGCATACTCGTATTTATTGCATTCAGCGTGACGCGACGCTTTGGTGTCTTCTTTTGGAATGTATCGTTCTTGGCCAATTTTGAGCCCATCAAACGTAAGTCGTCGAAGTAAGCAGCCTTGACGTATTCATCAACACCGACGGTGGCATGGTGCATAGGTGAGGGTGGCCGCAATTCAATGGCGTTTCTATGCGATTTACGAGAGCGTAAAGTGCTAGGAAAGTCTTTCATGGTTGTGGGTTTTCTGGCGATGGTCATGAGATAATGACATTGATGAGGTTACGGTGAATAGGCGAAAGAGAGAGGCAATTGTTGGATTTTAATAAGTATGGTAGAATTGTTTTTTTTTTTTAATTCGGCTACTCATTACGTGCATGGTTCGATCAGCTACTTGCTTTTTAACGCAAATGTAGTAATTTAGAAAACAAAAATTATAATGGGGTAGAGGTGTGGTGAATTGTGAGATGTCTTTTCAATTATAATGCATGATAAGGAAAATGATAATGAACCTAGTGATAAAAGGCTGTAGTTCCGATTTATTGCTCTAGCAAAACTGGAGTAGAAAATTCCACCACACAAATTCACACTAAAATCAATTACCTTTTTGTGTGTTGAATTTTCGTACCAGGTTTTGGTTATGAGGAACGGACCATTACGAGTATTACAGCTTCTTGTCACTATATACGTTTCTTGTAATGAACGTATAAATATAAATAGCTACTGATGGGCAGAATCGAGTACTTCAGTATCGATTCTTTTAAAAATCGGGTGTTTTTAAAAGTATCGCGTACTTTATCTTCAATCTGGCAGTACTTTGTTTTTTAAGAGTTGTTTTTGAATGACTCCAGATCTTTAATTGGGGAAGAAATCAACGCAAAAAGTAATCAATTGAGCATTACTGCGCATACTCATCTCCCTTTAATACTCATGCAGTAAAGAGAGACAAGTATAGGGTTTTCCAAACAGAGGTGTTATTTTGATATTCAAAGAAAAATCCAATTTTTTAATATATATAAATGATCGGATGTTTATTTCATTTTATAGAGGAAGGTATGCCGTTAATAGTGGAAAATACCATCAAGTAAATGACCATCACGACTACGCTTACAGGACAATACCCTTTTCTTGAAATTTTCCATAACCGAATTGCAAAGTGGCTGGCCATGTCCTCGCTGGCCTCACGAATTCCATCTTTGAGGTCTTGAATCGACCCTGGGCTATTGGCGTAGACCTTCTCTTTCACGTGGCCCCAAAGAAAAAAGCACAAGGTGTTAAGTCACAAGATCTCGGTGACCAATTGTCATCACCTCTTCGAGAGATAACACGGACCCGTAAAAGATCAATGGTTTCGTTGCTGGTGTAGCAAGTAGCGCCGTCTTGTTGAAAATAAACGTTGTCGAGATCAATACCATCCAATTCTGACCATAAAAAATCGTTAATCATCTCTCAATAGCGATAGATAACACCTGTTATTGGAAAACCCTTTATAATGCTTATTCGGGGCTTGACATTGAGTGCTATGAATTCGTACTGTGTATAATTTCCAATTTAGAGCCTAATACTATACTGCGGCATTTTGTGTATTTTTCAGTATCCCACTAATGATACTTTTCAAAATCATGCACTGCCGGTTCTTGTGAGAGTAAGTGACGATTCTCAGTCTAAGTATCGATTCTGCCCAGTACTACAAGTAACAGTATCGCAAATACACACATATATATCAATATTCTCTACAAAAAACTAATAAACTACCGCTAGTTTATCGCTCAATATTTATTGGTATTTGTTAGCGCACTCACCTCTCACTGGTCAGTGAAGATGTCATCGATAGTGACATAAGCCCGTTATTGTTGCCGCTACTGTTAAATTTGTTGCTGTCATCGATGCTGCTAATACCGTTTAGTATACTACTGCTGGTATTGTTGTTGCTGCTGCTATTGTTATGGTGACTGGCGTATCCCGCTCTCACACTGTCGCCGATTTCGTTCTCATCACCTGCCAAACCCGCGTATTTGTCACGATTTATCGAACGCTTAGTTCTGCAAATATTCAATCATTAATTATTTTTTGTTTTGGTTTTCTACTATACAAAAAAAAAAAAAAAAAAAAAATAATGGTGAAATATAGAAAAAATAAAATTAACAAAGAAGCTAGTTGACAAAATGAAGAAATTAGTTGGCAAAATAATATGTAGTTTTTGCTTTTTTCCAACAAATTTCACAATTTTTTCCTTCAAATTTCACTACCGCATTTGACATATAGTAAATTCCCCATATCGAATGAAATTTCAACGCTTACTTGAGACAGGGTGCTCGGTATTTTGTGCGCGCCTCCAGTCGCTCTTTGGCCAAGTTTTGTTCGGTTTTTGCCGTTTGTTTGATGGAAGCCTGCAATGCCTTTTCCTTGCACCACTCCACATGCCGGTCGTAGGCTTTCGGGCCGAAGCAGCGTTCACAGTGTGGACACTGTTCGGCCGGCGGTGGCTGTATGCGTTTGGCGAGTGAACGCTCGGACGAGCGCATACGATCGCGTGTAAAGTTGCCGGCACCGGGCAGCGATGTGGTCGACGAGGTTGACACGTTCATTTGACTGTTGGCGTTGTGGGCGGGAACGGCGCTGGTGGCGGCGGCTGAGGGTGTGACGCTATGTGATTGATTGTGTGCAGTGGTAGCGGTTGCCAATTTGCGCATTGAGGCGCGTGCGGTACTGCGCGCCAGCTCCTCACCGCCGTTCGACTTTTTGCGCGTCAATATGGGTGAAGCAATGTGCTGGAGAAGCAGTAGAAGCAATGTGTTTTTTTTTGCTATTTGAGAAATTCAAACTATTTCAAATCTACACTCACCTGCAACGGCTTAGGTGACTGTCCGCGCGGCTCTTGCTTCGTTGTCGGCAATCCGAAGTTCTTCGGCAACGGATAGCTAGCCAATTCGGTGCCTTCGCGTCGCTGTCGTGATGAATCAAAAACATTACGCTTTTTGGTCGCCATTTTCTCGCAAATGCCCACATGCTTCTGCAGCGTAACCGGATTGAAGGTACGGCGGCAGATGGGGCAAGGCACCAATTGAGTTGGTGCATCCGGATATGGATCTGCTGTGTTCGCAATTGTGCTGCTGTTATCTGTTGTTTTTATTGGGAGTTGTTCGGTGGATAGTGAAGAAGAGAGATAAAAGAGAAGAAAAAACAGAGGAGAAATAAAATTATTCGGTTTGTTTTATTTTTAAATCTTTTTTTAAGCGTTGATGTGTACAATAGACAAAATAATAATAACAATTTGTTACAGATGTTTTTGTTTTTTATATTTATTTTGTTACTCTAATGACATTAGCCAGCTGAATAATGAAAAAAGTGTAGAAAATGGGGAAAGTATTATTTAATATTTTTCATTTCAATGTTTTCAAAATTGAAGCTACCGTATCGGAGCGTAAGATGCATGCAATTATGGCTTGAAATTTTTAATTAAGTTGGGGCATGAAGAAAGGGAGAAAACGCAAACGCACACATATCTACATACATATATACACATACGCACATACTATATATAGTACCAACGTTATGCGCTCGACTATTTTAAAATTTCAACTCTAAAATTAATTATTTTAACGACAAAGCGCTAGTAAACATTTTATACGTTTGCGTCAAGCATTGACTCTTGGTTTTGTGCTTGGCATCTTGCAATGCAAGGCGACAAATTCGTCTCCACTCAGCACTTTTGCTTTGTTAAACAATGAACTTCTTTGTCTATTTTTAAACTTAAACAAATTTGCGTGCAGCGGATGCGTAGTCAAGAATGCGTGGCCCAGTAAGAAATTTATTCAACACCTACAGTAAAGGGGAACAATTAAATATATTTGTTTTTTGTAATGAATTCTAAAACAAAAAGGGGATACAGTGAGTGTCACTGAATATCGTACAGCTATTTGTTAGTTCTATTTTGTTCCTGTATTAAAACTCTCATGAAAATAGTTGGGTGGTTGGTTAAAGTGGTGATTCATCCAGAATCCAACTAGCGCTTCTGCGCCATTTTATTGCCACATCCTCGTTACCAATTTGTTTAACTGTTTTTTACAGCAAGACTATAACCAGTCTGTGTGGTTTAAGGGGGTGGTAGGGTTTAGCGCTAAAAAAAATACACTTTTTTTTAATTTTTTACAGAAGTATGGCTTAAGATACTTTAATAAAATCAGTTGCATGTTATTGTACATCTTTTCAATAAGTTTTTAAAAAATATTAATAATAAAATATTGACAAATAAGCCCATGACAGAGTTTTTTTGGAGATAATATATGTTTTTCGAGAGGTGCTCTGCGGTGCCAATCGGCATTCGTCGTAGAATCATCTGAAACTAAAAAAGTCGAATTTTTCAGTTAAAGTATGACGTAATGCTATGACGTAATCGTAAAAAATTTCGATTTTGTGACCCTACCCCCCCTTAAGAACCTTATTGGGTTGTTGACATCTAAGCCAGATAATTGCTCGAGATCCTCGAAAAGCGGTTTGCGCAGGGTTAACATTCTGTCCTTCCATATGGCAGGGCATTTACAGAGGAAATGGAAGTTTGTTTCCTTTTTCTCCGGTTGTTTACAACTATGACAGTGCGTGTTGTGAGGGATGCCCATTGTGGCTGCTTGTTCTCCGATAGACCAAAAGCTAGTTATGACGGCCGTTAGTCTACAGGCGTCCCGTCGTTTCATGTTTATCAATGTCGACGATTGCTTGAGTTTGTAAGTGGGCCATAACCTTCTGCTAATTTTGCATTTCGTCTGGTCTCTCCACCTACAATCCGTGATTCGGAGGTATTTTAGGGAAATTGTCTTCTTATCTGCACCCAGGGGTGTGAATACCGATTCTGCAAGAGTGTTACTTATAGCAGATCCTCCTCTTGCCAGTTCATCTGCTTTTTCGTTACCTTCAATGTGCCGATGTCCTGGGACCCAGATTAAGGTTACTTTAGGGTTTTCACTCAAGGTGGTAAGACTATTCCAACTTTGTTCCACCACTTTAGAGGTTGTTGTAGCCGAACCCAGTGCCTGGATTGCAGCTTGGCTATCCGAGAGAAAAGCGATATTACCCTTAAAAGAGAAATCTGCGATTAGTAGCCTACAGGCTTCCCCAATTGCCAGTACTTCCGCCTGGAAGACACTGCTGGTATTAGGGAGACGCACAGATTTTTCAATTCCAAGTCTATGACAATATATACCAGCTCCAACACCACAATCCATTTTACTGCCATCTGTATAGACTGTGGTGTCGAAGTTGTTTAGTGGGAATCCGTTATTCCATTCCTCCTTAGATGGAAAGAGTGTGGCAAAATTCCTATTGAATGTTACCGTCGGGACGATGTAGTCAGTCCTCTTCGAGGTTAACGAAGAGTTTGTCGCAATAATAGACTGCAAAGCCATCCATTTTTTCTGTCCAGCGACCCGCTTCATTTACCCTAAACGCACTCATGGTTGCGGTCTTCTTTATATGTAAGTCTATTGGAATAACGTTTGTCGGTGCATTGAGAGCCTCCCTAGGACATGATCTGGTTGCACCAATCGTTATTGAACAGGCTGATCTTTGTATTCTGCCGAGTAATTCGGTATTGTAATCTCTCCCTAGAACTTTCCACCAAACTACCGAACCATACGATAAAATAGGCCGTATAACCGCCTTATACAACCATACTTGGGTGAAAGACCCCATCTTCTTCCTAGTATACGTTTACAGGCATATAAAGCAATTTCTGCTTTCCTTACCCGTTCTTCGACGTTTAATGTCCAGCTAAGTTTGGATTCCAGAATTACCTCTAAGTATTTTGCACTGAGTGAAAGTGAAAGAGTTTGTCCGTTAATATTTGGTAGTGTAAAAATTGGTACCTTGTTTCTGGTGGTAAAAAGCATAAGTTCTGTTTTACGCGGGTTTAAACATAAGCCACATCCTGTGGCCGAAGAATTAAGCTCGCATAACGCCCTTTGTATAATCCTACTGATCGTATTGGGTCACAGTCCTGACACCATTAGTACCACATTATCAGCGTACGCCACCGCTTTTACTCCACCTCTATTAAGTTTTATTAAAATTTTTCTAATCACACGTTACCAAAGAAGTGGAGATAATACTCCCCCCTGTAGAGTGCCCCTGCGGACCTTCTTGGTTATGTTGGTTTCTAGCATAGAGATGACCCAGTTACTAATGCAATTGTCCACCTCTAAGTCTATCAACGAAAATAGTACAAAACATAGCCGACTTTCTAAAAAAAATTACAAAAAAAAAAAAAATTTTGACTCTAAAATTGTTATCAGATTTCTCATTAATGTTTATGCCAATCCAATTTTAGTATAATTTGGCGTAAGTTAGAAGTGAAGTGGATACTGGATACTGAAAATCGTGTTGAAATTTTTAGAATTTTGAGCAATTATGTAGATTTTTTTAAAAGTTAGTGACCTTAAAAAATCAGAATTTCAAGAATTTTAATAAGTTTCTTTTTAAGATTTTTGTTAGCTCAATTTTAGTTTAATCAGATGCAAGTTGGCCTCCACGTTCTCAGCAGGTCAAACAAAGTTTCTGCTCAACGCCCGTTTGCCTGAAAGGAGATGTGACTATCGTCCAATCGTCAACTCATTCGCCTATAATGGAACCTTCTGAATTTCATCTGGGATAGCATGGAAGTAGTAGAGCTGTCAAGTTATCGCCCATAGTATGGATAAAGGGTGTTATTTAGTGATATCTCGATGGTGTTGTGCCCATCGGTGCTATCGCCCCAGATTTGTTTAGTTTATTCATAATTATTCACATTAATTTTTGAATGATGAATCGTTTCTTTTTTGGAAGGAATGCACTACATTAAAATGTGAAAATATTGTGGCTTTAAAATATCTTATTTCTTATTTGCTTAAATTTTTTTTTTCAAGGTGACGCTGCCGATCTTGGCAAGGAAATTTTTTGAATACCCCCATCTTCAGTTCAGCCTGAAGGAATTTTCAGCAAGGAATTTTGATCATAGTTTATACTTCAACTATCGAAAACCATCGACAGGTTGACGGCTGTTGTAAGTGGTTCGAAAAAATGAACTGATTTAATGAAACCCTATTTAGAGGGATATGTTTCCTCCAGATGCTAAGGGGGCGTCCATAAATTACGTGAGATGTTTAAGGGGGGGAGGGGGTCGAGTCAAATCTCATCTAATCTTACGTTGGAGAGAGGGGGCGGTCTCGGCAAATATCACGCAATTTTTTTTCTGATTAAAACAAAAAAAAATTATACTATTTTGGTCCATTATCCAGATTGTACATGCTTAAGATTTAATCTTAAGCGTAATCGTAGTATGATTAAGATCATTCACTAATTCGTTCGAAAGAAAATAATTTCATTCATACTTCGACGTTATACATTACTACTGTCAAACCACCATATTTGTTTTATACCAAATAGCTCAATTTAATCTGAATTTACTGTACAGTGTAGCCCGTCGTTTGTTTTCGCGCCACTATCAGCCGAACGCGCGACTCGATGAACAAGAGCGTACGAGCTGAGTGGCAGCGACACATGGATCTGCGTATGATTCATCACGACCGTTTTCTGCCACCTCTATACCCTATCACTCAGGTTGATGGACGTTTGACAATTCCGGACTTTAAAGAGCATGACGCAAAGTCATTCGCTCCATTTCGAATACGCCTACCGATTCAACCGCTGAATGCCTTCATCAGCACGCCTTATGATCTCTATTGCCCAAGTATACGTGATAATTTAGAGAAAAGATGCTGCAGTACATGCGGTATTTACTTCGCATCTATCACAAAAGCTGCAGAGCACAGGCGGACAGCTCACATTGCACCAGCTAAGCAAGCGCGTATGTTCCGCAAAGTGCGACCCTCACGGATTGTCACAAGACGTGCTAATGAGTTACTGTGCGCAAGCGTCAACGGCTTAGAGTGGCTAGATCAGAACGAAGTTGAAGGAGCAGATGATTTTACTGAAAATCATATGGACATGTTGGTCCCAATAGTCTCTCTTGAAACAGCGCATGATTCTCCATGGACTGAATTAGAGTAGATATTCTTTTTTTAATCGCAGTAGTTACGATTTAAGTCTTCTATTGTTAAATTTTTATTACACTTATAACTATCAGCAATATTGATTACTAGTCTTAACTAGTCGTAAATAAAAGCACGAAGCAATTTTTTTTTCTTTTTACAATAACAATCCAACGCGTTTACATAAGAAATCCACATTTTGAAAAATCTCACGTGAGATTGGGGGATGGGGGAGGGGGTTGAATAAAATCTCACGACACCTCACCAGGGGGGAGGGAGGGTCAGAAAATTAAAAAAAACACCTCACGTAATTTATGGACGCCCCCTAACGAAGTGTACTACTGTTTGTCATATATGTAGGCTCCAACGTGTGCAGAAAGATTTGGTGCGTTATGTTTTGCGTTTTTTAAATTTCACTGATTCAATTCCATCCTATTAAAGTCGGTGCTTGCTCATAAATCTAAAATCCCTAGATATTAGAAGGACTATTCTCTCCATTACTTTCCTTTTCGATTTAATAAATGGGGTTATTGACTCCCCATTGGTGCTCGAGAAAGTCAATTTCAATATTTCTCAGCGAAGTTTACGGAATCATAATTTTTTCTGGTTAGGGATGGTAAGAACTAATTATGTTTCCTATTCTCCAATTTCTAGAACTTTGGGAGATTTTAATTAGTTTTCAAATCATACTGGCCTGGATTTTTCTTCCACAAAGAACCACTTCAAATTGGTACTAAATGAATTGCTGAACTAAATTCTTAGTATTATCTAATAATTTTCCTCTGTTTACTTTGATTAACACATTTCTGTAACATTAATCTGTTTTCATAGTCTGTAAGATATATTGTATTTTTGCGACTATTAATTGAATAAATAAATAAATAGGCAATTTTATCTTTGATTAATAGCATAGAAAGTCCGTCATTCACCTATTCACGTATAAATCAAGTTGGGTCTGATTGTGCACTGCTTCTTGTCGCAAGTGAAATTAATAGTTTCGGATGCCCATTCTCACTGTGACTTATGGCTCATAGGATCTTTCCAAACACTTACTGCAGGCAATTCATTTCCCCGTATGTATCCGCCTGTCAATTTGTGTAAATTTCTTGCTGGAACCACTGATATTTTAAATATTTAAAAAGTGGCCACCGAAGTGAGTTTTCTTCAATTCTATTATACTCAAATAGCCAGTCAAGCGTGGATAAAATAAAAATAAAATAAAAATAGTTGAAGCCAAATTTATGGTAGAGCATAGGTAGGTAAGTAGGTTTGGCAGCCGCATCGCACATAGGGACAACGATGCCACTTAGACCACGGAATGGGTAAGTTGTGAGCTGCGGGGGCTGGGCTACATTTCCCTCTCCATATTGAACCATCCTGAGCTTTTGACAAAGCGTAAAAGGTTGTTGATACCTAAAGTGTATAAATTATCTATATTCGTTAAGAAGTAGGATTTTAAAAATCGGTTTCTGCTTCTGGCTAGAGCCGGGCATGTGCAAAAAAGGTGTTGAATTGTTTCCAATTCCTCCTCATTTCTGCAGCTACGACAGAAATCATGTGTGTAAACCCCTAATCTCCTTGCATGATTTCCTATGAGACAATGTCCTGTGAGGGCCCCTACTAAGGTCCCGATTTGAAGTCTACTCAGTTTTATAATACTCTTGGACAGACGTAAATTTAGCCTTGGCCATGTTTGCCTAGCAATTTCTCTGATTTGCAGAATTGATTAGTGCGTCCTTGATGAGAAGCTTACAAGTTGCGAGAGGTATCTCCATAAAATTACTTATGTCTGACATACAGGTACCTTCTCTTGCAAGTTGGTCTGCCCTACAGTTCCCTGTTATATCTCTGTGGCCTGGGACCCAGCATAAGAGCATACATACTTATTTATATGTATATGTGGGTGATTCTCCGCGTGGCGCAGAATTCCATGCCCCAGGCGTTTTTAAAAAAATAAATAGTATTTACAGTAATGAATCCAACGTGAAAAAGTAATTTCTGCGTTTACAAACAAAAATCAGTAGTTATATACAGGGTTGGCCATATTAAACTGACCCATTGAGTAACCCTATAACTTTTTACTGTAATTTGAAATCTAAGGTTTACGTCAACAAGCCAAAGACACTAGGCGCACTTAAGGCCAATATCCGACGGGAAATAGCCGCCATATCGGCCGAGACGCTGACCAAAACTATGGAAAACGCCGAAAAACGGGCACATTACGCTATACGAGCTAAGGGCGACCACTTGCGCGATATCATATTCAAAAAGTGATGTAAACGAATCTCCTTGAACTAAATTAAATGTTTTTCACAATGAAACACAAAAAAATGTTTCTTTTTCCATATTTTTTTAATAATCACATGGGTCAGTTTAATATGGCCAACCCTGTATATGAAAAAAAAATAGAATTTTCTTCAAAAGTGCAGTTTAAGGTGCCAAAACGTCGCGGTGAAGCCTGTCCCCAGCATCACTTATAAAATAAAAACCAAGATTTTTGTGAAGTATAATAATCAGTATAACTGTTATTGACATTTTGGTATTATACATAGGTAGTAGAATTGAGAAATATAAATAAATATAAATATTAAACAAAAAAATATTTAATGCTTTTTTGGATGATATTTCATGTCCTCAGTTTTTTGCGTCACGGTGAAGCGTATCAGTAAAATTGGATTATTTACATAAAAATAAGATGTGAAATTAGTTTTACCCTAGTAAAAGCAACATCTAACTTTGCTAACTTGATCCACTAAGGCAGAAATTAATCTCATGATTGAATTGTTTAGTTTTTATACATTGGAAGTAACAAACTTCTATTGGGGATACCAGAATCGTCACTGAGAAGCCTCCATATATTTTGCAATAAAATTAATAATTATTTATTATCAATCTTAAATAATGTGTAGTACTATTAGTCTAGTGAATATGAATGAAATGCCCTCAACATGAAAACAATTGAGAATCGCCGACAATTCGTTTAAAAAATCAGTATTACATGTGCGTCACGGTGAAGCCTTTCTGTATTAAACCGTGTGCTTTCTTCCTAATAGTTACACGTGCAAGTTTAGTGAATTTGTTTAAACAAATAAATACAAAAAAAGTTATTAAAGGAATCAAAGCTAAGGTAAGTTTCTAATAAATTACCGCATAAATTTCCGTAAACAAAATAACCGTTGAATTCACAGACGAATTAAAATTTTCCTTTTTATTGTATAATTCCTAACTATTGAATAATCATTATTTAAACAAATTATAAAAATACTAGCAAACTCGGCCCGCTTCGCTGGGCACACTAAAATAGAATAGATATGGTTTAGAACAGAAAAGATATGGTTTTCATATTATTTATTTCTTTATTCTTTATTCAAGCGCTTTGGCATAAACAATATTTGTTTTTCTATTTGTTTTTGAGTAAATATATAATGTTGTTGGCTTCCCAACACGTGAACAGCCAACGTATAGTTGACCATGGGTGAATACTGGTTCTTCTAAATTCATCCCGCATATTTCTAAAGTTTGTCCTTGTGATTTATTGATAGTTATTGCAAATGCTAAACGAATGAGGGGAGTTGCAAACGCTTGAATTCAAATGGCAATTTTTCGTGCTCTTCTTTTGGATCCTTTCACAATTTCTTTGGTTTTTTCATTTTTTTTTACCATTTTTTTCCCTCATGGTGTATCGTAGCTTATCGCATATGAACCGAAAAAATAAACCCACAAAACATAATTTCATTTGAACATTCGGATTTCACATTAAATTCTCAAATTTCGTAAGAAATTATTCACTGTTCCAAAATCCACTCCAAAAAAATTCACAAAAAATGTTTACACTTTGCACTTACGTCTTCTCCTTATGGCGTCCAAATCAGAAAGAAATATTGACACATTGTAACTCACACTGTCAATTTGATAGTTCAGTTCCGCCCCAAGCGTTTAAAAAGTAAACGACATTATGGCTGGTTCAAAAGAACGTGTTGCAGGTGTTCCGAATTACAACCAAACTTTACGAAACCCATTTTCAATACTTACTTAGCAATGTGTGTAAGTTTGGTTTAAATCGGTGCAAAGACACGGCGGGTCCACGTTTTGGCATATATTTCGAGACCCTAGTCATCAATAGGTATGAAAAATACTCTGTACTAAAGCATTCACCAACAGCTTCCATTTGCTACCCATATTGTACAAACACATCCTAGGGTTACCCGGGTCCACGTTTTGGCCTATTTCTCGAGACCCTGGTATCCGATTCTTAGAATTTTAAAACACAAACCTTCTCCACATGTGTTTCTTTAATGTGGCAAAGTTTGGTTAAAATCGGTTGAGCCATTCTCCGTAAAGTTCATCACAACGCGAAAAACGGCTGAATTTTTATATATATCTATATATAGATGTCCAAACTTTTAAACTGATTTATTCTAATTTGCCGATGAATTCAATACTTGGAGCTATTGGAAGCGCTATTTGCTTATAATGATTTATGATCAAAGAATGATTTAAAGAAAAATATTTCCCTTACAAAATCCCTCTAATGTTTCTTGTAAAGGGTGGTTAAACTTCAAGGGCCGATGTTCAATGTGAACCACCCCTAAACGTCAAGTTTTTTTCTGCATTTCATTTGACATTTTTTAATTTCAGACTAACTCAATTTGAATAATAAGTTATTAAGGCTTATTAGGAAAACGGCGTTCAAATCAAAATGCATATCGCGCACTTCGGGATTTCAGTGATGAGGCACATTTTCACCTCAGTGGATTCGCCAATAAGCAGAATTGCCGCATTTGGGCGAATGATAATCCAAGAGTGATTACCGAAAAACCAATGCACACACAAAGAGTGACTGTTTGGTGCGGTTTATGGGCCGGCGGCATCATTGGGCCGTATTTTTTTCAAAATGAATGAAATGAATAGTGTTCGCTATCGTGAGACGATAACGAGCTTTTTATGACCCGAATTGGAAGATATGGATGTGGACGATATGTGGTTTCAAGAGGACGGTGCCACTTGTCACACGAAAAATTTGATGACCGAATAATCTCATGTCGCGGCGATGTCGATTGACCGCCAATATCATGTGATTTGACACCGTTGGACTTCTTTCTTTGGGGTTATTTGAAAGAAAAGGTGTACGTCGACAAGCCAGCAACAATTCAAGAGCTAAAGGATGAGATAATGCGGCATAGAACCTCAATTATGCTTCAGCGTCATCGAAAATTTGGACTATCGGATGGAGGTGTGCTGCCGAGGCCGCGGCGGCTATTTGGCCGATATTTTGTTCCATACGTAATTGAGCCATACCAATATTATCGTAATAAAGAAAAATGACAATAATTTTCTAAAAAAATTGTACTTTATTCACAATCAACACCGGCCCTTGCAACTTAACCACCCTTTAGAATCGATTGACATTCATAGTTTTGAAAAAAAGTGTAATTTTTCATAATTTGTGTAAACAGTTACTGTTAAACAATTGAAAATTGAAAAATACAATATAAGGGTAAGTCTTATTTAATTCTCCTTCAAGTCCAACAGCTTACTTTGGTAAAGAATGGACGGCCAATAGCTACGAATATAGTACACACCAGCGTTTACAATTAATTTGTTTAAAAATGTAAAATTTTAAAAAATTACATTTTGTCCGGGCAACAATGCATATTGCATTCTTGACCCGTAACCTTGAAGATTACGTTTTGATTTTTATTTAATTGCAAACAAAACCCAAAAATAATAAGAACCGAATTTTGCGCCACGCGGAGTATCACCCATGTACAAAAAATAAATCAAAAATCAATACTGGAATTTCATTTTCAATATTTTGCTTCTTTCTCTACAAAAATATGAAGGCAGTTTTTAACTTTATCGCTTAAGTCAATTGTTTTTTGTTTTTTATGGAATTGGCATATTTTTCCTAATGGGTTGCTACGTCGTAGACATTACGCTGCATGCGCCATGATACATAAATTTCTTTCAACACGATTATAGCGATGAGAAATTCCCGGAAATATGCGAAGATTTAATTAGAGATTTGTGTAGATGACTCATTTAACTATTCGATATTTATAAACTTTAGTATATGTACAGATTTATATGCGTACATTAGGGTGGGTCAATTTCTAGGCAACGATTTTTCTCAACATCGTTCCTTGCAGATTCGGATTCTACATTGAATTCCAAAAAAAAAATCCACTAAAGGATAGCGCTAAAGTCAATTTTTGAAAGGAGCTGTCTTTAATTGATACGAAAATTGGGTGGGGGTTATGGCAATGTAGATGGAAAGTGAAAAAATGCACCTTCTGTTGAAAGTAAAAAGGAACTAAAACCAAAGTAATTGTAAATACTTTGTTAATTAAAAAAAAAAAAGAAAAAATAATGAAAAAATATCTTTTTTAAATAATATCTTTGATTTACATACAAAAAAAAAAAATACAGACTGTCACTTTTCCACATAAAATATTAAAAAAAAATACATATAATTTACTTTGGAGCGCCATCAACTGGTTAAAAAAAATTAATAACAAAAAATGTCTGATTAATTTGGTTATTTGGCATGATTTCTGAAACTCAAATGTTTTCGCGTATTCGATTTTAAAGCTTAATTAAAAAAATATATTTTTTGTTTGCTTTTACGTTCACTTTTTATAAATCTTAGTCCAAGGGTCGGGTTTTTTCTGTTTTTAGTTAAAGGGTGTGTCTATTAATTATTATTATAATTATTGGGTTGCTGCATACTGCGACCAAGAGCGATCTATGGACTGTGCCAAGCCTGCTGAGATACTCCATATTTTATGGCTTTTTTTAATTTTAGCACGTTCTGTGGTTTATTGCCCCTTAATTTATATGAATGCACGGCAATATCATTAAGGTGGTGAAGGCTTTTTCTGCCTAGGGCAGTACATTCACAAAGAATGTGTTCTGAATATTTTGTTCAGTGTCAATTTCCCAGAAACGACAGGTGATGGTCTCCGACCAATTTAGTTTAAGTTATATATGAGACTGCACTGGCCTGTAGAAACCAGTTAAAGTCTTAAGCCTACTCTGCTAAGTAGCTTATCAGAAATTCCTGTGTGAGGAATTGTTTCGCTTGTCATTGACCGATAGAATTTTGTCAGTGTTCAACGATTTTCTTCTCCTTCCACTTACTGAGAAATTCGTTAATGTAGTTTTTTAAGTTCACAGAAAGGCTCAGGACCAATTAGAGGCATTTTTGCGTATTTTTTAGCAAAATGGCCAGCCATTTCATTTCCTTCATATCCCTCAAGTCCGGGAACCCAACCTAATAATACTGTGTTGGGAACTTCAACATCTTAAGAAGGTTCAGGTTAATATATTAGAAGCCATCAATAAAATTTGTAGCAAAATGGTTACTTGATAATTTTTTTTATTTTCATTTTTAATTTTAGTTTTTCCTACATCTACAATAAATTTTTTGTAGAAAAATTATTTGTGGATAGACTTATCAGGTAAAAAGGAAACGATTTCCTATTTCCTCTGTGAATGCCCTACCATATGGAAGGAGAGAATGTGAACCGTAGGTAAACCACTGTTCGAGAGTCTCGAACAACTGTCTGGCTTAGACGTCAACAACCCAATAAGGTTCTTTAACTACACAGACTGGATATAGTCTTGCTGTAAATAACTGTTAAACAAGTTGGTTACGGGGATGTGGCGACAAAATGGTGCGAAAACGCTAGGGGGATTCTGAATGAATCACTACTTCACTCAATCAATCAATCAGACTTATCAGGTAGTCAAACATCGAAAACATTCGAAATATTCAAAACATCGTTTCCAAACACTACCTCTTTAATATATATATAATTGGCGCGTACACCCTTTTTGGGTGTTTGGCCGAGCTCCTCCTCCTATTTGTGGTGTGCGTCTTGATATTGTTCTACAAATGGAGGGACCTATAGTTTCAAGCCGACTCCGAACGGTAGATATTTTTATGAGGAGCTCTTTCATGGCAGAAATACACTCGGAGGTTTGCCATTGCCTGCCGAGTCACGCACCAACCCATTCGGCTACGGCGGCCGTCCTCTTTAATAACTGGCCTAATTTAATCAATCGAAAAAGGTCGGGTAAACATTTTTTTGCGAGCGGGAGACCCTCTATGTTCTTTTTTCTTTAGTCTGCTTATGCGATTCGTCTGTGGTAGATGTGCTCCCAGGCCTCTTGGAAAATATCTGTGAAAACGTGACTTTATTACTCTGCAAAAACTCCTATAGATAAACATAGTTCCCATTCGAACTGCAATCATTTCTATCTGATTTGTAAACTAAAATAAAATGAATAAGAATTAGAAAACTAGTTATAATCATCAAGGTGGCACAAAATTAATCGCTCTATCGGAAGATTTATAATTTTTGTAAATGACGTCGTACGTACCTAAATCACATTTGACACTTATGAACTATAAGTAGACAGCTGTAGTTTACAAACAGGCAGGAAATGAAGCGCGTGAAGGTCAAAATAAAGATTTTCATCGTTCAAAATATTTGTATTTAGTAAAAAAGTTATTCAAAAACAAAATTGGATGACTAATTTTGCCCACCTTGCGCATATTTGCCTTGGTATGTACTCAAAAGTACTAAGCACCGTCTGCGAGTTTGGTCAATAACTATGGTGAAAAATAAAACCGTGAGGGGAACTTCGTCTGCCACGGCACGAGAGTATTCGCCAGCCGAATTTCGCACGATCGTTTCACATGTAATCAAGCGCTCGTCCAATCAGTCGTTGTTCAATAGCAACGAAGCAACATGAACGAATACTGTATTGATTTTTTTTGTTTTCATATATCACTAACACATTCTTAGTTTTTTCGTAAACAAACCTATTCGTAGCTCCTGCCAGGGCTGATAGATACCCAGTTTGTTCGTTAGGTATGGTGAAGAAAAAAATGTTTGAGTGGAACTTTGGATTCTATGTCATTTGTTTTGTGTTTCACAAAATTTAGCTTCAGCTTAGTGAAACACAAAACGAATGACGTCAGCATATCTGTCAAATTCACTGAGAGCCAGCTACCGGTCTGATTTGGCCACACCATAAAACTCTTTTCACCATGGCAATAACTCACATTATCAATTTCATTCTAATTCTCTTTCTCTTCTTATTCCCATTAATGAGCATTAATGGAAGCCTCGGAGACCTCCAAAGCGACCATTGCTTACCAAGCTTGTAAAATTGGTTTGGCAATAATCGTAATTTGTCTTATAAACCAGCTTGGATGCTAAAGAACCATTGCATTATTAAATTTTTAGGGCATTTTCCCCAAACGCTCAACTTCTGTTCTTATTGTAGGAGCATAACCCCATTCCCCATATCGGGGAATGCTGCTGATGTGACAGTCGTTGGCCGGATATAAATCCGGGTCGTTCCGGTTACGTAGAACTGACTGCCGTGGGAATGTACGCTCAACATCTTCCGATATTTACGTAACTCTCTTCTATGAAACGTTCAACACATACCTCATAAACCTCTTCCGGCGCGGCTTATCTATACTAATATTATAAAGAGGAAAACTTTGTTTGTTTGTTTGTTTGGTTGTAATGAATAGGCTCAAAAACTACTGGACCGATTTTAAAAATTCTTTCACCATTCGAAAGCTACATTATCCACGAGTAACATGGATTATATTTTATTTTGGATAGGGCTCGAGATATAGGTCAAAACGTGGACCCGGGTAACCTTCGGATGTGTATGTACAATATGGGTATCAAATGGAAGCTGTTGGTGAATGCTTTAGTTCAGAGTATTTTTCATACCGCTCTGTGACTAGGGTCTCGAGATAGAGACCAAAACGTGGACCCTAGAATGTGTTTGTACAATATGGATATCAAATTGAAGCTGTTGGTGAATGCTTTAGTACAGAGTATTTTTCATGCCGTTCCGTGACTGGAGTCTCGAGATATAGGTCAAAACGTGGACCCGGGTAACCTTTGGTTGTGTATGTAGAATATGGATATCAAATGAAAGCTGTTTATAAGTGCTTTAATACGTGGTAATTTTCATACCTATTGATGACTAGGATCTGGAAATATATGCCAAAACGTGGACCCACCCTGTCTTTGCACCGAATTAAACCAAACTTACACACATTGTTAAGTAAGTAATGAAAATGGGTTTCGTAAGTTTGGTTGTTGATTTGAAATTTAAAAACAATCTTCTTTTTTCCTGATTTTCAATTTATATTTTATATTTACTCAAAAACAAATAGAAAAACAAAAAATATTGTTTATGCCAAAGCGCTTGAATAAAGAATAAAGAAATAAATAATATGAAAACCATATATTTTCTGTTCTAAACCATATCTATTCTATTTTAGTGTGCCCAGCGAAGGGGGCCGGGTTTGCTAGTGCAGTAATAAAAGTAGAATTCGATCTACACCGCAAAATCTGAAGCAATCGCTTTTGACCTAAAAGCACACAGCTCTTCACCAGGAAAGCATAAAATTTGCACGAACTCTCTTTCCTCAATTAAAGTCAACGAGAACGTACGCAATCGAAGTACGAGTATCTCAAAAATGCGTGACTTATTAATAACCCACGAAAGCAGGCTGAAGACAATGATAGTTAGTGCCTAGGGCACAAGTTTATCTATGTATAGAATTAATTTTATAAATAAACTATCAATAATAATAATAATAATAATAATAATCTCTTTGTTCCCTCTTTACAAACGGCTTTCCATCCTCCCTAAACTAAATGTGGAGAGAAAAGGTGTTTCTTTACTTAAAAGTACGTTGTAGTATATTTTTAAGTCCCTTAGCCTCAGTCATCGTTTTTGATACTTCATTCAGCCCATCATCATCAACATATCTAGCAAGTTCGTGTCAACAACTTTAGTTTACAAAGTAGAAAGCTATTTCCACAACAATAATAAAATCAAAACATAAATACCATATCTGTGCCAAAACGTGCCAAGCTTCTCCGCTTCGAGCCGAATCGAAAAACAGGTGTGGCGGCGTGTTTTATAACACCTTTGACTACATTGTACGCTTTGTTTTCTTTCTTTTTTTGGTATTTTCCCGTCATTTTAACAATATCTGCACGTTCATCTTTCAATTCGGTACGCGAATTTGCATTGAAGTATTTGTGAGCATAGCGCAAAAAAATCGTCCACTTAATACATATCAATGAAGGAAACAAAGCAAAAAAGATACATAAACAACAATAACACAGAAAAAATTTCGAAAATCATGCCAATACTTTGTAGGCAATTTGTTTTGAAAGTACTTATGCTGGTACTCCAGACAAGTTGCCAAATATGGGTAACACGCGCTGATGCGCAAGGTGGGTAAGAAGCAGTTTTTGCCTTAGTGAATGAGAAAATAAAAAACGTAAAAGCGGCATCAGATCTGAATTTGATTGGCAATAGTGCATACTAAAGCTTTATTATAGAGCTGGAAGATATTTAGCTGCTACTTGAAAAAAACTTAATAAGTAATAAGTTTTCTTAAATGACTTTCGAGCGAAGGATTAAATAAAAACTGAGTTAACCCCATTCTGCGCGTCAGTCTCGCCCTCGGTTGCTTTGGATGTGAGGTACTTAGAAAAAGTAAGGTGAATTTATTTGTCAAACTTCGCGGGATTAAAATTTCGCTCTAGTTATTTTTTTCATGAGTTGGCAGCACTGTTAATAACATCTGGGCCAACTTTAATGTGAATGTCATTATCAGTAATATATTTACGCTTGTGTTTACCAAACGACCAAGAGTGCATTTTTCGATTTTTACAATGTCTGATTTGATTGAGCAGAGAAGTGCCATCAAATTTTGTTTGCGGAATGAAATTTCGGCTGCGGAAACGTTTAGCATGTTGCAGAAGGCATTTGGTGATTCGACCATGTCGCAGAAAAATGTTTATAAGTGGTACAAAGACTTCAAAGAGGGTCGAGAACGTGTTGATGACTTGCAACGCTCCGGACGACCATCGACGTCAACAGATGACCAACACGTCAATAAAGTGAAGGAGTTAGTGCTCAAAAATCGTCGGTTGACTGTTAAAGACCTTACTGATATGATCAGAATATCAGAAGGATCTGTGAAAACCGGTGCATTTTGAAAGACCATTTGGGCCTACGAAAAGTCAAATCTCGTTTGGTACCGAAAACTCTGAATTTCTTGGAAAAAAGTCGTCGCGTTGATGTGTGTGAAACAATGCTTTCAGACTATCAGGACAAGCTCAAATGCATCATTACGGGAGATGAGACTTGGATTTATGCTTACGACCCTGAAACAACCGACCAATCAAGCGAATATCGTGCTAAAGGCGAGGCCAGACCGAAAAGAGCACGTCAAACTCGTCAAATAAAGGTCACGATGACAGTTTTTTTCGATTTTCGTGGTGTGATGCCCTATGAATTCCTTCCACCTGGCCAAACTGTTAATAAGGAATATTATTTGAGCGTTATGCGTCGTTTACGTGAAGCAATTCGTCTAAAAAGACCAGAATTATGGGCCAACAACTCTTGGTTTTTGCATCACGATAATGCACCGTCTCACACCGCACTCGTTCTTCGTGACCATTTCGCCAAAAATTCCACGCATATCGTTCCGCAACCACCGCATTCGCCTGATTTGGCTATTCCCAAAACTCAAGAGACCACTCCAGGGAACGCGTTTCGAGTCGATTGAGGAGATAAAAGCTGAATCGAAGAAGGTGATGGCTATACCGGAAATGGACTATTTGGCATGTTTCGGGGATTGGAAAAATCGTTGGCATAAGTGCATTTCATCGAGAGGGGATTATTTTGAAGGGGATGAAATTGATTTACAAGAATAAATAAAGATTTTTCATTTTACAACCAAATTCACCTTACTTTTTGCCCACAATGTTAAGATGCGAATATTTAGCTCTCTAGCATATTTTGAGGTTATACATCTTCAAGCAAATCAGACTCTTTTATATTTTATAAAAACCGCGCGGCATCACACGGCATGAACTTTAGAAGTTCTTTGGACTGCTCTTTGCACCTTCTCATGTTTGTTCCTACCTACACAACTCTAGTGGATGTATCATTTTTATCCGAAGCCTTGGCATTGAGCAACAAACTAGTTTTTGAAGAAAGAGCAAATATTCAACTTTGTTTTAAGCTGGGTAAAATGGCATACGAGCAAAAAGCTTATGGTGGTGATTGCCTCGTTCCACTAATTTTGAGTGATTTAAGCGATATGAAACGTTGACATTTAATGTGAGGTCATAAAAAGCAGCCGAAATCTTCATTGCGTGTGATGAATTTGGGCCAAAAGGTTATGCTTTGCTATATTTCGCTTTATGAAAGCTGACGCCATGTCGTTGTGTTCGCCTAGAATGTTGTGAAAATAGAAAAGTTAGGTTTTATTACACGAGAATGGCCCCCACTCATCGTTTCTGACCACAAATGTCTATCAACCACTCCCCGTGTTCGCCTGTTTAAGCTCCGCGTGGGCGCGTTTCTACATTTCTTAAGCTCTGTTTAGAAAATTACTTTTTTTGAAGTATCGAAAGCGGGGAAGACATGCAAAGGTTGTTGTTGTAGCAGCATAAACATTCCCCATATTTACATACGGGGAATGCTGCTGGAGTGACAGTCCTTGGCCGGATATAAATCCGGGTCGTTTCGGTAACGTAGAACCGACTGTCGTGGGAACGAGACATGCAAAGGTCGATGACCGCCATTATGAACAAAATTTCCAAAAACGAGTTAGATTAGATTAGATTTGTGGGGGATTGGACTAGTTCAAGCACTCATAGTTAGTGCCGGATAGATTTCAGTAGAAAGAATAGAGAGATAGGTAAGATAAAATGTGGGTGGTAAGATGGAAAAACTAGTATGAGGTCACTCTTCCACAAATCTCTTGGATTCATTGATGAATACTCAGTATCGCAATATCACAACCCAATATCCTAAGTCTGTTTCTGGAAAACGCCGGACAGCTACCGGGAAAATGCTCTGCAGTGTCGTCATCCTCAAGACAGGATGGGAAATATGATAGGTTTATATCGATCTGTTGACGACCCCCATGGCAGCCATATGCTGACTGCAGGCGTTGAGCTCTGGTGTGATTACACCCATCAGTACTCTCAGACGCTTTCTGCTGAGTTTTAGGAGAAAGGTCGCTATTTTCCTGTTTGGTTCTTTCACAAAGCACTTGGCTACTCTGCACGAGCTCCACCTAGACCAACGGCCTCTATGGGTAGACCTCAAGAAGTCATCAAACCACAGTTAAATCGATGCAGAATTGACACCTAGAAAGGTGCCTTACAGAGCCTTCATTAGCCAGTTTATCATCTAACTCGTTTCCTGTAATACCACAATGTCTAGGCACCCAAATAAGACTAATTTTGTGTTGTGTTTTGCAACACTGTTCAGTTTTGTCTTACATTCACCGACTAATTTCGAAGAGCAGCGTGGGTTAGCAAGGGCTTGGGTTAGCTGCAGCTTGACTGTGAGTACAAATTCCAATACTGCTACTCCGCCACTTTTTCTCAATTAGCCAGTATGCCACGTTCACAACGGCATAGACATCCGTAAATAAGTTACGTGCTTAAGTCGTTTGATAAGCTTCTTGAGCGTACAAAGTCAGTATAATGAGTCCGAAGGGAACTATTTGGAATAAAAAAAACTAATTTGCCAAAACTCTTTTTATTGATCTTAAATTTGCACCAGTTCGGGAACTTTTGGAACAGACTTTGCATCTACTTTTTCGTTGAAAATTTTAGAACAAAAAATGGGTGCATACTTTTACGAAAGCGAACCAGTTTTTCCTATTTGGTTCTGTTATTATTTTGTTCGTTTTTTATTTGTATATTTTTCTTCATCCATTCTTGCGCTTCACTACCTGTTAATTGAGAACAAAAATAAACACTATGAAGTTTTCGCTGTCGCAATATCAACAACAAACGTCAAGCAGAAGCACCTTGGCAGCCGTCACGGCTTCTAAGAAGTTTGTGCAAACTCCCCAAGTGAGTGCGCAACAAGACAAAGTGAAGTGATATTAATTACGCGCATATGAAAAAAAACGTAGCGGTAAAAGCGGAAAGCAGCCAAAGAAATGTAGAAAAAGCAACAACAATTATATTTAAAGAAATGCTTCTAATGCTTTGTGCAACAGTACTCAGCTATATTTAGCACCAACGACCTGACCCAATGTGCGCTTGTACTCGTACGAACTGGACCGGACACCACCTCCAGCGCCACCGCCAATCGAATGGCTTTCGGTTGCAATGCGCTACCAGCGATACTTTTCAAGTGAACCGCTAATTGTGGGTACTTCCATATGTATGTCTGTATATCTGTCATATTGCCATAGCACTGCCATAGACATGGACATGGGCAAGTGCTCCGTGCATTGCTTGTTTGCAGTTAACCGGCACACAATTCCGCATAACTTCGCATTCAAACTGTGACTGGTTGTGCGGAACATAAAATGTATGCTTGCGAAATGTCAAAAGTACTCGTCCATTAAAACTCGCACAGAATCTGCGGTGGCAGTGTCAAGTGGCCGTAATGGCAGGGCCATAATGCGCTGGTATGACAGGCTTACATACACAAATACAAACGTATGTGAGTATGTAAATGAAAAGAGATTTCTGCAGAATGGAAAAAATTGGTCAAATGGGTTATAAAAATGTTATGGGATTATGCAAAGATACGCTTGAATTGTTTCCCTATTTTTTGAGGGCATGTAAAATAACTGTATCGTGGAATCAATAAAAACAAATGTTGCAAAGCAATGAAGAAATACTAAATCAACAAAAAAAAAAACATTAATATCTTAAAAGACTCTAACTCGCGACTTGCGACTATATCTTAAAACTACGATTCTCAACAGGCTTATGAAACATTTGACACTTTTGTAGTTAGGCTTAGGCGGCCGTCGTAGCCGAATGGGTTGTGGCGTGACTATCATTCGGAATTCACAGGGAGAACGTAGGTTCGAATTGCGGTGAAACACCAAAATGAAGAAAAACATTTTTCTAATAGCGGTCGCCTCTCGGCAGGCAATGGCAAATCTCCGAGAGTATTTTTGCCACGAAAAAGTTCCTCATAAAAAATATCTGCCGTTCGGAGTCGGCTTGAAACTGGCCAAACACCCAAAAAGGGGTTTACGCGCCAATATATATTGTGTATATATAGGGTGATCAATCATGAGGTGCTTTTTTCAATAGTTAAAAAAAAACAAAAATGTAAATTATGTTCAAAACCTTTATTTACCATTGGAAAGGACATTCTTTGACATTTACTTTTTTAATATGACTTCATTCAAATGTTGGCCGCAATTACGCTTAAGGTGGTCCATTCTGAAGGTCCAATTTTCAATCATTCGACTGGTATGTCGTGAATAACACGCGTAATGTTGGCTTCCAGAGCTTCAATCGTAGCTGGTTTATCAGCATAGACCTTGGACTTCACGAATCCCCAAAGAAAAAAGTCCAAAGGTGTGATATCAAAAGATCTTGGTGGCCAACTCACAGGTCCTAAACGTGAAATCAGCTGCTCTCCGAAATGACTTCTCAATAAAGTCATTGTTTCACGAGCTGTATGGCACAGAACGCTGATTTTCATAATACAGTTGAACAATTTGTAGACGTTGTTGCGGTGTGAGTCTTTCCATGATGAAATGCCAAACGCTGTTCAACAAATTCACGATGACAGTTTGCTACAACTCGCGCGCGATCTGTAAAAAAAACGCAAATGAAAAAAACTCCTCTTAATTGATCACCCATTATATAGTTAGGCTTATCTTTTATGATACCCTTTTGAGCGACCTCATTTCGGTAGAAGGAGAGCAGGCTGAGGTTAATGGTAATCGCTCTCGCCTTCTCACATGATGCCTACCCTTTCACGTGTACGAGTATAAAGCGTCGAAAGAAATATTAATTGATCTTACCCCCTTATTGAGGGAAAACTGTAAAGCTGATGAGCTAGCCAGATACTGCCCTTCAATTGCTCAGTGATAAAAGTACCATTGGAATACCTTTGGCCACGAGTAAATTAATAGTAAAAAACAACATTATCCAAGAGGTCAATAAGTCATGGGAAGACGAAGATACATGCGTAACAGCCAGGCTACTATGGCCGCAAATTAACAAGAAAAGAACAAAGGAATTGCTTAGCCTCACAAGAGAAGATATCTCGAAGGCCACTGGCTATTTGGAAGGCATTCCTTGAGACTAGGAGTATTCTCCCATGAATATTGTAGAAGCTGCAGAGATGAAGAAGAGGAAGAAACAGTAGATCACTTCCTTTGCAATTGTCCAGCCTTAGCTAAAATCAGAGCAGGTTGTCTAGGTAAACACTTTTTCAATTCTCTTACAGAACTATCTGGCGCGGGGATTAGACCAATCCTTCGCTTCATAAGAGCCTCAAAATGGTTTCACGAAAGCAAATAAACAAGGTTCCCGTGTCGCACAGTAGTATCTCAACGGACCTGTGAGGTCTAAGTGAGTTGGTCATATGGACCGACTGCCACCGCAACCTAACCTAACCTACCCCCTTTCTCATTTAGCTCTTTAACTCCACCACCTCTTCTTTCAAAATAAAAAGTCGTTAGTTGGTGATTGAACCGGCTTGAATGGTTTATTACCGGCAGAGGCTTCGGATAAAATTTATACATCTGCTAGGGTTGTGAATATTTAAAAAAAAAATTTTTTTTATTTTAAAGGTACATGTCTTGGGTTTTAAAAAATTGTTTTGACTTTGAAAAAAATTAACACCCGCGACCTTGAAATGGCGCTGAAGACGTCCACCTCCAAACGAAACAGGTCTCCATTTTGGTCACGGTTTTTCCACCTGGGTAATCAGAAAGCAAAAATTAGATATGCGTTGTCTTCAGAGTTACCCTGGTTAAGTTTTCCCGTGACAGATTTTTTTTTTAATTTTTTTTCAAAAGTTATGCAACAATTTGCAAAAAAAATTTTTTTTGCTCATTTTTTGAACTTTAAAAGGTTATAAAAATGGAATGAAAAAAAATTTCAAAAATCGTACACGGGGAAACTTAGCGGTAAGTTTTCCGAACCTTTTAAGACCAAAACCATTGAAATCGGAGTATAACTACTATGAAAAGTGTGACCAAAATGCTTAAAAAACACGATTTTCGGGGAAACGCGTTTAAAGATAAAGTTTATGATAAAAACGGCCGGAGGAGGGTACACTTCGGTGCCCAGAAAAATGTGAAAAAATGCGATTTTCAAAAAATCCTTTCTGTGGCGTATTCTCGCATACACATACAACAAAATTATGCAAAAAAAAAAATCGATTTTTTTTTCGCTGGAGACCAGAAGACACCAGACACAAGCCACGACCTTCGAGATGTTCTTTCTTGAGGGGCTAAGCAATTCTCCTCATCTTCTCTTATCTATTTGGGGCCAAATTAGCTGGTTGTAACATAAGTATTTTCTTCTCTCCATGATCTGGTGGCCTTCTGAAGAATATTATTTTTTATCCTCAATTTACAAGTTGCCATATGAATTCCAGTATTGCCTGTGATTTCAAGCACTGGAGCATCGGTTCGCAATTGGTTGGAAATTGGATGTAAAACAATCCCAAAATGTCAAAAAAAAGCCTCTCTGACTCGAATTTTTCTGAACATTTTTGGCGGTAAAAGTCCCATACCCTCTCTGGCTGGCTCATCGCCTTTGCAATTTCCTTCAATATCTCAATGTCTCGGAAGCCATATACGACTGGCCTTGAAGACGGTGCTAATATCATTTAGAGTTGCCAGGCATTCCAGAGCATTTACTGAGCAACCGAGCATGCCGGGAAGATATTTATCGTAGTTTTTGTTACGGCGAGTGAGAGAGACCTTTAGATATCCATAACTTAAAATCAAATCATTTGTTTTTTTTTAATAAAAAAGTTATTCAACAGCAAAATTGGATGATTAATTTTGCGCCACCTTGTATATACCTGCATCAGTAAGCACACCTACAGTTATCTATATACATACATAAATACATACCACTTGTTTGGTGCAAGAACGTCATAACTCAACTAATGTTTTTTTAGATATGCACCTACCCTGTCAGAAATCTAATAGATTAACGAAACCAACGCAAAACAAGTCTTGTCGAGGCCCTATGCTCCCGAGAGGAGTGAACAAGGGGAAAAATGCAGAGATACCCTCCTTCATTTATTTTATGTTGTGTAACAAATTTTTGTGATATCTATTAACACTACCTCATCATATGTTAAAATGTGTCTTGGCTTTTATGCACTCAGGAAGGCAAGTAAAATGAAACCTTTGCAGCTGCTTTGCTTGAATTTTTTGTAATTTTTAAAATTATGGCTTCTAATTAACTAACAACTGATAATTGTTGACACAAACGCTGCAACAAGGTTAAATACGAGTCTGTACTCGTGCTGCGAAATCGCACTTCAGCCGCTGACGCTTTTGTGTTATCAGCTGCTTTGTTGCCCTTTTTGAACTACGAAAATGGAATGATGTATTACAAAATTACGAATGAAGGCGAATATATCAATTGTTATGTAGTACGAAAGCGTAAGATAGGAAACACTTTTTTCTGTAGATCTTAAAAATTCTCATTTAACCTTACGTTCCATATGAGAGACTACAAAAATGTTAGGTTAAGTCCAACTTAGAGGGACCAATAAGACTTTTGAGAGATATGTGAAAAGTATGTATTTTAGGCGATTCCTCAAAACAAATTAAAAATAAATACAATAGAGATATCAGTGATTGGCTTTCGACCAGTCTGAGCGGGAAAATATGTGAAAATATTTATAAAAAATTAAGGGTTTTCCAATAACAGGTGTTAGGTGTTAAACAGGAGAGATGATTAACAATTTTTTATGGTCGGAATTGGATGGTATTGTCTGGACAACGTTTATTTTCTACAAGACGGCGCTACGTGCTACAAAAGCCACGAAACCATTGATCCTTTACGGGAAAAGTTTCCGGATCGTGTTATCTCTCGAAGAGTTGATCACAATTGGCCATCGAGATCTTGTGATTTAACACCTTGTGACTTTTTCTTTGGGACCACGTGAAAGGGAAGGTCTACGCCAACAGCCCAGGGTCGATTCAAGACTTCAAAGATGGAATTCGTGAGGCTAGCGAGGACATAGGGCAGGCACTTAGCAATTCGGTTGTGGAAAATTTCAAGAAAAGGATATTGTCCTGTAATCGTGGTCGTGGTGGTCATTTGCCTGCTGTTATTAGGAGGTTGAATTAGTTTTAAAGGTGACACACAGATGTCGCTATTTATCACTTTATCGCGTTGGCAATACTGAATATATATTCATGACAAAGCCTCATCCCTAGGCTTTGTTTATCAGTATCTGTCATTTCGCTGAAGTATAAACAACGCAGTGTTTTCGTGCTCCGAGTATGTCAACTTTCGTGCCGTCGAAACGCAATTTGCGGGAAGCTTTGCTTTTCTGCTTCAATTTGAAAAAAATACAGCCCAAGCCCGTGAATTGCTGCAGGAGGCCTACCCAGACCATACTCCGTCGATTTCAACATGTGAGTACTGGTTTCGACGATTCAAAAGTGGTGATTTTCACACCGAAGACAAGGAGCGTCTTGGCCAGCCCAAAAAGTTCGAGGACGCGGAATTGGGGGAATTGGTAAACGAGGACTCGTGCCAAACCCAAGAAGAGCTTGCTGAATCATTGGGCGTTGATAAATCAACCGTTTGCAAGCGTCTAAAAGCGATGGGAATGATCCAAAAGCAAGGACATTGGGTCCCGTACGAGTTGAAGCTGCGCGACGTCGAACGGCGATTTTTTACGTGCGAATTGCTGATCGAGCGACAAAATCGGAAGGGTTTTTTGCATCGGGTGGTGACTGGTGACGAAAAATGGATCCACTACGATAACCCAAAACGCAAAAAATCATGGGGTTTGTCCGGCCACGCATCAACGTCGACGGCCAAGCAGAATATTCACGGCAAGAAAATCATGCTCTGCATTTGGTGGGATCAGGTCGGCGTCGTATATTTTGAGCTGCTCCAACCGGGCGAAACAATCACGGGGGATCGTTACCGACTGCAATTAATGCGTTTAAGCCGGGCATTGAAAGAAAAACGGCCGGAAACGGTAAAAAGGCACGACAAGGTTATTTTGCAACATGACAACGCTCGGCCGCATGTTGCTCAACCTGTCAAAAAATACCTTGGAACGCTTGGCTGGGAAGTGTTACCCCACCCGCCGTATAGTGCAGACATAGCTCCCTCCGATTATCATTTGTTCCGGCATATGAGTCTCGATTTGGCGGACCAGCGGTTCTCCTCGTACGAGGCTACCAAAATATGGGTTGAGTCATGGATAGCCAAGCAGCGGCCAGAATTTTGGAGAAACGGCATCCGGAAATTGCCCGATAGATGGGCGAAAGTTGTAGCTAGCGATGGCCAATACTTCGAATAAAATATTTTGTACCGTTTTTTCACAATAAAGCCCCAAATCTTCGAAAAAAACCTTTAAGACTAATTCAACCTCCAATATTTTCCACTATTAACGGCATAGCTTCCTCTTTAAAACGAAATAAACATCCGATCATTTATATTAAAAAATAGCATTTTTTTTAATATCAAAAATAACACCTCTTATTGGAAAACCGTTTATTATACATGAAGAATTTCTAAAAACAAAAAAACGGTGAAGTCAAGCCGCATTCGTTCAAGGTGGTGGCACTAGACCAACAACAATGTTTTGTGCGTTTAATTGTCAAAGCAGAGTATTGTCAAAGTAGCAAACAAAGAATGAATTCGCTTTGTTTCATTCTGAGCTGACATCCACACGAATACGGCGAAAGAGGATAAAAAACCAATCTCTGATTTCAAATCTGATTTACCGACACCACCTTTAATAGATTCGCCGTTGGTGAAGTTGACAGACTCCAGCTTTTAATTATATACACATTTTTTGTAATGGCTAAACCCACCTGAACTTCATTGAATGCTCAACCGTAGTCCAAAAGGTCTGTTGGATGCCCATAAAATATCTAGCCTCTCTTTTCTAGCCTCAATTACAATAGCAATGACCAGGCGGACCATTTCAACCTAGATTGAAGCGATGTCAATTTGGAAATGCATTGCTCTAATGTTAAGAAAAAAAAAATTGTTTTGAAGAATTCGAAGACATAATTCTAGAGTAATCGAAATGATCTTGAAATAATAAGTATCGGTTAAAAAAAAAACATTTAAATAAGAAAAGTTTCGTCTAAAAAAAATGTTTGAATAAGACTTTTCTTCGGTTAAAAAAAATTCTTTAAACGAGAATTTTCTACACCCTATAAGAAAATTCTGGCACTATGCGCCCAGTGATCGGTGCGATAGCAATTAATAATTTTAATAAGAAAATTCGAGATTCCCGTTCTTTCGAGTTTAAATTCTTGGTTTTTTCTTGATTTAAGTATACAAAAAGTGAAGAGCTGGGGCTAAGGAAGGCTTGCTGGCACCAAGCTATGGGGCTACGTCAGGCGAAATCCATATTGTGAAAGTACAACCAAAAGAGGTTTGAAAAACCCTACTAACGGGCATTCTCACAGGCCACTACAGACTGCTAAGTCATCTGCACATGAACGGGATTTGGTCTACGGACTCTTATCGTTACTGCGACTAATCTCAAGCGACTCCAATGCACCTTCGATCCATGCTTCAGAAATGAAACATAAAAATAAAAAGTTTTTTTGCAATGCTCCCTACTTTCCAATCAATAACAACTCTCTAAGATTGCTATAGCGGTTTATAAGATTCATAGGCGAGAAGCCATTGCTTCTGTGATATGATAGGACGACAGTCCCATGAAACGGCATCTGAAATTAGTCAGCGCGTGTCCTGAGCTCATGCGATTGCTACAAAGAATGATGTATTCCCCGTTCATATTTGGAATATGACTGGCTCCAAGATCGACCGTGGCATCCAGGCAGGAAGATATTGTGTGCAACGTGGAAGGCTAATTTTCAGATGTCAGATGCAGCGGTGTTCTACAAGCAAATCTACCAATACTCGGTAACAAAGAGATGCTTCTGGCATTAAAAGCATTTACAATTACAACAAACTTGTGTGGGTGGGCCTGTCTTCAACTATTAATATGTAGAGATCATATCAACAAATAGGGTAAATCTTATATGGGTACCCGCTTACAGTGGTTACAAAGGCAGTGCTTATATATCCCTGTTAAAAAAAATGTCAAACCAGGGATTTAGAACCCTTCTTCGGACTGTTCTGGAGCCTCACTAGGCGAAACATTTCCGCAGATTGAATAAGGGGGCGCAGCATTGCTAGACAAATACTGAAGTTATTAGATAAGCCAAGGCCGTCATTCAGAAAATAGCAGCAAGCTGCTTAACGACACTTCTTAACCGTACAAGTCGTAACGGCAGAGCCGTCGCAGGCTTTCTTATTGGCTATCACAAAGTAATTTCCAAAATTTGTGCTTAGGACATTTTGGCCCGTGCGAGTTATGCAATGAAAAGCAAGTAACAGTAGGAAACAGGAGATCACTTAATGTATCCCTGAGAAGCTTTTATCAGTACTCGATTGAGCTCTCTACGATTACCGTACCTGGATTCACACGACCAAAATGGCAGCTCGCCAAAGATCTTTGCGAGGTTTCCAATTGATACGTGGAACGGTGAAGACCTGTAAACGAAGAAGTGCGTTAGAGTAGAGGGATTCTGATCGTAATTATTAGGCGGCTTGCTGTCTACTCTTCTACTTATCTAAACTAAGTTTGAGTGGACGTATATGGCTTTCTTCGCCTTATTAAATGAAACATAGCAAAGGTAATTCAGTTTGATCGAAATGAAACGGCGTAAAATGAGTTTCAACCATATGAAATCAACTTGAGCTCTCCAAGTCTAAGTGTAGCTTTCGACTAAGGTTAGGTTAGGTTAGGTGAAGTGGCTGTCCTACGACGCACCTAGGCCAGTTAGAGGCCCCTTGTGATACCACCGGAACTGTCCTATCCTACTCAACTTGGTCCTCTCTAAACCTCTTTCGACTAAACTCCGTGATGTAATATTTCCCACTTCAAGTTAACTTTCCCTTTTTGGTTGATTTTCAAAAGTCTTCGTTTGTACTTAAATTTTACACAACTAAATTTGTATAATAGCGAGAATTATCACAGCAAGTCCATAGCGTCAATTGCTTTTGAAAGTCACTTATTTACATAGATTTAAATGATATAACGGTGTTTATATAAATAAGCGTTCAAAATGCCATAAAAAGCGTTCATCTATCCGAATAATTTCCGCAAGTCATTTGCGCCAAATAACTACGGCTTCTGTGTTTAGTGGATTAATACCTTTTTCGTTGTAATACCAGTTTTTGTTTTTGTAATCCATTAGAGTTAATTACTAGATAATATGAAATAAAACAGTTGCTCCAAAGCTCTCCACCAAATATAGTTGTTGGTGTTGTTTAATTACGGTACGAGTATGTACTCGTACGTAAATATTTTCAGAGGTTTTCGAAGTAGTTTTGAGATATTTTTTGCGGCAGTGAGGAAGTGAAATAATCGCAAAAAGGGCAATCAAGAAAATAAATACCTTCAATGGCTGTCAGAGCAAGCCAAATCCAGTAAAAGTAATTAATGTTAATAAACACGTTTAGTGTACAGTGGGGCTTATGTGTCATGTGTCAGTGTTTTTTTTTTTACCGGGACATACCAGCAAGTACAGCACTCAGACACAATTAAGTCCATTGTACTGTACTCAGATTCCCTTTTTAATTTCCTTTAAATCTACTCGACCTACGAAGAAATCTGAGTAGATCTTGTGGTGCCAAGGAGCTAAGGAGGTCGCTTAACATATCAGTGCCAAAGACCTCAAACCTGATTCGAGCGAAGGCCGGGCAGACGCACAGAAAGTGGTTCGCCGTCTTGTCCTCATCTCCACATGCTGGGCAGAGTGCACTGTCTGAGATGCCTACCTTTTCCATGCGCTTCGCCCATAGAAAGTGACCCGTCATCAGTAAAACCAGCTGCCTATAGTCTCTTCTGCTTAATGACAGGGGGATCTGAGACAGTCGGTCGGACACGACAGGTAACATCAGTTTTGTTCATCTGCAGCCATGTCAGTGTTACATGAAATAGTTTGGAGGAAAAGTAATTTGACAAAGTAGTGATTGGCAACTATCGCCCGCTGGTTGTGTGGGATGAGGATGAACCAGTAAGGCACTATGGGCAAAAAAGAGCATGGAATGGAATTGTGCATGGACGGAATTTTTTAATTTTTATTTTCCAAATTATTCAAGCAATATTTCCCATTGCACTTTAGACGAAGAGATGGCATTTAAAGTATATATACGGAGGGACAGCTTGAGTCGGTATTCATTACTCCCAAGCAAACTTCTCGTTTTTTTTTAAGAATTTTAGCATTTTGTCAAAGAAACTATCGATAGCGTGTAATCTCCAAACGGCCATGTGAGAGGAACCTGGGAGCATGCCCTACATACCATTGGTATGAGGGCATAGAGACATTAGAAGACGAGCCTATAGCATGAATCTGGCTACAAATATGTTGGACGCAGACGTGGGTGAATAGTATTGGGCCGTTCTGGGCCTTCCCGAAGTAATGTAAAAAGTAGTTCCGGCAAGGGAACTCCCCAGAAGAGGAGGGGGGATTGTTTTATTGGCTACACCATTCGACGCAGCTGCGAAAGGTCGCTGTACGTGCGAAGGCATTTTGGACTCTACCTCACCCACACAGAGAAAATGCTCTGTACTATTTTCATCCTTCAAACAAGATGTATACAGTGGATTGACGATGGTGCATATGGTGATCAAATCTCGTCCCTATTAATCGCGCCCCGTAATTAACCCCATCAGGGCTCGTAGCTTACTCTTCCTCCGTCTGGGAAGAAATTTTGTTAGGAAACACTTGGTGTGAGTACTGCACTAATAGATTTCATGAGATTTATTACGAAGAGCCCTGATGTACTCAACTGTGCCTGCTATAATTGGCTCTCAAATAGGCTTCGATTTAATTGGACACTCCACGGAACCGCAGTTTGCCAATTCATCAGATCAAAGTGTATCCTCAAACAGTCAAGTTTTGTTAGTGGTACAGAAAGACAACTAACTGCAAATTCTTGTCTAGATATATATTCTTAGCTCACAGGGACGAGAGCCATCACAGCACTAGCCTGTGGGGCGTCTAGTAAAATTTGGCGCTAAACTGATTTTTAACGGTCCGCAGCGATACGATGGAGTAGTTAGTTTTTCAAAAGGAGTACCAAACAAACTTCGGAGACCAATGAACTCTTACTGGTTACCAGATGGCACGGAGTTGAGCGTTGTCATTTGATCTCGGTTAATTGGATCTCGGTTGAGACTGTATAACTCTACCCATGGATATCCACTCAAGTAGGTATTCGTTAACAGGAATTCGCAGGAAGAGCTGAAGGCGATTTCAAGGTCGGCTGAAAGGTATTTTGAAAACGCGAAAAAGCATTGGAATGCGAGTTTACACAAAGTTTACTTTGAAGGCAATAAAATAAATATAAATTAATAATTCAACTTTTTACTTTCTATGGACAAATTCTGGTTACTTTCAGAACAGAAGCTGCATATAACCAGGTGATAATACAGGGGCCCCACCTAATCCAAATGTTTAAATGTAAGCGATTGCTCAGACGTAAAAGGTTGCTTCGATTTCATGTCAAAAAAGCGTGTTTCGGCCCATGATGCAGTTAGTTAGCAAATGACTTGACGTGCAATGCAAATGTGAATGATTTTATCGAACAATCGATCAATGGCCTAAGGTGTTTGATGGCTGAATGAATGGCTGTACGTGCAGTGCAATTATTGCTTGTGTGCGTGTTACTGTGCGTGTGTGCGTATGTATGCGTATGTTTATTAGGGCAATAATTTACTTTTTTCGACATGCGCTGCGTTGGCTGGCATGCGCGTGTTAGTAGTGGTAGTGGTGGTAGTAGTAGTAAAAGTGGTAGTAGTAGTGGGAGTTGAGTAACTGGTAGCAGTTGTTGTTGTTGTAGCAGTGCTAGCACCCAAAATGAAAACATTGTCATGCGTTGCACTTGAATGCACTTGATTGACGGCGCTGTCATGGCCGTCGAGGGCAGGTGCAGTGCCAGTGACAACGGCAGCAATGCAGCTGTTGCTGTCGCCAACAACCTGCTGCACTGTTTTTATTGTTGTGGTTGTCGCTGCTGTTGCAGACACCATTTTTGGCATGGTCGTCACTATTTGCTTTATAACAATTAGTACTTGTGAGGAGCGCTTCTCTTGTTGTTGTTGCTTTTGCTGTTGTTTTACACTTGCGTGCACTTCTTCTTCTTCTTTGTCGCCGCCTTTTGCTTGTTGTGCTTGCTGCTGTTGGCGCTGCTGCAACGCATGACTGCTAGACTGCTGCTGCTGCTGTTGCTGTTGCTGGTTAGTAGGCGTGGCATGCTGAAAAAACTCACTCTTTGGCAATTTGCCCGCAGCATTGACATTTCCGTTTCCCTTTTGGTTCAGCTTAGCTTGTTGCTGCTTTTCTTGTTGTTTTTGCGTGCCAGCATTGTTGCTGCGCTTGAGCGTAAAGCTGCTCACCACTTTGGCAAATGTGGACTGTTGTTTGATGATCGCGCCCGTGCCGCTTGTGTTGCAGTTATTTTTATTGCCAATTAGCTGGTCATTGGCACCTGCCAACGCTGCCGCTTCTGCTTTACCGCGGCTTGTTAGCGTTGGCAATGGCAGCGTAACAGCCGTGCCAGTAAGCGCTTGCACTAATTCGCCATTCTTGTCCGTAGTGTTGGTTGCTGTTGAAGCGCTTGGCTCTGCAGCATTACTTGTTGCAACATCACCTGCTGCGTTCGCCTCATGTTGCTGCAATATTTTTTGCTGGTGTAGCGCTTCTTCGTTTAGTTGCTTGCTTGGTTGCAACTTTTTTGGCTTCTTTATAGACTCTGCCTGCCCAGCTTGCCCATTCAGCTGCTGGTACTCTTCGTAAATGCTGCAGCGCTTGTTCGTCTTGGCCACAGTCGACGCCGTTAGCTTGGCGTTTTTGGTTGTTTTTGAAGATTTAAAAATTTTGTTCCACATTTTCTTGCTCATTTCGAAACAAATTCTTTAAATTGGTCAGTGAAAATATGTGTAAAAATCTCTTCGGCAAGGAAATAAAAACCGCAGACTTGCACATAGGTTTGCACAAACACTTTTTTGGAATTTTTTGCTTCACTTTATTTAAAAAAAAATCACGTTTACTCTAAAATTATCAAAACAAATTATTTTTGTTTATTTCAGGCCCTTTTATTCTTCGCCTCACACGCTTCATTTGCACGCAGCTGATGCACAAATTTCGTTAAGCTTATCGCAGGCACTCATCACGTTCGCACAACTTTTCGGTTTCGACAACAAAGCACGACTGATTGCGCGTTGCGAAGTAAATAAAGTGAAGACCACCGGCAAATGCGATCAAGCAGTTAGTACTTGCTGGTACTGCTAGCGTCGCCGTTGCTTCTGCTCTTGCCACTTTTGCCATTACCAGCTACTGCGTCCACTGTTGCTCCGACGCGGCAACTGCTGCTGCACTTCACGCGCCATCTGTGCTACGCTTCGCCAGCAGCGAGTACTCGATACAAATACACTTTTGTACATACATACGTGCGATGTCGTTTTACTTCGTTGCTGTTCTGTTTCCGTCTCTGCCTCTCCTCATCTCTTCTCATTAACAAATGTGGGGCTGCCACAAATGGGCTGAAGCGCGCAGTGTGTTGCGAAGCTCCAAGTTCCATGTTGTCTTCAAGAAGTTGAGTGCGCGCAAATTCTTATGTATCTACATGCACCATATGCATATGCATTTCCTGCAGAGAGAACCATCTGAACTGGACATGGGAAACACTCCTGTTTTGGAGCTATTCACACGAACCACTCTAGCAGCCACTGGATTTACAGCAGTGGAAAAGAGTGCGACATTGGGGTTCATCCAAAATTGTACGACTATCACTGGCATAAAAGCTGATATCTCACGTAAGGCACACAGGTCAAGAGGGCCGTGACTTCTATGGCTTTATTTTTCTATGAAGAAGAACAGGCACTCGAACTGGTTATCATTTCCTGGACGCCAGTTTACAAGTAATATACTTTCCTATAGGGTATCCTATATTACTCTCAAATATGTACACGTTTGCATGCTCGTACTGTGAGTGCCGAAAAAAAGGATACACCTTCTAAATATATAATATTCCTGACACAACTTCGAAAGCACTTTTTTCTAATTTACAAGAAAGCAACAGTTTCATCTACTAGCCGACACCAGTAAGAAGTCCCAAGCGATGTGATTTCCGATTTCGTATCAATTTGATTTTTCCAATTGCTCTAGCCAACTCTTTTAGCCGACGCCAGCGAGAAGTCCCAAGCGAAGTGCTTTCCAATTTCTTATTATTTTGGTATTTCCAATTCTTCCAGCCGACGCCAGCCAGAAGCCCTAAGCGAAGTGGGCTTCGTAAGGCTCTTGTAGCTATTTATGTCTGTGCTAGTCATTTTTGTTCAATCCTCAGGGAAATATTTTCCAAAATATTTTCGGTAAAATGTCCAAAGCTCTCATAACATTATGTACGAGAGGTGCCTTTTATATGTCGGTATTAGAGAACAAAAACAAATTTTAATCATCGAAAATCACTTGATTGTTTTTCAAAATATTCTCCATGAAGATCTATACACTTTTGCATGCGTTTGAACCAATTGTCGAAGCACTTTTGCCACTCTGAATGAGGTACCTCCAAAACGTGCATTCTGAATGCCGCAACCGCTTCTTCAGGTGTCGAAAAACGTTGACCTCTCAGTTTGTTTTTTACGTACGGGAATAAAAAGAAGTCATTCGGTGCCAAGTCAGGACTATACGGCGGATGACCCATTAATTCGATGTTTTGGGTGCTCAAAAATGCAGTTGTGTGAGAGCTCGCATTGTCTTGGTGAAGAGTGATCCGTCTTTGGCGATTGGTTTTCCTAATTTCTTGGAAGACAACTGGCAAACAAATGGTTGTGTACCACTCAGAATTTACTGTTCTACGTTGTTCTAGTGGTACGGTTGCGAACAACTTTTGTTGGATTTGGCTCATCTTGAAACACCCATACAGTCGACTGCTGTTTACTTTCAGGCTCATACGCGTAAATCCATGATTCATCACCTGTCACGATGCCATAGACGAGTTTCGAAGCCCCGCGATCGTATTTTTTGAGCATTTCCTTCGACCAATTGACACGAGCCTTTTTTTGAGCGATTGACAAATTGTGTGGGATCCAACGCGAACAAATTTTTTTGACAGTGAAATGTTTATGCAATATTGAATGTATGCTGGTCCCACTAATGCCTAAGATTGTCTCAATCTTACGATAGGTCACATGACGATCTTGCAATATCAGTTCGCGCACAGCATCAATGGTTTTCGGAACAACAACTGATTTTGGACGACCTTCACGAAATTCGTCTTGGAGTGAACTACGACCACGATTGAATTCACCATACCATCGATAAACACTGGTCCTTGATGGAGCTTCATCGCCAAAAAATGAATTAAGTTCATCCATGCAATGTTGCTGAGTTAATCCACGTCGAAAGTTGTAAAAAATAATCGCATGAAAATGTTCACGATTTAATTCCATTTTTGGACCGAGATGAATCTTTTAAGTTAGTGTAAACAACACAAATAGCGCTGGTATTTCAAAACGTTCTGAGCACGTAAAAGCCAAAAAATGTCAAATTTTGCGATACAGCTGTCAGTTGCCAGATTGAAACACCAGGGTTGCCAAATCCCGACATATAAAAGGCACCCCTCGTACCACCACATCTTCTGCATGCCTCAGCATACTCGGCTCGCAATATGACGATTTTCTTATAAAATAATGTCTTGGTAGAATACCTCAATATTCGCCTCAGTATAGCTCTTGTCTTTTCACCACCAAACCTCAAAGATGTGTAAATTCTTTCGTTAGGTAAGAGGCAGCTGTATTGAGTTTTTACGCATATTGTTTGGGGCGGTTTGGGTTGCAAAGTGGAATATAATAGACTGGTTTAGCCTAACCAAAATTTAGCTGAGGATGACGTTGATGAATAACCAGTGAAGTTAATATGTACATTTGAAAGCATTCTAGAAACTGTGGCTGAATAAATGCCGCGCGTAATTGTACTCAAATCCTCGCAGAGAAGACCTCCATCCCCTCAAGAAAGTTGGACATCGACACCGTATGATTTTAGCTATACTCTGCTCATTTTCAGCTCTGCAGCTTCTGTAGGAGTTGTTGTAAGCTATATACAGTCTTCTAATATGGATACAAAAACACAAATTCCCAGTAGAAACGAGAGCAAGCCTTGCTACGTCGCGCCTTGCCTCGTCACCTCAAACGAAGCTGGTTTTTCCACAAAGCATTTAGACTTTACACCTCCCCACAAATAAAAGTTCAAAGGTGTGATATCAGACGATCTTGGTGGCCAATCCACTGGTCCGAGACGCGAGATAAATTGCTCACCGAAACGATGGCGCAGTAAATCCATTGTTTCACGTGGTGTATGGCAAGTAGTGCCATCTTGTTGAAATCAAATGTTGTGGAGATCACGGCCTTCAATTTTCGCCATCAAAAAGTCGTTTAACATGGCGCGATAGCGTTTATTGCCACTCACTGTTACATTGGCGCCAGTCTCGTCGTTGAAGAAATATGGGCGCATGATTTCTCCAGCTCATAGGCCGCACCAAACGATTACTTTCAATGGATGTCATGACTGTTCTTGAATGGCTTCGGGTTGCTCTTTAGCTCAAATACGACAATTTTGCTTATTGACTTAGCCATTAAGCCAAAAAATGCGCCCAATTCGCTGTACACCGTAAGTTGGCCTGAGCGGCGATGAACACTTTTCTCAGAGCGTCAATTTTCGTAGTACAATTGTACGATTTGTAAACGTTGTTGAGGCGTAAGTCTTTTCATCATGAAATGTTAATGAATACTGCAAAAAATTATGTACTTAGCTTGACAGTAGTCACGCGTGAACTGTCAAAAAAATTCGATTGAAAAAAGTACCTCCAATCTGATCCCCCTTTATTAAAAAATATACACCTTCTTTTGACACCCACTGTATGCTCCGTAATGACTGCAAGCTCTTCATATGATCAGCGTTCCCCTTTTCACTTAGGCTTTTTATTTTGTTTTCGATTTTTGTTTTCCGTCCTTTACTTTCGTTATTTTTATTTTTTTTTGATTTTGTCTCCATTGCAACAAAGTCGAGATACCGACACACCGTAGCGTCGATGTTTGACTTGGGGTGCAGTTCGGCGCTTCAAAGACGGACGAGTGAGTGCGGCAGTGGAGAGTGGAGTTGACGTTTATTTATATTTATGTTTCATATAAGACACAATGGATTCACATCGAAAATCAATTGGCCATCATTCTTCTATGCCACAATTGCCAGTTTGAGGGCAGCTGATGATACCTACTAATACATGCATACATACGAGTGTGTCTGTGTGGATAAATTTGTCAAGTACCAGCCATAATTCCCAAGCGGCGAATGGAAATTCTATGCAGATCGCTTGTTTTTAGATCAGAAAGTTCTAGTTCTCAGTAGGCAAACCGACTTTTTCAATTGGATTCGTTAGATTTTCTCTCAACGGAACCAATTAAATGCTTTCGTTGAGGTTTAGAAGAGCGAGAAGTTAGCTTGAGTATTTCTGTATGTTTGCTTGGTACTGTTTAAATTAGATGCGTTATTTATTGATATTTCTAATTCATGGATTATGTGTCACTTTCAGCGAGTCTCACAATTAGATGGCGTACTTGTAAAATTAGTGAGTCGTTCAACTTCCAACTGCATGCCAATTAATCATACACAAGTAGATTACCTCAGAGTAGAAAGTGCAAGTTCTTAAAAACCCTTTGATCCAAAAATGCCAAATCTTACTTCAGCAAAAGCCGCTCAGTTGCAGAGCCATTGACAAAATGTGGTGGTGTTGATGCTGGTTTTCTTCTTGAACTATGCGCCATACCCTATCCTACTGAGACTTGTAGCTCTCTTCTTTTCAATTTGGAAAGGAATTTCGGCACTTCTTTGGGTATCCCTTGTTGGATGATTGCGCTACCACTGTGGATTTTTTTTGTCGGAACAGATTAGCAAATACAGCACTCAGACACATTAAGTCCATTGTACTGCACTCGGGCTCCCTTTTTAATTTTCTTTAAATCTACTCGACCTGCGAAGAAATCGGAGTAATGCAGCCAAGGTGGTCGCTTCTTAACATATCAGTGTCAAAGACCTCAAGCCTGATTCGAGCGAAGGTCGGGCAGACGCACAGAAAGTGGTCCATCATCTCACCCTCCTCTTCACATGCTGGGCAGAGTGCACTGTCTGAGATGCCGGCCTTCCTTTTCCATGTGCTTCGCCCATAGAAAGTGGCCCTTCATCCAATCAGTTGCCTGCAGTCTCTTCTGCTTAATGACAGGAGCATTTACGACAGTCGGTCGGGCATTACAGGTAACATCAGTTTTTTCCATCTGCAGCCTCTCTCAGTCTGCCAAGCTTGCTTGTGTGTTCAAATAACCCGTTTGCTAACCTAGTTCAGCCTAGATTTACGGGGTTCAACTACCACTGAAGTGGTTGGAGGGCTGTCTAAGGCCATGAGCGCAGCTTTACTGTCGCTGCAGACACGTACAGATCTGCCTCTCCATCTGTTTTCCACAACAAAGTTGATTGCTTCTTGATTGGCATACATCTCTGCTTGAAACCCACTTGACTCCATCACCATGGATAATCCGTTTAAAGAATATGGTACTTCGCGGTTTTGGAGGTACCTAAACTGAAGCTATGGTCTACGTAAGACTTGCTGACATGCATATTTTCTGTTCCATCTGATAATAATCATCTTATATGGCCCTGACATGGCTCTGGTGTCATTAAATAATCTTAAGTTTACAGAGTTGTCGTTAGTTACCCGATCCCTTCAAAAGTTCAGGCTTATTAGATTTCGCGATGGACTAAGTCTATTATCTTAGAAGCCTCTTTAAAGAAGAACGATCACCTTCTCGAAGCTGTGTTTTACTCAGTCATCAATTCCACTCTCGGCTTTCTGTTTTAAAATCCTCTTTACAGAAATCTCCAACAACTCAAAAGATTGTCTAGATCTGCTCATTGTATTTTTAGCTGGCCTGAAACTCCAGATCTTACCCATCAAGTGCCTGCTGTGAAGCCTTGTGTGAAACAAGAGGGTTTTCACGTGATAAATGTAAAATTTTTTTGTTACTCCGTCGCCCCTCGACAGACAAAAGTAAATCTTCGAGTGCATCCCTGTCTGTAGAAAGCTTCTTAAAGTCATGTGGCAATCGGAGACGGCATAGAACTATATGGCTTAGTTGGACAACATTACGATTCAAGCCTAGAACTGGGTTTGGCTTGAACTTTTCAAAGTTGAGAGTCACGTATTTTTATTACTATACTAATATATAATTCATATTTCTTTAAAGTCAGGTTAGGACATTGCTGGACGAGCTAGCTACGAGAAGACTCGAACTTGTCTTACTGAACTCTGATCGAAATGCGGGAATGCCACATTCTTCTTGCAACTACCGACTTAGGCTTTAAAATGGCAAATGCGCCATGAACACAATGCTGCAAACGGGTCAGCGGTCGGAGTCATACACGTGCATTGTCTAATGAGGATTCATGAAAAGAGGATGAGCTTTCCAACAAATGACTTTTGCCACAGCTGTAGAGAAGAGCAGGAGGTGGCGTGCGTGGAATACTACCTCTGTAAGTCCCACACTTGTGGATTCTGCACAACGACTTCTGCGAATACCTACTGAACCTGAGGTCGGTGGATATTTGCAACACGTGCTGCTTCAATAAGTGCACTTAGTGGCTCACCTTTATAGGACGGCTATAAAAGCGCAAAGTTGGGTCTATTCTCACTTGCGATAAGCGAGTCGGTCTAAAGTGAACATACCTATAGTTCGTGTGGTATTTTAAACTAAACTGATCTTAACTCTGGGCGGCCGCCGTATCCGATTGGGTTAGTGCGTGACTGCCATTCAGGAGTGCATCATCAAAAAAAATGGCAAACCTCCGAGTGTATTTCTGCCATATAAAAGATCCTCATAAAAACCTTTTGCCGTTCGGAGTCCGCCTAAGACTGTAGACGCCTCCATTTGCGGAACAACATCAAGACGCATATCACAAATAGGAGGGGGAGCTCGGCCAAACACCTAACAGAAGTGTATAAGTGTAATTTTTTTATTCATTATTTAACTTAAATTCTGGTTAGAATTGTCAAAGCTAAATTCAAGTTGAGGTATTTTTTAGCCAAATGACATTTTCTCGTAAGCAGCTCTCAACTCTAATGGGGGATTTGCATCCTGGATAATTGTTACATATACACCAGTGCGTTGAAATTAAAAATTGAAATTTGAAAAGGTCGAGCCAAGGAGCACCAGGAGATTTGGTGGCTCCTAAAACACTCAGGCTAAAAAGTCCAATGTGTGCGTTGATGTTGTTCCATAAATGGATGTACCTAAAATTGTATGCCGAACACGAACTGCAGATGGTTTTTTAAGAAGATTTTTTAAGGCAGAAAAGACTCGAAGGTTTGCCATTACAACAAAAAAAAATAGACTTTCGTGCCCAGAAATCAGAGTTTGTTTATTATACTTTTTTTAAGTCACTGAATTCGAGTACGCGAACTATTTAACGGGCTTCTGGATTCAAAAGTTGATTTTTTTATGTGGCTGCTGTCGTTAAAGGATCGGAGAACTCGCCACTAGGGACGTTAATTGAGGAAATGCAAATTGAAAAATGTGTGCTTTAAAGTGCATATATACTTGTACAAGCATACATACATACATGTGTATATATCTTTATTTTTCACTCAAATATTTTAAATATAGAGCGCGCCATATGACTGCATCGAGGAGAAGAATTACTGCCAACATATGAATTGATGGCTGTGCGGCCAACTGTTGGGCGTCATATTGGCATACTAAAGAGACATAAACATTCAAATAGCAACAACAACATGGAGCAAAGAGGCACGAAACAAAAAATAGCGACAGCAATAAGCAGAAGTGTTTGAATTATTAAAGATTTACTGTCAGCCAGTGATTGCATGTTGGCAGCCAGGCAGCGAGGCATCAAAGCAGCAGGGCATTTTGAACTATCGTCCAAGAGGCAGACATCCAATAATGCTGGCAGCTAAGCACCACCAAAAGCAGCAGGCAGACAAGGAGACAGGCAAGCAGGCGGACACACTTGTGCCTGTTGTGCTATGCAGCTGAGAGATTTTCTACTTGATTATTAATATTATAATATGCATGAATTGCTTATTGTTGTTGTATTGCTTCTGCTTCATTTTTTTCCGTTCGAACATGAAGTAATAATTGAATGCTGCAACGATGGGCAATGAGAAGGCAACGTATAGAGGCAATTGTTGCAACACTGCATTAGGCGCATACTTGCAGCGGCTACAGGAGGCATGGCGAGCAAGGCATACACATTTGTATAGAGGAATGTATGTGCATATGTATGGAAATGTGCTAGAGTGCGTGTAAATATGCAGTTGTAGTTGCTGCTTGCCATCACCACCTCCACCCCAGCGTTGTGAGTTGCGAGTGTTGCAGCAGCAGCGGCAGCGGCGGCGCATTGAATTAAGACAAGAGCATTGCGCACCAAGAATATTACATTGCATTGTGTTGCTTTATATGAGGAATGCACTTATGTATGGGTGTATGTATGTATGCATGAAAGTATGTGCGTATGTTAATGCCAACATTTGTTTGTTATTGCAATTGTTTTCGCTTTTTTTTATGAGCTTGATTTTGATCTTGTTGTTGATGCGATTATTCATTATTATGAGTGTTGATGCAACAGATATTTAACTCTTGTTTTGTTTTTGTATCAGCTTTAAAATTACTTGTTTTTTATTTTTCATGCAATATTTATTTCACGCGTATGTACATACATAGCCATATCATAGCTATTGACAAAAATGTTGTTGGTTCACAGCGCTTGTCTACAGCAGCTGCAAATGTTGCTAGCAATTCGCTCGTATTCGAGTCAACAATGTTGCTAATGATTTCCAGATGATGTTGCCGGAATGTCAAGAGTACTCAATCGCATAATGACGCTTTCAAGTGGCGTTTTAAAAGCTTACAGTAATCAAGTGATTTTCGCTGGAGGATGATGATGTTTTTCAGCTATACTTAAATATATGCATATATACAGATATATGCGAGTATCTACAATATGGCGTAAAAATAATCATCTAATTTTGTTTTTGAATGACTTTTTTGCTAAATATTAAAAAAGAATGATTTTGAGTGATGGGAATTTTTATTTAGATCGTTACGCCCTTTTGCAAAAATTATAAATCTTCCGATAGGATGATTAATTTAGCGCCACTTTGTGTTTGACATTTTCTTAAAAGAAATTGTAGCGATTTCTGCCAAGAGGTTGCTGTATAAAACTGATGTTACCTGTCATGTCCGACCGACTGTCCCAGAGCCTCCTGTCATTAAGCAGAAGAGACTGTAGGCAGCTGGTTGGACTGATGACGGGCCACTTTCTATTGGCGAAGCACATGAAAATGGTAGGCATCTCAGACAGTGCACTCTGCCCAACATGTGCAGAGGAGGATGAGACGGCGGACCACTTTCTGTGCGTCTGCCCGGACTTCACGCGAATCAGGCTTGAGGTCTTTGGCATTGTTGTGTTAAGAAGCGACCACCTTGGCTCCTTGGCACCAAAAGATCTACTCATATTTCTTCTTACACAAACGCACGTCGATAGTTTTGTGTTAGTTGAAGACAGTTTTCAGTTACAGCATTTCAAAAGAAAGGTGCAAGAGCGGAAATTCGATATATTCGGCAATACCAATACGACCCAACTGAAAGGTCTTAGCAGGCTGTATTTGGATCCAGTACTATGAGAAATTTACACCTCGCCTAATAAGAAAAATTTGCGTTCTAGTTAAGCAAATTTTCGCTAATATTTTGGTTAATATTTTATTTATTATATAAAAAACTCACACGCATGAACATCAAATAATAGAAAAAGTTTTTTTCTAATAGCGGTCGCTTTTCGGCAGGCAATAGCAAACCTCCGGGTGCATTTTTGCCATGGAATCGTTCGGAATCGGCTTAAAACTGTAGGTCCCTCCATTTGTTCCAAAAGGAGGAGCTCAGCCAAAAACCTAACAGAAGCGAACGCGCGAATTATTATTTTTTATTTATACACTTGCCCTAGTCACCCAAATCGTATCACTCCGATCCACTGCGATATGGCGCATTTTCTTCCTTTCTTCCATACAAATTACATGATCGCATTGTTTTTTATGGAAGAAAAAGCGTAGCACCGTAGCAAAAAAAAAAAACAGTGCCAAAAATCAATGGTATTTTGTAGTCTCTTGAAATCACTTTGTTTCATTAAAATCGCTTTAATAAAACTGCATACCCAGAAAAAATCTAAAAATTTGGTTAAAAAGTTTAAAGTTTTGACGCAATTTTGAAAATTTTTATACAAAGTTTGAAACTTTGTGTTTTACGGTTTTTATTGTCGTAAGAGCTATATTTTTTAATAAAAAAATAGTGGTGTATTTATAATTTTGCACACAAGTATACCAAAGGTTCTCACAAATTCGCGCCTCTTTTTCAGCATTGTTTTGTTTGGAACCTGCCACAGTTCGATGGGGTCCTTTTCGACAGGTATTAAAGTAGAAGAACCACAATTTACGAAAATGACTTTGTTTGCGCTTGGGAATCATATAAAAATAATTAAAACCCTCTATGTAGGGTTTTACTAAAAAAATTATGAAATTGTTATTTTTTTGAACCGGTACGTAAAAAAACTAAATTTCCATTTAAATTTGGAACATAACATTAATACTGCAAACTTCTATTCTTTAGTGCTTAGTATATAACGAACCTACTTGATAAAAGCCGCACAGCTGCTGGATGAAGTAGTAATGTGCTGTGTGTCATTAAGTAATCAGCAAAAAACCTTATTTTTTCCTACCTCTCTTCCATTGGTCGTGATTTCTTTTGACCGAGTATCAAAATATCCGATCTACTGAGTGAGTGCGTTAATTACTCTCTTCCTCTCCCCTTCATTTGCCTCTTTTGTCGGAGGCAACGCACTTGCAATATTTCTTTAAACTTGTCTTTAGTCACCCACACTTTTTCCCTTCCGCACGTGTAACGGCGCTCAGCTGCTCGCCATTATGTATCAAAGCCATTCGCTTGACTATTTTTGATTTCCTTGCGCACTTCATATTTTTGTTTTTGCTTGCGCATCGTTGAAAGTGTAATTTTAAAAATAAAATTGCCTACAAAAACATTAAAACGCCAAAAGTGATGAGGGAAAACAAATGCAAGGTGTCTTATTTTAGAAATGTGTGAGAGAGAGCGAAAAAAGCAAAAAAAAAAAAAAATTATGCAGTTCAATGCAACTCCAGTCGATGAAATGGTTGGCAACGCTGGGAGCGTTGTGATGAAAATTGTTTTTGTTTTGTTTTTTGTCGTGTTTTTTTGTACTTACGTAATTTGCCAAATTTGTAGTGAATGTGTGGGTAAGCGAAATGGCAAATCGTAACAATAATTTCAGATTGCTTACTGCTGCACTTAAATTTGCAACATTTCCTTTTTCTTCGCAAAATATCGCAAGCGTAGACATAAACCCAAATAATGATAATAAAAATGTCTTGTGGGTTTTAATAAACAAATAAATAGCAATGCCCAAACAGGGTCAACCAAAATGTACAAGTGAAACTGTCAATGGAAATGTTCGGTATTTTTTATTATTGTACGTATATATTATTATTATGACTTTTGTTTTTCTTTATTTTCAACCTTTTTCCCATTTTGAACCGCCATAAAACAAAGCGCTAGCAAAGTAAAACAGCCTGTTGAATTTATTTTTATTACGGAGTATATTAAAGTTTTTGTTTTTATTGTCTTTGTTATTGCTCGCAGTTGTCAACAGTAAATCTTTGCTGCGTGTTTGAGAGCAATCTTTTCTTTTTGTGTGACATTTTCTCGCGTCGTAAACCAAAAATGGTATTTTTAAGAGGAACGAGATATTTTTTTGTTAAGTCGACTTGTTTTTGGTTTTGCATTTCCTCTGCGGCTGTTATTGTTCAGATGCTTTTGAGTTCATAAAAGTGAAAAGATCAGAGCGGAAACTATTCACATAGCTATACACACGTACACACATAAACGAGTATGCACGTACACACATACGTACATTTGTATGCAATGAAAAGCGCTTTACGAGAGGAAATGCATAAGTGCCAAGTTGTGTGTAGTGGAGAAAAGGTCTTAAGCCCTGTGGGGGATTGATGAGTTTGGTAAATGGAGCTATTAGTGATGTGTAAATGGCTTGTTTGTGCGATTGATGTGTGACTGAACATCGATATACTGTAAGTAGATGCCTTCACTGCAAAAATTAGAATTTCCCTTCAAGCGAAAATGAGAGTTTGTGATGTGAAGTAGGTTAGGTTAATTGAAACTAGCAACAACAATTTGGCCGCCATGGCCGTTACATTTATGATTAGTCAGCTAGAAATTCATATTGTTAAGCTGCCCTTAAGGGGTTACATGGGTTTCGTCGGGTAAAAAAGGCCTATTTTCAATATTTTTTTTTTCTATGTAAAAAATTAGGGTTGGTGTCAAAATTCTGTATGTACAAAATTCTAAAAACAAAATTCTGCTTTTTAAAATTCTGCTTTTTTAAAATTCTGCTTTTTTAAAATTCTGCTTTCTAAAATTCTGCTTTCAAAATTCTGTATTACAAAATTCTGTATTAAAATATAGTGTTAACAATGTTAAAGAGGTAATGTAATTATTTAATTTATTAATATTATTATTATTAACAGAATTTTGTCACCCAGAATTTTGTAATACAGAATAATGACACGCTCCCAAAAATTATTTATTTAATTCAAACTTTTTTCTGTCTTATAGATACATATTTAAAGAATAATAAAAAAAAAAAAAAATTAAAACTCCTCCATTGTGACGTCATTTCCGGTGACCCCTCGAAAAAAAGGTGCGTCCGCGTTGTCAGCATATCTCCTGACAGGCTCATCAAAAATAAAAATAAACAAAAATAAGTGTTTTAGTTAAGACCATAGACTCGTGCTTGAACGAAGGAAAGAAAAAAAAGTAAAAATTGGAATTTTGGCAGACATTTTTCCCAAAAAATGAAAATTTCGGTCAAATTTGCTTGACATTTCGTTTTTTTTTAATAGTTGTAATTGAAAAAAAAAAAAACAAAATCCTTTGGTCAAGCACGAGTAAATTGTATCTTGAACACCTGTGTAAAATTTCATCAAGATCGGTTGAGTAGTTTTCGAGAACATTTGACAACCAACTTTGAAAACACGGTTCCGAGAAAAACGCGTTTAAAGTTTTGAGTAACAATAAAAGTGGCTTGGAGCGCACACATTCCAAAGGCTGTATCTCCGAATTTATTATTCGGATCGACTTGAAAATTTAGGATAATACTCCTGAGATGTTGTAGAAATTAATGAGCCAAAAAAAAAATAAATCGGTTTTTGAACCAACGAAACCCATGTAACCCCTTAAAAATGTGCACTCGGTGGCCGCAGGAGTGCGTATGTAAATCCGTTGCTTTGAGAGATAGTGTTTTTTGAAACACTTTTTTTATAGTAGAAATACACTCGGAGTCTTCCATTATCTGCTGAAAGGCGAGTTTTGTTAGAAAGAACTTTTTCTATCGTTTGCTATTTTATGTCTCCAGTGGGTTTCGAATCCGGATTATACCGGATGGGAGTAACACACATAAGCCCATTCCATACTACGGAGGCTGCTCAATTTGTATGCCCAATAAAGATTTCTTCAGTGTTGGGCCTATATGTCTCTAAACAATTTCGCGTTTTTAGCAAACCCAATCAGTTCCATCCAGCAAGAAACCTCAAACTCTTCGAAGAGGTGGAAGAAGAGGGGAAGAAGTGCTTCCCCAGAAATCTGACGGGCATTCTTTGAAGTGCAGATCACTTCCCTCTACCTCGACCTCATGCAAAGCCGTCTCGACTGAAATGCAAAGCTTTGAATCTGGTGGTCATATGACCAATAGTAATTATGACCGTATGACCAGTAATATTCGTGTTTTTCGTTTGTCGAGTGTTGGCCAGTGTCGGCTAGTGTGTACGGGATACTTTGCAGATCTCCAGATTGGTCCATCTGTTGTTAAGGAAAATCTGCTCTGACTTTTTCCTTAACTTTTGAAGTCAGGAAATCCAGCGGATGTTTTATTTTTTAACTCGATTCTCCTAATCCGGTCTTCGCACACTTATTGTTTCGTGAAACACTACTATGTTCCGGAATACCTGCATTTCTTCTACGCTGAGAAAGAAATTATAAAGGTCGTTGATATTCTAGAACACGTTTGGAGTTAGTTGTTGCGGGCCTAAGGACCTAACTCGACTTGACTATTTTCTGAAACACTGCTATGGCCTGGCAGCCAGCACTGTTATATGTTGTGAAATAGATTGCTGGGGTCTTCGACATTCATGAACACATTTCGAGTTAGTCGTTGCGGACCTAATTACCTTGATTTCTGCTGGACCCCCTAGTTTCGAAGTGCAACCTTGCCGCCAAGTCAATTGCTTAGGTTTCGACTTGAAAAACGTACTGCGAGCTAGTCTTTAAAATCATAATAAATTGTAATTGGCTTTTGATATGCAAAATTAGTTCCACTTTGCCTTTTTATAAATCACCTAATGCAGGTCTGTACTGAGGCTCTTCTGCACCGCTGTGCGAAAACCGACTAAGCATTTTCTCGAATACGTGAAAACAATTTGAATCAGTCCAATCTAAGATATTTCGAAAAATAAATAACAATTTCCGTTGGAAAATGAACAACAACTTTACAAATATACTAAGTAAATGGAGCGCAACAGCAAAAAAATAAAAAATAGAAGTTAATATCGATTAAATGACGCAATTGATCGGCCGCACAAAAAATAAAAACAAACCAAAAACAAATAAAACAATGCAAAACAAGCGGAAAATGGAGCAATCAATTGAAAGCGAAATGAAATTTCTATTCTACAACAAATACATACAACTGCAAGCGGCTCCAGTATGCGGCTCCTATTGCGTACGGTATTTATTTTCCTATACCTTCACACACTCAGGGGCGCTCAAATGTGGGGAAATGTGGTGAAGGAGGAATAGTGAGGCATGCTGCTCGGTAGGCAGCAGCAGTTGTCTTTATTTTCTGCTGCTTGCACTGCAGCCTTTTAATTTTTTTTGTTTTTTATTTTTGCCTTACTTCTTATATTGTGAACATTTACGCAGTAAGAAACTCTTCCGCTGTTTTCTTCTTTGCGTATTGTTGATTTAATTTTCGTAAAAGTCGGCAGGCTTCTAATTCAGAAGCATCTCGCTTAGAAAGCAAAATCTGCATTACAAGGGTCGAACAATAAGTACCCAGAGTTGAAGATACAAGAAAGACGAAGTGGAAAAATGTTGGCCGGCGAAAATCATGTTTTGTGCTGCACTGTTCATAGTATAGTTCGGGTAATCCGCAATTCGGATGGAAGAACAAGAAAATGGATCCTCTCTATATGTAGATTCTCTGGCAACCTCGAGATGTTGGTTACAATATTTTAAAAGTGGTTGTACATTTTCAATGAACGAATCGCCACTTCTGCGAAAATATTTAAAAAAGTGATCATCACAACCTACACTAAATATTAGAAACTGCAAATGAGTAGATAAAGTTAGAAATTGAGAGGTCGGGCTAATGAGTGTTGCATACAAGCGAATTACGCTGTCTGGCCAAAGTTGTATTTGAACTTAGTTGAATGAAATTCAAAGAAATTTATGTATCAAGCCCTCATCCCTCATATTATGTGGAAGGAGGAAGCCAGACACGATCTCAATGGTCGGAGAGGACTTATTAGAATTTTTCTAGAAAAGGTTAACGAACGCGAAATAACACCACCGTGAACTATTGAGCAGTTCTAGGAAAGTAAAGACAGTCACATAGGTCAGCGAAGTCTTTAGGGACTTTTCATCGAAAGAAAAAAAAAGCACGAGACGATACTATAGCAAATTATTAGGTCGATGCGTAAAGAACTTGCGGAAAACCCGGACTTCTTTGTTCAGGTTCTCGTCGAAGTTTGATTGTACTTTGAAGAATTAGAAGAAAAGTCGTACATTTTATCTCTTATAAGCTCATCTTCACTCCAGGAATGCCTAGAAATCTATTCCACTTTCATGGCATACTACACGACAAGGTGGTCTTGAGCCTCTCTGCATTTAATTGTTACCTTCGAGAAAGCCTTTCTTGTACGATGGGGCTCGAGCTAAGCAACGGACTATTTTATAGCCCTCAGCCACCTATACAGTGGTGAGGTAGCCGAAGGCTTAGTCTTATGTGAAAACTCTTCTGAATGAGCCTCTATCCTTGTATAAAAAAGCGATCTACTTTGAAACTAGGCGCATGACTCTCCCCAATTTGTTGCCGTTGGGAGTGCTTCTGAGAAACAAAGAGCGAACAGCTGGCCAAAACCCACTAAAAATCATATATTGGGTTGGGGTATAAGTTCGTAGCATTTTTATATTTTCTTTTATCTTACAACGATTTATTTGCTGTTTGGCAAAGGGTAAGTATGCATTGGAGAGAATACCCAGGAGGCAAAAATCAACATTTTCGACACCTGCTCTTCTTTCCTTTTCATCGAGGTTGAAAAGCTGCTCAAGCAGCCCGGGACATTTGCGACGACCCGCAGTCAGCCAGCTGGCCTTCTGAATTCGATGAAGAACGTCTCAAATCACTTTTGAAGGAGAACGGTCGCCAAACCAGTCGTGAATTAGCGTAAAACTGAACTGCGATTATAAAACCATTCTCAATCAACTTCTTTTAATGGAATTTACCGAAAAATTTGGAGCCTGGGTGCCTCAGGAGCTCAACGAAAAAAACGAAGAAAGTCGCCTTCAAATTGCTTCTCAGCATCTCGCCCACCATCGAGCAACACGCGGTCATAAATAGCGCTTTTTTACCAAATCGTCACGGGGGATGAGAAATGGTGCCTATAGATCAATATGAAGCAAAGAAAGAAGTGGCTGCCTCAAGAAAATACGCCAAGGCCGAGAATCAAGCCGGATTTTCTTCCAAAGAAGATCATGATATGTGTTGGTGGGACTGGGAGGGCATGGTGCACTGAGAAATGCTCGATAATAATACAACGGTCAACAAGGGACTGTACATTGTCCAGCAACACCCGGTGAATGAGGCTATTCGACTGAAAGGATATAGATCAGCATGGTCAAATCATACTCCTTCGCGACAACGCCAGGCCCCATGTTGCACAAGTCGTCAAAGCCGCACTCTACAGCTCGAATGGGCGGCCCTTCAGCTGTATTCTCCGGACCCTGCACCGACCGATTACCATCTTTTTCGCTCCCTATCAAGCCATATGAAGTGCGTTAGCTTCGATAACAAAGAGGTCGTTAAAAATTGGCTCAACAACCTTTTTTGACACCAGGCCAGGCGATTTTTAGCGGTAGAAGGCCTCTGATATCTCGCACTCGTTTCTTTTAATAATTATGGAAAGGGGAGGCAATTGAAATTTACTAAAGTAGTCGGTGGGAGAAAAAGTTTCGTAATAATTCAAGCAACTTTCTGCACGATAAATGGTGAGTTCCCGCGAGAAGTGCCTAGAAGCATCTTTTCTATTTTGCCCTTGAACTAACCTACAGAGTTAAGGTGTTTACATCACCGCCCAAAAAGGCGCTTACATTGGGTGGAGAGAGAGACAAAAAGTGCGTGCGTAGTACACATAACAGAAGTGAAACTTTCAAGGCAGACAAAGAAAGAGGGAGAGACCCGAGAGAGAATGAGAGAGAGAGATAGAGAGAAAGAATATATATTTAAATAAATTCACAATATTTGCAGAGAATACAAATAGACAAAATTTACAAAAAAACGGAGAAGGGTGGGGGTAGGTAAACGCCGGACACAAATCGTGGCAACAACGTACACTACTCCGAGCGTTTATTATCCGCACAAACGCAGCGATTCCAGGACCGCAGCAACGGCACAAATTACCGCAAGGCAATACCAATAAATCGAACGCCGGAATGGATAGCTCTTTATAGTACGCACAAGCACTAGCCACGAAACGGAAATAAGCGCCAAAAAGTAGGCACCAAAAAAAAAAACGCCAAAAAAATTGGGACCAAAAAACGCCCCAAACCGTAGGCACCAAGGAAATATAACGCCAAAAAGTAGGCACCACAAATATATTTCGTACAAGTTTGCACCAACAAATAAGCGCCAAAAAGTAGGCAGTGTTATTTCTCACTAGAAATTAGCAACCATAAGGAAAAATAGCCTAAAGTGTATCTAAGATATATGCATATAAGGTATAGCTCTCTCTCTCTCCTTTCCCTCTACGTTATATCTTTTCTCACTCTCGCGGAACGAAAATGCCCAAAACGTTGCATGGCCTTGAAATTTTACTGTCCATTCTCGCTCGTCCATCGACGCCTAAGAAGTTTCACTTCAAAAATTATAGACCACAATCTTCCTTGCACTGATACTTATTCAACGACCCTCGTACTTATTTATGTGTACATTAACTGCATTCTATTGCTTTTGTGGTGAAGTGTGAACTTCAGCAAGTTTTTGTCGCTGCTTGTGCGACAGTATAAATAGGTAAATATTGTTGTTGGTGCAGTACTTAGAAGCAGTAGATGCCCCTTCATTCATCGATTGAATGCATGAATGATTGATTGCAGTGTGTGCGCTGTATTTATTTTGGACTGTTTATTTTTGTTTCAGTCAGAAGTGCGCGCACTTCTCACTGACAGCTGTCAAAAATTCTTGTTACACCATTGATCTCTCATCAATCCATCTACTCTATATGGAAGTACATACATGCGAGTGGGTGTGAGTGTTGTTGTTCCTTAATACGTTTTCAAATATTGCTACTTTCAGCCTGAAATAACTGGAGTTTTGGCAGACAGTGTTGTTTTTTTTATTGTAAAATAATGCGATTGTTGTTTTTCATTTAATAAGTAAAAATAAATAAAATAATTTATGACACTTGTGGCATGTTTGTTCAATAATCATAAAATTAATTACCCTGTTTGAGAGATTACTATCAGTTATTTGTATAAACAATATGTATGTATGTATGTGTATGGATGTGCAATGGAAACAGTAAACGTGCGCTGACGCACGGCAAGCCTTCGCATCCACCTTCTTAATATTTATTCACTTTTACTTATCGTACCTATTGACTTTCCGAAATAATTAACAACCTTTTTCACATTCATAACCAAATAATGCCAAGGTAATCGGACTGTAGCAAATTTGCCAATTTGTTTATTCTTCCTTTCTCCCAAAAAAGTAAATACTATTATTAAACAAGTGTGTGTGTGTAATAGTGGTGGTGTTGTTGGTTGCTTATTTGCAGTATTACTTTGAGTAGTCGCACTCACGCGCTTTTGAAGCAAAAATTAAACTACAACTAATAAAGTTCAGCTAACAAATAATTGCATACAGTGTTGGTACGAATTTTAGGTGATTCGTGTTGAAGTGAAAGGCGTTTAGTATTTGCAACTCATATACTATGCATATATGTACTTATATACTAATATATACATACATACATATATTTCAAATAGAAATTAAGTCCCTTGAACGCTTAATTGTTCGCATGAAAATAAACTAAACTATTCTCACAATGCACACAAATCGCTGAGAAAAATCTAAGCTAACCTGTAAAGGGCTCTGCGAAACCTGTAATAATGAGCTTCGCTGTGATGTTGGTTGGACTAGGGAGAGTGAGAGAGAGAGAAAAAAAAAACAATTATAGCGTTAGGCCAAAAGAAAAGAGTAATTCCACTTATGAGAAAGGTCACAAGTAACGCCTTTGCATATTTGATAACGATAAGAGAAGGCGGCGCGCCGTCCGTTACTTTTCTCCTTTCAATTCCCACAGTCGATTTAAATGAGTGTGTAACTTCAACGCGTTTGTAATTGCATTGAAATGAAGTTGAATAAATTACTATTCTCATATCTTCACTTGTTTTTCAAACAATTTTCTACACATATAGGAAATTATTAGCTGAGAATAATTTGTTCTGCGTGCTTCAGATATGTTTGTTTGTGCGTTGTTTATGTTTCTATTCATTACGCTGAAATTTGCTGCTGCCCATTCCACACAATAAGCTATGAAGCAGCTCTTGAGAGAGTTAAGTAGGTAATTATTTAATTTATTTATTAACATCCCACACAACTACCTTTGGCTATATTGCAGCATTGGATATAAGTGAGATAAAAAGATAAGTAAATTTTTGAACCTAAAATCTATATATGATACATATTTATATATTTAAAAGCTTTGTTCGAAAAGTCTGTTCCAAGAGTTCAAAAATCTGCTTTAGATTTGAATGCGTTCTATGTAGACCATCTCCGCGCATAGCAGACCATTTTTTCATCTGATATCAACGCTTATTCAAAATAAATCTCTACTCTTTGTACATTGATTCTCCCAAGCATCACCTACTATAGTTAATCCATCATCATCGTTATCCAATAAATCTCCATTTTAGTTTATTTTAATTCCATGCCCATTTTTTTAAGAAAGCTGTGAATGAGTTTTGCCTACAAAGCGTGACGACAATCGCTAGAAGCCTTCGGAACAAAATTAATTATTGTATTTAAGCAGGCGTAAGGCAAGTTTGTTCCCTGTCGCCCCTTCTTTTCGCCATCGTCCCAGACGACATTATGATGACCCTGCACAAAAGAGGCATTGTATGGAGTTTCACCAGACATCTCGAGGACCTGAGTGTGCCGATGACATCTCCTCTCTCCTCCTCTCTCACAAACTCACTGACATGCAAGCGAAGGCGCACAAACTAGTCGCGCTGGCACACACTGTCGGCGTGGAGTTCAACTTCGCCAACACAAAGGCTATGAGAGTCAACCACAATAAAGTACGACTTATAATGTTTGACGGGTGTCCGGTGGAATTTGTCGAAAGTTTCTGCTACCTCGGCTGCGCTATCATAACAGATGGCGGATGAAATGAAATGTCAACTGCAGGCTAAACAAAGCAAGGACTGCGCCCGGGCGAATGCATACAATATGGGCGAGTTCGCAAATCTCCAAACTGCGAAAATTCAGCTCATATGTGAGGTCAATATTGTTGTGTGGAAGTGAAACATGGCTGGTCTCCAACACCATCACACAGAGGCTACAACCTTTTGTCAACAAATGCCTTCGGAACATTTGTAGAATATTCCGGCCGAACACCATCAGCAACGACGAGCTGTGGTTATCAGAGAATGAGTAGCCCATGCTATGGCAAATCAAACGCAAAAAGTGGCGATGGATAAGTCACACGCTTAGAAAACCACCAGACAGCATTACGAGAATGGCGCTGGATTAGAACCCGCAAGGGTAAAGAGGTCGCGGCCGGCCAAAGATCACTTGGTGAAGGCCGATGTTGCGCTAGTTAGCTACCGACATCATATGGGGGAAAAACAGCCCAGAACCGCATACGATGGAAGAGTCTTGTCGAGGATCTGTGCTCCCGAGCGGAGTGCACAAGGATATAAAAAAATGTAAGCATCTTACGCAGTTATGAAATGAACATAGACCTACACAAATTTTGAGCACTTCTCCGAAGGTTTTTTGGGCACTAAATCCGAGTCTGAACTGAGAATAGGCTCAGCTTAAAGGTGCAACAAATATGATTTTTTTTTTAATATTTGAGGTTTGTAACATTAAGGGACATTTTTTTTCTTAAAAGCGTAGCAGTATATAATTCTCAGAATATAATTCTTCGGCCTCAAATTAATTTCAAACGTAAAAAAATAAATGTTTGTCTCTAAAATATCGTCTTTTGAATTTATCCGAATATCAGAAACCGCCCGAAAGGTGTTATCGGATTATTGGTTTAAATTTTGTTGGCATATTATTATTATATTTTCTATCTAATTTTTTTCTATTGTGTGACGCGCCTTTAATTGGAGCCACCTAATGAATTTGTGTAGCTTTTTGTTCCATATCATCAATGAATTCAGATTCGCCCGACCTAGGCCTGCGGGTCTTCAACTTGCGAGAGCTGCACATTCGCAGATAATGTGCTTTGGCGTTTCATTGTACAGTTAGCTAAAACGGGGTATGGTATGCTTGTTTCTGCTAATCCTAGTTTCTTGAAAAGATAGTGAAGATTACAATGTCTCGTCTATTGCTTTCAGAGTGCTTTCGAAAACCCTCTCTATCTATATTAAGTTTAGGTGCCTATTTGTCGTGTGAATTCCCAATCCCCCCAATCTCTGATAATTTCCCACAAAAACGATTTGGTCAAAGGAATTTTGAGGTACGAGTAGCCCGTAATTTCGATAGGAAGTCTGCCTGTTATTTGAAATCAAAATCAACTCCACATTTCTGAGTGCGACACTGAGAGCTTTTCAGAAAATTCTGCAGATATCTAATATGCTCCCTTACAGCAGTGATAAGTTGGGAATTGAAATGTTTGAATCTTGATTCGGAGAAAGAAGAGCAGCTGAGGGAAGAATACTGAGATATTTTCATTTCCGCGTCTTGAAGACAGCTGCTACTTAAAAAAAGTGACATACCTATTTCGAGATGCTAATTGATTTTATATTACTTTTTATTTATTTAATGTAATTTTATTTTTATTTAGTTAGATTTTGTTCCACTCAAAATTGCTATAAATTCAGAATTTATGTTTCATAAAAAAAGGGCCTGCTTTGTCGGTTATTCAATTTATACTCATGCACATCTACTTATTAGATCATTCAATAAATTTCTAGAAAACTTAACGAGATATTTAGAAATTTTTTGACCCCCGTTTACAACGTATGTATGCATATACTTTTCACATTCCTTCTGCGATGTATTTTTTGTATCTCCCATTTCTAATAAATGCCCATGAAATTGAAAATTTTGATTTCCACTGATTTTTTATAAAAAAAAAAACTTAAAATAGTTAAATACTTTCTTCCAGAAATATTTAAATATTTGTGTAAAGCAATTTTGTATTATCATTTATTGTTAGTTTGGGTGTTTTATGTATATCCACACAATTAAGTCTAATCGCCTATCTGGCAGCGCTGTTGGCAGCTGGTTTAGTCACCAATGCAGAGGGGTCATTCCATAAACGAAGCCAGAGCGCTTTGGTGAGTTCGATAGCGCAAGTGTGGTGTAAAGCAGACAAAGCAAGGCGAATTGCAGCGAAAGAGAGTGCGAGCGGAGAGTAAAGCATTTACTTACACACAAATATATAATACGTATACTTTAACGTGTACTTGTATTTTAGTGGAGAGCGTATGGTAGAAATGATGAGCTTACGAGACAACTAGTAAATGCTTAAGTGTGTATTAGCAGTTTGCTGTGCATAAACTTGATGGAAGAAATATAGAGAGGAAAAAACAAACATACATACATACATACATACATATGTAGCTTGAGAGCTCAGTAGAGCACTTATTATTTTGTTTTTCGGAAATAATTAGAATATTTGAGCAGTGACTCAAACGTTAAGAAAATACAAAAAACGATAATAAAAATTAAAAAAAAGTTAATAATAAAACAGTTAATATTAAAAAAAAAAATAAAAGATAAAATAAAAGAGACAAATATTTTTCGTAAAAAATAACAATAACAAAAAAGGGGGAAAAAGTGAAATAAACTTCTATTACTTCTATTATGGCACCATATATCTATGTAACTAAATCTAAATGATCCGCTTAATTCGGCTACACTGCCAGCGGATGTCCGTGAAATCAGTAATCACAATAGTGAATTGTGCTCTACAGTCATGAAATCAAAAATTTCAATCAATTAGCTTCTGGTGTCAAAAACGTCGCTTCAAATCCATAATTTCCGAGACTTTGGCTCTGAAATTTCCAACTAAATTTTTTTCTCGATTTCATAGTTAATTTTTTTGGTTTCTTATTAAATAATATTTTTGTTTATTACATTTTTTTTAGCTTTCATTGATCACATTTGAAGCGCTTGCTATCGATTATTGTAATAATATGTAGTATATATATGTATGTATGTATTTACCCAGCAAATTATTGTTTTCTCAGTCTATCATTAGCAGCTGCGCACGCGCATCAACGCCTACAAAAATTGGCCATGAGTCGCAAGTCTACTGCTTGCCTACTCATATCCCACCAACAAAAAAGTAGAAAAAAAATGTTGTCTATAAAAAAAAATATAAACAATCACTGAATTAAGCTCCAGCCACCACAAAAGCACATCCCACATACAGACACATTTTTATTCACATTCCACATTCCATTTAGAAATATTTTGTTGTTTGCATCATAAGCGCGAGTTTTGCTTAGTAAAAATGCTAATAAAAACATAAAATAGATTTATTAAACACTTTTGCATTTATCCATAAAATGTACAACAATTTGTATATTTTTAACTATAAATTAGCTGCAAATTACGTAAACGTCATTTTTTTGCAAGCGTTTCAAAAAGTTCATTTCCGCCACAAAAGTCAATGGGCAAACGGTGAAGGTTCCACTATGCGCTCATAATTCCTAAGCAAACACACATATACATGTACTTACATATGATTTATTTTTGTCGATTTTTCCCCTCTAAATGCAGCCCCACTCATTGAGTATCAGTGGCACTTAGCCTTTGTTAAGTGCACTTCAGTTAACCACTAACTGTACATGCATTTGTATTTTTAAGACGCTTACAAAGCATTTTTTTTTAATTCCATTTGATATCATATTTGCTTTTGAACTATTAATCGCTTCATTTTACGCATTTTCTCATACTTCAGTTTTCGTTTTTCGCTTTTCGCTTTTTTCCATTCATGCAATGAAAACGCATGAAAACCTGTTTTGTAGTGAGCTGACCTTGACTTTGAAACTGAACGTTTGCCCTAGTTGAGTTGGTGTATGTGCGCATGTGTGTATACATATTGCATATACTCATATGCATGCATGTGTGTGTGGGAGAAAAGCTTACACGATCTTCTAAATGCGTAAAAGGGGAAAATGCTTTCTCAAGAGGTTCATTATTCAGTTCATAAACTTTTGTGGTGAATTTAATTTTCCAGCTCATTTTGTTGTAGATACTTTGGCTTTTGTTATATTTGTGTTTTATCCACTTTGAATTTGATAATGAAACAGGCGACAAAACGATAGCGTCCAACACTTTGATCAGTTTTGACTATTTCCTCGATTTTTGGGTTTGGATATTTATAATTTTTTTATAAAAGTATAGTTTATTGTCTAAGAAAATGCATATTAATTCTGTCATTCCTGACAGACGAATAGGATCGTAGATAAGCTGAATTGAAGAGTGTATTTTTGCTTTTCCTCCCACCAGAAAAAGAAAATGTATAAAAACCCTTTTTTGGAGGTAAACTTACTCTTAAACTTACTTGGCACGTTTAATTCAAAAATAAATATTCATTTTGCAAAAACAAAAACTTCAACCATCGATGAATGTTATAAATCCCTAATAATTCAATTTACATAATATTTTTATTTATACAACTCGCTAATTAGCTTTAATGGCAAACCCACATTTGCTAACGATCTACTTGTACTGCCCTTTAATAAATGGATCATTATCATGTTTCAATATTTTATTACATAAATAGTTATTTATTTATTATTTATTCCCTACGTAAACAGCAAGCCAAGCACAACTGAGTAAACAAATACATACATACATATTTAAAGTCCACACTAACGAGCTGAGCTGACTTGATTGTCCATACTCATACATACATACGACTACTCGTATTTGCTTACACACGAAGTTTGTTCGCAAAAGGTGACTTTTCAAATTTCGTTGGCTACGTTAATTCGATTTTTGAATGAAACATTTTTTTATTATTATGTTCGTACACGCAATATTCATACAAGGATGACAGATTTACCAGGTTTGGCCAAAAACTATGGTGAAACAAAAAATTTGTGAGGGGAACTTCGACTGCCACGTTGAGGGGGATTCGCCAGCCGAATTCTGCATGGTCATTTCACAGATATTCACGCACTCGTCCAATCAGTCGTTGTTCAGACGGCAACAAAGTAATATTGTGTTGATTTTTTTTTATCATTAACACAATCTTGGTTTTTTGTAAAGAAATCGATTCATAGTCCCCTGTCAAATTCACTGAGAGCCGGCTAACGGTATGGCCCCACCATGAAAGCACGAAAATTCTCCACAATTGAGGAGTTAAAGTCCACATTGCTGGACGAGTTGCAGGAGTTCCCCGTTTGGGAAAAGCGCTTGCACAAGTGTATGAGTATTTTGAGCATATCTAAATAGAGATTTAAAATTTGAAGTGTACAAAATTAGTATTGATGAATAAATAAATAAATATTCGAGAAATGTGAAAAGTTACTTTTTTTGACGAGCAAAACTCGTATATTTGCTTATTCATATGTACATACATGGGTGGTATTATCCAAAGCGAAAAGCGTACACACGCCCCAAATTACTTGCCCAATTAGGCTGCGCAAAATTGTTACTACTCTTTTTCCTCATAGAACTGAAAACTTTTTGCCATCCTGCACACAACACGAAGCCGGTGACATCCCTCGTGTCACCGAGCACGAACTCCAAGCGGCATGTAATAAAATAAAGTTTAAGAAAGCTCCAGGCCCAGATGGTATACCAAATAGAGCTCTGAAATTAGCGATTTCCGAACGTCCAGACATATTTCTAGCAGTATTCCAAACCAGCCTTAACGAAGGCACTTTCCCAAAGAGGTGGAAGAAGTAAACACTTGTGCTTTTACCCAAGGACAACAAAAAGCCTGGCGAACCTGAGTCTTACCGACCAATATGTCTACTAGACACAATGGGAAACATTCTCGAGAGTATTATTTGCGACAAATTGTCATCTTTTGCTGAAGATAAAGGTATTCTATCCACATACGAGTTTGGCTTCAGGAAATCTCACTCAACATTGGACGCCTTCAGATGCATTGTAGATTTAGCAACAGAAGCCATTGAAGGCAAGAGATGGCGCGGCGAGAAAAAGGAGTACTGTTGTAACTCTGGACGTTAGAAACGCTTTTAACACAGCTAACTGGCAACGTACGAGGGGTGCCTTTTATATTTCGGGATTTGGCAACCCTGGTGTTGCAATCTGGCAACTGACAGCTGTATCGCAAAGTTTGACATTTTTTGGCTTTTACGTACTCAGAACGTTTTGAAATACCAGCGCTATTTGTGTGGTTTACAGTAACTTAAAAGATTCATCTCGGTCCAAAAATGGAATTAAATCGTGAACATTTTCGTGCGATTATTTCTTACAACTTTCGACGTGGATTAACTCAGCAACATTGCATGGATGAACTTAATTCATTTTTTGGCGATGAAGCTCCATCAAGGACCAGTGTTTATCGATGGTATGGTGAATTCAATCGTGGTTGTAGTTCCCTCCAAGACGAATTTCGTGAAGGTCGTCCAAAATCAGTTGTTGTTTCGAAAACCATTGATGCTGTGCGCGAACTGATATTGCAAGATCGTCATGTGACCTATCGTGAGATTGCGACAATCTTGGGCATTAGTGGGACCAGCATACATTCAATATTGCATAAACATTTGACTGTCAAAAAAATTTGTTCGCGTTGGATCCCACACAATTTGTCAATCGCTCAAAAAAAGGCTCGTGTCGATTGTTCGGAAGAAATGCTCAAAAAATACGATCGCGGGGCTTCGAAACACGTCTATGACATCGTGACAGGTGATGAATCATGGATTTACACGTATGAGCCCGAAAGTAAACAGCAGTCGACTGTATGGGTGTTTCAAGATGAGCCAAATCCAATAAAATCCAACAAAAGTTGTTCGCGCACGAAGCACTTCCAAGCAAATGGTCGCCTGTTTTTTCGGAAAAACTGGACATGTCCCAACCGCACCACTAAAATAACGCAGAACAGTAAATCCTGAGTGGTACACAAACATTTGTTTGCCAGTTGTCTTCCAAGAAATTAGAAAAACCAATCGCCAAAGACGGATCACTCTTCACCAGGACAATGCGAGCTCTCACACATCGGCTCAAACAACTGCCTTTTTGAGCACCCAAAACATCGAATTAATGGGTCATCCACCGTATAGTCCTGACGTGGCACCGAATGACTTCTTTTTATTCTCGTACGTAAAAAACAAACTGAGAAGTCAACGTTTTTCGACACCTGAAGAAGCGGTTGCGGCATTCAGAATGCATGTTTTGGAGGTACCTCATTCAGAGTGGCAAAAGTGCTTCGACAATTGGTTCAAACGTTTGCAAAAGTGTATAGGTCTTCTGGAGAATATTTTGAAAAACAATAAAGTGATTTTCGATGATTAAAATTTGTTTTTGTTCTCTAATCCCGAAATATAAAAGGCACCCCTCGTATACTGGAAACCCTCGCAAAAAGAGGGTCGTCTAGTTATATTATCCGAATAATTGAGAGCTATTTCACGGACCGTAAACTGCGGTTTAGAAGCGACAAAGGCGCTGAGGAGTGCATCGTGACAGCAGGGGTACCTCAGGGATCAGTTCTGGGTCCACTGCTATGGAACTTAATGTATGACGGTGTTCTAATACTGGATATGCCCCATAGAACTAAAGTCATTGGATTCGCGGATGACATGGCGGTGGTAATGGTGGCAAAGCAAATCCACGAAATTGAGAGGATCGCCAGCAAATCCACAAGCATGCTCAAGGCTTGGCTAAGATCTATGAAATTGTAATTAGCTGAGCATAAAACCGACATAGTCCTAATAAGCAGCAGAAAGATAGTGGAAACTATAAATGTAAATGTTGAGACTGTAACTATTAGTTCAAAACCCGCTATTAAATACCTAAGAGTGATGATTGACAGCCGTTTAAATTTCAAAACGCATCTGGAATATGTTGCGAAGAAGGCCTCGAGTGTGCAGTCTTGTCTGTCGCGAATAATGCCAAACAACGGTGGACCAAGCCACAGCAAAAGAAAACTATATAGCAAGGTAGTCAGCTCGGTTCTCTTATATGCCGCACCGATCTGGGCCGACGCACTGAACATAAATAGTTACACAAAAAAACTGATAGCCGTCTATCGGCTAAGCGCTTTGCGGACTATCTGCGGCTTCCGTACAATTTCGGATGATGCTTCCTTCGTTATAGCCGGTCTAGTCTCAGTAGACATTTTGGCGAAGGAAATGCAAAGAGTGTATCTAAGGCTATCCGAGCCCGACGGTAGAGCAAGTCGTGAAAATATCGCAGAAGAAGAAAGGCGTCGTTCGATCGCCCACTGGTAGATGGACGCATGGGCTAATACCTATTCTTACGGCGTGGTTAGAAAGGAACCATGGGGAAACAAACTTCCATCTAACCCAATTCCTTTCAGGTCACGGGGTGTTTCGAAAATACCTTCATAGATTCGGCCATGATAGTTCACCAAACTGCCCAATCTGTATGGAGAGGGAAGAAGACGCTGATCACGTCTTGTTTCAATGCCCACGCAATGCTCCCGAAACCCGTAGCATATTAAACGGAGAGAACATCATAGATTTTATGCTAAAAACGAATGATAACTGGAAGCGAATCTGCGCGCATGTAAAACATATCCACAATGATTTAAGACGCGCAAGGTTCGTAGACGAAATAATTAGTAGCCTATGAGCTAACCAGCCCCGTGAGGTAATTCCTTTTTTGGACTGTTCCGCAGGGAGAGTGGTAGATAGTAGAGAGGTGTTTAGCACGTAGGTGCAGCTGTGAGGCTACAAGTCGTGCATACTGCTATGCCGGTATAGCAGTACTCATGAGAGTTCCCTCTTCACGGGCGTCATCCCGAAAAGAAAAAAAAACATATATGGGTGGGGGAGTACTGTGGGGCAGAACTGTTACTCATCCAATGAGCGAAGCAGTGGGTGGTCACAAGCATATACTACTTTCGATGTATTGCATCAAGAAATATGGATGTTGAGTTTAGTGCTCAAACCGCCTCCCGACGAGATACTTAACTGTTGTACCGGGAGGGGATCGGTACTTGGACGGTAGGAGGATTAGTTCGTGTTAAAGTCTCACACTGACGAGGTTAGGTGCTTCCATGCTTCCTCTTCGTAAAAAAACAAAACAACATACACATTTACAAGGTGGCGCAAAGTTCATCATCCCTTTTTGTTTTTGAGCAACTTTCTTACTAAATAAAAAAAAAAATGATTTTTAGTCGTGGAAATCTTTATTTTGACCTTTACGCGCACCATTGCTTGCCTGTTTCTATGCTGCAGCTGTCAGGTTTACAAGTGTGAAATATGATTTTTGCAAAAATTATAAATCTTCCGAAAGGGTGATTAATTTTGCGCCACCTTGTTTGGGTGTATGGTATATATGTATAAGTATGTACAACTCATTCAGCTTGTATGCAAATATTTTATAAAAGTTGACTCTTTATGCATGAAAACATCGAGTTGGAACTCGTACATCGCTCCTACCTGGTTTCCGATAAGCGAGAAGTCGATCGCGGCTGATCGGACGCGTTGTGTGTACGTTGGCATATTCTCAAAACGTATGCAAATTCATACAATACTTCAGCTGGCTGTTTAGAGTGTCTTCTGTTGATATTTACTATGGGACAATGGCTGACATTGACGGACAAATGACCAGCACAAACAAGTTCTTAAAATATTTGCGAAAGCTTGTTAATTTTTATTTACAGCCACTGGAGTATTTTTCTAATCAAAGCCAGTTCATATGAGTTCGATTGTGAAATTCGCTTTGAATAAGCGAAAAAGAAATATGTAAGCACTTATGCATAATTATGTGCGCATATGCATTGTTATGTTCGCATATGCATTATTATGTGCGCATATGCTGCTAATAATAAATGTAGTTCAATTTCAATGCCAAGGAGATTTATTGCACTCTTTCATCTGATTTAATTTTTTTGCATTTTCTTTATCTCAGAAATTTGACACATTTTTCAACGAATGCATAAAGTGAATTATTTCTTTTGTGTGGGTTTTGCGGTCAAACTTGATGTCAACTAAGTACCGCAAATATACTCGATGCGTCTATGTATGTATAGATGTGGCCCCACAAATTTGTGTATGTATGCACATATGCGCATAAGTACACTTGCGGGAATTAAAATAGCCGTTCATACTTTGCGATACAAATTTGGTACGAAATTTATATTTATTCGACACATTTATGCCAGCTGGCCTTCATGCTTTCTTACTGTCCAAATGAGATAATGGACCAACTGTCATCTCTTGGAAGTGTAATAACCGTAAATTAAGTTAATCAACCCTAACTCAAACGAACATAAGCTTCTTCGAGCGAATTACGAATTGCAGGCGTAAAAAATTTAATTTTCTCTACATATCTGGAAAATGTTGTAGAGAGTAAACTGTAACGGGAAAAATAAGGAAAAATTGTCAAAACTGGTTAAAATGTTGCCGTGCTATCATTTACCGCGGGCTGTATTTACAAATTGTGAAAATCCATTCGCGAAATGGTAATGCCAGAGACGTTTCGAAAACGCAGTGATTTTTTTTTCAGTCCACTAAGCGACTTCTAGGCATATAATAGCCGATTAATTAAGAAATTTGGGCCGATTGGGACACTTCAAAGTTGGAGGAGACCTGCCCCGTTTTCATGTGAATCAGGCTAACAAAAAACTTACAGCAGATACGAGGGGTGCCTTTTATATTTCGGGATTTGCCAACCCTGGTGTTGCAATCTGGCAACTGACAGCTGTATCGCAAAGTTTGACATTTTTTGGCTTTTACATACTCAGAACGTTTTGAAATACCAGCGCTATTTGTGTTGTTTACAGTAAAAGATTCATCTCGGTCCAAAAATGGAATTAAATCGTGAACATTTTCGTGCGATTATTTTTTACAACTTTCGACGTGGATTAACTCAGCAACATTGCATGGATGAACTTAATTCATTTTTTGGCGATGAAGCTCCATTAAGGACCAGTGTTTATCGATGGTATGGTGAATTCAATCGTGGTTGTAGTTCCCTCCAAGACGAATTTCGTGAAGGTCGTCCAAAATCAGTTGTTGTTTCGAAAACCATTGATGCTGTGCGCGAACTGATATTGCAAGATCGTCATGTGACCTATCGTGAGATTGCGACAATCTTAGGCATTAGTGGGACCAGCATACATTCAATATTGCATAAACATTTGACTGTCAAAAAAATTTGTTCGCGTTGGATCCCACACAATTTGTCAATCGCTCAAAAAAAGGCTCGTGTCGATTGTTCGGAAGAAATGCTCAAAAAATACGATCGCGGGGCTTCGAAACACGTCTATGACATCGTGACAGGTGATGAATCATGGATTTACACGTATGAGCCCGAAAGTAAACAGCAGTCGACTGTATGGGTGTTTCAAGATGAGCCAAATCCAATAAAATCCAACAAAAGTTGTTCGCGCACGAAGCACTTCCAAGCAAATGGTCGCCTGTTTTTTCGGAAAAACTGGACATGTCGCAACCGTACCACTAGAACAACGTAGAACAGTAAATTCTGAGTGGTACACAACCATTTGTTTGCAAGTTGTCTTCCAAGAAATTAGGAAAACCAATCGCCAAAGACGGATCACTCTTCACCAGGACAATGCGAGCTCTCACACATCGGCTCAAACAACTGCATTTTTGAGCACCCAAAACATCGAATTAATGGGTCATCCGCCGTATAGTCCTGACTTGGCCCCGAATGACTTTTTTTTATTCCCGTACGTAAAAAACAAACTGAGAGGTCAACGTTTTTCGACACCTGAAGAAGCGGTTGCGGCATTCAGAATGCATGTTTTGGAGGTACCTCATTCAGAGTGGCAAAAGTGCTTCGACAATTGGTTCAAACGCACGCAAAAGTGTATAGATCTTCATGGAGAATATTTTGAAAAGCAATAAAGTGATTTTCGACGATTAAAATTTGTTTTTGTTCCCGACATATAAAAGGCACCCCTCGTAGTGTTGAGCGCGTTGAGCAGAATGAAATATTTGTATTGTGGTTTACTCTTAAAAAAAAAAAGTTTGCACTCATTGGAAAAGTACTTGAAAAAGTGCTTAAAAAAATGCTTGAAAACAAGTTAAATTGCTAAAAAAAAAATACAAATATTAAGAGCCACTTGCTTATCGACGCAATAAAGTGAGCTTAACGAAACGGGGCGCTGACTTATTCCTAACTTTAAAGTGACCTTAAACCCTTTTCGTTTACTCCAGCAGTTTGCTCAATCTATTTTTCAATGGCCGGTGAGCAAAACCGTTCTTTATTTCCATTTTTATTATTATGAGGGAATTTAGCACTGCGAACTAAAAGATGTATTGTGCCCTCTTTACGGATTTAGAGTATTTCTTTGAGCTCAACAGCCTTAATAAATTTAAGTATTTATCCTATTTTAAGGATCACAAAGGATGAACCAAACTTCTTTCGTCCAAGTAGGTCCACTTTCTGGGCGACCATTACAACCTAACCTAACTTATTTTAAGGAGATTTATATTTTGCTCTGGTAAAATATGTTTCTGTTTGGGCCGATGTTTGTCCCGCTTACACATCAGTGCTGGGCACGAAGCCGACAGATGTTTGGCGGCTTCGCTTTTCGAGTTACCTCAAAGCCTCGAGCTCCAGTCAACGTCGGCGATTCGCATTTTAATAATCCTGAAAGATCGACTGGCGCAGAAGGAGGATCAGATACTACTGTCCAATAAGCCCAGCTTAATCATTGTTTAGAGTTTGGATCTCTTGATGAAACTCAGAGGCACAAAAACTCTGCTGATAAGCTAAGCCAACGACTTAATCTCTGTACTGAATTACAAAGCTTCAAGTAGCGAAAGCTTTCTGAAAAATAGTAATTTTAGTTCTAAGTCGTTGTGAAACTCGAACTATTTTACGAGTCTCCCAGATTGGCAAAGTCTTCAGACTGAAAAATGTTCGCTAAGTCAGGTAATCACAAGGAAAATTTGAAATATAGGTTTATTCTGGAACTGAAAGATATGGTAAATGCGCCGAAGCATTCTGTAAATAGCAGGTTTCTCCTCATATTTTTCATAAAAAAAGCTCCCTGAGCAGATGCAATCCGCTTTTCTTGGAATTACCGACTTGCTCTGTTAGGTTGAAGGAGATTGGCCTCTTGAGGCAACTTCCTGTAGGACATAGTAGCTTTTTGAATCAGATCTGCCCATCCTTCTCTGTACTTCGCACTGATCTCTCCATCCGCAAACTGGGTTTTGAGGGTTGTGATAGGGCTATCTTTCCGAGCAGGCAAGATTGGAAAGAGGAGAGAGTCGTCACGGATATAGGTACCTCTGCTTTCACTGACGGATCCAAGATGGAATCTAGGGTGAGAGCGGGGGTTTTCTCTAAATCACCGAATATTTCGGTCTCCTTTAAACTGCCGGTAACGAGCAGCGTTTTTCAAGCGGAGATCTTCACGATCCTGCAAGCATGCAAAATGCTTCAAGATCGCTGTTGGGAGGGAGACATTAATATTTTTCCGATAGTCAAGCTGCGATCTAGGCCCTGTCGTCGCCGTATTGCAGTTCAATTCTCGTAAACTCCTGTAAGGAGGAACTCAAACGTCTCGAATGTGCAAGAAACATTTTCCTTATCTAGATTTCTGGGCACAGGAATATAGAGGGAAATGAAATTGGCAATGAACTTGCCAGGAAAGGGTCGACAGAACCGATTTCAGTTGTCCCTTTCTCTGACATTGGTGTCCCCTTGACCGTTGTTAAAGGGGAACTACAAAATTTCTTTCTAAAAAAAGCGCAAGACAGATGGAGGTCTGTCTCATCGTGTGCTATTTCGAAAAGAACAGAAGGCTTAAGGTGATGGGAATCTCCCGCCATTCAATTTCCAAACTCATTGCGGTGCTCACTGGTCACTGGGTGATCGGTACTCAGGCGGAGAAGCTTGGAATTCCGTACAACCCCAATTGCAGAAGCTGTGGGAATCTTGCAGAGCAAGAGACTGTTGAGCACTTTCTCTGCAAATGTTCGGCTCTGGCGGTTGGGCGCTTGAGATTCCTTAGTGTGCCCTTTGGGGATGGCTTAAAGAAATTATCCAGCCTAGATCCCTTTTCTCTCCTCCACTACATCAACAGCACTGGATGGCTGTAGACGGGTTTCTCTTCCCTATATTTTTTCGCAGGTAGTGGTCCACATTATGGTATCAAAACGGCCCGTAAGTGCTACTTGTAGTGTCTTGCTGAAAGAATGCTTCCCAGCGTCGGCGATACCCACACTTTGGAAAGGTAGCAGCAAGACGTCTACAGTGAGCTCGCATTCGGCTACTTCTTGAGCTATCTTTGAAACTACTTCATCATCAACGTCCGTATTTTTTGATCTCCGCGTTGCCTGCTTTCTAAGCTGAGCCTTTACATCACTTTAAACTTAACTCCAATTTTTAAGGAGCACACCAACTAACCTTAAATTTGAATAAAAAAACTTTGTAAGAATGAAAATGCGCTATGCATCTGATACGAATAAAGTGAGCTGCACTCTTAGAGTTTAGTTGAGGAAATGTGTATTATACAGGGTGGGCCATATAGCGTTTACTTTTTGAACCACCTATTTTTTTGAGAATGGTAACACAAATGACATGACAAATGTGTTCATAATTTACTTAAAGGTTTGACATTTACGAAATGGGACGCTATACGCTTGAACAAAATTGGGAAATATTGAAAACCTATTTCCAAAGTGGTGAGTCTTTTTCTTCTTTTCTGATTTTTCGATGGCTACGTTACTGTAGAGAAGCAAATGCATCCACAACGAGGCACTGTTTGGTGCGGTTTTTGGTCTGGCGGCATCATCGGGCCATTTTTTTTCGAAAATGAGCGAGGAGCCGCGGTTACAGTAAATGGCAAGCGTTACCGTGACATGCTCAACGAGTTGTTTCCAAAAATTGAAGAGGATGACATGGACGACATTTGGTTTCAACAGGACGGTGCAACTTGTCACACTGCCAAAGTTACACTCGAACTTTTGGCTACCGTTTTTGAAAACCGAATAATCTGCCGAAATTCCGATATCAATTGGCCGCCTCGGAGCTGTGATTTAAGCCCGTTGGAGTATTTTTTGTGGGGAGCCGTTAAGGACAAATGCTATGCGAACCATCCAGAGACGATTGATGCTTTAAAACACGAAATCGAAGTTGCCATTCATGAAATTGGAGCCCAAACAATCGAAAATGTGCTTAAAAATTGGGTTGATCGAATGGCCTACTGTAAAGCCAGTCGTGGCAGTCATTTGAACGATATTATTTTTCATTCATAAATGACAATGTTCAATCTTCAAAATAAAAAAAAAAAAAGTTTGAAAAAATATTGATTAGTTTTTTCTTTTTTAATGCCGATTCAAAAAGCAAATTTTACATGGTCTACCCTATAGATATAATATTATAGATTTTTTCAAAGTAATTTCGGCGCATGAATTCCGGTGCTGAAGCATAAAGACGATAACAATGAAAATTAAAAAAAAATCCATATTAGCGGTAATTTAGCTGCCATTAAAGCCATAAGTACTCGCATGCACAGTTACACCAAGAAAAAACGCCGCTAAAGCGCTTTAAAAGCATTCGAAATTTTTCGGATTTAAAAACAATTAAAAAAGAGGAGCACAAAATTTACCATAAACGTCTTGAATGCACAAATATGTATTTCATTAATATTTCCTTTCAAATTTTTATGACATTGCTTTAATGCGCACTTCCTGTTGCCGCCATCGCGACCATAAAATCTATCTTTAGTACTCGCAATGGGTAGTAAAGCAGTAATTGAAATGCAGTCAATGCCTACGTCACTTCGCTTGCTTTCGAAGGAAAATTTCCACCAATACTGTTTTACAAGTTGTGAAAATACTTGCTGTACACCACAGAAAACAGCCAGTGGCACCAGCACGTTTTCAAAAAACAACACAAACAACAACAACAACAAAAATGTTAGTTGTCATTACACACTACTGGCGCTGTCAAGTGCTATTTTACACTGCGTCTGCGCATAAGCGCTTCTCAAGAATGATTTCTAATGGCGTAAATATTTCTGTTATTTCCGCTTATGGAAAATGCATTTTAAATAGTTGGCTTTTATTTTTAATACCCACTTTATTTAATTTTTTTTTTCAAAATATGCCATAGCTTTACTTATTCTAGATATAGATGCAGATAAATTAATTCTTGAGCTGTAATTACATTTCGAAAGTTGCGCTTAATTGTTGGATTTTCACAATTAAACCATCATTAATTGCTTGTGCAGTTAATTTTATAATTCGTCAGTGTTTACTTTTTTAGTTTTATTTGCTTTTTTCCCCTGCAATTTGCAACACTTGAAAAATCCCATGAGATCGCTCAGTGAACACTTTCAATGTCAAAGCAATTAGTTCCAATTGGCAACTCTACGAATCGCTGATCGCTGAAGTATTCGGCTGGTCGAAGGTGAATGGAGTGAAAAAAGAAAGAAATATGTATGGTTTTAATTCTGAAAAGAGGTCGTCGCCAAAGCAATAATAATTGAGAAAATTTAATTAGTTATTCTTGTTTATATGTATGTATGAGTATCTGGGTCTTCAATGGCTCATGAAAAATTTGGTACAGCACGAAATTTCAAGGGGCAATTAGATACTAACGGGTTGAAAGAAGTGGCTGTTGCCAAAATAATAATAAGAAAGATACTACATATGTTCTTGAAAAATATCAGTTTGAGCTGCTTCTCTAATCTGCGGTGTGCCTCTTGATGTTGCAGCGCAAATGGACGCTTCATCAACCTGTTTATACCATTTCTTAATACTTCATAGCCGGGTATATGCAAGGTGAAGTCCAAAATAAACAAGACTGGCGTCCTAAAAATGGTTTTGATGGCGCCATCTTTTTAATGAGTTAGTGCGTTGGAAGTTACATTCCTAGCTGACTTTCACTGATAGCTTGGTAACATTCGGTTCAGTGGAAGCGAAGTTAGTGCGTCTAAAGTGTCAGTATGTTTGTGTTATCGGTACAAAAATGAGTTTCGAACAAAGAACTAATATCAAATTTTTTTTTAAAATCGGTAAAAAGTTTACCGAAACATTTGAATTAATGAAAAAAGTTTATGGCCATGATTGTCTCGTTTAGTTACTTTATTTTTGTTAATAATTAAGAATTTACTAAATATTTGTTAGATTTAAATTTATATTAAATTAAAAACTAATTTATGTTACTAAATAAATAGATTTAACTAAAGATAGTTGTGACGACATAAATGTCAATGTACATACCCAAAATCAGTAATCATCGAAAACTCCATCGAAATTGTTCGAAAATTTTTCAAAAATGAACCGAAATCATCGCTGAAATTCATGGAATCGGAGTGGAATATCTCCAAAGCATCGTTTTATCGCATTTAACTGATCATTTGGGCTTACGAAAGGTCTGTGCACGTTTCATTCCGCATAAGTTAACGGAGGACCAAAAATTGTTCAGAATTCGACATTCGAAAGACCTCAATAAAGAGGCGAGAACTTCCTTTACAACATTGTAACTGATGATGAAACGTGGTGTTTCCAACATGAACCTGGAACTAAACGTCAGAGTGCCGAATGGAAGGCCTCAGACGAGCGAAAAATCGCGTTTGGAGAAATCAAAAATCAAGTCGATAGTCATTTGTTATTACGTTTCCAAGGGAATTGTCTTGAAGGAGTTCATGCCAACGGACCAAACCGTCAATGCAATTTTCTATCTTGGCGTTTTGAAGCGTTTGTTGCATCGCATTCGTCGAATTCGCACTGAATACCGTGAAGGAGGAAGCTGGCGCTTATTGCATGATAATGCACCAGCTGAACGATCCACTCTTGTGACTGATTTTTAGACTAGAAATCGCATTTTAACCATCAATCACTCACCGTATTCGCCTGATATGGCTCCCTGTGACTTCTACCTCTTCGGGAAATTGCATTTGGCCATGAAAGGAAAACGTTTTGCGTCCGTAGAGGTTATCCAAAATGCTTGTACCGACATCCTGAAGGACATTCCGGTCAAACACTCTTTCGAAAAGCTTTTAGATCGCGCTAGAGCGGACTATTTTGAATAAATAAAGTCGAAGTTATCAGAAGAAAGGTCTTGTCGTTTTTTTTATTACAAATTGAACTACCAGAACTTTCAGATAATCAGTGAATCTAAAACACAAAAGCAAGTACGCCCACAACGGTCCCAGGTATTTGGCTCACTTTAAGCCAACAAGCGGCCACTCTTTTCCTCTCTTGACACATTCGTAGCTCCTAGGGTTTCCTTCAATATTTTTGCCTCCCACGAATACTGACCGTCGGTAATAAGCAATTTAGATATCCAATTAGTGCTAAAACGCAGCATTTCAATATCACAACTAACCTAAAATGAGAATAGTGGCAAAAGTGGTATGAAAGCGCTAAATTCTCTGTTTCTATTAGCTCCACCCCGTGTAGTTTAAAAACCTTCAATTCAGGGAGTTCACATTGTCCACTCAGTTAAAACTGTCAAAGTAAGGTTTGCCCAAAAGTGTCAAACCGTTTATTTCGTCCCTAGTGAGTTGCAAGTGCAACAGGAAGCGTTGAGCCCGAGCTCGTTCTCGTTCTCTCTGGCTGTGTATGTACCCAGTTCTCAATGCTTACTGGAAAGAGCAGCAAGTCCGCATATATTCTTCTTGTCCATTTTAATAATAGTGAAAGATGGTTTTACCCAGAAGGAGGATCACATACTACTGTCCAATAAGCCAAGCTTAGTCATTGTTGAGAGATTAGAGCTCTTGATGAAACTCAGAAGCACAAAAACTCTGTCGGAACTAAGTTCACAACTTAATCTCTGTACTGAATTACAAGGCGTCAAGTAGCTGCTTGCCTGAAAGATGGTAATTGTACTCCCTCGTTCTGAGGCTCAAACTATTTTACGAGCCTCCCAGATGGCAAAGCCTTCAGACTGAAAATCGTTCGCTAAGCCTGGTAATCGCAATGAAAATGTGAAATAAAGGCTCGCTGAATAGATTTCCGCATCTATACCTCGGTCCATTCTGGAACTAGAACATAGATGCGCCGAAGCATTCAGTAAATAGTACGTTTCTTCATTCTTCTTTTGTCAAAGCATCAAAATCACTAAACAGATGCAATCCGCTTTTCTTCGATTTACTTTCTGAAAGAATGCCTAATATTTCCATGACAATGTGCCCGCTCTTTCCAAAGTCCCACTTCCATTATTCTCAGAGGGAAGTATGTATCTTCTTAGCTGTAAAAATCAATCATTGCTACATGACAGATCACGTGCAAAGCTCCTATGTGTTGGACATAAAATATATCGTCCCCTTAGTATTAAAATAGCCTATAAATTTTTCGATGTTTTGAGAAAATGAATTTCAAACTTTTTGTCGAAAGTAGCTCTCACTCAAATCTCGTTATGTCTCATGATTCAATCATAAAAGGTTTGCTCAGTAAGCAGCTTTCTCATTTTGTCTTGACAAATCGGCTCCCTTAGCAAGACACTGGGTTGCTAGCTCTAGAAATTTTGAGTAAAAGTGGAGGAAACGTAAAATTTGTAGAAAAATTTCGAAATGGTCTGCTTACGAGCAACAAGTCGCTAAAGAGTTTTCATCGGTATGTTCATCTTCTAGGATAGTATGATATGAAATACATACCGTTTAAGTCAGAACATAATAGAGTAATTGACGCAATCCGAGATCGGATGTGGTGATTTAGACGGAATTCATATTTTGCAAAGACTAGCATTTCCCAAAGAGTTACAACAGGGAGAATAATTGGATAGTCCCGACGCGATCGGTAACATTGCATACTTCATTATAAAAAAGTTGCCATTGACGGAACTTGTTTATAATGAGCCCACCTTCCCCTGGACGGATGAAGTGTCCAGAGGAGGCTTAGCAAAACACATTACCAGCATGAAAAACCTTCTTATAAAAAACTATCTGCCGGAATCGGCTCAAAACTGTAGGTCCTTCCATTTGTGGAACAACAACAAGACGCGCGCTGCAAATAGGAAGAGGATCTCGGCCAAACACCTAGCAGAATTGTACGTGCCAATTATTTATTTCTTTTTAACAAAATAGTTGCATATTGGCGAAGCTGCGCAACTTCGCGATCGGCTTTAAATTTAACAAATAATTCACAAAATAAAATCTTGGATTAGGTGAAATAATTTCTTGTTTTAATATTAGACTTGACAATTTCCGCTAATAACTTCTATTTGTACCATTTTTTACATTCAAATATTAATTAAAATTTATTTTTTAAACCGTTCGCAGTTTGTTTCCATTTAAGTAAAAAAATACTTTTTTGCTACCATTTTTACCAAAAAGGATTTAATTTGTTCCACTTTATTCACCTTCTTAAATACAACCTTTTGTAAGGGAATGTCAAAAATCGAATGTCACTAGTGAGCAAACCTTTAATAATTGAATCATGGTTATGTCTGTAAATATTTATTATTTTTTGATTGACGTTTTGACCCACTTTGTGGAACTAGAATTTGACAAAATTTTGACCACATATAAAATCGACGATGAAGAATCCAAAAATTCAATAAAAAAATAATAGCCTATGAGCACATAGGCTATTGTTATACTAAGGGGACGATATGATGTGGATAATGCTTGGAACATAGGTTGATAGTACCAGCTATCCATTATTCCAGATACGTTTTATCGGAGAGATATGGGTAGTTCGTCTTAAGTACTTCACATCAAACTACCGAACTTTAAGGAAATAAACAATCGGGTGAATTAACGCCTTGCATATCCAGGCCATGAGTTTCGGTATCAGTTTCCAGTTCTTTTCGAGCATTTTCTTACAAGAACAGACTTTTTTACACAGTGTTCGCTTTCAATCTTTATTGTAACTTAGGTGCCAGTATGACTCCAAAGAATTTAGCACTGGAAGAGTGAGAAAAATGTTGTCCATTTAGGAAAATAAGTAAGCTTTGCCATGCCGTTCGGTGGCAGAATTACTCGGATTTATATACGACCAAGGATTGTCCTTCAGCAGCAAACTCTAAAAAATCTAGGCATGCTTGCTGATCATGATAAAAAGCAGTAATTCAGCATTTCGGTTGAGTTCATAGCTTCCTGACCATGAACTGAGCTCTTATTAGATCTCAGCCCAGTTCTTTTTGTAAGTTCGCGCTAATTGGAATGGAGGGATATTGAAATTTATATAGTTTACATTGGTTAAATGAATGAATGAATGAAAATGAGGTTTGCACTTCGTACACATGGCCCTTTGTGCCCACTACTCACCACAGTTCCTCAACCAAACCCAGTTATCTTAAGGGGTTAGGGGTAGTCAGAATTTTCAAAAAATCGATTTTTTGTTTTTTGCATTTTCTTAAAGTATAATGTTTTAAAAATATTGCGTAAAAATTTGAAGTGAATCCGACAAATACTTTTCAAGTTATTCAACAATTAACAAAGGGCGCTCGGCCGCTCCGGAGCCGATAGCAAAACTTTAAATGCGTTTTTCTCAAAACTATGTTTTTCAAACTGGTGAACACTGTAACTTAAAAACCGCTACGTAGATTTCAATAAAATTTATACAGCTTTTGAAAAACATAAAAAACTTGTGCCTGATCGAAGGATTTTTTTTTTTCAAAAATTTCGATTTTTTTTAACAATTAACTGTTGGTTTTTTTTCTAAAATCTGGAAAAAATTTTCTGAGGCCGCCATTTTGTTCATTTTGAAAAAAAAAATGCTTCGATCCGGCTCGAGATTATCTATCAATAAAAATAATTTTTCTCATCCGATTGGTTTTAGATGAATCTGCAAGGACTTGTGATGTTCACCGCAAGGGACTTCTGGAGAAACGGGCTTCACACAAACAGCGATAACTTTTGCAATTATTAATTTTTTTTTTTTGAAATTTTGGTGAAGTCAAGTTAAAACATGATGTTTTTATGCTATGTTTTTATTTTTGTTAAATAAATTAATTAAGTAGCAAAAAAAAAATTCATGAAAATCATCATTTTTTCGGGCCTCTGACTACCCCTAACCCCTTAAGGGGACCCGGTAGTCTAGAAATTTCAAAAAATCGATTTTTTTGTTTTTTCAATATTTCGAAAGTACTCCTATAGTAACTTTAGAATATACAGTGTAATTTTCATTCGGAAATTCCCAATATTATAGCTTCTACAGCAGATGAAACTCATTTATCTCGAAACGATTTTTTTCGGACTGATGTTGTCAAAAAAAAAAAACTATTCATCCGAATCGTCTGAAATTTTAATATGTTGTTCACAACATCAATGGCTATCGCCTGTACTAGAATCATTTTATTATTTCATATTTTTTTATTAAAAAACAAAAAAAAATCCCAATTTTTAGAGTGCGCCAGTTTGTAAAATTTTTTTTTATTCTAATAGCGGGACATAGCTACTGTCATACTGATTAATAACACAGGTCAACAACGTTTTGTTCTAGGAAAGTGTAGGGTCATTTCCGAAGTAATTTTTTGCGTAGAATCCGAATCCGGGGTTTAAAGTGCTCTATCATGTCAGGACTTTGAGATATCCTAACCTAAAAGTGCAAAAAACGCTGTTTTTGCCCATTTTTGAGGTTATGTAGCTACAAAGATTTTGCTCTTCATAAAAAAGTAAACATAGTATTTCAAAGTATAAGTCTTCCTCTTTTAAATGCCGTTGAGTTTGCTTAAATATCTTTATTTTTCACTGAGATATCGCATTTTGAAGTTTTTCGGCAGGGTCAACTTCAGCGTCACTTTTAAAATTATTAAAATTAAAAAAAAAAAAAAATTTTAATTTTTTTATGTAAAAGAAATTAAAAAAAGCTTAAAAAATTAAAATATCGTTTTTCATTTTTTTATTGTAAAAAAACATTCCTGAAAATACCCTAAATTTTCGAGCTCTAGACCACCAGGATCGCTTAATAAACCTAAGATAGAGCTGGGTTGGGCTGAGCGTATGTGCTTTTTTTCAGATGTCTCATCTTTCTTCACGCTATAGCATCACATTCGAGAAGAACGTGTGCTGGAGTCTCCGGGAGCTGGTCGTAGAAACGACAGAAGTGGAGTAGACAGTGGACCATATCCCAATTCTGTGCCTATGACTACGCAATATTGTGGAAGGAACAGGGAACTGATTCCTCATAATCAAAAGTACTCTGAATCACTGTAGACAGCTGATACAGTGCAGTGTCCGTAGAGATCCCTGCCTTCTGGTTTGCGCCACTCATTTGAACCAAATTTTCGTCTGTATACCTGGTTGCACAAGAAAGGGAATCTGAAATAGTGGATCACCCACTAGGCATGAGCACCGTTTCCAAAAAGTTGGTTTTTGAATAATCGCGGTTTTTTAAAAAGGTTTTCACACGTTTAAAAAAATTAGTTTAAAAACCTGATTCTTTCGGATTTCCGTTTAAAAGGGGGAAAAGAACGATGCACAACGAATTAAAAGAAATATTGAAAAAGATGATTAATCAAATTGCGAAAACCTTCTTTTTAGAAACACCGATCCTTTTTGCACATCCCTACTGCACACTCGTACTGGTCTAAGCAAATATTTTCCTGCCCTTTCCTGGCGAAAGCAGCAGACATAGAAACGCCAGCGACGCCGACGTGAATACTAAAATGTTTAAATCAGAAAAAATATCCAATAATAGGCCCTTTCATTTTCCCAGGTCATAAATTATAAATAAATTGCTTGCTCATGAAAAGTGAAAGCACTCCCGAAAAATTTATTATGCCACAGTAATTAACTACCATTTTTGCATACGCAATTCATTGCCAAATCATGTTAAAGTCTCAATTCCACACAGTTTTTTCGCCCTCTTTTTTTATTTTATTTTATTTTTTTTTTTGGCAAATCTAATATACGTTTAGCTATGGACGTGACTGGAATTCGTAATTAAAACGCGTGAAATGTATGTATATTAGTGCGTTTGTATGTGTGAACGTGTAAAAAATTACCGAAGGCAACTTAGCCTGAAAACCTCCTTAAAAGTAGCGCATTATATGTATGTATGTGTGCCTGCAAGCGCCCAAACAAGGTCAAACTTTTTATAATAAAAATTCAAAATTTACTGCGGGGTAAAGGGAATGGTTTAATACGAAATTTTGGTTTAAAAATTATTAACATTTTTTTTCTCATTATCTTGTCGTTTTGCCGATCCCTTTGATATTATTTTATTTACATACATACATACATACATACATACATACATACATATATATATACATAATTTTATAAAATTTATTAATGAATTCCTATCATTTTTCTTTCAACCATTATTGGTTGTTTGTAATTTACAATGTGTGGCCCAGACCATTTGCCTCAACACTTCTAGTTTGACTTAAATTTCCCCATAGGTTTTTGGTATTTCTTAATTTTTGGCTTTGTTGGCTTTGTACTTGGCGAATAGTTTCTGTTTTTGGTTGTAACCTGTTTTTATTTTTGTCTGCTTTCATTTACTTTGAACCAAAACGAGTAGTTCGCTTTGCGTTTAAAATTCGTTTTCTCCATATGAAAATTTTTCCGAGAAGCGTTCCGAGTAAAAAAGCGCGGCTTAGAATCGTGATCGAAATGGTTGGAGAAGTGAGAAAGGCATAGTGTAACTCGGGCACATTAAAAAAATGCTTCTGAAAAAGGCGAAATGGCGTGAGCGGAACGCTAGTTGGGCTGAGTACAACCCGTGAAGATTAAAAATAAATAAATAAAAATGAAGTAAGTGAAATAGTCATAATCGACAACCCAATATGCGTCTTGTGTCGGAAAAAGGATGGCAATAAAGAGGACAATCAGTGCTTTGCCCAGCAGTCGTTAGACGGAGGAGGTGCATTTTCCAGTCAGCTAAATATATTCTCTCTATTTCAATAGATTTCTAAGATTCATAAAAGAGTTAAGTAGAAAAGTTTCCTATCTCCCCTATTAAGCCTCTGACCATTGGCCGTCCATATTTTCTCTCTTAGGTCTGAAACAACAAAGAGCATTCACGCCCCAGTGCTTAGATTTTCAATTACGATCTGAAGGTCTACTCTAATGCATTCATCCCGTGATCCAACCCTAAAGAAGAAACAAAACTGTCATGTAATTAGAAGGAGCTACGCTTTGCTGGGTCTTTAGCCGAGCTCCTCCTTGAAATTTCGTGTACGTCTTATCTTATTTTTCTATAAATGGAGGGACCTACTGTTTATGCCACTCCGAAAAGCCGTTAGTTTTTATGAGGAGATTTTTCATGGCAGAAATATACTCGGAGGTTTGTAATTGACTGTCGGGGAGCGACCGCTAATAACAAACTTTTTCTATCAGTTGGTGTGTCGTGCTCGGAGTTTCTAACCCGGCCACTTCCGAATGATAGTCAAGCAACAACCCATGCGGCTTTGGTGACCATCCAAATTTATTATTTATGTTGTGTTTATGTTGGGAAGTAAAAATGCGCACTATTCCACGGTTAGAAAAAGCTCTCAAAAGCGATTGAGGTAGAAAAGAGATAAAAGTGTCATTCTCATTTTTGATAAATATTTCGATCCGCAAGGTTCTAATGGTTTGAAAGCAATGAGTAGCTGTTATAATAGAAAAGCAGCAAAAAGGGTGGTGTTTTTTGACGACAAATGGCAGAAAAACAGTTAAATTTAAGATTTAGACAACTTTTTTGAAATAGGGAGGAAACATTGCCTGTAATCTTATGGCTACTAAAGTAAGTTAGAAAAAGCTTAAAACAAATTATTTGTTTAATAGTTGAATCAAGGCGAAAGTTTGAAAAATTCTGACTATAGTAAGATAACACATTTACTGAAATGTCCCGGTCCTAACAAAAGCCGTGTGTTAAGAAGCATGTGACCGCAAAGTTGATTATTATATAAAGTTAATCAAGGGAGATGCGGATTTTTGACAAGAATGATTTGTGGTATATCATTTTTTTTCGGATAATTTGTGCTACAAGCTTTGGCAAACTTAGTCATGGAGCGATACTCAGTTGAACAACGTGGAAAAGTGATCCAAACGTTTTATGGTCGTTCTACAAGGAGTGCATTTCGCACATTGTGTGAAGGTGATGAGGCAAATTTTCGCCTAAACTGATACGTTAACAAGCAAAATTGCCGCACGCCATTCAAGAAAAAACTATGTACTCACAACGAGTCACTGTTAGCTACACAGCGCATGACCGAATGGCCTCATTACGAACTAAGTTCTCAGGACACATTTCCTCAAGAAACAACATTTTCTCAAGAGGTCCAATCGCTGTTGACGTCTTGCGATTTGACCTCATTGGACTTATTTCTCTGCGGCTACGTGAAAAATATGGTCTATAAGCCCGAGACCAAGTCAGTGCTGAAGAACGAAATGATGTACATTTTAAATGATATGCAATCCGAACTGTGGCAAAAAGTCATGGAAATTTTTTATAGGCGCATCCTGTGCTGCCGCAGGAGTAGTGGTGGGCATTTAGTGGATATTAGTGGATATTGTCATTCATTTGGTAAAAAACTTGTAAATTTTTTTCTCTTTAAACTTTAAGTATAATAAAAAAATTTAAAAAAATATATATAGTACAAATATGATTTTTGAACCGAATGTATTGTAAAATTGCCCGTTTAGAAAAAAAAAGAAAAAAAATAAAATTAAAAAAAAAGAAAAAATAAAATTACAAAAAAATATAAAAAAAAACAAAAAAAACAATGAAACATTAAAAAAAAAATAAAATAAAATAAAAATTTACGACAAATTTTTCTTTTTAATGTTTAATTAAAAAACAATTTAAATTAAATTTTAACAAAAGAAAAAAAAGAAAATAAAAAAAATAAAAAAAATAAATATATTAGGACTATGAATAAGTTCGTGCGGTTTTTTTCGAAATTTGAATTTCGGATCATTCCCATGGCTTTTAAACGTTTGGAAATGGTTGATTGATCAACTCCCAAAGTTTTTGCAACCTCTTCTTGCGTTTGAGCCGGATCTTGATCGAGCAATTCCTCCAATTCGGTATCCATGAACTTTGGCGGCGCACCCTCGCGTTCTTCGTCTTCCAAGCCAAAATCACCACTTTTAAAGCGTGCAAACCACTTCTGGCACGTTCGCTCAGCTAGAGCATGCTCACCATAAACTTCCACCAAGATACGATGACTTTCGGCTGCTTTTTTCTTCATATTAAAAAATTCCCCGCAAAAACACATTATTTGGCACGAAATTCGACATTTTCAAGTGTGGTAAAAATATTGTTGTTTACGCTTCAAATAAAAAACTTATACTGACGTTTGTGCCTTACGACAGTAGCTCTCCAATGAATGTTTGGAAATGTGGATCGATGGAATAATAATCAAGTTACGCCATCTGTTGTAAAACCGCACGAACTTATCCATAGACCTAATAAAAGAAATAAAAATGTGCTACAAATTTTTTGCCACAATTTTTTTTTCTTATTACTGTTTAATTTTCTTATCTTTTGTTTTTTTTTTTATTTTTTTTCTTTTTATAAACTTATTTTTTATTTTTATAATTTTTTTTTTTTTAACTTATTTTTTAACTTATTTTTTATTTTTTTTTTAATTTTTTTTAATTTTTGCAGATGCAGAAAGTCAGGCCCGTCCGCACGGGGGGGAGGGACTTGCAAGGTTCAAACTCCCCCCAAACGAAGTTTTAAAAAATTTTTTGACATGAATTGATATGAAAAAACAAAATAGGCACTGCAACAAAAGTTGGAACCCCTCTAAATCTGAGGGTCTGCGCACGGGCCTGCAGAAAGTAAAATTCCGGTGGAGTAAACAGAATTCCAAAATCCCTCAATATGCTTTGCTTGCGAAACTTATTTATTTTTCCACTATTATTTTAGTTTTTTTCAGCTCATAGCAAATAGTTTAGATTTCCCGCAATTTTTGTCAGCAAAACAACGACTTGAAACCTTTTGTTTTTAATTTTAAAGCTAAAGTTTATTTAACAACATAAGTTTAAGCCTTAAAACCTGCTTCTTGCTAATTAAGGGCCATTGAGTTTTATAAAAGTCAGCTTAAATCGGTACTGGCGACAATGCGCATAGCATCAATCAATGAGCGAGGGAAAGAACAAATTGTGTGGCAATGAAAATTTATAGCTTTTGCATAAATTATTTTTTATTTATGCAGATTTATTGTAGTTATAACACTCATTCTTAATTTAATGAAGAAAAAAAAAGTTTCACTAAATCTTTCTCACATTAGCAGCTCCACAAAAATTCACGTCCACTTATTTTTATTGACTCTCCTATCAAAGATTTAATTATTTATTTTTCTTTTGTACACTTTGCATTTTTGTATTTACATTTGTTTATCGATTCATACCACATCTTATTATATTTACGAATTCATATTGCGAATTTGCAAACTTGGAACTGACTGACTGCTGCTTTCAGTCGACTTTGACTCTTTGCTGCTTAACTTCGGCAAGCTGATGTCATTTCCAGAAAAGCCATGAAAAGTAACTAAGAAGAAGAAAGTTTTTTATGTTCTTCATTTGCAAAATTATTAGCGTTGATTTGCTTTTGAACACACATATGACAAAATACGCACACATACATATACATATATGCAACCAAGTGTACAAACACAACGGCAAAACTAATGGGTAGCTTTTTTTCCATTTGGCTGCCTTTTCTTCGTAAGTTGATTAATTAATTGATAAAGTGCTGATGTGAGAAGAGTGTTCGAATTTTTGATGTCTTTTGGGCTAAGCAGTCATTTATTTTCAAAATATTTCAAAAGTAGCGGAAGTAGGCAAATTGTAGAAAGTGAATGTTTGTGAATACCTTTAGGGCATACGAAATGATGAGTGCAAAATAAAGGTGTATGGCTAATTTCCTTCCTAAAAATCTTACTGGAAATGAAAGCGCAAATTTTAGTTTTAATTATTTTAAATGTTGTTGGTAAATGTGCATTGATGAAGATCTTCACAAATGACAATAGACCAGCCATTGGCGGCTGAGTCTGGTCGTGGCATAGCTCGCGGGAACTCCTAAGGCTAGGAATAATCTCAGCACCTACTCCTCAACTGTCCTGCATTCGGGAGACTGTGAAAGAATGAATGAATGAATGAAGATGAGGTATGCACTTCTATCCCAGAGTCTTTTGCGTACTCTGCTAATCACAGTACCTCATCCAAACCCAGCGCTCTCAATACACCTAAGATGCAGCTGGATTGGGTTGAGCGTATCCGGCCGAGATATTTAATACATCTTTTCCCTATACCCACACATTCGAGAAGAAGGTGTGTTGGAGTTTCCGGGGATGGGTCCCAAAAACGGCAGGAGTCAGTGCGCCATATCCTCGGCCTGTACAGATGACTGCGCAATCTGCAGTGACCTGCGAGAATGCCAGTTTGCATGTTCTACTTATCCATAAGAAGAGTTAACTGAATCTCTTTTGATTAGACCCACAGTTTGGCGCCAGCTTACATTTCGTAGCCATAGCTCGTCGCTTCCAAGAGTCTCTTTAATGGCGTTCAGGTTCTAATAAAACGAGTCCGCAGCCTCTCTAATCAATGCATCCGCTACTCCATACCCAGTTATGACCTTATGTCCTGGAAGCGCTTTGGGCCGGATACGATTGTGCGTTCCTAGTAACTTCACTTTCTCGATGCACTCAAGGTCTAATTAAAACTTAACCTCGAAGGACGACAATGTCTTGAGTGCCGCCTGACTGTCGCTCAGAATGACAATTCGCTCATTCTGGAGGTTTCTATCTTAGTTGACCTCTGCACACAGATAGATAGCATACACTTCCGCTTGGAAGATGCGGGGAAATTCGAAAGACTAAAATACACTCAACTTGGCTCTCACTACTTTGCGGTTTGGACGAGGGCGGTTCAATAACCGTGTTTGATGACAGTGGGCGTTCCCGTTGGAATTTGGTGTTAGCATCGTGGGCTTTCAGACCGATTCACAGGTTAGTTTGGATTTGGCAGCTATTCGAGTAATTCGTGTTTCGGGATTTTCGCTAAGCTGGAAAAAGAGCAGTAACGTTTGGTAATTCGCTTTTTGTTTTTGGATGGGAAAAAATGCGAGTTGATAAAAGCAAAGTTGGATACTGTCTATGGAGACGCTTCGTCATCTACGACTACCGTTAGATTTTGGTTCAACGAATTTATCCGTTTTTGATTAGGAGCGCCAGGGTGCTCGGCAGATGTGGTTACTGAGGAAATCATTCAAAAAGTCCACGACATAATTCTCGCTGATCGACGCACGAAAGTGCGCGAACTAACAGAGGCCATAGGTGTGTCGACCGGAACGCGAATGAATATTTTACATGATAAGTTGGCGATGAAAAAATTTTGTCGGGTCGATGGGCGCCCCGATTGCTCACAAGCAACAACAAGCGGTTACGCTTGTTAACTTCAAAGCAGTGCTTGGAATTTTAGCGTCAAGTTGTTACCGTTGCTGAAATCTGAATTCATCATTACACACCAAAAACTAAGTAACAATCAGAACAATAGATTTCCACCGATGCACCTGCTCCAAAGAAGGCGAAGACAGTCCCACTGGCTGGAATGGTCATGGCGACGGTTTTTTGGGATGCGAACGGTTTCATCCTCATGGATTTTTTAGAAAAAGGGAGAACGACGGCTGAACAATACTACAGTGAGTTATCGGACCGCTTTCACAAAAATTGAAGGAGACACGGCCGCAATGGGTGTAAAAGAAGGTGCTGTTTCACCACGATAACGCACCAGCACTTTCATCCGAAGTTGTCGCCGTCAAACTGCTCGAATTGCGTTATTAATTGCTGCCGCACCGCCCGTATTCGCCCGATCTGGCTCCCTGCGACTTTTGATTGTTCCCTAACATGAAGAAATGGCTTGCGGGAAAAAAATTTAGTTCAAACGAGGAAATCATTGCCGAGACAGAGGAACATTTTGGAGAGCTCGACAAATCCTATTTTTTGGAGGGGTTAAAAAATGGCAGGAGCGTTGGGAGAAGTGTATCTTTCTAAAAGGGGACTATGTTGAAAAAAAAAACAAAAAAAAATTTCTTTGACAAAAAAAAATTCTTAAAAAAAAACTAATTTAAACAAACATTTTTTTTGCAAAAAAAGTAACGTTTGGTAATTGAAAAAGAAATTCTTTGAAAAAAAGAAAAGTCTTTGAAAAAAAAAAAAATTAATTGAAAAAAAAAAAAAATTTTCTTTAAAAAAAAATTATTTTCTAACACGGGTTCTTACTGAACCCCCTTCATACCTATAGATCCGAATTTAAAAGCGTAGGCAGCCTAATTTAGTAATTGCTCTGCGGAGCTTCTACGTAAATCGAACCAAATTCATTGACATAATTGATTAATCCTTTGCAGACGAATTCGCAATCGACTTATCGATATTAAATTATCACCTGCATTTACTAAGCAGTCATTAAATCTGGAAATCAGTTTGCGACTTTTTCTTAAATATTCAGTTGATACTCACATAAATCCATTAGATACGTTGATGGTAGGTAACCGGCCACAGCGGCCGCGCTCGCCAGTGTCTGCTGCAATTCCAAAGGTAGCTGCAGCAGCGCCTGTGTGGTGGCGAATGCGGTAAACGCCGATGATGGCGAAGGTGTTGGCGATGAAGAAGCTGTTGCTGTTGTTGCCGCCATTGGCACTGGCATTGTGGGCGATAGAGCAGCTGTTGGAGTAGCGCTAGGTGTTTGTGTAGATGTGGTATTTACCGCTACTGAGGCGGCTAAATCACTTAGTGGTGATGCTGATGATGCCGCTGCGGCGGCGATGGCGGCGGCAGCCGTAGCTGCTGCAGTGGTTTTTAGTGGCCTTGTGGGCGTTACAGCCGCAGCAGCTGGGGCGGAGGCGGTAAGCAGCGGTGCATTTGCCGTTTCCATTGTAACACTAGTTTGCTATATTAATTTATTAGTTTATAATTTATTTTTACAGTTGTGCTTGCGCTGCGTTTCTACACTAAAACTGAAGACACACACGGAAAATATGAATAAATATTATTTCTTTTTTTTTTTTGTTAATTTTTTGTTAAATTTCACTTGGATTTATTGGTATTGGCATTAAAAACGGCAGGCACAACAATTCTATATATATATATAAATATATTTATATCAAAATAAAAAAAAAAAACAAAAAAAAAAAAGAAATCTGCGACACGCGCAACCAAAAATGCAAATCTACCGCAACTGCCACTCGCCGAGTGCAATCACTCGTTAATTCCTCATTGCGCTTGCGTTGCAGAGCATTGCTGAAATCAGTCACGTGATCACGTGATCACTAGACAAAGGCAATGAATGTGATTGGAATTGATTTGAAGTGTGGCTGTTTTTGTAGAATGGGATAAGTTCGTGCTGCGGCAGGTAAATCACGCGATCGTATGCCATCCACTACAGCTTTGCCTTGCCTTGTACGCCTAGTACCGCCTACAATAGCAATTCATGCTGCAGCAGACATTTATAATTGGTCGCATTCGTGTTGTACTCGCAACTTCACTGTTGGCTTAATTTTTGCAAAATTCCGTTATTGCCTACATCGAGTTAATTGCTACTTAGCCAGATGTATATTTTGATTTCAAATACTTAATTGCTTTCTTTCGCGCCTAACGCCAACTTTTACTTGCACAAGGATTTTCACTGGCTTTCGAAATATATAATTAATAAATGTTTCACCTTTAATGCCTTTTTCCAGTTAATTTAATATTTTTTCTCTTTTATTTTAAGTTTTTCACCATCAATCAACACGCGATAAGAGCAGCGCTCCACAACTAATTTGTTGAACACAAAACGAATGAAAAATAAGCAGAGATAAATAGGAGAAAAAAAGCACTACACATTTTTTTCACTCGAGTGTATGAGAAAAAAAAATATTTCTAACTATTCGGTATTTCTAAAACATTATTACATTTTTAATTTTCACAATTTTTATTTGCGCGTTGCAACAGCCCGTTACTGTTATAGCGGCCCCGGTTGGATTGCATTTGTAGATTTCTGTTGTTGCGCGCTATTTTATGTGCTAAAAGTAGGAAAACTCTTGCAACAGCTCGTACTCGTACAAGTTTAACACATTCTTTTCAAATTCATATTCAAATTTTGTTTTTTTTCTAATGCGATTTTTTCAGCGATTTTTTCAGCGATTTCCTTAGAGTTGCATCAGTGCGCAGGCGCGCATTTTATTGCTTGCATGCAAGTGCTAAACTACACTTACATATACATGCACACATATTTAAATGAAAAAATGATTCGCGATTGGAGCTGCAATGAAAAAAAGAAAACAAAAACAGTAAGTGAGTGAGTGCTACAAAAACAAGTATTAATTACACAGTACAAGAAATTAAAATTTTTTGATTGGAACAGAAAAGCGACTATACCATCCTGAAGGTACTGAAAGCACATCATGAGCGGTCCATTTTTGTATCGGGTGCTTTTTAAGAGCTTGAAAACGTAAAATAATACAAAGCAGAAATATTGTTGGCATGTATGTTTTTTTTTTTATTACAATCTGGTAGATAATTTCATGGCATTTATTTCTCGAGTATGACACCCGGCTCAGCTGGAGGTCTAACATAGAGTACAGGGTAAAGAAATCGAATATAGCACTTTACACGTGTAAGAGAATGTTGTGTACAAAATGGGGTCTCCAACCAAAACTATCCAATTGGTCATACACAGCCATTGTAAGGCCAATACTAACATATGCAGCACTAGTCTGGTGGCCCGCAATAGGAAAAAAATAGAACCAAACCAAGCTGAACAAGATACAAAGAACAGCGTGTATATTAACCTCAGGAGCGCTTAGCACCAGTCCTACTGAAGCGCTCAATGTACTAACTCATCTGCTACCATTAGATTTACACATTAAAACAATCGCTACTTGCAGCGCGGTGAGACTCAGAGACATAGGAAGCTGGACAACAAGGTCGTACGGTCACAGTAAGATACTCCTACAGGGGCCCCGCTGCTCAAAAACAAATCAGACTACACAGTCCCCAACTTTAACATCAAGAAAGACTTTACGGTACGTTTGCTACCGAGAGCCGAATGGGGCAGAGGGAAGGTGATTGGAAGATACGATATTGAAATCTAAACTGACGGTTCTAAGATGAGCTGTGGTGTGGGAGTTGGCTGCCATTTGAAGCCACTCGACCTATCTCAGTCAATTCGACTTCCTGACTATGCCAGCGTGTTCCAGGCAGAACTTTTAGCGATCAGAGAAGCATGCAAACCACTAAAACTTTACAAGGAAGTTGGTGCAAGAGTAGCTATCTTCTCAGACAGTCAAGCAGCTATGAAGGCCTTAGACTCCAACTCCATTTCATCCAAACTAGTCTTACAGTGTAGAGACGTTCTTGGAATGCTTAGTCATTGACTTGAAATCACTCTGATGTGGGTTGCCGGTCATAGGAACATACGGGGTAATGAGATAGCGGATGAGCTAGCAAGAAAAGTTTCGACACTAGACTTAGCAGAGGCGGTGGCAGTCTCCAGCCTACTGAACACAATAAAAGCATCCATTGCTTCACACTGCCATGCTTTAGCCGAAAGAAGATGGCAGCAACTAGCTAGATGCATTACAACAAACAACACATGGCCGTCGTACAAAATCCAAAGGACGAATCACCTGTTAGGATGTTCCCGACGAAACATTTCACGCATTAACGCAACCCTTACAGGCCATTGGATAGTAGGCGATCATGCCGCCCGACTCAAACTCCCCTTCAATCACATCTGCAGAATCTGTCAAGCGAAAGGGGTGAAGGAAAGTCTATTCCACTACTTATGCGAATGTCCACGACTTCGCTCCTTCGGTAAGCCTTTCTTGCAGCAAATTAAGGAGATCTCACACATCGAGGTAAAGAATTTGCTGTTATACTTGGATCTCACTAAATGGATCTGACTTAGAAGCAAAAAAAAGTGGTAGTAAAACGATGCTGGTCACTAATTAGGATTATTTCAGTGGAAATACTGATATCCGGCATATGCCCGTCGCGGTTATGAGTTACAGTCCATTCGATCAGTCCAATTTTTGACTCCTTTTTCCCATAAATCTGGTCGTATGGCGTCAATAGTGACTTGAATATTGCAATACGTCCATTGTTAAGTGCGCTGTGTGGCGAATTGCGCTGTTTTGTTGGAACCAAATGTCGTCGATGTTTAGCTGATTCATGTTTTTAAACCAAAATTCAGTTAGCAGTGCTCGATAGAGCTCGCCATTTTTCGTAACGGCAGCTCTTTCCTCGTTTCGAAAGAAACAGGGACCGATGATGCCGCCAGTGCTCTATGTACTTCGCGATCAGCTTTCTTTTTTTTCTCAAAATGAATTTCCCCAATTTAGAATCGTTGTTCTGGCGTTAAACGTCATCATGACGACTTGCCAAACTTTACTGAACAGAAATGTCGACACAGTTTGCCATTCTCAGCTGTGAAACCATAGTTATCGAAATCGATAGTTCTCAGGTAGTTAAAAAAAACACCAAGTAGAACCACGTTAAGGTCCAGCACGATGTTGTTGTTGTTGTTGTAGCATCATAAACATTCCCCTTACTTACGTACGGGGAATGCTGCTGGAGTGACAGTCCTTACCCGGATATAAATTCGTGTCGTTTCGATAACGTAGAACTGACTGTCGTGAAAACGCGGTCCAGTACGTCTAAATCTTTTGTTACAATGGCGCAAAATTTACAAATTTTGCTCATAGAAATCTTTATTTAATGTGAAAAAAGTGTTATAAGTTGATTTCTAATAGAAACCTTATTTTCCGCCTTCGATTCATCACTTCTTTACTCGGTGGAGAATTTCGCTGCAATAGCGATGAATAAGCGACTTCGTTTGTGAGGAGCAGGACGCTTGCCTTTTGACCGTCCTACGACGTTACTAAACCATTTTGCATATTTTCAGGCGGGATGCTTTGAAATCATATGCATCGTTGGATTCAAGAGAAACTTTTTTGCTTTATTCACTACTTTATTCTATAGTAGAATTTCACAAGGATGATAGATTACAAGGTTTGGCCAGCTGAAGCAGAATTGTGCGCGTATCTTCGATTGCCATGCCACCGGGTACCCAGCAGCAGAATTCTGTTCGCTCATTTCACATGTATTCACACATTCGTCCAATCAGTCGTCGTTCAGATGGCATCACTCATGCTTGCGTTCAATTTTTCTTCAATTCACCAATACAATCGCAATTTTTTCGTAAACGAACCGTTGCATAATCCCACTCTCGTCAGCCAATCAGGTAAATGCTTCAAAATCGCTGAGAGCCGATTAACGGTCTGATGTTGGTCATATCCCTGCACATCTCTGTACATCGTCAGAATTTCACAATTTTTGTGGTACATTTTAACCCACTAGTTGTCCTTTTTAAGGGTCAATTGGACCGATGTTTTAAGAAAATACCAAAAAGACCATTTAAATAGGACATTTGAGGACTAAAATATTGTACGAAAATATATTCCAGACAAAAAAAAAATTAAAATCATTTGCATGACCTCGCCAATGGGTAGGGCCGTAATTTACTCTTATGTATAGAGAAGAGCAAAGAAGTTACAATTGGAAAGGAAGGTTTGACCATATTTGACAAAATTTTTGTAAGCGTAAGGAGCCTGCACCTCCTGATCAGCCAGCCAGCAATTCGTCAGGTCAAATTTTATCGATACTTAGTCATATCCGAGTTTTGCAACATCAGTTTTATTGTGCAATGGAGATTCGGATTCTTCATCTTCTGTGTAGATTTCTTTGTTGCCAGTATTATTATTATTATTATTAGAAGGCCATTACGCACTGCGACCAGAGCTGATCTATTGTGAAAGGCCTATTTTGTAACCCTAGAGTTTTAGGCTTTTTAGAAATTTCAGCACAGTTTTCGGTTTGTTGTTCCAAAGATTGCATGGACATACTACGATACCACCAAGGTGGTGAAGTCTTTGTCTGCCCAACGCAGGACATTCACAAAGCACATGTTCTGAGCTTTCTATGTTCATTTCGCAAAAGCGGCAGACATTGGTCTCGGATAGACCAATATTATTTAGATGGTACCTCAGGCTGCAGTGACCTGTAAGGTATCCTGTTAAAAGACGCAGATCTACTCTGTTTAGTGAGAGAAGTTTGTCAGATATTCCTTTGTTGGGACTTAGGAATAGTTTGGCTTGACGCTGACCGGCACAGTTTAGCCAGTGTGCGGCAAGTTTTCTTTCTTCCCATTTCCTAAGGAATTCATTAATGTGGCCTTTTGTCAGTCCACAGAAAGGCTCAGGACCAGTGAGTTGCATATTTGCTCCTTGTTTTGCAAGGTCATCAGCCATTTCATTTCCCTCATGTCCTTCATGTCCCGGAATCCAACATAGTGTTACTATGTTGAGGATTCCTAACGTGTTTAGAAGGTTTAGGCAATCATTTACCAATTTAGAGGTGCTAGTTGTTGATAGAAGGGCTTTTAGAACCGCTTGGCTATCTGAAAGTATGTAGATGTGAGTACCTCTCATTTTCCTTCTAAGGCATTCTCTCACACATATTTCAATGGCATGTATTTCTGCCTGGAATATTGTTGGGTAGGATCCCATAGGAATCGATTTTTCGAATTTGGGTCCATTGATTTCTGCCCCTGTTCTACCATTTTCCAATTTGAACCCATCAGTAAACCATAGCTGGGAGCCAGGTTTGAAAGTGATAGAGTTAGTTCTCCAGTCTGTTCGTTCATTAATTATAACTTGGAAGTTCCTGAAGAGTATTGGTTTGGGTGATAGTATATCATCCGTATGAAGAATGGGACTATGTAGGAAGTCTTCTAAGATCTTTAAATGTCCTTTCATATCCCCACTTTTAAGTTCAGATATACCTTTTAGTCTTAAGGCACTCGAGCGAGCTTTCCTTTCAATTAGAATTGGAAGCGGTGGTATGTTCAGGAGCACACCCAATGCATCCGTGGGACATGTTTTCATAGCCCCTGTAATACTGACTATGGGTTTCACAACTGTGGTGAATGTCCAGAGGGTCATTCTAGGGTTTAGTCCCCATGTCTTACCAAAAAGGCCTTGTACAGGCAAAGAATGCCCTTGTGGCTTTTGAAGTAACTCTCTCAATATGGGAATTCCACGTAAGCGTTTTGTCAAGACTAACGCCAAGATAGTTCGCTTCTGTCGAGAGTTCAAGTGTTGTTCTATTAAGGGTCGGACATTTGAGATTTATGTTCCTTCTCCTAGTAAACGGTACAAGTGTTGTTTTGGATGGGTTGATGGAGAGCCCTTTTTCCGTACACCATTTGTTTATTATTATAAGGGCTTGCTGCATGCGATCCGAAATGGTTTCCTCATGCCAGCCTAATACATAAACTACTAGGTCATCAGCGTAACCCTGAGTGTGAAATCCTAGGTTATTCAGTTTGTGGAGAAGTTCATCTATGACCAGAGTCCACAAAAGAGGGGAAAGTACGCCACCTTGAGGGCAACCTCTTGTGGCTTTAATAGATTTGATTGTTCCTCCTAGTTCGGTGCTGATCGTCCTAGATTTCAGCATGAATGTTATCCATCTAGTGATGGGTTCAGGTACCTCGTTTAGATATAGGGCATTATAGATTGCCTCATAGGAGGTGTTGCCAGTATTTCTTCTATAACTAAGGTGTATTCTGTGCGTTAACAGGTCACTCTTCTTAGGAGTTGTTCTAGTTTTTGTGGGAGTTTTAGTTTTTTTTTTTCATTTAACCAGACCAGATACAGAGTTTAAAATACTATAGAAATGCCTTTTAACAGCGATTTGATTACAATTTCTTCATTTCGGTGTTAGGCAAGTGGCTTAAAAACCACTTTTTTACTACAACTTGTTATCATAAACTCTCAACTTTCAAGGGACGCTGAATAACCCGACTGTTGCATCAAAAATACCATCGTTCAAACGAAATAGAAATAAGCTACCGGACGATCCAGAGTCATACCCGACCAAGAATTGTTAACCCCTTAAAATTGTTCACAGATTTTTAGGCGTTGGTGCGTGACTACCATTCGGAATTCACAGAGAGAACGTTGGTTCGAATCTCGGTGAAACACCAAAATTAAGAAAAACATTTTTCTAATACCGGTCACCCCTCGGCAGGCAATGGCAAATCTCCGAGTGTATTTCTGCCATGAAAAAGCTCCTCATAAAAATATCTGCCGTTCGGAGTCGGCTTGAAACTGTAGGTCCCTCCTTTTGTGGAACAACATCAAGACGCACACCACAAATAGGAGGAGGAGCTCGGCCAAACACCCAAAAAGGGTGTACGCGCCAATTATATATATATATAACAGCAACAGAACGTTGTATGTATATCATCCTTGCCAACTCCAGCTTTACAACAACCCGAAGCGACCTTACTATAGTTGGGTGGAAGCGCTTTCATCAATTCAATATATCAGTCCAGTAACGATCTTTGGTGACACTTTCTTCCATTTCTTCCTATCTTACATCCTGGTTAGCTGGATGAGGTTTTCATACCACAACAAACCCAACACCAAATCTGAACTTCTTCACTTGACACCTAAAATAGATGTCAGAAGGTCCAATGCTTGTTTGTTTTGCCACATAAAACACATTTTTGAGCTTTTCAAGTAAATCAGCCTGGCAGACGTAAGGCTAAACTGAATTAGCTCACCGACCTGATTACTAAAGAATGTATTTATATTCTTAGAGGCGGCCGTAGACGAGTTTAGATGCACGTGCACAGGCGATAAAATAGAGTCAAAATATTCATTATTGAATGTTTTTGTGCTTGGGAGAAAATTAGTCGAGCCACGGCATTCAGTGGAGTTGAGAATCGCTCCATTCACATTGTGATAAATTGTGCGTAAATAAGTGTATACAGTGTGCCACTTAAGTCACCGTACTCTTGTTATATTTGCACAAATCACCCTGTAACTTGGCCAAATTTTTATTTAGTTTAAAAAAACTTTGATGCAGGCTAACAAAACAATATATTTTCTATAAATATTGAATTATTATTAATTAAAAACGAAAGGAACTTCAATATCTGCGTCAACAAAAGTCTACGTACTCTCACAAACTAATATAAACTTATTAACTCTAAGGCACACTATTTTCATTACAACTTTTAGCTTAGTATCTAGTGGGATAAAACCCTTCATCTTAATCACTTCTATGAGGCGATTTGGCATTGACATCACCAGGTTTTCAATGTAATTGGTATCCATTGCGCACCACTCTTGGTACAATGCCTCTCGCAGGAGGTTTTTATTGCTTATGTGGTGCTTTCTTATTTTTTTCCAGCATATTCCACACGTGTTCAATCGGATTGATATCCGGGTTCTGCGGTGGCGTCTCCAAAAGGTGTGGAGTGTTGTACGCGAGGTACAGCCTGGTGTTCATTGCTTTGTGTTTAGGGTCGTTGTCTTGCTGAAAATAGAAATCGAAACCTATTCCCAATTTCTCGGCGCTGCTCTTCATATTTTTTTTCAAAATATCTATATACACGTATTGGTCCATCACTCCGTCGATAAATTTCAAATTTCCAACTCCACCTGTTTTACGGTTTTTATGATATTTTTTGGATTTTGGAGAGCTTCTCCTGGTCTTCTCTATATGCGGAAATGCCCGTCTGAGTCAAAAATATTGTACTTCAACTCATTTGAGAAGATGACCTTCCGCCAGAAGTCAATTGGTTTGTCCACATACGCTTTGGCAAACTCTAAGCGCATCCTCCTATTCATTAAATTTACGTGCGGCTTCTTGCAAGGAGTGTAGGACCTAAAGTTATATGTTTTTATTGCTCTACGGACTGTTTCTGGGTGCACCTCCTTGTCAATGTTGCGACCTAGCACTGACACAATCTGCACTGCGCTACAAAAAGGATCCTTGTCCACCAGATGCTTTATTGTGCGCCTGTCACGATAGGAAAGTGCAGGTGGCCGGCCGGATCTTTTGTTAGTTTTAATGCGTCCTTCGTATTTCAATCGCCCAATGACAGTCTGAATAGTGGATTTGCTTCCACCCATAATCTAAGCTATCTCTGCATACGATTTTTGCTCTTTTGTATAGAGATGTAGGATCTTTCCACGATCATCGAGTGATAACTCTTTTCGAGGCATTTTGTCTATAAAAATCGAATATTTTGTCCAGCTCAAGCAAATCACGCCAACTATAATGAATTTACTCATTACTGCACACATTTTTCGAAAATCCCCGTTATTTCTAAGAAGAACGCTGGCGCCAGACAGCGCAAGAAATTAAGAGTACGTAGACTTTTGTTGACGCAAATATTTGAGTATGTTTACATTCATTGGAATAATATAAGACTAAAATTAAAAGTAATTGTTTTTCTCTTATGGCTTAGAAGAAAATATATTGTTTGATTAGCCTACATCAAAGTTTTATAAATTTAACAAAAATTTGGCCAAGTTGGAGGGTGATTTGTGCAAATATAACAAGAGTACGGTGACTTAAGTGGCACACTGCTCCTTTTCAAGATCAAATTAAAACAAAAAATGAGACCTTTTTGAATATTTGGAGTTTGCAACTTTTCCGATTTTTTTTTATTATATTTTGCCTTTTTTGAAAAATCCTATATAAGCAAATATAAATGAATAAACTCTCGCAAGGTTAGTTACATTTTTACACATACATTTATTTTTCTTTAGCTTTGGTTTGCACATCTATTTTTGAAATCTTCCACAAAATCGTTGCGTTCGTTGAGAATGTTAAAAAATAAAAAAAAAAAATTATTTAAATCACTTTAAAAATTGTATTCTTTACACATTTTCGCATTCTTTTCTTTTAAAAGTTTTGTTTTTTTTTTTGTTGGTTTTGTATATTCGTTATACAAGTTTCATTCACTTGTCGATATTCCATAAATTTTCGAAAATCGTCGTTATCGTCGTCGTCGTCGTCGTTGTTATTGCTTCTACCGTCGCACAGTATTGTAGAATTGAGACTAAAAATGAAGCGCTTGAATTTCAACACAGACTCAAGACTACAAGTAAATGTAAGAAAAAACAAAAATGTTTGCTTGCGGAATTTGTAAGCTTTTTTGCAATGCCTTTATTTTTGTGCCTTTGTTAGCAATGTTAGCGATTGTGTGCGCATTCATTTAATTTAATAATACGAAATTCTCACTCAAGTCGAATAAAAAAATTAACAAAGAAATAAATGAAAATGTAATGCATAAACTGCCTGTGGCTCAAACACGACTCGATTGCAAAGATCGCTGAAGATTACCACATACATGCATTGACTGCAAACAAAAAAAAAACACTAAAAATAACAAACAGAATTGCAAAAAAAGAATGCAATAACAAATTCGACAAATGTTTGTGTGCTCATGTGAGACACGCCGCCATCTATTATACGCGCGAATATAATCGGGTGTGTAACGCTATTGTCGTCGTCGCTCGCCTATTGTATAGCATCAGCCAGCAACAACGCTAACTTACACTACTAACTAAACGATTTTTTTTTTGTTGCTTTTTTCACTTTGCATTGTGTGGGTGGCACTTAAAATGTTTTTGTTTGCTTTTGGCTTGCTTGGCATTCGAGCGAGTCAAAGTTGAATGAGAAAAAAAAAAATACAACACATCGGTTTCGCTTTCATTTTGTACAAAGCTGCAGCACGAAGTATAGCGAAAGGGCATTGATATTTATTAATATGAAATGAAGAAGCTTTTTGCCGAAAACTACTTACGGTTGTGGAAAAATTGGGAATGCAGTGAAAATGTGAGAAGAAAATAGTGTGGGAAATAAAATAATTTGATTACATACATCATAAATATTTTAGCATTATGAGCCATGAGAAAATTGTTTAGTGAAAAAGTAACGGTTAACAGCGTTCAGTTGTAGTTATGAATGACCTAAGTTAAAGAAATCAATAACTTCATAAAATACCGAGAAACTAGCTTTGTTATTCCTTAGAAGTTCCCTTCGTAATTTCCTGATGAAATCTCTTACCATCTTTAAGGTCGCTATAAGTCACGTTTTAAATGCGTGGGTAAAATCAAATACTTCCTTGGAATGGAATAGTCTTACAACAACAGAACTTGACTGGCACAAAAAACACTTTATTTACTAAGGTGAAGCTCAACTGTTTTTGTTTATGGAGCAGTCTGAGCAATGAACTACATGATTTACAGAGCAGATGTGCCTTTTGCACAAACATGGCTGAACAGTTATTTATCGCTCTTTATATTAAAATTTTTATACGATGGCGGCCAATCGGTATTGGTATAGCTAAATACTCAATATTGATATCTGTCATCATTTTGAAATAAATGCTTGCCGCACCAAGATGGCGAACGAGCCAATCTTACTCAAATTGTATTTCATAATCAGAATGGAATTTAGTACACATTTACCAATTTTGATCCTTAACTGTAATCGCTGACCGAAAACGAACGAAACAGAGCCCAAAAGTTAGAGAAATAATACAATCAAAACAACAACAAGAAAAAAAACCAAAGACAAGCTAACTAAAAATTCCATAAACTTTGGCAAAACCACTGAGTGTCTGTGGCTCGGTACGGTCAAGACTAGCAAGCAAAATGTTGGAGCTACTAAAATCAAAATAAAATAAAAACATTAGACACAAGCCCACTAATCGGTTAGCTGCTGGCGCTGGGTCAAGTCGCTCGTAAATTACATGAACCGGCTAAGAGCGGCCCAAAAAAGGAACGAGCAACAATTTGAAAGCAAGTGTGAGCATAGAATGCGAAGTAGAAACGGAATTGGGAAACATAGTTAGGCCAAAAGTGGGCAGAAAAAGCAAAACAATAATTAAAAAAAATATATGCACGCGTAAATAAGTAAGAAAGCAATACAAAAGGCACGATTCGATAAAAGCGTAGCAATTAAATTGAGAACAAAGAAATAATTAAAATGTAATTTAGCTAACTGCTCTTAATTGACAGTTTGAAAAGCAGCGAAAAAAAGCAACAATTTAATTGCACTTATGAAAGGGTTTTGCTTTGGCTTGAAATCGATAAGCGAGCAAAGGGGGGACGGAGGAGTAAACGATGATCACCTGATGATCAAGAATTTTACGCAGTAGACTTTATTTGTTTATGGGATTGAAAAACTTTTTTGCCAGAGTCATTTACCATATACGAACGTTTATTGGTGATTTTGGGTATTTCACTGACTGGCAGCACATATGGATATATGTGTGTATGTATGTATGCATCTATGTATGAAAGTACGAATTGTTATTGATAGAGTTCATATGAGTGTAGGTGTTAACCAAATTTGTACGAATCAAGTGTGGGTAAAAATTCACTTGTTTATGAAGGTGAATGCACTGATTTCAAAATGTGTTACACAAGTGTTTGGAGTGAGTTTTGAAAGCATACTGTTTTTAATTTTTTATATTAAGGTTTTCACAATTTGAAAAAAAAAAAATTATACTTATAGATTAAAGAGGGGAACTTGAGGTAACTGAAATATTAAGATTTGCCTACAGGTTAACGGCTTTTTACCACTGCTTTGGATCTGCACAAGTAACTCACACTTGTGTGGAACTCACTATAGTAGTGAATGGATGGTGGATGGAGTATTGACCGAAAGTGCCTCGAGTGTTTCGTAAGTATTGCGGATGACCGACTCGTTAAGGCCCGTGCAAATATAGGTGCATTGTGTACAATAATAGTAGCAGGAGTATTGAAAAGCTTTAACTATTTATACATTTTTTTATAAAAATATATGCTTTATACTACGATAAAAATTATATAACTTAAATCTTCAAACTTTGTACAAAATTGGAAAAATCAAAAAAACTTTCAGCAAAATTTCAAACTTTTCAAGCAGATTTTTTTAAAACATTTCAATTATGCAATTTTATAGTTCATTGATTTTTTGTATAATTAAGCGCAAGTTTCAAGTTGCGCAAAAATATCAGTGATTTGTGAAAAACAAAACCTTTTTGTTGGCGCTCTGCAATTTCTCTATATAATTAAAACTTCGAGCAATCGTTATTTGGAAAAAATTGCTTAACACTATCAAAACCAAAAAAGTTAAAAAAAAAACAAAAAATAGTAAAACAAAAAATAAAAAAAAAAAAAATAAAAAAAAAATAAAACAAAAAATAAAAAAAAAATAAAAAAGTAAAAAAAAATAAAACAAAAAAAATCGAAAATTATCAAAAATTTACATTAATTTTGCGTTACTTTAAACTGGCGCAATATTATACTAAAATTAAATGGCGTGCAAAATTCCGCCTTGTTTGAGAGAAGTTTACGCATATTCCGGTACTTCGACTCAGTTCTCAATGAATTTGACTGCATGAGCTGTTGCCCATATGGGCTGTCAAATTTATTTAATTTTAGAGTTTTGCACACTTTTTTTTTATCTTTTTTATGTTTATTTTTATTTGTTTGAGAAACGGTTGCGCTTATTGCGGTACCGCAACTCAGTTCTCAGTTAATTTGACAGAACCAGCTGTCAAATAATATATAACTGATAAAAAAATCAAAATTTTTTTGTTGCATAAATTGTTAGTATAACTATTCAAGAATACATATGTGATAAAAATTTTAAAAGGAAATTCGCATTATTCACGATTCTATGAGTGACCGCCCGTCGGTTCGGCACCGTAGCGCGCGGTAGTTAGAACGGCGTTTTTCTCGAAACTACTTTTTTTCAACTGGTAGGCACTCTAGCTCAAAATGTTATCGACCAATCGTTATGAAATTTTTGGGGAGTGTTCTTTATTCAATTCAAATTTATATGAACCTAGTTCTTAGATAATATTCTGAAAGAATTATTTTTTTTAAGCAAAATAGATGAAAAAATATGGTATGAAAAAATGACATTGTGTTCAAGCGCCTCAAAAACATGCAATTTTCAATATTATTTTATCAAAATTAGGTTCATATTCTTAGGAAACATGTTGTGAATGAAAAAAAAAATTGTTGTGGGTTACAGAGAAAAATTACAACTTCAGGAATGCCCACCAGCCAGATACTCGGATGGCGATCGTCCATGATCAGCACGCTCTAACGCCACTATTTCCTACGGAAATAGCTTGAAAAAAATTTAAAAGTGTACTTAAAAATATTAATAAAATACCCTCTAAGTTTAAACTATTTCTGATTATTCCTTGCTTGTTAAAAAATTTACGAAAAACACAAAAATTTCGGCCTCTTAAACCGGTTTCCCCCCCTTAATTTTAGAGTTTTGCATGCGTTTTTTTCTAATACCTATAATTTTTTTATTATAATTTTTTTTTTTCTGTTATCTTTTCACTTCTCCTTCATGTGTACAATAACCTAACCTAACTTTTCACTTTTGTTTACAAAAGCTCGCTATTTTGACATTTTGAGATATTACGGTAGATTAAAATTATATCTACATATACTTATACATAATTGGCGCTTTTTGTACGTTTGGTCCAACTCTTTCACAAACGTAAGGGCCTATAGTTTTACGCCGCCTTTGAACAACATATGGTTTTTTGTATGAGTAACTCTCTCATCATAGTCTGCAGCACCAGATTCCAGCATAAGAAGATTCACCAAGCCATCTGGCTGTCTCCTGATCCAAAAACTCGAAACCAGATCGATCATGTTGTGATAGATGGAAGACACGCTTCTAGTGTATTAGATGTACGTACGATCCGAGGACCCAACATCGACTCGGATCATTACCTTGTTGCAGCCAAACTGCGCACACGCCTCTGTGCAGCAAAAAACGTGCATCTACCTACGCAAAGAATGTTCGACATCGAAAAGCTGCAATCACAACAGACAGCCAGAAGATTCGCCACTCGACTCTCACTCCTGCTCTCAGAGAGTACTGCCCAACAAACCGGCATCCACGAACAATGGAGCAACATTTCTCGTTCTCTACGTACCGCCGCCGAAGAAGAAATCGGATTCCGGCGAGCCCGAAAAATTAAAATTACATCATTGCAGAATAACTCTCAAAATTCTTCGCTTCTATCTGCCTAATTGAGAATTCTCTGTTATGTAGTCATGTATGTACGAAATAGAACGTAAAGTGTAGATTTTGTGTGCCTAGGTGATACAACAGCTGTAAGTGAGACATCTTATGGAACAACTTTTTTATGAGACAACTAAAATACTGAGACAAAAAACGAGATGATATTCTTTAAGGGCCTTAAGCTCTTCAGGGACAAATTTTTTAAAGAAATTATCGTTGCAATGCTGTAAAAACACCATGAATAAAGCAGAATATTCCATTATCCGTTCCGTTACGGTGTATAAGCTTAAATCCGCTGTTTTTTAGTAAAAAAAACCCTTTTTTTTATAGAAAGCAAAAAAATAATTTATTCAAAGTATTTGCCCTCGCTAGCTATACATTTTTCCCATCTCTCGGGCAATTTGTGTATACCACGCCAAAAGAATTCTTCATCTTTCGAGGCGAACCACTCGTCAAGCCATTTCCGGACGTCTTCGTACGAATCGAAGTGGAAGAGGAAAATCAGCTTCTCATGTCTTTGTTCATAACGAGACCTTTTTTCACGCAAAGCACGGCGCAATTTGATGAGTTGTTGGTGGTAGCGATGAGAATTAACAGTTTCACCAGGTTTCAACAGCTCATAGTAAACGACACCCTGCTGATCCCACCAAACGCACAGCATCGTCTTGCGTCCAAAGCGATTAGGTCTTGATGAAGAAGTTGATGGTTGGCCGGGATCGACCCATGATTTTTTTCGTTTAGGATTCTCAAAGTATATCCACTTTTCATCGCTAGTCACCACAAGATGCAGGAACGACTTTCTTTTATGCCTAGCCAGCAAGATTTCGCATGTGTTTTGGCGTCGGTCCATCTGTCTATCGTTCAATTCATGGGGTACCCATTTTCCGACTTTTTGGACCTTTCCCATGGCACGTAAACGCATGGAAATGGCTGGTTGAGTGACACCTAACTGCTCGGCAAGCATTTTTTGCGATTGGGTATCGTCCTCATCCAAAAGAGCCTGCAATTCATGGTCCTCAACTTTTCTGGGCCGATTTTCACGCTTCTTGTCACTCAAGTCAAAATGGCCGTCTTTGAACCGACGAAACCAGTCTCTGCAAGTTGTTTCCGATAATGCACTGTCACCATAGGCCTCCACAAGCATTCGATGCGATTCGACAGCCGATTTCTTCAAATTAAAGCAAAAAAGTAGAGCTTCCCGCATATGCTCTTTTTTTGGCACAAAATTAGACATGATTACGCAAGGAAAAAAGTGTGTTGCTGTATGAAATCACTGATGATGTGCAGTGATTGATGTAAACAGGTGTCGAACCCATGCAAAAAAAAATATGGCATTTCTATGGTAACTTGATATGCTCACTAACGCCATCTACGAGCAATCAGCGGATTTAAGCTTATACACCTGGTATACTTAACGATTTGTTTTTCTTTAGTTGAGGGATTCTGTAGTGATTCTCTCTGTAGATTCTCTTGAAATAACTAAAATAAAAAAAATCCTAAACGTACACATATGTGCCGATGTCCCTGAAGAGGTTAAATAATCTACAAATAATGACTAACATCAGATCCGCGTGCCTCAATAAGCTTTTTTCTGTTCACATGGGACGCTGTTGATGGCAGCCACATCTACTGGCCAGCTTATTTCCCCATTTGTAATGTGAAAGGCGCATGTTGCCGCTTCCCACTGAATTTTGTAAAAACTAGCTTTACTGGCTAGCATAAATTTTTATAAAACTATTCATTATTAAGTAAACAAATTAATATGCATGAGAGCAGTTTAATAAGCCACTTTATGGAACATCAGAACAGATTCAACAATTAGTATTGAAGCCTAATCGATTTTATGTCTTCGTTGCGCCGTCATGCGCTTGGAAATTTCTCCTCTAGAAATCTATGCATTATTAATGAACAAAAAACTCCAACAAACCAATAATAGCAGTAACATCTCAGTGGTTAGCTTGAGTAACTCTGCTCGACTGGATCCTACAACGAGTTGTGTTTACAAGAATTCTTCGATTCTAAACTGTTTTATGTTCTGCTGAGTATTTATTATTTTTTCCACTTCCATTTCATTAGTTTCACTAACTGCGAGTTCACACTCTTGCCATTGCTTTAATTCCAATGTGCATTTATTGCATTCTTAATTAGCATTTGAATGCGAGTGCCCACACGTTTGCATTGCAAAGGTGGTAAGAGCAACAGCGCACATCGATAATACTGTAGATATTTATTTGTTGCCTACGTGTTGTTCCTGTAGCAGTTAGTTGTCTTACAACTTTTAATAAGTTGATCGTCGTTCGCATATTAATTTGGAGGTTGCCTGTAAAATATTGTTGCTGGTTGTGTAATGCTCGGCTGTGTTTGAGGAAGTATGTAAGTAGACGACCTCTCTTCCTATTGAACTCTTCGATAACGTTAATAAATATTTATGCTTGTTTCAATAAGCCGTTCGGAGTCGGCTTTAAACCGTCGGTTTCCCCATTTGTGAAACAACATTAAGGGGGTATTCTAGACAGCTAGACTGGTTTGAGCGGACGGCGAAATTCAAACGCGTGTTTCTCGAAACTACTTCGTTCGATACGGTCGGCACGATATCTCAAGTTCTAATCAACCGATTTGCTTGAAATTTGTCATGAATATTCCTTAAATATATCTCTATCGTATGAAGCTCGAAAAACCGGAAATTTCAATTTTTTAATATCTGTAAACAATTCGAGAAAGCTTAAAAATAAGGAAAAAATCGACCTAAATTTTTTGAGTAGCCGCCATTTTATGGAAAAAATTTTTTTCCCGTTTTTTCTGGTTCATACGATAATGACATTCATATTAATTAAGAATTTGTATTTTTCTTTTTCAGATGACCACAAGGGTAGAAATCGTGACGACGGGGACACTGCCTTTTTTTCCCCCCCTTCCACTTCAAGGACGCATAACTCCATGAAAATTCATTTTTTTTTCAAATTTATTTTGTGTGCTCCTAATATATGAATAAATAAATGATAAAAAAATGTATCGTAAAAATATCAATAGCTTTTTTTTTATTCATCGTCAAAAAATGCTCGAAATTCGGGCCTCTAGACTAGAATACCCCCTTAATGCTGAGAACAGTCACCGACGCAGTCCCCTGTCAGCTGTTACGATCAAACTAATGAGAACCTCATGTAAATGAAAAATTCCTTCCTTCCGTATCGTAGTATCGTAGATTTTATTGCAGGATTTTTGAAAATTCCGGTAGAACCCTGTCAGTTGATTGCTCTCTCACCACACAGTGTTGCCAAGCTGTACATTTCGAAATCATTTACAAAATAAACTTAGAAAAATTATAATTTTTATTAAAATAACTTAAAAACACTATTGAATAATGTTGATGCAGACTTGGCTTGGAGAGTTTAAAGGTCCAGAATATTGGGGTTGGAAAAAACATCTAGGCATTTCATACCGATACATTGCACCAAGCCTGTCGCACCTCCAGAGTTATTGAAGTTAATGTTCTGCAGGTGCAAGGCGAAATGCGGTAAAGCCTGCGGTTGTCGCAAAGCAGGGCTGAAAAGTTCACCAATTTGTCAACATTGTAGCGGCGAAACGTGCGAAAATACAGTAGATATTTCTGAATTCATTGATAACGACGATATTGATGAAGACGACACCGAAGACGACGCACCGACATTACTGACGGTCAACATAGACATTGAACATGACGACCTTGACTTATCACCCATCGATATACAGGTAGAACCTGACATTGGCATTGACATGGACGATCCAGAACCTGGACCACCAAAAAAATGAAGACTGGAATAATAAATAAAAAATTAGTGGATTAGGCCTACAGGGGAGACCACATAAAAAAAAAAGGCGCTGCAGACTCTACCTCTTAGGTGGTGCGGAAAGGAGTCTCAATAATTTATATAAAAGATGAATATAATTGCGTACAAAATTAACAATACAATTATACATAATAACATCACTAAGAAAAGTAGATAAATGCAAGTTATATGATATTCGTATACGCTTATAGGCTTCGCTTAAGTATTGGTTGCTCCGCTTAGTAGCTCAAAATCATAAGACTAAATAAAGATAGCGGAAAAAACTTATAGACAAAAATGTTCACAAAAGAATGCTCTATAAAAAAGCTTTGATGTATATTTTCCACAAAATCAATCAAAAAAAAGTTATTACGCTTGAAAACAATTCATCCCTTAATTTTTCGCGTAATTTTGTTTATAACTTTTTTATTATTAATTTTACAATAAAAAGTTTTGAATGAAAGTTGTAGATAATATTATTATCTACAAAAAAGTGTCTTACAAAATTTTCGTAACTTTCGAAATTCACGAGATAAACGCAAAAAACCAGTTGCACCCTTATTTCGAAGATGGCGGCCGCGGGACAGAACCCCCAACAGAACCCCCGACCCCGAAAACTCAAATTTAAGTTCACGGTGATGGGTTTTACATAATAAAACCATAACCTCGCATACTCCTAAAATTACTTACTTGGCTATTTTTTTTTATCTCATTTTACTGGACTAATAGGTAAATGAACTATTTGCATTTGTTGGTTTTTGGCTTTGGTTTATTAAACAATGAAAAATTGTAACTGTAACTAAAAGAACGCAGTTGTTCTCTACGGGATGAGTTTTGCTCAATTGTGTGCTCGTTAGGGACTGCGGTAAGGGACTACGTACGTCGGTCACTGCATAAGACGCACAACACAAATAGGAGGAGGAGCTTCGCCAAACATCCAAAGAAACTCAACAACTCAGAGTTGAAAACAAAAATCGGTCCAATTTGTCCAAAGCCTCCCTAGCACCTAGTTGCCCTGTCTGAATCCTCTTAGTCAAATTTGTACATCTCCCTCAATTTTCGACTGATTTGCTTGAACGTGAAAAGGGATCGCTTCGATTGTGTGTTTTTTTTCTGTTTTTCAGCAATTTCGTTTTATTCTGATATCCATATTGGTTTGATTAAAAAGTATCATATTTTTTTTTAATAATTACCATAAATCGTGTAACATAACATACTATGGTGTCCACTTTATTCTTAATCTTACAAAATTTATTTATCATTTCATCATGGGAAATATAATTAAAATATAATTTAATGAGTTTTGTTCCACTTGATCTTGAGCACGAGTAGCCACTTAACCTAATTGAATGTCCAAACAAATTTGAAGTTTTCTCTATGATTTGTTTAAACACTCAAGCACCGCAAAGAGCGGCTAATTTTAGTGAAAAGTGTTAAAATCAAAAACCAGCTAAGTCGAAACATGTGAAACGCTTTGGCTATACAGTGGTCACACAATTTATTCGTAACCTCCACGATACTATGCCGAAATATTTGAGAGTCTTATCATAGCAGATTGGCACGCCGCACGCCCTACATTTCAGATACGAGTATTAATAGAAAGAAGAGATGGGAGTTCGCCAAACGGTATATAAATGAGCCAGATTCTTTTTGGTAAAACGTCATATTCAGTGATGAGTCGAAATTTAATGTTTCCGGATCAGATGGGCCTCCAAAATTTTGGCGAAAAGAAAATACAGAGCATAATGAAAAAAATCGTAAAAATGGTTTGGAGGTGCACAGTTGCATCTGGAGTAGGAAAAATGGTTTTTATTGATGATAAAATGGAAAAACGTCTGTGTTTAAACATTTTGAAGAATGATTTGCGTAAACTTGGACTGAATGCTAGAGGGTTCTGGTTCCAACAAGACAATGACCCAAAACACCCATCTCATCTTGTGTAAGAATGGCTTATTTACCACTGTAAGCAGCTTAAATATTCACCGCAATCACCGGATCTGAACCCAATTGAGCATGTCTAGTCACAGAAAGGAGAATTAGAAAGCACAAAATAACATCAAAGGCGGCATTAAAGACAGCTTTAAGTGTTGAATGGCAGAAAATTGCAGCTAATAAAGCCAAGGTATTGGTGAAAAGTATTCACCGACGTTTGGAAGCAGTTATTAAAGCTCAAGGCGGCCCAACAAAGCACTAAATACTCGTTTTTTCTCTATTTTTTTAAGAAAATATTCCTTATATGGCTATGTACGAATAATATTTTTGCATAAAATTGTGCCTTATTTCGTTATTGCCTTAAGGGGGAGCCTGCTTTAGAGGCTTGAAAAAATCGATGTTTTTGGTTTTGCATAAATGTCTTCCCAAACTATCCAAGAATGTGTCCTCAAAATTTCAGAAGCAAATTCAAAATATTTTCGGAGTTACAGAAGAAATTATGAGCAAGCGTCGGGCAGGTATACGAGCGGCCGGATCGCTCGAAGTGCGATTTCACGGTTTTTTATTTTTACGATTTTTCCTAATTGGCGGGAAAGATAGGGAAAAAGTTAAACATTCTATCGAAACGAGATAACATTGATTGTATTCAGAATTAAATTCTCTGCTAGTTGCACATAAAAAACCTTAAGAAAGTTATGATTAACCCACTTTTTAAACAATCTAAAGTGAATTTGTTTTTCCAAAAAAAATTTTTTTTTTTAATTAGCGAAAAATTGTTGAATTTCTCACTTTTTGTTTAATTTTCTTGGTTTAACTAGAAGCTATACTATACTAAAATAAAATTGCAAAAATGCACACTCGAGGCGCCTCGGCAAAATGCTTGTACCAGGCATAATATGACAATTATTTTAAAGAAAAAATTTTATAACACTGCTGAAATATATAACAATAAAACCTGAAAGTTTCGTTTCAATCGAATATTTATTTTCTTCCCAAAAAAAATCCACGAAAACATCGATTTTTTGAAGCCTCTAAAGCAGGCTACCCCCTTAAGTTCTCTAATTCCAGAAATGAAAATTGAAAGTTTTTGTTCCTTAAATATTGAATAAATATGTTATTTTTTACGAATATATCAAAATTTGTTTCGTTTCTATACATCGTTCTAAGAATCAGGTGTATCTGTTTACAAACTGTGAGTGTACGAATAAATTGTGTGACCACTGTAAGTACTAACTGCTCACAATCGACAGTCGCTAAAAAGAGTGAAGTAGGAAAGAGTCCGTGACAAATCAAGTATTTGTCATTGACAACAACTGCACTGCATTCGTTCAACAAATTTCTGAACTGCTGGCAACGCTGCACATTCGTAAACACTTCGCCTACTCATCGCGCAGCCAATTTACGCAGCACTTCAACTTGTTGATTGTTGCTTATCATTGGACAAAATTTAAGTTAATGATTGCTATCAGTGCCATTTAGTTAATAACAGTAGAGTCAGTGACATTGGCTAGAATTTAGTATAATGCCGATCGCTTTGGAAAAAACGGTAAAAAGGGGGTGATAGAGGGGTGTATCCCCATCTTAAAACTGAAAACAGAACCTGCGGAGGCTTATAGTTTTTAAGTAATTTAATGTTAAAGTTCTATAATTTAGCGAAAAGTTGGTGTTGCCATACACCTGAAATGAAAACGAAGTTCGCACGCAGGGATGTTCAGTGGAAGGTTCATTGTAAAACTGCAGTATTTTTTGCTGTAATTTAAAGTTGAGAAATGAATTTGAAAATAAAAACATACAACTCATTTAAACTTAAAAACAATGATATTAAGCGTATCACAAAAAATAATAAAGTAATTAAAATTAAATTAAATTAATTAACACAGTATTTTTGCGTGGAACTCTTTATCGCGTAGGCGGCCTTCGGCCGCGCTTCATAAAAATAACCCTCATCAGTCCAACTCCGGCTACGCAATCCACAGTATTTTTGCATAGAACTCCTTTTCGCGTGGGCGGCCTTCGGCCGCACTTCAAAAAAATAACCCTCATCAGTCCAACTCCGGCTACGCAATCCACAGTATTTTTGCGTAGAACTCCTTTTCGCGTGGGCGGCCTTCGGCCGCACTTCAAAAAAATAACCCTCATCAGTCCAACTCCGGCTACGCAATCCACAGTATTTTTGCGTAGAACTCCTTTTCGCGTGGGCGGCCTTCGGCCGCACTTCAAAAAAATAACCCTCATCAGTCCAACTCCGGCTACGCAATCCACAGTATTTTTGCGTAGAACTCCTTTTCGCGTGGGCGGCCTTCGGCCGCACTTCAAAAAAATAACCCTCATCAGTCCAACTCCGGCTACGCAATCCACAGTATTTTTGCGTAGAACTCCTTTTCGCGTGGGCGGCCTTCGCCCGCGCTTCAAAAAAATAACCCTCATCAGTCCAACTCCGGCTACGCAATCCACAGTATTTTTGCGTAGAACTTCTTTTCGCGTGGGCGGCCTTCGGCCGCGCTTCAAAAAAATAACCCTCATCAGTCCAACTCCGGCTACGCAATCCACAGTATTTTTGCGTAGAACTCCTTTTCGCGTGGGCGGCCTTCGGCCGCACTTCAAAAAAATAACCCTCATCAGTCCAACTCCGGCTACGCAATCCACAGTATTTTTGCGTAGAACTCCTTTTCGCGTGGGCGGCCTTCGGCCGCACTTCAAAAAAATAACCCTCATCAGTCCAACTCCGGCTACGCAATCCACAGTATTTTTGCGTAGAACTCCTTTTCGCGTGGGCGGCCTTCGGCCGCACTTCAAAAAAATAACCCTCATCAGTCCAACTCCGGCTATGCAATCCACAGTATTTTTGCGTAAAACTCCTTTCCGTGTTAAAACCATTGAACCCAAAATTAAAACGTCATATGCGTGTATGTAGTAAGCAGGCACAATAACCCCCATTCCCATCATTAACACTAAACTCAAGTACTTAATTTTTGTTTTCATTTGCAGGCATCCGGCAACACCATACTCTTGTAATTCCAATCTTCTTCTTGTTCGCGCTTAAAATTGGAATGTGATTGCATAGGCAAATGAATTTGCATTTAATTTTAATAGATATAATTGGAATATTAGCATAAAAATCGGTACAAACACGCGTGTGAGTGTATATTTGGTGATTTATAGTGAAATGTTAAAAAATATAGAGTGTAATGTGGCAAATTATACTGATGTTCCCAAGGGCATTTTGAATGTAAATAATTAAAAAATTATTATTTCCCGATTAATTTAAAGTTATAAAGAGTGTTCCTTAACACCTCACTAACATCTCCACCAAGTTTCATTAAAAAAAACATTATAGTTTGCCAGAAATTCCAAGATCGGCATTGTTCTAAATTCCAGCCGTGACATTTCTTCCGCAATAAAAAGCAAAAGAAGCAGAAAATTGTAAATAAGAAGTACTTAGTAAAGAGTGCTTGGCTAGTGAAAGTGCGCACTTGACTGTGGGATATGCACGTGTGAATAAAGCCATTTAGATGCGCAGCGCTGCAAAGAAAACGAAAGTGAATGGCTGTGCTTAGTAAACGAGAATGAATAGTGAGAGTTTAACTTGAATGTTGAAGTAAGCGCGTTCAAATTGGAGTCTAGTTGACAATTATAAGAAAAGAGTTTAAAAAACTAAGTGCGCTCGTTAAGATAAAACTATTTTATAAATGAATTAAGGGCTGACAATTTTCAAAATATTGGATTTTTTTTTGCATTTTCTTAAATTATAATATCTTAGAAATATTGTGTGAAAATCCGTGAAGTGAATCCGACAAATACTTTTCGAGTTATTCAACAATTAACAAAGTGCGTTCAGGCGCTCCGGAGCAGCAGCTGCAAGCAACGGACTTCTCGGGTTTTATTGTTATGAACGTAGAATGCAACGTAGGCAACAGCAAATCGATATTTTGGCAACTGCTATGACGGCTGAAGAATTATTATACTCTACATAAATCGATAGCAAAACTTTAAATGCGTTTCTTCTCAAAACTATGTTTTTTGCACTGGTGATCACTGTAACTTAAAAACAGCTTGGTAGATTTCAATAAATTTTATACTGAAAAACATAAACAAATTTTTAAACAAAAATCTAAAAAATATTTCCTAAGGCCGCCATTTTGATAATTTTGAAAAAAAAAAGCTTCGATCAGGCACAAGGTTACCTATAAATAAAACTAATTTCTCTTGTCCGATATGATCAACTTAAATTATAGAGGGAACACTTCTCGAACCTGTTAAATAATGATAGCTGCGCATATCAGAGAGAATGTGAAGATCCCGATATCCCGTCGTTGACGACGGATTTGTCGTTCCGCTACCCGATCATGACGAGGTGAGAATAGCTATAACGCAGCTAAAGAACAACAAAGACGCGCGCGCCGACAGACTGCCGGGTGAACTATTCAAATATGGCGGCGAGGAGCTGGTAAAGTGCATGCATCAGCTTCTTTGCAAAATATGGTCGGATGAAAGCATCCCTGCCGATTGGAATTTAAGTGTGCTCTGTCCAATCCATAAGAAGAGTGATCCTGCAATCTGTGCCATTTACCGCGGGATTAGTCTTCTAAATATCGCCTATAAGATTCTAGCGAGCGTATTGTGTGAAAGGCTGAAGTCCACCGTCAACCAACTGATTGGACCTTATCGGTGTGGTTTCAGACCTGGAAAGTCTACCATCGACCAAATATTCACAATACGCCAAAACTTGGAAAAGAGACTTGAAAGGAGAATCGAGACACACCATCTTTTCGTCGACTTCAAACCTGCATTCGACAGTACGAAATGGAGTTCCCTGTATGCCACGATGTCTGAATTTGTAATCCCCGCAAAAGTAATACGACTATGCAAGATGGCGTTGCTCAACACCAGCAGCACCGTCAGATGGGGAAGGACCCCTCGCTGTTGTGTGACTACTTCAACCTGATGTTGGAGAGGATCGTGTGAGGCGCAGTAGTTAATCCCTCAGGCACAATTTTTTATAAGACCGCACAATTGTTGGCGTATGCCGATGATATCGACATCATCGGCCTTAACAACCGCGCTGTTAGTTCTGCCTTCTCCAAACTGGATAAAGAGGCAAAGCGAATGGGTCTGGTGGTGAACGAGGACAAAACGAAGTACCTCCTGTCATTAAACAAACAGTCGGCGCACTCGCGTATCGGCACCCACGTCACTGTTGTCTGGGGTTGTATAATTTCGAAGTTGTAAAAGACTTCGTATACTTAGGAAGCAGCATTAACACCGATAACAATACCAGCTTTGAAATCCAACGTAGAATCTCTCTTGCCAACAAGTGCTACTCGGGACTAAGTAGGCAATTGAGTAGTAAAGTCCTCTCTCGACGAACAAAACTAACACCCTACAAGCCTCTCATCATGCCCGTCCTAACGTATGGCGCAGAAGCTTGGACGATGACAACATCCGATAAAGCGACGCTTGGAGTGTTTGAGAGCAAGATTCTGCGCAAGATTTTTGGACCTTGGCACGTTGGCAACGGCGAATTTCGCAGACGATGGAACGATGAGCTGTATGAGCTTTACGACGACATAGACATAGCGCAGCGAATAAAGATCCAGCGGCTACGCAGGCTGAGTAATGTCGTCCGATTGGATACAAACGCTCCGGCTCTGAAAGTATTCGATGCGGTACCAGCTAGTGGTAGCAGAGGAAGAGGACAGCCTCCTCTGCGTTGGAAAGATCAAGTGTTGAAGGACTTGGCTTCACTTGGTGTGTCTTCTACTACTGTGTATTCTACTAAGAAGAAAATATGTAATGGTGTTCATAATAATAAGGAGGATTAGCAAACCCTTTTCATTAAGATTTGTTATGTCTCTTGGTTTGATTTCAAAAAACCTCGATGGCTGTCGTTAAACTCTCTGCAGCGCATTTACATAAATTGTCAGCAGTCAACAATTGAATTTATGTAATCGATTAATCGGTTTTTTTTTTATTTGTTACTAGGAGCGATTCTCGTACATGCCGTGCACTACGTTCCAATGAAATTTGACAGCGCCCGCATTGCGGTTGTGCATCGCTGGAATTTTCATGCATTTCAGCGCACGTGGAATGTGCGAAATATTTTGTGTGTATGTGGTTGATTGTGTGATTAATGCATTATTTGGAGCGTTAAGCGTACAAAATGCATTTTTCTTTGTGTTAAAAGAGATAGACAATATAAAAGTGTATTTACATACATACACGTACACACATACACACTTGCACAAATGCATGTCGGCATAATTTTGCAAGCTTTGAGAACGAATTGGCAGTCAATGCATACTCGTCAGCTTTTGCCACTCCACTTCTTCGCAGTAGCCTTTCAGCTTATGAATAGTGAAATTGGGATATAAAGAAAATATTTTTTTATAATAGATTATCCAACTTAGCGCGTGTTTCAGAACCAAGTTTGAAGCTGCCAGTAGCGAAAATGTATGATTTAATACTTGAGAGACTATTTTAATATCTTTTCAGCTGAAATAACGGTTCATATCTACATACTTCGCTTAAGAGAGGTTCCCGCTGCACTTCTTGTCATACCAAAGCACGCCTTTATGAGGTCTCGAGAAACTATTTTTTTTTAAGTGTAGATAGTCACAAGCGATCAAAGGACCTTTTAGTAAGAGAATCAATAATTTCAGAAACGCTGCGCTGAGGACTACCGTAGTGAAGGTGCTTTAAGCTATACTGAATTTCATTCCGAGAGAACTGTGTACCAAAACAAGTTGCAATTTGGCAGACTCCTCTAAAAAAGTGACAAAATGCATAGAAGAATACTCACTCACTTCTCCGAACTTCCTGCATCGCCCAACAGACATTACCGACGACAATGCTCATCAAGACATGTAAAGCTCTTCTACTCTTATAAGAAGAGCCGTAGACTATCGGCAGGAGTCGAGCCTATTCATGCAAATACGAATGGCTCGAAGCTCAATAATAAAGTCGACGATAGTAATCATTTCAACTAACTCGGGAGTCATTTTGTTTGCGCTTGCCTGAATGCGACTTTCACTGATAGCCAAATGATTAAAAAGTCTCGCACAAAACAATCGACAGACTCCAATAACGCACATCTCTTAACGAGCAGGCTGAGTCATTTGGCCTAAAAACAGTGTGGGTTCTACAAATTAGAGGAGAATTACAAAGCTGATCAGTTTTCGTCAGTTGCCACAAAACGTCCCAAAAGGAGTATAATTGATGAACTAAGAATACCTCTGCAATTTTCATATATGTAGTGCATCTTGGGTAACGCGATTAGTCCAAATTGGCATACAACTTTTAATATATCAGATCTAAAGAAGCTCAGTATAAGCTGAAGAGCATCTGCTTATGAAAGATGGGTAGACACGCCTACCGTTTAGGCAAATGACTTGTATAGAAGTTGTCAAGGCAAAGAAAAGGAAAAGACGATTTTGTGCCTGTTGTGTTAGTACCTTGCTTTGACTAGACGCAACATTTCTTCCCTATTGGCGAAATGTCTACGTCAATAATTTGGAGGATCTTAGCTACCTAGAAATCAAAGATGTTCTTAAGTGTCCGCTGAACTCAAATTGTTTGAGGTTTACCGTACCTTAAGCAGCATGTTAATAGAGCTAAATGCTCATAAAATTCACATACATTTTAAGGATGACCAATTATTTTCGAGTCATCATCCGTTTTTGGCGCGTGAATATTTTTTAATGTTTTTTAGGTCATCTTGGAAACGCTTAAGCCACTAAGAACATCTGAAGGGGATAAACCTAATGCATGGGCTGAAAAGTCCCGGGCCTAACACATACAAGGTGAAGTCCAAAATAAACAAGACTGGCGTAATGGAAATGTTTTTGTCAGTGTGTTTGTGTCATCGGTACAAAACTGAGTTTCGAACAAAGCGCTAATATCAAATTTTGTTTTAAAATCGGTAAAACGTTTACCCAAATATTTGAATTGACAAAAATAAGTTTATGGCGTGATTGTCTATCTCGTGCCAGAGTTCATGAGTGGTTCACCCATTTCAAAGGTGGTTGTGAGGCTTAAATGACAATGAACATACGGACCACCCAAAATCAGTAATCACCAAAAACTCCATCGAAATTGTTCGTAAATTTATCCAAAATGATCGTTGATGATGATCGAAATCATCGTTGAAATTCATGGCATCTGAGCTGAGTATCTCCAAAACATCGATTTATCGCATTTAACTGATCATTTGTGCTTATGAAAGGTCCGAGCACGTTCAATTTCCGCACAAGTTAACTGAGGACCAAAACTGGTTCAGAATTCAACATTCGAAAGAGGCGAGAAAAGACGAGAACTTCATTTACAACATTGTAACTGGTGATGAAATTGTCCTCAAGGTTCTCATTACAACGGACCAAACCGTCAATACGATTTTCTATCTTGGCCATTTGAAGCGTTTGTTGCATCGCATTCGTCGAAACCGATCTGAATACCGCGAAGGAGGAAGCTGGCGCTTATTGCATGATAATGTACCATCTCATCGATCCACTCTTGTGACTGATTTTTTGACATTTTAACCATCAGACCTTCACCATATTCGCCTAATACGGCTCCTTGTGACTTCTACCTATTCAGAAAATTACATTTGGCCACGAAAGGAAAACGTTTTGAGCCCGTAGAGGCCATCCAAAGGGCTTGTAGCGATATATTGAAGGACATTCCGGATTCCGGTCAACGAACTAAAATACTTTTTCGAAAAGCTTTTAGATCGCGCAAAACAGTGTAACGAGGCCAGAGGGGACTATTTTGAATAAATAAACTCGAAGTTATCAGAGTAAAGCTTTATATTTTAGCTCAGTTTCGTTTATTTTGGACTTCACTTTGTAGATGACACTATTTTTTTTACATTCACCTATTTTCAGTTAGTATTAACCTTAAAAAGACAGCTGTTCGAGTTTCATGATATTCTATTCATTATTTTGTGAGTTATTGTGCTAAGAGTGACACTACTTTTATTAGTTTCAGAACTGGAAACATGGATCAAAAAGAATTAATTTTAATTTTAAACAGCTTCTTCATGAGAAAAACTTGCCATTCAAACGAAGCAACGGCCTGAAAAGTGTTATAGGACTGCGCTCCATCAAAAACAACAATAAAACGATGGTTTGCTCACTTAAAGTGAGAGAGTGTCGTAGAGACAACGATGATGCACTACACCCAAATGAGACGGTAGCACCAGAAATCATAAAAAAATCCACACATTCGTTTTGAATGAGCGAAAAGTGAAGTTGCGTGAGTTGGCTGACATCGCTAAGAAATCAAAAGAATGGCTTCGCTTTATATGGCATGAGCATTTGACTACGAGAAAGCACTGTTCAAAGTGGGTTTGGGTTTGCTCACTGTTGACCAAAAACAAGATCTTTTGATGATGGCACAATAATAGCAGAATGACATGAATTGAACTTCGAATTGCTCCCAGATCCACCGTATTCGCCAGATTTGACTCCCAGCGACTACTGGCTATTCGCAGACCTAACAAAATGCTCACCGCTCAGAAATTTCGTTCGAATGAGGAGGTTATCGCTGAAACTGAGGCCTATTTTGAGGCAAAGGATAAATCGTTCCACAAAAGTGGTATTGAAATGTTAAAGCCTCGCTGGAATGATTGCGTTGCTTTTGATGGAAATTACGTTGATGAATAAAATAAATTTTGAACAACAAAAACAAAAAAATCGTGTTTTCTTCTTTGTTAAGCCCGGGACTTTTCAGCCCATGTGTTATATTGCCATAAACTTCTTTGTACAAATTATAAAATTATCTTGGCTCTTCTGATTCGCACTTCTGATGTGTTTGGAGAAGCGAGACGCACTGCCTTTGAAAGCGAGGGCTTCTCGCTGAACAGCTGGCGTTTGGTGCATGCGTACCTCGTCTATAGCTACGTTACTTAATAGCCACACCTTATTGTTTTTCTTTTCCAAAATTTCGCAATCAGTAGCACAATTTGCGTGTGAGCACAAAATCGAGTACGTTCAGACAAATGCACAAATTTAGTCTTGCAAAACATCTGTAGTATTAAAGTGAAGACTCCGATAATTAATCTGCCGTGCGGCGACGCTGTCATGCTTGAGCATCTAATGAGGTCTTGTAAACATTGACATTTACTATTGCACAAATGCATTCAAATATGTCTCTCTGTTTGTGTGTGTACTACAATGAGACTGATATATGAGTGGCGCGCTAAGAAAAACAAAAACTATAACAAACACAGCATAAATTTGCAACGAATAAATAAATAACTGAGTGACAGCAAGAGGCAGACCGCAGTTGCATACAGGCGAGAATAATGAATACAAGTAAGAAGAAGAGAAAGAAGCAATAAAGTAAAAAAGCTTAAGAGTCAAGAATTTAAGTTTTCCATACAACAAAAAATCATGATCGCTCGAAAGGCTCAGGTTGCAACAAAATAAAAAGAGGGAAACATAAAAAATTGAGAGTTGCATTTTCTTTTGTAAACACTTTGGTTCTAATTTTGAACACTCATGCGCACTGAATGGTCGCCATATGTGCATATACATATGTATATGTCCAGCCATGAAACTGGAAACCGCACATTTTTTCACCGTCCTAGCGCTGACTAACCTTGAGCTCAAAAACCGTAGACGATGTACATGAAATGGTAAATGTTTTCAATGTGCAACTGATGGCTTCTTTTCATTATAAAACAGCTGCTGTATTTGGTAAGAAAGAACATTTTTTCTATGTAGGCTTAAGAACAGCCTGAAACTTAGAGTAGGATAAATTGAAATTAAGTGAATGACGTATGAATAAATATTTAATATTTTATTTTCACAGCGCACACTCAAAAACTATCGCATTGATGTTGTTATTGTAGCAGTTCATTAAGCGCTGCTAAGTACGGTGAAGTCACCGATCATTGTCGTCTATCTCATCCAACGGTAGGCCCAAGACACATGCTGTTTCAACGGTTGGATTGACTTGTGACTGACTTGCTTTTCGTTAACAAACGTGAGCAAACGCGGCACCCACTTTGACAGAGCTTCTCATAGTCAAATGCTCATGCAATATCATGATTCAATTATTAAAGGTTTGCTCACTAGTGACATTCGATTTTTGACACTCTCTTACAAAAGGTTGTATTTAAGAAGGTGAATAAAGGGGAACAAATTAAATCCTTTTTGGTAAAAATGGTAGCAAAAAAGTATTTTTTTACTTAAATGGAAGCAAACAACAAACGGTTTAAAAAACAAATTTTAATTAATATTTGAATTTAAATAGTTTTACAAATAGAAGTTATTAGCGGAAGTTACCAAGTCTGATATTAAAACAAGAAATTATTTCACTTAAACCAAGATTTTATTTTGTGAATTAATTTTTAAATTTAAAACCGATCACGAAGTTGCAAGGTTTCGCCAGTATAAAATTTATTTAAAAATAAATAAATAATTGGCGCCTACAATTCTGTTAGGTGCTTAGCCGAGATTCCGCAAATTCCACAAATTGAGGGGCCTACAATTTTAGGCTGAACCCGAAAGGCGGATGGTTTTTATGAGGAGCTTTTTCTTGCTGGTACTGTACTTCGCTAAGCCTCCTCTGGACACTTCATCCATCCATTGGAAACAAGTTCCGTCAATACCAACTTTCTTATAATGAGGTCTGCAATGTTATCGATTGCGTCGGCACTATACCATTATTCTCCCTGTCGTAACTCTTTCGGAAATGCTCTTTTCAAAACATGAATTCCTTCTAAATCACCACATCATAAGAAATAAAGATTTTCAAATTCTCCTTTTATCGATCTCGGATTACCTCAATTGCTCTATCATGTCCTGACTTAAGCGGTATGTATTCCATGTCATACTACCATAGTCCTGGACATACCGATAAAAACCCTTTAGCGGGTTGTTGCTCGTAAGCAGTCCATTTTGAAAATGAAATGTTTTTTCTACAAATTTTACTTTTCCTCCACTTTTACTCAAAATTTCTAAAGCTAGCAACCCAGTGTATTGCTAAGGGAGCTGATTTGTCAAGAGGGAACGAGAAAGCTGCTTACTGAGCAAACCTTTTATTATTGAATCAAGACATTCTTTTGATATCTTTACGATGCCAGCCAACTCACGCAACTTCACTTTTCGATCACTCAAAACAATTTTGTGGATTTTTTTGATGATCTCTGGTGCTTCCGCCTCATTTGGATGTCCACTGCGTTGTGCATCATCGATATCTCTACGACACTCTTTCACTTTAAGTCAGCAAAATCATCGTTTTATTGTTGTTTCTGATGGAGCGTAGTCCCCATAACACTTTTCAGGCCGTTGCTTCGTTTGAACGGGAAGTTTTTCCCATGAAGAAGCAGTTTAAAATTAAAACACGAAATTCTTTTTTATCCATTTTTCCAGTTTTGAAATTAACAAAAGGAGCGTCACTCTTAGCACAATAACTCACGAATGGAATATTATTAAACTTGAACAGCTGTCTATTTAAAGTTAGTACTAACTGAAAAAGAGGTGAATGCAATAAAGCTAGTGTTAGGCCCGGGACTTTTCAGCCCAGGTGTTACATATGTTGAGCATTTCGGGGTCGATTCTGGATAGGTAGGAGTTTAATTTCCCAGGATTTTGGCAAGGTTTGGCCGTCCGAAGCGACATTGTGAGAGTGATTTCGGCTGCCATGTATTCTTACGATCTTCCAATTAGTCGTTCTTCAAGCGACGATCGCTGTCACATCTCCTGTTACGTTAGCAAATCTGCTGTTGCCCTCAAAACCGCTGAGAGCCGGTTAAGGGAGAGCGAGTTGTTTTGTGTTGGCCGCAAGCCGCTGAATTCTCTCCCTTGTGGACGAAGATTACATTTGAAATATATGTAATAACATTGTCCTTTAAGGGTTAACCGGTTTTTTGTTGATGCGCGGGCATCATCTGTCTGCTTGTTGGCTAAATGACAGACCATAGTATTGTTTAAGAGCGCGCGGAATCATTTTGCCGAGAGTAAACGCGAAAAAAGAAAATCCGTAATGGATTTCAAACATAATAGTGCGATTGCATTATATTTCGCGATTGTTTGTGAGCTCGAGCACCTTTTTTGTTTTTTGTTTTGTAAGTATTTTATTTGCAATCTATCTTAAAATAATGATATTCAGCAAATTAGGTCTTATTATCTAATAGCAGCGGTAGTATTTGCACAAATGCAAAACTACTTATAAAATTACGATATTTGTTCTAATATTTGATCTTAAAGTAAATAAAAGTTTTTGTATATCGCACTATTACTCGTTACAATGATACTAATAGCATCGCGAAACGTCATGGAGGTGGTCATCAAAAGGCTGCAACGTCACGTGAAATGGTTTAAAAAGTAAGGAAGCGACTTGAGCGAAATCTCCGACGAAGTGTCAATCAAATGGCGAAGGAACTGAAAATGTCTGACTGGAGCATCCGCCGCATACTGAAAAATGATCTCAAAGTCAAGTCTTACAAGATCCAAAAGGCGGATGATCTCACACCAAAGCAACAATCCAGACTTGAGAGAGCGAAAGAGTTGCTTCGCTTGACTGAAAGCGGTCATTTTCCGAACATTGTGTTTTCTGACGAGAAAATTTTTCCAATTGAGCAATTCGTAAATTCCCAAAACGATAGGGTTCATTTGACCCACCATTCATACGAGAATTCGAGCAATCAATTGGCCACCAGAAGGCAGCACCCGCCACAGGCAATGGTTTGTGCCGCTGTAACCGCAGATGGACGCTCTCCAATCATTTTCATCGAGCCACGCGTCAAGGCAAATGCGAAATATTATCGGGAAAGTATTCTGGAGGTTGCTTTGAAGCCGTGGGCAGACAAACATTTCGGTGGCAGACCATGGACGTTTCACCAGCACTCGGCACCGTCTCACAAAGCTCGAGTGAATCAAGAATGGCTAAAAAACAACGTTCCGAATGTCATAACGTCCACACAAAGGCTCTCAAATTCACCAGACGCGAATCCGATAGATTATTCTCTTTGAGCCATTTTGGGGAGCAAGCACCAAACTTAAAGATTCACCAGCCTCAAGGCGCTGAAAAAATCCATTGTCCGCGAGTGGACCAAAATACCTTCAAGTCACATTCGGACAGCTTGCGATTCGTTTCTGGACCGTCTGAAGGCCATAGTCAAGGCAAAAGGTGGTCATATCGAGTAAGAGTAAATTGATTCCTAATATTTGTATTATTTTCACACATTTTATACTTTGAATTGAATAAAAGTAATTTTTCAAACTAAATTTATGGCCTTTTTAATTGGCTACACTTCGAGTGCCGGAGCCTGTACATTTAAATGTACGAGTATTTTGATTGGAAATTTGGTAGTTTGATCATGAAAATTTCTATCAAAATATAAACAAAAAAAAAAAAGCGCAACAACAAAGAATAAGGACATTTTTACATTCAAACCAAAAAAAAAACAATCAGCTGCTGTAGCGCTGCCACCTTCTACAAAATCGCATTAGATTCAAAAGGACGTCGTTAAATTTACATTTGGACCCCATCTCGGAAATTGAATAATAAGCCGAAATGGTGGTAACTAGAAACTGCGACTCAACTCGATTAGACTATTTTTTTTTGAAGCATCGTTAGGGGTACCATTCGGCGTTTTTTTTTTATAACTGAGCGAAATTCCAAATACTGGGTGGCTCATCTTGTATATATCCTATGATCAAAAAGTACCGGGAATGATTAATTTAAACGAACCGCACACGTGGGAACCGGCCCATATTTGGTAGGCTGGTAGGACTGGTGGGAGACACACATCCTCCATTTTTTAGCGCCATCGGATCATTAGTGTCTGCCTGGCCGGCCGTAAATGTGGCCAAACAATTCTGGGATTTTGCATGATGATAACGCGCCATCCCACCGAGCCCAAATTGTGCTCAATTATTTGATCAAACACCAAGTAAATACCATCGACTCCGTATTCACCTGATATGGCCCGGTGCGACTTCTTTTTGTTTCCCAAGATGAAATTAACACTTCGAGGAAGGAGATTTCAGTCGATAGAGAAGATCAAAGAGAATGCGTCGAAGGAGCTGAGGACCATCCCTTTGTCGGCCTACCAGGGGTGCACGGAGGATTCGGTTAAACATTGGCACATGTGTGTTGCTTCAGACGGGTCATATTTTGCAGGAGATAAAACAAATTTTTCTAATAGCGGTCGCCCCTCGGCAGGCAATGGCAAACCTCCGAGTGTATTTCTGTCATGAAAAAGCTCCTCATAAAAAAAAATATCTGCCGTTCGGAGTCGGCTTGAAACTGTAGGTCCCTCCATTTGTAGAACAACATCAAGACGCACACCACAAATAGGAGGAGGAGCTCGGCCAAACGCCTAACAGAAGTGTACGCGCCAATTATTTATTTTTTTTTTTATTTTAAAACAAATTTGCCTGAAATTAAACTCCGATTTGTTTTATTCAAACATTCCCGGTACTTTCTGGTCATAGGCTATGACAAGTGGTTAAAGAGATATATTTCTATGTGTACCAAAGATGGCCTAACTACACAAAGCATTTATTAGCGAATTGAAGCAAAACCAGTCTAAGCAAGTGGATAAATTCGCAAAATGAACACCACTTACATATGTATGTATGTGTGTAGGTATGTATGCTAGGTATGTCTTTGAAAAACAATCCGCCACTTCATACTCAATAATAATGAGCAAAGTTACAAAGTTACAAAGTTAAATGTAAAAGTAATGAGTCTTGAAATTGACAGCGCATTCGACTGATTTTCCGCTACAGCGATTACAACTAAATCGAAGTAGAAACAACATTAAAAAAATGCTTTTTTTTATTCTTTTAATACAAATCCAATCCATTAAGGATAAAACATATGAAAAAAATAGTTGTAATGCGATAGCTGCGCTTACCCACCGTACCAAGTGCCGTTGAAGCGTTTAGGCTGAAAGCTCTAATCAATTTAATTGACAACTCTAACTGCTGTCACTTATGGCACACTAACACACACGCATGCTACCATGTAATCGTACACGCCGCAATCGCAAGCGAATCACTTCACATTCGACGCCAGTTGCATAGCTGCTAACCAACACTGCTGGCGATTATTGTGATATTGGTGTTACGAGTAAACCGCTATGTGCCGCTACACACACTCAAAGTGGTGAATGTTGCATTAAGGGAGCCTAAGTACGAGTTAATTAACTCATTATGCTAACGATCCATTGGAATGGCTATGGAGTGGTGAAGTGCTGCAACGGTGTAGTGATGGTTGAGAAGGGGCGGTAGCGGTGGTGTGCTTATTATTAATTGTAGCTTGTGGCAATTTCACCTACATACGTACATATTTCTGCCGCAGCTTCCTAGTCGATCGTTACTGAAGCGTGGATCGAGTGGAGAGAGCCGTTCGCGCTCGGTTTGTGGCGGAGCGTGTGCATAGATCGACAGTTGGCTGGATGTCTGATATTTGCGGTATTTTAATGTGTTCAATTTGCGGTAGTTACGATGCCGTTTCCAATTGCCAATGACTTTGGATGTTTACCTTCTATGGCGAAGAGTTGGGTGTGCAAAACCGCAGAACTATGACTTTTTTGAGAGTTTGCTTCGCCTCAACATTTATCGAATATGAAATTTTGTGAGCGAAGTGAGTTAGCGCTAGGTTTAGCGCTGCTATTATAAAAATATTTCTTCCACAAAAAAAAAAAAATAAAAAAAAATAAAAAAAAAAAATACACAAACAAATAAAAAAACAAATAAAAATAAAAACTTTCTAATTCTTTAACTCATTAGCTACGCGATCTAAGAATAACTGGATGCCTTACATTGGAAAATCCCTTATATATTATAGTTCGGTAATGGCTTTTAAAGGGTGGTTAAATTTCAAGGGCCGATGTTGAATGTGAACCACAACTAAACGTCAACGACACCGTTGGACTTCTTTCTTTGGGGTTATTTGAAAGAAAAGGTGTACGTCGATAAGTCAGCAACAATTCAAAAGCTAAAGAATGTGATAATTCGACGCCTTAACGGCATAGAAACTCAATTATGCCTCAGCGTTAAACCAAAATTTGGACCATCGGATGGAGGTGTGCCGCCGAGACCGCGGCGGCCATTTGACCGATATTTTGTTCCATACGTAATTGAACTATACCAATATTATCGTAATAAAGATAAATTACAATAATTTCTTAAAAAAAATTGTATTTTATTCAAAATCAACACCGGCCCTTGAAACTTAACCACACTTTAGTAAGCTGGCAATGGGAATAAGTTTCCGCCCTCGTAAAAGAGGTGCTGCTGATAATATTTTTGTGTTCACTCTAGTAATATACTGGTTATTTGAAGGTATATATGTGAGGTCTCGATCGCAGAAGTTGACATTTGTTTGAAGCCTAAAGATCCTTTTTTATCTGACGTCAAAAATGTCTACGTTCGTCCCGAAAAAACAGCATTTGCGGGAATTCATGCTTCATTATTACGTTTTAAAGAAAAGTGCAGCTGAAACGTGTCGTATATTGATCAATATTTACGGTAGTCTCGCTCTATCAAATACAACTTGTCGACGCTTCCAAAGTGGCAATTTCGACGTGAGTGATAAAGATCGCGAAGAGGCACCGAAAAGCTTCGAAGATACTCAACTACAACAATTATTGGATGAAGACGCATGTCGAACTCTTGATGATATGTCTAAAGAGTTGGATGTTGACAGATCAACCGTCGGTAAACGTTTGAACCTGATGGTAATGGTCCAAAAACCAGGTAACTGGGTGTCACAACGATTGAAGGAGGGGGATATCGAGAGATGTTTGGTGACGTGTGAGATGCTTCTTGAACGGCAGAAAGGAAAAGGCTTTCTACATCGCATCGTTACTAGCGACAGCCCTACGCGTCGATAATGTTGGAGCCTGCCAGGTGAAACAGGTCCATCGACAGCGAAAAAAAATTTTCATGCTTCAAAGGTTATGTTGTGCATCTGGTGGGATCGGAAGAGAATCATCTATTATGAGCTCCCTAAGGAGACAGATACCTGTAAAATTTCGAAAAAAAAATGTTTGTTTTCATAAAATGTTAATATAATCCTTAAGAATATGTCAAACAATTTTTATAACGCAAATTTAAGTATTTCTTATATTATAGATCGTCAACCGTGATTTTATGATATTACTTTCTATGTGAATTTACATAATTTCGAAAATTTTTCAAAAAAAAATTTTTTTCGAAGTAGTGGGAAAACCCGCCCCAAAATTATTTTTTTTTAAGCATTTTATTACGCGAATTTTTTTTTCCATTTTTTTAATTCATATAGAAATTATGACATTAATAAACAAAAAAAATGTTTGGTTTTTTGTATTCAGGTCACTGACGCTGATGCTACAATGCCCGCCGATTGAGAAGCCCCGCCGCGACCTTCCTGGAAGAATTGAGTGTACATCCGCCATTTTAAATGACTAAAAGAAAAAAAAAATTATATGATTTGAATGTATAACACGTTGACTGCCGCGCCGGCACCCATTGCCCGGCGCATGGCTTTTCAATGGCGTCGCGCCGGGCAATGGGTGCCGGCGCATTGTTTTTGGTGTGGTGGTGATGCACACTTGCGGCGCTGTGTGATAACCAGCAAATTTCGCTCGGCAGTCAACGTGATAAATAAACTGTATGCAAATTTTGAAAAAAATATATTGACTTCTTCATTTTAAATAATTTTAATGAAAATCGGGGAAAATATGGCCGTTTACAGGTATCTGTCCCTTAAACCATCTAAAACCATCACTGGCGATCTTTACCGACTGCAGCTAATGCGTTTGAATCGAGCTCTCGGCGCAAAGCGGCCAGCATGGGACGGTAGACATGACAAACTGATTTTGCTGCATGACAACGCCAGGCCACACCTTGCTAAATCGGTCCAGAAATATTTAGAGGCACTGAATTGGAAAATCTTGCCCCACCCGCCGTATTCCCTTCACATTGCACCTTCGGATTACCATGTGTACCGATCAATGCAGTCAGCTCTTATTGGAGAGCGGTTCACTTCTTACGAGAGCATCGCAAATTGGCTCAATGAATAGACCAACTCAAAAGAACTCGAATTTTGCGTCAGAGGAATCCGTATGCTGCCTGAACGATGGATCAAAGTTGTAGCTTCTAATGGCACATACTTCACATAATATCGTTTATTATTTAATTGTTTAATTATTCCGTAACTTTGGCAAAGAAAGGCGGGAAACTTATTCCCATACCCAATACATTAAAAAGTATGAGAGCTCAGAGTGTGGGAAGGTGCGATATTAAAATTCAAAAACTCTTTGTTAAATAATAGTTCAAAGTCTAAGTGCCTGAATTTAGTGTTTTAATGAACTTCCTCAACCGAATATTTCATTAAAATTTAATAAAACGATAAAAGCTAATTTTAATGGAAATTTAATAATTTCACATAGCATATCGTACAGCGCCTCAATACCTGCTTAGCATAAACAAAGCAATGTTGAGAGTATCGTTAAAATTTCTAAGCAGCTGTTTCGCTTACTGAGCCCAACAACACTACTCGTACAATCGCGGCCACCCCATTGGCTGCATCAGGCGGGTGATGTCATTCTCAAGCTGTTCATGTTTTTTTTTTTGTAATTTATTTTTAATGCCATTTTTTTCTATGTAATTATTTACTACTTAATAAGTTCTTATTTCATTTTCAAGTTGGCTCTACACGCATACTCACATTATTCTCAGCTTTGCTTTTTCCAATATTCATTTGTTTATTTGTTTACTTGTTATTGAAGCTAATTCTGTGCGTGCCCAATACTCGTATCTAAGTGTTTTTGTTTTTGTTTAGTATTAGTAAGTCTCAAGTTTTATTTATTTATTAGTATGAATAACCGCAAATGTTTCGTATTGCTTTCTTGGTGTTGGTGAATTTATTGACGCGTCTAGCGAGCGTAAAAAATACGAAGGTCAAATTGCCGGTTTCAAACGAAACACACACACCAATGCAATTTAATGAAAAGTTACGTTTCAAATTGACATTCTTAGTTGACGCATTACTTGTGGCGACTGTCATTGTTTTTGTGGCTAAGCAACAGCTGCTGTCAAACGCATTTTTCGCCTCAACTGTTTGCCATTAGCTAGTTTAGGCCCCAATGCAAGCTAGCAGTTAGTCTGGCAAACAAAGTTTATTGTGGTGCTTTACTTAAGGGGGTCTTCTGGTCTCGAGACCCTGAAATGAAGGGTTTTTTTGGGGATTGATTGTGACAAATCCTGTGAATATTTAAAAAATTTTTTTTTTATTTTAAAGGTACATGTCTTGGCTTTTAAAAAATGGTTTTGACTTTGAAAAAAATTAACACCCGCGACCTTGAAATGGCGCTGAAGACGTCCACCTCCAAACGAAACAGGTCTCCATTTTGGTCACGGTTTTCCACCTGGGTAATCAGAAAGCAAAAATTAGATATGCGTTGTCTTCAGAGTTGCCCTGGTTAAGTTTTCCCGTGACAGATTTTTTTTTTTAAATTTTTTTCAAAAGTTATGCAACAATTTGCAAAAAAAATTTTTTTTTGCTCATTTTTTGAACTTTAAAAGGTTATAAAAATGGAATGAAAAAAAATTTCAAAAATCGTACACGGGGAAACTTAGCGGTAAGTTTTCCGAACCTTTTAAGACCAAAACCATTGAAATCGGAGTATAACTACTATGAAAAGTGTGACCAAAATGCTTAAAAAACACGATTTTCGGGGAAACGCGTTTAAAGATAAAGTTTATGATAAAACGGCCGGAGGAGGGTACACTTCGGTGCCCAGAAAAATGTGAAAAAATGCGATTTTCAAAAAATCCTTTCTGTGGCATATTCTCGCATACACATGCAACAAAATTATGCAAAAAAAAAAATCGATTTTTTTTTCGCTGGAGACCAGAAGACCCCCTTAACGATGCTCAAAAAAAATTTTTTATTAAAAAAAAAATCTTTTTATTAAAAAAAACAATATTTAAAAAAAAAAATATTTTTAATAATTAAAAAAACAGTATCTCATTTGAATTTATTAAATTTTGCATTAAAATAAGCTTTTATTGATTCATGAATCGTATTATTAAATTTTCATAGAAATATTTTCTTGTGGAAATTTAATAAAATACTAAATTCTGGCACCCGGACTTCGAGAAAATTTCTTTTTTCAAGGCATAGTATTTTTCAAAAATGGTTTCACTGTAAACTAGCAGGTTTCAGTATTCTAAATGACGAAATACTTATACATATGCATGTATATGCCTATGTACATACATATGTGAGTAGATAGCAACACCGTTAAACATTTTTTTAACACGCCAGTGTCAATTTCACCACAAAATCGCTTCATTTGGTGTGAAAAACGTAAACAAATTTTTTATTTTGTATTTGTTTTTCAATAGGTCTGTTCATGTTAAAATTATCCAATAACTTAACTTCCGAGAATTCGCTCTCAAAGAGAAAAATATTAAAAAAGTGCATGAACGCAAAACCAGTAACAATTTGCAAGTTTTACGAACAGCTGATTAAATTATTGGTGGAAAAAATCTCAAAAATTAAAAAAAAATTCAGTTGAGCTACCTCGTATTAAATGAAATAAAAAAATAAATTAATTAAGCAAATAAAATGCAAAATACCGAGCTTAGGCATCATTATGATTTTATTCTGCCTACAATAATTTGATCCATTTCAACATCGCTGTCAGATGAAGCACATTCCTTCGGCAATTGTGTTGTTGTTGCAATCACAGCTTTCCTTGTAGCAACGGTGGCTGTAGGCTGTGGTTCAGAGGTGCGGTAATGTCCAAATTATTTTGGCCGATTCCTATTTAATATATCGCTCATTTACTTCAATAGTGTCATAACTCAAAAAACAAAATTATTCAGGAGAGCAATTTATAGATTTCAGCTTTCTTTTGTGGGTTAAATAAAAGCTAAAGTCGCAGATTTTCTATGCAAACTAGTGATATGTCATATGTAGTATACATTATAGAAGAAAATTCGACCGAAATAAGCGATTTGCTACTTTTTCTTGAACAAAAACTTTTCTGCTTTGAATTATGTCATTCTTTCTGAAAAAATATAGAAATTTCTCCGTCATAAAGTAAATGTGTCATTATTGTTGAGAAATAAAATGCAATATTTTTACATTTAGACATTTTATTTTCGAAGTTTTTTAACTAAAACATAAATTCAAAAGAAAAATTCATAGCATTAGAAAATATTTTTATATGAACGAACTAAAACAAAAATTAAATACAAAAATGCATAGCATTAAAACATATTTTTATATGAACTTCATTTTGGTATGGTAAATGGTAAAATGGTACTAATAATAAGTACAGGAAAATACAGGGAAAATTTAATCACAAATTGCTATAAAATTCTTGATAAAAACGTGGAATCAAGTTCTTTTTAATTAATTCGTTGATATCTTCTCTTTTATTATTAGGAATTCCGATTTTGGAGTAGTAGGCTTTTTGTAAATCAATCGATGTGCTATATTTCTTCTTCGATTTGATTATAGTGGCTTCTCTGAACTTCTCCTCAGCGTATGATGTTTTGAAAAGCACAGAGTTGGGTAACTCTCGTTGAACCTTCAAGATTTTCACTTCAGAGAGTTTAATTTCTCCCATATTCAATGCACCCATGTCATTAAAGAGTAATTTGATGTCAAAGAAGTCTCCATAAGAAATTTCTTGCACTAAGAATGGGTGGCCTGTTTTCTTTGCTGATCGAATTATAGTAGTGAATGAGTCAGTGGTGTATACTGGACGACTTTTAAGGATTCGTTTAGTTGCTCTCTCAATAAGGGAATGTGCTGAGTCACCTTCGTTTTGGGTATGGCCTTCGATGAGGTACTTGTGGGTGATGGACTTTATACCCAAGTAGCGAACGGTGTATAAATACAAGGCAACCATGAACTTGTTTTTCTGACTTTTTATGACTTCAAATAAACTTTATAAATTTTATTTTAGATATTACTAGCAAACCCGCAAACTCCGTTTCGCCACCAGATGGCTTCGTTTTTTGTAACATTTCGTTTAGGGATTAAAAGATGAAATAAAATTATTTTTTTTTTGTTTTATATTTGAATAGGAAAAATTATATTTCATTTATCCGTTTCATTGAAGTGCTTTTTTGTGTATTTTTTGTTCTTTGCTATGACGTTAACACAAACAAAGCGGATGGTTTCCCAATTCGTCAACACGCAACGTATAGCTGCCCATGTGAAAAGACTGATTTTCTAAATTTATCCCGCAAACACTAAGCGATTGGCTTTGCGACTTGTTAATTGTCATTGCGAACACAAGGCGAACCGGAAATTGCAATCGTTTAAATTCAAACGGCAGATCAGTCGGAATCATTGGTATTCGAGAAATACATACATAAATTTTCACCTGCGTAATTGCGTTAATAATGGTTGCCTCAATCAAATTCGGTATAAGTCTTTTTACCGCAAGTTGAGTACCGTTCCAAAGTCGCGGTGGATTTAAATAACGCAATTTGGTAATTCCAGAGGGTTCAAAAACTCCATTGGATAATTTACTACATCATGGGGATTTGTTATGGAATCAACGAATTTGTATGTCACCAAATCGCCTTCGAATGGTGAATGGTGAAATTCAGTGCGTATACATCATTATTCTTTGCGGCGAGAATCGCTCGTTGACTTAACCAAGCATAATTCTGATAACTTTCACTAATGTTTGGGAAAATATTTTCACTAAGAGATCAATGAGAGTGTAATTAATCCAGCTGTCGCATCATCTGGGACCTTTCCATTTCCAACAGCTAACAATTATTTGGAAAATTGTGGAGCACTTTGTTCATTTTGAAGTTGATCTCGCATATTAGTGATTAGCGATAATGTTTTTACGTTATTCCACAAAGTTGATGCCTTCAGGCAAGCACCCAATTAATCTGCAGGCGTTCCACGGGGAATTACTGGCAACGTCTGCCTGAAATCGTCTGCCAACAATATGATCAAGCCGCCAAAGGAGTTGTTATTTCGCCAAAGGTCCTTCAGTATGAAGTTAGGTGCTTCAAGTGATTTCTGCAATGCAAACGCTAGGATGCAAGCAGTAATCAGTGTTGCAATCATATCGAAACGCTGCTCGATTCAAATCAGCACTTGATAATTCTCTTCTTGTGCGTCGAAAATAATCTACTTGTCGATCTCTGTTATTCGCTCGACGATTTCGCATTGCTAACCGAGCCATTTCACGGGCTGCCTCGCTTTGCTCTTGTGATTGAGAAGAATGAAGTCGAGCCATACTAACGCGGCGCTCTTCACGGGCAATTGCTTGTGCTTCTTCAGTCGTTTCATTCGCAATGTTTCGTATCCTTCTTGCATTACGGCTTTGCCGGGAAAGATTCGATCGTCTTGATCGCGGCATTGTTATACCACATTTTATACGGAAACGCGTTCGAATGGGATAAAAAGTATCCTATGTCCGTCTCCTGGTTCTAAGCTACCTCACCACCAATTTTCAGCCAAATCGGTTCAGCCGTTCTCGAGTTATAAATAGTGTAACTAACATCACTTTCTTTTATATAATATATGAAAAAAGAACGAATAAAATTGGCCTCGTATCGGCCCAAAAAAATGCGTACAAACGAACATCATTTCATTTTTATATATATAGATATAGATTTATATAAGAAAAAGTCTTTTCTAATAGGGGTTGCCCATCGGCAGGCAATGGCAAACCTCCGACTGCATTTCTGCCATGGAAAAGCCGTTCTGAGTCGACTTGAACCTATAGGTCCCTCCATTTGTGGAACAACATAAAGACGTACACCACAAATAGGAGGAGGAGCTCGGCCAAACATCCAAAAAGGGTGTACGCGCCAATTATATATATATATACGGCGGCGGACGCCCTAGCTGGATGGATTGGTGCGTGACTATTATTTGAAATACCCAGGTTCTAGTCTCCGGATATGAAACATTAAATGCTATAAAAGTTATGTGACAAACCTCCGAGTGCATTACTGCCTTGGAAAAGCTCCTCCTAATAAAACTATCTGCAGCTCGGAATCGACTCAAACCTTTTGGGCAATCCATTTATGGAAAAACAGCAAGAAGCACACCACAAATAGGCGGAGGAGCTCCCCTAAACACCCAATAAAGGGATTATTTTCTTGATTAAAAAGTCCATGCGTTGGAGTTTGAACTACGCAATTTCGAAATACTACGTATTCGAGTGTGCCATTTGAACTCACATTTTACGCAATGCCAATGCACGGACTTACAAGTAAATACTATATATCGTGCGGTAATGAGCTCAGCCAACCAACAATTACACAAAATGCCATTTTTCAGTTCGACTTTGCTGAGTTGTAATTGTGCTTGTATGTGTGTGTCATGCAAATACACTGAACTAATTAGCAATGCAAATTTTCTGTTGTACCATAAAAAACGTTCGCCGACTTGTTGAAGAACACTAACATAAAACAAAGAAAACACTCACACACACATATACAAAAGTAATGCACTTCATTAATTACAACATTTAGCTATTAACTAAAGATAACTAAAGATAAACTTATATATTCAGCACTGCACAAGACTTGTCAACTAAACTCTTTGATGTCTAACTGAGGCGTTGACTAGGAATAAATAAACATTAGGTCATTTGTTGTACTACGTACTGTAGTATTGGTCTATTACTCTTCCAAGTGCCCTTTTACCAGTTTCCTTTGCCCATTACTTTGTTCGCTTAAAGCAAACAAATATTTCTTATTAAGAAGCTTGTAATTCTACACTCAAAAGCGTGGTGTGTATGTCGGCCGCTTATCCAATGCCATACCGGAAAGATGTACACACAAACAATAGTGGAAGATATGCCCTCGCTTGTGTAGGTTTACAAATGTACATAAATACTAAGAACTTATAAATTGATATGGAAGGTGAATTCCTATTTGTGTCCACATTTATGGGAAATAACAAGTTTTTTAAGGTATTGACAAAGTAGAGGAAGTCAAACAGTTAAGCGTCTAACGAAAAACTCCGTAACACAAAGTGTTAATTTTTTTTACCTAAAAATCTATTGAAAAGCGTGAAGAGAAAACAAAAAAAAAAATAAAGTATTTCAAGAATGAAGAGAAATGACTCTTTTTGTTTTGCTTTAACCCAATGATACTACCCTTTTCCCACCCAACCGACACGAAAGTCGAAGTTCGCCAGATTCTTGGATCATCTTTAACATATTTTGCTGCTGGGCTAGAAAAGTGCGAGAGTTTGTTAAGCGTTGAGGTGTAAAACTGTTCAGACACCGAAAAAATTCGTATTCAGCTGCATAAAGACTTAAAGAGAGAGAAACTTTGGAAGCATCTACAAGAGACATTGGTTAACCCTTTCGCGATATTGTTGCCACTCTCTTGTAAAAAATATCAACTTTTTTGTTACATATTTTCAAAAATTGAAGTTTAATGGTTAAACAGAAATAAAATAAATAATAACCGCCCATTATATATCGGTAATAAAGGGTGTTTTTTTTTAGAGGTTAGGTTTTCAAGTTGGCACTACTTTTTTCGTAGATGATATTTTTGACAGCTGTCACTTGATTTATGCTCAATTTGGTTTGCCATTTCATAACGAATAGACTTACACCTGAATAACGTTTGCAAATCGTGCAAATTTATTACGAAAATAATGGTTCGGTTCGCGCGACGCATCGAAGAAAATTTTGTTCAGCGATGAAGCTCACTTTTGGTTGAATGGGTATGTCAATAAGCAAAATTGTCGCATTTGGAGTGAACATAATCCACAAGCCATTGCTGAGACGCCGTTACATCCTCAAAAAGTCACTGTTTGGTGTGATCTATGGGCAGAGGGAATCATTGGTCCATATTTCTTTAAAAATGAAGCCGGCCATAATGTTGCAGTCAATGGAGAGCGCTATAGAGCCATGATTAATGACTTTTTCGTGCCTGAATTGGACGATGTTGATGTGGACGACCTTTGGTTCCAACAAGACGGCGCTATATGCCATACAGCCAACGCAACAATCGATTTATTGAAGGAAACTTTTGGTGAGCGCATTATCTCGCGCCGTGGACCTGTGGCGTGGCCTCCAAGATCGTGCGATATAACACCGCTGGACTATTTCTTGTGGGGCTATGTGAAGTCGCTTGTCTACGCAGATAAGCCCGAGACGATTGACATCTTGGAAGAGAATATTCGGCGCGTTATTGCTGACATACGGCCCCAATTGCTGCAAAAAGTGGTCGAAAATTGGGCCTCTCGGCCACTTGCCCGAAATCATTTTTAAAACATAATGGCAAACCCTTATCTTTATAATAAAGCTAAATTCTTGGCCATAACATTAAATTATATACGTTTTATTTCATCTTGAAAACCTAACCTCTAAAAAAAAAACACCCTTTACAACATTTTTAAACAAAGCCTTCTGGCATATAGCACTTCACTCTGAAATTTGTATTTTGCATTTTTAGACTTTTGAGGCATTTTGGGCAAATGTTTTCAACAATTTTTGAATAAAGTATATAGAAAAATGTTCAACCTGTCATTTGGCATATAAATATTTTTTTGCTCGCAGCTTTAAAAGCTGTGCTAATTTTTAAAACTAAGCTTGTTGCCATATGGCGTAAGGTGTTAACTTGCATTAGATTGCAGAAGAAGTTTATTTGCGATTGAAACCAATACAAAACATTTGTTGCCATATGGCAACATTAAAAAAAAGCACTTAACAAAAAAAATAAAAAAAAAATTTATTTGTATTGTTATTGGTCCTAAAATAAATCTCAGACAAAAATTTGGATTTTTTGGATGGCGCAATAAAAAGATGTAGCGAAAGGGTTAACAGACAGAAAAGAAAGTTTGACTGCCTATCGTGCGACTTATTTAATCTGATGGTGGAAAGATTTGGTCGAACTTCGGAACCAAATCCCTCAGATACCATTTTTTTTTATAAGAGTGTACGATTACCACTGATACAGCACTAGTTTTGAATATCACAGAGGATAGAACGATCAGATGTAAGAGCTCTACATGGACAGTTTAGTACCAATGTAGTCTATGGAAGTTCTTTTGGAGCTAACTCCGCTTCACATACTTATCCAGCAGCAAATTAAGAGGGATATACTGAGAATAATCTAACAAACCAGTACTTAGAACACGTAAAACAATGTGTAAAAAAACATTGTACAAATTTCCAGAACGGTACTTAGTAACACAAAAAAAAAAAACAAAAATCAGCAGGCGTCTGTTTCTTACGATCACCTGCCCAAAGGCAACGATTTCCATTTCCTCTGTGAATGCCCTTCCTTATGGAAGGAGAGAATGTCAACCCCGGGCAAACCACTTTTCGAGAGCTTCGAACAACTGTCTGGCTTAGACGTCAATATCCTAATAAGGTTCTTAAATCACACAGACTGGATATAGTCTTGCCGTAAATAACCATAAAACAAGCTGGTAGCGAGGATGGCAACAAAATGGTACGGAAGGGCTAGTTGGTTTCTGGACGAGTCACCTGATAACCTAGTACGAATTCGATCAGTAGCTGAAGATGGTGTCAGGGTTGCTATCTGGAGAGAGGTAAAAACACTATGAAATTAAGGAAACTGGGAAAACAGATTTTTCCTCTTTTTGTCAGAAATATATTCAAGAGAAATATGCGCAGGAATCGATACAAGCGCAACCACCGTGACAGAAACATTGCAATATTGTCAGTGTACCAATAGACTCTTCAGCTTCCAATATTTACCCACATAACTGCTAAACTGGGATGCTTTGGTAAGCTAAACAAACTTCCCAAGAGAAATCAAGTTTAGATGCTCTGGTTATCGGGTTTCATTGGCATTGAATGATATCAAATTGCTGAGAAATTCGAGAAGAAGGGAGAATCAACTCACCTTATAGGTTTACAGCCCTTCTATGTCATAGGCAAGGGACAAAGAAAGAAGCTAATAGAGAACTATACTAGAATAACTCACCAGGTTTGAGGTACTGCAGACCACTTTTAGGATCCTATAACTGAAAAATCTTTAAGGATTGCATGAGCTTATCTAAGAACAACCTAACGGGTGGCAGGCTCAGCTCTCACTTTTTTTTAAATTGGGAAATTATGCGTCTGCTATCGCCAAATTCTGCAGAGTGTTGCACAAAACTGCAATGTCCTGACCAGGGCTAAGGGTCGAGCCAAGATGCGCTGAGAGATTCAGTAACTCCTAGAACACTCAGGCTAAGAAGCCCATTGTATTTAAAGTTTTGGAAATTGAAAGGGTAGATAGTCATGGAGGAAAGGAGGAAAGTAACAGAAGGAAAAAGATAGGATATAATAGAAGAATAGAATAGAGAAAAGAGAGTAGAATAGAAGCTAAGGTCTGTAATAAAATTTCTCTCGAAAGCCAGCTTAACGGACATTCTCCAAATCCTTGAAGGGCATTCAACAGATCTTAAAGTCGTAGTGTTCTATGTAGTATTAAAAAGAAGAGTTCGTAAATGGTTTCTGCCGCTTAAATTCGGAAGTCTATTTCATCAATCGATCTGTTAGCAGTCAAATTTTTAAGTGAAAAAACCTGTAAGTTTTCATAAAACAATCTATGTGAATCAAAAGGAAAATTCTATTTGAACCATTACATCTACACCTGCATTGAAAAATATTGTTTTCGTATAAAAGTTGAGAAAAAAATAGTAAATAGTTAATTTACCATTTCTATGCAATTTTTCACCGCATTGATATATACCTCCACGTCTACTAAGAGTTGTTGCCACTAGCAATTTATTTCCCCGTCCTGTTCGTACATGAAAAACACAAATTTTCCCCCATTTGACTAATTTGATTTGTTCGCGATGTAGGCGTTCTAACGGCGCATGCTCAGGACCTAGTGCCACAATGTATTTTACCTCGCGTTGTCGGGCATTGCTTGTGCGGACACTGCTCATATTCCAGCAACTGTTAGAATATGGCATGCAAGTCTAAATGTTAGAATTAATTTAGCATGACAGACGGATGGCGGCGGGCTTGGTGCTTAAGGGGTTAGGGGTAGTCAGAGGCCCGAAAAAATGATGATTTTCACGAATTTTTTTTTGGTACTTAATTAATTTATTTAACAAAAATAAAATCATAGCATAAAAACATCATGTTTTAACTTGACTTCACCAAAATTTCAAAAAAAAAAATTAATAATTGCAAAAGTTATCGCTGTTTGTGTGAAGCCCATTTCTCCAGAAGTCCCTTGCGGTGAACATCACAAGTCCTTGCAGATTCATCTAAAACCAATCGGACAAGAAAAATTAGTTTTATTAATAGATAATCTTGTGCCTGATCGAAGCTTTTTTTTTCCAAAATGAACAAAATGGCGGCCTCAGAAAATTTTTTCCAGATTTTAGAGCAAAAAACCAACAGTTAATTGTTAAAAAAAAATCGAAATTTTTGAAAAAAAAAAATCCTTCGATCAGGCACAAGTTTTTTATGTTTTTCAAAAGCTGTATAAATTTTATTGAAATCTACGTAGCGGTTTTTAAGTTACAGTGTTCACCAGTTTGAAAAACATAGTTTTGAGAAAAACGCATTTAAAGTTTTGCTATCGGCTCCGGAGCGGCCGAGCGCCCTTTGTTAATTGTTGAATAACTTGAAAAGTATTTGTCGGATTCACTTCAAATTTTTACACAATATTTTTAAAACATTATACTTTAAGAAAATGCAAAAAAAAAAAATCAATTTTTTGAAAATTCTGACTACCCCTAACCCCTTAAGGCAAAGAGAAACCAGTAGTTTATTTGCGCTATGAGTAAATATGTACGCACATCTACCATAGACGAACAAACAATCACAGATGTGTACATATGAGTATGGCAGACACAACTCAAAAAATGGGGCATAAACAATTTTTGTCTTTTTTTTATAAATACAAACAGCGGCCTTGTTAAATGAAAATTTGATAAATAAGCGTCTGTATGTATGGCGATTGGAGGGTTTAAGCATGAGAGTAGTGACAATTCGCATTTTCAGCAAAATTTTCACAAATACCCGCATAAGGAAATATTATCGCCACAATAAAACCCATTTTCGAGTTCTGACGGTCGTATCTCAAGGACCTGCAAAAAATTCTGCAGAAATCATTTTTCCGCAAATAACTACGAATCATGTTTTCATCGATACGTTTTCGTGACAATTCAATTGTTTGTTCTTATCCTCGCTATGTGCCTGATCCTTGTAATATTTTTACAATCTTCGCCCTATGAATATTCGAGAGGTTTGAACAGAAATTTACTTGAAGATATTCTTTTCCAACCGAGGGACAGCAGGTGCAAGAAAAACATGATCCTATTGCCAGCGTTGATCTTTTATGCCTGCGAACTATAAATGATAATACAAAACAGAAATATTATTGCAATGAATTTTTTTTAATATTATAATCTAGTAGATAATTTCAATAATTTAAGTTTTTATTATAATGCGGTAGATAATTTCATGGCATTTATTTTTTGAATATGATATCCAGCATATGCCCGTCGCGGGTAGGAGTTACATGGTCCATTCGATAAGTCCAATTTTTGGAAGTGCTGTTCTGGCGTTTCAGCACAATTCATGATGATTTGCTAAACCTTCTTCTTGATTGGCGCGATAACCGCTTACGTGATTTTAGCCGAGTTTAACAAAGCGCGCCAGTCGTTCCTTTCTCGTGTTAACCGACGTCAGTTGGACACATCAAGTGAAGTCAAGTCTTTCTCCCTCAGATCTTTCCAACGCAGAGAGGGCTTCCTCTTCCTATGACAATGTGACCCAGCCAACGAAGCCGCTGGATCTTTATTCGCTGCACTATGTCTATGGCGGCCGCCGTAGCTAAATGGGTTGGTGCGTGACTAGCATTCGGAATTCACAGAGAGAACGTACGTTCGAGCCTCGGTGAAACACCAAAATTAAGAAAAAGTTTTTTCTAATACAGTCGCCCCTCAGCAGGCAATGGCGAACCTCCGAGTGTATTTCTGCCATGAAAAAGCTCCTCATAAAAAAAATATCTGCCGTTCGGAGTCGGTTTGAAACTGTAGGTCCCTCCATTTGTGGAACAACATCAAGACGCACACCACAAGCAGGAGGAGGAGCTCGGCCAAACGCCCAAACAAGGTATACGCGCCAATTATATACAATATATAAAACACATACAGCTCATTGTTCCATCACCTACGATTTTCGCCGTCGCCAACGTGCAAAAGTTAAAAAATCTTCCGCAGAATCTTTCTCTTGAACACTCCAAGTGACGTCTCATCGCATGTTGCCATTGACGAGAGTTTTATAGTCTTAATTTTGTTCATCGAGAGAAGTCTTTACTACTCAATTGCCTACTTAGTCCAAAGTAGCACTTGTTCTTCAAACCTTACTGAACAGAAATGTCAACACAGTTTGCCATTCTCAACTGTTAAATCATAGTTAGCGATATCGAAAATTTCCATGCCGAATAAATGAAGCACATAGTATAAAATTCATAGCAAGATTAAGTTAGGCTGTACCTTAGCCGTGAACCGTTGGCCACAAAGGTCACAAACTCCAGTGCGGAGTTTAGAAAAGATTTTCCCATCCCCACTCCTGCATATCGTGTTTATTTATGTAATTGTTTCGTTTACATAAAATCACCGGCTACAGCTCTAAAACGGAACCATCACTACTTCAGCCAAAAACAAGCTGTTGAATCACTTGTAGTACCACTTGTCTAAAAAAATTTAATATGTCACAAATAATTGTTGTCAAAAGATCAGCATCACTCTTGAAACAGCTTATAGTATAGATGTGTGACAGAAGCTCCACAGTTTATCTTTTTTCCATGTAGCTAGTAGAGCTTATCAAAAAATCCGGGCGAATAGATAACTCCCAAAAATAATACGTGGACAAATTTGGGACTTTTTTCCATTATTTTTGTTTTTCTTTTGCATTGGAAAAGTTGCTTCATCACTGAAGAATCACCATCGATTGATTCGTGGTGGCAGTGATTGTTGTGTTGTTGTTGTAGCAGTACCTTTGCCCTGTCAGTGTAGTGTAATCACCGGTCGTCTTCGTCTAGCTCATCTAATGGTAGGCCCAGGAAACTAACTGTTTCGACGGGTTGGGTCCAGAGGGAGAGAGGTGTAAAATGAGTGGGTTTGATGGGGCATGTGAAAAGGTAGTTAGCGTCGTGCGGGGTGCCTTCACATGCCGGTCATATGTTTAGTATATCGGGGTCGATAGGTAGGAGTTTAAGCTGCTACAGTATCCAGAACGTAATTGTGCCAAGGCTACGCGGGACTCTCGGGGAAGTTGGAGCTCTTCGTCTGCAATTGGTGGTGGTTGGACTCCGATAACGGCATTCGGAGGTCGGGAGCTTAAGAAGGTGGTAAGGGTCTCCCGTTGAATGTCATTTATGGCCTGTCTGTACACTGTCCGATCTTGGAGTAGTCTGTCTGTTTTGTCTAGGATCTCGTCCACGTAATATAGGAAATGCCTCCTGATGTGCCTGGGAGGTGGCTCAGGCTCAAGCAGGTGTCTGCATGGATGAGGCCTACGGTGACACCCTAGCAGAAACTGCTTGCTGAGCAGTTTGTTACGCTCCTTCACAGGTAGCATATGAGCCTCGTTATGCAGGTGTTGTATGGGGGACATCAGAAGACATCCTGTCGCGGTCCTTATTGCAGTGTTTTGGCAGGTCTAGAGCTTCGTCCACTGCGTATCACTGGTTCCAGGCGACCAGACAGGCGCAGCATAGTTAAGAACCGGTCGGCCTATTGCCTTGAAAGTCGACAGCAACATTTCTTTGTTTTTGCCCCAAGTGCTGCCGGCAAGCGACTTGAGGACCTTGTTGCGATTCTGTACTTTCGTTGCAATAGCGGTTGTATGCGCTGAGAAGGAGAGCAAGCTGTCAAAGGTGACTCCCAATACTCTGGGGTTGTTAACCGTTGGTATTGGGGTATCATCGACGTGTACCTGAAGTTGCAGCTTGACCTCCTTTGTCCAGGTGGTGAAAAGGGTCACCGTGGATTTAGTGGGAGGAAATTGTAGGTTTCTCGCAGTGAAGAAGCGAGAAAGGCGGGCGAGGTAGTCGTTTACTTTGGTGCATAGGTCATCAATGTCATTGCCCGACGCCATTATCGTACAGTCGTCGGCGTATGAGACCAGGGAGACTCCCTCTGGTGGCTGGGGGAGTTTCGAAATACAGAAATTAAAAAGCAAGGGTGAAAGGACACCACCCTGCGGTACTCCTTGCTTTATTTTTCTCTATTTAGACGTTTGGTCTCGAAATATCACCGACGATTGACGACTGTAAAATGTCATCTAGTAGCGTGGCGTGGCTGACTGTGTCGAAAGCCTTTTGTAAATCCAACGCTACTAGGACAGTCCTCTCGCAGGGGCGGTTTTGGTTTAGTCCGCGGTTTACCTGGGTGTTAACGACGGTGAGTGCCGTGGTGGTGCTGTGCACTCTTCGGAAACCATGCTGGTGTGGGGCTGGGGTAAGATGTTCTGTAAAGAGTGGGAGTAGAAGGGCTTCAAGAGTCTTCACTACTGGGGAAGGGAGAGTTATCGGACGATAAGACTCCCCTTGGTTGGCGGGTTTCCCTGGCTTCAGTAGAGGGACCACTCTCCCATTGGCCCTTGTAAGCTCTACGCAGTTTTTTCAGCAAAGCTCGCCGTAGAATGCATCTCGAAGGCTATCGGCATAGTCGCTCGGACTAAAACTGGTGATAATTCTCCGTAGTACCGTTTCTTTAAACTCACTAAGTTGCTCATAACCACACGCAGTTGTTGTTATTAAATATCATTCACATTTTTACCTATAATTTTACGCCTATTCGTCGCTTGCTTATTTCACACTTTATTAGGCGACTGCTATACTTACAACTTTTACTACATATATTCCGCTTGCACTACTCACAATTTGCAATGCAAATATGGGATGTGTAGTATCTTAAGGGGTAACACCACTGTAGAAATTTCGAAAAATTGATTTTTTTTTATAAGCTTAAAAAATTCTTTGAACCTTTTAAAATACAGAACAAAAAGTTTTATACGTTACCGAAGTCTATTTCATAAATATTTTAAGCTTTTAACCAAGCGTTAGTGACTGCTACCTAACGACTTCTCCAAATTTCCAAACTTTAAACGCGTTTTTCTCAAAACACGTTTTCTGAAATTGGCACGCAGCATAACTCAAACAATTTTAAATATTTTTAATCAGGTTTTTCACTACGTCTGTATAATAACCTTCTTAAGAGAAGAGCGTAGGGGATTTTCGATAGATTAATTTAAACGATTGTTATAATTATTTAAGTGCCGTTTTTTTAGTCCAAAATAGAGTTTTTTCCTTCAAATGCTTGCTAATTCCACAAAAATAAATATTTTTTAAATCCCCTACGTGTTTCTCTAGATATTCTTATCTAGATTAAGAAAAAAAAATTTTCTTTGTTCCAGATTAAAATTTGCACCCTCTGTGCTGCGTGCCGCGGAGCTCCTTCAAGAGAAACCACATTACAAAAATGTCTCCAATGCCGCCATTTTGTAAAATTTTTCGATCAAACTTTGTAGTTTTGTATTTTAGTATATAAGTAATAACTTCCCAAATCAGAGTGATTGTTTCCCCTTTCCTTCTATACAAAAAAATTCTTTAAAAATCGTGTTTATTTTACGCGTGTACAGTGGTGTTACCCCTTAAATCATTTTCATAACTTTGTAAGCGTAAATTATTGCGCGTTTTTTTCTTTTTATTTCATTTTTTTTATTACAACTGCAACTTTCGTTTCTTTTCCTTCTTGCGTTATATGCTTTCCTTCATGGCGAAGTCAGCTGTTTGCTGGTTGTTAGTGATGTGCGATAGTTCGTAAAAACAAAGTTGCCATATAAGCAGTGAGCTCAATTGAAGACAACAGCATTAATATGTCTTACTTAATAAAATGATTGCATACGAAGCTCATTTCCGGTTATAAGATTTCTTAAAAATGCAATAGTAATAAAAACATATTTGCAATACAGGAAGAGGTACACCCACAACAAACAGAGTCTACCTACAATAAAGTGTCCAACAAAGAGACGTGAATTCAGTTAGTATTTTATGAAGCCTGCTTCAGACTGCAACAAAAAAGCATAGCTGGCTTTATTAATTTACTTTTAAATTGCTTCTATCTTTTTCTTATTGTATATTTTTCCAGCGTGTAGGTGCTGTCATTTCGCTTAAATTACATGCATTAGACTACCAAGCAACAAGCTTTGAGCATGTAAAGCAACGCATTGCAACACTGGTTTAGGACGCTGCTACATATTTACAGCCAAATGTCATTTGTGTATTGCTGCCAGTTTGGGTAGTGTTGGTAGTGGTGTTGGGTAATTACGCGCCTCGTAAATTGCTAGCTAGCATGCGAATTTATTTATTGTCTGCAGCAATATTTATAATGGATTTTTCTATATATTACAATCCTGTCTAGCACCAGCATTAACAAGAATATGAGTATACAGGGTGGTCTACCTAGCATTTGGGATTTAAAATATCGATATTTTGTTTTATTTTTACTTTATCAACTAAACTTGTCAAACATTTAGTTGTGGGTAAGACTCCGTCAGAAAATATGAGATTTGCAAGTGGTCTTTCGATTTCTTTGAAACTTTGGGAAATATTAGTTCTAGGTAAGATACATTCGAGCCTAAAAGGATTTTGAAAAATTTTCAAAATTGAGTCATCTACGCCATGTTGAAAATCGGGACCGTGTTTTTTTTCAAAAATCAATATTTCTTGAACCGTTGGATGGATTTCAATGCAATTTACAGACAATATAGAAACAAATAAGTAGTTTAAATTAGTATTATGTTAAAAAAAAAAATTCGAAATTTTGACCAAAAAAAAGTCAAAAAAATTTTTTGAATCAATTTTTAGTTGATTTGGCCAGTTTTTTAGATTTTCTGTTATACACGTAACGATTCCTTATGGTTTAACCTTTATTTTGAAAAAAAAAAATTTATGGTGTTTATAATAGTTCTTGAGATATTACGATTTTAGTGGAAGCGCGCACGGTTCGCGCTGCGTTATGTGTTCCTGTATGAAGTGACTGGAGCAGACTGCTGCAGGTCTGTGCGCGTTTTTCTACTCCCGCGCTGCGTAACCGCGAACTTCACGGTGCGCACTTCCACTAAAATCGCTTCCTTCAAAATCCTTTTAGGCTCGAATGTATTTTACCTAGAACTAATATTTCCCAAAGTTTCAAAGAAATCGAAAGACCACTTGCAAATCTCATATTTTCTGACGGAGTCTTACCCTTGTGTGTTAAAATTTTTATATATGGTTGGACATTTACGAAATAGGCAAAATAGGTCACTTTGCACGTGAACAAAGTTTAGCAAAAAATTACAAAAATTAGGCGCCCTTAAGTATACGAGTATAAGTAAATGCAATACAAGTAAGTAAAAATGCACTATAAGTAACCACGAGCTGCAAATTTCAACCGATAGCAAATTTAATAAAGCTGAGAAAGTGGAGGTGGCTTGGGCACACGCTTCGCAAGAACGCAAATGAAATTTGTCGTCAAGCATTGGATTGGAACACGAAAGGTGCTCGCGAGATTGGTCGTCCAAACGGACAACGGCGGACAACGGTTCCGAAAGAAGTCGAAGCATCAGAAAATCGAACGAAATTAAGCTTCTTGCAAAAAACAGCACCAGATGGAGGTGTTTTATTGATGCCCTTTGCTCCGATGAGAGAAGCAGAAGCCGATGATGATGAAGTATAAATGTTAAGCCAATTATTTAGAGACAATAAAAAGTTGAGACATGAAATTGAATCTACTATCGGTGAGGTGAGTCCTAAAACTTTTGAAAACGTACTGAACAATTTTGTTGACAGAATGGTAAAGTCATCTAAATGAAATAGTTTGACTTTGTTAAAGGGGTTTACCGTTCGATGATCACTTTTTTGGCGTTTTTGTTTTCGCTGCAGTGTCACGCCTTTTCTTCCATACAAAATATATCAAGGTGTATTCATTAAAGATGGTGGCACTAGATCAATAACAATGTTTTGTACGTTTGACTATCAAAGCAAAATATTGGCAAACTAGAAAATGAAGAATGAATCCGCCTTGTTTTATTTGTGCTGACAGCTACATGGACACGGCGAAAGCAAAAAAACCAATCAGTTGATTTACTGATGCCACCCAAGGCGAATAGAGTATCCCAAGTGGCGCCATTAAAAAATAGTTACTCTATTTTTCACGATTATGACAAGTCTGACGTCAGGCCAGTTGGCAATACAATAAATAAAATTTAAAAATTCTGGTTAAAAAGTTGAAAGTTTTGATGAAATTTTGAAAAGTTTGAAAGTCTTGTATATAGTGTGAAGTTTCGCGTTAGTTGCCTCGTATTTGTTGTTTTGTGAACTATATTAAAAATAAAAAAAATAGTTGTGTGTTTATAAGTTTAAACAATGTTTTAAATGAGAAGAAACCATAAAGGTACGAATTAATTCTCTATTATTAGAACAAATAGATGCAATATATGAAAAAAAAGAAAAATCCTATAACCCATAACACGGGATAACTGCTTCTATGGCATTGTATACTCTTTCCAACAAAATAAAATATTTATTGAAAAATATTCATGCTTTTTTTATATTTAGTCAAATTAAACTATGTACATACATACATTCAAAATGCTTTATGTCCACCCTGTACACCAACATGTGTATGGTAGATGCAAGCATACTTCATCGTTTCATTTCATTTTGATTAATTTAAATATGAATAAAATTCAGTTCTCGCATGTTCCCTACATTTATTATTATTTTACTTATCTAACAGTAATATTGGCAGTTTATCGACTGCACTAATAAGATTAGGTACAGCTGCAGGCAAAATAATAATAGCGGGTTCAGTGATAAAATAAAACTGAACTAATCGTTTTTGTAGGATTTTATTTTGTAGTAATTTAATTAATGTAGTAATAATAATTTTTTAATGAAATTTTGAAATTTATCTTTACTGAACAACACAGTGAGCACTCAGCTTAGTGTAAGGCGAATCTATTACATTTGGTATCGGTAAATCAGCTGATTTTTTTTTCTTTCGCGGTGTTCATGTGGCTGCAAGCACAGAATGAAACAAGGCGAATTCATTCTTTGTTTACTGCTTTACCAATACTTTGCTTTGACAATCAAATATACAAAACATTGTTGTCGGTCTAGTGTCACCACCTTTAATGAATGCGCTTTGGCTCAGTATAACGAACTTTCGCAAATTTCAATTTAAGATTACAATGAAAAAATTTCGAAAATGACTTAAACTGAACTACGAACGGCTGTGGCGGTAGATGAGTTGGTTTATTCTGCGTTCGAAGCCTAGTTTGGAGATGAAACCTTACTTACTTACTTAGGTGGCCATAACAACCCGTTACCGAGTTACGGCCGACCTAACTAGCTCTCTCCATGAGCCTCTGCTCCGCGCGCGCCTTCTCCAATTCTGTACACCAAGCGAGCATAGGGTTTCCTCCACTTGGTATTTCCACCGGAGCAATGGTCTACCTCTGCGTCGGCTCCCTTGGACTTCGCCCTCGAACACCTTCTTTGCTGGAGCTTCTTCATCCATACGCACGACATGCCCTAGCCAACGCAGGCGTTGGATGGGGATGCGTTGAACTTCGTCAATGTCGGCGTAGAGCTCATACAGCTCGTGGTTCATTCTTGAACGGTAGTCTTCGCCAACGCGCACAGGACCGAAGATCTTACGAAGAACTTTTCTCTCGAACACCCCAATAGCGGCTGCATCGCTTTGTGACACTACTCATGCCTCTGCGCCATAAAGCAACACGGGTATGATGAGCGTCTTGTAAAGTGTCAGTTTGGTCATGCGAGAGAGGGCTCGACACTCAACTACTTGGAGATGAAACCTCAAATGATAAAAAAAAGTTTAACAGCGGTTTCTTCTTATGAGGTATTGCATTTCTATCATGAAAAATCTTCGCTTATGAATCCATTTGCCATTGGGTAATGCAACGGTAATGAAGTTGCTATTAGCGTAAAATAATCTCAATTTACATTAAGACACAATTGATGAATTTGGGTATGAATTTTTAAGCAATTTTGTCCGTTCAAAGTATTTTTGTTCCGATCAGTTTGGTTCGGTTATACTTGAGAAAGGGATGTGAAAAATAGAAAGTGGAAAATAAATTAGAAGTTCCGGAGGATTACAGAAAGTAGAACAAGGCGGATCCAATATAAAGTGATATCAGTAGAAAAGCTGATTGGTGAACCGGTGATTTGGTGATGGTTAAGTGTCAAAGGGACCTATTTTTTTTTGCTCTTGTTATACCAGCATAAACACTCGCCATACATCTAGGGGAAGGCTGCTGAAGTGACAATCCTTGACCGAATATAAATCCGATCGTTCCGGCACAACGTAGAATCGACTGTCGTGGGAACGTTTTTTGGTGTTGTTTGGTTTGTGTACATTCTGATTGAAATTTTGACATTCAACCACAAAATTGAAAAAATAAAATAGATTAAAATTTTTTTGTGGTCCTACTGCTATCACCTTGTATGAATTCGCCTTGAAGTGGTCTGAAAATGAAGAAATTTCAATTAGGGTCATCAGACCGGAAGTTTGGTATTCCGAAATTTGATTCGGGAAACACAAAATTAGATTAGGGAAGGAGGTGTACACTTGAACATAAATAGTATAAAAAAAGAGGTTGTCTGTAAAGTCGGTTTACTGACGATAGTTTAACGTGACAATGTCATAAGAAAATATTGATGGAATGGTTGCAATTTTCAAAACAAAATTTTAATTTTATTTGTTTGATAGATATTTTTTATGGATATAGAGGAGGAGGTAAATGGAATTGCAATGGAAAAGGTCAAGTTACATTTACACAAACGTGAAAAATGACGAAACACTTATCAAATTCATGAAAGATATCTTCAATTTCGATTGTGCATCAGACGTTAATAAGTCAACAACACTAAGAGGCCCATCATCGATTTGCCTTTTTCAAGACACTTTAAACTCGAAGCACTCCCTTTCATTTCCTACTTTTTCTATCATCGTCCTATTCTCAACAGAGAAATGGTTCATTACCATGCCCACAGGAAGAAGGCATATGCAAATACAAGTATGTGAATTTATATACAAATGCGCATATACATACATATATATGCTCACTCCAGTAGGACAGAGCAAGATGTCGAACGTTGCCGAACGCGGGGCCGATTGTGCTCTTTGTCGTTCGTTCCGCGCTCTCGCTTGCAGTTCAAGCACATTAGCTTACATTTGCTTGCGTACGGAATAGATTCGTATATTTGATATGTCCATATGACTTGTATGCATCTTTACATATAGATTTGTTCTTTTTGAAAATTGCGCGAAATTGTATATGTATATGCGTGTTTATATACATATATTAGTATACAAGATATCTTGTAAGGTATATGGTAAATATTACCATACATTTTTTCCTTCATATATAATAAACAAATTAATAATAATAACATTAAAACAACAGGTATTATTAACAAACTTGGTTTTATTTTAAATTCTTCAAGTAAATCAAATTAATAATAATCAATAAGAAGGGATATGCAAATACAAATACGTGAATTTATATATGTACATATGCGCATATACATACATATATACGCTCACTTAAGTAGCAGAGAGCAAGATGTCGAACGTTGCCGTTCGTTTGCTTTGTTCGTTTCGCGCTTTCGCTTGCAGTTCATTCAAGGTAACGACAAATGAGCAAGGTAACTACAAATAAGCAAGGTAACGACAAATGAGCAAGGTAACACTAATGAGCAAGGTAACGACACATTTTTTCGTGCGTTCAGCCGGCTAAATCGAATTATAAGACGTTATCACGTCAAAAATTATGTTGGTCCTTTTAATTGAATGACAGTTTTTAGATATTACCATCACACACCACCTTCCTGCCAGTATATCGCCCCAAGCGCACTTCACTGGAGGCCATTCTTTATTTATTTGAAACATGCAACACAAAAAATTCGCTTTGGAATTATTAGTAAATAATATGACGACTTTTCAAGTCATTCTACGACCTTAATGCTATCTGTTAGTCTTAGTCTGTAAAAATGACACCCACCATTTTTTTTCATGGGTGTATGTGAATATAATTTTCGGCATATTTTGCATATGTATAGTGTCTAGATACCATGAGACCCTATGTTCCATTCGGAACAAAAGGAATTGATGATGATCTGGATACCATAAGCCGTTATAAACATTCAATAAATTCATTCATCCAGCTGCGCAAAGGAAAAACGAAGCCCAAATATTCCATGTTAATAGTTTTCATTGTGAGTTTTAAAGAAAATTCATGTTTTGACGTTCCATGCATTAGTGTGACCCTCTTGTAGTAGATTCACTTAAAAACCTGATGCAAAAGCAACACCCCTGATTGCTGATTATAGGCACTGCTAATTTTTTGACCACAACTGTAGTGGTTTCAGTGTTGTGCTGCCAGCCTTGCGCGGATTTAGTTGGCTTTTGCGCGCCTACGTAAAGAACCAATTTGCTTTTATCTTATCGAAAATTGTTTGTGAGTAAATATACATACGTTCATATCACAAAGTTTTCACTTGTCGCAATCATTTGGTTGAATTTGTATGAAATCAAGCTGCGTTGCTCTAAGTGCATATGTGTTTGAAGGTCTGGAGAAGATACGATAAAATTAGAAAAAATCAATTATCCATTTTTTCGTACTCTCTGGGGCAGGTAGATTATTTCATTTATCTAGCCTTGGGAGTATTTTCCAAGCGCAAGTGAAATAATTTGTTATTGGCGAGTGGTGTCGATTTTTTGGCGTAGCGACTCATATAACTTTCAATATGAGCTAGTCGCCATTTTCATTCGGTCACTATCATATTAGGGCTACTGCAGCAATACAGACTACCACCCTGCAAGACACGACTGACGGAAATTTTATCTAGTACATTCACAAACTTTTGAAACTTACTAATACAAATGCAAACGCTTCCGTTTTGCTTTTTCCCCGGAAGCTATTTATGTAGCCTGAGTAAGTAGTCAAACCGATTAGTGCTTATTCGCTCCTACGACATTCGGTTCTACGCAACCTAGACTACCCGGATTTATATCCGACCAAGGACTGCCACTTCAGCAGCGTTCCCGGTATATCTACAGCGCAAGTTTGTGAGGTAAAGTATTCAAGAAAGTGAACACTGGATTTTAAGATTTTTATAATTTATTGAAACTAAAGAAACCAATATAAAAAAATTTAAAGAACTTGAGAAATCTTTTGGAATGTGTGGTAACTCCCAAAAAAACTGAATGCGAAAATAAGGATAATAGCGGACCGAATGAATTTTCGGTTACTTTAAGTATTTATAACATCTGAAATATTTTTTTTTAATTGTAAATAAGTAAAAAGAAAAATATATATAAATATGAAGGAAAAATTGTGCATTCTGATTTCATCATGGATTTTTGCATCAGGTCTGATTTTATTTACAGCAGTAATGATTATTTTTCACATAAGAAATAGCTGGTTAGGCCCCATTTACATCAGGTTTGATTGATCACAGCTGATTTAAATTTACATCATGACTGAATATAAAATACGTGTGGAAGAGCAGGACAGGTATATATCAAAACCGTGCTCATAAATCAGATGTTAGAGGGTGATGCAAAATCACATATTGTCCTTAGGTTAGGTTATGTTAAATGACTGCCCTTGCGAGAGGTCTACATGGGCAAAAATTTAAAATTTGTCCGTTGTGATACCATCCGAGGGAGGGGAGGGGAAAAGGAGAAGGGAAGGAACCAGACAGGTGGAAGAAACGAAAGGAGGGGCTTTAGGTTAAAGGATGACGACCCACAGAGGCGATCTGAGAAATCGTTTCGAATGTGAAGTAGCTCCCGAAATACCGACAAAAATTTAAAATTTGTCCGTTGTGATACCATCCGGGTGAGGGGAGGGGAAAAGGAGTAGGGAATAAGCCAGACAGGTGGAAGAAAAGGAAGGAGGGGCTTTATATTAGAGGATGACGACCCACAGAGGCGATTTACGCTTGTAATAACCGCTTGAAGCTACTAAAGAATTTCACCAGATGTGTGATATTTAAACCCGCAATATTTGCAGGGTAGCAAAAAAGTGAGAGCCCAGATGTCTAAACCTTTACCCGATGAGAGCAGGGTAGCTAAGTAGAAGCTGCTGAGATGATTCCAACTCGGCCTTCAGACAGCTTCTGCAGAAAGGACTTGAAAGCAAACCCAAGCCTCATCGCATGGACACCTAACGGACAAATTCGAGATCTGCGGCTTTGTTAGCCTTAGAAGTTCTCTCGAGCGACCCCAATCTACCCGTGGCCCGAAGAATATAGTCCTTAAGAACCTGCTAGAAAGTTTGCTCTACACGCTGGTGAATATTTCCATCACCATTTTCGGTCAGATGATTAATCTAATGTTGGCTAGTGTTCTTGTTGGACAGTCTAGGTTATTGTTCATCGGAGCTTACTCGAGTACGAGTTTTTCCATTCAATTAGGAAAGTAAACCTTTTTCAGCGACTCCAAGCCAGGAATGATTCGCAGCTCTAATATAAATTCTGAACAGAGAAATTTTTTTTCAACCTATTTTGTAAGTGGAAACAGATGGCACATCGCATCGAATTAGATAATAGTCAATATTTAAAGATACGAAAGGGAATATCCCACTCATTATATATACATATATTGGCGTTTATACCCTGTTTAAGTGTTTGGCCGAGTTCCTCGTCCTAATATAGGCAAACAGTTTTTTATGAGAAGCTTTTTCATGGCAGAAATACACTCGGAGGTTTTCCATTTACTGTCGACGAGCGACTCCTGCTAGAAACAACTTTTTCTATCATTTGGTGTTTCATGCCCGGAGATTCGAACCTTCGCACTTCTCAATGTCAGTCACGCACTAAGCCGTTCGTCTACGGCGACCGCCGTCATTGTAAATGCATAAAAAGCAAAGTGTGAGTTTCGTCATCCGTCCGAAGTGCACCGAGTTGGTAAACAAATCCCAACTAGAATGCTTTCAGTGTTTTATCACTCGAGAGCTTCATTTATGTAGATATTTCCTATTCCGCATATTCGTAGTATTCGATACGATTCCCGCTGGTGGTAGATGAGTAAAACAAAAGCCTCCGCTGCGTTCGGCTAACCGCGTGAAGTAGGAATTGACTTCCTTTAGTGTTTGTGGTACGCGTTAGATTTCTCGGGAAAGAAAAAAGGTTAGACGTTTTTTTTTTAATTCGGCTTATACCTTAAAAGGGTTAATGTAAGCAGAAAAAGAATAAAAAAAAATTCAAATAAAATTAAAATCCTCTACCGTCATCCAATGCACACTTCTCGGTTGAAGGCGTTCAAAAGGTTTCCAAATTTCTCAATGATCAGTCTTTAATATCGCTTTTTACATACACATTTATTTTCGTTTACACATAGAAACATAAGCATAGAAATTAGTTTAAAAGCTAAGAATTTTCTTGGGTGTGTTTTTATAATGGGGCTTGCAACACGCATCACAACGTCATGCCACATTTTTAGCCACGCTTACGACGCCACTTTGGCTGTGCGCAGAGTAAACAATCAAACTAACTTATAATTTCCACCACCCATAAGGAAGAAAAATATGCAGGGGTATACTTACTCACACACATATATACACATGCACAACTATTATACATATCGTATATGTATGTGTGGTCGTAGTAAGTACATTCGCGATTCCACCAAACCCAGCTGTGCATTTACTTGTCACTGGTGCGTTGTGTGTGGCAGCGTGGCGCTCAAACGACATTCTGGTATGAGATTTCACTTTTATGGAATTACTAGTTCAGTTGGAGCTTAGTGGGAATTGTAAGTAATAACTTTAGGGAAATTTCCAAGTATATATACGAGTATATAAGTATGTAGGTACATAGTTAGTGGTTTGTACAGAAATTACCACGCGACTTTTAGTGTTTAATCGATAAAATTGTTGCATGCCGGTAAGGTGGGAAGCTTTCAATAAAGTGTATTTTTTATACGCAAATCCTTATATATGAATTGTGGCTCTATTGTGCCAATGTGCAGAGTATTAAAAGTATTGAAAGCGGGAATTTTCCGCCCCATTTGAATATAATAAATTAGTAACGGGTGATCAACATAATCGGCCTGCCTTAAACACTATTCGACATACCATCAACAAATTTGAATCCGAATATTCATTGGTGGATAATTCTCGACCGAATAGACCACGTCCAGCAAGAAGCATTGAGAATATAGCGGCAGTAGCAGAGAGTGTACGTGAAAACCGCGATGAATCGATTCGGCACCGTTCTCAGCAACTTGGACTGTCGTATGGAACAACTTGGTCAATTTTACGGAAGGATCTTCATTTAAAAGCATACAAAATACAGCTCGTGCAAGAACTAAAGCCAAATGACCTTCCTGCACGTCACCGTTTTGCTGATTGCTCTTGAAAAGATTGAAGAAGATCCGCTGTTTTCGAGCAAAATTTTGTTCAGCGATGAGGCGCATTTCTGGCTCAATGGTTACGTCAATAAGAAAAATTGCCGTATTTGGGATGAAGAGCAACCAGAACAGGTTCAAGAGCTACCTTTACACCCAGAGAAAACAACGGTCTGGTGTGGTTTATGGGCTGGTGGAATCATCGTCTGAGATCTCATTAATTTGCTGTAAGAAAGGCTTACCGAAGGAGCGAAGTCGTGCCCTAGCTAGCCCTGGACATTCACATAAGAAGTGGAAAAGACTTTCCTTCGCCCCTTCCGCTTGACAGCTTCTGCAGATGGGATTGAAGGGGAGGTTGAGTCTGGCTGCATGCTCCCCTACTTTCCAATGACCTGTAAGGGTTGCAGTGATGCGTGAGATGTTTGGTCGAGAACATCCTAACAGGTGGTTCGTCCTTTGGATTTTGTAGGGCTGCCATGTGTTTTTGTGGTAATGCATGTAGTTAGTTGCTTCCATCTTCTTTCGGCTAAAGCATGGCAGTGTGAAGCAATGGATGTTTTTATTGTGTTTAGTGGAGTGGAGACTGTCACCGCCTCTGCTAGATCGAACCTTTTCTTGCTAGCTCATCCGCTATCTCATTACCCCGTATGTTTTTATGACCGGCAACCCATATCAGAGTAATTTCAAGCCAACGACTTAGCAATTCCAGCTCCTCTCTACACTGTAAGACCAATTTGGATGAAATGGAGTTGGAGTCTAAGGGCTTTATAGCTGCTTGATTGTCTGAGAAGATAGCTACTCTTGCACAAGTAGAGTTTTAGTGTCTTGCATGCTTCTCTGATCGTTTAAAGTTCTGCCTGGAACACGTTGACATAGTCAGGAAGTCGAATTGACTGAGATAGGTTGAGTGGCTGCGAACGGAAGCCAGCTCCCACACCACAGTTCATCTCAGAACCATCGGTATAGATATCGATGTCGTATCTTCCAATTACATTCCCTTTGCTCCATTCGACTCTCGGTGGAAAACGTACCGTAAAGCCTTTCTTGAAGTTGAGGTCGGGGACTGTGTAGTCTGATCCGTTTTTGAGCAGCGGGGGTCCCTGTAGGAGGATCTTGCTGTGACCGTACGACCTTGTTGTCCAGCTTCCTATGTCTCTGAGTCTCACCGCGCTGCAAGTAGCTATTGTTTTAATGTGTAAATCTAATGGCAATAGATGTGTTAGTACATTGAGCGCTTCAGTAGGACTGGTGCTAAGCGCTCCTGTAGTTAAGATACTCGCTGTTCTTTGTATCTTGTTCAGCTTAGTTTTGTTGTATTTCCTTTCTGTTGCAGGCCACCAAACTAGTGCCGCATATGTTAGTATTGGCCTTTACAATGGCTGTGTAGGACCAATTGGATAGTTTTGGTTGGAACCCCTTTTTGTACACAACATTCTCTTACACGTGTAAAGTGCTTTATTCGCTTTCTTTACCCTGTACTCTACGTAGGACTTCCAGCAGAGTTTGGGGTCTAGGATAACACCACACTAACGTATTTTGCCTGTTGGGTGGCGTGAGACTAACGCCGTTTAGTTTTGGGGGATTAAAGTTTGGTACCTTCGTTTTCTTGGTGAATACCATCAGTTCAGTTTTTCTCGGGTTTACACTTAAACCACAGTCCGTGGCCCAATTGGTGAGTAATACCAGAGCTCCTTCCATAATTTCACTGATTGTGGTTGGAAACATTCCTGATTAATTCCTTTAATTCCCTTTCGGTTGAATTTGGTAAGGATATTGTTGACAACTAGTAACTACAGCAGAGTGGATGAGACTCCTCCCTGAGGGAGGACAGAGCGTTTTGCCCTGTTGACAGAGCGTTTTACCGTGCTGCTGTCTACCTCACCAATGATTTTTCTAGTTTTAAGCATGTTCTCTATGCATTCGTTGAGATCTATGTCTGTGCCTAACATATTTAGAGCCACAATTATGAATCTTGTGCTAACATTGTTGAACGCCCCTTCTATGTCGAGAAAAGCGACTAGTGAGTATTGTTTGTATTCTATGCTCCTCTCAATCGTACTTACAACAAGAACGTACATGAAACGATTCATAATTCACTCATCCTTATGAGTTGGATCAATGCCTTGGCCAGAATAGCAATTCAAAATTATTTTATTACCAAGAACATTTTCAGCTGCTCTTACAGGCTATACTTAGAATCACCAAAGGCGCTCGCAATTGCGGACTGCCTTTATTTGATTTTTTTTTCTGTATTTAATTTTATTTTACTAACCAAAATAAAAATAATTTAATTAAATATACTATTTATATGTGCATGTATTCTTCAATAAATTTGCTTAGAATTGTGTATTACCTGTTAATTTTCAATAAAATTTTAATCCGCTCGCGTAACTAATTCTTCGTAATCCACCACAACACAGCTTTGTTGAGTATTAAACATGTCAAAATCCAGTTTTGCGCGGAACACTAATGTGTTTATTATTTTTTTTTGTTGCTTTTTCATAATCCATTACCACTTTTACATTTCAGAATACGCACAAATATCTTGAAAGTGGTTTTGTTAAAAACAAAAAAATGCTGAAAGGTCAAAAGTTGCACACAGCAGGAGGCGTTAGTAGGCAGTTTGGCAAATTGCTTTGTTTTCGTTAAAGGTCATAGAGAGAACATCTATCTAAATCGTGCTTTGGGGCGAATGCATTGAGAAAGACAAAATCAGCGAGCCATTGATTGACTTTGAATTGCACTTGAAAGTTATTAAGAAAAAAAAAACACCGCAAGTATTTTTACATTCTGCTCACTGAAATTGTTCACAATTGTGATATTTTTTCCTTGAAAATTTCTTGTTATACTAATATATATATATTTTTTTTCATGCAGTAATTTACACTTCCATTTTCTGGAACTTCCAGAGCAATACAGAAAGAATATTTAATATTCAAAGCCTCATATTTCTCTGCATATGTGTATGTACTTGGGCATATGTATGGTATGTATGTACTTAATAAATACACATATCCAGGCTCGTGCATTTTTTGTTGTTAAGGTACACGAGTTTGTCTTGTGTCAACAAATAAACAACGCAAATATGCAATAGGGGGAAGAAAATAACCCGCACAAATTGCCTACACCGATCGGCGATAAGCTGCATTTTAGAGCAGTCAGCGAGCAGAGTGGGCCGCAGCTTATCAGCAGCAAAAATGGCAGTAACAAAATAAAAAAAAAATGTTTTTTAAATCAGAGAAATGGTTGTCACAACAAAACTATTTGACACGTCTGTGCGAAAATTAGGGTGCGTTCTTTTGAAAAATTAAAGTCTTGACAAGCCAAATATTGGATTTGATATGGCAATGCTATTGGTTATTGGTTCTACATTTCACTGATCTATAACACGACCCTCGTGAGAGCGAATAGGGTGAAAGTAGGGTAGTAAAAATGATAAAAAGTATTGTTAAATTAGATCTCCCATTGTAACTTTCTAGATTTCTGATTTTCTACGAAACAATTTTCTGCACTATTGAACTCTATCTTTTAGTTAGTTAGAGGAAAGCTTGTAATTGAATTTGCATATATTTTCATTATTCTTTAGTTTTGGTAGTCAGTCTGAAATTATATTTCTTAACTTCTTCAAAAAAAAAAATTAAAAAAAATTAAAAAAAAAACTGAATAACGTTCGCCACAGGCCAAATAACTTTTATAAAATTAATTAAAAAAATTTTTTTTTATTTAATACAAATATTACATTATATAAAATACATGAGGATTTCTTTTTCAATAATAATTATGATGAATTCGACCTAACCTAAAATAGCTGTCATCAAAAAAAAAAGTCTGAACCATTCTTGAAACCCTCAATCTCACCATTGAAGTCGGCCTCAATATCACACATCAGATGTGGGGTAACAAAAAATGTCTTAATATCGAAATTTTATACAAGGAAAGTTAATCACAGAGAAGTTGAGCGTACACATAATTATTATTTTTTTTTTTTTTTTTTTGATAAATGGATAAAAATTTTGATAAATTGGCTCTTTTTCTTTTTAAATTAAAAAAAAAAATTGATAGAAACGATTAGGAACACTCTTATTGGAAATCTATGTCCCTCATCGCAATGAGAACCGGCACCGGAAGCTGACGAAACGCTCGAAAAAGAACGAATTTATCCAATTTTAGTTTAAAAAAAATCTTGAGAAATCGTCTAGAAAAATATTTTGTTAAATAGCGTTTAACAGATTAAAAAATGTATTTTCCGATTTTTTAAGGCTGGCAATATTGAGCGTGAAAGATGCTCTAAAATGAAAATTTAACGCTGCGGAAAAAATTGGAAAATAAAAGGTGTTGAAAAATGAAGATTAAGATCAAACAAAAGAGCATGAAAGTGAGTGGAGAAAATTGTATGCATATATTTTTTTCAAAAATGTTCCTTAAAATTGGGTAAAAGTAGGTGGAAATAATTTGTTGAAAAAATTTGTTGTTTTTTTATTTTTTTTTTGGACAATATATTTCTTATTTTTAATTAGTTTTCAAAACTTTTGCAAAAAAGAAAATTTTTTTACAAAATATTATTCATTAAAAAAGTTAAATTTGACCTAAATTTGGGTAAAAACATATATTTTTTTAATATTTATGTGAATATAGTAATATGTACATGCATATTTAACTAAAGATGAGCACAAAATTGTTTAATATTTATTAAAGAATTATTTGAAAACATCTTAAATTTTGTTAAGAGCTTAAAAACATCTTTTTTTTGTGTATATTGCAATATTTTTTATTATTACATATGTATTTTTACCTAAGATTAGGTTTCGCTAAAAATAACTTCATTAAATGACAAGAAAAAGTTGTATCAAAATGTTTTTTTTTACTACACTAAAAAAAATTAAAAAAAAAATAAATTTGGTGGAAAAAATCCAAAACTTCTTTAAAGCTGAGAATCTAGGTTTTTTTTTTGGTTTATGTCAATTACAAGAAAGCAAAATTTTGCCAAAAATTATTTCAAAATATCTTCTGCTGAAAAAAATTCAAAAGTCATAAGCTCATAACCTCTTCGGGAATTGCAATGTTGACGCGATGAAGAGGCTCCAGTAGGTGTAATCATGCTATTTATAATATGAGAAATGTTTTTAAAAAATCCTTTCACTTTTCTACATAAAAAAATTTAAATTTCTTGAGTTGGAAAAACCTTTAAATTTTTCTTTAAAAGGGAAAGAATCTTAAATGATTGTTTTAACCACAGCTGACTATAACACAAACATATTTTTGTTTAAAATTATTTTTTTTCATTTAATTTCTAACAACAATTGTTAAAAATTTGTTTGTTTAACAATTTTTTTATCATCTAATTTCTATCAACAATTGTTAAAAATTTCAGGCAATGGCAAACCTCCGAAAGCATTTCTGCCATGGAAAAGCTCTTCATAAAAAAACATTTGCCGTGCGGAGTCTGCTTAAAACTGTAGGTCTCTCCATTTGTGGAAAAACTTTAAAACGCAAGCCACATATAGGAGGAGGAGCTCGGCCCAACATCCAAAAAAGGTGTTATTTATTTATTATTTTTTAAAATTCTATCAAACAAAGATAAAAACTTGGGTTAGATCAGTGTAAACAAGGAAGATATAGAAAAGAGAAGGATACAAAATGAAAAAGTTGTTGCAAAAATGCAAGCTGGAAAACTATTAAAAAGTTACCTTTTTTTTTTGAAAAATATTAATATCTTTGATTAAAAATATTTTAATATAAAAAGAAAATTAGAAGAAAAAGAATGTTTGGTATACGAAAACCATTTTTTAAATACTTTTAATCAGAATGCAAACTATTAAAACTGTATTTTTGTTTAAAAATATTAAAATCTGTTTTTACAAATATTACAATATACTTAAAAAGAAAATTAAAAGAAAAAGAATTGTTGGTAAATTCAAACTATTTTTAAATATTTGAGTAAAAAGAGAAAATTTTTAATTCTTTTTCTAAAAAAAGTTTTTATTAAAAAGAGAAAATTATAATTTTTCTTCCAAAAAAAATATTTCTAAAAAAGTTTCTCTTTTTCTCAAAATTTTCTAAAAAAATTTCTATTAGCCTACTTTATTTTTTGCAATTTATCAGATATTTTTTCCAAAATAAAGATACATTTTGCCCTACCTTTTGTAATAAAAATTACTAAAGGCGTGTGCTTCAAATCGCAGTGAGTAGTTTCGTTTAAACCTGTCAAGCTAACATATAGTATGTATACATATACGAGTATACCTCATAATAGATCGCATTAGATCTCTAGGTCCAAGTGCATATTTCCATTTAGTACATAAATCTAAGCGACGCACTAATTTTACATTATTATCATTACTAAACACCTGATATGGTTTTGAGTAAATATATGCATATATACGTATATAGGTTCCTTTAACACTTATAGGTCGTCAAGATTTTGAGTAGAACTCGGCAGGCAGTTGTTTTTAATTATGGCTTAATTTCGCCTTCGCACGATTTTCAAGCCAAACCACCTCCAACCAATATATCCGTGTACCCTTGTGTACATACATATATTTATATGTGTACTCGTATGTAAATATATGGTATATTTTCCTTTTTTTCATTAAACAACAAAATATATTATAAACACCTTTTAAAATATTTTGCTCTCCAAACTATCAGATAACACACACTGCCGTACTATATCACCATGGAAATAGGCTTAGTACATAAATATGTATGTGCACAAATTTTTGCTTAAACGTTATTCACGAATCGATTGCTTTTGTTGTATTCATTATACGAAATTTCTGCACATTTCGACACTGTCACCGCTAAGCAGCCACAACAAATTTCCTTTGCATAGTAAGTATGTAAAATATTTTAAATATTTTCCGTATTAATTTTGAATATCACTGCACTCCAGTGTCTTTCTTTCGCCACACTAACTACATGTGAATGTCATTTAATATCTTTTGGAGTCACACGCGCCGCGTCTAAGCGTCCAGAATAGCAAATGCATCACCGCAAAAACAACAAATGTTCCTTTTAGTTTTTTCTTTCCATTTTTTCACACGTTTGTTGCTTGTTTTCCAATGCACTTGTACTTTGTGACACGAAATGTGTAGTAGTAAACATTCAACCAACCAACCATTCGCTGCGAACGTCGCTTAACATTTAAAGTGGCGACGTTATGGAACGTATGCGATTTGCCGTTGCTGGAGTCAGTAGTTGTTCGGTTGGTTGGGGGCTGTTGTTGTTATTTGGCCAAATGCAAACGGATATCGGAGCGGCAGAGCGCGTATGAGTGAAATGTGTTGTGAGTGGTGTAGAGTTGAGGTGCTACGATGATGTTAAGGTGGTGCTGCGCTGCTGAGGTAAGCGCCAATGGAAAAGTGACTCAATAAAGTGGGCTAACAAAATTTATGAGTTCTCTGTATGTACAATATGCATACTCGCATACTCTGGTTGTTGCCGCTATTTATCATACTTACTAATTGTAACGTTTATGGAGACTTACTTATCAGCGCGAGCGAATGATTGCTAGTAGTGGTTAACTGGCTGACTTCTGAGTTAGCAAGACAAGTATGTGCATGTGTACGTGCGTAACTTGCCAGTTGGCTATGATGTCACAACAAAAAAAGTTAACTCAAAAACTGTTAGCTTACTCTCTGTAGCCTCTTTAGAGCCAATCAAAGTCGCTCACTGCTTTAGTAATGCTCTCTGCACTCTCACTTACTAAATTGCTCACCTGGCTAATTGTTGATGGAATCGACTTAACCGGATTTTCAAGGAGAAAAACGCACAAAATAACATGAATTATTCAAACTTTTGAGTTAAAAATTTAATTTAATTTATTTATTTATTATTTTTTTTTTTTATAGTGGAGACATCACTTAGCAAATTTTATTTTACAGGTTCCAGATTTGTTGAGTTAGCACTTTTTGAGTAGATAAGTCGTTGTTTTAGGTCGTCAAATTTGGCCTTTTTGGCAATTATTTTTATAAGCCTTTCATCTTAAGTCACTGAAAAGCTAATAATTTTCAGATATTTCGGTATTAGTAAAAATATTTGTAAAGCAAATTTGAAAAAAAATAAGCGCGATTTACTAAGGGACTTTTTGATGTTGATGTTGTTTTGTAGGACCTCAAATTTTGTCTTTTTGGCAATTTTTTTTTTTTGAGCGTTTAATCTTAACTCACTGAAAAGCTAACAATTTTCAGACATTTCGGTATTAGTAAAAATATTTATAAAGTAAATTTGAAAAAAGCGAGATTTACTATGGGACTTTGATGCAGTTGTTTTAGGGCTTCAAATCTTGTCTTTTTAGCTATTATTTTTATAAGCGTTTAATCTTAAGTCACTGGAAAGCTAAACATTTTTTCAAAATTAAAAATATTTGTTAAGTAAATTTGAAAATAAGCGAGATTACCGTGGGCCTTTTTTTGTATTAATTAGTTTTATTTATTTCTCTAGTATTCTTTGCTCATAAGTTTCGGCTAATTATTTAGAAACTTGAGGTTATATAAAAATTGAATTTGAAAAAAAATTTCCATCGCTGAAAATATTTTTTTGTTTCTTCGAATTTGAATTGAAAGAAATTAGGCAAAAAAATACCAAACTGCCATCTCTTATTTTTTTTTGCATATTTAACTGAAATAATGGAAATATGAATGAATGATATGAATTTCTATTTAACATATTTTTTTTTTTTTTTTCAAAAACATTGCGAAGTTGCATGCTCGATCTGGCACTAACATTCTCTGATTCTGCCTCCTTCTGAATTATAGTCAGTTATTTATGAACTAAGCAATTTTTATTGAAAGTAGAAAGAAAAATTTTGCTTCCCGAAAGTTATTTAAACATTTTTTTTTATTTTTTTTTTCTCGGTCATAAAGTAAAAAATTATTATCTTTGGTTTATTATTCAAAAATATATATAGAGATATATATATAAATTTATAATTTATTTAAAAATCAATTTTTGAAGTGGCTTTCAGAAAAAGTCCCATAATTTAATAGTCTCAAGCCTGAAATTTTCTCAAGTCTGAGTTGCGCTCAATTTAGTTGTACGAGTATTGCAATTAAACTGAAGTTTTCCATATATACAAATTATATGGAAGAATATGCTGCAAGAGTGCTAGTGCCTCTATGGAGCTAAAAGGCAAATCAGCAGCATAAGTCAACTTTTGCTCGATCTCTCAGGTGATCTTAAGAGTCTCCATCACTATTTTTATTACAGCTACTTTACTGGAATATTTGGCAGTAACTGCTTTCTTGAATGGATCGTCAAAGTTATGGTGTACCAATCCTCTTATCTATAAGTAGAACTACTGTGAAGCACTTCATTTGGATAGAAAGTACAAAAACCTTAAACAAATCAATTTATGCTTTCTCTTGAATAGTACAAATTCGGACTGCACTAAGTTGATGCCAAATTTCCTTTTCCTATCTACAGAATATAGGATTTTATGACAATTAGTTCATAGTTTATAGAATTATTCACTTGAGAAAACTTTCTGGTTCAGTATTTCACTCACTGAGTTTTTTATTATTGACAGAGAAAAGAAGAAGATAATAAAGCTAAGGAGCTCTTTTAGGTGCTAATTAAGTGCTAAAATTTAGCGTAAAGTATAATAACTAAATAGGTTCGTCATGAGGTTGAGTATTAGATATTTTATGCTTTAAAGCTACTGGAAAATTATGAAAGGTACATATATATATTATTTAAACTCAATAGCAAAATATAAGGGTTTCCAAAAAGGGCAGAAATAATTTAAAAAAATGTAAATTAATTTCCATCGGAAGAGTTTCAGCGCTTCAAATTATCATGATGCTGCACTTTTTGAGCCAATATGAGCTTGTTAGCCAATAGGCCAAAGTCTTTACGCAAACCATGCCCTTTTTTTCCTTGTTCACTCCCCTCGGGAGCATAAGGCCTCGACAAGACTTGTCTTGCGTTGGTTTCGTTAATCTATTTGATTTCTGGCAGGGTAGGGGTTTGGCCTGCCGCTATCAGTCCTAAGTAGAGGGAATGCCCACCTGTCGTTGCTTAGGAACAACGCCTTCTTACTGCTTGGAGAAGGATCGCACAGATGGTTGAGGACTTCGCTAAAGTGGTATTTCTGCGCTATTACCGCTGCTGCTCGTTTCTTCTTGCTGGCGCCACTTGATGCAATGTGTAACTGTGTGCTTTTCTTTGTTTTTGTTTGTTTTATCAGCCACAATGCAAATAATGCGCTGAGTATTGCGCGGAAATAAGAATGTAAAGGATAAGTTTTTGGGTTTGAGGAATGAGAATTTATTTTTTTTTTTTTTGGAGAAACAGGGAAGTAGGTAAATTTGGAAAAGTGCGAAGACCGTGCTTTACGTGGGATTCGAGCCCACAACCTCTGGGATGGCAGGCTAGTGCACTTACGCTAGACTACCAAAACACGCCTTAATAAACATTAAATTTGGAAATATTTCTTAGAGATATGTTTTCCAAAAAAAGTTTTTTTATTAAATTTTATTATTAAAAATTAAGGTTTTCCAATAGGTTCATAAATAATTTTAGCAGACCTCAATCGGAAGAGTTTCAGAGCTTCAAATTATCCACCTTCGGCACTTCTTGAGCCAATTCGAGCCCATAAGGTGCTAGGTCAAGGCTCTCAGACAAAAAATTCAACTCAAAATGGAAATTTATTATGAACCGCGTGGGGTCGATTGATTTAGACTGATCTTGAGCTTACGCACAGGCTGCGTAATTTCGGTACTTCGACAAAAGCATGGGCTCAGTGGCGCAGGAATCTTTAACATCATATATAGTTTCAATATGCGTCAACAATACTGACTCGAATTTATCTGCTATGGAACGCAGAGTTTGTTATATCAGAAAATGGAAAAGCGCTCTAAAATCTGAGCTTGAATTTGGAGTCAGAATTTCGATAGTAATTTTTAATAATTTTTAAACGTTGCTCTTTCGTGAACTGCATCATGGCATAAATGGAAACTTTGAATAATCTTTTGGCATTGATAGATTATAAAAAATTTGGAAGATTGCGTTGGTATTTAAATATAAATTTTTTATGTCGCTATTGAAAAGGTCGATATTTTCAAAAATGGCTTCAAATAGTTTATAAAATTATTATTATATATTTGTTGTTTTTTTTTATACACAACAATAAAACTGATTGGTATACGCAACGAATATTAACTGCCAGGGCATACGATTCATTTTGTTGAATTTCAGTCAATTCCATTCTCTTAGTAAACAAATTATACGTCAATTTACAAATCTTCTAATATCTGTCATTTGATACTGAAACCGAAATATTGTATTTTAAATGTTGGAAATGCCGATAGCCCCAGCTGCTAGTTGCCTTACTACTCTAATATAATTATTTACAATTTTATTTCATATAAGTAAATAAATAAAAAAATAAATTAAATAAAAAATAAATTTTCACATAGTTTATTAATTGAATTAAACTTTTCATTTAAAATTAATTGGCATCCCCATTCAAATTTATTTTTTAGTTATAGGTGGCTAAAATGCTTCTAATTTTTTGCCCAAATTATTATATTTTTTATTTAAATTTTTAAATAATTCCAAATAGGTGGCAACCTTGTGAAGATACTCCCACTACTAAGACCTAATTATACAAACTTACTGTAATGTAATTATTTATAATTTTATTTCATATAAATAAATAAATAAAAATAATACAATAATTTTCACATAGTTTGTTAATTGAATTACTTTTCATTTAAAATTAATTGGCAACCCCATTGAAATTAATTTTTTTAGCTAATGCTGGCTAAAATACTTCTCATTTTTTTGCCCTAATGATTATATTTTTTTTTATTTTTCAAATAATTCCAAATAGGTGGCAACTTTGTGAAAATACCCCCAGGTCTAACACCGAATTATATAAAATTGGAAAGTAAAACCCATTTAAGTATACTAATTTAATTGAAAGCCGTTTCTGAAAACCAATAGATACTTCAATGGATATAAGAAATAACAGCCTAAGTTGAAAATCAAGCGTTCGAGAAACAGCACTATTTATGCTTGCCTACTTGTATTATACTAGAGTTTCAACTATTTTCTCAATAATTAAATAAAATTTTATGTATATTTGTCTTTGAATATTTTGAAACTTTTCTTTAAAAAAAGTAACCATGTTTGCAAAAAACGAATTAACAAATTTGTTTATCCACCGTAAATTAAAAATTAAAAGAGCAAATTCTTTTTCGAAGAAAAGCTTTGCAACGGCCATTTATTTTGTTGCATATTACTTAAAAAAAATTGAAATAATAATAACAATTCGTATATTAGCAGGTGTACGACAAGGATGTGTTCTCTCGCCATTTCTCTTTAACATCGTTTTGGACGTTTTCATGGAAAAAGCCTTGTCATCTGGAGGCGGTATTACCTGGGGACTGCATGGGCGCCTGGCAGATCTTGACAATGCAGATGACATCTGACTTCTGTCTCACAACTATCTTGACACGGCAGCGAAGACTCAAGCAGTGCGAGAAGCAGCTGCGAAAGCCGGCTTGAAAATCAATATCCAGAAAACGGAAGTCTTGCGTATAAACACAAGAAATACGCAAAATTTCTCAATTGATCTCGAAGATCGCTGGAAGTTCGAGCGATGATATCAAAAACCGAGTAAAGAAAGCTGTGACGGCATTTGGCTCTCTGCAAGCAATTTCACGGCGCGCAAAACTGCGCACTGCGAATATTTAACTCCAGTGTTAAGTTGACTTTACTTTATGGTTGTGAAACGTGGAATGCGACAAGCTCATTACAAGTTTTTGTGAACAGATGCCTTCGAGAAATTCTCAAAATATTCTAGCCAAATATTCAGTCCTATCATAGAATCCGTCCTAGAAAACCTACGAATACGAATGTCTACTACGAATACGAAAAACTTGTAATCGTGGGTTCCATGTGAACACGAAAAAAGTGCTGCCAAACTCAAATGTCAAATTTTAATACATATTTCGACAACAGCTCACTTCAATGTAAAGAAGACAATCCAGCAAATAATCTTTAAGCTTTTTGTCAAGTTAGCTGAATTTTCTTATTAAAATGTATTCGTTGACATGTGCGGTTGTGTTAATGGACGAAGAGAGAAGTGAACGGAATATCAAAATTGAGCGAAAAATATTGAGAGATGCCAGCAACCATATCCATATCCATATCGAGAGGGACGAACGTGTAAGTGCTTGCCTTTTTGGTAAAGAAAAAGTTAGCTTAAATTCGTTTTAAAATAGGTTTATCAAAAATGATCGGTTAAATAAAGCTGCATTTACATACGTTTTGAGTTTCATTGAAGACAGCTCAAGCTCAGCAAAGTTGTCGTCCATAATTCCAGTTCTCCGACTATCCTCTGTTTTACGGTTTCTTGCGGAGGAAGGCTATCAGCACAGAGTTGGCAAAGATTTCAACGTGCCAATGGGCCAGTCGACATTTAGCTATGTGCTAAAAGACGTATTGGCGTCACTACAAACACGATTGTGTCCTCAGTGGATAAATCTCGACATGAGTGCCAATGAAAAACAACAAAGCAAAATGGAGTTTTATCAAAAATATAGATTTTCTGGCATTATTTTGTGTGTGGATGGGACGCACATAAGAATTATTTCCCCCACTAGAGGGAAATTCCATTACTACAACCGAAGGGGCTACTACAGTATCAATGTCATGATTGATCTCTTCCCTATTAGCTTCAAAAAAAAGTGGCATACTGCTGGCGTGTTTTTACGACTTTACACCTGTGGAAGTCACATAAAAGTGCATATCATTCAAAAATTTATTTTTATTTATAGAATAGTTAATATAGGACTTACATTTTACAGCTTTTTTATTTGTTTCCTTTTAAATCCTCTTTTTATTTCTCGTTCTAATTTTTGTCCGTTAGTCTAACGTCGTCGTAGAAAAATTGTACGAAACTCTAAGATTTGACGTTACGAGTGTATTCGATGAATGCTACTCTACGAATTTTGAATGTACGCTCGGAACTATTCGAATTATATGATTAGAATTTCTTAGTTTCTACGAAAAACAGTCTACGATGAATTGCGTGATGGAGCTGATTATCCCGAATGCTGACTTATGGGCTAGAACCCGGCAAAGGTCAATACTATTAGAGATCCGAAAGAGAAAATGTTGCTAGATTGGTCATGTTCTACGCAGTGGGAATGGTGACTTCACAAGCGTCGCCACTGCCTGGAACCTCTAAGAAGCCGCACACGTGGAAGACTAGCGAATACCTGGAGACGACTGCTGGAGTCAGAAACCAGCGCCATGTAGCTTAGCTGGAATTAAGTTTAGAGATTGGCGCAAAACCGACTCGAATGGAAGAAATCCGTTGTGGCCCTATGTTCCATACTGGGACTCTAGAAATTTATGATGATGGTATATTAGGCCGGGTCGATTTGTGGGGAGGCAAAAAAATCGCCCATTGCTCTGTGAAAATCATATTCTAGGGATCAAAATAAGAAACTTTGTCGAAGGAACCATATCTCTAAAACGAATTCTGATCTGACCCAATTTGGGTAGAACTTTTTAGTTTCTTTTCTCATGTAAAGGCCAAAAATGGTGATATTTTGAAATGATTGTATGGGGAACCCCCCAGGGGAGTGGCACTGGCATGGGTGGATCGGCCGTCCAAAGTTAGTGGGGGTCGGTCATACATTTGGACTCGATTGGAGCACTCAAAGTGGGATTTTTCGTTCGACCCAAATTGGGGGACATCAGAATTCGTTTTAGAGGTATGGTTCCTTCGGCAAAGTTTCTTATTTTGATCCCTAGAATACGATTTTCACAGAGCAATGAGCGATTTTTAAATCGACCCGCCCTATGGTATATGCTATGACTAGTATAATAAAGGGGCTGTTCTAGAATTTTGATTTATTTTATTGCTCAGCAGAGAAAAATTCATAAAATATTCATATTTTTTTCAGCACTATAGTGGCCTAGATCCTAGACGCCGGTTAGCACGAGAAAGGAACGACTGGCGCGCTTTGTTAAACTCGACCAAAATCGCGTTAGCGGTTATCGCGCCAATTAAGAAGAAGAAGTGGCCTAGACCCTTCAAGCAATCAGATTAGAAAATTTCAACTAGCACAATTTTTTTTATAAGGCGCAACTATTTTCTTTTTTTAATTATTTTGTATCACTTTTTCAAATTTTCTTATTTCCTTTATAAAAACTTCTTAAGACAACGCATTAAGAACCACATTTATATTTCTGAATTCAATGTAATTGTTTTTTTTTTTTTTTAATTTTTTCCGTCAGTTGACATTTTTTCTTGTGCCACTTTTCGACTCAATTGCTTGTGCTGTTTGTGTGTTTGTTGTTGCTGCTCCATCTCCAGCAGCCGTTTGTGACACTGAGTGTTGCAGAGTTTTTGGTTTTGTTGTTTTTGTGTTTTCGTCATTCATTCCATGTGGCTGCCTTTTTGGAGTTGCTATGTCTGCTGTGTTAGGCTGTGGTGCTCTGTCGCTCCATGTCAAATTCAACTTATTGGCCTGTGTGGGTGTTTTATTGTTTATGTTGCCGGTTGCCATTTTTAGTGCGCTTTATGTTGTTGTTGCTTTAATGATGCGCTGTCATTGCATTATATTTATGCGTATGTACATATTTAGCTGTGTGTGTGTGTGGTGATTTACTGTCGATCATTTGATTTTGGCCTTTTGAAATGCTCTACGTTTTATTTGAATTTTACTTCAGTTGTTGTTGTATTTGGTATACTCGTAAATGTATTGGTGCATTTCTAAATATGCAATTCAAAATATTATATATGAAAAATTGTGGTCTCCCTATTTTTGTTTGCGTTATTTCATTCTTGATAATTTCAACTGTAAAAATTTGCTCTTCCGTGTGATCCAGCTGGAATTTCATCGATTTTTACCCAATACATTTTTTTTTTACTTATTCCTCTACAAATCTGTCTTTGGAACAAAATTTCCAGCTGCAAGCAAAGTAAACAGGAGATTCTGCTGAAGCAAAATTTTACAGCCATGGACAGATAAATAGCACAAATGTGAACCTTATATGTTAAGTTAAGTTTTTAGTACGAACTCTGCTGAGCCGCGAAAAACTGCTGTTAATGTGGATAGAGCTATAATACGCAAGAGCAAAGCAGATCCTTTTAAGTCGGCACGGCAAATAATGCTTGAAATAAACCAAGAATCTGGTCTACAGGTCCCCAGAAAGGCGACTTAACGAAGCCTAGCTGTTTGGCCGCATAAGCAGAAAAAACCCACTCCTCTCAAAAGACACATCGAACAGCGACTTGCCTTTGCAAAAGCTCACAAAGACAAATCTATTCAGTTTTGGAAAAACGTACTTTGGACCGACGAAACCAAAATAAATAGTCCAAAAAATGAAGCGCTAAATTCTAGGTTCACAAAGAAAAGAGGTTGTCTGTAAAGTCGTTTTACTGACGATAGTTTAACGTGATAACGTCATAAGAAAATACTAATTGAATGGTTGCATTTTTCAAAAGAAAATTTTAATTTTATTTGTTTGATAGATATTTTGTATGGATATAGAGAATGAGTTAACATTAACATAACATAATATACTTTAACATAACATAACATAACATAACATAACATAACATAACATAACATAACATAACATAACATAACATAACATAACATAACATAACATAACATAACATAACATAACATAACATAACATAACATAACATAACATAACATAACATAACATAACATAACATAACATAACATAACATAACATAACATAACATAACATAACATAACATAACATAACATAACATAACATAACATAACATAACATAACATAACATAACAAAACATAACATAACATAACATAACATAACATAACATAACATAACATAACATAATCACGTCAAAAAATAAAATAATAATAACATTAAAACAACAGGTATTATTAACAAACTTGGTTTTATTTTAAATTCTTCAAGTAAATCAAATTAATAATAATCAATAAGAAGGCATATGCAAATACAAATACGTGAATTTATATATGTACATATGCGCATATACATACATATATACGCTCACTTAAGTAGGAGAGAGCAAGATGTCGAACGTTGCTGTTCGTTTGCTTTGTTTGCTTTGTCGTTCGTTCCGCGCTTTCGCTTGCAGTTCATTCAAGGTAACGACAATGAGCAAGGTAACGACAAATGAGCAAGGTAACGATAAATGAGCAAGGTAACGACAAATGAGCAAGGTAACGACACATTTTTTCGTGCGTGCAGCCGGCTAAATCGAATTATAAGACGTTATCACGTCAAAAGACGATTAAATACGGCGGCGAAAGCATCATGGTTTGGGGAGCTTTTTCCTGGCATGGTGTTGGGCCAATTGTTCGCGTGGTTGGTAAAATGGATAGATTTCAGTATCCGGATATACTCCAGAATAAAATGGAGTCATTTGTGTTTGAGTTTATGCCATTAAATTGGACATTTATGCTGGGCAATGATCCAAAGCAATGGCTCAAAAGAGAAAAAATTAATGTACTGGATTGGCCGGCGCAGAGTCCTGATCTCAATCCAATAGACAATTTGTGGAATGACGTTAAGATCGAAATCGCTAACAAAAATTTTAAAAACTTTGATGATTTGTGAGCCGCAGTTGAGAGGTACTTGATTCTAAAGGAAAGATGCCACACGCTTATAGAAGGTATGGAGCGACGGCTTGAAGAAGTAATCAAAAACGTTGGATATAGTACAAAATACTAATCTGGCAAAACAATATTATTACTCAACTATCTGATTTCTTTACTATTTTTGCTCTTATTTGGAATTTTGTAGGATGTGCTATTTATGTGTCCAGGGGGTTTCGTGAGTTATCAACGTTCTCGTAAACTAAATCAGAACTGAAATTCTTTTTGACCACTTTTTTGCTTTAAAGGGGAAGTAAATAAGTTTTTTATTTTTTATGTTGCTTTTTCCCAATAAAAAATAGTTATTTAAAAACATATTCAACTCTTTGCTATCAAAGTCTAAATGTGCTATTTATACAGGGCCCGCCATCTATCGTTACGGATTTGATCTAGGTATTATTTGAAGAATGGTAACACTTAGCTGTCATCTGATTTGACAGAAAATTAGTTTTATTCTTCCGCTGAACGAAAATGGTTGTGTATACGCTCAACGAACGCTGGGAAATATTGCGACATTACTTTGAAAATCATGGTAATGTTGCAGAATGTGTACAAACATTCTTGCCACACAGCGAATGCTACGATCAATCTTTTGCGCACTGTCTTCGAAGATCGCATTATCAGCCGAAATTCTGATATCCAGTGGCCGCCTCGGAGCTGCGATTTGACGCCGTTGGACTATTATCTTTAGGGCGCCGTCAAAGACCAGTGTTATGAAAACAAACCAGCAACATTTGATGCACTGAAGACCAACATACGCGATGTCATAGCTGAAATACAGCCGCATACAATTGAAAATGTGTTGAAAAATTGGACCGATCGTATGGGATGGTGCATGGCTAGCCGAGGCAGCCATATGAATGAAGTTGTGTTCCATCATTAACCGGAAGGATTTTACTTCAAAATAAGAAAAACAGTTTGGAAAAATAATGAGTAGTTTCTTTTTTATAGCATTTTTAATTCCGTAAAGTTATATGGCGGACCCTATATGACCATGGCTGTAAAATATTATTCGAAATCATCAGTTTGCGAGGACCTGCGCGTAAGTTACGAGGATTCAATTTTCCAGTTGAAGTTCCACGATTTAAAACCAAACCGAAATAATCCTTATAGGATGGAAGTTGTTGAAATCATTGCTGCACTTACATTCATAGTCCCAAAGATCATTCTGACGAGGTCTTGATTCCATATGCCCCAAAGTGGCTTCGTGGAGAAGATAGCGAAAAATGGTGTAGCCCGTATTCGTACTTTCTTCTTAACGAGCAGCAAACTAAAGGAATGCATGCGACCTTGTCGGACTCCAGTATGAACTTGGAAGAAGAATTGCTGTAAAGACGAGTCCCCAATACCCATCTGTGGTGTCTGATTCCACTAATATGAAATCGAACTAAAAGACGTCAAGTCCACTATTGGTCATTTAAACGTTTTACAACAGCTCTTATAAAATCACTTGTGGCTGTAATTTCGTAATCTGAAGCATATCGTCTTTGACTGACAAATCATTTTTCAGTCTTCTACAATCCAGCCAAATGTTATACGAAGTGTTAGGTTAGGTTAGGTTGAAGCGGTTGTCCACTGTAGGACACACTCAGGCTCATGGCCCATTGTGATGTCGCGATGGAAGCTAGCCCTTATCCCTCCTAAAACCAATGTGTACTTTAGAAACATTTTGTAAGATCCTTAATTTCGACAGAGCCGACATCTTCTAATTCATTAAAGGATTGTCCACCCAAAGTTGCGAGTCTACGTCTGGATAGAGCAGGACAGTGACACAGAAGGTGCGGGATGGTCTTTTCCTCTTCCTCGTCTAGACGGAGTGTCACTTTTTGTCACTTTACTTCTTGAAGCTGCTGTCTGAAATACATCTTCTTATGTACAGTAGAAACTCGATTCTTGCACGTAATGAAAACCGGGCTCGGTGCAAGATTCGAGGTTGTCACAAATACTGAAGTTTTTTTCTATATAAATTAAATTTTTTTTTACTGATAACAATTTAAGTTTATTTATTTTTATTATATTAATTAAATACTCTTTAAAGCGATGAGTTTCATTTGAAATTAAAGTTTCGTTTAAGCAAGCCCCCTTTACCGACTGTTTCGCCGTCTTCATTACAGTAGTCTTCATTTAAATGGGTTCCTAATGAAGTTCAGCAATCCAGTGGTCGATTTCAGATTGGGAGACTTGTTGCAATGCTTCTATTTCTCGAGGCAAAGTTGCAATGAATTTAATATTGGAAAGAGGAATGATGTCGTCACAATTCCAGTCAGACGCAGTCATTGCATTTAGAGCATCCCCTAGATTCTCCCGGAGCAAAAATGTGACATAAGAGGGGGTTTTTTTTTTTTGTAGTTCAACTTAGTAAGCCTTATAACGTTTTGATCATGGGCTGCATTAGAGCCGTACAGTTTGGAGGAAAGCACACTACTGATATTTGGCCGTCGTAGCTCTTTAACTCGCCTTCTTTGGCATGTCATCGAGCATTATAAATAAGAAGAAGTGTCATTTTGATAGGAGGTGGACTGCCTACGAACTGACGACAAATCACAGACGGTCGAGTCATGTGCTCAAGACGGCATAAGACGTTATAATAATACCGCAATATCTTCTTTGTTGCAGATGCAAAAGAAATCTCGATAGTGTATAACATCCATACGCCCATGTGAGAGGAACCTGAGAGCATGCCACACATGCCACTGGTATGACGGCACAGAGGCATTAGAAGACGAGTCTATAGCATGCAGCTGGCTACAAATATGGTGGACTCAGACGTGGGTAAAGAGTATTAGTCCATTTAATGGATACCGTTCAGGGTCTTTCCGAAGTAATGCAAGGTAGTTCCGGGAAGGGAGTCTCCCCAGAAAAGGAGGAAGGATTGTTTTAGTGGCTACGATGACGGTCGCTGTAAGTGCGAAGGCATTTTGAACCTCCTCACCATAAAAACAAAACAAAAAAAAAAAGGTGTCATTTCGTCAGCAAACCAATTAGACGGTACTTCCTCTAAATTCTTTCAGCTGATTCAAATAAAAAAATGTCATTACCAGAATGACATCGACGATACTTCCCCGAGCTTTATTCCCAAAAATACATCACAAAAAGAGCAAAAGAAAAAGACAAAACAAAAAATGTTGCAAGTATCGAGTTAAAAATTTTCGAATGTCGCAACTACTGAGTGCGCAATGAAAAACAAAAATTGTCTCGCAAGTATCGAGGTGTGCAAGAATCGAGTTGTGCTCATAAATCGGTAACCAATTATCATCAAGTCAACGGAAAAATCGCATAGTTTATTTCGGTATCAGAGCAGGTATCAACGTAAGGAGTGTCATTAACTGCATCTTAAGGGTTTAAAAATCGAGAAGGCGAGTGATTGAAGGCTCTTAATTCATGCTCTTCCCCTGGCTTTAAATGAAGAGCCTTGAAAGTTTAGCAACTGCATGGATATCCTCTCAAGATCTTTCGATCGCCGACGGTAAATATGGTGTTTTAGCCTTTAACTATTTATTTGGTTTGGAATAGAACGTTTTTTTCGTCAAAATACAGGATTCGGCACTCCAAGTGTAACCAATTAAAAAGGCCATAAATTTAGTTTGGAAAATTACTTTTATTCAATTCAAAGTATAAAATGTGTGAAAATAATACAAAATTAAGAATCAATTTAATTTTGCTCGATATGACCACCTTTTGCCTTGACTATGGCCTTGAGACGGTCCAGAAACGGATCGCAAGCTGCCCGAATGTGACTTGCAGGTATTTTGGTCCACTCGCAGGCAATGGCTTTTTTCAGCGCCTCGAGACTGATGATTCTTTTAGTTCAAACTTCGCTCTTCAAAATGTCCCAAAAAGAATAATCTATCGGATTCGCGTCTGGTGAAATTTCGATCCATTATGTGGATGTTATGAATTTCGAAACGTTTTTTAGCCATTCTTGGTTGACTCGAGCTTTGTTAGACGGTGCCGAGTCCTGGTGAAACGTCCATGGTCTACCACCAAAATGTTTGTCTGCCCACGGCCTCAAAGCAACCTCCAGAATACTTTCCCGATAATATTTCGCATTTGCCTTGACGCATGGCTCGATGAAAACGATTGGAGAGCGCCCATCTGCGGTTACAGCGGCACAAACCATTGCCTGTGGCGGGTGCTGCCTCCTGGTGGCCAATTGATTGCTCGAATTCTCGTATGAACAGTCGGTCAAATAAACTCTATCGCTCATGGAGTTTACGAATTGCTCAATTGGAAAAATTTTCTCATCAGAAAACACAATGTTCGGAAATTGACCACTTTCCTTCGCTCTCTCAAGTTTGACTTGTTGTTGCTTTTGGTGTGAGATCATGCGCCTTTTGAATCTTGTAAGGCTTTACTTTGAGATCATTTTTCAGTATGCGGCGCATGATACGTTCAGATATTTTCAGTTCCTTCGCCATTTGATTGGCACTTCGTCGGGAATTTCGCTCAAGTCGCTTCTTCACTTTTTGAACCATTTCACGTGACGTTGCAGTGTTTTGATGACCACCTCCATGACGTTTCCCGATGCTACCAGTATCATTGGAACGAGTAATGGTGCGATAAACAAAAAACTTTACTTACTTTAAGGCTCACGAACAATCACCAAATATAATGCAATCACACCATTACGCTTGAAATCCATTTTTGTTTTTTTTATTCGCGTTTACTCTTGGCAAAATGCGTCCGCGCGCTTGTAAACGATACTCTGGACTGTCATTTAGCCAACTCACAGACGGCCCGTGCATCAGCTGCGCGAGCTGTCTGAAGTTGGTTACACTTCGAGTGCCGGACCCTGCATTAACTACGCGCAGCGGATTGCCCTGTTTCAAACATCCAGAGAAATGCTGGTTATTTGGAGCGTCATGAGGTGTAAAAGTTGGATAAAATATGACCAAAAAATGTCAGTCGGGATTGTTGCCACTTTCACCAATTTCTTTACTTAAAGGTGCTAAGAAGTGTTTTAACAGGCGAATGTAAACTTAGAAGTCATTCAAATAATCGCGACCTATGGCCGAATGACTAAAGTCGCTTGCTTGGCCTGAACGCTGATTACCTAAACTGTAACAAGGCATCGGTTGTTGTTGTTGTTTTAGCAGCATAAACATGCCCCTTACATGTACGCGGAATGCCGCTGTAGTGACAGTCTTTGGCCGGATATAGTTCCGGGTCGTACCGGTAACGTAGAATAAAATAAAATAAAGAAAAAAGGGGTTAGAAGCAGTCAGAATTTAAAAACAAATTGGATTTTTTTAGCATTTTCTTAAAGTATAAAATAGGGTGGGCCATGTTAAATTTGCTTTTTGAATCGGCTATAAAAAAAAACTAATCAATATTTTTTCAAACTTTTTTTTTATTTTGAAGATTGAACATTGTCATTTATGAATGAAAAATAATATCGTTATAATGACTGCCACGACTGGCTTTACAGTAGGCCATTCGATCAACCCAATTTTTAAGGACATTTTCGATTGTTTGGGCTCCAATTTCATGAATGGCAACTTCGATTTCGTGTTTTGAAGCATCAATCGTCTCTGGATGGTTCGCATAAAAATTGTCCTTAACGGCTCCCCATGATGCCGCCAGACCAAAAACCGCACCAAACAGTGACTCGTTGTGGATGCATTTGCTTCTCTACAGTAACGTGTGGATTTTCTGAGCCCCAAATCCGACAATTTTGCTTATTGACGTAACCCCCATGTGAAAATCAGAAAAGAAGAAGAAGACTCGTACTTTGGAAATAGGTTTTCAATATTTCCCAATTTTGTTCAAGCGTATAGCGTCCCATTTCGTAAATGTCAAAACTTTAAGTAAATTATGAACACATTTGGCATGTCATTTGTGTTACCATTCTCAAAAAAATAGATGGTTCAAAAAGCAATATATGGCCCACCTTGTATCTTAAAAATATTATGTGAAAATTTGAAGTGAATCCGACAAATAATTTTCGAGTTATTCAACAATTAACATAGGGCGCTCGGGCGCTCCGGAGCAGATAGCAAAACTTTAAATGCGTTTCAAAAACTCAAAACTATAGATTTCAATAAAATTTATACTGCTTTTGAAAAACATAAAAAAAGTCGTTCCTAATCGAAGGACTTTTTTTCAAAAATTTCGATTTTTTTTTAACAATTAATGCTCGGCCTTTTTCCGAAAATCGGAAAAATATCTCCTGAGGCCGCCATATTGTTAATTTTGAAAAAAGCTTATCTAATAATAAAACTAATTTCTCTTGTCCGATTGATTTTAGATGAATCTCCAAGGACTTGTGATGATCACCGCAAGGGACTTCTGGAGAAACGGGGTCCACACAAACAGCGGTAACTTTTACAATTTTAATTTTTTTTTTTTTTTGAAATTTTGTCAAAGTCAAGTCGAAACAAACAAAGAAATTGTAAAGAAAGCAAACGAAAGATGGCGTAATGAAGCCACCTGCAAAATCGCGCGTCAACTGTGGTCGACTCTAATAACGGGGCACTAGCTAATAGGTAGACACGCCCAAAGGATGGGTGTGCAAACACATCACTTCTGTAGAAGTTGTCTAGATGAGGACGAGGAAGAGACAATCTCGCACCTACTGTGCCACCGTCCTGCTCTATCCAGACGCAGGTTTACTATTCTGGGTAGATAATTTTTTAATGAGTTGGAAGATCTCAGTTCTACAGAAATCAGAGATATTTTAAAATTTTTGAAAAGCACACACTGGTTTTAGGAGTGATCGGGACAAGCTCCCCACGCGGCATCACAATGGGCTATGGGCCTGAGTGTGTCCCACAGGACAACCGCTTCAACCTAACCTAACCTAAGTCGAAATATGATGTATTAATGGCATGTTCTTATTTTTGTAAAATAAACTTTTTGAAAATCATCATTTTTTCGGCCCTCTGACTACCCCTAACCCGTTATATGAAGTAGATATTGTGAATATTAGAGAGCCCAATATATCTTAGGGTAGCAGTTCATATACCATCTTTTGTACCCATCTTTTTGCTGATTTTATGAAACATAAACATTTTCTCTTCGTTTTTCTTTTAACTCAGAAATATTTATTTTTTACTTTTGTTTACTTTTGTCCTGACAATGATTTTTTTTTTACATTTATAAGAAGTTATATAATAAATGTAAATTATTTGTATACACATTTTATACCATTGATGCATCTTAAATCAATAAAAAAATTCAAAACATGCAGGTTAAGAATTAATTTTGAAACAAATGCATAGATTACAATAAATTTTAAAAGCTAGCAGCATAAAGAAAAATAGGCTCTTTCAAAAACGAATTTGAGTTAGAAAATTTGATTTTTTTAAATATATGTACATATTTTCTTAAACATTATACTAAGTATCTCGTATTATAAACATAGTAATTTTTGCGCTCGAACTTTTTGCTTTGAGAATAAATCACAGAAAATAATCAATTAAAGATCTTTTCATAAAAATAGTTTTAGACATTTTAAACAAATAACTCTTTTACTTGATATATTATAAAAACTAACAAAAAGCGAATTTTTTAAGCCGCATTCAGTCGACTACTGAAACGTATTTATTTATTATAAAAAATGCTTCAAAAATTGCAAGTGCTTTAGTTGCTTCTAAACCATTTGCCACTCCCACAGCTGACAATTTCCTTCCCTCTCAAAGTGCACTTTCCGCCCAGTTGCTCATTTATCGATGGGCGTGTAGTACATGCTGTTGAGGAAAGCGCGCGTCACATCGCCCACCACTGTGCGATCTGGTATACCTTGAGCCATGCCGTAAATAGCCATTTTGCCCTCGACTGGTTGGCCGGGGTCTTTCATAATTTCAGCAACGGAAGATTTCAAGTCAGCAAGGAACTTATCGGCCAATCCAGACTTGGTGTGCATATCGGTAATGCAAATGTGAATCCTAAATGCGCAAAGTTGTTGAGAATGAAAAGCAAATACTTAGTTAAATGTACGCTAACCTACCCTGAGGGAAATTGCAAAGCATTCAAATTCCAGCCCAATTTGCCTAGCGCATCCGATAGACGGAAAATGTCGAATACATTCGAACCAATGGCGACCACCGATGTTGCAGGCTTTCCAAAGACAAATACACCGTCCACTTTGCGTATGCTGAAAATTCATTTACATGCAATAAACTAATTTTCTTCTTTATAAAACATTTTACCCAGCCTCGATGTAGCGCGCAGTGTCCAGAATGCGCTTGGTGGCTTCCAGATAGCCTTCATGACCGAAACTCATCATAGTTGCCCAGCAAGCAGCAATAATGCCACCCGCACGCGAGCCATTCACAGTGGGTGAGCCATAGACGCCACCTGGCCAATCGGTGGTTACAGTGAATTGATGGTTTAGGTACTTTTGTGCGGAGTACAGTATAATTGAGGAGCCTTTGGGCGCAAAACCATACTAAAAAGCAATAAATAGAAGCAATTTTAATTGGTGAAAAAGCAAGCGTAGATAATTTTCCGACAACCTTATGCGTGTCAGCTGAAATACTAGTGACACCATTGACGGCGAAGTCGAATGGCCGTATCTTATAGCCGGCCTCTCTTGCTAGAGCAATGACAAAGCTGCCCAGGCAAGCATCCACATGCACAGGTATGTGGTATTTAACACCCAAAGCCGCAATGGCTTCGATATCATCCATGGTGCCATAGGGGAAATTTGGCGCAGAGCCGACGAGCTGCAATAAGTGAGCATGAAATATTTTTCTAATAACTAATATAGAAAAAATGGCTCAACATACCAGTATCGTATTGGAGTTGATGGCACGCTTCACCGCCTTCACATCTACCTCAAACGTTTTCGGGTCCACATCTACATATTTGATGTGAATGTTGAAGTACTGCGCCGCCTTGTCGAATGCCGCATGCACCGTTTTTGGCACAATCATATTTGGGCGCTGCACATTACGTGTTTCGCGCGCGTAATCACGATACGCTTTACATGCCATCAATATGGATTCCGTGCCGCCAGTGGTCATCTGGAACGAAGTGGAAATTTGCAAATCAAAATATTCATTCAATTTTCAAAACGCAGCGTTTATTTTCATCATCGTCTCACCGTGCCACAACTGCTCGCATCGCCATGGAAGAGCGTGCACGCCATGCGCACCACTTCCGCTTCCATTTTGCACACACCCGGAAAGACGTCGGCATGGAGTGGATTCGTGTAGGATGTCTTGCCATATACTTCTGCAATCAGATCGACCAAATCCTCCTTGAAACCGTATACTGCACCCGAAACGCGGCCCTCACGCCAGTTATAATGGCCAATACTCAAATGCTTGTCGACCAGCTGTAAGATTTCTTCACGACTCAGTCCTTGGGCGGGCAGCTCAAGAGACCAATTGAGATCAGTGCAGCTTTTACGGATATCACCCTCAAAATCCTCTTTGGCTTTGGAGACTTCTGTATCGATTTTACGTCGCACGACGGGCAGCTTCTTGGCAAGGCGGAAGAATTGACGTTTGCCACGTACCAGAATACCTGAACGAAGGGAAGGAGCAGCAATTGAATGCGAATTTTAGATATTGCAGTTTTGTGATGCGAAAGTAAAAGTATGAAATCATAAAATTAATTATGCTGATAAGAAAATCTAACGATACCGCTTAAATTCCTATACTAAATGCGATTAAATTCGATTTTTGGCGGCCGCCGTAGCCGAATGGCTTGGTGCGTGACTACCATTCGGGAGAGCGTAGGTTCGAAACTCCCTGCATGAAACAGCAAAATAATATAAAACGTTTTTTTTTTAATAGCGGCCACCCATCGGCAGGCAATGGCAAATCTCCGAGTGTATTTTTGCCATGAAAAAGCTACTCATAAAAAAAAACATTTGCCGTTCCGAGTCGGCTTAAAATTGTATGTCCCTCCATTTGTGGAACAACATTAAGACGCACGCCACAAATAAGAGGAGGAGCTCGGCCAAAAACCTAACAGAAGTGTACGCGCCAATAATTTATTTTTTATTTTTTTTTAGTGCCCTTCAATAAAGTATTTGTAATTTTCGAACTTTGCTCATTGAACTTTTGAAATGTACAAAATTAGCCACACTTCCAGCCAGTTTTTAAAAATATTTTACTAACTTTGAACTATTTGTATGTTTTGAATGGAAGCAGCATTACACGGAATTGAGGCTCCAGTTGCGTGTGTAAGTCAATGGACTCAAAATAATTGCAGTTAGCCAAACAATGAGACTTGTTGTTGTTATTGCAACAACATAACCCGATATACTCATACAAGGTGCCTACCTGGAACGCCATAAAATATTCTATATACTTTTTGGGAAAATGCTAATGAAGTGACAGGCCATTGGCGCATATAAATATGCGCTATTGAGCCCCTATTTTCGTTACATTTTATTATTACATTATTACAGAGGAGTTAAAGCTTTAATCGCTGGTCTTCATAGAACTATCTGTTACTAAGTGATACTAAAAATCGGTTAAGAAATCTAGTTTCGACGAATGCTGCAAAATTAGCAAATCACAAAGCGCACTCAGCTCTTTTCAACAGATTGGTTCTTATCAGTGCTGTTCGACGGTGTATGCATGCGATTTCGTACAAGAAATTTCATTGATAAGCCGGTTTCGCGCGGGTTCATAAGCTTATGGCTTATCGCTGATAATAATAAAATAATAAATGTTAACAAAAAACAGCCGATTTCTGATTAAAATAACGAAAAATAAAATTATTAAATATTTGAATGCAAAGAGCAAGCGCATGATGATATGCTAAAGGGCTATCAGCAGATGAACAATGCTTTATAAGAGAAGATTATTGCTCAACGCCATTATTACCCCATTACATACATACATATGTACATGAATGATATACAAAGATAGTAGGGATGAAGAAGTCGGTATGTTGGGAACGGAAATGAATGGGAGCAACGGCAATCGGCGTGTGGCGCTTCAGCGATTGCATGACAAATTGTTGCTAATTGATTGCATTTTAATTTATCACTAGAGCGTCTTCAATTTTCTCGTCAACGCAAGTGTTTTAGTTTTCATTGTTGGAAAAAGCATAAAAATTATCAAATAAGTAAGTAAATATAGTAATGATTATTTCATTATCCTTACTTACTTTCATCCTGATTGATGAATGCCCATAGCCACACAGTTCCCAGCACTGTTGTCGCTGTAATAGCTGCTACTTGCCAAGGTTCTTTATTGCCAAATGCACGATTCACGCCACCTGTTAATGTCCTTGTGCATTCTCCAAACTGGAATGGTTTCATCTTAAGTTCTACACTTGTTATCTCTCGTTGGGATTGTTAGTTTATTTGGAATTTGTACTTCTGTAGTTTATCACTCAATGTTGATGAGGTGTATACACAACAATATACGCATGTGTTTATGAGTCTGCTCTAAATTTGCGGGCAGTACACTTGAATATTGTACGCTGGTGAACCGGTTGAAGGCCCGATAGTAACTAATGGCAAAGCGATCGTCTGGCCAGAAAGCTTCATTCACAATACCAATACATGCACTATATGTAGGTGAAACGAATTTGTATATACAGATGACGCACCTGATCGCTTTTTGGTGGAAAGGTACTACAAATAAAGGGGACAAGTAAAATAATATGTTCGTGTTAATTTTCTTTGTGTAGCTGATAAGAAGCAGTATTACCCTTTAAAGGGGCTTTAATACATATACACATGTATATATATACACACATTTTTATTGCACTTTTGTGTTTCTACTCAATGCTTTACAAAGTTGAATTGTCTCACAATCTCACAAAGGTGTTGCCGCTTCCTCGCGTCGATAGTTGATGGTGTGACGTTGGAAGTTTGTTCGCTACTTTTGTAAATATGAAGTGCTCACGTATTGCATATTATTAATTAAACCTTTTTTTTTATTGGTCATCAAAACTCTGACGCGGTCACCGACACGATGCATACATTTGTCGACTACTTATACTCACTTATAGTTGTTTACTGTTGAAGTTTTTGTTTTTATAATTTACTCATTACGAAGTAGTGTTTTTTTATGATGAGTTTGCGGTATTTACATACATAAATATTTGTTGTTTATCTTTTGCCTCAATCGAAGTGAGACTGGCCGATGGTGCTTCGTATTACAACTTCTATCAATTATTGTACCAAATATGCTTATCAAAATATACTTCTTATCTGCAGACCTGTTGCCGCATATCAATTTTATTTCTGTTCATAATCATGCTCTGCCTGATAGTAAAATTAGCAAAAGAAACTTGAAAAATGATAGTGGACAAGTCAGCTGCTTTGTTCCAATTAATGTAAATATAGTGAAGTTAGCTGCTAATTCCTACAATGATAGTGTGAATGAAAGCATTTAGTGTTGGAAACTGATCCCCGTTATGAAATAATAGATGCTATTAAAATTAATATAGTGTTATAAACAGACATAACATAGTAAAGATAACAAGACTAAAGAATAGAAGAAATATATATTTATCTCATTGAAAACAATTTTTTTAGTTTTCAACATGTGCTCCCCGATAGTTACATAGCTAGATAGCTACATACAAATAAAATCATAGCCACTACGACACCAAGGCGAACTGAGTATTAAGGGTGGCGTCTTATTTCCTTATTTTTCGTGATTTTGACAAGTCGGACCTGACGTTCAGTGAAGCGGTTGATAATATTGAGATTTGTGAGATTTAAAAGCAGTATTTTTGTGTTTTTTTTTTTTAATTCGGAAGACGCTATGACAAGCAAGTGTGTATATGTGTGGCGTATAACTTCTTGTGTTTGATTCTTTCCATTGCTTTCGCTTACTCTTCCTCTTCACAAACACGTAATTCTCCTTTCTTTTGTTCGTTTACTCATGGGCTCTAACGAAAGAGCGAATTTGGCTGACACAACCTGGAATACAAGGTTATATACCATACTATGATAGTTATTATTGGGGTCGCATGGAAAGCAACATATACCTCTAGTGAGAAGTGAGGTAGTAAAACAAATGAACTCAGAAGTGACAATTCAAAAATTATTGGGTTGGGTTTAGGCAAAAGTATAATGATTTATGAAGAATACGAAATATATGCACTTCGCAAAGGAAACCAAATCTGATTCGCATTTTGAAATCACCGGAGAGTACATATAGAGAGTTGACAAGCTTAAATACTTAGGCCCATATATCAATAATAATAATTCTAACATATCTGTAGCAATAAGCGAGCGAAGAAAGCTTTATTTGCCGCTTTTACTCGCTTGCTTAAAGCTATTAAAATCCCGCTTACTACCAACAGTTCAAAGGATGAAATTTCACTAAGTCTAGTGAGGCGCATATTAACGCCATAGCTGAATGGGTTGGTGCTTGGCTACCATATTATAGAACAAGTTTTTTCTAATGGCGGTCTCCCCTCAGCAGGCAATAGCAAATAGGGGTGCGATTATTTTCGAATAATATTCGAATAAACATTATTCGAATAAAACGAATAATACTATTCGTTTCAAATAATTCGAATAGTTCATTATTCGAATACCTTACTATTCGAATACCTCACTATTCGAATAGTTTACTATTTGAATACCTCACTATTCGAATACCTTACTATTCGAATACCTCACTATTCGAATACCTTACTATTCGAATACCTTACTATTCGAATACCTCACTATATATTCATTAACATCAGGGAGAAAATGCTTTTAAAAATATAAAAATTACATTGGCCCTTCTCATGGTGCATGCACTTGTTCATAAACCGATTAGTAGTCCGCTAATTTAAATAAATATTTACCAAAAATATTCGAATAGTGAAGTATTCGAATATTGATGTATTCGAATAGTAAGGTATTCGAATAGAAAGGTATTCGAATAGTAAGGTATTCGAATAGTGAGGTATTCGAATAGTGAGGTATTCGAATAGCATTATTCGAATAAACGAATAAAAAATTCGAATAAATATTATTCGAATTACGAATACCTCTCGAATAAAAGATTTTATTATTCGAATGATTTATATTCGAATAGTCCCACCCCTAATAGCAAACCTCCGAGTGTATTGCGGCCATGAAAAAGCTCCTCATAAAAAAAATATTTGCCGTTCGGAGTCTGCTTAAAACTGTAGGTCCCTCCATTTGTGGAACATCGTCTATACGCACACCACCAATAGAAGGAGGAGCTCGGTCAAACGCCCAAAGAGGGTGTTAGTACCAATTATGTATAATTGTATAATTATTTTCCTACAAAGTGCCTTCAGCAACTTCACTACAGTTTGGCACATTATACCTAATTTCTTTTACATTTTTTATTACACTGAATATTCCTCAACTTATTTGATGTAGAATTTCATTGTATATGTATATATCCATACGAGCAATTTGCAAAACGAATTAATATTTTCCTGCACTTAATCTCCCAAAAATTGCGCTGTTCCATTTTCCTATTGACCCGGTACTGTGAACGCAAATCTCTGTTGGTATTCGTGTGTAAACAGCTGATTACTTATCACTAATTGAGTTGTCAGTTTGCCTATTTAATTCGCAACAAGTGCAGTTTAATAACTATTAGTTAGAAAAATGTTGAGAGTATTATATACATCGTTAGCGAGGGTAAGCGAATTCAAAAACGCCAACACCGATCAAATTGAAGGATTTTTAATTTTGCAGAGCTCAAATTTAGCCGCTGCTGCGACGACTTCACTGCATGGCGGCAGCAATCGGAAGCAAAGTACAATCATTAAACAGTGTGATGGTGTACGGGAGATCATCTTAAATGATCCCAGAGCACGTAACACACTTTCCCGTGAGGTAATGTCATCCATCTTGGAGGGCATTACGAAGGATGCACATGACGAAGAGCTGCGCTGCATTGTGATTAGTTCAACCGGTCCGGTATGGTCGGCGGGCCATAATTTGAAGGAAATTGTATGCACAAATATTTGCATAGCTATTAAGCCTCTTTAAATGCTAATCATTTACATAATTTCTTGCATAGTCAGCCGCTACTGATGGTGGCTGTGAGATATTTAGCCAGCTTGTGGAAATTATTATGAACATCTACAAAGCACCTGTACCGATAATAGCGAAAGTAAATGGTATGGCTACTGCTGCTGGCTTGCAGTTGGCCGCCTCTTGTGACATGGTTGTGGCATCAGATAAAGCAAGCTTTGCTGCTTCAGGGTAAGCAAATGACATACTCAAGGTGGTCTTAAGTGTTGTGAGCTGATAACGCTTTCATGATGTTTTGTTTATTTTTTATTATCAAATGCAGCGTTAACTTGGGCATATTTTGCACTACACCAGGTATTGCGATATCACGAGTTATGCCGCGTATGAAGTCTTCTTACCTGTTGTTCTCTGGTTTCCCCATTAACGCACAGGATGCTTTGGCGGCGGGTAAATTTGTAAACAATATTGCAAAATTAAGCATATTCAATAAGTTTTTATGCATTTCACAAAGGTTTGGCTAGTGTTGTGGTGCCCGAGGCGCAATTGGATGCCGAGACTGATAAGATAACAAAATCCATAAAAGAAAAGAGTCGCGCTATAATTGCGATGGGCAAGGTATTCTACTACAAACAGTTGGAAATGGGCATCAAGGATGCCTACGAACAAGGCACAGATGTACGTCTCAAATTTTCTTGTGCACATATTTGTTGAAAGAGAATTATCATGGATGCATTTTTTTTCAGGTAATGGTTGAGAACATTCGCATGGACGATGCGCAGGAGGGTTTGAAGAGTTTCGCTGAGAAACGTAAGCCTAACTGGTCAAAGAAGTAAACAGATGACTGTTGATAGGTCTCCAACTGTACTCAAGAGAGGAAGCAGAACTACTTTTGGCCTTAAAACTCACTTAAAAGTTGGCAAGGTGCACTATTCATGAACCGGCTTGCGCAAGAAGATGCATTTATTTTTTATATATGAAGATGTTTTTGAAATACACTTACTTGGCACATTTCTGTGGCGTTTCATTTAAACGCTATTTACAGCTAATATATGCTAATATCCAGAGAATGTACAGCTAATATCCGCAGTTGTACATATACCTATTTTTATAATGTAGTGGTTAAGGGGTTTTTGTATAACTAATAAAATTTGTTTTGCAAATTAAATTTTTTTTAGATCTACATATTTCACAAATTGTTGAACTGAAATTAAATTTTGAAAAAAAAAAATCACGGTCTTGATGACTTCAGCGCAGATCGGGTCCTAATAGGATTGCCATAGAGGAGCATTTACCTGCATCATCTTGAAAAATCGTTGAAATACTCAATGAATTCCCCATTGGCAGTCACTGAAGAAAAAGTCACCGAGCCAAAAGGCTTATAAGACTTTTTACCTACAATAGGGAACTGTAAGGAAAGTAGACATAAGGAAAATAGTTGATTTTCTGAAAGGTCGCCATCACTTAAATTACCATTTCAATTCACTCCAATTCACATTGGGAATGGATGGCGAAGACAAGACTGCACAGCTTTTAACGAGCTCAAATGGATCCTAATGAAATCAAAAAAGCTTCTGTGTCAGATATTCTGAAATTTGTGCACAAGGCGGACATTGGCGGCCATTGGGCACACTACAAATACTAAATTATTATTATTTTGAACAAACGGGACATAGAAGATCAGGGTTAGTCTGCACAATTACCTAACTCATATAGCCTGACTATAATCCTAGAAAAATATCTGATCAAGTAGCGAAGCCTAAGTCTGATATTACGAGACGCGACTTTGTTTTGGGTGTGCCAGTTGAAATGAAAATAAACAGGAACGGCTTTATTGGAAAAACGCAGGGCGACTGTGGGAATATTATCGCTACAGTTACCTGCAGAATTGCAGTTTTCAAAAAATTCTCAGTTTTATCAACTGTGCTAGTTGGTTTTATTACAGCCATCTGGGGATAACGTCTTTAAAACGTCACTTGTTGCGACCTAATCTATAAATGAGCGCTTCGAAAATCGACTCAGTTTTCTGGAATCACTCCAAATTCGCTGCAAACCACTGCAAAATAGTGAATGAGTTAATGCTGTTCACTAGACAAAAGCCATTGGCCCTGACGGACTAAATGTGCTGATGCTGAAGCACCTGGGACCATTGGGGGTAGGATTTCTCACAAGGGTCTTAAATCTGTCCTTGGCCACTCTCATCATCCCTGACAAGTGGAAAGCAGGGAAACCCGCCAACCAAGGGGAATCTTATCGTCCAATAACTCTCCTTTCCCCAGTAGTGAAGACACTTGAAGCCCTCCCACTCCTCACGAAACACCTGGCCCCAGCCCCACATCAGCACGGTTTCCGACGAGTGCATAGCACCACCACTACACTCACCGCCATAAACGCCCAGATAAACCGCGGGCTTAACCAAAACCGCCCCTGCGAGAAGACTGTCCTAGTAGCGTTGGACCTGAAGAAGACTTTCGACAGAGTCAGCCATTCCACGCTCCCGCCAGGGCTGAAGAGGTGGTCCGCAAACTACCTGAGTGGTCAGTGATTTTTCGAGATCAAACATCAAAGCCGAGTAAGATAAAGCAAGGTGTACCGCAGGGTGGCGTCCTTTCTCCCTTGCTATTTAACTTCTACATCTCTAAGCTCCCCCAACCCCCAGCGGGAGTCTCTCTGGTCTCATACGCTGATGACTGCACGATAATGGCGTCGGACAATGACATCATTGGCCTGTGTTCCAAAGTGAACAACTACCTCACCGACCTTTCTCGCTCTTTTACTGCGAGTAATCACCAACTTTCCCCCACTAAGTCCACGGCGACCCACTTTACTACCTGGACAAAGGATGACCTCCTTTGTGTCCCTTAAGGTAAAAGTCGACGGCACACCAATTCCGACGGTAAACAACCCCAAAATTTTGGGTGTAACCTTCGACAGTTTGCTCACCTTCTCCGTGCATACAACCGCAATTGCCACTAAAGTCCAAAACCGCAACAGGGTCCTCAAATCGCTTGCAGGCAGCACTTGGGGCAAAGACAAAGAACTGTTGCTGTCGACATTTAAGGCAATTGGTTGGCCGGTTCTGAACTATGCACCGCCTCTCTGGTCGCCTGGAACTACATAGTAACACGCAGTGGATAAAGCTACAGACATGCCAAAATACTGCCATTCGGACAGCGACCGGTTGCCTCTGATACCCCCTGTTCAACACCTACACAACGAGGCACAAATGCTTCCAGTAATGGAGCATAACAAACTGCTCAGCAACCAGTTCCTGCTGGGATGTTTCCGCAGGTTTCACCCTTGCAGACACCTGCTTGAGCCTAAGCCGCCTCCCAGGCACGTCGGGAGACGTCTCTTAAACTACGCCGACGAAATCCAGGACAAAACTGACCGAAATCTACTGGACCTGACAGTGTTTAGACAGTCAATAAACGACATTCACCGGGAGACCGTCACCACCTTCTTAAGCTTACGTCCTGTGTATGCCGTAATCGGAGTCCAACCCCCACCTATAGCAGATGAAGAGCTTCAGCTTCCTCGTGAGACACGTGTAACACTGGCACAATTACGTTCTGGATATTGTAGCAGGTTAAGCTCCTACTTATCCAGAATCGACCCCGACATTCCAACCTATGTCCGGCATGTGAAGGCACCCCGCACGACACTAACCACCTTTTCACACGCCCCCTAAAACCGACTCATCTAACATCCCTCTTCCTCTGGGCTCAACCCGTCAAAACAGCATGTTTCCTGGGCCTACCCTTAGATGAGCTAGACGAAGGCGGCCGGTGATATGCCCGCCACTGGCGGGGCTACTATTACTGTTAACAAACAAACAAGTGAATGAGTTAAGAAAAAAATACTAGTATCCTCTGTATGTTTTCTTTATTGTTGCTTTCGTTGTTTAGGCATAAAAGTACAATCAAAGAAAATTGGTTACATGTTAAAAAGTGATGTTTTTCAAAAATTAAAGTAATTTTTCAATATATTTAACATGTTTTTTTTTTGTAATCTTTAAAGAAACCACGAATTTCTCGAAGTTGGTTTTTCAAGTTTGAAGTTGTTTTGTATATTTGCTGCTTCCTTTCGTTTGTTGGATTAGTAGAGTTTATTATGTGTTTGTTGTTGTTATGCGCTTTGGAGTCAGCAAATTTGTTTTTGTGGTTTGTACATAGCTAAGTATGTGGTACCCCGTTATTATTTTAAATTTGTTGTTCAAGTGGTTTTACTCTTTTTTTGGTAGCTTGTCCAGTGTACACCTTGTTGTTGTTGCAGTTTACTGTTGTTCACAAAAGTGTACCAATTTAGCGATTTTGTTCTTTTTGCCATATTTTTTTGGTTGTTGTTGGTTGGTGAGTGTTTCGTGAGTTGGTTTTTTGTAATTTTTTTTATAATGGGTGCTTCATTGAGAGTGGCAATGTTGAGCTGTTTTTCGTGTTTTAAGAAAATTTTTGCCTATTCAAAAATTTTCCCTAAATTTTTTTTGTGCAGGTCGGTTGGGTTTTGTTTTTGACCTCACTTATTATTATTTGTTTTTTTTTTTGTTAATTTTTGCTGAAATTTGTATTGTTAGTATAAAATTAGAGTACAATTTAAATTGTTTGTTGGTAATCATAAACATAGAAAAAAATACAACAAACCAGTTACAGACAAACACACATTTCTATTAAATATTTTATATGTTTTTATAAAAATGTATGTATGTATGCAAGTGTTCCCTTAACCCATAAGGAGATGTTAATACGAGCTTGTGTTCATACAAGCACACATAATTGGGCGTATACGTACATATTTATGTATGTATGTATGTGAACTTATATCATATTTTTTTTCTTTTAGTTGTGGAGCTTATCGCTTATAATAAACTTTTAAATTTTATTTGTTTTTTTATAGAAAACTAATCAACTAAAAATTACTAAGCACTAAAAGCAATTTTTTTATTTAATATTATTGTGACCCCATTCCGCGTAGTGCCCAGAGAAATGAATGCAAAGAGAATTATTTTATAAATTATTAAACTTTAATTAGCCTAAATGTAATTACTGTTATAAAAACTTAGTCGTTTCTTTGTTGTGAGTGAAAAAATATTAAAAATTTTACTTTTTTATAAAAAATATATTTTAGGCCTCATTACTTGAACATTTGCCCACCGTTAAGCTATTACCAGGCATCCCAAATTTTTAGCTGTTTATTAATAGTTAATAAAAATAAAAATGTAAAATATTGTAATTAAAAAAATTTTAGTTTAGGTTTTTTAATAAAAAAAATTTTAGTAATATTTATTTTAGTAGTTTAGTGTTTTTTATTAAAACTGGCATAAATAAAACGAAATATTCAGGAAGATAGTAATATATTAATGGTTTAAATAGAAAACTAGACTTTTAAGGTTATAAAGAGTCAAAATGCCACAAACAAAATACAAGATAAATGAAAGGACTTTTCTAACATATAAAAATACCAAATGGTAAATATATATTTTTTATTTATAAAAATGAAAAAAAAATATAACAAAAAAAAAAAACAATAAGGCTAAAACTTTATGAAATTTTATATGTAAAGTAGAGGTAAATTAAAATTTTTAAAATTTGAGTTTCGAAAAAAATTTAAATGAAAAATTGTATTAAGAACAAAAACAAAAACCAAGCTAAGAATTTATAAAATTTTATGTGTAAAGAGGTAAATTAAAATTTTAAAAATTTAAGTTTCAAAAAAATTTTAAATGAAAAATTGTGTAAAGAACAAAAACAGTGTAAATAGATAAATTAAAGTTTTAAAAATTTAAGTTTCGAAAAAAATTTAAATTAAAAATTGTGTAAAGCAGAAAAAAGGTAAAATTGTACGAAATTTCATATAATTAAATTTAATATAATTTTATTTAATTTAAATTCCGAACAAAATTTTCACTTAATATTATTAAAAACAATGTAATAAAATTTTTAAAAAATTTAACTTCATATATATGTATACACATATGCACATACATACATATACATAAAATTTTAAATTAAAAAACCATTAATACGTTTAAAATTAATAAAAAATTATTTAAACATTTTAAAAAGCGTTAAAAAGATGCGTGAAACTTTTTAGAAATAATTAGGTTTAGTTAGAGCGAACTTTTTTTAAATTTAATTGAAGAAAAATATTAAAGAAATCAATAAAATCCGAAAAAATATTCTAAAAATTTTAAATATTTAATATTAAATGTTCAAATTAAAAATTTGTATTTGGTATTTCAATTTTTAATTGAAATAAAAAATTAAATATTTAATATTAAAATAAATATTTAAATTTTTAATTTTAATATTTAAATTTTTAATTCTAATATTTAATACTAAATATTTAAATTTCGAATAAAAATTTAAATATCAAACATTTAATATTTTAAATAGTATCACAAACTAAAAAAAAGACTGTTTCACCGATCAAAACTGAATATTTGGTCAATAAAAATTATGAATAAAATATATCAACTTTTGAGCAGAAAAAATTTATATTTTCGTATCCCCCCTAATAATTGCGTGCCCGTTCCGTATGCATATTGATTAATAATTTTAGTATATTTATTAGGTTATTTAATACATTAAAACAAATATTATTTCATTCCATTATTCCATTAATATTTTGTTTTTGTTTTTGTTTTCATTATATTAGTCCATAATTGGTTAATTACCGTTACAAAAAATACACAAAAAAGGAACAAAGTGTCATGTTGATCAATATTGTTTTTTCAAGTTGTTTTTATTAAATGTTATTGTTGTTGCCTATCATGAAAATCCGTAAAAATGTATATGTGTGTATGTGTTGCAAAAGCTTGGCTTTCATACAAATATTATTTATATGTATATGTGATGTTTAGAATAGTAGCTTGTAAATGTTTTATTTATTTATTTATATTTTTTTTTTGTAATTTTTTCCTCCTCCTCTACTACTCCTCTGCTGTACGCTTCGCTTTGGAAGTAACATTTCTTTCAGCTGTTTTCAAGTTGTTAATTAATTTGTTTTTGTTCTGTTAACCAGCAGCTTCATACTTTGTTTTTGTTTTTTGTTGGTGTTTTTTTTTTTTTTGCTTAAACTTCAGTCACGGGTCTCTTTTCGATCCAGGCTTTGATGGATTCCAATGCGTTGACTTCATCAACGACAGCCTTTAGCGCTGGGTATTGCTCCAAGAGATCACGCTTCACCATGTAGTTCATGTAGTCGATGATACCGGCGAAGTAGACATCGGCCCATGTTAGCTGAAGGGGAAGGCCGAAAGAAAGGGGAGAAATGAGAAATTGTTATGAAACGAGTGCTTAAAGGTACGAGTATTAAAATAATAAATTAAATAAGAACCACTGATATTTTTAAACAGATATTTCAAGTATTTTCGTCCACTAGTGCCCGAATCGTAATGGCAACATCTGGCTCGTTTATTCGAGTTCTTAGTAGAGCGAATTCATTAGAAGGACAAGATACAAACCACCCAAAGTCAAGTCAAGTCAAAGCCGAATGTGCCTACCATTTGGAAGTCGTTTCCACGACAGTCGGTTACCGAAACGAGCCGGATTTATATCCGGCCAAGGACTGTCAATTCAGCAGCATTCCCCGTATGTAAGTATGGGGAATGTTTATGCTGCTACAACAACAACAACAACCATTTGGAAGTGCGCAGGTTTTAAGTCTCGGGCATGAAACACCAAATGAGAGAAAATTTTGTTTCTAATGGCGGTCGCTCCTTGGCAGATAATGGCAAACCTCCGAGGGTATTTCTGCCATTAAAAAGCTTCTCATAAAAAACTATCCGCCGTTCGGAGTCCGCGCAAAACTGGAGTTCCCTCCATTTGAAAGAAAATAAAATCAAGCCGGTTGGGTAAAAATTATGCATTCAAACTGATCAATGTGATGCCATTTGATTGCCAGTTACTTCTGCGGCTCATGATTTTAGTTGCATAAGTGAAAATAATAGGTTTAGGTCGACCTTCTCATCTAATCTGTGCTATGAGCCTTGATTTGGTTGGTTGGTTTAAGGGTGACCCCGCATCGGAGTGCCACATAAACCGCAAGTTGGGTCCGTTGTGTTGCCCTAGAGCTCATTATGTTATATGATTTCTCCACCTAACCGAGATTTTTATTGTAGATTTTGGTCAAAGATATTAATTCGTTTCGAGAATTTGATGAGAGATTCGATTTTCAGGTTCGAGAGTACTGAAAGATTGTCAATTGTTGGAGAGCCTAGAAGAGCGAGTTGACTTCTGGCTAGACCGGGACAACTGCACAGCAAATGTCTGCTCGATACTTCCTCATCTTCGTCCTCGCAGTATCTGCACAGGTCGTTTTGAGGAACCCCGAGCCGACGTGCGTGAGTGCCCAAAAGGCAGTGGCCGGTGATAAGAGATATTATATGCCTTAGTTCGTGTTTCGAAAGACTTATAAGGGTTTTTGTCTGTTTCAGATTGTAGGATGGCCAGATTTGTCTGGTCGTAACGCAAGTAGTTTCCACTCGCCACCTCCGATCAGCAATGCTGTGAAATTCTCGATCAATGATCATTTTACATGTTGAGAGCGGAATGTGGATTGTGGGTAAGTTACTAACATTTGATTGTGCAGCTCCAGCTCTTGCGAGCTCATCAGCTTTGCAGTTACCTTCGAATCCACTGTGACCCGGTATCCAGATAACTTGGACAGAATTCTGAACACTTATCTCGTTAAGAGATAAGAGACAGGATCGAACCACATCTGAGTGGGTATAAGAGGAGCTGAGTGCTCGAACGGCCGCTTGACTGTCGGTGGAAAAGCGAATATCCTCTAGTGATATTCTATTTTCTAAGAGAGTTTTCGCAGCATACCAGATAGCGCATACTTCCGCTTGGAATACGCTACAGTAGTCGGGTAATCTAAATGATAGATTGATGTGAGGGGAATTGGAAAATATTCCAAATCCCACTTTGCCGTCTTGTTTTGAACCATCTGTGTATATAATCAGAGGGCCATCGATTTCGGTTAGATTTGTCTTCCATTCTTCCCTGGTTGGGAGTGAACAGGAGAATAGCAAGGGTGGTGATGGAAGACTTACATGATAGTCTATGTCGGAAGAGATAACAGTGTTCCTGTTCAGTATGGCCGAATGGCCAAGATACTTATTCCATTCCGATATAGCATTCATGCGTGTCCCTGCTTTCGCTACAATCGCTTTGCCAGCCAGATCGATAGGGAACAAGTGAAGCAACGTATTTAGAGCCTTAGTAGGTGTTGTACTTAAGCATCCTGTTATCAGGAGGCAGGCTGTTTTTTGGACTCGATCAATTGTGGCTACTCTACACCGTTTTTCGAGTGCTGTCCACCATACAACCACACCGATTTATTTACTTTTATGATAAAAATATACCCGAAGACTTGTGTGATCCTGTACAAGAGCGACAGCCACAATACAATTTTTTTGAACACATCGAGTAATTGGCACTGCACCCAGGTTACTCCAATTTTTGGGTAATATGCCACATATTAACACTCGATTATGGTTAATAGAACCGATGGTTTAAAAGAATGGAAATGTTGTCCCAATTGTCTAGTCACTGGCTTAACAAATCACTGAGACAATTCTGCAACGGCTCTCGTCCCACTCTTTTTCTTTCTCTTTAGGTAAGACTGGGTTTGGTTAACCTAATGAAGTTAAACCTGAGAAGTCAATCCATTAGTTTTCTGCTTCACAATGCGATTTTTTATATGTTTGTAAAAGCTTTCTATATTTTTCTTTCACCGTTCTTGATTCAATGACTTGAAGGAGCTGCAAATCACACATGAGACATCACAGAGACGTGCTCATTAGAGCCATAATAACTAGAGTTCAATAAATTGTTTGCTTTTGCCATCAATTCCATGTTGTTCGGTTGGACCCATGCGTTTTGGTCTTTAAACAATCAATGATACGCTGCTGTTGGCAGAGAAAATCAAAGTCTGCTGCCTTTTATCAGAAGAACGAAGTAATTTTGTGCTTTCGTTCTCATGACAATCGGGTCCACATTACCGTAATAACCTAAATTTATATCAGGCCAAGAATTGTTATTTCAGCAGCATTTCAGCAAATTTATAGGGAATATTTCAGGCTGTCACAACAGCAACTACTGACACGCTTTGTTCAATTCGTCTCAAATTGCCTAAGTAAGCAGGCTTAGTACCAATTACAAATTTTTCTCCAGTCTTGAAAATGAATCCCATCGAGTGGGTCTTGCGGTAAACGAAGGTAAGACAGAGAACCTTATGTCAACAACCAAAAAGTCTACGGAGGTTGCGATTGACAATTACGAGTTCGTCGTAGTTAAGGACTTTGTCTATCTAAGATCCAGCATCAACACCAACAACAACGACAGCCAAACCATTCAGCGCAGAATAACTCTTGCCAACAGGTGCTTTTCTGGGCTGGGTCGGTAATTGAAATGCAGAGGCCTCTCTCGATGCACAAAAAAAAAGCTCTATCATTCACTCATTCTCCCGGTCTTACTATTTATATGACGCTGAGTCATAAACTGACCACCGATAGACGGGTACTAGGAGCTTTCGAGAGAAGAATTCTTCGCAAGATCTATGATCCGATTTGCGTGCTCATTTCGAAATGCACCGGTGGAACTCGCAAAAAAGTACGTCGACATCTACGTTGGAAAGACCAAGTCGCCGACGCCCTGACTGCCCCTGGAGTTTTTAACTGGGGTCAACGCGCGCAGAGGCGATTGGCATAACATTTTGGTGGCATACCATTTTGGTAGCGGTCAAGACCGACCGTCGGTTGTAGTTGCCAGCTAAGTAAGTAAAATATGTTTTCTTCACAATGTCCCCAGAACTTATTTCTTGCCAAAAATTGTTGAATTAATTCGTTTTTCTTTATATTCAATTAATAAGCGCTTACTCACCTTTCCCAAAGCGAAATGTCCTTCGTTATCCTTAACAGTCTGTTCCAATTTCTCTAAATAGAACGGAATGACTTCGGTATTGAGTGTTACGAGTTTCTTCTCTTTGATGTCATCCTCCGGTTCGTAGGAGACGACTGCAATTTCTATAGATTAAAATAAAAATTAATCAAAACAACATGCAACATGCAAGCGCACACATTGTTCGCTACTTAGACGGAAATCGTTGATGGTATCAACAACAATATCAATTTGTAGATCCTCCCACGGAGTGGCGCCGTTCAGGCCTACTGTACGAGCCAAAAAGCGGGCCATCGAAATGCTCTGATGTACACGTTTGCCATCCACCTCGAGTACAGGCATTTGACCCATGGGCATTGCTGTCGGCGGCAAAGAAAAATAGTGGGAGAGAGAGAGAGAGAGAGAGAGGGTAAGTGAGTGAGTCAAATAGATAGATGGATTGAGTTGTAGAAAAGGAAATTAACGCATACTTACTCGGCTTGAGTGCCGGCCACTCGTCACGCGTGACACGCACATCCTCATACTCAATGCCGCCGTATGCAAATAAGTAACGTAGCGGCTCAGCCAATGCTTTCACATTGAAGTAGAAGAGGGTGTAGGAGTGTTTAATGGGTTCAGCTGGTGCCGCATCGGCGGGCGCGCCCTCGACACCCTCGGCTGGTGGCGCTTCCTCGGCTGGTGGGGGTGCTTGTGCTTCATCGGCCATTATTTATTTGTTTTGTTGATTGATTGTAGTAACTGTGATGGATAGACGAAAAAGAAAAATTCAGTTTTAACAAAATTTGTGAGGTAAATAAATTCGATTGATATAAAAAATCTATTGTTTCCGCTATTGCCAGAGTGACAAATAATACTGGAATTATGAGTTAATAAATTCAAAAGAAACAAAAGGCATTAATTATATAAAATCGCCGCCACTTATTTACACTTTACTAGGCTAATGACAGCTGGCGGGTGCGTAAGGAGCTTTGCTTATTCAGTAACTCTTTTATGGGTTTTTAAATTGTGTTTACTGACAAGTGAATTTAATGCGCTCGTTTACGTTTGGTTCATCACACAGCACCAGCTCTGCTTACCAAAGCTGGTCCACTTGGCACATTATATCATAACCTCAAACTTCATATCAAAAAACGTGAGGTTTAACTGGTGAAGCAGCTACTTTAGGCGCAGCTCATTTTAGAGATATTGCCCTGAAAATTATTAATAAAATACATTTTTTATAACTGTTTGCGATTTCGGCTCAAGCTGGCCAGAATCGAGTGTAGTTAGTAAAGACATCTTGAACACTTTGGCTGCAAGCTCTAAAACAGTGAGTGATTAATGTTTAGTACTCAGTTTTCCGCTCTTCTACTCTCAACATAAGTCTTTAAGGGTTCTTTGCATAATCCCTTTGATCTAAATTTCTTTTAGAGGAATCTGGGAGGAATTGTGTACGAACTTGGAATGGTCCTAGGAAAGTATTACTTGCTTTTAATAAAGTTGTGAGGCAGTTTTATGGCAACTCAAACCAGTCCGAGCTGGTTAATATTTTCTTGTTATTATTTTCTTAAAGTATACCTATTCACTGACAGGGAATCCGAGTGAAGTACAATAGACTCAATAGTGTCTGAGTGCTGTACTTGCCAGTCTGTCCCGACAAAAAAAAAGAAGCTATTCAGTAATAAAACACTCGAAAGGTTTGCAAAAGTTAGCTCGAATTGTTTTTGTCGGCCTACTAAAATTTTCATCTCCCGATCTGAATTGCTTTAAAAAAAGTGGGCAAAACTGTTAAAATATATGTCTGAGCGAAATGAAAAATTAAGATGTATGAAGTAAAATTTCACGGGAAATATTTTCGTTAAACATTTTAAACCAGTAGCTCTCATCTGAGAGGGTCATTTTGACCTTCACTTCAAGAAACTGATGAAAAAACAAATTAGGAAAGTTTCTGGAGGATTAAAATGCTCCAACAAATTATTCTTCGGAAAATTTTACCAAGTAATTGTAAGCAAGAAATATAATGGCTGACGGGTGCTCGGTGGAATTTGTCAACAGCTTCTGCTACCTCTGCTGCACTATCACGACAAACGGCGGAGCAGATGAAGATGTCAACTGCAGGCAAAGCAGGGGCGGCGTCTCTAAATTGCAATATTCAGCTCATTGTCAGTATATGGTAAACATAGGTGGGCACTTTGCAGTAACAGTAAAAATGCAGTAAATATAATATTTTACTGATATTGCAATTTAATTTTCATTACTAGTAAACTTTTACTGATTACTGAAAAAAATTTGCAGTAAAAATATTTTTTTACTGATTACTGAAAAAAATTGCAGTAAAAATATATGCATAAAACAAATATTTAATTGAAAACCAAATGTAAAAAAATATATTTTTACTGCAATTTTTTTCAGTAATCAGTAAAAAAATATTTTTACTGCAATTTTTTTCAGTAATCTGTAAAAAAATATTTTTACTGCAATTTTTTTCAGTAATCAGTAAAAAAATATTTTTACTGCAAATTTTTTTCAGTAATCATTAAAAGTTTACTGATTACTGCTATTTGTAATGCAGTAAGTTTATAATGCAGTGTGCCCACCTATGATGGTAAAGTGTGTGTTGTTGCACGGAAGTAAAACATGGCTGGTCTGTAACATAATCACACAGAGGCTACAATCTTTCGCCAAGAAATGCCTCCGCAACATTTGTAGAATATTCCGGCCGAACATCAGCAGTAACGACGCGTTGTGGAGATTAAGGAATGAGGAGCCCATCCTATGACAAATCACACGCAAAAAGGGGTGATGGATAGGTTACACGCTTAGAAAACCACAAGATAGCCTAATGAGGATGGCACTGAACTGGATCCCTCAATTGAGTAGAGGTTGCGGTCGGCCAAAGATTACTTGGAGCAGGTCGATCTTGCGCGAGCTAGCAGATGCCGACATCACAAGGGACGACCCAAAAATAGCAGCCGCGAACCGTGTACGATGGAAGAGTCTTGTCGAGACCCTATGCTTGCGAGCGGAGAGTATAAGAAAAAAAATTAATAAATAAATAATTAGAAAAACCACTTTTGTAGATTCCAGTCCAGCGTCTTACTCTTCCGTAGTTTTCCACAGTGCCTCTAAAATTTTATTTTCTTCATCGGCTTGACTTACCTTATCGCCATTTATTAAAGGGTGTAAGAAGCAACGGTTGGCCCCATTTTTGCATTTGGGTGAGATCTCGTGAAATCTATTTGAGTTCTGTCGCTTATAAGAGTCGCTCATCCTTTTGATAATCTGCCCACGTTTACAATGGCGATAAGATAGTTTTAATTTAGACTAGAGTGCGTGCACCAAGCCAGATATCAGCCCGCATAAATACGAGTACGCATGAATATTTACGAGCACCAATAAGCACATTTGTAGATAAGAGCACTTATGGCATACTATTATTGAAAACAACAAATAGTAACTAAGCCTGAGATAACAAAATAATGTTAATAGAATGTAGATAAAAGTGTAGTGTTGGCGTTACATTTATGTACCAATTTATTTGTGTCTATGAGCCAGAATATTGTAGAACATTAGTACGATTAAATTACAATATTTACTGCATTCTGCAAACAAAAGGAAACACCTCTCAACCACCTTTTGGCAATTGAAATTAAAGCTCGTAATATCGGTGATATGTCACTTCATCAAAATTGCACTAACACAAATCACTCAGGAATGAGTTTATTAGATATTGAATCACCATTTCGGTGAGTAGTTGATTTCACTGAATTTTGTATATCCGCAAAACTAATACGGCTATGCAAAAAGACGTTGCTCAATACCAGCAGCGTCGTCAGAATTGGGAAGGACCTCTCTGAGCCGTTTAATACCAAACGAGGTTTCAGACAGAATGACTCGCTGACGTGTGATTTGTTTAATCTGATGGTGGAAAAGGTCGTGTGAGCCGCAGAACTTAATAAGGGGTTACATGGGTTTCGTTGGTTAAAAAAATTGATTTATTTTTTTTTTTGCTCATTAATTTCTACAACATCTCAGGAATATTATCCTAAATTTTCAAGTCGATCCGAATAATAAATTCGCTGATACAGCCTTTGGAATGTGTTTTTCTCGGAAGTGTGTTTTCAAAGTCGGTTGTCAAATGTTCTCGTAAACTACTCAACCGATCTTGATGAAATTTTACACAGGTGTTCGAAATACAATTTACTCGTGCTTGAAAGAAGGATTTTTTTTTTCAAGTACAACTATTTAAAAAAAAACAAAATGTTAAGCAAATTCCACCGAAATTTTCATTTTTTTGTAAAAATGTCTGCCAAAATTCCAATTTTTACTTTTTTTCTTTCCTTCGTTCAAGCACGAGGTTAGGGTCTTAACTAAAGCACTTATTTTTGTTTTTTCATTTTTGATGAGGCTGTCAGGAGTTATGCTGACAACGCGAACGCACCTTTTTTCGAGGGGTCACCGGAAATGACGTCACAATGGAGGGTTTTAATTTTTTTTTTTTTGGAAAATTATTCTTTAAATATCTATCTATAAGACAGAAAAAAGTTTGAATTAAATAAATAATTTTTTACATAGAAAAAAAAAAATATTGAAAATAGGCCTTTTTTTACCCTACGAAACCCATGTAACCCCTTAACAAACCCGCTGTTAGTTCTGCCTTTTCCACACTGGATAAAGAAGCAACGCGAATGGGTTTGGTGGTGAACGAGGACAAAACGAAGTACCTCCTGTCAGCAAACAAACAGTTGGCGCACTCACGTATCGGCACTCACGTCACTATTGGCAGTTATGGTATGATTTCGAGGTTGTAAAAGACTTCGTTTATTTAGAAAACCGCATTAACACCGATAACAATGTCAGCCTTGAAATTCCAAGGAGAATCTCTCTTGCTAACAAGTGCTACTTTGGATTAAGTAGGCAATTGAGTAGTAAAGACCTCACTCGACGAACAAAACGAACACTCTACAAGGCTCTCATCATGCCCGTCCTAACGTATGGCGCAGAAGCTTGGACGATGACAACATCCAATAAGGCGACGCTTGGAGTGTTTGAGAGAAAGATTCTGCGTAAGAGTTTTAGACCTTTGCACGCTGGCAACGGCGAATATCGCAGACGAAGGAACGATGAGCTGTATGAGCTTTACGACGACATAGACTTAGCACAGCGAATTAAGATCAGCGGCTACGTTGGCTGGGTCATGTCGTTCGAATGGATACAAACGCTCCGGCTTTGAAAGTATTCGATGCGGTACCAGCTGGTGATAGCAGAGGAAGAGGAAGGCCTCCTCTGCGTTGGAAAGATCAGGTGGAGAAGGACTTAGCTTCACTTCGTGTTTCCAACTGGCGCCGGTTAGTACGAGAAAGCAACGACTGGCGCGCTTTGTTAAACTCGACCAAAATCGCGTAAGCGGTTATCGCGCCTATCAAGAAGAAGAAGAAATTGATTTCACACATAAATCTCTGAAAAAAGATGACTCAAAAGTTTGATTAGGAACCAATTTGCAAAACATTGAATTTTGCAAAAAGGTTTGATACACTTCAAGTACACCCCAAATAGAAATATTCGATGCGCAACTGAATTCCCGCTGTTTGTCAATAGATGCCGCCAGCAGTGTGTGCAAGTCGATTCTAACATAACCTAAACGTCATACACCAAGCATATTGTAAACAAACTGTTTCGACGCATTAGTGATTTTGTTTTGGTATCATATATTTTTGATTTTATGAAAATGTCTGATTTTGTGCCGAATAATCTTCATTTGCGGGAAGTGTTGATTTTCCTCTTTCATTCGAAAAAACGACGGCTGAAGCGCATCGAGAGCTACAAAAAATTTATGGAGATGCTGCTTTAAGTGAAACAACGTGCCGAGATTGGTTACGTCGCTTCAAAGACGGTGATTTTAATGTTGACGACTGTCCCGTCCCCGTGAAGGAAGACCAAAAACCTTCGCAGACGCTGAATTGGGGGCTCAATGACTATCCGTGTCAAACGCAAGAAGAGCTTGCTTCAGTATTAGGAGTTACCCGCTGACCCGACAATCCATTTCCAAGCAATTTCATGATTTGGGAATGGTTCAGAAACAGGGGACTTGAGTTCCTTATGAGTTAAAACCAAGGGAAGGAGCAGTTGTGCACAGGCGAAAAACGACGTTCAACTTTTTTCGGTGTGCACAACTGCTCCAACGGCAAAAAAGGAAGGGTTTTCTTCATTGCATCGGGACGGGTAATGAAAAATGGATTCATTACAGCAATTCAAAGAAAATAAAGTTATGGGGACTGCCCGGTCTACGTCGTCGCCTCGGCCGAATATTCACGCTGCGAAGGTTATGATATGTATTTGGTGAGACTCAGTTGGTGTTACTTCTTATGAACTGTTAAAACCAAGCGAAATCATCACATCGCTATCGATTTCAATTGATGCGATTGAGCCTAGCACTGTGCGAGAAGCGGCCGCAATACGCGGAGAGGCATGAACAAGTGATTCTACATGGGAAATCCTATCCCACCCGCCATATTCTCCAGATATTGCGCCGCCCGATTATCACCTGTTCCGATCGATGGCACATGGCCTAGCTGACCAGCAGTTCCATTCATATGAAGACATCAAAAAATGACTTGATCCGTGGATAGCCTCAAAAGATGAACAGTTTTACCGCGACGGTATAAAAGATCTACCCGAAAGATGGGAAAAAGTATTAGCCAGCGATGGGCAATACTTTCAATGATTCACTTGTAACCAATTTTTCAGAATAAAGTTGTATTTTCATCAAAAAAACAGCGAGAACTTAGTGGCGCGCCTAATACTAAGTAGCAAAAATCATACTAAAAAAAAATACTAAGTAGCAAATTTGAAATGGAAAAGTTTACGAATTAAGATTTATATGACTATGGCCATGGCTGTGATGCCGCACCTATTCGAGTGAACCAAATTCAGGCTCTTCCTTACTTCTTTACTTGTGTTTTTTATTTTTATTTTCATTTTCATTTCTATTTTTATTTTCCTTTTTATTTTTACTTTATGTTTATTTTTTCTACGCTATAGACTTGCAAATATTATCGCCTTATACAGGCAGTCTTTTTCGAAGTTTCCTATCCTATTGCCTTAATAATCGGTTGATTACTTTTATTTTCACCGAACGAGTTTGGCATTCCGCTCAACTAAACTAGCGCCTACACGCGTCTGCTATAATAATTACTTAACAGAGTAACGCAGCCTATCTTGGGGACAAGCATAAATTCTATAAAAATTCTGTACTTTATTTACATTAATTTGCATACGAATCACGAACAGCGGAGGCACAGACACCCAAACGACTGCAAGCAATGAGAATCGGTTCTGGGCTAAAACTTGTCATTTCAAGGGCAAAGTCAAGGGAAGTCATTAAATGGGGAAGAATGATTAAATATGATTTTTAGCTAAAAAAAAAAAGTATTTTGCGAACTGCTATTTACTTCAGTTTATTTATTAATGAGTACTTGCGAATTTCGCGCTTTAAAAAATCCATTAAAAACATCAAATTTTTGTATGAGTATGGCAATTTTCGAGGTTAACAGCAGATCATTTTATGGTGCACACACAAATTAGTATACAAAGTGTGGCTAATAAGTAACGAAACTGACGTTGCAGAGCATTTTGTTTTCAAGGCCAATGATTCGTGTGCAACTGCCCATCGTAGATTTTGTTCGCGTTACAAAATTCGATCTTTACGTAATGCTCCCAGTGAAGATTTGATTCGTTTATGGATGCGAAGGTGCCGGAGAGCAAGTTCGGTGGGAAACAGCCCACGGTCGGAGCCCAGCCTGACATCGAGAGCAAAGGAGAATGTTGAACTCATTGTTATAAGTCCGCGTTAGAACATGCGCCAGAGTGCGGCCGCGCTGGGAGTTCCAAGAACTATTGTGTGTGAAATACTGAGGAAGTATACAAATTTCTGCATACAAATTTCTGCGAGAGAATGTTGGAGCGATTTCGACACTAACTTTTGGAGTGATGAAGCCCATTTTCATATAAACGCAAGTGTAAATAAGCAAAATTGCCGTTGTTGGTCATCGAAAGGACAAAACTCACTATTAAAGCATCAACAGCCACTTCACAGTCACAATTTCGATGGACGGTGCCTCTTATCGACGCATGCTGAATGATTATTTTTTGTCAATAATAAGGGGACGGACACTCTTCCTTTGGGGCACACCCATGGCTTCACCAAGATGCCGCCACGTCGCACACGGCCAGAGAGACAATGGCGATACTACGGGACTTCTTCCCTAACAAACTGATAAGCCGGTGCGGTAATACATCCTACCTTGTGAGAATACCTTAAAAGTAAAGTCTATGAAACGTTGTGATCATCTCAGCACTAAAAACGCAGTGATCGACATCACTTCTTCAGCAAGTGGCATGGAGTATGGAGCTTTACATTCCAAATTCTGTCAACGAATACCCTGTACATTCAATACTACATGAACATTTGTTCACTAAAAAGGTTTATTCACTCACCCTCAGCATTAAAGGCAGGAGTTGTTTGACTTGAAAATTGATTAAAACCCATAGAAAAGTTTATTGTGCTCATTATTGTTTGAGTGGCTGCCTTTTGGACTGGGAAATACTTAATTAGCGCCTAGTGGGATTTCTACACTCCAACCTATAGTTGTTTCGGTAATTTGAGTTTCCATGCGTGCTATTTCCTATAGCCACTTCGTTGTGTCTAGAAAGAAGATACATAAATTCGAAGCCTAAAACTTCTTCAAAGTTGTTGAAGAATGATTTGTTAAGAGCTCATGAGCTTGCTCTTGATAAACTGTGGCAATTGCAAAGATTGTGAAGAGGAGTTTCCTTCTCACCCACTTTTCTACAATTGCGGCATAAACTGCTGAAACTCGCCGCTTGCGCCTCTAACTTCTACTCTCCTAAGTTTTGAGATGTTGGGTCGTCCGTACCCCCACAGTTTTTAGATCTTTGATATGCTATATTTCAGGCCATGTCTTCGTGAACAAGTTACAGGTTGGCCATCTCTTCCATTGTCTACGAGCAATGTTAGTTACACCTTAATCCGGCTGAAGGCAACTTCTCCTAGTTCCGCTTCGACCGAGCTTAAGTAGGACTCTAGCCTAGCAAACTCATTTGCCTTTTCGATACGCTCTATGTTTCTGTGCCCACGAACCCATACCAGAGTGATGTCGAGGCACTGACTGAGCGGCAATATTTTTAAATAAATTTAAGTTAGTTTTGATGAAAAATATTTATTTTAAATTGACTATCCCAAAATTTATGGATCAACTATCGTGTGAAAATCAATATGCACCCTTCCCTTTCCCCGCAACGTGCCATGCAGATATGCTATTGCTCGAAACAGTGTTGGAAGTATTTCTTTCTCAGTCCTGGTATCTCGCTCATAGCTTGAACGGAAGTATTCAGCTGTCAGTCTCGCTTTCTCTCTCTCACAGCTTCAATAAACTCAAACGTTGTTCATTTTAAATTAGAATGAATCTTACGAAATTCAAGATGTGGCGATTAAAGTGAGTGGTCTAACTTTACGATATTCTACTTGGCTAGAAGGTCCTTGTTAGACATTTCGAAATAAGCCAGCTTCTGCTTGTTTCTCGATTACTATTTGACGGACTTCAGCGGTGACTACATCCTACCTACCTACCTAACAGCTAAACCCATAGCTACCCAGTGATAGTGCACAAAATCTCATGAATATCGGAAAAAAAATCAAAATTTGCTTTGAGGTTAGATTTGCGCATTCGAAGTGTTTACCTTTTCTTGAAGGTGGGTTTTTCCAAAGCATGGTTTGGGGCTTCGTTTAAGGCTCATAAGTGGGAAAAGTGGGATTAGTTACATATTATTAATCTTTTAAATAATTTTGGATAATTTTCAGTGGCTTTTAATGTCTCAGTGCAAACATTTTTCCGAGTCTTTTCTAAGAATTTTAGATACCTTTTTGGCTCATGTAAACATATTTGGCGGCCGCCGTAGCCGAATGGGTTGGTGCGTGATTACCATTCGGAATTCACAGAGAGAACGTTGGTTCGAATCTCGGTGAAACACCAAAATTAAGAAAAACATTTTTTTAATAGCGGTCGCCCCTCGGCAGGCAATGGCAAACCTCCGAGTGTATTTCTGCCATAGAAAAGCTCCTCATAAAAATATCTGCTGTTCGGAGTCGGCCTGAAACTGTAGGTCCCTCCATTTGTGGAACAACATCAAGACGCACACCACAAATAGGAGGAGGAGCTCGGCCAAAAACCCAAAAAGGGTGTACGCGCCAATTATAAAAAAAAAAACATATTTTTAGTGAAAAAAAATAACAACTCTAATGCTTACGAAGCCTATGCCTACATTGATATGTCTACAGAAGCGAGAGGTACTGCATTCGAAAGAGAAAACTTCGCGCTAAGCAGCTGGCGGTCGCTAGCATTCGCCGCACGCGTATTTCCTCCCTACTAACGTCAGTCGCCTTATACATCAGCCACTCCTCGTATTCTTGCAAGAATTGAAATTGAAGCGCTTCATTCACTCACTAAATGAGTTTAATTAACATTTTGCCAAGTCATAGGCGGCAGAGGACGTCGAATGTGCAATAGCGGATAAATGCGTTCAACAGAGTTGCAATGAAGAAAATATGGAAAGTAGTGTGCGCGGTACTGGTGGGCGTTTAATTGAAACGACGCAACGATCGAGGATTGAGGAAATACGCCTAATGCGTCTTGGAATGCGAGCGGGCAGACCAAATCGGGTGAATTCGATGCGCCAAAGAATCGACTGTGGCAGCCAACCGGCACTCAAGACGCCGCCCACGCTACTTACAACAGGCACACATACACACACACACATCTGTATGCATAAGAGGCGCCGCGAACAAAGAACGCAAAGAGGAAATGAATGCATTAGTGAATGTTTAAGCCTTGACTACAACGACGTTGTTACAGTAGCACTAACGGGTAGCAACAAGTACAGTTTGTGTGAAAAGTTGCTGGAATACATTTTTGTTTTTGTTTTTTTTTTCTTTCTTATTTTTTGCTGAGTGTAGTAGCGAATGCGTTGACACCGTAATAAAAGTCATAGAAAGTCCGCAAGCGATTGCCGTCAAAAGCGGTTAAATACGCTCATGCTACTCATATTACACACACATACATGCATACATATGCACATACCGCTCCTGCCATGCCCCGAACGCTCTTCACTGCACACAACTCTTCGTCTAGCATTTGCGGTTGAATTTAGGGCGTTGCCGCTTTCTTCTGCTTCATTGCTTTTGCATCAATTTTTTATTTTTTTCGAATTTTTTGCCATTTGAAACATGAAATCCGATGCAACGCGGTGAATGGTAAAAGAAAATAACCGATAAAAATTGCCAAGCGAAATCAATCTGCATGCGAAGCGGCGAGGAGGCGGCAACGGATGGGTGCATAAGCAGAAGCGAAGCAAATGCCAGTACGTACGAGCGGCAGGCATGATTTGAGGTGTGGTTGCTTAAGTAGCATTTGCTTGCAACACGCGACCACCGATTGTTTAAGTTGTGCAACATGTTATACCAACTAGTGGATGCATTTGGGCAAATGACGACTTGAACAAGCCCCAAGCGTGACTAGGCAGAAAACTGTCTAAGCCAAAAGCCGGTAAAGTGTTGGCGCAACGAAAAGTAGCCGGCAAACAAATAAAAGAAATGAAAAAAAAATGCCGGTAAGTGCTTAAACCGGTTAAACGGCAGAGCGACTAGAAGCAGGTAGTTTGGCGGTCAACGCCGAAATTATGTAGAAGGGAACATAAAAATGTATTGAGGAACTGAAAGAAACGAGTTTAATCAATGTTGTTGGCAGATTAAACTAAAGAAAATCAGCAACTGAATAAGTAACTGCTAAAGATGAGAAAAAATAAAAATAACATTTAATTTGTGCGGCTCAATTGGAAGAGGGATGTTCTAGTGAGGCAGTAATAAGCAGAATTATTGGAGTAAAACTAAAAATTCAGTTAAAAAATGGCCGGTTCCACGATACCGGTTTGAGATACGAAGACAATAAACAAAATTCTTTAAGGGGTTAGGCCACTGTGGCGGCGGAAGGAGTAAGTAAATTTTGAAGAGGGAATGGTCCATTTTTAAGAGGGCATGCTGGCCGCCGTAGTCGAATGGGTGCGTTTGTGACTACCATTCGGAAGTGCACAGATTCGAAGTTTTTCGACAGATTTCGAAAGTTTTTTCTAACAGGCGCTCCACGACAGGCAATGGCAAACCTCCGAATGTATTTCTGCCATGAAAAAACTTTTCATAAAAAAACAAAAAAAAAAAAAAAAACAAAAACCTCGGCCGTTCGGAGTCTGCTTAAAACTACAGGTCCCTCCATTTGCGGAAAACCATCAAGACGCTCGGCCAAACATCAAATAAAGGGTGTTATGTTGTAGGTCGTAGCTGGTCGTAGTGATCGACATCTCGTAAAGTATAAATCAAACAATTTAAAGTTTATGCTCGTTGTCAAGGTGACATTTCACACTAAACAAATTGGTTTACTATTCTTTGTTTGTGCTATACAATTGTGAGTTACAGGGTGTTAACGCCGGAAATCAACAAAGAGAAAATTCGGTACATTTTACAGTGTTTCTTTGATAAAGGCCGAAATGATGAATGGTGTTTATGGTGCCGATACTGTAACAGCTACAGGGTGGGCCATATAGCGTTTACTTTTTTAACCACCTATTTTTTGAGAATGGTAACACAAATGGCATGTCAAATGTGTTCATAATTTACTTAAAGGTTTGACATTTACGAAATGGGACGCTATACGCTTCAAGCAAATTTGGAAATATTGAAAACCTATATCCAAAGTGGTGAGTCTTCTTCTTCTTTCGCGGTTACAGTAAATGGCGAGCGTTACCGTGACATGCTAAACGAGTTTTTGTTTCCAAAAATTGAAGAGGATGACATGGACGACATTTGGTTTCAACAGGACGGTGCAACTTGTCACACTGCCAAAGTTACACTTGAACTTTTGGCTACCGTTTTTGAATTCCGATATCAATTGGCCGCCTCGGAGCTGTGATTTAAGCCCGTTGGACTATTTTTTGTGAGTTGATCGAATGGCCTACTGTAAAGCCAGTCGTGGCAGTCATTTGAACAATATTATTTTTCATTCATAAATGACAATCTTCAATCTTCAAAATAAAAAAAAGTTTGAAAAAATATTGATTACTTTTGTTTTTATAGCTGATTCAAAAAGCAAATTTTACATGACCCACCCTGTAATTACGTGCGATTTTGGTTTCGCCGATTCCGTTCAGGCATTTTTGATGTTAAAGAAAATCTCGATAATGTTGATAAAATCACAGGAATAATCGAAGTAGACCGGCATGTTAGCAGTCGTAGCATCGCCCAAGAGCTGAAGATCGACCATAAAACAGTTTTAAACCATTCACGCAGAAATGTAACGCAAAAATAATGAAAAAACTAAGCGAAAAAAATCACTTTTTGTTAGGTCGATAAATCGAGTACCAAAGGACTAATGATGTTGCTTCGCTCTTCTGTAAAATTTTACGAAAATAAGTTAGGAGCTTTTACCGCAGCGGCCACGATGTGATACATTGCTTTAGAGGACAGACAATGTAGAAATCAAGCAAATTTTGGAGAATATTTCTGATGGAACAATAAACTAAACCAAAATGTTGAAAAGCATTCTTTAGTGAATCTTCAATTTATTTATTAATTAGTTTTTTTTGTGTTTTCCTTGTTCACTCCACTCGGGAGCATAGGGCTTCGACAAGACTCGGTTTTGCGTTGGTTTAGTTAATACAGGGTTTGATTGAAAAGTAATGAGCCTTATTTTTTAAGCAGTTTTATTAAACCTTTTGGCTTATACAACTAATATTCTTGGCTTATACAACTAATATTCTTCAAAATAGGACCCTTCCACTGCAGGAAACATATTTTAAACTCATCCGCTGGAATCGCGTTCAATTCGGCTGTCACAGTTTTTTGGATCGCCTCAATGGAGTCGAAACGCCTCCCCTTCAGCTTTCTTTTCAGGCGCGGGAACAAGAAGAAGTCCGGAGGGTCAGGTCTGGGCTGTAGGGATGGTGGGGAAGCACCGGAACCCCCATCTTGGCCAATGCAGAGGTGCAGAGGAAGGCGGTGTGCGCCGGCGCATTGTCGTGATGAAGGGTCCAATTGTTGACGAGGTCGGGCCGAACCCGGGCGACGCGGGTTTTCAGCCGAAAGAGCACTTATTTGTAAAAAGCCGCGTTTAAAGTGCCTCCTTGAATAGCCCAATGGTTTCGGTACTCGTTTTGTTTAGCTTTACGCAAAATTTGATCGAGTAACGTTGCTCCAACGATCGCTGCATTTTCGGCACTACAAAATCCTAACACACTTTTAAAACAGCTTTCACGCGCGGAACGATGTTGACTGCACCGCTGTTGCCAGCGAACTGGGACCGGTTTCTAGTGGAAGGGGGAGGTCCAACGATCATTTTCCCCCACCAGCCGATTCGGTTGATCGCTTGGAAGACGCTCCGCGCGGGAAGGCTCATTGCTTTTCAATCAAACCCTGTATATTTTGCTTACTGCCTAATGTTTTTTAATGAATTATTTTTTTATTAAATATGTATTTTTTTATTATATATGCCAAAAACTGTGCCTATATAAATAATTTTTTCAAAGGAATACGAAAGAAAATTGCGGTTTTACAGCTTTTCTCCTCTTTTTCAATTAAAAATTTACAAAAAAATGTCTAAAAAACTGTGTAATATATCGAAAAAATTGATTGACGTACGATGCCATTTTGCAAAAACTATAAATCTTGCAATAGCGTGATTAATTTTGCGCCACCTTGAACTAGGTGAATATACAAGTGTAGTTAATAATTAAATTTTTTTTCGATTTTATATATAGTACATGCATAGATTTCCGTAAAAAAAATTAAATCAAAATTCACAAAAAGTTGAAAAATATTATATGTAGTTTCGAAAACGAGTTTACAATTTTCGGTATGGTACGCACCGGACTGAAAGAGGACGCGGCAAAATACAAACCAGAAATATTTACAAACTTTTCCCACCTCATGCCTTTGACTATTTAGTTTTGAAGACATTACCGAATCTTTTAATAAAATCTAACCCGTTTAGAACTGCATAATAAGACTAGATTAGGTTGGGCGATGGTAGCTAATTAGACATACTGCTGACAACAGATCTTTATGGATGCAGCAGAGAGGTTACTAGTACCGTTTCCCCCCAAAACCAAATAAATTTCCAAATAAGGGTTCAGGTTCCTCATATTCATGAGGATTCAAATTTCTTAAAAAAGTGTGTATTGAGCCGTTGAGCTCGGATAATAGCGGAGAAGATATTGTACCGTCTCCTCCTAGTCCACATCTTGGCAACTTCTGTAGACATCATTTCAATGAACGCTCTATCTGGCAGCGTGTGAGCCAATTAAGCAATATCGAGGAAGGATCGCGGTTGTTAAGCGAAAATCCTGCCTACTGCGCGCTGTTTAGAAAGCTTGTACGTTGAGAACTTATTCACGGTTGATGTTGCAGAGTCACTCGATAGGTAGGCTCCTCACGTCAACCTGGCTACCCTTTGTAGGTTGATAAGAACATACATGGACCAGGAATACTTATTGCCTGTCTAGGCCTAAAAGACACCAGAGTACAATAATAAGACAGACGAAAAGAGAATGATATCCTAGTCGTGCTGAATAGTCCCCGTTCCTTTGTTATATGCATTTGCGCGACAGAAGCAACGCAGTACGCAGGACAGGCGACACCATCTCGTTCAGACTCGGACGGACTTAAAGGTAAAACCCAGGTCAGAATATTTCTACATCCATCCCACCAAAGCCACGGTAAGTAAACGGGTTACTTTAACCCACAAGCGAGCATGGCAGGCTGAGAGAGGTTGTAGATGGACAAAACTGATGTTACCTGTCATGTCCGACCGACTGTCGCAGATCCTCTTGGCATTAAGCAGAAGGGACTGTAAGCAGCTGGTTGGATTGAAGACGGGCCACTTTCTGTGGGTGAAGCACATGGAAAAGGTAAGCATCTTAGACAGTGCTCTCTGCCCAGCATGTGTAGAGGGGGATGAGATGTCAGACCACTTTCTGAGCGTCTGCCCGGCCTTCGCTCGAATCAGGCTTGAAGTCGTTGGCACTGATGTGTTAAGAAGGGACTTGGCTCTTTGGTACCACAAGATCTACTCAGATTTCTTCAGAGATCGGGTAAATTTAAAGAAAATTAAAAAGGAAACCCGAGAGCAGTACAATGGGCTTAATGTTGACTTAGTGCTGTACTGGCTAGTTTGTCCCGACAAAAAAAAAAATTAATCTGAAATGCTTTCATTTGATTCCAATTAAAACGCGGTTAAGTCGAATGCGTACAACGGCTGAAGTCTAGCTCAAATCTTAAGACGTCCACAAAGTGTGGATCATGCGTTACTTCGTTCAGATGCACCGAAACATCATCTTGGATACAACTTCGTTTTGTACCAACACAAGGCCGGCAACAAGGCCTTCGAGGCAAAGACAATGACTTCGCTGTATCCGCTCTGGATTATGCAAAATCGAAATAATTGTCACGAATGATGGGTTTACAGTTGACTTTAGTCTAATAGTTCTATTACGGCGAGTAAGCTGCCGCTGTATATGAGCTGCAGAGTAGCTCACCTTCACCGGATAGTTGTTCATAGTGATACCACATAAGTGAGCATATGTCAGCCCCATTAAATTCTCCATTTAATGGAAATGTTTTGCGTAAAAAACTGAATTCTGTAAATGCTCACTCCACAGCCTCTAATTGAGCATTTTCAGGGACAGCAAGATACTTTGCCTTTAATTCTGAGATTGGAAAAGAGGCTCGAGGGTATACAACGTACTTATACCCTCGTAAAAATATTGACAAAGTGCACCTTGGCGGTAGTGGGACTCGAAACGATTATGGAGGCTCCCGATGCTGTAAGAATGAAGAGGAGGGCGAAATGATGTTTTATTCTTCTGTGACTCACCCTTAGCGGCATGTGTAAAATCGGACTTCGGGAATTGAAAATCCTTTTTCAGAAAGTACAACTAACAAAAACTGAGATAAGAGACTTGGGTACCGTTTTTAGGGATATTGACTAGTGTGGAAAGTGGACCAGTTGATAGGGTAACTCTCATATTTATTTTTTCATATAACAGCCAGCCACTTTCTGCTCAATTTCCGCCCTTAACTTCGTGCGGTGCACAACAATGTTCTGCTGGCAATGCGCCCAGTAAGTCATCATGTAACTTTGCCTATTCTTTGTTTTTTTTTTTTTTTATAAATTTCGGTTGCGCATAACAGTGGAATTTTCGAAATTTCCGATTGCAAATGTCAGCTGTGTTTCGAATACGAAAGTCGATGTAATTTAGTTGCAATTGCTGCAAGATAACACAGAAAAAAAGTGAGCAAAAAGAACCACAAAAGAAGCGTTCGCAAAGCACCCAGATATGCCTGATTTCGCAAAAGAAAAATATGCATAAAAAACAGAAATGAATTTAATTTAAATCACTACACAATAAAAGTCAATTTAGCATTGCAAATTGCTGCTAATTCAATTTGTCTACTCATCGTCTCTCGTTGGTTTGTTGATGCATTTAATTGAATTTATTTTTATTTTTGCGGTTTTTTGTTAAATTTAAATTGTTACACACGCACACACACACATACGTACAAAGAACCGATTCATTGTTGAAACCATTTCGATTTATTTCTGTTTTTTTTTATCTAATCTTAATTTTGTATGCGCTGTTTATTACAATTTGGCATCTGTTTTGTGGTTATTGCTGTTGTTGGCGGCATTGATTGAATCTAATACAGTGCTAATGGGCGTATTAATTGATTGTGGACGGGACCTATGTGAACATTTCTGAGTTGTTTGAGTTTTTCATGCTATGGATTGGCATATATGTGCATATATATAAATATGTTAGTATGTCGACATGAATTTCAACAAAATTAAAAAATGAATAAAATTATATTACCCGAAATACGCAACGCGAGATGCCTAGGAGATTTTAATAATCTCTGCCTGTACTGCTTTTTACTTTAGATTTTCATTTTTGCATGAATCCAGATAAAAAATATTTTACAGACCCAAAACTACTACTCATAAATGAGCCATTATGCTCTACCATATTCAATGAGGCCCAGTAAAGGACACGGTACTTTTTACCCCTTGTATCAAGGATATCGACACTAACCCCAGGCCGGAGCTTCCTAGACATTAACATCTGCCCTTTACTTCCTCATATACTGAATTTATCCGACTTTTCGGCTGACTGAATCCGTCTTCTATAGGGTCTAGTAATATCCATAAACCAAAAAAAAAAAGGAAGTTCGCCTCATATGAAATTCCAGCCAAAATCCTTTTCATGAGATCGATATTTGAGTAAAATTGCAGTGGCTGATTGATAAGTCATGAAATTATTGTATCCGCAAAAGACCCGGAGAAGTGATGATATAAATAATTGGCGCTAACACCCTTTCTGGGTGTTTGGTCGAGCTCATCCTCCTATTTTGTCCTTTCACAAATGGACTCCGACTCCGAATGGCAAATATTTTTTATGAGAACCTTTTTTCATGGCAGAAATACATTCGGAGATTTGTTATTTCCTGCCGAGGGGCGACCGCTATTAGAAAAAACTTTTTCTAGAAAATGGTGTTCTCATGCCCGGTGTTGCGAACCTTTACACTTCCAAATACTAGTCACCCATCAACCCATTCGGCTATAGCAACCGTAAATGCTTATACTCGTACATCTACATAATAACGCCGCCGGACAAACTTTCTGGTTGTAGCTGTACTCACGAGGAAACCCAAAAAACTGTCAGTTTTGTTAAGGCTTTTAGATATAAAAACCACCGTTAAGCATCCGAATGCTGACGAGATCAATGCAATATTGTCCTGTGACTTCTGGACACCTTTCTACTAAAACTTGGAAGGAAAGACGTTCGGTTGATGGTCAGTATCATTAGAGGACACAATCCATGGTGTCAGCATATGACCATTATTGGAATCATTGAGGACCCAATGTGCCTGTCGTGCTTGGAGGAGGCGTATAGCACTGTGAACTTTCTCTGTGAGTGTCCTGCCTTTGCTAGAGCACGGCTACGTGTTTTGGGTTCTGATGTCATGAGAATGAGTAATATTCGTTCTCTAAAACTGGAGGATATCTACAGATTTGCCAAAGAATCTGGAAAATTCTCAGAGGACTAACTATCTCTATCTCTGTCTCTATTCTTTCCTATCACTTTCTCTGATACTTTTTTCCTTCCCTCCTTGACTATCTACCCTCTTTCCAGAGCTTTAAATACAATGGGCCTTTAAGCCTGAGTGTTTTAGGAGCCACCAAATCTCTTGGTGCTTCTTGGGTCGACCTTTTCAAATTTCATTTCTAGGCACCTGCAATTTCGTATCGTTGAATTTGAAAATTGCGGGCTCAATGTCGTGAATAAATTTAAAAAAAAATTGCTTGATTTTTCTGAAACTTGATATTCAATGGTATTTGGGTCGCTGATTACGAACTCGAAATCAGTTTTTAAAAATTCAAATTGTATAAATATGCATATTCTGCGGTGTCAGTGGGACAAGAAAATGCACGGAGCACCGAAAACACCATAGCTGTTTGGAAATCTGTCGAAATCGATCCCAACAAAAGATGCAGTATAAAATCCAGTTGCATTAAGGTCTCCTAAGCAGTGAAACCTTTTGACCATTTCTGTGCTTATTTGAAGCTGATCACCCATATCTTTTTAGTTCATTCGCAAGGGATCACTGTTGCACCATTTTTTTTTTGTTCTACTCGTGTTTTGACGTACAGAAATTTTGTGGTTAAATCAAGCCATTAGTCTAAAAGCTAAAAAGGGATCCCGATGCCAATAGGCATTTGTTAATGTAGCTTTAACGAATCGAGCTCTACAAGTGCAATCGAGACGGACCTCTGAACCGGCTTATGTTGTATGCGAGCTTTAACAATAGTCATATTTGGCCACTTTATATGAAAGATGATACAACATTTTGTCTTTTCTTTTCGACAGAACCATTTGTATCTAAGATAATCTAAGAAATGTATGTACATTCATTCTCATTAGATAACAGGTGGAAATATATTTAATTTACAATTTAAAATAAAGAAAGCCTGGCCAGACTCATTAGCAGCAGCTGTAGAGATGATCTGGTAGAACATTACCCTTGTAATTGGCTTGCTCGGGAATCAACGAGTTCTTCTTCAAATGTCTAGCGGAACTGTGGATCTGATTTGCTACTTTCGCACGCAGTATTTCGACTTTTATCAGACAAATTTCAACTTTTACCCGGCAGGCTAAGCAAGAGCGAAATTGAAGCTTTCTCCAACGCAATATCTCAACTTTCCAGCCGGGGTAAGTGGGCGCTCACATACGTCGTTCTTTCGGCAGTGGGTTTTACTTTACCAGATCTACACGGATTTATGTCCGCACAACCACTGTTACTTTAGCAGGTTTATTCAAACATTTTTGAGTAATGCTTTATGTTGTTACAATAACAACAGTTTCCACGGCAGCCACCTAACCTAACCTAACTTCTTACATAGCAAAATTTTTAGCAACCTAGTTTTGAAATCAGCTAAATTTATGTTTAGAGAGCACTCTGAATTCAATGAAAGGAAAATTATCTAAAACTCCTTAGTGGAAATAAAGATTATGTCTAAAACATTTTTTTATTTATTATTTTGACATTTATTTATTAAAATATAATTAAAATTATAGATTAACTTTTAAAAAATTTTTTTATTAAAAAAAATAAAAAAAAATTTTTTAATGAAATTTTTTTTTTAATTTCGATAGCTCAATATTTAACTATCTATGTGCATTCTTTAAAATTTAATTATAAATAACTGCATTTATCAGTTTTGCGTCGAATGCCTGTCAATCATAAACCACTTTATTTTCAGATGTTGATTTCATATCGCTTATTGTATAATCACTAATTTTGTATAAAAGCTCGTTTAAGTGATAGTAAACCAATCTTCTTTAAATAATAATTTTCACGCGTTTTTTGCTAAAAACAAAATTTAATCTTATAAAACACAAATTTCGCTGCTCTATTTTTTTTAATAGAAACTTACTCAATTCTGCATTTTATTTATGATTTCTAAAAAAATTCGAACTTACTCGTTTTGTCCCTGAAACAGTTTTGCGATTGCACTCGTTTCACGTTCACGCGCCCACTGCACAAAAATGCGTGCGACGATTTTGAATCTAGCTACCTTTTCTACCTTAGGCGAATATAATTTTCTTCTTCTTTTGACAATGGATCGCTTGATTAGAATCGCTTGATTACGAGTATCGAAATTACAATTACAATTTGCACAATCACTTTTTTTGTCCACGTATGGTTGGTGTAAGCTTTTTATACATTTCGAATTGACATCAATTTCAAATGAGTGCACATCCACACATGCACACATACACTCACTCACTCACTCACAATGAGTTCCTCTCCTTTTATTGTTTCAAGTTGTTTTTTTGAAAAGTTAATTTTCAATTTTATTTGCCTTCGAACACTTTCTCGATTTCGAAAATTTAAAAATAAACTTGCAAAAAATAAATTTCTTTCATTGTAATATTACATCATTAAACACTTTTTAAAATTTATTTGTATTTAAATTTAAAAATAAAAAGTATATTTAGAATTCTTGTGCTTTTTACTGTTACTAAATCCTTCCAGTCAACTCATCACTCCAGCAAATATGAGCTTTCTTAGTTTCTTGTTTTAAGTTTACTCTGCATTCTTACCTTAAATCCAAACTTTCGAAAAACGTTCACTTAATTTGCTTTAAAATTTCTTTTTAAACTAAAAAAACCGTAAAAAATTTTTAAATAATAAATTAATTTGCAACTTTTTTATCAAATGAAAATGAAGAAAGTTTTTTGAGAAGAAACGCACATTAACCGAATCCTCTGAAGCCTCTTGCTACTGCACAGCTGAACCTACGAGTGTTTCTGAACAGACTACGAAGGTTGGGTGGTGCGCTCAACGCTTAAATACGCCGAGCAGAGCGCGCAGCAGCGGCCGGCAATCAAAATGCGGGAGACTTTAAGCGCTGAGCGCGTTGCTACCGGCAAACGGCAAACAACCGGTAAAATAATTTCTGATAGGGAGCACAACATTGGAATGGCTGGGGGTGGTCGGTTGGCCGATTGAGTATGGGTTATGTCGTGGGCGATGACAATGAGAGTGAATGGGTGCGGTTCGTTGTTTGGAGCGACAAAACAATGGAAAGAGGTTTGGAAGGTGATGAGTGTTGCTTTGGAGCTTGAGACACATACATATGTACATATTTACATATATTTGGAGAAACGTCGTTTTGATAGAAACTTGACCGTAGACTGAAAATGGAAAAGTGAGGAGAGTTCGAAAGTGTATGAGCACACAGTTTATTTGTTATACGGAAATTTACTTTTCGATTCTAGTGTGTCTAAAGTGGTTACTTGTATACACTTAGCAAAAATGAATCAAATGAAATAAATAAAGGAGGCAAAATATAACTAAGTAAATAAAACAAAATTAAATTAAATCTTTAATGTTTAATTAAAATAAAAAAATAAAGTGAAATAAAAGACAACAACAGAAGAAGAAAAAGAAAAAACAAAACAAAAAAATGTAAAAAAAAACAATAAAATGGAGTATAATAGAATAAAAAATAAGTCCAATAAAATAAAATAAAGTAAGAAAATAAATAAAAAATAGAGTAAAGTAAAATTAAGTAGAAATACAAAACATTAAAAACAAAAGAATGAAAAAAATAATAAATAAAACAAGTACATAACAAAATAAAAAAACTAGAAAACTGTAAAATAAATAAAAAATATGTAAAACAGAATTTAATAAAATAAAACTAAAAGTAAAAATAAAAAATTAAACAATTAAATTAAAAATTAAAAATAAATAAAGTAAATAACAATTAAATAAAACAGAATTAAATGAAATAAAATTAAAATAAAAAATTAGAAAAAATAAAAAAGATAATATATATAGAATACAAAAAAATTGCATAAATAAAAAATAATATAAAATGGAATGAAATAAAAATAAGTAAAATAAATAAAATAATAAAATTAAAAAACTAGGAAAATTGAATAAAAACCTGCAAAATAAATAAAAAATATGTAAAACAGAATTTAATAAAATAAAACTAAAATTACTAATAAAAGAATAATAAAATAAAAAATTTAAATATGAAATAAAAACCAATAAAGTAAATAAAAAAGTAAAATGAAAAAATCTAGAATAAATAAAAAACAAATATAGAGTACAAAAAAAAATATATAAAATAAAATTAAATAAAAATAAGTAAAATAAAGTAGAATATGAGATATTAATTAAATTAATATAAATAATAAAGAAAATTAAAAAACAAATTAAAAAATAAAATGAAATAAAATTATGTAAATTAAAAAATAGATGAAAAATAGAAAATATATTTAAAAAATAATATAAAATAAAATAAAAATAAGTGAAATAAAGTAAAATACGGGAATAAAAAAATTAAGTGAATAGAAATGATGTGAGTATATAATTTAAATAAATATTTAATAATTAAATAAAACAACTTAAAAATAAAGAAAAAAAATAAAATAAAATTATGTAAATTAAAAACTAGACATAAAAAACACAAATATGTTTATATAAAAAACATTTAAAAATTCGGTTAAAAAATAAAATTAACTAAAAGCAAGTAAATAAAAACAATTGCCAGAAATTGAAAAATTAAGTAAAAAAGGAACAAAAAAAAATATGCAATAAAACTAATGAAATAAAAAAAGGGTTGAGCAAAAGTTTTTCTGTTAATAATATAATATTTTAAAATAATAATAAAATAAAATAAAATAAAGGATAAAACATAAAAAGTAAAATAAAGGAAAATAGAGAATGCTAATAATATATTATAAATAAAATTAAAGAATTAAGAGAAAATAAAAGAACATTAAAGAAAATCTAAAACTAAATAAAAAACAAAATAAATTGAAGTCAAATGAAATAAACATAATAAAATACAAAAATCAACAAAATTAAGGAAAAAAAAGTTGGAAAAAATATATTTTTTTTTTATTGAAAAGAGTAATAATTTTTCATAATTAGTAAAATAAAATAAATTAGAAAATAGTTAAGTAAAGATTTTTGTAGTAAATAAATAAGTAAATAAATCGAATAAAATAAAATTAAAGAAAATAACAACTTTGAATATTTAAATTAAATAAAAAGTAAAAGTAAAAATAAAAATAGTATAAAATAAATCTGGGAGGAGCATTCTACAATTTTTTTTATGTCTATGTCGGTTTTCTTGTAGCATTACCGTTATGTGAACAAAATTATAATACGCCCACAAAATATTTTTATGTTTTTATCTATTAAAAAGAGTAATAATTTTTAATAATTAGTAAAATAAAATAAATTAGAAAATGGGTAAGTACACATTTTTTTGTAAATAAAATGATGTAAAATAAAATATAAAATAATAGCATTAAATAATTTAATTAAATAAAAAGTAAGATAAAATAAAAAAGAAATGAAATAAATCTGGTCGGAACATTCTGAAAATTTTTTATTTTTATGTCGGTTATCTTGTACCAATACAAATAACCGTTATGTGAACAAAGTTACAAGACTCCAAAGCTAGGTATAAAAATAAAATAAATTTCTTAGATACATGCATAAGTATGTATGTATGTGTATTGATTGATGACTTGCGGATTCATGAGCTTCTGCTTTAGCGATTTTGTTCGATCGATAACTACAATACTACAAATATATTCTTACATCACACATTTATGTACATAGTAAATGCACGTCATGCTTAGAATTGATAAGAATTTCATCAGTCCACGAAAACAGTAAATAATGCATGCACTTTGGTTGAAGTGGAGAGTGAGTTCGTGGAGAGAATTGATTATTTGACATAGGCGAATTTCTGCAAATCACTTCCGCCTGCTTCACAGTTTTAGTACAGTTATTTTCTTAAGTATTGATGAGAGTCTAAGGTTAACCAACAAATAAACATTTTTTTGTAACCGCATATAAACAGTATTGTGCAAAACTCAAACAACTTTTTAGGTTAATTTGTAGATGTAAATTTTTTCTTTTGTTGAAAATGTGTAGCATATCTACGTAACAATTATATTCTCTCTAGTATAGGAAGCAAAAATATATTCATGGACTTAAATGAAGTTCAGTAGATCTTTTTTTGTAGTTAGTTTAGGAATGTCCATGTAAAACATAAACAACTTTTCTTGGAAGACGATGTTTTTTAATGACAAATCACTTTGAGAATCCTTTAGATCCATTAAAATTTGTATTCACATATGCAATTTAAGTACTAAAATTATCAAAAATTAATTTATCATCTGCTGATAACGATCGAAGTCCTACTGATGGTGTAATAAAATAATATAAGAGTTTGAATTCCTATTTCCAAGTGCAAAATATAAAAATATTACTATTTTTTAGAATTGATTAATGTTAGTGGCTTAATTCGTTGTAAGTCTCGTTTGACGTGTGTAGGAATAACATGACAGGAATACATAAAACAAGAATCATTATTTTTCCAGTTCCTTTTAGTTCTGTTATAAGTTAAATCCGTTATTGGTATGAAATAACCATACTTCTTTTAATGCAGTTAGTTTTATTTAAACATGTAAATATTGGTATGCTGCTATCTGGTATGCTGCGAAAACTCTCTTAGAAAATAGAATATCACTAGAGGATATATGCTTTTTCACCGACAGTCAAGCGGCCGTTCGAGCACTCAGCTCCTCTTATACCCACTCAGATGTGGTTCTCTTAACGAGATAAGTGTTCAGAATTCTGTCCAAGTTATCTGGATACCGGGTCACAGAGGATTCGAAGGTAACTGCAAAGGTGATGAGCTCGCAAGAGCTGGAGCTGCGCAATCAAATGTTAGTAACTTACCCACAATCCACATTCCGCTCTCAACATGCATTGCTGATCGGAGGTGGCGAATGGAAACTACTTGCGTTACGACCAGACAAATCTGGCCATCCTACAATCTGAAACAGACAAAAACCCTTATAAGTATTTCGAAACACGAACTAAGGCATATAATATCTCTTATCACCGGTCACTGCCTTTTGGGCACTCACGCACGTCGGCTCGGGCTTCCCCAAAACGACCTGTGCAGATACTGCGAGGACGAAGATGAGGAAGTATCGAGCAGACATTTGCTGTGCAGTTGTCCCGGTCTAGCCAGAAGTCAACTCGTTCTTCTAGGCTCTCCAACAATTGACAATCTTTCAGTACTCTCGAACCTGAAAATCGAATTTCTCATCAAATTCTCGAAACGAATTAATATCTTTGACCAAAATCTACAATAAAAATCTCGGTTAGGTGGGGAAATCATATAACATAATGAGCTCTAGGGCAACACAACGGACCCAACTTGCGGTCTATGGGGCACTCCGATGCGGGGTCACCCTTAAAAAATGATTGATCGTGCGGTAAACAAACTTCTCAAAATATTAAGCTTTTTCAGCGATTCGTAAATCTCACTTGCTCTTTACCCCTACTTTTGTAATCTCTTCACTGCAATGCGATTTTCCTTAGCTCTCCATTCCATTATAAAAAAGCGAAATTTGCCACGAAGTTGAGTATCTATGAGTAGACAGTACATACGAACAAAAGCAAAAATAACGGAACTTTTTCTGCGAATTTGTTCTCGCCATATATATAGTATATATATAATTGGCGCGTACACCCTTTTTGGGTGTTTGGCCGAGCTCCTCCTCCTTTTTGTGGTGTGCGTCTTGATGTTGTTCCACAAATGGAGGGACCTACAGTTTCAAGCCGACTCCGAACGGCAGATATTTTTTATGAGGAGCTTTTTCATTTTTTTATGAAAATTTTTCAATATTTTGTCTGAATCAGCCCACCTCAATTATCGACTCAACCTCATAAATTTCAAATTTTAAATATCCAAAAATTAAAGAAAAGTTAATAAGTTTTCCTATTCAATAAATACACAGAACAACATTAGATTTGTTTATAGATTCAATACGCGGAATTGTAATTAAGGTAAAGGGAGTTTCTTAACCCTTTCAGGTCCAGCCTAAAGTACTTATGAAACTTTTACAATATTTGGTTCATAACTTGTTTTTAATACGAATACACAAAAATCACAAACTGCTTATGTTTTGCGCAATACTGTTCGCACTACATACATACAAAATCCCAGTTTTAGGTGTTTGACTAAGCTTTCCCTCCCACTTGTGGAGCGTGTCTTAATCTGCTGCACTAAACTACCTGCAAATTGCTTTTATGAGAAACTCTTTTATGGCAGAAATGCACTCAGAGATTTGCCTTTGCCTTCTAGAGACGACAACTACTAGAAAAAACCTTTTTACTTTTGATGCTTCGTGCATCTATTGGACACAGCACACGGGACCAACCGAATGCTAGTCATACTCGGCTGCTGTGAACGAAGTAAGTAAGCTCACATCTTAAATGCTCACATCTCAAATCTTAACTTTTCAACGGCAGCGTTCCAGCAAATATTGACGAGATTGTGAGTGCAGTTAAACCTTATTTCCAATCTACAGTGTCATCCGGGTACAAATTCTCATACAAAAATAATAAAACAAAAAAAAAAAAAAGCAAATATATCTCGCAAAATAAATAAACATAACATTAGCCGTAAGTACTCGTGCTCCATTTTGTTGCTTACACTTTTAGTCGTATTTGCTTTTGACACAATTAAAAGCCTCGACTGGCAACAGGCGAACGCGTGCCGCACTACAGTAACAATGAAAACTAAGGTAACAGAAATATAATATAATAATAATAAAAATAGTATTCATAATATTTGTTTATCGAGTATCTTGCGCTATTCAATTCGCTGTAATAGAGTCGAATGACTGTTGATGAGTAGTTGTAGGCTTCGTTATGTAAATATGTGCGTATGTACCTGGATATAAATTGATAATTCTTGTTAAAGAAATAAAAAAACATCTTTGCACTTAATTTTGTGAAGAAAAAAACGACAGCTGCCATGTGTGTTTGTGTGTTTGCATGCGTTTTAATGATTGAGGGCGTAATTCCTTGTGATGGAAGAAATAAATTCAACTCTCAGAGGCCACTTGTGACAGCTATACATTAACTTTTGAGAGTTTAGTTACAAAAAGAGAGAGAGCAAAGGCAGAGAATAAGGGGAGAAAGTAAGGTGATGCTACTTTGGTACAAACTTTTTAGATCGCTTAATAAAACTGAGAAAGAAAGTGAACTTTCCAAAATTCATAAATTTGTATACAACTCCACCTGTTCAGTGAGAGGTGACACATTTTATTTCTTGCGTACATTTTTAGGATAAATCTTCTTAGTTTGTTAGCATCATGAGTTGTTGCTGCCTAGTCCTTACAGAGTGAAATATGTATGCATTTTCTGGTAGTACCATCGCTGGCTAAGGGAGTGAGTACTGCAAGTATAACTGGTTTTCAGAGCAAAGGAAGTCAGATTAGAGCCCACTCTATAACGAGTTAGACGTATCTACAGGTCTAGGGCTGACGGGTAAATGGCTGGCATTCAGAGCAAAACAAATACGTTATGCTTAAAAACATAAAGCCTCTTCTTTTCGCCAAGAGTTAGCAAGTGGCGTATAGATGAAACAACTGGTACAATTGAGCATAGGTTGGCAACGCGGAAAGAGAGCTGCCTTAAATGACATGTGTTGGCAAGACAGTTATACCAGTGTAATGAGCTATAGCCATACTCGCTAGCGGCGAATCTTACTCGTTAACTTTTTGTTGCTCCACTGGCCGATACAGCTGCGATATTTTCTTCAATTCGCACTCTACGTAAGCGTGTTGGTGGTTTGATGTCCAATAATGCAAATTTGGTTCTAAATTTAGTCACAATAGTTCGAATAGCCGCATCAGTGGGCCGATTAAACTGACCATAAAATGGAAGAAGCGCGCGATAAACTTTCTTAACAGAACACGCAATTTTATATGAAATTCAATGATTTGCAAGCGTTGTTCGTTTGTAAGACGATTCATAGTTAAATTATAGACCAAACTGAAGATGTTTGACAGTGAAACAAAACATGAAACGTGCGTCAGCTTTTTAAACAGATAATAGCTAAAAAATCACCCGTTGTATCGGGTGTTTTTTCTTTTTAGCTGCATGAGAACTACCGCTATCGATAACTATGTTTTGACAGCTGATAATGGCAAACTGTGTTGAAATTTCTGTTCAGTAAGGTTTGGCAAGGAATCATGAATCGTTGGACGCCAAACAATGGGGAAATTTATTTTGAGAAAAAAAAAAGAAATCTGTTAGCGAAGTTCATAAAATATAATACTTCATTTTACGTGCCGTTTACACGATGCCGATTCATCGGTCCTTATTTCTTTCGAAATGAGTAAATCTGGAAACAAAAATTCGGGCATAATTTAGAAACAAAAATTCTTTCGAAATGACTGAATTTTTGTTTCCAAATGACTGACGTTTTGTTTCCAAAAATTGCTCAGCAAAACATCGACGACATTTGGTGCCAACAAGACGGTGTAACTTGCCATATAGGCCGCTAAACAATCGATTTATTGCAGCATTCAAGCCACCATTGACGCCATACGGCCGGATTTATTGGTAGTAGTAAAAAATTGGTCTGATCGAATATCGAACAAAAGTCACAATATTTTTGTATAAAAGTATAGTTCTGAATATAACTGAACTCATATCTGATGTAGTAGCCGATTTCTAAATTTTTGAATCTGTTTACTGCATTCGTAGCTGTTTAGCTTTTATAAAGGGTGGTTAAGTTTCAAGGGCCGGTGTTGATTTTGAATAAAATACAATTTTTTAGGAAATTATTGTCATTTCTCTTTATTATGATAATAGTGGTATATTTCAATTACGGATAAAACAAAATATCGGCCGAATGGCCGCCGCGGCATACCTCCATCCGATGGTCCAAATTTTCGATGACGCTGAGGCATAATTGAGGTCATAATTGAGGTTCCGTTAATGTGCCGAATTATCTCATCCTTTAGCTCTTGATTTGTTGCTGGCTTATCGACGTACACCTTTTCTTTCAAATAACCCCAAAGAAAGAAGTCCAACAGTGTCAAATCACATGACCTTAGCGGCGAATTGACATCGCCGCGACGTGAGATTATTCGCCCATCAAATTTTTCGCGCAAAAGAGCCATTGTTTCGTTAGCTGTGTGACAAGTGGCATCGTCTTGTTGAAACCACATACCGTCTACATCCATATCTTCCAATTTGGGCCATAAAAAGTTCGTTATCATCTCACAATAGCGAACACTATTCACAGTAACTGCCTGACCGGCCTCATTTTGGAAAAAATACGGCCCAATGATGCCGCCGGGCCATAAACCGTACCAAACAGTCACTCTTTGTGGGTGCATTGGTTTTTCGGCAATCACTCTTGGATTATCATTCGCCCAAATGCGGCAATTCTGCTTATTGACGAATCCACTGAGGTGAAAATGTGCCTCATCACTGAAGATGATTTTCTCGAAAATTGGTCATTAACTGTTGCCCGTTTTCATAATAAGCCTGAATAACTTTAACGCGTTGCTCGATTGTGTATCTTTCCATGGTTCAAATTGAGTTAGTCTGAAATTGAAAAATGTCAAATGAAAGGCAGAGAAAAACTTGACGTTTAGGTGTGGTTCACATTCAACATCTGCCCTTGAAATTTAACCACCCTTTAGTATAACGCCAACTTTTCCACTTTCCTAATTTCTTTCAATATATTTGGAATCAAGGTAAGAAAAGTTAAATTTTTTATTGATTAACTAGTGGTCGTATGTGTATTTCCCATTTTTTGGGGCAGGATTATTCTGAATTTCCACTCTCAAATTTTCGCGAAAAAAGAGGTTTCTTCGTTTTAAAAATATTGTTTTTATTTATTTATTTATTTCCTGAGTTTCTTAGAACTATTCCTTAAATAAATGCGAGTCTTCAATTTTATAATAAAGTGGAAAATATTGCATTTGTATAGTACTTTATTATTCAATACATGACCAATTTTCATAAATGAAAAACAGAATTATTTTCCTTTTTATATTTATTTTTTTTTAATTATATTTATTGTTTTTTTTTATTATATTCACATTGGAATTCGTTAAATTATTTTAAATAAATCACCTACTGTTAATTCAAATATAATCTTCTCTACAAAAATGCTAAAATGTTTTCTCTACAAAAGCTTTCCTATGAATTCTACAAAGATTTGTAGCACAGCTTTAAGTGTAATGTGTTGAGATACAAGTTAGTTGTTGCTATTGGACGCTAGAGAGCACTCTTCAGAGCCATAATCAACGGCGGAAAAAGTTTTTTGTATTTTGTTGTATTTGTCTATTTGTATTTGCTCAATAGTCAGTGGTTAATTCATAGCCCATTCTTCTCAATATTCTGGTTTTTTGGAGTATTACACTCTTGCAATAAAAAAAAATAAATAAAAAATGTTGCATAAAGAAGACTGTAGTTCATTAGCCTTGTACGACGAAAACGTTATATTTTGTGGTGTCGCTCTAGTGGCATTCAGAAGATTTGGAATTTCACACATGCACAAATTCTTATACTGCACCGTAATAGGTCTAATTGTACCTTGGGATGAAGTAGGGGATGCATTAGCTCGAGAAGCTGCTGCCTGGTTATTAATTGCATCTTCCTTACCATGAGACAACGCACCCAAAAAAAAAGGAGAATTTAGAAGCAAAGAGCTAAGGTTACGTTAGCTGGCATAAAACTCTGGGGCTACGTCAGGCAAAGTCCTCACTCCTCCCTAAATACACACGAAAAATGGTCACTGACATTCTCACAGGTAACTGCAGCCATCAGTACATGCTGGGGATATACTCCACTGAGACCTGTTGTTGCTATGACCAATCCTCGGAAACTTCAATACACCATATTCTCGAATATTATGAGTAGGCGAGAAGAAGGCTTAGATATTTCGTCCGGATGCAGCTGGAACAATGGCACATATGCTCAGTTAATCCAACTACATCTTAGCTTCATTGTGGGGCTGAGTTTGGTTGAGGTACTGTGTTGTGTAGAGGGCACAAAAGGCCGTGAAATTGAAGTGTATACCGCATTTCCATTCATTCGTTTAATTAATTCTAATTAACAAAATTACGAAATAAAAAAAATCTTATAAGACGTGGTTGGCATGGAAATTTGTAGAATGCCACATCGTATGAGTTTCCCAATGCCGTGAGAAATATAACTCACAATTTCTCAAAAATTCGCAAATCAAAAAAAGTCGAAGACAGTTTTAGTTGTGGAAACTTTTTGTTCTAGGTGAATTAAAAAAATTACAGAAATACAAAAATATTTCAGAAAAAAATTTATTTCGACCTCGTATAAAAATGAAAAAAAAAAAAAAATTCCAATAGAGGAGAATATAGCACTAACAAGAATAAGTCATGATTAATTCCAAAAGTTGCATAATTTTTTGTTTTTATTTTAGTGTGTTATCAAATTCAGAGAACTCATAAAAATGAAATGCCGCGCAAACGAGCTTCTAAGTTATAGTTTAGCAGTTCGGTCGCACCTTAACTACCTGCTGCTCTTCTGCTTCTTGCTCTGTACATACATACATTTCTATTGAAACATTGGGAACGAGACTCTGTAACTTTGTGCGCCTGTATTTTGAAATATATTAGGAATCGAGAGAGGCCAGAAAAAAACGATTTTTTTTTACCCTCTTAAAGCAGGATAAGAAGAAATATCTCACTTAAAACGAGATCGCATATTTTATAAGTATATGTAAGTTTATAACGCTGTAAATAAATTAGAAAACTGAAACAATTTGGCCCCTCTATGTCCCTTGCAGTAAATTCTAAAAAAAAAAATAATAATGTTCCATACAAATCTATTATGATTTAGGTTATGCTAGATCACAGAGAGAGCCATTCATGTTATGGCTGCGGCGAGCGAACGTACGGTTGTTCCGCTAATACATTACTTTCTGAAAAGAGTGGTTCGAAAGTTCGATATACAGCAACAACGATAGAAGAACAAAACGGATGAATTAAGGTCTTACTCGATCAACAACAATAACAGCAATATGCGAGAGGGTAGTAACTAAGTATTTTATAAGCTAACGCAGGCGTTTTATTTCGTAACCGCCAACCTTTTTTATTTAAAGCTGTATTAAAAATGAAAATAAGAAATTAAAAAAATTACGAAGTAGAAAATATAAACAAAGGGAAATAAATAAGTAAAAGGGAAACGTGGGAACTCAGATGGGCGGGAAATATAGAACAGACACTAACACGAACAACAACATTATTGCTAAGGAGGAAAAAATGAAAGACTCAGCAACAATTAGAACTGAGCGGACTGAGTAGGCTCAGCAACAACAATACAACGGAGTGACAGCAACAAATGTGTTTGGTGTTAATGCTAATGAAAAGGCAATATGGGAAGAGCAACAACAACAACAACAACAACAACAACAACAACAACAACAACAGATATACAAACACATAACAACACATATAAGTAATAAAAAATTTGGTATAAAAACTGAAAATTTATATCAGCAGTATGACACCGGCAGAAGATAACACGAGTGCCGCAAAGAAATGAAACAAAAAAAAAAAAAACAAAAAAACAGATAAAAAGTATAAGTATATTTTTGCGATATGAAGGAAAATATTATATATAGCAAAATCTTTGCTGAGTTCGAAGCGACAACTGCAATTCTTTTCACAGCAGTTCAAATTCACAAGCGCAAGTGAATAAACGTCGCATGAACAGACGGGCAAAACAGAGTGAGATGATGCGGTAGAATCGTGAGATATATCGAGACAAATGTGAATGTAGTGAGGGGGCGGTGTAGTGTGAAGGGAAAATCTGAGTGCGCAACGTGGCGAAATTTCAAGGTACAAAGTGGAAAACTTGGCTGAAAATGTGAAAGAAAGTATTAAAATGATTGACAATTGGAACTAATTTGATGTGAAATTTCAAGTTGAAAAGGAGACTGAAATGAAAATGGAATCGAATGAAGTGAAACGAAGAGAACTACAACGAGACGAAATGATGTGAAACGAAATCAAATGAAACTAATAGAAATGAAATAAAATAATATGATTCGAAATGAAATTAAATGAAATGAATTAAGTTAAATCGAATGAAATGAAAATATATAAAATAAAATAATATAAAATAAAGTAAAATAAAACAAATGAAAATGAAATAAAATAGAATAAAATAAAAGTGAACAAAATAAAATAGAAATAAATAAAGTAAAATGGCATGAATTAATTGGAAATATGGAGAAATAAAATCGTCTGAAAAGAAATGCAATGACATGGAATGGAATAAATGCCATTGCACTTCGTTTAGAAGTGGAATGGTATGAATTGAAATAAAATAATCGGAAGTTAAGCTAAATTTAATTAAATAAGAAAATAAACTAAAAAAATAAAACAAAATAAACTAAAATGAAATAAAATATAATAAAATAAAATGAGATGAAATGAAGTGAAGTGAAATAAAATAAAACAAAATACAATACAATACAATACAATAAAATAAAATAAAATAAAATAAAATGAAATGAAATGAGATGAGATGAGATGAGATTAAATGAAATGAAATGAAATGAAGTGAAATGAAATGAAATAAAATAAAATGAAAAATAAAAAATAAAAAGTAAAAAATAAAATAAAATGAAATAAAATAAGGTACATTGAAGTAAATTAAAGTAAAACAAAATAAAGTAAAAAGTAAAGTAATAAAACGAAATTGTCTCAAACGAAATGAAATGAGATGGAATGGAATAAAATCAAAATGGAATGGTATGAAATGAAATAAAATTAAATGAATTTGAATCAAATAATATCAATGGAACGAATTAAAATGGAACTATATTCATTGTTTGAAATTATTTGAATTGAGATTTATTTTATTATAAAATGAATTCAGGCTGAAACTGAAACAAATGGGAACAAGGGGAACAAAGCCATAAACTTAGTGAACATATATAAGAATAAAATGAAATGAATGAAAGCGACTGCAGAAGATCATGGGTTGATCTCATTTCAGAGGCTTCCAATCGCTTCTTGACCTACAATTTCAGACTTCCGAATGCTCTTGTTCCATGAAGCAGCGTTTCAGAATTATTTTCCGGGAATATAAAACTGAGATATACATAACAAATTTTATGTTCCTGCAAAATGTGCTGGATAATTAAAAATCAGATATAACCTGAACTGAGATACGTGGGTCAATCTATTTGAGAGTTATGTAGCTAGCCAGATTCATACTTCGAGTTGATTGGTGCTAGATATTACAATATGAAGACCCATGGAGAAAAAATTTCAGAAGGTGTAGCCAATATCAGACCGTTAATCGGCTCTCAGTGAATTTGAAAGAATCAGTTGATTGGCTGACGTAACCGGATTCATGACAGCGGGTTGCTTACGAAAAAACTGAAATTGTCTTGGTGCTATAAGAAAAAAATCAACACAGCCTTCATTCATGTTGCTTCGTTGCCGTTTGAACAACGACTGATTGGACGAGGGTGTCAAATGAGCGAGCATAACTCCGTTGTCGAGTTCCCGGTGACGTGACCTGACTAGCTCAATTTTTTTTCACCATAGCTGAAGACCCAATCTGGCATCCTTGATGAAGACCCTTTCTATGATCACTGCGCTCATGTGTTTTCAGCTGTGTGGATCCAGGTTGGAAAGGAATTCAAAGCCTCCACAAATAGATAATAGTTGGACGAGAGTGGTGCAGATATCACGCGCAAGACTCCCCGTTTAGTCGTCAATGGGTTACGTGTACTGAGCGAAATACATACAAAGTACCGATGAATATGGATTGGTGCTTGGTTAAAATTTTACTGAACACCCTTAATGCATTTTTACATCAAATATTCATAAATTTGACATATTTCTCCAACAAATTTGTTATCCTTTGTCTCAACGTTTTTAAATAGAAATACGCAATGGTTTCCAAAACAGTTTTTTCAAATTTTTTAATCAATTCAAATTTTTATTTGAGTGAATATCAAAAGGAAAAACAGCGCAATTTCCGCATTTCCTACTCGGAAGTCAGCAAAAAAAGTGCGTGTAACGTAGTACACATAACACAAGTGAAACTTTCAAGGCAGAAAAAGAAAGAGGGAGAGACCCGAGAGCGAATGAAAGAAAGAGAGAGAAAGAGAGAGAAAGAATATATATCTAAATAAATTCACAACATTTGCAGAGAATACAAATAGACAACATTTACAAAAAAAAAAAACACAAAAATGAATAATAATACACGTGGTATATCAACTGCGTATATATAGTGTCTTTCGCCATCGCGTTCTGCCACAGCACGCACAATACGATCTGTCGTATTCTAACTATACGTTGTTCTCTCTCGATCCCATGTATTAGCGTGGCATTAGAGCCGTGCGCACATATAGCGTCTAACTCTATAACGTGCATAGACAAGGCACGCGCATGCGCAATACTATCTATCCTATTCTAACAATATGTTGCCCTCTTTCGCTCTACTATAGTAACATAGCGTTAGTGCTGTACGTTTACACGTCACTCTATTTCTCTCTCTGTTATATTCTAACGCCTTGTATATAATGACTCCTGAGATACGAGTAACGTCGTACGACTTAGACTAGAGCCTTAGCGTAGAAGTGGGAGAAACGACGAAGGACCGCACAAAAGGGAGACGTGAATAGCCTAAAGTGTATCTAAGATATATATAAGGTAAAGCTCTCTCTCTTCTTTTCCTTTACGTTATATCTTTTTTCTCTCTCGCGGAACGAAAATGCCCAAAACGTTGCATGACGTTGAAATTTTACTCTCCATTCTCGCTCGTCCATCGACGCCTAGCCTAAGAAGTTTCACTTCAAAAGTAAATATGTAAATAAAATTGCAAGAAAACTATTAATTTAACAAAGAAGTACACACTTTGTGAGGCCTTATCTTTTAAAAAATCAATATTGACTTCGCAAGGTATTTGAAAATTTATTAGCTGCTTGATCGTAGTGAAATTTCGTTTTTCCCTTATCGATTACTAATACATACATACGTATGTATGTAGACTAACAATAGCACCTAATTATCTTTGAAATTTATTACGGTTTGGAGTCTACTTATAAATACACTTTTTGTCATTTACTTTGAAGTTTCCAGTCACACAGCTGAGAAACGTGGTTAGTGCGTTTTTTCGCGTAGCTGGAATTCCTGACTAATCATTTGTTAAGAAAACATTTGTATTTGTGTGGCAGGTGTTTGGTATAGCGAAGTTGTGCAAAAATTTTGGGAAAAATATAAAACTAAAGAAAAAAATTATACAACACTGTATTCAAAGTCTCGAATGTGGGAAATCAGCGGCGGTGCAAGCCATTGAATTTTTCGACCACAACTTTTTGTTTTAAAGCTCACATTTAGATTTTAATACCAATAGCAAGTCAAGTGTGAGATTGCATTCACTTTTTTATCGCCAGTTTATCAATGAAAAGAAATAAAGTCATAAATTATAAGCATTTCAGCAAAGGCTGTACAAGAAAAAAAAAGTAATAATAATAAAATAATCAAAGAATGTATACGTGAGGGGATTTTTATTTGGAAATTTTATTTATCAGTATTTGTTTAACTACATGGTTTAATAAGTATGACTAAGTATGTAAAATATTTTAATTTTGCTTGGTAAAAAAATTCATCAAATATTTTATACATTTCATAATAATAGCAATAAAAAGGGCGTAGCACCAAGTAGTGCCCTTTATGACACGAAACACAGATTACTTAGTCCAGCCATAAGTTCCGTTACAAATTAACTCCTTTATAGATATGAAATTATAATACTTGTTTTTAATGAAGTTATATATATATATATATATATAATTGAGGCGTACACCCTTTTCGGGTGCTTGGCCGAACTCCTACTCCTATTTGTGGTGTGCGTCTTAATGTTGTTCCAAAAATGGAGGGACCCACACTTTCAAGTCGACTCCGAACGGCAGATATTTTTTTATGAGAAGCTTTTTCATGGCAGAAATACACTCGGAGGTTTGCCATTGCCTGCCTAGAGACGACCGCTATTAGAAAAAACTTTTTCTTCATTTTAATCTTTCACAGAGATTCGAACTTACGTTCTCTCGGAATTCCGAATGATAGTCACGCGCCAATCCATTCGGCTATGGCGGTCGTGCCCCTTTTATCTTATATATAAAATAAAGTCAACTTTTTGTGTGTGTTCGCTAACCGGCCGTGTCTTTGCACCGAATTAAACCAAACTTACACACATTGTTAAGAAGGTATTGAAGATGGTTTCCGTATAGTTTGGATACCTATTTGTGGATAGGGTTCGAGATATAGGTCAAAACGTGGACCCGGGTAACCTTCGGATGTGTATGTACAATATGGATATCAAATGGAAGCTGTTGATAAGTGCTTTAATACGGGGTAATTTTCATACTTATTGATGACAAGGGTCTCGAAATATATGCCAAAACGTGCACCCGCCGTGTCCTTGCACCGAATTAAACCAAACTTACACACATTGTATTGAAAATGGGTTTCGAAAAGTTTGGTTGTAATTCGGAACACTGGCAACGGGTACAGCGTTCTTTTGAGCCAGCCATAATGTCGTTTACTTTTATAACGCTTGGGGCGGAACTGAACTGTCAAATTCACAGTGTGAATTACAATGTGTCAATATTTCTTTCTGATTTGGATGCCATAAGGAGAAGACGTAAGGGCAAAGTGTAAAAATTTTTTGTGAAATTGTTTGGAGTGGATTTTGGAACAGTGAATAATTTCTTACGAAATTTGAGAATTTAATGTGAAATCCGAATGTTCAAACGAAATTATGTGTTCGTGGAAAAAAAAATTTTTTCGTTTTTTTTTTTTTTGAAAAATATGAATTGAAAATAGTTATAAAAGGTCCAATGCTTAATAAAACATATAAATTGAAACGAAAAATTCATGGATGATCAGGAAAATAGACGATTGTTTTTTAGTTATTCATTTGCGTTGATTTAAAATTTAAAAACAATCTTCTTTTTTCCTGATTTTCAATTTATATTTTATATTTAATCAAAAACAAATAGAAAAACAAAAAATATTGTTTATGCCAAAGCGCTTGAATAAAGAATAAAGAAATAAATAATATGAAAACCATATATTTTCTGTTCTAAACCATATCTATTCTATTTTAGTGTGCCCAGCGAAGGGGGCCGGGTTTGCTAGTGATAAATAAAATCGTTTTCAACCACCAATGCTCATTTTCCTATTGTTAGGCCAGCATAGCCTAAATAGCAACCCTTGTATCTATATTGCGCTGTAAAAATAACAATGCAGCAGTGTAGATCATCCTAAGAAAAACTCAAGTCACTGCTAATGAAAACTGCATGTGGTGTGTGTGTGTGACTAGAAACAAAATCGTTCATTGTTCATTACAATGTCGTTATTTCGTTTTATGGAAATTGAATGGCGAGGAGTCCAAACGACTTTCTGAGCCATCCTTCTATTGTACTGGGGCCAAAGGGTTTTGCGAAATAGCTCACGAAGAAACGGAGCTCCATCTTTTCTGGGCTTTTCTGAAAAATAAGTTGTGCGATTCCCCTTCAATAACAGTCAGGGGGATGCCAATGATCGAGCAGAAGGTCTCTGAGACTAATTCAGTCTTCTTCCTGGCAAGCTCATCAGCAATGTCATTTCCCCCTATGTTTTTGTGTCCTGGAAACCATATCAGAGAGATGTTACCTGCACTCCCAAGAGATTTGATCTCCTCCTTACAGAAGTTGACTAGTTTGGATCTGCAGCATGGCATCGTCAGAGTTTTGATCGTAGCTTGACTATTGGATAAAATGTTAATATCTCCCTTGTTTGCAAGGATCGCAAAGACTTTTGCCTGAAAAGCATTAGCAGTATTCGGAAATTTTAAGGAGATAGACAAATTGTCTAATTTAGAGAAAACCCCTGCTGCGATGCCCCATTCCATCTTGGAGCCTTCAGTGAAGGCATAGGTGCCAGTTTCGGTATTGATTTTCCGCCTTGTTTCAATCCTGCCTATTTGGAAAGATTGCTCAAATTCGTAAAAAGTAAAAAAGAAAAAATACAACTCATGAGCGAGTTCGCTATTTAATTGAGATTACACTTTTACCGATCGTCCGATATTGTGTTGGTGCTATAAGAAAATAAAATCAACACATTCCTCATTTATATTGCTTCGTTGTCGTTTGCACAACAACTGATTGGACGAGTGTGAGCGAGCAGAATTTTGCTGCCGAGTCTCCAGTGACCTGAGAGCCGAAGTTAATCGCTCAATTTCGTTTTTCACCATGGCTGATATCTGGTTATCTATCATCCTTGATAAAGACTCTTTCTATGATTAGTGTCAATAGATCAAATGTTTGACCAACTGTTTGGTGTCGGGCTCAATCTTGCTGGAACCGCATATCATTCATATTAAGTCCTTTCAATTCTGTTAAAAAATAGTTCTCCGAATTCCATAGATCATATAATAGCATGGCGATTATTTTCATCGCTTAAAAAAAGAAGTTGAATCGCACCTCTGCCATGAAGTGAAGCACTTACTGCACTCTTTTCTATGTAGATAGAATCATAAATCCGATTACGGGGTGTGTATGCATGTATGCATATGTGTGTATGCATGCTCTTGTAGCATAATGGGCTTGTACATCTTCAACAAAGCATACTTTTTTATAATATTTGACAAGGCCATTAGTTCGAAAGGAGTTTTGTTTTATTTATGAAGAATAGTTTTCCTGCTTCAAATGAACCAGTGACTTCACTTCTTGATTTGATATAATTTTGTTGAGGTGTAGGCTTAGACTTTTGCGCAAATACCGCCACGAAGAGAACTGAGATATTTCGAATTCCTATTAAAATCATCAACTCGGTATAAAGGTTGCCAGTTCCTTCGCAACTAGTTTAATATCGTTCATGTTACCGTGGCATTCAGAAGATGTATATGGGATATGGAAGAGGAAGAGAGATATGGTGAGGAAGTGGTAGAAAGTGGTTCTCATTGAACTATTGAACTCGATTTATTCTTTCCTAAGCTCTTGTTAACTTTGTTGCCAGTATTTATGTAGGCTGCTTTGTGGGCAAAGTCCTTCAAAACTTCAACTCTATTCGTTTTATCTTTGCCTTATTCTCTATACCATATTAAAGAAAAGAGTGCTGCAGTAAATGCTTATTCACTAACAGCATTGAGGCTAACGATATTTTGACTGACTTAAGCCAACACATTTGATAAGATTAAAAGTTTTACGCATACAGGTATTCAACGGTTCTTCGAACATATAAGTGATTTTTTGGTTGATTTGTAAGCAAGAAATAAAAAATTAGCATTGAAAAACGTAGCACCGAAAAAACTGAAACAAGGTAGAAAAAAATCTGTCGCGATATTTGAGTAAAAAATTATAATATAATAAAAAAAAGTTTTTCTGTACGTGTACGCGTACGATTTTACGTCATTGCGGGACATACAAAAAATTCGGCTGAATGTCTCGTGAATTGCGCAAATTGATAAGTAAAAAAATTTAGGTAAAACAACTAAAAACGTCCACTGCAATAACTTAAATAACTTATCAAGCTGAAAACAAAGAAAACCGGGAAGTAAAGAAGAATCGTAAAGAAAAGTACACTAATGTGTATGGAGTGCAATAAAAAATTATTGAAAACGTTTTAAACTACTTACTTATATATAAAAATTAATATAGGCATGCGAAGTCAAGTTAATTGTAAATAAGTAGTAAGGAAAAAACGCAAGAGAGAGAGGAAATATGCATGTGCAGAGAGTTGTTTATGTAGACAAGGGCTAATACTCGTATTTACTATATATCGTTAAGTAAATGGGCGTCAGAAGAGCTTAAATCGTCGATTGAGGTATTTTTTGTTTTGAGAAATCGTAATTTCTGCTAGCCTATATTTATTACTATGCTGGGGCGAGTGTGCGAGTGTGTTTGTGTGAGAGTATGCGCCTCTAACAAATTTATAATATAATATTTGTTCTCTTTGTTGTTTTTTCCTTTATTTCATTTGGACATTTTAAATAATACCCGGCGTATTACCAATTTGTACAGTTGTTGTAGACTAACTCGACAATGCTTAAAAACACCTACTAAGTATAGAATGTGTGCATGTAGGTGTGCATATGTGGACACGAATGTGAGTATAATGAGCTGACTCTGCCTGGCACTGCTGTGCTAGTTAGTCAAGACGTGCACACGGGGTTTATTGGTTACTTGGTTAGTTACTTAGTGGCTTGTCGGTTGTTCGATTGTGAGCAAAAAATTTAAATGTTTTAATTACTCTGATATTCTGATCGGTGCGTTGCGCGAAAAGTGTGTTATTGTTTTTGAGTGTTGAAAACACAGAGTGTGCATAATGGGTTGATTTTAATTGTTTTAAAATGTAGAGTTTACAGACAAAAAAATAAAAATTGGTAAAATTGCACTTTTTGGAAAGAATAAATAAAAACAAAAGATCAATAACAAAGAAATAAAAACAAATTAAAAAAATAAAATAAAATAAACTCAAGTAAAATGAAAAAAATAACAAACAAAATAAAGGTGAAATAAAAAAACTAATATAATAAATTAAAAAATATAGTACAGCAATTATAAAATTAAGTAAAAAGAAAAAATTTAACCAATTTAAAGTGAAGTAAAAAATTCAGTAAGGAAAAACAAAAAAAAATTAATGAATATAAGATAAAATAAAGCAATTAGAATGAAAAATTAAAAAATAAGGAAATTAAATGGCAACAAAATCGAATAAAATGAAAAAATGAGCAGCTTAAACTTAAAAAGGGCCTAAATATAAAAAAAAAACAAAAAACAAATTTATATATATTAAAACCAAATAAAATGAAATGGAATATAAATTTTAAAAAGACGCAATAAATAAAAACTAAACTAAAAAGTATAAATGAAATTAAAACAATTGAATTAAAGTAAAAAATAAATAAAGTAATTTGAGATAAAAAGGAACAGCGAAATTAGAATGAAATAAAAAAAAATTAATAAAGTAAAAAATTTAGTGAGGAAAAAAATAAAATATATTAAATTAGCATAACATAAAAAAAACAATTAGAATTAAAAACTAAAAAAAAGGAGATTAAATGGCAGCAACATCAAATAAAATACAAAATTAAAAAAATTATAGGTTAAACTTAAAAAGGCTTAAATAAAAAAAAAATAAGTAAATAATATTTAATTAAATAAAATGAAAAAGAATACAAAATTTAAAAAATAAAGAGTAAATAAAAACTACAACAAAACGTAACATAAAGTTTAAATGAAATAAAACCATTTGATTTAAAGTAAGAATTAAATAAAATAAATTAATTAAAACAAATTGAAATTAAAAGTAACAGCAAAACTAGAAAGAAATAAAAAAATGTATAAAGTAAAGCAAAAAATTTCGTAAGTAAAAATAAAAATATATTAATATGAAAAAAGTGCATGTAACGTAGTACACATAACAGAAGTAAAACTTTCAAGACAGACAAAGAAAGAGGGAGAGACTCGAGAGAGAATGAGAGAGAGAGGGAGAGAGAGAAAGAATATATATCTAAATAAATTCACAACATTTGCAGAAAATACAAATAGACAAAATTTACAAAAAAACGGAGAAGGGTCGAACGGTGTAGGTAAACGTCGGACACAAACCGTGGCAACAAAGCGCACTACTCCAAGCGTTTATCACCCGCAAAAACGCAGCGATTCCAGGACCGCAGCTACGGCACAAATTACGGCAAGGCAATACCAATAAATCCGACGCCGGAATGGATAGCATTTTATAGTACGCACAAGCACTAGCCAGGAAACGGAAATAAGCGCCAAAAAGTAGGCACCAAAAATGTACTTCCTAAAAGTTTGCGCCAACAAACAAGCGCCAAAAAATAGGCAGTGTTATTTCTGACTAGAAATTAGCAACCACAAGAAAAACTCAGGAAAAATAACCTAAAGTGTATCTAAGATATACATAAAGTACAGCTCTCTCTCTCCTTTTCCTCTACGTTACATCTTTTTTCTCTCTCGCAAAAAACGTTGCATGGCCTTGAAATTTTACTCTCCATTCTCGCTCGTCTATCGACGCCTAAGAAGTTTTACTTCAATAAAATAAAATAAGGAAATTAAACGGAAATAACATAAAACATGAAAAAATATAATAAAAAAATGAGAAAATAAAGTAAAATGAAATATAACTAAAAATTTAAATTTATAAAAAACAAATAAAAAATTGTGTAAAATTTAATTAATTTCGCTTAAAATAAAAAAAATGATTAAAAATTTAGTAAAGTAAAAATGAAATCATATAAAATATACCAACCGAATTATAATAAAATAAAAAATAGAGAAATCAAATGGAAATAAAATCAAATGAAGTAAAACATGAGCTAAACGTTATAGCAGAATGAAATAAAATAGTAAAAAAATAAAATAAATAATTGAAATGAAATTAAAAAATAATTAAAAAAAAATTAATTCAAAATCATGGAAAACACTAAAATGCATAAAAACCAAAAAAATAAATAAATGATAAAAAATTTAAGATAAAATTTAAATGAAATTAGAAAGAATGTATATAAGTATACTGTATTAAAACATTTTGTAAAGCAAATAAACCAATTAAAATAAAATAAAACTGACATAAAAACTATAATTAAATAAAAAAAAATTATAAAGTAAAAAATTTAGTAAAGCAAAACTAAAATAAACAAATAAAAATAAAAATTGATATAACAAAACTATAATAAAAAAATTATGTTAAATTAAAAATTTAGTGAAATGAAAAAAAATTCAGTGAAATAAAATAATAAAAACTAAAGTAAACGAATTTAAATAAAATAAAAAATCAATAACTCAAATTAAATAAAATATAAACAAATTAAGCAGATACAAATTTGGTGAAAAAGTGATTCACTTGAAAAATTACTAAAATTTAAAGAGAAAAACTAACAGCGTTGCCCGTTGCAGTTACGTAAAGTTTAACAGAAAATTGTTGAAAAACTCTGTTTGCAAAATGCTAATTATCAGAAAAGCAGTATAAGCGTGCAGTTTGCAGTGCTTTGAAAATTAATTTCGTCCAACTCATTTTTATTGATCTATAAACTCGTTGCTGGCAAAATATTCAGAAATGTTTCCATTCATTTGCTTTGTTTACATTTGTATATAACAAAAATGAAAGGTGTTTGAAAGCTAAAAATGTTTCAATAGAAACCAAAAGTGAGAGTAATAATGTGAGAGAGCTACAAGTTTGTGTTGGTAAACGTTTTGTTAGTACGGCAAATTATTTACTAGGGGAATTTTGCAGCTCTCACGTTGTATGTTCTCGTTCTGGGATTCTCTTTCAAGTACAGGAACACTTTAAAGTATAATTTCGTAATAACTTGTAAACATTTTTTGATAAAGTTATGTAAAATAAACTGTGGGTAAAAAAAAAAAATACAAAATAAAGGAAAAAAAGTTCATTAGCGAATTAATAAGAAAAAATGAATTAATTAAAATCCATATGGTAAAAAATTTTGTTTTATAAACACAGTGCGCTGCAAAAATATACAAAAAGCAATAATTAGTTTGAATCTCATATTTCATATTTTGTTTTATATTTTCTTATATTTTTATATTTTACAAAACAAAAAAAAAATAGGTAAATATTTACCGACAACTTGCCGATCAAGTGCGTTTGCGATAATTATATGTATGTATTACCAAAATTTCTATTATAAACTTAAATGTATGAACAATAAAAAATAGAAAAAATGAAAACAAAAAGTCGGTGTATTAAAATTCATCGACATTGACATGCACAGCCGTGACAAAAATATTAGCAAAATCTGAAAGTGTGAAAATACGACAAAACGTGTAACGTCGCGCCTTAGCCGAATGTGTGAAAAGTGTGTAGAATTAACAAAACTGACAAGCACAAAAACAATAATAACCGCATCCAAATCCATAAAAACAAGTGTTTGACAAATCTGTAATAATTTTCTATTTTTAGCAGCAACAATAAATGAGGAGAAACATAAACAAAAAGCTGACGAATGAAATTAATCAAAAACAATTTTAGAAAATAGAGAAATAGTGCGAGGGCGCACTATACCAGCAGTGTACATATGTAGGTATGCATGCACGTGAGTGAGCGCTACACAGAAATACATGAAAAAAATATTGAAAGAGAATAGAGAGCTAAAGTCAGCGTGATCAACAGTAAGCACACTCAAGAGAGAGTGCAGAAGGCGAGCAAATAGCTTCCGTTAGTGATTTCAGCCGAGTGTGCTTGTGGGTGGTACGTTAAAACCCTTATCACACTCCGTTCCATTTGAATTTTGCGCTGTCTTGCCAATTAACCCACTATCGTTACAAAACCACTCAAGCTACTTGCACATGGCGGACGAGAGCAGCACCGATAGTCCGCGTCCATTTCGACGCGAACGCAATCTCAGTAATCGCAATTTCGCTAAGCGACGCTCTACGCGACGTATCAGCGTTGAGAGTCACAGCTCAGTGGAGTCGTTTAATCTGAGTGCAGCTGAGAGGAACAACACTGCCAGCGAGGCGAGCTCAGCGCATGAGAGCAACTCCAGTGCGAGACACAATCACAGTACGGCGAGTAGCAGCGGCAGTAGTGGTTCACATTCGTTCAGCGTCGCTAGTAGCCAACTGCAGTATTCATATTCGGTACAATCGGACACGGAAAGTGCTTTTCAACGCGTTTCTACGCGTAGAATGATACCACCACCATTGCCCGTAACTGGGCCTCCCCACAGTGACGATGAGCAGGCAACGAACCATGATGGCGGTGCAGAAGATGGCGCTGCACAGCCAACGACACCCACAGATCCAGCTTTGTTGGGTGTACGACAGAAAGTGCATCGCTTCGAGACGTTGACAGCTGAGCAGCGTATTTTGTTCAAAACGGGACGTCATCAATTACGTAAGCAACAGTACAACACACATGGGGAGACAGTTGAAGTGACAACATCGCCTGGCTTATGGCGAGTCTTTCCGCCTGTGCTCCGACGGCCGACACCCGAAGCGGATAGTTCGGCGGCAAGTCGCATCTCGACAACCAGCTCTTTTCACACCTCCATCGATGAGGAACGTTCAGTGGACGATGTGGATGATTTCTCCGACTATGCAGAGGATGCGCATGCTGCGCGCGCAGAGGACGACAGTATTGGCGTTGTGGCGGAAAACCTCGTGCCGGAGGAGGCGCATGAATTACGCGAGGATGTGGTGCCGTCCCCCTTGCCTGGCTATGAGCAGCCCAATGAGGGTGATCAGCTAGTAACGACGCATGCTGTTGAATCGGAAATAGATGATTTGGGCAAAGTGGAAAATGTGCGTCGCGCTGTGAGCCATGAATATGCGACCACAATGCCGAAGAGTCGGAAGAAGACGCACGCAGTAGAAGAGGACAAAAGTGCAAACAAAGCGGGTGTAGATTTTCCGAGGTAAGTGATAATTCTTTAGTAATATAGTTATGCTTGGTGCAGAGGCATTCGTTTTAGGAAAATTTTGTAGTAGCGCGAGTGCTAGTGCCCTTGAACCAATTATGCTAAAGTGCACTGAATTCTGGAAATGGAAAGTGGGATAATTCCGATTGATCTTCTGTTATGACCTAATTTTCAGAAGTTCAGGGAGTTACTCGTCTTACTGAGTTATGTCTTTTAGGAACAATAAAAAATCCGGAAAGTATTAAAATAGGGAAGGTCACTACTATTGTCCAGTACTACTCGAACCTATCTACAAAAGTTTCTAACAACTGTTTTATTGTTTACATTGCTTATTCAAAGTCTGTCGCATATAAGCCACACAGCTTCTATTGAGATTGAAATTCAAGTCGGCGTAAGATCTCGTTGTGCTACACCTTCACCATACTTTGCATCCAATGTGGGGTTAAAGTTGCCCCTCAAGTGGTCAGACCTACTGTGTTATCACGTCTGCGCAGAGCAGACAGCTTTTTCTGGCAAATCGTTTCATTACTTATCTGGCTTCGGCGTTTGCAACTGATTGCCGAGAAGCCACTATTGTTAGAAAAAATACCATTTTTTATATGGATATCGAAGGGAATAATTTTCATGCATCTACTTCGTGGAGAGAACCGCCGACCACTGATCATTAGTGAACATTAATTTCCTGCGAAAGTTACAGTATTTTTTGAGAGAAGTAAATCCATGATTCATGCTAAATTAGGTAGACTCCCTTTGTCTTACTTCCTCTTCTCCTTGAGCGCCTGAACCTAATAGTTCACTCCAAAGGTAAATACAAACAAATACAAAATAAAGCGACCCTTTTCTATGCTCCATCATTCACCAATTTACATAGCCACGATCCACACTAAAGTATTATATTAAGTTTTAAAAGCTGGATCCTTCGGATTCATTATCTGATCTGAACTATATCTGGTCGAAATGCTTTTACAGCTCATCACACTAATGCATGCAGACTCCCGGAAGCAAACGAACTGAGATCCATAAATCAGGTTGAAAAAACTTGTTATATAGCGTCCAACACAATAGGAGTGGGAGGCGAGCGACTTGAAGAAATTAATTTTTGTTTGTGCAAGTCTCAAGGCTTTACTGTTCATTTGTCTTTTTAATCCAAAGCAGATTTGATGGTGAGTTGCTGTGTAAGGCTAACAATTCCGGTGTTGATGCTGATTTCAAAGTAAGCGAAATCTTCTACCACTTTCGATATACGAGATGTGCTTGTCAAAAAATATTTGGTCCCCTTCAAAATAAACCTCACTCAGATAAAGGGTGTTTTTTTAGAGGTTAGGTTTTCAAGATGAAATAAAACGTATATAATTTAATGTTATGGCCAAGAATTTAGCTTTATTATAAAGATAAGGGTTTGCCATTATGTTTTAAAAATGATTTCGGGCAAGTGGCCGCCGCGGCTGGCTCGAATAAATTCCAGCCGAGAGGCCCAATTTTCGACCACTTTTTGTAGTAATTGGGACCGTATGTCAGCAATAACGCGCCGAATATTTTCTTCCAAGACGTCAATCGTCTCGGGTTTATCTGCGTAGCCAAGCGACTTCACATAGCCCCACAAGAAATAGTCCAGCGGTGTTATATCACACGATCTTGGAGGCCACGCCACAGGTCCACGGCGCGAGATAATGCGCTCACCAAAAGTTTCCTTCAATAAATCGATTGTTGCGTTGGCTGTATGGCATGTAGCGCCGTCTTGTTGGAACCAAGGGTCGTCCACATCAACATCGTCCAATTCAGGCACGAAAAAGTCATTAATCATGGCTCTATAGCGCTCTCCATTGACTGTAACATTATGGCCGGCTTCATTTTTAAAGAAATATGGACCAATGATTCCCTCTGCCCATAGAGCACACCAAACAGTGACTTTTTGAGGATGTAACGGCGTCTCAGCAATGGCTTGTGGATTATGTTCACTCCAAATGCGACAATTTTGCTTATTGACATACCCATTCAACCAAAAGTGAGCTTCATCGCTGAACAAAATTTTCTCGATGCGTCGCGCGAACCGAACCATTATTTTCGTAATAAATTTGCACGATTTGCAAACGTTGTTCAGGTGTAAGTCTATTCATTATGAAATGGCAACCCAAACTGAGCGTAAATCAAGTGACAGCTGTCAAAAAGACCATCTACGAAAAAAGTAGTGCCAACTTGAAAACCTAACCTCTAAAAAAACACCCTTTAGAATATACTTGGGAGAACGCTCTTCCTATCTCCGAACGACCTCTGACCAAAAAACGCTGTGGTATGACGTGAGCTCTTCCAAAGTTGCCAAGCTTATCTCCAGAATTGTGGTAAATGTCAGTCTTTTCACAGGTACTTTCTGTAAGAAAAAGTCGCTAGCAGCTAAACCTGAGTATGGTGTTTGTCGCAAAATTATGGTGTTATTTTTCGCAAAAAATTTAAGATTTTTTTAATGAACTTTCGTCGAAGTTTACTTTTTGAAATAATTTTTGAACACCCACGTATAACTATCAGCAGCGGGAGCCCAAAAATTTAAGATTTTTTTACGATCTTTGGTGCAAATTTGAAAAGTTATCTTACTTTTTGAACACCCTCGTATAACTATTAGCAGTGAAGTGCTTGTCGAGACGCGAGAGCAAACAATTCGTATTTTTTTATGATTTTTTGTAAAATTTGAAAAGTTATTTTACTTTTTGTACACCCTCGTATAACTATTAGCAGTTAAGTGCTTGTCGAGATGCAAGAGCAAACAATTTAAAATTTTTTTATGAACTTTTGCCGAAGTTTCAAAAGTTATCTACTTTTTGCACACCCTCGTATAACTATCAGCAGTGAAGTGATTGTCGAGAAGCGAGGGCTCTAAATGGTTGCTGACAGAATATACTTCACATTTTCCTCCTTCCATAGCGGGCGTTTTGGCTTCATCCAGTATAGAGAAGTCAGTACTAAGGTGCGATTTGTGATTTCCGCGACCGATGTGTTGTTGATATCGTCTTCATACGTCAGCTGTCTGTAGTGCGTGACTCAATTCAGTAATAACAGATTAAAATAATTTGATTAAGGGGGGGTAACGTTAATTCATGGAAAAAAAGGCACCTTTTTATGATTTTTTTTTGATGACACAGTTAAAATTTATTCGTCAAATCTTTTACTACATAAAACTATAGCATTTGAAGTATATTTTGTGAAATTTTCATCCAAAAATATTTAAAAATACGGCAATGGCAGAAATTATTCGGAGGCATCTCAAAAAAAAGTAGTTTTGCGGTGCCCCTCATAACTCGGTGTTAAATCATCTGAAATCAAAAAACCAAAGTTATTTCGTTAGATAATCGTTTTCTCCGGGTAACGCCGAGAGGGTTTTTTGAAATTAAAAATTTTTCGATTTTTGGGAACACGTTAAAGTCAAAAACACGATTTTCGCGTAAAAAATCGGTGAATTAGTTACCGTAAAAACAAAAGTATCAACAAATTCGAAAAAAACTCTTCGGCGTTACCTTGTAAAACATCTACAGAAAAAGTGTTCAAAATTTCAAAAGGATCGGTGCAGTAGTTTCAAAGTTATGAGGGGCACCGACTTTGAAAACGTAAGTTGTGGGAAAAACGCTTTAAAGTACAAATGGCGCGCGGTTGAGCCAGGTAGGTAGCAATACTTACATGGCTGTATCTTTGTAAGTTTTGCTCCGATTCGTCTAAAATTTTCACAGAATATTCTTGAAAGGTTCTTCATTTAAAAAACCAAATAAAAAAAAAAAATGCAAAAATAAAAATTTAAAAACGTTACCCCCCCCTTAATGATAGGAAGCCAATGCTTCTGAATTTTCGGTTGGAGAGTTTCGTCTCAATTTTGTTGGATGGAATATTATCCCCATCATTAGCGCATTGGAATGCTAAAAATTCTCATTTTAAAATAATTTGTATGCAGCCTTGAAACCATCGAGTATACGCCAGCATTTTCGGACTTTTCTCTTTTCGACCGAAATTATGAGGTATTCTTATTCCAACTACTGCTCTCTTTTTCCTGCTTTCGTAAATACTGGTTTGCTACTCTCTTATGTTTTTTCATACTTTTTCATACTAATTAACTTTTCAGACTTGTGAAAATCCAATGACTTTCTCAGCGTTTGTACGAAAAAACATTCTAATGTTAAAGATGGCTTTTTATGAACACTCCAGCCAAAAAAAAGGGGAAATTTTTGTCTCCCCATTGCGACATTAATAATTTCACTAAACTGTATTCAAACCTAAAAATAAGTAACCAGAAGTTTTTTAAAAAATATATTTTCAATATGTAGTGAAAAATATGTGCCTACATACGTACATACATACACACATATGTTTATATAAATAAACAACATGCGTCAGTGGGTTTACCAAGTGTAACTATAAACTATGGCCAGTGGCCGCAATTAAACGCAAACGCTTTGTGCCCAAAACATGAAATGTTGCTTCTGTTTTTCAAGGTGTTTGCAACTACACAAGTGGTTTTGGCGGTCATCGCATTACAGCGACATATATTTACAACAACAATATGACACTTAATACTTACTTTGTAGAATAGCTATAAAAAAATAAATAAAAACATTTAAATATAAAGTCAGACTAACACCCAATTTGTCGTAATGCCATATTGAGTGAAATGCTTAAACATTTGCGGCCTACATTGAGTTGGTGAACAGCTTTTGCTGAGTACAAATATTTTGTGTAATTTCGGCGTTACAGCTTTGTAGTTTATTTACAGTGATTTTTTTCTCCACAGCTTTGGTAGTTCTTCATTTTTAGCAGCCTACTCTGCTCTGTCTGGCTGTAGTTGAAGGTAAAAAAAGAGGGGAAAAACATGTTGCTCTGAATGTCTCGCAACATTGTTGCTGAAGATTGCCTTGCCTCATTTATTCTTTTTAATTGGCTTGGGTGTAGACAAAATTCTATTATAGGTTTTATTTCTTATAAAGCGCGAGGGTGTATGCATTATTGACGTTTGGTGACAGTGAAAAAATTTATTAAAAAATAAATGAATAAATAATTGGCGCGTACACTTCTGTTAGGTGTACGGCCGCGCTCCTTCTCCTATTTGTGGTGTGCGTCTTAATGTTGCTCCACAAACGGAAAGGGGACCTACAGTTTTAAGTCGACTCCAAATAGCAGATGGAGGAGTTTTAATGGCGCATTTTTTGATGAGAGAAATACACTCGGAGGTTTGCCACTGCCTGTCGACCGGGGCGACCGCTGTTAGAAAAAAATTTTTTTCTATTATTTTGCTGTTTCATGCAGCGACATATGAACCTACGCACTCTCGAATAGCAGTCACGCACCAACTCGGCTACGGCGACCGCTTAGAAGTGTTTAAAGTAATTTTTTACACTATTTTTTAGCTTATCTGTCTCTCTGTTTGCATTGTATTTAAGGTGTTGCCAATTGATGGACGTCATCTAAATGGTGTCATATAACAATTCACCAGACAAAAAACTGGTTAGACATGTTCGCGAGGTTTATTGTTGATATTTTATTGTTTTTTTTTTTTAATTTTTATTTTGTTTGGACGTGTATTTGCATGTGGCGCATTGTTTAGGTTGCGCTTGTAAACAGTATTTAGAGCTGTGGGTTGGTGCTGTGTTTGGTCATACTTTAAAGTATTAAAATTCATAATTTAAAATGATATAAAAATAAGGAAAGGCGAGCCACAGACATTTTTGAACGCAAAGCTTCCCAAATGCATATATATATTTATATATGTATGTGACATTTATGGAAAATTGTCAATAAATATTGTTTTTATTATATACAGGGTGAATTTTTGTGGTATACGAATTAAAAAAAAAATATTATTTTATTTAAATATATTATTATATTTTTACTTTTAGTCTCAAAACTAATTTTATGACTAAATAGTGATAATAACCACAATACAATTTTTTGCTTACCGTATTTTTCGAGGGATATTTCGTTGGATAGTCATTATCGTAATTTTTCCAAATCCATCCTTGTAGCGACTCACTTATGTGCTCAGCAACTCGATTCACTGCTTCACTGTGCCACAAAGCATCAGCTTGTACTTAGGCTTGCTATTACTTACGCTCTTCTTTTTCCCCTTCATCTTTCCTATGCTGTAATGGTACTACAAAGTACGAATGATTTTTTACGTCAAAAAAAAAAAAATTAAATATGACAAAGTTTTTTATAAACTATTCCTACGGCAGCTAGTATTTTTTGCGTATAATATTAATTTCGGTAAATTTTAAATTCAACAAACTCTTTTAATTCTCCAAAATTTTGGAAGCATTTCGGCTTCGCTCTTTGAATATCCTCAAAAGAAAGACGACGGCGCAATCAAATTCGATGATCGTGGTGAATAGCTATGTTTGTTAATTTTCAAAATCAGTCCTTCATGTTGTTGTTTTTGTAGTTGCTGTAGTAGTATAAACTTTCCCCATACATGTACGGGTTAGGCTGCTGGAATGACAGCCCTCGGTCGAATATAAGTCCGGGCAATGTAGAATCGACTGTCAGTGGAATGAGTTCTTTAACTCGATTGCTTTAGTACGCCACAAAAAGATCAGATTGCTCGTAGGCTTGCTATTGCGTTCCCTCTCCTTCTTCCCCTACATCCTTCTTATGCTATATGGGCACTACAATGGACGAATTATTTGTCACGTGCAACTGAGCGCTTCTTTTTAAAGGCAATAAATAATCTCTCCCAACTAAATTTGACTTAAGTGACTTGTGGTTAGGTTGTGGTGCTTATCGCTGTAAGCAGTTTGCCGAGCGAGGCACACTTAAACAGTCGCCCATTACTTGAGTGCGCATCTCTTCGTTCTTCTTCACTTACTCACAAAGCTAATTTTTTTCCACAAGGGCTTGAGTATATCTTAGCGTTGAAATAACGAACTTAATGCCATTGCATAAGCCGGTAGAAAGGTGCAGAAGTGAAGTTTACATTTTTTTTGAACTTTTGGCTTGGCATTTCACATCAAAAAGTGATTAAAAGTCGTCACGTTCAATTGCAGTTGCCAATTTGTACTGTCTATTTCGAAGCTTGAAATGGAATTCGAATGCAGTGGGAATGTAATTGTAAAGCCACTATCTGCTTTTCTCAAAGCAGCTGCATACTAAGCACCCTACGTATGTATGTATGTACATCAGACATTTTCTTTGATAAATTTCACTTGATAAAAATTAGCACGCGATGCGTTGCTATATCAAAATACAATAGAATTTTAAAACCAATCAAAATATTCCATTGCTTTACTTTTTTTTAATGCTTTTTAACAATACAAAGTGTACGTATGTGTATGTACATATATAAAGAATTGGCAGATTTTCCATCACTCTTCCGCATATTTATATCGGTCTACTAACTTTTCTGACTTGTTCCCGTAAATCTATGATTTCATGTATGCAGTTCCAAACAACAAAAAATTTCTGGCTCTTTCTGAAAATACCATATTAACTTTGCGTCCTCTCAGTGGAGAATTGCGATAAATTACTGGCGAGTTCTCAGCCAATAGCTTTGCAGGCATCCATAACAAATAGCTGAGAAATTTAACATTTTCCACCTTCAATAAAAATGCTTTTGTGTTTTTTGTTTGTTTTAATAACTCGGTGTGTTAAATTGAAATACAGCTTTGTTTTTTCTATAATTAAAAAAAAAGATAATAATAAATAAAAAAAAATAATTAGATTAATTAAGAATAAAAGAGATTGTTGCTAAAAAAAGCATATTTAAAGTAAAAAAAATATTAAAAATAAAAAAATCTTGTCAAACAAACTATTTTTTTTATAAATTATAAAAATAGAAAAATTAAAATAAAAAGTTTTCTTTCACAAAAGATATTTAATGTAAAAAAATTTGTAAAAAGAAACATTTGTCTATAAATCATAATTTTGCGAAAAGAAATAAATTTAAAAAAAAATAATTAAATTAATTAAAAGAGAAGAACTTTGTAAAAAAATGTATTTAAATTAAAAAAAAAAACATTAAAAATAAAAAAAATCTTGTAAAACACAATTTTTTTTAATTAATTATAAAAAACGTAAAATTTTAAATAAAAAAATATTATAAAAAAATTTTCTTTCACAAAAAATATTTAAAATAACTGTAAAAAATATTTGTAACAATAAACATTTTTCTATAAATCATAATTTTGTGAAAAGATATAAATTAAAAATAAGAATTAAATTAATTAAAAAGAGAAGAATTTTGTTAAAAAATATATATTTAAAATAAAGAAATATTAAAAATAAAAAATCTTGTGAAAAAATTTTTGTTTTTATAAATCATAAAAAAAGAAAACTTTAAAATAAAAAATTATATTATATTACAAAAAAATTTTTCTTTAAAAAAAGATATTTAATATAAAAAGAATTTTATAAAAAAAATTGTAAAAAGAAACATTTTTCTATAAATCATAATTTTGCGAAAAGAAAAAAATTAAGAAAGAATTATTTTATTTTGAATTTAAAAAAAGAAAAATTTTCTTAAAGAAAATATATCTAAAATAAAAAAACATTAAACATAAAAAAGTTGTAAAAAAAATAATTTTTTTTTATAAATCATAAAATAAAAAAATTTTTAATAAAAAAAAAAAATTACAAAAAAAATTTTCTTTCACAAAAGATATTCAATATAAAAAAACTTTATACAAAAAAATTTGTAAAAAGAAACATTTTTCTATGAATCAGAATTTTGTGAAAAGAAAAAAATAAAAAAAAAAATAATTAAATTAGCTTTGTTAGAAAAATACATTTAAAATAAAAAAAACATTAAACATAAAAAAATCGTGTAAAAAAATAACATATTCTTTAAAAATCATAAAATAAAAAAATTTAAAATAAAAAAAATTACAAAAAAAAATTTTCTTTCACAAAAGATATTCAATATAAAAAAATTGTATAAAAAAAAATTTGTATGAATCATAACTTTTTCTATGAATCATAATTTTGTAAAAAGAAAACATTTCCTCTTTTGAAAAAGGTTATCTCGAAAATAATTGAAAGCATTTGAACGCATTTCTTTGTAATGCGAGTATAATACATGCAAATAACCATGCAAAATATTTTTCGGAAAAAAAAAAATTTTAAAAAATATTTTTCCAATGAAAAATAAAAACCTTTTAATATAAAAAAAGCTAATAAAAGCTCAATTGTTTTGACAGAAATACAAAGTAAAAACTACAATTTGAATAAAAAAATTTTCAATAAAAGATATTTTTTCAATAAGAAATATTTAGAATATAAAAAACATCATAAACAAGTGTATTATATAAAAAACTTGTAAATTTTTAGAAGTAACTTGTGCCAAGCGCCTGCCAAGGATGTCCACATGTGACAGTTTATTTTTATTACTGTATTTGTATATTTTTGTTATTGAACTAAAAGAAAATAGCAGACCTTGGTAAGCTAATTGACATTGAAAAATGCATTCAAAGTAAAAAAAAAAAATATTATGGATTGCCCCCAACCTTTTTTGTAATTTAATACGTATTAATCAACGCGCACGTGGGCGTATACGTAACCGAATGGCGGCGATCTGGAATTGTTTATTCTGCGCTCAATGCTACGCCTAATTAGCGCGATAAGTAAAGGCAAACAAAAATTATTATATATGTGTACATACATACGAATGTGAGGGAAAGAAAAGAAATATATAAATTAAAAAAGTTAAAAATTAAAAAATACGAAGTACAAAACCACAAAAAGGAGAGATATGATCACATCCAGTCGCATCAGAAATATGGCTAACAGAACATTTTTTACATATAAGGACACGATTATTGTGGCCCTTTGATGATCATTACCGCAAGTAAAAATACCAATCTGAATAAATACATATATATACATATAGAAAAATATTTTGTATTTTTTCGATTGTTAAGGCGATCAATCCACGGCTATTTTGCAAATGAATTAGATAATATCTGTCTTAACTGCTTGTATAGATGTATTCATCACTTCTAAGCAATTTACCTGTTATCAAATAATATTCACAAGCATTTATGCATATGTAGGTATATGCGTTTGAATCAAAGCAAACACTTTGATTTATTCTGCGCAGGCGGTAAATCACCCGGCGGCTTCCTTTAACTGCACGACACCAATGCTTAGCGCCATTGGCCATATGATGATAAATGAATTTCATTTCTCAGAATTGATAAGCCAATATAAACGATAAACTAATACATCTAAATGAAATGTCTATATGTATGTATATGTGTACATATATTCAGGCAAACTAAATAGGCTGAGTAAACAAGTGGTAAAGTGGCAACAAGCCGGTGCAATTAAGGTGCAATTTCGTTAAAAAAAGAGCAAAAAAAAAAGAAACTGTTTGGAGAGCGATAAGAAACTGTATAAGGAAAAATATTTTTGCTCGAATTTGGTATGCTCGCAATTTAAGTTTTCATATTTTAAATAATTTAATTAAAAAATTTAAATTTAAATTTTTTGAACCTTTTTATTCAAATTTGATATTTCAAATATGAAATTTAAATTTGAATATTTGAAATAATTTTATTCGAAATTAAATTTTTTTTTAAATTTGTATTTAATATTCTAATTTGAGTTTTTTTCAATTTATAACACAAAATCCAGATTTAAATTATACTATTTTGAATATTTTTATGCAAAACTGGAAATTTAAACTTTTTAATATTTTAATTTGAAAGAATTTTGTTCGAAATTAAATTTTTTTTAATATTTGTATTCAATATTCTAAATTTAAGTTTTTTTTCAATTTTTAACCCAAAATCGAGATTTAATTTACTATTTTGAATATTTTTTTTCAAAACTGGAAATTTAAACTTTTTAATATTTTTACTCAAAATTTGTATTAAATTTTTTATAAATATTTTAAAGAGTGTTAAAATTCGAAATATATATTTTAATATTTCGTATAATTTCATTCGGGATTCGAAATTTAAACTTTTTTAAATATTTTTATGCAAAATACGTTATTAAAACTTCCGAACCCTAAATTTATTTTCAATATTTTTATTTTTATTCAAATTATTTTCATATTATTTCATATTTCACTTAAATTTTAATGTTTTTCATATTTTTATTAAACACTGGAAATTTTAACTTTTATTAAATATTTCTATTCGAAATTCGTTAGCAAATGTTTTGATATTTTGCTTAAATATTTTTAATTATATTTTAATTTTAAATAATTTGCATATCTCTGTTCAAACTCTAAATTTAAATATTAAAGTTTTCTAAAGTTTTATTCGAAACTCAAAATTCTATGTGTTTTTAAACATTTTTATTCAAAGTTCATTATAAAAATGTTGGTAAAATTTTTTTTTAATATTTTTAATTAAAATTGAGAATTTAAATATTTTGTTTTTTATTTTTATACAAAACTTGTTATTGAAATTTTTGAAATATTATTATGTTTTTAATATTTTTATTGAAAACTCAAAATTAAAATTTTGATACTTTCAATATTTCTATTCAAAATTAACTTTTTTTTACATTTTTATTAAAAATTCGTTTTTAAAATTTTCGAAATATTTTTTTTTTTATATTTTAGTTCAAAATTCGAAACTTTAACGTTTTTTCTAATATTTTTATCCAAAATACGTAACTAAATTTTGGAAAAATATATTCTTCGTTAAAAGTGAGAATTTAAATTTAAGTATTTTTGCATATTTTTATTCCAAACTCAAAATTTTAATTTCGAAATTTTTTTTTTAATATTTCTATTGAAAACTCTATGTGTGTTATTTCTCACTAGAAATTAGCAACCACAAGGAAAAACTTAGGAAAAATAGCCTAAAGTGTAACTAAGATATATATAAGGTATAGCTCTCTTTCTCTCCTTTTCCTCTACGTCATATCTTTTTTCTCTCTCGCGGAACGACAATGCCCAAAACGTTGCATGGCCTTGAAATTTAACGCACCATTCTCGCTCGTCCATCGACGCCTAAGAAGTTTACTTCAAAAAACATAGTTTGATACATTTCATCCAACATTTTCCCAATGTTTTATGGCCTCCAGACATGTATAGAACGGGTTTTCGTGGCTTTTGAAATATCCACTAACGTCATCGATTTCACTCGACTCAAATCTCTCACCTTGAAGCCGTTCTTTACCATTTGGTATTAGAAAATAGTTGCAGACAAGCAACCCTCTAGATTAAACTGGATGACCTGCAAAGATTCATGTAATTTTGTTATGTCCGGTGCGGACTTGCGTATTTTCGCATTATCCTGGTGGAAGAAAACTTTTCTCTCCGGCAAGTGGGTGAGTCCATTTAGCAACATGCCTTTGCTGCCCGACGTACCCACCTTTGCCTTCTTTGCTTACGATTCACTACGAAAAGTCCAATATCGCGCATGCCCCTGCTCTTTATTGGGTTGTGATGAATCTGTGCCTCGCCCATGATTGATAAACTGCATAAAACTGTATTGGGATTTTGATTGAAAACCGCCAATCATTCCATTGAAGTTGTTAAATTATTGAATTTGTTGTCGAAATCTTGTTGTTATTGTGCAAATTCGGCAGTGCCCATCCTTTTCTTATTCAAATAAATATTTATGAAAAACTGAAATCAAGCGCATTCTCTTTAAGTGAGTGCACATATATATTTCGCCCATCGTGAGTTCTTAAAATTTCTCATGATCTCAATTCTGCAGCCACATCGTTCGGCATCATTTGAGTTGGTACGATCCCACAGAAACTCAAGTAAACTAAATGGATTTTATAAGAAGGTTTTTGAAGGTAAATATAAACTTGAAAAGGCTTTTTTTTCTATCACAGTAGTTCTATCATGCAAATGAGTGTGCTGAGTCACGCATCAACTGTTGTCCCTTTCAGCACTAGGGACCAGGTAGTACAAGTGAAATCATTCTTAAATTGACTGATTGACTGACCTGATTGATTGAACCTAAAATTAAAAATGTTTGTGAATTTGAATTATTTCTTAAACCTTTTTTAAATTTGAATGAAACTTTCGCAAAATTGGCGTTATCTGCCACACGCACACATAAACACCTGAGCATAATCTACTTTTTCTAGAATCAAGTACGGGCTTGCCCATACAGTCTTTAGGAGCAGCTGAACTGAATTTCTGTTGTATCGTAGCGCACGATCTAACCTACATACAAATATTGCTGCATATCTGAGTATGAAAAGTATAAGTATCGGGTGTTTTTTTAGTTGCACGAGAACTATCGATATCGATAACTGAGGTTCGACAGCTGGCAATGGCAAACTGTGTTGAGATTTTTGTTCCGTAAGGTTTGAAGAGTCATCATGAATTGTTTAATGCCAGAACATGGCTTCCAAATTGTGGAAATTTACTTTGACAAAAAAAATCATGACGACATCATTGGTGCTTATTTCTTTCGAAATGAGGAAATTCGGAAACATAAATGTGGAAAAAAAATTCTTTCGAAATCACTGAATTTTTGTGTCCAAAAATTAATCAGCTAAACATCGATGACATTTGGCTCCAACAAGACGGCGTAACTTGTCATACAGGCCGCTTAACCCTTTTACATCACCACTCGAAATGCGCGATGTACTCAAAGTAACTTGCGTGGGCAAGACTTTTACTCTTTCTCCTAATGAAAAATAATAGCACAGGATTCCCAAAATTATTTATTTACCTCAAACTTGAACAATAAAAAAATTTATTCCGGATTATTTCGTTCTTAGGTTAGGTTTGGCAGCCGCATCGGACATAGAGACAGCGATGTCACTTAGACCACGAAGTGGGTCCGTTGTGAGCCGCAGGGGCTGGGCTATATTTCCCTTTCCATATTGAACCATCCTGAGCTTTTGACAAAGCGTAAAAGGTTGTTGATGCCTAAAGTATTAAAGATTATCTATATTCATTAAGAAGTAAGATCTTAAATATCGGTTCCTGCTTCTGGCTAAAGCCGCGCATGTACAAAAAAGGTGTTGAATTGCTTCCAACTCCTCCTCATTCCTGCAGCTACGACAGAAATCATGCATGCAAACGCCTAATCTCCTTGCATGATTTCCTATGAGACAATGGCCCTTATTATGAGCAACATTCGATCTTCGACTGTAGTCGAAAGTGCTGATCGAACGAATTTTCATTTGGTATTATGGTGCCCATTTGTTGAAGAATAGGACTATTGTGAAATTCGATCGCTCGAAGCATTTACAATAGATAATTTTTTCTCAGCTGATACAGCAAATCAAAATAAAAGAAAAACCGATTGTGTTGAAATTCTTTGCTAACAACATTTTTAAAAGTTAAAAAAAGTATTTTTTGTGAAAAAGAGTACAACGGAGTTGTGGTTCGACGATTTATCGGACGATGAAAGATTATTGGAACTAGCTAGAAGTAGAAAACAGTTGAGAGGCGCATCCAACCCCCTAGAAATGGCTTCCACTGAGTACGTTTAGAATTTTCAAAATGTGTTGACGTACTTAATATTACAGAAATTTCCTTACAGATTTTTAAGGAACTTTAGATTATCTAAAGAGGCGTTTATGAACCTACTGTCCAGTACAGAAAACCAGTTGCAGCAGTGCACCCGAGCCAAATCCATTCCAAATATTTTAAGGGGGGAAGCTGGTCTAGAATTTTGAAAAAATCGAAAAATTTTTTTTTGTCTTAAAAGGTGCTTTAGGGTCTTAGAAATAATATACCAAATGAGGGATGCCAGCAAAAATGTCTAAATGCCCAAATTTTTCATTCGACGGCAGTGCCTCGCAGGTATGCCCCGAACGCTACTTACAACTTTAAACGGATTTTCTCGAAATCACTTTTTTTAAACTGGCCGAAGACATAACTCGAACAAATCTTTACCGATTCTTACGAAATTTTGACAATACATTCGAAATACCTTTCTCCGGAGACGTACGTAGGATTTTTTATTTATATTACATAGTTTTTTTTTTAATCAACAATTTTATGTCGTTCTTTATAGTGAAAATTGTAACTTTTTGTTCAAACGTGCACCATTTCGCGAAAAAACAAAATATCGAAAAAATCCTACGTACGTCTCTTTCTGTTGTTATATAGAAACTAAAAAAAATTTATTTTTTGATCCAGGACAAAAATTAAAGAGTTTACGTCTTCGGCAATGGACCCACTAGAAAAAAAGGCGCCTTAGGAGAACTGCTGGAAATTAATTCAGACGAAAAATTTTGTATTTGTACCATGAAAGCTATATTATTAAACCTATTTCACAGATTTTCGATTGATTCCTTTGTTGAGTCAAAATAAATTCATAAAATATGCCCATTTTTTGCGCTCTAGACCAGCTTCCCCCCTTAAAGCTAGCCACAGTTCTGCGATTTTATGTTCAGGGATCCTACCAATTGAGTATTGGTAATGAAGGTATGCTAGGACTTGCTCAACCCACTGTGTCTGTTGTGCTATCGGAAATAATAGATGTCCTGGAAAATTATATTTGCCAAAGATGGATACAATTTAGTAGTACAGAGGCTGATCTGCAACAAAGAAAAGCACATTTTTATAGCAAATACAGCATAAGAAATGAAATTCTAAGAATATTATAGAAAAATCTAAAAAGTATTAAATAGAAACCTTTACGCCACAGTTTCTGTTTTATTTTTGTTATAAATTTTCTTTATTCAATTTTCGTCATTCGAAAAAAATATGTATTTCAGTTCCTCTACGTATTTCAGCCCATACCTGCCAAAGGAAAATAAAAATGTATTTCTATAATCATCACAAAAAAAAACATTATTAACCTTAATCCATTTTGCTGCCGTTCTAACTGGTGGTCCCAAGCAATTCAGCTCCGTTGTAAATTCCTCCCATTTTTTTGCTGCTTGAACTTTGGTGCAAATCTCTTTTGCGAATTGTGGATTCTCTTCCATTAATGAAACTAGCCTTTCTAATTGCTGTTTGGTACTCACGACTTTCGGCCTGCATAAAATTAACAAAATTAGTATATATTTATTACTTGGTTACTATAAAACCATAAATAATCGCAAACAACTTACATCTTAACAAGTTTTCCCACAATACGCTACACAATCGAAAGCAAAATTGGATTCGACTCTAAATTCGGTATACAACGAAAATTTCGACAGGGTTGCACCGCTCAAAATACCAAATTGACATTCGATTTTCGATCTCCGAAAACTAACGATTATCGAAGATCCAATCCAACTCATAATAGGGGCCAATGTCCTTTGAGGGCCCCTACTAAGGTCCCAATTTGAAGCTACTCAATTTTATAAAATTCTTGGCCATGTTTGCCTAGCATTTTCACAGGTATTGGCACTAATCCATCTTTGATTTACAGAACTGATTAGTGCATGCTTAATAAGAAGCTTACAAATTGCGAGACGTACCCGCATAAAATTACTTATGTTTTTCATACAGGTACCTTCTCTTGCATGTTGGTCAGCCCTACAGTTCCCTGGTATATCTCTGTGACCTGGAACCCAACATAAGATTATACGATATTCTTTGGTCATCTCATTAAGAGATTGGCGACAATGTAAGACACTCCTTGAGGTTTTTGGAGATAAGAGAGAGTTTTTGTTCGCGGATTATTCCAACGAATGATACGAAAGAGTGAACAATCGATTTATTGAACTGATCGAATGTGACACGTAGCTGCGGCTATGACATTTAAAAAATCAATGCCATGAAATTATAAATTAATTATAACAAAAATAAAAAAAATTCCTTCCAACAATATTTCTGTTTTTTATGATTATTTTTAATTCTCAAGCTCTTAAAAAACACCCGATATATGCTCATATTTACAATAGTCGAAACTTAGGCACTTCAAATAATCAGATCTGATATAAATTTGAAATAATCAATAACTGAGTACATCCATATAAGTGTAGGTTCATATTTACGATAGTAAAAATTTATAGATTTCAAGCAATAGAAATGTAACGGAAATTTAGTATATTTCCTCGCCATTAACAGCTATTCTTGCTATTTTACTTTATTTGCTGTTGCTTGATTTATTGCTTTTGCATGACTCAGTATGAAGCTAACTAGCACAAGCTAACGTACAAGTACACTTATATTCATATACCCACGTATGTCTAGGCGTATTAGCCCAGCTGATGTGCCGCAAATTTACGTTATGCGAATGGCGCAAATATATGCATGTACATATTTTTTATAATGCTCCTATACACATGCATGAGTGTGTGTATCCATAGAATAGATGCACAAATACTTCTACACATGCATGTAGTTCATGAGTACCTTCATTAGCGCTCATTACCGCAGTACCACTGATTAGCTGCGAGTAATGCGAAAGTGGCAAAAATAGCTGATGTCTGTGCAGGCTTATCGCTCAAGCACAAGGCGTGTAATAACTGTGGGAAGTTGGCGTGAAAATTAATAAAAATGAAAACAAAATAAAAATGTAATATTTAGCGAATGGAAGAGAAAGAATGAATGACTAAAAAATATTCAACGCTCTTTTCCATCGATCACTCTACCTTTAGTCAGTGACTAGGCAAAAAATGTTTATAGAAGTATCGTAAATAGTAAATAAATAGCTTCCATGAGAGAAATGTTGTAAACTGTTATAAATGCTTTAATTAAAACTTTTACATTGCATTTAAATTTCGTTGAGCCAAACAAAAAAACATGGTTTTTTCAATGCTTTTGGTTTTTATTTGATTTATTTTTCATTAGTAATTGACTTTTGATACATTTACGCTGAAGAAGTTTAGGCTGAGCTGCTTTTTAGATTTCCAATATGCAGCTTACTTCATTTATTAATCCTCTAAAGCACATAAATTTAAAAGCTATGAATTAAAAAATAAAATAAAATAAAATAAAAAACAAAAAATATAAAACAAAGCCGAATTTTCATCAAATCTAAGTCTAGTGATTCATAGTAAAGGGTGGTTAAGTTTTAAGGGCCGGTGTTGATTTTGAATAAAATACAATTTTTTTAAGAAATTATTACCATTTCTCTTTATTATGATAATATATGTATGGCTCAATTACGCATGCAAAAAAATATCGGCCAAATCGCTGCCGCGGCCTCCGCGGCACACCTTCAAAGACCACCAAATGCAAATAGTCCCTTATCTAAAGGGTGGTTAAGTTTCAAGGGCCGGTGTTGCTTTTGAATAATTACAATTTTTTTAGGAAATTATTCTCATTTCTCTTTATTATGATAATATTTGTATGACTCAATTACGCATGCAAAAAAATATCGGCCAAATAGTCGGCGGCACACCTCCATCCGCTGGTCCAAATTTTCGATGACGCTGAGACATAATTGAGGTTCTTTGCCGTTAATGTGCCGAGTTATCTCATCCTTTAGCTCTTGAATTGTTGCTGGCTTATCGACGTACACCTTTTCTTTCAAATAACCCCAAAGAAAGAACTCCAACGGTGTCAAATCACATGATCTTGGCGGCCAATTGACATCGCCGCGACGTGAGATTATTCGGCCATCAAATTTTTCTCGCAAAAGAGCCATTGTTTCGTTAGCTGCGTGACAAGTGGCACCGTCCTGTTGAAACCACATACCGTCTACATCCATATCCTCCAATTTGGGCCATAAAAAGTTCGTTATCATCTCACGATAGCGAACACTATTCACAGTAACTGCCTGACCGGTCTCATTTTGGAAAAAATACGGCCCAATGATGCCGCCGGCCCATAAACCGCATTAAACAGTCACTCTTTGTGGGTGCATTGGTTTTTCGGCAATCACTCCTAGATCATCATTCGCCCAAATGCGGCAATTCTGCTTATTGACGAATCCACTGAGGTGAAAATGTGCCTCATCACTGAAGATGATTTTCTCGAAAATTGGTCATTAACTGTAGCCCGTTTTCATAATAAGCCTGAATAACTTTAACGCGTTGCTCGATTGTGTATCTTTCCATGGTTCAAATTGAGTTAGTCTGAAATTGAAAAATGTCAAATGAAATGCAGAAAAAAGCTTGACGTTTAGGTGTGGTTCACATTCCACATCGGCTCTTGAAATTTAACCACTCTTTATAATGCAAAATGCTAATTTTTTTTTAAACTCGAAATTTACATTTTGATGTTTTTTCATATTTTTATTAAGAACTCAACATTTTAATTGTTTTGGTTTTTTTACATTTTTATTCAAAACTCGTTATTAAAATTGTCTAAAAATATTTAATTTTTAAAATATTTTTATTAATTTAAATTTAAATATTTTGCACATTTTTATTCCAAGCTCAAAATTTAAATTTTTTGTTCATATTTATATATATATTTTTATACAAAATTCGTTATTAAAATTTGTGAGAATTTTATATTCAAAGTTCGATATTAAAACTTGATTATTTTAATCTTGTTCTGCTTTTTTAAGTTTAAAATCTCGCATAACCTATGATTTGAAAGTACCGGGAATGTTTAAATAAAACGAAAGGGAGTTGAATTTCAGGCAAATTTATTTTATCTCCTTCAAAATAGGGCCCGTCTGAAGCAACACACATGTGCCAACGTTTAACTCAGTCCTTGATGCACCCCTTGTAGGCCGATGAAGGGATAGCCCTTGACTCTTTCATCTATTTCTCTATCCATGGTAAGCAGTCTTTTGGATATCATAGAGTGAATCCATCTGACAATGATTTCTTCTACTCCATGACTTCTGATAGAAAAGCACATAGAGTCAAAGGTAGCATTGTCAAAAGCTCCCTTAATGTCCACAAACCCACCAAGAGTGTAAGTTAAGTTTTTATATTAAAACCCTTTTTTTATTATATTTTTTTTTACATAACTTTATTTAGTCCAGTTAAGCTTTTTTATTAAAACACTTTTTTTTACATCTTTATTTACTCCCGACCACGACTTGTCGTCGTCAATCCACAAATCAAATAACTAACTTCTTATTCTACGCTGCCACCTTAAATACCCTTTGTCTGTCTATGTTGTTGTTGTTGTCATATGCTTTGATCCCGCATGCCCGGTGACACTGTTATTGGGATGCATTGTTAGCGAACGCCACTGTTAAGTTGCTGTTAAGCAATGCTCTTAGTCTGCGTACCGTAAAGGGATTTGCTGTTTTTCATTGTTACTGATGATCACGTTAGGATCCCATAACTGGACATATTACGGCGTGATGATTATAGACGGCGCACTTGTTTGTGAAAAACAAAATCAAAGCAATGCTAACTGCAGGGTCAAATATTAGGGCAGGCATGATATGATAACTTGTACTCTCTTGTTTCCAGCCCTTTTTCAATTATGTTAACGCATTCGTGCAGAGCCGATTCGCAAGATTTCAAAGATTTCACTGGTACATTACTTAGCCAAAAGTTGCTAATATGGACGTATATCCTTCTTTTTCCTGTTTCTCTGCTCTGCTATTTTTATACCTTCACAATTTCAATATTATTCATATTTAATATCCTAATGAGTCCCTCTATGTTAATATTAAAAATAGTATTCATAAGTTCAAACACTGTGGGTTAACTTTTGGTTGTTTGTTTCATAAAAAAAAAATTAAAAAAAAGAAGAAAAGGTTAAATAAAAATAAAAAAAGTTAAAGAAATATTAAAAAATACTAATTTACTTTGTACTGAAAATCAAGCAAAAATTGTTGGATGATATCTTCCAAAAAAAGGGCTGTATTTGAAGGTAGTGCTAAAAATACCTTAATTATTTTTAAACAAAGAAACTTTCTGCTCCACCCTCGCATATTTTACTTATAGAATAGTTAAACTGAGCGTATGAAAACTTCCAAATCACAACAGAACAACACTGAAAACCAATACAACAGTTAATTATTTATATAGAGATAGCAAATTTATGTGTATGTATGTGTGAATACTCCTATATTTGTATACAAATTTATTACATATATACCCATGTATGCTTAATAAATAATTGCCATACCTACTTGTTACTTGTAAAATAGATAAAACGCGGTAGCCAGTAGGCTCAAGCGCTTTCCTTATCTGCGACGCCGCTGGCCTTATTATGCAGCAGGGCTGAGTGGCTGACTCACTGCTTTAGTTCACTGACAGCAGATAGACAAATGTAAGGAAAACAGAAAACAATTGAACTGAAATATTGTATGGGTTATCAATAATTGAAATGAATAGCCTTGCGTTCGTTTTGTTTCAAGCTCGCATATTTGAGTTGTAATTGATAACTGGAATTTCCTGAATTATCTTTGTTTTATTTTTGAAATAGCAAAAAAAGAAAACGTTTACTTTGTCAGCGCTAAGTTACCTTTAGTGTGAGTATTTATGGTTTGAAAAGGGTTAATTTCCACGTGACTCCATGGCAAATCATCCAAGTACTTCGGCCATTTTCATAAATTGTGATGAAAGTTGGCTTATTTGTAGGCGAGAGTATAAGAAGAAGAAAACTAAAAACATTTTGGAGAAAATTTAATATTTTGGGATTTATTTAATGCTGCAAATTTTCATATAGAGTTTTTTAAAGTGTAAAGGCCTCAGTTGCTGTTTTTTTTGTGGTATAAAATATACTTAAAAAAAAACTATGAAAAAAAAATTAAAAAAAAAAATGTATTGGAAGAAAACAAAGTAAGAAAAAAAGTGTTTTTTTTGGTAGAAAATAAAATAAAGCAAAAATATTTTTTTTGGAACAAAAATAAATAAACAAAAAATTAAAAAAAAAAATTTTTTTTGAAAAAAACTAAAATCAAAACACAAAGTTTTTTTTGGAAAAAAATAAAATCAAAATAAAATAAAAAAAAATTTTGTTTGGAAGAAAATAATAAAAAAAAATTTTTGTTTTTGAATTGAAAAAAAAAAATTAAAGAAAAATTTTATTTTGAAGAAATAAAAATTGAAAAAAAAACTTTAGAAAATAATAAAAAAATTTTTTTTGTTTTTGAATTGAAAAGAAATTAAAAAAAAATTTTTTTGGGAAAAAAATAAAATCTATAAACAAAAAATTTTTTTGGAAAAAAATAAAATAAAACAAAAAATTTTTTTGGGAAGCAAAAAATTAAAAAAAATTTTTTTTTTGGTAGAAACAAAAATAAAAAAACTTTGTTTTGAAGAATAAAGATTTAAAAAAAAATTAAAAAAAAAAAGTTTTTGTTTGGAAGAAAATAATAAAAAAAAAATGTTTTTGAATTGAAAAAAAAATTAAAAAAAATAAAAAAAATTAAAAAAAATTTTTTTGGGGAAAAAATAAAATCTATAAACTAAAATTTTTTCTTTAAAAAATATAGAATCAAAAAAATAAAATTTTTTTTTGGCATAAAAAATAAAAAGAAATTAGAAAATAATAAAATTTTAATAAATAAATAATCCAATGCTGAAATATGAATGATCTTATAAGCCACATGTAGTCGGAAAGTTTAAAACAAAAATAATAGGAAAATGTAGAAAAATGTTTTTTATGCAAATGTATTTTGCAGGATTGAAATTGAAAACTTCTCAAATACTTTTCTCATATTTTTAATTTAAGCTTTATGAATATAAAAACATACTTGCTTGTTAACAGGAGAATTTTTGCGTTTTCCTTCCTCCTGTTTAGAAAGAAAAACCATTCGAAGTCATTCTGCAGATAAAGAGCTTTTCACCCACTGTGGTGAAGCTCATAAGATTTAAGCTTCGAGGGATTGTTTAAGAAAACAAGCTTTTCCGCCAAATGTCGAAGGAATGGACAACAAAAATAATGAAATTGAGGCCGTTAGTTGTGAACAACAGAGTACTAATCACTTTTTAGTCGTCTATTCATATCAATTTTTTGATTGTTTTACTGGAAAAATAAACAAAACCAGCAACTTTAAATCTTTTTCGTTATAGCTGATTGCTTGAAAACCTTTAACTTTGGGTATATTCCAGCTTCTTTCTGCATTTCAGCGCCAAATGATTTTTTTTTTCAATGCCTTCCATCGCAAAAGTATCCAAAGAGGCTTGTCAAAGTCTGCCGATAATTAAAATTTTGTTGATTAAATTTTCATGCATTTTTTACATAAAAGTGGCAACTTAGCAAACATCGCACGGAGTTCTCATATATGCGTACGTACAATAGGTTTATGGAGTTATTTAAAGATTTTTGCAAATAACGAAATCATTGAAGAGGTGCGGCTACTAAATAAAGAGGCTGACACTGTAAAACTTTTTATTCTGATTCCAAACATTTCTATATACCAGGCGGGGCAAAGCTAGTCCCCCTATCGCAAACTTTGTAATTTTTACAAATGGTGTCAATCATATTTGACACTTGTAAACTAGACAGCTGCAGTGCACGAACAGACAAGCAATGAATCACTCAAACTCATTTTTGTGTTTATTTAGTAAAAAAAAGTTATTTAAAAACAATTGGATGACTAATTTTGTGCTACCATTTTACTACGTATTTCGAGTTCGTATTTAAAGAAATATTAGTTTAAGTTTAAAATTAAAATAAAGGTGGCACGCCGTTTTTTCCATACAAAATTCATGCTCGAATTTTTTTTAATATAATTTAACAAAAAAAATAGCCAAAAATCAAAATGTATTTTGTAGTCACTTGGAATTTAAGCTTTGAACTTTTGAATTGAAATATAGTTGGCTATAAAACTACATACCCAGAAAAGTTGTAAAAATTCTGTTTAAAAGGTTGAAAGTTTTTTATAAAATAACAGTAGAAACATCCGATCTCTGTAACCGTACCAAAAATTAGCATGTACATACATATAATATTGTAATCATATTTGTTTTTCCATCTGTATTTTTCGTTAAGCTAACAGTGCCTGCTTTGCAGATTTGATACTATAAATAAGGTTGCGAAAATACATTGCACCCTCTTCTACTTGGTGCGTGAACAAATCCACACATTGTTTTTCACTCGGAAAAAATAATTAACAGGATTAAGAAAATACTTAATTCCTCAACACAAGAGGTTTGAAACAAATTCCGAAATTTTTAGCAAAACAATTAAATTTTTTTCCAAAACAAAATTGGTTTTTAATATTTTTAATTAATTTTAATTTACATTTTTTCCAAAATTTTTAACAAAAAATTTAATTTTTTTCCAAAAATAACTTTTTTCTAAAGTATCATATATTGGATTCTGAAAAATTAAAAATTAAAAAAAAAAATAAAGAACAAAAATTAAATATTCTATAAAACAATATATGCAGAAATATTCTGCTTAATAGTTTGAAAGAGAGGTTGAATTTCGCTAAACTCTTTACGAGTTTGAAACAAAAAACATTTTTCCATTTCATTAAATCTTTTGTCAACAATTTTTTTTTTAATTTTTTTAATTAACCTTAAATTTAATTTTTTCTAAAAATATTTAACAAAAAAATTAAAAACAAAATTTTTTTAAGTGTATTTGATATTAAAAAATTAAAAGTTAAAAAAACGAACCGAAGACCCACTTTCAAAAACCCTATACCAAAATTCTCAACATTGAACAAACCTCGAAACTATTAAATTTTTTCGAAATATTTTCAGTTTTCTTCTTATTATACTCAAGCCTACGAATAAACCAATTTTTAGAAAAATTTACGACACATCCGAAACACTTGGATACTTTTCAAATTGCAAATACTTGATAACGCGCATAAATCAGCGATGGCCCGATTGGACTCCTGCTACGGAAATATCTGAAATATTTAAAAGGAAATGTGTTTGAAAAAAAAAAAAAAAAAATGTTAGTCCAAATTTTTTGTGCCTACTATTTGGCGTTGGAGTGACCCACAGTTTGTGAAAATCGCACTCAGAATTTTTGTTTTGTATGTCTCTGCATATATCAGGTCAGTCCATAAGCTCGTGCGTATTTTACCCATAATTTCACTTTTGTACCATTTTTGCATAGAAAAAATTATTCGCGGAATATAACGGAACTACTTACATTTTCTTTGATATATAGTATTGTGCATTGCACAAGTGATTTTAATCCGTGAGTGTAAGGTTTGCGCAAAAGTTTTCAGAATTCCGAAGTGGTAACAGCGACGTAGAGGATGCCCCGCGCGCTGGTCGTCTTCAACTCCGACGCCTTGCTCGAACTCATGGAAGCTGAGCCAAATATGACAGTCGATATGATAGCTCAGAGGTTAAATTCATTGCATGGAACAGTTCACAGGCACCTGGTTCAGTTGGGAAAGGTTTCAAAGCTGGGCAAATGGGTTCCGCATAAACTTTCCGTCGTCAGCCTTCAACAGAGAGTGAATGTGTGTTCTCAGCTGCTGCAACGGCTTGAAAATGAAAGTTTTTTGAACCATATCGTTACTGGTGATGAATAATGGGTCCTTTACAATAATGCAGTTCGCAAACACCAATGGTTAGATAAAGATGAAACACCAGAACCTACCCCTAGAGATGACCTTCACCCCAAGAAGATTCTCCTGTCTATTTGATGGGATATGGCCGGTATTGTTTATTATGAACTTCTGGAACCAAACCAGGCTATAACTGCTGATTATTATTTCCACCAGCTATCAAGCCTGAATGAGGCACTTAACAACAATCGACCGACTTTAGCAAAGTTTTATTTCACCACGATAACGCAAGACCTCATACCGCAAGGCAAACATTAGGCAAGCTGAACGAGCTCGGATGGGAGCTAATGCCGCATCCACCATACTCTCCGGATATTGCACCTTCAGATTATCACCTTTTCCGGGGACTTCAATCCCATATGAGTAACAAGAACTACTCCTCAAAAGAAGCTATAAAAAGGGATATCGAAGCGTATTTTGGCTCCAAGAACAAAAAATTGTTTGAGCTGGGAATTAAAAATTTGCCTAAACGATGGGAAGACATTGTAAATAAAGAAGAAAAATATATTATTGATTAATAAATACTTTGAACATTTATTTTATTTTTTATTTTTAAAAAACGCACGGCTTCACCTGCTACTTCCAAAAAACTGTTACACTATGCAATTTCATTATCTCTTGAATTATATAAGTATTGTGTGACAAATTGAAAGTTAAGTTTTGGGAAATTCGTGCTGCAAAGGACGTCGGGTGAGTGTATCAAAAACCGCTGAAATGTTTGGTCTATTGAAGTAAATTTTTTCTCTTATGTTGAAATTAAGTTTTCATACTCTGCCACAGGTTGTTTTTAGAAACTATAAATAACGTAGAGTGTATCATTTTGAGCTAAATATTATGTACGGGCATATGATATAAAATTTTAGGAGCAATTTTTTCGTAAAACATTTTAAGCCCTTTTTGTCTCCCATATTAGGTATTTTTGACCTTTTATTTGACAAGTACCTAAAATGTCCTGTTAAAAAGGAGTTAGAGGGTTAAAAGGTTTTACAAATATATTCCTCAAACAATTTCACTATGGGTCTTCTCTCACTAAAACTTCGTGCGATTAAGGGGGTCTTCTGGTCTCCAGCGAAAAAAAAATCGATTTTTTTTTTGCATAATTTTGTTGTATGTGTATGCGAGAATACGCCACAGAAAGGATTTTTTGAAAATCGCATTTTTTCACATTTTTCTGGGCACCGAAGTGTACCCTCCTCCGGCCGTTTTTATCATAAACTTTATCTTTAAACGCGTTTCCCCGAAAATCGTGTTTTTTAAGCATTTTGGTCACACTTTTCATAGTAGTTATACTCCGATTTCAATGGTTTTGGTCTTAAAAGGTTCGGAAAACTTACCGCTAAGTTTCCCCGTATACGATTTTTGAAATTTTTTTTCATTCCATTTTTATAACCTTTTAAAGTTCAAAAAATGAGCAAAACAAAATTTTTTTTGCAAATTGTTGCATAACTTTTGAAAAAAATTTAAAAAAAAAACTCTGTCACGGGAAAACTTAACCAGGGCAACTCTGAAGACAACGCATATCTAATTTTTGCTTTCTGATTACCCAGGTGGAAAAACCGTGACCAATATGGAGACCTGTTTCGTTTGGAGGTGGACGTCTTCAGCGCCATTTCAAGGTCGCGGGTGTTAATTTTTTTCAAAGTCAAAACCATTTTTTAAAAGCCAAGACATGTACCTTTAAAATAAAAAAAATTTTTTTTTAAATATTCACAGGATTTGTCACAATCAATCCCCAAAAAACCCCTTCATTTCAGGGCCTCGAGACCAGAAGACCCCTTTAATAAAAGTTCCCAAAAAATGAAAAAAGAGAACTTATGCTATAACTTTTTTCATAGGCATGCATTTCTGCAATTTAGTAAATTTCTGTTCGCAGGTTCATATTATACCCATTATTTACGCACTCACATTAAAATAGAATTTAAAAAGTTGTACTGCAGAGATTTAGCCAGGAAACAGATTTACTCAGAACCAAAGAAAAAGGATTGAATTGGGATTTAAGGAAAATTCTAGTTAGCCCAAATATTTATTAGCTCCAATAGTGTTATGCTAAATAAAAAAGACTTTGCTACTCATTTCATTCTTCTACATTTACATTTTTTCAATCTTTTCTTCCAGAAACTATCGTTCGTCGCCCCGTCCGAAGACTGAAATTATTGGTACCAAAAATCAAGCGATTATTGATAAATGCAAATCCCTCTACCAGCCGAGGTAATTTAAGGCAAAAAATAAAAATTTGCTTAATTAAAAGTTATTCATATAGAGATTACAGTGAATGACGTCAAGAGACTAAAACTTTCAAAAGATAAGAAATACTAATAAATGTGCGCCATGGCGTATGCGTCATGCGAAGCAACATGAAGAAAGCGATTCATATTTCGAACAGAAATTTTTTATAAAAAATGTGTAAAAAGAAAAAAAAGAGAAAAAAAGAAACCAAATTTTTGCGAACTGCAACTTATACTAAAAATAAAAAATACAAGCTTTTAAAAAAAGTTATGCCTAAAATATTTAAGAAAATCGTATGACGCTGCAAGCAGCAGCAAACACAGATTAGCCTTATACAGAAGCGAATATGAGTACATTATGAATTAACCAATCTTTATTTTACTCATATCATACATTTTTTATTCATATTTTTCTTTCTTTTAATAAAGTCATTTTTTAATGTGTTTTTTTTTTTTTGCTACAGTGACGAGGTGGAAGAGGAAGCCGAGGCTGAGCTGCGTGATAAGAGTTCCCAGCATATAAAACCGATTCTGGATGAGCTCATTAAAACGGAAGAAACCTACGTAGAAAATCTTCGCATCGGCCTGGAGAATTATGGAAATATATTCACGCGCAAAGACTTGCCAATTGGGCTGCTTGGCAAGAAATATGTACTGCTCGGCAATATAGGCCAGATCTATGAATTTCATTTGGAGCATTTTTTGCCAATGCTACAAGCAAATCGAAGAGATCTGAAGCGAATATTTGATGAATTTCAGCATTACATAGAAGTAAGTGAGAGAAGAGGTTACATTATTTTGTTCATAACAATAAAAATTAGTTAGTAAAGAAAGTGTTGATGCTTTATGCTAAGATTGGAGATACTGTGTGACGTTCACCAAATAATTACTAGTAATGCACAGTGGTCGAAAACAGAGATTTGATCAATTGAAAAACGATTAATCTGCGATGAGTTCTTTCGTTTTAACCTTAATTCATCACATGACGTACCACTTTTGTTAAACAATCGAAACAATCAGTTATTAAGCTTATAAGAAAGATTCCAATAACAGCCACTTTTCAATATAAAGATGGAATATTGCCATAAATTTAACCATACTGAATTCCAATCCATTTTGTTTTTTATGGGGACAAACTAGGGCTCCCTTTTTAGTTTTCTTTAAATCTATCCGACATCCGAAGAAATCTGTGTAGATCTTATTGGGTCAAGGAGCCAAGGTGGTCGCTTCGTAACACATCAGTGCCAAAGACCTCAAGCCTGACTCGAGCGTAGGCCGGACAGACGCACAGAAAGTGATCTGCCGTCTCAACCTCCTCTCCCCATGTTGGGCAGAATGCACTGTCTAAGATGCCTACCTTTTCCATTTGCCTCACCTATAGAAAGTGGCCCGTCATGAGACCAACCAGCTGCCTACAGTCCCTTCTGCTTAAGGTCAGGAGGATCTGCGATAGTCGGTCGAACATAGCAGCAAACATCAGTTTTGTCAATCTGCCCCCTCTGTCAACCTGCCAAGCTCGCTTGTGGTTTGCTAATCGTCGCTTTGATGGCTGCAGAAGAGAGTGGTAGAACGGACTCCGGGGCAAAGAAGTTGGCTTCAGAGCCCATCCTAGCAAAAGAGTTAGAGGTCTCCCATGTTAGCATCAGAATATTATGTCTACCGACATAGCGCAGCCTGTATTTGCAGGACTCAATTACCCTTGAAATGGTAGGAGGCACTGTCTAAGACCATGAGCGCAGCTTTGGTATCGTTGCCGACACATACAGATCTGTCACTCCAAATTGGTTTACCACAACAAGGTTCATTACTTCTTCAATAGCATACACCTTCGTTAAAGTGTAGTTTTGTCCCGTTGGATTCCACGTAGACACCAGAGTCGGAACCGTGCTCGATCCTGAAGCAATCCGGAAAAATGCGAAAACAGTGTATGCCAGGCTCATTCTCCCAGTTTGACCACAATCGAGTCTCTGGTAGCATCACAGTGTATCTTTTTAAGTACTTTTTACCTACGACTCTTGATTGCTTAGAGTGGCTTCAAGAGGCATAGAGAAGATCGTTGGATCGAAGCCCATGCCTTCTCTGTTGTCCAATGCCGGATAGGGGCCATACTAATTTCCATGGTGTTTCAGCCTGCAGACGACGTTCAAGGCCCCTCCTTGGATGGAAACATCAAATGGTGGTAGACTAACCAGAGCATCTCGCCGGGCCTGAAATAGTTGGGAAAGCTCAGGTGCAAAAGATGGCGTTGTAGTCTCGGTAAGGTTCTTCTAACTCCCACAAGAGGGCCTCTACTCATCCAGACCACTGATGCATAGGTGATGATAGGATCTTGCTAGGAGCAAGGCCCCAAGTTTTCTCAAAGACACCTTTGCACTGCCAGAAGGCTGTCAATGCTTTGGATGTTTTTGTTTCAACGTGGGATTTCCATAGGAGCTTACCATCGAGGATTACTCCAAGATATTTGTTTTTTTTCTGATAACTGGATTGTGACTCCTTTTAGCTTAGGCAGAATGAGTCCATTAAGCTTCCTCCTTCTGGTGAAGGGGAAATTATCAGTCTTGGTAGGGTTTGCCGATAGTCCCTTAGCATAGCACCAAGCGTCAATCATATCCAGAGTTTTCTTACTTTATACAGTATACATGTAGCGAAATGCACTTTGTATGGTCTTGATGTTTGTGGACCTGTGCTTAGGAAATTTATAAGGCAGCAAATCTAATTCACACTTTGTCTATTGATGCTTAGAAGGATAAAACACGTTACGAATTACCTTCTGCTCAAATATGAACGAGACGTTATCAATAAAACGGTCCGCGGATGACATATGGCAAAATAATTTTTTTGTTTTTTGGTAGGACTGTTATAAGCTTACATGGCAAATTTCAGCATGATATGTCACATAGTTTGTTTTCTGTGCTACTGTAAACAAGTAAAGCTCGAGTGGGTTCTTCGAATTTAACGATGGAAATTCAAGTTGAACAAAGAATTTGTTTGAAATTTTGTTATTCCAACAAAATTTCGGCTTCACGCCTTAAAAATGTTGCAGACAACCTATGGGGACTCTGCTCTATCGCGTGCACGTGTTTTCCAGTGGTACAAATCGTTCAAAGAGGGCCGTACATCAACCGAAAAAACCACGCCAAAGTCGCTCAAAACTTAAGGTTATGCTGACTGTTTTTTTCGATTACGAAGGTGTGGTGCACTCGGAGTTCCTTCCGCAAGGCCGATCGGTTAACGCTGAATATTATTTAAACGTTTTAAAGCGTTTGCGCGAGAACATTCGTCTTAAAAGGAAGGAATTGTGGGACAACAAGTCATGGTTCTTGCATCACGATAATGCACCAGCTCACACATCACGTCTTGTTCGCGATTATTTGAACAAAAATAATGTTAATATCGTTCCGCAAGCACCGTATTCGCCTGATATGGCTCCATGTGACTTTTTCCTGTTTCCCAAGCTCAAGTTGCCGCTCCGTGCAAAACATTTTGAGACAATTGAAGTCATAAAAGTGAATTCGAAGAACACACTCGAGCTTGACTTGTTTACAGTATCACAGAAAACAAACTATGTGATATATCACGCTGAAATTTGCCATGTAAGCTTATAACAGTTCTACCAAAAAACAAAAAAATTATTTTTGCCATATGTCATCCGCGGACCGTTTTATTGATAACGTCTCGTTCATATTTGAGTTGAAGGTATATCAGCTGTCGACTTTATAGACGCCTGCTGCAATGGCAAAAATTTACTATAGGAAAATCAGGATCTGCCGGGCAGCTGCCCGATTCCTTTGTACTCTTTGACCACCCTTATACATACTAATTTTTCGGATTATGTTTATTTATCATAAATATTTATTTTTTGTAATTTTATTTTCATTTGCTTTTTATGATCATTTTTTTAACTTTGTTTTCATTTTTATTTTCACTTTTTTCATAAATATTTGCTTTTATAGTTTTATTTTCATTTACTTTTCATACTAAGTTTTTTAAATTTTACTTTATTTACAATACTTTTCATGATAATTTTTTTAAATCTTTTTTTATTTTTATTTTCACTTTTTTTATAAATATTTATTTTTAAAATTTTATTTTCGTCTACTTTTATACTAATTTTTTTCAATTTTATTTTCACTTTTTTCATAAGTATTTATTTTTAAAATTTTATTTTCATTTACTTTTACACTAATTTTTTTAAATTTTATTGCCACTTTTTTCATAAATATTTATTTTTAAAATTTTATTTTCATTTACTTTTCATACTAAGTTTTTTAAATTATACTTTATTTACTTTTCATATTAATTTTTTTTAAATTTTATTTTAATTTTATTTTAATTTTCTTTTCATGATAATTTTTTTAAATCTTTTTCATTTTTATTTTCACTTTTTTCATAAATATTTATTTTTAAAATTTTATTTTCATTTACTTTTCATACTAAGTTTTTTTTTAATTTTAATTTTATTTACTTTTATACTAAGTTTTTTAAATTTTATTTTCATTTTCATTTTTTTTAATTTTATTTTCATTTACTTTTCATACTAAGTTTTTTAAATTATACTTTATTTACTTTTCATATTAATTTTTGTAAATTTTATTTTCATTTACTTTTCATAATAATTTTTGCTTAATTTTATTTTCATTTTCTATTTATGATAATTTTTTTAAATCTTTTTTTAATTTTTATTTTCACTTTTTTCATAAATATTTAGTTTTATAATTTTATTTTCATTTACATTTCATACAATTTTTTTTAATTTTATTTTTTAAATCTAATTTTTTTTTAATTTTATTTTCATTAACTTTTCATGCTAATTTTTTTAAATTTTTATTTTCACTTTTATTCACAAATATTTATTTTCATTTCGTTGTAATTTTATTTTCATTCACTTTCCATATTATTATTTTTTTAATTTTTATTTTCGCTTTTTTCATAAATATTTATTTTTGTAATTTTATTTTCATTTACTTTTCATACAAATTTTTGTAAATTTTATTTTCATTTACTTTTCATACAAATTTTTTAAATTTTATTTTCATTTACTTTTCATACAAATTTTTTTTTTTTATTTTATTTTCTCTTTTTTCACAAATATTCATTTTTGAATTTTATTTTCATTTACTTTTCATAATCATTTTTTTTAAATTTTATTTTCACTTTTTTTCACAAATATTTATTTTTTTTATTTACTTTTTATACTAATATTTTCAAATTTTTTTTGTGTGTTTTTTTATTATTTTATTTTCATTTTTATTTCCCCTCACTTTGTTTAAGGGTACTCTATTTATTGTATTAATAGAAACAATTTTAAGTCGGTTTTTAATGAAATAATTTGTTTAATTTTTGCAGCAAAATTTCTTCTACTGCTACGTCATATTCACAATGAATAAGCAGCGTTCGCTCAAATTATGTGATACTTATAAAAATTATTTTAAGGTATGGAAAGTAGGAAATATTTCATTTTTTTCCTGCATTTAAAATAATTGAGGAATGCTTAAATAAAAATTTATATAAATTCTAATAATATTTATCAATTTGTAGCGGATACAAAATGAACTGGACGATAAGCTGGGCATAAATAGCTTCCTGGTACAGCCCATACAACGAATGGCTCGATATCCGCTGCTGCTGCAACAGTTTATCACGGTGAGTGGTTTGGATAGCTGTAAAGCGAATTAATTCCGACTAATTCAAGGCATATTGTAATTGGCAAATTAAAAGTAAAATTTTTTGGCACAAAAGTAATAATAAATAATTATAAATAAAACAAATATGAATAACGCCATCTGAACCGCCTCATATTCTGTGATGTCTTTTAAATCTGCTAATTTCTGCTCTTTGTTCTCCATTAACCATTTGCTCTGCTCTTTCAGACGCTTTTCAAACATCGCGACTTTCAAATCAAGCCACTGCTTGAGTCCTGCTGTCGTTTGGAGAAGAAAATGCGCACGCTGCTCACCACCACCAATGAATCCGAAGTCATTAACGACATAGTCGAGTGTAATGAGGTTAGTAATGTGCGAAAAAAAAACAATTCTCAGCTAATTTTCCCCATTGCAAATACATCTTTTAACGCTCGTCTTTCTCCTTTCACCCCTCCCGCTTTAGTTCAATGTCTTCCATCAAGGCAAATTTCGCAAGGTGAGCGAATTCTCTGTGATCGATCACACGCTCAGACGTACCTATCGCGGCAAAGTCTTCATCTTCGACAAATGCATCATCTATACTGAAATCAAAGGCAAACATCTGATTTTTCACGGCCGCTATCCATACGAACACATCGGCATTGTTTCGAAGGCGAAACATTTTACACTCTTCTACGAGCGTCGCAAACAGCAGGAATGTGATTTCGTTTCCGAGCCACCGGTTATCGAGGCGTGGCTAGAGCTGATACGCGAAATGATTAGTGCATACATAATGGAGGAGCGGCAAAAGCTACAGGATCGTTATGCGCGCGAAGGCGACCAACAGTACAGGAAGCCAGTCAGCTTGTCACTGTTTCGTGACTCGAATCGCTTTAGCTCGGATAGTGGCATAGGCAATATTTGGGTATTGCCCAAGCCGGAAGCGGAGTCGGAGGCGGCGAATAATCGAACGACGTGGTATGCGGTGAATTGAGGGAGAGCGCACGATGTATGCTCATAGTATATAAGAGAAGGAGAATATGTAGGTAGGGGAGCTTGTTTACGGACGATTAGAACGATTAACTGTTCTATTAAATTCAAGAATGTCCCAAATGAAAGTGTTAGAAATATCACTCTATTGAACGTCATCTAAAAATTTTCACTTTATGTGGCATCAGAATTGGAGTTTGGATGATGGGGTTCGAGTTGGAATGCAGAGTGGCCATATTTATCTACATATTTACATACATAAATTAACGAAGCGCTTTCAAAGTCGTTGTGCGTTACAAGGGGTTGCTCAACAATTCGTAAGAAAATAATAACACCACTCAAAATTAATCTAATCTGGCAACACGATATTTGCAATTTGACAGGGCAATGCAACAATTGCATGCAGATACTTGTATTTGGTAGCATAATTTGCAAATATCAGAATTTGTGAACTGCCTTAATGCTCTTAAAGGTAAAACCTGTACGAAAAAAATATTTGTTTTTGGTTTTTTTTTTTTTTAATTAATTTAAATTTTTATAAATTCCGATGTGGATGTTTTAGCATTTCGGTTTGTAAACTTAAAGCAAAGCTCAATAATTCGTTTAGTTTAGTAAATTTTAAAAACACAAATTTATAATAAAATGCCAAAAAATATTTAATTTTATTTAAGTATTGATTTTATAGTATTTTGTAGTTAAGATGACGAAAAAATTGTTGTAGTCACAAATAATGTTTATATGTACACCTTTTATATGTATGCACGAAGTTGAAAAATGTTAAGTACCTATACGAGTATATTTGTAATTATTATATTTAATACAATTATGTGTAAAATAATAGCAGTGACATATGGGCGAACTTTCAATTGAAGAAAGAAATAAATAAAAATTTTTTGTTTGTATTCCATTTTGTTTATATACGTTTAAGTTATTGAACAAAATACTTATCAATCGGAAATATAGTTATACGCTTTTCAAATAAATGTGAAATGTATGAATGGAATGATTTCAGTTGTGCTAAATATCGGGCGGGACAACGGCTGGCTTTCATTTACATAACACGGCATTGTGAAAGCTATTTAGTATTGCAAAAAGTAAAAAGAGTTCAATAACATATCTTTGCGTCACTAAAACGAATATACCAATCAAGAAAATAACTTCGAAAGAAATGCGAATAGCAATTGAGACAAAAATTGACGTAAATAAATCGCCAGTATATGACGGAATCACAGGAAGGATTCTAAAGAAGTTACCTGACAAAGCCACTCTCTACTTAAGAAATACATATATTTAACTCAGCATTACGAATGAAGTATTTTCCTCTGCCTTGGAAGGTTGCTGAAATCATCGCAATACCCAAACCTAATAAAGACGCCTCTGAAGCTTCTTCATATAGACCAATTAGTTTATTACCATTATTATCTAAACTTTTTGAGAACTGTGGGCAAAAAGTAAGGTGAATGTATTTGTCAAACTTTGCGGGATTAAAATTTCGCTCTAGTTATTTTGTTCATGAGTTGGCAGCACTGTTAATAACATCTGGGCCAACTTTCATGTGAATGTCATTATCAGTAATATATTTACGCTTATGTTTACCAAACGACCAAGAGTGCATTTTTCAATTTTTACAATGTCTGATTTGATTGAGCAGAGAAATGCCATCAAATTTTGTTTGCGGAATGAAATTTCGGCTGCGGAAACGTTTAGCATGTTGCAGAAGGCATTTAGTGATTCGACCATGTCGCAGAAAAATGTTTATAAGTGGTACAAAGGCTTCAAAGAGGGTCGAGAACGCGTTGATGACTTGGAGCACTCCGGACGGCCATCGACGTCAACAGATGACCAACACGTCAATAAAGTGAAGGAGTTAATGCTCAAAAATCGTCGGTTGACTGTTAAAGACCTTACTGATATGATCTGAATATCAGAAGGATCTGTGAAAACCATTTTGAAAGACCATTTGGGCCTACGAAAAGTCAAATCTCGTTTGGTACCGAAAACTCTCAATTTCTTGGCAAAAAGTCGTCGCGTTGATGTGTGGGAAACAATGCTTTCAGACTATCAGGACAAGCTCAAATGCATCATTACGGGAGATGAGACTTGGATTTATGCTTACGACCATGACACAACCGACCAATGAAGCGAATATCAAGCTAAAGGCGAGGCCAGACCGAAAAGAGCACGCCAAAGTCGTTCAAAAATAAAGGTCATGATGACAGTTTTTTTCGATTTTCGTGGTGTGGTGCACTACGAATTCCTTCCACCTGGCCAAACTGTTAATAAGGAATATTATTTGAGCGTTATGCGTCGTTTACGTGAAGCAATTCATCTAAAAAGACCAGAATTATGGGCCGACAACTCTTGGTTTTTGCATCACGATAATGCACCTTCTCACACTGCACTCATTCTTCGTGACCATTTCGCCAAAAATTCCACGCATATCGTTCTGCAACCACCGTATTCGCCTGATTTGGCTCCGTGTGACTTCTGGCTATTCCCAAAACTCAAGAGACCCCTTCGGGGAACGCGTTTCGAGTCGATTGAGGAGATACTCGTAAAAGCTGAATCGAAGAAGGTGCTGATGGCTATACCGGAAATGGACTATTTGGCATGTTTCGGGGATTGGAAAAATCGTTGGCATAAGTGTATTTCATCGAGAGAGGATTATTTTGAAAGGGATGAAATTGATTTACAAGAATAAATAAAGATTTTTCATTTTACAACCAAATTCACCTTACTTTTTGCCCACAGTAGTACTTGACCGCCTTGACCCCATACTACAGGCGCGAAACTTATTTCCTTCACACCAATTCGGATTTCGTAGAAAACATTCAACAATAGAACAGGTCCATAGAGTAACAAATAAAATATTGTCAGAAATTGTTAAAAGAAATACATGCGTTGCTGTGTATCTTGATGTAGCGAAAGCTTTCGACAGCGTGTGGTACAAGGGCTTAATATTTAAACTTAAACAGTATCTTCCACGCGGCTACTATTTGTTAATGAAAAGCTATTTAGCAAACAGATACTTTTATGTGAAATATAGAGACAAATACTCCAACATTCAACTCATGGAAGCCGGTGTACCTCAGGGCAGTGTACTAGGGCTTGTACTATATGTGCTGTACACAGCTGATATTCCCGTCCTATTGGCAACTCATGTAACCTTAGAAGCAGCAACAAACAAGTTATAACAGATTTTGAACAAAACACTAACATGGTGGGGGTATACCAATCAATAGTGGCAAAACAATTCATGTAGTTTATTCTAACAAGAAAGTAGGATACAAGAATCTGACAATAAACAATTCACAAATCCCGATAGACACCAAAGCAAGATACCTTGGAACGACTATTGACTCCAAACTTCTCTGGAAAGAACATATTACGTTGAAAAGAAATGAGGTAAAAAACAGATTCTGACAACTATACTGGCTACTTGGCATGCGCATGAAACTGTCATTGCTGAATTAAACTCTTCTATACAAAACTGTGATTGTGCCAATCTGGGCATACGGCATAGAAATCTGGGGAACTGCAAGTAAAACTAACATTAACATTATTCAACGACTACAATCAAAAATACTCAAAACTATAACTAAGAAACATACAAGGCCATCACCTTCAACGGTTGTACTTCGTCGGACCCGAAGAGATGCGCGAGCTATTTTAGCCGACTTTTTACACTGCATCCTCGGGCCGACAGAACTAAGCGACGTGCCACCAGACGGCTGCATAAACTGACGAACGACAGTGCGCCACTTACTTTCTCCTGCAACGAGGTTCAGGGGGCAAAAGCAAAAAGCAAAATCATCTAAAGCCATTGGCCCCGACGGACTGAACACGCTGATGCTGAAGCACCTGGGAACTTTGGGAGTAGGATTTCTCACAAGGGTCTTCAATCTGTCCTTGGACACTCTCATCATCCCTGACAAGTGGAAAGCAGGGAGAGTGGTCCCACTACTGGAACCTGGGAAACCCGCCAACCAAGGGGAATCTTATCGCCCGATAACTCTCCTTTCCTCAGTAGTCAAGACACTGGAAGCCCTTCTACTCCCACTGTTTACGAAACATCTGGCCCCAGCCCGACATCAGCATGGTTTCCAAGGGGAATCTTATCGCCCAATAGCTCTCCTTTCCTCAGTAGTCAAGACACTTGAAGTCCTTCTACTGTCACTCTTTACGAAACATCTGGCCCCAGCCCCACATCAGCATGGTGTCCGTCGAGTGCATAGCACCACCACTGCACTCATCCTCATAAACGCCCAGATAAACCGCGGGCTTAACCAAAACCGCCCCTGCGAGAGGATTGTCCTAGTAGCGTTGAACCTGAAGGAGGCTTTCGACATAGTCAGCCATTCCACGCTACTAAATGATATTTATCAGTCGACACTCCCGCCAGGGCTGAAGCGATGGTCCTTCAACTATCTGAACGGTCGTCACTCGTCAGTGATTTTTCGTGGCCACACATCTAAACAGAGGAAGATTAAGCAAAGGGTTACGCTGGGTGGTGTCCTTTCACCATTGCTGTTCAACTTCTACATCTCGAAACTCCCCCAGTCACTAGAGAGAGTCTCCCTGGTAATATACGCTGATAATGGCGTCGGGCAATGACATCGATGGCCTGTGTTCCAAAGTGAACAACTACCTCACCGACCTTTCTCGCTTTTTCACTGCGAGGAATTCACAACTTTCCCCCACTAAGTCCACGGCGACCCTCTTTACCACCTGGACAAAGGAGGTCAAACTGCTCCTCAAGGTAAAAGTCGATGACACACAAAGTACGACGGTAAACAACCCCTAAATTTTGGGTGTAACCTTCGACAGTTTGCTCTCCTTCTCAGCGCATACAACCACAATTGCCACTAAAGTCCAAAATTGCAACAAGGTCCTCAAATCGCTTGCCGGCAGCACTTGGGCAAAGACAAAGAATTGTTGCTATCGACATTTAAGGCAATTCGCCGGCCGGTTCAAACTATGCTGCGCCTGTCTGGTCGCCTGGAACTAGATGCAGTAGCGATAGGCCTCTGGCATTATTAAAGGGGTGATTTGAGCAATACACATTAAAGCCTTTGAAGTCAACATGAGTTTGAGTAGTTAAATGAGTTTCAAATATCAATTTTCATCTCTGTAAGGAAGAGCTCGAGCTCATCTGGCATGAAAGAAAATAAAGGAAATTGCAGGAATGGTTACAAATTTTGCACAAAGTTTGAAATTTGGATTTGTGTGCTTTTTGCTATAGAAAACATGCACACATATATTGTTATAGAATATAAAAATAATAAAAATTAATTTAATAAAATATATATTTTTATAGTAAAAACTTCTCAAACTGGGTTTAGTGGTCATTCGATACTACCTCAGTATCGATACTTTTACTTTTCTTGGTATCGAAATGAAGTATCCAGTAGCGAATAAACAGCGGAAAAAATATCGCATATATTCAAATATTAAATGAAAAAAATTAAGTTATAAAAATCTATTACTTTTTTCGACGGGCAGCTAACAGGTACAGCACTCAAACCCAATTAAGTCCATTGTACTGCACTCGGGTTCCCTTTTTAATTTTCTTTAAGCCTTTCCGACCGAAGATGGTCGCTTCTTAACACATCAGCGCCAAAGCCCTCAAACCTGATTCGAGCGAAGGTCGTGTAGATGCACAGAAAGTGGTCCGCCGTCTCATCCTCCTTTCCACATGCTGGGCAGATTGCACTGTCTGAGATGCCTACCTTTTCCATATACCTCGCCCATGGAAAGTGGCCCATCATCAGTCCAACCAGCTGCCTATAGTCACTTCTGGTTAATGACAGAAGGATCTGCGACAGTCGGTCGGGCATGACAGGTAACATCAGTTTTGTCTACCTGTAGCCTCTCTCAGCCTGCCAGGCTTGCTGGTGGGTTCTGATGGCTGCAGAAGGGAGTGGCAGAACGGGCTCCGGGCCAAAGAAGTTTAGAGCCCATCCAAGCTAAAGAGATCTCGTAGCATAACTTATTAAGCATTTAAATCATTCTCACTAACTGAGGCGCAAACGGGCAAATTCTGTAAATATTTGCTTGCTTGGCTATTCCTAGCCTATGTAATTAAATATCCTGCTTTCGATAAGGTAATTCGCGAGGGACAGAAAATTTCAGTCTTTTATTACATATTTGGCGCACTGCCATTTTATTGGAGTAAATTTTTTCGAAGTTTTTCCAAGCAAGAAAGGTATTGGAGGCTTTATAAAATCTCAACTTTTCAAAATCAATTACGCACTGAAGTTAGAAGAAAAGTAAGCCTGAAAAAATTGTGGAAAATTGAAATTTACATCACATACAAGTGCAGGTATCGAGAAATCATGTGGTGATCTTATCCTTATGTCACTCCCTATTTTTTTAGAAACATCTAGCGAACTACAAATTAAACTCTGCATATTTACAAACGCTTCTGGCGTCATAGTCTGGTGGAACTCAATAGAGAGGACGAAATTGGTTAAGAAGCTGGAAAGAGTTCAGAGGTCGGCACTTATTGGAATCAGTGAGGCGCCTCGAACGACTCCAACTCCGGCGCTCAACGCAATGTTAAATGTGGTATAAGTAGACATCGCAGGCAGTATTGCCATTACACGTACCGCAATCAGACTGAGGAGCTCGGGCCATAAGCTCAACTTCACTTATGAGCACTCAAGCATCCTTAGAAACTTCGAGTTCGTCCCCCCTGTCAACAGATCAGTGTATACCCTCGCTTAGTCCTACCGGAACATTCTCCACTCATATTCCATCAAGGGAAGAGTGGACGGGAGGCAACACTTGGGGACAGGATCTGGTGAATCGAAGTTGGAAGGAAAGGTTGGCAGAGTAGTTTTTTGCGAAGAGCTCCCCATCAGACTCAAATTCAGGTTACCGGTTACCACTGCAGTGCGTTCCAGGCAGAGGTAGCCGCAATCAAGGAGGCAGCTGATTAGCTGCTCACATGCGTACTAACAGTCAGGAAAGTAAATATTTACTCCGACAGCCAAGCTGCAATAAGGGCTTTCGGGTCATTGACGGTGCATTCGAAACTCGTCAGGGAATGCCTGACCTCACTTTCGACTGCGTCCGCATTCTTTGACATAATGCGCGAGGAATGCATGCTGTGAGACTTGGAATTACCTAAAGTCCTTTTTGCGATGGATATATGGAGCATGAGGGGGAATCATCTCAGCACCTTCTCCTTAGCTGACCTGCTCTGGCGGAGCTAAGATCCAGGCATCTTGGCTCTTACTTCTTTGCTAAGCCTGCTGATATAGCTGGCGTGCAGATTAAAAATCTGATGAATTTCATCAGCAGCACAACGCGGTTGACGCAAACGCAGCACAGCCATCGTTCGTAATCCGCACGCTCGTAACCATACCAGCACCACCTCTCCCCGCCCTCTCCCTGCATCACATCGGTCTTCCTCTTTCACCTCACCTCCTTCATAATGGTACCACAAGGGACGAAACCGTTTTTCCTCGTCCAAGTGTGCTCATTCCTTGGGCAACCATACCAACCTAACCTACAAACGCTTCTCTTGTTTCGATAAACATAGAAAAGGAACACTTCACCTCGATACTTCACCTAAGTGCTCCTGAAATTGTAGACTTGTAGTTGGAGTGATATCGTGACGCTTAGCTCGTAAAAAAGTTAGTGCCTTACAGCTCTGGGCGCGGCTTCTTTGGTTCATTAGTCTTTTCTACATTGAGGGATATTGCGTACCGAAGGTTCAACTATTTAATAAAACTCACGAAAGAGTGCAATAGCAGTATTAAGTCGCAGGCTTCGGCTTACGGTTCCATATCATAGCATAGCAACACTAAGGACGAGTTCTGGTCTAAGTGCGATCACTTGATCTCTCGGTAACATAGGATTAAATCTTACATTCCAGGTTTTAAAGATAGTGTGGACTCTTGGCAGTACCAGAGATAAATTACAGTCGCAGAGAATTTAAGGAAATTCTTCCCATGAATCCTAGGATTCCATACAACCACTTGGCGTCAACCTGGTGCCTGTTTTGTTCTTAGTGATGTCAATGAATCATCTGGAATATTCTTTGCTCTCTTTGCAACACTATCGATCAGTACTACTTTACATAAGTCCAATGCTGATCAGTAAATCTAACCTAGTCTAACCGCTGGTCCCAATTATCGAGAACGCACTGTAACTCTAAAAGCAATATTTGCCATGAAGACGAATCCAATCTAAATAAACAAACAAAACAAATCAAAAATTGCTAGGCATTTTGATTGCCTGAAGATTTCAAGCTGTGACAACGAATGTAAACAAATATGTACGGGATCACGATCACCCCCAACTGTATGCCCCCCTTCGTTGTCACTTGCTCTTGTGCAGTCACGCGCCACTCACAGCAATCAGTGTGCGCTTAAATGTTTCTAAAAGTTGCTGCGGATCGCTTATGCCAGCGGGGCATACTAGCGATCGTGCCGCGATCACTTGTTGCACGCCGCCAAATTTGCAGTCCGGCTATTGTTTGTGGACGCATGACATCATTGCCAGGAATTAATGGATACACAAATTGAGAAAATACTCACAAATAGTGGGAACTATTTTTTTTTTTCTGCAAATGATCAGTCTAGATTGCTATTAAAATGAAAATAAAATATTTGGGTACTTCCTTGAATTCTAGCAAAAGTTTGTCGCCACACATTCTTCACTAATATTCAGGCTTCTCTTATTGTTGTGTAGCTCGTTAACAGCATCTGTCGCTCGGCTGATCGTGTGTGTGTATATGCGTGTGTATTTGACAGCCCCGCCCTCGCTCACTACATAAAATTTGTATAAATGTGTCAACACTTGATGGCAATAATTTGTTGCAAGTGTTTTGTTTTTTCGCTTTTGCTGCCTTTCTCGTTAAATTTTCGATTGCGCTGAGATCATTTCGCTTACGAGTATTTAATGCCATGCGTTAAGTGTTGGCGCAAATGTTTTGGCTCCACTTTTACTCGTAGTATTTACCCACATCCCTCAATATTTTGTGCCGCGGTGATCAAGGTTAGTAAGATAGGTTTATTTCTTATTTAGATAAATGTACAGCTAACACCTTGGAGGTACATAGTTTGACACATAAGCTTTTGAAGTATCCATATCTTCCAGTTATATCGGATGTTTTTTAAGCGCTTGAGAATTTAAAATGATAATACAAAACAGAAATATTGCTGGAATGATTTTTTTATAATCTGGTAGATAATTTCATAGCATTTATATAATATTTTGAATATAATATCTGGCATATTTCCTCCGCGGCTATGCGTTGCATCGTCCATTCGTTCAGTTTTAGGGGGGAGCCTGGTTTATAAGGTCAAAAAAATCAATTTTTTTTTTCATTTTAAGCGATTCCTAATACATTTCAGAATATTCACACAAAGCTACAGAGCCTAATTCTCAATATTTCCGTAGATACAAAGCCAAAGGTAGGCGAGCGCTAGGTAGTTACGCTGTGACCGGACAGCTATAGTACAAACTTTATATTCTTTTCTCGACTTTTCATTTTTATGATTTCTTTGAATTGGCGTACATGAATGAAAAAAAAAACTAATGAACCTTTTGAAATGAATCATAGCTTGTTCCCTTCAGTATTAAATTCTCTTCTATTTGAACTAACAAAATAGATTAAAAAATTTTTTTCAAGATTTTTATACCAAGTTGAAGTGAATTTTTTTTTTATAATATAGAAAGGAATTTTTTTCTTTAAAACCTCCAAAAAATTTTGGAATTTCTCTCAGTTTTCTTAGTTCATCTAGAATAAAAAATCATGATAATTAGAAATCCATTTGAATTTTTTGCTTTAGATAATAATTACGAGCTGTATCTTGTACGCCAGTTGGAAACTCCAGCGTTGCAGCGCTCTTCTAATTTCTATGTTAAAAATTTTTTTCAACTTATTTTAACCAGTACAAAAATTTTTTATGCTTTTAAAATGTTCATTAAAAGATAGAAAAAACTTTGCAGTGCTAAATTAATTTTTTCCTTAAAAAAAAAAATCGCAAAGAGATGCAATTTTTAAACCTCTTAAACCAGGCTCCCCCCTTAATTTTTGTCTACTTTTTCCAATAAGTCTGGCCATGTGGTGCCAATGGTGGCTTGTGTACTGCAATAAATCGATTATTAAGCGCGCTGTATGGCAAGTTGCGCCATGTTGTTGGAACCAAATGTCGTCGCTGCTTAACTGATTAATTTTTGAAAACGAAGATTCGGTCAGCATAGCTCGATAGCTGGCGCCATACACTGTAACAGCAGCTGCTTCTTAATTTCAAAAGAAATATTTTCATCTCAATCCCCTAATCGCTTTTCGCTGAATTCAAAAAAGGCATTCCTTCTTTCGCGCGCTAACTGGCTTCTAGTAGAAACACAAATTGAACCAAGTTCCTCTCCACATAGCCTTTCCAGCGCAGCGAAGGCCGTTGGTTACCTCTGCTACAAACGCATAGAATAATTTTAGTTCTGGAACATTTGCAGCTCTTCAGCGGAACCAGTGGTTCTACAAGGTGAACTCCAAAATAAACAAGACTGGCGTCATAAAAATGTTCTTGATGGCATCATCTTTTCCTAGCTGACTTCCAGTGAAAGCGTGGAGACATTCGGCTCAGTGGAAGCGAAGTTATTGCATCTAAAGTGTCAGTATGTTTGTGTCATCGGTACAAAAATGAGTTTCGAACAAAGAGCTCATATCAACTTTTGTTTTCAAATCGGTAAAACATTTACCGAAACATTTGAATTGATGAAAAAAGTGTATGGCGATGATTGTCTATATCGTGCAAGATTTCATGAGTGGCTTACACGCTTTAGAGAGGGTTGTGAGAACATAAATGACAATGAATATACGGTAAAAATCAGTAATTACCCAAAACTCCATCGAAATTGTTCGTAAATTAATCAAAAATGAACCGAAATCATCGTTTAAATTCGTGGAATCGGAGTTGAATATCTCCAAAACATCGATTTATCGCATTTTAACTGATAATTTGGGCTTACGAAAGGTCTGTGCTCGTTTCATTTCGCCCAAGTCAACTGAGGACCAAAAATTACTCAGAATTCAACATTCGAAAGACCTCATTAAAGAAGCTAGAAAAGACGAGAACTTCCTTTACAACATTGTAACTGGTGATGAAACGTGGTGTCTCCAATATGAACCTGAAACTAAGCGTCAAAGTGCCGAATGGATAGTCCCAGACGACCACCAACCAAAAAATCGCGTTTGGCGAAGTCAAAATCAGGTCGATGCTCATTTGTTTTTACGTTTCCAAGGAAATTGTCAACAAGAAGTTCGTGCCAACGGTCCAAACCGTCAATGCAATTTTCTATCTTGGCGTTTTGAAGCGTTTGTTGCACCGCATTCATCGAATTCGCACTGAATACCGCGAAGGAGGAATCTGGCGCTTATTGCATGATAATGCACCATCTCATCCATCCATTCTTGTGACTGATTTTTCGACTAGAAATCGCATTTTAACCATCGAAAACTCATCGTATTCGCCCGATATGACTCGCTGTGACTTCTACCTATTCGGAATATTGCATTTGGCCATGAAAGGAAAACGTTTTGCGTCCGTAGGGCCATCTAAAAGATTTGTACCGACATCCTGAAGTATATTTCGGTCAATGAATTGAAACACTTTTTCGAAAAGCTTTTCGCGCTAAACAGTGTATCGAGGCCAGAGGGGACTATTACGAATAAATAAACTCGAAGTTATCAGAACAAAGCTCCTGTCTTTTCTATTTTAGCTCAGTCTTACTTATTTTGGACTTCACCTTGTAAGTATCACACATGTCCGTATAAAGTATCGTTCATATCATAGCCAACAGACGAAGGTCCGTAAATAATACGTAAAATCTTACTTTTGAACACTTCGAAGGATAGGTCGGTTCCATAGCAAAATTTTGGTTGGAAACCGGCGTAGCTCTCACTGTGCCACTCTAACTGTTGGATGGAAGGATGTTTTCTAAATACAAGGGCCGCCTTTTATATTTTGCGCCTTTACAACACTATGTGTGCTGAGCAGGAAACAAAACAGCAATTGACAGTAGGGTTATTCCAAGATGGGCTTAATCTAATAAAAGAAGCACCTCAATGCAAACGGTCGCCTGCTTCGGAAGTGTTCGGAAAATCTGGTCATGTCGACACTGTACCACTAAAGAAATTTAAAACAGTCAATTCTGAATGGTACACAACCATTTCTTTGCCCGAAGTTTTTTGGAGGAAAACCAAGCGCCGAAGACAAATCATCCTTCAACAAGGCAATGCGAGGCTCACACCAGAGAGTTTTTGAGCATTCGAAATATAAAACTAATGGGCCATCCGTCTTACATCCCCGATTTGGCAACTAATGATTTATTTTTGCTCCCAAATATTTAAAATAAAATGCATGGCTAATATTTTGCAAAGCCTGGATAAGCTGTTGAAGCTTTCAAACAGCTCGTTTTGGAGGTATCCACTTTTGAGGGGCAAAAGTGCTTTGTAAATTGGTTCAAGCGAATGCAGAGGTGTATTGACTTCCAAGGAGGATATTTTGAAAAACAATGAAACTTACAGTGTCTTCATTATTAGGAGAAAAGTATAAATGGCATAAATATAGGGCATCGAGAGAATAATAGTTTCTGCCGGCTGGTTGGGAACTCACTTGGAAAACTTTTGCAATCTATCTAACTATTAGTCCTGCTTAGATGAAAACTTGTGAAATATTGATGCTTTCAAAACTAATTTTTTCCTTCACTAGCTTGAGAAAATCTTGCAACCTCAAACTTATGTATCTATATAGCGTCAGGCTAGGGCACCAGTTTGTTTCGACGGCGTCTGTCGAATCTGCTGTTTATTAATCATTCACTGATGGCAAATCAACATCAATTGGTGACGGCTGTAGTCTTTTTAAGCGCATACCGCCCAACGTAACCTATGCCAATGTAAAGGCATTTTTTTTATTCGCATCACCTTTAAAGTGTTCCGGGCATTATTAGCTAATGAATCTACTTGATACAAATATGAGCATAACAGATGTACACAAACAAACACCAAAGAAATAAAAGAAATGGCATAGCGGTAAATACTTGACTGTGTTGATTGATATAATTGTTTATAAACAAAATGAAACAACAATAAACATTTCGCTCGTTTCACCGGCTGATAATAAAGTCGCTATAAAAATAGAGAGCGAGCAACAGGTTAAGCGAGTAGCAAATGCAGAGAGTGAGAGTGAGAAATTGTATGTTATGGAGCGCATATTTCGTAATGAAAGGTGGCACTGTTGCGATCTCGCTTATAACTGCTCCATTCATGATTAGTGCTCTGAGCAAATTAACAGATACATATTTATGGATTTCTGTTTTGGCATTTTCCTCTCTGTTGTAGAAAGCTCAAATGTGCAATTGATTTGTCAGCAGTAGCCATAAGCACAGACCTACAAACATATGAAAACTTTATGATTGTTATGGCAAAAATTAATTAAAATAAAAATTTATAGCACAGCAAGCATTCAGTTGAGTTTGCGATCTCGTGTTGACGGTATCGATGTTGGCAAGAGCGCGATGTGACGCGTGCGGTTATTGTCACATTGTATTTTTTTGTCGAAAGAAGCGCAAATAATATACCTATCAACCAGCTTGAATAGAAGTGCTTAAGTGAAGATCAATTTTTTCAAAAATAAAAATAAAAAAATTGTTTAAGTATTTGAGTAAACTCTTCGACTACGAAATCGCGATCGACACTACTACTTACGCCTACTCTTTAACCGACGCGTTCCGAAAATGTTATACGGCCTAATACAGTTGTCGTGGTTTGATGCCACCACTGCCGCGTTGCCCTTTATCACCGTCGCTTTGTTACAGCTTTTGAATGCGTTTTTAACAGATCAAACAACGCGTCAAGTGAAGGCCGCTAGTGAGTTAACAACTGCCGCTAATTTGATAGCCGAAGATGGCACAACAACAGCAGCAGCAATAAATGGCAAAACACCAGCAGCCAGTAACAGTGCAGTGAATGGAAAATTGCAAAAACAAAAGAGTGAACATTGTGAAGAGTAGGTGTCTGGGTGGGGAGGAAAAAAAATTTGAATAAATAAATAAAAAAATTTTAATTATTTAGAATGAAATATTTATTTAGTGCTTACGATTCAAATTACATATTAATATTCATGTTTAAAAGAATATACAAAATTTTTTTTTAAATAAAAAAAAATTAATGGCGGCACTACTGCTGCTCAAACGTGACCCTTTAATTTGCGCCGTGGAATTTACAGCCTCTTATAATAAACTGAAATCAACCAGACAAAAATGTTTCACTAAAATAAGTTACTCCGCTTTGCACGAAAAATCGAAAAAAAATGAAAATTTGAAGTGAAAAAGAAAAGAATTGTACTTTTTCTTTATAAACAAGTTGATCAATACAATATTTTTAGTGATAATTATTAAAAAAATTGAGGTATATAGTATGCTAAGGCCAATATATTAAAGAACATTCCAGTAAAATTTTAAGCTGATATCTTGATTACTTTTTGAGTTATATTCGACAGCGCGGAAAAAAAACGTATTTCGAGAAAAACACGGTTAAAGTTTTCGTTCTTACTCATCTCTCGTTCGACGCTCATCACTTCACTGACTTTATAGGGTCTTTATAGACTTTATGTTAAGCATAAAACATTGAAAAATTATTTTTTAGATTATAAATGAATTTTTAATGCAAAAAAAGGGAGTTTTGAAAGTGAAGGAGCTGCCCCCACCCCTTATATGCAGAACTATATGCGAAAATATGAATTTTTATGAGCAAATTGAAAAATTGTTTTTCAATGCGAAAATGTAATAAAGGTCAAATGAAATGGAATTCGATTTTGTCTAATAATTTTATTTTTGTTTCTATTGTCGCTCAGAAAACCTCTTAGGCAGATGAAATGTTGAAAAAATTAAAAGAATATGAAAAAAACTGCGTTTTGGAATTAAAAATTAAATTTTTATTAAATATAATTTAAAAATGTAGTAATAAATTTAATTTATGATTTAAAAATTTAGTAATAAATTTAATTAAATTAAAAATAATTTTAATCAAATGAAATTGTTACCAAAAAATCTAAAGCTGCAAAAATCGTTTTGAAAAATTTTTGTACCGAAAGAGATTCATGCAATACTTTTTTTTTAATTCTCAAAAATTGCTACTTTTATATTAAAGATTAAATGAGCTAGAGCGTTAAAGAAGGTGGCTCAAAATTAGTCATCAATTTTGTTTTTAAATAATTTTATTAAATAAAAAAAACATGATTTTGAGTGACGAAAATCTCTATTTTGACCTTTACGCGCTCCTTTCCCGCTCTGTTTGTAGGCGTATTTCAGCTGTCTAATTCATAAGTGTCAAATATGACTGACGTACGCCGCTGCAAAAATTAAAAATCTTTCGATACGGTGATTAATTTTGCGCCCACCTCGTTGAAATACATTTTATCAACTAATTTTATTTTTAATAAAAATGCGCTCAGTGGCTTTGGAGCTTTTAGCTGAGTTAACTTATTAAAAGGCCAAACCTGCGGTGAAATGGCTTTTTTTAATGGAATATTTTTATGAATTTTCTATCATGAATAAGTTTCAATAAAAAAGCTTTAAAAATATATAAAAAAAGGAGTTTTTTTCTGAAATAAATTTAATGCAAATGAAAAAAGTTTGCACAACCACATAAAATATCAAAAACTTATAAACTATTATATTGCATTAATATCGTTTTTCATTAAAACAATTTTTTGCTTACTGTTTTTTTTCTTGCAAAAAAATCATATTACTAAAATGATCTTAAATTTCTTTTATTATTTCAAAATGGCACTTTTTAATTTTATTTTCTTAAAAAACTTGAACAAAAGCTTAAAATATTACACTTAATTGGATTTAAAGATTAAAATTTTACAAAAAATAAAAAAAAAAATTGTTTAAAAATAGCGACATATTTCAAAAGCTTTGGAGCCAAAAATCTAATTTCTCAAGTTCTTATGTCCCAGTTTTATAAAAATTAAAAGATTTATTTTCATAAAAGGTTTTTAAATCATCTTATTAAAATGATCTTAAATTTTCTTTAGTTATTTCAAAATGGCACTCTTTAATGTATTAAATTTGAACTTTTCCTGGAATTAAAAATTTAAAAATCCAAAAAATTTAATTATTTAAAAAGTATAAAACTGTATGTTGCAATGTTTAGATTTTAAAATTTTTTTAAATTAAATTTTGAATTATATTTTAGTGAAACTCTGTTAGAAAAATTGGAAAGTTAAAATTATAAAACATTAAAATCGATGATTAATTAACTTAAAAATTCTAAAATTTAAAGTTTTAGGTTCCAAATTTTTTACTTCTTTGTAAATCACGTTTTGAGTTATGTTTAACTCTGGAACAAGCAAATACTAAATTTAAGGGGGGCGGGGGCTGCTTTAGAGGCTTCAAGAAATCGATTTTTTCGTGAATTTTTTTTTTTTGGGAAGGAAAGAAATATTCGATTGAAACGAAACTTTCTGGTTTTATTGTTGTATTTTTCAACAGTCTTCTCAAATTTTTTCTTTAAAATATATGTCATATTATGCCTGGTACAAGCAGTTTGCCGAGGCGGCTCGAGTGTGCATGTCTCGTGCAGGTCGCAATTTTCATCTGAAACCAAAAACCCAAAAAGTTTTTTAATTTGGTATAGTATAGCTTATAGTTAAACCAAGAAAATTAAACAAACGTAAGAAATTCAACAATTTTCCGCTAATTAAAAAAAAAAATTAATTTTTTTGGAAAAACAAATTCACTTCAGATTGTTTAAAAAGTGGGTTAATTATAACTTAACTTAAGGTTTTTTAGGTTCAACTAGAAGAGAATTTAATTCCGAATACAATTAATGTTCTCTCGTTTCGATAGAACTTTTAACTTTTTCCCTATCTTTTCCGCCAATTAGGAAAAATCGTAAAAATAAAGAACCGAGAAATCGCACTTCGAGCGATCCGGCCGCTCGCATACCTGCTAGACGCTTGCTCATAATTTCTTCTGTAACTCCGAAAATATTTTGAATTTGCTTCTGAAATTTTGAGGACACATTCTTGGATAGTTTGGGAAGACATTTATGCAAAACAAAAAAAATCGATTTTTTGAAGCCTCTAAAGCAGCCCCCTTAAATACGTTTCATATTTTTTGATATTTCAATATGTATTCAATCAATATTCGGTATGGCACATTTTAATTGATTAAAGTTTAATTTTTAATGAAACTTTGAATATGGGATATAAATAATGTAAAAAAAATTGTAATATATATTCTAAATTTTGAACTGAATTAGAAATTTTCCAATTTTTTTAATTTTTTATATGGTTTTATTCTAGTGAAATTAGAAATTTGAAATTTAATATGAACGTTTGAAAACTTCAAAATCAAGATATTAATTGCTTAAAAATTCTAAAATTTAAAGTTTGAATTTTGAAATTTTTTAAATGCATTATTTTTTTAGACTAAATTACAGAGACTATGGGGCACAAAAGGCCAAGAGGTCGATGTACAAGCCTCAAATCTATCTATCTAAGGACGTTTTAAGAAAAGTTGATATCAGTTCCATGTTATGTTATGTTAAAAAATATGTTATGGCGCTTTCGAATAACATTTTAAGGGGACAGATACCCGTAAACGGCCATATTTTCCCTGATTTTTATTAAAACTATTTAAAGTGAAGAAATCAATATATTTTTTTCAAAATTGGCATACAGTTCATTTATACATTAAGATAATATAACATTTTTTTTTTATTTTAATCATTTAAAATTGCGGATGCACACTCAATTCTTCCAGGAAGGTCGCAGCGGGGCTTCTCAATCGGCGGGCATTGTAGCATCGACGTCAGTGACCTGAATACAAAAAACCAAAATTTTTTTTGTTTATTAATGTCATAATTTCTATATGAATTGAACAAAAATGAAAAAAAATCGCGTAATAAAATGCTTTAAAAAAATTAATTTATGGGCGAATTTTCTTACTATTTTTGCTTCGAAAGCTTGTAAATTCACATAGAAAGTAATATCATAAAAAAGATGTGTGCAAAACTTCAGGGAGATCGGTCAATAACTTTTCGAGTTATCGTGTACGCCAATTCGAAAAATATAGTTTTGAGAAAAACGCGCCTAACGTTTAAATACATGAAAATTCAATGATTTTTGTGACTTACCGACTAATCAGCAATTCCAGCGCCATATAATTGTCCTTCTGAAGCCCCGTAGAACTCATTCTGTTTTTATTTGTTGCTGTTGACGCGCTTTACGACCTTCTTTGGTGGCTAATGAGCTGAGCCGATTTCCTTGAATCACTCTCTTTTTATCCAGTTTTTCGGCGTAAGATTTATATTGTCGGCCAATTGTTATATTTGAGGAGTTCCTTTTTTCTAAAATCGATGTATATCCTTCATTGAATAATCCAGCAGCAATGTATGAGACCATTTCAATAATTTTTGACCTCGAATGTAGGTATTTTGGAGCGAGACCCCAAACGGTAGAGTTGAAACTCTCATTTGCGTTTTGCGTGTGACCAGCCAAACATCTTTCGAGCAATTCAGCTCGTGATAAATCTAGAAATATTAGCTCTACGTGCTGCTGAATATCTGGATGTATGATAGTGGTGCTGGGTGATTCAAATTTTCTCCAGAGGCTTTAGCTTTTTGCCATTTGCACCAGCTGTCAGGACCAGGTGGACAGTACTCATGGTTTGGCTTGTCATCTGTGGAGCACAAATGATAATAAGTGCCATTACAGTTTTTTTCATATTCTCTGCTCATACGAGTTTTCAATAATGGACAGGTAGAAAGGTGAAGAGATTCAAGAGGCAGGTAAAAAGTCGGCAACGTGACCATACCTCTCCCAGCGCTCGAAAGCAAAGAATAGAGTCGTCACGGTTGACGATCTATAATATAAGAAATACTTAAATTTACGTTCTAAAAATTGGCTGACATATTCTTAAATGATTGTATTAACATTTTATGAAAAAAAATGTTTTTTCGAAATTTTACAGGTATCTGTGTTAAACACACGAAGGAACTTTTATTGGAAAACATTTTTTTTTGAAAACAAATTTTTTTGAAATATTTTCTTTTGTTTTTCATAGTTTAAAAATTATAGACAGAAATGCTCAAAATAATCTGGAAACTAATTGCTTCACGAAAATGAAAATATTCAACTCCTATTGCTCAAAAAAACTCACAATTTGAACTGAAAAGAGAAATCGTAAATCATGACTTGACTCAGATGTGGTTTAAGCAAAACAGCGAAGAAAAGAAAAAAGGAGTTCTGATTAAAACAAAAATAAAATCCAAAACTATAATAATTGCAATTCAAGTGAATCGTGTTTAGGCATTTTTAAATAATAAATAAATAAACGTGAAATTTAAATTTGTTACAACAAAAGTTTAAGTGGAATGAAAATTGAATCGAAATGTGCTAAAAAATAAGCGAAGTGAAAATTTAACTATAAAGAAAACAGAAATGTTTAAAATCATATATTTTTAATGAATATACGCAACAATTAAAAAACAATAAAAAAACTCTTTTAATTGAACAAAAATTCAAATTCGTACTCAAATGAAAAAAATTGAAATTGACAGAAAGTTATGTTATAAGTTAATGTAGGTTGGAAGAGTAGAAAATTTGGAGTAAATTGAACAAGTAAAAAATGTTAAAATAATAAATTTAAATAATTAATAAATTTACATAAATTCTTGCATTAAAACTAATGAATCCACATTTTATATAACAATAAAAATTAAAAAAACCAAAACTGGTATGAGTGCCGGTGAGAAGTGAGAATAAATTGTAATAATATATAATAGAAATAAAAAAATCGTGAAAATTCAAATTCTTTATACATTTTGTTAAATAAAAAATAAATTAACAAAAGATTTTTTTTCGCCAGTTAAAAAACAATATTTGAAAAAATAATAAAATAGCATTTAAAAAAGCATCAGTAACGGCCAGCTTAAATATAAACACCCTAGCTCTTGAAATATGACTCCTTTTTCGCTTTAACAGGAACCACGAGCACAAGGAAGAAGTGAGAGTAAGAGTGGAATTAGAGTGAGGTTAAAGTGAAAGTGAGAACAAAACAGTTGGCTGTGGTCTCAGCTGTTGAATAACTAAACAATAACAAAGTTTTGCTGTTAAAGAGACATCCAAACTAAAAGAACCGTATAACTCCCTCCCTTCTATGTAAATTCTCCTTAAGAAGTGTTAAAGTGCAGCGCAAAGTGCGATTAAGCGAAATTTTTTAACAACTGAGTCATAGATTTATTGTTCTTTGCTGTTAAGTGTATAATTATGACTTTCAGCTGATAAGATAACTTTTTTTCTGTGTATGTCTAATCTTTTTTCTCCCCTTGCATAACGACAGTGTTTTTAATTGTTTTGGTTGAAAGTAAACCTGCATTTTCTTATTGTATACATTCGTGCTTTCTTCTTGCGTTTCGCAATTCATGGTTTGATAATCAGTTGTGTACACCTCGCCGTGCATTGATTATGGAATATCGTTCATTACCGACATGCCTATATTTTCATACATACATATGCATGCATATTTTTAATTTTATAAAACCTTGTGATAACTTTTATTTTTTTATTTGTTTATTTATTTATTTATTTGTTTAAGTCTATGATTATACGAATCTTGAAAAATTAGATTTCTCCCTTCTAAAGCTTTTGAAATATGTCGCTTTTTTATGAAAATAAATTTTTTAATTTTTAGAAACTGGGACATGAGAGCCTGAGAAATTAGATTCTTGCCTTCAAAGCTTTTGAAATACGTCGTGTTTTTTGAACATTTTTTTTTGGTAATTTTATCTTTGAATCTAATTATGTAGAATTTTTTAAGTTTTTTAAGAAAATACATATCATATTTTGCATATGAATGTATGCACGTGTGTATGTATTTATGTATTTTAGTCTACTTGCAAAAAAGTTTAAACGAATTTAAATTTTTTCTTCGAAGAAAAGTTTGAGCACTATTTTTCAGCATTTTTTCTTCTATTTCTTCCTATTTCAAAAAAAAAATAATATTTGGCAACAAATTATTTTATATTTTTATAAAAAAAATATCTTGAATTTTAAATTATTAAAATTATAATTGAAAATTAAAATTTTTTTTTTATTTACTATAAAAGTTGTTTACAAACTTTCAAGAAAAAAGTGCTTAATTTTTTTATTTTGGCATGAAAATTAAGTTGGTAAGTAACCTATGAATTTCTTTTCACTCAAAATATTTTAATATACTTTTGTTTTTTATAATTCACAAAATCAAAGTAATATTTATTAATAATTTTGGGTTCGACCCTTTAGTTTTTTGTTTACTTTTTTGACGAAAATTAAAATTAAAATTAATTTAAAAATTTAAATTTTCTGCGCATAAAAGTGATAGTTTTCTTTTCGAAAATCAGGGTTTTGAGCTAAATTATTGTATTTAATTTTAATTTTGAAACTTTTCATATATAATTTAAAATGTTTTTTTTTTTTCATTCAAAAGAATTCCTTTTCCTCATACATACTTCCCATCTTTCGATTAGGTTAGGTTAGTCAGGTTGCTTGTCCAAGACAAGAAAATATAATTTTTTTCTAATTTTCAACCTTTTTTGTATATCTTTACATTTTTTAAACCAGGCTTTTAATGAAACTGATTTCTTTTTTGTTTAGTTTTACATAATTGTATTTTTTTTACATTTTTTTTTAATTTTTACCTATTAAAAAGTTTTTCTAAAAATATATAATATTTTAAATATAATACAATATATAAAATGTACGTTTTTTTCGAATTTATGTAAAAGTAACTGAAATTTACATTGCAATAATGGAAGACTGTAAACTAATTTTAATAATTAAGCAAACTTTGAAATAAATTTTTTTTAAATTAAACTTAAAATTAATTTCAAAAATTCAAAAAAAAGAACATTATTACAGTATTTGGTTGGTTATTTCTTTTAAAAGGGAAATATTTTAATACAAAAAATTGTTTAATTAAAAGTTCTTAAAAAATAAACATTTTTTAATACAATTTTTTATAATGTTTTTCTTTATTCATATAATTTCTAAATTATTTGGCATAAACCCATCGTTTGCTTTCTAATAAATTTTTTTAATTTTTATGAATTTTTCTGAATTTTTTTTTTATTAAAATCCATATTTTTTAATTGGAACAAATATTAAAATTAATTTTATGAAATTGAAAACATGTCCATTTAAATTTGTATAAAGATATTTTTTTTCTGCGAGATGTGACAACTTGTTTTTCTTTAAGAAATTTGTATAAAATTTTATTTCAATTTTTATAAAAAATTTTTTTTATTCATTTAATTTTGTATAAATTTTATATTTTATATTTCAATTTTAAATCAATTTTTTTTATGAAAATATTTTTTATTTTAATTTCAGATTCATAAATTCATAACCTTAATATTTTATATTTCAATTTTAAATAAATTTTTTATGATTTATTTTAGATTCATTTTTTTCCTAATGAAAATATTTCGCATAATTTTGTATAAATTGTATATATAGGGTTGTTCAATAGGTGCGCTTCAACTTTTTTCCGATAGAGAGGGCGAACGACGCAATATCTTTAATTTTTCGCTTGTCATTTGTAAACTTCATTAGTATACATTTCATCATGGAACGCTACACACTTGAGCAACGATTGCAAATCGTGCAAATTTTTTATGAAAATAATCGTTCTGTTGCTGCTACTTTAAGAGCATTACGGCCATTTTACGGTCCATTTAACAAGCCGTCCCGTTTTGGGGTTATGTGAAGTCATTGGTCTACAGTAACAAACCGGTGACGATTTGTGAGCTCAGAGCCAATATTGAACGCGAAATTGCTGGAATTTCGGCCGATTTATGCAAAAGAGTGGTCGAAAATTGGGTTCAACGATTGGACTTCGTAAAACGTGCACGCGATGGTCATACAAAAGAAATCGAATTTCATACTTAAATGTATATGTTCAAACTCGATAATAAAAAAAAAATTAGTTAAAAAAGTCAAACCGTTTGTGTTTTATTCAAAAAAGATCAAAAGTTGAAGCGCTCTTACTGAAAAACCCTATATTATATTTAAATTTTAAATCAATTTTTTTATGAAAATATTTTTTTTCAATTTTAGTTTCATTTTTTTCCTTACGAAAGTATTTTGTATACCTTTTATATTTTATATTTTAATTTTAAATAAATTTTTTGTGAATTTTTTTTTAATTTTAGATTCATTTTTTTTCCTTATGAAAATATTTAGTATAAATTTTATATTCTATGTTTTAATTTTAAATAAATTTTTTTATGAAAATATTTTTTTTTTCAATTTTAGACTCATTTTTTTCTTACGAAAATATTTTGTACACATTTTATAATTAATATTTCCATTTTAAATCAATTTTTTTATGAAAATATGTTTTTTTTAATTTTAGACTCATTTTTAAATTTAGATTCATTTCTTTCTATTTTATAAGCCAAGGTTAACTCATTTCTGTTAATATAAAATTCATTTTTTTTTTTTGTAAATTTTTTTTTTATTTTATATTAATTTTTTCTTCTGATAATAATTTTTAATAATTATTAGAGCATTAAATATCTGTATATTGCATTTTTTTAACTAATTTCATAAAATTAAAAGAATTTTTCTCTAACATTTTGAAAATTAATTTTTTTCTTTAAATTTCTTAATTTTTTATGCATATTTTATTTATTTAATTTTTTTTTATTTTTATTTATCATATTTTCTAAATTTTAAATACAGTTTTTTTCTTTGAAGTTTAAGTTATCAAAAAACTTGAGCCCCATGAGAAATAGTTGAGCTTAAACTCACATCTAATGTATATTCCTTAGCTGTTTACCCTTTTTTTTTACAAGTTATCAATTTTTTTTTGCAATTTCAATATTATTAGGAAAGCCCCAGGCGATAATTCTTATCACGGATTATTACTATTTACTTTCTAAGATTTTTCTGCCAAAAAGATTTTCCCCACAAATTTAAATAATAATATATACTAATACATACATGCATATACACATATACATATACTACACATATACATAAACGCATACATAAATCCATACATCTCTTCTTTTCCCCAATCTGTTGTTTTTTAATATTTCTTGTGCCTATGTCGTGTGCCTTTGTTTTGTATTCCAGCTCTATAACAGTTATACCCTCAGCGCCGGTGTGTTCACCATCGCCTCCCTCATCTGCACGTAATTCCATCAATCTATTATACAACAACAATGGCAACAATCACACCATCATTCCACATACGCCCTTTCTGCCCGAAATACTCAGCGATGAATAGTAAGTGTTTGTTTGTTTGTGTTTGTATTTGTATTTGTTGTTATTCGCATTAGTCAGTGTGGGTGTGTTTGTCTAGCTTCATTTTGTTTTTTTACATTCAAATATTAAATGTTATAAATTAATTGAATTGATTTGAATCATTACATAATTGCCTTGTTTGGGGGTAAATACAATTTTATTAATTGGAATGTGTGAAGAATTCAAAATACGAGGATCAATAAATTCAAAAAATAAATATCGTTCTTAGATGCTAGATAAAAATCGGCGCACATTTAATTTAGTGCAGAATTAAAGCAAAAAAAAAAAATACCAGAAGTTTATTCGAATAAAATTGCCTTTAACCGGTCAAACATTTCTCTCCCTTCCGCTTTCAACAGTCACGAGGATGAAGACACACTTTCGCTGGAGAATCTCTTTCCCTGCGATCAGAGTGAAATTTACGCTTCGAAGAAGATCAGTTTCATCATTGATGAGCTGATACAGACTGAGGTGAATTATGTGAATAATTTGCGCAAAGGTCTTAAGAATTATGGCGAGGCGCATGCGCGTACGGATGCACCCGAGGCATTGAAAGGTGCCGACAATCGGCTGCGACTACTCGGCAATGTTGAGGATATTCTGAAGCTACATGAGGAACAGATTTTACCGCTAATGTTGCGCAATCAACGAGACTTGAAGTCGATGTTCGATGAGTTTGCGGCGTACTTTGATGTGAGTATGAATTTTTGAAATCAATTTGCTTTAATCAAGAATGCAGGCACGTATGAATTTGTATATAAATAATATACATATATGGAAATTTTATATTAATATTAAATTTGAAGTTAGTGGGAAATACATAATTACAGTATGGGTTAAAGAACCGATCTGGCGCTATTTTCGAAATTTCGAGTTTGAATATTTTTTTTAAATGCCTCTACCGCTTATAGAACGTTAGGATATATTTGTATATTAACCGGCAGCACCACATAATTTTATTATTACTATTGAATGTGTAGCAAGTACTAGTATTGCGACCTAAGCAGCTTTTTTACGCTGTACTTTAAAAATAAACTCACCTAAAAATCTGAGGCTACCAGATAACTGAGTACTTTGGAGGCGGTCGTCGTCTAAAAATTGTGAAGCATTTCTCCACCCTTAGCTTATTTAGAGAGCCAAGTACTTTGAGGGGTATCATGTTCCAAATTCGGGTGGAGAGTATTGACATGGAGACATTAGTCTCTCCCCAATGTGTATGAGTATATGGCTTGTGATACGTGAGCACACACATAAGATACGTTCTCGCATTTGCTAATCTGCAGCGTCTAGTCAGAGTGCTAAGAGTCGTTATATTACTGCAACTAAATTCTAGAAATTGTTGAGCTACCCTCCGATAAAGAGTCATGAAACTCTTTGTTTGCATTTTTTTTCTTTTTTTGGTTGCGTAGCTGGGGACAAATTTACTCAAAAAAGGTATAGACCATTTAGACGTTGCTGAAGAGTAAGTTTTGTTGGCCATAACTGCCTTATGCTTACAATAGATTCAAAATAATTTTGCAGTCATCCACAAAAATTGTAGTCATTTTATGTAATACTAAGGCCTTTCTAATAGCGATCGCATCTCGGTAGGCAACGACAAACCTCTGAGTGTATTTCTGCTATGAAAAAGCTACTCATTAAAAAAATATCTGCCGTTCGGAGTTGGCTTAAAAACAGTAGCTCTCTCCCTTTGTGGAACACCATCAAAACGCACACCACAAATAGGAAGACGAGCTCGACCAAACACCCAATAAAGAGTGTAGACCTTCATTATATACTCAGATTCCTTTTGCTCTTCTATGCAGATGCTCGATAGCACAGATCTCGATTGCAAACAATTTTCCCTGGAGTGAATATGATTGATCCTATTAGCGGGATTTTTTGAAACTAATATACGAATAATTTTTCTTCGAGTACTCCCATCCAAACTTCGGATTCTTATCGCTTTACAGCTATTCATTTCAAAAATTATTAGCTTCATTGGCTTTCTGCAGGAGAAATCTGATAGTTTGATATCCAAGCATCTGATAATACAATTTTTGAAGACTAGAAATACATTTTAATGAGAACATAAATATTGTGGGCTATACTGATAAATTAGGACAAAATTGGAGCTGTTCTATATAGGTATATGTTGAGTGCTTTCTAGTCCCGGAAATACGAGCGTTTATTGCACCTTTCGTATGGTCTTATCGCTCACCAGAGAATAGAGGCTTCAACAAAGTGCTTCATAGTATATTCTTTATAATATTTATGCACTTTGAGTAAGTTCGAATTGTGAATTCACTTGCGATCGAGCGCCTAGAAAAAAAGGTGTAAGATATGCAAGCTTTGGTGATGATAAGGTAGGAAGAGAAATAAGGAAATGGCAGTAGTTATATAAAGGAATACTTTGGTACTTGGCGATGCCTAACATCAGAATTTTTGCAATAAAGTAGAAAACCATAAAAAACTAATTTTTTATATTATTCATATCTGTTCTCATTGATCCCTTTAAGGCAATCTCTAAGTTAACCGAGACACATATTCCCTCCACTTTCCTTTGGATAAGCACTTTCTGCACTTTCAGCCCCTTCTGAGAATTCTCCTTTATCGCCTTAAAAATCCCAAAATGCTTTCTGCAAAGTGGCAACTTCAGTTGGGGAAATGGTAAAAAGTTCCATTACCATTTCAGGGGACTACTGAGAAAGCGGAATGGTAGTCCTTTTTTTTTTTAAATAGCTGCGTTCAAAATGAGATGTGTGAGCCAATGAAAAATCGTGAATCCTCAGTGTTTGATTTTACATTCTGTTTTATATATTAAGAAAAAAAAAGGAGGTTTATGAAGTCGATGTGCGACCCTGAAGTTTCTGGTTTACACTACCATAGTTTAGAATGCACTCCGCGGTATTCGCTTATCCATTTGACCGTCTTAATATGTGTATACCAGGCCACGTCATTAACAAAAGTTGTAGTTTTTCACTCGAGTTATAAAACGTATTATATTATTATACAATATTTTTATTATTATTTTACGACCTCCGCCAAAATTTTTGCGAAAAATATTAAGATTTACGTTAGCTGGCGTGATTCGAGGAGTTTTTAAAAATAGTTTTTCTAAAAAATCATTTCAATTGGTAGAAAATTCTGAGCTTCATCATCGTTATCATCGGTTCCTTTTTCTCCCAACACTGAAGCATAGGCCCTCGAAATTTAAGTCTAAAAGGGATTTTTGTGCCAAGATATTTTAAAATTGTATCAACTGATTCAAAATAATGAGATTTTTGATTTTATTTTTGCCTTTTTTTTAGAAGTCTGGTGCACGAAAAACTTGAATAACTCAGCAAAATCTCAACCGATTTAAACTTGTAGGGTACCACTAGGGTATTTTTTTCTCGCTTTTCGTTTTTATGAAAATTAACTCACTCACTTTATCCCGAAAGTATCATAATTCTGATTCTGTTTATAAAATTTTCAAATATTTGTATGCAGAACTTTTAAGCTTAAACTCCTCTATCATCTGAGATGATTTTTTGGGAAACATCTTAGGTGCGCAACTTAGTTGTCGCTGTTTTTTTTGATGAAAATACAAGTTTATTCTGAAAAAATGGTTATAAGTGAATCATTAAAAGTATTGCCCATAGCTGGCTACTACCTTTTCCCATCTTTCTGGTAGTTCTTGTATACCGTCGCGGTAAAACCGTTCATCTTTTGAGGCTATCGACGGATCAAGCCATTTTTTGATGTCTTCATATGAATGGAACTGCTGGTCAGCTAGGCCATGTGCCATCGATCGGAACATGTCGTCCCCTTAGTATTAAAATAGCCTATACATTTTTTGATGTTTTGAGAAAATGAATTTCAAACTTTTTGTCGAAAGTAACTCTCACTCAAATCTCGTTATGTCTGTAAATATTTATTATTTTTTGACTGACGTTTTGACCCACTTTGTGGAACTAGAATTTGACAAAATTTTGACCACATATAAAATCGACGATGGAGAATCCAAAAATTCAATAAAAAAATAATAGCCTATGAGCACATAGGCTATTGTTATACTAAGGGGACGATGTGATAATCGGACGGCGCAATATTTTGAGAATATGGCGGGTGGGGCAGGATTTCCCATTTCAGTGTTTCCAGGGAGGTTTTAACGGGCTTCGCAACGTGAGGCCGAGCGTTGTCATGCGGTAGAATCACTTTTTCATGCCTCTCCGCGTATTGCGGCCGCTCAATCGCATCAATTGAAGTCGATACCGATCCCCAGTGAGGGGTTCGCTTGGTTTTAACAGTTCATAATAAATAACACCAACTGAATCCCACCAAATACATAGCGCAACCTTCGCAGCGTGAATATTCGGCCGAGGTGACGACGTAGACGCATGACCGGGCAGTCCCCATAACTTTATTTTCTTTGGATTGCTGTAATGAATCCATTTTTCATTACCCGTCCCGATGCAATGAAGAAAACCCTTCCTTTCTTGCCGTTGGAGCAATTGTTCACACTCGAAAAAAGTTGAACGTCGTTTTTCGCCTGTGCACAACTGCTCCATCCCTTGGTTTTAACTCATAAGGAACCCAAGTCCCCTGTTTCTGAACCATTCCCAAATCATGAAATTGCTTGGAAATGGATTGGCGGGTCAGCGGGTAACTCCTAATACTGAAGCAAGCTCGTCTTGCGTTTGACACGGATAGTCATTGAGCCCCCAATTCAGCGTCTGCGAAGGTTTTTGGTCTTCCTTCACGGGGACGGGACAGTCGTCAACATTAAAATCACGGTCTTTGAAGCGACGTAACCAATCTCGGCACGTTGTTTCACTTAAAGCAGCATCTCCATAAATTTTTTGTAGCTCTCGATACGCTTCAACCGCCGTTTTTTCGAATAAAAGAGGAAAATCAACACTTCCCGCAAATGACGATTATTCGGCACAAAATCAGACATTTTCACAAAACCAAAAGTATATGACACCAAAACAAATACACTAATGTGTGGGAGCAGTTTGTTTACCTTGGTTTATGACGTTTAGGTTATGTTAGAATCGACTAGCACCAGGCCCGACGAGAAGGGGGGGGATCGGGTACTTTTTCCCCCGGGCGCAAAGTTTTCAAAGGGGCCCGGACTCGAGGGTAATTCCAAGAAATTTCCTGCTTGAAAAAATATAGTAAATAATACTTCTACCAGAGTTCCGTCACAGACTTTTGATAAAGAATTAAATGTAGAGATAGCAATAATACTTTTTATAGACTAGAAATTTTTGATTTTTCACTGGGTATGTTATTATATAAATAATTTTTTTAATTCGTTTCCCCAGTCAATCTCACACTTTTATTTTATTTTTTTATGTTTCGGCAACTAATGCGTAGCCCCTTTCAAGAAAAGTTTGCTGTGTGAAATAACGTTACATTCTGGTAATCTTGTCAATTATTTTGAGTTTAAAACATATACGTTCTGAACAAGTGAACACTTTTCGCATTTTAGATACTTCATAAAACAAGTTATTTTGAATATTTATGACAATCCAGTGTACATAAATATTCAACATGACTAGTTTCAATTTTGCTAAAAAATACCCTTCTGATGTGTCGGAAGAAATCTCAATTGAGATGTGTCACTTGAAGAGTGTATATAAGGCGAATTTTACTGGAAATTCGGAATGTTGCATGCCTCCGTTCGACTTGTTGAATGCCATCACAGCTAAAATCTTGGATACTCTGTTCCCGAACATCTGCATTGCTTTGCGAATATTCTGCACCCTGCCAGCATCGGTTGCCGGCGCCGAAAGATCGTTCAGCGCTTTATCAAGGATCAAAGACTACCATCGTTCTTGTTCAACTCAGAGTCGAGTAACAGGATTGGCAACTTTGTATTTGGAATCTGAGTTAGCAAGGAAACTCGACTTCGATGATATTATAAGAGCTTTTGCCTCAGCTAAAGCAAGAAAAGCAAAATTCTAAGCATCGTGGCAGTCATTTTCAAATATTTGTAAGGCTCACAAAATGAATAAAAAATTTTAACTTTTTTCAGCTGCGTTTTTTATTTCAGATCTGCTGAAGAGTTATCTAAAATTCATTTTAATCAATATTTCATAATTAATTCTATCAAAAATTTTATCAATGAGTTTTTTAATGTTTAAATGTTATATCACTATAACATAATACGCATTTTGATAAATAAAAAAAATTTGAAGGGGCCCGCATCTCAAGTTTTCCCCGGGGCCCGAATACTCTCTCCACGGCCCTGACTAGCACACATTGCTGCCGGCATCTATTGACAAGCAGAGGGAGCTTAGCTGCGCACCTAATATTTTTAAAAACTAATTTTAATTCAATTAAAAAAAACTCAGTTTGCGGAAGTATTTTTAAATCAATCCACTCAAATAAGTCTTAATATTTTTCCGAAAAAATTTTGCGAAAGTTTTAAAGTATAATAAATTTAAAAATTCCACTGAATAAACAGTGTCGATTTTTTTTATGTATGTATCTTTGTGTCCCTTAATGTAAACATATCTACTCGTACGTTGAGCTTCGACCGTCCACTCAGTCGAACAAACACACCTCTTAATTCGCCACATCTAAGCAAATAATCTTTGGCAGTCAATCAAAATAGTTTGTTCCTCACACAGAAGGCAAATTTCGCCAGTAAGAAGTAAAGAGGTTTTACGCGAAAAAAAGCTTTTTTAATAACCCGTATTATACATACTTATGCACGTATATATTCGTATGTATGTTCACCCATTTACATGTTATTTCGCAACGAAATATAATCAACACTCTTAATACGCCTAAAGAATTAACAGACAGCAGATGTCAATAAGAGACATGAAACGAAAATCCTTGAACTAATCAAGCAAAGTCAAACCGACAAAAGCTGGCTGAGCCGAAAAAAGGCAAAAAGACGAGAAGAATTAAATCAAAATAAAGCCAAAATAAAAAATTGTTTGTTTGTTTATGTTTTTTTGGTTAAAAAACGAAAAGGGAAATTACTCACAAAAAATCCATTTCAATGTTACATCTGAATAGAATGAAAACTTTATGAATGCACCATTCTTAGATTCCTGGAACATAAATGAAATGCATTTAAAAAGTACTTAAAATAAGGAGTGTAAAAAATGAATAAAACATTAGAAAATAATGAATATACTTTTACAGCACTTATTGAAAAGTAAAAGCGGCTCATCATGACGTCTCTGGCATATTTTATGAAGCCACGCGTATTTTATTTAATTTTATTCATTGAAGTGCTACGCGCGTACTGAGTACTTTGTATGTATTAGTAAAGAGTCTCAGACTTTCACTTATATGGAATGGAGGATATGTTTCTTTGGTTAATAAAAAAAAATTAAAGAAAAAAATTACGTAAAATAAATAAATGGGCAATTCCATCATAACTGATCCATGTACTTTGGACATTGTCGTCAATTCTTCTGAAAATATGTTTATTTGTAAAGCTTTAGGGATACCCACATGGAGAGGACGATGAGGTAGCGCCTATCGCGGTGCCGTTACTTTGCTCTCAGCAAATTTGACAACACAAGCTGATTTGCGCGACATTATACTATCCACCATCTGCTGATCCAGCAAAATACCGCTTGCTTGAGCTTGACACACAAGCTCTTGACGAAAATTATCGCTAATCGAATATATGAAGACTGTGAAATCAACTGCATTTTATGTGAAAAACAGAAAGGTTGCAGGAAGCGCTCTATGGGCTGTAAAGATCAGCTTATGATAGTCACTGTAATCACACAATCACGGCCGCCGTAGCCGAATGGGTTGGTGCGTGATTACCATTCGGGATTCACAGAGAGGTCGTTGGTTCGAATCTCGGTGAAAGCAAAATTAATAAAAACATTTTTCTAATAGCGATCGTCCCTCGGCAGGCAATGGCAAACCTCCGAGTGTATTTCTGCCATGAAAAAGCTCCTCATAAAAATATCTGCCGTTCGGAGTCGGCTTGAAACTGTAGGTCCCTCCATTTGTGGAACAACATCAAGACGCACACCACAAATAGGAGGAGGAGCTCGGCCAAACACCTAACAGAAGTCAACGCGCCAATTATTTATTTATTTATTTAATCACAGGAGTAGCTCTAAGAAGAAGGTAGAATTTAAGCGTCGCGTTTATTGACTACAAAAAAGATTTTGATTCAATGCCGCATGACTACCTATTAGAAATATTATGCTGCATGCCGTTTAAGCTGCACCAATGAAATCGCCATCCGCAGTGACATTTTCCAAGGCGATTCGTTTAGCCCTCTGTGGTTCATAATAAGTATGAACCCACTCAGCGAAATACTTAAGAAAACGGGCTATGGTTATGGATTAAAATACGGTGATGCCGGAAAGTTTTAATCAACCATCTCTTTTACGAAGATGACCTAAAGCAATATGCTGGCAAAGAAAAACACTAGGAAAAATTTATAGAATGATTAAATAGCTTCTCTAAAGATATCTAAATGCCGATAGGATTTGATAAATGCTGAAAAATAAAAATTGCAAAGGGCAAAGTCATAAATACTGAACCGGGTGCAGAGGACATCACCACAGTGAACATTAAGGAAATGGAAAAGGTGAAGTTTATACGTTGGTGTATTACAAAACAACAATGTTGAAACAATGCAAATGAGGAAAAAGCTTATAGCCGAGTACAAAAGACGCTTCCACGTACTTTGCAAAACAAACCTGAATGGCAATAACCAGATCAGAGCTATCAACTCATTTGCAGTACCTGTAATTTCGTATAGTTTTGGCATAGTAAAATGGTTAACAACTGAACTGAACAACTTGGATGCGGACAATAATGACTAAACATAAATGTCATCATTCTAAAAGCTCTGTATTGAGATTTGCACTGCCTAAGAAAGAAGGAGGTAGAGGTGCAATTGACGTGGGAGCACTGCACGACAAGCTGATCCTGAAACTTAGAAATGACTTCTATGGAAACGCCGGAAGCTCTGCACTTCACCATGCCGTCAGTGCAGCTGGTGATAAATTTACACCTCTTAGAATGATGCACGAGTTTAACAGCAGGAACACTACAACAAAAATGGACAAAGTTGAATAATGGTCACGAATGCCCATACATGGCGTATATAACAACGAATTGAAAAACCCGCATGCCGACGCGAAACTATCGCACTTATGGCTAATCAATAAAGGAATTTTCGCGGGAACAGAAAGTGCTATATTTGCTATGCAAGATGGAGTAGTACCCACGCGAAATTATGTAAAGTACGTCATCAGAGAGCCCAATGCCCCGGCAGACATATGTCGTAGATGTTTCGATCACGGCGAAGCTCTAAGCCATGTTTTAGCTGGGTGTACGCTATTAACAAACTCGTTCTACCTTGAACGGCACAACGATGTTGCAAAAATTATACACCTACGACTTGCTCAAATGTACGATTTTCACCGTGAGAAGACACCCTATTACAGATATGTTCCAGAACCAGTGCATGAAGATAAGGACATGCTTCTCTATTATGACAGAACAATCCTTACGAATACGAGGGGTGCCTTTTATTTGGCAGGGTTTGGCAACCCTGGTGTTGCAATCTGGCAACTGACAGCTGTATCGCAAAGTTTGACATTTTTTGGCTTTTACGTACTCAGAACGTTTTGAAATACCAGCACTATTTGTGTTGTTTACAGTAACTTAAAAGATTCATCTCGGTCCAAAAATGGAATTAAATCGTGAACATTTTCGTGCTATTATTTTTTACAACTTTCGACGTGGATTAACTCAGCAACATTGCATGGATGGACTTAATTCATTTTTTGGCGATGAAGCTCCATCAAGGACCAGTGTTTATCGATGGTATGGTGAATTCAATCGTGGTCGTAGTTCACTCCAAGACGAATTTCGTGAAGGTCGTCCAAAATCAGTTGTTGTTCCGAAAACCATTGATGCTGTGCGCGAACTGATATTGCAAGATCGTCATGTGACCTATCGTGAGATTGAGACAATCTTAGGCATTAGTGGGACCAGCATACATTAAATATTGCATAAACATTTGACTGTCAAAAAAAATTTGTTCGCGTTGGATCCCACACAATTTGTCAATCGCTCAAAATAAGGCTCGTGTCGATTGGTCGAAGGAAATGCTCAAAAAATACGATCGCGGGGCTTCGAAACACGTCTATGACATCGTGACAGGTGATGAATCATGGATTTACGTGTATGAGCCCGACAGTAAACAGCAGTCGACTGTATGGGTGTTTCAAGATGAGCTAAATCCAACAAAATCCAACAAAAGTTGTTCCCGCACGAAGCACTTCCAAGCAAATGGACGCCTGTTTTTTCGGAAAAACTGGACATGTCGCAACCGTACTACTAGAACAACGCAGAACAGTAAATTCTGAGTGGTACACAACCATTTGTTTGCCAGTTGTCTTCCAAAAAATTAGGAAAACCAATGGCCAAAGACGGATAACTCTTCACCAGGACAATGCGACCTCTCACACATCGGCTCAAACAACTGCATTTATGAGCACCCAAAACATCAAATTAATGGGTCATCGGCCGTATAGTCCTGACTTGGCACCGAATGACTTCTTTTTATTCTCGTACGTAAAAAACAAACTGAGAGGTCAATGTTTTTCGACACCTGAAGAAGCGGTTGCGGCATTCAGAATGCATGTTTTGGAGGTACCTCATTCAGAGTGGCAAAAGTGCTTCGACAATTGGTTCAAACGCATGCAAAAGTGTAAAGATCTTCATGGAGAATATTTTGAAAAACAATAAAGTGATTTTCGATGATTAAAATTTGTTTTTGTTCTCTAATCCCGACATATAAAAGGCACCCCTCGTACCACAAGAACTCATAATAGACCTGACATAATTGTGGTAAATAAAAATGACAACACTACGTTTGTCACAGACGTTGGTGTCGCATTGAACAAAAATATCCATACAACGTACATAGAGAAAATCAGCAAATACTCCGTTTTGGGGACTGACATCAAGCGGCAGTGGAAACTCAGACAGGTCCTTATATTGCCACTGATCATTTCGACCCACGGACTCGTTCACGTAAATCTGACGGAAAACCTCAAGAAGCTCAAATTGGAGAAGCACCTTATCTATGACCTTCAAAAAGCGGTTCTGCTGAATTCTTGTCACATAATAAGAAATTTCCTTCAGTAAATTAGTATATATTTATTGCTGCAATATTCACACCTGTGCCTCTTAGTTCTATTTTAATTTAGAGTACGATAGTTAAAAACTTATTAAAACAGTGTAAGCATCTGAATTGCAGCTAAGCTGTCGCCAAGTTGTGTAAGTGCCTCCCGAAGAATGGGATGTTTGAACAACAAAAAAAAAAAAATAATAATAATAAAATAAAATTTAAAAAAATTCAAAAAAAATACAAAAACAAAATTAAATAAAAAAAAAAATAAAAAAATAAAAAAAACCTAGACGGCATATAGGCATAGGCATATAGGCGAGGTTTAGAAACAAAGTTGTTAATTTTTTTATTTTGAGCTTTAAAAAATTATATTCGCGGTGCCCAAGGTCCTAATTGGCTACTTTAAGTCTGCAATGCAAAAAAAAAAACAAATTAAAGAGCTCATGCGGCTGAAAAAAATTTCCCACTGCTTTGCACTGTATAAAAGTGTTTAAGCTATCAGAACAGAGCATCAGGTGCAATAGCTATAGATTTTTAAAAGCAACAAATATGACTCATATACAAAAAAAAAATAATATAATATATGTAATGACAAAAGATTAAAGAAATGAAAATGTATAATAAGCAATCGGGATTAACACAAAACGTTTAAACGGAAAATCAACAAAAACAAAAATGTGCACATTTTATACGCCCCGCGTCAAAATGATGGGAGGCCAACATTTGACCAATTTTCACTATTTTTCTTTTTTTCTGATTTTTTTTTTTAATTTTTTTTTCATACGATTTCTATTAGAAAAGCTCTACTTTAACATTTTCTAATAGAAATCGTATGAATAGAATTTGCACATTTCGTACAAAAATTAGAAAAATTCCACAAACTCTTCATCCCAATTCCTTGGTTTTTAGTAAGAATTTCTGGAATTTGTAAAATTTTTATTTTTTTCTAGAAAGTTTTTTGGTATGCAATTTTATAGCTAATTAAATTTTATTAAAAGAAAATGCAAGTTTGAAGTTACTGTCGAAGTTGAAGTCGCGCTGATTTTTTATAATTTGTTCGCCTGGTTTTTAATTAGAATTTCTATATTTCTTAAATTTCTAAATTTATTTTCCAGAAAGATTTTAGGTATGCAATTTTACAGCTTATTAAATTTCATAACTATTTTATAATAAAATGCAAAGTTTAAAGTTGCTAAAGAATTGCCCGATTTTTTAAATTTCTTTTTCAGACGGTCTTGCGCATTTTCTCTATATAAAAAAAATGTTACAGATTTTAATTTTTAGAGAATTACTATAACGTGAGACTCAGAGAATTCAAACTTACGGTTTTTATGCTAAAATGTAATAACCTATAAAACTGCATAACAAAAAATTTTCTTGAAACAATTTTTCTTTAATAAAAAACTGTGTAATTGGGTTGAAAAGTTTGTAGAATTTTTCTAATTTTTGCATAAAACTACCAAATTGAATTTGCATGGTTTTTGTTAGACAAAGAGCTATACTTTAATACAAAAATAGCTAAAACTCAAAAAACAAAGAAAAAAAATTGTCAAAATTAGTGAAAATATTGAAGTGCTACCATTTTGTCGCGGGGTGTATATATTTACTTGCAGATTTTCATGAGTCAATAATATATGTGAAAATATATTATACAATATGTGATACATGACAAACACATATACATATATACATGAGAGGGCATCAATGAGAATATTTTTTGTACTATGTTTTGCCAAGCTTCTCCTCCGATTCTAGTCCGGCGCCTTGCTGTTGCCATATAAATAGAGTGACCTCTAGTTTTATGCCGCCTCACAACGGCAAAGAGCTTATGTGAGAGCTTCTCATCTAGAGGTTCTTCACAGAAATGCACTCAGGGGTATGAGAAAAGAAATTTAGCTTTTTCCTATCTACAGTGGCATAGAACCCAGTACCAATTGAATGCTAGTCGTGACCAAAATCACTCAGCTATGGCAGCTGGTGTACACCATAGATGATTACAGAACAGAAAAAAGTTGAAATAAAGAAATTAAAATATTAAAAAATTAGCTGTCTGAAGTGTTGCCAATTTTGTTGCTGATTTGTTATTTTATATATTTTCATATTTTTATTTTTTTTTTGCTTCAAATACACATACACACTTACATACATATGAACATAAATTCATATGCATTCTCGCAAATTAGCAAGTTTTCCCCTACCCTTCAACCTGTGGTTCTATTATTCGTTTTTAATTTTTTTATCTGTGATTTTTCTTGACTTGTGTCTTTTAATCTTTTGTATGCCGTGCTTTGAAAATTTATGCATTTGTTAATAGTTTAAAATTAGGCACTTACGTACGTGCATAGTTGCATTTTTGCAAATAAATTTATTTCGAAAATAAAGTGAAAATAAAAAATAAATATAATTTAGATGATGAGGTACTTTGCAAATAAGCAGAACAAGCGATAAGTGTAGTAGAACACTTCGACTATTTAAGATTTGGCATAACCAACCAAATTAATCATACAGAGTAGCAAGAGATTTTAAGTGAGCAAAATTTTTTGCTTCACTTCATAGTCTCCCCATACATAAATCCCTACCTAACATGTGTAGAAAATCTGTCAGGATGAGAACATTTGATGAGAGGTGAGGATCAGCGATAATTCAATAAATCTCGTTTGCTGAGAGAGCAGCACTTGGTGGAGAGAAGCTTAACTCATTCCGATACGTAGACCTCAAGCGTGTGGAACTTCATAGCCGCCAACCATGATTCAATCATTAAAGGTTTGCTCACTAGTGACATTCGATTTTTGACTCTCCCTTACAAAAGGTTTTATTTAAGAAGGTAAATAAGTGGAAAATATTAAATCCTTTTAGGTAAAAGTGGTAAAAATGTATTTTCTTACTTAAATGGAAAGAAACTGCGAAAGGTTTAAAAAATAAATTTTAATTAATATTTCAAAGTAAAGAATGGTTCAAATAGAATTTATTAGCGGAAATTGCCAAGTCTAATATTAAAACAAGAAATTATTTCACTTAATCCAAGAATTTATTTTGTGAATTAATTTTTAAATTTAAAACAGATGGCGAAGTTTCGCCAATATGAAACTATTTTGTTAAAAATAAATAAATAATTGGCACGTACAATTCTGTTAGGTGTTTGGCCGAGATCCTCTTCCTATTTGTAGTGCGTTCCACAAATGGAAGGACCTACAGTTTTAAACCGATTCCGGTAGATGGTTTTTTATTAGAAGCTTTTTCATGCTGGCACTGTGCTTTGCTAAGCCTCTTCTGGACACTTCATCCATCCATGGGAAAGTGGCTCATTGGAATTAAGTTCCGTTAATCCCAACTTTTTATAATGAGGTATGCAATGTTATCGATCGCGTCGGGACTACCCAACTATTCTCCCTGTCGTAACTCTTTGGGAAATGCTAGCTCTTTGCCAAACATGAATTCCGTCTAAATCACCACATCATAAGAAATAAAACTTTGTAAATTCACCACTCATCGATCTCAAATTGCGTCAATGTCCTGACTTAAGTGGTATGTATTCCATGTCATACTACCATGGTCCTGAACATACCGATGAAAACTATTTAGCGAGTTGTTGCTCGTAAGCAGACCATTTTGAAAATGAAATGTTTTTGTACACATTTTACTTTTCCTCTACTTTTACTCAAAATTTCTAGAGCTAGCAACCCAGTGTCTTGCTAAGGGAGCCGATTTGTCAAGAGAGAACGAGAAAGCTGCTTACTGAGCACACCTTTTATTATTGAATCATGGGCGCCAACAACAAAAACTAGCAGCCTACGAACTGCCTCTTTGGCACTTCTGAGAGAGTGCCGATAATGGGGAGGTGTGTAGTTGGTATTTGTCGATAAGGCTGCAAGTCGCGCATGCTGTTACGCCGCTATAGCAGAACTCATGAGAGTTTCCCCTTCACGATTTGAGAGAACGACTTATGAACTCACTAGAATAGAATGGAATAGAATTGTCTGGAAACAAAAGTAGCCAAGTACAAACAATCAATATCTGAATATCTTTTCCTAAAAATTTAAGTTATTGATTGTATTCACTTATTATTTTACTCGATAGAAGTTCCATTTATATGTACAAATTTGACTATATGCCTATATACAGTCTGCGAAAAAACTATAGCACGAGCTTTAACTATTTGCCTTTGGTTGGCTTAGGTTAGGTTAGGTTGATCTGGGTCATTTGCAGTCATCCATAGACAGGTTCGGTCCATAGGGATACCAAATGGAGTTGAATAGTTATGCGTTTTGAAGTAGTTCAGCCGCATGGTGCCTGATTCTATTGCGAATTTATTGCTGAGATGTCTTCCATTGTCCAGCTGTGGTACACCCAAATATTTTAAGTGTGTTTTGAATAACGCAGGATATCCGCAAAGGAGTTGCTCTACATACCAATACAATACAATACCATCCAATTCTGGCCATAAAAAATCGTTAATCATCTCTCGATAGCGCACTCCATTCACCGTAACTGTTGCTATAGCTTCATTTTCGAAAAAGTAAGGTCCAATGACTCCGACGCACCGTAAACCACACCAAACAGTCACACGTTGAGGATATAGAGGCTTTTTAACAATAACACTTGGATTTTCTGAGTCCAAGATCCGACAATTTTGATTGTCGACGATGATGATTTTTCGATGGAATTCCGGATCATTTTAATGCATTTCAACGACCCAATCAGCAAAGACACGACAATGTTGATGATCGGCCGGCTTAAGTTCTTGTGTTAACTGGACTTTATAAGACTTAAGAGCCTAATCCTTAATGAAAATACAGTGTTATGACGATTGTGGAATGCCTGATTCCAAAGAACGATGAGTAAAGGACAAACTTGAGTTTTCTTCAACTCTTTCGGCTACAATAGCAATATTTTGCACGGATTTTATTCTTCACATCACTAACTTGCCCCAACAGCTCGAATTTTTTCACCAATTTCTGTTCTGTGGTCCGACAAGGTGCTTCACGCTGACCCAAAAATGTTCGAGTTTTCCTAACCGATTCTGCCAAATTTTCATCATTTTTATAGTGAATTTTAATCATTTCAATGCGTTGTTTAAGCGTGGTTCGTTCCATTTTTATTAATGGCGTAGTTTCTACTTGTCAAATATAAAAGAATGACAGCTTCAAAAGCGACATCTACCGAAATAGCAGGCTATTCAAAATAACACCTGTTGGAAAACCCTTTATTACGCAGTTGCTTTAATGGGTGTCTGTCCGTCTATGTAAAAGTTAACCTTGGAGTTGGCCCCAGTAGAATCACAAGCTAAATCTGCAATCTTTCCAACTGCGAAAACCTCAGTCTGGAATACACTGCAGTAGTCTGGCAGCTTATACGACCTCCTTAGGTCTAACTCTGTACAGTATATCCCAGCGCCTACTCCACTAGTCATTTTGGAATCGTCCGTATAACAATTAAGGGTATTGGCTTTGAAGGTAAAGCCCTTACGCCATTCTTTTTTTCGATAGTGATCTTAAACATTTTTCCCCTTTACAAACCGGAGCCATAGGTATATTCCATTTTGACTATATTTTTCACGCTTATTGAGTTATGTCCATAGGTCCTGTATGAGAGTTCGATTAGGGCGTTTAGTCTTCCTGCAAATTTCGCTGCGAGGTTTTCGGCAAAGAGATCTATCGGTGATAAGTCAAGTATGTATTCGAGGGCAGCTAGTCTTTGAGCCTTCGTTTTAGGCGCAATATTTAAGGCCAGACCAGAGTACCATAGCGAAATAGTTCAGTTGACTTAATAGATGGTACTTTTTTTTAATAAATTACAGCTATGTAACCAAAACCATATAAATCCATATTTTGAACTTTGAAAATAAATTAGAAAAATCAACAAAACTCAATTATTGGAATTTGTACAAACATGTTTGGTATGCAGTTTTTTTTATAGCTCATTAGATTTTATTATAACAAAGTGCAAATTTGAAGTTACTAAAAAATTACCTTGATTTTTTATAATTTCTTTCCTTGGCGGTATTGCGCATTTTCGCTATATAGCAAAAAAATATCGAGCATTTCGCGGGCTGTAGTATTTTTCATTTATTCATAAATAAATATCCCATAATACTTCGAAAGGCAAATTAACTGTTTAAAAGCATTATTTTCTCCTGATTTGTCATTTTTGGCAAGCTAATCTATGTACAAATAATATATAATCTTTTAACAAATCTACATGGGATAGATGTATGTGTTCTATGAGTATACAGTGGCGGTAAAAAAAATAGAGGTGATTATACATCAGAGGCAAACAGTGGAAGCGTGGCTATTAAGTAACATGAAAAATGTTGCTATAGAAGAGTTAAGCAGGCGCCAAGTAAAAACGACCGCCAAGCCTACTTTTTGAAGGCAGTGTCACTCGCTTCGGTACAGAAATCTGTGCTGGTAATAGTCATCTTCCGCAGTAGAACGATGTTTGGATTGATAGAGTAATAAATTATAAAATTTCCCAAAAAATTTCTGGAAACAGAAACTAACTTTGATGGTCAATCTAACTGCCATCATTACTAGCTTCACATTTTTGTCAACCCTGTGAAATAATAAAAAAATAATCACTTCATTTGTGGATGACCAAGCCATGCGTTCTCTATTAAAACAATGTTGCGGCTCATTGCTTTTTGTCTGCCAAGAGTTTTCAAATAAATGAAAAAAGTATGTTTTATTTGCCGGATCTTCAGCCGTGTGGCCTCTATGTATTTCCTAAGCAGAAAACTACATTAAAAGAAATAAAATTTAAGTCAATTAAAATTATAAAAAAGACGTGTCGAAAATGCTGACTTTTCCACAAACACAACATCGCATTGCTGCCGCGTAAAGTAATATTCCATAGGGCAAAATATTATTGAAGGCCTCGCTACCTGTGGCAAGACTTGACAAAGAAAGATCGTCGTATGAGCATCAGAAGGTTTTTGAAAATGAGACGAATTGAAGCGTGACTGACTCATGACTGACTCATGACTGCTGATCCTTTCACAAACACTGCATGACATTGTTTTCGTTAAAGTAATATTCCTTAGGGCAAAACATTATTCCAGGCTTCATTACCTGTGGCAATACATGAGCCTATGAAAAGTACTTGGAAACGAACCAACATTTACAAGAATAACACTTGTGGGACGAGTCCAACTGCGAGACACTGCACTAAGTTGATTCTAAATCAAAGTTTTCTTGATTACATCCTTTGAGCTGCCGAACTCCTCCCGTTTGATCAAAAAGTAAATAACGAGTATTATTTGAGTGTACCCTGACACAGTGCGCCCAGTGATCGGTGCGATAGCAATTAATCATCATTAAGACCACTTGAATATACTGAAGCCTTTAAGGGGTTACATGGGTTTCGTCGAATAAAAAATGCCTATTTTCAATATTTTTGAAGTGAAAACTTCTTTAGAATCGTTGGGAGTGATTTGAGAAAAAGTGAAACGAAAAAAGCGACACTCTTGGCTACGAATATTACATATACACGTAGCGACGAACTAAATAACTTTTAGGCCAGCGCCGACAGCATGGCGCGATAGCCGAGCGGCTAGCAATGTGAGCTTCCGATCCAAAATCCTTGGTTCGAATCACAAGAAAAAAATTTTTTTTATACAGTTATTTTATTTTATTTTATTTTATGATATGTTTATGAGGAGCTTTTTTTCATGGCAGAAATACACTCGGTGTTTTGCCATTGCCTGCTGAGGGGTGAGCGCTATTAGAAAAATAGTTTTCCTTAATTTTGGTGTTTTCACCGAGATTCGAACTGACGTTCTCTCTGTGAATTCTGAATAGTAGTCACGCACCAACCCATTCGGCTACGGCGTTTGTTTAATTTTACTGATGCAAAAATGAGGAAAAATATATGAATAAAGTTTGCTTACTGTTTACACATTTTCCAAAGGTGACGGAGAACCAAAAAAAAAGTCGATTTTCAAACAAATACGAGTACATATGTGTAATTGTGTTAGAGTTTCGGTCACGCCCCAGCAAAACCTGCGTGCATATGTGTTTGTAACATTCAAAAAAATGTAATTGTGTTAGAGTTTCGGTCACGCAGGTTTTGCTGGGGACGCTCATAATAGCAACCGCGTGTGTATTTTTATATTCGTAAATATTTTCATTTTTAAATATTTACCGCAATTATGCCGAAAAATAATGCAGAAAAGTGTCGTGAATATCGACAGAAAAAAAAATCAATAAATAGCATCACGGAATTCATTCACGAAAATTTAATAAAGTATACACCAGAAGTATCGCGGATACTTAGAAAAGATTACGATAAAGTTCCAATGATTTTAAGTGGCGATTTTAACGTAAATTTTGCATTGGACACAGCGGTTCCTTCAATTGACTTTCTCAATACAACATTCAATTTAAAAATGTGTAACAATCGCACTGAATCGACAACACGATCAAAAACAACCATTGACGCGGTATTTCAAAGACATGTTGACAACATCGAAACCAAAGCATTTGTATCATATTTTAGCTATCATAAGCCACTCGTACCGTTTGTTGAAATTGAAAACATTGAGGATGAATAATAATAAAATGAAGAAAATAAAATATGAACTTTATAGCAATATTATAATGAACCTATAATTATCCCGCCCCTAATGCTGCTTGCGTCTCATTCTCTCTCAGTTTGTTTTACGGAAGGTTTCACTTCTATCGCGTCTAACCGTTAGACTGGTGTTTTTTTTTTATTTATGTAAAAAATTATTTATTGAATTCAAACTTTTTTCTGTCTTATAGATACATATTAAAAGAATAATTTCTGAAATTTCCACAAAAAAAAAAATGAAAACTCCTACATTGTGACGTCATTTCCGGTGACCTCTCGAAAAAAGGTGCGTCCGCGTTGTCAGCATAACTCCTGACAGGATCTCAAAAATGAAAAAAAACAAAAATAAATGTTTTAGTTAAGACCATAAGCTCGTGCTTGAACGAAGGAAAGAATACAAAAGTAAAAATTGAAATTTTGGCAGACATTTTCCAAAAAATTAAAATTTCGGTCAAATTTGCTTGACATTTTTTTTTTTTTAATAATTGTAATTGAAAAAAAAGAACGAAATCCTTCGGTCAAGCACGAGTAAATTGTATCTTGAACACCTGTGTAAAATTTCATCAAGATCGGTTGAGAACATTTGACAATCGACTTTGAAAACACGGTTCCGAGAAAAACGCGTTTAAGGTTTTGAGTAACAATAAAAGTGGCTTGGAGCGCACACATTACAAAGGCTGTATCTCCGAAACTATTACTCAGATGAACTTAAACTTTTCTTGAGATGTTGTAAAAATTAATAAACCAAAAAAACAAATCAATTTTGTGAACCCACGAAACCCATGTAAACCCTTAAGGGAAGCGATAAAGGGAAAATATTCGCAGTAAGAAGCCGGATAGTGAGGCAGATAACTCGTGGTGTCTTTACTGTGAAAAATCATCTGTTCTTGTACTCGACTGTTTTGACCAAGAACAAGTTTGATGCCATTCCGCAGGATTATAGTAGGTTTCTGTGAAAAACTAAATGTTTTCTCGGAATGAGCTGCTTGAAATTTTCACAGTCCCTACCAAAGTAAACTCTAAAAATAGATCTATGTAATCCATCTTTCATTATTAGTTCTTTTTCTGTCAACGTTGCACTTTAGATGCTTGCAAGTTTTTGATAGCCCCCTGCAGTTTATTAAGATATCTACTTTTTGAATTTTACCGCCCCTAAAAATATGCCGCCCTAACCAGTTGCTTGTGCATGTCGCCTACTTGTAGATACGCCCCTGTATCTACATACACTTAGTTACTCAGTGAAAGCAAAGAAGTGCGTGAATCAAGCGCCAAAAAATTAAAATACCACCAGATGATACGTCATGAATATATAAAACTTGTCAAAAATACTAAAGCACCAACTAATGCAACAGATAAAACAAGGGGAAACCGATGTGCACATACTACACAAGTGTGACTAAACAAGTATTGGGTGCTTCATTAAGGTCGTATATTTTGAAATAAAAAATTAAAAATGACATAGTGTTTATTTTAAAAGCTCATATGCTTTTATTGCAATAAAGCCAAAAAGGTAAAAACAAAATAGGTATTTTCTTACAAGGTCAATGCCCTTAGCTGTTATTGCCTAATGGGATTTATTGAATTTATTTATTGAATTAATTTATGACCTTAATACAATAAATAAATAAAAATGCATTTTTTTAAAGATCTGTCAATAGCGTTAAACCAGCAAGAAATAGAGGTGTGGTGGTGGTTGATTTTTTGATTGGTAGTAAAGGCTGTTATAGATTTGTGGGGATTTTTCCTCTACTCGATAAAGAAAAAAATATTCCCATTACTCTTCTAAATTCCATATCTTCCTTTTTTAAATTTTATGCATATGAATGGAACTCTTGATCTTGCCTTCCCACGCTTAAGGGGGCCTCTTATCAGTGGCTTCAAAAAAAGGTGTTTCTTCTCAATTTTTTTTCGAGGCGAAAAAAGCGGCACACAGGAATAATCTTTCATATTTATTTTAACATAAATAAAAAAACAAAATGGTGGACATATGAGGGATCACGCACAGCTTCTCGTTGGGCGCTAGTAAAACGGCGTGTAAGATTGCGGTCGTAGTTTTCACCTGAAACACAAAAGAAAATATTGTCTTATTCAGAAGGCTTTCCCGCATATAATAGACTACTCTTGTATAAAAATATGAAAAAATGAGAGAATGAGAAGAAGTATTGTTGCCAATCCAAAAAGGAAGCCGTAAGAAGCTCTCGGCAGAAAAATAAAAGATTTTTTTAAGCTACTAGCAAATACCCGCCATACATTGATTTGCCTCTAAGGTGAACAACGTCCATAGTCTAATGATTTCCAGCATAAGTATTAAAAAAATAAAATAAATAATTGGTGCGTACACTTCTGTTAGGTGTTTGGCCGAGCTCCTCCTCCTATTTGTGGTGTGCGTTTTGATGTTGTTCCACAAATGGAGGGACATACAGTTTCAAGCCGACTCCGAACGGCAGATATTTTTATGAGGAGCTTTTTCATGGCAGAAATACACTCGGAGGTTTGCCATTGCCTGCCGAGGGGCGACCGCTATTAGAAAAATGTTTTTATTAATTTTGCTTTCACCGAGATTCGAACCAACGACCTCTCTGTGAATTCCGAATGGTAATCACGCACCAACCCATTCCGCTACGGCATTGTTATATATTTTTTATTTCACAACGATTTGTTTGCTGTTTGGCAAAGGTTAAGTATTCATGCGATAGAAATCTTTCTGCTCTACAAAACTATGTTAATTGTATTTTTGAGTTATTTAACTTTTCAATATTGGGTATGGGAATAAGTTTCCGTCCGTTCTTAGCCAAAGTTAGGAATTATTTAAACAATTAAATAATAAACGATATTATGTGAAGTATCTACCATTGGATGCTACACCTTTACTCCATCTTTCAGGCAGCGAACGAATTCCTCTGATGAAAAATTCGAGTTCTTTTGACTTGCTCCATTCATTGAGCCAGTTTGCGATGCTCTCGTAAGAAGTGAACCGCTCTCCAATAAGGGCAGACTACATTGTTCGGTACACATGGTAATCCGAAGGTGCAATGTGAAGGGAATACGGCGGGTGGGGCAAGATTTTCCAATTCAGTGCCTCTAAATATTTCTGGACCGATTTAGCAAGGTGTGGTCTGGCGTTGTCATGCAGCAAAATCAGTTTGTCATGTCTACCGTCCCATGCTGGCCGCTTTGCGCTGAGAGCTCGATTCAAACGCATTAGCTGCAGTCGGTAAAGATCGCCAGATCGCCAGATCGCCAGTGATGGTTTCAGATGGTTTAAGGAGATGACACCCTTCTGATCCCACCAGATACACAGCATAGCCATTGAAACATGAATATTTTTTTTCGCTGTCGATGGACCTGGCTCACCTGGTAGGCTCCAACATTATCGATGCTTATTGTTGTCGCCAGTAACGATGCGATGCAGAAAATCTTTTCTTTTCTGCCATTCCAGAAACATCTCACACGTCACTAAACGTCTTTCTTTATCCCTCTCCTTCAATCGATGTGGCACCCAGTTACCTGCTTTCTGGACCATTACCAACGCATGCAAACGTTTACCGACGGTTGATCTGTCAACATCCAACTCTTTGGACATACATATCATCAAGGGTTCGACATGCGACTTCATCCAATAATTGTTGTAGTTGAGTATCTTCGAAGCTTTTCGGTACCCCCTCACGATCTTTATCATTCACGTCGAAATTGCCACTTTGGAAGCGTCGACAAGTTGTATTTGATGGAACGAGATTACCGTAAATATTGATCAATATACGACACGTTTCAGCTGCACTTTTCTTTAAAACGTAATAATGAAGCATTGATTCCCGCAAATGCTGTTTTTTCGGGACTAACGTAGAAACTTTTGACGTGAGATAAGAAAGGATTTTACGCTTCAAACGAATGTCCACTACTGCGATCGAGACTTGACATACCTATACATCTTCACATCACCAGTATATTACTAGAGCGAACACAAAAATAGTATCAACAGCTCTTTTACGAGGGCGGAAACTTATTCCCATACCCATAGTTTTGAGGCTTTTGGGTAGGAGGAAAAAATCAACATTTTCGACACCTGTTCTTCTTTATTTTTGATCGTATTGGTAAAGTGTCATAGGCGAGTCTACAGCACGGAAATGCTTTGCAAAGTTCAATAGAATAGTTTGCAATAGAAATAAAGCCACCGCTGCCAAATCTCACGATCTTGCATAACTCCACAAGCTGACAAGCTCCACAAAACTCTGACAATTTCGATAGTAGATTTTCAAAAGATTTTTGTGTAATGCGTTCTTGAAATTCTCTTCGACTAAACTTGAGTGCTCATAAGCCTGACAGCTGTCAAGAAGCAATGCACAACTAAAAACAAAATTTGGCCAAATTTATTAGGCAACTTTAAAGAAACACCCTTCATCAGAATACCAACCAAATAAATCAATTTTTAAAGCATCACTGTCGTTCATTATTTTCGAAAATTCAAACTAACAGCACAAAAGAAATTAGAATATATGGAAATTCTGGCAGCGGTTTGTGGCTAAAGTGTTAATGGATCCCCACTATTTCGTCAAAGCACTTTTGTTTGTGAGGATGCTGCCATTTGGAATGAAATGAAAACTGCGTGCCAACTAAATTTTTTGCTATTTCTGCTTGCTAGAATTTTTTTTGTTTTGCTTGTGCTTCGTTTTTGGCTTTTTTTATTTTGGTTATTTTGTTTTTTTTATGTTTCGTTTTTTGGTTTTTTATTTTGATTATTTTTTTTTTTTGCTTTATTTTGGCAAGATGTAAGAAAATTCGCTTTTTGAGGAGCTAATACACTTTTTACGAAAAACATACATACTCGTGCATATATGTATATGTATGTAAAACAGGTTGAGAAATACTATAGAATAATGGAGCGTAATCTAGGCAGCAAAGCAAAAAGTTTTCGATAATACGTGCATGTGCATATGTATGTCTATATGTATGTATATACCTATTGCTGTATTACTAATTTCACTAGCCTTGACGTGAAGGGCCGCAGAAGAATATTTTTCATTCAAAAGTGTGAGAAGATATAACATCATATGAACAATGGAACGCACAAGAATACACATTAGGGATGTCAATCCCGACATCCCGGAATACATTTTTTTATTTTTACTTTTTTTGCATCGCGCTTTTTTTTCGTCTAGTGGAAGCCAGACCGGCAAAATTAAAAAAACAAAAATTAAAAAAAGGTAATTCTGCTAAATGGAAGTATTCTTTTGTGCAATTGCGTTGTGCAATTTGTTTAAGTTTTGTGAGAAATTTAAAAAGCGTACGTTGCTTTCAGAAACTAAGTTACGCGCATGAAAAACCATTTGAAGCAGCGTTTTTATGTACACACCATAAAGGTCCAAAAATATGGCGTGGATCTGCAGCAAAATATTTGAAGTATTTAGTCGAAAACGTGCATAAATAAATAGGTGAAATGATATACCGAAGTTAAAAAGGTTGACGACTTCGTCGAGTGCGCTCCAAAGAAATATACTTCACCAACATGAGATCAGCAGATCATTGAGCCAACTTATCGTTGTGTGAAGCTGAAGCAGTTTTATGGAAAAGTAGAAACAGTTAATGTATCCGAAGTCACGATTCGAGGATGATTACATGCAGAAGACTTAAAACTCCCGAGCACATTGAAAAACCCGCTGCTCTCATTAACACTCATTAGACTCATTAGAAAAAGACTTGCAAGGGCCAAGCCACATACAGAACGGAATTAAGCAAACGTAATATTCACGCGTGCATACTTCGCTCCTGGTTTTCCGCTGCTTCGGTACTGTCAAGGCATTGTTGAAATTCTGTGTCCGTAAACAATTTCTTTATCTGTGGACCGACGAATATACCCGCTTTGATTTTCTCTGTTAACAATCTTGGGAACTTGGTTTTCAAGTATTTAAGGGCTGTGTTTTCCGGTTTTTTGCCAAAGCTTTCACAAAATTCTTCATTAGCCCTCTGTCGTCGTGCACAAATTTATACTTGCAGAAATATGGCGCCACCGAAAAATATACACAGACGTACAATGTTCATACCTAGCTCTTATTTAGCTGGAATTGGTACAATGGGCAAATAAGCCTATTCTGCGACACATATATATATATATTTATTTGTATGAAATAAATAATTTTTTTAATTATAGTGAGCCTAAGAACAGTTATTTTGCGTGACTCAATACGCAGACTGGCATGATTTACTTTTGTTCGAAACCGTATTGTATGCATCAAAAGGATATACGACAGACGATGAAATGGTCTTCATTCACATAATACGTTACAACTTCTACAATTTTTCGCCGATTCAGACAAACTTAGGCTTAAAATGTAGGTGACAAAATTGTCTTTCAGAAAACCTATCTTATGCCGATATAAAAAATTGTTTGTTCCAGAAAAAACTTAATAAACTTTGATAATTTAGTAAAAACGTCAAAAATGCCTTTTTTAACTTTCAACAGCTATTTTGCGAAAACTACCACTTCCATTGACACGAATTATATATTGCCATGTAGGTTATATGTGTGCCTTTCGAAATTTATGCACTTCAAAGAAATGGCGCGCACTGTTTTCGAGATTGCAGGTAATAAGTGCACTATTGCCCAAAAAACAGGTTTTTTGGGAATATCTCGGAAACCGTTCTTTGAAAAAAAAATAGTTAAAAAAAAAAATCAAAATAGTTTAAAAAACGCTTTTTGGTCGAGGACCATTTTTGGTGTAAACTAGTGTAATCGACATCTGCAAAGAACTGTTAAACATTCAGTTAAGGTTCGTATTTGGAGAATTTTCTCAGAAAAGTTATTTGATAATATATTTTGTTTACCGCTAATTTGAATGCTGTTTTGTCAAAAAAATAAAATTTATCAAATGTTATTAAAATGTTTGGAAGAACCTGCTAATGTAGGATTTTACAAGAGCACAACAATTCCAAGTATCGAAGCTAAGAGGTGTGAGAGTGGAAACAGAAAAAATGTTGCTGGCATCTTTTAAGGGGACAGATACCTGTAAACGGCCATATCTTCCCTAATTTTCATTAAAATTATTTAAAATGAAGAAGTCAATATATTTTTCTCAAAATTGGCATACAGTTTATTTATCCATTCAAATAATAAAAAATTATTTTTATTTTATTTTATTTTAATCATTTTAAATGGCGGATGTACACATGACCTTCTTCCAGGAAGGTCGCAGCGGGGCTACTCAATCGGCGGGCATTGTAACATCGTCGTCAGTGACCTGAATACAAAAAACCAAAAATTTTTTTGTTTATTAAAGTCACAATTTCTATATGAATTAAATAAAAATGGAAAAAAAATTCGCGTAATAAAATGCTTAAAAAAATGAGTTTTGGGAGCAAATTTTCCTACTAAAAAATAAATAATTTTTTCGAAAAATTTTCGAAAACTTGTAAATTCACATAGAAAGTAATATCATAAAAAAGATGTGTGGAAAATTTCAGAGAGATCGGTTAATAACTTTTCGAGTTATCGTGTACGCCAATTCGAAAAATATAGTTTTGAGAAAAACGCGTCTAAAGTTTAATACAGCCTAACTATGGTATACCTCTCCCAGCGCTCGAACGCAAAGAATAGAGTCGCCACGGTTGACGATCTATAGGTGCGACGATCAATAGGTGCGCTTCAACTTTTTTCCGATAGGGAGGGCGAACGACGCAATATTTTTTATTTTTCGCTTGTTATTTGTAATCTTCATTAGTATACATTTCATCATGGAACGCTACACACTTGAGCAACGATTGCAAATCGTGCAAATTTTTTATGAAAATAATCGTTCTGTTGCTGCTACTTTAAGAGCATTACGGCCATTTTACGGTCCATTCAACAAGCCGTCCCGTTTTGGGGTTATGTGAAGTCATTGGTCTACAGTAACAAGCCGGTGACGATTTGTGAGCTCAGAGCCAATATTGAACGCGAAATTGCTGGAATTTCGGCCGATTTATGCAAAAGAGTGGTCGAAAATTGGGTTCAACGATTGGACTTCGTAAAACGTGCACGCGGTGGTCATGCAAAAGAAATCGAGTTTCATACTTAAATGTATGTGTTCAAACTCGATAATAAAAAAAAAATTAGTTAAAAAAGTCAAACCGTTAGTGTTTTATTCAAAAAAGTTCAAAAGTTGAAGCGCTCTTACTGAAAAACCCTATATAAGAAATACTTAAATTTGCGTTCTAAAAATTTTTTGACTTATTCTTAAAGGATTATATTAACATTTTATGAAAAAAAATTTTCGAAATTTTACAGGCGTCTGTCCGCTTAACGGCATGCCGCGTGGGTACTATGTAGTTTGCCATGAGATACATACGAAATTTCACGCATATTTCACGGCAATGCAATTTGTACAGATTTTGAAGGCCATTTCACGTAAAAGGTGAAATTAGAAGCAGGCTTTACTGAAGAAATAATTTTCGCTTTACATAAATGAAAAGATATATTTATTTATTTATTTTAATAATCTGTAGTACAAATCCTCTTACAGACTAGACACAAATGTAAAGAAAAGCAAGCCAAATGTGGCAACTGTAATACTAATATAAATACAATATAAATAACTAAATTTAAGTTTTTTTAAAAATGAAATATTTAAAAGCCATTTATTTTTTATTTACTATATTATGTACTTATATGGTAGGCGAACTGCTCAAGCAATATTGATGAAATTTTTTTAAGTACAAAATATACAAATCTTGGGACTAATCCTGAAATCCCGAAATTTTCGGGATCGAAAAAATTAAACAAATTGGCATCCTTAGTGCATTTGTAAGTATACATATTTATGTTGGCAGGTGTGAAAGTCAAGGGTTTTCTACAATTTTTGCTGTGCGTCTTCATCATTTTGTCCTACAAATAGATGCCCTTAGAATAGTAAATTGTTTTTAAAATAAAATTTCATTGGCGAAAATTCACTTGTATGGTGGTCATTGCACTTCGCGTGTTGGCCGTTGTCTGAAAAAACTTTTTTTTCACATTAAAAATAATATTTAGTATCGAAACGGCGACTTTTGACGGCATGTCACCTATGAATCATACAAATTCGCATACAAATGGCAAATAAGTCGAATGTGTTCACTATTTTTAAAACAATATTCTTAATTGTTAATTAACTTAAAAAACTTCTTAAAAAACCTCTCAAAAAATTCTTAATAGACTTCTACGTCTATTCTATTTCTTTACGTTAGTTACAAGACCCTTAAATTTTTTACGAAAGTAACCCATCTTGGTTTTGTTATTAACTCTAGCCTTACTTGGGAGGTCCATGCAAATACTGTCATATCCAAGTGCATTCAATCTGAAATATCCCGAAATAGTCGACAGTCGATTGAATGCTCAATCTGCTCATTTTTTCTCCTTATGTCTGTAGACTAGCGAAATATGAGCATACCTCCAGCTAAAGATCTGAGTTACTTGGGTGTGAAATATCTGAATACTTCTTTTGTTTTTATCTGTATAAATACTTTATTTCTCCATTCCGATTTATTTTGTATAAGACATCTGGATGATTTTTTTTGGTAAATTCTATCCATATTTGGAACTTTGTTCCAGCTTCAATTCACAGCAACTTAAGTAGGAGCAACTTCAAGAATGTTCTGTATGAGTATTTTCATTAAGTCATATAAAGTGTGTTCCAATAAGAGGTGTTATGAAAAATGCTATTTTTAATATAAATGATCGAATGTTTACTTCATTATAAAGAGGGAGGTATGCCTTTAATAGTGGAAAATAACATCAGGCAAGTGACCACCACGACCACGCTTACAGGACAATATCGCTTTCATGAAATTTTCCATAACTGAATGGCAAAGTGGCTGCCCTATGTCCTCGATAGCCTCACGAATTCCATCTTTGAGGTCTTGAATCGACCTTGGGCTGTTGGCGTAGACCTTCTCTTTCACGTGGCCCCAAAGAAAAAAGTCACAAGGCGTCAAGTTATAAGATCTCGGTGGCCAATTGTGATCACCTCTTCGAGACATAACACGGCCGGAAACTTTTCCCGTAAAAGATCAATGGTTACGTTGTTTGTGTGGCAAGTAGCGCCGTCTTGTTGAAAATAAACGTTGTCCAGATCAATACAATCCAATTCCGGCCATAAAAAATCGTTAATCATCTCTCGATAGCGAGAGATAACACCTGTTATTGGAAAACAAGGTGGCGCAAAATTCATCACACTGCCGAAAGACTTATAATAAGACAAAATAATTGTTTTATTTAGTTAAAAAAGTATTGAACAAAAAATTGGATGACTAATTTTTTTTAATTTTTTATTTTATGTATATATAAAGGGTGGTTAAATTTCAAGGGCCGATGTTGAATGTGAACCACAACTAAACGTCAACGACACCGTTGGACTTCTTTATTTGGGGTTATTTGAAAGAAAAGGTGTACGTCGATAAGCCAGCAACAATTCAAGAGCTAAAGGATGAGATAATTCGGCACATTAACGGCATAGAACCTCAATTATGCCTCAGCGTCATCGAAAATTTGGACCATCGGATGGAAGTGTGCCGCCGAGGCCGATATGGCCGATATTTTGTTCCATACGTAATTGAGCCATACCAATATTATCATAATAAAGAGAAATGACAACAATTTCTTAAAAAAAATGTATTTTATTAAAAATCAACACCGGCCCTTGAAACTTAACCACCCTTTATAAATTTTATTTTATTTATTTTTTTGTTTTTGGGTTTTACTTTATTTTTTTCATGGATTTTACTATAATAATAATTTTTTAAATAAATTAATTAAATAAATGGAAGTTATTACCAATCCCTTAGATACTTTAGAAATAGAGAGTGGTTAGGTTAGGTAAGTCAGGTTGCTTGTTTAAGACAAGACCCTAAGGCCTATTGTAGGCTGGTAGTTGATCTGTTGAATCCAAGCAGACATTTTGTCCTTTTAAGATTCAGAGCGCTTTGGAGATCCTACAGTTAGTAGTCAGAGACCACTTCCCATTGGTTTCCGTGATTACGCTCAGGTAAATCGTAGTGTATAACTCTTTTAGAGGAATGCCTATGTCCTCTACCACTCGCTGAAGTTCAACCTCAGAGCCTTACTTTCCGCTCACTCACACTCAGCCGCTCTTTCATTTCCCTCCGCTCCAGAGTGGCCGGGGACCCAACCTATAAAGTTTGGTGTTGTGTTGTTGGATGAACTTTTCATAAGAAACAAAAGGCTCATAAACTTTGGACTACAGCTTTTCTTCTCAAAATTCGCTCAGCAGGATTTGAATTTTCGCGAGTAAAGGATGTGGTAGGTATTCTGTGACAAAATTGTTGTTGCGATCTTTCACAAGTTTCACCAAGGACATCCCAAAATCGCCGTTCTCAGCAGTTGGGCATTGCTCGGACCACTTTACAACGAATTATCCGCATTGATTTGCATTTATTCCCGTATAAGATTCAATTGACGCAAAGATTCTTGCCTTCGGACAAGCCTCGTCGATTGGAATGGGCCCAAAGAGTCATCGAAATGGCTGAAGATGACGAGCAATTTTGGAACAAAATCATCATGTTCGATGAGGCTCATTTCTTATTGAATGGGACGTTAAACAAGCAAAATTTCCGTATATACGCCTCTGAAAATCCTCACGAAATTCAAGAGGTACCTCTTTACAACGAAAAAGTCACTGTTTGGTGCGGCGTTAGTGCGAAAACGATTATTGGGCCGTTTTTCTTCGAAAATGAAGATGGTCAAGCTGTTACCGTCAATCAGGAGCGTTATCGCGATATGATAACCACTTTTGTGATGCCAATTTTTTTTTTTTTTGTTTTTTTATTGACAATTGTATTTATAGTTAACTACAATATAAAATACAAAAAAGCTTATATTATTCTTCGAAAGCGTGTGAGCCAGTGCTGGTTTCAACAAGACGGCGCTCCATCACACACAGCTCGCACCACAATCAATTTTTTGAAGAAATTTTTTCCTCGTCGTTTGATGTCGAAAAATGCCGATTTTGACTGGTCACCGCGTTCGCCCGATTTAACGCCATCTGACTTCTTCTTGTGGGGATATTTAAAATCAAAGGTTTATATTAATAAGCCAAAGGCCATAGAAGAGCTCAAGAACAACATTTGTGAGGAAATAGCCGCTATTCCAGCCGAAATGTTAGTTAAAACTATGGAAAATGTTGAAAACGGGCACAATACGACGTACAGGCTCAAGGCGGCCATTTCAGAGATATCATATTTAAAAAGTAATGCCAACAAATCAACTCGAACCAAATAAAATGATTATTATCGTCAACATCAAAAAAATTGTGTTTTTGGGTCCGTCTAATATGGGCAAGCCAGTATTAGCATACGAGGGTCGTTTGAAAAGTACGTGAAAAAATAAAAAAGATATTTAATTATTTGGGGCAAACCTTTTTGATTTTCAACATAGTCTCCTCTTAAGCTTATACACTTCGTCACGCGCTGTTCTAGTTTGTTGATTCCTTCCGAATAAAAGAATTTGTTCATGAAAAATAGCCATTCGTTTTTGCGCTCACTTCCTCGTTTAAATAAAATGTTTTTCTCGTCAACCATTTCTTCGAATTGGGAACAAATAGTAGTCCGAGGGACCCGAGGGAGCCAAGTCTTGTGAAAAGGGGAATGTGAAACGAGTTGGAAATTTCATGACCACAACTGGCGCGTTGCCGTGGTGGAAAAGGAAAATCACTCGACTTCCTCGGTTCAAACGAACGTCAAACGCAAAGAAGTAGGCCGATCTGGCTGAAACTCGGTGTGTATTCTTCCAAGAGACACTACTAGCTAAACATAATCTCGATACACGCCAATAGTACCATCTCTTTGGCTTTGCATGCACTTTTCAAACGACCCTCGTAATTGTTAATTTAATTGTATTTATATTATTTATTATTAGTTATTATTATTATAAATATTTTATTTACTTAATTATTACTGTAATGCCGCTAAAAATATTTCTGAATACATTTTATCCATCATCTATTGACATCTTCATTGTCAACGCATAAATAATTCCAGTCTCACGGTTGTCTCGCAGTCTTTGCAGCACAAAAGCTTCACACCTTCAAGCAATCCGTTTTGGACTTTTAGTTGTATTTACTTCCACTTTATTATTTATATTTGTATTTGTTTAAATTAATGATAGTTTATTCTTCCGTGACGTTTTGTGTATGTGCTGCGCAAACGCCACTTTAGTCAGACATATCTTGGTCAAGTGCATAATGACTTTTGAAGCGAACATAATTTATGAGCGAAGCGCACTTGGGAAAAATTTGAATTTACATTTTTACTTTTTATTTTTTTTTTGTTTTTTTAGTAATGAATTTCGGTTTTTTTTCTGTTTAATACAATGCTGTTTATATACAATTTTTTGCATGTGAGCTGTGAGCATGACGGATTTCTACATTTAGTATGTAAATTCAGAGATAAGAAATTATTGGCTGTAAGCTACAGCTGCTTTTATTGTTCGCAATATTTCGAAGGGAAAACTTTGGAATTCATAAATAGAAAGAAATTAGTTATTTTTATTTAAATAATATTTTACTTAAAAAATATTTTATTTAAAATATGTTTTTATTTATTTTATTTTATTTAAAAAAGAATTTATTAAAAAAAAAATTTATTTAAGAGAAATTTTATTAAAAAAAAATTATTTAAAAAATTTTAATTTTTATTTAAGAAAAATTTTATCTAAAAAAAATTATTTAAAAAATATTTAATATTTCATTTATATTAAAAAATTTTATTTTAGTTTATTTAAAATATATTTTAATTTATTGTAGTTAAAAAATATATTTTATTAAAAAAAATTTATTTAAAAAAAATTTTTAATTTATTTTATTTACAAAATTTTATTTGATTTTATTTTATTCAAAAAATATTTTTATTTAAAAAATTATGATAATTTGTGATATTGAAGACCACTGCGTCCCATTATTAGAATGCGCTAAATAATTTCAGATTCTCTGTTTAAGACGACTGGGAATCGAATCGCCTGTGACTTGCTAAGTAATTAGTAAAAAATCGTATATCAATTCTATGCAATTTCTGTTTAAAGCATCAAAAAAACTCGTTTGCGTGCATCTCTGTAGCCCTAATACTAATTTTACTGTTAGTCTATTCACTCACTAGTTAATTTATTCGACAAAAACCAGTTGAGTGCATAAAATATTTTTGGCCAAAATATTGCAAGCCCTCCGATAAGAACTAAAATATTTGGAATTTAATCTGGATCGAGGTTGGATACAAAATGTACAGGGTGAACGATATGAAGTGTTACCTATTCAAAACACCATAACTTTTTTGTGTGAAATTAGTTTTTATTGATTTGAAAGACAAAATTGTTCAAAAATAATTACAATTTTAACATACATACATTCACTTTAGCTCGATATGACCACCTTTTGCCTTGACTATAGCCTTCAAACGGTCAAAAAATGAGTTGCATGCTGCACGAATGTGATCTTGAGGTATTTTGGTCCATTCTCGTATAATCTATTTTTTCAGCGCATTCTATACTGGCATATTTCTTAGTCCACACCTTGCTCTCCAAAATGGACCAGATGGAATAATCCATCGAATTTGCGTCTGGCGAATTCGAAAGCCATTGTGTGGACGAAATGAAGTGTGGAACATGATTTTTTAACCATTCTTGGTTCACACGAGCTTTATGAGACGGTGCCGAGTCCTGTTGGAACGTCCATGGTATACGACCGAAATGTTTGGGTGTCTACGGCTCTAAAGCAGCTTCTAAACCATTTTCCCGATAATAAGTCGCATTCACTTTGACACCAGGCTCGACAAAAACTATTGGAGAGCATCCATCAGCGGTCACTGCGGCCCAAACCATTACTTGCGATGGGAAATTGCTTCGAGTGGCCATACGTAGGCTCAAATTCTCGTATGAGCGTTCGGTCAAGTAAACACGATCGTTTTGAGTGCTCAATTGGGAAATTTTTTTCATCTGAAAACACAATGTTAGGAAATTCGCCACGTTCGTGTACGCGCAACAACTCCTTTACTCTTTCGCACCGAACTTGTTTTTGCTGGGGCTTTTTGGAACTTGTAACCTTGAGCTCATTTTTCAATATGCGTCGAATGCTGTCTTGCGATATTTTCAGTTCTTTGGCCATTTTTCTGCCACTTCGACATAGATTTCGTTCAAGTCGAGCCTTCTCTTTCCGAACCATTTCTGGCGTTGTTGCGGTTTTTTTTGGTCCACCCCAAAGCGTTTTGCAATGCTATCAGTAACATTGTAACGTTTTATAGTGCGACACACAAACATTTTTTTTGCTTTGAAGTGACTGAGCTCAGGAACAATGGCTGGTTGTGATTTTCCAGCCAAATATAACGCAATCACACTATTACGTTTGAATTACAGAAAAAAAAAATTCAACAAAACTGAGACGCAAATGCTTTTGATGGCTTATAAACAATATATTGAACTGTCATTAGAACAATTTTGACGTTGATGTCATGAGCTGTTTTACAGGTACAAGCAGTGTAAAGTTAGTATCATATCGTTCACCCTGTATATACAGATGTCTTGTTGTTGACTTCTAGACAAAGTCAGAATTATAAACCTGTTCAGAGAAATTGGAATTCTGAACGACTGTGACTGGCTAATGACAGATTTTTATAGTTCTCACCAAGAGTTAAAACTCGTTCAAAGACCTTATTGCCACAGCCGAATATGCAGATGTTTAAACGCTAACTCGGATTACGTCACGGAAGGGACAACTTTCAACGCACAGTTCCAAAATGGAAGAGGGTATTGGAGCCGCAGTATTCTGTTCGAAATTGGGTTATCAACAGTCATACAAATTACCAGACTACTGCAGTGTGTTTCAAACTGAGATCTACTCAGCAACGTAAGCAGCAGACTTAACTATAAGGAACACTCCTTCAAACTTTCAAACAAACTTTTACATTGACAGCCCGCAACGCAATAGAAGCTGTAATGTCAAACTCACACTGTGTGCGACAATGCCGGAACAGGATGGATGAACTAGGAACTGAGAAACAAGCCACCACCATCTACTTTGTTCCAGGACACAAAGGAATTGTAGGGATCGAAAAAGTGAAATACTAGCCCTAATCTTCCAGTAGCTAGCCCGGCCGGTATACAACCACCTCTCCGCAAACAATTACTAGATATAAATATAGTAATGATTCAAGAAGTGAATTCAAGATGGGAAAGAACCGGCTCATGTAGGATCGCGAAAATCATGCTAGGCAAGCACAACGTCAGGTCTACAAACTATAATTTATCTCCTCACAGGAAAGAACGTAAACTTGTAGTGGGGATATTGAGTTTACTAACTAAGAGTTAAATGTAATATCTAGGGTAGAGCGTAATGATTCAGGTGCTATTAAGTGAATGCTTAAAATCACTGTTTATAAATACAGGGTGGGCCATGTAAAATTTGCTTTTTGAATCGACTATAAAAAAAAAACTAATCAATATTTTTTTGAACCTTTTTTTTAATTTTGAAGATTGAACATTGTCATTTATGAATAAAAAATAATATCGTTCAAATGACTGCCACGACTGGCTTTACAGTAGGCCATTCGATCAACCCAATTTTTAAGCACATTTTCGATTGTTTGGGTTCCAATTTCATGAATGGCAATTTCGATTTCGTATTTTAAAGCATCAATCGTCTCTGAATGGTTCGCATAGCATTTGCCGTTAACGGCTCCCTACAAAAAATAGTCCAACGGGCTTAAATCACAGCTCCGAGGCGGCCAATTGATATCGGAATTTCGGCTGATTATTATTATTATTATTTTCAAAAACGGTAGCCAAAAGTTCGGGTGTAATTTTGGCAGTATGACAAAAACTCGTTGAGAATGTCACGGTAACGCTCGCCATTTACTGTAACCGCGGCTCCTCGCTCATTTTCGAAAAAAAAAAAATGGCCCGATGATGCCGCCAGACCAAAAACCGCACCAAACAGTGACTCGTTGTGGATGCATTTGCTTCTCTACAGCAACGAGTGGATTTTCTGAGCCCCAAATCCGACAATTTTGCTTATTGACGTAGCCAAACTTTTTGGTTACCTTTTAGTAGGAATTATGTAAGCTGGTTGAATAGGGTCGACTCGCAGGTTCCTTCACAGATTACCCGACCAGTTATCTCACCGGTTACATCACTGGTTACCTCACAGGTTACCTCACTGGTTACTTCACCGTTTATAATCGCCTGCACTTGCGTCAGCATCGTATGGGACTATCTGCTGAGACAGAATGCCAACAATGTCTCTGCGAGAATGCGTTGTTTGAATACAATTTACGTGAATGTGCGGTCTTTGCTAGAAACAGATTAATATATTTAGGAGCTGATCGTATAACTATTGAGAATGTGGATGCCGAGCATCACTTAAACTTCATTTTAGAGTACAAATGTGGATATTTAGATATTTAGACAGATTCCTTTATACAGGGTCTGCCAAATAAGACCTACCAATGTTAAACACAAGTAACGTTTGCAATAATCATTTATCTTGTTTAATTGTTTTTATACATTTAATATATTTTATGGAAATTATGTATGAAATAATACATCAGACAAATGTCCACCATTTTTCTCGATAAAAAGATTGGCTATTTTTAACGCGTTTCCCATTACACTACATAATGTTTCTGGTTGAAGGCTCAGTATTTCGTCTCGAATATTTTGCTTCAGCTGTCTAATAGTCTCTGGTTTATTAATATACACTTTTTCTTTTAAATATCCCCATAAAAATAAGTCGGGCGCAGTCAAATCTGGCGAACGAGGTGGCCAAGAGAAATCTGAATTTTTGGAAATCAGACGTTCGCCAAAAATTGCACGCAGCAGGTCCATAGTTTGCCTGGTAGTATGCGCAGTTGCTCCATCTTGTTGAAACCACAAATTAGGATACTGCTCCGCCACTGGCCGCAAACAGTTTTCAATCAATGTTCTGTAAGAAGCTCCTGAAATCGATTCAGGCGTTTCATCCTCATTTTCGAAGAAATATGGACCGATAACTCTAGTGGCTATAACACCGCACCAAACAGTACATTTAGATGGGTGCAACTGATGTTGGTGTGTTGCCCTAGGATTTTCAGAGCCGGGTATTTAAAGTTAGTTGTGCACTCGCTATGTGGAGAAAACGCGCAGCACCGTCAAGGAAAAAAATTATAAAAAATCAACAAGAATGTTGACCAAGTTGGAACTTGCACTTTTTTATACTAAAATTAAATAGGCTATAAAACTGTGTACTCACAAATTTTCTGGAAATTCTTAATAAAAAATGTTGATTAAAATTTGAAACTTGGATTCAAATGGTTTATCTCATGGAATCCAACATAGTTTTACCGGACTATGAATAAGTTCGTGCGGTTTTACAACAGATGGCGTAACTTGATTATTATTCCATCGATCCACATTTCCAAACATTCATTGGAGAGCTACTGTCGTAAGGCACAAACGTCAGTATAAGTTTTTTATTTGAAGCGTAAACAACAATATTTTTACCACACTTGAAAATGTCGAATTTCGTGCCAAATAATGTGTTTTTGCGGGGAATTCTTTAATATGAAGAAAAAAGCAGCCGAAAGTCATCGTATCTTGGTGGAAGTTTATGGTGAGCATGCTCTAGCTGAGCGAACGTGCCAGAAGTGGTTTGCACGCTCGGAAGGAATTGCTCGATCAAGATCCGGCTCAAACGCAAGAAGAGGTTGCAAAAACTTTGGGAGTTGATCAATCAACCATTTCCAAACGTTTAAAAGCCATGGGAATGATCCGAAATTCAAATTTCGAAAAAAAACCGCACGAACTTATTCATAGACCTATTAAAAGAAATAATTATAATTAACTTGTAAAAAACATATAGCCAAAACTTATTTTACAAAAACGTAGTTTTACAGCTTAAAACTGTAGGTCCCTCCATTTGCGGAACAACATCAAGACGCACACCAGCCAAATACCCAACAGAAGTGTACGCGCCAATTATTTATTAATTTATTTTTATTAAATTTACAATTTTTATCAGGAATTCATTACTTCGTTTATGTTATCTTTATTTAATCTTCGTGTTTGTTCTGCGCGCAGGCTCAAAGGCTGGGCATATATGAGAGCGCACTTGCTATAGAGTGTTAAAATAATGCTCATCATACTCAAATCACAATTTTTTTTTTCAAATATTTTTTTTTATAAATTTTGGGAGTTAAAATTTTTACACTCTACATTACATAAATAGCTCACCATTATTTTTTCCTCAATTCCACACAAACCCCTTTCAGTCAGTTAGACAGTTCTGATTATTCGAAGGGCTCACAGTTTGTAATAAAATATTGAACACTTGAAATTTCGTGTTATCGAGGTTCTACTCTATTTGATTACATCATAATTATCTAACTGTGCATTTTAAATTTGTTTTAGTTGTATTCACACTCATACATGTTTCGTGTTCTTTTTTGTTTCTATTGTAAAAAAAAAGTCTATAAATTTTAGTTTTTCAACAATTTGCGCGTCCACCATAAATGAAATGCTGCTGATGCAAAGTATTGTATTAACATCAAATACAAAAGGCTTGTATGTATGTATGTTTTGCATAAGCAGGCGCGTACTTTAATTGTTTATTGTTCACAAAGTGCGGAAAGCTTGATTGAGATCAGCGTCGACTGATTAGTCAAACAACCCAACAATGGCGCATCAGCAGGGGAACATCACCGGAAAAGGAGAAACAAATATTACTAGAGAGACATGTGCACATACCTACTCGTATGCTAATAACAGAGATGAGCACTCGAATAGGTTTTTAAATTCCGAAACAATGCCGCTAAGCCACAACAAAAAATAAACGTTAAATTTCTAAACTTATTAGAGTTATAAAGGGTAACTAATGTCGGAGTTTAAAATGTAGTGTATAATGTATGTGTGTACGTAAGTATCCATATTAGGGTATGTATGTGCGAGTATGCATGCCATTAGAAGCTGGGGTTATTCCATTGGTATTATTCAACTCGGTATATTTTAAGACATTTTTTTTTTTAATTGAAAGGCATTTTGCTTTACATAAAATGCGTTAGAGAAGGACTTTAAATGTCGTTGATTCTCTTTGATCTCCTCTATCGACTGAAATCTCCTTCCACGAAGTGGTAACTTTGAATTGGGAAACAAAAAGAAGTCGCATGGGGTCATATCAGGCGAATACGGCGCTTGCACGATGGTATTTACTTGGTGTTTGGTCAAATAATCCAGCACATTTTGGGCTCTGTGCGATGATGCGTTATCTTCTTGCAAAATCCAAGAATTGTTTGTCCACATTTTCGACCGTTTGCGACGTATAGCATCTCTAAAACGCTTCAAAACGGATAAATAATATTCTTTATTGACTGCTTTGCCCCCATGGAAGGTACTAATTGGTGCAGTACGCCTTGCTGATCGAAGAAAATAGTGAATTAAACATTCCCGATACTTTTTGATCATAGGGTAAAAACTATATAAATAACAAAAAATATAAAAAAAAAACAAAAAACAAATTGCATATATATCCAATATATAATAAAACAACAACCAAAAATTGTATGCATAAAAAAATGTATAAACAGAAATGGAAGGTAGGTAGGTAACATGGCAAGAGTACCCCAGGCACACTTCAAGTAGCATTTCCATGCTGTTTTGATACCATAATGTGGACCACTACCTGGGAAGAGAAAAATTTTGGGTAGGGAAAGCCTTCTACAGCCAACCAATGCTGTTGATGTAGTGAAGGAGAGAAAAGGGATATAGGCTAGAGAATTTCTTCAAGTCATGCCCAAAGGGCACGCTAAGGATTCTCAAGCGCCTAGCCGCCAAAGCCGGACATTTGCAGAGAAAGTGTGCAACAGTCTCTTTCTTTGCACGATCCCCACAGCTTCTGCAATAGGGGTTGTACGGAATTCCAAGCTTCTCGGCATGAGTACCGATCAATCAGTTACCAGTGAAAACTGCACTGAGTTTGAAAATTGAATGGCGGGGGGTTCCCATCACCTTAAGCGTTCTGTTTATATCGTATTGAGGCCATAGTGTTTTCGAAATAGCACACGATGAGACAGACTTCCATCTGTCTTGCGCTTTTTTTAGAAAGAAATTGTTTAGTTTCCCATTAACGACGGCCAAGGGGACACCGATGTCTGAGCGGTGAACAGCTGAAACCGGCTCTGTCGATCCCTTCCTGGCAAGCTCGTCGGCAATTCTATTTCCCTCTATATTCCTGTGCACAAGAACCCAGATAAGGGAAATGTTTCCTGCACGTTCCGACGTATGAGTTCCTCCTTGCAGGAATTCACCAGAAGAGAACAGCAATACGGCGACGACAGGGCTTTGATCGCAGCTTGACTATCGGAAAAAATATTAATATCTCCCTTCCAGCAGCGATCCTGAAGCATTTCGCATGCTTGCAGGATCGCGAAGACCTCTGCTTGAAAAACGATGCTCGTTTCCGGCAGTTTAAAGGAGACCGATATGCTGGCTGATTTAGAGAAAATCCCCGCTCCCACTCCAGATTCCATCTTAGATCCGTCAGGGAAAACATAGGTACCTATATCCGTGGCGACTCTGCCCTCTTTCCAATCTTGCCTGCTTGGAAAGATAGCCCTAACACAACCCTCAAAACCCAGTTTGCGGATGGAGAGATCAGTGCGAAGAACAGAGAAGGAAGGGGAGATCTGCTTCAAGATGCTACTATGTACTACAGGAAGTTGTCTCCAAAGTTCAATCCCCTTCGACCTAATAGCGCTCTGAGCAGCAATGGATTTAACTTGCAGATCCACAGAAAGTAAGTGCAGAATAACGTTGAGCAGCAGGAATAGAGACAAAAAAAAATAAAAATATTTTGGAAAAATCTTAAGATTTACATGAACGAGTCCGTTTTGAAAATACCTTAAAAATCATGCTTTTATTATAAATAATTTTTTTTTAATTTTTTCTAAGAAAACAGTTTTTCCAAGAAATCACCTCAGATAATATACAAGTTTATTCCTAAAATGTTTGTATAAAAATTTTTAAACATTTTATCAACGGAATCGATTTAAACGAATTTCACGTGAATCGTAATATTTTGGCGGGCGTCTTGAAATATAATAACTAGATTTCATAATTCCGATGAAAAACAGTACCGATTTATTTTTGACTTCGTTAGGAAAGCGATGCACCCTAATGTGCGTACATAAATACATACCATATATGTATATGAAATTGAGTATTTCAATCGCACATTTGTTTGATACAAATTTTACGAGTTTTGGATTAGGGAAGCAGTTAAGGTATTTTATAATTATTTTTATAATATCACTGAATAAAAAATTTAAGTTTTTTAAGTATTTTGGTTCATCACTTATGATTCTATGGACTACCAACCTTGACGGTTTTAATTGGTTGTGGTAAACTTTTTTTTATTCGACATATTCACATTTTAGGCTTATACACTTCGTTCGACGCTGTTCTAGTTTATTGAGCCCTTCTGAATAATAGGATTTGTCCAAGTCTGAAAAATAGCCATTCATTTCTGCAATCACTTCGGCCAGCCATTTCTTAAAATTGGGGAACAAAATCAAGACGCGCACCACTAATTGCAGGGAGAACTCGATCAAGCATCTAACGTATATAATATCTATATATGTATATAATATAATATATATGGACGTGGGTCCGTGGAAAAGTCCATGCAAGTTAACATTTGGGTTTGATTTGATTAAAGAACTTTCTCACAAAAAAATGTACTTGGATATGGTATAAAAAGTTGTTTAGTTCATTTTTACTTCAAAGAGCACAGAATTTAGCAGTGAAGAGAACGACGTACGATTCATTCGAAATTATTTATAATTTTTTTTTTGTTTTTTTTTTTTATTGCGCCCGCCAATTCAGAGAAACCAAAAAAAAAAAAAGGAAACCAGCTACAAATTTATAGTCTAGCAGTTCGGTCACACTATAACTAACTGACGCTCAAAGGCAAAAGTATTGTATCTACGGAAACATTGAGAGGTTCTTTAAAAAGTCCGTGAAAAATCAGCTCCTCTGGAACTCGAGGAACAACTGTATATGTTTTTCAAGTGTTATTCAAGAAATTTATTTCACTGGTGGTTCCAAGCTCTATTGCTAGCAATTCGTTTTTGCTTGTGGCTTTATACAGATCCCTTTCACTAAATCTTGATGAACCTGCATCAGCTGTATCAGGCGCGCAAGTTTTTTTTTTATTGATTCCCGCTTTAGTTCTGTAATACACAAATTCATTTAATTAATCTTCATAATTTTTTTACGATTTTAAACACAAATCGCCTAGTTCTCGCATTATTTTACTACTTCCTTTGCGCATTAACTTTCAACAAAAAAGAAATTCGGTGTGATTGTTTATAGAGTTCGACATTAGAGAGGCCAAAAGCAAACTGTTGATAAGTCTATTTTTGGCAATTGAACTTTGACAAGACTTTGCAAGAATTTTTGCTTGAGAGCAAAGAAATTTTGGTTTTAATTTTTTCAATCAAATTCGTCATCATCATCATCAAGCCATTACAGTCTTGTGCAGGCCGTTGCTTCCACTCTTCCAATCTAATTATTCTAAAGAAAATCAATTATTCGAACTATTGCAACTGTGAATTAGCCAGTTCATACAGATAAAATATAAAAATCATCATACAGATAAAATATGAACAGGTAAAGCGTCAAAGTTGTGCGTAATTAACTGTAAGCTTTTTCGTCAATTTACCATTTTCATCACTTTTACTACTTTTGCCGCTTTTTATGAATACCTGCATCGTTTAACTGAGGAGGTTGTTCAAAAATTCTTGTCCTCCCTCAAGCCTTCTCATATACCTACTTACATATAGGTATACATAAATTTTGCTTTGCCATTTTTTGGTACACATTTCTTTTTTATTAGTTTTTAAACATCCATTAATTATAGCATTCGCTTGTTGACAGGCAATTTTTGTGTGGGTTCAAGTGCCACTGAACCATTGACAAACTCAGCGAAATTCAATATGGCTTGTTGGCGGCTTTTGGTATAATGGAGTGGAATTTCAAGGTAGAAACAAAAAAATTCTGTTCGTAAAAATTAAAAAGAAAAAAATTCTAAAATATTTAATCACGACATGCATAAAATTATAATAAATTAAAAAAAACAAAAAAAAATTAATATATAATAAAAAAAAGATTTTTTTTTTGTTTTTTTAATAAAATAATATATAATATATATATAATATAATAATAAAAAAATTTAAATAATACAAAAAAAAACAACAAAACTAAAAAACAAACAAAAAAAACAATCTTTTTTTTATTAAAAAAAATTTAAAACAGTCAGTTTTTTTGTTGTTATTGTATTATTTATTTATTTTTTTTTATTAAAAAACAAAACAAACAAAAAATAATTTTTTTTTATTAAAAATATTGTTTTTTTTTATAAAAAAAATTGGCCCAAAGCTCAGACACATTACTATTAGTGTCAGTCGAAATGTTTTCTGGTGACAAAAATCTTTACTCACTGGCTAAGAAATTGTATAGGCTGCAGCTGTTTTGATAACCATTCGTATGAAACAAAATTTTTTTATTTAAAAAGTATGTATTTTGATATTTGACGTAATATACATATTTATATTGCATTATTTATCGAGTAAACTAAACGAATATCAGTTGCTAATGAAATTCCCGCTCAATGCAACGCTGAAACTCAAGTAATTGCTAAACAACTACATATATGTACATACATATGTATGTGTATACAAACTACATATATGTACCTTACATATATATGCACATTTGTGTATTAACTTTAATGCCGTTTCATTTACTTAATAGTTTATTTAAATTCAGCAGCGTGCATTTGACGTGCGGTCAAGCGTTTCGTTTGCATTCGATAGTCGGCACTTGAGCCGCTTCTGGCGATTGCCGCATCAAATATTAAATCATTTTCACATTTATATTTAGACAAAAATTAGCAATGCTTGTGAGGTGCTCTAAAAACGAGAGCAATAAAATAAAATAAAAAACAGAAATTAAATATATTAAAATAATCAAAAATTCACTCAGCCAAATATCGAGTAATAAATCAGCAAGCGAGCAAACGCTGATAATTATAATTGGCAAATAAATGCAAATGGCACACACACACACACACCAACGACATCATCATCAATGATAATTTATAAATATTACGAGTTCGCACTCTACTCGTGTAGAGCGGAAAAAATTTGGAGGTTAGAGTTCAGCGTGGTTAATAAATTTCTACGATGATGTCAGTTTGCTTTGATGCTAAATTCTGCGTATTATTACGCAATTAGCAGGAATATTTAAAGCTCTCCGTTGATTGCATCTGAGATTTACCCCTCAATTTTATGCGCTTGACAGTTTTGCTCTCACTTATTTGGGATTGCCACGAAATGGGATGAAATTGTGCATAGCGGGAATTTTCGAAGCACTATGGTATTACTCCGGGCGCCAGAGGTCGATTTTGGACTGCGTTTTTATACCGTTAAATTCTTGACGTGATTTAGCTTTCATGAATAACGAAAGTGAACGTCAGCTGGCGCACCCGCGGTGAGTGTGATTGTGGAAGAGTACGAAACGTGTCGAAAAAAAATGTCTACCAACTCATTTTATACCGGCTGAAATTTTTTTCATGTATTGTTGACATTTAGTAGAATAAAAAAAACGTAGTCAGCTGCGCCGTAGAGGGGGGAAAATACGTCAGCTGAACGCAATGATACATTCTTGCTCCGGCTGACGGTCTTCCCACCGCTATAAACGCAGCTAACCATCATTATTATATTTTCATATGTGTCCAAAATTATGTAAAAAAATTTCAATCGGTATAAGTAGTTTTACTTTTTAACTTATTTTAGAAGTTCGCCTGTTCAGCTGACGTATTTTTCCGTCTCTACGGCGCAGCTGACTATTTTTTTTTTATTCTACTAAATGTCAACAATACACAAGAAAAAATTTCAGCCGGTATTAAATGAGTTGTTAAAAATTTTTTTTCGACACGTTTCGCAGCATCCCACGCATGTACCCACCGCTACTGGACCAGGCGACGGTTGGTTTCGTCATCCATTGGATGGCGTCTGCCTTTAGTATTGAAATCAGTCGGCACTATATTTAATATTGCCCGTTGTACTTCAGAGTAGTGAAAGAGAGACGATTGGTGAGAGTACAGAATGGTATCTGAGGTTACCGTAGACCTTTCAGCTTATAAAATACTTTCGTACCTTAAAGAAATGCGCCGCCTACAAATACAGGTAGGTTTTTTTTTTTTGGAAGCATACAAAATAGGAAATACATTTTTAAATGTAAGTGGACGGTTTATACGATTGCTGGTAGGATATTTTATATTTTACTATCTAACACCAGTACTTTCGTACTTAACACAGAACTTTCTTACTAACTATACCAAAATTGCACAGTTTTCTGCTGCATGAGAACTATCGAAATCGATAACTTTGTCTTGCTGAGAAGGGCAAGCTGTGTTGACAATTCTGTTTAGTAAGGTTTTCATCATGAATTGTTTGACGCCAGAACAACGCTTCCAAATTGTGGAACTTTGCTTTGAGAAAATGACTTCGCGTATAAAGCATCATGTCGGCATAATTGACCCTTATTTTTTTACGGTGAATGGCGAGCTCTATTGAGTCATCTTGACTGATTTTTGGTTTCAAAAAATTAATCAGCTAAACCTCGAAGACATTTGGTTCTAAAAAGATGAAGACGGCGCAACTTGCCAAATAGGCCGCTTAACAATCGATTTATTGCAATATTCAAGTCACCATTGAGGCCGTACGGCCAGATTTATTGGAAAAAATAGTCAAAAATTGGACTAAGCGAATGGAGCATGTAACTCACAGCCGCGGCGGACTCATGTCGGATATTATATTCAAAACATAAATGCCATGAAATTAGCTCCCAGATTATAAAAAAAAGAATTATTCCAACAATATTTCTGGTTTGTATTATAATTTTAAGTTCTCATGTTCTTAAAAAACACCCGTTATCTAATAGTTACTTTAAAAGTAATTTAACAGAACCCTGCTCAATATCCCTCCAGAAATAAAGTTTTATACAGGGTTTGATTGAAAAGGAATGAGCCTTCCCGCGGAGCGTCTGCCAAGCGATCAACCGAATCGGCTGGTGGGGGAAAATGATCGTTGGACCTTCCCCTGGCAACAGCGGTGCAGTCAACATCGTTCCGCGCGTGAAATCTGTTTTAAAAGTGTGTTAGGATTTTGCAGTGGCGAAAATGTAGCAATCGTTGGAGCAACGTTACTCGATCAAATTTTGCGTAAAGCTAAACAAAACGAGTACCGAAACCATTGGGCTACTCAAGGAGGCTTACGGGAACCAATCTCTGGTTTAATAAAACCGCTTAAAAAAGTAAGGCTCATTACTTTTCAATCAAACCCTGTAAGAGCTCGGCTGATGGGTGCATTGATGGCATAATTTGATTTGGCTCTGAAAAAGTAGAATAAGTCAAGGTGACGCAAGTTCTTAGTAGGAACGCCGAAGTGAAAAGCTCTAAACTTTTTTTCGCTTAATTCGAAAACGTTTTTTTTTTTGTTCTTTATATCGATAACGAAATTATTATAATTATCTCTATGCAAATCGTTCCAAACAGTTTTCTAACTTTTCTTCAACTCCTGTGCAATGGAATTAGCTCAGGCTCCGGCTCGACTCTATGACTTCTATGATTTTATCAACATTTTTGTTGATTGGGTTAACAGAGTTTCAATGCCTTAGCTTCGACGTCTATATTACCAGAAAAGATTCACCAGAAGCATCATTTTGCATTCGGTCTATAAACAGCATACATTTTCTTGGCCGCCTGCTTCCGCTTTTCATCTTGATCGTAGCGGTACTGAAGAATGTATCGAATTTTCTCTTTATCATCTGCATTTTGGAATGCCTTAACACAAAACAGACTTCAGAAAGCACAAACCTCTCAAATAAATTTTTTGAAGTTTAATTTCTCCTTTGAAGCTCTCTATAGTAAGACCCTGTTTGGCTCACTAAAGAAACGGCGGAAAATTCACAAAACTTGTTATTTCATCTAATACTTGAATGTAGTCGGTGTGCTTGAGAGATGCTATCCTGCTTCGTGGTGAAAGAAAAGGTGAAACATTTTTAAACGGCGGGGAGTTGCCTAACTGAAATTTATATGAAACTTTTGCAATATCTTGTGGGGTGATCATCTGAGCTTTCCAATAAAATACAATTTACTCTATTCTATTCTTAAGCCGGTTAGATTTTAAGAGTGATTTATCCTGCATGAATTGCAATATGTGCACATTAGGGTGGATCACTTTCGTATAAAAAAATGGGTACTATGTACTATTATATTTATTTCAAGTCTACCACCAAATTGTGTCTAAAAAATGTAAAGATTTATGTGAGCTGAGTCGATTTGCATGCACTAGAGAAATTTGCATTATTTTTATTCCGTTGATACAATTTTTATATATTTTTATGGAGACATTTGGAGAATCAACTTTTTTAAGCTGATTCAAACTTCAACTTTTTTATGCTGATTGTTATTATAAATTGAGTTTTTGGAAACAATTTTTATAGAAACTGATTCTCAGATCGGTAAAATTCGCGTAAATTTTAATATTTTCCAAAATATATTTGGCCAAAAGTCTTAAAACATATAAATAAATTAAAATAACGGTGTGACACTCTAATGTAGATATTTCCTTAAAAAAAGGACAACTTTTAATGTGAGTAATACTTAAACAGCCCGTCCTAACGTATGGCGCAGAAGCGTGGACGATGACAACATCCGATAAAGCGACGCTTGGAGTGTTTGAGAGAAAGATTCTGCGTAAGATTTTTGGACCTTTTCACGTTGGCAGCGGCGAATATCGCACGCGATGGAACGATGAGCTGTATGAGCTTTACGACGACATAGACATAGCGCAGCGAATAAAGATCCAGCGGCTACGCTGGCTGGGTCATGTTGTCTGAATGGATACAAACGCTCCGGCTCTGAAAGTATTCGATGCGGTACCACCTGGTGGTAGCAGAGGAAGAGGAAGGCCTTCTCTGCGTTGGAAAGATCAGGTGGAGAAGGACTTGGCTTCACTTGGGGTGTCCAACTTGCGCCGATTAGCACGACAAAGAAACGACTGGCGCGCTTTGTTAAACTCGGCCTAAATCGCGTAAGCGGTTATAGCGCCAATTAAGAAGAAGAAGAATACTTAAACAGATATGATAAATATTCTGCTTTATTTCCAATTATTCTATTTGGTATGAAATTTAAATAAAATAATTAAAATATTTTTCTATTAAATTTTTAATGCTGTCTATTCTAAAACACAACAAAAAACACTTAAAAGTGTTTCCGTTGAAGCTTCTGCGGAAAGTTATCAGAAACGTACAATATTTTTGTGTAATAAATCAACTGTATTTTAATGAGCACCTGAAATGCCATTTGTGGACGCAAACACTCTAACGAGTTGCTTTTTTGAGAGCATTGCATAACTAATTGGTATTAAAAAGTTAAACAAACCAAAAATTTGCATGAATCAAACACAAAAACATGTGATTAAAAAAAATTAAAAAAAACAGTAAAAAACGAAACATTTAAATGAAAAAATATAATAATTTTTGAAAGTAAATACCGCTAAAAGAAATAACGCATACAAAACTGAAATTCTTTTGAGAATAAAAAACTGGATTGACCAGAGTGAGCACAGGGTACGCAATCAGTTAACAGCAAGCACTCTCTCCTTGAATATGGAAGCTATCGTTAGAAAGAGAGCGAGCATTTTTCGCTAACAGACAGCTATGGGCTACCTATGGGTGGACTAAGCTCATGGTGATCTCAATACTTGATTAGGAAAAAGTTTTTTGTTGGGTACCAAATCTCATTTAACATATTGTTTGGCTTGTAGTTGAAACTTAACTGTTCGAAACTCATAAGTATGATTGGCATGCCTATGTATAGGATATATGGACATGCTTAGAGAACAAGAATGGCAATGCTTAGAGAAGTATGAGTAGTCTGTGTAAATAGCCAGCATAGCAGTATACCGTAGGGGAAAGCGATATTGACTGGCGAGCTCTCTTAAAGCTCTCCGACTGTGCCCAATGCCGCTGATCGAGGCCCAATCGACATTTCTTTTGAAAAAAATTCCACTACTTGAGACTGAATTTATTATTTTTTATCACATTTATTTGTGTTTAATTCATGCAAATTTTTGGTTGGTTTAACTTAGCTCAATTTCTTTTTAATACCAATTAGTTATGCAATGCTGAGATCAAAATATTTACATATAAAAGTGGTGTTTATTTGATAGATTTGATATCTATTGGTAAAATATTCTGGTTATATAAGAAATATTTTTAGCCTGGAAAGAATCATCAAAAATTGGACAGACCGTTTAACGTAGCGGATATTTGAATGTTGTGCTATTGCATGCATAATGGCATGAATGCAGCTTCAAAAAAGCCGGAATCAATTTGATATCTCATACGATTTTTATTTGCTTTAAATTTCTTTACCTTCATTCTTATGTGGTCACTCAACTTTTCTCAACACGTCGGCAAAAGTTAATCCATTTTCAAAACTGTATTTAATCATTTCCATTTACACATTTGGCCTACAAATTGTCAGTCTTTGTTTATAGATTTTGACATTTTAGAGGCCAAAAGCAAAAGCAAAATATGTTGCTTTTGTGTTTTTGTTTTTTCCTCCACTGCCACTAATTCTTCATTGTGCCTTGGCTATTAGTTAGGCTGTGCGTAGCTATGTACGTACCCAAACGCTACTGCGCACACTTGTACGGGTTTGTATGTGTGTAAATATTTCTACCTACACAAGCATTTAGCCAGCAACGCAGATAACATCCCTCATTTTTGCATTTGTTTATATTCTTTTGTTTAACAATAATATTTACCTTTGCCTTCTTCGCCTAGCAGTTTTCGCCTTTGACTTCTCATCCACTTTATGTGGTTTTCAGTTGAAATGTTGGTTTGTTGGTTGTGTTAAGTTAAGACTATACTTCACAGGATCATTTCTGTAGTCAGTCTTCATTTACTTTCAATGCAAAGTGAAAAATTTCTCACCCGCGATGAGGAGATATATCGTTTTATCTGGTAGCGTGAGGTTTATGAACATTATTTCTAATTTTGTCCTATGGCATATTTGAGATTTTGTTTCTTCGATGATCGCTCGGTTCAAACGGATAAAACGACTTCTGAGTGGTGTTTTTTAATTAAATAAATTCTAAGGTATAAATAAACGAGAAAATTATATTATAAAATGTAGTAGAGTAATTGGTTAAAATTAGCCCGATTTTATGGAAGATGTGTGAAGCACAATTGCCACACATTTTCAATTGGTGAACAAAATTGGTAACTTTCTTTCTTTAGTCAGTAACTTTAAAATCATAGTTGCCAATTTGGTGGTTTTAAGATATAGATTTAGTCATTTTTGAAAATAAAACGCCAAAAAATGGTTTCGGTCCCTTGAGCATGGCGCATGATCCTTTTTGAGTCATGAGCACGGTGTACAGAATGCACAGAGGATGTGGTCAACAGCAGACCGTTAATCGGCTCTCAGCGATTTTCAAGGGATCAGCTGATTGGTTGACGTAGTCGGGGTAACGATAGCATTTTGAGGCCGAGATTTGTGTAGGTGATATACGAAAGAAGCACAACGCAGTCGTTACCCATTTTACAGCAGACCGTTAATCGGCTCTCAGCGATTTTGAAGGGATCAGCTGATTGGTTAACGTAGTCGGGGTAACGATAGCATTTTGAGACCGAGATTTGTGTAGGTGATATACGAAAGAAGCACAACGCAGTCGTTACCCATTTTACAGCAGACCGTTAATCGGCTCTCAGCGATTTTGAAGGGATCAGCTGATTGGTTAACGTAGTCGGGGTAACGATAGCATTTTGAGACCGAGATTTATGTAGGTGATATACGAAAGAAGCAACGCAGTCGTTACCCATTTTACAGCAGACCGTTAATCGGCTCTCAGGGATTTTGAAGGGATCAGCTGATTGGTTGACGTAGTCGGAGTAACGATAGCATTTTGAGACCGAGATTTGTGTAGGTGATATAAGAAAAAATCAACTTAATTGCCGTTTGAGCAACGGCTGATTGGACGAGTGTGTGAAATGAGAGCGTAGGTTCTGTTACTACTCGCTGACGTAGGAGCCGGAGTTACTCTCACAATTTTACTTTGGATGGCTAAACCTGGTAATCTTTTTTAGCCTTGGAGCCATTATGCTACTACTAATGCCTCTGAAACCGAAAAATTCAATTCGTTAATTAATAATGACCAATTACTTTTTATGAGGTAAAGCAAATATTTTCTACAAGTTTCGATTGTGTAGCTAAAAATTGAACGCTTGTCACCGCCATGCACTGAAATTAGCATTTCAAAAATCGATTAGAAATCCAGCTTACACGAAATTTTTGCACTCAATGCGAAATAGCAACAATAATAACAGCAATAACTCGCCGAATCGGCATTCAAATCAATTTTAGCGACAAAAGTCACGTTGACGAAAATTGTGTAGCACACCTTCACACATGCATACATACATACATATTAGGGTGGTCCAAAAATGCATGGGAAAAAATTTATATTAAAATTTTTATGCTGCCGCCCCCCATAATGGTAAAGAATGAAAAATAAAAAGACCCGTATTTTTTTTTTTTTAATCAGACCATATTTAATGGTGCCGCCGGGGCTTTGAAATATCCCATGTATTTTGCATGGGAAAAAAATACTTTTTCGTAGATTTCATGTAAAAACCTGGAAAATGAATATATTTTAACCGGATACCTCAGTTTCTCTTCATAGTTGGTCACGGAATAACAACCAATTATGAAATAATTAATTTTTTTGTATTAACTATTTTTTATAGAACCCCAAAAAGCCCCCATAAAACGAAAATCTAAGAAAAAATCGAAAAACAATATTTTATATTACTTTTATGAAAATAGTTAATACAAAAAAAATTAATTATTTCATAATTGGTTGTTATTACCTGACCAATTATGAAGAGAAACTGAGTTATCCGGTTAAAATATATTCATTTTCCAGGTTTTTACATGAAATCTACGAAAAAGTATTTTTTTCCCATGCAAAATACATGGGATATTTCAAAGCCCCGGCGGCACCATTAAATATGGTCTGATTAAAAAAAAAAAAATACGGGTCTTTTTATTTTTCATTCTTTACCATTATGGGGGGCGGCAGCATACAAATTTTTTTTGGACCACCCTAATACATATGTACATAATATGATGGATAATACATGCACCGCTATGTACTTAAATGTTCACCTACCTGCATATTTACACTGAAACTTGAGGAATGTGTACAAAGTCAATAGACGCTCAAAAATAACCGGCACGCTACGCTTGCTGCCGAGCCAAAACAACTCGAAGCGTAGTGCAATGACAACAGGCAAACAAGCAAACGCGTTGTAGTTAATGATGATGGAGTATGTAGATACTTACATACGTACAAACACATACATGCACACATACGTTCTATACATACATATGGGTATTCTCGAAAAACGCTTTGGGTTAGATGACGTCACTTTAGTTGATAATCGTAGAGCGGTTGACTGGCTCCGCATTGTTCGGTTGGTTGGTTGGCGCGCGTGCAAAGCTACCGCCACGAAATGGAAGAATGTGAGAAAGGCATGAAATGAAACAATGGATTTAAATACATAATAAAAAAGCACACACTTAAGTAGGCACTCATGAAAATGTACGAACTGAGCAAATTGTACTTGAAAATACATTTCCTTTTGAGGAAAAAATATTTAATAATCAACAGAAAAAATTGACTAGCAGAAGAAATTTTTTTTTTCAATAAATGAATATGCACATGAGCCCTGTATACAGTGTTGTGCAAATAAATGTGTGTAGCACTACTTGCATTTTGCTATTCTCATATTTAAAACGTCGCTTATTTTTCAACCAGCCTCTTACAATACAGCTCAGCTTTATAATGCCGATAAACAATTTTTCGCTCTCAACAAAACTTAAAAAAAACAGGTTGTCTGTAAAGTCGGTTTACTGACGATAGTTTAACGTGACGTCATAAGAAAATACTGATGGAATGGTTGCATTTTTCAAAAGAAAATTTTAATTTTTTTTGTTTGATAGATATTTTGTATGGATATATAGAAGGAGGTAAATGGAATCACAATGGAATTACTCAACACATTTACACAAACGTGAAAAATGACGAAACATTTATCAAATTCATGAAAGATATCTTCAATTTCGATTGTGCATCTGACGTTAATAAGTCAACAACACTAAGAGGCAACATCATCGATTTGCCTTTTTCAAAACACTTTACACTCGAAACACTCCCTTTCATTTCCTACTTTTCCTATCATCGTCCTATTCCCAACAGAGAAATGCTTCATTACCATGCACACAGGAAGAAGGTATATGCAAATACAAAAATGTGAATTTATATACATATGCGCATATACATACATATACATACATATATATGCTTACTCAAGTAGGACAGAGCCAGATGTCGAACGTTGCCGAACGCGGGGGCCGATTGTTCCTCTTTGTCGTTCGTTCCGCGCTCTCGCTTGCAGTTCAAGCAAGGTAACGGCGCATGAGCAAGATAACGACGCATTTTTTGGTGCGTGCAGCCGGCTACATCGAATTATAAGACATTATCACGTCAAAAATGCCATTGCCAAGTTAAATATAAGGCGCTTTTGAGCCTGTTGTGTTCTATTCTCTTGACGAAAAATTAACATGTGAAAGCAATAACAAAGTTTTCGAGCAAGATTCATTGCTAGCGGTAGAACTCACTACTTTTAAAGCTGCCAACTCTCTTTTCTGTTATTAGACAAGTCGCATTAGAGTATGTAAAAGATATTACATACTAAACATAACAGATTTCCCCTCACTTGGCTCTTAGCTTAAAGGGGCATCATCTTCCTTCCTTTAACTGTCCGAAGAAATGGGAACGAAAAATATAAAAAAATGTGTACACCCTGTAAAGGAATTTATATGTACATATAAACCTCAGCTAAACTAACTAAGTCCAATATGAAAGAATGGGTTATCATCTTCTCAGTAACTGTACCACTCCTGTAAAAAGCATTTGGGGACTTTAGATGTGCTAAAGAAAAACTACAATCGGAAATCGTTGAAGCGTCGCTTGCTGAACTTTCGAATGAATTTAAAAATTATTTGGATAAAAAAAAAACATTGACCCAATCAAATATGCGCGAGGCGATGTTAAAACTGTTACAAATCGAGGATTCCGATACAATTCAGGAGTATTCGAGTCTGCTGCAGCGTAACGTTAAATTGCGAAAATATGGAGGCGAATATATTGTTAAGGTGAGAAATTGTAATATGTTTTATGATAATTCCGTACTTGATGTCGACGTTGATAAGATAAGATTTAGCTTAAGAATAGGGTCATGCGATATTCAGTTTTTAACTACTCTCAGTAGAAGTAGTAGTTGTTATTGTTCTATTATGTATTAGTTTTTGTATTCGGCTGGCGGAAATCGGATCGCATGCAGCAAGCCCTTTCAATAATAAACAAATGGTGCACGGAAAAAGGGCTCTCCATTAACCCATCCAAAACAACACTTGTACCGTTTACTAGGAGAAGGAACATAAATCTCAAATGTCCGACCCTTAATGGAACAACACTTCAACTCTCGACAGAAGCGAACTATCTTGGCGTCAGTCTTGACAAAACGCTTACATGGAATTCCCATATTGAGAGAGTTACTTCAAAAGCCACAAGGGTATTCTTTGCCTGTACAAGGCTTTTTGGTAAGACATGGGGTCTGAACCCTAGAATGACCTTCTGGACATTCACCACAGTTGTGAAACCCATAGTCACTTATGCATCCTTAGCATGGTGGCCCAAGGTCAAGCAAAGAAAGGCAGCAAACGAGTTAAACAAACTGCATCGCCTGATATGTGCATTGGGTGTGCTCCTGAACATACCACCGCTTCCAATTCTAATTGAAAGGGAAGCTCGCTCGAGTGCCTTAAGATTAAAAGGTATATCTGAACTTAAAAGTGGGGATATGAAAGGGCATTTAAAGATCTTGGAAGACTTCCTACATAGTCCCATTCTTCATGGGATGATATACTATCACCCAAACCAATACTCTTCAGGAACTTCCAAGTTATAATTAATGAACGAACAGACTGGAGAACTAACTCTATCACTTTCAAACCTGGCTCCCAGCTATGGTTTACTGATGGGTCCAAATTGGAAAATGGTAGAACAGGGGCAGGAATTAATGGGCCTAAATTCAAAAAATCGATTCCGATGGGATTCTACCCAACAATATTCCAGGCAGAAATACATGCCATTGAAATATGTATGAGAGAATGCCTTAGCAGGAAAATTAGAGGTACTCACATCTACATACTTTCAGATAGCCAAGCGGCTCTAAAAGCCCTTCTATCAACAACTATCACCTCTAAATTGGTAAATGATTACCTAAACCTTCTCAACATAGTAACACTATGCTGGATTCTGGGACATAAAGGACATGAGGGAAATGAAATGGCTGATGACCTTGCAAAACAAGGAGCAAATATGCAACTTACTGGTCCTGAGCCTTTCTGTGGACTCACAAAAGGCCACATTAATGAATTCCTTAGGAAATGGGAAGAAAGAAAACTTGCCGCACACTGGCTAAACTGTGTCGGTCAGCGTCAAGCCAAACTATTCCTAAGTCCCAACAAAGGAATATCTGACAAACTTCTCTCACTAAACAGAGTAGATCTGCGTCTTTTAACAGGATATCTTATAGGTCACTGCAGCCTGAGGTATCATCTAAATAATATTGGTCTATCTGAGACCAATGCCTGCCGCTTTTGCGAAATGGACATAGAAAGCTCAGAACATGTGCTTTGTGAATGTCCTGCGTTGGGCAGACAGAGACTTCATCACCTTGGTGGTATCGTAGTATCTCCATGCAATCTTTGGAACAACAAACCCAAAATTGTGTTAAAATTTTTAAAAAGCCTAAAACTCTAGGGTTACAAAATAGGCCTTTCACAATAGATCTGTTCTGGTCGCAGTGTGTAATGGCCTTCTAATAATAATAATAATATTGTTCTAGCAGCAGTAATAAATCTTACCATAAGGTTTCGTCGCCGAATTGGCTATTCGAAGTAAACCATTTGCCAATTATTGACACTGACAAATCATAGACAGTGATAGAACGGAATTTCTTATTTTACTCCTTTTCAAACGGTCTCCCGTGATTTATTGTTGTTATATGATATTAGTGTGCTTCTAAGTTCGTTGCGCTCTCTATAGCGGTTACTGTAGTAACAACATAAAATATGCCCCATAAGTTTTTGCCGAAGTCGCGGTGGAGAAAATACAAACGATGGCGACATCTGCGAACCGTTATACCGTTCTCAATGAGAGTTTGTTCGAGGCATGCAATATAAAAGTGGCAGCATTGCAGCTCTCTTAGCCGTTTGCATATTTTGTACATTTTGTTAGAAGGTAAAAACGTAAATAAAAATAATAAAGTTTTTTGTAAATATTTTTCAAGGCGCATTCATTCAAGGTGGTGGCACTAGACCAACAACAATGCTCTGTAGGTTTGATTGTCAAAGCAAAGTATTGAGAAACTAGAAAACAAATAATGAATTCGCCTTGTTTACAAAAAAAAATATTTTTTTTTTTTTAATTTGAACTTCCTAAAATTTATAAGTTTGAGCAGCTTTGCTATTAGCTATTCCACTTCATTGGGTGGCAATGTTCACACGTTTATAGGCTTATATCTGGATTTAGTTTGAAAGTGATTAGTAAATCTAAACGAATTTTGCATATTTTCTCAACTTTTATGAATTAATCAGAATTTATTAACAAATTAACTAAAATTACATAACACAAAATGCAAATATTCTTCGTAGATTTTCTCGTTGAACAAAAAATAATATATTCAGGAATGTAAACAAATTATTTAAAGCATTTTTGATTGATATTCTTAACATTTCGGATGATTTTATCTGTGCGCCCATTAAGTTTTTATTACTTTTTTCATTGCGAAACTGTGAATAAAAATATCCATGAGGAAATGTAGAGAACTAAATTGCCCAATCAGGCGCTTGTGAAGAACTTTTGCAAGATTTAAACTTCTGACACTAATAAAATTAGAAATAAATAAAGAAGAACGAAATTCTGTAGAGACGCTGTAGAAACAATTAACATTTTTACGGACATCTGTGTGCAAAGTTTAACATTTCTGTTATAAAAATGGTAAGAATTTGTTGTAGTCCATGATATTCTACAAATCCACTACTTGCACCTAGTGACCTGGAACACATGTATTTGCCTGCATAACCACTACAACTGCGCAGGCATTCATCAGTTATTACATTTATGGTGAGATTTTATGGTTAGTTTTTTTATAGCTGTGCCAATTAATATTTTTTGCCGCCATAATTATTCGCAGTCGAATTTGGTACGATTTGCTTAGTGAACCGCAGATATGCAGGACAAACACCCTACAATGAAAAATGAAACTATTCAGCAAACTTTCTAGTTCATGAACTGGTATTTGGTGGAAGAAGTCATACTAGTCCGTGCGTGACTAGAATTGCACTAGTTGCAAAATGACCAATTAGAGATGTAAACAAAAAAATATATGCTTCGATTACGTTTTATTTTTATTTGTATTGCTGTTGTGTTTTTAAACTGCAATATTATTCTTATTTACTCAAAGTTACTGAATTTTAATTTGAGTTTGCTTTTATTTAGTTCTGAAATAAAGAAGATATTGAAGTATAAAATTTTGAAAAATGAAATCATGTCAAGTTGAACAACAAATTTAAAACACGAAATTTTTTTTATAAAATTTTTAATTCCAAAAAACACTTGTGAAACGTTGATTTGTATTCAATTTTTCAACTAGTCCCAAACTGGTGATATTCGTCTAAAATTGGTGTAGACCTTTTTTCGGCTCTTACGAACTAGTTCAACTTTCATTTTTTTAATCATTTTTTTTTTTTAATTTCCATCATTCAATTTTTTAACCATTTTTTTTTATTTTTAATTCCCAAAAACCCTTTTGAAACGCTGATTTTTTAATTTTTATTCACTTTTTCAACTAGTCGTAAAGTAGTGATTTTCGTCTCAAATTGGTCTAGACCTTTTTTCGTCTTTTACGAACTAGTTCATGATTCACTTTTTTAATCTTTTTTTTTTAATTCCCAAAAACAGTTTTGGAAACAGCGTTTCATTTTTATTCACTTTTTCAACTAGTCCCAAACTGGTGATTTCGTCTAAAATTGGTTTATACCTTTTTTCGGCTTTAACGAACTAGTTTATCTTTCATTTTTTTAATCATTTTTTTTTTAATTTCCATCATTCATTTTTTTAATCATTTCTTTTTTTTTTAATTTTTAATTCCCAAAAACACTTTTGAAACGCTGATTTTTTAATTTTTATTCACTTTTTCAACTAGTCGTAAAATAGTGATTTTCGTCTCAAATTGGTCTAGACCTTTTTCGTCTTTTACGAACTAATTCATTATTCATTTTTTAATTATTTTTTTTTTTAATTTTTAATTCCCAAAAACAGTTTTGGAAACAGCGTTTCATTTTTGTTCACTTTTTCAACTAGTCCCAAACTGGTGATATTCGTCTAAAATTGGCTTAGACCCTTTTTCGGCTTTAACGAACTAGTTCATCTTTCATTTTTTTTATCATTTTTTTTTTTAATTTCCATCATTCATTTTTTTAATCATTTCTTTTTTTTTAATTTCCATCATTCAATTTTTTTAACCATTTTCTTTTTATTTTTAATTCCCAAAAACACTTTTGAAACGCTGATTTTTAAATTTTTATTCACTTTTTCAACTAGTCGTAAAGTATTGGTTTTCGTCTCAAATTAATTTAGACCTTTTTTCGTCTTTTACGAACTAGCTCATGATTCATTTTTTTAATCACTTTGTTTTTAATTTTTAATTCCCAAAAACAGTTTTGAAACGCTGTTTTATACATTTTTATTCACTTTTCAATTAGTCCCAAACTGGTGATTTTCCTCTCATATGGGACCAGACCATTTTTTGTCTCTCACGAACTAGTTCCTCATTAATTTGTTTTTTTCATATAAATTTTGTGTATAAAATACGCTTCTTACAGCCTATCGGCAAAAAAAAGTCTATTACTAAAAGTAGTAAAAATTAATTACAAAAACTTGGGAAAAGAGAGTAAGTAAGTAAGAGATTAAAAATAAGAGTTTAAAGTATTAGCAAATTCATATTTCTCTGAAGAAAGATCAATTCATATAGAACCCGAGATCATTAAGTGTTATATTGCTGATGTAGACGCTAAGCAACTCGTTGATTCGTACAAGAGTGATGGAAACAGTGCCAACTAACATCTCGTAGGGCCTTGCCTTGTTAAAAATACCAGTTGGTAGCATTGAAAAAAGATAGATGACAAACTACTTCTGCTGCAAAGCAAACTGCTTCAGTTCAGAGCCAGCTGGTTTAACTGCAGGGCATGAAAACATGCATATCGATACGTTACACATAGAGGGGTTTCGGTAATTGATAGCGTTGGACTTTGCAATGCCAGCGAAACAGTGTTTTATGGCATTAACATACATATGAACACACACATTCATACATACATACATATATTATATGTGTAAATATTCACTTTCGCTCGATCATATCGCATAATTAGCAACTTCAAATCTGTGTGGGCTGCGTGGCTTACTAACCGAGGAGCGCCAGCTTTATGCGATAGTAATTGCACACTGATAATAAAGATATTTTGCTAATTCTATACAGCATACAGCCCTAAGCGGCGATAAATACGTTTTGATATCAATATAAAAATAACTAAAGCCAAAATATGCAATTTTTTGTCACGTTTAACTGATTTTTATCTTTTTATGGAAAAACCGCGCCACGCCTGAGATGTAGTAATTAGAGTCAATTAAATCCTTAATATTGCAGACTGAAATTTTTCGTGCATTTATTTTGCCGCTTTTAATATTATTTTTATTTTTACTGCTTATGTATGAATGTGTATGTGCGGTCACTTATTCAAATTGGCTGCCTGCCTCCCACATAAAGTTGTGTTCATAACAAAACAGCTGGCTAAAATTTCAGCTGGCTTTCAATTTGTTTGTGAATTGAATGACGACAGCTTATGACCTCTCAAATTACTTGAGCAGAAATGGAATCTCAATTTTCGTTAAGAGCAATAAAATTCAAAATTATTGAACAAATAAAAAACTTAAAAGCAAGTCATAATAAAAAAGCTATAAAAGAGTATTTGGGTACGGCGGCAATAGGAATTCACCCAATGCAACTATTTTATATGCGCAAGGCGGTCTTTTGTCAACTCAATTAAGGCCTTGTGCCTCTTCTCTAACTAAATTATGTTAGAGGTGTGAATTTATTCACTAATAACACCATAGTTTGTCGTTCCTCTGGCAGTCGGTTCTACCTTATCGAAACGAGCCGGATTCACTAAATACATACATATATATCCGACCAAGGACTATCGCTGCAGCAGCACTCCCCGTGCCTGTGTGGGGAATGTTTATGCTGCTACAACAACAACAACAACAACAACAGACTTTTTTTTAAGTGGAGTGAATAGATGAAATAACTGGCATAAATAAACAGCTGCCGAAAATCACATTGTGCCGCGCAGAGCTTGAAATTGCTCTGTTACTTCTTAGTTCTTAATTTTTACTCTCGCTACTACTCTGAACAGATGAGTACTGGAACAAGCAGGGATCAATTTCCCCGCTCCAAGCTACGTTTAGTTATTACTTGTCGCTCAAAGTAGTAGTAAAACAACATTTTCAGTACTCTCTGTAGAGGGGAGTAGCAAAAAACTTGCAATCGGCCGGAGCGCTACTTGCGAAATTATTCACAATACTCCAACTACCGTTACTACTCTCACTTCTGTTACGCTACGACTACTTTCAGAGCTGCTATTTGAGCAGTGTTCGTTTTTGTTGTGAATGTGCTTTTGCGGGGGTACAAGGAAAATAAAACCGACAATTAAGCACGGCAGTATAAGTAGGTTCTAGGCATAGTTGAATACAACTTAAAATAATAATTTTTATAGTCCTTGAACCATGCAAAGTTCTATGTAAAAAAATTCCCGATATGATGCACTAATCTCTTGATATCGTGACTATTTTTTTAACGATCTATTTATTTATATGTACATATCTAAAATTTGGAATATGGCGCTATATTATATTCTACGTCAAATCATAAATTATGTGTAAAAATATGTAGAAACGCAAACAAACAGAGGAATATTTCTGCTTGAGAATTTTATTTGAACATTTTTTTATTTAAATATTGAGTAAGCAGCAACGGTTTGCAAACAAGCTGGATATTTCCAGGAATACATATCACACATCAAGTCATTAATATTTATTTACTACAAATAAAGGTTCCCTTTTAGAACACGAAAGTACAGGCAGAGAGATGGGGCCCATTTACACACGGAGACATTTGGAAAGGAAACATTTTGTTCGTTGAAGAAGGACAGACGGGGAAAAGAGAGGTTATTTTATCTCCCGAGCTGCGCTCCATGATGGAAAGAATAATGAGGTGGCGCCTATCGTGGTCCCGTTACTTTGCGCTCAGCGAATTTGACAACTAGTTACGTGATTTTAGCTCCAGTATGGCCAGATTACCATTTTCGTAACTTCATTTATCATTTTTTTTTTTGTTGTTTTTATTATTTTGTGTCTCGGAGTTTTAGTTCTTTCTTCATGACATTTTTCTAGTTGTTCTAATTAAAATGTCATGTTTATAATTTTGTAAAATATACATTTTTTAATAATTATTTAAATAATTCACTCAGTGTTATTTAGCTTTACTTTTTTTTAACATCTGGTGGCATTTCCCGCGATTGCAGGTGTTGTTGGTGTTCTTCTGCTTTCGGCAGTCAAATCTCTCTCTCGCTACTGCAGTGTTGCCTAGCTTAGGATATAAAAACGTACTAAAATGCCCATTCAAAGAAAATAACCCAACAAATTTCTATTGAATCACTTAAAGAACTTTGTATGCGTGACAAATTGTCTTTAAAATGTGCGTTTTCTTAAATAAATGTGTTATGCTTATGTATAATTTAATTTATGAGTTTTTTTTTTAAGCGAGACTCTTTTGTTAAGGGAACGACTTTTTTGCTATATTTGAAGTTATATAACTAGATAAGGTACTCTTTTTGTAAAAATGTCAGTATGGTTTCTTTAGTATTTTCTGGTATTTTGTTGTTTATTTTTATAATGAATATAACTCTTAATGTCCTATGTCTCACTAAGGATTGATGACCGGAAGAAACGATTAATATTTTTGCATAACCTTAAATGGAGCCAAAAATTAAATTCACACTTTCAAAATATCAAATTTTATAAAAACCAACTAATTTTCATTAGCACTAAAATCTTCTCAGAGTGACCTTTTTTAACCTTTTTTGTTTAATAATATAGTTTGTTTTTTAACCTAAAGTTTCGGTAGCTTTAAATTAAAAAAAAGAAACAAACACGAAACTTCAAAATTTTCGCATTTTCGGTATAAAAAAGCACTAAATTTATTGCGAAGAGCAAATGGTTGGCAATACTGCACAACTCAGCAAACGTGACGTCACGTACGCTCTGATGGGCGCAATCTTCTTTCTATCATTCTTGCATTAGCAGCAGCAGCTGGAATCGGGCTTTGCGAGAAATGAGAATTGTGTTGTTAGGATTCTAGACGTTGAGGTGCTTAAGGGGTTCGAAGAAACGGTATGGGAGAACTCACTTGAGTACTACAACAGAAACAAATATGTAGCAGCGCGATATCTAAACATTTTTTTTATTGTATTCAAACACAAAATCGTTATGCCCCTATAGAAAACCTCATTATACGAAACTGCAAATATGTATTTACTATATTTTCATACACTTAATCGCATGTAAATATTAAGCTGAATAACCAATAAATTATGACATACACCCAGGGGAACCACATTTTAAAGAAGCCTAGACTTTAAATCTACTGAGCAGAGGGCAGAGCTAAAATTCTCTATGTATTTACATGCGCTCGTATGTCAAGTATTTCTGTAAATGCTGGCACATTTACGACTATGTAATAAAAAATATGAAACTAAGAACGAATTGCACTGGATTTTATACGTAGCCTTTAAGCAGTTGGTTCACGTAAGTAAATATGGATATCAGAAATTAAATAAATATAGTACATACATACATACATACATACAACGGTACAAGTAGCTACATATATACACAGCTGCTCTTTTCTCCATTCTTCTTTGCCTGCCTGCCTAATACTTACAAATATGGGATAGCGTTAATACCCTGCTGTTAACCTACCAGTTCTGAACTAACATATCATACTTTTCCACTAATTTGCTTTGCAACTGAAGTAGTCCTTGCAACTGTAGTAGTCAATGCTAGCAACTATTATTTTTAACACGGCGATGTTCGAAATGTCCATCGTCAGCTTATGCATCAGCATTATACTAGTTACCGCACTGGTTCATAATAGACCCGAAAGGTACTAGTCTTATTTGTCGCGAAAATCATAGTTTCGGACTAGTTGGAGAAGTAAAAAAAAATTTTTAAACGAATGTGTCAAAAGTATTTTATTGTGCATCACCAGTTAATGAACTAGTCAGTCCATGCAACAGTCTTGTACCAATTCACTCTTCAGTTCCCGCTCTCACTCACAGATGACAGGAGTTAAATAAATAAATTTTTTTTATACAAATTGTTACTAGAGTAACAAAAAAGTTGGGCATACCTTCTATGCGCCTTTGTCTTATAACTATTTTTTAATATAAAAATTTTTATTCGTCTATTAATTTTAATCAAAACAGTATTGCTTAAAATTATTTCAAAGCGTATTTTCAAATGACGCAAAAACAACACATATAAAGAAAAATATTTCTTTTACATACAACTCTAATTGGAAATCTTGTAACTAGTACACTTCTAGTCACTCTAGAACTAGTACGATTTCTACCACCAAGTACCACTTCATGAACTGGAATGTTTGCGTTGGTCGGTAGTAGTTTGACTTGTGATTGCAGGTTATGCTATTACATATTTAGCCACATGCATCTGTTGCGTCTGTTGGATGTCCTGTGCTATTATCCCACACACTGCATATTGCATGTAAGTATAATTTTAATAAAGTCATTCATTTTGCGACAGGCAGGCTGCATCAAATATTTGCTTTTCGATTTAAATTCCTCAACTGACTGCCCATAACCCGCACAATTGTACGGAATTATTTGAATACCCAGCTGGAAATTTTGGTGTTTGGAGAAGAGGTCTCGAAATAACGGCATTTGAAATTTTCCCTTGGGCCACTCAGTGAGTAAATGGAATCACTGCAGAGCGATAGAATGAAAATTGGCAAAATCATCCATCTAAAATGAAGCAAATCCATAAAATTATATTGATTTGAATGGAAAATCTAAGATTTTGAGTAATAAACTAAAATTAAAGACAAAAATCCAAATCCAAGAATCAGACTACCCTACGGTTTCTGACCTGCTGTATCCGAATCTAAACTCCCATTAGCCCCAGCAGGTCACGCATAAAGAAATTCGTCAAATAGTCTTAACTTAGCTTGCAATTTCACTGCACTTCGAGACACTGTTGCGATATTTAAAAAACATTTTATTATTTTACATAACCTCAAATATAACCACTCTTCTTAACACAATTAAGGGGTTAGATACACCTGTAAACGGCCATATTTTCCCTGATTTTCATTAAAATTATTTAAAATGAAGAAATCAATATTTTTTTTTCAAAATTGGCGTACAGTTTATTTATACATTAAAATAATATAAATTTTTTTTATTTGAATCATTTAAAATGGCGGTTGTACACTCAATTCTTCCAGGAAGGTCGCAGCGGGGCTTTTCAATCGGCGGGCATTGTAGCATCGGCGTCAGTGACTTGAATACAAAAAAACTAAAATTTTGTTGTTTATTAATGTCATAATTTCTATACGAATTAAAAAAAAAAAATACAGGAAAAAAAATTCGCGGAATAAATAAAAAAATAAAAATAATTTTGGGGCGAATTTTCCTACTATTTGTGCTTCGAAAAAATAATTTTTTCGGAAAATTTTCGAAAACTTGTAAATTCACATAGAAAGTAATATCATAAAAAAGATGTGTGCAAAATTTCAGGGAGATCCTTCATTAACTTATCGAGTTATCGTGTATGCCAATTCGAAAAATATAGTTTTGAGAAAAACGCGTCTAAAGTTTGAATACAACGTAACTATACCTCTCCCAGCGCTCGAACGCAAAGAATAGAGTCGTAACGATTGACGATCTATAATATAAGAAACACTTAAATTTACGTGCTAAAATTTTTTTGACATATTCTTAAAGGATTATATTAACATTTCATGAAAAAAAACTTGATTTTTTCGAAATTTTACAGGTCCCCTTAAGGGGTTTCGAGTTTAGGTTCGGATTTTGCTCATCAAAAACTCCAAAAGCCCGATATCAAATATACATGACAATCCAATGAATTGCGCATATAGACGCTGCAATAGATAAAGTTTTCATAGACACAATGTCCTACTGGATATGCGCATGTTAAAAAATTGTTAAGCTCTATTTTCCTATGGTGTTAGAAAACTCCTTACCCGCCCTCTGCTTTCCGACCGCCTTCCCAGAGATTGTCTACTCCTAATAATTAAATGGTAGGAGGAACATTTATAAATCCATTATCTCAATTGTCGTTTGTCGTTTCTCGTTTTATAACATTTTATCATCATAATTTCACACACACACACGCACACACCCACAAACCATAAAATGGCCAGCACAACTGTAATTTGCATACAACAAACTCTGTGACTCTATTGCTTTCAAGCTACAGCCACTTACTCACTGCTCCTCACTCATTGCCTCTCAGTTCCACCCACTTTCCCCTTTCGACACCAGAGTGCTGTACTGTGATCTATGTGTATTTGCAGAACGATTGAAAGAATGTAGATGAGAGAGTGTGCACTTTGGATATAGGCATAGCTCTACACACGCACATCCTTCTTTTGTTTACTTTGTATTTGACGCCTAATACACAATGCAAAATTGCAATGCAAATACACAGTGCTTTGTGGTTGGCCGAATGAGACTTGCGGATTTTCTCGATTTGCTATGAAGCGTAGTAGGGGTAAACATCTATATAGATAGGTACATATGTATGTATGTATTTGCATATAAAATTATGCGGACTGAGTCTGATTTAATGTGAAATAATTTGCAAATATTTAAGTGCTATGATGTAAAACATGCGCAAAAAGTAATATGAAAAAAAGTTACTTTTATTTAAATTTATAAATAAATAGAAGGTAGTGTAAATAAGTTGATTAAACAGAAAAGCGTTAGTACGCGTAAACCCACTCGCTCAACGGTTAAATAATGCAAAAACCAAATATTTGCAAAGAAATCAGTTTCACCAGGCCCTATAAGTCACTGCGCAGAGCCACCCGGCAATGCACATACATATGTATGTATACATATATGCAATTTCTTTTGTTAAAAAAGATGTTGACATAAAACAAAAATTTAATTTAGTCATTGAAATATAACAAAGGCAGAAAAATAGTAGTCGGTTTCACCTGACTTTTGTTAAACATTTCTTTTTTTAACAGTTTTACGTGCCTGCAACTAATAAATAGCACAGACACACACATCTTTGTAGGTACATGCGAGTATCACCTATCATTTGGAATACAATCACGCAATACCGCGCATAATTTTTCCCCGAAAATTCCCACTAACTTTATTATTATTCCAGTAAGGCAATTGATATGCATTTATGCGATGCGCAGTTCCCGTACGTGATATTGTTTCATTGCATATGTGACGGTGAGATTTTTTGTGCAAAATTCTCATAATATAATAATTTAAGACTCGTTGTAGTTTTTTCAAGATGTATACATTACGTTTTTCACTCATAACATGCAGCCTGTCACACGTTCCCCTGTGCAGTTATTTATAATAATTATCTATTTCATGTGTATGTATGTGTGCATGTTGTGGCCTGACCTATTGAACTATAGTATATTGTTTTGCCAAATGCATGCTTTGGCAGCATAAAATATTAAATTTATAATGAAAGAAAAATAAGAGAAAATGTATGAAAAGAGAGCTGCACGAAAGATCCGAAACAATAAGCAAATCATTACAGCAATGCACTGGTACGTGTGTGTATCTATACATCGCCGGTGGAATGAGATGTGAGATCTTACAAGGGGAAATATAAAAGAGTACCAATACTACTAAAATTACTAGTTAGAAGAGAAAGGAAGATATCTTTGAGATCTCCCAAAGTGAGAGACAAAATAGTACTCCTTTTGATCAAGAATAATGGATTACAAGATTCCGAAATCTGTGAGAGTAGTTTTGCCTGTGACGTAATAAGTGGGCAAACATGAAAGGAAACGACGTAGTATAATAATTTTGCTCCTTAATAGCAATGAAAGTGAAAATAAATCACAACTAATTACGCCAGGTCTATAATAAATAATTCTAATTAATTCTTCCTTTCTATTTTTGATATTGGAGTGAGGCTTTATAGTGGTAAAAGGAAGAATTTTTCAAAGACTCTTGAGTCGAAATCCTGTAAGAGATTCTCAATTATTTTTGAATGATCGATAAAAATATTCTCAAAACATCACCAAATAGCGTCGTAAGTGTAGATAAATCAGAGAAAAAATCTAAAAAAATATTAATTTATATAAAGAAGCAAGGCAAAGCAAGGTTGTCTTAATTCAAAAAACGAAATAAAGAAAGCAAATGTCTTGGCTACGTACCATCAGAGAGCCGAAAGGAAGAAAGATTGGACAGTTGGTTGAAGCAGCACGAAGAGGGATAAATACCATAATACAATATAAAATAATATAAAATATTTTATAGTTCTGTTACGAGTAAAAGTAAAATGAATTTTTTGAAATTTAAATTTTGTAAAATGAAATTAATTTAGTATTACTATGGTTGCCCACATTCCGTATTAAGAAGAAGAAAATGTTGAGAAAAACGGCTTAGAAGTTTGAAAATTTTCAATTTCTACGTCTCCCAAGTAGAAGTAAAGCCATATTTTCATCTAACGAGATTCTGTTAATAGATATCTCCATGAATTTTTTACACAGCATAAGAGAAGAGAAAAGAGTGATCATATCTGCATACTTATCTAAAATATATATATTGTATTTTTGGATTATGGCACTGTTGAAGTAAATCATAACGCTCGATCATCAGGTTACACTTTTGAAGTGAAACTTCTTAGGCGTCGATGGACGAGCGAGAATGGAGAGTAAAATTTCAAGACCATGCAACGTTTTGCGCATTTTCGTTCCGCGAGAGAGAAAAAAGATATAACGTAGAGGAAAAGGAGAGAGAGAGACCTATACCTTATATAGTATATAGCTTAGACACACTTTAAGCTATTTTTCCTGAGGTTTTCCTTGTGGTTGCTAATTTCTAGTGAGAAATAACACTGTCTACTTTTTGGCGCTTGTTTGTTGGTGCAAAATTGTAGGAAGTATATTTTTGGTGCCTACCTCTTGGCGTTATATTTCCTTGGTGCCTACTGTTTGGGGAAGTTTTTGGTTCCAATTTTTTTGTCGTTGTTTTTTTTTTTTTGGTGCGTAGTTTTTGGTGCTTATTTCCCTTTTCTGGCTAGTGCTTGTGCGTACTATAAAGTGTTATCCATTCCAGCGTCGGATTTATTGGTATTGCCTTGCGGTAATTTGTGCCATTGCTGCGGTCCTGGAACCGCTGCGTTTGTGCGGGTGATAAACGCTCGGAGCAGTGCGCGTTGTTGCCACGGTTTGTGTCTGGCATTTACCTACACCGGTCGACCCTTCTCCGTTTTTTGTGAATTTTGTATATTTGTATTCTCTAGAAATGTTGTGAATTTATTTAGATATATATTCTTTCTCTGTCTCTCTCTCATTCTCTCTCGGGTCTCTCCCTCTTTCTTTGTCTGCCTTGAAAGTTTCACTTTTGTTATGTGTACTACTACGTTACACGCACTTTTTGTTTTCAATAATGTAAACACACACATTTTTTGATGTAGCGTCAAATCGACAATTTTTGAAAGTCGATTTGACGCTACATCAAAAAATCAAGTTTAAACAAAGAAAAATGGAAAAGTAAATGAAATCTTCATGAAAAGCATAACATGAAAATATTAATATATAATATATTTATTTACAAGGTGGCGCAAAATTAATCAGCGAATATTTTTTTGCTCGAATAACTTTTTAGAAAATAAAAAAAAAACAAGATTTTGAGGATGGAACTTTTTATTTTGATCTTTACGCCCATCATTGGTTCTGTCTGGTCTGCTTGTATACTGCAGCTGTTTAGTTCGCAAGTGCCAAATATGACTGACCCCATTTGCAAAAATTATAAATCTTCCGATAGGATGGTTAATTTTGCGCCACCTTGTACATTGAAAAATAAATACCAAGAAAAATTTTTAATTGGTTTCACATTTTTTTCCCACAAAATGCAACGAAGTTGTTGATGTGATTTTGAATCAAACAAAAATGATTAAAGTTTTTTTTTAACGTAAATCTCCGGAAATGGGCAGGGAGCGAAATACAAATACTTAGACACATACATAAGTGGCAGTAACATTTTTAGTTCAATATTTGCCAAATTTCTCTTACCATTAGAAATATGCACCTCGATGTTATGCAACAGATGGAGAGACTCACATTTAAAAATTTGCCGCTGTCTGCCTCTCATTTGATACTTCACCATCGCATGGAAAGAAAAAAGCTGCTTATTGGGAATTCATTTATAATCAAAATAGTGGATTTGTCCAAAGTATTTTTTGTCAAAAAAGCAGTGTTGCGTTCCGAGTGCTGCTACGTTTCATTAAAATTTCCTTAAAAACTTATGCGTATCCATTTTTGATTTAAGCCACCAAAATTACTAATAAAGTCATAAGGCACATAGAAAACCACAAGCCACAAAAAAACCAGGTTTTTCCTACATTTCACTAAACAAATGTACAAGTATGTAATTATTCATGTCTCATTAAAATAGTCATAAAATACCAAGCACTCATCAGATTGGTGACCGTCACTTGTCACTGTTGGTGTGACCGGTAATGCGCACGTCTGCATGTCAATGAGTGGAAGTGGAACTAAGATAAATGAAAAATAGATAAGTGAAAAAAAGAGTAAATGAGTAGAATTGCAAAAAAATTTGCCTAAGGCTACATCAAAATTTTATAAAAAAACTCAATAGGCTGGCGCTCAATTAGCATAAGAATTGTCACTTAACTCTGCTTTTTTTTGGAGCGCAGGTGTTGAACAACATTTATTGGTAACAGTATCCAGTTCGGGTTTTATTGCGGGTATTCCCACCCCATTTTAGGCTATTCATTACACCCGTTTAATTTTCATGGCTGTGGATAATACATAATTTCATTGATTTTTTCTACTTGGCGTAACTTTCAATTTTGCGCAGGGTTGCGCGAAGCAAAGCAAAGCACAGCTACATTACGAAATAATCGCAAGTTTTTGGCTGATTCGCATGCTAATTAAGCGCGTTTCGCAAAATACAACTTAAAATTAAATAAAATTAGCACGTGCACAAATGTTTAAGCTAGAAAGTTTGTGCGTTGCTATACTGACATACATACGCTCACCTGGGTTATGTGAATTACTTAGTTTAAACTTTTTTTTATTACAATATTATTTAAAATTTTTTTTTTTTTAATTATTATTTTTAAGTTTTTTTATATTTTTATGCAAGTATAGTGCATTTTACAACAAAAATTATATAACTTCAAAGTATAAAATGCTCAAAAATTTAACAAATTAAAAAGAAAGTATATCGAAATCTCCAACTTTTTATACAGAATTCTTAGAAAATTTTTCTGATTATTAGTTTGACAAAGTGCAAATGTTAAGTAGCTCAAAAATTGCATTGATTTTTGACAATATTTTTCGCTGAAGTATTGAGCGTTTTCTTCCACATAGAAGGCCTTCGAACAAATTTTTATATAAAAATAATCCATTCTTTTCGACGCTACTTTCATTAATCATTCCAGGGTTACATAATTCTTACAACTAAGTTAACAAATATGCGCTTAAAAACTAATAGTGAGAGTCAAAATGTAAATTGTTGTTGTTATGTAACAAAGAGAAATATATTGGTTTAGATAATGTCATGAAAGAAATGATCCGTTAGTAAGTGCGCACATAGGGAAACGTGCAAGATGGAGAGAATAATGATATGGCGCCTATCGTGGTGCTGTTACTTTGCGCTCAGCGAATTCGACAATGAGTTTCTAGTTTTGGCTCCAATATGGCCAGATTACCATTTTCGTAAATTGATTTAGCATTTGTTTTTTTGTTATTCAGTCTCGGAGTTTTATTTCTTTCTTCATGACATTTTGCTAGCCTAGTCAAATTAAAAGTAATGTTTATAATTTTGTGAAATATACATTTTTTAAAAATTAGTTGAATAATTCACTCAGTTTTATTTAGCTTTACTTTTTTAACATCTGGTAGCATTTCCCGCGATTGGTTGGTGTTCTTCTGCTTTCAGCAGTCAAATCTCTCTTGCGCTACTGGAGTGTTGCCTAGCTTTGGATATAAAAACGCACTAAAATGCCCATTTAAACAAAATAAAACACCCAGTTTTTATTGAATTACTTAATGATCTTTGTATGCGTGACAAATTGTTTTTAAAATGTGCGCTTTTCTAAATAAATGTGTTATGGTTATGTACAATTTAATTTATGAGTTTTTTTTTGTTAAGCGAGACTATTTTGTTAAGGGAACGACTTATTTGCTATATTTGAGGTTTTGTAACTAGATAAGGTACTCTTTTTGTAAAAATGCCAGTATGGTTTCTTTAGTATTTTCTGGTATTTTGTGGCTTATTTTTACAATGAATACACCTCTTGATGCCCTATGTCCCACTAAGGATTGATGGCCGGAGGAAACGATTACACCTCTATGGTTTTAATTCGTATTCAGTAAGTTCAAACGTTTTTTAAAATGTGTAGAAAGGCTTTCAGTCTTAAGAAGAGTTGAGAGAGGGGTATTTAATATTCTTGCATAACCTTAATGGAGACAAAAATTAAATTTGAACTTTCATCAAATTTTATAAGAGTAAAAAAATTTTCATTAGCACTCAAATCTTCTCAGAGGGACCTTTTTAACCTTTTTTTGTGTAATAATATAGTTTTTTTTTAACTTAAAGCTTCGGTAGCTTTAAATTAAAAACAAAGAAACAAACACGAAACTTCAAAACTTTCGCATTTTCGTTATAAAAAAGCACTAAATTTATTGTGAAGAGCAAATGGTTGGCAACACTGCACAACTCAGAAAAACGTGACGTCACGCACTCTTGATGGGCGCAATCTTCTTTCTATTATTCTTGGGAAACGTGGAGAGGAGATGTGAGAATATAAGTAGGAGAGGTAAATGGTGCTCACACTCCCCAACGCATCGTAGTCCCTTTCCGTTGCTCGTAGAACACACAAAATTGAGCAAAACTTATCACGTAGAAAACAGCTGCGTTCTTTTAGTTACATATTTACACAATAGATCGGTTTGTGTGTGTATGTGTTTGGTTGTATCTACACAATATTGCCATTGATATTTTTGCTTACACACTTTTTCACACATCCGCGTTATCAGTTACAATTTTTCATTGTATAATAAACCAAAGCCAAAAACCAACAAATGCATTTAGTTCATTTGTATATAATTAACATTATTCAACATTGTTTTTAAGTTATGTTAATAAAAATTAACACTTTTCTAAGTTTATTTTGTAAATGAGTTCGAAATGTACTGCTTGGCACCACTATTTGGTGAAAGAGCAATCAGCTGACACGATTCTACGGAAACTATCCAAAATCCTACGTCAACCATCTACGATACTACAGAACAGAACGGTGTTGAGAATTCATTTACAGGGAGCTCTGATTAGTTTATTCGTGTCAGCTCATACGGGCGTACGTTTACGTTGGTGAGTGTGAGCACCAAAAGAGAGAATAAGTAAGGAAGTGTGTGTTGTTGGTAGTGGGAGCATGGTTATGTGACTATATGGAAGAAGGTTCTCAACATTTTATGCAAAAAAAAATTGCGAAAAATCAACATAACTCTCGGCGAATTCAAACTTGCATTTCATGATACTAAAATTAAATGGGCTATAAAACTGCATAGTCAAAAATTTTTTTTTTAATTCTGATAAAGGAGTTGAAAAAGTTGATAACAATTTTTTGAAAATTGTTAAATTTTTGTGAACTTTGATTTGTGAGATTTTTGCTATACCGCAAACTATAGTTTTATATAGAAATTTGCGAAAAACATTTGGCATAAATTTTATTACGAATATTGTAAATTTAATAATAACAAAATTTAAAAAAAATTACTTAGTAGTGTAAGCACAAGTGCACATGTTTTAGCAGACATTCCAAACTGCTTTATATTTCACTGAACTCCCTCATAAGTTCACTAAATGACTTTGCATGGCATTTGGCATTTCAGTAAGTAAATATTTGCTTATTATTTAGCATTCACAAGATGTACTGACCTCGCCATGAGCGCTTAATTTCTTATTTTATTTCACACACATACACACGCATGTAGTCAAGTAAAAATGTGTTCGATCCTATTAAATTTATTGCACGTTGTAGTAGGTCAACATGCAAATAGAACAGAATTCATAAACAGTTTTGCAAGTATAAATAAATAAATTTTACTAAAAATGAGACGAAAAATAAAAAAAAAAGAAAACAACAAAAAAACAACTATGAGCAGAGTTAATAAAAAAATGGAATAAAAGTGTGCCCGTGGCATGAGTCTACTAAGTAGTTGCTAAGCCTAGGGATTCTTTCAGAGGAAATACATATAGGAAAATACACGTACATCTCGTCCTAAGTGGAAGGTGGTCCTTTTTTTTTGTTTTTTGTTTTACTGGTTCACTCCTCTCGGTAGCATAGGGACTCGACAAGACTCAGTCTTGCGTTGGTTTCGTTAATCTGTTTTGGTTTCTGACATGGTAGGTGATTAGACAGCCGCTAGTTGGTCCAAGGTGGTCCATATGCAGGTTTTTTTTCACAAATATTTTATTTACCCCACTCACAAGCTCGTCAGTCTGCAGCACAAATGCACGGAACCAAGTGAGTCACTTTATATTTGAAAAACGTCGATGAATATTGCAAACTTAGAAGTCCCAATAGACAGGGCTTATCTTTAGTTGATTCATTATTTAAAATTAGTTCTCATGTAAATAAATAAAGATTAACTGAATAAAGAAATAAAAATTGCAATTTATTTGCAGAGTGAGTGTTATAATATATTGTACGTTAAAGGTATTTTACGCACTACTATTTGCCACCTTCTTTTGATTATTAAAAACAGTAAATAATACAGTCCACGAAAGGCTATGCTGCCTCAACATTTAGACCAGTTTTGACAACTTTTTTTTTTATTAATTTTCATTAATTTTTTATAATATTGTAGCATAGTTATTGCTACAACAAATATCATGTAAACTAAAGTTTCAAACTTTGTAACAAATTGATAAAAATTCAACAAATTTTGATCAAAATTCTGAACTTGTTAAACTTGAAAAAATTGCAAAAGGGTACGCAGTTTCATAGCCAATTAATTTTTAATACAATAAAGCGCAAGTTGAAATGCTCTGAAATACTCGATGATTTTTAATTTAAAAAATTTTTTTTCGCTGACGGTGTTAGGACTTTTTTCCATACAATGAATGCAAATAACATTTTTCATATGGAGCAAATGCGCAATAGTGTCTGGGGAAAAAAAATTAAAAAATAACTGGGTTTTTGAGCAACTCGAAATGTACACTTTGTTCGACTAAAAATTATTAAACTATTAAAATGCATACTCAAATTTTTTATGAAAATTCTAAAAAAATGTTAAAATTTGCATGAAAATTTATTGAATTTTTATTAACAAAATTTTTTTTTCTTATAAATTTTTTCTTGTACAATTTCCTATATGATTATGAAAAATTTATCAAAACTAAGAAGAGTAAAGAAATGTAGTAAAAACTGGCTTCCCCGAGACCTCTTTCAAAATATAGAGCAGTAGGGCAGCCTAGTTTTGTTAAATGAAATGCTAGTATAATTATTAATTTTTGACAGCTTTAATTCAGATTTTTTACTTTTTTATGAAAACAAATTCTTTTATAAATTCTTTGTTAAAGAATTTTCTATACTTTTATAAAAAAATTTATTAAAACTAAAAAGATTAAAGAAAAATAGTCAAAATGGGCCAAAATGTTATGTTAGTAAAGCTTTTTCGCGGGCTGCAACAAAATATGGAGGAGTATGGTTGCCAACTATTTTTTTTAAATAAAATGCTAGTATAATTATTTATTTTTGTCAGCTTTAATTCAGATTTTTTACTTTTTCATGCAACATTTTTTATTTTTATAAACTTGTTGTTGTGGAATTTCCTTTAGTTTTTGTTTTTATTTTTTAAAACTAAACAGATTAAAGAACAAGAGTCAAAACTGGTCGAAATATTATGTTGGTAAGCCTTTTTTACGGGCTGCACCAAAATATGGAGGAGTAGGGTTGCCAAAACCCAAATTTTTTATAAAAATTTTGAAAAAATTTTGAAATGCTCATGAAAATGTATTGAATTTTTATGAATACATTTTTTTATAAATTTGTTGTTGCGGAATTTCCTTTAGTTTTATAAAAAAATGTATTAAAATTAAAAAGGGAAAGAAAAGTAGTCAAAACTGGTTAACATTTTACGGTGGTTTAGTATTTTCGCGAGCAAAATTTCTATGTGGCTGAGTATGGTTGCCACCTAATTTTTTTTTAATAAAATGCTAGTATAATTATTTCTTTTTGTCAGCTTTTCACATGAAAGTTCAACTTAATTTATTTATTTGTTGTTTTTAGAATATTTATATATTCAGATACACCACAATATATAAGTACATATGTATGTACGAAATGCGCAAAATGAATCACCCCATTGAAAGATTTGTAATTTTTGCGAATATTTACATGTTTGACACTTCTCAACTAAATTTAAAAAAATTCAACAAATTTTGATCAAAATTGTAAGCTTTTTAATCAGCATTTCTGAAAAAATTGAAAAAAAGGGTAGAAAGAGTATACAAAGAGAGAATAAAAATAGGACGCAAAAATAAAAATAGAAATTTTAACTTCTCAAAATATTTTTTTGTTTTTCATTTAGTAAAACGTTATTCAGAAACAAGATTACATGATTATTTTTGCGCCACCTTGTATTTGTAGGTTATAAACGAAAGCAATATTTTATTGTTCAAAATTCTCGGAAAACTCTTTTTTTTTGCCATTTTTGAATTCTTTCATTTCGCAGATTTTTTTTCTTATTTTTTTTTTTTTAAAGCTAAAGCTGTGCTGAATAAACCTTCTAAGTTTCATGCTGGGATTCCCATAACTTTTTGAGTTATAATCATTTGTTCATTTAAGGCGGTATTCTGGTCTAGACGCCTTAATTTTAGATATTTTTAAAACTACGGTAAAAGAAAAATGAAAAACATTTTTACTATCCATTTTTTTATAGTTTTTATTAATATTGGAAAGGTATAAAAAAAATTAATAAAAAATAAATAAAAAAATCGTGGACTTACAGGCCGGTTCAGTGAAGGCTACATAAAAAACAGTGCTCCATGGTTGACATGAGTCCAACCCTTGTAGTGATCTAAAACAAACAAATTAAAAAAATTCTTCATTCGTTGGGATGTCGCTATCGGATTACGCCAAATCAAAGAAAAAACAAAAAAAAAAAATTCACTAAATGGCGTCAACTTGAAAAAAAATTTTTTTTTTTTACCTTTTCAAATTTTTTAAAAATACTTCAAACTTAAATTTTTCAAAATCCGAGACAGGCGCGATAGACAGATGTATAATAAAAAATTCTCATCAAACTTCAAAGCGATCGGTCAAGTAGAGCTTGAGATATCACGACGACCATCTCAAAAGAAGTAGTTTGGAGAAAATCGCGATTGAAGTTTGAGCTACAATTCCAAGAGAATAACTTGGATCATAAGATTTACTACTCACTCTGGACTAATCGGCGATATATTTCCAGGTGCATATTATAGAAGTATAAAGCATATATGTATGTATAGAATAAATAAAGGTTGTGTGGAATATAAAAGATTTTCTGGAAAGAACGAGTCCTCAAGTCGTTCGGTAACATCTGCCGTTCATTGTGCGATTCGCACCACTCGGTCGGCTTAGACGCCACGTCACAAATCCGCCGTATCTCCGAAAATAATTCGAGTATTGAAAAATCCGTTGGAGGGCATATTTTTGAACGTCTAAACTTTTGAAAATATGCAAACAAAAATCGAGTTTTTCAAATTTACCTTACTTTACTTTTTACTTTACTCGTGCCTACAAATTAACCAATTTTGCCTATGCTTTGTGAATAAGAGATTGGATGACATCCGGAAAAAATGGGTTAGTTGCTAAACACTGATTTCAAACTTTTTCCTACAAAGGCACTTCGCTTCTGGTATTTCCCATACAATTTTCTTGTCTAAAGTATTTTTTTGACTTAAATATTTTAATATTTTTTATTTTATTTATTTATTAAAGTCAAACAAAAAGCGAATGTACAATTTTTTCAATGATTCATATTTTGTATATTAACCACTGAGTGCTTTGCATATTTTGCGCTCCATAATCATGGCACAAATAATTTTTTTTTTTTTGTTTTTTCCTTGTTCACTCCTCTCAGGAGCACAGGGCCTCGTCAAGACTCTTCTATAGTACACTGTTCTGTGCTGTTTTTTTTTTTTGCACCGTCCCATGAGATGTCGGCATCTGCTCGTTCGCGTAACATCGACCTTCTCCAAGTGTTTTTGGGTCGACCACGACCTCTGCTCTCTTGCGGGTTCATATTCAGCGCCGATTACTAAAAATCATTTGTTATAATTTTGGTGGTGTACCCATACTGAAACCAAACAAGGCAAAGAACCTGACAGAAGGGTATAGGCCTATTTTCCTTCTATATTGCCTATCAAGAGCCATAGAAAAAATTATATCTCTGAGACTTATGTGGTACCTTCACACTAATAAGTTTCTGTCAAGTAACCAAACCGCCTTTAAGCCTGGAACCAACACATTAAACGCATTACTTCGCTTAGACGAATACATAGCCAATAGTATTTCCAGCAGAAACCACACGTCTCTTATATCCATAGACATGGAAAAGGCATTCTATAGAGTTGGCTTACACTCCATAATGGATCAACTTTTAGCTTGGAAGTTAGGCCCAAAATTAATAAACTACATTAAAAACTTTATGATAAACCAAAAATTCCGCGTTAAAGCAAACCAAACTATAACAGATTGTTGGCCTCTGGAAAATGGTATACCCCAAGGTTCCTCCCTATCTGTCACCCTCTTTCTAGCCTTCTTTGACAAGCTCAGTCGAGGAATCAATGAGAACAAATACTTCAATCATGTCTTATATGCAGATGATTTATGTATATACCTATGTCAAAGTACAAGACATAGACATTCCAATCAAAATTCAATAGCCGTTTCGTAGAAATAACCAACGGGCGCAACATCAGCGGAGCTAAGATATCCATAGCCAAATCTAATCATTTACATATATGCAACAGAAATACTTGCAAAAGCTTTGTCGTAAATACAGAAGATGCACATATAAAAAATTGTACATCACTTAAAATAATAGGTATATTTTTAAACAACAAATACAAATGGAATGATCACTCAAACTATTTGCACAAATCACTACAAAACAGGCTTATGCCCGAATTCTGTAAGCGAATATCATCTCAAATCTCAAGTCACTAAAATTGTGATTATAAATTAGTGACTCTTTTTGTGACTTGAGACGATTTTGCTATTCAGTAAGGGAAAGTCACAAGAATTTCACCAAATATCATGGTGAAAATAAATAGAGACAGTCAGCTGATGGCACGTATCGGTAGAGATAGTCTAAAAGTTGAGCAAAAATTCACTTATCGATTCCATATGTAATGGAATTTTTTAAACTCATTTATCAAGCGAAATTCTTTATCAAAATCGGTTTATCAACAATTCAATTGAGACAAACAAAATTAATAATCGATAAATGTTGAATTGCATCTCTATATACATTCCGTTAAAATAAACGAGCTGGGAATTCCGCTCAAACTTGTCAACTGGCTTGAGATCTTGAATAACTTCCCAGCAGAAGGATTTCGGGAATCTTAAAAACCTCCTGAAAACGTCTTCTTCCAGAAGGAGTGGGTCTTCCGTGCTGCGTAAACTTGCCGGAAGCCGTCTACGCATATTTCTAAAACGTCAATAAATACACAATTATTCGTGTTGTTAAGAAATTTTTACCCAAAACATATTACTTCGCTGCATTTGCGCGCTTTTTTTGCAATATATATAAAACAATTAATTCCTCTTCCATATTTTTCGTTTTGTGAGCTGCTCAGAAGTAGATCACTAATTAGTGACTTTTTTTGAGACTAATGACGTGAGATTGCTTACTGAATTGCGACTAGTCTCAAAATCAAATTTCACCACGAAAAGTCTCCATTAGTGACTTGAGACTGCTTACAGAATTCCGGCATTAATATAATAAAATATTTAAGCAACATCAAACTTGAAAGCAATACAAATGCACTACCTAATATTGTGAGAGCAGCAATTCTCTCGAAAATCGATTATGGATTATCTCTATACGGCGCTGCATCACAAACAAATCTTTCAAAAATTGCATCTATATAGCATTCTGCGATTCGTCTGGCGTTAGGCGCTTTTTGCACCACTCCCATCCTCAACATTCTCGGCGAAGCGGATTTTCCGCTAATCAAAAATAGAATCAGTATATATCTGGACGAACGGCAATTAAACTAACACAAAATGATGACACTGCCTTAAAATCGATAGTAAAAAACAGGCAGAAACGATAACGAAAATGACGTAAAAAACCAGCAATAAAAAGGCTAATAGAGGTAGCGAAACACCTTGACATGCCGTTGGAAAACAATATCACTACCAACATAAAAAATCCTCCATGGATACTACCGACGAACAGCATTCTACTGCAGTTAACATAATATAAAAAAGAAAAAAGCCCCGATGCCCGTATTTCTGCAAAACTTTCAACGTACTATATACGCAACAATTATCATAATTGGTCCACACTATATACTGACGGCTCCAAACATGAAGATGTACTCGCCTTCAGCGTTGTTAACGAGAATGCAACACTATCTTTCGCCTTATTACCCTATTATGCATCCGTTTTCACAGCAGAAGCAACTGCCATCTATAACGCCTATAAAATAGCAGAAAAAAGCGAAGAAAAATGGCTTATCTGCGGTGACTCACATTCAACTTTGACTTCAATAAAAAAAATAAACAACAACGATATATTGATATCTCAAATCAGAGTACGCTAATATCAATCCCCGAAAAAATAATGTTTTTTTGGATCCCTAGCCATATTGGAATACGTGGAAACACCCTATCAGACGCAACAGCAAAACTTGCCACCAAGTCCCCGTTACACACAACACACAGCTTTAACAATGTCGACCTAAAAACGCAACCAACAAAGCAAATCGACAACAAATGTCACAACGATGGCCAAACATAAACCATTATTGTAAATGCATTATTCCAAGCTTCATCCCTCCAATCTTCCCAGCAACAACCACAAGGCGAAACACGATTATATGTAGCCGTTTTCGGCTTGGACATACACGCCTGACCCACAGCAGCCTCTTTCGAAACAACAATCCACAAAACCACGTTTGCCAATTCTGCAACGAAGAGATATTCTTTATCAAACACATCGTTACAAATTGTGAAAAATTACATTCAATAAGGCAATCAACATCAAGCCACACAATAGAAGAGCTCCTGTCCGAAGTAAACGGAGAAAACTTTAAAAGATTTATACACTTCATTTGCAAAATTAATTCTTACTTTGAAATATAAATGATATACGAATATGAATATACTTATAAAAATACTTATGATACGTAAAGCTGATGGCCTAGTCGCTACTGCTCTTTAAAAATTGTTGTGATTGTAATTTATTGTATTACTTTTCCAATTTTAAATAAAAAAAAAAAAATTTTGCCCATTACTGTAAATCTGTGTACTTTATTTTCCGATCAATGTCTAAACAGCTTGCGTGGTATTTAAGCCTTTGGGAGCGGTTCAAAAATATGCACTTATGAACATATCTACTTATATAGAGTAAAAATATATGTATGTATAAGTGCATATGTACATAAAGTGTGCCGTATTTCCACTCATATCAATTTTTATATTTTTCTGCAGAACTTAGCTTTATGTGTTATCGCAGCGGATGTGTCTGCCTTTTTATTGCAAATGAGCTCGTTTTTCAATAATAATAATTTTTTTTTCTATTTCTTGCAGAAAAACGACTTCTATTGTTATGTGATATTCATGATGAATAAAAAGACATCGATGCAGCTGCGACAGGAGCAACGCGAATGGTTGCAGGTAAGAATGCAGAACTCAGCAATAAAGGCTAAAAAAATATGTTTTGAAGTACTTCGTGACACATTTAAATATACTTTAACGCATAAGGAAGTATTACTAGAAGTGTAATGCAGAAGAAGAAGAAGAGGAAATAATGTTTGCCCATGGCACCTCTAGCTCTGATATAATGTCGGTGTCACAAGAAACTATGCACTGCATATTGATAAGTTTTAACTATTTATTCAATTATTTTGTAATTTCAATTAACTTTTTATAAAAATATATATAGTTCGTACTACAACAACAACCATGTAAAAAATTTCGTTTACAATTTATAAAAATTCGGCAAATTTTTATCAATTTTTTTTTTTTTTTTGTAGAAAAATTTCAAGTACACAGTTTAATGACTTATTGAATTTGGGTATAATAAAGTGCAAGTTTTAAGTGGTTCAAAAATCGCGTTGCTTTTTGACCATTTTTCTGCCGGCAGTGTTGGGTATTTTCTTCCACATACAAACAATTCTGGAATTAGCGTTAAGGGGTTATACTCGTATACATATAGAATTTTCAGAAAATCGATTTTTTAAATTTTATTTTCTTCATTTACGTATAAAGGGTTTTCCAATAAGAGGTGTTATTCCCGTAAAAGATCAATGCTTTCGTTGCTTGTGTGGCACGTAGCGCCGTCTTGTTGAAAATAAACGTTGTCCATATCAATACCATCCAATTCCGGCCATAAAAACTCGTTAATCATCTCTCGATAGCGAAATCCATTCACCGTAACTGTTGCTCCAGATTCATTTTCGAAAAGGTAAGGTCCAATAACTGCGCCGGACCGTAAACCACACCAAACAGTCACACCCTGAGGATAGAGAGGCTTTCCAACAATAACTCTGGATTTTCTAAGCCCCAGATCCGAAAATTTTGCTTGTTGACGAAGCCACCGAGGTGGAAATGGGCCTCATCCGTCAAGATGATTTTTCGATCGAGTTCCAGATCATTTTCATGCATTGCAACGACCCAATCAGCAAAGACGCGACATTGTTTATGATCGGCCGGCTTGAGTTCTTGTGTTAACTGGACTTTATAAGCCTTAAGACCCAAATCTTTATGCAAAATACGCTGTAATGACGTTTGTGGAATGCTTAATTCCAAAGAACGACGAGGAATGGACAAACCTGGGTTTTCTTCAACACTTTCGCCTACAACAGCAAAATTTTGCAGCTGTTCTTGAGCGACGTGCACGAATTTTATTCTTTACATCACTAACTTGTCCCAACAGCTCGAATTTTTTCACCAATTTCTGTATTGCGCTCCGACAAAGTGCTTCACGATGACCCAAAATTGTTCGAGTTTTACGAACCGTCTCTGCCAAATTTTCACCTTTTTTATAGTGAATTTTAATAATTTCAACGCGTTGTTTAAGTGTGTCTCGTTCCATTTTTATTAATAGCGTAGTTTCTACTTGTCAAATATAAAAAAATGACAGCTTCAAAAGCGACATCTACCGAAATAGCGGGCTATTCAAAATAACAGCTGTTATTGGAAGACCCTTTATTTAAGAATGCACACAGAAAATTTCATATCGTTCCGGTAAATATTTTTGAAGTTACACCCAAATTTGAAAATGCGTTTCCTATCCTATGTAAAGTGTTTTTCAAACTTTAAACTCTTTTTTTTTAATGGTGTTTTCAAATGGGTGAGCAACATTACTCGGAAACGGCTAAACCGATTAGTCTCAGATTTTAACACGAGCCTCTTAAATATATTTTTTAGTAATTAATCGAAGATTTTTTGTCACCGATACAAATTTTTTTTTAAACAATTTAAGGTCGAAATTTTGGTCAAAAATCGATTTTCTGTTTTTGTTTTTTTTGAGAAACAGCCATTTTGACAAAAAAATTTATTTTGCTTGTTCATTCGATTAATTACTAGATTTAAAATTAACTTAACGAAATCTGTTTGGTTTTTTAATATCAAAGGATACTAGTACAATTCAGACATATAGGGGTCACCGGAAACCGTGGTTTTTGAGAGGAGCTCCCGGAGATTAACGGTAGCTCCTTTCCAAATAAATATGTTTACTAATACTATGTCTTAAAATACAGTTAGAAGGTAACATAATATACAGTACATATGCACACATTTTTAGATCAATAAATTCATGGGGGAACCCCACTGTGAATGCGTGAAAATTAAGTGATTTTCAGGAATTTTTTTTATACGTACGGATAATTATTTGAGAATATGACAAATTATAATTTATTTAACATATTTTTATGTTTTTACCCTTTTTCTTGTTTTCGAAAGGCTTGAAAAAATATAAATTTTTGGAATTTTAAAAAACGGCTATGTACGACTGTACGAGTAGCCAATACATGTACAAAAAAAAAAAAAAGAATTAAGAATTAAAATCGGTTCATAAGTGTTCGAGAAATCGAGGCCACCGTGGTCAGAAAAGTCGTTTTGAGAAGAACGCGTTTAAAGTTTTCATTTGCCGTTGTAAAGGGTGGTTAAGTTTCAAGGGCCGGTGTTGATTTTGAATAAAATACAATTTTTTTAGAAATTATTGCCATTTCTCTTTATTATGATAATATTTGTATGGCTCAATTACGTGTAGAATAAAATATCGGCCAAATGGCTGCCGTGGCCTCGGCGGCACACCTCCATCCGATGGTCCAAATTTTCGATGACGCGGAGGCATAATTGAGGTTCTATGCCGTTAATGTGCCAAATTATCTCACCCTTTAGCTCTTGAATTGTTGCCTTTTTATCGATTTACACCTTTCTTTCAAATAACCCCAAAGAAAGAAGTCCAACGGGTTGTTGACGTTTAGGTGTGGTTCACATTCAACATCGGCCCTTGAAATTTAACCACCCACTCACTACCTGCACTTATTGTATTGGGCATAACTTTGTCAATTTTCAAGATTTTAAGTTAAAATTTTTTTTACATATTTTTGAATATATCTTTACTTTAAGAAAATATAAAAAAAACAAAAATCGATTTTTTTGAAAAATCACAGTGGTATTTCCCCTTAAAAGTTTTCTCGAAATAAATTCCGGAAAATTCGCTTTTTTGCGGCCTTCTAACTGTGCACAACCCCTTAAATGAAGAAAATGGAGCTATAAAATTAGCTACTTAAAACTTTTCCAGAAATTCTGATTAAAAATTTTGAGGTTTTGATGAAACTTTGCCGAATTTTTATAACTCTTGCATTATATGGTTTTTGTTGCAATATGAAATATGTTTTTATATAAAATTAATTCAAATTAAAAATGAAATAAATAAATTTAAATAGTTTTAAAAAATTTATTAACTTTTAAAAATACTAATTTAAAATACCCGCTCTTTCCAGAATTTGCAAAATCAAATTAACGACAAATTGGGCATCGACAGTTTTCTCGTGCAGCCCATACAAAGACTGACCAGATATCCATTGTTGTTGCAGCAATTCATATCTGTAAGTAGCAGCGGACCAATAGCAAATTCTTAATTTCCACACAAACTAAATATTTCCCCACACTTCCCCTCCTCCATAGGAATTCTACAAAAGCGGCATTAGCTGCAAGCCAGTGCTGGCGTCTGTATGCAAATTGGAGACGCGCTTGCGACGATTACTCGAAGTGGTCAATCAGGCCGAAGAAGTGCCAGCTATAGACGAACTAGGCGAGGTGAGTCGAGAAGAAAAAGAAAGAAAAAAAAGCGAAAATTCTCATTTAATTTTACGCCTTTCATTTCTCCAGCTAAATCTACCCGCGCAGGGCTACTTTCGTCGCGCTACTGAATTCGAAGCGTATCATCATCGTTCGCGCAAGAAATACACCGCGAAAGTGTTCCTTTTCGATCGTTGCCTCATCTGTACAGAGGTGCGCAAACGTCGTCTCGCTTATCGCCATCATTACGATTGGTCAACGCTGGAGTTGCAGTTGAATGGTAGCAAGAGTATAACGGTATTGCTGCGTTCGAGCGGTATAGCGAGTGCGACTAGGGTCAAGGAAGAATATGAATTCACGGCGTCGGAGGCGTGCGCGGTGACGCAATGGATACGCTGTGCGCGCAAGATCATCGAAATTGATCGTGTGGAGGCGGCGATGCGGGGAAAATTCACGCTGCCAATGGATTTGGTGCTCGGCGTGGGGACGGCCATATGGCTGATATGGAATTATTTATAATATATTAGCTTGTCGGTGCTTTGCCTTAGTGCTAAGTAGAGTTTATATATTTTTTTCCGAAAAATTCAGGGCGGGTTCGAGTTACTAGTCGAATGAGCGGGTAACTATATATTATTGATTTTATAAAGAAAAAGTAGACAATACATAAATGTTGCTTACTTAGTTGTAGATGTGCTTGAAGCATAAAAATATTTAAGTTATTTTTTGAAGAAAAACCAAATATACATTTTTGGAAAAAGACAGTTTTTTTTAGTTTAAGGAAAACAAGTATTATGGAGGCAGTGCATTTTTCGTAAATACAAAAGTGAGTTATTCCAAAATAAAATTGGATGATTAATTTTGCGCCACCTTTTATGTGATACTTAGTCACATGAATTATCATTCTTACAGCCGACCCTCTTTCCCCAAACTACTTAGGTATAATATAATTGGTGCTTACATCCTTTGTTGGTTTTTTGGCCGAGCTCTTCCTCCTGCCTGTTTATGCTTTTCCACAAATGCAGCTTTTTGTGAGAAGCTTTTTGATGGCAGAAATACTAACTATTCGCTTCCACGCTGCAAATTGTGGGGCACACAAGAAGAAAATTAATAATTTTGTAAAAAAAAAATGTTAACTACAGGGCTGCCCATATTCGACGGACCCAACGGATTTCGATTTTGGGCTCATTCCAATCGACGAGGCTTGTCCGCAGGCAACAATCTTTGCGTCAATTGATTCTTATACGGGAATAAATGCAAATCAATGCGGATAATTCGTTGTAAAGTGGTCCGAGCAATGCCCAACTGCTGAGAACGGCGATTTTGGGATGTCCTTGGCGACGTATCAACACTGGCCCGTACAAGAGCAATATTCTCAACCGATCGCCTTAGTCGGTTTTGATTTGGCCTCTTTGGATTAGAAAAAGCATTACCAATCGAAGATCTTTCGTACAAACGTTTCATGGTGTTCTTTGAAGGCGCACTTTTCACATTATTTAATTTTTTACACGCACGTTGAGTTTTCTCAATTGACTTCTTTTGTTGAATGTAAATTTCAACAATTTGGGAGCACTCGCGTGGCGTGTACTGTTCCATGGTAAAACTCTGCTTGGACTGGTGCTTCCAACGCGGTATGTCATTAAGCGATCTGACGTCTCTGTCAAAAGATACAGGGTTGCCAGATGGGTCCTTCTTGGTTTCGCTGTGGTTTCCGCACTGCTTCAAGCTGCAGAGGCCACGAAATACTGATATGTGGCCTGTTCTAACTTTTCTCCTACCTCCTTTCATAGCTTCGCGCCTGAAAATTTTAGCGCCCTGCGGCTAGTTAGAATGTCAGTTGCAAAGCTTCATGAACATTCCCTCGATGCATAATTTTCGTCGGGATGTTTTACTTCACTTATTTTTGTTCAATTTGGGTTTTTATCTTCGCGGCATTTTACTAATGTGTAACAAAAATTAAGGCACATACAGCGAATTTTATGCAACAATTTCTGACCACGAGCAAAATCGTACAGTTCCGCACAGGCCTCGTATATCGCTCCACGACATTTGGCTGCTCCGAATACAGTTTAAAGAACTCTGACTTTGATGAAAAAGAAACGATTGACGATGATTTAGCGCTGATATTTTATTCAGCTGATGCACTTTTTCTGCGTATGAACAGTTTTAGATCTCGACGCTACACATAATCCTAGTTCTTAGCTCAGGTGCCTTAGACCGTGCGTTATGCGGTCTGCGCTCCACCTGGAGTTTGGGCGGAAGCAGGTCAGCAGGTATTGATTTTTATTATTATTAAAGTCTATACCAAAACTCAAGTCACAAGACTGTTCCAAACATGGAAAAATATGTGGAAAGACCTTGTTAAGGCAAATGGGCATTACTTCGGAAAATGTCACCAGTCCGGTGGTAACAAAATTGCACCTGTAGAGAAAACCTCTCATATGTTGGCTGACAGGATCTGGCTTCGAAAGAAGCTGCCTAAAGTCAATCATCAAATATTGGTTCGCCTAAAAAGGCTCAGTGGAAAATTGAACCTGGAAATAGGAACCTTAAACTCCATTTATTTAGTTACGCTACCAACTCTAAAAAGTATTCGTAAAGTGGAAATTTGTTTATTTAGTAGTCAACGAGGAGTAAGAAATTCTTACTGGCCAAGTTGATTTAAAACTGCCCATGATTAAATTTTTTACTAAATAATCAAAGGTCAAACCTCAACGAAGATCAAACTTTTTTTCGACCAAATTATTGGCATTATTTAATGAAAAGTTAGATTACCGTCATATAATTATGTCAAAGGTCCCTCGAAATTTCAAGATATCCATTGTAAATTGGGCGTTCTACCCTACCAATGGGTGGTTATCCCGTCAAAGAAGTACAACTGCGAAGGGCATCGACATTTAGTCAGAGATCCAAGCAGCCTCACTTGCACTTTAGTCTGATATAAATAATATCATACATTAATTCGCTGAGGAATACTTCACTGTCCTCAATACTCTGAGAGCAAGAAACACCATCTTGAAAGTTATGGCGGCAATGAATAAGCAATCTGCTTAGCGAAATGAAGCAGTGAATCAAAATGTCATGGACTTTTTTGAAGGATAACCAAAGCCCACATAAAGAAAGTTATCAACGACTGGAAAGACAGCGCATCCACACGACACTGGATGAAAAGTGCACGAAAGAGACAGGCGAAACAGTTTATGCTTCCTCTTAAGAGAGCATTAAATAGACTGCTAAATATGGATGGAGAGAACTTACGAGCTCTCACTGGATACTGGATACGGGACGTGGTAGTTTCCGTTATCATTTCAAGAACATGGATTATGTAGTAGCAGCAAGTGTCTGCCGTTTTCCCGAACTGGATGACGAAACGCCAAGGTGGGTCGTCTGCGAATGTACAGCTCTCGCTAAATGAAGACTCGCACACTTAGGTTATGTGACTCCTAACCCATTGGCGTTATGCGGAACAAAAAAAGTGTTTAAATTTATGAGAAGCCTCTAATTGTAAATTCCCGGTCAAGCACAAAGGAGAGGAAACAGGAGCGAAAAATGATTGTTGGACAATATAGCACTCTTTCTTAGGAAAGTTTAGCAGAATTTGCTACAGGTACACTTATTTTGACTTTAATAAGTGATCGGAACAGGATACTCACTTTTTCTAGGCACCGATAGAAAACTGAGATGAGAAAACTAGATAACTTTTTGGTAGAAATTTACATTTACTTTTACGTATTGATTAAAAAAGTTAAAGCTACTAAAGGAAATAATTAAAGTGAGTATAAAAATTTAGGGAAGTACGTTTTGTATTAATTTTTGCGACATTTTTAGTTTAGGCACCAAAAGGAAAAGAGCTTTCTGATGATTTAAAAAAAACTGATTATAAAGTATCACAAGGAACATAAATAATTGCGAGAAATCGGTCGTTTGATAGATAGGAGTTTTGCTACAGTTTGTGGGCGTCCGCCGCTCTAAAGTCCCAGAGAAAAAAGCTTAGTCGTAAGGAAAATCAGGACAAACCCCAAAATAAGTGCCCCCAAATTGAAATCTGAAGTTGAAAATGAGACTGGAAAACAATTTAGCGCCCAAACTATTCACCGGGTTTTGCATAGTGCTGGTTATCATGGGCGCAATGTTAGGAAAAAGCCCTTCGTGAGTAGTGTCAATCGGAGTAAACGAATTTCATTCGCAAAAGATCATGAAAAATATGACGAAACGTTTTGGAACCAAGTCATATTTTCTGATGAGTGTAAGTTCAGTATCTGTGGATCTGATGGCCGTGAAAACGTTTGGAGAAAAGTTAAAGCGGAATTGGATCAAAACAATATGACCGGACACTGTAAAGCATGGAGAGGGCTCTGTGATGATTTGGGGATGTATGGCTGCGAACGGGGTTGGAAACTTGGTATTTATCGAAAATATTATGGACCGATATGGTTACTTAAATATTTTAGAAGAAAGCGCTACGAAATTGGGCCTTGGAGGAACGTTTATCTTCCAGCAGGATAATCACCCCAAGCACACATCCAACATTGTACGAGAGTGCCTGTTATATAATGTGCGAAAACAGCTGAAAACACCGCCACAGTCCCCGGATACCAACCCAATCGAACATTTATAGGGACTTTTAAAGCGGCAAATACGTAAACATCCGATTAGAAATAAGGAAAAACTGAAAAACTTCTTTCAAGAGGAATGGAATAAAATACCACCAGCTGTAACTGAAAACTTGGTAAAATCAAGTAGAGTCTAATGGTTATCCTACCAAATACAAGGATTTGATTTTAATTATGTTTTTGATTTCACAAATTAATAATATGATGAACTGTTAACTTACTTTTGAGACATGAATTTTTATGAAGTTTAATATAAAAAGCTATAATTTTGTTCCTTTTCAAAATTTTGTCATTATTTGGATTAAATATGATTTTTGTATTTCATTCATGTAAATACAGACTGGGCCATATAGCGTTTGCTTTTTGAACCACCTATTTTTTTTGAGAATGGTAACACAAATGGCATGTGAAATGTGTTCATAATTTACTTGAGGTTTGACATTTACGAAATGGGACGCTAATCGCTTGAACAAAATTGGGAAATATTGAAAACCTATTTCCAAAGTGGTGAGTCTTCTTCTTCTTTTCTGATTTTCACATCGGTGGCTACGTCAAAAAGCAAAATTGTCAGATTTGGGGCTCAGAAAATCCACACGTTACTGTAGAGAAGCAAATGCATCCACAACGAGTCACTTTTTGGTGCGGTTTTTGATCTGGCGGCATCATCGGGCCATTTTTTTTCGAAAATGAGCGAGGAGCCGCGGTTACAGTAAATGGCGAGCGTTACCGTCACATGCTCAACGAGTTGTTTCCAAAAATTGAAGAGGATGACATGGACGACATTTGGTTTCAACCGGGCGGTGCAACTTGTCACACTACCAAAGTTACACTCGAACTTTTGGCTACCGTTTTTGAAAACCGAATAATCAGCCGAAACTCCGATATCAATTGGCCGCCTCGGAGCTGTGATTTAAGTCCGTTGGACTATTTTTTGTGGGGAGCCGTTAAGGACAAATGCAATGCGAACCATCCAGAGTATACTTACTTCTGTTACTAACTGTAGGTCAAAAACAACATCTTAACAAAGCCTCAGTCGAGATTTTTATCGGATTTGGTTCCCCGCAAATTTTTTCCTGTTCTACCTAAAACTGAAAGGGCTCCTGAAAATACGAAGATTTGTCATGAGCGAGGCGAGTAATATCGCACCGCTGAACGAGCTCACGGCCATAGCAGAAAGGCATATCAAAGGTGCTTCGAGGATTAGAAAAAGCGCTGCCATAATTATTACATCTGAGGGGAACTACTTTGAAGGGCACAAAATAGATATACAGTCTGTGACAGCAGAAAAGAACCGGTTCTTTTCTTGTAACTTCATGATATATTTCGTTCTGCTTTTTGCTGCGTAAGAGTCCCACTCAAGGGCTACGACGCCAGTGCTAACTCAGGTTAGTGTCGTTCGAAAGTTTCCCGTAAACGCAACCAAACAAAAATGAGTGAGAAGTACGCGAAGCGTTTCGAGGCGGTATTTTTATGCACGCATTCGAAAGGGCCGAAATTAGCTTACGCCGGGGCTGCAAAAGTAGTTAAAAAATCAAAAAAGTTTATTATGATGTGGCGTCTTGAAGCGAGTGACGACAAAAAAGTAGCATAAAGTGATCGTCCAACATTTTAAGCGGGACCCTTCTTTGTGACTACGCCAAGCGCGATCAGTTCTTGCTAAAACGGGAATAGATGTGAGTATCAACACCATCGAACGTCGACTGAAGGAGGCGAACATATCCTACCGTCCCACATCAACAAAACCACTTTACCACTTACTTTCATATAAAAAAATTTTAAATATATAAAGGGTGATTTTTTAAGAGCTATAGGAAAGTTTTTCAAAAAAACACACGTAAAGCTCAGAAAAATGCATACAATTTTTATTTAAATCGATAGTATAGTGCATATAATTTAATGTTTGAAGATTATTTCATGCAAATGTTGACCGCGACTGCGCTTCAAATGGTCCATCCGCTTGGTCCAATTTTGGCATACTCTTTCCAATGATTCGGCCGGTATCTCACATATAAATGCTTTAATGTTGTCTTGCAATGCGTTAATTGAAGCAGGCTTGTCTGAATAGACATGAGCTTTAACATAGTCCCACAAAAAATAATCTAAAGGCGTTATATCGCACGATCTGGGTGGCCAATTGACAGACTAACAGGTCCCGAACGTGAAATAAAATGTTCACCGAACTCGCTCCTCAACAAGTCCATTGTTACGCGTGTTGTGAGGCATGTGGCACCGTCTTGCTGAAACCACATGTCATGCATTGTCAAGCTCTTGCATTTTGGGCAAAAAAAAAGTTGGATATCATTTCGCGGTAGCGCTCACCATTCACAGTTACGTTACGATTCGCAGCATCTTTGAAGAAGTACGGTCCAATGATACCTCCAGCCCATAAACCGCACCAAACTGTGACCTTTTCTGGATACCTTGGTAGCTCTTGCAATTCTTCTGGCTGATCCTCACTCCAAAATCGATAATTCTGCTTATTTACGTACCCATTGATCCAAAAATGAGCTTCGTCGCTGAACACAAATTTTTCAATAAAAAAGTGGATCTTCGGCCAACTTTCCAAGGGCCCTTTCACCAAAAATTCTGCGTTGCGGTAGGTCGTTCGGCTTCAATTCTTGCACCAGCTGTATTTTGAAAGGCTTCACACCTAAATCCTTTCGCAAAATTTTCCACGTTGTTGAGTAACAGAGGCCCGATTACTGCGAACGGCGACGAATCGATAATTGATGGCCATCATCTACACTGGCCGATACAGCTGCTATACTTTCTTCAGTTCGCACTCTACGTAAGCGAGTTGGTGGTTTGATGTCCGATAATGTAAATTTGGTTCTAAATTTAGTCGCAATAACTCGAATAGCCGCTTCAGTGGATCGATTAAACTGACCATAAAAGAGAAGAAGCGCCCGATAAACTTTCTTAACAGAACCCGCATTTTTATAATAAAATGATTTGCTGATTGGCAAGCGTTGTTCGTTTGTAAGACGATTCATGGTTAAATTATAGACCAAACTGAAGATGTTTGACAGTGAAACAAAACACGAAACCCTTTATCTTTTATACTTCAAGAATAATCGCGGTTCCTGTTTTCTGACACAGACTGTAAATGAACAAACCATGTAACTGTATTTCTTATATGCCAAAAAATTTAGCCCACGTTCAGAAATTCTTTTAAAATTTTCGCCGCCAAAATTTGTCAGTTTTTTTTATTGCTTCACAGCTTGTTAGCCACAAATTATGATGTTTACTGATGTGATTGTTTTTTGCTTTCTTGCTAGCCTTTATTTGCATGTTAATTGCGTGTGTATAGACACGAGTATAAGTATGTGAGCCTGCAGAGGAGTGCATTTGTCATCCGCGAGCATTGAGGACATGCATCATTATGCGCCACTGCTCGCCAGCCATCCAATCCAATCAGTCGCCTCCAACTATACCACACACTTCGCCCTTCCCACGAAACATTGCTACTTTTTAAAGAGACAGGCAAATAAAGGCGAAAACAAAAATAACAAAACAATATGCACTGCAGCTTGTGCGCTGAGCCGTAAAATAACTATGTTGCCAGCCAAGACAGTGATTTTTTCGAGAGCGCATTGCTACTTACATATCATAATTCTCGGCTCTCCACTGTAATTCCCAGGATACGCACCTCTGCTTCTCCACTCCTCACATAACTGCATGGTTTTTGTTTTGCTTTGTTTTTCTTTGTCTCTATGTTGCCCGCCAGCCTTGACAAATATTTATGATAAATTGCCTCTTGCGTTACTCATTCAACATACACACACCCACATGCAATCGCCACACACATAGAGACACCATTAATCGACCGACCGACCGACCGCTGGTTGGTCTCATTTGCTCGCCTGGCGGGTGTCCTTTAATGTATGTGGCCACTGCATCAAATGCATACATAAATGCAAAATATAAACAGCTTCTATTATTCCTCCTCGATTTCTTTTTCACTTCTCTTGCCACTTTTTTCCTCACCATCTTGCTTCGCTTTTATAAGCTGCTTTGTTTATTTTGTTGCCGATTTTGTGTGCCTGCGTATCATCAGCAGTTTATTTGATTATGTAAATGTACGCAGCATCTTAAACCCGTGTGTGTCAATGGATTTGTGTGTACTTTTTGTCAGGCCGTTCTGCATATATGGCGCATAGATATATATGTGTGTGTGTGCGTGTATGTTGTGCCTTTGGCCATCAGACATATGCAAAATGCGCAAATTTTGTGTATTTTCTTGGCGAATGGGCCAGCAAAAAGGACAATCTTTACAAGGACAGTGGACCGGCAAGAGAAAACTTTGCAACCGATTTTTTTATATATAAATATATGCGAATGTATGCATACAAGGTCTGATGCAAAATTTACAGTACTGCCTTCTTATCTCAGAAACCAGAGGCACCACCTTTTAGATCACTTGCTCGTATGATCCCATCCTATCTATCAAGGAAGTGGTGCCAAAAATAGGTTAATATTATACATCTGGGTAGCAGATTATTTAATGTTTTTCAACCGAATTAAATGAATTGGTTTTGTTAGTGGTAAATGCCAAATTAATGTTGAGACAAATTACAGAAAAGGACTTAGCGTTTAACCCTAAAATTAAATTTTGGGCAGCCTCAAGTCTTTAAATCTTATAGGTCCCTTGTGATGCCACTGTGCGACATGGGAACTTCAATTATTTTTCTTCGTAGAACCATTTTGTAGCTCTTATAAGTGCAGGATTGGTACCATCCCCACGCCAGACAGTTGTGTAAGAGAATTGAAAAAATATTTTTCTAGAAAATCTGCTCTCATTTTCTCTAGGGCTGGACAACTGCAAAGGAACTGCCCAACTCTGCCTTCCTCTTCCTCAGCTCTATAACTTCTACAATATTCATGGAAGAAAACTCCTAGTCTCAAGGAATGGTTGCCGCATAGCCAATGACCGGTTATACAAGTCCCGACCTTCAAGAGGATACTCTTGAGAGGCTAAGCAGTTTTTTGTCTTTTTCTTGTTTTTCTGGCTGCCACAGTTGCTTGGCTGTTACGCATGCACCTCTCTCTCCATGGCCTAATGGCCTCTTGTCGGAGACCAATACACGCCCCAATCATCTTCCGAAGAAATCAGTGATACTCCCTTTGGTGGTTGAGGGAGCTTCAAGATTCAGATTTTAAATAGTATTAGAGAAACAGCATCACCCTGCAGGTTGCCCTGCCTGGATAGTTGGATAGTGGATTTCCGGTAATAAGGGAACCCACCTATTTTTATATGCCTTTAAAAGAGCAGAAATCCTGGTAGCACAAATTTGTGGCAAGTAAAAATAATATATATAGAAAAAAAAGTACACATAACGGAAGTGAAACTTTCAGGGCAGACAAAGAAAGAGGGAGAGACCCGAGAGAGAATGAGAGATAGAGAGAGAGAGAGAGAGAGAGAGAGAAAGAATATATAATAGATCTATGAATAAGTTCGTGCGGTTTTTTTCGAAATTTGAATTTCGGATCATTCCCATGGCTTTTAAACGTTTGGAAATGGTTGATTGATCAACTCCCAAAGTTTTTGCAACCTCTTCTTGCGTTTGAGCCGGATCTTGATCGAGCAATTCCTCCAATTCGGTATCCATGAACTTTGGCGGCGCGGCCAAAATCACCACTTTTAAAGCGTGCAAACCACTTCTGGCACGTTCGCTCAGCTAGAGCATGCTCACCATAAACTTCCACCAAGATACGATGACTTTCGGCTGCTTTTTTCTTCATATTAAAAAATTCCCCGCAAAAACACATTATTTGGCACGAAATTCGACATTTTCAAGTGTGGTAAAAATATTGTTGTTTACGCTTCAAATAAAAAACTTATACTGACGTTTGTGCCTTACGACAGTAGCTCTCCAATGAATGTTTGGAAATGTGGATCGATGGAATAATAATCAAGTTACGCCATCTGTTGTAAAACCGCACGAACTTATCCATAGACCTATTATCTAAATAAATTCAGAACATTTGCAGAGAATACAAATAGACAAAAGTTACAAAAAGCGAAGAATGGTCGACCGGTGTAGGTAAACGTCGGACACAAATCGTGGCAACAACGCGCACTACTCCGAGCATTTATCACCCGCACAAACGCAGCGGTTCCAGGACCGCAGCAACGGCACAAATTACCGCAAGGCAATAGAAATAAATCCGACGGCGGAATGGATAGCACTTTATAGTACGCACAAGCACTAGCCAGGAAACGAAAATAAGTGCCAAAAAGTAGGCACCAAAAATATATTTCCTACAAGTTTGCACCAACAAACAAGCGCCAAAAAGTAGGCAGTGTTATTTCTCAATAGAAATTAGCAACCACAAGGAAAAACTAAGGAAACATAGCCTAAAGTGTATCTAAGATACATATAAGGTATACTTCTCTCTCTCCTTTTGCTCTACGTTATATCTGTTTTCTCTCTCGCGGAACGAAAATGCCCAAAACGTTGCATGACCTTGAAATTTTACCCTCCATTCTCGCTCGTCCATCGACGTCTAAGAAATTTCACTTCAAAAAGTTATTTATAAATTTTGTTTTTCCTTTCCGCTTAATTTCACTCCACTTTTACGTCATTCCGTTCTTCCACTTACCTTGAAGGGTTAAAAGGCATAGGCTTGAATTGTCATACGATTTTTTAAAAAAAAAAAAACAATTTTTGAAATATTTAACACCAACGCATATTTTCGCTTTTCTACCCACTGTCATTCTTCGTTTTTAAGCTTCCAAGCAACAAAGACTTCGTTGCAACTGTCTTTACCATGATGGACCGCCTCTAATCATAAAATCTGTTTGACATGGCACGTTTCGGACCGGTAGTGTTGTGCATTGCGCTGATTTTCCGGCCAGTGCTTTGCCAAAAAAATTAAATGGAATATAAATAAGACTAAATCTCAGCAATAAGCCGAAATTGCAGCAAACAAATTGTTTGAGAAAAAGGTAAAAATAATCTGAAAATCATAAGAGAACTTAAAAGGCAAACCTCAATAATGTTTGCTTTAGAATTAGAAGCGAAACTAACGAGCTGTGGCAGGGATTTAGGGAATATAAAGCCAAAGAGAAAATAAATAAAATACTGCAATGAAATTTCTAATGCAGAGAAAAGTTAAAGCGTGACCTAAAATGCACACGCATATTTGGTGAAATGTTTTTGGTGTCAACATTTAAGGTGAATTAGCACAGAGTTGGAAGCCAATTGAAGAAATGATCAGCCAGAAATGCTGATAGCGGATGCTTTGCAGTACTCAACATTTGTAACAGAAGTGGTGGGTAGATTTTGGTCCTTTTTTATGAAGTTTTATAACTCCTACAAAAGTTACACTCTGAAGCTTCTGCGAATCTGTAGTCCATATGTAGTGTGGTCCTGAGCCACCATACTACATTTTTTTTTCCTTGTTCACCCCATGGGTTAATGGGAAAGTGGTGCGAATAACACAGTCACTCGTCTTCAAACGAAAACCTTCACCTACTTTCCTAAACTTCTTGTCCTGGACTTGATAACCCCGGTTTTTGTTAACGAGACTCTGTCGACCGAGTCAAGGCCACCAAGGTTTACCATAGCAGGGAAGAAATTCCTATGCCTTGCCAGCCTGGTGACAAAGCCGGCAGCCGCGGACCCAGACTCGGATGCAGAAGGCTAATCCCCTACTCATCTTAAACTTAAGTGGTTCTGGTGGTCTAGAGCTCAAAAATTTAGGGATTTTTTTACAATAAAAGAAACTAAAAACGATATTTACATTTTTAGGCTTTTTATTGAACTTCTTTTACATACAAAAATGAAAAAAAAATTTTTTTTTTAATATTAATAGTTTTATAAATTTAAAAAATGGCGCTGGATTTGATCCACCCGAAAAATTGGACCTGCACGGTGTTGTCCATTTTGGCCATTCTATTTATCGGAAACACAAAAAAGCTATTTCCCGTACTTGAATAAAAAAAGTTTGACAAAATGACGCGGTTTCTTTCAGTTTCTTAATCACAAAAATACGAAATCATTGAAATAATAATATGATTCTAGTACGGGCCATTGATGTTGTGAAAACAGATGAAAATTTCAGACGATTCGGCTGAATAGTTTTTTTTTTTTTTTTGACAACACCAGGACGAAAAAAAGAAGTTTTGAGATAATTCAGTTTAAAATTTTGAGAGTGGCCGCATGACGAAATTGGCTCTACGTGCTAAAACAGCTGTAGAATCTGAAATACTGGGAATATCCTTCCAAAAATTTGACAGTATATTCTTAAAAGCCTATACTTTCGAAATATAGAAAACAAAAGAAATCGATTTTTTGAAAATTATGGACCACCGGGACCTCTTAAGGATTATTGAAACCGAGAGGCTGAATGCTCCACCTAGGAACTAGGGGAAAATATATATACATATATGTCAGGTGGATTTGTGTGTGAATAACATTCGGTTGGTTCCACTAGAAAAATATATTCAATACTGGTCGGCAGGCCATAACCTCCGCGTGCGTTTCTGTGATAAAAAAAGCGATAAAGCTTGTACAGGGATATACAGGGTGAAGTCCAAAACAAGACTGCCATCATAAAAATGTTCTTGATGGCGCCATCTTTTTTGAGTTTTTAATTAGTTAGTGCGTTGGAAGTTACATCCCTAGCTGACTTCCAGTGAAAGTTTCGTGGAATTCGGTTCAGTGAAAGCGAAGTTATTGCATCTAAAGTGTCAGTATGTTTGTGTTATCGGTACAAAAATGAGTTTCGAACAAAGAGATAATATCAAATTTTGTCTTGAGATCGGTAAAACGTTTTCCAAAACGTTTGAGTTGATGAAAAAAGTTTATGGCAACGATTGTCTACCTCGTTCCAGAGTTCATAACAGATTTACACCATTTAGAGTTGGTTGTGAGGACACAAATGACAAACGCACTCTTGTGACTGATTTTTTGACTAGAAATCGCATATTATCAGGTAAATACCTATGAAATGCGACTTTTAGCTATTGGTCCATAGATGTCGCTAGGAGTATTTTTAAACCTTCCCAAATGTCTTGTTCTTTTCGTCTGTCATCTGTCAACAATATTCAGTTGATTGTTTGTTACGTTTCATACAACAATGCATTTTTGTCGCTTTTAAAAATGTCGAATTTCGTGCCTTCAAGCTATGATTTGCGGACATCGTTGATTTTCTGTTATCAATTGAAGAAAAACGCTTCTCAAGCTCATCAAATTCTTATAAAAGCTTATGGTGGACATACTCTAAGTAGAGCACAGTGCTTCAGGTGGTTTGAAAAATTCCGAAGTGGTGATTTTAGCGTGGAGAACGAGGACCGGCCACCGAAAAAAATTGAGGACGCAGAATTGCAAGCATTGTTGGATGAAGATGATGGTCAAACGCAAGAAATGACGGCAGAGCAGTTGAGAGTGACCCAAAAAACCATTTACAAACGTTTGAAAGACATGGGCATGATTTTAAAGGTCAGAAGATGGGTGCCGCATGAACTGACTGAGAGGCAGCAAGAGAACCGAAAAACCACTTGTGAAATGTTGCTCTCCCGGTTCAAAAGGAAGTCTTTTTTGCATCGAATCGTTACGGGTGATGAAGAATGGGTGTATTTCTCCAATCCCAAGCGTAAACGATTGTATGGTCCGCCCGGCCATTAGCCAAAAACAACGGCCAAGCCAAATCGCCTCGGCCGCAAGGCAATGCTCTGTGTTTTCTGGGATCAGCGTGGTATGATTTGGCACGAGCTATTAAAACCAGGTGAAACAGTTGACGGTGCACGCTACCAACGAAAATTGGCCGATTTGAACAGCGCTATACACCGAAAACGCCCAGAATATGCCGATCGGCGTTATAAAGTAATTTTTCTTGATGATTTTCTTGCTGACAGTGCACCGCCACATCGAACAAGAGCGACCCGGGAATTCGTGGAGACGTACGATTGGGCACCGCTGGTGCATGCAGCTTACTCACCAGACTTGGCGCCTTCCGATTATCATTTGTTTGCATCTATGGGCCACGCACTTTCCGAGCAGCGCTTCGATTCTCACGAAGAAGCCAAAAAATGGCTCGATGATTGGTTTGCGGCCGATGTTTGGCGCGGCATCCACAAATTGCCTGAGAGATGGGAAAAATGTGTCGCTAGCGATGGCTATTATTTTGAAGATTAAATTTGTAACCATTTTTTGTTAATAAACGTTTGAAATTGAAAAAAAGTCTCATCAACCATCACTCCCCGTAGTCGCCTGATATGGCTCTCTGTGACTTCTACCTATTCGGAAAATTGCATTTGGTTATGAAAGAAAAACGTTTCCGGAAAGACCATACAAAAGGCTTGTACCGACATCCTGAAGGCTATTCCGGTCAATGACCTGAAACACTCTTTCGATAAGCTTTTAGATCGAGGCCAGAGGGGACTATTTTGAGTAAATAAATTCGAAGTTATCAGATCAAAGCTGCTATCGTTTCTATTTTAACTCAGTCTTGTTTATTTTGGAACTTGTAAAATGCTCATAGATAAACACACTATCGGTGCTGTCAACAGGCTATGGTCTCAGTCCCTGACCTGTGCAACTACATAGTAGAATGACGTGGACGGAACGGAATACGGGCCGCACAAACCGACTATTGAAACTAAACAGGAAAAATATGAGAAGTCTTCTCGGGGTCTTAACCGCGCATTGCCTGATTGGTAGACATGCCAAAAGACTGGGAGCACCGCATAACGACTATTGCAGAAGCTGTAACGACATTGAAGAAGAAGAGACCATAGAACACTTTCTATGCGGGTGCATGGCTCTGGATAGAAGAAGGTTCAACATTTTAGGAAAAATTTCCCTGAATAACTTGGCAGAAGTAGCCAATATAAAAAGAACAAGTCTTATTAGATTCATTAAAGCCACAGGTTGGTTCAATGAGGACAATGTAAAGTGAGGAGAGGGGACAGCCCTGGCGGTATCACAATGGGACTACAACAGGCCTAGGTGTGTCATGTCAACCGACAACCACTTTACCTACCTACCTCCCCTTTTTATTTTGGACTTCACCTTGTATTAACACAAACCCTCTATCAGAGGACAATCGCGGCCCAGCAAATGCATGTTCCTCCAAATGCTTCATGTGAAAGCTTCCCAAAACCGTTGTACCGTCATTATGCGGTCATCCAGGCCAGTGATGCAAATTTTTTTTTCACAAAATTATTTAAAATTTGATTCATTATTTACGAAACAACCTTAAAAATGCCTATCCTCAATCCAAAAGTTATATTTCCTAGAAATTTTCCTATTATCAAAAAGTGGTGACTCAACAATTTGCCTTTGGCTATGTAAATGTTTGGCCATGCCATAAAATTATCTCATCCAAAGTGGCATCGTTTCTGTACGAAAATATATTAAATTGTATTTAGAAGACTTAAATTGTTGCTAATCCAAATATAAACAATCAACACTTGCTACACAACGAACGGACAGCCAAGAAGTCTAACACAGAGTCAAATTCTCATGTGTGGCGGCAAGTGCCAGCAATCAAACGCCTTTGAGCGAAGTGGAAGGACTAGCAGTTGGAGTGTATTCTGTTTTCTTAGTTTTGACAGCTTCATCAAGTCATCATTACGCTCAGCGTTGACGACAACATTAGAGCAAAAGTACCCAATAGCTGATCTGCATATGTGGCAGACTTCGTCTTCTTATTCATGCTGCCATATTTTCTCTAACCTTAGTGTCGATGCTGTTTTTTTTTCTCTTTTAACTGTATTTACAATTTCACAAGGATTTCACATTTCACAAGCTAACAAAATATAATATGGCAGCTGAGTAAGTTGAGGAAGTGGACATGGATGTGACAAGAAGTAAGACATGAAAAATCAACAGGATCTTCGTCCACAGGAATTGCTGCTGCTGATGGTGCATTTTGTCAGCAACGACAGAAGTTTTGCTCAAGTGATAATCGACAATGAGTAAATATGTACATAATTGTTTACCTTTGTGCTGTAAGAAAATATTTTTTTTATTCTATTTTAAAATTTTTTGCACTGGGGGAAAAAATTTAGGGACCAAATAAAATTTCTAAATTTTTGGCGATTTTTCAAATGGCGGTTTTTCAACTAAAAATAGTCGCACAGAAGTTTTCGAAAAGGCAATTTAATTTTTGAAGTCTCTAATTTTGAGATCTCTTGACGAATGGGTGTCATGTAATCATAAAAAGTAGCGTGAAAAAATGTCTATTGATAAAAATTCTAAAACAAAAATTTTTTTGGGTTCACGGACATCAGGCAAATTTAGGAAGTAGCGTGACAAAGAATTTGGAATTCGAAAACAAAATTTTCGATTTTTCCGCCTTTTTCTGGATTCACGGACATCCTATATTTCGAATTCGAAAACTAAATTTTGGATTTTTTCCTTTTTATGGATTCGCGGACATCCTGCAAATTTAGGAAGTAGCGTGACAAAGAATTTAGAATACGAAACCAAAATTTTCGATTTTCCCCTTGTTTTTTTATTCACGTACATATTTCGAAAAAAAAAATTTTGATTTTTTTCGCTTTCGTCATCATGCAATCCTAAAGAGTAGCGTGAAAAGAATGACGATTTTGAAAAAAAAAAATTGGATTTTCCCCCTTTTTTTGGGTTCACGGACACCTAAAAAGTAGCGTGAAAACAATTGCGATTCCGAAAAAAAATGGTTTTCCCCTTTTTTAGGTTCTTTCCTTTCTGGAATCACGGACATCATAAATTTTAATTTCGAAAAAAAACCTCGATTTTTCTCATTTTATTGGATTCATGGGTTTATTAAGTTCATAAAACTTAATTGCAATACCTCGTAAATGTTTCTTTCCTACAGATGGTTTTTTATCCGGTAATTTTGTACGCAAATATTTTCTTAAATTGTTTTTTTTTTTAATAAAATTTCACATTGTCTTCTGCAAAAAGGCTTGAAATTCATTCCATAAAAAAACGTCCAAAGTTTGCAGATTTGCTACCTTTACTTATTTTTCTTTAAAATAATTCGCTTTTCGGACGTAGCAAATCCTCGGCATACCGCAAACTGCTGTTCATCCAACATTACTTTGTATTTGATATGCATCCTCTTTGTTTTTGCTCTTATTTTATTTTAATTTTGACTTCTACTTTGTCATTTTAAATGCGATTCTTGTTGTCTTCTTGCTTAAGTGAATATGTAAAGATGTTGACTTTGGCAAGCAGACTCACTGCCTGAATAATTTTTACTTCCGCTCTGCTCTCTTTATTCACTCTACTTGCTTTTCCTGCTCTACTTCACACATCGTTTTCATGCTTTGCAGTTAGCTTACCATCATAAATTTCCTTTTTTCATTTTCAATGTCTTTGTTTAGCTGCTGCTTTTTTATTGTTTATTATCCACAGTCTCCATGTACGAGTATGTTGATATTATTAGTATGCAGATTCGATGCTGCTGTTGTCTTAAAGGATAATACAATCACTATACATGTGGCAAACAAGAGTACAAATAGATTTAGCAATAAAGCATGTCATACATGAACTACAAGCACTCCTCCTCTGCTGTTTTGTTGTTTTGTTTGCTCTACAGCTTGCTTATCTGGTGGGGAGGTGGTACTCCACTGCGTATGCGTAACATTGTGCTTATGCAATTTTTAAGTGTATTAATGTCTTGTCATGTTTGTCAAGCGCGTGTCACTGGCGCACTTGTCACTTTGTTGCCGCCCCTACTACGCTTTCAACTGTTGATGCTGTTTTTCCGCTGAGCGCCATCAAGTGGTCTTGTTTTTATAGAATTTTTCTACTGAACATATTTTGACATTCTCATTTCGGTGGCAAAGCATGAAAAGTAGATGTGTGTATGTGTGCTAAAAAGTTATTATTCTCAAAATTGTTGACTCAGAGCGATGGATTTTTTGTCAAACGAAAATAATGACCCCGTCTCTGGTGTCTATTATAGAGCCATGCTGAACCATTGTTTTATTCGCAGAAGTGCGTGAATTTGACTTGAAAGAGGTGTGGCTGTAAAGATACGAGGCCGCACTGCTCGCTACATTAACTATTTCCTTAACTATTTAGATCATAAGATTTTAAATATTGGTTGATGTATCAGGTCAGTCCATAAGTTCGTGCGTACTTTTCCCATAATTTCACTTTTGTACGATTTTTGCATACAAAAAATTATTCGCGGAATATAACGGAACTGCATACGAGTATTTATATTTTCTTTGATATATTGGGCATTCAACACGTGATCTAAATCGCGGATAGAAGCACGTGTTGTTAAAATATTAAATGGAATCTTCGAACGCGTATAAGAGGCATATTTTGTATCTTTTTATAAAAGTGGTAAAAATGCAACAACTGCTGCTGCAGAAATAAACACAGTTCACGGAGAGGATGACGTGAGTGCAAGGACTGCGCAAAAGTGGTTTTCAAAATTCCGAAGTGGTAACTGAGGCGTGGAGGATGTCCCACGCGCTGGTCGTCCTGAAGTCTTTAACTCCGACGCCTTGCACGAACTCGTGGAAGCTGAGCCAAATTTGACAGTCGATATGTTAGCTCAGAGGTTAAATTCATAGCATGGAACTGTTTACAGGCACCTGGTTCAGTTGGGAAAGGTTTCAAAGCTGGGAAAATGGATTCTGCATAGACTTTCCGTCGCCAACCTTCAGCAGAGAGTGCGTTCTCAGCTGCTGCAACGGCTTGAAAATGAAAGTTTTTTGAACCGTATCGTTACTGGTGATGAAAAATCGGTCCTTTACAATAATCCTGTTCGCAAACGCCAATGATTAGATAAATATGAAACACCAGAACCGACCCCTAGAGATATGGGATATGGCCGGTATTGTTTATTATGAACTTCTGGAACCAACCCAGACGATAACTGCTGATTATTATTCCCATCAGCTATCAAACCTGAATCAGGTACTTAACAAAAATCGACCATCTTTAGTGAAGAGACGCAAAGTTTTGTTTCACCACAACCACGCAAGATTTCATATCGCAAGGCAAACATTAGGCAAGCTGAACGAGCGCGGATGGGAGCTAATGCCGCATCCACCATACTCTCCGGATATTGCACCTTGTGATTATCACCTTTTCCGAGGACTTCAATCCCATATGAGTAACAAGAACTACTCCTCAAAAGAAGCTATAAAAAGGGATATCGAAGCGTATTTTGGCTCCAAAGAAGAACAATTTTTTGAGCAGGGAATTACAAATTTGCCTCAACGTTGGGAAGCCACTGTAAATAAAGAAGGAAAATATATTATTGATTAATAAATACTTTGAACATCTTTTTTATTTTTTATTTTTAAAACCACCTTTAACAAACGCACGAACTTATGGACTGAGCTGATACATATATGAAAAACTATGGAGCCTTAGTTGTAAAAAATATGTAATAATTAATTCAAATTAAATAAAAATTGAAATTGAAATTGAAATACCCTATAACCAGAAAGTACCGGGAATGTTTAAATAAAACAAAACAGAGTTAAATTTCAGGCAAATTTCCCCTTCAAAATATAACCTATCTGAAGCAACACACATATGCCAACGTTTAATCCAATCCTCCATGCACCCCTGGTAGGTCGACGAAGGGATGGTCCTCAGTTCCTTCGTCGCATTCACTTTGATCTCCTCTATCGACTGAAATCTCCTTCCTCGAAGTGGTAACTTCAACTTGGAAAAAAAGCTGTCGCACGGGGCCATATCAGATGAAAACGGTGCTTGCACACTGGTATTAACTTAGTGTTTGGTCAAATAATCTAGCACATCTAGGGCTCGGTGCGATGGCGCGTTATCACCATGCAAAATCCAAGAATTGTTTGCCCGCATTTCCGGCCAGCCAGGCAGACACTAGTGATCCGATGGCAATAAAAAGTGACAGATGTGTGTCTTACAGTCCTCCCAATATATGAAAAAAATATTGACCGGTTCCCACGGGCGCGGTTCGTTTAAATTAAACATTACCCGTAACTTTTTGATCATAGGTACTTTAATCAAAGTAAAGTTACTTCAAGTCGCTAAATTATGTGAAATTATTGGACTACGGTTTGAATTAAAATAAGAACTATACATACGAAAATTCTCTGCGGTGATCTTTTTTTGAAATCATTTTTAATTTCTAATTAAAATATTCTAAAATAAAAAAAGAGTTGCTGAATTGGACTTCAAATTCTTATTCTTTTGCCTTGCTTTATCCCATATCGGGTAGGTTCTCCTTGTGCGATATCGCCAAGTCACATAGTACTGTGTCGTCTCTTCACTCACGTTTCTGCAGCGCATGTCGTTTTTTATTGTATTTTCCCATGTTTGTGTTGGTCTGCTTGGTCTGCTTTTTATCTGCAACACTTGCCTCATTGCGTGGTCCCTTGATTTTCTCATAACATGGCAAGACAAGTTTCTTGCAGTTTTGCGCTACTTTGGCCGATTTTGCTGCTACCAAGAATAAAGTTGTTCGGTATCTTGTCCAATAGTATTACGCAGTTGGTCCATCTCAGCATCGGCATTACTGCCACGTGCAGTTACTGTTCTAATTTGCGGAGTATAGTGCAGCGCTGAGAAGCGTAGGTATGTCATTGTTCGCAACTCGTTGCTGCAAAACGGAACTCTATAGCTTCGGCTTTTGGGCGGCTTATTCGTAGCCCGTTAGATTCGAGGGAATGTAAGAATGCCCTGGAGGGGACTTCTAATTGAGGTGAAAATATCGACAAGCAAAGTGCACTCGAAATGTAACCAAGTAAAAAGGCCAGAACTTTAGTTTGGAAAATTACTTTTATTCAATTCAAAATAAAAAATGTATCAAAATAATACAAAATTAAGAATGAATTTAATTTTGCTCGATATGACCACCTTTTGCCTTGCCTATGGCCTTGAGACGGTCCAGAAACGAATCGCAAGCTGCCCGAATGTGACTATTTTTCAGCACCTCTACACTGGTGATTCTTTTAGTTCGGACTTTGCTCTTCAAACTGGTCCAAAGAGAATAATCCATCGGACTCGTGTCTGGTGAATTTCAGATCCATTGTGTGGACGGCATGAAGTTCGGAACGTTGTTTTTTAGCCATTCTTGATTCACTCGAGCTTTGTGATACGATACCGAGTCCTGTTGAAACGTTCATGGTTTGCCACCGAAATGTTTGTCTGCCCACGGCTTCAAAGCAATCTCCAGAATACTTTCTCGATAATATTTCGCATTTACCTTGACGCCAGGCTCGATTAAAACGATTGGAGAGCGGCCATCTGCGGTTACATCGGTTCAAACCATTATCTGTGACGGGTGCTGCCTTCTGGTGGTCAATCGATAACACTATAAACGGTTGATCAAATAAACTCTATCGCTTTGCGAGTTTACGATTTGCTCAATTTGAAAAATTTTTTCATCAGAAATTACAATGTTCGGAAATTGACCGCTTTCGGCCAAGCGAAACAACTCCTTCGCTCTCTCAAGTCTGATTTGTTGCTGCTTTGGTGTGAGATCATGCGCCTTCTGGATCTTGTAAGGCTTAACTTTGAGATCATTTTTCAGTATGCGGCGCATGCTACGTTCAGGTATTTTCAGTTTTTTCGCCATTTGATTGACACTTCATCGTGGATTTGGCTCAAGTCGCTTCTTCACTATTTAAACCATTTCACGCGACATTGCAGTCTTTTGATGATCACCTCCATGACGTTTCGCGATCCTACCAGTATCATTGTAACGAGAAATGGTTCGAGAAAAAAAGCTTTATTTACTTTAAGGAGCTCGAACTCACGAACAATCGCTGGTTGCCGTTTTTAGTAGATGTTTAGCAGCTCTCGCAGCTATTCCTTCGAATTAAAGAAAAACTACAAAAAAGAATCTGCTTGAAAACTTATTTTACTATTCCTTATTTTTCTCCTTAAAGTTCTTTATCATTGAGTACAAATTACCTACCGTTTTCATTGTTTCCTATCTTCAAATGCTCTTGAAACTCAGAGCAGGTGACACGAATGGGTTCGACTGGTATTTTGTTCAAAATTTTCTTGAAGTGTCACGTAAATGATACACTTTATTCCACCTTTTCTTAAGGTTTTTGATTGACCCACCATATATCGCCATTTACTGAAATGTGATGGGTTTAGACACGGAGAAGCTGGAGACTATCCATCCAATGGAACAAAATATGGAATATTGTCTTTGCACTACTTCAGAACAATTTTTGCCTTACGAGCCAGAGCAGAGTCTTGCTAGAGGCAATATGGCTCTTCGCCAAAAAGTGTGGACGTGTGAGGCAAATAGGTGTGAGGTTGAAAAGGACTTTGTCCAATTAACACTGGGCATTCAGTTTAACTCTTTTGTCGATAAAAAGCAGGGAAAGCTTGGCAGATATGGCTCCCGAAATAGTGTCAGATGTGGTGTTGTGATATCTTTTAAGGAGAGGGTAAGGGTTTCAGCGGAAAAAAACACTATTTGTGGAAATTTTTTTCTTAAATATGGATTGGGCAAATTTATTAAAACCGTTTGCACATTATTAAGCATACTTTTAACTATATTCTGTATATTTTTCATGCGGAAATACTTAACAGACCATGTACGGGAATGTCTTGAAAAAAAACATTTTGCAGTGATCACTGTATCTCGGTCGGAAATTATCTGAAACCAAAACCAATTCAAATTTAGTCAAAGTATCATTAATGTCTTTCTTGACTGCTGGAAGAGCTGTTGTATTCGTTTCATACACAGTAGCATTCTGCGGGTTATTCATTTTTTGCAACAGCGTCCGCTGAATATTGTACCGCTTATATCTTACAAACATATATGTATGTATATAAAATATAAAATATATAAAACCTATATATATATATACAGATATATCATTGAAACCTTCTGCAAAATCTTTTTTATCAACAAATTGTCTAATGACCCGAGTCCGAGGACGTCCATGGTTAACCTGGCTTGACCAAGCCATAGCCACCTGAAAAAACTACGAGTTAGGAGCTGGAGATCTGTTGCTATGAACCGTGCAAATTGGAAGAGGATTTTGGATGAAGCGAAAACTCACAATGAGCTGTAATCGCTGCCTGATGATGATGATATAAAATTACTATTTGCTCCTATTTTCATGTCCGCCACTGTAAGCCCACAAACGGGTATTTTATTAGATTCGGTCTTTAGCCAACTTTTTTAATTTTTCTTATGCAGCGACATGTAAATATAAATATTCCTATAAGTCAATTTGCCAGCATTAGCATTGCGTTTACTCAATTTAGCAATTACTTGCGCCTAAAACTGCACAACACACAATTTGCATCGGCTTGAACTCACAATGCATATGAAAACGGAAACGGCGCTTAAGGTGCGTGAAATATAAAAAGAAAACATTTTCACGCATATAAGCGTGGCGAATGATAAAAAGAAAACATAATTACACAATTGAGTGAATTTCGAATGCTACACAGAAATCAATTTGGGCCCTTAAGAATACTAAATTTTTGGCGTAAATAATTTTCTATTTCACGCATGTCAAATTGATGTGAATAAAAAGAGCCTTGAAAAAATAACAATAAAAACAAAAAATTACAAAATGGAAAAGAGCTCCAATTATGTTAATGTTAACAAAAATGAAATATTTAAAACACAAAATAAAATGAGCAATTTAATTTGAATGGAATTAGAAAAAAAATTAATACAATTTAAAAAATTTTCATAGTATTATTGTAAAAAAAATTATTATTGCAAAAAAATGTATTATTGTAGAAATAATTTATTATTGTAAAAAAATGCCTTTAATGTGCCTTGCGCTGCGAAAAACGAAAATATGTGGCTGAAAAGATATCACGTACAAGGCGCAAAAGCATGGCATTTTCCCCTCTTTTTTCCAAAAATCCTACAGTCTTTGTCATCCATTAGCCAATCGTCCTGTAAATCAATATATTTGCTCAAACATTGGTTTCGCACATTTCTGCTACATGCCACATGCAACTGTTGCTAATACGTGTGTTGATGAACTGTGGTGTAATAAGTTCACAAGGGTATTTAGCTTGGAATGGGAGTGACTAGTGACCCACGAATTTGCCGAAAGATATTGCAATACCATAGGAAATAGATAAAGTGTAATGAAAAAAAATATTTCGCATATATAGAAAACAAAAACAAAACTAAGCACAAAACTATGAAAATCAATACAACCAAACAACATAAAAATCCTGCAGTCAGAACCTAAACTACTCAGCAGGCATTTTTCTTCATTAACTGGTATTTGATGAAAGAAGTAAAACTAGTTCCAAAGTGACGAGAATTGTACCAGTTGCGAGGTGCTCAATTAAAAATGTATTTGAAAATAAATATTCTTCTATTCTTCCAAACAGAGGTGTTATTTTGATATTCAAAGATAAATGCTATTTTTTAATATAAATGATCGGATGTTTATTTCATTATAAAGAGGACGGTATGCCGTTAATAGTGGAAAATAGCATCAGGCAAATGACCACCACGACCACGCCTACAGGACAATATCCTTTTCTGGAAATTTTCCATAACCGAATTGCAAAGTAGCTACCCTATGTCCTCGATAGCCTCACGAATTCCATCTTTGAGGTCTTGTATCGACCCTGGGCTGTTGGCGTAGACCTTCTCCTTCACGTGGCTCCAAAGAAAAAAGTCACTAGGTGTTAAATCACAAGATCTCGGTGGCCAATTGTGATCACCTCTTCGAGAGATAACACGGCCCGGAAACTTTTCCCGTAAAAGATCAATGGTGTCGTTGCTTGTGTGGCACGTAGCGTCGTCTCGTTGAAAATAAACGTTGACCAGATCAATACCATCCAATTCCGGCCATAAAAAATCACTAATCATCTCTCGATAGCTCAGTCCATTCACCAATAACACCTGTTATTGGAAAATGCTTATTAAATGATAGTGTTTCAAATGTGAAAGATGCACATAATGCGCATATAAATTTCTAAGTCGAATAACATATTAAAGATAAGAAAACATGTAAAAAATTGCAATGCATAATACAAACTTTTTGAGTCAAAATGGTGTGTAATATTTTAATTCACAAGTTTTGAAACGTTTATTTGTTTTGATTTGGTTTTTTTGACTCGTCAAAAACTGGTGAAATTGAACTAGTACTTTTTGGGTATATTAGAAACTAGTGCATAACTGATCCAAAATTGATGTGTAGATCAATAATTACTTCTTTTCAACTCGCCCAAAACTGGTGATTCTATTAGAAACTAGTTAACTAAGGAGACCAAAATTGACACATGGATGCCATGGCGAATTTCGTCACAAAGTTATCAAGTTTTTAGGTCTATTATAAACTAGTATGTGTAGATCGCTAACTATTTCTTTCCAACACGTCCAAAACTGGCGATTTCGTCAAAAACTGTAAGAGGTAATTTTTGACTCTATTAGAACCTAGTTAACTAAGGGGACCAAAATTGACACATGGATGTCATGGTGAATTTCGTCACAAATTTATCAAGAATTTTTTGGGTCTATTAGAAACTAGTTCATTAACTGGTCCAAAACTGACACATGGGCTCACCGACTACTTCTTTTCAAATCGTCCAAAACTGTTGATATTTCGTAAGAACTTGGTCTAGCAGCTTTTGGGTCTATTAGAAACTAGTCCATTAACTGTCCAAAACTGATGCTTTCATTACTTTTCAAACCGCCCAAAACTGGTGATTTTCGATAGAAAATGGACTGGTCATTTTAGGGTCTATTACAGACTAGTTCATTAAGTGGCTCAAGACTGATGCATGTTGAACTCGTTGACAACTGGACGCATAGGGCAGCATCATATTAAAACTACAAGTTGCATTCAGCATTCAAAAAACTAGAAGACGAAATACTACAGTTGCTAATCGAACTGGTAGTAAAATAGCTCAGAACTAGTAAGTTTGAATACAGGGTAAATTGTATAGAAATACAAATACAAAAAAAAAATATGTCTACAACATATAAATATAACCAAACATTGTAAGTGCCTTTCCTTCCTTACTCCTAAAGTTATGTGACTATTCCGTGAGACAAAGAAAAGGCGCCTTGTCACCCATATCAGTGACATTTTCTACTTTCCATTTTCCACTTTCCATTTTGTTTTCGATTTTTATTTATAAGTGAAATGTATTGTCTGAATTTTTTATGTGCTATTTTTTGCGAACTTTTTGTGTACATTTCTACGCTTTCATCAAAATACATTGAAATTTACGCACTCACGCACAAATCCTCACATCATTTTACACATGTTTCCACGTAATTCTCTTTAAATTCACTATCAGTCCTACATCGCCTCCACACATGCAAGTATTCGCTGCCCCGCACCTCAACGCCGCATTTGTTCATTTGTATACCCATGCGCAATACTGAACAGGTATATCTCAGCTTTTATTATATAAAGAACTAAAAAAATTTAACGCATGCATCATATGGAGAAAATCCAAAAAAAAAATTAAAAAGTCCACGCTTTGGAGCCACTCCAAACTTGCACTGTACTCAAACCACCACTTTATCCAAATATCAAAATTCAATGAGCTATAAAACTACATAATAGAAATTTTTCTAAAAATTCTGACTAAAAAGTTAGGCATTTTGATGAAAATTAAATCAAAATGTGATTGCAAGTAAAAAAAAATGTTTGTGCAATTTAAAAAAAAATTAAATCCAATTTTGATGAAATTTAAAAAAAAATGTATTTTTATTTTCAGATTTAATTTTTATTTCCAATTTTATAATCCAAATCAAACTTTGTGAAATTTGAAAAAGAGAAAATAAAAATAAAATCAAATTTTGATCAAAATTAAAAAAACAAATTTAATTTTTATTTTCAATTTTATAAATCCAAGTCAAACTTTGTGAAATTTAAAAAAGAGAAAATAAAAATAAAATCAAATTTTAATCAAATTGAAAAAAATTAAATTTTTAGAAAATAAAAATTAAACCAAATTTTGTTCAGAATTTAAAAAAAAATTAAATTTTTATTTTTAATTTTATAAATATATGTTCAATTTAAAAAGATAAAAAAAATATTAAATCACATTTTTAATTTATAGAAAATAAAAATTAAATCAAATTTTGCTCAAAATTAAAAAAAAAATATTTTTATTTTCAAAATTAAAAAAAAAATTATTTTTATTTCCAATTTTATAAATCCAAGTCAAACTTTGTGAAATTTTAAAAAGAGAAAATAAAAATAAAATCAAATTTTGATCAAAATTATAAAAGAGATTAACTTTTAGAAAATAAAAATTAAATCAAATTTTGATCAGAATTTAAAACATTTAATTTTTATTCTAATTTTATAAATCCAAGTCAAACTTTGTGAAATTTAAAAAAGACAAAATAAAAATAAAATCAAAATTTGATCAAAATTTAAAAAACAAATTTAATTTTTATTTTCAATTTTATAAATCCAAGTCAAACTTTGTGAAATTTAAAAAAGAGAAAATAAAAATAAAATCAAATTTTAATCAAATTGAAAAAAATTAAATTTTTAGAAAATAAAAATTAAACCAAATTTTGTTCAGAATTAAAAAAAATTAAATTTTTATTTTTAATTTTATAAATATATGTTCAATTTAAAAAGATAAAAAAAATATTAAATCACATTTTTAATTTATAGAAAATAAAAATTAAATCAAATTTTGCTCAAAATTAAAAAAAAAATATTTTTATTTTCAAAATTAAAAAAAAAATTATTTTTATTTCCAATTTTATAAATCCAAGTCAAACTTTGTGAAATTTTAAAAAGAGAAAATAAAAATAAAATCAAATTTTGATCAAAATTATAAAAGAGATTAACTCTTAGAAAATAAAAATTAAATCAAATTTTGATCAGAATTTAAAACATTTAATTTTTATTCTAATTTTATAAATCCAAGTCAAACTTTGTGAAATTTAAAAAAGACAAAATAAAAATAAAATCAAAATTTGATCAAAATTAAAAAAACAAATTTAATTTTTATTTTCAATTTTATAAATCCAAGTCAAACTTTGTGAAATTTAAAAAAGAGAAAATAAAAATAAAATCAAATTTTAATCAAATTGAAAAAAATTAAATTTTTAGAAAATAAAAATTAAACCAAATTTTGTTCAGAATTAAAAAAAATTAAATTTTTATTTTTAATTTTATAAATCCAAGTCCAACTTTGTTCAATTTAAAAAGAAAAAAATTATTAAATCACATTTTTAATTTTTCGAAAATAAAAATTAAATCAAATTTTGATCAAAATTAAAAAAAAAATATTTTTATTTTCAAATTTAAAAAAAAAAAAATTATTTTTATTTTCAATTTTATAAATCCAAATCAAGCTTTGTGAAATTTAAAAAAGAGAAAATAAAAATAAAATCAAATTTTGATCAAAATTAAAAAAAAAGATTAATTTTTAGAAAATAAAAATTAAATCAATTTTTGATCAGAAGTAAAAAAATCAAATCAAAGCTTGTGGATTTATCTGGTTTTTGTAGTAGAATGGAGTGTAAGGCAAAAATTGAAATTAAATAAGAAAAAAATAAATTGTCAAAACTTTTCAATAAGTCTCTGTGCTATCGACATGAAACGACCTGTAAATGAGATAAGGTAAAGGTGAGGTTTGGCACGATGGGTCGAAACAAAATTTGCCTGTATATCCTTTGTTAAATGCGCGATCGATCTTTTACTCTCCCATTCGCTTACAGCAGGCGAAAAAATATACTCCTAGACTAAAATATTTCTAACTGCCTCTCGGTCTGAGCGTCCAGTTTCATTCGTTTCAAGAATGGGTCGACTTCGTTACATTTGGTCCGAAAGGTGTGCCACTGAGCTTCTTCTTGAGACCAACCTTTACCAAAAGACTTTAAAAAGTTTTCTGATTTCTCTTCTGTTCTCGAATAATGTAATATTTTAAGTGCTTACTTGCCCAACTCCACGATTTTCATCATTTTGTCAACATTTTCAACGATTGACCTACCATAGACTGCCACATTTTCGATGCCCATTTTACCAGAATGAAATTTTTGTTGCTTCATTGTAATCCTGTAAAGACTTCATAAGCAGCATAATTTTTCTTTTTACGCTTGCTCTGAATCTTCAGCTTGCTGAATTTTCTCCTTTTTAACCTCCATTGTGGGCATTTTAACGCGAAACTGGCTTCCGCAAACGGAAAACTGAATAAGAATTCTTTGAAGCATAAAATCACCTTTAAGTAAGCGCAAACATAGTACGCCCCGTTGCAATTATATTGTGCCATAAGGCTCACTGAAAACAGTATTGGACCATGGAAGAAAATGCCAAAAACTTTCTACTTTACTTAACATAATTCTTAAACGATTTTAACCTCCCAGCCTTTCACTAAAAACCTACGTTGGGTATATAAAATTCTCAAGCTTACATAGACCCCTCTTAACTTGTTTTCAACAATACGATCAACCTTTTTGTCCATCACAATTTTATCTACCTCATTACATGTCATTTTTTTCACACTTCCATGCTTCGGAAGTGTAAAACAAAATTTTCTCAACACACATTTAGGCCTGTTAACACGCTTTCTTCGCTACGCACGCACACAAATTACACATCAACATATAAATTATCCAATTCACGCTTCACATATGTTCGCATAATAATGCAGCCCTTCCATGCTTGACACACCTCCTCAACACCTCGCCTCCTGTTGACACGCCGAATTCAATTCACTTACCCCCATTGCGATGGCATTTGCCCGCCACTTACGCACAATTTGCACAAATTTGGCATACTTTTTGTTTTCTACTTTTTGCCTAGATATATCTATTTTTTATTTTATTTTTTTTTTTTTGCTGCTTAAGAGCCTTAGGCGTTAAACAAAAGCAGACAATGATTGGTTGGAGAGTTGCTCGAAAAAATAGCGGAAATTCGTGCTGGCATGCTTAGTCTCGTTTTAGGCGCTGCGGCTTATAATAATTGCCAGCATATATGATTATATTTGTGTAAGTGTATGTAACTGTTGATGGCAAATTTTTTCGCTTATAATTTTTTTCTATTTTTATGCGCCCTTTGGCATAGTGAAAACGGAAAATTGTATTATCCTGTCGGCAGCATAATAAAGAGCGTTGAAACAATGCTTCGGGTAAATGTTGCTAGAAGAAAAATGTTTGTGAATAGGAAGATGAACTCGGTATGAGTACTTGTGTCAACTAAGAGCATATGCCGCTGGTTGTTTTGCAAATGTATTTGTGTGCTAGTGGCGGTGTTCTTTTTTCTCTAGAGGAGACAATACTGGGTAGGCTGAAGGTAGGGTTACAATTTCATTGCAGTTGTAAATGAGCTATGAGGGGAACTTTTCATTGAATGTTGGGATAATGGAAATTCTTCGCCAACTACAGATTTTCAACTGTTTTCCTTGAAGTGTGCACCACGGGCGAGCAGTGTGTTGAGTGCTGCCTCGCTTTAGGTGGCTCACATATTGAAAAAATCTTTGACTAATACTTTTTAAAAGCTTGCGGTCGCTGCTACCCTCTAGCTTTTATTTTCGATATATTTTGAATTTTTTCTAAAATCGCCCTACGCACTGTAGTGGTAAGATATTGGGCGCTTGCACTCAACCCAACTTCTTTTGTATTCTTCACTACTCCAGATGAGTACCGCTTTAATTTCATGTTCGAATGTCGTAAATCTGCAGCTTTCTATCCATCTATTATCCCGACGAAATTGTTGGCGTCCCGAGAACTCGAAGAGGAGCTTCTTTCACGTAGTTGCTGACTGTGTTCAATAAAAAAAAAACATCTACGGAAATGTGAATTGCATCCATCTCTTTTCACAACCATCAGCCTCATCAAAGTTAGGTAAAGCAGACCCAAAGCATTCTGAACCAAACGTGGGGTTTATACATATATATTTTTAGATCGAGGGAAATTACTGCAACACCTTCGCGAATAAGAAATTTATTGACAACAAAATTTGTTAAGTCACATTTGAAAAGTAAGTTGGTTTCGTGATGTTGGCTTCATCATGGCCATTATATAACTGTATTCCACGATGTCAAGAACCGATTTACATCCGCAAATTAATGACGTGTACCTATAGAAGATGGTGTGAATAGAGTAGTTGATTTCTTCTTCTTCAATTGGCCTTTGATTTAGAAATGCCAGTAAAATGGAGTGATGGAAAGTTGTTCTTATGTTGTGAATGCGCGACAAACTAATTTTATCTATTTGTCATTCATTCGATTCCTCTATTTTTCTTCCCTGGACATTTTTAACTTAAAAAATGTAATATAATTTAAAATAATTTGATAACTTTCGAGTCCTACCATCTTTTATAGATTCGCCTTGGTGTGTACTGGTATTTTTTCTTGGCTGTTTCACCAAAAAAAAAAAATACAAGACTACGCAGATTGAAGACGAATTTCGAGAGTAATTTCAACGTGATGTAATTTTCGATGGTTTGCGTGAATAGTTAAGTTTTTTTTTTTAATTAAAGAAAATAAAGAGAAAAGAGTCTTTTCTGAATAAAAATACTTAAACAAAGTTCTAGAGTTAGGTCAATTCAACAACTGATCGGTCAAATGTGCTTAGTGAGCGGCAGTGTCGCTATATACGCAACCTTCCGTATTCTTCCAACAAAATGTTAAGCATGAAAAACTTGGTACTAAGAATAATTTACTTACTGTGGTTGGCTTAACACTAGATTTACCAGAGCAGTCATTTTGACTGGTTGTGCGATTTCAATTCAAAATTCCTACTACATATAACATTTGATTTCTGAAATGATGCTATGACTTTTCTAGCTATAAGTGGATAATACATTTTATGAACTTAATGTTACTTTATATATATTAATAACAAAGATATTTTTTGCTATTGGCATTTATACCAGTACCAGTCAAAATGACTGATGCATGTTTCTATGCAGAAACGTGTGATCTCGGAGGAATCATGAGAAATACATATATCGGCAAGTGGCTTAGTTCATCTCGTTATCGCCATTGAGCCGTTGCTATTGTGTTCGTATTACAACCATATTTTGGAACATACTTGTACTGAGTTAGAAGCCTCTCGAGTTTTGGGGAAAAACTGGATAATTACGCAAGCAAAATTGAAGGTATTTATTGCAATATTGTTCGCACTTGGGGCGTCCGGAGGAAATACTTTGAGGCTTCAATATTTGTAGAACAACAAGTGGGGACCATCATTTTTCTCCAGCTCTAGTTTCAGAAGTTTCTGACAAAGTTATTGAAAACAGTCAAAACTGCTTCAAACTTGGAGCTCATATTGCCATGGATAAGCAACTGTTTCCAACGAAGGCCAGATACAGATTTACTTCGTATTTGCCAAACAAACCACATAAATTTGGCATAAATTTTGGGCTGGCGTCTGAAGTAGAGACGACATGTGGCTAACCGTATTTAGGAAAAGACGAGTCTCGAAATGCACCAGCCTCCTAAGCGAGTTTATTATAATGAAACTTCTTGAAACGTATACCAAAGTATTCCTTTGGCGTTAAAATTAAATCTAAAACTACTTCGTTGCTTGGACCAATACGTGCAAACAAAAGGGAATTTTCGAAAACTTCCACATTTCTCAAACTTGTTGTACCAATCCATGCACACTAACCGTTTATAAAAGCAAACCAAATAAAAAGGTGCTTATACTAAGTACAAAGCATAAACACATCCAAAATGATAAAGTTGCTAAGAAATTACCTGAAACTGTATCGTTTTATAATATAGCCGGAATAAACAGCTGAATACATTGTACGAACACACAACAGGAGAAAATATTTCACATTCTCATAGACTATCTGTTTAGATTTGTTGTTGTTGCTATTGTTGTTGTAGCAGCAAAAAGATTCTCCACACATGTACGAGAAGTGCATGGACCATTAATCTGTGTCGTTCCGGTAACGTAGAACCGACTGTCGGGGGCACGTACTTAGATTAGTAAAAAAACTTGCTTTACAATATCAGACTTCACGGCAAAACCTGCACGAATATGATTTTCCAACTACAAGTGTCACGGTTTCTGTACGCAAATGATGCCAAATAGAATATTGCAATAATAATCAGACTACAAAAATTTGTGAGACATGCAAAAAAAATATATACGGAGAGTGTATACTAGGGCGGGTCGAACGAAAAATCCCACTTTGACCCATTTAGAGTGCTCCAATCGAGTCCAAATGTATGACTGATCCCCACTAACTTTGGACGGCCGATCCACCCATGCCAGTAGCACACCCCCTGGAACTCCCCTGGGGGGTTCCCCATACAATCATTTCAAAATATCACTATTTTTGGCCTTCACATGAGAAAAGAAACTAAAAAGTTCGACCCAAATTGGGGGGCATCAGAATTCGTTTTAGAGGTATGGTTCCTTCGGCAAAGTTTCTTATTTTGATCCCTAGAATATGATTTTCACAGAACAATGGGCGATTTTTTTGCCTCCCCACAAATCGACCCGGCCTAGTGTACACACATGAAAATCTACCTATGTAGAAATTGTGACCGATAAACTGTAAACAATTAAGTATTTTGCTATTTGACGATGTCACATATAAATTCATTTATCTATTACAACTAATATTGTTCAACTTTTTTTGTATTTTTTTAGGAGTGGATAAAGACTGGAAGTCATAACAAGCAATTTTTCTTATACACCAGTCATTTTGACTGGTTTTGGTAGAAATATATTAGGTATATTTAAATAGCTGGTAAATCTATTGTTAAAGAATATAAGAATCTTTCTTTAGTGTTGAATGGAGCTAAAAACAAAAATACTAGATTAGATACCTGCATTCATCCTGTACTCCGTGGATCAATTCTTGATATGAGTACCTATAAGTTAGGCAGAATATTCAGGTCAACAATTTGTTTAAGTGGATATTCTTACTCAATCACGAATGGTTTTTATTCTTGGTCTAGGCGTCTAGACGTAGACGTTGCTCTTTCCTTTCTGATTTAGAAACCGTCAATAGATACCAGTTTCACCTTCTTGCCTCCCCCTCCTGGTGGTCATCATCATCCTTGATAGGTACTACTTATAGGTAATACTTATAGGTAATGACCGGAGTTTCCCCTATCCTGATTGGCTGGTTCAAACGCTTTGCTAAATAAGCTCAGCGGCAGCTAGAGTGCCAGTCCACTGGGCTCAAAAAGCTTTGACCACCCTGTTGAAAGATTTATAATTTTTGCAAATGGCGTTGTACGGCAATCATATCTGATACCTGTAAACTAGACAGCTGTGAACTATACAAACAGACGAGCAATCTTGCGCGTAGAGGTCAAAATAAATATTTCTATCACTCAAAATCATTTTGGTTATTAAGTAAACAGGTTCACAAGCAAAAGTGATCATTCAAGGGAAGCTCAGAGAGTCGTTCCCTATTGAAACAAGTGTAAAACAAGGTATTCAATTTGATGCTGCACTTTGTCGTAAGAGAAGTCAACAAAGGTGATACCCTGATGACAAAAACAACCCAATTATGTGCTTATGCAGATGACATCGCTATTCTCTCAAGAAGTAGGAATGACTTCGAAGAGTTTTTCTTAAAAATTTACAAAATTCCGAACGATATTGGCCTTTTTGTAAACGAGGGCAAAACCAAATATCTGTTGAAATCGAGGCGGCCTGCACAGATGCCAAATTTCCATGTGGGAGCCTATACTTTTGAAGCAGTGCAGCATTTTAAGTACCTAGGAGTTATGTTCGCATGTAGCGGTGATTCAACTTCCGCCGTCAGGGATCGCATCAACGCCGCCAACAAAGCGTATTACGCCCACCTTCACTTGTTCAAGTCCCGACTTTTGTCTAAAGCTACAAAGTTCACTATGTACAAGACTCTTATTCGACCAATCCTAACATATGGTTGTGAGATATGGACTCTTAAGGTTGATGATTGTGCTCAGATTGCTCGCATGGAATGAAAAATTTTAAGAAAGATCTTTGGCCCAATAAGAATGGATGAGGGTACCTATAGAATCCGATTGAACTCGGAACTGAACGATCTAACTCAGAACGAGACAGCTGTGCCTTTTGCTAAAGCGCAGCGCATAAGATGGCTAAGTCATGTAATCCGTATGCCTGTTGACTATACCGTGAAGAAAGCCTTGACAGGAAAGCTAATGGGCGTGAAGGCCAAAGGCAGACCGAGGAACCGTTGGATAGACGCAGTGGAACACGATCTTAAGAAGCTGGGAATACGTAACTACAAAGCAACAGTCAAGATAGGCCGCTATGGAGGAGCATTTTGAAGGAAGCTTTGACGCACCCCGCGTTGTAACGCTATGAAAGAAGAAGAATTAAACAAGTTGTTCAAAAATAAAATTGGATGATTAATTTTGCGCCAACTTTTATCTTATACCTGGCCACATGAACTATCATACCTACAGCCAACCTAATTTTACTACTCTGCTGAAATTCACAGCAGCCGTGGGGTCTTTCTTTAATATCTCAAACGGGTCTTCAACCGTTCAGCCAAAGTGCACACACCACCAATAAATGACATAAGCGCCAGCTCATGCGTTTTTTTTTCATTAGTACGCCATAACTTTTTACAATTCGCATCAGGTTTATGCAAAAAATGCTGGGCGTGTATTTACACGTATGGGCTCATCTATGATTGCTATAAATAAAGGACAAATGTAATAAGAAAATATCTGCAATAACTAATAAATTCTGCTCATATTAACACTCCATTTCTTTTTTTACAAAAGACTCCCATTACCTCCAACTACAAAGTAAATAACCTTTTTGTAGCAAAGGTTCTTATAAATTTTCCAACTGTATGTAATTTTCAGCAAAAACAACACATGAATCAATAAAATTCACTGCTGAAAAGGATAAACTGCTTAAGCAGCCGACAATTGCGAAATCAACAGCTTGTGAAACAACGGTGAAAGGTGATTGAAATGAAGAAATTTTTTTGTGCCGCAAAATTATACATACAAGAAATATACAAACTCATGAATTGGACAAATGAAACTGTTTTCTAAAGAGTGTGAAGAAAAATAAACAGTTGGTGAAGCAAAAAAAATTTGTTTAAAAAAAATACAAAATTCGTACAAGAAGCATAGAGAAGAGCTACGAAAGCGAGTAAGGACTACCAAAACAGCCGATAAAAGCAAAAACGATGAACAATGAATAGTTGGTAGAAGAAATCAGCCAACCAACCATGAAGTATTGCAAGTGAAATGAGTTCAAAGTACATAAGTGCGTATGTGTGTGATGAGGCTAATGAGACGTGTCAGCTACTCAAACGAACTTCTAACCCGCTTGAGTTTGTGATCGAACTGAATGCGTCAGCTCTGCAAAAGCAAAAGTGTTGAGCGCAATCTTCAATGAAACCCCGAGCTTGAGTTCACAGTAGAAAAGAAAGAAGAAAAAAGCAAAAAGCAAAAACAAATTGCTTGTTTGAGGTGTTGAATGCTGTCAAAATTTTTGCACCGAATCGGTATGAAGAAGCAGCAAAACTCAGAGGTGCCAAACAGGCGAGTACGGGGTGTTAGCAGCAACGAGCCAGAGCTGGCACATTGAAGTGAAGCTCCTTTACTGTGCCACAATGCATTGGCAGGGTGTTGAATTGCTGAATTGAGTTCAAAAAGAGCTAGCGGCGTAATCGAAACACAACGTAATCATATAAATGCGTTACGCCTGTAAGTATGCTAGTAGAATTGTTTGTATGTATGTAGATATGCGAATGTGTATGATTGCTGTAGTGGCTTTAATGCGCCACTGATGGGATCAAATCACGTATGAACAGCAGTGTGAATGATGCCCGAAGGCTGATGATGAAGGCGGATAAGTAGAAGTGAGGGTGGCATAAGGTTTCACGCTAAGCTGAGCTAGTGAATTGAATGAATTGAGTGGATTGAGGTACACATAGGGAGTTGTGTGAGCTGCAAAGAAGCAAGTGGGGAGCAGAGATGCATATCTACCACAGTTTTTTCGCCTGAGTGCGTGTGGTAAGGAAATGTTTAGCATGACATTATATAATTTCACGTAACGGTATATTCTTCTGAGTGCCAATAGATGTGCCGGTAATGTTGTGGGTGCCATTCTTACACATTTTTACCCAATTTTTCGTGTTGCGGCAAATGCAACTTAGAGTGGTAGAGTAAAGGTGATACTCTCGGGCGTCAAGTTTTCTCTTTACATGCTGTGGTGCTGTTGAAGGCTGCATGAAGCAAATGAGAGAGGTATACATATAGAGAAGGGAGGTTGGCCCAAGACAATTCTTGAGATTTGTAGCAACTTAATAACTCAAATTTTTTAGTCGCTAAAAATATACAGAAATTGCGATGCAATAGTTACGGAAAATGTATGCATGAAATTTTTATGTGACCGAATCTTTTTTCGAAGAAAAATTACATGCAAATTTAAATAAAAAAATTATAAAAATTTAGAAGCCAAGTCTAGGTAGGGTTGAAGGGTTGAAGTGTCATTCTGGCACTCCCCAAGTAGCATTGAAGCGCCGTTTTGACACCATTTTGCGACCTTCAACGGGCAGATATCTACATCCAACCAAAGCTGTCGATGTAGTGGGGAAGGTTGATGGGATTTAGGTTGACGCACTGCCCAAGCTGTCGAAGAAAGGAGCACCCAGTGACGTTAATCGTCTAGCTGTCAAACTCGGACATTTACAAAGAAAGTGCTCAACAGTCTCCTTCTCTGAAAGGTTCCCACAGCATCTGCAATGGGGGTTAAATGGTAAACCTAGCTTTTTCGCGTGTGAGCCGATCGTCCAATGACCGACAAACACAACTACAAGTTTGAAAATTAAGTGACGTAGACTCCACGACTTTCTAAGTCCTGCGCTTATTGTACTGGTACCAAAGGGTTTTCGAAATAGCAAATGAACAAATGGGTTTCCACCTCCTCCACCTCCACCGTGTCTGCGTTTTCCTGCGAAATAGGTTGCGCAATCCTTTAACAACAATCAGGGGAATGCCGATGGCCAGATAAGAGGTATCTGAGACCAATTCAATCCCCTTCTTGGCAAGCTCATCAACAGTTTTACTTTCTTCTATGTTCCTACGTCCTGAAACGTAGATCAGAGAAATGTTACCTGCACCCCCAAGAGATTTGATCATCTCCTTGCAAGAGTTGATTAATTTGGATCTGCACCATGGTGACGTCAGAGCCTTGACCGCCGCTCTACTGTCGGAAAATATTGAATATCTCCAACGCGCTCACGTTCCCTAAGCATTTTACATGCCTGCAGGACTGCAAAGACTTCTGTCTTAAAAAAACCAGCAGTAATTGACAATTTTGTGGAAAAAGATATATTGGCTGATTGAAAGCAAACCCCTGCTGCGATTCCCCATTCCATCTTGGAACCGTCAGGGAGGTATCGTAGACAGAGGTACGAGATTCGGTGCAGATTTCCCCCTCGTTCCTATCCTGTCTACTTGGAACGATTGCCCTGGCACCACCTTTAAATTCTACTTTGCGGATAGAGAAATCTGTCCGAAGTTCAGAGATATAAGCTGTTAACTGCCGAAAAATGCTACCATGTCCCTTTAACCGGATGACACTTTGAGCAGCAATGGAAATAACGTACATAAATATCGTTGGAAGTAGGTGCAAAACGACATTCAGGACAGCACTGAGGCGAGTCTTACATGCTCCGATGATGCTAAAGCATGCCGTCTTTGCACCCTCCTCCCTTCTGAAGAGCTTCCCACTAAACCACGCATCCAACGTTAAAACTGGCAGAATCACTACATTGTACATCCAAAGAACGACCTATGACTTGAGTTCCCATTTTTTGGTGAACATAGATTTGCAGGAGCAGAAAGCTATACTGACCTTCTTTACACGACTTTCAATGTGTAGCTTCCAATGGAGTTTAGAGTCAAGTATCGCTCCAAGATGCCTAAATTCCGATAAAAGCATAGTAACGTATACAAAAATATTCTTTTAAATTTAATAAAAACTAATGTTCTGAAATCTCTATTGTATCAAATTCCCCGGCACAAATCTTATTAAATGTTTTACAAAGCTAATTTCGCCGCTGACATTTAGCTTTGCGTCAACTAACGGCACATGCTGTCACGCGTTGACAGTTCACTTAAGCAAACAACGGCGCCAGTGATGCTATGCCAGAGTGAAAAAGCAACGTAAATCTAATAGCGAGGAAGAGGGCTCGATATGAAGTGAGAAAGAAGTATTGTAAGCGATGATTGAAAAAGTGGCAATGCAAGCAGATGACGAGGCTCGCACAGCGAAACGAAAGAGAATAAATAGCTGGCACTTGGCACTGCAAAAGGATTTCTAAATGGCATTTAGTAAATGCAACGCTGTGTCAGAGAAAAGTAAACATATGTTCAGAGTGGTAAAATGGCAGCGTGACGTCATTAAGGGATAGAGGAATGAATGAGTTTAAAGAAATGCTGACAGTCAGAAATTCTGATGAAATGAGAAAATGTCAATGTATATAGAACAGGTGAAAGACGATGAAGAGGAAAAGAAGAAAAGTAAACTTTAAACAGTTTTGGGAAAATAGAGAAGCTATAAATGGTAGGCGCGCATAGGAAAGGATGTTTGAAAGAGATGTGGAAGAGGTCGCAGGACACGAAGAAAAGTATTAAAGAAACTTGATATCTTCTGCGCTGAAGTTACGAATCTCGGATAGGTAGGGAATTGAACGAATAAGAAATGATCATAAAAGCTTGGGATATGACCTATAACTTCTACATGACTTATTAATAACTTATGTAAGAGTAACTTATGACTAACTTATGAAAAATTTACGAACAACTTAAGACGTTTTATTGGTAACTTATGAAAAACTTATTGCTTACATGTTATTCACCTATTATTAACTTATGAGAAACTTATGATAAACTAATGGGTAAATTATGAATAACTTAAGACGACTTATGGGTAACTTATGAATAACTTATGACTAACCAAAGGCAACTTATGAAAATTAATAAGTAACTTAAGAAAACTTAAGGGTAACTTATGCAAAACTTATGAATAAATTTATGTATAACTTATGACTAACTTATGAAAAACTTATAAACAACTTAAGACGATTTATTGGTAACGTATGAAAAACTTATGACTAACTTATGGAAACTCATAATAATCTTATGAATAAATTTATGGATAACTTATGACTAACTTATGAAAAACTTATTAACAACTTAAGACGATTTATTGGTGACTTATGATAAACTTATAACTAACTTATTATTAGCTTATGAGAAACTTATGATAAATTAATGGGTAACTTATGACTAACTTAAGACAACTTATGAAAATTTATGAATAACTTAAGAAAACCTATGAGTAACTTATGAAAAACTTATCAAGAACTTATGAAAAACTTATGAATAACTTATTATTAACTTATGATAAGCTAATAGGTAACTTAAGACAACTTATGGGCAACTCATAATCATCTTATGAATAAATTTATGGATAATTTATGACTAACTTATGAAAAACTTAAGACGATTTATTGGTAACTTATGATAAACGTATAACTAACTTATTATTAACTTATGATAAATTAATGGGTAACTTATGAATAACTTAAGACGGCTTATGGGTAACTTATGATAAACTTATGCATAACTTATGACTAACTTAAGACAACTTATGAAAATTTATAAATAACTTAAGAAAACCTAAGGGTAACTTATGAAAAACTTATAAAGAACTTATGAAAATCTTATGAATAACTTAGGGGTAACTTATGAAAAATTTAGGAAAAACGTATGAGAAACTTATGAAAAACTTATGAATAGCTTAAAACTAACTTAAGGCTAACTAATACAATAAATAGTCCTGAATAACCTAAAAACCCATCCAGCTAAGTAAGTTTAAAAATTAAACTCACGCTACCCCAGTAAACCAAAGCAAGGAAAGAGACGGCTTAAACAAACAATGCGGCAGTCACGACAAGGTCTAAGGTATCATGATGGCTCGCTGACGGCGACACTAATAAATCGTATGCCACTAAATCGCACAGGTGTCTGCCGCGTGCTACGTATAATATATCCAGCAATGACGTTTCGTTAACGAGCTAAGAGACGAGTGTGTGAGTGAATTGGAACGGGTAAGTAGAGAGAGTCAAAGGACAGAGTCGCGCAGCGAACAACATATGCGATGGCATTTACGGCAAAGAATCATATATCTTCCTTAGAAAATACGCAGCGAAATTGAAATTTAAAACGAAAAACCAATAAAAATGCAAACGCACGGCTGTACAGCCATGCAGCCAAACGAACTAGGAACATATGCGAGACTGGATGTGACTGTCAGCAACGGACAGTGCAACATGGCAGCAATACAAATTACCCTAACGACATACAAGCTATTGGCTGGCGTGAGCATCTAAGGAAAGGAGTTGTATCGGATGAGATCCGAGGGGAGAGAGACGCTGAAATAGTGAAATGTGTGCCTGAAAGGAGCGTTTAAGTGAGGGATCGCTCCAGGGTGGTTTGGATATACATACATATTTGCTAGTTAGATGGATAGACGTAGGAAATTGCTGTTGGGTTTGAGGTTCACTTCTTGAAAGCAGTCTCGTTCCCACCCAAAAGATCTTGCACATCGCAAGAGGCGTGACGTCTTTTGGGACAAAACGCCTCCATAGTCAACAATGGTGTGACACAAATGCAATTTTCGTGCAACAAGAAACCCGGAAGGTTGAAGGCATAGTGGCGAAAGGGATAAGGAAATAAAAATGAGAAATTCTGCAGCATGCAAGGAAGACAAGCAGGCGCAGAAAACCAGCAGTCAACTTGAGGGTAAAGCAAGATATTGAGGAGCCGAAGATTACACTCACATAAGCAGTGCATGGAGCAATGCTGTAGGCTGGAAGTAGTGAATGCAAAAATGAAGATGATGCAGCTAAGGGCGGAAAGGGAGGTAAGCGCACGCACGTCGCTCTTAAAAAGGCTGGCAGAGTTCAGTGGTGGGAATGGCCGGGAAAAAGGTGATGGCAAGAAGACGATGTCCGACAGCAAAAAGCCGGGTAGTGTATAGCCAACAGTGCACACACACCAATATGCTGCCAAGGACGGACAACATTGTCTACAGCTAAAATGAAGACAAAGGCATGAAAGGCATGTAAAAGTGGAAAACTAAAGAAGAAGAAAAGTAAAGCTTTGTAGATGGTGGCGTCAACGACGACAATGACAGGCGATTTTAATAGAATGTGTGATGGAAAATTTATTTCCTTTGGGATCTATGACACTGCTGGCCTTAAGTAAAAGGGGCACACTCACTCATGCACACACACACACACACTCGCATACTCATAAATAGAATGCTTGGCACAACTGTTGCTCGTCGTTGCCTATGCAATTTTTATGTGGGCTATTCATTGTTGTTGGTGGCCTGAGCTAACAACATTTCCTGCATTCATTTGGTATGTTCGCCATTTGAACTGCATTTCAATTGATTCGCCACCTCACTACTTGTATTTCGCTTCCTGCTACATTCCCGCACACGCTGCTCTCCCTCTCTCTCTGCTTTTAAGCAGCATTTTTCTTCAGCTTGCCCATTATTCGCTCATTGCAGGCTGACTATTTTCTTTCACATAATTCCCATTTCTTTCAATTTCAATTCCTTACTTGTCATCGTCTCAAGGCGCGTCTATTAAATATGTCCTGCTTCTCGCAGTCGTACGTCGGCGGCGTTTGGCATAAGCAATGGCAATTTCCATTGTTGCCTTCATACGCTTCACGTTCTGCACGTTGTGTGAGTGCGCGCGCGCCTTGCATTTCGATGGTAAAATTAATGGATTTTCACTAACTTGTAAATACCTTTTGAAAAATGCATTATCAGCTGAATGGCTGAATGCGAGAGATATGTTGACTGGTTTTTGGGATTGCGGGATTGTCAGAAATGTGGAGCGGCTTAAAGTGGGTGAAAATTTGGAGAAGCCAGTTAGTTTTTGGTTTTAAAACAGGTGGTAAATTTGGTCTATATTCTGAAAAAATATGTACGAGATAAATGAGAAAAGATAGGAAGATTTCATCGTTTTTGAAGTGGCACTAGACGCAACGAAACCTTTGCCGGTTATGTAGTCGAAACCGCAGTTGAGAGCTGGCACCTCTAGGCGCACCTCGAAGTCGAAGGGGATTAATGCCTTAACATTAATTTACTAATTCTGTTTTGTAGTGCGACTAGGGTTCTTCTCGATGTGTCCCTTCGCCATCCAATTGAATTTCCCACAGCCAGAGCTCAGTGATTCAACGACTTTAATGCATTCCCGCAGAGCTTGGATACTCATGATCGAGTTATTTCGCCTCCGTTTGGTTGGACTTCATCGTGAGTGCACCTCAGATAAGGTGATTTCGAAGCAGGAGGTGAATTCGTTGCCTAAATATGGAGGTGATGATATTTTATTGGCGTATGCTGCACTCATAGCGAATGATTGCCATAAGATTATCTGTGGCTTGCCTATGTGTGGATGTTTGCATTAGCGGTAAGTTTCTTCTTTTGTGTCACTATTCCATTATAAAGGGTGGTTAAATTTTAAGGGCCGATATTGAATGTGAACCACACCTAAACGTCAAGTGTTTTTCTGCATTTCATTTGACATTTTTCTATTTCAGACTAACTCAATTTGAACCATGGAAAGATACACAATCAAGCAACGGTCAGAATGGTGGCAGGAAATGTCAACAGTGAATGACCAATTTTCGAAGAAAATCATCTTCAGTGATGAGGCACATTTTCACCTCAGTGGCTTCGTCAATAAGCAGAATTGCCGCATTTGGGCGAATGATAATCCAAGAGTGATTGCCGAAAAACCAATGCACCCACAAAGAGTGACTGTTTGGTGCGGTTTATGGGCCGGCGGCATCATTGGGCCGTATTTTTTCCAAAATAAGGCCGGTCAGGCAGTTACTGTGAATAGTGTTCGCTATCGTGAGATGATAACGAACTTTTTATGGCCCGAATCGGAAGATATGGATGTGGACGATATGTGGTTTCAACAGGACGGTGCCACTTGTCACACAGCTAACGAAACAATGGCTCTTTTGCGCGAAAAATTTGATGGCCGAATAATCTCACTTCGTGGCGATGTCAATTGGCCGCCAAGATCATGTGATTTGACACCGTTGGACTTCTTTCTTTGGGGTTATTTGAAAGAAAAGGTGTACGTCGATAAACCAGCAACAATTCAAGAGCTAAAGGATGAGATAATTCGGCACATTAACGGCATAGAACCTCAATTATGCCTCAGCGTCATCGAAAATTTGGACCATCGGATGGAGGTGTGCCGCCGAGGTCGCGGTGGCCATTTGGCCGATATTTTCTTCTATGCGTAATTGAGCCATACCAATATTATCATAATAAAAAGAAATGACATAATTTCCTAAAAAAATTGTACTAGTATTTAATTCAAAATCAACACCGGCCCTTGAAACTTAACCACCCTTTATTTAGTAGTCCATCCTCACAGTCGGTTAGTCCGCCGAATGACTGAACTATGAGGATGGACTACTAAATATTCGGCGGATTAACCCATTGCCTTAAAACGACGAGTAGAAGGCGCGATCCTACTTCCGTGCCTAAAATGAGATCCTGGTGATGTAATGTCTTGTTCTGGCCAAAAGTAAGAACCTCGTATCAAATACAAGATTGTTTTTACGCGCGAGAAAAGCTTTCACTAAAGTGGCGCACTCAGTCGTCGTTCGATTCATAAGGCATGGAACACCTATAGCTTGCAGTAATACTAATGATTTCGCTTTTGTTGCACCTCTCTCGATTGCACCTTTAAACAAGATTTTTGCTTTTTTGTAATACTTTTGAAGTCAAATGACAGCCACACTATCTGCTCTCCTGTCTACAAATATTGAGAATCCAACTACATATGTTTAATTTTATACTGAAATTTAAATGCGCGCTTCACTAAGTTCAGCTTCTATTCGTGCGTTAGGTGCAACACAAACTGAGCGACATGATGGAGTTAATAAAAATTTTATTAGATGCAATCAGATTTAAAACGCTCCAGTTATTTCTGAATTCAGAAGTCAATGTGAAGGCTTAAGTCGCTTATTCATTGGCTCAGAAATCAAAAAAAAAGAAAGGTGGAAAAAAGACAAACTCAATAAAAAATCAGTTTACGTTTACTCCTTGTTTCTAATAGTTTAGGCATATGAAAATTTTTATTGGCTGCGGGTGGAACAAAAGTATTGTATATTGCTTTACTCTGAAAGTGCGAAGGTTAGATTAGGTTATGATGGTAATCGGTCTGCACGTCCAACTCACGAAGACTTTACATGTCCGTTGGTGATACCACTGTGCTACACGGAAACCTCATTTATCTTCCTTCGTGGAACCATTTTGTGGCTCTTATGAAACGTAGTATTGATGCCAACCTCACGCCAGATAGTTCTGTAAGAGAATTGAAAAAGTATTTACCTAGACAACCTGCTCTGATTTTAGCTAGGGCTGGACAATTGCAAAGGAAGTGCTCGACTGTTTCTTCCTCTTCCTCATCTCTGCCACTTCTGCAATATTCATGGGAGAAAGCTCCTGGTCTCGAGGAATGCCTGCCAAATAGCCAGCGATCGGTTAAACAAGCCACGACCTGCGAGATATTGTCTCTTGAGAGACTAAGCAATTCCGTTGTTCTTTTCTTGTTTATTTACGGCCATAGTAGCCTAGCCGTTATACACGTATCTTCATTTCTCCATGACCTATTGTCCTCTTGAATAATGTTGTTTTTTATAGTTAGTTTACTCTTGGCCATGGGTATTCCAATGGTACTTTTATCACTGAGCAGTTGGCGTGCAGTACCTTTTCTGCCTAGCTCATCAGCTTTACAGTTTCCCTCAATATCTCTATGACCCGGAACCCAAATAAGGCTGACCTTGAATACGTCACTAATATCATTTAGAGCTGCCCGGCATTCCTGTGCAACCTTCGATCTTAGTAAAGCCGCATTCATTGATTTGATGGCCGCCTGGCTATATGAGAATATATTTATATTCGCTTTTGTTACGGCGTGCGTATTTAGGTATGTAGCCACTTCTTTTATAGTTAGTACCTCTGCCTGATAGACGTTGCAGTAGTCTGGTAGTCGAACGTATAGTGCCAGTCCTAATTCCTTCGAGAAAACTCCATAGCCAACCTTATCGTCCAGCTTGAAACCATCTGTATAAAAGTTTAATTCCCCCTTTCTCCATGGCCTTGGTGTCTGCCACTCTCTTCTTGACGGTATACTCGTCTTGAAGAGCCTTTCAAAGGTGAGTCTAGAGATAAAGTAGTCTATTTCTAGTTTATGACTATTCAGAGAGTGCAAAATAGAAGCGTGGCCAAACCACCGGTCTTTCCATAGCGCCATACCTTTGAGTCTGAGCGCCGAGGCGGCGGCCACGTGTTTCTCTACCAGATTTAGGGCAGGTAAATTGATTAGCATTTCCTGCGCTTTGTTTGGAGTAGTCCTTAAAGCGCCAGATATGCATAAAAAAGCTGTTCTTTGGACCTTACCCATGATTTTAACGTAAGTGGCCTTTTGAGCAGATGGCCACCATACAAGTATTCCATACATTAAGGTTGGCCTAACTACAAAAGTATAGAGCCAGTGCGTAATACGAGGTGTTAGTCCCCATTTGATACCGATCGCTTTTTTGCAAGTATATAATGCAACGTAGGCCTTCTTTACTCTTTCCGCAATATTAGATTTCCACGTGAGTTTCCTGTCTAATATGAGTCCTAGGTACTTGACATTCTCTTTCAAAGGGACCTGCACGGGGAGATTATAGGAAGCCTACGTTTCTTTGTGAAGAGAATTATTTCAGTGATTGAGGGGTTTATATCGAGTCCCCTGCTCTCAGTCCAGCTTCTAATAGGACTATGAATAAGTTCGTGCGGTTTTACAACAGATGGCGTAACTTGATTATTATTCCATCGATCCACATTTCCAAACATTCATTGGAGAGCTACTGTCGTAAGGCACAAACGTCAGTATAAGTTTTTTATTTGAAGCGTAAACAAAAATATTTTTACCACACTTGAAAATGTCGAATTTCGTGCCAAATAATGTGGTTTTGCGGGGAATTCTTCTTCATTATTTTAATATGAAGAAAAAAGCAGCCGAAAGTCATCGTATCTTGGTGGAAGTTTATGGTGAGCATGCTCTAGCTGAGCGAACGTGCCAGAAGTGGTTTGCACGCTTTAAAAGTGGTGATTTTGGCTTGGAAGACGAAGAACGCGAGGGTGCGCCGCCAAAGTTCATGGATACCGAATTGGAGGAATTGCTCGATCAAGATCCGGCTCAAACGCAAGAAGAGGTTGCAAAAACTTTGGGAGTTGATCAATCAACCATTTCCAAACGTTTAAAAGCCATGGGAATGATCCGAAAGGTAGGCCATTGGGTGCCGTATGAATTGAAGCCAAGAGACGTTGAACGCCGTTTTATGGCATGCGAACAACTGCTTCAACGGCACAAAAGAAAGGGTTTTTTGCATCGAATTGTGACTGGCGATGAAAAGTGGGTCCATTACGACAATCCAAAACGTCGGGCAACGTATGGATACCCTGGCCATGCTTCAACATCGACGTCGGCGCAGAATATTCATGGCCTGAAGGTTATGCTGTGTATCTGGTGGGACCAGCTGGGTGTTGTGTATTATGAGCTACTGAAACCGAATGAAACGATTACGGGGGATGTCTACCGACGACAATTGATGCGTTTGAGCCGAGCACTGCGAGAAAAACGGCCGCAATACGCCGATAGACACGACAAAGTTATTTTGCAACATGACAATGCTCGGCCACATGTTGCACAAGTGGTCAAAACATACTTAGAAACGCTCAAATGGGATGTCCTACCCCACCCGCCGTATAGTCCAGACCTTGTGCCATCCGATTACTATCTCTTCCGATCGATGCAACATGGCCTGGCTGACCAGCACTTCCGTAATTACGATGAAGTCAAAAAATGGATCGATTCGTGGATTGCGGCAAAACCGACCGAATTTTTCACAAAGGGAATCCGTGAATTGCCAGAAAGATGGGAAAAAGTAGTAGTAAGCGATGGACAATACTTTGAATATTAAATTTGTAACCATTTTACGTCAATAAAGTTTCAAATTTCGAAAAAAACCGCACGAACTTATTCATAGTCCTATTAAGTGTGGCCATGTTTGAGCACAGAAAATCCATAAGGGTGTTAGGATATTTGCCATTTAAGGGCAATTGCTAAGTCATCTGCGTAAGCTGTGACGTGGCAACCTCCTCTTTCCAGGGTCAGCAATAGGGAGTTTCTGAAAGTGTGAAAGTTATACTTAAAAATTTCACAGATGCATAAAATATATTCTCATTTCTTTCTCATCTAAAAAATGCGCAACACAATCAGGGGGAAAAATATTGATCCACTTCCAGCTTTCCCTTGATTGCACTGAAATTGAATACTCTATAAAACTGCGTACCAAAAAATTTTTTAGGAATTTTGATTAAAAATTTCAAAAATTTGTGACAGTGTGATATTTGTTGTGGAATGAGTTATATTTTATAAAGAAAATTTTAATTTAAAAAATAAAAGAAAAGTCGTCGACTGGTAAAAATATAGTGATTTTATTATTACGACCACTCGCGTATCTTTCCCAAACCACTCGAAAGATCGATTTATGTATTTGAAAACTGGATGAAATTCTCTAAAACAGGTACATACCCTATGATCAAAAAGTACCGGGAATGCTTAATTTAAACGAACCGCGCACGTGGGAACTGGTCCATATTTTTCTCTTATATTGGGGGGTCTATAAGACACACATCTGTCACTTTTTAGCGCCATCGGACATTAGTGTTTGCCTGGCGTTTGTTTACATCAGTCAACTTTTTTCAATTTGTCGCATTTTACCATGGATAATTTTGTTGAGCAAAGAGTTTGTTTGAAATTTTGTGTTGCGAACGAAATTTCGTGTTTCGATGCACTGAAAATGTTGCAAAAAGCATTTGGCAAAACTGCTCCATCAAGAACAAGAGCATACGAGTGTATAAAGACTTTAAAAGTGGTAGGAAGGTTTGCCTCGTTCCGGACGCCCATCGACGTCGAACACCGATGAAAACGAGAAGAAAGTGAAAGAAATCGTGCTTGAAAATCGTAATACCAGCTTAAGAGAGATTTCCAGTCAACTTGGTTTTTCATATAGAACGGTACAACACATTGTGGTTGATGTTTTGGCTATGAGACGTGTTACAACCAGGCTCGTTCCGAAGGACCTGAATTTCGTGCAAAAACACTACCGAAAGACAGTTGCTGAGGGGGCGATTTCTGAAGCCCAAAGTGATCCAACCTTCATGAATCGAGTAATTACTGGCGACGAGACATGGATCTATGAATTCGACAAGAAAACCAAGCAACAATCGTCTGAGTGGCACTTCGAAGACGAGCCGAAATCGAAAAAATCGTGCCAAAGCCGCTCAAAAGTGAAGGTGATGTTGACTGTTTTCTTCAATTGCCAAGGCGTAGTGCACCATGAGTACCTTCCACCGGGTACCGAGACAGTCAATAAAGAATACTATTTATCCGTTTTGAAGCGTTTGAGAGATTCTATACGTCGCAAACGGCCGGAAATATGGGCAAATAATTTTTGGTTGTTGATAAGGCGCCAACGCACCGAACCCAAATTGTGCTGGATTATTTGATCAAACACCAAGTAAATATCATCGTGCAAGCATCGTATTCACCTGATATGGCCCCGGGCGACTTCTTTTTGTTTTCCAAGTTGAAGTTACCACTTCGAGGAAAGAGATTTCAGTCGATAGAGGAGATCAAAGTGAATGCGACGAAGGAGCTGAGGACCATCCCTTCGACGGCCTACCAAGGGTACAAATTATTCGCAAGATACGACGCCCTGCGCGCGGTTTCGGTGCGAACTTTAAGGTTGGAGAGGAATTCGAGTAGAAGTAGACTGCGTGATGCTGGATGGGTGAAGCTGGCAATCGGAAAAGAAAAAAATGGAATATAAATAAAAAAAAATATTAATGGAGCAGCATTTTTCCCCTCCCATGGCGTAGCTAGCATGGAAATATATGTGACACTAAAATCCTCCCGAAATAAGTTTCAGATGAGGTTGTTAAATTTTTTCATTATTTTCATAAGAGGTTCGATGCGGCCCAGAGTACCTATATTCAACCTTCTTCTGCAAATTCCCTAAACTCCAAATTACTAGAAGTTCATTTCTTAACAAAACAAAAAATATCTAAATGCACCAAAAATAGATGGATAGAATTCACAGACTCGAGAGCTTCGCATAAAGTTGAGACTAAACAAAGTAAAATAATTTTTTTTTATTTCCATTCCTTAGAGAAACAGAAAAGTATCGCAAAATTAAGCCTCCTTGATTTCCTACACTTCCACCACCGCTTAAAGTTATACCCTCAAATATGTGATAAATTCAATAATAGCTTGACCATTTACTATATGCAGACAGATGCTCCAGACCGACGAACGGTAATTTGTAGGCTTAGCTGCACAACTTTGTGTTGCGCGCATAAAAGCAAACACATACACACACACTCACGCAATGCAGGTACATATAAAGTAAGCCTTGACGGCGCTTCTCGACTGCACTTTACTCGAACTCGAATGGCTCACATGCGCTTCCGACTTTTATGGGCCTCATTTGCCAGTGTATAATATTATTTATGTGAACATACCTACACACACATGCATGTACATGTGCACGTGTATGTGCGCTTGTGCTGCGCGAACTAACGCGTTTATTTTACGATGCGTACGCGCGTCAAATGAGCCATAAAAGTAGCGAAATAGTATCGGACTGAAATGCAACATTTGCTAAACATCTCTACAGAATCGTACATATATTTGTATACATCCGTATATAGAGAAACTACGTACATAGAATGCTGGTGCCACGTCCATTATTTGCCCCACACATATCCACTTATTGCCACTTTGGCAAGGAAGTATACTTTTAGGGGCAGTGAACTGTCGCTTTTAAGCGCATACGGCTCTCCATCAATTCATTTATAACAGATAGTAAACGGAATGTTGAGCTTCTCTCAAATAACTGACTTTATTTTAACACATATGGGCGGCCGCTCATAAATTTTATCTTTGTAGGTATTTTATCCATTTGCGAATTGGGTATTTTTTTTTTTGTTTTTTTTTTTTTGCTAGTAGATTTTTTCGCAACAAAATTTAATCTACCCTTAATCTAATCTGCTGCCGGAAATGCGATGCTGTGGTGTTACAAATTTCGTTTTGTGACCGCCGCTGTCTCATAAAACATTAATTTGTTAAGTGAAATGGATTGAAAGTGGCTCAAATTTATTAACCCTCAACTTATCAAGAAACAAAAAAAAAACAATTTTAGCCAATGAAGTATTTAATTGGAGTGAAATAGATGATTTAATTGCTTCTAGATAGTTCCATGCGGCGGTCTCAACAACAGTTTACGCGAATGTTCAATGGAACTTTTTTCACCAAAATAAAATATCTAAAGGGTAGTTCAAAAGACGCGTCTGGGGATTTTTTTTTTTTTTTTTTTAAATAAAAAATGTAAAAATTTAGATTCTTTCAGGTTTTACTATTTTTATTCCAAATATGGCATAGCGGCAGGCTAATCACCTACCCTGTTGGAAATCAAATAGATTAACGAAACCAACGCAAGACAAGTCTTGTCGCGGTCCTAAGCGCCCGAGAGGAGTAAACAAGGAAAAAAAATTCCAATTTTGGCTATTAACAATTATATGTGAAAAAGACATCATTTAAACGTCCACCATGAGAACGTCTACCGTCTACAGGCAAAATCCCTCAAACAGTCGCTTCCTGAATGCCTAATTAATGAGAATGTCGGGATATTAAACGTCAGCAACACTTTGCTCTACAGCAGCAATATTCGCAATAGAACTTTAAATTTTTGGTCTGCCAATCCGTTTTCTATCGTCAACAGAAGCAGTTTCTCGAAACTTTTTCACCAAGCTTTGAATTGTCGATTCATTCGTCCGATTAATTCCACCAAAAAAATTACGAATTTTGCGAGATGTAGTTCTTCATAATCGGCCGCCGTAGCCGAATGGGTTGGTGCGTGACTACCATTCGGAATTCGCAGAGAGAACGTCGGTTCGAATCTCGGTGAAACACCAAAATTATATTAAGAAAAACATTTTTTCAATAGCGGTCGCCCCTCGGCAGGCAATGACAAACCTCCGAGTGTATTTCTGCCATGAAAAAGCTCCTCATAAAAATATCTGCCGTTCGGAGTCGGCCTGAAACTGTAGGTTCCTCTATTTGTGGAACAACATCAAGACGCACACCACAAATAGGAGGAGGAGCTCGGCCAAACACTCAAAAAGGGTGTACGCGCCAATTATATATATATATAGTTCTTCATAATCAATTTCAATAATTTAAATACTTTGTTCCATAGGGTAAAATTGTGCATCTCCCTTCACTTGACAAATGTCAAAGTAGCCTCTCGGCAACCTCCATGTGAGTTCATACTATGAAAAAGTTTCTCGTCAAAACCACCTGCCGTTCACAGTCAGCATAAAAGTGCAGGCTCTCCATTCACAAGATAATATTAATATGTGCGCCACAAATCGGAGAAGATGTTCAACCAAACACCTGGACTAAGTTAGCTGAGTAGATCAACGCACATCAATGGCACATACTTAGGCTCGAGGCACTTTGCAATACCGCTGGGTGTTTACAATTAAGCCTGCCCCAAAAAAACTGTTTTGTATTCCACATAAATTTCGTCATATACCTGGTATTTCATAGAACTTTGATACTTGAGTTCCTTAACGTTGGATCACGAAACATTCGTCTAATAGACTAGGAACGGCTGTAGTTTTGCGAATTCGACATATTTCCATCGCACCATCTCACTAGCATAACTTTCACTGGCAAATAAATTAAATTAAATTCATTAAATACAAATAATATTTAATTCACATTCCTTTGTTTGAAATAAGAAAAGGAGATATAAAAATATTTTTGTTATTAATTTGTAGTCTGTGAGACGAATGATTAGTGACAGAGAAACATTGATTTACGTTTAGTGTACCAGGGTTAAGGAAGTGCCTACTGAGCTTTTAAGTCCATTACGTAGATTGTGCTGGCCAGTGAGAGAGAAAGTATTGCATAGTCCACTCGTTTTCCTAATAGCGACCGCATCTACCGAAAATGTTCCAAGGCAAACCCAGTCTAGCAGCATGTGAGCCAATGAAACAATGTCCGGTAAGGTCCACTGTTGTTAAGTATCTGAGTGTGAATAGAGATTTCGAGCAATGAGCGCTTATTGCCGACCAAAGTCAAATGATAAATGGGCACTTGTGCTTGATAGTCACAGAAATCTTTTCGTTGATTTGCTGATTGTAGGTTGGTCAATATCAGCACTATGGAAAGTTGTGCCATGACGAAGTAAACTAATAGCCTTGCGGTTGTTTTCTACGTTGCAAAGACCTGTAAGTCAACCAAAGTGTTTCATGTTCATGTCTCAGTTCTCTTGTTAAGAGATCGGTGGGCGAAGTAGGTGTTTAATATGTTACTCACTACGCGTTCAAATAGTCCCCAGTCATTAGGGGGTTACATGGGTTTCGTCGAGTAAAAAAAGGCTTATTTTCAATATTTTTTTTTCTATGTAAAAATTATTTAATATATTTAATTCGAACTTTTTTCTGTCTTATAGATACCTATTAAAAGAATAATTTCTGAAATTTTCAGAAACCAAAAAATTAAAACTCCTCCATTGCGACGTCATATCCGGTGACCCCTCGAAAAAAAGGTGCGTCCGCGTTGTCGGCATAACTCCTGACAGGCTCATCAAAGATGAAAAAACAAAAATTAGTGCTTTAGTTTAGACCATAAACTCGAGCTTGAACGAAGTAAAGAAAAAAAAGTAAAACTTGGAATTTTGGCAGACATTTTTGCAAAAAAATAAAAATTTCGGTCAAATTTGCTTGACATTTTTTTTTTTAAATAGTTGTAATTGAAAGAAAACAAAATCCTTCGTTCAAGCACGAGTATCTTGAACACCTGTGTAAAATTTCATCAAGATCGGATGAGTAGTTTTCGAGAACATTTGACAACCGACTTTGAAAACACGGTTCCGAGAAAAACGCGTTTAAAGTTTTGAGTAACAATAAAAGTGTCTTGGAGCGCACACATTCCAAAAAATTAGGAAAACTCCATAAACTCTCCATTATAATTCCATGGCTTTGAACTGGTGTTTCTTCAAAAAAATTTTAAATGCTAACTTCTTAAATTTTAGTACTGTAAAGTGAAACCTCGAAGTTGCTTAAAATCTTCCGTTGATTTTTTTACGATTTTTTAACTTGACTCCTACTGTTGTAGGTATCCTTACCGAACATTGCCGGTTTGGTATCTATGCGGTGAGACTTGGGATTGCTTCAAGTCCTTTCAGCAGCAACCGTCTGGAGGAAGAAGTGGTATCATCACAGTGTCTACTTCTCAGTGCTTACTTATCCTGCTCCCGTCGGGATAACATTCAGACATCTTGACTTTTACTTTTTTGCTATACCTGCGCGTATATTAGGTTTAGATTATCACACACTTGCTGAATTTTATCAGTAGCTTGAAGCGGTTTACGGAATTTGCATGAGCCACCGTTTGGCCGTCATCCTCGTCTTATACAAAGCTTCCTCTTTCTTGTTCTTGATCGGCATCCTTCTCTTATTCTATTCCTGTTCCCCTTTCTCCTGATTGTTGCCCAAGTGGGCTCTTACATGGACAGCCCTTCAAGCTAACCTAACCTAATCTAGGTGACGGTGTTATCATTTCTTCATTCATATCATTTTCTTATATTTATATATTGGCGCGATAACCGCTTACGCGATTTTGGCCGAGTTTAGCAAAGCGCGCCAGTCGTTTCTTTCTCGTGCTAACCCGCGCAAATTGGACCCACCTAGTGAAGCCAAGTCCTTCTCCACCTGATCTTTCCAACGCAGAGGAGGCCTTCCTCTTCCTCTGCTACCACCAGCTGGTACCGCATCGAATACTTTCAAAGTAGGAGCGTTTGTATCCATTCGGACGGCATATAAATATAACAATTTTTTTGTACGTAATTTTTCTGAAAACTCTAGTTAAGAACCGTCGTCGAACTGAGCTAAAAAGTTTACGAATTTTTTTTTTTTTAATTTTCATATAAAGCTTGAGACTTGTAGTCATATAGTTTTTGTTAGACAATCACCCATTCTTTTATAAAAGTTAAATTATAATTAAAAATCAAAAGAAAAAAAAATACACGAAAAAGTAGTCAAATCTGGTAAAAATGTTGTTTGTCACTGGCTGTAGTTATTAGACTTCTTATTAGACATCTTTTACTTCTTATTCCTCGTACTTTATAGATTATTTTTTGATTAAAAATATTTATTGATTCTTTTCACTGATGGTTAAAAATGGTTACAGAGTGGTAATAGTGATTAGTTAGACGAAGAGGTCAGGTATTGCAACCAATTATGGTAGGTAGGTAGGTGAAATCGTTGAAGTGCCGGTCTGGCACTCCTCAAGTAGCACTAAAGCGCCGTTTTGATACCATTATGAGACCTGCAACAGGCAGATATTTACAGCCAGCCAGAGCTGTTGATATAATGGAGGAGATTAATTGGATTTAGGTTGACGCACTGCCCCAGGCTGTCGAAGAAAGAAGCGCACACTGACCTTAGTCGTCTAGCTGCCAAACCCGGACATTTACAGAGAAAATGCTCTACAGTCTCTTTCTCTGAATGGTCCCCCTTCTGCTATGGGGGTTAAATGGTAACGCTAGATTTTCCGCGTGTGTGCCGATCGTCCAGTGACCGGTAAACACAGCTATGAGTTTGAAAATTGAATGGCGAGGAGTCCAAAGGACTTTCTGAGTCCTTCGTGTATCGTATTGGGGCCAAAAGGTTTTCGAAATAGCACATGAAGAAACGGAGATCCACATCAAGGGGATGCCGATGACCGGGTAGGAGATCTCTGAGACCAATTCAGTCGACCCCTTCCTGGCAAGCTCATCAGTAATTTCATTTCCCTCTATGTTCCTATGTCCTGGCACCTAGATCAGAGAAATGTTACCTGCACACCCAAAAGATTTGATCTACTGCTTACAGAAGTTTACTCATTTCGTTCTGCACGATAGCGTCGTCAGAGCCTTAATCGCTATCAGAGAAAATATATCTTAATATTTGCATGTCTGCAGGAACGCAGAGGCTTCTGCTTGAAAAACACTAGCAGTGTTCGGCAGTTTAAAGGAGATACATAAATTGGCTGATTTAGAGAAAACCCCGGCTCCGACTCCCGATTCCATCTTGGAACAACTTGGTCAGTGAAGACAGAGGTGCAAGCTTCGGTGCAGATTTTCCCTTCGATCCAATCCTCGCTATTTAGAACGACCTCAAACTCTAGTTTGCGGATGGAGAGATCTGTTCGAAGTTCGGAGAAATACGGTGTTAACTGCCCGAAAATGCTACCATGTCCCTTGAGAGATTGTCTCCTTTAACCTAATTGCACTTTGAGCTGCGATGGAAATTACGGAAAAGTCGATGGGAAGTAAGTGCAAAAAGTCGTTCAGGAGAGCACTGGGGCAAGTTTTACATGCTCCGGTGATACCAATACATGCAGTCCTTTGCACCCTCCCCAGTTTAGTGATGTTATAGACCTACCGAAGAGCTTGCCACCAAACGAGGCATCCATACGCTAAAGTTGGCAAAATCACTCCGTTGTACATCCACAGCACGACCTGTGGCTTGAGTCCCCATTTTTTACCGAACATAGATTTGCAGGAATAGAAGGCATCCAATTATACTAACTCGAAAAAACTTGTAATTTAAGTGGAAGACGAAAAAAATTTATTTCTATTTAAAATTTACTTCGCCCACGACTGTAGTGATAAGGAGGATCTTTTACAATTTAAACTTAAACCCTATTTCAATGTTCGTAGTAAGTCTACATCTAACATTTTAGTAATCGCCCTTTAAATGCCTATTAATTGATTTTAATCAAAATATTTATTGCCTTTAAAAATATCCTAATTTTGTTTACACAACACCCACATGCCCACCTACACTCCCGCATACTTGCATTTGCTTCAAACGCCTATCTTCAGGGCCATTCTGCATTTTCCGCCCTTCGTTAGCCAGCTAAGTAATTTGCGCTTTATTGCCAGCGCAAATGTCCACAGCACTTTATTAACGCATTAAAAGCTTACCTGCGGGCAAAATAGCCATTGTCGCCTGCCACATCCCCCTCCCCCAAACAACTGCTATGTAAATATGTAAGTATGTATGTCTCTACTCCCGTGACGCATCATCCTCTTGGACTCATTTACAAAAGCAACTTTAAGGCTTTTTAATTATTTTTAATGCCCTCACCTGAATGGCTATTATTATAGTTGTTGTTGTTATTGCTGCTGTTGCTGGTCGGACAAACTAACAATTCCGCCGCAAAACAGCCGTAAGAACAAGTGAAAATAACAAAAATTACTAGCAATAAAACAAAAAAAGGCGTAGAGAAGAATGAAGTAGTAGTGTCTTCCATGTGTCTGTGTGGACAGACAATCTGTCTTTGCATTTATTGTCGTTGTTGACGGCAACTTCAATTAAGTTTATGCCTCCTAAAGGATTTATTACATGGCGAGTACTGCTTGCCTTTTGTGCATACATACGTACATGCATATACACACATAAATACATACATATGCATATCCTTCGTTAGTTGCCATCATCAAGCACTTTATTTAATTTTTTTCTCTGCCTCCCCTTGAGCGGCAGTTTATTCCGCTTTTTGTCTGGAGTGTACATTTTGTGGGCATTAAGAACAGAGGCGATTAATTTGTGGTTCATTGAAATTAATTTTTTTCTATGAAAAATAAAGGGCCTCTCAAAAGTGACGTCTAGCTGTTAGTAGTGAATAATTCGTCGACAGTACCTTCTCGTATGTAATGTCTGACATTTGCCACGTATACCTATGAAATGAAACTTTTTTTTTTCAATTTCAAACATTTATACACAAAAAATTGTTACAAATTTAATCTTCAAAATAATAGCCATCGCTAGCGACACATTTTTCCCATCTCTCAGGTAACTTGTGGATGCCGCGCCAAAAAAATTGGCCGTCTTTGGCTTCTTCGTGAGAATTGAAGCGCTGCTCGGAAAGTGCGTGGCCCATCGATGCAAACAAATGATAATCGGAAGGCGCCAAGTCTGGTGAGTAAGCCCCATGCACCAGCGGTTCCCAATCGTACGTCTCCATCAATTCCCGGGTCGCTCTTGTTCGATGCGGCGGTGCATTGTCATCAAGAAAAATTACTTTGTGACGCCGATCGGCATATTCGGTCAATTGTCGTTGGTAGCGTGCACCATCAACTGTTTCACCTGGTTTTAATAGCTCATACCAAATCATACCACGCGGATCCTAGAAAACACACAGCATTGCCTTGCGGCCGAAGCGATTTGGTTTGGCCGTTGTTTTTGGCTTGTGAACGGGCGGACCATACGATCGTTTGCGCTTGGGATTGGAGAAATACACCCATTCTTCATCACCTGTAACGATTCGATGCAAAAAAGACTCACTTTTGAACCGGGAGAGCAACATTTCACAAGTGGTTTTTCGATGTCCGCAAATCGTAGTTTGAAGGCACGAAATTCGACATTTTTAAGAGCGACAAAAATGCATTGTTGTATGAAACGTAACAAACAATGAACTGAATATTGTTGCCAGATGACAGACGAAAAAAACAAGAAAAGGGTTGGGAAGGTTTAAAAATACTCCTAGCGACATCTTTGGAGTAATAGCTGAATGTCTCATTTCATAGGTATATACCAACAATTAGGCATTCAGGAATCGACTGTTTGACGGATTTTACCTTTAGAAGTTATCATGGTAGACTTTCAAATGATGTGATTTTTCACTTAGAATTGTTGAAGGGTTACATAAGTCCAGAACCGATTTTTTGTTTTTTCGATATTTTGAAGGTATAGTATTTTAAGAATATACTCTGAAATTTTCATGCGGAAATTCCCAATATTAAAGCTTCTACAGCCCATTAACTAGGTAAAGAGCGGTCCACGCGTTCCTGAACCTCAAACTTTAAGGGCTTACATGCATACGTCCAGCAGCGCCAAAAATGTGCTAAAAGAAAAACTGTTTTTAGAAGAGATAATAATAGAAATAAATATAAAAAAATTTCCACATTGTTTATTAGTACTTAAACTTAATAAAAAAATGTATTTTAATTTTTCTTTACAAAAAATAGTATATAAAAAATCACGTGACCCATAGAACAATGAAAAAAAGTTGCCCACGGTCTGCATCATTTCCCCTTGATGGATCTATAAAAAGTAAAAAAAATTCTTGTAAAATAAAGTTGCAGTTATAGTCTGTCAAGCCAGATTTTTGAATTTCGAAACATTTTGCACTTTACGGCATTTAAAAAAAGTATGCGTTTTACGTCATAAAAGTCACACTTTAATTATTTTATTACCGCAAAAAAAAATATTAAAAACTGTAAGAGTTATTTTGCAGACCGCGCCGGATAAAGTAGTATGGAGAAAAACGAGCTTAAGAGCCGTATTTTTAATAAAAATAATATTATTATTATTAGTGGCATGTTCTAGTTAAATATTCCCTACATTATAAAAATATGAGCTTCGGCTATCTACAAAATATTTCCAGCCCTCTATATTACGAGCCATGTATAGTAATTCGCTAAACGATTTGGATGTTTCATTATAAACCGTACCCTCTGTTCCCTGTACAGATCGGATTCATTCCAAGGCCGAATGTGAAATGTCCTTTCTAAGAGTATGTTCGGTCTACCCGTATTTCTTGCGCTTAATGTCATTTTCTTGCGCAATTGCACCTCTCATGCTCGTCGTTGATGAACATTATACATAAAGACTTGCATTTGTGAAAAATTTGATGGCCGAATAATCTCACGTCGCGGCGATGTCAATTGGCCGCCAAGATCATGTGATTTGACATCGTTGGAATTCTTTCTTTGGGATTATTTGAAAGAAAAGGTGTACGTCGATAAGCCAGCAACAATTCAAGAGCTAAAGAATGAGATAATTCGGCACATTAACGGCATAGAACCTCAATTATGCCTCAGCGTCATCGAAAATTTGGACAATCGGATGGAGGTGTGCACCGAGGCTGCGGCGGCCATTTGGCCGATATTTTATTCTATGCGTAAAAGGCCCATATCAATATTATCATAATAAAGAGAAATTACAATAGTTTCCTAAAAAAATTGTATTGAGTTAGTCAAATAATAATACTGCAATGATTTAAAATCATATTGGCTGGATTCTTCAACATCTCAGATTATAACAAGCATGTCTAACAATTTAATGCAATGACTGCGAAAGGATATTCAAACATTTTACTTTCTGAGCCCTCCAACACATTTCTTCCCTTACCTCAACTCAACATTGAAGTCTGTTCGAAATGAAAATCTTTAAATAACAGTAGTTTTAGTCACCATCAAATATTTATATTAAATATTAAAAAAAAAGTATAACCTTAAATAAGCCATTACTAAACGCTACCTCACGAATACCGTCACTTCAAACCAATTTCAATTTTAATCTCTAGTAGTCATAAAAAAAGCGTCAAATTCACGTATGAGCAGAAGACAATAGGGGTCCACCCCAACTTAGTACATAATTTTTCATTTATGCCATAAACTTTTATTAAAAGCGTATAACCAATTTGCGAGAAAATGTTAGCAGTTTGTTGTTGCCTTTGTATTCAATATGCGACTCGCGTAGCAATACTCATTTGCTTCTGTAGTTTCTTGGTCTTTGTTTTTAAATCAGCGCACAGGAAAAATATAATTTCGAAAAGTTATCAATAAGCATATTAATGTCAGCATTAAACGAAATTCATTACTAGTCGCTGCAAAAGAAAGCGGCAAGTCAACGGACATTGCTGGCGACATAAATATATTACAAGAGTAATAAGATTACAGCAATTTTATGATAGTGGAGCATTTTATGATAATAAAAGGAGTCGTTTGTATATAGATTTTTTCACAATTTTCCACACCGCTGAATGATTTTATTATTGTCCTGGCGCCCTGGGGTGATTTTATGTATAAACATACATAGGTCAGGCGGAAAAGCTCATAAAGGTAAGGAGAAAAAGGTCTTAGTGCAAGTTAATTTGAGCAATATTTGGGGTGGATAGGTAGTAAAATGGAAATGAACTATTTTGAACTATAATATTTTTTTATTTAATTGTTAATTACACGCTGCAGCTGATTATTGGAAAATATTTTCATATTTGTATTCTTCCAGTAACACTTGGTCAATTATAAGCAACGATTTATCTAAGTTAGATTGTAACCAGTATGTAATCTCGTTTTTTTCCACTCGTTGTTTGTTCTGGAAGGAAGGGCACTGGCACAAGTAAATCAGCAGAAAATATTATTTAAAAAAAAACTTCGAAAATAATTTTTAGGTGCTACTGATATATTATTTTATGGGCATACCTATATACACAAAATTGTGTATAAATGTTGAAAATTCGTTAAAACAAGCTTCTGCATCTTTTTTGGCATAGATGACATTATTAACGGCATGTCATGCAAGTGTCAGTGATGTGAAAATTCGTTAAAACAAGCTTCTGCATCTTTTTTGGCATAGATGACATTATTGATGACATGTCATGCAAGATGTCAGTGATGTGAAAGTTCGTTAAAACAAGCTTCTGCATCTTTTTGGTATAGATGTCATTATTGATGACATGTCATGCAAGATGTCAGTGATGTGAAAATTCGTTAATACAAGCTTCTGCATCATTTTTGGCACACATGACGTTATTGATGACACGTCACGCTGGATGTCAGTGTTGTATAAAAATGCGTTATTAATGTAAAAAAAACATAAAAACTTGTTAAGCAAATTAAATTTTTTTTGCATGAACTTTTCACTCGAATCCTACAAGTTTCGTGAACAAATTAAGAACCAAACCAATGTATGCATGCATATTTTTCTACGTTTATGCACGCTTTCTCGAGTATACGAATTTTCATGTCCAGGTACGAGCGTGTTTCATAAAGTATATATAATATAATATGTATGTATACCAAGCAGAAAACAGAGATATCTTTAAAAAAACACTTGAAAGTGTTTCTATACATGAAAATAAATTTTGTAAAAATATTGAAAATTCGTTACTACAAACTTCTGCATTATTTTTGGCACACATGACAACATTAATGACATGTCTGACAAGATGTCAGTGATGTGTAAAAATGATTTATTAATGTTAAAAAAACATAAAAACATGTTAAGCAAATTAAATTTTTTTTGCATGAACTTTTCACTCAAATCCACAAGTTTCGTGAACAAATTCCTACCGTCAAATTATTAAGAACCAAAACAATGTATTCATGAATACACACTTCTATTTTTCTACGTTTATGCACGCTTTCTCGAGTATAAGCATTTTCATGTCCACTCGTGCCCTCAATGTAATGTCCATAATGTTCACTTAATAATTCATAAAATCCTAATACATGAATTGAATTTCTGATGGGTCACAAACTGCGTGTGTACAGTTTCAACCACCGTAAGCATTGTTGTTGGTGGGGTGAAAACGAAAAACTATCCACATAAATAAAATTACTAAACTGCAAAGAAAAAATACTTACTTAGTAGCCTTAGTGGCCTTTGTGGTGCATGCAGTTGAGATTTAAACCTGCTGCTTTCCTCCAACCCATTCGTGCTTTATTTGAACGAAAAAAACGAAGGTAATAAAAGTGGTAATATAAGATGGAGCGTGCATAAGAAATTGCAATGCTGTTAGGGTGTTTCATCGTTTATGCCAGAACACGCACAAAATTCAAAATACAAATTACATTCGTCTCCATCTTTAGCGCATTGCCAGACGTTAAAGTTGTGTATCGTTTAATGTGTCACTGCTGCGGTAAATAGCAGAGGGTGACTGTGCCGCGCGCATAAAAGTATGCAACGTAGTGTTTAATATCACACCAATGGCTGGGCGATTGCCAGACATTGTCCACGCAGTGTATTCGTGTGCCACGCACCATCGCCGGACAGCTATCCATCGTACATCAATAAATGTTAATCCGCACCAAATGGCTTCGGCAACACATTCTTGCGTTATATTGCCAATATTGGCAGCGGTGCATATAAAATTGTGTGAGCAAACAAATGTATGTGCGTGTGTGTGTGTGTGTGTGTATGTGGTAGAACTAGTTTGTTTCTTTTACTCTCGCCACAGGTTCACTGGCAATAATTGTATAACTTAAACTTGTTGCCCTACACGGCCGCACCCTTCGGCGCATTCTAATGCCCTTTGACACACACAGTGGGCACTTGTTTGTAAGTGCATATGTATGAGTGTCTTAACAACCTTTCTAATACGATTTTGTGCTTGTTTATGTGCATAGTTTCAGGTTCATTGTTTTATCATTATGCCATCTGCCTGCTAACCTTATCACTCCCACAAGCACTAAACTTTTTTCCACTCCACTTCGCAGCCGTCCCACCCTTTATTGGTCGCTTGCTTTAATGTTAGTGTCCCAAATTATACCGTAAAAGTGATTCACCGTGTGTCACTACATAATTTTGTAATTTGTGCGCAACTTATGACTCATTGCGGCTGTGTGCAACCGCCTAATTGGCTAGTTTTGTGGTGCAATTAGACACTACTTTGGGTTAATTTTAATATTTCCGTTTTATTTTGGGGCATTTCTATGTTGTGCACAGTTTTAAATGAAGTGTTTCACAAGTACAGTCATGCCACTAAATTTTATAGAATATATTCCACAAATATGTTCCACAGGTTCAGTTGTGCTTTTGGAACAATTTTCACACTCCGGTATTCTTTCGATGGTCGCCTGTTACGGAAATGTTAGAAAAATCTGATCATGTCGCTGCTGTACCACTACAGAAACTTAAAGCAGTACATTTTTTTTATTTTCCTGAAGTTTCGGAGAATTAAGGAAAATCAGATGAATCATCCTTCGCCAAGACAATGCGAGCTCTCACGTATCCGCTCACACAAGAGCGTTTTTGGGCCCTCAAAAGATCGAATTAACGGGTCATCCAACTTACAACACTGATTTAGTACCTGGTGATTACTTTTCTTTAAAATTAAAAAAACATTAAAAATTTAATGCGAGGTAAACGTTTTGCTGCGCTTGAAGAAGCTGTTGAATCCTTCAAACAGCTCGTTTTGGAGGTGAGTGACGAAAGAACTTTGGTTCAAGTAAATGCAAATGTGTATTGAACTCCAAGGAGAATATTTGGAAAACAGTAAAGCAATTTTCATTATTATTTCAGTGCGTCCTCATTATTACGCGCAAAATATGAAAGGCAACCTTCGTATCTCTTATTTTGCTACAGTTTGAAAATTTTCGTTAAATAAAGTGAAGTCCAAAATAAACAAGACTGACGTCATAAAAATGTTCTTGATGGCGTCATCTTTTTAATGAGTTAATTCGTTGGAAGTTACATGCCGAGTGGAAGCGTGGAGACATTCGGCTCAGTGAAAAGCGAAGTTATTAAATCTAATGTGTCAGTATCTTTGCGTCATCGGTACAAAAATGAGTTTCGTACAAAGAGCTAATATCAAATTTTGTTTTAAAATCGGTAAAACGTTTACCGAAACATTTGAATTGATGAAAAAAAGTTTATGGCAACGATTGTCTACCTCGTGCCAGAGTTCATGAGTGATTTACACGATTCAGAATTGGTAATGAGGCCATATCATAAATGGCAATGAACATACGTGCCACCCAAAATCAGTAGTCACAGAAAACTCCATCCAAATTGTTTGTAAATGTATCAAAAATGAACCGAAATCATTGTTGAAATTCGTGGAATCGAAGTTGAATATCTCCAAAACATCGATTTATCGCATTTTCACTGATCATTTGGGCTTACGAAAGGTCTGCGCACGTTTCATTTTGCACAAGTTAACTGAGGACCAAAAATTGCTCAGAATTCAACATTCCAAAGACCTCATTCAAGAGGCGAGAAGAGACGAGAACTTCCTTTACAATATTGTAATTGGTGGTGAAACGTGGTGTTTCCTACATGAACCTGAAACTAAACGGCAAAGTGCCGAATGGAAAGTCCCAGACGGCCACCACCCAAAAAATCGCGTTTGGCGAAGTCAAAAACCAAGTCGATTCTCATTTGTTTTTACGATTCCAAGGAAATAGTCAACAAGAAATTCGTGCCAACGGTCCAAACCGTAAATGCAATTTCTTCTATCTTGGCGTTTTGAAGCGTTTGTTGCATCGCATTCCTCGAATTCGCCCTGAATACCGCGAAGGAGGAAGCTGGCGCTTATTGCATGATAATGCCCCATCTCATCGATCCACACTTGTGACTGATTTTTTGACTAGAAATCACATTTTACCCATCAATCACTCACCGTACTCGTATTCGCCTGATATGGCTCTCTGTGACTTCTACCTATTCGAAAAATTGCAGTGGGCCATGAGCGAAAAATGTTTTGCGTCCGTAGAGGCTACCCAAAAGATTTGCACCGACATCCTGAAGCACATTCCGGTCAATGACCTGAAACACTCTTTCGAGAAGTTTTTAGATCGCGCAAAACAGTGTATCGAGGGGTCTATTTCGAATAGATGAACTCGAAGTTATCAGAACAAAGCTCCTGTCGTGTCTATTTATCAGGTCAGTCTCGTTTATTTTGGACTTCTCCTTGTATGTCAAATGCGCAAGGTTATTAATCAAACTTCACCATTTTCAAATCCAAACTACTTGCGTGTGATAGTAACATTTGTGCAATACTTCGGTACCATATCTCGATTTTCAAACGAGTTATTTGTAGCCCAAGCAGGCGCACGAGCAAATAGACATAACTGCTGCCATATGCGATTTAAAAGCATTTAAGGGTAACGGTTTTCAAAAAATTGGATTTTTTTGCATTTTTTTTTTTAAGTATAATATCTTAAAAATATTGTGTGAACATTTTAAGTGAATCCGACAAATAATTTACGAGTTTTTCAACAATTAACAAAGGGCGCTTGGGCGCTCCGGAGCAGATAGCAAAACTTTAAATACATTTTTCTCGAAACTATGTTTTTTGAAGTGGTGATCACTGTAATTAAAAACCGCTTGGAAAAACATAAAAAGCTCGCGCCTGATCGAAGGATTTTTATTCCAAAAATTAAAATTTTTTTTAAACAATTAATTGTCGGTTGTTTCCTAGAAAATCAGAAAAATATTTCCTGAAGCCGCCATATTGTTAATTTAAAAAACAAAGACTCGATCAGGCGCACGATTATCTATTAATAAAATTAATTTCTCTCGTCCGATTGATTTTAGATGAATCTCCAAGGACTTGTGATGGTGATTGCCTACGCGGACGATGTGGCATTAATTGTTAGAGGAAAGTTTATAGATACCCTGTACGATTTAATGCAGGGCTATCTGAACGTAGTCGTTCGATGGGCAGCGGACTCCGGCTTATCGGCGAATCCTCTTAAGACGGAGCTCGTTCTTTTCTCGAGGAAATATAAAATACCCAGAGCTCAACTCCCCTCGATGGGGGGCGCTCCGTTGGTGCTTTCTGACAAGGGGAAGTACCTAGGTCTAATCCTTGACAGTAAGCTAACGTGGAAGCCCAACGTTGAGGAGAGAATAAGGAAAGCAACAATCGCCTTGTATGGATGCAAGGGCGCAATTGGAAAAAGAGGGCTCTCGCCTAGAGTTGTATTTTGGCTCTATAATACCATAATAAAGCCAATCTTGTTATATGGAGTCGTTGTCTGATGGAATTCACTAGAGAGGACGACATCAGTTAAAAAGCTAGAGAGAGTTCAAAGGTCTGCACTCATTGGAATCAGTAGGGCGCTTCGAACTACTCCTACTCTGGCGCTTAATGTAATGTTAAATGTGGTACCTATATACATCGCAGGCAGAATTGCCGCTGCACGTACCGCAATTAGACTGAGGAGCTTGGGCTATAAGCTCAATCTCACATATGGGCTTCCAAGCATCCTCAGAAATTTGAGTTTATCCCCTCGTCGACGGATCAGTGCATGCTTTCGCTTAGTCTAAGCGGAACTTTCTCCACCCATATTCCATCAAGGGAGGAGTGGACCGGGGGCAACACTTGGGGACAGGGCCTGGTTAACCTGTTCACGGATGGATCGAATTTGGACGGTAGGGTTGGAGGAGGAGTATTCTGCTCCCCACCAAACTCAAATTCAGGCTACTTAATTGCGTAATAACTGTTGAGAAGGTAAATATTTACTCCGATAGCCAAGCGGCAATTAGGGCCCTAGGCTCTATTATGGTGCATTCGAAACTGGCCAGGGAATACCTGGTCTCTCTCTCGGTTGCATCAGAATTTTTCGATATAAAGATAATTTGGGTACTTGGTCACAGTGACATTGCTGCAAACTGCGAAGTCGACGAGCTGGCCAGACAAGGGGCCTGTGAGGCAGTGTGCCCGCGAAAGGAGAGGATCGGAATCCCCTTGACAAGCTGCGCTCTACTCCTGGAAGGATGGACTTTGTGCCAACTCAGCGAGCGCTGGGTAAGTACACGAACGTGTAGGGTTCCGAAGTCCTTCTAGCCACGTTTGGATAGGAGGCGTTCGAGGGATATTCTGAGGATGACAAAATCTCGTCTCTCTAATTTCGTGGGCATCCTCACGGGGCAGTGCCCGCGGGATACACATGCCGTGAGACTCGGAATCACTTCGAGTCCTTTTTGCGTCAGCTGTATGGAGAATGAGGTGAAATCATCTCGGCACCTGCTCCTCAGCTGTCCAGCTCTCGCTGGACTAAGATTCAAGCATCTTGGTTCTCACTTCTTTTCTGCACCTACTGATATAGCAGGTCTTGATAACAAAAATCTGATAAACTTCATCAGCAGCATAAAGTGGCTAACACAACCACAGAAAAGTCACCGTTCATAGTCTACAAACGCTCAACCCTAACCACCCCTTTCCCTTTCGTCATATCGTCCTTTTCCTTCACCTCTTTTCCCCCTCTTGCAATGCTATCACAAAGGATGAACCAAACTTCTTTCGTCCAAGTGGGCCCACTCTCTAGGCAACCATCAGTACCTAACCTAAGCTAACCAAGGACTTGTGATGATCACCGCAAGGGACTTCTGGAGAAACGGGCTCCACACAAACAGCTATAACTTTTACAATTATGAATTTTTTCTTTTTTTTTAATTTTGCTAAAGGCAAGTCGAAACATGATGTATGGATGCTATGTTTTTATTTTGGTAAAATAAAGCAATTGACTAGCAAAAATAAAATGATTGAAAATCATCAATTTTTCGGGCCTCTGGCTTCCCCTAACCCCTTAGGGAATGTTGCCATAGATAAAAATAATTTTAAGAAGTGTTTACCAAAAAAATCGGGGATTAAAAAACAAATTTTTTAAATTAAAATAAAAAAAAAAATTCAAGTAAAAAATTGCTTCCTAAAAACTTTTGCAATTTTTTTCATTTTAAAGGATAAAATCTAAGGCTTAATTTGAGCATAATTTATTTTTATTTGAGCCTAAATTATTAGTTTAAAAAATAAAAATATATTGTAAAATATTATTAAAAAATATATATAAAATATTATGATTAGTTAAATAAATAAAAACTATCGAAATTAGAAAAAAAATTTATTTCACAAAAAACCAAAGAAAAGCATTAAAAACTGTTTACCAAACAGGCGCACGAACAGATAGACTAGAAAACTTCTGCTTTATGCGATTTTGAGCCATTAGGGGTTGTGAAATCAAATCTCATTGCCATTCTCATTGAAAACCTTAAGCCATTGCATAGATCTAGGCGGTATTAAGTACCAAATTAATTTTCCTTTATTTATTTGCCTTTATTTGCTGTATAATTTTATTTTTATAGCCATTTTTGTTTTTTCGTTTTTCCATGTTTGCCATCAAAAGAGATTCTACTAAAGATATTTGGATTTGTAGCTGCAAAATATGCAAATTTAGATGGGAAGCTAAAATTTACGCTTTACGCAACACAAAATTAAAAATAGAAGTCGTGCATTGCCACCTTTTCTTCTAAGTGAATGAGTGAAAGTGTGGTCGGAATATTGAAAAGAAGCAAACCTCACGCATTTAATGAAAATTTCTGCTTTCAAATGCAAATTTTCGCAATGCCCAGCGGAGGATGGGCAAAAGATTGAATCTCAGAGTGATCCGTGGGTGGGGCCTAGAAGATAAGGAAGTAATTTACGCATTTCCATATATGAAAGTGATGATAACCTGTGCGCCGAAAATTCCCAACTGCGCATAGGCAATATAAAATAAGTATCTGAATGTGTGCGCATGTGTGCGTGTGTGTGTGTGAATGTGTAAGCGGGCAATACGTTTGTTTGCCGCTGTGGCATGTCCCGCGCTTTGATTGCAATTACAAATCTACAACACAGAGCAATGCATGCGTGGCAAGGAATGTATGTAGTTCACGCACGACTAAACAATGGTGTATCATACAACGCAATCGAATACATTTTCTTGGTACTGATTTTTCAAGCAAACGAATATCTCTACTTTCATCTCGTCTATGAGTGTTGAGTGCGGAGTGTAGTGGGCGTGGCACTTGATTTGATGCCAAAATTATTGCCGCCTTCCACTGCTGCTACTGATCACGATTAACTGATTAGCAACACTCGCTCGCTCTGGTGCCGGTGGAAAATTGCTTGCGTTGCACAGCGTCAGGTGCAGGAAAACTCATTTGCATTTTCATGCGGTGCGTAGCTCTGTTTCGCTTCTTGAAAACCTCCACTGCCATCTTCTCCACGCCTTTCCTCTCCTTTGTGCTTTGATTTGAAGAAGCCGCAAGCGTTTTCTACGGTGTTAATGGGAAAGGCGGTATGCCGCTCAAATTTACAGCACACACAATTAACATTGAAAGCCACCATTAGTTGGGCGGAAGTGTGAAGGGACGTGACATCTGCTTTGCTTTGTTTTTGCAGTAATCCAATCAGCAGAAAATACGATTTTAATTTAAAACTAACTCTGTCTCGCTGACGCTGCTCATCTTCTTGTCTGGCCTTCTTATTCTGCGCTTAGCGTAGTTGTCAAGATATTCTATGCCACAAAATAGCAATTGTTATTGAGCCACCAATTTCTGCAGCAGCAGTTGCATGCGGCTTCACATCCCATTCCTTGCATGCAACATTGTCACGTACCTCATGTTAATTTTGGGGCGTGGGGCGTAAATTTTTTATGATTCTTTATTTACTAGACTTTAGGATATTCTGCGCTCAACCCGGCCACGCTTAGTGGATGGACTGAGAGTCGCGAACTCGGAATAAGCCCTGATAAATCTTTTTACAAAGAAACATAGACTGCCCGGAGGGGCTCCCCGTTAATTTTCAAGGGTGTACTTCGAAATTCGAAAAACAAAAAATATTTCACGAAAAGTTACAAGCCAAAAATTTAAAAAATGTTTACCCAAAAATATCGAAAGTTTTTTCGTGAAAATTAAAACAAAATTAAAAAAAAAAGTATTAATTCACGAAAATTAAAAAAGCAATTTCACAAAACATGTGGATAGCTAAATTCAATTATTAAAGTTTGACTCCTATAAGAGGGTTAGTTTAAAAGAAAGTTCCTAAGCTTTAATTTGAGCATAATTAAGAAAATTAAAACTATCGAAATTAGAAAAAAATTAATTCACGAAAAAATTTTAACCAACAGAAGAAAATTTTAAATATTTTTTTTTTTTAATTTTTTAAAGGGCTTTTAATTCAAACATGTACAATTAAAAACAAACACTAAAACCAAATAAAAAATATCGAAGCTAGAAAAGAATAAAAAAAAAGTAATTCACGAAATAGTTTCACCAACAAAAAAACCTTTTCAGTAAATGTTTTTAATTAAAAAACGAGATTTAATTCAAACAAGTAAAATTAAAAACTAAGAAAACACCAAATAAGAAGTATTCAAACAACTCAAACTCAAAAAACAAAATTAATTCACGAAAAACTGTTTACCAACAAAAAAACACATTTAAAAAAAATTCTTTTAAATAAAAAAAAAAATTAAATTAAAAAAAAAACCAAATAAAAAATATCGAAACGAAAAAAAACTAAACAACATTTTAATTCACAAAAATATTTTTACAAGCAAAAATAAATAAATTTTAAATAAATTTTTTGACAACAAAATAAGACTAAATAAAAAATATTGAAACTACAAAAAATTAAAAAAAAATTTTACCAACAAAAAAAACCAACTTTTAAATAAATTTTTTTAATTAGAAAAAAGAGTTTTAATTCAAAGAAGTAAAATTAAAAAAAAAACCAAATAAAAAATATCGAAAACAAAAAAAATAAAAAACCTTTTAATTCACAAAAAAAATTTACAACAAAAACACAACACGAGTTTTAAATAATTTTTTTAAATTAAAAAAGAGTTTTAATTCAAATAAGTAAAATAAAAACTAAAAAACAAGGCCGAATAAAAAATATTGAAACTACAAAATTAAAAAAAAAATGTTTACCAACAAAAAAAAACTTTCAAATAAATTTTTTAAATTGAAAAAAGAATTTTAGTTCAAACAAGTAAAATTAACAACAAAAAAAGACTAAATAAAAAATATCGAAACTACAAAACATTAAAAAAAAAAATTACTTCACGAAAAAATGTTTACCAACAAAAAAACAAAACGTTTTTAAATAAATTTTTTAAATGAAAAAAAAGAGTTTTAATTCAAACAAGTAAAATTAAAAACTAAAAAAACACCAAATAAAAAATATTGAAACTACAAAATTAAAAAAAAAAAATTAATTCCCCAACAAATTTTTAACAACAAAAAGACACTTTTAAATAAATTTTTTAAATAAAAAATAATTTTAATTCAAACAAGTAAAATTAACAACAAAAAAAGACGAAATAAAAAATATTGAAAGTACAAAAAATTAAAAAAATTTACTTCACGCAAAAATTTTTACCAACAAAAAAAACACTTAGAAATAAATTTTTTTAGTTAAAAAAAGAACAAATAAAAAATATCGAAACTGAAAAGACTAAACAACATTTTAATTCATTAAAACATTTTTACCAACAAAAATAAGTAAATTTTGAATACATTTTTTGAATTAAAAAAAAAGAGTTTTAATTCATAGAAGCAAAATTAAAAAAAAAACCAAATAAAACATATCGAAAATAAAAATAATTAAAAAATCTTAATTCACGCAAAAATTTTTTCCAACAAATCACTTTTAAATAAATTAAAAAAAAAAAGAGTTTTATTTCAAACAAGTAAAAGTAAGTACAAAACAAAACAAGTACAAAATATCGAAAAAAAAAATTTAAATAAAGTTTTAAGTAGACTTTTTTCATTAAGAGAGGAGTTTAAAACAATATTTTAATTTTTTTTGGAAATTATGGAATTATGTTTTTATACGATACATTTATTTTGTTTACACTTAGAACGACAATTATGTGATTTTTCAACAATTCAACAGCCCACCACTGAACTCATTGTGGTATCATACAATTCCAGTGCGCGCTCCTATTCGATTCAACCTGTGAAGTCGACGAATCCTACGCTGTTTCACGGAGATTTTGCCTAAAGCTCTAGAGCCATAAATTTACGTCTCCATTTTTAGATTTCGAAGCTTTGTGCCTGCATCCAAGTTTTTTGAGCATTCTAAGACCTCTTCGTTGCTTTAGCTTCCATAGAAGTCGTTGCGTGAAATTCTTCTTCAGCACCTCCATTTATTTTCCGATAAGGATGTGGTTTGTTGGCAGTCCCTTAACTGATACTAATTCTTGACTGCTCAGCCTAAGCAGCTGCTGCGAGTATCCACGTCCAATTGACTGGCATGAGATTGGTCTTACTGAACTAGGGTTCTCACCCACCAAACAAAAAAAAAAGACAAAAAATGGGAACCAGAGATTCCGTTCTTGAGCCTAATTATATGCCTTCTCGCTTTCAGGTGAATTGAACCAGGCTAAATTATGGCATATTAACATTTTCTGTAACCAAAGAGCAGCTCAGCTCCTTTGTACTGTTTGTCAATAACTCTGAACTTTGCTCGGCTAAGGCTTTGATATTTGGCTTTTGATAGCCGAAACTCCACAGCCACATTCGCTCATTTAAGTAGCACATTTCAGCTTCCACAGCGAGATAAGGTGCGACCAAACTGAAATTAGCTTTAAATTTGGTACTATTTCCTTAACAAAACTACACACATAACCCATGAAAAGCTGCACTTCCTTTTGTCGTGATATCAACGCCGAGCATCAATTGGCAAATGGGCCATTGACCATTGACTTCTTAAGAAACTCTATCGCTGTCGAAACAGTGAAACCAACTCCACATGACAAAGACACTTTACAGCACAACAAGAGTCATACAATTTTACGACCACACAGTTACAAACTCAAACACACGCAAATAAACGCAAAGCCATGGCAACGCAGGAAAGCAGTTTTAGCTGAAGTCATTTAAAGTGACCTTAATGGTATCTCTATCTATGAGCATGTGGTGGTGAACATCAAACGGCAAGTACCAACCTGCCACTGCTACTAAATAACCAACAACAATGCAATAATGAGCAGTGGCAACAAAAAACCAACAGCAGAATATTTCCGAGAGAATTCTTACATCAGCTTCTATGACTTTGGCTGGCTTCCCTTTAAGTGGCTCACACTTACTGGTTGGTGCACAAAGTCACATAAGTATCTGTATTACAACGCATACATGTGTGTGTGTGTGTGTGTTAAAGTATACGAGTATTGATGTGAAAGCCCACAGGCCATTCATTGACTACCTACTTCCACCTCAACTGAGTAGACTTTCTGTCATTTCGCCACAAAATTTTATGTTTTCGCATGCTCTAGGGCAAATAGCATATGTTTAGGCGTTGCGGCATATGTTGGTTGAATTATTATTTACTGACTTGCGCTTGCTGCATTGGTTTTTTAAGATTTTACATGTATTACAAAAAAGCTCTGCAGATATGTGGCATACCTTTTCAGCGCCGAAAAGTAGGCAACATAAGGTTTGAAGTATTTCAGCTGTTTTTGAGGTAATGTAGCAACTCCATTGTTTAGTTATTAGAATTTTATTAAGGGTTCAAACTTAGTGTTCAATCACAGAAAAGCAGGTCCTATGGACTACCCATTCAGAAGTGATGGGTGGAACCTAAGCCTTCCAGAACTAGAGTGCGCTATGTGATAAATCAAGTTGACTGCTTAAAATTATTTGCTCTAACAATTTCCAAGCCTCAAATGGCAGACAGGACATCACTAACGAGTCCTCAAACGACCTCATCCGGTTTTCAGTAACTAATTAGAGTTCCTTTTAGTTAAGCCCGGTTTGAATGATCAATTGTTATTTTCAGTGTCCCATAAGCGCTATGGGCTTTTTTTAAAGCAATGCCGTACTTATCTGGGCCTAAGGTTCGGATACACATAAAAAATGTCAATTCTAAAAATCTTAAAGCCCACAAAAGACTCTGATTAAAAGTGCAGTATTCGGCGCTTCCCGACACAGTCCGTTCTGCGTAACCGCAACGATCCGGATTTACTACAATACATATCCGGCCAAGGACTGTCACTCCAGCAGAACTCCTCATACATGAATGGTAATGTTCTTGGTGCTACCACAACGCTTTAAGATTCGAAAAACAGGGTCTACGAATGAAACTGAAATGGTTGAAACCGCTTTACAGTACCAATGTGACTTAGGTTAGAATAGGTTCAAGCGGTTGCCCACTGTGGGACACATTCAGGCTCATAGCCCATTGTGCGTAAGGAACTTATCCTTATCTCTCCTAAAACCAATGTATGCTTTGCAACAATTCAGAAGACCTCTAATTCCCACAGTACTATACTTTAATCAACAAAACCTTTTACGATCCACGATCCACTGTCATTCCACTGCCGCTCAAGCAGGTGCGAAGTTCTCAGCCCCTTCATAAAGTGAAATCTGCTAAGCTATCTAAGCTGTGTTCTATTGGATAATGACTGGATGACACGACCTTAATTTGTTATCAACAAAACCACCCTTTCGTGTAATACCGGAAAAGGTACAATCAAATGTTGGACATCTTATTACGAGTCGGAGTTTCCGATCTCATGAGCTCGCTATGGGCACTACGATTGCCGATACATCTAACCACCGGATGAGACAACTCTTCCTAGCCTTCTACGTCCAAAAGTCAGCAATACTAGAAAGTTACAGGATTTATCAGGATAGACTTTTGAAGCTCATCTCAGGTATTCCTCAGAGTTAAGAAAACCTTAGTACAACAGCGGAACCACGTCCCTTGGAATTTACTTCTTTACTACTCACACTGATTCATATAAACACCATTTTTCCCCCCTAATTCACTCCGCTCGGGAGCATAGAACCTCGATAAGACTCTTCCTTCGTACACAGTTCTGGGTTGTTATTTTTGCGCCGTCCCATCTGATGTCAGCCTTTGATAGCTTGCGCAACATCGGCCTTCTCCAAGTATTCTTTGGCTTTGATCTCTGCTCCCTTGGGGGTTCGGTGCCCTTCTCGTGAAGCTATGTAGTCGTTTTCTAAGCGTTGGTCCTATCCATCGCCATCTTCTGCGATTGATTTAGCATACGATGGGTTCCTCATTCGTTGATTTCACATCGACGGGCTGATGGTGTTCGGCCAGAATATTCTACAGATGAGGCGGAGGCATTTGTTGGCGAAAGATTGAAGCCTCTGTGTGATGGTGTGCCTTGCACCAAGCCAAAAAATATCCATACGTTGTCAGCTCTTTCGATAGACACATTGATTTTTTAATCGAGATTTACTTTGCAAACCAAACACACCCTCCCCACACTTACGGCATAACTTCCATTGAAGAATAAGTTTCAAAGTAGTTCTACGGTTTCTAGTGCCTCAAGTGTTGGTACCTCGGCTTGGAATATTGAGGCGTACTCCAAAAGAGATCGATGAAATAGACTTTGTGCAGAGTCAGACTTATTGCTGCCCATAGTGAATCTGCAACGTGAAGCACATCAATATTGCACCTCATCGGAGCTATCTTGGACTTTGTCTAAGTCTCTGCCATTACCAATTTTTTCCTAGCCACCATAGTGTCATACTCTTTCTAAAGCTCTTTCATTTAAGTAAAAAATTAGCCTTTAACGCCATCCTATTTATAAAGCGGAAACTATAATTCGGCAGGCAATACATCAAAAGAGCTTTCAGATAATGATAATTCCTCAAAAGAACTGCATAGCTGGTAGTCTGTAGTCCGTTGCTCTTAAGCGCCCAGTAGGCCAAGTCAGCCGTGAAAGGCAAAGACTGGACAAATTGCTGACAAACATTCAAGAAACTTAAGGGCAAAAGCAACTGCTACTCTCCTTTGATTGGGTAAAGAAAATACTGTATATCTGCTGCCCAAGTCTAGACCAAATGTGCAGGTCCCCCTAGAGCTAACTTTTTTTTACAGACTTCAAGAATTCATTTACCAACGAACGTTCTTTAAAGTTTTGGGTGAGCGTAATCTACCTTTCAATAGTTTCTTCTCTCAACATTTTATCATTCACTTTCTAGTTTTTTGTTTTTATTTTAACCAAAGCTATTTATTGATTATGCATTTTTTTCTCGCTTAATTTATTTAAGTTTCTTTAATTTCATTAGCCTTGGCACTTCCTTCAAATTCTTCCGCCGGCACTTCCGTTTCCGCATATCTTTCGAGCTCTTGCTTATTAACTCGTCTACTCGTTTGACGCTGTCATTGGCGTCAGGCGCGTAATTCACTTGATTTTTGCCAACTTTACACTTCAAACTGAGCAGACCAACCTCCAAGCCACATTACGCTTACTCAACCAATCTTTATTACTAATTCGCTTGCCATCATCTACCAATCTGTGTGCCTTGAATTTTTTTTTTTTTTGTGAAGAAGTTCACACAGGAAAACATTATCCTTTTTTGCTCGTCAACTTGTGAGCTCTTGTTGTTACCACTAACTCGTTGTTTGTCTGTTCGTCTCCCCATGGCCCATCAAGGACGTCGGTGCACGCTTAGCTCGTTCGATTCTGTCATTTCGTATGTCTCGTTATTAGCCATCACCCCGTCTTAGGTACTTCATTGCCGATAGATATTTAGCTCACAGGTCACATTAACTTATCTTTTATGTGAAGAACCTCCGGCTTTGAACTTCCACTGTGCATGTACAGCAATCGCTTCTGCATTTTGCAAAGGCATCTTCGAAATTTCATCCTTCTTGGTGCATCTCTACTTGCATTTCGCTTTGCGGTGCTGTCGCATCCTAACTGGTTTTCCATATCTGAGCTTTGCCCTTCCTCACTGTTTGCTTGTGCTCCCTTGCGTCCAACGTCAAGGTCTTTTCGCTTCGTTCCGTTGCATTGCTTTGCCTTGCTTTGCTTGATTTTCCAGAGTCAATGTTGTTCACACGCATTGCAACGATTCGATTTCTTTTTGACACGTCTTTGTGCAAAGTGTTTCGATATCTTTGACTTGCCATTTGAGTGTCGTTCGACTTTCAAATTCGTTGCAATTCGAGTACACAGTGAAAAATGATTTATGCACGAGAAAAGTAGCAGATAACTGCAGCCTCTAATCATATGAAATGTCTCGATTGGGGACGCCGGCCCTACGATTGGGAACACCGGCTAAATCTGATTGATCTGCCTTTATAGTCGATATGAGCTGAAAGAAAATATTGCTTTTTGTTAGATTAAGTGGAATAGGCGTGTATAGAAAAGTTCCATACCATCACTCAGAAACATATCGTCGCTGTCAATTTTGAGTGCCAAGAGAAGGAAGAGCATATCTTTAGCCAGTGTCCTTTTAAACTTACGTAACGCAGAGGTATTGAAGGTGGCGCATACTTCTATAGCGCGCACACTTTCTTCTCCAATTTGTGGTGTGCGTTTCAGTTTTCTGCCACAAATGGAGATACACACAGTTTTATGCTGTCTCATGCCCACAGTGGGTTTAAAACCCGGTCCTACATCAGCACATTCGGCTACAACCGCCGCCGAAGTTTCTACCAGATTGGCGAAAATGCGAGTTCTATATGTTTCAATTGCTTCCACTTTAACCCTGGACAACTGCGGCAAATAAAGCTTTTAGGTATGCGCCCATCATTAGAGCAATGGAAAAAATGACAGTATCCTTTCTTTTCTGCCCTCAAATTTCTTGGTCGTGGTTCTCGAGAAATTGTAGAGCAGTTGGATATGGGTATTTAAATGAACGTGTATGCGTGTATAGACGTGGATACAGAAATGGATATGGATACTGATATGGATATGGATATGGATATGAATATGTACATATATAGATTTGGATATGGATATGCATACGGCTACGGATACGGACATGGGTACGAATATGAATACTGATATGGATATGGATATGGATATGGATATGGATATGGATATGGATATGGATATGGATATGGATATGGATATGGATATGGATAGGGATATGGATATGGATATGGATATGGGTATGGATATGGATATGGATATGGATATGGATATGGATATGGATATGGATATGGATATGGATATGGATACGGATACGGATATGAATATGAATATGAACATAGATACAGATGTAATTATGGATATGGATATGGATACGGATATGAATATGGATGTAGTTTTGATATGGATATGGATATGGATATGGATATGGATATGGATATGGATATGGATATGGATATGGATATGGATATGGATATGGATATGGATATGAATATGGATATGCATATGGAAATGGATATAGATGTAGTTTGATATGAATACTGATATAGATATGGATATGGATATGGATATGGATATGGATATGGATATGGATATAGATATGGATATGGATATGGATATGGATATAGATATGGATATGGATATGGATATGAATATGGATATGGATATGGAAATGGATATGGATATGGAAATGGATATGGATATGGATATGGATATGGATATGGATATGGATATGGATATGGATATGGATATGGATATGGATATGGATATGGATATGGATATGCATATGGATATGGGAATGGATATGAATAAGGATATGGATATGGGTATAGATATAGATATGGATATGAAAATTAATATGGGCATGGATTTTGGCAAGTGGTACATCCACCCTAGCCGTGTCTTGGAATACATTTTACATGAATATGGACCTAGCAACCTAAATAACCAAAATTTTTTTCACACTGTGCGGTAATCCCCTGATTTGCTTAAGCAACTTCCTTCACCGTTGCTTTCTCTCCAGAACCTGCTTACGTTTTTCACCGTAAACCGCCCTTCCCCGACGCGGCGCCCACCGTCTACAACAGCTCTCTTAGAACTGTGTATGTGTTGATATGCATATGCACGTGCATATTATGTGCGTATGTATGCAGCTCAGAATTGCTATATTGAGGACAACGAGAATCAAAAGGCCATTACGATTATCCTTTTTGGGCTTGATGGTAAAGCTACACCTTGTGCTCTCCTGCAAGCATTTTCTCCTTCTATCCATGTCCTTCTGCAGTATGTGTGTGTGTGTGTTTGCTTGATGTCATGTCAGCAGAAATGAGATTTTCGTAAATTTTGTAAAATTATCCCAGTGTCACCGGAGTTGTTCACAACTACAATAAACAAATGTTATTGTTGTTGCTTTTCGGATTACAACAGTAGTTTAATAGTTGCGCTGTGGTGCTCTGTTGTCGATTTGTTTTGATGGCTGAGCCTTTAGTGAGTGCATGTTTGTACATATGAACATATTTATGCACTTGTCATAACACAATCAACAACTTGAACAACAACACCAACAGCGAAGAGAAGACTCAGCAAGTTTTAACGCCAACAAAGTCAGCTGCTCTCCCAGTCTTTATTTATTTTGCTCGTACTAGTTCGCCCTCGTTTACTTTCTGCCACTTCCTGTTGCTACTCCATTTTTGTATTTTTCACTCTGCAGTTTGCTGTTGCACTGCTTTGCAATGCGTTGTTGTTACTCGCCGCCTTGGGACATCAAGCTGTTGCTGCCGCTGTAACTTTTTGTTGTAGCGGTTGTCAGCGGTGTTGCAAGGCATTCTTCCTCCTTCTTCACGACTTTTCTCATTCCCTAATTTCCGTCGCCTTTGCTTTGGCCGGATGTCTCAGGGTAATTTAGATAGCGCTACCACTCAGCCAGTTACGACGCCGCTGTTTGATGTCTGCTCAATTGTTTGCTGTAACTTCACTTGTTTATGACCAATATTTTTGTTGTTGTTTTGTTTATTTTGAGTTTAAGATTTTATGGCAAAAGAATCGCAAATAGGCACCAAAGCATCTGAGAAGTTTTGCGATTGAACGATTGGCGTAAAAATCACTTCACCACATTTGAGTGCAGCAGCTAAAGGCTAACTTAGGACGTCAATTGCGGAAAGAATGCATTAATCCTAGAAAAATTTATTTTTTTTTTGTAAGTTATAGTTAATTTTTTAGAAAAACCCATATAAATCCAATTTTCAATTGTATACAAAAATTAGAAAAATTCGACAAAATTTTGATAGAAATTCCACGGTTTTTAATTATATAAGAAAATCAAGATGCAAAACGAATAGATTTGGTGGCGCATGAAGACAAGGCGAAGTACCTCCTGTCATCAAACAAACAGTCGGCGCACTCGCGTATCGGACCGACGCCACTGTTAACATTTATGATTATGAAGTAATATAGTAAGAGACTTCGACTATTTGGGAACCAGCATTAACACCGACAAATAATGTCACCCTTGAAATCCAGCAGAGAATCTCTCTTGCCAACAAGTGCTACTTTGGACTAAGTAGGTAACTGAGCAGTAAAGTCCGCACTCGACGAACAAAACGAACACTCAACAAGGCTCTCATCATGCCCGTCCAACCGTACGGCGCAGAAGGTTAAACGATGGTAATATCCGATGAGACGTCGCTCAGAGTGTTTGAGAGAAAGATTTTGCGGAAGATTTTCGGACCTTTGCACGTTGATGACGGCGTATATCGCAATTTTCGCCATATAACAGATTCCTTTCGCTAATATCTCTGTATGTACCTACATAAGCTGCATTATGGGAGTTGCCAATTTTCGTCGACCTTGAGTCAGCATGGCAAACGTTTCTAGTGTTCTAAAGAAAATGTCTCGTCAGACTCTAAAGCACAAGCAAAAGATAGGGCGAAAATCTGTCAGTAGATCCAGCAACTGTTGCTAACTTAGTTTTTAAATCTCTACCGGAGCAAAAAAGAGTTAGAGTTCCAACAGCCTTGGCAAGATTGACATCTTTGAATGCCTTCTATCAAGAACAAGTAAAAACTGACAGTCAGACCTCTGTCATACATACTCGATGCAGGGGTAACAATTTTGGAGTATCATCTGGCTCACTTTTGCTGTTTCTTAGATTATTCATGGAAGTTTCATAAGTAAGTCGATTGTGATAATACCACCCCCAGAGCTCTAAAGTCCACATGCCAACGGCCAGACAAATCTGGTCACACATGCCACCTTTCATTGGAATAGTTTTTTGAATAGGAGGAGCCAGTCGTGGAGTAATTCGAGGTGTGAGAAAACCCAGTTTTGAACCCATCAACCAGATTATCGCCTAAAAACTGCACCTTCTCCTTGAAGACTACCTGTCCGACTACGATTTGTCAGAGCAATACCCAGACCATAGCTCTGCCCATATTTAGGCTCTTTTACCAGTAGCCGCTAGAGAGAGTGCAGTAGAAGCACCTCAGGTTGTGCGTACAGACGCAGATAATAAAAGAAAGCAGGGAGGATCATCCGCATACCTTCGACTATGGGCACATTACACTTTTCCGTTTGTATATCCTTGTGTTAATTTTAATTTCGACAACTCAAGAGTTTCCTACCTCTAAGATTTCACGGTTCATTGTCACGAATTGTATAGCTTATGGATAAACAAAGCGGTAGCAAATGAAAAAATGGATTCTTTGGCTCGGAGGCTCTAGGTACTACAGGCTTTAAGCAAGCCAAGGACTTTGCTGAGCTGAAAAGTCTCAACTCAGCATCAGCCGCGCAAGCCAAATTAGCCTTTTGCATTACGCTGCCACAACAATAAATATACAGCCTCCTACGGGAATACAAAAAGGGTGTCTAGATTACGAGACCCGTATAATAATTTCCTGTGCAAATGTCTCATACTTCGGCACGTGTGCTCTCTGTGGAATTGGTTCTTCGAGAATCTTAACAATTTAAATAGTGTCGTTAGAGGAGTTTATTCGATTCGCCAAATATTCGAGTCGCCAGTTTCGCCAATTCACCACAGTAAAGGACATGGATTTGGAAAATAGTTCTTGGTCACCACACTGGGCCGTTGTGGCTCAGAGAGTGAACTCTTTTAAAAATTTTCATGTGCTTACCTAAAAGATCCAGCAAACTTAGAAGACATTGAAGACCATTTGCTTCTACTTCGATATTCCAAATTCATTAAAAAATTTAATTGATGAGAAAATGAAAAACTGAGTTCGCAATAAAACTGTGCAAAATCTATAGTTTCAATCGCATATGCAAATTTCTTCTTCAACACCTCCTCTGTGAATGTCCTGCGCTGCTTAAAAGAAACCATGCCAAATAGCTTCACGATTATTTCTTCGAAGACCTGGGAAATTTGCAAAATGTCTCACTGGAGGGCCTAGTTACCTTCTTTAAAAGATCCAAGTGGTCTAAGCAACTTAGTTAGGTGATGCAAATCAAATGCAGGTATCGCAATGGGGCTAAGCGCCACCGTATTGTCTTATCTTAGACAAGCAACTCAGCGAACCTAACCTAATCTAATGTGCAACTTTTCCAGAACATCTTTTACTACCGCATGGCGTTTTATAGATTTGTATGTAAATTTCCAGCCTTGATTGAAAAAATTTGGAAAAAGTGCTTCCGTGATTCTTATTGATGCTGACCTCATGTAGCTCTACCTAACATACATACGTTTTGTGTTCGAGTGCATGGTCGAGCTTCAGATGCTTTGGGAGTCTTGGAAGCAGCGGCTGATGCGAGCCTTCTAGATTGCTTACTTTCTAAGAGGGAGAACTAATGGACTGCCTATATGACGAGAGAGAGGCACTTTGCCGGCGCACAATGGGCAAAGTTACCAAAGTAACTTCGACTGTGAGTCGCTTCCAATAGCTAAATAAAAATAGCCTAATTAACATTTTTACTTTTCTTACTTTTTTTATTAGTCGCTTAAATTCCATTCCTCGATAAAAGCACCAGTTGTGTATGCAGCCGCAAGAAAAGTGCAAACGAGTTTTAATAAACCACCTGAGACTTACAGATATTTGAAAAAGCAAATAATTTTTACTTTTAAAATATTGGCCTACCTTTGCTTCGCACAGTCTGAACCGCTCCCGCCGAAGGCTCTTACTTCTCCTATCTCTTCATAATTTGCAAGAAATAAAAGGCGCGTACGTGCCTCACCATGCAAAAGGCGGACAACGTAACGTCATTATCGTTAAAAGGAGAAACGACCAGAATAAAATGCAAGTGAGTGGCACAACAACAACGACAACCAAAATAAAAGCGAGGTCAAAATATGCAGCAAAGGCAAAGAGGGACGAAGAGAACGAAGTAACGAGTGAAAGAGCGAGAGTGAGAGAGAAGTTTTGTTTGATGTGCCAACAACTTTGCTTGTAGGTATGGAGAAGCTGCAGAACTTGTTGGTACTTGAGTTGAAAAAGAAAACAGTAAAAAAAGTAAGAAGCACAAGAACAGCAAAAACCACAAAAGTAACAACAATATCTACACACTACCGCATTTTCACACACACGTCGGTCCTGGTGTATTTGTGCATCCAGTGATGATGAAGAAATAGTATACAAATTGCTCATTGCTGCCATTCGTTCACTGCTAGAGTGTGGCTGTGTGAAAAACAACAGCAACAACATGAAACAAACAAACACTTAAAATACACCAATAAAAACAACAACAATAGCATATTGTTTCCTACGCCAAGCACATTTGCGTTGGTGTCTGTGCTGTGACGTATTTCTTGTACCCTGGCCACTTGGGCTGCTGGCGGCCGTACCGTGAGTTCACTCATGCCACACGTAGCACATTGGCCACACGGCACTACAACTATCACAACTCATAACGGCGAGCAGTGGTAGTTTTGTAGGCGAACTATGTAGTTGCTGCTGTTTTTGGTACTGTTTTTGCTGTTGTTGTTGTTGTTGTATAAAATAAGTTCTTTTTTTGTTGTTGCTGTGATTGTTGTTGGCACCGCCATCTGCGCACACGAGCAGCACACGAATGACGAGCATATTGCATAAACGAGGTTAGGTAACGCCCCAATACGTGACTTTCGGCACGAGCGGGCGGCGCCCGATTGGCGTGCACTTACACACACACACACACACTCGTAAGCAAGCACAAATTCGCTTGCGTGTATGTGTGTGCGTGTGTGTGTCTATTACGAAATATATAATTTAACTATAAATGCAGGCGCTTGAAGCGGCTACTGTTGCCATTGCTGAGTTGGCATTCGAATCGGGCTTCGCCTACAAAATTTTCAAGGGTTGCTCTTGCTGCTTATGGCCCGCTAGGAATTTGTAGTGCAATTACAACAAATATGCAGTGAGATATGTGAATTTTGTATGCTACATTTTTTTTCTTCTTTTTATTGGCGCCCAAGTAAGCCCTCACTCACTTGAAGCAGAAAAAGTAAAAAAAAAATTTCGTACACCTCTGTTTTTCTTACCTTTTACGATTTTTAGAGTTACACTACATTTTCCATGCCTTCAATAGCATTGGTGCGTACATATGCGAACAGCGACGAGCAGACACGTCAAAACTTGCCTACTTTGCTAGACAATTCACAATTCAACAGCTCGCCCACTCACTCACTTCTCGAACGCCTTCAAGTGGCTGTTCACAAATTTTTATGCCACTTACTTTGCGGTAAGGAGTAAAAAGTTTTATTTGTTTCTAGAAAATCAATGACCTTTGACCCTTACGTATAGGACAAGTGTAGATAGAACTCGAACAAGCACAGAAACTTTGCCACTTATTTGGTTATGATTTGATTTTTAGCAAGAAGACAACTTGATTTTCTACAACAGGAATACACAAATACAGGAATACAGGAATATTGAAAAAGTTACCTTAAGTGTCTGGCAGGTACTTGAACTAACCAGAACTTCTTCCCCCACAGTGTCACGTGCCGCAATTTTTCCTCTCACACAAAACAGGCTGCACCCAAGACTTGCTTTCCTGTACTTGCCACCTGAACTGCTGCATCTTGTCCACCTCAAGAATTTTAATTTATTTCAAGTGCGTTTTAAATCGGTTTTATTGAACAGCCAGCTTCGTTTCTTCAATACTTTCGTTTACTATTTTCATCTTTCAACGTACATTTGCCTTTCCAATTAAAATTGCAAAGTTTAGTTGCCAAGTACTTTTGATTATAGAATTTCACCTCTCCTCATCGTTTTAATATTCCGCCAGCCCAAGTGGATTGCCTAGCCAAGGGTATACTTCGGGGCAGCTATCGCACACTTTCATGTAACGTATCTCGCCGCTCTCCACCTTTCTGAGTCCACAATTGTGCTTTACGCATGTTGTTTGCGGTTTCTTTGGACAGCCGTTGAATGGTTTGCCCAGGCTGGGGTGCTGCATGTATTCTATGACGCGTGAGCCGGTGGTCAAGTAGACATCGGGCAGTGTGTTCACATGGCGTAGAAATCTGTAAAATACATAGTATAGACTGTGGAGTAAAACTCAGAACTTTTCAAAAACAAAAAGTCTCCACCAATGGGAAGGGAGAATATTCTACATGGCGCGATAGCTTTCAATCCTCCCCTAACAAGATACTTCATGGTCGCAAATACTACAGCGGCCGCCGTAGCTCAAGGGTTGGTGCGTGACTACATTCTGAAACTCTAGGCATGAACCATCAAATGATAGAAAAAGTTGTTTCTAATAGCGATAACCCCTCGCCAGTCTGTGGCATACCTCCGAGTGTATTTTCTTCATAAAAAATTTCCTAAAAAATCATTTTTCATCTGGAGTTGGCTCAAAACTCGATTTGTGGACCAACATGATCACATCGTCCTCTCTTGGGAAACTGACTGCTGTCACAGAAGTACATATGTTGATTAGGTTAGAATGAATGGCCTACTTGGACAAATAATCAAAATTCCTCCGTTGTGACACCATACACGGAGAGAGGAGAAAAGAGAAGGAAAGAAACCAGAAAGGTGGAGAAAAGGAAGAAGGCGATCGAAGATAGCTATTAACGTTCGCATTAGTCGCTTCAAGCTACTTAAAATTTAACAAAACGTGTGATATTTCAACCCGCAGCATCCACAGCTGTAGCGAAAAAGTGAAAGCCCAGTTATCCAAATCTTTGCCCGATGAGAGCAAGACAGCTGGGAAAAAGGGGCGAAGAAGAAGGTCCTGAGCTGATTCCATCTTGTCCTCCAGACAGCTTTTGCAGAAAGGAATTGAACAGTCCTAAGTCTCACCGCATGAACCCCTAACGGACAGTGTCCAGTAAGGTTACCTACCAATTTCGAGAGCTGCGGCTTTGTAAGCCTCATTTGTGCACTAGCCGAGAGCTCGCTGAGCTGACGCGAGGCCCAGCTTTCCAGGAGCAGACCTCAGGTTCAGAAGGTAAAACTGTCACAGCAGTAGCGCCATTCCAAAATCTCTTCAACGTCTTTTTGTGGACGTCAAAACTGAGACACAAATGCTCGTGCAAGTCTATATTGAAGTGGTAAAAGTAGGTCCTCTTTGATGGTAAGGAAAAGCATGAGACTTACAGAAATTTTCCTATACCAATGAAAAATATAGGCATCACCGGGAGTAAGAAACTTGCAATAACCTTTACAGATGAAAACAAAAAGAAAGATTGAACACCAAAAATCAAAAGGTTTCTCTTAGCAGGACCACGTAGTCGTTTGCAACTGGAAAAATCAGACCAATCATTTATTGACTTCCTGTATTCTAAGAATCAAGAGTCTATCAAGTCACAAACTGCCTTAAATATGCAATAGAAATCGCTGAATGCCAGGAGATGAAATAATAGTACCCTTACCATGTCACGTACAGCGTTCTTCAGAAAGGAAATAAAAAGTGTGAAATTCTAATCGTCCGTTTTTTACTGACGAAATATCACGTTACGAAGGTATGTCTAGCTTGCCAATAACATCTACTTTGCTGTTACTGTATATATAGAGAAGCTAATATAGAAAAATGTACACGCATAGCCGCGTTCCTCAATGCTTTATGGAGCCAAGCGGCAAAAGAAAGTTATAGTGGTTGGATGAGCCAACAATAGGTCGTTAAGTTTCTACCGACCTTCCACCACAATCTGGCCAAACTTTGACAGTTTGCACTAGGTACGATAATAGGTGGATTCTAGTTTCCATTGCTGAAGATGGTCGCCCATTTAAAATCTTCTAAAGAGTGGTTAAATTTCAAGAGCCGATGTTGAATGTGAACCACACATAAACGTCAACGACACCGTTGGACTTCTTTTTTTGGGGTTATTTGAAAGAAAAAGTGTACGTGGATAAACCAGCTACAATTCAAGAGCTAAAGGATGAGATAATTCGGCACATTAACGGCATAGAACCTCAATTATGCCTCAGCGTCATTGAAAATTTGGACCATCCGATGAAGGGGTGCCGCCGAGGCCGCGGCGGCCATTTGGCCAATATTTTATTCCATACGTAATTGAGCCATACCAATATTATCATAATAAAGAGAAATGATAATAATATCTTAAAAAAATTGCATTTTATTCAAAATCACACCGGCCCTTAAAACTTAACCACCCTTTGTAATGTGCGACTTTTCCGACTTTTCCTTTTTGAAGCGCATCATAGAATGCCGATGTTATATTATATTAAACTTCGCAATAGAGCCTTTTTATCGAATGTAGGTAGATAAATTTCATACAATTTTCTACATAACTAAGTTGTCAATATGCTCGATATGAGCTGAGTGTAGCTTTGAACAACTCTTGCCGCACAAAGAAAGGAAATGGGGCGCTGAATCATTGATCATATGACTGTCAAGTGCGTAGCCAAAAAGAGGGGTTTTTGTAAACACTCTGGAGCTACCGAAACGGCAAAGTCATCTCAATTTATCTTATGCGAATATTTAGTTCATTCAATTTCTGGGGACAACAATAATTTAAGCAGGAGTAGTAATAAGAAGAAGCGGCCACCGTAGCCAAGCCAGTTTGTACATGACTCGGATTCGGTAGGTCCAGCGTGCAACATGAAATGATAGAAATAATTATAATTATTACTAGTAGCGGTTGCTTCTCGCCAGATAAACACAGGCGTCTTTCTTATAAAAAGGCATCTACCGCTCGGTGTTGGCATAATAAAGTAAGTCCCTCGATTTGTAGGGCAATGTCAAGACAGGCAAAAAAACTTGGATAAGCAGCGCCACCAAATACATAACGAAAGGTCTACGCCTCAATTGCATATATTCGAAGTAATCGGAAACTGATGCTTTTTCCACCAGCGCAATAGAATTCACGAATGCTTTTCTACAGTGTTTGATTGAAAAGTAATGAGCCTTCCCGCGCGGACCGTCTGCCAAGCGATCAACCGGCTGGTGAAGGAAAATGATCGTTGGACCTTCCCTTTCCACTAGAAACCGGTCCCAGTTCGCTGGCAACAGAGGTGCAGTCAACATAGCTCCGCGCGGGAAAGCTGTTTTAAAAGTGTGTTAGGATTTTGCAGTGGCGAAAATACAGCGATCGTTGGAGCAACGTTACTCGATAAACTTTTGCGTAAAGCTAAACAAAACGAGTACCGAAAGCATTGGGCTACTCAAGGAGGCTTACGGGTACCATGCTGATCATCTTTTTCGACTCTCGAGGCATCGTCCACAAGGAGTTTGTACCTCCAGGAAGCACTGTACCAGCGGCATTTTACAAAGAAGTGCTCCTTCGTCTGAAAAACCGCGTCGCCCGGGTTTGGTCCGACCTCGTCAACAATTGGACTCTTCATCACGACAATGCGCCGGCGCACACCGCCTTCCTCTGCACCTCTGCATTGGCCAAGATGGGGGTTCCGGTGCTTCCCCACCCTCCTTATAGCCCAGATCTGTCCCCTCCGGACTTCTTCTTGTTCCAGCGCCTGAAAAGAAAGCTGAAGGGGAGGCGTTTCGACTCCATCGAGGCGATCCAAAAAACTGTGACAGCCGAATTGAACGCGATTCCGGCGGATGAGTTTAAAAAATGTTTCCTGCAGTGGAAGGACCGCTACCAGCGGTGTATTGACGCTCAAGGATCCTATTTTGAAGAATATTAGTTATATAAGCCAAAAGGTTTAATAAAACTGGAAACTGATGCTTTTTCCTCCAGCACAATAGAATTCATGAATGCTTTTTTATGATAAATAATTTAAAGAATCAGCAGACTATGGAAAGTTTGCAAAAACGATAATTTTGTTACCAACAGAAATACTCTCATTAGTAAAAAAAAACGCCCTGAGGTGTACGTGGAACCGACTAACGCACAACACACGCGCGGATAGCGTATCAGGTCCTAAATTAAGTAATGCGACATGCCTCAAGTATTGAAAAAGCCATTATAATACCAATCCCTCTGAGATCCTCCTAAACTGAATTCACTATTTCTTTTTTTTTTTTTTTTTTGAATTCACAAAATCTGTACTCACTTCCTCAACGCTTCAAAATGGTGTTGCCCCCGCTGGAACCAGGCTGCATGCAAATACATGCCAAACGGTGCACGATTGCCTTCGTAGTGCCTATCGAAATTCTCCAGCATCCAATTGAACAGCGTATCCACCTGATCCTTTGGCTGGTATATACAGCCATCAAGCATCGCACAACTATAGCCGGCTGTATCAACCCACGAAACCATTGGATTAACCCAAAATCCAGGAATAGCCGCATTCGGGCATGAGCCAATCTGACAATCTTGCACCGAACGATAGTCAAGCGTATAGGGCCACATAGCCGGATTGCGATAGCGTTGCGTCGGCCATGAACTATCGTACAGCAAACCCAAACGCTTGGCAGCCTCGAAGCTGTTATTGCCCGCCATCTGCAGGAAGGGTAAACGCATGCCTTTGATGTCTGTGCGATTAACTTTTGCAAATTTCTCCAACATTTCCATCTGCTGACCAAATTCAGCCATCAAGCGCTCCACATCAGCCTCACGCCAATAATCCGTGCCCGTGCCCGAGCCGTGTGTAACCGAGTGCAAAGCAATCTCGTGACCCTGCTGATAGAGCGCATTCACCAGCGTATAATCGGTGTACTCGTGTGAGACAAAGAAAGTGCCTTGTGCGCTGCAGTTATCCGGATTGTTGAGTCCGTCGAAGAGTTGCTGATACTGTTCGTAGTTGATCACATTCACTGCATCATCGAACGTAACCGTAATGAGCTGCGAAATTGTGGGAAGGATGTAAAAAATTTAGTTTAATTGAAATATCGAACTCATGGCTTAGTGCACACACCTGTGGTATTTCCTTTTCATGTCCGCGGAACTCGGCGCTAGGCAAGCGCAAACCTGAGCAACGGCAATCGGGTAGCTGACATTTGTCGGTGGTACAGTATTGCGCCTTTTTCAATGGTAAAGAGTCGACAGTCTCCTCAGCTGCCTGCGCTTCAGCAAACACTAGCGCTGTACTCAGCGCGACTAGTAGTAATAGTCCGAATATGGCTCTGTTTAGCATAGCTGCAGCTTTAATGTTCCGGCCAACGGCGCAAATGTGCATTTTATGGTTTCGCGATCATTTCTTGAGTGCTCGCGCCCATATCTTATCTCCGCTGCGAATTTGCTAATGATGTTGTTCCAAAATGTTCGACATTCACAAGCGCTTGTTCCGCTAGATTGTAAATTAATTTGCTTTCATTAGTGTTACATTGAATTTGTTTCGCTCTTTGCTTTCTATGAGTAATTCCTGCTATTTCGGTTGTGATAGGCTATAATTAAAAAGAGGAAGACTGAACTACCTTGAGATATTTTTGAAAGCACACGGACATATAGAATAAAGAACTCAAAAATTACTACATACTTTCAGTAGCGTAACTACAACATCTGGGGCCCGTGGCAAATTCTTATGATGGGGCCCTATCAATAAAAATCGCCACGTTGTACTCAGTTTGATTAAAAGAAACAAATTTTATTTCAACAGATGATTTTAATAAACAAAGCAGCAATTTAATTTCAATAAGTTATTTATTAAGAAAAATCTTTTTTTCGAGATTTCTGTTCCGCAAAAGCGTCTATAACATTATCGAAGTTTAGAAATCGGGCCATAGAATTTTCAGTAGACAGAATAGCCAAGTTACATAACCTGTCTTGTCTCATAGAGTTTCTTAAATAAGTCTTTATCAATTTTAGTTTT